>NW_027362765.1:252333475-257994248 GCF_046119375.1 Phyllobates terribilis | reverse complement strand
GCAATGCATCCTCTTCGATTGTGAGCAGAGAGTGTTTCAAAAGACAGAGAATAGGGATGGTGATGCTAATTATGGTGTCATCGCCGCTCGCCATCTTGGTGGAGTCCTCAAAGTTGGAGGATGGTACACATGTCTGACATCCATGTCCACTCCTGAGGTCTTATGTGTGGTGTCTGAACTGAATACCGACGGCATTGTTGATGCTGGTACTCAACAACTGCCCTCTTCTGCTCACAAATCCTTCCCAACATCTGCAGTGTATACTTCCAACGTTTGGGGACATCACACACCAGTCTGTGAGCCGGAAGCTGCAAACACTGCTGAAACACGGCAAGGGCGCCAGAAGCTGTAGCTGATGCTCTAAAATGCGCACACAGGCGGGGTACTTTAACAAGCAGATCCGGCAGCTCTGGGTAGGATTTGAGAAATCACTGAACCACGAGGTTAAGCACATGGGCCAGACATGGTACGTGTGTGAGCTCGCCTCTCCTCAGAGCTGCCACCATGTTCCGGCCATTGTCACACATGACTATGCCTGGCTGCAGGTTCAGCGGTGTGAGCCACAGATCTGCCTGCTCTTTTAGAGCTGTCCACGACTCTTCAGCATTGTGCGGTTTGTCATCTAAGCATATTAGCTTCAGCACAGCCTGTTGCCTCTTGACCGAGGCAGTCCTGCAGTGCTTCCAGCTTGTGACTGAAGTGGTCATTTCGGAGATGGAGGCTGAAGAGGAGGAGGAGGATGAGGTGTAGGAGCTGTAGACTGTGGGGGCAACCCTGATTGCCCTAGGGCCTGCAATCCTTGGGGTCTGGAGGACATGTTCCATCCCAAGGTCCGACTGGGTCCCGGCTTCCACTATGTTAACCCAGTGTGCCGTCAGCGAGATGTACAGTCCCTGCCCACAAGCACTTGACCACGTGTCCGTGGTTAGGTGGACTTTCCCGGTAACTGCATTGTTGAGGGCACGGCTAATGTTTTGGAACACGTGCTTGTGTGATGCGGGGATGGCACACTAGGAGAAATAGTAGTGGTGGGGGACCGAGTACCGAGGAACGGCCGCCGCCATCGGGTTGTGGAATGCTTCCGTCTCAACAAGCCTAAAAGGCAACATTTCGAGCGCAAGCAGTCGTGAAATGTGAGAATTTAGTAGTGTGGGGCGTTGGCTGCGTATTTGCGCTTGCGTTCCAAGGACTGGAATATGAACAACTGAACGCTGCGCTGGGACAAGGACATGGGCGTGCTTTCTGATGCTGCTACTTGAGAGTGTGCAATGACAGGTGCAGGGCAGCAGGCATCTTCGCATGCACCATGGACAGGGGATTGGCATGCATGCATGCACAACAGTGGAAGAAGCAGTGTTGGCACCCGCAGACACTGTTCCTGGACCCTGGGGTTCGGCCCACAAAGTCGGGTGCTTTGCTGCCATGTGCCTGATCATGCTAGTGGTGGTCAGGCTGGTAGTTTTGCCACCCCTGCTGATGCTTGCCTGGCAGATGGTGCAATTGAGCTTTTTGGGGTTTTCGGCAGAGTCTTTAAAAAACAACTCAGGAAGACCTAACAGTTGTACTGGCAACTTCCTTCGTGTTGGTGTTACGGGGACGGTTGCCTGCCTTCAGTCTGCGGCCACCACACTGCTTCCTGCCTGTTGGGGTGCTCTGCCTCCCTACCCCTGTGTGCTGCTCTTCTCGCTCTGCATGTCCTCCTGCCAGGTTGGGTGAGTTACTATTTCATCCACAACCTAGTCTTCCACTTCCGCACCCTGGTCCACTTGCTGACTGTCTGGCAATTGTGTCTCATCATCGTCCACCTCTTGTGACACTTTCCCACCATTGCCTTCATGTGACCGTGGTTGATCAAATATTTGGGCATCGCTACATGCGATCTCTTGCCCCGCTTCAAGTGGACCATGCGAGAGGCGCGAATCTATAAATGGAAAAGTGAACAGCTCTTCGGAGTGTCCAAGTGTGGGATCAGTTGTCTCTGGGCACTCGGCATGATGGGACGAAGGAGCTTCAAGGTGAGGAATATGCGGTCCAGACTCACGGCTACTGAGTCTTGACCATGTGGAAGATGTGGTGGTGGTGGTGGTGACTAAGTGACTGGAATCATTATCTGCTATGCAACCAATAACCCAATAACCTTTTCATTCTGGTCTGTGTTCAATAGTAGTGTTCTGCGGTCCCCTACTAATTGGGACAGGAAGGTCGAGCTAGAAGATGTGGGTGTTTGTTGTGGCACAATTTCAGCTTGCCCACGGCCTCGGCCTCTGTATGCACCATCACCATCATGTCCAGTTCCCCGTCCCTTGCCACGTGCCTTGCCCATTTTAAATGGAGGACAATATATTCCACGCTCACTACAAATGGCTGAATTTTGAGCGAACTTATATGTGATCCATATGGCGAACAAACCACAGTTTTAAATACCTGACCTGTAGGTAACTATTTTGAACAGCAAACTGGTGTCAATAGCTTCACTGACACACTGAGACAAATTTTTAATGGATGCCAGAAGTGGCAGTATTTTCAACTCAATTATATGTGATCCGTGTGATGGACAAACCACAGTTTTAAATAGCTGGATTTTTAGCGCTGTAATATGGAAAGGAACTGGCTATATTCTGCAGTGCCAACAAGCAAGTGGCACAGAAAAACGGTGTTCTCTGGATTGCTTTTTAAGCAAATAATGTGGATTAAGATCCAAAAAAAAATTATTCCTGGCCCCTGAGACCTGGGCCTATTTCTAGAAATATCTAACAGCAGCAGAAGGCAGAATTGGAATGGAGCCTATTGTGCTATATGCACTGCAGTCTGCTGTATACCCTGCCTGCCTGCCTATATACACTGCCTGCCTGATATCTCTGCCGATGGATTAGTCCTCAGAAGGACTGTTTGTTGAGATGGATATGTGTCTCTAATATAGTTTGGTACACCTACACTAACTAGAAACAAACAAATCTCTCCCTGATGCAGCAGCACCTCTCCCTACACTGCCTGTTTCCGGGGTAGACTGTGACGAGCATGGCGGCGCCAGTACTGATATAGACCTGATGATGCTGTGCGGCCAGCCAATCACTGTAATGCCACAACTAACATGGCTGCGGCATTACTGTGAGTGGCAGACAATCCCTGCATGTTCATTGGCTCTTTAAAGAGCGCCAAACATGCAGGGAGGGGACCCAAGCTCCCGCCGAGCAACCCCAGAAATACTACAGTGAGATGCTCGGCGAGCACCGAGCAGTAGCGAGCATGCTCGCTCATCACTATCCATAACTCTTCTCCAATATGAGAGTCTCATGTGTGAATGGTAAATAGTGGTATAGTAGCAACAGTCTTTAGGTACTAATTCATCAGCACTTCCTTAAAATCATCTGAACTCTAGTGCCAAATGCTAAGTTGCAGCTTCTTGCGCACAGCATGGCTAATGTCCAGACTAATTATACAGTTACAAAAAAAGATTTTTTTGTCATGAAAAATATCATGTAAAGAAGAATCATTTCAGAGCTTTTTCCACATTTAATGTCACCCATAATCTTTTGAGGGTGGAAATAAAAAAACAAAACTAAAATAATGTGATTGCATAAGTGTAAACACCCTCTTATAATTGAGGATATGGTTGTCATCAGAACTAGCCAATCACATTTAAACTCATGTTAAATAGAAGTCAGTACACAGCTACCATCATTTAAAGTGATTTGATTAGTCCCATATAAAGGTTTGTTGCTGTAGTAGGATGTTCCTGACATTTTCTTAGTTGAATTTCACATTAAAAACCATGGTCCGTAAATAGCAAGCAACACAGCAAAGGGATCTCATTTTTGAAAGTTTTCAGTAAGCAAAAGGGTGCACAAAAATTTCCAAGGCATTAGAAATACCATGAACACTGTGAAGATGGTCATGAAGAAGTTGCTTAAGTTTGGCACAACAGGGACATTACCTAGAACTGGATATCCCTTAAAGATTGATGAAAAGACAAGAAGAAAATTAGTCCAAGATGCTACAAAGATGTTTACAGCAACAGTAAAGGAGCTGCAGAAATTTCTGGAAGAACTGGTTGTGTACTGCATGTGACTATAATTTCCTGTATTCTTCATATATCTGGCCTGTGGAGTAGAAAGGTAAGATGGAAGCCTTTTGTTACAAAGAAAAATATCTATGTTTGCCAAAACCTAAATAAAGTCTGCCAAAAGCATGTGGGAAAATGTGTTATAGTCTGATGAGACCAAGGTTGATGTTTTTTTCTCATAATTACCAAAGGTATGTTTCATGCAAAGCCAACACTGCACATCACCAAAAGGACACCATACCCACAGTGAAGTATGGTGGTGGCAGAATTATGCTTTGGGGCTGTTTTCGGCAGCTGAAACTTGATGCTTTAGTTAAGTTGGAGAGAATTATGAAAAGTTCCAAATATCAGTCAATTTTACAACAAAACCTTTAGACCTCTGCTAAAAGCTGAAGATGAGGAGGATTTTCACCTTTCAGCACAGTAACGTCCCTAAGCATGTCTTAAAATTAACAAAAGAATGGCTTCACCACAAGAAGATCAAAGTTTTGGATTAGTCCAATCAGAGCCCAGACTTGAATTAATTTGAAAATCTGTGGGTGACCTGAAGAGGACACTGTACACAGGGGATGACCTCACAATCTGACAGATTTGCTGCTACTGCGAGTGGGCAATGATTGCCAATTCTAGATGTGTCATGTTGATAGACTCCAAACCAAAAAGAATGAATGCTGTCATAAATGCAAAGGATGCTTAAAGTATTTGTTTAAGGGTCTACATATTTATGCAACCACATTATTTTAGTTTAGTTTATTATTTTTCTTTTACCCCTTGACAAGATTTTAGTTATTCAATTAAATTATAAATATTATAGGTGACATTAATGGTGGGAAATGTTCTGATTTATTTTTTTTTTTTGGATGACAAAAACATTTTAACTGATGTATACAGACTTTTTGAGTAGAGCTGAACAACACAGTGAGAATAGTATCTGATTTGCAGTACCTGGCAGCGGCCACTACACATTGAATGAATCTGTGTTATTCTGCTCATTTCATTGCTACCTCTGTCTGCCAGCAGATCTAATAGCTGATCAGTAGGGGTGCATGATTTTGGATCCCACCAATCTGATATTGATGACTTTTACCAGGGATAGGTGATCAACATTAGATGCTATGACAACCCTTTAAGGCATCCAGCTGTAAAGGTATCTCTTCGTCCTGTCCTAAATTTGCTCCTATAAAAGAAGACTTTAACTGAATAAATACATTTAATTAAATAAAATGTATGTAAATGAACCGCTCTAGACAAAATTATGTTACACAAGAGGAAAACGAAAATGTATTAAGATATTAATATAGGTGTAGTGGGCAAATAAGCTCACAGTTTGACGTGTTGAAATTTTAATAGTGCACTGTTAGTCTGGTTTCCATTGATTATTGAGGGCAGCCAGCCCCCTCAGAGAACTCAGTCTGGGAAATTTTATAGCCTCATTTACTAGTACTGCTCGGGAACATTAGCGGTGTTGTTGCAGAACCCATGCTGAGCTTCACCATGACATCTTCTTTATTACTGAGGCTGTGAGCACCTGAATATTTGGTAACAACTTTCATTTCATTCACTATAATGTTTGTCATTTTGGTCCGGGTCAAATATGACAGTTTCTTTGCATTTTTTTAGAGGTTTTTAGCATACAGTTCAAAAGAAAACTGCAATTCCAAAATACCAGCTGTGAGTGAATAGGGAAATGTTCATTAATGTGAAAACGGAAAATGTTTCAAATATGAGCTTGAGGAATTAAGGTAAAAAGAATCAGGACTGATGGGCACTTTCTATGACTTATGATTGCCATTATTCTTTGATTAAATAAACGCATTCAGAAATATTGGGAAGTGCTTAGACAGGATACTAAATTTGTGGTTTTTTTAGTGATGATCCCATTTTTGCTTATCGAAAAGGTAAATCCATTGGAAATATGTTAGTAAAAGGCAATTCTTGCAACTCAGAAAAAGGGCATATTTGCCTGTCTCAGCTGCCAGAATTAGATTAAGATAAAATATTGTTTTTAGGTGCATGTGTCACCAAGAACAACATATACTTGATAAACTGCACTTGTGGGTGATTATATATAGGAAAAACATATAGATCTATTAAGATTAGAGTGAATGAACACAGAGTTACAATGTTTAAACCACCGATGGAGAGAATAACACAATGGACCACTGCTAATACCCCTGTTCAGACAGACAAGGTAAGGCTGTGTGCCCCCGATGCGTTTTTTAAGCTTTTCTGCAGTGGCAAAAACGCTGCAGAAACTCTTCAAAAACGCATGGTAGAAGGCCTGCCATGTTCCCCCAATGATAATCCGCATGTGCTGTGCACATGCTGCGGAAATTTCCGCTGCAAATTATCATTGCGGAAAAAAACGCAGCACTACCAATTATTTTGCGGAAGCGCGGCGTTTTCGCCGCCATTGGCTTGCATTGGAACGCATGGAATCCGCATCACTGGATCTGTACATGCAGACTCCATGCGTTTCAATGTGCGGATGGTACCCGGGTCTGGAGCAGAGGAGACTCTCCTCTGGACCTGGGTACCATAGAAAATGTAAAAAAAAAAGTCTAAAATAAAAAATAAATTTACCTTCTGATGGCCCCCGGTCTCCTTGTCTTCACTTGCCGGCAGATCGCGTTGGACTGAAGGACCTGTGCTGACGTCAGTCATGTGATGGCAGGTCCTTCAGTGTACCGCAAGCTGCCGGCAAACCAGGACGGAGCGAAGCAAGACTCCGGGAGCCATCAGAAGGTAAGTATAGATTTATTTTTTATTTTTTACCATTCTTTCTGTCACACTATATAAATCCATGCCGCTTTCATGGATTTATATAGTGTGACCAAGTTATCAAGCACTTTCCAAGTGATGCTAAAATCGCTTGGAAAGCGCTTGATAACCCGCAGTCAGAAATGCATGTGAAGAACGCTTCACATCCGCATGTCCCTGGCAGGAATCCGCATGTACAATCCGCATGTACTTTTTTCTGCCAGGGAGATGCAGAAACGCTCAGGAAAAAATCCTGAGCATTTCTGCATCGTGGTTACATAGCCTAATGCAAAGATTCGGTGATATCTATTGCTAGTCACTTTTCTGAATGGCCTAAATGTCCATATGGTTTCATGAAAACTCCTGCCCTCAATGCGTCTAAAAAATGCATGTAAAAAAAATGCTGTTGCATTTTTAATTTGTAAATCAAATCTTTTCTGTACTAATCTGCACCAAAAAAGCAACAAATAAGGGGGAAATGCATTAAAAGGAACGCAGTAAACATGTCCTAATTAGAGAAGATTGTTATTGCGTCATGTGGACACCTGCAGTAGAAAAAATGCAGTATTTATGCTATATGTGTATTTGGCCTCATTATTACATTTTTATGTATTTGGTGGAGAAAAAAAATAATCACACCATTTTTTATGCCATTTACTGATCACCATAAATAATAATTATTATTATTTTTTAAAATGACGCATTAAAAATGACTATTAAAATTGTTTTTCATTATTTTTTAGTAATTTTATAGAAAGGAAAAAAAAATCTGACTTTTTCTTTACCTCTACAATACAGTACATAGAAATACACTGTTGTATACAAAGTATCTCTATGCATCAGTATAATCTGCCTGTAATTTCAAAGTCTTCAATGCAGATTCAAGTATACAAAATTCTCCCATGCTGATCAATGTGGGCTGTGGCTCATAGCTTTAACTGCTGCTTGCAATATAAGTTTTTGGTTAGATTACCGGGGAAACCAAGTCACAAGACAAGATGAAATAGGATTTTTGTAATTGTTTTTAATAATCTTATAGGAAGAAAAAAAATCTGATTTTTATTTTCCCTTTACTGGGACTTAGCAGTGTATTTCTATGTACATATGTATCTCTATATATCAATGTAATTGGCTTGTGGATGCAGAGTCTGCAATGCAAATTCAAGTATACAAATTTCTCCTAAACTAATCAGGGTGGGCTGTGGCTCATAGCTTTAGCTCCTACCTGAAATGTAAGAGGTTGTGGGTTTGATTCCCAGTGGAACCAAATCACAAGAAAATTGTTTTTACTTAAAGGGAATCTGTCAGTAGGATCAACAACCCTTCGAAGCCACCTACAGGTGCATCTCACTTGACTCTGTCAAGTCAGAAGTCTTCCCCATGATTGTGGAGCCTACTGAAACAGACTAAGGGACCTCTTTAAATGCTTAGGAAGCTGTTACGCCATGCGGCTGCAGGCTGTCACAGAACTCCTGGGTGTTGCATAGATGGATTCTCCCCAGTGGCCTCAATACATGCAGACACCTCCACCCGAGTCCACTAGATGGAGCCCTGTCAGGTATGTATGTATGCGTATATATGTATATGTGTATATGTGTATGTGCGTGCGTGCGTGTGTGCGTGCATATACATACACATATATATGTGTGTGTGTATATGTATATATGTATATATATACTGGGGGGTGGAGTTCAGGAAGTCAGTCTGTGGGAAGCAGTGAGTGTGACACGATGCTGCAGCACCAGACAAGTTGAAATCTGTGTGACTGAAGGCCTGCTAGGCCCCAGGCTGTGGGCTAGTCTGGCTAGTGGAGAGCCTAGAGGGGGCTAGAAGACAAGGAGAGGAGAAGAGCCATGAGGGACAGAGGAACCACAGAGAGTTCGTCCCCTGATGCAAGCCAGGCACCGGGCCCGAGCCTATTGGGACCTCCATGCCCAGTAGGGAATCCGGCATACTGAGGAGGATTTCATATCCCTCGGTCCACCCGTGAATACCGCACATTTAGAGGACTAGATACCATGAAGGCCCAGGCGTCAAAGGATAGTGGTAACCAGGAGAAAGCCCTCGCCGCCAAACATACGGGTGAGAGAAACATCAAGGAAGCTAGACCCTGTTCCAGGCAGGTCAGAAGCTCCAGGGAGAGAGACAGGAAGATACAGAAAGGAGGCCTTACACCCGCTCACTGGGGAGCAAGTCCAGAAGTGCACACCACCTACAAGTACCTCAGACCGTACCTGACTACCATCATCAGTAAAGGTACTGAAGCGAACCCCTGTGTGAGTGTCTGTTCTTCCTCTCTCCTGCATCCCTTCACACCTCCCTGCCCCGGGGGCCTGCTCCGCCTGTGGGAAGCAGAAACACCTCGGCTGCCATCCCAACACCACCCCCCCCCCCCCCCGGAGGTCTGAAGCATCGCTGGTAATCCTTACCAGGTACCACAGGTGGCGTCACGAACTGTTTATTTATTTTATCCAAGTTCCAATCCCCTTTTTCAAGAGTGACCCCAGGGTACGGGCCCGGGAGCCGACCACTGCGACATCCCCAAACCAGGTAAAGGCCCGGGTACCGAGTTGTCCCCATCCCCTGGGCGCATCAAAGCCTTTGCAGGAGTTTTTTGTTAATTATTCTAATTTACTGAGATACTCACTTTTGTGTTTTCATTGGCTGTAAGCCATAATCATCAACATTAGCAGAAATAAACACTTGAAATAGATCACTCTGTTTGTAATGACTCTATATAATATGAGTTTCACTTTTTGTATTGAAGAACTGAAATAAATTAACTTTTGATGATATTCTAATTTAATGAGATGCACCTGTATATGGGCATCTAGGTCATAGGAAGCTGAGTAAAATGATTCCTTGATATTTGTTATTCTTATATGTAAATGAGCAGTTGCAGGCTATTGGCCGGACATAGATCTCCTCCAGAGCTTATTTTAAATAAAACGGGTTGTTACCAGTGTGATTTGCAATGGCTGCTCTGTGTTCTCCTGATCTCACTGCAAAGCTGTGTGTGATTAACAGGTCACGTTCACACGTTCAGTATTTAGTCAGTATTTGTAAGCAAAAACTAGGAGTGGGTGAAAATTGCAGACGTGGTGCCCATTTTTCTATTACAGTTTTCTTCTGATTGTTCCACTCCTGATTTTGGCTTACAAATACTGATGTAAAATACTGACCAAATATTGATGTAAAATACTGACTAAAGGTGTCCTTTTAGTGCTTCAGCTTCCATCTCACAGGCAGCCAGTGTTGTAATATAGCAGAGTTGTGAGAGCCGCAGCAAAAGTGTTTGTAAGACGACAAAGTTCAGTTCTATTGTTTTATTTAAAATAATCTCTGGAGGCAGATTCTCATGTAAATCAGTGTCCGGCCCATAGTCCTGAACAGCTCATTTACATATAAGAAAAATGTGTATTACATGGAATAAGACATCGGATCGCGGATAACAAGTATCATTTTATTCATCTTTCTATGACTTATGTCCTCATATTGATGGCTTACGAGAGCTGATCCTATTGACAGATTCCCTTCAATGTAAGTGTATGCAGGGCAGAGATGCCAGACCTGCCCCGTCCAAAAGGAGGAGGACCTACGGAGCAATGAATAAGGAAGAGAAGAGAGGGAGTGGAAGTCAGGACAAATCACTGTCCTGCTAGGACTGCGAAACTGTTCCCTCAAATCAAGACAGTATCCCTGAATCCGGGATGGTTTTCATTAAAAATGTTGCACAGTTTTCTTTCTATAACCTCTGTGTTTCACTGTCTACTGCTGCTTCAGAATGAATTCACTGAGAATCCTACAGTCAGACTGCTATGATGTCCCAGCAGGAAGTATGTAACTCATTTATCTGTCTCCTTCTGAACTTCCCCCAGCTGATTTATGACCACAGACCACATCAAAGTATAATGTGCAGGAAAACAAACAACCTGTAAAAGTCAAATGGTACAAAATTGTAATAATAATTTTTTGCCCCAAATACATGCATTTAAGTAAAACAAAAATATGTTGACCCCAAAGTTTAACATCTTAAAAGGGTTTTTCGATAGATATAATGCCTTTTATAAATATCTATCTTAAAGAGGACCTATCACCTCCGCACATATTATGGTATATTACAGTAAGGAGACTGTAGATATAAATAAACATGAAATAAATTACCTTTGGAAGAATTACTTGTATTATGAAATAAGAGAATCACAGTTTATGGGAGCCGCCATCTTGGGATTGGCATCTCAGCGTGCTGTGTTCTGAGACACACCCCCAGAGGCTGGTTGCTAGGCAGCGCCTGTGGTCAGCAGCAGTGTAGTAACCCTAAGAGCTCATTTATGAAATGGTCATAATAGAAAGGGGGACAATCTCTATAAAGGGGTCTCCTGTCTATATATACTATGCGTAGAGCCAGAGAGAAGACTACAGAGCAACTGTGGCACCCCTGCGGGTCCAGTTGCCAGAGAGGTATTGCATCTCAGCCAGAGGTGTGGTACCCCACTCTCAGGTAAGGAGGGAGCACTACCGGGGACCCAACCACTCACATCCAACACTACACCACTCCTGAGGGAAGGTCCAGATAGCTCCTAAGGGAGAGCACAGGCCTGGTCCCTGACTGGAGGGTGGAACTAAGTAGAGGAGGTGGGTGGAGGAAGTAGTTTAGGAGAGCACTGACAGAACAGTATAAAAGAAGGGTAGAAACATCTAGAAGGGTCAATTTTCCTGGTTCCAGTCCTTGGAGCAGGAGTTCCAGAGGAGTTGAGTGAGGAGTAGGGCCCAGTCAGAGAGGCCCAGGAGAAGAGTGAGGAGAGAACACCGGAGCAGTGAGAGGGGCTCCAGAGATAGAAGGGATCCTAGGGGCACGGCGAGTGGGGGATGCCACCCGTGCACCCGAGTTCACGCTGATCGTGGAGGGATCAGGCCCCAGTAGGGGACCAGCCCCAGACTAGTGGAGTACTTTAAGGCTCAGCTAGCCAACTGGAGGTTGCGGTATCTTCAAGTGCCGTAACCAACATCCACACACATTCGCTGAAAAGGTGGCCATATAGGACAAAGAGGACAGACCGGACATCGCCCAACAAGGCCTGGGGCCACTGGCTCGGGACACTGTGTGTGAGGTGCAGGGCAGGAGAGAAAGAGCCAGCATAGAGAGAGACGACCTGGGAAGGTACATAAGAAAGGGGTCCCGATCAAGTGCACCCAAATTATCTGAGAGTTGGCTGGATCAATTCCCCGGAGGACACAAGACGACGTGGGGGGTTATAATCTGGCCATTGTAACCTGGAGCATCTTGATAACTGTGAGTAAATACTTGAAGACTGCACTCCGCTGTGTCCTTCACTTAATTACTGAGTCACCTGCCTTGCACTACACCAACAACATCTACCTCATCAAGCACTATATACTGCCCTGGGGCTTAGCTCTGCCCGTGAAGAGCTGAACCATCTTTGCTGCGTTACCAACAGCTCCAGTGGATCTGAATAGCGCGGCGGCCACATATAGCCGCATACCACGGGTGGCGGCACGAACTTTATTCCCCCTTTTCTTTATTCCCCCAATTGACTTTCCGTTTATTGACCGCCCTGGGCCACGGACCGGGTCACTGCCACCGTGACTACCCCAATAGAACCGACCGGCCCGGCTACCGAGTACCCCACGGCCCCAGGGGGGGGCATCATAACCACAGCATGTATTACCCATATCTGTAATAGGAAAAACGATTATCCAGCTCCAGAGACTCCAATAGTAAAAACAAATGTCTTTTATTTAGAATTTTTTAAAAATATCCAGATGGCGATAATGTAACTCCAGCTGGTAGAAGAACGATACTAGAAGGGAAACACAGGGACACCAAGGTGGGGTGCGCTACCAGACGCGTTTCGAGCGAAGACCGCTCTTAAACTTGGTATGAATTACCCATATCTGCTAATAAAAATCCACATTTATATCTCGTGGCTAAAAATGGAGCAAGTTGAATAATAGAGTTGAAGCAGCGCTATAGTGGAAATAAGTGAAAAAGGCCAACTTTATCCATCCAGATCAGATGGGTGAATAAAGTCTGCATCACTTACTTTCATTGAAGTGCTGTTTCCATTCTATTTTTTCCTAATTTGAAGGTATTTGGCTGGTTGCTGATATTTTTTCATATATCTCTTTATATCTATAGCAAAAAAATGGCAGGCAGCACTCCAAAAGGTTTTTGAAAAAATATGGACTTTATTAGCCCGGTGTGGTGACTTTTTGCTTGTGGACAACCTTCATCACTGCTTGAAATAAGATGTCATTAGCTTCTATCACCGTCCTGAAACGGATTGTCATCAAGTGTGCTGCTACTGTCACTCACCCTGCTTCTATCACAGCCCCCTGATTTCTCATTCTGAGTATTTATTCTTTGCTGAGTAGGGAGTATGGAAATGTTCCTTCCTTTCATAAACAGCCAGAGCTGAACTTACAGGTGGGTGGCTGCACAGAACCATTCAAACCGTTGAAACGTCAGATGCACAGGAAGAATGATGAAGGTGGGAGCGTCAGCTGTTGACTTTCTCTTCCATCATTACTCGATAGCGGAATAGTGGTCTGCCATAATTAGCGGTATGTCACTGCCTCCCTACATTCTGTGCTGTCACTTGAGCAATGCACGTTGCAATGTCATGATTTCACATAGTGTGTTGCCTGAGTGATGGCACGGAGCGCAGTGATGTCAGAGACCTAGGTGAACCAGAAACCATGGGCTGGCGTGAAGAGGCTGAATTTGATGTGCATGATGGGGAAAGGGAAAGAACAGATATGGGAGGACCCAATGACAGGTTGCAAATGTGGCAGGAAAGATGTGCAATGAGGTGAGTATTATCATTTCTTTTCTAACCATATGACTCTCTACGGTTCAGCAAAAAAGCGGCTGCAGTTGGCCACCATTTTGTTGAATTTGCAATGATCGAATTGCCAAAAATCCATATTCTAGAGAATATGGAATTTTGTAACATTCGGGGAAAATGTAATTGTACTTGAATTAATTTATTCATCTCTAATTACAAGTGATTTTTCTTTCTAGAAATTCTAGGAATAGGTGCTGTTGGCTATGTGCCCACGATGCAGAAATGCTCAGGATTTTTTCCTGAGCGTTTCTGCATCTCCCTGGCAGAAAAAAACGCATGCGGATTGTACATGCGTTTTCCTGCCAGGGACATGCGGAAATGAAGCGTTCTTCACATGCATTTCTGCATGCGGGTTGACAAGCGCTTTCCAAGCGATTTTAGCATCACTTGGAAAGTGCTTGACAACTCGGTCACACTATATAAATCCATGCAAACAGCATGGATTTATATAGTGTGACCCGAGAGAATGTCAAAAAATAAAAAATAAACCTATACTTACCTTCTGATGGCCCCCGCAGTCTTGCTGTGCTCCTGTGCTGGCTGCCGGCAGATCGCGGTACGCTGTACTGAAGGACCTGCCGTCACATGACTGTGACGTCACCGCAGGTCCTTCAGTCCTGCGCGATCTGTAGGCAAGCGAAGAGAAGGAGTCCGGGGGCCGTCGGAAGGTGAATATAATCTTTATTTTTTATTTTATTCTTTTTTTTTTACAGCTTTTAATGGTACCTCGGTGTGGATGAGAGATTCCTGTCCTCCACACCCGGGTACCATCCGCACATTAGAACGCACCAATTACGCAAGTACAGATGCAGTGATGCGTAATCCTTGTGTAGCGCCCCGAGGGTTCGGTTGCTACAGGGGTATTGCACCTCAACGAGAGGTGTGATATTCCACTCCTAGGTAAGGATGGAGTGTGGACCAGGGCTCAGTTAGCTGCATACACACATTTACACTCACCCCATTTCCGGGAGACAGCTCGACGGTGCTCTCATATAATTGCAGGCACAACTGACCATGTCCCTGGCTGGAGTGGGGAGGGGGGAGAGAACCCAGTGATGTAGGAGCAGTAGGGGACGGTTTCTGGAGCATAGGAAGGAGCTCATTGGGTGCAGGTCACCTGAGCTCAGACACACAGGTAGATAAAAGGTGGGGGCCATCTTAGAAGAAAGTGCACTTCAGAGAAGTAGTTCAGCCAGAGAGAGCTGACAGGGAGCTGTGGCTCAGCCTGAGCTCAGCTCCACGACGCAGGCCTGGAGAGAAGGCCGGGGCCAGAGAGGAGAAGCGGAGAAGGAGAAGGAAGGAAAGAGGAGAGACAGAGGAGTAGAAAGGCTCCTGAAACAAGAAGGCAGAAGGGACCCTAAGAGAGCAGAACGGACAGCAACCGTTGCAAACCCGCGTTATATCGGGTGAAGGGTCAGGTCATGGAAGGGTACCGGATTCCCAAGTTGGTGGAGGTAAATCATCCCTCAGCCAAAAACCGGAGGTCGTGATCATTTATTGGTGCGACCCCTTGCTACACCCGCTAGGAAGGCACCACATAGGGTCAGGGAAACTGGCGCCAAGTTTCACCAGAGAAGGCCCGAGGCAGCTGGAAAGAAGCGTGGTCACTGGTGGGGCACAAGAGGCCAGAGAAAGGATAGAAGGGGGTCCTGTGCCATACTTCTGAACTGCCTGGGGGTTGACCGAGCCCCTCACCTGGTGGACGCAGCACGGCTTGGGCAGTCATTGCTGACAGAAGTGACTTGGGTTTCAACTGTGAGTAAAAGACCTGAACTGTACCTTTGGACTCTGTGTGATCTATGCTGCACCTGCACCATCACCCCCAGCATCCTCTTACACTGCCCTGAGGCTATACTCTTCCCGTGGGGAGTTATCCTATCCCTGTGCTGCACACTAACACCAGCCTCAGCGGTCTGCCTTGCAGCGGTGGTCATCCTTGACCGCAATCCACGGCTGGCATAGACTGCCACAGCATTTGGTCTGACCACCCTGAGCCACAGGATCGGGTTGCCACTACTACTCCCAGCATTGCACTGAAGCCCGGTTCCGGGTACCCCACGGCCCAGGGGGTGAGTCACATGCATTCTAATGCAAGTCAATGGTGGCGAAAACGCAGCGCTTCCGCAAAATAATTGGTAGTGCTGCGTTTTTTTCTGCAATGATAATCCGCAGCGGAAATTTCTGCAGCATGTGCACAGCACATGCGGATTATCATTGGGGAACATGGCAGACCTTCTACCATGCGTTTTTTAAGCGTTTCTGCAGCGTTTTTGCCGCTGCGGAAACGCTTAAAAAACGCATAGTGGGCACACAGCCTTATGGTGGAGAAAACATGACATCCGAAACAGAAAGCAAAATGAAAGAAAATATGTTCTCATAAAAGAAATACATGAAGCAATTGACTGTAAAGATTAAATAAATTAGTTCAGCACTGTGCAGTAATAATACTATAAGATTATTTGGGTTCTATAGGGCAAATGATTTTTAAACTGTATGGCAACATTATTTTAGCTCTGTATAATGACATTTTTGTCACTGTATTATATAATAAATTGTGGTCTGTATGGCATTAAATTTTGGGCACTATGTGGTGATGTGATTTTACCATCAGGCGAAAAATTACAGCCAAATCCAGAATGCTAAAACTCAACCAAAACCCAGGAGAATTTGTGCTTCCCTGTGCTCACTTTTCTTGGCAGGAAGGAATTCTGAGTGTTATTGCTCTTCCCTCTTTTTTCCATTATTTTTTATTAGGCATGCCCTCTAGTATATATGAAATTTGCTTGGCCAGTGAGGTAAAATTGGGGGCAGTGAGTTCCAAATCAGTCAGCTTGTGTTTAGCTAAAAAATTAAATCTGCACAAAATGTTTCTCATATTCCCTCCTAATATGACATAATGCAAGGTGCTATGGGAAATCTATCACAGCACATAAATGACTCCCTGCAGTTTTGGATCTATCTTTATTCTCTTAAATTCATATTTTATGAGTGTTGAAAAGGTCTTTAACCCCTCATCGCTAGTCCTATTATTGCATGCTTCATACTGAACCAATTCAAATAATTTAACAAATGGAATACTAGATGCAGAGAATAAGTATAATTTTTATACATGGAATCTGTCAGCAGGATTTTTCTATTTAATCTGAGAGCAGCACAATGTAGAGACAGAGACCCACCAAGGATGTGTCACTTATTACGCTGTATGCTGTAGTTTCAATACAATCAGTGTTTTATTAGCAGGAGATTAACACTGCTGGGCTAGGTCTAATGCAGACCAGTTAGGCTGATCTGGGCAATGTACAGTGTACAAAAAAAGCTGCCAATCAGGAGAGCGGGTGGGGTAATACACTGCTGAGTATCCTGACCACTGCTACATTTACAGCAGAGAAAACAGGGATTCTATCAAAATTGCACCAAGATGTCCAATAAGTAGCACTCGCTGGAATCAGGGTAGTTGCCTCTACATCATGCTGTTCTCGGATTATATAGCAAATCCCTGCTGACAGATACCCTTTATTGCTGCGCTAATTACATAACATTATTTTGATCACATTGACCAAACTTGGTAATCAACAATGTATAAAAGGTATAACCACCCATGAGAATTTGTGCCCCCTAAACTGGCACTAAAACACCTGCAGTACGCAGATGAAACTGTCGTCAGAAAAATGCATATGCACCAAACATTACTGAAGGTGACTTCTAATGATCTACCTGGAATGTGGGATGTCAATCAACTCAGAAGATGAACTGGCTAACATGACTATTCAAAGAAGCATCTCCCCCCTTGACTTCTGAGACTTCTGAAATGTCATTCAAATGTGAAACGCATCGACTTCAAAGTTCCAAAACCAGAGAAGTGAAACAACTCGGTATTATCATTAAGCCTGGATGGAGATCTCAATGTTGCGTTATTCACATGTTAAAAAAGCCAGTGAATATGGTGGTGCTCTGCTTCAAAAATCCCCAGCCAGGGAAGCAAAAATCATGAAGATCAATGAAGGAAGAGAGCAACACTCATCCATTGAAATCACTTGTTTCTTCCTTCAGATTAGAGATGAGCGTTGTTCTACTCGAACTGTTCGCCAATCTCAAATTCGAGCTGTTTTGGGCGGTGTTCGAGCCGTTCGGCGAACACGAACAATTTGAGAAAAATTCGGCTGTTCGAGGTTATGTTCGATAACTGTTCGTGCACCCAAATCATAACTGGATTTTTTCTCAGTAATGATGAAAATTAATGTTAATACGCAGTTTGAGTGTACAGCGGGGCGGGGGGAGGGGCAGGGGATGGATCTCTGCAGGAACAATGAAGATCTCCATTTTTTTTTCTCTTTCCCGCATTTGCAGTGGGGAGGTGCAATCTGTCAGCCTATCAGCAGCGCACACACGGAGCGAAGTGCTTTTTTTCACACAAGCAAGGGCATGTGTGATTGGCAGTGTATGTCACATGTCCTTGCCCTATAAGACCAAGCCATTTTCCCCGTCGCCACCATTTTCTCACTGCTGCAGCTGCGTGTTAGACGGCACCGCTGTTGCTGTGTGCGATATACCTTGTCAATTTCAAGCCAATTTTCGCACAAATATACAGATAGCTTGGGAGTAGGGAATAGTTGTGATTGCAGTCCTTTTAAGGACTAGGTTACAGCATTTCCTACGACTTTTATCAGGCAGGTCTGTGCTCTTAAATAGATAGATTGTGGGATTAAAGACTAATTGTAATTGGAGTCCTTTTCAGGACTAGGTTACATCAGTTCCTATCAGTTTTTGCCAGGCAGGTCTGTGCCAGTGCTGTGCAAGTTTTTTTCACAGCATTTGGCTGAATCTAGCAAAGCTAATCCTTTTTGGCCTATTGCAGAGTGTGTTAGTCAGTGGAGTAGCCTATCTGTGTTGCAAGATATACCACCTGTGTATAGAATACCAATTTTTTTACTGCACCTAGTGAAGTAAAATCTTTTGGGCATAGCATCATTCTATTAGTCCATCTATACTGACCTCCATCAGGTTGCAAACTGAATATAATTTTTTTCTGCATCTAGCTCTGAAAAAATATTTGGGCTTCTAGCGGTGTGTGGGACTTGGTCTATTAGTCCATCTATACTGACCTCCATCAGGTTGCAAATTAAAAATAATTTTTTTCTGCATCTAGCTCTGAAAAAATATTTGGGCTTCTAGCAGTGTGTGGGACTTGGTCTATTAGTCCATCTATACTGACCTCCATCAGGTTGCAAATTAAAAATAATTTTTTTCTTCATTTATCTCTGAAAAAATATTTGGGCTTCTAGCAGCGTGTGGGACTTGTTCTATTAGTCCATCTATACTGACCTCCATCAGGTTGCAAATTAAAAATAATTTTTTTCTGCATCTAGCTCTGAAAAAATATTTGGGCTTCTAGCAGTGTGTGGGACTTGGTCTATTAGTCCATCTATACTGACCTCCATCAGGTTGCAAATTAAAAATAATTTTTTTCTGCATCTAGCTCTGAAAAAATATTTGGGCTTCTAGCAGTGTGTGGGACTTGGTCTATTAGTCCATCTATACTGACCTCCATCAGGTTGCAAATTGAATAAAAAAATTTTCTGCATCTAGCTCTGAAAAAATATTTGGGCTTCTAGCGGTGTGTGGGACTTGGTCTATTAGTCCATCTATACTGACCTCCATCAGGTTGCAAATTAAAAATAATTTTTTTCTGCATCTAGCTCTGAAAAAATATTTGGGCTTCTAGCAGTGTGTGGGACTTGGTCTATTAGTCCATCTATACTGACCTCCATCAGGTTGCAAATTAAAAATAATTTTTTTCTTCATTTAGCTCTGAAAAAATATTTGGGCTTCTAGCAGTGTGTGGGACTTGTTCTATTAGTCCTTCTATACTGACTTCCAGCAGGTTGGAAATTGAATATAATTTTTTTCTGCATCTAGCTCTGAAAAAATATTTGGGCTTCTAGCGGTGTGTGGGACTTGGTCTATTAGTCCATCTATACTGACCTCCATCAGGTTGCAAATTAAAAATAATTTTTTTCTGCATCTAGCTCTGAAAAAATATTTGGGCTTCTAGCAGTGTGTGGGACTTGGTCTATTAGTCCATCTATACTGACCTCCATCAGGTTGCAAATTAAAAATAATTTTTTTCTGCATCTAGCTCTGAAAAAATATTTGGGCTTCTAGCAGTGTGTGGGACTTGGTCTATTAGTCCATCTATACTGACCTCCATCAGGTTACAAATTAAAAATAATTTTTTTCTGCATCTAGCTCTGAAAAAATATTTGGGCTTCTAGCGGTGTGTGGGACTTGGTCTATTAGTCCATCTATACTGACCTCCATCAGGTTGCAAATTAAAAATAATTTTTTTCTGCATCTAGCTCTGAAAAAATATTTGGGCTTCTAGCAGTGTGTGGGACTTGGTCTATTAGTCCATCTATACTGACCTCCATCAGGTTGCAAATTAAAAATATTTTTTTTCTTCATTTAGCTCTGAAAAAATATTTGGGCTTCTAGCAGTGTGTGGGACTTGTTCTATTAGTCCTTCTATACTGACGTCCAGCAGGTTGCAAATTGAATATAATTTTTTTCTGCATCTAGCTCTGAAAAAATATTTGGGCTTCTAGCGGTGTGTGGGACTTGGTCTATTAGTCCATCTATACTGACCTCCATCAGGTTGCAAATTAAAAATATTTTTTTTCTGCATCTAGCTCTGAAAAAATATTTGGGCTTCTAGCAGTGTGTGGGACTTGTTCTATTAGTCCATCTATACTGACCTCCATCAGGTTGCAAATTAAAAATAATTTTTTTCTGCATCTAGCTCTGAAAAAATATTTGGGCTTCTAGCAGTGTGTGGGACTTGGTCTATTAGTCCATCTATACTGACCTCCATCAGGTTGCAAATTAAAAATAATTTTTTTCTGCATCTAGCTCTGAAAAAATATTTGGGCTTCTAGCAGTGTGTGGGACTTGGTCTATTAGTCCATCTATACTGACCTCCATCAGGTTGCAAATTGAATAAAAAAATTTTCTGCATCTAGCTCTGAAAAAATATTTGGGCTTCTAGCGGTGTGTGGGACTTGGTCTATTAGTCCATCTATACTGACCTCCATCAGGTTGCAAATTAAAAATAATTTTTTTCTGCATCTAACCCAGCCAATAGTTTTGGCCTAATACCACAGTTTGGCCACTCAGCTCTGCTCGGTTACCATCCATTGTTTTTTTGTGCAAACAACTCCAGAGTTGTGAATTAGTTAACCATCAAAATGAGTGGAAAAAGGCCTGCTGCTGGTGGAAAGGGGAATAGGCATGTTGGGAAGGGGAAAAAAGGTTGTGTCCGTGGGGTAGGTGCAGAAGAAAGACCATCTTCCAGCCAAACTAAAATGTCTACTTCTTTTAGCGGACAATGTGATAAGATCCCTTTCTTACGGCCACGCCAATCGCTACAAATTCCAGATGAGGCACAAAAACAGCAGGTGCTTCAACGGATATCAAGTGCTCCTTTAAGTGGGCTCTCCTCCACATCAACTTCAACATCACAAATACTCCAGTCCTCAAAGGTGTCACCCAAATCGCACTTGCTTCCTCACAGCTCCCAAATCTCCAGCTGCCCGTCTGAGTATGAGGTAGAACAGATGGTTGAGTCTGCAGAGCTGTTTACTCATACTATAGCCTGGGAATCAGAGGTCGACTCCAGCGCTTCTGTGAATCCAGACGAGGAAATGATCTGCACTGATGCCCAGAATCTTTATGAGTCGGATCCAGGACCAGACGCAGAAGGTTCTGACCATAATGTAGACCCTCATTCCCAAACTGTAACTCCTGTTGGTGGAGACAATGAGGAAGACGATGATAAGACTCAAATACCTGATTGGAGCGACAACTTTAGTTTTTTGTCAGGGCAGGAACAGGTTGGCTCTGAGGACGACGGGTGTGATAACGCACAGGGTGATGATGATGAGGTCGGAGATGCCACTTACTGTCAACCCACAGTCAGCCAAGAGATGAGGTCAGCAGAGGAGGTGGAGGAAGATGCTAGTGACGACGAGGTCAGGTTGCGCCTTCCTGGACAGAGACGTAGTACTGGAAGCACGTCAACAACTGCATCCTCAAACACAACTCTGCCTCTCACCACAAGTCGTGGTGGCTCTTCAGGTCGCATGGGTGCTAAGCCTTGCATAGCCTGGGCATTTTTTCTGATCGATAAAGATGACCCAACTCGTGTTATCTGTAACATTTGTCAGCAAAAGCTAAGTAGAGGCCAAAAAATACATAGTTTGAGTACTTCATGCATGAACCGGCACATGGACATGAAGCATAAGTTGCAGTGGGAAGCTCAGTGTGCTACAATGCGGTCTAGCCGGCCGGGCCAACCACCGTCTGCCATATCTTGTGCATCCGCGGCCTCTTCATCCTCTGTGACTGGGGGGACAGCAGTCACACCTGTTTTGGGGCGCAGACCTGCCACCTCTTTACCCGCAACAGCCAGCGTGATTGGCAGGTCATCATTTTCTTTGGAGGTGGTAACACCAGCTGGTCTTGAGCGCTGTCCGACATCGATAGCACCACCTTTGGATCAAGGCAACCTAACATGTCCGCCTGCATCTTCCTCACAGACTGGCAGTTTGCCGGGGACACCCTTATCAACCCCGTCTAAGCACAATAGCCAGCCCTCGGTCCCTCAGATGTGGACAAGTAAAAGACCATTTCCTCCTAGCCATGAGAAAGCTAAGAGGTTGAATTTCACCATCTGCAAGCTCTTGGCTACAGAAATGCTGCCTTTCCGCCTGGTGGACACAGAGGATTTTCGAGACCTTATGTCCATCGCAGTGCCCCAGTACCAGATGCCCAGTCGGCACTACTTCTCAAAGAAAGGTGTGCCTGCGCTCCACCAGCATGTCGCACACAACATCACCGCTTCTTTGAGAAACTCTGTGTGTGACAGGGTGCATTTCACCACAGACACTTGGACGAGTAGGCATGGACAGGGGCGTTACATGTCGCTGACTGGGCACTGGGTAACTATGGTGACAGCAGGACAAGGGGCTGCTGTCCAAGTCTTGCCGTCCCCACGAGTTGTGCGTCAATCCTCTTTATGTCATTTTTCCTCCACTGCTTCTGCCTCCTCAACCTCCTCTCGGTCTTCCACCTGCACCCAAAGCCTGTCTGGTCATGCCACAAGCTTTCTAACTGCGCAGAAGGGATCCTGCACACCTCCTTACTATGCTGGCAGTAGGGCTCAACGTCATCAGGCGGTTTTTACATTGAAATGTCTGGGAAATGTGAGTCACACAGCTGAGGAGTTGTGGTCAGCTCTGGAGAACCAATTTCATGAATGGTTGTCTCCACTGGACCTGAAACCAGGGAAGGCCGTGTGCGACAATGCTGCAAACCTGGGTGCGGCCCTTCGCCGGGGCAATGTCACACACGTGCCTTGTATGGCTCACGTGTTGAACCTGGTTGTCCAGCAATTTTTAGCCCACTATTCCAGACTAGATGGCCTTCTGCAGAGGGCACGGTCGCTGTGTGCTCACTTCCGCCGTTCGCATCCCGCAGCTCTGCGACTTACATCTCTACAGAAGTCGTTGGGCCTGCCACTTCACCGGCTAAAATGCGATGTGCCTACCCGGTGGAATTCAACTCTGCACATGTTGCAGCGACTGTGGCAGCACCGACAAGCCCTGGTGCAATACGTTCTGACGTATAGCCTGGGCCAACGAGATTCAGAGGTGGGGCAAATCACGCTGGAGGAGTGGTCTCAGATCAGGGACCTATGCACCCTTCTGCACAGTTTTGAAATGGCGACGAAGATGTTTAGTGCTGACGATGCCATTATCAGCATGACTATTCCGGTGATTTACATGCTGGAGCACATGTTAAACAGAATTCGGAGTCAGGTGGTGGCACAAGAGGAGGTGGAGGAAGTAGAGGAGGAGGAGTTGTATGCGGAAGGGCTAACATCTGCAAGGTCCAGACGGTCGGCAGCACCAAGGCGGCAGGCATGTGAGGGTGGGGGAGATGGTTTTACCAGGGCGCATGGTAGCAGCCAAACTAGTGAGGAAGGTGCAGGAGCCCAGGAAGAAGTGGAGGACGAACTGATGGAAGACTCATCAGATGAGGGAGACCTTGATCACATTTCTGTTGTGCGAGGTTGGGGGGAGAGGACAGAGGAAGGAAGCATGATTGTTACCTCGCCACCAACACAACAGGGACTTGGTGCTCCTGGATGCGCAACACACATGAGTGCCTTCTTGCTGCACTACCTGCAACATGACCCTCGAATTGTGAGAATTAGAAATAATCCTGACTACTGGGTTGCCACACTGTTAGATCCCCGGTACAAAAGTAAATTTGCAGAAATTATTCCTGCCATAGAAAGGGATGCACGCATGCAGGAGTATCAGCAGAGACTGTTGCAGAATCTTACATGTGCTTTTCCACAAAATACCAGTGGTGCACGTAGTGAATCTCACAGTTCCAACTTGCCAACCGTGGGACCGTCAAGTGTTCAGCACTCAAACCGTAACAGAACCACAGTATCTGCTGGTAACATCAATTTTGCGGAATCATTTCACCACTTTTTTAGCCCATCCTTTGCAAGGCCACAGGAGACAAGAAGTCTGACACATAGTCAACGCCTAGAGACGATGGTACAGGAGTATCTCCAAGTAAACATTGAAGCCACGACTGTGTCACTGGACCCTTGCTCTTTTTGGGCTTCCAATCTGGATAAATGGCCGGAGCTAGCCACTTACGCCTTGGAGATCTTGTCATGCTCCGCAGCCAGCGTTCTGTCTGAACGTGTGTTCAGCGCTGCTGGTGGTGTGCTGACAGATAAGCGCACGCGGCTCTCCACTGATAATGTAGACAGACTCACGTTCATAAAGATGAACAAATCATGGATCCGAAACGACTTTTCTACCCCTGTGTCATCCTGGGGAGAGTAAAAGCTTGATGATTGGTTAAAATCACCCTACCAACCGTTTTAAGCTTTCAAATTACTAATCATGTTTATCTGTATCTTGACTGGAAAATAATTTGGGCTTTGTAGCAGTGTGCAGCACTGATCCTATTAGGCCATCTATAATAAGCTTCACCAGATTTAAAATTAAAAATAATTTTTAGCTGCATCTAGCCCGGAAAATAATTTTGGGGCTCCGAGATGCGCAAGACACATAAGTGCCTTCTTGCTGCACTACCTGCAGCATGACCCTCATATTGTCAGAATTCAAAGTAATCATGACTACTGGGTTGCCACACTCTTAGATCCCCCAAACTTTTCGATCAACCTTTTCATTTTAATAAAGACCAAAAAAATGGTCATTTTTGAAATTATAAGCATTAGCAGGTTGTTAGAAACTGAAATCAAACAGTTTTCAACTCAAAACTTTATTCTAGGTGATGTTACATTTTCACATAGGACCCCTTGTTCGAAAGGAGCTTCTGAACTCTCTCGTCCATTGAATTTGTCAGGTTTTGGATGGTTTCTGCTTCAATTGTTTTGCATGAGGACAGAATACCCTCCCAGAGCTGTTGCTTAGATGTGAACTGCCTCCCGCCATCATAGACACTCCTTTTAATGATGCTCCAAAGGTTCTGAATGGGGTAGAGGTCAGGGGAGCATGGGGGTCACACCATAAGTTTGTCCCCTTTTATGCCCATATCAGCCAGAGATGCAGATGTTTTATGTGCAGCATGAGATGGTGCATTATCATGCAGAAAAATGATCTTGCTGTGAAATACACGGTTCTTCTTCTTGAACCATGGCAGGAAGTGCTGTTTGAGAAAATCCACATACATTATGGAGTTCATCTTTAACGCCTTCAGGGATCCTAAAGGGGCCGACAATCTCTCTCCCCATGATTCCAGCCCAAAACATTACTCCACCTCCTCCTTGTTGGCGCTGTAGCCGTGTTTGCGTGGGGTGTCCATCAACCAGCCATCCTCCACTCCATCCATCTGGACCATCGAGCGCTACACGGCACTCATCCGTGAACAAAACAGTTTTGAAATCAGTCTTCATGTAATGTTTGGCCCACTGGAGCCGTTTCTGCTTGTGTGAAGTGGATAGAGGAGGTCGACAGGATGGCGTATGCACAGCTGCAAACCTCTGAAGGACCCTGCATCTTGTTGTTCGGGGGACGTTGGAGGCACAAGCAGCTTCAAAAACTTGTCTGCTGCTATGACAAGGCTTTTTTGCCGCTGCTCTTTCAACCTGACGTAATTGCCTGTAGGAAAGAGTCCTCAATTTGCCCTTATCAGCACGCACACGTGTGTACTGTGAATCAGCTACATACTTCTTGATTGCCAAGACACTTCATCCTGATCATCGCACAATGTTGATTGTAGTCATGCCTTGACCTAAACACTCCACAATTTGTTGCTTCTCAGCAGCCGACACATCCTTTTTCTTTCCCATTTTGGCAGAAAATGTAGGCTGCTTAATAATGTGAGAGAGCCTTCTTAAGTAGTCTTGCCTTTCATTGGACACACCTGCCAAACTAATTAGCACAGGTGTCTGCAATTGCTTACAGTGATATAAAGAGCCCTGACACACATCACCATCAATGAGTTTAACTGACAAACAAACAAATTCTTCCCTTATCACTCCTAAACACTTTTTGCATAATAATTTGGAACGCGGTGTACATGTGCTTTTCCACAAAACACCAGTGGTTCACGTAGTGAATCTTACAGTTCTAACTTGCCAACCGTGGTCTGTATGGAATTGTTCAATAAAGGGCCCAAAATTAAGATAACATAGATGGGAGAGGTCTCTATGAATAGGAATTCCTAAGTATTTGATACCCTGTGAGGGCCAGGCAAAGGGAAAGTTGGACTGGATGGAATCCTATATGGATTTAGGGAGGGAGACATCGAGGGCCTCAGACTTCGCTGCATTGATTTTAAAATTTTACCATGTAACAAAGTGATCTATTTCAGCCATAACAGCAGGGATGGATATATGTGATTGAGTGATATATACTAGGACATCATCAGCAAATAGAGAGCACTTGTACTCGGTGCCTCCCACCTCAATCCACCTAATATTGGGGTTATGGCGAATTGATGAGAGCAGGTGCTCCGTCACTAGGATGTATAAGAGAGGGGACAGAGGACATCCCTGCCTTGTCCCATTGGTGATTGTGAAAGGTGATGAAAATGTTCTGACGCACCCCCTGGGCCTTGGGACACCCGGAGCCGGACCCTTTTTGGTGGATGCTGGTGGTTGTAGTCTTCGTGGCGGCGATCCGGTTCCGTGGCTCAGGGCGGTCAAACCAGTGGCGGAACTATTTATGTGGTTTTGATGTTTAAATGTCCGACTACGCCACCCGTGGATTGCGGTCAGAGTGAACCGCCGCTACAGGGCAGACCGCTAAGGCTGGTGTTGTGGGTGCAGCAGAGCGTAGCATAACTCCCCACGGGAGGAGTATAGCCTCAGGGCAGTGTATGCGGAGGATGGGGGTGATGGTGCAGGGCAGCAGCAGTAACGACACGGAGTCAGTGATGCAGTTCAGGGCCTTTACTCACAGTTCTTATTATCCAGACCACGTCTGCAGGTAACGGCTGCCCACGTCGTACTGTGCTCACCAGGTGAGGGGCTCAGACAACTCCCAGATAACTTTGGAGCACTTCACAGGACCCCCTTTGTGTGTCCTTTGTCTGGCCTTTCTTACCAACACTTCTGTCCGGCTGCCTCGGGCCTCCTCTTGGTAAACTTGGCGCCAGTTTCCCTGACCCTATGTGGTGCCTTCCTAGCGGGCGGAGCAAGGGGCTGCGCCACATAAAATGTCAGAGCCTCCGGTTTCTAGCTGAGGGTCGTTTCCTGCCTCCACTAGTTCGGGGACCGGTCTCCCCCTTTGGCCTGACCCCTCCACGCAGGTGGATTCGGGCGTGCGGTGGCGACTCGCCCGTCCGCACCCCTGGGATCCCTTCATTCCTTGTTCCTGGAGCCTTCTCCGCTCCTCTTCCTTCCTTCTCCGTCTTGCAGGCCTGGGCCTCTGTTACTAGGCCCGCCTCCGGAGCAGAGCTCATGCAGAGCCCCTGCTCCCTGCCACTTCTGCTCAGACTTCTCTGCACTGAACTAAGATGGTGCCCACCTTTTATACTCCCTTCTCAATGCACCCAGGAACTGCTTCCTCCCTGCTCCTGCACTGCAGGGTTCCCCTTCCTCAGTGTTCCCTCCCCCCACTCCAGCCAGGGACAGGGACTGTCGTGCCCATCTCAGGGGCATATTGGTCGCCCTGCCCCACGGCAATGTGGTGTAATGCATGCAGGTGTCGGGTCCTGATCCACACTCCATCCTTATCTGAGAGTGAGATATCACATCTCTGGGTGAGGTGCAATACGTCTGTAGCAACCGAGCCCTCGGTGCTACAGTTCCATTTATCTTCAGCCTAGGTGACGTATTGTGATACAGGGCCGTGATTTTGGCTATAAAAGGGTCCCCTAGACCCCTACCCCAAGCTTTTTAAGAGAATCATATATGGCGTGCCAGGAGACTCTATGGAATGCTTTCTCAGCATCCAACGAGAGTATCTACTTACAAATTTTTAACTGCATCTAGCCCAGGAAATACTTTGTGCCTAGTAGCAGTGTCTGCTAGTCAGCGGATTATCCCGGCTGTTAAGCAAGCTACACCACCTGTAGTTTGGACACTTAATTTTTTCAAAGGAAATGCTTCGGGACCACGGGATACTTAGTGAAGAGCATCAGGAGGCACCCCAAGGCATAGGGGCTGGGACTGGCACTAGGATGCCTTGCGGTGGACAGCCGAGCTCGATCCTTATAAAAGCTTTTTAACTGCAGCAGCTTTAGTGGACGCTACTGGAGCTGGAATTACGCGGCTGCTGGCATGAGACTTGCCCTCCAATAGATCCTTGTAAATGGATTTAAAGTGTATTCATTCAAATTAGAGGGACAATTTAAATTAAAAAGCTGAGAGCTGCCTCCACCACAGGGGGGCTCTCTCGACCCACCAGCGGACAGGCACCAGTATTGGGAGAGGGGGGCTGGCCGTCAGGGTTCACCGCGGCTCTGGCACAAACCCGGCGACACGGAGGTGGCACGGGCAGGAGCGGACTGGCCGTCTCGGCTTCTCACTTTTTGGATTTTAGAAGGGCATGACATGCCTATATCTGTGTCTCCCCCTCCTTTTACTCCTCCACCTCTTTTCTTTTCGCATGACTATATGTACTTGTCACTTTTCCATGTGTTAGTTGTGTCTTCTGAGCAGTTTGTCAGCTTTTGGACACCTTTGAAGGTGTTTTCTATGTGTTTCTATGTGTTTTTGTTTGCCTGCCATTGGTTTTAACGGTGTTCGAAGGTGTTCGACGAACAGTTCGACGAACAGTTCGGCGAACACACGGGTGTTCGACGAACCGAACCGAACTCGAACACTACGGGGGTGGCTCAACACTACTTCAGATGTCCTGATATTTCCAGTACTGGAAAAACCAGTACCAGTGTTATCCATGTGTCCGTGTGCATCATTCTTGTGTCATCCGTGTGCCATTCGTGTATACAGTACGTGTAGATATGAGATAAATAGATGATAGATGGAATAGATAGATAATAGATATATATAGATATATATACAGTACAGACCAAAAGTTTGGACACACCTTCTCATTTAAAGATTTTTCTGTATTTTCTTGACTATGAAAATTGTACATTCACACTGGAGGCATCAAAACTATGAATTAACACATGTGGAATTATATACTTAACAAAAAAGTGTGAAACAACGAAAAATATGTCTTATATTCTAGGTTCTTCAAAGTAGCCACCTTTTGCATTGATGACTGCTTTGCACACTCTTGGCATTCTCTTGATGAGCTTCAAGAGGTAGTCACCGGAAATGGTCTTCCAACAATCTTGAAGGAGTTCCCAGAGATGCTTAGCACTTGTTGGCCCTTTTGCCTTCACTCTGCGGTCCAGCTCACCCCTAACCATCTCTATTGGGTTCAGGTCTGGTGACTGTGGAGGCCAGGTCATCTGGCGTAGCACCCCATCACTCTCCTTCTTGGTCAAATAGCCCTTACACAGCCTGGAGGTGTGTTTGGGATCATTGTCCTGTTGAAAAATAAATGATGGTCCAACTAAACGCAAGCCGGATGGAATAGCATGCCGCTGCAAGATGCTGTGGTAGCCATGCTGGTTCAGTATGCCTTCAATTTTGAATAAATTCCCAACAGTGTCACCAGCAAAGCACCCCCACACCATCACACCTCCTCCTCCATGCTTCACGGTGGGAACCAGGCATGTAGAGTCCATCCGTTCACCTTTTCTGCATCACACAAAGACACGGTGGTTGGAACCAAAGATCTCAAATTTGGACTCACCGGACCAAAGCACAGATTTGCACTGGTCTAATGTCCATTCCTTTTGTTCTTTAGCCCAAACAAGTCTCTTCTGTTTGTTGCCTGTCCTTAGCAGTGGTTTCCTAGCAGCTATTTTACCATGAAGGCCTGCTGCACAAAGTCTCCTCTTAACAATTGTTGTAGAGATGTGTCTGCTGCTAGAACTCTGTGTGGCATTGACCTGGTCTCTAATCTGAGCAGCTGTTAACCTGCGATTTCTGAGGCTGGTGACTCGGATAAACTTATCCTCAGAAGCAGAGGTGACTCTTGGTCTTCCTTTCCTGGGGCGGTCCTCATGTGAGCCAGTTTCTTTGTAGCGCTTGATGGTTTTTGCAACTGCAGTTGGGGACACTTTCAAAGTTTTCCCAATTTTTCGGACTGACTGACCTTCATTTTTAAAGTAATGATGGCCACTCGTTGTTCTTTACTTAGCTGCATTTTTCTTGCCATACTACAAATTCTAACAGTCTATTCAGTAGGACTATCAGCTGTGTATCCACCTGACTGCTGCACAACACAACTGATGGTCCCAACCCCATTTATAAGGCAAGAAATCCCACTTATTAAACCTGACAGGGCACACCTGTGAAGTGAAAACCATTTCCGGTGACTACCTCTTGAAGCTCATCAAGAGAATGCCAAGAGTGTGCAAAGCAGTCATCAAAGCAAAAGGTGGCTACTTTGAATAACCTATAATATAGGACATATTTTCAGTTGTTTCACTCTTTTTTGTTCAGTATATAATTCCACATGTGTTAATTCATAGTTTTGATGCCTTCAGTGTAAATGTACAATTTTCAAGGTCATGAAAATACAGAAAAATCTTCAAATGAGGTGTGTCCAAACTTTTGGTCTGTACTGTGTGTGTATATATATATATATATATATATATATATATATATATATATATATATATATACAGTATATGTGAAATATATATTTAGTGCTTTGTCTGTGTAGTTTAGTGTACATGTATTAAGCTAATAAATTGTGAAAAAAATGACATGGGGTGCCCGCTATTTTAGATAACCAGCAAAGGCAAAGCAGACAGCTCTGAGCTGATATTATCAGGCTTGGAAGGTTCATGGTTATTGGGCCCTTCCCAGCCTAAAAATACCAGCTCTCAGTCGTCCCAGAAGTGACACATCACATTAAATGCACAAATTCTGGCACTTTGCCTCACTCTTCCTGATTGCACTGGTGCAGTGGCAATTGGGGTAATGGTAGTTGGCATTGATATCAGCTGTGCTTTGTCAAAAATTGCAGCTGGCATCAAGCCCTGGTGTTAGCAATGGAGAGGTTTCTATCAGACACTCCCATTACTAACCCAGTAATCAAAAATAAAAACACACACACAAAAAAAATGTTTATTTGAAAAAACACTCCCCACACTTTCCCTGGTTCACCAATTTATTAAAAGCAAAAAAAGCCATGCAAGTCCGCTGTAGTCCACCAAATCCGACCTAGTCCAGAAATGGATACCTGAAAAACATTAAAAGAGATAACTAAAAACAAGAGACTGACCCTCCTTCACCAATTTATTCGAAAAAATGTTCACACGAAGCTCCGTCGTAGTCCAGTGTTCCCCTAATCCAGCCTTGGTGACGGTGAATAGCAGTAACGTTACTGCTATTCACAGTTGCCAGGTACTGATGTAACCACCCTTCAGAGTCGCGAGACCCAGTGGCTCTGAACAGCAGTGACGTCAGTAACGATAATGCTCATTAGAGTCCCCGAGTCACGTTGCCCTCTGCGAGGGTCGGCAACTCTGGTGAGCCTTATCGTTACTGCTATTCAGTCGCCAGGGCCAGTATTGAGATTCACAATAATTTATTGACTGAGAATCAAATTTGAGGGAAAATTGGGCAAAGCCGGTGAATTCACATTTTAAAATATCCACTCATCCATAGCAGAAACCTCATTAGCCTCATTAAGGGCTTGTGCACACAACAGTATGGGGTACTGTCTGTCACCTTGACAGATAGTACCCCATGTTATTCTATGGGGCTGTGCTCATGTCTGATATTTTCCTCAGACCAAGTCAGTCTGTGAAAAAAATCGCAGCATGCATGAATTGAATCCGATTATGGAATCGTACTTAACTATTCATGTCCGTTGGTCTGTGGAAAAAAATCGGGCCGCACTCTGATGACATGGAGAAGATGGAGAATTTCTTTGTTCTTCACATCCGAGAAAATTGAATCACACTCTGATCATGCTGTGATGTGAGCATATGTGATTAGCATAATTGGACCAATTTTCTTGGATGACAGAAAAACGGTAGTGTTACCCTTGCCTAATGTGTATTTATATATAGATACTTGTTTTATGTTATCTTGTATGTGTTTTTAGCAGAATTTCTCCTTCAATTACATAAATAATTATATGATAGCTATGTGAAAACAGGGTCATTTGATCTTTCATAGCTATAGTTGCTATTGCCCATCAATAATGCATAACCAGCCGAAGCATTTATGGGCTTTTCTAGATTTTAAAGTGGATGTCCAGCCTTATGGTACAAGTCTGCAGCCACTCTTTCTGACTGCAGACTTTTGAATCCTCACAGATCACACTGCGCGCTGTGAGGCTCCTCCGGTGTCGGCGCCGGGAGCTGGTGGTCATGTGACCGCAAGTATGCAATATGCATACTTCCGGCCATATTCCAACTAGACATTTTCAACCTGGCTCAATACACTTGTGTACCGTGAGGCTGTGCACTTCTAGTCGGTAGATGACCGCATCTTTGTAAATCGCATACTTGCGGTCACGTGCCCGGCGCTTCTGGTGCTGCCACCGAAAAGTCCTTACAGTGTTCAGTGTGCGCAATATGAGGATTCACAAGCCTGCAGTCACTCTATGTTGAAGCGCCCCTGGGCCTGCTGTGTCGCACAGCGTCTCGCGCACGGGGCTTACCCGGAACCGAATCAGATGAGGGTTGTAGTCTCCGAGTGGCGCGGACCCGGTCCGTGCCCAGGGAGTCAAACTCAGTGTGTGGCAGTCTTGATAGATGTTATTTGAGTGTCGACTACGCCACCCGTTGATTTGCAGCTATGGAGCTGCCGCTGCAGGGCAGACCGCTGAGGCCGGTGTAGAATTGTGCAGCGTGATAGTATAACCCCCAACGGGAGGGGTATGGCCTCAGGGCAGCCGACGTGGAAGATGGGGGTAGCAGGAACCACTCAGAGACGGTGCGGTGTAATTCAGGGTCTTTACTGGTAACAACGATAGACCCTCCCGGAGTACTTGCTAGCGAACGGGGCCTGGTCAGTCCTTGAGCAGATGGGATCTCCCCTGGCCAGGCGGAGTTGTAGGCCTCCCAAACTGACTGTACTCTTCTGGCTACCTTGCTAGAAGCGGATATAAGTAGCCCACGTCCCTGAGTGTACCGTGTGGTGCTCACCCGTATGGCCGGTGACTCGGGGCCTTCTAATGGCTTCCGCTCCACGATGGCGGTGCTGGTCCCACGCGTGTGACCGTGCCTTCGGGTTTCTGGGCCTGAGGACCTGAAATCCCCTGCCGGTCGGCTTCTGCTGCTGGGTAAGAGTTAGTCCCCACAGCCTCGGACGCCGGGTCCGGTAAGAAAGCTTCTCAGTCAGGGCGAGCTCTGCAGCTGCCAGCCCCTGACTCGTAGTAGTATTGCTCCCACTGAGCTTCTGCTGTTTCTTCCTATGACTGTTTCTCGTCTCTACTTCTTCTCTACTCCTAACCCTGCCTCAGCCCCGGGTTTATATAGGGGAAGTTCTTCCCCTCCCAAGACTGGGCAGGAGGTGTGGCATGCACAGGATCCCTGACCAAAGGACCTCCCACCTGCTCTCAGACATAACATTACATTACTGTGGGAAACCAGACCCCTGGGGTGCCACATTCCCCCCTAGTGAAATTTAGTACTCCGGGACTAAACATATTTTAGAAAAACATAACAAGATATAACAACAATAACAGTACAATAAGAAGAAACACATAAAGGTGGTCACGGCATGTCCGTAACCGGGTGCAGTCTTTGAAGAAAAGCAAGGTGTCCATTTCACCAAAACAGGGAGACGTAACCAGTTAGGTGTTTGTCCTGCCCCGAGTCCTTAACAGTCTTTAGTCCATCCTGGGTTACGCTCCAACTATGTACAAGGGATTCCCGGTAAATCCACCAAGGACTCCTACAAATAACTAGAAACACAAAATTATACACAAGCAACAATACACAGGTAAACATAAATAAAACAATTTATACACTTCAAATCCTCCAACGTGCGGGTAACTGGCCTCTAGTGGCCCTAGTGGACCTACGGAGCTGACTGTCTAGCCCTGAACTACAGGGTGTAGGAGCTGTCAAGGGTAAACTGGGCAGCTGTCTACCGGCTCTTTGGCTCACTAGGGATATGGCAGGCTCACTGCAAGCAGAGGGTTGATCCTCCTGGTCTGCTGGTGTGGGGTCTTCTGCCTCCTGGACCGGCTGTTCTTCCAGCTCTACCTGTTGCTCCGTAGGTGCTTGGGATGCTGGTTGGAGGAAGGTGAGTACGGGTACCACAACTGCACCATTGACTTGAGTCCAAGACCGAGGGAAGTCCCCGAGCACAGTACTAACCATATCTTCCCTTTCCTCTACGGGTCGATGGTCTTCTTGTTCCTCTTCAGGGTTCCTCAGTTGTTCGGGACACTTTTTCAGGTGGTCCCGGGATACAATGGCTGTGGTTTCCCCTCCGTCTTTACTGATGGTACAAACCTTCGGGTTCTCGTGGCTTGAGGGCAGTACGGTGTACGGGTCCTTCTCCCACTGGTCGTCCAACTTGTGGAGCCGTCTCTTCCTCTTCAAGACCTGCTCTCCGGGTACCAGGGGAACAGCGGGAGCATACTGGTTGTAAGTTTTCTCTTGTCTTTCCCTAGCCTGACAGAGACTTCGCTCCACGCTCTCCTGTATCTCCGGTACTGCTGCTGCCTCTCTGTGTCCCAGTCTGCTTCTGGTGAAGTGTCCTCGGGTGTCAGGACTCCCATTTCCAGGTCAACAGGTAACTTACCAGGTCTTGCCCTCATTAGGTAAGCCGGGGTACAGTTGGTGGAACCTACCGGGATGTGGTTGTATAGGTCCACCAGATCGGGCAGCTTCTCAGGCCACAGACTGCGTTCTTCCAGGGGCAACGTTTTCAGAAGATCCATTACCACCTGGTTCATTTTCTCACAAAGTCCATTAGTTTGCGGATGATAGGGTGTCGTCCTTATCTTCCGGCAGCCATACAGAGTGCAGAATTCTTGGAAGACCTCCGCTTCAAAGGCAGGTCCCTGGTCTGTCAACACTTGGTCCGGGTACCCGTGTGGACGGCAGAAATGCTGCTGGAAGGCTCTCGCTGCTGTTCGAGCTGTTAAGTCCTTGACGGGGACGACAACCAAGAACCGGGAGTAGTGATCCACGATGGTTAGTGCATAGACGTAGCCACTTCTGCTTGGGGTCAGTTTTACATGATCCAAGGCTACCAGTTCCAACGGCTGCCGGGTGACGATGGACTGCAGGGGAGTCTTCTGGCTGGCACGGTCCTTCCTTCTTAGGTTGCACGGGCCACAGTCTCTGCACCACTTCTCAATGGTTCCCCTCATGCCTACCCAGTGGAATCGCTCGCGCAGCAGGAACTCCAGCTTCTTCCACCCGAAGTGTCCAGCTCCGTCGTGGTATGCCTCCATCACCATGGCTGCGTCTCTTCGTGGCACCACTACTTGCCAGAGTAGTTCATGCGTCCGGGAGTTAACCATTCTGCGGCACAACTTCCCCTTGTAAAGGAACAGTCGACTCCTCTCTGCCCATAGTTGTTTGGCTTCCTCCGGAGCGTCTGGTTCAAGGCAAGCCTCCGGGCGAGTCAGCATCTCCTTCACCAGTCGGACGGCAGGGTCGCTGTCTTGCGTTTCCGCCCAGTTGTAGTGAGGTAAGGGGTTCAACGTAGCAGCCTGCTTACTCCTTACCCGGTGGGAATACTGGATAGTCCCATGACGGTGGAACGCAGGGAGTTCAACTTCTTCCAGTCCCTCCGGATCTTCTCCTTCGTCCGGCAGGTTGGGCATCCTGGACAGGGCGTCCGCGTTGGTATTGGAGCGTCCGGCCCGGTATTTGATTGTGAACTCGTAGTTGGACAGACGGGCCATCCACCTCTGCTCCAGGGCACCGAGTCTTGCCGTGTCCAGGTGTGTCAACGGGTTGTTATCCGTGTACACGGTGAACCGGGAAGAAGCGAGGTAATGCTTAAAGCGCTCGGTGACTGCCCATACTACGGCCAGGAACTCTAGCTTAAATGAGCTGTAATTCTCGGGGTTCCTTTCGGTGGGTCGCAGCTTTCGGCTGGCGTAGGCGATTACTCGTTCCTTCCCCTGCTGGATCTGGGACAGTACGGCTCCTAGCCCGATGTTACTGGCGTCGGTGTAGAGGATAAAGGGCTGGCTATAATCCGGGTACGCCAGGATTTCGTCCCCCGTGAGGGCCATCTTCAGCTGGCGGAAGGACTCTTCTTCCAGCTCCTCCCATTTGAAGGGCGGCTTCTGGTTCTTGGCCTTCCGGGACTGGCCTATCAGGAGGTCCTGCATAGGTGCTGCCTTTTTGGTGAAACCGGGAATAAACCTTCGGTAGTAGCCTACCAACCCGAGGAACTGCCGCACTTCTTTTACGCTGGAGGGGCTTGGCCATTCCTTAATTGCGGTGATCTTATCAGGGTCGGGAGCCACTCCGTCAGCGCTCACCACGTGTCCCAGGTACTGCACCTTTGGTTTCAGGAGGTGACACTTGGAGGGTTTCACCTTTAGGCCGTAACTCGCCAGAGCTTCGAACACTTCCGCCAGGTGTTTCAGGTGGTCCTCATACGTCTTGGAATATACGATGACATCGTCCAGGTACAACAGGACCGTCTCGAAGTTTCTGTGGCCCAGACAACACTCCATTAGTCGTTGGAAGGTTCCTGGTGCGTTGCAGAGTCCGAACGGCATGCAGGTGAACTCGCTAAGTCCCATCGGGGTGGTGAATGCGGTCTTCTCCCGGTCCGCCTCTGCTACAGGAACCTGCCAGTACCCGCTAGTGAGATCCAAGGTAGAGAAGAAGTTAGCAGATCTTAAAGCAGCCAATGACTCCTCTATCCTTGGTAAGGGGTACGCATCCTTGTGTGTGATACGGTTGATTTTCCGGTAATCTACACACATCCTCATGGTGTTGTCTTTTTTTCTGACTAAGACTAGTGGAGCTGCCCAGGGGCTACAGCTATCCCTGATCACCCCAGCCTCCTTCATGTCTCTAAGCATCCCCTTGGCGTGTTGGTAGTGTGCAGGGGGTACGGGTCGATACCTCTCTTTTATGGGAGGATGGTCTCCCGTGGGGATGTGGTGTTCTACCCCCTTGACTCGCCCGAAGTCTAACGGGTGTTTACTAAACACTCTCTCGTACTCTTGAACCACCCGATAGACTCCCTGTTTCTGATGTGAGGGAGTGGAGTCAGTACCCAAATGTAGTTGCTGACACCAGTCCTCCATTGTTTTCTTAGAGCCGTTACCTTCCTCCGGGTGAGATGGAGGCAAGGGTTCCACAGATTGTATAGCATTTTGGTTAATGGTATACAATTTGGCTAGCGTGGCATACCGGGGCAGGTACACTTCCCTCTTCCCGATATTGATTATGCGAACGGGCACCCTCCCATGGCGTACATTAACCACCCCCCGTGCTGTCAAGATGGTGGGCCTACTGTCTGAGTAAACTGGTTCTACCATTGCCTGGTAATCTCTACCTCTCAGACCAATAGCTGCCCGGCACCAAATCATCATTTCACTTTTTGGGGGCATGGCAATAGGAAAAGGGTCACACATTCTTACGCTACCAATCTCACCGCCGGAGAGTTCCACCTGTTGCCGTCGCATCAGTGCCCGGATCTCTTTCTGGAGCACCCGCTGCTCGCCGGAGCTGGCGTTCTTGGCAACCTGCTGTAAAAGGAAAATCACCTCTGCAAGACAATTTTCAATTACATTAGTTCCTAGCGTTATCTTTGGGTGACTCTCGTGTTTGTCAATGTCTACAATAATCAGTCCCTGTGCTGCTAGTTCGACTCTACCAATTTTAATGGTCGCCTCTTTAAATCCGATCTGTGGCACGGGCTGACCATTGCTGGCGATGATACTCAAGTCGTCGTCAGGGTAGCGGGTTATATCCGAGTCATTCCAGTACTGCTTGAAGAGCACGTACGGGATGGTGGTGACCTGTGACCCGGTGTCCAGTAGGGCACTCATAGGGATGCCATCCAGTACCACAGGCAAGACTGGACGTCCTCCGACATATTTGTCGCGCCAGTTCGATGGGCCTGGTGATCTTTTTCCTGGGGGTTGGCCCTCTACCCCCAGGTTGTGCCAGTTTAAAGGACAGTACCTTGCCATATGTCCGGGTTGATTGCAGCGGCGGCAGATGGGTCGTCCGTCCTCGTTGTACCGGTCACTGGGTCTTCCTCTGGCCGGTGGGGTCCTCCTTGGTCGACGCCACGGGATGTTCTCCGGTCCGGATGCCAGCTGGATCTCCCCTGGAGTGGAAGCCTGTAAAGACTGCACAGTTCGGGTTAACGCAGCAACGCTTTTAGCTAGCTCTTGGACCTGATGGTGCAGGTCTGGAGCCGGGTCATTGTTCAAAGCCTGCGCATCAGCCCCTACAGGCCCTGCCGACAAGGGCGCCGCGTCCTGGTGGTAAGTGATAGCTGGGCGCCTGTGGGTCACAACGCCATCCGGTGCCGGTTCTCGGAGCACCCGGATGGCTCTGTCCTTGAACTGTGCAAATCCCAGATGAGGGTCCTGTAGGGCCATTGCCCGCAACTGGGTTCGGTGGGCATTGCAATATAAACCCTCTATAAATTGTTCAGTCAACAGCCTTTCCTCGTCTCCCACGCCGTCAGGGTCGGTCTGCTTAACGGCTCTCAGGGCCTCTTGTAGGTTCAGGGCATAGTCCCTTATACTCTCATGGGCCCGCTGTTTGCACCCGTAGAATCTAAGCTTGATCTCGGCTGAGGTGCGGGTATCAAAGGTGTCCCTCAGCCGGGTTAGTATCCCTGCGACAGTCCTCCCCCCAGGTGGCCAGGACTTTACCTCCCTTCGGGCTGCTCCGGTTAATTGGGCCACCAGGATGCTCACTTTTTGCTCCTCTGTGAGGGGGTACACCTGGAAGAGGCTATCCAGCCTTTCTCTAAAGTCCTGCAGGGTATGTGACTCCCCTGAGTACTGGGGTAGCCAGGCTGCCCCCGGGATATAGGGCATGGTGAAAGGCATGACCGCGACAGCGGTGGCGCTGGCGGGGGTTGAAGCGGTGAAGCTCTCCTCCGTATCCGACATCCTTCTCCCCCCTAGTGGACCGTGGCCTACCTTGCGATGATCCTCTTCCGTAGGCCGCGGCTCCGCAGTGGATCGTCAGGGTTGAGGACCTTCCGTCGCGCTCCGGTGACGTCGGCGTCTGCTGGGCTCCTTCCAGGACCTTACGCAACGTCCGGACGTGAGGCGGAGCTTCAGTTCTCGCGGGCTTTTCGGAGTCCACGCCCCTCTTCTTCCCGCGCGGCGTCCTCAAGATGGCGTCCAACGGCGGGAAAACTCCACGGATGGCGGGAAGAAGGCTGAAGATGGCGCCGGATGGCGGGAATCTTCACAGATGGCGGGAAGAAGGCTGAAAATGGCGCCGGATGGCGGGAATCTTCACCGATGGCGGGAAAACTTCACGGATGGTAAGTTTTAAAAGTCTCTTTTTCAGGCACGCAGTACCCGGTGGTTGCGGGCACGAAATCCTGCCGACTACGCCAAGGTTGACGCGCCCCTGGGCCTGCTGTGTCGCGCAGCGTCTCGCGCACGGGGCTTACCCGGAACCGGATCAGATGAGGGTTGTAGTCTCCGAGTGGCGGGGACCCGGTCCGTGCCCAGGGAGTCAAACTCAGTGTGTGGCAGTCTTGATAGATGTTATTTGAGTGTCGACTACGCCACCCGTTGATTTGCAGCTATGGAGCTGCCGCTGCAGGGCAGACCGCTGAGGCCGGTGTAGAATTGTGCAGCGTGATAGTATAACCCCCAACGGGAGGGGTATGGCCTCAGGGCAGCCGACGTGGAAGATGGGGGTAGCAGGAACCACTCAGAGACGGTGCGGTGTAATTCAGGGTCTTTACTGGTAACAACGATAGACCCTCCCGGAGTACTTGCTAGCGAACGGGGCCTGGTCAGTCCTTGAGCAGATGGGATCTCCCCTGGCCAGGCGGAGTTGTAGGCCTCCCAAACTGACTGTACTCTTCTGGCTACCTTGCTAGAAGCGGATATAAGTAGCCCACGTCCCTGAGTGTACCGTGTGGTGCTCACCCGTATGGCCGGTGACTCGGGGCCTTCTAATGGCTTCCGCTCCACGATGGCGGTGCTGGTCCCACGCGTGTGACCGTGCCTTCGGGTTTCTGGGCCTGAGGACCTGAAATCCCCTGCCGGTCGGCTTCTGCTGCTGGGTAAGAGTTAGTCCCCACAGCCTCGGACGCCGGGTCCGGTAAGAAAGCTTCTCAGTCAGGGCGAGCTCTGCAGCTGCCAGCCCCTGACTCGTAGTAGTATTGCTCCCACTGAGCTTCTGCTGTTTCTTCCTATGACTGTTTCTCGTCTCTACTTCTTCTCTACTCCTAACCCTGCCTCAGCCCCGGGTTTATATAGGGGAAGTTCTTCCCCTCCCAAGACTGGGCAGGAGGTGTGGCATGCACAGGATCCCTGACCAAAGGACCTCCCACCTGCTCTCAGACATAACATTACATTACTGTGGGAAACCAGACCCCTGGGGTGCCACATATGTGACTTGTACTATAAGGCCAGACAACCCTTTTAATACTTTATTTTAACCATGGTGGAATAACAATTAAGTTTCATGGGATTATCTCTGCATTGCTGGACTTTGACTATGTTAGGAACTCTCTTGACTTAGCCATATTTCTAGCATGTAATCAAACCTCACAGTCAACAAACCCCTAGCTGGTCCTGGTATGTGATTTGTTTACTCCTAAGAACACCTGATGCAACGAGTGAAGCCCCCCATTATTCCATCAGGTTGTTGTTGAGACAATATCTGATTTACAAATTTGCTCTTTTATTATGGATTCTATTCAGGGGGTTGAATATTTCTGAAACTGGAGTAGTCATTAACAGTGTTGTGATACATTTAGAGAATCCATTTGTTATATTAGTTGTGTTAAGGTATTTAAATTATTGTTTGATTGGATAACTGCAAGCAGCAGAAAGTTTGTAAATTTTAATAAGCAAATTGCCTCTTCAGAGTAAAAGAGGACTTGAACACTATCGCACCACCTCTTGGTAGCAGCAATCCTACAAGTCACAATCAACCCTTTAACGAGTCTTACAATAGGACTTAGGATAAAAGCCAAATCAGAATCTCAATTTGCAGACACGGTGCATCGGGCTGTTGGCCCTCGTCAGTGCAAAGTATGAGAACTGATTTGGCTAGGTGAGAGGCTCTGGACTGAGGTCTAAGGGGTAACGTTTCTACTTGTGGAGAGTAACATACCAGCTGTGCAAATTTTACTAATAAAACTAATTTGCAATGGATGGGTTGAATAATTTTGACTATTTGTTGTAAAGTGTGAAAAATAAGTATTTGATCCATTGCTGATTTTGCAAGTTTTCCTACTTACAAAGAATGGAGAGGTCTGTAATTTTTAGCGTAGGTACCCTTCAACTGTGAGAGACAGAATCTAAAAAAAAATCCAGAAAATCACATTGTTATGATTTTTACATAATTAATTAGCATTTTATTGCATGAAATAAGTATTATATGTAATAGAGAAACAGAACTTAATACTTGGTACAGAAACCTTTGTTTGCAATTACAGAGGTCAAACGTTTCCTGTAGTTCTTGACCAACTTTGCACCCACTGCAGCAAGGATTTTCGTCCACTCCTCCATACAGATCTTCAGATCTTTCAGGTTTCGGGGCTGTCGCTGGGCAACATTGAGTTTCAGCTCCCTCCAAATATTTTCTATTGGGTGCAGGTCTAGAGACTGGCTAGGCCACTCCAAGACCTTGAAATGCTTCTTACAGAGCCACACCTTAGTTGTCCTGGCTATGTGTTTCATGTCATTGCCATGCTGGAAGACCCAACCACGACCCATGTTCAATGCTCTTACTGAGGGAAAGAGGTTGTTGGCCAAAATCTTGCAATACATGACCCCATCCATCCTCCCTTCAATACGGTGCAATCTTTCTGTCCCCTTTGCAGAAAAGTACCCCCAAAGTATGATGTTTCCCTCACCATGCTTCACAGTTGGGATGATGTTCTTGGGGCTGTACTCATCCTTCTTCTTCCTCCAAATACGGCGAGTAGAGTTGACACCAAAAAGTTCTATTTTGGTCTCATCCTACCACATGACCTTCTCCCATGCCTCCTCTGGATCATCAAGATGGTCACTGGTGAACTTCAAATGAGCCTGAACATGTGGTGGTGCGATCATGGGGACCTTGCATGCCCTGCAGGATTTTAATCCACAGCAGCGTAGTGTGTTACTAACGGTAATGTTTGAGACTGTGATCGCAGCTCTCTTCAGGTCATTGACCAGGTCCTCCCATGTAGTTCTGGGCTGATTCCTGACCTTTCTCAGAATCATCTTTACCCTATGAGGTGAGATCTTGCATGCAGCCCCAGACTGAGGAAGATTGATAGTCCTGTTGTGTTTCTTCCATTTTCTAATTATTGTGCCAACAGTTGTTACCTTCTCACCAAACTGCTTGTCTATTATCCTTTAGCCCATCCCAGCCTTGTGTAGGTCTACAATTTTGTCTCTGGTGTCCTTAGACTGCTCTTTGGTCTTGGCCATGTGGAGAGGTTGGAGTGTGATTGATTGAGTGTGTAGACACGTGTCTTTTATACAGGTAACAAGTTCAAACAGGTGCAATTAATACAGGTAATGAGTGCAGAGTAGGAGGGCTTCTTAAAGAAAAACTAACAGGTCTGCGAGAGCCAGGATTCTTGCTGGTTGGTAGGTGATCAAATACTTATTTCATGAAATAAAATGCTATTTAATTATTTAAAAATCATACAATGTTTTTTCTGGTTTATATTTTTAGATTCTGTCTCTCATGGTTGAAGTGTACCTACGATAAAAATTACAGACCTCTTCATTCTTTGCAGGTGGGAAAACTTGCAAAATCGTCAGTGTATCAAATACTTATTTTCCCATTGTATCTTAGGTGTAAATTTCTTCTTTAAGTCCACTGTCTGCATCTTTTTGCAGACCTTTGTTTTCTGCTATTTTAGATGGTCAGCTCAAGAGGTTTTAAGTTTTAACATTTTATAAATTACCTCATCATGATCGGCTATTTAAGGAATACTTTGCTAAAAATTAAAAATTAATTGTATAAGAAATGAGAACAAAAATCTGAAATATATAATCATGTCACAAGTTATAGTCCTATTTCTAAGGCCATGTCACAAAATAATCCTTAACAACATTTTAAAAATTGCCGTTCCTTCTAGCCTTAGCTATACGTATGGTTTATGAATCCACAAAAAGGAAAGAGACTGCAAAGAAAGCTAGATTTAAGAGTAAGATAGAAACTACTGCTGTCCAAAAGTTTATATGTGGCCGCCGCTGCTATTCAGATCCACTGGGGCTGTTGGTGACGCAGCAAAGATGGTTCAGCTCTCCATGAGCAGAGCTAGGCCTCAGGGCAGTTTATAGTGATTGATGAGGTAGATGTTGTTGGTGTAGTGGAAGGCAGGTGGCGCAGCAATTAGTCAAGGACAAAGTGGTGCAGTCTTCAAGTATTTACTCACAGTTGTCAAGATGCTCCAGGTTACAACCGTCGAATTATAACCGCCCACATCGTCCTGTGTCCAGCCAACTCTCAGATAACTTAGGTACTCATGAACGGAACCCCTTCCTTGTGTACCTTTCCAGGTCGTCTCTCTCTGTGCTGGCTCTCACCCTCCTGCCATGCGCCTCACACACAATGTCCCGAGCCAGTGGCCGCGGTCCTTGTCGGGCGACGTCCGGTCTGTCCCCTTTGTCCTATATGACCACCTTTTCAGCGAATGTGTGTGGACTTTGGCTACAGCACATGAAGATACCGCAACCTCCGGTTTGCTAGCTGAGCCTTAAAGAACTCCACTAGTCTGGGGCCGGTGCCCTACTGCGGCCCTGATCCCTCCACGATCAGCGTGAACTCGGGCTCATGGGTGGCATCCCGCATTCGCCGTGCCCCTAGGTTCCCTTCTATCTCTGGAGCCTTTCTCACTGCTCCGGTGTTCTCTCCTCACTCTCCTCCTGGGTCCCTTTTACTGGGCCCCTTACTCCTCCACAGTCCTCCCTTCCTCTCACTCCTAGGACCCGACTCAACTGAACTCCTGCTCCAAGGACTGGAAGCAGGAATGGACCCTTCTAGATGTTTCTACCCTGCTTTTATGCTGTTCTTTCAGTGCTCCCCTAAACGACTTCCTCCACCCACCTCCTCTACTTAGTTCCACCTTCCTAACAGGGACCAGGCCTGTGCTCTCCCTTAGGAGCTATCTGGACCTTCCCTTATGAAGTGGTGTAGTGTTGGATGTGAATGGTTGGGTCCCGGGTAGTGCTCTCTCCTTACCTGAGAGTGGGATACCACACCTCTGGCTGAGATGCAGTACCTCTGTGGCAACTGGACCCGCAGGGGCGCCACATAAGCTTGAAGTTAAAGTGGGGTGTGGTGCTGTCCTATTGGCACAGCAGAGAATTGAATATTTCTGCTGGACAGCACATATACCCATACTGACAAACTGTGCAATACTACAAATTTCCAGCTACACTGGCATCTCTGACTGCAGAAAGCCTGCACTGCCCAGAGCTTCTGGTACTTCTGTACCTTCCATTTCAAGCACTACCAACAGAATGATTACAGGGACACTTGCTGATACAAGCAGTCCCACACTGTATGATGGCCCCCACAGTAGCCCCTACAATGTATGATGCCCCCACAGTAGCCCCTACACTGTATGATCATAGGCGGATTATAATGAAGGCAATCTGGGCTACGGCCCGGGGCCCAAGGCTCTGGGGGGCCCATGGCGAGATTGCCCTCATTATAATGTGTGCGGCGCACATATCCCAGCAGGCAGAGGCGGGGGACCCCCGGACCGTTCCCCCAGCTGCTCCGCATGGCCTCTGCTTTTTGTGTGTGTGGCCATGTCTGCTAGCTTGACGTCATGCAGTGCGCCTTCCTGCGGTTTCCTGCTGTGCATAGATGGCGCCCTGCGGCCTCCTGCTGTGTATAGATGGCAGCATGCGGCCTCCTGCTGTATTTAGATGGCTGCGTGCGGCCTCCTGCTGTGTATAGATGGCTATGTGTGGCCTCCTGCTGTGTATAGATGGCGACGTGTGGACTCCTGCTGTGTATACATGGCTACATGCGGCCCCCTGCTGTGTATAGATGGCTATGTGCGGCCCCCTGCTGTGTATACATGGTGATGTGTGGACTCCTGCTGTGTATACATGGCTACGTGCAGTCTCCTGCTGTGTATAGATGGCTATGTGTGGCCTCCTGCTGTGTATAGATGGCTATGTGCGGCCCCCTGCTGTGTATGCATGGCGATGTGTGGACTCCTGTGTATACATGGCTACGTGCAGCCTCCTGCTGTGTATACGTGGCTATGTGTGGCTTCCTGCTGTGTATAGATGGCTATGTGTGGCTTCCTGCCGTGTATAGATGGCTATGTGTGGCCTCCTGCTGTGTATAGATGGCTATGTGTGGCCTCCTGCTGTGTATAGAAGGCTATGTGTGGCCTCCTGCTGTGTATAGAAGGCTATGTGTGGCCTCCTGCTGTGTATAGAAGGCTATGTGTGGCCTCATGCTGTGTATAGAAGGCTATGTGTGGCCTCCTGCTGTGTATAGAAGGCTATGTGTGGCCTCCTGCTGTGTATAGAAGGCTATGTGTGGCCTCCTGCTGTGTATAGAAGGCTATGTGTGGCCTCCTGCTGTGTATAGAAGGCTATGTGTGGCCTCCTGCTGTGTATAGATGGCACCGTGTGGCCTCCTGCTGTGTATAGAAGGCTATGTGTGGCCTCCTGCTGTGTATAGATGGCACCGTGTGGCCTCCTGCTGTGTATAGATATCACCGTGCGACCTCCTGCTGTGTATAGATTGAGCCGTTGGGCCTCCTGCTGTGTATAGATGGCTACGTGGGACCTCCTGCTGTGTATAGGAGGATTATGTGGCCGCTCATATTGTTTGTAGGGTCACATACTGAATATAGGGGGATGTCAGCATATCTAATTGTGCTCAATATTAAATATTACAATTAATGTAAAACAATAATTATAATTAATATATTAATATTGTGCAGAATTAATTTCACATGATCCATCAGGTGTGTGTGTGTAGGGGGGGCCCATACCTTCTAAACTGCCCGGGGCCCTAGCTACTCTTAATCCACCCCTGTGTGTGATGGCCTATTAGAATAGAACCCACACTGTATTATATTCCTCTACAGTAACCCCAACATATCAACACATATTTCTCTATATATAAACTCGCGGTCGAGCCCGCCCCGGGCTGTGGGCGGAGGAGAGCGGTGCCGCCCTTCTCCCCCGCTTGCTCAGGGCCCTGGCAGCCGGATACTTACCTCTCTCCGTGCCTCCGCAGATTCGCTGTCTTCCTGCTGTGCACTCCCTGTGACGTCTCAGGTCAGAGGGTGCGGTGACTTCTTTCCACCGCGCCCTCCCCTGAGCCATCACAGGCAGCGCAGAGCGGGAAGACACCGGCGACGCTGGAGTCCAGGCCTGAGCAGTGGCAGCAGGTGAGGAGGAGTGAGGTATTTGATTTTTTTTTTTTTAATGTATGGAGGCATGGGGCATTATATGGGGCGGTGACATCCTGAAAGGGGTATTATATGGGGGGGTGACATCCTGCATGGGGCATTATATGGGGGGTGGTGACATCCTGCATGGGGCATTATATGGGGGGGTGACAGCCTGCATGGGGCATTATAAAGAGGGGGGGGGGTGACATCCTGAATTGGGCATTTTAAAGCGAAGGGGGTGATATCCTGCTTGGAGCATTATAAAGAGGGGGGGGACATCCTGCATGGGCCATTATATGGGGGGTGACATCCTGCATGGGGCATTATAAAGAGGGGGAGTGACATCCTGCATGGGGCATTTTAAAGAGGGGGGGTGACATCCTGCATGGGGCATTATATGGGGGTTGACATCCTGCATGGGGCATTATATGGGGGAGGGGGGAGAAGTGACATCCTGCATGGGACATTATATGGGGGGTGACATCCTGCATGGGGCATTTTAAGGAGGGGGGGTGATATCCTGCATGGGGCACTATATGGGGGGTGACATCCTGCTTGGGGCATTATATGGGGGGGAAGGGACATCCTGCATAGGGCATTATAAGGGGGGAAAGGAACATCCTTCATAGGGCATTATATGAGGGGGAGAAGTGACATCTTGCATGGGGCATTATATGGGGGGTGACATCCTGCATGGGGCATTATATGGGGGGGAACAGCCTGCATGGGGCATTATAAGGGGGGAACAGCCAGCATGGAGCATTATATGGGGACCGGTATCCTGTACAGAGTGTTATATGGGGGCCAGTATCCTGTACGGAGCGTTTTATGGGGGCCAGTATTCTGTATGGAGCGTTATAAGGGACCAGTATCATGTATGGAGCGTTATATGGTGGCCAGTATTCTGTATGGAGCGTTATATGGGGGCCAGTATTCCGTATGGATCATTATATGGGGGCTAGTATTCTGTATGGAGCATTTTATGGGGGCCAGTATACTCTGTGGAGCGATTCGTCGGTTTCTGAGCTATTGTGGAATTTACAATAGATATACTGTATCTCATGTAATGTAAGACGTGAAATCTTTGGCATTGTACTATATATATATTTCTCTGCGGTATCTGTGCATCATGAATTGTGGTATGTGTTAAAGGGGCCCACTGAGACTCTTTTGCCTGGGGCCCAGAAAAACCTGGAGCCGGCCCTGCAATCACACCTTGTCCCCAACTTGAGCCACTAGAACATCTCTTATTAACAGATGATATCTGATTACCCTGTGCTTTCCTCAAGTTTTCTTTGACTTTAGAACAGATAAGCTGTAACTAGTGTTGAGAATTCTGATACTGTAATATCGGGTATCGGCCGATATTCGCGGTATCGGAGTTCCGATACTCAGTTCCGATATTTTTACAATATCGAATACCGGAATCGGAAGTTCCTATAATGCCTGCGCTCTGCAGTGTCTCTGAAGGATGACAAGCTGGATGGCAGCACTCAGCTGCGATCCAGCCTGTCATCAGAATGCCATCCCAGCGTGAGAGAATTCTCCTGATTAAATAATCACACAGCCCCATACTGCTTCCCCGCAGCCTCCCCCCCCGATCCTCCGCTCCCCTCGCTACCTCACATCCCGATCGTAAGTTAGGACCAGGCGGGGAGCGCAGCACCAAGGAGCGGGGAGCGAAGGACCCGGGCAGGGAAGCCGGCAGTGAAAAGACTTCACCGCCGGCTTTCCCGTTCTGTGCTGCGCTTTCCCGCCGGTTATTTCAAATGAACAGCTGAGGTATCAGGTGATGCTGATCAGCTGTTCATTTGAAGTCGCCGCGGTGCCCTCAGAGGGTTCATGTGAGTTCATGCTTGACTGCATTGCATGAACTCACATGAACTTTCACACAGCCGCACAGGTCAGCCACACCTCGCAGATCATCAGACCCGTCATGATTGGTGTGTGCGGATGTCTGCGGGTGTGTGCGTGCAGGCAGACAAAGGCCGATGTGACACTACTACTCCCATTGGCCTATGTCTGTCCCCCGTCCACTCATGCCAGCAGGATCAGCTCGATGGGAACAGTAGTTCCCATCAGCCTGATCCTGCTATTTAAACTGCCCCATGTGTTATTTTTGCCCCTATACGTGTTTTTTTAGGCCCCCATATTCTTTTTTTTGTTTTTGGTCCCTAATAAATTTTAAATCCATTTCATTGGTGGCCAGTGGTTACCTAAAATAAATTAGTTTATACATTACCTGTCCCCGCCGATCGCCACCTAAAATAAAGTAAAAAATCTTTTCTAGTAAAGTATTTAAAAAAAAAGCACAACACCCAGAATAAAGTCCTTTAATTGAAATAAAGACACAATTCTTTATTGTTCTAAATTAAACCATACTTACCATCACGCCCATTCCAGCTGAAGCCAACGATCTCCTGCAATAAAAGAAAAATAATAAAGCAACATCATCCTTACCTTTCGATGGTTCCCAGGACAGCTCCTGCTCTGCTACATCGAGATGACAGGCTGGATCGCAGCCGAAAGCTGCCATTCAGCCTGTCATCCCGCGGACACTGAGAAGCGCAGGCATGCTTGCGCTCCTCAGTGTCAGGCTGTGACGGCATCCAGATGAGCCGAGTCTCTCACGCTCATCGCATGCGCAGGAGAATTCTCCCACGCTGTGAGTGACGTGCATGAGGTGATCTGAGTTCATTGTCGGCTCATCTGGATGCAGTCACAGCCAGACACTGAGGAGCGCAAGCATGCCTGCGCTTCTCAGTGTCCGCGTGATGACAGGCTGGATGGCAGCTTTCGGCTGTGATCCAGCCTCTCATCTCGATGTAGCAGAGCTGGAGCCGTCCTGGGAACCATCGAAAGGTAAGGATGATGTTGCTTTATTATTTTTCTTTTATTGCAGGAGATCGTTGGCTTCAGCTGGAATGGGCGTGATGGTAAGTATTGTTCAATTTAGAACAATAAAGAATTGTGTCTTTATTTCAATTAAAGGACTTTATTCTGGGTGTTTGTGGTTTTTTTTTTAACTTTGACTATGGGGTTAGTAATGGGGGTGTCTTATAGACGCCTCTCCATGACTAACCTGGGCTTGATGTTAGCTGGCATTATAAGCTGACATCAACCCCAACCCTATTACCCCACTGCCACCGCTACAGGGCAGTGGGAAGAGCGAGGCTAAGTGCCAGAATTGGCGCATCCTATGGATGCGCCATTTCTGGGGCGGCTGACGGCTGGCGTTTCTAGCCCGGGAGGGGGCCAATATTCATGGCACCCTTCCTGGGCTATTAATATCAGCCCCCAGCTGTCTGCCTAGCCTTTGCTAGCTATTAAAATAGGGGGGACCCCATGTCATTTTTTTGGTGGGTCCCCCATTTTAATAGCTAGTAAAGGCTAGGTATTCAGCTGGGGGCTGATATTAGTAGCCTGGGAAGCTCCGTGGGTATTACCCCCTTCCCAGACATCAAACATCTGCCCCAGCCGTCTGCTTAACCTCCGTTAGAGACTAAAATTACGGGGAATCCCACGCCAATTTTTTTTTTAATAAATCCTTTATTTTAACACTAAATGACAAGTACAGTAACCAACACTATCCCTGTACTTCTTATAAATGTGACTGACATGTTTCTATCTATCTAATCTATGTGTGATGCTCTATTATTTCTGTTATAAATTGTCGGGTACCGCTGCTGAATTGCAGGCCGGCTTTTTTAAAGAGATGGTGCATGAAAACACTAATATTTTTTAAAATAAATCCTTCACACTAAATGACAAGTACAGTAAGCAACACTGTCACTGTACTTCATATATATGTGACTGACATGTTTCTATCTATCTAATCTATGTGTGCAGCTCTATTCTTTCTGTTCTAAATTGTCAGGTACCGGTGTATGCCGCTGCTGAATTGCCGGCTTTTCATGTTTCACTGTGAGCACTGTTCCCATCGATTTGGGCAACCACCTCCCCCAATACATTCTACATTATTGTTAGTTGTTTTCCTTCATGTAGAATTAACCTACAAGGAAAGAAAGGGTTTATTTTCATTCCGATATTTGCGTCCCATTCACTTGCATTGATTTCCGGTATCGGAATCGGCGATATCCGATACTTTTTGGGTATCGGCTCGATCCAATCCGATCCGATATTTCCTGATATCGGAAGGTATCGCTCAACACTAGCTGTAACCTATCCACAGATTTTTGTATCTCTGGAGTATTCATCTCATAGTTACATAGTTACATAGTTACATAGTTTATAAGGCCGAAAAAAGACAAGCGTCCATCCAGTTCAGCCTATTTCTTGTGCACTGCAGCTATTCCGCAGCGTTGATCCAGGGGAAGGCAAAAAAAAACAAAAAAAAACATGCAGTATAGGCCAATTTACATCATTGAGGAAAAATTCACTTCCCGACACCAATCTGGCAGTCAGATTAAATCCCTGGATTAATTAACTAAGCATAAGATGTAATTTTATTGTTCTCAAGAAAGGCGTCCAGGCCTCTCTTGAACTCATTAAGTGAGTTGGACATCACCACTTCCTCTCCCAGAGAGTTCCAGAGTCTCACGGCTCTGACCGTAAAGAATCCCCGGTAGCCCAAAAGGAGGACGATGCTCAAGATTACAAAAAAACAGAAGGTTTGATGGATTCTTGATATTGTTTATTACTAGCAAATTCAACTAATGGAACATGTTCCATTTAGTCAGACTGGTGATCAGATACATAACACCGAAGATATTGCTCAAGCATCTGACTAATATGCTCTGTCTGATCACGGGCCTTTGGTTGGTAGGCAGAAGAAAAAGATATATCAATACTTATCTTAAAGGGAATCTGTCAGCAGGTTTTTGCTATGTAATCTGAGGACAGTATTTAAACGATGTGTCACTTATCAGGCTGTGTGCTGTTGTTTACTTACAATGAAGGTTTTATCACTAGGACATTATTTTTGCTGTGACTAGCTGGCTATGTGCACTCTAGTCTGACACCAAATCCTCCTGTGATAAGCAGCCCACTGTCAATAGACAATGTAAACACAGAGCCTGGTGTGGGCGGGGTCAGCTTCCTCAGCTCTGCTTCATGCTAAATCTAAGAATTCTGACTGAGTCACAACTGCACCAAGTAAACTAAGTGATACATTGTTGGATTCAGGGTCTCTTTGCCTGCTGCTCTCAGATGAGGTAGTAAAAACCTGCTGACAGAATCTTTTTAAGTCAGTGACATTTAAGTTCAGTAGCCACTGGATTTTCTACATAACTGACTTGATTTAGGATGAGCTCCGAGTACTGGTGACTTGGCAGAAACACTTTCTCCTGTGATAAAATTAGGCAGGGAAATGTGTTACTTGAGAAAGTAGCAGCTGCGAGCTGCTGCCGTTTTGTCTGTATACTCACTTATCATAATTGACTTACATTTCCTCCCCGGGCCAGGAAGTGTGGTATGTGCTGACCATGAACTGGAGCAGGGCTGCATGGTTGGACAGAGCAAATAAGTACATAGCAAGGGCACATTTATATGATTACCTCAACATACCTTTAGTGATTTGGGTTGCATTCACTCATTAATAGCTTGGATCTTTTAGGTGGCTATTTGGAAACCTTTAGGGAAAAGATATACACCATTTATTATTTGAATCAAGTTCTATGCTGCCTTAAGATCAACTTTGATGAACCAATGAACTTCAAACAACTGATTATAGAGATCAAGGATGAGTGGCAGAGGATACTGATTCTTTACAGTAATTTTGTTAACTTCCCTGTAGCCAATACAAGGTCTGAGACCACCATCTTTTTACCAACAAAAAAGAAACCTGAGCCTACTGGTGCTGTAACACAGGTACTTTAGATGCAGTGACACAGAAACACAGAGCAGCCAGTACAGGGTTAAATAACAAATGGGATTTACTGTAACATCGTCAACCTCCACGCAGGGAGTAACAGGGAATATATGGGGACAACAAGGGGAGTAGCAGGTAATATGCTATAACTGACAATCCACAGTTGGGCTAAATGTAGCAGAGTCGACACGGTTGTAATCAGCAGTTTGTTTTCACTTAGCTGACTCTTGCTCCTCACAAGGCAGTTGCCGGCTGATGCCGGTGTTGCTTTCTTCCGGCTTCCCCGCCTAAACAATGCTCCGTCGTCTGGCGGCAATGAGCGGGCTCCAGATTGACCCGCTGAGCCCCTGGTCCATAACAGTGCACCCCACTTGCTCGGGTCCAGGGATCCCGCGTCTCTTCTCCCTCTAGTCGGACTTGACTCCCACTGTCCACTGCCACTTTTCCCGTGCAAAAACTCCTTTTCCACCCTCTTCCTAGACACGAGCTCAGCTCCCCGGTCACCTGACTCCTCAGCTCTCTCTCTGGACACACCCCCAGCTTCCCGGTCACCTGACTCCTGTCTCGCAATCTGTCTTCCCCCTGCAACAAGAGGCACGGCCCCGGCAGTTCCGGATCCCTTGTTTTGAAAGTACTTACACCCCAGGCTTCCCCCTTACACTCCCGCTCTCCTTTAACTCGCCATTCTACGGGCGAGAGTTCCTTCACCAAACGTTCACATTCTTGGACTTCTTGGATGATACGTTGCCATATAAATTGATCTTGTTCGTAACGGTGAAGAGGCACTCCTGCTGTTGTCCGTTCTGACCGGCGTAACTCAGTTTGACCGATGGGGGTGCAGGGTCACTTGGATTCCCAATCTCCGCCTGCCCAGTGGCTTCAACCGATGGTGTTCCCTCGCCGCCTGCACTGGGGACTGCAGGTAATCGAGTGCTGGAGCTCGGAGGTAGAATAAACAATTCTTCTTCATCCACATCGTGGCTTGGGGCAACTGTGACAGGACCCTCTCTAGAAGCAGGTGATTCTTCTTTATCCTCGTCATCTTTAGACAGACTGGGCTGCAGCATACTACGATGAACCAGTGAAGTAGGGGCTCCTTCAGCCCCCTCTGGTTGAACTTCATACACAGGTCCTTCAGCGCCAAACCTGCGCTTCACTCGGTGCGGAGTCCGTTCCCACCGCCTACTCAATTTGCTCCGGGGCCGCCTGTCTCGAACCAACACCCGCTCCCCGGGCCTCAGAGCTGTCCCTCGAAGAGGCAATGTCTCATGATGTTTGAGCTCCCGAAACTTTTGTTGTACCAACCGTCGGAGGGTCTGCAGTCGATGTCGGTATTCTTGGACCCAGGAAGACATCCACGTCCGTGAGTAGTCCTCCTCGGGGTCCAGCTCTAACTCTGTAATCTCTCGCCCCTTTCGCCCGAACAGTAAGGTATAAGGAGTGAACCCCGTCGTACTATTCACTCGGTTGTTGTAGACCCACACCAGCTCGGCTACAAACTCAGGCCATCGCACCTTCCGATCTTCCTCCAATGTGCAGAGCATTTGGATCAGTGTCCGATTAAAGCGTTCACAGGCCCCATTTCCTTGAGAGTGATAAGGAGTAGTCCGTGACTTCTCAATCCTGTACAACCGGTGCAGCTCTTCCATCACCCGTGAGCCCCTCGTTTATGAGCCTCCTTAGTCACTTCTCCCAACCAACTTCTCTGGGATCGTCACTTGGCAGGTGGTCCCGAACTCTAGCAGTAGCTGTACCTGTCGGTACAGCAGACCATCAAGCAAACACAGTCTCTCCAATTGACCAAGCATTTTCAGCGCTCCCGGGGACAGGGTACTCCTCTTCTCTCGACTGGGGACCTGCCTCAAAGCCACCCATTGACGTAATTGAGCAACTTCTTTGTCAGTCTGTTGAAGTCAGACCCAATCATCTCTTGGTCGCCCTAGCACTTGTTCTTCTGACGTCTCTCTGATCTGTCCCTGTGCCGCGACCAGCGGTCCCACGAAACTTCGGAGGCTAGGGATCTCCTCTGCCTCCAAATCTTCATCGCGGTCATGATCAGGCAGTTCATATGTCATTCTGGAGAGGGCGTCAGCATGAGTATTCTCTGCCTTAGACCGGTAGGCGATTTTATACCGGTACCTGGCCATGCGGGCCACCCACCGCTGCTCCAGGGCCCCCAACTTCGCATTCTCCAGGTGAGCCAATGGGTTGTTATCTGTTCTCACCAGTACTTCGGACCCGGACAAATACTCTGCAAACTTCTCGGTCATTGCCCAAACCAGAGCCAGCAACTCTAATTTGAAAGAGCTGTAATTATCTGGGTTCCTCTCGGAGTCGTGAAGGGTGTGACTGGCGTACGCAATCACCCGCTCTTTCTCCTCCTGTACTTGGGATAACACGGCTCCCAGACCATGTAGGCTTCCATCAGTGTGGAGTATGAATGGTTGGGAGAAATCTGAATAGGCAAGTATTGGGGCCTCGGTCAGGGACATTTTTAGGGCACGGAAGGCCTCTTCCTGGCTGCTTTCCCACCGAATCGCCTGATTCTTGGAGCCCGCCGGCACTCCCTTAAGTAGCTCCAGCAATGAGTTGGCTATGCAGGTGAAGTTCTTCACGAATCTTCGGTAGTACCAGGCAAGTCCCAGTAAGGCCCGAACGTCCTTCACTGTCTTCGGGGTAGGCTACTCCTGTATGGTGGCCACCTTTTTCCGGGTGGGGCTGACTCCTTCTCCATGCACAGTATGACTGAGATATTCGATCTGTTTGCGGAACAGGTGCCACTTCTGGGGCTTCACCTTTTAGACCATGACTCTGTAGGTGGCTCAGTACTTGCTCCAATCGCTGGAGGTGCTCCTCGAAGGTGGTGTGGCACCCTGCTGTTCACAGGTACCACAGGACCCAAAAGGGTGCATGGACGGACTTCTCCACAAGAGGCCCTCATTACATACAAACACCTCCACCCTTCCACCTCATACCACCAGAGGGAGCCCATTAGGGATATATATATGGAGGGTGGAGCCAGGCAGTCAGTCAGTCAGAAGTTAGTCTGAGGAGAGCGTGCTGACGCTGAGAACAGCGAAGACGCAGCACATCTGCTGCTGTATTGAGGGCCCCGAGTGTGGCCAAGGGAAACGATGAGAGGAGAAAGGTGTTGAGGGGGCACAGGAGCATCATAGGCTCACCCCAAGACACGAACCAGACACTGGGTCCGCGCCTACAGATGTTGCTTTATACCCAGTAGGGATCACCGGCATACCAGGAGGACTACAAGTCCCTGGTCGACCTGAAGCTAAACCCATTACCGGACGAGGAACCACAAAGGCCCCGGCGCCCAGGGATAGTGGTTGCCAGGAAAAGGTCCTACTACCAAGCGACAGGTGAAGGAACAGCACGACACAGAAGCTAGGCCCAGTTGCAGGCTGGCCAGGAGCTTAGAGAGAGAGATACAGACCAGGAGGCCTTATACCCGCTCACTGGGGAGAAGTCCTGAAGTGCACCCTTCCTACCGAATACCCTGGACCGTACCTGACATCCGCACCAGTAAAGGTATTGAAGCGAATCCCCTGTCTCTGTCAGTTACTCCTGCTGCGCCATCCCGACTGCACTGCGAGCCCCAGCATCACCACCCACCGTCAAACTCTACACTGCCCTGAGGCCCGCTCCACCTGTGGGGAGCTGTTCCATCCTAGCTGCCTATCAACTGCCTCAGAGGTCTGCAGCAGTGCTGGTACAAATTACCAGAGACCACAGGTGGCGTCACGATCAAACTACAAATCCCATATAAACTATCCCTGTTTTGTTGACCGCCCTGGGCCACTTACCGGGCCAGCCACTGTGACATATTCCCCCCCCAGCATCCATAGGCCCGGACACCGAGTACCCCACTGCCCTGGGGGCGCGTCATCTCTGGCGTCCCGAACAGGATTTCGTGTCCGTTGCCACCGGGTACTGTGTGCCGTTATTGAACATCGTCGCCATTACTGCGTCGCCGCGCGGGAAGAAGAGGGGCGTAACCACAGGAACCAGAGAGGCGTGACTGCTGGAAGCGCTCGAAGCTCAAGCCCCACCTCGCGCTCTGACACAGCACCTGGAAGCGTCAGGTCCTGGAAGGAGACCGTCGTCTGTGGAGCTGCGGCCTACTCAATTAAAGAAACAGGAGGTAGGCTATGGTTCACTAGGGGGGCGCAACCATGGCCAACGACCCACGAGACGCCGGAGCACCGGATAACGCTCCTGATGCTCAACTTGCGCCCAGCGCTGCTCAAGCCAGAGCGGCCGCCCTACCAGCAGGGGTCGTGACTCCGTTAATACCCATGGCCCTGCCGTATATCCCTGGAGCAAAATGGCTTCCCCAGTATGATGGCAAACCAGACACCCTGTCTGGATTCAAGAGAAAGATATGCGGTGTATTGGACATGTATTCAATGACTGGTAAGCAGAGAGCCACTGTTGTGCTGGGACAATTGACTGGTGCCGCAGAGCGGGAAGTTGAAACCTGGCCAGCCGCAGACCAGGAATCAGTATCCATTATCTTTAACAGACTGCAAACTGTCTTTGAAAACCGCACTGAGACAGTTCTCCGGATGAGGTTCTACCACTGTACTCAGAAACCTGAGGACAGTATCTGGGACTATACCTGGCGCTTACAGGAAGCCCTGCAGGCCCTGAAACAGGTTAGTCCAGCCAACATACAAGATGAGAATAAAATGCTGACAGAACAATTCATCCGGGGGTTGAGGTCCCAGGAGGAGAGCAGAACTGTACGTGGTGGGCCTTAGATCATCCAAATGCCACCTTTGACACCCTGAAGGACATGGCTATTAAGGGTCTGCAGCCCCTGGGACCATCAGATACTGCTATCCAGTGTTACCAGGACGGGGCCACCCCAGTGCCCGCAGCACCCACTGCTCCTTCATTAACGGCTGAAACAAAGATGCAAACAGTGCCCCCTAGCGAGCTGGACAGCCTGCGCTCTGAAGTGCGTCAGCTAAGTAAAACTCTGGCCACTGTCCTGAGCACCCTGCAGCTACAGACGGAGCCCGAGCCTTAAGGAAGGATCCTACTCGCCTACAGTCCTGAGGATGTCCCCTGGATGAGGAGAAGGATGAAGACTCCACCCCATAGGAGGACAACGCCACCCCGTGGGAGGACCAACGACCAACATCGCCCTCCAGGAGAATTCATCTGCTACCGTTGCCACAAGGCAGGCCACACCGCGCGGAACTGTCCTTTAAACGGCCGACACCCAGGAGTAACTCAACCAGGCCCATCAAGCTGGTACGACTAGTGTTGAGCCACCCCCGTAGTGTTCGAGTTCGGTTCGGTTCGTCGAACACCCGTGTGTTTTCCGAACTGTTCGTCGAACTGTTCGTCGAACACCTTCGAACACCATTAAAACCAATGGCAGGCAAACAAAAACACATAGAAACACATAGAAAACACCTTCAAAGGTGTCCAAAAGCTGACAAACTGCTCAGAAGACACAACTAACACATGGAAAAGTGACAAGTACATATAGTCATGCGAAAAGAATAGAGGTGGAGGAGTAAAAGGAGGGGGAGACACAGATATAGGCATGTCATGCCCTTCTAAAATCCAAAAAGTGAGAAGCCGACACGTTCAGTCCGCTCCTGCCCGTGCCACCTCCGTGTCGCCGGGTTTGTGCCAGAGCCGCGGTGAACCCTGACGGCCTGCCCCCCTCTCCCAATACTGGTGCCTGTCCGCTGGTGGGTCGAGCGAGCCCCCCTGTGGTGGAGGCAGCTCTAAGCTTTTTAATTTAAATTGTCTCTCTAATTTGAATGAATACACTTTAAATCCATTTACAAGGATCTATTGGAGGGCAAGTCTCATGCCAGCAGCCGCGTAATTCCAGCTCCAGTAGCGTCCACTAAAGCTGCTGCAGTTAAAAAGCTTTTATAAGGATCGAGCTCGGCTGTCCACCGCAAGGCATCCTACTGCCAGTCCCAGCCCCTATGCCTTGGGGTGCCTCCTGATGCTCTTCACTGAGTATCCCGTGGTCCCGAAGCATTTCCTTTGAAAAAATTAAGTGTCCAAACTACAGGTGGTGTAGCTTGCTTAACAGCCGGGATAATCCGCTGACTAGCAGACACTGCTACTAGGCACAAAGTATTTCCTGGGCTAGATGCAGTTAAAAATTTGTAATTAGATACTCTCGTTGGATGCTGAGAAAGCATTCCATAGAGTCTCCTGGCACGCCATATATGATTCTCTTAAAAAGCTTGGGGTAGGGGTCTAGGGGACCCTTTTATAGCCAAAATCACGGCCCTGTATCACAATACGTCACCTAGGCTGAAGATAAATGGAACTGTAGCACCCTGAGGGCTCGGTTGCTACAGAGGTATTGCACCTCACCCAGAGGTGTGATATCTCACTCTCAGGTAAGGATGCAGTGTGGATCAGGACCCGACACCTGCATGCATTACACCACATTGCCGTGGGGCAGGGCGACCAATATGCCTCTGAGATGGGCACGACAGTCCCTGTCCCTGGCTGGAGTGGGGGGAGGGAACACTGAGGAAGGGGAACCCTGTAGTGCAGGAGCAGGGAGGAAGCAGTTCCTGGGTGCATTGAGAAGGGAGTATAAAAGTTGGGCACCATCTTAGTTCAGTGCAGAGAAGTCTGAGCAGAAGTGGCAGGGAGCAGGGGCTCTGCATGAGCTCTGCTCCGGAGTCGGGCCTAGTAACTAGTGTTGAGCCACCCCCGTAGTGTTCGAGTTCGGTTCGGTTCGTCGAACACCCGTGTGTTCGCCGAACTGTTCGTCGAACTGTTCGTCGAACACCTTCGAACACCGTTAAAACCAATGGCAGGCAAACAAAAACACATAGAAACACATAGAAAACACCTTCAAAGGTGTCCAAAAGCTGACAAACTGCTCAGAAGACACAACTAACACATGGAAAAGTGACAAGTACATATAGTCATGCGAAAAGAAAAGAGGTGGAGGAGTAAAAGGAGGGGGAGACACAGATATAGGCATGTCATGCCCTTCTAAAATCCAAAAAGTGAGAAGCCGAGACGGCCAGTCCGCTCCTGCCCGTGCCACCTCCGTGTCGCCGGGTTTGTGCCAGAGCCGCGGTGAACCCTGACGGCCAGCCCCCCTCTCCCAATACTGGTGCCTGTCCGCTGGTGGGTCGAGAGAGCCCCCCTGTGGTGGAGGCAGCTCTAAGCTTTTTAATTTAAATTGTCCCTCTAATTTGAATGAATACACTTTAAATCCATTTACAAGGATCTATTGGAGGGCAAGTCTCATGCCAGCAGCCACGTAATTCCAGCTCCAGTAGCGTCCACTAAAGCTGCTGCAGTTAAAAAGCTTTTATAAGGATCGAGCTCGGCTGTCCACCGCAAGGCATCCTAGTGCCAGTCCCAGCCCCTATGCCTTGGGGTGCCTCCTGATGCTCTTCACTAAGTTTCCCGTGGTCCCGAAGCATTTCCTTTGAAAAAATTAAGTGTCCAAACTACAGGTGGTGTAGCTTGCTTAACAGCCGGGATAATCCGCTGACTAGCAGACACTGCTACTAGGCACAAAGTATTTCCTGGGCTAGATGCAGTTAAAAATTTGTAAGTAGATACTCTCGTTGGATGCTGAGAAAGCATTCCATAGAGTCTCCTGGCACGCCATATATGATTCTCTTAAAAAGCTTGGGGTAGGGGTCTAGGGGACCCTTTTATAGCCAAAATCACGGCCCTGTATCACAATACGTCACCTAGGCTGAAGATAAATGGAACTGTAGCACCGAGGGCTCGGTTGCTACAGACGTATTGCACCTCACCCAGAGGTGTGATATCTCACTCTCAGATAAGGATGGAGTGTGGATCAGGACCCGACACCTGCATGCATTACACCACATTGCCGTGGGGCAGGGCGACCAATATGCCCCTGAGATGGGCACGACAGTCCCTGTCCCTGGCTGGAGTGGGGGGAGGGAACACTGAGGAAGGGGAACCCTGCAGTGCAGGAGCAGGGAGGAAGCAGTTCCTGGGTGCATTGAGAAGGGAGTATAAAAGGTGGGCACCATCTTAGTTCAGTGCAGAGAAGTCTGAGCAGAAGTGGCAGGGAGCAGGGGCTCTGCATGAGCTCTGCTCCGGAGGCGGGCCTAGTAACAGAGGCCCAGGCCTGCAAGAGGGAGAAGGAAGGAAGAGGAGCGGAGAAGGCTCCAGGAACGAGGAATGAAGGGATCCCAGGGGTGCGGACGGGCGAGTCGCCACCGCACGCCCGAATCCACCTGCGTGGAGGGGTCAGGCCAAAGGGGGAGACCGGTCCCCGAACTAGTGGAGGCAGGAAACGACCCTCAGCTAGAAACCGGAGGCTCTGACATTTTATGTGGCGCAGCCCCTTGCTCCACCCGCTAGGAAGGCACCACATAGGGTCAGGGAAACTGGCGCCAAGTTTACCAAGAGGAGGCCCGAGGCAGCCGGACAGAAGTGTTGGTAAGAAAGGCCAGACAAAGGACACACAAAGGGGGTCCTGTGAAGCGCTCCAAAGTTATCTGGGAGTTGTCTGAGCCCCTCACCTGGTGAGCACAGTACGACGTGGGCAGCCGTTACCTGCAGACGTGGTCTGGATAATAAGAACTGTGAGTAAAGGCCCTGAACTGCATCACTGACTCCGTGTCGTTACTGCTGCTGCCCTGCACCATCACCCCCATCCTCCGCATACACTGCCCTGAGGCTATACTCCTCCCGTGGGGAGTTATGCTACGCTCTGCTGCACCCACAACACCAGCCTTAGCGGTCTGCCCTGTAGCGGCGGTTCACTCTGACCGCAATCCACGGGTGGCGTAGTCGGACATTTAAACATCAAAACCACATAAATAGTTCCGCCACTGGTTTGACCGCCCTGAGCCACGGAACCGGATCGCCGCCACGAAGACTACAACCACCAGCATCCACCAAAAAGGGTCCGGCTCCGGGTGTCCCAAGGCCCAGGGGGTGCGTCAGAACATTTTCATCACCTTTCACAATCACCAATGGGACAAGGCAGGGATGTCCTCTGTCCCCTCTCTTATACATCCTAGTGACGGAGCACCTGCTCTCATCAATTCGCCATAACCCCAATATTAGGTGGATTGAGGTGGGAGGCACCGAGTACAAGTGCTCTCTATTTGCTGATGATGTCCTAGTATATATCACTCAATCACATATATCCATCCCTGCTGTTATGGCTGAAATAGATCACTTTGTTACATGGTAAAATTTTAAAATCAATGCAGCGAAGTCTGAGGCCCTCGATGTCTCCCTCCCTAAATCCATATAGGATTCCATCCAGTCCAACTTTCCCTTTGCCTGGCCCTCACAGGGTATCAAATACTTAGGAATTCCTATTCATAGAGACCTCTCCCATCTATGTTATCTTAATTTTGGGCCCTTTATTGAACAACTCCATACAGACCACGGTTGGCAAGTTAGAACTGTAAGATTCACTACGTGAACCACTGGTGTTTTGTGGAAAAGCACATGTACACTGTGTTCCAAATTATTATGCAAAAAGTGTTTAGGAGTGATAAGGGAAGAATTTGTTTGTTTGTCAGTTAAACTCATTGATGGTGATGTGTGTCAGGGCTCTTTATATCACTGTAAGCAATTGCAGACACCTGTGCTAATTAGTTTGGCAGGTGTGTCCAATGAAAGGCAAGACTACTTAAGAAGGCTGTCTCACATTATTAAGCAGCCTACATTTTCTGCCAAAATGGGAAAGAAAAAGGATGTGTCGGCTGCTGAGAAGCAACAAATTGTGGAGTGTTTAGGTCAAGGCATGACTACAATCAACATTGTGCGATGATCAGGATGAAGTGTCTTGGCAATCAAGAAGTATGTAGCTGATTCACAGTACACACGTGTGCGTGCTGATAAGGGCAAATTGAGGACTCTTTCCTACAGGCAATTACGTCAGGTTAAAAGAGCAGCGGCAAAAAAGCCTTGTCATAGCAGCAGACAAGTTTTTGAAGCTGCTGGTGCCTCCAACGTCCCCTGAACAACAAGATGCAGGGTCCTTCAGAGGTTTGCAGCTGTGCATACGCCATCCTGTCGACCTCCTCTATCCACTTCACACAAGCAGAAACGGCTCCAGTGGGCTAAACATTACATGAAGACTGATTTCAAAACTGTTTTGTTCACGGATGAGTGCCGTGCAGCGCTCGATGGTCCAGATGGATGGAGTGGAGGATGGCTGGTTGATGGACACCCCACGCAAACACGGCTACAGCGCCAACAAGGAGGAGGTGGAGTAATGTTTTGGGCTGGAATCATGGGGAGAGAGATTGTTGGCCCCTTTAGGATCCCTGAAGGCGCTAAAGATGAACTCCATAATGTATATGGATTTTCTCAAACAGCACTTCCTGCCATGGTTCAAGAAGAAGAACCGTGTATTTCACAGCAAGATCATTTTTTTGCATGATAATGCACCATCTCATGCTGCACATAAAACATCTGCATCTCTGGCTGATATGGGCATAAAAGGGGACAAACTTATGGTGTGACCCCCATGCTCCCCTGACCTCTACCCCATTCAGAACCTCTGGAGCATCATCAAAAGGAGTGTCTATGATGGCGGGAGGCAGTTCACATCTAAGCAACAGCTCTGGGAGGGTATTCTGTCCTCATGCAAAACAATTGAAGCAGAAACCATCCAAAACCTGACAAATTCAATGGACGAGAGAGTTCAGAAGCTCCTTTCGAACAAGGGGTCCTATGTGAAAATGTAACATCACCTAGAATAAAGTTTTGAGTTGAAAACTGTTTGATTTCAGTTTCTAATAACCTGCTAATGCTTATAATTTCAAAAATGACAATTTTTTTGGTCTTTATTAAAATGAAAAGGTTGATCGAAAAGTTTGGGGGATCTAAGAGTGTGGCAACCCAGTAGTCATGATTACTTCGAATTCTGACAATATGAGGGTCATATTGCAGGTAGTGCAGCAAGAAGGCACTTATGTGTCTTGCGCATCTCGGAGCCCCAAAATTATTTTCCGGGCTAGATGCAGCTAAAAATTATTATTAATTTTAAATCTGGTGGAGCTTAGTATAGATGGCCTAATAGGATCAGTGCTGCACACTGCTACAAAGCCCAAATTATTTTCCAGCCAAGATACAGATAAACATGTTTAGTAATTTTAAATCTGGTGGAGCTTATTATAGATGGCCTAATAGAATCAGTGCTGCACACTGCTACAAAGCCCAAATTATTTTCCAGCCAAGATACAGATAAACATGATTAGTAATTTGAAAGCTTAAAACGGTTGGTAGGGTGATTTTAACCAATCATCAAGCTTTTACTCTCCCCAGGATGACACAGGGGTAGAAAAGTCGTTTCGGATCCATGATTTGTTCATCTTTATGAACGTGAGTCTGTCTACATTATCAGTGGAGAGCCGCGTGCGCTTATCTGTCAGCACACCACCAGCAGCGCTGAACACACGTTCAGACAGAACGCTGGCTGCGGGGCATGACAAGATCTCCAAGGCGTAAGTGGCTAGCTCCGGCCATTTATCCAGATTGGAAGCCCAAAAAGAGCAAGGGTCCAGTGACACAGTCATGGCTTCAATGTTTACTTGGAGATACTCCTGTACCATCGTCTCTAGGCGTTGACTATGTGTCAGACTTCTTGTCTCCTGTGGCCTTGCAAAGGATGGGCTAAAAAAGTGGTGAAATGATTCCGCAAAATTGATGTTACCAGCAGATACTGTGGTTCTGTTACGGTTTGAGTGCTGAACACTTGACGGTCCCACGGTTGGCAAGTTGGAACTGTGAGATTCACTACGTGCACCACTGGTGTTTTGTGGAAAAGCACATGTAAGATTCTGCAACAGTCTCTGCTGATACTCCTGCATGCGTGCATCCCTTTCTATGGCAGGAATAATTTCTGCAAATTTACTTTTGTACCGGGGATCTAACAGTGTGGCAACCCAGTAGTCAGGATTATTTCTAATTCTCACAATTCGAGGGTCATGTTGCAGGTAGTGCAGCAAGAAGGCACTCATGTGTGTTGCGCATCCAGGAGCACCAAGTCCCTGTTGTGTTGGTGGCGAGGTAACAATCATGCTTCCTTCCTCTGTCCTCTCCCCCCAACCTCGCACAACAGAAATGTGATCAAGGTCTCCCTCATCTGATGAGTCTTCCATCAGTTCGTCCTCCACTTCTTCCTGGGCTCCTGCACCTTCCTCACTAGTTTGGCTGCTACCATGCGCCCTGCTAAAACCATCTCCCCCACCCTCACATGCCTGCCACCTTGGTGCTGCCGACCGTCTGGACCTTGCAGATGTTAGCCCTTCCGCATACAACTCCTCCTCCTCTACTTCCTCCACCTCCTCTTGTGCAACCACCTGACTCCGAATTCTGTTTAACATGTGCTCCAGCATGTAAATCACCGGAATAGTCATGCTGATAATGGCATCGTCAGCACTAAACATCTTCGTCGCCATTTCAAAACTGTGCAGAAGCGTGCATAGGTCCCTGATCTGAGACCACTCCTCCAGTGTGATTTGCCCCACCTCTGGATCTCGTTGGCCCAGGCTATACATCAGAACGTATTGCACCAGGGCTTGTCGGTGCTGCCACAGTCGCTGCAACATGTGCAGAGTTGAATTCCACCGGGTAGGCACATCGCATTTTAGCCGGTGAAGTGGCAGGCCCAACGACTTCTGTAGAGATGTAAGTCGCTGAGCTGCGGGATGCGAACGGCGGAAGTGAGCACACAGCGACCGTGCCCTCTGCAGAAGGCCATCTAGTCTGGGATAGTGGGCTAAAAATTGCTGGACAACCAGGTTCAACACGTGAGCCATACAAGGCACGTGTGTGACATTGCCCCGGCGAAGGGCCGCACCCAGGTTTGCAGCATTGTCGCACACGGCCTTCCCTGGTTTCAGGTCCAGTGGAGACAACCATTCATGAAATTGGTTCTCCAGAGCTGACCACAACTCCTCAGCTGTGTGACTCACATTTCCCAGACATTTCAAAGTAAAAACCGCCTGATGACGTTGAGCCCTACTGCCAGCATAGTAAGGAGGTGTGCAGGATCCCTTCTGCGCAGTTAGAAAGCTTGTGGCATGACCAGACAGGCTTTGGGTGCAGGTGGAAGACCGAGAGGAGGTTGAGGAGGCAGAAGCAGTGGAGGAACTTTGACATAAAGAGGATTGACGCACAACTCGTGGGGACGGCAAGACTTGGACAGCAGCCCCTTGTACTGCTGTCACCATAGTTACCCAGTGCCCAGTCAGCGACATGTAACGCCCCTGTCCATGCCTACTCGTCCAAGTGTCTGCGATGAAATGCACCCTGTCACACACAGAGTTTCTGAAAGAAGCGGTGATGTTGTGTGCGACATGCTGGTGGAGCGCAGGCACACCTTTCTTTGAGAAGTAGTGCCGACTGGGCATCTGGTACTGGGGCACTGCGACGGACATAAGGTCTCGAAAATCCTCTGTGTCCACCAGGCGGAAAGGCAGCATTTCTGTAGCCAAGAGCTTGCAGATGGTGAAATTCAACCTCTTAGCTTTCTCATGGCTAGGAGGAAATGGTCTTTTACTTGTCCACATCTGAGGGACCGAGGGCTGGCTATTGTGCTTAGACGGGGTTGATAAGGGTGTCCCCGGCAAACTGCCAGTCTGTGAGGAAGATGCAGGCGGACATGTTAGGTTGCCTTGATCCAAAGGTGGTGCTATCGATGTCGGACAGCGCTCAACACCAGCTGGTGTTACCACCTCCAAAGAAAATGATGACCTGCCAATCACGCTGGCTGTTGCGGGTAAAGAGGTGGCAGGTCTGCGCCCCAAAACAGGTGTGACTGCTGTCCCCCCAGTCACAGAGGATGAAGAGGCCGCGGATGCACAAGATATGGCAGACGGTGGTTGGCCCGGCCGGCTAGGCCGCATTGTAGCACACTGAGCTTCCCACTGCAACTTATGCTTCATGTCCATGTGCCGGTTCATGCATGAAGTACTCAAACTATGTATTTTTTGGCCTCTACTTAGCTTTTGCTGACAAATGTTACAGATAACACGAGTTGGGTCATCTTTATCGATCTGAAAAAATGCCCAGGCTATGCAAGGCTTAGCACCCATGCGACCTGAAGAGCCACCACGACTTGTGGTGAGAGGCAGAGTTGTGTTTGAGGATGCAGTTGTTGACGTGCTTCCAGTACTACGTCTCTGTCCAGGAAGGCGCAACCTGACCTCGTCGTCACTAGCATCTTCCTCCACCTCCTCTGCTGACCTCATCTCTTGGCTGACTGTGGGTTGACAGTAAGTGGGATCTCCAACCTCATCATCATCACCCTGTGCGTTATCACACCCGTCGTCCTCAGAGCCAACCTGTTCCTGCCCTGACAAAAAACTAAAGTTGTCGCTCCAATCAGGTATTTGAGTCTCATCATCGTCTTCCTCATTGTCTCCACCAACAGGAGTTACAGTTTGGGAATGAGGGTCTACATTATGGTCAGAACCTTCTGCGTCTGGTCCTGGATCCGACTCATAAAGATTCTGGGCATCAGTGCAGATCATTTCCTCGTCTGGATTCACAGAAGCGCTGGAGTCGACCTCTGATTCCCAGGCTATAGTATGAGTAAACAGCTCTGCAGACTCAACCATCTGTTCTACCTCATACTCAGACGGGCAGCTGGAGATTTGGGAGCTGTGAGGAAGCAAGTGCGATTGGGGTGACACCTTTGAGGACTGGAGTATTTGTGATGTTGAAGTTGATGTGCAGGAGAGCCCACTTAAAGGAGCACTTGATATCCGTTGAAGCACCTGCTGTTTTGTGCCTCATCTGGAATTTGTAGCGATTGGCGTGGCCGTAAGAAAGGGATCTTATCACATTGTCCGCTAAAAGAAGAAGACATTTTAGTTTGGCTGGAAATGGTCTTTCTTCTGCAGATGTTACTGTTGCTTTAACACCTACCCCACGGACACAACCTTTTTTCCCCTTCCCAACATGCCTATTCCCCTTTCCACCAGCAGCAGGCCTTTTTCCACACATTTTGGTGGTTAACTAATTCACAACTCTGGAGTTGTTTGCACAAAAAAACAATGGATGGGAACCGAGCAGAGCTGAGTGGCCAAACTGTGGTATTAGGCCAAAACTATTGGCTGGGTTAGATGCAGAAAAAAATTATATTCGATTTGCAACCTGATGGAGGTCAGTATAGATGGACTAATAGAACAAGTCCCACACACAGCTAGAAGCCCAAATATTTTTTCAGAGGTAGATGCAGAAAAAAAATATATTCAGTTTGCAACCTGATGGAGGTCAGTATAGATGGACTAATAGAGAAAGCCCCACACACTGCTAGAAGGCCAAATATTTTTTCAGAGCTAGATGCAGATAAAAATTATTTTTAATTTGCAACCTGATGGAGGTCAGTATAGATGGACTAATAGAACAAGTCCCACACACTGCTAGAAGGCCAAATATTTTTTCAGAGCTAGATGCAGAAAAAAAATATATTCAGTTTGCAACCTGATGGAGGTCAGTATAGATGGACTAATAGAGAAAGCCCCACACACTGCTAGAAGGCCAAATATTTTTTCAGAGCTAGATGCAGATAAAAATTATTTTTAATTTGCAACCTGATGGAGGTCAGTATAGATGGACTAATAGAACAAGTCCCACACACTGCTAGAAGGCCAAATATTTTTTCAGAGCTAGATGCAGAAAAAAATTATATTCAGTTTGCAACCTGATGGAGGTCAGTATAGATGGACTAATAGAACAAGTCCCACACACAGCTAGAAGCCCAAATATTTTTTCAGAGGTAGATGCAGATAAAAATTATTTTTTATTTGCAACCTGATGGAGGTCAGTATAGATGGACTAATAGAGAAAGTCCCACACACTGCTAGAAGGCCAAATATTTTTTCAGAGCTAGATGCAGATAAAAATTATTTTTAATTTGCAACCTGATGGAGGTCAGTATAGATGGACTAACCGAGAAAGTCCCACACACTACTAGAAGGCCAAATATTTTTTCAGAGCTAGATGCAGAAAAAAATTATATTCAGTTTGCAACCTGATGGAGGTCAGTATAGATGGACTAATAGAACAAGTCCCACACACAGCTAGAAGCCCAATATTTTTTCAGAGGTAGATGCAGAAAAAAAATTATTTTTAATTTGCAACCTGATGGAGGTCAGTATAGATGGACTAATAGAGAAAGTCCCACACACTGCTAGAAGGCCAAATATTTTTTCAGAGCTAGATGCAGAAAAAAATTATATTCAGTTTGCAACCTGATGGAGGTCTGTATAGATGGATTAATAGAACAAGTCCCACACACAGCTAGAAGCCCAATATTTTTTCAGAGGTAGATGCAGAAAAAAAATATATTCAGTTTGCAACCTGATGGAGGTCTGTATAGATGGATTAATAGAACAAGTCCCACACACAGCTAGAAGCCCAATATTTTTTCAGAGGTAGATGCAGAAAAAAAATATATTCAGTTTGCAACCTGATGGAGGTCAGTATAGATGGACTAATAGAGAAAGTCCCACACACAGCTAGAAGCCCAAATATTTTTTCAGAGCTAGATGCAGAAAAAAATTATATTCAATTTGCAACCTGATGGAGGTCAGTATAGATGGACTAATAGAATGATGCTATGCCCAAAAGATTTTACTTCACTAGGTGCAGTAAAAAAATTGGTATTCTATACACAGTGGTATATCTTGCAACACAGATAGGCTACTCCACTGACTAACACACTCTGCAATAGGCCAAAAAGGATTAGCTTTGCTAGATTCAGCCAAATGCTGTGAAAAAAACTTGCACAGCACTGGCACAGACCTGCCTGGCAAAAACTGATAGGAACTGATGTAACCTAGTCCTGAAAAGGACTGCAATTACAATTAGTCTTTACTCCCACAATCTATCTATTTAAGAGCACAGACCTGCCTGATAAAAGTCGTAGGAAATGCTGTAACCTAGTCCTTAAAAGGACTGCAATCACAACTATTCCCTACTCCCAAGCTATCTGTAGATTTGTGCGAAAATTGGCTTGAAATTAACAAGGTATAGCGCACACAGCAACAGCGGTGCCGTCTAACACGCAGCTGCAGCAGTGAGAAAATGGTGGCGACGGGGAAAATGGCTTGGTCTTATAGGGCAAGGACATGTGACATACACTGCCAATGACACATGCCCTTGCTTGTGTGAAAAACAGCAGTTCGCTCCGTGTGTGCGCTGCTGATAGGCTGACAGACTGCACCTCCCCACTGCAAATGCGGGAAAGAGAAAAAAAAATGGAGATCTTCATTATTCATGCAGAGATCCATCCCCTGCCCCTCCCCCCACCCCGCTGTACACTCAAACTGCGTATTAATATTAATTTTCATCATTACTGAGAAAAAATCCAGTTATGATTTTGGTGCACGAACAGTTATCGAACATAACCTCGAACAGCCGAATTTTTCTCAAATCGTTCGTGTTCGCCGAACGGCTCGAACACGGCCCAAAACAGCTCGAATTTGAGATTGGCGAACAGTTCGAGTAGAACAACGCTCATCTCTAGGTACGACCGGTTCGTAGGAGGAAGGCCTTTCCTGTCCATCGTGCTGGACGGCATAGCAACACCTGCGTTACTGGACACCGGCTCACAGGTAACCATCATACCTGATGTCCTCTACAAAAGGTACTGGTCCATAGATGAACTCCACCCGCCAGCCCCTAACCTCTCTGTGTATGCCTTTAACGGCTTTCCTCTTAACCTAGTAGGGGTTAAGGACGTGAAAGTGAAGGTGGGGAGAGTGGAACTAAAGGACCAAGGACTAATTGTTATAGAATCTAACCCTGGTGATACCAATCCGTATATGATACTTGGTACAAATATTGTTGGTAACTGTTTGGGAGAAGTGTTGTTTTTACTCCAACAGATTGCTGACACTGCCAAACCAGGGCAGAGGAAGGTGCTCCAGAGAGAGATTCAAGCCCTCCTGTACCAGCAACAGGTAAAGCTAACAGGTGGTGAGATTGGTAATGTACGGGTGACAGACCCGATACCCATTGTGATTCCCCCAATGAGTGAGATGCTGATTTGGTGTAGGGCAGCAATAGGTCTCAAGGGACAGAACTACCAGGCGGTAGTGGAGCCCATTAGCTCAGAGCACAGACCTACACTCTTAACTGCTAGAGGGGTAGTTGAAGTACGCAATGGGAGGGTACCCATACGTCTCCTAAATTGTGGGGAGGAGGAAGTTAAATTGCCAAGATACGCCACTGTTGCCAGATTGTATACTGTGGATAATGATGCCATACACACAGTGGAATCCTTGACCCCACCAGATACAGTGGAGGACAATGACTTCGAAGCTCAGCTGGAGGATTGGTGTCAACAGCTCCATGTTGGAACTGACGCCACTCCTGTCCATCAAAAACACGGTGTCTACAGAGTGGTTCAGGAATATGAACAAGTGTTTAGTAAACACCCACTTGATTTTGGAAGGGCTAAAGGGTTACAACATCACATACCCACCGGTAACCATCCACCCATTAAAGAGCGTTACAGACCCGTACCACCAGCACACTGCCAAAAAGAAAAGGAAATGTTGCATGACATGAAAAAGGCAGGGGTAATAAGGGATAGCTGAGCCCCGGGACAGCTCCCCTGGTCCTGGTCAGGAAAAAGGACTGTAGCATGAGGATGTGTGTAGATTATAGACAAATTAATTGAATAACACATAAAGACGCATACCCTTTGCCACATATAGAGGAATCCCTGGCTGCATTAAAATCTGCCAATTACTTCTCTACATTGGATCTCACTAGCGGGTACTGGCAAGTCTCTGTTGCTGAGGAAGACCGGGAGAAGACAGCCTTCACCATCCCGATGGGACTGTGCGAATTCAACAGCATGCCGTTTGGACTCTGCAACACACCCAGAACGTTCCAGAGGTTGATGGAGTGTTGCTTGGGACACTGGAACTTTGAGACAGTGCTGCTGTACCTGGATGACGTTATCGTGTACTCGAGGATGTATGAAAGACCATCTGAAGCATCTGGCGGAGGTATTTGAAGCATTGTCCCGGTATGGGATGAAACTAAAACCTTATAAATGCCACTTGCTCAAGCAGAAGGTTCAGTACCTGGGACACGTAGTCAGCTCAGAGGGAGTAGCACCAGACCTGGAGAAGGTTACTGCCATCCAGAAGTGGCCTGAACCGAGAAGCATCAAAGAGGTACGGCAATTCCTGGGACTGGTCGGGTATTACAGGAGGTTCATAAAGGACTACACCAAAAAGGCAGCACATTTACAAGACCTCCTGGTAGGACAGTCCAAAAGAGGAAAAATTCCCCCATTCCAGTGGGACAAAGAGCAGACTGAGTCCTTTGCATCAATGAAGGAAGTCCTAACCAGTGAAGAAATCCTGGCTTATCCTGACTACAGCCAGCCTTTTCTGCTGTACACCGACGCCAGCAACGAGGGACTGGGAGCTGTGTTGTCCCAGAAGCAAAATGGCAGAGAAAAGGTAATTGCGTATGCCAGTAGGAAGCTTCGCCCTACTGAGAGGAACCCGGAGAATTACAGTTCCTTCAAGCTGGAGTTCCTGGCCTTGGTCTGGGTTATCACTGAAAGGTTCAAGCATTACCTAGCCTCAACGAAATTCACAGCCTTTACTGACAATAATCCCTTGACAGACCTGGAGACAGCCAGGTTGGGAGCCATGGAACAGCGTTGGGTGGCCAGACTGTCAAATTATCAGTTCACCATCAAGTATCGGGCAGGTCACAAGAACACCAATGTCGATGCCCTGTCAAGGATGCCCCACCAGTCAGACACCGAGGATGAAGTAGATGATTTAGAGGAAGTTGAATTACCTGCTTTCCACCGAAGCGGAGTGATCCACGAGCAACACGCCACCAGAAGACGTCATGGAAGGACGCTGAACCCTCTACCTCATCACAGCTGGAAGGAGACCCAGGACAGTGACCCAGTTGTCAGCCTCATCAAAAGACTAATAACCCAAGAAGGTTCTCACCTGGAGAAGGATGCTACCCCACAAGCCAAGCACCTGTGGAATGAGAGAAGCCGACTGTTCATCTACAGAGAGAAGCTGTGCAGAAGGTATGTCAACCCCAAGACTCATGAAATGGTGTGGCAGATTGTTGTACCCAGGACTGATATCCAGATGGTGTTAGAGGCCTACCACGATCAAGCAGGTCACTTTGGCTGGAAGAAGCTGGAAACCCTGCTGAAGGACCAGTTCTATTGGGTTGGAATGCGGAGTTTCATAGAGAGGTGGTGCCGGAATTGTGGGCCCTGTAGCCTCAGAAGGAAAGACTATGGCAGCCAGAAAGCACCCTTGCAGTCCATCAAAACAACCCAGCCCCTGGAGATTGTCGCTCTGGATCACGTCAAGCTGTCACCCAGCAGGTCAGGCTATTCCTATGCACTGACCATGGTGGATCATTATTCCCAGTTCCTGGTGGTAGCCCCTGTCAAGGATCTGACAGCAGAAACTGCAGCAAGAACGTTCCAAGCATACTTCTGCAGGCCCCATGGATACCCGGACAAAGTGCTGACAGATCAAAGCCCTGCCTTTGAAGCCGAGATATTTAAAGAATTCTGTCATCTGTATGAGTGCAAGAAGATCCGGACTATGCCGTATCACCCTCAGACCAATGGTTTGTGTGAGAAAATGAACAACATCGTCATAGACCTGCTGAAAGCCTTACCCTTGGAAGAAAGGAACCAGTGGCCAGACAAACTACCTGACCTGGTAGATCTGTACAATCACATACCTGTGAGTTCTACTAATTGTACCCCAGCGTACCTCATGAGAGCAAGACCCGGAAAGTTGCCCATGGACCTGGAACTCGGAGTGGTAGAACCTGCAGCAGATATATCCACTGAAGACTGGGATACAAATCGGCAAGAGCAGTACAGGAGAGTACAGGCCTGTGTCGAAGACAGTCTACACCGCATGCAGAATTATTAGGCAAATGAGTATTTTGATCACATGATATTTTTTATACATGTTGTCCTACTCCAAGCTGCATAGGCTTGAGAACCAACTACCAATTAAGTAAATCTGGTGATGTGCATCTCTGTAATGAGGAGGGGTGTTGACTAATGACATCAACACCCTATATAAGGTGTGCTTAATTATTAGGCAACTTCCTTTCCTTTGGCAAAATGGGTTAGAAGAGAGATTTGACGGGCTCTGAAAGTCCAAAATTGTGAGATGTCTTGCAGAGGGATGCAGCAGTCTTGAAATTTCCAAACTTTTGAAGTGTGATCACCGAACATTCAAGCGTTTCATGGCAAATAGACAACAGGGTCGAAAGAAGCGTGTTGGCCAAAAAATGCGCAAAATAGCTGCCCATGAATTGAGGAAAATCAAGCATGAAGCTGCCAAGATCCCATTCGCCACCAGTTTTGCCATATTTCAGAGCTGCAACGTTACTGGAGTATCAAAAAGCACAAGGTGTGCGATACTCAGGGACATGGCCAAGGTAAGGAAGGCTGAAAAACGACCACCTTTGAATAAGAAACATAAGATAAAACATCAAGAATGGGACAATAAATATCTTAAGACTGATTTTTCAAAGATTTTATGGACTGATGAAATGAGAGTGACTCTTGATGGGCCAGATGGATGGGCCAGAGGTGGGATCAGTAAAGGGCAGAGAGCTCCACTCCGACTCAGACGCCAGCAAGGTGGAGGTGGGGTACTGGTATGGGCTGGTATCATCAAAGATGAACTTGTGGGTGTTAGAACTCTCCTGTTAGGTTATTTCTATCTTGCTGGTCACATGAACTTTTTTGCCTATTTAATCCTGCTCCGCCCTCCTGGCCTTGCTGGACTTCATTGTAATTTCTACTCTTTAGTTAGCCTGGTGCTTAGTTACCTTTCTCAGTCAGTTTAGCTAGGTCTTCGGACCTTTATGTTCTATGTTGTGTGTTTGTCTTTTACTGCTACAATTTCTGCTAGGAGGTGTCCAACTTTATCCCAGTCCCTAGTTCTTGTAGGGATCCCTCCCTTGCATCTATAGGTCTTCGTACAGACTAGCCGAGGACTTTAGCGGGTCTGATCGCAGGCTCAGGTTCCCCGTTACATCGTAGGGATCTAGCTTAGTTCTATTGTAGGGACAGATCTCCTTTCTTTCCTTAGTGCTTGTAGCAGATCATAACAGTGGGACCTTTTCGGGTTGAGGATGGAGTGAAGCTCAACTCCTAGACCTACTGCCAATTTCTGGAAGACAACTTCTTCAAGCAGTGGTACAGGAAGAAGTCAGTATCGTTCAAGAAAAACATGATTTTCATGCAGGACAATGCTCCATCACATGTATCCAACTACTCCACAGCGTGGCTGACCAGTAAAGGTCTAAAATAAGAAAAAATAATGACCTGGCCCCCTTGTTCACCTGACCTGAATCCCATAGAGAACCTGTGGTCCATAATAAAATGTGAGATCTACAGGGAGGGAAAACAGTACACCTCTCGGAACAGTGTCTGGGAGGCTGTGGTGGCTGCTGCACGCAATGTTGATTGAAAACAGATCAAGCAACTGACAGAATCTATGAATGAAAGGCTGTTGAGTGTCATCGTAAAGAAAGGTGCCTATATTCATCACTAATTTTTTTTGTTTTTGTTTATGCATGTCAGAAATGTTTATTTCTAAATTTTGTGCACTGATATTGGTTTACCTGGTGAAAATAAACAAGTGAGATGAGATTATATTTGGTTTTTATTAAGTTGCCTAATAATTCTGCACAGTAATAGTTACCTGCACAAACAGATATCCTCCTAAGATAGCCAAATCGAAAAAAAGCCCACTCCAACTTCCAAAAATATTAAGCTTGGATTTATGAGTCTTTTGGGTTGATTGAGAACATAGTTGTTGATCAATAATAAAAATAATCCTCTAAAATACAACTTGCCTAATAATTCTGCACACAGTGTAAACAGAGTAAGGGAAAAACAAGAAGAACAGTACAATAAACATACACCAGCAGAACCCTTGGCACCTGGAGAGATAGTGCTAAAGCGGAAAAGAAGAGGTCACAAGCTCGATGACCAGTGGGAAAGAGAGCCCTACACTGTGCTAAACTCCAGATTTGACAACAGTAAAACCTGCCTGATCAGTAAAGATGGAGGTAAAACGACCGCAACAGTCTCAAGAGACCATTTGAAAGTGTGCCCAGGTCTACTGAAGACAACGGAGGAAGAAGTACCACCTATAGCACCGGAAGAACCCAAGGAAGAAGTGCTTCACACAGTTCTAGGAGATTTCCCTGCGGACTGGCCTCAACTTGATGGAGCAGTTATTATACCCGTAATACACTTCTATCAGCCACAAGAAGAACCTGTGAGCGCTCTGGAAGAACCTGCACAGGAACAGGAAGAGTCCCCAGTCAGAGGAGGATCACCCGTTGAAGCAGAGCCTGAAGGCCCAGTGGACAGTGCACTTGCCAGTCCCATAGAGAGATTAAGGCAATTTTATAATCTACCAGCATGTACACCTGCTAGATTAACAGAAAGTGCATGCACAGACACTAGTAACACCCCAGTGCTACGAAAGTCCACACGCAGCACACAAGGCCAAATCCCTGCCAGGTTTAGGGATTAAAATACAAAATGCTTAAAGTATAAATAGTTACCCAGTTGGGTATTGCCTATTGTTTATTGTATGAACTTAAATAATATGTGCATTTAGTTACCTGTCAGGGTACAGAGACTTGTAGGCTGAGGACTGTGAGCAGCCAAAAACTGTCCTTGTAAATAGTTGCACTCATCAAAAGTGCCCCCCTTATAAGACCACAGAACAAAAATCCGTTTGGCGTGGCCGAAGACGTGGTCCAACACCTGGATCACTTATGTCCTGCAGCCACGCCCAGGGCCTACGTTGAGGGTTTTCAGGCGGGTCCCTCATATTACTCATTGTGCACTTTCATCGGTGAAATGGACACCAGGTTACGGGACTTACTGTAACTTTATTATTATTCTAATTGTTGCTATTGTTGTTACCTGTTTTGAAAAAAAAAAAAATCTTCAGTCCAGGAGTACTGAATTGTCCTAGGGGGGAATGTGGCACCCTGCTGTTCACAGGTACCACAGGACCCAAAAGGGTGCATGGACGGACTTCTCCACAAGAGGCCCTCATTACATACAAACACCTCCACCCTTCCACCTCATACCACCAGAGGGAGCCCGTTAGGGATATATATGGAGGGTGGAGCCAGGCAGTCAGTCAGTCAGAAGTTCAGTTATTCTGAGGAGAGCGTGCTGACGCTGAGAGCAGCGAAGACGCAGCACATCTGCTGCTGTATTGAGGGCCCCGAGTGTGGCCGAGGGAAAAAAAGAGAGGAGAAAGGAGTTGAGGGGGCAGAGGAGCATCATAGGCTCACCCCAGACACGAACCGGACACCGGGTCCACGCCTACAGGGTCCCTTTGTACCCAGTAGGGATCACCGGCATACCAGGAGGACTACAAGTCCCTGGTCGACATGAAGCTAAACCCATTACCGGACCAGGAACCACGAAGGCTCCGGCGCCCAGGGATAGTGGTTGCCAGGAAAAGGTCCTACTACCAAGCGACAGGTGAAAGAACAGCACGACACAGAAGCTAGGCCCAGTTGCAGGCTGGCCAGGAGCTTAGAGAGAGAGACACGGACCAGGAGGCCTTATGCCCGCTCACTGGGGAGAAGTCCTGAAGTGCACCCTTCCTACCGAGTACCCTGGACCGTACCTGACATCCGCACCAGTAAAGGTATTGAAGCAAATCCCCTGTCTCTGTCAGTTACTCCTGCTGCGCCATCCCGACTGCTCTACAAGCGCCAGCATTACCACCCACCGTCAAACTCTACACTGCCCTGAGGCCCGCTCCACCTGTGGGGAGCTGTTCCATCCTAGCTGCCTTTCAACTGCCTCAGAAGTCTGCAGCAGCGCTGGTACAAATTACCAGAGACCACAAGTGGCGTCATGATCAAACTACAAATCCCATATAAACTATCCCCTTTTTGTTGACCGCCCTGGGCCACGGACCGGGCCAGCCACTGTGACATATTCCCCCCCAGCATCCATAGGCCCGGACACCGAGTACCCCACTGCATGGGGGCGCATCAGTGGCGGCATAGACAATTATGTCGTCTAGATAAATGAGTGTCGCCTCGAAGTTCAAATCGCCCAGGCACCTCTCTATCAGACGCTGGAACGTCCAGGGGGCGTTAGTGAGGCCAAAGGACATCCGATTGAACTCGAACAGACCTATATGTAATATGAACGCCGTCTTCGCACGGTCATGTTCGGCCACGGGCACCCGCCAGTACCCGCTGGCCAGATCCAAGGAGGAGAAGTATCTTGCCTTCACTAAGACCGACAGAGACTCTTCGATTCGGGGTAGTGGGTAAGAATCTCGTACTGTACAGGCATTCAGTCGTCTATAGTCCACACAGAACCGCAGGGTCCCATCTTTCTTTCGGACCAGGACAATTGGGGCTGCCCACGGACTCTGACTCTCCCATATCACACCATTTTGTAACATATGGGCTAGCATCTCCTTAACCTCCTTATACATCTGGGGAGGTATCAGCCAGTATCTCTCCCGCACTGGGGCAGCGCTCCCCATAGGAATCTCATGGGTAATGGCTTTGGTGCAACCAAAATCATCCTCATGGCGAGCAAAGACTTCCTGGTACCGCTCCAGTACCTCTTCAACCTGCTGCACCTGTCAAGGTGAAAGTCCCGTCAATTCAGCCCACATTTGTTCTAGGATTCTTCGTCCCCCCTTCGCACTAGCACGGTGGGATTCCAGCGGCACGGTGACTGCCAGACTCCAGGGGTCTCCTCGTACAGCGGACAGCTGTACCGCATCAGGTCGCACAATCTGGGCTATTTCCGCCCTGGGAGGGAGTGTGAGATCACCTTCGCCCAGATTAACCACTGCACTATAACATTGCCACCCTGGACGGTGGCCAGTGTCCGAGCCACCAGGAGTCCGGGGGGTACTTTGTCCATCGATGTTGGTTCTATCTGTACTTCGACCCCCTCAAGAGGTGTGCAGGCCCGTGCGGGTAACGTGAGTACAGTTTGTCCTGGCGGTAAAGTGAGCTCCATAGCTGCTGGTACTATTACTTTCCCCAGGACCTTCCCTTCACTCGACGTCTCCTGAGCCTGGGCGGCTCGGATTAATTGTTGAAAAACCCTCATTTGAGGGGTTCGTGGGTCCCACCGGTCTAGAGGAATCTCCTTCGGCTCACTAATCAGGATTTGCCCGATCTCTTTCAGCACATTCATTCCGATGGTCACCGGGGGTCCACTTCCGGTTCCCCCTGTGACCAAGACGACCCCCTTTTTTCCCACATCTTTTCCACACACACCCGGATTTTCAGCCACACCACCCCTGCGACCGGGATGGGTAATTGATTAGCTGCCGTAAGTCTAATTCTGGTCCCCATTCAGGCCGCGCTATCTCTGGAAATCGCTGTTGAAAGTAGGCTTCTGTCATCGTACTCACCTGGGATCCTATGTCAATCAGGCAGTTCTGTCATCGTACTCACCTGGGATCCTATGTCAATCAGGCAGTGAACAGCCCGACCGCTCATTTCGGCCCAGGCAGTCGGGCTGGTGGAAACTAGGTCCTTGGGACTTCCTCTTTTTCTTTCCCCTTCCTTAGGTTCTGGGCTGTGTCCCCCAAACACGGAACCCGCTAGTTTAACGGCTGCCGCGACAGGGGCCACCCTCGGCTAGCACAGCCCCTGGCATAATGTCCTGCGCCTCCACACTTCCAGCAGGTCGTGTCTCTGTCTGTGTAGGGCTGCCTCACTTCTCTACGGAACTCTCCTGCAGGGCGGGGCCAGAATTCAATTCTTTCCCTAACTGGGGCAATCGATCCGGGTATCTCTGGTGTCGGTGCAGGGGTCTACTTGAGCCTGGACCATTCACCCCGCATCTCCTGTATCTCCTTTCGCATCTCTCGAGCCCATTCCGGTTCAGCTGCAGGCGGGGTGGGTACCTCGTTACTCCGGACCATCCCTGCCAGGGCCGTCACCCCTATCTCCTGCTCTCTCACACGTGCCTCCGCCCCCACTTCTAGAAAAGTCATACGTGGGTTAGCGCGCAGGCAAGGCCTGCTTCAGCTGCACATCCCTGAGGCCTACCACAAATTGGTCCCTTAATATCACGTCAGGGGGGCTCATTCCCAAATTCCCCATGTCGTCTTTTCTAGTGATATAGGCATGCACCCTCTGTAATGCATTAACATACTGCGTCACAGTCTCCCCCTCCTGCTGCACTTGGTGACACAGCCGTATCCTCAGCTCTCCTACATTGGTGGGATCCCCATGCATCTCTTCCAATATCCGCACCACTTTTTCTACATTATCCCGGTCATGGGGAGGGCAGTACATCACGGATTGTTGGACCTCGCCGTCCAGGGCCAGTAAGGCTATTTCGGCTTGCATAGCTGGGGTCATCGGATGCATACGTAACATACTCCTAACTCTCTCAACCCAGTCCCACAGCATTATATTGTCCCCGGTGAACTTTGGGAGATTGCTGAGCATGGCTCCCAGCGGCAAGCTAGATCTAGAGGCTCCCAGGATGGACTGATCTGCAGTGTCTGTGTCTAAAGAGTGCATCCTGTCGACTACGCCAAATGTAACACAGGTACTTTAGATGCAGTGACACAGAAACACAGAGCAGCCAGTACAGGGGGATTTACTGTAACAGGATCAACCTCCACGCAGGGAGTAAAAGGGAATATATGGGGACAACAAGGGGAGTAGCAGGTAATATGCTATAAATGACAATCCACAGTTGGGCTAGATGTAGCAGAGTCGACGCGGTTGTAATCGGCAGTTTTTTCACTTTGCTGACTCTTGCTCCTCACAAGGCAGTTGCCGGCTGATGCTGGTGTTGCTTTCTTCCAGCTTCCCCGCCTAAACAATGCTCCGTCTTCTGGCTGCAGCGTGCGGTCTACGGTTTGACCCGCTGAGCCCCTAGTCCATAACAGTGCACCTCACTTGCTCAGTTCCAGGGATCCCGTGTCTCTTCTCCCTCTAGTCCGGCTTGACTCCCACTGTCCACTGCCGCTTTTCCGGCGCAAAAACTCCTTTTCCACCCTCTTCCTAGACACGAACTCAGCTCCCCGGTCACCTGACTCCTCAGCTCTCTGTCTGGACACACCCCCAGCTTCCCGGTCACCTGACTCCTGTCTCGCAGTCTGTCTTCCCCCTGCAACAAGAGGCACGGCCCCGGCAGTTCCGGATCCCTTGTTTTGAAAGTACTTACACCCCAGTCTTCCCCCTTACTGTGACATTGAAGGTCTGATGAACCTTTTTTGCAGACTGCTATACAATCTTTCATGGACCTGAAAAATGAAATATTTTCCTTTGGGGGATGGGAGTTTTGTACCGGATAAATGGGACAATCCTAAATTGTATAAGGTGTTAATCTATCATATTCAGACACAGAAAGATATCAGCAAAATTTCTAAATATTTCAGGTAAACCTGGGTAAAGCCTTTGACAAGATCACAGATAATGACATGCATTTGTTTTGACACTCATGTTTCCAGTGTACATTATCCCCAAGGTGCCAGTCAATAGCTCAATTATGTTTAAGTAACCAAGGCACGCCCAAGACCACGGCCAATGGCGTATTATTAATAGCAATAACTTTCGTAGGAAAACATAATTTTAGCAAAGGCAAAGTTCTACATAAGATAAATAAACAAGGAGTAATCATTTTGCAGAATCTTAGAGAAGTACCTTAGCACCTAGGTGGGCATCTCTTGCCTCATGTACCATAGACGCTAAAGCATAACTAACAGTGATTGTCTTATGCGGGCATACATCTTATCTCCAGACTCTCCACAGTAGCTACAAAGGTGCAGATTTTACAGCTTGACCCATTGTTGTTAATGAGAGTGAGTTACCAACATTTGCATGGGTTTCTCAGTAAGTTTCTCAGTAAGTGTAGTGTACACCAGTCTAAGAGGGAGGTACAGAGTTAGCGGTGCGTTCCTGTCTGTATTTGTGCAGCCACCCATCAAGACGAATTTCCAGGGAGATAGCTGTGCCAAGAAAAACTGTACTAACATGTCCTTGATTTGGCCGGAATGTCCAATATGGAAGTAATGGTGAAGGACCTTGTCATTGCATTGATAGTCTATGATCCAGCGTTGAAACTCAGTGCAGTACTCTTCAGCAGTATGTTGTCCCTATCATAGGTATGCTAGTTTATTTTCTGTTAATCAAAAACAGACAGAGTTGTCATGTAGGGCATATAAGAGTCCAAGGGCCTGAACAAAAGAGTCATCTGGGGATAGTTTTGAAGCATTAGGGAATAGGGAGAAGGCCCAAGCCAGGGAGTCACCCTGCAGCAGGCAAATAAGTCCCACATATTGGTTCAAAGAACCAAATAAATATACGCAGAGCTTCAATGATAGGCAATAACTTTCCCTAAAGATAAAAAAATATGGTCATTTGAAAATTCAGTAGGTAGGTTCACCTGATATTCACTTTGCATTCGGGAATGGTCAAGGCAAATGCTGCAATGGTTTGTGTTTGGCCAGTTTCATGATGCTGAATCCACTTTATAGATCAACAGTGCCACATCTTGCATTTGATTGACTACTGGCTGGAAGTGATAATTGGGCCAATCAGACTGTCACGGGGCACTGAGTGTGGTAAACTGGAGCCTCTTAATAGGACTTCAATGGACAAACTTAATGCTATCCTCTCTATCTACCAGATCCCAGGGATTCCCTTGGCCTAGGATTTGGACTTACATAGAATTGTGTCCAAAGAATAGCTGCTGGCCCGTAGAGCAGGCTGGCAGAGAATGGCTAAGAGGCAGAGAATGATTAGGAAGCCAACTCAATACCAGGAGGTCAGGGACAGGAACAGAATCATCAGGTTGAATGATGTTCAAAACACGGTCCAATGTAAAAAAAAATAAGGAATCAAACACGCACAGCAAGAGCAGAAAATCAGGACTGAACCAGAGCTAGTTTAAATTATAATTGGAAATTTTCAGCAGCATGCTGGGAGTTAAAGTAGGATGTGGTGCTGTCCCATTGGCCACAGAACAGAGCCGATTGCTCCTGTTGGACATCACACATACCCATATTCACTATAGGTCCCAGATATATAGGCATATTTGGCTGAATAGAGCCCATACCTGATTCTGATGACTCCACCATCACCAGTGTGGTCCACAGAATGAATACGGCACTACCTGATGACAGAAGCGAATAATGCAGGAGCAGGTCCAAGTGGAAACGTGACAACCCAATAGAGTATAGAAAAATAATTTTTTATTTCAAAGTAGGTCCTCTTGGTATATGTTAACCAAGAGAAAAGGCGAGACTTGGATGCAGGGCCGGCTCCAGGTTTTTGTGGGCCCTGGGCGAAAGTGTCCTAGTGGGCCCCTTTAACACATACCACAATTCATGATGCACAGATATATGGCACCCCAGGGGTCTGGTTTCCACAGTAATGTAATGTTATGTCTGAGAGCAGGTGGGAGGTCCTTTGGTCAGGGATCCTGTGCATGCCACACCTCCTGCCCAGTCTTGGGAGGGGAAGAACTTCCCCTATATAAACCCGGGGCTGAAGCAGGGTTAGCAGTCAAGGAGAGTAGAGACAAGAAACAGCAGAAGCAATACTACTACGAGTCAGGGGCTGGCAGCTGCAGAGCTCGCCCTGACTGAGAAGCTTTCTTACCGGACCCGGCGTCCGAGGCTGTGGGGACTAACTCTTACCCAGCAGCAGAAGCCGACTGGCAGGGGATTTCAGGTCCTCAGGCCCAGAAACCTGAAGGCACGGTCACACGCGTGGGACCAGCACCGCCATCGTGGAGCGGAAGCCATTAGAAGGCCCCGAGTCACCGGCCATACGGGTGAGCACCACACGGTACACTCAGGGATGTGGGCTACTTATATCCGCTTTTAGCAAGGTAGCCAGAAGAGTACAGTCAGTTTGGGAGGCCTACAACTCCGCCTGGCCAGGGGAGATCCCATCTGCTCAAGGACTGACCAGGCCCCGTTCACTAGCAAGTACTCCGGGAGGGTCTATCGTTGTTACCAGTAAAGACCCTGAATTACACCGCACCGTCTCTGAGTGGTTCCTGCTACCCCCATCATCCACATCTGCTGCCCTGAGGCCATACCCCTCCCGTTGGGGGTTATACCATCTACGCTGCACCATCCATCCACCGGCCTCAGCGGACTGTCCTGCAGCGGCAGCTCCATAGCTGCATTCAACGGGTGGCGTAGTCGTACTACATCTACCGCTGTTACATCGCCGCTCAGTTTGACTCCCTGGGCACGGACCGGGTCACCGCCACGAGACTACAACCCTCAAGAGATCCGGCTCCGGGTAAGCTCCCGCGTGCGCAACGCAGCGCGACACAGGCCCAGGGGCACGTCAACTTTGGCGTAGTCGGCAGGATCTCGTGCCCGCAACCACCGGGTACTGCGTGCCTGAAAAAGACTTTTCAAACTTACCTGTGGTGAAGATTCCCGCCATCCGGCGCCATCTTCAGCCTTCTTCCCGCCATCGGTGAAGTTTCCCGCCATCCGGCGCCATCTTCTGCCTTCTTCCCGCCATCCGTGGAGTTTTCCCGCCATTGGACGCCATCTTGAGGACGCCGCGCGGGAAGAAGAGGGGCGTGGACTCCGAAAGCGCGCGAGAACTGAAGCCCCGCCTCACGTCCGGACGTTGCGTAAGGTCCTGGAAGGAGCCCAGCAGACGCCGACGTCACAGGAGCGCGACGGAAGGTCCTCAACCCTGACGATCCACTGCGGAGCCGCGGCCTACGGAACAGGATCATCGCAAGGTAGGCCACGGTCCACTAGGGGGGAGGAAGATGTCGGATACGGAGGAGAGCTTCACTGCCTCAACCCCCGCCAGCGCTACCGCTGCTGCAGTTATGCCCTTCACCATGCCCTATATCCCGGGAGCAGCTTGGCTACCCCAGTACTCAGGGGAGTCACATACCCTGCATGACTTTAGAGAAAAGCTGGATAGCCTCTTCCAGGTGTACCCCCTCACAGAAGAGCAAAAAGTGAGCATCCTGGTGGCCCAACTAACCGGGGCAGCCAAAAGGGAAGTAAAATCCTGGCCACCTGGGAGGAAGACTGTCGCAGGGATACTAACCCGGCTGAAGGACACCTTTGATACCCGCACCTCAGCCGAGATTAAGCTTAGATTCTACGGGTGCAAGCAGCGAGCGCATGAGAGTATAAGGGACTATGCACTAAACCTACAAGAGGCCCTGAGGGCCATTAAGCAGACCGACCCTGATGGAGTGGGAAACGAGGACAGGCTGTTGACCGAACAGTTTATAGAGGGACTGTATTGTAATACCCACCGAACCCAGTTGCGGGCAATAGCCTTACAGGATCCCCATCTGGGCTTTGCACAGTTCAAGGACAGAGCCATCCGGGTGCTCCGAGAACCGGCACCGGGTGGCGTTGTGACCCACAAGCGCCCTGCTATCACTTACCACCAGGAGGCGGCGCCCTTGTCGGCAGGGCCTGTGGGAGCTGATGCGCAGGCTTTGGACAATGACCCGGCTCCAGACCTACACCATCAGGTCCAAGAGCTAGCTAAGAGCGTTGCTGCGCTAACCCGAACTGTGCAGTCTTTACAGGCTTCCACCCCAGGGAAGATCCAGCTGGCATCCGGACCGGAGGACATCCCGTGGCGTCGACCAAGGAGGACCCCACCGGCCAGAGGAAGACCCAGTGACCGATACAGCGAGGACGGACGACCCATCTGCCACCGCTGCAATCAACCTGGACATATGGCAAGGTACTGTTCTTTAAACGGGCACAACCTGGGGTAGAGGGCCAACCCCCAGGAAAAAGATCACCAGGCCCATCGAACTGGCGCGACAGATATGTGGGAGGACATCCAGTCTTGCCTGTGGTACTGGATGGCATTCCCATGAGTGCCCTACTGGACACCGGGTCACAGGTCACCACCATACCGTACGTGCTCTTTAAGCAGTACTGGAATGACTCGGATATTACCCGCTACCCTGACGACGACTTGAGTATCATCGCCAGCAATGGCCAGCCCGTGCCACAGATCGGATTTAAAGAGGTGACCATCAAAATCGGTAGAGTCGAACTGGCAGCACAGGGACTGATCATTGTAGATATTGACAAACATGAGAGTCACCCAAAAATAATTCTAGGAACTAATGTAATTGAAAATTGTCTTGCAGAGGTGATTTTCCTTTTACAGCAGGTTGCCAAGAACGCCAGCTCCGGCGAGCAGCGGGTGCTCCAGAAAGAGATCCGGGCACTGATGCGACGGCAACAGGTGGAACTCTCCGGCGGTGAGATTGGTAGCGTAAGAATGTGTGACCCTTTTCCTATTGCCATGCCCCCAAAAAGTGAAATGATGATTTGGTGCCGGGCAGCTATTGGTCTGAGAGGTAGAGATTACCAGGCAATGGTAGAACCAGTTTACTCGGACAGTAGGCCCACCATTTTGACAGCACGGGGGGTGGTTGATGTACGCCATGGGAGGGTGCCCGTTCGCATAATAAATATCGGGGAGAGGGAAGTGTACCTGCCCCGGTATGCCACGCTAGCCAAATTATATACCATTAACCAAAATTCTATACAATCTGTGGAACCCTTGCCTCCATCTCACCCGGAGGAAGGTAACGGCTCTAAGAAAAACATGGAGGACTGGTGTCAGCAACTACATCTGGGTACTGACTCCACTCCCGCACACCAGAAACAAGGAGTCTATCGGGTGGTTCAGGAGTACGAGAGAGTGTTCAGTAAACACCCGTTAGACTTCGGGCGAGTCAAGGGGGTAGAACACCACATCCCCACGGGAGACCATCCTCCTATAAAAGAGAGGTATCGACCCGTACCCCCTGCCCACTACCAACACGCCAAGGGGATGCTTAGAGACATGAAGGAGGCTGGGGTGATCAGGGATAGCTGTAGCCCCTGGGCAGCTCCACTAGTCTTAGTCCGAAAGAAAGACAACACCATGAGGATGTGTGTAGATTACCGGAAAATCAATCGTATCACACACAAGGATGCGTACCCCTTACCAAGGATAGAGGAGTCATTGGCTGCTTTAAGATCTGCTAACTTCTTCTCTACCTTGGATCTCACTAGCGGGTACCGGCAGGTTCCTGTAGCAGAGGCGGACCGGGAGAAGACCGCATTCACCACCCCGATGGGACTTAGCGAGTTCACCTGCATGCCGTTCGGACTCTGCAACGCACCGGGAACCTTCCAACGACTAATGGAGTGTTGTCTGGGCCACAGAAACTTCGAGACGGTCCTGTTGTACCTGGACGATGTCATCGTATATTCCAAGACGTATGAGGACCACCTGAAACACCTGGCGGAAGTGTTCGAAGCTCTGGCAAGTTACGGCCTAAAGGTGAAACCCTCCAAGTGTCACCTCCTGAAACCAAAGGTGCAGTACCTGGGACACGTGGTGAGCGCTGACGGAGTGGCTCCCGACCCTGATAAGATCACCGCAATTAAGGAATGGCCAAGCCCCTCCAGCGTAAAAGAAGTGCGGCAGTTCCTCGGGTTGGTAGGCTACTACCGAAGGTTTATTCCCAGTTTCACCAAAAAGGCAGCACCTATGCAGGACCTCCTGATAGGCCAGTCCCGGAAGGCCAAGAACCAGAAGCCGCCCTTCAAATGGGAGGAGCTGGAAGAAGAGTCCTTCCGCCAGCTGAAGATGGCCCTCACGGGGGACGAAATCCTGGCGTACCCGGATTATAGCCAGCCCTTTATCCTCTACACCGACGCCAGTAACATCGGGCTAGGAGCCGTACTGTCCCAGATCCAGCAGGGGAAGGAATGAGTAATCGCCTACGCCAGCCGAAAACTGCGACCCACCGAAAGGAACCCCGAGAATTACAGCTTATTTAAGTTAGAGTTCCTGGCCGTAGTATGGGCAGTCACCGAGCGCTTTAAGCATTACCTCGCTTCTTCCCGGTTCACCGTGTACACGGATAACAACCCGTTGACACACCTGGACACGGCAAGACTCGGTGCCCTGGAGCAGAGGTGGATGGCCCGTCTGTCCAACTACGAGTTCACAATCAAATACCGGGCAGGACGCTCCAATACCAACGCGGACGCCCTGTCCAGGATGCCCAACCTGCCGGACGGAGGAGAAGATCCGGAGGGACTGGAAGAAGTTGAACTCCCTGCGTTCCACCGTCATGGGACTATCCAGTATTCCCACCGGGTAAGGAGTAAGCAGGCTGCTACGTTGAACCACTTACCCCACTACAACTGGGCGGAAACGCAAGACAGCGACCCTGCCGTCCGACTGGTGAAGGAGATGCTGACTCGGCCGGAGGCTCGCCTTGAACCAGACGCTCCGGAGGAAGCCAAACAACTATGGGCAGAGAAGAGTCGACTGTTCCTTTACAAAGGGAAGTTGTGCCGCAGAATGGTTAACTCCCGGACGCATGAATTACTCTGGCAAGTAGTGGTGCCACGAAGAGACGCAGCCATGGTGATGGAGGCATACCACGACGGAGCTGGACACTTCGGGTGGAAGAAGCTGGAGTTCCTGCTGCGCGAGCGGTTCCACTGGGTAGGCATGAGGGGAACCATCGAGAAGTGGTGCAGAGACTGTGGCCCGTGCAACCTGAGAAGGAAGGACCGTGCCAGCCAGAAGACTCCCCTGCAGTCCATCGTCACTCGGCAACCGTTGGAACTGGTAGCCTTGGATCATGTAAAACTGACCCCAAGCAGAAGTGGCTACGTCTACGCGTTAACCATCGTGGATCATTACTCCCGGTTTCTGGTTGTCGTCCCCGTCAAGGACTTAACGGCTCAAACAGCAGCTAGAGCCTTCCAGCAGCACTTTTGCCGTCCACACGGGTACCCGGACCAAGTGCTGATGGACCAGGGACCTGCCTTTGAAGCGGAGGTCTTCCAGGAATTCTGCAATCTGTATGGCTGCCGGAAGATAAGGACGACACCCTACCATCCGCAAACTAATGGACTTTGTGAGAAAATGAACCAGGTGGTAATGGATCTTCTAAAAACGTTGCCCCTGGAAGAACGCAGTCTGTGGCCTGAGAAGTTGCCCGATCTGGTGGACCTATACAACCACATCCCGGTAGGTTCCACCAACTGTACCCCGGCTTACCTAATGAGGGCAAGACCTGGTAAGTTACCTGTTGACCTGGAAATGGGAGTCCTGACACCCGAGGACACTTCACCAGAAACAGACTGGGACACAGAGAGGCAGCAGCAGTACCGGAGAGTACAGGAGAGCGTGGAGCGAAGTCTCTGTCAGGCTAGGGAAAGGCAAGAGAAAACTTACAACCAGTATGCTCCCGCTGTTCCCCTGGTACCCGGAGAGCAGGTCTTGAAGAGGAAGAGACGGCTCCACAAGTTGGATGACCAGTGGGAGAAGGACCCGTACACCGTACTGCCCTCAAGCCACGAGAACCCGAAGGTTTGTACCATCAGTAAAGACGGAGAGGAAACCACAGCCATTGTATCCCGGGACCACCTGAAGAAGTGTCCCGAACAACTGAGGAACCCTGAAGAGGAACAAGAAGACCATCGACCCGTAGAGGAAAGGGAAGATATGGTTAGTACTGTGCTCGGGGACTTCCCTCGGTCTTGGACTCAAGTCAATGTTGCAGTTGTGGTACCCGTACTCACCTTCCTCCAACCAGCATCCCAAGCACCTACGGAGCAACAGGTAGAGCTGGAAGAACAGCCGGTCCAGGAGGCAGAAGACTCCACACAAGCAGAACAGGAGGATCAACCCTCTGCTTATAGTGAGCCTGCCGTACCCCTAGTGAGACAAAGAGCCGGTAGACAGCTGCCCAGTTTACCCTTGACAGCTCCTACACCCTGTAGTTCAGGGCCAGACAGTCAGCTCCGTAGGTCCACTAGGGCCACTAGAGGCCAGTTACCCGCACGCTGGAGGATTTGAAGTGTATAAATTGTTTTATTTATGTTTATCTGTGTATTGTTGCTTGTGTATAATTTTGTGTTTCCAGTTATTTTTAGGAATCCTTGGTGGATTTACCGGGAATCCTTGTACATAGTTGGAGCGTAACCCAGGATGGACTAGAGACTGTTAAGGACTCGGGGTAGGACAGACCCCTACCTGGTTACGTCTCCCTGTTTTGGTGAAATGGACACCTTGCTTTCTTCAAAGACTGCACCCGGTTACGGACATGCCGTGACCACCTTTATGTGTTTCTTATTGTATTGTTATTGTTATATCTTGTTATGTTTTTCTAAAATGTGTTTAGTCCCGGAGTACTAAATTTTACTAGGGGGGAATGTGGCACCCCAGGGGTCTGGTTTCCACAGTAATGTAATGTTATGTCTGAGAGCAGGTGGGAGGTCCTTTGGTCAGGGATCCTGTGCATGCCACACCTCCTGCCCAGTCTTGGGAGGGGAAGAACTTCCCCTATATAAACCCGGGGCTGAAGCAGGGTTAGCAGTCAAGGAGAGTAGAGACAAGAAACAGCAGAAGCAATACTACTACGAGTCAGGGGCTGGCAGCTGCAGAGCTCGCCCTGACTGAGAAGCTTTCTTACCGGACCCGGCGTCCGAGGCTGTGGGGACTAACTCTTACCCAGCAGCAGAAGCCGACCGGCAGGGGATTTCAGGTCCTCAGGCCCAGAAACCCGAAGGCACGGTCACACGCGTGGGACCAGCACCGCCATCGTGGAGCGGAAGCCATTAGAAGGCCCCGAGTCACCGGCCATACGGGTGAGCACCACACGGTACACTCAGGGACGTGGGCTACTTATATCCGCTTCTAGCAAGGTAGCCAGAAGAGTACAGTCAGTTTGGGAGGCCTACAACTCCGCCTGGCCAGGGGAGATCCCATCTGCTCAAGGACTGACCAGGCCCCGTTCACTAGCAAGTACTCCGGGAGGGTCTATCGTTGTTACCAGTAAAGACCCTGAATTACACCGCACCGTCTCTGAGTGGTTCCTGCTACCCCCATCATCCACATCTGCTGCCCTGAGGCCATACCCCTCCCGTTGGGGGTTATACCATCTACGCTGCACCATCCATCCACCGGCCTCAGCGGACTGTCCTGCAGCGGCAGCTCCATAGCTGCATTCAACGGGTGGCGTAGTCGTCCTACATCTACCGCTGTTACATCGCCGCTCAGTTTGACTCCCTGGGCACGGACCGGGTCACCGCCACGAGACTACAACCCTCAAGAGATCCGGCTCCGGGTAAGCTCCCGCATGCGCAACGCAGCGCGACACAGGCCCAGGGGCGCGTCAGATACAGCAGAGAAATATATATATAGTACAAGGCCAAAGATTTCACTTCTTACATTATATGAGGGATATCTATTGTAAATTCCACAATAGCTCAGAAACCGGAGAATTGCTCCATACAGAATACTGGCCCCCATATAACACTCTGTACAGGATACTGACCCCCCATATAATGCTCCATACAGAATTCTGGCCCCCATATAATGTTCCATGCAGGCTGCGCCCCCACATAATGCTCCATGCAGGCTGTCCCCCCCACATAATGCCCCATGCAGGCTATTCACCCCACATAATGCCCCATGCAGGCTGTTCCACCCACATAATGCCCCATGCAGGCTGTTCCCCCCCCACATAATGCCATGCCCTATGCAGGCTCTTCCATCCACATAATGCCCCATGCAGGCTGTTCCCCCTATATAATGCCCCATGCAGGCTGTCCTTCCCATATAATGCCCCATGCAGGATGTCACCCTCCCTTATAATGCCCCATGCAGGATGTCACCCCCCCTTATAATGCCCCATGCAGGATGTCACCCCCACCCCCTTATAATGCCCCATGCAGGATGTCACCCCCACCCCCCTTATAATGTCCCATGCAGGATGTCACTTCTCCCCCATTTAATGCCCCATGCAGGATGTCACCCCACCTTATAATGCCCCATGCAGGATGTTACCCCCCTTATAATGCCCCATGCAGGATGTCACCCCCCTTATAATGCCCCATGCAGGATGTCATCCCCCCATATAATGCCCCATGCATGATGTGGCTTTCACCCCCCTATAATGTCCCATGCAGGATGTCACTTCCCCTCCCCCTTATAATACCCCATGCAGGATGTCACCCCTCTCTTATAATGCCCCATGCAGAATGTCACTCCCCCAATAAAATGCCCCATGCATGATGTGGCTTTCACCCCCCTATAATGTCCCATGCAGGATTTCACCCCCCCTTATAATGCCCCATGCAGGATGTCACCCCCCCTTATAATGCCCCATGCAGGATGTCACCACCACCCCCTTATAATGCCCCATGCAGGATGTCACCCCCCTTATAATGCCCCATGCAGGATGTCATCCCCCCATATAATGCCCCATGCATGATGTGGCTTTCACCCCCCTATAATGTCCCATGCAGGATGTCACGCCCCCCCCTTATAATACCCCATGCAGGATGTCACCCCCCTCTTATAATGCCCCATGCAGAATGTCACTCCCCCCCATATAATGCCCCATGCATGATGTGGCTTTCACCCCCCTATAATGTCCCATGCAGGATGTCACTTCCACCCCTTATAATACCCCATGCAGGATGTCACCCCCCCTTATAATGCACCACGAAGGATGTCACTCCCCCCGTTATAATGCCTCATGCAGGACTTCACCCCCCCCTTATAATGCCCCATGAAGGATGTCACTCCCCCCCATATAATGCCCCATGCAGGATGTCACTCCTCCCCCTTATAATGCCCCATGCAAGATATCACACACACCCCCTCCCTTATAATGCCCCATGCAGGATGTCACCCCCCCCCCCCTTATAATGCCCCATTCCTCCATAAATAAAAAAAAAAAGAAATACTCAACGCACTTGCCCGGGTGTTCCAGGTGCTGGCGCTGGGCCTGCCTGGCTGGGCCTATAAGACTGGTGGACAGTCTAATTTAATACTCGATGGCCTTCTCTATGTGATCATGCATATTTACATAGTAGTCGCAGTAGTAGTCATAGTTATCACTGAATAGGACTGGCTACTGGACTTCTAAGCCCAGAACAAGCAGATATATAGATCAGTAATAGGGTCTCCTCACCATCCATAGAGAAATGATGAGCATCATACTAGCCGTTGGACAGTGACAGATATAATGCATGCTTTGAAGTGAGGGAAATGAGGTTCCAACAACACTGCTAATGCTGAAAGAGTAATGATTAGTGTTGAGCGAACATGCTCGACACTGCTCGGTACTCGCCCGAGCATCACGCTAATCGGGATGTTCGGCGAGCACCGAGCATTTCCGGCTTACTCGGGCGGGAGCTCGGGTCTCCGCCCTGCATGTTTGGCGCTCTTTACAGAGCCAATGAACATGCAGGGATTGCCAGCCAGTCACTGTAATGCCGCAGCCATGTTGTTTGTGGGCATTACAGTGATTGGCTGGCCGCACAGCGTCACCTAGAGTATTTAAAACCGGGCACCGCCATCTTGGACACAGTCGCTCCGGATCAGACAGTGTAGGGACAGCGCTGCTGATTTAGGGAGAGATATATCCTGCAAAATAGTTAGTGTAGGGTCTGTAAAGGCTGCCAGATCAAAGAAACAGTCCTTCTCAGGACTAATATCCATCCCAGGTATATCAGGCAGGCTGTATAGGAGACGCAGTGGTTATACCAGCAAACACTGCATTACAGTCCTGTGTGCTGCTCCTGTTGCTGAAATTGCTGGACTTAGCTCCAGGTCCCGGGGGCCAGGAAAAATCCATTTTTTTAATCTAAATCCTCTTTTTTTTTTCCTCCTTCACAATGTACAAATACCCATCTTATTAACCTTTTGGTGCCCCCCCCCCTCCCAAAAAAAAAAGTGTGCCTCTGATTTTTCAGACACAAATATATCTGTTGAAAATAGTCTGGTGTAGGCCAGAGAAATAGAAGTGTGGTTTTGCAGTTCTATGGGCCATTTGTATCTAAAAAAAACAGTTTGAGTGTGTCGCTCAATGTTCAGCCGCAAATATATATATATTTTAAAAAGCCTGGTATACACCAGTAAATTATTACTGTGGTTTTGATGTTCCACGGTAAAACATCTCTATTATCCTGTTTTTGGCATTTTTTGCTGTATAAAAATAATAATAGTGTCTCCCTGATTTTTCAGACACAAATATATCTGTTGAAAATAGTTTGGTGTAGGCCCGAGAAATACAAGTGTGGTTTTGCAGTTCCACGGTACAAACCTCTGTATTATCCACTTTTGGGCCATTTGTATCTAAAAAAAACAATTTGAGTGTGTCGCTCACTGTTCAGCCGCAAATATATATATATTTTAAAAAGCCTGGTATACACCAGTAAATTATTACTGTGGTTTTGATGTTCCACGGTAAAACATCTCTATTATCCTGTTTTTGGCATTTTTTGCTGTATAAAAATAATAATAGTGTCTCCCTGATTTTTCAGACACAAATATATCTGTTGAAAATAGTCTGGTGTAGGCCAGAGAGACAGAAGTGTGCTTTTGCTGTTCCACGGTAAAAAATCTCTATTATCCTGCTTTTTGCATTTTTTGCTGTAAAAAAAAAAAAATAGTGTCTCCCTGATTTTTCAGACACAAATATATCTGTTGAAAATAGTCTGGTGTAGGCCCGAGAAATACAAGTGTGGTTTTGCAGTTCCACGGTACAAACCTCTGTATTATCCACTTTTGGGCCATTTGTATCTAAAAAAACAGTTTGAGTGTGTCGCTCACTGTTCAGCCGCAAATATATATATATATATATTTTAAAAAGCCTGGTATACACCAGTAAATTATTACTGTGGTTTTGATGTTCCACGGTAAAACATCTCTATTATCCTGTTTTTGGCATTTTTTGCTGTATAAAAATAATAATAGTGTCTCCCTGATTTTTCAGACACAAATATATCTGTTGAAAATAGTCTGGTGTAGGCCCGAGAAATACAAGTGTGGCTTTGCAGTTCCACGGTACAAACCTCTGTATTATCCACTTTTGGGCCATTTGTATCTAAAAAAAACAGTTTGAGTGTGTCGCTCACTGTTCAGCCGCAAATATATATATATTTTAAAAAGCCTGGTATACACCAGTAAATTATAACTGTGGTTTTGCTGTTCCACGGTAAAAAATCTCTATTATTCAGGTTTTGGCAGATTTTTCCGTAAAGAAAAACAGTAGTGTCTCCTGACTGTTGTGACACAAAAATATATCTGTTGAAAATAGTCTTGTGTAGGCCCGACATCCCAGTGTGGTTTCGCAGTTCCACGGGTCAAATCGCTGTACTATCCAGTTTTGGGCCTTTGGTATCTAAAAAAAAAGCAGTTTGAGTGTGTCGCTCACTGTTCAGCCGCAAATATCTCTATTTAAAAAAGTGTGGTATACCCCAGTAAACAATAACTGTGGTTTTCCTCTTCCAAGGTTCTAATCTACTCTTTATTACCCTTTTTCCATTAATAGTGCAAGTGTAAGCTATTTTACTTCATTTACAATGGGCAAGGCGCGTGGCAAGGGACGTGGAAGTGGACGTTCTGGTGATGGTTCGTGCAGAAGACGGGGCCGTGGCCAAGGAGAAAATGTGCCACAACCAACAGCCACATCTTCTCGCTCCCACTTCTTGACCGAATTACTAGGGAAGCACAGAACAACACCAGTATTGAGAACTGATCAGTGTGAACAGGTTAATAATTGGATAGCAGACAATACTTCCAGTTACCTGGGCACCACCACCTCCGGTCTGTCTTCCACACGGTCAACTCTTAGTAGCCGTGAGTCTCGACCGCATACTCCTCCTCACCCTGATGCTCCTTCCTCCCACCATGCCGAGTGTCGTCAGACAGCAAGTGATCCCACACTTGGACACTCTGAAGAGCTGTTCACTGGTCCATTTCCATATTTGGGCCCCTCGCCTGATACGCTTGAAGTGGTGGAAGAGGAGATCCCATGTTGCGATGCCCAAATATTTGAACAGCCACGGCCACAGGAAGTCGACGTTGGCAATCTGTCACAAGAGGTGGACGATGACGAGACACAATTGCCAGGAAGTGAGGAGGAGGATCGTGGTGCGCAAGTGGAAGAGGAGGAGGTGGTGGATGATCTAGTAACTAACCCAACGTGGAAGGAGGACATGCAGAGTGAGGCCAGCAGCACACAGGGGGAGGGAGGCAGAATACCCCAACAGGCAGGAAGAAGCAGTGTGGTGGCCGCAGACAGAAGGCAGGCAACCGTTCCCTGTAACACCAACACGAGGGACGTTGCCAGTACAAGCGGTAGGTCTTCCAGAGTCTGGAATTTTTTTAAAGACTCTGCTGATAACCCCAAAAAGGCCATATGTTCCACCTGCCATGCCAGCATCAGCAGGGGTGACAAAACTACCAGCCTGACCACCACCAGCATGATCAGGCACATGGCAGCAAAGCACCCGACTTTGTGGGGCGAAACCCAGTGTCCACGACCAGTGTCAGCGGGTGTCACCACTGCTTCTTCCACTGTTGTGCGTGCAATAGAACCTCCTGTTGTGTGTGCAAGGCAATCCCCTGTCCATACTGCATGTAAAGATGCCCCCTCCTCTCAGTCTTCACTTGTTATGGCAGTTTCTCAAGAAACAGCATCAACGTCCACGTCCCACCGCAGCGTTCAATTGTCCATATCCCAGACCTTTGAACAAAAGCGGAAATTCGCAGTTAACGCCCCACAGGCCACAGTCCTAAATTCGCACATTTCACGACTGCTTGCATTGGAAATGCTGCCTTTTAGGCTGGTGGAGACGGAATCCTTCCGCAATCTTATGGCGGTGGCCGTCCCTCGGTACTCGGTCCCCAGCCGACACTATTTTGCCCGGTGTGCCATCCCTGCACTACACAAGCACGTGTCCCAAAGCATCTGCCGTGCCCTCAACAACGCAGTTACTGGGAGAGTCCACCTGACAACGGACATGTGGACAAGTGCTTGTGGCCAGGGACGGTACATCTGGGTAAACATAGTGGAAGCCGGGACCCAGTCGGACCTTGGGACGGAACACATCCTCCCCACACCGAGGATTGCGGGCCCTATGTCAGTCAGAGTTGCCCCCACAGTGTACAGCTCCTGCGCATCCTCCTCCTCCTCCTCATGTTCAGCCTCCATCTCAGATATCACCACATCAGTTACAAGCTGGAAGCATTGCAGTACTGCCTCCGCCAAGCGGCAACAGGCTGTGCTGAAACTCATAAGCTTAGGTGATAAACCTCACACTGCTTGTGAGTTGTGGACAGCTGTGAAAGAGCAGGCAGATCTGTGGCTGAGACCGCTGAGCTTACATCCCGGCATGGTCGTGTGTGACAATGGCCGTAACCTGGTGGCGGCTCTGAGGCGAGGTGAGATCACACACGTACCATGCCTGCCTCATGTGCTTAACCTCGTGGTTCAGCGGTTTCTTAAATCGTACCCCGAGTTGCCAGATCTGCTCGTGAAAGTACGCCGCCTGTCAGCTCATTTTCGCAAGTCGGCTACAGCTTCCGCCGCCCTTACTGTGTTGCAGCAGCGTTTGCAGCTTCCGGCACACCGACTGGAGTGTGATGTCCCCACACGTTGGAACTCTACCCTCCACATGTTGCAAAGGATTTGTGAGCAGAAGAGAGCAGTTGTGGAGTACCAGCTGCAACAAGGCCGTCGATATTCAGGTCAGACTCCACACATAAGACCTCAGGAATGGACCTGAATGTCTGACATATGTACCATCCTGACAAACTTTGAGGAGGCCACCAAGATGGTGAGTGGCGATGACGCCATCATTATTGTCAGCATCCCACTTGTCTGTCTTTTGCAACGCTCTCTGCAGAGAATTAAAGAGGAGGCATTGCAGCCAGAGTATGATGAGATGGATCAAGAAGCCGTAGCGGGCGATTACACACAGCCCAGCCTCATCTCATCCTAACGTGCATTGGGGGACAATGAGGGAGAGGAGGAGGAGGAGGAGGAGGATGAGGAAGAACAGGAGCTGCTATCATGCGTTGTAGACGGTAGAACCTGTACAAGTGTCATACCGTCGGTTCAGCGTGGGTGGCCTGAGGACAGGGGGGAGGAGGAGAGGAGGAGCAGGAGGAGGAGGAGAGCATGGTCAGTCATCATCTTGGTGAGGACACGGAAATCTTGCCCGTTACCAGTCTGGCACGCATGGCTTACTTTATGTTACGCTGCCTTAACCGTGACCCTCGCGTTGTCAAAATGTTGGGTGACAGTCATTACTGGTTGGTGACACTTGTAGACCCCCACTACAAGGAGAACTTTCACTCTCTTATTTCTGGGGTGGAGAGGTCTACAAAAATGGGGCAATACCAGAAGGCCCTTGCTACAGAACTCTTAAAAAAATTCCCATCTAAACACGCTAGCGGCAGAGGTCACAGTTCGTAGCCCAACCAAGGCGTACAGGCGAGAGAGATGCAACTCCAATCCAGCAGAGGCAGGGGAACACTGTCAACGTTCTGGGACAGTTTTCTGACACCCGCCCAGCTTACAGGCCCTGAGGCGTGGGGTACTCTCACAAGGAGTGGAAAGTTTCAAAAGATGGTGAGGGAGTACCTTGCCGATCGTACCAGCGTCCTCCGTGATTCCTCTGTGCCTTTTAATTATTGGGTATCCAAGCTGGACACTTGGAATGAACTCGCTCTGTACGCCTTGGAGGTCCTGGCCTGCCCTGCCGCTAGCGTGTTATCGGAGCATGTTTTTAGTGCCGCTGGGGGAATTATAACTGATAAGCGCACTCGCCTGTCAACTGACAATGCTGACAAGCTGACCCTTATCAAAATGAACAAGGGCTGGATTGGGCCAGACTTCTCATCACCACCAAATGACAGCAGAGTAACATAAAGTCAAATCCACTGTGTTATTTCGGGAGGTGTATTCACATGCACCGCTTCACACCCACACATGGGTATACGCTTCCTCGTTTCGGCTGTTTAATCTTCTTCTCCTTATCCTCAGCCTCCACCACCACTATACCACCAAGGTGCCAGCATTGCAAGCTCCTCCGTCCTAATTTTTGGCAGCTTTTGCTTGCAAGGCATAAGCAAATACTATGGGACACCCACTCCCCAATAATGGGACTTATGTTTGTAATATGCTGTACTGCATGGCTCTTGTAAGGGGCATTGCAAGTTGCTCCGTCCTAATTTTTGGCAGCTTTTGCTGGGAAAGCATAAGCAAATACTATGGGACACCCACTCCCCAATAATGGGACTTATGTTTGTAATATGCTGTACTGCATGGCTCTTGTACGGGGCATTGCAAGTTGCTCCGTCCTAATTTTGGTAGCTTTTGCTGGGAAAGCATAAGCAAATACTATGGGACACCCACTCCCCAATAATGGGACTTATGTTTGTAATATGCTGTACTGCATGGCTCTTGTAAGGGGCATTGCAAGTTGCTCCGTCCTAATTTTTGGCAGCTTTTGCTGGGAAAGCATAAGCAAATACTATGGGACACCCACTCCCCAATAATGGGACTTATGTTTGTAATATGCTGTACTGCATGGCTCTTGTAAGGGGCATTGCAAGTTGCTCCGTCCTAATTTTTGGCAGCTTTTGCTAGGAAAGCATAAGCAAATACTATGGGACACCCACTCCCCAATAATGGGACTTATGTTTGTAATATGATGTACTGCATGGCTCTTGTAAGGGGCATTGCAAGTTGCTCCGTCCTAATTTTTGGCAGCTTTTGCTTGGAAAGCATAAGCAAATACTATGGGACACCCACTCCCCAATAATGGGACTTATGTTTGTAATATGCTGTACTGCATGGTTGTTGTAAGGGGCATTGCAAGTTGCTCTGTCCTAATTTTTGGCAGCTTTTGCTGGGAAAGCATAAGCAAATACCATGGGACACCCACTCCCCAATAATGGGACTTATGTTTGTAATATGCTGTACTGCATGGCTCTTGTAATGGGCATTGCAAGTTTCTCCGTCCTAATTTTTGGCAGCTTTTGCTTGGAAAGCATAAACAAATACTATGGGACACCCACTGCCCAATAATGGGACTTATGTTTGTAATATGCTGTACTGCATGGCTCTTGTAAGGGGCATTGCAAGTTGCTCCGTCCTAATTTTTGGCAGCTTTTGCTGGGAAAGCATAAGCAAATACTATGGGACACCCACTCCCCAATAATGGGACTTATGTTTGTAATATGCTGTACTGCATGGCTCTTGTAAGGGGCATTGCAAGTTGCTCCGTCCTAATTTTTGGCAGCTTTTGCTGGGAAAGCATAAGCAAATACTATGGGACACCCACTCCCCAATAATGGGACTTATGTTTGTAATATGCTGTACTGCATGGCTCTTGTAAGGGGCATGGCAAGTTGCTCCGTCCTAATTTTTGGCAGCTTTTGCTTGGAAAGCATAAGCAAATACTATGGGACACCCACTCCCCAATAATGGGACTTATGTTTGTAATATGCTGTACTGCATGGCTGTTGTAAGGGGCATTGCAAGTTGCTCTGTCCTAATTTTTGGCAGCTTTTGCTGGGAAAGCATAAGCAAATACCATGGGACACCCACTCCCCAATAATGGGACTTATGTTTGTAATATGCTGTACTGCATGGCTCTTGTAAGGGGCATTGCAAGTTGCTCCATCCTAATTTTTGGCAGCTTTTGCTGGGAAAGCATAAGCAAATACCATGGGACACCCACTCCCCAATAATGGGACTTATGTTTGTAATATGCTGTACTGCATGGCTCTTGTAAGGGGCATTGCAAGTTGCTCCGTCCTAATTTTTGGCAGCTTTTGCTTGGAAAGCATAAGCAAATACTATGGGACACCCACTCCCCAATAATGGGACTTATGTTTGTAATATGCTGTACTGCATGGCTCTTGTAAGGGGCATTGCAAGTTGCTCTGTCCTAATTTTTGGCAGCTTTTGCTGGGAAAGCATAAGCAAATACTATGGGACACCCACTCCCCAATAATGGGACTTATGTTTGTAATATGCTGTACTGCATAGCTCTTGTAAGGGGCATTGCAAGTTGCTCCGTCCTAATTTTGGGCAGCTTTTGCTGGGAAAGCATAAGCAAATACTATGGGACACCCACTCCCCAATAATGGGACTTATGTTTGTAATATGCTGTACTGCATGTGACGCGCCCCCTGGGCCGTGTGTACACGTGTGTGGGATACCCGGTGCCGGGTCTCTGGGGTCTGTAGTCTCTGTGGCGGTGACCCGGTCGCGTGGCTCAGGCTGGTCAAACCAGAGGCAGTCTTTCTTAGGTTTTGAGGTTAATTGTCCGACTGCGCCACCCGTGGATTGCGGTCAGGGAGTACCACCGCTGCGAGGCAGACCGCTGAGGCTGGTGTTGTGTGCGCAGCATAGAATGGGATAACTCCCCTCGGGAGGAGTATAGCCTCAGGGCAGTGAGTGTGGATGATGGGGGTGATGGTGCACGAGCGCAGCAGGAATGACTCAGAGTCTTTGCAGTGCAGTTCAGGGTCTTTACTGATGATTATAAGGTAGACCCTCCCGGGAGTACTGGCTAGCATAAGATGCCTAGTCAGTCTGTGAGCAAGCAGGAGTTCCCCTGGCCAGGTGGAGTTGTAGGCCTCCCCGTCTGTCTGCACTCTTCCTGGCTACGTTGCTGTAAGCAGGTAGAAGTAGCCCACGTCCCTGAGTGTACCGTGTAGTGCTCACCCGTATGGCTGGTGACTTGGGGCCTTCTGTTAGCCTCCGCTCCACGACGGCGGTGCTGGTCCCTTGCTTGTGACTGAGCCTCCGGGCTTCTATGGCCAGAGGACCTGAAATCCCCTGCCGGCTGGTTTCTGCTGCTGGATATATAAGTCCTCACAGCTTCGGACTCCTGTGTCCGGTTCCTGTTGTCTTCTGCCAGGGCGAGCTCTGCTCAGCTTCCAGCCCCTGGTCTTTAGCTCCTAGCTCCTACAGAGCTCCTTGCTGTCACTTTCCCTTGCTCTCACTCTGACTCTGACTGTTCTCTGACTCACTCAACCCCGCCCCAGATCCAGTTTATAAGGGCAGAATTCTCCCCTTCCAGGATTTGGGCAGGAGGATGTTGCATGTTTAAGGGATCCTGACCAGGAAACCTCCCACTTGCTCTCCGACGTAATATCTCTATTACTGTGGTGACCAGACCCCTGGGGTGCCACACATGGCTCTTGTAAGGGGCATTGCAGTTCCTCATAATTTTTGGAAAGCCTTCCATTCACTGCTTAGGCCAACAGTGCACGGGAGACCCAGTTGCTATAAATGGAAAAAAAGGTTTAGTTAACGCCCTCTGACCTCCATGTCATTTCCAAGGGGCATTGGAGTGGCTCGAAATTTTTGGTAGGCATTGCACTCACTGTATGCCCTATAACTGTGTAGCCGAACCGCTCCTTTTGTTACAGAGACATATCCTACAAGACATATCTGGTTGACTGGCCTGATATTGATGTGAGTGGTCCCTGTTCCTCCTGCTCTTTCTCCTTTGCCACTACCTCATCCATCATTTATCACCTGAAGCTTTGTTTTAACGGGAGTCATAGAATTTGGATAGTAGCAGGAAAACATCCAGCAATCCTCGGAGGAGGTAGGTTATGCGCCAAAACGCTGACCACCTCAGGCCTAGCCGCTACTACATACATGCGCTTGCATTACAACAAAACAAAGCAGATGCTAACTTCTATCATCCTCATCATGCTCCTCACCTTGGCACTCTCAACTCCCCTGATGGAGAAGCCAGGGCCCACCGGAGGAGTCTGATAGTCCGATGGGCTCGGCCAATGCTGCCCTAAAGCAGGCCAGGCTAAGAAAAGTGTGGGAAAGGTTACCGGGACAAATAGGGGTGGCTGGGGACCGAGTATGGACACCCGGCCACCCCCTGGAGGCTGGGGAGCAAGCGGGGACACCACCAGGCGGCTGGGGACTGAGTATGGATACCAGGCCGCCGACACAGCCATGGTGTGGTGGCCAGATTCCGCCTCCACATGCCTAAAAGGCCCAATTTAAAGTGCAAGCAAGCAAGCAGTATGGTATTGCAGCCTGGGGGTGGGTGGGTGGCAGGCTGCATACTTGTGCTTGCATTGCAAGGAATGGGAGAGGTACAATTGAACACTGCCCTGGGACAAGGACTTGAATGGGGATAGTTGCAAGTCTGCAACGACAGGTGCAAGGTGGGAGGCATCTTCGCATGTACCATGAACAGGGGTTTGGCATGCACACACTACAGCGGAATAGGCTCTCCTTCCCACTAAATGCACTGGGGAGGGCACAGGTAATGTTTTGGTATACGCGCTTAATCTTATGTATAAGGCACACCAGGACAAATATGGGTGGCTGGGGACTGAGTATGGATACCTCGCTGCCGAAGCAGCCATGAGGTAGTAGCCAGCTTCGGCCTCCTCCAAACTAAAAGGCCCCATTTCAAGTGCAAGCTAGCAGTATGGAATTGCAGTCTGGGGGTGGGTGGGTGGCAGGCTGCACACTTACACTTGCATTAAAAGAAAACATAGCAGATGCTAACTTCTGTCATCATCATCATGCTCCTCACCTTGGCACTCTCAACTCCACCGATGGAGAAGTCAGGGCCCACCGGAGGAGTCTGGTTCTCTGGTGGGCTCGTCCAATGCTGCCTAAAGCAGGCCGGGCTAAGAAAAGTGTGTGGGGGGATGTTCCAAGGAGAAATAGGGGCGGCTGGGGATCGTTTATGGACACCCGCTGCCCCCAGGCGGCTGGGGACCGTGTGTGGACACCCGGCCGCGGGGCGGCTGGGGACCGATTATGGACACCCGGCCGCCGGGCGGCTGGGGACTGAGTATGGATTCCAGGCCGCCAACACAGCCATGACGTGGTGGCCAGATTCCGCCTTCACATGCCTAAAAGGCCCAATTTCAAGTTCAAGCAAGCAAGCAGTATGGTATTGCAGCCTGGGGGTGGGTGGGTGGCAGGCTGCATACTTGAGCTTGTATTGCAAGGAATGGGGGAGGTACAATTGAACACTGCCCTGGGACTAGAACTTGCATGGGGATAGTTGCAAGTCTGCATCTTCTGATGTGGTAAGGATCACTTATGATGGGCACACTTTTAGACAGTGACCTGGGAGTCAGAGATGCTTCCAGGGGTCTTCCCCATGCTGTTCCCTTGTCTTTTCAGCACTTTATGCATGTGTCACACAGCACATGGCCAGATAAGGTTGTAAAATGTTAAAATGACATTTCACGGTGAATGCATTTGTCATAGTTGAAAGCAATACAAAAGTGCAAAAACGCATAAAAAATGCTACTTGTGAACATAGCCAAAGGTGTGGAGGAGTATTTTTGTTTTTGGTCATTTATTTTAACTTATACACAAGTCTTTACCCTGGAAAGGATGTTCCTTAACATATTTCACAGGAAAAAAGTTTCACTTTCGTTTTTGAACGTTTTATTGTGAGCCTGTAAAAGTGGCTTAATACCTCTGACCACGTTGTTGACAGCAGTGACCTGGGGGTCAGAAATGCTTCCTGGGGCGATCCCCATGCTGTCCCCATGTCATTTGAGCACTGTCACTATCGTTTTGGGCACTTGTTAGGCTTTTAAAAGACTGCCGGGGGTGCCACCGCAAAAATGCTCGAGTCTCCCATAGACTAACATTGGGCTCGTTGCTCGGGTCGAGCACCCGAGTATCACGGCGAGCTCGGCCCGAGCTTTGAGCACCCGAGCATTTTAGTGCTCGCTCAACACTAGTAATGATGAAGAGGAAACAACCACTCAAAAGCTGGGGTCAGACGAGCCGAGCATATGTTTTTCTTATGCGAGAGTATCAGCTCGATTATATTAATGACACTCGTCTCAAATTCTGTTCCGAGCTTGAGCAGAGTGTTTCTCTTGCATGAGGTATTTCCCCATCTCCTCCATAGTTCACAGATGTCAGAGTGCACTCAGATGACATCCGATGTTTCGTATGCACCCATAGATTGAATGGGTGCTTGTGATCCAAATTGCGGAGACACTAGTAGCATGCTGCAATTTTTTCTACAGACCAATTCTGTTTGTTGAAAAACACGCACATCTGCACTGCCCCATAGTATAACATAACTCATCCAAGTTATATGCTCAAATAAGTGAGCCCAAAAAGAGTGGATATCATGTTCAAAGAATTATAATCAGTACAGTTCCTGGATATATTACACTGGTATGTGCACCAAGCACAGTTTTAACTTGTGGAGAATAAGGGCATCAAGACTATGCTTTTCTACTGTTATTATTTGAAATGACAAGTACATTTTAAGTGCCAATGTAAAAAGATGGAAGGTCTGTCCACATTCTCCCTTAAAGACAGGTGTGTTGTTGTAATGTATTTAAATGTAGTGAAGTGTTAAGTGTTATTAGTGACAGTGCTGTGTTCTGCCCAACAGTAGGGAGAGTTGGGGTTAATGATTGGGACTAGCCCAAAGTGTGAGGGGATGAAGTGAAAGGACAGAGGGGGTTTCCTATCAGCAGTCAGATAGGGACCAGTGTGCAGCAGAAGTAGACCTATCGTCTGACCAGCAAACAGGGCCACATGAAGTGGGTGAGAGGAGACCGAGGCAACGGATAGCGTGATCCAGAATAGAGATGAGGTAAAGTGATAGAAGGAGTGAGTGATTCTCTGGAGACGGTATCTGGTGCAGAAGGCCTAGCAGGGTGGTCCTGAGTTCTCAAACCAAAGAAGTAACAAGACGAATCAGAGCAGGGAATGTAAGATGAAGAGAGTGCTCTGCGTGGTAGTTTCGAGGCATCAGCAAGCAGAGAAGCTAAGTAACGGTCATAGTGGCATAAGTAGCTTCCCTAAAGTACGTGAACCACGAGTTGAGAAATAGGACTCTTGCTTACTGGACTGTAGTGCCATTATTGGGGACAAGGGAAGCTTCCAAAGCTGAGCTATGGTGAAGGCAAAGGAACTAGCTGAGATAGAACTGAGTGAGCTTAGGAAGGAGAGAAAGAATGTGAATAAAGATGTTTTATGTGTTAAGAGAACTGTCCATGGAAGATTTTCACCCACTATTCACTGTACATTTTCTTCCCTTCGTTATTGTTTAGTTAAACACAGTTTATTTTTGGGTGGTGGTCTCCCTTAATGAACTCTACAACATATGGTCCAAACCAGCTGAAATCATCGGCATCATGCAGCCTGTAAGGGTGTAGTGCCCCTGTAGACAAAGTCCACACATCTAGCCAGGACCCCCATTTTCATGTAATGTGTCGGGTGTAGGAGACAAGTACCTCATCCATGGCTACCACTCCATGTCATGTTAAATTTATAAAGTAATTGTTAATAATCAGTTAATCAATCAATCAAAAATAGGCTCCTATACAACTCAGCTTGAAATGGACTTGTTGGACCTTTATGGGTCATTTATGGTGCTACAGATGAGCCATGGAAATTGGAGTATTACTTTATTTTGAAGACTTCAGCTGCTTTGTGTCCGCTTATGTTTTTATCAATGTTTGCACTCCTTTTGTCTGTATGGAGATGAGCAGAATTATAAAAAAAAATCTTCCCTTTTGGTTATTTAAACTATGAATCATTCTGTGAATCTAAAACTTAGAGGTAATCAACTTCATAATCTGAAGTTCTGGTTTGTTTAACAAAATATTATACCTTCAAAATAATAATTAGAAGGTCATTGTTACTTAGTTAAATTACTTACTTTGTGCCTGCTTTAACTCTATATTAATATGAAAGATTGTTATATATAATAGATGAAAATGAAAAGTGAATGTGTGTGAAAAAGGGGTGCTATGTGAGTCAAAGATCACACATCTATTGTGATGTATAGTGTTTCCATTCTCTGTCTACAGGCTGCCTCTTCACACAGCAAGTGCAATAGGCAGTGCCAGGCTTAGTCCTAATAGAGATATGCAGAGTAATTGATAAAGTCTGATAAGCTTGTCACAGTTGATTAATTTAAGTTCCCTCCAGCACTAAGTTCTCCGCAGCTGAGACTCAGGTGCATTTAATCTTCTTTGTTTGGGCAGAATACGGCTTTAAATTCACATAGCACCTGAGTCTCGAAAGAGAGGGGGACGTAGCGTGTGAGGGGAGATTAGCTGAAATTCTTCTCTCTCAACTCCATGTCCTTGGCACTCAGGATTTTAACACCAAGTTTAGAAAAATTATTTGCTGCTGGTTCACATTCCAGAGCAGCCACTCACGGCATGGATCACGCAATGTCAGATTAATTTCACATGTGGACATTTTTAATATTCTTCCATAAATATTCATAAACTATGAAAAATGGGAAATTGTTCACTTAACAGAGAAAAGAAATTAGGAGAAATTTTTTTGAAAGAGACTAAGAGAAACGACCCGCACACAGTCCCATAGTTTCAACCTAATTTTTACTCAGTTTTTCCCCTTATTATATTAAGAAAAACAATTATAACATAGGCTCATTTTAAAGTTAAAGAGTGATTCCCCACAGGGTGGTTATCTTGCTTTCCAAAACCCCTGCACACTTGAATTTCCATAGTTATTAAACACACTGCTGTGTAGCACTTCCTTTATAGTTTCTAACTTTTCTGTACGATTTGAGGGTTTTTCCCACTTTTAACAATTTTGTTCCATTGAAATTGAACTATTTCATAGTTACATAGTTAATATGGCTGAAAAAAAGACAAATTTCCATCAAGTTCAACTGACGGATGGGAAAGGTTGTCCTGCTATGAGGACACCAGTTGATCATCTGAAATCTGTTCCGGCAAACTGGAGCAAGCGTTCAATTTCACTGCTGCACAACCACAGGTAAAATGAAGCCTTACATGGAGCTCATTGAAATCAGTGACCTGTAGAGATGAGCGAATGCATTAACCGGTCTCTGGTCCAGTGTCCAAATCAGTGGTACCTGGCTGTTAAACAGAGGCCTGCAAATCTGTTACCTTCTGACATCACACTACACAGATGATGTTACACCAGCCCTAGCTGCAAGGTAACAGATTTGCGAACCTCCCATCTATCTGCCAGGTACCACTGACCTTGACGCTGGACCAGAGTCCCGCAAATCAGTCTATTTCTTCTGTTAGCATGAGTAGAGAGTGATAACAAATAATGTCTCTCTAATTGGGGGACTTTGAATGTCCATTACTGACCTTGACACAGACTGCCTATTGGTTTAATTTATTTCTTCAAATAAACAAATATATATAAAAAGTGAAGCCCCAACTTTCATTGTCATTTGCAATTGTAAGGCGGCTGTGTTCACACCGCGCAGTAACTGAGGCAGGGACCCAAGCAAGTCCAACTTAAACAGCTTTATTCAGCAACTCACGGGTAAACAGAAAAGTCCTATGGTTCGCAGTCGGGTTAACACGAGTCCTTAAACAACGATTGCCGTGGGCAAAGGCCGTGCCGTGCCGCTCAGAGCCTGACAGGTGCAGAGCCTTCCCAGGCGCGGGTTCAGCCACACTCAATCCTGCTGAGCTTTCCTGCTGTGCTCCTAGCAGGTTCCAACATAGAACAACACTAACCCTTAATGCTGGGTTTTTAAAGGACCTGTGGCAAGAGCCACTGGAAAACCCGGGTTGGAGGGAGGAGGCCGCCCCACTGCCTTCCTGTAGCCTCCCCCAAGAAATGAAGGCCCAGCCAGGTTTTACTTAATCTGCCTTAGCCAGATAGACTGACCAGGTCAATGCTCACCTTCATTCCTGCATTGCAGCCACAGGTGTGTCTGTGACTGCAATGCCCTCCAATGGATTTAATAGGTCTCTGTACACATTCTGGGGATATATAACGTCCCTCGTATACGATCCCAGTCACTGCCTCACATATCCCCCCCCCCCCCCTCTGTTCAAACTTGTGGGGTTGAACATTTGTCACCATGCAGGGTGCCCGGGACAGGGCATCCGCGATTGTCTGCGACTTCTACAGAGAGACTGAAATTTTTCAGTGACAGAAAACGCGTGGTGACTCACGCATTCTTCGATGACTCCTAACTGGAGCATTTGTTTTACCTCAGCCGTGCTGGCTTTCCTCCAGGCTTCGGATACCTGGTATGGTCACATTCGTACCCTTACCCCAGGTTTGGTGACAATGTCAGGTTAGAGAACCACAGTCCTACCCGGTAGCTCTGAGAACACGTCGGTATTCTGCTGCACCAGTGAGCGAGCTTCCTGTCGCTGCTGTTTAGTGAGAGCATCACTTATCCTGACCTCTCCCCCAGACGCACCCCTGGCTGAGGGTGCGCATACTACCACCCAATCGCCCTTGTTAAAAGACCTGTCCGTGGCTCTTTTATTATATGTGCGCCTCCGTGCTGCCTGGGCATCTAACAGATGTTCTTTCACGATGGGCATGACCGCCGCGATCCGGTCCTGCATACTAGCCACGTGTTCAATTATACTCCTATGTGGAGTCGGTGCCCATGTCTCTTTGGCTGCATCCAACAGACCCCTAGGGTGTCTGCCGTACAATAACTCAAAGGGAGAGAACCCTGTGGAAGCCTGGGGTACCTCACGGACAGCGAACATCAAATAGGGTAGTAACATGTCCCAATCCCTTCCATCCTTAGAAACCACCTTTTTTAACATGGACTTGAGGGTTTTATTGAACAATTCTACTAGCCCGTCGGTCTGAGGGTGGTACACCGAGGTGCGCAATTGTTTTATTCTCAGCAGTTTGCACAGTTCCCTCGTCACCTTGGACATAAAAGGGGTCCCTTGATCCTTCAGGATCTCCTTAGGTAGTCCAAGGTGACAGAACATGGCAAACAGCTCCCATGCAATCAGTTTCGCCGAGGGGTGGCGTAGCGGTATAGCCTCCGGGTACCGGGTGGCACAGTCGACGACCACAAGTATATATTGGTGGCCATGAGCAGATTTTACAATGGGCCCTACCAAGTCTATTGCAATCCGTTCAAAAGGTACCTCTATCACTGGCGGAGGTACCAATGGGCTATGGAAGCATGTTGTGGGTGTGGACAGCGGAAACTCGGGGCAGGATTTGCAGTACTTTTGAACCCCTGCATAAATCCCCGGCCAAAAGAACCGCTGCAAGATAAGCTCTTGCATCTTTTTAACCCCTAAGTGTCCACCTAGCAGGTGTGTGTGTGCCATCTCCAGAACCGCCCAACGGTACGACTGAGGTACCACTAACTGTTCCACGACCTCGTCCCTGATTTTGTCTACCGTATAGAGCAACTCACCGTTGACCACCATGAGTGGAAACACAGTATCTACACCGGGCTGTTGAGCTGCACCATTTACCTCTAACACCCTTTTCTGCGCCCGAGTCAGGGTGGAATCCTGTAGCTGAGCTGTCCCAAACGAGCCCCGGGACACCTCCAGCTCGGGGATCAATGGGGTCTCCTCGACCTCTCCTGCCAGCACCTCTAGGGGAATCCTATCGGGGTTACACTCTGTCCCTAGGTTGGGCACCCCTACGGCAGGTACCCCTGACTCGGATTCTTCGGGTAAATCGCCCGTAATAAATTTTACCGGGGAAGCGTGGTTTTTGTTTTTCCACAGAGTCCAGAACAGGGGTAAGTCTCTTCCCAACACAGTCCCATAGGGAAGAGCTTTTACCACCCCCACCACATGTTTCGTGTCCCCACATGGCGTGGACAACACTACCTACACGGTTGGGTATTCTCGACGGTCCGCATGGATACACACTACCCCGACGGTCCGTCCTCTGGGGTTGTCTTTTGCCACCAGCGAATCATGTACTAAAGTCACTAGGCTCCCCGAGTCTAAGAGGGCCTCCGTTGGGTACCCATTAACCAGTACCTGGCACAGTTGGGGTTCACTGTCCGGGGGGACGGCACTCGCAGAGCTGACGGTCTAGGTATACAGTGAGACCCGGTGGTTATACCCACAGTCCATGGGCTCTGTAGTCAGGGGACAGTTAGCAACCACGTGTCCTGGCCTCTGGCATCGCCAGCACCTAATGGCGGAGGTACTGTTAGACCTTGTGATCTTTTGGGAGGGAACCGGTCTCCTGCCACTGTCACTCCAGGGTTCCCCTTCAGCAAGGGTACGGTGCTGACTGTCCTCAGCAGTGGGACGCGACCCCTTTCCCGGTTCCTGGTCTGGCAGGGTCCAGCGTGACAGCTGCGAGGGGCCAGAGTCCCATATAAAGTCCTGAGTGGCCGAGTAGCACTCGATCAGGCTGACCACCTGGTCGAGGGTGCCAGGGTCCCCTTGGCCCATCCAACGTTGGATAGTGGCCGGCAGAGTCCTCACCAGCCGGTCAACCACCACCCTCTCCACCATCTGGGCTGGAATCAAAGACTCAGGCTGGAGCCACCTCTTGACCAGATCCAAAAGGTCATAAGCCTGAGACCGGGCGGGTCGGGTCTCCACATAGGCCCATGAAAATACACGCTGAGCCCTCAGAGATGTATTGACCCCCAGTCGGGCAAGGATCTCACCTTTTGAGCCTCTGGTAGTCATGGGCGTCCTCCCGACTGAGGTCAAAGTAGGCCGTTTTGGGCATCGCCGACCAGAAACGGAGCCACCACTTCTGCCCACTGGCCAGCCGGTAGGTTTTCCCGCTCTGCTGTGTGCTCATAAGTGGTCAGGAAGGCTTCCACATCGTCCTCCGGTCCCATCTTCCTCAACGCTGAGGGAACCTTGTCCCGGGCCTCACGACGTTCTGAGGCTGGTGCTGTCGGCGTCTCCCTCAGGGCAGCAATCTGTTGCAGCAAAATTTCATTTATTTTTTGCTGCTGCTGGTACAATAGCTGCTGCTGATTGTGCTGCTGCTCCCGCTCCTGCTGTTGCCGCTGGAGACTCAGGTGCTGCTCCTGCTGTTGCCGTTGGAGACTCTGGTGCTGCTCCTGCTGTTGCCGCTGAGAATACAGCTGCTGCTGCTGGGTAAGTACCAGCTGCTTTAACAGCTCCTCCATTTTGTCCATGGGGTGGGGCTGAAAGGTGGCTGGCCAGATTGTAGTCATGCAGCTGCCGGTGGGGTATGCCTATGTCACTATGCCCACATTCTCCACCAAGCTGTAAGGCGGCGGTGTTAACACCGTGCAGTAACTGAGGCAGTGACCCAAGCAAGTCCAACATAAACAGCTTTATTCAGCAACTCACGGGTAAACAGAAAAGTCCTCTGGTTCGCAGCCGGGTTAACACGAGTCCTTAAACAATAGTTGCCGTGGACAATGGCCACGCCGGGCCGCTCAGAGCATGACAGGTGCAGAGCCTTCCCAGGCTTGGGTTCAGCCACACCCAATCCTGCTGAGCTTTCCTGCTATGCTCCTAGCAGGTTCCAACATAGAACAACACTAACCCTCAATGCAGGGTTTTTAAAGGACCTGTGGCAAGAGCTACTGGAAAACCCGGGTTGGAGGGAGGAGGCCGCCCCACTGCCTTCCTGTAGCCTCCCCCAAGAAATGAAAGCCCTGCCGGGTTTTACTTAATCTGCCTTAGCAAGATAGACTGACCAGGTCAATGCTATTTTCACGAGGGTACCAGTAGAAATTGGACCCCAAAAGTTGTTGTGCAATTTCTGCTGATTACGCCAATACCTCATATGTGGAGGAAAGCCATTGTTTGGGCGCACGGCAGGGCTCGAAAGGGAAGGAGCGCCCATTGACGTTTTCAATGTAAAACTCGCTGATATTGACAGCGGACCCCATGTCGCTTTGGAGAGCCCCTGATGTGCCTAAAAAGTAGAAACCCCCCACAAGTGACCCCATTTTAGAAACTTAAACCCCTTAAGGAAATTATTTAGATGTATGGTGAGCACATTGAACCCCCAAGTGTTTTGCAAAAGTTTATGACGTAGAGCCATAAAAAAAAAAATCATTTTTTTTCCACAAAAACAATCTTTTTGCCGCAATATTTTTATTTTCACGAGAGTACCAGGAGAAATTGGACCCAAAAAGTTTTTGTGAAATTTCTGCTGAGTACGCCGATACCTCATATGTGGGGGAAAGCCATTGTTTGGGCACATGGTAGGGATCGGAAGGGAAAGAGCGCCAATTGATGTTTTCAATGCAAAACTCGCTGATATTGACAGCGGACCCCATGTCGCGTTTGGAGAGCCCCTGATGTGCCTAAACAGTGGAAACCCCCCAAAAGTGACCCCATTTTGGAAACTAGACCCCTTAAGCAACTTATTTAGATGTGTGATGAACACTTTGAATCCCTAGGTGCCTCACAGAAAATTATAATGTTGACTTGTAAAAATTAAAAAAAAAACATTTTTTCCACAAAAATGTTAAAAAAATATTTTCACAAGGGTAACAGGGGAAAGTGGACCTCAAAATCTGTTGGCCAATTTCTCCTAAGTATGCTGATAACCCATGTGTTGGAGAAAACTACTATTTGGGTGCATGTCAGGGCTCGGAAGGGAAGGAGTGACGCTTTGGAATGCAGACTTTGATGGAATTGTCTGTGGGCGTCATGTCACATTCTCAGAGCCCCTGATGGGCCTAAACAGTGGAAAAGCCCAACAAGTGCCCCCTTTTTGGAAACTAGACCCCCAATGAATTTATCTAGATGTGTGGTGAACACTTTGAACCCCCAGGTGCCTCACAGAAAATTATAATGTTGACTTGAGTAAATAAAACAAAAACATTTTTTCCACAAAAATGTTAAAAAATATATTTTCACAAGGGAAACAGGGGAAAGTGGACTTCAAAATATGTTGTCTAGTGTTGAGCGAGCACTAAAATGCTCAGGTGCTCGAAGCTCGGGCCGAGCTCACCGTGATACTCGGGTGCTCGACCCGAGCAACGAGCCCAATGTTAGTCTATGGGAGACCCAAGCATTTTTGCGGCGGCACCCCCAGCAGTCTGTAGAAAGCCTAAAAAGTGCCCAAAACGATAGTAACAGTGCTCAAAAGACATGGGGGCAGCATGGGGATCGCCCCTGGAAGCATTTCTGACCCCCAGGTCACTACTGTCAACAACGTGGTCAGAGGTATTAAGCCACTTTTACAGGCTCACAATAAAACGTTCAAAACGAAACTGAAACGGTTTTCCTGTGAAATATGTTAAGGAATTTCCTTTCCGGGGTAAAGACTTGTGTATAAGGTAAAATAAATAACCAAAAACAAAATTACTCCTCCACACCTTGGGCTATGTTCACAAGTAGCATTTTTCATGCGTTTTTGCACTTTTGTATTGCTTTCAACCATGACAAATGCATTCACCTGGAAATGTCATTTTAACATTTTACAACCTTATCTGGCCATGTGCTGTGTGACACATGCATACAGTGCTGAAAAGACATGGGAGCAGCATGGGGAAGACCCCTGGAAGTATCTCTGACTCCCAGGTCACTGCCTAAAAGTGTGCCCATCAGAAGTGATCCTTGCCGCATCAGAAGATGCAGACTTGCAACTATCCCCGTGCAAGTCCTTGTCCCAGGGCAGTGTTCAATTGTACCTCCCCCATTCCTTGCAATGCAAGCGCAAATGTGCAGCCAACCACCAACCCACCCGCAGGCTGCAATACCATACTGCTAGATTTCACTTGAAATGGGGCCTTTTAGTTTGGAGGAGGCCTAAGCTGGCCACTACCTCATGGTTGCTTCGGCAGCGAGGTAACCATACTCAGTCCCCAGCCGCCCAGCGGCCGGGTGTCCACACTCAGTCCCCAGCTGCCAGGGGGCGGCCGGGTGTCCATACTCGGTCCCCAGCCGCACCACGGCCGGGTGTCCACATACGTTCCCCAGCCGCCTGCCGGCGGCCGGGTGTCCATAAACGGTCCCCAGCCGCCCCTATTTCTCCTGTCACCTTCCCACACACTTTTCTTAGCCTGGTCTGCTTTAGGGCAGCATTGGACGAGCCCACCAGAGAACCAGACTCCTCCGGTGGGCCCTGGCTTCTCCATCAGGGGAGTTGAGAGTGTTAAGGTGAGGAGCATGATGATGATGATAGAAGTTAGCATCTGCTTTGCTTTCTTTTAATGCAAGCGTAAGTGTGCAGCCTGCCACCCACCCCCAGGCTGCAATGCCATACTGCTAGCTTGCACTTGAAATGGGGCCTTTTAGCTTGGAGTAGGCCGAAGCTGGCCACTACCTCATGGCTGCTTCGGCGGCCTGGTATCCATACTCAGTCCCCAGCCGCCCGGCGGCCGGGTGTCCACATTCGGTCCCCAGCCGCCCCTATTTCTCCTGTCACCTTCCCACACACTTTTCTTAGCCTGGCCTTCTTTAGGGCAGCATTGGACGAGCCCACCAGAGAACCAGACTCCTCCGGTGGGCCCTGGCTTCTCCATCAGCAGAGTTGAGAGTGCCACGGTGAGTAGCATGATGATGATGATAGAAGTTAGCATCTGCTTTGTTTTCTTTTAATGCAAGCGTATGTGTGAAACCTACCACCCACCCACCCCCAGGCTGCAATGCCATACTGCTAGCTTGCACTTGAAATGGGGCCTTTAAGTTTGGAGGAGGCTGAAGATGGCCACTACCTCATGGCTGCTTCGGTGGCCTTGTATCCATACTCAGTCCCCAGCCGCCCGGCGGCCGGGTGTCCATAAACGGTCCCCAGCCGCCCCTATTTCTCCTGTCACCTTCCCACACACTTTTCTTAGCCTGGCCTGCTTTAGGGCAGCATGGGACGAGCCCACCAGAGAACCAGACTCCTCTGGTGGGCCCTGGCTTCTCCATCAGGGGAGTTGAGAGTGCCAATGTGAGGAGCATGATGATGATGGTAGAAGTTAGCATCTGCTTTGTTTTCTTTTAATGCAAGCATAAGTGTGCAGCCTGCCACCCACCCACCCCCAGGCTGCAATGCCATACTGCTAGCTTGCACTTGAAATGGGGCCTTTTAGTTTGGAGGAGGCCGAATCTGGCCACTACCTCATGGCTGCTTCGGCGGCCTGGTATCCATACTCAGTCCCCAGCCGCCCGACGGCCGGGTGTCCATAAACGGTCCCCAGCTGACCCTATTTCTCCTGTCACTTCTCACACACTTTTCTTAGCCAGGCCTGCTTTAGGGCAGCATTGTATAAGCCCACCAGAGAACCAGACTCCTCCAGTGGGCCCTGGCTTCTCCATCAGGGGAGTTGAGAGTGCCAAGGTGAGGAGCATGATGATGATAATAGAAGTTAGCATCTGCTTTGTTTTCTTTAAATGCAAGCGTAAGTGTGCAGCCTGCCACCCACCCCAGGCTGCAATGCCATACTGCTAGCTTGCACTTGAAATGGGGCCTTTAAGTTTGGAGGAGGCTGAAGATGGCCACTACCTCATGGCTGCTTCGGTGGCCTTGTATCCATACTCAGTCCCCAGCCGCCCGGCGGCCGGGTGTCCATAAACGGTCCCCAGCCGCCCCTATTTCTCCTGTCACCTTCCCACACACTTTTCTTAGCCTGGCCTGCTTTAGGGCAGCATGGGACGAGCCGACCAGAGAACCAGACTCCTCTGGTGGGCCCTGGCTTCTCCATCAGGGGAGTTGAGAGTGCCAATGTGAGGAGCATGATGATGTGTTAGAAGTTAGCATCTGCTTTGTTTTCTTTTAATGCAAGCATAAGTGTGCAGCCTGCCACCCACCCACCCCCAGGCTGCAATGCCATACTGCTAGCTTGCACTTGAAATGGGGCCTTTTAGTTTGGAGGAGGCCGAAGCTGGCCACTACCTCATGGCTGCTTCGGCGGCCTGGTATCCATACTCAGTCCCCAGGGAAGTTGAGAGTGCCAAGGTGAGGAGCATGATGATGATGATAGCAGTTAGCATCTGCTTTGTTTTCTTGGAATGCAAGCGCATGTATGTAGTAGCGGCTAGGCCTGAGGTGGTCAGTGCTTTGGCGCATATCCTACCTCCTCCGAGGATTGCTGGATGTTTTCCTGCTACTATCCCAGTTCTATGACTCCCGTTAAAACAAAGCTTCAGGTGATAAATGTTGGATGAGGTGGTGGCAAAGGAGAAAGAGCATGAGGAAAAGGGACCATTCACATCAATATCAGGCCAGTCAACCACACATGTCTTGTAGGATATGTTTCTGTACCAAAAGGAGCGGTTCGGCTACACAGTTATAGGGCATACAGTGAGTGCAATGCCTACCAAAAATTTAGAGGCAATCCAATGCCCCTTGTAAGTGACATGGAGGTCAGACGGCCTTAACTAAACCATTTTTTCCATTTATAGCAACTGGGTCTCCTGTGCACTGTTGGCCTAAGCAGTGAATGGAAGGCTTTCCAAAAATTATGAGGAACTGCTATGCCCCTTGAAACAGACGTGGATTACAGCGTACTAAAAACCTTCTACCCATTATTGGGGAGTGGGTCTCCCTTAGTGTTCGCCTATGCATTGAAAAGCAAAAGCTGACTAAAATTAGAAGGAAATGCAATGCCCGTTGGAAGAGTCGTGGAGGTCGCAGTAGCTTAACAAGACGGTTTGAATGCCCCTTGGAAATGTGGTGGAGGACACAGTAGCTTAACAAGACGGTTTTAATGCCCCTCGGAAGAGACGTGGAGGTCGCAGTAGCTAAACAAGATGGTTTCAATACCCCTTGGAAAAGTGGTGGAGGTCACAGTAGCTTAACAAGACTGTTTGAATGCCCCTTGGAAAAGTGGTGGAGGTCATAGTAGCTTAACAAGACGGTTTTAATGCCTCTTACAAGAGCCATACAGTACAGCATCTTAAAAACATTATTCCCATTATTGGGGAGTGGGTCTCCCATAGTCTTTGCTTATGCCTTCCAAGCAAAGGCTGCCAAAAATTAGGATGGAGAAACTTGCAATGCCCCTTACAAGAGCCATGCAGTAGAGCATATTACAAACATTATTCCCATTATTGGGGAGTGGGTCTCCCATAGTCTATGCTTATGCCTTCCAAGCAAAAGCTGCCCAAAATTAGGACAGAGGAACTTGCAATGCCCATTACAAGAGCCATGCAGGACAGCATATTACAAACATTATTCCCATTATTGGGGAGTGGGTCTTCCAAAGTCTTTGCTTATGCCTTCCAAGCAAAAGCTGCCAAAAATTAGGAGGAAATGCAATGCCCGTTCGAAGAGTCGTGGAGGTTAGAGTTAATTAAAAACAACATTTTAATGCCCCTTGGAAGAGCTGTGGAGTTCAGAGTGGTTTAACAAGAAGGTTTTAATGCCCCTCAGAAGAGACGTGGAGGTCGCAGTAGCTTAACAAGACGGTTTTAATGCCCCTTGGAAAAGTGGTGGAGGTCACAGTAGCTTAACAAGACGGTTTTAATGCCCCTCGGAAGAGACGTGGAGGTCGCAGTAGCTTAACAAAACGGTTTTAATGCCACTTGGAAGAGACGTGGAGGTCCCAGTAGCTTAACAAGACGCTTTTAATGCCCCTCGGAAGAGACGTGGAGGTCGCAGTAGCTTAAGAAGACGATTTTAATGCCCCTTGGAAAAGTGGTGGAGGTCACAGTAGCTTAACAAGACGGTTTTAATGCCCCTCGGAAGAGACGTGGAAGTCGCAGTAGCTTAACAAGACTGTTTTAATGCCCCTTGGAAGAGACGTGGAGGTCCCAGTAGCTTAACAAGACGCTGTTAATGCCCCTCGGAAGAGACGTGGAGGTCGCAGTAGCTTAACAAGACGGTTTTAATGCCCCTTGGAAAAGTGGTGGAGGACGCAGTAGCTTAGCAAGACGGTTTTAATGCCCCTTACAAGAGCCATACTGTACAGCATCTTAAAAATATTATTCCCATTATTGGGAGTGGGTCTCCCACAGTCGTTGCTTATGCCTTCCAAGCAAAAGCTGCCAAAAATAAGGACGGAGGAACTTTCAATAATGGCAACACGGACCACGGTCGCTCTGGTGGTATAGTGGTGGTGGAGGCTGAGGATAAGGAGAAGAACATAAAACAGCCGAAATGAGGAAGCTTATACCCATGTGTGGGTGTGAAGCGGTGCATGGGAATACACCTCCCAAAATAACACAGTGGATTTGACTTTATGTTACTCTGCTGTCATTTGGTGGTGATGAGAAGTCTGGCCCAATCCAGCCCTTGTTCATTTTGATAAGGGTCAGCTTGTCAGCATTGTCAGTTGACAGACGAGTGCGCTTATCAGTTATAATTCCCCCAGCAGCACTTAAAACACGCTCCAATAACAGGCTAGCAGCAGGGCAGGCCAGGACCTCCAATTCATACAGATCGAGTTCATTCCAAGTGTCCAGCTTGGATATCCAATAATTAAAAGGCACAGAGGAATCACGGAGGACGCTGGTACAGTCGGCAAGGTACTCCCTCACCATCTTTTGAAACTTTCCACTCCTTGTGAGAGTACCTTGCGCCTCAGGGTCTGTCCGAAGGGAGGGTCAGAGAAAACTGTCCCAGAACGTTGACAGTGTTCCCCTGCCTCTGCTGGATTGGAGTTGCGTCTCTCTCGCATGTACGCCTTGGTTGGGCAACGAACTGTGACCTCTGCCGCTAGCGTGTTCAGATGGGAATTTTTTTAATAGTTCTGCAGCAAAGGCCTTCTGGTACTGCCCCATTTTTGTAGACCTCTCCACCTCAGGAATAAGAGAGTGAAAGTTCTCCTTGTAGCGGGGGTCTAAAAGTGTCACCAACTAGTAATGACTGTCACACAACATTTTGACAACGCGAGGGTCACGGTTAAGGCAGCGTAACATAAAGTCAGCCATGCGTGCCAGAGTGGTAACGGGCAAGACTTCCGTGTCCTCACCAAGATGACGACTGACCATGCTCTCCTCCTCCTCCTCCTCCTCCTCCCCCCTGTCCTCTGGCCACCCACGCTGAACCGACGGTATGACAGTTGTACAGGTACTACCGTCTACAGCGCATGATACAAGCTCCTGTTCTTCCTCCTCCTCCTCTCCCTCATTGTCCCCCAATGCACGTTGGGATGAGATGAGGCTGGGCTGTGTGTAATCGACCGCTACAGCTTCTTGATCCATCTCATCATACTCTGGCTGCTATGCCACCTCTTTAATTCTCTGCAGAGAGTGTTGCAATAGACAGACAAGTGGAATGCTGACGCTTATGATGGCGTCATCACCACTCACCATCTTGGTGGACTCCTCAAAGTTTGTCAAGATGGTACATATGTCAGACATCCAGGTCCACTCCCAAGGTCTTATGTGTGGAGTCAGACCTGAATATCGACGGCCTTGTTGCAGCTGGTACTCCACAACTGCTCTCTTCTGCTCACAGATTCTTTGCAACATGTGGAGGGTAGAGTTCCAACGTGTGGGGACATCACACACCAGTCAGTGTTACGGAAGCTTCAAACGCTGCTGCAACACAGCAAGGGCGGCGGAAACTGTAGCCGACTTGCAAAAATAAGCTGACAGGCGGCGTACTTTGACGAGCAGATCTGGCAACTCGGGGTACGATTTAAGAAACCGCTGAACCACGAGACGCCACCAGGTTACGGCCATTGTCACACACGACTATGCCTGGATGTAGGTTCAGCGGTCTCAGCCACAGATCTGCCTGCTCTTTCACACTTGTCCACAACACGCAAGCAGTGTGAGGTTTCTCACCTAAGCTTATGAGTTTCAGCACAGCCTGTTGCCGCTTGGCGAAGGCAGTACTGCAGTGCTTCCAGCTTGTAACTGATGTGGTGATATCTGAGATGGAGGCTGAACATGAGGAGGAGGAGGAGGATGATGCTCAGGAGCTGTACACTGTGGGGGCAACTCTGACTGACATAGGGCCCGCAATCCTCGGTGTGGGGAGGATGTGTTCCGTCCCAACGTCCGACTGGGTCCCGGCTTCCACTATGTTTACCCAGTGTGCCGTCAGGGAGATGTACCGTCCCTGGCCACAAACACTTGTCCACGTGTCCGTTGTCAGGTGGACTCTCCCATTAACTGCATTGTTGAGGGCACGGCAGATGTTTTGGGACACGTGTTTGTGTAGTGCGGGGATGGCACACCGGGCAAAATAGTGTCGGCTTGGAACTGAGTACCGAGGACGGCCACTGCCATAAGGTTGCGAAAGGATTCTGTCTCCACCAGCCTAAAAGGCAGCATTTCCAGTCGTGAAATGTGCGAATTTAGGACTGTGGCCTGTGGGGCGAATTTCCGCTTTCGTTCAAAGGTCTGGGATATGGACAATTGAACGCTGCGGTGGGACGTGGACGTGGACGTTGATGCTGTTTCTTGAGAAACTGCCATAACAAGTGAAGACTGAGAGGAGGGAGCATCTTTGCATGCAGTATGCACAGGGGATTGACTTGCACACACAACAGGGCGTTCTATTGCACGCACAACAGCGGAAGAAGCAGTGGTGACACCCGCTGACACTGGTCGTGGACCCTGAGGTTCACCCCACAAAGTCGGGTGCTTTGCTGCCATGTGCCTGATGATGCTGGTGGTGGTCAGGCTGGTAGTTTTGTCACCCCTGCTGATGTTGGCATGGCAGGTGGTACAAATGGCCTTTTTGGGGTTATCAGCAGAGTCTTTAAAAAAAATTCCAGACTCTGGAAGACCTACCAGTTGTACTGACAACGTCCTTCGTGTTGGTGTTACGGGGAACTGTTGCCTGCCTTCTGTGTGCGGCCACCACACTGCTTCTTCCTGCCTGTTGGGGTACTCTGCCTCCCTCACCCTGTGGGCTGCTGGCCTCGCTCTGCATGTCCTCCTGCCACGTTGGGTCAGTTACTGGATCATCCACCACCTCCTCGTCTTCCACATGCGCACCACAATCCTCCTCCTCAATTCCTGGCAATTGTGTCTCGTCATCGTCCAGCTCTTGTGACAAATTGCCAGCGTCGACTTCCCGTGGCCGTGGCTGTTCAAATATTTGGGCATCGCTACATGGGATCTCCTCTTCCACCACTTCAAGTGGAGCAGGCGAGGGGCACATATCTGGAAATGGACAAGTGAACAGCTCTTCAGAGTGTCCAAGTGTGGGATCAGTTGCTGTCTGACAACACTCGGCATGGTGGGAGGAAGGAGCATCAGGGTGAGGTGGAGTATGCGGTCGAGACTCACGGCTACTAAGATTTGACCTTGTGGAAGACAGACCGGAAGGAAGTAAAATAGCTTACACTCTCACTATCAATGGGAAAGGGTAATAAAAAGTAGATTAGAACCATGGAAGAGGAAAACCACAGTTCTATTTCTCTGGCCTACACCCGACTCTTTTAATCAATCTGAACAATCAGGGAGAAACTATTACTGTTTTTCTTTACGGAAAAAATACCAAAAGCTGAATAATAGAGATTTTTTTACAGTGGAATGGCAAAACCACAATTATTGTTTACTGGGGCATACCAGACAATTTTAAATAGATATATTTGCGGCTGAACAGTGAGCGACACACTCAGACTGTTTTTTTCTAGGTAAAAATGGCCCAAAAGTGGATAATACAGAGGTTTGAACCATGGAACTGCAAAACCACACTTCTATTTCTCTGGCCTACACCAGACTATTTTCAACAAATATATTTGTGTCTGAACAATCAGGGAGACACTATTAAATATTTTTTTTTACGGCAAAAAATGCCAAAAGCAGGATAATAGAGATTTTTTTACCGTGGAACGGAAAAACCACAGTTATAATTTACTGGTGTATACCAGACTCTTTTAAACAGATATAGAGGTGTCTGAGCAATCAGGAGACACTATTAGAGATTTGACCTGTGGAACTGCAAAACCACAGTTCTATTTCTCGGGCCTACACCAGACTATTTTCAACAGATATATTTGTGTCTGAACAACCAGGAGACACTATTACTGTTTTTCTTTACGGCAAAAAATGCCAAAAGCAGGATAATAGAGATTTTTCACCGTGGAATAGCAAAACCACAGTTATAATTTACTGGTGTATACCAGACTTTTTTAAATAGATACATTTGCGGCTGAACAGTGAGCGACACACTCAAACTGTTTTTTTTAGGTAAAAATGGCCCAAAAGTGGATAATACAGAGGTTTGAACCCTGGAACTGCAAAACCACACTTCTATTTCTCTGCCCTTCACCAGACTATTTTAAACAGATATATTGGTGTCTGAACAATTAGGGAGACAGTATTACTGTTTTTCTTTACGGAAAAAATACCAAAAGCTGAATAATAGAGATTTTTTACCGTGGAATGGCAAAACCACAATTATTGTTTACTGGGGCATACCAGACAATTTTAAATATATATATTTGCGGCTGAACAGTGAACGACACACTCAAACTGTTTTTTTTTAGGTAAAAATGGCTCAAAAGTGGATAATACAGAGGTTTGAACCGTGGAACTGCAAAACCACACTTCTATTTCTCTGGCCTACACCAGACTATTTTCAACAAATATATTTGTGTCTGAACAATCAGGGAGACACTATTAAATATTTTTTTTTACGGCAAAAAATGCCAAAAGCAGGATAATAGAGATTTTTTATCGTGGGATGGCAAAACCACAGTTATAATTTACTGGTGTATACCAGACTCTTTTAAACAAATATACTTGTGTCTGAACAATCAGGAGACACTATTACTGTTTTTCTTTACGGAAAAAATACCAAAAGCTGGATAATAGAGATTTTTTATCGTGGGACGGCAAAACCACAGTTATAATTTACTGGTGTATACCAGACTCTTTTAAACAGATATATTTGTGTCTGAACAATCAGGAAACACTATTACTGTTTTTCTTTACGGCAAGAAATGCCAAAAGCAGGATAATACAGACATTTGACCCGTGAAACTGCAAAACCACAGTTCTATTTCTTGGGCCTACACCAGACTATTTTCAACAGATATATTTGTGTCTGAACAACCAGTAGACACTATTACTGTTTTTCTTTACGGCAAAAAATGCCAAAAGCAGGATAATAGAGATTTTTCACCGTGGAATGGCAAAACCACAGTTATAATTTACTGGTGTATACCAGACTTTTTTAAATAGATAAATTTGCGGCTGAACAGTGAGTGACACACTCAAACTGTTTTTTTTTAGGTAAAAATGGCTCAAAAGTGGATAATACAGAGGTTTGAACCCTGGAACTGCAAAACCACACTTCTATTTCTCTGCCTTTCACCAGACTATTTTCAACACATATATTTGTGTCTGAACAATCTGGAGACACTATTACTGTTTTTCTTTACGGAAAAAATACCAAAAGCTGGATAATAGAGATTTTTTACCGTGGAACTGCAAAACCACAGTTCTATTTCTCGGGCCTACACCAGACTATTTTAAACAGATATATTGGTGTCTTACACAATCAGGGAGACAGTATTACTGTTTTTCTTTACGTAAAAAATACCAAAAGCTGGATAACAGAGATTTTTTACCGTGGGACGGCAAAACCACAGTTATAATTTACTGGTGTATACCAGACTCTTTTAAACTGATATATTTGTGTCTGAACAATCAGGAGACACTATTACTGTTTTTCTTTACGGAAAAAATACCAAAAGCTGGATAATAGAGATTTTTTACCGTGGTACGGCAAAACCACAGTTATAATTTCCTGGTGTATACCAGACTCTTTTAAACAGATATATTTGTGTCTGAACAATCAGGAGACACTATTACTGTTTTTCTTTACGGCAAAAAATGCCAAAAGCAGGATAATACAGAGATTTGACCCGTGAAACTGCAAAACCACAGTTCTATTTCTCAGGCCTACACCTGACTATTTTCAACAGATATATTTGCGTCTGAACAATCAGGAGACACTATTGCTGTTTTTCTTTACGGCAAAAAATGCCAAAAGTAGGATAATAGAGGTTTTTCACCGTGGAACGGCAAAACCACAGTTATAATTTACTGGTGTATACCAGACTCTTTTAAACAGATATATTGGTGTCTGAACAATCAGGAGACACTATTACAGTTTTTCTTTATGGAAAAAATACCATAAGCTGGATAATAGAGATTTTTTACCATGGAACTGCAAAACCACAGTTATAATTTACTGGTGTATACCAGACTTTTTTAAATAGATATATTTGCAGCTGAACAGTGAGCGACACACATAAACTGGTTTTTTTTAGGTAAAAATGTCCCAAAAGTGGATAATACAGAGGTTTGAACCGTGGGACTGCAAAACCACACTTCTATTTCTCTGGCCTACACCAAACTCTTTTAAAAAAATATATTTGTGTCTGAATTGTCACAGACACACTTTTTTTTTTTTTAGGGGGGGGGGACACCAAAAGGTTAATAAGATGGGTATTTGTACAGTGTGAAGGAGGAAAAAAAAAAGAGGATTTAGATGAAAAAGAAGGATTTTTCCTGGCCCCCGAGACCTGGAGCTAAGGCCAGCAATTTCAGCAACAGGAGCACACAGGACTGTAATGCAGCGTTTGCTGGTATAACCACTGCGTCTCCTATTCAGCCTGCCTGCCTGCCTGCCTGATATCTGGGATGGATATTAGTCCTAAGAAGGACTGTTTGTTTGATCTGGCAGCCTTTACAGACCCTACACTAACTATTTTGCAGTATATATCTCTCCCTAAATCAGTAGTGCTGTCCCTACACTGTCTGATCCCAGCCGTCTGTGTCCAAGATGGCGGCGCCCGGTTTTAAATACTCGAGGTGACGCTGTCGGCCAGCCAATCAATGTAATGCCCACAACCAACATGGCTGCGGCATTACAGTGACTGGCTGGCAATCCCTGCATGTTCATTTGCTCTGTAAAGAGCGCCAAACATGCAGGGCGGAGACCCGAGCTCCCGCCCGAGTAACCCGGAATTGCTCGGTGCTCGCCGAACATCCCGAGTAGCGTGATGCTCGGGCGAGTACCGAGCAGTGTCGAGCATGTTCGCTCAACACTAATGTTGTCCAATTTCTCCTGAGTACACTGATACCCCATGTGTTGGAGAAACATACTGTTTGGGCGCATGTCAGGGCTCAGAAGGGAAGGAGTGATGTTTTGTAATGCAGACTTTGATGGAATTGTCTGTGGGCGTCTTGTCACGTTCTCAGAGCCCCTGATGGGCCTAAACAGTGGAAATGCCCAACAAGTGCCCCCTTTTTGGAACTGATACCTGATTTGTGAAGTTTATAATGTAGCGCCATACGTCGGTTGTGTAGGACCACCTGACGAACACTGCACAACTGACGTATGACAACCTGACTAACACTACATCAGTTGTGTAGTGTTCATCAGGTTGTCATACGTCAGAAATTTATTTAGTAGTACATGGATTTATGGTACTTTTTGAAGCATTCTTTCATGCACAAGCCAGGTTTGTCGGGCAGGTGTCACATTGTTAAATGGTGTCCTTGCGAATTCCCCTTTTATAACACACCCTCTTTTGTGACTTACCTTTTTTTGTGGCTTGAGGGATCTACCCTGGGAAATGCTGGCCTGGTACAATTCTCGGTCCTTCAGTTCCGGAAGTACTAGGGCCCGCTCGGTCACCACTGCCAAATATCAGGGCCTTGATAACTGTCTCCTGGAAGTAAAGGTATGATGCAGAAATCTGGCCTGCACATTGTGACAGAAGGAAAGCATTGTGCATTGCCATCTGTACAACTTCTTATACCATACCTTGGCCTTTCTCAAAGCACTGTACGGCTGGAGGACTTGATCAGAGAGATCAACTCCCCCCATGTACTTGTTGTACCCCACTACACAGTCTGGTTTGCTGACCCGTGTAGTGGAACCTCGTGCAGTGCTGAGGGTGCTGCCATCACCATGTATGGTGGTCAAGAGAAGGACATCCCTCTTGTCCTTGTACTTGACCACCAGAAGGTGGTCGCTACATTGGGCTCTGCTTTCACCCCTTCTGAGCATCTGCCCAATTAGCGTCTTTGTGAGGCCTCTCTGATTTTTGCGGACATTACCGCAGGCTGCAGTACGTCGTGCAGAGAGGGACTTGAAGAGAGGGACAATGTTATAAAAGTTATCCATGCACAGGTGATAACCTTTATCCAGCAGTGGATGCACCAAGTCCCACATAATTTTCCCACTCACTCTCAGAACAGGGGGGCATTCAGGGGGTTCAATCCGGGAGTCCTTCCCTTCGTAAACTCTAAACTTGTGAGTGTACCCTGAGGTACTCTCACAAAGTTTATACAGCTTGATTCCGTACCTGGCCCTCTTACTGGGCAGGTACTGCCGGAATCCAAGCCGCCCCTTAAAAGCAATGCACATACACTTCAGCAAACATGTTGTTGAAGTGTTCGATGACCGGCCGAACTTTGAAAAGACGATCAAAGTTCGGGTCATCATGTGCAGGACACCTTGCATTATCGTTGTAATGCAAGAACTTGTGGATGGCCTCAAAACGTGTCCTGGTCATGACGATTCAGAACACTGGAGTGTTATACAAAACGTCAACACTCCTGTATTGCCGAACTTCAGGCTTCTTCAGGATCCCCATATGAAGGAACAGGCCCCAAAACTTCTTCATTTCTACTGCATCTACAGGAGACCAGTTAGAAAATGATGAAGATGGGTTTTGTTCTAAAAACTGATGAGCGTACAAATTGATTTGGCCCACCATGAGGTTTATAAAATCCTCAGAGAAAAAGACTTTGAAAAAGTCTATTTCTGTGAGGTCGGTGGTGTCAAACTTGATTCCTGATTCCGCCACGAAATCAAGAATTAGTGGCTCATAGTTTTCATGGGGGGGGGGTGACGTCCACATGGGGTCAGTAGTGGGGGGTGCTGGTTCGTCTTCTCTCCTGGGACGTCTGCGGGGTGGTCCAGCAGCACCTGAGGAGGAAGAAGAGGAGGAAGCGAGTTTGGGATGAGCGGGGCATTTTTTTTTGTTATGTATGTAGTGTGTGTGTCTGTACTTTATTTACAGTGTGTGTGTCAGTGTGCTTGGTGTGACCTTTTTTTCTGAAAAAAAAGGGAATAAGGGACTACTGTATCTGGTGCAAACAGCGAACATGAGTGAGGAGCGGTGAAGTATGTCACCGATCAATGCTCGGCAGCTACTGGATGTGCGCACGGATGTGTGGGAAGTGGGAAGAGGGGAATTGGGGTGGATGAGGGAAGATCAGAGATGACTTACCAAAGTCTTCTCTGTTCTTCTTTCAGCAGCAGGCTCTGGAGCAGGATCAGCAGCAGGATCGGCGCAGAAGAGCCAGGAGCAGGAGACCGGGCCCAGAGCAGGAGACCGGGCCCGGAGCAGGAGACGGCGCTCGGAGCAGGAGACGGCGCCCGGAGCAGGAGACGGTCCCAGGAGCAGGAGACGGTGTCCGGAGCAGGAACTGGAGCCCGGAGCAGGAAACCAGGACCAAAGCTGGAGCTGGAGACCACAACCAAGAGAATTAACAAAAAAAATCCTGAAAAGCAGCGAGCATGTATGTAGATCAGTGACGTAGTCACTGGTCATCGCTCGGCCGCTGCAGGACACACGAAAAAAAAAAACTGTCGGGAAGGGAGGTAAAATGAGGGGGGAGGGGAGAGGGGGGATTGGGGTGGATGAGGGGAGAACAGAGATGGACTTACCAAAGTCTTCTCTGTTCTTTTTTCAGCAGGCTCTGGAGCAGTATCTGGAGCAGGATCTGGAACAGGGTCTAGAGCATGAACCGCAGCAGGTCAGGAGCAGGAGACCCAGGACGCTGGAGCAGAAGATCCAGGAGACCAGAGCAGCAGCAACAGCGACTGGAGCAGGTGAGTAGACGGTCTTGTAGTGTCTCAGAAGAATCTGCGGCACTACAAGGTCCAGCGACAGACAGATCAGATGTGACCGCTCTGTAGAAATCCTCACCAAGTGTGAGGGTCTGCAGGTCGGTCACAGGGGGGTGATAGGGTGGTGACTAGTGTTGAGCCACCCCCGTAGTGTTCGGGTTCGGTTCGGTTCGTCGAACACCGGGATGTTCGAGGAACTGTTCGTCGAACTGTTCGTCGAACACCTTAGAACACCGTCGAACACCGTTAAAACCAATGGCAGGCAAACAAAAACACATAGAAACACATAGAAAACACCTTCAAAGGTGTCCAAAAGCTGACAAACTGCTCAGAAGACGCTTTCTTTAAAAAAGCCGGCCGGCAATTCAGCAGCGGCATACACCGGTACCCGACAATTTAGACAAAAAGGAATAGAGCCTCACACATAGATTAGATAGATAGAAACATGTCAGTCACATATATATGAAGTACAGTGACAGTGTTGCTTACTGTACTTGTCATTTAGTGTAAAGGATTTATTAAAAAATATAATAGTGTTTTCATGCACTGTCTCTTTAAAAAAGCCGGCCGGCAATTCAGCAGCGGTATCCGACAATTTATAACAGACAGAATAGAGCTTCACACATAGATTAGATAGATAGAAACATGTCAGTCACATATATATGAAGTACAGTGACAATGTTGCTTACTGTACTTGTCATTTAGTGTAAAGGATTTATTTAAAAAAGTAATAGTGTTTTCATGCACCGTCTCTTTAAAAAAGCCGGCCGGCAATTCAGCATCTGTACCCGACAATTTATAACAGACAGAATAGAGCTTCACACATAGATTAGATAGATAGAAACATGTCAGTCACATATATATGAAGTACAGTGATAGTGTTGGTTACTGTACTTGTCATTTAGTATTAAAATAAAGGATTTATTATTAAAAAAAATTGGCGTGGGGTTCCCCTTAATTTTAGTCTCTAGCGGAGGTTAAGCAGACAGCTGGGGCAGATGTTTGAAGCCTGGGAAGGGGGTAATACCCACGGAGCTTCCCAGGCTACTAATATGAGCCCCCAGCTGAATACATAGCCTTTACTAGCTATTAAAATGGGGGACCCCCCAAAAAAATGACGTGGGGTCCCCCCTAATTTAATAGCTAGCAAAGGCTAGGCAGACAGCTGGGGGCTGATATTAATAGCCCAGGAAGGGTGCCATGAATATTGGCCCCCTCCCAGGCTAGAAACACCAGCCGTCAGCCGCCCCAGAAATGTCGCATTCATAGGATGCGCCAATTCTGGCACTTAGCCTCGCTCTTCCACGCTGCCCTGGTGCGGTGGCAGGGGGTAATAGGGCTGGGGTTGATGTCAGCTTATAATGCCAGCTGACATCAAGCCCAGGTTAGTAATGGAGAGGCGTCTATAAGACACCCCCATTACTAACCCCATAGTCAAAGTTAAAAGAAAACACAAACACCCAGAATAAAGTCCTTTAATTGAAATAAAGACACAATCCTTTATTGTTCTAAATTAAACCATACTTACCATCACGCCCATTCCAGCTGAAGCCAACGATCTCCTGCAATAAAAGAAAAATAATAAAGCAACATCATCCTTACCTTTCCATGGTTCCCACGACAGCTTCAGCTCTGCTACATCGAGATGACAGGCTGGACCGCAGCAGAACGCCGCCATCCAGCCTGTCATCCCGCAGACACTGAGAAGCGCAGGCTTGCTTGCGCTCTGCAGTGTCTGGCTGTGACGGCATAAAGATGAGACGAGTTCATGTCCAATGAACTCGGCGCACCTCATGCACGTCACTGACAGCGTGGGAAAATTGTCACGCTGAAGAGCTGAGTGCAGGAGAATTCTCCCACGCTGTCGGTGACGTGCATAAGGTGAGCTCATGTCCAATGAACTCAGCTCACCTCCTGCACGTCACTGACAGCGTGGGAGAATTCTCCTGCACTCAGCGCTTCAGCGTGAGAATTCTCCCACGCTGAAGCGCTGAGTGCAGGAGAATTTTCCCACGCTGTCAGTGACGTGCATGAGGTGAGCCGAGTTCATTGGACATTAACTCGGCTCATCTGGATGCCCTCACAGAGAGACACTGTGGAGCGCAAGCATGCCTGCGCTTCTCAGTGTCTGCGGGATGACAGGCTGGATGGCAGCGTTCTGCTGCGGTCCAGCCTGTCATCTCGATGTAGCAGAGCTGAAGCTGTCATGGGAACCACGGAAAGGTAAGGATGATGTTGCTTTATTATTTTTCTTTTATTTCAGGAGATCGTTGGCTTCAGCTGGAATGGGTGTGATGGTAAGTATGGTTTAATTTAGAACAATAAAGAATTGTGTGTTTATTTCAATTAAAGGACTTTTTTCTGGGTGTTGTGTTTTTTTTAAATACTTTACTAGAAATTCATGGTGGTCATGTCTAATATTGGCGTGACCCCATGAATTTTGGGCTTAGGGCCAGCTGATAATGCCAAGCTGGCCCTAACCCCTTTATTACCCAGTGAGCCACCGCATCAGGGCCCTGGATGAGTTGGGTACAGCGCCAGAAGATGGCGCTTCTATGAACGCGCCATTTTCCGGGGTGGCTGCGGACTGCAATTTGCAGCGGGGGTGGCCCAGAAAGCTTGGGCCTCCCTGCGCTGCGGATTCCAGCCCCCAGCTGCATAGTTGTACCAGGCTGGACACAAAAACAGGGCGAAGCCCCACGTCAATTTTCTTTAAATTATTTCATGAAATAATTAAGAAAAAAAGGGCTTCCCTATAGGCCAGGTACAAATAGGCAGCTGGTGGTTGGGGGCAGCCCGTTCCTGCCTGCTGCACCTGACTGGACACAAATATAGTGCGAAGCCCCACGTCAATTTTTTTTTAATTATTTCATGAATTTCCTGAAATAATTTAAAAAAATTGAAGTGGGGCTTCGCACTATATTTGTGTCCAGCCAGGTACAGCAGGCAGGAATGGGCTGCCACCAGCTGCCTATTTGTACCTGGCCGGACACAACAATATAGGGAAGGCCTTTTTTTCTTAATTATTTCATGAATTTCATGAAATAATTAAAAAAAATTGAAGTGGGGCTTCGCACTATATTTGTGTCCAGCCAGGTACAGCAGGCAGGAACGGGCTGCCCCCAACCACCAGCTGACTATTTGTACCTGGCCGGACACAACAATATAGGGAAGGCCTTTTTTTCTTAATTATTTCATGAATTTCATGAAATAATTAAAAAAAAAATACGTGGGGCTTCGCCCTATTTTTGTGTCCAGCCAGGTACAACTAGGCAGCTGGGGGCTGGAATCTGCAGCGCAGGGAGGCCCAAGCTTTCTGGGCCCCCCCCGCTGCAAATTGCAGTCCGCAGCCACCCCGGAAAATGGCGCGTTCATAGAAGCGCCATCTTCTGGCGCTGTACCCAACTCATCCAGGGCCCTGGTGCGGTGGCTCACTGGGTAATAAAGGGGTTAGGGCCAGCTTGGTATTATCAGCTGGCCCCAAGCCCAAAATTCATGGGGTCACGCCAGTATTAGACATGACCGCCATGAATTTCTAGTAAAGTATTTAAAAAAAACACAACACCCAGAATAAAGTCCTTTAATTGAAATAAACACACAATTCTTTATTGTTCTAAATTAAACTATGCTTACCATCACGCCCATTCCAGCTGAAGCCAACGATCTCCTGCAATAAAAGAAAAATAATAAACCAACCTCATCCTTACCTTTCCATGGTTCCCACGACAGCTTCAGCTCTGCTACATCGAGATGACAGGCTGGACCGCAGCAGAACGCTGCCATCCAGCCTGTCATGCCGCAGACACTGAGAAGAGCAGGCATGCTTGCGCTCCTCAGTGTCTCGCTGTGACGGCATCCAGATGAGCCGAGTTCATGTCCAATGAACTCAGCTCACCTCATGCACGTCACTGACAGCGTGGGAAAATTCTCACGCTGAAGTGCTGAGTGCAGGAGAATTGTCCCACGCTGTCAGTGACGTGCATGAGGTGAGGTCATGTCCAATGAACTCAGCTCACCTCATGCACCTCACTGACAGCGTGGGAAAATTCTCCTGCACTCAGCGCTTCAGCGTGAGAATTCTCCCACGCTGTAAGTGACGTGCATGAGGTGCGCCGAGATCATTGGACATGAACTCGTCTCATCTTTATGCCGTCACAGCCAGACACTGCAGAGCGCAAGCAAGCCTGCGCTTCTCAGTGTCTGCGGGATGACAGGCTGGATGGCGGCGTTCTGCTGCGGTTCAGCCTGTCATCTCGATGTAGCAGAGCTGAAGCTGTCGTGGGAACCATGGAAAGGTAAGGATGAGGTTGCTTTATTATTTTATTTTTATTACAGGAGATCGTTGGCTTCAGCTGGAATGGGCGTGATGGTAAGTATGGTTTAATTTAGAACAATAAAGAATTGTGTCTTTATTTCAATTAAAGGACTTTATTCTGGGTGTTTGTGTTTTTTTTAACTTTGACTATGGGGTTAGTAATGGGGGTGTCTTATAGACGCCTCTCCATTACTAACCTGGGCTTGATGTCAGCTGGCATTATAAGCTGACATCAACCCCAGCCCTATTACCCCCTGCCACCGCACCAGGGCAGCGTGGAAGAGCGAGGCTAAGTGCCAGAATTGGCGCATCCTATGAATGCGCCATTTCTGGGGCGGCTGACGGCTGGTGTTTCTAGCCTGGGAGGGGGCCAATATTCATGGCTCCCTTCCTGGGCTATTAATATCAGCCCCCAGCTGTCTGCCTAGCCTTTGCTAGCTATTAAATTAGGGGGGACCCCACGTCATTTTTTTTGGGGGGTCCCCCATTTTAATAGCTAGTAAAGGCTATGTATTCAGCTGGGGGCTGATATTAGTAGCCTGGGAAGCTCCGTGGGTATTACCCCCTTCCCAGGCTTCAAACATCTGCCCCAGCTGTCTGCTTAACCTCCGCTAGAGCCTAAAATTAAGGGGAACCCCACGCCAATTTTTTTAATAATAAATCCTTTATTTTAATACTAAATGACAAGTACAGTAACCAACACTGTCACTGTACTTCATATATATGTGACTGACATGTTTCTATCTATCTAATCAATGTGTGAAGCTCTATTCTGTCTGTTATAAATTGTCGGGTACAGATGCTGAATTGCCGGCCGGCTTTCTTAAAGAGACGGTGCATGAAAACACTATTATTTTTTTTAATAAATCCTTTACACTAAATGACAAGTACAGTAAGCAACACTGTCACTGTACTTCATATATATGTGACTGACATGTTTCTATCTATCTAATCTATGTGTGATTCTCTATTCCTTCTATTCTAAATTGTTGGGTACAGATGCTGAATTGCCGGCCGGCTTTTTTAAAGAGACGGTGCATGAAAACACTATTATTTTTTTTGATAAATCCTTTACACTAAATGACAAGTACAGTAATCAACACTGTCACTGTACTTCATATATATGTGACTGACATGTTTCTATCTATCTAATCTATGTGTGATTCTCTATTCCTTCTATTCCAAATTGTCGGGTACCGCTGCTGAATTGCCGGCCGGCTTTTTTAAAGAGACGGTGCATGAAAACACTATTATTTTTTTTGATAAATCCTTTACGCTAAATGACAAGTACAGTAAGCAGCACTTTCACTGTACTTCGTATATATGTGGCTGACATGTTTATATCTATCTAATCTATGTGTGAAGCTCTATTCTTTCGGTTCTAAATTGTCGGGTACCGGTGTATGCCGCTGCTGAATTGCCGGCTTTTCATGTTTCACTGTTGGCACTGTTCCCATCGATTTGGGCAATCACTGTAATGCCACAACCACCATGGCTGTGGCATTACAGTGAGTGGCAGACAATCCCTGCATGATTGGTGCTCTAAATAGCACCAGACATGCAGGACACGCTTTTGGTGCACGAACAGTTATCGAACATAACCTCGAACAGCCGAATTTTTTGCAAATCGTTCGGGTTCGTCGAACAACTCGAACACCGCCCAAAACAGCTCGAATTTGAGATTGGCGAACAGTTCTAGTCGAACACCGCTCATCTCTAGTGGTGACAGGCCACCCAGTCACCTCCCGGTCAGGTAATATGATTGGAGCGATCGATGATGACATTGATCGCTCCAATCAGAGTACCTGAATACAGGTGACAGGGCAGTCACAGGGAGGTGTCACCTCCCTGTGACCCCCTGTGGTGCATGCTGTGCCCCAGCCATCTGATTGGTGCAATCAATATCACCAATCAGACATGGATGTCATCGATCGCTCCAATCAAAACAGTCTGGGGGCTTTCATCACATTGCAGAGGGTCATGGGGTGGTGACAGGCAGGTCTCAAGCTGGTCCCCGCCCCATGACCGCCCTGTCACCGCGCGGTCACGCTATGATCGGAGCGATCGAAGTGATCGGCGATCGTACCGATCATAGTGCTTTGGGGTCAGGGCTGCTGTCTCCTAGTAACAGGCTAGGATCAGTGCTCTTAGGAGCACCGATCCTAGACTGCACATCACTGTTTCCGGCAATCTGATTGCCGGAAACAGTGAGAATGGTGTGATTAGCTGTTTAGAATTGAACAGCCAATCACAGCGATCGTGGGTGCGGAGAGGCTGCGACACCCCCTGGAATGGCGGCGCCATCTACCCTGAGGTAAGATGGCGCCGCAAATTTAATGCGATCACCGCAACTTTAGTTGTGGGACCGCATTAAAGACCATGACCTAATAGTACGTCATTGGTCCAATCGGCCCAGGTCCCAATGACGTACTATTCGGTCACACGTCAGAATGGGGTTAAGATCGGACAACCCCTTTAATACTTGCATTGGATATTAATGTTATTGAGCATGAGTTCCAAAAGGGTGTTGAAAAGTGAATCAGACCCTCTACCCATTCACAACATTACATCGATTTGCAATACGTTTCTAGCTAGAGCCCCTTGGGCTAAATTCCCACGATGAGTGTTTGGAGCTGAGCAAAAACACAGCGTAATACACAGTATTTCTAGCAAAGTGGAATGGATTTACAGGAATCTCATGCCCCCTGTGCATTTTTTATGCTGCATAAACTGACCTGTGGTGTGATTTTTAAATTTCCAACATGTAAATTTCTTATGCGGTAAATATGCAAGTTCTTTGCGTATTTTTCCCATGACTTGAATGAGATAAGAAAAATATGCATATAAAAAAAAGTATGCGTTTTTAGTGCATTTCTGTAGCATAAATACAATAAAAATACATATAATCCTTATAAACCATGAAGTGTCAAAAAGAAAGCAGCTTTATTTAAAACATGAAGCACCAAAAGGAGACAAAAACTGTAGCAGAAAATCATGATAAAAACACATGCAAATAGAGCACTCAAAACTGCAATGAAAAAGCGCAAGTAACCTATTTTAGCTAACTGGATTTTCAAAAACGCACCATTCATCATGGGAACTTAGCCTTTAACCCCTTAAGCCCCGCGGGTGGTTTGCACGTTAATGACTGGGCCAATTTTTACAATTCTGACCACTGTCACTTTATGAGGTAATTACTCTGGAACGCTTCAACGGATCCCCCTGATTCTGAGACTGTTTTTTCATGACATATTGTACTTCATGACTGTGGAAAAATTTCTTCGATATCACTTGCTTTTATTTGTGAAAAAAACGGAAATTTGGCGAAAATTTTGAAAATTTTGCAATTTTCAAAATTTGAATTTTTAAGCCCTGAAATCAGAGCGATATGTCACACAAAAGAGTTAATAAATAACATTTCCCACATGTCTACTTTACATCAGCACAATTTTGGAACCAAAATTTTTTTTTGTTAGGGAGCTATAAGGGTTAAAAGTTAACCAGCGATTTCTCATTTTTCCAACAAAATTTACAAAACCATTTTTTTAGGGACCACATCACATTTGAAGTCACTTGGAGAGGTCTTTTTGACAGAAAATACCCAAAAGTGACACCATTCTAAAAACTGCACCCCTCAAGGTGCTCAAAACCACATTCAAGAACTTTATTAACCCTTCAGGTGCTTCACAGGAATTTTTTGAATGTGGAAGAAAAAAATGAACATTTAACTTTTTCACAAAAATGTTACTTTAGACCCAATTTTTTTTATTTTCACAGGGGTAACAAGAAAAAATGGACCCCAAAATTTGTTGTGCAATTTCCCCTGGGCACGCAGATACCCAATATTTGGGGAAAAAACACTGTTTGGGCGCACGGCAGGGCTCGGAAGGGAAGGAGCGCCATTTGACTTTTTGATTGTAAAATTTGCTTGAATAATAAGCGGACGCCATGTTGTGTTTGGAGAGCCCCTGTGTGCCCAAACATTGGAGCTCCCCCACAAGTGACCCCATTTTGGAAACTAGACCCCCCAAGGCACCTTTATAGATGCATAGTGAGCACTTGGAACCCCTAGGTGCTTCACAAATTGATTCGTAAAAATGAAAAAGTGAAAAAAAAAACACTTTTTCATTTTTACGAATCAATTTGTGAAGCACCTAGGGGTTCCAAGTGCTCACTATGCATCTAGATAGGTGCCTTGGGGGGTCTCGTTTCCAAAATGGGGTCACTTGTGGGGGAGCTCCAATGTTTGGACACACAGGGACTCTCTAAATACAACATGGTATCCGCTAACAAATTGAATGGAAAATCGGCTCAAATTGTTAGCGGACACCACATTGCGTTTGGATAGCCCCTCTGTGCCCAAACTTTGTAGCTCCCCCACAAGTGACCCCATTTTGGAAACTAGACCCCCCAAGGCACCTTTATAGATGCATAGTGAGCACTTGGAACCCCCAGGTGCTTCACAAATTGATTCGTAAAAATGAAAAAGTGAAAAAAAAAACACTTTTTCATTTTTACGAATCAATTTGTGAAGCACCTAGGGGTTCCAAGTGCTCACTATGCATCTAGATAGGTGCCTTGGGGGGTCTAGTTTCCAAAATGGGGTCACTTGTGGGGGAGCTCCAATGTTTGGGCACACAGGGACTCTCTAAATGCAACATGGTATCCGCTAACAAATTGAATGGAAAATCGGCTCAAATTGTTAGCGGACACCACATTGCGTTTGGAGAGCCCCTCTGTGCCCAAACTTTGGAGCTCCCCCACAAGTGGCCCCATTTTGGAAACTAGACCCCCCAAGGCACCTTTCTAGATGCATAGTGAGCACTTGGAACCCCCAGGTGCTTCACAAATTGATTCGTAAAAATGAAAAAGTGAAAAAAAAAACACTTTTTCATTTTTACGAATCAATTTGTGAAGCACCTAGGGGTTCCAAGTGCTCACTATGCATCTAGATAGGTGCCTTGGGGGGTCTAGTTTCCAAAATGGGGTCACTTGTGGGGGAGCTCCAATGTTTGGGCACACAGGGACTCTCTAAATGCAACATGGTATCCGCTAACAAATTGAATGGAAAATCGGCTCAAATTGTTAGCGGACACCACATTGCGTTTGGAGAGCCCCTCTGTGCCCAAACTTTGGAGCTCCCCCACAAGTGACCCAATTTTGGAAACTAGACCCCCCAAGGCACCTTTCTAGATGCATAGTGAGCACTTGGAACCCCCAGGTGCTTCACAAATTGATTCGAAAAAGTGAAAAAAAAAACACTTTTTCATTTTTATGAATCAATTTGTGAAGCACCTGGGGTTCCAAGTGCTCACTATGCATCTAGATAGGTGCCTTAGGGGGTCTAGTTTCCAAAATGGGGTCACTTGTGGGGGAGCTCCAATGTTTGGGCACACAGGGACTCTCCAAACGCAACATGGCGTCCGCTAACAATTTGAGCCGATTTTCCTTTCAATTTGTTAGCGGACACCATGTCGCGTTTGGAGAGCCCGTGATGTGCCTAAACAGTGGAGCTCCCCCACAAGTGTCCCCATTTTGGAAACTATACCTCTCAACGATTTTATTAAGGTGTATAGTGAACATTTTGAACCCAGAGGTACGGCACAGAATTTGTTTACATTAGGTCATCATATTGAATAAGTTGTCATTATTCTTGAGCGCAAGTGCTCGCTACTTGAGTTTGCATCGGGTACTCAGGTATGCACCATGTACAGCGTGTGCTCGAGTGACATGCTCGAGTCCCTGCTCCGCATGTTTCACGGTTATTAGACACCCAAAAAAAAACATGCGGGGATCGCTCGTGCATGGCAGGCAATCCCCGTAAAGTTTTTTGGCCGCGAAGCATATGGGGCAGAGACTCGAGCATGTCACTCAAATACCCACGATACTCAATGCATACCAGAGCACCCGATGCAAACTCAAGTAGCGAGCACTTGCTCTCAACACTAGTCGCCATATCGTCATCTTTTTTTCTTACTTTTGAAAAAAATCCCAACCCCAGCCCTAACCCTAGCACAACCCTAGCCCTAGCACAACCCTAGCCCTAGCACAACCCTAGCCCTAGCACAACCCTAGCCCTAGCACAACCCTAGCCCCAGCACAACCCTAGCCCCAGCACAACCCTAGCCCCAGCACAACCCTAGCCCCAGCACAACCCTAGCCCCAGCACAACCCTAGCCCCAAACCCAGCCCTAACCCTAGCCCAATCCTAACCCAAGAGTTTATTTTTGACGCCGTTCCTTGTGCGGTATAAGTGATTAGACGACTTTATTCTTCGGGTCGGTGTGATTACAGCAATGCCAGAATCATATGGGGTTTTTATGACTGACAGCTGTCACACACTAAAAGACGCACTTTTTGTAAAATCTAGTTTTTGCATCGCCATATTTTGAGAGCTATAATTTTTCCAGATTTTGGCAGACAGTCATGTGACAGCTCGTTTTTTGCGGGATGACTTGACGTTGTTATTGGTGCCATTTTCAGGCACGTGACATTTTTTGATCGCTTTCTATTCCGATTTTTGGGAGGCAGAATAAACAAAAACCAACAATTCAGGAATTGTTTTTTTTTTTTTTTTTATTCTGTTCCGCGTGTGGTAAAATTGATGAGGTAGTTTTATTCTTCGGGTCAGTACATTTACAGCGGTACCACATTTGTATCATTTTTCTATGTTTTGGCGCTTATACACAATAAAAGCTATTTTATAGAAAAAAATATTTTTTAGCATCGCTTTATTCTGAGAGCTATAGCTTTTTTATTTTTCGGCTAATGGAGCTGTATGGCAGCTTGTTTTTTGCGGGACGGGATGACGTTTTCAGCGGTATCATTTTTATTTATATGCGTCTTTTTGATCGCGTGTTATTCCACTTTTTGTTTGGCGGTATGGTGATAAAGCATTGTTTTTTGCTTCGTTTTTTTTTTTTTTTTTTTTTTTTTTACCGTGTTCACTGAAGGGGTTAACTAGTGGGACAGTTTTATAGGTCAGGTTGTTCCGGACGCGGCGATACCAAATATGTGTACTTTTATTGTTTTTTTTGTTTTTTTTTTATAATAATATTTATTGATGGGTACATTATATTTTTATTTTTGGTGTATTATTTTTTTTATTTTTTTATAATATTTTTGCACATTTTTTTTTTTTCCACTTTCACACAGTTTATACACTTTATTTCTTTGTCCCACTCTGGGAGTTTCACTTTTTTTTTTCTGATCGCCTGCATGGCACAGGAATGAAGCACCATCCCTATGCCATGAAGGCTGTCAGAAGTGCACAGTGTGAAGATTGCTTGGAGATGCACTGCGCATGCCCAAGCAATCTTCCTGCTCTCTGGTGACCCGGATGTTGTCATGACGACATCGGGTCGTCATGGCAACACCCGGGAAGCCTTTGCAGACTGCGCTGGAAGCCGGAAGAGGAGGTGAGTATCGCCGATCACCTCCCCTTGCCCCCGCAATGCCGCGATCGACTTCGATCGACTTCGATCGCAGCATCGCGGGGGTTAATGTGCTGGGAGCGGTGCAGGACCGCTCCCTGCACATTGTCACAGCTGACACCCGGTACTATCAGCTGACACCCGGCGGCAATCGCGCCCGCACAGCCTGTGTGCGCGCGCGATCGCCATGACGTACTAATACGGGTCTGGCTCTTAAGTCCCAGGGCACAGACGCGTATTAGTACGTCAGATGTTATTAAGGGGTTAAGGGGTTGTGCCATCATAAAGAATACATTTAACTGAGCAGAAAACATGGAAATAAATGGTTTTGCAATTTACAGTTATTAAAAATTATGCTCCATTCAAAAAATAACAAAGCTTTCATCTGGTGAAGTATGCTCCCTGGCATTATTACATTCCATCCTCCCAGCGGCCGATCAGCTGGCCGAGCATGCGCAGTTCCTGTCATCATAAGAGATCCCCCCTCAACTCCCCACCCCCAGTTTGCACAACATTTGCTCACCTCACACAGCTCTGACAGCGAGTGCAGGGAGCAGATTGCTGAGAAACATGGAAAGCCTGTCAGTGATTGTTCCCCTGCACTCAGATCTGACATCTGGGTAAGATTGTTCTGCTTCATGTGTGTGCAGTCTGAGCTGTGTGAGCGCGGGAAGTGTCTCACATACGTTGTGTACACTGGGGCTGGGGAGTTGGGGGGGAACACTTATGATGACAAGACCTGAGCATGCTCGGTCAGCTGATCGGTCACGGTGAGGATAGAATGGAAGGGGGCATATTTCAGAAGATAAAAGCTTGATATTTTTTGAATGGAGCATCATCTTTAATAACTGTAAATTACAAAACCATTTATTTCCACATTTTCTGCTTTGTTAAATGTATTCTTCATGGTGGCACAACCCCTTAAAGGCAGTTGACCACTCTTCAGACAACCCCATTCATATTATATTCCCCAGTGTAAAATAAAAATAACCCATACTCATCTTCCTCCCACCGGAGTCTTTTCAGCGATATCAGTGCAGGGTCTCCCAGTGCTTAGCTGTCATTGTTATCAGCAGCCTCTAATGGGCAATGGGCCGTAGTTCTCACACTTCCTTCGTACATCTAAGTTTATTCCAAGGGAAGTCTGAGCTAAGCAGCACATTAACGATTGCTAATTGGCTGCAGTGCTCACATGGCATAACAATGTCACATAAGTCTTGGGAGACCCAGCGACAATATGGAGGTGAGTATTTGTTATTCTTACTTTACATTGGGCACCATAGTGTTTAAAAAGGGTCTGTCCAAGTAGTAGACGACAACTCCTTTAAAAATAACTAATCTGATAACTGCAGATTGTTGTCTGTTTCCAGATAGCAACAAGATGTAAAAGAACAAGTAAACTGAAACATAAGTCAAATCAGACAATAACAAAAAGTATTTCCTTTCTGGAAAAAAATCCCTTGTTGATTATCGCTTATCCTGCTTAGAAGAAGAAATCAACTGATTGCCTTAGTAACATCTTTAGGAAAAGGGGTTGTATCAGAAAGACAACCCACTATAAATGCTGGTATTTTATCTTTACTTGAGTAAATGCTTTTTTAGAAATAACCATGTAATTGCCTTTGAAAACAATAGGGTAAATTGACTTTAGATTGGATAAAGTACATTCCTAAGTTCAATATGGGGGTTAGATCTGTCCATAGACTTTCTACAGAAATCCTCTTGTGACCTGACCAAGATCATCTTGGTTAAAATGTTATTTCTCAGTGATAGTTTCTGAGCTCTTCGAATACCAATTTCAGAGTTACCTTTGGGTCTGAGAAATAAATTAAAACTCAGTAATAGCGAATCAATTGGTTCTTTGAGTGTAAAAAAGCCATTTTCCATATTTTTGTCTCCTGAGCTGTCATGTAAATGACTGTATTTATCATGAAATTGTTCACATTATATTTATGACCTTTTATATTTATAAAGGCCTCACTTTTCATACTGAATAGAAAAACCATGCTTCCTCCGGGTAGAGCAGGCATTTTCAAGATTTCAATACTTTTATGTAATTAGGTATTTTTGTTTCTTTCACGGAGGACGGAATTTCTGTAGATGAGAAACTCTTCAACGTATTATACCTTTCAAGATTGCATATTGTAAAGTGCATCTGTGTGGGAGTTGTTCATGTATATGTAGATATTATCTGCTGCGGTGTTCTTTTTCTATTGCTGTTTACATGGCCATCATGGTGTTCATGGAAAGAGTACATGATGTAATCTAGTTTAACTGTTTCTATGGACATCATGTAAATAAATCATGGTATGCGGAGCCTCAGTGTTACTGTGATTAGAGATGGTGCTTTCAGTTCAAATTAAAAGAAAGACTGGCTCGTGGGTGGACCGTTTTGGGAGTAAAATGATGAACAGATGAGTATTTCTTCTTTTTACATCATGAAGGCAAGAAGTCTGTGGCAATGGAATATGTTTGCAGAGCTCATGCTGCACTTTGAAAAGCACAGTCCCGATTGGGACATGCAATAAAAGAGTTTATCAAAGGGTAAAGCAATCACTGTTGTGTGGTTTCACCTTGGAGCACCAGTTTACTCTATACTTTACAGCTGCTGATCAGAAGTGGCAGCCTAAACCTTCATTCACAATGACGAATTCTCCTAGTTTTCCTTACATGCTCAATGTTTACACAGACATTTTTCAATGATTAGCATTATGTAGAGTGTCAGCTTTAGGCCTCATTAATAAATCTGTTTTCAAGTATGTGTTCGATTCGTGTATTTCACAGATAGAACATGTACTCATTATTGTCTACAGAACTGTTCACACGTTCATGTTTTTTTGTGGACAGAGTGTCATGGATCAAAATTACCCAAATAAGTCCATGGGGTTGTGAAAGTCAATGACAGCACATATTGCCAATCGTATGCAATTGCCAATCGACTTCCAAAAGTACCTACTGTACATCAGCATGCCTGCAACTTTAAACAGATATAAAATGGCCTGTGTCTCAATCTTATCTTGCAATAATAATAAGTTCCACAATTGGATGTGTTAAAAAAATGTTTCTGTGCTGAAATAATCTAAGAAATGTGTCCCTGCTATATACTGTTATTTGCTATGTCCAACCGTGCTGAGCTGCTTCAGTTCATGGTCGGCACTTACCACACAGCCCCTGGCCAGGTGAGGAAGCAGATATGATAAGTGAGTATACAGACAAAATAGAAGGGGCATGCAGCCACTGCTTTCTAAGGAAACACATTTGCCTACTTGTTTTATCACAGGAGTGTTTCTGCCACATGTACCACATCATCAGTCATGTGTTCTCATCTTAAATCAAGTCAGTTACATATAAGCTAAGTGGCTTTTATGATGAGCTCACAGGGTTGGAGAAATGGCAGAAACATTTGCTCCTGTGATAAAAGAGGCAGGTAAATGAGCTCCTGAGAAAGTAGCAGCGTTGAACCCCTGCTGTTTTGCCTATATATTCACTTAACATAAGTGAAATGTGCTTCATTCTTTGTCCAAGAGCTGAGGTATGTGCTAACCATGAACTGGAGAAGCTCTGCATGGTTGGACACAGTAAATAACAGTATATAGGGGGGTACATTTATAAAACTATCTCAGCAAGAGAAGATTTTTTTAACGGATCCAACTGTGGAGCTTTTTATTGTTCCAAGATCTATTGATTAAAATATACTTTGAACGAGTGGAAACCAGTTCAAGTTCTCCATGATAAGATGTAAATTATTTTTTATCTAAAATGCATATTTAGTTCAGCCACATGGATAGAGCATAAAATCTTCTTTCTTGAATATTGAGTAAAAACATGTTATGACAGAGTGATATCATAAATAAGGTATGGAACCTGTGGCTTTCAAGTGGTTAACCTGCTCTTAATCATTGCATACAGTGTTCACCTTGAGATTAGTGTTGAGCCACCCCCGTAGTGTTCGAGTTCGGTTCGGTTCGTCGAACACCCGTGTGTTCGCCGAACTGTTCGTCGAACTGTTCGTCGAACACCTTCGAACACCGTTAAAACCAATGGCAGGCAAACAAAAACACATAGAAACACATAGAAAACACCTTCAAAGGTGTCCAAAAGCTGACAAACTGCTCAGAAGACACAACTAACACATGGAAAAGTGACAAGTACATATAGTCATGCGAAAAGAAAAGAGGTGGAGGAGTAAAAGGAGGGGGAGACACAGATATAGGCATGTCATGCCCTTCTAAAATCCAAAAAGTGAGAAGCCGAGACGGCCAGTCCGCTCCTGCCCGTGCCACCTCCGTGTCGCCGGGTTTGTGCCAGAGCCGCGGTGAACCCTGACGGCCAGCCCCCCTCTCCCAATACTGGTGCCTGTCCGCTGGTGGGTCGAGAGAGCCCCCCTGTGGTGGAGGCAGCTCTAAGCTTTTTAATTTAAATTGTCCCTCTAATTTGAATGAATACACTTTAAATCCATTTACAAGGATCTATTGGAGGGCAAGTCTCATGCCAGCAGCCGCGTAATTCCAGCTCCAGTAGCGTCCACTAAAGCTGCTGCAGTTAAAAAGCTTTTATAAGGATCGAGCTCGGCTGTCCACCGCAAGGCATCCTAGTGCCAGTCCCAGCCCCTATGCCTTGGGGTGCCTCCTGATGCTCTTCACTAAGTATCCCGTGGTCCCGAAGCATTTCCTTTGAAAAAATTAAGTGTCCAAACTACAGGTGGTGTAGCTTGCTTAACAGCCGGGATAATCCGCTGACTAGCAGACACTGCTACTAGGCACAAAGTATTTCCTGGGCTAGATGCAGTTAAAAATTTGTAAGTAGATACTCTCGTTGGATGCTGAGAAAGCATTCCATAGAGTCTCCTGGCACGCCATATATGATTCTCTTAAAAAGCTTGGGGTAGGGGTCTAGGGGACCCTTTTATAGCCAAAATCACGGCCCTGTATCACAATACGTCACCTAGGCTGAAGATAAATGGAACTGTAGCACCGAGGGCTCGGTTGCTACAGACGTATTGCACCTCACCCAGAGGTGTGATATCTCACTCTCAGATAAGGATGGAGTGTGGATCAGGACCCGACACCTGCATGCATTACACCACATTGCCGTGGGGCAGGGCGACCAATATGCCCCTGAGATGGGCACGACAGTCCCTGTCCCTGGCTGGAGTGGGGGGAGGGAACACTGAGGAAGGGGAACCCTGCAGTGCAGGAGCAGGGAGGAAGCAGTTCCTGGGTGCATTGAGAAGGGAGTATAAAAGGTGGGCACCATCTTAGTTCAGTGCAGAGAAGTCTGAGCAGAAGTGGCAGGGAGCAGGGGCTCTGCATGAGCTCTGCTCCGGAGGCGGGCCTAGTAACAGAGGCCCAGGCCTGCAAGAGGGAGAAGGAAGGAAGAGGAGCGGAGAAGGCTCCAGGAACGAGGAATGAAGGGATCCCAGGGGTGCGGACGGGCGAGTCGCCACCGCACGCCCGAATCCACCTGCGTGGAGGGGTCAGGCCAAAGGGGGAGACCGGTCCCCGAACTAGTGGAGGCAGGAAACGACCCTCAGCTAGAAACCGGAGGCTCTGACATTTTATGTGGCACAGCCCCTTGCTCCACCCGCTAGGAAGGCACCACATAGGGTCAGGGAAACTGGCGCCAAGTTTACCAAGAGGAGGCCCGAGGCAGCCGGACAGAAGTGTTGGTAAGAAAGGCCAGACAAAGGACACACAAAGGGGGTCCTGTGAAGCGCTCCAAAGTTATCTGGGAGTTGTCTGAGCCCCTCACCTGGTGAGCACAGTACGACGTGGGCAGCCGTTACCTGCAGACGTGGTCTGGATAATAAGAACTGTGAGTAAAGGCCCTGAACTGCATCACTGACTCCGTGTCGTTACTGCTGCTGCCCTGCACCATCACCCCCATCCTCCGCATACACTGCCCTGAGGCTATACTCCTCCCGTGGGGAGTTATGCTACGCTCTGCTGCACCCACAACACCAGCCTTAGCGGTCTGCCCTGTAGCGGCGGTTCACTCTGACCGCAATCCACGGGTGGCGTAGTCGGACATTTAAACATCAAAACCACATAAATAGTTCCGCCACTGGTTTGACCGCCCTGAGCCACGGAACCGGATCGCTGCCACGAAGACTACAACCACCAGCATCCACCAAAAAGTGTCCGGCTCCGGGTGTCCCAAGGCCCAGGTGGTGCGTCAGAACATTTTCATCACCTTTCACAATCACCAATGGGACAAGGCAGGGATGTCCTCTGTCCCCTCTCTTATACATCCTAGTGACGGAGCACCTGCTCTCATCAATTCGCCATAACCCCAATATTAGGTGGATTGAGGTGGGAGGCACCGAGTACAAGTGCTCTCTATTTGCTGATGATGTCCTAGTATATATCACTCAATCACATATATTCATCCCTGCTGTTATGGCTGAAATAGATCACTTTGTTACATGGTAAAATTTTAAAATCAATGCAGCGAAGTCTGAGGCCCTCGATGTCTCCCTCCCTAAATCCATATAGGATTCCATCCAGTCCAACTTTCCCTTTGCCTGGCCCTCACAGGGTATCAAATACTTAGGAATTCCTATTCATAGAGACCTCTCCCATCTATGTTATCTTAATTTTGGGCCCTTTATTGAACAATTCCATACAGACCACGGTTGGCAAGTTAGAACTGTAAGATTCACTACGTGAACCACTGGTGTTTTGTGGAAAAGCACATGTACACCGCGTTCCAAATTATTATGCAAAAAGTGTTTAGGAGTGATAAGGGAAGAATTTGTTTGTTTGTCAGTTAAACTCATTGATGGTGATGTGTGTCAGGGCTCTTTATATCACTGTAAGCAATTGCAGACACCTGTGCTAATTAGTTTGGCAGGTGTGTCCAATGAAAGGCAAGACTACTTAAGAAGGCTCTCTCACATTATTAAGCAGCCTACATTTTCTGCCAAAATGGGAAAGAAAAAGGATGTGTCGGCTGCTGAGAAGCAACAAATTGTGGAGTGTTTAGGTCAAGGCATGACTACAATCAACATTGTGCGATGATCAGGATGAAGTGTCTTGGCAATCAAGAAGTATGTAGCTGATTCACAGTACACACGTGTGCGTGCTGATAAGGGCAAATTGAGGACTCTTTCCTACAGGCAATTACGTCAGGTTGAAACAGCAGCGGCAAAAAAGCCTTGTCATAGCAGCAGACAAGTTTTTGAAGCTGCTTGTGCCTCCAACGTCCCCCGAACAACAAGATGCAGGGTCCTTCAGAGGTTTGCAGCTGTGCATATGCCATCCTGTCGACCTCCTCTATCCACTTCACACAAGCAGAAACGGCTCCAGTGGGCCAAACATTACATGAAGACTGATTTCAAAACTGTTTTGTTCACGGATGAGTGCCGTGCAGCGCTCGATGGTCCAGATGAATGGAGTGGAGGATGGCTGGTTGATGGACACCCCACGCAAACACGGCTACAGCGCCAACAAGGAGGAGGTGGAGTAATGTTTTGGGCTGGAATCATGGGGAGAGAGATTGTCGGCCCCTTTAGGATCCCTGAAGGCGCTAAAGATGAACTCCATAATGTATGTGGATTTTCTCAAACAGCACTTCCTGCCATGGTTCAAGAAGAAGAACCGTGTATTTCACAGCAAGATCATTTTTCTGCATGATAATGCACCATCTCATGCTGCACATAAAACATCTGCATCTCTGGCTGATATGGGCATAAAAGGGGACAAACTTATGGTGTGACCCCCATGCTCCCCTGACCTCTACCCCATTCAGAACCTTTGGAGCATCATTAAAAGGAGTGTCTATGATGGCGGGAGGCAGTTCACATCTAACCAACAGCTCTGGGAGGGTATTCTGTCCTCATGCAAAACAATTGAAGCAGAAACCATCCAAAACCTGACAAATTCAATGGACGAGAGAGTTCAGAAGCTCCTTTCGAACAAGGGGTCCTATGTGAAAATGTAACATCACCTAGAATAAAGTTTTGAGTTGAAAACTGTTTGATTTCAGTTTCTAACAACCTGCTAATGCTTATAATTTCAAAAATGACCATTTTTTTGGTCTTTATTAAAATGAAAAGGTTGATCGAAAAGTTTGGGGGATCTAAGAGTGTGGCAACCCAGTAGTCATGATTACTTCGAATTCTGACAATATGAGGGTCATGCTGCAGGTAGTGCAGCAAGAAGGCACTTATGTGTCTTGCGCATCTCGGAGCCCCAAAATTATTTTCCGGGCTAGATGCAGCTAAAAATTATTTTTAATTTTAAATCTGGTGAAGCTTATGATAGATGGCCTAATAGGATCAGTGCTGCACACTGCTACAAAGCCCAAATTATTTTCCAGTCAAGATGCAGATAAACATGATTAGTAATTTGAAAGCTTAAAACGGTTGGTAGGGTGATTTTAACCAATCATCAAGCTTTTACTCTCCCCAGGATGACACAGGGGTAGAAAAGTCGTTTCGGATCCATGATTTGTTCATCTTTATGAACGTGAGTCTGTCTACATTATCAGTGGAGAGCCGCGTGCGCTTATCTGTCAGCACACCACCAGCAGCGCTGAACACACGTTCAGACAGAACGCTGGCTGCGGGGCATGACAAGATCTCCAAGGCGTAAGTGGCTAGCTCCGGCCATTTATCCAGATTGGAAGCCCAAAAAGAGCAAGGGTCCAGTGACACAGTCGTGGCTTCAATGTTTATTGGAGATACTCCTGTACCATCGTCTCTAGGCGTTGACTATGTGTCAGACTTCTTGTCTCCTGTGGCCTTGCAAAGGATGGGCTAAAAAAGTGGTGAAATGATTCCGCAAAATTGATGTTACCAGCAGATACTGTGGTTCTGTTACGGTTTGAGTGCTGAACACTTGACGGTCCCACGGTTGGCAAGTTGGAACTGTGAGATTCACTACGTGCACCACTGGTATTTTGTGGAAAAGCACATGTAAGATTCTGCAACAGTCTCTGCTGATACTCCTGCATGCGTGCATCCCTTTCTATGGCAGGAATAATTTCTGCAAATTTACTTTTGTACCGGGGATCTAACAGTGTGGCAACCCAGTAGTCAGGATTATTTCTAATTCTCACAATTCGAGGGTCATGTTGCAGGTAGTGCAGCAAGAAGGCACTCATGTGTGTTGCGCATCCAGGAGCACCAAGTCCCTGTTGTGTTGGTGGCGAGGTAACAATCATGCTTCCTTCCTCTGTCCTCTCCCCCCAACCTCGCACAACAGAAATGTGATCAAGGTCTCCCTCATCTGATGAGTCTTCCATCAGTTCGTCCTCCACTTCTTCCTGGGCTCCTGCACCTTCCTCACTAGTTTGGCTGCTACCATGCGCCCTGGTAAAACCATCTCCCCCACCCTCACATGCCTGCCGCCTTGGTGCTGCCGACCGTCTGGACCTTGCAGATGTTAGCCCTTCCGCATACAACTCCTCCTCCTCTACTTCCTCCACCTCCTCTTGTGCCACCACCTGACTCCGAATTCTGTTTAACATGTGCTCCAGCATGTAAATCACCGGAATAGTCATGCTGATAATGGCATCGTCAGCACTAAACATCTTCGTCGCCATTTCAAAACTGTGCAGAAGGGTGCATAGGTTCCTGATCTGAGACCACTCCTCCAGCGTGATTTGCCCCACCTCTGAATCTCGTTGGCCCAGGCTATACGTCAGAACGTATTGCTCCAGGGCTTGTCGGTGCTGCCACAGTCGCTGCAACATGTGCAGAGTTAAATTCCACCGGGTAGGCACATCGCATTTTAGCCGGTGAAGTGGCAGGCCCAACGACTTCTGTAGAGATGTAAGTCGCTGAGCTGCGGGATGCGAACGGCGGAAGTGAGCACACAGCGACCGTGCCCTCTGCAGAAGGCCATCTAGTCTGGGATAGTGGGCTAAAAATTGCTGGACAACCAGATTCAACACGTGAGCCATACAAGGCACGTGTGTGACATTGCCCCGGCGAAGGGCCGCACCCAGGTTTGCAGCATTGTCGCACACGGCCTTCCCTGGTTTCAGGTCCAGTGGAGACAACCATTCATGAAATTGGTTCTCCAGAGCTGACCACAACTCCTCAGCTGTGTGACTCACATTTCCCAGACATTTCAATGTAAAAACCGCCTGATGACGTTGAGCCCTACTGCCAGCATAGTAAGGAGGTGTGCAGGATCCCTTCTGCGCAGTTAGAAAGCTTGTGGCATGACCAGACAGGCTTTGGGTGCAGGTGGAAGACCGAGAGGAGGTTGAGGAGGCAGAAGCAGTGGAGGAACTTTGACATAAAGAGGATTGACGCACAACTCGTGGGGACGGCAAGACTTGGACAGCAGCCCCTTGTCCTGCTGTCACCATAGTTACCCAGTGCCCAGTCAGCGACATGTAACGCCCCTGTCCATGCCTACTCGTCCAAGTGTCTGTGGTGAAATGCACCCTGTCACACACAGAGTTTCTCAAAGAAGCGGTGATGTTGTGTGCGACATGCTGGTGGAGCGCAGGCACATCTTTCTTTGAGAAGTAGTGCCGACTGGGCATCTGGTACTGGGGCACTGCGACGGACATAAGGTCTCGAAAATCCTCTGTGTCCACCAGGCGGAAAGGCAGCATTTCTGTAGCCAAGAGCTTGCAGATGGTGAAATTCAACCTCTTTGCTTTCTCATGGCTAGGAGGAAATGGTCTTTTACTTGTCCACATCTGAGGGACCGAGGGCTGGCTATTGTGCTTAGACGGGGTTGATAAGGGTGTCCCCGGCAAACTGCCGGTCTGTGAGGAAGATGCAGGCGGACATGTTAGGTTGCCTTGATCCAAAGGTGGTGCTATCGATGTCGGACAGCGCTCAACACCAGCTGGTGTTACCACCTCCAAAGAAAATGATGACCTGCCAATCACGCTGGCTGTTGCGGGTAAAGAGGTGGCAGGTCTGCGCCCCAAAACAGGTGTGACTGCTGTCCCCCCAGTCACAGAGGATGAAGAGGCCGCGGATGCACAAGATATGGCAGACGGTGATTGGCCCGGCCGGCTAGGCCGCATTGTAGCACACTGAGCTTCCCACTGCAACTTATGCTTCATGTCCATGTGCCGGTTCATGCATGAAGTACTCAAACTATGTATTTTTTGGCCTCTACTTAGCTTTTGCTGACAAATGTTACAGATAACACGAGTTGGGTCATCTTTATCGATCTGAAAAAATGCCCAGGCTATGCAAGGCTTAGCACCCATGCGACCTGAAGAGCCACCACGACTTGTGGTGAGAGGCAGAGTTGTGTTTGAGGATGCAGTTGTTGACGTGCTTCCAGTACTACGTCTCTGTCCAGGAAGGCGCAACCTGACCTCGTCGTCACTAGCATCTTCCTCCACCTCCTCTGCTGACCTCATCTCTTGGCTGACTGTGGGTTGACAGTAAGTGGGATCTCCGACCTCATCATCATCACCCTGTGCGTTATCACACCCGTCGTCCTCAGAGCCAACCTGTTCCTGCCCTGACAAAAAACTAAAGTTGTCACTCCAATCAGGTATTTGAGTCTTATCATCGTCTTCCTCATTGTCTCCACCAACAGGAGTTACAGTTTGGGAATGAGGGTCTACATTATGGTCAGAACCTTCTGCGTCTGGTCCTGGATCCGACTCATAAAGATTCTGGGCATCAGTGCAGATCATTTCCTCGTCTGGATTCACAGAAGCGCTGGAGTCGACCTCTGATTCCCAGGCTATAGTATGAGTAAACAGCTCTGCAGACTCAACCATCTGTTCTACCTCATACTCAGACGGGCAGCTGGAGATTTGGGAGCTGTGAGGAAGCAAGTGCGATTTGGGTGACACCTTTGAGGACTGGAGTATTTGTGATGTTGAAGTTGATGTGGAGGAGAGCCCACTTAAAGGAGCACTTGATATCCGTTGAAGCACCTGCTGTTTTTGTGCCTCATCTGGAATTTGTAGCGATTGGCGTGGCCGTAAGAAAGGGATCTTATCACATTGTCCGCTAAAAGAAGTAGACATTTTAGTTTGGCTGGAAGATGGTCTTTCTTCTGCACCTACCCCACGGACACAACCTTTTTTCCCCTTCCCAACACGCCTATTCCCCTTTCCACCAGCAGCAGGCCTTTTTCCACTCATTTTGGTGGTTAACTAATTCACAACTCTGGAGTTGTTTGCACAAAAAAACAATGGATGGTAACCGAGCAGAGCTGAGTGGCCAAACTGTGGTATTAGGCCAAAACTATTGGCTGGGCTAGATGCAGAAAAAAATTATTTTTAATTTGCAACCTGATGGAGGTCAGTATAGATGGACTAATAGAACAAGTCCCACACGCTGCTAGAAGCCCAAATATTTTTTCAGAGATAAATGAAGAAAAAAATTATTTTTAATTTGCAACCTGATGGAGGTCAGTATAGATGGACTAATAGACCAAGTCCCACACACTGCTAGAAGCCCAAATATTTTTTCAGAGCTAGATGCAGAAAAAAATTATTTTTAATTTGCAACCTGATGGAGGTCAGTATAGATGGACTAATAGAACAAGTCCCACACGCTGCTAGAAGCCCAAATATTTTTTCAGAGATAAATGAAGAAAAAAATTATTTTTAATTTGCAACCTGATGGAGGTCAGTATAGATGGACTAATAGACCAAGTCCCACACACTGCTAGAAGCCCAAATATTTTTTCAGAGCTAGATGCAGAAAATTTTTTTATTCAATTTGCAACCTGATGGAGGTCAGTATAGATGGACTAATAGACCAAGTCCCACACACTGCTAGAAGCCCAAATATTTTTTCAGAGCTAGATGCAGAAATTTTTTTTATTCAATTTGCAACCTGATGGAGGTCAGTATAGATGGACTAATAAACCAAGTCCCACACACTGCTAGAAGCCCAAATATTTTTTCAGAGCTAGATGCAGAAAAAAATTATTTTTAATTTGCAACCTGATGGAGGTCAGTATAGATGGACTAATAGACCAAGTCCCACACACTGCTAGAAGCCCAAATATTTTTTCAGAGCTACATGCAGAAAAAAATTATTTTTAATTTGCAACCTGATGGAGGTCAGTATAGATGGACTAATAGACCAAGTCCCACACACCGCTAGAAGCCCAAATATTTTTTCAGAGCTAGATGTAGAAAATTTTTTTATTCAATTTGCAACCTGATGGAGGTCAGTATAGATGGACTAATAGACCAAGTCCCACACACTGCTAGAAGCCCAAATATTTTTTCAGAGCTAGATGCAGAAAATTTTTTTATTCAATTTGCAACCTGATGGAGGTCAGTATAGATGGACTAATAGACCAAGTCCCACACACTGCTAGATGCCCAAATATTTTTTCAGAGCTAGATGCAGAAAAAAATTATTTTTAATTTGCAACCTGATGGAGGTCAGTATAGATGGACTAATAGACCAAGTCCCACACACTGCTAGAAGCCCAAATATTTTTTCAGAGCTACATGCAGAAAAAAATTATTTTTAATTTGCAACCTGATGGAGGTCAGTATAGATGGACTAATAGAACAAGTCCCACACGCTGCTAGAAGCCCAAATATTTTTTCAGAGATAAATGAAGAAAAAAATTATTTTTAATTTGCAACCTGATGGAGGTCAGTATAGATGGACTAATAGACCAAGTCCCACACACTGCTAGAAGCCCAAATATTTTTTCAGAGCTAGATGCAGAAAAAAATTATTTTTAATTTGCAACCTGATGGAGGTCAGTATAGATGGACTAATAGACCAAGTCCCACACACTGCTAGAAGCCCAAATATTTTTTCAGAGGTAGATGCAGAAAAAAAATTATTTTTAATTTGCAACCTGATGGAGGTCAGTATAGATGGACTAATAGAACAAGTCCCACACGCTGCTAGAAGCCCAAATATTTTTTCAGAGATAAATGAAGAAAAAAATTATTTTTAATTTGCAACCTGATGGAGGTCAGTATAGATGGACTAATAGACCAAGTCCCACACACTGCTAGAAGCCCAAATATTTTTTCAGAGCTAGATGCAGAAAAAAATTATTTTTAATTTGCAACCTGATGGAGGTCAGTATAGATGGACTAATAGACCAAGTCCCACACACTGCTAGAAGCCCAAATATTTTTTCAGAGCTAGATGCAGAAAAAAATTATTTTTAATTTGCAACCTGATGGAGGTCAGTATAGATGGACTAATAGACCAAGTCCCACACACCGCTAGAAGCCCAAATATTTTTTCAGAGCTAGATGCAGAAAAAAATTATATTCAGTTTGCAACCTGATGGAGGTCAGTATAGATGGACTAATAGAATGATGCTATGCCCAAAAGATTTTGCTTCACTAGGTGCAGTAAAAAAATTGGTATTCTATACACAGGTGGTATATCTTGCAACACAGATAGGCTACTCCACTGACTAACACACTCTGCAATAGGCCAAAAAGGATTAGCTTTGCTAGATTCAGCCAAATGCTGTGAAAAAAACTTGCACAGCACTGGCACAGACCTGCCTGGCAAAAACTGATAGGAACTGATGTAACCTAGTCCTGAAATGGACTCCAATTACAATTAGTCTTTACTCCCACAATCTATCTATTTAAGAGCACAGACCTGCCTGATAAAAGTCGTAGGAAATGCTGTAACTTAGTCCTTAAAAGGACTGCAATCACAACTATTCCCTACTCCCAAGCTATCTGTATATTTGTGCGAAAATTGGCTTGAAATTAACAAGGTATAGCGCACACAGCAACAGCGGTGCCGTCTAACACGCAGCTGCAGCAGTGAGAAAATGGTGGCGACGGGGAAAATGGCTTGGTCTTATAGGGCAAGGACATGTGACATACACTGCCAATCACACATGCCCTTGCTTGTGTGAAAAAAAGCACTTCGCTCCGTGTGTGCGCTGCTGATAGGCTGACAGATTGCACCTCCCCACTGCAAATGCGGGAAAGAGAAAAAAAAATGGAGATCTTCATTGTTCCTGCAGAGATCCATCCCCTGCCCCTTCCCCCGCCCCGCTGTACACTCAAACTGCGTATTAACATTAATTTTCATCATTACTGAGAAAAAATCCAGTTATGATTTTGGTGCACGAACAGTTATCGAACATAACCTCGAACAGCCGAATTTTTCTCAAATTGTTCGTGTTCGCCGACCGGCTCGAACACCGCCCAAAACAGCTCGAATTTGAGATTGGCGAACAGTTCGAGTAGAACAACGCTCATCTCTACTTGAGATGAACATATGAAGAGGTAAGTTCCAGACTGGATCACGGTAATGCCATGGATGTACTCTATCTGGACTTTTCAAAGGCATTTAACATTGCGTCACACAAAAAGTTGGTACCTAAAGTAATAGTAATGTGACTAAGGGGAAATATGTGTAATTGATTTAAAGGAAATCTGTCATCAGGTTTTCTCTATGTAAGCAAAAGAGAGCATGCTGTAGCTGTTAAAACACTGATTTCAGCAATGCCTCTCTTATCAAGCTCAGTGGCTTTGTTTGCCAGCAATGATTGTTTTAGCACCAGGACCTTATAATTGCTGTGACCCAGCAGCTTGTGCCTCCTGGTCTGACTTCGCCCCCTCCTGGGATAGGCAGCTCACTTTCTATCAACTTTGTACATACAGAGCCTGCCGTGGGCAGGGTTAGCTTTCTCAGCTCTGCTACATTGCTAAATCTAAAAGCTCTGATTGCATCACAACCACTGCACCCAGTAATCTAAGTGATACCTCATTGGATTCAGCTTTTGCTTGCCTACATCAGGCTCCTCTCAGATGAGGTAGCAAAAACCTGGTGACAGATTTCTTTTAACAACTGGATCACAGATAGGAAACTGATGGAGGTCATTAATGGAGCACACTCAGATTGGGTCAAAAATAAAAGTGGGTCAGCACAGGGGTTAATATTTTATTCAATATAAAGTAGTTTTACCCTATTATTTTCAAATTCCTTTACATGTTTGTTTCTAAAGATTAGTGATGAGCGAGTGTCGAGCCAAGGGGATGGGGATGACTCGGCGCCCGGGCCTTGTTGCCTGAATTTGGGGGATGTCGCGGTAGTCGGCTCCCGGGCCCGTACCCTGGGCCTCTCTTTAAAAGAAAGGGGTGGATAATTATGTTTATAAGTTCGTGACGCCACCTGTGGTGTCTGGTGAGAATCACCAGCGGTGCGGCAGCCCACTGAGGCTGGTGTTAAGGCAGCTTGCGTGGTATAGCTCCCCACAGGTGGAGCTGGGCCTCAGGGCAGCGGAGAAGAAAGGATGCAGGACAGATGGGACCCAGCCGGGTCAGAGCAAGAACAGGGACAGACACGATAGTCACTTCAGTACCTTTTACTGATGTTATTCAAGGCACAATCCGGAGCACTGTAGGGTGAAGGGTGCATATCAGGATCCTCCCCAGTGAGCGGGTATAGGGCCTCCTGTTTCTTGCCTTTGTGTAGTAAGTTTCTGACCTGCCTGGAGCTAGGCTTAACTTTGTTTCTGTCCTGCACCGGCTGACTTTGTGGTAGGGCCTTCTCTTGGAGTACGCGCTCCCAGCTTGCGGGGCCTCCGTGACTCCTGGCTCTGGTACGTATCAGCTCTTGGATAATCCTGGGGCCTGAAGTCTTCCAGGGGTCTCCGGTTGTCTCTACAGGGGGTATACGACAATGTAGATGCGGACCCGGTGTCCGGTATATGTTTTCTGGGGTGAGCTTGTACAGCTCCTATGCCCCCGATGCTACTCACTCCTCTAGCCTTCGGCCTCGCTCGAGGCCCTCACTAGGCTATACACACTAGCGGCAGCTTGCCGCGCTTCACCGCTCTTATGGCGTCGGCACACCTTAAGCTCACGATTCTGAGCTACAACTGAGTCTGGACTGTGCTCCACTGCAGGCTGACCTCTCTCAGGCTTAACTACTGCAGGAACTCTCTCACAGACTAGACTCAACTGCCTAGCTCCACCTTCCCTTTTTATATCCCTAACGGGCTCCCTCTGGTGGTCTGAGGTGGAAGGTGGAGGAGTGTGTATGCTGTGAGGGCCTCTTGTGGAGGAATCCGTTCATGCACCCCTCTAGGATCTGTGGCACTCATGCGCAGCAGGGGCGCCACATTCCCCCCTAGCAAAGCTCAGCACTCCCGGGCTGAAGTACATTTTGAATAAACATGAACAATAACAATTTTCCCTTTGTGGGAGGCACATTCTTAAACGTTGCATATAACATTATAAATAACAAATATATACAACCTCAGAATTTAAGTCTCCTTTGGTGAGGTTCCCCGAAAGGATGTCCATCTCACAGGGCAGAGTACTTGGTAGCTTGAGGGACCTGTCCCAAGCCCTCAACGTAGGCCCTGGGGTGGCTGCAGGGCATGAAGATCCCGAGTTGGACCTCCAGAAGAGCCACTCCAGACAGGTTTTTCTTCTGAGGTCACCTAAAAGGGCACTCCAGGGAGTGCAAATATTTACAAGAAATAGTTTTTGGGCTGCACATAGTCCTCAGCCTCAAAGTTCTGTATGTACCCTGATGGTCCATTTCACTTAGATTGTCCATTAGAAGACAAAACACAAGTTAATAAATACATAATATAATTCAATATCTAATATATATAATCGTCTTATCCAGTCTGTCAGTCTGTCCAGGAAATCCCGCGTCGCTGATTGGTCCGGCCGCGGCCAATCAGCGACGCGGGATTTCAGAAAAAGATGGCGGCCGTTAGCGGCTCATCTGCTGGACGGAGGTCAGCGGCGATGCAGCCGGGAGATGAGCGGCGCTAGCCGCTCATCTTCGGTCTGCTGGCAGCACAAGTACCCCGATGGGCGGCGCCGCTGACCTCCATGCGACTACCGTCGGGAGATCAGCGGCGATGCAGCGGGAGATGAGCGGCCGTGAACAATCAGCGAGATCGGCGCCAAGTTTAAACACCGCTCTGCTGATTGGTCGCGGCCGCCGGCCGCGACCAATCAGCATTATTGGCGCAAAAAAACACCGCTCTGCTGATTGCGCCCGGTGTACCGCATACATATTCTAGAAAACCCGATGCGTTTGAATCGGGCCACCATCTAGTAATACAATACAATGCTATATAATACCCCAGGGGCAATTATCTATACTTGTCAGAAGTTTAACTATTTTATTCAGTGTATCTGACAGGGGGTTGACCTTTAGTGCTACGTATGGACCTGCGTGGTACTGGGATGCGTGAGGCACTAGTACTTGCACTACCTCCCATTCTGTCAGTACTAGGTATGGAGGGGCTGCTAGACTGCCTTGGCCTCTCTGCGGGACTGGCAAGTATACCATTAGCTGGGCTTTCTTGCTCTGCTCCAGCCGGAGATCCTTCTTGAGCAGGCACCTACAGTTTCTTCTTGCTGTGGGTAGAAGGTGATTACAGGTATGATTACTGCTCCTCCTAGTTGAGGCCAATCTGCCGGGAAATCTCCTAAGTCAGTGTGTATTACTGCTTCTTTAGGCTCTTCCGGTACGGTGAGAGGCACTTCTTCTTGGGGCTTTAGCAGACCTGGACACAACTTCAGATGGTCCCTGGATACTGTTGCCGACATTCTTCCTCCGTCTCTACTAATTAGGCAGGTCTTCCTATTATCAAACCTTGAGTTTAACACAGTGTAGGGTTCTCTCTCCCACTGGTCATCAAGTTTGTGGTTTCTTCTCTTCCTTTTTAACACTACTTCACCAGGTGTGAAGGGTTCTGCTGGCGCACTTTTGTTGTAGTGGGCCTCCTGCTTGTCTCTCACCCGAGTGAGACTGTCTTCGACACAGGCTTGTACTCTTCTGTACTGCTCCTGTCTGATCGTGTCCCAGTCCTCAGTGGTCACATCTGCTTCTGGTTCTACAACACCAAGCTCCAGGTCCAAGGGCAGCTTTCTTGGCCTTGCCCGCATGAGATATGCCGGAGTGCTGTTGGTGGAACTTACTGGTATGTGATTGTACAGATCTACAAGGTCAGGTAGTAGGTCTGGCCACTGGTTTCTCTCCTCAAGTGGTAAGGTCTTCAGCAGGTCGATGACGATGTTGTTCATCTTTTCACAGAGACCATTGGTTTGTGGGTGGTACGGTGTAGTTCTTATTTTCTTACACCCGTAAAGATGGCAGAACTCTTTGAACAACTCAGCCTCAAAGGCCGGGCCTTGGTCCGTCAGCACCTGCTCAGGGTATCCATGGGGTCTGCAGAAACATGCCTGGAACATTTTTGCTTCTGTCTCTGCCGTCAGGTCTTTGACGGGGGCGACCACCAGGAACCTGGAGTAGTGATCCACCATGGTCAGGGCATAGGAGTACCCTGACCTGCTGGGTGACAGCTTGACATGGTCCAGGGCCACGATCTCCAGGGGTAAAGTCGTCTTGATGGGTTGCAGGGGTGCCTTCTGGCTGCTGTAGTCTTTTCTTCTGAGGCTACAGGGTCCACAGTTTCGGCACCACCGCTCAATGGAGCTGCGCATTTCTACCCAGTAGAATCGACACTTCAGCAGGGTATCTAGCGTCTTCCAGCCAAAGTGCCTCGTCTGATCGTGGTAGGCCTGCAACACCATTTGGATGTCTGTCTTGGGGACCACTATCTGCCATACCATCTCATGGGTCTTTGGATTGACGTACCTCCGGCACAGCTTCTCACGGTAGATAAACAGCCGGCTTCTCTCATTCCACAGCTGCTTTGCTTGCAGAGACGCTTCCTTCTCCAGGGAGGAACCTTCTTGGGTCATCAGCTCCTTGATACGGCTGACAACCGGGTCACTGTCCTGGGTCTCTTTCCAGTTGTGGTGAGGCAAAGGGTTTAATGTCTTCCCACGCTTCCTCCTGGAGGCTCGTTGCTCGTGGATCATCCCATTCCGGTGAAAGGCATGTAGCTCAATCTCTTCCAGGTCATCCACTTCTTCTTCAGTGTCTGACTGGTGAGGCATCCTGGACAGGGCATCAGCGTTGGCGTTCTTGACAGCCGAGCCATCCATCATTGCTCCAAGGCTCCTAACTTGGCTGTTTCAAGATGGGTCAAGGGGTTATTGTCAGTGTAGGCAGTGAACTTGCTGGAGCCTAGGTAGTGCTTGAACCTTTCAGTGATGGCCCAGACCAAGGCCAGGAACTCTAACTTAAAGCTGCTATAGTTCTCTGGGTTCCTCTCAGTATGTCGGAGTTTCCTGCTTGCATATGCGATCACTTTCTCTTGGCCATTCTGTTTCTGACTTAGGACATCTCCCAGTCCTTCGTTGCTGGCATCAGTATACAGCAGGAACGGTTGGCTGTAGTCAGGGTAGGCTAGGATCTCGTTGCCTGTCAGGATCTCCTTCATCTCCTGAAATGACTCGGCTTGCTCCTTACCCCAGTGGAATGGGGAATTTCTGCCTTTGGGGGACTGTCCTGCCAGGAGGTCTTGCAGAGGGGCTGCTTTCTTAGTGTAGTCTTTTACAAACCTTCGGTAGTATCCTACTAGTCCCAGGAACTGACGCACCTCCTTGAGGTTCTTCGGCTCCGGCCATTTCTGGATGGCAGTGACCTTCTCCGGGTCTGGTGCTACCCCTTCTGGACTGACAATATGCCCCAGGTACTGTACCTTTCTCTTGAGCAGGTGGCACTTTGAGGGCTTCAGCTTCATCCCATACCGGGACAGTGACTCAAATACCTCCGCCAGGTGCTTCAAGTGGTCCTCATACGTCTTGGAGTACACTATCACGTCATCCAGGTATAGTAACACAGTCTCGAAGTTGCGGTGTCCCAGGCAGCACTCCATCAATCCCTGGAACATTTTTGGGGGCATTGCAGAGTCCTAACGACATACTGTTGAACTCGCAGAGTCCCATCGGGGTGGTGAAGGCCGTCTTCTCCCGATCCTCCTCAGCCACAGCTACTTGTCAGTACCCACTAGTGAGGTCAAGGGTGGAAAAATAATTTGCAGTCTTTAAGGCAGCCAGGGATTCCTCTATACGTGGTAAAGGATATGCATCTTTATGTGTAATGCGATATACTTGTCTGTAATCTACACATATTCTCATGCTTCCATCCTTTTTCCTGACTAGCACTAGGGGAGCTGCCCAGGGACTACAACTATCCCTTACTACCCCTGCCTTCTTCATGTCGTGCAACATCTCCTTGGCTTTCTGGTAGTGTGCTGGTGGTATAGGCCTGTAACGTTCTTTGATGGGTGGATGATCACCTGTGGGGATGTGATGTTCTACCCCCTTAATCCTCCCAAAGTTGAGTGGGTGCTTGCTGAATACCTGTGCGTATTCCTGAACCACCCGGTGTACACCCTGCTTCTGGTGGGCAGGAGTGGTGTCTGTCCCAACATGGAGCTGTTGACACCAATCCTCCACCTGGGTTGCCGGTTCATTATCCTCCACTTCGTCTGGTGAGGTTAAGGACTCCGCCGTGTGAATGGAATTGTTATTTACAGCATGTAACTTGGCAACAGTGACATAGCGTGGTAATCTGACCTCATCTTCCCCATAGTTGAGAAGACGGACGGGCACCCTCCCATTGCGTACATCCACTACCCCTCTGGAGGTTAAGAGTGTCTGTGCTCTGAGCTAAGGGGTTCTACTACCGCCTGGTAGCTCTGTCCTTTTAAGACCTATTGCTGCTCTACACCAGATAAGCATTTCACTCATTGGGGAATCACAATGGGGATGGGGTCTGTTACCCGCACATTACCAATCTCACCACCGTCAGCTTTACTTGCTATTGGTACATCAGGGCTCGGATCTCCTTCTGCAGCGCCCTTCTCTGCCCTGGCCTGGCAGTGTCCGGTATCTGTTGGAGCAAGAACACAACTTCTCTCAAACAGTTACCAACAACATTAGTTCCAAGTATCATATACAAATTGGTATCATCAGGATTAGTCTCTACTACAATTAGTCCCTGGTCCTTCAGTTCCACTCTCCCCACCTTCACTGCCACATCCTTAACCCCGACTAGGTTAAGGGGGAGGCTGTTTGAGGCATAAACGGAAAGATTTGGAGCTGGCGGGCGTAGATCGTCCATGGACCAGAACCTTCTGTAGAGGACGTCAGGCATGATGGTTACCTGAGATTCTGTGTCTAGCAGAGCATGTGTCGGGATGCCGTCCAGCACAATGGACAGGAAAGGTCTTCCTCCTGCGAACCTGCTGTACCTGTCTGATGGGCCTGGGGAATTCACTCCTGGGTGTCGGCCCTCGGCCCCAGGGTTTTCTCATTTCAAGGACAGCTCTGCATGGTGTGGCCGGACTTGTGGCAGCAGTGGCAGACAGGGTCCCTCGGTGGACGGCGTTGGTCGCTGATCCTCCCAGGGGGTGGCGCTGTCCTCCTCCTCCTTCTCTTCCAAGGGATGTCCTCAGGGCTGTCGGCTAGCAGGATCCTTCCTTCCGCCTCGGGCTCCGTCCACAGCTGCAGGGCACTCAGCACAGTGGTCAGTGTTTTGCTCAACTGGTGTACTTCAGAGCGCAGGCTGTCCAGCTCACTAGGGGACGTTGCTTGCACCTTGGCTTCTGCAGCCATTGGGGAAAAGGTGGATGCTGCAGGCACTGGGGTGGCCCCACCCTGGTAACATTGGATAGCAGTTGTTTCCAGGGGCTGCAGTCCTTTTATAGCCATGTCCTTAAGGGTGTCAAAGGTGGCATCTGGATGATCCAGGGAACACCAACACACAGTCCAGCCCTCCTCTTGGAACCTCAGTCCCCGGATAAACTGTTCTTTCTGCATTTTATTTTCATCATTGATGCTGGTTGGACTAACCTGTTTCAGAACCCGCAGGGCCCCTTGTAAACGCCAAGCATAGTCCCGAACACTGTCCTTCGGTTGCTGAGAGCAGTTGTAGAACCTCATCCGGAGGTCTGTCTCAGTACGATTTTCAAAGACAGTCTGTAACTTTTTAAAGATTGCGGACACTGACTCCTGGTCTGCGGCCGACCAGGTTTCTACTTCCCGCTCAGCAGTACCAGTCAATTGTCCTAATACAACAGCGGCTCTCTGCTTGCCTGTCATAGAGTACATGTCCAGTATACCGCAGATTTTCCTTTTAAATCCAGACAGGGTATCTGGTTTGCCGCTGTACTGGGGGAGCCACTTCGCTCCAGGGATGTATGGTAGGGCCATGGGTATGACAGGGGTTACAGGCCCTGCTGGTGGAGCGGCTGCTTCGTCCTATTCGGCGTCGGGTAGGGTTGAGCATCAGGGCCGTTAACCGGTATTCCGGCGTTGTGCTGTTCCTCGGACATTCTGGCGCCCCCCTAGCGAACCGTGGCCTACCCTCTTTTCTTTTCTTCCGGTAGGCCGCATCTCCGCAGGTGACGGAGGGCGTGTCCGGGGCTTTGTGCTCTTTTGCAGGTACGCCTCTAAGTTGCCCACAGTTATGCCCTTCTTCCCGCTCGGCGGCCCAACAATGGCGGCAATCTTCGCCACAGTTTAATACACAGGTTTTGATTAAAGGCGCACAGTACCCGGTGGCAACGGGCATAACACTCCGTCGTTGCAGCGGGCACGGGATCCAGTTCGTGACGCCAGGAAAGAGAATGTCGAGCCCAGGGGATGGGGATGACTCGGCGCCCGGGCCTTGTTGCCTGATTTTGGGGGATGTCGCGGTAGTCGGCTCCCATGCCCATACCCTGGGCCTCTCTTTAAAAGAAAGGGGTGGATAATTATGTTTATAAGTTCGTGACGCCACCTGTGGTGTCTGGTGAGAATCACCAGTGCTGCGGCAGCCCACTGAGGCTGGTGTTAAGGCAGCTTGCGTGGTATAGCTCCCCACAGGTGGAGCTAGGCCTCAGGGCAGCGGGGAAAAAAGGATGCAGGACAGATGGGACACAGCCGGGTCAGAGCAAGAACAGGGACAGACACGATAGTCACTTCAGTACCTTTTACTGATGTTATTCAAGGTACAATCCGGAGCACTGTAGGGTGAAGGGTGCATATCAGGATCCTCCCCAGTGAGCGGGTATAGGGCCTCCTGTTTCTTGCCTTTGTGTAGTAAGTTTCTCGAGGCCCTCACTAGGCTATAGACACTAGAGGCAGCTTGCCTCGCTTCACCACTCTTATGGCGTCAGCACACCTTAAGCTCACGATTCTGAGCAACAACTGAGTCTGGACTGTGCTCCACTGCAGGCTGACCTCTCTCAGGCTTAAATACTGCAGGAACTCTCTCACAGACTAGACTCAACTACCTAGCTCCACCTTCCCTTTTTATATCCCTAACGGGCTCCCTCTGGTGGTCTGAGGTGGAAGGTGGAGGTGTGTGTTTGCTGTGAGGGCCTCTTGTGGAGGAATCCGCTCATGCACCCCTCTAGGATCTGTGGCACTCATGCGCAGCAGGGGCGCCACACGAGCACTAAAATGCGTGTGTACTCGTTGTTTGAGTCAAGCAAATTGGAATGCTCGAGTGCTCGGCCCAAGTAACGAGCCCAATGTATGTCTATGAAAAACTTGACCATTTTTCCGGCTGAAAAGTAAATATACAAAAACAAAAATGCTCCTCCACACCTTGGGCTATGTTCACACGTAGCGTTTTTGATGCGTTTTGTACTTTTGCATTGCTTTCAACCAAGACAAATGCATTCACCAGGAAATGTCATTTTAACATTTTACAACCCTATCTGGCCATGTGGTGTGTGACACATCATCAGACAGAACCTGTTTCATTTATGATGGAGGGACTCTGAAAGTCTCAAGGCCTATTTTTATAGGGCCATCAGGCGGCCCTTACTATTCTTAAAGGGCCAGCAGTCGGCCCTCGCTATTGTTAGAGAGCTATCAGCCGGCTATGCTTTGTGGTTTCCATTTTTAACGAGTGGGTCTCCTATATTGTTATTGCATATGCAGAGACTGCAAGGGCTGCCAAAAATTTGGACGCAACCCAATACCCCTTTGAAGAGACATAGAGAAGGATGTAAAGGAGCGGGTCTCCTATAGTGGTAATGCCCATGCTGTGACTGCAAGAGCAGCCAAAATTTGGCAAAAACCCCACTAATAATTTAAAGACACATACAGCTGGGCCACAGTAATGAGTACATGTTCCTATTAGAAAGGAGAGGGTTTGCTATTCAGTTATAGGGTATGCAGTGAGTCCAACGGCTGCCAAAATTTAGGAAAATTCCCACTAACAATATAAAGACACATACAGCTGGGACACAGTAACGACCTGTTCCCATTAGAAAGGAGAAGGTCTGCTATTCAGTTATAGGGTATTCAGTGAGTCCAATGGCTGCCAAAACGTAGGAAAAACCCCACTAACAATTTAAAGACACATAGAGCTGGGCCACAGTAACAACATGAGGAGAAGGAGGAGGACAAGAGCAAATAGACAAAATCAGGAAGCATATACCCATGTCTAGGTGTGAAGACTTAGGTGCATGGGAATAGAGTTAGACCTCCAAAAAAAAGACACTTTATTTGAGTTTATGTTATGCTGCTATCATTTGGTGGTGTTGAGAAGTCTGGCCCAATCCAGCCCTTGTTCATTTTTATAAGAGTCAGCCTGTCAGCATTTTCAGTTCACAGGCAGATGCGCCTATGTTTATAAATCCACCGGTGGCACTAAAATTCCGCTCTGACAAAATGCTAGCGGCATGGCAGGCCAGGACCTCCAAGGCGTAGAGAGTCAGTTTATGCCACGTGTCCAGCTTGGATACCCAATAATTATAAGGCTCAGAGGAATCACAGGGAACTTTGGTACGGTCGGCAATATACTCCCTCAGCATCTTCCGCAACTTTTCCCTCCTTGGGAGAGTACCCAGAGCATCAGAGCTTGTGCGATGGGGGGGTCTGAGAAAACTGTTCCAGAACTTTGACTGTGTTCCCCTGCCTCTGATGGATTGCATTTGTGTCTCTCTCGCCTGTACTCCTTGGTTGCCCAACGAACTGTGACCTCTGCCGCCTGTGTTTTCAGATGGGAGTTTTTTTAATAATTCCGCAACAAGGGCCTTCTCGTACTGCCCCATTTTTTAGGCCTGTCGTACACGGGAATAAGAGCCATAAAGTTCTTCTTGTAGTGTGGGTCTAGAAGTGTCATCAACCAATAATGACTGTCACCCAAAATTTGGACAACGCAAGGGTCACGGGAAAGGCAGCATAACATAAACTCAGCCATGTGTGCCAGACTGCAAAGAGGCAAGACTACCATGTCCTCACCAAGAGGACGACTGACCATGCTCTCCTCCTCCTCATCTTCCTCCTCCCTGTCCTCAGGCCACCCACGCTGAACAGACGGTATAAGTTGTTATGCACACGCCCGGACTGACTGGCATGTGCGGGTGTTGTGGTTCCACTGGACCATGGACCGGAGAGTGCCTGGAGGGGCGTGACTAAGTATCTGGCCGATCCGACCAAGGTGACACGACGGCATACGACGCCAGTGCACCAGGGAGAAACCGGGCAGAGGGACCAGGTGCTACTCCAGGTCAAACTCCGGACACTGGGGTTGACCCACACTGGGATTACTGGAACAGGCAGGTTAGGCTGGCAGAGACTGGTGGATGTAAGCAAACACGGCAGGTATGCAGAAGGGTGGATACAGGCGAGTATGCAGGCAGGGAGGTACTGGCCGAAAGGACGGGCTGGAGCACAGAGAGGTTAAGACCCAGTACAGACTGGGTCACAGAACCGCAGATGCGGTAGACAACCACAGCAGAGAGGGAACGCCCGAAGCGGTGGGCAAGAACAGAGCAGGACGAGGCTGCAGGAGCAGCGAGCTCAAGCAGGGCAGGACAGGACTGCCGGAGCAGCAGGCAGAAGCAGGGCAGGGCGGAAACCGCAGAAGCAGTAAGCAAGATAAGAGCAGAGCAGAAACCGCAGGAGCGGCAAGCAAGGCAAGAGCAGAGTGAAAACCGCAAGAGCGGCAAGCTAAGCAGGAGCAGAGCGGACACCACAGAGTGGTAAACAAGGCAGGAGCAGAGCAGAAACCGCAAGAGCGGCAAGCTAAGCAGGAGCAGAGCGGACACCGCAGAGCGGTAAACAAGGCAGGAGCAGAGTAGAAACCGCAAGAGCGGCAAGCTAAGCAGGAGCAGAGCGGACACCGCAGAGCGGTAAACAAGGCAGGAGCAGAGCAGAAACCGCAAGAGCGGCAAGCTAAGCAGGAGCAGAGCGGACACCGCAGAGCGGTTAACAAGGCAGGAGCAGAGCAGAAACCGCAAGAGCGGCAAGCTAAGCAGGAGCAGAGCGGACACCGCAGAGCGGTAAACAAGGCAGGAGCAGAGCAGAAACCGCAAGAGCGGCAAGCTAAGCAGGAGCAGAGCAGACACCGCAGAGCGGTAAACAAGGCAGGAGCAGAGCAGAAACCGCAAGAGCGGCAAGCTAAGCAGGAGCAGAGCGGACACCGCAGAGCGGTAAACAAGGCAGGAGCAGAGCAGAAACCGCAAGAGCGGCAAGCTAAGCAGGAGCAGAGCGGACACCGCAGAGCGGTAAACAAGGCAGGAGCAGAGCAGAAACCGCAAGAGCGGCAAGCTAAGCAGGAGCAGAGCGGACACCGCAGAGCGGTAAACAAGGCAAGGGGATAGGACTCTGTTCACAAAGAACAGACGGAGAAGGAAAGGCAGAGCCAGACACCCACAGGGTACTTGCAGTGAAGTAGCGAGTGGACCACAAACTCACAAACGGGAGTACAGAGACAACAGGCAGGAGTTAGGTACGAGTTCAGACTCTGCAGAAAAAGGAAAGGAACGGACATAGAGAAAAGACAGATGAAAGATAGGAGAGAGTACAGACTGGAACTGAGTGTACGGACGAGACCGACACAGTAGCGGGACACAGGAGCGGGTCTGGGAATACGGCCCCCAGAGAGGCGGGACGAACAGGCAAGGAGCGTGTTCAGACAGAACAGACAAGATACAGGAGCAGGTCTGGGTAATCGGCCCCCAGAGAGGCGGGACAAACAGGCAAGGAGCGTGTTCAGACAGGATAGACAAGATACAGGAACAGATCTAGGTAATCGGCCCCTAGAAGGCGGGAGGAACAGGCTAGGAGCGTGTTCAGACAGGACAGACAAGATACAGGAATGGATCTAGGTAATCGGCCCCTAGAAGGCGGGAGGAACAGGCTAGGAGCATGTTCAGACAGGCCTGGAAATACAGCCTCCAGGAAAGGCAGCAGGCAAGAGTACACAGACAGGACTCAGTTCAGACACGGGAACTGATACCGCAAGGCAGGAGACATAGACAGGACTCAGTTCAGACACGGGAACTGATACCGCAAGACAGGAGACAAAGAACGGGACCTGGCATCTTCAGAGTGAAGGCACACACTGAATGAAACACTATGCTCAGGCGCCATCTTGAGGAAGAAGGTGGTATAAATACCCAAAGATGCACAGCAATAGGCTGAAGGTGCAACAGGGGCGTGTCCGCAGCAGGTACAAGAAACAGGAAGTTCAGCGGGCGTCGCCCTATGCAGCCAAAGTGGAGCAGAGCAGAGCACAAGGAAAGAAGCCAGGCCAGTAAGCTGGGCGGGAGATGAAGTTTGCGATCTTGCATGATGAGAGATGGAACACCATGCAAGAACGCCGCCAGGTATGCTACATAAGTTGTGCATATAGTACCGTCTTTATGAATCACAGGGAAAAAACAATACTCTTAGTACTCTTTAAACAGGAGTTCACAGAACAATCATCATCTGCCTATTTGGAACACGGGGGATTTGCCTCATACTCCTGAAAAGCCTTATTAAGGAACGGAGTTTATGGCATATTTGATCCATAAGAAAAATGAAAGATAAGTGGTCTTTTTATTATGTAAAAATCAACTCTGCCTGATTGATTACTCCTGATGAACCTTGTTAAAGGAGAAATGCGTTGAGTTGAATTTGAATTGATTGGGCTATATTCTGGAGAACTGCAAAAGGGCTGATATCCTTCATTTATCTTATAGGATATTTTCTGTTTACAAATACCAGGCGATTGACTGGTTATTTTTTGCATATCATTGACTGTTTCTTTATGTATCAAAAAAAGCCATTCCTATATATAGGCTGACACTATGTTTTTTCCTTTTTTCTGCTGCTAAAATTGAACTGATCAAGGCTGCTGATATTCATGTATATTTTTTCTACCAATTAATACTTTCCTAATTTTTTGGTATTTGAGGTTTTCCTTGCCATTATAGGGTGAATTAGGGTGAGGAGGGCTGGCCAACGTTGAGCGGGGGCGCCATTGCGCAGGTTTTAGAATGCCAACCTCCGCGGCAAGGTAGTGAAAGATTAGTGTCATTATAGGGTCAGGCATACTCCCCTCATCTTTTTTATTATGCTCGGATATTATGATTTGTTGTTTTAATATTACGAACACTTAATTAGTATTTTTAAGAAGATATATATTAAAGGTTAAATTTTATAACTATCTGAAAAAGGTACTTTGTTCTGTGAACTTCTAGCACCGACTATAGCACAGGAAACTAGCTCCTGTTCTTCCTCCTCTTCCTCATTGTCACCCAATCCATGAGATGAGATGAGGCTGGGCTGTGTGTAATCACCTTGTGTGGTTCCTTGCTCCATCTCATTGTGCTCCGCCTACAATGCATCCTCTTTGATTGTGAGCAGAGAGCGTTTCAGAAGACAGAGAATCGGGATGGTGACTAGTGTTGAGCGATACCTTCCGATATCAGGAAATATCGTATCGGATTGGATCGGGCCGATACCCAAAAAGTATCGGATATCGCCGATTCCGATACCGGAAACCAATGCAAGTCAATGGGACACAAATATCGGAATGAAAATAAACCCTTTCTTTCCTTGTAGGTTAATTCTACATGAAGTAAAACAACTAAGAATAATGTAGAATGACATGAAAAGCCGGCAATTCATCAGCGGCATACACCGGTACCCGACAATTTACAACAGAAAGAATAGAGCTTCACACATAGATTAGATAGATAGAAACATGTCAGTCACATATATATGAAGTACAGTGACAGTGTTGCTTACTGTACTTGTCATTTAGTGTAAAGGATTTATTAAAAAAAATATTAGTGTTTTCGTGCACCGTCTCTTTAAAAAAGCCGGCCGGCAATTCAGCATCTGTACCCGACAATTTATAACAGACAGAATAGAGCTTCACACATAGATTAGATAGATAGAAACATGTCAGTCACATATATAAGAAGTACAGTGACAGTGTTGCTTACAGAACTTGTCATTTAGTGTAAAGGATTTATTTAAAAAAATAATAGTGTTTTCATGCACCGTCTCTTTAAGAAAGCCGGCCGGCAATTCAGCATCTGTACCCGACAATTTAGAATAGAAGGAATAGAGAATCACACATAGATTAGATAGATAGAAACATGTCAGTCACATATATATGAAGTACAGTGACAGTGTTGATTACTGTACTTGTCATTTAGTGTTAAAATAAAGGATTTATTTAAAAAAAAATTGGCGTGGGGTTCCCCTTAATTTTAGTCTCTAGCGGAGGTTAAGCAGACAGCTGGGGCAAATGTTTGAAGCCTGGGAAGGGGGTAATACCCACGGAGCTTCCCAGGCTACTAATATCAGCCCCCAGCTGAATACCTAGCCTTTACTAGCTATTAAAATGGGGGACCCCCCCAAAAAAATGACGTGGGGTCCCCCCTAATTTAATAGCTAGCACAGGCTAGGCAGACAGCTGGGGGCTGATATTAATAGCCCAGGAAGGGTGCCATGAATATTGGCCCCCTCCCAGGCTAGAAACACCAGCCGTCAGCCGCCCCAGAAATGGCGCATCCATAGGATGCGCCAATTCTGGCACTTAGCCTCGCTCTTCCACGCTGCCCTGGTGCGGTGGCAGGGGGTAATAGGGTTGGGGTTGATGTCAGCTTATAATGCCAGCTGACATCAAGCCCAGGTTAGTAATGGAGAGGCGTCTATAAGACACCCCCATTACTAACCCCATAGTCAAAGTTAAAAGAAAACACAAACACCCAGAGTAAAGTCCTTTAATTGAAATAAAGACACAATTCTTTATTGTTCTAAATTAAACCATACTTACCATCACGCCCATTCCAGCTGAAGCCAACGATCTCCTGCAATAAAAGAAAAATAATAAAGCAACCTCATCCTTACCTTTCGATGGTTCCCAGGACAGCTCCAGCTCTGCTACATCGAGATGACAGGCTGGACCGCAGCAGAAAGCTGCCATCCAGCTTGCCATGCCGCACACACTGAGAAGCGCAGGCATGCTTGCGCTCCTCAGTGTCTCTCTGTGACGTCATCCAGATGAGCCGAGTTCATGTCCAATGAACTCAGCTCACCTCATGCACGTCACTGACAGCGTGGGAAAATTCTCCTGCACTCAGCGCTTCAGCGTGAGAATTCTCCCACGCTGTCAGTGACATACATGAGGTGAGGTCATGTCCAATGAACTCAGCTCACCTCATGCACGTCACTGACAGCGTGGGAAAATTCTCACGCTGAAGTGCTGAGTGCAGGAGAATTTTCCCACGCTGTCAGTGACGTACATGAAGTGAGCGGAGTTCATTGGACATGACCTCGGCTCATCTGGATGCCGTCACAGCCAGACACTGAGGAGTGGAAGTATGCCTGCGCTTCTCAGTGTCTGCGGGATGACAGGATGGATGGCAGCGTTCTGCTGCGGTCCAGCCTGTCATCTCGATGTAGCAGAGCTGAAGCTGTCGTGGGAGCCATGGAAAGGTAAGGATGAGGTTGCTTTATTATTTTACTTTTATTGCAGGAGATCGTTGGCTTCAGCTGGAATGGGCGTGGTGGTAAGTATGGTTTAATTTAGAACAATAAAGAATTGTGTGTTTATTTCAATTAAAGGACTTTTTTCTGGGTGTTGTGTTTTTTTAAATACTTTACTAGAAATTCATGGTGGTCATGTCTAATATTGGCGTGACCCCATGAATTTTGGGCTTAGGGCCAGCTGATAATGCCAAGCTGGCCTTAACCCCTTTATTACCCAGTGAGCCACCGCACCAGGGCCCTGGATGAGTTGGGTACAGCGCCAGAAGATGGCGCTTCTATGAACGCACCATTTTCTGGGGCGGCTGCGGACTGCAATTTGCAGCGGGGGTGGCCCAGAAAGCTTGGGTCTCCCTGCGCTGCGGATTCCAGCCCCCAGCTGCCTAGTTGTATCTGGCTGGGCACAAAAATAGGGCGAAGCCCCACGCATTTTTTTTTAAAATTATTTCATGAAATTCATGGAATAATTAAGAAAAAAAGGGCTTCCCTATATTGTTGTGTCCAACCAGGTACAAATAGGCAGCTGGTGGTTGGGGGCAGCCCATTCCTGCCTGCTGTACCTGGCTGGACACAAATATAGTGCGAAGCCCCACGTCAATTTTTTTTTAATTATTTCATGAAATAATTTTTTTAAAAAAGGGCTTCCCTATATTGTTGTGTCCGGCCAGGTACAAATAGGCAGCTGGTGGTTGGGGGCAGCCTGTTCCTGCCTGCTGTACCTGGCTGGACACAAATATAGGGCGAAGCCCCACGTCAATTTTTTTTAAAATAAGTCCTTTATTTTAACACTAAATGACATTTGAGGAGTTAATAAAGATGCAGTCCCTAAATTATTATTTATTTTTTAATTAATTTTTCCCAAAACTTTTGACGTGGGCTTCGCCATATTTTTGTATGCCAGCCAGGTACAGCATCCAGCTTCTATGAACGCGCCATTTTCCGGGGTGGCTGCGCACTGCAATTTTCAGCGGGGGGAGGGGGGGGGGGCAGAAAGCTTGGGCCTCCCTGCGCTGCAGATTCCATCCCCCAGCTGCCTAGTTGTACCTGGCTGGACACAAAAATAGGGAGAAGCTTCACGTATTTTTTTTTTTTAATTATTTCATGAAATTCATGAAATAATTAAGAAAAAAAGGGCTTCCCTATATTGTTGTGTCCAACCAGGTACAAATAGGCAGCTGGTGGTTGGGGGCAGCCCGTTCCTGCCTGCTGTACCTGGCTGGACACAAATATAGTGCGAAGCCCCACGTCAATTTTTTTTAAATCATTTCAGGAAATTCATGAAATAATTTAAAAAAATTGATGTGGGGCTTCGCCCTATATTTGTGTCCAGTCAGGTACAGCAGGCAGGAACGGGCTGCCCCCAACCACCAGCAGCCTATTTGTACCTAGCCGGACACAACAATATAGGGAAGCCCTTTTTTTCTGAATTATTCCATGAATTTCATGAATTTAAAAAAAAAAAAACGTGGAGCTTCGCCCTATTTTTGTGTCCAGCCAGGTACAACTAGGCAGCTGGGGGCTGGAATCTGCAGCGCAGGGAGGCCCAAGCTTTCTGGGCCCCACCCGCTGCAAATTGCAGTCCGCAGCCGCCCCGGAAAATGGCGCGTTCATAGAAGCGCCATCTTCTGGCGCTGTACCCAACTCATCCAGGGCCCTGATGCGGTGGCTCACTGGGTAATAAAGGGGTTAAGGCCAGCTTGGCATTATCAGCTGGCCCTAAGCCCGAAATTCATGGGGTCACGCCAATATTAGACATGACCACCATGAATTTCTAGTAAAGTATTTAAAAAAAACACAAACACCCAGAAAAAAGTCCTTTAATTGAAATAAACACACAATTCTTTATTGTTCTAAATTAAACCATACTTACCATCACGCCCATTCCAGCTGAAGCCAACGATCTCCTGCAATAAAAGAAAAATAATAAAGCAACCTCATCCTTACCTTTCCATGGCTCCCACGACGGCTCCAGCTCTGCTACATCGAGATGACAGGCTGGACCGCAGCAGAACGCTGCCATCCAGCCTGTCATCCCGCAGACACTGAGAAGCGCAGGCATACTTCCACTCCTCAGTGTCTGGCTGTGACGGCATCCAGATGAGCCGACAATGAACTCGGCTCACCTCATGTACGTCACTGACAGCGTGGGAGAATTCTCCTGCACTCAGCGCTTCAGCGTGAGAATTTTCCCACGCTGTCAGTGACGTGCATGAGGTGAGGTCATGTCCCATGAACTCGGCGCACCTCATGCACGTCACTGACAGCGTGGGAGAATTCTCACGCTGAAGCGCTGAGTGCAGGAGAATTTTCCCACGCTGTCAGTGACGTGCATGAGGTGAGCTGAGTTCATTGGACATGACCTCGGCTCATCTGGATGACGTCACAGAAAGACACTGAGGAGCGCAAGCATGCCTGCGCTTCTCAGTGTCCGCGGGATGACAGGCTGGATGGCAGCGTTCTGCTGCGGTCCAGCCTGTCATCTCGATGTAGCAGAGCTGAAGCTGTCCTGGGAACCATGGAAAGGTAAGGATGAGGTTGCTTTATTATTTTACTTTTATTGCAGGAGATCGTTGGCTTCAGCTGGAATGGGTGTGGCGGTAAGTATGGTTTAATTTAGAACAATAAAGAATTGTGTCTTTATTTCAATTAAAGGACTTTTTTCTGGGTGTTTGTGTTTTTTTTAAATACTTTACTAGAAATTCATGGCGGTCATGTCTAATATTGGCGTGACCCCATGAATTTCGGGCTTAGGGCCAGCTGATAATGCCAAGCTGGCCTTAACCCCTTTATTACCCAGTGAGCCACCGCACCAGGGCCCTGGATGAGTTGGGTACAGCGCCAGAAGATGGCGCTTCTATGAACGCGCCATTTTCCGGGGCGGCTGCGGACTGCAATTTGCAGCGGGTGGGACCCAGAAAGCTTGGGTCTCCCTGCGCTGCAGATTCCAGCCCCCAGCTGCCTAGTTGTACCTGGCTGGACACAAAAATAGGGCGAAGCGCCACACATTTTTTTTTTTAATTATTTCATGAAATTCATGGAATAATTAAGAAAAAAAGGGCTTCCCTATATTGTTGTGTCCGGCTAGGTACAAATAGGCAGCTGGTGGTTGGGGGCAGCCCGTTCCTGCCTGCTGTACCTGGCTGGACACAATTATAGGGCGAAGCCCCACATAATTTTTTTTTAATTATTTCATGAATTTCCTGAAATAATTAAAAAAAAATTGACGTGGGGCTTCACACTATATTTGTGTCCAGCCAGGTACAGCAGGCAGGAACGGGCTGCCCCCAACCACCAGCTGCCTATTTGTACCTAGCCGGACACAACAATATAGGGAAGCCCTTTTTTTCTTAATTATTCCATGAATTTCATGAAATAATTAAAAAAAAACGTGGAGCTTCTCCCTATTTTTGTGTCCAGCCAGGTACAACTAGGCAGCTGGGGGATGGAATCTGCAGCGCAGGGAGGCCCAAGCTTTTTGCCCTCCCCCCCCCCGCTGAAAATTGCAGTCCGCGGCCGCCCCGGAAAATGGCGCGTTCATAGAAGCTGGATGCTGTACCTGGCTGGCATACAAAAATATGGCGAAGCCCACGTCAAAAGTTTTGGGAAAAATTTATTAAAAAATAAATAATAATTTAGGGACTGCATCTTTATTAAGTCCTCAAATGTCATTTAGTGTTAAAATAAAGGATTTATTTAAAAAAAAAATGGCGTGGGATCCCCCATAATTTTAGTCTCTAGCGGAGGTTAAGCAGACGGCTGGGGCAGATGTTTGAAGCCTGGGAAGGGGGTAAAACCCACGGAGCTTCCCAGGCTACTAATATCAGCCCCCAGCTGAATACCTAGCCTTTACTAGCTATTAAAATGGGGGACCCCCCAAAAAAAAATGACGTGGGGTCCCCTCTATTTTAATAGCTAGCAAAGGCTAGGCAGACAGCTGGGGGCTGATATTAATAGCTCAGGAAGGGTGCCATGAATATTGGCCCCCTCCCAGGCTAGAAACACCAGCCGTCAGCCGCCCCAGAAATGGCGCATCCATAGGATGCGCCAATTCTGGCACTTAGCCTCGCTCTTCCACGCTGCCCTGGTGCGGTGGCAGGGGGTAATAGTGGTGGGGTTCATGTCAGCGCCAGCTGCCATGAAGCCCAGGTTAGTAATGATGGCCGTCTATATGACACCCCCATTACTAACCTACAAAGTGTTAAAAAGAAAAAACACACTACACCCAGAAAAAAATAATTTATTTGAAATAAAACACCATTTTATTTAATTCTTAGTTTACTAAAAAAAAAATAGTTACCTGTCCACGTTCCTGCGCTGATCTCCCATGCACAGCTGTCACATCTGGAGATGGTGACAGCTGTGCATGGCTGCTGTAAGCTCACGCTGCCGGGAACACGTCCGCTCCCGGCAGCGGGAGCCACTGACTGAGGTCACCGGAGTGCATTCAGGCAGCGCAGCTCCGGAGACCTCCTTTACGGCAGTGCTGTACCGTGGGAATTTCTCACGATACAGCAGTGCCGTAAAGGAGCTAACCGGAGCAGCGCTGCCTGAACTCCGGTGAACCCTTACGGCCCCGTCATTCTAGCGGCGGCAGCGGTTCAGAGCGGTCACATTCTATGTGGCTGCTCTGAACTGGAGATCTTCGTGGGACACTCGTGGACTACTACGGAGGGGTAAGGATAAGGTTGTGGTTTATTATTTTATATTTTATTACAGGAGATCGATGGCTTCGGGGAATTAGGTGTCTTGGTGAGTATAGGTGTAGTTTTTTATTTTTTACTTTATTTTAGGTGGCGATCGGCGGGGACAGGTAATGTATGAACTAATTTCTTTTAGGTAACCACTGGCCACCAATGACATGTATCTAACATTTATTGGGGACACAGTAGGGCAATTTAAATAGCAGGATCAGGCTGATGGGAACTACTGCTCCCATCGAGCTGATCCTGCTGGCAGGAGTGGACGGGGGACAGACATAGGCCGATGGGAGTAGTAGTGTCACATCGGCCTATGTCTGCCCGCACACACACCCGCACACACACCCGCACACACACACCCCGCACACACACCCGCACACACACCCCGCACACACACACACCCCACACACACTAATCATGACGGGTCCGGGAGGTGAGGCTGACCTGTGCGACCGTGGGAAAGTTCATGTGAGTTCATGCAATGCAGTCAAGCATGAACTCACATGAACCCTCTGAGGGCACCGCGGCTACTTCAAATGAACAGCTGATCGGCATCACCTGATACCTCAGCTGTTCATTTGAAATAACCGGCGGGAAAGCACAGCACAGAACGGGAAAGCCGGCGGTGAAGTCTTTTCACTGCCGGCTTCCCCGCCCGGGTCCTTCGCTCCTTGGTGCTGCGCTCCCCGCCCGGTCCTAATTTACGATCGGGATGGGAGGTGGCGAGGGGAGCGGAGGATCGGGGTGGGAGGCTGCGGGGAAGCAGTATGGGGCTGCGTGATTGTTTAAAAGCCGGCGGCTTTTTACCGCGCGCCGGCTTTTAAACAATCAGGAGAATTCTCCCACGCTGGGATGGCATTCTGATGACAAGCTGGATCGCAGCTGAGCGCTGCCATCCAGCTTGTCATCCTTCAGAGACACTGCAGAGCGCAGGCATTATGGGAACTTCCGATTCCGGTATTCGATATTATAAAAGTATCGGAATTAAGTATCGGAATTCCGATACAGTGAATATCGGCCGATACCCGATATTTCAGTATCGGAATGCTCAACACTAATGGTGACGCTAATTATGGCGTCATCGCCACTCACCATCTTGGTGTAGTCCTCAAAGTTTTGGAGGATGGTACATATGTCTGACATCCATGTCCACTCCTGAGGTTTTATGTGTGGAGTCTGACCTGAATACCGACGGCCTTGTTGATGCTGGTAGTCAACAACTGCCCTCTTCTGCTCACAAATCCTTCCTAACATCTGCAATGTAGAGTTCCAACATTTGGGGACTTCGCAGATCAGTCGGTGAGCTGGAAGCTGCAAATGCTGCTGAAGTACAGCAAGGGAGGCGGAAGCTGTAGCTGACTTTCTAAAATGGGCACACAGGTGCCGTACTTTGACAAGCAGATCAGGCAGATCCGGGTAGGTTTTGCGAAACCGCTGAAGCGCAAGGTTAAGCACATGGGCCATGCATGGTATGTGTGTGACCTTACCTCACCTCAGAGGCACCACCAGGTTCCGGCCATTGTCACACACGACCATGCCTGGCTGTAGGGTCAGCGGTGTCAGCCACAGATCTGCCTGCTCTTTCAGAGCTGTCCACAACTCTTCAGCGTTTTGTCACCTAAGCATATTAGCTTCAGCACAGCCTGTTGCCGCTTGGCCGAGGAAGTGCTGCAGTGCTTCCAGCTTGCAACTGATGTAGTCATTTCAGAGATGGAGGCTGAAGAGGAGGAGGAGTAGGTGCAGGAGCTGTAGAATGTGGGGGCAACCCTGATTGACCCAGGGCCCACAATCCTCGGCGTCCTGAGGACATGTTCAGTCCCAAAGTCCGACTGGGTCCCGGCTTCCACTATATTAACCCAGTGTACCGTTCGTGCCCACAAGCACTTTTCCACGTGTCCGTGGTTAGGTGGACTTTCCCAGTAACTGCATTGTTGAGGGCACGTCTAGTGTTGTGTGACACGTGCTCGTGTAATGCGGGAACGGCACATCGGGAGAAATAGTGGCGGCTTGGGACCGAGTACTGAGGGAAGGCCGCCGCCATCAGGTTGCGGAAAGCTTCCGCTTCCACGAACCTAAAAGGCAACATTCGAGTGCAAGTGTAGCACCCCGAGGACTCGGCTGCTACAGGGGTAGTGCACCTCGAGCCAGAGGTGTGGTATTCCACTCCCGGGTAAGGATGGAGTGTGGGACTGAGCTCAGCTAGCTGCATGCACTACACTCATCCCATTTCCGGGGGACAGATCAATGGTACTCCCACTAGGTGAATGTGCAGGTACGACAGTGTCTGTCCCTGGCTGGAGTGGGAGGGGGGGTGGAACATCCCAGTAGTGTAGGGGTAGATAGGGGAGGGGCTCTGGGCATAGAGATAGGAGCCCATTGGGTGCTAGTCACCTGGGCTCACACATAGAGGGAGTATATATGGTGGGCACCATCTTAGGACAGGGTCAGTCAGTCTGAGGAGAAGCAGAGCAGAGGAGCTCAGCCAGGAGGGCTGACAGGGAGCTGTGGCTCCGGCTGGGCCCAGCTCCAGGGCCAAGCCTGCAGTGGAGAGAGAGGAGGAAGAAAGGCCCAGAGACGCAGAGCCAGAGGGAACCCTGAGATCCCACAAGTTACCGGGTGAAGGGTTGGCGGAAACGGGTACCGGAACCCAAACTGGTGGAGGCTAATGATCCTCAGCCAGGAACCGGAGGTCGTGGTCAAGTTTTGCCACGACCCTCACCATATCCACCAGGAAGGCACACCACGAGTAGGGTCAGGAAAGCCAGAGAAGGTTTAACCACCAAGAGGCCCGAGGGAGCCGGACAAAGGTGGATCCCTGGTGGGGACGGCCAGCAGAAAGAGAGAGAGGGGAGCTCAGGACCACGCTCCGGAACTGCCTGGGGGTTAGCCGAGTCCCGCACCTGGTGAACGCAGTACGGCTCGGGTGGTCACTCCCGGCCGAAGTGACTGAAGTACCATCTGTGAGTAAAAACCCTGAGTTTCTGACTCTCCTTGCTGCACCATCACAACCTCCATCATCTACACCTGCTGCCCTGAGGCCATACCCCTCCCGTTGGGGGTTATACCAACCCCGCTACACCATCCTTCCACCGGCCTCAGCGGTCTGCCCTGCAGCGGCAGCTCCAAAGCTGCATTCAACGGGTGGCGTAGTCATCCAACATCTACTGCTAATAGACTCGCCACTTAGTTTGACTCCCTGGGCACGGACCGGGTCACCGCCACGAGACTACTACCCCCATCTGATACGGCTCCGGGTAAGCCCCCGTGCACGCGATGCCGCACGACACAGAAGGCCCAGGGGCGCGTCACAAGCATTCTCGAAATGTGTGAATTTAGTAGTGTGGCCTGTGGAACGTTGGCTGCATATTTGCGCCTGCGTTCCAAGGACTTGGGTAGGGACAACTGAATACTGTGCTTGGACAAGGACGTGGACGTGCTTGCTGATGGTGCTAGCTGAGACTGTTCAGCGACACATGCAGGGCGGGAGGCATCTTGGCATGTGCCATGGACAGTGGATTGGCGTACACGCAAAACAGCAGAACAAGCAGTGGTGTCCCCTGCAGACACTGTTTCTGGACCCTGGAGTTCGTCCTACTTAGTTGGGTGCTTTGCTGCCATGTGCCTGATCATGCTGGCGTTGGTCAGGCTGCTAGTTTCGCTAGCCCTGCTGATGCTGGACTGGCACGTGGTGCAAATGGCCTTTTTGGGGTTATCTGCAGAGTTTTTAAAAAATAACCAGACTTGGGAAGACCTAACAGCTGTACTGGCAACTTCCGTCATGTTGGCGTTACAAGGAACGCTTTCCCGCCTTGTGTCTGCGGACACCACACTGCTTCTTCCTCTCTGTTGTGGTGCTACACCTTCCTCCCCCTGTGTGCTGCTGTCCTCGCTCTGTATATCCCCCTGCCAGGTTGGGTCAGTTACTATATCATCCACCACCTCGTCTTCCACTTCCATACCCTGGTCTTCCTCCTGACTTTCTGGCAATTGTGTCTCATCATCATCATCATCCACCTCTTGCCACAGTTATTGCACTTTCCCACCGTTGCCTTTGTGTGATCATGGCTTCTCCAATATTTGGGCATCCCTGCATGTGTTCTCCTCTTGACTCGCTTGAAGCTGGCCGGGCGAGAGGCCCAAATCTACAAATGGAAAAGTGAACAGCTCTTCTGAGTGTCCAAGTGTGGGATGAGTTGTCTCTGGGTATTTGGCATGGTGGGAGGAAGGAGGAACAGGGTGAGGAATATGCGGTCCAGACTCACGGCTAGTGAGGCTTGACCGTGTGGAAGACAGAGTGGTGGTGGTGACTTGAGGCATTATCTGCTATCCAACCAACAACCTTTTCACACTGCTCTGTGTTCAATAGTGGTGTTCTGCGGTCCCCTAGTATTTAGGACAGGAAGGTCGAGTGACAAGATGTGGGTGTTTGTTGTGGCACAATTTCAGCTTTCCCACAGCCATGTCCTCGGCCTCTGCATGCACCATAACCATCATGTCCACTTTCTTGTCTCTTGCCACGCACTTTACCCATTTTTAATGGAGTACAATATTTTCTACGATCACGAGAAATGGAAGAAATGGCTCATTTTGAAACAGTCTTATAGCTGATATGTCTGACAGACAGAAAACCACGGTTTTAAATAGCAGGCCTGTAATTTACTAATACTGTTCTTCCCAGACAACTAGTGTGACTAACTTAACCGACACACTGCAACAGAATGGAAATGGAAGAAATGGCTGATTTTGGAACACTCTTACAGCTGATATGTCTGACAGAGAACCACGGTTTTAAATAGCAGGCCTGTAATTTACCAATACAATTCTACACAGAGGCCTAGTGTGAATAGGTTGAATGACACACTGCAACGAAATGAAAATGGAAGAAATTGTTGATTTTGGAACACTCTTATAGGTGATATGTCTGACAGAGAACCACGGTTTTAAATAGCAGGCCTTTAATTTGCTAATACTATTCTTTACAGACACCTAATGTGAATAGCTTGACCGACACACTGCAACAGAATGGAAAAGGAGGCCAATATTTTCAACGTTTCAACATTCAGTTTAAATTTCTGGATTTTTATCGCTGAAATATGGAACAGATCTGGCTTTATTCTCCAATGAGAACAAGCAAATGTAGAAGAAAAATGGTGTACTCTGGATTGCTTTTTAAGCAAATAACCAGGATTAAGATAAAAAAAAAATTGCCCTGGCCCCTGATATCTGGGGATATGTCTACAAATATCTGTAATTATTACAGCAGCAGCAGACAGGACATTCAATGGACCCTCTTATGCTGTATCATACACTGTAGTCTGCCACATAGTAGTAGTGCACTCAGTGTGTGTCACTGCCTCATACATTGTCCTTTTTTGCTAATTGATAGTGTTGAGCATTCCGATACTGAAATATCGGGTATCGGCCGATTTTCGCGGTATCGGAATTCCGATACTTAATTCCGATACTTTTAGAATATCGTATACCGGAATCGGAAGTTCCCATAATGCAATGAGCCAGTTTCATTTTATTCAGCCAATGAGGATCCTAAGAAGTGTGGGCACATCCTGTTAGGCATGTAGGCATGTTAACTAGTGGCATGGCTGTGATTGGCTGCTGAAATTATGTCATGATGCACTATAAAAGCCGCCGCCGCCATTTTGAGCTCACTCTGCTGTGAATTCAGTTAGGGATAGGACGCTGTTGTTCTGAGGGACAGTTTTAGGCTGCGTGCACACGATGCGTTTTTCATGCGTTTATGCTGCGGAATTTCCGCAGCGGAAACGCATCAAAAACGCATGGTAATCCGCACCCCATGGTCCCCAATGGCATTCCGCAATGTCAATGCACATGCTGCGGATTTTTCCGCAGCATTTCTGCAGCGCTCATAAATCCGCAGCATGTTCATTAATTTTGCGGAAGAGCAGCGGAAGCGCCGCCATTGACTTGCATTGAGATGCATAGAATGCGCGTCTGTACATTTGTACAAGCGGATTCTATGCGTCTCTATGTGCGGATGGTACCCAGGTCTGGAGGAGAGAAGACTCTCATCCAGACCTGGGTACCATTGTACCTGTAAAAAAAAGACTAAAATAAAAAAGAAAGTTATATTCACCTTTCCGACGGCTCTCTCTGCATGCCGGCAGCGCTGACGGACCTTCGGTGACGTCACAGTCATGTGACCGCAGGCCCTTCACCGCTGTGTCTCGCGATATGCCGGCAGCCGGGAACCAGACAGGAAGGAGTGCTGCAGCACACGCCGGGGAATCGGGGGTGAGTATAGCTTTATTTTTTTTATTTTTACGGTCACACTATATAAATCCATGCTGTTTGCATGGATTTATATAGTGTGACCTAGTTGTCAAGCACTTTCCAAGTGATGCTATCGCCTGGAAAGCGCTTGTCAATCTGCATGCGGAAACGCATGTGAATCCGCATGTAAATCCGCATGTATTCCACATGTATTCTGCCGGAAAAACGCATGCACAATCTGCATGCGTTTTTTCTGCCAGGGAGATGCAGAAATGCTGCAGAAATTTTCTGCTTCATTTCTGCATCGTGGGCACATAGCCTTAGCTACCTATTTGCTCTATTCTGCTTTACCCAAGCTACTTCATAAATCGCTGTGCCTTGCAGCGCTAGTGCACAGTTCTCTGTGCTGTTCACCGCTGTCTGCAAGGTCTGTGTGTGTGAGTGCAGCTCACGGTGTAGTGTGTGCTTCAGCCAAGTCTGGTTGTAGTGCTCTCAGCGTGCGTCACAGCCTCATACATTGTCCTTTTTTGCTAATTGATCATTTTTCCTGATTTCTCCTATTAGTGTGGTGGTTCCATCCGTATTCAGCTAAATTGGTTCCAAACACACTATATAGGAGTAGAAAGAGAATTTTTTTTTGTCTTGCAGCGCTAGTGCACAGTGCTCTGCATCTGTACTGTTCACCGCTGTCTGCAAGGTCTGGTGTGTGAGTGCAGCTCACCCTGTAGTGTGTGCTTCAACCACGTCTGGTTGTAGTGCACTCAGTGTGTGTCACTGCCTCATACATTGTCCTTTTTTGCCAATTCATAATTTTTCCTGATATCTCCTATTAGTGTGGTGGTTCCATCCGTATTCAGCTAAATTGGTTCCAAACACACTATATAGGAGTAGATATAGAATTTTTTTTTAGTCTTGCAGCGCTAGTGCACAGTGCTCTGCATCTGCACTGTTCACGCCTGTCTGCAAGGTCTCTGTGTGTGAGTGCAGCTCCCGCTGTAGTGTGTGCTTCAGCCACGTCTGGTTGTAGTGCGCTCAGCGTGCGTCACTGCCTCATACATTGTCCTTTTTTGCTAATTGATCATTTTTCCTGATTTCTCCTATTAGTGTGGTGGTTCCATCCGTATTCAGCTACATTGGTTCCAAACACATTATATAGGAGTAGATAGAGGAGCCTTTCTGTAGCATTGTGCCCTGCAGCCCCAGCCAGATTAGTATTAGCCTATTTTTTGTAGCCTCATCTATTGCATTGTAGGTTACCTTCCTGCATTGTAATAGCTGCAAAAAGTTTGTGATACTATCGGTTTTACATCTTTGGGCACATCCAGTGTCTTTTTGTGACAAAAGAAACCTAAATAAAGTTCACCAAACACTCCACTTTACAGTTGTGTAGGCCACATTAGCTCATATTAAAGTCTAGTCCACACTTTATAAAATTAGTGTTTCTTATACCTGTTAGCAGCTGTTCAGGAATAAGCACACTAAGCCCTTAGTACTTTTCTGCCTATCTTTATCAGTCTACCAAGCTGAAGAAGGCAGGGAGTAAGGCATGTGGTCGTGGGCGTGGAGTTTCTGCAGGGAGAGGACGTGAGAATTCTGTGCCTGCAGGGAGAGGACGTGGGGATTCTGTGCCTGCTGCGGGCACCAGTGACTCAGCATCCCCCAGTTTTACCAGGGAACTGTCCTTTATGCGCAGATTTGTAGGAGCTAGCCATACCCCACTGCAGCGGGAGGATCAAATTGAAGCCGTTGTCGGATGGATGGCAGCTAACGCATCGACTTCAATTAGTTCCAGATCCTCTCAGGTACAGAGCACTGAAGAGCACCCATCTGTCTCTTCACCACCTGCCAAATTGCCCAGGCAGTCAGAGAGCCCTGGACAGGAGCCATCTCTACTTCTGTTCTCTGAATCTCTTGGCTTGGAAAGAGGGGGCCAGCCAAGCAGAATTCGAGAATTTAAAGAAGAGGTAGCATGCAGTGATGCGCAACCGTTTTGTCTCTCTGAATCTGAAGAGGCGGGTGGGCCAGTGCCTATGGTCAGCAGCACACCTCAGTACGCATCTGATGATGAGACTCAGGTGCCACTTTCTGGTGCGTACTGTGCTGTCGAGACTACCCAGGAGAAGCAGTTGTTTGAAGAGGGTGGTGTAGATGATGAGGTCCTTGACCCATCAAGCCGTGAGGGACAGGAAGGTCTGAGGAAGAGATTCCCCGAACGGCCCAAAAAGGAGGTAGAGGGAGGGGGCAGACTTGGTTGCCTGTAGCCTCCACTTCGGCACCCATTAGGAGCATGGCTCTTCCAAAATCCAAAGCTGGCGCTCCCAAGACTTGCAGTGCCTGGTCCTTTTTTGACACCGTTGCAGATGACATTTGCTTTGTCAAATGCAAGCTGTGTAATCAGAAGGTGAAAAGAGAGAAAAGTGTCAGCAACCTCAATACCACAAATATGCGGAAACATGTGCGGACCAAGCACGTGGTGAAGTTACAAAAACACACTGAAGACTTAGGCCAACCTACAGCGCCACCTACCACCTACCACCTCTTCAGCTCGTGTTGTAGCCTCTTCCTCCAGCTCACACACAGCTGGTTCAGCTTCCTCACAGGATCGCCATGGAAGAACCTCTGGCACTGTTGTACAGAGACACAGTGTAATTCCACCCACAGCACCACTTTCCCTGTCATCCTCACACTCCCAGGCCAGTCTACAGCCATCGTTAGCACAGGCATGGGAGAAAAGGCGCCCATACTCGGCAAATCACCCCCGAGCACAGGCTCTGAATGCTGGCATTGCAAAACTACTGGCCCTTGAAATGCTATCATTCAGGCTGGTGGAGACTGACACCTTCCGTAACTTTATGGCATTGGCAGTCACACAATACAACGTGCCCAGCCACTTTTATTTCAGCAGGCAAGCCGTCCCTGCCCTGCAACAGCATGTGGAGGGAAAAATTAAACATGAGCTACAAAACGCCATCAGTAGCAAGGTCCACCTGACCACCGATGCGTGGACCAGTAAGCATGGACAGGGACGATACCTTCCCCTCACTGCCCATTGGGTAAATGTTGTGGAGCCAGGTACAGATCTTGAGAGTGGCGCTGTACGTGTTCTGCCAACTCCAAGGATTGCAGGAATCCAGTCTGTACACATTGACTCCTCCTCATACTCCAGTTCCTCTGAATCAGCGCTGCAGGAGCCGTCACGGTCTACCTCCACATCTACCCGTGAACGGTTACCTGTTATGATGACCGATATGAGCACAGCCGTGGCCAAACGTCAACAGGCCATATTAAAATTAATTTATTTTGGGAATCGAAGCCACGCAGCGCAGGAGCTCTGGAATGCCATCAAGCAGCAGAGCGACGTGTGGTTTGTGCCAGCGAATCTCAAGCCAGGCATGGTAGTTTGTGACAATGGCCGAAATCTGGTGGCAGCTCTGGGCCTAGGCAACCTCACTCACATCCCATGTCTGGCACATGTGCTCAACTTGGTCGTGCAGAGTTTTTTGAGGGACTATCCGGATCTTGATGCACTGCTTCACAAGGTCTGCATAGAGTTCGCTCACTTGCGGCGTTCCAGCAACGCAAGATCGCGCATTGCAGCTCTGCAGCGCCGATTACGTCTTCCGGAACATCGCATCATATGTTACCTACCCACCAGGTGGAATTCAACGTTACATATGTTGGAGAGGTTGTGTGAGCAGCAGGCAGCAGTAATGGAGTACCAGCTGCAGCAGGCGCAAACAAGTCGCAGTGCGCGCCGTTCACACTTCACCACCACTGAGTGGGCCTCTATGAAGGACATTTGCCACGTTTTGCGTGCCTTCAATTATTCCACGCGGATGGTGAGTGCAGATGATGCACTAGTCAGCATGACGATCCCCCTTATCTGCCTGCTTGAAAAAACACTGCAAGCACTAAGGGAGGAGGTTTTGGAAGAGGTGGAGGATGAGGAGTCACAAATGCCATCTGCTTCTGTACAGTCTGCGCAACATGGTTCCTCACAAAGGCCTAGGCAGGGGACACTTTGTGAGGAGGATGAGGAGGAGTCAATGGAGGAGGAAGACATCTGTCCAGAGGAGGGAGGTACACAATGCTCTAGTAGTCAGTATCTAGAGCGAGGGTGGGGTGATGCAGAGCAGGCAGAGATCACGCCTCAAGCAGGGGACAGCGTTTCTTGGCCAGTTGGAAGTCAGCAGCACATAGTTGATTTCATGCTACAGTGCCTGAGAAACGACCGGCGCATCGCCCACATTCTCAACACAGCTGATTATTGGGTGTCCACCCTCCTAGATCCTCGCTACAGGGACAACTTACAAAGCCTTATAACACCATTGAACCGGGAGCGTAAAATGCGGGAGTACCAAGACGCACTGGTTCATTCCATCATGTTCTCCATTCCAACCGAGAGCAGTGCTGCTAGTGCTTTACAAAGCAGCTCAGTGTGTCCAGGCAGTGGAGGAAGCTCTGCACAAAGAGGGAGCAGAAGCAGCGCCTCAGCACAAGGCAAGACCAGTATGGCCCAAATGTGGCAAAGTTTTGCGTTCCCGCCGCCACAAATGTCTACACCATCACAGACGGCTCCAGTCAGCAGGAGGCAACGTTTCCGTCAGATGGTAACAGACTACATGTCTTGCCCTCTCAGTGTACTCCCAGACGGCTCTTCCCCCTTCAAGTTTTGGGTCTCTAAGCTGGATACTAGTGTTGAGCCACCCCCGTAGTGTTCGAGTTCGGTTCGGTTCGTCGAACACCCGTATGTTTGCCGAACTGTTCGTCGAACTGTTCGTCGAACACCTTCGAACACCGTTAAAACCAATGGCAGGCAAACAAAAACACATAGAAACACATAGAAAACACCTTCAAAGGTGTCCAAAAGCTGACAAACTGCTCAGAAGACACAACTAACACATGGAAAAGTGACAAGTACATATAGTCATGCGAAAAGAAAAGAGGTGGAGGAGTAAAAGGAGGGGGAGACACAGATATAGGCATGTCATGCCCTTCTAAAATCCAAAAAGTGAAAAGCCGACACGTTCAGTCCGCTCCTGCCCGTGCCACCTCTGTGTCGCCGGGTTTGTGCCAGAGCCGCGGTGAACCCTGACGGCCAGCCCCCCTCTCCCAATACTGGTGCCTGTCCGCTGGTGGGTCGAGCGAGCCCCCCTGTGGTGGAGGCAGCTCTAAGCTTTTTAATTTAAATTGTCTCTCTAATTTGAATAAATACACTTTAAATCCATTTACAAGGATCTATTGGAGGGCAAGTCTCATGCCAGCAGCCGCGTAATTCCAGCTCCAGTAGCGTCCACTAAAGCTGCTGCAGTTAAAAAGCTTTTATAAGGATCGAGCTCGGCTGTCCACCGCAAGGCATCCTACTGCCAGTCCGAGCCCCTATGCCTTGGGGTGCCTCCTGATGCTCTTCACTGAGTATCCCGTGGTCCCGAAGCATTTCCTTTGAAAAAATGAAGTGTCCAAACTACAGGTGGTGTAGCTTGCTTAACAGTCGGGATAATCCGCTGACTAGCAGACACTGCTACTAGGCACAAAGTATTTCCTGGGCTAGATGCAGTTAAAAATTTGTAATTAGATACTCTCGTTGGATGCTGAGAAAGCATTCCATAGAGTCTCCTGGCACGCCATATATGATTCTCTTAAAAAGCTTGGGGTAGGGGTCTAGGGGACCCTTTTATAGCCAAAATCACGGCCCTGTATTGCAATACGTCACCTAGGCTGAAGATAAATGGAACTGTAGCACCCTGAGGGCTCGGTTGCTACAGAGGTATTGCACCTCACCCAGAGGTGTGAGATCTCACTCTCAGGTAAGGATGTAGTGTGGATCAGGACCCGACACCTGCATGCATTACACCACATTGCCGTGGGGCAGGGCGACCAATATGCCCCTGAGATGGGCACGACAGTCCCTGTCCCTGGCTGGAGTGGGGGGAGGGAACACTGAGGAAGGGGAACCCTGTAGTGCAGGAGCAGGGAGGAAGCAGTTCCTGGGTGCATTGAGAAGGGAGTATAAAAGGTGGGCACCATCTTAGTTCAGTGCAGAGAAGTCTGAGCAGAAGTGGCAGGGAGCAGGGGCTCTGCATGAGCTCTGCTCCGGAGGCGGGCCTAGTAACAGAGGTCCAGGCCTGGAAGAGGGAGAAGGAAGGAAGAGGAGCGGAGAAGGCTCCAGGAATGAGGAACGAAGGGATCTCAGGGGTGCGGACGGGCGAGTCGCCACCGCACACCCGAATCCACCTGCGTGGAGGGGTCAGGCCAAAGGGGGAGACCGGTCCCCGAAACTAGTGGAGGCAGGAAACGACCCTCAGCTAGAAACAGGAGGCTGTGACTTTTTATGTGGCGCAGCCCCTCGCTACACCCGCTAGGAAGGCACCACATAGGGTCAGGGAAACTGGCGCCAAGTTTACCAAGAGGAGGCCCGAGGCAGCCGGACAGAAGGGTTGGTAAGAAAGGCCAGACAAAGGACACACAAAGGGGGTCCTGTGAAGCACTCCAAAGTTATCTGGGAGTTGTCTGAGCCCCTCACCTGGTGAGCACAGTACGACGTGGGCAGCCGTTACCTGCAGACGTGGTCTGGATAATAAGAACTGTGAGTAAAGGCCCTGGACTGCATCACTGACTCCGTGTCATTACTGCTGCTGCCCTGCACCATCACCCCCATCCTCCGCATACACTGCCCTGAGGCTATACTCCTCCCGTGGGGAGTTATGCTACGCTCTGCTGCACCCACAACACCAGCCTCAGCGGTCTGCCCTGGAGCGGCGGTTCACTCTGACCGCAATCTACGGGTGGCGTAGTCGGACATTTAAACCTCAAAACCACATAAATAGTTCCGCCACTGGTTTGACCGCCCTGAGCCACGGAACCGGGTCGCCGCCACGGAGACTACAACCACCAGCATCCACCAAAAAGGGTCCAGCTCCGGGTGTCCCAAGGCCCAGGGGGCGCGTCAGAACATTTTCATCACCTTTCACAATCACCAATGGGACAAGGCAGGGATGTTCTCTGTCCCCTCTCTTATACATCCTAGTGACGGAGCACCTGCTCTCATCAATTCGCCATAACCCCAATATTAGGTGGATTGAGGTGGGAGGCACCGAGTACAAGTGCTCTCTATTTGCTGATGATGTCCTAGTATATATCACTCAATCACATATATCCATCCATGCTGTTATGGCTGAAATAGATCACTTTGTTACATGGTAAAATTTTAAAATCAATGCAGAGAAGTCTGAGGCCCTCGATGTCTCCCTCCCCAAATCCATATAGGATTCCATCCAGTCCAACTTTCCCTTTGCCTGGCCCTCACAGGGTATCAAATACTTAGGAATTCCTATTCATAGAGACCTCTCCCATCTATGTTATCTTAATTTTGGGCCCTTTATTGAACAACTCCATACAGACCACGGTTGGCAAGTTAGAACTGTAAGATTCACTACGTGAACCACTGGTGTTTTGTGGAAAAGCACATGTACACTGTGTTCCAAATTATTATGCAAAAAGTGTTTAGGAGTGATAAGGGAAGAATTTGTTTGTTTGTCAGTTAAACTCATTGATGGTGATGTGTGTCAGGGCTCTTTATATCACTGTAAGCAATTGCAGACACCTGTGCTAATTAGTTTGGCAGGTGTGTCCAATGAAAGGCAAGACTATTTAAGAAGGCTGTCTCACATAATTAAGCAGCCTACATTTTCTGCCAAAATGGGAAAGAAAAAGGATGTGTCGGCTACTGAGAAGCAACAAATTGTGGAGTGTTTAGGTCAAGGCATGACTACAATCAACATTGTGCGATGATCAGGATGAAGTGTCTTGGCAATCAAGAAGTATGTAGCTGATTCACAGTACACACGTGTGCGTGCTGATAAGGGCAAATTGAGGACTCTTTCCTACAGGCAATTACGTCAGGTTGAAAGAGCAGCGGCAAAAAAGCCTTGTCATAGCAGCAGACAAGTTTTTGAAGCTGCTTGTGCCTCCAACGTCCCCCGAACAACAAGATGCAGGGTCCTTCAGAGGTTTGCAGCTGTGCATACGCCATCCTGTCGACCTCCTCTATCCACTTCACACAAGCAGAAACGGCTCCAGTGGGCCAAACATTACATGAAGACTGATTTCAAAACTGTTTTGTTCACGGATGAGTGCCGTGCAGCGCTCGATGGTCCAGATGGATGGAGTGGAGGATGGCTGGTTGATGGACACCCCACGCAAACACGGCTACAGCGCCAACAAGGAGGAGGTGGAGTAATGTTTTGGGCTGGAATCATGGGGAGAGAGATTGTCGGCCCCTTTAGGATCCCTGAAGGCGCTAAAGATGAACTCCATAATTTATGTGGATTTTCTCAAACAGCACTTCCTGCCATGTTTCAAGAAGAAGAACCGTGTATTTCACAGCAAGATCATTTTTCTGCATGGTAATGCACCATCTCATGCTGCACATAAAACATCTGCATCTCTGGCTGATATGGGCATAAAAGGGGACAAACTTATGGTGTGACCCCCATGCTCCCCTGACCTCTACCCCATTCAGAACCTTTGGAGCATCATTAAAAGGAGTGTCTATGATGGCGGGAGGCAGTCCACATCTAAGCAACAGCTCTGGGAGGGTATTCTGTCCTCATGCAAAACAATTGAAGCAGAAACCATCCAAAACCTGACAAATTCAATGGACGAGAGAGTTCAGAAGCTCCTTTCGAACAAGGGGTCCTATGTGAAAATGTAACATCACCTAGAATAAAGTTTTGAGTTGAAAACTGTTTGAATTCAGTTTCTAACAACCTGCTAATGCTTATAATTTCAAAAATGACCATTTTTTTGGTCTTTATTAAAATGAAAAGGTTGATCAAAAAGTTTGGGGGATCTAAGAGTGTGGCAACCCAGTAGTCATGATTACTTCGAATTCTGACAATATGAGGGTCATGCTGCAGGTAGTGCAGCAAGAAGGCACTTATGTGTCTTGCGCATCTCGGAGCCCCAAAATTATTTTCCGGGCTAGATGCAGCTAAAAATTATTATTTATTTTAAATCTGGTGGAGCTTTAGTATAGATGGCCTAATAGGATCAGTGCTGCACACTGCTACAAAGCCCAAATTATTTTCCAGTCAAGATACAGATAAACATGATTAGTAATTTTAAATCTGGTGGAGCTTATTATAGATGGCCTAATAGAATCAGTGCTGCACACTGCTACAAAGCCCAAATTATTTTCCAGCCAAGATACAGATAAACATGATTAGTAATTTGAAAGCTTAAAACGGTTGGTAGGGTGATTTTAACCAATCATCAAGCTTTTACTCTCCCCAGGATGACACAGGGGTAGAAAAGTCGTTTCGGATCCATGATTTGTTCATCTTTATGAACGTGAGTCTGTCTACATTATCAGTGGAGAGCCGCGTGCGCTTATCTGTCAGCACACCACCAGCAGCGCTGAACACACGTTCAGTCATAACGCTGGCTGCGGGGCATGACAAGATCTCCAAGGCGTAAGTGGCTAGCTCCGGCCATTTATCCAGATTGGAAGCCCAAAAAGAGCAAGGGTCCAGTGACACAGTCATGGCTTCAATGTTTACTTGGAGATACTCCTGTACCATCGTCTCTAGGCGTTGACTATGTGTCAGACTTCTTGTCTCCTGTGGCCTTGCAAAGGATGGGCTAAAAAAGTGGTGAAATGATTCCGCAAAATTGATGTTACCAGCAGATACTGTGGTTCTGTTACGGTTTGAGTGCTGAACACTTGACGGTCCCACGGTTGGCAAGTTGGAACTGTGAGATTCACTACGTGCACCACTGGTATTTTGTGGAAAAGCACATGTAAGATTCTGCAACAGCCTCTGCTGATACTCCTGCATGCGTGCATCCCTTTCTATGGCAGGAATAATTTCTGCAAATTTACTTTTGTACCGGGGATCTAACAGTGTGGCAACCCAGTAGTCAGGATTATTTCTAATTCTCACAATTCGAGGGTCATGTTGCAGGTAGTGCAGCAAGAAGGCACTCATGTGTGTTGCGCATCCAGGAGCACCAAGTCCCTGTTGTGTTGGTGGCGAGGTAACAATCATGCTTCCTTCCTCTGTCCTCTCCCCCAAACCTCGCACAACAGAAATGTGATCAAGGTCTCCCTCATCTGATGAGTCTTCCATCAGTTCGTCCTCCACTTCTTCCTGGGCTCCTGCACCTTCCTCACTAGTTTGGCTGCTACCATGCGCCCTGGTAAAACCATCTCCCCCACCCTCACATGCCTGCCGCCTTGGTGCTGCCGGCCGTCTGGACCTTGCAGATGTTAGCCCTTCCGCATACAACTCCTCCTCCTCTACTTCCTCCACCTCCTCTTGTGCCACCACCTGACTCCGAATTCTGTTTAACATGTGCTTCAGCATGTAAATCACCGGAATAGTCATGCTGATAATGGCATCGTCAGCACTAAACATCTTCGTCGCCATTTCAAAACTGTGCAGAAGGGTGCATAGGTCCCTGATCTGAGACCACTCCTCCAGCGTGATTTGCCCCACCTCTGGATCTCGTTGGCCTAGGCTATACGTCAGAACGTATTGCACCAGGGCTTGTCGGTGCTGCCACAGTCGCTGCAACATGTGCAGAGTTGAATTCCACCGGGTAGGCACATCGCATTTTAGCCGGTGAAGTGGCAGGCCCAACGACTTCTGTAGAGATGTAAGTCGCTGAGCTGCGGGATGTGAACGGCGAAAGTGAGCACACAGCGACCGTGCCCTCTGCAGAAGGCCATCTAGTCTGGGATAGTGGGCTAAAAATTGCTGGACAACCAGGTTCAACACGTGAGCCATACAAGGCACGTGTGTGACATTGCCCCGGCGAAGGGCCGCACCCAGGTTTGCAGCATTGTCGCACACGGCCTTCCCTGGTTTCAGGTCCAGTGGAGACAACCATTCATGAAATTGGTTCTCCAGAGCTGACCACAACTCCTCAGCTGTGTGACTCACATTTCCCAGACATTTCAATGTAAAAACCGCCTGATGACGTTGAGCCCTACTGCCAGCATAGTAAGGAGGTGTGCAGGATCCCTTCTGCGCAGTTAGAAAGCTTGTGGCATGACCAGACAGGCTTTGGGTGCAGGTGGAAGACCGAGAGGAGGTTGAGGAGGCAGAAGCAGTGGAGGAACTTTGACATAAAGAGGATTGACGCACAACTCGTGGGGACGGCAAGACATGGACAGCAGCCCCTTGTCCTGCTGTCACCATAGTTACCCAGTGCCCAGTCAGCGACATGTAACGCCCCTGTCCATGCCTACTCGTCCAAGTGTCTGTGGTGAAATGCACCCTGTCACACACAGAGTTTCTCAAAGAAGCGGTGATGTTGTGTGCGACATGCTGGTGGAGCGCAGGCACACCTTTCTTTGAGAAGTAGTGCCGACTGGGCATCTGGTACTGGGGCACTGTGACGGACATAAGGTCTCGAAAATCCTCTGTGTCCACCAGGCGGAAAGGCAGCATTTCTGTAGCCAAGAACTTGCAGATGGTGAAATTCAACCTCTTAGCTTTCTCATGGCTAGGAGGAAATGGTCTTTTACTTGTTCACATCTGAGGGACCGAGGGCTGGCTATTGTGCTTAGACGGGGTTGATAAGGGTGTCCCCGGCAAACTGCCGGTCTGTGAGGAAGATGCAGGCGGACATGTTAGGTTGCCTTGATCCAAAGGTGGTGCTATCGATGTCGGACAGCGCTCAACACCAGCTGGTGTTACCACCTCCAAAGAAAATGATGACCTGCCAATCACGCTGGCTGTTGCGGGTAAAGAGGTGGCAGGTCTGCGCCCCAAAACAGGTGTGACTGCTGTCCCCCCAGTCACGGAGGATGAAGAGGCCGCGGATGCACAAGATATGGCAGACGGTGGTTGGCCCGGCCAGCTAGGCCGCATTGAAGCACACTGAGCTTCCCACTGCAACTTATGCTTCATGTCCATGTGCCGGTTCATGCATGAAGTACTCAAAATATGTATTTTTTGGCCTCTACTTAGCTTTTGCTGACAAATGTTACAGATAACACGAGTTGGGTCATCTTTATCGATCTGAAAAAATGCCCAGGCTATGCAAGGCTTAGCACCCATGCGACCTGAAGAGCCACCACGACTTGTGGTGAGAGGCAGAGTTGTGTTTGAGGATGCAGTTGTTGACGTGCTTCCAGTACTACGTCTCTGTCCAGGAAGGCGCAACCTGACCTCGTCGTCACTAGCATCTTCCTCCACCTCCTCTGCTGACCTCATCTCTTGGCTGACTGTGGGTTGACAGTAAGTGGGATCTCCAACCTCATCATCATCACCCTGTGCGTTATCACACCCGTCGTCCTCAGAGCCAACCTGTTCCTGCCCTGACAAAAAACTAAAGTTGTCGCTCCAATCAGGTATTTGAGTCTTATCATCGTCTTCCTCATTGTCTCCACCAACAGGAGTTACAATTTGGGAATGAGGGTCTACATTATGGTCAGAACCTTCTGCGTCTGGTCCTGGATCCGACTCATAAAGATTCTGGGCATCAGTGCAGATCATTTCCTCGTCTGGATTCACAGAAGCGCTGGAGTCGACCTCTGATTCCCAGGCTATAGTATGAGTAAACAGCTCTGCAGACTCAACCATCTGTTCTACCTCATACTCAGACGGGCAGCTGGAGATTTGGGAGCTGTGAGGAAGCAAGTGCGATTGGGGTGACACCTTTGAGGACTGGAGTATTTGTGATGTGGAAGTTGATGTGGAGGAGAGCCCACTTAAAGGAGCACTTGATATCCGTTGAAGCACCTGCTGTTTTTGTGCCTCATCTGGAATTTGTAGCGATTGGCGTGGCTGTAAGAAAGGGATCTTATCACATTGTCCGCTAAAAGAAGTAGACATTTTAGTTTGGCTGGAAGATGGTCTTTCTTCTGCAGATGTTACTGTTGCTTTAACACCTACCCCACGGACACAACCTTTTTTCCCCTTCCCAACATGCCTATTCCCCTTTCCACCAGCAGCAGGCATTTTCCACTCATTTTGGTGGTTAACTAATTAACAACTCTGGAGTTGTTTGCACAAAAAAACAATGGATGGGAACCGAGCAGAGCTGAGTGGCCAAACTGTGGTATTAGGCCAAAACTATTGGCTGGGTTAGATGCAGAAAAAAATTATATTCAATTTGCAACCTGATGCAGGTCAGTATAGATGGACTAATAGAGAAAGTCCCACACACTGCTAGAAGGCCAAATATTTTTTCAGAGCTAGATGCAGAAAAAAATATATTCAGTTTGCAACCTGATGGAGGTCTGTATAGATGGATTAATAGAACAAGTCCCACACACAGCTAGAAGCCCAATATTTTTTCAGAGGTAGATGCAGAAAAAAATATATTCAGTTTGCAACCTGATGGAGGTCAGTATAGATGGACTAATACAACAAGTCCCACACACAGCTAGAAGCCCAATATTTTTTCAGAGGTAGATGCAGAAAAAAATATATTCAGTTTGCAACCTGATGGAGGTCTGTATAGATGGATTAATAGAACAAGTCCCACACACAGCTAGAAGCCCAATATTTTTTCAGAGGTAGATGCAGAAAAAAATATATTCAGTTTGCAACCTGATGGAGGTCAGTATAGATGGACTAATACAACAAGTCCCACACACAGCTAGAAGCCCAATATTTTTTCAGAGGTAGATGCAGAAAAAAATATATTCAGTTTGCAACCTGATGGAGGTCTGTATAGATGGACTAATACAACAAGTCCCACACACAGCTAGAAGCCCAATATTTTTTCAGAGGTAGATGCAGAAAAAAATATATTCAGTTTGCAACCTGATGGAGGTCTGTATAGATGGATTAATAGAACAAGTCCCACACACAGCTAGAAGCCCAATATTTTTTCAGAGCTAGATGCAGAAAAAAATTATATTCAATTTGCAACCTGATGGAGGTCAGTATAGATGGACTAATAGAATGATGCTATGCCCAAAAGATTTTACTTCACTAGGTGCAGTAAAAAAATTGGTATTCTATACACAGGTGGTATATCTTGCAACACAGATAGGCTACTCCACTGACTAACACACTCTGCAATAGGCCAAAAAGGATTAGCTTTGCTAGATTCAGCCAAATGCTGTGAAAAAAACTTGCACAGCACTGGCACAGACCTGCCTGGCAAAAACTGATAGGAACTGATGTAACCTAGTCCTGAAAAGGACTCCAATTACAATTAGTCTTTACTAGTGTTGAGCCACCCCCGTAGTGTTCGAGTTCTGTTCGGTTCGTCGAACACCCGTGTGTTCGCCGAACTGTACGTCGAACTGTTCGTCGAACACCTTCGAACACCGTTAAAACCAATGGCAGGCAAACAAAAACACATAGAAACACATAGAAAACACCTTCAAAGGTGTCCAAAAGCTGACAAACTGCTCAGAAGACATAACTAACACATGGAAAAGTGACAAGTACATATAGTCATGCGAAAATAAAAGAGGTGGAGGAGTAAAAGGAGGGGGAGACACAGATATAGGCATGTCATGCCCTTCTAAAATCCAAAAAGTGAGAAGCTGACACGGCCAGTCCGCTCCTGCCCGTGCCACCTCCGTGTCGCCGGGTTTGTGCCAGAGCCGCGGTGAACCCTGATGGCCAGCCCCCCTCTTCCAATACTGGTGCCTGTCCGCTGGTGGGTCGAGCGAGCCCCCCTCTGGTGGAGGCAGCTCTAAGCTTTTTAATTTAAATTGTCTCTCTAATTTGAATGAATACACTTTAAATCCATTTACAAGGATCTATTGGAGGGCAAGTCTCATGCCAGCAGCCGCGTAATTCCAGCTCCAGTAGCGTCCACTAAAGCTGCTGCAGTTAAAAAGCTTTTATAAGGATCGAGCTCGGCTGTCCACCGCAAGGCATCCTACTGCCAGTCCCAGCCCCTATGCCTTGGGGTGCCTCCTGATGCTCTTCACTGAGTATCCCATGGTCCCGAAGCATTTCCTTTGAAAAAATTAAGTGTCTAAACTACAGGTGGCGTAGCTTGCTTAACAGCCGGGATAATCCGCTGACTAGCAGACACTGCTACTAGGCACAAAGTATTTCCTGGGCTAGATGCAGTTAAAAATTTGTAATTAGATACTCTCGTTGGATGCTGAGAAAGCATTCCATAGAGTCTCCTGGCACGCCATATATGATTCTCTTAAAAAGCTTGGGGTAGGGGTCTAGGGGACCCTTTTATAGCCAAAATCACGGCCCTGTATCACAATACGTCACCTAGGCTGAAGATAAATGGAACTGTAGCACCCTGAGGGCTCGGTTGCTACAGAGGTATTGCACCTCACCCAGAGGTGTGATATCTCACTCTCAGGTAAGGATGGAGTGTGGATCAGGACCCGACACCTGCATGCATTACACCACATTGCCGTGGGGCAGGGCGATGAATATGCCTCTGAGATGGGCACGACAGTCCCTGTCCCTGGCTGGAGTGGGGGGAGGGAACACTGAGGAAGGGGAACCCTGTAGTGCAGGAGCAGGGAGGAAGCAGTTCCTGGGTGCATTGAGAAGGGAGTATAAAAGGTGGGCACCATCTTAGTTCAGTGCAGAGAAGTCTGAGCAGAAGTGGCAGGGAGCAGGGACTCTGCATGAGCTCTGCTCCGGAGGCGGGCCTAGTAACAGAGGCCCAGGCCTGGAAGAGGGAGAAGAAAGGAAGAGGAGCGGAGAAGGCTCCAGGAACGAGGAATGAAGGGATTCCAGGGGTGCGGACGGGCGAGTCGCCACCGCACGCACGAATCCACCTGCGTGGAGGGGTCAGGCCAAAGGGGGAGACCGGTCCCCGAAACTAGTGGAGGCAGGAAACGACCCTCAGCTAGAAACCGGAGGCTGTGACATTTTATGTGGCGCAGCCCCTCGCTACACCCGCTAGGAAGGCACCACATAGGGTCAGGGAAACTGGCGCCAAGTTTACCAAGAGGAGGCCCGAGGCAGCCGGACAGAAGGGTTGGTAAGAAAGGCCAGACAAAGGACACACAAAGGGGGTCCTGTGAAGCGCTCCAAAGTTATCTGGGAGTTGTCTGAGCCCCTCACCTGGTGAGCACAGTACGACGTGGGCAGCCATTACCTGCAGACGTGGTCTGGATAATAAGAACTGTGAGTAAAGGCCCTGGACTGCATTACTGACTCCGTGTCGTTACTGCTGCTGCCCTGCACCATCACCCCCATCCTCCGCATACACTGCCCTGAGGCTATACTCCTCCCGTGGGGAGTTATGCTACGCTCTGCTGCACCCACAACACCAGCCTCAGCGGTCTGCCCTGGAGCGGCGGTTCACTCTGACCGCAATCTACGGGTGGCGTAGTCGGACATTTAAACATCAAAACCACATAAATAGTTCCGCCACTGGTTTGACCACCCTGAGCCACGGAACCGGGTCGCCGCCACGAAGACTACAACCACCAGCATCCACCAAAAAGGGTCCGGCTCCGGGTGTCCCAAGGCCCAGGGGGTGCATCAGAACATTTTCATCACCTTTCACAATCACCAATGGGACAAGGCAGGGATGTCCTCTGTCCCCTCTCTTATACATCCTAGTGACGGAGCACCTGCTCTCATCAATTCGCCATAACCCCAATATTAGGTGGATTGAGGTGGGAGGCACCGAGTACAAGTGCTCTCTATTTGCTGATGATGTCCTAGTATATATCACTCAATCACATATATCCATCCATGCTGTTATGGCTTAAATAGATCACTTTGTTACATGGTCAAATTTTAAAATCAATGCAGCGAAGTCTGAGGCCCTCGATGTCTCCCTCCCCAAATCCATATAGGATTCCATCCAGTCCAACTTTCCCTTTGCCTGGCCCTCACAGGGTATCAAATACTTAGGAATTCCTATTCATAGAGACCTCTCCCATCTATGTTATCTTAATTTTGGGCCCTTTATTGAACAACTCCATACAGACCACGGTTGGCAAGTTAGAACTGTAAGATTCACTACGTGAACCACTGGTGTTTTGTGGAAAAGCACAAGTACACTGAGTTCCAAATTATTATGCAAAAAGTGTTTAGGAGTGATAAGGGAAGAATTTGTTTGTTTGTCAGTTAAACTCATTGATGGTGATGTGTGTCAGGGCTCTTTATATCACTGTAAGCAATTGCAGACACCTGTGCTAATTAGTTTGGCAGGTGTGTCCAATGAAAGGCAAGACTACTTAAGAAGGCTCTCTCACATTATTAAGCAGCCTACATTTTCTGCCAAAATGGGAAAGAAAAAGGATGTGTCGGCTGCTGAGAAGCAACAAATTGTGGAGTGTTTGGGTCAAGGCATGACTACAATCAACATTGTGCGATGATCAGGATGAAGTGTCTTGGCAATCAAGAAGTATGTAGCTGATTCACAGTACACACGTGTGCGTGCTGATAAGGGCAAATTGAGGACTCTTTCCTACAGGCAATTACGTCAGGTTGAAAGAGCAGCGGCAAAAAAGCCTTGTCATAGCAGCAGACAAGTTTTTGAAGCTGCTTGTGCCTCCAACGTCCCCCGAACAACAAGATGCAGGGTCCTTCAGAGGTTTGCAGCTGTGCATACGCCATCCTGTCGACCTCCTCTATCCACTTCACACAAGCAGAAACGGCTCCAGTGGGCCAAACATTACATGAAGACTGATTTCAAAACTGTTTTGTTCACGGATGAGTGCCGTGTAGCGCTCGATGGTCCAGATGGATGGAGTGGAGGATGGCTGGTTGATGGACACCCCACGCAAACACGGCTACAGCGCCAACAAGGAGGAGGTGGAGTAATGTTTTGGGCTGGAATCATGGGGAGAGAGATTGTCGGCCCCTTTAGGATCCCTGAAGGCGCTAAAGATGAACTCCATAATGTATGTGGATTTTCTCAAACAGCACTTCCTGCCATGGTTCAAGAAGAAGAACCGTGTATTTCACAGCAAGATCATTTTTCTGCATGATAATGCACCATCTCATGCTGCACATAAAACATCTGCATCTCTGGCTGATATGGGCATAAAAGGGGACAAACTTATGGTGTGACCCCCATGCTCCCCTGACCTGTACCCCATTCAGAACCTTTGGAGCATCATTAAAAGGAGTGTCTATGATGGCGGGAGGCAGTTCACATCTAAGCAACAGCTCTGGGAGGGTATTCTGTCCTCATGCAAAACAATTGAAGCAGAAACCATCCAAAACCTGACAAATTCAATGGACGAGAGAGTTCAGAAGCTCCTTTCGAACAAGGGGTCCTATGTGAAAATGTAACATCACCTAGAATAAAGTTTTGAGTTGAAAACTGTTTGATTTCAGTTTCTAACATCCTGCTAATGCTTATAATTTCAAAAATGACCATTTTTTTGGTCTTTATTAAAATGAAAAGGTTGATCGAAAAGTTTGGGGGATCTAAGAGTGTGGCAACCCAGTAGTCATGATTGCTTCGAATTCTGACAATATGAGGGTCATGCTGCAGGTAGTGCAGCAAGAAGGCACTTATGTGTCTTGCGCATCTCGGAGCCCCAAAATTATTTTCCGGGCTAGATGCAGCTAAAAATTATTATTAATTTTAAATCTGGTGAAGCTTTAGTATAGATGGCCTAATAGGATCAGTGCTGCACACTGCTACAAAGCCCAAATTATTTTCCAGCCAAGATACAGATAAACATGATTAGTAATTTGAAAGCTTAAAACGGTTGGTAGGGTGATTTTAACCAATCATCAAGCTTTTACTCTCCCCAGGATGACACAGGGGTAGAAAAGTCGTTTTGGATCCATGATTTGTTCATCTTTATGAACGTGAGTCTGTCTACATTATCAGTGGAGAGCCGCGTGCGCTTATCTGTCAGCACACCACCAGCAGCGCTGAACACACGTTCAGACAGAACGCTGGCTGCGGGGCATGACAAGATCTCCAAGGCGTAAGTGGCTAGCTCCGGCCATTTATCCAGATTGGAAGCCCAAAAAGAGCAAGGGTCCAGTGACACAGTCGTGGCTTCAATGTTTACTTGGAGATACTCCTGTACCATCGTCTCTAGGCGTTGACTATGTGTCAGACTTCTTGTCTCCTGTGGCCTTGCAAAGGATGGGCTAAAAAAGTGGTGAAATGATTCCGCAAAATTGATGTTACCAGCAGATACTGTGGTTCTGTTACGGTTTGAGTGCTGAACACTTGACGGTCCCACGGTTGGCAAGTTGGAACTGTGAGATTCACTACGTGCACCACTGGTATTTTGTGGAAAAGCACATGTAAGATTCTGCAACAGTCTCTGCTGATACTCCTGCATGCGTGCATCCCTTTCTATGGCAGGAATAATTTCTGCAAATTTACTTTTGTACCGGGGATCTAACAGTGTGGCAACCCAGTAGTCAGGATTATTTCTAATTCTCACAATTCGAGGGTCATGTTGCAGGTAGTGCAGCAAGAAGGCACTCATGTGTGTTGCGCATCCAGGAGCACGAAGTCCCTGTTGTGTTGGTGGCGAGGTAACAATCATGCTTCCTTCCTCTGTCCTCTCCCCCCAACCTCGCACAACAGAAATGTGATCAAGGTCTCCCTCATCTGATGAGTCTTCCATCAGTTCGTCCTCTACTTCTTCCTGGGCTCCTGCACCTTCCTCACTAGTTTGGCTAGTACCATGCGCCCTGGTAAAACCATCTCCCCCACCCTCACATGCCTGCCGCCTTGGTGCTGCCGACCGTCTGGACCTTGCAGATGTTAGCCCTTCCGCATACAACTCCTCCTCCTCTACTTCCTCCACCTCCTCTTGTGCCACCACCTGACTCCGAATTCTGTTTAACATGTGCTCCAGCATGTAAATCACCGGAATAGTCATGCTGATAATGGCATCGTCAGCACTAAACATCTTCGTCGCCATTTCAAAACTGTGCAGAAGGGTGCATAGGTCCCTGATCTGAGACCACTCCTCCAGCGTGATTTGCCCCACCTCTGGATCTCGTTGGCCCAGGCTATACGTCAGAACGTATTGCACCAGGGCTTGTCGGTGCTGCCACAGTCGCTGCAACATGTGCAGAGTTGAATTCCACCGGGTAGGCACATCGCATTTTAGCCGGTGAAGTGGCAGGCCCAACGACTTCTGTAGAGATGTAAGTCGCTGAGCTGCGGGATGCGAACGGCGAAAGTGAGCACACAGCGACCGTGCCCTCTGCAGAAGGCCATCTAGTCTGGGATAGTGGGCTAAAAATTGCTGGACAACCAGGTTCAACACGTGAGCCATACAAGGCACGTGTGTGACATTGCCCCGGCGAAGGGCCGCACCCAGGTTTACAGCATTGTCGCACACGGCCTTCCCTGGTTTCAGGTCCAGTGGAGACAATCATTCATGAAATTGGTTCTCCAGAGCTGACCACAACTCCTCAGCTGTGTGACTCACATTTCCCAGACATTTCAATGTAAAAACCGCCTGATGACGTTGAGCCCTACTGCCAGCATAGTAAGGAGGTGTGCAGGATCCCTTCTGCGCAGTTAGAAAGCTTGTGGCATGACCAGACAGGCTTTGGGTGCAGGTGGAAGACCGAGAGGAGGTTGAGGAGGCAGAAGCAGTGGAGGAACTTTGACATAAAGAGGACTGACGCACAACTCGTGGGGACGGCAAGACTTGGACAGCAGCCCCTTGTCCTGCTGTCACCATAGTTACCCAGTGCCCAGTCAGCGACATGTAACGCCCCTGTCCATGCCTACTCGTCCAAGTGTCTGTGGTGAAATGCACCCTGTCACACACAGAGTTTCTCAAAGAAGCGGTGATGTTGTGTGCGACATGCTGGTGGAGCGCAGGCACACCTTTCTTTGAGAAGAAGTGCCGACTGGGCATCTGGTACTGGGGCACTGCGACGGACATAAGGTTTCGAAAATCCTCTGTGTCCACCAGGCGGAAAGGCAGCATTTCTGTAGCCAAGAGCTTGCAGATGGTGAAATTCAACCTCTTAGCTTTCTCATGGCTAGGAGGAAACGGTCTTTTACTTGTCCACATCTAAGGGACCGAGGGCTGGCTATTGTGCTTAGACGGGGTTGATAAGGGTGTCCCCGGCAAACTGCCGGTCTGTGAGGAAGATGCAGGCGGACATGTTAGGTTGCCTTGATCCAAAGGTGGTGCTATCGATGTCGGACAGCGCTCAACACCAGCTGGTGTTACCACCTCCAAAGAAAATGATGACCTGCCAATCACGCTGGCTGTTGCGGGTAAAGAGGTGGCAGGTCTGCGCCCCAAAACAGGTGTGACTGCTGTCCCCCCAGTCACAGAGGATGAAGAGGCCGCGGATGCACAAGATATGGCAGACGGTGGTTGGCCCGGCCGGCTAGGCCGCATTGTAGCACACTGAGCTTCCCACTGCAACTTATGCTTCATGTCCATGTGCCGGTTCATGCATGAAGTACTCAAACTATGTATTTTTTGGCCTCTACTTAGCTTTTGCTGACAAATGTTACAGATAACACGAGTTGGGTCATCTTTATCGATCTGAAAAAATGCCCAGGCTATGCAAGGCTTAGCACCCATGCGACTTGAAGAGCCACCACGACTTGTGGTGAGAGGCAGAGTTGTGTTTGAGGATGCAGTTGTTGACGTGCTTCCAGTACTACGTCTCTGTCCAGGAAGGCGCAACCTGACCTCGTCGTCACTAGCATCTTCCTCCACCTCCTCTGCTGACCTCATCTCTTGGCTGACTGTGGGTTGACAGTAAGTGGGATCTCCAACCTCATCATCATCACCCTGTGCGTTATCACACCCGTCGTCCTCAGAGCCAACCTGTTCCTGCCCTGACAAAAAACTAAAGTTGTCGCTCCAATCAGGTATTTGAGTCTTATCATCGTCTTCCTCATTGTCTCCACCAACAGGAGTTACAGTTTGGGAATGAGGGTCTACATTATGGTCAGAACCTTCTGCGTCTGGTCCTGGATCCGACTCATAAAGATTCTGGGCATCAGTGCAGATCATTTCCTCGTCTGGATTCACAGAAGCGCTGGAGTCGACCTCTGATTCCCAGGCTATAGTATGAGTAAACAGCTCTGCAGACTCAACCATCTGTTCTACCTCATACTCAGACGGGCAGCTGGAGATTTGGGAGCTGTGAGGAAGCAAGTGCGATTGGGGTGACACCTTTGAGGACTGGAGTATTTGTGATGTTGAAGTTGATGTGGAGGAGAGCCCACTTAAAGGAGCACTTGATATCCGTTGAAGCACCTGCTGTTTTTGTGCCTCATCTGGAATTTGTAGCGATTGGCGTGGCCGTAAGAAAGGGATCTTATCACATTGTCCGCTAAAAGAAGTAGACATTTTAGTTTGGCTGGAAGATGGTCTTTCTTCTGCAGATGTTACTGTTGCTTTAACACCTACCCCACGGACACAACCTTTTTTCCCCTTCCCAACACGCCTATTCCCCTTTCCACCAGCAGCAGGCCTTTTTCCACTCATTTTGGTGGTTAACTAATTCACAACTCTGGAGTTGTTTGCACAAAAAAACAATGGATGGGAACCAAGCAGAGCTGAGTGGCCAAACTGTGGTATTAGGCCAAAACTATTGGCTGGGTTAGATGCAGAAAAAAATTATATTCAATTTGCAACCTGATGGAGGTCTGTATAGATGGATTAATAGAACAAGTCCCACACACTGCTAGAAGCCCAATATTTTTTCAGAGCTAGATGCAGAAAAAAATATATTCAGTTTGCAACCTGATGGAGGTCTGTATAGATGGATTAATAGAACAAGTCCCACACACAGCTAGAAGCCCAATATTTTTTCAGAGGTAGATGCAGAAAAAAATATATTCAGTTTGCAACCTGATGGAGGTCAGTATAGATGGACTAATACAACAAGTCCCACACACAGCTAGAAGCCCAATATTTTTTCAGAGGTAGATGCAGAAAAAAATATATTCAGTTTGCAACCTGATGGAGGTCTGTATAGATGGATTAATAGAACAAGTCCCACACACAGCTAGAAGCCCAATATTTTTTCAGAGGTAGATGCAGAAAAAAATATATTCAGTTTGCAACCTGATGGAGGTCTGTATAGATGGATTAATAGAACAAGTCCCACACACAGCTAGAAACCCAATATTTTTTCAGAGGTAGATGCAGAAAAAAATATATTCAGTTTGCAACCTGATGGAGGTCTGCATACATGGATTAATAGAACAAGTCCCACACACAGCTAGAAGCCCAATATTTTTTCAGAGGTAGATGCAGAAAAAAATATATTCAGTTTGCAACCTGATGGAGGTTTGTATAGATGGATTAATAGAACAAGTCCCACACACAGCTAGAAGCCCAATATTTTTTCAGAGGTAGATGCAGAAAAAAATATATTCAGTTTGCAACCTGATGGAGGTCTGTATAGATGGATTAAAAGAACAAGTCCCACACACAGCTAGAAGCCCAATATTTTTTCAGAGCTAGATGCAGAAAAAAATTATATTCAATTTGCAACCTGATGGAGGTCAGTATAGATGGACTAATAGAATGATGCTATGCCCAAAAGATTTTACTTCACTAGGTGCAGTAAAAAAATTGGTATTCTATACACAGGTGGTATATCTTGCAACACAGATAGGCTACTCCACTGACTAACACACTCTGCAATAGGCCAAAAAGGATTAGCTTTGCTAGATTCAGCCAAATGCTGTGAAAAAAACTTGCACAGCACTGGCACAGACCTGCCTGGCAAAAACTGATAGGAACTGATGTAACCTAGTCCTGAAAAGGACTCCAATTACAATTAGTCTTTACTCCCACAATCTATCTATTTAAGAGCACAGACCTGCCTGATAAAAGTCGTAGGAAATGCTGTAACCTAGTCCTTAAAAGGACTGCAATCACAACTATTCCCTACTCCCAAGCTATCTGTAGATTTGTGCGAAAATTGGCTTGAAATTAACAAGGTATAGCGCACACAGCAACAGCGGTGCCGTCTAACACGCAGCTGCAGCAGTGAGAAAATGGTGGCGACGTGGAAAATGGCTTGGTCTTATAGGGCAAGGACATGTGACATACACTGCCAATGACACATGCCCTTGCTTGTGTGAATAAAAGCACTTCGCTCCGTGTGTGCGCTGCTGATAGGCTGACAGATTGCACCTCCCCACTGCAAATGCGGGAAAGAGAAAAAAAAATGGAGATCTTCATTGTTCCTGCAGAGATCCATCCCCTGCCCCTCCCCCCACCCCGCTGTACATTCAAACTGCGTATTAACATTAATTTTCATCATTACTGAGAAAAAATCCAGTTATGATTTTGGTGCACGAACAGTTATCGAACATAACCTCGAACAGCCGAATTTTTCTCAAATTGTTCGTGTTCGCCGAACGGCTCGAACACCGCCCAAAACAGCTCGAATTTGAGATTGGTGAACAGTTCGAGTAGAACAACGCTCATCTCTAGTATTTACTCCCACAATCTATCTATTTAAGAGCACAGACCTGCCTGATAAAAGTCGTAGGAAATGCTGTAACCTAGTCCTTAAAAGGACTGCAATCACAACTATTCCCTACTCCCAAGCTATCTGTAGATTTGTGCGAAAATTGGCTTGAAATTAACAAGGTATAGCACACACAGCAACAGCGGTGCCGTCTAACACGCAGCTGCAGCAGTGAGAAAATGGTGGCGACGGGGAAAATGGCTTGGTCTTATAGGGCAAGGACATGTGACATACACTGCCAATGACACATGCCCTTGCTTGTGTGAAAAAAAGCACTTCGCTCCGTGTGTGCGCTGCTGATAGGCTGACAGATTGCACCTCCCCACTGTAAATGCGGGAAAGAGGAAAAAAAATGGAGATCTTCATTGTTCCTGCAGAGATCCATCCCCTGCCCCTCCCCCCACCACGCTGTACACTCAAACTGCGTATTAACATTAATTTTCATCATTACTGAGAAAAAATCCAGTTATGATTTTGGTGCACGAACAGTTATCGAACATAACCTCGAACAGCCGAATTTTTCTCAAATTGTTCGTGTTCGCCGAACGGCTCGAACACCGCCCAAAACAGCTCGAATTTGAGATTGGCGAACAGTTCGAGTAGAACAACGCTCATCTCTACTGGATACATGGCCAGAGCTTAGCCAGTATGCATTGGAGGTGCTGGCTTGCCCTGCTGCTAGTGTATTATCGGAACGCGTCTTTAGTGCCGCAGGTGGTGTACTAACAGACCATCGCATGCGCCTATCCTCCGATAACGTTGACCGGCTTACTTTTCTGAAAATGAACAAGGCCTGGATCTTGCATGAATTTGCCAGTCCTCTTCCAGAATAAATAATTGGTTGGCAACAGTATCCAGGTCTCCTGTTGTGTTCATGTTTCTACCACCTGAACTGTAATCCCTGAGCTCCAACACCGCCAGTTGCTGCTCAGAAGTGCTGTCTGCACAGTCAACGCTTGCTCCAGTGCAGTGGTTCTTAACCTTGTTTGAGGTACCAAACCCACCAGTTTCAAATGCACATTCACCGAACCCTTCTTTAGTGATAAATCAAATATGATTTTTTTCCAAATTCAAGACATAGGTATATGTTTTTTTACTGGTACACAAAATGAACCGTGCATGAACATCACCTTGATCAAAGAACAAAACCAACACAGTGCATGAACTCACAACAAATTACATACCTGCAAATCAGTGTGACTTCTGCTGTTGTTTTTGAGAGACCAGTTCAGATATGCGTGGCTTCACCTTGGCAAGTGCTACTGACGCGCCCCTGGGCCTGTGTCGCGCTGCGGTGCGCACGCGGGAGCTTACCCGGAGCCGGATCCGTGGAGGGTTGTAATCTCGTGGCGGTGACCCGGTCCGTGCCCAGGGAGTCAAACTAGACGGCAGTCTATTAGTAGTAAATAGTTGATGACTACGCCACCCGTTGAGTGCAGCCAGGAAGCTGCTGCTGCAGGGCAGACCGCTGAGGCCGGTGGTAGGATTGTGCAGCGTGATAGTATAACCCCCAACGGGAGGGGTATGGCCTCAGGGCAGCTGACGTGGATGATGGGGGTAGCAGGAACCACTCAGAGACGGTACGGTGTAGTTCAGGGTCTTTACTGGTAACAACGACAGACCCTCCCGGAGTACTTGCTAGCAAACGGGGCCTGGTCAGTCTTTGAGCAGATGGGATCTCCCCTGGCCAGGCGTAGTTGTAGGCCTCCCAAACTGACTGTACTCTTCTGGCTACCTTGCTAGAAGCTGATGTAAGTAGCCCACGTCCCTGAGTGTACCGTGTGGTGCTCACCCGTATGGCCGGTGACTCGGGGCCTTCTAATGGCTTCCGCTCCACGATGGCGGTGCTGGTCCCACGCGTGTGACCGTGCCTTCGGGCTTCTGGGCCAGAGGACCTGAAATCCCCTGCCCGACGGATTCTGCTGCTGGGTAGGAGTTAGTCCCCACAGCCTCGGACTCCGGGTCCGGTAAAGAATCTTCTTAGTCAGGGCGAGCTCTGTAGCTGCCAGCCCCTGACTCCTTGTAACTCTGCTGTTTCCTATGCTGCTTCTCTTCTCCACTCTCCTTGTCTGACTCACCCTGCCTCAGCCCCGGGTTTATACAGGGGAAATTCTTCCCCTCCCAAGACTGGGCAGGAGGTGTGGCATGCACAGGATCCCTGACCAAAGGACCTCCCACCTGCTCTCAGACATAACATTACATTACTGTGGAAAACCAGACCCCTGGGGTGCCACATTCCCCCCTAGTGAAATTTAGTACTCCGGGACTAAACACATTTAGAAAAACATAACAAAGTATAACAATAACAATACTATAAGAAAAACACATAAGATGGTTACGGCGTGTCCGCAACCGGATGCAGTCTTTGAAGAAAAGCAAAGGTGTCCATTTCACCAACACAGGGAGACGTAACCAGGTAGGGGTCTGTCCTACCCCGAGTCCTTAACAGTCTCTAGTCCATCCTGGGTTACGCTCCAACTATATACAAGGATTCCCGGTAAATCCACCAAGGTTTCCTAAAAATAACTAGAAACACAAAATTATACACAAGCAACAAGACACAGAAAAACATAAATAAAACAATTTATACACTTTAAATTCTCCAGCGTGCGGGTAACTGGCCTCTAGTGGCCCGAGTGGACCTACGGAGCTGACTGTCTGGCCCTGAACTACAGGGTGTAGGAGCTGTCAAGCGTAAACTGGGCAGCTGTCTACCGGCTCTTTGTCTCACTAGGGGTACGGCAGGCTCACTATAAGCAGAGGGTTGATTCTCCTGTTCTGCTTGTGTGGAGTCTTCTGCCTCCTGGACCGGCTGTTCTTCCAGCTCTACCCGTTGCTCCGTAGGTTCTTGGGATGATGGTTGGAGGAAGGTGAGTACGGGTACCACAACTGCACCATTGACTTGAGTCCAAGACTGAGGAAAGTCCCCGAGCACGGTACTAACCATATCTTCCCTTTCTTCCACGGGTCGATGGTCTTCTTGTTCCTCTTCAGGGTTCCTCAGTTGTTCGGGACACTTCTTCAGGTGGTCCCGGGATACAATGGCTGTGGTTTCCCCTCCGTCTTTACTGATGGTACAGACCTTCGGGTTCTCGTGGCTTGAGGGCAGTACGGTGTACGGGTCCTTCTCCCACTGGTCGTCCAACTTGTGGAGCCGTCTCTTCCTCTTCAAGACCTGCTCTCCGGGTACCAGGGGAACAGCGGGAGCATACTGGTTGTAAGTTTTCTCTTGTCTTTCCCTAGCCTGACAGAGACTTCGCTCCACGCTCTCCTGTACTCTCCGGTACTGCTGCTGCCTCTCTGTGTCCCAGTCTGTTTCTGGTGAAGTGTCCTCGGGGGTCAGGACTCCCATTTCCAGGTCAACAGGTAACTTACCAGGTCTTGCCCTCATTAGGTAAGCCGGGGTACAGTTGGTGGAACCTACCGGGATGTGGTTGTATAGGTCCACCAGATCGGGCAACTTTTCAGGCCACAGACTGCGTTCTTCCAGGGGCAACGTTTTTAGAAGATCCATTACCACCTGGTTCATTTTTTCACAAAGTCCATTAGTCTGCGGATGGTAGGGTGTCGTCCTTATCTTCCGGCAGCCATACAGATTGCAGAATTCCTGAAAGACCTCCGCTTCAAAGGCAGGTCCCTGGTCCGTCAGCACTTGGTCCGGGTACCCGTGTGGACGGCAGAAGTGCTGCTGGAAGGCTCTAGCTGCTGTTTGAGCCGTTAAGTCCTTGACGGGGACGACAACCAAGAACCGGGAGTAATGATCCACGATGGTTAACGCGTAGACGTAGCCACTTCTGCTTGGGGTCAGTTTTACATGATCCAAGGCTACCAGTTCCAACGGTTGCCGGGTGACGATGGACTGCAGGGGAGTCTTCTGGCTGGCTCGGTCCTTCCTTCTCAGGTTGCACGGGCCACAATCTCTGCACCACTTCTCGATGGTTCCCCTCATGCCTACCCAGTGGAACCGCTCGCGCAGCAGGAACTCCAGCTTTTTCCACCCAAAGTGTCCAGCTCCGTCGTGGTATGCCTCCATCACCATGGCTGCGTCTCTTCGTGGCACCACTACTTGCCAGAGTAATTCATGCGTCCGGGAGTTAACCATTCTGCGGCACAACTTCCCTTTGTAAAGGAACAGTCGACTCTTCTCTGCCCATAGTTGTTTGGCTTCCTCCGGAGCGTCTGGTTCAAGGCGAGCCTCCGGCCGAGTCAGCATCTCCTTCACCAGTCGGACGGCAGGGTCGCTGTCTTGCGTTTCCGCCCAGTTGTAGTGGGGTAAGGGGTTCAACGTAGCAGCCTGCTTACTCCTTACCCGGTGGGAATACTGAATAGTCCCATGACGGTGGAACGCAGGGAGTTCAACTTCTTCCAGTCCCTCCGGATCTTCTCCTCCGTCCGGCAGGTTGGGCATCCTGGACAGGGCGTCCGCGTTGGTATTGGAGCGTCCTGCCCGGTATTTAATTGTGAACTCGTAGTTGGACAGACGGGCCATCCACCTCTGCTCCAGGGCACCGAGTCTTGCCGTGTCCAGGTGTGTCAGCGGGCTGTTATCCGTGTACACGGTGAACCGGGAAGAAGCGAGGTAATGCTTAAAGCGCTCAGTGATTGCCCATACTACGGCCAGGAACTCTAACTTAAATGAGCTGTAATTCTCGGGGTTCCTTTCGGTGGGTCGCAGTTTTCGGCTGGCGTAGGCGATTACTCGTTCCTTCCCCTGCTGGATCTGGGACAGTACGGCTCCTAGCCCGATGTTACTGGCGTCGGTGTAGAGGATAAAGGGCTGGCTATAATCCGGGTACGCCAGGATTTCGTCCCCCGTGAGGGCCATCTTCAGCTGGCGGAAGGACTCTTCTTCCAGCTCTTCCCATTTGAAGGGCGGCTTCTGGTTCTTGGCCTTCCGGGACTGGCCTATCAGGAGGTCCTGCATAGGTGCTGCCTTTTTGGTGAAACCGGGAATAAACCTTCGGTAGTAGCCTACCAACCCGAGGAACTGCCGCACTTCTTTTACGCTGGAGGGGCTTGGCCATCCCTTAATTGCGGTGATCTTATCGGGGTCGGGAGCCACTCCGTCAGCGCTCACCACGTGTCCCAGGTACTGCACCTTTGGTTTCAGGAGGTGACACTTGGAGGGTTTCAACTTTAGGCCGTAACTCGCCAGAGCCTCGAACACTTCCGCCAGGTGTTTCAGGTGGTCCTCATACGTCTTGGAATATACGATGACATCGTCCAGGTACAACAGGACCGTCTCGAAGTTTCTGTGGCCCAGACAACACTCCATTAGGCGTTGGAAGGTTCCTGGTGCGTTGCAGAGTCCGAACGGCATGCAGGTGAACTCGCTAAGTCCCATCGGGGTGGTGAATGCGGTCTTCTCCCGGTCCGCCTCTGCTACAGGAACCTGCCAGTACCCGCTAGTGAGATCCAAGGTAGAGAAGAAGTTAGCAGATCTTAAAGCAGCCAATGACTCCTCTATCCTTGGTAAGGGGTACGCATCCTTGTGTGTGATACGGTTGATTTTCCGGTAATCTACACACATCCTCATGGTGTTGTCTTTCTTTTTGACTAAAACTAATGGGGCTGCCCAGGGGCTACAACTATCCCGGATTACCCCAGCCTCCTTCATATCTCTAAGCATCCCCTTGGCGTGTTGGTAATGTGCAGGGGGTACGGGTCGATACCTCTCTTTTATGGGAGGATGATCTCCCGTGGGGATGCGATGTTCTACCCCCTTGACTCGCCCGAAGTCTAACGGGTGTTTACTAAACACTCTCTCATACTCTTGAACCACCCGATAGACTCCTTGTTTCTGATGTGAGGGAGTGGAGTCAGTACCCAAATGTAGTTGCTGACACCAGTCCTCCATGTCTTTCTTAGAGCCGTTACCTTCCTCCGGGTGAGATGGAGGCAAGGGTTCCACAGATTGTATAGAACTTTGATTAGTGGTATATAATTTGGCTAGCGTGGCATACCGGGGCAGGTACACTTCCCTCTCCCCGATATTTATTATGCGAATGGGCACCCTCCCATGGCGTACATTGACCACCCCCCGTGCTGTCAAAATGGTGGGCCTACTGTCTGAGTAAACTGGTTCTACCATTGCCTGGTAATCTCTACCTCTCAGACCAATAGCTGCCCGGCACCAAATCATCATTTCACTTTTTGGGGGCATGGCAATAGGAAAAGGGTCACACATTCTTACGCTACCAATCTCACCGCCGGAGAGTTCCACTTGTTGCCGTTGCATCAGTGCCCGGATCTCTTTCTGGAGCACCCGCTGCTCGCCGGAGCTGGCATTCTTGGCAACCTGCTGTAAAAGGAAAATCACCTCTGCAAGACAATTTTCAATTACATTAGTTCCTAGAGTTATTTTTGGGTGACTCTCATGTTTATCGATATCTACAATGATCAGTCCCTGTGCGGCCAGTTCGACTCTACCAATTTTGATGGTCACCTCTTTAAATCCGATCTGTGGCACGGGCTGACCATTGCTGGCGATGATACTCAAGTCGTCGTCGGGGTAGCGGGTAATATCCGAGTCATTCCAGTACTGCTTGAAGAGCACGTACGGGATGGTGGTGACCTGTGACCCGGTGTCCAGTAGGGCACTCATGGGAATGCCATCCAGTACCACAGGCAAGACTGGACGTCCTCCCACATATCTGTCGCGCCAGTTCGATGGGCCTGGTGATCTTTTTCCTGGGGGTTGGCCCTCTACCCCAGGTTGTGCCCGTTTAAAGAACAGTACCTTGCCATATGTCCGGGTTGATTGCAGCGGCGGCAGATGGGTCGTCCGTCCTCACTGTATCGGTCACTGGGTCTTCCTCTGGCCGGTGGGGTCCTCCTTGGTCGACGCCACGGGATGTCCTCCGGTCCGGATGCCAGCTGGATCTTCCCTGGGGTGGAAACCTGTAAAGACTGCACAGTTCGGGTTAGCGCAGCAACGCTCTTAGCTAGCTCTTGGACCTGATGGTGTAGGTCTGGAGCCGGGTCATTGTCCAAAGCCTGCGCATCAGCTCCCACAGGCCCTGCTGACAAGGGCGCCGCCTCCTGGTAGTAAGTGGTAGTGGGGCGTCTGTGGGTCACAACGCCACCTGGTGCCGGTTCTCGGAGCACCCGGATGGCTCTGTCCTTGAACTGTGCAAAGTCCAGATGGGGATCCTGTAAGGCCATTGCCCGCAACTGGGTTCGGTGGGCATTGCAATATAAACCCTCAATAAATTGTTCGGTCAACAGCCTGTCCTCGTTTCCCACCCCATCAGGGTCGGTCTGCTTTATGGCCCTCAGGGCCTCTTGTAGGTTTAGTGCATAGTCCCTTATACTCTCATGCGCTCGCTGCTTGCACCCGTAGAATCTAAGCTTAATCTCGGCTGAGGTGCGGGTATCAAAGGTGTCCTTCAGCCGGGTTAGTATCCCTGCGACAGTCTTCCTCCCAGGTGGCCAGGATTTTACTTCCCTTTTGGCTGCCCCGGTTAGTTGGGCCACCAGGATGCTCAGTTTTTGCTCTTCTGTGAGGGGGTACACCTGGAAGAGGCTATCCAGCTTTTCTCTAAAGTCATGCAGGGTATGTGACTCCCCTGAGTACTGGGGTAGCCAACCTGCTCCCGGGATATAGGGCATGGTGAAGGGCATAACTGCAGCAGCGGTAGCGCTGGCGGGGGTTGAGGCAGTGAAGCTCTCCTCCGTATCCGACATCTTCCTCCCCCCTAGTGGACCGTGGCCTACCTTGCGATGATCCTCTTCCGTAGGCCGCGGCTCCGCAGTGGATCGTCAGGGTTGAGGACCTTCCGTCGCGCTCCTGTGACGTCGGCGTCTGCTGGGCTCCTTCCAGGACCTTACGCAACGTCCGGACGTGAGCCGGGGCTTCAGTTCTCGCGCGCTTTCGGAGTCCACGCCCCTCTTCTTCCCGCGCGGCGTCCTCAAGATGGCGTCCAATGGCGGGAAAACTCCACGGATGGCGGGAAGAAGGTCGAAGATGGCGCCGGATGGCGGGAAAACTTCGCGGATGGCGGGAAGAAGGTAGAAGATGGCGCCGGATGGCGGGAAACCTTCACCACTGGTAAGTTTGAACAGTCTTTGCTTTTCAGGCACGCAGTACCCGGTGGTTGCGGGCACGCAATCCTGCCGACTACGCCAAAGTTGACGCGCCCCTGGGCCTGTGTCGCGCTGCGGTGCGCACGCGGGAGCTTACCCGGAGCCGGATCCGTGGAGGGTTGTAATCTCGTGGCGGTGACCCGGTCCGTGCCCAGGGAGTCAAACTAGACGGCAGTCTATTAGTAGTAAATAGTTGATGACTACGCCACCCGTTGAGTGCAGCCAGGAAGCTGCTGCTGCAGGGCAGACCGCTGAGGCCGGTGGTAGGATTGTGCAGCGTGATAGTATAACCCCCAACGGGAGGGGTATGGCCTCAGGGCAGCTGACGTGGATGATGGGGGTAGCAGGAACCACTCAGAGACGGTACGGTGTAGTTCAGGGTCTTTACTGGTAACAACGACAGACCCTCCCGGAGTACTTGCTAGCAAACGGGGCCTGGTCAGTCTTTGAGCAGATGGGATCTCCCCTGGCCAGGCGTAGTTGTAGGCCTCCCAAACTGACTGTACTCTTCTGGCTACCTTGCTAGAAGCTGATGTAAGTAGCCCACGTCCCTGAGTGTACCGTGTGGTGCTCACCCGTATGGCCGGTGACTCGGGGCCTTCTAATGGCTTCCGCTCCACGATGGCGGTGCTGGTCCCACGCGTGTGACCGTGCCTTCGGGCTTCTGGGCCAGAGGACCTGAAATCCCCTGCCCGACGGATTCTGCTGCTGGGTAGGAGTTAGTCCCCACAGCCTCGGACTCCGGGTCCGGTAAAGAATCTTCTTAGTCAGGGCGAGCTCTGTAGCTGCCAGCCCCTGACTCCTTGTAACTCTGCTGTTTCCTATGCTGCTTCTCTTCTCCACTCTCCTTGTCTGACTCACCCTGCCTCAGCCCCGGGTTTATACAGGGGAAGTTCTTCCCCTCCCAAGACTGGGCAGGAGGTGTGGCATGCACAGGATCCCTGACCAAAGGACCTCCCACCTGCTCTCAGACATAACATTACATTACTGTGGAAAACCAGACCCCTGGGGTGCCACACTACTCTCATGTCATTTTCACAGCAAAGTCTGTTCCTTTTCTTTGTTTTTATGTCCAGCATCCTCTAAAAGGATTGTTCGCAGAGATATGTTGTAACAAATGGTATAAAAAAATTCCAGGGCTTTCTTAGCAATAATTGGGTTCTTTTCCAACTGTCGACACCAAAACATTGAGAGTGTTGTTGTTCTGAAGAGTTGCTGTTGAACCTGGCTCTGCTGAATTTCAATGATTTCGTCAAGGTATTCATAATTGACATCTGCTGTCTCAACAGCAAACGTGAACGGCTGTCTCACCCATGCTGGATATGACTCTCTTGTAGAGAAATATCCGTCGAGAGACTTTGCAAGCTCATCTAAGTGCATGGCAATTGTTTGCTTCAGTTCCATGGATACAGAAATGTCTCTGATTCCAGACACATCTTCGATCTTACACAGTGGTCCAGAAGGGGAAAGTTTGCGAAGTTATTGTTCTCTGTTTGTCGTTTCCATAACGGTAGTTTTTTTTGAAAAGCCTTCAGGTTTTCTTCTGCTTCCATGATGTTGACTCCACCACCCTGAATCTGCTGATTGAGATGATTTAGAGCTGCAAATATATCAGCCATGTACGCTAAAATGAGAATGAACTCAGGATTTTTGAAGCAATCTGCATGACAATGTTGGTGCTCTTGCAAAATCAGGGCTAATTCCACACGCATGGCAAAAACACGATTCAGCACCTGTCCCCGGGATAACCACCGAACATTAGAATGGTACAGGAGTACCTCGAATTCACAGCCTATTTCTTTACACAGCTCACTGAAGATGCGGTGCCTCAGAGCACTATTTCGCACATAGTTCACACATTCCACTACAGTTTTTAATACTTCTGCCATTTTTGGAGGCAAGGTTTTTGTTACCAACGCATGCCTGTGCAGAATACAATGCGTAACAATGATGTGTGGTGCATCGGCTTTTACTAGCGCACCAAAACCAGACTTTCTTCCCAGCATGACTGGAGCTCCGTCCGTACAAACTGCAGAAACCATATCCCATGCAAGATTTTTGTCTCTGGGGAAGTCATCCACAAGCTTCTTCACATTGGCTGCTTTAGTTGTTGTTGTAAGAGGCTTACAAAATAAAAACTCTTCTTTTATAATGTTGTCTTTCACATAGCGCACGGAAACAGCAAGCTGGCTTAGATTAGAAATGTCTGTGGTCTCGTCGAGTTGAGGGCTGAATTCTGCCGGACTTGAAATTAGATCTGCGACTACTTGAGCCAAGATGTTTTTACTCATGCACTCTATTCTGTCACTGATGGTGTCATTTGAAAGAGGAATTTGGGATAATTTACCTTCGGCCGCTGTTCCGAGTATCAGATTCGCCATCTTTAACGCTGCTGGTTTTATGAGTGTTTCACCGATGGTGTGCGGCTTGCCCTGCTTTGCGATCAGGTAAGCAACTTTGTACGATGTGGTGAGGATCAGTTTGTTCACGGGTACAAATCCAAGAGCAAAAAGAGTGGCCCTTTCATCGATTCTGGCTCTTTTCACCTTGAATTCAGCAAGCGTTGTGTTCTTGTATTCCCCATCTCCATGCAGCTTCAAGAAGTGTTACTTCAGTTTTGCCAGTGCGAGACTAGAGTTGCTCAACTTGGCATTGCAAATCATGCAGATAGGAAGCTGACTCCTATCACGTTCCGTGATACATGTCAATCCATGTTGTGCATATTCGTCCGACCACTTTCTTTTTTTGCTCGACATAGTTAGTATGGATTAAAATATTAAGAAAGAAACCACACAACGTACGACTACAACAGTCACACATTGACTTCTGAGCACACTAAATTCCCTGCAGCACTGATTGGCCAATTAATGTAACGTGATCATCTGCAGCAAGTGATGGCTAAGCGGGGCGTGTCATCACAAATTTACTTAATGAGTCGGGTGTGTCTTGACCTCCGTGGCGGAGGCTCCACCGAACCCCTGAGACGGACTCACCGAACCCCTAGTGTTCGATAGAACCCCGGTTAAGAACCACTGCTCCAGTGTTATTGGGGTTCAGTAACATCAGCTGATCCCTAGCTGTGTGTCCGGCAAATTCTCCTGCTCTGTCCACATCCACTGTACTACTAATTTAAAACTTGCTCCAATTACACCTCTGGCTCCTCTGTTTTTAGTATTTACCCCTGTCTCCAAGACCGCTAGTTGCTGCTCAGAAGTGCCGTCTGCACAGTCAACGCTTGCTCCAGTGTTATTGGGGTTCAGTAACGTCAGCTGATCCCCAGCTGTGTGTCCGGCAAATTCTCCTGCTCTGTCCACATCCACTGTACTACTAATTTAAAACTTGCTCCAATTACACCTCTGGCTCCTCTGTTTTTAGTATTTACCCTGGGATCCAACACTGCTAGTTGCTGCTCAGAAGTGCCCTCTGCACAGTCAACGCTTGCTCCAGTGTTATTGGGGTTCAGTAACGTCAGCTGATCCCCAGATGTGTGTCCGGCAAATTCTCATGCTCTGTCCACATCCACTATACTACTAATTTAAAACTTGCTCCAATTACACCTCTGGCTCCTCTGTTTTTAGCATTTACCCTGGGCTCCAACACCGCTAGTTGCTGCTCAGAAGTGCCGTCTGCACAGTCAACGCTTGCTCCAGTGTTATTGGGGTTCAGTAACGTCAGCTGATTACCAGCTGTGTGTCCGGCAAATTCTCATGCTCTGTCCACATCCACTGTACTACTAATTTAAAACTTGCTCCAATTACACCTCTGGCTCCTCTGTTTTTAGTATTTACCCTGGGCTCCAACACCGCTAGCTGCTGCTCAGAAGTGCCGTCTGCACAGTCAACGCTTGCTCCAGTGTTATTGGGGTTCAGTAACGTCAGCTGATCCCCAGCTGTGTGTCCGGCAAATTCTCCTGCTCTGTCCACATCCACTGTACTACTAATTTAAAACTTGCTCCAATTACACCTCTGGCTCCTCTGTTTTAGCATTTACCCTGGGCTCCAACACCGCTAGTTGCTACTCAGAATTGCCGTCTGCACAGTCAACGCTTGCTCCAGTGTTATTGGGGTTCAGTAACATCAGCTGTTCCCCTGCTGTGCGTAAGGCAATTTCTCCTGCTCTGTCCACATTCACACTACTACAGATTTAAAAGTTGCTCCAATTACCCCTCTGGCTCCTCTGTTTTCAGCATTATCCCTGAGCTCCAACACCGCCAGTTGGCACTCAAAAGTGCCGTCTGCACAGTCAACACTTGCTGCCATGTTATTGGGGTTCAGTAACGTCAGCTGTTCCCCTGCTGTGCGTACGGCAATTTCTCCTGCTCTGTCCACATTCACACTACTACAAATTTTAAAGTTGCTCCAATTACACCTCTGGCTCCTCTGTTTTCAGTATTATCCCTGAGCTCCAACACCGCCAGTTGGTGCTCAGAAGTGCCGTCTGCACAGTCAACACTTGCTGCCGTGTTATTGGGGTTCAGTAATGTCAGCTGTTCCCCTGTTGTGTGTACAGCAATTTCTCCTGCTCTGTCCACATTCACACTACTACAGATTTTAAAGTTGCTCCCATTACACCTCTGGCTCCTCTGTTTTCAGTATTATCCCTGAGCTCCAACACCGCCAGTTGGCGCTCAGAAGTGCCGTCTGCACAGTCAACACTAGCTGCCGTGTTATTGGGGTTCAGTAACGTCAGCTGTTCCCCTGCTGTGTGTACAGCAATTTCTCCTGCTCTGTCCACATTCACACTACTAGTCTATTACTGATTTTAAAGTTGCTCCAATTAGGCCTCTGGCTCCACTCTGTTTTTAGTATTTACCCTGGGTTCCAGCACCGCCAGCTGTTTCCCAGCAGTGTCTTTGGCACGGGTACTCCCTCCTGCCCAGCCTGGTTCCAGCACGCCAGCTGTTTCCGGGTAGTGTCAACGACACTTTGCCTCCAATGCGTTGTCCTGTCGTGTTGCAGTCGGGTTAGCCGACTCTATGGTGCCTGCAGTTTAGGTGACTCCTATGCGGGCTGCGGGATCTGGCAATGAAGGCTGGTTCCATAGTGCCAATAGAACAAGTACCCCCTGTAGGACTGTAGGTTTCGGTAACTGCGGCCGGCTCGCGGCCTTGCAACTTTTTTTTTCATGGGTACATTCTGTTACCTATCCGAGTTCCAGTACCGTCAGCTGGTTCTCGGCAGTGCCTTTGGATTAGGTGCCTCCTTCTCGGTATCCAAGTTCCACCAACGTCTGCTGGTCCTTGGTAGTGATTTCTGGCACAGGTACCTCCTGCTTAGTAACCGAGTTCCAGTACCGTCAGCTGGTCCTCGGTAATTCCATTGGCTTTTGTACCTTCTGCTACCCATCCGATTTCCAGTACCGTCAGCTTGTTCTCGGCAGTGTCTTTGGCACGGGTACTCCCTCCTCCCCAGCCTGGTTCCACCACGCCAGCTGTTTCCGGGTAGTGTCAATGTCACTTTGCCTCCAATACGTTGTCCTGTCGTGTTGCGGTCGGGTTAGCCGACTCTATGGTGCCTGCAGTTTAGGTGACTCCTATGTGGGCTGTGGGATCTGGCAATGAAGGCTGGTTCCATAGTGCCAATAGGACAAGCACCCCCTGTAGGACTGTGGGTTTCGGTAACTGCGGCCGGCTCGTGGCCTTGCAACTTTTTTTTTTCATGGGTACCTTCTGTTACCCATCCTAGTTCCAGTACCGTCAGCTGGTTCTCGGCAGAGCCTTTGGCTTAGGTGCCTCCTTCTCGGTATCCAAGTTCCACCAACGTCTGCTGGTCCTTGGTAGTGCTTTCTGGCACAGGTACCTCCTGCTTAGTAACCGAGTTCCAGTACCGTCAGCTGGTCCTCGGTAGTTCCATTGGCTTTTGTACCTTCTGCTACCCATCCGAGCTCCAGTACCATCAGCTGGTTCTCAGCAGTGCCTTTGGCTTAGGTGCCTCCTTCTCGGTATCCAAGTTGCACCAATGTCTGCTGGTCCTTGTTATTGCTTTCTGGCACAGGTACCTCCTGCTTAGTAACCAAGTTCCAGTACCGTCAGCTGGTTCTCGGTAGTTCCATTGGCTCTTGTACCTTCTGCTACCCATCCTGGTACCAGTACCGTCAGCTGGTTCTCGGCAGTGTCTTTGGCACGGGTACTCCCTCCTGCCCAGCCTCGTTCCAACACGCCAGCTGTTTCCGGGTAGTGTCAACGTCACTCTGCCTCCAATGCGTTGTCCTGTCGTGTTGTGGTCGGGTTAGCCGACTCTATGGTGCCTGCAGTTTAGGTGACTCCTATGTGGGCTGCGGGATCTGGCAATGAAGGCTGGTTCCATGGTGTCAATAGGACAAGCACCCCCTGTAGGACTGTGGGTTTCGGTAACTGCGGCCGGCTCGCGGCCTTGCAACTTTTTTTTTCATGAGTACCTTCTGCTACCCATCTGAGTTCCAGTACCGTCAGCTCGTTCTCGGCAGTGTCTTTGGCTCAGGTGCCTCCTTCTCGGTATCCAAGTTCCACCAACGTCTGTTGGTCCTTGGTAGTGCTTTCTGGCACAGGTACCTCCTGCTTAGTAACCGAGTTCCAGTACCATCAGCTGGTCCTCAGTAGTTCCATTGGCTCTTGTACCTTCTGCTACCCATCCGGGTTCCAGTACCGTCAGCTGGTTCTCGGCAGTGCCTTTGGCTTAGGTGCCTCCTTCTCGATATCCAAGTTCCACCAGCGTCTGCTGGTCCTTGGTAGTGCTTTCTGGCACAGGTACCTCCTGCTTAGTAACCGAGTTCCAGTACCGTCAGCTGGTCCACGGTGGTTCAATTGGCTCTTGTACCTTCTGCTACCCATCCGGGTTCCAGTACAATCAGCTGGTTCTCGGCAGTTCCTCAGCCTTCTTGCAACTTCTACTACATTTCCAAGTTCAAGCTTTTTGAAATGGTTCTTGGTAATCACTCTGGATCTCCCTGACGAGGACCATGAAGACGAGGACCCTGAAGACCACCCCGAAGAAGACAAGGACCCCGAAGACGAGGACCCTGAAGACGAGGACCCTGAAGATCACCCCGAAGAAGACGAGGACCCCGAAGACGACGACCCTGAAAACGACGACCCTGAAGACCACCCCGAAGAAGACGAGGACCCCGAAGACGAGGACCCTGAAGACGAGGACCCTGAACACCACCCCGAAGAAGACGAGGACCCCGAAGACGACGACCCTGAAGACGACAACCCTGAAGACCACCCCGAAGAAGATGAGGACCCCGAAGACGAGGATCTTGAAGACGAGACCCTGAAGACCACCCCGAAGAAGACGACGACCCTGAAGACGACGACCCTGAAGACCACCCCGAAGAAGACGAGGACCCCGAAGACGATGACCCTGAAGAAAAGGACCCTGAAGACCACCCCGAAGAAGACGAGGACCCCGAAGACGACGACCCTGAAGACAAGGACCCTGAAGACCACCCCGAAGAAGACCAAGAAGATGATCCTGAAGAAGATGACCAAGAGGACAAAGAACAAGAAGACAACCACCAAGATACAGAAGAACAAGAGACAGAAAACCAAGAAGCAGAAGTACAAGAAGCTGCAGAACAAAAAGCGGAAGAACATTAAGCATAAGACTAAAAATCAGAGCAAAAGATATTACCTAAATTATAAGCAGAAGATGACTAAGCAGTGTATGGGGGTGAGTCTGTTCCTCCTCGTGGTGCCCCTGGAAAAGACCTGCTGCTGCAGGCCAAACTGAACGCGGACAAATTCTGCTGTAAATCTTTTGTGACGGGCAGAAAGAAAGGTGTAATGTTCAAACTTTTATAGATAACAACTACAGGAATGCCTGTCACAAATAAAAATATGATGAAGAAGAAGAATATGAAGAAGATGAAGAAGTAGAATATGAAGAAGAATAATAGTTGAATAAGAAGAATATGAAGAATGTAAAAAAAAGAATAATACGAAGAAGGTGAAGAAGAAGAAGAGGAAGAAGGTGAAGAAGAAGTTGATGAAAAAGATGCTGATGCTGAGGATGATGAAGGAGAAAGTGTGGGAGAAGTAAAAAAGAAGGTGAAGAGTAGAGATGAGCGTTGTTCTACTCGAACTGTTCACCAATCTCAAATTCGAGCTGTTTTGGGCAGTGTTCGAGCCGTTCGGCGAACACGAACAATTTGAGAAAAATTCAGCTGTTCGAGGTTATGTTCGATAACTGTTCGTGCACCAAAATCATAACTGGATTTTTTCTCAGTAATGATGAAAATTAATGTTAATACGCAGTTTGAGTGTACAGCGGGGTGGGGGGAGGGGCAGGGGATGGATCTCTGCAGGAACAATGAAGATCTCCATTTTTTTTCCTCTTTCCCGCATTTACAGTGGGGAGGTGCAATCTGTCAGCCTATCAGCAGCGCACACATGGAGCGAAGTGCTTTTTTTCACACAAGCAAGGGCATGTGTCATTGGCAGTGTATGTCACATGTCCTTGCCCTATAAGACCAAGCCATTTTCCCCGTCGCCACCATTTTCTCACTGCTGCAGCTGCGTGTTAGACGGCACTGCTGTTGCTGTGTGCGCTATACCTTGTTAATTTCAAGCCAATTTTCGCACAAATCTACAGATAGCTTGGGAGTAGGGAATAGTTGTTATTGCAGTCCTTTTAAGGACTAGGTTACAGCATTTCCTACGACTTTTATCAGGCAGGTCTGTGCTCTTAAATAGATAGATTGTGGGAGTAAAGACTAATTGTAATTGGAGTCCTTTTCAGGACTAGGTTACATCAGTTCCTATCAGTGTTTGCCAGGCAGGTCTGTGCCAGTGCTGTGCAAGTTTTTTTCACAGCATTTGGCTGAATCTAGCAAAGCTAATCCATTTTGGCCTATTGCAGAGTGTGTTAGTCAGTGGAGTAGCCTATCTGTGTTGCAAGATATACCACCTGTGTATAGAATACCAATTTTTTTACTGCACCTAGTGAAGTAAAATCTTTTGGGCATAGCATCATTCTATTAGTCCATCTATACTGACCTCCATCAGGTTGCAAATTGAATATAATTTTTTTCTGCATCTAGCTCTGAAAAAATATTGGGCTTCTAGCTGTGTGTGGGACTTGTTGCATTAGTCCATCTATACTGACCTCCATCAGGTTGCAAACTGCATATATTTTTTTCTTCACCTACCTCTGAAAAAATATTGGGCTTCTAGCTGTGTGTGGGACTTGTTCTATTAATCCATCTATACAGACCTCCATCAGGTTGCAAACTGAATATATTTTTTTCTGCATCTACCTCTGAAAAAATATTGGGCTTCTAGCTGTGTGTGGGACTTGTTCTATTAATCCATCTATACAGACCTCCATCAGGTTGCAAACTGAATATATTTTTTTCTGCATCTACCTCTGAAAAAATATTGGGCTTCTAGCTGTGTGTGGGACTTGTTGTATTAGTCCATCTATACTGACCTCCATCAGGTTGCAAACTGAATATATTTTTTTCTGCATCTACCTCTGAAAAAATATTGGGCTTCTAGCTGTGTGTGGGACTTGTTCTATTAATCCATCTATACAGACCTCCATCAGGTTGCAAACTGAATATATTTTTTTCTGCATCTACCTCTGAAAAAATATTGGGCTTCTAGCTGTGTGTGGGACTTGTTGTATTAGTCCATCTATACTGACCTCCATCAGGTTGCAAACTGAATATATTTTTTTCTGCATCTACCTCTGAAAAAATATTGGGCTTCTAGCTGTGTGTGGGACTTGTTCTATTAATCCATCTATACAGACCTCCATCAGGTTGCAAACTGAATATATTTTTTTCTGCATCTAGCTCTGAAAAAATATTTGGCCTTCTAGCAGTGTGTGGGACTTTCTCTATTAGTCCATCTATACTGACCTCCATCAGGTTGCAAATTGAATATAATTTTTTTCTGCATCTAACCCAGCCAATAGTTTTGGCCTAATACCACAGTTTGGCCACTCAGCTCTGCTCGGTTCCCATCCATTGTTTTTTTGTGCAAACAACTCCAGAGTTGTTAATTAGTTAACCACCAAAATGAGTGGAAAAAGGCCTGCTGCTGGTGGAAAGGGGAATAGGCGTGTTGGGAAGAGGAAAAAAGGTTGTGTCCGTGGGGTAGGTGTTAAAGCAACAGTAACATCTGCAGAAGAAAGACCATCTTCCAGCCAAACTAAAATGTCTACTTCTTTTAGCGGACAATGTGATAAGATCCCTTTCTTACGGCCACGCCAATCGCTACAAATTCCAGATGAGGCACAAAAACAGCAGGTGCTTCAACGGATATCAAGTGCTCCTTTAAGTGGGCTCTCCTCCACATCAACTTCAACATCACAAATACTCCAGTCCTCAAAGGTGTCACCCCAATCGCACTTGCTTCCTCACTGCTCCCAAATCTCCAGCTGCCCGTCTGAGTATGAGGTAGAACAGATGGTTGAGTCTGCAGAGCTGTTTACTCATACTATAGCCTGGGAATCAGAGGTCGACTCCAGCGCTTCTGTGAATCCAGACGTGGAAATGATCTGCACCGATGCCCAGAATCTTTATGAGTCGGATCCAGGACCAGACGCAGAAGGTTCTGACCATAATGTAGACCCTCATTCCCAAACTGTAACTCCTGTTGGTGGAGACAATGAGGAAGACGATGATAAGACTCAAATACCTGATTGGAGCGACAACTTTAGTTTTTTGTCAGGGCAGGAACAGGTTGGCTCTGAGGACGACGGGTGTGATAACGCACAGGGTGATGATGATGAGGTTGGAGATCCCACTTCTGTCAACCCAGAGTCAGCCAAGAGATGAGGTCAGCAGAGGAGGTGGAGGAAGATGCTAGTGACGACGAGGTCAGGTTGCGCCTTCCTGGACAGAGACGTAGTACTGGAAGCACGTCAACAACTGCATCCTCAAACACAACTCTGCCTCTCACAAGTCGTGGTGGCTCTTCAGGTCGCATGGGTGCTAAGCCTTGCATAGCCTGGGCATTTTTTCAGATCGATAAAGATGACCCAACTCATGTTATCTGTAACATTTGTCAGCAAAAGCTAAGTAGAGGCCAAAAAATACATAGTTTGAGTACTTCATGCATGAACCGGCACATGGACATGAAGCATAAGTTGCAGTGGGAAGCTCAGTGTGCTACAATGCGGCCTAGCTGGCCGGGCCAACCACCGTCTGCCATATCTTGTGCATCCGTGGCCTCTTCATCCTCTGTGACTGGGGGGACAGCAGTCACACCTGTTTTGGGGCGCAGACCTGCCACCTCTTTACCCGCAACAGCCAGCGTGATTGGCAGGTCATCATTTTCTTTGGAGGTGGTAACACCAGCTGGTGTTGAGCGCTGTCCGACATCGATAGCACCACCTTTGGATCAAGGCAACCTAACATGTCCGCCTGCATCTTCCTCACAGACCGGCAGTTTGCCGGGGACACCCTTATCAACCCCGTCTAAGCACAATAGCCAGCCCTCGGTCCCTCAGATGTGGACAAGTAAAAGACCATTTCCTCCTAGCCATGAGAAAGCTAAGAGGTTGAATTTCACCATCTGCAAGTTCTTGGCTACAGAAATGCTGCCTTTCCGCCTGGTGGACACAGAGGATTTTCGAGACCTTATGTCCGTCGCAGTGCCCCAGTACCAGATGCCCAGTCGGCACTACTTCTCAAAGAAAGGTGTGCCTGCGCTCCACCAGCATGTCGCACACAACATCACCGCTTCTTTGAGAAACTCTGTGTGTGACAGGGTGCATTTCACCACAGACACTTGGACGAGTAGGCATGGACAGGGGCGTTACATGTCGCTGACTGAGCACTGGGTAACTATGGTGACAGCAGGACAAGGGGCTGCTGTCCAAGTCTTGCCGTCCCCACGAGTTGTGCGTCAATCCTCTTTATGTCAAAGTTCCTCCACTGCTTCTGCCTCCTCAACCTCCTCTCGGTCTTCCACCTGCACCCAAAGCCTGTCTGTTCATGCCACAAGCTTTCTAACTGCGCAGAAGGGATCCTGCACACCTCCTTACTATGCTGGCAGTAGGGCTCAACGTCATCAGGCGGTTTTTACATTGAAATGTCTGGGAAATGTGAGTCACACAGCTGAGGAGTTGTGGTCAGCTCTGGAGAACCAATTTCATGAATGGTTGTCTCCACTGGACCTGAAACCAGGGAAGGCCGTGTGCGACAATGCTGCAAACCTGAGTGCGGCCCTTCGCCGGGGCAATGTCACACACGTGCCTTGTATGGCTCACGTGTTGAACCTGGTTGTCCAGCAATTTTTAGCCCACTATCCCAGACTAGATGGCCTTCTGCAGAGGGCACGGTCGCTGTGTGCTCACTTTCGCCGTTCGCATCCCGCAGCTCAGCGACTTACATCTCTACAAAAGTCGTTGGGCCTGCCACTTCACCGGCTAAAATGCGATGTGCCTACCCGGTGGAATTCAACTCTGCACATGTTGCAGCGACTGTGGCAGCACCGACAAGCCCTGGTGCAATACGTTCTGACGTATAGCCTGGGCCAACGAGATCCAGAGGTGGGGCAAATCACGCTGGAGGAGTGGTCTCAGATCAGGGACCTATGCACCCTTCTGCACAGTTTTGAAATGGCGACGAAGATGTTTAGTGCTGACGATGCCATTATCAGCATGACTATTCCGGTGATTTACATGCTGGAGCACATGTTAAACAGAATTCGGAGTCAGGTAGTGGCACAAGAGGAGGTGGAGGAAGTAGAGGAGGAGGAGTTGTATGCGGAAGGGCTAACATCTGCAAGGTCCAGACGGTCGGCAGCACCAAGGCGGCAGGCATGTGAGGGTGGGGGAGATGGTTTTACCAGGGCGCATGGTAGCAGCCAAACTAGTGAGGAAGGTGCAGGAGCCCAGGAAGAAGTGGAGGACGAACTGATGGAAGACTCATCAGATGAGGGAGACCTTGATCACATTTCTGTTGTGCGAGGTTGGGGGGAGAGGACAGAGGAAGGAAGCATGATTGTTACCTCGCCACCAACACAACAGGGATTTGGTGCTCCTGGATGCGCAACACACATGAGTGCCTTCTTGCTGCACTACCTGCAACATGACCCTCGAATTGTGAGAATTAGAAATAATCCTGACTACTGGGTTGCCACACTGTTAGATCCCCGGTACAAAAGTAAATTTGCAGAAATTATTCCTGCCATAGAAAGGGATGCACGCATGCAGGAGTATCAGCAGAGACTGTTGCAGAATCTTACATGTGCTTTTCCACAAAATACCAGTGGTGCACGTAGTGAATCTCACAGTTCCAACTTGCCAACCGTGGGACCGTCAAGTGTTCAGCACTCAAACCGTAACAGAACCACAGTATCTGCTGGTAACATCAATTTTGCGGAATCATTTCACCACTTTTTTAGCCCATCCTTTGCAAGGCCACAGGAGACAAGAAGTCTGACACATAGTCAACGCCTAGAGACGATGGTACAGGAGTATCTCCAAGTAAACATTGAAGCCATGACTGTGTCACTGGACCCTTGCTCTTTTTGGGCTTCCAATTTGGATAAATGGCCGGAGCTAGCCACTTATGCCTTGGAGATCTTGTCATGCCCCGCAGCCAGCGTTCTGTCTGAACGTGTGTTCAGCGCTGCTGGTGGTGTGCTGACAGATAAGCGCACGCGGCTCTCCACTGATAATGTAGACAGACTCACGTTCATAAAGATGAACAAATCATGGATCCGAAACGACTTTTCTACCCCTGTGTCATCCTGGGGAGAGTAAAAGCTTGATGATTGGTTAAAATCACCCTACCAACCGTTTTAAGCTTTCAAATTACTAATCATGTTTATCTGTATCTTGGCTGGAAAATAATTTGGGCTTTGTAGCAGTGTGCAGCACTGATTCTATTAGGCATTCTATAATAAGCTCCACCAGATTTAAAATTACTAATCATGTTTATCTGTATCTTGACTGGAAAATAATTTGGGCTTTGTAGCAGTGTGCAGCACTGATCCTATTAGGCCATCTATACTAAAGCTTCACCAGATTTAAAATGAATAATAATTTTTAGCTGCATCTAGCCCGGAAAATAATTTTGGGGCTCCGAGATGCGCAAGACACATAAGTGCCTTCTTGCTGCACTACCTGCAGCATGACCCTCATATTGTCAGAATTCGAAGTAATCATGACTACTGGGTTGCCACACTCTTAGATCCCCCAAACTTTTCGATCAACCTTTTCATTTTAATAAAGACCAAAAAAATGGTCATTTTTGAAATTATAAGCATTAGCAGGTTGTTAGAAACTGAAATCAAACAGTTTTCAACTCAAAACTTTATTCTAGGTGATGTTACATTTTCACATAGGACCCCTTGTTCGAAAGGAGCTTCTGAACTCTCTCGTCCATTGAATTTGTCAGGTTTTGGATGGTTTCTGCTTCAATTGTTTTGCATGAGGACAGAATACCCTCCCAGAGCTGTTGCTTAGATGTGAACTGCCTCCCGCCATCATAGACACTCCTTTTAATGATGCTCCAAAGGTTCTGAATGGGGTAGAGGTCAGGGGAGCATGGGGGTCACACCATAAGTTTGTCCCCTTTTATGCCCATATCAGCCAGAGATGCAGATGTTTTATGTGCAGCATGAGATGGTGCATTATCATGCAGAAAAATGATCTTGCTGTGAAATACACGGTTCTTCTTCTTGAACCATGGCAGGAAGTGCTGTTTGAGAAAATCCACATACATTATGGAGTTCATCTTTAGCGCCTTCAGGGATCCTAAAGGGGCCGACAATCTCTCTCCCCATGATTCCAGCCCAAAACATTACTCCACCTCCTCCTTGTTGGCGCTGTAGCCGTGTTTGCGTGGGGTGTCCATCAACCAGCCATCCTCCACTCCATCCATCTGGACCATCGAGCGCTGCACGGCACTCATCCGTGAACAAAACAGTTTTGAAATCAGTCTTCATGTAATGTTTGGCCCACTGGAGCCGTTTCTGCTTGTGTGAAGTGGATAGAGGAGGTCGACAGGATGGCGTATGCACAGCTGCAAACCTCTGAAGGACCCTGCAGCTTGTTGTTCGGGGGACGTTGGAGGCACAAGCAGCTTCAAAAACTTGTCTGCTGCTATGACAAGGCTTTTTTGCCGCTGCTCTTTCAACCTGACGTAATTGCCTGTAGGAAAGAGTCCTCAATTTGCCCTTATCAGCACGCACACGTGTGTACTGTGAATCAGCTACATACTTCTTGATTGCCAAGACACTTCATCCTGATCATCGCACAATGTTGATTGTAGTTGTAATGCACACGCCCGGACTGACTGGCGTGTGCGTGTTTATGTAGTGATTCCACTGTGCCATGAATCGGAGAGTGCCTGGAGGGGCGTAACTAAGTATCTGCCCGATCCGACCAAGGTCGCACGACGGCATACGACGCCAGTGCACCAGGGAGGAACCGAGCAGAGGAACCAGGGTCTACTCCAGGTCAGACTCCGGACATGGCTGTTGACCCACACCGGGGAATACAGGAACAGGCAGACTAGAGCACAGGCTGGGTAGGGTCCAGTACAGACTAGGAGACAAATTTAAAACCGCAGACGCGGTGGACAGAGCTGAGCAAAGCGAAAACCGCAGACGCGGTGGACAGAGCTGAGCAAAGCGAAAACCGCAGACGCGGTGGACAGAGCTGAGCAAAGCGAAAACCGCAGACGCGGTGGACAGAGCTGAGCAAAGCGAAAACCGCAGACGCGGTGGACAGAGCTGAGCAAAGCGAAAACCGCAGACGCGGTGGACAGAGCTGAGCAAAGCGAAAACCGCAGACGCGGTGGACAGAGCTGAGCAAAGCAAAAACCGCAGACGCGGCGGACAGAGCTGAGCAAAGCGAAAACCGCAGACGCGGCTGACAGAGCTGAGCAAAGCGAAATCCGCAGACGCGGCGGACAGAGCTGAGCAAAGCGAAAACCACAGACGCGGCAGACAGAGCTGAGCAAAGCGAAAACCGCAGACACGGCGGACAGAGCTGAGCAAAGCGAAAACCGCAGACGCGGCGGACAGAGCTGAGCAAAGCGAAAACCGCAGACGCGGCGGACAGAGCTGAGCAAAGCGAAAACCGCAGACGCGGCGGACAGAGCTGAGCAAAGCGAAAACCGCAGACGCGGCGGACAGAGCTGAGCAAAGCGAAAACCGCAGACGCGGCGGACAGAGCTGAGCAAAGCGAAAACCGCAGACGCGGCGGACAGAGCTGAGCAAAGCGAAAACCGCAGACGCGGCGGACAGAGCTGAGCAAAGCGAAAACCGCAGACGCGGCGGACAGAGCTGAGCAAAGCGAAAACCGCAGACGCGGCGGACAGAGCTGAGCAAAGTGAAAACCGCAGACGCGGCGGACAGAGCTGAGCAAAGTGAAAACCGCAGACGCGGCGGACAGAGCTGAGCAAAGCGAAAACCGCAGACGCGGCGGACAGAGCTGAGCAAAGTGAAAACCGCAGACGCAGAGGGAACAGGACTCTGTTCACACGGAACAGACTAGAAGGGAAAGGCAGAACCAGATACCCACAGGGTACTTGCAGAGAAGTAGCGAGTGGACCACAAACTCACAAACGGAAGTACAGTGACAACAAGCAGGAGTTAGGTACGAGTTCAGACTCTGCAGAAAAAGGAAAGGAACGGACATAGAGAAAAAACAGGTAAAAGATAGGAGAGAGTTCAGACTGGTACTGAGTGTACGGAGGAGACCGACACTGCAGCGGGATACAGGAGCAGGTCTGGGAATACGGCCCCCAGAGAGGCGAGACGAACAGGCAAGGAGCGTGTTCAGACTAGCCTGGAAATACAGCCTCCAGGAAGGCGGAACAAACAGGCAAGGAACGAGTACAGACTGCAGGTTAAGATACACAGATAGGACACAGTACCGACATGGGAACAGATACTGCAAGACAGGTAACATAGACAGGACCTGGCATGTCAGAGACAAAAGCCAACTGACAGGGCAAGATGCTCAGGCATGGGTTAATTGGGGCAGCTGTTTAAATAACAGGTGACAGACAGCAATAGGCTGAGAACGCACAAGGGGTGTGCCTGCAGCAGGTACAAAAAGCAGGAAGTGATCGGGCGCCGCCCTTAAGCAGCAGACACAGAAGCAAACAGACAGCATGGAGGGAAGCCAGAGAGACACCCTGGACTGGAGATCAAGTGCGCGCTCTTGCACAGTGGGAGATGGACCACTATGCAAGGACGCCGCCAGGTATGTTACAGTACCCCCCCCTTACGCCCCCTCTTCTTCAGGCCTGCCAGAATGTTCCGCAGGGAATTCGAGGGCCAATCCTTTACTTCAAGGAGATCACTTCCACTGTCCACTGGAGAAACTGGTCTCATCTGGTTAGCTAGGATGCTACCTCCTATCCAGCCATCCTCAGTAACAGACGAAACAGGTGGAGTACCAGGAACAGCACACAGGGAAGTCTCTCTCCACTTATTATCAGGTAGCACCCCAGAGGGTTCAGGAGACAACTGGAAGTCCTCCGCCGGGTTGAAGGAGTGCAGAGACTCGGGGGTAACCTCTGCTTCGGGGTACATCTTGTCAAACTCACAGGATGAAATGGGCGAGGTATCAGGTACAAGGTGTAGAAAAGTCCCTGTTACCTTGTTATCTGGTGGTACCCAGGAGGATTCAGAAAACAACTGGGGGTCCTCCGCCGGGTCGGAATAGTGCAGAGACTCGGGGGTAACCTCTGCTTCGGAGTACACTAGGTCGGACTCGCTGGATGAAGCGGGCGAGGTATCAGGTACCGAATATAGAAGAGTACCTGTCCATTCGTTATCAGGTAGCACCCCGAAGGGTTCAGGAGACAACTGGAGGTCCTCCGCCTGGTCGGAGGGGTGTAGAGACTCGGGGATAACCTCTGCTTCGAGGTACATCTTGTCAAATTCACAGGAAGAAATAGACGGGTTATCAGGTACAGGGTGAGAAAAAGTCACTGTCTCTTTGTTATCTGGTGGTACCCTGGAGGAGTCAGGAAACAACTGGAGGTCCTCTGCCTGGTCAGAGGGGTGTAGAGACTCATGGGTAACCTCTGCTTCAGAGTACACTAGGTCGGACTCACTGGACGAAGCAAGCGAGGTATCAGATCCAGGATATAGGAAAGTCTCTGTCCATTCACCACCAGGTGGCACTCTGAAGGGTTCTAGAGACAACTGGAGGTCTTCCGCCTGGTCGGAGGGATGTAGAGACTCGGGAGTAACCTCTGCTTCGGAGTACACTAGGTGGGACTCACTGGACGAAGCGAGCAAGGTATCAGGTACGGAGTATAGGAGAGTCTCTGTCCTTTCGCTACCAGGTAGCACCCCGAAGGGCTCAGGAGACAACTGGAGGTCCTCCGCCAGGTCGGAGGGGTGAAGAGACTCATGGGTAACCTCTGCTTCAGAGTACACTAGTTTGGACTCATTGGATGAAGCAGCTGAGATATCAGGTACCGAGTATAGGAAAGTCTCTGTCCATTCGCTACCAGGTAGCACCCGGAAGGGTTCAGGAGACAACTGGAGATCCTCCGCCTGATCGGAGGGGTGTAGAGACTCAGGGGTAACCTCTGCTTCGGAGAACACTAGGTCGAACTCACTGGACGAAGCGGGCGAGGTATCAGGTGCAGCTTATAGGGAAGTCTCTCTCCAATTGTCCTCAAGTGGTATCCCGGGGGATTCAGGAGGCAACAGGGGGTCCTCCGGTGTAAATTCTGGGTGGGCAGCAGTCTCTTCGGGCAGAAGAACTGGTGCACTACCCACGCACATTACCCGTTGGGGCTTCTCCAGGATACAGGGAGATGAAGCTTCAGTAGGGACTTCAAGGTTGGGGTCAGGAGGTCTCAGGGAGGACAGACCCTGGCGTGATGGCTTGCCTCTACGTCTAGACTGCCTCTTGAGGTTGGGAGAAGTATTCCGGAGAGTGTAGTCACCCTGTGAGGATTCTGGGTGGGCAGTAGTCTCATTGGGCTGGAGGACTATTGCGCTACCCACACACATTACCCATCGGGGCTGCTCCGGGATACTGGGAAGTGAAGCTTCAGCAGGAGCCTCCGGGTTAGGATCATCGAAAACCATTAGAAAGGCCACCAGGAAGGCCATTATGTCCAGGACAATAGGATCCTGTGTTTCCCATAGGGGGTTTATCCATTCCAAGTCATCACCCGCTAGGTTAGACATAATGAATCCCACCTTAACCCGATCGGTGGGAAAACAAAGTGGGTAGAACTTGAAGTGTAGCATGCATTGCTCCACAAATGCACGACTCTGTCTTGGATCCCCATAGTAACGTGGCGGATCCGAAGGAACGAGAGCTGATAGATCCATCTGGACGGGTGCGTAATTCGCCTGGAACTCAGCTAGAAAAAAAAAAAAAAAAAATTATTTATTTTTAATGCACGTATTCGCTGGAAAAAGTCTCAGAGAGCGAAGGCCGTGGGGCTCAACGGGAACCATGGCCTGAGCATGCTGTAATGCACACGCCCGGACTGACTGGCGTGTGCATGTTTATGTAGAGATTCCACTGTGCCATGAACCGGAGAGTGCCTGGAGGGGCGTAACTAAGTATCTGCCCGATCCGACCAAGGTCGCACGACGGCATATGACGCCAGTGCACCAGGGAGGAACCGAGCAGAGGAACCAGGGTCTACTCCAGGTCAGACTCCGGACACGGCTGTTGACCCACACCGGGGAATACAGGAACAGGCAGACTAGAGCACAGGCTGGGTAGGGTCCAGTACAGACGAGGAGACAAATTCAAAACCGCAGATGCGGTAGACAGAGCTGAGCAAAGCGAAAACCGCAGACGCGGTGGACAGAGCTGAGCAAAGCGAAAACCGTAGTCGCGGTGGACAGAGCTGAGCAAAGCGAAAACCGCAGACGCGGTGGACAGAGCTGAGCAAAGCGAAAACCGCAGATGCGGTGGACAGAGCTGAGCAAAGCGAAAACCGCAGACGCGGCGGACAGAGCTGAGCAAAGCGAAAACCGCAGACGCGGTGGACAGAGCTGAGCAAAGCGAAAACCGCAGACGCGGCGGACAGAGCTGAGCAAAGCGAAAACCGCAGACGCGGCGGACAGAGCTGAGCAAAGCGAAAACCGCAGACGCGGCGGACAGAGCTGAGCAAAGCGAAAACCGCAGACGCGGCGGACAGAGCTGAGCAAAGCGAAAACCGCAGACGCGGCGGACAGAGCTGAGCAAAGCGAAAACCGCAGACGCGGCGGACAGAGCTGAGCAAAGCGAAAACCGCAGACGCGGCGGACAGAGCTGAGCAAAGCGAAAACCGCAGACGCGGCGGACAGAGCTGAGCAAAGCGAAAACCGCAGACGCGGCGGACAGAGCTGAGCAAAGCGAAAACCGCAGACGCGGCGGACAGAGCTGAGCAAAGCGAAAACCGCAGACGCAGAGGGAACAGGACTCTGTTCACACGGAACAGACTAGAAGGGAAAGGCAGAACCAGATACCCACAGGGTACTTGCAGAGAAGTAGCGAGTGGACCACAAACTCACAAACGGAAGTACAGTGACAACGAGCAGGAGTTAGGTACGAGTTCAGACTCTGCAGAAAAAGGAAAGGAACGGACATAGAGAAAAAACAGGTAAAAGATAGGAGAGAGTTCAGACTGGTACTGAGTGTACGGAGGAGACCGACACTGCAGCGGGATACAGGAGCAGGTCTGGGAATACGGCCCCCAGAGAGGCGAGACGAACAGGCAAGGAGCGTGTTCAGACTAGCCTGGAAATACAGCCTCCAGGAAGGCGGAACAAACAGGCAAGGAACGAGTACAGACTGCAGGTTAAGATACACAGATAGGACACAGTACCGACATGGGAACAGATACTGCAAGACAGGTAACATAGACAGGACCTGGCATGTCAGAGACAAAAGCCAACTGACAGGGCAAGATGCTCAGGCATGGGTTAATTGGGGCAGCTGTTTAAATAACAGGTGACAGACAGCAATAGGCTGAGGACGCACAAGGGGTGTGCCTGCAGCAGGTACAAAAAGCAGGAAGTGATCGGGCGCCGCCCTTAAGCAGCAGACACAGAAGCAAACAGATAGCATGGAGGGAAGCCAGAGAGACACCCTGGACTGGAGATCAAGTGCGCGCTCTTGCACAGTGGGAGATGGACCACTATGCAAGGACGCCGCCAGGTATGTTACAGTAGTCATGCCTTGACCTAAACACTCCACAATTTGTTGCTTCTCAGCAGCCGACACATCCTTTTTCTTTCCCATTTTGGCAGAAAATGTAGGCTGCTTAATAATGTGAGACAGCCTTCTTAAGTAGTCTTGCCTTTCATTGGACACACCTGCCAAACTAATTAGCACAGGTGTCTGCAATTGCTTACAGTGATATAAAGAGCCCTGACACACATCACCATCAATGAGTTTAACTGACAAACAAACAAATTCTTCCCTTATCACTCCTAAACACTTTTTGCATAATAATTTGGAACACAGTGTACATGTGCTTTTCCACAAAACACCAGTGGTTCACGTAGTGAATCTTACAGTTCTAACTTGCCAACCGTGGTCTGTATGGAGTTGTTCAATAAAGGGCCCAAAATTAAGATAACATAGATGGGAGAGGTCTCTATGAATAGGAATTCCTAAGTATTTGATACCCTGTGAGGGCCAGGCAAAGGGAAAGTTGGACTGGATGGAATCCTATATGGATTTGGGGAGGGAGACATCGAGGGCCTCAGACTTTGCTGCATTGATTTTAAAATTTGACCATGTAACAAAGTGATCTATTTCAGCCATAACAGCATGGATGGATATATGTGATTGAGTGATATATACTAGGACATCATCAGCAAATAGAGAGCACTTGTACTCGGTGCCTCCCACCTCAATCCAAATAATATTGGGGTTATGGCGAATTGATGAGAGCAGGTGCTCCGTCACTAGGATGTATAAGAGAGGGGACAGAGAACATCCCTGCCTTGTCCCATTGGTGATTGTGAAAGGTGATGAAAATGTTCTGACGCGCCCCCTGGGCCTTGGGACACCCGGAGCCGGACCCTTTTTGGTCGATGCTGGTGGTTGTAGTCTCCGTGGCGGCGACCCGGTTCCGTGGCTCAGGGCGGTCAAACCAGTGGCGGAACTATTTATGTGGTTTTGATGTTTAAATGTCCGACTACGCCACCCGTGGATTGCGGTCAGAGTGAACCGCCGCTCCAGGGCAGACCGCTGAGGCTGGTGTTGTGGGTGCAGCAGAGCGTAGCATAACTCCCCACGGGAGGAGTATAGCCTCAGGGCAGTGTATGCGGAGGATGGGGGTGATGGTGCAGGGCAGCAGCAGTAATAACACGGAGTCAGTGATGCAGTCCAGGGCCTTTACTCACAGTTCTTATTATCCAGACCACGCCTGCAGGTAACGGCTGCCCACGTCGTACTGTACTCACCAGGTGAGGGGCTCAGACAACTCCCAGATAACTTTGGAGTGCTTCACAGGACCCCCTTTGTGTGTCCTTTGTCTGGCCTTTCTTACCAACCCTTCTGTCCGGCTGCCTCGGGCCTCCTCTTGGTAAACTTGGCGCCAGTTTCCCTGACCCTATGTGGTGCCTTCCTAGCGGGTGTAGCGAGGGGCTGCGCCACATAAAATGTCACAGCCTCCTGTTTCTAGCTGAGGGTCGTTTCCTGCCTCCACTAGTTTCGGGGACCGGTCTCCCCCTTTGGCCTGACCCCTCCACGCAGGTGGATTCGGGCGTGCGGTGGCGACTCGCCCGTCCGCACCCCTGAGATCCCTTCGTTCCTCGTTCCTGGAGCCTTCTCCGCTCCTCTTCCTTCCTTCTCCCTCTTCCAGGCCTGGGCCTCTGTTACTAGGCCCGCCTCCGGAGCAGAGCTCATGCAGAGCCCCTGCTCCCTGCCACTTCTGCTCAGACTTCTCTGCACTGAACTAAGATGGTGCCCACCTTTTATACTCCCTTCTCAATGCACCCAGGAACTGCTTCCTCCCTGCTCCTGCACTACAGGGTTCCCCTTCCTCAGTGTTCCCTCCCCCCACTCCAGCCAGGGACAGGGACTGTCGTGCCCATCTCAGGGGCATATTGGTCGCCCTGCCCCACGGCAATGTGGTGTAATGCATGCAGGTGTCGGGTCCTGATCCACACTACATCCTTACCCGAGAGTGAGATATCACACCTCTGGGTGAGGTGCAATACCTCTGTAGCAACCGAGCCCTCAGGGTGCTACAGTTCCATTTATCTTCAGCCTAGGTGACGTATTGCGATACAGGGCCGTGATTTTGGCTATAAAGGGGTCCCCTAGACCCCTACCCCAAGCTTTTTAAGAGAATCATATATGGCGTGCCAGGAGACTCTATGGAATGCTTTCTCAGCATCCAACGAGAGTATCTAATTACAAATTTTTAACTGCATCTAGCCCAGGAAATACTTTGTGCCTAGTAGCAGTGTCTGCTAGTCAGCGGATTATCCCGGCTGTTAAGCAAGCTACACCACCTGTAGTTTGGACACTTCATTTTTTCAAAGGAAATGCTTCGGGACCACTGGATACTCAGTGAAGAGCATCAGGAGGCACCCTAAGGCATAGGGGCTCGGACTGGCAGTAGGATGCCTTGCGGTGGACAGCCGAGCTCGATCCTTATAAAAGCTTTTTAACTGCAGCAGCTTTAGTGGACGCTACTGGAGCTGGAATTACGCAGCTGCTGGCATGAGACTTGCCCTCCAATAGATCCTTGTAAATGGATTTAAAGTGTATTTATTCAAATTAGAGAGACAATTTAAATTAAAAAGCTTAGAGCTGCCTCCACCACAGGGGGCTCGCTCGACCCACCAGCGGACAGGCACCAGTATTGGGAGAGGGGGGCTGGCCGTCAGGGTTCACCGCGGCTCTGGCACAAACCCGGCGACACGGAGGTGGCACAGGCAGGAGCAGACTGAACGTGTCGGCTTCTCACTTTTTGGATTTTAGAAGGGCATGACATGCCTATATCTGTGTCTCCCCCTCCTTTTACTTCTCCACCTCTTTTCTTTTCGCATGACTATATGTACTTGTCACTTTTCCATGTGTTAGTTGTGTCTTCTGAGCAGTTTGTCAGCTTTTGGACACCTTTGAAGGTGTTTTCTATGTGTTTCTATGTGTTTTTGTTTGCCTGCCATTGGTTTTAACGGTGTTCGAAGGTGTTCGACGAACAGTTCGACGAACAGTTCGGCGAACACACGGGTGTTCGACGAACCGAACTGAACTCGAACACTACGGGAGTGGCTCAACACTAGTGAAGAGCATGGAAGTAGTGAATCATAAATATCTGACAAAATATAAAAAAACTTAACATAGTCAATATTTCCGTAACTCAGAACGTCTTAAAAAAAATATTAATTCCTGCTATTACATTTGATTGGGCTAAACCTCTATGCCTTTATTGTCTCCCCCACCTCCCCCAATACATTCTACATTATTCTTAGTTGGTTTCCTTCATGTAGAATTAACCTACATGGAAAGAAAGGGTTTATTTTCATTCCGATATTTGTGTCCCATTGACTTGCATTGGTTTCCGGTATCGGAATCGGCTATATCCGATATTTTTTGGGTATCGGTCCGATACAATCCGATACGATATTTCTCGATATCGGAAGTTATCGCTCAACACTACTCATCACTACTAAAGATGTATTTACTCAAGTTAAAAACTACCGGTACTTCAAGGAAATGCCGTCTTTTGCCAAGTTTTCTATCTGATATAATCCCTTTTTGTAAAGATCTCACTAAAGCAATCTGTTACGGGTCTGGGTGGTAAAACCTCTGTGCTTTGATGCAAGGAGGGACAAGAGGGTCGTAACTACTCCTATGCCTACTCGGACCGACCCAGGTCACACGGCGGCTTAGTCGACTCCGTGAACCAAGGAGGGATCGGGCAGGTGAACCAGGTGCCACTCTGGAACCGACCTTGTGTGAGAGCAGGTGACTCCCACGGGTCAGATGACAGGAGCTGACCGGTACAGCGGATGAGCACGGCAGGTAGGCTGGCGGGTGATCCGGGTAGACACGCAGGCGGGTACGGCGGATAGCCAGACAGGTACTCCGGATAAACGAGTAGGCTGGTATGGCAGGTAACTCGCAGGTGCTCCGGGTTGGCAGGCTGGCGAGCACGGCAGGTAACTGGCAGGTGCTCCGGGTAGGCTGGCGAGCACGACAGGTAGCTGCCAGGTGCTTCGGGTTGGCAGGCTGGCAAGCACGGCAGGCAACTGGCAGGTGCTCTGGGTAGGCAGGCAGGGGGGCACGGCAGGTAATCTGGCAGGTGCTCCGGGTTGGCAGGCTGGCGAGCACGGCAGGTAACTGGCAGGTGCTCCGGGTAGGCAGGCAGGAGGACATGGCGGGTAATCTGGCAGGTGCTCCAGGTTGGCAGGCTGGCGAGCACGGCAGGTAACTGGCAGGTGCTCCAGGTAGGCAGGCAGGCAGGCACGGCAGGTAATCTGGCAGGTGCTCCGGGTAGGCAGGCTGGCGGGCACGGCTGATAGACAGGCTGGCGGGCAGGACTGTTAGACAGCCTGGCGGGCAGGACTGTTAGACAGACTGGCGGGCAAGGTACCTGAGGGCTGAGGAGAGTGTTAGCACGCAAACAACAACCTTGCACAGGCACCTCCATTTTGGAGAGGGTGCTTAATATAGGGTCAGTCCTCCGGCCATTGGCCGGGGACTCTTTAGGACGGTGCGCGCGTCCCCTTTAAGAGGGAGGAAGAGAGCGATCCCGGGAAGTTGCGCGCGCCTTAGTTGCATGGAAACAGGAAGACGCCAGACCGGAGCCACGGCGGTGAGGGGAACGGCGTCTCTGCACGGCAGGAGGCAGAGACGCCGATGCTACACAATCAGGCAGAAAATACTTTTTGTTATCTTCTGTCTTACTTATGGTTCAGTTTGCTTGTTTTTTTTACATCTTGTTGCTATCTGGAAACAGACAACAACCGATTGTTGTCAGACAAGTTATTTTTAAAGTAGCTGTTCACTACTCGGATAGCCCCTTTTTAAGCCCTTCACGACCTTAGATGTACCCAGTACGTCCTGGTTGGGAATGACTCTCCGACCTTGGGTGCACTGGGTACATTATGGCGATCTTGCGCACGCATGATCGCCGCCGGGTGTTCAGTTAATATCATAGCTGACACCTGGCACTCACTGCCAAGAGCGGTGCTCACATTGCTCCCAGCATTTTAACCATCTAAATACAGCGATCAATTGCAACATTTAGAAGACAGGAAGAGGGAGGGGTCTCCTTCCCTTCTGAGCTTTGTACTGTGCCTCAAAAGTAGTTTTCAACCACATATGGGGTATCAGTGTATTAGGTGAAATTGGTAAAAACATTTTTGTGGGAAAAGTTTTTTTTTTTCATTTTCACAGATGAATGTTGTAAAATTCTGTAAAGCACCTGTGGGTTCATGGTGCTCACCACATGTCTAGATAAATTCATTGAGGGGTCTAGTTTCCAAAATGGGGTCACTTGTGGGGAGTTTCCACTTTTTAGGCACATTAGGAGCTCTCCAAACGCGACATGACACACGCATATCATTCCATCAAAGTCTGAGTTCCAAAACACCACTTCTTCCTTTCTGAGCCCTGCCATGTGCCCAAACAGTAGTTTTGCCCCACATATGGTGTATCTGTGTACTCAGGAGAATTTGCACAACAAATTTTGGGTTCCATTTTCTCCTGTTACCCTTGTGAAAATAAAAAAATTAGAGCTAATAAAAACATTTTTGTGGGGAAAGATGAGATTTTTCTATTTTGGTGGCATACTCAGGAGAAGTTGCACAACAAATTGTACAGTGCATTTTCTACTGTTACCCTTGTGAAAATGAAAAATTTGGGGCTAAAAGAAAATTTTCATGGGAAAAAATGTGATTTTTTTTTATTTTCAAGGCTTTATGCTATAAACTTCTGTGAAGCAACTGGAGGTTCAAGGTGCTCACCACACATATAGATACATTCCTTGTAGTTCTAGTTCCCAAAATGGCTTCACTTGAGGGGATTTCCACTGTTTAAGTGCATCAGGGGCTCTCCAAAAGCATGGCATCTGCTAATGATTCCAGCAAATTTTGTGTTCAAAAATTCAAAAGGTGCTCATTCCGAGGACTGGCATGTACCCAAACAGTAGTTTTCATCCACATATGGGGTATCGGCGTACTCAGGAGAAATTGCACAACAAATTGTACAGTGCATTTTCTCCTGTTACCCTTGTGAAAATAAAAAGTTTGGTGCTAAGGTAAAATTTTTGAGAAAAAGAGTAAAATCTTAGTAAACTTCTTGAATGTGGTCTTGAGGACTTTGAGGGTTACAATTTTTATAATGGTGTCACTTTGGGGTATTTTCTGTCATAAAGGCCCCCAAAGTCACTTCAAATGTGATGTGGTCCCTAAAAAATGGTTTAGTAAATTTTGTTAAAAAATGAGAAATTGCTGATCAACTTTTAACCCTTATAACTTCCTAATAAATAAAAATTATGTTTCAAAAATTATTCAGATGTAAATAGACATGTGGTAAATATTATTTATTAACTATTTTGTGTGACTTAACTCTTTGGCTTAAGGACATAAAAATGAAAAGTTTGAAAATTGCAAAATTGTCCCAATTTTCACCAAATTTCCAATATTTTCACAAATAAACGCAAGTCATATCGAACAAATTTTACCACTACCATCAAATATAATTTGTCACGAGAAAACCATCTCAGAATCAGTGGGATCCATTGAAGCGTTCCAGAGTTATTACCACACAAAGTGACATTGGTCAGAATTGTAAAATTTGGCCTGGTCATGAAGGTGAAAACAGGCTTGGGGGGTGAAGAGCTAAAATACTATATTTCCAGTGTAAAATAACAATAGATACTCAACTCCATATCAGCCAGGTGTCTCCCAGGATTTATGTCACATTATGCATCACACCAATTGCTGACAGATGATCAGCCATGTTCAATTTCATGATGAGTAATCTTATGTTTTACAGTGGTTCACATTTTATATAACAGGATACATACTGTATGTGGGTTCCGTTTTAGCATTTTCCTATAATTTAGATTGGTCGATTTGCTAGTTATTCAAATTTTATATTTAACCTGGCCTTTTTTTAAAGGCCCTGTTTTCTAAGAGAGTCATTGGAAGGATGTGTTGAGGGCATGGCTTGTTGGTTTCAGTTGTACAACATATTTATCATTCTGTCTCAATGAGATTGGATATTACAACGGATCACAATAAAGATAGGTCAGAGATAGCGCTGATATTAAAGAGGTTGTCTGGGATTAACATATTGATAACCTCTTTGTTGGATATGTCATCAATATTAGGTCAGTTGATATCTGCTCTGTATAAGCAGTGTTTCGGGGCCTGAATAGCCTGGCTCCGCACTTTGTTTAGTGGCCGCACCAGGGTACTGTACTCATCTCGCATTCATTTTACATACAGCTGCTGCCAAAACAGATAGCAGGTGGTCATGAGGGTGTCAGGTGCCAGACCTCATTGATCTGATATTGATGACCTATCCAATGAATCCATCAATATGTAAGTCCTCGACAAATGTTGTAAACCTGTATGAGAAGCATGTTAATTGCAAGATTTTGGAAAAAAGGTAATTTATTCAAACATCATTAGATATGCAATACAGACATTATTGACAGACATTATTGACAGTCAATAGCTGCTGTCCATATAATTACATGCTAATTGTATGTGATTATTGTACAACAAAATACCCAAAAATGAAGGGTAAAAAAGTCACAAATAAGTAGCACACATCACACAATACTTAAAAAATGTGTGATAAAAAGCTGGTATAGTCCAAGCTTGTCTGTGCCCACTCTGAATTGTCATGGTTTAGTTATCAGATTTTTCATATAGTCAATTTTTATTACAGAACTATTTCCCATTTATTGGGCAGAAAATCAAAGAACATTGATGCTAAGCTCATGCAATTTGTCTCCCTCCCTGGGTGTCCTGCATAATTAAATTCCCTTTGTCTGCATTATGCAACAACGTTTCATAAAGATTAAAAAGGCTCTGAAAAAAAAATACAGAATACAGTGTAGTCCATTACCGATTGGTGTACTACAGAAGATTCATGATGTGGTCCTCGGGGAATAGAAGCAGGTATCACTGAAGCAGGTGAGGCTCTGCTTAAACTGGTATCATGGTGCTATGCTGTTACATCTTGGTTGACTCTGATGGACTGAATAGCTTTATCTGCTTCAATATTACACTTTAGAAAGATTCGTGGCAACCTGACAGATTCACAATATGCCTGTGAGATTCACCATGATTTGGGTTTTTTAAAGCTAACAATTAAAATTAGGGTTTGCAAAAAAGGATTTGATCTCAGCAAAAGTATTAATGGCATATCACTAGAGACATCAAACATTGATTGCATATGTGGCACCCCAGGGGTCTGGTTTCCACAGTAACAGCAATGTTATGTCTGAGAGCAGGTGGGAGGTCTCTTGGTCAGGGATCCTATGCATGCCACACCTCCTGCCCAGTCCTGGGAGGGGAAGAACTTCCCCTATATAAACCTAGGGCTGAGGCAGGGTTAGTGTGTAGAGAAGAAGTAGAGACAGAGAAGAGAAGCAGATATAGGAAAAGAACATCAGGAGCTCTGTGGGAGCAGTGCTATAAGGAGTCAGGGGCTGGCAGCTGCAGAGCTCGCCCTGACTGGGAAGCTATCACCGGACCCGGAGTCCGAGGCTGTGGGGACTAACTCCTACCCAGCAGCAGAAACCGACCGGCAGGGGATTTCAGGTCCTCCGGCCAAGAAACCCGAAGGCACGGTCACACGCGTGGGACCAGCACCGCCATCGTGGAGCGGAAGCTACTAGAAGGCCCCGAGTCACCGGCCATACGGGTGAGCACCACACGGTACACTCAGGGACGTGGGCTACTTATACCCGCCTCTAGCAAGGTAGCCAGAAGAGTACAGTCAGTTTGGGAGGCCTACAACTCCGCCTGGCCAGGGGAGATCCCATCTGCTCAAGGACTGACCAGGCCCCGATCGCTAGCCGGTACTCCGGGAGGGTCTATCTTTATCACCAGTAAAGACCCTGAACTACACCGCATCGTCTCTGAGTGATTCCTGCTACCCCCATCATCCACGTCGGCTGCCCTGAGGCCATACCCCTCCCGTTGGGGGTGATACTATCACGCTGCACAATCCTACCACCGGCCTCAGCGGTCTGCCCTGCAGCGGCAGCTCCTTCGCTGCATTCAACGGGTGGCGTAGTCGTCCAACATCTACCGCTAATACAACGCCACTTAGTCTGACTCCCTGGGCACGGACCGGGTCACCGCCACGAGACTACAACCCTCAACAGATCCGGCTCCGGGTAAGCTCCTGCATGCGCAACGCTGTGCGACACAGGCCCAGGGGTGCGTCAACTTTTGGCGTAGTCGGCAGGATCTCGTGCCCGCAACCACCGGGTACTGCGTGCCTGAAAAAGACTGTTCAAACTTACCAGTGGTGAAGATTCCCGCCATCCGTGGAGGTTTCCCGCCATCCGGCGCCATCTTCTACCTTCTTCCCGCCATCCGCGAAGTTTTCCCGCCATCCGGCGCCATCTTCTGCCTTCTTTCCGCCATCCGTGGAGTTTTCCCGCCGTTGGACGCCATCTTGAAGACGCCGCGCGGGAAGAAGAGGGGCGCGGACTCCGAAAGCGCGCGAGAACTGAAGCCCCGCCTCACGTCCGGACGTTGCGTAAGGTCCTGGAAGGAGCCCAGCAGACGCCGACGTCACAGGAGCGCGACGGAAGGTCCTCAACCCTGACGATCCACTGCGGAGCCGCGGCCTACGGAAGAGGATCATCGCAAGGTAGGCCACGGTCCACTAGGGGGGAGGAAGATGTCGGATACGGAGGAGAGCTTCACTGCCTCAACCCCCGCCAGCGCCACCGCTGCTGCAGTCATGCCTTTCACCATGCCCTATATCCCGGGAGCGGCCTGGCTACCCCAGTACTCAGGGGAGTCACATACCCTGCATGACTTTAGAGAAAAGCTGGATAGCCTCTTCCAGGTGTATCCCCTCACAGAAGAGCAAAAAGTGAGCATCCTGGTGGCCCAATTAACCGGGGCAGCCCAAAGGGAGGTAAAGTCCTGGCCACCTGGTGGGAGGACTGTTGCAGGGATACTAACCCGGCTGAGGGACACCTTTGATACCCGCACCTCAGCCGAGATCAAGCTTAGATTCTACGGGTGCAAGCAGCGAGCACACGAGAGTATAAGGGACTATGCCCTGAACCTACAAGAGGCCCTGAGAGCCATTAAGCAGACCGACCCTGACGGCGTGGGAGACGAGGACAGGCTGTTGACTGAACAATTTATAGAGGGTTTATATTGCAATGCCCACCGAACCCAGTTGCGGGCAATGGCCTTACAGGACCCTCATCTGGGATTTGCACAGTTCAAGGACAGAGCCATCCGGGTGCTCCAAGAACCGGCACCAGGTGGCGTTGTGACCCACAGACGCCCCACTACCACTTACCACCAGGAGGCGTCGCCCTTGTCGGCAGGGCCTGTGGGAGCTGATGCGCAGGCTTTGAACAATGACCCGGCTCCAGACCTGCACCATCAGGTCCAAGAGCTAGCTAAAAGCGTTGCCGCGCTAACCCGAACTGTGCAGTGTTTACAGGTTTCCACTCCAGGGAAGATCCAGCTGGCATCCGGACCGGAGGACATCCCGTGGCGTCGACCAAGGAGGACTCCACCGGCCAGAGGAAGACCCAGCGACCGATACAACGAGGACGGACAACCCATCTGCCGCCGCTGCAATCAACCCGGACATATGGCAAGGTACTGTCCTTTAAACTGGCACAACCTGGGGTAGAGGGCCAAACCCCAGGAAAAAGATCATCAGGCCCATCGAACTGGCGCGACAAATATGTGGGAGGACGTCCAGTCTTGCCTGTGGTACTGGATGGCATCCCCATGAGTGCCCTACTGGACACCGGGTCACAGGTTACCACTATCCCGTACGTGCTCTTCAAGCAGTACTGGAATGACTCGGATATCACCCGCTACCCTGACGACGACTTGAGTATCATCGCCAGCAATGGTCAGCCCGTGCCACAGATTGGATTTAAAGAGGTGACCATTAAAATCGGTAGAGTCGAATTGGCGGCACAGGGACAGATCATTGTAGACATTGACAAGCACGAGAGTCACCCAAAGATAACTCTAGGAACTAATGTAATTGAAAATTGTCTTGCAGAGGTGATTTTCCTTTTACAGCAGGTTGCCAAGAACGCCAGCTCCGGCCAGCAGCGAGTGCTCCAGAAAGAGATCTGGGCACTGATGCGACGGCAACAGATAGAACTCTCCGGTGGTGAGATTGGTAGCGTAAGAATGTGTGACCCTTTTCCTATTGCCATGCCCCCAAAAAGTGAAATGATGATTTGGTGCCGGGCAGCTATTGGTCTGAGAGGTAGAGATTACCAGGCAATGGTAGAACCAGTTTACTCAGACAGTAGGCCCACCATTTTGACAGCACGGGGGGTGGTCAATGTACGCCATGGGAGGGTGCCCGTTCTCATAATAAATATCGGGAAGAGGGAAGTGTACCTGCCCCGGTATGCCACGCTAGCCAAATTGTATACCATCAATCAAAATTCCATACAGTCCGTAGAACCCTTGCCTCCATCTTCCCCGGAGGAAGGTAACGGCTCTAAGGAAACAATGGAGGACTGGTGTCAGCAACTACATTTAGGTACTGACTCCACTCCCTCACACCAGAGACAGGGAGTCTATCGGGTGGTTCAAGAGTACGAGAGAGTGTTTAGTAAACACCCGTTAGACTTCGGGCGAGTCAAGGGGGTAGAACACCACATCCCCACGGGAGACCATCTTCCCATAAAAGAGAGGTATCGACCCGTACCCCCTGCACACTACCAACACGCCAAGGGGATGCTTAGGGACATGAAGGAGGCTGGGGTGATCAGGGATAGCTGTAGCCCCTGGGCAGCTCCACTAGTCTTAGTCAAAAAGAAAGACAACACCATGAGGATGTGTGTAGATTACCGGAAAATCAACCGTATCACACACAAGGATGCGTACCCCTTACCAAGGATAGAGGAGTCTTTGGCTGCTTTAAGATCTGCTAACTTCTTCTCTACCTTGGATCTCACTAGCGGGTACTGGCAGGTTCCTGTAGCAGAGGCGGACCGGGAGAAGACCGCATTCACCACCCCGATGGGACTTAGCGAGTTTACCTGTATGCCGTTCGGACTCTGTAACGCACCAGGAACCTTTCAACGATTAATGGAGTGCTGTCTGGGCCACAAAAACTTCGAGACGGTCCTGTTGTACCTGGACGATGTCATCGTATATTCCAAGACTTATGAGGACCACCTGAAACACCTGGCGGAAGTGTTCGAAGCTCTGGCAAACTACGGCCTAAAGGTAAAACCCTCCAAGTGTCACCTCCTAAAACCAAAGGTGCAGTACCTGGGACACGTGGTGAGCGCTGACGGAGTGGCTCCCAACCCTGATAAGATCACCGCAATTAAGGAATGGCCAAGTCCCTCCAGTGTAAAGGAAGTGCGGCAGTTCCTCGGGTTGGTAGGCTATTACCGCAGATTCATCCCCGGTTTCACCAAAAAGGCAGCTCCTATGCAGGACCTCCTGATAGGCCAGTCCCGGAAGGCCAAGAACCAGAAGCCGCCCTTCAAATGGGAGAAGTTAGAAGAAGAGTCCTTCCGCCAGCTGAAGATGGCCCTCACGGGGAATGAAATCCTGGCATACCCTGATTACAGCCAGCCCTTTATCCTCTACACCGACGCAAGTAACATCGGGCTAGGAGCCGTACTGTCCCAGATCCAGCAGGGGAAAGAACGAGTAATCGCTTACGCCAGTCGAAAACTGCGACCCACCGTAAGAAACCCTGAGAATTACAGCTCATTTAAGCTAGAGTTCCTGGCAGTGGTGTGGGCAGTCACCGAACGCTTTAAGCACTACCTCGCTTCTTCCCGGTTCACCGTGTACACGGATAACAACCCGTTGACACACCTGGACACGGCAAGACTCGGTGCCCTAGAGCAGAGATGGATGGCCCGTCTGTCCAACTACGAGTTCACAATCAAATACCGGGCAGGACGCTCCAATACCAACGTGGACGCCCTGTCCAGGATGCCAAACCTACCGGACGTAGGAGAAGATCCAGAGGGACTGGAAGAAGTCGAACTCCCCGCGTTCCACCGTCATGGGACTATCCAGTATTCCCATCGGGTAAGGAGTAAGCAAGCCGCTACGTTTAACCCCTTGCCTCACTACAACTGGGAGGAAACGCAAGACAGTGACCCTGCCGTCCGACTGGTGAAGGAGATGCTGACTCGGCCAGAGGCTCGCCTTGACCCAGACGCTCCGGAGGAAGCCAAACAACTGTGGGCTGAGAAGAGTCGACTGTTCCTTTACAAGGGGAAGTTGTGCCGCAGAATGGTTAACTCCCGGACGCATGAACTAATCTGGCAAGTAGTGGTGCCACGAAGAGACGCAGCCATGGTGATGGAGGCATACCACGATGGGGCTGGACACTTCGGATGGAAGAAGCTGGAGTTCCTGCTGCGCGGGCGGTTCCACTGGGTAGGCATGAGGGGAACCATCGAGAGGTGGTGCAGAGACTGTGGCCCGTGCAACCTAAGAAGGAAGGACCGTGCCAGCCAGAAGACCCCCCTTCAGTCCATCGTCACCAAGCAGCCGTTGGAACTGGTAGCCTTGGATCATGTAAAACTGACCCCAAGCAGAAGTGGCTACGTCTACGCGTTAACCATTGTGGATCATTAGTCCCGGTTCTTGGTTGTCGTCCCCGTTAAGGACTTAACAGCTCAAACAGCAGCTAGAGCCTTCCAGCAGCACTTCTGCCGTCCACACGGGTACCCGGACCAAGTGCTGACGGACCAGGGACCTGCCTTTGAAGCGGAGGTCTTCCAGGAATTCTGCAATCTGTATGGCTGCCGGAAGATAAGGACGACACCCTATCATCCGCAAACTAATGGACTTTGTGAGAAAATGAACCAGGTGGTAATGGATCTTCTGAAAACGTTGCCCCTGGAAGAACGCAGTCTGTGGCCTGAGAAGCTGCCCGACCTGGTGGACCTATACAACTACATCCCTGTAGGTTCCACCAACTGTACCCTGGCTTACCTAATGAGGGCAAGGCCTGGTAAGCTACCTGTTGACCTGGAGATGGGAGTCCTGACACCCGAGGACACTTCACCGGAAGCAGGCTGGGACACAGAGAGGCAGCAGCAGTACCGGAAAGTACAGGAGAGCGTGGAGCGAAGTCTCTGTCTCGCTAGGGAAAGACAAGAGAAAGCTTACAACCAGTATGCTCCCGCTGTTCCCCTGGTACCCGGAGAGCAGGTCTTGAAGAGGAAGAGACGGCTCCACAAGTTGGACGACCAGTGGGAGAAGGACCTGTACACCGTACTGCCCTCAAGCCACGACAACCCAAAGGTTTGTACCATCAGTAAAGACGGAGGGGAAACCACAGCCATTGTATCCCGGAATCACCTGAAGAAGTGTCCCGAACAGCTACGGAACCCAGAAGGAGAGCAAGAAGACCCTCGACCCGTAGAGGAAAGGGAAGATATGGTTAGTACTGTGCTCGGAGACTTCCCTCGGTCCTGGACTCAAGTCAATGGTGCAGTTGTGGTACCCGTCCTCACGTTCCTCCAACCAGCATCCCAAGTGCCTACGGAGCAACAGGTAGAGCTGGAAGAGCAGCCGGTCCAGGAGGCAGCAGACTCCACACAAGCAGAACAGGAGGATCAACCCTCTGCTCATAGTGAGCCTGCCGTACCCCTAGTGAGCCAAAGAGCCCGTAGACAGCTGCCCAGTTTACCCTTGACAGCTCCTACACCCTGTAGTTCAGGGCCAGACAGTCAGCTCCGTAGGTCCACTAGGGCCACTAGAGGCCAGTTACCCGCACGTTGGAGGATTTGAAGTGTTTAAATTGTTTTATTTGTGGTCACCTGTCTGTTACTTGTAAATAATTATGTGTTTCTAGTTATTTTTAGGAGTCCTTGGTGGATTTACCGGGAATCCTTGTACAATTGGTTGGAGCGTAACCTAGGAATGGACTAAAGACTGTTAAGGACTCGGGGCAGGACAGACCCCTACCTGGTTACGTCTCCCTGTTTTGGTGAAATGGACACCTTGCTTTTCTTCAAAACTGCACACGGTTGCGGACACGCCGTAACCATCTTTATGTGTTTTTCTTATTGTATTATTATTGTTTATACCTTGTTATGTTTTTCTAAAAATATGTTTAGTCCCGGAGTACTAAATTTCACTAGGGGGGAATGTGGCACCCCAGGGGTCTGGTTTCCACAGTAACAGCAATGTTATGTCTGAGAGCAGGTGGGAGGTCTCTTGGTCAGGGATCCTATGCATGCCACACCTCCTGCCCAGTCCTGGGAGGGGAAGAACTTCCCCTATATAAACCTAGGGCTGAGGCAGGGTTAGTGTGTAGAGAAGAAGTAGAGACAGAGAAGAGAAGCAGATATAGGAAAAGAACATCAGGAGCTCTGTGGGAGCAGTGCTATAAGGAGTCAGGGGCTGGCAGCTGCAGAGCTCGCCCTGACTGGGAAGCTATCACCGGACCCGGAGTCCGAGGCTGTGGGGACTAACTCCTACCCAGCAGCAGAAACCGACCGGCAGGGGATTTCAGGTCCTCCAGCCAAGAAACCCGAAGGCACGGTCACACGCGTGGGACCAGCACCGCCGTCGTGGAGCGGAAGCTACTAGAAGGCCCCGAGTCACCGGCCATACGGGTGAGCACCACACGGTACACTCAGGGACGTGGGCTACTTATACCCGCCTCTAGCAAGGTAGCCAGAAGAGTACAGTCAGTTTGGGAGGCCTACAACTCCGCCTGGCCAGGGGAGATCCCATCTGCTCAAGGACTGACCAGGCCCCGATCGCTAGCCGGTACTCCGGGAGGGTCTATCTTTATCACCAGTAAAGACCCTGAACTACACCGCATCGTCTCTGAGTGATTCCTGCTACCCCCATCATCCACGTCGGCTGCCCTGAGGCCATACCCCTCCCGTTGGGGGTGATACTATCACGCTGCACAATCCTACCACCGGCCTCAGCGGTCTGCCCTGCAGCGGCAGCTCCTTCGCTGCATTCAACGGGTGGCGTAGTCGTCCAACATCTACCGCTAATACAACGCCACTTAGTCTGACTCCCTGGGCACGGACCGGGTCACCGCCACGAGACTACAACCCTCAACAGATCCGCCTCCGGGTAAGCTCCTGCATGCGCAACGCTGTGCGACACAGGCCCAGGGGTGCGTCACATATCCCTGCAATATTCCATTACTATTTGTGTTTTGCCACCATGACATAACTGGCCATCAACAATTGCCGTAAAGACAACATGGCGTACAAAAGCTCAGCATTACTAGCCCGACTAATTGAAAGCTTGGATCCTGATGTAACAGTCAGGATTAAAAAAAACTTCTAACCTTTGTTGATTAACCTCTTATAATGCATCGGAAATCATGATTATAGCATCTATGGAGCTTGACAGAGGGAGGGGAATTTAAATCAAGGGTCATAGTGCCCACAGGATTTCCAAGGGTATAATCCTATCAGGCCATTCCAGAGACATGCTTTGGAATACTGTCCCAGGTCACTGAACATACAGTGGGGAAAATAAGTATTCGACACCTTGCCGATTTTGCAAGTTTTCCCACCTAGAAAGAATGGAGAGGTCTGTAATTTTTATCGTAGGTACCCTTCAACTGTGAGAGACAGAATCTAAAAATAAAAAACAATTTTTAAATAATTAAATTGCATTTTATTGCATGAAATAAGTATTTGACCACCTTCCAACCAGCAAGAATTCTGGCTCTCGCAGACCTGTTAGTTTTTCTTTAAGAAGCCCTCCTACTCGCACTCATTACCTGTATTAACTGCACCTGTTTGAACTTGTTACCTGTATAAAAGCCATTTGTCCACACACTCAATCAATCACACTCCAACCTCTCCACTATGGTAAAGACCAAAGAGCTATCTAAGGACACTAGAGACAAAATTGTAGACTTGCCGAAGACTGTTCTGAAGCTCCGTGCAAGATCTCACCCCGTTGGGTAAGGATGAATCTGAGAAAGGTCAGGAATCAGCCCAGAACTGCACAGGAGGACCTGGTCAATGACCTGAAGAGAGCTGGGACCACAGTCTCAAACATTACTGTTAGAAACACACTACGCCATCATGGATTAAAATCCTGCAGGGCACGCAAGGTCACCCTGCTCATGCCAGCACATGTCCAGGCCCATTTGAACTTTTTCAATGACCATCAGGATGATCCAGAAGAGGCATGGGAGAAGGTCATGTGATCAGATGAGGCCAAAATAGAACTTTTTGGTATCAACTCCACTCACCATGTTTGGAGAAGGAGAATAAGTATAACCCCAAGAACACTGTTCCAACAGTGAAGCATGGTGGGTGAAACATCATACTTTGGGTGTGCTTTTCTGTAAAGGGGACAGAACAACTGCACCGTATTGAAGGGAGGATGGATGGGGTCATGTATCGTAAGATTTTGGCCAACAACCTGCTTCCTCAGTAAGAGCAGTGAAGATGGGTCGTGGCTGGGTCTTCCAGCATGACAATGACCTGAAACACAACCAGGGCAAACTAAGAAGTGCCTCCGTAAGAAGCATTTAAAGGTCCTGGTCTAGGCAGTCTCCAGACCTTAACCCAATAGAAAATCTCTGGGGAGAGCTAAAACTCAATGTTGCCCAGCTACAGCCCTCAAACCTGAAAGATCTGGAGAAGATCTGTATGGAGGAGTGGGCCAAAATCTCTGCCGCAGTGTGTGCAAACTTGGTCAAGAACTATAGGAAATGTCTAATTACAAACAAAGATTTCTATACCAAATATTAAGTTCTGTTTTTCTATTGTATCAAATACTTATTTCATGCAATAAAATGCAAATAAATTATGTAAAAATTATACAATGTGATTTTCTGGATTTTTTTTAAGATTCTGTCTTTCACAGTTGAAGTGCACATAGATAATACATGTATAGTGTGCCAGTCGCACAGATACGTGTAGTGCACCATGTCAGTTTACAGCTTATTGGTGTCACAGAGAGGTTTTTGCAACCATTGCTCACTGCCATGACAGCATCAGTGTCTGTGAATTCTCTAGGTTCTGGCACTCTTCCTTGTTACTTCACTAATGGCTGTAATCAGGGCAGAGAGACTCTGGTGTCGACACAAAGACTTGTAGCTCCTAGACAGATTACCAAGACTGAAATCTCTGCTGGTGCACTGTAGGCTGTTAATACTAATTGGTCACATGCTGTGTGATAACCAGTCATATATTATCTCCCCCTATGTATGATTGCTGGATTATTCAGGTAGTGCCAGGTATAGTTTGTCTAAACCTGGTCTTGGAGTTGGAGAAATCAAGGCATTTCTGGTGGTTGCTCTGTGATAGTTGTGTGCGGTTTTTGGTGAAAACCTTTTCCTTTCCCTTTTGTGTTTCATGTAGTATATTTGCCTCACTAGCTTCTTACTCTTGATCCTTAGTGTTTATTCCTTTGTCAGCTTCTGTTTTCCTCTGTTTGTCTTTTCTGTGTTAACCTTTTCACTTCTGCTCCCTTCTTCCTTGGGTGGAGGAGGGGTTCAGATTAGTTCGGTGCAGGAGAATAGCGAGGTACGGACCCAGGCATTCTCAGCATCAAGTGAAATCCTGGGGACAGGGATAGCCAATGATCCCTTTAGCTTAAGGGATCTAAATTGGAGCCCACTGTCCTTGCTATCCTATCGTCACATCGTGACGATTGGTCATTATATAATTGCACCCTACAAGGACTATACCCCCAATTTCCCCAACAACACTACAGGGCCTGGCTGCTCTTGGGAAAAGATAAAAAAAAGATAAAAAAAACGCATACAGTATTAGATGATATCTTTGTCAAAATAGACAAGTTCGCAACCTGCGTCAAGAGTCCTCATTATCTTGCGAGTCCCTACACTAAAATTAAAAGCAATTTACTAAAAAGGATATCAAATCCATAAAGCATCACAGACAAAGCAAAGGAAGGCACAATAATAGTATAACTATTATTCTAGGCTATAGGCATTTTTTGAAAGACGGGTTTTCAGATTGCTTTTGAAGATTCCAAAGGTGGGGATGTTCTGATCTATTGGGTATTGACTTCCAAAGTATGGGAAATCTTGGAGATGGATGTGTGAGGACCATGAAGAGGAGAGCATAGAAGGAGGTCTTGTGAGGACTGTTAATTGCACCTTAAGAAGTATAATTGCCATTCAATGCACTGCGCCGACTGTGCCAGGACTGTTGATGCTGATGCAGATCGTTGACTGTACTGACATGTATATGCATACACACACATATATACATACAGTATATATATTGAGAGGGATCGGCTCTCTGGTAGACGCTGGTTCACACACAGGGATTTAGTTTGTCGGTTCAAAATAAACGGGTGGTTTATTAAGTGTCTGGTTTAACAAAATAAAAGAGCCTCTTCTGGGTACAAAAAGGTATAACAAAACAAAAATAGAAAATAACCAGTCCAAGATCTGGACTGGAGGTAAGTGAGCAGCTGATCCCACCCAGCTTTTTCAGGTGCACGTAAAACCTGGACCCATAATCCGGGTCCATTAAATCCCCTCTCAGCGCTATGTGTACTGGAGCCTGCTTCTCCGGGTCCTACATCACCGAGGCTTAGCACTTCAGGGACACATACCTCCTGTCCTGATGTGAAACCTGGAAAGCAGGCTCCAGCACAGATAATGCTGAGAGGTTTTTAATGGGCCCGGATTTTTCATCTGGGTTTTAGGAACGGCCACTAGAGCTAGATGGAACTGGTCATTCCCATACCTCCAGTTCCAGACCTTGGAATAGCCTATTTAAGGCAGTCCAGCTGCATCACTCAGTGTCTGTGAGTGGAGGTGGAAAGGCCTATGGTGTTTTTTTGCCTTTGCCAGAGATTAAGAGTTGGACACTTATCTGAATGAGTGAGTCAATGCTATCATATAGACTGTTTATTTTCTGTTTGTTTTTGGTCTGCCTTTATGCCAAAGGAATGTCCTGGATGAAGGCAGCTGCAGCTGTGCAAGCACGATCAGGCAAAATGGAGGAGATTGTCAAGCAGCTGGTCCAGGCCAATATCCAGCAGCAGCAATGGCAGCTGCAGACTCAGCAGGAGACAAACAAGCTCCTGATGCAGCAGTTACAGCTATAGCAACAGCAAGTAACTGAAATTCTAGACTCCAGGAGTTTGGTGACCCTGGTAAGGGCCACACTTCTGCATCAGTTTGCCCCTGGGAAGGTGGTGGGCATCAGGTTTATCCATGGTGATATAAAGAACTATTCTGTGGCCCGGGTCGATATAAGCACGAATGCTGGTACCGCATCCCATGAAATTGGGGTGGTCAAGGACTAGTTACACCCAGTGATTATAGGATGTAACTTTACATTGTTTAGGGACTTGTGGGGGATTTGTTGTATTGAATCACCAAGCAAAAGGGTGAGGTAATAGAGTAGTTACTAGTGCCAGGATTCTACAGATGCAGGGTGTTAGACATGGCTCATACACATGTGTTGGGTGGTTACCTGGGGTAGACAATACCCAGGAGTGGATCCTCCAGAGATTTTACTGGCCCAGGTGCTACAGAGAAATCCTGAGCTACTGTTGGTCCTGTCCCACATGCCAGCTAACCTCCCCAGTGGCCCATTTCCACATTCCCCTAGTTCCGTTGCCCATCATTTAGGTCCTGTTGGAGCATATTTCGATCTACAGATAGGGAAGTAGACACTTGCAGTCCCAGCCATTCTTTTCTACCCCATTCTTTAACATGTTTTTTTAAGGATTTGTTAAACATCTCCACCAAGCTATCCGTCTGTGGGTGGTACACCGAGGTCCGAAGCTGTAAGATCCTCAGGGCCTTACATAACTCCCTCATGACTTTCAACATAAATCGTGTTCCCTGATCCATTAATATCTGTTTTGACAGGCCAGTTTATCAGAATATATGGACCAGCTTTTCAGTAGTATTGCTTAGCAAAGGAGTTTCTTTGCGGCACCGCTTCCGGGTACCCGGTAGCATAATCCAGGACTACTAACACCACCATAGTTGTGGCAAAAAAGTCCTGGGAGGCTGAGACCACACAGGAGCATGGTAGATCATGTCACCCAAATGGAAGAGAGGATTGCCAATGTGATGCCAATTGTGAAGGAGCATCTCCTCAAGGCACACAGGAAGGCACAGTCAAGGGTGTATAACAGGTCATCTAGGGTGAGATAGTTCAACCCTGAGGATCGGATAATTGTGCTGTTGCCCACAGTGGAGTGCAAATTCCTGGCTAAGTGGCAGGGACCCTATGAGGTGGTGGAAAAGGTGAGCAAGGTCTGTGTCTGAGTGGTATTAAGCCCATGGAAGAACCCGGGTCTTCACACTACTGTTTGGGCACACAGCAGAGCTTGGAAGGGAAGAAGCCTTATTTTACTTTTGGAACACAAAATTGTGGGGAACAGACAACAGACATCATATTGCATTTGCTGTGCCCTTGATGTGCATAAACAGTGGAAATTTCCCACAAGTGACCTCATTTTGGAATATACACCCCTCAAGGCATTTATTTAGAGATGTGGTGAGCACCTTGAACCCACAGGTGCCTAACAGAATTTGATAACGATGAGCCATGAAAATTAATATTTACATTTTTTCTACAAATAAGTTGCTTTATATCAAAAAAAAAAAAAACTCAGGCTGCATAAGCCCAGTTCAAAGGAAGATTAAATAGACACATATAAAATCAATGCAGTTTATTTTAATAATTTAAAATATTTTTTAAAATATTTGATGGGGATTCCAAAGCAGAGAGCATGCATGCGCGTGAACGGACCCATCGAACTTCCGGTCCTGCGCAATAGACACGTTATGCGTTCCATCGCATGCGTGCCACGCGCAGGACTACGGAAGTTCTTATTTACAGATGGGATACCTACGTAGCTGATGCATGCGCCGTAACCCCTCTGACCCATGTAATCAAATTTAATTAAATCACACTCAGCTGGTTAGAACAGATATAAAAGCGGTACCCTGTGTATACACGTTAGTGCCCACATTGAAGAAGCTTAAGGCGAAACGGCGTCGTCGGGGTTGACTTTACCTTCCCTCCTCTGGTTAGCTTACTACTCCTTGAACTATTACATGGGAGTACTCCCTTTTGGCTTATATGCTCCCTTACAGCACATCCTAATGCAGCTATTTCACATGCACAGTCTTACCATTTAGTACATATAATATGCATTAGTTTGGTGCTCTCATATCCCCTACTTACTACTGGCATACTTATAATATGTAGAGGCCATGTACCTCGACATTTGAACTTTTATTCCTATGAGAATTTATATATGTATGTCTTTCTGATGCTATTTTGATGCTACTCTCTGTATATTTAAACATAAACCCTTTTTTGCACTTGCACTTTACTTATTTTTAGGGGGTTTTATGTATTTTTTCAGTTACGTATCAATTGGCTACAGCACTTTATAGTGTGGTTAGTGCAATACCAAGTTCATGACCTCAAATTTGCCATAGATGGGCCAGCTCTCATGTACCAATATAACTAAGATGGAGGTTTGGTTGTTGTAACATTTGAAGGCACCTGTTTTTGTTTTTTTTTAAAAAATATTTTAAATTACCTAAATAAACTGCATTGATTTTATATGTGTCTATTTAATCTTCCTCTGAACTGGGCTTATGCAGCCTGAGTTTTTTTTTTTTTTTTTGATACAAATTATTTTGGGAGTGAAAAATTTTGACCTTGTTGACTCATACTAAATAAGTTGCTTTAGCCTAAATTTTTCATTTTCATAACGGTAGCATGAAGAAATGAACCTTTAGGTTTGTTGCACAATTTCTCCTGAGCATGCCGATACCCCAATTGTTGTGGGAAACTACTGTTTGGAAACACTGCCAAGCTCTGAAGGAAAGGAGTGACGTTTTGGAGTTCAGACTTTGATGCAATGGCTTTCGGGCGCCTTGTTGTATTCAGAGAGCCCCTGATGTGCCTAAACAGTGGAAACTTCCCACAAGTGACCCCATTTTGGAAACTACACTCCTCGAGGAATTTATCTAGATATGTGGCAAGCACCTTGAGCCCACAGATGCTTCACAGAATTTTACAACATTGAACCATGAAAATGAAATAGATTTTTTTCTCCCAAAAATGTGGCTTTAGCCCCAAATGTTTCATTTTCATAAGGGTAACAGGAGAAAATCAACCACAAAATTTGTTTTGCAATTTTTCCTGAATATGCCGATACCCCATATGTGGTGGGAAACTACTGTTTGGACACACTGCTGAGCTCCGAAAGGAAGAAGTGACGTTTTGGAACTCAGACTTTGATGGAATGGTCTGCGGGTGCCATGTCTCCTTTGGAGAGCCCCTGATGTGCTTAAACAGTGGATGTGTGGCACCCCTAAGGGTTCGACCGCCACAGGGATGCTGCACCTCTCTAATTGGGTGTAGTATTCCTCCTTCGAGGTAAGAACGGTGCAATGATCAGGACCTCACCTCCACATCCAACACCACACTTCTCCCACCAGAGGGGGCTAGTAGGCACTACTGTGCTGCCCCTGCTGGGAATTGGGAGACTGGGGAACCAAGAGATAGGGGGAACCATGTAGTGGGTGAGGGTGGAGGACTCACATTTTAGTGACACTTAATAATTCATATTTAATACACAACCATTTTGGCTCTGGGTTCTTTGATCGTGATCTCCCTCCCTGAACGTGGATCCTGTGTGGACCTGCAGCGGATGGAGATACGGCCCTCATACCCTGGCCTTGGGTTGAGGGGCAGGTTTGAGTTAACATATGTCTCAACCCGGTCAAGGACCATGACCAAGAAGACCCGGAGCTTAAGAGTGTAGCTCCACCGCAAAAGGATCCCACGGGGGGATGCAGACGGAGCAGCATACGCCACCTGTCCTCTCTATTCTGATCCATTCAGAGGGATTCTGGCTGCAAGAGGGGTACCGGCCCCCGACACCTGACTTTGCTACTCCACGTCCAAGTCAGGAAAGCCCGGCAGGCCCTGAGGATCCCACCGGGTAACAGACGGAGAGGAGCTGCCACCCGTACCCTGTTTCTGAGCTTAGTCCAGAGGGAGACCCGGCCTATCTACACACACACAGACAGGAAAGGACCCGGTCTGAAGTCTAGGAACACTCTGGTGCGGGGTCCTGATTAAGCACTTGAATTACTCGGAGGTTGTCGGACCCCCATCCCTGGTGACCGCACAACTCCGTGAGGAGCAGGGAGAAGCCTTGCAGCTGCACTCTCCATCGTGAGTAAACAATCCTGGAAGTCAACCCCTATGGCCTCCGGACTCGTTATTTCTGTACCACACCGCGTAGCACCAGACACCCTACACTACGACCCCCTCCATCCTCGTCTTCTGCCCTGAGGCCCTGCTCGCCTGTGGGGAGTAGTGTCAACGTCCGCTGCCACAACATCCCGCCTCAGAGGACTGCAGCAGCGCTTCTGGCCTTCACCAGGTACCACTGGTGTTGTAGTCGATAGCAACCACTCAACCCTGATAGCCCTTACATCCTTTTTAATGTGACGGCCCTGGGCACGGAACGGGTCCAGGCCACGGCTGCACCCCACCAAAACATCTGACCCGGCTCCGAGTACCCCCATCTCCCAGGGCAGGGCTTGAGAGCGTCACAGATACCCCACACAAGTGACCCCATTTTGGAAACTACACCCCTCAAGGAATTATCTATAGGTATAGTTATAGTAATGATAATAATGCTTTTGGTTTTACTTGTGCACAAATGAATAATGTGGTGATATGTGTAAGTTGTGTGGAGTACCTCCGACTATAAAAGGGTGTTGTGCTAACAGGGTAAAACCAAATTTTATTAATTCATGAACCTGTGGTAAACTTTAAAGCAATCCTTAATGCAAAGGCCTGGTTTCTCAGGGTAGGTGTCACAATGTTAAATTGTGTCCCTTCGTATTCTACTTTTGGAGCATACTCTGCACCTTTTCTGTGTTCTTCCCTTCCTCACAGTTTAGGGACCCTCAATGGGAAAATGTTGCCCTGGTACAATACGGGCACCATCAGTTTCAGAAATACTGGGACCCTCACCTTCCTAACTATCAAACATTAGGGCCTTGATAACTAACTCCTGAAGCTGAAGGAAGGTCCCCATATTGCCTGCACACAGAAACTGAACAAAAGCATTGTACAGTGCCATCTGTACAATGTTCACATCCAGCTTTTTGTATTATACTTTTGCTTTTTGCATGGCACTGTATGGTTTGAGGACCTGATCTGAGAGATCTACACCCTCCATGAACTTACTCTAATCCAGAATCAAAACTGGTTTTGGGACTTCTGTTGTAGTACCTCTGACACTGGAGTTGTTGTCACGGTGTATTGTGGTCAAGATAAGAGCATCCCTCTTGTCCTTATACTTGACTACAAGCATGTTGTCGCTACATTGGGCTCCTCTCTCACCCTTTTTCAGCAGTTGCCCAATTAGCAGTTTATGGAGGCCTCTCTGATAATGGATATATTATGATTATGTCTATATTCTGGATTATGACCCCAACAGTGCTCACTGGAATTTTCAGTAGTTAGAAATTCTTCTGTAGCCAATGCAATCAGTATGTTTTGCTACAATAAGGTTGCGAAGGTCTTAAGACAGATCACTGGTATTACCCATCATGAGATGTTTCTTGTGTTGCACCTTGGTAATGAGACAACTTTTTATAGGCCATCAGATGAACCAGCTGATATTATTTTTCACTAAGTGGCAGGTTTGCTTTATAATTACAGGTGTCATGACTTTCCATGGCTTTTTGCACCTCTCTTTCTTCATGTGACTTTAAGGCATCATGCTCCCCTCTGAATCTTGTGTTTGGACTAGTCGCCTCCCCCTGCTGTGGTTGGCATGTGCTGAGAGAGAGAAGAACCAGGAAGTAGACTCCTCGCGTGTGTCTGAGGTAACAGGGAGAGACTCCGGCAGGATCCTGATCAACAGAGAAAATAAGGAAGACACTGTTACTCTATGGAAAGAGAAGATCACGGACTATAGCAAGTTTTGTTTTTTGGGACTGTGCTACGTAGGAGTGAAATTTATCCTTTTCCTGAAGAACGTTTTCCCTGGAGATTGAGGACTTGAAATAACACACAACACAGCGTGTCAGCCATTTCTGTGAGAGTGAAACAAGGTTTGCCTACTGGCTGCAAGAAAGAGATCCCGTATACAAGGAAAGGACTCAAGTGAATTTATCCGGCTCTTTCACACCAGGAACAAGCGGCGGCCGCCAGCTGCGCCTAATCTGCGCAAGCGTGAGTGATCCATCAGCGTGAACTATTAGGGTTTAGTGTAGTTTGCTGTAGCTAGGACACTGTAGCAGCGTGGCCCAACTAGCGGAAAGCCAGGGAGAGAATTAGCTCAGAGTAGTTTGTGAAACTTGTTGTGCACTGTTCTGAGCTTTCATTGCCATAGCTGGAGCATAGTTTCTGACTTGCTCCAGCTATATCTACCTATGTTCATGTTGGTAATATTGTTATTGTAAATACTGTTATTTTCATCTCCCGGCATATAATTCCTTTGTATATAATACAGCCAGAGTTTTGTTTCAGTCTTCTCATCTGCTGTGTCGTACTTGAATCCTGCCTTGCGGTGTTCTTTGGACACCGCTACAAGTTCAATAGTTTTCTGTGTCATTTCTCATCATTACACATAACTTAATTTGTGGACATCCATGGCTTGATTTCTATGCCTGTGTGGATTGGATGGGATGGGTTATTACCGAAATCTTGTGAGAATTCCATATTAATAGCATCTTTAGAAATATATTCATTTAGAAAATTGGTGACGTGTTCAATACTTTTTTCATTATATATACACTGCTCAAAAAAATAAAGGGAACACTCAAATAACACATCCTAGATCTGACTGAACAAAATATTCTCATTGAATACTTTGTTCTGTACAAAGTTCAATGTGCTGACAACAAAATCACACAAAAATCATCAATGGAAATCAAATTTATTAACCAATGAATGCCTGGATTTGGAGTCACCCCCAAAATTATAGTGGAAAAAAAACACTACAGGCTGATCCAACTTTGATTTAATGTCCTTAAAACAAGTCAAAATGAGGCTCAGAATTGTGTGTGGCCTCCACGTGCCTGTATGACCTCCCTACAATGCCTGGGCATGCTAATGATTAGGTTGTGGATGGTTTCCTGTGGGATCTCCTCCCAGACCTGAACTAAAGCATCCGCCAACTCCAGGACAGTCTGTGGTGCAACAGTTGGTGGATGGAGCGAGACATGATGTCCCAGATGTGCTCAATTGGATTCAGGTCTGGTGAACGGGCGGGCTAGTCCATAGCTTCAATGCCTTTATCTTGCAGGAACTGCTGACACACTCCAGCCACATGAGGTCTGGCATTGTCCTGCATTAGGAGGAACCCAGGTCCAACCACACCAGCATATGGTCTCACAAGGGGTCTGAGGATCTCATCTCGGTACCTAATGGCAGTCAGGCTACCTAAGGCGAGCACATGGAGGGCTGTGCAGCCCTCCAAAGAAATGCCACCCCACACCATTACTGACCCACTGCCAAACAAGTCATGCTGAACGATGTTGCAGGCAGCAGATTGCTCTCCACGGCGTATCCAGAATCTGTCACGTCTGTCACATGTGCTCAGTGTGAACCTGCTTTCATCTGTGAAGAGCACAGGGTGCCAGTGGCGACTTTGCCAATCCTGGTGTTCTGTGGCAAATGCCAAGCATCCTGCACGGTGTTGGGCTGTGAGCACAACGCTCCATCTGTTGATGTCAGGCCCTCATACCACCCTCATGGAGTCGATTTCTAACCGTTTGTGCAGACACATGCACATTTGTGGCCTGCTGGAAGTCATTTTGCAGGGCTCTGGCAGTGCTCCTCCTGTTCCTCCTTGCACAAAGGCGGAGGTAGCGATCCTGCTGCTGGGTTGTTGCCCTCCTATGGCCCCCTCCACGTCTCCTGGTGTACTGGCCTGTCTCCATGTAGCGCCTCCAGCCTCTGGACACTCCGCTGACAGACACAGCAAACCTTCTTGCCACAGCTCGCATTGATGTGCCATCCTGGATGAGCTGCACTACCTGAGCAACTTCTGTGGGTTGTAGAGTCCGTCTCATGCTACCACGAGTGTGAAAGCACAACCAACACTCAAAAGTGACCAAAACATCAGCCAGAAAGCATTGGTACTGAGATGTGGTCTGTGGTCCTCACCTGCAGAACCACTCCTTTATTGAGTGTGTCTTGATAATTGCTAATAATTTCCATCTATTGTCTATTCCATTTGCACAACAGCATGTGAACTTGATTGTCAATCAGTGTTGCTTCCTAAGTGGACAGTTTGATTTCACAGAAGTTTGAATTACTTGGAGTTATATTCTGTTGTTTAAGTGTTCCCTTTATTTTTTTGAGCAGTGTATATATATTAAATATAAAAATATATTGAAGTTCCAGTTTTCAAATATTAAATGAATAGCATTTTTTTGGTCAAATTCACAGAAATGCAAGGTTTAAGTATAAGACGATGATCATGCAGGATCATTCCAAATAGTACTTTTATCTAAGTATAGTAGCAATAATGTAGAGTTAGGGAATAGATTTGGAAAGGTTGCTTTGTTTCTAAAAATATAGTGCGCTATAATTAAACACAATGTGAGCTAAATCATAAATGAATCATCAGTTACAAAGTGTTCATCTATTCAAGCACATGTTAAACAATAGCATAACTCCTTTCACAATCAGAAACTTTAATTTTGCAGCTAAAGACTTTTCTGGCATATCAAATAGATGTATGACCAATCTCAGAGGCATAGTTAGGCCTTTAGATCCGGTGTCTGCGCCTTGGATCATAAGCATACTGCCCCGACCATCAGTTTAAGCGACTTTATTACTAACACACAGCCCTGATAGCTGTAGCAGATGTCAGGAAGGGCTATTGCTGCTTCACCAATTAGAGGAAAGGGTTCACACTGACAAAGAGGAAGCACTGCAGTGGTGAGGAAAGAAGTTTCAGCCTCATGTCATCCGACTCCAAGCAATGGACTAGGAAGCTTCTGCAGCCTGACTCTAGCCACATGTGAGAGGACCTTCACGCCGAAGTACTACTGGCTGCAGGCAATGACAGGCAAAGTTTAGATTCTTCCATTGAGCTGAAAGGGTTACAGGTGTGACACTTAATGAGCATCTGTCATCAGGTTTTTGCTACCCCACCTGAGAGAAGCCAGAATAATATACTTGTGGTCACATGACTGCCTACCAGAGCTGTGACAAGTGGTAGGCAGGGTAAGCACCCACCTAGGGCGCCATCTCATTACAGGTTGGGGGGGGCACTTTTGCGAAGCCTGGCATTGAAAAAAGAGTGTATCGTGAAAGATAAGAATCTGACAGTGTAGGGAGAGCTGCTGCTGAGCTAGGGAGAGATTTGCTTGTTTCTAGTTAGTGTAGGTGTACCAAACTATATTAGAGACACATATCCATCTCAACAAACAGTCCTTCTGAGAACTAATCCATCTGCAGAGATATCAGGCAGGCAGGGTGTATAGGCAGGCGGTGTATATAGCAGACTGCAGTGCATATAGCACAAGAGGCTCCATTCCAGTTCTGCCTCCTGCTGCTGTTAGATATTTCTAGACAAAGGCCCAGGTCTCAGGGGCCAGGAATAATATTTTTGGGATCTTAATCCTCATTATTTGCTTAAAAAGCAATCCAGAGAACACCGTTTTTCTGCTTGTTGGCACTGCAGAATACAGCCAGGTCCTTTCCATATTACAGCGCTAAAAATCCAGCTATTTAAAACTGTGTTTTCCAGTACGTCCCCATGACAACACCATAGGAGGAGTAATACCATATCCTGTGTAGGGACAGGAAGCACAAGAGGTTAAAAGCCCTCCCACGCCCAACCTCCTCAGTGTTTTTCCTGTCCCTACACAGGACAGGGAGTGCAGGAGGAGCGCTGGTGCAGGAGCACTGAAGAAAAGTTTTTTACCTCGAGGGACCCCAGGGGATCGGGGGGGCCGCGGCTCTCTCCTTCCCGCCGTCAAGCGGGTCCTGGGCCGACACTCCCTGCTGGGAGTCCCTCAGCCCTCCGGTGTGCTGGAGCCTCCGGGTGCCACTTCTCCATCGCCAGGGCTCTCGGCATCCTGCTCTGGGCGGGTCTGGCTTCTCCCGGCTCCAGGACCGCCCGGTGTCGAAACCGGAAGTCCGGAGATGACGACTTCCGGTGGCGGTCGCGCGGGAAATTCAAACCGCGGTTAGACCAGACGCCAGGGAGCAGGAGAAAATGACTGGATGACCAGGTAAGGTATAATAAGGGGGGCTGGGGAGCAGCATAGGCAGGCTTACAGCTTTGGCACCCCTGGCAGTACAATGGCTGACGTGTCACACCCTGATACCCACCCTGCATCGCCCCAGAGTCATGTAAGTGTACCATTACCCCTTTTTATATGGCTAATGGGGCTTACGCTTACCAGGCCCTTCATATATTTTATAGGATGTCTCTGGGAAGTTACCACCTCCTTCTGAAAAAAAGAAGGATACGGGGAAAAAAGGCCACAGTAAAATCCAAGAGGTGCCTGGATTGTAACATCAAACTCCCCGACTCATATACAAAGCGTCTATGTGCAGAATGTAGAGCCTCCATGCTAAAGGAGGAGCACGGGGCTTTATTAAATGAGATGAGCAGTATAATTAAAGAAGAAGTTCAGGCTTCTATCGCATCTCTACAGCCCCCAGGAGTCCAGGAAGTACCGGGACCCAAAAGTCCCAGAGAAGATATAGCACCATCTTCTGAGGGTGAAATCGACCCATCTGGCGACTCTGACAGTGAGACCATTAGTCTACCTCAGGGCGGGGAACGGAAAAGATATATGTTCCACTCAGATGGTATGGATATTCTTCTACGAGCCGTCAGAAACACGATGCAAGTAGAGGAAACGGAGAAGAGCAGTAACATTCAGGATGAGATGTTTGGTGGTCTTAAAACCCAGAGATCCATGTTTTTTCCTGTTAATGCTCATGTGAAGGACATGATACTGGAGGAATGGGAAGATGCGGATAAGAGACTCTCTATACCACGAGACTTCCACGCCCGACTATCTTTTGACCCAGAGGACACCAACGTGTGGGACGCTGCTCCTAAAATTGACGTCCCAGTGGCTAAAGTGGTCAAGAAATCCTCTATGCCCTTTGAGGACTCGTCAGGACTTAAAGATCCTATGGATAGGAAGGTGGAAGAAAAAAGCCTGGGAATCTTCGGTGGCAATCATCTAATATTGCTGCTACATCTATTGCCAGATCCATAAGAATCTGGCTAGAAGAGTTAGAGAGTCACCTATGGGATGGCACCCTGAGGGAAACTCTCCTTCAATCATTGCCCCTGTTAAAGATGGCAACGAATTTTTTGGCCGACGCTTCGGCGGAATCGGTCAGATTTGCGGCCAGAAATAATGTGCTTTCCAACTCGGCCCGTAGAGCTGTTTGGTTAAAAACATGGTTGGGAGATACGGCTTCTAAGAACAAGCTGTGCTCTATTCCATTTTCAGGGTTCAGAGTATTCGGACCTGTACTAGATGACATTCTAGAAAAAGCGTCCGATAGAAAGAAGGGCTTCCTCGAGGAGAAAAAGAAGGAGCAGCCCTCTCGTAAACCCTTCCCCTCCCATAAATATAACACTCAGAAAAAAGGGGGGTCCACAAGCTGGAGTTTTAATAAGGGGAACAAAGATAGGAAATACCAGCCCAGTACTAGCTCCCGTCCAAAACGACAATGACTATGTCAGAGTGGGGGGGTGATTAAAGTTTTTCAAAAACAGTTGGCATCAGGTCACTCAAAATCCCTGGATACTAACAACTATAGCACAGGGTTACAGGATAGAATTTTCTCAATATCCCCCTCAAAAATTCCGCCTGACAAAGGGGTCCCCTACCTCTCTTTCTCGTCTACGGGCAGACATAGAGAAGCTGCTACATCAGAGGGTTATTGTGCCAGTTCCGGAACACGAACAACATCAGGGCTATTACTCCTCTCTGTTTTCAATAAAGAAACCGTCAGGGGAGTTACGTACAATAATCAACTTGAAACCCCTAAACCAATGGGTCCGTTACAAAAAATTCCGCATGGAATCAGTAAGATCAGCCATTCCTCTAATAGACGCAGGTGCGTTAAGGTGCACCCTGGACCTCAGAGATGCATACTACCACCTGCCAATACATTCCTCAAGTCAGCAATATCTGAGATTTGCACTACCATCAAGCAGTCAGATTCTACACTACCAGTTCCAATGTCTTCCCTTTGGCCTGTCATCTGCTCCCAGAATCTTTACGAAGACATCCACTTCTCCAGTCCCTGACCAAAAGGATATTCTCAGGGATAGAGAAAAAAGTGAGCTCCATTTCAGCAGTTCACCTTCGGGGATCTGACAATCAGGAGGCAGATTATCTCAGCAGGCGTCAGATGAAGGCTTCAGAATGGGAACTGAACGAAGAGGTGTTCCAGCAACTAACTCGCAGATGGGGTCAGCCGCACCTAGACCTTTTTGCATCCAGAACGAATGCAAAGACAACATCTTTCTTCTCTCTCGACCCAGGAGATCATCCTCTGGCAGTGAATGCTCTCTCACTATATTGGGGAGAAGGCCTAACATATGCCTTCCCACCTGCCCCTCTAATTCCGAGAATGCTGCGAAAAATTCAGGAAGATCGGGCGACAGTCATAGCAATTGTCCCGTTCTGGCCAAGGAGGATTTGGTTCTCCCTTCTACGTCATCTAGCGTTGGAAGACCCAATCATTTTACCATTTCAGGAGGATCTTCTGACGCAAGGTCCACTGTTGCATCGGAATCTTCAACAACTCCAGCTCTCAGCTTGGCTTCTGAAGGGGAGATCCTGAAGAATAAGGGCTTATCTGCCAGAGTGATCCAGACTATGCAGGCTAGTAGAAAACCTGTAACTCAGGCCATATATAAAAAAGTCTGGAAGACCTTTTGTCAGTTCCATAGGACGGTAGACACCTCTCAGCCAGACATCCCTGCGATCCTTGATTTCTTGCAGGCAGGATTTGACGCAGGTCTTAGACCAAATACGTTGAAGGTGCAGATTGCGGCACTAGGTGCTTTCTTCGACACATCATTGTCCTCGCATTCCTGGATAATCAGGTTTGTCAAGGCAATCCAGAGACTTAGGCCTACCCAGAGAATTTCTTCCCCTCCGTGGGATCTGAATCTTGTCCTGAGAGTCCTTTGTAAGCCTGTCTTCGGCCCAGTTAATGATTTGGGAATACAGAACTTGACTCTGAAAACAGTCTTCTTGGTGGCAATCACCACGGCTAAACGGTTGGGTGAAATCCAGGCTCTATCTATTGTTGAGCCTTGTATGCAGATTTGGGATGATTGCATCATTCTGAAGCTGGATCCAAGTTTCTCCCCGAAGATGGTGTCATCAATGACCTTAAACCAAGAAGTGGTTCTTCCATCATTCTGCGAAAACCCTAGGAATCAGAGGGAGGAAGAGTTCCACCATCTCGAAGTCCGCAGAGCAGTGTTGGCCTATTTGGAAGTCACTCGGAACTGGAGATTAGACTCTAATCTTTTTATACAGTTTGGGGGAAAAATAGAGGCAGGAAGGCTTCAAAGCCATCCTTAGCTAGATGGGTTACATCCATGATTAATCTAGCATATCTTTCAGAAGGACAGCCTCCCTCTGAAACTATTAAAGCCCATTCCACCAGAGCAATTTCCACCTCATGGGCAACTAGAGCAGGGGCTACCATTGAATAGATATGTACTGCAGCCACATGGTCAGGACATACTACTTTCTGCAAACACTACAAGCTAGATGTTCTCTCACAGCAGAGATCTACGTTTGGTAGGAAGGTACTTCATGCAGTTATCCCACCCTAAACTATGAGTTCTTGTGTATACTCCTATGGTGCTGTCATGGGGACGTACTGGAAAACCGGAATTAGTCTTACCGGTAATGATGTTTCCAAGAGTCCACATGACAGCACCCTTATTTCCCTCCCTATATTGCTACTGTAGGTGATTCTAACATATGTCTAAGCAAGTCTAAAAATACAATTTTGTTGTACCCAGCCAATGTGGTTCTTGGAAAATCACTGAGGAGGTTGGGGGTGGGAGGGCTTTTAACCTCTTGTGCTTCCTGTCCCTACACAGGATATGGGATTACTCCTCCTATGGTGCTGTCATGTGGACTCCTGGAAACATCATTACCGGTAAGACTAATTCCGGTTTTCTCCGTCACACGGATCACATATACGTTTTCAGAAAATACTGCCATTTTTGGCCTCCATTCAAATTTTTTTTCACTGTGTCAGTGAAGTTTTTGAGCCTGGTTTGCTGTTCAAAATAGTTACCTACAGGCCAGGTGTTTAAAACTGTGTTTTCTCCGTCACACGGATCACATATATGTTTTCAGAAAATACTGCCATTTCTGACCTCCATTAAAAATTTGTTTCAGTGTGTCAATGAAGCAATTGACATCAGATTGCTGTTCAAAATAGTTACCTACAGGCCAGATATTTAAAACTGTGTTTTCTCAGTCACACGGATCACATATACGTTTTCAGAAAATACTGCTATTTTTGGCCTCCATTCAAAATTTTTTTCACTGTGTCAGCAAAGTTTTTGACACCAGTTTGCTGTTCAAAATAATTACCTACAGGCCAGGTATTTAAAACTGTGTTTTCTCCGTCACATGGATCACATATACATTTTCAGAAGATACTGCCATTTCTAATCTCCATTAAAAATTTGTTTCAGTGTGTCAGTGAAGTAATTGACACCAGTTTACTGTTCAAAATAGTTACCTACAGGCCAGGTATTTAAAACTGTAGTTTGTCCGTTACACGGATCACATATAAGTGTGGAAGATATTGTCCTCCATTTAAAATGGGCAAGGCACGTTGTAAGGGACGGGGAACTGGATGTGATGGTGATGGTGCATGCAGAGGCTGAGGCCAAGGCCGTGGGCAAGCGGAAATTGTGTCACAACAAACACCCACATCTTCGCACCCGACCATCCTTGGAACGCAAGCGCAAATACGCAGCCAACGCCCCACAGGCCACACTACTAAATTCTCACATTTCACGACTGCTTGCGCTCGAAATGTTGCCTTTTAGGCTCGTGGAGACAGAAGCATTCCGCAACCTGATGGCGGCGGCCGTCCCTCAGTACTCGGTTCCCAGTCGCCACTATTTCTCCCTGTGTGCCGTCCCCGCATCACACAAGCACGTGTCCCAAAACATTAGCCGTGCCCTCAACAGCCCAGTTACCGGGAAAGTCCACCTAACCACGGACACGTGGACAAGTGCTTGTGGGCAGGGACGGCACATCTCGCTCACGGCACACTGGGTTAACATAGTGGAAGCCGAGACCCAGTCAGACCTTGGGACGGAACACATCCTCCCGACGCTAAGGATTGTGGGCCCTAGGTCAATCAGGGTTGCCCCCACAGTCTACAGCTCCTGCACCTCATCCTCCTCAGCCTCCTCCTCCTCTTCAGCCTCCATCTCTGAAATGACCACATTAGTCACAAGCGGTAAGCACTGCAGCACTGCCTCGGCCAAGCGGCAACAGGCTATGCTGAAGCTAATATGCTTAGGTGACAAACCACACAATGCTGAAGAGTTGTGGACTAGAGATGAGCATTGTTCGACTCAAACTGTTCGCCAATCTCAAATTCGAGCTGTTTTAGGGGGTGTCCGAGCCGTTCGGCGAACACGAACGATTTGAGAAAAATTCGGCTGTTCGAGGTTATGTTCGATAACTGTTCGTGCACCAAAATCATAACTGGATTTTTTCTCAGTAATGATGAAAATTAATGTTAATACGCAGTTTGAGTGTACAGCGGGGCGGGGGGAGAGGCAGGGGATGGATCTCTGCAGGAATAATGAAGATCTCCATTTTTTTTCTCTTTCCCGCATTTACAGTGGGGAGGTGCAATCTGTCAGCCTATCAGCAGCGCACACACGGAGCGAAGTGCTTTTTTTCACACAAGCAAGGGCATGTGTCATTGGCAGTGTATGTCACATGTCCTTGCCCTATAAGACCCAGCCATTTCCCCCGTCGCCACCATTTTCTCACTGCTGCAGCTGCGTGTTAGACGGCACCGCTGTTGCTGTGTGCGCTATACCTTATTAATTTCAAGCCAATTTTCGCACAAATCTACAGATAGCTTGGGAGTAGGGAATAGTTGTGATTGCAGTCCTTTTAAGGACTACGTTACATCATTTCATACGACTTTTATCAGGCAGGTCTGTGCTCTTAAATAGATAGGTTGGGAGTAAAGACTAATTGTAATTGCAGTCCTTTTCAGGGCTAGGTTACATCAGTTCCTATCACTTTTTACCAGGCAGGTCTGTGCCAGTGCTGTGCAAGTTTTTTTCACAGCATTTGGCTGAATCTAGCAAAGCTAATCCTTTTTGGCCTATTGCAGAGTGTGTTAGTCAGTGGAGTAGCCTATCTGTGTTGCAAGATACACCACCTGTGTATAGAATACCAATTTTTTTACTGCACCTAGTGAAGTAAAACCTTTTGGGCATAGCATCATTCTATTAGTCCATCTATACTGACCTCCATAAGGTTGCAAATTGAATATAATTTTTTTCTGCATCTAGCTCTGAAAAAATATTTGGCCTTCTAGCTGTGTGTGGGACTTGTTCTATTAGTCCATCTATACTGACCTCCATAAGGTTGCAAACTGAATATAATTTTTTTCTGCATCTACCTCTGAAAAAATATTTGGGCTTCTAGCAGTGTGTGGGACTTGTTCTATTAGTCCATCTATACTGACCTCCATCACGTTGCAAATTGAATGTAATTTTTTTCTGCATCTAGCTCTGAAAAAATATTTGGCCTTCTAGCTGTGTGTGGGACTTGTTCTATTAGTCCATCTATACTGACCTCCATCAGGTTGCAAACTGAATATAATTTTTTTCTGCATCTACCTCTGAAAAAATATTTGGCCTTCTAGCAGTGTGTGGGACTTGTTCTATTAGTCCATCTATACTGACCTCCATCAGGTTGCAAATGAAAAATAATTTTTATCTGCATCTAGCTCTGAAAAAATATTTGGCCTTCTAGCAGTGTGTGGGACTTTCTCTATTAGTCCATCTATACTGACCTCCATCAGGTTGCAAATTAAAAATATTTTTTATCTGCATCTAGCTCTGAAAAAATATTTGGCCTTCTAGCAGTGTGTGCGACTTGTTCTATTAGTCCATCTATACTGACCTCCATCAGGTTGCAAATTGAATATAATTTTTTTCTGCATCTAGCTCTGAAAAAATATTTGGCCTTCTAGCAGTGTGTGGGACTTGGTCTATTAGTCCATCTATACTGACCTCCATCAGGTTGCAAATTAAAAATAATTTTTATCTGCATCTAGCTCTGAAAAAATATTTGGCCTTCTAGCAGTGTGTGGGACTTGTTCTATTAGTCCATCTTTACTGACCTCCATCAGGTTGCAAATTGAATATAATTTTTTTCTGCATCTAGCTCTGAAAAAATATTTGGCCTTCTAGCAGTTTGTGGGACTTTCTCTATTAGTCCATCTATACTGACCTCCATCAGGTTGCAAATTCAAAATAATTTTTTGTCTGCATCTAGCTCTGAAAAAATATTTGGCCTTCTAGCAGTGTGTGGGACTTTCTCTATTAGTCCATCTATACTGACCTCCATCAGGTTGCAAATGAAAAATAATTTTTATCTGCATCTAGCTCTGAAAAAGTATTTGGCCTTCTAGCAGTGTGTGGGACTTTCTCTATTAGTCCATCTATACTGACCTCCATCAGGTTGCAAATTAAAAATAATTTTTATCTGCATCTAGCTCTGAAAAAAGATTTGGCCTTCTAGCAGTGTGTGGGACTCATTGTATTAGGCCATCTATACCAAGCTCCACCAGCTTTTAAATTAATAATAATTTTTAGCTGCATCTAGCCCTGAAAATAATTTTTCTTCCCAATAGTGGTAGCAATAGAAATATGGGGCGCGCGCCTGGCTTACAAAAATATACGCTTCATAACAAAAAACACCAGCCTAGCGCACTGCATTAATAAGATGGCATCATCGTCTCTTCCAGTGCTAGGCCTACTACCCAGGCTAGCATTACTGTGCCTAAAACACAATGTATGGGTCCGCGCTAGCCACTATGCTGAGGGGTCTAAAGCTGCTGTTAACGCTTTATAACAATTCAATTGGCAGATTTTCACAGAGCTCTTCCACAACGCCCACCCATCGGGCAACAGTTGCCCACCTTCCCTATGGGATCTAGTGGCGAATAGTTGATGCCATTAATCAGAGCGTCAGTTGCCCCGTCGACGTGGCAAGCATACGGTAAGGCATGGGAAGAGTGGACACGACTAGTAGCAGGCAGACGGGTTGACCAATGTGAACAAGCCAGATCACAAGTCACCATAGAATTTCTCCACCAGCTAATTATGAGGGGCATATCAGGGGCGTCAGCGCAGCGGTGTCTGACCGGAGTAGCATTTCACTTTCAACTACTGAATTGGGGAGATGTGACAAAGGTTAATCATCAGACAATCCATAAAAGGGTGGAAAAGGGATCAGCCAAGTCAGGAGTGTAGACGTCCCGTCCCGTGTCACTAAAACTGATTTCTCACATCATATCCCTAACACCATTAACATGACATTCACAATTTGAAGCAACACTACTGTCTACTGCATTTGTGATCGCCTTCTTCGGGGCGCTATGCATAAGCGAATTAGTCCCTCAATCCAAAATTACCACCAGTGGAGGCTTATTACACCAGGACGTAGTCATAGCCAATAATGCAATACGTCTACACATACACAAATCGAAAACGGTTCCAGCGGGCAGGGGCACTTGGGTACTTCTACAACCCACAAACGGTACACTGAGTTGGGTAACAATAGTAAAAACATATCTAACCATCAGATCACAAAGTAATTTCTTCCTATCACACATTGATGGAATGCCATTATCAAGATACCAGTTCCAAGCTATATTTAATAAATGCATAACATCGGCAGGGAACCACCCCAAAGATTACGGGACACACTCATTCTGCATAGGCGCGGCCACGGAAGCAGCAAGAGCAGGACTGTCAGAAACGGAAGTTCAGAGGATAGGGAGATGGCGATCCACGTGTTTGGCAAGATACATAAGACCGGACTTGTTATCCTAACGTGGTTTGTTTCTTTTACAGGTGACGCTAAGCCAACAGTGTGGGTGATAGGCCACTCGTATATGTATTGGGCAGAAAAAAGGGCGAAAGTCTGCCCAGGCGGGAGGAAATTAGAGTTTCATAACACATATTTCAACTAGAGAGGTATTAGAGGCCTGCTATGGCCACAGGTACTAATGGAGGTAATCAAGGTAGGGAGAGAGGCAAGATGTCCGGTCATCTTAGTTATGTCATCACAACAGCGCATAACTAATGGCAATAATGAAACTAGACACTGAGCGCTTCAGAGAATTTTTCACAAAACTAGCTATAGTATGGTCAGAGATTGTGCCGATAGCGGTATGGCAAGGTGCGCGAGACATCACGGCCATCGAACGGACAAGGCGGGTAATAAATATTCGGATGGAAAAATTTAGAAGAGACAGAGGTGGTGTAGTGGTACGACACCGCAAACTGGAAGGAGATAAAGCAGGCCTCATACGGCCCGACGTTGTTCACTTAATGGATATTGTACTGGACATATTCCTGTCAGGACTCCAGGACGGAGTGGAACAAGCGTTAAGAGTGATGGGTGGGGGTCAGAGTCCTGCATACGAGTACGCAGGATCCTCCGTGGCCTGGAAATAGAAAGGACATGTTGGAGAGTTACACTTGTTGGCCAGCTTGCCAGAGTGGAGACCCAGGGCATGCTGCAACAAGCTGAATTATTTTAGAAATAAAATGCCTTTCTAATGGAATGAGTATAAAAAGTTAATAAAGCTGTGACCGATCCTCACCCATCCAGTTGTAAGAGTTACCTTATTGTATTGTCAAGGAAAGGGGGGCGGTAGGGGGGCTGAGCGTCTGGGTTTGGTTGGGGGTCCCCACAGTCTGCCTAGGCTAGATGCATTTAAAAATTCTTATTAGATACACAGGCGGTGCAGCTTGCTTCGCAGCTGGGCTACTACGCCCAAAGTATTGCCTAGGCTAGATGCAGTTAAAAATTCTACGCTGACTAGCAGACACTGAAGATTTGAAGCAGACCTCTGAGTAAACAGCTCTTCAGACTGAACCATCTGTGTTACCCCAAGCCATAGTGTATGTAGTTTCTTACAGTTAAAAGGGGGGGGAGCGACCCAACCCACCTGGAATTGACGATGCCAACGTCACGTAAGACACAGCAAGGGGACTCCAAAAAGAGTCTCCATTTTTTCTCAAAATTGTGGCACAGACACCACTTAACCCTAGAACGCATACCTGGGGCCTCGCAGGCCCGCCCTGTTAATTGTTTTCTATTTTCTGCAAGATTACTTTAGTTAGAATTTTGAAACTCTAGGTATTCTTCATGTATATAGTTGTTTGTCATTTGAGTTTGAGTTATTCCATGTTAAACCTAAAAGGCCCCAGGTATATGAAAGTGTAGATTTTTATGGTCATGCGTTCTAGGGTTAAGTGGCATCAATTGCCCCACAGTTGCTTAAAACGGTTGGTGATGTGATTTTACCAATTCTTCAAGGTTTTAGTCTCCCAAGGATAACCCAGGGGTAGAAAAGTCCTTGCGAATCCATGATTTGTTCATCTTTATGAACGTGAGTCTGTCTACATTCTCAGTGGACAGACGCATGCGCTTATCTGTCAGCACACCACCAGCAGCGCTGAACACACGTTCAGAGAGAACACTGGCTGCAGGGCATGACAAGATCTCCAAGGCGTGAGTGGCGAGCTCCGGCCATTTTTCCAGATTGGAATACCAAAATGAGCAAGGGTCCAGTGACACAGTCATGGCTTCGATGTTCACTTGGAGATACTCCTGCACCATCCTCTCTAGGCATTGACTATGTGTCAGACTTCTTGTCTCCTGTGGCCTTGCAAAGGATGGTCTAAAAAAGTGGTGAAACGATTCCACAAAATTGCTGTTACCAGCAGATACTGTGTTACTGTTACGGTTTGAGTGATGAAGACTCGACAGTCCCATGGTTGGCAAGTTAGAACTGTGAGATTCACTACATGCACCACTGGTGTTTTGTGGAAAAGCACATTATAAAACCCATATATACAAATTACCCTTGGATTGACCGCCCTGGATCACGGACCGGGTCACCGCCACAGTGACTACAACCCCCAGCGTCTACCGGCCCAACTCAGGGTACCCCACGGCCCAGGGGGCGCGTCAACTTCATAGGTCCCTGATCTGAGACCACTCCTGCAGCGTGATTTGCCCCACCTCTGGATCTCGTTGGCCCAGGCTATACGTCAGAACGTATTGCACCAGGACTTGTCGGTGCTGCCACAGTCGCTGCAACATGGTCAGAGTTGAATTCCACCGTGTCGGCACATCGCATTTCAGCCGGTGAACTGGCAGGCCCAACGACTTCTGTAGAGATGTAAGTCGTTGAGCTGCGGGATGCGAATGGCGGAAGTGAGCACACAGCGACCGTACCCTCTGCAGAAGGCCATCTAGTCCGGGATAGTGGGCTAACAATTTATGGACTACCAGGTTCAACACGTGAGCCATACAAGGCACGTGTGTGACATTGCCCCGGCGAAGGGCCGCACCCAGGTTTGCAGCATTGTCGCACACGGCCTTCCCTGGTTGCAGGTCCAGTGGAGACAACCATTCATGAAACTGGGTCTCCAGAGCTGACAACAACTCCTCAGCTGTGTGACTCACATTTCCCAGACATTTCAAAGTAAACACTGATTCCTTGAGCCCTGCTGCCAGCATAGTAAGGAGGTGTGCAGGATTCCTTCTGCGCAGTTAGAAAGCAGGTGGCATTACCAGACAGGCTTTGGGTGCAGGTGGAGGACCGAGAGGAGGTTGAGGAGGCAGAAGCAGTGGAGGAACTTCGAGATAAAGAGGATTGACGCACAACTCGTGGGGACGGTAAGACTTGGACAGCAGCCCCTTGTCCTGCTGTCACCATAGTTACCCAGTGCCCAGTCAGCGACATGTAACACCCCTGTCCATGCCTACTCGTCCAAGTGTCTTTGGTGAAATGCATCCTGTCACACACAGAGTTTCTCAAAGAAGCGGTGATGTTGTGTGCGACATGCTGGTGGAGCGCAGGCACACCTTTCTTTGAGAAGTAGTGCCATCTGGGCATCTGGTACTGGGGCACTGCGACGGATATAAGGTCTCGAAAATCCACTGTGTCCTCCAGGCGGAAAGGCAGCATTTCTGTAGCCAAGAGCTTGCAGATGGTGAAATTCAACCTCTTAGCTTTCTCATGGCTGGGAGGAAATGGTCTTTTACTTTTCCACATCTGAGGGACCGAGGGCTGGCTGTTGTGCTTAGACGGGGTTGAGTAGGGTGTACCCGGCAAACTGACGGTCTGTGAGGAAGATGCAGGCGGACATGTTAGGTTGCCTTGATCCAAAGGTGGTGCTCTCGATGTCAGAGAGCGCTCAACACGAGCAGGTGTTTCCACTTCCCAATGAACTGACGACCTGCCAATCACACTGGCTGTTGCCGGTAAAGAGGTGGCAGGTCTGCGTCCAAAAACATGTGTGACTGCTGTCCCCCCAGTCACAGAGGATGAAGAGGCCGCGGATGCACAAGATGGGGCAGACGGTGGTTGGCCCAGCCTGCTAGGCCGAATTGTAGCACAGTGAGCTTCCCACTGCAACTTATGCTTCATATCCATGTGACGGTACATGCATGAAGTACTCAAACTATGGATTTTTTGGCCTCTACTTAGCTTTTGGTGACAAATATTACAGATAACATGAGTTGGGTCATCCTTATCATTCTGAATAAATGCCCAGGCTATGCAAGGCTTAGAGCCCATGCGACCTGAAGAGCCACTACGACTTGTGGTCAGAGGCAGAGTTGTGGTTGAGGATGCAGTTGTTGACGTGCTTCCAGTACTTCGTCTCTGTCCAGGAAGGCGCAACCTAACCTCGTCGTCAATAGCATCTGTGATGCCCCGCTGTGCTTGGTATCACAGATCCTAGAAGAGTGTATTGATGGAATCCTCCACAAGAGGCCCCCATAAACATTCACACATCTCCACCTTCCACCTCAGACCAGCAGAGGGAGCCCGTTAGGGATATAAACAGGGAAGGTGGAGCTAGGCAGTTCAGTTCCTCTGAAGAGTTCATGCAGTAGAGAAGCCTAAGAGAGGTCAGTCTGCAGTGGAGCTCAGTCTAGTCTAGAGAACTCAGTTAATAGTTCAGCAGTGGAGCACGAGGCTCCTGCTAGCTAGATTCAGTAAGGCATAACCGGAATCCCTGGAGAACTACAAGTCCCAGGATCGCTAAGGTGCTGATACGTAACAGAGCCATGAGACGCTTAGGCCCCGCATAGTGGGAGCGTGAACTCCAAGAGAAGGCCCTACCACAAGGTCAGCCAGCGCAGGACAGAGACAAAGTTAGGCCTAGCTCCAGGCAGGTCAGAAACTTACTACGCAGAGGCAAGTAACAGGAGGCCCTACACCCTCTCATTGGGGAGGATCCTGATATTCACCCTTCACCCTACAGTGCTCCGGGATGTGCCTGAATTTCCTCCAGTAAAAGGTACTGAAGTGACTACCGTGTCCGTTCCCGTTCTTGCTCTGACCCAGCTGGGTCTCGCCTGTCCTGCATTCCCCCTGCATACGCTGCCCTGAGACCTAGCTCCACCTGTGGGGAGCTATACCATCGAGCTGCCTTATCACGGGTCTCAGTGGACAGCTGCAGCGCTGGTGCTTCTCACCAGATACCACAGGTGGCGTCACGAACTCTTATAACATTAACAATTATCCACTCTTTTAAAGAGTGACCCCAGGGTACGGGCCAGGGAGCTGACCACCGCGACATCCCCAAGGCCAGGCAAAGGCCCAGGTACCGAGTCATCCCCATCCCCTGGGCTAGTCACATCCTCTTTCCACCTCCTCCGTTGACCTCATCGACTGGCTGACTGTGGGTTGACAGTAAGTGGGATCTCCAACCTCGTCATCATCACCCTGTGTGTTATCACACCCGTCATCCTCAAAGCCAACCTCTTCCTGCCCTGACTGAAAAGTCAAGTTGTTGCTCCAATCAGGTATTTGAGTCTCATCATCATCTTCATCATTGTCTCCACCAACAGGAGTGACAGTTTGGGAACGAGGGTCTACATTATGCTCAGAACCTTCTTCATCTGGTCCTGGATCCGACTTATAAAGATTCTGGGCATCAGTGCAGATCATTTCCTCGTCTGGATTAACAGAAGCTCTGGAGCAGACCTCCGTTTCTCAGGCTATAGTATGAGTAAACAGCTCTGCAGACTCAACCATCTGTGTTACCCCATACTCAGACGGGCAGCTGGAGACTTGGGAGCTGAGAGGAAGCAAGTGCGATTGGGGTGACACCTCTGAGGACTGGAGTATTTGTGATGTTGAAATTGAGGTGGAGGAGAGCCCACTTGAAGGAGCACTTGGTGTCCACTGAAGCACCTGCTGTTTTTGTGCCTCATCTGGAATTTGTAGCGATGGGCGTGTCCGTAAGAAAGGGATCGTATCACATTGTCCACGAAAAGAAGTCGACATCTTAGTTTTGCTGGAAGATGGTCTTTCTTCTGCAGATGTTACCCCCCCCCCCCACCGCGGGGGGGCTCGACCCACCAGCGGACAGGCACCAGTATTGGGAGAGGGGGGCTGGCCGTCAGGGTCCACCGCGGCTCTGGCACAAACCCGGCGACACAGAGGTGGCACGGGCAGGAACAAACTGGCCGTGTCGGCTTCTCACTTTTTGGATTTTAGAAGGGCATGACATGCCTATATCTGTGTCCCAGCCTCCTTTTACTCCTCCACCTCTTTTCTTTTCACATGACTATATGTACTTGTCACTTTTCCATGTGTTAGTTATGTCTTCTGAGCAGTTTGTCAGCTTTTGGACACCTTTGAAGGTGTTTTCTATGTGTTTCTATGTGTTTTTGTTTGCTTGCCATTGGTTTTACCGGCGTTCGAAGGTGTTTGACGAACAGTTCGACGAACAGTTCGGCGAACACACCGGTGTTCGACGAACCGAACTGAACTCGAACACTACGGGGGTGGCTCAACACTATTGTGGACAGCTCTGAAAGAGCGGACAGATCTGTGGCTCACAACACTGAACCTACAGCCAGGCATGGTCGTGTGTGACAATGGCTGGAACCTGGTGGCGGCTCCAAGGCGAGGCGAGCTCACACACGTACCATGCCTGGCCCATGTGCTTAACATCATGGTTCAGCGGTTTCTCAAATCCTACCCGGAGCTGCCGGATCTGCTTGTTAAAGTACGCTGCCTGTGTGCCCATTTTAGAAAGGCACCTACAGCTTCCACTGCCCTAGCCGTGTTTCAGCAGCGTTTGCAGCTTCCGGCTCTCAGACTGTTGTGCGATATCCTCACGCGTTGGAACTCTACACTGCGGATGTTGGGAAGGATTTGTGAGCAGTTGTTGAGTACGAGCATCAACAAGGCTGTCAGTATTCAGTTGAGACTCCACACATGAGACCTCAGCAGTAGACATGGATGTCAGACATATGTACCATCCTCCAAAACTTTGAGGACTCCACCATCCTGCTTCTCTGTCTTCTGAAACACTTTCTGCTCACAATCAAAGAGGATGTATTACAGGCGGAGCACGATGAGCAAGGAACCATACACGGTGATTACACGCAGCCCAGCCTCATCTCATCCCAACGTGGATTGGGTGACAATGAGGAAGAGGAGGAAGAACAGGAGCTAGTTTCATGCGCTATAGACGGTACTAACTGCACAACTGTCATACTGTCTGTTAAGCATGGATGGACCATGGACAGAGCGGAGGAGGAGGAGAAGAGCATGGTCAGTTGTCCTCTTGGTGAGGACACGGAAGTTTTGCCTGTTAGCAGTCTGGCACGCATGGCTGAGTTTATGTTACGCTGCCTTTCCCATGACCCTCGCGTTCTCAAAATTTTGGGTGACAGTCATTACTGGTTGGTGACACTGTTACGAGTCAAGATGGTGGAACCTCTGTGCTTCGGTGCAAGGAGGGACCAGAGGGGCGTGACTAAGTGCCTACTCGGCCTGACCAAGGTCACACGGCGGCTTAGTCGACTCCATGAACCAGGGAGGGACCTGGCAGGTGGACCACGTGCTATTCTGGGACCGGCCTTGTGTGAGAGCAGGTGACTTCCATTGGTCAGATGGCAGGAACTGACCGGTACAGTGGATAAGCACGGCAGGAAGGCTGACGGGTGGTCCGGGTACATAAGCAGGCTGGTTTGGCAGATAACCAGACAGGTGCTCCGGGTAGGCAAGCAGGCGGGCATGGCAGGTAACTGGCAGGTGCTCTAGGAAGGCTGGCTGGTGGGCATGCCCAGGTAGGCCAGCTCCGTACCGTCCCTGGCCATATTCACTTGACCACATGTTTGTGGTTAGGTGGTCCTTCCCAGTAAGTGCACTGGGGAGGGCACGGGTAATGTTGTGGGACCCGTGCTTGTGGAAGGCAGAGACGACACCGGGAGAAATAGTGGCGATGGGGACCGAGTATGGACACCAGGTAGCCACCGTCATGAGGTTGTGAAAAGCTTCCGCCTCCATGAGCCTAAAAGGCCACATTTCAAGTGTAAACAGCTTTAGAGGACTTCCTGGGAGAAATGACAGCTGGTGTAGATACGGTTTCCCAAAAGTCAGTCCTTTCACCAAGCTAAAAAATATGGCTGTGGTGAAATACAACTCACCGACAAGCTGTGGACTGGCTCTGTACCGTCCCTGGCCACATTCACCTGTCCACATGTTTGTGGTTAGGCGGTCCTTCCCAGTAAGTAAACTGGGGAGGGCACGGGTAATGTTGTGGGACCCGTGCTTGTGGAAGACGGAGACGACACCGGGACAAATAGTGGCGGCTGGGGACCGAGTATGGATACCCGTTTGCCGCCGCCATAAGGTTGTGGACAGCGTCCACCTCCACAAGCCTAACAGGCCACATTTTAAGTGCAAGCAGCTGTAAAAAATTTGGCAGTATAGTATTGCAGCCTGTGGGTGGGTGGGTGGCTGGCTGCATACTTGCGCTTGCATTCCAAGGAATGGGGTAGGGACAACTGAATGCTGCACTGGGACAAGGACATGGACGGTGATTGTTGCAAGTCTGCAATGACAGGTGCATGGTGGGAGGCATCTTCGCATGCGCCAAGGATCACTTGTGTGGGCACACTTTTAGGCAGTGACCTGGGAGTCAGAGATGCTACCATCGGTCTTCCCCATGCTGTTTCCATGTCTTTTCAGCACTGTATGCATGTGTCTGATGATGTGTCACACACCACATGGCCAGATAAGGTTGTAAAATGTTAAAATTATATTTCCCAGTGAATGCATTTGTCTTGGTTGAAAGTAATGCAAAAGTGCAAAAACGCTACGTGTGAACATAGCCCAAGGTTTGGAGGAGCATTTTTGTTTTTGTATACTTATTTTGGCTTACAGTGGTGGCCAAAAGTATTGGCACCCCTGCAATTCTGTCAGATAATACTCAGTTTCTTCCTGAAAATGATTGCAATCACAAATTCATTGGTATAATGATCTTCATTTAATTTGCTTGCAAGGAAAAAACACAAAAGAGAATGAAGCAAAAACCTCACCTGAAAAGGGTGTCTGACGCAACCGTTCACGAGCGGAAAAGTCTCTGCCCCATTATATAAAGCTCTTAACCAAACAACAAACCTCTCAGGCTGACCGTACCTCAGAAGGATGGACCAGAGGTACTCATTGTTAACCCGGTCAAAGGCCTTCGCCTGGTCTAAAGACAGCAAGTAACCCTTCCAGTGACCGGCCCTGCTCTGCTCCACTGCCTCCCGGACACCGAGCACAGCACTAAATGTACTGTGGCCTGGAAAAGAGCAGTGCTGGGCCCCCAAAAGGAGCGGGGGTGCAAATTTCACCAACCGATTAAATAGCACCTTTGCCACAACCTTTCGGTCTGTATCGGGAAGCGCTATGGGACGCCAATTCTCAATACGGGACAAGTCTTTACCCTTTGACAGCATAATCAGGGCCGCCTTCCTCATTGAACTAAGCAAAGGGTCCGGAGAGACACTCATTAAACACCTCAGTCAGGAGGGGGACCAAAGAGTTACTAAAAGTCTTGTAAAACTCAGATGTTAAGCCATCCGGAGCAGGCGACTTTTTGGGCAGGAACCCATCAATCGCCCGTCTCACTTCCTCTTCGCTGATTGCTTCTGCCAAAACATGAAGAGAGGGGTCATCCCCCGGCTCAGGGATGGTTTCAGCCAGAAAAGCCGACATCTCATCCAGATCAGGATCCCCCTCCCCAAGAGGTGCGAATAGAACGATCTGACCACCTCCAGGATCCCTGATTTGGATCTGTTTAGGGAACTCGTACTGTCGATCAGTCCTGTTACCACCTTACAACTCACTGACATCCTACAGTTCCTGTAAGGGTCGGGCGAGTGGTACATCCTGAAGTCCCTCTCAAAAACAAAGGATGTGTGCCTATCATACAGGCACCCCTTGAGCAAGGCCTTCACCCTGGAGATTTCCTCACGGTCCCCTCCAGTCGAGACGAGCTGCTCGAGTTTCCTCCCCAGATCCCGATACAGGCAGTACCTGTTCAGGCCTCTAAGGCTCGAGAGCTGAAGGAAGAACCTTGCAACCATTTTTTTAAGCTCTCCCACCACTCAGACTTACTGCCACAGTGACCCAAGAGTGGTACCTGGCTCTGAAGAAATCTCAAAAGACTGTCTTACTTCTGCTTCTTCCAGAAGGGACAAATTAAGCTTCCATAGGCCTCTCCCCATCCTGAACTCCACCTTAACAGCTGTCACTGCAGAAGAGATGGCTTCCTCCTTCAAAAAAAAAAAACTATCTATCCTAGACCTACTGCTACCCCTATGAAAGATGAAACCCCCGTGACCTGGGGTGTGCCAGATGTGGACATCCACCAGGCTAGCTTCGCTTGCTATGCTATTAACTGTATTACTATCATAAGCCAGATGGTCTCCGGGGCCTCCCCTATCACGGGACCAGGTTATGGTATTAAAATCCCCATTGAAGACTACCTGCCGGCTCGTAAAAAGATAGGGCTTGATCTTCAGAAAAAGACACTTATGGTCCCACTTGGATTGTGGGCCATAGATGTTAATGAAGCTCTTGTCCCCTCATGAAGACGTCTAAGATCAAGCACCTCCCCATTTCTACCTCAATCACCCGTCGGCATTCCACCGAAGCGGCCTTTAAAAGGACCGCTACCCCACTATATGGCTCGGCCGCAAGAGACCAGTATGAGGGCCCACACCTCCACTCCCTCTTAGCTTTATAAATGGACCCCATGTCCGTTAGTCTGGTCTCCTGCAAAAATAAAATATCAGCCTCAACTCGGGTGAAAAAATCAAAGGCCGTAAATCTGGCTGCATCTGACTTTATGCTGGTGACATTAATCAACGCCAGAGTCAACGGGGTAGGTTCCGCCATCATGGGTGATTAAGTTAGATGGCCTTCATTTTAACCGCACCCCCTGATTTCCTTTCTCCCTCTGAGGCTGCGTGCCCACTATGCATTTTTCAGGCATTTTTGCCGCAGAATTTCTGCAGCGAAAACGCTTAAAAAACGCTTGGTAATACGTGCCCCATGGTCCCCAATGATAATCCACATGTGCTGTGCACATGCTGCGCAAATTTCCGCTGCGGATTATCATTGCGGAAAAATGCGCAGCATGTCCATTAATTTTGCGGACATGCAGCGTAATTGCCACCATTGACTTGCATTGAATCGCTTAATATCCGTATGAGCACATGTGCACAAGCGGATATTATGCGATTCTATGTGCAGATGGTACCTGGGTCTGGAGAAGAGGAGACTCTCCTCCAGACTCGGGTACCATAGAACCTGTTAAAAAAAGAATTTAAAATATAAAATAAAGATTATACTTACCTTCCGATGGCCCCCGGTGTTTTCTCCGCTGCGTCCAGTCTGTTGTATGGGTCGCGGTGGTGTGAAAGGACCTGCCATGATGTCATTTAGTCATGTGACAGGTCACAGTTGTCAGCACAAGTTTTAGGTCTTCTCTAGTCTGGTTGCTTTTTAAAGACTCTTTTAAGGAGGGTGGAACGTGGACTGTTGGTGCGAGTCAGGATGGACCGGGCAGAGCCAGAGGCCACCTTGAGGGTAGTGGCGTACACCGATGATGTTTCTCTTTTCGTATCCTCGAGAGAGGAGGCGTATTGGGTCATGTCTGAGGTCGAGTGCTACTCGGTGGCATCTGGGTCCATGATCAACCGGGACAAGTGTGAGAGTCTCTGGCTGGGAGGGGGAGATCCAAGTTTTGTTCTCCCGAACACCCTCCCAGGGCCTCAGGCCACAGCAAAAATTTTAGGCATCAATTTCGGCCCGGGGGGCTATCCCCAGCAAAACTGGGAGGGCAGACTTAAGATTGCCGCCCAGAAGGTGGATCAGTGGAAGGGTTGGTCCTTGACCCTGAGGGAAAGGGTTAGCCTGGCCAAAGGGTATTTGCTCCCTTTGTTAGCGTCTGGATCTTGGGCAGCGTCTGGATCTTGCCAGAACCTCTTTGGACATGGGTCTACAGGTTGGACTCGGGTTATTAAACTCTAAACGGGTCCCCTTGAAGTTGTGGGACTTGGCTTGGTGCTGCTTCCATGGGAGACTGTATGTGAGGGACAACCTGAAGTACAGGAACTCTGATGACCGGGATTGTCCCTGCGAGGAGTGTGGCGGCATGCTTGAAAGTATGGAGCACTTCCTGCTCAGTGTCCTTTTAATACTGGGGTCTACAGCAGGGTGGGTACCTCCATTGGCTGACCCTATGCGAAGTGGGCCTATGGGGCATTCAGGTACCTTGGTGGCTGAAATAGGGGCACTGTTTTCTTAGTTAGTTTAGTGACTAGGTTCTACACTTGAAATGCACGGTGTTTAGTGTCCACCCAACAGAAAGGCCTCCCCCGGGAAGCAGTGATTAGGAACATCCTGGGTGACCTGGAAAAAGTGCGCTCTCTGCAGTTTGAGAGGCTGGGTGCAGGAAAGGCCTCCCTCCTATGGAGGGGGTTCTCTTTTAATGTGCCCTAAGGAGAGTTAGGTTTCTGTGTGCTTGAGATAGAGTGAGTTTAGTCTTTTTTGTCTTAATTTTGGTAGGGTAAGATAGATTTGTAGGGACTAGTGTTGAGCGAGCATGCTCGACACTGCTCGGTACTCGCCCGAGCATCTCACTACTCAGGATGTTCGGCAAGCACCGAGCATTTTCAGGTTACTCGGCCGGGAGCTCGGGTCTCCGCCCTGCATGTTTGGCGCTCTTTACAGAGCCAATGAACATGCAAGGATTGCCAGCCAGTCACTGTAATGTTGCAGCCATGTTGGTTGTGAGCATTACAGTGATTGGCTGGCCGCACAGCATCACCTCGAGTATTTAAAACCGGGCGCCGCCATCTTGGACACAGTCGCTCCGGATCAGACAGTGTAGGGAGAGTGCTGCTGAGCTAGGGAGAGATTTATACTGCGAAATAGGTAGTTTAGGGACTCTAAAGACTGCAAGATCAAACAAACAGTCCTTCTGAGGACTAATATCCATCCCAGATATCAGGCAGGCAGACAGGCTGTATAGGAGATGCAGTGGTTATACCAACAAACACTGCATTACAGTTCTGTGTGCTGCTTCTCAAATTGCTAGACTTAGCCCCTGGTCTCAGGGGCCAGGGCAAATGTTTTTTTTTCATCTAAATCCTCTTTTTTTTTTTTCCTCAGTCAGACTGTACAAATACCTGTCTTATTAACCTTTTGGTATTCCCCCCCCCAAAAAAAACAAAATTGAGTGTGTTTGTGAGTGTGGTTTCGGCCAGATAACTAGAACTGTGGTTTCCCTCTTCCACGGTTCAAATCTCTGTATTATCTACTTTTTTGCCTTTTTTTCATAAAAAAAAACAGTTTGAGTTTCTCGCTGACTGTTCAGACACATATATATCTGTTTAAAAGATTCTGGTGTAGGCCAGAGAAATAGAACTGTGGTTTTCCTCTTCCACGGTTTAAATCTGGGTGTAATCCACTTTTTTGAATAAAAATAACGGTTTGAGTGTCTCGCTGACTGTTTAGACACAAATATATCTGTTTAAAAGATTCTGGTGTAGGCCAAAGAACTAGAACTGTGGTTTTCCTCTTTCACAGTTCAAATCTGGGTGTAATCCACCTTTTTGCCTTTTTTACATAAAAAAAACAGTTTCAGTGTCTCGCTGACTGTTCAGACACAAATATATCTGTTTAAAAGATTCTGGTGTAGGCCAGAGAACTAGAACTGTGGTTTTCCTCTTCCACGGTTCAAATCTGGCAGTAATCCACCTTTTTGACTTTTTTACATAAAAAAAATAGTTTGAGGGTCTCGCTGACTGTTCAGACACAAATATATCTGTTTAAAAGATTCTGGTGTAGGCCAGAGAAACAGAACTGTGGTTTTCCTCTTCCACGGTTCAATTCTGGGTGTAAACCACCTTTTTGCATAAAAAAACAGTTTGAATGGCTCGCTGACTGTTCAGACACAAAAATATCTGTCTAAAAGATTCTGGTGTAGGCCAGAGAACTAGAACTGTGGTTTTCCTCTTCCACGGTTCAAATCTGGGTGTAATCCGCCTTTTTTACATAAAAAAAAATAGTTTGAGTGTCTCGCTGACTGTTCAGACACAAATATGTCGGTTTAAAAGATTCTGGTGTAGGCCAGAGAAATAAAACTGTGGTTTTCCTCTTCCACGGTTCAAATCTGGGTGTAATCAACCTTTTTGCCTTTTTTACATAAAAAAAAATAGTTTGAGTGTCTCGCTGACTGTTCAGACACAAATATATCTGTTTAAAAGATTCTGGTGTAGGCCAGAGAAATAGAACTGTGGTTTTCCTCTTCCACGGTTCAAATATGGATGTAATCCACCTTTTTGCCTTTTTTACATAAAAAAAAAATAGTTTGAGTGTCTCGCTGACTGTTCAGACACAAATATATCTGTTTAAAAGATTATGGTGTAGGCCAGAGAAATAGAATTGTGGTTTTCCTCTTCTACAGTTCAAATCTGGGTGTAATCCACCTATTTGCATAAAAAACCAAGTTTGAGTGTCTCGCTGATTGTTCAGACACAAAAATATCTGTTTAAAAGATTCTAGTGTAGGCCAGAGAACGAGAACTGTCGTTTTGCAGTTCCACGGTTCAAATCTCTGTATTATCCACATTTTTGCCTTTTTTCCTTCAAAAATACAGTTTGAGTGTCTCGCTGACTGTTCAGACACAAATATATCTGTTTAAAAGATTCTGGTGTAGGCCAGAGAAATAGAACAGTGATTTTCCTGTTCCATTGTTCAAATCTTGGTGTAATCCACCTTTTTGCCTGTTTAACATAAAAAAAGTGGTTTGAGTGTCTCACTGACTGTTCAGACACAAATATATCTATTTAAAAGATTCTGGTGTAGGCCAGAGAACTAGAACTGTGGTTTTCCTCTTCCACGGGTCAAATCTGGGTGTAATCCACCTTTTTGCCTTTTTTACATAAAAAAATAGTTTGAGGGTCTTGCTGACTGTTCAGACACAAATATATCTGTTTAAAAGATTCTGGTGTAGGCCAGAGAAATAGAACTGTGGTTTTCCTCTTCCACGGTTCAATTCTGGGTGTAAACCACCTTTTGCATAAAAAAAACAATTTGAATGTCTCGCTGACTGTTCAGACACAAATATGTCTGTTTAAAAGATTCTGATGTAGGCCACAGAACTAGAACTGTGGTTTTCCTCTTCCACGGTTCAGATCTGGGTGAAATCGACCTTTTTGCCTTTTTGACATGAAAAAAACAGTTTCAGTGTCTCACTGACTGTTCAGACACAAATATATCTGTTTAAAAGATTCTGGTGTAGGCCAGAGTACTAGAAGTGTGGTTTTGCAGTTCCACGGTTCAAATCTCTGTATTATCCACTTTTTTGACTTTTTTCATAAAAAAAAACAGTTTGAGTGTCTCGCTGACTGTTCAGACACAAATATATCTGTTTAAAAGATTCTGATGTAGGACAGAGAAATAGAACTGTGGTGTTCCTCTTCCACGGTTCAAATCTGGGTGTAATCGACCTTTTTGCCTTTTTTACATAAAAAAAACAGTTTCAGTGTCTCACTGACTGTTCAGACACAAATATGTCTGTTTAAAAGATTCTGGTGTAGGCCAGAGAACTAGAACTGTGGTTTTGCAGTTCCACGGTTCAAATCTCTGTATTATCAACTTTTTTGCCTTTTCTCCATGAAAAAACAGTTTGAGTGTCTCGCTGACTGTTCAGACACAAATATATCTGTTTAAAAGATTCTGGTGTAGGCCAGAGAACTAGACCTGTGGTTTTTCTCTTCCACGGTTCAAATATGGGTGTAATCCACCTATTTGCCTTTTTTACATAAAAAAAAACTGGTTGAGTGTCTCGCTGACTGTTCAGAAAAAAATATATCTGTTTAAAAGATTCTGGTGTAGGCCAGAGAAATAGAACAGTGATTTTCCTCTTCCATTGTTCAAATCTGGGTGTAATCTACCTTTTTGCCTGTTTAACATAAAAAAAAATGGTTTGAGTGTCTCGCTGACTGTTCATATACAAATATATCTGTTTAAAAGATTCTGGTGTAGGCCAGAGAAATAGAACTGTGGTTTTCCTCTTCCACGGTTCAAATCTGGGTGTAATCCACCTTTTTGCATAAAAAAAACAGTTTTAGTGTCTCGCTGACTGTTCAGACAAAAATATATCTGTTTAAAAGATTCTGGTGCAGGCCAGAGAAATAGAATAGTGATTTTCCTCTTCCATTGTTCAAATCTGGGTGTAATCCACCTTTTTGCCTGTTTTACATAAAAACAAATGGTTTGAGTGTCTCGCTGACTGTTCAGACACAAATATATCTGTTTAAAAGATTCTGGTGTAGGCCAGAGTACTAGAACTGTGGTTTTCCTCTTCCACGGTTTAAATCTGGGTGTAATCCACCTTTTTGCCTTTTTTACATAAAAAAAAATAGTTTGAGTGTCTCGCTGACTGTTCAGACACAAATATATCTGTTTAAAAGATTCTGGTGTAAGCCAGAGAAATAGAACTGTGGTTTTCCTCTTCCACGGTTTAAATCTGGGTGTAATCCACCTTTTTGCCTTTTTTACATAAAAAAAAATAGTTTGAGTGTCTCACTGACTGTTCAGACACAAATTTATCTGTTTAAAAGATTCTGGTGTAGGCCAGAGAAATAGAACTGTAGTTTTCCTCTTCCACGGTTCAAATATGGGTGTAATCCACCTTTTTGCCTTTTCTACATAAAAAAAAACAGTTTGAGTGTCTCGCTGACTGTTCAGACACAAATATATCTGTTTAAAAGATTCTGATGTAGGCCAGAGAAATAGAATTGTGGTTTTCCTCTTCCACGGTTCAAATCTGGGTGTAATTCACCTTTTTGCCTTTTTTACATAAAAAAAACAGTTTCAGTGTCTCAGTGACTGATCAGACACAAATATATCTGTTGAAAAGATTCTGGAGTAGGCCAGAGAACGAGAACTGTGGTTTTGCAGTTTCTCGGTTCAAATCTCTGTATTATCCACTTTTTTGCTTTTTTTCCATAAAAAATACAGTTTGAGTGTCTCACTGACTGTTCAGACACAAATATATCGGTTTAAAAGATTCTGGTGTAAGTGAGAGAAATAGAACCGTGGTTTTCGTCTTCCACGGTTCAAATCTGGGTGTAATCCACCTATTTGCCTTTTTTAAATAAAAAAACAACAGTTTGAGTGTCTCGCTGACTGTTCAGACAAAAATATATCTGTTTAAAAGATTGTGGTGTAGGCCAGAGAAATAGAACAGTGCTTTTCCTCTTCCATTGTTCAAATCTGGGTGTAATCCACCTTTTTGCCTTTTTTACATAAAGAAAACAGTTTCAGTGTCTCACTGACTGTTCAGACACAAATATATCTGTTTAAAAGATTCTGGTGTAGGCCAGAGAACTAGAACTGTGGTTTTCCTCTTCCACGGTTCAAATCTGAGTGTAATCCACCTTTTTGCATAAAAAAAACAGTTTGAGTGTCTCGCAAACTGTTCTGACACAAATATATCTGTTTAAAAGATTCTGGTGTAGGCCAGAGAACTAGAACTGTGGTTTTACTCTTCCACGGTTCAAATCTGAGTGTAATCCACCTTTTTGCCTTTTTTACATAAAGAAAACAGTTTCAGTGTCTCACTGACTGTTCAGACACAAATATATCTGTTTAAAAGATGCTGGTGTAGGTCAGAGAAGTAGAACTGTGGATTAGCAGTTCCACGTTTCAAATCTCTGTATTATCCACTTTTTTGCTTTTTTTCCATAAAAAAAACAGTTTGAGTGTCTCGCTGACTGATCAGACACAATTATATCTGTATAAAAGATTCTGGTGTAGGCCAGAGAAATAGAACTGTGGCTTTCCTCTTCCACGGTTCAAATCTGGGTGTAATCCACATTTTTGCCTTTTTTACGTAAAAAAAACAATTTGAGTGTCTCGCTGACTGTTCAGACACAAATATATCTGTTAAAAGATTCTGGTGTAGGCCACAGAACTAGAACTGTGATTTTCCTCTTCCATTGTTCAAATCTGGGTGTAATTCACCTTTTTTCCTTTTTACATAAAAAAAATGGTTTGAGTGTCTCGCTGACTGTTCAGACACAAATATATCTGTTTAAAAGATTCTGGTGTAGGCCAGAGAACTAAAACTGTGGATTTCCTCTTCCACGGTTCAAATCTGGGTGTAATCCACATTTTTGCCTTTTTTACATAAAAAAAACAGTTTCAGTGTCTCACTGACTGTTCGGACACAAATATATCTGTTTAAAAGATTCAGGTGTAGGCCATAGAACTAGAACTGTGGTTTTCCTCTTCCACGGTTCAAATCTGAGTGTAATCCACCTTTTTGCCTTTTTTACATAAAGAAAACAGTTTCAGTGTCTCACTGACTGTTCAGACACAAATATATCTGTTTAAAAGATTCTGCTGTAGGCAAGAGAACTAGAAGTGTGGTTTTGCAGCTCCACGGTTCAAATCTCTGTATTATCCACTTTTTTGACTTTTTTCATAAAAAAAAACAGTTTGAGTGTCTCGCTGACTGTTCAGACACAAATATATCTGTTTAAAAGATTCTGATGTAGGACAGAGAAATAGAACTGTGGTTTTCCTCTTCTACAGTTCAAATCTTGGTGTAATCCACCTTTTTACATAAAAAAAAACAGTTTGAGTGTCTCGCTGACTGTTCAGACACAAATATATCTGTTTAAAAGATTCTGGTGTAGGCCAGAGAACTAGAACTGTGGTTTTCCTCTTCCACGGTTCAAATCAGAGTGTAATCCACCTTTTTGCATAAAAAAAACAGTTTGAGTGTCTCGCTAACTGTTCAGATACAAATATATCTGTTTAAAAGATTCTGGTGTAGGCCAGAGAACTAGAACTGTGGTTTTCCTCTTTCACGGTTCAAATCTGAGTGTAATCCACCTTTTTGCCTTTTTTTACATAAAGAAAACAGTTTCAGTGTCTCACTGACTGTTCAGACACAAATATATCGGTTTAAAAGATTCTGGTGTAGGCCAGAGAACTAGAACTGTGGTTTAGCAGTTCCACAGTTCAAATCTCTGCATTATCCACTTTTTTGCCTTTTTTCCATAAAAAAAACAGTTTGAGTGTCTCGCTGACTGTTCAGACAAAAATATATCTGTTTAAAAGATTCTGGTGTAGGCCAGAGAAATAGAACAGTGATTTTCCTCTTCCATTGATCAAATCTGGGAGTAATCCACCTTTTTGCCTGTTTTACATAAAAAAAATGGTTTGAGTGTCTCGCTGACTGTTCAGACACAAATATATCTGTTTAAAAGAATCTGGTGTAGGCCAGAGAAATAGTACTGTGGTTTTCCTCATCCACGGTTCAAATCTGGGTGTAATCCACCTGTTTGCCTTTTTTACAGAAAAAAAACTGTTTGAGTGTCTCGCTGACTGTTCAGACACAAATATATCTGTTTTAAAGATTCTGGTGAAGGGCAGAGAAAGAGAACTGTGGTTTTCCTCTTCCACGGATCAAATCTTGGTGTAATCCACCTTTTTGCATAAAAAAAATAGTTTGAGTGTCTCGCTGACTGTTCAGACACAAATATATCTGTTTAAAAGATTCTGGTGTAGGCCAGAGAAATAGAACTGTGGTTTTCCTCTTCCATTGTTCAAATATGGGTGCAATCCACCTTTTTTCCTTTTTTACATAAAAAAAAACAGTTTGAGTGTCTCGCTGACTGTTCAGACACAAATATATCTGTTTAAAAGATTCTGGTGTAGGCCAGAGAAATAGAGTTGTGGTTTTCCTCTTCCTCGGTTAAAATCTGGGTGTAATCCACCTTTTTGTTTAAAAAAAACAGTTTGAGTGTCTCCCTGACTGTTCAGACACAAATATATCTGTTTAAAAGATTCTGGTGTAGGTCAGAGAACTAGAACTGTGGTTTTGCTCTTCCACGGTTCAAATCTGGGTGTAATTCACCTTTTTGCCTTTTTTACATAAAAAAACAGTTTCAGTGTCTCACTGACTGATCAGATACAAATATATCTGTTTAAAAGATTCTGGAGTAGGCCAGAGAACGAGAACTGTGGTTTTGCTGTACCACTGTTCAAATCTCTGTATTATCCACTTTTTTGCCTTTTTTCCATAAAAAATACAGTTTAAGTGTGTCACTGACTGTTCAGACACTGATATATCTGTTTAAAAGATTCTGGTGTAAGCCAGAGAAATAGAACTGTGGTTTTCCTCTTACACGGTTCAAATCTGGGTGTAATCCACCTATTTGCCATTTTTACATAAAAAAAAAACAGTTTGAGTGTCTCGCTGACTGTTCAGACAGAAATATATCTGTTTAAAAGATTCTGTTGTAGGCCAGAGAAATAGAACAGTGATTTTCCTCTTCCATTGTTCAAATCTGGGTGTAATCCACCTTTTTGCCTGTTTTACATAAAAAAAAACGGATTGAGTGTCTCGCTGACTGTTCAGACACAAATATATCTGTTTAAAAGATTCTGTTGTAGGCCAGAGAACTAGAACTGTGGTTTTCCTCTTCCACGGTTCAAATCTGAGTATAATCCACCTTTTTGCATAAAAAAAACAGTTTGAGTGTCTCGCTAACTGTTCAGACACAAATATATCTGTTTAAAAGATTGTGTGTAGGCCAGAGAACTAGAACAGTGGTTTTCCTCTTCCACGGTTAAAATTTGAGTGTAATCCACCTTTTTGCATTTTTTACATAAGGAAAACAGTTTCAGTGTCTCGCTGACTGTTCAGACACAAATAAATCTGTTTAAAAGATTCTGATGTAGGCCAGAGAGATAGAATTGTGGTTTTCCTCTTCCACGGTTCAAATCTGTGTGTAATCCACCTTTTTGCTTAAAAAAACAGTTTGAGTGTCTCGCTGACAGTTCAGACACAAATATGTCTGCTTAAAAGATTCTGGTGTAGGCCAGAGAACTAGAACTGTGGTTTTCCTCTTCCATAGTTCAAATCTGGGTGTATTTCACCTTTTTGCCTTTTTTACATAAAAAAACAGTTTCAGTGTCCCACTGACTGATCAGACACAAATATATCTGGTTAAAAGATTCTGGAGTAGGCCAGAGAACAAGAACTGTGGTTTTGCAGTTCCACGGTTCAAATCTCTGTATCATCCACTTTTTTGCCTTTTTTCCATAAAAAATACAGTTTGAGTGTCTCACTGACTGTTCAGACACAAATATATCGGTTTAAAAGATTCTGGTGTAAGCTAGAGAAATAGAACCGTGGTTTTCCTCTTCCCCGGTTCAAATTTGGGTGTAATCCACCTAATTGCCTATTTCATAAAAAAAAAACAGTTTGAGTGTCTCACTGACTGTTCAGACAAAAATATATCTCATTAAAAGATTCTGGTGTAGGCCAGAGAAATAGAACAGTGATTTTCCTCTTCCATTGGTCAAGTCTGGGTGTAATCCACCTTTTTGCCTGTTTTACATTAAAAAAAATGGTTTGAGTGTCTCGCTGACTGTTCAGACACAAATATATCTGTTTAAAAGATACTGGTGTAGGCCAGAGAGCTAGAACTGTGGTTTTCCTCTTCAACAGTTCAAATCTGAGTGTAATTCACCTTTTTGCATAAAAAAACAGTTTAAGTGTCTCGCTAACTGTTCAGACACAAATATATCTGTTTAAAAGATTCTGGAGTAGGCCAGAGAACGAGAACTGTGGTTTTGCAGTTCCACAGTTCAAATCTCTGTATCATCCACTTTTTTGCCTTTTTTCCATAAAAAATACAGTTTGAGTGTCTCACTGACTCTTCAGACACAAATATATCTGTTTAAAAGATTCTGGTGTAAGCCAGAGAAATAGAACCTTGGTTTTCCTTTTCCACGGATCAAATTTGGGTGTAATCCACCTATTTGCCTATTTTTAAAAAAAAAAAACAGTTTGAGTGTCTCGCTGACTGTTCAGACAAAAATACATCTCTTTAAAAGATTCTGGTGTAGGCCAGAGAAATAGAACAGTGATTTTCCTCTTCCATTGTTCAAATCTGGGTGTAATCCACCTTTTTGGCTGTTTTACATAAAAAAAAATGGTTTCAGTGTCTCGCTGACTGTTCAGACACAAATATATCTGTTTAAAAGATTCTGGTGTAGGCCAGAGAACTAGAACTGTGGTTTTCCTCTTCCACGGTTCAAATCTGGGTGTAATCCACCTTTTTGCATAAAAAAAAAAGTTTGAGTGTCTCGCTAACTGTTCAGACACAAATATATCTGTTTCAAAGATTCTGGGGTAGGCCAGAGAACTAGAACTGTGGTTTAGCAGTTCGACGGTTCAAATCTCTGTATTATCCACTTTTTTGCCTTTTTTCCATAAAAAAAACAGTTTGAGTGTCTCGCTGTCTGTTCAGACACAAATATATCTGTTTAAAAGATTCTGGTGTAGGCCAGAGAAATAGAACCGTGGTTTTCCTCTTCCACGGTTCAAATCTGGGTATAATCCACCTATTTGCTTTTTTTACATTAAAAAAAAACAGTTTGAGTGTCTCGCTGACTGTTCAGACAAAAATATATCTGTTTAAAAGATTCTGGTGTAGGCCAGAGAAATAGAACAGTGATTTTCCTCTTCCATTGATCAAATCGGGGTGTAATCCACCTTTTTGCCTGTTTTACATAAAAAAAACAGTTTGAGTGTCTCGCTGACCGTTCAGACACAAATATATCTGTTTAAAAGATTGTGGTGTAGGCCAGAGAAATAGAACTGTGGTTTTCCTCTTCCATGGTTCAAATCTGGGTGTAATCCACCTTTTTGCATTTTTTATATAAAAAAAACAGTTTCAGTGTCTCACTGACTGTTCAGACACAAATATATCTGTTTAAAAGATTCTGGTGTAGGACAGAGAACTAGAACTGTGGTTTTGCAGTTCCACGGTTCAAGTCTCTGTATTATCCACTTTTTTGCCTTTTTTCCATAAAAAAAACAGTTTGACTGTCTCGCTGACAGTTCAGACACAAATATATCTGTTTAAAAGATTCTGGTGTAGGCCAGAGAAAGAGAACCGTGGTTTTCCTCTTCCACGGTTCAAATCTGGGTGTAATCCACCTATTTGCCTTTTTTACATAAAAAAAACTGTTTGAGTGTCTCGCTGACTGTTCAGACAAAAATATATCTGTTTAAAAGATTCTGGTGTTGGCCAGAGAACTGGAACTGTGGTTTTCCTCTTCCACCGTTCAAATCTGGGTGTAATCCACCTTTTTGCATTAAAAAAACAGTTTGATTTTCTCCCTGACAGATCAGACACAAATATATCTGCTTAAAAGATTTTGGTGTAGGCCAGAGAACTAGAACTGTGGTTTTCCTCTCCCACGGTTCAAATCTGGGTGTAATTTACCTTTTTACCTGTTTTACTTAAAAAAAACAGTTTCAGTGTCTCACTGATTGATCAGACACAAATATATCTGGTTAAAAGATTCTGGAGTAGGCCAGAGAACGAGAACTGTGGTTTTGCAGTTCCACGGTTCAAATCTCTGTATCATCCACTTTTTTGCCTTTTTTCCATAAAAATACAGTTTGAGTGACTCACTGACTGTTCAGACACAAATATATCTGTTTAAAAGATTCTGGTGTAAGCTAGAGAAATAGAACCGTGGTTTTACTCTTCCACGGTTCAAATCTGGGTGTAATCCAACTATTTGCCTATTTTATAAAAAAAAAAAAAACAGTTTGAGTGTCTCGGTGACTGTTCAGACAAAAATATATCTCTTTAAAAGATTGTGGTGTAGGCCAGAGAAATAGAACAGTGGTTTTCCTCTTCAATTGTTCAAATCTGGGTGTAATCCACCTTTTTGCCTGTTTTACATAAAAAAAATGGTTTGAGTGTCTCGCTGACTGTTCAGACACAAATATATCTGTTTAAAAGATTCTGGTGTAGGCCAGAGAACTTGAACTGTGGTTTTCCTCTTCCACGGTTCAAATCTGTGTGTAATCCACCTTTTTGCCTTTTTTACATAAAGAAAACAGTTTCAGTGTCTCACTGACTGTTCAGACACAAATATATCTGTTTAAAAGATTCTGGTGTAGGCCAGAGAACTAGAACTGTGGTTTAGCAGTTCCACGGTTCAAATCTCTGTATTATCCACTTTTTTGCCTTTTTTCCATAAAAAAAGCAGTTTGAGTGTCTCGCTGACTGTTCAGACACAAATATATCTGTTTGAAAGATTCTGGTGTAGGCCAGAGAAATAGAACAGTGATTTTCCTCTTCCATTGATCAAATCTGGGTGTAATCAACCTTTTTGCCTGTTTTACATAAAAAAAACTGTTTGAGTGTCTCGCTGACCGTTCAGACACAAATATATCTGTTTAAAAGATTCTGGTGTAGGCCAGAGAAATAGAACTGTGGTTTTCCTCTTCCACGGTTCAAATCTGGGTGTAATCCACCTTTTTGCATTTTTTACATAAAAGAAAACAGTTTCAGTGTCTCACCGACTGTTCAGACACAAATATATCTGTTTAAAAGATTCTGGTGTAGGCCAGAGAAATAGAACTGTGGTTTTCCTCTTCCATGGTTCAAATCTGGGTGTAATCCACCTTTTTGCATTTTTTACATAAAAGAAAACAGTTTCAGTGTCTCGCTGACTGTTCAGACAAAAATATATCTGTTTAAAAGATTCTGGTGTAGGCCAGAGAAATAGAACAGTGATTTTCCTCTTCCATTGATCAAATCTGGGTGTAATCCACCTTTTTGCCTGTTTTACATGAAAAAAAACGGTTTGAGTTTCTCGCTGACTGTTCAGACACAAATATGTCTGTTTAAAAGATTCTGGTGTAGACCAGAGAACAGGAACTGTGGTTTTCCTCTTCCACCGTTCAAATTTGGGTGTAATCCACCTTTTTGTAAACCAGGGGAGGAGTCCTGAGGAGATAATTTGCATATTCCCACTGCATTTTGGGGTAAGTGAAGAGTCTCCGCGAGCTCAAAGAACACTGGATTTTGGCTGTTGGAGCTGAAAAGAGGTCATCGGTAAACCGCGCGCCTATTGGCGCGCGCATTTTTAAGCTTTTTTCACTGTTTTCAGAACATTAACAGTAAGAACATGGAAGAGTCCAGGAGCCATTTGGTGAGCTGCATATCCTGCTACATGTTCACAGACTTGCCAGTGGAAAAGCCAAACTTCACATGCCAGAAATGCAAGTGTAGCACCCTGAGGATTCGGCTGCTACAGGGGTATTGCACCTCGACCCAGAGGTGTGATATTCCACTCCCGGGTAAGGATGGAGTGTGGAACTGAGCTCAGATAGACTGCATGCACTACATACATCCCATTTCAGAGGAGCAGGCCGACGGTACTCCTACTTAGAAATGTGCAGGTGCAACCGAGCCTGTTCCTGGCTGGAGTGGGAGGGGGGTGGTACATCCCATGTAGTGTAGGGGCAGATAGGGGGAGCAGTCTGGGTAAAGTTAGGAGCTCATTGGGTGCTGGTCACCTGAGCTCACACATAGAGGGATATATAAGGTGGGCACCAACTAGAATCAGGGTCAGATGCAGAGAGTCAGTCAGCTGCAGAGAACAAGTCAGGAGCAGAGGAGAAAAGAAAGACCAAGACCCAGAGTGAGAGAGGAGAAAAGAGAAAGACCCAGAGAGGGAAGACTGAAGGGACCCAAGAACCCAAATTAGAGCACCGGGTGAGGAGTCAGCATCAGGGTACCGGAACCCAAGCTGGTGGGGGCAAAAACAATCCCTAGCCAGAGACCGGAGATCGTGGGCAGCGTTTGCCACGGTCACCCATCACATTCACCCCGAAGGCACACCACATGAAGGGTCAGGGAACCCAGGGCCAAGGGTGTCCCAACAGAAGGCCCGAGGGAGCTGGACCTAGGTGAATCACTGGTGGGGACGGCTGAAGAAAGGACAGAGGGAGAGCTCAGGGCTACGCTCCGGACTTGTTTGGGGGTTGGCTGGATCCAGGACCTGGTGGACGCAGCACGGCTCGGGTGGTCACTAGCAGCTGGAGTGACCAGTACAACATCTGCAGTAAGTAAACACCCTTAACTGCACAACCCGGGTCTGTCTTCATTGCCGGCTGCACCGCACCACCACAACCCCCATCCTCTGCGCCTGTCCCCTCTGAGGCTATACCCCTCCCGTTGGGGGTGATCCCACCAAGCTGCGCATCCACCATCAGCCTCAGCGGACCCTGCTGCAGCGGCGGCCACAGTGACCGCATCACAACGGGTGGCGTAGTCGACACAAAAGAACTTTAGTAACATCTGTAAAGCTGCCACATAACACTGAGCTTGACGCCCTGGGCACGGGGCCGGGTCACAGCCGCTCGGAGACTACAACCCCCCATCTGATCCGGTGCCGGGTATTCCCCTCAAAAAGGAATATGTCCCAGGGGGCGCGTCAACTTTGGCGTAGTCGGCAGGATTACGTGCCCACAACACCCGGGTACTGCGTGCCTGAAGAAAAGTGCAAGTTTACCTCAGAAAGAAGTCTCCCGCCGGTTCCGGAGGGTCCACGCCATCGGACTCCATCACCAGTCGTTTCCCGCCGATTGTCCGCCATTTCCAACTTGTTCCCGCCATCTGCAGAGTTTCCCGCCACTGGGCGACGCTTCCCGCCAAAACCGCAGATTTCCCGCCTTGGAAGAGCAGCGGACGCCATTATGGGCGTGCCAAAGGAGGGCAAGAGGCCACCTCCCATCGTGGGCCGGGACAGAAAATGGCGCCAAAAGTGGAAACCGCCCCCACCAACAGAGACTGTGATGTTGGAGGTGTCTGTCAGCGTGAAAGAACTACCCCTGGAGCTGACAGTCACCGAGTTGCCCCGGGACCGCCCTCTAAGTGGGAGGAGACGAAAGAGAAGAGAACAAAGATGGGTGCCGCCTGGAGCAGTCTAGAGCGAGTGCACCCGGAGGCAAGTAGCCTGGGGAAGAGCAGCAGAAAAGCTCACCCGGAGATGGAGAGAAAGCAGAACAGCACCGGCCCGCTGGCCAGGAGTCTGCTAGAGACCGAGGAAGGAGGGCAGAGCAGCACCGGCCCGCTGGCCAGGAGCCTGCCGAGAGCAGAGCAGAGCAGCACCGACCCGATGGTCAGGAGCCTGCTAGAGTCCACAACCCCGCTAGGTCTAGCGGAGATCCTTGCACAGCTCCCCCGAGACCGGGAGTGTGCACAAACTGCCCTGGAGGGCCTCGCACGGAGGATGGCCCGGGTACAGCGGGAGATACTGGCGGAGTGGAGCCGGGAGATGGCTCAGCACGCAGAGACCAGTCAGCGGAGCACGCTACCCTGGAAGAGGAAGCAGACCGCCTCTGAGGATGGCGCGGGAGGACCCAAGGCCGGAGACGGCGCCGAGGAGGGAGCCGAACGCATGGAGGCAGGTAAAGGGGACGCCTATACCCCAAGCCGTGACACCGCTCACCTGCCCCAGCTCCCCGTCGCAGAGCCCGAAAGTCCCCCTGCTGTGCCCGTAGCCGCCACGTCACCGCAATGGACTAGGCCCCGACCGGAAGCCGCCGCAGCGACCCCTGTGACGTCACGCGCCTCGACCCGGAGCGTGACAAAGCAGGAAATACCACCAGCCTGGTCGCAAGGCCTAGTACCCCCGGGCGCCGCATCACCAACAGCGCCCCCTACCTCCGCGGAGCCTCCGGCCTGGCCGCAAGGCCAGGTAGCCCAGGGCGCCGCCGTCCTAACGGTGCCCTTCACCTTCCAGGTGCCCCAGGCCTGGCCGCAAGGCCTGGGCAACCCGGGCGCCACCACCACCGCGCCCGCGCCCGTAAAACCAAGGGTGCCACACCTGGGGGAGGACCTGTTCAGCCAGCTCGCATGGCCGGACGGGCGGCCCTTCATCTGGCCCGAAGGATACCATGAGCTGGAACGGCAGCAGAGACTAAGACCCCTGGATGAACCCCTGATTCCGGCTCCGAAGCCCGTGGCACGGATCTCGCCCCCGCTAGCGGAAGCGCAGTTTGAGTGGGACCCCACTGGAGAAGATCTAATGGGGTTCACTCAGGAAACTAGGGCAGCTGCAGCAGACCGCGCCGAGTGTTGCCGACAGCAGCTCGAGGAGTTCGCGAGGGAGCGGAGAGAGAGGCGGGTCCGGGAACAACAGGCCCAAATAAGGAGCGCCGAGCAAAAGAGCCGGACCAGGAGGGACCCCCGTGCAGCGCACAGTCCCCGTACCACCGGGACTGTCATCAAGTTTAACCAGCAGCACGGGTGGGGCTTCATTCGAGACAACAACACCCACGGCGACGTCTTTGTCACGCGCAGAGACGTGGAGTCCCATCTGCCGGAGGGGCACAGAGGTCGTGACCTCTACATCGGAGATGAGGTCACCTTTACCCGGCACAAGTGTGCCAAAGGACCTTACGCCCTCCACGTACACCGCCTGACGGAGGAGGAGTTGCGGTGCGAGGAGGAGGAGCAAGAGGACCCGGACGGGTCTGAAGTTCAAAGAGCAGGAGGAAGACGCCGTTGAGTGCGGCAGAGCAGGTGCTGTAAATAAGTTACCCCATGGGGGTATAAAGAAACTGAAACTGTTGCTGCTAAAATAGTCCCCGTTGGGACCAGTGAACTGTTACCCGTTAACCCCTTCATCCTACAGGCTGAGGACTGTGAGCAGCCATTCCCATTCCTCTACCTGGCCGAGGACTGAGAGCGGCCAACTTTCCCTGTATATAGTTGCGCGTCCTAAAGCGCCCCCTACCGGTTTTATAGAAAACCAGATTTTCTAAGAGACTGTCGCACTTTTCCCAGACACACGGTGCACAGTGTCCGGAGGAGGAACCAGAGACAAGAGAAGTCTACGAGAATGTTTATATAAAAAAGTTTTATATATATAATGTTTTATATGTTTTATAGGTTTATATGAAAAATTTTGTATGTTTTGGTGTTATTTATGTCTTTACAGCCCGAGGACGTGCTGTGATTTACCAGGGGGGAATGTAGCACCCTGAGGATTCGGCTGCTACAGGGGTATTGCACCTCGACCCAGAGGTGTGATATTCCACTCCCGGGTAAGGATGGAGTGTGGAACTGAGCTCAGATAGACTGCATGCACTACATACATCCCATTTCAGAGGAGCAGGCCGACGGTACTCCCACTTAGAAATGTGCAGGTGCAACCGAGCCTGTTCCTGGCTGGAGTGGGAGGGGGGTGGTACATCCCATGTAGTGTAGGGGCAGATAGGGGGAGCAGTCTGGGTAAAGTTAGGAGCTCATTGGGTGCTGGTCACCTGAGCTCACACATAGAGGGATATATAAGGTGGGCACCAACTAGAATCAGGGTCAGATGCAGAGAGTCAGTCAGCTGCAGAGAACAAGTCAGGAGCAGAGGAGAAAAGAAAGACCAAGACCCAGAGTGAGAGAGGAGAAAAGAGAAAGACCCAGAGAGGGAAGACTGAAGGGACCCAAGAACCCAAATTAGAGCACCGGGTGAGGAGTCAGCATCAGGGTACTGGAACCCAAGCTGGTGGGGGCAAAAACAATCCCTAGCCAGAGACCGGAGATCGTGGGCAGCGTTTGCCACGGTCACCCATCACATTCACCCCGAAGGCACACCACATGAAGGGTCAGGGAACCCAGGGCCAAGGGTGTCCCAACAGAAGGCCCGAGGGAGCTGGACCTAGGTGAATCACTGGTGGGGACGGCTGAAGAAAGGACAGAGGGAGAGCTCAGGGCTACGCTCCGGACTTGTTTGGGGGTTGGCTGGATCCAGGACCTGGTGGACGCAGCACGGCTCGGGTGGTCACTAGCAGCTGGAGTGACCAGTACAACATCTGCAGTAAGTAAACACCCTTAACTGCACAACCCGGGTCTGTCTTCATTGCCGGCTGCACCGCACCACCACAACCCCCATCCTCTGCGCCTGTCCCCTCTGAGGCTATACCCCTCCCGTTGGGGGTGATCCCACCAAGCTGCGCATCCACCATCAGCCTCAGCGGACCCTGCTGCAGCGGCGGCCACAGTGACCGCATCACAACGGGTGGCGTAGTCGACACAAAAGAACTTTAGTAACATCTGTAAAGCTGCCACATAACACTGAGCTTGACGCCCTGGGCACGGGGCCGGGTCACAGCCGCTCGGAGACTACAACCCCCCATCTGATCCGGTGCCGGGTATTCCCCTCAAAAAGGAATATGTCCCAGGGGGCGCGTCACAAGCTTGTGTCCCTGTTGGAGGAAAAGTTGCGAAATCTAGAAGAGAGGTTAACTACCTTGAAAATCATTAAGGAAGGTGAAGAGTTCTTAGACAGAGCAGAATTATCTCTTCATGATTCAGAAAGAGAAGAAATTCGAACTGCACCTGATGAAACAGAGGAATGGAAGCATGTGACCCACAGAAGCAGGAGGATCGAGAGGCAGTCAGCACCCATACTGCTCAGGAACCAGTACCAGGCTCTCAAGCAGGAGAACCATGAAGAAATACAGCAAAATAACACTTTGCCAGCAATGAATAACCTTGTAAGCCCTCAGAATCCTCCTGGATGGAAAAAGAAGAATGTTGTGAAGAAAAAACGGAGAGTGGTGGTCATGGGGGATTCCCTGTTAAGAGGAACAGAGGCCGCTATCTACAGACCAGACATAACCTCAAGAGAAATGTGCTGTCTTCCAGGAGCAAAAATTAAAGATGTGTCTGACAGGATATCAAGACTCTTCAGACCTACAGATCACTACCCATTCCTGCTAATACATGTGGGGACAAATGACACCGCAAGAAAGGACCTGGAAACCATCAGCAGTGACTTTGAAGACTTAGGCAAGAAAGTGAAAGAATTGGGAGCGCAGGTGGTCTTCTCATCCATCCTCCCAGTGGATGGCCATGGAACAATGAGGTGGAATAAGATTCTACAGGTGAACAACTGGCTACGTCGATGGTGCCGTCAACAAGGATTTGGATTTCTGGATCACGGAATGAATTACCTATACGATGGACTACTTGCTAGAGATGGGGTGCACCTTACGAAGACTGGAAAACATGTATTTGGAAGTCGCCTTGCTACACTCATCAGGAGAGCTTTAAACTAGAACAATGTGGGAAGGGAAGCAAAAGGCCAGAAAAAGCCATACAGCTGACAAATACTATTGAGATCTCTGCTACTGTAAGTGGAAAGGAAGAACAAAAACAAAACAATTTAAATAATAAAAATATGGGAGGAAGAGAAACCAATCACAAACTAAAATGTTTTTATACAAATGCACAAAGCATGGGCAACAAACAAGGAGAATTGGAACTACTAATTCAGGAAAATAAATATGATGTCATTGGAATCACTGAAACTTGGTGGGACGATGCACATGATTGGAATAAAAGGCTAAAAGGATACAACTTATTTGCAAGAAACAGACTTGATAAATGAGGAGGAGGTGTCGCATTGTATGTTAGAAAAGCGTATATCTGCACAGAGATTGAAGCTTCAGAGACTGGGAGTTCTGTGGAAACTGTTTGGGTAAGAATAAAAGGAGAGAACAACGGAAAGGACACCATTGTAGGCATTTACTACAGGCCACCTGGGCAAGCTGAAGATATGGATGAACTCTTTATGTATCAAATGACCAAGTTCTCCAAAAAATATGACGTAGTGGTCATGGGAGATTTCAACTATCCAGACATTTGTTGGGAATCTCTCTCAAGTAAAACTAACAGGTCAAGAAAATTCTTATCCTCTCTTGCTGACAACTTTATCTTCCAAAAGGTAGGGGAGAAAACAAGGGGATCTGCTACTTTGGATCTAATCCTTATAAACAGGGAGGAAATGGTTGAGGAGGTAAAGGTGGCTGGGACCCTAGGAGGCAGCGATCATGCTATTATAGAATTTTGGATAACTAGAGGAGGAAGACATGTGAAGACTCAAACTTCAAGGTTAGATTTTAGAAAGGCAGATTTTAAGAGACTCAGAAAGAGAATAGGAGGGATCCAATGGCTGGATGTCCTTAAGGACAAAAATGTCCAGGAAGGATGGGAAATTTTTAAAAATGAGATTCTCAAAGCACAATCGTTAACAATCCCGAAAAGTAGGAAGAATGGGAAGCATTTAAGGAAACCAGGATGGATGAACACAGAACTTAAACACATGCTAAAAAGAAACAAAGAAATGTTTATTAAATGGAAAGAGGGAGGCATATCTAAAGAAGATTAAAATGCAGTCTGCAGATCCTGCAGGGCACGTATCAGGTTAGCTAAAGCTGACAATGAATTAAGGCTTGCAAGAGATGTCAAAAGCAAAAAAAAAGGATTTTGGGGGTATGTCAAAAGTAAAAGAAAAGTCAAAGATGCTATAGGATTTTTACAGGATGAAAATGGAGAAATGGTAAGAGAGGATGTTGAGAAGGCCGAACTTTTTAACTCCTATTTTGCATCTGTTTTCTCTCAGAAAGAAAATGTAACATCAACTGATCTTCACTGTCCTTTTAAAGGAATAGAGGAATCCAAGTTATCTGTAAACAGAAAGATTGTGAGGGAATATTTAGCTAACATAAATGAGTTCAAGTCTCCAGGTCCAGATGAATTACACCCCAGAGTACTGAAGGAGATCGTAGAAGAAATTTTAGAACCACTCTCCATAATCTTTGAAAATTCTTGGAGAACAGGAGAAGTCACAGAAGACTGGAGAAGAGCAAATGTTGTTCCTATCTTCAAAAAGGGGAAGAAGGTGGACCCAGGGAACTATAGGCCGGTGAGTCTGACTTCTATACCAGGAAAGATCTTTGAACAAATTATTAAACAACATATATGTAAGTACATGGATAAGAATGAAGTGATTAACCAGAGTCAGCATGGGTTTGTAACTAACAAGTCATGTCAGACTAACTTAATTTCCTTCTATGACAGAATCACTGACTGGGTGGATCAGGGAAATGCTGTAGATATAGTATATCTTGACTTCAGCAAAGCATTTGACAAAGTATCTCACACCATCCTTATTGAAAAAATGACCAAGTATGCAATGGACCAGGCTACTGTTAGGTGGATTCATAACTGGCTTAGTGATCGGACTCAAAGGGTGGTTGTAAATGGCTTCACATCCAGCTGGATGAATGTCTCAAGTGGGGTACCACAGGGCTCTGTCCTGGGACCTGTATTGTTCAACATCTTTATCAATGATTTAGATGAAGGAATTGAGGGTAAACTGATTAAATTTGCTGATGACACAAAGCTAGGAGGGATAGCTAATACTAGAGAAGAGAGAGAGAGGATTCAAAAAGACCTAAATAAACTGGAGCAGTGGGCAGCAACCAACAGAATGGTTTTTAACAGGGAAAAATGCAAAGTACTACATCTGGGCAATAAAAATGAAAAAAGCATATACAGAATGGGAGGAATAGAGCTAAGCAACAGTACATGTGAAAAAGACTTAGGTATACTAATAGATCATAGACTGAACATGAGTCAACAATGTGATGCAGCAGCAAAAAAGGCAAATACAATTCTGGGATGTATTAACAGAAGCATACAGTCTAGATCACGTGAAGTCATTATTGGTCTTTACTCCTCTTTGGTCAGACCTCATCTGGAATACTGTGTACAGTTTTGGGCACCACATTTTAAAAAAGACATAGACAAACTGGAGCAAGTTCAGAGAAGAGCGACCAGAATGGTGACTGGTCTGCAAACCATGTCCTATGAGGAACGGTTGCAGGATTTGGGAATGTTTAGCTTGCAAAAAAGAAGACTGAGAGGAGACTTAATAGCTGTCTACAAATATGTCAAGGGCTGTCACATTGTAGAAGGATCATCTTTATTCTCATTTGCACAAGGAAAGACTAGAAGCAATGGGATGAAACTAAATGGGAGGAGACACAGATTAGATATTAGAAAAAACTTTTTGACAGTTAGGGTGATCAATGAGTGGAACAGGCTGCCACGAGAGGTGGTGAGTTCCCCTTCAATGGACGTCTTCAAACAGAGGCTGGACAGACATCTGTCTGAGATGATTTAGTGAATCCTGCTTTGAGCAGGGGGTTGGACCAGATGACCCAGGAGGTCCCTTCCAACTCTACCATTCTATGATTCTATGATTCTATGATTTTTGCATTAAAAAAACAGTTTGAGTGTCTCGCTGACTGTTCAGACACAAATATATCTGTTTAAAAGATTCTTGTGTAGGCCAGTGAAATAGAACTGTGGTTTTCCTCTTCCACGGTTCAAATCTGGGTGTAATCCACCTTTTTGCCTTTTTTCCATAAAAAAAACAGTTTCAGTGTCTCGCTGACTGTTCAGACACAAATATATCTGTTTAAAAGATTCTGGTGTAGGCCAGAGAAATAGAACTGTGATTTTCCTCTTCCACGGTACAATTCTGGGTTTAAACCACCTTTTTGCATCAAAAAAACAGTTTGAATGTCTCGCTGACTGTTCAGACACAAATATATCTGTTTAAAAGATTCTGGTGTAGGCCAGAGAAATGGAACAGTGATTTTCCTCTTCCATTGATCAAATCTGGGAGTAATCCACCTTTTTACCTGTTTTACATAAAAAAAAACGGTTTGAGTTTCTCGCTGACTGTTCAGACACAAATATATCTGTTTAAAAGATTCTGGTGTAGGTGAGAGAACTAGAACTGTGGTTTAGCAGTTCCACGGTTCAAATCTCTGTATTATCCACTTTTTTGCCTTTTTTCCATAAAAAAAACAGTTTGAGTGTCTCGCTGACTGTTCAGACACAAATATATCTGTTTAAAAGATTCTGGTGTAGGCCAGAGAAATAGAACCGTGGTTTTCCTCTTCCACTATTCAAATCTGGGTATAATCCACCTATTTGCTTTTTTTCCATTAAAAAAAAACAGTTTGAGTGTCTCGCTGACTGTTCAGACAAAAATATATCTGTTTGAAAGATTCTGGTGTAGGCCAGAGAAATAGAACAGTGATTTTCCTCTTCTATTGATCAAATCTGGGTGTAATCAACCTTTTTGCCTGTTTTACATTAAAAAAACTGTTTGAGTGTCTCGCTGACCGTTCAGACACAAATATATCTGTTTAAAAGATTCTGGTGTAGGCCAGAGAAATAGAACTGTGGTTTTCCTCTTCCACGGTTCAAATCTGGGTGTAATCCACCTTTTTGCATTTTTTACATAAAAGAAAACAGTTTCAGTGTCTCACCGACTGTTCAGACACAAATATATCTGTTTAAAAGATTCTGGTGTAGGCCAGAGAACTAGAACTGTGGTTTTCCTCTTCCACGGTTCAAATCTGGGTGTAATCCACCTATTTGCCTTTTTTACATAAAAAAAAACAGTTTGAGTGTCTCGCTGACTGTTCAGACAAAAATATATCTGTTTAAAAGATTCTGGTGTAGGCCAGAGAAATAGAACAGTGATTTTCCTCTTCCATTGATCAAATCTGGGTGTAATCCACCTTTTTGCCTGTTTTACATGAAAAAAAACGGTTTGAGTTTCTCGCTGACTGTTCAGACACAAATATGTCTGTTTAAAAGATTCTGGTGTAGGCCAGAGAACAGGAACTGTGGTTTTCCTCTTCCACCGTTCAAATTTGGGTGTAATCCACCTTTTTGCATTAAAAAAACAGTTTGAGTGTCTCGCTGACTGTTCAGACACAAATATATCTGTTTAAAAGATTCTTGTGTAGGCCAGTGAAATAGAACTGTGGTTTTCCTCTTCCACGGTTCAAATCTGGGTGTAATCCACCTTTTTGCCCTTTTTCCATAAAAAAAACAGTTTCAGTGTCTCGCTGACTGTTCAGACACAAATATATCTGTTTAAAAGATTCTGGTGTAGGCCAGAGAAATAGAACTGTGATTTTCCTCTTCCACGGTACAATTCTGGGTTTAAACCACCTTTTTGCATCAAAAAAACAGTTTGAATGTCTCGCTGACTGTTCAGACACAAATATATCTGTTTAAAAGATACTGGTGTAGGCCAGAGAAATAGAACAGTGATTTTCCTCTTCCATTGATCAAATCTGGGAGTAATCCACCTTTTTGCCTGTTTTACATAAAAAAAAACAGTTTGAGTTTCTCGCTGACTGTTCAGACACAAATATATCTGTTTAAAAGATTCTGGTGTAGGCCAGATAAATAGAACTGTGGTTTTCCTCTTCCACCGATCAAATATGAGTGTAATCCACCTTTTTGCCTTTTTTACATAAAAAAAAACAGTTTGAGTGTCTCGCTGACTGTTCAGACACAAATAAATCTGTTTAAAAGATTCTGATGTAGGCCAGACAGATAGAATTGTGGTTTTCCTCTTCCACGGTTCAAATCTGGGTGTAATCCACCTTTTTGCTTAAAAAAACAGTTTGAGTGTCTCGCTAACTGTTCAGACACAAATATATCTGTTTCAAAGATTCTGGTGTAAGCCAGAGAAATAGAACCTTGGTTTTCCTCTTCCACGGTTCAAATTTGGGTGTAATCCACCTATTTGCCTATTTTATAAAAAAAAAAACAGTTTGAGTGTCTCGCTGACTGTTCAGACAAAAATATATCTCTTTAAAAGATTCTGGTGTAGGCCAGAGAAATAGAACAGTGATTTTCCTCTTCCATTGTTCAAATCTGGGTGTAATCCACCTTTTTGGCTGTTTTACATAAAAAAAAATGGTTTGAGTGTCTCGCTGACTGTTCAGACAGAAATATATCTGTTTAAAAGATTCTGGTGTAGGCCAGAGAACTAGAACTGTGGTTTTCCTCTTCCACGGTTCAAATCTGAGTGTAATCCACCTTTTTGCATAAAAAAAAAAGTTTGAGTGTCTCGCTAACTGTTCAGACACAAATATATCTGTTTAAAAGATTCTGGTGTAGGCCAGAGAAGTAGAACTGTGGTTTTCCTCTTCCACGGTTCAAATCTGAGTGTAATCCACCTTTTTGCATTTTTTACATAAAGAAAACAGTTTCAGTGTCTCACTGACTGTTCAGACGCAAATATATCTGTTTAAAAGATTCTGGGGTAGGCCAGAGAACTAGAACTGTGGTTTAGAAGTTCGACGGTTCAAATCTCTGTATTATCCACTTTTTTGCCTTTTTTCCATAAAAAAAACAGTTTGAGTGTCTCGCTGTCTGTTCAGACACAAATATATCTGTTTAAAAGATTCTGGTGTAGGCCAGAGAAATAGAACCGTGGTTTTCCTCTTCCACGGTTCAAATCTGGGTATAATCCACCTATTTGCTTTTTTTACATAAAAAAAAAACAGTTTGAGTGTCTCGCTGACTGTTCAGACAAAAATATATCTGTTTAAAAGATTCTGGTGTAGGCCAGAGAAATAGAACAGTGATTTTCCTCTTCCATCGATCAAATCGGGGTGTAGTCCACCTTTTTGCCTGTTTTACATTAAAAAAACAGTTTGAGTGTCTCGCTGACCGTTCAGACACAAATATATCTGTTTAAAAGATTCTGGTGTAGGCCAGAGAACTGGAACTGTGGTTTTCCTCTTCCACCGTTCAAATCTGGGTGTAATCCACCTTTTTGCATTAAAAAAACAGTTTGATTGTCTCGCTGACAGATCAGACACAAATATATCTGCTTAAAAGATTCTGGTGTAGGCCAGAGAACTAGAACTGTGGTTTTCCTCTTCCACGGTTCAAATCTGAGTGTAATCCACCTTTTTGCCTTTTTTACATAAAGAAAACAGTTTCAGTGTCTCACTGACTGTTCAGACACAAATATATCTGTTTAAAAGATTCTGATGTAGGCCAGAGAACTAGAACTGTGGTTTAGCAGTTCCACGGTTCAAATCTCTGTATTATCCACTTTTTTGCCTTTTTTCAAAGAAAAAAAACAGTTTGAGTGTCTCGCTGACTGTTCAGACACAAATATATCTGTTTAAAAGATTCTGGTGTAGGCCAGAGAAATAGAACCGTGGTTTTCCTCTTCCACGATTCAAATCTGGGTATAATCCACCTATTTGCTTTTTTTCCATTAAAAAAAAAAAAAGTTTGAGTGTCTCGCTGACTGTTCAGACAAAAATATATCTGTTTGAAAGATTCTGGTGTAGGCCAGAGAAATAGAACAGTGATTTTCCTCTTCCATTGATCAAATCTGGGTGTAATCAACCTTTTTGCCTGTTTTACATAAAAAAAACTGTTTGAGTGTCTCGCTGACCGTTCAGACACAAATATATCTGTTTAAAAGATTCTGGTGTAGGCCAGAGAAATAGAACTGTGGTTTTCCTCTTCCACCGTTCAAATCTTGGTGTAATCCACCTTTTTGCATTAAAAAAACAGTTTGATTGCCTCGCTGACAGATCAGACACAAATATATCTGCTTAAAAGATTCTGGTGTAGGCTAGAGAACTAGAACTGTGGTTTTCCTCTCCCACTGTTCAAATCTGGGTGTAATATACCTTTTTGCCTGTTTTACTTAAATAAAACAGTATCAGTGTCTCACTGATTGATCAGACACAAATATATCTGGTTAAAAGATTCTGGAGTAGGCCAGAGAACGAGAACTGTGGTTTTGTCGTTCCACGGTTCATATCTCTGTATCATCCACTTTTTTGCCTTTTTTCCATAAAAATACAGTTTGAGTGTCTCACTGACTGTTCAGACACAAATATATCTGTTTAAAAGATTCTGGTGTAAGCTAGAGAAATAGAACCGTGGTTTTACTCTTCCACGGTTCAAATCTGGGTGTAATCCACCTATTTGCCTATTTTATAAAAAAAAAAAAAACAGTTTGAGCGTCTCGCTGACTGTTCAGACAAAAATATATCTCTTTAAAAGATTCTGGTGTAGGCCAGAGTAATAGAACAGTGGTTTTCCTCTTCAATTGTTCAAATCTGGGTGTAATCCACCTTTTTGCCTGTTTTACATAAAAAAAATGGTTTGAGTGTCTCGCTGACTGTTCAGACACAAATATATCTGTTTAAAAGATTCTGGTGTAGGCCAGAGAACTAGAACTGTGGTTTTCCTCTTCCACGGTTCAAATCTGAGTGTAATCCACCTTTTTGCCTTTTTTACATAAAGAAAACAGTTTCAGTGTCTCACTGACTGTTCAGACACAAATATATCTGTTTAAAAGATTCTGATGTAGGCCAGAGAACTAGAACTGTGGTTTAGCAGTTCCACGGTTCAAATCTCTGTATTATCCACTTTTTTGCCTTTTTTCCATGAAAAAAAACAGTTTGAGTGTCTCGCTGACTGTTCAGACACAAATATATCTGTTTAAAAGATTCTGGTGTAGGCCAGAGAAATAGAACCGTGGTTTTCCTCTTCCACGATTCAAATCTGGGTATAATCCACCTATTTGCTTTTTTTCCATTAAAAAAAAAACAGTTTGAGTGTCTCGCTGACTGTTCAGACAAAAATATATCTGTTTGAAAGATTCTGGTGTAGGCCAGAGAAATAGAACAGTGATTTTCCTCTTCCATTGATCAAATCTGGGTGTAATCAACCTTTTTGCCTGTTTTACATAAAAAAAACTGTTTGAGGGTCTCGCTGACCGTTCAGACACAAATATATCTGTTTAAAAGATTCTGGTGTAGGCCAGAGAAATAGAACTGTGGTTTTCCTCTTCCACGGTTCAAATCTGGGTGTAATCCACCTTTTTGCATTTTTTACATAAAAGAAAACAGTTTCAGTGTCTCACCGACTGTTGAGACACAAATATATCTGTTTAAAAGATTCTGGTGTAGGCCAGAGAACTAGAACTGTGGTTTTCCTCTTCCACGGTTCAAATCTGGGTGTAATCCACCTATTTGCCTTTTTTACATAAAAAAAAACAGTTTTAGTGTCTCGCTGACTGTTCAGACAAAAATATATCTGTTTAAAAGATTCTGGTGTAGGCCAGAGAAATAGACCAGTGATTTTCCTCTTCCATTGATCAAATCTGGGTGTAATCCACCTTTTTTCCTGTTTTACATGAAAAAAAACGGTTTGAGTTTCTCGCTTACTGTTCAGACACAAATATGTCTGTTTAAAAGATTCTGGTGTAGGCCAGAGAACAGGAACTGTGGTTTTCCTCTTCCACCGTTCAAATTTGGGTGTAATCCACCTTTTTGCATTAAAAAAACAGTTTGAGTGTCTCGCTGACTGTTCAGACACAAATATATCTGTTTAAAAGATTCTTGTGTAGGCCAGTGAAATAGAACTGTGGTTTTCCTCTTCCACGGTTCAAATCTGAGTGTAATCCACCCTTTTGCCTTTTTTCCATAAAAAAAACAGTTTCAGTGTCTCACTGATTGATCAGACACAAATATATCTGGTTAAAAGATTCTGGAGTAGGCCAGAGAACGAGAACTGTGGTTTTGCAGTTCCACGGTTCAAATCTCTGTATCATCCACTTTTTTGCCTTTTTTCCATAAAAATACAGTTTGAGTGTCTCACTGACTGTTCAGACACAAATATATCTGTTTAAAAGATTCTGGTGTAAGCTAGAGAAATAGAACCGTGGTTTTACTCTTCCACGGTTCAAATCTGGGTGTAATCCAACTATTTGCCTATTTTATAAAAAAAAAAAACAGTTTGAGTGTCTCGCTGACTGTTCAGACAAAAATATATCTCTTTAAAAGATTCTGGTGTAGGCCAGAGTAATAGAACAGTGGTTTTCCTCTTCAATTGTTCAAATCTGGGTGTAATCCACCTTTTTGCCTGTTTTACATAAAAAAAATGGTTTGAGTGTCTCGCTGACTGTTCAGACGCAAATATATCTGTTTAAAAGATTCTGGTGTAGGCCAGAGAACTAGAACTGTGGTTTTCCTCTTCCACGGTTCAAATCTGAGTGTAATCCACCTTTTTGCCTTTTTTACATAAAGAAAACAGTTTCAGTGTCTCACTGACTGTTCAGACACAAATATATCTTTTTAAAAGTTTCTGGTGTAGGCCAGAGAACTAGAACTGTGGTTTAGCAGTTCCACGGTTCAAATCTCTGTATTATCCACCTTTTTGCCTTTTTTACATAAAGAAAACAGTTTGAGTGTCTCGCTGACTGTTCAGACACAAATATATCTGTTTAAAAGATTCTGGTGTAGGCCAGAGAAATAGAACCGTGGTTTTCCTCTTCCACGATTCAAATCTGGGTATAATCCACCTATTTGCTTTTTTTCCATTAAAAAAAAAACAGTTTGAGTGTCTCGCTGACTGTTCAGACAAAAATATATCTGTTTGAAAGATTCTGGTGTAGGCCAGAGAAATAGAACAGTGATTTTCCTGTTCCATTGATCAAATCTGGGTGTAATCCACCTTTTTGCCTGTTTTACAAAAAAAAAACTGTTTGAGTGTCTCGCTGACCGTTCAGACACAAATATATCTGTTTAAAAGATTCTGGTGTAGGCCAGAGAAATAGAACTGTGGTTTTCCTCTTCCACGGTTCAAATCTGGGTGTAATCCACCATTTTGCATTTTTTACATAAAAGAAAACAGTTTCAGTGTCTCACCGACTGTTCAGACACAAATATATCTGTTTAAAAGATTCTGGTGTAGGCCAGAGAACTAGAACTGTGGTTTTCCTCTTCCACGGTTCAAATCTGGGTGTAATCCACTTATTTGCCTTTTTTACATAAAAAAAAACAGTTTGAGTGTCTCGCTGACTGTTCATACAAAAATATATCTGTCTAAAAGATTCTGGTGTAGGCCAGAGAAATAGAACAGTGATTTTCCTCTTCCATTGATCAAATCTGGGTGTAATCCACCTTTTTGCCTGTTTTACATGAAAAAAAACGGTTTGAGTTTCTCGCTGACTGTTCAGACACAAATATGTCTGTTTAAAAGATTCTGGTGTAGGCCAGAGAACAGGAACTGTGGTTTTCCTCTTCCACCGTTCAAATTTGGGTGTAATCCACCTTTTTGCATTAAAAAAACAGTTTGAGTGTCTCGCTAACTGTTCAGACACAAATATATCTGTTTAAAAGATTCTTGTGCAGGCCAGTGAAATAGAACTGTGGTTTTCCTCTTCCACGGTTCAAATCTGGGTGTAATCCACCTTTTTGCATTTTTTCCATAAAAAAAACAGTTTCAGTGTCTCGCTGACTGTTCAGACACAAATATATCTGTTTAAAAGATTCTGGCGTAGGCCAGAGAAATAGATCTGTGATTTTCCTCTTCCACGGTACAATTCTGGGTTTACACCACCTTTTGGCATCAAAAAAACAGTTTGAATGTCTCGCTGACTGTTCAGACACAAATATATCTGTTTAAAAGATTCTGGTGTAGGCCAGAGAAATAGAACAGTGATTTTCCTCTTCCATTGATCAAATCTGGGAGTAATCCACCGTTTTGCCTGTTTTACATAAAAAAAAACGGTTTGAGTTTCTCGCTGACTGTTCAGACACAAATATATCTGTTTAAAAGATTCTGGTGTAGGCCAGATAAATAGAACTGTGGTTTTCCTCTTCCACGGATCAAATATGGGTGTAATCCACCTTTTTGCCTTTTTTACATAAAAAAAAACAGTTTGAGTGTCTCGCTGACTGTTCAGACACAAATAAATCTGTTTAAAAGATTCTGATGTAGGCCAGAGAGATAGAATTGTGGTTTTCCTCTTCCACGGTTCAAATCTGGGTGTAATCCACCTTTTTGCTTAAAAAAACAGTTTGAGTGTCTCGCTGACTGTTCAAACACAAATATATCTGCTTAAAAGATTCTGGTGTAGGCCAGAGAGATAGAATTGTGGTTTTCCTCTTCCACGGTTCAAATCTGGGTGTAATCCACCTTTTTGCTTAAAAAAACAGTTTGAGTGTCTCGCTGACTGTTCAGACACAAATATATCTGTTTAAAAGATTCTGGTGTAAGCCAGAGAAACAGAACCTTGATTTTCCTCTTCCATTGTTCAAATCTGGGTGTAATCCACCTTTTTGGCTGTTTTACATAAAAAAAAATGGTTTGAGTGTCTCGCTGACTGTTCAGACACAAATATATCTGTTTAAAAGATTCTGGTGTAGGCCAGAGAAATAGAACAGTGATTTTCCTCTTCCATTGTTCAAATCTGGGTGTAATCCACCTTTTTGGCTGTTTTACATAAAAAAAAATGGTTTGAGTGTCTCGCTGACTGTTCAGACACAAATATATCTGTTTAAAAGATTCTGGTGTAGGCCAGAGAGCTAGAACTGTGGTTTTCCTCTTCCACGGTTCAAATCTGAGTGTAATCCACCTTTTTGCATAAAAAAAAAGTTTGAGTGTCTCGCTAACTGTTCAGACACAAATATATCTGTTTAAAAGATTCTGGTGTAGGCCAGAGAAGTAGAACTGGGGTTTTCCTCTTCCACGGTTCAAATCTGAGTGTAATCCACCTTTTTGCCTTTTTTACATAAAGAAAACAGTTTCAGTGTCTCACTGACTGTTCAGACGCAAATATATCTGTTTAAAAGATTCTGGGGTAGGCCAGAGAACTAGAACTGTGGTTTAGCAGTTCGACGGTTCAAATCTCTGTATTATCCACTTTTTTGTCTTTTTTCCATAAAAAAAACAGTTTGAGTGCCTCGCTGTCTGTTCAGACACAAATATATCTGTTTTAAAGATTCTGGTGTAGGCCAGAGAAATAGAACCGTGGTTTTCCTCTTCCACGGTTCAAATCTGGGTATAATCCACCTATTTGCTTTTTTTACATAAAAAAAAACAGTTTGAGTGTCTCGCTGACTGTTCAGACAAAAATATATCTGTTTAAAAGATTCTGGTGTAGGCCAGAGAAATAGAACAGTGATTTTCCTCTTCCATTGATCAAATCGGGGTGTAATCCACCTTTTAGCCTGTTTTACATAAAAAAAACAGTTTGAGTGTCTCGCTGACCGTTCAGACACAAATATATCTGTTTAAAAGATTCTGGTGTCGGCCAGAGAACTGGAACTGTGGTTTTCCTCTTCCACCGTTCAAATCTGGGTGTAATCCACCTTTTTGCATTAAAAAAACAGCTTGATTGTCTCGCTGACAGATCAGACACAAATATATCTGCTTAAAAGATTCTGGTGTAGGCCAGAGAACTAGAACTGTGGTTTCCCTCTCCCACGGTTCAAATCTGGGTGTAATTTACCTTTTTGCCTGTTTTACTTAAAAAAAACAGTTTCAGTGTCTGTCTCACTGATTGATCAGACACAAATATATCTGGTTAAAAGATTCTGGAGTAGGCCAGAGAACGAGAACTGTGGTTTTGTCGTTCCACGGTTCAAATCTCTGTATCATCCACTATTTTGCCTTTTTTCCATAAAAATACAGTTTGAGTGTCTCACTGACTGTTCAGACACAAATATATCTGTTTAAAAGATTCTGGTGTAAGCTAGAGAAATAGAACCGTGGTTTTACTCTTCCACGGTTCAAATCTGGGTGTAATCCACCTATTTGCCTATTTTATAAAAAAAAAAAAACAGTTGAGTGTCTCGCTGACTGTTCAGACAAAAATATATCTGTTTAAAAGATACTGGTGTAGGCCAGAGTAATAGAACAGTGGTTTTCCTCTTCAATTGTTCAAATCTGGGTGTAATCCACCTTTTTGCCTGTTTTACATAAAAAAAATGGTTTCAGTGTCTCGCTGACTGTTCAGACACAAATATATCTGTTTAAAGATTCTGGTGTAGGCCAGAGAACTAGAACTGTGGTTTTCCTCTTCCACTGTTCAAATCTGAGTGTAATCCACCTTTTTGCCTTTTTTACATAAAGAAAACAGTTTCAGTGTCTCACTGACTGTTCAGACACAAATATATCTGTTTAAAAGATTCTGGTGTAGGCCAGAGAACTAGAACTGTGGTTTAGCAGTTCCACGGTTCAAATCTCTGTATTATCCACTTTTTTGCCTTTTTTCCATAAAAAAAAACAGTTTGAGTGTAACTGACTGTTCAGACACAAATATATCTGTTTAAAAGATTCTGGTGTAGGCCAGAGAAATAGAACCGTGGTTTTCCTCTTCCACGATTCAAATCTGGGTATATCCATCTATTTGCTTTTTTTCCATTAAAAAAAAACAGTTTGAGTGTCTCGCTGACTGTTCAGACAAAAATATATCTGTTTGAAAGATTCTGGTGTAGGCCAGAGAAATAGAACAGTGATTTTCCTCTTCCATTGATCAAATCTGTGTGTAATCAACCTTTTTGCCTGTTTTACATAAAAAAAACTGTTTGAGTGTCTCGCTGACCATTCAGACACAAATATATCTGTTTAAAAGATTCTGGTGTAGGCCAGAGAAATAGAACCGTGGTTTTCCTCTTCCACGATTCAAATCTGGGTATATTCCACCTATTTGCTTTTTTTCCATTAAAAAAAAAACAGTTTGAGTGTCTCGCTGACTGTTCAGACACAAATATATCTGTTTAAAAGATTCTGGTGTAGGCCAGAGAAATAGAACTGTGGTTTTCCTCTTCCACGGTTCAAATCTGGGTGTAATCCAACTTTTTGCATTTTTTACATAAAAGAAAACAGTTTCAGTGTCTCACTGACTGTTCAGACACAAATATATCTGTTTAAAGATTCTGGTGTAGGCCAGAGAACTAGAACTGTGGTTTTCCTCTTCCACGGTTCAAATCTGGGTGTAATCCACCTTCTTTGCCTTTTTTACATAAAAAAAAAACAGTTTGAGTGTCTCGCTGACTGTTCAGACAAAAATATATCTGTTTAAAAGATTCTGGTGTAGGCCAGAGAAATAGACAATTGATTTTCCTCTTCCATTGATCAAATCTGGGTGTAATCCACCTTTTTGCCTGTTTTACATGAAAAAAAACGGTTTGAATTTCTCGCTGACTGTTCAGACAGAAATATGTCTGTTTAAAAGATTCTGTTGTAGGCCAGAGAACAGGAACTGTGGTTTTCCTCTTCCACCGTTCAAATTTGGGTGTAATCCACCTCTTTTGCATTAAAAAAAACAGTTTGAGTGTCTCGCTGACTGTTCAGACACAAATATAGCTGTTTAAAAGATTCTTGTGTAGGCCAGTGAAATAGAACTGTGGTTTTCATCTTCCACGGTTCAAATCTGAGTGTAATCCACCTTTTTGCCTTTTTTCCATAAAAAAAACAGTTTCAGTGTCTCGCTGACTGTTCAGACACAAATATATCTGTTTAAAAGATTCTGGTGTAGGCCAGAGAAATAGAACTGTGGTTTTCCTCTTCCATGGTTCTAATCTGGGTGTAATCCACCTTTTTCCCTTTTACATAAAAAAAAATAGTTTGAGTGTCCTCGCTGACTGTTCAGACACAAATATATCTGTTTAAAAGATTCTGGTGAAGGACAGAGAAATAGAACTGTGGTTTTCCTCTTCCACGGTTTCAAATATGGGTGTTATCCAACTTTTTGCCTTTTTTACATAAAAAAAACAGTTGAGTGTCTCGCTGACTGTTCAGACACAAATATATCTGTTTAAAAGATTCTGGTGTAGGCCATAGAACTAGAACTGTAGTTTTCCTCTTCCACGGTTCAAATCTGGGTGTAATCCACCTTTTTGCCTTTTTTACATGAAAAAAACAGTTTCAGTGTCTCGCTGACTGTTCAGACACAAATATATCTGTTTAAAAGGTTCTGGTGTAGGCAAGAGAGCTAGAACTGTTGTTTTCCTCTTCCACGGTTCAAATCTGGGTGTAATCCACCTTTTTGCCTTTTTTACATAAAAAAAAAAGTGTTTGAGGGTCTCGCTGACTGTTCAGACACAAATATATCGGTTTAAAGATTCTGTTGTAGGCCAGAGAAATAGAACTGTGATTTTCCTCTTCCATGGTTCAATTCTGGGTTTAAACCACCCTTTTGCATAAAAAAAACAGTTTGAATGTCTCGCTGACTGTTCAGACACAAATATATCTGTTTAAAAGATTCTGGTGTAGTCAAGAGAAATAGAACAGTAATTTTCCTCTTCCATTGATCAAATCTGGGTGCAATCCACCTTTTTGCCTGTTTTACATGAAAAAAAACGGTTTCAGTGTCTCGCTGACTGTTCAGACACAAATATATCTGTTTAAAAGATTCTGGTGTAGGCCAGAGAAATAGAACTGTGATTTTCCTCTTCCATTGATCAAATCTGGGTGTAATCCAAATTTTTGCCTGTTTTACATGAAAAAAAACGGTTTGAGTTTCTCGCTGACTGTTCAGACACAAATATGTCTGTTTAAAAGATTCTGGTGTAGGCCAGAGAACTAGAACTGTGGTTTTCCTCTTCCACGGTTCAAATCTGGGTGTAATCCACCTATTTGCCTTTTTTACATAAAAAAAAACAGTTTTAGTGTCTCGCTGACTGTTCAGACAAAAATATATCTGTTTAAAAGATTCTGGTGTAGGCCAGAGAAATAGACCAGTGATTTTCCTCTTCCATTGATCAAATCTGGGTGTAATCCACCTTTTTTCCTGTTTTACATGAAAAAAAACGGTTTGAGTTTCTCGCTTACTGTTCAGACACAAATATGTCTGTTTAAAAGATTCTGGTGTAGGCCAGAGAACAGGAACTGTGGTTTTCCTCTTCCACCGTTCAAATTTGGGTGTAATCCACCTTTTTGCATTAAAAAAACAGTTTGAGTGTCTCGCTGACTGTTCAGACACAAATATATCTGTTTAAAAGATTCTTGTGTAGGCCAGTGAAATAGAACTGTGGTTTTCCTCTTCCACGGTTCAAATCTGAGTGTAATCCACCCTTTTGCCTTTTTTCCATAAAAAAAACAGTTTCAGTGTCTCACTGATTGATCAGACACAAATATATCTGGTTAAAAGATTCTGGAGTAGGCCAGAGAACGAGAACTGTGGTTTTGCAGTTCCACGGTTCAAATCTCTGTATCATCCACTTTTTTGCCTTTTTTCCATAAAAATACAGTTTGAGTGTCTCACTGACTGTTCAGACACAAATATATCTGTTTAAAAGATTCTGGTGTAAGCTAGAGAAATAGAACCGTGGTTTTACTCTTCCACGGTTCAAATCTGGGTGTAATCCAACTATTTGCCTATTTTATAAAAAAAAAAAACAGTTTGAGTGTCTCGCTGACTGTTCAGACAAAAATATATCTCTTTAAAAGATTCTGGTGTAGGCCAGAGTAATAGAACAGTGGTTTTCCTCTTCAATTGTTCAAATCTGGGTGTAATCCACCTTTTTGCCTGTTTTACATAAAAAAAATGGTTTGAGTGTCTCGCTGACTGTTCAGACGCAAATATATCTGTTTAAAAGATTCTGGTGTAGGCCAGAGAACTAGAACTGTGGTTTTCCTCTTCCACGGTTCAAATCTGAGTGTAATCCACCTTTTTGCCTTTTTTACATAAAGAAAACAGTTTCAGTGTCTCACTGACTGTTCAGACACAAATATATCTTTTTAAAAGTTTCTGGTGTAGGCCAGAGAACTAGAACTGTGGTTTAGCAGTTCCACGGTTCAAATCTCTGTATTATCCACCTTTTTGCCTTTTTTACATAAAGAAAACAGTTTGAGTGTCTCGCTGACTGTTCAGACACAAATATATCTGTTTAAAAGATTCTGGTGTAGGCCAGAGAAATAGAACCGTGGTTTTCCTCTTCCACGATTCAAATCTGGGTATAATCCACCTATTTGCTTTTTTTCCATTAAAAAAAAAACAGTTTGAGTGTCTCGCTGACTGTTCAGACAAAAATATATCTGTTTGAAAGATTCTGGTGTAGGCCAGAGAAATAGAACAGTGATTTTCCTGTTCCATTGATCAAATCTGGGTGTAATCCACCTTTTTGCCTGTTTTACAAAAAAAAAACTGTTTGAGTGTCTCGCTGACCGTTCAGACACAAATATATCTGTTTAAAAGATTCTGGTGTAGGCCAGAGAAATAGAACTGTGGTTTTCCTCTTCCACGGTTCAAATCTGGGTGTAATCCACCATTTTGCATTTTTTACATAAAAGAAAACAGTTTCAGTGTCTCACCGACTGTTCAGACACAAATATATCTGTTTAAAAGATTCTGGTGTAGGCCAGAGAACTAGAACTGTGGTTTTCCTCTTCCACGGTTCAAATCTGGGTGTAATCCACTTATTTGCCTTTTTTACATAAAAAAAAACAGTTTGAGTGTCTCGCTGACTGTTCATACAAAAATATATCTGTCTAAAAGATTCTGGTGTAGGCCAGAGAAATAGAACAGTGATTTTCCTCTTCCATTGATCAAATCTGGGTGTAATCCACCTTTTTGCCTGTTTTACATGAAAAAAAACGGTTTGAGTTTCTCGCTGACTGTTCAGACACAAATATGTCTGTTTAAAAGATTCTGGTGTAGGCCAGAGAACAGGAACTGTGGTTTTCCTCTTCCACCGTTCAAATTTGGGTGTAATCCACCTTTTTGCATTAAAAAAACAGTTTGAGTGTCTCGCTAACTGTTCAGACACAAATATATCTGTTTAAAAGATTCTTGTGCAGGCCAGTGAAATAGAACTGTGGTTTTCCTCTTCCACGGTTCAAATCTGGGTGTAATCCACCTTTTTGCATTTTTTCCATAAAAAAAACAGTTTCAGTGTCTCGCTGACTGTTCAGACACAAATATATCTGTTTAAAAGATTCTGGCGTAGGCCAGAGAAATAGATCTGTGATTTTCCTCTTCCACGGTACAATTCTGGGTTTACACCACCTTTTGGCATCAAAAAAACAGTTTGAATGTCTCGCTGACTGTTCAGACACAAATATATCTGTTTAAAAGATTCTGGTGTAGGCCAGAGAAATAGAACAGTGATTTTCCTCTTCCATTGATCAAATCTGGGAGTAATCCACCGTTTTGCCTGTTTTACATAAAAAAAAACGGTTTGAGTTTCTCGCTGACTGTTCAGACACAAATATATCTGTTTAAAAGATTCTGGTGTAGGCCAGATAAATAGAACTGTGGTTTTCCTCTTCCACGGATCAAATATGGGTGTAATCCACCTTTTTGCCTTTTTTACATAAAAAAAAACAGTTTGAGTGTCTCGCTGACTGTTCAGACACAAATAAATCTGTTTAAAAGATTCTGATGTAGGCCAGAGAGATAGAATTGTGGTTTTCCTCTTCCACGGTTCAAATCTGGGTGTAATCCACCTTTTTGCTTAAAAAAACAGTTTGAGTGTCTCGCTGACTGTTCAAACACAAATATATCTGCTTAAAAGATTCTGGTGTAGGCCAGAGAGATAGAATTGTGGTTTTCCTCTTCCACGGTTCAAATCTGGGTGTAATCCACCTTTTTGCTTAAAAAAACAGTTTGAGTGTCTCGCTGACTGTTCAGACACAAATATATCTGTTTAAAAGATTCTGGTGTAAGCCAGAGAAACAGAACCTTGATTTTCCTCTTCCATTGTTCAAATCTGGGTGTAATCCACCTTTTTGGCTGTTTTACATAAAAAAAAATGGTTTGAGTGTCTCGCTGACTGTTCAGACACAAATATATCTGTTTAAAAGATTCTGGTGTAGGCCAGAGAAATAGAACAGTGATTTTCCTCTTCCATTGTTCAAATCTGGGTGTAATCCACCTTTTTGGCTGTTTTACATAAAAAAAAATGGTTTGAGTGTCTCGCTGACTGTTCAGACACAAATATATCTGTTTAAAAGATTCTGGTGTAGGCCAGAGAGCTAGAACTGTGGTTTTCCTCTTCCACGGTTCAAATCTGAGTGTAATCCACCTTTTTGCATAAAAAAAAAGTTTGAGTGTCTCGCTAACTGTTCAGACACAAATATATCTGTTTAAAAGATTCTGGTGTAGGCCAGAGAAGTAGAACTGGGGTTTTCCTCTTCCACGGTTCAAATCTGAGTGTAATCCACCTTTTTGCCTTTTTTACATAAAGAAAACAGTTTCAGTGTCTCACTGACTGTTCAGACGCAAATATATCTGTTTAAAAGATTCTGGGGTAGGCCAGAGAACTAGAACTGTGGTTTAGCAGTTCGACGGTTCAAATCTCTGTATTATCCACTTTTTTGTCTTTTTTCCATAAAAAAAACAGTTTGAGTGCCTCGCTGTCTGTTCAGACACAAATATATCTGTTTTAAAGATTCTGGTGTAGGCCAGAGAAATAGAACCGTGGTTTTCCTCTTCCACGGTTCAAATCTGGGTATAATCCACCTATTTGCTTTTTTTACATAAAAAAAAACAGTTTGAGTGTCTCGCTGACTGTTCAGACAAAAATATATCTGTTTAAAAGATTCTGGTGTAGGCCAGAGAAATAGAACAGTGATTTTCCTCTTCCATTGATCAAATCGGGGTGTAATCCACCTTTTAGCCTGTTTTACATAAAAAAAACAGTTTGAGTGTCTCGCTGACCGTTCAGACACAAATATATCTGTTTAAAAGATTCTGGTGTCGGCCAGAGAACTGGAACTGTGGTTTTCCTCTTCCACCGTTCAAATCTGGGTGTAATCCACCTTTTTGCATTAAAAAAACAGCTTGATTGTCTCGCTGACAGATCAGACACAAATATATCTGCTTAAAAGATTCTGGTGTAGGCCAGAGAACTAGAACTGTGGTTTCCCTCTCCCACGGTTCAAATCTGGGTGTAATTTACCTTTTTGCCTGTTTTACTTAAAAAAAACAGTTTCAGTGTCTCACTGATTGATCAGACACAAATATATCTGGTTAAAAGATTCTGGAGTAGGCCAGAGAACGAGAACTGTGGTTTTGTCGTTCCACGGTTCAAATCTCTGTATCATCCACTATTTTGCCTTTTTTCCATAAAAATACAGTTTGAGTGTCTCACTGACTGTTCAGACACAAATATATCTGTTTAAAAGATTCTGGTGTAAGCTAGAGAAATAGAACCGTGGTTTTACTCTTCCACGGTTCAAATCTGGGTGTAATCCACCTATTTGCCTATTTTATAAAAAAAAAAAAAACAGTTTGAGTGTCTCGCTGACTGTTCAGACAAAAATATATCTGTTTAAAAGATACTGGTGTAGGCCAGAGTAATAGAACAGTGGTTTTCCTCTTCAATTGTTCAAATCTGGGTGTAATCCACCTTTTTGCCTGTTTTACATAAAAAAAATGGTTTCAGTGTCTCGCTGACTGTTCAGACACAAATATATCTGTTTAAAAGATTCTGGTGTAGGCCAGAGAACTAGAACTGTGGTTTTCCTCTTCCACTGTTCAAATCTGAGTGTAATCCACCTTTTTGCCTTTTTTACATAAAGAAAACAGTTTCAGTGTCTCACTGACTGTTCAGACACAAATATATCTGTTTAAAAGATTCTGGTGTAGGCCAGAGAACTAGAACTGTGGTTTAGCAGTTCCACGGTTCAAATCTCTGTATTATCCACTTTTTTGCCTTTTTTCCATAAAAAAAAACAGTTTGAGTGTAACTGACTGTTCAGACACAAATATATCTGTTTAAAAGATTCTGGTGTAGGCCAGAGAAATAGAACCGTGGTTTTCCTCTTCCACGATTCAAATCTGGGTATATTCCATCTATTTGCTTTTTTTCCATTAAAAAAAAAACAGTTTGAGTGTCTCGCTGACTGTTCAGACAAAAATATATCTGTTTGAAAGATTCTGGTGTAGGCCAGAGAAATAGAACAGTGATTTTCCTCTTCCATTGATCAAATCTGTGTGTAATCAACCTTTTTGCCTGTTTTACATAAAAAAAACTGTTTGAGTGTCTCGCTGACCATTCAGACACAAATATATCTGTTTAAAAGATTCTGGTGTAGGCCAGAGAAATAGAACCGTGGTTTTCCTCTTCCACGATTCAAATCTGGGTATATTCCACCTATTTGCTTTTTTTCCATTAAAAAAAAAACAGTTTGAGTGTCTCGCTGACTGTTCAGACACAAATATATCTGTTTAAAAGATTCTGGTGTAGGCCAGAGAAATAGAACTGTGGTTTTCCTCTTCCACGGTTCAAATCTGGGTGTAATCCAACTTTTTGCATTTTTTACATAAAAGAAAACAGTTTCAGTGTCTCACTGACTGTTCAGACACAAATATATCTGTTTAAAAGATTCTGGTGTAGGCCAGAGAACTAGAACTGTGGTTTTCCTCTTCCACGGTTCAAATCTGGGTGTAATCCACCTTCTTTGCCTTTTTTACATAAAAAAAAACAGTTTGAGTGTCTCGCTGACTGTTCAGACAAAAATATATCTGTTTAAAAGATTCTGGTGTAGGCCAGAGAAATAGACAATTGATTTTCCTCTTCCATTGATCAAATCTGGGTGTAATCCACCTTTTTGCCTGTTTTACATGAAAAAAAACGGTTTGAATTTCTCGCTGACTGTTCAGACAGAAATATGTCTGTTTAAAAGATTCTGTTGTAGGCCAGAGAACAGGAACTGTGGTTTTCCTCTTCCACCGTTCAAATTTGGGTGTAATCCACCTCTTTTTGCATTAAAAAAACAGTTTGAGTGTCTCGCTGACTGTTCAGACACAAATATAGCTGTTTAAAAGATTCTTGTGTAGGCCAGTGAAATAGAACTGTGGTTTTCATCTTCCACGGTTCAAATCTGAGTGTAATCCACCTTTTTGCCTTTTTTCCATAAAAAAAACAGTTTCAGTGTCTCGCTGACTGTTCAGACACAAATATATCTGTTTAAAAGATTCTGGTGTAGGCCAGAGAAATAGAACTGTGGTTTTCCTCTTCCATGGTTCTAATCTGGGTGTAATCCACCTTTTTCCCTTTTTACATAAAAAAAAATAGTTTGAGTGTCTCGCTGACTGTTCAGACACAAATATATCTGTTTAAAAGATTCTGGTGAAGGACAGAGAAATAGAACTGTGGTTTTCCTCTTCCACGGTTCAAATATGGGTGTTATCCAACTTTTTGCCTTTTTTACATAAAAAAAACAGTTTGAGTGTCTCGCTGACTGTTCAGACACAAATATATCTGTTTAAAAGATTCTGGTGTAGGCCATAGAACTAGAACTGTAGTTTTCCTCTTCCACGGTTCAAATCTGGGTGTAATCCACCTTTTTGCCTTTTTTACATGAAAAAAACAGTTTCAGTGTCTCGCTGACTGTTCAGACACAAATATATCTGTTTAAAAGGTTCTGGTGTAGGCAAGAGAGCTAGAACTGTTGTTTTCCTCTTCCACGGTTCAAATCTGGGTGTAATCCACCTTTTTGCCTTTTTTACATAAAAAAAAAAGTGTTTGAGGGTCTCGCTGACTGTTCAGACACAAATATATCGGTTTAAAAGATTCTGTTGTAGGCCAGAGAAATAGAACTGTGATTTTCCTCTTCCATGGTTCAATTCTGGGTTTAAACCACCCTTTTGCATAAAAAAAACAGTTTGAATGTCTCGCTGACTGTTCAGACACAAATATATCTGTTTAAAAGATTCTGGTGTAGTCAAGAGAAATAGAACAGTAATTTTCCTCTTCCATTGATCAAATCTGGGTGCAATCCACCTTTTTGCCTGTTTTACATGAAAAAAAACGGTTTCAGTGTCTCGCTGACTGTTCAGACACAAATATATCTGTTTAAAAGATTCTGGTGTAGGCCAGAGAAATAGAACTGTGATTTTCCTCTTCCATTGATCAAATCTGGGTGTAATCCAAATTTTTGCCTGTTTTACATGAAAAAAAACGGTTTGAGTTTCTCGCTGACTGTTCAGACACAAATATGTCTGTTTAAAAGATTCTGGTGTAGGCCAGAGAACAGGAACTGTGGTTTTCCTCTTCCACCGTTCAAATTTGGGTGTAATCCACCTTTTTGCATTAAAAAAACAGTTTGAGTGTCTCGCTGACTGTTCAGACACAAAAATATCTGTTTAAAAGATTCTTGTGTAGGCCAGTGAAATAGAACTGTGGTTTTCCTCTTCCACGGTTCAAATCTGGGTGTAATCCACATTTTTGCCTTTTTTCCATAAAAAAAACAGTTTGAGTGTCTCGCTGACTGTTCAGACACAAATATATCTGTTTAAAAGATTCTGGTGTAGGCCAGAGAAATAGAAATGTGATTTTCCTCTTCCACGGTACAATTCTGGGTTTGAACCACCTTTTTGCATCAAAAAAACAGTTTGAATGTCTCGCTGACTGTTCAGACACAAATATATCTGTTTAAAAGGTTCTGGTGTAGGCCAGAGATATAGAACTGTGGTTTTTATCTTCCATGGTTCTAATCTGGGTGTAATCCACCTTTTTCCCTTTTTACATAAAAAAAAATAGTTTGAGTGTCTCGCTGACTGTTCAGACACAAATATATCTGTTTAAAAGATTCTGGTGTAGGCCAGATAAATAGAACTGTGGTTTTCCTCTTCCATGGTTCTAATCTGGGTGTAATCCACCTTTTTCCCTTTTTACATAAAAAAAAATAGTTTGAGTGTCTCGCTGACTGTTCAGACACAAATATATCTGTTTAAAAGATTCTGGTGAAGGCCAGAGAAATAGAACTGTGGTTTTCCTCTTCCACGGTTCAAATATGGGTGTTATCCAACTTTTTGCCTTTTTTACATAAAAAAAAACAGTTTGAGTGTCTCGCTGACTGTTCAGACACAAATATATCTGTTTAAAAGATTCTGGTATAGGCCAGAGAAATAGAATTGTGGTTTTCCTCTTCCACGGTGCAAATCTGTGTGTATTCCTCCTTTTTGCATAAAAAAAACAGTTTGAGTGTCTCACTGACTGTTCAGACACAAATATATCTGTTTAAAAGATTCTGGTGTAGGCCATAGAACTAGAACTGTAGTTTTCCTCTTCCACGGTTCAAATCTGGGTGTAATCCACCTTTTTGCCTTTTTTACATAAAAAAAACAGTTTCAGTGTCTCGCTGACTGTTCAGACACAAATATATCTGTTTAAAAGGTTCTGGTGTAGGCAAGAGAGCTAGAACTGTTGTTTTCCTCTTCCACGGTTCAAATCTGGGTGTAATCCACCTTTTTCCTTTTTTACATAAAAAAAAATTGTTTGAGGGTCTCGCTGACTGTTCAGACACAAATATATCTGTTTAAAAGATTCTGGTGTAGGCCAGAGAAATAGAACAGTGATTTTCCTCTTCCATTGTTCAAATCTGGGTGTAATCCACCTTTTTGGCTGTTTTACATAAAAAAAAATGGTTTGAGTGTCTCGCTGACTGTTCAGACACAAATATATCTGTTTAAAAGATTCTGGTGTAGGCCAGAGAGCTAGAACTGTGGTTTTCCTCTTCCACGGTTCAATTCTGAGTGTAATCCACCTTTTTGCATAAAAAAAAAGTTTGAGTGTCTCGCTAACTGTTCAGACACAAATATATCTGTTTAAAAGATTCTGGTGTAGGCCAGAGAAGTAGAACTGGGGTTTTCCTCTTCCACGGTTCAAATCTGAGTGTAATCCACCTTTTTGCCTTTTTTACATAAAGAAAACAGTTTCAGTGTCTCACTGACTGTTCAGACGCAAATATATCTGTTTAAAAGATTCTGGGGTAGGCCAGAGAACTAGAACTGTGGTTTAGCAGTTCGACGGTTCAAATCTCTGTATTATCCACTTTTTTGCCTTTTTTCCATAAAAAAAACAGTTTGAGTGCCTCGCTGTCTGTTCAGACACAAATATATCTGTTTTAAAGATTCTGGTGTAGGCCAGAGAAATAGAACCGTGGTTTTCCTCTTCCACGGTTCAAATCTGGGTATAATCCACCTATTTGCTTTTTTTACATAAAAAAAAACAGTTTGAGTGTCTCGCTGACTGTTCAGACAAAAATATATCTGTTTAAAAGATTCTGGTGTAGGCCAGAGAAATAGAACAGTGATTTTCCTCTTCCATTGATCAAATCGGGGTGTAATCCACCTTTTAGCCTGTTTTACATAAAAAAAACAGTTTGAGTGTCTCGCTGACCGTTCAGACACAAATATATCTGTTTAAAAGATTCTGGTGTCGGCCAGAGAACTGGAACTGTGGTTTTCCTCTTCCACCGTTCAAATCTGGGTGTAATCCACCTTTTTGCATTAAAAAAACAGCTTGATTGTCTCGCTGACAGATCAGACACAAATATATCTGCTTAAAAGATTCTGGTGTAGGCCAGAGAACTAGAACTGTGGTTTCCCTCTCCCACGGTTCAAATCTGGGTGTAATTTACCTTTTTGCCTGTTTTACTTAAAAAAAACAGTTTCAGTGTCTCACTGATTGATCAGACACAAATATATCTGGTTAAAAGATTCTGGAGTAGGCCAGAGAATGAGAACTGTGGTTTTGTCGTTCCACGGTTCAAATCTCTGTATCATCCACTATTTTGCCTTTTTTCCATAAAAATACAGTTTGAGTGTCTCACTGACTGTTCAGACACAAATATATCTGTTTAAAAGATTCTGGTGTAAGCTAGAGAAATAGAACCGTGGTTTTACTCTTCCACGGTTCAAATCTGGGTGTAATCCACCTATTTGCCTATTTTATAAAAAAAAAAAAAACAGTTTGAGTGTCTCGCTGACTGTTCAGACAAAAATATATCTGTTTAAAAGATACTGGTGTAGGCCAGAGTAATAGAACAGTGGTTTTCCTCTTCAATTGTTCAAATCTGGGTGTAATCCACCCTTTTGCCTGTTTTACATAAAAAAAATGGTTTCAGTGTCTCGCTGACTGTTCAGACACAAATATATCTGTTTAAAAGATTCTGGTGTAGGCCAGAGAACTAGAACTGTGGTTTTCCTCTTCCACTGTTCAAATCTGAGTGTAATCCACCTTTTTGCCTTTTTTACATAAAGAAAACAGTTTCAGTGTCTCACTGACTGTTCAGACACAAATATATCTGTTTAAAAGATTCTGGTGTAGGCCAGAGAACTAGAACTGTGGTTTAGCAGTTCCACGGTTCAAATCTCTGTATTATCCACTTTTTTGCCTTTTTTCCATAAAAAAAAACAGTTTGAGTGTAACTGACTGTTCAGACACAAATATATCTGTTTAAAAGATTCTGGTGTAGGCCAGAGAAATAGAACCGTGGTTTTCCTCTTCCACGATTCAAATCTGGGTATATTCCATCTATTTGCTTTTTTTCCATTAAAAAAAAAACAGTTTGAGTGTCTCGCTGACTGTTCAGACAAAAATATATCTGTTTGAAAGATTCTGGTGTAGGCCAGAGAAATAGAACAGTGATTTTCCTCTTCCATTGATCAAATCTGTGTGTAATCAACCTTTTTGCCTGTTTTACATAAAAAAAACTGTTTGAGTGTCTCGCTGACCATTCAGACACAAATATATCTGTTTAAAAGATTCTGGTGTAGGCCAGAGAAATAGAACCGTGGTTTTCCTCTTCCACGATTCAAATCTGGGTATATTCCACCTATTTGCTTTTTTTCCATTAAAAAAAAAACAGTTTGAGTGTCTCGCTGACTGTTCAGACACAAATATATCTGTTTAAAAGATTCTGGTGTAGGCCAGAGAAATAGAACTGTGGTTTTCCTCTTCCACGGTTCAAATCTGGGTGTAATCCAACTTTTTGCATTTTTTACATAAAAGAAAACAGTTTCAGTGTCTCACTGACTGTTCAGACACAAATATATCTGTTTAAAAGATTCTGGTGTAGGCCAGAGAACTAGAACTGTGGTTTTCCTCTTCCACGGTTCAAATCTGGGTGTAATCCACCTTCTTTGCCTTTTTTACATAAAAAAAAACAGTTTGAGTGTCTCGCTGACTGTTCAGACAAAAATATATCTGTTTAAAAGATTCTGGTGTAGGCCAGAGAAATAGACAATTGATTTTCCTCTTCCATTGATCAAATCTGGGTGTAATCCACCTTTTTGCCTGTTTTACATGAAAAAAAACGGTTTGAATTTCTCGCTGACTGTTCAGACAGAAATATGTCTGTTTAAAAGATTCTGTTGTAGGCCAGAGAACAGGAACTGTGGTTTTCCTCTTCCACCGTTCAAATTTGGGTGTAATCCACCTCTTTTTGCATTAAAAAAACAGTTTGAGTGTCTCGCTGACTGTTCAGACACAAATATAGCTGTTTAAAAGATTCTTGTGTAGGCCAGTGAAATAGAACTGTGGTTTTCATCTTCCACGGTTCAAATCTGAGTGTAATCCACCTTTTTGCCTTTTTTCCATAAAAAAAACAGTTTCAGTGTCTCGCTGACTGTTCAGACACAAATATATCTGTTTAAAAGATTCTGGTGTAGGCCAGAGAAATAGAACTGTGGTTTTCCTCTTCCATGGTTCTAATCTGGGTGTAATCCACCTTTTTCCCTTTTTACATAAAAAAAAATAGTTTGAGTGTCTCGCTGACTGTTCAGACACAAATATATCTGTTTAAAAGATTCTGGTGAAGGACAGAGAAATAGAACTGTGGTTTTCCTCTTCCACGGTTCAAATATGGGTGTTATCCAACTTTTTGCCTTTTTTACATAAAAAAAACAGTTTGAGTGTCTCGCTGACTGTTCAGACACAAATATATCTGTTTAAAAGATTCTGGTGTAGGCCATAGAACTAGAACTGTAGTTTTCCTCTTCCACGGTTCAAATCTGGGTGTAATCCACCTTTTTGCCTTTTTTACATGAAAAAAACAGTTTCAGTGTCTCGCTGACTGTTCAGACACAAATATATCTGTTTAAAAGGTTCTGGTGTAGGCAAGAGAGCTAGAACTGTTGTTTTCCTCTTCCACGGTTCAAATCTGGGTGTAATCCACCTTTTTGCCTTTTTTACATAAAAAAAAAAGTGTTTGAGGGTCTCGCTGACTGTTCAGACACAAATATATCTGTTTAAAAGATTCTGTTGTAGGCCAGAGAAATAGAACTGTGATTTTCCTCTTCCATGGTTCAATTCTGGGTTTAAACCACCCTTTTGCATAAAAAAAACAGTTTGAATGTCTCGCTGACTGTTCAGACACAAATATATCTGTTTAAAAGATTCTGGTGTAGTCAAGAGAAATAGAACAGTAATTTTCCTCTTCCATTGATCAAATCTGGGTGCAATCCACCTTTTTGCCTGTTTTACATGAAAAAAAACGGTTTCAGTGTCTCGCTGACTGTTCAGACACAAATATATCTGTTTAAAAGATTCTGGTGTAGGCCAGAGAAATAGAACTGTGATTTTCCTCTTCCATTGATCAAATCTGGGTGTAATCCAAATTTTTGCCTGTTTTACATGAAAAAAAACGGTTTGAGTTTCTCGCTGACTGTTCAGACACAAATATGTCTGTTTAAAAGATTCTGGTGTAGGCCAGAGAACAGGAACTGTGGTTTTCCTCTTCCACCGTTCAAATTTGGGTGTAATCCACCTTTTTGCATTAAAAAAACAGTTTGAGTGTCTCGCTGACTGTTCAGACACAAAAATATCTGTTTAAAAGATTCTTGTGTAGGCCAGTGAAATAGAACTGTGGTTTTCCTCTTCCACGGTTCAAATCTGGGTGTAATCCACATTTTTGCCTTTTTTCCATAAAAAAAACAGTTTGAGTGTCTCGCTGACTGTTCAGACACAAATATATCTGTTTAAAAGATTCTGGTGTAGGCCAGAGAAATAGAAATGTGATTTTCCTCTTCCACGGTACAATTCTGGGTTTGAACCACCTTTTTGCATCAAAAAAACAGTTTGAATGTCTCGCTGACTGTTCAGACACAAATATATCTGTTTAAAAGGTTCTGGTGTAGGCCAGAGATATAGAACTGTGGTTTTTATCTTCCATGGTTCTAATCTGGGTGTAATCCACCTTTTTCCCTTTTTACATAAAAAAAAATAGTTTGAGTGTCTCGCTGACTGTTCAGACACAAATATATCTGTTTAAAAGATTCTGGTGTAGGCCAGATAAATAGAACTGTGGTTTTCCTCTTCCATGGTTCTAATCTGGGTGTAATCCACCTTTTTCCCTTTTTACATAAAAAAAAATAGTTTGAGTGTCTCGCTGACTGTTCAGACACAAATATATCTGTTTAAAAGATTCTGGTGAAGGCCAGAGAAATAGAACTGTGGTTTTCCTCTTCCACGGTTCAAATATGGGTGTTATCCAACTTTTTGCCTTTTTTACATAAAAAAAAACAGTTTGAGTGTCTCGCTGACTGTTCAGACACAAATATATCTGTTTAAAAGATTCTGGTATAGGCCAGAGAAATAGAATTGTGGTTTTCCTCTTCCACGGTTCAAATCTGTGTGTATTCCTCCTTTTTGCATAAAAAAAACAGTTTGAGTGTCTCACTGACTGTTCAGACACAAATATATCTGTTTAAAAGATTCTGGTGTAGGCCATAGAACTAGAACTGTAGTTTTCCTCTTCCACGGTTCAAATCTGGGTGTAATCCACCTTTTTGCCTTTTTTACATAAAAAAAACAGTTTCAGTGTCTCGCTGACTGTTCAGACACAAATATATCTGTTTAAAAGGTTCTGGTGTAGGCAAGAGAGCTAGAACTGTTGTTTTCCTCTTCCACGGTTCAAATCTGGGTGTAATCCACCTTTTTCCTTTTTTACATAAAAAAAAATTGTTTGAGGGTCTCGCTGACTGTTCAGACACAAATATATCTGTTTAAAAGATTCTGGTGTAGGCCAGAGAAATAGAACAGTGATTTTCCTCTTCCATTGTTCAAATCTGGGTGTAATCCACCTTTTTGGCTGTTTTACATAAAAAAAAATGGTTTGAGTGTCTCGCTGACTGTTCAGACACAAATATATCTGTTTAAAAGATTCTGGTGTAGGCCAGAGAGCTAGAACTGTGGTTTTCCTCTTCCACGGTTCAATTCTGAGTGTAATCCACCTTTTTGCATAAAAAAAAAGTTTGAGTGTCTCGCTAACTGTTCAGACACAAATATATCTGTTTAAAAGATTCTGGTGTAGGCCAGAGAAGTAGAACTGGGGTTTTCCTCTTCCACGGTTCAAATCTGAGTGTAATCCACCTTTTTGCCTTTTTTACATAAAGAAAACAGTTTCAGTGTCTCACTGACTGTTCAGATGCAAATATATCTGTTTAAAAGATTCTGGGGTAGGCCAGAGAACTAGAACTGTGGTTTAGCAGTTCGACGGTTCAAATCTCTGTATTATCCACTTTTTTGCCTTTTTTCCATAAAAAAAACAGTTTGAGTGCCTCGCTGTCTGTTCAGACACAAATATATCTGTTTTAAAGATTCTGGTGTAGGCCAGAGAAATAGAACCGTGGTTTTCCTCTTCCACGGTTCAAATCTGGGTATAATCCACCTATTTGCTTTTTTTACATAAAAAAAAACAGTTTGAGTGTCTTGCTGACTGTTCAGACAAAAATATATCTGTTTAAAAGATTCTGGTGTAGGCCAGAGAAATAGAACAGTGATTTTCCTCTTCCATTGATCAAATCGGGGTGTAATCCACCTTTTAGCCTGTTTTACATAAAAAAAACAGTTTGAGTGTCTCGCTGACCGTTCAGACACAAATATATCTGTTTAAAAGATTCTGGTGTCGGCCAGAGAACTGGAACTGTGGTTTTCCTCTTCCACCGTTCAAATCTGGGTGTAATCCACCTTTTTGCATTAAAAAAACAGCTTGATTGTCTCGCTGACAGATCAGACACAAATATATCTGCTTAAAAGATTCTGGTGTAGGCCAGAGAACTAGAACTGTGGTTTTCCTCTCCCACGGTTCAAATCTGGGTGTAATTTACCTTTTTGCCTGTTTTACTTAAAAAAAACAGTTTCAGTGTCTCACTGATTGATCAGACACAAATATATCTGGTTAAAAGATTCTGGAGTAGGCCAGAGAACGAGAACTGTGGTTTCGTCGTTCCACGGTTCAAATCTCTGTATCATCCACTATTTTGCCTTTTTTCCATAAAAATACAGTTTGAGTGTCTCACTGACTGTTCAGACACAAATATATCTGTTTAAAAGATTCTGGTGTAAGCTAGAGAAATAGAACCGTGGTTTTACTCTTCCACGGTTCAAATCTGGGTGTAATCCACCTATTTGCCTATTTTATAAAAAAAAACAAAACAGTTTGAGTGTCTCGCTGACTGTTCAGACAAAAATATATCTGTTTAAAAGATTCTGGTGTAGGCCAGAGAAATAGAACAGTGATTTTCCTCTTCCATTGATCAAATCGGGGTGTAATCCACCTTTTAGCCTGTTTTACATAAAAAAAACAGTTTGAGTGTCTCGCTGACCGTTCAGACACAAATATATCTGTTTAAAAGATTCTGGTGTCGGCCAGAGAACTGGAACTGTGGTTTTCCTCTTCCACCGTTCAAATCTGGGTGTAATCCACCTTTTTGCATTAAAAAAACAGCTTGATTGTCTCGCTGACAGATCAGACACAAATATATCTGCTTAAAAGATTCTGGTGTAGGCCAGAGAACTAGAACTGTGGTTTTCCTCTCCCACGGTTCAAATCTGGGTGTAATTTACCTTTTTGCCTGTTTTACTTAAAAAAAACAGTTTCAGTGTCTCACTGATTGATCAGACACAAATATATCTGGTTAAAAGATTCTGGAGTAGGCCAGAGAACGAGAACTGTGGTTTTGTCGTTCCACGGTTCAAATCTCTGTATCATCCACTATTTTGCCTTTTTTCCATAAAAATACAGTTTGAGTGTCTCACTGACTGTTCAGACACAAATATATCTGTTTAAAAGATTCTGGTGTAAGCTAGAGAAATAGAACCGTGGTTTTACTCTTCCACGGTTCAAATCTGGGTGTAATCCACCTATTTGCCTATTTTATAAAAAAAAAAAAAACAGTTTGAGTGTCTCGCTGACTGTTCAGACAAAAATATATCTCTTTAAAAGATTCTGGTGTAGGCCAGAGTAATAGAACAGTGGTTTTCCTCTTCAATTGTTCAAATCTGGGTGTAATCCACCTTTTTGCCTGTTTTACATAAAAAAAATGGTTTCAGTGTCTCGCTGACTGTTCAGACACAAATATATCTGTTTAAAAGATTCTGGTGTAGGCCAGAGAACTAGAACTGTGGTTTTCCTCTTCCACTGTTCAAATCTGAGTGTAATCCACCTTTTTGCCTTTTTTACATAAAGAAAACAGTTTCAGTGTCTTACTGACTGTTCAGACACAAATATATCTGTTTAAAAGATTCTGGTGTAGGCCAGAGAACTAGAACTGTGGTTTAGCAGTTCCACGGTTCAAATCTCTGTATTATCCACTTTTTTGCCTTTTTTCCATAAAAAAAAACAGTTTGAGTGTCTCGCTGACTGTTCAGACACAAATATATCTGTTTAAAAGATTCTGGTGTAGGCCAGAGAAATAGAACCGTGGTTTTCCTCTTCCACGATTCAAATCTGGGTATATTAAATCTATTTGCTTTTTTTCCATTAAAAAAAAAACAGTTTGAGTGTCTCGCTGACTGTTCAGACAAAAATATATCTGTTTGAAAGATTCTGGTGTAGGCCAGAGAAATACAACAGTGATTTTCCTCTTCCATTGATCAAATCTGTGTGTAATCAACCTTTTTGCCTGTTTTACATAAAAAAAACTGTTTGAGTGTCTCGCTGACCATTCAGACACAAATATATCTGTTTAAAAGATTCTGGTGTAGGCCAGAGAAATAGAACCGTGGTTTTCCTCTTCCACGATTCAAATCTGGGTATATTCCACCTATTTGCTTTTTTTCCATTAAAAAAAAAACAGTTTGAGTGTCTCGCTGACTGTTCAGACAAAAATATATCTGTTTGAAAGATTCTGGTGTAGGCCAGAGAAATAGAACAGTGATTTTCCTCTTCCATTGATCAAATCTGTGTGTAATCAACCTTTTTGCCTGTTTTACATAAAAAAAACTGTTTGAGTGTCTCGCTGACCATTCAGACACAAATATATCTGTTTAAAAGATTCTGGTGTAGGCCAGAGAAATAAAACTGTGGTTTTCCTCTTCCACGGTTCAAATCTGGGTGTAATCCAACTTTTTGCATTTTTTACATAAAAGAAAACAGTTTCAGTGTCTCACTGACTGTTCAGACACAAATATATCTGTGTAAAAGATTCTGGTGTAGGCCAGAGAACTAGAACTGTGGTTTTCCTCTTCCACGGTTCAAATCTGGGTGTAATCCACCTTCTTTGCCTTTTTTACATAAAAAAAAACTTTTTGAGTGTCTCGCTGACTGTTCAGACAAAAATATATCTGTTTAAAAGATTCTGGTGTAGGCCAGAGAAATAGACCATTGATTTTCCTCTTCCATTGATCAAATCTGGGTGTAATCCACCTTTTTGCCTGTTTTACATGAAAAAAAAAGGTTTGAATTTCTCGCTGACTGTTCAGACACAAATATGTCTGTTTAAAAGATTCTGTTGTAGGCCAGAGAACAGGAACTGTGGTTTTCCTCTTCCACCGTTCAAATTTGGGTGTAATCCACCTTTTTGCATTAAAAAAACATTTTGAGTGTCTCGCTGACTGTTCAGACACAAATATAGCTGTTTAAAAGATTCTTGTGTAGGCCAGTGAAATAGAACTGTGGTTTTCATCTTCCACGGTTCAAATCTGAGTGTAATCCACCTTTTTGCCTTTTTTCCATAAAAAAAACAGTTTCAGTGTCTCGCTGACTGTTCAGACACAAATATATCTGTTTAAAAGATTCTGGTGTAGGCCACAGAAATAGAACTGTGATTTTCCTCTTCCACGGTACAATTCTGGGTTTAAACCACCTTTTTGCATCAAAAAAACTGTTTGAATGTCTCGCTGACTGTTCAGAAACAAATATATCTGTTTAAAAGGTTCTGGTGTAGGCCAGAGAAATAGAACTGTGGTTTTCCTCCTCCACGGTTCAAATCTGGGTATAATCCACCTATTTGCCTTTTTTACATAAAAAAAAAAGGTTTGAGTGTCTCGCTAACTGTTCAGACACAAATATATCTGTTTAAAAGATTCTGGTGTAGGCCAGAGAAATAGAACTGTGGTTTTCCTCTTCCATGGTTCTAATCTGGGTGTAATCCACCTTTTTCCCTTTTTACATAAAAAAAAATAGTTTGAGTGTCTCGCTGACTGTTCAGACACAAATATATCTGTTTAAAAGATTCTGGTGAAGGCCAGAGAAATAGAACTGTGGTTTTCCTCTTCCACGGTTCAAATATGGGTGTTATCCAACTTTTTGCCTTTTTTACATAAAAAAAACAGTTTGAGTGTCTCGCTGACTGTTCAGACACAAATATATCTGTTTAAAAGATTCTGGTGTAGGCCATAGAACTAGAACTGTAGTTTTCCTCTTCCACGGTTCAAATCTGGGTGTAATCCACCTTTTTGCCTTTTTTACATGAAAAAAACAGTTTCAGTGTCTCGCTGACTGTTCAGACACAAATATATCTGTTTAAAAGGTTCTGGTGTAGGCAAGAGAGCTAGAACTGTTGTTTTCCTCTTCCACGGTTCAAATCTGGGTGTAATCCACCTTTTTGCCTTTTTTACATAAAAAAAAAATTGTTTGAGGGTCTCGCTGACTGTTCAGACACAAATATATCTGTTTAAAAGATTCTGTTGTAGGCCAGAGAAATAGAACTGTGATTTTCCTCTTCCATGGTTCAATTCTGGGTTTAAACCACCCTTTTGCATAAAAAAAACAGTTTGAATGTCTCGCTGACTGTTCAGACACAAATATATCTGTTTAAAAGATTCTGGTGTAGTCAAGAGAAATAGAACAGTAATTTTCCTCTTCCATTGATCAAATCTGGGTGCAATCCACCTTTTTGCCTGTTTTACATGAAAAAAAACGGTTTCAGTGTCTCGCTGACTGTTCAGACACAAATATATCTGTTTAAAAGATTCTGGTGTAGGCCAGAGAAATAGAACTGTGATTTTCCTCTTCCATTGATCAAATCTGGGTGTAATCCAAATTTTTGCCTGTTTTACATGAAAAAAAACGGTTTGAGTTTCTCGCTGACTGTTCAGACACAAATATGTCTGTTTAAAAGATTCTGGTGTAGGCCAGAGAACAGGAACTGTGGTTTTCCTCTTCCACCGTTCAAATTTGGGTGTAATCCACCTTTTTGCATTAAAAAAACAGTTTGAGTGTCTCGCTTACTGTTCAGACACAAAAATATCTGTTTAAAAGATTCTTGTGTAGGCCAGTGAAATAGAACTGTGGTTTTCCTCTTCCACGGTTCAAATCTGGGTGTAATCCACATTTTTGCCTTTTTTCCATAAAAAAAACAGTTTCAGTGTCTCGCTGACTGTTCAGACACAAATATATCTGTTTAAAAGATTCTGGTGTAGGCCAGAGAAATAGAAATGTGATTTTCCTCTTCCACGGTACAATTCTGGGTTTAAACCACCTTTTTGCATCAAAAAAACAGTTTGAATGTCTCGCTGACTGTTCAGACACAAATATATCTGTTTAAAAGGTTCTGGTGTAGGCCAGAGATATAGAACTGTGGTTTTTATCTTCCATGGTTCTAATCTGGGTGTAATCCACATTTTTCCCTTTTTACATAAAAAAAAATAGTTTGAGTGTCTCGCTGACTGTTCAGACACAAATATATCTGTTTAAAAGATTCTGGTGTAGGCCAGAGAAATAGAACTGTGGTTTTCCTCTTCCATGGTTCTAATCTGGGTGTAATCCACCTTTTTCCCTTTTTACATAAAAAAAAATAGTTTGAGTGTCTCGCTGACTGTTCAGACACAAATATATCTGTTTAAAAGATTCTGGTGAAGGCCAGAGAAATAGAACTGTGGTTTTCCTCTTCCACGGTTCAAATATGGGTGTTATCCAACTTTTTGCCTTTTTTACATAAAAAAAAACAGTTTGAGTGTCTCGCTGACTGTTCAGACACAAATATATCTGTTTAAAAGATTCTGGTATAGGCCAGAGAAATAGAATTGTGGTTTTCCTCTTCCACGGTTCAAATCTGTGTGTATTCCTCCTTTTTGCATAAAAAAAACAGTTTCAGTGTCTCACTGACTGTTCAGACACAAATATATCTGTTTAAAAGATTCTGGTGTAGGCCATAGAACTAGAACTGTAGTTTTCCTCTTCCACGGTTCAAATCTGGGTGTAATCCACCTTTTTGCTTTTTTTACATAAAAAAAACAGTTTCAGTGTCTCGCTGACTGTTCAGACACAAATATATCTGTTTAAAAGGTTCTGGTGTAGGCAAGAGAGCTAGAACTGTTGTTTTCCTCTTCCACGGTTCAAATCTGGGTGTAATCCACCTTTTTCCTTTTTTACATAAAAAAAAATTGTTTGAGGGTCTCGCTGACTGTTCAGACACAAATATATCTGTTTAAAAGATTCTGGTGTAGGCCAGAGAAATAGAACTGTGATTTTCCTCTTGCATGGTTCAATTCTGGGTTTAAACCACCCTTTTGCATAAAAAAAACAGTTTGAATGTCTTGCTGACTGTTCAGACACAAATATATCTGTTTAAAAGATTCTGGTGTAGGCCAGAGAAATAGAACAGTGATTTTCCTCTTCCATTGATCAAATCTGGGTGTAATCCACCTTTTTGCCTGTTTTACATGAAAAAAAACGGTTTCAGTGTCTCGCTGACTGTTCAGACACAAATATATCTGTTTAAAAGATTCTGGTGTAGGCCAGAGAAATAGAACTGTGATTTTCCTCTTCCACGGTTCAATTCTGGGTTTAAACCACCTTTTTGCATCAAAAAAACAGTTTGAATGTCTCGCTGACTGTTCAGACACAAATATATCTGTTTAAAAGATTCTGGTGTAGGCCAGAGAAATAGAACTGTGGTTTTCCTCTTCCACGGTTCTAATCTGGGTGTAATCCACCTTTTTCCTTTTTTACATAAAAAAAAATAGTTTGAGTGTCTCGCTGACTGTTCAGACACAAATATATCTGTTTAAAAGATTCTGGTATAGGCCAGAGAAATAGAATTGTGGCTTTCCTCTTCCACGGTTCAAATCTGTGTGTATTCCTCCTTTTTGTATAAAAAAAACTGTTTGAGTGTCTCGCTGACTGTTCAGACACAAATATATCTGTTTAAAAGATTCTGGTGTAGGCCATAGAACTAGAACTGTGGTCTTCCTCTTCCACGGTTCAAATCTGGGTGTAATCCACCTTTTTGCCTTTTTTACATAAAAAAAACAGTTTCAGTGTCTCACTGACTGTTCAGACACAAATATATCTGTTTAAAAGATTCTGGTGTAGGCAAGAGAGCTAGAACTGTGGTTTTCCTCTTCCACGGTTCAAATCTGGGTGTAATCCACCTATTTGCATTTTTTACATAAAAAAAAAATTGTTTGAGTGTCTCGCTGACTGTTCAGACACAAATATATCTGTTTAAAAGATTCTGGTGTAGGCCAGAGAAATAGAACTGTGGTTTTCCTCTTCCACGATTCCAATCTGGGTGTAATCCACCTTTTTCCTTTTTTACATAAAAAAAAATAGTTTGAGCGTCTCGCTGACTGTTCAGACTCAAATATATCTGTTTAAAAGATTCTGGAGTTGGCCAGAGAACGAGAACTGTGGTTTTGCAGTTCCACGGTTCAAATCTCTGTATTAGCCATTTTTTGCCTTTTTTCCATAAAAAATACAGTTTGAGTGTCTTGCTGACTGTTCAGACACAAATATATCTGTTTAAAAGATTCTGGTGTAGGCCAGAGGAATAGAACCGTGGTTTTCCTCTTCCACGGTTCAAATGTGGGTGTAATCCACCTATCTGCCTTTTTTACATAAAAAAAAAAACAGTTTGAGTGTCTCACGGAACGGTTCAGAGAAAAATATACAGTTATTTGAAAAAGTTTGGGCACCCCTATTAAACTTTAGCTTTATGTTTTATAAAAATTGGTGTTTTTGCAACAGCTATTTCAGTTTGATATATGTAATAACTGTTGGACACAGTAATGTTTCTGCCTTGAAATGAGGTTTATTGTACTAACAGAAAATGTGCAATGTGCATTCAAACAAAATTTGACAGGTGCATAAGTATGGGCACCTTACCAGAAAAGTGACATTAATATTTAGTAGATCCTCCTTTTGCAAAAATAACAGCCTCTAGTCGCTTCCTGTAGCTTTTAATGATTTCCTGGATGAAGGTATTTTTGACCATTCCTCTTTACAAAACAATTTCAGTTCAGTTAAGTTTGATGGTCGCCGAGCATGGACAGCCCTCTTCAAATGATCCCACAGATGTTCAATGATATTCAGGTCTGGGGACTGGGATGGCCATTCCAGAACATTGTAATTGTTCCTCTGCATGAATGCCTGAGTAGATTTGGAGCGGTGTTTTGGATCATTGTCTTGCTGAAAGATCCATCCCCTGCGTAACTTCAACTTTGTCACTGATTCTTGAACATTATTGTCAAGAATCTGCTGATACTGAGTGGAATCCATGCGTCCCTCAACTTTAACAAGATTCCCGGTGCCAGCATTGGCCACACAGCCCCAAAGCATGATGGAACCTCCACCAAATTTTACTGTGGGTAGCAAGTGTTTTTCTTGGAATGCTGTGTTTTTTTGCCACCATGCATAATGCCTTTTTGTCTGACCAAACAACTCAATCTTGGTTTCATCAGTCCACAGGACCTTCTTCCAAAAAGAAATTAGCTTCTCCAAATGTGCTTTTGCATACCTCAGCCGACTCTGTTTGTGGCGTGCTTGCAGAAATGGCTTCTTTTGCATCACTCTCCCATACAGCTTCTCCTTGTGCAAAGTGCATTGTATAGTTGACCGATGCACAGTGACACCATCTGCAGCAAGTTGATGCTGCAGCTCTCTGGAGGTGGTCTGAGGATTGTCCTTGACTGATCTCACCATTCTTCTTCTCTGCCTTTCTGATGTTTTTCTTGGCCTGCCACTTCTGGCCTTAACAAGAACTGTCCCTGTGTTTTTCCATTTCCTTACTATGTTCCTCACAGTGGAAACTGACAGGTTAAATCTCTGAGACAGCTTTTTGTATCCTTCCCCTGAACAACTATGTTGAATAATCTTTTTTTTCAGATCATTTGACAGTTGTTTTGAGGAGCCCATGATGCCACTCTTCAGATGAGATTCAAACAGGAGAACAACTTGCAAGTGGACACTTTAAGTAGCTTTTCTCATGATTGCATACACCTGGCTATGAAGTTCAAAGCTCAATGAGGTTTCAAAACCAAAAAAAAGTGCTTTAGTAAGTCAGTAAAAAGTAGGTAGGAGTATTTAAAACAAGAAAATGATAAGGGTGTCCATACTTATGCACCTGTCAAATTTTGTTTGAATGCAGATTGCACATTTTCTGTTAGTACAATAAACCTCATTTCAAGGCATAAACATTACTGTGTCCAACAGTTATTACATATATCAAACTGAAATAGCTGTTGCAAAAACACCAATTTTTATAAAACATTAGGCTTAAGATTAATAGGGGTGCCCAAACTTTTTCATATAACTGTATCTGTTTAAAACATTCTGGTGTAGGCCAGAGAAATAGAACAGTGATTTTCCTCTTCCATTGTTCAAATCTGGGTGTAATCCACATTTTTGCCTGTTTTACGTAAAAAAAATGGTTTGAGTGTCTCGCTGACTGTTCAGACACAAATATATCAGTTTAAAAGATTCTGGTGTAGGCCAGAGAACTAGAACTGTGGTTTTCCTCTTCCACGGTTCAAATCTAAGTGTAATCCTCCTTTTTGCCATTTTTACATAAAGAAACCAGTTTCAGTGTCTCGCTGACTGTTCAGACACAAATATATCTGTTTAAAAGATTCTGGTGTAGGCCAGAGAGCTAGAACTGTGGTTTTGCAGTTCCACTGTTCAGATCTCTGTATTATCCACTTTTTTGCCTTTTTTCCATAAAAAAACAGTTTGATTGTCTCGCTGACTGTTCAGACACAAATATATCTGTTTAAAAGATTCTGGTGTAGGCCAGAGAAATAGAACTTTGGTTTCCTCTTCGACGGTTCAAATCTGGGTGTAATCCACCTATTTGCCTTTTTTACATAAAAAAAATACAGTTTGAGTGTCTCGCTGACTGTTCAGACAAAAATATATCTGTTTAAAAGATTCTGGAATAGGCCAGAGAAATAGAACTGTGATTTTCCTCTTCCATTGTTCAAATCTAGGTGAAATTCACCTTTTTGCCTGTTTTACATAAAAAAAAAACGGTTTGAGTGTCTCACTGACTGTTCAGACACAAATATATCTGTTTAAAAGATTCTGTTGTAGGCCAGAGAACTAGAAATGTGGTTTTCCTCTTCCACGGTTCAAATCTGGGTGTAATTCACCTTTTTGCCTTTTTTACATAAAAAAAAACAGTTTCAGTTTCTCGCTGACTGTTCAGACACAAATATATCTGTTTAAAAGATTGTGGTGTAGGCCAGAGAACTAGAACTGTGGTTTTCCTCTTCCTCGGTTCAAATCTGGGTGTAATCCACCTTTTTGCATTAAAAAAACAGTTTGAGTGTCTCGCTGACTGTTCAGACACAAATATATCTGTTTAAAAGATTCTGGTGTAGGCCAGAGAAATAGAACTGTGGTTTTCCTCTTCCACGGTTCAAATCTGGGTGTAATCCACCTTTTTGCCTTTTTTACATAAAAAAAACAGTTTCAGTGTCTCGCTGACTGTTCAGACACAAATATATCTGTTTAAAAGATTCTGGTGTAGGCCAAAGAACTAGAACTGTGGTTTTCCTCTTCCACGGTTCAAATCTGGGTGTAATTCACCTTTTTGCTTTTTTTACATAAAAAAAAACAGTTTCAGTTTCTCGCTGACTGTTCAGACACAAATATATCTGTTTAAAAGATTCTGGTGTAGGCCAGAGAAATAGAACTGTGGTTTTCCTCTTCCATGGTTCAAATATGGGTGTAATCCACCTTTTTGTGTTTTTTACATAAAAAAAGCAGTTTCAGTGTCTCACTGACTGTTCAGACACAAATATATCTGTTTAAAAGATTCTGGTGAAGGCCAGAGAACTAGAACTGTGGTTTTGCAGTTCCACTGTTCAAATCTCTGTATTACCCATTTTTTGCCTTTTTTCCATAAAAAATATAGTTTGAGTGTCTTGCTGACTGTTCAGACACAAATATATCAGTTTAAAAGATTCTGGTGTAGGCCAGAGAACTAGAACTGTGGTTTTCCTCTTCCACGGTTCAAATCTAAGTGTAATCCTCCTTTTTGCCATTTTTACATAAAGAAACCAGTTTCAGTGTCTCACTGACTGTTCAGACACAAATATATCTGTTTAAAAGATTCTGGTGTAGGCCAGAGAACTTGAACTGTGGTTTTGCAGTTCCACTGTTCAAATCTCTGTATTATCTACTTTTCTGCCCTTTTTCCATTAAAAAAAGTTTGAGTGTCTCGCTGACTGTTCAGACACAAATATATCTGTTTAAAAGATTCTGGTGTAGGCCAGAGAAATAGAACTGTGGATTTTCTCTTCCACGGTTCAAATCTTGGTGTAATCTACCTTTTTGCCTTTTTTACATAAAAAAAACAGTTTCAGTGTCTCGCTGACTGTTCAGACACAAATATATCTGTTTAAATGATTCTTGTGTAGGCCAGTGAAATAGAACTGTGGTTTTCCTCTTCCACAGTTCAAATCTGGGTGTAATCCACCTTTTTGCCTTTTTTACATAAAAAAAACTGTTTCAGTTTCTTGCTGACTGTTCAGACACAAATATATCTGTTTAAAAGATTCTGGTGTAGGCCAGAGAACTAGAACTGTGGTTTTCCTCTTCCACGGTTCAAATCTGGGTGTAATTCACCTTTTTGCCTTTGTTACATAAAAAAAAACAGTTTCAGTCTCTCGCTGACTGTTCAGACACAAATATATCTGTTTAAAAGATTCTGGTGTAGGCCAGAGAAATAGAACTGTGGTTTTCCTCTTCCATGGTTCAAATATGGGTATAATCCACCTTTTTGTGTTTTTTACATAAAAAAAAAAACAGTTTCAGTGTCTCACTGACTGTTCAGACACAAATATATCTGTTTAAAAGATTCTGGTGTAGGCCAGAGAACTAGAACTGTGGTTTTAATCACCCACAGTTCAAATCTGGGTGTAATTCACCTGTTTGCCTTTTTTACATAAAAAAAAAACAGTTTGAGTGTCTCGCTGACTGTTCAGACACAAATATATCTGTTTAAAAGATTCTGGTGTAGGCCAGAGAACTAGAACTGTGGTTTTCCTCTTCCACGGTTCAAATCTGGGTGTAATTCACCTTTTTGCCTTTTTTACATAAAAAAAACAGTTTCAGTTTCTCGCTGACTGTTCAGACACAATTATATCTGTTTAAAAGATTCTGGTGTAGGCCAGAGAAATTGAATTATGGTTTTCCTCTTCCACGGTTCTAATCTCCTTTTTATTACCCTTTTGCCATTGATAGTGCGCATGCAAGCTATTTTACTTCATTTACAATGGGCAAGGTGCGTGGTAAGGGACGTGGAACTGGACGTTCTGGTGATGGTGCGTGCAGAGGACGGGGCCACGGCCAAGGTGAAAATGTGCCACAACCAACAGCCACATCTTCTCGCTCCCAGTTCTTGACCGATTTGCTAGGGAAGCACACAACAACACCACTATTGCGAACTGATCAGTGTGAACAGGTTATTAATTAGATAGCAGATAATACTTCCAGTCACCTGGTCACCACCACCTCTGGTCTGTCTTCCACACGGTCAAGTGTTAGTAGCCGTGAGTCTCGACCGCATACTCCACCTCACCCTGATGCTCCTTCCTCCCACCATGCCGAGTGTCGTCAGACAGCAACTGATCCCACAGTTGGACACTCTGAAGAGCTGTTCACTGGTCCATTTCCATATTTGTGCCCCTCGCCTGCTCTGCTTGAAGTGGTGGAAGAGGAGATCCCATGTAGCAATGGCCAAATATTTGAACAGCCACGGCCACAAAAAGTCGACACTGGCAATTTGTCACAAGAGGTGGACGATGACGAGACACAATTGCCATTAAGTGAGGAGGGGGACCAGGGTGCGGAAGTGGAAGAGGAGGAGGTGGTGGATGATCTAGTAACTGACACAACGTGGCAGGAGGACACGCAGAGCGAGGCCAGCAGCACACAGGGGGAGGGAGGCAGAGTACCCCAACAGGCAGGAAGAAGCAGTGTGGTGGCCACAGACAGAAGGCGGGCAACCGTTCCCCGTAACACCAACACGAGGGACATTGCCAGTACAACCGGTAGGTCTTCCCGAGTCTGGAATTTTTTTAAAGACTCTGCTGATAACCCCAAAAAGGCCATTTGTACCACCTGCCAGGCCAACATCAGCAGGGGTGACAAAACTACCAGCCTGACCACAACCAGCATGATCAGGCACATGTGAGCAAAGCACCCAACTTTGTGGGGCGAACCCCAGGGTCCACGACCAGTGTCAGCGGTTGTGACCACTGCTTCTTCCGCTGTTGTGTGTGTTAGAGAACCCCCTGTTGTGCGTGCAAGGCAATCCCCTGTCCATACTGCATGCAAAGATGCCCCCTCCTCTCAGTCTTCACTTATTATGACAGCTTCTCAAGAAACAGCATCAACGTCCATGTCCACGTCCCACCGCAGCATTCAATTGTCCATATCCCAGTCCTTTGAACGAAAGCGTAAATTCGCAGCCAACGCCCCACAGGCCACAATCCTAAATTCGCACATTTCACGACTGCTTGCGTTCGAAATGCTGCCTTTTAGGCTGGTGGAGACGGAATCCTTCTGCAACCTTATGGCGGTGGCCGTCACTCGGTACTCGGACTCTGCCGACACTATTTTGCCCGGTGTGCCATCCCCGCACTACACAAGCACGTGTCCCAAAACAACAGCCGTTCCCTCAACAATGCAGTTACTGGGAGAGTCCACCTGACAACGGACACGTGGACAAGTGCTTGTGGCCAGGGACGGTACATCTCCCTGACATAACACTGGGTAAAATTATTGGAAGCCGGGACCCAGTCGGACCTTGGGACGGAACACATCCTCCCCACACCGAGGATTGCGGGACCTATGTCAGTCAGAGTTGCCCCCACAGTGTACAGCTCCTGCGCATCATCCTCCTCCTCCTCCTCATGTTCAGCCTCCATCTCAGATATCACCACATCAGTTACAAGCTGGAAGCACTGCAGAACTGCCTCCGCCAAGCGGCAACAGGCTGTACTGAAACTCATAAGCTTAGGTGAGATACCTCACACTGCTTGTGAGTTGTGGACAGGTGTGAAAGAGCAGGCAGATCTGTGGCTGAGACCGCTGAACCTACATCCAGGCATGGTCGTGTGTGACAATGGCCATAACCTGGTGGCGGCTCTGAGGCGAGGCGAGATCACACACGTACCATGCCTGGCTCATGTGCTTAACCTCGTGGTTCAGCGGTCTCTTAAATCGTACCCCGAGTTGCCAGATCTGCTCGTCAAAGTACGCCGCCTGTCAGCTCATTTTCGCAAGTCGGCTACAACTTCCGCCGCCCTTGCTGTGTTGCAGCAGCGTTTGCAGCTTCCGTCACACCGACTGGTGTGTGATGTCCCCACATGTTGGAACTCTACCCTCCACATGTTGCAAAAGATTTGTGAGCAGAAGAGAGCAGTTGTGGTGTACCAGCTGCAACAAGGCCATCGATATTCAGGTCAGACTTCACACATAAGACCTCAGGAGTGGACCTGAATGTCTGACATATGTACCATCTTGACAAACTTTGAGGAGTCCACCAAGATGGTGAGTGGCGATGACGCCATCATTAGCGTCATCATTCCACTTGTCTGTCTTTTGCAACGCTCTCTGCAGAGAATTAAAGAGGAGGCATTGCAGCCAGAGTATGATGAGATGGATCAAGAAGCCGTAGCGGTCGATTACACACAGCCCAGCCTCATCTCATCCCAACGTGCATTGGGGGACAATGAGGGAGAGGAGGAGGAGGGGGAGGAAGAACAGGAGCTTGTGTCATGCGCTGTAGACGGTAGTACCTGTACAACTGTCATACCGTCGGTTCAGCGTGGGTGGCCTGAGGACAGGGGGGAGGAGGAGGAGGAGGAGAAGGAGAGTATGGTCAGTCGTCATCTTGGTGAGGACACTGAAGTCTTGCCCATTACCAGTCTGGCACGCATGGTTGACTTTATGTTACGCTGCCTTAACCGTGACCCTCGCGTTGTCAAAATGTTGGGTGACAGTCATTACTGGTTGGTGACACTTTTAGACCCCCGCTACAAGGAGAACTTTCACTCTCTTATTCCTGAGGTGGAGAGGTCTACAAAAATGGGGCAGTACCAGAAGGCCCTTGCTGCAGAACTGTTAAAAAAATTCCCATCTGAACACGCTAGCGGCAGAGGTCACAGTTCATTGCCCAACCAAGGCGTACATGCGAGAGAGACGCAACTCCAATCCAGCAGAGGCAGGGGAACACTGTCAACGTTCTGGGACAGTTTTCTTAGACCCTCCCTTTGGACAGACCCTGAGGCGCGGGGTACTCTCACAAGGAGTGGAAAGTTTCAAAAGATGATGAGGGAGTACCTTGCCGACTATACCAGCGTCCTCCGTGATTCCTCTGTGCCTTTTAATTATTGGGTATCCAAGCTGGACACTTGGAATGAACTCGCTCTGTACGCCTTGGAGGTCCTGGTCTGCCCTGCTGCTAGCGTGTTATCGGAGCGTGTTTTTAGTGCCGCTGGGGGAATTAAACCTGATAAGCGCACTCGCCTGTCAACTGACAATGCTGACAAGCTGACCCTTATCAAAATGAACAAGGGCTGGATTGGGCCAGACTTCTCATCACCACCAAATGACAGCAGAGTAACATAAAGTCAAATCCACTGTGTTATTTCGGGAGGTGTATTCACATGCACCGCTTCACACCCACACATGGGTATACACTTCCTCATTTCGGCTGTTTTATGTTCTTCTCCTTATCCTCAGCCTCCACCACCACTATACCACCAGGGTGACCGTGGTCCGTGTTGCCATTATTGAAAATTCCTCCGTCCTTATTTTTGTCAGCTCTTGCTTGGAAGGCATAAGCAAAGACTGTGGGAGACCCACTCCCCAATAATGGGAATAATATTTTTAAGATGCTGTACTGTATGGCTCTTGTAAGGGGCATTAAAACCATCTTGTTAAGCTACTGCGACCTCCACCACTTTTCCAAGGGGCATTAAAACCGTCTTGTTAAGCTACTGTGACCTCCACCACTTTTCCAAGGGGCATTAAAACAGTCTTGTTAAGCTACTGCGACCTCCACCACTTTTCCAAGGGGCATTAAAACTGTCTTGTTAAGCTACTGTGACCTCCACGTCTCTTCCGAGGGGCATTAAAACCGTCTTTTTAAGCTACTGGGACCTTCATGTCTCTTCCGAGGGGCATTAAAACCATCTTGTTAAGCTACTGTGACCTCCACGTCTCTTCCGAGGGGCATTAAATCCGTCTTGTTAAGCTACTGTGACCTCCACGTCTCTTCCGAGGGGCATTAAAACCGTCTTGTTAAGCTACTGTGACCTCCACCACTTTTCCAAGGGGCATTAAAACCGTCTTGTTAAGCTACTGTGACCTCCAAGTCTCTTCCGAGGGGCATTAAAACCGTCTTGTTAAGCTACTGTGACTTCCACGTCTCTTCTGAGGGGCATTAAAACCATCTTGTTAAGCTACTGTGACCTCCACCACTTTTCTAAGGGGCATTAAAACCATCGTGTTAAGCTACTATGACCTCCACTTCTCTTCCGAGGGGCATTAAATCCGTCTTGTTAAGCTACTGTGACCTCCACCACTTTTCTAAGGGGCATTAAAACCATCTTGTTAAGCTACTGTGATCTCCACCACTTTTCCAAGGGACATTAAAACCGTATTGTTAAGCTACTGGGACCTCTACGTCTCTTCTGAGGGGCATTAAAAGCATCTTGTTACACCACTCCGAATTCCACAGCTCTTCCAAGGGGCATTGAAATGTTGTTTTTACTTAACTCTAATCTTCACGACTCTTCGAACGGACATTGCATTTCCTCTCAATTTTTTTCAGCTTTTGCTTGGAAGGCATAAGCAAAGACTATGGGAGACCCACTCCCCAATAATGGGAATAATGTTTGTAATATGCTGTACTGCATGGCTCTTGTAAGGGGCATTGCAAGTTCCTCCGTCCTAATTTTTGGCAGCTTTTGCTTGGAAGGCATAAGCAAAGACTATGGGAGACCGACTCCCCAATAATTGGAATAATGTTTTTAAGATGCTGTACTGTATGGCTCTTGTAAGGGGCATTAAAACCGTCTTGTTAAGCTACTGGGACCTCCACGTCAAATGCAAGGGGCATTCAAATCATTTTGTTAAGCTACTGTGACCTCCACATCTCTTGCGAGGGGCATTAAAACCGTCTTGTTAAGCTACTGTGACCTCCACCACTTTTCCAAGGGGCATTAAAACCGTCTTGTTAAGCTACTGTGACCTCCTCGTCTCTTACGAGGGGCATTTAAACCGTCTTATTAAGCTACTGGGACCTCCACGTCTCTTCCGAGGGGCATTAAAACCGTCTTGTTAAGCTACGGTGACCTCCACGTCTCTTCCGAGGGGCATTAAAACCGTCTTGTTAAGATACTGTGACCTCCACCACTTTTTCAAGGGGCATTAAAACCGTCTTTTTAAGTTACTGTGACCTCCACGTCTCTTCCGAGGGGCATTCAAACCATCTTGTTAAGCTACTGGCACCTCCACGTCTCTTCCAAGGGGCATTAAAGCCGTCTTGTTAAGCTACTGTGTCCTCCACGTCTCTTCAAAGGGGCATTAAAAGCATCTTCTAAAACCACTCTGAACTCCACAGCTCTTCCGAGGGGCATTGAAATGTAATTTTTAATTACCTCTAACCTCCACGACTCTTCCAACGGGCATTGCATTTCCTCCTAATTTTAGTCAGCTTTTGCTTTTCAATGCAAAGGCGAAAACTAAGGGAGACCCACTCCCCAATAATGGGTAGAAGGTTTTTAGTATGCTGTAATCCACGTCTGTTTCAAGGGGCATTGCAGTTCCTCATAATTTTTGGAAAACCTTCCATTCACTGCTTAGGCCAACAGTGTACAGGAGACCCAGTTGCTATAAATGGAAAAAACGGTTTTGTTAAGGCCCTCTGACCTCCTTGTCATTTCCAAGGGGCATTGGAGTGCCTCTAAATTTTTGGTAGGCATTGCACTCACTGTATGCCCTATAACTGTGTAGCTGAACCGCTCCTTTTGTTACAGAAATATATCCTACAAGACATATGTGGTTGACTGGCCTGATATTGATGTGAATGGTCTCTGTTCCTCCTGCTCTTTCTCCTTTGCCACCACCTCATCCATCATTTATCACCTGAAGCTTTGTTTTAACGGGAGTCATAGAACTGGGATAGTAGCAGGAAAACATCCAGCAATCCTCGGAGAAGGTAGGATATGCGCCAAAACGCTGACCACCTCAGGCCTAGCCGCTACTGCATACATGCGCTTGCATTCCAAGAAAACAAAGCAGATGCTAACTTCTATCATGATCATCATGCTCCTCAGCTTGGCACTCTCAACTCCCCTGGTGGAGAAGCCAGGGCCCACCGGAGGAGTCTGGTTCTCTGGTGGGCTCGTCCAATGCTGCCCTAAAGCAGGCCAGACTAAGAAAAGTGTGTGGGAAGGTGACAGGAGAAATAGGGGCAGCTGGGGACCGAGTATGGACACCCAGCCGCCCCCTGGCGGCTGGGGACTGAGCGTGGACACCTGGCCGCCCCCTGGCGGCTGTGGACCGAGCGTGGACACCCGGCCGCCGGGCGGCTGGGGACTGAGTATGGATACCTCGCTGCTGAAGCAGCCATGAGGTAGTGGCCAGCTTCGACCTCCTCCAAACTAATAGGCCCTATTTCAAGTGCAAGCTAGCAGTATGGCATTGCAGCCTGGAGGTGGGTGGGTGGCAGGCTGCACACTTACGCTTGCATTAAAAGAAAACAAAGCAGATGCTAACTTCTATCATCATCATCATGCTCCTCACCTTGGCACTCTCAACTCCCTTGATGGGGAAGCCAGGGCCCACCGGAGGAGTCTGGTTCTCTGGTGGGCTCGTCCAATGCTGCCCTAAAGCAGGCCAGGCTAAGAAAAGTGTGGGGGAAGGTGACAGGAGAAATCAGGGCGGCTGGGAACCGAGTATGGACACCCGGCCGCCTCCTGATGGCTGGGGACCGAGCGTGGACACCCGGCCGCCGGGCAGCTGGGGACTGAGTATGGATACCTCGCTGCCGAAGTAGCCATGAAGTGGTGGCCAGCTTCGGCCTCCTCCAAACTAAAAGGCCCCATTTCAAGTGCAAGCTAGCAGTATAGTATTGCAGCCTGCTTGTGGGTAGGTGGTTGGCTGCATATTTGCGCTTGCATTGCAAGGAATGGGGGAGGTACAATTGAACACTGCCCTGGGACAAGGACTTGCACGGGGATAGTTGCAAGTCTGCATCTTCTGTTGCGGCAAGGATCACTTCTGATGGGCACACTTTTAGGCAGTGACCTGGGTGTCAGAGATGCTTCCAGGGTTCTTCCCCATGTCTTTTCAGCACTGTATGCATGTGTCACACAGCACATGGCCAGATAAGGTTGTAAAATGTTAAAATGACATTTCCCGGTGATTGCATTTGTCACGGTTGAAAGCAATACAAAAGTGCAAAAATGCATAAAAAATGCTACTTGTGAACATAGCCCAAGGTGTGGAGGAGTATTTTTTTGGGGGTTTTTTATTTTACCTTATACACAAGTCTTTACCCTGGAAAGGAACTTCCTTAACATATTTCACAGGAAAGCAGTTTCAGTTTCGTTTTTGAACGTTTTATTATGAGCCCTTAAAAGTGGCTTAATACCTCTGACCATGTTGTTGACAGCAGTGACCTGGGGGTCAGAAATGCTTCCTGGGGCGATCCCCATGCGGTCCCCATGTCGTTTGAGCAGTGTCACTATCGTTTTGGGCACTTTTTAGGCTTTTAAAAGACTGCCGGGGGTGCAGCCGCAAAAATGCTCGGGTCTCCCATAGACTAACATTGGGCTCGTTGCTCGGGCCCAAGCTTCAAGCACATGAGCATTTTAGTGCTCGCTCAACACTAATCACCACCAAATGACAGCAGAGTAACATAAAGTCAAATCCACTGTGTTATTTCGGGAGGTGTATTCCCATGCACTGCTTCACACCAACACATGGGTGTTCCTCATTTCGGTTGTTTTTTGCTCTTCTCCTTATCCTCAGCCTCCACCACCACTATACCACCAGGGTGACCGTGGTCCATGTTGCCAGCATTGCAAGTTCCTCCGTCCTAATTTTTGGCAGCTTTTGCTTGGAAGGCATAAGCAAAGACTATGGGAGACCCACTCCCCAATAATGGGAATAATGTTTTTAATATGCTGTACTGCATGGCTCTTGTAAGGTGCATTGCAAGTTCCTCCATCCTAAGTTTTGGCAGCTTTTGCTTGGAAGGCATAGGCAAAGACTATGGGAGACCCACTCCCCAATAATGGGAATAATGTTTTTAATATGCTGTACTGCATGGCTCTTGTAAGGTGCATTGCAAGTTCCTCCATCCTAATTTTTGGCAGCTTTTGCTTGGAAAGCATAGGCAAAGACTATGGGAGAAAGACAAAGTTATTTGACCGTCCAGGTCACATATCAAATAAACCAAATCTGTTCAACGTCTCCAACAATAATTCATATAGCGCAAATGACGTATAAGAACGTAGTAGTATATAAAAATACAAAGTTTATTGTGAATACAAAATTAAAAACTGACATATTTATTAAACATAATGATTCTGATACATTAATAGTGGGCAATGTAAGCAGGTACTCAAGGCTAAACCAAACACATGGTGCAAAGTTCTAATGAAAGGTTGCTGAGATGGGACATATATAAGTATGGATATGTCAAACATATACCATAGCCAAGTTGCTGGTATATAGACTGTCAGAAAGGCTCCAGTGAGCGGCTAAAGTGCACAGTGCATGGCTAAATAAGAAGAAGACAGTCTCCATTAAGGGGGGGGGTTTGTCAGAAAGATGGACGTCCTGCGGGATGCCTGGAAGGCAAAGAGGACCTATTTGCTTGTGGAGGAGAGGCCATAGACTTTTGCGCACCTTAGTGTGGTGTGCGGGGTGTGCCAAAAACTTTCGTGGGACCTTTGGGTGTTGGTAAGGGTTTAGTTTAGGTGGGGAGGAAAAAAATATATATACAGTACAGATCAAAAGTTTGGACACACCTTCTCATTTAAAGATTTTTCTGTATTTTCATGACTTTGAAAATTGTACATTCACACTGAAGGCATCAAAACTATGAAGTAACACATGTGGAATTATATACTTAACAAAAAAGTGTGAAACTACTGAAAATATGTCTTATATTCTAGGTTCTTCAAAGTAGCCACCTTTTGCTTTGATGACTGCTTTGCACATTCTTGGCATTCTCTTGATGAGCTTCAAGAGGTAGTCAACGGAAATGGTCTTCCAACAATCTAGAAGGAGTTCCCAGAGATGCTTAGCACTTGTTGGCCCTTTTGCCTTCACTCTGCGGTCCAGCTCACCCCAAACCATCTTGATTGGGTTCAGGTCTGGTGACTGTGGAGGCCAGGTCATCTGGCGTAGCACCCCATCACTCTCCCTCTTGGTGAAATAGCCCTTACACAGCCTGGAGGTGTGTTTGGGGTCATTGTCCTGTTGAAAAATAAATGATGGTCCAACTAAACGCAAACCGGATGGAATAGCATGCCGCTGCAAGTTGCTGTGGTAGCCATGCTGGTTCAGTATGCCTTCAATTTTGAATAAATCCCCAACAGTGTCACCAGCAAAGCACCCCCACACCATCACACCTCCTCCTCCATGCTTCACGAAGGGAACCAGGAATGTAGAGTCCATCTGTTCACCTTTTCTGCGTCGCACAAAGACACGGTGGTTGGAACCAAAGATCTCAAATTTCGACTCATCAGACCAAAGCACAGATTTCCACTGGTCTAATGTCCATTCCTTGTGTTCTTTAGCCCAAACAAGTCTCTTCTGCTTGTTGCCTGTCCTTAGCAGTGGTTTCCTAGCAGCTATTTTACCATGAAGGCATGCTGCACAAAGTCTCCTCTTAACAGTTGTTGAAGAGATGTGTCTGCTGCTAGAACTCTGTGTGGCATTGACCTGGTCTCTAATCTGATCTGCTGTTACCTGCGATTACTGAGGCTGGTGACTCGGATAAACTTATCCTCAGAAGCAGAGGTGACTCTTGGTCTTCCTTTACTGGGGAAGTCCTCATGTGAGCCAGTTTCTTTGTAGCGCTTGATGGTTTTTGCAACTGCACTTGGGGACACTTTCAAAGTTTGCCCAATTTTTCGGACTGACTGACCTTCATTTCTTAAAGTAATGATGGCCACTCGTTTTTCTTTACTTAGCTGCTTTTTTATTGCCATAATACAAATTCTAACAGTCTATTCAGTAGGACTATCAGCTGTGTATCCACCTGACTTCTGCACAACACAACTGATGGTCCCAACCCCATTTATAAACCAAGAAATCCCACTTATTAAACCTGACAGGGCTCACCTGTGAAGTGAAAACCATTTCCGGTGACTACCTCTTGAAGCTCATCAAGAGAATGCCAAGAGTGTGCAAAGCAGTCATCAAAGCAAAAGGTGGCTACTTTGAAGAACCTAGAATATAAGACATATTTTCAGTTGTTTCACACTTTTTTGTTAAGTATATAATTCCACATGTGTTAATTCATAGTTTTGATGCCTTCAGTGTGTATGTACAATTTTCAAAGTCATGAAAATACAGAAAAATCTTTACATGAGAAGGTGTGTCCAAACTTTTGGTCTGTACTGTATATATATATATATATATGAGTGTTAATGGTAAGTTTTGGCCAGGCGGCCTAATTTTTCCTTTTATTTTGGGCAATGGGCCAGATTTTGGTTTTCCTTTAAGTATATATCAGGGGGTTTAGCTGTGAATGTGAGCGCATGAATGTGTTTGGATGTTGATTTTTTGGGCATATTGACAATATGGTTGAAAGTTAAGGTTTCTTCCCTTGCTGGGGGGTTAAAAGAAAAGGGGAAAGGAACTGGACTTTGGACATTCGGGGTTTGTGGGTTGTTGTTTTTTTTTTTTTTTTTTGCTGTGGTTCAGTTTCTCTATGTGATGTTCGTGTTTATGTTGGTGTTTTGTATTTTTATAATAAAAAAGAGTTCCATTTCTGTCTGCTAGTGCTTTTACAGATATTTGTAGAAATAGGCCCAGGTATCAGGGGCCAGGAATAATTTTTTTTGGATCTTAATCCTGATTATTTGCTTAAAAAGCAATCCAATCCAGAGAACACCGTTTTTCTGCGCCATTTGCTTGTTAGAACTGCAGAATACAGCCAGATCCTTTCCATACTACAGCGCTAAAAATCCAGCTATTTAAAACTGTGGTTTGTCCATCACAAGGATCACATATAATTGCGCTGAAAATATTGCCATTTCTGGCCTCCATTGAAATTTTGCTGCAGTGTGTCAGTGAACTTATTGACACGAGGTCTGCGCTGTTAAAAATAGTTACCTACAGGCCAGCTATTTAAAGCTGTGGTTTGTCCGTCACACGGATCACATATAAGCTCCAAATTCAGTCATTTGTAGTGAGCGTGGAAGATATTGTCCTCCATTTAAAATGGACAAGGCACATGGCAAGGGACGGGGAACTGGACAGGATGGTGATGGTGCATGCAGAGGTTGAGGCCGAGGCTGTGGGCAAGCTGAAATTGTGCCACAACAAACACCCACATCTTCTCTCCTGACCTTCCTGTCCCAATTCCTAGGGGACCTCAGCACACCACTATTGAACCCAGAGCAGTGTCAAAAGGTTGTTGGTTGGATAGCGGATAATGGTTCTAGTCACTTTGCCACCACCACCACCCTGTCTTCCACACGGTCAAGTCTCAGTAGCAATGAGTCTGGACCGCATATTCTTCACCCTCATCCTCCTTCCTCCCACCATGCCGAGTGCCTGGAGACAATTAGATTCGGGCCTCTCGCCTGGTCCACTTGAAGCAGGGCAAGAGGAGATCGCATGTAGTGATGCTCAAATATTTGAGGAGCCACGGTCATATGAAGGCGATGGTAGGAAAGTGCCACAAGAGGTGAATGATGATGAGACACAATTGTCAGAAAGTCAGGAGGAGGACCAGGGTGCGGAAGTGGAAGACGAGGTGGTGGATGATATAGTAACTGACCCAACCTGGCAGGAGGACATGCAAAGCGAGTACAGCAGCACACAAGGGGAGGGAGGCAGAGCACTCCAACAGGCAGGAAGAAGCAGTGTGGTGGCCGAAAACAAAAGGCGGGCAACCGCTCCCCGTAACACCAACACGACAGAAGTTGCCAGTATAACTGTTAGGTCTTCCCGAGTATGGTTGTTTTTTAAAGACTCTGCCAATAACCCCAAAAAGGCCATTTCCACCACCTGTCAGGCCAGCATGATCAGGGGTAGCAAAACTACCAGCCTGACCACCACTAGCATGATCAGGCACATGGCAGCAAAGCACCTGACTTTGTGGGCCGGACACCAGGGTCCAGGAACAGTGTCTGTGGGTGACACCACTGTTTCTTCCGCTGTTATGCATGCAAGCCAATCCCCTGTCCTTAGTGCATGTGAAGATGCCTCCCGCCCTGCACCTGTTGCTGCACACTCTCAACTAGCACCAACAGCAAGCATGTCCTTGTCCCAGTGCAGCATTCAGTTGTCCATACCCCAGTCCTTGGAATACAAATGCATATACGCAGACAACGCCCCACAGGCCACATTACTAAATTCCCACATTTCGCGACTGCTTGCGCTCGAAATGTTGCCTTTTAGGATCGTGGAGACGGAAGCTTTCTGGAACATCATGGCAGTGGCCGTCCCTCGGTGCTCGGTCCCCAGCCACCACTATTTCTCCTGGTTTGCAGTCCCCGCATTACACAAGCACGTGTCCCACAACATTAGCCGTGCCCTCAACAATGCAGTTACTGGGAAAGTTCACCTAACCACGGACAATTGGACAAGTGCTTGTGGGCAGGGACGGTACATCTCACTCACTGCACACTGGGTTAACATAGTGGAAGCTGGGACCCAGTCAGACCTTGTCACGGAACACATGCTCCCGACCCCGAGGATTGTGGGCCCTAGGTCAATCAGGGTTGCCCCCACAGTTTACAACTCCTGCACCTAATTCTCCTCAGCCTCCTCCTCCTCTTCAGCCTCCATCTCTGTAATGACCACATCAGTCACAAGCTGGAAGCACTGCAGCTCTGCCTCAGCCAAGCGGCAGCAGGCTGCACTGAAGTTAATATGGTAAAGTGACAAACCGCACAATGCTGAAGAGTTGTGGACAGCTCTGAAAGAGCAGGCAGATCTGTGGCTGACACCGCTGAACCTACAGTCAGGCATGGTCATGTGTGACGATACCCGGAACCTGGTGGCGGCTCTGAGGCGAGGCGAGCTCATACATAGAATCATAGAATCATAGAATGGGGTAGAGTTGGAGGGGACCTCCTGTGTCATCTGGTCCAACCCCCTGCTCAAATCAGGATTCACTAAATCATCTCAGACAGATATCTGTCCAGCCTCTGTTTGAAGACGTCCATTGAAGGGGAACTCATCACCTCTCGTGGCAGCCTGTTCCACTCATTGATTACCCTCACTGTCAAAAAGTTTTTTCTAATATCTAATCTGTGTCTCCTCCCATTCAGTTTCATCCCATTGCCTCTAGTGTTTCCTTGTGCAAATGAGAATAAAGATGATCCTTCTACAATGTGACCATGCCTGGCCCATGTGCTTAATCTCATGGTTCAGCGGTTTCTCAAAACCTATCCGGAGCTGCCATATCTGGTTGTGAAAGTACTCCGCCTGTGTGCTCATTTTAGAAAGTCAGCTACAGCTTCCGCAGCCCTTGCCGTGCTTCAGCAGAGTTTGCAGCTTCCAGCTCACAGACTGGTGTGTGATGTCTCCACGCATTGGAACGCTACACTGCAGATGTTGAGAAGGATTTGTGAGCAGAAGAGGACAGTTGTTGACTACCAGCATCAACAAGGCCGTTGGTATTCAGTTCAGACTCTACACATAAGACCTCAGGAGTGCACATGGATGTCAGACATCTGTACCATCCTCCAAAACTTTGAGGACTCCATCAACATGGTGATCGGCGATGACGCCATAATTAACATCACCATCCCACTTCTCTGTCTTCTAAAATGCTCTCTGCTCACAATCAGAGAGGATGTATTGCAGGCAGAGCACGATGAGAAGGAGCAAGGAACCACACAAGGTGATTACACACAGCCCAGCTTCATCTCATCCCAACGTGGATTGGGTGATAATGAGGAAGAGGAGGAGGAAGAAAAGGAGCTAGTTTCATGTGCTGTAGACAGAGCATGGTCAGTCGTTCTCTCGGTGAGGACATGGAACTCTTGCCTGTTAGCAGTCTAGCACTCATGGCTGAGTTTATGTTACGCTGCCTTTCTTGTGACCCTCTCGTTCTCAAAATTTTGGGGAACAGTAATTGCTGGTTGGTGATACTTCTAGACCCACTCTACAAGGAGAACTTTATACCTCTTATTCCTGAGGCGGACAGGTCTACAAGAATGGGGCAGTACTAGAAGGCCATTGTTACAGAACTATTAAAAAAATTCCCATCTGAAAATGCAGGCGGCAGAGGTTACAGTTCATTGGAAAGCCAAGGAGTACAGCGAGAGAGACACAAATGCAATCCAGCAGAGGCAGGGGAACAGTGTCAAAGTTCTGGGAGAGTTTTCTCAGCCCCTCCCATCTCACAAGGAGTGCAAAGTTTGGGAAGATGCTGAGGGAGTACCTTGCCGACCGTACCAACATCCTCCGTGATTCCTCTGTACCTTATAATTATTGGGTATCCAAGCTGGACACATGGAATGAACTGGCTCTCTACGCCTTGTGGGTTTTTAGTGCTGCCAGTGGAATTATAACTGATAAGCGCATCCGCCTGTCAACTGATAATGCTGACAGGCTGACTCTTATAAAAATGAACAAGGGCTGGATTGGGCCAGACTTCTCAACACCACCGAATGATAGCAACGTAACATAAACTCAAATCCAGTGTCTTTTCTTGGGAGGTGTATTCCCATGCACCTTTTCACACCCACACATGGGTATACTCTTCCTGATTTTGGCTATTTGCTCTTGTCCTCCTCCTTCTCCTCATCCTCATCCTCCACCACTATATCACCAGGGTGACCGAGGTCCGTCATGCAACACCCACATAATTTTTTAAAGGGTGTGTATGATGCCCGTAAAAAAAAATTTTTTTATACAGTATGTTCATGTATACCTCCCAGGGGTAAATGTTTGTCAGCCCATACACTTAGTGCATGGACATTACAAGTATAGGAGACCCGCTCCTTTCTAATGGGAACATTTTTTTATGAGACCCTCCCCCACGTCTTTTCCAAGGTGCATTGGAGTGCCTCCCAATTTTTGGCAGCCCTTGCATTCACTGCATAGGCACACAATGGGAGACCCACGTCCTAATAATGGGAACATTTTTTTCAGGAGGCCCTCCTCTACGTCTCTTCCAAGGGGCATTGGAGTGCCTCCAAATTTTTGGCAGCCCTAGGATTCACTGCATAGTAAAACAGTATGAGAGACACACTTCCTAATAATGGGAACATTGTTTTCAGGAGGCCCTCCTTTAAGTCTCTTCAAAGAGGTATTGGGGTGCATCCAAATTTTGGGCAGACCTGCCACTCACTGCATATGCAATAACAGTATAGGAGACCCACTCTTTAGTAATGGGAACAACAAAGCATAGCCGGCTGATGGCTCACTAAGAATAGCGAGGGCCGACTGCTGGCCCTTTAAGAATAGTAAAGGCCGACTGATCGTCCTATAAAAATAGGCTTTGTGACTTTCAGAGTCCCTCCCTCATAAATAAAACAGGATGTGTTTGATCATGTCTCACACACCAATTGGCCAGATAAGGTTGTGAAATGTTAAAATGACATTTCCCGGTGAATGCATTTGAAAGCAATGCAAAAGTGCAAAAACGCATCAAAAACGCTACGTGTGAACATAGCCTACGATGTGGTGGAGTATTTTTGGTTTTGGTTATTTATTTTGCCTTATATACAAGTCATTACCCTGGAAAGGATGTTCCTTAACATATTTCCCAGGAAAATCCATTTTGGTTTTGTTTTTGTATGTTTTATTGTGAGTCCGTAAAAGTGGTGTAATACCTCTGACAATGTTGTTGACAGCAGTGACCTGGGAGTCAGAAATGCTTCCAGGGGTCTTCTCCATGCTGTTCCCATGTCATTTGAGCACAGTTCCCATCGATTTTGGCAATTTTTAGGCCCTTTGCAGACCGGCGGTGGGGAGCCGTCTGAAAAATGCTTGAGTTTTCCATAGACTTACGTTGGGCTTGTTGCTTGGGTACAGCACCCGAGCATTCCAATTTGCTCAACTCGAGCATCGAGCACCCGAGCATTTTAGTGCTTGCCTTTCACTAGTTAGCACTGAAGCCATGCAGCGCTGGGATGCTGGGTTCAAATCCCAGCAAGGACAACATCTGCAAGGATTTTGTATGTTTTCCCTGTGTTTGCGTGCGTTTCTACCTCAGTAAATAAAAAGCAGCCATACAATGTCCCTGAACATTCTCACACACTTTTCTTAGCCAGGACTACTTCTCGGCAGGGTTGGACAGTTCCACCAGAGAATCCTTGGGTGGGCCTTGGCTTCTCCATCAGGAGACTTCATGATAGCGCTGTTATGTTCTGCTACCAAAGCTAAGGAAAGAGAGGAGATCTGTCCCTACTATAGGACTCAGCTGAATCCCTACGATGTAACAGGGAACCTGATCCTGCGATCAGACCTGCTAAAGTCCTAATCTAGTCTGTACGGAGACCTATAGATGTGGGGAGGGAATCCCTACAAGTACTAAGGACTGGGAGGAATATGGGACACCTCCTAACAGAAATAGTAGCAGACAGACGAACAAACAAAATAGATAGAACATAGAGGTCCGTAGACCAAGCAAACTAACAGAGTTAGATACAGAGCACAGGCTAGCTAGAAAGTAGATATACAATGAAGTCCAGCAAAGCCAGAAGGGCGGAGCAGGATTAAATAGGCCAACAAGGTCATGTGACCAGCAAAGGAAAAAAAACCTAACAGCAAGGTTCTAACAGTACCCCCCCTTCTAAGAGGATCCTCCGGATCCCCTAGGACCAGGCTTATCAGGAAATCTCCTGTGAAATGCTCTGATAAGTCTGGACGCGGAAACATCATCTGACCTCACCCAAGAGTTATCCTCGGGTCCGAAACCTTTCCAGGCCACAAGATACTGCAAACTACCTCTATACCGTCTAGAGTCAAGGATGTGAGAAATTTCATATTCCCCGTCCTCCACCACCGGAGGAATAGAGGCAGAGACGTCACCATCCGACACAACAGCTTTTTTTAACAGAGAGACATGAAAGACCGGATTAATTCTCCAGGAGGTAGGAACCTCCAACCTAACAGCAGATTGGTTGACAACCTGAAGCACCTTAAAGGGCCCTACAAACTTGGGACCCAATTTCTTAGAAGGAATCCTCAACCGCAGATTCCTAGAGGACAACCAAACCATGTCACCAACAGCGAACAAAACCTCCTGTCGTTTCCTATCAAAGTAGTCTTTAGATTTTCTGTTGGCCTCCTGAAGATTACCACGCACATCCGTCCAAACTCTTTCCAAATCACCGGAAAAATTCTCCTCCTCAGGCACGGCAGATCCCAACTTGGAGAACGACCCAAACGACGGATGTCTCCCAGAACAACAAAAAAAGGCGAACAACCAGCAGAAGAAGATGTATGATTGTTCAGAGCAAATTCGGCAAGTGGCAGAAACTCAGACCACCCCTCTTGATTGTCTGCCACAAAACAACGCAAGAACTGCTCAACATCCTGGTTTTTCCTTTCTGTCTGGCCATTAGATTCAGGATGATATCCGGACGAAAACGACAAATGAATTCCCAACCTGTCACAAAAGGCACGCCAAAAACGAGCCACGAACTGAGGACCCCTATCAGAAACAATGTCAGTAGGAACGCCATGAAGTCTGACAATTTCCTTGACAAAGGCCTTAGCGAGAGTTTTAGCGCATGGCAGTTTGACGAAGGGAACCAAGTGACACATCTTGCTAAAACGGTCCACGACCACCCAGATGACAGTAAAACCCTCAGAGGGGGGAAGGTCAGTTATAAAGTCCATAGCCAAATGTGTCCAAGGAGCACTGGGGACCTCCAAAGGACAAAGCAACCCCGCAGCAGGAGTATGTGAGGACTTAGATCTAGCACATATAGTACATTGGCGCACCCACTTAATGACTTCCTTCTGCCATCCAGGCCACCAAAAACTGCGACCCACCAGTCTCTTGGTCTCAGAGATTCCGGGATGACCTGCCAACCGAGATTCGTGACACTCAACAAACAAATCTCTCCTAAAGGTCCCAGGCACAAACAACCTCCCATGAGGAGTGTTAGATGGGGCATTCTCCTGAGCTTTAAGAATCTCATCTTCCAAAACGGAGTCTAAAGCAGCTATCACAACACCTTCTTGTAAAATGTTTTCCTCTTTCTCAGCACCGACTATGGGAGAAAAACTGCGAGACAAGGCATCCGCCTTAACATTCTTAGTACCAGGGATGTAAGTAACGGAGAAATTAAACCGCGAGAAAAACAGTGCCCACCTAGCCTGACGGGCATTCAGGCGCTTGGCAGCATCAAGATATATCAGATTTTTATGATCCGTAAGAACCTGAATGGGAAATTCCGCACCTTCCAAGAAGTGGCGCCAGTGTTCAAATGCGAGTTTAATAGCCAATAATTCCCGATTACCAATATCGTAATTCAGTTCAGTCTCCGAAAATTTTTTTGAAAAAAAGGCACAGGGATGTAATCCATCCCCGTTATCCTGAGACAATACTGCGCCAACCCCCACAGAGGAAGCATCAACCTCAACCAAAAACGGCCTAGTAACATCAGGCTGCATAAGGATGGGAGCAGAGGTGAACCTCTCCTTGAGATACACAAAAGCTTCAATGGCCTCAGAAGACCACTGAACCGCATCAGCACCTTTCCTGGTGAGATCAGTCAGAGGTTTGACAATACTAGAAAAAATTTTTATGAATTTTCTGTAGTAATTGGCGAAACCCAAAAACCTCTGTATCGATTTCAAACCAATAGGCCTAGGCCATTCCTGCACAGCCTGAACCTTAACCGGATCCATCTCAAAACCTTTGCTGGAGATAATGTAGCCCAAAAAACTAATTCTCTGTACAGCGAACTCACATTTCTCCAGCTTAGCAAAAAGCGAATTGTCCATTAATAACTGTAATACCTCACGTACGCTCCGCCAATGAGACTCCAGATCTGGCGAATAAATCAAAATGTCATCCAAATACACAACCACATTTTTACCGATCAAAGGTCTAAGGATGTCATTAATCAGATTCTGAAAAAATGCAGGAGCATTAGTAAGACCAAAAGGCATAACCAGATTCTCAAAATGACCCACAGGAGTGTTAAAAGCAGTCTTCCATTCATCACCCTCCTTCATGCGCAACAGATTGTATGCCCCCTTAAGGTCAATTTTAGAGAACCACTTGGCCCCCAATAACTGGTTAAACAGATCAGGAATCAATGGCAGTGGGTAAGGATTGCGTACCGTAATTTTGTTAATCTCACGAAAATCCAGACAAGGACGTAAACCGCCGTCCTTTTTTTTTACAAAAAAAAATCCAACCGCCACAGGAGACTTAGAGGGCCTAATGTGACCGGCGGCCAAACTTGTCTGTATGTATTCCTCCAAAGCCTTCCTCTCAGGAATAGTAAGGTTAAATAAACAACTTTTAGGAAGAGTCGCTCCAGGGACAAATTCAATAGAACAATCATAGTCTCTATGGGGAGGCAAAACCTGCGATTCCTTCTCAGAAAAAACTCTCCAAAAATCCTGAATAGGAACAGGCAATTCTCCCCTATCCAAAGCTGCAATACGCCCGTTACAACACTTGTCATAACATTTATGGCTCCAGGATTTAATTTCACTGGTAGACCAATCCAGTACAGGATTGTGAAATTTTAACCAGGGCAAACCCAATATTACTGGAGAAGGCAAGTTATTCAACACTACCAAATCCAATTTCTCATGGTGAACACCATTAATAGTGAGAGGAAATTCACTGACCTTGAGAGTAATATTCTTCAAAGGGGAGCCATCCACAGAAACCACAGCAATGGGGGATGATAAAGGTTCAGGTTTTAAATTGAGTTTTTCCACGAATCCCCCATCAATTACATTCAGTGTAGACCCGCAATCAACAAACACCCGAAATTCCATTAATTTTTCCTGAGCAATCGTGGAAGCAGCTAAAAATATACCCTTGGAATTTAAACAGGCAATACGGGCGTGACTGACCATTTTTTTTTCTTTCTTCATATGAAGCTCACAGCCTTTAATCAAATGACCAGATTTTCCGCAATAGAAACACAAGCCTTCCGAAAAACGACGGTCTTTTTCTTGAGAGCGAGGTGCCACCGATCCAATCTCCATCGGTTCACCACTGTTAGTACACACATTATCATAACCAGAAACTGACATAGCAGAGGATTTGCTCTCATTAACCCTAGCACGCAGTCTTCTATCCACCCGTATAGCTAATTGCATAGCCTGTTGCAAATCCTCAGGTGTAGGATAAGCAATTAGCAGGTCTTTAACCCTTTCACTGAGCCCAGCAAGAAATAGACTTTTCAGAGCAGAATCGTTCCACCCTGTTTGAGTGGACCAACGACGAAAATGAGTACAATATTTTTCGACATTACCTGATCCTTGTTTTAAACGTCTCAACTCAGTCTCAGCTGATGCCACACGGTCAGGATCATCATATAATAGTCCTAAAGCAGAAAAAAAACTATCCACTGATCTGAAGCATGTATCACTAGGTTGCAAAGAAAAGGCCCACTCCTGAGGCTCTTTGCGCAAAAGTGACATTATGAACCCTACGCGCTGGGATTCATCCCCAGAGGACTTGGGTCTCAAACGAAAATACAATAAGCAAGCATTTTTAAATGAAAAAAATTCTCGATGTTCACCAAAAAATAAATCCGGCAAACATACCTTAGGCTCCAAGAAATATGCTCCAGGACAGTTACTCACGTGCTGACGGAGCTCGGCCACTTCCAGAGAGAGTCCCTGCAGGTGTTTAGCCAAATCCTGAACCGACACCATGATGGAACAAAAAAAAAAATCTTTCCTTAGAGAATTTGCAGGCTGGACTTACTGTTATGTTCTGCTACCAAAGCTAAGGAAAGAGAGGAGATCTGTCCCTACTATAGGACTCAGCTGAATCCCTACGATGTAACAGGGAACCTGATCCTGCGATCAGACCTGCTAAAGTCCTAATCTAGTCTGTACGGAGACCTATAGATGTGGGGAGGGAATCCCTACAAGTACTAAGGACTGGGAGGAATATGGGACACCTCCTAACAGAAATAGTAGCAGACAGACGAACAAACAAAATAGATAGAACATAGAGGTCCGTAGACCAAGCAAACTAACAGAGTTAGATACAGAGCACAGGCTAGCTAGAAAGTAGATATACAATGAAGTCCAGCAAAGCCAGAAGGGCGGAGCAGGATTAAATAGGCCAACAAGGTCATGTGACCAGCAAAGGAAAAAAAACCTAACAGCAAGGTTCTAACAAGCGCAAACTTTGCAGCTGTTATGAGGCTCTTGAGCGGGGGAGAAAGGTGAGCCCTCAGAATCAAATCCTCTGGTGGGCCCAATGTTTTTTGGTCTGAAACTGCTTCTCAATGGGAGTTGTATTTCACCACAGCCATATTTGACCCACTTTGACAAAACGCTAGCAGCAGGGCAGGTCAGTACCTCCAAGGCGTGGAGTTCATGCCACGTGTCCAGCTGGGATACTCAATAATTATAAGGCACAGAGGAATCACGGAGGACGTTGATATGGTCGGCATGGTACTCCCGCAGCATCTTCCGCAACTTTTCCCTCCTTGGGAGAGTACCCCGCGCATCAGGGCTTGTGCAATGGGAGGGTCTGAGAAAACTGTCCCAGAAATTTGATAGTGTCCCTCTGACTCTGTTGGATTGCTGGATTACTCCTTGGTTGTCCAACGAACTGTGACCTCTGCCGCCAGCGTTTCCAGATGGGAATTTTTAAAAAAATTTGGCAACAAGGGCCTTCTCGTACTGCACCATTTTATTAGGCCTATCCTGCAAGGGAATAAGAGACAAAAAGTTCTCCTTGTAGCATGGGTCTAGAAGTGTCACCAACCAATAATGACTGTCACCCAAAATTTGGACAACACGAGGGTCGCGGGAAAGGCAGCGTAACATAAACTAAGCCATGTGTGCCAGACTGCTAACAGGCAAGACTTTTGTGTCCTCACCAAGAGGATGACTGACCATGCCCTCCTCCTCATCTTCCTCCTCCTCCTTCATCTCCCTGAACAGACGGTATGACAGTTGTGCAGGTAGTACCGTCTATAGCGCAGGAAACTAGCTTCTGTTCTTCCTCCTCCTTCTCCTCCTCTTTCTCATTGTCACCCAATCCATGTTGGGATGAGATGAGGCTGGGCTTTATGTAATCACCCTGTGTGGTTCCTTGCTCCATCTCATCATGCTCTGCCTGCAATGCATCCTCTTTAATTGTGAGCAGAGAGCATTTCAGAAGACAGAGAAGCGGGATGGTGACGCTAATTATGGCATCATCGCCACTCACCATCTTGGTGGAGTCCTCAAAATTTTGGAGGATGGTACATATGTCTGAAATCCATGTCCACTCCTGAGGTTTTGTGTGAAGTCTGACCTGAATACCGACGGCCTTTTTGATGCTGGTAGTCAACAACTGCCCTCTTCTGCTCACAAATCCTTCCCAACATCTGAAATGTAAAGTTCCAACATGTGGGGACATCGCAGATCAGTCAGTGAGCTGGAAGCTGCAAACGCTACTGAAGCACGGCAAGGACGGCAGAAGCTGTAGCTGACTTTCCAAAATAGACACACAGGCAGCATACTTTGACAAGCAGATCTGACAGATCTGGGTAGGTTTTCAGAAACTGATGAACCATGAGGTTAAGCACATGGGCCAGGCATTGGTACGTGTGTGAGCTCGCCTCGCCTTGCCTCAGAGCCGCCACCTGGTTCCAGCCATTGTCACGCACGAGCATGCCTGGCTGTATTTTCAGTGGTGTCAGCCACAGATCTGCCTGCTCTTTCAGAGCTGTCCACAACTCTTCAGTATTGTGCAGTTTGTCACCTAAACATATTAGCTTCAGCACAGCCTGTTGCCGCTTGGCCGAGGCAGTGTAGCATTGCTTCCAGCTTGCGACTGATGCGGTCATTTCAGAGATGAAGGCTGAAGGGGAGGAGGAGGAGGTGCAGGAGCTGTAGAATGTGGGGGCAACCCTGATTGACCCAGGGCACATAATCCTCGGCGTCAGGAGGGCATGTTCAGTCCCAAGGTCCGACTGGGTCCCGGCTTCCACTATGTTAACCCAGGGTGCCGTCAGCGAGATGTACCTTCCCTGCCCACTAGCACTTGTCCACATGTCCGTGGTTAGGTAGACTTTCCCATTAACTGCGTTGCTGAGAGCAGGTCTAATGTTGTGGAACACGTGCTAGTGTAATGCGGGGACGGAACACCGGGAGAAATAGTGGCAGCTGGGGACCAAGTACTGAGAGAGGGCCACTACTGTCAGGCAGCGGAAAGCTTCCATCTCCACGAGCCTAAAAGGCAACATTTCGAGTGCAAGCATTTGCGAAATGTGTGAATTTAGTAGTGTGGTCTGTGGGGTGTTGGCTGCGTATTTGCACTTGCGTTCCAAAGACTGGGGTAGGGACAACTGAACGCTGTGCTGGGATAAGGACGTGGACGTGCTTGCTGATGGTGTTAGTTGAGAGTGTTCAACGACAGGTGCAGGGCGGGAGGCATCTTAGCTTGCGCCATGGACAGGGGATTGGCGTGCATGCACAACAGCGGAACAAGCAGTGGTGTCACCCGCAGACACTGTTATTGGACCCTGGGGTTCAGCCCACAAAGTTGGGTGCTTTGCTGCCATGTGCCTGATCATGCTGGTGGTGGTCAGGCTGCTAGTTTTGCTACCCCTGGTGATGCTGGCCTGGCAGGTGGTGCAAATGGCCTTTCTGGGGTTATCGGCAGAGTCTTTAAAAAAATAACCAGACTCGGGAAGACCTAACAGTTGTACTGGAAACTTCCGTTGTGTTGGCGTAATGAGGAACGCTTTCCCGTCTTGTGTCTGCGGCCAACACACTGCTTCTTCCTGCCTGTTGTGGTGCTACCCCTCCCTTCCCCTGTGTGCTGCTGTCTTTGCTCTGTATGTTCCCCTGCCAGGTTCGGTCAGTTACTATATCATCCACCACCTCGTCTTCCACTTCCGCACCCTGTTTCTCATCCTGACTTTCTGGCAATTGTGTCTCATCATCAACATCATCCTCCTCTTGCAACAGTAATTGCAATTTCCCACCGTTGCCTTCGTGTGACCGTGGCTGCTCCAATATTTGGGCATCGCTACACGTGTTCTCCTCTTGACTCGCTTGAAGCTGGCTGGGCGAGAGGCCCGAATCCACAAACGGAAAAGTGAACAGCTCTTCTGAGTGTCCAAGTGTGGGATCAGTTGTCTCCAGGCATTCGGCATGGTGGGAGGAAGGAGGATCAGGGTGAGAAATATGAGGTCCAGACCCACTACTGAGACTTGACCATGTGGAAGACAGGATGGTGATAGTGGTGGCAAAGTGACTTGAAGCATTATCTGCTATCCAACCAACAACCTTTTGATACTGCTCTGTGTTCAATAGTGCTGTTCTGCAGTCCCCTAGTAATTGGGACAGGAAGAGCGAGTGACAAGATGTGGGCGTTTGTTGTGGCACAATTTCAGCTTGCCCAAGGCCACATCCTTAGCCTCTGCATGCACCATCACCATCACGTCCACTTCCCCGTCCCTTGCCAAGCACCTTGCCCATTTTTAATGGAGGACAATATTTTCCACGTTCACGAGAAATGGCTGATTTTGGATCGCAGTTATATGTGATACATCTGACAGAGAACCACAATTCTAAATAGCAAGCCTGTAATTTGCTAATACTATTCTTCCCAGACACCTAGTGTGAATAGCTTGACCGACACACTGCAACGAATTGAAAATGGAAGAAATGTCTGATTTTGGAACTGTCTTATAGGTTTTATGTCTGACAGAGAACCACGGTTTTAAATAGCAGGCCTGTAATTTGCTAATACTATCCTTCACAGACACCTAGTGTGAATAGCTTGACCAACACACTGCAACGGAATGAAAATGGAAGAAATGGCTGATTTTGGAACACTCTTATAGGTGATCTGTCTGACAGAGAACCACAGTTTTAAAAAGTAGGTCTGTAATTTACTAATATTATTCTACATGGAGCCCTAGTGTGAATATCTTCACAGAAATACTGCAACGGAATAAAAATGGAAGAAATGTATGAATTTTGAACAGTCTTATAGGTTATATGTCTGACAGAGAACAACGATTTTAAATAGTAGGCCTGTAATTTACTAATATTATTCTACATGGAGACCTAGTGTGAATAGCTTCACTGACACACTGCAACGGAATGGAAATGGAAGAAATGTATGATTTTTGAACAGTCTTATAGGTGATATATCTGACAGAGAACCACAGTTTTAAATAGTAGGCCTGTAATTTACTAATATTATTCTACACGGAGACCTAGTGTGAATAGCTTCACCGACACACTGCAATAGAATGGAAAAGGAGGCCAATATTTTCCACATTCGGTTCAAATTTCTGGATTTTTATCGCTGAAATATGGAACAGATATGGCTTTATTCTGTAGAGAGAACAAGCAAATGGAGCAGGAAAATGGTGTAATCTGGATTGCTTTTTAAACAGATAAGCAGGATTAAGATGAAAAAAAAAATTCCCTGGCCCCTGATATCTGGAGCTATGTATCGAAATATCTGTAATTATTATAGAAGCAGCAGACAGGACGTACAATGGACCCTCTTGTTCTGTATCATACACTGCAGTCTGCCACATACACTGCCTGCCTGCCTATCTCTGATTATATGCAGCTGGATTAGTCCTCAGAAGGACTGTAAGTTCAGATATATATATATATATATATATACATATATATGTTGTGGAAAACTTATACTAACAGGATGTTCAATGGACCCTCTTGTGTTGTATCATGCACTGCAGTCTGCCACATACCCTGCCTGCCTACCTCCTGCTATCACTACTGAATATATGCAGCTGGATTAGTCCTAAGAAGGACTGTTAGTTCAGATTACTATAGATATATGTTGTGGACTACCTATACTAAGTATATACAAGCAATCTCTCCCTGACGCAGCAGCACCTCTCCCTACACTGTCTGATTCCGGAGTGACTGTGACGAGCATGGTGGTGCCCGGTCTTATATACACCTGATGATGCTATGCGGCCAGCCAATCACTGTAATGCCCACAACCAACATGGCTACAGCATTACAGTGCATGGCAGGCAATCCCTGCATGTTCATTGGCTCTCTAAATAGGGCCAAACATGCAGGGAGGGGACCCGAGTTCCCACCTGAGCAACCCGGAAATCCGCGCCGAGCTTGTCGAGCATAGTGATGCTTGGGTGAGTACCGAGCAGTGGCGAGCACGTTCGCTCATCACTACTGTTCAGCTAAAATCTCCAATGCTTTAAAATGGAAAGCAAAACATGAGACGTGAAAGAAAACTAAAGACCACCATTTGAATGGATCGAAGAATAGCCAGAATGTCAAAGGCTCAGCCAATGATCAGCTCCAGGATGATCAAAGACAGTCTCAAGTTAACTGTGAGTACTGTGATAGTTAGAAGATTCCTTTGTGATGCTAATCTCTTAGCAAGAAGTCCCCGCAAAGTCCCACTGTTAAAAAAAGATATGTACTGAAGCGGATACAATTTGCCAAAGAACGCATCAACTGGCTTAAAGAGAAATGGAGAAACATTTTGTGTACTGATGAAAGTAAAATTGTTCTTTTTGGCTCCAAGGGCTGCACACAGTTCGTCAGACAACCCCCAAACACTGCTTTTAAGCCACAGTACAATCTGAAGACAGTGAATCATGGTGGTGCAAGCATCATTATATGGGCATGTTTCTCTTACTATGGTGCTAGACCTATTTACCGCATACCAGGGATCATGGACCAGTTTGCATATATTAAAATACTTGAAAAGGTCATGTTGCCTTATGCTGAAGAGGATATGCCCTTGAAATTGGTGTTTCAACAAGACAACGACCCTAAACACACCAGTAAACGAGCAAAATCTTGGTTCCAGTCTAACAAAATTGAGGTTATGGAGTGGCCAGCCCAATCCCCGCACCTTAATCCGATAGAACACTTGTGGGGTGACATCAAAAATACAGTTTATGAGGCAAAGCCAACAAATGACAATAAGTTATGGGATATAGTCAAAGCATCCTGGGATAGAATAACAGTTGACAGGTGCCAGAAGTTGGTTGCCTCTATGCAATATAGATGTGAAGCAGTTCTAAAAAACTGTGGGTATACTACTAAATATTAGGTTAGTGATTCACAGGAATACTAAATCCTCAAAAAAAGTGCATATTGTGAGTTTGTAAAAACAAATGCAGACACTGCTATTTTTTTAGAACAGCCCAATGTCCATTTTTTATTTCCTGTAAAGTAGTTACAAATTATATACATTTCTCTTCATGTTTTTAATTAGAAAACTCATGTTTTTGAAAACACTGCTATTATTTTGAACACTACTGTATTTTTTGTTGCTCAGCAACTTAGGCCTCTGCCTGTAAGTTAAGGTTGTGGGTTTGAGGCCGAGAGACTCAAAGAAAAAAACATTACATTTTTGTAGTTGCTTATTATTTTTACTACTTTTGTAGGAACAAAAATATATTTTTCTTCACTTCAGTATACAGGTACAGGACATGTATAACCTGCTTCTGTGTTCATTGCCTGCAATAGAGGTCAAGATTACCAAATTCTCCTATGTGTATCAGTCTAAGCTGCGGCTCATTTGTAGAGCGGCAGCTTGCGAACATGGAGATGCAAGTTTGAGTCCAGGGGAGACCTGATCAGAGAAGAAGCAGTGAATATATAATTTAATTTATGCACTGAGCAGAAAGCATTCCCGCACCCAGAAGAAGAGGAGCTATGAGACGTCTGAGAGATGAGAGGTGAGTATAGAAGCCAGAATAAAAGCTGTGACGTGATGGGACAATTCCACAGAATCCGTGATGGGACAGTTCAGCTGAATCCGGACAGTTGTGAGCTATGCAGACGTGTGCTGTTCGAGAAAAATCGGACAGTACGTTGACCAATGTTATTTAATAGGGCTGTTCAGATGGCAGTTCTTTCATATGGACCAAGTATCAGTGTTAAAAAAATAGCAAACGGCAGTAGCTCAAAGCAGGATAGGCTATAGCAAATAACATATTTGATTTTAAGGATTCCATCAAATTCTCTAGCTTCTTCGAGATTTTAATGAGTGGATTACTACAATCAAGCTGGCAAAGGAGCATGGTGTCCTCAACATTTTCTGTTGTTGCCTCAGGATAAGTAATGGATTTTGCCACATCCACATAGCAAAAACGTAACGTAGTAGTAGTTGCACATTGACAGGAGAATAATGAATCTGCAAATCACTTTTAAGATGTGTGACAAAGTTTTAAGAATTGGTTTCATTTTCAATTCAGCCTGTTTTAGCTGTAGAAAAACAGGCATTGACCACACATCCAAATATTATACAGTACATTGATGTACTGCGGCTAAATAAAATGCTTAGTTAAAATTCTGATCAGAATTTTTAAGCCCACTTCCACGTCATGGCAAGCCTCTTAGTAGGTCCCTAACCTGTTAAGTATATTTAATAGCTATGCATTGAACACTACCACCCCAAAATCGCACCTGCGAGAGGAGTGAGCCAGGTGCTCCACAGCACCCATACTGCCAAGCAAAGCTCCTCAGCTCTGGGCTACATGACCCCATAGACACAGCTACAATGGACACCATGATGTGCCCAGGGTGCCGAGTTGTTGGTTTTGGGGATGCCGCGGTGGCCGGCTCCCGGGCCCGTACCCTGGGGTCACTCTTAAAAAGGAAGGAACGGGAGAAAGGTGTATGGAAAAGGGGAATGTTCGTGACGCCACCTGTGGTATCTGGTGAGGATCACCAGCGCTGCGACAGTCCTCTGAGGCCGGTGTTCAGGCGGCTTAGTTGGTGCTGCTCCCCACAGGTGGAGCGAGACCTCAGGGCAGTGTAGAAAGGAGAGAGGGTTGCAGAATAGAGCGCTGGCGGGTGCGGGGTCACGGAGGAAAGAACAGACAGAGGAAGTAGTTGAAGTCATCCAAGTCTTTACTCACGATAGCGTTTTCTCAGTCCAGAGCTTCCCTCTGCTGTCACACGGCAAGCTGCGGCCGCCAGGGTGGGGTTCAGCACACTCCAGGTAGTTCAGGAGCGCTTGACAGGACCCCCGCTCTAGTGTGTTCCTCTCTTGTAAACTTCTCCCGCCTTGTGCCCCCCACTGAGTCCCGTGCGGGTACTGCGATGTCCGTAATGGGTAGCGTGTATCTCCCGGACCGACTGGGTGCCCTTCTTGGTGACTGGTGGTGAGAACGTGGCGTAAGGCTGGGTCCCTCTGGATAAACTCAGATTAGGGCATACAGGTGGCGACTCTGCTCTGTCCGTATCCCCCTGGGATCCACATAAGCCTCCGGACTTTTCTGACAGAGACGTGAAGTACAAAGTCAGATAATCGGAGACCGGTACCACCTCTTGCGGCAGGGTCTCTCTGGCAGGGCCAGAATAAAGTATGCAGGTGGCGACTCCGCTCCATCCGCACCACCTGAGATCCTTTCGCCTGTGGAGCCTAACTCCTCTGCTCCCCTCCTGGGTCTTCTTGGTAGGACTCTGACCGGGGACAGAGCCGGTTATAACTCTGCCCCAATCCCCCGTCTCGTGGCTTGAGACCGGGAACCGTGGACCCTCCAGCCGGCAGCAGCTTTGTACTGACTTACCGTCCCAAAGACCCACGACCAAAGACCCGGTTATAAAGATGGCCTCCTGTTATATATGATTCTATTAAGTGTTAAAGCAAAGTGCTTCCTCCACCCTCACTCACTACATGGTTCCCCATAACTTTGGTTCCCCCCAACTCCTCCATTCAGGCCCCGGGCAGCACTATGGTGTTTTAGGCCCCCTACAGAACTGGAGTGGTGTAGTGTTGAGCGTGAGGTTGGGGTCCTGTGTGGTAATCCATCCTTACCTTGGAGAGGAGATACCATACCTCTTATAAGGTACAGTACCCCTGTGGCGACGGAACCCTCAGGGGCGCCACACACCACACAGAACCAACACCAATTGAACTAATCAAGAAAACCCACCTAACATATGGTCCCAGGCAAAAAGCTGATAACATAATATTCGGAATTCTTTTTGCAGTCCCCTGCACATTTAAAAGAACTGACGCCAAATGGGATGGTACTTTATTAAGATTTGTATACCATCCCATTTCTACATGTTTCTGGGAAGTCCTTTTAGTCACATGAGTAAATATTCTTAGTTGAAAAACGTAGTTACATGAACATCTTGCGACAAATGATCAAGCAGGATCATCTATGGAAATGGTTTTACGTCCACTGTATTTTCATAGAAACAGATGTCAGCTGAATTTGTTGACCACACATAAGTGCACATTGAAATTGGTTCATTCGCACATCTGTGAGAGCTGTATTCTTTGTGCCAACCATTAGAAGAATGGCTTCCATGCTTCCCTCTGACAGAATCCACTCCAGTTTTTGGCACAAAGCATACAACTCAAATACTTTGTATGCAAGCGTGGAGGCTTACAGTCTTTTACCCATGGCCAAACCTTTAATCTACTTTCAGCAAAGACATGAAACTGAAATAGTACTAGAAAAATAATACAACACTAGTGATGAGCAAAGGTGCTCGCCACTGCTCGGTACCCGCCTGAGCATCACGGCTCGACAAGCTCAGCGCTCGTTGAGTATTTCTGGGTTGCTCGGGCGGGAACTCGGGTCCCCTCCCTACATGTTTGGCGCTCTTTAGAGAGCCAATGAACATGCAGGGATTACCTGCCACGCACTGTAATGCCGTAGCCATGTTTGTTGTGGGCATTACAGTGATTGGCTGACTGCACAGCGTCATCAGGTCTATGTAAGACCTGGTGCCGCTATGCTCGTCACAGTCTACCCCGGAATAAGGCAGAGTAGGGAGAGGTTTTCTTGTTTATAGTTAGTATAGGTATTCCACAACATATATATATATATATATATATATATATATATATATCCAACTGAACTAACAGTCCTTTTGAGGACTAATGCAGCTGCATATATTCAGTGGTGATAGCAGGAGTTAGGCAGGGAGGCAGGGTATGTGGCAGACTTCAGTGCATATAGTGCAAGAGGGTTCATTGAACGTCCTGTTAGTATAGGTATTCCACAACATATATATATATCCATCTGAACTAACAGTCCTTTTGAGGACTAATCCAGCTGCATATAATCAGTGCTAGGCAGGATTTAGGCAGGCAGCCAGTGTATGTGGCAAACTACAGTGCATATAGCGCAAGAGGGTCCATTGAACGTCCTGTCTGCTGCTGTAATAATTACAGATATTTGTAGACATAGCCCCAGATATCAGGGGCCAGGGCAATTTTTTTTTATCTTAATCCTACTTATTTGTTTAAAAAGCAATCCAGAGTACACCATTATTCTGCTCCATTTGCTTGTTAGCACTGCAGAATACAGCCAGATCTGTTCCATATTTCAGCGATAAAAATCCAGAAATTTGAACTTTATGAGAAAAATATTGGCCTCCTTTTCCATTCTGTTGCAGTGTGTCAGTCAAGCTATTCACACTAGATGTCTGTGAAGAATAGTATTAGTAAATTACAGGCCTGCTATTTAAACCGTGGTTCTCTGTCAGACATATCTCTATAAATGGAAAAGCGAACAGCTCTTCAGAGTGTACAACTGTGGGATCAGTTGTCTCTGGGTACTCGGCATGGTGGGAGGAAGGAGGATCAGGGTGAGGAATATGCAGTCCAGACTCACTGCTACTGAGACTTGACCATGTGGAAGAGCTGGTGGTGGTAGCTAAGTGATTGGAAGCATTATCCGCTATCCAACCAACAACCTTTTGACACTGCTCTGGTTTTCAATAGTGGTGTGCTGCGGTCCCCTAGAAATTGGGACAGGAAGGTCAGACGAGAAGATGTGGGTGTTTGTTGTGGCACAATTTCAGCTTGCCCACGGCCTTGTCCTCGGCCTCTGCATGCACCATTACCATCACGTCCAGTTCCCCGTCCCTTGCCATGTGCCTTGCCCATTTTAAATGGAGGACAGTATCTTCCACACTCTCTACAAATGACTGAGTTTGGAGCGAATTTATATGTGATCCGTGTGACGGAGAAAACAGAGTTTTAAATACCTGGCCTGTAGGTAAGTAGTTTGAACAGCAAACTGCGGTGAATTGCTTCACTGACACACTGAAATTTTTTTTTAATGGAGGCCAGAAATGGCATTATTTTCTGAAAACGTATATGTGATCCGTGTGACGGAGAAAACAGAGTTTTAAGTAGATTAATTTTTAGCGCTGTAATATGGAAAGGACCTGGCTGTATTCTGCAGTGCCAACAAGCAAATGGCGCAGAAAAACCGTGTTCTCTGGATTGCTTTTTAAGCAAATAATGAAGATTAATATGCAAAAAAAATTATTCCTGGCCCCTGAGATCTGGGCCTATTTCTAGAAATATAACAGCAGCAGAAGGCAGAACTGGAATGGAGCCTCTTGTGCTATGTGCACTGCAGCCTGCTATATACACACACTGCCTGCCTCTCCATATATACACTGCCTGCCTGATATCTCTGCAGATGGATTAGTTAGTCCTCAAAGGGACTGTTTGTTAAGATGGATATGTGTAATGTACGGTTTTTCTCCCTACACTACCTAATACACAAGCAAATCTCTCCCTGACACAGCAGCAGCTCTCCCTACACTGTCTGATCCGGAGAGAGACTGTGACGAGCATGGCGGCGCCAGGTCTGATATAGACCTGATGACGCTGTGTGGCCAGCCAATCACTGTAATGCCACAACCAACATGGCTACGGTATTACAGTGCATGGCAGGCAATGCCTGCATGTTCATTGGCTCTCTAAAGAGCGCCAAACATGCAGGGAGGGGACCCGAGTTCCCGCTCGAGCAACCGGGAAATATTCACCGAGCGCCGAACTTGTCAAGCACCATGATGCTCGGGCGAGTACCGAGTAGTGGGGAGCACATTCGCTCATCACTAATTAATATCAAACACAGCATGTTACTAAATAATCCTTCCTGACCATATAAACCAATTGCATGCCACCCAAGTTTTCAGTAATGTGAATTTACCTTTACTATATGTAATGCTTTTCCATTGAGATGCCATCTGTACAAAATGCGACCCTGTCCTTGCATATTTAATTTGCAGCTTCATGATTTTACAAGCTACTCTGTTAAGCTGTTTGTCTGATCCCACAAATCTGATCCTCTGAACCAGAACATAATCCTAACAAGCTCCCAACAGCAGCTGAGGCGCAAACTGTGAAACATTGATTAGCTGCTCAGCCTCAAGGGTTTGTGTACACGACTTTAAGTCTGGTTTTTACTTACTCAGCCAATGTTAATAAATATCTCAAATCTGCGGAGAATGTTCTGTGCTTAAGATGTAATAAACAGGTTGAAATATGACCTTTCATGAATAAAATAAAACTTCAAAAATATTGAAGTTCAATATTTTCCATTTATTGCCATTTGAAATAGTTTGACTCCTGACCAGTTCTATAATTTTACTAGACAGTCGTCTATCACTTTTCTGCACCATCATCTAATTCCAAATCAGTTTTATGGAGCACTATATACATATTTTACTGGTCATGCGATATTCACATAGGTGCACAGCTTATTGTAAGGAAGAGCTCCAATAGCTTTACGGTACTGTACAAGGCCTCATTCACATGTCAGTGTTTCCAGTACGTGTGGTGTCCGTTTCCACACGTACCAGAGACACTGACAGTGAATGGGAGTGCGCACATGTCAATCTGTTTCCATGGACCGTGTGTCTGTGGGCCACAAAACGTCCAGCATACATGAACACTGATGACACATGGATGACATCCATGTGTCATCTGTGTGACATGTACCGGTGCCTGGCGAGTGATTCTCTGCTCCTCAGCATGTGCGGTTAGATGGATTACAGCGTAGGACATTTATTTCATCTTCGGATAGTTGAGTATAAGGATTTTTTTATTTTATTCTTAAGTTTACACTTGGAGACATCAAGAGGTGTATACTACTCTCAACATTGTCCCCTGCTGGTGCTGATCACAGCTCAAGCAGTGGACAATGATGAGGGCAGCGTTCAGCACCCAGCGCTTGGGAACAGCATGAACTGTACCGCTGATTCTCAGGCGTCGGTACATGTGGTACTAATGTGGCAAATGGTTGCCACTCGTATGCCAAAAGTTTCACACACTCGGACACACGTACACATGGACACGGATATTTCTGGTACTATTTTTTCCAGACATGTGAAAAAGCCCGTAAGCTGTGCGTTTATCACTAGACCAGAAATGGAGGCTTGCATTCAATGACAACTAACAGAGCTTATAAGACATGAAGAATTGATACAGAAAGTATGTTAGATAGTTTCATACCCTCTTATTTTGATTTTATATCTTTATTTTTAGATACTATGTTTCCTTCTTTTTTTTGCAGTGTATGCATAAATGGGTATTATTATTTTATTAAATTTCTTTAATTAGTTACACAGCATGAAAATAAGCATTTTGTAATTGACTTGTATTTTTGATATCTATAAAGAAGTAAGTTGCTCACCTCACTCTCCCTCTGTCTCAGCTCCTGACAGGACTCCTCATCAGTACTGTAAAATGACAATGTCCTAAACCCCAGTATCAGTAGTTTCCAGAGCAGTTCTCCTAATCATGGCTCTCACTTTCCCTAGCCATATGTTTATATGCTTCCCAAGCCATATGTTTTCTCAAAATCCCTGTTATCTCTATATTTAAATATAGTGATAACAGTGTAAACTCAGAACAAGTACTGACAGACTGTTAAAGAAGTTGTCTGACCACAAAATCTAATTTTTTCAAGCTAATCTGTGCTGTATTGTAATATACAACACCCCTATAAATTAGTTTTTTTTTGTTTCTGCCTTTCATTCCTCCTGAATTTCACTTCATTCCATGCACCCACTTTGTTTACTTGTGGCTCTACCAAACTTGACTGCTCCCTGTGCTTTATTATCTAACCTCATGGCCAGAGCTGGCACCACCCAGCCAAAGTGTCCAGCCCCACCCTCTGCCCACCCACTGCACACTCACTCCAGTATTGGAAGTAACAGAGCAGTGTCCTGTGTCCTTGTGGGTAGAAAGCACTCCACACGTATACATATATACATACGGTACAGACCAAAAGTTTGGACACACCTTCTCATTTAAAGATTTTTCTGTATTTTCATGACTTTGAAAGTTGTACATTCACACTGAAGGCATCAAAACTATGAATCAACACATGTGGAATTATATACTTAACAAAAAAGTGTGAAACAACTGAAAAAATGTCTTATATTCTAGGTTCTTCAAAGTAGCCACCTTTTGCTTTGATGACTGCTTTGCACACTCTTGGCATTCTCTTGATGAGCTTCAAGAGGTAGTCACCGGAAATGGTTTTCACTTCACAGGTGTGCCCAGTCAGGTTTAATAAGTGGGATTTCTTGCCTTATAAATGGGGTTGGGACCATCAGTTGTGTTGTGCAGAAGTCAGGTGGATACACAGCTGATAGTCCTACTGAATAGACTGTTAGGATTTGTATTATGGCAAGAAAAAAGCAGCTAAGTAAAGAAAAACGAGTGGCCATCATTACATTAAGAAATGAAGGTCAGTCAGTCCGAAAAATTGGGAAAACTTTGAAAGTCTCCCCAAGTGCAGTTGCAAAAACCATCAAGCGCTACAAAGAAACTGGCTCACATGAGGACCACCCCAGTAAAGGAAGACCAAGAGTCACCTCAGCTTCTGAGGATAAGTTTATCCGAGTCACCAGCCTCAGAAATCGCAGGTTAACAGCAGCTCAGATTAGAGACCAGGTCAATGCCACACAGAGTTCTAGCAGCAGACACATCTCTTCAACAACTGTTAAGAGGAGACTTTGTGCAGCAGGCCTTCATGATAAAATAGCTGCTAGGAAACCACTGCTAACGACAGGCAACAAGCAGAAGAGAATTGTTTGGGCTAAAGAAGACAAGGAATGGACATTAGACCAGTGGAAATCTGTGCTTTGGTCTGATGAGTCGAAATTTGAGATCTTTGGTTCCAACCACCGTGTCTTTGTGCGACGCAGAAAAGGTGAACAGATGGACTCTACATGCCTGGTTCCCACCGTGAAGCATGGAGGAGGAGGTGTGATTGTGTGGGGGTGCTTTGCTGGTGACACTGTTGGGGATTTATTAAAAATTGAAGGCATACTGAACCAGCATGGCTACCACAGCATCTTGCAGCAGCATGCTATTCCATCCGGTTTGCGTTTAGTTGGACCAACATTTATTTTTCAACAGGACAATGACCCCAAACACACCTCCAGGCTGTGTAAGGGCTATTTGACCAAGAATGAGAGTGATGGGGTAGCCTCTACAGTAGTGTTGAGCCACCCCCGTAGTGTTCGAGTTCGGTTCGGTTCGTCGAACACCCGTGTGTTCGCCGAACTGTTCGTCGAACTGTTCGTCGAACACCTTCGAACACCGTTAAAACCAATGGCAGGCAAACAAAAACACATAGAAACACATAGAAAACACCTTCAAAGGTGTCCAAAAGCTGACAAACTGCTCAGAAGACACAACTAACACATGGAAAAGTGACAAGTACATATAGTCATGCGAAAAGAAAAGAGGTGGAGGAGTAAAAGGAGGGGGAGACACAGATATAGGCATGTCATGCCCTTCTAAAATCCAAAAAGTGAGAAGCCGACACGTTCAGTCCGCTCCTGCCCGTGCCACCTCCGCGTCGCCGGGTTTGTGCCAGAGCCGCGGTGAACCCTGACGGCCAGCCCCCCTCTCCCAATACTGGTGCCTGTCCGCTGGTGGGTCGAGCGAGCCCCCCTGTGGTGGAGGCAGCTCTAAGCTTTTTAATTTAAATTGTCTCTCTAATTTGAATGAATACACTTTAAATCCATTTACAAGGATCTATTGGAGGGCAAGTCTCATGCCAGCAGCCGCGTAATTCCAGCTCCAGTAGCGTCCACTAAAGCTGCTGCAGTTAAAAAGCTTTTATAAGGATCGAGCTCGGCTGTCCACCGCAAGGCATCCTACTGCCAGTCCCAGCCCCTATGCCTTGGGGTGCCTCCTGATGCTCTTCACTGAGTATCCCGTGGTCCCGAAGCATTTCCTTTGAAAAAATTAAGTGTCCAAACTACAGGTGGTGTAGCTTGCTTAACAGCCGGGATAATCCGCTGACTAGCAGACACTGCTACTAGGCACAAAGTATTTCCTGGGCTAGATGCAGTTTGTAATTAGATACTCTCGTTGGATGCTGAGAAAGCATTCCATAGAGTCTCCTGGCACGCCATATATGATTCTCTTAAAAAGCTTGGGGTAGGGGTCTAGGGGACCCTTTTATAGCCAAAATCACGGCCCTGTATCGCAATACGTCACCTAGGCTGAAGATAAATGGAACTGTAGCACCCTGAGGGCTCGGTTGCTACAGAGGTATTGCACCTCACCCAGAGGTGTGATATCTCACTCTCAGGTAAGGATGTAGTGTGGATCAGGACCCGACACCTGCATGCATTACACCACATTGCCGTGGGGCAGGGCGACCAATATGCCCCTGAGATGGGCACGACAGTCCCTGTCCCTGGCTGGAGTGGGGGGAGGGAACACTGAGGAAGGGGAACCCTGTAGTGCAGGAGCAGGGAGGAAGCAGTTCCTGGGTGCATTGAGAAGGGAGTATAAAAGGTGGGCACCATCTTAGTTCAGTGCAGAGAAGTCTGAGCAGAAGTGGCAGGGAGCAGGGGCTCTGCATGAGCTCTGCTCCGGAGGCGGGCCTAGTAACAGAGGCCCAGGCCTGGAAGAGGGAGAAGGAAGGAAGAGGAGCGGAGAAGGCTCCAGGAACGAGGAACGAAGGGATCTCAGGGGTGCGGACGGGCGAGTCGCCACCGCACGCCCGAATCCACCTGCGTGGAGGGGTCAGGCCAAAGGGGGAGACCGGTCCCCGAAACTAGTGGAGGCAGGAAACGACCCTCAGCTAGAAACAGGAGGCTGTGACATTTTATGTGGCGCAGCCCCTCGCTACACCCGCTAGGAAGGCACCACATAGGGTCAGGGAAACTGGCGCCAAGTTTACCAAGAGGAGGCCCGAGGCAGCCGGACAGAAGGGTTGGTAAGAAAGGCCAGACAAAGGACACACAAAGGGGGTCCTGTGAAGCGCTCCAAAGTTATCTGGGAGTTGTCTGAGCCCCTCACCTGGTGAGCACAGTACGACGTGGGCAGCCGTTACCTGCAGACGTGGTCTGGATAATAAGAACTGTGAGTAAAGGCCCTGGACTGCATCACTGACTCCGTGTCGTTACTGCTGCTGCCCTGCACCATCACCCCCATCCTCCGCATACACTGCCCTGAGGCTATACTCCTCCCGTGGGGAGTTATGCTATGCTCTGCTGCACCCACAACACCAGCCTCAGCGGTCTGCCCTGGAGCGGCTGTTCACTCTGACCGCAATCCACGGGTGGCGTAGTCGGACATTTAAACATCAAAACCACATAAATAGTTCCGCCACTGGTTTGACCGCCCTGAGCCACGGAACCGGGTCGCTGCCACGGAGACTACAACCACCAGCATCCACCAAAAAGGGTCCGGCTCCGGGTGTCCCAAGGCCCAGGGGGCGCGTCAGAACATTTTCATCACCTTTCACAATCACCAATGGGACAAGGCAGGGATGTTCTCTGTCCCCTCTCTTATGCATCCTAGTGACGGAGCACCTGCTCTCATCGATTCGCCATAACCCCAATATTAGGTGGATTGAGGTGGGAGGCACCGAGTACAAGTGCTCTCTATTTGCTGATGATGTCCTAGTATATATCACTCAATCACATATATCCATCCATGCTGTTATGGCTGAAATAGATCACTTTGTTACATGGTCAAATTTTAAAATCAATGCAGCGAAGTCTGAGGCCCTCGATGTCTCCCTCCCCAAATCCATATACAATTCCATCCAGTCCAACTTTCCCTTTGCCTGGCCCTCACAGGGTATCAAATACTTAGGAATTCCTATTCATAGAGACCTCTCCCATCTATGTTATCTTAATTTTGGGCCCTTTATTGAACAACTCCATACAGACCACGGTTGGCAAGTTAGAACTGTAAGATTCACTACGTGAACCACTGGTGTTTTGTGGAAAAGCACATGTACACTGTGTTCCAAATTATTATGCAAAAAGTGTTTAGGAGTGATAAGGGAAGAATTTGTTTGTTTGTCAGTTAAACTCATTGATGGTGATGTGTGTCAGGGCTCTTTATATCACTGTAAGCAATTGCAGACACCTGTGCTAATTAGTTTGGCAGGTGTGTCCAATGAAAGGCAAGACTACTTAAGAAGGCTGTCTCACATTATTAAGCAGCCTACATTTTCTGCCAAAATGGGAAAGAAAAAGGATGTGTCGGCTGCTGAGAAGCAACAAATTGTGGAGTGTTTAGGTCAAGGCATGACTACAATCAACATTGTGCGATGATCAGGATGAAGTGTCTTGGCAATCAAGAAGTATGTAGCTGATTCACAGTACACACGTGTGCGTGCTGATGAGGGCAAATTGAGGACTCTTTCCTACAGGCAATTACGTCAGGTTGAAAGAGCAGCGGCAAAAAAGCCTTGTCATAGCAGCAGACAAGTTTTTGAAGCTGCTGGTGCCTCCAACGTCCCCCGAACAACAAGATGCAGGGTCCTTCAGAGGTTTGCAGCTGTGCATACGCCATCCTGTCGACCTCCTCTATCCACTTCACACAAGCAGAAACGGCTCCAGTGGGCCAAACATTACATGAAGACTGATTTCAAAACTGTTTTGTTCACGGATGAGTGCCGTGCAGCGCTCGATGGTCCAGATGGATGGAGTGGAGGATGGCTGGTTGATGGACACCCCATGCAAACACGGCTACAGCGCCAACAAGGAGGAGGTGGAGTAATGTTTTGGGCTGGAATCATGGGGAGAGAGATTGTCGGCCCCTTTAGGATCCCTGAAGGCGCTAAAGATGAACTCCATAATGTATGTGGATTTTCTCAAACAGCACTTCCTGCCATGGTTCAAGAAGAAGAACCGTGTATTTCACAGCAAGATCATTTTTTTGCATGATAATGCACCATCTCATGCTGCACATAAAACATCTGCATCTCTGGCTGATATGGGCATAAAAGGGGACAAACTTATGGTGTGACCCCCATGCTCCCCTGACCTGTACCCCATTCAGAACCTTTGGAGCATCATTAAAAGGAGTGTCTATGATGGCGGGAGGCAGTTCACATCTAAGCAACAGCTCTGGGAGGGTATTCTGTCCTCATGCAAAACAATTGAAGCAGAAACCATCCAAAACCTGACAAATTCAATGGATGAGAGAGTTCAGAAGCTCTTTTCGAACAAGGGGTCCTATGTGAAAATGTAACATCACCTAGAATAAAGTTTTGAGTTGAAAACTGTTTGATTTCAGTTTCTAACAACCTGCTAATGCTTATAATTTCAAAAATGACCATTTTTTTGGTCTTTATTAAAATGAAAAGGTTGATCGAAAAGTTTGGGGGATCTAAGAGTGTGGCAACCCAGTAGTCATGATTACTTCGAATTCTGACAATATGAGGGTCATGCTGCAGGTAGTGCAGCAAGAAGGCACTTATGTGTCTTGCGCATCTCGGAGCCCCAAAATTATTTTCCGGGCTAGATGCAACTAAAAATTATTATTAATTTTAAATCTGGTGAAGCTTTAGTATAGATGGCCTAATAGGATCAGTGCTGCACACTGCTACAAAGCCCAAATTATTTTCCAGTCAAGATACAGATAAACATGATTAGTAATTTGAAAGCTTAAAACGGTTGGTAGGGTGATTTTAACCAATCATCAAGCTTTTACTCTCCCCAGGATGACACAGGGGTAGAAAAGTTGTTTCGGATCCATGATTTGTTCATCTTTATGAACGTGAGTCTGTCTACATTATCAGTGGAGAGCCGCGTGCGCTTATCTGTCAGCACACCACCAGCAGCGATGAACACACGTTCAGACAGAACGCTGGCTGCGGGGCATGACAAGATCTCCAAGGCGTAAGTGGCTAGCTCCGGCCATTTATCCAGATTGGAAGCCCAAAAAGAGCAAGGGTCCAGTGACACAGTCATGGCTTCAATGTTTACTTGGAGATACTCCTGTACCATCGTCTCTAGGCGTTGACTATGTGTCAGACTTCTTGTCTCCTGTGGCCTTGCAAAGGATGGGCTAAAAAAGTGGTGAAATGATTCCGCAAAATTGATGTTACCAGCAGATACTGTGGTTCTGTTACCGTTTGAGTGCTGAACACTTGACGGTCCCACGGTTGGCAAGTTGGAACTGTGAGATTCACTATGTGCACCACTGGTATTTTGTGGAAAAGCACATGTAAGATTCTGCAACAGTCTCTGCTGATACTCCTGCATGCGTGCATCCCTTTCTATGGCAGGAATAATTTCTGCAAATTTACTTTTGTACCGGGGATCTAACAGTGTGGCAACCCAGTAGTCAGGATTATTTCTAATTCTCACAATTCGAGGGTCATGTTGCAGGTAGTGCAGCAAGAAGGCACTCATGTGTGTTGCGCATCCAGGAGCACCAAGTCCCTGTTGTGTTGGTGGCGAGGTAACAATCATGCTTCCTTCCTCTGTCCTCTCCCCCCAACCTCGCACAACAGAAATGTGATCAAGGTCTCCCTCATCTGATGAGTCTTCCATCAGTTCGTCCTCCACTTCTTCCTGGGCTCCTGCACCTTCCTCACTAGTTTGGCTGCTACCATGCACCCTGGTAAAACCATCTCCCCCACCCTCACATGCCTGCCGCCTTGGTGCTGCCGACCGTCTGGACCTTGCAGATGTTAGCCCTTCCGCATACAACTCCTCCTCCTCTACTTCCTCCACCTCCTCTTGTGCCACCACCTGACTCCGAATTCTGTTTAACATGTGCTCCAGCATGTAAATCACCGGAATAGTCATGCTGATAATGGCATCGTCAGCACTAAACATCTTCGTCGCCATTTCAAAACTGTGCAGAAGGGTGCATAGGTCCCTGATCTGAGACCACTCCTCCAGCGTGATTTGCCCCACCTCTGGATCTCGTTGGCCCAGGCTATACGTCAGAACGTATTGCACCAGGGCTTGTCGGTGCTGCCACAGTCGCTGCAACATGTGCAGAGTTGAATTCCACCGGGTAGGCACATCGCATTTTAGCCGGTGAAGTGGCAGGCCCAACGACTTCTGTAGAGATGTAAGTCGCTGAGCTGCGGGATGCGAACGGCGGAAGTGAGCACACAGCGACCGTGCCCTCTGCAGAAGGCCATCTAGTCTGGGATAGTGGGCTAAAAATTGCTGGACAATCAGGTTCAACACGTGAGCCATACAAGGCACGTGTGTGACATTGCCCCGGAGAAGGGCCGCACCCAGGTTTGCAGCATTGTCGCACACGGCCTTCCCTGGTTTCAGGTCCAGTGGAGACAACCATTCATGAAATTGGTTCTCCAGAGCTGACCACAACTCCTCAGCTGTGTGACTCACATTTCCCAGACATTTCAATGTAAAAACCGCCTGATGACGTTGAGCCCTACTGCCAGCATAGTAAGGAGGTGTGCAGGATCCCTTCTGCGCAGTTAGAAAGCTTGTGGCATGACCAGACAGGCTTTGGGTGCAGGTGGAAGACCGAGAGGAGGTTGAGGAGGCAGAAGCAGTGGAGGAACTTTGACATAAAGAGGATTGACGCACAACTCGTGGGGACGGCAAGACTTGGACAGCAGCCCCTTGTCCTGCTGTCACCATAGTTACCCAGTGCCCAGTCAGCGACATGTAACGCCCCTGTCCATGCCTACTCGTCCAAGTGTCTGTGGTGAAATGCACCCTGTCACACACAGAGTTTCTCAAAGAAGCGGTGATGTTGTGTGCGACATGCTGGTGGAGCGCAGGCACACCTTTCTTTGAGAAGTAGTGCCGACTGGGCATCTGGTACTGGGGCACTGCGACGGACATAAGGTCTCGAAAATCCTCTGTGTCGACCAGGCGGAAAGGCAGCATTTCTGTAGCCAAGAGCTTGCAGATGGTGAAATTCAACCTCTTAGCTTTCTCATGGCTAGGAGGAAATGGTCTTTTACTTGTCCACATCTGAGGGACCGAGGGCTGGCTGTTGTGCTTAGACGGGGTTGATAAGGGTGTCCCCGGCAAACTGCCGGTCTGTGAGGAAGATGCAGGCGGATATGTTAGGTTGCCTTGATCCAAAGGTGGTGCTATCGATGTCGGACAGCGCTCAACACCAGCTGGTGTTACCACCTCCAAAGAAAATGATGACCTGCCAATCACGCTGGCTGTTGCGGGTAAAGAGGTGGCAAAAATGATCTGAAAAAATGCCCAGGCTATGCAAGGCTTAGCACCCATGCGACCTGAAGAGCCACCACGACTTGTGGTGAGAGGCAGAGTTGTGTTTGAGGATGCAGTTGTTGACGTGCTTCCAGTACTACATCTCTGTCCAGGAAGGCGCAACCTGACCTCGTCGTCACTAGCATCTTCCTCCACCTCCTCTGCTGACCTCATCTCTTGGCTGACTGTGGGTTGACAGCAAGTGGGATCTCCAACCTCATCATCATCACCCTGTGCGTTATCACACCCGTCGTCCTCAGAGCCAACCTGTTCCTGCCCTGACAAACAACTAAAGTTGTCGCTCCAATCAGGTATTTGAGTCTTATCATCGTCTTCCTCATTGTCTCCACCAACAGGAGTTACAGTTTGGGAATGAGGGTCTACATTATGGTCAGAACCTTCTACGTCTGGTCCTGGATCCGACTCATAAAGATTCTGGGCATCAGTGCAGATCATTTCCTCGTCTGGATTCACAGAAGCGCTGGAGTCGACCTCTGATTCCCAGGCTATAGTATGAGTAAACAGCTCTGCAGACTCAACTATCTGTTCTACCTCATACTCAGACGGGCAGCTGGAGATTTGGGAGCTGTGAGGAAGCAAGTGCGATTGGGATGACACCTTTGAGGACTGGAGTATTTGTGATGTTGAAGTTGATGTGGAGGAGAGCCCACTTAAAGGAGCACTTGATATCCGTTGAAGCACCTGCTGTTTTTGTGCCTCATCTGGAATTTGTAGCGATTGGCGTGGCCGTAAGAAAGGGATCTTATCACATTGTCCGCTAAAAGAAGTAGACATTTTAGTTTGGCTGGAAGATGGTCTTTCTTCTGCTGATGTTACTGTTGCTTTAACACCTACCCCACTGACACAACCTTTTTTCCCCTTCCCAACACGCCTATTCCCCTTTCCACCAGCAGCAGGCCTTTTTCCACTCATTTTGGTGGTTAACTAATTCACAACTCTGGAGTTGTTTGCACAAAAAAACAATGGATGGGAACCGAGCAGAGCTGAGTGGCCAAACTGTGGTATTAGGCCAAAACTATTGGCTGGGTTAGATGCAGAAAAAAATTATATTCAATTTGCAACCTGATGGAGGTCAGTATAGATGGACTAATAGAACAAGTCCCACACACAGCTAGAAGCCCAAATATTTTTTCAGATGTAGATGCAGAAAATTTTTTTATTCAGTTTGCAACCTGATGGAGGTCTGTATAGATGGATTAATAGAACAAGTCCCACACACAGCTACAAGCCCAATATTTTTTCAGAGGTAGATGCAGAAAAAAAATATATTCAGTTTGCAACCTGATGGAGGTCAGTATAGATGGACTAATAGAGAAAGTCTCACACACTGCTAGAAGGCCAAATATTTTTTCAGAGCTAGATGCAGACAAAAAATTATTTTGAATTTGCAACCTGATGGAGGTCAGTATAGGTGGACTAATAGAACAAGTCCCACACATTGCTAGAAGGCCAAATATTTTTTCAGAGCTAGATGCAGAAAAAAATTATATTCAGTTTGCAACCTGATGGAGGTCTGTATAGATGGATTAATAGAACAAGTCCCACACACAGCTAGAAGCCCAAATATTTTTTCAGAGGTAGATGCAGATAAAAATTATTTTTAATTTGCAACCTGATGGAGGTCAGTATAGATGGACTAATAGAGAAAGTCCCACACACTGCTAGAAGGCCAAATATTTTTTCAGAGCTAGATGCAGATAAAAATTATATTCAATTTGCAACCTGATGGAGGTCAGTATAGATGGACTAATAGAACAAGTCCCACACACAGCTAGAAGGCCAAATATTTTTTCAGAGGTACTGTAGATGCAGATAAAAATTATATTTAATTTGCAACCTGATGGAGGTCAGTATAGATGGACTAATAGAGAAAGTCCCACACACTTCTAGAAGGCCAAATATTTTTTCAGAGCTAGATGCAGATAAAAATTATTTTTAACTTGCAACCTGATGGAGGTCAGTATAGATGGACTAATAGAGAAAGTCCCACACACTGCTAGAAGGCCAAATATTTTTTCAGAGCTAGATGCAGATAAAAATTATATTCAATTTGCAACCTGATGGAGGTCAGTATAGATGGACTAATAGAACAAGTCCCACACATAGCTAGAAGCCCAAATATTTTTTCAGAGGTACTGTAGATGCAGATAAAAATTATTTTTAATTTGCAACCTGATGGAGGTCAGTATAGATGGACTAATACAACAAGTCCCACACACAGCTAGAAGCCCAATATTTTTTTCAGAGGTAGATGCAGAAAAAAATATATTCAGTTTGCAACCTGATGGAGGTCAGTATAGATGGAGTAATAGAACAAGTCCCACACACAGCTAGAAGCCCAAATATTTTTTCAGAGGTAGATGCAGATAAAAATTATTTTTAATTTGCAACCTGATGGAGGTCAGTATAGATAGACTAATAGAGAAAGTCCCACACACTACTAGAAGGCCAAATATTTTTTCAGAGCTAGATGCAGATAAAAATTATATTCAATTTGCAACCTGATGGAGGTCAGTATAGATGGACTAATAGAACAAGTCCCCCACACAGCTAGAAGCCCAAATATTTTTTCAGAGGTACTGTAGATGCAGATAAAAATTATTTTTAATTTGCAACCTGATGGAGGTCAGTATAGATGGACTAATAGAGAAAGTCCCACACACTGCTAGAAGGCCAAATATTTTTTCAGAGCTAGATGCAGAAAAAAATTATATTCAGTTTGCAACCTGATGGAGGTCAGTATAGATGGACTAATAGAGAAAGTCCCACACACTGCTAGAAGGCCACATATTTTTTCAGAGGTAGATGCAGAAAAAAATATATTCAGTTTGCAACCTGATGGAGGTCTGTATAGATGGATTAATAGAACAAGTCCCACACACAGCTAGAAGCCCAATATTTTTTCAGAGGTAGATGCAGAAAAAAATATATTCAGTTTGCAACCTGATGGAGGTCAGTATAGATGGACTAATACAACAAGTCCCACACACAGCTAGAAGCCCAATATTTTTTCAGAGGTAGATGCAGAAAAAAATATATTCAGTTTGCAACCTGATGGAGGTCTGTATAGATGGATTAATAGAACAAGTCCCACACACAGCTAGAAGCCCAATATTTTTTCAGAGGTAGATGCAGAAAAAAATATATTCAGTTTGCAACCTGATGGAGGTCAGTATAGATGGACTAATACAACAAGTCCCACACACAGCTAGAAGCCCAATATTTTTTCAGATGTAGATGCAGAAAAAAATATATTCAGTTTGCAACCTGATGGAGGTCTGTATAGATGGATTAATAGAACAAGTCCCACACACAGCTAGAAGCCCAATATTTTTTCAGAGGTAGATGCAGAAAAAAATATATTCAGTTTGCAACCTGATGGAGGTCTGTATAGATGGATTAATAGAACAAGTCCCACACACAGCTAGAAGCCCAATATTTTTTCAGAGGTAGATGCAGAAAAAAATATATTCAGTTTGCAACCTGATGGAGGTCAGTATAGATGGACTAATACAACAAGTCCCACACACAGCTAGAAGCCCAATATTTTTTCAGAGCTAGATGCAGAAAAAAATTATATTCAATTTGCAACCTGATGGAGGTCAGTATAGATGGACTAATAGAATGATGCTATGCCCAAAAGATTTTACTTCACTAGGTGCAGTAAAAAAATTGGTATTCTATACACAGGTGGTATATCTTGCAACACAGATAGGCTACTCCACTGACTAACACACTCTGCAATAGACCAAAAAGGATTAGCTTTGCTAGATTCAGCCAAATGCTGTGAAAAAAACTTGCACAGCACTGGCACAGACCTGCCTGGCAAAAACTGATAGGAACTGATGTAACCTAGTCCTGAAAAGGACTCCAATTACAATTAGTCTTTACTCCCACAATCTATCTATTTAAGAGCACAGACCTGCCTGATAAAAGTCGTAGGAAATGCTGTAACCTAGTCCTTAAAAGGACTGCAATCACAACTATTCCCTACTCCCAAGCTATCTGTAGATTTGTGCGAAAATTGGCTTGAAATTAACAAGGTATAGCACACACAGCAACAGCGGTGCCGTCTAACACGCAGCTGCAGCAGTGAGAAAATGGTGGCGACGGGGAAAATGGCTTGGTCTTATAGGGCAAGGACATGTGACATACACTGCCAATGACACATGCCCTTGCTTGTGTGAAAAAAAGCACTTCGCTCCGTGTGTGCGCTGCTGATAGGCTGACAGATTGCACCTCCCCACTGTAAATGCGGGAAAGAGAAAAAAAAAATGGAGATCTTCATTGTTCCTGCAGAGATCCATCCCCTGCCCCTCCCCTCACCCCGCTGTACACTCAAACTGCGTATTAACATTAATTTTCATCATTACTGAGAAAAAATCCAGTTATGATTTTGGTGCACGAACAGTTATCGAACATAACCTCGAACAGCCGAATTTTTCTCAAATTGTTCGTGTTCGCCGAACGGCTCGAACACCGCCCAAAACAGCTCGAATTTGAGATTGGCGAACAGTTCGAGTAGAACAACGCTCATCTCTACTCTACAGTCACCAGACCTGAACTCAATCAAGATGGTTTGGGGTGAGCTGGACCGCAGAGTGAAGGCAAAAGGGCCAACAAGTGCTAAGCGTCTCTGGGAACTCCTTCAAGATTGTTGGAAGACCATTTCCGGTGACTACCTCTTGAAGCTCATCAAGAGAATGCCAAGCGTGTGCAAAGCAGCCATCAAAGCAAAAGTTGGCTCCTTTGAAATACCTAGAATATAAGACATATTTTCAGTAGTTTCACACTTTTTGTTAAGTATATAATTCCACATGTGTTAATTCATAGTTTTGATGCCTTCAGTGTGAATGTACAATTTTCATAGTCATGAAAATACAGAAAAATCTTTAAATGAGAAGGTGTGTCCAAACTTTTGGTCTGTACTATATATATATATATATATATATATATATACAGTGGGGAAAATAAGCATTTGATACACTGTCGATTTTGCAAGTTTTCCCACCTACAAAGAATGGAGAGGTCTGTACTTTTTATCGTAGGTACACTTCAACTGTGAGAGACAGAATCTAAAAATAAAAAAAAACAGAAAATCACATTGCATGATTTCTAAATAATTAAATTGCATTTTATTCCATATAATAAGTATTTGATCACCTACCAACCAACTCTAGTAGGGGAGTTAGCAGCTCCTCCAGATCCAGTAGAGAGCTGCTCACATATCTAAGTGTGATATCAAGGACACCATGCAGAATGCTGACAGGGAATGTATTACAAACTGTCAGCATTCTTGAGCCTAGGTACACATGCAAATGATACAGAAAGCCCTGACAACCCCTTTAATGTATAGTAGCAGAATGAAGCTGCTCACCACTCAAAGAGGAGCACTCGCTCCCAAGCAAACAGGACATAAGGAGACTGCATAGATCTCAGCTGCTCAAGAGACTTGAGAATGCAGGGCAGTCTGATCCTTAGTCAGATGCCTCTGACTGAGGTGCCCTGCTACAAGGGGTAAAAAATCTTGTTGATTCCCATGTCCCCTCCTCCTGTTCTTCCCTGCCCAATGGTCCCCCGTTTCCTGTCCTCCTCTCATTCCTGGTTTCTATAATTTGTCCTGTGTGTCATCTTCCGGTCTCTCCCCTGGGACCCAGAGACTGGTGGTCTGCTGGTGAAAGATCGGTAAGATGGCAGACAGTGACAGCCTTGCGCAGGGTATAATGGAGAGTATCAGGAAGGAGGGGAACGCCTGGCTTACCTACATACTTGATGAGCCGGGCGCTCCTCCTCCTCAGCAGAATCAAATTCCCTCTGGTGGCCGGCGTCCCGCTCGGCGTATCCGCCAACCTGTGCACTTGTCGGCGGTGAGATCACCTACGCTCCGGAGCTTAATGGCGGCGGCTATAAGTCTTACATGTTCCGAAGGCAACGCAGCACAGCCACCGCCACTGTCAGGCTCTGCGCTTCCTGCGCCGTGTCTGAGCATGGCCCCGCCCACAAGCCATCATGCTTCCTCCTCAGGGCAGGCCCCTCCCTCCTCTCTTCAGGCGCCAGTTTTGAATAAAGCGTCGCTCACCATCCCTCACAATGTAGCCGCGGCTGCTGCACGCTGTGTGCCAAGCATCGCAGAGTCGGCAGTGCCACCCCCCACATCACAGCCCAGTAAAAACACCCCCCCCTCACAACAGTTTTCTCAAGAGGCTGCTGCATGCTGCATGCTGCAGAGCATTGCAGAGCCCCCTCACTGCTCCTCAGTTTACCCCATTTTACACCTGCAGTCTGCTTTTTCAGCTATGGGTGGCCATGCTAGTTGCAGCTCTTCCTCTGTTGAGGAGGCTGCCAGTAATTCACAGCCCCTTGAACCCTCCAATGTCCTGATTCTCCCCCCTCCACCACCACCAATCAGCTATCCATCACAGTCAGTGATTATAGCCACATCACCACACCCACCCTTCCCACAGCTCCCACCCCCCGGCTGGTTTTAGCCCTCCTTCCTACTCTCCCTGACCCAATCATCTTGTCCACAGCACCTCTGATGCCCTCTGGCCCTGATATGGCATCTATTCCCATCGTTGGTCCATCCACGGGTGCAGGATCTCCGGCTCGTCATTGCAGCCATCGCGGGCGTTGTACCCGCTCCGTGGATTCATCATCCCCATCAACTTCCTGCAGCCCAGTTCCATGCAGACATTCTAAAAAGTCCCATAAACGGCGTACCAGGCATTCTTCACATAGCTCCATAGAATCCCGTGTGGCCGATAGACCTTTTGACCGTAAACCAAAGGTCGCGAAGACAATGAATAATTAGCTTCAGGCCTTCTTGTTATGGGTTGCATTATGGGTCAGAAGCACCCTGAGCGATGCTCGGATATGTTTGTTCATATAGATTCAATTTATAATTCTTACAAGTCCCATGGAGGCAGCTCCTGCTGGCGTTACGATGAGGATTTTAGAAGGCGCTTGGCCCTTCAGCCTCATAAAAGCCACGGATACATGGCTCAGACTCATGATGGCCCAAAAGGCGATACATTTACATAGTTAGTAAAGCCGAATAAAGACTTGCGTCCATCAAGTTCGACCTGTTAGTTCTGTAATTGCTAAAGTTGATCCAGAGGAGGGCAAAAACCCCAAATGATTTAGCCAATCTTCACCTGAGGAAAAATTCCCTCCCGACTCTGAAACCAGCAGTCAGAATAAATCCCTGTATCAACCTACTATTTTATTTTATTTTTAAGTATATGCTGAAATCTGCCTGGTATCTAGAAAAGCATCCAGTCCCCGCTTGAACTGGTTTAGTGAATCCGACATCACCGTCTCCTCACTCAGTGAATTCCATATTCTCACTGCTCTTACCGTAAAGAACCCCTTCCTATGCTGGTGCTGAAACCTTTTCTCTTCCAGTCTTAGTGAATGCCCTCTTGTTACCGTAATATCCCTCCTTTTGAACAAATCCCGGGCAAGGTCTCTATACTGTCCCCTAACATATTTATACACATTTATTATGTCCCCCCTCAACCTTCTCTTTTCCAGGCTGAATAGTCCTAGTTTTGCCAACCTCTCTGGGTATTGTAGTCCCTCCATTCCCCTTATTAATTTTGTTGCCCTCCTTTGTACCTTTTCAAGCTCATTTATATCCTTTCTATATATTGGGGCCCATAACTGAGCACAGTATTCCAAGTGTGGTCTGACCAGAGCTTTGTACAGTGGAAGAACAATGTTCTCATCCTTTGCAGCTATACCTCTTCTGATACATCCCATTACCCTGTTTGCCCTTACAGCAGCGGCCTGACTTTGGGCACTCCAATTTAGTTTGCTATCAATCAAGATGCCCAAGTCCTTCTCCATCTCTGAATTCCCCAATGATTTCCCATTCAGTGAGTACTGGTGACTTCCATTTTTCCTTCCCATATGTATGACCTTACATTTCTCCTCGTTAAACCTCATTTGCCATTTAATGCTCCACCTACCCAGCTTATCCAAATCCCTCTGTAGGTCTTCACTATCCTCTTTTGTATTAATTGTTTTACATAACTTTGTGTCATCTGCAAATATTGATATTTTACTATTTATCCCGTTGACTATGTCGTTAATAAAGATATTAAATAACATTGGGCCTAGTACAGACCCCTGTGGTACCCCACTAGTGACGCTTACCCAATCTGAGTATATTCCATTTATAACCACCCTCTGCCTTCTATCCTTTAGCCAGTTAGCTACCCACTTGCAAACATTTTCCCCCAGCCCCATCATTCTCATTTTGTATACCAACCTATTATGTGGCACGCTATCGAACGCTTTTGAGAAGTCGAGATACACGACATCCACTGGTTCCCCCTGATCTACTCGAGAGCTAACCTCCTCGTAGAAGTCAATCAGGTTAGTTTGGCAGGAGCGATTCCTCATGAATCCATGTTGGTTCGGGGTTAATAGATTATTAGCATCAAGATGCTCCATGATTGCCTCATTAATAAAGCCTTCAAAAATTTTGCCCACAACGGACGTCAGACTCACCGGCCGATAGTTTCCGGCGTCACTTTTCGCTCCCTTTTTGAATATTGGCACTACATTCGCCTGTCGCCAATCAAGTGGTACAGACCCAGTCTCAACAGAGTCCTTAAATATAAGATATAACGGTCTGTCTATCACATTACTTAGTTCCCTTAGTACCCGTGGGTGTATGCCATCAGGTCCTGGTGATTTGTTTATTTTAATGTTACTGAGGCGTTTCTGTACCCCAGCTTGGGTTAGATTTGTCATACTTAGTGGATGATTAAGCTTGTCACTTCTCATTTCTCCTGTTAGTTCTATTTCCTTTGTGAAAGTTGACGAAAAAAATTTATTTAATAGATTAGCTTTATCCTCATCTTCTCTATGATTTTGCCTTCATCACTTTTTATCGGTCCAATATTATTCGATTTAATCCTTTTACTATTTATATACGTAAAGAACAGTTTGGGATTTGATCTACTTTCCCTAGCAATACGTCTCTCTGTTTCCTCCTTTGCTATTTTTATTTGTTTTTTGCAGGTTCTCGTTTTTTCCTTGTAACACATTAGTGCCTCCTTGCTGTTTTCCTGTATTAATCTCTTGAATGCCTCTTTTTTGCTATTTAATGCCCCTTTTACGTTCTTATTCAACCATATTGGTTTCCTCTTATTTCTGGCCCTTTTATTCCCATACGGTATATACCTCTCGCACTGAGTATTCAGAATTATTTTGAAGGTTTCCCATTTACTATTCGTATTTCCTTGATTAAGAACTTTGTCCCAGTCTATAAGTTGAAGGTTTTCTTTCAGCTGATCAAACTTCGCCCTCCTAAAGTTTAATGTTTTAGTTGTTCCCTTATTGATAACCCTACTGAAGGGCATTTTGAGATTGATAATATTATGATCGCTATTACCTAGGTGCCCCCCTATCTGTACCTCAGTTATTCTATCAGGCCTATTAGTCAATATTAAGTCCAACACGGCCTTCCCTCTCGTTGGTTCCTGCACTAGTTGGGAGAGATAATTATCCTTGATATTTGTCAAGAACCTTTTTCCTTTCTGCGATCTACAGGTTTCTGTTTCCCAGTCAATATCCGGGTAGTTGAAGTCCCCCATTATAATCACCTCATTATGTTTTGCTACTTTGTCTATTTGTCCTAATAGCAGTTTCTCATTCTCCTCTGTTATATTGGGTGGCTTATAGCAGACCCCCAGTAATATTTTATTATTATTTTTTGCCCCCTCTATCTCTACCCACATGGACTCGACCCCCTCTTCTCCCTCTCCTATATCTTCCCTTAGTCTGGGCTTTAGACGTGACTTTACATATAAGCAGACTCCTCCGCCCTTCCCCTGTTTCCGGTCCCTTCTAAATAAACTATAATCTGTTAAATTTACCGCCCAGTCGTAGCTATCGTCTAGCCAAGTCTCTGTTATACCTACGATGTCATACCTCTCCTCCGATATAAGCGCCCGCAGCTCATCCGCCTTATTGCTCAGGCTTCTTGCGTTGGTCAGCATGCAAGATAAAACTTTGGGGTTATTTAGCATCCTATTCTTCTCTAACGATCTAACTGTACTATCCCCACCCCCCTCTCCACCCTCATTATATTCACTTCTCCCCTTCCCCCTTGCTTGCCTCACATCCCACCTATTTCCTTGGTTTCCCCCCCCCTGTCTCTAGTTTAAAAACTCCTCCAACCTATTAGCCATCTTCTTCCCCAGCACCGCTGCACCCTCCCCATTCAGTCAACGGCCCCTGGCCCCCTCGCCGGTCCCGGGTCAGCGGCCGTTCACAGACCGGGCACATGCTGGCTTTTTAATGAGAGACACTGCCGTTTTTACGAACTCTGTAAATATAAGCATGAGTGTTCTGCTTGCGGAGCCCCCCATACAACCATTAAATGTTCCCGTCCCTCCGAAAAGTTTCCAACAAAGCCCCCTGGTCAATCAGAAAATAAGGACAGTGAGCGTGTCCGCGATGGGGCCTTGGCTCGACCTGTACCCCAATAAAGAGGCAGGGGCCCAACTTCGCTTTGGTTTTACATTTGGTTTCCTTATTCCTTTCACTTTCAGCAGGTTTCCCTGTCTTTCTTCAAATCTAAAATCTGCCAGGGAGTTCCCTCAGGGACTGTCTGAGAAGTTGCAAAAAGAAATATCCTTGGGAAGAATTTAGGGTCCTTTTTCAACACCCCCGTTTTACAATCTGCGGGTAACTCCGCTAGGTATTGTACCAAAGAAGGAAAGCGGAAAGTTCCGCTTGATTCACCACCTTTCACATCCTAAGGGTTCCTCGGTTAATGACGGCATTCCTGAAAGTTATGCGTCGGTCACATATGTTTCCTTTGATAGAGCAGTCTCCCTTGCTAGGGATGCCGGTCAAGGAGCTTTAATGGCAAAATCTGACATTGAGTCGGCTTTTCGCCTTTTGCCGGTTCATCCTGACTGTCATCACCTCTTGGGTTGCTTGGTAGATGGGCAATACTACTATGACACCTGCCTTCCAATGGGTTGCGCTATTTCTTGCCATTATTTCGAACTGTTTAGCTCGTTACTTGAATAGGTCATTAAGTATGAAACAAATTCCTTTGCAATCACTCATTATCTCGATTATTTTTTGTTTGTTGGCCCTTGGGATTCCGGTTCTTGCCAATTTTTATTGCAGACTTTTTGTTCTTTTATGTCTCGTTTTGGAGTTCCCCTTTCCATCGATAAAACTGTCAGACCAACATCTTCCCTAACCTTCTTGAGTATTGAAATCGACTCAGTAGAAATTTTTTTTCGTCTGCCCGAGGACAAGATTTCAAAATTGTTATCTATCATTCTTCACTGTCAAAAGCGTCACTCTTCGGCAAATGCAGTCTCTGTTGGGCCTCTTTGTTTTTGCATGCTGGGTCATGCCCATGAGAAGAATTTTTTCTCACCGTTTGTCCCTTTCTACTAAAGGCATAAAGCTTCCCTATCACCGGATCCATATTACCACCCCTTTACTGGCTGACCTTTTGGTTTGGAGACAGTTCCTCTCCTCTTACAATGGCCGCACCTGTTTCCAGTCAGCAGAGCCTTCTAACAAGGATCTGTCTCTTTTTTCTGACGCCTCAGGATCCTTAGGTTTCGGTGTAATTTTTGGAGACCAGTGGTGTGCCGAAAAGTAGCCTGAGTCCTGGCACGCCAGGGACTGGGTCAGAAATCTTACATTGCTAGAACTGTTCCTCATTGCAGGTGCAATTTACATCTGGGGCCCTCATTTGCGTAATAAGCGGATCTGCTTTTGGTCTAACAACATGAGTGTGCCCACGCGATAAATCATCTTGCATCCTCGTCCATTCCGGTGATAAAGCTAATTAGGTTTTTAGTATTACAATGTCTATCTTTCAACATATGGTTTCGGGCACGCCATATTCCTGGTTCTATGAATGTTGTCGCTGACTCACTTTCGCGTTTAAATTTGCAGAGATTTCGACTGCTGTGTCCCAGTGCCCAGTCAGAGGGTCTTCCATGCCCATCCAGTGTATGGGAGGTGGTGGAGAGCAGCTAATGCCACTTGTTAGATCATCTGTGGCCCCAGCGACATGGCGGGCTTACGGTAAGGCATGGAATGAGTGGCATGAATTCGTAAGTAACAAACCGGTTTCCTCTTCTGATTCTGCTCGCTTAGAAGTTACTATAGAGTATCTGCCTCACCTCCACAGCATGGGTGCCTCAGGTGCAGTTGCCCAGAGCCATTTGTCAGGTTTGTCTTTTCACTTTCAGCTACATGAATGGGTGACAAAGTTTTTTATTATACTCCGGGCTGTCAGGGGTTGGAGCAGGAGTCACCCCCGGGAGGAGAGCAGACGGCTTATTTCCTTTAACCTCCTTTGGTGAATTGGTATCAGCTTCTAAGCACAGTCCAGGAGGCCTTCACCACGATGATGTATCTTTCTGTCAAGGTGGCTTACATATTCGCATACGTAAATCTAAAACAGACCCTTCAGGCGCAGGGACATGGGTCCCTTTGTATTCCATTCCGGGTCCGATATGTCCGCTAACCTTAGTGACGAATTACCTGCAACACAGACGCAGTGGTCATTCATTTTTGTCCCATGTAGACGTTCCCCTCTGACAAAGTTCCAATTTCACTCCCTTCTTCGTAAAGGCCTGGGTTTGCTAGGTCTTTCCCTGAAAGATTTTGGCACCCACTTGTTTAGCTCGGGGCAGCTACCAAAGCTGCACGAGCGGGTTTATCCAATGTCGATATTCAATGGATTGGCAGGTGGCGGCCTAACTTTCCGGGATTTGGAGGTGTTTTGGAAAGGCATCTGCGGCCTAACTTGGTCCCAGATCTTACCGGAGATTGTGAGGATTGCTCAGTCTGCCTCCTCCCCTGTCATCCTTGTTCTTCATGCTGGCGGAAATGACCTCTGCTCCTTCCGCCTGGCCGAGCTGCTGACGATGATGCGATCTGATGTGGACAAGTTTCACTGCATCTTCTCAGAGCTGGTTTTGGTTTGGTCATTCCTCGCATTGTGTGGCAGGGTGCTAGGGAGTCAGCGGCGGTTGAGCGTTCTCGAAGAACGCTCACCCGCTTTGTGCATTTCAAGGGGGGCGTCGTTATACGACACTGCCAGCTTGAGGGGGACAATTCTAGGCTCATGCTTAATGATGGTGTCTATCTCACCGATATCGGCCTGGATATTTTCCTATCCAGCATCCAGGATGGTATTGAGCAGGCATTGATGCTAATGGGTGGGGGTTGGAGCGCAGTTTAGTCCTGCGCCCCTCCTTGGCGGTCAGTTATGGCATTTTTATATTTTCTTTGTTATTAACGACCGGAGTACGGCTGTTTTGCACATTTTTTTGCACTTATAGTTCTACTTGGAATAGAGGTTCCTTAACCGTTTATATTTATTATGCTGTGACCGACCGACCTCCATCCATTAAAGGAGTTGTTTTAAAAGTTATATTGTGTGGTTTGTTTATTCATGGGAATATTGTTGATATGGGCTACGGGTCTCATCAGTCTACCCTTTTGAGACAGCATCTAAAAAAGAAAGGGTTCTTTACACTTAGAATAGTCAGACTGTGGACTGCCCTTCTGTAAGAGGTAGTACTGGCAGATATTATATCAGTATTAAAGAAAGGGCTAGATGCTTTTCGCACACCAAATGATATTGTGGGTTATAAATAAACTAGTGATATGTAATATATAGTCGAGAAAGGTTAAACTTGATGGACCTCTGTCTTTTTTAACCTTTGTAGCTATGTAATCTGTTAATTCTATTTAAGGTACATATCAGTCAGGAGGTCATGAGCAAAGTCACTTAGTGCTCTGTGATGGATATGTACGTCATTCTGATTGCATAGTAAGCTTCTGTACCTGTGCTATTAGCTGTAGGAGCCCAACTGGTATACACAGATGGGCCTTTGCAGTAACTACTAGGATCAGTGTTCTCACCGATACCTGTAGTGTAGTTTTACTCTGCATATGCTGGCTGTTAGTAGTGATAGTGACAGCAGCAGATGAGGAGTTCTTCTAGCTCATCAACACCCCTGCAGTGTGATCGCAGGGTGCCAATGTGTTGCTATGGCATTAGAGGCCTTACAATGGCAATATACTACAGCCTATCAGATCCTACCAGAGGCGGGGTCTGATAGGATGCACGCCAATATCAAAGAAGCACTCCAATCAAAGTTTGTATCTTTTTAATATATTGTAATCATCGTATTATACAGCACTTGGTACTTAAAATTGCTATTTTTTTTACTAGCAAGTTAATTCTTCTCTTTTCCCTGCATGAGTCTTTCCCCTCTTCCTCTCCTGACCAAGCTGCTCCCTTCTCCCCCAGCCAGGGACTTTAGCAGTGATGACTCATGCAGGGAGAAGAGAATTTGGCTGTGTGCCCACGATCCGGAGCTACTGCGGGTTTGCCGCTGTGGATTTATGCAGCGTCAAACCCGCAGCAGCCAGATTATGCAGTATAGTGGATGGGATTTGTAGAAATCCATGTCCACTATGCGCCTGCCGATCACCCGCGGAAACTGACATGCAGCGAGTCTTTCCACACTGAAGCATGTGAATTTCTCCGGCAGGTCAGCATGCGGGCTTTCCCCACAGACCTAACCTCTATGAGGAAAGTCCACATGTAAAAAAAAAAATATGGTGCCGCTCATTAGCATATGGAGCAGAAGCTGCCAGCGGCTTCTCCACAGCATCAGGGCCGCAGCAGGCTCCGGATGGTGGGAATGTAGACTAACTGTTTCTACGTTACACTTAGAAGGATTCAGCTAGTCTGTTTTTAATTATGTGATGTCATAGACCTAATGGAAAAGAGAAGAATTAACTGGGTAGAAAGGCAAAATGAGCAATTGTAAGTGCACAGTGCTATATAATATGATGACTGCAATATATTAAGTGGATAAAAATTTTGATGGGAGTGCTTCTTTAAACTGACAAGCTGAGGAAATTCATTGCAGTACATATATGTAGTGCAGTGTATTACCTATGCAATGTTCATATCTCTCTGGGAGAGTAATAAATATTGTAAAAAATGTTAAAAAAATGTTTTTAAGGGTATGTGGACATGGAGTCATTTAAATGCCAACGCCGTTGCTGTTTTCCTGAGGCGGCTTTGCTTTCATTCTTATGGCGACTCCACCAGCAGCTTTCACTCGATATTGTTAACTATAGAGAGCGGCTTCCCAGAATGAGCATGCCACATCTTTTAACCGCTACAAGCTTGTTATTCAAAAAAGAATCGCACATTCAGCTCTGTAGAAAAAAAAACGAGAAAGTCATGACTCTCAGAATATGATGCAAAAAATATTTTAGTTAAAAGTTATATTCTTGTGAAAAAGTAGTAAAATGTAAAAAAATATATATGTATACAGCAGGTAAAGTGAGTATTGAACACGTCACCAATTTTCAAAGTAAATATGTTTTTAAAGGCGCTAGTGACATGAAATTCTCACCAGATGTTGATAACAACTAGTGATGAGCGAGCACTAAAATGTAGTGTTGAGCCACCCCCGTAGTGTTCGAGTTCGGTTCGGTTCGTCGAACACCCGTGTGTTCGCCGAACAGTTCGTCGAACTGTTCGTCGAACACCTTCGAACACCGTTAAAACCAATGGCAGGCAAACAAAAACACATAGAAACACATAGAAAACACCTTCAAAGGTGTCCAAAAGCTGACAAACTGCTCAGAAGACACAACTAACACATGGAAAAGTGACAAGTACATATAGTCATGCGAAAAGAAAAGAGGTGGAGGAGTAAAAGGAGGGGGAGACACAGATATAGGCATGTCATGCCCTTCTAAAATCCAAAAAGTGAGAAGCCGACACGGAAAGTCCGCTCCTGCCCGTGCCACCTCCGTGTCGCCGGGTTTGTGCCAGAGCCGCGGTGAACCCTGACGGCCAGCCCCCCTCTCCCAATACTGGTGCCTGTCCGCTGGTGGGTCGAGAGAGCCCCCCTGTGGTGGAGGCAGCTCTAAGCTTTTTAATTTAAATTGTCCCTCTAATTTGAATGAATACACTTTAAATCCATTTACAAGGATCTATTGGAGGGCAAGTCTCATGCCAGCAGCCGCGTAATTCCAGCTCCAGTAGCGTCCACTAAAGCTGCTGCAGTTAAAAAGCTTTTATAAGGATCGAGCTCGGCTGTCCACCGCAAGGCATCCTAGTGCCAGTCCCAGCCCCTATGCCTTGGGGTGCCTCCTGATGCTCTTCACTAAGTATCCCGTGGTCCCGAAGCATTTCCTTTGAAAAAATTAAGTGTCCAAACTACAGGTGGTGTAGCTTGCTTAACAGCCGGGATAATCCGCTGACTAGCAGACACTGCTACTAGGCACAAAGTATTTCCTGGGCTAGATGCAGTTAAAAATTTGTAAGTAGATACTCTCGTTGGATGCTGAGAAAGCATTCCATAGAGTCTCCTGGCACGCCATATATGATTCTCTTAAAAAGCTTGGGGTAGGGGTCTAGGGGACCCTTTTATAGCCAAAATCACGGCCCTGTATCACAATACGTCACCTAGGCTGAAGATAAATGGAACTGTAGCACCGAGGGCTCGGTTGCTACAGACGTATTGCACCTCACCCAGAGGTGTGATATCTCACTCTCAGATAAGGATGGAGTGTGGATCAGGACCCGACACCTGCATGCATTACACCACATTGCCGTGGGGCAGGGCGACCAATATGCCCCTGAGATGGGCACGACAGTCCCTGTCCCTGGCTGGAGTGGGGGGAGGGAACACTGAGGAAGGGGAACCCTGCAGTGCAGGAGCAGGGAGGAAGCAGTTCCTGGGTGCATTGAGAAGGGAGTATAAAAGGTGGGCACCATCTTAGTTCAGTGCAGAGAAGTCTGAGCAGAAGTGGCAGGGAGCAGGGGCTCTGCATGAGCTCTGCTCCGGAGGCGGGCCTAGTAACAGAGGCCCAGGCCTGCAAGAGGGAGAAGGAAGGAAGAGGAGCGGAGAAGGCTCCAGGAACGAGGAATGAAGGGATCCCAGGGGTGCGGACGGGCGAGTCGCCACCGCACGCCCGAATCCACCTGCGTGGAGGGGTCAGGCCAAAGGGGGAGACCGGTCCCCGAACTAGTGGAGGCAGGAAACGACCCTCAGCTAGAAACCGGAGGCTCTGACATTTTATGTGGCGCAGCCCCTTGCTCCACCCGCTAGGAAGGCACCACATAGGGTCAGGGAAACTGGCGCCAAGTTTACCAAGAGGAGGCCCGAGGCAGCCGGACAGAAGTGTTGGTAAGAAAGGCCAGACAAAGGACACACAAAGGGGGTCCTGTGAAGCGCTCCAAAGTTATCTGGGAGTTGTCTGAGCCCCTCACCTGGTGAGCACAGTACGACGTGGGCAGCCGTTACCTGCAGACGTGGTCTGGATAATAAGAACTGTGAGTAAAGGCCCTGAACTGCATCACTGACTCCGTGTCGTTACTGCTGCTGCCCTGCACCATCACCCCCATCCTCCGCATACACTGCCCTGAGGCTATACTCCTCCCGTGGGGAGTTATGCTACGCTCTGCTGCACCCACAACACCAGCCTTAGCGGTCTGCCCTGTAGCGGCGGTTCACTCTGACCGCAATCCACGGGTGGCGTAGTCGGACATTTAAACATCAAAACCACATAAATAGTTCCGCCACTGGTTTGACCGCCCTGAGCCACGGAACCGGATCGCCGCCACGAAGACTACAACCACCAGCATCCACCAAAAAGGGTCCGGCTCCGGGTGTCCCAAGGCCCAGGGGGTGCGTCAGAACATTTTCATCACCTTTCACAATCACCAATGGGACAAGGCAGGGATGTCCTCTGTCCCCTCTCTTATACATCCTAGTGACGGAGCACCTGCTCTCATCAATTCGCCATAACCCCAATATTAGGTGGATTGAGGTGGGAGGCACCGAGTACAAGTGCTCTCTATTTGCTGATGATGTCCTAGTATATATCACTCAATCACATATATCCATCCCTGCTGTTATGGCTGAAATAGATCACTTTGTTACATGGTAAAATTTTAAAATCAATGCAGCGAAGTCTGAGGCCCTCGATGTCTCCCTCCCTAAATCCATATAGGATTCCATCCAGTCCAACTTTCCCTTTGCCTGGCCCTCACAGGGTATCAAATACTTAGGAATTCCTATTCATAGAGACCTCTCCCATCTATGTTATCTTAATTTTGGGCCCTTTATTGAACAATTCCATACAGACCACAGTTGGCAAGTTAGAACTGTAAGATTCACTACGTGAACCACTGGTGTTTTGTGGAAAAGCACATGTACACCGCGTTCCAAATTATTATGCAAAAAGTGTTTAGGAGTGATAAGGGAAGAATTTGTTTGTTTGTCAGTTAAACTCATTGATGGTGATGTGTGTCAGGGCTCTTTATATCACTGTAAGCAATTGCAGACACCTGTGCTAATTAGTTTGGCAGGTGTGTCCAATAAAGGCAAGACTACTTAAGAAGGCTCTCTCACATTATTAAGCAGCCTACATTTTCTGCCAAAATGGGAAAGAAAAAGGATGTGTCGGCTGCTGAGAAGCAACAAATTGTGGAGTGTTTAGGTCAAGGCATGACTACAATCAACATTGTGCGATGATCAGGATGAAGTGTCTTGGCAATCAAGAAGTATGTAGCTGATTCACAGTACACACGTGTGCGTGCTGATAAGGGCAAATTGAGGACTCTTTCCTACAGGCAATTACGTCAGGTTGAAAGAGCAGCGGCAAAAAAGCCTTGTCATAGCAGCAGACAAGTTTTTGAAGCTGCTTGTGCCTCCAACGTCCCCCGAACAACAAGATGCAGGGTCCTTCAGAGGTTTGCAGCTGTGCATACGCCATCCTGTCGACCTCCTCTATCCACTTCACACAAGCAGAAACGGCTCCAGTGGGCCAAACATTACATGAAGACTGATTTCAAAACTGTTTTGTTCACGGATGAGTGCCGTGCAGCGCTCGATGGTCCAGATGAATGGAGTGGAGGATGGCTGGTTGATGGACACCCCACGCAAACACGGCTACAGCGCCAACAAGGAGGAGGTGGAGTAATGTTTTGGGCTGGAATCATGGGGAGAGAGATTGTCGGCCCCTTTAGGATCCCTGAAGGCGCTAAAGATGAACTCCATAATGTATGTGGATTTTCTCAAACAGCACTTCCTGCCATGGTTCAAGAAGAAGAACCGTGTATTTCACAGCAAGATCATTTTTCTGCATGATAATGCACCATCTCATGCTGCACATAAAACATCTGCATCTCTGGCTGATATGGGCATAAAAGGGGACAAACTTATGGTGTGACCCCCATGCTCCCCTGACCTCTACCCCATTCAGAACCTTTGGAGCATCATTAAAAGGAGTGTCTATGATGGCGGGAGGCAGTTCACATCTAAGCAACAGCTCTGGGAGGGTATTCTGTCCTCATGCAAAACAATTGAAGCAGAAACCATCCAAAACCTGACAAATTCAATGGACGAGAGAGTTCAGAAGCTCCTTTCGAACAAGGGGTCCTATGTGAAAATGTAACATCACCTAGAATAAAGTTTTGAGTTGAAAACTGTTTGATTTCAGTTTCTAACAACCTGCTAATGCTTATAATTTCAAAAATGACCATTTTTTTGGTCTTTATTAACCCCTTAATAACATCTGACGTACTAATACGCGTCTGTGCCCTGGGACTTAAGAGCCAGACCCGTATTAGTACGTCATCGCGATCGCGCCCGCACACAGGCTGTGCGGGCGCGATCGCCGCCGGGTGTCAGCTGATTGTCACAGCTGACACCCGGTACTATGTGCAGGGAGCGGTCACGCACCGCTCCCAGCACATTAACCCCCGCGATGCTGCGATCGAAGTCGATCGAAGTCGATCGCGGCATTGCGGGGGCAAGGGGAGGTGATCGGCGATACTCACCTCCTCTTCCGGCTTCCAGCGCAGTCTGCAAAGGCTTCCCGGGTGTTGCCATGACGACCCGATGTCGTCATGACAACATCCGGGTCACCAGAGAGCAGGAAGATTGCTTGGACATGCGCAGTGCATCTCCAAGCAATCTTCACACTGTGCACTTCTGACAGCCTTCATGGCATAGGGATGGTGCTCCATTCCTGTGCCATGCAGGCGATCAGAAAAAAAAAAGTGAAAGTCCCAGAGTGGGACAAAGTAATAAAGTGTATAAACTGTGTGAAAGTGGAAAAAAAAAAAAAAAAAAAAAGTGCAAAAATATTATAAAAAAATAAAAAAAATAATACACCAAAAATAAAAATATAATGTACCCATCAATAAATATTATTATAAAAAAAATTAAAAAAAAACAATAAAAGTACACATATTTGGTATCGCCGCGTCCGGAACAACCTGACCTATAAAACTGTCCCACTAGTTAACCCCTTCAGTGAACACGGTAAAAAAAAAAAAAAAAAAAACAAGCAAAAAACAATGCTTTATCACCATACCGCCAAACAAAAAGTGGAATAACACGCGATCAAAAAGACGCATATAAATAAAAATGATACCGCTGAAAACGTCATCTCGTCCCGCAAAAAACAAGCCGCCATATAGCTCCATCAGCCGAAAAATAAAAAAGTTATAGCTCTCAGAATAAAGCGATACTAAAAAATATTTTTTTCTATAAAATAGCTTTTATTGTGTATAAGCGCCAAAACATAGAAAAATGATACAAATGTGGTACCGCTGTAAACGTACTGACCCGAAGAGTAAAGCTGCCTCATCAATTTTACCACACGCGGAACAGAATAAAAAAAAAAAAAAAAAACAATTCCTGAATTGTTGGTTTTTGTTTATTCTGCCTCCCAAAAATCGGAATAGAAAGCGATCAAAAAATGTCACGTGCCTGAAAATGGCACCAATAACAACGTCAAGTCATCCCGCAAAAAACGAGCCGTCACATGACTGTCTGCCTAAATCTGGAAAAATTATAGCTCTCAAAATATGGCGATGCAAAAACTAGATTTTACAAAAAATGCGTCTTTTAGTGTGTGACAGCTGTCAGTCATAAAAACCCCATATGATTCTGGCATTGCTGTAATCACACCGACCCGAAGAATAAAGTCGTCTAATCACTTATACCGCACAAGGAACGGCGTCAAAAATAAACTCTTGAGTTAGGATTGGGCTAGGGTTAGGGCTGGGTTTGGGGCTAGGGTTGTGCTGGGGCTAGGGTTGTGCTGGGGCTAGGGTTGTGCTGGGGCTAGGGTTGTGCTGGGGCTAGGGTTGTGCTGGGGCTAGGGTTGTGCTAGGGTTAGGGCTGGGGTTGGGATTTTTTTCAAAAGTAAGAAAAAAAGATGACGATATGGCGACTAGTGTTGAGAGCAAGTGCTCGCTACTTGAGTTTGCATCGGGTGCTCTGGTATGCATTTAGTATCGTGGGTATTTGAGTGACATGCTCGAGTCTCTGCCCCATATGCTTCGCGGCCAAAAAACTTTACGGGGATTGCCTGCCATGCACGAGCGATCCCCGCATGTTTTTTTTTGGGTGTCTAATAACCGTGAAACATGCGGAGCAGGGACTCGAGCATGTCACTCGAGCACACGCTGTACATGGTGCATACCTGAGTACCCGATGCAAACTCAAGTAGCGAGCACTTGCGCTCAAGAATAATGAAAACTTATTCAATATGATTACCTAATGTAAACAAATAATGTGCCGTACCTCTGGGTTCAAAATGTTCACTATACACCTTAATAAAATCTTTGAGGGGTATAGTTTCCAAAATGGGGACACTTGTGGGGGAGCTCCACTGTTTAGGCACATCACGGGCTCTCCAAACGCGACATGGTGTCCGCTAACAAATTGAATGGAAAATCGGCTCAAATTGTTAGCGGACGCCATGTTGCGTTTGGAGAGCCCCTGTGTGTCCAAACATTGGAGCTCCCCCACAAGTGACCCCATTTTGGAAACTAGACCCCCCAAGGCACCTATCTAGATGCATAGTGAGCACTTAGAACCCCCAGGTGCTTCACAAATTGATTCGTAAAAATGAAAAAGTGAAAATAAAACACTTTTTCATTTTTATGAATCAATTTGTGAAGCACCTGGGGTTCCAAGTGCTCACTATGAATCTAGATAGGTGCCTTGGGGGGTCTAGTTTCCAAAATGGGGTCACTTGTGGGGGAGCTCCAATGTTTGGGCACACAGGGACTCTCTAAATGCAACATGGTATCCGCTAACAAATTGAATGGAAAATCGGCTCAAATTGTTAGCGGACACCACATTGCGTTTGGAGAGCCCCTCTGTGCCCAAACTTTGGAGCTCCCCCACAAGTGACCCCATTTTGGAAACTAGACCCCCCAAGGCACCTTTCTAGATGCATAGTGAGCACTTGGAACCCCCAGGTGCTTCACAAATTGATTCGTAAAAATGAAAAAGTGAAAAAAAAAACACTTTTTCATTTTTATGAATCAATTTGTGAAGCACCTGGGGTTCCAAGTGCTCACTATGAATCTAGATAGGTGCCTTGGGGGGTCTAGTTTCCAAAATGGGGTCACTTGTGGGGGAGCTCCAATGTTTGGGCACACAGGGACTCTCCAAATGCAACATGATATCCGCTAACAAATTGTCGGCTCAAATTGTTAGCGGATATCATGTTGCATTTGGAGAGTCCCTGTGTGCCCAAACATTGGAGCTCCTCCACAAGTGACCCCATTTTGGAAACTAGACCCCCCAAGGCACCTATCTAGATGCATAGTGAGCACTTGGAACCCCTAGGTGCTTCACAAATTAATTCGTAAAAATGAAAAAGTGTTTTTTTTTTCACTTTTTCATTATTACGAATCAATTTGTGAAGCACCTGGGGGTTCCAAGTGCTCACTATGCATCTAGAAAGGTGCCTTGGGGGGTCTAGTTTCCAAAATGGGGTCACTTGTGGGGGAGCTCCAAAGTTTGGGCACAGAGAAGCTCTCCAAACGCAATGTGGTGTCCGCTAACAATTTGAGCCGATTTTCCATTCAATTTGTTAGCGGATACCATGTTGCATTTAGAGAGTCCCTGTGTGCCCAAACATTGGAGCTCCCCCACAAATGACCCCATTTTGGAAACTAGACCCCCCAAGGCACCTATCTAGATGCATAGTGAGCACTTGGAACCCCTAGGTGCTTCACAAATTGATTCGTAAAAATGAAAAAGTGTTTTTTTTTTCACTTTTTCATTATTACGAATCAATTTGTGAAGCACCTGGGGGTTCCAAGTGCTCACTATGCATCTAGAAAGGTGCCTTGGGGGGTCTAGTTTCCAAAATGGGGTCACTTGTGGGGGAGCTCCAAAGTTTGGACACAGAGAAGCTCTCCAAACGCAATGTGGTGTCCGCTAACAATTTGAGCCGATTTTCCATTCAATTTGTTAGCGGATACCATGTTGCATTTAGAGAGTCCCTGTGTGCCCAAACATTGGAGCTCTCCCACAAGTGACCCCATTTTGGAAACTAGACCCCCCAAGGCACCTATCTAGATGCATAGTGAGCAGTTGGAACCCCCAGGTGCTTCACAAATTGATTCATAAAAATGAAAAAGTGTTTTTTTTTTCACTTTTTCATTGTTACGAATCAATTTGTGAAGCACCTGGGGGTTCCAAGTGCTCACTATGCATCTAGATAGGTGCCTTGGGGGGTCTAGTTTCCAAAATGGGGTCACTTGTGGGGGAGCTCCAATGTTTGGGCACACAGCAGCTCTCCAAACGCAACATGGTGTCGCTAACAATTTGAGCCAATTTTGCGTTAAATTTGTTAGCGGACACCATGTTGCATTTAGAGAGCCGCTGTGTGCCCAAATATTGGAGCTCCCCCACAAGTGACCCCATTTTGGAAACTAGACCACCCAAGGCACCTATCTAGATGCATAGTGAGCACTTGGAACCCTCAGGTGCTTCACAAATTGATTCATACAAATGAAAAAGTGTTTTTTTTTTCACTTTTTCATTGTTACGAATCAATTTGTGAAGCACCTGGGGGTTCCAAGTGTTCACTATGCATCTAGATAGGTGCCTTGGGGGGTCTAGTTTCCAAAATGGCGTCACTTGTGGGGGAGCTCCAATGTTTGGGCACACAGGGACTCTCTAAATGCAACATGGTGTCCTCTAACAAATTTAACGGAAAATCGGCTCAAATTGTTAGCGACACCATGTTGCGTTTGGAGAGCCGCTGTGTGCCCAAACATTGGAGCTCCCCCACAAGTGACCCCATTTTGGAAACTAGACCCCCCAAGGCACCTATCTAGATGCATTGTGAGCACTTGGAACACTCAGGTGCTTCACAAATTGATTCATAAAAATGAAAAAGTGTTTTTTTTTTTCACTTTTTCATTGTTACGAATCAATTTGTGAAGCACCTGGGGGTTCCAAGTGCTCACTATGCATCTAGAAAGGTGCCTTGGGGGGTCTAGTTTCCAAAATGGGGTCACTTGTGGGGGAGCTCCAAAGTTTGGGCACACATGGGCTCTCCAAACACAACATGGCGTCCGCTAATTATTCAAGCAAATTTTACAATCAAAAAGTCAAATAGCGCTCCTTCCCTTCCGAGCCCTGCCGTGCGCCCAAACAGTATTTTTTCCCCAAATATTGGGTATCTGCGTGCCCAGGGGAAATTGCACAACAAATTTTGGGGTCCATTTTTTCTTGTTACCCCTGTGAAAATAAAAAAAATTGGGTCTAAATTAACATTTTTGTGAAAAAAGTTAAATGTTCATTTTTTTCTTCCACATTCAAAAAATTCCTGTGAAGCACCTGAAGGGTTAATAAAGTTCTTGAATGTGGTTTTGAGCACCTTGAGGGGTGCAGTTTTTAGAATGGTGTCACTTTTGGGTATTTTCTGTCATAAAGACCCCTCAAAGTGACTTCAAATGTGATGTGGTCCCTAAAAAAATGGTTTTGTAAATTTTGTTGGAAAAATGAGAAATCGCTGGTCAACTTTTAACCCTTATAGCTCCCTAACAAAAAAAAATTTTGGTTCCAAAATTGTGCTGATGTAAAGTAGACATGTGGGAAATGTTATTTATTAACTCTTTTGTGTGACATATCGCTCTGATTTCAGGGCTTAAAAATTCAAATTTTGAAAATTGCAAAATTTTCAAAATTTTCGCCAAATTTCCATTTTTTTCACAAATAAACGCAAGTGATATCGAAGAAATTTTTCCACAATCATGAAGTACAATATGTCACGAAAAAACAATCTCAGAATCAGGGGGATCCGTTGAAGCGTTCGAGAGTAATTACCTCATAAAGTGACAGTGGTCAGAATTGTAAAAATTGGCCCGGTCATTAACGTGCAAACCACCCGCGGGGCTTAAGGGGTTAAAATGAAAAGGTTGATCGAAAAGTTTGGGGGATCTAAGAGTGTGGCAACCCAGTAGTCATGATTACTTCGAATTCTGACAATATGAGGGTCATGCTGCAGGTAGTGCAGCAAGAAGGCACTTATGTGTCTTGCGCATCTCGGAGCCCCAAAATTATTTTCCGGGCTAGATGCAGCTAAAAATTATTTTTAATTTTAAATCTGGTGAAGCTTATTATAGATCGCCTAATATGATCAGTGCTGCACACTGCTACAAAGCCCAAATTATTTTCCAGTCAAGATACAGATAAACATGATTAGTAATTTGAAAGCTTAAAACGGTTGGTAGGGTGATTTTAACCAATCATCAAGCTTTTACTCTCCCCAGGATGACACAGGGGTAGAAAAGTCGTTTCGGATCCATGATTTGTTCATCTTTATGAACGTGAGTCTGTCTACATTATCAGTGGAGAGCCGCGTGCGCTTATCTGTCAGCACACCACCAGCAGCGCTGAACACACGTTCAGACAGAACGCTGGCTGCGGGGCATGACAAGATCTCCAAGGCGTAAGTGGCTAGCTCCGGCCATTTATCCAGATTGGAAGCCCAAAAAGAGCAAGGGTCCAGTGACACAGTCGTGGCTTCAATGTTTACTTGGAGATACTCCTGTACCATCGTCTCTAGGCGTTGACTATGTGTCAGACTTCTTGTCTCCTGTGGCCTTGCAAAGGATGGGCTAAAAAAGTGGTGAAATGATTCCGCAAAATTGATGTTACCAGCAGATACTGTGGTTCTGTTACGGTTTGAGTGCTGAACACTTGACGGTCCCACGGTTGGCAAGTTGGAACTGTGAGATTCACTACGTGCACCACTGGTATTTTGTGGAAAAGCACATGTAAGATTCTGCAACAGTCTCTGCTGATACTCCTGCATGCGTGCATCCCTTTCTATGGCAGGAATAATTTCTGCAAATTTACTTTTGTACCGGGGATCTAACAGTGTGGCAACCCAGTAGTCAGGATTATTTCTAATTCTCACAATTCGAGGGTCATGTTGCAGGTAGTGCAGCAAGAAGGCACTCATGTGTGTTGCGCATCCAGGAGCACCAAGTCCCTGTTGTGTTGGTGGCGAGGTAACAATCATGCTTCCTTCCTCTGTCCTCTCCCCCCAACCTCGCACAACAGAAATGTGATCAAGGTCTCCCTCATCTGATGAGTCTTCCATCAGTTCGTCCTCCACTTCTTCCTGGGCTCCTGCACCTTCCTCACTAGTTTGGCTGCTACCATGCGCCCTGGTTAAACCATCTCCCCCACCCTCACATGCCTGCCGCCTTGGTGCTGCCGACCGTCTGGACCTTGCAGATGTTAGCCCTTCCGCATACAACTTCTCCTCCTCTACTTCCTCCACCTCCTCTTGTGCCACCACCTGACTCCGAATTCTGTTTAACATGTGCTCCAGCATGTAAATCACCGGAATAGTCATGCTGATAATGGCATCGTCAGCACTAAACATCTTCGTCGCCATTTCAAAACTGTGCAGAAGGGTGCATAGGTCCCTGATCTGAGACCACTCCTCCAGCGTGATTTGCCCCACCTCTGAATCTCTTTGGCCCAGGCTATACGTCAGAACGTATTGCACCAGGGCTTGTCGGTGCTGCCACAGTCGCTGCAACATGTGCAGAGTTGAATTCCACCGGGTAGGCACATCGCATTTTAGCCGGTGAAGTGGCAGGCCCAACGACTTCTGTAGAGATGTAAGTCGCTGAGCTGCGGGATGCGAACGGCGGAAGTGAGCACACAGCGACCGTGCCCTCTGCAGAAGGCCATCTAGTCTGGGATAGTGGGCTAAAAATTGCTGGACAACCAGGTTCAACACGTGAGCCATACAAGGCACGTGTGTGACATTGCCCGGCGAAGGGCCGCACCCAGGTTTGCAGCATTGTCGCACACGGCCTTCCCTGGTTTCAGGTCCAGTGGAGACAACCATTCATGAAATTGGTTCTCCAGAGCTGACCACAACTCCTCAGCTGTGTGACTCACATTTCCCAGACATTTCAATGTAAAAACCGCCTGATGACGTTGAGCCCTACTGCCAGCATAGTAAGGAGGTGTGCAGGATCCCTTCTGCGCAGTTAGAAAGCTTGTGGCATGACCAGACAGGCTTTGGGTGCAGGTGGAAGACCGAGAGGAGGTTGAGGAGGCAGAAGCAGTGGAGGAAAAATGACATAAAGAGGATTGACGCACAACTCGTGGGGACGGCAAGACTTGGACAGCAGCCCCTTGTCCTGCTGTCACCATAGTTACCCAGTGTCCAGTCAGCGACATGTAACGCCCCTGTCCATGCCTACTCGTCCAAGTGTCTGTGGTGAAATGCACCCTGTCACACACAGAGTTTCTCAAAGAAGCGGTGATGTTGTGTGCGACATGCTGGTGGAGCGCAGGCACACCTTTCTTTGAGAAGTAGTGCCGACTGGGCATCTGGTACTGGGGCACTGCGACGGACATAAGGTCTCGAAAATCCTCTGTGTCCACCAGGCGGAAAGGCAGCATTTCTGTAGCCAAGAGCTTGCAGATGGTGAAATTCAACCTCTTAGCTTTCTCATGGCTAGGAGGAAATGGTCTTTTACTTGTCCACATCTGAGGGACCGAGGGCTGGCTATTGTGCTTAGACGGGGTTGATAAGGGTGTCCCCGGCAAACTGCCGGTCTGTGAGGAAGATGCAGGCGGACATGTTAGGTTGCCTTGATCCAAAGGTGGTGCTATCGATGTCGGACAGCGCTCAAGACCACCTGGTGTTACCACCTCCAAAGAAAATGATGACCTGCCAATCACGCTGGCTGTTGCGGGTAAAGAGGTGGCAGGTCTGCGCCCCAAAACAGGTGTGACTGCTGTCCCCCCAGTCACAGAGGATGAAGAGGCCGCGGATGCACAAGATATGGCAGACGGTGGTTGGCCCGGCCGGCTAGACCGCATTGTAGCACACTGAGCTTCCCACTCCAACTTATGCTTCATGTCCATGTGCCGGTTCATGCATGAAGTACTCAAACTATGTATTTTTTGGCCTCTACTTAGCTTTTGCTGACAAATGTTACAGATAACACGAGTTGGGTCATCTTTATCGATCTGAAAAAATGCCCAGGCTATGCAAGGCTTAGCACCCATGCGACCTGAAGAGCCACCACGACTTGTGGTGAGAGGCAGAGTTGTGTTTGAGGATGCAGTTGTTGACGTGCTTCCAGTACTACGTCTCTGTCCAGGAAGGCGCAACCTGACCTCGTCGTCACTAGCATCTTCCTCCACCTCCTCTGCTGACCTCATCTCTTGGCTGACTGTGGGTTGACAGTAAGTGGGATCTCCGACCTCATCATCATCACCCTGTGCGTTATCACACCTGTCGTCCTCAGAGCCAACCTGTTCCTGCCCTGACAAAAAACTAAAGTTGTCGCTCCAATCAGGTATTTGAGTCTTATCATCGTCTTCCTCATTGTCTCCACCAACAGGAGTTACAGTTTGGGAATGAGGGTCTACATTATGGTCAGAACCTTCTGCGTCTGGTCCTGGATCCGACTCATAAAGATTCTGGGCATCAGTGCAGATCATTTCCTCGTCTGGATTCACAGAAGCGCTGGAGTCGACCTCTGATTCCCAGGCTATAGTATGAGTAAACAGCTCTGCAGACTCAACCATCTGTTCTACCTCATACTCAGATGGGCAGCTGGAGATTTGGGAGCTGTGAGGAAGCAAGTGCGATTTGGGTGACACCTTTGAGGACTGGAGTATTTGTGATGTTGAAGTTGATGTGGAGGAGAGCCCACTTAAAGGAGCACTTGATATCCGTTGAAGCACCTGCTGTTTTTGTGCCTCATCTGGAATTTGTAGCGATTGGCGTGGCCGTAAGAAAGGGATCTTATCACATTGTCCGCTAAAAGAAGTAGACATTTTAGTTTGGCTGGAAGATGGTCTTTCTTCTGCACCTACCCCACGGACACAACCTTTTTTCCTCTTCCCAACACGCCTATTCCCCTTTCCACCAGCAGCAGGCCTTTTTCCACTCATTTTGGTGGTTAACTAATTCACAACTCTGGAGTTGTTTGCACAAAAAAACAATGGATGGTAACCGAGCAGAGCTGAGTGGCCAAACTGTGGTATTAGGCCAAAACTATTGGCTGGGTTAGATGCAGAAAAAAATTATTTTTAATTTGCAACCTGATGGAGGTCAGTATAGATGGACTAATAGACCAAGTCCCACACACCGCTAGAAGCCCAAATATTTTTTCAGAGCTAGATGCAGAAATTTTTTTTATTCAATTTGCAACCTGATGGAGGTCAGTATAGATGGACTAATAGACCAAGTCCCACACACTGCTAGAAGCCCAAATATTTTTTCAGAGCTAGATGCAGAAAAAAATTATTTTTAATTTGCAACCTGATGGAGGTCAGTATAGATGGACTAATAGACCAAGTCCCACACACTGCTAGAAGCCCAAATATTTTTTCAGAGCTAGATGCAGAAAAAAATTATTTTTAATTTGCAACCTGATGGAGGTCAGTATAGATGGACTAATAGACCAAGTCCCACACACTGCTAGAAGCCCAAATATTTTTTCAGAGCTAGATGCAGAAAAAAATTATTTTTAATTTGCAACCTGATGGAGGTCAGTATAGATGGACTAATAGACCAAGTCCCACACACCGCTAGAAGCCCAAATATTTTTTCAGAGCTAGATGCAGAAATTTTTTTTATTCAATTTGCAACCTGATGGAGGTCAGTATAGATGGACTAATAGACCAAGTCCCACACACTGCTAGAAGCCCAAATATTTTTTCAGAGCTAGATGCAGAAAAAAAATATTTTTAATTTGCAACCTGATGGAGGTCAGTATAGATGGACTAATAGACCAAGTCCCACACACTGCTAGAAGCCCAAATATTTTTTCAGAGCTAGATGCAGAAAAAAATTATTTTTAATTTGCAACCTGATGGAGGTCAGTATAGATGGACTAATAGAACAAGTCCCACACGCTGCTAGAAGCCCAAATATTTTTTCAGAGATAAATGAAGAAAAAAATTTTTTTTAATTTGCAACCTGATGGAGGTCAGTATAGATGGACTAATAGACCAAGTCCCACACACTGCTAGAAGCCCAAATATTTTTTCAGAGCTAGATGCAGAAAAAAATTATTTTTAATTTGCAACCTGATGGAGGTCAGTATAGATGGACTAATAGACCAAGTCCCACACACTGCTAGAAGCCCAAATATTTTTTCAGAGCTAGATGCAGAAAAAAATTATTTTTAATTTGCAACCTGATGGAGGTCAGTATAGATGGACTAATAGACCAAGTCCCACACACTGCTAGAAGCCCAAATATTTTTTCAGAGCTAGATGCAGAAAAAAATTATTTTTAATTTGCAACCTGATGGAGGTCAGTATAGATGGACTAATAGACCAAGTCCCACACACCGCTAGAAGCCCAAATATTTTTTCAGAGCTAGATGCAGAAATTTTTTTTATTCAATTTGCAACCTGATGGAGGTCAGTATAGATGGACTAATAGACCAAGTCCCACACACTGCTAGAAGCCCAAATATTTTTTCAGAGCTAGATGCAGAAAAAAATTATTTTTAATTTGCAACCTGATGGAGGTCAGTATAGATGGACTAATAGACCAAGTCCCACACACTGCTAGAAGCCCAAATATTTTTTCAGAGCTAGATGCAGAAAAAAATTATTTTTAATTTGCAACCTGATGGAGGTCAGTATAGATGGACTAATAGAACAAGTCCCACACGCTGCTAGAAGCCCAAATATTTTTTCAGAGATAAATGAAGAAAAAAATTTTTTTTAATTTGCAACCTGATGGAGGTCAGTATAGATGGACTAATAGACCAAGTCCCACACACTGCTAGAAGCCCAAATATTTTTTCAGAGCTAGATGCAGAAAAAAATTATTTTTAATTTGCAACCTGATGGAGGTCAGTATAGATGGACTAATAGACCAAGTCCCACACACCGCTAGAAGCCCAAATATTTTTTCAGAGCTAGATGCAGAAAAAAATTATATTCAGTTTGCAACCTGATGGAGGTCAGTATAGATGGACTAATAGAATGATGCTATGCCCAAAAGATTTTACTTCACTAGGTGCAGTAAAAAAATTGGTATTCTATACACAGGTGGTATATCTTGCAACACAGATAGGCTACTCCACTGACTAACACACTCTGCAATAGGCCAAAAAGGATTAGCTTTGCTAGATTCAGCCAAATGCTGTGAAAAAAACTTGCACAGCACTGGCACAGACCTGCCTGGCAAAAACTGATAGGAACTGATGTAACCTAGTCCTGAAAAGGACTCCAATTACAATTAGTCTTTACTCCCACAATCTATCTATCTAAGAGCACAGACCTGCCTGATAAAAGTCGTAGGAAATGCTGTAACCTAGTCCTTAAAAGGACTGCAATCACAACTATTCCCTACTCCCAAGCTATCTGTATATTTGTGCGAAAATTGGCTTGAAATTAACAAGGTATAGCGCACACAGCAACAGCGGTGCCGTCTAACACGCAGCTGCAGCAGTGAGAAAATGGTGGCGACGGGGAAAATGGCTTGGTCTTATAGGGCAAGGACATGTGACATACACTGCCAATCACACATGCCCTTGCTTGTGTGAAAAAAAGCACTTCGCTCCGTGTGTGCGCTGCTGATAGGCTGACAGATTGCACCTCCCCACTGCAAATGCGGGAAAGAGAAAAAAAAATGGAGATCTTCATTGTTCCTGCAGAGATCCATCCCCTGCCCCTCCCCCCGCCCCGCTGTACACTCAAACTGCGTATTAACATTAATTTTCATCATTACTGAGAAAAAATCCAGTTATGATTTTGGTGCACGAACAGTTATCGAACATAACCTCGAACAGCCGAATTTTTCTCAAATTGTTCGTGTTCGCCGACCGGCTCGAACACCGCCCAAAACAGCTCGAATTTGAGATTGGCGAACAGTTCGAGTAGAACAACGCTCATCTCTACTAAAATGCTCGAGTACTCGTTGCTCGGGTCGAGCAAATTGGAATGCTCGAGTGCTCGGTCCGAATAACGAGCCCAATGTAAGTCTATGGGAAACTCGAGCATTTTTCCGGTGGCTGCCCCCGGCGGTCTGCAGAGGGCCTAAAAATTGCCCAAATCGATGGGAACAGTGCTCAAATGACATGGCAACAGCATGGGGAAGACCCCTAGAAGCATTTCTGACACCCAGGTCACTGCTGTCAACAACGTTGTCAGAGGTATTACGCCACTTTTACGGACTAATAAAACATGCAAAAACTAAACTAAAATGGATTTTCCTGGGAAATATGTTAAAGAACATCACATCCTTTCCAGAGTAATGACTTGTATATAAGGCAAAATAAATAACCAAAAACAAAAATGCGCCTCCACACCTTGTGCTATGTTCACACGTAGCGTTTTTGATGTGTTTTTGCACTTTTGCACTGCTTTCAACCAAGACAAATGCATTTGTAAGGTGCCCCAGCAAGGTAGTCGTGGGTGAGCTGTGGCCCCTGCTCGCTCTGGCACCCTACAGACAATGTGTGTCCTCTCTCTGATGTGCTGCAATGAATGTGGTGCTCTCCACTAACTTCAGACCATCCGGTCGTGGCTGTCTCCAGGCATTTCTCTTCTGGAACCAGGGCAGCAATAAATTCAGAGGACACGAGGTTCTTAACCATAACTGGGACTTTACTTGGGGAAGAGGAATATGTACAATATTTACAGGCAGATATAATGGATAAGGCCCAACGGGTTGTCATCTCTCTCACAGGTACTGGAAACAACTTCAACCCTGGTTCCCTCTTTAAGTGAAGCATCTCTGTGGCTATATTCTCTAGCCCTAGAGAATCTTCCTCACCAGCGACAGTATATCTGGATCCTATATCTCCCCACATCCTAGCCTTGAGTCCTAACTTCTTCTGCAGCCTGCAGACAGAATATGCATCGGGTCCTCAATACCTCTGTTGAGTTTCTCTCGCCGGCTAATGGGACTCTTGCTTAGGGAATCTCCGCTCTGATGATCCTACTGTATGGAGTTCCCGTCTGCCCTAGCAGCCATTATACTTAGGCTGCCCGTATGGTACTCTGTCGAAACTCTCACTGAGTTCTTTCTGGAAACTCACCACAGGTTTCCTAAAGTACCCACTCTCTATGGACTGTCCTCACACACACTTAACTCTTCACTGTCATACATGTCTGCAATCCTGCTAGCAGACTTGCACTATCAACTGTGTTTGGGACAGTGGCATCTTGTGTCTGGTTACCAATACTACAGCCCACAAGGAATTATATCACGAATAGTGTTGAGCCACCCCCGTAGTGTTCGAGTTCGGTTCGGTTCGTCGAACACCCGTGTGTTCGTCGAACTGTTCGTCGAACTGTTCGTCGAACACCTTCGAACACCGTTAAAACCAATGGCAAGCAAACAAAAACACATAGAAACACATAGCAAACACCTTCAAAGGTGTCCAAAAGCTGACAAACTGCTCAGAAGACACAACTAACACATGGAAAAGTGACAAGTACATATAGTCATGCGAAAAGAAAAGAGGTGGAGGAGTAAAAGGAGGGGGAGACACAGATATAGGCATGTCATGCCCTTCTAAAATCCAAAAAGTGAGAAGCCGACACGTTCAGTCCGCTCCAGCCCGTGCCACCTCCGTGTCGCCGGGTTTGTGCCAGAGCCGCGGTGAACCCTGACGGCCAGCCCCCCTCTCCCAATACTGGTGCCTGTCCGCTGGTGGGTCGAGCGAGCCCCCCTGTGGTGGAGGCAGCTCTAAGCTTTTTAATTTAAATTGTCTCTCTAATTTGAATGAATACACTTTAAATCCATTTACAAGGATCTATTGGAGGGCAAGTCTCATGCCAGCAGCCGCGTAATTCCAGCTCCAGTAGCGTCCACTAAAGCTGCTGCAGTTAAAAAGCTTTTATAAGGATCGAGCTCGGCTGTCCACCGCAAGGCATCCTACTGCCAGTCCCAGCCCCTATGCCTTGGGGTGCCTCCTGATGCTCTTCACTGAGTATCCCGTGGTCCCGAAGCATTTCCTTTGAAAAAATGAAGTGTCCAAACTACAGGTGGTGTAGCTTGCTTAACAGCCGGGATAATCCGCTGACTAGCAGACACTGCTACTAGGCACAAAGTATTTCCTGGGCTAGATGCAGTTAAAAATTTGTAAGTAGATACTCTCGTTGGATGCTGAGAAAGCATTCCATAGAGTCTCCTGGCACGCCATATATGATTCTCTTAAAAAGCTTGGGGTAGGGGTCTAGGGGACCCTTTTATAGCCAAAATCACGGCCCTGTATCGCAATACGTCACCTAGGCTGAAGATAAATGGAATTGTAGCACCCTGAGGGCTCGGTTGCTACAGAGGTATTGCACCTCACCCAGAGGTGTGATATCTCACTCTCAGGTAAGGATGTAGTGTGGATCAGGACCCGACACCTGCATGCATTACACCACATTGCCGTGGGGCAGGGCGACCAATATGCCCCTGAGATGGGCACGACAGTCCCTGTCCCTGGCTGGAGTGGGGGGAGGGAACACTGAGGAAGGGGAACCCTGTAGTGCAGGAGCAGGGAGGAAGCAGTTCCTGGGTGCATTGAGAAGGGAGTATAAAAGGTGGGCACCATCTTAGTTCAGTGCAGAGAAGTCTGAGCAGAAGTGGCAGGGAGCAGGGGCTCTGCATGAGCTCTGCTCCGGAGGCGGGCCTAGTAACAGAGGCCCAGGCCTGGAAGAGGGAGAAGGAAGGAAGAGGAGCGGAGAAGGCTCCAGGAATGAGGAACGAAGGGATCTCAGGGGTGCGGACGGGCGAGTCGCCACCGCACGCCCGAATCCACCTGCGTGGAGGGGTCAGGCCAAAGGGGGAGACCGGTCCCCGAAACTAGTGGAGGCAGGAAACGACCCTCAGCTAGAAACAGGAGGCTGTGACATTTTATGTGGCGCAGCCCCTCGCTACACCCGCTAGGAAGGCACCACATAGGGTCAGGGAAACTTGCGCCAAGTTTACCAAGAGGAGGCCCGAGGCAGCCGGACAGAAGGGTTGGTAAGAAAGGCCAGACAAAGGACACACAAAGGGGGTCCTGTGAAGCACTCCAAAGTTATCTGGGAGTTGTCTGAGCCCCTCACCTGGTGAGCACAGTACGACGTGGGCAGCCGGAACCTGCAGACGTGGTCTGGATAATAAGAACTGTGAGTAAAGGCCCTGGACTGCATCACTGACTCCGTGTCGTTACTGCTGCTGCCCTGCACCATCACCCCCATCCTCCGCATACACTGCCCTGAGGCTATACTCCTCCCGTGGGGAGTTATGCTACGCTCTGCTGCACCCACAACACCAGCCTCAGCGGTCTGCCCTGGAGCGGCGGTTCACTCTGACCGCAATCCACGGGTGGCGTAGTCGGACATTTAAACATCAAAACCACATAAATAGTTCCGCCACTGGTTTGACCGCCCTGAGCCAAGGAACCGGGTCGCCGCCACGGAGACTACAACCACCAGCATCCACCAAAAAGGGTCCGGCTCCGGGTGTCCCAAGGCCCAGGGGGCGCGTCAGAACATTTTCATCACCTTTCACAATCACCAATGGGACAAGGCAGGGATGTTCTCTGTCCCCTCTCTTATACATCCTAGTGACGGAGCACCTGCTCTCATCAATTCGCCATAACCCCAATATTAGGTGGATTGAGGTGGGAGGCACCGAGTACAAGTGCTCTCTATTTGCTGATGATGTCCTAGTATATATCACTCAATCACATATATCCATCCATGCTGTTATGGCTGAAATAGATCACTTTGGTCAAATTTTAAAATCAATGCAGCGAAGTCTGAGGCCCTCGATGTCTCCCTCCCCAAATCCATATAGGATTCCATCCAGTCCAACTTTCCCTTTGCCTGTCCCTCACAGGGTATCAAATACTTAGGAATTCCTATTCATAGAGACCTCTCCCATCTATGTTATCTTAATTTTGGGCCCTTTATTGAACAACTCCATACAGACCACGGTTGGCAAGTTAGAACTGTAAGATTCACTACGTGAACCACTTTTGTTTTGTGGAAAAGCACATGTACACTGTGTTCCAAATTATTATGCAAAAAGTGTTTAGGAGTAGTGTTGAGCCACCCCCATAGTGTTCGAGTTTGGTTCGGTTCGTCGAACACCCGTGTGTTCGCCGAACTGTTCGTCGAACTGTTCGTCGAACACCTTCGAACACCGTTAAAAACAATGGCAGGCAAACAAAAACACATAGAAACACATAGAAAACACCTTCAAAGGTGTCCAAAAGCTGACAAACTGCTCAGAAGACATAACTAACACATGGAAAAGTGACAAGTACATATAGTCATGCGAAAATAAAATAGGTGGAGGAGTAAAAGGAGGGGGAGACACAGATATAGGCATGTCATGCCCTTCTAAAATCCAAAAAGTGAGAAGCCGACACGGCCAGTCCGCTCCTGCCCGTGCCACCTCCGTGTCGCCGGGTTTGTGCCAGAGCCGCGGTGAACCCTGACGGCCAGCCCCCCTCTCCCAATACTGGTGCCTGTCCGCTGGTGGGTCGAGCGAGCCCCCCTGTGGTGGAGGCAGCTCTAAGCTTTTTAATTTAAATTGTCTCTCTAATTTGAATGAATACACTTTAAATCCATTTACAAGGATCTATTGGAGGGCAAGTCTCATGCCAGCAGCCGCGTAATTCCAGCTCCAGTAGCGTCCACTAAAGCTGCTGCAGTTAAAAAGCTTTTATAAGGATCGAGCTCGGCTGTCCACCGCAAGGCATCCTACTGCCAGTCCCAGCCCCTATGCCTTGGGGTGCCTCCTGATGCTCTTCACTAAGTATCCCATGGTCCCGAATCATTTCCTTTGAAAAAATTAAGTGTCTAAACTACAGGTGGTGTAGCTTGCTTAACAGCCGGGATAATCCGCTGACTAGCAGACACTGCTACTAGGCACAAAGTATTTCCTGGGCTAGATGCAGTTAAAAATTTGTAATTAGATACTCTCGTTGGATGCTGAGAAAGCATTCCATAGAGTCTCCTGGCACGCCATATATGATTCTCTTAAAAAGCTTGGGGTAGGGGTCTAGGGGACCATTTAATAGCCAAAATCACGGCCCTGTATCGCAATACGTCACCTAGGCTGAAGATAAATGGAACTGTAGCACCCTGAGGGCTCGGTTGCTACAGACGTATTGCACCTCACCCAGAGGTGTGATATCTCACTCTCAGGTAAGGATGGAGTGTGGATCAGGACCCGACACCTGCATGCATTACACCACATTGCCGTGGGGCAGGGCGACCAATATGCCCCTGAGATGGGCACGACACTCCCTGTCCCTGGTTGGAGTGGGGGGAGGGAACACTGAGGAAGGGGAACCCTGTAGTGCAGGAGCAGGGAGGAAGCAGTTCCTGGGTGCATTGAGAAGGGAGTATAAAAGGTGGGCACCATCTTAGTTCAGTGCAGAGAAGTCTGAGCAGAAGTGGCAGGGAGCAGGGGCTCTGCATGAGCTCTGCTCCGGAGGCGGGCCTAGTAACAGAGGCCCAGGCCTAGAAGAGGGAGAAGGAAGGAAGAGGAGCGGAGAAGGCTCCAGGAACGAGGAATGAAGGGATCCCAGGGGTGCGGACGGGCGAGTCGCCACCGCACGCCCGAATCCACCTGCGTGGAGGGGTCAGGCCAAAGGGGGAGACCGGTCCCCGAACTAGTGGAGGCAGGAAACGACCCTCAGCTAGAAACCGGAGGCTCTGACATTTTATGTGGCGCAGCCCCTCGCTACACCCGCTAGGAAGGCACCACATAGGGTCAGGGAAACTGGCGCCAAGTTTACCAAGAGGAGGCCCGAGGCAGCCGGACAGAAGTGTTGGTAAGAAAGGCCAGACAAAGGACACACAAAGGGGGTCCTGTGAAGTGCTCCAAAGTTATCTGGGAGTTGTCTGAGCCCCTCACCTGGTGAGCACAGTACGACGTGGGCAGCCGTTACCTGCAGACGTGGTCTGGATAATAAGAACTGTGAGTAAAGGCCCTGGACTGCATCACTGACTCCGTGTCGTTACTGCTGCTGCCCTGCACCATCACCCCCATCCTCCGCATACACTGCCCTGAGGCTATACTCCTCCCGTGGGGAGTTATGCTACGCTCTGCTGCACCCACAACACCAGCCTCAGCGGTCTGCCCTGGAGCGGCGGTTCACTCTGACCGCAATCCACGGGTGGCGTAGTCGGACATTTAAACATCAAAACCACATAAATAGTTCCGCCACTGGTTTGACCGCCCTGAGCCACGGAACCGGGTTGCCCCCACGGAGACTACAACCACCAGCATCCACCAAAAAGGGTCCGGCTCCGGGTGTCCCAAGGCCCAGGGGGCGCGTGAGAACATTTTCATCACCTTTCACAATCACCAATGGGACAAGGCAGGGATGTTCTCTGTCCCCTCTCTTATACATCCTAGTGACGGAGCACCTGCTCTCATAAATTCGCCATAACCCCAATATTAGGTGGATTGAGGTGGGAGGCACCGAGTTCAAGTGCTCTCTATTTGCTGATGATGTCCTAGTATATATCACTCAATCACATATATCCATCCCTGCTGTTATGGCTGAAATAGATCACTTTGTTACATGGTCAAATTTTAAAATCAATGCAGCGAAGTCTGAGGCCCTCGATGTCTCCCTCCCCAAATCCATATAGGATTCCATCCAGTCCAACTTTCCCTTTGCCTGTCCCTCACAGGGTATCAAATACTTAGGAATTCCTATTCATAGAGACCTCTCCCATCTATGTTATCTTAATTTTGGGCCCTTTATTGAACAACTCCATACAGACCACTGTTGGCAAGTTAGAACTGTAAGATTCACTACGTGAACCGCTGGTGTTTTGTGGAAAAGCACATGTACACTGCGTTCCAAATTATTATGCAAAAAGTGTTTAGGAGTGATAAGGTAAGAATTTGTTTGTTTGTCAGTTAAACTCATTGATGGTGATGTGTGTCAGGGCTCTTTATATCACTGTAAGCAATTGCAGACACCTGTGCTAATTAGTTTGGCAGGTGTGTCCAATGAAAGGCAAGACTACTTAAGAAGGCTCTCTCACATTATTAAGCAGCCTACATTTTCTGCCAAAATGGGAAAGAAAAAGGATGTGTCGGCTGCTGAGAAGCAACAAATTGTGGAGTGTTTAGGTCAAGGCATGACTACAATCAACATTGTGCGATGATCAGGATGAAGTGTCTTGGCAATCAAGAAGTATGTAGCTGATTCACAGTACACACGTGTGCGTGCTGATAAGGGCAAATTGAGGACTCTTTCCTACAGGCAATTACGTCAGGTTGAAAGAGCAGCGGCAAAAAAGCCTTGTCATAGCAGCAGACAAGTTTTTGAAGCTGCTTGTGCCTCCAACGTCCCCCGAACAACAAGATGCAGGGTCCTTCAGAGGTTTGCAGCTGTGCATATGCCATCCTGTCGACCTCCTCTATCCACTTCACACAAGCAGAAACGGCTCCAGTGGGCCAAACATTACATGAAGACTGATTTCAAAACAGTTTTGTTCACGGATGAGTGCCATGCAGCGCTCGATGGTCCAGATGGATGGAGTGGAGGATGGCTGGTTGATGGACACCCCACGCAAACACGGCTACAGCGCCAACAAGGAGGAGGTGGAGTAATGTTTTGGGCTGGAATCATGGGGAGAGAGATTGTCGGCCCCTTTAGGATCCCTGAAGGCGCTAAAGATGAACTCCATAATGTATGTGGATTTTCTCAAACAGCACTTCCTGCCATGGTTCAAGAAGAAGAACCGTGTATTTCACAGCAAGATCATTTTTCTGCATGATAATGCACCATCTCATGCTGCACATAAAACATCTGCATCTCTGGCTGATATGGGCATAAAAGGGGACAAACTTATGGTGTGACCCCCATGCTCCCCTGACCTCTACCCCATTCAGAACCTTTGGAGCATCATTAAAAGGAGTGTCTATGATGGCGGGAGGCAGTTCACATCTAAGCAACAGCTCTGGGAGGGTATTCTGTCCTCATGCAAAACAATTGAAGCAGAAACCATCCAAAACCTGACAAATTCAATGGACGAGAGAGTTCAGAAGCTCCTTTCGAACAAGGGGTCCTATGTGAAAATGTAACATCACCTAGAATAAAGTTTTGAGTTGAAAACTGTTTGATTTCAGTTTCTAACAACCTGCTAATGCTTATAATTTCAAAAATGACCATTTTTTTGGTCTTTATTAAAATGAAAAGGTTGATCGAAAAGTTTGGGGGATCTAAGAGTGTGGCAACCCAGTAGTCATGATTACTTCGAATTCTGACAATATGAGGGTCATGCTGCAGGTAGTGCAGCAAGAAGGCACTTATGTGTCTTGCGCATCTCGGAGCCCCAAAATTATTTTCCGGGCTAGATGCAGCTAAAAATTATTTTTAATTTTCAATCTGGTGAAGCTTTAGTATAGATGGCCTAATAGGATCAGTGCTGCACACTGCTACAAAGCCCAAATTATTTTCCAGTCAAGATACAGATAAACATGATTAGTAATTTGAAAGCTTAAAACGGTTGGTAGGGTGATTTTAACCAATCATCAAGCTTTTACTCTCCCCAGGATGACACAGGGGTAGAAAAGTCGTTTCGGATCCATGATTTGTTCATCTTTATGAACGTGAGTCTGTCTACATTATCAGTGGAGAGCCGCGTGCGCTTATCTGTCAGCACACCACCAGCAGCGCTGAACACACGTTCAGACAGAACGCTGGCTGCGGGGCATGACAAGATCTCCAAGGCGTAAGTGGCTAGCTCCGGCCATTTATCCAGATTGGAAGCCCAAAAAGAGCAAGGGTCCAGTGACACAGTCGTGGCTTCAATGTTTACTTGGAGATACTCCTGTACCATCGTCTCTAGGCGTTGACTATGTGTCAGACTTCTTGTCTCCTGTGGCCTTGCAAAGGATGGGCTAAAAAAGTGGTGAAATGATTCCGCAAAATTGATGTTACCAGCAGATACTGTGGTTCTGTTACGGGTTGAGTGCTGAACACTTGACGGTCCCACGGTTGGCAAGTTGGAACTGTGAGATTCACTACGTGCACCACTGGTATTTTGTGGAAAAGCACATGTAAGATTCTGCAACAGTCTCTGCTGATACTCCTGCATGCGTGCATCCCTTTCTATGGCAGGAATAATTTCTGCAAATTTACTTTTGTACCGGGGATCTAACAGTGTGGCAACCCAGTAGTCAGGATTATTTCTAATTCTCACAATTCGAGGGTCATGTTGCAGGTAGTGCAGCAAGAAGGCACTCATGTGTGTTGCGCATCCAGGAGCACCAAGTCCCTGTTGTGTTGGTGGCGAGGTAACAATCATGCTTCCTTCCTCTGTCCTCTCCCCCCAACCTCGCACAACAGAAATGTGATCAAGGTCTCCCTCATCTGATGAGTCTTCCATCAGTTCGTCCTCCACTTTTTCCTGGGCTCCTGCACCTTCCTCACTAGTTTGGCTGCTACCATGCGCCCTGGTAAAACCATCTCCCCCACCCTCACATGCCTGCCGCCTTGGTGCTGCCGACCGTCTGGACCTTGCAGATGTTAGCCCTTCCGCATACAACTCCTCCTCCTCTACTTCCTCCACCTCCTCTTGTGCCACCACCTGACTCCGAATTCTGTTTAACATGTGCTCCAGCATGTAAATCACCGGAATAGTCATGCTGATAATGGCATCGTCAGCACTAAACATCTTCGTCGCCATTTCAAAACTGTGCAGAAGGGTGCATAGGTCCCTGATCTGAGACCACTCCTCCAGCGTGATTTGCCCCACCTCTGAATCTCGTTGGCCCAGGCTATACGTCAGAACGTATTGCACCAGGGCTTGTCGGTGCTGCCACAGTCGCTGCAACATGTGCAGAGTTGAATTCTACCGGGTAGGCACATCGCATTTTAGCCGGTGAAGTGGCAGGCCCAACGACTTCTGTAGAGATGTAAGTCGCTGAGCTGCGGGATGCGAACGGCGAAAGTGAGCACACAGCGACCGTGCCCTCTGCAGAAGGCCATCTAGTCTGGGATAGTGGGCTAAAAATTGCTGGACAACCAGGTTCAACACGTGAGCCATACAAGGCACGTGTGTGACATTGCCCCGGCGAAGGGCCGCACCCAGGTTTGCAGCATTGTCACACACGGCCTTCCCTGGTTTCAGGTCCAGTGGAGACAACCATTCATGAAATTGGTTCTCCAGAGCTGACCACAACTCCTCAGCTGTGTGACTCACATTTCCCAGACATTTCAATGTAAAAACCGCCTGATGACGTTGAGCCCTACTGCCAGCATAGTAAGGAGGTGTGCAGGATCCCTTCTGCACAGTTAGAAAGCTTGTGGCATGACCAGACAGGCTTTGGGTGCAGGTGGAAGACCGAGAGGAGGTTGAGGAGGCAGAAGCAGTGGAGGAACTTTGACATAAAGAGGATTGACGCACAACTCGTGGGGACGGCAAGACTTGGACAGCAGCCCCTTGTCCTGCTGTCACCATAGTTACCCAGTGCCCAGTCAGCGACATGTAACGCCCCTGTCCATGCCTACTCGTCCAAGTGTCTGTGGTGAAATGCACCCTGTCACACACAGAGTTTCTCAAAGAAGCGGTGATGTTGTGTGCGACATGCTGGTGGAGCGCAGGCACACCTTTCTTTGAGAAGTAGTGCCGACTGGGCATCTGGTACTGGGGCACTGCGACGGACATAAGGTCTCGAAAATCCTCTGTGTCCACCAGGCGGAAAGGCAGCATTTCTGTAGCCAAGAGCTTGCAGATGGTGAAATTCAACCTCTTAGCTTTCTCATGGCTAGGAGGAAATGGTCTTTTACTTGTCCACATCTGAGGGACCGAGGGCTGGCTATTGTGCTTAGACGGGGTTGATAAGGGTGTCCCCGGCAAACTGCCGGTCTGTGAGGAAGATGCAGGCGGACATGTTAGGTTGCCTTGATCCAAAGGTGGTGCTATCGATGTCGGACAGCGCTCAACACCAGCTGGTGTTCCCACCTCCAAAGAAAATGATGACCTGCCAATCACGCTGGCTGTTGCGGGTAAAGAGGTGGCAGGTCTGTGCCCCAAAACAGGTGTGACTGCTGTCCCCCCAGTCACAGAGGATGAAGAGGCCGCGGATGCACAAGATATGGCAGACGGTGGTTGGCCCGGCCGGCTAGGCCGCATTGTAGCACACTGAGCTTCCCACTGCAACTTATGCTTCATGTCCATGTGCCGGTTCATGCATGAAGTACTCAAACTATGTATTTTTTGGCCTCTACTTAGCTTTTGCTGACAAATGTTACAGATAACACGAGTTGGGTCATCTTTATCGATCTGAAAAAATGCCCAGGCTATGCAAGGCTTAGCACCCATGCGACCTGAAGAGCCACCACGACTTGTGGTGAGAGGCAGAGTTGTGTTTGAGGATGCAGTTGTTGACGTGCTTCCAGTACTACGTCTCTGTCCAGGAAGGCGCAACCTGACCTCGTCGTCACTAGCATCTTCCTCCACCTCCTCTGCTGACCTCATCTCTTGGCTGACTGTGGGTTGACAGTAAGTGGGATCTCCAACCTCATCATCATCACCCTGTGTGTTATCACACCCGTCGTCCTCAGAGCCAACCTGTTCCTGCCCTGACAAAAAACTAAAGTTGTCGCTCCAATCAGGTATTTGAGTCTTATCATCGTCTTCCTCATTGTCTCCACCAACAGGAGTTACAGTTTGGGAATGAGGGTCTACATTATGGTCAGAACCTTCTGCGTCTGGTCCTGGATCCGACTCATAGAGATTCTGGGCATCAGTGCAGATCATTTCCTCGTCTGGATTCACAGAAGCGCTGGAGTCGACCTCTGATTCCCAGGCTATAGTATGAGTAAACAGCTCTGCAGACTCAACCATCTGTTCTACCTCATACTCAGACGGGCAGCTGGAGATTAGGGAGCTGTGAGGAAGCAAGAGCGATTTGGGTGACACCTTTGAGGACTGGAGTATTTGTGATGTTGAAGTTGATGTGGAGGAGAGCCCACTTAAAGGAGCACTTGATATCCGTTGAAGCACCTGCTGTTTTTGTGCCTCATCTGGAATTTGTAGCGATTGGCGTGGCCGTAAGAAAGGGATCTTATCACATTGTCCGCTAAAAGAAGTAGACATTTTAGTTTGGCTGGAAGATGGTCTTTCTTCTGCAGATGTTACTGTTGCTTTAACACCTACCCCACGGACACAACCTTTTTTCCCCTTCCCAACACGCCTATTCCCCTATCCACCAGCAGCAGGCCTTTTTCCACTCATTTTGGTGGTTAACTAATTCACAACTCTGGAGTTGTTTGCACAAAAAAACAATGGATGGTAACCGAGCAGAGCTGAGTGGCCAAACTGTGGTATTAGGCCAAAACTATTGGCTGGGTTAGATGCAGAAAAAAATTATATTCAATTTGCAACCTGATGGAGGTCAGTATAGATGGACTAATACAACAAGTCCCACACACAGCTAGAAGCCCAATATTTTGTCAGAGCTAGATGCAGAAAAAAATTATATTCAGTTTGCAACCTGATGGAGGTCAGTATAGATGGATTAATAGAACAAGACCCACACACAGCTAGAAGCCCAATATTTTTTCAGAGCTAGATGCAGAAAAAAAATTATATTCAGTTTGCAACCTGATGGAGGTCAGTATAGATGGATTAATAGAACAAGACCCACACACAGCTAGAAGCCCAATATTTTTTCAGAGCTAGATGCAGAAAAAAATTATATTCAGTTTGCAACCTGATGGAGGTCAGTATAGATGGATTAATAGAACAAGACCCACACACAGCTAGAAGCCCAATATTTTTTCAGAGCTAGATGCAGAAAAAAAATATATTCAGTTTGCAACCTGATGGAGGTCAGTATAGATGGATTAATAGAACAAGACCCACACACAGCTAGAAGCCCAATATTTTTTCAGAGCTAGATGCAGAAAAAAATTATATTCAGTTTGCAACCTGATGGAGGTCAGTATAGATGGATTAATAGAACAAGACCCACACACAGCTAGAAGCCCAATATTTTTTCAGAGCTAGATGCAGAAAAAAATTAGATTCAGTTTGCAACCTGATGGAGGTCAGTATAGATGGACTAATAGAATGATGCTATGCCCAAAAGATTTTACTTCACTAGGTGCAGTAAAAAAATTGGTATTCTATACACAGGTGGTATATCTTGCAACACAGATAGGCTACTCCACTGACTAACACACTCTGCAATAGGCCAAAAAGGATTAGCTTTGCTAGATTCAGCCAAATGCTGTGAAAAAAACTTGCACAGCACTGGCACAGACCTGCCTGGCAAAAACTGATAGGAACTGATGTAACCTAGTCCTGAAAAAGACTCCAATTACAATTAGTCTTTACTCCCACAACCTATCTATTTAAGAGCACAGACCTGCCTGATAAAAGTCGTAGGAAATGCTGTAACCTAGTCCTTAAAAGGACTGCAATCACAACTATTCCCTACTCCCAAGCTATCTGTATATTTGTGCGAAAATTGGCTTGAAATTAACAAGGTATAGCGCACACAGCAACAGCGGTGCCGTCTAACACGCAGCTGCAGCAGTGAGAAAATGGTGGCGACGGGGAAAATGGCTTGGTCTTATAGGGCAAGGACATGTGACATACACTGCCAATGACACATGCCCTTGCTTGTGTGAAAAAAAGCACTTCGCTCCGTGTGTGCGCTGCTGATAGGCTGACAGATTGCACCTCCCCACTGTAAATGCGGGAAAGAGAAAAAAAAATGGAGATCTTCATTGTTCCTGCAGAGATCCATCCCCTGCCCCTCCCCCCACCCCGCTGTACACTCAAACTGCGTATTAACATTAATTTTCATCATTACTGAGAAAAAATCCAGTTATGATTTTGTTGCACGAACAGTTATCGAACATAACCTCGAACAGCCGAATTTTTCTCAAATTGTTCATGTTCGCCGAACGGCTCGAACACCGCCCAAAACAGGTCGAATTTGAGATTGGCGAACAGTTCGAGTAGAACAACGCTCATCTCTATTTAGCAGTGATAAGGGAAGAATTTGTTTGTTTGTCAGTTAAACTCATTGATGGTGATGTGTGTCAGGGCTCTTTATATCACTGTAAGCAATTGCAGACACCTGTGCTAATTAGTTTGGCAGGTGTGTCCAATGAAAGGCAAGACTACTTAAGAAGGCTGTCTCACATTATTAAGCAGCCTACATTTTCTGCCAAAATGGGAAAGAAAAAGGATGTGTCGGCTGCTGAGAAGCAACAAATTGTGGAGTGTTTAGGTCAAGGCATGACTACAATCAACATTGTGCGATGATCAGGATGAAGTGTCTTGGCAATCAAGAAGTATGTAGCTGATTCACAGTACACACGTGTGCGTGCTGATAAGGGCAAATTGAGGACTCTTTCCTACAGGCAATTACGTCAGGTTGAAAGAGCAGCGGCAAAAAAGCCTTGTCATAGCAGCAGACAAGTTTTTGAAGCTGCTTGTGCCTCCAACGTCCCCCGAACAACAAGATGCAGGGTCCTTCAGAGGTTTGCAGCTGTGCATACGCCATCCTGTCGACCTCCTCTATCCACTTCCCACAAGCAGAAACGGCTCCAGTGGGCCAAACATTACATGAAGACTGATTTCAAAACTGTTTTGTTCACGGATGAGTGCCGTGCAGCGCTCGATGGTCCAGATGGATGGAGTGGAGGATGGCTGGTTGATGGACACCCCACGCAAACACGGCTACAGCGCCAACAAGGAGGAGGTGGAGTAATGTTTTGGGCTGGAATCATGGGGAGAGAGATTGTCGGCCCCTTTAGGATCCCTGAAGGCGCTAAAGATGAACTCCATAATGTATGTGGATTTTCTCAAACAGCACTTCCTGCCATGGTTCAAGAAGAAGAACCGTGTATTTCACAGCAAGATCATTTTTCTGCATGATAATGCACCATCTCATGCTGCACATAAAACATCTGCATCTCTGGCTGATATGGGCATAAAAGGGGACAAACTTATGGTGTGACCCCCATGCTCCCCTGACCTCTACCCCATTCAGAACCTTTGGAGCATCATTAAAAGGAGTGTCTATGATGGCGGGAGGCAGTTCACATCTAAGCAACAGCTCTGGGAGGGTATTCTGTCCTCATGCAAAACAATTGAAGCAGAAACCATCCAAAACCTGACAAATTCAATGGACGAGAGAGTTCAGAAGCTCCTTTCGAACAAGGGGTCCTATGTGAAAATGTAACATCACCTAGAATAAAGTTTTGAGTTGAAAACTGTTTGATTTCAGTTTCTAACAACCTGCTAATGCTTATAATTTCAAAAATGACCATTTTTTTGGTCTTTATTAAAATGAAAAGGTTGATCGAAAAGTTTGGGGGATCTAAGAGTGTGGCAACCCAGTAGTCATGATTACTTCGAATTCTGACAATATGAGGGTCATGCTGCAGGTAGTGCAGCAAGAAGGCACTTATGTGTCTTGCGCATCTCGGAGCCCCAAAATTATTTTCCGGGCTAGATGCAGCTAAAAATTATTATTAATTTTCAATCTGGTGAAGCTTTAGTATAGATGGCCTAATAGGATCAGTGCTGCACACTGCTACAAAGCCCAAATTATTTTCCAGTCAAGATACAGATAAACATGATTAGTAATTTTAAATCTGGTGGAGCTTATTATAGATGGCCTAATAGAATCAGTGCTGCACACTGCTACAAATCCCAAATTATTTTCCAGCCAAGATACAGATAAACATGATTAGTAATTTGAAAGCTTAAAACGGTTGGTAGGGTGATTTTAACCAATCATCAAGCTTTTACTCTCCCCAAGATGACACAGGGGTAGAAAAGTCGTTTCGGATCCATGATTTGTTCATCTTTATGAACGTGAGTCTGTCTACATTATCAGTGGAGAGCCGCGTGCGCTTATCTGTCAGCACACCACCAGCCGCGCTGAACACACGTTCAGACAGAACGCTGGCTGCGGGGCATGACAAGATCTCCAAGGCGTAAGTGGCTAGCTCCGGCCATTTATCCAGATTGGAAGCCCAAAAAGAGCAAGGGTCCAGTGACACAGTCATGACTTCAATGTTTACTTGGAGATACTCCTGTACCATCGTCTCTAGGTGTTGACTATGTGTCAGACTTCTTGTCTCCTGTGGCCTTGCAAAGGATGGGCTAAAAAAGTGGTGAAATGATTCCGCAAAATTGATGTTACCAGCAGATACTGTGGTTCTGTTACGGTTTGAGTGCTGAACACTTGACGGTCCCACAGTTGGCAAGTTGGAACTGTGAGATTCACTACGTGCACCACTGGTATTTTGTGGAAAAGCACATGTAAGATTCTGCAACAGTCTCTGCTGATACTCCTGCATGCGTGCATCCATCTATGGCAGGAATAATTTCTGCAAATTTACTTTTGTACCGGGGATCTAACAGTGTGGCAACCCAGTAGTCAGGATTATTTCTAATTCTCACAATTCGAGGGTCATGTTGCAGGTAGTGCAGCAAGAAGGCACTCATGTGTGTTGCGCAGCCAGGAGCACCAAGTCCCTGTTGTGTTGGTGGCGAGGTAACAATCATGCTTCCTTCCTCTGTCCTCTCCCCCAACCTCGCACAACAGAAATGTGATCAAGGTCTCCCTCATCTGATGAGTCTTCCATCAGTTCGTCCTCCACTTCTTCCTGGGCTCCTGCACCTTCCTCACTAGTTTGGCTGCTACCATGCGCCCTGGTAAAACCATCTCCCCCACCCTCACATGCCTGCCACCTTGGTGCTGCCGACCGTCTGGACCTTGCAGATGTTAGCCCTTCCGCATACAACTCCTCCTCCTCTACTTCCTCCACCTCCTCTTGTGCCACCACCTGACTCCGAATTCTGTTTAACATGTGCTCCAGCATGTAAATCACCGGAATAGTCATGCTGATAATGGCATCGTCAGCACTAAACATCTTCGTCGCCATTTCAAAACTGTGCAGAAGGGTGCATAGGTCCCTGATCTGAGACCACTCCTCCAGCGTGATTTGCCCCACCTCTGGATCTCGTTGGCCCAGGATATACGTCAGAACGTATTGCACCAGGGCTTGTCGGTGCTGCCACAGTCGCTGCAACATGTGCAGAGTTGAATTCCACCGGGTAGGCACATCGCATTTTAGCCGGTGAAGTGGCAGGCCCAACGACTTCTGTAGAGATGTAAGTCGCTGAGCTGCGGGATGCGAACGGCGAAAGTGAGCACACAGCGACCGTGCCCTCTGCAGAAGGCCATCTAGTCTGGGATAGTGGGCTAAAAATTGCTGGACAACCAGGTTCAACACGTGAGCCATACAAGGCACGTGTGTGACATTGCCCCGGCGAAGGGCCGCACCCAGGTTTGCAGCATTGTCGCACACGGCCTTCCCTGGTTTCAGGTCCAGTGGAGACAACCATTCATGAAATTGGTTCTCCAGAGCTGACCACAACTCCTCAGCTGTGTGACTCACATTTCCCAGTCATTTCAATGTAAAAACCGCCTGATGACGTTGAGCCCTACTGCCAGCATAGTAAGGAGGTGTGCAGGATCCCTTCTGCGCAGTTATAAAGCTTGTGGCATGACCAGACAGGCTTTGGGTGCAGGTGGAAGACCGAGAGGAGGTTGAGGAGGCAGAAGCAGTGGAGGAACTTTGACATAAAGAGGATTGACGCACAACTCGTGGGGACGGCAAGACTTGGACAGCAGCCCCTTGTCCTGCTGTCACCATAGTTACCCAGTGCCCAGTCAGCGACATGTAACACCCCTGTCCATGCCTACTCGTCCAAGTGTCTGTGGTGAAATGCACCCTGTCACACACAGAGTTTCTCAAAGAAGCGGTGATGTTGTGTGCGACATGCTGGTGGAGCGCAGGCACACCTTTCTTTGAGAAGTAGTGCCGACTGGGCATCTGGTACTGGGGCACTGCGACGGACATAAGGTCTCGAAAATCCTCTGTGTCCACCAGGCAGAAAGGCAGCATTTCTGTAGCCAAGAACTTGCAGATGGTGAAATTCAACCTCTTAGCTTTCTCATGGCTAGGAGGAAATGGTCTTTTACTTGTCCACATCTGAGGGACCGAGGGCTGGCTATTGTGCTTAGACGGGGTTGATAAGGGTGTCCCCGGCAAACTGCCGGTCTGTGAGGAAGATGCAGGCGGACATGTTAGGTTGCCTTGATCCAAAGGTGGTGCTATCGATGTCGGACAGCGCTCAACACCAGCTGGTGTTACCACCTCCAAAGAAAATGATGACCTGCCAATCACGCTGGCTGTTGCGGGTAAAGAGGTGGCAGGTCTGCGCCCCAAAACAGGTGTGACTGCTGTCCCCCCAGTCACAGAGGATGAAGAGGCCGCGGATGCACAAGATATGGCAGACGGTGGTTGGCCCGGCCGGCTAGGCCGCATTCTAGCACACTGAGCTTCCCACTGCAACTTATGCTTCATGTCCATGTGCCGGTTCATGCATGAAGTAATCAAACTATGTATTTTTTGGCCTCTACTTAGCTTTTGCTGACAAATGTTACAGGTAACACGAGTTGGGTCATCTTTATCGATCTGAAAAAATGCCCAGGCTATGCAAGGCTTAGCACTCATGTGACCTGAAGAGCCACCACGACTTGTGGTGAGAGGCAGAGTTGTGTTTGAGGATGCAGTTGTTGACGTGCTTCCAGTACTACGTCTCTGTCCAGGAAGGCGCAACCTGACCTCGTCGTCACTAGCATCTTCCTCCACCTCCTCTGCTGACCTCATCTCTTGGCTGACTGTGGGTTGACAGTAAGTGGGATCTCCAACCTCATCATCATCACCCTGTGCGTTATCACACCCGTCGTCCTCAGAGCCAACCTGTTCCTGCCCTGACAAAAAACTAAAGTTGTCGCTCCAATCAGGTATTTGAGTCTTATCATCGTCTTCCTCATTGTCTCCACCAACAGGAGTTACAGTTTGGGAATGAGGGTCTACATTATGGTCAGAACCTTCTGCGTCTGGTCCTGGATCCGACTCATAAAGATTCTGGGCATCAGTGCAGATCATTTCCTCATCTGGATTCACAGAAGCGCTGGAGTCGACCTCTGATTCCCAGGCTATAGTATGAGTAAACAGCTCTGCAGACTCAACCATCTGTTCTACCTCATACTCAGATGGGCAGCTGGAGATTTGGGAGCTGTGAGGAAGCAAGTGCGATTGGGGTGACACCTTTGAGGACTGGAGTATTTGTGATGTTGAAGTTGATGTGGAGGAGAGCCCACTTAAAGGAGCACTTGATATCCGTTGAAGCACCTGCTGTTTTTGTGGCACCCCAGGGGTCTGGTTTCCACAGTAATGTAATGTTATGTCTGAGAGCAGGTGGGAGGTCCTTTGGTCAGGGATCCTGTGCATGCCACACCTCCTGCCCAGTCTTGGGAGGGGAAGGACTTCCCCTATATAGACCTGGGGCTGAGGCAGGGTTAGGGAGTTCTGAGAGGAGAAGACAGGGAGCAGAGCTGCTCTATGGGCTCTGCTCCACAGGCAGGCCCTGTCCAGGGGCCTGAGCATGGAGTTAAGAAGAGTAGCGAAGAGAAGCAGCTTAGGAAGAAACAGCAGAAGCAGTACTACAAGGAGTCAGGGGCTGGCAGCTGCAGAGCTCGCCCTGACTGAGAAGATTTCTTACCGGACCCGGAGTCCGAGGCTGTGGGGACTAACTCCTACCCAGCAGCAGAATCCGTCAGGCAGGGGATTTCAGGTCCTCTGGCCAAGAAGCCCGAAGGCACGGTCACACGCGTGGGACCAGCACCGCCACCGTGGAGCGGAAGCCACTAGAAGGCCCCGAGTCACCGGCCATACGGGTGAGCACCACACGGTACACTCAGGGACGTGGGCTACTTATACCCGCTTCTAGCAAGGTAGCCAGAAGAGTACAGTTAGTTTGGGAGGCCTACAACTCCGCCTGGCCAGGGGAGATCCCATCTGCTCAAGGACTGACCAGGCCCCATTCGCTAGCCAGTACTCCGGGAGGGTCTATCGTTGTCACCAGTAAAGACCCTGAACTACACCGCATCGTCTCTGAGTGGTTCCTGCTACCCCCATCATCCACATCTGCTGCCCTGAGGCCATACCCCTCCCGTTGGGGGTTATACCATCTACGCTGCACCATCCATCCACCGGCCTCAGCGGACTGTCCTGCAGCGGCAGCTCCATAGCTGCATTCAACGGGTGGCGTAGTCGTACAACATCTACCGCTGATACGTCGCCGCTCAGTTTGACTCCCTGGGCACGGACCGGGTCCCCGCCACTCGGAGACTACAACCCTCATCTGATCCGGTTCCGGGTAAGCCCCCGTGCGCGAGACGCTGCGCGACACAGCAGGCCCAGGGGCGCGTCAACTTTGGCGTAGTCGGCAGGATTTCGTGCCCGCAACCACCGGGTACTGCGTGCCTGAAAAGCAAAGACTGTTCAAACTTACCAGTGGTGAGGTTTCCCGCCATCCGGCGCCATCTTCTGCCTTCTTCCCGCCATCCGAGGAGTTTTCCCGCCATCCGGCGCCATCTTCTGCCTTCTTTCCGCCATCCGAGGAGTTTTCCCGCCATCCGGCGCCATCTTGGAGACGCCGCGCGGGAAGAAGAGGGGCGTGGACTCCGAAAGCGCGCGAGAACTGAAGCCCCGTCTCACGTCCGGACGTTGCGTAAGGTCCTGGAAGGAGCCCAGCAGACGCCGACGTCACAGGAGCGCGACGCCAGGTCCTCTACCCCGACGATTGACTGCGGAGCCGCGGCCTACGGAAGAGGATCTCCAGAAGGTAGGCCACGGTCCACTAGGGGGGAGGAGGACACCAGGAACGGACAGCAAGATGGCGGACCGGCAGCAGACTAAGCTGCCCAGCATCGGCAGCGCCCCAGCCGTCGCGGGCCCCGACCAGCACCAGGAGAAGACGCGTGATGCAGGAGCGGTCGCGGGAGCAGGTAAGAGGAGTCTCCCTGTCCCGGACGCTGCCAGCGTCAGCCTGCTCCCGGGCCCCCTGGTGGAGCCGCTGACCCCGGGCGCTGCGAACACCGACCTGCTTCAGCCCCCGCAACAAGCCCTGCGGCCGAGCCCTCCAGCCCTGGGCACCGCCACCACCAGCCCGCGCCCAGGCCCAAAGTCGCACTCTCTGACCCCGGGCGTCATCAACGGCGACCCTCTCCAGGCCCGGTCGCAAGGCCTAGTGAACCAGGGCACCGCTGTTCCAACAGCGCCCTCTACTTCCAAAGCGCCCCCGGCCTGGTCGTAAGGCCGAGTACCCCCGGGCGCTGCCGCCCCTACGGCGCCCTCAACCTCCATAGTGCCACCCCTGGGCACAGATCTTTTCGCACAACATACCAGCCCGGACGGGCACCGCGGACGTGATCTCTATCCGGGTGATGTGGTTACCTTCACCCGGCATAAGGGTGCCAAAGGACTGTACGCCCTCCATGTACACCGTCTGACTGAGGAGGAGCTGCGGTATCGTCCAGACACATACTACCCTGAGGATCCGGACGGGTCTGAAGAGTACAAGGAGGAAGCATCAGGAGGCCACCGTTACTGAAGTACGGTAAAGTGGAACTGTACATAGCTACCCGTCAGGGTACAAGGACTGCTGCTAATTAAAATATGGTCCCCGTTGGGACAAGTGTGAATTGTTCCCCGTGTGTCCCTATCCCTTACCAGGCTGAGGACTGTGAGCAGCCATCCCTTATTCCCACAGGCTGAGGACTGTGAACAGCCATCCCTCATCCCCACTGGCCGAGGACTGAGAGCTGCCATATCCTGTAAATAATAATGTGTTTCTAGTTATTTATAGGTGTCAGTTTGGATTATCCGGAATCCTTTGTACATAGTTGGAGTGTAACCCAGGATGGACTAAAGACTGTTAAGGACTTGGGGCAGGACAAACCCCTACCTGGTTACGTCTCCCTGTTTTGGTGAAATGGACACCGTCTCCCTGTTTTGGTGAAATGGACACCTTGTTTTTCCTCAAAGACTGCACCCGGTTGCGGACACGCCGTGACCATCGTTATGTGTCTCTTTATTATAATGTTTTGGTTGTACTCTGTTATGTTTACAAAAATATGTTTAGTCCCGGAGTACTAAATTTCACTAGGGGGGAATGTGGCACCCCAGGGGTCTGGTTTCCACAGTAATGTAATGTTATGTCTGAGAGCAGGTGGGAGGTCCTTTGGTCAGGGATCCTGTGCATGCCACACCTCCTGCCCAGTCTTGGGAGGGGAAGGACTTCCCCTATATAGACCTGGGGCTGAGGCAGGGTTAGGGAGTTCTGAGAGGAGAAGACAGGGAGCAGAGCTGCTCTATGGGCTCTGCTCCACAGGCAGGCCCTGTCCAGGGGCCTGAGCCTGGAGTTAAGAAGAGTAGCGAAGAGAAGCAGCTTAGGAAGAAACAGCAGAAGCAGTACTACAAGGAGTCAGGGGCTGGCAGCTGCAGAGCTCGCCCTGACTGAGAAGATTTCTTACTGGACCCGGAGTCCGAGGCTGTGGGGACTAACTCCTACCCAGCAGCAGAATCCGTCAGGCAGGGGATTTCAGGTCCTCTGGCCAAGAAGCCCGAAGGCACGGTCACACGCGTGGGACCAGCACCGCCACCGTGGAGCGGAAGCCACTAGAAGGCCCCGAGTCACCGGCCATACGGGTGAGCACCACACGGTACACTCAGGGACGTGGGCTACTTATACCCGCTTCTAGCAAGGTAGCCAGAAGAGTACAGTTAGTTTGGGAGGCCTACAACTCCGCCTGGCCAGGGGAGATCCCATCTGCTCAAGGACTGACCAGGCCCCAATCGCTAGCCAGTACTCCGGGAGGGTCTATCGTTGTCACCAGTAAAGACCCTGAACTACACCGCATCGTCTCTGAGTGGTTCCTGCTACCCCCATCATCCACATCTGCTGCCCTGAGGCCATACCCCTCCCGTTGGGGGTTATACCATCTACGCTGCACCATCCATCCACCGGCCTCAGCGGACTGTCCTGCAGCGGCAGCTCCATAGCTGCATTCAACGGGTGGCGTAGTCGTACAACATCTACCGCTGATACGTCGCCGCTCAGTTTGACTCCCTGGGCACGGACCGGGTCCCCGCCACCCGGAGACTACAACCCTCATCTGATCCGGTTCCGGGTAAGCCCCGTGCGCGAGACGCTGCGCGACACAGCAGGCCCAGGGGCGCGTCATTTTTGTGCCTCATCTGGAATTTGTAGCGATTGGCGTGGCCGTAAGAAAGGGATCTTATCACATTGTCCGCTAAAAGAAGTAGACATTTTAGTTTGGCTGGAAGATGGTCTTTCTTCTGCAGATGTTACTGTTGCTTTAACACCTACCCCACGGACACAACCTTTTTTCCCCTTCCCAACACGCCTATTCCCCTTTCCACCAGCAGCAGGCCTTTTTCCACTCATTTTGGTGGTTAACTAATTAACAACTCTGGAGTTGTTTGCACAAAAAAACAATGGATGGGAACCGAGCAGAGCTGAGTGGCCAAACTGTGGTATTAGGCCAAAACTATTGGCTGGGTTAGATGCAGAAAAAAATTATATTCAATTTGCAACCTGATGGAGGTCAGTATAGATGGACTAATAGAGAAAGTCCCACACACTGCTAGAAGGCCAAATATTTTTTCAGAGCTAGATGCAGAAAAAAATATATTCAGTTTGCAACCTGATGGAGGTCTGTATAGATGGATTAATAGAACAAGTCCCACACACAGCTAGAAGCCCAATATTTTTTCAGAGGTAGATGCAGAAAAAAATATATTCAGTTTGCAACCTGATGGAGGTCAGTATAGATGGACTAATACAACAAGTCCCACACACAGCTAGAAGCCCAATATTTTTTCAGAGGTAGATGCAGAAAAAAATATATTCAGTTTGCAACCTGATGGAGGTCTGTATAGATGGATTAATAGAACAAGTCCCACACACAGCTAGAAGCCCAATATTTTTTCAGAGGTAGATGCAGAAAAAAATATATTCAGTTTGCAACCTGATGGAGGTCAGTATAGATGGACTAATACAACAAGTCCCACACACAGCTAGAAGCCCAATATTTTTTCAGAGGTAGATGCAGAAAAAAATATATTCAGTTTGCAACCTGATGGAGGTCTGTATAGATGGATTAATAGAACAAGTCCCACACACAGCTAGAAGCCCAATATTTTTTCAGAGGTAGATGCAGAAAAAAATATATTCAGTTTGCAACCTGATGGAGGTCTGTATAGATGGATTAATAGAACAAGTCCCACACACAGCTAGAAGCCCAATATTTTTTCAGAGGTAGATGCAAAAAAAAATATATTCAGTTTGCAACCTGATGGAGGTCTGTATAGATGGATTAATAGAACAAGTCCCACACACAGCTAGAAGCCCAATATTTTTTCAGAGGTAGATGCAGAAAAAAATATATTCAGTTTGCAACCTGATGGAGGTCAGTATAGATGGACTAATACAACAAGTCCCACACACAGCTAGAAGCCCAATATTTTTTCAGAGGTAGATGCAGAAATAAATATATTCAGTTTGCAACCTGATGGAGGTCTGTATAGATGGATTAATAGAACAAGTCCCACACACAGCTAGAAGCCCAATATTTTTTCAGAGGTAGATGCAGAAAAAAATATATTCAGTTTGCAACCTGATGGAGGTCTGTATAGATGGATTAATAGAACAAGTCCCACACACAGCTAGAAGCCCAATATTTTTTCAGAGGTAGATGCAGAAAAAAATATATTCAGTTTGCAACCTGATGGAGGTCTGTATAGATGGATTAATAGAACAAGTCCCACACACAGCTAGAAGCCCAATATTTTTTCAGAGGTAGATGCAGAAAAAAATATATTCAGTTTGCAACCTGATGGAGGTCTGTATAGATGGATTAATAGAACAAGTCCCACACACTGCTAGAAGCCCAATATTTTTTCAGAGGTAGATGAAGAAAAAAATACATGCAGTTTGCAACCTGATGGAGGTCAGTATAGATGGACTAATACAACAAGTCCCACACACAGCTAGAAGCCCAATATTTTTTCAGAGCTAGATGCAGAAAAAAATTATATTCAATTTGCAACCTGATGGAGGTCAGTATAGATGGACTAATAGAATGATGCTATGCCCAAAAGATTTTACTTCACTAGGTGCAGTAAAAAATTGGTATTCTATACACAGGTGGTATATCTTGCAACACAGATAGGCTACTCCACTGACTAACACACTCTGCAATAGGCCAAAAAGGATTAGCTTTGCTAGATTCAGCCAAATGCTGTGAAAAAAACTTGCACAGCACTGGCACAGACCTGCCTGGCAAAAACTGATAGGAACTGATGTAACCTAGTCCTGAAAAGGACTCCAATTACAATTAGTCTTTACTCCCACAATCTATCTATTTAAGAGCACAGACCTGCCTGATAAAAGTCGTAGGAAATGCTGTAACCTAGTCCTTAAAAGGACTGCAATCACAACTATTCCCTACTCCCAAGCTATCTGTAGATTTGTGCGAAAATTGGCTTGAAATTAACAAGGTATAGCGCACACAGCAACAGCGGTGCCGTCTAACACGCAGCTGCAGCAGTGAGAAAATGGTGGCGACGGGGAAAATGGCTTGGTCTTATAGGGCAAGGACATGTGACATACACTGCCAATGACACATGCCCTTGCTTGTGTGAAAAAAAGCACTTCGCTCCGTGTGTGCGCTGCTGATAGGCTGACAGATTGCACCTCCCCACTGTAAATGCGGGAAAGAGGAAAAAAAATGGAGATCTTCATTGTTCCTGCAGAGATCCATCCCCTGCCCCTCCCCCCACCCCGCTGTACACTCAAACTGCGTATTAACATTAATTTTCATCATTACTGAGAAAAAATCCTGTTATGATTTTGGTGCACGAACAGTTATCGAACATAACCTCGAACAGCCGAATTTTTCTCAAATTGTTCGTGTTCGCCGAACGGCTCGAACACCGCCCAAAACAGCTCGAATTTGAGATTGGCGAACAGTTCGAGTAGAACAACGCTCATCTCTAATCACGAACAAGCTTTATACACACTTTATGCTAAATCATGGCACTAAGTTCCACCTCTACTCTACTGGCTGGATCATCACAGCTAACCCTTAACTTGATCTAACGGCAGCTCAGACAGATCTAACTATGGGAACATTCTCTCTTAACTCTTTCAGTGCCCTCCAATGCCCTTTGCAAGAGACGTAGAGGTCAGAGAGCCTCCTAAAAACAATGTTCCCATTATTAGGAAGTGGGTCTCCCATAGTCTTTGCCTATGCAGTGAAGCAATGGCTGCCAAAAATTTGGAGGCACTCCAATGCCCCTTGCAAGAGACGTAGAGGTCAGAGAGCCTCCTAAAAACAATGTTCCCATTATTAGGAAGTGGGTCTCCCATAGTGTTTGCCTATGCAGTGACGCAACGGCTGCCAAAAATTTGGAGGAACTCCAATACCCCTTACAAGAGACGTAGAGGTCAGAGGGTCTCCTAAAAACAATGTTCCCATTATTAGGAAGTGGGTCTCCCATAGTGTTTGAATATGCAGTGAAGCAACAGCTGCCAAAAATTTGGAGGAACTCCAATGGCCCTTGTAAGAGACGTAAACATGTTGATATGGTACATATGGCGGTGATATGGTGGTGGAGGATGAGCATGCGGAAAAGGAGGAGGATAAGGGAAAATAGACAAAATCAGGAAGCGTATACCCATGTTTGGGTGTGAAGACAGAGGTGCATGGGAATACAGTTAGACCTCCCCAAAAACAGACACTGTATTTGAGTTTATGTTACGCTGCTATCATTCGGTGGTGTTGAGAAGTTTGGCCCAATCCAGCCCTTGTTCATTTTTATAAGAGTCAGTCTTTCAGCATTTTCAGTTGACAGGCGAATGCGCCTATCGGTTATAATTCCACCGGCGGCACTAAAGACCTGCTCTGACAAAACATTAGCATCAGGGCAGGCCAGGACCTCCAAGGCGTAGAGAGCCAGTTCATGCCACGTGTCCAGCTTGGATACCCAATAATTATAAAGCACAGAGGAATCATGGAGGATGTTGGTACAGTCGGCAAGGTACTCCCTTACCATCTTCCGAAACTTTGCTCTCCTTGTGAGAGTACCCCCCGTCTCAGGGCCTGTGCAATGGGAGGGTCTGAGAAAACTGTCCGAGAACTTTGACAGTGTTCCCCTGCCTCTGCTGGATTGCATTTTATGGCTCTCTCTCCTGTACTCCTTGGTTGTCCAGCGAACTGTGACCTCTGCTGCCAGCATTTTCAGATGGGAATTTTTTCACTAATTTCGCAACAAGGGCCATCTCGTACTGCCTCATTTTATTAGGCCTGTCCTGTAAAGGAATAAGAGACATAACATTCTCCTTGTAGCGTGGGTCTAGAAGCGTCACCAACCATTAATTACTATCACCCAAAATTTGGACAATGCGAGGGTCACGGGAAAGGCAGCGTAACATAAACTCAGCCATGTGTGACAGACTGCAAAGAGGCAAGACTTCCGTGCCCTCACCAAGAGGACGACTGACCATGCTCTCCTCCTTATCCTCCTCTCTTCCTCCTCCTCCCTATCCTCAGGCCATCCATGCTGAACAGATGATAAAGCAGTTGTGCAGGTAGTACCGTCTATAGTACATGAAACTAGCTCCTGTTCTTCCTCCTCCTCCTCCTCTTCCTCATTGTCACCCAATCCACATTTGGATGAGATGAGGCTGGGCTGTGTGTAATCACCTTGTATGGTTCCTTGCTCCATCTCATCATGCTCCGCCTCCAATGAGTCTTTAAAAAGGTCCGCCTCTTTAATTGCGAGCAGAGAGCATTTCAGAAGACAGATAACCGGGATGGTGATGCTAATTATGGCATCATCGCCGCTCACCATCTTGGTGGAGTCCTCAAAGTTTTGGTGGATGGTACAGATGTCTGACATCCACGTCCACTACTGAGGTTTTATATGTGGAGTCTGACCTGAATATCGATGGCCTTGTTGATGCAGGTAGTCAACAAGTGCCCTCTTCTGCTCACAAATCCTTCCCAATATCTGCAATGTAGAGTTCCAATGCATGGGGACATCACACACCAGTCGGTGAGCCGGAATCTGCAAATGCTGCTGAAGCACGGCAAGAGCAGTGGAAGCTGTAGTTGACTTTCTAAAAGGGGCACACAGGCGACGTACTTTGACAAGCAGATCTGACAGATCTGGGTAGGTTTTGAGAAACCACTGAACCACGAGATTAAGCACATGGGCCAGGCATGGTAAGTGTGTGAGCTCGCCTCGCCTCAGAGCCGCCACTCGGTTCCGGCCATTGTCACACACGACCATGCCTGGCTGTAGATTCAGCGGTGTCAGCCACAGATCTGCCTGCTCTTTCAGAGCTATCCACAACTCTTCAGCGTTGTGTGGTTTGTCACCTAAGCATATTAGCTTCAGCACAGCCTGTTGCCGCTTGGCCCAAGCATTGCTGCAGTGCTTCCACCTTGCGACTGATGTGGTCATTTCAGAGATGGATGCTGAAGAGGAGGCGGAGGTGCAGGAGCTGTAGAAAGTGGGGGCAACCCTGACTGACCCAGGGCCTGCAATCCTTGGTGTCGGGAGGACATGTTCCGTCCCAAGGTCCGACTGGGTCCACTATGTTAACCCACTTCCACTACAGAGGTGGCCAAAAGTATTGGCACCCCTGCAATTCTGTAAGATAATACTCAGTTTCTTCCTGAAAATGATTGCAATCACAAATTCTTTGGTATTATTATCTTCATTTAATTTGTCTTCAATGAAAAAACACAAAAAGAATTGTCCTAAAGCCAAATTGGATATAATTCCACACCAAACCTAAAAAAGGAGGTGGACAAAAGTATTGGCACTGTTTGAAAAATCATGCGATGCTTCTCTAATTCGTGTAATTAACAGCACCTGTAACTTACTTGTGGCATTTAACAGGTGTTGGCAATAACTAAATCACACTTGCAGCCAGTTTACATGGATTAAAGTTGACTCAACCTCTGTCCTTTGTCCTTGTGTGTACCACATTGAGCATGGAGAAAAGAAAGAAGACCAAAGAACTGTCTGAGGACTTGAGAAACCAAATTGTGAGGAAGCATGAGCAATCTCAAGGCTACAAGTCCATCTCCAAAGACCTGAATGTTCCTGTGTCTTCCGTGCGCAGTGTCATCAAGAAGTTTAAAGCCCATGGCACTGTGGCTAACCTCCCTAGATGTGGACGGAAAAGAAAAATTGACGAGAGATTTCAACCAATATTGTGCGGATGGTGGATAAAGAACCTCGACTAACATCCAAACAAGTTCAAGCTGCCCTGCAGTCTGAGTGTACAACAGTGTCAACCCGTACTATCCGTCGGCGTCTGAATGAAAAGGGACTGTATGGTAGGATACCCAGGAAGACCCCACTTCTTCCCCGAGACATAAAAAAGCAAGGCTGGAGTTTGCCAAAACTTACTTGAGAAAGCCTAAAACGTTTTGGAAGAATGTTCTCTGGTCAGATGAGACAAAAGTAGAGCTTTTTGGGAAAGAGCATCAACATAGAGTGTACAGGAAAAAAAAAGAGGCATTCAAAGAAAAGAACACGGTCCCTACAGTCAAACATGGCGGAGGTTCCCTGATGTTTTGGGGTTGCTTTGCTGCCTCTGGCACTGGACTGCTTGACCGTGTTCATGGCATTATGAAGTCTGAAGACTACCAACAAATTTTGCAGCATAATGTAGGGCCCAGTGTGAGAAAGCTGGGTCTCCCTCAGAGGTCATGGGTCTTCCAGCAGGACAATGACCCAAAACACACTTCCAAAAGCACTATAAAATGGTTTGAGAGAAAGCACTGGAGACTTCTAAAGTGGCCAGCAATGAATCCAGACCAGAATCCCATAGAACACCTGCGGAGAGATCTCAAAATGGCAGTTTGGAGAAGGCACCCTTCAAATATCAGGGACCTGGAGCAGTTTGCCAAAGAAGAATGGTCTACAATTCCAGCAGAGCATTGTAGGAAACTCATTGATGGTTACCGGAAGCGGTTGTTCGCAGTTATTTTGGCTAAAGGTTGTGCAACCAAGTATTAGGTTGAGGGTGCCAATACTTTTGTCCGGACCATTTTTGGAGTTTTGTGTGAAATGATCAATGATTTGATTTTTGCTTCATTCTCTTTTGTGTTTTTTCCTTGCAACCTAATTAAATGAAGATAATAATACCAAAGAATTTGTGATTGCAATCATTTTCAGGAAGAAACTGAGTATTATCTGACAGAATTGCAGGGGTGCCAATACTTTTGGCCACCACTGTATGTTATCCCAGTGTGCCATCAGCGAGATGTACCGTTCCTGTCCACAAGCACTTGTACATGTGTCCGTGGTTAGGTGGACTTTCCCAGTAACTGCATTGTTGAGGGCACGGCTAATGTTGTGGGACACGTGCTTGTGTAATGTGGGGACGGCACTCCGGGAGAAATAGTGGCGGCTGGGGACCGGGTAATGAGGGAATTCCGCTGCCATCAGGTTGCGGAACGCTTCTGTCTCCACGAGCCTAAAAAGCAATATTTTGAGCGCAAGCATTCGCGAAATGTGTGAATTTAGTAGTGTGGCCTGTGGGGTGTTCGCTGCATATTTGCGCTTGCTTTCCAAGGACTGGGGTAGGGAGAACTGAACGCTGCGCTGGGACAAGGACATGGACGTGCTTGCTGATGGTGCTAGTTGAGAGTGTTCAATGACAGGTGCAGGGCAGGAGGCATCTTGGCATGCGCCATGGACAGGGGATTGGCCTGCACGCACAACAGCGGAACAAGCAGTGGTGTCACCCGCACACACTGTTGCTGGACCCTGTGGTTCGGCACACTTAGTCGGGTGCTTTGCTGCCTTGTGCCTGATCATGCTGGTGGTGGTCAGGCTGCTAGTTTTGCTACCCTTGCTGATGCTGGCCTGACAGATGGTGAAAATGGCCTTTTTGGAGTTATCTGCAGAGTCTTTAAAAAACAACCAGACTCGGGAAGACCTAACAGTTGTACTGGCAACCTCCGTCGTGTTTATGTTACGGGAACGGTTGCCCGAATCGATAGATGGAAAATTGAACAGCTCTTCGGAGTGTCCAAGTATGGGATCATTTGTCTCTGGGCACTCGGCATGGTGGGAGGAAGGAGGATCAGGGTGAGGAATATGCAGTCCAGACTCACGGCTACTGAGACTTGACCTGACCGTGTGGAAGACAGGGTGGTGGTGGTGGCTAAGTGACTGGAAGTATTATCTGCTAACCAACCAATAACCTTTTCACACTGCTCTGTGTTCAATAGTGGTGCGGTCCCCTATTAATTGGGACAGGAAGGTCAAGCAAGCAGATGCGGGTGTTTGTTGTGGCACAATTTCAGCTTGCCCACGGCCTCGGCCTCATCCTCTGCATGCACCATCATCACCATCACGTCCACTTCCCCGTCCCTTGCCGCGCGACTTGCCCATTTTAAATGGAGGATAATAATTTCCAAGTTCACTACAAATGGCTGGATTTTAACCGCAGTGATATGTGATTCGTGTGACGAAAAATCACAGTTCTAAATTGCTGTCCTGTAGGTTACTATTTTTCACAGCGACCTGGTGTCAATAACTTCCCTAACACACTGCAACAAAATTTACATGGAGGCCAGAAATGGCTGAATTTGGAGCGAACTTATATGTGATACGTGTGATGGAAAACCACAGTTTTAAATTGCTGTCCTGTAGGTTACTATTTTTCACAGTGACCTGGTGTCAATAACTTCACTAACACACTGCAACAAAATTTTCATGGAGGCCAATATTTTCCACGTTCAGTACAAATTTCTGGATTTTTATCGCTGTAATATGGAAAGAATCTGTGTGTATTCTGCTGTGGCAACAAGCAAATGGAACAGAAAAACGGTGTTCTCTGGATTGCTTTTTAACCAAATAATCAGGATTAAGATCAAAAACATAATTATCCCTGGCCCCTGATACCTGGGGCTGTTTGTAGAAATATCTGTAAAAGCAGCAGCAGACACAACTGGAATGGAGCCTCTTGTGCTTTATTATACACTCCAGTCGGCCACATACACTGTCTAGCTCTGATATATATATGGACCCTCTTGCTCTGCCACATACACTGCCTGCCTGCCTAATTCCTGCTATCACCACTGATTAAATGCAGCTGGATTAGTCCTCAGAAGAACTGTTAGTTTAGATGGATATTATAGATATATGTTGTGGAATACCTATACTAACTCTAAACAAGCAAATCTCTCCCTGACGCAGCAGCACCTCTCCCTACTCTGCCTGATTCCAGAGTAGACTGTGACGATCATGGCGGCTCCCGATCTTATATACAACTGATGATGCTGTGCGGCCAGCCAATCACTGTAATGCCACAACCAACATGGCTGCAACATAACAGTGCGTGGCAGGCAATCCCTGCATGTTCATTGGCTCTCTAAAGAGCGCCAAACATGCAGGGAGGGCACCTGAGCTCCCGCCTTAGCAACCAGGAAATACTCGCAGAGCACTGAGCAGTGAGATGCTCAGGCGAGTACCGAGTAGTGGTGAGCACGTTCGCTCATCACTAATAACAACCCATCCAATTCATACAGGCAAAGAAATCAAACTGTAGGTTATGTGATAATGATAAATGACACAGGCAAATGTATTAAAACTTTGTACAAATGCCTTTGTACAGCTTCAAGATGCCTCCTGTATAGTGGAAACTAGTTGCATGCATTGCTCAGGTGTGATTTTGGCTCATTCTTCCACGCAAACACTCTTCAAATCCTGGAGGCTTTGCGGGCTTTTAGTTTCTTCCATAAATTTTGTATTGGATTCAAGTCAGTTGATTGGCTGGGCCATTCTAGCAGCTTTATTTTCTTTCTCTGAAACCAATTGAGAGATTCCTTGGCTGTGTGTTTGGGAATATTGTCTTGCTGAAATGTCCACACTTGTTTCATTTTCATCATCCTGGTAGATGGTAGCTGATTTTTATCAAGAATGTCTTGGTACATTTGTCTATCCATCCTTTCTTTATTGGAATGTAGCATCGGCGTCTCTGCCTCCTGCCAGGCAGAGACGCCGTCCCCCTTACCGCCGCGGTCCTGCTTCGGCGTCTTCTGGCCTCCCTGCAGCTGCTGCTGGTGCACGCAGCCTCCCTGGCTCTGTGCTTAGGGCGCGTGCACGCTCCCTCCTTCTTAAAGGGGCCGCGCGCCTTCCTAAAAAGTCCCCGACCAATGGTCGGAGGACTTCCCCTATAAAAGGCACCTCCTCCAATATGGAGGTGCCCATGCAAGGTTGTAGCTTTGTGTTTGATACTTTGCTTCAGCCCTCAGGTCCCGCTGCTAGCCTGACTACTAGTCCAGCCCGCCAGCCAGACTTCAAGTCCAGCCCGCCAGCCAGACTAACAGTCCTGGCCATCTGCTTGTCTACTCTCCAGCCCGACAGTCTGTCTACAGTCCAGTCTGCCAGTCTGTCTATGGGCTCTGTCTGCCTGCTTACCTGGAGGCTCCTGCCTGTTACCTGCCGTGCCTGCCAGCTCGCTTACCTAGAAGCACTTGCCTGATACCTGCCATGCCTACCAGCCAGCCTACCTGGAGGCTCCTGCCTGTTATCTGCCGTGCCTGCCAGCCCGCTTACTTAGGAGCACCTGCCTGTTACCTGCCGTGCCTACCAGCCAGCCTACCTGGAGGCTCCTGCTTGTTACCTGCTGTGTCTGCCAGTCCATCTGCCCGTCAGCCTGCCTGCCGTGCTCATCTGCTGTAGCGGTCAGTCCCTGCCTTCTGACCTGTGGGAGTCACCTGCTCTCATACAAGGTCGGTCCTCAGAGTAGCACCTGGTCCCTCTGCTCGGTCCTTCCCTGGTCACGGAGTCGATTGAGCCACCATACGGCCTTGGTCGGTCTGAGTTGATACCTAGCTACGCCCCTCTGGTCCCTCCTTGCACCGCAATGTGGCACCCCAGGGGTCTGGTTACCACAGTAATAGAAATGTTACGTCTGAGAGAAGTGGGAGGTTCCCTGGTCAGGAGCCCTTAAACATGCAACACCTCCTGTCCCAGACCAGATAGGGGAGGAACTTGCCCTATATAAACTGGATCTGGGGCGGGGTTAGTCAGTCAGAGCCTGGAGCTTGTTCCAGACACAGGGAAAGTAACAGCGAGGAGCTCTGTAGGAGCAGGAGCTGAAGACCAGGGACTTGAGCTAAGCGGAGTTCGTCCTGGCAGAAGACGCTAAGAACCGGACACAGGAGTCCGAGGCTGTGGGGACTTATATATACCAAGCAACAGAAACCCGCCGGCAGGGGATTTCAGGTCCTCTGGCCATAGAAGCCCGGAGGCTCAGTCACGAGCAAGGGACCAGCACCGCCATCGAGGAGCGGGGGCTATCAGAAGGCCCCAAGTTACCAGCCATACGGGTGAGCACCACACGGTACACTCAGGGACGTGGGCTACTTCCACTCGCTTACAGCAAGGTAGCCAGGAAGAGTGCAGATAGACGGGGAGGCCTACAACTCCACCTTGCCAGGGGAACTCCAGTTTGCTCACAGACTGACCAGGCCTCTTATGCTAGCCAGTACTCCCGGGAGGGTCTGCCTTATCATCATCAGTAAAGACCCTGAACTGCACTGCAAAGCCTCTGAGTCGTTCCTGCTGCGCTCGTGCACCATCACTCCCATCATCCGCACTCACTACCCTGAGGCTATACTCCTCCCGTGGGGAGTAATACTACACTCTGCTGCCCTCACAACATCAGCCTCAGAGGTCTGCTCAGGAGCGGCGGCTCTTATTGACCGCAATCCACGGGTGGCGTAGTCGGACATTGCATTATACTGATACAGAGACTGCCACAACCTTGGTCTGACCACCCTGAGCCACGGGACCGGGTCGCCACTACTACTCCCAGCATTGCCCTGAAGTCCGGTCCTGGGTGCCCGACGGCCCAGGGGGCGCATCATCAGCACAGAGGTTCCACCACCCGGATCCGTAACAGTTTGCACGGGCCATGGAACCCGGTGGCCCCCAGGCCCCTTCGCTTGCTGACCTGTACCAGGAGGTTTCTCGTCAGAGATCCCAACAGGAAACCATCCTGACCTACCTGCGGTCTGTCACCACTCTCCTGGACACGCTGCCTGTCCCACCTGTGTCCGCATCAAGTCGAGCGACACCCGCTCCGGCAGCGCCGCTACCTACCAATACCATGGCATCCAGCTTAGGACCCCGGCTTTTTGGAGGTGACCCCGTCCTATGTAGGGGCTTTCTGAACCAGTGCACGCTGCACTTTGAACTTCTGCCACATCAGTTTCCCTCCTACCGGGCCAAAGTGGCGTTCATCAAGTCTCACCTCACAGGAGAAGCATTGGCATGGCTAAGCCCTCTATGGGAGAGAGGGGATTCCCTGGTGTCCGATCTTCCGGCCTTCCTCACTGCCTTCCGGAGGGTCTTCGATGAACCCGGACGTAGCATCTCCACTGCCTCCTCATTGCTCTGTCTCCGCCAAGGGAGTCTCACCGTGGCCCAGTATGCCATACGGTTCCGTACCCTCGCTTCTGAGCTTGCCTGGGACAACGAGGCCATGGTGTCCACCTTCTGGGAGGGTCTTTCCGGTCGGATTAAGGACGAGTTAGCCGGCCGGGACGTTCCTACCACCCTGGATTACCTGGTGTCGCTAGCAACCCGAATTGACCTCCGTTTCCTAGAACGTGCCAAGGAGACTACCCGGTAGAGAAGATTTCCTCGTCTTGCTCCTGCTTTCCAGAAACCAGTCTCCCAATCAGCGGCTCCCTGGGCACGCTCGCCCGAACCTATGCAGATCGACCAGACCAAGATTGTCAAATCTCGCCAAGAGACACGCCGAGTCGAGGGGAGCTGTTTCTACTGTGGTAGTAAGGAGCACCTGATCCGTTCCTGCCCGGTGAAGCCGGGAAACTTCAGTGTCTAGGACCGCTCGGAGAGGTAGTCCTAGGCAAAAGTAAATCCTCTCCGTCCTTGACTTTATCCATCTCTATTTCCTGTGGAGAGAACCGCTTCTTCGAAACCGCACATCTGGATTCCGGAGCTGCTGGGAATCTCATATCCCAGTCCCTTGCAGAGAAGTATCAAATTCCTACCAAACCTCTGGCCAAACCATTGGCAGTCGCTTCCGTGGATGGAAGACTCCTTCCGGTGACCATCTTGCTCGTCACAGAGCCTGTAACCCTGCAGGTGGGAATGCTGCACTCAGAGAGGATTTCCTTCCATGTGCTTTCCGGACTCTCTCACCCCCTTTTGCTAGGTCTACCATGGCGTACATCGAAGAAAATCTGGCTAGGGGATTCATCGGGAAATCTTCCTCCCCGGCTGGAGCCGGATTCTTCTTCGTTAAAGAGAAAGATGGTTCACTACGTCCAGGTATCGATTATAGAGGACTCAACCAAATCACTGACAAAAACAAATACCCCCTGCCGCTCATCTCTGAGCTGTTTGACCGCCTTAAAGGCGCGAAGATCTTCACCAAGCTCAATCTTCATAGGGCGTATAACCTGGTCCGGATCCGCCAAGGAGACGAGTGGAAGATGAGAGGAAGTCGGCATTCAATACCCGGGATGGTCACTATGAATACCCTGTAATTCTCTCTGGATCTTCCCTCACATCGGAGGGATGTTCGTCAGGTCCTGCTTAGGCTCAGGCAGAATCACCTATATGCAAAGTTTGAGAAGTGCCTCTTCGAGCAGTCCTCTCTTCCATTCCTGGGCTATATTATCTCTAAGACAGGTGTACGGATGGACCCCGAGAAGGTCTCTGCCGTCTTAAAGTGGCCCCGTCCGGAGGGGTTGAAGCCGATTCAGCGATTCCTGGGCTTCGCCAACTATTACCATCTCTTCATCCCACATTTCTCTTCCCGGACTGCTCCCATCTCTGCGCTCACCCGAAATGGAGCAAATCCTAAGGAATGGCCGTCCAAAGTGGAGGAGGCCTTCCTCTCCTTAAAACAAGCCTTCTCTTCTGCCCCTGTGCTGCACCGTCCGGATAGCAACAAACAGTTCTTTCTGGAGTTTGATGCTTCCTCTTCCGGAGCCGGAGCGGTGCTCACCCAGAAATCTCCATCCGGGAGAATGGTAACCTGCGGCTTCTTCTCCAAGTTCTTCTCCTTGTCTGAGCGCAGCTACTCCATAGGAGACCGAGAACTGCTAGCCATCAAATTGGCGCTGGAGGAGTGGCGTTACCTGCTCGAGGAGACTCTGCACCCGGTGGTCATCTATACTGACCACAAAAACTTGGCTTATCTTCAGAACGCCCAAAGACTCAATCCGCGTCAGGCCCGGTGGTCTTTGTTCTTCGCCCGCTTCAACTTTACCCTACATTACCGCCTGGTGGACAAGAACATTAATGCTGACGCCTTGTCCCGATCCTTTCTGTCTTCTGATCAAGAGGAGGAGACTATGCATATCATCGATCCCTCCAAAGTGATGAATGTGGCCCCCTTGTATCTGTCTCGTCTCCCACCCGGTAAGACGTTTGTAGCGGTTCCGGATCATAAGATGGTTCTTCACTGGGGTCATTCATCCAAATTAGCCGGCCATGCTAGCCAGAAGAAGACCTTCCTGCTCATTACCCAGCATTACTGGTGGCCTACCCTGCGCCAGGATGTGGTAGACTTCGTCACGGACTGTTCGTCCTGTGCCCGCAACAAGGTTCCCAGACATCTTCCTGCCGGCCGTTTCCTGCCTCTTCCCGTACTTGCTGCCCTGTGGCAACACATTGCTATGGACTTTATTACGGATCTCCCTGTTTCTGCTGGTTGTACGGTCATTTGGGTGGTCGCTGACCGCTTTTCTAAAATGGCTCACTTCATCCCTCTGCCTGGTCTCCCGTCTGCATCTGTGCTGGCTAAGGACTACATCCATCATATCTTTCGTCTCCACGGCCTACCCATTGTGTCTGATCGAGGGGTCCAGTTCACTTTGCGCTTCTGAAGAGCTACGTGTAAGCTGCTGGATGTCACCCTGGATTTCTCCTCCGCTTATCATCCACAGTTCAATGGCCAAGTGGAGCGTATCAACCAGATCCTTACCAGCTAACTCCGGCACTTTGTCAATGCTCACCATACCGATTGGGTGGAGCTCCTACCATGGGCAGAGTTCTCCTATAACAACCATGAGAGCGAATCTTCTTCCAAGTCCCCGTTCTTTGTGGTCTACGGTCAACATCCCCAGATTCCGTTTCCCGTCTCCGCTTCAGTGGACAACCCGGCCGCGGAGTCTCTGGTCAGCGAATTTTCCGCTATTTGGGAGGACACTAGATCCGCATTTCTTCAATCCTCCGAGCGGAAGAAGAAGCATGCTGATAAGAGACGTCTGGATCCACCTCATTTCCGTCCGGGAGACAAGGTTTGGCTCTCCTCCAAACATGTTCGTCTTAAAATACCCTCCTATAAATTGGGCCCACGGTTCATCGGTCCGTTTGAAGTCCTCAAGCAAATCAACCCAGTAGCCTACAAGTTAAAACTCCCGGTCACCTTACGGATTCCCAACTCCTTCCACGTATCTCTCCTCAAACCAGTTGTGCTGAATTCTTTTTCCGACAATCCAGGTACCTCCCCAGCTCCGGTCTCCGCTGAGGACGTCTATGAGGTAGAGAACATTCTGGCCACCAAGAGGGTAAGAGGAAAAACCTTTTTTCTGGTGGCTTGGAAGGGGTTTGGCCCAGAGGAGAGAACTTGGGAACCCAGGGAGAACATCCACGCCCCGCTTCTCCTTAAAAAATTTCTTGCTGGCCTGAAAAAGAGGGGGCGTAAAGGGGGGGTACTGTAGCATCGGCGTCTCTGCCTCCTGTCCGGCAGAGATGCAGCCCCCTTACCGCTGCGGTCCTGCTCCGGCATCTTCTGGCCTCACTGAAGCTGCTGCTGGTGCACGCAGCCTCCCCGGCTCTGTGCTTAGGGCGCGCGCGCTCCCTCCCTCTTAAAGGTGCCGAGCGCGCCTTCCTAAAAAGTCCCCGGCCAATGACCGGAGGACTTCCCCTATAAAAGGAACCTCCTCCAATATGGAGGTGCCCGTGCAAGGTTGTAGCTTTGTATTTAATACTCTGCTTCAGCCCTCAGGTCCCGCTGCTAGCCTGACTGCTAGTCCAGCCCGCCAGCCAGACTACAAGTCCAGTCCATCTGCTTGTCTACTCTCCAGCCTGACAGTCTGTCTACAGTCCCGTCCGCCAGTCTGTCTATGTGCTCTGTCCGCCTGCTTACCTGGAGGCTCCTGCCTGTTACCTGCCGTGCCTGCCAGCTCGCTTACCTAGAAGCACCTGCCTGTTACTTGCCATGCCTACCAGCCAGCCTACCTGGAGGCTCCTGCCTGTTACCTGCCGTGCCTCCTAGCCCGCTTACCTAGAAGCACCTGCCTGTTACCTGCCGTGCCTACCAGCCAGCCTACCTGGAGGCTCCTGCTTGTTATCTGCCGTGCCTGCCAGTCCGTCTGCCCGGATCACCCGTCATCTGCTGTACCGCTCAGTCCCTGCCTTCTGACCTGTGGCAGTCACCTGCTCTCATACAAGGTCGGTCCCCAGAGTAGCACCTGGTCCCTCTGCTCGGTCCTTCCCTGGTCACGGAGTCGATTGAGCTGCCGTACGGCCTTGGTCGGTCCGAGTTGATACCTACAGTAGTTACGCCCCTCTGGTCCCTCCTTGCACCGCAGCACAGAGGTTCCACCACCCGGATCCGTAACATGGAAGCAGCAATCTTGCAAGTTACAATCGACCCTTTAACGAGTCTTGCAATATGACTTAGGATAAAAGCCAAATCAGACTTGGTGTTTCAGGCTGTTGGCTCTCATCAATGCAAAGTATGAGAACTGATTTGGCTTGGATGAGAGGCTCTGGACTGAGGTCTAAGGGGTAATGTTTCTCCTTGTGGAGAGTGACATACCAGCTCTGACATGCCAAGGTAAGGAGGTTTATTCACCGTGCAATGCTACTGTGGGAAATTTAATATGCAAATTACGTCTTCAGAGAAAAAGAGGACTTGAACTCTATAGCGCCACATATTGGAAGCAGCAATCCTACAAGTCACAAGTCACCAATTATTACACATTAATTCAAGGCCATCTATGGTTTGATTTCTGTGCCTGTGTGGATTGGATGGGTTGTTACCGACATCTGGTGAGAAATTCATGCCAATAGCACCTTTAGAAATATATTTACATAGAAAATGAGTCATGTATTCAATACTTATTTCACCTGCTGTAAATTGGTTATCACAGTAGTGACATTTACCCGTACAATAAAAGTACTGTATATAATTATCATGCACAGTTAATGCCATGAGAAAAAAAACTATATAGAACAATAACTTTTTTGTGCAAAAGTAGTAAAACATAGTATATACAGTGCTGCCCAAAAGTATTGGCACCCCTGCAATTCTGTCAGATAATACTCAGTTTCTTCCTGAAAATGATTGCAATCACAAATTCTTTGGTATTATTCTCTTCATTTAATTTGTCTTCAATGAAAAAACACAAAAACAATTGTCCTAAAGCCAAATTGGATATAATTCCACACCAAACCTAAAAAAAGGGGGTGGACAAAAGTATTGGCACTGTTTGAAAAATCATGTGATGCTTCTCTAATTCGTGTAATTAACAGCACCTGTAACTTACCTGTGGCACCTAACAGGTGTTGGTAATAACTAAATCACACTTGCAGCCAGTTAACATGGATTAAAGTTGACTCAACCTCTGTCCTGTGTCCTTGTGTGTACCACATTGAGCATGGAGAAAAGAAAGAAGACCAAAGAACTGTCTGAGGACTTGAGAAACCAAATTGTGAGCAAGCATGAGCAATCTCAAGGCTACAAGTCCATCTCCAAAGACCTGAATGTTCCTGTGTCTTCCGTGCGCAGTGTCATAAAGAAGTTTAAAGCCCATGGCACTGTGGCTAACCTCCCTAGATGTGGACGGAAAAGAAAAATTCACGAGAGATTTCAACGCAAGATTGTGCGGATGGTGGATAAAGAACCTCGACTAACATCCAAACAAGTTCAAGCTGCCCTGCAGTCCGAGGGTACAACAGTGTCAACCCGTACTATCCGTCGGCGTCTGAATGAAAAGGGACTGTATGGTAGGATACCCAGGAAGACCCCACTTCCTACCCCGAGACATAAAAAAGCCAGGCTGGAGTTTGCCCAAACTTACCTGAGAAAGCCTAAAACGTTTTGGAAGAATGTTCTCTGGTCAGATGAGACAAAAGTAGAGCTTTTTGGGAAAAAGCATCAACATAGAGTGTACAGGAAAAATAAGAGGCATTCAAAGAAAAGAACACGATCCCTACAGTCAAACATGGCGGAGGTTCCCTGATGTTTTGGGGTTGCTTTGCTGCCTCTGGCACTGGACTGCTTGACCGTGTGCATGGCATTATGAAGTCTGAAGACTACCAACAAATTTTGCAGCATAATGTAGGGCCCAGTGTGAGAAAGCTGGGTCTACCTCAGAGGTCATGGGTCTTCCAGCAAGACAATGACCCAAAACACACTTCCAAAAGCACTATAAAATGGTTTTAGAGAAAGCACTGGAGACTTCTTAGGTGGCCAGCAATGAGTCCAGACCTGAATCCCATAGAACACCTGTGGAGAGATCTCAAAATGGCAGTTTGGAGAAGGCATCCTTCAAATATCAGGGACCTGGAGCAGTTTGCCAAAGAAGAATGGTCTACAATTCCAGCAGAGCATTGTAAGAAACTCATTGATGGTTACTGGAAGCGGTTGTTCGCAGTTATTTTGGCTAAAGGTTGTGCAACCAAGTATTAGGCTGAGGGTGCCAATACTTTTGTCCGGCCCTTTTTTGGAGTTTTGTGTGAAATGATCAATGATTTGATTTTTGCTTCATTCTCTTTTGTGTTTTTTCCTTGCAAGCAAATTAAATGAAGATAATAATACCAAAGAATTTGTGATTGCAATCATTTTCAGGAAGAAACTGAGTATTATCTGACAGAATTGCAAGGGGTGCCAATACTTTTGGCCAGCACTGTATAAATTGTATAAGTCAAAACCTAGAAAAGGACACACCAACTGCATAATTTAATGCTAAAATATCAAAATTTATTGAGTCATAGAATTAAAAATAAAAATGGGGAAAATAAGGGGAAGAGGGGATCCAAAAGAAAAGAAGGGGCACACATAGGGGGTACAAAAATAGAATCAATAGCAGTAATAAGTGGCTCAATATGACCACACAACAATTGCAGCTACGACGGGGAAGAAGAAAATACTAATTGCAGATCACCATGATTTTAATAGGGGAGAATAAATTGCACAGTGCCATAATAATAACACCCCTGTCTAAATTCTCAGATCTGTAAACAACAAAGTATACTCCTGTTGAATGCATAGAATGAGAATGGTACTAGAGCAGACATAAGCTGAAAGTTCAATGAATAATACAAAAGTAATATAACATAAATAAAACGAGATACATTTGGTATTGCCATAGTCTACTGAACAGCAAAATGAATCAAACTCCGACAGCGGCATTTAACATGTTACTAGCTCTGCCCATGACCCTGTCACATGATCACGGGATGCAGCTGGGTTGGCATCACAACCCAGGGTCTGCAGGAGACCCCAGTGGTTGTCACTGCCAAGCTGCTATGAGCGCCGCCCCATGGCCGTCGCTCATATCAGATGGGCATTTTTATTACACTTTGCAGGGCTTCTGCCCTGATATGTGTAGCACAAGTGATTGGATGATTGCAGGTTCTAGTGTCCCATGGAGACTATTAAAGCCAGTAAAAAAAAAAAGTTTTTAAAAATATTAAAAAAATTAAAAATATATAAAAGTTCAAATCACCCTCCTTTTGCCCCATTCAAAATAAAAAACTGAAAAAAATAAAAAAAAGTCACGTTTGGTATCGCCGCGTTCAGAAACACCCGATTTATCAATATTTAAAAATAATTAATCCAATCGGCAAAAGTCGTAAAAATAATCAAAACACAAGAATTACATTTTTTAGTTACCGCAACATTGAAATAAAATGCAATAACGGGTAATCAAAACATTGTATCTATCCCAAAATGGTATCAATAAAAACATTAGCTCGGCATGCAAAAAATAAGCTCTCACCCAGCCCCAGATCACGAAAAATGGAGATGCTACAGGTCTCGGAAAATGGCGCCATTTTTTTTTTTTTTTTACAAACTTTGGATTTTTTTTTCACCATTTACATAAAAAAGAACCTGTACATGTTTGGTATCTACGAACTCGTAATGACCTTGAAAATCACAATGGCAGGTCAGTTTTAGCACTTAGTGAACATGGTAAAAAACAAAAACAAAAAATTGTGGAATTGCACTTTTTTTGCAATTTAATAATAATAATAATTTTTATTTACATAGCGCCAACATATTCCGCAGCACTTTACAATTAATTTCGCCACACTTACAATTTTTCCCCATTTTCCAGTACAGTATATGGTAAAATCAATAGCATCCTTCAAAAGTACTACTCGTCCTGCAAAAAACAAGCCCTCACACAGCCATATTGACGGAAAAATAAAAAAGTTATGGCTCTGGGAAGAAGAGGAGCAAAACACGAAAATGCCTAAACGGAAAAACCTAATGTGTTAAAGAGGTTAAATGGAAGTTATAATCCAAAAATTATCTAATATTTAAATCTGATTTATATGTTACATGTATTTTTTTTTTCTTTTAAAGTTTGGTAAATTTTTTCATATTACCATCTTTCTTAAAGAGCAATATTAGAAATACTGCAATTTTCATACTGGCCACTGGGGCATTTTTAACCTCATAATTCCTTTCCTTTCAGGAACAGTTTACAACACGATTACAATGGCAGGTAACATCTCTATAAATAGATGATAACAAAGGATCTATCAATCACAATAGGCGATGTCACAGCTCACCATGGCCACCTTCCATTCACAATGATTTTTGCAAAGGTTCATTAAATGCTTCAGTAGAAAATATACTGTCAGAGACTGTTCATTGTGGCTATGCACATGTGTTGTTTCCTGAAACAACAGGAAGTTAGAAAGCCCTAGTGGCCATTGTGAAAATTGCAAAATTTCTATTTTTATTTTTTAAATCTAGGTTGCTTTTTGAGTAAAGTAACATAGGCCCTAACATCATTATGCATTATGAGCTGACAGCTCAAGCATCATTTATAGAACATAGAACAGTTGATACAAGTCTGCAGTGTCAGAAAAGATCAAACTTTTTTCGGAGTTTTTTCATTATTTTATTTTACAGTATTACAGTTTTCACATTATCATTGCATGTCATTTTTTATGCATCCCTGTTTTGTACATTTTACTTCTCATTCTTGGTGCATAGTTTGGAGCTGTAATGTTTCATTATACTGCTAAAAATTAATAGTGCTAAGAAGTTTTTACTTTTTACCAAGGAGATGTTGTATTGTTGAAATTAACATTAGAGTACTAAGCACAGTGGCTCAGTGGTTAGCATTGTATGCTGGCAGCTCTGAGTTCAAATCCAAACAAAGGCAAGATCTGCAAGGAGTTTGTATGTTCTCCCTATGTTCATGTGTGTAGCATCGGCGTCTCTGCCTCCTGCCGGGCAGAGACGCTGTTCCCTTCACCGCCGCGGTCCAGGTCCGGCGTCCTCCCGCCCCCCTGCCACTGTGGCACACAACACGCGCAGCTTCCCGGGCACTGTGCTTAGGGCGCGCGCGCGCGCACTCCCTCCCTCTTAAGGGGGCCACACGCACCGTCCTGTAGAGTCCCCGGCCAATGGCTGGAGGATTTTCCCTATATAAGGCACCTCCTCCAATATGGAGGTGCCTGTGCAAGGTTGTTGTTCTGTGTGCTAACACTTGCTCCAGCCCTCAGGTCCCGCTGCCTGTCAGTTCTGCCTGCCTGTCCGTCTGTCAGTCCAGCCCGCCAGCCTGTCTAACAGTTCTATCCTCCTACCTGCTTACCTGGAGCACTTGTGTGTTTCCTGCTGTGCCCGCCAGCCAGTCTACCTGGAGCACCTGCCTGTAACCTGCCGTGCCCACCAGCCAGTCTACCTGGAGCACCTGCCTGTAACGTGCCGTGCCCGCCAGTCTACCTACCTAGAGCACCTGCCTGTTACCTGTCGTGCCCGCCTGCTTGCCTACCCGGAGCACCCATCTGGCTATCTGCCGAACCAGCCTGCTTATCCACCCGGACCACCAGTCAGCCTTCCTGCCGTGCTCATCCGCTGTACAAGTCAGTTCTTGCCATCTGACCCGTGGGAGTCATCTGCTCTCACACAACGTCGGTCCCAGAGTGGCACCTGGTCCACCTGCTTGATCCCTCCCTGGTTCACGCAGTCGACTAAGCCGCCGTGTGACCTTGGTCAGGCAGAGTAGGCACTTAGTCATGCCCCTCTGGTCCCTCCTTGCACCGAAGCACAGAGGTTCCACCATCCAGACCCGTAACAGTGTGGATTTCCTTCCACACTCCAAAGACATATTGGTAGGGAAATTAGATAGTGAACACCAATAGGAACAGCAATGATAATGTCTGTAAAGTGCTATGTACCATAATGGTGCTATATAAGCAAGTAAAATAAATAGCACAAATTTTGATTTAACTGGACAATCATCTAATGTGTATAGGGGGTTCATGACTTTTCCCCAATGTCTGCTGTTGGGTAAAGAAAGATGGAACTAATATAGCTACTATGAGTTTTGTTCTCATAGGAGCCACCACTATAAAAGCCTAGCAGCAGCTTACTCACCTCTCTCCATGCAGAGCAAGCCCTGCCAAGCATGAGAGGGGAGTTTGGGCAAAAGGAGTATTCAGCCATCACCTATCTAAAGTGTATGGCCATCGTCTCTCCCTATTCTCTGATGGAGGAGGCTGCTCTCACTCTCTTCTTGGAGACTTTCTATGTCAATAAATTCCCATTCATAGCAGCTGTCATAAATGGCTCACAACCTGCAAGCAGGGAAGTTTGTGTCTCCAATATGGCAGCCCCACGTTGAAAAACAAATAAATACAACAAAAAAGGCCTAAAAAATTATTCCTTTTCTAAAAAGTTACAAATAATTACTAAAATGTAATTAATTCAATTGAATAGGAGGCGGATATGTAGTACCCTCTAGTGGCCACTATAAGTAGATGGCCAAGCTCCGCAAGTAAGTACTTCAGGCCACCGGCCGCTGCCGCCACTGATAACAGCTGATCGGCGGGGGTGCCGGGTGTCGGACCCTGGCCGATCAGACATTGATGTCCTATCCTAAGGATAGGGCATCAATATAAAAGTAGTGGACAATCTCTTTAAGCACATTATGGTTCAAAGGATCAAAAGGTGTAATTGCATGTTTATCCCTTCCAGAACCTCCAGAAAGAAGCATGTGTCTCCAATATGGCTGCCTCTGGGAAGTTTTTATGGCTAAAAAATGGTTACAACATTAAAAAAAACAAACACATTATTCAATTGCGAATGTAATTAGTTAAACTATATTTAATCACATGACACATTCCCTGTAAAAGCCAGCAGCAACTATAGTGAGGTAGGGATATTGATAGCGAGCAGGATTTATTGCGTTCCTCAATCTTGCTGGGCTGAATGCCATTTCAAAATGTGTAGAACTTATCAACTTGTCAGAGCATCACAGAGAACGGTGCGTGCATTCTGACTGCGTGTCAGTGTCTGCAGTTGGTGACTATGACATGTCAGAGTTTTATAGGGTCAGAAACGTCATATTCCAATCTAAAATCTTGACAAGAGAAAGTTACAAGCTAGCCATCTAATACAGGGCATTTCAAATTCAAATAGTTTGCATTGTTGTTTCTAATATTTTCTCAGATTTAATTTAAATCAGATTAAATTTAATCAGAAAAAAACAGATAAATAAATGTCTCCAAAATAATTGGAATATACAAAAAAGTTGCTTATTAAAAACAAGGCAGTAGAAAGAAAAAACACCAATTGTGTTGGAATATACAATCCCTTACCATTAAAATTGCAACACCAAGAAGTAGAAGTTGTGGAATTATGGAAATAATAGGATCTATAAATATGATAGTAACATGAAAATGATGAAAAAATGCAAGCAAAATTTTTTATACTTATTCAGAAATATGCAGACTTGCACTCCTTGACGCTGCAGGCTAGCACATTTAGGCCATGCTGGCTGTACACAGTACCATGAGCAACATGCGGCCTGGGATTTTCCTTTTGTTATAAACATCTCCTGTGACACTTTGGAAAAATGGCAGTGCCACAGGTTCCACAACCAAATCAATGCAGCACTGTTAGAGTACCTGGACTGAAGACTAGAGAGATCAGGCTAGAGTACATTATGCCACCCCATACCATAATCCCAGGAGTAGGACCAATGTGACATTTCCTCATGAAGGTGTTCCAATGACCTCACACCACTGCTCTCAAAGGCTACCATGGCACAGAGCAAGATAGCAATGTAGGCTGGAATGGAGATCTATCCTCTTGAGGAACGAGTCCCATTTTTGTCTTGGATGCAATGATAGCCTGAGACTGGTCTGGAGACCACATGTGCAATGACATTAAGAGGCCTTCACAAGGGTTAAACTCCCAGTGTGGGTTGGTATAATGTACAGTTGCAAGACCCCTCTAGTCAGGCCAGGTACACTAACAGCTCGGAGTTACATTGATTTGCTCGGTGGTATGGACATTTCTTCAAAGTGTCCCAGCAGCTGTTTTTCCAACATCGCTATGCTACACCACATGTTAGGCATATTACTGTCAGCAGCCTGCATGACCAAGTACATGGGACATCAATGCGCAGTCAGCTGCCTACAGTGGATCTGCAAGTGATTCTTGTACTCAATGCTGAATAAATCGGGATGCTTTGAACATTTTGTTTCCATTTGTTCATCATTTCACATCAGTAACATATATATCCATCCTGTGATTTCCTTAATTCCACCACTTTTCCTAAAAAATTCTCTCTATAAAACAGAAAGCTATTTTTTGTTTTATGAAGAGCAGATTGGGGACATATAAACAACATTTTAATATGCTATAGCAGAGGGCTTACAGGTGGTGGCCCTACTTTATATAGGAAAAACCTGGTGACAGGTTCACTTTAAAAATAATCTTTCCAATCTGTTAAGGAACTAAAGCTGGGAAGATACAGAAAAAGACAGGAGTAAAAAGATAGCGAACATGGGATAAAATTTCAAAAAATATCACAGAAAAAAATAAAACCTTAACCAAGTGAGATTACCAATGCAGCACAGATGCAAAATACTGATGCAAGCAGCCACTCACTGACCTACCAGTTCATGGAGAGAGTGAATGTGTAGTGTTATACATGCACACAGATGGAGCTTGCATAGGATGCCAGTCACACAATCTGACCTGGTGTTGGTAAGGCTTTATCTTTTTCTGTGATGTTAGGAGAAAAAAGACCTCAATGTTTCCAAATGATATGTATAGATCATAGAAGTAATCCACAATTTAATGGGTGCAATATGATATCCCAATAGGTATATGTTACTAGTTTGGACAATGTAAAGGAAAAGGACAGACCCATAATTAAAACACATAACTGATTGTATTCAAGGGTAGATAAAAACATGAGTCACACAGCGCAAAGGGCTGCCAACTTCGGCAAGGAGTAAAGAATGTCAGAATATTATGACATACCATGCCTTGCAAATGTATTAATACCCCTTGATTTTCTCCACATTTTTTCATGTTACACCCACAAACTTAAATGTATTTTATTTGGAATTTATGTGATAAACCAACACAAAGTAGTAAGTATTTGTGACGTGTGAAGGCATACAATTTGTTACGTGTGAAGGAGGGTGATGAATGGAAAACTGCTTTTAACACTCCTGTGGGTCATTTTGAGAATCTGGTGATGCCTTTTGGTCTTACCAATGCATCTGCATTTTTTCAGAACCTTATTAATGACATCCTGAGACCTTTGATTGGTAAGAATGTGGTTGTGTATTTGGATGACATTTTGATTTATTCACCAGATCCAGAGTCCTATTGGCAGAGTGTACGTGAAGTTTTGCAGTTATTGAGTGATAATTCACTCTTTGCTAAGCTGGAGAAATGTGAGTTCGCTGTGCAGAAAATAAGTTTTTTGGGCTACATTGTCACCAGCGAGGGCTTTGAGATGGACCCTGTGAAGGTTCAGGCTGTGCAGTAATGGCCTAGGCCTATTGGTTTGAAATCTATACAGAGATTTTTGGGTTTTGCCAATTATTACAGGAAATTCATTAAGAATTTTTCTGTAATTGTTAAACCGCTAACTGATCTCACCAGGAAAGGTGTGAATACGGCCCAGTGGACTACTGAGGCCATTGAAGCGTTTGAGTATCTCAAAGAGAGGTTCAGTTCTGCCCCTATCCTTATGCAGCCTGATGAGACCAAGCCCTTTTTGATCGAGGTCGATGCTTCATCGGTGGGGGTTGGAGCAGTTTTGTCTCAGGAGAACAAGGGTGGAGTACATCCTTGTGCCTTCTTTTTTAAAAAAATTTCGGAAACCGAACTGAATTATGATGTTGGAAATCGGGAGTTGCTGGCTATTAAACTTGCGTTTGAACATTGGCGTCATTTTTTGGAAGGCGCTCAATTTCCTATTCAGGTTTTCACAGATCATAAGAATTTGATCTATCTGGATGCTGCCAAGCGCTTGAATGCCCGTCAAGCTAGGTGGGCACTTTTTTTTCTCGGTTTCATTTTTCTGTTACCTATATCCCTGGTACTAAGAATGTTAAAGCCGATGCTTTATATCGCAGCTTCTCTCCTATGGTCGGTGCCGAGGAGGAGGAGAGCATTTTACAGAAAGGAGTTGTGGTGGCGGCTTTGGACTCCATTTTGGAGAATGGGATTCTGAATGCTCAAGATGATGCTCCATCTAACACTCCCCATGGGAGGTTGTTCGTGCCTAGAGCCTTTAGGAGAGATTTGTTTGTGGAGTGTCATGAGTCTCGGTTGGCAGGCCATCCAGGAGTTTCAGAGACTAAGAGACTTATCAGTCGCAGTTTTTGGTGGCCTGGATGGCAGAAGGAAGTCATCAAGTGGGTGCATCAGTGTACTGTGTGTGCTAGGTCAAAGGCTTCACATACTCCTGCTGCGGGGCTGCGTTGCCCTCTGGAGGTTCCTAGTGCGCCTTGGACACATCTCACAATAGATTTTATTACTGATCTTCCTGTGTCCGAGGGTTTTACTGTCATCTGGGTGGTCGTGGACCGTTTTAGTAAGATGTGTCATTTGGTTCCATTCATTAAGTTGCCCTGCGCCAAGACACTCGCTAAGGCGTTTGTTAAGGAGATTGTCAAGCTCCATGGCGTTCCCACGTATATTGTTTCTGATAGAGGACCTCAGTTAGTGGCTCGCTTTTGGCGTGCTTTTTGTGACAGGTTGGGAGTCCATTTGTCATTTTCATCTGGTTATCATCCTGAGTCGAATGGACAGACTGAAAGAAAGAACCAGGATGTAGAACAGTTTTTGCGTTGTTTTGTGGAGGACAATCAAAAGGTGTGGTTTGAGTTTCTGCCTCTCGCAGAATTTGCTCTTAACAATCATACATCCTCCTCAGCTGGGTGTTCTCCTTTTTTTTGTTGTACTGGGAGACATCCGTCTTTTGGTTCGTTCTCCAAATTGGGGTCGGCGGTGCCGGAGGAGGAGAATTTTTCCGGTGATTTGGAGAGAGTTTGGACTAATGTATGTTGCAACCTTCAAGAGGCTAACAAGAAGTCCAAGAAGTATTTTGACAGGAAACGTAAAGAGGTTTTGTTTACTGTGGGTGACATGGTTTGGTTGTCCTCAAAGAACCTGCGGTTGAGGATTCCCTCTAAAAAACTGGGTCCTAAGTTTGTGGGTCCATTTAAAGTGCTTCAGGTTGTTAACCCGTCTGCTGTTAGGTTGGATGTCCCTACTTCCTGGAAGATTAATCCTGTGTTTCATGTTTCCTTGTTGAAAAAGGCTGACGTATCTGATAGGGATGCCACTGTCACAGTTCCTCCTGTGGTGGAAGATGGCGAATTTGAAATTTCGCGTATCTTGAATTCTAGATGGCATAGAGGGAGATTACAGTATCTTGTCTCCTGGAAGGGTTTCGGTCCCGAAGACAACTCCTGGGTAAGGACGGATGATGTCTCTGCTCCTAGGCTTGTTAAAGCTTTCCGCAGGAGGTTTCCGGATAGGTATGGGCCTGGAGGATCTGGAGGATCCTCATAAAAGAGGGGGTACTGTTAAAACCCTCCTGTTAGTTTTTTCTATCTTGTGTTTTGCGGTCACGTGACCATCAGCCTTTATATTCCAGCTCTGCCCTTCTGGCTGTGCTGGACTTCAGTGTTGTTTGACTGTTTTGCTAGCCTGGTGCTTCGGTGTCTTTCTCTGTCAGTTCGCTTGGTCCTCTGGGACCTCTAGTACTTTTTGTCAGTTTGTCTTTTGTGTTCTGCAACTACTTCTGTTTAGGAGGTGTCCCATTTTTGTTCCAGTCCTGAGTTCTTTTAGGGACCCCTCCCTTAATTCTATAGGGCTTCGTTCAGACTAGCCGAGGACTAAGGCGGGTCTGTTCACTAGGAACAGGCAGCCCGCTACATCGTAGGGATTCAGCTTAGTCTTACTGTAGGGACAGCTTTCCCCTATCTTTCCTTAGTACATGTTGCAGATCATAACAATTAGTAAATTGAGTCCTCCTGTGTGTGATTTAATTTCAGTATAACTACAGTTGTTCTGTGAAGGCCTCAGATGTTTGTTTGAGAAATTAGGGATCAAACAGCATCATGAAATCCAAGGAACACACCAGATAAATCAGGTGTAAAGTTGTGGACAAGAATAAAACAGATTGGTTTCTAAAAAAAAATAGCACAAGGTCTGAACATCTCACAGAGCATCCAGCAACTATAAGAGTTAACACAGGGGGATTGGATGAAATCCCTGCAAACCAAATGGTGGGGGTGAGGTGTGGAGTCCGAGTAGAACTGGGAAGAAAAGTCCAGAAAAGACTGTTCGTGCTAAAAGACTCCTCAGAACTTCCGAAAGGCCTAGTTCAAGGTGAGACTATCCTTACGATTCCTACTGGTGGGTTTGCTCGAGTGACAGTACCGGTGATGAATACTACGAAACACGAAATTAGACTGAATCCAAAGGCTGTGTTAGGTCACATCCAAACCGTTAAAACTGAATATCCAGCCAGTGTGAGACCCGCCCAGGGGTCTTCCGTGAATTCCCCACCAAGGAACAGGAGTTGCCCAGGGGAGGAAATTCCACGACCACCTCGGGGTCCTGGGATCCCCCAGTACCCCTGGAACACTTGTGTGCTGAAGATAGAGCGGTAGCAAAACAGATGCTGAGAGAAGAGTGTCATGCATTCTCAAAAGATGACTCTGGTATAGGCTGTATCCCGTCGTTGCAGTTGAAAATCAATTTGAAAGACACGACCCCAGTAATCAGAAGTTACATGTCTGTGCCAAAACCATTACACCATGAAGTGAAAGAGTATTTACAAGACCTAATCAACAGAGTTTGGGTCCAAAAGTCAAAGTCATCTTATTCCTCTCCTATTGTTTGTGTTAGGAAGAAGGACGGTACGTTGAGACTCTACTGTGATTACCGGGAACTAAACCGAAAGTCAGTACCTGATCGGCACCTGATACAAAAGATTCAAGATATGCTGGATAGCCTATCAGGAAGTACCTAGTTCTCTGTCCTTCATCAGGGTAAAGCATACCATCAAGGGTTTGTTGAAGAGTCCAGTAGACCCTTGACAGCATTCATCACACAATGGGAGTTATACGAGTGGATCCGCATACTGTTTGGGCTCAGTTTAGCTCCAGCAGAATTCCAGAGGAGCACGGAGACATGTTTAGAAGGATTGAGGGATGATATCTGCCAGCTGTACTTGGATGACAATGTGGTACACAGAAAACCTTCAGGGAGCATGTTTGCCACATGAGGACCGTATTACAGCGGTATCAACAACATGGAGTTAAAATGACCCCAAAGAAGTGTGGACTGTTCAAAAGGCAAGTCTGATTTCTAGGGAAAATTGTGTCCGGAGAAGGATATACCATGGACCCAGCCGAAATTGCTCCGGTACTGGCCTTAAAAGACAAGCGGCCCTCTACTGTTGGGGAGTTGAGGCAAATATTAGGTTTCCTCTCCTAATATCGTACTTACGTTCGGAACTTCTCCAGGATTGCCACCCCACTATACCTCCTCTTGGGTGGGACGACAGAGTCAACAACACCCACGGAGAAAAAGAAGAATGCGGGTAGACCTGGGCTTAAAAGAAACAACGCCGTTTCGTCCCAAGAGCACATTCTCTGGACAGCACACAACCAGGAGGTATTGGAAGAACTACTAGACTACCTGGTAAAACCACCCATCTTGGGATATCCTGATTACAACTTACCGTTTGTTCTTCATTGTGACGCTTCTCAAGTTGGACTGGGAGCTGCTATGTATCAGCATCAAGATGGAAAATTGAGAGTCATGGGTTACGGTTCTAAAACATTGACAGACGCCGAGAAGAATTACCATCTACATTCCGGAAAATTGGAGTTCCTGGCGTTGAAATGGGCTATCTCTACTACAGCAAAGAGTTTAAAGTATACACTGACAACAACCCTTTGACCTATGTCCTCACTACGGCCAAACTGAATGCAACCGGTCAGAGATGGGTCGCTGAACTAGCTGACTTCAATTTCAGCATCAAGTACAGGCCAGGAAAATGCAATGCGGATGCTGATGAATTGTCGAGAATGCCACTAGAGCCTGAGGAGTTCATGCAAGAATGCGCAGAGGAAGTCAGTCTGGAAGCAATTGAGAGCACTACCCAAGCAGTACAAGCTTATCAAGAGGAAGACACATCACTGTGGTGTCCGTTGACGGTGGAAACCACCATAAAAGCGAGAGAAAAAGATCACCCCTTGTCTATTCAACAACTACCAAAAGGAAAAATCCGCAGAGCACAATGGAAAGATCAGATAATTGGTATAATACTACTTTATGTGGACCAAAATCAGTTTCCAAGTAAATGGGAGAGATAATGAGTCACCAGCAGTATCTGTTTTAGTTAAAGAATGGACAAAGCTTTACATCAGTGAAGATGGTATCCTATAGGAGTTCAAAACCAGCAGTTGGTACTACCCAGAGTATTCCGTAGGTTGGTCTTCAAAGAACTCCATGAAAACATGGGACACCTGGGAGGAGAAAGGACAACAAACTTGATCCGTGAACGTTTCTTCTGGCTGTACATGCAGAGAGATATTGAGAGATACGTGACCAGGGAGTGTGGGTGTCTAAAAGATAAACGTCCCAACACATCAAACCGGGCACCTGTGGCAACATCCAAACTGCATATCCATTTGAGATGGTCTCAATAGACTTTCTACATCTCGAGACTTGCAAGGGTGGTTACAAATACATCTTGGTGGTGATGGACCATTTTACTCGATTTGCTCAAGCATATGCCACCACCAATAAAGCGGGTCGAACAGCGGAAAAGATCTTCAATGATTTTGCTTTGAGGTTTGGGTTCCCTATGAGATTACACCACTACCAAGGAAGAGAATTTGAGAACCAGCTCTTTGCCAAGCTAGGAAAGTACTGTAGGATTCAGAGATCCCACACAACACCCTATCACCCGGAGGGTAATGGACAAGTGTAACGTTTTAACCGGACATTATTGTCGATGTTGCGCACTTTAACAGCTGACGAGAAGAAAGACTGGAAGAGTTCTCTGTCAAAAGTGGTACATGCCTATAACTGTACAATGGATTACTCACCCTTCTTTCTATTGTATGGATGACCGCCAAGACTGCCAATCGACATCATGCTCTATACTCCGGTGTCAGAGACTTACAGAGCGTATCCGGAGTACGTTCGGAAATGGAAGGAACGGATGGCAGAGGCAAACAACATAGCGTCCAAAGTAGTTATGGAAGGACAGAGCAAGAACAAGGAGTACTATGATCGAAAATGTTATGGAGCAGAATTGGCATCGGGAAGCCGGGTGCTAGTCAAGAACGTATGTGAGAAAGGTGGTCCAGGAAAACTTTGTTCGTACTGGAAAGACATAGTGTATGTGGTCGGAAGGAGGACAGCCGATGACAGCCCAGTGTATAAAATCTGATTGGAAACGGGAGACAAGAAAACAAGAATAGTCCATTGGAATTTACTACTACTCTGTGATTATCTCCCACCACAACAAGACGTCCCAGAAGCAGACCGACATCGTCCGAGATTGAATAAGGGACCACCACAGACTTAAGCTCCGAAGGTGGATAGTGACCTTGAAAGTTCAGATGAAGAAGAACACACCATTGAATTTCTCAGACAGGCAAGGAGAGGGATGTACCATCTTCAGGAGAGTGAACTAAGTCCCGAGGCTTCAGAGTTTTTACCAAGGAGTACAGATGAAGTCCAATTCAGATCTGATAATCGAACACCGGTCACTGAAGAGACCGATCGACACCTAGGAGTAGCAGAGTTACCAGACCAGGTGGAAACGGATGATTCAAGAGAAGTACAGGAACTTACAGAGGCAGTTCCAAGATCATCTGAGGAAGTACGAGAAATGAGTGCGGCAGAAGAAACTCTTGCAACCGAAGAACTTGTTGTTTCTGAGGAACAAACTACCAGGAGGATGTGGACTCGAGAAGTGAGGAGGCCTGTGATGCTGATGTATGAGACACTTGGTGAAACGAGCTAAGTGCCAAGGACTGTCAATTGGAAATGGGTATCTCTGCCTATGGACCAGGTAAGCTCATTTGAGTGGTATTCACCTTGGCCTAGTGAGAGAGAGCTGCTTGAAGACGTATGAAAAGCTCCAGCGGAAGAGATGCTGATTTTTTAATTGTGTATTTCTTACAGGAGTTCTGCAAGCAAAAGATCATAAGAATAGGTTGTTATTCATGTTTGTAAATGTTATGCCAATTTGACAATGACAATTTGTATATAAAGTTATTCAACTTTTACCACTGTCTCAGAGTTGGTCAGATTGACCAATTAAGACGAATGTCGAGGATAACATTCAAAAAGGAGGGAAAAGTGTGACATGCAGAAGTAGTGCTGTTGCTTCAAAAGCATCCAGCAACTATAGGAGTTAACACAGTCACAAGAGACAGGGAGTGGTTAGTAGAGCCCCAGGGGGATTGTGGGGAACTTGTCTACTATTCTGGCAGCAGCCAAAGGCAGAAGTGGTGTGTGATCTGTATCTCACAGAAGTGCAGGAAAGAGAACAGGATTCAAGTCCAGGGTGAAGCTCAACACAGGTCAGATAGACTTCCTGAACTAACAGTGCAGGGTATCATCGGGCAGGAAGATAAGGACTGGAATGAATTGTGTCACAGAGATAATCTCCCTTATCAAACCCTCCCCCCCTCTATCTCCATGCAGGATAAAGAATGCTGTGTACTAGTGAGTCCTTGTGAAGGAAAAGCCTGCTGTTTATGCATAGAAGTGTGCTGCCAAGAGATCTAATCTGTGCTGAATTATGCTACTGAAGAGACTGACGTTCCTGTGCCTGCTTTATGAGACTGTACGGTAATGAAGATTGTGGCTGTAATATCCCTGAATTGCACTGGCCGTGCTTCAAATTAAATTCCACTGTTAAACTGTTGAAAAGACTTGTCAGATGTGTCTGGTCAGCAACTGAATCTATCGTGTGCCTGAGAGAAGCTGCAGCCTATGGTTGCCCTGAGTAATGGTTCTCCCAGGATTCCAACGAATTTATGAAACTCGTCTCACCCTATCTGAACCTAGCGGCGTGCATGTAACACACTGTTCAATTCATCATCCAAAAAAATGGAAGGAGTATGGCACAACTGCAAATCTACCAAGACATGGAGGTCTACTTAAGCTGACATCAAAAGCAAGAAGAACACTAATTAGAGAAGCAGCCAAGAGGCCCATGGTCACTCTGGAGGAGCTGGAGAGGTGGGAGAATCTGTCCACAGGACAATTATAATTGTCGGCTAATAATTATCTGTCGTATACTCTACAAATCTGGCCCTTATAGAAGAATTTCAAGAAGAAAGACATTTTTAAAGCAATCCATAAGAAGTCCCCTTTGCAGTTTGCAAATAGCCGTGTAGGGGACACAGCTAGCATGTGGAAGAAGGTCCTCTGGTCAGATGAGAGCAAAGTAGAACTTTTTGGGCTAAATGCAAAACGCTATGTGTGGCAGAAAACTAACACTTCACATCACCCTAAAATCACCATCTCCACCATCAAACATGGTGGTGGCAGCATCATATTGTGGGGATGCTTTTCTTCAGCTGCGACTGGGAAGTTGGTCAGAGTTGATGGGAAGATGCATGGAGCTAAATACAGGGTAATTCTGGAGAAAAACCTGTTAAAGGCTGCAAAAGACTTGAGACTGGGGCATAGGTTCACCTTCCAGCAAGACATCAACCTTATACATACTGCCAGAGCAAAATAGAATGGTTTAAAGTAAAGGATATTCATGTGTTTGAATGGCCCAGTCAAAGTCCAGATCTAAATCCCATTGAGAATCTGTGGCAAGACTTGAAAATAGCTGTTCACAGACGCTCTCCATCCAATCTCACTGAGCTAGAACTAGTTTGCAAAAAAGAATGGGCAAAAATTTCAACCACTAGATGTGCAAAGCTGGTTTAGACATACCCCAAAAGACTTGCAGCAATAATTGCAGGGAAAGTTAGTCCTACAAAGCAGAGGTGTATCTAGGTTTTCCGGTACCCGGAGCAAGAATTCAGTTTGGCCCCCCTCAAGCGGTTTTAATAGTCATCATGTGACCAATCTTTCATATGCAATTTGCACATTTACAGTCACATGCCGACTAGCTGCTCTTCCTAAATCTCTCAATGTTCAGTGAGAAATAGGAAGAAAAGCTAGTTGTCACATGATCGTGAGTATGAAAATCGCAAATGAGTGAAGTGTCCATGCGATGACTGCTGGAACAAACAAGATGTGCATGCGCAATCGTCGCCGGGTGCTCAACTAACATCATAGCTGACACCCGGTTCTCACTGCCAGGAGTGGTGCTTGCATCGCCACCGGCAGTTTAACCCCCCCTTAAATGCCGCAATCAATATTGATCGCAGCATTTAGAAGACGTCATTATGAGGGCCTGATCGTTTCCATGGTGACTCGAGGTCGTCATGACGATATCCGAGTTACCACGCAATGGAAAGTCCCTTAGAGCATGGTTTAAGAGGCTTATGTCAGTGCAGCACTGACAGTTATAAAGCATTGCAATGCTTTATAACAGCGATCAGAGCTGTGAAAGTGAAAGTCCCATAGAGGGACTAAGTAAAAAAAATGAAAATAAAGTAAAAAAAAAATTGTACAAATGTTATAAAAAAAATTTTAAAAAATTGATATATATTATAACCATAAATTTGTATTTTTATGTAAAAAAAAAAAAAAGTACACATGTTTGCTATCGCAGAGTCCGGAATGACCCGCTCTATAAAATTATCTCATTAGTTAACCCCTTCAGTGAACACTAAAAAAAATCAAGCCAAATAACTAAGCTTTTTCATTATACTGCCAAACAAAAAGTTGATTAAAACGGAATCAAAAAGAAGAATGTAAATAAAAATGGTATCTCTGAAAACATCTTCTCCTGCAAAAAACAAACCACCACACAGCTCCATCAGTGGAAAAATAAAAAAGTTATAGCTCTCAGAATAAAGCGTCAAAATAGTTTTTATTGTGTAAAAGCGCGAAAACATAAAAAAAATATAAATGTAGTATCGCTGTAATCGTACTGACCCAAAGAATAAAGCTATCTTATCAATTTTACCACACGCTGAACAGCATAAAAAAACACATCAAAAAACAATCCCTGAATTGCTGGTTTTTGTTCATTCTGTCTCTCAAAAATCGGAATAGAAAGCGGTCAAAAACGTTATCTGACCGAAAATTGTACCAATAAAAACGTTAACTTGTCCCGCAAAAAACAAGCCCTCACACGACTCTGTCAGTAGAAATATAGGAAAATATGGCGATGCTAGTTTTTGCAATAAAAAACATCTTGTAGTGTGTGACAACAGGCGAACATAAAAAAAAATATATAAATCTGGTATCACTGTAATTGCACCGACCCGAAGAATAAAGTTGTCTAATCACTTATACCACACGAGGAATGGCGTAAAAAATAAATAGAACCAATTCTTGACCTACTATTGATTTTTTCATTCTGTCACCCAAAGATCACAGTATGGCTCAGCTCACATTTATCCTGCGCTCTACGCAGAGCACTTACATCTGGCTTTCGGTGTAAATCTCTGAAATGCAAGATTCAGACGGAACTCCATGAAAGATTCCCTATAATGAGGCAGTTTGGGACACCGTGAACACAGTCTGGCATATGATCCAGCAGTGTCCGTCTTTTTAGGCGTGCATAAAAGCATGGTCGACCACAGTTTTGTGCCCTTCTGAAAGGAAGGACAATGCTGAACAGAGGCCAGATGAAGTCAAGAGTAACTCTGCTGCCTCATTATAGTGAATGGATCCCTCAGGGGTTTAATCTGAATCACGTCACTCGAAGATATAGACGGAAACCCCAAAGTAAGTGCTCAGCGTAGAGCACAGGATAAATATAATCTAAAATGTTATGTAAAATGTTCCCAACAAAGGCTTCAGATCAATCCACAAAAAAAGCAAGTTTCCATTCAGGTCCATCATCTGTCAGTGAAAATATTGGGGGCTTCCACATTACTGGTAGTATAGAGGGTCTGGAAAAGTGAATTCAGCAAATTCTGCACAGTCAAATTCAAATGCCCCTCTCCCTTCTGAACCCCACAGTGTGCCTAAATCAAATTTAGCATCCACATGTTTGGCATTTCAGGAGGGGTTCAGGAGCTCAGTATATGGAGTCCACAAACTATTCTAGGAAAATCTGTGCTCCAGGAGGCTAATAGAACTTCTTCCCTCCCCAGTCTGATTGTGTGGATAAGATGTACTGTACAGCCATATATGGGGTATTTCCACATTCAGCAGAAATTGCAGGATCAATTTTTCTGTCATTTTTACCCATTTTCCAATGTAAAAATGTAAAAACTGAGGCTAAAACAAAATTGTTGTGGTAAAAATGTAGATATTTTTTCTTCATTGCCCAATGGTATAAAATTTTGTGACATACTCGTGATGTCAATATGTTCATTGTACCCTTAGATGAATTCATTGAAAGGTATAGTTTGTAAAATAGGGTCAGTTATGGAGGGTTCTACTGTTCTGGCACCTCAGGGGCTCTCCAAGTGGGTAATGGCACCCGCAAACTATGATAGTAAAATCTGCACCGTAATATGGTGCTCTTTCCCTTCTGAGCTTTGCACTGTGCCTGAAAAGTATTTCCCGATTACATGTAGGCTATTGGCGCATTCAGGAGAAATTTCACAACAATCTGAGAGGACCATTTTTTCCTATTAGCCGTTAGAAAACTTAAAAACTTGGGGATAAAACAACATTTAGTGGTATAAATGTAATAATTCTTTCTTCACTGCCCAATGGTATAAAATTCTATGAGGCACATGTGGTGCTAACATGCTCACTGCACCTTTAGATGAATTCATTGGGGGGTGTAGTTTGTAAAATGGTGTCACGTATGGGGTTTCTGCTGTTCTGGCACTTCAGGGGTTCTGCCAATGTGACATGTCACCTTCAAACTATTCCAGCAAAATCTGAACTCCAGTATGGCACTTCTTCCCTTCTGAGCTTTGCACTGTGCCTCAAAAGTAGTTTTTGACCACATATGGAGTATCGGTGTACTCAGGAGAAATTGCAAAACAAATTTTGGGGTCCATTTTCTCCTGCTATCTTTGTGAAAATGAAAAAATCTGGGGCTAAAACAACATTTTTGTGGGAAAAATATATATTTTTTCATTTTCACAGTTCAACGTTGTAAAATTCTGTTCAAGGTGCGCCCCATATGTCTAGATAAATTCCTTGAGGGGTCTAGTTTCCAAAATGGGGTCACTTGTGGAGGGTTTTCACTGTTTAGGCACATCCGGGGCTCTCCAAACACGACATGACCCCTGCAGACCATTCCATTAAAGTCTGCATTTCAAAACGTCACTCTTTCTTTTCCGAGCCCTGCTGCGAGCCCAAACAGTAGTTTTCGCCCACATATGGGGTATCCGCATACTCAAGAGAAATTGTTCAACAAATTTTGGGTATCATTTTCATTCTCTGTATTTGTATTGTAGATTTAAATTCAATATTATTTGTGAGACGGGTGACTGACCAAATAATTCTGACTAAAGCCACTCCCATAGTTAGGCTGAGTCATACACCTGCCTCTTTCGTGCGCAACAGTGCAACAACACATCCATGTGTGTTACCATACACTTTTTCGGATGCTCTTGCACTGCTCCATTGGCCATAATTGGTGTTTTTTTGTGATTACTATGACTATTTTAAATTATAGATTAAAAGTTACATTTTAGTTTACCCCTGTTGCTATCTGCGTCAGCTCCAGTCAGCAGAGACGGCCTGTGGAAAATCATGGGAAAGTTTGGCTGCCCGAGCAAGTATATCACAGTCGTCTGGCAGCTCCATGATGGTATGATGGTGAAGGTTCTGAATGATGGAGAGAGACGCATCTGAGACCTTCCCAGTTACAAATGGCATAAAACAAGGCTGCGTACTCGCCCCAACCCTGTTCAGTATGCTTTTTTCTGCCATGTTGACAGATGGCTTTAGCAACTGCGATGACAGAATCCATGTCAGGTACAGGACTGACTGCAAGCTAGTCAACCCCATATGACTTAAGACTGTTACAAAGGTGCATGAGACTGTCATCCTTCACTTATTATTTGCTGATGACAGCGCACTCAACACCAGCACAGGCAAGCAGATGCAGCGTAAGATGGACTGTTTTTCACAAGTTTGCGACAATTTCGGTCTTGTTATCTATACTAATAACAACAAAGTTATGCTCCAGGAGAACCATACCAGGAGCCACGCATTACGGTGAAGGAGCACAACCTCAAAGCGGTCGATAACTTCACCTACCTGGGTAGCACACTGTACTGCATAGTGATCATAGATACTGAGGTCAGCAACAAAATACCAAAGCCAGTGCCGCATTCGGGAGACTACATAAGAATGTCTGGGAGTGAAGGGCACTTAGCCTTACCACAAAGCTGAAGGTCTGCTGTGCAGTGGTCCTTACCACACTTTTCTATGCCAGCGAGACCTGTACTGTTTATAGCCGGCAAGCCAAACAGCTCAATCACTTTCACCTGAGTTGTCTCTGCAGAATTCTCCACATCAGATGGCAAGACAATGTCCCTGACACAACAATCCTGGAACAAGCTAGGCTCTGCAGCATTTACATTTTCCTGCTGAAAGCCCATGTCAGGTGGGCTGGACATGTGGTCAGAATGCCAGATAGCCGATTGCCTAACAACTGCTATATAGAGAACTGTGTCAGGAAAAGTGAACAGTGGAGGGGCAGAAGAAACATTACAAAGACAGCCTTAAAGCGTCCCTCTAAAACCTGGAAGTCGACATCAATGAATACATAAAGAAAGTAATTGTGGATATTTCGTGTTTCTGTTGGGTAGAATGGTAAGTCCAGGTACACACAAAATAGGATTGCTTCTTTTTTATTTGTCAATGCGTTTCGAAGTTTACATACTTCTTCTTCAGGACAAAAAAACATGATGGTTTACAAGCTTTCTGTCCTGAAGAAGAAGTATGTAAACTTCGAAATGCAAATATAAAACCGCAAACCTATTTTGTGTGTACCTGAGCTTGCCATTCCACCCATCAGCAGCACGGAACATCCACAATTCCTTTCTTTACATATATATATATATATATATATATATATATATATATATATATATATATATACACACACACACGAGGGTCAGTCAATAAGTAATGCCTCCTATTTTTTTTCTCCTTTTAATTGGCAAGGAACTCAAATGCAATTACATAGGTTGAAAACCACAACATTAACTATTAATTTGTCACTTTTCAATATAATCTCCATCCATTTCCACAGTCTTGGTCCACCGTTTAACAAGGGCATGTATTCCAGCATGGTAAAAAGCATTCTTGGGACCCACCGTGCACAAACTCACAAACTTTTCTGTATCCCAGTTGTCCAATAATTTTCATCACACTGCCTTTACTGAGGCAGATAATGCCACACAATTCATCTGCAGTCACCCGGCGGTCACCACGAATGATGTCATCGACTCGCTGAATGTTGCTTGGAGTCACTGCGGTTACTGGCCTGCCACTCCGCATTTTGTCAGCCAACGGTGATGGCCCTTCAGCTGTGTTACAGCGACGAACCCATCGTCTAACAGTACTGACATCCACTGTTGCATCACCGTACACATTTTCAGTCTCTCATGAATTCGAATGGGCGTTTCACCTTCTGCATGCAAGAATTCAATCACAGAACGTTGTCTAATACGAACATCGATGTCAGCCATTTTGCAAACGGATACAGTCCTGCCACCTGTTGGTGCAGGAAGTTACAATTGCTGTGGATTGGAGAAGAAGGTTTGAGGAATTGTGCCAAATTCGAATATTTAACATAACTACCTTATTTAAGGAGAAAAAAAATAGGAGGCATTACTTATTGACTGACCCTCATATATGGTCTGAAGACCTGTGGATCTGGAGAAGCTGGGATTCTATACTCCAACATTGTTGTGTGAACACACCTTGACTAGGTTAGGATAACCTTTTTATTCTTTAAAAATGTAAACCAGATAAAAACCCAGGGCGGACATACCGCCGGTGCAGCCAGTGCAGCTGCACAGAGGCCCGGAGATGGAGGGGGGTCCTTACAGGGTGGCTTTAATACTGAGGGAAATCTGGCCTGTTTCTTGGAGCCCGAGATTCCGGGGGCAGCCCATGGCTAGATTGCCCTCATCATGCGCGGCGGGCAGGAAGCAATCCCTGCAGCTCCGCTGCTGACAGGAGGAAAATGGCAACGGAGCTGAGGGATCTATCCTCTGCTTCCTGCCCGGTACTTTCTCCCTGACACAGACTCACGTGGCTTGATGACATCAGCATGCAAGCACGGGCCTGTGTCAGGGAGAAAGTTGCCGGCAATGATGATGATGCAGGGAAACGGGCAGAGAGGTAAGTGGGGTTTTTTTTTGTTTTTTTTACTACTACACTGGGGAGAGGTCCAGGGCAATGATGGAGGTGGGGCAGGCAATGATGGAGATGGGAGAGACAATGATGGGGTTGGGGGAGATGACAATGATGGAGGTGTGGAAGACAATGATGGAGGTGGGGGAGACAATTATGGGAATGGGGGAGATGACAATGATGGAGGTGGTGGAGAGCAATTATGGAGGTGGGAAGACAATTATAGAGATAGGGGAGAGCAATGATGGAGGTGGGGGAGATGACAATAATGGAGAGGAGGGAGAGCAATGATGGAGATGGGGAAATGACAATGATGGGGATGGGGAAAGCAATGATGGAGGTGGGAGAAATGACAATGATGGAGGTGGGCAGATGACAATGATACAGATAGAGGAGAGCAATGATGGGTGTGGGAGACATGAAAATGATTGAGATGGGGGAGATGACAATGATGGGGCTGGGGGAGAGCAATGATGGAGGTGGGGGAGATGACAATGGTGGCGATGGGAAAGATGACAATGATGGGCATGGGGGAGAACAATGGTGGAGGTGGGGAAGATGACAATGCTGGAGGTGGGGATAATGACAATGATTGAGATGGGGGAAGCAATGATGGAGGTGGGGGAGATGACAGTGATGGGGATGGGGAGAGCAATGATAGAGGTGAGGCAGATGACAATGATTGAGATGGGGAGAGCAATGATGGAGATGGGGAGAGCAATGATGGAGGTGGGGAAGATGACAATGATGGAGGTGGGGGAGATTACATTGATGGAGGTGGGGGAGAGGACAATGATGGAGGTGGGGGAGAACAATGATGGAGGTGGGGGAGATGACATTGATGGAGATGGGTAGAGGACATTGATGGAGGTAGGGGAGAGGACAATGATGGAGGTGGAGGAGATGACATTGAAGGAGGTGGTGGAGAGCAATGATGGAGATAGGGGACAGCAATGATGGAGATAGGGGAGATGACAATGATGGAGGTGGGGAGATGACAATGATGGGGATGGGGAGAGCAATGATGAAGGTGGGGGAGATGACAATGCTGGAGGTGGGGGAGATGACAATGATGGAGATGGGGAGAGCAATGATGGAGAAATGACAATAATGGGGATGGGGGAGAGCAATGATAGAGGTGAGGGAGATGACAATGATGGAGATGGGGAGAGCAATGATGGAGGTGGGAGAAATGACAATGATGGTGGTGGGGAGAGCAATGATGGAGGTGGGGAGATGACAGAGATAGGAGAGAACAATGATGGAGGTGGGGGAGATGACAATGATGGCGATGGGAGAGATGACAATGATGGGCATGGGGGAGAGCAATGATGAGGTGGGGAAGATGACAATGCTGGAGGTGGGGATAATGGCAATAAATGAGATGGGGGAAGAAATGATGGAGGTGGGGAAAATGACAGTGATGGGGATGGGGGAGAGCAATGATAGAGGTGAGGGAGAATACAATAATGGAGAAGGGGAGAGCAATGATGGAGATGGGGAGAGAAATGATGGAGGTGGGGAAAATGACAATGATGGAGGAGGGGAAGAGAAATGATGGAGGTGGGGGAGATGACAATGATGGAGGTGGGGAGAGCAATGATGGAGGTGGGGGATATTACAATTATGGAGGTGGGGGAGATTACAATGATGCAGGTGGGGAGATGACAATGATGGAGATGGGGAGAGCAATGATGTAGGTGGGGGAGATGAGAATGATGGAAGTGGGGGAGAGCAATGATGCAGGTGGGGGAGATAACAATGATGCAGGTGGGGGATATGGCAGTTGTGGAGGTGGGGAAGATGACAATGATGGAGGTGGGGGAGATGACAATGATGGAGGTAAGGGAGATGAAAATGATGGAGATGGGGTGAGCAATGATAGAGTGGCGGGAGATGACAATGATGAAGTTAAGGGAGATGACATTGATGGATGTGGGAGAACAGACAGTGATGGAGGTGGTGGAGATGACAATGATGGAGGTGGGGAGATGCCTAATGGAGGTGAGGGAGATGACAATGATGGAGGTGGGGAGAACAATGATGAGGATGGGGGAGATGACAATGATGGAGGTTGGGGAGATGACATTGATGGAGGTTGGGGAGATGACATTGATGGAGGTGGGGGAGAGGACAATGATGGAGGTGGGGGAGAACAATGATGGAGGTGGGGAGATGGCATTGATGGAGATGGGGGAGAGGACATTGATGGAGGTGCGGGAGAGGACAATGATGGAAGTGGAGGAGATGACATTGATGGAGGTGGGGAGAGGACAATGATGGAGATGGGGAGAGCAATGATGGAGGTGGGAGAAATGACAATGATGGTGGTGGGGAGAGCAATGATGGAGGTGGGGAGATGACAGAGATAGGAGAGAACAATGATGGAGGTGGGGGAGATGACAATGATGGCGATGGGAGAGATGACAATGATGGGCATGGGGGAGAGCAATGATGAGGTGGGGAAGATGACAATGCTGGAGGTGGGGATAATGGCAATAAATGAGATGGGGGAAGAAATGATGGAGGTGGGGAAAATGACAGTGATGGGGATGGGGGAGAGCAATGATAGAGGTGAGGGAGAATACAATAATGGAGAAGGGGAGAGCAATGATGGAGATGGGGAGAGAAATGATGGAGGTGGGGAAAATGACAATGATGGAGGAGGGGAAGAGAAATGATGGAGGTGGGGGAGATGACAATGATGGAGGTGGGGAGAGCAATGATGGAGGTGGGGGAGATTACAATTATGAGGTGGGGGAGATTACAATGATGGAGGTGGGGAGATGACAATGATGGAGATGGGGAGAGCAATGATGTAGGTGGGGGAGATGAGAATGATGGAAGTGGGGGAGAGCAATGATGCAGGTGGGGGAGATAACAATGATGCAGGTGGGGGATATGGCAGTGGTGGAGGTGGGGAAGATGACAATGATGGAGGTGGGGGAGATGACAATGATGGAGGTAAGGGAGATGAAAATGGTGGAGATGGGGTGAGCAATGATAGAGTGGCGGGAGATGACAATGATGAAGTTAAGGGAGATGACATTGATGGATGTGGGAGAACAGACAGTGATGGAGGTGGTGGAGATGACAATGATGGAGGTGGGGAGATGCCTAATGGAGGTGAGGGAGATGACAATGATGGAGGTGGGGAGAACAATGATGAGGATGGGGGAGATGACAATGATGGAGGTTGGGGAGATGACATTGATAGAGGTTGGGGAGATGACATTGATGGAGGTGGGGGAGAGGACAATGATGGAGGTGGGGGAGAACAATGATGGAGGTGGGGAGATGGCATTGATGGAGATGGGGGAGAGGACATTGATGGAGGTGCGGGAGAGGACAATGATGGAGGTGGAGGAGATGACATTGATGGAGGTGGGGAGAGGACAATGATGGAGGTGGGGCAGAGGACAATAATGGATATATTTTGTTTGGTGTGTAGCTAATAGTATATTAATGGTGGGGTACATATCTGTATTCAGGGGCCCAGTGCGGCGGAGACACATGTATGTATACAATATATGTGACCTTGTTATTTTCAGGGTTGCAGTAATCATCGTGACACGATGAGTCGGGCGCTGGGAGATGTCAACATGAAGGTCTGACCAGATGGAGAAGAAGCAGCAGAAACCAACTCTAATCAGATGAGACGTCAGCAGTAAGTGCCTGGATGTAAATATTATTCTGTATCTGCACTGTATGACTTGGAGTGATAATGTTATATGTAAAATCCCTTAGGCTGCATTCTCACATTTGTATGAAATGCCCGTGTGCTGCCAGATTTTTTTATCGGACGGCACACGGATTAGTAGAGTTTTCTAGGTCCATTCATACATCTGTGAAATTCACGGATCTGAGAATGAGATTTGTGAGGGTCAGAGAATGTCCTGTTCTGTTCCGATTTTGAGGATTAGAACATGACATGCTCTATGTGTCTGTAAAAAGGGCAGCACACCGACACTGCACACGGATACAGGAATGTAGCCTTATTATGTATAGCACAGTCCCTTAGTATATACACACGTGGTCAAAATTGTTGGTACCCCTTGTTTAATGAAAGAAAAACCCACAAGGATCACAGAAATAACTTGAATCTGACAGAAGTAATAATAAATTAAAAATCTATGAAAATGAACAAATGAAAGTCAGACATTACTTTTCAACCCTGCTTCCACAGAATTTTAAAAAAAATTACTTTTGTCTGATTCAAGTTATTTCTGTAACCATTGTGGGTTTTTCTTTCATTAAACAAGGGGTACCAACAATTTTGACCATGTGTGTAGTGTACTCACTTATTATGTATAGCGCCGTCCTTAGTTACATAGTTTCATCTTTTATTATGTATGACACCCTCACTTATTATGTACCATCCTCTCTAGTTATATATGGTGCCGTCTCTTATATAGCTTCTTATGCTGTTATATACAGTGCTGTCCCTTACATAGCGTATTCTTGTTATTTTTGTCAGTCACAGCGCCCTCTTTTATTGCATACTCATCTCTTGTTAGATATAAAATGACTGCTGATGGAGCAGCCGGTGACCAGAAGACCAGTCCATCAGTCTCCTCCATCAGAAAAGAAGCTTTCCCATGCTCCAGCAGCTGTCATTGTATTATATATCTAACAAGAGAAGATGGTATATAATAAAAAACAGGGTGCTACATTATCTAATTTGTAAGGGACAGTGCTGTATATAACAAGAGAGGGCACTGTGTAATAAGGGGCGGCAATATACATAATAATGGAGACTATGCAAGATATACAGGTGCATCTCACTAAATTAGAATATCATCAAAGAGTTAATTTATTTCAGTTCTTCAATTCAAAAAGTGAAACTCATATATTATATAGAGTCATTACAAACAGAGTGATCTATTTCAAGTGTTTGTTTCTGTTAATGTTGATGAGTATGGCTTACAGCCAATGAAAACACAAAAGTCATTCTCTCAGTAAATTAAAATAATTAACAAAAACACCTGCAAAGGCTTCCCAAGCTTTTAAAAAGGTCCCTTAGTCTGTTTCAGTAGGCACCGCAATCATGGGGAAGACTGCTGACTTGACAGATGCCCAGAAGACAGTCATTGACACACGCCACAAGGTCCCAGAGTTCCAATTTTCATTTGGAAATCAAGGTCCCTGAGTCTGGAGGAAGAGTGGAGAGGCACACAATCCAAGCTGCTTGAGGTCTAGTGTGAAGTTTCCACAATCAGTGATGGTTTGGAGAGCCATGTTATCTGCTGGTGTAGGACCACTGTGTTTTATCAAGACCAAAGTCAGCACAGCCGTCTACCCGGAAATTTTAGGGCACTTCATGCTTCCCTCTGCCGACAAGCTTTTTGGAGATGGAAATTTCATTCTCCAGCAGGACTTGGCACCTGTCTACACTGCCAAAAGTATGACTGTGCTTGATTGGCCAGAAAACTCGCCTGGTGGATGATGATGATGAGACACAATTGCCAGAAAGTCAGGAGGAGGACCAGGATGCAGAAGTGGAAGACGAGGCGGTGGATGATACAGTAACTGACCCAACCTGGCAGAGTGACATGCAGAGCGAGTACAATAGCACACAGGGGGAGGGAGGCATAGCTATACAACAGACAAGAAGAAACAGTGTGGTGGCCGCAGACACAAGCCGGGAAAGCGTTCCCTGTAACGCCAACACGGCGGAAGTTGCCAGTACAACTGTTAGGTTTTCCCAAGTCTGGTTGTTTTTTAAAGACTCTGCAGATAACCCCAAAAAGACCATTTGCACCACCTGCCAGGCCAGCATCAGCAGGGGTAGCAAAACTAGCAGCCTGACCACCACCAGCATGATCAGGCACATGGCAGCAAAGCACCTGACTAAGTGGGTCGAAACCCAGGGTCCAGAAACAGTGTCTGCAGGTGATTATCACTGCTTGTTGTGCATGCACACCAATCCCCTGTCCATGGCGCATGCGAAGATGCCTTCCGCCTTGCACGTGTCGTTGCACACTCTCAACTAGCACCATCAGCAAGCACGTCCACATCCTTGTCCCAGCGTTCAGTTGTCCCTACCCCAGTCCTTGAAATGCAAGCGCAAATACGCAGCCAATGTCCCAAAGGCCACACTACTAAATTCACACATTTCGCAAATGATTGCGCTCGAAATATTGCCTTTTAGGCTCGTGGAGACGGAAGCTTTCCGCAACCTGATGTACTCTTGGTACTCAGTCCCCAGCCGCCACTATTTCTCCCAGTGTGCCATCCCCACATTACATGAGCACGTGTCCTACAACATTAGCCATGCCTTCAACAACGCAGTTACTGGGAAAGTCCACCTAATCACAGACACATGGACAAGTGCTTGTGGGCAGGGGCGGTACATCTCGCTGAGGGCACACTAGGTTAATATAGTGGATGCTGCGACCCAGTCGGACCTTGAGAGGGAACACGTCCTCCCGACGCCAAGGATTGTAGGCCATGGGTCAATCCGGGTTGCCCCCACATTCTACAGCTCCTGCACCTCCTCTTCAGCCTCCATCTCTGAAATGAGCACATCAGTCACAAGCTGGAAGCACTGCAGCACTGTACCGGCCAAGCGGCAACAGGCTGTGCTGAAGCTAATATGCTTAGATGACAACTTGTGGACAGCTCTGAAAGAGCAGGCAGATCTGTGGCTGACACCGCTGACCCTACAGCCAGACATGGTTGTGTGTGAAAATGGACAGAACATTGTGGCGCCTCTGAGGCGAGGCGAGCTCACACACGTACCATGCCTGGCCCATGTGCTTAATCTCGTGGTTCAATGGTTTCTCAAACCCTACCTGGATCTGCCGGATCTGCTTGTCAAAGTACGCCATGTGTGTGCCCATTTTAGAAGGTCAGCTACAGCTTCCGCCGCCCTTGACGTGTTTCAGCAGCGTTTGCAGCTTCCAGCTCACTGAATGGTGTGTGATGTCCCCACGCATTGGAACTTTACATTGCAGATGTTGGGAAGGATTTGTGAGCAGAAAAGGGCAGTTGTTGACTACCAGCATCAACAAGGCCATCGGTATTCAGGTCAGACTCCACACATAAGACCTCAGGAGTGGACATGGATATTAGACATCTGTACCATCCTCCAAAACTTTGATGACTCCACCAAAATGGTGAGCGGCGATGGCCCCATAAGTAGCATCACCATACTGTTCTGTCTTCTGAAACACTCTCTGCTCACAATTAAAGAGGATGCATTGCAGGCAGAGCACGATGAGATGGAGCAAGCAACCACACAGGGTGATTCCATACAGTCCAGCCTCATCTCATCCCCACATGGATTGAGTGACAATGAGGAAGAGGAGAAGGAAGAACAGGCGCTAGTGTCCTGTGCTATAGACGATACTACCTGCACAACTGTCATAATGTCTGTTCAGTGTGGATGGCCTGAGGACAGGGAGGAGGAGGAGGAGAGCATGGTCAGTCATCCTCTTGGTGAGGACAGGGAAGTCTTGCCTGTTAGCAGTCTGGTACACATGGTTGAGTTTATGTTACGCTGCCTTTCCCGTGACCCTCGCGTTGTCCAAATTTTGGGTGACACTTCTAGACCCACACTACAAGGAGAAGTTTCTGTCTCTTAATCCTGCACTGGACAGGCCTAATAAAATGGGGCAGTACCAGTATGCCCTTGTTTCGGAATTATTAAAAAAATTCCCATCTGAAAACGCTGGCGGCAGATGTCACAGTTTGTTGAAAGTACAGGCGAGAGAGACACACATGCAATCTAGCAGATGCAGGGGAACACTGTCAAAGTTGTGGGACAGTTTTCTCAGACCCTCCCATAGCACAGGCCCTGAGGCGCGGGGTACTCTCCCAAGGAGGGAAAAGTTTCGGAAGATGCAGAGGGAGTACCTTGCCGACCGTACCAACGTCCTCCATGATTGCTCTGTGCATTATAATTATTGGGTATCCAAGCTGGACACGTGGCATGAACTGGCTCTCTATGCCTTGGAGGTCCTGGCCTGCACTGCCACTAGCGTTTTGTCAGGGCCGGTTTTTAGTGCCGCGTGTGGAATTATAACTGATAGGTGCATTCGCCTGTTTACTGAAAATGCTGACAGGCTGACTCTTCTAAAAATGAACAAAGGCTGGATTGGGCCAGCGTAACATATACTCAAATACAGTGTCTTTTTTTGGGAGGTCTAACTCTATTCCCATGCACCTCTGTCCTCACACCCAGACATGGGTATAGGCTTACTGATTTAATAATATAATAATAATAATCTTTATATAGCACTAACATATTCCACAGCGCTTTGCATACATTATCGTCGCTGTCCCCATCAGGGACAATCTAGATTCCCTATCAGTATGTCTTTGGAGTGTTGGGAGGAAACCCATGCAAACACGGGGAGAACATACAAACTCCTTGCAGATGTTGTCCTTGGTGGGATTTGAACCCAGGTCCCCAGTGCTGCAAGGTTTAAGTCTATTTGCTCTTGCCCTCCTCCCTTATCTCATCCTCCACCACCATATCACCACCATATCTATCATATCACCATATCTACGTCTCTTGTAAGGGGCTTTGGAGTTCCTCCAAATTTTTGGCAGCCATTGTATTCACTGCGTAGGCAAACAGTATGGGAGACCCACTTCCTAATAATAGGAACATTGTTTTCAGGAGGCCCTCAGAACTCTACGTCTCTTGCAAGGGGCATTGGAGTGTCTCTAAATTTTTGGCAGCCGCTGCATTCACTGCATACGCAAGAACAGTATGGGAGACCCGCTCCTTTCTAATGGGAACAAGTTACTGTGGCGCAGCTCTATGTGTCTTTAAATTGTAAATTTTGGCAGCCACTGTACTTATTCCATACCATATAACTGGATAGCAACACCGCTCCTGTCTAGGATTATGTCGTTACTGAGGCCCACCTCTATGTGTCTTTAAATTGTTATTGGGGTTTTTCCCAAATTTTGGCAGTCATTGCATACACTGTGTAGTATTGGCGTCTCTGCCCCCTGACAGGCAGAGACGCCGTCCCTCTTATCGCCGCGCTCCCCGCTCTGCGTCCTCCGGCGCTCCTGCTTCTGCTGCTGCCGCCGCGCGGAGCTTTCCGGGCACTGTGCTTAGGGCGCGCGCTCCCTCCCTCTTAAAGGGGCCGCGCGCCCCATCCTAAGGAGTCCCCGGCCAATGGCCGGAGGACCTCTCATATAAAAGGCACCTCCTCCAAAATGGAGGTGCCTGTGCAAAGTTGTAGCTTTGCGTGCTAAACTCTGCTTCAGCCCTCAAGTCCCGCTGCTAGCCTGACTACCAGTCCAGTCTGCCAGCCTGACTACCAGTTCTGTCCACCAGCCTGACTACCAGTTCTGTCCGCCAGCCTGACTACCAGCCCAGTCCGCCAGGCTGACTACCAGTCCAGTCCGCCAGCCTGACTACCAGTCCTGTCCGCCAGCTTGTCTACTCTCCAGCCCGACAGTCTGTCTACAGTCCAGTCCACCAGTCTGTCTATGGGCCCTGCCCGCCTGCTTACCTGGAAGCACCTGCCTGCTACCTGCCGTGCCTACCAGCCAGCCTACCTGGAGGCCCCTGCTTGTTACCGGCCATGCCTACCAGCCAGCCTACCTGGAGGCTCCTGCTTGTTACCTGCCGTGTCTGCCAGTCCATCTACCCGGATCACCCGTCAGCCTGCCTGCCGTGCTCATCTGCTGTACCGGTCAGTCCCTACCTTCTGACCTGTGGGAGTCACCTGCTCTCATACAAGGTCTGGCCCAGAGTAGCATCTGGTCCCTCTGCTTGGTCCTTCCCTAGTCACGGAGTCGATTGAGCCGCCGTACGACCTTGGTCAGTCCGAGTTGATACCTAGTTACGCCCCTCTGGTCCCTCCTTGCACTGCAGCACAGAGGTTCCACCACCTGGACCCGTAACAGTTTGCACGGGCCATGGAACCCGGTGGCCCCCAGGCCTCTTTGCTTGCTGACCTGTACCAGGAGGTTTCTCTTCAGAGAACCCAACAGGAAACCATCCTGACCTACCTGCGGTCTGTCAACTCTCGCCTGGACACGCTGTCTGTCCCACCTGTGCCCGCCTCGAGTCAAGCGACATCCGATCCAGCAGCGCCGCTGCCTACCAATACCACGGCATCCAGCCTAGGACCTCGGCTTTCTGCGCCTCCTCGTTTTGGAGGTGACCCCATCTTATGTTGGGGCATTCTGAACCAGTGCACGCTGCACTTTGAACTTCTGGCACATCAGTTTCCCTCTGACCGGGCCAAGGTGGCGTTCATCATGTCTCACCTCACCGGGGAAGCATTGGCATGGCTAAACCCTCTATGGGAGAGAGGGGATTCCCTGGTATCCGATCTTCCGGCTTTCCTCACTGCCTTCCGGAGGGTCTTCGATGAACCCGGACGAAGGATTTCTACTGCCTCCTCATTGATCCGTCTCCACCAAGGGAGTTTCACCGTGGGCCAGCATGCCATACGGTTCCATATCCTCGCTTCTGAGCTTGCCTGGGACAATGAGGCCCTAGTTTCCACCTTCTGGGAGGGTCTTTCCAGTCGGATTAAGGACAAGTTAGCCGGCCGGGACATTCCTACCACCCTGGATGACCTGGTGTCACTAGCTACCCGGATTGACATCCGTTTCCTAGAACGTGCTAAGGAGACTACCCGGGAGAGAAGATTTCCTCGTCTTGCCCCTGTTTTCCAGAAACCGGCTTCCCAACCAGCAACTCCCCGGGCACGCTCGCCCGAACCTATGCAGATCGACCAGAGCAAGATGGTCAAGTCCCGCCAAGAAACACGCCGATCCAAGGGGAGCTGTTTCTACTGTGGTAGTAAGGAGCACCTGATCCGTTCCTGTCCGGTGAAGCCGGGAAACTCCAGTGTCTAGGACCACTCGGAGAGGTCATCCTAGTCAAGAGTAAATCCTCTCCGTTCTTGACTTTGTCCATCTCTATCTCCTGTGGAGAGAACCGCTTCTTTGAAACCGCACATCTGGATTCCGGAGCCGCTGGGAATCTCATTTCCCAGTCCCTTGTAGAGAAGTATCAGATTTCCACCAAACCTCTGGCTGAACCATTGGCAGTCGCTTCCATGGATGGAAGACTCCTTCCAATGACCATCTTGCTCATCACAGAGCCCGTAACCCTGCAGGTGGGAATGCTGCACTCAGAGAGGATCTCCTTCCATGTGCTTTCTGGACTCTCTCACCCCCTTTTGCTAGGTCTACCCTGGCTACGGAGACATGAACCCGTTCTGAATTGGCCATCCGGTGAGGTGCTCCGTTGGGGGCAGGATTGCCATGAGACCTGCCTGGTTCCGGTTCGCCCGGCTCGACCTCCATCTACTCCGGCTAATTTACCTGGTCTACCGGCACCATACTGGTCCTATGCTGATATCTTCAACAAGAAGGAGGCAGAGACACTGCCACCTCATAGGCCATATGGTTGCCCTATCGACCTGGTACCCGGTGCCACTCCACCCCGTGGGCGTGTTTACCCATTGTCGTTGGCCGAAACCCGGGCCATGTCGGAGTACATTGAAGAAAATCTGGCTAGGGGATTCATCCGGAAATCTTTCTCCCTGGCTGGAGCCGGATTCTTCTACGTAAAAAAGAAACACGGTTCACTACGCCCCTGTATCGATTATAGAGGACTCAACCAAATTACTATCAAAAGCAAATACCCCCTGCCGCTCATCTCTGAGCAGTTCGACCGCCTTAAAGGCGCGAATATCTTGACCAAGCTCAATCTTCGTGGGGCGTATAACTTGGTCCGGATCCGCCAAGGAGATTAGTGGAAGATGGCATTCAATACCCGGGACGGTCACTATGAATACCTTGTGATTCCCTTCGGTCTCTGTAATACTCCCGCCGTCTTCCCAGTATTGGTTAACGACATCTTCCGTGATATCTTATATTCTTGCGTGGTGGTGTACCTGGACGACATCTTGGTCTTCTCTCCGATCTTCCCACACACCGGAGGGATGTTCGTCAGGTCCTGCTTAGGCTGAATCACCTATATGCAAAATTTGAGAAATGCCTCTTCCAGCAGACCTCTCTTCCGTTCCTGGGCTATATTATCTCTAAGACAGGTCTACGGATGGACCCCGAGAAGGTCTCTGCCGTCTTAAAGTGGCCCCGTCCGGAGGGGTTGAAGGCGATTCAGCGATTCCTGGGCTTTGCCAACTATTACCGTCTCTTCATCCCACATTTCTCTTCCCAGACTGCTCCCATCTCTGCGCTCACCCGAAAGGGAGCAAATCCTAAGGAATGGCCGTCCAAAGTGGAGGAGGCCTTCCTCTCCTTAAAACAAGCCTTCTCTTCTGCCCCTGTGCTGCACCGTCCGGATAGCAACAAACAGTTCTTTCTGGAGGTTGATGCTTCCTCTTCTGGAGCCGGAGCAGTGCTCACCCAGAAATATCTATCCGGGAGAATGGTAAACTGCGGCTACTTCTCCAAGCTCTTCTCCTCGTCTGAGCGCAACTACTCCATAGGAGACCGAGAACTGCTAGCCATCAAATTGGCGCTGGAGGAGTGGCGTTACCTGCTCGAGGGGATTCTGCAACCGGTGGTCATCTATACTGACCACAAAAACTTGGCATATCTACAGAATGCCCAAAGACTCAATCCGCGTCAGGCCCGGTGGTCTTTGTTCTTCGTCCGCTTCAACTTTACCCTACATTACCGCCCGGTGGACAAGAACGTTAAAGCCGATGCCTTGTCCCGATCCTTCCTGTCTTCCGATCAAGAGAAGGAGCCTATGCATATCATCGATCCCTCCAAAGTGATGAATGTGGCCCCCTTGGACCTGTCGTAAGAAGGTTCTTCACTGGGGTCATTCATCCAAACTAGCCGGCCATGCTGGCCAGAAGAAGACCTTCCTGCTCATTACGCAGCATTACTGGTGGCCTACCTTGCGCCAGGATGTGATAGACTTCGTCACAGCCTGTTTGTCCTGTGCCCCGCAATAAGGTTCCCAGACATCTTCCAGCCTGCCGTCTCCTGCCTCTTCCCATACCTGCTGCCCCGTGGCAACACATGGCTATGGACTTTATTACTGATCTCTCTGTTTCTGATGGTTGTACGATCATTTGGGTGGTCGCTGACCACTTTTCTAAAATGGCCCAATTCATCCCTCTGCCTGGTCTCCCATATGCATCTGTGCTGTCTAAGGACTTCATCCATCACCTCTTTCATCTCCATGGCCTACCCCTCCACATTGTGTCTGATCGAGGGGTCCAATTCACTTCGCGCTTCAGGAGAGCTACGTGTAAGCTGCTGGATGTCACCATGGATTTCTCCTCTGCTTACCATCCGCAGTCCAATGGCCAAGTGGAACGTATCAACCAGATCCTTACCAGCTTTCTCCGGCACTTTGTCAACGCTCACCATACCGATTGGGTGGAGCTCCTACCATGGGCCGAGTTCTCCTATAACAACCATGAGAGCGAATCTTCTTCCAAGTTCTTTGTAGTCTACGGTCAACATCCCCGGGTTCCGTTTCCCGTTTCCGCTTCAGTGGACAACCCTGCCGCGGAGTCTCTGGTCAGCGAATTTTCCACTATTTGGGAGGACACTAGATCCGCACTTCTTCAATCCTCCGAGCGGATGAAGAAACATGCTGATAAGAGATGTCTGGATCCGCCTCAATTCCGTCCGGGAGACAAGGTTTGGCTTTCCTCCAAACATGTTCGTCTCAAAATACCCTCCTATAAGTTGGGTCCACGGTTCATCGGTCCATTTGAAGTGCTCAAGCAAATCAACCCGGTAGCCTACAAGTTAAAACTCCCGGCCACCTTACGGATTCCCAACTCCTTCCACATATCTCTCCTCAAACTATTTGTGCTTAATTCTTTTTCCGACAATCCAGGTACCTCCCCAGCTCCGGTCTCCGCTGAGGACGTCTATGAGGTAGAGAACATTCTGGCCACCAAGAGGGTAAGAGGAAAAAACTTTTTTCTGGTGGATTGGAAGTGGATTGGCCCAGAGGAGAGAACTTGGGTACCCAGGGAGAACATCCACGCCCCACTTCTCCTTAAAAAATTTCTTTCAGGCCTAAAAAAGAGGGGGCATAAAGGGAGTGGTACTGTAGTATCCGCGTCTCTGCCCCCTGACAGGCAGAGACGCCGTCCCTCTTACCGCCGCGCTCCCCGCCTGGCGTCCTCCGGCGCTCCTGCTTCTGCCGGCGCTTTCTGGGCACTGTGCTTAGGATGCACGCGTGCTCCCTCCCTCTTAAAGGGGCTGCGCACGCAGTCCTAAGGAGTCCCCGGCCAATGGCCGGAGGACCTCTCATATAAAAGGCACCTCCTCCAAAATGGAGGTGCCTGTGCAAAGTTGTAGCTTTGTGTGCTAAACTCTGCTTCAGCCCTCAGGTCCCGCTGCTAGCCTGACTACCAGTCCAGTCCGCCAGCCTGACTACCAGTTCTGTCCGCCAGCCTGACTACCAGTTCTGTCTGCCAGCCTGACTACCAGTCCTGTCCGCCAGCCTGACTACCAGTCCAGTCCGCCAGCCTGACTACCAGTCCTGTCCACCAGCCAGACTAACAGTCCTGTCCGCCAGCTTGTCTACTCTCCAGCCCGACAGTCTGTCTACAGTCCAGTCCGCCAGTCTGTCTATGGGCCCTGCCCGCCTGCTTACCTGCAAGCACCTGCCTGTTACCTGCCGTGCCTACCAGCCAGTCTACCTGGAGGCTCCTGCTTGTTACCAGCCATGTCTGCCAGTCCGTTTACATGGATCACCCGTCAGCCTGCCTGCCATGCTCATCTGCTGTACCGGTCAGTCCCTGCCTTCTGACCCGTGGGAGTCACCTGCTCTCATACAAGGTCTGACCCAGAGTAGCACCTGGTCCCTCTGCTCGGTCCTTCCTGGTCACGGAGTCGATTGAGCCGCCATACGACCTTGGTCAGTCCAAGTTGATACCTAGTTATGCCCCTCTGGTCCCTCCTTGCACCGCAGCACAGAGGTTCCACCACCTGGATCCGTAACACACTGCATACCCTATAACTAGATAGCAGACCTGCTCCTTTCTAATGGGAACATGGCATTACTGTGGCCCAGCTCCATGTGACTTTAAATTGTTATTGGGGTTTTTCCCAAATTTTGGCAGCCGTTGCAGTCACTACATGGGCATTACCACTATAGGAGACCCACTCCTTTATAATGGGAATATTTTTTTTATTGCGACCCTACTCTATGTCTCTTCAAAGGGGTAATGGGGTGCATCCAAATTTTCTGCAGCCCTTGCAGTCACTGCATATGCAATAACAGTATAGGAGACCCACTCGTTAATAATGGGAACAAGAAAGCATAGCCGACTGCTGGCTCTTTAAGAATAGTAAGGGCCGCCTGATAGCCCTATAAAAATAGAGTTTGTGACTTTCAGAGTCCCTACTTCATAAATGAAACAGGATGTGTCTTATGATGTCTCACACCACATGGCAAGATAAGGTAGTAAAATTTAAAATGACATTTACCGGTGAATGTACTTTTCACCATTGAAAACAATGCAAAAATGCAAAACCGCATCAAAAAAGCTACGTGTGAATATAGCCCAAGGTGTGAAGGAGCATTTTTGTTTTTATATATTTATTTTGCCTTATATACAAGCCATTACCCAGGAAAGGATTTCCTTAACATTTTTCTCAGGAAAATCTATTTTGGTTTCGTTTTTGTATGTTTCATTGTGAGTCCGTAAAAGTGGCGTAATACTCTGACAAAATTGTTAACAGCAGTGACTTGGGAGTCAGATGCTTCCAGGGGTCTTCCCTATGCTGTTCCCATGTCATTTCAGCACTGTTCCCATCGATTTGAGCAATTTTTAGGCCCTCTGCAGACCGCTGGGGGGGCCGCCGGAAAAATGCTCGAGTTTCCCATAGACTTACATTGGGCTCTTTGCTCGGAACAAGCACTCGAGCATTCCAATGTGCTCGACCCGAGCATCGAGCACCCGAGCATTTTAGTCCTCGCTCATCACTAGCTGTAAGCCATAAAATCATCAATATTAACAGAAATAAACACTTGAAATAGATCACTCTGTTTGTAATGAATCTATATAATATATGAGTTTCACTTTTTGTATTGAAGAACTGAAATAAATTAACTTTTGATTTTATTCTAATTTAGTGAGATGCACCTGTACATTTGGCTATATATATATATCTGTAGCTTTGTCGCCATAAAAGGAGGGGGGGGCCAGACACATTTCTTGAACAGAGGCCCCAAGCTGTCAGTGTCCGCCCCTGTAAAAACCTATTGCGCTTTTTCTCTGCTCCTTAGCCTTTTATGACATCAATGAATGGGAGAAGCTTGCCCTGGACAGTCCAGCTTGGCAAGACAGGGTCACCTTAGGAGCACAAACAGCTGAAGACAGCAGAATCTTTGAGGCACAAAAAAAGTGAGCTGTGCGCAAGGCATAAGCAGTATCTACTGTCCTGACTACATCTACTTTCTTATTTCACATATGTGGGTGAGCGTTCAGGGCCCAGAATGGCCTCATCAGTCACCTCTGGACCCATAGTCACTTATCCTCCTCTAAACCCTGAAGTCATGGTCATCTTTGAATAAGAAGGACCAACAACACAAGAGATCAGCCAATGGCAGGTTCAAGTCCCCTAAGAGGACTTCAAAATACATCAAAATATAAAATTGTTCAAATGCTATGTTAAGCTCCTGAAGAAAAAAAAATGGTATTCCAAAATTACTATTTTTTTTATCGCTGTACTTTCCCAAAAAAATAGAAAAAAAAGGTATCAAAAATGTCATATTTACACCAAATTGGTATTAATATAAACTTCATCCCCGGAGCCCTCACATAGTTGTATCAAATGTTACTGGTTTTAGAAAAAGCCAACACAAACTAATTTTTTTTTACAAATTTCAGTACTTTTTTCACGAGTAAAATAATTAAAAACTGGAGAAATATGGTATCGCCGTAATCGTACTGACCGGAAGAATCATTTTTCCAGGTAAATTTTATCACACTATGAGCAACGTACAAATAAAGGCAAAAAAAACAATGGTGGAATTATATTTTTTTTGCAATTTCAAGACATTTCAAGAGAATTTTTTACAGTACATTGGATGAGGTGCATTCAAAACTGCAACCTGATCTCGCAAAAAGCAAGTTGTTACACGGCTATGTCAAAGAAAAAATAAAAAAGTTATGGGTCTTGGAACAAGGGAAGGAAAAAATGAAAGCACAAAAAATTCTAGGGTCCTTAAGGAGTTACACGTGATACATTGTTTATTTATTGTAGTTATTGTGATAAGATGAAAGGCTTCTGCTGTCTGACTGAGGCTGCTAAGGAGAAACACTTGCAGGGTGAAGGTAGGTGTGAAATAACAAGTGGTTATAGACTGCTTGCAGATGGCTATCATGGGTAACCTCATTGAAGTGGAGGAACTTAATGATAGATCTTTGGTTAACATGCCCTGAAGTAAGTACAGTCATGGCCAAAAGTTTTGAGAATGACACCAAAATTATATTTTCACATGATCTGCTGGCCTCTGGTTTTTATTAGTGTTTGTCTGATGTTTATATCACATACAGAAATATAATTGCAATCATATTATGAGTACCAATAGGTTATATTGACAGTTAGAATGAGTTAATGCAGCAAGTCAATATTTGCGGTGTTGCCCCTTCTTCTTCAAGACCTGTTTAATTCTCCCTGGCATGCTCTCAATCAACTTTTGGACCAAATCCTGACTGATAGCAGTCCATTCTTGCATAATCAATGCTTGCATTTTGCCAGAATTTGTTGGTTTTTGTTTGTCCACCCGTCTCTTGATGATTGACCACAAGTTCTCAATGGGATTAAGATCTGGGGAGTTTCCAGGCCATGGACCCAAAATATCTATGTTTTGTTCCATGAGCCATTGAGTTATCACCTTTGCTTTATGGCAAGGTGCTCCATCATGCTGGAAAAGGCATTGTTGGGCGCCAAACTGCTCTTGGACGGTTGGGAGAAGTTGCTCTTGGAGGACATTCTGGTACCATTCTTTATTCATGGCTGTGTTTTTAGGCAAGACTGTGAGTGAGCTGATTCCCTTGTCTGAGAAGCAACCCCACACATGAATGGTTTCAGGATGCTTTACAGTTGGCATGAGACAAGACTGGTGGTAGCGCTCACCTCTTCTTCTCCGAATAAGCTGTTTTCCAGATGTCCCAAACAATCGAAAAGGGGATTCATCAGCGAAAATTACTTTGCCCCAGTCCTCAGCAGTCCACTCCCTGTACCTTTTGCAGAATATCAGTCGGTCCCTGATGTTTTTTCTGGAGAGAAGTGGCTTCTTTGCTGCCCTCCTTGAAACCAGCCCTTGCTCAAAGAGTCTCCGCCTCACAGTGCATGCAGAAGCACTCACACCAGCCTGCTGCCATTCCTGAGCAAGCTCGGCACTGCTGGTAGTCCGATCCCACAGCTGAAACAGTTTTAAGATACGGTCCTGGCGCTTGCTGGTCTTTCTTGGGTGCCCTGGAGCCTTTTTGACAACAATGGAAGCTCTCTCCTTGAAGTTCTTGATGATGCGATAGATTGTTGACTGAGGTGCAATCTTTGTAGCTGCGATACTCTTCCCTGTTAGGCCATTTTTGTGCAGTGCAATGATGGCTGCACGTGTTTCTTTAGAGATAACCATGGTTAACTGAAGAGAAACAATGATACCAAGAAGCAGCCTCCTTTTAAAGTGTCCAGTGATGTCATTCTTACTTAATCATGACTGATTGATCGCCAGCCCTGTCCTCATCAACATCCACACCTGTGTTAATGGATCAATCACTAAAACGATGTTAGCTGCTCCTTTTAAGGCAGGACTGCAATGATGTTGAAATGTGTTTTGGGGGTTAAAGTTCATTTTCTGGGCAAATATTGACTTTACAAGTACAGTAATTGCTGCTAAGCTGATCACTCTTTGACATTCAGGAGTATATGCAAATTGTCATTACAAAAAATGAAGCAGTAAACTTTGGAAAAATTACTATTTGTCTCATTCTCAATACTTTTGGCCATGACTGTAGAACTATTGACCATTCAAGTCTAGTCTAGCTGCCCTGAGACAGCTCGTTATGAGAGAGGATGTACTGAGCATAAATCAAGGCTGTGGCCTGTGTAGACATGGTACTAAGACTGAGAGGAACTGTGGCCTGGACGTTCAGTGGTGCTGTGGTCTGGTGAGGGAATGTATAGCTTACAGTGTCCATTTTAGGACATGATCAGATATCAAAGTCAAACATTAGAATGATGTCAGTTTGAGGCTACATACCCTGTCTGGCAAGTGACTTTGATATGTGACTTAAGTGACTTTGATATGTCACTTTGGTAAGTGACTTTTACAACTGTAATAATAGTAAAAAAAAAAAAAGTCACTGTTCGCTGATGGGACTTGAACCCAAAACCCTATGTCTAGAAGCCAGTGCACTAACCACTGAGCTATAAACTCTGCTGATGAAATCTAGACGTTTTATTTGATTATGTGATTTCCAGTTCAAACCTCATTGGGACTTTCACAAATCCCTCCTCCCAGCCAAATTCAAATGATGTGTGATTTTGATGTGTGAGTCTGATGTGTGACTTTCTTCAAACATCACAATCACAATGACTTTTAGTCACCCTGAGTATTTTCATGGTTGATCTTATAAGACAAGAAAAGCTACCAGTCATTGTTGCTTGACCCGACGGTTGAAGGGTAAAGCATCAGCCTCCAAAACTACAGTGTCTGGGTTCAAATCCCAATAGAAGAAGCTATATAAATATATATTTTTTATTTTTGCCTAGTTAGCACACAAACTACAGGAATGTTTTACTTTCAATATCTGACATTCTGATTGTCATCCTGACGTGTTGAGAGTTTCAGACACGCTGTCTATTTGCATGGTAAATTACAAAGCCAAAGTAGGTTTTTGTTGTTACGGAACCACCAAGCTCAATACCTGCTAGAAGTATAATATTTCTGTCATGAACCTGCTTACTGGCTACAGAGAAAAGAAAGTTACCAATGTGAAAGTGACCATGTAAAAAAATGACAAAAAATGTTTAAAATAAAAAAAAAGTTTCTAAACCTGATTTAAAAAAATTTTGTTTGTTTGTTTTTTACCAATAATAGATTACCTTTATATTTTTGTCACTGGACTAGACTAATTTTAAGGGCTCACTCAGACAATCTTATAACACGGCCGACTGCTATTTGATGGTTTATCGCATAGCACTCGGACCAATATTATACTATTGGGCAGTGCAGATCTGCGTTTTTTTTATCATGTCGATTTGGCATAAAAAAAACAATCGCAGCATTCTGTGAGTGCATCCCATAATCGGATCACACACACCCATACAAGTCTATAGGTGTGTATTAAACATTGAACAGCACTCGGGTGTCATCTGAGTGCAGTCCGATTACCATGGAGAGAGACAATTGAGAAGATGGAGAAATCAAGTTCTCCATATTCTCTGCACCTCTGCTGCGAGAGAATCGGATCACACTAAGGTGACAATCAGCTCAAACTCTAACAGAGTTTAATCCGAGTGACATTAGCATAATTGGCTGGATTCTTTCATATGAGAGAATCGACGGCTGTGTGACTCCAGCCTAATTGAGTCTTGCAACTGTCTTTGTGGTCTAGTTTATAGGATCTAGTACAGACTGTTCATCTTTTCCAGCACCCTTAGGCATAAGGGAGACAGCATAATTGCTACAGAACCCTGTATAGCTATGCCTCTGATCATGATAAAGAATGGATAAAATTCTCATCAAAACAGTTGAAATTGTGTGGATTAAAAGCGAATCACTTTAACAGATCTTCATACAAAGTCTTAAGGTTTTCAATCACAGATAGCTATGGTTACGTGCAAGCTTTGTTATGTCTACACTGAGAGAACATTACAACCAATGCCAAACACCAGAACGTTCACTCTTAAAAAAGTAAAACCCTTGCCAGTTTAATAATTATAATAGCTTAATGTTGTGTGTGGCTCCTCAAAATGATACGTAGATCAGGTCCAGCCAGTTGGGAAAATGGGATACAAATTTCAGACTTGACTTCATGAGCATATCATTCCATTTCATGTCCAAACGTTTGAGTGTAACTGTCCTTACAGGTGACTTTTCAGAATAAGCTGTAGCCATGGGCGAGTACTACGATTTCTGCGTCCCCGCACGCTGCAGAAAAATGTGGTTCCTGGGTGTGTGTTGTGATGTTGCAGTGGACACCTTCATGTTCAGCCCTGCCACAGTCTGCATGACGCCGGACCCCTTCATCCCCAAGATGAGGAAACCAGACATTTGATTAAAAACACAGTCCATTTTACTAACCAAGCCACCGGCATACAAAGGATAGCAGGGTATACACTTGCTGTGCACTTCTGCACCAGACAGAGGAACTATGCCCATAATAGTGAGCCTCATAGGGGGAGGGGTGAAGTGTAAGCATCATGGGATTTTTAACTATTAAATATTAAATTGTTTTTTTGAAATGACACCTAAAGATACTGTACCTCTAGGTTTGAGTATTAAAAAAATCCCCACGACTGCATTCAATTTGTTACAGATCCAGGTGGTGGAACCTCTGTGCTTCGATGCAAGAAGGGACCAGAGGGGCGTGACTAAGTACCTACTCGGCCTGACCAAGGTCACACGGCAGCTCAATCGTCTCCGTGAACCAGGGATGGACCGAGCAGGGGGACTAGGTGCCACTCTGGGACTGAACTTGTGTGAGACCAGGTGACTCCCACGGGTCAGATGGCAGGAACTAACCGGTACAGTGGATAAGCAGGCTGGTTCCACAGATAGCCGGACGGGTTCTCCGGGTAGGCAAGCTGGTGGGCACAACAGGTAACAGACAGGTGCTCCGGCCAAGCAGACTGGCGGGCATGGCAGGTAACTGGCAGGTGCTTCCAGGTAGGCAAGCTGGTTGGCACAACAGGTAACATACAGGTGCTTCCAGGTAAGCAGGCTGGCGGGCACGGCAGGTAACTGGCAGGCAGACTGGCGAGCAGGACTGACAGGCAGACTGGCGGGCAGGAATGACAGGAAGCGGGACCTGAGGGCTGAAGCAAGTGCTAGCACACGGAACAACAACCATTGCACAGGCACCTCCATTTTGAAGCAGGTGTCCCATATAGGGGAAGTCCTCCGGCCATTGCACGGCCCCTTTAAGAGGGAGGGAGCGCGCGCGTGCCCTAAGCACAGAGCCCGGGAAGCTGCGCGCAGTGCGTGCCACAGCAGCAGGGGAGCGGGAGGACCTGGACCCCGGCGGTGAGGGGAGCGGCGTCTCTGCCCGGCAGGAAGCAGAGACACCGATGCTACACAATTCAACCTGTATAAATTAATGGAACCGGATCCTCAGCAATTGCTCAATCAATTTGATGACTCATCACCAAATATGAGGTCTCTAAATTGGTAACAAAAACAAAATTGAATATGTCAAAAAATCTTTGAAGGAGCAACACACCAAACCCAAGTTTGATTCAATTTACACGGCTCCAGAAATCCATTTCAAAACTCCAAGTTGGTATAATTACTATAAGGAAACACAAGTTCCAACAAGACCTCCTAGATTATAATCAGCAAAGGTTTATAATTGGGGTGAAGACACTGCTAGTATACGTACACCCAAATCAATTTTGAAACGCAGATTTCACAAAACTTCATCTACTCACAAATCGTATGTGAGATTTAGCTCATGAGATCCTGGCTTGTCAGATATACAGTGAAAATCAAAAGTTTTGCATTTTTTTTAAAAGTGCGATTACTTCTGTCTGGTTGTTGTGATGCCATTTCCCTGGTGATGAATTGAAAGTGCATGAAATTGTCATTATGCAAGACCTTAATTTTAACCAAAATGCTTTTGAATACAGGTATGCTTATTTAATTAAAGAAAACTGATTGACAAAAGTTTTGCATATACTATTTATTGATCACAACATAGAGAGTAATTCATTGTTTACAATGACTTAACTTAGCATTTTGTAGCATAACCTCTTGCTTTAATTACTGCACTTTACCGCCGGGGCATTGAAGCCATTAGGGTATTCAAGAAACCTTTAGGCTATGTGCCCACGTTGCGGAAATGAAGCAGAAAATTTCTGCTTCATTTCTGCATGTCCTCTCCCGGAAAAACGCATGCGGAATTCCGCACGCGTTTATTGCGCGTTTATCGCGTGCTTATCGCGCGTTTTCAAGATGCGGAATTGCCTTGCGTTTTTAATGCATTGCACAAGGCAATTCCGCATGTGGAAATGCAAAATTAATGGACATGATGCGGATTTTTGAACGCAGCATAAACGCTGCGGAAAAATCCGCAGCATGGGCATAGAACTTGCGGATTCTCATTGGGGACAATGGGGTGCGGATTACCAAGCATTTTACAAGCGTTTCCGCTGCGGAAAATCCGCAGCAAAAACGCTTGTAATCCGCAACGTGGGCGCGCGGCCTTAGGGATCTTGCTTTATTCCATTTGCAAATGTGCAAACAATTCATCTTTATTGCTACGGGTATGGGCCCCAACTCGTAGCCCTAACTCATCCCAAAGGTGCTCTATAGGGTTTAAATCAGGTGATTGGCTTGGCCATTGCAACAGGCGAACATTTTTCTTTGCTAACCAATTTTTGACTAAATTGGATGTGTGCTTAGGATCATTGTCTTGCTGGAAGCTCCATCCCCTGCCTACTTTGTTTTTACCGTGAGGCAGCATTATATTCTCCAGTATATCCTTGTATATGGCAGCATTCATATTTCCATCAATTCTATGCAGAGGGCTAATGGCAGATGCAGAAAAGGAGCCTAAACCATGACATTGCCACCAACATGTTTCACTGCAGGTGTTTGGTACCTTACATCATTACGTTTTCCAATTGGGCGGTATATATAGTGCTTGCCATCACTACCAAACAGATTGAGTGTGGATTCATCCAACCACAAGATCTTAGACCAATCTGTCTCTTTCCATTGGCTGTGTTCTTTGGCAAACTCAAGTCGGACCTTCCGACTTTGCAGAGATGAAAAGCTTCTTGACTGAAACTTGTGCTTGTCCACTTCTAGGTTTGTCAGCTGTTCCATAACCTTCTTTTTCTTTCTTTAATATACGTGACACTTGACTCTGTGAATAGTTGAACAGTTGCATTCCATAGCTACCACTTTTTGGCTTTTGCCTGATTTCACTCTCAGAATAATACACTTCCTGACATCTAGTGATAAATTTGGCATTTTGGGGGCAGTGATGGGATACTACTCAGCCCAGCAGAGCTGAGGGAGCTGCAGGGGACTGGTGTTCGCACACACCATCCAAAGGGCTCCACAACCAGGGAGGCATGTAGACAGACCCAGTGGGTTTTGGATGCTGCCATGTCCCACCCCACCAGCCCAGCCTTGAGAGGAGGACCGAAAAGGATATACAGCAGCAACAAGAAATGGCAACTACAGGAGCTGTGCCAGCTTCAATGGATTGAATACCAGGCCACCAACACTCATCGGATTTAATTCAAGAACCACAGGTTGCAGAGGATGGCATGTGTGGACACAATGGATACCAGTCTATTTTCTTCAATTACGTGTGGAGTTTATTCCCAAGGAAGACATGGAATATGCTCTGAGGAAACTGGATGATGCAAAGTTTTGTTCTCATGAAGGTGAGACCTCTTACATTAGTGTCTGTGCTTAAAGACATGCTGATGGACTGTCTCCAATAAGTGGAGAAGGATGATTGGGATCCTATCATGTCTGGCTAATTAAGATTGGGGGAACAATGTGACAGTACAGAATATAATCTTAATAAGTAAGACGTTTAGATTTGTTAATCCAAGAGAAGTACACTATTATCTCTGTGTATTTATGTGCCTGGTGAAGAAGAACAGACCAGTATAACCCTGATTGTTGTCTCCTCTTTGCTAATTATGTTGATTAACCTTTGTGGACCCTGTGGCTTATTGACTCACAAAACAGGAGGACAAACTAAGCAAATTCATTAAATGCTCAAACAATGAGACATGAGGATGCCCTTTCCCCCTTGACCTGAGGATGTGTACTTAAAAGGGAGATATGCTTCTGTATCAGTCAGACTTGGGACAGAGAATCAAGGAGAAGCAAGGGGACACTCAGACTCTCTTAACACCATCAGCTTGGTAGTATGGCTTTACTCAAAGAGACACAGATTTGGATTCTTCATGACTCTAGCCTAAGAGTATGTAGCCCTGACTGGAAAGATACAGATCTGCTCCATTGACCATAAAAGAGACCATGGATACATTTTGTGGAGACCAGGTTGGAACAATGAAGTAACCTGGCCCCATGGATATGTTGTTTGGGGTTGCCAGGAGGGACCCACCGGTTGCCTGGAACCCATGGAGACATTCGGAGAAGCCAGATTGGGACCCACCGGTCATCTGGCCCCATAGAAACTCTCGGAGAGGCTAGGGTGGGACCCTTGGGTCTCCTGGCCTTTTATCTCGATGGACTGCTAGCTTCCTAAGCTTGATGCTACCTTCTCTCTGTGGGGGCCTGCCAGAAGCGGGGGCCACTGGTTGAGTTAGTTCACCCTGGAAGTCTCAAAGTCGCAGCTGTTCTATCCCAGGCGGAGCGGAAGAATGAGACTGTGTAATGTTGTACCATCTTAGGTATTTGCTGGGACTGTTCTATGTGTTTATTGTCCGCTTTTTGGTTCAATAAAGTATTGCCACGCTGTTTTACCCGCACTTTGTGTTGTTTGAGTATTATCTCACCCACGGAAGACCCCGGGCCTTCACACCATCCTGCATGCAACTAGCTGCCACCCTAGGCATATGAATAATTCCATTCTGGTGGGGGAAGTTACGAGGGTGTGCCATAACTGTAGTGAGAGTATAAATTGTGAGCAGGAAATACATAATACTGCTGAAAGATTGGCCAATCCTAAATGGACCATTAATCATGCTCGCAATATTACAACAGTCAAAAACAGAAGAGATTTAATTGATTACAACACAAATAATAAATCTCCAATTAATGCTTCTAGTAAAATACCTAAACAGGTTATATCCATCCAATATAGCTCACAGTTTAACAGCATTAAGGGGATTATTAATATTTTTTACCGGTGACATATGAGGGTAAGATCTTGGCTGAAATCCTAAAATCAGGGTGTAACATAGTAGCCAAGAAAGCAGCATCTCTAGGAAATGTTCTGTCACCAATTTTTTTCAGATTCAATAAAACCTATCTTGAATGTAAAGGTATGTACAGGTGCGGAGCAAACTGCTACAAAAAGTGCAAATTTGCACATCCGTGTAATACTTTTTCTAATCATAACTATGCACAAACCAATCATATTAAACAGTATATAAACTGTAATTCCATAAATGTTAATTATTGCATTTGTTGTGTTTCCTGTCACTTACTTTATGCTGGATGTACAAGATGCAAAATGAAAATGCGTGTCAAGGAACATTTAAATGACATTTCTATCACCAACAATATTAATAATAGAAATATATCTTCTGCTGCTAAACATTTTATTACCTGCCACCATAGACAGTTATCTTCCGTCCAGGTTTTTGGTCTTGAAAGAGTGAGGTCACCACCATGCGATGGTGATATTAGGAGTAGTGTTGAGCGAATTTGTTTGGCGAATGTTCAAAAGTTTCAAATTCGGCACGAATATGGCATATTTGGATTCGTGATCGCAAAGGCGAGCAAATTTTCTTAAGATCGGAAAAGTTTGACGAATTTGCGCGGGACCGCAAATGCAGGGCAACCACGGCGTTTTGAACAGTTTTGTTAGCATAGTGCAAGTGTATGATGAGCGGTGACATGTGCCAAGTGAGTGTGGGGGCTGTGGAGAGCTTAGAACAGTTCAGATCAGCGGCACACTGTTGTTTTAAAGTTACTTGTGGGCGGTAACTTAACCTGAGGAAAGCGCGGCCAGCCAATCATAGCGCAGGAAGCATCTACACTGTCCAGACATAAGGGCTTCTGCAATTGGCTGCAGAAATCACATGTCCTCTCAATATAAAAAGTGGACATGTTCCCTCAGCGCCATTATATCCATGTCACTACTGGAGGCAGACACAGCTCAGTGTTCTCCTATGTAATGAGAGATATTAGCATGATAGATGGGTGCTTGTGTGGTAGTCAGAGATTGTAGATCCAGTCTGCTTTCACAGTAAAAAAAAACTTATCTTACTAGGCCCAGTCTAAAAAATATTTTTTCCTGTGCCAAAAGTCATACAGTGCTATAAGCCAGCTACTATGTCAGTGGTGGTCAAATTCAACTTGTACGCACAGTCAAACCTTTATATATTTTTGGTTGGCAGACAGAGTCCACCACAGGTTTTTTACTTTGGCAAAGTTGAACCAGTTTGCTAAAAGACAGATCCTATTTTAGTGGCGTTGAACTTGTCCTGGTTTCCCAGTAAAAAAAAAAACTTCTCTTACTAGGCTCAGTCCAAAAAATACTTTTTCCTGTGCCAAAAGTCATACAGTGCTGTAAGCCAGCTACTACGTCAGTGGCGGTCAAAGTCAGCTGGACGCAGAGCTTATGCAGAGTAACCCAAAAATATTTTTTGCTCTGAGTAAAGTGATACAGCTGGCTAGATCTGAGTTTGAAATATTTTGGAGCATATATTTTATGTCATACTGGCCTCATCCAAATTCAAAAAAAAAATTCTTCTGTTCCTAAAATAATACATCAGGGGACATCTCAGCTTGAAATTGTTTGGAGACTATCTCGTAGGTTTTATCGGCCACATGCACACTAACAAATTTCTTTTGTCTGTTAGTAATATTATATGGCAGGCCATATCTTACCTTGCAATTTAGTGTCGCTGAAATTCAGGTGAGTGCTGAGCTATCACACAGGAAAAAAACGTATTTTTCTTTAGTTAATTGCGTGCTCCTACCACTGTATCTGACCAACATGAGTGGGAAAGAGAGAGGGAGTGGTGGAAGGGGGAAATGGCTTGGTGTTCAAGGTGTACGTGGTAATGATAGTGAAAGCACTTGTGAACCAACTCAAACAGGTCCTATCCAAAGACAACTGACAACTTATGTTAGCGGAGGGCCTACTTCACTCCCTTCCTTTGGCAGCCGCACAGCGATATACCTTGTTGATAAGGCCAGGAAGAGCAGGTGCTCCAGTGGATGGCAAGCTCTGCTTCCACTGGCCTCTCCTCTTCTTCCTCCACTTCAACATCACACGCAGTACAGTCCACAGAGGTGGCACCCCAATTACCCATGCTTCCCACCGCGTCACAACTGCCCAACTGACTGTAGCGAACCACAGATGGGCGAGTCTGTAGAACTCTTCACCCATTCTACACCATGGGCATCAGAAGTGTACTCCAAACAGTCACAGAGTCAAGGGGAGGAAAGCATCTGCACCGATGCCCAAAATTTTTTTAGCTTGGATTCAGGGCAGGACAAAGTAGGGTCCGAGCAGGTTCCTGACCCTCGTCACCAGACGTTAACCACAGGGGAGAGAGGTGATCCCAATGAGACTCAGAAACCTGAGGCTCATGCGGACTGTACCATGCTGTCAGGGCAACAAGAGGAGAGGGGTCACTCTGACGGCATGGAATGGGATAACACATTGGATGATGACGAGGTTGAAGATCCCACTTGGTGTGAACCCAGAGTCACGCAGCTGAGTAGCTCATCTGAGGAGGTGGAGCAAAATGAGCAGGTTACATTTCGCCCTACGGCGCAGACACGGAGTGATGCAAATGTAACACAGGTACACCGCAAACTTTGTGAAATGGTCTGTCATTACTAGGCAATGTTCATACCCGAGATGCGCCGGTCCAACAGTCAAATAGTCGATCATCAGCAGCTCAAAGGGGGCAGAAGTCACAATAGTTTGTATGGGGACCTGGTGCTCCGGGGGCTTAACCAGCTCACAGCTCTGGCATCTTCAACAAGTGTCTTCTATTGTTGCTCGCAGTCTGGGGTGATACACCAGCCTCTGCAACCACTGAAATGTCTTCTCTGGTTCGAAGTGAGGTCCTCGTTCATGAGCCTCCTTAGCCACTACTCCGACCAACTTCTCTGGGATCACCACTTGCCAGGTGGTCCTGAACTCTGGCAGTAGCTGTACCCGTTGGTACAGCAGCACGTCTCGCAAACACAGTTTCTCCCATTGTCCCAGCATTTTCAGCGCTCTCGGGGACAGGTTACTCCTCTCCTCTCGACTGGGGACCTGCCTCAAAGCCACCCATTGAAGTAATTGAGCAACTTCTCTATCAGTCTGTTGAAGTTGGAACCAGTCATCTCTTGGCTGCCCTAGCACTTGTTCTTCCATCATCTCTCTGATCTGTTCCTGCGCCGTGACCAGCGGTCCCACGAAACTTCGGAAGCTAGGGATCTCATCTGCCTCCAAATCTCATCGTGGTCATGATCAGGCCATTCATATGTCACCCTAGAGAGGGCGTCAGCGTGAGTATTCTCTGCCTTAGACCGGTAGGTGATTTTATACCGGTACCTGGCTGCTCCAGGGCCCCCAACTTCGCATTCTCCTGGTGAGCCAACGGGTTGTTATCTGTTCTCACCAGTACTTCGGACCTGGACAAATACTCTGCAAACTTCTCTGTCATTGCCCAAACCAGAGCCAGCTACTCTAATTTGAAAGAGCTATAATTATCTGGGTTCCTCTCGGAGTCGTGACGGGAGCGACTGACGTACTCAATCACATGCTCTTTCTCTTCCTGTACTTGGGATAACTCGGCTCCCAGACCATGTAGGCTCCCATCAGTGTGGAGTATGTATGGTTGGGAGAAATCCGCATAGGCAAGCATTGGGGCCTCGGTCAGGGCCATTTTTAGGGCACAGAAGGCCTCTTCCTGGCTGCTTTCCCACCGAATCGCCCAATTCTTGGAGCCCGCCGGCACTCCCTTAAGTAGCTCCAGCAATGGGTTGGCTATTTGGTTATGCGGGTGAAGTTCTTCATGAATCTTCGGTAGTACCCGGCAAGTCCCAGGAAGGCCCGAACGTCCTTCACTGTCTTCGGGGTAGGCCACTCCTGTACGGCGGCCACCTTTTCCCGGGTGTGCCTGACTCCTTCACTGGACACAGTATGACCGAGATATTCGATCTGTTTGCGGAACAGGTGCCACTTCTGGGGCTTCACCTTTAGACCATGACTCTGTAGGCAGCTCAGTACTTGCTCCAGTTGCTGTAGGTGCTCCTCGAAGGTTGCGGCATAGACAATTATGTTATCAAGATAAATCAGTGTCACCTCGAAGTTCAAATCGCCCAGGCACCTCGCCATCAGTCGCTGGTACGTCCCGGGGGCATTAGTCAGGCCGAAAGGCATCCGATTGAATTCGAACAGTCCCATGGGTAATATGAATGCCGTCTTCGCACTGTCATGTTTAGCCACGGGCACCTGCTAGCACCCGCTGGCCAGATCCAATGAGGAGAAGTATCTTGCCTTCCCTAAGGCCGACAGAGACTCTTTGATTCGGGTAGGGGGTAAGAGTCTCGTACTGTACAGGCATTCAGTCATCTATAGTCCACACAGAACCGCAGGGTCCCATCTTTCCTCTGGACCAGGACAATCAGGGCTGCCCACGGACTCTGACTCACCCGTATCACACCATTTTGTAACATATGGGCTAGCATCTCCTTAACCTCTTTATACATCTGAGGAGGTATCTTCCAGTATCTCTCCTGCACTGGGGTAGCGCTCCCTGTTGGAATCTGTAGAGGTGAAAGTCCCGTCAATTCAGCCCGCATTCATTCTAGGATTCTTCGTCTACCCTTCGCACCAGCACGGTGGGATTCCGGCGACACGGTGACCGCCAGACTCCAGGGGTCTCCTTGTACAGTGTACCGCATCAGGTCGCACCAACTTCTCTGGTATTCCCAGAATCTGGGCTATTTCCGCTCTGGGAGGGAGTGTGAGATCACCTTCGCCCAGATTAACGCACCGCACTGTAACTTTGCCACCCTGACCAGTGTCCGAGCCACCAGGAGTCCGGGGGGTACTTTGTCCATCGATGTTGGTTCTATCTGTACTTCGACACCCTCAAGAGGTGTGCAGGCCCATGCAGCCGTAGCTGCTGGTACTATTACTTTCCCCAGGACCTTCCCTTCACTCGACGTCTCCTGAGCCTGGGTGGCTCGGATTAATTGTTGAAAAACCCTCCCTTGGGGGGTTTGTGGGTCCCACCGGTCTAGAGTAATCTCCTTCGGCTCACTAATCAGGATTTGCCCGATCTCTTTCAGCACATTCATTCCGAGGGTCACCGGGGATCCACTTCCGGTTCCCCCTACGGCCAAGACGACCCCTTTTTTTCCCACATCTTTTCCACACACTCGGATCTTCATCCACACCACCCCTGCGACTGGGATGGGTAATTGATTAGCTGCCGTGAGTCTAATTACTGGTCCCCATTCAGGCCGCGCTATCTCTGGAAATCGCTGTTGAAAGTAGGCTTCTGTCATCGTAGTCACCTGGGATCCCGTGTCAATCAGGCAGTGAACAGCCCGACCGCTCATTTCGGCACCAGACAGTCGGGCTGGTGGAAACTAGGTCCTTGGGACTTCCTCTTTTTCTTTCCCCTTCCTTAGGCTCTGGGCTGTGTCCCCCAAACACGGAACCTGCTAGTTTAACGGCTGCCGCGACAGGGGCCACCCTCGGCTAGCACAGCCCCTGGCATAATGTCCTGCGCCTCCACATTTCCAGCAGGTCGTGTCTCTGTCTGTGTAGGGCGGCCTCACTTCTCTACAGAACTCTCCTGCGGGGCGGGGCCTGAATTCAATTCTTTCCCTAACTGGGGCAATCAATCTGGGTATCTCTGGTTTCGGTGCAGGGGTCTTCTTGAGCCTGGACCATTCACCCCGCATCTCCTGTATCTCCTTTCGCATCTCTCGAGCCCAATCCGGTTCAGCTGCAGGCAGGGTGGGTACCTCGTTACTCCGGACCATCCCTGCCAGGGCCGTCACCCCCATCTCCTGCTCTCTCACACGTGCCTTCCGCAAGACCTGCTTCAGCTGCATATCCCTGAGTCCTGCCACAAATTGGTCCCTTAAGATCACGTCAGGGAGGCCCATTCCCAAATTCCCCATGTCGTCTTTTCTAGTGATATAGGCATGCACCCTCTGTAATGCATTAACATATTGCGTCACAGTCTCCCCCTCCTGCTGCACTTGGTGAAACATCCGTATCCTCAGTTCTCCTACATTGGTGGGATCCCCATGCATCTTCTCCAATTTCCGCACCACTTTGTCCACAGTATCCCGCCCGGGGAGGGCAGTACATCACGGATTGTCGGGCCTCGCCGTTCAGGGCCAGTAAGGCTATTTCGGCATGCATAGCTGGGGTCATCGGATGCATATGTAACATACTCCTAACTCTCTCAACCCAGTCCCACAGCATCATATTGTCCCCAGTGAACTTTGGGAGATTGCTGCGCATGGCCCTCAGTGGCAAGCTAGATCTAGGGGCTCCCAGGACGGACTGATCTGCAGTGTCTGTGTCTAAAGACTGCATCCTGCCGACTACGCCAAATGTAACACAGATACTTTAGATGCAGTGACACAGAAACAAAGAGCAGCCAGTACAGGGTTAATAAACAAGGGGGATTTACTGTAAAAGGGTCAATCTCCACTCAGGGAGTAACAGGGGAAATATGGGGACAACAATGGAAGTAGCAGGAAATATGCTATAACTGACAATCCACAGTTTGTCTAGATGTAGCAGAGTCGACACGGTTGTAATCGGCAGTTTTTACACTTAGCTGACTCTGCTCCTCACAAGGCAGTTGCTGGCTGGTGCCGGTGTTGCTTTCTTCCGGCTTCCCCGCCTAAACAATGCTCCATCTTCTGGTGGCAGCAAGAGGTCTCCGGTTTGACCCGCTGAGCCCCTAGTCCACAACAGTGCACCTCACTTGCTCCGCTCCAGGGATCCTGCGTCTCTTCTCCCTCTAGTGGCTTGACTCCCACTGTCCACTGCTGCTTTTCCCTCGCAAAAACTCCTTTTCCACCCTCTTCCTAGACACGAGCTCAGCTCCCCAGTCACCTGAGTCCTCAGCTCTCTCTCTGGACACACCCCCAGCTTCCCGGTCACCTGACTCCTGTCTCACAGTCTGTCTTCCCCCTGCAACAAGAGGCACTGCCCCGGCAGTTCTGGATCCCTTGCTCTGAAAGTACTTACACCCCGGTCTTCCCCCTTACACAAGCACGAGGAGCACTGCATCCTTAGCCACATCCTGTGGCCAGCAGAGGTCACGGGTCTGCAGCTTGCAGGGGCAGCAAGGGTTGCTTAGCATGGGCCTTTTGAGCCAACTCACGTTATCTGCAAACTTTGCGATAAAAAACTCAGTAGAGGGAAAAACTGCAATAATTTGACTACTACATGCATGAACATTCGCATGCTCAAACAACATTCTTTATGCTGGGAATCTTACCGCAGTGAAATGCGGACCAGCACACCTCAACAACCATCAGCTGCCCCATCAAACGCATCCGCTGTTTCTTCCTCCTTCTCTGTTACTGTGCCAAGTATTGTCACGCAGGTCTCCCATCGCAGAAACTCCGGTTCTTTACCAGCTCCAGTCAGGCTGAGTGACAGCCCGTCAGCTGTAACGAAAGCGGACACGCCTGCTGTGTTTGTTTCACCGAGCACAACGCATGTTTCTCAATCCACCGTAACATCTGCACCTCACTCACGCTCCACCAGTTTTTCCTGTTCACCATACTCCACCCTCTCTCAGCACCTTAGCCAGCCCTCGGTCCCACAGTTGTGGTCACGTAAAAGATTGTTTCATCCTACGCATGACAAAGCTAAGAGGTTGAACTCCACCATCTCCAATCTGTTGGCCACGGAAATGTTGCCTTTCCGCCTGGTAAATACAGATGGTTTCCGAAAACTGATGGCCGTCGCAGTCCCCCAGTACCAGGTGCCCAGTCGCCATTACTTCTCTAAGAAAGCTGTGCCTGCGCTACACCAGCATGTCACAGACAACATCACCCATTCCTTGTCTAAATCTACGTGTGCCAGGGTGCATTTCACCACAGACACCTGGACGAGTAAGCATGGCCAATGGCGTTACATCTCGCTGACTGGGCACTCGGTGACTCTGGTGGCTGTGGGAGCAGGCGGGGAAGGGGCTGCTCCACAAATCTTGGAATCCCCAAGGCTTGCAGAAGAAACCTCTGTATTTCCCACTTCCTCTGCTGCTTCTGTATCCTCCACCTCCTCTAGGGCCTCCACCTGCGCACTCAACCTCTGCTTTAACGAGACACGCGTTCCAAGGGTGCGGAGCGAATACATGCCACCTCTATACTGCGCAGTCAGGGCTCACCATAATCAGGTAGTCTTCAAATTAATATGCCTTGGAGATCGCAGTCATACAGGTGAAGAGTTGTGGCTAGTGTTGAGCCACCCCCGTAGTGTTCGAGTTCGGTTCGGTTCGTCGAACACCCGTGTGTTCGCCGAACTGTTCGTCGAACTGTTCGTCGAACACCTTCGAACACCGTTAAAACCAATGGCAGGCAAACAAAAACACATAGAAACACATAGAAAACACCTTCAAAGGTGTCCAAAAGCTGACAAACTGCTCAGAAGACACAACTAACACATGGAAAAGTGACAAGTACATATAGTCATGCGAAAAGAAAAGAGGTGGAGGAGTAAAAGGAGGGGGAGACACAGATATAGGCATGTCATGCCCTTCTAAAATCCAAAAAGTGAGAAGCCGACACGGCCAGTCCGCTCCTGCCCGTGCCACCTCCGTGTCGCCGGGTTTGTGCCAGAGCCGCGGTGAACCCTGATGGCCAGCCCCCCTCTCCCAATACTGGTGCCTGTCCGCTGGTGGTTCGAGCGAGCCCACCTGTGGTGGAGGCAGCTCTAAGCTTTTTAATTTAAATTGTCTCTCTAATTTGAATAAATACACTTTAAATCCATTTACAAGGATCTATTGGAGGGCAAGTCTCATGCCAGCAGCCGCGTAATTCCAGCTCCAGTAGCGTCCACTAAAGCTGCTGCAGTTAAAAAGCTTTTATAAGGATCGAGCTCAGCTGTCCACCGCAAGGCATCCTACTGCCAGTCCGAGCCCCTATGCCTTGGGGTGCCTCCTGATGCTCTTCACTGAGTATCCAGTGGTCCCGAAGCATTTCCTTTGAAAAAATGAAGTGTCCAAACTACAGGTGGTGTAGCTTGCTTAACAGCCGGGATAATCCGCTGACTAGCAGACCCTGCTACTAGGCACAAAGTATTTCCTGGGCTAGATGCAGTTAAAAATTTGTAATTAGATACTCTCGTTGGATGCTGAGAAAGCATTCCATAGAGTCTCCTGGCACGCCATATATGATTCTCTTAAAAAGCTTGGGGTAGGGGTCTAGGGGACCCTTTTATAGCCAAAATCACGGCCCTGTATCGCAATACGTCACCTAGGCTGAAGATAAATGGAACTGTAGCACCCTGAGGGCTCGGTTGCTACAGAGGTATTGCACCTCACCCAGAGGTGTGATATCTCACTCTCAGGTAAGGATGTAGTGTGGATCAGGACCCGACACCTGCATGCATTACACCACATTGCCGTGGGGCAGGGCGACCAATATGCCCCTGAGATGGGCACGACAGTCCCTGTCCCTGGCTGGAGTGGGGGGAGGGAACACTGAGGAAGGGGAACCCTGTAGTGCAGGAGCAGGGAGGAAGCAGTTCCTGGGTGCATTGAGAAGGGAGTATAAAAGGTGGGCACCATCTTAGTTCAGTGCAGAGAAGTCTGAGCAGAAGTGGCAGGGAGCAGGGGCTCTGCATGAGCTCTGCTCCGGAGGCGGGCCTAGTAACAGAGGCCCAGGCCTGGAAGAGGGAGAAGGAAAGAAGAGGAGCGGAGAAGGCTCCAGGAACGAGGAACGAAGGGATCTCAGGGGTGCGGACGGGCGAGTCGCCACCGCACGCCCGAATCCACCTGCGTGGAGGGGTCAGGCCAAAGGGGGAGACCGGTCCCCGAAACTAGTGGAGGCAGGAAATGACCCTCAGCTAGAAACAGGAGGCTGTGACATTTTATGTGGCGCAGCCCCTCGCTACACCCGCTAGGAAGGCACCACATAGGGTCAGGGAAACTGGCGCCAAGTTTACCAAGAGGAGGCCCGAGGCAGCCGGACAGAAGGGTTGGTAAGAAAGGCCAGACAAAGGACACACAAAGGGGGTCCTGTGAAGCACTCCAAAGTTATCTGGGAGTTGTCTGAGCCCCTCACCTGGTGAGCACAGTACAGCGTGGGCAGCCGTTACCTGCAGACGTGGTCTGGATAATAAGAACTGTGAGTAAAGGCCCTGGACTGCATCACTGACTCCGTGTCATTACTGCTGCTGCCCTGCACCACCACCCCCATCCTCCGCATACACTGCCCTGAGGCTATACTCCTCCCGTGGGGAGTTATGCTACGCTCTGCTGCACCCACAACACCAGCCTCAGCGGTCTGCCCTGGAGCGGCGGTTCACTCTGACCGCAATCTACGGGTGGCGTAGTCGGACATTTAAACATCAAAACCACAGAAATAGTTCCGCCACTGGTTTGACCGCCCTGAGCCACGGAACCGGGTTGCCGCCACGGAGACTACAACAACCAGCATCCACCAAAAAGGGTCCGGCTCCGGGTGTCCCAAGGCCCAGGGGGCGCGTCAGAACATTTTCATCACCTTTCACAATCACCAATGGGACAAGGCAGGGATGTTCTCTGTCCCCTCTCTTATACATCCTAGTGATGGAGCACCTGCTCTCATCAATTCGCCATAACCCCAATATTAGGTGGATTGAGGTGAGAGGCACCGAGTACAAGTGCTCTCTATTTGCTGATGATGTCCTAGTATATATGACTCAATCACATATATCCATCCATGCTGTTATGGCTGAAATAGATCACTTTGTTACATGGTCAAATTTTAAAATCAATGCAGCGAAGTCTGAGGCCCTCGATGTCTCCCTCCCCAAATCCATATAGGATTCCATCCAGTCCAACTTTCCCTTTGCCTGGCCCTCACAGGGTATCAAATACTTAGGAATTCCTATTCATAGAGACCTCTCCCATCTATGTTATCTTAATTTTGGGCCCTTTATTGAACAACTCCATACAGACCACGGTTGGCAAGTTAGAACTGTAAGATTCACTACGTGAACCACTGGTGTTTTGTGGAAAAGCACATGTACACTGTGTTCCAAATTATTATGCAAAAAGTGTTTAGGAGTGATAAGGGAAGAATTTGTTTGTTTGTCAGTTAAACTCATTGATGGTGATGTGTGTCAGGGCTCTTTATATCACTGTAAGCAATTGCAGACACCTGTGCTAATTAGTTTGGCAGGTGTGTCCAATGAAAGGCAAGACTACTTAAGAAGGCTGTCTCACATTATTAAGCAGCCTACATTTTCTGCCAAAATGGGAAAGAAAAAGGATGTGTCGACTGCTGAGAAGCAACAAATTGTGGAGTGTTTAGGTCAAGGCATGACTACAATCAACATTGTGCGATGATCAGGATGAAGTGTCTTGGCAATCAAGAAGTATGTAGCTGATTCACAGTACACACGTGTGCGTGCTGATAAGGGCAAATTGAGGACTATTTCCTACAGGCAATTACGTCAGGTTGAAAGAGCAGCGGCAAAAAAGCCTTGTCATAGCAGCAGACAAGTTTTTGAAGCTGCTTGTGCCTCCAACGTTCCCCGAACAACAAGATGCAGGGTCCTTCAGAGGTTTGCAGCTGTGCATACGCCATCCTGTCGACCTCCTCTATCCACTTCACACAAGCAGAAACGGCTCCAGTGGGCCAAACATTACATGAAGACTGATTTCAAAACTGTTTTGTTCACGGATGAGTGCCGTGCAGCGCTCGATGGTCCAGATGGATGGAGTGGAGGATGGCTGGTTGATGGACACCCCACGCAAACACGGCTACAGCGCCAACAAGGAGGAGGTGGAGTAATGTTTTGGGCTGGAATCATGGGGAGAGAGACTGTCGACCCCTTTAGGATCCCTGAAGGCACTAAAGATGAATTCCATAATGTATGTGGATTTTCTCAAACAGCACTTCCTGCCATGGTTCAAGAAGAAGAACCGTGTATTTCACAGCAAGATCATTTTTCTGCATGATAATGCACCATCTCATGCTGCACATAAAACATCTGCATCTCTGGCTGATATGGGCATAAAAGGGGACAAACTTATGGTGTGACCCCCATGCTCCCCTGACCTCTACCCCATTCAGAACCTTTGGAGCATCATTAAAAGGAGTGTCTATGATGGCGGGAGGCAGTTCACATCTAAGCAACAGCTCTGGGAGGGTATTCTGTCCTCATGCAAAACAATTGAAGCAGAAACCATCCAAAACCTGACAAATTCAATGGACGAGAGAGTTCAGAAGCTCCTTTCGAACAAGGGGTCCTATGGGAAAATGTAACATCACCTAGAATAAACTTTTGAGTTGAAAACTGTTTGATTTCAGTTTCTAACAACCTGCTAATGCTTATAATTTCAAAAATGACCATTTTTTTGGTCTTTATTAAAATGAAAAGGTTGATCGAAAAGTTTGGGGGATCTAAGAGTGTGGCAACCCAGTAGTCATGATTACTTCGAATTCTGACAATATGAGGGTCATGCTGCAGGTAGTGCAGCAAGAAGGCACTTATGTGTCTTGCGCATCTCGGAGCCCCAAAATTATTTTCCGGGCTAGATGCAGCTAAAAATTATTATTAATTTTAAATCTGGTGAAGCTTTAGTATAGATGGCCTAATAGGATCAGTGCTGCACACTGCTACAAAGCCCAAATTATTTTCCAGTCAAGATACAGATAAACATGATTAGTAATTTTAAATCTGGTGGAGCTTATTATAGATGGCCTAATAGAATCAGTGCTGCACACTGCTACAAAGCCCAAATTATTTTCCAGCCAAGATACAGATAAACATGATTAGTAATTTGAAAGCTTAAAACGGTTGGTAGGGTGATTTTAACCAATCATCAAGCTTTTACTCTCCCCAGGATGACACAGGGGTAGAAAAGTCGTTTCGGATCCATGATTTGTTCATCTTTATGAACGTGAGTCTGTCTACATTATCAGTGGAGAGCCGCGTTCGCTTATCTGTCAGCACACCACCAGCAGCGCTGAACACATGTTCAGACAGAACGCTGGCTGCGGGGCATGACAAGATCTCCAAGGCGTAAGTGGCTAGCTCCGGCCATTTATCCAGATTGGAAGCCCAAAAAGAGCAAGGGTCCAGTGACACAGTCGTGGCTTCAATGTTTACTTGGAGATACTCCTGTACCATCATCTCTAGGCGTTGACTATGTGTCAGACTTCTTGTCTCCTGTGGCCTTGCAAAGGATGGGCTAAAAAAGTGGTGAAATGATTCCGCAAAATTGATGTTACCAGCAGATACTGTGGTTCTGTTACGGTTTGAGTGCTGAACACTTGACGGTCCCACGGTTGGCAAGTTGGAACTGTGAGATTCACTACGTGCACCACTGGTATTTTGTGGAAAAGCACATGTAAGATTCTGCAACAGTCTCTGCTGATACTCCTGCATGCGTGCATCCCTTTCTATGGCAGGAATAATTTCTACAAATTTACTTTTGTACCGGGGATCTAACAGTGTGGCGACCCAGTAGTCAGGATTATTTCTAATTCTCACAATTCGAGGGTCATGTTGCAGGTAGTGCAGCAAGAAGGCACTCATGTGTGTTGCGCATCCAGGAGCACCAAGTCCCTGTTGTGTTGGTGGCGAGGTAACAATCATGCTTCCTTCCTCTGTCCTCTCCCCCCAACCTCGCACAACAGAAATGTGATCAAGGTCTCCCTCATCTGATGAGTCTTCCATCAGTTCGTCCTCCACTTCTTCCTGGGCTCCTGCACCTTCCTCACTAGTTTGGCTGCTACCATGCGCCCTGGTAAAACCATCTCCCCCACCCTCACATGCCTGCCGCCTTGGTGCTGCCGACCGTCTGGACCTTGCAGATGTTAGCCCTTCCGCATACAACTCCTCCTCCTCTACTTCCTCCACCTCCTCTTGTGCCACCACCTGACTCCGAATTCTGTTTAACATGTGCTCCAGCATGTAAATCACCGGAATAGTCATGCTGATAATGGCATCGTCAGCACTAAACATCTTCGTCGCCATTTCAAAACTGTGCAGAAGGGTGCATAGGTCCCTGATCTGAGACCACTCCTCCAGCGTGATTTGCCCCACCTCTGGATCTCGTTGGCCCAGGCTATACGTCAGAACATATTGCACCAGGGCTTGTCGGTGCTGCCACAGTCGCTGCAACATGTGCAGAGTTGAATTCCACCGGGTAGGCACATCGCATTTTAGCCGGTGAAGTGGCAGGCCCAACGACTTCTGTAGAGATGTAAGTCGCTGAGCTGCGGGATGCGAACGGCGAAAGTGAGCACACAGCGACCGTGCCCTCTGCAGAAGGCCATCTAGTCTGGGATAGTGGGCTAAAAATTGCTGGACAACCAGGTTCAACACGTGAGCCATACAAGGCACGTGTGTGACATTGCCCCGGCGAAGGGCCGCACCCAGGTTTGCAGCATTGTCGCACACGGCCTTCCCTGGTTTCAGGTCCAGTGGAGACAACCATTCATGAAATTGGTTCTCCAGAGCTGACCACAACTCCTCAGCTGTGTGACTCACATTTCCCAGACATTTCAATGTAAAAACCGCCTGATGACGTTGAGCCCTACTGCCAGCATAGTAAGGAGGTGTGCAGGATCCCTTCTGCGCAGTTAGAAAGCTTGTGGCATGACCAGACAGGCTTTGGGTGCAGGTGGAAGACCGAGAGGAGGTTGAGGAGGCAGAAGCAGTGGAGGAACTTTGACATAAAGAGGATTGACGCACAACTCGTGGGGACGGCAAGACTTGGACAGCAGCCCCTTGTCCTGCTGTCACCATAGTTACCCAGTGCCCAGTCAGCGACATGTAACGCCCCTGTCCATGCCTACTCGTCCAAGTGTCTGTGGTGAAATGCACCCTGTCACACACAGAGTTTCTCAAAGAAGCGGTGATGTTGTGTGCGACATGCTGGTGGAGCGCAGGCACACCTTTCTTTGAGAAGTAGTGCCGACTGGGCATCTGGTACTGGGGCACTGCGACGGACATAAGGTCTCGAAAATCCTCTGTGTCCACCAGGCGGAAAGGCAGCATTTCTGTAGCCAAGAACTTGCAGATGGTGAAATTCAACCTCTTAGCTTTCTCATGGCTAGGAGGAAATGGTCTTTTACTTGTCCACATCTGAGGGACCGAGGGCTGGCTATTGTGCTTAGACGGGGTTGATAAGGGTGTCCCCGGCAAACTGCCGGTCTGTGAGGAAGATGCAGGCGGACATGTTAGGTTGCCTTGATCCAAAGGTGGTGCTATCGATGTCGGACAGCGCTCAACACCAGCTGGTGTTACCACCTCCAAAGAAAATGATGACCTGCCAATCACGCTGGCTGTTGCGGGTAAAGAGGTGGCAGGTCTGCGCCCCAAAACAGGTGTGACTGCTGTCCCCCCAGTCACAGAGGATGAAGAGGCCGCGGATGCACAAGATATGGCAGACGGTGGTTGGCCCGGCCGGCTAGGCCACATTGTAGCACACTGAGCTTCCCACTGCAACTTATGCTTCATGTCCATGTGCCGGTTCATGCATGAAGTACTCAAACTATGTATTTTTTGGCCTCTACTTAGCTTTTGCTGACAAATGTTACAGATAACACGAGTTGGGTCATCTTTATCGATCTGAAAAAATGCCCAGGTAATGCAAGGCTTAGCACCCATGTGACCTGAAGAGCCACCACGACTTGTGGTGAGAGGCAGAGTTGTGTTTGAGGATGCAGTTGTTGACGTGCTTCCAGTACTACGTCTCTGTCCAGGAAGGCGCAACCTGACCTCGTCGTCACTAGCATCTTCCTCCACCTCCTCTGCTGACCTCATCTCTTGGCTGACTGTGGGTTGACAGTAAGTGGGATCTCCAACCTCATCATCATCACCCTGTGCGTTATCACTCCCGTCGTCCTCAGAGCCAACCTGTTCCTGCCCTGACAAAAAACTAAAGTTGTCGCTCCAATCAGGTATTTGAGTCTTATCATCGTCTTCCTCATTGTCTCCACCAACAGGAGTTACAGTTTGAGAATGAGGGTCTACATTGTGGTCAGAACCTTCTGCGTCTGGTCCTGGATCCGACTCATAAAGATTCTGGGCATCAGTGTAGATCATTTCCTCGTCTGGATTCACAGAAGCGCTGGAGTCGACCTCTGATTCCCAGGCTATAGTATGAGTAAACAGCTCTGCAGACTCAACCATCTGTTCTACCTCATACTCAGACGGGCAGCTGGAGATTTGGGAGCTGTGAGGAAGCAAGTGCGATTGGGGTGACACCTTTGAGGACTGGAGTATTTGTGATGTTGAAGTTGATGTGGAGGAGAGCCCACTTAAAGGAGCACTTGATATCCGTTGAAGCACCTGCTGTTTTTGTGCCTCATCTGGAATTTGTAGCGATTGGCGTGGCCGTAAGAAAGGGATCTTATCACATTGTCCGCTAAAAGAAGTAGACATTTTAGTTTGGCTGGAAGATGGTCTTTCTTCTGCAGATGTTACTGTTGCTTTAACACCTACCCCACGGACACAACCTTTTTTCCCCTTCCCAACACGCCTATTCCCCTTTCCACCAGCAGCAGGCCTTTTTCCACTCATTTTGGTGGTTAACTAATTAACAACTCTGGAGTTGTTTGCACAAAAAAACAATGGATGGGAACCGAGCAGAGCTGAGTGGCCAAACTGTGGTATTAGGCCATAACTATTGGCTGGGTTAGATGCAGAAAAAAATTATATTCAATTTGCAACCTGATGGAGGTCAGTATAGATGGACTAATAGAGAAAGTCCCACACACAGCTAGAAGCCCAATATTTTTTCAGAGGTAGATGCAGAAAAAAATATATTCAGTTTGCAACCTGATGGAGGTCTGTATAGATGGACTAATACAACAAGTCCCACACACAGCTAGAAGCCCAATATTTTTTCAGAGGTCGATGCAGAAAAAAATATGTTCAGTTTGCAACCTGATGGAGGTCTGTATAGATGGACTAATACAACAAGTCCCACACACAGCTAGAAGCCCAATATTTTTTCAGAGGTAGATGCAGAAAAAAATATATTCAGTATGCAACCTGATGGAGGTCAGTATAGATGGACTAATACAACAAGTCCCACACACAGCTAGAAGCCCAATATTTTTACAGAGGTAGATGCAGAAAAAAATATATTCAGTTTGCAACCTGATGGAGGTCTGTATAGATGGATTAATAGAACAAGTCCCACACACAGCTAGAAGCCCAATATTTTTTCAGAGGTAGATGAAGAAAAAAATATATGCAGTTTGCAACCTGATGGAGGTCAGTATAGATGGACTAATACAACAAGTCCCACACACAGCTAGAAGCCCAATATTTTTTCAGAGCTAGATGCAGAAAAAAATGATATTCAATTTGCAACCTGATGGAGGTCAGTATAGATGGACTAATAGAATGATGCTATGCCCAAAAGATTTTACTTCACTAGGTGCAGTAAAAAAATTGGTATTCTATACACAGGTGGTATATCTTGCAACACAGATAGGCTACTCCACTGACTAACACACTCTGCAATAGGCCAAAAAGGATTAGCTTTGCTAGATTCAGCCAAATGCTGTGAAAAAAACTTGCACAGCACTGGCACAGACCTGCCTGGCAAAAACTGATAGGAACTGATGTAACCTAGTCCTGAAAAGGACTCCAATTACAATTAGTCTTTACTCCCACAATCTATCTATTTAAGAGCACAGACCTGCCTGATAAAAGTCGTAGGAAATGCTGTAACCTAGTCCTTAAAAGGACTGCAATCACAACTATTCCCTACTCCCAAGCTATCTGTAGATTTGTGCGAAAATTGGCTTGAAATTAACAAGGTATAGCGCACACAGCAACAGCGGTGCCGTCTAACACGCAGCTGCAGCAGTGAGAAAATGGTGGCGACGGGGAAAATGGCTTGGTCTTATAGGGCAAGGACATGTGACATACACTGCCAATGACACATGCCCTTGCTCGTGTGAAAAAAAGCACTTCGCTCCGTGTGTGCGCTGCTGATAGGCTGACAGATTGCACCTCCCCACTGTAAATGCGGGAAAGAGAAAAAAAAAATGGAGATCTTCATTGTTCCTGCAGAGATCCATCCTCTGCCCCTCCCCCCACCCCGCTGTACACTCAAACTGCGTATTAACATTAATTTTCATCATTACTGAGAAAAAATCCAGTTATGATTTTGGTGCACGAACAGTTATCGAACATAACCTCGAACAGCCAAATTTTTCTCAAATTGTTCGTGTTCGCCGAACGGCTCGAACACCGCCCAAAACAGCTCGAATTTGAGATTGGCGAACAGTTCGAGTAGAACAAAGCTCATCTCTAGTTGTGGCAGCTCTCCAGGCTCAATTTGAGCAATGGCTGTCTCCGCTGAACCTAGAGCCAGGGAAGGCCGTGTGCGATAACGGTGCAAACCTGTTAGCGGCCCTAGGCCAAGGCAAGCTCGCACACGTGCCTTGCATGGCTCACATCCTGAACCTGGTGGTACAGCGATTTCTCCGCCACTATCCTGGCCTGGATGAGCAGCTTCACAAAGTACGGAAGCTGTGTGCTCACTTCCGCCATTCGCACCCCTCATGTCATCGACTTACATCGATACAGAGGTCTTTGTCCGTGCCAGTTACCAGTTTGATCTGCGATTTGCTGACACGGTGGAATTCCACTCTGTACATGTTGCAGCGACTGAGCCAGCAGCAACAAGCTCTGACGCAGTATGTCATGATGTATAGCTTGGGACAACGCAGTACGGATTTGGGGCATATCACGTTTGCGGAGTGGGAACAGATTAAGGACTTCTGCACCCTTCTGCACAGTTTTGAAATTGCTACTAAACTAGTTAGCGCTGACGATGCCATCATCAGCATCACTATTCCGGTCATATACATGCTGGAGCAAACTTTGAATAACCTGCGGCAGGAGGTGGTGGCCCCAGAAGAAGAGGAGGATGCGGAAGGGATACCAATGTCTCAAATTTCCAGACTGTTGTCACACAGGCGGTTGCCAAGTGACGGTGGATTACTGCGATCGAGGGGGTTTAGTGATATCAGGCAAACTGTTAGTGAAGGTGCAAGAGCCGAGGAACTAATGGAGGAGGAAGAGGTGATGGGCAAGCAGCTGTCAGAGGATGAAGAGGATAATCATCCCCTCTCGTTTGAACGTGGTTGGCAGGAGGGGATGGAAGAAACAAGCATCAGTGTTACGCAGCCCACAATACAGCCTGGCTTTGGACCTCCTGGAAGAGCTCGACATATGAGTGCTTTCTTGTGATGCACTATCTGCAACATGATCCCCGTATAGTTAGGATTCAAAATAATGCTGACTACTGGGTTGCCACTCTGTTAGATCCACATTATAAGAGTCCATTTTGCCAGATGCTTCCCGCTCTGGAAAGGGACCCGCTTATGTTGGAGTATCGAAACAAGCTTTTAAGCAACCTTAATAGAGGTTTTCCCCAAGATAACTGTGAGGCACACAGTGTGCATCGCAGCTTTAGTCTTTCAACCTCCGGCATGTCTGTTCGTCAACGCCAAAACATTAGCAGCAGCAGCAGAGTAAGTGGCAGAAGCAATTTCTGGGAGTCCTTTCACACATTTTTTGCACCAGCTCGTGCACCAGCACAACAGAGTACAAGTCTGATACGTGGTGAACGACTGGAAAGGATGGTGGAGGAGTATCTAGAGCTTAATATGAATATCATCAGGGAGGATTTTGACCCTTTTACATTTTGGTCTTCAAAAATAGATGAATGGCCTGAGCTCGCCTCTCACGCCTTGGAGATTTTATCATGCCCGGCAGCCAGCGTTCTCTCTGAACGTGTCTTCAGCGCTGCTGGAAGTGTCTTGATTGATAAGCGCACCTGGCTGTCCCCTGAAAGTATAGACCGCCTAACTTTCATCAAGATGAACAAGTCATGGATCTCCAAGGACTTTTGCACCCCAATTGCAGACTGTACAGAGTAGGCTATGTTGTCGTTTTGAGTGTGCTGCATTGATCTCTTGAAATTGCAGTCTGTGATATGGCTTCTGTGCCTGCTCTTGCTCCTGCTGCTGCAGGTTTAGGCCCTAATTTTGGGAAATGTGGAGAATTCTGATTTTGTCTCCATCCATTGGGTTGGCTGTAGTGGGACAGGTTCGGGTCTGCATTAAACTACTTGCAGGCTGATGACATTGATGCTACTTCGATGGTGTTAGGCCCTCATTTATAGCAATGTGAACACTCCTGGTTAGGTCTCCATCTCCTGGGTTGGCTGTTCTGGAAGAAGTGTTGGTCTTATTTACACTATTTATACTGTAGTGAAATTGATTAGACGTTGCTAGTGTCTGCCACTAATTTTTTGAAATGTGGAGAATCATGATTGGGTCCCCATCTATTGGGATGGCTGTAGAGGAACTGGTTTTGGCCTCCTTTGCAATACTTATACTCTAGTGAAATTGATGCCACTTCGGTGGTGTTTGTTAGGCCCTCATTTAGGGCAATGTGAACACTCCTGGTTAAGTCTCCATCTCTTGGGCTGTCTGTACTGGAAGAGATGTGGGTCTCATTTACACTTTTTCTACTGTAGTGAAATTGATTACACTTTGCTGGTTTCTGCTGTTAATTTTTGGAAATGTGAGGAATCCTGAATGCGACTCCATCCATTGGGTTGACTGTAGTGGAAGAATTTTTGGTCTCCATGCATTTCTATAGTTATACTGTCGTGAAATTGAGCATTTGGTGCAGATATTGTTTTCCCCAAATGGGTACGCAAATGTGATAAACTCTAAATCGATTTTCAATAAACAACCATCAGCCGCCCCATCAAACACCTCTGCTGCTACTTCCTCCTTCTCTGTTACCGTGCCAAGTTGTGTCACGCCGGTGTCCGACAGAACCAGCTGTATACCCGCTGCAGTTAGGCTGAGTGAGAGGCCGTCAGCTGTACGTTAAGTGGACATGCCTGCTGTGTTTGTTTCTCTGAGCACACCACACGTTTCTCAATCCACCGTAACATCTCCGGCTGCATCTCACTCACAGTCTATCGGTTTGTCCGTTTCACCGTACTCTGCCCTCTCTTAGCACTGCAGCCAGCCCTCAATCCTGCTGTTGTGGTCACATAAAAGATTGTTTCATACTACACATGACAAAGCTAAGAGGTTGAACTCCACCATCTCCAATTTGCTGGCCACGGAAATGTCTTAGACTCCATTTTTTTAAATGTAAACGGAATGGCGGAAGTGAGCACACAGCTTCCATACTTTGTGAAGCTGCTCATCCAGGCCAGGATAGTGGCGGAGAAATCGCTGTACCACCAGGTTGAGGACGTGAGCCATGCAAGGCACGTGTGCGAGCTTGCCTTGGCCTAGGGCCGCTAACAGGTTTGCACCGTTATCGCACACGGCCTTCCCTGGCTCTAGGTTCAGCGGAGACAGCCATTGCTCAAATTGAGCCTGGAGAGCTGCCACAACTCTTCACCTGTATGACTGCGATCTCCAAGGCATATTAATTTGAAGACTGCCTGATTATGGTGAGCCCTGACTGCGCAGTATAGAGGTGGCATGTATTCGCTCCGCACCCTTGGAACGCGTGTCTCGTTAAAGCAGAGGTTGAGTGCGCAGGTGGAGGCCCTAGAGGAGGTGGAGGATACAGAAGCAGCAGAGGAAGTGGGAAATACAGAGGTTTCTTCTGCAAGCCTTGGGGATTCCAAGATTTGTGGAGCAGCCCCTTCCCCGCCTGCTCCCACAGCCACCAGAGTCACCGAGTGCCCAGTCAGCGAGATGTAACGCCATTGGCCATGCTTACTCGTCCAGGTGTCTGTGGTGAAATGTACCCTGGCACACGTAGATTTAGACAAGGAATGGGTGATGTTGTCTGTGACATGCTGGTGTAGCGCAGGCACAGCTTTCTTAGAGAAGTAATGGCGACTGGGCACCTGGTACTGGGGGACTGAGACGGCCATCAGTTTTCGGAAACCGTCTGTATTTACCAGGCGGAAAGGCAACATTTCCGTGGCCAACAGATTGGAGATGGTGGAGTTCAACCTCTTAGCTTTGTCATGCGTAGGATGAAACAATCTTTTACGTGACCACAACTGCGGGACCGAGGGCTGGCTAAGGTGCTGAGAGAGGGTGGAGTATGGTGAACAGGAAAAACTGGTGGAGCGTGAGTGAGGTGCAGATGTTACGGTGGATTGAGAAACATGCGTTGTGCTCGGTGAAACAAACACAGCAGGCGTGTCCGCTTTCGTTACAGCTAACGGGCTGTCACTCAGCCTGACTGGAGCGGGTAAAGAACCGGAGTTTCTGCGATGGGAGACCTGCGTGACAATACTTGGCACAGTAACAGAGGAGGAGGAAGAAACAGCGGATGCGTTTGATGGGGCAGCTGATGGTTGTTGAGGTGTGCTGGTCCGCATTTCACTGCGGTAAGATTCCCTGCATAAAGAATGTTGTTTGAGCATGCGAACGTTCATGCATGTAGTAGTCAAATTATTGCGGTTTTTCCCTCTACTGAGTTTTTTATCGCAAAGTTAGTTTGCAGATAACGTGAGTTGGCTCAAAAGGCCCATGCTAAGCAACCCTTGCTGCCCCTGCAAGCTGCAGACCCGTGACCTCTGCTGGCCACAGGATGTGGCTAAGGATGCAGTGCTCCTCGTGCTTGTGTAAGGGGGAAGACCGGGGTGTAAGTACTTTCAGAGCAAGGGAAGCTGTGTGGTTCGCAGCTTCACTGCACATGCGCTATGACGCTCTGTTCCCCGCACCTGCACAGTGAGGCTGTGTGATTACCAGCTTCACTACGCATGTGCGGGGAATATAGAGCGTGCGCAGTGAAGCTGGTAATCACTCAGCCTCACTGCGCAGGTGCGGAACCAGCGGCCTGACATGGACAAATGCGCATGTGCCCCACAATAATAGCGCTCGCCGGAAGCAATATTCCAATTCATTGGAGGCGCCAGTAGTGACTGAATGCTAAGCCCGCCCATGACTGAATATGATAATCACACCCCTATGACTAAATGAGCAGGTAGGATCTAAGTGTATTAAAGGTTATAAAATCATTATAGCTGCACCAATTTTAATGAAAATAGCTTGTTACATCATTAACAACGCTATGGGGGTAGTTTAGAGGGTAGCTAGGACTTGACAGGTTCCCTTTAATCTATTTCTCCTATTTCTTTTGTTTTTAAAAGTGGATTTCGTCGATTTATATGTACATTAGTGATGAGCGAGCATACTCACAAGTACTCGGTACTTGCCCGAGCATCTCAGCACTCGAGATGCTCTTAGCTCGCCGAGTACTTGCGAGATGCTCAGGCGGATGCTCGGGTCCCCTTCCTGCTTGTTTGGCGCTCTTTAGAGCACCAATCAACATGCAGGGATTGCCTGCCACTCACTGTAATGCCGCAGCCATGTTGGTTGTGGTATTACAGTAATTGGCGGGCCGCACAGCATCATCAGGTCTATATCAGACCTGGCGCCGCTGTGACCGTCAGTCTACTCCGCAATCAGGCAGTGTAGGGAGAGGTGCAGTTGAGCTAGGGAGAGATTTGGTTGTGTAATGTGTACCTCAACAAACAGTCCTGAGGACTAAACCATTTGCAGAGATATCAAGCAGGCAGTGTATATAGGCAGGCAGGCAGTGTATATAGCAGACTGCAGTGCATATAGCACAAGAGGCTCCATTCCAATTCTGCCTTCAGCTGCTGTTAGATATTTCTAGACAAAGGCCCAGGTCTCAAGGGCCAGGAATATTTTTTTGATCTTAATCCTCGTTATTTGCTCAAAAAAGCAATCCAGAGAGCACCGCTTTTCTGCGTCATTTGCTTGTTGGCACTGCAGAATACAGCCAGGTCATTTCCATATTATAGCACTAAAATCCAGCTATTTAAAACTGTGGTTTGTTCGTCACATGGATCACATATAATTGCACTGAAAATACTGCCATTTTTGGCCTCCATTCAAATTTTTTTTCAGTGTGTCAGCAAAGTTTTTGGCACCAGTTTGCTGTTCAAAATATTTACCTAGAGGCCAGGTATTTAAAACTGTGGTTTCTCCGTCACACGGATCACATTCACATATAATTACGATGAAATACTGACATTTTTGGCCTCCATTCTAATTTTTTTTCAGTGTGTCAGCAAAGTTTTTGACACAGGTTTGCTGTTCAAAATACTTACCTACAGGCCAGGTATTTAAAACTGTGGTTTCTCCATCACACGGATCACATTCACATGTAATTGGGCTGAAAATACTGCCATTTTAGGCCTCCGTTCAAATTTCTTTTCAGTGTGTCAGCAAAGTTTTTGACACCGGTTTGCTGTTCAAAATAGTTACCTACAGGTCAGGTATTTAAAACTGTGGTTTCTCCATCACATGGATTACATATAACTTTGCTCCAAATTTAGCCATTTGTATTGAGTGTGGAAGATATTGTCCTCCATTTAAAACGGGCAAGGCTCGTGGCAAGGGACGGGGGACTGCACGTGATGGTGATGGTGCATGCAGAGGCCGAGGCCGTGGGCAAGCTGAAATTGTGCCACAGCAAACACCCACATCTTCTCGCCCGACCTTTCTGTCCCAATTCCTAGGGGACCGCAGCACACCACTATTGAACCCAGAGCAGTGTCAAAAGGTTATTGGTTGGATAGCGGATAATGCTTCCAATCACTTAGCCACCACTACCACCACCACCCTGTCTTCCACACGGTCAAGTCTCAGTAGCCGTGAGTCTGGACCGCATACTCCTCACCCTAATCCTCCCTCCTCCCTTCATGCCGAGCGCCTGGAGACAAATGATCCCACACTTGCACACTCTGAAAGCTGTTCACTTTTCTATTTATAGATTCGGGCCTCTCACCCGGTCCACTTGAAGCGGGTCAAGAGGAGATCGCATGTAGCGATGCCCAAATCAATGAGCAGCCACGGTCACACGAAGGCGACGGTGCGAAAGTGTCACAAGAGGTGGACGATGATGAGACACAATTGCCAGAAAGTCAGGAGTAGTGTTGAGCCACCCCCGTAGTGTTCGAGTTCGGTTCGGTTCGTCGAACACCCGTGTGTTCGCCGAACTGTTCGTCGAACTGTTCGTCGAACACCTTCGAACACCGTTAAAACCAATGGCAGGCAAACAAAAACACATAGAAACACATAGAAAACACCTTCAAAGGTGTCCAAAAGCTGACAAACTGCTCAGAAGACATAACTAACACATGGAAAAGTGACAAGTACATATAGTCATGCGAAAATAAAAGAGGTGGAGGAGTAAAAGGAGGGGGAGACACAGATATAGGCATGTCATGCCCTTCTAAAATCCAAAAAGTGAGAAGCCGACACGGCCAGTTCGCTCCTGCCCGTGCCACCTCCGTGTCGCCGGGTTTGTGCCAGAGCCGCGGTGAACCCTGACGGCCAGCCCCCCTCTCCCAATACTGGTGCCTGTCCGCTGGTGGGTCGAGCGAGCCCCCCTGTGGTGGAGGCAGCTCTAAGCTTTTTAATTTAAATTGTCTCTCTAATTTGAATGAATACACTTTAAATCCATTTACAAGGATCTATTGGAGGGCAAGTCTCATGCCAGCAGCCGTGGTAATTCCAGCTCCAGTAGCGTCCACTAAAGCTGCTGCAGTTAAAAAGCTTTTATAAGGATCGAGCTCGGCTGTCCACCACAAGGCATCCTACTGCCAGTCCCAGCCCCTATGCCTTGGGGTGCCTCCTGATGCTCTTCACTAAGTATCCCATGGTCCCGAAGCATTTCCTTTGAAAAAATTAAGTGTCTAAACTACAGGTGGTGTAGCTTGCTTAACAGCCGGGATAATCCGCTGACTAGCAGACACTGCTACTAGGCACAAAGTATTTCCTGGGCTAGATGCAGTTAAAAATTTGTAATTAGATACTCTCGTTGGATGCTGAGAAAGCATTCCATAGAGTCTCCTGGCACGCCATATATGATTCTCTTAAAAAGCTTGGGGTAGGGGTCTAGGGGACCCTTTTATAGCCAAAATCACGGCCCTGTATCGCAATACGTCACCTAGGCTGAAGATAAATGGAACTGTAGCACCCTGAGGGCTCGGTTGCTACAGACGTATTGCACCTCACCCAGAGGTGTGATATCTCACTCTCAGGTAAGGATTTAGTGTGGATCAGGACCCGACACCTGCATGCATTACACCACATTACCGTGGGGCAGGGCGACCAATATGCCCCTGAGATGGGCACGACAGTCCCTGTCCCTGGCTGGAGTGGGGGGAGGGAACACTGAGGAAGGGGAACCCTGTAGTGCAGGAGCAGGGAGGAAGCAGTTCCTGGGTGCATTGAGAAGGGAGTATAAAAGGTGGGCACCATCTTAGTTCAGTGCAGAGAAGTCTGAGCAGAAGTGGCAGGGAGCAGGGGCTCTGCATGAGCTCTGCTCCGGAGGCGGGCCTAGTAACAGAGGCCCAGGCCTGGAAGAGGGAGAAGGAAGGAAGAGGAGCGGAGAAGGCTCCAGGAACGAGGAATGAAGGGATCCCAGGGGTGCGGACGGGCGAGTCGCCACCGCACGTCCGAATCCACCTGCGTGGAGGGGTCAGGCCAAAGGGGGAGACCGGTCCCCGAACTAGTGGAGGCAGGAAACGACCCTCAGCTAGAAACCGGAGGCTCTGACATTTTATGTGGCGCAGCCCCTCGCTACACCCGCTAGGAAGGCACCACATAGGGTCAGGGAAACTGGCGCCAAGTTTACCAAGAGGAGGCCCGAGGCAGCCGGACAGAAGTGTTGGTAAGAAAGGCCAGACAAAGGACACACAAAGGGGGTCCTGTGAAGTGCTCCAAAGTTATCTGGGAGTTGTCTGAGCCCCTCACCTGGTGAGCACAGTACGACGTGGGCAGCCGTTACCTGCAGACGTGGTCTGGATAATAAGAACTGTGAGTAAAGGCCCTGGACTGCATCACTGACTCCGTGTCGTTACTGCTGCTGCCCTGCACCATCACCCCCATCCTCCGCATACACTGCCCTGAGGCTATACTCCTCCCGTGGGGAGTTATGCTACGCTCTGCTGCACCCACAACACCAGCCTCAGCGGTCTGCCCTGTAGCGGCGGTTCACTCTGACCGCAATCCACGGGTGGCGTAGTCGGACATTTAAACATCAAAACCACAGAAATAGTTCCGCCACTGGTTTGACCGCCCTGAGCCACGGAACCGGGTCGCCGCCACGAAGACTACAACCACCAGCATCCACCAAAAAGGGTCCGGCTCCGGGTGTCCCAAGGCCCAGGGGGTGCGTCAGAACATTTTCATCACCTTTCACAATCACCAATGGGACAAGGCAGGGATGTCCTCTGTCCCCTCTCTTATACATCCTAGTGACGGAGCACCTGCTCTCATCAATTCGCCATAACCCCAATATTAGGTGGATTGAGGTGGGAGGCACCGAGTACAAGTGCTCTCTATTTGCTGATGATGTCCTAGTATATATCACTCAATCACATATATCCATCCCTGCTGATATGGCTGAAATAGATCACTTTGTTACATGGTAAAATTTTAAAATCAATGCAGCGAAGTCTGAGGCCCTCGATGTCTCCCTCCCCAAATCCATATAGGATTCCATCCAGTCCAACTTTCCCTTTGCCTGGCCCTCACAGGGTATCAAATACTTAGGAATTCCTATTCATAGAGACCTCTCCCATCTATGTTATCTTAATTTTGGGCCCTTTATTGAACAATTCCATACAGACCACGGTTGGCAAGTTAGAACTGTAAGATTCACTACGTGAACCACTGGTGTTTTGTGGAAAAGCACATGTACACTGCGTTCCAAATTATTATGCAAAAAGTGTTTAGGAGTGATAAGGGAAGAATTTGTTTGTTTGTCAGTTAAACTCATTGATGGTGATGTGTGTCAGGGCTCTTTATATCACTGTAAGCAATTGCAGACACCTGTGCTAATTAGTTTGGCAGGTGTGTCCAATGAAAGGCAAGACTACTTAAGAAGGCTCTCTCACATTATTAAGCAGCCTACATTTTCTGCCAAAATGGGAAAGAAAAAGGATGTGTCGGCTGCTGAGAAGCAACAAATTGTGGAGTGTTTAGGTCAAGGCATGACTACAATCAACATTGTGCGATGATCAGGATGAAGTGTCTTGGCAATCAAGAAGTATGTAGCTGATTCACAGTACACACGTGTGCGTGCTGATAAGGGCAAATTGAGGACTCTTTCCTACAGGCAATTACGTCAGGTTGAAAGAGCAGCGGCAAAAAAGCCTTGTCATAGCAGCAGACAAGTTTTTGAAGCTGCTTGTGCCTCCAACGTCCCCCGAACAACAAGATGCAGGGTCCTTCAGAGGTTTGCAGCTGTGCATACGCCATCCTGTCGACCTCCTCTATCCACTTCACACAAGCAGAAACGGCTCCAGTGGGCCAAACATTACATGAAGACTGATTTCAAAACTGTTTTGTTCACGGATGAGTGCCGTGCAGCGCTCGATGGTCCAGATGGATGGAGTGGAGGATGGCTGGTTGATGGACACCCCACGCAAACACGGCTACAGCGCCAACAAGGAGGAGCTGGAGTAATGTTTTGGGCTGGAATCATGGGGAGAGAGATTGTCGGCCCCTTTAGGATCCCTGAAGGCGCTAAAGATGAACTCCATAATGTATGTAGATTTTCTCAAACAGCACTTCCTGCCATGGTTCAAGAAGAAGAACCGTGTATTTCACCGCAAGATCATTTTTCTGCATGATAATGCACCATCTCATGCTGCACATAAAACATCTGCATCTCTGGCTGATATGGGCATCAAAGGGGACAAACTTATGGTGTGACCCCCATGCTCCCCTGACCTCTACCCCATTCAGAACCTTTGGAGCATCATTAAAAGGAGTGTCTATGATGGCGGGAGGCAGTTCACATCTAAGCAACAGCTCTGGGAGGGTATTCTGTCCTCATGCAAAACAATTGAAGCAGAAACCATCCAAAACCTGACAAATTCAATGGACGAGAGAGTTCAGAAGCTCCTTTCGAACAAGGGGTCCTATGTGAAAATGTAACATCACCTAGAATAAAGTTTTGAGTTGAAAACTGTTTGATTTCAGTTTCTAACAACCTGCTAATGCTTATAATTTCAAAAATGACCATTTTTTTGGTCTTTATTAAAATAAAAAGGTTGATCGAAAAGTTTGGGGGATCTAAGAGTGAGGCAACCCAGTAGTCATAATTACTTCGAATTCTGACAATATGAGGGTCATGCTGCAGGTAGTGCAGCAAGAAGGCACTTATGTGTCTTGCGCATCTCGGAGCCCCAAAATTATTTTCCGGGCTAGATGCAGCTAAAAATTATTTTTAATTTTAAATCTGGTGGAGCTTATTATAGATGGCCTAATAGGATCAGTGCTGCACACTGCTACAAAGCCCAAATTATTTTCCAGTCAAGATACAGATAAACATGATTAGTAATTTGAAAGCTTAAAACGGTTGGTAGGGTGATTTTAACCAATCATCAAGCTTTTACTCTCCCCAGGATGACACAGGGGTAGAAAAGTCGTTTCGGATCCATGATTTGTTCATCTTTATGAACGTGAGTCTGTCTACATTTTCAGTGGAGAGCCGCGTGCGCTTATCTGTCAGCACACCACCAGCAGCGCTGAACACACGTTCAGACAGAACGCTGGCTGCGGGGCATGACAAGATCTCCAAGGCGTAAGTGGCTAGCTCCGGCCATTTATCCAGATTGGAAGCCCAAAAAGAGCAAGGGTCCAGTGACACAGTCGTGACTTCAATGTTTACTTGGAGATACTCCTGTACCATCGTCTCTAGGCGTTGACTATGTGTCAGACTTCTTGTCTCCTGTGGCCTTGCAAAGGATGGGCTAAAAAAGTGGTGAAATGATTCCGCAAAATTGATGTTACCAGCAGATACTGTGGTTTTGTTACGGTTTGAGTGCTGAACACTTGACGGTCCCACGGTTGGCAAGTTGGAACTGTGAGATTCACTACCTGCACCACTGGTGTTTTGTGGAAAAGCACATGTAAGATTCTGCAACAGTCTCTGCTGATACTCCTGCATGCGTGCATCCCTTTCTATGGCAGGAATAATTTCGGCAAATTTATTTTTGTACCGGGGATCTAACAGTGTGGCAACCCAGTAGTCAGGATTATTTCTAATTGTCACAATTCGAGGGTCATGTTGCAGGTAGTGCAGCAAAAAGGCACTCATGTGTGTTGCGCATCCAGGAGCACCAAGTCCCTGTTGTGTTGGTGGCGAGGTAACAATCATGCTTCCTTCCTCTGTCCTCTCCCCCCAACCTCGCACAACAGAAATGTGATCAAGGTCTCCCTCATCTGATGAGTCTTCCATCAGTTCGTCCTCCACTTCTTCCTGGGCTCCTGCACCTTCCTCACTAGTTTGGCTGCTACCATGCGCCCTGGTAAAACCATCTCCCCCACCCTCACATGCCTGCCGCCTTGGTGCTGCCGACCGTCTGGACCTTGCAGATGTTAGCCCTTCCGCATACAACTCCTCCTCCTCTACTTCCTCCACCTCCTCTTGTGCCACCACCTGACTCCGAATTCTGTTTAACATGTGCTCCAGCATGTAAATCACCGGAATAGTCATGCTGATAATGGCATCATCAGCACTAAACATCTTCGTCGCCATTTCAAAACTGTGCAGAAGGGTGCATAGGTCCCTGATCTGAGACCACTCCTCCAGCGTGATTTGACCCACCTCTGGATCTCGTTGGCCCAGGCTATACGTCAGAACGTATTGCACCAGGGCTTGTCGGTGCTGCCACAGTCGCTGCAACATGTGCAGAGTTGAATTCCACCGGGTAGGCACATCGCATTTTAGCCGGTGAAGTGGCAGGCCCAACGACTTCTGTAGAGATGTAAGTCGCTGAGCTGCGGGATGCGAACGGCGGAAGTGAGCACACAGCGACCGTGCCCTCTGCAGAAGGCCATCTAGTCTGGGATAGTGGGCTAAAAATTGCTGGACAACCAGGTTCAACACGTGAGCCATACAATGCACGTGTGTGACATTGCCCCGGCGAAGGGCCGCACCCAGGTTTGCAGCATTGTCGCACACGGCCTTCCCTGGTTTCAGGTCCAGTGGAGACAGCCATTCATGAAATTGGTTCTCCAGAGCTGACCACAACTCCTCAGCTGTGTGACTCACATTTCCCAGACATTTCAAAGTAAAAACCGCCTGATGACGTTGAGCCCTACTGCCAGCATAGTAAGGAGGTGTGCAGGATCCCTTCTGCGCAGTTAGAAAGCTTGTGGCATGACCAGACAGGCTTTGGGTGCAGGTGGAGGACCGAGAGGAGGTTGAGGAGGCAGAAGCAGTGGAGGAACTTCGAGACAAAGAGGATTGACGCACAACTCGTGGGGACGGTAAGACTTGGACAGCAGCCCCTTGTCCTGCTGTCACCATAGTTACCCAGTGCCCAGTCAGCGACATGTAACGCCCCTGTCCATGCCTACTCGTCCAAGTGTCTGTGGTGAAATGCACCCTGTCACACACAGAGTTTCTCAAAGAAGCGGTGATATTGTGTGCGACATGCTGGTGGAGCGCAGGCACACCTTTCTTTGAGAAGTAGTGCCGACTGGGCATCTGGTACTGGGGCACTGCGACGGACATAAGGTCTCGAAAATCCTCTGTGTCCACCAGGCGGAAAGGCAGCATTTCTGTAGCCAAGAGCTTGCAGATGGTGAAATTCAACCTCTTAGCTTTCTCATGGCTAGGAGGAAATGGTCTTTTACTTGTCCACATCTGAGGGACCGAGGGCTGGCTATTGTGCTTAGACGGGGTTGATAAGGGTGCCCCCGGCAAACTGCCGGTCTGTGAGGAAGATGCAGGCGGACATGTTAGGTTGCCTTGATCCAAAGGTGGTGCTATCGATGTCGGACAGCGCTCAACACCAGCTGGTGTTACCACCTCCAAAGAAAATGATGACCTGCCAATCACGCTGGCTGTTGCGGGTAAAGAGGTGGCAGGTCTGTGCCCCAAAACAGGTGTGACTGCTGTCCCACCAGTCACAGAGGATGAAGAGGCCACGGATGCACAAGATATGGCAGACGGTGGTTGGCCCGGCCGGCTAGGCCGAATTGTAGCACACTGAGCTTCCCACTGCAACTTATGCTTCATGTCCATGTGCCGGTTCATGCATGAAGTACTCAAACTATGTATTTTTTGGCCTCTACTTAGCTTTTGCTGACAAATGTTACAGATAACACGAGTTGGGTCATCTTTATTGATCTGAAAAAATGCCCAGGCTATGCAAGGCTTAGCACCCATGCGACCTGAAGAGCCACCACGACTTGTGGTGAGAGGCAGAGTTGTGTTTGAGGATGCAGTTGTTGACGTGCTTCCAGTACTACGTGTCTGTCCAGGAAGGCGCAACCTGACCTCGTCGTCACTAGCATCTTCCTCCACCTCCTCTGCTGACCTCATCTCTTGGCTGACTGTGGGTTGACAGTAAGTGGGATCTCCAACCTCATCATCATCACCCTGTGTGTTATCACACCCGTCGTCCTCAGAGCCAACCTGTTCCTGCCCTGACAAAAAACTAAAGTTGTCGCTCCAATCTGGTATTTGAGTCTTATCATCGTCTTCCTCATTGTCTCCACCAACAGGAGTTACAGTTTGGGAATGAGGGTCTACATTATGGTCAGAACCTTCTGCGTCTGGTCCTGGATCCGACTCATAAAGATTCTGGGCATCAGTGCAGATCATTTCCTCGTCTGGATTCACAGAAGCGCTGGAGTCGACCTCTGATTCCCAGGCTATAGTATGAGTAAACAGCTCTGCAGACTCAACCATCTGTTCTACCTCATACTCAGACGGGCAGCTGGAGATTTGGGAGCTGTGAGGAAGCAAGTGCGATTTGGGTGACACCTTTGAGGACTGGAGTATTTGTGATGTTGAAGTTGATGTGGAGGAGAGCCCACTTAAAGGAGCACTTGATATCCGTTGAAGCACCTGCTGTTTTTGTGCCTCATCTGGAATTTGTAGCGATTGGCGTGGCCGTAAGAAAGAGATCTTATCACATTGTCCGCTAAAAGAAGTAGACATTTTAGTTTGGCTGGAAGATGGTCTTTCTTCTGCAGATGTTACTGTTGCTTTAACACCTACCCCACGGACACAACCTTTTTTCCCCTTCCCAACACGCCTATTCCCCTTTCCACCAGCAGCAGGCCTTTTTCCACTCATTTTGGTGGTTAACTAATTCACAACTCTGGAGTTGTTTGCACAAAAAAACAATGGATAGTAACCGAGCAGAGCAGAGTGGCCAAACTGTGGTATTAGGCCAAAACTATTGGCTGGGTTAGATGCAGAAAAAAATTATATTCAATTTGCAACCTGATGGAGGTCAGTATAGATGGACTAATACAACAAGTCCCACACACAGCTAGAAGCCCAATATTTTTTCAGAGGTAGATGCAGAAAAAAATATATTCAGTTTGCAACCTGATGGAGGTCAGTATAGATGGACTAATACAACAAGTCCCACACACAGCTAGAAGCCCAATATTTTTTCAGAGGTAGATGCAGAAAAAAATATATTCAGTTTGCAACCTGATGGAGGTCTGTATAGATGGATTAATAGAACAAGTCCCACACACAGCTAGAAGACCAATATTTTTTCAGAGGTAGATGCAGAAAAAAATATATTCAGTTTGCAACCTGATGGAGGTCAGTATAGATGGACTAATACAACAAGTCCCACACACAGCTAGAAGCCCAATATTTTTTCAGAGGTAGATGCAGAAAAAAATTATATTCAGTTTGCAACCTGATGGAGGTCTGTATAGATGGATTAATAGAACAAGACCCACACACAGCTAGAAGCCCAATATTTTTTCAGAGGTAGATGCAGAAAAAAATATATTCAGTTTGCAACCTGATGGAGGTCAGTATAGATGGACTAATACAACAAGTCCCACACACAGCTAGAAGCCCAAATATTTTTTCAGAGGTACTGTAGATGCAGATAAAAATTATTTTTAATTTGCAACCTGATGGAGGTCAGTATAGATGGACTAATAGAGAAAGTCCGACACACTGCTAGAAGGCCAAATATTTTTTCAGAGCTAGATGCAGAAAAAAATTATATTCAGTTTGCAACCTGATGGAGGTCTGTATAGATGGATTAATAGAACAAGACCCACACACAGCTAGAAGCCCAATATTTTTTCAGAGGTAGATGCAGAAAAAAATATATTCAGTTTGCAACCTGATGGAGGTCAGTATAGATGGACTAATACAACAAGTCCCACACACAGCTAGAAGCCCAATATTTTTTCAGAGGTAGATGCAGAAAAAAATATATTCAGTTTGCAACCTGATGGAGGTCAGTATAGATGGACTAATACAAGTCCCACACACAGCTAGAAGCCCAAATATTTTTTCAGAGGTACTGTAGATGCAGATAAAAATTATTTTTAATTTGCAACCTGATGGAGGTCAGTATAGATGGACTAATAGAGAAAGTCCGACACACTACTAGAAGGCCAAATATTTTTTCAGAGCTAGATGCAGAAAAAAATTATATTCAGTTTGCAACCTGATGGAGGTCAGTATAGATGGATTAATAGAACAAGACCCACACACAGCTAGAAGCCCAATATTTTTTCAGAGGTAGATGCAGAAAAAAATATATTCAGTTTGCAACCTGATGGAGGTCAGTATAGATGGACTAACAGAGAAAGTCCCACACACTACTAGAAGGCCAAATATTTTTTCAGAGCTTGATGCAGAAAAAAATTATATTCAGTTTGCAACCTGATGGAGGTCAGTATAGATGGACTAATACAACAAGTCCCACACACAGCTAGAAGCCCAAATATTTTTTCAGAGGTACTGTAGATGCAGATAAAAATGATTTTTAATTTGCAACCTGATGGAGGTCAGTATAGATGGACTAATAGAGAAAGTCCGACACACTACTAGAAGGCCAAATATTTTTTCAGAGCTAGATGTAGAAAAAAATTATATTCAGTTTGCAACCTGATGGAGGTCAGTATAGATGGATTAATAGAACAAGACCCACACACAGCTAGAAGCCCAATATTTTTTCAGAGGTAGATGCAGAAAAAAATATATTCAGTTTGCAACCTGATGGAGGTCAGTATAGATGGACTAATACAACAAGTCCCACACACAGCTAGAAGCCCAATATTTTTTCAGAGGTAGATGCAGAAAAAAATATATTCAGTTTGCAACCTGATGGAGGTCAGTATAGATGGACTAATACAACAAGTCCCACACACAGCTAGAAGCCCAAATATTTTTTCAGAGGTACTGTAGATGCAGATAAAAATGATTTTTAATTTGCAACCTGATGGAGGTCAGTATAGATGGACTAATAGAGAAAGTCCGACACACTACTAGAAGGCCAAATATTTTTTCAGAGCTAGATGTAGAAAAAAATTATATTCAGTTTGCAACCTGATGGAGGTCAGTATAGATGGATTAATAGAACAAGACCCACACACAGCTAGAAGCCCAATATTTTTTCAGAGCTAGATGCAGAAAAAAATATATTCAGTTTGCAACCTGATGGAGGTCAGTATAGATGGACTAACAGAGAAAGTCCCACACACTACTAGAAGGCCAAATATTTTTTCAGAGCTAGATGCAGAAAAAAATTATATTCAGTTTGCAACCTGATGGAGGTCTGTATAGATGGATTAATAGAACAAGACCCACACACAGCTAGAAGCCCAATATTTTTTCAGAGGTAGATGCAGAAAAAAATATATTCAGTTTGCAACCTGATGGAGGTCAGTATAGATGGACTAATACAACAAGTCCCACACACAGCTAGAAGACCAATATTTTTTCAGAGGTAGATGCAGAAAAAAATATATTCAGTTTACAACCTGATGGAGGTCAGTATAGGTGGACTAATAGAACAAGTCCCACACACTGCTAGAAGGCCAAAAAATTTTTCAGAGCTAGATGCAGAAAAAAATTAGATTCAGTTTGCAACCTGATGGAGGTCTGTATAGATGGACTAACAGAGAAAGTCCCACACACTGCTAGAAGGCCAAATATTTTTTCAGAGCTAGATGCATACAAAAAATTATTTTGAATTTGCAACCTGATGGAGGTCAGTATAGGTGGACTAATAGAACAAGTCCCACACACTGCTAGAAGGCCAAATATTTTTTCAGAGCTAGATGCAGAAAAAAATTATATTCAGTTTGCAACCTGATGGAGGTCTGTATAGATGGATTAATAGAACAAGACCCACACACAGCTAGAAGCCCAATATTTTTTCAGAGGTAGATGCAGAAAAAAATATATTCAGTTTGCAACCTGATGGAGGTCAGTATAGATGGACTAATACAACAAGTCCCACACACAGCTAGAAGCCCAATATTTTTTCAGAGGTAGATGCAGAAAAAAATATATTCAGTTTGCAACCTGATGGAGGTCAGTATAGATGGACTAATACAAGTCCCACACACAGCTAGAAGCCCAAATATTTTTTCAGAGGTACTGTAGATGCAGATAAAAATGATTTTTAATTTGCAACCTGATGGAGGTCAGTATAGATGGACTAATAGAGAAAGTCCGACACACTACTAGAAGGCCAAATATTTTTTCAGAGCTAGATGCAGAAAAAAATTATATTCAGTTTGCAACCTGATGGAGGTCAGTATAGATGGATTAATAGAACAAGACCCACACACAGCTAGAAGCCCAATATTTTTTCAGAGGTAGATGCAGAAAAAAATATATTCAGTTTGCAACCTGATGGAGGTCAGTATAGATGGACTAATACAACAAGTCCCACACACAGCTAGAAGCCCAAATATTTTTTCAGAGGTACTGTAGATGCAGATAAAAATTATTTTTAATTTGCAACCTGATGGAGGTCAGTATAGATGGACTAATAGAGAAAGTCCGACACACTGCTAGAAGGCCAAATATTTTTTCAGAGCTAGATGCAGAAAAAAATTAGATTCAGTTTGCAACCTGATGGAGGTCAGTATAGATGGACTAACAGAGAAAGTCCCACACACTGCTAGAAGGCCAAATATTTTTTCAGAGCTAGATGCATACAAAAAATTATTTTGAATTTGCAACCTGATGGAGGTCAGTATAGGTGGACTAATAGAACAAGTCCCACACACTGCTAGAAGGCCAAATATTTTTTCAGAGCTAGATGCAGAAAAAAATTATATTCAGTTTGCAACCTGATGGAGGTCAGTATAGATGGATTAATAGAACAAGACCCACACACAGCTAGAAGCCCAATATTTTTTCAGAGGTAGATGCAGAAAAAAATATATTCAGTTTGCAACCTGATGGAGGTCAGTATAGATGGACTAACAGAGAAAGTCCCACACACTACTAGAAGGCCAAATATTTTTTCAGAGCTTGATGCAGAAAAAAATTATATTCAGTTTGCAACCTGATGGAGGTCAGTATAGATGGACTAATACAACAAGTCCCACACACAGCTAGAAGCCCAAATATTTTTTCAGAGGTACTGTAGATGCAGATAAAAATGATTTTTAATTTGCAACCTGATGGAGGTCAGTATAGATGGACTAATAGAGAAAGTCCGACACACTACTAGAAGGCCAAATATTTTTTCAGAGCTAGATGTAGAAAAAAATTATATTCAGTTTGCAACCTGATGGAGGTCAGTATAGATGGATTAATAGAACAAGACCCACACACAGCTAGAAGCCCAATATTTTTTCAGAGGTAGATGCAGAAAAAAATATATTCAGTTTGCAACCTGATGGAGGTCAGTATAGATGGACTAATACAACAAGTCCCACACACAGCTAGAAGCCCAATATTTTTTCAGAGGTAGATGCAGAAAAAAATATATTCAGTTTGCAACCTGATGGAGGTCAGTATAGATGGACTAATACAACAAGTCCCACACACAGCTAGAAGCCCAAATATTTTTTCAGAGGTACTGTAGATGCAGATAAAAATGATTTTTAATTTGCAACCTGATGGAGGTCAGTATAGATGGACTAATAGAGAAAGTCCGACACACTACTAGAAGGCCAAATATTTTTTCAGAGCTAGATGTAGAAAAAAATTATATTCAGTTTGCAACCTGATGGAGGTCAGTATAGATGGATTAATAGAACAAGACCCACACACAGCTAGAAGCCCAATATTTTTTCAGAGCTAGATGCAGAAAAAAATATATTCAGTTTGCAACCTGATGGAGGTCAGTATAGATGGACTAACAGAGAAAGTCCCACACACTACTAGAAGGCCAAATATTTTTTCAGAGCTAGATGCAGAAAAAAATTATATTCAGTTTGCAACCTGATGGAGGTCTGTATAGATGGATTAATAGAACAAGACCCACACACAGCTAGAAGCCCAATATTTTTTCAGAGGTAGATGCAGAAAAAAATATATTCAGTTTGCAACCTGATGGAGGTCAGTATAGATGGACTAATACAACAAGTCCCACACACAGCTAGAAGACCAATATTTTTTCAGAGGTAGATGCAGAAAAAAATATATTCAGTTTACAACCTGATGGAGGTCAGTATAGGTGGACTAATAGAACAAGTCCCACACACTGCTAGAAGGCCAAAAAATTTTTCAGAGCTAGATGCAGAAAAAAATTAGATTCAGTTTGCAACCTGATGGAGGTCTGTATAGATGGACTAACAGAGAAAGTCCCACACACTGCTAGAAGGCCAAATATTTTTTCAGAGCTAGATGCATACAAAAAATTATTTTGAATTTGCAACCTGATGGAGGTCAGTATAGGTGGACTAATAGAACAAGTCCCACACACTGCTAGAAGGCCAAATATTTTTTCAGAGCTAGATGCAGAAAAAAATTATATTCAGTTTGCAACCTGATGGAGGTCTGTATAGATGGATTAATAGAACAAGACCCACACACAGCTAGAAGCCCAATATTTTTTCAGAGGTAGATGCAGAAAAAAATATATTCAGTTTGCAACCTGATGGAGGTCAGTATAGATGGACTAATACAACAAGTCCCACACACAGCTAGAAGCCCAATATTTTTTCAGAGGTAGATGCAGAAAAAAATATATTCAGTTTGCAACCTGATGGAGGTCAGTATAGATGGACTAATACAAGTCCCACACACAGCTAGAAGCCCAAATATTTTTTCAGAGGTACTGTAGATGCAGATAAAAATTATTTTTAATTTGCAACCTGATGGAGGTCAGTATAGATGGACTAATAGAGAAAGTCCGACACACTACTAGAAGGCCAAATATTTTTTCAGAGCTAGATGCAGAAAAAAATTATATTCAGTTTGCAACCTGATGGAGGTCAGTATAGATGGATTAATAGAACAAGACCCACACACAGCTAGAAGCCCAATATTTTTTCAGAGGTAGATGCAGAAAAAAATATATTCAGTTTGCAACCTGATGGAGGTCAGTATAGATGGACTAACAGAGAAAGTCCCACACACTACTAGAAGGCCAAATATTTTTTCAGAGCTTGATGCAGAAAAAAATTATATTCAGTTTGCAACCTGATGGAGGTCAGTATAGATGGACTAATACAACAAGTCCCACACACAGCTAGAAGCCCAAATATTTTTTCAGAGGTACTGTAGATGCAGATAAAAATGATTTTTAATTTGCAACCTGATGGAGGTCAGTATAGATGGACTAATAGAGAAAGTCCGACACACTACTAGAAGGCCAAATATTTTTTCAGAGCTAGATGTAGAAAAAAATTATATTCAGTTTGCAACCTGATGGAGGTCAGTATAGATGCATTAATAGAACAAGACCCACACACAGCTAGAAGCCCAATATTTTTTCAGAGGTAGATGCAGAAAAAAATATATTCAGTTTGCAACCTGATGGAGGTCAGTATAGATGGACTAATACAACAAGTCCCACACACAGCTAGAAGCCCAATATTTTTTCAGAGGTAGATGCAGAAAAAAATATATTCAGTTTGCAACCTGATGGAGGTCAGTATAGATGGACTAATACAACAAGTCCCACACACAGCTAGAAGCCCAAATATTTTTTCAGAGGTACTGTAGATGCAGATAAAAATGATTTTTAATTTGCAACCTGATGGAGGTCAGTATAGATGGACTAATAGAGAAAGTCCGACACACTACTAGAAGGCCAAATATTTTTTCAGAGCTAGATGTAGAAAAAAATTATATTCAGTTTGCAACCTGATGGAGGTCAGTATAGATGGATTAATAGAACAAGACCCACACACAGCTAGAAGCCCAATATTTTTTCAGAGGTAGATGTAGAAAAAAATATATTCAGTTTGCAACCTGATGGAGGTCAGTATAGATGGACTAACAGAGAAAGTCCCACACACTACTAGAAGGCCAAATATTTTTTCAGAGCTAGATGCAGAAAAAAATTATATTCAGTTTGCAACCTGATGGAGTGTCTGTATAGATGGATTAATAGAACAAGACCCACACACAGCTAGAAGCCCAATATTTTTTCAGAGGTAGATGCAGAAAAAAATATATTCAGTTTGCAACCTGATGGAGGTCAGTATAGATGGACTAATACAACAAGTCCCACACACAGCTAGAAGCCCAATATTTTTTCAGAGGTAGATGCAGAAAAAAATATATTCAGTTTACAACCTGATGGAGGTCAGTATAGGTGGACTAATAGAACAAGTCCCACACACTGCTAGAAGGCCAAATATTTTTTCAGAGCTAGATGCATACAAAAAATTATTTTGAATTTGCAACCTGATGGAGGTCAGTATAGGTGGACTAATAGAACAAGTCCCACACACTGCTAGAAGGCCAAATATTTTTTCAGAGCTAGATGCAGAAAAAAATTATATTCAGTTTGCAACCTGATGGAGGTCTGTATAGATGGATTAATAGAACAAGACCCACACACAGCTAGAAGCCCAATATTTTTTCAGAGGTAGATGCAGAAAAAAATATATTCAGTTTGCAACCTGATGGAGGTCAGTACAGATGGACTAATACAACAAGTCCCACACACAGCTAGAAGCCCAATATTTTTTCAGAGGTAGATGCAGAAAAAAATATATTCAGTTTGCAAGCTGATGGAGGTCAGTATAGATGGACTAATACAAGTCCCACACACAGCTAGAAGCCCAAATATTTTTTCAGAGGTACTGTAGATGCAGATAAAAATTATTTTTAATTTGCAACCTGATGGAGGTCAGTATAGATGGACTAATAGAGAAAGTCCGACACACTACTAGAAGGCCAAATATTTTTTCAGAGGTAGATGCAGAAAAAAATTATATTCAGTTTGCAACCTGATGGAGGTCAGTATAGATGGATTAATAGAACAAGACCCACACACAGCTAGAAGCCCAATATTTTTTCAGAGGTAGATGCAGAAAAAAATATATTCAGTTTGCAACCTGATGGAGGTCAGTATAGATGGACTAACAGAGAAAGTCCCACACACTACTAGAAGGCCAAATATTTTTTCAGAGCTTGATGCAGAAAAAAATTATATTCAGTTTGCAACCTGATGGAGGTCAGTATAGATGGACTAATACAACAAGTCCCACACACAGCTAGAAGCCCAAATATTTTTTCAGAGGTACTGTAGATGCAGATAAAAATGATTTTTAATTTGCAACCTGATGGAGGTCAGTATAGATGGACTAATAGAGAAAGTCCGACACACTACTAGAAGGCCAAATATTTTTTCAGAGCTAGATGTAGAAAAAAATTATATTCAGTTTGCAACCTGATGGAGGTCAGTATAGATGGATTAATAGAACAAGACCCACACACAGCTAGAAGCCCAATATTTTTTCAGAGGTAGATGCAGAAAAAAATATATTCAGTTTGCAACCTGATGGAGGTCAGTATAGATGGACTAATACAACAAGTCCCACACACAGCTAGAAGCCCAATATTTTTTCAGAGGTAGATGCAGAAAAAAATATATTCAGTTTGCAACCTGATGGAGGTCAGTATAGATGGACTAATACAACAAGTCCCACACACAGCTAGAAGCCCAAATATTTTTTCAGAGGTACTGTAGATGCAGATAAAAATTATTTTTAATTTGCAACCTGATGGAGGTCAGTATAGATGGACTAATAGAGAAAGTCCGACACACTACTAGAAGGCCAAATATTTTTTCAGAGCTAGATGCAGAAAAAAATTATATTCAGTTTGCAACCTGATGGAGGTCAGTATAGATGGGTTAATAGAACAAGACCCACACACAGCTAGAAGCCCAATATTTTTTCAGAGGTAGATGCAGAAAAAAATATATTCAGTTTGCAACCTGGTGGAGGTCAGTATAGATGGACTAACAGAGAAAGTCCCACACACTACTAGAAGGCCAAATATTTTTTCAGAGCTTGATGCAGAAAAAAATTATATTCAGTTTGCAACCTGATGGAGGTCAGTATAGATGGACTAATACAACAAGTCCCACACACAGCTAGAAGCCCAAATATTTTTTCAGAGGTACTGTAGATGCAGATGAAAATGATTTTTAATTTGCAACCTGATGGAGGTCAGTATAGATGGACTAATAGTGAAAGTCCGACACACTACTAGAAGGCCAAATATTTTTTCAGAGCTAGATGTAGAAAAAAATTATATTCAGTTTGCAACCTGATGGAGGTCAGTATAGATGGATTAATAGAACAAGACCCACACACAGCTAGAAGCCCAATATTTTTTCAGAGGTAGATGCAGAAAAAAATATATTCAGTTTGCAACCTGATGGAGGTCAGTATAGATGGACTAACAGAGAAAGTCCCACACACTACTAGAAGGCCAAATATTTTTTCAGAGCTAGATGCAGAAAAAAATTATATTCAGTTTGCAACCTGATGGAGGTCTGTATAGATGGATTAATAGAACAAGACCCACACACAGCTAGAAGCCCAATATTTTTTCAGAGGTAGATGCAGAAAAAAATATATTCAGTTTGCAACCTGATGGAGGTCAGTATAGATGGACTAATACAACAAGTCCCACACACAGCTAGAAGCCCAATATTTTTTCAGAGGTAGATGCAGAAAAAAATATATTCAGTTTACAACCTGATGGAGGTCAGTATAGGTGGACTAATAGAACAAGTCCCACACACTGCTAGAAGGCCAAAAATTTTTTCAGAGCTAGATGCAGAAAAAAATTAGATTCAGTTTGCAACCTGATGGAGGTCAGTATAGATGGACTAATAGAATAATGCTATGCCCAAAAGATTTTACTTCACTAGGTGCAGTAAAAAAATTGGTATTCTATACACAGGTGGTATATCTTGCAACACAGATAGGCTACTCCACTGACTAACACACTCTGCAATAGGCCAAAAAGGATTAGCTTTGCTAGATTCAGCCAAATGCTGTGAAAAAAACTTGCACAGCACTGGCACAGACCTGCCTGGCAAAAACTGATAGGAACTGATGTAACCTAGTCCTGAAAAGGACTCCAATTACAATTAGTCTTTACTCCCACAACCTATCTATTTAAGAGCACAGACCTGCCTGATAAAAGTCGTAGGAAATGCTGTAACCTAGTCCTTAAAAGGACTGCAATCACAACTATTCCCTACTCCCAAACTATCTGTATATTTGTGCGAAAATTGGCTTGAAATTAACAAGGTATAGCGCACACAGCAACAGCGGTGCCGTCTAACACGCAGCTGCAGCAGTGAGAAAATGGTGGCGACGGGGAAAATGGCTTGGTCTTATAGGGCAAGGACATGTGACATACACTGCCAATGACACATGCCCTTGCTTGTGTGAAAAAAAGCACTTCGCTCCGTGTGTGCGCTGCTGATAGGCTGACAGATTGCACCTCCCCACTGTAAATGCGGGAAAGAGAAAAAAAAATGGAGATCTTCATTGTTCCTGCAGAGATCCATCCCCTGCCCCTCCCCCCACCCCGCTGTATCCTCAAACTGCGTATTAACATTAATTTTCATCATTACTGAGAAAAAATCCAGTTATGATTTTGGTGCACGAACAGTTATCGAACATAACCTCGAACAGCCGAATTTTTCTCAAATTGTTCGTGTTCGCCGAACGGCTCGAACACCGCCCAAAACAGCTCGAATTTGAGATTGGCGAACAGTTCGAGTAGAACAACGCTCATCTCTAGTCAGGAGGAGGACCAGGGTGCGGAAGTGGAAAATGAGGTGGTGGATAATATAGTAACTGACCCAACCTGGCAGGAGGACATGCAGAGCGAGGATAGCAGCACACAGGGGGGGGGGGAGGCAGAGCACCCCAACAGGCAGGATTAAGCAGTGTGGTGGCCGCAGACAGAAGGCAGGCAACCGTTCCCCGTAACACCAACACGAAGCAAGTACAACTGTTAGTTCTTCCGGAGTCTGTTTGTTTTTTAAAGACTCTGCCGATAACCCCAAAAAGGCCATTTGCACCACCTGCCAGGCCAGAATCAGCAGGGGTGGCAAAACTAGCAGCCTGACCACCACCAGCATTATCAGGCACATGGCAGCAAAGCACCTGACTTTGTGGGCCGAACCCCAGGGTCCAGGAACAGTGTCTGCGTATGGCACCATTGCTTCTTCCGCTGCTGTGCATGCAAGCCAATCCCCTGTCCATGGTGCATGCGAAGATGCCTCCTGCCCTGCACCTGTCGTTGCACACTCTCAAGTAGCAGCATCAGGAAGCACGTCCACGTCCTTGTCCCAGTGTAGCGTTCAGTTGTCCATACCCCAGTCCTTGGAACACAAGCGCAAATACGCATCCAACGCCCCACAGGCCACACTACTAAATTCTCACATTTCACAACTTCTTGCGGTCAAAATGTTGCCTTTTAGGCTCGTGGAGACGGAAGCATTCCCCAACCTGATGGCGGCGGCCATCCCTCAGTACTCGGTCCCCAGCCACCACTATTTCTCCCGGTGTGCCATCCCCGCATTACACAAGCACGTGTTCCAAAACATTAGCCGTGCCCTCAACAACGCAGTTACTGGGGAAGTCCACCTAACCACGGACACGTGGACAAGTAATTGTGGGCAGGGACGGTACATCTCGCTGACGGCATACTGGGTTAACATAGTGGAAGCCAGGACCCAGTCGGACCTTGGGATGGAACACGTCCTCTCGACGCCAAGGATTGCGGGCCATAGGTCAATCAGGGTTGCCCCCACGGTCTACAGCTTCTGCACCTCATCCTCCTCAGCCTCCTCCTCCTCTTCAGCCTCCATCTCCGAAATGACTACATCAGTCACAAGCTGGAAGCACTGCAGCACTGCCTCGGCCAAGCGGCAACAGGCTGTGCTGAAGCTACTATGCTTAGGTGACAATCCACACAATGCTGAAAAGTTGTGGACAGCTCTGAAAGAGCAGGCAGATCTGTGGCTCACACTTCTGAACCTACAGCTAGGCATGGTCGTGTGTGACATTGGCCAGAACCTGGTGGCGGCTCTGAGGCGAGCTCACACACGTACCATGCCTGGCCCATGTGCTTAACCTCGTGGTTCAGCGGTTTCTCAAATCCTACCCGGAGCTGCCGGATCTGCTTGTTAAAGTACACTGCCTGTGTGCCCATTTTAGAAAGTCACCTACAGCTTCTGCCACCCTTGCTGTGTTTCAGCAGCGTTTGCAGCTTCCGGCTCACAGACTGGTGTGTGATGTCCCCACGCATTGGAACTCTACACTGCAGATGTTGGGAAGGATTTGTGAGCAGAAGAGGGCAGTTGTTGAGTAAAAGCATTAACAAGGCCGTCGGTATTCAGTTCTGACTCCACACATAAGACCTCAGGAGTGGACATGGATGTCAGACATATGTACCATCCTCCAAAACTTTGAGGACTCCACCAAGATGGTAAGCGGCGATGATGCCATAATTAGTGTCACCATCCCGCTTCTCTGTCTTCTGAAATGCTCTCTTCTCACAATCAAAGAGGATTCATTGCAGGTGGAGCACGATGAGATGGAACAAGGAACCATACAGGGTGATTACACACAGCCCAGCCTCATCTCATCCCAACGAGGATTGGGTGACAATGAGGAAGAGGAGGAGGAAGAGGAAAAATAGGAGCTAGTTTCATGCGCTATAGACGGTACTACCTGCACAGCTGTCATACCGTCTGTTCAGCGTGGATGGCCAGAGGATAGAGAGGAGGAGGAGAGCATGGTCAGTCATCCTCTTGGTGAGGACACGGAAGTCTTGCCTGTTAGCAGTCTGGCACGCATGGCTGAGTTTATGTTCTGCTGCCTTTCCCATGACTCTCGCTTTCTCAAAATTTTGGATGACAGCCATTACTGGTTGGTGACACTTCTAGACCCACGCTACAAGGAGAACTTTATATCTCTTATTCCTGAGATGGACAAAAATGGGGCAGTACCAGAAGGCTCTTGTTGCAGAACTATTAAAAAATTCCCATCTGAAAACGCTGGCGGCAGAGGTCACAGTTCATTGAACAATCAAGGAGTACGGGAGAGAGAGACACAACTTCAATCCAGAAGAGGCAGGGGAACACTTTCAAAGTTCTGGGAGAGTTTTCTCAGCCCCTCCCATCGCACAGGCCCTGAGGCGCGGGGTACTCTCACAAGGAGTGCAAAGTTTGGGAAGATGCTGAGGAAGTACCTTGCCGACCGTACCAACGGCCTCCGTGATTCTACTGTGCCTTATATTTATTGGGTATCCAAGCTGGATACGTGGAATGAACTGGCTCTCTATGCCTTGGAGGTCCTGGCCTGCCCTGCTGCTAGCGTTTTATCAGAGCGGGTTTATAGTGTCGCTGGTGGAATTATAACTGATAAGCGCATCCGCCTGTCAACTGATAATGCTAACAGGCTGACTCTTATAAAACTGAACAAGGGCTGGATTGGGCCAGACTTCTCTACACCGCCGAATGATATCAGTGTAACATAAACTGAAATCCAGTGTCTTTTTTTGGGAGGTGTATTCCTATGCACCTCTTCACACCCACACATGGGTATATGCTTCCTGATTTTGGCTATCTGCTCTTGTCCTCCTCCTTCTCCTCATCCTCATCCTCCATATCACCAGGGTGACCGTGGTCCATCATGCAACACCCACATAATTTTTTTAAAGGGTGTTTATGATGCCCGTAAAAAAGAAAATTATACAGCATGTTCATGTATACCCCCCAGGGGTAAATGTTTGTCAGCCCATACACTTAGTTCATGGGCATTACAAGTATAGGAGACCCGCTCCTTTCTAATGGGAACATTTTTTTATGAGGCCCTCTAAGTCTCTTCCAAGGGACATTGGAGTGCCTCCCAATTTTTGGCAGCCCTTGCATTCACTGCATAGGCCAACACTTTGGGAGACCCTCTCCTTTCTAATGGGAATTTGTCGTTACTGTGGCCCTGATCTATGTGTCTTTAAATTCTTAGTGAGGTTTTTCCTAAACTTGGTCAGCCGTTGGACTCACTGCATACCCTATAACTGTAAAGCAGACCCTCTCCTTTCTAATGGGAATTTGTCATTACTGTGGCCCTGCTCTATGTGTCTTTAAATTCGTAGTGGGGTTTTTCCTAAATTTGGTCAGCCGTTGGACTCACTGCACACCTTATAACTGTATAGCAGACTCTCTCCTTTCTAATGGGAACATGTCGTACTTGTTACTGTGGCCCTGCTCTATGTGTTTTTAAATTGCTAGTGGGTTTTTTTCCCAAATTTTGGCTGCCCTTGCAGTCACAGCATGGGCATTACCACTATAGGAGACCCGCTCCTTTATAATGGGATCATTTTTTTTACTGAGACCCTCTTCTATGTCTCTTCAAAGGGGTATTGGGTTGCGTCTGAATTTTTTGCAGCCCTTGCAGTAACTGCATACGCAATAACAGTATAGGAGACTCACTTGTAAATAACAACAAAGCATAGCCGGCTGATGGCTCTCTAACAATAGCGAGGGCCGACTGCTGGCCTTTTAAGAATAGTAAGGGCCCCCTGTTGGCCCTATAAAAATAGGCTTTGTGACTTTCAAAGTCCCTCCATCATAAATGAAACAGGATGTGTCTGATGATGTGTCACACACCACATGGCCAGATAAGGTTGTAAAATGTTAAAATGACATTTCCCAGTGAAAGCATTTGTCTTGGTTGAAATCAATGCAAAAATGCATCAAAAACGCTATGTGTGAACATAGCCCAAGGTGTGGAGGAGTATTTTTGGTTTGGTTATTTATTTTGCCTTATATACAAGCCATTACCCTGGAAAGGATGTTCCTTAACATATTTCCCAGGAAAATCCATTTTAGTTTCGTTTTTGTATGTTTTATTGTGAGTCTGTAAAATTGGCGTTATACTCTGACAACGTTGTTGACAGCAGTGACCTGGGAGTCAGAAATGCTTCCAGGGGTCTTCCCCATGCTGTTCCCATGTCATTTGAGCACTGTTCCCGTCAATTTGGGCAATTTTTAGGCCCTCTGCAGACCACCGGGGGGAGCGGCCTGAAAAATGCTCAAGTTTCCCATAGACTTACATTGGGCTCGTTGCTCGGGTCGAGCACCCGAGTATTCCAATTTGCTCGACCCGAGCAACAAGTACCCGAGAATTTTAGTGCTCACTCATCACTAATGTATATATCTCTTTTCGTAAATGTTAGTAGCTGCTCGTTTTGCATCTATTTTAAATTTCGCGTGATTGTCATCCTATTGGAGTTGTTCACATATGTTTATGGGGATTTTCCCATTAGGCTTTAAGGAAGAACGCCGTCTTGCATTTGAAGTGCGTCACCATGTGCTTTCCTGCTCCCCAATCTTCTTGTATAGAATTTTAACCAATTTTGAAATAAAGAGGATTTTTTATGATTCATCCAGAAGCTGGACTCCTTCTACATATTCTAGGAACCGGCCCCTCGTCTGCGGCCCTGTGACAGTCGAAGTTTGAGCCTTCAAGTCCATGTCTAAGGTAGATGTCTGACCACTTCCTCTCCTCCAGAATATCATCATACCGGGCTGGTCATTCCCACCAGTAACTTTTCATGGGAGGACTAGGGAGGCCCTCTAGCAATGGGGAGTTGAGCATGTCAAAATACATCCTCCTCCAATTTATCTTGGGCACTTTTGATCTCCTGCCATTACCTCCTCTACTGCGGCACTGGCCTTTACGGGATCTTTGTCTTCAACTGCAGTCATGCAACCACACCAGGAGGTGGGTCCATAGGCACCGGGACCTGTTCAGCCTCTTCAAGGGGTGGCACCTCTGAGTAGTACTCCTTCATCCGTGTTAGTCCCCTAGGAAGTTGTTTCCGCTGCCCCTGTATCACTGGCAGGCATTCCCCCCTCCAGCATCTGACTCCAGCACAGCACCTGGAGCTCGTGTATAAAGCCACCTTGGGTTGTGAGATGGTGGTCCACGACCAGGAAGCGATCATCCTTGGTGTTGTTACTGTGTGGCAGTCGTTACTGCTGTGGTCCAATGTCTATGGGGTGGAATGAGCTGGAGCCACGGGGGAACTTGGCCTAGAAGCATAGGTGCACTGAAATACTTACATGAGCACACTTTTTTTGCCAGGTCACATATGGGCTGTTGCTTGGTTCTGTGCTACTTCCTTAAATGAAGGCCTATAGAGTCTCAGAACAAGGCTCCACAGACTTACATTGAGAAAACGACTTCCAGGTCACACTTAAACTCCTGTGTGCACCAGTAAGCCTGTTTGCAGGTTACATGGGCCAGACAAAGACCATAGCAACTCTGGAAACCGGGGAAGACGGTGATCGGTAATATTTTAATGCACTTAAACATCATCACATAAATAGTTAAGACGGATTCTGAAATTAAAATGTTGTTAAGACATCTTTTTTACTATAATACTGATAGGACACATTCAATGGCAAAAGAAACAATTATATCCAGTGACTCACAGACAAAGTTTACCCCAGTTGGGGTCATTGGCTTTTCACTATCCATCACTGGTCCAGATCACCATGATGACTTTTTTCTGCTACAAACTTGCTCTGCAGTTTGTAACACCAACACATTTATCTGCAAGCTTTCCCAGCAGAACCCTAGTGCATGAGGTCTCCCCTCGGTTTGGCTAAGTTTAGTGAAGTTTATCGTGTTGTATTAAAGATGGGCTAATTTAAAGGAAATATGACAGACTCATATTTTAGCAGAACATCTGTTATCTTGGAATATACTTTAGTTTTGTTTATCTAATAGTGTATAATTTGCAGAGCTATGTCCTAGAAGTATGACATAACAATGACATGAAGGCTCCCGTACTGCCTCTGAGTGACAGCTTTCTACTTAGTACAATAACAGGAAGAAAACTGTCAATTAGTTTCAGGTTCCTTTCTATCATGTGTACATCGAACTGGTGCCTTACAGCGTTACCATTGTCTGCTACTATTAAAATTTTTGTTCAGCAAAACTATTGCACAGTTCCTAATCAGACATAATCTTGGTGACAGATTTCCATCAATGGGTATCTATCATCACATACAATGCCCCAAAAATGTCGCCATAGTGTTATACATGATAAGAAAAGGTTTGTAAATGTGCCATTTTCTAAAATGTTACTTTCAGAGTAAAAGAAAAAATTAAGTAGCATGTGCTACCTGTATATAGTGATGACTTCTTTTGAGACTAGGTCCACCCACACAACTAATCATAAGCATTCGCACACTATAATCCTGTATAACGCTATGGTTTAGCGTTTACAGTCTCGATGTAGTGACAGGTTCCCGTTAATGAAATCTATAAAGGCTGCTTTCATATGCTGCATTCACAAAGCAAAAAAAATGGCAGTATCGATAGAGCAGGGAAATAGCTATTCCACCATCAAATTGCGTGGCCAACTGTAAAGCAGTAAATCAAGCTCAGCCCTTCTGTGGTTTCAGCCATTTTGCTGCACAGCTGCAATGTCTGCAGCTTGGAGGACAAGCCTTAGAGGATGGTGCTCTTTTGAAAATGGGTATCTGGTGTTAAGGATATGTTCACGCCTTGTGGCCGCAATACTGTTTTTGCATGCAATTTTTGAAAATTGCGGCAAAACGATACACTTTTGCAGTGATCATATAAAAATTGTAATGTAACTGCAACTGTAAACACAGCCTTGTTATTAGGGATGTATTTGTCATTCATGCTGATCTACACATTTTAAGTAGTCATGTCCCATACTGTTAAGTTAGGCGCTAAAAGTGCCCAGACCCTTAAGATAGTAGTTTATGCCCCATGATCAATTGAGTAAAGTCAGCCAAATCTGCCAATATCAATGGGTTCGGCCAACAGTCTAAATTGTATTGGGACCTCTGACAGCTGATTGTCAGAGAGATAAGGATCCATTTGTCCATTTTTGGACTGCAGATCCATTTGTTCTCTATTGAATAAGCCACCACCAGAGATGTTTCTCAGTGCCTCTCTCACACAGAACAAAGGAGCATTTGACAGAGTGAGTGCTCCTGTGCATTAGGTGAGATAGCTGCCCCTGCCGAATGCTATTTAAAAGTCTATGTCCTTTAGTCATTCAATTCTTCCGATGACCTATATGGCTTTGCTCAGATAGCTTTGTTTTCAGTCTTTGTATTTTCATTTTTTGTGTAGTCCATGTGTGCAATGGACAGCCCACTGAACCTACAATTATTGTCAAGTCTGACAAATTAAGAATTACTACATGTACATTACTACAGTTTCAGAACCACCATATGTACAGAAATACATAATTAGAACCATCATCAGTGCATGAATAAAGCACTCGAACTACCCTATGTACATGAATACATTAACATCAAAAGTACATAAATACATCAGCAGAACCATCACCATACAAGAATACAGCACCAGAATTATTATCAGTACATGGATACAGCACCAGAACTATCATCAATTCATGAATACAGCACCAGAACCACCATCAGTACATTAATACAGCACCAGAACCACTAGCAGTATAGGAATACAGTACCAGAAAAATCATCAGTTCATGAATTCAACATCACAACCATTATGAGTACAGGAATACTGCACCAGAACTATCATCAGTATATCAGTATATCAATACAGCACCAAGCTTAGTACAGTGATCAACTGCAATGACAGGTCAGCCCCTGGTATATGCAATTGTATGTTATGAACCTTCAACTCCCAGTATGTCCTTAACAATGTTAGAAAGATGATGGTAGTTGTCCTTACCAGCCATCACCAGACTGCAGATGGTACAGGAATCACAGTTCTGATAAGATTCAAGTAGTAGCACTGTTAAACATTTAAAGAGTAACACCTTTTGGGAGATATCTTATATGTTTTAGACCCTTTCATTCTGAAATGATTGGTGTGGGTCTGGGTCCTGAGACTGCTTCTAATGATCACTTAGAAGTACGGGCAGCACGGTGGCTCAGTGGGTAGCACTGTAGCGTTGCAGCGCTGGGCTACTGGGTTCAAATCCCAAGGAGTTTGTATGTTCTCCCCGTTTTTGGGTTTTCTCCGGTTTCCTCCCACACTCCAAAGACATATAGATAGGGAATGTAGATTGTGAGCCCCAATGGGGACAGTGCTGATAATATCTGTAAAGCGATGTGGAATTAATGCTGCTATATAAGTGAGTAAAATAAATAAATACAAAGTATGCAGTTTAGGAGACAGGAGCCTATGACTTTTTACTGAATCTGAGCTCTGCCATGTTTAAGCAGTGATTTAATTGAGATCTCAACTCAATGAAATCTCTAAAGGATGTAATTGAGCTGAGATCTCAATCTGCGCCTGTGCCGCCACCGATGCCATTTTACTGAAGATAGCAGGGTGTAAAGAGGCCCAAATTACAATACTATTTCAGCTATGAATTTCTCTAAAACAGCAAAGCAGATCTCCATAAGAAAAGTAAGGATGTATTCAGCATTAAATTACCTTTAAATACATGCCATTAGTCTGGGGGATGAAATCCTGATGGCAAGTTCTCTTTAAGAAAATCTAAAAAATGTTTTTACACAAATGGATAGAAATATTATTAAAATATAGACATAAAACACAAAACACAAATGATTTCTAAGTTCTATGTTTGATTAATATTCTTTTCTTTGTTCGTTTGTTATTATTGTGTGGCCTCAAATACAAATCAAATGTATTCATTAGTACAGATAGAAATAGGAATAAAATATTCTTTTCAACTTCTATTGAATTTATTAGGGAGAATTTGGTATGGAGTTAGACATATGAAATAGGACAATGATAGAACATGCTAAGTATTTGAAATGTCAGTGGTTCCCCTGACTAACATTACCTTCACATTCGGAATCTTTCAGATGCATATGAATATGTATGAGAGTGATAAAACTCGCAGCATACTGGATTATATATAGCTTGGAGATATTGTATGTCACTATTATTAAAAGTGTCATTTTGCTGACAAAAATTGTGCGATTTGTAAACAACATGATTTATGTTTGCAAAAAAAAGCATTACTTGTAAAATTTTAAGTACTCTCAACATCGCGCATCACAACTGCAGCCAATCACTGAGCTCAGAGGCTCTGCCGATGTAGATGGCACTAGCTGCAGAGCTCATTGATTGGCTGTAGTGGTAATTCATTAACGTTACTACTGAACCCAAAGCACGGAGACTAGAGCAGAAGCAGAGTGCTGGCGCTGGAGCGGGGTAGGGTGAGTACCATCTGGCTTTGTTATTTTACATGCCTGCAAACATTTGGGGTCGACTTTATTAAAGTCACTTTAAATTTGTGATAATAATACACATGCTTTGTCTATTTTTACATTTTGGACAGATTAGATTATACCAATGTCCAATATTGTACTGCAAAGTCCCATTTATGGGGCTGCAAAAGAGGCATGACATACTGAAAAAGAGGCATGTGCCTGTTTTTATGCACATCACAAACTGCACTTGCTGGAGATAAATATGGTTGCACCAGGTTTTCCCAAAGCATCAGATCTACTCTTCATCTTACATACTCCTTATCTGTACCTTTGGCCTGTATCTGTGAGAAAACGTTATGAACTGTTCCTAAGAGAAGTCAACTGCAGACTGTTCTGGGTGTAACATACTGTGTAGTGTTTGGTGGACACTACGGTGTTTAGGGATGGTGCCCCCATTTCCCTAATATGAAGGGACCTGTTGACTGATTGTTGTTCATTCCCTTGAACATTTATCCTCTCTCTACCGCCTTGGCCTATAGTTAATTGATGCTGGTCGCACCTCCTCGCCAATTGGATTTAGTTCCTCCTTCATGGCCACAGGAAATCAGGGGTGTATGGCTAAAGGTCTTTTGTTATTCCCTACCTCAGCATTGGGATCCCTCAAATCTATAATATAATCGGAGATGCATCCCTCTGTCTGAAGCCTTTATAGACTGCGCAAGTGCGACACGCCTGCGCAGTCTGGCTCCAGACAGAAGAAGGCATCGAGCCGTTACAGGTAAAAGGAGTGTATGGCTCCAGAGATCGCGGTATGCATAGGCACTGAACGCATACTGCGATCTCCAGCACCATTCTTACATACTTACCTGACCGGGAGGAGTGTTGCTGCGACGCCTCTGTTCTGTCCAGAGGGCAAGGGAGGAGTTCGGCGTCAGAATCCGCGCATGCCCATAACACTATCAGGCGCCATTTTACTGAAGACACATTTGCGGTATGGGCACGCGCGTACTCCAGCACCACACTCCTGCCCTGGCCTCCGGCAGAACGGGACGCAGCGCTGGAGCGCAGGGAAGAAAGGTGAGTATAAGTGTTTATTTTTTTTGTATGTGCAGCATGATAGGGATGAGGGATGGGGTACCATGCATACCAGCATAGGGATGAGGGGGTGCCATGCATCCCAGGATGAGGGATGGAGTACCATGCATTCCAGGATAGGGATGAGGGGCCACCATGCATACCAGGATATGGATGAGGGGGTACCATGCATACCAGGATGAGGGATGGGGTACCATGCATACCAGGATAGGGATGAGGGGTGCCATGCATACAAGAATGAGGAATGAGGTACCATGCATACCAGAATAGGGGTGAGGGGTGCCATACATACCAGGTTACGGATGAGGGGGTAACATGCATACCAGGATAGGGATGAGGGGTGACATGCATACCAGGATTGGGATGAAGGGGTACCATGCATACCAGGATAAGGGATGGGGTACCATGCATACCAGGGGATTGGGGATGATGGGGTACCATGCATACCAGCATACGGATGAGGGGGTACCATGCATACCAGGATTGGGATGAGGGGTGCCATGCATACCAGGATTGGGATGAGGAGTGCCATGCATACCAGGATAGGGATGAGGGGTGCCATGCATACCAGGATAGGGATGAGGGGTGCCATGCATTCCAGGATTGGGGATGAGGGGTGCGATGCATACCAAGATTGGGGATGAGGGGTGCAATGCATACCAAGATTGGGGATGAGGGGTGCCATGCATACCAGGATTGGGCATGAGGGGTGCCATACATACCAGGATGAGGGATGGGGTGCCATGCATACCAGGATTGGGATGAGGGGTGCCATGTATACCAGGATGAGGGATGGGGTGCCATGCATACCAGGATTGTGGATGCGGGGTACCAAATATACAAGGATAGGGATGAGGGGTACCATACATACCAGGATTGGGGATGAGGGGATACCATGCATACCAGGATTGGGGATGAGGGTACCATACATACCAGGATTGGGGATGAGGGATGCGATGCATACCAGGATTGGGGATGAGGGGTACCATACATACCAGGATGAGGGATGGGGTGCCATGCATACCAGGATTGGGGATGAGGGGTGCTATGCATACCAGGATTGAGAGGTATACTTGTGCGCCAGGAGTCCTGCATTGGTGAAAAGTAGTGATGAGCGAGCACTAAAATGCTCGGGTACTCGTTGCTCGGGTCGAGCAAATTGGAATACTCAGGTGCTCGACCCGAGCAACGAGCCCAATGTAAATCTATGGGAAACTCGAGCATTTTTCAGGTGGCTGCCCCTGGCAGTCTGCAGAGGGCCTAAAAATTGCCCAAATCGATGGGAACAGTGCTCAAATGACATGGGAACAGCATGGGGAAGACCCCTGGAAGCATCTCTGACTCCCAGATCACTGCTGTCAACAACGTTGTCAGAGTATTACGCCACTTTTGCGGACTCACAATAAAACATACAAAAACAAAACCAAGATGGATTTTCCTGGAAAATATGTCAAGGAACATCCTTTCCAGGGTAATGACTTGTATATAAGGCAAAATAAATAACCAAAAACAAAAATACTCCTCCACACCTTGGGCTATGTTCACACGTAGCGTTTTTGATGCGTTTTTTGCACTTTTGCATTGCTTTTAACCAAGACAAATGCATGTACCAGAAAATGTCATTTTAACATTTTACAACCTAATCTGGCCATGTGGTGTGTGACACATCATCAGACACATGCATACAGTGCTGAAAAGACATGGGAACAGCATGGGGAAGACCTCTGGAAGCATCTCTGACTCCCAGGTCATTGCCTAAAAGTGTGCCCATCATAAGTGATCCTTGGCGCATGCAAAGATGCCTCCCGCCATGCACCTGTCATTGCAGACTTGCAATAACCACCATCCACATCCTTGTCCCAGTGCATCGTTCAGTTGTCCCTACCCCATTCATTGGAATGCAAGCACAAGTATGCAGCCAGCCACCCACCCACAGGCTGCAATACTATACTGCCAAATTTTTGACGGCTGCTTGCACTTGAAATGTTTTAGGCTCGTGGAGGCGGAAGCTTTTCATAACCTCATGCCGGTGGCGGCCGGGTGTCCATACTCGGTCCCCAGCCGCCACTGTTTCTCCTGGTGTCGTCTCTGTCTTCCACAAGCACGGGTTACCCGTGCCCTCCCCAGTGCACTTACTGGGAAGGACTGCCTCACCACAAACACGTGGACAGGTGAATGTGACCAGGGATGGTACGGAGCCAGTACAAGGCTTTTTTTGCTGAGTTGTATTTCACCACAGCCATATTCTTTAGCTTGGTGAAAGGACTTGGGAAACCATATCTACCCAGCTGTCATTTCTCCCAGGAAGTCCTCTAAAGCTGTTTTCACTTGAAATGTGGCCTTTTAGGCTCGTGGAGGCAGAAGCTTTTCATAACCTCATGCCGACAGCGGCCGGGTGTCCATACTTGGTCCCCAGCCGCCACTATTTCTCCCGGTGTTGTCTCCGCCTTCTACAAGCACGGGTCCCTGAACATTACTGCTTGTAATTTTCTGTGGGAATCTGCTTGCCTCCTAACAGCATGGAATATTTCCAGTAAACTATGGTACGACGCCATGGTATTAGCACTGCCCCCAGTACCAGTAGCGAAGCCTTCCCCAATTTCCTTCTCAGGAATTTTATTTGGTAGACTGAGTGGCTTCCCAAATACATTAGTTTCTCACAAAGGAGCTGAAGATAGAGTGGCAGTAGGTGCAAGTTTCTCCAGCCTGTTAGATATTAGAGGGTGAACGGCAGCACATTGGATCAGTGGTTAGCACTGGAGCCTTGCAGCGCTGGGATCCTGGGTTCAAATCCCAGCAAGGACAACATCTGCAAGGATTTTGTATGTTCTCCCCGTGTTTGCGTGGGTTTCCACCTAGGTAAAAAAGCAGCCGTAGAGTGTCCGGGAACCTTCCCACACACTTTTCTTAGCCAGGACTGCTTCTCGGCTGGGTTGGACGGTCCCACCAGAGAATCCTCTGGTGTGCCCTGGCTTCTATATCAGGAGAGTTCATGATAGCGCTAACTTTGCAGCTGCTATGGGGCTCTTGAGCAGGGGAGAAAGGTGAGCCCTCAGAATCAAATCCTCTGGTAGGCCCAATGTTTTTCAATCTGAAACAGCTTCTCAGTGGGAGTTGTATTTCACCACAGCCATATTCCTTAGCTCGGTGAAAGGACTGGCATAGAGGGAAACCGTATCTACTCCGGCTGTCATTTTTCCCTCATCAGGTTCCGCCCATTGTCACACACAACCATGCCTGGCTGTATGTTTAGCAGTGAGAGCCACAGATCAAGCTGCTGTGTTACAGCTTTCAACAACACTGCAGCGCTGGGCAGTTTGTCACCTAAGCATTAAGCATGTTATCTTCAGCACAGCCTGTTGCCGCTTCGCCAAGGCAGTGCTGCAGTGCTTTCAGCTTGTGACTGATGTGGTCATTTCGTAGATGGAGGAAGAGGTGCAGGAGCTGAACAAAGTGATTACATTGAGGTTACATTGGCGACTCTGTTTATATACTAAAGAAAGATCCTACTGGGTTTTTTTTACGTTATTTTTTAAGGCAAATGCATTCACCGGTAAATGTAATTTTAACATTTTAAAACCTTATCTGGCAATGTGGTGTGTGACACATCATCATACACATCCTGTTTCATTGATGATGGAGGGACTCTGAAAGACACATAGAGCAGAGCCACAGTAACGAGTACCACATGTTCCCATTAGAAAGGAGAGAGTCTTATATACAGTTATAGGGTATGCAGTGAGTCTAACGGCTGACCAAATTTAGGAAAAACCCCACTAAGAAATTAAAGACACATAGAGCAGGGCCACAGTAATGACAAATTGCCATTAGAAAGGAGAGATTCTGCTATACAGTTATAGGGTATGCAGTGAGTCTAATGGCTGGCCAAATTTAGCAAAAACCCCACTAAGAATTTAAAGACACATAGAGCAGGGCCACAGTAACAAGTACGACATATTCCCATTAGAAAGGAGAGGGTCTGCTATACAGTTATAGGGTATGCAGTGAATCCAACGGCTGACCACATTTAGAAAAAACCCCACTAAGAATTTAAAGACACATAGAGCAGGGCCACAGTAACAAGTATGAAAAAACAAAGGGGTGGGGTGGAGAAGCGCTGTGCTTGTGTGAACCTGTTTAATGGAAAGGATACATATGCAGATACCAAATGACTGCTCACCTTAATGGGTTGTGCAGACCACACAACCCGGGTTTAGAGGCGTCTGTTGTTTAGAGTGTTACCGCCGCGTCCACTGTGTCTCCTCTAAAACCGCTGCCCAAGCTCCCGATCACGTGGTTCCGAGTGTAGATCACGCGGACGGTGACATCATCTCAGGTCCTAGTTGCTGGGAGTGCATCCAGTTCCCTGCAGCTCCGAGCCACAATTCCCAGTGGGAACGATGAGACAATGTGCAAAGTATTGTGGTCAATTCGGGCGCCGGACACTAAATTAAGCACCTGGAACAGATACCTAAAAGAACCGAACCTCTTTATTTAGACACTCTTATGCCCACGACGCGTTTCTGCAGTGGTCTGCTGCCTTCATCAGGTGGAATTCCACCTGATGAAGGCAGCAGACCGCTGGAGAAAAGCGTCGTGGGCATAAGAGTGTCAAAATAAAGAGGTTTGTTTCTTTTAGATATCTGTTCCAGGTGCTTAATTCTGTGTCCGGCGCCCGAATTGACCACAATACTTTGCACACAGTAACAAGTATGACATGTTCCCATTAGAAAGGAGAGGGTCTGCTATACCGTTATAGGGTATGCAGTGAGTCCAACCGCTGACCAAATTTAGGAAAAAACCCACTAACAATTTAAAGAGACATAGAGCAGGGCCACAGTAACGACAAATTCCCATTAGGAGAAAGTCTCCCAAAAATTTGGAGGCACTTCAATGCCCCTTGGAAGAGACATGGAGGAGGGCCTCATAAAAAAAAATTTCCATTAGAAAGGAGCAGGCCTCCTATACTTGTAATGGCCTTGCACTAAGTGTATGGGCTGACAAACATTTACCCCTGGGGGGTATACATGAACATACTGTATCATTTTTTTTTTTTACGGGCATCATAAACACCCTTTAAAAAAATTATGTGGGTGTTGCATCACAGACCACGGTCACCCTGGTTATATGGTGGTGGAGGATGAGGAGAAGGAGGAGGATAAGAGCAAATAGCCAAAATCAGGAAGCGTATACCTATGTGTGGGTGTGAAAAAGTGTATGGGAATACACCTGCCAAGAAAAGACACTGGATTTGAGTTTATGTTACACTGCTATCATTCGGTGGTGTTGAGAAGCCTGGCCCAATCCAGCCCTTGTTCATTTTTTTTAAGAGTCAACCTGTCAGTATTTTCAGTTGACAGGCGGATACACTTATCAGTTATAATTCCACCAGCGGCACTAAAAACCCATTCTGATAAAACGATGGCGGCAGTGCAGACCAGAACCTCCAAGGCATATGCAGTATCAGCGTCTCTGCCCCCTGACAGGCAGAGACGCCGTCCCTCTTACCGCCGCGCTCCCCGCCCGGCGTCCTCCGGTGCTCCTGCTTCTGCTGCTGCCAGCGCGTGCAGCTTCCCGGGCACTGTGCTTAGGGCGCGCGCATGCCCTCCCTCTTAAAGGGGCAGAGAGGACACTAGATATGCTCTTCTTCAATCCTCCGAGTGGATGAAGAAACATGCTGATAAGAGAGGTCTGGATCCGCCTCAGTTCCGTCCGGGAGACAAGGTTTGGCTCTCCTCCAAACATGTCCTTCTCAAAATACCCTCTTATAAGTTGGGTCCACGGTTCATCGGCCCACTTGAAGTCCTCAGGCAAATCAACCCAGTAGCCTACAAGTTAAAACTCCCGGTTGTTACGCTCGCGCCCGGACTGACTGGCATGAGCGTGATTAGTGATCCCACTGTACCATGAACCGAGGAGTGCCTGGAGGGGCGTAACTAAGTATCAACCCGATCCGACCAAGGTCGCACGGAGGCGTAGTCAACTCCGTGGACCAAGGAGGAACCGAGCAGAGGGACCAGGTGCGACTCCAGGTCAGACCCCGGTCACAGTTGTTGACCAACAACGAGGAATGCAGGAACAGGCAGGTTAGACTGGCATACAGGCAGTTGGGTATTGGCAAGTACAGCTGGTATGCAGACAGGTGGTTACTGGCAAGTACGGCTGGTATGCAGACAGGTGACCACTGGCAAGCACGGCTGGTATGCAGACAGGTGGGCACTGGCCAAGGTCGCACAGCGGCTTAGTCAACTCCGTGGACCAAGGAGGAACCGAGCAGAGGGACCAGGTGCGACTCCAGGTCAGACCCCGGTCACAGTTGTTGACCCACAACGAGGAATGCAGGAACCAGCAGGTTAGACTGGCATACAGGCAGGTGGGTATTGGCAAGTTCAGCTGGTATGCAGACAGGGAGATACTGGCAAGTACGGCTGGAGTGCAGACAGGGAGGAACTAGCAGGTTGGAGCGCAGGCTGGATAGGGTCCAGTACAGACTGGGAGACAGGTACAGAGCCGCAGATGCGGTAGACAAGCAGAGTAAAGCAAAACCGCCGGAGCGGAGGACAAGGCAGAGCAAAGAGGAACTGCTGGTGTGGTGAGCAAGCAGAGCGGAGCGAAAACCGCCGGTGTGGTGGGAAAGGCAGAGCAGAGCGGAACTGCTGGAGCAGTGGACAAGGCAGAGCAGAGAGAAGCCGCTGCTGCGGTGAGAAAGGCAGAGCAGAGAGAAGCCACCGGAGTGGTGGGCAAGTCAGAGCAAAGAGAAGTCGCCGGAGCGGTGGGTAAGGCAGAGCAGAGGGAAGCCGCTGGAGCGGTAGGCAAGTCAGAGCAGAGAGAAATCGCTGGAGCGGTGGGTAAGGCAGAGCAAAGAGAAACCGCCGGAGCGGTGGGCAAGTCAGAGCAGAGAGAAATCGCCGGAGCGGTGGGTAAGGCAGAGCAGAGGGAAGCCGCCGGAGCGGTGAGCAAGTCAGAGCAGAGAGAAACCGCCGGAGCGGTGGGTAAGGCAGAGCAGAGGGAAGCCGTCGGAGCAGTGGGTAAGGCAGAGCAGAGGGAAGCCGCCGGAGCGGTGAGCAAGTCAGAGCAGAGAGAAACCGCCGGAGCAGTGGGTAAGGCAGAGCAGAGGGAAGCCGCCGGAGCGGTGGGCAAGTCAGAGCAGAGAGAAGCCGCCGGAGCGGTGGGTAAGTCAGAGCAGAACAGCATTTACCCCACTGCATTTTGGGGTAAGTGAAGAGTCTCCGCGAGCTCAAAGAACACTGGATTTTGGCTGTTGGAGCTGAAAAGAGGACATCGGTAAACCAGGGGAGGAGTCCTGAGGAGATAATTTGCATATTCCCACTGCATTTTGGGGTAAGTGAAGAGTCTCTGCGAGCTCAAAGAACACTGGATTTTGGCTGTTGGAGCTGAAAAGAGGACATCGGTAAACCGCGCGCCGGCATTTTGAAGCTTTTTTTTTAAGCTTTTTTCACTGTTTTCAGAACATTAACAATAAGAACATGGAAGAGTCCAGGAGCCATTTGGTGAGCTGCATATCCTGCTACATGTTCACAGACTTGCCAGTGGAAAAGCCAAACTTCACATGCCAGAAATGCAAGCTTGTGTCCCTGTTGGAGGAAAAGTTGCGAAATCTAGAAGAGAGGTTAACTACCTTGAAAATCATTAAGGAAGGTGAAGACTTCTTAGACAGAGCAGAATTATCTCTTCATGATTCAGAAAGAGAAGAAATTCGAACTGCACCTGACGAAACAGAGGAATGGAAGCATGTGACCCACAGAAGCAGGAGGATCGAGAGGCAGTCAGCACCCATACTGCTCAGGAACCAGTACCAGGCTCTCACGCAGGAGAACCATGAAGAAATACAGCAAAATAAGACTTTGCCAGCAATGAATAACCTTGTAAGCCTTCGGAATCCTCCTGGATGGAGAAAGAAGAATGTTGTGAAGAAAAAACGGAGAGTGGTGGTCATGGGGGATTCCCTGTTGAGAGGAACAGAGGCCGCTATCTGCAGACCAGACATAACCTCAAGAGAAATGTGCTGTCTTCCAGGAGCAAAAATTAAAGATGTGTCTGACAGGATATCAAGACTCTTCAGACCTACAGATCACTACCCATTCCTGCTAATACATGTGGGGACAAATGACACCGCAAGAAAAGACCTGGAAACCATCTGCAGTGACTTTGAAGACTTAGGCAAGAAAGTGAAAGAATTGGGAGCGCAGGTGGTCTTCTCATCCATCCTCCCAGTGGATGGCCATGGAACAATGAGGTGGAATAAGATTCTACAGGTGAACAACTGGCTACGTCGATGGTGCCGTCAACAAGGATTTGGATTTCTGGATCACGGAATGAATTACCTATACGATGGACTACTTGCTAGAGATGGGGTGCACCTTACGAAGACTGGAAAACATGTATTTGGAAGTCGCCTTGCTACACTCATCAGAAGAGCTTTAAACTAGAACAATGTGGGAAGGGAAGCAAAAGGCCAGAAAAAGCCATACAGCTGACAAATACTATTGAGATCTCTGCTACTGGAAGTGGAAAGGAAGAACAAAGACAAAACAATTTAAATAATAAAAATATGGGAGGAAGAGAAACCAATCACAAACTAAAATGTTTTTATACAAATGCACAAAGCATGGGCAACAAACAAGGAGAATTGGAACTACTAATGCAGGAAAAGGAATATGATGTCATTGGAATCACTGAAACTTGGTGGGACGATACACATGATTGGAATAAAAGGCTAAAAGGATACAACTTATTTGCAAGAAACAGACTTGATAAACGAGGAGGAGGTGTTGCATTGTATGTTAGAAAAGCGTATATCTGCACAGAGATTGAAGCTTCAGAGACTGGGAGTTCTGTGGAAACTGTTTGGGTAAGAATACAAGGAGAGAACAACGGAAAGGACACCATTGTAGGCATTTACTACAGGCCACCTGGGCAAGCTGAAGATATGGATGAACTCTTTATGTATCAAATGACCAAGTTCTCCAAAAAATATGACGTAGTGGTCATGGGAGATTTCAACTATCCAGACATTTGTTGGGAATCTGTCTCAAGTAAAACTAACAGGTCAAGCAAATTCTTATCCTCTCTTGCTGACAACTTTATCTTCCAAAAGGTAGGGGAGAAAACAAGGGGATCTGCTACTTTGGATCTAATCCTTATAAACAGGGAGGAAATGGTTGAGGAGGTAAAGGTGGCTGGGACCCTAGGAGGCAGCGATCATGCTATTATAGAATTTTGGATAACTAGAGGAGGAAGACATGTGAAGACTCAGACTTCAAGGTTAGATTTTAGAAAGGCAGATTTTAAGAGACTCAGAAAGAGAATAGGAGGGATCCAATGGCTGGATGTCCTTAAGGACAAAAATGTCCAGGAAGGATGGGAAATTTTTAAAAATGAGATTCTCAAAGCACAATCGTTAACAATCCCGAAAAGTAGGAAGAATGGGAAGCATTTAAGGAAACCAGGATGGATGAACACAGAACTTAAACACATGCTAAATAGAAAGAAAGAAATGTTTATTAAATGGAAAGAGGGAGGCATATCTAAAGAAGATTATAATGCAGTCTGCAGATCCTGCAGGGCACGTATCAGGTTAGCTAAAGCTGACAATGAATTAAGGCTTGCAAGAGATGTCAAAAGCAATAAAAAAGGATTTTGGGGGTATGTCAAAAGTAAAAGAAAAGTCAAAGATGCTATAGGATTTTTACAGGATGAAAATGGAGAAATGGTAAGAGAGGATGTTGAGAAGGCCGAACTTTTTAATTCCTATTTTGCATCTGTTTTCTCTCAGAAAGAAAATGTAACATCAACTGATCTTCACTGTCCTTTTAAAGGAATAGAGGAATCCAAGTTATCTGTAAACAGAAAGATTGTGAGGGAATATTTAGCTAACATAAATGAGTTCAAGTCTCCAGGTCCAGATGAATTACACCCCAGAGTACTGAAGGAGATCGTAGAAGAAATTTTAGAACCACTCTCCATAATCTTTGAAAATTCTTGGAGAACAGGAGAAGTCCCAGAAGACTGGAGAAGAGCAAATGTTGTTCCTATCTTCAAAAAGGAGAAGAAGGTGGACCCAGGGAACTATAGGCCGGTGAGTCTGACTTCTATACCAGGAAAGATCTTTGAACAAATTATTAAACAACATGTATGTAAGTACATGGATAAGAATGAAGTGATTAACCAGAGTCAGCATGGGTTTGTAACTAACAAGTCATGTCAGACTAACTTAATTTCCTTCTATGACAGAATCACTGACTGGGTGGATCAGGGAAATGCTGTAGATATAGTATATCTTGACTTCAGCAAAGCATTTGACAAAGTATCTCACACCATCCTTATTGAAAAAATGACCAAGTATGCAATGGACCAGGCAACTGTTAGGTGGATTCATAACTGGCTTAGTGATCGGACTCAAAGGGTGGTTGTAAATGGCTTCACATCCAGCTGGATGAATGTCTCAAGTGGGGTACCACAGGGCTCCGTCCTGGGACCTGTATTGTTCAACATCTTTATCAATGATTTAGATGAAGGAGTTGAGGGTAAACTGATTAAATTTGCTGATGACACAAAGCTAGGAGGGATAGCTAATACTAGAGAAGAGAGAGAGAGGATTCAAAAAGACCTAAATAAACTGGAGCAGTGGGCAGCAACCAACAGAATGGTTTTTAACAGGGAAAAATGCAAAGTACTACATCTGGGCAATAAAAATGAAAAAAGCATATACAGAATGGGAGGAATAGAGCTAAGCAACAGTACATGTGAAAAAGATTTAGGTATACTAATAGATCATAGACTGAACATGAGTCAACAGTGTGATGCAGCAGCAAAAAAGGCAAATACAATTCTGGGATGTATTAACAGAAGCATACAGTCTAGATCACGTGAAGTCATTATCGGTCTTTACTCCTCTTTGGTCAGACCCCATCTGGAATACTGTGTACAGTTTTGGGCACCACATTTTAAAAAAGACATAGACAAACTGGAGCAAGTTCAGAGAAGAGCGACCAGAATGGTGACTGGTCTGCAAACCATGTCCTATGAGGAATGGTTGCAGGATTTGGGAATGTTTAGCTTGCAAAAAAGAAGACTGAGAGGAGACTTAATAGCTGTCTACAAATATGTCAAGGGCTGTCACATTGTAGAAGGATCATCTTTATTCTCATTTGCACAAGGAAAGACTAGAAGCAATGGGATGAAACTAAATGGGAGGAGACACAGATTCGATATTAGAAAAAACTTTTTGACAGTTAGGGTGATTAATGAGTGGAACAGGCTGCCACGAGAGGTGGTGAGTTCCCCTTCAATGGACGTCTTCAAACAGAGGCTGGACAGACATCTGTCTGAGATGATCTAGTGAATCCTGCTTTGAGCAGGGGGTTGGACCAGATGACCCAGGAGGTCCCTTCCAACTCTACCATTCTATGATTCTATGATTCTATGATTCTATGAGAACAGGGCTGAAGGTGCAGGCAGAGAGGACAGGGCTCTGTTCACATGGAACAGACTGGAAAATGCAGGAAGATGGCTAGAACACAGGAGGTAGATACGGGGGAAGGGAAAAGGGACAAGCAGAACCAGATACACAATAGGTACTTACTATGAAGTAGCGAGTGGACACAACACTCACAAACAGAAGTACAGAGACAACGAGTTGGAGTTAGGTGCAGGTTCAGATTCTGCAGGAAAAGGGAAGGTACGGACATAGAGACAAACAGGTAACAGGCTAGGATACAGTTCAGACAGGAACTGCTACTGCAATGAGAAACAAGAACGAGCCTGGGTATACAGCCCCCAGAGTGGCGGAAACAGACTAGAAACAGAACAGGACCTGGCCCTACAGTAGCAAAGACTAACTGAGTGAAGGTGTTGCTCAGGCACTCCTTCTGGGTGGAGGGGGTTTAAATATCAAGTGACTCACAGCAATAGGCTGGAGACGCATTAGGGGTGCGCCCACAGCAGCTTTAAGAATCAGGAAGTAACCGGGCCATGGCCCTAAGCAGTCAGTCAAGAGACATGCACACAGCATGAACTGGAGCAAGGTTTGTAGGCTGGACTGACAGGTAAGATTGCGGTCTTGCATAGTGGGAGGTGGTGCACTATGCAAGCACGCCGCCAGGGATGTTACAGTACCCCCCCCTTTACGCCCCCTCTCTTCTTCAAGCCTGCAAGGGTCTTCTGCAGAGAATTTGGAGGCCAATCCTTCTCTTCAAGAGGATTACCTCTTCTGTCCATTAGAGGAAACAAAACTGATCTCATCATCTTGATGACTAGGATGCTTCCTCCTATCAAGCCATCCTCAGCAACAGATGAAGTGGGTGAAGTACCAGGAACAGCACACAGGAAAGTCTCTCTCCATTTGTTATCAGGTAGCACCCTGGTGGATTCAGGAGACAACTGGAGGTCCTCCGCCTGGTTGGAGGGGTGCAGAGACTCGGGGGTAACCACCGCCTTGATGTACACTTTGCCAAGCTTACTGGATGAAGTGGGTGGCGTACCAGGTACCGGGTGTAGGAAAGTCTCTCTCCGCTTAACATGTAGCACCCCGGGGAATTCAGGAGACAACTGGAGGTCCTCCGCCTGGTTGGAGGGGTGCAGAGACTCGGGGGTACTCACTGCTTCGAAGTACACTTTGCCAGGTTTACTGGATGAAGTGGGCGAAGTACCAGGTACCGGGTGTAGGAAAGTCTCTCTCCCTTTGTTATCAGGTAGCACCCCGGAGGATTCAGGAGACTCTGGAGGTCCTCCGCCTGGTTGGAGGGGTGCAGAGACTCGGGGGTAAACACCGCCTTGATGGATGTAGGACCAGATTTAGAGACGGAGGGTCCTTGCTTTAGGACCATCTTCAGACTGGTTTCAGAGATGACATGTCTGTAAGGCGGGACGATACCTGAAGCCAGATCATTGGTACAATCGTCGAGACTGTGTGGGGACATCGCCTCCGCTTCTCTTCCCTCGGAGACTTCAGCGCACAGCGAGTCTGCGACTAGCAGATCTGGTGAAGAAGAAGAAGAAACTGCTGACTGTCCGGAAGATGTGGGGACTAGACACCCCTTGTACCTCAGCAGTCCCCCAGGATACACCATGCAGGATCTCCAGACCTGAGGGGGACTAGATCTCTCGGCTCTGGACGACCTGTGGGTAAGCCAGTCAGCACCTGGAATGTGAACTTCTTCATGTGTAATGCTTCAATCTGGGGCTTAATTTGTACAGACATATTTTGACTGTTTCTGAGTAGGGCTCATCCTTCTGCTGACAATGCCCAAACCGGCTTCTGGAGTTGTCGGACGGGAATCAGACACCGACACTTCAAGGCTTTATGCCCAAAACTTCCGGTTAATCCGAGGTCTTCACTTGCCACGGAGACAGTCATGGTCATCTGTGGAGAGGAAACACTAACGCCAAGGGCAACCTCTCCTACAGGCCTTGTCTTGGGATTCTCCAACCTTCGCTGGAAAAAGACCGTCAGGGGGTCCCAAACCACCGCATCGGGACCGCAATCCGATTTTGTGACTGAGTTCTGGCTTCTGCTTTGCCTGACGAACATAGTCATCCTTCATGGATTCTGTGCGGAAAGCTGCCTCTACCGGCTGCGGAACAGGAGGTCTTTGGGAGGACAGAACCTGGCGTGACAGTTTACCTCTACGCCTTGCACGTCTGGACTGCCTCTTGAGGTTGGGAAGACAAGTATTCTGTGGAGCATAGTCATCCTGTGTGGATTCTGGGTGGGCAGCAGTCTCTTCGGGCTGGGGGACTGGTAGGCTACCTGCACACATTACCCATCGGGGCTGCTCCAGGATATTGGGAAGGGAAGCTTTAGCAGAGGCTTCAGGATTAGAGTCATCAAAGACCATTAGAAAGGCCACCAAGAAGGCCTGCAGGTCAAAGACGATAGGATCCCATGCTTCCCATAGGGGGGTGATCCACTTCAAGGCGTCACACGCTAGGTAGGACATCATAAATGCCACTTTAACCCGATCGGTAGGAAAATAGTGAGCATACAACTTGAAATGCAGCATGCATTGCTCCACAAAGGCACGGCTTCATTTTGGATCCCCATAGTACCGTGGTGGATCCACAGGAACGAGTGCTGATAGATCCATTTGGGCTGGTGCGTAAATCGCCTGGGCCATAGCTTGAGAAAAAAAAATTTTCTTGGTGCACTTATTCGTCAGACAAGGATTCAAAATGTCTCTGAGAGCGAAAGGCCATGGGGCTCAACGGAAACCATGGCCTGAGCAAACTGTTACGCTCGCGCCCGGACTGACTGGTGTGAGCGTGATTAGTGATCCCACTGTACCATGAACCGAGGAGTGCCTGGAGGGACGTAGCTAAGTATCAACCCGATCCGACCAAGGTCGCACGGCGGCTTAGTCGACTCCGTGAACCAAGGAGGAACCGAGCAGAGGGACCAGGTGCGACTCCAGGTCAGACCCCGGTCACAGTTGTTGAACCACACCAGGGAATGCAGGAACAGGCAGGTTAGACTGGCATACAGGCAGGTGGGTATTGGCAAGTACGGCTGGTATGGAGACAGGTGGGTACTGGCAAGTAAGGCTGGTATGCAGACAGGTGGGCACTGGCAAGCACGGCTGGTATGCAAACAGGTGGGCACTGGCAAGCACGGCTGGTATGCAGACAGGGAGATACAGGCAAGCATGGCTGGAGTGCAGACAGGGAGGAACTAGCAGGTTGGAGCGCAGGCTGGATAGGGTCCAGTACAGACTGGGAGACAGGTACAGAGCCGCAGATGCGGTAGACAAGCAGAGTAAAGCAAAACCACCGGAGCAGAGGACAAGGAAGAGCAAAGAGGAACTGCTGATGCGGTGAGCAAGCAGAGCGGAGCGAAAACCCAAGGTGTGGTGGGTAAGGCAGAGCAGAGCGTAACCGCCGGAGTGGTGGACAAGGCAGAGCAGAGAGAAACCGGCGGAGCGGTGGGCAAGGCAGAGCAGAGAGAAGCCGCTGGAGTGGTGGGCAAGTCAGAGCAGAGAGAAACCGCTGGTGCGGTGAGCTAGGCAGAGCAGAGAGAAGCCGCCGGAGCGGTGGGCAAGTCAAAGCAGAGAGAAGTCGCCGGAGCGGTGGGTAAGGCAGAGCAGAGAGAAACCGCAGGAGTGGTGGGTAAGGCAGAGCAGAGGGAAGCCACCGGAGTGGTGGGCAAGTCAGAGCAGAGAGAAACCACCGGAGTGGTGGGTAAGGCAGAGCAGAGGGAAGCCGCCGGAGCGGTGAGCAAGTCAGAGCAGAGAGAAACCACTGGTGAGGTGAGAAAGGCAGAGCAGAGCGGAACCGCCGGAGCGGTGGACAAGGCAGAGCAGAGAGAAACAGCAGGTGCGGTGGACAAGGCAGAGCAGAGCGGAACCGCCGGAGCGGTGGGCAAGGCAGAGCAGAACAGGGCTGAAGGTGCAGGCAGAGAGGACAGGGCTATGTTCACATGGAACAGACTGGAAAATGCAGAAAGATGGCTAGAACACAGGAGGTAGATACGGGGGAAGGGAAAAGGGACAAGCAGAACCAGATACATACAAGGTACTTACTATGAAGTAGCGAGTGGACACAGCACTCACAAACAGAAGTACAGAGACAACGAGTTGGAGTTAGGTGCAGGTTCAGATATTGCAGGAAAAGGGAAGGTACAGACATAGAGACAAACAGGTAACAGGCTAGGATACAGTTCAGACAGGAACTGCTACTGCAATGAGAAACAAGAACGAGCCTGGGTATACAGCCCCCAGAGTGGCGGAAACAGACTGGAAGTCACAGGTAACAGGCCTGGGTATACAGCCGCCAGAGTGGCGGAAACAGACTAGAAACAGGACAGGACCTGCCCATACGGTTCCGTACCCTCGCTTCTGAGCTTGCCTGGAACAACGATGCCCTGGTGTCCACCTTCTGGGAGGGCCTTTCCGTTCGGATTAAGGACGAGTTAGCCGGCCGGGACATTCCTACCACCCTGGATGACCTGGTGTCACTAGCTACCCGGATTGACCTCCGTTTCCTAGAACGTGCTAAGGAGACTACCCGGGAGAGAAGATTTCCTCGTCTTGCTCCTATTTTCCAAAAACCGGCTTCCCAATGAGCAACTCCCTGGGCACGCTCTCCCGAACCTATGCAGATTGACCAGACCAAGATGGTCAAGTCTCGCCAAGAAACACGCCGAGCTGAGAGGAGCTGTTTCTACTGTGGTAGTAAGGAGCACCTGATCCGTTCCTGTCCGGTGAAGCCGGGAAACTCCAGCGTCTAGGACCGCTCGGAGAGGTCATCCTAGGCAAGAGTAAATCCTCTCCGTTCTTGCCTTTGTCCGTCTCTATCTCCTGTGGAGAGAACCGCTTCTTTGAAACCACACATCTGGACTCCAGAGCCGCTGGGAATCTCATTTCCCAGTCCCTTGTAGAAAAGTATCAGATTCCTACCAAACCTCTGGCTGAACCATTGGCAGTCGCTTCCGTGGAAGACTCCTTCCGGTGACCATCTTGCTCGTCACAGAGCCCATAACCCTGCAGGTGGGAATGCTGCACTCAGAGAGGATCTCCTTCCATGTGCTTTCCAGACTCTCTCACCCTCTTTTGCTAGGTCTACCCTGGCTACAGAGACATGAACCTGTTCTGAACTGGCAATCCGGTGAGGTGCAGGATTGCCATGAGACCTGCCTGGTTCTGGTTCGCCCGGCTCGACCTCCATCTACTCCGACTAATTTACCTGGTCTACCGGCACCCTACTGGTCCTATGCTGATGTCTTCGACAAGAAGGAGGCAGAGACACAGCCACCTCATAGGCCATATGACCTCCCTATCGACCTGATACCCGGTTCCACTCCACCCCGTGGGCGTATTTACCCGTTGTCGTTGGCCGAAACCCGGGCCATGTCGGAGTACATCGAAGAAAATCTGGCTAGGGGATTCATCCGGAAAGCTTCCTCCCCGGCTGGAGACGGATTTTTCTTCGTAAAAAAGAAAGACGGTTCACTTCGCCCATGAATCGATTATAGAGGTCTCAACCAAATCACTATCAAAAACAAATACCCCCTGCCGCTCATCTCTGAGCTGTTCGACCGCCTTAAAGACGCGAAGATCTTCACCAAGCTCGATCTTCGTGGGGCATATAACTTGGTCTGGATCCGCCAAGGAGACGAGTGGAAGACGACATTCAAGACCCGGGACGGTCATTATGAATACTGTGTGATGCCCTTCGGCCTCTGTAATGCTCCCGCCATCTTCCAAGAATTAGTTACCGACATCTTCCGTGACCTCTTATATTCTTGCGTGGTGGTGTACCTGGACGACATGTTGGTCTTCTCTCCGGATATTCACACACACCGGAGGGATGTTCGTCAGGTCCTGCTTAGGCTCAGGCAGAATCACCTTTATGCAAAATTTGAGAAATGCCTCTTCAAGCAGACCTCTCTTCCGTTCCTGGGCTATATTATCTCTAAGAAAGGTCTATGGATGGACCCCGAGAAGATCTCTGCCGTCTTAAAGTGCCCCGTCCGGAGGGGTTGAAGGCGATTCAGCGATTCCTGGGCTTCGCCAACTACTACCGTCTCTTCATTCCACATTTCTCTTCCCGGACTGCTCCCATCTCTGCGCTCACCCGAAAGGGAGCAAATCCTAAGGAATGGCCGTCCGAAGTGGAGGAGGCCTTCCTCTCCTTAAAACAAACCTTCTCTTCCTCCCCTGTACTGCACCATCCGGATAGCAACAAACAGTTCTTTCTGGAGGTTGATGCTTCCTCTTCCGGAGCCGGAGCCGTGCTCACCCAGAAATCTCCATCCGGGAGAATGGTAACCTGTGGCTTCTTCTCCAAGCTCTTCTACTCATCTGAGCGCAATTACTCCATAGGAGACCGAGAACTGCTAGCCATCAAATTGGCACTGGAGGAGTGGCGTTACCTGCTCGAGGGGACTCTGCACCCGGTGGTCATCTATACTGACCACAAAATCCTGGCTTATCTACAGAATGCCCAAAGACTCAATCCGCGTCAGGCCCGGTGGTCTTTGTTCTTCGCCCGCTTCAACTTTACCCTACATTACCGCCCGGCGGACAAGAACGTTAAAGCAGACGCCTTGTCCCGATCCTTCCTGTTGTCCGATCAAGAGGAGGAGCCTATGCATATCATCGATCCCTCCAAAGTGATGAATGTGGCCCCCTTGGACCTGTCTCGTCTCCCACCCGGTAGGACGTTTGTAGCGGTTCCGGATCGTAAGAAGGTTCTTCACTGGGGTCAATCATCCAAACTAGCTGACCATGCTGGCCAGAAGAAGACCTTCCTGCTCTTTACCCGGCCTACCCTGCGCCAGGATGTGGTAGACTTCGTCATGGCCTGTTTGTCCTATGCTCGCAATAAGGTTCCCAGACATCTTCCTGCCGGCCGTCTCCTGCCTCTTCCTGTACCTGCTGCCCTGTGGCAACACATTGCTATGGACTTTATTACTGATCTCCCTGTTTCTGCCGGTTGCACGGTCATTTGGGTGGTCGCTGACCGCTTTTCTAAAATGGCTCACTTCATTCCTCTGCCTGGTCTCCTGTCTGCATCTGTGCTGGCTAAGGACTTCATCCATCACATCTTTCGTCTCCATGGCCTACCCCTCCACATTGTGTCTGATTGAGGGGTCCAGTTCACTTCGCGCTTCTGGAGAGCTACGTGTAAGCTGCTGGATGTCACCCTGGATTTCTCCTCTGCTTACCATCCTTAGTCCTATGACCAAGTGGAACGTATCAACCAGATCCTTACCAGCTTCCTCCGGCACTTCGTCAACGCTCACCATACCGATTGGGTGGAGCTCCTACCATGGGCCGAGTTCTCCTATAACAACCATAAGAGCGAATCTTCTTCCAATTCCCCGTTCTTTGTGGTCTATGGTCAACATCCCCGGATTCCGTTTCCCATTTCCGCTTCAGTGGACAATCCTGCCGCGGAGTCTATGGTCAGTGAATTTTCCACTATTTGGGAGGAAACTAGAGCCGCTCTTCTTCAATCCTCCGAGCGAATGAAGAAACATGATAAGAGACGTCTAGATCCGCATCAATTCCGTCTGGGAGACAAGGTTTGGCTCTCCTCCAAACATGTCCGTCTCAAAATACCCTCCTATAAGATGGTTCCACGGTTCATCGGCCCATTTGAAGTCCTCAAGCAAATCAACCCAGTAGCCTACAAGTTAAATCTCCTGGTCACCTTACGGATTTCCAACTCCTTCCACGTATCTCTCCTCAAACCAGTTGTGCTTAATTCTTTTTCCGACAATCCAGGTACCTCCCCAGCTCCGGTCTCCGCTGAGGACATCTATGAGGTAGAGAACATTAGGGCCACCAACAGGGTAAGAGGTAAAACCTTTTTTCTGGTAGATTGGAAGGGGTTTGGCCCAAAGGAGAGAACTTGGGAACCCAGGGAGAACATCCACGCCCCACTTCTCCTTAGAAAATTTCTTTCTGGCCTAAAAAAGGGGGGGCGTAAAGGGGGGGGTACTGTAGTATCGGCGTTTCTGCCCCCTGACAGGCAGAGACGCTGTCCCTCTTACCGCCGTGCGCAGCTTCCCGGGCACTGTGCTTAGGGCGCGCGCACGCACGTGCTCTCTCCCTCTTAAAGGGGTCGCGCACGCCGTCCCAAGGAGTCCCCGGCCAATGGCTGGAGGGCCTCTCATATATAAGGCACCTCCTCCAAAATGGAGGTGCCTGTGCAAGGTTGTAGCTTTGTGTGTTAAACTCTGATTCAGCCCTCAGGTCCCGCTGCTAACCTGACTACCAGTCCAGCCCACCAGCATGACTACCAGTCCAGCCCGCCAGCCTGACTACCAGTCCAGCCTGCCAGCCTGGCTACCAGTCAAGCCTGCGAGCCTGACTACCAGCCCTGTTCGCCAGCTTGTCTACTCTCCAGCCCGACAGTCTGTCTACAGTCCAATCCGCCAGTCTGTCTATGGGCCCTGCCACCCTGTTTACCTGGTAGCACCTGCCTGTTACCTGCCGTGCCTACCAGCCAGCCTACCTGGAGGCTCCTGCTTGTTACCTGCCGTGCCTGCCAGCCCGCTTACCTAGAAGCACCTGCCTGTTACCTGCCGTGCCTACCAGCCCACGTACCTGGAGGCTCCTGCTTGTTACCTGCCGCGCCTGCCAGCCCGCTTACCTAGAAGCACCTGCCTGTTACCTGCTGTGCCTACCAGCCCGCCTACCTGGAGGCTCCTGCTTGTTACCTGCCGTGCCGGCCAGCCCGCTTACCTAGAAGCACCTGCCTGTTACCTGCCGTGCCTGCCAGCCCACTTACCTAGAAGCACCTGCCTGTTACCTGCCGTGCCTGCCAGTCCGTCTGCCCGGATCACCCATCAGCCAGCCTGCCGTGCTCATCTGCTGTACCGGTCAGTCCCTGCCTTCTGACCCGTGGGAGTCACCTGCTCTCATACAAGGTCGGTCCCCAGAGTAGCACCTGGTCCCTCTGCTCGGTCCTTCCCTGGTGATGGAGTTGATTTAGACGCCGTACGACCTTGGTTGGTCCGAGTTGATACCTAGTTACGCCCCTCTGGTCCCTCCTTGCACCGCATCACAGAGGTTCCACCCCCCGGATCTGTAACAGCATAGAGAGCCAGTTCATTCCACGTATCCAGCTTGGATACCCAATAATTATAAGGCACAGAGGAATCACGGAGGACGTTGGTACGGTCGGCAAGGTACTCCTTCAGCATCTTCCAAAACTTTGCACTCCTTGTGAGAGTACCCCGCGCCTCAGGGCTTGTGCGATGGGAGGGTCTGAGAAAACTCTCCCAGAACTTTGACAGTGTTCCCCTGCCTCTGCTGGATTGAATTTGTGTCTCTCTCACCTGTACTCCTTGGTTGTCCAACGAAGTGTGCCCTCTGCCCCCAGCGTTTTCAGATGAGAATTTTTTGAATAGTTCTGCAACAAGGGCCTTCTGGCACAGCCCCATTTTTGTAGACCTGTCTACCTCAGGAATTAGAGATATAAAGTTCTCCATGTAGCATGGGTCTAGAAGTGTCACCAACCAGTAATGGCTCTCACCCAATATTTTGAGAACGCGAGGGTCATGGGAAAGGCAGCGTAACATAAACTCAGCCATGCGTGCCAGACTACCAACAGGCAAGACTTCCGTGTCCTCACCAAGAGGATGACTGACCATGCTCTCCTACTCCTCCTCCTCTCTGTCCTCTGGCCATCCATGCTAAACAGACGGTATGACAGCTGTGCAGGTAGTACCATCTATAGTGCATGAAACTAGCTCCTGTCCTTCCTCCTCCTCCTCTTCCACATTGTCACCCAATCCACGTTGGGATGAGATGAGGCTTGGCTGTGTGTAATCACCCTGTATGGTTCCTTGCTCCATCTCATCGTGCTCCGCCTGCAATGCATCCTCTTTGATTGTGAGCAGAGAGCGTTTCAGAAGACAGAGAAGCGGGATGGTGACGCTAATTATGGCGTCATTGCCGCTCACCATCTTGGTGGAGTCCTCAAAGTTTTGGAGGATGGTACATATGTCTGACATCCATGTCCACTCCTGAGGTCTTATGTGTGGAGTATGAACTGAATACCGACGACCTTGTTGATGCTGGTTCTCAACAACTGCCCTCTTCTGCTCACAAATCCTTCCCAACATCTGCAGTGTAGAGTACCAATGCGTGGGGACATCGCACACCAATCTGTGAGCCGGAAGCTGAAAACGCTGATGAAACACGGCATGGGCGGCGAAAGATGTAGCTGACTTTCTAAAATGGGCACACAGGCGGCGTACTTTAACAAGCAGATCCAGCAGCTCTGGGTAGGATTTGAGAAACCACTAAACCACGAGGTTAAGCACATGGGCCAGGCATGGTACGTGTGTGAGTTCGCCTCGCCTCAGAGCCGCCACCAGGTTCCGGCCATTGTCACACACGACCATGCCTGGCTGTAGGTTCAGCGGTGTGAGCATCAGATCTGCCTGCTCTTTCAGAGCTGTCCACAACTCTTCAGCATTATGCGGTTTGTCACCTAAGCATATTAGCTTCAGCAGAGCCTGTTGCCGCTTGGCCGAGGCAGTGCTGCAGTGCTTCCAGCTTGTGACTGATGTGGTCATTTCGGAGATGAAGGCTGAAGAGGAGGAGGAGGCTGATGAGGATGAGGTGCAGGAGCTGTAGACCGTGGGAGCAACCCTGATTGACCTAGGGCCCGCAATCCTTGGCGTCGGGAGGACGTGTTCCGTCCCAAAGTCCGACTGGGTTCCGGCTTCCACTCTGTTAACCCAGTTTCAGCGAGATGTACCGTCCCTGCCCACAAGCTCTTGTCCACGTGTCTGTGGTTAGGTGGACTTTCCCGGTAACTGCGTTGTTGAGGGCATGGCTAATGTTTTGGGACACGTGCTTGTGTAATGCGGGGATAAATAGTGGCAGCTGGGGACCGAGTACCGAGGGACGGCCGCCACCATCAGGTTGCGGAATGCTTCTGTCTCCACGAGCCTTATAGGCATCATTTCGAGCGCAAGCAGTCATGAAATGTGAGAATTAAGTAGTGTGGCCTGTGGGGCATTGGCTGCATATTTGCGCTTGCGTTCCAAGGACTGGGGTATGGACAACTGAACGGTGCGCTGGGACAAGGACATGGACGTGCTTCCTGATGCTACTACTTGAGAGTTCGCAATGACAGGTGCAGGGCAGGAGGCATCTTCACATGCACCATGGACAGGGGATTGGCTTGCATGCACAACAGTGGAAGAAGTAATGGTGCCACCCGCAGACACTGTTCCTGGACCCTGGGGTTCGGACCACAAAGTCGGGTGCTTTGCTGCCATGTGCCTGATCATGCTGGAATTGGTCAGGCTGGTCGTTTTGCCATCCCTGCTGATGCTGGCCTGGCTGGTGGTGCAAATGGCCTTATTGGGGTTATCGGCAGAGTCTTTAAAAAACAACCAGACTCGGGAAGAACTAACAGTTGTACTTCCTTTGTGTTGGTGTTACGGGGAACGGTTGCCTGCCTTCTGTCTGCGGCCACCACACTGCTTCTTCCTGCCTGTTGGGGTGCTCTGCCTCCCTCCCCCTGTGTGCTGCTGTCCTCGCTCTGCATGTCCTCCTGCCAGGTTGGGTCAGTTACTATATCATCCACCACCTTGTCTTCCACTTCTGCACTCTGGTCCTCCTCCTGACTTTCTGGCAATTGTGTCTCATCATCGTCCACCTCTTGTGACACTTTCCCACTGTCGCCTTCGTGTGACCGTGGCTGCTCAAATATTTGGGCATCGCTACACGCGATCTCCTCTTGCCCCGCTTCAAGTGGACCGGGCGAGAGGCCCGAATGTATAAATGGAAAAGTGAACAGCTATTCAGAGTGTCCAAGTGTGGGATCAGTTGTCTCCGGCACTCAGCATGGTGGGAGGAAGGAGGATCAGGGTGAGGAATATGCGGTCCAGACTCACGGCTACTGAGACTTGACCATGTGGAAGACAGGGTGGTGGTGGTGGCTAAGTGACTGGAAGCATTATCCGCTATCCAACCAACAACCTTTTGACACTGCTCTGGGTTCAATAGTGGTGTGCTGCGGCCCCCTAGGAATTGGGACAGGAAGGTCAGGCAAGAAGATGTGGGTGTTTGTTGTGGCACAATTTCAGCTTGCCCACGGCCTTGTCCTCGGCCTCAGCATGCACCATCACCATCACGTCCAGTTCCCCGTCCCTTGCCACGTGCCTTGCCCATTTTAAATGGAGGACAGTATCTTCCACGCTCACTACAAATGACTGAGTTTGAAGCGAACTTATATGTGATCCGTGTGACGGAGAAAGCAGAGTTTTAAATACCTGGCCTGTAGGTAAGTAGTTTGAACAGCAAACTGGTGTGAATTGCTTCACTGACACACTGAAAGAAATTTTTAATGGAGGCCAGAAATGGCAGTATTTTCTGACAACGTATATGTGATCCGTGTGACGGAGAAAACAGAGTTTTAAATACCTGGCCTGTAGGTAAGTAGTTTGAACAACACACTGGTGTGAATTGCTTCACTGACACACTGAAAGAAATTTTTAATGGAGGCCAGAAATGGCAGTATTTTCTGACAACATATATGTGATCCGTGTGACGGAGAAAACAGAGTTTTAAAAAGCTGGATTTCTAGCGCTGCAATATGGAAAGGACCTGGTTGTATTCTGCAGTGCCAACAAGCAAATGGCGCAGAAAAACGGTGTTCTCTGGATTGCTTTTTAAGCAAATAATGAGGATTAAGATCCAAAAAAAAGTATTCCTGGCCCTTGAGACCTGGTCCTTAGTATAGAAATATCTAACAGCAGCAGAAGGCAGAATTGGAATGGAGCCTCTTGTATATGCACTGCAGTCTGCTATATAACCTGCCTGCCTATATACACTGCCTGCCTGATATCTCTGCAGATGGATTAGTTAGTCCTCAAAAGGACTGTTTGTTAAGATGGATATGTGTAATGTACGGTTTTTCTCCCTACACTACCTAATACACAAGCAAATCTCTCCCTGACGCAGCAGCAGCTCCCCCTACACTGCCTGACTCCGGAGTGACTGTGACGAGCATGGCGGCGCCAGGTCTGATATAGACCTGATGATGCTGTGCGGCCAGCCAATCACTGTAATACCCACAACCAACATGGCTATGGCATTACAGTGAGTGGCAGGCAATCCCTGCATGTTGATTGGCGCTCTAAAGAGCGCCAAACATGCATGGAGGGGATCCAAGCTCCCGCCGAGCAACCCCGGAAATACTCGTCGAGCGCCGAGCATCTCGAGCAGTGAGATGCTTGGGCGAGCACTGAGCAGTATTGACCATGCTCGCTCATCGCTAGTGAATAGTGCTCAAACCATTGCTTTATTAATAGTTGTTACAATATAACAAAGAATGTTTAAAAAATGCAGTGACCATCCCCCATCCAGCAAAAAAAATACCACTATGCTTATTTATCTTGGGGCCTGGCAATGTAATATGAGGTTGGTTTTGGGTCTCAGCAGTCTTGGGTGCAAAGCTGCAGAGTTGTCGGTTAGTGTAGTAGAATGAAAATGCCAGGGGTAGTATGAAAATGACAGGGGTAGTCCAGAACAAGAATACTGATGACCTTTCCTCCACTCCAATGAAAGTGAATTGGCGCTGAGCTGCAGTACCGAGAACAGTCAGTACACAGTGTACGGAGTGCTGTGGTTCTCTGTACACAGTGTGCTGTGAGTAAAGTTGAAAAATGCCATGTCTGTGTCCATCAATGCACTATCCTCGAGCTGGGAGCTGTGCCTGAGGTCAATCATACTGACCCACATGCAGAAGAATCATATTACAGCTTTGTATGACAGGCATCCATAATATGGTCATATGCTTATGGCCATCTCAGGAAAATAACTCATTTTTAACTAGACACAAACGTAATATGTGCATATAATTTATAATAAATTGCAATTTATATTGAGTTTATGAGACACTTCTAGGATAAGTCATTTCAAAAGCCATTCACAATATCACTCAGACAATGACTGCACACTCAATAGGAAAACTCAATGGGTTTGATTCATCATTTGTGATTCATTGAAATCATTCTTCTTTTTTTGCCTTATGGTATTTACTGACGTTTTTTTGCTTCAAATTTTTTAAATTGATGCACATGGTCGATTAATTTGGTGCAAAATATAACAGTTTAGCCACCAAATTGAAAACTCCTCCAGAAACTTTACTGCAGGGGGGACTGGAGTGAAATGCATCAAAAAATGTGACATTTGGTAAAAGACGCACTTTATGATGTCTAAAACATCTGGATAAGTAAAGTTGTCGAGGGAGTATAATAAAAAAAATAAAAAAGCAAGACAATTTAAAAAGTGGAACAAAACGTATAGAAAATAAGAAGCAAATACAAAATGAGCTAAAAAAAGAGCAAATTACTCCAGAAAAGTAGAGAAACAACAATGATGTTTGGGGCCAATGGCTCCATGGTCCATTTTTTTAAATACATTTTTTCTTAAAAAAAAGTCTGCTATGCCAGAAGATAAAGAACCAGAAAGCAATGCAAAACGACTGGCAACAGAGGGAGCATGGTAGGTAAGAGGGATTATTTTTCGACTTATTAATGTACCCTTTATAATAAGAACATGCATTTCCTAACAACTTCTCCAGTAGCTCATCAGTTCATTTATAGATTCAACAATAACTCCCAATGGGACCATGTTTTATTAACTCATGTGAACTCTAAATTTAGTGTTGCAGCTCTTTATATTACCAGGGGACCCCAGCTATTTATCAGGGTTCAGCGCCTGATAAACAGAGCCAGCATTACAGCAGAAATGAGTTTACAGTTCATTTTTCTTTTGGGAATGAGGGTCAGGAACAGGATTGGAATAGGGTTAGGAAGCAGTTCCTACAAATGAGCAGCAAATTTCTAATATCAGCTGCGGCTGCAAATAATTTCATGAGCAATATCCCTTTAATAGTCACACTATGTATAATACAGGACTAGGCCTCTATCTGTTGCCTTTATCACAAGATATCACAGCTATCTCTTCTACTGTACCATGCTTTTATTTGCCCCTCACATGACCAGGATAGATTTTTATCTCCTGAAGGCTGGATTCACATTAGCCTATTACACAATTTTTCAATGCACCTTCTACAGGGTGATTCACTTGTTACTTTTCTCAGAAAAATTGCTGTAACTTCTAAAAGAGATGATCTATTGTACTGAAATTTGAAGTGTGCGTACCTTGGTTCATGAGAAACTGATGATTTAAAGCAGGTGTTGAAAATGTGCACCGTTCACATCCAAGCACGCCTGCACTCGCCGTTCCATATTGTTGAATGTATTCCGCAGGACGTCTGGAGTCATAGCCTGAATTTCTCACTGTATGTTCTCTTGGAGGGCTTGTAATGTTCTTGTCTTGTTAATGTACACCCGACCCTTCAAATGATCCCAAAGGAAAAAATCTGACAATAACAAATTCTTTTCTCTTGATCAGGCCCTTTCTATTCCTAAACGACAGTGACCTTGTATGGGCAAATACGATCTTTCTTAGTCGGCCGTTGACTTTTGGAATACGACATGTCTGTCTCTTGGGAAAGCCTGTGCATTGATTTACGTGGAGATGCCAGAAGTCACTATTTCACATCTTGAATTGTTTCCTCAGACATTTTCGGACATCCTCCATCATGCCTATCCAGCAATGTTCCTGTATGTTCCAGCTTATTCACCAATGACAGAATGCAGGGATTGGACAGCGGATTACAACCTCCAAACTTCTTTAGAAACTCACTTTGGCACCTCTTTAAGAACCAATAAGTTTTCACAATGAAAACACGCTCCTCCACACTGTATCTGTTCATTGTTAACAAATGAAGAAGGAATTTGGCAGGAGAGAAATGCTAGCACCACACAAACTACTGACGTGCAGAAAGGCATGCAGCAAGTTTATCTCGTAGTGGAGACAATCGGCAGGGCGACAAGTCCGCGAGACCACTCGGCATAAGGATGTTTCTCATCCCTGTCACTGAGATTCTTTCCACTTTTCATGAACCAAAGTATGTACAGTCCAAATTTCAATATGGTCGCCCATCTCTTTTAGAAGTTAACGCAATTTTTCCGGGTAAAGTAGAGAGTGAGATGGGCGACCATACATGAAGTCCTCACAATTTCCAGATCTTCATTATTAGCCTCCGGCTGGGTCATAGTGTTGTAGATACATTTAAGTTCAGGTCAGAAGACCTGCAGCCAGCCTGGAAATTGTGGTCCGTATACGGACCATGAAATGTGCTCATATTAACCTGACCACAAGTAATAATGAAAATCTGGAAAATTGTGAAGACTTCATGTAGAAAGTAGATTGAAAAATTGTACAACTTTTCCTTTTACATAGCATATCCTTTACTTTTTGTAAAACAGTAATACTCCTTTAAGAAATGATGAAAGGTATATTCAGTGTTGTGTCGCACTATTATGTCACTTAGGTTGTCACACCGGTAATGTTTGGTGTTTTCATATTGTACTGTCCTAGGAGGCAGCTCTGTACTATATCTAATAAGTGCTTTGGAGACATCGCTATTCTCCTTACCGGTCTCTAGTGGTCTATAAAGGATCATAATGTTAAAAAATAATTAGGTCTCTTCTGTTATCCTCCTGAGTTGTCTAAGGTATGATCACAGTAAGAGGTGACTAATGTTGACCGTGGGTCTGCTTTCCTGTATATTTTATTGAGCACTGTTTTACATGTGAACCCTTAGAACTGGAGAAGAAGACACTTGCATGGAACACGAACTTGTTTTACTTATTCAGTTTAAATTACGATGAAAGCAAATTTGTGACTTGTAAAGTGTCAAATTTTGTGCCCCAGATTCTGAACAAATGGATTTCCAGCTCCCTAAGGAGAATCTGCTGCTTCCTGAGGAGAGTTCATGGAGGTACTTCCTATAGCTGGCAAGATGTGGAACCATTAACAGATGAGAAAACATATCTCACCCATCTAATCTACTCCGCATCAGTTTGCCTATTTGTGCAGAAAGCAGCTATTCTATGTATGAGCAATGCAAAAAAGGCAGTAGGAACCTGAGGTACCCGCTAAGGCCTTTCTTTTTATTCCTAACAAGTACTAATTGGTATTTTGTTATGAATATTATACACGCCAGAAATAATTTTTGGATATATTATATCAATATGCTCTGAAGTGGAAGGACTGTGGTGTGAATGGCCAAATCACTGGCAACCATCAGTACCAGCATTATTTGTACAGATGTCCATCATGGAGTAGAGCCACTAATCCAATGACTGAGGAAGGAGGCTAGCACACCCTAGTGGCTTTAGATAGGCAATTGCAGCAAAAATTTGCTGTTGTAGTGACAAGAGCCTCCTGATTTATATTTGCAGTTTGTAAGGAAAAGTTCTCCTTTGCACCTTTATAATGTTGAATCTATCCTGGAACCGCTAGCAAAATAAGGGCTCATGCACATGGCCGTATTTTTGATTTGAGTGCGATGCAACAAAACATCGGATCGCACTCGGACTAATATTATTCTATTTTGATTTTTTCCTTGAAAAGAGGCGGTCCAAGAAAAAATTTACAGCATGCCTGATCCAATATTCTGATCACACTCGGCCATACAAGTCAATGAGTCCATGGAAAACATCAGACTGCACTTGGATGACATCTGAGTACAGTCCGATTTTCACTGACTGACAGAATGGAGAACATGGAGACATGTTTTCTCCATATTCTCCACCTCCGAGAGAATTTGATCACACTATGATCAGACTAGCACAGTTGATCCAGTTCTCTTGGATGAGAAAATATATGCTCTAGTAACCTTAGCCTTAGGCACAATCTGCACAATTAGCTTTCATTGGTAATAATGAATGCCTCAGCGTGCCCCATTATAAAGTTAATAGGGTCCATCGCATTTCACTAATCTGTCATGGTGAATGGTCCAACAGTTCATCATAGTTTCCCTTATGCAAAAAAAATATTTAATTTCCTTTGCTAAGCCCAACAAACCATAGCTCAATGTCGCTGTCTTCCAGTTTTAAGGGTATAAATGGATCCCTCTATGTTATGTATCTGTATCACATTATAACAGTGTTTCTATTGTGCAGATGATGTGATCTCCCAACTCTCTCCTTATGGCAGATTTCTAGAGAAAGAATAATGGAGCATGTTGCATTTTAACATGCCTAATCCTTTGTTTCTGTGGCAGCATTAGTAGCTGTCTACTGTACACTTTCAGAAACACCGTATATTAAAAGTGCTTAAAAATCGAAGTAAGAATATGTGATTTATGCAAAGACTGAACAGAAACACTTGTCAGGTACTGACAAATGTTATGGGGATAATTACTTTTCCCTTTACAGTAATTATTTAGCATTTTAACCACAATGTTATCTTCCAAAATAGAATGTGGCAATTGAAGTAGAAATCTGCAGGAAGTATCTCCTTGGAAGATAATGATAAATAGACCAAACATACACCATGTGTCACAGATGAATGGATGATAAAATATTTATTTGGAAAGTCTGTGATAAATGTGTGCGGTATCTTTGAGAAACACAAACCTCACCATCAGGATTTTCTGCCCAATCTTATGTACAGTGTATTAGACATCTCTTTGCTGGAATAGTGATTGTCCCCAGGGAGAATCAGCGGGAAGGTAGGAAGACTTCATGATTACTTGGAGAAGTATGCTAATACTTGTTTTTTTACAATGAAGATACAGGTTTATTTATACCATTCTTGTGTTCGTTCCTTTGTTTTTATATATTTGAAATATATCCAAAGAAATGAGCTGGAGTATAAGTTGGTATGCATGCAAAGTATAAGAGCATGTACACCCTGGCCATTTAACACCTTTCCGACCAGGTCAGTAATAGTACGTAGCTGCGCCCTGGGACTTATAGACCAGCTACGTACTACGTACAAGCGGTGCGGGGCAATCGCCGCCGGGTGTCAGCTGATTGTCACAGGTGACACCCGGTGCTATGTGCAGGGAGCGGCACATTAACCCCCGCAATGCTGCAATCGAAGTCGATCGCAGCACTGCGGGGGCAAGCTGGGAGGTAAGTGCAGATACTCACCTCCTCTCCCGGCCTCCAGCAATGTCTGCGGCGGCTTCCGGATGTTGTCATGACGACCCGATGTCGTCATGACAACATTCGGGTCACTAGGAGTCAGGAAATTACTTTGGTCATGCGCAGTGCATGACCAAAGTAATGTCTCCCCTGTGTGCAGCGCTGATAGGCTGCATGGCATAGGGAGCTGCTGCTCTCTATGCTATGCAGCCGATGAGGCTACAAAAAGTGAAAGTCCCATAGTGGGACATAGTGTAAAAGTAAAAAAAAGGGTAGGAAAGTGAAAAAAAAAAAATTTGAAAAAAAAATTAAAAAAAATAATCCCTAAAAAATAATAATATATTGTACCCATGATATTTATTTATTATGAAAAAATAAAAAATAAACCAATAAAAGTACACATATTTGGTATCGCCGCGTCCAGAATAACCTGACCTATAAAACTGTCCCACTAGTTAACCCCTTTAGTGAACACGGTAAAGAACAAACAAAAAAAAACCGAAGCAAAAAACAATGCTTTATCATCATACCGTCAAACAAAAAAGGAATAATACGCGAAAAAGACGAATGTAAATAAAAATGGTACTGCTGAAAATGTCATCTTGCCCCGCAAAAAAACAAGCTGCCATACAGCTACATCATCCAAAAAATAAAAAAAGTTATAGCTCTCAGAATAAAGCGATGCAAAAAAAATATTTTTTCTAGAAAATAGTTTTTATTATGTAAAAGCGCCAAAACATAAAAAAACTATATAAATTCGGTACCGCTGTAAACGTACTGACCCGAAGAATAAAGCTGCCTTATCAATTTTACCACACGTGGAACAGCATAAAAAAAAAAAAAGAAAACAATTCCGGAATTGCTGTTTTTTGTTTATTCTGCCTCCCAAAAATCGGAATAGAAAGCGATCAAAAAATGTCACATGCCCGAAAATGGTACCAATAAAAACGTCAACTTGTCCTGCAAAAAACAAGCCATCACATGACTCTGTCAGGCAAAATATAGAAAAATTATAGCTCTCAAAATATGGTGATGCAACAACTAGTTTTTGCAAAAAAAAGCGTCTTTTAGTGTGTGACAGCTGTCAGTCATAAAAACCCGATATGAATCTGGTATCGTTGTAATAGCACCGAACCGAAGAATAAATTCATCTAATCACTTACACCACACGAGGAACGGCGTAAAAAAATAAACTCTAGGGTTAGGGTTAGGGTTGTGCTAGGGTTAGGGTTGTATTAGGGTTGGGGTTAGGGTTGTGCTAGGGTTAGGGTTGTGCTAGGGTTAGGGTTGGGCAAGGGTTAGGGTTGTATTATGGTTGGGTTAGGGTTGGGCTAGGGTTAGGGTTGGACTAGGGTTAGGGTTGGAATTGTGCTTAGGGTTAGGGATGGGCTAGGGTTAGGGTTGGGGTTGTATTAGGGTTGGGGTTGGGGTTGCATTAGGGTTGGGGTTAGGCTTGGGATTTTTTAAAAGTAGAGAGAAAAAAATGATGATGATATGGCGACCAGTGTTGAGTGCAAGTGCTCGTTACTTGAGTTTGCATCGGGTGCTCGGGTATGCACTGAGTATCGTGGGTGTTCGAGTGACATGCTTGAGTCTCTGCCTCATATGCTTCACGGCCAAAAAAAAGTTGCTGGGATCGCCTGCCAAGCACGAGCGATCCCCGCATGGTGCTTTTTGGGTGTCTAACAACGGTGAAACATGCGGGGCGGGGACTAGAACATGTCACTCGAGCACCCGTGATACATGGTACATACCCGAGTACTCGATGCAAACTCAAGTAGCGAGCACTTGCGCTCAAGACTAATCACAACTTGTTCAATATGATGACCTAATGTTATCAAATTCTGTCGTACCTCTGGGTTCAACATATACACTCTACTCCTTGATAAAATCCTTGGAGGGGTCTAGTTTCCAAAATTGTGTCACTTGTGGGGGGTTTCCACTGTTTAGGCACATCAGGGGCTCTCCAAATGCAACATGGCGTCCGCTAATTATTCAAGCAAATTTTACATTCAAACAGTCAAATGGCGCTCCTTCCCTTCTGAGCCCTGCCGTGCGCCCAAACAGTGTTTTTCCCCACGTATGGGGTATCTTCGTGCTCAGGGGAAATTGCACAACAAATTTGGGGGTCCAATTTTTCCTGTTACCCCTGCAAAAATAAAAAAATTGGGGTTTAAATTAACATTTTTGTGAAAAAAGTTAAATGTTCATTTTTTTTCTTCCCCATTCCAAAAATTCCTGTGAAACACCTGAAGGGTTAATAAACTTCTTGAATGTGGTTTTGAGCACCTTGAGGGGTACAGTTTTTAGAATGGTGTCACTTTTGGGTATTTTCTGCCATAAAGGCCCCTCGAAGTCACTTGAAATGTGATGCGGTCCCTAAAGAAATGGTTTTGTAAATTTTGTTGTAGAAATGAGAAATCGCTGATCAACTTTTAACCCTTATAGCGCACTAATAAAAAAAAATGTTGGTTCCAAAATTGTGCTGATGTAAAGTAGACGTGTGGGAAATGTTATTTGTTAACAATTTTGTGACATATCTCTCTGATTTAAGGGCATAAAAATTAAAATTTTGAAAATTGCAAAATTTTCAAAATTTTCACCGTTTTTTTCACAAATAAGCACAAGTGATATTGAATAAATTTTACCACTGTCATGAAGTACAATATGTCATGAAAAAACATTCTCAGAATCAGGGGGATCCATTGAAGCGTTCCAGAGGTATTACCTCATAAAGTGACAGTGGTCAGATTTGTAAAAATTGGCCCGGTCATTAATGTGCAAACCACCCTCAGGGGTAAAGGGGTTAACAGACAAAACCCAAGAAACAAAATGAGCATATACTCTTCTGTAAGTTAGTAAAAAGCAATAGTGGATTTTTACTTACTTACAGCAGGGTATATGCTCTTTTTGTTTCTATCTTGGGTTTTATATATAAAATATATACAGTGGGGAAAATAAGTATTTGATACATTGTTGATTTTACAAGTTTTCCCACCTACAAAGAATGGAGAGTTCTGTAATTTTTATGGTAGGTACACTTCACCTGTGAGAGACAGAATCTAAAAAGAAAAAAACAGAAAATCACATTGTATGATTTTTACATAATTAATTTGCATTTTATTGCATAAGTATTTGATACATTAGACAAACAAAACATAATATTTGGTACAGAAACCTTTGTTTGCAATTACAGAGGTCAGACGTTTCCTGTAATTCTTAACCAAGTTTGCACACACTGCAGCAGGGATTTTGGCCCACTCCTCCATACAGATCTTCTCCAGATCTTTCAGGTCCGGTTGCGGGGTTGTCAATGGGCAACATTGAGTTTCAGTTCCCTCCAAAGATTTTCTATTGGGTTCAGGTTTGGAGACTGGCTAAGTCACTCTAGGGCCTTGAAATGCTTATTACGGAGCCACTGCTTAGTTGCGCTGGCTGTGTGTTTCGGGTCGTTGTCATGCTAGAAGACCCAGCCATGACCCATCTTCAATGCTCTTACTGAGGAAAGGAGGTTGTTGGCCAAAATCTCGTGATACATGACCCCATATATCCTCTCTTCAATACAGTACCATCATCCTGTCCCCTTTGCAGAAAAGCACCCCAAATTTTGATGTTTCCCTCACCATGCTTCAAGATTGGGACTATGTTCTTTGGGTTGTACTTATCCTTCTTCTTCCTCCAAACACAGTGAGTGGAGTTGATACCAAAAAGTTCTATTTTGGTCTCATCTGACCACATGACCTTCTCCCGTGACTCTTCTGGATCATCCAGATGGTCATTGGCAAATTTCAAACGGGCTTGGACATGTGCTGGCGTGAGCAGAGGGACCTTGCGTGCCCTGCAGGATTTTAATCCATGACGGCATATTGTGTTACTAACGGTAATGTTTGAAACTGTCGTCCCAGTTCTCTTCAGGTCACTGCCAGGTCCTCCTGTGTAGTTCTGGGCTGATTCTTGACCTTAATCAGAATCATCCTTACCCCCACGGAGTGAGATCCTGCATGGAGAACCAGACCGAGGAAGATTGACAGTCATCTTGTGTTTCTTCCATTTTCTAATAATTGGTGTGTGTCTTTGACAATTTGAGTTTACTAAGTCAAAAGAGCAATTATAAAGTCAAACACTAAAGTTGGATGAGAATGTCTGGCCCGCGTTTTCTGTTCCAATTCATCCCAAAGGTGTTTGATGGGATTGAAGTCAGGGCCTTGTACAGGACACTCAAGTTCCTCTACATTAGACTCCTCATGACTAGTGTTGAGCCACCCCCGTAGTGTTCGGGTTCGGTTCGTCGAACACCGGGATGTTCGAGGAACTGTTCGTCGAACTGTTCGTCGAACACCTTAGAACACCGTCGAACACCGTTAAAACCAATGGCAGGCAAACAAAAACACATAGGAACACATAGAAAACACCTTCAAAGGTGTCCAAAAGCTCACAAACTGCTCAGAAGACGCTTTCTTTAAAAAAGCCGGCCGGCAATTCAGCAGCAGCATACACCGGTACCCGACAATTTAGACAAGAAGGAATAGAGCATCACACATAGATTAGATAGATAGAAACATGTCAGTCACATATATATGAAGTACTGTGACAGTGTTGCTTACTGTACTTGTCATTTACTGCAAAGGATTTATTAAAAAAAATAATAGTGTTTTCATGCACCGTCTCTTTAAAAAAGCCGGCTGGCAATTCAGCATCTGTACCCGACAATTTAGAATAGAAGGAATAGAGAATCACACATAGATTAGATAGATAGAAACATGTCAGTCACATATATATGAAGTACAGTGACAGTGTTGATTACTGTACTTGTCATTTAGTGTTAAAATAAAGGATTTATTTAAAAAAAAATTGGCGTGGGGTTCCCCGTAATTTTAGTCTCTAGCGGAGGTTAAGCAGACAGCTGGGGCAGATGTTTGAAGCCTGGGAAGGGGGTAATACCCACGGAGCTTCCCAGGCTACTAATATCAGCCCCCAGCTGAATACCTAGCCTTTACTAGCTATTAAAATGGAGGACCCCCCCCAAAAAATGACGTGGGGTCCCCCCTAATTTAATAGCTAGCAAAGGCTAGGCAGACAGCTGGGGGCTGATATTAATAGCCCAGGAAGGGAGCCATGAATATTGGCCCCCTCCCAGGCTAGAAACACCAGCCGTCAGCTGCCCCAGAAATGGCGCATCCATAGGATGCGCCAATTCTGGCACTTAGCCTCGCTCTTCCACGCTGCCCTGTAGCGGTGGCAGGGGGTAATAGGGTTGGGGTTGATGTCAGCTTATAATGCCAGATGACATCAAGACCAGGTTAGTAATGGAGAGGCGTCTATAAGACACCCCCATTACTAACCCCATAGTCAAAGTTACAAAAAAAAACACAAACACCCAGAATAAAGTCCTTTAATTGAAATAAAGACACAATTCTTTATTGTTCTAAATTAAACCATACTTACCGTCACGCCCATTCCAGCTGAAGCCAACGATCCCCTGCAATAAAAGAAAAATAATAAAGCAACCTCATCCTTACCTTTCCATGGTTCCCAGGACAGCTCCAGCTCTGCTACATCGAGATGACAGGCTGGACCGCAGCAGAACGCTGCCATCCAGCCTGTCATCCCACAGACACTGAGAAGAGCAGGCTTGCTTGCGCTCCTCAGTGTCTCTCTGTGACGGCATCCAGATGAGCCGAGTTCATGTCCAATGAACTCAGCTCACCTCATGCACGTCACTGACAGCGTGGGAGAATTCTCCTGCACTCAGCGCTTCAGCGTGAGAATTTTCCCACGCTGTCAGTGACGTGCATGAGGTGCGCCGAGTTCATTGGACATGACCTCGGCTCATCTGGATGCCGTCACAGCCAGACACTGAGTAGCGCAAGCATGTCTGCGCTTCTCAGTGTCTGCGGGATGACAGGCTGGATGGCAGCGTTCTGCTGCGGTCCAGCCTGTCATCTCGATGTAGCAGAGCTGAAGCTGTCGTGGGATCCATGGGAAGGTAAGGATGAGGTTGCTTTATTATTTTTCTTTTATTGCAGGAGATCATTGGCTTCAGCTGGAATGGGCGTGGCGGTAAGTATGGTTTAATTTAGAACAATAAAGAATTGTGTGTTTATTTCAATTAAAGGACTTTTTTCTGGGTGTTTGTGTTTTTTTTAAATACTTTACTAGAAATTCATGGTGGTCATGTCTAATATTGGCGTGACCCCATGAATTTCGGGCTTAGGGCCAGCTGATAATGCCAAGCTGGCCTTAACCCCTTTATTACCCAGTGAGCCACCGCACCAGGGCCCTGGATGAGTTGGGTACAGCGCCAGAAGATGGCGCTTCTATGAACGCGCCATTTTCCGGGGCGGCTGCGGACTGCAATTTGCAGCGGGTGGGGCCCAGAAAGCTTGGGACTCCCTGCGCTGCAGATTCCAGCCCCCAGCTGCCTAGTTGTACCTGGCTGGACACAAAAATAGGGCGAAGCTCCACGTATTTTTTTTTAAAATTCATGAAATTCATGGAATAATTAAGAAAAAAAGGGCTTCCCTATATTGTTGTGTCCGGCTAGGTACAAATAGGCAGCTGGTGGTTGGGAGCAGCCCGTTCCTGCCTGCTGTACCTGACTGGACACAAATATAGGGCGAAGCCCCACATCAATTTTTTTTCATTATTTCATGAATTTCCTGAAATAATTTAAAAATAATTGACGTGGGACTTCGCCCTATATTTGTGTCCAGTCAGGTACAGCAGGCAGGAACGGGCTGCCCCCAACCACCAGCTGCCTATTTGTACCTGGCCAGACACAACAATATAGGGAAGCCCTTTTTTAAAAAAATTATTTCATGAAATAATTAAAAAAAATTGACGTGGGGCTTCGCACTATATTTGTGTCCAGCCAGGTACAGCAGGCAGGAACGGGCTGCCCCCAACCACCAGCTGCCTATTTGTACCTGGTTGGACACAACAATATAGGGAAGCCCTTTTTTTCTTAATTATTCCATGAATTTCATGAAATAATTTAAAAAAAAAATGCGTGGGGCTTCGCCCTATTTTTGTGCCCAGCCAGGTACAACTAGGCAGCTGGGAGATGGAATCCGCAGCGCAGGGAGGCCCAAGCTTTCTGGGCCCCACCCGCTGCAAATTGCAGTCCGCAGCCGCCCCAGAAAATGGCGCGTTCATAGAAGTGCCATCTTCTGGCGCTGTACCCAACTCATCCAGGGCCCTGGTGCGGTGGCTCACTGGGTAATAAAGGGGTTAAGGCCAGCTTGGCATTATCAGCTGGCCCTAAGCCCAAAATTCATGGGGTCACGCCAATATTAGACATGACCACCATGAATTTCTAGTAAAGTATTTAAAAAAACACAACACCCAGAATAAAGTCCTTTAATTGAAATAAACACACAATTCTTTATTGTTCTAAATTAAACCATACTTACCATCACGCCCATTCCAGCTGAAGCCAATGTCTTCTGCAATAAAAGTAAAATAATTAAGCAACCTCATCCTTACCTTCCCATGGTTCCCACGACAGCTTCAGCTCTGCTACATCGAGATGACAGGCTGGACCGCAGCAGAACACTGCCATCCAGCCTGTCATCCCGCAGACACTGAGAAGCGCAGGCTTGCTTGCGCTCTGCAGTGTCTGGCTGTGACGACATAAAGATGAGCCGAGGTCATGTCCAATGAACTCGGCTCACCTCATGCACGTCACTGACAGCGTGGGAGAATTCTCCTGCACTCAGCACTTCAGCGTGAAAATTCTCCCACGCTGTCAGTGACGTACATGAGGTCAGCTGAGTTCATTGGACATGAATGAGCTCACCTCATGCACGTCACTGACAGCGTGGGAAAATTCTCACGCTGAAGCGCTGAGTGCAGGAGAATTTTCCCACGCTGTCAGTGACGTGCATGAGGTGAGCTCATTCATGTCCAATGATCTCAGCTCACCTCATGCACGTCACTGACAGCGTGGGAAAATTCTCCTGCACTCAGCGCTAAAGCGTGAGAATTCTCCCACGCTGTCAGTGACGTGCATGAGGTGAGCTCATTCATGTCCAATGAACTCAGCTGACCTCATGTACGTCACTGACAGCGTGGGAGAATTCTCACGCTGAAGTGCTGAGTGCAGGAGAATTCTCCCACGCTGTCAGTGACGTGCATGAGGTGCGCCGAGTTCATTGGACATGAACTCGTCTCATCTTTATGCCGTCACAGCCAGACACTGCAGAGCGCAAGCATGCCTGTGCTTCTCAGTGTCTGCGGGATGACAGGCTGGATGGCAGCGTTCTGCTGCGGTCCAGCCTGTTATCTCGATGTAGCAGAGCTGAAGCTGTCGTGGGAACCATGGAAAGGTAAGGATGAGGTTGCTTTATTATTTTTCTTTTATTGCAGGAGATCGTTGGCTTCAGCTGGAATGGGCGTGACGGTAAGTATGGTTTAATTTAGAACAATAAAGGATTGTGTCTTTATTTCAATTAAAGGACTTTATTCTGGGTGTTTGTGTTTTCTTTTAACTTTGACTATGGGGTTAGTAATGGGGGTGTCTTATAGACGCCTCTCCATTACTAACCTGGGCTTGATGTCAGCTGGCATTATAAGCTGACATCAACCCCAACCCTATTACCCCACTGCCACCGCTACAGGGCAGTGGGAAGAGCGAGGCTAAGTGCCAGAATTGGCGCATCCTAAGGATGCGCCATTTCTGGGGCGGCTGACGGCTGGTGTTTCTAGCCTGGGAGGGGGCCAATATTCATGGAACCCTTCCTGGGCTATTAATATCAGCCCCCAGCTGTCTGACTAGCCTTTGCTAGCTATTAAAATAGGGGGGACCCCACGTCATTTTTTTGGGGGGTCCCCCATTTTAATAGCTAGTAAAGGCTAGGTATTCCGCTGGGGGCTGATATTAGTAGCCTGGGAAGCTCCGTGGGTATTACCCCCTTCCCAGGCTTCAAACATCTGCCCCAGCTGTCTGCTTAACCTCCGCTAGAGCCTAAAATTATGGGGATCCCCACGCCAATTTTTTTTTAAATAAATCCTTTATTTTAACACTAAATGACAAGTACAGTAATCAACACTGTCACTGTACTTCATATATATGTGACTGACATGTTTCTATCTATCTAATCTATGTGTGATTCTCTATTCCTTCTATTCTAAATTGTCGGGTACAGATGCTGAATTGCCGGCCGGCTTTTTTAAAGAGACGGTGCATGAAAACACTAATATTTTTTTAAATAAATCCTTTACACTAAATGACAAGTACAGTAAGCAACACTGTCACTGTACTTCATATATATGTGACTGACATGTTTCTATCTATCTAATCTATGTGTGATTCTCTATTCCTTCTATTCTAAATTGTCGGGTACAGATGCTGAATTGCCGACCGGCTTTTTTAAAGAGACAGTGCATGAAAACACTATTATTTTTTTAAATAAATCCTTTACACTAAATGACAAGTACAGTAAGCAACACTGTCACTGTACTTTATATATATGTGACTGACATGTTTCTATCCATCTAATCTATGTGTGATTCTCTATTCCTTCTATTCTAAATTGTTGGGTACAGATGCTGAATTGCCTGCCGGCTTTTTTAAAGAGACGGTGCATGAAAACACTATTATTTTTTTTTTATAAATCCTTTACACTAAATGACAAGTACAGTAAGCAACACTGTCACTGTACTTCATATATATGTGACTGACATGTTTCTATCTATCTAATCTATGTGTGATTCTCTATTCCTTCTATTCTAAATTGTCGGGTACAGATGCTGAATTGCCGGCCGGCTTTTTTAAAGAGACAGTGCATGAAAACACTATTATTTTTTTTAATAAATCCTTTATACTAAATGACAAGTACAGTAAGCAACACTGTCACTGTACTTCATATATATGCGACTGACATGTTTCTATCTACCTAATCTATGTGTGATTCTCTATTCTGTCTTTTATAAATTGTCGGGTACCGCTGCTGAATTGCCGGCCGGCTTTTTTAAAGAGACGGTGCATGAAAACACTATTATTTTTTTTGATAAATCCTTTACACTAAATGACAAGTACAGTAAGCAACACTGTCACTGTACTTATTATATATGTGACTGACATGTTTCTATCTATCTAATCTATGTGTGAAGCTCTATTCTTTCTGTTATAAATTGTCGGGTACCGCTGCTGAATTGCCGGCCGGCTTTTTTAAAGAGAGAGTGCATGAAAACACTATTATTTTTTTTGATAAATCCTTTACACTAAATGACAAGTACAGTAATCAACACTGTCACTGTACTTCATATATATGTGACTAACATGTTTCTACCTATCTAATCTATGTGTGATGCTCTATTCTTTCTGTTCTAAATTGTCGGGTACCGGTGTACGCCGCTGCTGAATTGCCGGCTTTTCATGTTTCACTGTGAGCACAGTTCCCATCGATTTGGGCAATCACTCTAATGCCACAACCACCATGGCTGTGGCATTACAGTGAGTGGCAGACAATCCCTGCATGATTGGTGCTCTAAATAGCGCCAGACATGCAGGACACGCTTTTGGTGCACGAACAGTTATCGAACATAACCTCGAACAGCCGAATTTTTTGCAAATCGTTCGGGTTCGTCGAACAACTCGAACACCGCCCAAAACAGCTCGAATTTGAGATAGGCGAACAGTTCTAGTCGAACACCGCTCATCTCTACTCATGACTTTATGGACCTCTCTTTGTGCACGAAGGGCACATTTATGCTGGAACAAAAATTATGCTCAAACTGTTGCCACAAATTTAGAATTATACAATTGTCCAAAATATTTTTGTATACAGTAGCATTAGCTTAACCCTTTACTGGAAAAAAAGGTGGCTAGTCCCCACTTTAAAATACAGTCATTGCCATTATCGAAACAGAATTATTTATTATTATTGATAACAAGATATCCATTGGCCAGTGCTTAGGGTGGCAGGTGATGGGGGAAGCAAGTATTTCAACCTCAGCACATAGTATAACTTGACTGAGTGCAGAGCTTGCACTCTAGGCAGCTAAATTAGACGTCAGCGGAAAAGCTACATTTATACAGGTGTCAGGCTATGTGCCCACGATGCAGAAATGCTCTGGATTTTTCCTGAGCGTTTCTGCATCTCCCTGGTAGAAAAAAACGCATGCGGATTGTACATGCGGATTGTACATGCGGATTGTACATGTGTTTTCCTGCCAGGGACATGCGGATGTGAAGCGTTCTTCACATGCATTTCCGCATGCGGGTTGACAAGCGCTTTCCAAGCGATTTTAGCATCACTTGGAAAGTGCTTGACAACTTGGTCACACTATATAAATCCATGCAAATGGTATGGATTTATATAGTGTGACCTTAAAGAATGGTTAAAAAAAAAAATATGAATCCATACTTACCTTCTGATGGCCCCCGCAGTCTTGCTTTGCTCCGTTCTCCCTTGCCGGCAGATCGCGGTACACTGCACTGAAGGACCTGCCGTCACATGACTATGACGTCAGCACAGGTCCTTCAGTCCATCACGATCTGCCGGCAAGGGAGGACGAGTTCAGTGGGGGCCATCAGAAGGTAAATATAACATTTATTTTTTATTTTATTTTTTTTCACAGGTTCTATGGTACCCGGGTCCGGAGGAGAGTCTCCTGTCCTCCAGACCCGGGTACCATCCGCACATTGAAATGCTTGGATTCCACATGTACAGATGCAGTGATGCGGAAACCATGCATTTCAATGCAAGTCAATGGCGGCGAAAACACAGCGCTTCCGCAAAATAATTGGTAGTGCTGCGTTTTTTTCCGCAATGATAACCCGCAGCGGGAATCTCCGCAGCATGTGCACAGCATATGCGGATTATCATTGGGGGACATGGCAGGCCTCCTACCATGCATTTTTTAAGTGTTTCTGCAGCGTTTTTGCTGCTGCGGAAACGCTTAAAAAATGCAACGTGGGCACACAGCCTCACTGCTCACGCATGATGTAGCTGCCCAGCAGTCACTATCTATATTTGGTCAAGTAACCTATTCATGTTCCTATTAGGGAAGTGATAGGGCCATGTTATCTCCCTAATCAGGAAATCAGTAGTTCACATTAACCAAATGCAGAGTGGGATAGCCGGGCACCTACATCATACATTAGAAGCTGGATTTTCCGCTGATGCTGCAAAACCTGCCACCAGTGCCCACCCTTCCTTCCTCAATCACTTTTTGCTGATTTTGAGGGTCATGTCTTCTTGAATCTGAATTAATTTGGAAGTCAGGTCTGAGGTCCGAATTAGTTTTGAAATCTGGGATCTGAGTTGATTTAAGATCTGGTCTGTAGTCTGAACTAATTTTGATGCCTGGACCCATTTTAATTTTAATGTCTGTCTACTGTCTGGCCTAGAGTCTAAAATAGTTTAAGGGTCAGGTCTGGGGTTAAGGTAGGGTCTCGGGTCTCGACTAGTTTTGTACCTTCTATGAATGAATTTTTAGGTGTAGTCTGAATTCATTCTAGAGTTTGCGATTTAATTAATCTTAGGTTCTGTCGGCAATCAGAATCAATTTAGGATGTGGTATGGGGTTTGAATTAAATTTCTGAGTTAGTTGGTGGTCTGAATTAGTTTTGGATTTTGGATTAATTTGGACAGCTGAATCAATGTAAATTAAGGTGAGGATATGAATTAAATTTGACAGTCTGATTATGGAATCTGAATTAATAATCAATGTGTGCTTGTGTACATGTAATGAGTGTGTGTGATTAAATATACGTTGGCAGATTGGTATTGTGTGTGTGTAAGTGTGCATTCTATGACCATACTAAGTGAGCCTTGATTGGTATTATTATTTAGATTTAATATTAAACACATTAACTTACTATGTACCTTCAGGAATAACATGTTCTTCCACCTGGGGTTTTGAGGAACTTTGTAGGAAAATTTTTTGGTATTGCATGGTTGTCTAGAATACAAAACTGCCTACTGTTTGCACTGTGTCTTTTTCAGAGGCGAATATAAACTTTAGGTGCAAACACTGGACACATAACTGGAGGTGCACTTTAACAGGGGCACTTTTAATCTCAGTACCTAGGGCAACATTAGCTAACGAATGTGCATCCTCCACCAAATATTACAGTGGGCAGTATGTATTCTGGTAGACATCATTCTCCAGGCATCCACTAAACCCTGATTTGTACATCAGGCTGCCAGAGGAAACATTATGTTCATGTTTAATGCTTCTCAGCCATGGAAACTCATTTCATAAAGCGCCTGATATAGTTCTTGTGCTTTTGTAAATTTCAGGGGTAGTTTGGAATTGTTAAATATTTTTACACTCCATGCTTTAGCTGCCCGAGGTTGACCTATCAGTCCAAAAGTTGTTCTAACTGACTTGTTGCAAAGGTGGTATCTTATGATAATGCCACTCTTAAGTCACTCAGCTCTTCAATGCTTGTCTATAGAGAAACTGTTTTATTTTATGGACATGTATGTAATGGGTGGAGCTGAAACATCTAGACACATTTATTAGAAGGGGAGTTCATATACTTTTAGTGATACAGTAAATATAAATATATAGCCATTAAAAATCAATGTACCTGGCTGGTATACAATACTGCAAGACATCACCATTAGTTGTTTCACCCGTTAGCTCTAAGCAGCTGCATAGCTACGGGCTGATATTGTAGTCTACACTCTCTTGGGATTTCATGTATTCCTTGGAGAGATTAAAGGAGGGATATCTGTGAGTTGTAGAAGACTTTCATCATACAGTCATTTTTTCTTGTTTCTATGAACCAGATTATAGCTCCTTCCAAAAAGAAACACAAAAGGTATTCTTCATATTTATCTGAAACAATGTTTTTTTTATATAAAATGATTTGAAGTCATAGTCTACAGATAACAGCATTTTTTTAAATAAATTATTTCCTTAACTCTTTAGCGCAACATGATGTACTGTAAATGATTGTCAGCAATGGGGTCACCATATGTGGAGGGAGCTTTGGAGCTGAGCTCCTTTCACATGCTGGAGATGCCAACTATGTTACATAGCCGACCTTTGTATCTAATAACAGCAGCCATTAAAAATAAAGAAAATACAAAAAAATAAACATATTTGGTATAACCTCGATCATAAAAGTCCAGTCTATCAAAATATAAAATTAATATGCCCATATGGTAAATTTGGTAAAGAGAAAAACTATAAAAACAATAGAATTGTCAGTTTTAGGTCACCACTTTTCCCTAAATAAATATTACAGCAAATATCACAGCCGGGGGAATGCGCAGATCCACCTGCTGTTATCTTTGTGTCACGAACAGCCCTCTGCTGCCCCCTATCGTCAGGACAATTACGCAATTGGCCAACAGTTAAGGAAGGAGGCCGGAGCTGTTTACACTACTAGGGTGAATATTGGGGAACTCGACATTGCTGAATCAGCTTCAATCGTCCCTCACGATCATCTGCATCAAGTTGCCGTAAGGCCTTCTGTAGGTGAGGGTTCACTCAATCCTGGTTGCTGCTGAGGCTTGCAACAATAGCTGGGACCTCGGCAGCAGCGCCTTCTACGCCTTGGCTGGCCTCCCCTTCATCAGTGCTTGGGTGACGAGCTTGCTCTGCGTCAAATTGTAACAGTTCCATAATCATTTGCTGCCTGGGTTTGCTAGTGGAGTCAATCTGTTTCGTTGACCGACGATTAATGGAGGAGGCCGCGACTGTTTACACTACTAAGCCAATTATTGGGGAACTTACAGTGAGCGTATGGTATACAGTACAGACCAAAAGTTTGGACACACCTTCTCATTTAAAGATTTTTCTGTATTTTCATGACTTTGAAAATTGTCCATTCACACTGAAGGCATCAAAACTATGAATTAACACATGTGGAATTATATACTTAACAAAAAAGTGTGAAACAACTGAAAATATGTCTTATATTCTAGGTTCTTCAAAGTAGCCACCTTTTGCTTTGATGACTGCTTTGCACAATCTTGGCATTCTCTTGATGAGCTTCAAGAGGTAGTCACCGGAAATGGTCTTCCAACAATCTTGAAGGAGTTCCCAGAGATGCTTAGCACTTGTTGGCCCTTTTGCCTTCACTCTGCGGTCCAGCTCACCCCAAACCTTCTCGATTGGGTTCAGGTCTGGTGACTGTGGAGGCCAGGCCATCTGGCATAACACCCCATCACTCTCCCTCTTGGCTAAATAGCCCTTACACAGCCTGGAGGTGTGTTTGGGGTCATTGTCCTGTTGAAAAATAAATGATGGTCCAACTAAACGCAAACCGGATGGAATAGCATGCCGTTGCAAGATGCTGTGGTAGCTATGCTGGTTCAGTATGCCTTCAATTTTGAATAAATCCCCAACAGTGTCACCAGCAAAGCACCCCCACACCATCACACCTCCTCCTCCATGCTTCACGGTGGGAACCAGGCATGTAGAGTCCATCCGTTCACCTTTTCTGCGTCGCACAAAGACACGGTGGTTGGAACCATAGATCTCAAATTTGGACTCATCAGACCAAAGCACAGATTTCCACTGGTCTAATGTCCATTCCTTGTGTTCTTTAGCCCAAACAAGTCTCTTCTGCTTGTTACCTGTCCTTAGCAGTGGTTTCCTAGCAGCTATTTTACCATGAAGGCCTGCTGCACAAAGTCTCCTCTTAACAGTTGTTGTAGAGATGTGTCTGCTGCTAGAACTCTGTGTGGCATTGACCTGGTCTCTAATCTGAGCTGCTGTTAACCTGCGATTTCTGAGGCTGGTGACTCGGATAAACTTATCCTCAGAAGCAGAGGTGACTTTTGGTCTTCCTTTCCTGGGGCGGTCCTCATGTGAGCCAGTTTATTTGTAGCACTTGATGGTTTTGCAACTACACTTTCAAAGTTTTCCCAATTTTTCACACTGACTGACCTTCATTTCTTAAAGTAATGATGGCCACTTGTTTTTCTTTACTTAGCTGTTTTTTTCTTGCCATAATACAAATTCTAACAGTCTATTCAGTAGGACTATCAGCTGTGTATCCACCAGACTTCTGCACAACACAACTGATGGTCCCAACCCCATTTATAAGGCAAGAAATCCCACGTATTAAACCTGACAGGGCACACCTGTGAAGTGAAAACCATTTCCGATGACTACCTCTTGAAGCTCAACAAGAGAATGCCAAGAGTGTGCAAAGCAGTCATCAAAGCAAAAGGTGGCTACTTTGAAGAACCTAGAATATAAGACATATTTTCAGTTGTTTCACACTTTGTTGTTAAGTATATAATTCCACATGTGTTAATTCACAGTTTTGATGCCTTCAGTGAGAATGTACAATTTTCATAGTCATGAAAATACAGAAAAATCTTTAAATGAGAAGGTGTGTCCAAACTTTTGGTCTGTACTGTATATACAACTGATTCTAATGCATGGAATATATATATACCTCACTACGGTCACTGCTAACTACACAATAACCCAAGAAAGATTATTAGCTGCCACCACCAATCGTTTTACAGGTCGATTGGACACATGTTACAGGTAGCGTATGGCTTCAGGGTGTAGTTTACAGAACAAGAGGAACAGAACTATTACATTTTATATTTATTCCAGAAAGATAGGCAGTGTTTATAAAAAAATATACAAGATGATACAAAATGGGAACGACACCATTCGATATATACAATTACATAAAATAAAAAGGATAACAAAAGAAACTTACTAAATATGTGTCACAGAAATGACTAAGGTTTATGGAGGGGAGAAATTCTTGTGAAAACGTGGAACCTGGATCAATGTACACAGTAATCCTGGCATTGAACAAGATTCATAATTGACATTGGCTTTTTATTAGCTCCTAAGTTACGCTCACATACCTCCCCTTGATGACATCTTGTGGGGCGGATTTGTGGGATGTTCTCAGCCATTCAGGATTTTATGAAATGCCTAACTTACTAGATATCTCTGACTCTGAAGGTCACAGGCGTTAGATATTAATGTCATATCTTCATCATGATTTTACCGTTAGACAGAGACCAAGCATAACCTGGTTCGCACCATCTATCAGACATTCAATTGGAGGGATTCTAGTGGTCCCACTGCTATGAGAGTGGATGCGTCCCATTCGTCTTTTCACTACAACATCAGAAATCTATATCACATAAATATCGTATTGATACAACACCCAATATTCCCATCTGAACTCTGGAGTCGGCCTATCTGCCATTGTTCAGTTTTCTTTCATTATAAGAGCCTGGAGAGACAGTTTTCCTCCATTTTGTAAACAAACTTCAGCCTGCTTGTCTGCTTTTCAGTAGAATTTCCTGTTTAATTACCTGCCCGCTGCAGGGATACTCAGCGTCAAGAGGAACTTGAATGGTTAGCTCTTCCTATCATAATTAGTTTTAATTATTTTCTCCCTGGCTGAAACTGGTTTCCTCTTCCCCATATGTCCAAAGTGTCAGCTCTTTGTCCCTGATGTTCTATATGGGGTGGCGAGTGTGGAGATGTTTTAATCTTTCTCTGTGACACAGCTAACCACACATAAAACAAGCCCTTACACAGCACTATTGATGGAAAAATAAAAGGTTACATCATGCACAAAAGGTCTTCTTGTCCCCAGTTTCGACCACACATGGTTCCTGATAATGCCTTGCAACTATCACATCAAATGAGTATATGCCAACAGGGAAAGGGAAAAGGAAAAGAAGCCAGCTCACCGGTAAGTAGAAGTCTTGATGTGATTGAATCCGCACGGATAGCCTGGGACCAGGTGGATAGCCAATATGGGAAGATAATTCCAGCGGGTGCAAAAAACTATTTTTTTAAAAAACTGTTTATTCCACAGAAAAGTTAAAAGGTATAAGGCAGCATACAGACCAGCAGCGTTCAGAAAAAAAATGACGCGTTTCAACCTAAGTGGTCTTACTCATGGTTGTTTTCAGGAGCTGATTGGAGCACCACTGGTTACCTTTACCCCATTGTTGGAGATCCCGGATGAACCCCTGAATAATTAAAAGAGAGGGGAAGAGCTTCAACTCCACGGGTAGTAAGGTAATCAGTATATGGCAATTTTAGGCCACAACCCCCTCTACCAGAACCACCGACAGTACAGGATACAGCATCATCAGTCAGTATCACTATCAGTACAGAAACACATCATTAGGACCATCATCAGTACAGAAATAAAGTACCTGAACCCCAATCAGTACATGAATACATCACCATAACCATCATCAATACATGAATACATCACCAACGATCAATTGTAATGTCAGGTCAGCACCTTACACAATTGTATCACTTGTACATACAGCTCTCAGTATCTCCTTAACAATGATATGGAGATACTGGGAGTTGTTAACAACCGTCGTCAGTCTGCAGACTATACAGGAACTACTGTACTGATGAGACATTGTCAGTATCACAAAAAAAAAACATTTACAATCAGGTATTTTATAGATGACATCTCCTCTGATTGGAGTCATTCTCTTTCTTCTCCAACTGGTCCAGATGCCATGATGACTTTTCACATCTACAGCTTGTCTCTGCAGACTTCTATCTTCTCAGATCTTCTGCAACCCATTCCAATGCAGTGCCCTTACAAATAACAGTGTCATTGTCATTATAATGCCCCTGAATAAAAATATACAGTATGTTCCATGCTATGCCTGTGAATAATTGCTCTTCATTGCGCTCCCTGCACAAGATATGACCCTCACACTATCCCTCTTATAATACATGGCCTCCACACTGTCCTCTCCTTTCCATACTGGGTCCCTTTTCACACTGTCCCCTCATACTGAGTCCCCCCTATACTACCCAGTCTCTATACTGTGCTGTCTCCTCACACTCCCTCCCGCATACTGTTCCTCACTCTGTCCCTCATGCTGTCCTCTTTATATACTGCCCCCTCTCACTATCCAGTCTCTATACTATGTCCGCTCACATTTTTATCCCCATCCTGTAACCTCACACTTTTCTCCTTCAATACTGTCTCCTTACACTACTTCACTCAATACTGTCACCTTACACATTTCTCCCCATACTATTCCTCACACATTTCTACCTCATACTGACCCCTCAAAATATTCATCTCACACTATGCTCTCATACTTTTCTCCTATCATACAGTCCTCGTACCCTCACACTTTCCCCACAATGCTGTCCCCTCATACTTCACCCCAATATTATCCCCTCACGCATTTCTTCCCATATACTGCCTCCTCACTCTATTCTTCTCATATTGTGCTCTCAAACTTTCCTCCCCTCTGTCTCCTCATACATTTATCCCCAATACTGTCTCTTTACATTACTCCCCTCAATACTGTGCCCTCACACTATTCCCCCATTCTGTACCCTCACACTATTCCCCCCATACTGCCCCCTTACACTTTTCTTCCCCCCATACTGTCCCCTTACACTTTTTTCCTCCATGTGGTCCCCTCACTTTTCTACCACATACTGCCCTATCACACTATTCCACCACACTGTCCCGTACACTATTACCCCCTGTATAATAGCCTCACACTATTCCCCCCATAATGTTTCATAACAATTTTCTCCCCATAGTCTGTTAACACTTTTTCTCCATACTGTCACCTCACATTATTTCTCTCAAATTGTCCCCTCACACTATTCTCCCATACTGTCCCCTTACACTTTTTTACTCCATGCTGCTCCCTTACATTTCTCTCTCATACTGTTCCCTCACACTATTCACCACATACTTTTCCCTCACACTATTCATCACATACTATTACCTCATACTATTCCCCCTCCATTTTGTCAATTCACACTATTCCCCCATACTGTCACCTTACACTTTCCCCATACTGTCACACACACTATTCCACCCTGTACTATACCCTCACACTATTCCCCCATATGTCCCCTCATAAATTTCTCCCCATACTGTCCCTTCACACTTTATTCCCTCATACTGTCTCTTCACACTTTCCCCCATACTGTCCCCTCACATTATTTCCCTCAAATTGTCCCCTCACATTATTCCCACCATTCTGTTCCCTCACACATTTCTCCCCCATACTGTCCCCTCTCACTATTCCCCAGGACATTGTCTTTTCACAAGAACTCACCTCTATTAACACTTCTGTTTTTTTTGCTCCATTGAAGCGCGTAAATTACCTCTATCCACCTACTCTGTGTCGCAGGAGTGACATTAGCAGCATAATCAGCTGACCTGATCTCTCTTGTTATGTTGGCCTGACCCGGAAATGCCAGTGGTCAGAACTTCAATTTTACTTGCGAAATATGCAAGTGCAATGGAGTGCAGGGAGCCAGGACTTAACATGCTTTCTGGGCCAGCTGTCAGTTTGACAACAAACTCTGAGAATTGACCAATCACACACCAGCAGCAAAAATGCCGCAGCCAGGGAGAGACAATGGATGCCCTCAGCCCCCCTGCTGCTTGGGCCTGGGGTAACTTATCCACCTGCCCTCCCTCTAGATACACCCCTGTTGAGAGTACATCACAGTGCACAGTTTAGAAATAGGGATAAGAAGTGAGAGCGCTAAAACAGTGGACAAATACTCCAGACATTAAAGTAGTCTAGAACTGCAGCAGTGAACAAGATGTGTGTAGTAGTTTGCGAATAACACAGAGATTAAACTGGGGGGTTGGAGAAGGTTAAAGGAGAAGTAGCAGCAGCAGTGCCAGTGTGATTGATTAGTGATATACTGTTGCTACCTAGCTGGTATTTGTCCTACTCCATGCATTGTCCACTAAATGCAATCAAACATTTTTTTTCAGTTCTTAATGTACTACAAAGCAGCAGCAGAATTGCACAATATTCTTTACAGAAAAAAAATCTGAAATCAGTGTCAGAGACAGTGTGTTTGCTTGTAACAAGTGACTGCACTCAGTTTTTGCATTTCTTGTGAAAAATCTTTAGTGAAGTGGGAATATTTAATTTTTTAAGACTACAAAAGAAAATTCTCCAAAATCCAGGGATTTAACTGTGACTGTTTATCTCAAAAAGTTTGAGTGTCATAAACAATTCTTTTTTTTTCACATCTGTTTAGTCAAATTTTACATACGTACACGCCATAAGACAGCGCTTTGTCGCTGGTGCTGGCTTTTGGATGGGTATCTACCTAAAACGTCTACCACCGAGCCCCTTGTGCTTCCTTTTTAGCCCACGGCCCACAGCCTTTCACTACCGGTAAGACAATCACAGGATTAACTAGCCTAGTTGTATGAAAATTGCTTATGGACGTTCCAGATACATTTACATTGGCATTTGTTAAAGGTTGGTGATTGTTTATATGCCCTACCTGTGCTGCACTTTATAGTCCTATTTTGCAGCCTATTATGACATTTTTCATTAGGGTCCTGTTTTTTGGGTTGTGGACTAATTGGCTGCACATTTGTTGCCATCAGCTGCCAGTGTTTCTTGTTTATATGAAATTTTTGTATTTATAAATAAAATATGTACGTTTTAGCCATTATAACTCCGGTGTCTCCTTTCATAAAATTTAAAAATCTAATAGGATTTCCTATTGATGAGTTTCTGATATCTATTGGGAGTGCTTTCTGAGTTATTGCCTTGTACAGTTTTGCAATATTTTTGAATATTGACTAAGTTCCTTTTCATGTGTCCTGTTATATGTTGCATTTTAGGTGATTTATTCAAGAAGGTGCTGATTTTGTGCTTTTATATGTATTTTTTTGTAATATTATATTATCTACCATTCATGTTATTCTGTGCCATGATTGACCTCTATAAAAGGTCATGACTGACATCCTGTTTTTTAAATACCTGATGGAGTCAGACCGGGTCCAAAACCCGTTGTTTGAATAAAGACTTGCCTTTATCCATGCCACCTCTGATCTCCCTGTTACTGGCAGCACTCATTGAGACCACAGTTTCTATGATGAGATCACTTTGATTTTGCTAACACTGTATTTGTGATAAAAAAAAAAGCTTGAAAGGGATTATATGCAGCTTTAGGAGACCTCAGAGTGTTACTTATGTATTTTTAGGGCAATTGGAAGCTTTGCAGCATTTGCAATTAGATGCAAATTGAATTTTTGGAGAAAAATTTGTTGAGCCTGACGAATTCCAATTTCAAAAGATTTGATCATTTCTATTAAACTTATATTCATCTTTTCCTCCAGCTAGTTGATTTCTTTATAACATTTATGCTTTGTATTTTCAGTGCAAATCAAGTATATTTGAATTTCTGACTATATGATAGACTGAATAGTCTGATTATACAGTCCTGCTCATCATTATTGGCACCCATGAAGTTTAAGTACATAATGTGGAATGTCTCCTGAAAAAAATGAATCAAGTAAAACAGTTTTTTTCTATAGAGCACTTGTGTGAAATACAAAAGAGCAAATGCTAAACAATAATTTAAAACCAAAACCAATGGAAGGGAAAAATAGAAAAACCTAAAGCTTGCTGTGACACTGGTTTTGGCACCCTTTACATTAATTTAGTATGGAAACACATTTTGACTCACCTGTGGTAAATCACAAAAGAGATTCACCTGTGATTAATTGTTGGTGCCCATGTGACATGAGTTAGCCAATGAATGATGACTTCAGTGTTTTAAAAAGCCACATGGTAGGCCCTGTTTTTTTGGTCACAATGGTGAAGACAAAGGAGCTGTCTGAGGACATCTGAACTGCTATTATTGGCAAACACAAGTGTATAAGGCCATCTCCAAAGGCCTTGGTATCCCAGTTTCAACAGTGTGCAATGTTATAAAGAAGTTTGCCAAGCAGGGAACTGTCAAGAACCTCCCTAGACATGGGGGAAAGAGGAAAATTGACAAGAGATGTCTTCGAAGTTTGGTGCGAATGGTGGAAAAAAACAACACGTCAAACATCCAAAGACCTAAAGGCCAACCCGGAACAGTCTGGGGTCATGGTTTTAAAAAGTACCATATGCCACACACTAAACCAAGCAAAGTTTTATGGGCAAAGACCAAGGAAAAAAACATTGCTGAAGAAAAGACATGAAAAGGAATGACTGTTTTTGCCAAAGAGTTCCTTGACAAACCACAATCCTTCTGGGAAAATGTTCTGTAGACAGAAGAAACAAAAATAGAGCTTTTTGGCAATGCAAAGCAACAGTTTGTTTACAGAGGGCGCAATGAAGCTCATAAGGAAAAGAACACCTTACCAACAGTTAAGCATGGTTGAGAATCCATAATGATATGGGGCTGCTTTGCTGCATCCTGTACTGGAGGCCTTGACCGTATCACAAGAATCATGAAATAAGAGAATTATCAAGGGATTTTAGAGCGAAATGTCCTACCCAGTGTAAGAAAACTTGGTTTGAGTCAAAGATCATGAGTCCTCCAGCAACACAATGACCCAAAGCACACATCCAAACGTATACAGGAATGATTGAAAAAGAAAAAATGGATTGTTTTAAAATGGCCATCAATGAGTCCTGATCTCAATCCCATTGAAAATCTTTGGGGTGAACTGAAATCTGCCATTGGGAAAAAGAACCCTGCAAACATTCAAGAACTTGAACAAACTGCAAAGGAAGAGTGGGAGAAAATTCCATCTGAGAAGTGCAAGAAACTTATAGATGGTTACAAGAAATGTTTGGAGGCTGTCAGCAATGCCAAAGGGTGTGCAACCAAGCATTAATTAGGGGTGCCTCTATTGCTACACATGCTGTTTATTCTGTTTCTTCTTTGAAATTGCAACATGGAAGTTGAAAAACAATGTTTTATTGTTGTATTACTTTGGACCACTAATTAAAAATTCCTGAGGATATAACTTTGGTACATTTCCATTCATTTCTGAAGATATTGTACAGTCTATGAAAAAAATAAAGGGGTGCCAATAACGATGAGCAGTTCTGTATAGCCTGAATTTATTCATTATATCATAGAAATCCATGGAGATTATGAAATAGTAAAAGGTCCATTTGATTGGTGCAGAGATGTAATACCAGACTCAGGCAATCAATTAAAGTGGCGCTGTTTCTGAAAAATGGGACAGCCCACATTTAGCAGTCATGGTCCATGACATTCTGCATCTGCGCTGTCAAACATGATTGAAGTGGTTATGCTTGTCTACAGTTCCGTTTCAATACGTACATCGCAGAAAGTTCAATGTATTAACGTATGGTTATGAAAATCTGAAGTCAGTGACTGATGTAATAGCGTGCTCACAATAATTAGATATTAATTTCGCATAAATTTTACTCTTGCATCAGTTGCAGCGGATGATTTTACAGGAGTACCAATCTGTGTAGAGCCGAAATAGTGCAGTCATAAGTTTCTCTGAATATCCCCAACATATAGCATGATATATACATATATATATTTATATATACACACAGGTGCATCTCACTAAATTAGAATATCATCAAAAAGTTAATTTATTTCAGTTCTTCAATACAAAAAGTGAAATTCATATATTATATAGAGTCATTACAAACAGAGTGATCTATTTCAAGTGTTTATTTCTGTTAATGTTGATGATTATGGCTTACAGCCAATGAAAACACAAAACTCATTATCTCAGTAAATTAGAATACTTTATAACAACAGCTTGAAAATGTTTTTAAAATCCAAAATGTTGGCCTACTGGCACCTCTCACCACTAATCCTGGTATACATGGCACCCCTCACCCCCAATCCTGGTATGCATGGCACCCCTCACCCCCAATCCTGGTATGCATGGCACCCCTCATCCCCAATCCTGGTATGCGTGGCACCCCTCATCCCCAATCCTGGTATGCATGGCACCCCTCATCCCCAATCCTGGTATGCATGGCACCCCTCATCCCCAATCCTGGTATGCATGGCACCCCTCATCCCCAATCCTGGTATGCATGGCACCCCTCAACTCCAATCCTGGTATGCATGGCACCCCTCATCCCCAATCCTGGTATGCATGGCACCCCTCACCCCCAATCCTGTATGCTTGGCACCCCTTACCCATAATCCTGGAATGCATGGCACCCCTCATCCCCAATCCTGACATGCACAGTGCCCCTCATCCTGGTATGCATGGCTCCCTCATACCCAATCCTGGAATGCATGGTACCCCATCCCTCATCCCTAGACTGGTATGTATGGTACCCCCCATCCTGGTATGCATGGCACCCCATCGCTCATCCTGATATACAGTACAGACCAAAAATTTGGACACACCTTCTCATTTAAGATTTTTCTGTATTTTCATGACTATGAAAATTGTACATTCACACTGAAGGCATCAAAACTATGAATTAACACATGTGGAATTATATACTTAACAAAAAAAATGTGAAACAACTGAAAATATCTCTTATATTCTAGGTTCTTCAAAGTAGCCACCTTTTGCTTTGATGACTGCTTTGCACACTCTTGGCATTCTCTTGATGAGCTTCAAGAGGTAGTCGCCGGAAATGGTTTTCACTTCACAGGTGTGCCCTGTCAGTTTAATAAGTGGGATTTCTTGCCTTATAAATGGGGTTGAGACCATCAGTTGTGTTGTGCAGAAGTCTGGTGGATACACAGCTGATAGTCCTACTGAATAGACTGTTAGCATTTGTATTGTGCCAAGAAAAAAGCAGCTAACTAAAGAAAAACGAGTGCCCATCATTACTTTAAGAAATGAAGGTCAGTCAGTGCGAAAAATTGGGAAAATTTGGAAAGTGTCCCCAAGTGCAGTTGCAAAACCATCAAGCGCTACAAAGAAACTGGCTCACATGAGGACCGCCCCAGGAAAGGAAGACCAAGAGTCACCTCTGCTTCTGAGGATAAGTTTATCCGAGTCACCAGCCTCAGAAATCGCAGGTTAACAGCAGCTCAGATTAGAGACCAGGTCAATGCCACACAGAGTTCTAGCAGCAGACACATCTCTACAACAACTGTTAAAAGGAGGCTTTGTGCTGCAGGCCTTCATGGTAAAATAGCTGCTAGGAAACCACTGCTAAGGACAGGCAACAAGCAGAAGAGACGTGTTTGGGCTAAAGAACACAAGGAATGGACATTAGACCAGTGGAAATCTGTGCTTTGGTCTGATGAGTCCAAATTTGAGATCTTTGGTTCCAACCACCGTGTCTTTGTGCGATACAGAAAAGGTGAACGGATGGACTCTACATGCCTGGTTCCCACCGTGAAGCATGGAGGAGGAGGTGTGATGGTGTGGGGGAGCTTTGCTGGTGACACTGTTGGGGATTTATTCAAAATTGAAGGCATACTGAACCAGCATGGCTACCACAGCATCTTGCAGCGGCATGCTATTCCATCCGGTTTGCGTTTAGTTGGACCATAATTTATTTTTCAACAGGACAATGACCCCAAACACACCTCCAGGCTGTGTAAGGGCTATTTGACCAAGAAGGAGAGTGATGAGGTGCTATGCCAGATGACCTGGCCTCCACAGTCACCAGACCTGAACCCAATCGGTGAGCTGGACCGCAGAGTGAAAGCAAAAGGGCCAACAAGTGCTAAGCATCTCTGGGAACTCCTTCAAGATAGTTGGAAGACCATTTCCGGTGACTACCTCTTGAAGCTCATCAAGAGAATGCCAAGAGTGTGCAAAGCAGTCATCAAAGCAAAAGGTGGCTACTTTGAAGAACCTAGAATATAAGAGATATTTTCAGTTGTTTCACACTTTTTTTGTTAAGTATATAATTCCACTTGTGTTAATTCATAGTTTTGATGCCTTCAGTGTGAATGTACAATTTTCATAGTCATGAAAATACAGAAAAATCTTTAAATGAGAAGGTGTGTCCAAATTTTTGGTCTGTACTGTACATGGTACCCCTCATCCCTATCCTGGTATACATGGCCCCTCATCCGAATCCTGGTTTGCATGGCCCCCCAGATCCCTATCCTGGTATGCATTGTACCCCTCATCCCCAATCCTGGTATGCATGGTACCCCTCATCCCTATCCTGGTATGCATGGCACCCCTCATCCCAAATCCTGGTATGCATGGTACCCTCATCCCCAATTCTGGTATGCATGGCACCCCTCATCCCCAATCATGGTATGCATGGCCCCCTCATCCCAAATTTTATATACATGGCACCCCTCATCCCAATCCTGATATGTATGGCACCCCTCATCCCCCAATCCTGGTATGTATGGTATCCAATCCCTCATCCTGGTATGCATGGCTTCCTCATCCCCAATCCTGGTATGCATGGTGCCCCTCATCCCCAATCCTGATATGCATGGCACTCCTCATCCCTATCCTGGTATGTATGGTACCCCTCATCCTGGTATGCATTGCACCCCATCCCTCATCCTGGTATGTTCTGGTATGCTCACCTTTCTCATCCTGGTATGCATGGCACCCCATCCCTCATCCTGGTATGCATCGTACCCCGTATCCCAATCCTGGTATGCATGGTCCCCTCACCCCCCAATCCTGGTATGCATTGTCCCCTCACCCCTCAATCCTGGTATGCATGGTCCCCTCACCCATCAATCCTGGTATGCATTGTCCCATCATCACCCAATCCTGGTATGTATGGTACCACTCATCCCCCAATCTTGGTATGTGTGGTACCCCTCATCCCCCAATCCTGGTATGTATGGTATCCAATCCCTCATCCTAGTATGCATGGCTTCCTCATCCCCAATCCAAATATGCATGGTACCCCTCATCCCCAATCCTGATATGCATGGCACTCCTCATCCCTGTCCTGGTATGTATGGTACCCCTCATCCTGGTATGCATGGCACCCCATCCCTCACCCTGGTATGTTCTGGTATACTCACCTTTCTCATCCTGGTATGCATGGCTTCCTCATCCCCAATCCTGGTATGCATGGTACCCCTCATCTCCAATCCTGGTATGCATGGCCTCCTCATCCCTATCCTGGTATGTATGGTACCCCTCATCCTGGTATGCATGGCACCCCATCCCTCATCCTGTTATGCATGGTACCCCGAATAGCTATCCTGGTATGTATGGTACCCCTCATTCTGGTATGCATGGCACCCCATCCCTCATCCTGATATGCATCGTACCCCGTATCCCAATCCTGGTATGCATTATCCCCTCACCCCCCAATCCTGGTATGCATTGTCCCCTCACCCCTCAATCCTGGTATGCATGGTCCCCTCACCCCCCAATCCTGGTATGCATTGTCCCATCACCCCTCAATCCTGGTATGCATGGTCCCCTCACCCCTCAATCCTGGTATGCATGGTCCCCTCATCCCCCAATCCTGGTATGTATGGTACCCCTCATCCCCCAATCTTGATATGTGTGGTACCCCTCATCCCCCAATCCTGGTATGTGTGGCCCGCTCATCCCCCAATCCTGGTATGTGTGGCCCCCTCATCCCCAATCCTGGTATGTGTGGCCCCATCACCCACAAATCCTGGAATGTGTGGCCCCCTCACTCCCCAATCCTGGTATGTATGGCACCCCTCATCCCTTTCACGCTGCACACATACAAAAAAAAACACTTTCTCATCCTGGTATGCATGGTACCCCTCATCCCCAATCCTGGAATGCATGGTACCCCTCATCCCCAATCCTGGTATGCAAGGCACTCCTCATCCCTATCCTGGTATGAATGGTACCTCTCATCCTGGTATGCATGGCACACCATCCCTCATCCTGGTATGCATGGTACCCCTCATCCCCAATCCTGGTATGCATGGTACCCCTCATCCCCAATCCTGGTATGCATGGCACTCCTCATCTCTATCCTGGTATGCATGGTACCCCTCATCCAGGTATGCATGGCACACCATCCCTCATCCTGGTATGTATGGTACCCCTCATTCTGGTATGCATGGCACCCCATCCCTCATCCTGGTATGCATCGTACCCCACATCCCTATTCTGGTATGTATGGCCCCCTCATCCCTCAATCCTGGTATGCATGGTACCCCGCATTCCTATCCTGGTATGCATGGTACCCCTCATCCCTATTCTGGTATGCATGGTACCCCTCATCCTGGTATGCATGGCACCCCATCCCTCATCCTGGTATGCATGGTACGCAACATCCCTATTCTGGTATGTATGGTACCCCTCATCCTGGTATACATGGCACCCCTCATCCCAATTCTGGTATGTATGGCACCCCTCATCCTCCAATTCTGGTATGTATGGCCTCCTCATCCCCCAATACTGATATGCATGGCCCCCAATCCTGGTATGCATGGCACCACATATCCCTATTCTGGTATGCATGGTACCCCTATACTGGTATGCATGGCACCCCATCCCTCATCCTGGTATGCATGGCACCCAACCCCTCATCCTGATATGCATGGCTCCCTCATCCCCAATCCTGGTATGTATGGCCCCCTCATCCCTATCCTGGTATGCATGGCACTCCTCATCCCCAATCCTGGTATGCATGGCACCACATATTCTTATTCTGGAATGCATGGTACCCCCCATCCTGGTATGCATGGCACCCCCATCCATCATACTGGTATGCATGGTACCCCGCATTCCTATCCTGGTATGCATGGCACCCCATCCATCATCCTGGTATACATGGTACCCCACATCCCTATTCTGGTATGTATGGTACCCCTCATCCTGGTATACATGACACCCCTCATCCCCATTCTGGTATGTATGGCACCCCTCATCCTCCAATCCTGATATGTATGGCCTCCTCATCCCCCAATCCTGATATGCATGGCACCCAACCCCTCATCCTGGAATGTATGACCCCCTCATCCCTATCCTGGTATGCATGGCACTCGTCATCCCCCAATCATGGTACGCATGGCACCACATATCCCTATTCTGGTATGCATGGTACCCCTCATCCTGGTATGCATGGCACCCCATCCCTCATCCTGGTATGCATGGCACCCCATCCATTATCCTGGTATGCATGGTACCCCACATCCCTATTCTGGTATGTATGGTACCCCTCATCCTGGTAGACATGGCACCCCTCATCCCAATTCTGGTATGTATGGCACCCCTCATCCTCCAATCCTGGTATGTATGGCCTCCTCATTCCCCAATCCTGATATGCATGGCACCCAACCCCTCATCCTGGTATACATGGCTCCTTCATCCCAAATCCTGGTGTGTATGGCCACCTCATCCCTATCCTGGTATGCATGGCACTCCTCATCCCCCAATCCTGGTATGCATGGCACCACATATTCCTATTCTGGTATGCATGGTACCCCTCATCCTGGTATGCATGGCATCCCATCCCTCATCCTGGTATGCATGGCACCCCATCCATTATCCCCGTATGCATGGTACCCCACATCCCTATTCTGGTATGTATGGTACCCCTCATCCTGGTATACATGGCACCCCTCATCCCAATTCTGGTATGTATGGCACCCCTCATCCTCCAATCCTGGTATGTATGGCCTCCTCATTCCCCAATCCTGATATGCATGGCACCCAACCCCTCATCCTGGTATGCATGGCTCCCTCATCCCCAATCCTGGTATGTATGGTCCCCTCATCCCTATCCTGGTATGCATGGTACTCCTCATCCCCCAATCCTGGTATGCATGGCACTACATATTCCTATTCTGGTATGCGTGGTACCCCTCATCCTGGTATGCATGGCAACCCATTCATCATCCTGGTATGCATGGTACCCACATTCCTATCCTGGTATGCATGGTACTCCTCATCCTCAATTCTGGTATGCATGGAATCCCTCACCCCCCAATCCTGGTATGCATGGCACTTCTCATCACCAATCCTGGTATGCATGGCCCCCCTCATCCCCCAATCCTGGCATGCATGGTACCCCTCATCCCCCAATCCTAGTATGTATGGTCCCCTTACCCCAATCCTGGTATGCATGGCACCACATATCCCTATTCTGGTATGCATGGTACCCCTATCCTGGTATGCATGGCACCCCATCCCTCATCCTGGTATGCATGGCACCCAATCCCTCATCCTGGTATGCATGGGACCCCACATCCCTATTCTGGTATGTATGGTACCCGACATCCTGGTATACATGGCCCCCCTCATCCCAATTCTGGTATGTATGGCCTCCTCATCCCCCAAACCTGATATGCATGGAACCCAACTCCTCATCCTTGTATGCATGGCTCCCTCATCCCCAATCTTGGTATGTATGGCCCCCTCATCCCTAACCTGGAATGCATGGCACTCCTCATCCCCAATCCTGGTATGCATGGCACCCCTCATCCCCCAATCCTGGTATGTATGGTATCCAATACCTCATCCTGGTATGCATGGCTTCCTCATCCCCAATCCTGGTATGCATGGTACCCCTCATCCCCAATCCTGATATGCATGCCACTCCTCATCCCTATCCTGGTATGTATGGTACCCCTCATCCTGGTATGCATGGCACCCCATCCCTCATCCTGGTATGTTCTGGTATGCTCACCTTTCTCATCCTGGTATGCATGGCTTCCTCATCCCCACTCCTGGAATGCATGGTACCCCTCATCCCCAGTCCTGTTATGCATGGCACTCCTCATCCCTATCCTGGTATATATGGTACCCCTCATCATGGTATGCATGGCACCCCATCCCTCATCCTGGTATGCATGGTACCCCGAATACCTATCCTGGTATGTATGGTACCCCTCATTCTGGTATGCATGGCAACGCATTCCTCATCCTGCTATGCATGGTACCCCGAATACCTATCCTGGTATGTATGGTACCCCTCATTCTGCTATGCATGGCACCCCATCCCTCATCCTGGTATGCATCGTACCCCGTATCCCAATCCTGGTATGCATGGTCCCCTCACCCCCCAATCCTGGTATGCATTGTCCCCTCAAACCTCAATCCTGGTATGCATGGTCCCCTCACCCATCAATCCTGGCATGCATGGTCCCATCATCACCTAATCCTGGTATGTATGGTATCCCTCATCCCCCAATCTTGGTATGTGTGGTACCCCTCATCCCCCAATCCTGGTATATATGGTATCCAATCCCTCATCCTAGTATGCATGGCTTCCTCATCCCCAATCCACATATGCATGGTACCCCTCATCCCCAATCCTGATATGCATGGCACTCCTCATCCCTGTCCTGGTATGTATGGTACCCCTCATCCTGGTATGCATGGCACCCCATCCCTCATCCTGGTATGTTCTGGTATACTCACCTTTCTCATCCTGGTATGCATGGCTTCCTCATCACCAATCCTGGTATGCATGGTACCCCTCATCTCCAATCCTGGCATGCATGGCCTCCCCATCCCTATCCTGGTATGTGTGGTACCCCTCATCCTGGTATGCATGGCACCCCATCCCTCATCCTGTTATGCATGGTACCCCGAATACCTATCCTGGTATGTATGGTACCCCTCATTCTGTTATGCATGGCACCCCATCCCTCATCCTGATATGCATCGTACCCCGTATCCCAATCCTGGTATGCATTATCCCCTCACCCCCCAATCCAGGTATGCATTGTCCCCTCACCCCTCAATCCTGGTATGCATGGACCCCTCACCCCCCAATCCTGGTATGCATGGTCCCCTCACCCCTCAATCCTGGTACGCATGGTCCCCTCACCCCTCAATCCTGGTATGCATGGTCCCCTCATCCCTCAATCCTGGTATGTATGGTACCCCTCATCCCCCAATCTTGATATGTGTGGTACCCCTCATCCCCCAATCCTGGTATGTGTGGCCCGCTCATCCCCCAATCCTGGTATGTTTGGCCCCCTCATCCCCAATCCTGGTATGTGTGGCCAATCACCCCCAAATCCTAGCATGTGTGGCCCCCTCACTCCCCAATCCTGGTATGTGTGGCACCCCTCATCCCTTTCACGCTGCACACATACAAAAAAAACCACTTTCTCATCCTGGTATGCATGGCACTCCTCATCCCTATCCTGGTATGAATGGTACCTCTCATCCTGGTATGCATGGCACACCATCCCTCATCCTGGTATGCATGGTACCCCTCATCTCCAATCCTGGTATGCATGGTACCCCTCATCCCCAATCCTGGTATGCATGGCACTCCTCATCTCTATCCTGGTATGCATGGTACCCCTCATCCTGGTATGCATGGCACACCATCCCTCATCCTGGTATGTATGGTACCCCTCATTCTGGTATGCATGGCACCCCATCCCTCATCCTGGTATGCATCGTACCCCACATCCCTATTCTGGTATGTATGGCCCCCTCATCCCTCAATCCTGATATGCATGGTACCCCGCATTCCTATCCTGGTATGCATGGTACCCCTCATCCCTATTCTGGTATGCATGGTACCCCTCATCCTGGTATGCATGGCACCCCATCCCTCATCCTGGTATGCATGGTACGCAACATCCCTATTCTGGTATGTATGGTACCCCTCATCCTGGTATACATGGCACCCCTCATCCCAATTCTGGTATGTATGGCACCCCTCATCCTCCAATCCTGGTATGTATGGCCTCCTCATTCCCCAATCCTGATATGCATGGCACCCAACCCCTCATCCTGGTAGGCATGGCTCCCTCATCCCCAATCCTGGTATGTATGGTCCCCTCATCCCTATCCTGGTATGCATGGCACTCCTCATCCCCCAATCCTGGTATGCATGGCACTACATATTCCTATTCTGGTATGCATGGTACCCCTCATCCTGGTATGCATGGCAACCCATTCCTCATCCTGGTATGCATGGTACCCACATTCCTATCCTGGTATGCATGGTACTCCTCATCCCCAATGCTGGTATGCATGGCATCCCCCACCCCCCAATCCTGTTATGCATGGCACTTCTCATCACCAATCCTGGTATGCATGGCCCCCCTCATCCCCCAATCCTGGCATGCATGGTACCCCTCATCCCCCAATCCTAGTATGTATGGTCCCCTTACCCCCATCCTGGTATGCATGGTACCCCTCATCCCTATTCTGGTATGCATGGTACCCCTCATCCTGGTATGCATGGCACCCCATCCACCATCCTGGTATGCATGGTACCCCGCATTCCCATCATGGTTTGCAGGGTACTCCTCTTCCCCAATTTCTATTATGTATGGCACCCCTTCACCCCCAAATCCTGGTATGCATAGTACCCCTCATCCCTATTCTGGTATGCATGGTACCTCTCATTCTGGTATGCATGGCACCCCATCCCTCATCCTGGAATACATCGAACCCCACTTCCCTATTCTGGTATGTATGGTACCCCTCATCCTGGTATACATGGCACCCCTCATCCCAGTTCTGGTATGTATGGCCCCCTCATCCCTCAATCCTGGTATGCATGGTACCCCGCATTCCTTTCCTGGTATGCATGGTACCCCTCATCCCTATTCTGGTATGCATGGTACCCCTCATCCTGGTATGCATGGCACCCCATCCCTCATCCTGGTATGCATGGCACCCCATCCATTATCCTGGTATGCATGGTACCCCACATCCCTATTCTGGTATGTATAGTACCCCTCATCCTGGTATACATGGCACCCCTCATCCCAATTCTGGTATGTATGGCACCCCTCACCCTGCAATCCTGGTATGTATGGCCTCCTCATTCCCCAATCCAGAGATGCATGGCACCCAACCCCTCATCCTGGTATGCATGTCTACCTCATCCCCAATCCTGGTATGTATGGTCCTATCAACCCTATCCTGGTATGCATGTCACTCCTCATCCCCCAATCCTAGTATGTATGGCACTACATATTCCTATTCTGGTATGCATGGTACCCCTCATCCTGGTATGCATGGCACCCCATCCATCATCCTGGTATGCATGGTACCCCGCATTCTCATCCTGGTTTGCATGGTACTCCTCATCCCCAATGCTGGTATGTATGGCACCCCTTCACCCCCAAATCCTGGTATGTATGGTCCCCTTACCCCATTCCTGGTATGCATGGTACCCCTCATCCCTATTCTGGTATGCATGGTACCCCTCATTCTGGTATGCATGGCACCCCATCCCTCAACCTGGTATGCATCGTACCCCACTTCCCTATTCTGGTATGTATAGTACCCCTCATCCTGGTATACATGGAACCCCTCATCCCAGTTCTGGTATGTATGGCCCCCTCATCCCTCAATCCTGGTATGCATGGTACCCCTCATCGCTATTCTGGTATGCATGGTACCCCTCATCCTGGTATGCATGGTACCCCACATCCCTATTCTGGTATGTATGGTACCCCTCATCCTGGTATACATGGCACCCCTCATCCTCCAATCCTGGTATGTATGGCCTCCTCATCCCCCAATCCTGATAAGCATGGCACCCAACCCCCAATCCTGGTATGCATGGCACCACATATCCCTATTCTGGTATGCATGGTACCCCTATCCTGGTATGCATGGCACCCCATCCCTCATCCTGGTATGCATGGCACCCAATCCCTCATCCTGGTATGCATGGTACCCCACATCCCTATTCTGGTATGTATGGTACCCGACATCCTGGTATACATGGCCCCCCTCATCCCAATTCTGGTATGTATGGCCTCCTCATCCCCCAAACCTGATATGCATGGAACCCAACTCCTCATCCTGGTATGCATGGCTCCCTCATCCCCAATCCTGGTATGTATGGCCCCCTCATCCCTAACCTGGAATCCATGGCACTCCTCATCCCCAATCCTGGTATGCATGGCACCATATATTCCTATTCTGGTATGCATGGTACCCCCCATCCTGGTATGCATGGCACCCCATCCATCATCCTGGTATGCATGGTACCCCGCATTCCTATCCTGGTATGCATGGCACCCCATCCACCATCCTGGTATGCATGGTACCCCGCATCCCTATTCTGGTATGTATGGTACCCCTCATCCTGGTATACATGGCACCCCTCATCCCAATTCTGGTATGTATTGCACCCCTCATCCTCCAATCCTTTTATGTATGGCTTCCTCATCCCCCAATCCTGATATGCATGGCACCCAACCCCTCATCCTGGTATGTATGGCTCCCTCATCCCTATCCTGGTATGCATGGCACTCGTCATCCCCCAATCCTGGTATGCATGGCACCACATATCCCTATTCTGTTATGCATGGTACCCCTCATCCTGGTATGTATGGCACCCCATCCCTCATCCTGGTATGCATGGCACCCCATCCATTATCCTGGTATGCATGGTACCCCACATCCCTTTTCTGGTATGTATGGTACCCCTCATCCTGGTAGACATGGCACCCCTCATCCCAATTCTGGTATGTATGGCACCCCTCATCCTCCAATCCTGGTATGTATGGCCTCCTCATTCCCCAATCCTGAGATGCATGGCTCCCAACCCCTCATCCTGGTATGCATGGCTACCTCATCCCCAATCCTGGTATGTATGGTCCCCTCAACCCTATACTGGTATGCATGGCACTCCTCGTCCCCCAATCCTAGTATGCATGGCACTACATATTCCTATTCTGGTATGCATGGTACCCCTCATCCTGGTATGCATGGCATCCCATCCCTCATCCTGGTATGCATGGCACCCCATCCATTATCCCCATATGCATGGTACCCCACATCCCTATTCTGGTATGTATGGTACCCCTCATCCTGGTATACATGGCACCCCTCATCCCAATTCTGGTATGTATGGCACCCCTCATCCTCCAATCCTGGTATGTATGGCCTCCTCATTCCCCAATCCTGATATGCATGGCACCCAACCCCTCATCCTGGTATTCATGGCTCCCTCATCCCCAATCCTGGTATGTATGGTCCCCTCATCCCTATCCAGGTATGCATGGTACTCCTCATCCCCCAATCCTGGTATGCATGGCACTACATATTCCTATTCTGGTATGCGTGGTACCCCTCATCCTGGTATGCATGGCAACCCATTCATCATCCTGGTATGCATGGTACCCGCATTCCTATTCTGGTATGCATGGTACTCCTCATCCCTAAGGCTGGTATGCATGGCACCCCTCACCCCCAATCCTGGTATGCATGGCACTTCTCATCACCAATCCCGGTATGCATGGCCCCCCTCATCCCCCAATCCTGGCATGCATGGTACCCCTCATCCCCCAATCCTGGTGTGTATGGTCCCCTTACCCCATCCTTGTATGCATGGTACCCCTCATCCCTATTCTGGTATGCATGGTACCCCTCATCCTGGTATGCATGGCACCCCATCCATCATCCTGGTATGCATGGTACCCCGCATTCCTATCCTGGTTTGCATGGTACTCCTCATCCCCAATGATGGTATGTATGGCACCCCTTCACCCCCCAATCCTGGTATGTGTGGCCCCTTCACCCCCCAATCCTGGTATGTGTGGCACCCCTCATCCCTTTCACGCTGCACACATAAAAAAAAAAACACTTATACTCACCTTTCTTCACTGTGCTCCAGCGCTGCAGTGTCCTGTTCTGCCAGAGACTGGGGGAGGAGTGTGGCACCGGAGTACGTGCGTGCCCATACCGCACTGTCCAGTGCCATTTTGCTGAAGACACACTGCAAATGTGTCTTCAGTAAAATGGCGCCGGATAGCGCTATGCGCATGCGCCGACTCCAACACCTTCACTCCTGCCCCGATCTCCGGCGAGAAGAGAGGCGCCGCAGCAACGCTCCTTCCGGTCAGGTAAGAATGTAAGTATGGCGCCGGAGATGGCGGTATGAGTTCAGTGTCTATGCATACCGCGATCTCCGGCGCCATACACTCCTCTTACCTGTAACGGCTCCATGCGTTCTTCTGTCTGCGCGTCGCGCATGTGCAGTCTGTAGAGGCTTCAGACAGAGGGATGCTTGCAGAGTTATATTATAGATATATATATATGTATATGTACATATATAAATACATATATATAAATAACATAAAGTATGATGCTATGCAGGGCCGGCTCCAGGTTTTTCTGGGCCCCGGGCGAAAGAGTCTCAGTGGGCCCCTTTAATACATACCACGATTCATGATGCACAGATATCGCAGAGAAATATATATATATATATATATATATATATATATATATATATATATATAGTACAATGCAAAGATTTCACTTCTTACATTACATGAGCGATATCTATTGTAAATTCCACAATAGCTCAGAAACCGGAGAATCGCTCCACACAGAATACTGGCCCCCATATAAGGCCCCATACGGAATACTGGCCCCCATATAAGGCCCCATACAGAATGCTGGCCCCCATATAAGGCTCCATACGGAATACTGGCCTCCATATAAGGCTCCATACGGAATACTGGCCCCCATATAAGGCTCTATACGGAATACTGGCCCCCATATAAGGCTCCATACGGAATACTGGTCCCCATATAAGGCTCCATACGGAATACTGGCCCCCATATAAGGCTCCATACTGAATACTGGCCCCCATAAAAGGCTCCATACGGAATACTGGCCCCCATATAAGGCTCCATACGGAATACTGGCCCCCATATAAGGCTCCATACGGAATACTGGCCTCCATATAAGGCTCCATACGGAATACTGGCCCCCATATAAGGCTCCATACAGAATACTGGCCCCCATATAACGCTCCATACAGGATACTGGTCCCCTTATAAAGCTCCATACAGGATACTGGCCCCCATATAACGCTCCATACAGGATACTGGTCCCCTGATAACGCTCCATACAGGATACTGACCCCCATATAATGCTCCATGCAGGCTGTTACCCCCGACATAATGCCCCATACAGGCTGTCCCCCTCTTATAATGCTCCATGCAGGCTGTTGCCCCATACAGGCTGCCCCCCCCTTATAATGCCCCATGCAGGCTGTTCCCCCCTTATAATGCCCCATGCAGGCTGTCACCCCTCCTCTTTATAATGCCCCATGCAGGATGTCACCCCCCCTCCCTTATAACGCCCCATGCAGGATGTCACTCCCCCCTCTTTATAATGCCCCATGCAGGATGTCACCCCCCCTTATAATGTCCCATGCAGGATGTCCCCCCTCCCTTATAATGCCCCATGCAGGATGTACTCCTTCCTCTTTATAATGCCCCATGCAGGATGTCACCCCCCTCTTTATAATGCCCCATGCAGGATTTCACCCCCCTCTCTTTATAATGCCCCATGCAGGATGTCACCCCCCTCTCTTTATAATGCCCCATGCAGGATGTCACCCCCCCTCTTTATAATGCCCCATGCAGGATGTCACCCCCCCTCTCTTTATAATGCCCCATGCAGGATGTCACCCCCCCTCTCTTTATAATGCCCCATGCAGGATGTCACCCCCCCTCTCTTTATAATGCCCCATGCAGAATGTACCCCCCCTCTTTATAATGCCCCATGCAGGCTGTCACCCCCTCTCTCTATAATGCCCCATGCAGGATGTCACCCCCTCTCTCTATAATGCCCCATGCAGGATGTCACCCCCTTTTCTTTATAATGCCCCATGCAGGATGTCACCCCCCTCTCTTTATAATGCCCCATGCAGGATGTACCCCCCTCTTTATAATGCCCCATGCAGGCTGTCACCCCCTCTCTCTATAATGCCCCATGCAGGATGTCACCCCCTCTCTCTATAATACCACATGCAGGATGTCACCCCCCCTCTCTTTATAATGCCCCATACAGGATGTCACCCCCTCTCTCTATAATGCCCCATGCAGGCTGTCACCCCCTCTCTCTATAATGCCCCATGCAGGATGTCACCCCCCCTCTCTTTATAATGACCCATGCAGGATGTCACCCCCTCTCTTATAAGGCCCCATGCAGGATGTCACCCCCCCCTTTATAATGCCCCATGCAGGATGTCACCCCCCCATATTGTGCCCCATGCAGGATGTCACCCCCCCATATTATGCCCCATGCAGGATGTCATCCCCCCCATACTATTCCCCATGCCTCCATACATTAAAAAAAAAAATCAAATACTCACCTCACTCCTCCTCACCTGCAGCAGCTGCTCGGGTCCGGACTCCAGCGTCGCCGGTATCTTCCCGCTCTGCGCTGCCTGTGACGGCTCAGGGGAGGGCGCGGTGGAAAGACTTCACCGTGCCCTCTGACCTGAGACGTCACAGGGAGCGCAGAGCAGGAAGACAGCGGATCTGCGCAGGCACGGGGAGAGGTAACTATCCGGCTGCCGGGGCCCTGAGCAAGCGGGAGAGAAGGGCGGGCGCTGACACCACTCTCCTCCGCCAATAGCCCGGCGGGGTGCGCGACCGCCAGTGGGCCCCTCTGCCTGCTCAGGGCCCTGGCACTTGCCCGGGTGCTGACGCCGGCCCTGATGCTATGCTGTGTGGACTGTGGCAACAGAATACACAAGCAAGAAAGTTGTTGCACACGGTTTTAAATGTTTAGCGGAGATGAGCAAATCTTTAGAAATTCAAATGACTCAACTTCGCCGAATTAAAAACAAATTTGATTCGCAGCTAATTTATTCATCAATAATAGAAAGTACTCCAAAGCCTCCAATATCCCTGAAAAGGCATATATAACATTCTAAGGTGTCCTATGACTACATACAACCCCTTTCAAGCTCTTTAAAGGGAACCTGTTACCAGAAATAACGCTATTAACCTGCAGATATGCGGTTAATCTGCAGGTTAATAGCATTATTATGCAGCCCGGCGTCTGCACGCAGCTGAATGCAGAAGGAAGGAAATTAACTTTATTCTCCCTGTCAGCATTCAGTTTCAGTCATGGAGGCGGGGGGCCAGAGCCAGTTGAGTTTCCACACAAACGGATGACTGGACGCATGTTTCCTGGACACACATGTGGCTAACTAACAGTACAATGGAGGAAGAGTATTGAAAGCAGTAAATAAGGATTATGATGACAAAGACTAAGCACTACTTGAGTATGTGGTCTGGCTACCAGCAAGATGATCATGAGACGGATGACAGCTTGAGACTCGATCATATTGCTAACCAGTTTGCTTTTTCTACGTGAGCAGGTGATTCCTGTACTGACTAAGAGCTGTATTATACAGTTGATTTGTGTTGGGCCATTCATGGTTTATTTTCCTACTGCAGAGCCCACACACGGCAATAGACTGGTCCTCTGGTAATGTAAAAAAGAGTTCCCACACCAAAGATGACAACACATATTACTCTCTTCCATGACCACCACAAGAGCTTTTAAGCACAGTTGAGCCTCCTCCACCAACCACAACCTCCAGAAGAGAAGAGGCAAATCTTTCCCATGAAGATCTTTTGGCCAGATGTTGGCTCTGGTCTTTATTGTAAATGTCACCATCTCCATCTATGATTACATTACCTATTTGTTAACCTAATCTGGCTACCAAGTCCTGTCCACTACACAATTATCATCAACATGCCTAACTTGACTGACAGTTGTCCGAATGTGAGAAATGTCCTAAGCTCCTTGCCTACTGTGATGATTCTTGCTACAGCTGACAGTGCCACCAATGCAGCTAAGAGTTGTCCTTTACCTCCTCCATCCCCATCTCGTTTAAGTTCACATGCTGACTGTTCATTTTATCAAAAACATCAACAGGAGGAAGTTATTATTAGTGATGAGCGAGCATGCTCACTACAGCTCGGTGCTTGCCCAAGCATCTCACTGCTCGAGATGCTCGGCGCTCGCCGAGTATATCCGGGGTCGCTTGGCAGGAGCACGGGTCCCCTCCCTGCATGTTTGGCGCTCTTTACAGAGCTAATGAACATGCAAGGATTGTCTGCCACTCACTCTAATGCCACAGCCATGTTGGTTGTGGCATTACAGTGATTGGCTGGCCGCACAGTGTCATCAGGTCTATATCAGACCTGGCGCCGCCGTGCTCGTTACAGTCACTCCGGAATCAGACAGTGTAGGGAGAGGTGCTGCTGAGCTAGGGAGAGCTTGTTTCTAGTTAGTGTTGGTATACCAAAATACTGTATATTAGAGACACATATCCATCTCAACAAACAGTCCTTTTGAGGACTAATCCATCTGCAGAGACATCAGGCAGGCAGTGTAAATAGGCAGGCAGGCAGTGTATATAGCACAAGAGGCTCTATTCCAGTTTTGACTGCTGATGCTGCTGCTGTTTAGAGATGAGCGTTGTTCTACTCGAACTGTTCGCCAATCTCAAATTCGAGCTGTTTTGGGCGGTGTTCGAGCTGGTCGGCGAACACGAACAATTTGAGAAAAATTCGGCTGTTCGAGGTTATGTTCGATAACTGTTCGTGCACCAAAATCATAACTGGATTTTTTCTCAGTAATGATGAAAATTAATGTTAATACGCAGTTTGAGTGTACAGCGGGGCGGGGGGAGGGGCAGGGGATGGATCTCTGCAGGAACAATGAAGATCTCCATTTTTTATTCTCTTTCCCGCATTTGCAGTGGGGAGGTGCAATCTGTCAGCCTATCAGCAGCGCACACACGGAGCGAAGTGCTTTTTTTCACACAAGCAAGGGCATGTGTGATTGGCAGTGTATGTCACATGTCCTTGCCCTATAAGACCAAGCCGTTTTCCCCGTCGCCACCATTTTCTCACTGCTGCAGCTGCGTGTTAGACGGCACCGCTGTGGCTGTGTGCGCTATACCTTGTTAATTTCAAGCCAATTTTCGCACAAATATACAGATAGCTTGGGAGTAGGGAATAGTTGTGATTGCAGTCCTTTTAAGGACTAGGTTACAGCATTTCCTACGACTTTTATCAGGCAGGTCTGTGCTCTTAAATAGATAGATTGTGGGAGTAAAGACTAATTGTAATTGGAGTCCTTTTCAGGACTAGGTTACATCAGTTCCTATCAGTTTTTGCCAGGCAGGTCTGTGCCAGTGCTGTGCAAGTTTTTTTCACAGCATTTGGCTGAATCTAGCAAAGCTAATCCTTTTTGGCCTATTGCAGAGTGTGTTAGTCAGTGGAGTAGCCTATCTGTGTTGCAAGATATACCACCTGTGTATAGAATACCAATTTTTTTACTGCACCTAGTGAAGTAAAATCTTTTGGGCATAGCATCATTCTATTAGTCCATCTATACTGACCTCCATCAGGTTGCAAACTGAATATAATTTTTTTCTGCATCTAGCTCTGAAAAAATATTTGGGCTTCTAGCGGTGTGTGGGACTTGGTCTATTAGTCCATCTATACTGACCTCCATCAGGTTGCAAATTAAAAATAATTTTTTCTGCATCTAGCTCTGAAAAAATATTTGGGCTTCTAGCAGTGTGTGGGACTTGGTCTATTAGTCCATCTATACTGACCTCCATCAGGTTGCAAATTAAAAATAATTTTTTTCTTCATTTATCTCTGAAAAAATATTTGGGCTTCTAGCAGCGTGTGGGACTTGTTCTATTAGTCCATCTATACTGACCTCCATCAGGTTGCAAATTAAAAATAATTTTTTTCTGCATCTAGCTCTGAAAAAATATTTGGGCTTCTAGCAGTGTGTGGGACTTGGTCTATTAGTCCATCTATACTGACCTCCATCAGGTTGCAAATTAAAAATAATTTTTTTCTGCATCTAGCTCTGAAAAAATATTTGGGCTTCTAGCAGTGTGTGGGACTTGGTCTATTAGTCCATCTATACTGACCTCCATCAGGTTGCAAATTAAAAATAATTTTTTTCTGCATCTAGCTCTGAAAAAATATTTGGGCTTCTAGCGGTGTGTGGGACTTGGTCTATTAGTCCATCTATACTGACCTCCATCAGGTTGCAAATTAAAAATATTTTTTTTCTGCATCTAGCTCTGAAAAAATATTTGGGCTTCTAGCAGTGTGTGGGACTTGGTCTATTAGTCCATCTATACTGACCTCCATCAGGTTGCAAATTGAATAAAAAAATTTTCTGCATCTAGCTCTGAAAACATATTTGGGCTTCTAGCGGTGTGTGGGACTTGGTCTATTAGTCCATCTATACTGACCTCCATCAGGTTGCAAATTAAAAATAATTTTTTTCTGCATCTAACCCAGCCAATAGTTTTGGCCTAATACCACAGTTTGGCCACTCAGCTCTGCTCGGTTACCATCCATTGTTTTTTTGTGCAAACAACTCCAGAGTTGTGAATTAGTTAACCACCAAAATGAGTGGAAAAAGGCCTGCTGCTGGTGGAAAGGGGAATAGGCGTGTTGGGAAGGGGAAAAAAGGTTGTGTCCGTGGGGTAGGTGCAGAAGAAAGACCATCTTCCAGCCAAACTAAAATGTCTACTTCTTTTAGCGGACAATGTGATAAGATCCCTTTCTTACGGCCACGCCAATCGCTACAAATTCCAGATGAGGCACAAAAACAGCAGGTGCTTCAACGGATATCAAGTGCTCCTTTAAGTGGGCTCTCCTCCACATCAACTTCAACATCACAAATACTCCAGTCCTCAAAGGTGTCACCCAAATCGCACTTGCTTCCTCACAGCTCCCAAATCTCCAGCTGCCCGTCTGAGTATGAGGTAGAACAGATGGTTGAGTCTGCAGAGCTGTTTACTCATACTATAGCCTGGGAATCAGAGGTCGACTCCAGCGCTTCTGTGAATCCAGACGAGGAAATGATCTGCACTGATGCCCAGAATCTTTATGAGTCGGATCCAGGACCAGACGCAGAAGGTTCTGACCATAATGTAGACCCTCATTCCCAAACTGTAACTCCTGTTGGTGGAGACAATGAGGAAGACGATGATAAGACTCAAATACCTGATTGGAGCGACAACTTTAGTTTTTTGTCAGGGCAGGAACAGGTTGGCTCTGAGGACGACGGGTGTGATAACGCACAGGGTGATGATGATGAGGTCGGAGATCCCACTTACTGTCAACCCACAGTCAACCAAGAGATGAGGTCAGCAGAGGAGGTGGAGGAAGATGCTAGTGACGACGAGGTCAGGTTGCGCCTTCCTGGACAGAGACGTAGTACTGGAAGCACGTCAACAACTGCATCCTCAAACACAACTCTGCCTCTCACCACAAGTCGTGGTGGCTCTTCAGGTCGCATGGGTGCTAAGCCTTGCATAGCCTGGGCATTTTTTCAGATCGATAAAGATGACCCAACTCGTGTTATCTGTAACATTTGTCAGCAAAAGCTAAGTAGAGGCCAAAAAATACATAGTTTGAGTACTTCATGCATGAACCGGCACATGGACATGAAGCATAAGTTGCAGTGGGAAGCTCAGTGTGCTACAATGCGGTCTAGCCGGCCGGGCCAACCACCGTCTGCCATATCTTGTGCATCCGCGGCCTCTTCATCCTCTGTGACTGGGGGGACAGCAGTCACACCTGTTTTGGGGCGCAGACCTGCCACCTTTTTACCCGCAACAGCCAGCGTGATTGGCAGGTCATCATTTTCTTTGGAGGTGGTAACACCAGCTGGTCTTGAGCGCTGTCCGACATCGATAGCACCACCTTTGGATCAAGGCAACCTAACATGTCCGCCTGCATCTTCCTCACAGACCGGCAGTTTGCCGGGGACACCCTTATCAACCCCGTCTAAGCACAATAGCCAGCCCTCGGTCCCTCAGATGTGGACAAGTAAAAGATCATTTCCTCCTAGCCATGAGAAAGCCAAGAGGTTGAATTTCACCATCTGCAAGCTCTTGGCTACAGAAATGCTGCCTTTCCGCCTGGTGGACACAGAGGATTTTCGAGACCTTATGTCCGTCGCAGTGCCCCAGTACCAGATGCCCAGTCGGCACTACTTCTCAAAGAAAGGTGTGCCTGCGCTCCACCAGCATGTCGCACACAACATCACCGCTTCTTTGAGAAACTCTGTGTGTGACAGGGTGCATTTCACCACAGACACTTGGACGAGTAGGCATGGACAGGGGCGTTACATGTCGCTGACTGGGCACTGGGTAACTATGGTGACAGCAGGACAAGGGGCTGCTGTCCAAGTCTTGCCGTCCCCACGAGTTGTGCGTCAATCCTCTTTATGTCATTTTTCCTCCACTGCTTCTGCCTCCTCAACCTCCTCTCGGTCTTCCACCTGCACCCAAAGCCTGTCTGGTCATGCCACAAGCTTTCTAACTGTGCAGAAGGGATCCTGCACACCTCCTTACTATGCTGGCAGTAGGGCTCAACGTCATCAGGCGGTTTTTACATTGAAATGTCTGGGAAATGTGAGTCACACAGCTGAGGAGTTGTGGTCAGCTCTGGAGAACCAATTTCATGAATGGTTGTCTCCACTGGACCTGAAACCAGGGAAGGCCGTGTGCGACAATGCTGCAAACCTGGGTGCGGCCCTTCGCCGGGGCAATGTCACACACGTGCCTTGTATGGCTCACGTGTTGAACCTGGTTGTCCAGCAATTTTTAGCCCACTATCCCAGACTAGATGGCCTTCTGCAGAGGGCACGGTCGCTGTGTGCTCACTTCCGCCGTTCGCATCCCGCAGCTCAGCGACTTACATCTCTACAGAAGTCGTTGGGCCTGCCACTTCACCGGCTAAAATGCGATGTGCCTACCCGGTGGAATTCAACTCTGCACATGTTGCAGCGACTGTGGCAGCACCGACAAGCCCTGGTGCAATACGTTCTGACGTATAGCCTGGGCCAACGAGATTCAGAGGTGGGGCAAATCACGCTGGAGGAGTGGTCTCAGATCAGGGACCTATGCACCCTTCTGCACAGTTTTGAAATGGCGACAAAGATGTTTAGTGCTGACGATGCCATTATCAGCATGACTATTCCGGTGATTTACATGCTGGAGCACATGTTAAACAGAATTCGGAGTCAGGTGGTGGCACAAGAGGAGGTGGAGGAATTAGAGGAGGAGGAGTTGTATGCGGAAGGGCTAACATCTGCAAGGTCCAGACGGTCGGCAGCACCAAGGCGGCAGGCATGTGAGGGTGGGGGAGATGGTTTTACCAGGGCGCATGGTAGCAGCCAAACTAGTGAGGAAGGTGCAGGAGCCCAGGAAGAAGTGGAGGACGAACTGATGGAAGACTCATCAGATGAGGGAGACCTTGATCACATTTCTGTTGTGCGAGGTTGGGGGGAGAGGACAGAGGAAGGAAGCATGATTGTTACCTCGCCACCAACACAACAGGGACTTGGTGCTCCTGGATGCGCAACACACATGAGTGCCTTCTTGCTGCACTACCTGCAACATGACCCTCGAATTGTGAGAATTAGAAATAATCCTGACTACTGGGTTGCCACACTGTTAGATCCCCGGTACAAAAGTAAATTTGCAGAAATTATTCCTGCCATAGAAAGGGATGCACGCATGCAGGAGTATCAGCAGAGACTGTTGCAGAATCTTACATGTGCTTTTCCACAAAATACCAGTGGTGCACGTAGTGAATCTCACAGTTCCAACTTGCCAACCGTGGGACCGTCAAGTGTTCAGCACTCAAACCGTAACAGAACCACAGTATCTGCTGGTAACATCAATTTTGCGGAATCATTTCACCACTTTTTTAGCCCATCCTTTGCAAGGCCACAGGAGACAAGAAGTCTGACACATAGTCAACGCCTAGAGACGATGGTACAGGAGTATCTCCAAGTAAACATTGAAGCCACGACTGTGTCACTGGACCCTTGCTCTTTTTGGGCTTCCAATCTGGATAAATGGCCGGAGCTAGCCACTTACGCCTTGGAGATCTTGTCATGCCCCGCAGCCAGCGTTCTGTCTGAACGTGTGTTCAGCGCTGCTGGTGGTGTGCTGACAGATAAGCGCACGCGGCTCTCCACTGATAATGTAGACAGACTCACGTTCATAAAGATGAACAAATCATGGATCCGAAACGACTTTTCTACCCCTGTGTCATCCTGGGGAGAGTAAAAGCTTGATGATTGGTTAAAATCACCCTACCAACCGTTTTAAGCTTTCAAATTACTAATCATGTTTATCTGTATCTTGACTGGAAAATAATTTGGGCTTTGTAGCAGTGTGCAGCACTGATCCTATTAGGCCATCTATAATAAGCTTCACCAGATTTAAAATTAAAAATAATTTTTAGCTGCATCTAGCCCGGAAAATAATTTTGGGGCTCCGAGATGCGCAAGACACATAAGTGCCTTCTTGCTGCACTACCTGCAGCATGACCCTCATATTGTCAGAATTCGAAGTAATCATGACTACTGGGTTGCCACACTCTTAGATCCCCCAAACTTTTCGATCAACCTTTTCATTTTAATAAAGACCAAAAAAATGGTCATTTTTGAAATTATAAGCATTAGCAGGTTGTTAGAAACTGAAATCAAACAGTTTTCAACTCAAAACTTTATTCTAGGTGATGTTACATTTTCACATAGGACCCCTTGTTCGAAAGGAGCTTCTGAACTCTCTCGTCCATTGAATTTGTCAGGTTTTGGATGGTTTCTGCTTCAATTGTTTTGCATGAGGTCAGAATACCCTCCCAGAGCTGTTGCTTAGATGTGAACTGCCTCCCGCCATCATAGACACTCCTTTTAATGATGCTCCAAAGGTTCTGAATGGGGTAGAGGTCAGGGGAGCATGGGGGTCACACCATAAGTTTGTCCCCTTTTATGCCCATATCAGCCAGAGATGCAGATGTTTTATGTGCAGCATGAGATGGTGCATTATCATGCAGAAAAATGATCTTGCTGTGAAATACACGGTTCTTCTTCTTGAACCATGGCAGGAAGTGCTGTTTGAGAAAATCCACATACATTATGGAGTTCATCTTTAGCGCCTTCAGGGATCCTAAAGGGGCCGACAATCTCTCTCCCCATGATTCCAGCCCAAAACATTACTCCACCTCCTCCTTGTTGGCGCTGTAGCCGTGTTTGCGTGGGGTGTCCATCAACCAGCCATCCTCCACTCCATTCATCTGGACCATCGAGCGCTGCACGGCACTCATCCGTGAACAAAACAGTTTTGAAATCAGTCTTCATGTAATGTTTGGCCCACTGGAGCCGTTTCTGCTTGTGTGAAGTGGATAGAGGAGGTCGACAGGATGGCGTATGCACAGCTGCAAACCTCTGAAGGACCCTGCATCTTGTTGTTCGGGGGACGTTGGAGGCACAAGCAGCTTCAAAAACTTGTCTGCTGCTATGACAAGGCTTTTTTGCCGCTGCTCTTTCAACCTGACGTAATTGCCTGTAGGAAAGAGTCCTCAATTTGCCCTTATCAGCACGCACACGTGTGTACTGTGAATCAGCTACATACTTCTTGATTGCCAAGACACTTCATCCTGATCATCGCACAATGTTGATTGTAGTCATGCCTTGACCTAAACACTCCACAATTTGTTGCTTCTCAGCAGCCGACACATCCTTTTTCTTTCCCATTTTGGCAGAAAATGTAGGCTGCTTAATAATGTGAGAGAGCCTTCTTAAGTAGTCTTGCCTTTCATTGGACACACCTGCCAAACTAATTAGCACAGGTGTCTGCAATTGCTTACAGTGATATAAAGAGCCCTGACACACATCACCATCAATGAGTTTAACTGACAAACAAACAAATTCTTCCCTTATCACTCCTAAACACTTTTTGCATAATAATTTGGAACGCGGTGTACATGTGCTTTTCCACAAAACACCAGTGGTTCACGTAGTGAATCTTACAGTTCTAACTTGCCAACCGTGGTCTGTATGGAATTGTTCAATAAAGGGCCCAAAATTAAGATAACATAGATGGGAGAGGTCTCTATGAATAGGAATTCCTAAGTATTTGATACCCTGTGAGGGCCAGGCAAAGGGAAAGTTGGACTGGATGGAATCCTATATGGATTTAGGGAGGGAGACATCGAGGGCCTCAGACTTCGCTGCATTGATTTTAAAATTTTACCATGTAACAAAGTGATCTATTTCAGCCATAACAGCAGGGATGGATATATGTGATTGAGTGATATATACTAGGACATCATCAGCAAATAGAGAGCACTTGTACTCGGTGCCTCCCACCTCAATCCACCTAATATTGGGGTTATGGCGAATTGATGAGAGCAGGTGCTCCGTCACTAGGATGTATAAGAGAGGGGACAGAGGACATCCCTGCCTTGTCCCATTGGTGATTGTGAAAGGTAATGAAAATGTTCTGACGCACCCCCTGGGCCTTGGGACACCCGGAGCCGGACCCTTTTTGGTGGATGCTGGTGGTTGTAGTCTTCGTGGCGGCGATCCGGTTCCGTGGCTCAGGGCGGTCAAACCAGTGGCGGAACTATTTATGTGGTTTTGATGTTTAAATGTCCGACTACGCCACCCGTGGATTGCGGTCAGAGTGAACCGCCGCTACAGGGCAGACCGCTAAGGCTGGTGTTGTGGGTGCAGCAGAGCGTAGCATAACTCCCCACGGGAGGAGTATAGCCTCAGGGCAGTGTATGCGGAGGATGGGGGTGATGGTGCAGGGCAGCAGCAGTAACGACACGGAGTCAGTGATGCAGTTCAGGGCCTTTACTCACAGTTCTTATTATCCAGACCACGTCTGCAGGTAACGGCTGCCCACGTCGTACTGTGCTCACCAGGTGAGGGGCTCAGACAACTCCCAGATAACTTTGGAGCGCTTCACAGGACCCCCTTTGTGTGTCCTTTGTCTGGCCTTTCTTACCAACACTTCTGTCCGGCTGCCTCGGGCCTCCTCTTGGTAAACTTGGCGCCAGTTTCCCTGACCCTATGTGGTGCCTTCCTAGCGGGTGGAGCAAGGGGCTGCGCCACATAAAATGTCAGAGCCTCCGGTTTCTAGCTGAGGGTCGTTTCCTGCCTCCACTAGTTCGGGGACCGGTCTCCCCCTTTGGCCTGACCCCTCCACGCAGGTGGATTCGGGCGTGCGGTGGCGACTCGCCCGTCCGCACCCCTGGGATCCCTTCATTCCTCGTTCCTGGAGCCTTCTCCGCTCCTCTTCCTTCCTTCTCCCTCTTGCAGGCCTGGGCCTCTGTTACTAGGCCCGCCTCCGGAGCAGAACTCATGCAGAGCCCCTGCTCCCTGCCACTTCTGCTCAGACTTCTCTGCACTGAACTAAGATGGTGCCCACCTTTTATACTCCCTTCTCAATGCACCCAGGAACTGCTTCCTCCCTGCTCCTGCACTGCAGGGTTCCCCTTCCTCAGTGTTCCCTCCCCCCACTCCAGCCAGGGACAGGGACTGTCGTGCCCATCTCAGGGGCATATTGGTCGCCCTGCCCCACGGCAATGTGGTGTAATGCATGCAGGTGTCGGGTCCTGATCCACACTCCATCCTTATCTGAGAGTGAGATATCACACCTCTGGGTGAGGTGCAATATGTCTGTAGCAACCGAGCCCTCGGTGCTACAGTTCCATTTATCTTCAGCCTAGGTGACGTATTGTGATACAGGGCCGTGATTTTGGCTATAAAAGGGTCCCCTAGACCCCTACCCCAAGCTTTTTAAGAGAATCATATATGGCGTGCCAGGAGACTCTATGGAATGCTTTCTCAGCATCCAACGAGAGTATCTACTTACAAATTTTTAACTGTATCTAGCCCAGGAAATATTTTGTGCCTAGTAGCAGTGTCTGCTAGTCAGCGGATTATCCCGGCTGTTAAGCAAGCTACACCACCTGTAGTTTGGACACTTAATTTTTTCAAAGGAAATGCTTCGGGACCATGGGATACTCAGTGAAGAGCATCAGGAGGCACCCCAAGGCATAGGGGCTGGGACTGGCAGTAGGATGCCTTGCGGTGGACAGCCGAGCTCGATCCTTATAAAAGCTTTTTAACTGCAGCAGCTTTAGTGGACGCTACTGGAGCTGGAATTACGCGGCTGCTGGCATGAGACTTGCCCTCCAATAGATCCTTGTAAATGGATTTAAAGTGTATTCATTCAAATTAGAGAGACAATTTAAATTAAAAAGCTTAGAGCTGCCTCCACCACAGGGGGGCTCGCTCGACCCACCAGCGGACAGGCACCAGTATTGGGAGAGGGGGGCTGGCCATCAGGGTTCACCGCGGCTCTGGCACAAACCCGGCGACACGGAGGTGGCACGGGCAGGAGCGGACTGGCCGTGTCGGCTTCTCACTTTTTGGATTTTAGAAGGGCATGACATGCCTATATCTGTGTCTCCCCCTCCTTTTACTCCTCCACCTCTTTTATTTTCGCATGACTATATGTACTTGTCACTTTTCCATGTGTTAGTTGTGTCTTCTGAGCAGTTTGTCAGCTTTTGGACACCTTTGAAGGTGTTTTCTATGTGTTTCTATGTGTTTTTGTTTGCCTGCCATTGGTTTTAACGGTGTTCGAAGGTGTTCGACGAACAGTTCGACGAACAGTTCGGCGAACACACGGGTGTTCGACGAACTGAACCGAACTCGAACACTACGGGGGTGGCTCAACACTACTGCTGTTAGATATTTCTAGACATAGGCCCAGATCTCAGGGTCCAGGAATAGTTCTTTTTTGGATCTTAATCCTCATTATTTGCTCAAAAACCAATCCAGAGAACACCGTTTTTCTGCGCCATTTGCTTGTTGGCACTGCAGAATACAGCCAGGTCCTTTCCATATTACAGCGCTAAAAATCCAGCTATTTAAAACTGTGGTTTATCCATCACATGGATCACATATAATTGTGCTGAAAATACTGCCATTTCTGGCATCCATTAAAAATTTGTTTCAGTGTGACAGTAAAATTATTGACACCAGTTTGCTGTTCAAAATACTTACCTACAGGCCAGGTATTTAAAACTGTGTTTTCTCCATCACACGGATCACATTTACGTTTTCAGAAAATACTGCCATTTCTGACATCCATTAAAAATTTGTTTCAGTGTGTCAGTGAAGCTATTGACACCAGTTTGCTGTTCAAAACAGTTACCTACAGGCCAGCTATTTAAAATTGTGGTTTGTCCATCACACGGATCACATATAAGTTTGCTCCAAATTCAGCCATTTGTGGTGAGCGTCGAAGATATTGTCCTCCATTTAAAATGTTCAAGGCACGTGGCAAGTGACGCAGAGCTGGACGTGATGGTGATGGTGCATGCAGAGGCCGAGGCAATGGGCAAGCTGAAACTGTGCCACAACAAACACCCACATATTCTCGCTCGACCTTCCTGTCCCAATTAATAGGGGACTGCAGAATACCACTATTGAATACAGAGCAGTGTCAAAAGGTTATTGGTTAGATAGCAGATAATGCTTCCAGTCACTTAGCCACCACCACCACCCTGTCTTCCACACGGTCAAGTCTCAGTAGCCGTGAGTCTGGACCGCATATTCCTCACCCTGAACCTCCTTCCTCCCACCATGACGAGTGCCCAGAGACAACTGATCCCACACTTGGACACTCTGAAGAGCTGTTCACTTTTCCATTTATAGATTCGGGCCTCTCGCCCGGTCCACTTGAAGTGGGGCAAGAGGAGATCGCATGTAGCGATGCCCAAATATTGGAGCAGCCGCGGTCACACGAAGGCGATGGTGGGAAAGTGTCACAAGAGGTGGACGATGATGAGACACAATTGCCAGAAAGTCTGGAGGAGGACCAGGGTGCAGAAGTGGAAGACGAGGTGGTGGATGATATAGTAACTGACCCAACCTGGCAGGAGGACATGCAGAGTGAGGACAGCAGCACACAGGGGGATGGAGGCAGAGCACCCCAACAGGCAGGAAGGAGCAGTGTGGTGGCCGCAGACAGAAGGCAGGCAACCGTTCACCGTAACACCAACACAAAGGAAGTTGCCAGTACAACTGGAAGGTCTTCCCGAGTCTGGCTGTTGTTTAAAGACTCTGCCGATAACCCTAAAAAGGCCATTTGCACCACATGCCAGGCCAGCATCAGCAGGGGTGGCAAAACTACCAGCCTGACCACTACCAGCATGATCAGGCACATGGCAGCAAAACACCAGACTTTGTGGGCCGAACCCTTAGGGTCCAGGAACAGTGTCTGCGGGTGGCACCACTGCTTCTTCCACTGTTGTGTATGTCGTTCCTTGGTACTCGGTCCCCAGCCGCCACTATTTCTCCCTGTGTGACGTCAAAACATTAGTCGTGCCCTCAACAATGCAGTTTCTGGTGGCGGCTCTGAGGCAAGGCGAGCTCACACACCTACCATGCCTGGCCCATGTGCTTAGCCTCAGGTTCAGCAGTTTCTCAAATCCTACCTGGAGCTGCCGGATCTGCTTGTTAAAGTACGCTGCCTGTGTGCCCATTTTATAAAGTCACCTACAGCTTCCACCGCCCTTGCCCTATTTTGGCAGCGTTTGCAGCTTTCAGCTCACAGACTGGTGTGTGATGTCCCCATGCGTTGGAACTCTACACTGCAGATGTTGGGAAGGATTTGTGAGCAGAAGAGGGCAGTTGTTGACTACCAGCATCAAAAGGCCGTTGATATTCAGTTCAGACTCCACACATAAGACCTCAGGAGTGGACATGGATGTCAGACATATATACCATCCTCCAAAATTTTGAGGACTCCACCAAGATGGTGAGCGGCGATGACGCCATAATTAGCGTCGCCATCCCGCTTCTCTGTCTTCTGAAATGATCCCTGCTCACAATCAAAGAGGATGCATTGCAGGCGGAGCATGATGAGATGGAGCAAGGAACCATACTGGGTGATTACACACAGCTCATCTCATCCCAACATGGACTGGGTGACAATGAGGAAGAGGAGAAGGAGGAGCAAGAACAGGAGCTAGTTTCATGCGCTGTAGACGGTACTACTTGCACAACTGTCATACCGTCTGTTCAGCATGGATGGCCTGAAGACAGGGAGGAGGAGGAGAGCATGGTCACTCATCCTCTTGGTGAGGACACGGAAGTCTTGCCTGTTAGCAGTATAGCACGTATGGCTGAGTTTATGTTACACTGCCTTTCCCATGACCCTCGCGTTCTCAAAATTTTGGGTGACAGTCATTACTGGTTGGTGACACTTCTAGACCCACGCTACAAGGAGAATTTTATGTCTCTTATTCCTGAGGCGGACAGGTCCACAAAAAAGAGGCAGTACCAAAAGGCCCTTGTTGGGGAACTATTAAAAAAATTTCCATCTGAAAATACTGGCGGCAGAGGTCACAGTTCGTTGGACAATCAAGGAATTCAGCCTAGAGAGACACAACTCCAATCCAGCAGAGGCAGGGGAACACATTCTTGGAGAATTTTCTCAACCCCTTCCATCACACAGGCCCTGAGGCGCGGGGTACTCTCACAAGGAGTGCAAAGTTTGGGAAGATGCTGACGGAGTACCTTGCTGACCGTAATTCCTCTGTGCCTTATAATTATTGCATATCCAAGCTGGATACGTGGATTGAACTGGCTCTCTATGCCTTGGAGGTCCGGGCCTGCCCTGCCGCTAGTGTTTTATCAGAGTGGGTTTTTAGTGCCGCTGGTGGAATTATAACTGATAAGCACATCCGCCTGTCAACTGAAAATGCTGACAGGCTGAATCTTATAAAAATGAACAAGGGCTGGATTGGGCCAGACTTCTCAACACCACCGAATGATAGCAGATTAACATAAACTCAAATCCAGTGTCTTTTTTTGGGAGGTGTGTATTTCCATGCACCTTTTCACACCCACACATTGGTATACGCTTCCTGATTTTGGCTATTTGCTCTTGTCCTCCTCCTTCTCCTCATCCTCATCTTCCACCACCATATCACCAGGGTGACCGTGATCCGTGATGCAACACCCACATAATTTTTTTAAAGGGTGTGTATGATGCCCGTAAAAAAAATTTTTTATACAGTATGTTAATGTATACCCCCCAGAGGAAAATGTTTGTCAGCCCATACACTTAGTGCATGGGCATTACAAGTATAGGAGACCCGCTCCTTTCTAATGGGAACATTTTTTTATGAGGCCTTCATCCACGTCTCTTCCAAGGGGCATTGGAGTGACTCCCAATTTTTGGCAGCCCTTGCATTCACTGCATAGGCCAACATTATGGGAGACCCACTTCCTAATAATGAGAACATTGTTTTTAGGAGGCTCTCCGACCTCTACGTCTCATCCAAGGGGAATTGGAGTACCTCCAAATTTATGGCAGCTTATACATTCACTGCATAGGCAAAGAGTATGGGAGACCCTCTCCTTTATAATGGGAATTTGTGGCCCTACTCTATGTGTCTTTAAATTGTTTGTGGGGTTTTTCCTAAATTTTGTCAGCTGTTGGACTTACTGCATACCCTATAACTGTATAGCACACCCATTCCTTTGTAATGGAAACATGTCATTACTGTGGCCCTGCGCTATGTGTCTTTAAATTGTTAGTAGGGTTTTCCCAAATTTTGGCAGCCCTTGCAGTCACAGCATGGGCATTACCACTATAGGAAACACTCCTTTATAATGGGAACATTTCTTTTACTGAGACCCTCCTTTATGTCTCTTCAAAGGGGTATTGGGTTGCGTCTGAATTTTTGGCAGCCCTTGCAGTCACTGCATATGAGATAACAGTATAGGAGACCCACTCGTTAATAATAGGAACAACAAAGCATAGCCGGCTGATGGCTCTCTAACAATAGCGAGGGCCGACTGCTGGCCCTTTAAGAATAGTAAGGGCCGCCTGATGGCCCTATAAAAATAGGCTTTGTGACTTTCAGAGTCCCTCCATCATAAATGAAATAGGATGTGTCTGATGATGTGTCACACACCACATGGCCAGATAAGGTGTTAAAATGACATTTCCCCGTGAATGCATTTGTCTTAAAAAATAACGTAAAAAAAAAAAAAACAGTAGGATCTTTCTTTAGTATAAAAAACAGAGTCGCCAATGTAACCTCAATGTAATCACATTGTTCAGCTCCTGCACCTCCTCCTCCATCTCCGAAATGACCACATCAGTCACAAGCTGAAAGCACTGCAGTACTGCCTTGGCCAAGCGGCAACAGGCAGTGCTGAAGATAACACGCTTAATGCTTTGGTGACAAACCTCCCAGCGCTGTAGAGTTGTTGAAAGCTGTAACACAGCAGCCTTATCTGTGGCTCTCACCGCTGAACATACAGCCAGGTATGGTCGTGTGTGACAATGGGCGGAACCTGTTGACGGAGAAATGACAGCTGGGGTAGATACTGTTTCCCTCTATGCCAGTCCTTTCACCGAGCTAAAGAATATGGCTGTGATGAAATACAACTCCCACTGAGAAGCAGTTTCAAACTGAAAAACATTGGGCCCACCAGAGGATTTGATTCTGACGGCTCACCTTTCTCCCCCGCTCAAGAGCCCCATAGCTGCTGCAAAGTTTGCGTTATCATGAACTCTCCTGATGGAGAAGCCAGGGCCCACCAGAGGACTCTCTGGTGGGACTGTCCAACCCTGACGAGAAGCAGTTCTGGCTAAGAAAAGTGTGTGGGAAGGTTACCAGACACTCTATGGCTCCTTTTTTACTGAGGTGAAAACCCACACAAACACAGAGAGAACATACAAAATCCTTGCAGATGTTTTCCTTGCTGAGATTTGAACCGAGGATCCCAGCGCTGCAATTCTTCAGTGCTAACCACTGAGCCAATGTGCTGCCGTTCACCTTGTGATATCTAACAGGCTGGAGACACTTGCACCTACTGCCACTCTATCTTCAGCTCCTTTGTAAGAAACTAATGTATTTGGGCAGCCACTCAGTCTACCAAATAGAATTCCTGAGAAAGAAATTGGGGATGGCTTCGCTACTGGTACTGGGGGCAGTGCTAATACCATGGCATCATACCATAGTTCACTGGAAATATTACAGGCTGTTGGACGCAAGCAGATTCCCACAGAAAAGTACCAGCAGTAATGTTCAGGGACCCTTGCTTGTGGAAGACGAAGACGATACTGGGAGAAATAGTGGCGGCTGGGGACCGAGTATGGACACCTGGCCGCCGTCGGCATGAGGTTGTGGACAGCTTCCACCTCTATGAGCCTAAAATGCCACATTTCAAGTGCAAGCAGCTTTAGAGGACTTCCTGGGAGAAATGACAGCTGGAGTAGATACGGTTTCCCAAGTCCTTTCACCAAGCTAAAGAATATGGCTGTGGTGAATTACAACTCACCGACAAGCTGTGGACTGGCTCCGTACAGTCCCAGGCCACATTTACTTGACCACGTGTTTGTGGTTAGGCGTTCCTTCCCAGTAAGTCCACTTACTCAATTTTTACTCATGTGATCTCAAAGGCTTAATGGAAAACAGAAAAATTAGCTGGATAGATGTCACAGGTGTGTCAGGTTTGACAGATAGTCATACGGGATCCAGCTATAGAAGGTCGCTTCGTTTGGCCTTGCAATCATCTTCCTGATCCTTTCATTATCTCTCTCTGTAGGACCCAGCAGTGATCTTCACCTTGCTTGGGGATTATACCTTTAGGACCCAGTGGTGATCTTCACCTTCTGCTGCTAATTACCACACCCTTGCTGGTCCTTAAATACACTCAGTTTCTCCAGTGAGTTGCCAGTGATATAGTATGTTCTGAACTATTCAGGCCTAGAATTCTAGTAGTTGGCTAGAATTTCCTTGGAGTTCCTTTGTGGATTGTAGCTGTGTTCTCTCCAGTGTCATCATAAAGCTAAGTGTATTCCCTTGTTTGTTTCCCTGGTTTGTACTTTAGTTTGCAGTTGGGCGGACTAATGCTCACACCTTCCCCTCCCTACCAAGGGCCTAGCTCTAGGGTCAGCTAGGGCTAGAGTATCCTTCTCGGCAATAGGTGCGGAACCTATTTAGGGTCAATAGGGGAGTCAGGGTGTCGTTAGATCTGCTTAGGGGTCTCCACTCTACCTTTCCCTAGTTGTAGGGCTCCCTCCCCTGTTCCTGTAATTATACATTGGGTTCTCCCCATACTTAGAGTGACAGTAGAAGGGCAAAATGAGCAATTGTAAGACAATAAAAAATTTGATAGAAGTGCTTAATTCTTTAAGCAATATGGTTGCCAGATGCACTATAAATATAATCACTGTTGTGATTAATCACTTCTGCTGACGGCTCTCTTATCTCTCACTCTCCCCTATCAATTGCATCTATGTATTTTACTTTCTTCAAAGACTAATACACTCATTTTCTTTAATACTGCTGTTGACAACCCACACAATCTGTAGAATTTGTCCACTGTTTTATGACTTTCTATCCCTATTTTGATTGCTAAGCTGTGACATCCTGTCACTATGTAGTGTAAATTCACCCCAAAATGGCTGCTGTCTACTCTGCCTCAGCTTTTATACAGATGTTCCCTCCTGATTGACAGTGCTATACCTTGTGATCTGATACCTGCAAGGCATTATGGGGTAGCTTGCCTGGCCATGCCAAGAGTTATGTGAGTCTTCTCTGACTGCAATATTCAACAATGTGTAAAATGGCGGCAGGAATTTTTGCCGATTCACGGAGCTAAAGTTGTAAATTGTACAAATTAGCTGCGTATAGCAAATTTCCAAAATTAAAACACAAATTCAATTTGCATCGTATCGATTCACTCATTTTGGTCAATTATTAAAATTCAACGATGGCTAAACAAAACCAACAGGGATATGGCATAGACACGCCTACAGTGTCCTCCTCAAAAACATATTAACTTTTTATCAAAGTATATGAATTAGATTCACTGTAATGTACAGTGTAGAGCCATAGTGAAAAAAGGTACACGTGAATATAGCCCCACATTTAGAAGTTTTCAAAGCTTCAAATATCCAATTTAATGGGACAAGGCTATTGAATATGGACCTTTAATTAGCCTGGTCATACAGGCACAGGGTTTTGTGTTCATAGCAACAGCAGAGCAATGAAAGTAATAAATCATGTAAGTGATAAATCATGTGTGTCATTTGCCATGGCCAGAAAAAATGTGACGGTAAAACATCTAAAAGAAAGAATAGATTAAATTAACAGTAGGGAAATTGGTGACAAGTACAAAGAGGTGACCATATTCAAAGGACAAGAACAAGAAGGGTTACATTAGAAATCAGCAAGTATAAAGACTTGAAAAGCCAGATTTCAAAGGCAAAAGAATTGTAATAATTTTTCACATGAAGCCATATTTCAGGAGCTGTGACACGACAATTCTCTTCAGCTTACTACTTCCAAATTGGCATACAGATGTTGCAGGTGCCATATTTACGCATGGTGCTTGACATCCGGCTGTGTATCCAATTTACAATCTGGATCTCAAGAGGAAAATGACAGAAAAGTATTCAGTCATTTAAATACCTTGCTGAGGCTGCACTTGGCATGATTTAGGATTCACTTTGTAGAACTGCGCCTCCAGCTGCTGGTTACCTTACCATATTTAGCAGTTCTGTGCAACAGCCTTATCACTTTGCTACTGATCCTTGTTTCCTGGTAGAAGGCATTACCATATCTTTGTATAAAACCCATAACATAGACGCTACCAATATTAATGATAAAAGAGATAGGCATGTGACAACATTTAAGAACAAGACACTGGTTGTTGTAATATTTCTGTTTTATGGATCTTAACCCCTTAAGCCCCGCGGGTGGTTTGCACGTTAATGACCGGGCCAATTTTTACAATTCTGACCACTGTCACTTTATGAGGTAATTACTCTGGAACGCTTCAACGGATCCCCCTGATTCTGAGACTGTTTTTTCGTGACATATTGTACTTCATGATTGTGGAAAAATTTCTTCGATATCACTTGCGTTTATTTGTGAAAAAAACGGAAATTTGGCGAAAATTTTGAAAATTTTGCAATTTTCAAAATTTGAATTTTTAAGCCCTGAAATCAGAGCGATATGTCACACAAAAGAGTTAATAAATAACATTTCCCACATGTCTACTTTACATCAGCACAATTTTGGAACCAAAATTTTTTTTTGTTAGGGAGCTATAAGGGTTAAAAGTTGACCAGCGATTTCTCATTTTTCCAACAAAATTTACAAAACCATTTTTTTTAGGGACCACATCACATTTGAAGTCACTTTGAGAGGTCTTTATGACAGAAAATACCCAAAAGTGACACCATTCTAAAAACTGCACCCCTCAAGGTGCTCAAAACCACATTCAAGAAATTTATTAACCCTTCAGGTGCTTCATATGAATTTTTTGAATGTGGAAGAAAAAAATGAACATTTAACTTTTTTCACAAAAATGTTACTTTAGACCCAATTTTTTTTATTTTCACAGGGGTAACAAGAAAAAATAGACCGCAAAATTTGTTGTGCAATTTCCTCTGGGCACGCAGATACCCAATATTTGGGGAAAAAACACTGTTTGGGCGCACTGTAGGGCTCGGAAGGGAAGGAGCGCCATTTGACTTTTTGATTGTAAAATTTGCTTGAATAATTAGCGGACACCACATTGCGTTTGGAGAGCCCCTCTGTGCCCAAACTTTGGAGCTCCCCCACAAGTGACCCCATTTTGGAAACTAGACCCCCCAAGGCACCTTTCTAGATGCATAGTGAGCACTTAGAACCCCCAGGTGCTTCACAAATTGATTCATAAAAATGAAAAAGTGTTTTTTTTTTTCACTTTTTCATTATTACGAATCAATTTGTGAAGCACCTGGGGGTTCCAAGTGCTCACTATGCATCTAGAAAGGTGCCTTGGGGGGTCTAGTTTCCAAAATGGGGTCACTTGTGGGGGAGCTCCAAAGTTTGGACACAGAGGGGCTCTCCAAACGCAATGTGGTGTCCGCTAACAATTTGAGCCGATTTTCCATTCAATTTGTTAGCGGATACCATGTTGCATTTAGTGAGTCCCTGCGTGCCCAAACATTGGAGCTCCCCCACAAGTGACCCCATTTTGGAAACTAGACCCCCCAGGGCACCTATCTAGATTCATAGTGAGCACTTGGAACCCCAGGTGCTTCACAAATTGATTCATAAAAATGAAAAAGTGTTTTTTTTTCACTTTTTCATTTTTACGAATCAATTTGTGAAGCACCTGGGGATTCCAAGTGCTCACTATGCATCTAGATAGGTGCCTTGGGGGGTCTAGTTTGCAAAATGGGGTCACTTGTGGGGGAGCTCCAATGTTTGGGCACACAGGGGCTCTCCAAACGCAACATGGCATCCGCTAACAATTTGAGCCGATTTTCCATTCAATTTGTTAGCGGACACCATGTCGCGTTTGGAGAGCCCGTGATGTGCCTAAACAGTGGAGCTCCCCCACAAGTGTCCAAACTATACCCCTCAAGGCTTTTATTAAGGTGTATAGTGAACATTTTGAACCCAGAGGTACGGCACAGAATTTGTTTACATTAGGTCATCATATTGAATAAGTTGTCATTATTCTTGAGCGCAAGTGCTCGCTACTTGAGTTTGCATCGGGTACTCAGGTATGCACCATGTACAGCGTGTGCTCGAGTGACATGCTCGAGTCCCTGCTCCGCATGTTTCACGGTTATTAGACACCCAAAAAAAAACATTCGGGGATCGCTCGTGCATGGCAGGCAATCCCCGTAAAGTTTTTTGGCCGCGAAGCATATGGGGCAGAGACTCGAGCATGTCACTCAAATACCCACGATACTCAATGCATACCAGAGCACCCGATGCAAACTCAAGTAGCGAGCACTTGCTCTCAACACTAGTCGCCATATCGTCATCTTTTTTTCTTACTTTTGAAAAAAATCCCAACCCCAGCCCTAACCCTAGCACAACCCTAGCCCCAGCACAACCCTAGCCCCAGCACAACCCTAGCCCCAGCACAACCCTAGCCCCAAACCCAGCCCTAACCCTAGCCCAATCCTAACCCAAGAGTTTATTTTTGACGCCGTTCCTTGTGCGGTATAAGTGATTAGACGACTTTATTCTTCGGGTCGGTGTGATTACAGCAATGCCAGAATCATATGGGGTTTTTATGACTGACAGCTGTCACACACTAAAAGACGCATTTTTTGTAAAATCTAGTTTTTGCATCGCCATATTTTGAGAGCTATAATTTTTCCAGATTTTGGCAGACAGTCATGTGACGGCTCGTTTTTTGCGGGATGACTTGACGTTGTTATTGGTGCCATTTTCAGGCACGTGACATTTTTTGATCGCTTTCTATTCCGATTTTTGGGAGGCAGAATAAACAAAAACCAACAATTCAGGAATTGTTTTTTTTTTGTTTTTTTTTATTCTGTTCCGGTGTGGTAAAATTGATGAGGTAGCTTTATTCTTCGGGTCAGTACGTTTGCAGCGGTACCACATTTATATAGTTTTTCTATGTTTTGGCGCTTATACACAATAAAAGCTATTTTATAGAAAAAAATATTTTTTAGTATCGCTTTATTCTGAGAGCTATAACTTTTTTATTTTTTGGCTGATGGAGCTGTATGGTGGCTTGTTTTTTGCGGGATGAGATGACGTTTTCAGCGGTATCATTTTTATTTATATTTGTCTTTTTGATCGCGTGTTATTCCACTTTTTGTTTGGCGGTATGGTGATAAAGCATTGTTTTTTGCTTCGGTTTTTTTTTTTTTTTTTTACCGTGTTCAATGAAGGGGTTAACTAGTGGGACAGTTTTATAGGTCAGGTTGTTCCGGACGCGGCGATACCAAATATGTGTACTTTTATTGTTTTTTTTTTATTTTTTTTATAATAATATTTATTGATGGGTACATTATATTTTTATTTTTGGTGTATTATTTTTTTATTTTTTTATAATATTTTTGCACATTTTTTTTTTTTTTTTTTTCACTTTCACACAGTTTATACACTTTATTACTTTGTCCCACTCTGGGACTTTCACTTTTTTTTTTCTGATCGCCTGCATGGCACAGGAATGGAGCACCATCCCTATGCCATGAAGGCTGTCAGAAGTGCACAGTGTGAAGATTGCTTGGAGATTCACTGCGCATGTCCAAGCAATCTTCCTGCTCTCTGGTGACCCGGATGTTGTCATGACGACATTGGGTCGTCATGGCAACACCCGGGAAGCCTTTGCAGACTGCGCTGGAAGCCGGAAGAGGAGGTGAGTATCGGCGATCACCTCCCCTTGCCCCCGCAATGCCGCGATCGACTTCGATCGCAGCATCGCGGGGGTTAATGTGCTGGGAGCGGTGCAGGACCGCTCCCTGCACATAGTACCGGGTGTCAGCTGTGACAATCAGCTGACACCCGGCGGCGATCGCGCCCGCACAGCCTGTGTGCGCGCGCGATCGCGATGACGTACTAATACGGGTCTGGCTCTTAAGTCCCAGGGCACAGACGCGTATTAGTACGTCAGATGTTATTAAGGGGTTAAAGTGGATCTGTCACCAAATTTGACAATACAAATTGTATACACTATTAGACAACTCTTATACACCTGATGAGGTTGATGTATATAAGTGTAAATTAATATTGGAATGGCTATATAATTCTGATTTTAAAATTAACATTTTATGAGTCCTGGTAAAGAGTGAGAGAGCTTATGAGTCCAAATGTATTCGTCTTCGTCCATCCAGCCTGACAAAGCTTATGAGTCCAAATGTATTTAGTCTTCGTCCACCCAGCTTGACAGACAGCTACAGCCTGTTCTGAGTAGAGATCAGCGAACAAAACTGTAAAGTTCGGGGTTCGTACCGTGTCCAGTGCTGAACTCCAAACACAGATTTCTCCCAGAAGTCCGTGTTACTGTTCATAGTTTGGATGTTTAATAAAGCTTGTTGAAAGGCTGTAGCGCAGTCAATCAACAAGCTTTTACGCTGTGGGCACTTTCAGAGCCATCACAGCCATGTCAAGTATAACCACCAGATCACAGGTGGCGATGCTGCTCGCGTGAGGAACAGTGTAAAATAAATAAATAATTTTAAAAAATGATGTGGTATTCCCCCCTATTTTTAATAACCAGCCAAGGCAAAGCAGACGGCGGTGAGCTGGTCTTATTAAGCTGGGAATGGGCCAATATCCATGGAACTTCCCAATCTATTAACCACTTCGCGCCAGAGCCTGTTTTTGCCTTCGTGACCAGGCCAATTTATTCAATTCTGACCACTGTCAATTTATGAGGCAATTACTCTGGAACGCTTCAATGAATTCCCCTGATTCTGGGATTGTTTTTTCGTGACATATTGTACTTCATGATAGTGGTAAAATTTCTTTGATATCACTTGCGTTTATTTGTGAAAAAATCTGAAATTTGTCAAAAATTTTGAAAATCTTGCAATTTTGAAACTATGAATTTTCATGCCCTTAAATCAGAGAGATATGTCACACAAAATAGTTAATAAATAACATTTCCCACATGTCTACTTTACATCAGCACAATTTTGGAACCAAATTTTTTTTGTTAGGAAGCTATAAGGGTTAAAAGTTGACCAGCGATTTCTCATTTTTCCAACAAAATTTACAAAAACATTTTTTTAGGGACCACATCTTATTTAAAGTGACTTTGAGGGGCCTTTATGACAGAAAATACACAAAAGTTACACCATTCTAAAAACTGCACCCCTCAAGGTGCTCAAAACCACATTCAATAAGTTTATTAACCCTTCGGGTGTTTCACAGGAATTTTTGGAATATGGAAGAAAACAATGAACATTTAACTTTTTTTCACAAAAATGTTACTTTAGACCCAATTTTTTTATTTTCACAAGGGTAACAGGAAAAAATGGACTATATAATTTGTAGTGCAATTTCTCATGAGCGCGCTGATACCCCATATGTGAGGGAAAACCACTGTTTGGGCGCACTGCAGGGTTCGGAAGGGAAGGAGCACCATTAGACTTTTTGAATGTAAAATTTGTTTGAATAATTAGCGGACGCCATGTTGCATTTGGAGAGCTCCTGATGTACCTAAACAGTGGAAACCCCCCCACAAGTGACACCATTTTGGAAACTAGACCCCTTAGGGAACTTATCTAGATGTGTGGTGAGCACCTTGAACCCCAAGGTGCTTCACAGAAGTTTATAATATTGAGCTGTAAAAATAAAATTTTCACATATTTCCCACAAAAACGTTTTTCATCCCTTAATTTTGCATTATCATAAGGGTAATAGGAGATATTGCACCATGAAATTTGTTGTGCAATTTCTCCTGAACACGCAGATACCCCATATGTGGAGGAAAACCACTGTTTGGGCGCACGGCAGGGTTTGGAAGGGAAGGAGCGCCATTTGACTTTTTGAATGTAAAATTTGCTTGAATAATTAGTGCATGCCATGTTGCATTTGGGGAGCCCTTGATATGCCTAAACAATGGAAACCCCCCACAAGTGACACCATTTTGGAAACTAGACCCCTTAGGGAACTTATCTAGATGTGTGGTGAGCACCTTGCACCCCCAGGTGCTTCACAGAAGTTTATAATATTGAGCCGCAAAAATAAAATTTTCACATTTTTCCCACAAAAAATGTTTTTCGTCCCCTAATTTTGCATTATCATAAGGGTAACAGGAGAAATTGCACCATGAAATTTGCTGTGCAATTTCTCCTGAGTACGCCGATTCCCCATATGTGGGGGAAAACCACTGCTTTGGTGTACGGCAGAGAAAGGAGCGCTATGTTGGCTGGGATAGGTTGCAGACACCATGTCACATTTGAAGAGCCGCTGACATGCCGAAACAGCAGAAACTCCCACAAGTGACCCCATTTTGTAAACTACACCTCTCAAGGAATTCATCTAGGGAAGTAGTGAGTATTTTTTAATTTTTAAATTTATACCATTGGGCAGTGAAGAAAACATAATTATATTTTTGCCACAAAAAAATGTTTTACCCTCAGATTTTACATTTTCACACAGGGCAATGGGTAAAAATGGTGTCACACAATATCTTCTAAAAGTGGCAATACCCCATATGTGGCTGTATCCGTACCGCTTAGCCATACGGCGAGATCTGGGAGGGTCGGAGCGCTATTTGACAATTGGACAATAAATTATTGTAGAATAGGCATTTGGATTTGGGAGCACAAAATTTTCTGAATTTCTTTTGGGGGGCAAGGGCCATTTCGCTTTTCCAGAGCCTTTCTGCTACCAGTAACTTGGAAGTCCCTTATATTTTTAACAGATAACATACCTGAGTGGGGACTAGCTTTTTTTGAGGACTGAGTTGAAGCTTTTATTGGGAACATTTTAAGCAACATTTATCCGGCGCTCTAGGCTGAGCACTTACATCGGGGTTTCCATCTAAATTTCCAAGTGATGTAATTCAGATGAAACCCCTGCGGGATCCATTCACTGTAATGAGGCAGCAGAGTTACTCTGGACTCCGTCTGGCCTCTGTTTAGCGGTGTCCTTTTTTTCAGAGCTGCACAAAACTGTGGCCAACCGCACTTTTACGCATGCCTGAAAAAACTGACACCGTGGGATCACAGGCCAGACAGCATCCACAGTGGCCTATATCTGCCTCATTACAGGGAATCTTCCGTCATGGGTTCCGTCTGAATCATGTATTTCAGAGATTTACACGGAAAATCTGGTGTAAGTGCTCAGCGCAGAGCGCAGGATAAATGTGAGCAGAACCTTACTGCGATCTTTGGGAGACATAATAAACAAATCAGTAGCAGGTGAAGAATTGGTTTTATTTATTTTTACACCATTCCTCGTGCGGTATAAGTGATGAGATTACTTTATTCTTCGGGTCGGTGCGATTACAGAGATACCAGATTTATATCGGGTTTTTATGACTGACAGCTGTCACACACTAAAAGACGCTTTTTTTGCAAAATCTAGTTTTTGCATCGCCATATTTTGAGAGCTATAATTTTTCCATATTTCGGCCGACAGAGTCATGTGATGGCTTGTTTTTTGTGGGACGAGTTGACATTTTTATTGGTACCATTTTTGGGTACGTGACATTTTTTGATCGCTTTCTATTGGGAGGTAAAATTAACAAAAACCAACAATTCAGGAATTGTTTTTTGAGGGTTTTTTTATGCCGTTCTGCGTGTGGTAAAAGTGATAAGGCAGCGTTATTCTTCGGGTTAGTACGTTTACAGCGATACTACACTTACTGTATATTTTTTTATGTTTTGGCGCTTTTACACAATAAAACAATTTTATAGAAAAAATATTTTTTTTGCATTGCTTTATTCTGAGCGCTATAACTTTTTTATTTTTCGGCTGATGGAGCTGTATGGAGGCTTTATTTTTGCGGAACAAGATGACGTTTTCAGCGCTACCATTTTTATTTCCATTTTGCTTTTTGATAGCATTTTTTTCCACTTTTTGCTTGGCGATATGATGAAAAAGCATAGTTTTTTGCTCTGTTTTTTATTTATTTTATTACGGTGTGCACAGAAGGAGTTAATTAGTGTGACAGTTTATAGATCAGCTTGTTTCGGATGCGGCGATACCAAATATGTGTACTTTTTTTGCTTCTGCATAAATATACGGATTTATTGGTTTAATATTTTATTTATTTATTTTTATTTATTTTGTGATTTTTTTTTAACAGTTTGAAAACATTTTTTTGACTTTTTTTTACATTTTTACTTAGTCCTGTATGGGACATTAATTTTTATTTTTCTAATCACTGTTCTCATGCAATGCAATAGACATGTATTGCATTGCATGAGAGCTTTGCTGACAGTTTCACACTGTCTGTCTCCTGCTAGACTACAGCTGCAGGCTGAGTCTAGCAGGACACAATACATGGCAGATCCGGAGACGGTTATGTGACCTCCGGCTGCCATGACAACGGCAGGTCCTGTCAGACATCAGGGGGCCGTCGGATAGGTAAGTGGACGATCACCTCTCCTCTCACTATCTTCTAAATGCCGCGATCACTATAGATCGCGGCATATAGAAGATAGCAAAGGGTTAACATCATTGGGACCTGATCCAATCAGGTCCCGATGATGTCCCCTGTCAGAGCTGTTGCTCTGCACCGCACCCGCAGTGCTTGCAGGACCCTGAGGGTCCTGAGGGCTGCGGAGCCACTGACCATTCATAAACATCGTCGCTGCACAGAGCCCAGGCAGTGTCGACGTTCATGTACAGTGGGCAGTCTGGAAGCGTTTAATACCAGGCCCCAGCTGTCTGCTTTGCCTTTGTTGGTTACATTAAGCTCACGGGTTAGTAATGGAGATGCATCTGTCAGACACCTCTATTACTAGAACAGTAGTCAAAAGAAATGAACACACACAAAAAAAAAATCTTTATTTGAAAAAAAAACTCCCCAGCAATTTCCCCCTTTCACCCATTTATTAAAAATAAAACCTGCGAGTCTTGCACCCCTGACCCACTGCTGATTTTGCTAGGCAAAGTCTTGTTTTGCCAGGCACAGCCCTGCAGTGGCCACTAAGCTGCTATTAGAAGCTGCCAATAAATGAGAGGGGTGATGTTAAAGGACAGCCCTTTTTTAATATCAGACAACTCCTTTAAGAGCAAATAATTAAAATTAAGCATATTTACAGGGAGGAGTAAAGCAAAATTCCTCTTCGTTGTTATGCAAATTTTATTTGCAGCTACAGAAAATATTTGGTGGAAGTGATTCCTGCTAAAGCTAGACCTATAAGTTATTAGAGTCGAGTATTCACTTACTTTTTCCCTTGCTCTGTTCGTGTTTACTCAATGTACGCAATGAAATTCATGAAAAGTATAACTACTTGCATAGAATATGTTTGTTTATAGTTGTGACTTAGAAATCAATCAGACCACAGTGCAAAAATATATGTAATTTCAAACGAGTCATTTACTTTTACTTGAAACTGTTTAGTTTAGTGATTTTAAAAATTCTGAAGCAAGTAAAACTTTAACTATACCTTTTTTATCTAAATGTTTAATGATCTATTAATCATTCAGTGATAAGAGTTTTGGGCAACAGTATGAATAAAAGCACTAAAAAGAGAGACTCTTTGTCAGTATAAGTTAATATGCAATCTTTTTTTTAAAATTAGATCCTGATGATAATCTGTTATTACAACTTGATGCAGGCACAAATAAGAGGTTAAACTATTGATGTTCTTAGATTAAATAATGTCTTACCAGCTAATTGTAGCGTCGGCGTCCCTGCCTCCTGCTAGGCAGGGACGCTGTTCCCCTCACCTCTCTGCTCCGTGCCCGGCGGCTTCCTCCCGCTCTGCTTGCAGCGCCCGCTCTCCCCCGGTCACTGTGCTTAGGGCGCGCGCCCTAAGGAGTCCCCGGCCAATGGCCGGAGGATCCCTCCATATATAAGGCACCTCCTCCAAAATGGAGGTGCCCGAGCAATGTTGTTGCACTGTTCACTACTCTGCTTCAGCCCTCAGGTCCCGTTTCCAATTACCTGCCAGTTACCTGCCAGTTTCCTGCCAGTTTCCTGCCAGTTTGCTGTCTGATTCCTGCCTGTTATCCGCTTACCCATTTGCTAGCCTGAGGTCCGACGGTCTGCCTTCCGACTCCTGTCAGTCTGTCTATGGACCAGCTAACCCGCTCACCTGGGAGCGCTCATCTGCTACCTGCCTGTTAGCCTACCTGGAGGCTCCGCCGTCACGTGCTGTGACCACCTGCCAGTCCAGAGACTCTTGCCCGCTCACCTGGGAGCGCTCATCTGCTACCTGCCTGTTAGCCTACCTGGAGGCTCCGCCGTCACGTGCTGTGACCACCTACCAGTCCAGAGACTCTTCCCCGCTCACCTGGGAGCGCTTTTCTGCTACCTGCCTGTTAGCCTACCTGGAGGCTCCGCCGTCACATGCTGTGACCACCTGCTTATCCAGAGACTCTCGCCTGCTCACCTGGGAGCACAAATCTGCCATCTGCCTGCTAGCCTACCTGGAGGCTCAGCCGTCACAGGTCATACCTGCCCGTTTACCCAGAGACTGTCCCGGTTACTTGCTGTGACCTCCTGCCCGTTTACCCAGAGACTGTCCCGGTCCCTTGCCGTGACCTCCTGCCCGTTTACCCAGAGACTGTCCCGGTCACTTGCTGTGACCTCCTGCCCGTTTACCCAGAGACTGTCCCGGTCACTTGCCGTGACCTCCTGCCCGTTTACCCAGAGACTGTCCCGGTCACCTGCTGTGACTGCCTGCCTGTCTTCCCTGGTCGCCACCCGCTTCCTTACAAGGACCGCCCCCTTGTATAAGTTGCTCAGAGGTTCCGCCTCCCAGACCCGTTACAGTTTGCTCGGGCCATGGAACCCGGTGGCACCCAAGCTCCCTCGCTCTCGGACCTTTGTCATGAACTGTCCCGACAGAGGTCCCAACAGGAGTCCATCCTGGGTCACCTGCGGAATGTCAATACTCGCCTGGACACTTTGACTGCCCCACCAGCAACCACCGCTAGTGTCATGACTCGCAGCCCGGCTGCTCCGCTGCCCACCAATACCATAGTATCCTGCTCTGGAATCCGGCTTTCTGCACCTCCTCGCTTCGGAGGCGACTCCGCTCAAGCTCGGGGCTTCATTAACCAGTGCACCCTGCACTTTGAACACCAGTCCCACCAGTTTAATTCCGACCGGGCCAAAGTAGCCTTCATCATGTCCCATCTCACGGGAGAGGCACTGGCTTGGCTAAATCCTCTATGGGAGAGAGGAGACCCTCTGGTGTCCGACCTGCCAGCCTTTCTCACGGCTTTCCGGAAGGTCTTCGACGAACCCGGACGGAAGACCTCATCCGCCTCATCTCTGCTACGCCTCCGTCAAGGGAGTCTCACCGTGGGCCAATATGCCATACGGTTCCGTACCCTTGCTTCGGAGCTGGCCTGGGATAACGACGCCCTGGTGTCCGTCTTCTGGGAGGGTCTGTCCGGCCGTATTAAAGATGAACTCGCCGGTCGGGACATTCCTACCACTCTCGACGACTTGATTACACTTGCCACCCGGATTGACATCCGGTTCCAGGAGCGCGCTAGGGAGGTCACCCGTGAGAGGAGGATTCCACGTCTAGTCCCTACCTTCCAGAGACCCGTCACTCCCTCTGTTACTCCCCAGGCACACTCACCTGAGCCTATGCAGGTCGACCAGACCAAGATGGTCAAGACCCGTCAAGACTTACGTCGTGCCGACGGGAGCTGTTTCTACTGTGGCAGTAAGGAGCACCGGATCCGTTCCTGCCCTGAGAGGTCGGGAAACGCCTGTGTCTAGGATCGCTCAGAGAGGTCGCCCTAGACAAAAGTAAACCCTCTCCATCCCTGATGCTGTCTGTTTCTATCTTCTGCGGAGAGAACCGCTATTTTGAACTGGCTCAACTTGACTCTGGAGCTGCTGAAAATCTCATCTCTCAATCCCTGGTAGAAAAATACCACATTCCCACCAAACCTCTGGCCGTACCTTTATCTGTCGCCGCCGTGGATGGGGGTCTCTTACCACATCCCATCCAACTCATCACCGAATTTCTGACTCTACAGGTGGGAATGCTGCATTCTGAGAGCATCTCCTTTCATGTTCTGCCTGGACTCTCTCACGCACTATTGCTTGGCCTGCCTTGGCTCCAGAGACATGCACCCGTGCTTGACTGGCAGACCGGAGAGGTCCTTCGCTGGGGACAGGACGGCCATAAGACTTGTCTAGTTCCCGTTCGTCCTGCCCGTCCTTCTCCTACCCCAGCCAATCTGCCCGGTCTTCCGGTTCCCTATTGGTCTTATGCGGATGTCTTCAATAAAAAAGAGGCAGAGACATTACCTCCTCATAGACCATACGACTGCCCAATCGACCTGATGCCCGGCTCTACTCCTCCCCGTGGGCGAATCTACCCTTTGTCCGCTGCTGAAACCCGGTCCATGTCTGAATATATTGAGGAGAACCTGGCCCGGGGATTTATCCGGAAATCTACCTCCCCGGCGGGAGCAGGCTTCTTCTTTGTCAAAAAGAAGGACGGCTCACTCCGTCCATGTATAGACTATAGAGGCCTAAACCAGATTACTGTGAAGAATAAATACCCCCTTCCGCTTATTCCTGAATTATTTGACCGTCTGAGGGGGGCTAGAATCTTCACCAAACTGGATCTCCGTGGGGCGTATAACCTGGTCCGTATCCGTCAGGGGGATGAGTGGAAGACGGCATTCAATACCCGGGACGGCCACTATGAGTACCTTGTGATGCCCTTCGGTCTCTGTAACGCTCCTGCCGTCTTTCAAGAGTTGGTCAATGACATCTTCCGTGATCTTCTCTACTCCTGCGTGGTGGTGTACCTGGACGATATCTTGGTCTTCTCTCCGGATCTTCCTACTCACCGGAGGGACGTTCGTCAGGTCCTGCTCAGGCTCAGGCAGAACCACCTCTACGCTAAATATGAGAAGTGCATCTTTGAGTAGACCTCTCTTCCATTTCTGGGCTACATAATCTCTCAGACAGGTCTACAAATGGATCCTGAGAAACTGTCTGCCATCCAGAAGTGGCCCCGACCAGAGGGGTTGAAGGCTATTCAGCGGTTCCTGGGCTTCGCCAACTATTACCGCCTGTTCATACCGCACTTCTCTTCCCGGACCGCCCCTATCTCTGCTCTCACCCGTAAAGGTACGAACCCCAGAGAATGGCTGCCCGAAGCAGAGGAGGCATTTCTTTCCTTAAAACAGGCCTTCCTCTCCGCCTCGGTGCTGCATCATCCGGACGGCAACAAACAATTCTTCCTAGAAGTTGACGCCTCCTCCTCCGGAGCTGGGGCGGTACTTACCCAAAAATCTTCTTCCGGAAGAAAGGTAACCTGCGGCTTTTTCTCCAAACTTTTCTCCTCTTCTGAGCGCAATTATTCTATAGGAGACCGAGAATTGTTGGCCATTAAGATGGCACTGGAGGAGTGGCGTTACCTGCTCGAGGGGGCTCTCCACCCGGTAATAATTTACACTGACCACAAGAACTTGGCATATCTCCAGAGCGCCCAGAGACTTAACCCGCGCCACATGTAAACATGTAAACTGCTCGACGTCACCCTGGACTTCTCCTCCGCTTACCACCCACAGTCCAATGGTCAGGTGGAGCGGATCAATCAGAATTTGACCAGTTACCTCCGGCACTTCATTAATGCCCACCATTCAGACTGGGTGGATCTCCTACCATGGGCCGAGTTCTCTTACAACAATCACGAGAGCGAATCTTGTTCTAAATCGCCGTTTTTTGTAGTCTTCGGTAGTGTTGAGCCACCCCCGTAGTGTTCGAGTTCGGTTCGGTTCGTCGAACACCCGTGTGTTCGCCGAACTGTTCGTCGAACTGTTCGTCGAACACCTTCGAACACCGTTAAAACCAATGGCAGGCAAACAAAAACACATAGAAACACATAGAAAACACCTTCAAAGGTGTCCAAAAGCTGACAAACTGCTCTGAAGACACAACTAACACATGGAAAAGTGACAAGTACATATAGTCATGCGAAAAGAAAAGAGGTGGAGGAGTAAAAGGAGGGGGAGACACAGATATAGGCATGTCATGCCCTTCTAAAATCCAAAAAGTGAGAAGCCGACACGTTCAGTCCGCTCCTGCCCGTGCCACCTCCGTGTCGCCGGGTTTGTGCCAGAGCCGCGGTGAACCCTGACAGCCAGCCCCCCTCTCCCAATACTGGTGCCTGTCCGCTGGTGGGTCGAGCGAGCCCCCCTGTGGTGGAGGCAGCTCTAAGCTTTTTAATTTAAATTGTCTCTCTAATTTGAATAAATACACTTTAAATCCATTTACAAGGATCTATTGGAGGGCAAGTCTCATGCCAGCAGCCGCGTAATTCCAGCTCCAGTAGCGTCCACTAAAGCTGCTGCAGTTAAAAAGCTTTTATAAGGATCGAGCTCGGCTGTCCACCGCAAGGCATCCTACTGCCAGTCCCAGCCCCTATGCCTTGGGGTGCCTCCTGATGCTCTTCACTGAGTATCCCGTGGTCCCGAAGCATTTCCTTTGAAAAAATTAAGTGTCAAAACTACAGGTGGTGTAGCTTGCTTAACAGCCGGGATAATCCGCTGACTAGCAGACACTGCTACTAGGCACAAAGTATTTCCTGGGCTAGATGCAGTTAAAAATTTGCAATTAGATACTCTCATTGGATGCTGAGAAAGCATTCCATAGAGTCTCCTGGCACGCCATATATGATTCTCTTAAAAAGCTTGGGGTAGGGGTCTAGGGGACCCTTTTATAGCCAAAATCACGGCCCTGTATCGCAATACGTCACCTAGGCTGAAGATAAATGGAACTGTATTACCCTGAGGGCTCGGTTGCTACAGAGGTATTGCACCTCACCCAGAGGTGTGATATCTCACTCTCAGGTAAGGATGGAGTGTGGATCAGGACCCGACACCTGCATGCATTACACCACATTGCCGTGGGGCAGGGCGACCAATATGCCCCTGAGATGGGCACGACAGTCCCTGTCCCTGGCTGGAGTGGGGGGAGGGAACACTGAGGAAGGGGAACCCTGTAGTGCAGGAGCAGGGAGGAAGCAGTTCCTGGGTGCATTGAGAAGGGAGTATAAAAGGTGGGCACCATCTTAGTTCAGTGCAGAGAAGTCTGAGCAGAAGTGGCAGGGAGCAGGGGCTCTGCATGAGCTCTGCTCCGGAGGCGGGCCTAGTAACAGAGGCCCAGGCCTGGAAGAGGGAGAAGGAAGGAAGAGGAGTGGAGAAGGCTCCAGGAACGAGGAATGAAGGGATCCCAGGGGTGCGGACGGGCGAGTCGCCACCGCACGCCCGAATCCACCTGGGTGGAGGGGTCAGGCCAAAGGGGGAGACCGGTCCCCGAAACTAGTGGAGGCAGGAAACGACCCTCAGCTAGAAACCGGAGGCTGTGACATTTTATGTGGTGCAGCCCCTCGCTACACCCGCTAGGAAGGCACCACATAGGGTCAGGGAAACTGGCGCCAAGTTTACCAAGAGGAGGCCCGAGGCAGCCGGACAGAAGGGTTGGTAAGAAAGGTGTAGCGCCGGCGTCCCTGCCCTCTGCTAGGCAGGGACGCTGTTCCCCTCACCCCTCTGCTCCGAGCCCGGCGTCCTCCTCCCGCTCTGCTGGCAGCGCGCGCTCCTTCCCGGCCACTGTGCTTAGGGCGCGCGTGCGCGCGCTCCCTCCCTCTTAAAGGGGCCGCGCGCGCCGTCCTAAGGAGTCCCCGGCCAATGGCCGGAGGACTTCACCATATATAAGGCACCTCCTCCAAAATGGAGGTGCCCGAGCAATATTGTTGCACTGTTCACTACTCTGCTTCAGCCCTCAGGTCCCGTTGCCAGTTACCTGCCAGATTCCTGCCAGTTTGCTGTCTGATTCCTGCCTGATATTCTGCTTACCTGCCTGCTAGCCTGAGGTCCGACGGTCTGCCCTCCAACTCCTGTCAGTCTGTCTATGGACCAGCTTGCCCGCTCACCTGAGAGTGCACATCTGCTACCTGCCTGCTAGCCTACCTGGAGGCTCCGCCGTCACGTGCTGTGACCACCTGCCATTCCAGAGACTCCTGCCCGCTCACCTGGGAGCGCACACCTGTTACCTGCCTGCTAGCCTACCTGGAGGCTCCGCCGTCACGTGCTGTGACCACCTGCCATTCCAGAGACTCCTGCCCGCTCACCTGGGAGCGCACACCTGTTACCTGCCTGCTAGCCTACCTGGAGGCTTCGCCGTCACGTGCTGTGACCACCTGCCATTCCAGAGACTCTCGCTTGCTCACCTGGGAGCACACATCAACCATCTGCCTGCTAGCCTACCTGGAGGCTCAGCCATCACAGGTCGTACCTACCCTTTACCCAGAGACTGCCCCGGTCACTTACCGTGACCTCCTGCCCGTTCATCCAGAGACTGCCCCGGTCACTTGCCGTGACCTCCTGCCCGTTCATCCAGAGACTGCCCCGGTCACTTGCCGTGACCTCCTGCCCGTTCATCCAGAGACTGCCCCGGTCATTTGCCGTGACCTCCTGCCCGTTCATCCAGAGACTGCCCCGGTCACTTGCCGTGACCTCCAGCCCGTTCACTCAGAGACTGTCCCGGTCACCTGCTGTGACTGCCTGCCCGTCTTCCCTGGTCGCCACCCGCTCCGTTACAAGGATCGCCCCCTTGTATAGTAGCTCAGAGGTTCCGCCTCCCAGACCCGTTACAGTTTGCTCGGGCCATGGAACCCGGTGGTACCCAAGCTCCCTCGCTCTCGGACCTATGTCATGAACTGTCCCGTCAGAGGTCCCAACAGGAGTCCATCCTGGGTCACCTGCGGAATGTCAACTCACGCCTGGACACTTTGACTGCTCCACCAGCAACCACCGCTAGAGTCATGACTCGCAACCCAGCAGCGCCGCTGCCCACCAATACCATGGTATCCTGCTCCGGACCCCGGCTTTCTGCACCTCCTCGCTTCGGAGGCGACTCCGCTCAGGCTCGGGGCTTCATAAACCAGTGCACCCTGCACTTTGAACTCCTGTCCCACCAGTTTAATTCCGACCGGGCTAAAGTAGCCTTCATCATGTCTCATCTCACGGGGCAGGCACTGGCTTGGCTGAATCCTCTATGGGAGAGAGGAGACCCCCTGGTGTCCGACTTGCCTGCCTTTCTCACGGCTTTCCGGAAAGTCTTCGACGAACCTGGACGAAAGACCTCATCCGCATCGTCTCTGCTACGCCTCCGTCAGGGAAGTCTCACCGTGGGCCAATATGCCATACGGTTCCGTACCCTTGCCTCAGAGCTGGCCTGGGATAACGATGCTCTGGTATCTGTCTTCTGGGAGGGTCTGTCCGGCCGTATTAAAGATGAACTCGCCGGTCGGGACATTCCTACCACTCTCGATGATTTAATAACTCTTGCCACCCGGATTGACCTACGGTTCCAGGAGCGTGCCAAAGAGGTCACCCGTGAGAGGAGGTTTCCACGTTTAGCTCCTTCCTCCCAGAAACCCGTCACTCCCTCCGTTTCTCCCCAGGAACACCCTCCTGAGCCTATGCAGGTCGACCAGACCAAGATGGTCAAAACCCATCAAGACTTACGCCGTGCCGAGGGGAGCTGCTTCTACTGTGGCAGTAAGGAGCACCGGATCCATACCTGCCCGGAGAGGTCGGGAAACGCCTGTGTCTAGGTTCGCTCAGAGAGGTCGACCTAGACAAGAATAAATCCTCTCCATCTCTGCTGCTGTCAGTCTCAATCGTCTGCGGGGAGAACCGTTATTTCGAACTAGCCCAACTTGACTCTGGAGCAGCCGGGAATCTTATTTCACAGTCCCTGGTAGAGAAATACCGCATCCCCACCAAACCTCTGGCTGTACCCTTGTCTGTTGCTGCCGTGGATGGGGGCCTCTTACCACGTCCCATCCAACTCATCACCGAATCCATTACTCTACAGGTGGGAATGCTGCATTCTGAGAGTATCTCATTTCATGTTCTGCCTGGACTCTCTCACGCCCTCTTGCTAGGCCTACCTTGGCTCCAGAGACATGCACCCGTGCTTGACTGGCAGACCGGAGAAGTCCTTCGCTGGGGGCAGGACTGTCATAAGTCTTGTCTGGTTCCCGTTCATCCCGTCCGTCCTTCTCCTACCCCAGCTAATCTACCTGGACTTCCGATTCCTTATTGGTCATATGCTGATGTCTTTAATAAAAAGGAGGCAGAGACACTACCCCCTCATAGACCATACGACTGCCCTATCGACCTGCTACCCGGTACTACTCCTCCCCGTGGGCGTATTTACCCATTGTCCGCTGCTGAGACCCGGTTTATGTCCGAGTATATTGAGGAGAATTTGGCCCGGGGATTTATCCGGAAATCTACCTCCCCGGCGGGAGCAGGCTTCTTCTTTGTTAAAAAGAAGGACGGCTCTCTCCGTCCCTGCATAGACTATAGAGGCCTAAACCAGATCACGGTGAAGAATAAGTACCCCCTTCCGCTCATTCCGGAATTATTTGATCGTCTGAGGGGGGCTAGAATCTTCACCAAACTGGACCTTCGTGGGGCGCACAACCTGATCCGTATCCGTCAGGGGGATGAATGGAAGACGGCATTCAACACCCGGGACGGCCACTACGAATATCTGGTAATGCCCTTCGGTCTCTGTAACTCTCCCGCCGTCTTTCAAGAGTTGGTCAATGACATCTTCCGGGACCTTCTCTACTCCTGCGTGGTGGTGTACCTGGACGACATCTTGGTCTTCTCTCCGGATCTCCAGACTCACCGGAGGGATGTTCGTCAGGTCCTGCTCAGGCTCAGGTGGAACCACCTCTTCGCTAAATATGAGAAGTGCCTCTTTGAGCAGACCTCGCTTCCGTTTTTGGGCTACATAATTTCTCAGACCGGCCTACGAATGGATCCTGAGAAACTGCCATCGAGAAGTGGCCTCGACCGGAGGGGTTGAAGGCCATTCAGCGGTTCCTGGGCTTCGCCAACTACTACCGCCTCTTCATACTGCACTTCTCTTCCCGGACTGCCCCAATTTCCGCGTAAGGGCACTAATCCCAGAGAGTGGCCGCCCGAAGCAGAGGAGGCCTTTCTTTCCTTAAAACAGGCCTTCTCTTCCGCCCCGGTGCTGCATCACCCTGATGGCAACAAGCAGTTCTTCCTGGAGGTTGACGCCTCCTCCTCTGGAGCCGGAGCGGTACTTACCCAAAAATCGTCTTCCGGGAGAATGGTAACTTGTGGCTTCTTCTCCAAACTCTTCTCCTCTTCTGAGCGCAACTATTCCATAGGAGATCGAGAGTTATTGGCCATCAAGCTGGCATTGGAGGAGTGGCGTTACCTGCTCGAAGGGGCTCTTCACCCGATAATAATTTACACTGACCACAAGAACTTGGCTTACCTCCAGCATGCCCAGAGACTTAACCCGCGCCAAGCCCGGTGGTCCTTGTTTTTTGCTCGCTTTGATTTTGTTCTTCATTTTCGCCCGGCTGACAAAAACATCAAGGCGGACGCCTTATCCCGATCCTTTATGGTGTCTGATCTCGAGGAAGAACCGAAACACATCATCGATCCCGCCAGAGTAATGCAGGTGGCTCCCGTGAGTCTAAATCGTCTCCCTCCCGGTAAGACGTTCGTATCAGTACCTGATCGGGAGAAGATCCTACACTGGGGTCACTCGTCTAAACTAGCTGGCCACGCCGGTCAGAAAAAGACCCTCCAGCTTATTTCCCGACACTACTGGTGGCCTACCCTGCACAAGGACGTAATAGACTTTGTTTCTGCCTGTGTGTCCTGCGCCCGCAACAAGGTTCCGAGACATCTGCCAGCCGGTCGCCTCCTTCCGCTCCCAGTACCTGCTGCCCCCTGGCAGCATATAGCAATGGACTTTATAACTGATCTCCCCGTCTCTGCTGGTTGTACGGTCATTTGGGTGGTCGCTGACCGCTTTTCCAAGATGGCTCATTTCGTTCCCCTGCCAGGCCTCCCGTCTGCACCCGAGCTGGCTAAAGACTTTATCCGCCACATCTTCCGTCTTCATGGACTGCCCCTCCACATAGTGTCGGATCGTGGGGTACAGTTCACCTCACGCTTCTGGAGAGCCACTTGTAAACTGCTAGATGTCACCCTGGACTTCTCCTCCGCTTACCACCCACAGTCTAATGGTCAAGTGGAGCGGATCAATCAGAACCTGACCAGTTACCTCCGGCACTTCGTTAATGCCCACCATTCAGACTGGGTGGATCTCCTGCCATGGGCCGAATTTTCTTACAACAATCACGAGAGCGAATCTTCCTCCAAAACCCCGTTTTTTGTTGTGTTCGGTCAGCATCCTCGGATCCCATTTCCCGTCTCCACCTCGGTGGACAATCCGGCTGCGGAATCTCTTGTTAACAAATTTTCCTCCATATGGGAGAGCACCCGGTCCGCACTCCTTCTGTCATCCGAGCGTATGAAAAGACATGCTGACAAAAAACGTCTGGATCCTCCTCAATTCCGTCCAGGGGATAAGGTCTGGCTCTCGTCCAAATATGTCCGGCTCAAGATTCCTTCCTATAAGTTAGGGCCTCGGTTCATCGGTCCTCTGGAGGTCATCAGTCAGATCAACCCGGTGGCCTATAAATTGAAACTCCCGGCCAACTTGCGGATCCCTAACTCCTTCCATGTATCTCTCCTCAAACCTGTGGTACTTAACTCTTTTTCCAAGTCTACAGGTACGCCTCCTGCTCCGGTTTCCGCTGAAAACGAATTTGAGGTAGAGAACATTCTGGCCACCAAAAGGGTAAGAGGGAAGACCTTTTTTCTGGTAGATTGGAAGGGGTTTGGTCCTGAGGAGAGAACGTGGGAGCCCCGGGAGAACATCCATGCCCCTCTTATCCTAGCTAAATTTCTCTCTGGCCTAAAAAAGGGGGGGTCTAAAGGGGGGGGTACTGTAACGCCAGCGTCCTGCCCTCTGCTAGGCAGGGACGCTGTTCCCCTCACCCCTCTGCTCCGAGCCCGGCGTCCTCCTCCCGCTCTGCTGGCAGCGTGCGCTCCTTCCCGGCCACTGTGCTTAGGGCGCGCGCGCGCTCCCTCCCTCTTAAAGGGGCCGCGCGCGCCGTCCTAAGGAGTCCCCGGCCAATGGCCGGAGGACTTCACCATATATAAGGCACCTCCTCCAAAATGGAGGTGCCTGAGCAATGTTGTTGCACTGTTCACTAGAGATGAGCGGTGTTCGACTAGAACTGTTCGCCAATCTCAAATTCGAGCTGTTTTGGGCGGTGTTCGAGTTGTTCGACGAACCCGAACGATTTGCAAAAAATTCGGCTGTTCGAGGTTATGTTCGATAACTGTTCGTGCACCAAAAGCGTGTCCTGCATGTCTGGCGCTATTTAGAGCACCAATCATGCAGGGATTGTCTGCCACTCACTGTAATGCCACAGCCATGGTGGTTGTGGCATTACAGTGATTGCCCAAATCGATGGGAACAGTGCTCACAGTGAAACATGAAAAGCCGGCAATTCAGCAGCGGCATACACCGGTACCCGACAATTTAGAACCGAAAGAATAGAGCTTCACACATAGATTAGATAGATAGAAACATGTCAGTCACATATATAAGAAGTACAGTGACAGTGTTGCTTACTGTACTTGTCATTTAGTGTAAAGGATTTATCAAAAAAAATAATAGTGTTTTCATGCACCGTCTCTTTAAAAAAGCCGGCCGGCAATTCAGCAGCGGTACCCGACAATTTATAACAGACAGAATAGAGCTTCACACATAGATTAGATAGATAGAAACATGTCAGTCACATATATATGAAGTACTGTGACAGTGTTGCTTACTGTACTTGTCATTTACTGCAAAGGATTTATTAAAAAAAATAATAGTGTTTTCATGCACCGTCTCCTTAAAAAAGCCGGCCGGCAATTCAGCATCTGTACCCGACAATTTATAACAGACAGAATAGAGCTTCACACATAGATTAGATAGATAGAAACATGTCAGTCACATATATAATAAGTACAGTGACAGTGTTGGTTACTGTACTTGTCATTTACTATTAAAATAAAGGATTTATTATTAAAAAAAATTGGCGTGGGGTTCCCCGTAATTTTAGTCTCTAGCGGAGGTTAAGCAGACAGCTGGGGCAGATGTTTGAAGCCTGGGAAGGGGGTAATACCCACGGAGCTTCCCAGGCTACTAATATCAGCCCCCAGCTGAATACCTAGCCTTTACTAGCTATTAAAATGGAGGACCCCCCCAAAAAAAATGACGTGGGGTCCCCCCTAATTTAATAGCTAGCAAAGGCTAGGCAGACAGCTGGGGGCTGATATTAATAGCCCAGGAAGGGAGCCATGAATATTGGCCCCCTCCCAGGCTAGAAACACCAGCCGTCAGCCGCCCCAGAAATGGCGCATCCATAGGATGCGCCAATTCTGGCACTTAGCCTCGCTCTTCCACGCTGCCCTGGTGCGGTGGCAGGGGGTAATAGGGTTGGGGTTGATGTCAGCTTATAATGCCAGCTGACATCAAGCCCAGGTTAGTAATGGAGAGGCGTCTATAAGACACCCCCATTACTAACCCCATAGTCAAAGTTAAAAGAAAACACAAACACCCAGAATAAAGTCCTTTAATTGAAATAAAGACACAATTCTTTATTGTTCTAAATTAAACCATACTTACCATCACGCCCATTCCAGCTGAAGCCAACGATCTCCTGCAATAAAAGAAAAATAATAAAGCAACCTCATCCTTACCTTTCCATGGTTCCCACGACAGCTTCAGCTCTGCTACATCGAGATAACAGGCTGGACCGCAGCAGAACGCTGCCATCCAGCCTGTCATCCCGCAGACACTGAGAAGCGCAGGCATGCTTGCGCTCTGCAGTGTCTGGCTGTGACGGCATAAAGATGAGACGAGTTCATGTCCAATTAACTCGGCGCACCTCATGCACGTCACTGACAGCGTGGGAGAATTCTCCTGCACTCAGCACTTCAGCGTGAGAATTCTCCCACGCTGTCAGTGACGTGCATGAGGTCAGCTGAGTTCATTGGACATGAATGAGCTCACCTCATGCACGTCACTGACAGCGTGGGAGAATTCTCACGCTGTAGCGCTGAGTGCAGGAGAATTTTCCCACGCTGTCAGTGACGTGCATGAGGTGAGCTGAGATCATTGGACATGAATGAGCTCACCTCATGCACGTCACTGACAGCGTGGGAAAATTCTCCTGCACTCAGCGCTTCAGCGTGAGAATTTTCCCACGCTGTTAGTGACGTGCATGAGGTGAGCTCATTCATGTCCAATGAACTCAGCTGACCTCATGTACGTCACTGACAGCGTGGGAGAATTTTTACGCTGAAGTGCTGAGTGCAGGAGAATTCTCCCACGCTGTCAGTGACGTGCATGAGGTGCGCCGAGTTCATTGGACATGAGCTTGTCTCATCTTTATGCCGTCACAGCGAGACACTGAGGAGCGCAAGCATGCCTGCGCTTCTGAGTGTCCGCGGGATGACAGGCTGGATGGCAGCGTTCTGCTGCGGTCCAGCCTGTCATCTCGATGTAGCAGAGCTGAAGCTGTCGTGGGAACCATGGAAAGGTAAGGATGAGGTTGCTTAATTATTTTACTTTTATTGCAGAAGACATTGGCTTCAGCTGGAATGGGCGTGACGGTAAGTATGGTTTAATTTAGAACAATAAAGAATTGTGTGTTTATTTCAATTAAAGGACTTTATTCTGGGTGTTGTGTTTTTTTAAACACTTTACTAGAAATTCATGGTGGTCATGTCTAATATTGGCGTGACCCCATGAATTTCGGGCTTAGGGCCAGCTGATAATGCCAAGCTGGCCTTAACCCCTTTATTACCCAGTGAGCCACCGCACCAGGGCCCTGGATGAGTTGGGTACAGCGCCAGAAGATGGCGCTTCTATGAACGCGCCATTTTCTGGGGCGGCTGCGTACTGCAATTTGCAGCGGGTGGGGCCCAGAAAGCTTGGGCCTCCCTGCGCTGCGGATTCCAGCTCCCAGCTGCCTAGTTGTACCTGGCTGGGCACAAAAATAGGGCGAAGCCCCACGCATTTTTTTTTAAAATTATTTCATGAAATTCATGGAATAATTAAGAAAAAAAGGGCTTCCCTATATTGTTGTGTCCAACCAGGTACAAATAGGCAGCTGGTGGTTGGGGGCAGCCCGTCCCTGCCTGCTGTACCTGGCTGGACACAAATATAGTGCGAAGCCCCACGTCAATTTTTTTTTAATTATTTCATGAAATAATTTTTTTAAAAAAAGGGCTTCCGTATATTGTTGTGTCTGGCCAGGTACAAATAGGCAGCTGGTGGTTGGGGGCAGCCCGTCCCTGCCTGCTGTACCTGGCTGGACACAAATATAGTGCGAAGCCCCACGTCAATTTTTTTTTAATTATTTCATGAAATAATTTTTTTAAAAAAGGGCTTCCCTATATTGTTGTGTCTGGCCAGGTACAAATAGGCAGCTGGTGGTTGGGGGCAGCCCGTTCCTGCCTGCTGTACCTGACTGGACACAAATATAGGGCGAAGCCCCACATCAATTTTTTTAAAATTATTTCAGGAAATTCATGAAATAATGAAAAAAAAATTGATGTGGGGCTTCGCCCTATATTTGTGTCCAGTCAGGTACAGCAGGCAGGAACGGGCTGCTCCCAACCACCAGCTGCCTATTTGTACCTGGTTGGACACAACAATATAGGGAAGCCCTTTTTTTCTTAATTATTCCATGAATTTCATGAATTTAAAAAAAAAATACGTGGAGCTTCGCCCTATTTTTGTGTCCAGCCAGGTACAACTAGGCAGCTGGGGGCTGGAATCTGCAGCGCAGGGAGGCCCAAGCTTTCTGGGCCCCAGCCGCTGCAAATTGCAGTCCGCAGCCGCCCCGGAAAATGGCGCGTTCATAGAAGCGCCATCTTCTGGCGCTGTACCCAACTCATCCAGGGCCCTGGTGCGGTGGCTCACTGGGTAATAAAGGGGTTAAGGCCAGCTTGGCATTATCAGCTGGCCCTAAGCCCGAAATTCATGGGGTCACGCCAATATTAGACATGACCACCATGAATTTCTAGTAAAGTATTTAAAAAAAACACAAACACCCAGAAAAAAGTCCTTTAATTGAAATAAACACACAATTCTTTATTGCTCTAAATTAAACCATACTTACCGCCACGCCCATTCCAGCTGAAGCCAATGATCTCCTGCAATAAAAGTAAAATAATGAAGCAACATCATCCTTACCTTTCCATGGCTCCCACGACAGCTTCAGCTCTGCTACATCGAGATGACAGGCTGGACCGCAGCAGAACGCTGCCATCCAGCCTGTCATCCCGCAGACACTGAGAAGCGCAGGCTTGCTTGCGCTACTCAGTGTCTGGCTGTGACGGCATCCAGATGAGCCGAGGTCATGTCCAATGAACTCGGCTCACCTCATGCACGTCACTGACAGCGTGGGAAAATTCTCACGCTGAAGCGCTGAGTGCAGGAGAATTTTCCCACGCTGTCAGTGACGTACATGAGGTGAGCCGAGTTCATTGTCGGCTCATCTGGATGCCGTCACAGTCAGACACTGAGGAGCGCAAGCATACCTGCGCTTCTCAGTGTCTGCGGGATGACAGGCTGGATGGCAGCGTTCTGCTGCGGTCCAGCCTGTCATCTCGATGTAGCAGAGCTGAAGCTGTCCTGGGAACCATGGATAGGTAAGGATGAGGTTGCTTTATTATTTTTCTTTTATTGCAGGAGATCGTTGGCTTCAGCTGGAATGGGCGTGATGGTAAGTATGGTTTAATTTAGAACAATAAAGAATTGTGTCTTTATTTCAATTAAAGGACTTTATTCTGGGTGTTTGTGTTTTTTTTTTAACTTTGACTATGGGGTTAGTAATGGGGGTGTCTTATAGACGCCTCTCCATTACTAACCTGGGCTTGATGTCAGCTGGCATTATAAGCTGACATCAACCCCAACCCTATTACCCCCTGCCACCGCACCAGGGCAGCGTGGAAGAGCGAGGCTAAGTGCCAGAATTGGCGCATCCTATGGATGCGCCATTTCTGGGGCGGCTGACGGCTGGTGTTTCTAGCCTGGGAGGGGGCCAATATTCATGGCTCCCTTCCTGGGCTATTAATATCAGCCCCCAGCTGTCTGCCTAGCCTTTGCTAGCTATTAAATTAGGGGGGACCCAACGTCATTTTTTTGGGGGGGGTCCTCCATTTTAATAGCTAGTAAAGGCTAGGTATTCCGCTGGGGGCTGATATTAGTAGCCTGGGAAGCTCCGTGGGTATTACCCCCTTCCCAGGCTTCAAACATCTGCCCCAGCTGTCTGCTTAACCTCCGCTAGAGACTAAAATTACGGGGAACCCCACGCCAATTTTTTTTAATAATAAATCCTTTATTTTAATACTAAATGACAAGTACAGTAAGCAACACTGTCACAGTACTTCATATATATGTGACTGACATGTTTCTATCTATCTAATCTATGTGTGATTCTCTATTCTTTCTGTTATAAATTGTCGGGTACAGATGCTGAATTGCCGGCCGGCTTTTTTAAGGAGACGGTGCATGAAAACACTATTATTTTTTTTAATAAATCCTTTGCAGTAAATGACAAGTACAGTAAGCAACACTGTCACAGTACTTCATATATATGTGACTGACATGTTTCTATCTAATCTATGTGTGAAGCTCTATTCTGTCTGTTATAAATTGTCGGGTACCGCTGCTGAATTGCCGGCCGGCTTTTTTAAAGAGACGGTGCACGAAAACACTATTATATTTTTTAATAAATCCTTTACACTAAATGACAAGTACAGTAAGCAACACTGTCACTGTACTTCGTATATATGTGGCTGACATGTTTCTATCTATCTAATCTATGTGTGATTCTCTATTCCTTCTATTCTAAATTGTCGGGTACAGATGCTGAATTGCCAGCCGGCTTTTTTAAAGAGACGGTGCATGGAAACACTAATATTTTTTTTAATAAATCCTTTGCAGTAAATGACAAGTACAGTAAGCAACACTGTCACAGTACTTCATATATATGTGACTGACATGTTTCTATCTATCTAATCTATGTGTGAAGCTCTATTCTGTCTGTTATAAATTGTCGGGTACCGCTGCTGAATTGCCGGCCGGCTTTTTTAAAGAGACGGTGCACGAAAACACTATTATATTTTTTAATAAATCCTTTACACTAAATGACAAGTACAGTAAGCAACACTGTCACTGTACTTCATATATATGTGACTGACATGTTTCTATCTATCTAATCTATGTGTGATGCTCTATTCCTTCATGTCTAAATTGTCGGGTACCGGTGTATGCCGCTGCTGAATTGCCGGCCGGCTTTTTTAAAGAAAGCGTCTTCTGAGCAGTTTGTCAGCTTTTGGACACCTTTGAAGGTGTTTTCTATGTGTTCCTATGTGTTTTTGTTTGCCTGCCATTGGTTTTAACGGTGTTCGACGGTGTTCTAAGGTGTTCGACGAACAGTTCCACGAACAGTTCCTCGAACATCCCGGTGTTTGACGAACCGAACCGAACCCGAACACTACGGGGGTGGCTCAACACTACTGTTCACTACTCTGCTTCAGCCCTCAGGTCCCGTTGCCAGTTACCTGCCAGATTCCTGCCAGTTTGCTGTCTGATTCCTGCCTGATATTCTGCTTACCTGCCTGCTAGCCTGAGGTCCGACGGTCTGCCCTCCAACTCCTGTCAGTCTGTCTATGGACCAGCTTGCCCGCTCACCTGGGAGCGCACATCTGCTACCTGCCTGCTAGCCAACCTGGAGGCTCCGCCGTCACGTGCTGTGACCACCTGCCATTCCAGAGACTCCTGCCCGCTCACCTGGGAGCGCACACCTGTTACCTGCCTGCTAGCCTACCTGGAGGCTCCGCCGTCACGTGCTATGACCACCTGCCATACCAGAGACTCCTGCCCGCTCACCTGGGAGCGCACACCTGTTACCTGCCTGCTAGCCTACCTGGAGGCTTCGCCGTCACGTGCTGTGACCACCTGCCATTCCAGAGACTCTCGCTTGCTCACCTGGGAGCACACATAACCATCTGCCTGCTAGCCTACGTGGAGGCTCAACCATCACAGTTCGTACCTACCCTTTACCCAGAGACTGCCCCGGTCACTTACCGTGACCTCCTGCCCGTTCATCCAGAGACTGCCCCGGTCACTTGCCGTGACCTCCTGCCCGTTCATCCAGAGACTGCCCCGGTCACTTGCCGTGACCTCCTGCCCGTTCATCCAGAGACTGCCCCGGTCACTTGCCGTGACCTCCTGCCCGTTCATCCAGAGACTGCCCCGGTCACTTGCCGTGACCTCCAGCCCGTTCACTCAGAGACTGTCCCGGTCACCTGCTGTGACTGCCTGCCCGTCTTCCCTGGTCGCCACCTGCTCCCTTACAAGGATCGCCCCCTTGTATAGTAGCTCAGAGGTTCCGCCTCCCAGACCCGTTACAAAAGGCCAGACAAAGGACAAACAAAGGGGGTCCTGTGAAGCGCTCCAAAGTTATCTGGGAGTTGTCTGAGCCCCTCTCCTGGTGAGCACAGTACGACGTGGGCAGCCGTTACCTGCAGACGTGGTCTGGATAATAAGAACTGTGAGTAAAGGCCCTGGACTGCATCACTGTCTCCGTGTCGTTACTGCTGCTGCCCTGCACCATCACCCCCATCCTCCGCATACACTGCCCTGAGGCTATACTCCTCCCGTGGGGAGTTATGCTACGCTCTGCTGCACCCACAACACCAGCCTCAGCGGTCTGCCCTGGAGCGGCGGTTCACTCTGACCGCAATCCACGGGTGGCGTAGTCGGACATTTAAACATCAAAACCACATAAATAGTTCCGCCACTGGTTTGACCGCCCTGAGCCACGGAACCGGGTCGCCGCCACGGAGACTACAACCACCAGCATCCACCAAAAAGGGTCCGGCTCCGGGTGTCCCAAGGCCCAGGGGGCGCGTCAGAACATTTTCATCACCTTTCACAATCACCAATGGGACAAGGCAGGGATGTTCTCTGTCCCCTCTCTTATACATCCTAGTGACGGAGCACCTGCTCTCATCAATTCGCCATAACCCCAATATTAGGTGGATTGAGGTGGGAGGCACCGAGTACAAGTGCTCTCTATTTGCTGATGATGTCCTAGTATATATCACTCAATCACATATATCCATCCATGCTGTTATGGCTGAAATAGATCACTTTGTTACATGGTCAAATTTTAAAATCAATGCAGCGAAGTCTGAGGCCCTCGATGTCTCCCTCCCCAAATCCATATAGGATTCCATCCAGTCCAACTTTCCCTTTGCCTGGCCCTCACAGGGTATCAAATACTTAGGAATTCCTATTCATGGAGACCTCTCCCATCTATGTTATCTTAATTTTGGGCCCTTTATTGAACAACTCCATACAGACCACGGTTGGCAAGTTAGAACTGTAAGATTCACTACGTGAACCACTGGTGTTTTGTGGAAAAGCACATGTACACTGTGTTCCAAATTATTATGCAAAAAGTGTTTAGGAGTGATAAGGGAAGAATTTGTTTGTTTGTCAGTTAAACTCATTGATGGTGATGTGTGTCAGGGCTCTTTATATCACTGTAAGCAATTGCAGACACCTGTGCTAATTAGTTTGGCAGGTGTGTCCAATGAAAGGCAAGACTACTTAAGAAGGCTGTCTCACATTATTAAGCAGCCTACATTTTCTGCCAAAATGGGAAAGAAAAAGGATGTGTCGGCTGCTGAGAAGCAACAAATTGTGGAGTGTTTAGGTCAAGGCATGACTACAATCAACATTGTGCGATGATCAGGATGAAGTGTCTTGGCAATCAAGAAGTATGTAGCTGATTCACAGTACACACGTGTGCGTGCTGATAAGGGCAAATTGAGGACTCTTTCCTACAAGCAATTACGTCAGGTTAAAAGAGCAGCGGCAAAAAAGCCTTGTCATAGCAGCAGACAAGTTTTTGAAGCTGCTGGTGCCTCCAACGTCCCCCGAACAACAAGATGCAGGGTCCTTCAGAGGTTTGCAGCTGTGCATACGCCATCCTGTCGACCTCCTCTATCCACTTCACACAAGCAGAAACGGCTCCAGTGGGCCAAACATTACATGAAGACTGATTTCAAAACTGTTTTGTTCACGGATGAGTGCCGTGCAGCGCTCGATGGTCCAGATGGATGGAGTGGAGGATGGCTGGTTGATGGACACCCCACACAAACACGGCTACAGCGCCAACAAGGAGGAGGTGGAGTAATGTTTTGGGCTGGAATCATGGGGAGAGAGATTGTCGGCCCCTTTAGGATCCCTGAAGGCGCTAAAGATGAACTCCATAATGTATGTGGATTTTCTCAAACAGCACTTCCTGCCATGGTTCAAGAAGAAGAACCGTGTATTTCACAGCAAGATCATTTTTTTGCATGATAATGCACCATCTCATGCTGCACATAAAACATCTGCATCTCTGGCTGATATGGGCATAAAAGGGGACAAACTTATGGTGTGACCCCCATGCTCCCCTGACCTCTACCCCATTCAGAACCTCTGGAGCATCATCAAAAGGAGTGTCTATGATGGCGGGAGGCAGTTCACATCTAAGCAACAGCTCTGGGAGGGTATTCTGTCCTCATGCAAAACAATTGAAGCAGAAACCATCCAAAACCTGACAAATTCAATGGACGAGAGAGTTCAGAAGCTCCTTTCGAACAAGGGGTCCTATGTGAAAATGTAACATCACCTAGAATAAAGTTTTGAGTTGAAAACTGTTTGATTTCAGTTTCTAATAACCTGCTAATGCTTATAATTTCAAAAATGACCATTTTTTTGGTCTTTATTAAAATGAAAAGGTTGATCGAAAAGTTTGGCGGATCTAAGAGTGTGGCAACCCAGTAGTCATGATTACTTCGAATTCTGACAATATGAGGGTCATGTTGCAGGTAGTGCAGCAAGAAGGCACTTATGTGTCTTGCGCATCTCGGAGCCCCAAAATTATTTTCCGGGCTAGATGCAGCTAAAAATTATTACTAATTTTAAATCTGGTGGAGCTTAGTATAGATGGCCTAATAGGATCAGTGCTGCACACTGCTACAAAGCCCAAATTATTTTCCAGCCAAGATACAGATAAACATGATTAGTAATTTTAAATCTGGTGGAGCTTATTATAGATGGCCTAATAGAATCAGTGCAGCACACTGCTACAAAGCCCAAATTATTTTCCAGCCAAGATACAGATAAACATGATTAGTAATTTGAAAGCTTAAAACGGTTGGTAGGGTGATTTTAACCAATCATCAAGCTTTTACTCTCCCCAGGATGACACAGGGGTGCAGGAGGTGAGCTGAGTTCATTGGACATGAGCTCACCTCATGCACATCACTGACAGCGTGGGAGTATTCTCCTGCACTCAGCACTTCAGCGTGAGAATTTTCCCACGCTGTCAGTGACGTGCATGAGGTGAGCCGAGTTCATTGGACATGACCTCGGCTCATCTGGATGCCGTCACAGCGAGACAGTGAGGAGCGCAAGCATGCCTGCGCTTCTCAGTGTCTGCGGGATGACAGACTGGATGGCAGCGTTCTGCTGCGGTCCAGCCAGTCATCTCGATGTAGCAGAGCTGAAGCTGTCGTGGGAACCATGGAAAGGTAAGGATGAGGTTGGTTTATTATTTTTCTTTTATTGCAGGAGATCGTTGGCTTCAGCTGGAATGGGTGTGATGGTAAGTATGGTTTAATTTAGAACAATAAAGAATTGTGTCGTTATTTCAATTAAAGGACTTTATTCTGGGTGTTGTGTTTTTTTTAAATACTTTACTAGAAATTCATGGCGGTCATGTCTAATACTGGCGTGACCCCATGAATTTTGGGCTTGGGGCCAGCTGATAATACCAAGCTGGCCCTAACCCCTTTATTACCCAGTGAGCCACCGCACCAGGGCCCTGGATGAGTTGGGTACAGCGCCAGAAGATGGCGCTTCTATGAACGCGCCATTTTCCGGGGTGGCTGCGGACTGCAATTTGTAGCGGGGGGGGGGGGCCAGAAAGCTTGGGCCTCCCTGCGCTGCAGATTCCAGCCCCCAGCTGCCTAGTTATACCTGGCTGGACACAAAAATAGGGCGAAGCCCCACGTACTTTTTTTTTAATTATTTCATGAAATTCATGAAATAATTAAGAAAAAAAGGCCTTCCCTATATTGTTGTGTCCGGCCAGGTACAAATAGGCAGCTGGTGGTTGGGGGCAGCCCGTTCCTGCCTGCTGTACCTGGCTGGACACAAATATAGTGCGAAGCCCCACTTCAATTTTTTTTAATTATTTCATGAAATTCATGAAATAATTAAGAAAAAAAGGGCTTCCCTATATTGTTGTGTCCGGCCAGGTGCAAATAGGCAGCTGGTGGATGGGGGCAGCCCGTTCCTGCCTGCTGTACCTGGCTGGACACAAATATAGTGCGAAGCCCCACTTCAATTTTTTTTAATTATTTCATGAAATTCATGAAATAATTAAGAAAAAAAGGGCTTCCCTATATTGTTGTGTCCGGCCAGGTACAAATAGGCAGCTGGTGGATGGGGGCAGCCCGTTCCTGCCTGCTGTACCTGGCTGGACACAAATATAGTGCGAAGCCCCACTTCAATTTTTTTAAATTATTTCAGGAAATTCATGAAATAATTTAAAAAAAATTGACGTGGGGCTTCGCACTATATTTGTGTCCAGCCAGGTACAGCAGGCAGGAACGGGCTGCCCCCAACCACCAGCTGCCTATTTGTACCTGGCCGGACACAACAATATAGGGAAGCCCTTTTTTTCTTAATTATTTCATGAAATAATTTAAAGAAAATTGACGTGGGGCTTCGCCCTGTTTTTGTGTCCAGCCAGGTACAACTAGGCAGCTGGGGGCTGGAATCCGCAGCGCAGGGAGGCCCAAGCTTTCTGGGCCACCCCCGCTGCAAATTGCAGTCCGCAGCCACCCCGGAAAATGGCGCGTTCATAGAAGCGCCATCTTCTGGCGCTGTACCCAACTCATCCAGGGCCCTGATGCGGTGGCTCATTGGGTAATAAAGGGGTTAGGGCCAGCTTGGCATTATCAGCTGGCCCTAAGCCCGAAATTCATGGGGTCACGCCAATATTAGACATGACCACCATGAATTTCTAGTAAAGTATTTAAAAAAAACAGAACACCCAGAAAAAAGTCCTTTAATTGAAATAAACACACAATTCTTTATTGTTCTAAATTAAACCATACTTACCATCACGCCCATTCCAGCTGAAGCCAACGATCTCCTGAAATTAAAGAAAAATAATAAAGCAACCTCATCCTTACCTTTCCATGGTTCCCATGACAGCTTCAGCTCTGCTACATCGAGATGACAGGCTGGACCGCAGCAGAACGCTGCCATCCAGCCTCTCATCCCGCAGACACTGAGAAGAGCAGGCTTGCTTGCGCTCCACAGTGTCTCTCTGTGAGGGCATCCAGATGAGCCGAGTTAATGTCCAATGAACTCGGCTCACCTCATGCACGTCACTGACAGCGTGGGAAAATTCTCCTGCACTCACCGCTTCAGCGTGGGAGAATTCTCACGCTGAAGCGCTGAGTGCAGGAGAATTCTCCCACGCTGTCAGTGACGTGCAGGAGGTGAGCTGAGTTCATTGGACATGAGCTCACCTTATGCACGTCACTGACAGCGTGGGAGAATTCTCCTGCACTCACCGCTTCAGCGTGAGAATTTTCCCACGCTGTCAGTGACGTGCATGAGGTGAGCCGAGTTCATTGGACATGAACTCGGCTCATCTGGATGTCGTCACAGAGAGACGCTGAGCAGCGCAAGTAAGCCTGCGCTTCTCAGTGTCTGCGGGATGAGAGGCTGGATGGCAGCGTTCTGCTGCGGTCCCGCTTGTCATCTCGATGTAGCAGAGCTGAAGCTGTCCTGGGAACCATGGAAAGGTAAGGATGAGGTTGCTTTATTATTTTTCTTTTATTGCAGGAGATCGTTGGCTTCAGCTGGAATGGGCGTGACGGTAAGTATGGTTTAATTTAGAACAATAAAGGATTGTGTCTTTATTTCAATTAAAGGACTTTATTCTGGGTGTTTGTGTTTTTTTTAACTTTGACTATGGGGTTAGTAATGGGGGTGTCTTATAGACGCCTCTCCATTACTAACCTGGGCTTGATGTCAGCTGGCATTATAAGCTGACATCAACCCCAACCCTATTACCCCCTGCCACCGCACCAGGGCAGCGTGGAAGAGCGAGGCTAAGTGCCAGAATTGGCGCATCCTATGAATGCGCCATTTCTGGGGCGGCTGACGGCTGGTGTTTCTAGCCTGGGAGGGGGCCAATATTCATGGCTCCCTTCCTGGGCTATTAATATCAGCCCCCAGCTGTCTGCCTAGCCTTTGCTAGCTATTAAATTAGGGGGGACCCCACGTCATTTTTTTTGGGGGGTCCCCCATTTTAATAGCTAGTAAAGGCTATGTATTCAGCTGGGGGCTGATATTAGTAGCCTGGGAAGCTCCGTGGGTATTACCCCCTTCCCAGGCTTCAAACATCTGCCCCAGCCGTCTGCTTAACCTCCGCTAGAGCCTAAAATTAAGGGGAACCCCACGCCAATTTTTTTAATAATAAATCCTTTATTTTAATACTAAATGACAAGTACAGTAACCAACACTATCACTGTACTTCATATATATGTGACTGACATGTTTCTATCTATCTAATCTATGTGTGAAGCTCTATTCTGTCTGTTATAAATTGTCGGGTACAGATGCTGAATTGCCGGCCGGCTTTTTTAAAGAGATGGTGCATGAAAACACTATTATTTTTTTTGATAAATCCTTTACGCTAAATGACAAGTACAGTAAGCAACACTGTCACTGTACTTCGTATATATGTGGCTGACATGTTTATATCTATCTAATCTATGTGTGAAGCTCTATTCTTTCGGTTCTAAATTGTCGGGTACCGGTGTATGCCGCTGCTGAATTGCCGGCTTTTCATGTTTCACTGTTGGCACTGTTCCCATCGATTTGGGCAATCACTGTAATGCCACAACCACCATGGCTGTGGCATTACAGTGAGTGGCAGACAATCCCTGCATGATTGGTGCTCTAAATAGCGCCAGACATGCAGGACACGCTTTTGGTGCACGAACAGTTATCGAACATAACCTCGAACAGCCGAATTTTTTGCAAATCGTTCGGGTTCGTCGAACAACTCGAACACCGCCCAAAACAGCTCGAATTTGAGATTGGCGAACAGTTCTAGTCGAACACCGCTCATCTCTACATGTAACTCCCCTGTCCATGCCTACTCGTCCAAGTGTCTGTGGTGAAATGCACCCTGTCACACACAGAGTTTCTCAAAGAAGCGGTGATGTTGTGTGCGACATGCTGGTGGAGCGCAGGCACACCTTTCTTTGAGAAGTAGTGCCGACTGGGCATCTGGTACTGGGGCACTGCGACGGACATAAGGTCTCGAAAATCCTCTGTGTCCACCAGGCGGAAAGGCAGCATTTCTGTAGCCAAGAGCTTGCAGATGGTGAAATTCAACCTCTTAGCTTTCTCATGGCTAGGAGGAAATGGTCTTTTACTTGTCCACATCTGAGGGACCGAGGGCTGGCTATTGTGCTTAGACGGGGTTGATAAGGGTGTCCCCGGCAAACTGCCGGTCTGTGAGGAAGATGCAGGCGGACATGTTAGGTTGCCTTGATCCAAAGGTGGTGCTATCGATGTCAGACAGCGCTCAACACCAGCTGGTGTTACCACCTCCAAAGAAAATGATGACCTGCCAATCACGCTGGCTGTTGCGGGGAAAGAGGTGGCAGGTCTGCGCCCCAAAACAGGTGTGTCTGCTGTCCCCCCAGTCACAGAGGATGAAGAGGCCGCGGATGCACAAGATATGGCAGACAGTGGTTGGCCCGGCCAGCTAGGCCGCATTGTAGCACACTGAGCTTCCCACTGCAACTTATGCTTCATGTCCATGTGCCGGTTCATGCATGAAGTACTCAAACTATGTATTTTTTGGCCTCTACTTAGCTTTTGCTGACAAATGTTACAGATAACACGAGTTGGGTCATCTTTATCGATCTGAAAAAATGCCCAGGCTATGCAAGGCTTAGCACCCATGCGACCTGAAGAGCCACCACGACTTGTGGTGAGAGGCAGAGTTGTGTTTGAGGATGCAGTTGTTGACGTGCTTCCAGTACTACGTCTCTGTCCAGGAAGGCGCAACCTGACCTCGTCGTCACTAGCATCTTCCTCCACCTCCTCTGCTGACCTCATCTCTTGGTTGACTGTGGGTTGACAGTAAGTGGGATCTCCAACCTCATCATCATCACCCTGTGCGTTATCACACCCGTCGTCCTCAGAGCCAACCTGTTCCTGCCCTGACAAAAAACTAAAGTTGTCGCTCCAATCAGGTATTTGAGTCTCATCATCGTCTTCCTCATTGTCTCCACCAACAGGAGTTACAGTTTGGGAATGAGGGTCTACATTATGGTCAGAACCTTCTGCGTCTTGTCCTGGATCTGACTCATAAAGATTCTGGGCATCAGTGCAGATCATTTCCTCGTCTGGATTCACAGAAGCGCTGGAGTTGACCTCTGATTCCCAGGCTATAGTATGAGTAAACAGCTCTGCAGACTCAACCATCTGTTCTACCTCATACTCAGATGGGCAGCTGGAGATTTAGGAGCTGTGAGGAAGCAAGTGCGATTGGGGTGACACCTTTGAGGACTGGAGTATTTCTGATGTTGAAGTTGATGTGGAGGAGAGCCCACTTAAAGGAGCACTTGATATCCGTTGAAGCACCTGCTGTTTTTGTGCCTCATCTGGAATTTGTAGCGATTGGCGTGGCCGTAAGAAAGGGATCTTATCACATTGTCCGCTAAAAGAAGTAGACATTTTAGTTTGGCTGGAAGATGGTCTTTCTTCTGCAGATGTTACTGTTGCTTTAACACCTACCCCACGGACACAACCTTTTTTCCCCTTCCCAACACGCCTATTCCCCTTTCCACCAGCAGCAGGCCTTTTTCCACTCATTTTGGTGGTTAACTAATTCACAACTCTGGAGTTGTTTGCACAAAAAAACAATTGATGGGAACCGAGCAGAGCTGAGTGGCCAAACTGTGGTATTAGGCCAAAACTATTGGCTGGGTTAGATGCAGAAAAAAATTATATTCAATTTGCAACCTGATGGAGGTCAGTATAGATGGACTAATAGAACAAGTCCCACACACAGCTAGAAGCCCAAATATTTTTTCAGAGGTAGATGCAGAAAAAAAAATATTCAGTTTGCAACCTGATGGAGGTCAGTATAGATGGACTAATAGAGAAAGTCCCACACACTGCTAGAAGGCCAAATATTTTTTCAGAGCTAGATGCAGACAAAAAATTATTTTGAATTTGCAACCTGATGGAGGTCAGTATAGGTGGACTAATAGAACAAGTCCCACACACTGCTATAAGGCCAAATATTTTTTCAGAGCTAGATGCAGAAAAAAATTATATTCAGTTTGCAACCTGATGGAGGTCAGTATAGATGGACTAATAGAGAAAGTCCCACACACTGCTAGAAGGCCAAATATTTTTTCAGAGCTAGATGCAGAAAAAAATTATATTCAGTTTGCAACCTGATGGAGGTCTGTATAGATGGATTAATAGAACAAGTCTCACACACAGCTAGAAGCCCAATATTTTTTCAGAGGTAGATGCAGAAAAAAATTATATTCAGTTTGCAACCTGATGGAGGTCAGTATAGGTGGATTAATAGAACAAGTCCCACACACAGCTACAAGCCCAATATTTTTTCAGAGGTAGATGCAGAAAAAAATATATTCAGTTTGCAACCTGATGGAGGTCAGTATAGATGGACTAATAGAGAAAGTCCCACACACTGCTAGAAGGCCAAATATTTTTTCAGAGCTAGATGCAGAAAAAAATTATATTCAGTTTGCAACCTGATGGAGGTCAGTATAGATGGACTAATAGAATGATGCCCAAAAGATTTTACTTCACTAGGTGCAGTAAAAAAATTGGTATTCTATACACAGGTGGTATATCTTGCAACACAGATAGGCTACTCCACTGACTAACACACTCTGCAATAGGCCAAAAAGGATTAGCTTTGCTAGATTCAGCCAAATGCTGTGAAAAAAACTTGCACAGCACTGGCACAGACCTGCCTGGCAAAAACTGATAGGAACTGATGTAACCTAGTCCTGAAAAGGACTCCAATTACAATTAGTCTTTACTCCCACAACCTATCTATTTAAGAGCACAGACCTGCCTGATAAAAGTCGTAGGAAATGCTGTAACCTAGTCCTTAAAAGGACTGCAATCACAACTATTCCCTACTCCCAAGCTATCTGTAGATTTGTGCGAAAATTGGCTTGAAATTACAAGGTATAGCGCACACAGCAACAGCGGTGCCGTCTGACACGCAGCTGCAGCAGTGAGAAAATGGTGGCGACGGGGAAAATGGCTTGGTCTTATAGGGCAAGGACATGTGACATACACTGCCAATGACACATGCCCTTGCTTGTGTGAAAAAAAGCACTTCGCTCCATGTGTGCGCTGCTGATAGGCTGACAGATTGCACCTCCCCACTGTAAATGCGGGAAAGAGAAAAAAAAATGGAGATCTTCATTATTCCTGCAGAGATCCATCCCCTGCCCCTCCCCCCACCCCGCTGTACACTCAAACTGCGTATTAACATTAATTTTCATCATTACTGAGAAAAAATTCAGTTATGATTTTGGTGCACGAACAGTTATCGAACATAACCTCGAACAGCCGAATTTTTCTCAAATCGTTCGTGTTCGCCGAACGGCTCGAACACCGCCCAAAACAGCTCGAATTTGAGATTGGCGAACAGTTCGAGTAGAACAACGCTCATCTCTAGTCTTCGATCAGCATCCTCGGATCCCTTTTCCTGTCTCCACCTCTGTGGACAACCCGGCCGCGGAATCTCTCGTTACCAAATTTTCCTCCATTTGGGAGAGTACCCGATCCGCACTCCTTCAGTCGTCCGAGCGGATGAAGAGACACGCCGACAAAAAACGCCTGGATTCCCCACAATTTCGTCCCGGAGATAAAGTCTGGCTCTCATCCAAATATGTCCGGCTCAAGATTCCTTCCTATAAGTTAGGGCCTCGGTTCATCGGCCCACTGGAGGTTATCAAACAGATCAACCCGGTGGCCTATAAATTGAAACTCCCGGCCAACTTACGGATCCCTAACTCCTTCCATGTATCTCTTCTCAAACCCGTGGTACTTAACTCCTTTTCCAAGTCTACAGGTACGCCTCCTGCTCCGGTTTCTGCTGAAGACGAGTTTGAGGTAGAGAACATTCTGGCCACCAAAAGGGTAAGAGGAAAGACCTTTTTTCTAGTGGATTGGAAGGGGTTTGGTCCTGAGGAGAGAACATGGGAGTTCCGGCAGAACATCCATGCCCCTCTCATCCTTGATAAATTTCTGTCTGGCCTAAAAAAGGGGGGGCCTAAAGTGGGGGGTACTGTAGCGTCGGCGTCCCTGCCTCCTGCTAGGCAGGGACGCTGTTCCCCTCACCTCTCTGCTCCGTGCCCGGCGGCTTCCTCCCGCTCTGCTTGCAGCGCCCGCTCTCCCCCGGTCACTGTGCTTAGGGCGCGCGCGCGTGCGCTCCCCCTCTCTTAAAGGGGTCGCGCGCGTCACCCTAAGGAGTCCCCGGCCAATGGCCGGAGGATCCATCCATATATAAGGCACCTCCTCCAAAATGGAGGTGCCCGAGCAATGTTGTTGAACTGTTCACTACTCTGCTTCAGCCCTCAGGTCCCGTTTCCAGTTACCTGCCAGTTACCTGCCAGTTTCCTGCCAGTTTCCTGCCAGTTTGCTGTCTGATTCCTGCCTGTTATCCGCTTACCCATTTGCTAGCCTGAGGTCCGACGGTCTGCCTTCCAACTCCTGTCAGTCTGTCTATGGACCAGCTAACCTGCTCACCTGGGAGCGCTCATCTGCTACCTGCCTGTTAGCCTACCTGGAGGCTCCGCCGTCATGTGCTGTGACCACCTGCCAGTCCAGAGACTCTTGCCCGCTCACCTGGGAGCGCTCATCTGCTACCTGCCTGTTAGCCTACCTGGAGGCTCCGCCGTCACGTGCTGTGACCACCTGCCAGTCCAGAGACTCTTGCCCGCTCACCTGGGAGTGCTCATCTGCTACCTGCCTGTTAGCCTACCTGGAGGCTCCGCCGTCACGTGCTGTGACCACCTGCCAGTCCAGAGACTCTTGCCCGCTCACCTGGGAGTGCTCATCTGCTACCTGCCTGTTAGCCTACCTGGAGGCTCCGCCGTCACGTGCTGTGACCACCTGCCAGTCCAGAGACTCTTGCCCGCTCACCTGGGAGCGCTCATCTGCTACCTGCCTGTTAGCCTACCTGGAGGCTCCGCCGTCACGTGCCGTGACCACCTGCCAGTCCAGAGACTCTTCCCCGCTCACCTGGGAGCGCTTTTCTGCTACCTGCCTGTTGGCCTACCTGGAGGCTCCGCCGTCACATGCTGTGACCACCTGCTTATCCAGAGACTCTCGCCTGCTCACCTGGGAGCACTCATCTGCCATCTGCCTGCTAGCCTACCTGGAGGCTCAGCCGTCACAGGTCGTACCTGCCCGTTTACCCAGAGACTGTCCCGGTCACTTGCTGTGACCTCCTGCCCGTTTACCCAGAGACTGTCCCGGTCACTTGCTGTGACCTCCTGCCCGTTTACCCAGAGACTGTCCCGGTCACTTGCCGTGACCTCCTGCCCGTTTACCCAGAGACTGTCCCGGTCACCTGCTGTGACTGCCTGCCTGTCTTCCCTGGTCACCACCCGCTTCCTTACAAGGACCGCCCCCTTGTATAAGTTGCTCAGAGGTTCCGCCTCCCAGACCCGTTACACTAATTAACTAAATTTATCACGCTTGTAATTATATTACATTTTCTATTTATCAAATATTTAAGAGGCAACATTGCTTTTCTGCATAATAAAATATTTCAAATAAAGATTGAAAAGGGAAAATAAACTAATTGCTCTAGGCTTAACTGTGTCCCATCAAAAGACACTAAAGTCTTAGGCTCTATAGTGACTACAATAAAGAGCTCCAATAGCCGTAAGCTATTATTTTCCTCTTAAAGCATGGCTCGCTTGCATCCGCTCCGTGATAATCAGCGTTCATGAGATGTGCCCAACTGTCTTCTCCTCAAGCCATACCTTTAGTTCTCAGTGGGAGGATGCAAGGGAAATTAAGTAAAATCTGCTTCCTAAAATTGTAAGCCCATGAGGGTTGGATCCTCTCCACTCCTGTACCAGTCAGGCATTGTAAGTTTGATCATTGTAATTTACCGTATATACATATAAATATATATATATATGTATATACATATATATATATATATATATATATATATATATATATGCAGTACAAACCAAAAGTGTGGACACACCTTCTCATTTAAAGATTTTTCTGAATTTTCATGACTATGAAAATTGTACGTTCACACTGAAGGCATCAAAACTATGAATTAACACATGTGGAATTATATACTTAACAAAAAAGTGTGAAACAACTGAAAATATGTCTTATATTCTAGGTTCTTCAAAGTAGCCACCTTTTGCTTTGATAACTGCTTTGCACACTCTTGGCAGTCTCTTGATGAGCTTCAAGAGGTAGTCACCGGAAATGGTTTTCACTTCACAGGTGTGCCCTGTCACGTTTAATAAGTGGGATTTCTTGCCTTATAAATGGGGTTGGGACCATCAGTTGTGTTGTGCAGAAGTCTGGTGGATACACAGCTGATAGTCCTACTGAATAGACTGTTAGAATTTGTATTATGGCAAGAAAAACGAGTGGCCATCATTACTTTAAGAAATGAAGGTCAGTCAGTGCGAAAAATTGGGAAAAGTTTGAAAGTGTCCCCAAGTGCAGTTGCAAAAACCATCAAGCGCCACAAAGAAACTGGCTCACATGAGGACCGCCCCAGGAAAGGAAGACCAAGAGTCACCTCTGCTCCTGAGGATAAGTTTATCCAAGTCACCAGCCTCAGAAATCACAGGTTAACAGCAGCTCAGATTAGAGACCAGGTCAATGCCACACAGAGTTCTAGAAGCAGACTCATCTCTTCAACAACTGTTAAGAGAAGACTTTGTGCTGCCGGCCTTCATGGTAAAATAGCTGCTAGGAAACCACTGCTAAGGACAGGCAACAAGCAGAAGAGACTTGTTTGGGCTAAAGAACACAAGGAATGGACATTAGACCAGTGGAAATCTGTGCTTTGGTCTGATGAGTCCAAAATTGAGATCTTTGGTTCCAACCACCGTGTCTTTGTGCGACGCAGAAAAGGTGAACGGATGGACTCTACATGCCTGGTTCCCACCGTGAAGCATGGAGGAGGAGGTAGTGTGGGGGTGCTTTGCTGGTGACACTGTTGGGGATTTATTCAAAATTGAAGGCATACTGAACCAGCATGGCTACCACAGCATCTTGCAGCGGCATGCTATTCCATCCATTTTGCGTTTAGTTGGACCATCATTTATTTTTCAACAGGACAATGACCCCAAACACACCTCCAGGCTGTGTAAGGGCTATTTGACCAAGAGGAAGAGTGATGGGGTGCTACGCCAGATGACCTGGCCTCCACAGTCACCAGGCCTGAACCCAATCAAGATAGTTTGGGGTGAGCTGGACCGCATAGACAAGGCAAAAGGGCCAACAAGTGCTAAGCATCTCTGGGAACTCCTTCAAGATTGTTGGAAGACCATTTCCGGTGACTACCTCTTGAAGCTCATCAAGAGAATGCCAAGAGTGTGCAAAGCAGTCATCAAAGCAAAAGGTGGCTACTTTGAAGAACCTAGAATATAAGACATATTTTCAGTTGTTTCACACTTTTTTGCTAAGTATATAATTCCACATGTGTTAATTCATAGTTTTGATGCCTTCAGTGTGAATGTACAATTTTCATAGTCATGAAAATATAGAAAAATCTTTAGATGAGAAGGTGTGTCCAAACTTTTGGTCTGTACTGTATATATATTGTATGTAAATTATTTGCTCATGTACCACACCATAATGGTTGGATCTGTAAACCTTGGTGAAATAACTACTTTGAAATAAAGAGTCTTATAAATGGTTAGAAATCAATCAGTAGAGTCCTCACATATAGTGGTTGCCTACTAGTTACAATTTTGTTCTAGAAAAAAAAATGTAATAAAAAAACCCTCTCAGTATTCTTATGTGGTGTATCTTTATAAATTACATTGCATTCAAATGTCAATTATTGGCTCAAGACATTTCCTTCTTCCTAATTCACTAACAAAAAGTTGTTATTCTTACTGGTTACATGTACAGTAGAATTGCACCTTGGTCATGGTCACAGTTTACATAGGCCTGCAAGCTCAAACTTGTTCAGACTGTAGAGATTGCTTGTTTGTATCAGTAACTAGGCTGCTAAAATCACATCCCCTCTACAGAACCACGGACACCTCATAATTCTTTGTTTGGTTAAATTATTCGGGTTATTTTTCTTTTTGATTTCCTTATATAAATCTATCTATAAATCTCTCTATCATCTATATAAAAAGTAACGAGTGGAGGCAGCACACCAAGCAATATGACAAAAGAAACAGTGGTTTATTAGCTCATAATTGCTGGGCAACGTTTCGTTTCTCAAGTATGAACCTTTCTCAAGCAGTGATAGGAGACAAATGCCATATATTTAAAAGCAAAGTGATTAGAAATGTGATTAAACAATGTTGTAAAAAAATACATAAAAATACATATACAAACTGAATATACAATATACAGATACTGTATGTAACCATGTGCATATACATTAAAAATACCTCTAAGAGAAGGTACTCACAGTATATAGAAAAAATATATCACAGTGTGAGTGTATAGAAAAGTGCAATAGTGTTTAATTATGTAGGTAAATACCAGGTGAAAAAATCACATTAATTAAATATAGCTCAGATGACTCACTCTATAGATCACAAGAACATCTACAGTGGCATGTTAAAGTTTGGGCACCGCTGGTCAAAATTACTGTTATTGTGAACAGTTAAGCAAGTTGAAGATTAAATGATCTCTAAAAGGCCTAAAGTTAAAGATGACATATTTCATTTGTATTTTAGGCCAAAAAAAATTGTCATCTTTTATATTTTAAAAATTACAAAAAGGAAAATGTAAAAAGTTGGGCACCCTTGGAGATTTGTGTGCTCAGATAACTTTGACAAAGGTTTCAGACCTTAATTAGCCTGTTAGGGTTATTTCTTGTTCACTATCATCGTTAGGAAAGGCCAGGTGATGCAAATTTCCCAGCTTTATGAAACCCAGCCTCCTCTAACCTTGTGCCAAAAAACAGCAGCCATGGGTTCTTCTAAGCAGCTGCCTAGCACTCTGAAAATGAAAATGGTGGAGGCCCACAAAGCAGGAGACGGCTATAAGAAGATAGCAAAGTGTTTTCAAGTTGGCCTTTCCTCAATTCGAAATGTAACTAATAAATGGCAGTTAACAGGAACAGTGGAGGTCAAGATAAGGTCTGGAAGACCAAGCAAAATTTCAGTGAGAGCTACTCGTAGTATTTAGTATATAAAAAGTTTCAGCCAGTTCACCCAAGCAATTCGAAGAATGGAGCGCGGAAATTCATCCTGACCAGATGCCAACAATACTGAAGAGACCAAAAAGGAATCCAGCACTAGGATCCGAGGTAACAGGAACATTTTAAAATAGCAACTTTATTAGAAAAAAATTCATAAAAATGACTCCATCCAAAAATGAAGGAATGAATAAATAAAACTGAGGTACAAGTGCAATTGAATAGCTGTTACTAGGACATTTTCAGCAACGCGTTTCGATCGCTTTGAAAAAGCTTTTTGGATGGAGTAATTTTTATGAATTTTTTTCTAATAAAGTTGCTATTTTAAAATTTTCATGTTTCCTTGGATCCTCTAGCTGGATACCTTTTTCGTCTTTCGCTACTAGTAGGATTGCTGGAGAGGCAAATCAGAACCTCCACTTGACTGCAAAATACCTTCAGACAGATTTAGCAGACTCTGTACATTGTTCTACTGTTCATAGACACCTGCAGAAATAGGGCTTTCATGGAACAGTCATTAGAAGAAAACCTCTCTTATGTCCTCAACACAAAATTCAGCATCAGAATCATGCAAAAGAACATCTAAACAAGCCTGATGCATTTTGGAAACAAGTCTTATGGACCGATGAGGCTAAAATAGAATTCTTTGGCCACACTGATCAAAGGTATGTGAGGAGGAAAAGGGCACAGAATTTCAGAAAAAGAACATCTCGCCAACCTTTAAAGATGGGGGTGGATCAATCATGCTTTGGGGTTGTGTTGCAGCCAATGGCACGGGGAACATTTCACAGGTAGAGGGAAGAATGAATTCAATGAAATTTCAACAAATTATTGATGCAAACATAGCACCATCTGTAAAAAAGCTGAAGTTGAAAAGAGGATGGTTTCTACAAATGGATAATGATCCTAAACACACATCAAAATCCACAATAGACTACCTCAAAAGGAGCGAGCTGAAGGTTTTACAATGGCTCTCACAGTCTCCTGATCTGAATATCATAGAAAACCTGCAGCTAGACCTCAAAATAGCAGTGCATGCAAGATGCCCCAGGAATCTCACAGAACTGGAAGAATTTTCCAAAGAAGAATGGATGAAAATCCCTCAAACAAGAATTTAAAGACTCTTAGCTGGCTACAAAAAGTGTTTACAAGCTTTGATACTTTCAAAAGGGGGCGCTATTAGGTACTAACCATGCAAGGTGCCCAAACCTTTGCATCAGCCCATTTTCCTTTTTGTAATTTTTAATTTGTAAAAGATGACAATATTTTTTTTTTTGCCTAAAATACAAAGGAAATGTATCATCTTTAACTTTAGGCCTTTTAGAGATCATTTCATCTTCAACTTGCTTAACTGTTCACAATAACATTAATTTTGACCAGCACTGCCCAAACATTTACATGTCACTGTATATAACAAAACGGCATCCTAATTAGCCCAATGTACATCTCTGAATAAAAAGCAGGTGTGCAATGTGATTTCACACATGCACAGTGATGATTGAGGTCACTGGCGCCATCTTTGAAAAAAGTTAATCAGTGCTGTGCACATGTCCGTGTAAGGGTGTGGACAGTGACTGTCATGTTCCTGCCCCTGGAGACATTAATCTTGCAAAGTGAATAGTGTCATGCGTTTTTGTACATGTGTTGTGATATGTGAAGTGTGAACTATGTCATGCGGCTTTAGGAATGTAATGTGTAGTAATGCATAGTGTTTTAGGTAATGGTGCTGCTGTGTGGGTACTGTAGAGATAATGCCTAATGTGAGTAATTTACACTCCAACATGAGCATAGGGTAAGCACAGGCTAAGACATATAATAAGATTTAGTACATAACATAGAGTGTGATAGGCATTGTAAGTAGTGTTGAGCGATACCTTCCGATATCAGGAAATATCGTATCGGATTGGATCGGACCGATACCCAAAAAGTATCGGATATCGCCGATTCCGATACCGGAAACCAATGCAAGTCAATGGGACACAAATATCGGAATGAAAATAAACCCTTTCTTTCCTTGTAGGTTAATTCTACATGAAGTAAAACAACTAAGAATAATGGAGAATGTATTACGCGAAAAGCCGGCAATTCATCAGCGGCATACAGCGGTACCCGACAATTTAGAACAGAAAGAATAGAGCTTCACACATAGATTAGATAGATAGAAACATGTCAGTCACATATATATGAAGTACAGTGACAGTGTTGGTTACTGTACTTGTCATTTACTGTAAAGGATTTATTTAAAAAAATAATTGTGTTTTCATGCACTGTCTCTTTAAAAAAGCCGGCCGGCAATTCAGCAGCGGTACCCGACAATTTATAACAGACAGAATAGAGCTTCACACATAGATTAGATAGATAGAAACATGTCAGTCACATATATATGAAGTACAGTGACAGTGTTGCTTACTGTACTTGTCATTTAGTGTAAAGGATTTATTTAAAAAAATAATTGTGTTTTCATGCACCGTCTCTTTAAAAAAGCCGGTCGGCAATTCAGCAGCGGTACCCGACAATTTAGAATAGAAGGAATAGAGAATCATACATAGATTAGATAGATAGAAACATGTCAGTCACATATATATGAAGTACAGTGACAGTGTTGATTACTTTACTTGTCATTTAGTGTTAAAATAAAGGATTTATTTAAAAAAAAATTGGCGTGGGGTTCCCCTTAATTTTAGTCTCTAGCGGAGGTTAAGCAGATGGCTGGGGCAGATGTTTGAAGCCTGGGAAGGGGGTAATACCCACAGAGCTTCCCAGGCTACTAACATGAGCCCCCAGCTGAATACCTAGCCTTTACTAGCTATTAAAATGGGGGACCCCCTCAAAAAAATGACGTGGGGTCCCCCCTAATTTAATAGCTAGCAAAGGCTAGGCAGACAGCTGGGGGCTGATATTAATAGCCCAGGAAGGGTGCCATGAATATTGGCCCCCTCCCAGGCTAGAAACACCAGCCGTCAGCCGCCCCAGAAATGGCGCATCCATAGGATGCGCCAATTCTGGCACTTAGCCTCGCTCTTCCCACTGCCCTGTAGCGGTGGCAGTGGTGTAATAGGGTTGGGGTTGATGTCAGCTTATAATGCCAGCTGACATCAAGCCCAAGTTAGTAATGGAAAGGCGTCTATAAGACACCCCCATTACTAACCCCATAGTCAAAGTTAAAAAAAAACACAAACACCCAGAATAAAGTCCTTTAATACAAATAAACACACAATTCTTTATTGTTCTAAATTAAACGATACTTACCGTCACGCCCATTCCAGCTGAAGCCAACGATCTCCTGCAATAAAAGAAAAATAATAAAGCAACATCATCCTTACCTTTCCATGGTTCCCAGGACAGCTCCAGCTCAGCTACATCGAGATGACAGGCTGGACCGCAGCAGAACGCTGCCATCCAGCCTGTCATCCCGCAGACACTGAGAAGCGCAGGCATGCTTGCGCTCCTCAGTGTCTCTCTGTGACGGCATAAAGATGAGCCGAGGTCATGTCCAATGAACTCAGCTCACCTCATGCACGTCACTAACAGCGTGGGAGAATTCTCCTGCACTCAGCGCTTCAGCGTGAGAATTTTCCCACGCTGTCAGTGACGTGCATGAGGTGAGCTGAGTTCATTGGACATGACCTCACCACATTCACGTCACTGACAGCGTGGGAAAATTCTCACGCTGAAGCGCTGAGTGCAGGAGAATTCTCCCACGCTGTCAGTGACGTCCATGAGGTGAGCCGAGTTCATTGGACATGAACTCGGCTCATCTTTATGCCGTCACAGAGAGACACTGAGGAGCGCAAGCATGCCTGCGCTTCTCAATGTCTGCGGGATGACAGGCTGGATGGCAGCGTTCTGCTGCGGTCCAGCCTGTCATCTCGATGTAGCAGAGCTGAAGCTGTCGTGGGAACCATGGAAAGGTAAGGATGAGGTTGCTTTATAATTTTTCTTTTATTGCAGGAGATCGTTGGCTTCAGTTGGAATGGGCGTGATGGTAAGTATGGTTTAATTTAGAACAATAAAGACTTGTGTGTTTATTTCAATTGAAGGACTTTTTTCTGGGTGTTGTATTTTTTTTAAATACTTTACTAGAAATTCATGGTGGTCATGTCTAATATTGGCGTGACCCCATGAATTTCGGGCTTAGGGCCAGCTGATAATGCCAAGCTGGCCTTAACCCCTTTATTACCCAGTGAGCCACCGCACCAGGGCCCTGGATGAGTTGGGTACAGCGCCAGAAGATGGCGCATCTATGAACGCGCCATTTTCCGGGGCGGCTGCGGACTGCAATTTGCAGCGGGTGGGGCCCAGAAAGCTTGGGCCTCCCTGCGCTGTGGATTCCAGCCCCCAGCTGCCTAGTTGTACCTGGCTGGACACAAAAATAGGGCGAAGCCCCACGTATTTTTTTTTTAATTATTTCATGAAATTCATGAAATAATTAAGAAAAAAAGGGCTTCCCTATATTGTTGTGTCCAACCAGGTACAAATAGGCAGCTGGTGGTTGGGGGCAGCCCGTTCCTGCCTGCTGTACCTGGCTGGACACAAATATAGTGCGAAGCCCCACGTCAATTTTTTTTTAATTATTTCATGAAATAATTTTTTAAAAAAAGGGCTTCCCTATATTGTTGTGTCCGGCCAGGTACAAATAGGCAGCTGGTGGTTGGGGGCAGCCCGTTCCTGCCTGCTGTACCTGGCTGGACACAAATATAGGGCGAAGCCCCACATCAATTTTTTTTTAATTATTTCATGAATTTCCTGAAATAATTAAAAAAAAATTGACGTGGGGCTTCGCACTATATTTGTGTCCAGCCAGGTACAGCAGGCAGGAACGGGCTGCGCCCAACCACCAGCTGCCTATTTGTACCTGGCCTGACACAGCAATATAGGGAAGCCCTTTTTTTCTTTATTATTTCATGAATTTCATGAAATAATTTAAAAAAAAATACGTGGGGCTTCTCCCTATTTGTGTGTCCAGCCAGGTACAACTAGGCAGCTGGGGGATGGAATCTGCAGCGCAGGGAGGCCCAAGCTTTCTGCCCCCCCTCCCCGATGCAAATTGCAGTCCGCAGCCACCCCGGAAAATGGTGCGTTCATAGAAGCTGGATGCTGTACCTGGCTGGCATACAAAAATATGGCAAAGCCCACGTCAAAATTTTTGGGAAAAATTAATTAAAAAATAAATAATAATTTAGGGACTGCATCTTTATTAACTCCTCAAATGTCATTTAGTGTTAAAATAAAGGATTTATTTAAAAAAAAATTGGCGTGGGATCCCCCATAATTTTAGGCTCTAGCGGAGGTTAAGCAGACGGCTGGGGCAGATGTTTGAAGCCTGGGAAGTGGGTAATACCCACGGAGCTTCCCAGACTACTAATATCAGCCCCCAGCTGAATACCTAGCCTTTACTAGCTATTAAAATGGGGGACCCCCCCCAAAAAATTACGTGGGGTACCCCCTATTTAATAGCTAGCAAAGGCTAGGCAGACAGCTGGGGGCTGATATTAATAGCCCAGGAAGGGTGCCATGAATATTGGCCCCCTCCCAGGCTAGAAACACCAGCCGTCAGCCGCCCCAGAAATGGCGCATCCATAGGATGCGCCAACTCTGGCACTTAGCCTCGCTCTTCCACGCTGCCCTGGTGTGGTGGCAGGGGGTAATAGGGTTGGGGTTCATGTCAGCGCCAGCTGCCATGAAACCCAGGTTAGTAATGATGGGCGTCTATAAGACACCCCCATTACTAACCTACAAAGTGTTAAAAAGAAAAAACACACTACACCCAGAAAAAAATAATTTATTTGAAATAAAACACACAATTTTATTTATTTCTTAGTTTACTAAAAAAAAACAGTTACCAGTCCACGTTCCTGCGCTGATCTCCCATGCACAGCTGTCACATCTGGAGATGGTGACAGCTGTGCATGGCTGCTGTAAGCTCACACCACACTGCCGGGAACACGTCCGCTCCCGGCAGCGGGAGCCCCTGACTGAGGTCACCGGAGTGCATTCAGGCAGCGCAGCTCCGGAGACCTCCTTTACGGCACTGCTGTACCGTGGGAATTTCTCACGATACAGCAGGGCCGTAAAGGAGCTAACCGGAGCAGCGCTGCCTGAACTCCGGCGAACCCGCTTATGCAATGACGGGGCTGCTTTACGGCCCCGTCATTCTAGTGGCGGCAGCGGTTCAGAGCGGTCACATTCTATGTGGCTGCTCTAAACTGGAGATCATCGTGGGACACTCGTGGACTACTACGGAGGGGCAAGGATAAGGTTGTGGTTTATTATTTTATATTTTATTACAGGAGATCGATGGCTTCGGGGAATTAGGTGTCTAGGTGAGTATAGGTGTAGTTTTTTATTTTTTACTTTATTTTAGGTGGCGATTGGCGGGGACAGGTAATGTATGAACTAATTTATTGTAGGCAACCACTGGCCACCAATGACATGTATTTAAAATTTATTGGGGACACAGTAGGGCAATTTATATAGCAGGATCAGGCTGATGGGAACTACTTCTCCCATCGAGTTGATCCTGCTGGCACGAGTGGACGGGGGACAGACATAGGCCGATGGGAGTAGTAGTGTCACATCGGCCTATATCTGTCTGCACGCACACACCCGCAGACATCGCACAGACACCGCACACACTCGCAGACATCGCACAGACACCGCACACACTCGCAGACATCGCACAGACACCGCACACACTCGCAGACATCGCACAGACACCGCAGACATCGCACAGACACCCCACACACTCGCAGACATCGCACAGACACCGCACACACTCGCAAACATCGCACAGACACCGCACACACTCGCAGACATCGCACAGACACCACAGACATCGCACAGACACCGCGCACACCCGCACACATCGAACAGACACCGCACGCACCCGAAGACATCGCACAGACACCCCGCACACACTCGCAGACACATGCACAGACACCCCGCACACACTCACAGACACACGCACAGACACCCACACACACCAATCATGACGGGCTGATCGTCTGGGAGGTGAGGCTGACCTGTGCGGCCGTGGGAAAGTTCATGTGAGTTCATGCAATGCAGTCAAGCATGAACTCACGTGAACCCTCTGAGGGCACCGCAGCTACTTCAAATGAACAGCTGATCAGCATCACCTGATACCTCAGCTGTTCATTTGAAATAACCGGCGGGAAAGCGCAGCACAGAACGGGAAAGCCGGCGGTGAAGTCTTTTCACTGCCGGCTTCCCCGCCCGGGTCCTTCGCTCCCCGCTCATTGGTGCTGCGCTCCCCGCCCGGTCCTAACTTACGATCGGGGTGGGAGGCTGCGGGGAAGCAGTATGGGGCTGTGTGATTGTTTAAAAGGCGGCGGCTTTTTACCGCCCGCCGCCTTTTAAACGATCAGGAGAATTCTCCCACGCTGGGATGGCATTCTGATGACAGGCTGGATCTCAGCTGAGTGCTGCCATCCAGCTTGTCATACTTCAGAGACACTGCAGAGCGCAGGCATTATGGGAACTTCCGATTCCGGTATTCGATATTGTAAAAGTATCGGAATTAAGTATCGGAATTCCGATACCGCGAATATCGGCCGATACCCGATATTTCAGTATCGGAATGCTCAACACTAATTGTAAGTGTAATATGCTTAGTGCATACTGTTAGAAGATAGTGACTGTAGTTAAGCAGGTGAAAGGTTAAGTCTGCCCAGCAACAGACTGCTAGGGCAAACACAGTTAATGATTGGTCAACCCCACAGTGGAAGGGGTTAGGGCCAGTAAAAGGGAACCACTCCCTGGTTTAGTCAATTAGTGAGAGAGTTTGTTGGTGACAAGGTCAAGTTCAAGGTGCAGTGGGCTGATAGCAATGACAGCACATTTTGTTCTGAACGGTATGGGACTTTACAAAATTCCCTGTGGAGATTCCTGCAACGTCCGGAGTCTAAGGCTCGATACAGGTGCAATGGAGAACACCTTACCCCTTCTGTACAGAGGAAGATGGACTTGGAACAGCATGAGGGAAACTTAAAGGATCTCGGAAATACTGTGGGGCTGAACAGGAAATCCCTGGGGCTGAAGGAACCAGTAAGTGTAGGATTAGTTCAGGCTGAACAAAAGTAAAACCTGAAACCATGCTGTGCTATGGAACTAAGCAATGGGAAAGGTTGTGGCCAATACTGCCTGTTTTTTTATGATGAAAATGGACAGTTAAGTAAACTTCTTTATTACAAATTGAACTGGGTGTCCCCTGATATGTGTGCGGCTGTTCCTGAGAAGGGAGACCAGAAGGCAGCAGAGGCCAGTGACCTGCAAGTGAGTGTAAGGCACCGTACATGAGACAGCACACTGGGCCAGGGACACAATTTTCCAGGGCATAATGGAGCAGCAACTTGACCACAGCTACTGCCCTCTGACACCTTACATCTGCACTTATTCAATAGTATAAAAGGGATGTGAAATGACATCACAGTGTGTGGAGGTAGCGAGATGCATTGTTGCACACTTGATGGTGTTGAAAACTCCATCTTGCTGAAGGGCAAATATACTGGCAAGAACAGTACCACTCTATAGATAAGCAGGAAAGATCCCAAGCTGCAAGGCAAATAAAGAAATGACCCAAAAGAATCCCAGGGAACCCCCCCAGTGGCTGGGGCTGGTACAACTGAGATAAAAGGATATGTGAGGAGGGTTGGAACTAATTAAAGACACAGCACTCCATTCACAATCCCTAAAGGGTACAAATTACCCAGAGAAACTGAGTATAAAGGGATTGATTCTAATAGCCAAATGTGAAAAAAGTGATATACATCTCAAATAGCACTTGGTATTTACAAGTCTCCCATCTAGGTACTAACCCAGATCAGCCCTGCATAGCATCCAAGATCAGATGTGTTCAAGGTGATATGGCCAAAGATAAAACATGTTGCATAAAATATTTTGAAGGTAGTAAATCTTCAAAAAATAATATTTCTTGTATAAGTTTAATCATCAGAATTATAAGTGATATCCAGAATACAATAAATATTTCTACAAGAGAGGAAAATAAAAATTAATAATCACTTAAAATATACTGCAGCAGTCCCAGGAAGGGACACTAGAGGGATAGGGGCAAGCAAACATTTCATTCAAGGATACAATTCATTTTATACTTTACATCATACATGTCAAACTCTGGCCCACGGCCAAATCTGCCCCTATGTGGGGCCATTATTCTGTATGGAGGACTTTGTGGGACCCATTATACTATATATAAGGCAATGGGGGGACCATAATACTATAAGGAGGACTATGTGGGGCCCATTATACTGTATGGAAAACTATGCGGGGCTCATTATACTGTATGGAGGACTATGTGGGGCCCATTATACTGTATGGAGGACTATGTGGAGCCCAGTATTCTGTATGGAGGACTGTGTGGGGCCCATTATACTGTATGGAGGACTATGTGGAGTCCAGTATTCTGTATGGAGGACTGTGTGGGGCCCATTATACTGTATGGAGGACTATGTGGAGTCCAGTATTCTGTATGGAGGACTATGTGGGGCCCATTATACTGTATGGAGGACTATGTGGAGCCCAGTATTCTGTATGGAGGACTGTGTGGGGCCCATTATACTGTATGGAGGACTATGTGGAGTCCAGTATTCTGTATGGAGGACTGTGTGGGGCCCATTATACTGTATACAGGTTGGCCTGTGACTTTGTCCAAGTTTTTCATTTTGGCTTTCTACGTGTTTGAGTTTGACATTGCTGCTCTACATTGAGGCCATTAGATCTCAAATTGAGAATTTTGGATCACCATTTACTTTACAAAATATGTTGGCATCATCTAACTGTCTGTTGATTTCAAATATGTACACATGTCCATCAAATATTGATTAATGTTTATTATCCCTTTTCATGCTTAGGCCTTCTTTCTGCCAGTTGTAAATGTTCCCTGTGTAGTAATCCTCAGTGTCTCTGCCATTTTTGATGTTTAACACCTTCCAATTGTTGTCAAATTTTTATGGATCACTTAGCAATAGTTTCCTTAAAGGTATCCCAATCCTCAGTAGACAAATAAGATTTATGCTATGATTCTGTATCAGAGATACTGCATTAATTCTTGTTGTAAAGAGTCCATGTCCATAGCATATTTATTTGATATGGAGACAAATCTGTCACAAAAGACAGGATTGTTGAAACATAAACTAAAACTCATGTCTCTCTGTATTTTCTTAGTCTTATAATATTCCGCCAAGGATATCTATCTATCTGTCTGTCTGTCCATCTATCATCTATCTGTCTATCTGTCTGTCTGTCTATCTATCAGATGTAAGTAAAGTGCTGAAGTAATAAAAGTCTGCTGTTAGCCTGATTTTCAGAGGTCTTCAAGCAAAATCGCTTATGACTAAAGTTATTTTCAAGCATTAGTTCGTTAAAGGAGAAGTCCAAAACCCAAATGGATTTATTATAATTCTTCAATTGCATAATGTAAGAAAGCTAAGCACTTTTTTAATGTACTACAAATAAAAATTCCCTACCACTCCTTCTCTACTCTAACTTTCCTTTTTTTTTTTAATACCTTCCCCCAAAGACAACAATTGGAGTGTGTATTCTGCCACCGATGCACGTGGGTAACATGTGTCTGAGAGATGTGAGCACGGATCTCTGTACACGCAATGGCAGGTAGTGTTACTCGCTAACCTATGCTCCTATTCTTGACCAGCTGCACGTGGTTAATCCAGAAAAATGATGCAGTAATGAATTTTCGCAGGTTAAATTCACAGTACCTTGGTGAAATGAGGTAAGATGTCAGGGAAGATGAAGCTATGAAGATGAGGTAGAATCCTCTCTTTAGTCCTGATGCACATGTTGCCAAGATGGCACTGACCACAAGACAGGATGTGAGGAAAACAAGATAGGGGAAGTTGCAGAAAGAGAAGTATTATGGGAAAACACAGTAATAATACATGAACAACATATTAAAACAACAGCCAGTAGATTGCAGCAAAGTACAACAAATACTGTAACCAAAATATCTCTATATAATGGATGATAGAAGTAAACTATATAACATTAGGCAAATGTTCCTGAAATGGCTGAAAGTCTTTGCAGACAATTAGCTGAACAGCACAGTGTGAATATTAACATGTATTGTGTTTTGATGGTATAATGTAAAATGGTTCACTCAGGCAGATGGGCAGTGGTGGGAATATTAGTGTATAATAGTGTATAGGTGATAGGTATAGTATAAGTATTGTTAGTAATAACATAGCCGAAGCGGTGGACTACAGAAAGGACCATGGACCATGGTCCTAAATGGGAGGCACTCCCACTATCATAATACCATGCATAAGTGCTCAGGGAGCATAAATGCCCATAAGACATGTAAGAGATCACATAGGCCTGTTAATTATAAAAAATACAAACTTTATTAACATTGATTAAAAACAGGTTTTAGTATGAATATGTTTATCCAAAGACAGTATATGGGATAAACAAGTGGGCAACAACAAAGACAAAAGGCTGTCACGCCAGCCTTGCTATGACTGAAATGTATATAACATAGCACTCAAAAATATCCTCTTACGGGGGGGGGGGGGGAGTAAGAGTGAGTATAATCCCAGAAAAAGACCACCATCTGGCCTGAAGCGAACAACGGAATAATCCCCAGAAAGGTTTCTTATAAACAGGCCTATGTGATCTCTTACATGTCTTATGGGCATTTATGCTCCCTGAGCTCTTATGCATGGTGATAAGTATTGTTAGTATTGTGTTAATATAGAAGAGTAATGCAAGCTGTGTGATGGAATGTAGGTGAAAGCTTAGATTGTCCTAGCAACAGATACAGTTAAATGTTTGGGACCATCCCAGCATGGGAGGGGATTAGGTCAATCAAGAAGGGGAATAGTTTCCTGGTTTGACAGCCTGAGTTAGTGAGTGAGAGGTTCGTGTGAAGTTCAGGTTCAGTGTGCAGTGGGCTGGAGGTACATATCGTTTTAACAGCATGAGGCCGTATTCAATTTCCTGTGGACCTTCCTGTAACGTCCGGGGCATACGGCCTGAACTAGGCACTGAGGAGTGTGCCTTAACCCCTTTCATACAGAGGAAGCTGGAGGGGAACCATGTGAGAGAAACGTAGTGGATCTCGGGAGTGCTGTGTGGCTGGATGGAAAATCCCTGGGGCTGACATGAGGATAAAGAGTAGGGATGATCTGAGCTGAACCTAAGCAGAGACTTGAAATGTACTGTATTTATGAAACTGGAAGTAGAGGGTGCAGTGCCCGAAACTGCATGTTAAAGACTGTTGTTTCAGAACTGTCCAATAAAGTTGAATTTCTTATATCGAACTACGTGTCCCCTGATGTGTGCGTGGTTGATCCTGGAACAAAGGACGTAGAGGCAGCGGAGGCTTCTTGCCTAAAAGTACACTGCATCATACTGCATCCCCCCCCCTTCAAAATAGAAACAGTCAGTTCATTTAGGATTAAAACTGAGTTTTCTGAGACTCTGGACTCATGTGTTGTAATTGAGCTTCTGAACAGGTGATGTCGGTGGGCGGCTACTTTCTCCATATGCCTTAAAAGTTTTTCCATTTCAACATTGTATTATGCTATGAATAAGGATCTACGTATCCAAAACGCGTAAGCCTCTGTACGCTTTTATTTGCACCATGGTCTCATGGTTTTAATTTTTTAAAAATAAAGGCTATTTTTTAAGTCACTTTCACGAGTTGCTGGATAACTACCCATTCATCACTGCCTAAAGTCGCCCAGATGGGGATCTTTACAATCCGAGCACCGTGCCTCATGAGAAAGTGGACCGAGCAGGCTGACCCAGGTGAGCTGAAATATTTTTTCTACATTACTTGCATTGTACACAGCAAAACACTGATGGACTGGGACATTGTTTATTTGTGGGGTGCCAGTGTGTGCAGAAGCAGCAAGGCGACCACAGCTACCGCCCTGGACACCTTATACTATGACACTTTGTTAGATTCTTCCAGCATGCACTGTGGATTCTCAAATGAGATGTCATCATGGGTGCTGGGACTATGGTGACTGTTGCAGCTACTGCCCCAACCCTGAAATGGATCTTCAATAGTGTTGAGCGAGCAATAAAATGCTCGGGTGTTCGAAGCTCGGGCCGAGTTCACCGTGATACTCGGGTGCTCGACCCGAGCAACGAGCCCAATGTTAGTCTATGGGACACCCGAGCATTTTTGCGGCGGCACCCCCGGCAGTCTGTTGAAAGCCTAAAAAGTGCCCAAAATGATGGTAATAGTGCTCAAATAACATGGGGACAGCATGGGGATCGCCCCAGGAAGCATTTCTGACCCCCAGGTCACTGCTGTCAACAACGTGGTCAGAAGTATTAAGCCACTTTTACGGGCTCACAATAAAACTTTCAAAAACAAAACTGAAACTGCTTTCCTGTGAAATATGTTAAGGAACATCCTTTCCAGGGTAAATGCTTGTGTATAAGGTAAAATAAATAACCAAAAACAAAAATATTCCTCCACACCTTGGGCTATGTTCACAAGTAGCATTTTTTATGCGATTTTGCACTTTTGTATTGCTTTCAACCGTGACAAATGCATTCACCGGGAAATATAATTTTAACATTTTACAACCTTATCTGGCCATGTGCTGTGTGACACATGCATACAGTGCTGAAAAGACATGGGAACAGCATGGGGAAGACCCCTGGAAGCATCTCTGACACCCAGGTCATTGCCTAAAAATGTGCCCATCAGAAGTGATCCTTACCGCATCAGAAGATGCAGACTTGCAACTATCCCCGTGCAAGTCCTTGTCCCAGGGCAGTGTTCAATTGTACCTCCCCCATTCCTGGCAATGCAAGCGCAAGTATGCAGCCTGCCACCCACCCACCCCCGGGCTGCAATACCATACTGCTAGCTTGCTTGCACTTGAAATGAGGCCTTTTAGGCATGTGGAGGTGGAATCTGCCTAACACGTCATGGCTGCGTCGGCGGCCTGGTATCCATACTCAGTCCCCAGCCGTCCGGTGGCTGGGTGTCCACGCTTGGTCCCCAGCCACCAGGGGGCGACCGGGTGTCCATACTCGGTCCCTAGCCACCTCTATTTGTCCCGGTAACCTTCACCACACCTTTCTTAGCCTGGCCTGCTTTAGGGCAGCATTGGCCGAGCCCACCAGACAACCAGACTCCTCCGGTGGGCCCTGGCTTCTCCATCAGGGGAGTTGAGAGTGCCAAGGTGAGGAGCATGATGATGATGATAGAAGTTAGCATCTGCTTTGTTTTCTTGGAATGTAAGCGTAATTGTGCAGCCTGCCACCCACCCACCCCCAGGCTGCAATACCATACTGCTAGCTTGCTTGCACTTGAAATGAGGCCTTTTAGGCTTGTGGAGGCAGACGCCGGCCACCATGTCATGGCTGCGTCGGCGGCCTGGTATCCATACTCAGTCCCCAGCCGCCCGGCGGCCGGGTGTCCACACTCGGTCCCCAGCCGCCAGGTGGCGACCGGGTGTGGATACTCGGTCCCCAGCCACCCCTATTTGTCCCGGTAACCTTCCCCACACTTTTTTTAGCCTGGCCTGCTTTAGGGCAGCATTGGCCGAGCCCACCAAACAACCAGACTCCTCCGGTGGACCCTGGCTTCTCCATCAGGGGAGTTGAGAATGTCAAGTAGAGATGAGCGTTGTTCTACTCGAACTGTTCGCCAATCTCAAATTCGAGCTGTTTTGGGCGGTGTTCGAGCCGTTCGGCGAACATGAACGATTTGAGAAAAATTCGGCTGTTCGAGGTTATGTTCGATAACTGTTCGTACACCAAAATCATAACTGGATTTTTTCTCAGTAATGATGAAAATTAATGTTAATACGCAGTTTGAGTGTACAGCGGGGTGGGGGGAGGGGCAGGGGATGGATCTCTGCAGGAATAATGAAGATCTCCATTTTTTTTTCTCTTTCCCGCATTTACAGTGGGGACGTGCAATCTGTCAGCCTATCAGCAGCGCACACACGGAGCGAAGTGCTTTTTTCACACAAGCAAGGGCATGTGTCATTGGCAGTGTATGTCACATGTCCTTGCCCTATAAGACCAAGCCATTTTCCCCGTCGCCACCATTTTCTCACTGCTGCAGCTGCGTGTTAGACGGCACCGCTGTTGTTGTGTGCGCTATACCTTGTTAATTTCAAGTCAATTTTCGCACAAATCTACAGATAGCTTGGGAGTAGGGAATAGTTGTGATTGCAGTCCTTTTAAGGACTAGGTTACAGCATTTCCTACGACTTTTATCAGGCAGGTCTGTGCTCTTAAATAGATAGATTGTGGGAGTAAAGACTAATTGTAATTGCAGTCCTTTTCAGGACTAGGTTACATCAGTTCCTATCAGTTTTTGCCAGGCAGGTCTGTGCCAGTGCTGTGAAAGTTTTTTTCACAGCATTTGGCTGAATCTAGCAAAGCTAATCCTTTTTGGCCTATTGCAGAGTGTGTTAGTCAGTGGAGTAGCCTATCTGTGTTGCAAGATATACCACCTGTGTATAGAATACCAATTTTTTTACTGCACCTAGTGAAGTAAAATCTTTTGGGCATAGCATCATTCTATTAGTCCATCTATACTGACCTCCATCAGGTTGCAAATTGAATATAATTTTTTTCTGCATCGAGCTCTGAAAAAATATTTGGGCTTCTAGCAGTGTGTGGGACTTTCTCTATTAGTCCATCTATACTGACCTCCATCAGGTTGCAAACTGAATATATTTTTTTTCTGCATCTACCTCTGAAAAAATATTGGGCTTCTAGCTGTGTGTGGGACTTGTTCTATTAATCCATCTATACAGACCTCCATCAGGTTGCAAACTGAATATAATTTTTTTCTGCATCTACCTCTGAAAAAATATTTGGGCTTCTAGCTGTGTGTGGGACTTGTTCTATTAGTCCATCTATACTGACCTCCATCAGGTTGCAAATTAAAAATAATTTTTATCTGCATCTACATCTGAAAAAATATTTGGGCTTCTAGCTGTGTGTGGGACTTGTTCTATTAGTCCATCTATACTGACCTCCATCAGGTTGCAAACTGAATATAATTTTTTTCTGCATCTAGCTCTGAAAAAATATTTGGCCTTCTAGCAGTGTGTGGGACTTTCTCTATTAGTCCATCTATACTGACCTCCATCAGGTTGCAAACTGAATATATTTTTTTTCTGCATCTACCTCTGAAAAAATATTGGGCTTCTAGCAGTGTGTGGGACTTGTTCTATTAATCCATCTATACTGACCTCCATCAGGTTGCAAACTGAATATAATTTTTATCTGCATCTACCTCTGAAAAAAATATTTGGGCTTCTAGCTGTGTGTGGGACTTTCTCTATTAGTCCATCTATACTGACCTCCATCAGGTTGCAAATTAAAAATAATTTTTATCTGCATCTAGCTCTGAAAAAATATTTGGCCTTCTAGCAGTGTGTGGGACTTTCTCTATTAGTCCATCTATACTGACCTCCATCAGGTTGCAAACTGAATATATTTTTTTTCTGCATCTACCTCTGAAAAAATATTGGGCTTCTAGCTGTGTGTGGAACTTGTTCTATTAATCCATCTGTGATGAACCTGTAGCCGCCATCTTGGTAATGATAAATCATATCCAGGGATGGCCACACTTCAGCAGCCCCCACCCTTGGGACCTTCTGTTAAAACGTCAACTAGATAGTTTCCCCCCATCCAGGCTCCTGTAAGATAAGAAGCCTACTTAACACTTGAATGCTAGGAGCTTCAAAGACTTCGAGAGGAAACACAGCCAGCAGGGGGGGGTGCTTCGTCTATCTGTACCTGACCATTTGTCCCATAGGACTAGTTTCTTTGTCTGTCACAAGCATGGAGGCATAAGATATAGAAACATGAATAGTACACGCATGTTGCATGGGATGGGCCAATAAAAAAATATCACGGCGTCCCGGAGCCATTGCGCACACAAGCCTCCGCGGTAGACGTTTGTACGTGCTCTGGAAGCCAAGATATAGCGCGGAGCCATTCCTGAGGACCGTATGGTATCATAATTGATATCAAAAGGTCGGTTACGGCGGCCCGAATCCATGGGAACCCCTGGGGGTATCATGAGACCATCCCAGAAGAAGTTATTGGGTTCCTTAGAATTTGGGCTTCTGATCGAAGTTAGACCTGAGGGTGGAGACTGAGCCAGCTGACCTCACCAGCAGTGGGCGGGACGGGGCAGGTAAGATAGCAGGACAGACAAGAGACAAGTCAGTTTTTGACCCAAGAGTGGTGTGCTGAACATCTGAGCACCAGCTGAGGCCACCAAGGGGAGGAGCAGTTTGACCATGCGGTGGTAGGCCTCAGCCTGTAACAAAGAACCGTGCCTGCGACCGCAGAATCCTCTCCCTGCGTCACAAGAAAATCAAGAAACCGGTAACTGATATGCTGTGGTGATTCTGTGTGTTGTATTCCATTGTTGTATAGTTTAGCCTGACCTTATACCTGTGTATATTTAGTTGTATATCGTGTATCTAGTGTATTATTATAATCAATTACCTCAAGTAATTGTGGGCCTGCCTTTTATTCTGCATAACGAACGCACGTCCGTGTGAGCTCGGCTCAAGCCAAAACGCTACCCAGGGTTGGTTCCTGACCCGATATAGGCCCATTCACGGACTGGGCGTATATCTAAAATAGGGACTGGTGGCAGCATACCAACTGGGGATTGGGGAAGGCTGGTAGTGACGGTCGGAGGTTCAGATATATATATTCCTGGCGCGGCCAAGGAAGATATATATACCGCCCTCACTACAGAGGGCCCCGATACCCAGTAGGTTACAGGACAGTCTCCCTGGCGACCGCTTATCCTAGGTGCAGTTCCTTGACTGACCTGAGGCTAAGAGGGCGCTAGCGAGTTGTGCTGTGTAGTGACGTTACGGTTTAGTGACGTTGAAGGGATAACACACTACCGTGTTCCCTGCGCTGGTTGCAGCTACCTGGCACTACTTTCTCTAGGTGCAGTACCTTGACTGACCTGAGAGGTAAGGGGGCGCCAGAGAGCTGCACCCACCGGCCGGCTTTCATCACATTGGTGGCAGAGCGGTGGGATTGCAGAATAATAGTGTTGTGGGACCCCTACTCCCAGGCACTAAAGACTGCCAGTGGTAACTTCCACTGCTGGAGTCTTAAGGTCAGCCCAACGTTAGACGGTCAGGCTAAAAGTATAACAAGGTGTGTGCAAACTCAGGGTTGCAGCGGTGTCGGTTACCAAGATGGCAGACGGCACCAGGAGCAAGACCCTGCAAGAGGCTAATGCTACGGTCCGTGTGGCAGGAGGGGAGGACATTGTTACTCATGGCGAGGAGGAGTCCAGCCCGGGCACCTCAGGGAGCCAGTCCCCAGTATACGGTCCCGCAGTGGGCTGCCCACCACCTACCCAGCCCAGCCTGTCCAGATCACAAGCCCTTTTACAAGCGGCTATGGCAAGTCTCCAGTCTCATGGCGATGCCGTCTACAAAACCCTCCTGGCAGCATCAGAGAAGGCAGCGGAGGAGGAGCGTGCAGAGCGGGCTGCGGAGCGTGAAGCTGCAGAGCGCCGGGAGGCTGCGGAGCGTGAAGCTGCAGAGCGCCGGGAGGCTGCGGAGCGTGAAGCTGCAGAGCGCCGGGAGGTTGCGGAGCGTGCAGAGCGAGCTGCGGAGCGCCAGCACCAACTGGACCTGGCCCAGCGGGGGCTTCCGCTAGAGCAACCAACCCATCAGGAGACCAAGTCGTCCAAAGTCCGAGCTGAGGACTTCCCTCTACTGGAGAAGGATGGGGACCTGGACTCCTTTCTGGTGGCATTTGAACGGACCTGTCTTCAGCACCATCTGGCCCGGGATCAGTGGGCCAGATACCTGACCCCCCGTTTGAGGGGTAAGTCCCTGGATGCCTTGGGGGACTTACCTGCCGGGGAGGTACAGAACTACGACTGCATCAAGCGGGCCCTGATCCGGCAGTACAACCTCACTCCCGAGTCGTACCGCCAGAAGTTCCGGAGCCTGCTGCGTGGCCCCAAGGACACCTGGACCGATCATATGCGGGCGCTGTTGAGAGCCGCAGAGCACTGGACCTCGGGTCTAGCGCTTACTACCCGCCAGGAGGTCCAGGAACTGTTCGTCACGGAGCAGTTCTTGTGGAACTGCCCAGAGGACCTCCGACAGTTCCTCCGTGACCGAAAACCAACAGGGGCTTCTGCTACAGCCGCCCTGGCAGACGAGTATGCCAATAACAGGGCGCCTGAGCTGAAGAAGTCTGCCAGCAGCACCTGGAGAGGGGGTAAGCCCAGTCATGCCCCTGTTTCCCCGGCCCCTAGAACACAAGGGGTGTATCCCCCTGTTGCCCTCTCCAGGCAAGGACCAGACGTAAGACGTTGTCATCTATGCAACAAACCAGGACACTTTAGGGCTGAGTGTCCCCAGCGCCAAAAGACCCCATCCCAGTCCCAGAGAGCGCCCAATGTTTTGTGTGTGGGAGGGGGTGGTGGTAGGTCCCTGGACAACATCCAACCCGTCACCATAGGCCGTTCTGCGGTCATGGGACTGCGGGACACGGGCGCTGAACGAACACTGGTACGGCCTGAGGTGGTGTCCCCCCAGGACTTGGTACCAGGAAAGACTCTTTCCGTCTCCGGGGTTGGAGGCGTGGAGCCGGCACTTCCCGTTGCCATGGTGTATTTGGACTGGGGTGCCGGAAGGGGGATGCGGGAGGTGGGAGTAACGCCAAATATTCCCGCAAATGTTTTATTAGGGACCGACTTGGGGCGTCTTGTATCGCAGTATGTACCCTCTGAACCCCCAAGTTCGGCCCCCCAAGAGTGTATTGATTTGTCTGCTGCTAATGCCAACCATGTTGTATGTAGTGTGCGTCCTGCTGAGGAGGAGGGAGTGAAACCTGAGGGTAACACCTGCACAGACACAACACAAACAGGGTTAGTGAAAGCAGGTGGGGAGTGTGGGGATGCCCGCAGAGGTGCTCAGCCGGCGTGCCGTGACCTCTTGTCCTCCGGTGAGGGAGGGGGCGGGCAGGATTCTGTAGAGGGAAGCTCAGGGATGGAGAGGGGGGCAGCTACCGGCAGTGTAGGGCTCCCAGGGGTATCCAGGCTGCTGAGTATAGGCCCACTGCAGGGGGAGGAACAGGCCATGGGAGGTGGGGGTGTCCCAAGAGAGGAGCCGCCAGGTAAGACCCCAGGGCAGGAGTTCCCCACATCCGAGATGTCCAAAGGCCTAGGAAGCCTGCCTGATCGGGCGGCTTGGTCAGAAACAGAGGGGAAGCAGGCACTACCCACGGTCACAGCGGTCATAGCCGCTGTCACCAGGAGTGGGAGCGCCGGAGCCCAAGGAGCCTTGCAGAGGTCCGACGGCTTCCCCACTTCTGACCAAGTGTCTGCCGGGTCAGACAGCGGCCAGGTGACATGCCCGGAGGGGCTGACGGAGGATGTGGCAGTTTCGTCGATTCTGGCCACATCAAGTCAGGAATTTCAGGCTGCGTTGGAAGCAGACGACAGCCTGAAAGCTCTCAAGGAACAGGCGGCACAGCCTCCCATGGAGTCAGACTGCGAGCGTGTGGTCTGGGACCAGGGACGGCTGTACCGGGTAACGGTCCAGCCGGGTTCACCGGAGGCGTGGCCCAGGGACCGACAGTTAGTGGTACCCTATCCGTTCAGGGCGGAATTGTTGCGGATCGCACACGAGATTCCGATGGCCGGACACCTAGGGATCGCTAAAACCAAGGCCAGGATAGCTCAGCATTTCTACTGGCCTGGGATGGGAGCCGCGGTGGGTGCCTACTGCCGTTCGTGTGACACCTGTCAGAGGGTGGGGAAGGCGGGGCCGCGCCCCAAAGCCCCACTGGTAACTCTGCCAATCATCGAAGAGCCTTTCTCGAGGGTCGCTGTGGATCTTATTGGACCTCTGTCCACTCCCAGCCACTCCGGGAAATGCTTCATACTCACGGTAGTGGACTATGCCACCCGGTACCCGGAAGCGGTAGCTTTGTCGTCCATTCGGGCCGACAAGGTGGCTACCGCCTTACTGGAGATCTTCTCCAGAGTGGGTTTCCCCCAAGAAATGCTCACCGACCGAGGGACCCAGTTCATGTCGCGGCTGATGGAGTCCCTCTGTAAGCAAATGCAGGTGCAACATCTGGTGGCCAGCCCGTATCACCCACAGACCAATGGCCTGTGTGAGCGGTTCAATGGCACCTTAAAGCAGATGCTTAAGATGTTGGTCGACTCCCACGGGAGAGACTGGGAGCGTTACCTCCCACACCTCCTATTTGCTTACCGGGAGGTTCCGCAGGCCTCAACGGGGTTCTCCCCCTTTGAGCTCCTGTACGGGCGACGGGTACGGGGCCCCCTGGCTCTGGTGAAGGAAGCATGGGAAGGGGATTTGGCCACCCCCGAGGTGTCGGTCATCGAGTATGTCGCGCGCCACCGGGACAGGATGATGGCCTTGGCAAAGCTGGTGCAGGACAATATGGCCCAGGCCCAGGCCGACCAGAAGCGGTGGTACGACCAGAATGCTTGTGAGAGGACCTACCAGGTGGGTCAAAAGGTGTGGGTACTGGTCCCCGTACCACAGAACAAGCTTCAGGCAGCCTGGGAAGGTCCCTACTTCGTGCACCAGAAACTCAATGCCGTCACCTATCTGGTCACCCTGGATCACGCCCGTGGAAGGAGGAAGGCCTTCCACGTGAACATGATGAAGGCTCATCATGAGCGGGAAGCGACTGCCCACCCAGTGTGCAACCTTCCCGAGGAAGGAGAGGTAGAAACCCTCCTGGATCTGCTCACCCAAGCCAAGGCGGGTGGGTCCATCGAGGATGTGGGGGTTGGCCACCAGCTCACGGAGGACCAACGGTCCCAGCTGGGGACCACCCTGCACCCCTTCCGGGGGCTGTTCAGCAGCCTGCCCGGAAGGACTGAGATGGCTGTCCACGACGTGGACACTGGCGATCACCCGCCGATCCGGCGTTCAGCATATCGGGTCTCTTTCGAGGTGCAGGGAAACATGCGCCAAGAGATAGACGAGATGCTGAAGCTGGGGGTGATCCAGGCATCCAGCAGCGCGTGGGCCTCGCCTGTAGTCCTCGTACCAAAGAAGGACCGAACTACACGGTTCTGCGTGGACTACCGGGGGCTCAACGCTGTAACGGCCACCGATGCGTTCCCCATACCACGCATCGATGACCTGCTCGATCGGATGGCCGGGGCTAAGTACCTGACCATCATGGATCTGAGCCGGGGGTACTGGCAGATTCCTCTGACCCCCGCGGCAAGGGAACGCTCTGCCTTTATCACCCCTTTTGGACTGTACGAGTCCACAGTGATGCCATTCGGCATGAAGAATGCCCCTGCCACTTTTCAGCGGATGGTCAATACGCTGCTTGAGGGACTTGAAGGGTACGCGGCTGCGTACTTGGACGATATTGCAGTCTTCAGTCCCACTTGGGAGGATCACCTAGAGCACCTGCGGCAGGTGCTCGGTCGGATCCACCGGGCAGGCTTGACCATCAAGCCGGAAAAGTGCCAGCTGGGCATGAGTGAGGTCCTCTACCTGGGTCACCGGGTAGGCGGGGGGGTTCTGAAGCCAGAACCGGGGAAAGTGGATGCCATCGCATCCTGGCCCACTCCTAGGACCAAAAAGCAGGTGATGTCCTTCTTGGGGACCGCCGGGTACTATAGGAGGTTCGTCCCACACTATAGCACCCTGGCCAAGCCCCTGACGGACCTCACCAAGAAGAAGCTGCCCGTCGCAGTCGACTGGACAGTCGCCTGCGAGACAGCTTTCGGGGCACTCAAGGCCGCCCTAAGTAGCTCCCCTGTACTGCAAGCTGCCGACTTCGACCGGCCGTTTGTGGTACAGACCGACGCCAGTGACTTTGGCCTCGGTGCTGTGCTAAGTCAGGTCAACACGACAGGCCAGGAACATCCTGTCTTGTACCTGAGCAGGAAGCTACTGCCCCGGGAGGTGGCTTACTCCACGGTGGAAAAAGAATGCCTGGCAATTGTATGGGCCCTGCAGCGTCTGCAGCCCTACTTGTACGGGAGCCATTTCACCGTGGAGACGGACCACAACCCCCTCAGCTGGTTACACACGGTCTCTGGGTCGAATGGCAGGTTGCTACGCTGGAGCCTCGCTCTCCAGCAGTACCACTTCTCCATTCGCCACAGAAGAGGCCGTGACCACGGTAACGCTGACGGGTTATCCCGGCAAGGGGAGGGTGCAGAAGGACGCACGGGGGAACACAGGAATGTGCTACCCCCTCGCGCCCTCGTATAGGGGGAGGTGTGATGAACCTGTAGCCGCCATCTGGGTAATGATAAATCATATCCAGGGATGGCCACACTTCAGCAGCCCCCACCCTTGGGACCTTCTGTTAAAACGTCAACTAGATAGTTTCCCCCCATCCAGGCTCCTGTAAGATAAGAAGCCTACTTAACACTTGAATGCTAGGAGCTTCAAAGACTTCGAGAGGAAACACAGCCAGCAGGGGGGGGTGCTTCGTCTATCTGTACCTGACCATTTGTCCCATAGGACTAGTTTCTTTGTCTGTCACAAGCATGGAGGCATAAGATATAGAAACATGAATAGTACACGCATGTTGCATGGGATGGGCCAATAAAAAAATATCACGGCGTCCCGGAGCCATTGCGCACACAAGCCTCCGCGGTAGACGTTTGTACGTGCTCTGGAAGCCAAGATATAGCGCGGAGCCATTCCTGAGGACCGTATGGTATCATAATTGATATCAAAAGGTCGGTTACGGCGGCCCGAATCCATGGGAACCCCTGGGGGTATCATGAGACCATCCCAGAAGAAGTTATTGGGTTCCTTAGAATTTGGGCTTCTGATCGAAGTTAGACCTGAGGGTGGAGACTGAGCCAGCTGACCTCACCAGCAGTGGGCGGGACGGGGCAGGTAAGATAGCAGGACAGACAAGAGACAAGTCAGTTTTTGACCCAAGAGTGGTGTGCTGAACATCTGAGCACCAGCTGAGGCCACCAAGGGGAGGAGCAGTTTGACCATGCGGTGGTAGGCCTCAGCCTGTAACAAAGAACCGTGCCTGCGACCGCAGAATCCTCTCCCTGCGTCACAAGAAAATCAAGAAACCGGTAACTGATATGCTGTGGTGATTCTGTGTGTTGTATTCCATTGTTGTATAGTTTAGCCTGACCTTATACCTGTGTATATTTAGTTGTATATCGTGTATCTAGTGTATTATTATAATCAATTACCTCAAGTAATTGTGGGCCTGCCTTTTATTCTGCATAACGAACGCACGTCCGTGTGAGCTCGGCTCAAGCCAAAACGCTACCCAGGGTTGGTTCCTGACCCGATATAGGCCCATTCACGGACTGGGCGTATATCTAAAATAGGGACTGGTGGCAGCATACCAACTGGGGATTGGGGAAGGCTGGTAGTGACGGTCGGAGGTTCAGATATATATATTCCTGGCGCGGCCAAGGAAGATATATATACCGCCCTCACTACAGAGGGCCCCGATACCCAGTAGGTTACAGGACAGTCTCCCTGGCGACCGCTTATCCTAGGTGCAGTTCCTTGACTGACCTGAGGCTAAGAGGGCGCTAGCGAGTTGTGCTGTGTAGTGACGTTACGGTTTAGTGACGTTGAAGGGATAACACACTACCGTGTTCCCTGCGCTGGTTGCAGCTACCTGGCACTACTTTCTCTAGGTGCAGTACCTTGACTGACCTGAGAGGTAAGGGGGCGCCAGAGAGCTGCACCCACCGGCCGGCTTTCATCACACCATCTATACAGACCTCCATCAGGTTGCAAACTGAATATAATTTTTTTCTGCATCTACCTCTGAAAAAATATTTGGGCTTCTAGCTGTGTGTGGGACTTGTTCTATTAGTCCATCTATACTGACCTCCATCAGGTTGCAAACTGAAAATAATTTTTTGTCTGCATCTAGCTCTGAAAACATATTTGGCCTTCTAGCAGTGTGTGGGACTTTCTCTATTAGTCCATCTATACTGACCTCCATCAGGTTGCAAATTAAAAATAATTTTTATCTGCATCTACCTCTGAAAAAATATTTGGGCTTCTAGCTGTGTGTGGGACTTGTTCTATTAGTCCATCTATACTGACCTCCATCAGGTTGCAAACTGAATATAATTTTTTTCTGCATCTAGCTCTGAAAAAATATTTGGCCTTCTAGCAGTGTGTGGGACTTTCTCTATTAGTCCATCTATACTGACCTCCATCAGGTTGCAAATTAAAAATAATTTTTATCTGCATCCAGCTCTGAAAAAATATTTGGCCTTCTAGCAGTGTGTGGGACTTTCTCTATTAGTCCATCTATACTGACCTCCATCAGGTTGCAAATTAAAAATAATTTTTATCTGCATCCAGCTCTGAAAAAATATTTGGCCTTCTAGCAGTGTGTGGGACTTTCTCTATTAGTCCATCTATACTGACCTCCATCAGGTTGCAAATTAAAAATAATTTTTATCTGCATCCAGCTCTGAAAAAATATTTGGCCTTCTAGCAATGTGTGGGACTTTCTCTATTAGTCCATCTATACTGACCTCCATCAGGTTGCAAACTGAATATATTTTTTTTCTGCATCTACCTCTGAAAAAATATTGGGCTTCTAGCTGTGTGTGGGACTTGTTCTATTAGTCCATCTATACTGACCTCCATCAGGTTGCAAATTAAAAATAATTTTTATCTGCATCTACCTCTGAAAAAATATTTGGGCTTCTAGCTGTGTGTGGGACTTGTTCTATTAGTCCATCTATACTGACCTCCATCAGGTTGCAAACTGAATATAATTTTTTTCTGCATCTAGCTCTGAAAAAATATTTGGCCTTCTAGCAGTGTGTGGGACTTTCTCTATTAGTCCATCTATACTGACCTCCATCAGGTTGCAAATTAAAAATAATTTTTATCTGCATCCAGCTCTGAAAAATATTTGGCCTTCTAGCAGTGTGTGGGACTTGTTCTATTAGTCCATCTATACTGACCTCCATCAGGTTGCAAATTAAAAATAATTTTTATCTGCATCCAGCTCTGAAAAAATATTTAGCCTTCTAGCAGTGTGTGGGACTTTCTCTATTAGTCCATCTATACTGACCTCCATCAGGTTGCAAATTAAAAATAATTTTTTGTCTGCATCTAGCTCTGAAAAAATATTTGGCCTTCTAGCAGTGTGTGGGACTTTCTCTATTAGTCCATCTATACTGACCTCCATCAGGTTGCAAACTGAATATATTTTTTTTCTGCATCTACCTCTGAAAAAATATTGGGCTTCTAGCTGTGTGTGGGACTTGTTCTATTAGTCCATCTATACTAACCTCCATCAGGTTGCAAATTAAAAATAATTTTTATCTGCATCTACCTCTGAAAAAATATTTGGGCTTCTAGCTGTGTGTGGGACTTGTTCTATTAGTCCATCTATACTGACCTCCATCAGGTTGCAAACTGAATATAATTTTTTTCTGCATCTAGCTCTGAAAAAATATTTGGCCTTCTAGCAGTGTGTGGGACTTTCTCTATTAGTCCATCTATACTGACCTCCATCAGGTTGCAAATTAAAAATAATTTTTATCTGCATCCAGCTCTGAAAAAATATTTGGCCTTCTAGCAGTGTGTGGGACTTGTTCTATTAGTCCATCTATACTGACCTCCATCAGGTTGCAAATTAAAAATAATTTTTATCTGCATCCAGCTCTGAAAAAATATTTAGCCTTCTAGCAGTGTGTGGGACTTTCTCTATTAGTCCATCTATACTGACCTCCATCAGGTTGCAAATTAAAAATAATTTTTTGTCTGCATCTAGCTCTGAAAAAATATTTGGCCTTCTAGCAGTGTGTGGGACTTTCTCTATTAGTCCATCTATACTGACCTCCATCAGGTTGCAAACTGAATATATTTTTTTTCTGCATCTACCTCTGAAAAAATATTGGGCTTCTAGCTGTGTGTGGGACTTGTTCTATTAGTCCATCTATACTAACCTCCATCAGGTTGCAAATTAAAAATAATTTTTATCTGCATCTACCTCTGAAAAAATATTTGGGCTTCTAGCTGTGTGTGGGACTTGTTCTATTAGTCCATCTATACTGACCTCCATCAGGTTGCAAACTGAATATAATTTTTTACTGCATCTAGCTCTGAAAAACTATTTGGCCTTCTAGCAGTGTGTGGGACTTTCTCTATTAGTCCATCTATACTGACCTCCATCAGGTTGCAAATTGAAAATAATTTTTATCTGCATCTAGCTCTGAAAAAATATTTGGCCTTCTAGCAGTGTGTGGGACTTTCTCTATTAGTCCATCTATACTGACCTCCATCAGGTTGCAAATTCAAAATAATTTTTTGTCTGCATCTAGCTCTGAAAAACTATTTAGCCTTCTAGCAGTGTGTGGGACTTTCTCTATTACTCCATCTATACTGACCTCCATCAGGTTGCAAATTAAAAATAATTTTTATCTGCATCTAGCTCTGAAAAAATATTTGGCCTTCTAGCTGTGTGTGGGACTTGGTCTATTAGTCCATCTATACTGACCTCCATCAGGTTGCAAATGAAAAATAATTTTTATCTGCATCTAGCTCTGAAAAAATATTTGGCCTTCTAGCAGTGTGTGGGACTCATTGTATTAGTCCATCTATACCAAGCTCCACCAGCTTTTAAATTAATAATAATTTTTAGCTGCATCTAGCCCTGAAAATAATTTTTCTTCCCAATAGTGGTAGCAATAGAAATATGGGGCGCGCGCCTGGCTTACAAAAATATACGCTTCATAACAAAAAACACCAGCCTAGCGCACTGCATTAATAAGATGGCATCATCGTCTCCCCCAGTGCTAGGCCTACTACCCAGGCTAGCATTCCTGTGCCTAAAACACAATGTATAGGTCCGCGCTAGCCACTATGCTGAGGGGTCTAAAGCTGCTGCTAACGCTTTATAACAATTCAATTGGCAGATTTTCACAGAGCTCTTCCACAACGCCCACCCATCGGGCAACAGTTGCCCACCTTCCCTATGGGATCTAGTGGCGAATAGTTGATGCCATTAATCAGAGCGTCAGTTGCCCCGTCGACGTGGCAAGCATACGGTAAGGCATGGGAAGAGTGGACACGACTAGTAGCAGGCAGACAGGTTGACCAATGTGAACAAGCCAGATCACAAGTCACCATAGAATTTCTCCACCAGCTAATTATGAGGGGCATATCAGCGGCGTCAGCGCAGCGGTGTCTGACCGGAGTAGCATTTCACTTCCAACTACTGAATTGGGGAGATGTGACAAAGGTTCATCATCAGACAATCCATAAAAGGGTGGAAAAGGGGTCAGCCAAGTCAGGAGTGTAGACGTCCCGTCCCGTGTCACTAAAACTGATTTCTCACATCATATCCCTAACACCATTAACATGACACTCACAATTTGAAGCAACACTACTGTCTACTGCATTTGTGATCGCCTTCTTCGGGGCGCTATGCATAAGCGAATTAGTCCCTCAATCCAAAATTACCACCAGTGGAGGCTTATTACACCAGGACGTAGTCATAGCCAATAATGCAATACGTCTACGCATACACAAATCGAAAACGGTTCCAGCGGGCAGGGGCACTTGGGTACTTCTACAACCCACAAACGGTACACTGAGTTGGGTAACAATAGTAAAAACATATCTAACCATCAGATCACAAAGTAATTTCTTCCTATCACACATTGATGGAATGGCATTATCAAGATACCAGTTCCAAGCTATATTTAATAAATGCATAACATCGGCAGGGAACCACCCCAAAGATTACGGGACACACTCATTCCGCATAGGCGCGGCCACGGAAGCAGCAAGAGCAGGACTGTCAGAAACGGAAGTTCAGAGGATAGGGAGATGGCGATCCACGTGTTTGGCAAGATACATAAGACCGGACTTGTTATCCTAACGTGGTTTGTTTCTTTTACAGGTGACGCTAAGCCAACAGTGTGGGTTATAGGCCACTCGTATATGTATTGGGCAGAAAAAAGGGCGAAAGTCTGCCCAGGCGGGAGGAAATTAGAGTTTCATAACACATATTTCAACTAGAGAGGTATTAGAGGCCTGCTATGGCCACAGGTACTAATGGAGGTAATCAAGGTAGGGAGAGAGGCAAGATGTCCGGTCATCTTAGTTATACAGGCCGGGGGAAACAACCTAGGTCATCATAACAGCGCATAACTAATGGCAATAATGAAACTAGACACTGAGCGCTTCAGAGAATTTTTCACAAAACTAGCGATAGTATGGTCAGAGATTGTGCCGATAGCAGTATGGCAAGGTGCGCGAGACATCACGGCCATCGAACGGACAAGGCGGGTAATAAATATTCGGATGGCAAAATTTAGAAGAGACAGAGGCGGTGTAGTGGTACGACACCGACAACTGGAAGGAGATAAAGCAGGCCTCATACGGCCCGACGTTGTTCACTTAATGAATATTGAACTGGACATATTCCTGTCAGGACTCCAGGACGGAGTGGAACAGGCGTTAAGAGTGATGGGTGGGGGTCAGAGTCCTGCATACGAGTACGCAGGATCCTCCGTGGCCTGGAAATAGAAAGGACATGTTGGAGAGTTACACTTGTTGGCCAACTTGACGGAGTGGAGACCCAGGGCATGCTGCAACAAGCTGAATTATTTTAGAAATAAAATGCCTTTCTAATGGAATGAGTATAAAGAGTTAATAAAGCTGTGACCGATCCTCACCCATTCAGTTGTAAGAGTTACATTATTGTATTGTCAAGGAAAGGGGGGCAGTAGGGGGGCTGAGCGTCTGGGTTTGGTTGGGGGTCCCCACAGTCTGCCTAGGCTAGATGCATTTAAAAATTCTTATTAGATACACAGGCGGTGCAGCTTGCTTCGCAGCTGGGCTACTACGCCCAAAGTATTGCCTAGGCTAGATGCAGTTAAAAATTCTACGCTGACTAGCAGACACTGAAGATTTGGAGCAGACCTCTGAGCTCTTCAGACTCAACCATCTGTGTTACCCCAAGCCATAGTGTATCTAGTTTCTTACAGTTAAAAAGGGGGGGGAGCGACCCAACCCACCTGGAATTGACGATGCCAACGTCACGTAAGACACAGCAAGGGGACTCCAAAAAGAGTCTCCATTTTTTCCCAAAATTGTGGCACAGACACCACTTAACCCTAGAACGCATACCTGGGGCCTCGCAGGCCCGCCCTGTTAATTGTTTTCTATTTTCTGCAAGATTACTTTAGTTAGAATTTTGAAACTCTAGGTATTCTTCATGTATATAGTTGTTTGTCATTTGAGTTTGAGTTATTCCATGTTATTTGCACACGAGCCTAAAAGGCCCCAGGTATATGAAAGTGTAGATTTTTATGGTCATGCGTTCTAGGGTTAAGTGGCATCAATTGCCCCACAGTTGCTTAAAACGGTTGGTGAGGTGATTTTACCAAATCCTCAAGGTTTTAGTCTCCCAAGGATAACACAGGGGTAGAAAAGTCCTTGCGAATCCATGATTTGTTCATCTTTATGAACGTGAGTCTGTCTACATTCTCAGTGGACAGACGCGTGCGCTTATCTGTCAGCACACCACCAGCAGCGCTGAACACACGTTCAGAGAGAACACTGGCTGCAGGGCATGACAAGATCTCCAAGGCGTGAGTGGCGAGCTCCGGCCATTTTTCCAGATTGGAATACCAAAATGAGCAAGGGTCCAGTGACACAGTCATGGCTTCGATGTTCACTTGGAGATACTCCTGCACCATCCTCTCTAGGCGTTGACTATGTGTCAGACTTCTTGTCTCCTGTGGCCTTGCAAAGGATGGTCTAAAAAAGTGGTGAAACGATTCCACAAAATTGCTGTTACCAGCAGATACTGTGTTACTGTTACGGTTTGAGTGATGAAGACTCGACAGTCCCACGGTTGGCAAGTTAGAACTGTGAGATTCACTACGTGCACCACTGGTGTTTTGTGGAAAAGCACATGTAAGATTCTGCAACAGCGTCTGCAGATACTCCTGCATGCGTCAATCCCTTTTTATGTCAGGAATTATTTCGGCAAATTTACTTTTGTACCGGGGATCTAAGAGTGTGGCAACCCAGTAGTCGGGATTACTTCGAATTCTGACAATCTGAGGGTCATGTTGCAGGTAGTGCAGCAAGAAGGCACTCATGAGTCTTGCGCATCCAGGAGGACCAAGTCCTTGTTGTGTTGGTAGCGAGGTAAGAATCATGCTTCCTTCCTCTGCCCTCTCCCCTCAACCTCGCACAACAGAAATGTGATCAAGGTCTCCCTCATCTGATGAGTCTTCCATGCCCATCGCCAGTTCGTCCTACACTTCTTCCTCGGCTCCTGCACCTTCCTCAACAGTTTGGCTGCTACCATGCGCCCTGGTTAATCCCTCTCCCCCACCCTCCCATGCCTGCCGCCTTGGTGCTGCCAACCGTCTGGACCTTGGAGATGTTATCCCTTCCACATACGACTCCTCCTCTACTTCCTCCACCTCCTCTTGTCCCACCACCTGACTCTGAATTCTGTTTAGTGTGTGCTCCAGCATGTAAATCACCGGAATAGTCATGCTGATAATGGCATCGTCGTCAGCACTAAACATCTTCGTCGCCATTTCAAAACTGTGCAGAAGGGTGTGTGGCGCCCCTGAGGGTTCAGTCGCCACAGAGTTACTGCATCTCACCCAGAGGTGTGGTATCTCACCCTCAGGTAAGGAAGGCATATGGCTCGGGACCCTAACACCTGCATCCAACACATACCCGCAGTGGGGGTAGGGCAAGATTGCTCCTAAGGGAGAGCACAGTCCCAGGTCCCTAGCTGGTGGAAGGGTCCTATGTAGTGGGTGCTTAGGGGAGCAGCTTAGCGGAGCACATGACAGGGAGAGTATAAATAGGAAGCTATCTTAGAAAGAGCAAGCCAGTCAGAGGAGGAAAAGTGACAGGAGCAGAGGCTCGGCATGAGCTCTGCTCCAGAGGCGTGCCTAGCCTGGGAGGCCCAGGACTGAAGGAGAGAAGAGAGGAGTGGGAGCAGGAAGGCTCCAGGAACCGAAGGGACCCTAGGGCTATGGGCCGTGCAGAAGGCCACCCGTACTCCTGCTACTACCAGGAGGTAGAGGGGTCAGACCAGATAAGGGGAACCGGTCCCTCAACTAGCGGAGAAACAGCAAGGCTCAACTAGAAACCAGAGGCTGCAGCATTTCATGTACTGCAGGTAAAAGTCCACACCAGTCTCACTAAGATGGTAGCCACATAGGACCCAGGGGACGGAACACAAGTCGCCCGCCAAGGCCCGAGGATACCGGATAGAAGTGTCACTGGGTGTGAGGTGCAGGTAGAAGGCCAGAGAAAGGACACACAGAAGGGGGTCCTGCTAAGTACTCCGGAGCTATCTGGGGGTGGACTGAGCCCCTCACTGAGTACGCACAGCACGACGGGTGAGATTGCTCTGGTACCTGTAATCTGGACTGCAACAACTGTGAGTAAAGATCTTGGGACTGCATCACACGGACTCTGTGTTCATTACTGACTCCCTGCACTACAACCACCATCATCCACCCACACTGCCCTCAAGCTACACTCTTCCTGTGGTGAGTAATAATACCATTGCTGCAAAACCACCAGCTTCAGAGGACTGTTCCACAGCGGCGGCCCCTTTTGCCCCACTCCAGAGGTGGCGTAGTCGGACATTATAAAACCCATATATACAAATTACCCTTGGATTGACCGCCCTGGATCACGGACCGGGTCACCGCCACAGTGACTACAACCCCCAGCGTCTACCGGCCCAGCTCAGGTTACCCCATGGCCCAGGGGGCGCGTCAACTTCATAGGTCCCTGATCTGAGACCACTCCTGCAGCGTGATTTGCCCCACCTCTGGATCTCGTTGGCCCAGGCTATACGTCAGAACGTATTGCACCAGGGCTTGTCGGTGCTGCCACAGTCGCTGCAACATGGTCAGAGTTGAATTCCACCGTGTCGGCACATCGCATTTCAGCCGGTGAACTGGCAGGCCCAACGACTTCTGTAGAGATGTAAGTCGTTGAGCTGCGGGATGCGAATGGCGGAAGTGAGCACACAGCGACCGTACCCTCTGCAGAAGGCCATCTAGTCCGGGATAGTGGGCTAACAATTTATGGACTACCAGGTTCAACATGTGAGCCATACAAGGCACGTGTGTGACATTGCCCCGGCAAAGGGCCGCACCCAGGTTTGCAGCATTGTCGCACACGGCCTTCCCTGGTTGCAGGTCCAGTGGAGACAACCATTCATGAAACTGGGTCTCCAGAGCTGACCACAACTCCTCAGCTGTGTGACTCACATTTCCCAGACATTTCAAAGTAAACACTGATTCCTTGAGCCCTGCTGCCAGCATAGTAAGGAGGTGTGCAGGATTCCTTCTGCGCAGTTAGAAAGCAGGTGGCATTACCAGACAGGCTTTGGGTGCAGGTGGAGGACCGAGAGGAGGTTGAGGAGGCAGAAGCAGTGGAGGAACTTCGAGATAAAGAGGATTGACGCACAACTCGTGGGGACGGTAAGACTTGGACAGCAGCCCCTTGTCCTGCTGTCACCATAGTTACCCAGTGCCCAGTCAGCGACATGTAACGCCCCTGTCCATGCCTACTCGTCCAAGTGTCTGTGGTGAAATGCACCCTGTCACACACAGAGTTTCTCAAAGAAGCGGTGATGTTGTGTGCGACATGCTGGTGGAGCGCAGGCACACCTTTCTTTGAGAAGTAGTGCCGACTGAGCATATGGTACTGGGGCACTGAGACGGACATAAGGTCTCGAAAATCCACTGTGTCCTCCAGGCGGAAAGGCAGCATTTCTGTAGCCAAGAGCTTGCAGATGGTGAAATTCAACCTCTTAGCTTTCTCATGGCTAGGAGGAAATGGTCTTTTACTTTTCCACATTTGAGGGACCGAGGGCTGGCTGTTGTCCTTAGATGGGGTTGAGTAGGATGTCCCCGGCAAACTGCCGGTCTGTGAGGAAGATGCAGGCGGACATGTTAGATTGCCTTGATCCAAAGCTGGTGCTCTCGATGTCAGAGAGCGCTCAACACCAGCAGGTGTTTCCACTTCCCAATGAACTGATGACCTGCCAATCACACTGGCTGTTGCAGGTAAAGAGGTGGCAGGTCTGCGTCCAAAAACATGTGTGACTGCTGTCCCCCCAGTCATAGAGGTGGTTGGCCCAGCCTGCTAGGCCGCATTGTAGCACAGTGAGCTTCCCACTGCAACTTATGCTTCATATCCATGTGCCGGTTCATGCATGAAGTACTCAAACTATGGATTTTTTGGCCTCTACTTATGTTTTGGTTACAAATATTACAGATAACACGAGTTGGGTCATCCTTATCATTCTGAATAAATGCCCAGGCTATGCAAGGCTTAGAGCCCATGCGACCTGAAGAGCCACTACGACTTGTGGTCAGAGGCAGAGTTGTGGTTGAGGATGCAGTTGTTGACGTGCTTCCAGTACTCCATCTGTGTCCAGGAAGGCGCAACCTAACCTCGTCGTCAATAGCATCTGTGACGCCCCGCTGTGCTTGGTATCACATATCCTAGAAGAGTGTATTGATGGAATCCTCCACAAGAGGCCCCCATAAACATTCACACATCTCCACCTTCCACCTCAGACCAGCAGAGGGAGCCCGTTAGGGATATAAATAGGGAAGGTGGAGCTAGGCAGTTCAGTTCCTCTGAAGAGTTCCTGCAGTAGAGAAGCCTAAGAGAGGTCAGTCTGCAGTGGAGCTCAGTCTAGTCTAGAGAACTCAGTTAATAGTTCAGCAGTGGAGCACGAGGCTCCTGCTAACTAGATTCAGTAAGGCATAACCGGAATCCCTGGAGAACTACAAGTCCCAGGATGGCTAAGGTGCTGAAACGTAACAGAGCCAGGAGACGCTTAGGCCCCGCATAGTGGGAGCGTGAACTCCAAGAGAAGGCCCTACCACAAGGTCAGCCAGCGCAGGACAGAGACAAAGTTAGGCCTAGCTCCAGGCAGGTCAGAAACTTGCTACGCAGAGGCAAGAAACAGGAGGCCCTACACCCGCTCATTGGGGAGGATCCTGATATTCACCCTTCACCCTACAGTGCTCCGGGATGTGCCTGAATTTCCTCCAGTAAAAGGTACTGAAGTGACTACCGTGTCCGTTCCCGTTCTTGCTCTGACCCAGTTGGGTCTCGCCTGTCCTGCATTCCCCCTGCATACGCTGCCCTGAGACCTAGCTCCACCTGTGGGGAGCTATACCATCGAGCAGCCTTATCACGGGTCTCAGTGGACTGCTGCAGCGCTGGTGCTTCTCACCAGATACCACAGGTGGCGTCACAAACTCTTATAAAATTAACAATTATCCACTCTTTTAAAGAGTGACCCCAGGGTACGGGCCAGGGAGCCGACCACCGCGACATCCCCAAGGCCAGGCAAAGGCCCGGGTACCGAGTCATCCCCATCCCCTGGGCTAGTCACATCCTCCTCCACCTCCTCCGTTGACCTCATCGACTGGCTGACTGTGGGTTGACAGTAAGTGGGATCTCCAACCTCGTCATCATCACCCTGTGTGTTATCACACCCGTCGTCCTCAAAGCCAACCTCTTCCTGCCCTGACCGAAAAGTCAAGTTGTCGCTCCAATCAGGTATTTGAGTCTCATCATCGTCTTCATCATTGTCTCCACCAACAGGAGTGACAGTTTGGGAACGAGGGTCTACATTATGCTCAGAACCTTCTTCATCTGGTCCTGGATCCGACTTATAAAGATTCTGGGCATCAGTGCAGATCATTTCCTCGTCTGGATTAACAGAAGCTCTGGAGCAGACTTACGTTTCCCAGGCTATAGTATGAGTAAACAGCTCTGCAGACTCAACCATCTGTGTTACACCATACTCAGACGGGCAGCTGGAGACTTGGGAGCTGTGAGGAAGCATGTGCGATTGGGGTGACACCTCTGAGGACTGGAATATTTGTGATGTTGAAATTGAGGTGGAGGAGAGCCCACTTGAAGGAGCACTTGATATCCGCTGAAGCACCTGCTGTTTTTGTGCCTCATCTGGAATTTGTAGCGATGGGCGTGTCCGTAAGAAAGGGATCGTATCACATTGTCCACGAAAAGAAGTCGACATCTTAGCTTGGCTGGAAGATGGTCTTTCTTCTGCAGATGTTACCCCCCCCCCCACTGCGGGGGGGCTCGACCCACCAGCGGACAGGCACCAGTATTGGGAGAGGGGGGCTGGCCGTCAGGGTCCACCGCGGCTCTGGCACAAACCCGGCGACACGGAGGTGGCACGGGCAGGAACGAACTGGCCGTGTCGGCTTCTCACTTTTTGGATTTTAGAAGGGCATGACATGCATATATCTGTGTCTCCCCTTCCTTTTACTCCTCCACCTCTTTTCTTTTCGCATGACTATATGTACTTGTCACTTTTCCATGTGTTAGTTATGTCTTCTGAGCAGTTTGTCAGCTTTTGGACACCTTTGAAGGTGTTTTCTATGTGTTTCTATGTGTTTTTGTTTGCCTGCCATTGGTTTTAACGGTGTTCGAAGGTGTTCGACGAACAGTTCGACGAACAGTTCGGCGAACACACGGGTGTTCGACGAACCGAACCGAACTCGAACACTACGGGGGTGGCTCAACACTAGTGTCAAGGTGAGGAGCATGATGATGATGATAGAAGTTAGCATCTGCTTTGTTTTCTTGGAATGCAAGCGTAAGTGTGCAGCCTGCCACCCACCCACCCCCAGGCTGCAATACCATATTGCTAGTTTGCTTGCACTTGAAATGAGGCCTTTTTGGCTTGTGGAGGCAGGCGCCAGCCACCATGTCATGGCTGCTTCGGCAGCGAGGTATCCATACTCAGTCCCCAGCCGCCCGGCGGCCGGGTGTCTACACTCGGTCCCCAGCCGCCCCTATTTGTCCCGGTAACCTTCCCCACACTTTTCTTAGCCTGGCCTGCTCTAAGGCAGCATTGGCAGAGCCCACCAGACAACCAGACTCCTCCGGTGGGCCCTGGCTTCTCCATCAGGGGAGTTGAGAGTGCCAAGGTGAGGAGCATGATGATGATGATAGAAGTTAGCATCTGCTTTGTTTTCTTGGAATGCAAGCATAAGTGTGCAGCCTGCCACCTACCCACCCCAGGCTGCAAAACCATACTGCTAACTTGCTTGCACTTGAAATGAGGCTTTTTAGGCTTGTGGAGGTATCCATACTCAATCCCCAGCCACCCGGCGGCCGGGTGTCCACACTCGGTCCCCAGCCGACAGGGGGCGGCCGGGTGTCCATACTCGGTCCCCAGCTGTCCCGCGGCCGGGTGCCCACACACAGTCCCCAGCCGCCTGGGGGCGGCCGGGTGTCCATAAACGCCCCTATTTGCCCCAGTGCGCCTTATACAGAAGTGCGCATACCAAAACCTTACAGGTGCCCTCCCCAGTGCATTTAGTGGGAAGGACAGCCTAACCACAAACTCGTGGACAAGTGAATGTGGCCAGGGATGGTCCATCTCACTGACGCCTTCATACTGGGTTAACATTGTGGAAGCCGGGACACAGTTGGACACTGGGATACAACAGGTCCTCCAGACATAGATGATTGCGGGTCATGGGTCAATCATGCTTCAACACAAAGTTCAGATGGTAGACAGCAGCAGTGGTCGGCCTCCTACACAACGAGTAAATTATTCATGATCATGAGGCCATCCATCTCCTTAGCTTTCTGTTCCTTGGAATGCAAGCACATGTATGTAGCAGCGGCTAGGCCTGAGGTGATCAGCGTTTTGGCGCATATCCTACCTCCTCCAAGGATTGCTGGTTGTTTTCCTGCTACTATCCCATTTCTATGACTCCCGTTAAAACAAAGCTTCAGGTGATGAATGATGGATGAGGTTGTGGCAAAGGAGAAAAAGCAGGAGGAACAGTGACCATTCACATCTATATCAGGCCAGTAAACCACACATGTCTTGTAGGATATGTTTCTGTACCAAAAGGAGCAGTTCAGCTACACAGTTATAGGGCATACAGTGAGTGCAATGCCTACCAAAAATTTCGAAGCAATGCCCCTTGGAAGTGACATGGAGGTCAGAGGGCCTTAACTAAACAGTTTTTTCCATTTATAGCAACTGGGTCTCCTGTACACTGTTGGCCTAAGCAGTGAATGGAAGGCTTTCCAAAAATTATGAGGAACTGCAATGCCCCTTGAAACAGACGTGGATTACAGTGTACTAAAAACCTTCTACCCATTATTGGGGAGTGGGTCTCCCTTAGTGTTCGCCTATGCATTGAAAAGAAAAAGCTGACTAAAATTAGGAGGAAATGCAATGCCCATTGGAAGAGTCGTGGAGGTTAGAGCTAATTAAAAACAACATTTCAATGCCCCTTGGAACAGCTGTGGAGTTCAGAGTGGTTTAACAAGATGGTTTTAATAGCCCCTTGGAAGAGACGTGGAGGTCACAGTACCTTAACAAGACGGTTTTAATGCCCCTTGGAAGAGTGGTGGAGGTCGCAGTGGAATAAAAAGACAATATCAATGCCCCTTGGAAGAGTGGTGGAGGTCGCAGTCAAAAAAAAAGACAATATCAATGCCCCTTGGAAGAGTGGTGGAGGTCGCAGTGGAATAAAAAGACAATATCAATGCCCCGTGGAAGAGACGTGGAGGTCACAGTAGCTTAACAAGACAGTTTTAATGCCCCTTGGAAGAGTGGTGGAGGTCGGAGTGGAATAGAAAGACAATATCAATGCCCCTTGGAAGAGAGGTGGAGGTCGCAGTGGAATAAAAAGACAATATCAATGCCCCTTGGAAGAGTGTTGGCGGTCGCAGTGGAATAAAAAGACAATATCAATGCCCCGTGGAAGAGACGAGAAGGTCACAGTAGCTTAACAAGACGGTTTTAATGCCCCTTGGAAGAGTGGTGGAGGTCGCAGTGGAAAAAAAAGACAATAACAATGCCCCATGGAAGAGACGTGGAGGTCACAGTAGCATAACAAGACGGTTTTAATGCCACTTGGAAGAGTGGTGGAGGTCGCAGTGGAATAAAAAGACAATATCAATGCCCCTTGGAAGAGTGGTGGAGGTCGCAGTGGAATAAAAAGACAATATCAATGCCCCTTGGAAGAGTGGTGGAGGTCGCAGTGGAATAAAAAGACAATATCAATGCCCCGTGGAAGAGACGTGGAGGAAACAGTAGCTTAACAAGACAGTTTTAATGCCCCTTGGAAGAGTGGTGGAGGTCGGAGTGGAATAGAAAGACAATATCAATGCCCCTTGGAAGAGTGGTGGAGGTCGCAGTGGAATAAAAAGACAATATCAATGCCCCTTGGAAGAGTGGTGGAGGTCGCAGTGGAATAAAAAGACAATATCAATGCCCCGTGGAAGAGACGAGAAGGTCACAGTAGCTTAACAAGACGGTTTTAATGCCCCTTGGAAGAGTGGTGGAGGTCGCAGTGGAAAAAAAAGACAATAACAATGCCCCTTGGAAGAGTGGTGGAGGTCGCAGTGGAATAAAAAAACAATATCAATGCCCCGTGGAAGAGACGTGGAGGTCACAGTAGCTTAACAAGACAGTTTTAATGCCCCTTGGAAGAGTGATAGAGGTCGCAGTGGAATAAAAAGACAATATCAATGCCCAGTGGAAGAGACGTGGAGGTCACAGTAACTTAACAAGATGATTTTAATGCCCCTTGGAAGAGTGGTGGAGGTTGCAGTGGAATAAAAAGACAATATCAATGCCCCTTGGAAGAGTGGTGGAGGTCGCAGTGGAATAAAAAGACAATATCAATGCCCCATGGAAGAGACGTGGAGGTCACAGTAGCATAACAAGACGGTTTTAATGCCACTTGGAAGAGTGGTGGAGGTCGCAGTGGAATAAAAAGACAATATCAATGCCCCTTGGAAGAGTGGTGGAGGTCGCAGTGGAATAAAAAGACAATATCAATGCTCCTTGGAAGAGTGGTGGAGGTCGCAGTGGAATAAAAAGACAATATCAATGCCGCGTGGAAGAGACGTGGAGGTCACAGTAGCTTAACAAGACGGTTTTAATGCCCCTTGGAAGAGTGGTGGAGGTCGCAGTGGAATAAAAAGACAATATCAATACCCCTTGGAATAGTGGTGGAGGTCGCAGTGGAATAAAAAGACAATATCAATGCCCCATGGAAGAGACGTGGAGGTCACAGTAGCATAACAAGACGGTTTTAATGCCCCTTGGAAGAGTGGTGGAGGTCGCAGTGGAATAAAAAGACAATGGACGTCTTCAAACAGAGGCTGGACAGACATCTGTCTGAGATGATCTAGTGAATTCTGCTTTGAGCAGGGGGTTGGACCAGATGACCCAGGAGGTCCCTTCCAACTCTACCATTCTATGATTCTATGATTCTATGACAATATCAATGCTCCTTGGAAGAGTGGTGGAGGTCGCAGTGAAATAAAAAGACAATATCAATGCCCCTTGGAAGAGTAGTGGAGGTCGCAGTGGAATAAAAAGACAATATCAATGCCCCTTGGAAGAGTGGTGGAGGTCGCAGTGGGATAAAAAGACAATATCAATGCCCTGTGGAAGAGACGTGGAGGTCACAGTAGCTTAACAAGCTGGTTTTAATGCCCCTTGGAAGAGTGGTGGAGGTCGCAGTGGAATAAAAAGACAATATCAATGCCCCTTGGAAGAGTGGTGGAGGTAGCAGTGGAATAAAAAGACAATATCAGTGCCCCTTGGAAGAGTGGTGGAGGTCGCAGAGGAATAAAAAGACAATATCAATGCCCCTTGGAAGAGCGGTGGAGGTCGCAGTGGAATAAAAAGACAATATCAATGTCCTTTGGAAGAGTGGTGGAGGTCGCAGTGGAATAAAAAGACAATATCAATGCCCCGTGGAAGAGACGTGGAGGTCACAGTAGTTTAACAAGACGGTTTTAATGCACCTTGGAAGAGTGGTAGAGGTCGCAGTGGAATAAAAAGACAATATCAATGCCCCTTGGAAGAGACGTGGAGGTCACAGTAGCATAACAAGACGGTTTTAATGCCCCTTGGAAGAGTGGTGGAGGTCGCAGTGGAATAAAAAGACAATATCAATGCCCCTTAGAAGAGTGGTGGAGGTCACAGTGGAATAAAAAGACAATATCAATGCCGCGTGGAAGAGACGTGGAGGTCACAGTAGCTTAACAGGACGATTTTAATACAAGTGCCATGCAGTACAGCATATTAAAAACATTATTTCCATTATTGGGGAGTGGGTCTCCCATAGTCTTTGCCTATGCCTTCCAAGCAAAAGCTGCCAAAAATTAGGACGGGGGATCTGCAGTGCCCCGTACAAAAGCCATGCAGTACAGCATACTAAAAACATTATTCCCATTATGGGGGAGTGGGTCTCCATAGTCTTTGCCTATGCCTTCCAAGCAAAAGCTGCCAAAAATTAGGACGGAGGAACTTGCAATGCCCCGTACAAGAGCTATGCAGTGCAGCATATTAAAAACATTATTCCCATTATGGGGGAGTGGGTCTCCCATAGTCTTTGCCTTTGCCTTCCAAGCAAAAGCTGCCAAAATTAGGACGAAGGAACTTGCAATGCTGGCAACACGAACCACGGTGGTATAGTGGTGGTGGAGGCTGAAGATAAGGAGAAGTGCAAAAAACAGCCAAAATGAGGAAGCGTAAACCCATGTGTGGGTGTGAAGCGGTGCATGGGAATACACCTCCCGAAACAACACAGTGGATTTGACTGTATGTTACTCTGCTGTCATTCAGTGGTGATGAGAAGTCTGGCCCAATCCATCCCTTGTTCATTTTGATAAGGGTCAGCTTGTCAGCATTGTCAGTTGACAGGCGAGTGCGCTTATCAGTTATAATTCCCCCAGCGGCACTAAAAACACGCTCCGATAACACGCTAGCGGCAGGGCAGGCCAGGACCCCCAAGGCGTACAGATCGAGTTCATTCCAAGTGTCCAGCTTGGATACCCAATAATTAAAAGGCCCAGAGGAATCACGGAGGACGCTGGTACGGTCGGCAAGGTACTCCCTCACCATCTTTGGAAACTTTCCACTCCTTGTGAGAGTACCCTACGCCTCAGGGCCTGTAAGCTGGGCGGGTCTCAGAAAACTGTCCCAGAACGTTGACAGTGTTCCCCTGCCTCTATTGGATTGGAGTTGCGTCTCTCTCGCCTGTACGCCTTGGTTGGTCAACGAACTGTGACCTCTGCCGCTAGCGTGTTCAGATGGGAATTTTTTTTAACATTCTGCAGCAAGGGCCTTCTGGTACTGCCCCATTTTTGTAGACCTCTCCACCTCAGGAATAAGAGAGTGAAAGTTCTCCTTGTAGCGGGGGTCTAAAAGTGTCACCAACCAGTAATGACTGTCACCCAACATTTTGACAACGCGAGGGTCACGGTTAAGGCAGCGTAACATAAAGTCAGCCATGCGTGCCAGACTGGTAACGGGCAAGACTTCCGTGTCCTCACCAAGATGACGACTGACCATGCTCTCCTCCTCCTCCTCCCCCCCGTCCTCAGGCCACCCACGCTGAACCGACGGTATGACAGTTGTACAGGTACTACAGTCTAGAACGCATGATACCAGTTCCTGTTCTTCCTCCTCCTCCTTCTCCTCCTCCTCTCCCTCATTGTCCCCCAATGCACGTTGAGATGAGATGAGGCTGGGCTGTGTGTAATCGCCCGCTACAGCTTCTTGATCCATCTCATCATACTCTCTATGCAATGCCTCCTCTTTAATTCTCTGCAGAGAGCGTTGCAAAAGACAGACAAGTGGGATGCTGACGCTAATGATGGCGTCATCGCCACTCACCATCTTGGTGGACTCCTCAAAGTTTGTCAGGATGATACATATATCAGACATCCAGGTCCACTCCTGAGGTCTTATGTGTGGAGTCTGACCTGAATATCGACGGCCTTGTTACAGGTGGTACTCCACAACTGCTCTCTTCTGCTCACAAATACTTTGCAACATGTGGAGGGTAGAGTTCCAACGTGTGGGGACATCACACACCAGTCGGTGTGCCGGAAGCTGCAAACACTGCTGCAACACAGCAAGGGCTGCGGAAGCTGTAGCCGACTTCCGAAAATGAGCTGACAGGCGGCGTACTTTGACGAGCAGATCTGGCAACTCGGGGTATGATTTAAGAAACCACTGAACCACGAGGTTAAGAACATGAGCCAGGCATGGTACGTGTGTGATCTCGCCTCGCCCCAGAGCCGCCACCAGGTTACGGCCATTGTCACACACGACCATGCCTGGATGTAGGTTCAGCGGTCTCAGCCACAGATCTGCCTGCTCTTTCACAGCTGTCCACAACTCACAAGTGGAGTGAGGTTTATCACCTAAGCTTATGAGTTTCAGCACAGCCTGTTGCCGCTTGGCTGAGGCAGTACTGCAGTGCTTCCAGCTTGTAACTGATGTGGTGATATCTGAGATGGAGGCTAAACATGAGGAGGAGGAGGAGGAGGAGGATGATGACCAGGAGCTGTACACTGTGGGGGCAACTCTGACTGACATAGGGCCCGCAATCCTCAGTGTGGGGAGGATGTGTTCCATCCCAAGTTCCGACTGGGTCCCGGCTTCCAATATGTTTACCCAGTGTGCCATCAGGGAGATGTACCGTCCCTGGCCACAAGCACTTGTCCACGTGTCCGTTGTCAGGTGGACTCTCCCAGTAGCTGCGTTGTTGAGTGCACGGCAGATGTTTTGGGACACGTGCTTGTGTAGTGCGGGGATGGCACCCCAGGCAAAATAGTGTTGGCTGGGGACCGAGTACCGAGGGACGGCGACTGCCATAAGGTTGCGGAAGGATTCCGTCTCCACCAGCCTAAAAGGCAGCATTTCAAACGCAAGCAGTCGTGAAATGTGCGAATTTAGGACTGTGGCCTGTGGGGCGTTGCCTGCGAATTTGTGCTTTCGTTCAAAGGTTCTTGGATATGGACAATTGAACGCTGCGGTGGAACGTGGATGTGGACGTTGATGCTGTTTCTTGAAAAACTGCCATAACAAGTGAAGACTGAGAGGAGGGGGCATCTTTGCATGCAGTATGAACAGGGGATTGCCTTGCACACACAACAGGGGGTTCTCTTACATGCACAACAGCAGAAGAAGCAGTGGTGACACCCGCTGACACTGGTCGTGGACCCTGGGGTTTGCCCCACAAAGTTGGGTGCTTTGCTGACATGTGCCTGATCATGCTGGTGGTGGTCAGGCTGGTAATTTTGTCACCCCTGCTGATGCTGGCCTGGCAGGTGGTACAAATGGCCTTTTTGGGGTTATCAGCAGAGTCTTTAAAAAAATTCCAGACTCTGAAAGACCTACCGGTAGTACTGGCAATGTCCCTCGTGTTGTTGTTACGGGGAACGGTTGCCCGAATTCTGTCTGCGGCCACCATAATGCTTCTTCCTGCCTGTTGGGGTACTCTGCCTCCCTCCCCCTGTTTGCTTCTGGCCTCGCTCCGCGTGTCCTCCTGCCACGTTGGGTTAGTTACTAGATCATCCATCACCTCCTCCTCTTCCACTTCCACACCACGGTCCTCCTTCACACTTCGTGGCAATTGTGTCTCGTCATCGTCCACCTCTTGCGACAAATTGCCAGCGTCGTCTTCCTGTGGCCGTGGCTGTTCTAAAATTTAGCCATCTCTACATGGGATCTCCTCTTCCACCACTTCAAGCGGAGCACGCAAGGGGCCAAAATATGGAAATGGACCAGTGAACAGCTCTTCAGAGTGTCCAACTGTGGGATCAGTTGCTGTCTGACGACACTCGGCATGCAGGGAGGAAGGAGCATCAGGGTGAGGAGGAGTATGCAGTCGAGACTCACGGCTACTAACACTTGACCGTGTGAAAGACAGACCGGAGGTGGTGGTGCCCAGGTGACTGGAAGTATTATCTGCTATCCAATTAATAGCCTGTTCACACTGATCAGTTCGCAATAGTGGTGCTGTTGTGTGCTTCCCTAGTAATTCGGTCAAGAACTGGGAGCGAGAAGATGTGGCTGTTGGTTGTGGCACATTTTCACCTTGGCCACGGCCCCGTCCTCTTCACGCACCATCACCAGAATGTCCAGTTCCACGTCCATTGCCACGCACCTTGCCCATTGTAAATGTAGTAAAATAGCTTACACTCGCACTATCAATGGCAAAAGGGTAATAAAAAGGAGATTAGAACCGTGGAAGAGGAAAACCACAGTTCTATTTCTCTGGCCTACACCAGAATCTTTTAAACAGATATATTGGTGTCTGAACAGTCAGCGAGACACTGAAAATGTTTTTTTTTATGGAAAAAAGACAAAAAAGTGGATAATACAGAGATTTGAACTGTGGAACTGCAAAACCACAGTTATAATTTCCTGGTGTATACCAGACTTGTAAAAATAGATATACAGTACAGACCAAAAGTTTGGACACACCTTCTCATTTAAAGATTTTTCTGTATTTTCATGACTTTGAAAATTGTACATTCACACTGAAGGCATCAAAATTACGAATTAACACATGTGGAATTATATACTTAACAAAAAAGTGTGAAACAGCAGAAAATATGTCTTATATTCTAGGTTCTTCAAAGTAGCCCCCTTTTGCTTTGATGACTGCTTTGCACACTCTTGGCATTCTCTTGATGAGCTTCAAGAGGTAGTCACCGGAAATGGTCTTCCAAGAATTTTGAAGGAGTTCCCAGAGATGCTTAGCACTTGTTGGCCCTTTTGCCTTCACTCTGCGGTCCAGCTCACCCCAAACCATCTCGATTGGGTTCAGGTCTGGTGACTGTGGAAGCCAGGTCATCTGGCGTAGCACCCCATCACTCCCGTTCTTGGTCAAATAGCCCTTACACAGCCTGGAGGTGTGTTTGGGGTCATTGTCCTGTTGAAAAATAAATGATGGTCCAACTAAACGCAAAATGGATGGAATAGCATGCCGCTGCAAGATGCTGTGGTAGCCATGCTGGTTCAGTATGCCTTCAATTTTTAATAAATCCCCAACAGGGTCACCAGCAAAGCACCCCCACACCATCACACCTCCTCCTCCATGCTTCACGGTGGGAACCAGGCATGTAGAGTCCATCCGTTCACCTTTTCTGCGTCGCACAAAGACACGGTGGTTGGAACCAAAGATCTCAAATTTGGACTCATCAGACCAAAGCACAGATTTCCACTGGTCTAATGTCCATTCCTTGTGTTCTTTAGCCCAAACAAGTCTCTTCTGCTTGTTGCCTGTCCTTAGCAGTGGTTTCCTAGCAGCTATTTTACCATGAAGGCCTGTTGCACAAAGTCTCCTCTTAACAGTTGTTGTAGAGATGTGTCTGCTGCTAGAACTCTGTGTGGCGTTGACCTGGTCTCTAATCTGAGCTGCTGTTAACCTGCAATTTCTGAGGCTGGTGACTCGGATAAACTTATCCTCAGAAGCAGAGGTGACTCTTGGTCTTCCTTTCCTGGGGCGGTCCTCATGTGAGCCAGTTTCTTTGTAGCGCTTGATGGTTTTTGCAACAGCACTTGGGGACACTTTCAAAGTTTGCCCAATTTTTCGGACTGACTGACCTTCATTTCTTAAAGTAATGATGGCCACTCGTTTTTCTTTACTTAGCTGCTTTTTTCTTGCCATAATACAAATTCTAACAGTCTATTCAGTGGGACTATCAGCTGTGTATCCACCAGACTTATGCATAACACAACTGATGGTCCCAACCCCATTTATAAGGCAAGAAATCCCACTTATTAAAACTGTCAGGGCACAGCTGTGAAGTGAAAACCATTTCCGGTGACTACCTCTTGAAGCTCATCAAGAGAATGCCAAGAGTGTGCAATGCAGTCATCAAAGCAAAAGGTTGCTACTTTGAAGAACCTAGAATATAAGACATGCTTTCAGTTGTTTCACACTTTTTTGTTAAGTATATAATTCCACATGTGTTAATTCATAGTTTTGATGCCTTCAGTGTGAATGTACAATTTTCAAAGTCATGAAAATACAGAAAAATCTTTAAATGAGAAGGTGTGTCCAAACTTTTGGTCTGTACTGTATTTGTGTCTGAACAGTCAGCGACACACTCAAACTGTTTTTTTATGGAAAAAAGGCAAACAGGCTGATAACACCCAGATTTGAACCGTGGAAGAGGAAAAACACAGTTCTAGTTATCAGGCCTACACCAGACTCTTTTAAACAGATATATTGGTGTCTGAACAGTCAGCGAGACACTGAAAATGTTTTTTTTATGGAAAAAAGACAAAAAAGTGAATAATACAGAGATTTGAACCGTGGAACTGCAAAACCACAGTTATAATTTCCTGGTGTATACCAGACTTGTTAAAATAGATATATTTGTGTCTGAACAGTCAGCGACACACTCAAACTGTTTTTTTATGGAAAAAAGGCAAGCAGGTTGATAACACCCAAATTTGAACCGTGGAAGAGGAAAAACACAGTTCTAGTTATCTGGCCTTCACCAGACTCTTTTAAACAGCTAGATTTGTGTCTGAACACTCACAGACACACTCAATTTTTTTTTTGAGGTGGGTGGTGGATACCAAAAGGTTATTTTTACAGTCTGACTGAGGGGGGAAAAAAAACAGAATTTAGATGAAAAAAAAGGATTTTTCCTAGCCCCTAAGACCTGGGGATAAGTCTAGCAATTTGACCAGCAGGAGCACACAGGACTGTAATGCACTGTTTGTTGGTATAACCACTGCATCTCCTATACAGCCTGCCTGTCTGATATCTGGGATGGATATTAGTCCTGAGAAGGACTGTTTGTTTGATTTGGCAGGTTTTAGAGACCCTACACTAACTATTTCGCAGTATAAAGCTCTCCCTAGCTCAGCAGCACTCTCCCTACACTGGCTGATCCGGAGCGACTGTGTCCAAGATGGCGGCGCCCGGTTTTAAATACTCGAGGTGACGCTGTGCGGCCAGCCAATCACTGTAATGCCCACAAACAACATGGCTGAGGCATTACAGTGACTGGCTGGCAATCCTTGCATGTTCATTGGCTCTGTAAAGAGCGCCAAACGTGCAGGGTGGAGACCCGAGCTCCCGCCCGAGTAACCCGGAAATGCTCGGTGCTCGCCAAACATCCCGAGTAGTGAGATGCTCGGGCGAGTACCGAGCAGCGTCGAGCATGCTCGCTCAACACTAATCTTCATCAATAGCTTTGCTATTCTCTAAAATACTGAGCATTCGCCGGTTCTCATTACTGACACACTCAGTATGCTATCCCAGCTCACCACTGTGTAACTTTCATTGTGCCCTGACAGTGCGCTCCCTCGCTGACTATAAAGAGAAGTGACAAGCTGAGAGGAGAGCGCTCTTTTGCCGACTGTTCACTGAGCATGCACTCCTGCGCAGACTCCGACGAGAAAAGTGATAAGGTCGCAAGACAGCACTCTCCATATGGCTCGACACTTCTCTTTAGAGATGGCAAGGGAGAGCACTGTCAGTGTACAATGAAAGTACCACAACGGCAAGCAGGGACAATCACAGCATACTGTGCATATGTCAGTACTGACTGCCAGTGAAAGCTCAGTATAGCAGAGAATAGCCCAGCCCCCAAAAGGGTCATTCTTGATAATGATCCATTTCAGGATGGGGACAGCAGCTGCAGTAGTTGCTGCAGCCCTAACCACTTAGTGACATTTCATTTGTGAATCCCCAGTGCCTATTGGGAGCCTCAAACAAAATGTCATCGGAAGTAAGATAAAAAACACAGATAGGAAGTTAGTGTGGAGAGAGAAGGCCAGAGAATTTTTAAATTAGGAATATTAGAAAAGTACTTTGTTTTTTTGACAGGTGGTTACATTAAATAAATAACTACAGGTAATAATATTACATTTTGTTAGTTTTCGGGCAAGCCCTTTAATTAAAATTTTTCTTTGCAGAAATAGAGAAGGTCTTTTTTTCTTTGCTCATATGAAAGGTAGTATCTCTATACTATCGATAAAAGGACAATGTAGGTGACAGTGCCACTGTGATCCATGTCTTCAATAACGTCTTAATGTGGCTGTGAACTAGACAGGCTCTTCCAGGGAACAGTGCCCACAGTATGTCTTGAGGGATAAGCGACCAGATGCGACTGCACAAAACACCGATCTGTTTATGCAGGAACTTCCAGCACTTACACTAATAATGAGGAATTGAGAGGAGGGAGCAAAATTAAGTGAAGAGAAAGAGAGAATGATATGGTCATTAAAAAGAAAATCATATCAATATGATCATTTTGCAGTGTATATTTTTCTAGGATTTGGCAACTAGGAAGAAATGTGTCACATAAGACTACATGATCGTATTCCTGTTCTTTAAAGGTAGACAACTAATGAGGGCAAAGAGGTGTCAAAAAGGCCACACACCTCTATGGGAAGGCGATTTTTTACTCATGGCAACACTGTAACCCAGAATATCCATAATTTCTTGTCTTATTGCATGGAAGTGGTGTAGACCTTTACGTTAATTTTCTCAGAATTAGAAAACCATAGACCTTTGCTTTTTATTGAGGTCACTAACCTGCTTGATAGGAGCCATTCTACCTTACCTCATTCTTACAGTTCAGAAGACACCATACATTAGAAAGAGCAACCCTTTGTCTTGATTTATATTTGGCTACAATACAGGATTGTTAACTTAATGCATTGCGGTATATTGTGTGGGAATATCTTTAATATAGAACTGCTACCAGAACACTGTACCTGGCACCGCAAGCTCTAATTCTCCACCTGCTGCTCAAACATCACAGACAACAGATGGTTTTCAAGGCTTTGTTTGATGTAACATCTCTACACAGCCGTTCCGAGAGAGGTCTCTCCCAAAGTCACTAAAGAAATGTCACGCATTGCTCATAATGACATGTATGATAAGTCAAACTAATCTTGCTCTCTCCCAAATGGGGCCATTCGCATTGGGTGATAAATTGTGAGCACACACGGAGGTGATTAATATTTTGCCTGCTTTTATGTAACCATATACGACTTGTACATACACTGATGTAGGGTAAAAGGTATTTTAGTGAGTTAGGTCCCCCTGGCCCTGAGCTTTGAAGCCATTTTCTGTGCAATGCCATCTGAACAAAGACACATGTTCAGTTCTGGCTGTTCACTTCTGTCTTAATGCCATATTCTCTGTGATGCCATGTCTTCTTCCTTTCCCTGTGTCAAACTCAATTCTGAAGATGTATATATCATCTTTTGGAAACAAGCCATACTTCCTGGGCAGGCATACCACATGTGCTGCTGGTTCAGCTGCACAGGGGCCTGTGGGAGAGGGATATCCAACTGTACTGCATACATCTGAGTTAGAAAGCTGCTTTTTTCATTATTATTTTTTTGAGTCAAGGTATTGGTGGCCAGGGACCCCAGCATATGTCTGTGCTCAGTAGATGCCTCCACATATAGTTAATCATTCATTTGACTTTTTTTAAGTGTGGTCTGACACAGGATTCAAACTCATAACCTGTAGCATGGCAGGCAAAGTTTTAGCGTTTTAGGATTTTTTCTGTCTTAATGTCTAAAAGGTATACTTCTTATTTATAGGTATATTGGAATGGTACATAGAGATACATTTCTAGATACCAGATACATATCTACATACCAGTATATTTCTAGATACCTGTATATTAGGAGTAAAATAAAATTCAGAGATTTATTTTTCCTATAAAATTGCTAAATAATAATGAAAAAAAATTACAATAATCATATTTTTATATAACATTTTAACATTTGTGTCAGAAAGCAGTAATTCATATTTACGGTGATTGGTAAATGGTGGGAAAAAAAATCATAATTTTTTAATTTCTCCATTAAACACATAAAATAGTACATACAAATCTTAAGATTACATATGTGTTTGGTAAAATGGCACTTAGTGAGTAACTAATCCTTTTAATGTTTTTCCATATTTCATTGCCCTTGTAATAACCAAATCAGTGGAGGTCCGGATCTTGAGTAGAGATGAGAGAACATTTCAATGTTCGGTTCGGAAATGTTCCCCGAATATTTAGACATTCGCCGAATTTATTCTTTGAACATTCGACAAACATTTCCGAAAGCCATAGCATTCAATGGGGGGACAAAAAAAAAGCATATACAACACAATGAGCCCAAAAACGGCCGAAACACATCAAATTTGGGGTAGACACCAGGAAAGTGCCATCAATTGACCCAGTCTACAAGTACTATAATTATTATTACTATTACAGCGACATTTATTCCGTCTCGCGTTACATGTGAAAAGGGGTCACCGACTGGTACCAGAGGAGAGAGGACCCTGCCTATGACGGCTCACAAACAATCTACAAGGGATGGGTGAGGACACAGTAGGTCAGGGTACAGCTAGTCGTGCAGCGGTATGCTTACCACTTATTGTACGTTTTTCATAAGAAGTGGATCTTCAGCTTCCTCTTCAAGGTTTCCACGGTAGATGACAGTCTGATGTATTGGGGTACAGCGTTATCACAGTAGGGGAGATGCACAGGACAAATCTGCTGAGAGCATAAATCACGGTAAGCTTCCAGGACCTCACAACTGAGCAGATTAACCCCTGCACCGATTAATATGAAGGCAAAAGGCTTCTAATGAATGAAGGAGTGGGAGGAATCAGACCCTGCGGTCTTCTGGGTCCCCTCTGACACCTTGCAAGCTTCAACACAATGTTCACAAGGTAGACAGCAGTGGTAGTCGGTCTCCTAGACAATGAGCTAACTCCTTTATGATGATAGAGGACAATATCTGAAAGTAGTTTGTATATTCTCCCCGTGTTTGTGGGTGTTTCCCCCAGGTTCTCCGGTTACCTCCTCAGTAAAAAAACAGCCATACAGGAGTGTTCACAGTTCAAAAAATTAGGGCCTGACACCACCATTTCTGTGGCCAACAGATTGGAGATGGTGGAGTTCCACCTCTTAGCTTTGTCATGTGTGGGAGGAAACAATCTTTTACGTGACCACAACGGTGAAATGGACAAAATTTTGGACCATCAGTGAATAGCAGACGCAGATGTTACGGTGGATTGAGAAACATGTGGTGTGCTGGGTGAAACAAACACAGCAGGCATGTCCACTTCCGTTATAGCTGACGGGATCTCACTCAGCCTGACTGGAGCGGGTAGAGAGCCAGAAGTTCTGCGGTGGTAGACATGCATGACAATACTTGTCACAGTAATAGAGGAGGAGGAAGAAGCAGCAGATGCGGTTGATGGGGCGGCTGAAGGTTGTTGAGCTCCGCATTTTATCGCAGTGAGATTACCAGAGTAACACATGTTGATTGTGCATTTGAACGTTCGTGCATGTAGTAGTCAAATTATTGCAATTTTTCCCTCTACTGTTTTTTATCGCAAAGTTTGCAGATAACGTGAGCTGGCTCATTCTTTGCGGCCTCAAAAAAGACCCAGGCTAGGCAACCCTTGCCGCCCCTGCGAGCTTCAGACCCTTAACCGCTGTTGGTCAATGTCACGGTTGTCGCTAAGGATGCAGTGCTTCACGTGCTTGCATCACTCCGCATCTTCGCCATAGGATGCAACGTAACCTCCTCATCTTCCTCCTCCTCCACCTCCTCAGATGAGCGACTTAGCTGCGTGCCTCTGGGTTCACACCAAGTTGGATGTACAACCTCATCATCATCCAATGTGTTATCCCATTCCTCGCCCTCAGAGTCACCGTCCTCCTCTTCTTGCCCTGACAGCACAGTACAGTCGAGGGTCAGTAAGTTGCTTGTATCCAACCTTTTTTTGCCCCCTCTGTATGGAGAACAATATCTGCCCCAAACAATTTTAAGCTGAGATGTACTCTGCTTTATATACCAATTTTGAGTTTATCAGGTATGTGTACCCCTGTGTGGAGAACAATATCTGCCCCAAACAATTTTAAACAGAGATGTAGCCTGCTTTATATACCCATTTTTAGTTTATCAGGTCTGTGTACCCCTGTGTGGAGAACAATATCTGCCCCAAACAATTTTAAGCAGAGATGTAGCCTGCTTTGTATACAAATTTTGAATTTATCAGGTCTGTGTACCCCTGTGTGAAGAAGAATATGTGCCCCAACAATTTTAAGCGGAGATGTAGTCTGCTTTATATACCAATTCTGAGTTTATAAGGTCTGTGTACCCCTGTGTGGAGAACAATATCTGCACCAAAAATGAATTTCACTAGGGTATAACTATTGTAAAGAAGACCAAAACCTCTTCCCCTACAGCCAACTCAGCACATGAAGACCCAATCAGGGGTGTTCACATTTCCCTAAATTAGTGCCTAACACCACTGAAGTGGCATCAATTTCACCATAGTAGAAATAGCATAATTAGGACCGACACTTCTTCCCCTACAGCCAGCCCAGTAGATGGAGACCCAATCAGGAGTGTTCACATTTCCCTAAATTAGGGCCTAACACCACCGAAGTGGCATCAATTTAACTACAGTAGAAATAGTAAAAATTAGGACCGACAGTTCTTCCTGTACAGCCAATCCAGTAGATGGAGATCCAATCAGGATTCTCCACATTTCCAAAAATTAGTAGCAGACACCAACAAAGTGGAATCAATTTCAGTACAGTAGAAATTGTAGAATTAGGAATGACACCTCTTCCCCTACAGCCAACCCAGTAGATGGAGACTAGTGATGAGCGAACATGCTCGCCACTGCTCGGTACTCACCCGAGAATCACTATGCTTGACGAGCTCAGCGCTCGGCGAGTATTTCCGGGTTGCTCGGACGAGAACTCGAGTCCCCTCCCTGCATTTTCAGCACTCTGTAGAGAGCCAATGAAAATGCAGGGATTGCCTGCCATGCACTGTAATTTCGTAGCCATGTTGGTTGTGGGCATTACAGTGATTGGCTGGCCGCACAGCATCATCAGGTGTATATAAGACAGGGCACTGCCATGCTCGTCACAGTCTACTCTCGAACCAGGCAGAGTAGGGAGAGCTGCTGCATCAGGGAGAGATTTGCTTCTTCATAGTTAGTATAGGTATTCCACAAAATATTTCCAACTGAACTAACAGTCCATCTGAGAACTAATCCAGCTGCATATATTCAGTGGTGATAGCAGGAGTTAGGCAGGCAGGCAGTGTATGTGGCAGACTGCAGTACATGATACAGCACAAGAGGGTCCATTGAACGTCCTTGTTAGTATAGGTATTCCACAACATATATATATATATATACATCTGAAGCAACAGTATATTTAGAGGTGATAGCAGGAATTAGGCAGGCAGTGTACGTGGCAGACTGCAGTGCATCTAGTGCAAGAGGGTCCATTGAACGTTCCTGCTGCTGCTGTTCTTACAGATATTTGTAGACATAGCCCCAGATATCAGGGGCCAGGAAAAAAAATGTTGATCTTAATCCTGGTTATTTGCTTAAAAAGCAATCCAGAGTACACCATTTTCTACTCCATTTGCTTGTTCTCACTGCAGAATAAAGCCAGATCTGTTCCATATTTCAGCGATAAAAATCCAGAAATTTAAACTGAACATGGAAAATATTGGCCTCCTTTTCCTTTCTGTTGTGGTGTGTCAGTCAAGCTATTCCCACTAGGTGTCTGTGAAGGATAGTATTAGCAAATTACAGGCTTGCTATTTAAAACCGTGGTTCTCTGTCAGACATAACACCTATAAGAGTGTTCCAAAATCAGACATTTTTCCATTTTCATTCCGTTGCAGTGTGTCGGTCAAGCTATTCACACTAGGTGTCTGTGAAGGATAGTATTAGCAAATTACAGGCCTGCTATTTAAAACCGTGGTTCTCTGTCAGACATAACACCTATAAGAGTGTTCCAAAATCAGACATTTCTTCCATTTTCATTCTGTTGCAGTGTGTCGGTCAAGCTATTCACACTAGGTGTCTGTGAAGGAAAGTATTAACAAATTATAGGCCTACTATTTAAAACCGTGGTTCTCTGTCAGACATAACACCTATAAGAGTGTTCCAAAATCAGACAATTCTTCCATTTTCATTCCGTTGCAGTGTGTTGGTCAAGCTATTCACACTAGGTGTCTGTAAAGGAAAGTATTAGCAATTTATAGGCCTGATATTTAAAACCGTGGTTCTCTGTCAGTCATAAAACCTATAAGAGTGTTCCAAAATCTGACATTTCTTCCATTTTCATTCCGTTGCAGTGTGTCAGTCAAGCTATTCACACTAGGTGTCTGTGAAGGATAGTATTGGCAAATTACAAGCCTGATATTTAAAACCGTGGTTCTCTATCAGACATAACACCTATAAGAGTGTTCCAAAATCAGACATTTCTTTCATTTTCATTCTGTTGCAGTGTGTCGGTCAAGCTATTCACACTAGGTGTCTGTGAAGGAAAGTATTAACAAATTATAGGCCTACTATTTAAAACCGTGGTTCTCTGTCAGACATAACACCTATAAGAGTGTTCCAAAATCAGACAATTCTTCCATTTTCATTCCGTTGCAGTGTGTTGGTCAAGCTATTCACACTAGGTGTCTGTAAAGGAAAGTATTAGCAATTTATAGGCCTGATATTTAAAACCGTGGTTCTCTGTCAGTCATAAAACCTATAAGAGTGTTCCAAAATCTGACATTTCTTCCATTTTCATTCCGTTGCAGTGTGTCAGTCAAGCTATTCACACTAGGTGTCTGTGAAGGATAGTATTGGCAAATTACAAGCCTGATATTTAAAACCGTGGTTCTCTGTCAGACATAACACCTATAAGAGTGTTCCAAAATCAGACATTTCTTTCATTTTCATTCTGTTGCAGTGTGTCGGTCAAGCTATTCACACTAGGTGTCTGTGAAGGAAAGTATTAACAAATTATAGGCCTACTATTTAAAACCGTGGTTCTCTATCAGACAAAACACCTATAAGAGTGTTCCAAAATCAGACAATTCTTCCATTTTCATTCCATTGCAGTGTGTTGGTCAAGCTATTCACACTAGGTGTCTGTAAAGGAAAGTATTAGCAAATTATAGGCCTGCCATTTAAAACCGTGGTTCTCTGTCAGACATAAAGCCTATAAGAGGGTTCCAAAATCTGACATTAATTCCATTTTCATTCTGTTGCAGTGTGTCGGTCAAGCTATTCACACTAGGTTTCTGTGAAGGATAGTATTAGCAAATTACAGGCTTGCTATTTAAAACCGTGGTTCCTGTCAGACATGACACCTATAAGAGTGTTGCAATATCAGACATTTCTTCCATTTTCATTCCGTTGCAGTGTGGCGGTCAAGCTATTCACAGCCTGCTATTTAAAATTGTGGTTCTCTGTCAGACGTATCACATATAACTGCGTTCCAAAATCAGCCATTTCTCGTGAACATGGAAATTATTGTCCTCCATTAAAAATAGTCAAGGTGCGTGGCAAGGGACGTGATGGTGATGGTGCATGCAGAGGCCGAGGACGTGGCCGTGGGCCAGCTGAAATTGTGCCACAACAAACACCCACATCTTGTCGTTCGACCTTCCTGTCCCAATTAATAAGGGACCGCAGAACACCACTATTGAACACAGAGCAGTGTCAAAAGGTTATTGGTTGGATAGCAGATAATGCTTCCAGTCACTTAGCCACCACCACCACCCTGTCTTCCACACGGTCAAGTCTCAGTAGCCATGAGCCTGGACCGCATATTCTTCACCCTGATCCTCCTTTCTCCCACCATTCCGAGTGCCCGGAGACAACTGATCCAACACTTGGACTCTCAGAAGAGCTGTTCACTTTTCCATTTGTAAATTCGGGCCTCTCGCCCGGCCAGCTTCATGTGAGTCAAGAGGAGAACGCGTGCAGCGATGCCCAAATGTTCAAGGTCACACGAAGGTGAATGATGATGATGATGAGACACAATTGCCAGAAAGTCAGGACGAAGGCGAGGTGGTGGATGATATAGTAACTGACCCAACCTGACAGGGGGACATACAGAGCGAGGACAGCAGCACACAGGGGGAGGGAGGCGTAGCATCACAACAGGCAGGAAGAAGCAGTGTGGTGGCTGCAGACACAAGGCGGGAAAGCGTTCCTCGTAATGCCAACACGACGGAAGTTTAATTTTTAAATTGCAGATAACCCCAAAAAGGCCATTTGCACCACCTGCCAGGCCAGCATCAGCAGGGTTAGCAAAACTAGCAGCCTGACCACCATCAGCATGATCAGGCACATGGCAGCAAAGCACCTGACTAAGTGGGCCGAACCCCAGGGTCCAGCAGCAGTGTCTGCGGGTGACACCACTGCTTTTCTGCTGTTGTGCGTGCATGCCAATCCCCTGTCCATGGCGCATGCCAAGATGCCTCCCGCCCCGCACCTGTCGTTGAACAAACTCAACTAGCACCATCAGCAAGCACGTCCATGTCCTTGTCTCAGCGTAGCGTTTAGTTGTCCCTACCCCAGTCCTTGGAACTGAAGCGCAAATACGCAGCCAATGCCCCACAGGCCACACTACTAAATTCACACATTTCATGAATGCTTGTGCTCGAAATGTTGCCTTTTAGGCTCGTGGAGATGGACTCTTTCCGCAACCTGATGGCGGCGGCCGTCCCTCGGTACTCGGTCCCCAGCCGCCACTATTTCTCCCGGTGTGCTGTTCCCGCATTACACGAGCACGTGTCCCACAACATTAGACATGCCCTCAACAACACAGTTACTGGGAAAGTCCACCTAACCACTGTAGGGGTTTGGTACTCACTCAGCCACGGTTCAGGTAGGAACAGGAAACGTTTTCCTAAAAATGTTCAGGCAGGTTTATTCTGACTTCATAAACCACTTAACATAGGCAAACACAAAGACAGCCTTTTCCGGCACAAAGGGAAAGCACAAGCAAAATGTCCTTGCAATGGTGCAGGTTCGCCCGCTAGAGGTCAGTGTCCAGTTCTCATGGCCTTAGCACAGACCAACACACTGGAGATCCACACGTCTCCAGACACAGACACCAAATAAGACACTTGGCCTCCATTTCACAACAAACCACGCCCTGGGGTAGGGATATGTCAGCAGCCACTCCCACCCATCTCTTATGACTGCTCGTAAAAACCGGCCCTGATACGCCCTATTAACCCTCTCAGCACTATGTGTGCTGGATTATGCTTTCCCGGTTTTACATCACTGAAGCTTCCAACCTCAGCAATACATATCTCCCCTCAAGGACATGTCCGGCAGCCATCCTACACCATGGACACATGGAGAAGTGCTTTTGGGCAGGGACGGTACATCTCGCTGATGGCACACTGGGTTAATATAGTGGAAGCAGGGACCCCGTCGGACTTTGGGACGGAACACGTCCTCCCGACTCCAAGGATTGCAGGCCCTGGGTCAGTCAGGGTTGCCCCCACATTCTACAGCTCCTGAGCCTCCTCATCCATGGCCTCTTCAGCCTACATCTCCGAAATGACCACATTAGTCGCAAGCTGGAAGCACTGCAGCACTGCCTCGGCCAAGCGGCAACAGGCTGTGCTGAAGCTACTATGCTTAGGTGACAAACCACACAACTCTGAAGAGTTGTGGACAGCTCTGGAAGAGCAGGCAGATCTGTGGCTGACACCGCTGAACCTACAGCCAGGCATGGTCGTGTGTGACAATGGCCGGAACCTAGTGGCGACTCTGAGGCAAGCTCACACACGTACCATGCCTGGCCCATGTGCTTAACTTCATGGTTCAGCGGTTTCTCAAAACCTACCCGGATCTGTCGGACCTGCTTGTCAAAGTACGCCGCGTGTGTGCCCATTTTAGAAAGTCAGCAACAGCTTCCGCCGCCCTTGCTGTGCTTCAGCAGCGTTTGCAGCTTCCAGCTCACCGACTGATCTGCGATGTCCCCACACATTGGATCTCTACATTGCAGATGTTCGGAAGGATTTGTGAGCAGAAGAGGGCAGTTGTTGACGACCAGCATCAACAAGGCCGTCGGTATTCAGGTCAGACTCCACACATAAAACCTCAGGAGTGGACATGGATGTCATACATATGTACCATCCTCCAAAACTTTGAGGACTCCACCAAGATGGTGAGCGGCGATGACGCTATAATTAGCGGTACCATCCCAGTTCTCTGTCTTCTGAAGCGCTCTCGGCTCACAATTAAAGAGGATGCATTGCAGGCGGAGCACGATGAGATGGAGCAAGGACCCATACAGGGTGATTCCACACAGCTCAGCCCCATCTCATCCTAACGTGGATTGGGTGACAATGAGGAAGAGGAGGAGGAGGAAGAACAAGAGCTAGTTTCCTGCGCTATAGATGGTACTACCTGCACAACTGTCATACCGTCTGTTCAGCGTGGATGGCCTGAGGACAGGGAGGAGGAGAAAGAGGAGGAGGATGAGGAGGAGAGCATGGTCAGTCATCCTCTTGGTGAGGACACGGAAGTTTAGCCTCTTTGCAGTCTGGCACACATGGCTGAGATTATATTACGCTGCCTTTCCCATGACCCTTGCGTTGTCCAAATTTTGGGTGACTATTGACGCGCCCCTGGGCCTGTGCTGAGTGGCGTTGCGCACGCGGGGGCCTACCCGGAGCCGGGTCCGATAGGGGTAGTAGTCTCGTGGCGGTGACCCGGTCCGTGCCCAGGGAGTCAAACTAAGTGGCGGTGCTTGGCATAAGATGTTATATTGTTCGACTACGCCACCCGTTGAATGCGGTCATGAGACCGCCGCTGCAGGGCAGACCGCTGAGGCCGGTGGTACGGTCGTGCAGCGTGGATGGTATAACCCCCAACGGGAGGGGTATGGCCTCAGGGCAGCGGACGTGGATGATGAAACACTCAGAGACGGTGCGGTGTAATTCAGGGTCTTTACTGGTGGCAAAGATAGACCCTCCCGGAGTACTGGCTAGCGATCGGGGCCTGGTCAGTCCGTGAGCAGATGGGATCTCCCCTGGCCAGGCGGAGTTGTAGGCCTCCCCAACTAATTGTACTCTTCTGGCTACCTTGCTAGAGGCGGGTAAAAGTAGCCCACGTCCCTGAGTGTACCGTGTGGTGCTCACCCGTATGGCCGGTGACTCGGGGCCTTCTGGTAGCTTCCGCTTCACGACGGCGGTGCTGGTCCCTTGCGTGTGACCGTGCCTTCGGGTTTCTTGGCCAGAGGACCTGAAATCCCCTGCCGGTCGGTTTCTGCTGCTGGGTAAGGATTAGTCCCCACAGCCTCGGACTCCGGGTCCGGTGAGAACTCTTCAATCAGGGCGAGCTCTACAGCTTCCAGCCCCTGACCTCTTTTAGCACGGCTCCCACAGAGCTCCTGATCTCTCTTTCCCTATGGCTGCCTCACTCCAGACCAGACTGTGTCTCTGTCTGGGACTCCTCTTCTTCTCTTTCTCTCTCCTCTCTAACCCTGCCTCAGCCCCAGTTTATATAAGGGAAGTTCTTCCCCTCCCAGGACTGGGCAGGAGGTGTGGCATAATTAGGATTCCTGACCAGGAGACCTCCCACCTGCTCTCAGACGTAATATTGCTATTACTGTGGAAACCAGACCCCTGGGGTGCCACATTCCCCCCTAGTAAAATTTAGTACTCCGGGACTAAACATATTTTTTTAACATAACAAGTTATAAACAGAAACAGCACAATAAAGAAAAACACATTAGGATGGTCACGGCGTGTCCGCAACCGGGTGCAGTTTTTGAAGAAAACAAGGGTGTCCATTTCACCAAAGAACAGGGAGCCGTAACCAGGTAGGGGTCTGTCCTACCCCGAGTCTTTAACAGTCTTAGTCCTTTCCTGGGTTACGCTCCAAACATATATACAAAGGATTCCGGATAATCCATAAAAGACACCTATAAAATAACTAGAAATACATAATTATTTACAAGCAACTATAAACAGGTACATACAAATAAAACAGTCTAAACACTTTAGATCCTCCAACGTACGGGCAACTGGCCTCTAGTGGCCCTAGTAGACCTACGGAGCTGACTGACTGGTCCTGAGCTACAGGGTGTAGGAGCTGTCAAAGGTGAGCTGGGCAACTGTCTACGGGCTCTTTGGCTCACTAGGGGCACGGCAGGCTCACCATAAGCAGAGGGTCGATTCTCCTGGTCTGCTTGTGTGGGGTCTTCTGCCTCCTGGACCGGCTGCTCTTCCAGCTCTACCTGTTTTTCCGTAGGCACTTGGGATGCTGGCTGGAGGAAGGTGAGGACGGGTACCACAACAGCGCCATTTACTTGTGTCCAAGACCGAGGGAAGTCTCCGAGTACAGTACTGACCATTTCTTCCCTTTCCTCTGCGGGTCGAGGGTTTTCTTGATCTTCTTCAGGGTTTCGTAGCTGCTCGGGACACTTCTTCAGGTGATCTCGGGAAACAATGGCTGTGGTTTCTCCTCCATCCTTACTGATTGTGCAGACTTTTGGGTTCTCATGGCTTGAGGGCAGTACGGTGTACGGGTCCTTCTCCCACTGGTCGTCCAACTTGTGGAGCCGTCTCTTCCTCTTCAAGACCTGCTCTCCAGGTACCAGGGGAACAGCGGGAGCATACTGGTTGTAAGTCTTCTCCTGTCTTTCTCTTGCTTGACAGAGACTTCGCTCAACGCTCTCCTGTACTTTCCGGTACTGCTGCTGCCTCTCTGTGTCCCAGTCTGCTTCTGGTGAAGTGTCCTCGGGTGTCAGGACTCCCATATCCAGATCAACAGGCAGCTTACCAGGTCTTGCTCTCATTAGGTAAGCCGGGGTACAGTTGGTAGAACCTACAGGGATGTGGTTGTATAGGTCCACCAGATCAGGCAGTTTCTCAGGCCACAGACTGCGTTCTTCCAGGGGCAACGTTTTCAGAAGGTCTATCACCACCTGGTTCATCTTCTCGCAGAGTCCATTGGTTTGCGGATGATAGGGTGTTGTTCTTATCTTCCGGCAGCCATACAGAGTGCAGAACTCCTGGAAGACTTCCGCTTCAAAGGCAGGTCCCTGGTCCGTCAGCACCTGCTCTGGGTATCCGTGTGGACGGCAGAAGTGCTGCTGAAAGGCTCTAGCTGCTGTTTGAGCCGTTAAGTCCTTGACGGGGACTACAACCAAGAACCGGGAGTAGTGATCCATGATGGTTAACGCATAGACGTAGCCACTTCTGCTGGGGGTCAGTTTTACATGATCCAAGGCTACCAGTTCCAACGGCTGCCTGGTGACGATGGACTGCAGGGGAGTCTTCTGACTGGCACGGTCCTTCCTTCTTAGGTTGCATGGGCCACAGTCTCTGCACCACCTCTCGATGGTTCCTCTCATGCCTACCCAGTGGAACCGCCCGCGCAGCAGGAACTCCAGCTTCTTCCATCCGAAGTGCCCAGCTCCGTCGTGGTATGCCTCCAGTACCATAGCCGCGTCTCTTCTCGGCACCACCACTTGCCAGATCAGTTCATGCGTCCGGGAGTTAACCATTCTGCGGCACAACTTCCCCCTGTAAAGGAACAGTCGACTCTTCTCAACCCACAGTTGCTTGGTCTCCTCCGGAGCGTCTGGGTCAAGGCGGGCATCTGGCTGAGTCAGCATCTCCTTCACCAGTCGGACAGTGGGGTCACTGTCCTGCGCTTCCACCCAGTTGTAATGAGGTAAGGGGTTAAACGTAGCGGATTGCTTACCCCTTACACGGTGGGAATACTGGATAGTCCCATGGCGGTGGAACGCGGGGAGTTCAACTTCTTCCAGTTCCTCTGGATCTTCCCCTACGTCCGGTAGGTTTGGCATTCTGGACAAGGCATCCGCGTTGGTATTGGAGCGTCCTGCCCGGTATTTGATCGTAAATTCATAGTTGGACAGACGGGCCATCCATCTCTGCTCCAGGGCACCGAGTCTTGCAGTGTCCAGATGTGTCAACGGGTTGTTATCCGTGTACATGGTGAACCGGGAAGAGGCGAGGTAGTGCCTAAAGCGTTCGGTGACTGCCCACACCACTGCCAGGAACTCTAGCTTGAATGAGCTGTAATTCTCAGGGTTTCTTTCGGTGGGTCGTAGTTTTCGGCTGGCGTAAGCAATTACCCGTTCTTTCCCCTGCTGGATCTGGGACAGTACGGCTCCTAGCCCGATGTTACTTGCGTCGGTGTAGAGGATAAAGGGCTGGCTGTAATCAGGGTACGCCAGGATTTCGTCCCCCGTGAGGGCCATCTTCAGCTGGCGGAAGGACTCTTCTTCCGGCTTCTCCCATCTGAAGGGCGGCTTCTGGTTCTTGGCTTTCCTGGACTGGCCTATCAGGAGGTCCTGCATAGGAGCTGCCTTTTTGGTGAAACCGGGGATGAATCTTCGGTAGTAGCCTACCAACCCGAGGAACTGCCGCACTTCCTTTACGCTGGAGGGTCTTGGCCATTCCTTAATCGCGGTGATCTTATCAGGGTCGGGAGCCACTCCGTCAGCACTCACCACGTGTCCCAGGTACTGCACTTTTGGTTTTAGCAGGTGACACTTCGACGGTTTCACCTTCAGACCGTAGTTTGCCAGGGCTTCAAACACTTCCGCCAGGTGTTTCAGGTGGTCCTCGTAGGTTTTGGAATAAACTATAACATCATCCAGGTACAGCAGGACCGTCTCAAAGTTCCGGTGTCCCAGACAGCATTCCATCAATCGTTGGAAGGTTCCTGGTGCGTTGCAGAGTCCGAACGGCATGCAGGTAAACTCGCTAAGTCCCATCGGGGTGGTGAATGCGGTGTTCTCCCGGTCCGCCTCTGCTACAGGAACCTGCCAGTACCCGCTAGTGAGATCCAAAGTGGAGAAGAAGTTAGCAGATTTTAAAGCAGCCAAAGACTCCTCTATCCTTGGTAAGGGGTACGCATCTTTGTGGGTGATACGGTTGATTTTCCAGTAATCTACACACATTCTCATGGTGTTGTCCTTCTTTTTAACCAAGACTAGTGGAGCTGCCCAGGGGCTACAGCTATCCCTGATTACTCCAGCCTCCTTCATGTCTCTAAGCATCCCCTTGGCGTGTTGGTAGTGTGCAGGGGGTACGGGTCGGTATCTCTCCTTTATGGGAGGATGGTCTCCCGTGGGGATGTGGTGTTCTACCCCCTTTACTCGCCCGAAGTCTAACGGGTGTTTACTAAACACTCTCTCGTACTCTTGAACCACCCGATAGACTCCCTGTTTCTGGTGTGAGGGAGTGGAGTCAGTACCCAAATGTAGTTGCCGACACCAGTCCTCCATTGGTTTCTTAGAGCCGTTACCTTCCTCTGGATGAGATGGAGGCAAGGGTTCCACGGTCTGTACAGAATTTTGGTTGATGGTATACAATTTGGCTAGCGTAGCGTACCGGGGCAGGTACACTTCCCTCTTCCCGATATTTATTATGCGAACGGGCACCCTCCCATGGCGTACATCAACCACCCCCCGTGCCATCAAAATGGTGGGCCTACTGTCTGAGTAGACTGGTTCTACCATTGCCTGGTAATCTCTACCTCTCAGACCAATAGCTGCCCGGCACCAAATCATCATTTCACTTTTCGGGGGCATGGCAATAGGGAAAGGGTCACACATTCTCACGCTACCAATCTCACCACCGGAGAGTTCCACCTGTTGCCGTCGCATCAGTGCCCGGATCTCTTTTTGGAGCACTCGCTGCTGGCCGGAGCTGGCGTTCTTGGCAACCTGCTGTAAAATGAGAATCACCTCTGCAAGACAATTTTCAATCACATTAGTTCCTAGAGTTATCTTTGGGTGACTCTCGCGCTTGTCAATGTCCACAATGATCAGTCCCTGTGCTGCCAGTTCGACTTTACCGATTTTAATGGTCACCTCTTTAAATCCGATCTGTGGCACGGGCTGACCATTGCTGGCGATGATACTCAAGTCGTCATCAGGGTAGCGGGTTATATCCGAGTCATTCCAGTACTGCTTGAAGAGCACGTACGGGATGGTGGTGACCTGTGACCCGGTGTCCAGTAGGGCACTCATAGGAATGCCATCCAGTACCACAGGCAAGACTGGACGTCCTCCCACATATTTGTCACGCCAGTTCGATGGGCCTGGTGATCTTATTCCTAGGGGTTGGCCCTCTACCCCAGGTTGTGCCAGTTTAAAGGACAGTACCTTGCCATATGTCCGGGTTGATTGCAGCGGCGGCAGATGGGTTGTCCGTCCTCATTGTATCGGTCGCTGTGTCTTCCTCTGGCCGGTGGGGTCCTCCTTGGTCGTCGCCACGGGATATCCTCCGGTCCGGATGCCAGCTGGATCTTCCCTGCAGTAGAAACCTGTAAAGACTGCACAGTTCAGGTTAGCGCAGCAACGCTTTTAGTTAGCTCTTGGACCTGATGGTGCAGGTCTGTATCTGGGTCATTGTTTAAAGCCTGCGCATCAGCTCCCACAGGCCCTGCCGACAAGGGCGCCGTCTCCTGGTGGTAAGTGGTAGTAGGGCGTCTGTGGGTCACAGCGCCACCTGGTGCCGGTTCTCGGAGCACCCGGATGGCTCTGTCCTTGAACTGTGCAAAGTCCAGATCAGGGTCCTGTAAGGCCATTGCCCGCAACTGGGTTCGGTGGGCATTGCACAGTAGACCCTCAATGAATTGTTCAGTCAACAGCTTATCTTCATTTCCCACGCTGTCAGGGTCTGCCTGCTTAATGGCTCTCAGGGCCTCTTGTAGGTTTAGAGCATAGTCTCTTATACTCTCATGTGCCCGTTGTTTGCACCCATAAAATCTTAGTTTTATTTCGGCTGAGGTGCGGGTGTCAAATGTGTCTTTCAGCCGGGCTAATATGTCTCTGACGGTCCTCTTCCTCCCAAGTGGCCAGGACTTTACCTCCCTTTGGGCTGCCCCGACTAATTGGGCCACCAGGATGCTCACTTTTTGCGCCTCCGTGAGGGGATACACCTGGAAGAGGCTATCCAGCCTTTCTCTGAAGTCATTTAGGGTATGTGACTCCCCTGAGTACTGGGGTAGCCAGGTTGCCCCCGGGATATAGGGCATGGTGAATGGCATGACTGCTGCAGCGGTTGCGCTGGCGGTGGCTGTGGCAGTAGAGCTCCCCTCGGTATCCGGCATCCTCCTCCCCCCTAGTGGACCGTGGCCTACCTTGCGATGCTCTTCTTCCGTAGGCCGCGGCTCCGCAGTCGATCGTCGGGGTTGAGGACCTGGCGTCGCGCTCCGATGACGTCAGCGTCGCTCTTCCTCCCTTCCAGGACCTTGCGCAGCGTCAGAGCGTGGGGCGGAGCGTGGGGCGGAGCTTCGGATCTCGCGCGCTTTCGGCGTCCACGCCCCTCTTCTTCCTGTGCGGCGTCCCGAAGATGGCGTCCGATGGCGGGAAGCAGCTGCGGATGGCGGGAAGAAGGCAGAAGACGGCGGGAAACGGTCCAAGATGGCGTCTGATGGCGGGAATCGGCTCCGGACGGCGGGAAACGACTCCGGACGGCGGGAAACTTCACCACAGGTAAGTTTAACAGTCTTTTTCAGGCACACAGTACCCGGTGGTTGCGGGCACGGAATCCTGCCGACTACGCCAAAAGTTGACGCGCCCCTGGGCCTGTGCTGAGTGGCGTTGCGCACGCGGGGGCCTACCCGGAGCCGGGTCCGATAGGGGTAGTAGTCTCGTGGCGGTGACCCGGTCCGTGCCCAGGGAGTCAAACTAAGTGGCGGTGCTTGGCATAAGATGTTATATTGTTCAACTACGCCACCCGTTGAATGCGGTCATGAGACCGCCGCTGCAGGGCGGACCGCTGAGGCCGGTGGTACGGTCGTGCAGCGTGGATGGTATAACCCCCAACGGGAGGGGTATGGCCTCAGGGCAGCGGACGTGGATGATGAAACACTCAGAGACGGTGCGGTGTAATTCAGGGTCTTTACTGGTGGCAAAGATAGACCCTCCCGGAGTACTGGCTAGCGATCGGGGCCTGGTCAGTCCATGAGCAGATGGGATCTCCCCTGGCCAGGCGGAGTTGTAGGCCTCCCCAACTAATTGTACTCTTCTGGCTACCTTGCTAGAGGCGGGTAAAAGTAGCCCACGTCCCTGAGTGTACCGTGTGGTGCTCACCCGTATGGCCGGTGACTCGGGGCCTTCTGGTAGCTTCCGCTTCACGACGGCGGTGCTGGTCCCTTGCGTGTGACCGTGCCTTCGGGTTTCTTGGCCAGAGGACCTGAAATCCCCTGCCGGTCGGTTTCTGCTGCTGGGTAAGGATTAGTCCCCACAGCCTCGGACTCCGGGTCCGGTGAGAACTCTTCAATCAGGGCGAGCTCTACAGCTTCCAGCCCCTGACCTCTTTTAGCACGGCTCCCACAGAGCTCCTGATCTCTCTTTCCCTATGGCTGCCTCACTCCAGACCAGACTGTGTCTCTGTCTGGGACTCCTCTTCTTCTCTTTCTCTCTCCTCTCTAACCCTGCCTCAGCCCCAGTTTATATAGGGGAAGTTCTTCCCCTCCCAGGACTGGGCAGGAGGTGTGGCATGCTTAGGATTCCTGACCAGGAGACCTCCCACCTGCTCTCAGACGTAATATTGCTATTACTGTGGAAACCAGACCCCTGGGGTGCCACACTATCATTATTGGTTAGTGACACTTCTAGACCCACGCTACAAGAACAACTTTCTGTCTCTTATTCCCTTGCAGGAAATACCTAATAAAATGGTGCAGTACGAGAAGGCCCTTGTTGCGGAATTCTTAAAAAAATTCCCATCTGAAAACGCTAGCGGCAGAAGTCACAGTTGGACAACCAAGGAGTACAGGTGAGAGAGACACAAATGCAATCAAGCAGAGGCAGAGGAACACTGTCAAAGTTCTGGGACAGTTTTCTCAGACCCTCCCATCGCACAAGCCTTGATGCACATGGTACTCTCTCAAGAAGGGAAAGTTGCGGAAGATGCTGACCTTGCCGACGGTACCAACATCCTCCGTGATTCCTCTGTGCCTTATAATTATTGGGTATCCAAACTGGACACATGGCATGAACTGTCTCTCTATGCCTTGGAGGTCCTGGCCTGCCCCGCTGCTAGTGTTTGGTCAGATCGGGTTTTTAGTGCCGTCGGTGGAATTATAACCAATAGGCACATCCGCCTGTCAACTGAAAATGCTGACAGGCTGACTCTTATAAAAATGAACAAGTGCTGGATTGGGCCAGACTTCTCAACACCACCGAATGATAACAGCATAATATAAACTCAAATACAGTATCTTTTTTTTGGAAGGTCTAAGTTTATTCCCATGCACCTCTGTCTTCACACCCAGACATGGGCATACGCTTCCTGATTTTGTCTATTTGCTATATCACCACCATATGTACCAAATCAACATATCTACGTCTTTTGCAAGGGACATTGGAGTTCCTCCAAATTTTTGGCAGCCATTGCTTCACTGCATAGGCAAACAGTATGGGAAACACACTTCCTAATAATGGGAGCATTTTTTGCAGGAGGCCCTCCGACCTTTGCGTCTCCTGCAAGGGGCATTGGAGTTCCTCCAAATTTTTGGCAGTCACTGCATATGCAATAACAGTATAAGAGACCCACTCTTTAATAATGGGAACAACAAAGCATAGCCGAGTGCTAGCCCTTTAAGAATAGTAAGTGCCGCCTGGTGGCCGTATAAAAATAGTCTTTGTGACTTTCAGAGTCCTTACATCATAAATGAAACAGCAGTTACAACATGGCCAGATAAGGTTGTAAAATGTTAAAATGACATTTCCTGGTGAATGCATTTGTCTTGGTTGAAAGCAATGCAAAAGTGCATCAAAAACGCTACGTGTGAACATAGCCCAAGGTGTGGAGCAGCATTTTTTGTTTTTGTATATTTATTTTGCCTTATATACAAGTCACTATCCTGGAAACTATGTTCCTTAACATATTTCCCAAGAGAATCCATTTTGGTTTCGTTTTTGAATGTTTTATTGTGAGTCGGTAAAAGTGGCATAATACCTCTGACAACGTTGTTGACAGCAGTGACCCTGGAGTCAGAAATGCTTCCAGGGGTCTTCCCCATGCTGTTCCCATGTCATTTGAGCACTGTTCCCATCAATTTGGGCAATTTTTAGGCTCCCTGCAGACCGCCGGAGGGAGCCGCCGGAAATATGCTTAAGTTTCCCATAGACTTACATTGGACTCGTTACTCGGTCCAAGCACTCGAGCATTCCAATTTGCTCGACTTGAGCAATGAGTACCCAAGCATTTTAGTGCCCGCTCATCACTAATGGAGTCCCAATCAGGAGTGTTCACATTTCCCTAAATTAGGGCCTAACACCACCGAAGTGGCATCAATTTTACTACAGTAGAAGTAGCATAATTAGGACCAACACTTCTTCCCCTACAGCCAATCCAGTCGATGGAGACCTAATCAGGATTCCTCACATTTCCAAAAAATTAGTGGCAGACACCAACAAAGTGGCATCATTGTCGGTACAGTAGAAATTGTACAATTAGGAACGACACCTCTTTCCCTACAGCAAACCCAGTAGATGGAGACCCAATCAGTGGTGTTCACATTTGAAAACATTTGGGCCTATAACCACCAAAGTGGCATCAATTTTAGTAGGGGATAAGTTGTATAATTGGGACCGACACCTCTTCTACTACAGCTAACCCAATAAATGGAGAACCAATCAGGATTCCCCACATTTCCAAAAAATTTATGGCGGACACGAGCAAAGTTCCAACAATTTCAGAACAGTAGAAATTGTAAAATTAGGAACAACACCCCTTCCACTACAGCCAACCCAGGAGGTGGAGACCTAACCTGGAGTGTTAACGTTTCTCTAAATTAGGGCCTAACACCAGCAAAGTGGCATCAATTTGAGTACAGCAGAAATTTAGAATTAGGAACGACACCTCTTCCACTATAGCCAACCCAATCGATTGAGAGACCACATCTGTATTCTCTGAATTTCAAAAAATTAGGGCCTAAGACCACCATCTCCATGGCCTACAGATTGGAGATGATGGAGTGCAACCTCTTAGCTTTGTCATGTGTAGGAGTAAACAATCTTTTACGTGACCACAACTGCGGGACCGAGGGCTGGCTGCAGTACTGAGAGAGGGCGGAGTACGGTGAAACGGACAAACTGCTAGACCGTGAGTGAGGTGCAGGCGCAGATATTACGGTGGATTGAGAAACATGTGGTGTGCTCAGTGAAACAAACACAGCAGGAATGTCTGCTTCTGTTACAGCTGACAGGCTCTCATTGAACCTGACTGTTGCAAGTATACAACCGTAGGTTTTGCGGTTGGAGACCTGTGTGACAATACTTGGCACGGTAACAGAGAAGGAGGAAGAAGCACCAGATGCGTTTGATGGGGCGGCTGATGGTTGTGTATTGAAAACCAATTTTGAGTTTATCATGTTTGTGTACCCCTTTGTGGAGAGCAATATCTGCACCAAATAATTAATTTCACTACAGTATGGATGGATGGATGGAGACCAAAACCTCTTCCACTACAGCCAACCCAGGAGATGGAGACCTAACCAGGAGTGTTGACATTTCCCTAAATCGCCCTAACACCAACAAAGTGGCATCAATTTCACTAGAGTACAAGTAGTATAATAGAGAACAAAATATCTTACACTGCAGCCAACCCAATAGTTGGAGACCCAATCAGGATTCTCCACATTTGCAAAAATTAGTGGCAGACACCAGCAAAGTGGCATCAATTTCAGTACAGTAGAAATAGTGTAATTAGGACCGAAACCTCTTCCAGTACAGCCAACCCAGTAGATTGAGACTCAATCAGAAGTGTTTACAATTCCTTAAATTAATGCCTAACACCACCAAAATGACATCAATTTCACCAGAGTAGAAGTAGTTTAATGGAGACAGAAACCTCTTAAACTACAGCCAACCCAATAGATGGAGACCCAGTCAGGAGTGTTGACATTTTAACAAGTTAGGGCCTAAAACCAACAAAGTGGCATCAATTTCACTAGAGTTTAAGTAGTATAATGGGGACCAACACTGCTTCCACTACAGCCAACCCAATAGATGGAGACCTAGATTTAGTCAAGTAATGAGGGATGTTGTCTGCGACATGCTGGTATAGTGCAGGCACAGCTTTCTTAGAGAAGTAATGGCAACTGGGCAACTGGTACTGGGGGACTGCGACTGTTAGAACCCTTCTGTTTGTTTTTTCCGTCTTGTGTTTTGCGGTCACGTGACCATCTGCCTTTATATTCCAGCTCCGCCCTTTTGGCTGTGCTGGACTTCAGTGTTGTTTGACTGTTTTGCTAGCCAGGTGCTTCTGTGCCTTTCTCTGTCAGTTCGCTTGGTCCTTCTGAGACCTCTTGTACCTTTTTGTCAGTTTATCTTTTGTTTTCTGAAACAACTTCTCTGTTTGGGAGGTGTCCCATTTTTGTTCCAGTCCTTAGTTCTTTTAGGGACCCCTCCCCTTTAGGTCTTCGTTCAGACTAGCTGAGGACTAAGGCGGGTCTGTTTTCTAGGAACAGGCAGCCCGCTACATCGTAGGGATTCAGCTTAGTCTTACTGTAGGGATAGCTTTCCCCTTTCTTTCCTTAGTACTTGTTGCAGATCATAACAGTAAGTCCAGCCCAAAAAAACTATAGGAAAGAAATTCGGGGATCAGTATGGCTTCCGTCCAAGTTTTGGCTCAACGCTTGCAGGGATTGTCTCTGGAGGTGGCCGAGCTCCAGCAACACGTGAGTAGCTGTTCGGGAGCGCATTTTGTGGAACCCAAGGTAGGACTGCCTGATGTTTTTTATGGTAAACAGCAAGATTTTTTTTCCTTTAAAAATGCTTGTTTGTTATATTTTCATTTGAGACCAAGGTCCACTGGGAATGAATCACAGCGCATTGGTTTTATTATGTCACTTTTGCGCAATAAACCACAGGGGTGGGCCTTTTCTCTCCAACGTAATGATCCATGCTTAAGGTCTGTAGAAGAGTTTTTTTCTGCTATGGGTCTATTATATGACGATCCTGATCGAATCTCATCTGCTGAGGCAGAACTCAGGCGTTTGAATCAGGGGTCAGGTGATGTTGAAAATGATTGCACACACTTTAGAAGGTGGGCTTCAGAAGTCAAATGGAATGATCCTGCTCTGAAATGTCTATTTCTTGCTGGTCTGAGTGAAAGGGTTAAGGATTTGCTAATTGCATTCCCGGCACCTGAGACTCTGCAGAATGCCATGCAATTAGCTGTTCGTGTGGATAGGAGGCTGAGATCTAGGCAGAATGAGAAAAAGACTCCTGTAATGCCAGGTCCTAGTCCCCAGAAAATCTGCTCAGACGGCGGAGGACCGATGGAGGTTGGGGCAAAGTCGCTCCCCTCTCAGGAAAGAGACCGGAGGTTCGCCGAGGGATTGTGTCTTTATTGTGGTAAAGCTGACCATTTGATTAAGTATTGTGAGCTTCGTTTAAGTAAAGAAAAAAAAAAGGTCAGGTACGCCCGTATAGCTTGTTTACGCTCTGCAGGAGTATTTCTTTCAGGGAGTACTACTTTGCAGGAAAATTTGATTGAATTTCAGGTATTTGTGGATTGTGGTTAATGAGATTGATAAAGGGTTTTTGGAAAAACTTAAATTGAAATCCAAACCTTTGTCATCACCTATTTTTGTGATTGCAATTGATAACACGCCCTTGAAATGTACTACTCACAAGGTTGCTTCATTTTCCCTCACTATCAATGGACTTCACCAAGAAATTTTGGACTTGTTTGTTTTAAATAATTTACCCTCTCCGGTCGTTTTAGGCTTGCCTTGGTTAAAACTGCACAATCCTTTGCTGGACTGGTCTACTAATATGATAAAGTCTTGGAGTCCGAAGTGTTATGATAAATGTTGTAATGGTCGCATTGCGGTTGTGGAAAAAGGGGAATTACCTGTACCTATTCAAGATTTTTGGAGGGTTTTTTCGAAGGAGGAGTCGCAAGTTTTACCTCCTCATAGGGATTATGATTGCGCCATTGAGTTTGTTCCGGGAGCTACTCTTCCCAAGAGTCGCTTGTTTAATCTGACTATCCCTGAAAGAAAGGCCTTGGAGGAGTACATACAGACTAGCCTGGCTGCTGGTCACATTAGACCTTCTAAGTCGCCTGTGGCAGTTGGATTTTTCTTTGTTAAAAAAAAGGACGGGGGTTTACATCCCTGTCTGGATTTTCGTGAAATTAATAAGATTACCGTACTCAATTCCTACCCATTGTCGTTAATTCCTTACTTGTTTAACCAGTTAGTGGGGGCCAAGTGGTTCTCTAAGATTGATCTCCGGGGGGCATACAATTTGTTACGAGTGTACGAGGGTGATGAATGGAAAACTGCCTTTAACACTCCGGTAGGTCATTTTGAGAATCTGGTGATGCCTTTTAGTCTTACCAATGCATCTGCATTTTTTCAGAACCTTATTAATGACATCTTGAGACCTTTGATTGGTAAGAATGTGGTTGTGTATTTAGATGACATTTTGATTTATTCGCCAGATCTGGAGTCCCATTGGCAGAGTGTACGTGAAGTTTTGCAGTTATTGAGTGATAATTCACTCTTTGCTAAGCTGGAGAAATGTGAGTTCACTGTGCAGAAAATTAGTTTTTTGGGCTACATTGTCTCCAGCGAGGGCTTTGAGATGGACTCGGTGAAGGTTCAGGCTGTTCAGGAATGGCCTAGGCCTATTGGTTTGAAATCTATACAGAGATTTTTGGGTTTTGCCAATTATTACAGGAAATTCATTAAGAACTTTTCTGTAATTGTTAAGCCTCTAACCGATCTCACCAGGAAAGGTGCGAATACGGTCCAGTGGACTACTGAGGCCATTGAAGCGTTTAAGTATCTCAAAGAGAGGTTCAGCTCTGCCCTTATCCTTATGCAGCCTGATGAGACCAAGCCTTTTTTGGTCAAGGTTGATGCTTTATCGGTGGGGGTCGGAGTAGTTTTGTCTCAGGAGAACAGGGATGGAGTACATCCTTGTGCCTTCTTTTCGAAAAAAATTTCGGAAACCGAACTGAATTATGATGTTGGAAATCAGGAGTTGCTGACTATTAAACTCGCGTTTGAACATTGGCGTCATTTTTTGAAAGGTGCTAGATTTCCTATTCAGGTTTTCACAGATCATAAGAATTTGATCTATCTGGATGCTGCCCAGCGCTTGAATGCCCGTCAAGGTAGGTGGGCACTTTTTTTTTCTCGGTTTCATTTTTCTGTTACCTATATCCCTGGTACTAAGAATGTTAAAGCCGATGCTTTATCTCACAGCTTCTCTCCTACGGTCAGTGCCGAGGAGGAGAGCATTTTACAGAAAGGAGTTGTGGTGGCTGCATTGGACTGCGTTTTGGAGAATGGGATTCTGAAAGTTCAAGATGATGCTCCATCTAACACTCCCCATGGGAGGTTGTTCGTGCCTAAAACCTTTAGGAGAAATTTGTTTGTGGAGCGTCATGAGTCTCGGTTGGCAGGTCATCCAGGAATTTCTGAGACTAAGAGACTTATCAGTCGCAGTTTTTGGTGGCCTAGATGGCAGAAAGAAGTCATCAAGTGGGTGCGTCAATGTACTGTGTGTGCTAGGTCAAAGGCTTCACATACTCCTGCTGCGGGGTTGCTTTGCCCTATGGAGGTTCCTAGTGCACCTTGGACGCATCTCACAATGGATTTTATTACTGATCTGCCTATGTCCTAGGGTCTTACTGTCATCTGGGTGGTCGTGGACCGTTTTAGTAAGATATGTCATTTGGTTCCATTCATTAAGTTGCCCTGCACCAAGACTCTAGCTAAGGCGTTTGTTAAGGAGATTGTCAAGCTTCATGGCGTTCCCACGGATATTGTGTCTGATAGAGGACCTCAATTTGTGGCTCGCTTTTGGCGTGCTTTTTGTGACAGGTTGGGAGTCCATTTGTCATTTTCGTCTGGGTATCATCCTGAGTCGAATGGACAGACTGAAAGAAAGAACCAGGATGTAGAACAGTTTTTGCATTGCTTTGTGACGGACAATCAAGAGGTGTGGTCTGAGTTTCTGCCTATCGCAGAACTTGCTCTTAACAATCATACATCCTCCTCAGCTGGGTGTTATCCTTTTTTTTGTTGTACTGGGAGACATCCGTCTTTTGGTTTGTTCTCCAAATCGGGGTCAGCGGTGCCGGAGGAGGAGAATTTGTCTGGTGATTTGGAGAGAGTTTGGACTAATGTACGCTGCAACCTTCAAGAGGCTAACAAGAAGTCCAAGAAGTATTTTGACAGGAAATGTAAGGAGGTTTTGTTTACTGTGGGTGACATGGTTTGGTTGTCCTCAAGGAACTTGCGGTTGAGGATTACCTCTAAAAAACTGGGTCCTAAGTTTGTGGGTCCATTTAAAGTGCTTCAGGTTATTAACCCGTCTGCGGTTAGGTTGGATGTCCCTACTTCCTGAAAGATTAATTCTGTGTTTCATGTTTCCTTGTTGAAAAAAGCTGATGTATCAGATAGGGATGCCACTGTCACAGTTCCTCCTGTGGTGAAAGACGGCGAATATGAAATTTCTCGTATTTTGAATTCTAGATGGCATAGAGGGAGATTACAGTATCTCGTCTCCTGGAAGGGTTTCGGTCCCGAAGATAACTCCTGGGTAAGGGCGGATGATGTCTCTGCTCCTAGGCTTGTTAGAGCTTTCCACAAGAGGTTTCCGGATAGGCCTGGGCCTGGAGGATCCGGAGGATCCTCATAAAACCCTCCTGTTTGTTTTTTCCATCTTGTGTTTTGCGGTCACGTGACCATCTGCCTTTATATTCAAGCTCCGCCCTTTTGGCTGTGCTGGACTTCAGTGTTGTTTGACTGTTTTGCTAGCCAGCTGCTTCTGTGCCTTTCTCTGTCAGTTCGCTTGGTCCTTCTGGGACCTCTAGTACCTTTTTGTCTTTTGTGTTCTGCAACAACTTCTCTGTTTAGGAGGTGTCCCATTTTTGTTCCAGTCCTTAGTTCTTTTAGGGACCCCTCCCCTTTATGCTTTAGGTCTTCGTTCAGACTAGCCGAGGACTAAGGCGGGTCTGTTCACTAGGAACAGGCAGCCCGCTACATCATAGGGATTCAGCTTAGTCTTACTGTAGGGATAGCTTTCCCCTTTCTTTCCTTAGTACTTGTTGCAGATCATAACAGCGACAGCCATCAGCTTTCGGAAACCCTCTGTATCTATCAGGCGGAAACACCGCACTTCTGTGGCCAACAGATTGGAGAAGGTGGATTTCAACCTCTTAGGTTTGTCATGTGTAGGATGAAACAATCTTTTACGTGACCACAACTGCGGGACCGGGGGCTGGCTGCAGTGCTGGGAGAGCAATATCTGTACCAAATAATTAATTTCACTACAGTATGGATGGATGGATGGAGACCAAAACCTCTTCCACTACAGCCAACCCAGGAGATGGAGACATAACCAGGAGTGTTGACATTTCCCTAAATCGCCCTAACACCAACAAAGTGGCATCAATTTCACTAGATTACAAGTAGTATAATGGAGAACAAAATATCTTACACTGCAGCCAACCCAATAGATGGAGACCAAATCAGGATTCTCCACATTTCCAAAAATTAGTGGCAGACACCAGCAAAGTGGCATCAATTTCAGTACAGTAGAAATAGTGTAATTAGGACCGAAACCTCTTCCAGTACAGCCAACCCAGTAGATTGAGACTCAATCAGAAGTGTTTACAATTCCTTAAATTAATGCCTAACACCACCAAAGTGACATCAATTTCACCAGAGTAGAAGTTGTTTAATGGAGACAGAAACCTCTTCCACTACATCCAACCCAATAGATGGAGACCCAGTCAGGAGTGTTGACATTTTAATAAGTTAGGGCCTAAAACCAACAAACTGGCATCAATTTCACTAGAATTTAAGTAGTATAATGGAGACCGACACCGCTTCCACTACAGCCAACCCAATAGATGGAGACCCAATCAGGATTCCCCACATTTCCAAAACTTAGTGCCAGACACCAGCAAAATAGCATCAATTTCAGTACAGTTGAAATAGTGTAATTAGGACCAAAACCTCTTCAAGTACAGCCAACCCAGTAAATGGAGACTCAATTAGAAGTGTTTACATTTCCCTAAATTAGAGCCTAACACCATCAAAGTGGCATCAATTTCACCAGAGTAGAAGTAGTTTAATGGAGACAGAAACCTCTTCCACTACAGCCAACCCAATAGATGGAGACCCAGTCAGGAGTGTTGACATTTTAATAAGTTAGGGCTTAAAACCACCAACGTGGCATCAATTTCACTCGAGTTTAAGTAGATTTAGTCAAGTAATGAGGGATGTTGTCTGCGACATGCTGGTATAGTGCAGGCACAGCTTTCTTAGAGAAGTAATGGCAACTGGGCAACTGGTACTGGGGGACTGCGACAGCCATCAGCTTTCGGAAACCCTCTGTATCTATCAGGCAGAAACGCAGCATTTCCGTGGCCAACAGATTGGAGAAGGTGGAGTTCAACCTCTTAGGTTTGTCATGTGCAGGATGAAACAATCTTTTACGTGACCACAACTGCGGGACCGAGGGCTGGCTGCAGTGCTGGGAGAGCTATGGTGAAACGGACAAACTGCTGGACCCTGAGTGAGGTGAAGGCGCAGATGTTACAGTGGATTGAGAAACATGTGGTGTGCTCGGTGAAATAAACACAGCAGGCATATCCACTTCAGTTACAGCTGACGAGCTCTCACTCAGCGTGATTTGAGTGGGTAGAGAACCGGTGGTTCTGCAGTGGGAGACCTGCGTGCCAATATTTGGCATGGTAACAGAGGAGGAGGAAGAAGCAGCGGATGCGGTTGATGGGGCAGCTGATGGTTGTTGAGGTCCGCTGGTCTGCATTTCAGTGTGGTGAGATTCCCAGCGTATCGCATGCTGTTTGCGCATGTGAACGTTCATGCATGTAGTAGTCAAATTATTGCAGTTTTTCCCTCTACTGAGTTTTTTATTGCAAAGTTTGCAGATAACGTGAGTTGGCTCATCCATTGAGGTGACAAAAAAGGCCCAGGCTAGGCAACCTTTGCCGCCTCTGCGAGCTGCAGACCAGCGACCGCTGCTAGCCACAGCATCAGTTGTGGCTAAGGATGCAGTGCTCCTTGTGCTTGCATCACTCCGTGTCTGTGCTGTAGGGCGAAAAGTAACCTCATCGTCTTCTTCCTCCACCTCCTCAGATGAGCTACTCGGCTGCGTGACTCTGGGTTCACACCAAGTAGGATCTTCAATCTTGTCATCATCCAATGTGTTATCCCATTCCTCGCCCTCAGATTGACCCTTCTGCTCTTGTTGCCCTGACAGCACAGTACAGTCCCTATGAGCCTCAGGTATCTGAGTCTCATCAGGATCCCCTCCCTACCCGGTGGTTAACATCTGGTGACGAGGATCAAGAACTTGCTCGGACCCTACTCCATCCTGCCCCAAATAAAACCTAAAAAATGTTGGGCATTGGTGCAGATGCTTTCCTCCTCTTCTTGACTATGTGAATATTTGGAGTACACTTCTGATGCCCATGGTATAGAATGAGTGAACAGTTCTACAGACTCGCCCATCTGTGGTTCCCTACAGTCAGTTTGGGCACTTGGACGGTTGTGGTGCTGGGGGAAGCAAGGGTAATTAGGGTGCCACCTCTGTGGACTGTATTTTGTGTGTTGTTGATGTGGAGGAAGAAGAGGAGAGGCCACTTGAAGCAACGCTTGCCATCCACTGGAGCACCTGCTCTTTCTGACCCTAATCAACAAGGCGTATCACTGTGCGGCTGCCAAAGAAAGGGAGTGAAGTAGCCCGTCCACTAACAGAAGTTAGTCTTCAGATAGGACATGACGGTGTTGGTTCACTAGTGCTTTCACCAACATTACCACCTACCCCACGTATACCTTGAACACCAAGCCTATTCACCCTTCCACCACGACCTCACTTTTTCCCACTCATGTTGCTCAGATACTGTAGTAGGAGCACGCTATTAGCAAAACACAATTAGATTTTTTCCTCTGCAACAGCTCTGCAGACACCTGAATTTCAGCGGCACTAAAGGACAAGGTAAGGTATGGCTTGCTGTATAACGTTACTAACAGAACAAAGTATTTTTTTATCTGTGGATGAGGCCTATATAACATAGGAGATATTTTCCAAACTATTTCAAACAGAGATGTCCCTGCTGTATAACGTTAGGAACCAAAAAAAGTACTTTTTTAGTGTGGATGATACCTCTATAACATACGAGATATTCTCCAAACTATTTCAAACTCAGATCTAGCCTGCTGTATCACAATAAGAACAGCAAAAAATAGATTTTTTTACTCTGCATAAGCTCTGAATACAGCTGTACTTCACCGCCACTAAAAGGACTAGGTGGATTATAGCAGAGTGTAACACGTTTGCGACACAAAACAAATCTTTTGTGGACTCTGCCTGCCAACAGAAAAAATAGATTTGTTTTACTGTGCATACAGTAGAAGTATACTGTTCACCCACCAAAATAATGAAAAACTGGGCTAACACAGCTTGCACTATCACATTATCAAATGAAAAAAAAAGGTTTTTGTGCTCTGCACTGAGAAGCTCTGCACTGACAACCTCTGCAGAGTCGGCAGACAGCTGAATTTCAACCCCACAAAATCAAAAAGTGGTCTACAAGAGCTTGCTTGCTTTATCACATTAGCAAGTGCAAAAATAGATTGAAGGTATACTCATGCATGGAGCACAATACAACCGGTGCACAACACTGTTCTATGGCATGAGCCCTGCTCTTTCTATCAGAATCTCAGTAATTGCACAATTGCTGCAAGGTCGATTGAACAGCTACACAGCACAGAACTTATTTACACTATCTGACTTTCACATAAGCGCCCATCTATCTTGCTAATACAGCTAATATCTGTAAGTACACGGGCACACACTGAGCAGCGTCTGTCTCCAGCATTGTGACATGCATATAATGGTGCTGAGGGAACATAGTCCCTTTTTATATAGATATGACATGTAATTTCAGCATCCAATTGCAGAATCCCTTGTTTCTGGACACTGTGGATGCTTCCTGCGGTCTGATTGGCTAGCCACGCTTTCCTGATTTAAAATTACAGCCTACAGAAAAAAAAAAGTGCGCCGCTGATCTGACTTGTTCTGAGCTGTCACCAGCCCCCCGCACTCATCTACCATGTCCCCACGCTCATCATACACAAGCACTATGCTAGCAAAACTGTAAAAAATGCTATAGTTGCCCCTCAATCACGCTCCTGCATTTATTCGCCGAACATTGCCGATTTTTCCCGAATTTAAGAAATTTTGCTCGCATTTTAGATTACGAATCCGAATGTGTCATATTCGTGTCAAATTCAAGTTGTAAATTCGGATTACGAACAAATCCACTCAACACTAATCTTGAGAACACCACCAATTGCTCAAAATTCCCTCGAGAGGTACATAGCTAAGGAGACAGGAGAGCACATTTTCGGGTTGAGTGCACATACGGAGTGGGATGTGGAGTCATTAAAAAGCAAAGGCTGTGCAGACTATGCTTTCTATTTCTCTACTCCGGAAATACATGCTCAATGTATTTGCATGTACATATTTTATATATGTGTGTCTAATGTAAATGTGAGTTTAATGTGCGTGTGTATACACAGGTGGGGCCTAATGGAGGTGGTGATCCAGAACCAAATCTTGAAAGGGGCACTTCACTGTCAGTGTTCTCCTTCCTGGTCACATGATGGCAGATTTACTATCTCTGATAAAATTGTACTGTCTCTTATAGACCTTGTTTTTAACCTGTATACAGATTACATAATGTACAGGTGTATCTCACTAAATTAGAATATCATCAAAAAGTTAATTTATTTCAGTTCTTCAATACAAAAAGTGAAACTCATATATTATATAGAGTCATTACAAACATAGTGATCTATTTCAAGTGTTTATTTCTGTTAATGTTGATGATTATGGCTTACAGCCAATGAAAACACAAAAGTTATTATCTCAGTAAATTAGAATACTTCATAACTACAGCTTGAAAAATGATTTTAAAACGTTGGCCTACTGAAATCTACTGTATGTTCAGTAAATGCATTCAATACTTGGTCGGGGCTCCTTTTGTATCAATTACTGCATCAATGCGGCGTGGCATGGAGGCGATCAGCCTGAGGTGTTATGGAAGGTGTTATGGAAGCCCAGGTTGCTTTGATAGCAGCCTTCAGCTCGTCTGCATTGTTGGGTCTGGTGTCTCTCATCTTCCTCTTGACAATACCCCATAAATTCTCTATGGGATTAAGGTCAAGTGAGTTTGCTGGCCAATCAAGCACAGTGATACTGTTGTTTTGTATTGGTACTTTTGGCAGTGTGAACAGGTGTGAAGTCCTGCTGGAGAATGAAATTTCCATCCCCAAAAAGCTTGTCAGCAGAGGGAAGCATGAAGTGCTCTAAAATTTCCTGATAGATGGCTGCTCTGACTGTGGTCTTGATAAAAAACAGTGGACCTACACCAGCAGATGACATGGCTCCCCAAACCATCACTGATTGTGGAAACTTCACACTAGACCTCAAGCAGCTTGGATTGTGTGCCTCTCCACTCTTCCTCCAGACTCTGGGACCTTGAGTTCCTAATGAAGATTGGAACTCTGGAATCTTGTGGAGTGTATCAATGACTGCCTTCTGGACATCTGTCAAGTCAGCAGTCTTCCCCATGATTGTGGAGCCTACTGAAACAGACTAAGGGACCTTTTAAACGCTTAGGAAGCCTTTGCAGGTGTTTTTTGTTAATTTTTCTAGTTTACTGAGTTAATGACTGTTGTGTTTTCATTGGCTGTAAGTCATAATCATCAACATTAACAGAAATAAACACTTGAAATAGATCACTCTGTTTGTAATGACTCTATATAATACAGTATATGAGTTTCACTTTTTGTATTGAAGAACTGAAATAAATTAACTTTTTGATGATATTCTAATTTAGTGAGATGCACCTGTATTACCTCTTTCATTCCTAAATTCCAGGGAGAAATTCCTACTAGCATCCTGAACATCCTCAAAGCATTGACCCTAATGAAGTACAGCTAAGAATTTTATGCCAAACAGTTTGAAGAACATATGACACCTAAATATCCTCAGAAATGCATTAATGTATGGAAGTAAACATACATTTTCTTAGATACACATAGACACAGAGCTCAAACATTCAATTTTCACATGAAATTTTGAAACAAGTATGGACATTAAATATTTATTTATCATTATTAAAAGGGTTTGTGGGGAATTTAAACAAAAGTTGCTTAACAGCAGAAAATGGTATAAGATGGAAAAATCAAACCCTTCAGCTCCAGCATCGCCACCCTAGTGGTCCTTCCTGGTCACGCTGCGATGATGTCATTCATGTGACTGCTGCAGGCAATCATTGGTCTTAAAGGTGATACTTGCATATATGGCATGTGACCAAGTAAGCCAGTTATAGACAGCAGCAATCTCGTGAATGCAAGTGTGACCGGGACCATCTAAGTGTGGCACACTGTGGTAGCAGGGGATTTAACAAGGTAAGTAATGATTTTTTTTATTATCTCCTGTTCCTAGACAACTTTATTAAAAGCACTGACAACTAGTGATGAGCGACCACTAAAATGCTCGGGTGCTCGACCCAAGCAACGAGCCAAATGTAAGTCAATGGGAAACTCGAGCATTTTTCCAGTGGCCCGCCCCTCCCCCCTCCCCAGAGGTCTGCAGGGGGCCTAAAAATTGGCCAAATCGATGGGAACAATGCTAAAATGATATGGGAACAGCATAGGAAAGACCTCTGGAAACATCTCTGACTCCCATGTTACTGCTGTGAACAACATTGTCAAAGGTATTACGCCACTTTTACGGACTCACAATAAAACATACAAAAACAAAGCCAAAATGGATTTTCCTGGAAAAAATGTTAAAGAAAATTCTTTCCAGGGTAATGATTTGTATATAAGGCAAAATAAATAACCAAAAACAAAAATGCTCCTCCACACTTTGGCCTATGTTCACATGTAGCGTTTTTGATGTGTTTTTGCACTTTTGCATTGCTTTCAACGGTGAAAAATACATTCACCGGGAGATGTCATTTTAACATTTTACTACCTTATCTGGTCATGTGTGTGTGAGACATTATCAGACACATCCATACAGTGCTGAAATGACATGGGAACAGTATGGGGAAGACCCCTGAAAGCATCTCTGCATCCCAGGTCACTGCTTGAAAGGTGTCATCAGATGTGATCCTATATTACTGCGATAATAATACAGACATTTTTGGCAACGTGGCAAATATTAAACTCCATTTAAAATGGGAAAGGCGTGTGGCAAGGCACAAGAAAGTGGACGCAATTGTGATGGTGATGGTGCACGCAGAGGCAGAGGCGAGGCCGTGGGCAAGATGAAACTGTGCCTGCTGAGGGAGCACAACAAGCACCCACATCATGTCGACCTAGCTTCCTGTCCCTCTTTTTTAGGGGGCCACGGAATACCACTATTGAAGCCAGACCAGTGTGAAAAGGTTGTTGGTTGGATAGCAGATAAATAGATAATGCTTCCAGGCAGTTTGCAACCACCACCCTGTCTTCCACACGGTCCAGTCTCAGTAGCCATGAGTCTGGACCACATTATTATTATTATTATTATTATTATTATTATTGAAAGCAATGAAAAAAGAAAAAAAAGGTAGCACTCACCGGTCTACTTGTTAAAAAGCCATAAATTTATTATTCCATTAAAAATGGTACAGGGGGAGAATGGAAGGAAACCTCCGGACGACGGCCGTTTCGCGCCTTCTTGTGCTTCAACGGGTCCTAAGGTATGTGAAGAAACAAGCCAGTGGAAGATATAACAAAACAATCCTGCTGTGCAGCGGTATGGTGGAGCGATCGTTACTGCAGGTTGTAGGCTTGTCGAAGAGGTAGGTCTTCAGGTTTGTTTTGAAGGTTTCCACGGTAGGCGAGAGCCTGATATGTTGGGGTAGAGAGTTCAAGAGGAGGGGGGATACATGGGAGAAATCTTGTATGCGATTGTGGCAGCAGGAGATAAGAGGGGAGTAGAGAAGAAGATCTTGTGAGGTTCGGGGGTTGCATGCAGGTAAGTACTGGGAGACTAGGTCACAGATGTATGGAGGAGACAGGTTGTGGATGGCTTTGCATGCCAAGGTTAGGGTACTGAACTGAAGTCTCTGGGCAAGGGGAACTAGTGAAGGGATTGACAGAGAGGAGAGGCCGAACAATAGCGGGGGGGCAGGTGAATTAGTCGGGCAGCAGAGCTTAGGAGAGATTGGAGGGGTGCGAGAGTGTTAGAAGGGAGGCCACAGAGCAGGAGGTTGCAGTAGTTGAGGCGGGAGATGATGAGGGCATGCACAATTGTTTTTTCAGATTCTTATTTGAGGAATGTGTAGATCCGGGAGATTTTTTTTTTACTTGGAGTCGGTATATTCCGGACCCTGATCCTCCTTCCTCCCACCATGTCGAGTCCCCGGAGACAACTGCTTCAATACTGAGACACTCAAGAGCTGTTTTGTTCATTTTTCCATTTATAGATTCTGGCCTCTCGCTCGGTCCGCTTCAACCTGCGCAACAGGAGATCGCATGTAGCGATGTCCAAATATTTTAGCAGCCATGGTCACACAAAGGTGACGGTGGAAAAGTGCAATTATTGTCACAAAAGGTGGATGATGATGAGACACAATGGACAGAAAGTCAGGAGGAGGACCAGGGTGCGGATGTGTAAAATGAGGGGTGGATGATGAAGTCACTGACCCAACCTGGTAAGATGACATGCATAGCATGGACAGCAGCGCAGAGGGGGAGAGAGGTGTTGCACCACAACTGGCAGGAAGAAGCAGTGGGGTGGCCCAGACACAAGGCGGGCAACTGTTCCCCAAAACACTAATACCAGGGAATTTGCCAGTCCAACTGCTAGATCTTCCAGAGTCTGGCTCTTTTTTAAAGACTATCCAGTTAACTCCAAAAAGTCCATTTACAACATCTGCCATGTCAGCATCAGAGGGGCAGCAAAATTACCAGCCTGACCATCACCAGCTTAGTCAGGCACATGTTGTCCCTTCTGTTCTCCCTCTGATACCTAACAAACAGGTAATGCTGGAGAAACTTGCACCTACTGCCGCTCAGTGTCTTCAGCTCCTTTGTGCAAAACTAATGTTTGGGCAGCCAGTTTACCAAATACAATTCCTGAGATATGGAAATTGTGGATGGCTTCGCTTCTGGTATTGGGTGATAATACCAAACCATGGTGTGCCATTCACTGGATATCCCTGGCTGGTTGGAGAAAAGCTCATTCCCACAGAAACGTACCAGCAAGCTAAGGAGATGGTGGCCTCTATCATCATGAAAGTTTGTTCGTTGTCTAGGAGACCGACCACCGCTGCTGTCTACCTTGTGAACATTGTGTTGAAGCTGGCAAGGTCAAAGGGGTTACATTGGCGAGTCTGGTTTTAAAACTAAAGATCCTGCTGTGTTTTTATAGTTTTTTTTGTTTTTTTATACGTCTCTTCAAATGTGTATTGGAGTGCATCCTAATTTTTGGCAGCCCTTGAAATTGCTGCATACGCAATAACACTATAGCAAACTCACTCCTTAATAATGGGAAGGACAATTCAAATAGATTTTATATTCTAGAATATTACTTGTCTTATCTGAAATTCGTTTACGGGTGAGCTATCGCAGTATGGATAGCGTATTACACCGATCCAGCCAGGTATTATGGCCTTATACTGAGTGCTGCTGGTGCTGCAGGAAAAAAAAGAAATCTATTCTATTCCCTATTAATACCGCTGCAAGATGCATTTACATCAGCTCGAGATGAGTGTTCATTCTGGTTGCATAAATCTCTTCCACAGTCCATACCTTTTCTTTTCTTTTATTTATTTGGCCTTATATACAAGTCATGACCCTGTAAAGAATGTTTCTTAACATTTCTTCCAGGAAAATCCATTTTAGCTTTGTTTTTGTATGTTTTATTGTCAGTCCGTAAAAATGGTGTAATACTCTGACAACATTGTTCACAGACATGCGATTTTCAAAATTCTGGATTATTAGCGCATTAATATCTGATCCTGTCTGATGACCACGGTTTTAGGCAGTGGCGTTAGAGATATGGTATTGGTCAGCGACTAAGTGTGAATAGGTTTAACAACACACAACTGGCAGACTTTAACTGGAGTGTAATATTTGGCACGCTCTACAAAATGTGACGATTATTACCGCAGTAATATTGTATCATGTGTGATGACCACGGTTTTAGGCAGTGACGTTAGAAATATGGTATTGGTCAGTGACTAAGTGTGAATAGGTTGAACAACACACAACTGGCAGACTTTAACTGGAGTGTAATATTTGGCATGCTCCAAAAATGTGACGATTATTACCGCAGTAATATGGGATCACGTCTGATGATGGACAAGTTTCTCTGCTTCCACAATACAGCAATGCAGGTAAAATCAAAAAAATCTGGCTGTATTCTGCTAACAAGCAAATGGAGCATTATTTGCTTTTTAAACAAATAATCAGGATTAAAAGCAAAAAAATATTATCCCTGATATCTATATGCAGCTGGCTGTGGCATTACAATGAGTGGCAGGCGATCTCTGCATGTTTATTCACTGCTAAAAAACAGCGTCAAACATGCGGAGCGGGGCGGGGAGTTGAGTTCCCACTCGAGCATCCTGGAAGTACTCGTCGAGCATCTCGAACAGTGAGATACTCGGGCGAGTACCGAGCAGTAGCGAGCACGCTCGCTCATCACTACTGACAACCCCTTTAAAGCCTGTCGATACTTTGCTATCTTTTGTTTGTATTACATGTGTTAATTGAAAAAGGAATTTCTGCAATTAGCTTTGATTAACCCATTAATAACATCTGACGTACTAATACGCGTCTGTGCCCTGGGACTTAAGAGCCAGACCCGTATTAGTACGTCATGGCGATCGCGCGCGCACACAGGCTGTGCGGGCGCGATCGCCGCCGGGTGTCAGCTGATTGTCACAGCTGACACCCGGTACTATGTGCAGGGAGCGGTCCTGCACTGCTTCCAGCACATTAACCCCCGCGATGCTGCGATCGAAGTCGATCGAAGTCGATCGCAGCATTGCGGGGGCAAGGGGAGGTGATCAGCGATACTCACCTCCTCTTCCGGCTTCCAGCGCAGTCTGCAAAGGCTTCCCGGGTGTTGCCATGACGACCCGATGTCGTCATGACAACATCCGGGTCACCAGAGAGCAGGAAGATTGCTTGGGCATGCGCAGTGCATCTCCAAGCAATCTTCACACTGTGCACTTCTGACAGCCTTCATGGCATAGGGATGGTGCTTCATTCCTGTGCCATGCAGGCGATCAGAAAAAAAAAAGTGAAAGTCCCAGAGTGGGACAAAGTAATAAAGTGTATAAACTGTGTGAAAGTGGAAAAAAAAAAAATGTGCAAAAATATTATAAAAAAATTAAAAAAATAATACACCAAAAATAAAAATATAATGTACCCATCAATAAATATTATTATAAAAAAAACAAACAAAAAAAACAATAAAAGTACACATATTTGGTATCGCCGCGTCCGGAACAACCTGACCTATAAAACTGTCCCACTAGTTAACCCCTTCAGTGAACACGGTAAAAAAAAAAAAAAAAAAGAAAACGAAGCAAAAAACAATGCTTTATCACCATACCGCCAAACAAAAAGTGGAATAACACACGATCAAAAAGACGCAAATAAATAAGAATAATACCGCTGAAAACGTCATCTCGTCCCGCAAAAAACAAGCCGCTATACAGCTCCATCAGCTGAAAAATAAAAAAGTTATAGCTCTCAGAATAAAGCGATGCTAAAAAATATTTTTTTCTATAAAATAGCTTTTATTGTGTATAAGCGCCAAAACATAGAAAAATGCTACAAATGTGGTACCGCTGTAAACGTACTGACCCGAAGAATAAAGCTACCTCATAAATTTTACCACACGCGGAACACAATAAAAAAAAAAAAAAAAAACAATTCCTGAATTGTTGGTTTTTCTTTATTCTGCCTCCCAAAAATCGGAATAGAAAGCGATCAAAAAATGTCACGTGCCTGAAAATGGCACCAATAACAACGTCAAGTCATCCCGCAAAAAACGAGCCATCACATGACTGTCTGCCAAAATCTGGAAAAATTATAGCTCTCAAAATATGGCGATGCAAAAACTAGATTTTACAAAAAATGCGTCTTTTAGTGTGTGACAGCTGTCAGTCATAAAAACCCCATATGATTCTGGCATTGCTGTAATCACACCGACCCGAAGAATAAAGTCGTCTAATCACTTATACCGCACAAGGAACGGCGTCAAAAATAAACTCTTGGGTTAGGATTGGGCTAGGGTTAGGGCTGGGTTTGGGGCTAGGGTTGTGCTGGGGCTAGGGTTGTGCTGGGGCTAGGGTTGTGCTGGGGCTAGGGTTGTGCTAGGGCTAGGGTTGTGCTAGGGCTAGGGTTGTGCTAGGGCTAGGGTTGTGCTAGGGTTAGGGCTGGGGTTGGGATTTTTTTCAAAAGTAAGAAAAAAAGATGACGATATGGCGACTAGTGTTGAGAGCAAGTGCTCGCTACTTGAGTTTGCATCGGGTGCTCTGGTATGCATTGAGTATCGTGGGTATTTGAGTGACATGCTCGAGTCTCTGCCCCATATGCTTCGCGGCCAAAAAACTTTACGGGGATTGCCTGCCATGCACGAGCGATCCCCGCATGTTTTTTTTTGGGTGTCTAATAACCGTGAAACATGCGGAGCAGGGACTCGAGCACGTCACTCGAGCACACGCTGTACATGGTGCATACCTGAGTACCTGATGCAAACTCAAGTAGCGAGCACTTGCGCTCAAGAATAATGAAAACTTATTCAATATGATGACCTAATGTAAACAAATTCTGTGCCGTACCTCTGGGTTCAAAATGTTCACTATACACCTTAATAAAATCCTTGAGGGGTATAGTTTCCAAAATGGGGACACTTGTGGGGGAGCTCCACAGTTTAGGCACATCACTGGCTCTCCAAACGCGACATGGTGTCCGCTAACAAATTGAATGGAAAATCGGCTCAAATTGTTAACGGACGCCATGTTGCGTTTGGAGAGCCCCTGTGTTCCCAAACATTGGAGCTCCCCCACAAGTGACCCCATTTTGGAAACTAGACCCCCCAAGGCACCTATCTAGATGCATAGTGAGCACTTGGAACCCCCAGGTGCTTCACAAATTGATTCGTAAAAATGAAAAAGTGAAAAAAAAAACACTTTTTCATTTTTATGAATCAATTTGTGAAGCACCTGGGGTTCCAAGTGCTCACTATGAATCTAGATAGGTGCCTTGGGGGGTCTAGTTTCCAAAATGGGGTCACTTGTGGGGGAGCTCCAATGTTTGGGCACACAGGGACTCTCCAAATGCAACATGATATCCGCTAACAAATTGTCGGCTCAATTTGTTAGCGGATATCATGTTGCATTTGGAGAGTCCCTGTGTGCCCAAACATTGGAGCTCCCCCACAAGTGACCCCATTTTGGAAACTAGACCCCCCAAGGCACCTATCTAGATGCATAGTGAGCACTTGGAACCCCAGGTGTTTCACAAATTGATTCATAAAAATGAAAAAGTGTTTTTTTTTTCACTTTTTCATTTTTACGAATCAATTTGTGAAGCACCTAGGGGTTCCAAGTGCTCACTATGCATCTAGAAAGGTGCCTTGGGGGTTCTAGTTTCCAAAATGGGGTCACTTGTGGGGGAGCTCCAAAGTTTGGGCACAGAGGGGCTCTCCAAACGCAATGTGGTGTCCGCTAACAATTTGAGCCGATTTTCCATTCAATTTGTTAGCGGATACCATGTTGCATTTAGAGAATCCCTGTGTGCCCAAACATTGGAGCTCCCCCACAAGTGACCCCATTTTGGAAACTAGACCCCCCAAGGCACCTATCTAGATGCATAGTGAGCACTTGGAACCCCCAGGTGCTTCACAAATTGATTCGTAAAAATGAAAAAGTGAAAAAAAAAACACTTTTTCATTTTTATGAATCAATTTGTGAAGCACCTGGGGGTTCCAAGTGCTCACTATGCATCTAGAAAGGTGCCTTGGGGGGTCTAGTTTCCAAAATGGGGTCACTTGTGGGGGAGCTCCAAAGTTTGGGCACAGAGGGGCTCTCCAAACGCAATGTGGTGTCCGCTAACAATTTGAGCCGATTTTCCATTCAATTTGTTAGCGGATACCATGTTGCATTTAGAGAGTCCCTGTGTGCCCAAACATTGGAGCTCCCCCACAAGTGACCCCATTTTGGAAACTAGACCCCCCAAGGTACCTATCTAGATGCATAGTGAGCACTTGGAACCCGTAGGTGCTTCACAAATTGATTCGTAAAAATGAAAAAGTGTTTTTTTTTTCACTTTTTCATTTTTACGATTCAATTTGTGAAGAACCTGGGGGTTCCAAGTGCTCACTATGCATCTAGAAAGGTGCCTTGGGGGGTCTAGTTTCCAAAATGGGGTCACTTGTGGGGGAGCTCCAAAGTTTGGGCACAGAGGGGCTCTCCAAACGCAATGTGGTGTCCGCTAACAATTTGAGTCGATTTTCCATTCAATTTGTTAGCGGATACCATGTTGTATTTAGAGAGTCCCTGTGTGTCCAAACATTGGAGCTCCCCCACAAGTGACCCCATTTTGGAAACTAGACCCCCCAAGGCACCTATCTAGATGCATAGTGAGCACATGGAACCCCTAAGTGCTTCACAAATTGATTCGTAAAAATGAAAAAGTGTTTTTTTTTTCACTTTTTCATTTTTACGAATCAATTTGTGAAGCACCTGGGGGTTCCAAGTGCTCACTATGCATCTATAAAGGTGCCTTGTGGGGTCTAGTTTCCAAAATGGGGTCACTTGTGGGGGAGCTCCAATGTTTGGGCACACAGGGGCTCTCCAAACACAACATGGCGTCCGCTAATTATTCAAGCAAATTTTACAATCAAAAAGTCAAATGGCGCTCCTTCCCTTCCGAGCCCTGCCGTGCGCCCAAACAGTGTTTTTTCCCCCAAATATTGGGTATCTGCGTGCCCAGGGGAAATTACACAACAAATTTTGGGGTCCATTTTTTCTTGTTACCCCTGTGAAAATAAAAAAAATTGGGTCTAAAGTAACATTTTTGTGAAAAAAGTTAAATGTTCATTTTTTTCTTCCACATTCAAAAAATTCCTGTGAAGCACCTGAAGGGTTAATAAAGTTCTTGAATGTGGTTTTGAGCACCTTGAGGGGTACAGTTTTTAGAATGGTGTCACTTTTGGGTATTTTCTGTCAAAAAGACCTCTCCAAGTGACTTCAAATGTGATGTGGTCCCTAAAAAAATGGTTTTGTAAATTTTGTTGGAAAAATGAGAAATCGCTGGTCAACTTTTAACCCTTATAGCTCCCTAACAAAAAAAAATTTTGGTTCCAAAATTGTGCTGATGTAAAGTAGACATGTGGGAAATGTTATTTATTAACTCTTTTGTGTGACATATCGCTCTGATTTCAGGGCTTAAAAATTCTAATTTTTAAAATTGCAAAATTTTCAAAATTTTTGCCAAATTTCCATTTTTTTCACAAATAAACGCAAGTGATATCGAAGAAATTTTTCCACAGTCATGAAGTACAATATGTCACGAAAAAACAATCTCAGAATCAGGGGGATCCGTTGAAGCGTTCCAGAGTAATTACCTCATAAAGTGACAGTGGTCAGAATTGTAAAAATTGGCCTGGTCATTAACGTGCAAACCACCCGCGGGGCTTAAGGGGTTAAACACGTTTTACTTGTTTTGTTTCTGGAGCTAGCATATATTTAAATGCATTGCAAGTTGCTAATTGCCATTTTGTGTCATTCCCAACAGCCAAGATTCCAGTCAGATTTGACTTTATCATGTTCACTCTTCTGAAAGCTTAATTCTGATTTGATTTGATGTTTTCAGATTTGAGCTCGGATGAGTATTCAGGGCATAAGATGGGCTAGAGATTAATGCAACAGGGAGTTGAATTGTCGAGATTGACAATGAACAGCATTAAGTAGCTTTCAATGTTTTGTTGTACATGTAAGCTGCAGTAGCAAAACTGTGCAAAAATATTAAATTTGCAAAGCCAATTACAGAAATGTTTTATCACACAATACATACAATGAAATGTGCCATATCTTTTAACTTCATATTTATATTATGTATATTACCTTTCTGTATTAAATTTTTATTATTCTACATTATTTCCTGATTTGTTTTTACTATGCATTATTTATTGATTATTATTAGGGTTGAGCGAGTATATTCTGTCCGAGTATGCTCGGGCCGAGCTCCGAGTATTTACAGCTGCTCGGTGATAAGGTTAAAACGCTCCCGTGTGCATGATTTGCAACTGTTTGACAGTTTTATTACATGGGAGGAATGTGTAAGAAATAGACATTCCTCACATGTAATAAAGCTGTCAAACAGTTGCAAATCATGCACACGGGAGCAATTTAACCTTATCACCGAGCAGCTATAAATACTCGGCGAAAGGGTTAATAGAACATACTCGCTCAACACTAATTATTATGCATTATCTACTGATTTCAATAAAACATGCAAATGTGCCATATCCTTCAACTTCATATTTATATTATATGTGTATTATCTTTGTGTATTTAATTATTACGCACTATTTACTGATTTGTTTTTCTCATTCATATACAATATGTATAGTATATACATATAAATTGTAGTGATGAGCGAGCATGCTCGCCACTGCTCGGTACTCGCCCGAGCATCTCAGTACTCGAGATGCTCGGAGCTCGCCGAGTACTTGCGCGATGCTCGGGCGGGAGCTCGGGTCCCCGTCCAGCATGTTTGGTGATAGTTAGAGCACCAATCATGCAGGGATTGTCTGCCACTCACTGTAATGTCACAGCCATGGTGGTTCTGGCATTACAGTGATTTCCCAAATCGATGGGAACAGTGCTCACAGTGAAACATGAAAAGCCGGCAATTCATCAGCGGCATACACCTGTACCCGACAATTTAGAACAGAAAGAATAGAGCATCACACATAGATTAGATAGATAGAAACATGTCAGTCACATATATAATAAGTACAGTGACAGTGTTGGTTACTGTACTTGTTATTTAGTGTTAAAATAAATTATTTATTAAAAAAAATAATAATAGTGTTTTTATGCACCCATCTCTTTAAAAAAGCCGGCCGGCAATTCATCAGCTGCAGACATCGGTACCCGACAATTTAGAACAGAAAGAATAGAGCATCACGCATAGATTAGATAGATAGAAACATGTCAGTCACATACATAATAAATACAGTGACAGTGTTGGTTACTGTACTTGTCATTTAGTGTTAAAATAAAGGATTTCTTAAAAAAAAAATTGGCGTAGGGTTCCCCGTAATTTTAGTCTCTAGCTTGATGTCCAGCTGACATCAAGCCCAGGTTAGTAATGGATAGGCGTCTATAAGACACCCCCATTACTAACCCCATAGTCAAAGTTAAAAAAAACCACAAACACCCAGAATAAAGTCCTTTATTTGAAATAAACACACAATTCTTTAATGTTCTAAATTAAACCATACTTACCATCACGCCCATTCCAGCTGAAGCCACCGATCTCCTGCAATAAAAATAAAATAATAAACCAACCTCATCCTTACCTTTCCATGGTTCCCAGGATGGCTCCAGCTCTGCTACATTCACATGACAGGCTGGATCGCAGCCGAAAGCTGCCATCCAGCTTGCCATGTCGCTTACACTGAGAAGCTCAGGCATGCTTGCGCTCTGCAGTGTCTGGCTGTGACGGCATCCAGATGAGCCGAGGTCATGTCCAATGAACTCAGCTCACCTCATGCACGTCACTGACAGCGTGGGAAAATTCTCCTGCGCATGCGGTGAGCGTGAGAGAATTCTCCTGCGCTCACTGCAAGAGCAGGCGAATTCTCCCTTGCTGGACATGAACTCGGCTCAACTGGATGCCGTCACAGCCAGACACTGAGGAGCGCAAGCATGCCTGTGCTTCTCAGTGTCTGCGGCATGGCAAGCTGGATGGCAGCTTTCGGCTGCGATCCAGCCTGTCATCTGAATGTAGCAGAGCTGAAGCTGTCCTGGGAACCATGGAAAGGTAAGGATGAGGTTGCTTTATTATTAGTGTTGAGCCACCCCCGTAGTGTTCGAGTTCGGTTCGGTTCGTCGAACACCCGTGTGTTCGCCGAACTGTTCGTCGAACTGTTCGTCGAACACCTTCGAACACCGTTAAAACCAATGGCAGGCAAACAAAAACACATAGAAACACATAGAAAACACCTTCAAAGGTGTCCAAAAGCTGACAAACTGCTCAGAAGACACAACTAACACATGGAAAAGTGACAAGTACATATAGTCATGCGAAAAGAAAAGAGGTGGAGGAGTAAAAGGAGGGGGAGACACAGATATAGGCATGTCATGCCCTTCTAAAATCCAAAAAGTGAGAAGCCGAGACGGCCAGTCCGCTCCTGCCCGTGCCACCTCCGTGTCGCCGGGTTTGTGCCAGAGCCGCGGTGAACCCTGACGGCCAGCCCCCCTCTCCCAATACTGGTGCCTGTCCGCTGGTGGGTCGAGAGAGCCCCCCTGTGGTGGAGGCAGCTCTAAGCTTTTTAATTTAAATTGTCCCTCTAATTTGAATGAATACACTTTAAATCCATTTACAAGGATCTATTGGAGGGCAAGTCTCATGCCAGCAGCCGCGTAATTCCAGCTCCAGTAGCGTCCACTAAAGCTGCTGCAGTTAAAAAGCTTTTATAAGGATCGAGCTCGGCTGTCCACCGCAAGGCATCCTAGTGCCAGTCCCAGCCCCTATGCCTTGGGGTGCCTCCTGATGCTCTTCACTAAGTATCCCGTGGTCCCGAAGCATTTCCTTTGAAAAAATTAAGTGTCCAAACTACAGGTGGTGTAGCTTGCTTAACAGCCGGGATAATCCGCTGACTAGCAGACACTGCTACTAGGCACAAAGTATTTCCTGGGCTAGATGCAGTTAAAAATTTGTAAGTAGATACTCTCGTTGGATGCTGAGAAAGCATTCCATAGAGTCTCCTGGCACGCCATATATGATTCTCTTAAAAAGCTTGGGGTAGGGGTCTAGGGGACCCTTTTATAGCCAAAATCACGGCCCTGTATCACAATACGTCACCTAGGCTGAAGATAAATGGAACTGTAGCACCGAGGGCTCGGTTGCTACAGACGCATTGCACCTCACCCAGAGGTGTGATATCTCACTCTCAGATAAGGATGGAGTGTGGATCAGGACCCGACACCTGCATGCATTACACCACATTGCCGTGGGGCAGGGCGACCAATATGCCCCTGAGATGGGCACGACAGTCCCTGTCCCTGGCTGGAGTGGGGGGAGGGAACACTGAGGAAGGGGAACCCTGCAGTGCAGGAGCAGGGAGGAAGCAGTTCCTGGGTGCATTGAGAAGGGAGTATAAAAGGTGGGCACCATCTTAGTTCAGTGCAGAGAAGTCTGAGCAGAAGTGGCAGGGAGCAGGGGCTCTGCATGAGCTCTGCTCCGGAGGCGGGCCTAGTAACAGAGGCCCAGGCCTGCAAGAGGGAGAAGGAAGGAAGAGGAGCGGAGAAGGCTCCAGGAACGAGGAATGAAGGGATCCCAGGGGTGCGGACGGGCGAGTCGCCACCGCACGCCCGAATCCACCTGCGTGGAGGGGTCAGGCCAAAGGGGGAGACCGGTCCCCGAACTAGTGGAGGCAGGAAACGACCCTCAGCTAGAAACCGGAGGCTCTGACATTTTATGTGGCGCAGCCCCTTGCTCCACCCGCTAGGAAGGCACCACATAGGGTCAGGGAAACTGGCGCCAAGTTTACCAAGAGGAGGCCCGAGGCAGCCGGACAGAAGTGTTGGTAAGAAAGGCCAGACAAAGGACACACAAAGGGGGTCCTGTGAAGCGCTCCAAAGTTATCTGGGAGTTGTCTGAGCCCCTCACCTGGTGAGCACAGTGCGACGTGGGCAGCCGTTACCTGCAGACGTGGTCTGGATAATAAGAACTGTGAGTAAAGGCCCTGAACTGCATCACTGACTACGTGTCGTTACTGCTGCTGCCCTGCACCATCACCCCCATCCTCCGCATACACTGCCCTGAGGCTATACTCCTCCCGTGGGGAGTTATGCTACGCTCTGCTGCACCCACAACACCAGCCTTAGCGGTCTGCCCTGTAGCGGCGGTTCACTCTGACCGCAATCCACGGGTGGCGTAGTCGGACATTTAAACATCAAAACCACATAAATAGTTCCGCCACTGGTTTGACCGCCCTGAGCCACGGAACCGGATCGCCGCCACGAAGACTACAACCACCAGCATCCACCAAAAAGTGTCCGGCTCCGGGTGTCCCAAGGCCCAGGGGGTGCGTCAGAACATTTTCATCACCTTTCACAATCACCAATGGGACAAGGCAGGGATGTCCTCTGTCCCCTCTCTTATACATCCTAGTGACGGAGCACCTGCTCTCATCAATTCGCCATAACCCCAATATTAGGTGGATTGAGGTGGGAGGCACCGAGTACAAGTGCTCTCTATTTGCTGATGATGTCCTAGTATATATCACTCAATCACATATATCCATCCCTGCTGTTATGGCTGAAATAGATCACTTTGTTACATGGTAAAATTTTAAAATCAATGCAGCGAAGTCTGAGGCCCTCGATGTCTCCCTCCCTAAATCCATATAGGATTCCATCCAGTCCAACTTTCCCTTTGCCTGGCCCTCACAGGGTATCAAATACTTAGGAATTCCTATTCATAGAGACCTCTCCCATCTATGTTATCTTAATTTTGGGCCCTTTATTGAACAATTCCATACAGACCACGGTTGGCAAGTTAGAACTGTAAGATTCACTACGTGAACCACTGGTGTTTTGTGGAAAAGCACATGTACACCGCGTTCCAAATTATTATGCAAAAAGTGTTTAGGAGTGATAAGGGAAGAATTTGTTTGTTTGTCAGTTAAACTCATTGATGGTGATGTGTGTCAGGGCTCTTTATATCACTGTAAGCAATTGCAGACACCTGTGCTAATTAGTTTGGCAGGTGTGTCCAATGAAAGGCAAGACTACTTAAGAAGGCTCTCTCACATTATTAAGCAGCCTACATTTTCTGCCAAAATGGGAAAGAAAAAGGATGTGTCGGCTGCTGAGAAGCAACAAATTGTGGAGTGTTTAGGTCAAGGCATGACTACAATCAACATTGTGCGATGATCAGGATGAAGTGTCTTGGCAATCAAGAAGTATGTAGCTGATTCACAGTACACACGTGTGCGTGCTGATAAGGGCAAATTGAGGACTCTTTCCTACAGGCAATTACGTCAGGTTGAAACAGCAGCGGCAAAAAAGCCTTGTCATAGCAGCAGACAAGTTTTTGAAGCTGCTTGTGCCTCCAACGTCCCCCGAACAACAAGATGCAGGGTCCTTCAGAGGTTTGCAGCTGTGCATATGCCATCCTGTCGACCTCCTCTATCCACTTCACACAAGCAGAAACGGCTCCAGTGGGCCAAACATTACATGAAGACTGATTTCAAAACTGTTTTGTTCACGGATGAGTGCCGTGCAGCGCTCGATGGTCCAGATGAATGGAGTGGAGGATGGCTGGTTGATGGACACCCCACGCAAACACGGCTACAGCGCCAACAAGGAGGAGGTGGAGTAATGTTTTGGGCTGGAATCATGGGGAGAGAGATTGTCGGCCCCTTTAGGATCCCTGAAGGCGCTAAAGATGAACTCCATAATGTATGTGGATTTTCTCAAACAGCACTTCCTGCCATGGTTCAAGAAGAAGAACCGTGTATTTCACAGCAAGATCATTTTTCTGCATGATAATGCACCATCTCATGCTGCACATAAAACATCTGCATCTCTGGCTGATATGGGCATAAAAGGGGACAAACTTATGGTGTGACCCCCATGCTCCCCTGACCTCTACCCCATTCAGAACCTTTGGAGCATCATTAAAAGGAGTGTCTATGATGGCGGGAGGCAGTTCACATCTAAGCAACAGCTCTGGGAGGGTATTCTGTCCTCATGCAAAACAATTGAAGCAGAAACCATCCAAAACCTGACAAATTCAATGGACGAGAGAGTTCAGAAGCTCCTTTCGAACAAGGGGTCCTATGTGAAAATGTAACATCACCTAGAATAAAGTTTTGAGTTGAAAACTGTTTGATTTCAGTTTCTAACAACCTGCTAATGCTTATAATTTCAAAAATGACCATTTTTTTGGTCTTTATTAAAATGAAAAGGTTGATCGAAAAGTTTGGGGGATCTAAGAGTGTGGCAACCCAGTAGTCATGATTACTTCGAATTCTGACAATATGAGGGTCATGCTGCAGGTAGTGCAGCAAGAAGGCACTTATGTGTCTTGCGCATCTCGGAGCCCCAAAATTATTTTCCGGGCTAGATGCAGCTAAAAATTATTTTTAATTTTAAATCTGGTGAAGCTTATTATAGATGGCCTAATAGGATCAGTGCTGCACACTGCTACAAAGCCCAAATTATTTTCCAGTCAAGATACAGATAAACATGATTAGTAATTTGAAAGCTTAAAACGGTTGGTAGGGTGATTTTAACCAATCATCAAGCTTTTACTCTCCCCAGGATGACACAGGGGTAGAAAAGTCGTTTCGGATCCATGATTTGTTCATCTTTATGAACGTGAGTCTGTCTACATTATCAGTGGAGAGCCGCGTGCGCTTATCTGTCAGCACACCACCAGCAGCGCTGAACACACGTTCAGACAGAACGCTGGCTGCGGGGCATGACAAGATCTCCAAGGCGTAAGTGGCTAGCTCCGGCCATTTATCCAGATTGGAAGCCCAAAAAGAGCAAGGGTCCAGTGACACAGTCGTGGCTTCAATGTTTACTTGGAGATACTCCTGTACCATCGTCTCTAGGCGTTGACTATGTGTCAGACTTCTTGTCTCCTGTGGCCTTGCAAAGGATGGGCTAAAAAAGTGGTGAAATGATTCCGCAAAATTGATGTTACCAGCAGATACTGTGGTTCTGTTACGGTTTGAGTGCTGAACACTTGACGGTCCCACGGTTGGCAAGTTGGAACTGTGAGATTCACTACGTGCACCACTGGTATTTTGTGGAAGAGCACATGTAAGATTCTGCAACAGTCTCTGCTGATACTCCTGCATGCGTGCATCCCTTTCTATGGCAGGAATAATTTCTGCAAATTTACTTTTGTACCGGGGATCTAACAGTGTGGCAACCCAGTAGTCAGGATTATTTCTAATTCTCACAATTCGAGGGTCATGTTGCAGGTAGTGCAGCAAGAAGGCACTCATGTGTGTTGCGCATCCAGGAGCACCAAGTCCCTGTTGTGTTGGTGGCGAGGTAACAATCATGCTTCCTTCCTCTGTCCTCTCCCCCCAACCTCGCACAACAGAAATGTGATCAAGGTCTCCCTCATCTGATGAGTCTTCCATCAGTTCGTCCTCCACTTCTTCCTGGGCTCCTGCACCTTCCTCACTAGTTTGGCTGCTACCATGCGCCCTGGTAAAACCATCTCCCCCACCCTCACATGCCTGCCGCCTTGGTGCTGCCGACCGTCTGGACCTTGCAGATGTTAGCCCTTCCGCATACAACTCCTCCTCCTCTACTTCCTCCACCTCCTCTTGTGCCACCACCTGACTCCGAATTCTGTTTAACATGTGCTCCAGCATGTAAATCACCGGAATAGTCATGCTGATAATGGCATCGTCAGCACTAAACATCTTCGTCGCCATTTCAAAACTGTGCAGAAGGGTGCATAGGTTCCTGATCTGAGACCACTCCTCCAGCGTGATTTGCCCCACCTCTGAATCTCGTTGGCCCAGGCTATACGTCAGAACGTATTGCACCAGGGCTTGTCGGTGCTGCCACAGTCGCTGCAACATGTGCAGAGTTGAATTCCACCGGGTAGGCACATCGCATTTTAGCCGGTGAAGTGGCAGGCCCAACGACTTCTGTAGAGATGTAAGTCGCTGAGCTGCGGGATGCGAACGGCGGAAGTGAGCACACAGCGACCGTGCCCTCTGCAGAAGGCCATCTAGTCTGGGATAGTGGGCTAAAAATTGCTGGACAACCAGGTTCAACACGTGAGCCATACAAGGCACGTGTGTGACATTGCCCCGGCGAAGGGCCGCACCCAGGTTTGCAGCATTGTCGCACACGGCCTTCCCTGGTTTCAGGTCCAGTGGAGACAACCATTCATGAAATTGGTTCTCCAGAGCTGACCACAACTCCTCAGCTGTGTGACTCACATTTCCCAGACATTTCAATGTAAAAACCGCCTGATGACGTTGAGCCCTACTGCCAGCATAGTAAGGAGGTGTGCAGGATCCCTTCTGCGCAGTTAGAAAGCTTGTGGCATGACCAGACAGGCTTTGGGTGCAGGTGGAAGACCAAGAGGAGGTTGAGGAGGCAGAAGCAGTGGAGGAACTTTGACAAAAAGAGGATTGACGCACAACTCGTGGGGACGGCAAGACTTGGACAGCAGCCCCTTGTCCTGCTGTCACCATAGTTACCCAGTGCCCAGTCAGCGACATGTAACGCCCCTGTCCATGCCTACTCGTCCAAGTGTCTGTGGTGAAATGCACCCTGTCACACACAGAGTTTCTCAAAGAAGCGGTGATGTTGTGTGCGACATGCTGGTGGAGCGCAGGCACACCTTTCTTTGAGAAGTAGTGCCGACTGGGCATCTGGTACTGGGGCACTGCGACGGACATAAGGTCTCGAAAATCCTCTGTGTCCACCAGGCGGAAAGGCAGCATTTCTGGAGCCAAGAGCTTGCAGATGGTGAAATTCAACCTCTTAGCTTTCTCATGGCTAGGAGGAAATGGTCTTTTACTTGTCCACATCTGAGGGACCGAGGGCTGGCTATTGTGCTTAGACGGGGTTGATAAGGGTGTCCCCGGCAAACTGCCGGTCTGTGAGGAAGATGCAGGCGGACATGTTAGGTTGCCTTGATCCAAAGGTGGTGCTATCGATGTCGGACAGCGCTCAACACCAGCTGGTGTTACCACCTCCAAAGAAAATGATGACCTGCCAATCACGCTGGCTGTTGCGGGTAAAGAGGTGGCAGGTCTGCGCCCCAAAACAGGTGTGACTGCTGTCCCCCCAGTCACAGAGGATGAAGAGGCCGCGGATGCACAAGATATGGCAGACGGTGATTGGCCCGGCCGGCTAGGCCGCATTGTAGCACACTGAGCTTCCCACTGCAACTTATGCTTCATGTCCATGTGCCGGTTCATGCATGAAGTACTCAAACTATGTATTTTTTGGCCTCTACTTAGCTTTTGCTGACAAATGTTACAGATAACACGAGTTGGGTCATCTTTATCGATCTGAAAAAATGCCCAGGCTATGCAAGGCTTAGCACCCATGCGACCTGAAGAGCCACCACGACTTGTGGTGAGAGGCAGAGTTGTGTTTGAGGATGCAGTTGTTGACGTGCTTCCAGTACTACGTCTCTGTCCAGGAAGGCGCAACCTGACCTCGTCGTCACTAGCATCTTCCTCCACCTCCTCTGCTGACCTCATCTCTTGGCTGACTGTGGGTTGACAGTAAGTGGGATCTCCGACCTCATCATCATCACCCTGTGCGTTATCACACCCGTCGTCCTCAGAGCCAACCTGTTCCTGCCCTGACAAAAAACTAAAGTTGTCGCTCCAATCAGGTATTTGAGTCTTATCATCGTCTTCCTCATTGTCTCCACCAACAGGAGTTACAGTTTGGGAATGAGGGTCTACATTATGGTCAGAACCTTCTGCGTCTGGTCCTGGATCCGACTCATAAAGATTCTGGGCATCAGTGCAGATCATTTCCTCGTCTGGATTCACAGAAGCGCTGGAGTCGACCTCTGATTCCCAGGCTATAGTATGAGTAAACAGCTCTGCAGACTCAACCATCTGTTCTACCTCATACTCAGACGGGCAGCTGGAGATTTGGGAGCTGTGAGGAAGCAAGTGCGATTTGGGTGACACCTTTGAGGACTGGAGTATTTGTGATGTTGAAGTTGATGTGGAGGAGAGCCCACTTAAAGGAGCACTTGATATCCGTTGAAGCACCTGCTGTTTTTGTGCCTCATCTGGAATTTGTAGCGATTGGCGTGGCCGTAAGAAAGGGATCTTATCACATTGTCCGCTAAAAGAAGTAGACATTTTAGTTTGGCTGGAAGATGGTCTTTCTTCTGCACCTACCCCACGGACACAACCTTTTTTCCCCTTCCCAACACGCCTATTCCCCTTTCCACCAGCAGCAGGCCTTTTTCCACTCATTTTGGTGGTTAACTAATTCACAACTCTGGAGTTGTTTGCACAAAAAAACAATGGATGGTAACCGAGCAGAGCTGAGTGGCCAAACTGTGGTATTAGGCCAAAACTATTGGCTGGGCTAGATGCAGAAAAAAAATATTTTTAATTTGCAACCTGATGGAGGTCAGTATAGATGGACTAATAGACCAAGTCCCACACACTGCTAGAAGCCCAAATATTTTTTCAGAGCTAGATGCAGAAAAAAATTATTTTTAATTTGCAACCTGATGGAGGTCAGTATAGATGGACTAATAGACCAAGTCCCACACACCGCTAGAAGCCCAAATATTTTTTCAGAGCTAGATGCAGAAAAAAATTATTTTTAATTTGCAACCTGATGGAGGTCAGTATAGATGGACTAATAGACCAAGTCCCACACACTGCTAGAAGCCCAAATATTTTTTCAGAGCTAGATGCAGAAAAAAATTATTTTTAATTTGCAACCTGATGGAGGTCAGTATAGATGGACTAATAGACCAAGTCCCACACACCGCTAGAAGCCCAAATATTTTTTCAGAGCTAGATGCGGAAATTTTTTTTATTCAATTTGCAACCTGATGGAGGTCAGTATAGATGGACTAATAGACCAAGTCCCACACACTGCTAGAAGCCCAAATATTTTTTCAGAGCTAGATGCAGAAAAAAATTATTTTTAATTTGCAACCTGATGGAGGTCAGTATAGATGGACTAATAGACCAAGTCCCACACACTGCTAGAAGCCCAAATATTTTTTCAGAGCTAGATGCAGAAAAAAATTATTTTTAATTTGCAACCTGATGGAGGTCAGTATAGATGGACTAATAGAACAAGTCCCACACGCTGCTAGAAGCCCAAATATTTTTTCAGAGATAAATGAAGAAAAAAAATATTTTTAATTTGCAACCTGATGGAGGTCAGTATAGATGGACTAATAGACCAAGTCCCACACACTGCTAGAAGCCCAAATATTTTTTCAGAGCTAGATGCAGAAAAAAATTATTTTTAATTTGCAACCTGATGGAGGTCAGTATAGATGGACTAATAGACCAAGTCCCACACACTGCTAGAAGCCCAAATATTTTTTCAGAGCTAGATGCAGAAAAAAATTATTTTTAATTTGCAACCTGATGGAGATCAGTATAGATGGACTAATAGACCAAGTCCCACACACCGCTAGAAGCCCAAATATTTTTTCAGAGCTAGATGCAGAAAAATTTTTTATTCAATTTGCAACCTGATGGAGGTCAGTATAGATGGACTAATAGACCAAGTCCCACACACTGCTAGAAGCCCAAATATTTTTTCAGAGCTAGATGCAGAAAAAAATTATTTTTAATTTGCAACCTGATGGAGGTCAGTATAGATGGACTAATAGACCAAGTCCCACACACTGCTAGAAGCCCAAATATTTTTTCAGAGCTAGATGCAGAAAAAAATTATTTTTAATTTGCAACCTGATGGAGGTCAGTATAGATGGACTAATAGAACAAGTCCCACACGCTGCTAGAAGCCCAAATATTTTTTCAGAGATAAATGAAGAAAAAAATTATTTTTAATTTGCAACCTGATGGAGGTCAGTATAGATGGACTAATAGACCAAGTCCCACACACTGCTAGAAGCCCAAATATTTTTTCAGAGCTAGATGCAGAAAAAAATTATTTTTAATTTGCAACCTGATGGAGGTCAGTATAGATGGACTAATAGACCAAGTCCCACACAGTGCTAGAAGCCCAAATATTTTTTCAGAGCTAGATGCAGAAAAAAATTATTTTTAATTTGCAACCTGATGGAGGTCAGTATAGATGGACTAATAGACCAAGTCCCACACACCGCTAGAAGCCCAAATATTTTTTCAGAGCTAGATGCAGAAAAAAATTATATTCAGTTTGCAACCTGATGGAGGTCAGTATAGATGGACTAATAGAATGATGCTATGCCCAAAAGATTTTACTTCACTAGGTGCAGTAAAAAAATTGGTATTCTATACACAGGTGGTATATCTTGCAACACAGATAGGCTACTCCACTGACTAACACACTCTGCAATAGGTCAAAAAGGATTAGCTTTGCTAGATTCAGCCAAATGCTGTGAAAAAAACTTGCACAGCACTGGCACAGACCTGCCTGGCAAAAACTGATAGGAACTGATGTAACCTAGTCCTGAAAAGGACTCCAATTACAATTAGTCTTTACTCCCACAATCTATCTATTTAAGAGCACAGACCTGCCTGATAAAAGTCGTAGGAAATGCTGTAACCTAGTCCTTAAAAGGACTGCAATCACAACTATTCCCTACTCCCAAGCTATCTGTATATTTGTGCGAAAATTGGCTTGAAATTAACAAGGTATAGCGCACACAGCAACAGCGGTGCCGTCTAACACGCAGCTGCAGCAGTGAGAAAATGGTGGCGACGGGGAAAATGGCTTGGTCTTATAGGGCAAGGACATGTGACATACACTGCCAATCACACATGCCCTTGCTTGTGTGAAAAAAAGCACTTCGCTCCGTGTGTGCGCTGCTGATAGGCTGACAGATTGCACCTCCCCACTGCAAATGCGGGAAAGAGAAAAAAAATGGAGATCTTCATTGTTCCTGCAGAGATCCATCCCCTGCCCCTCCCCCCGCCCCGCTGTACACTCAAACTGCGTATTAACATTAATTTTCATCATTACTGAGAAAAAATCCAGTTATGATTTTGGTGCACGAACAGTTATCGAACATAACCTCGAACAGCCGAATTTTTCTCAAATTGTTCGTGTTCGCCGACCGGCTTGAACACCGCCCAAAACAGCTCGAATTTGAGATTGGCGAACAGTTCGAGTAGAACAACGCTCATCTCTATTTATTATTTTACTTTAATTGCTGAAGACATTGGCTTCAGCTGGAATGGGCATGATGGTAAGTATGGTTTAATTTAGAACATTAAAGAATTGAGTGTTTATTTCAATTAAAGGACTTTATTCTGTGTGTTTGTGTTTTTTTTTTACTTTGACTATGGGGTTAGTAATGGGGGTGTCTTATAGACGCCTCTCCATTACTAACCTGGGCTTGATGTCAGCTGGCATTATAAGCTGACATCAACTCCAACCCTATTACCCCACTGCCACAACTACAGGGCAGTGGGAAGAGCGAGGCTAAGTGCCAGAATTGGCGCATCCTATGGATGCGCCATTTCTGGGGCGGCTGACGGCTGGTGTTTCTAGCCTGGGAGGGGGCCAATATTCATGGCACCCTTCCTGGGCTATTAATATCAGCACCCAGCTGTCTGCCTAGCCTTTGCTAGCTATTAAAATAGGGGGGACCCCACGTCATTTTTTTGGGGGGTCCCCCCATTTTAATAGCTGGTAAAGGCTAGGTATTCAGCTGGGGGCCGATATTAGTAGCCTGGGAATCTCCGTGGGTATTACCCCCTTCCCAGGCTTCAAACATCTGCCCCAGCCGTCTGCTTAACCTCCGCTAGAGACTAAAATTACGGGTAACCCTACACCAATTTTTTTTTAATAAATCCTTTATTTTAACACTAAATGACAAGTACAGTAATCAACACTATCACTGTACTTATTATATATGTGGCTGACATGTTTCTATCTATCTAATCTATGTGTGATGCTCTATTCTTTTTGCTTTAAATTGTCTGGTACCGGTGTATGCTGCTGATGAATTGCGGGCTGGCTTTTTTAAAGAGACAAAAACACTATTATTTTTTTTTAATAAATCCTTTATTTTAACACTAAATAACAAGCACAGTAACCAACACTGTCACTGTACTTATTATATATGTGACTGACATGTTTCTATCTATCTAATCTATGTGGGATGCTCTATTCTTTCTGTTCTAAATTGTCGGTTACCGGTGTATGCCGCTGATAAATTGCCGGCCGGCTTTTTTAAAGAGACGGGTGCATGAAAATCGGAGGGCATTAGTGTGTTCCAAGTGCCCTGCTATGTTTTTCAAGCACCGTCCTATATACCCTGCCTGCCTGTCTGCCTATATATTCTTCCTGCCTGACGTTTAATTGAGCACCGTTCCACCGATTTGGGCAATTTTTGACCTTCTGCAGACCGCCGGGGGGGGGGGGACCACCAGAAAAATGCTCGAGTTTCCCATAGACTTACATTGGGCTCGTTGCTCGGGTCGAGCACCGGAGTATTCCAATGTGCTCGACCCGAGCTTCGAACACCCGGGCATTTTAGTGCTCGCTCATCACTAATAGATTGTCATCCACTTCTTCCTCCTTATGGAAGACACAAATCCTGATCAAATACAAACCTCATTAGGAAGTCATTAAGCTACGTTTTTGTGACGCTCGCAGCCCTGCCCTGGGAAGATGGGGGATACTCAGAGCCGGGTCAGATGTTGAGGGGGATGCAGCCGTGGCCTGGACCCATTCCGTGCCCAGGGCCGTCACATTAAAAAATGATGTTAGGGCTTTCCGGGTTGAGTGGTAATTGTCGACTACGCCACCTGTGGTGTCTGGTGATGCGCCACCAGCGCCGCTACAGTCCGCTGAGGCCCGGTGTCATGGCGGCTAAAGTTCTCGCTGCTCCCCACAGGCGGAGCGTGGCCTCAGGGCAGGCAAAGCAGGATGGAGGGGGGGGTAGTAATGTGGGAGTACGGGTACCGCGTCGCGTGGTATGGCGCGTGATGAACAGTCCGGAGGCCATAGGGATGAATTTCCAAGGCTTTACTCACAGTTCTCTTAAGCAGCGCAAGGCTTCTCCCTGCTCCTCGCGGAGTCCTGCGGCTACCAGGGACGGGGGTCCGACTACCTCCGAGGAAGTCCAGTGTTCGGCAGCGACCCTACACCAGAGTGTTCCTGCACTACAGACTTCACCCTTTCCCGTCTGTGCGTGTGTAGTAGATAGGCCAGGTCTCCCTCTGAGCTCCTCTCAGGTGTAGGGCTCGGGTGGCAATTCCTCTCCATCCGAGGCCCTGCGGGATCCTCAGGGCCTAACTGGGCTTTCCCGTCCTGGACATAGAGCGCGAAGTCAGGTGGCGGGGGCCGGTACCCCTCTTGCAGCCGGAATCCCTCTGAATAGATCAGGTAGGCGAGGACAGGTGGCGTACTCCACTCCGTCTGCATCCTCCCCGGGACCCATTTGCTAGGGAGCCCCACTCTAAAGCTCCCGGACCTTCTTGATCCTGGTCCTTGGCCGGGTTGAGACATTCCTTGTCTGCAACCTACCTCTCGTCCCAAAGTTCGGGGTACGAGGGCTGTGTCCCATGCCAGTGCAGGCCCACACAGGATCTGCGCTCCCGGAGGGAAGTCACATCACACACAGTTCATGACAGCACAGTACGACCACTAAGAAGGACAGGTCCACACAGGACCAGGTTTGAACCATCAAAGGATTGAAGGACCAAAAAGAACGAAAGAGCCAAGATCAAAGATGACATACTATTAAATATGAAATTAGAAGTGTCACTAACTAACTGCTCCTCCACCCACACCCACTAACTGGTTCCTACCACTTTGTGTTCCCCAGTCTCCCTGTAACCAGGGGAGCCGCACCTAGTGCATACTAGCTCCCTCCGGTGGAAATGTGGTGCTGGATGCAAAAGGCTAGGTAACTACCATCACACTGGCCTTACCTCAGAGGAGGAACTCCACACTCCATTAAAGAAGTGCAGCATTCCTGTGGCGGTCGAACCCTCAGGGCGCCACATTCCCCCCTGGTAAAACACAGCACGTCCGCGGGCTGCAAAGGAAGCAACACCCAGGAAAATTATTTTTCTAACAACAAGTAAAACTATCATCCCTTTATGGGAGGCACATTTCTTGTAACGTTGCATAACGGTTATGAGAATACAAAAGTGTAAAAGTATAAAATTATAAAAGTACAAATATATAAAAGTGCAAAATTATAAATTAAGACATGAGACTTTTTGATCAAGGCAGCGGACTGCTTAAAGGTGACGACGGTCAGTTCAGTAGCAAGAGGGACTTGCCCTAAACCCTCTACGTGGGCCCTGTGGTGGCTGCAGGGCATGAAGATCCGGAGCTGGACCCCCACACAAGCCACTCCAGACAGGTTTTGCTTCTGAGGTCTGAGGTAGAAGGAAGGCATGGTTTTGTATAAAACCAATAGGAAGCACCTAAATAGATGGATAACTATTTACAATGCAGTCCGCCGCCTGCCATAGTCCGCAGGGACCAAAGTCTCTGTATCGAGGAAAAAGAACACAAAAATAGCAGCAATTATCTAAACCTTAAACAACAACAGCAGCCGGGGGCTGCTTTAGACTTGGGGCTGTCGTGGAGGGAAGGGCTCATTCCTCCCGACAGAGGCTAGCCGGTCACCTGAGGCTGAGGGCGGGGTGGCATCACTCCCAGACACTTTGCGGACGTCCAGGGTGTACCACCCCCGGTCCCCCTGGTGGCGAGTGAAAGTCACAGCATCGCCCGGGAAGAGGTTCCGGCCAGGGTGTCCCTTCTTAAGGCGCGGCTTGACGTCCCGCCGGCTGATGAACACATCGTCTTGGAACATGGAACACCGGATAAACCCCCAGCCCTCTCCATGGTGAAAACGTACGATCTGGCCTTCATATCGGGGACTGGGATGAGTGGCCTCCTCCTGATGCGCCCGAGTCTTTGCAGCCTTGGTCCTGACCTCGAGGCGCTCGCAGCGTTGCTCCCGCTGACGTTGCTCCCGTGCTAGCTGGAAGATTTGGTCGCTGCTCCATTGGCTCCTCCTTCGCGCTTCCGATTGGGTCTCCCGCGGGAAGCCCATTAGGTCGCCCCCCTGGTTTTCCCAGGCCCACTCCTCGGCCTCGGGCCAGGTCACCGCTGGTGCAGGTAGCGGGGTGAGGACGGGTTGCTGCAAGTCCTCGGAAGATGCGGACCAGTCCGGGTTGGAGCCGGTAGCCTCCTCCGTAGCTCCAGGCACCTTCGTTTCTGAGCTTTTGCGACAGCGCAGGTCCCCACCGATGGCTGCCGATTGCAGCTCAGGAGCTAGCTCTTGCTCCCAGGTGACCGCGTGGGGGACTATGTACTCCGCCATGAGGTCCAGGATAGTCTCTGTTGGCTCCGCAGCCGGGGCAGGGGTTGCAGACTCACCCGCCACTAGGTCACTTTCCACTTCGACCTCCGAGTCTACTAGTCCTGGAACCTCCACTCCTCGGCGGTGGTCTCGGATACGTTGCAGCATCTCCGCTTTCCACGCTGCCGTCGCCGCCTCCTGGGCCTCTTTTTGTCTCCTTGCAAGTCCTGGAGCTTCCATGTGGAGAAACTCAATATCTCCCGGAGTCAATACGCTGCCGCCTTGCTCTCTGCCGGGTGAAGGGCCTGAACCGGGTTCAGTGGTTGCATGGTCTTGCTCCCCAGAGACATCCATGTCTGCCTCCGTTGACTGCCAAGCTCTGACTACAATGGCCGCACCTTGTTGCTTTGCTTCTTCTTCCTCCTCTTTCGGGGCGGTTCCTGGGCGGAATGCTGACAGGCCCGCCTTCGTTCAGCCCATCCAATTTTACGGGCATTACCCCGCGGACAGTCTCTGATGGAAGGGGCAGTCCACATTTTTGGCGCCAAGCGGGAGCCCAGCCCACGATGGGAGGTGTACGAAGACAGTCTTTTCACAGCATCATGGCGCCTGTTCTTCTTGGGCGGGCGCCATTTTAAGTGTAAAACAACAGTTCAAGGTGTTAGGCACACAGTACCCGATAGCAATGGGCACTCTTCTCCGTTGCTGCGGGCACGATATCCTGCCGACTACGCCAGTGATGTGACGCTCGCAGCCCTGCCCTGGGAAGATGGGGGATACTCGGAGCCGGGTCAGATGTTGAGGGGGATGCAGCCGTGGCCTGAACCCGTTCCGTGCCCAGGGCTGTCACATTAAAAAATGATGTTAGGGCTTTCCGGGTTGAGTGGTAATTGTCGACTACGCCACCTGTGGTGTCTGGTGATGTGCCACCAGTGCCGCTACAGTCCGCTGAGGCCCGGTGTCATGGCGGCTAAAGTTCTCGCTGCTCCCCATAGGCGGAGCGTGGCCTCAGGGCAGGCAAAGCAGGATGGAGGGGGGGTAGTAGTGGGGGAGTAAGGGTACCGCGTCGCGTGGTATGGCGCGTAATGAACAGTCCGGAGGCCATAGGGATGAATTTCCAAGGCTTTACTCACAGTTCTCTTAAGCAGCGCAAGGCTTCTCCCTGCTCCTCGCGGAGTCCTGCGGCCACCAGGGACGGGGGTCCGACTACCTCCGAGGAAGTCCAGTGTTCGGCAGCGACCCTACAACAGAGTGTTCCTGCACTACAGACTTCACCCTTTCCTGTCTGTACGTGTGTAGTAGATAGGCCAGGTCTCCCTCTGAGCTCCTCTCAGGTGTAGGGCTCGGGTGGCAATTCCTCTCCATCCGAGGCCCGGCGGGATCCTCAGGGCCTAACCGGGCTTTCCCGTCCTGGACATAGAGTGCGAGGTCGGGTGTCGGGGGCCGGTACCCCTCTTGCAGCCGGAATCCCTCTGAATAGATCAGGTAGGCGAGGACAGGTGGCGTACTCCGCTCCGCCTGCATCCTCCCCGGGACCCATTTGCTAGGGAGCCCCACTCTAAAGCTCCCGGGCCTTCTTGATCCTGGTCTTTGGCCGGGTTGAGACATTCCTTGTCTGCAACCTACCTCTCGTCCCAAAGTTCGGGGTACGAGGGCTGTGTCCCATGCCGGTGCAGGCCCACACAGGATCTGCGCTCCTGGAGGGAAGTCACATCACACACAGTTCATGACAGCAGAGTACGACCACTAAGAAGGACAGGTCCACACAGGACCAGGTTTGAACCATCAAAGGATTGAAGGACCAAAAAGAACGAAAGAACCAAGATCAAAGATGGCATACTATTAAATATGAAATTAGAAGTGTCACTAACTAACTGCTCCTTCACCCACACCCACTAACTGGTTCCTACCACTTTGTGTTCCCCAGTCTCCCTGTAACCAGGGGAGCCGCACCTAGTGCATACTAGCTCCCTCCGGTGGAAATGTGGTGCTGGATGCAAAAGGCTAGGTAACTACCATCACACTGGCCTTACCTCAGAGGAGGAACTCCACACTCCATTAAAGAAGTGCAGCATTCCTGTGGCGGTCGAACCCTCAGGGGCGCCACATTTTCTTTATATGCTCTATTGACTACTTTGAGGTGAATATATTTATGGTTTTTTGGAAGCTAGTAGGGATGTGAAATATACTTATGTGAGGAAATCGTTTGGCTACCTCCATTGTTTCTGCCTTGAATATGCTCTTGTATGTATGTGGAAGCCATACTATTTTTTTTCAGACAAGACTCTTCCTTACTGCCTTGGATGTATTTTTGGGGTCATTACCTTGTAACAGAAAGAATTTGGAACCAATTAGGCCAATTATTCCTTGGCAATTTATTATGATGGATGAGAATGTGCATAGACATTACTGCATTGTGGTTTCTATTCAATCTCTCCAAATCAGCTGTACAGAGATGCATCTTCAAACCTGCAGGGAACTTGTACTGTGCTACATTATTGGCTGCAAACCAAGGTAGCTTTCTCTAAATCTTTTACGGACAATTTTGAAATTTTGATTTACCAGTACAGTGCATTTCCTTCTTATTGTTAAGGAGTTAACCATATCACTTTTTTTTCTGCTGTATAAAACAGAGGCAATATGGTAAGTTTGCTCGCTGTCAAACTTCTGATTTTCAGACGTATGTGATCATCGCCAGTCTTGATTAATCTGGCCCTTTGTGTAAACGTACCCTAAAAGTGTTGCTTGTCCCTGGGATTTTTTTTCTACTAACACTTCCATATAGAACATTTGCAAAACTTCGAATTATAGATGAGTAGAAGGAGCAGTATGTACAGATACTGTACATTTTCTATTGATATACAGTATACAGAGTTAGCAATTTACACCTACAGTTTTTGCACTGTTGTAATATCTGTAATAGTTTTTCTGATTCGGTAATCTGTGACTTCTTTTAAGGTGCCATATTTTATTTTAATTGTTGTCTTGTCTTATATTTGTAGCTAATAAGAACATGAGAGAAATGGAAGTAGGAAACAGCAGAGTAGGAAGGTAATTTGCTTTGAGTTTTGATTAGTCTGATACAGATGAAAAATTTGATTTGGATGAAAAATTTGATATTGCATTAATGAAAGTGCTCCAAAGCCTCAAATTGCACAGAAACACTGGGGTCTCATATGACTGTATCAAACCCATTTAATCTCTTTCGTGCAAAGAAAGGATGGTAACACTGTAGTGTCTCACTTTTTAAGATCATTTTTTATTTTTAAAAATAAAATATAACTTTATTGTGCCAACAATGCTGCTGCTTCTACTTGCACTACAGCCGCCCACATTCTTACTGGCAGATAATATAGCATATGTGTTTCCTTTAAAAGGAATCTGTCACAGCACAATGTAGGGGCAGAGACCCTGATTCCTGTGATGTGTCACTTACTGGGCTGCTTGTTGTTATATTGAAAAAAATCACTGTTTTATCTGCCGCTGATCGACCAGTTGCATGAATGCTGAGCTCTGTACACAGTGTAAACAGAAAGTTGCCAATCAGTGGTGGGGGTGAGGTTATACAGAACTCATTAATATGAAAGACTACATGGCAACAGGTTTACTAGTCCTCTAATGATAATTACCTGCTGGTAAAACAATGATTTTACCAAATCTACAGCAAGCAGACCCATAAGTGACACATAGCTGGAATGAAGGTCTCTGTATCTGCATTATGCTGCTCTCAGATTTACCCCTTAAAAGCCCAAGACGTACTAATACGTACCTGCGCCTGGGACTTAAGCTGATTGTCACAGCTGATACCCGGTGCTATGTGCTGGGAGCGGTCCCGCACCGCTCCTGGCACATTAACCCGGCAATGCTGCGATTGAAGTCGATCGCAGTATTGCGGTGGCAAGGGAAGGTGATCGCGATACTCACCTCTCCAGCCGGCGTCCAATCCTATCTGCCACGGCTTCACGGATGTTGCCATGACGATCCGATGTCGTCATGACAATATCCGGGTCACCAGACAGCAGGAAGATACTTTGGTCATGCGCAGTGGATGACCAAAGTATCTTCTGCGTCTGCAGCACTGACAGCCTGTATAGCACAGGGATGGTGCTCCATCCCTATGTTATACAGGCCATCAGAATAAAAAAGTGAAAGTCCCATAGTGGGACAAAGAATAAAAGTCAAAGAAGTGTTAAAAAATGAAAAAAATAAAATAAAATTGTAAAAATATAAAAAAAAAAAAAAAATCCACCAAAAATAAAAATATAATGTACCCATCAATAAATGTTATTATGAAAAAAAAAACAATAAAAGTACACATATTTGGTATTGCTGCGTCCGGAACGACCTGGGGTTAGGGTTGGGCTAGAGTTAGGGTTGGGGTTGGGGTTAGGGTTGGGCTAGGGTTAGGTTTGTGCTAGGGTTAGGCTAGGGTTAGGGTTGGGGTTATGGCTAGGGTTGGGCTAGGGTTGGGGTTAGGGTTGGGCTAGGGTTAGGGTTGGGCTAGGGTTAGGGTTGGGGTTAGGGTTGGGGATAGGGTTGGGGTTAGAGTTGGGGTTAAGGTTAGGGTTGGGGTTGGGGTTAGGGTTGGGTTAGGGTTGGGCTAGGGTTAGGGTTGGGGTTAGGGTTGGGATTTTTTTCAAAAGTAAAAAAAAAGATGACGATATGGCAACTAGTGTTGAGCACAAGTGCTCGCTACTTGAGTTTGCATCGGGTGCTCGGGTATGCACTGAGTATCGCGGGTGCTCAAGTGACATGCTCGAGTCTCCGCCCCACATGCTTCGCGGGCAAAAAAAACCTTGCGGGATTGCCTGCCATGCACGAGCGATCCCTGCATGTTTTTTTTGGGTGTCTAATAACCGTGAAACATGCGGGTGGGGACTTGAGCATGTCAGTCGAGCACCCGTGATACATGGTGCATACCTGAGTACCCAATGCAAACTCAAGTAGCGAGCACTTGCGCTCAAGACTAATAACAACTTATTCAATATGATGACCTAATGTTATCAAATTCTGAGTCGTACCTCTGGGTTCAAAATGTTCACTATATCCCTTGATAAAATCCTTGAGGGGTGTAGTTTCCAAAATAGAGTCACTTGTGGGGGTTTCTACTGTTTAGGCACATCAGGGGCTCTCCAAATGCAACATGGCGTCCTCTAATTATATTCAAGCAAATTTTACAATCAAAAAGTCAAATGGCACTCCTTCCCTTCCGAGCCCTGCCGTGCGCCCAAACAGTGTTTTTTTCCCACATATGGGGTATCTGCGTGCTCAGGGGAAATTGCACAACAAATTTTGTGGTTCATTTTTTCCTCTTACCCCTGGGAAAATAAAAAAAATTGGGTCTAAAATAACATTTTTGTGAAAAAAGTTAAATGTTAATTTTTTTTCTTCCACATTCCAAAAATTCCTCTGAAACACCTGAAGGGTTAATAAAGTTCTTGAATGTGGTTTTGAGCACCTTGAGGGGTGCAGTTTTTAGAATAGAGTCAGTTTTGGGCATTTTCTGTCATAAAGACCCCTCAAAGTGACTTCAAATGTCATGTGGTTCCTAAAAAAATTTTGTTGGAAAAATGAGAAATTGCTGGTCAACTTTTAACCCTTATAGTTCCCTAAAAAAAAAAAATTTTGTTCCAAAATTGTACTGATGTAAAGTAGACATGTGGAAAATGTTATTTATTAACTATTTTGTGTGACATATCTCTCTGATTTAAAGGCATAAAAATTCAAATTTTGAAAATTAGAAAAATTTTCAAAATTTTCACCAAATTTCCATTTTTTCCGCAAATAAACACTAGTGGTATCAAAGAAATTTCACCACAATCATGAAGTACAATATGTCACGAAAAAACAATCTCAGAATCAGGGGGATCCATTGAAGCGTTCCAGAGTAATTACCTCATAAAGTGACAGTGGTCAGAATTGTAAAAATTGGCCTGGTCATTAACGTGCAAACCACCTTGGGTGGTAAAGGAGTTAAGTGGCAAAAAACGAATTGCAGATTCTCTTCAAATGGAATCTACCACTTAATTCATGCTGCCCAAACTACAAGCAGCTTAAATCAGAGCCTGGTGGCAGCCTGAGTGTTTCAGAGAGAGTATAATTAGAAAATTCCATTGCAAGAGACCTGTCAATCACCTAGAGCAGTGCAGGAAAAAGCTGACTAGGGACAGTACAAGACCAGTCTCATCTCCAGCTATGGATCATAGCCAGATGGCCAGATCTTTTAACTATATTTTCTCTGAAATGCTGGTTCAGAGAAAAAACATATCTAGGTGCAATCATGCTGCCAGGCTCCGATTTATGCTACCCATAGTTTGGGCAGAAAAATCATATGACAGATTCCCTTTAATATTATCTCATCCACTGCCACTCTCTCAGACATTTTTTACAGACACCATTCAGCCTGCACTGAATAGACAGCAACATTGGAAGATGCAAATTCAGCCACTGGCCCGGTCCAAAAAAAAGAGTGTCGTACCTCACTAAATTCAGTGTCTCCTCCCTCTCTCCTTTTTATATAAATTTCTTATAATTTAATGTATCTATTCTCTTTTCTTCATACACTAATCCTCACAATGGGTAGTATATCTCTCTGGCTGAGTTCTGAGGTCTCCTCACCTATCAACATTCCCCAGAAAGTAGCAGCAGCATCTTCTACTTAGGCTTTTATAGCGATAATGAGTCATCAAGGACCTCTGGACTCATAGCCCCTCATGATTGGCTGTGCTATTGACTCACCCCCTGGGCCAGTGCTGTAGTACGGCGCGCGTGCGCGCGGGGAATACCCGGAGCCGGATCCGATGGGGGTAGTAGTCTTCATGTGGCGGTGACTCGGTCCGTGCCCAGGGTGGTCAAACTAAGTGGCAGTTATTGGTATGATGGTATTAGTGTCCGACTACGCCACCCGTTGATTTGCGGTCGCAAGGCCGCCACTGCAAATCAGTCCGCTGAGGCCGATGGTATATATGTGCAGCTATGGTGGTATAACCCCCAACGGGAGAGGTATAGCCTCAGGGCAGCTGGTGCGGGTGAAGGGAGTGATAGTAAGAGCGTCCCGGTACCTATGGTGCTGGTGGTGCGATGGAACACTGAGACTGATTGCAGTTTTCAATGCTTTACTCACAGTTGTTATTAACGTCAGTCCTGCAGGTGATGACGACCCGAGCCATGCTGCGTCCACCAGGTACGGGGCTCAACCAACCCCCAGGCAGTTCCAGAGTGTGACCTTGAACTCCTTTCCCCGTTCCTTTCTCTGGCCGTCCCCACTAGGGACCCACCCATGTCCAGCTTCCTCGGGCCTTCTGGTGGCGAAACCTTTCTCCGGTCTCCCTGACCCTATGTGGCATGCCTTCGTGGTGAGTGTAGTGAGTGGTCGCGCCAAGACGTGGCCACATCCTCCGGTTCCTGGCTGAGGATAAGTGGCCTCCACCAGTTTGGGATCCGGTACCCTGATCTGCCAACCCTTCACCCGCTGACTCCTAGCGTGTTCGGGTTCCTTCTTGCTTCATGTCTCTGGGCCTTTTCTTATGTTTCATTCTTTCCTTGCTTCTTGTTCCTTTCTTCTTCACTCTTGCTCCCTCCAGGGGCAGCACCCAGACAGGGCTGCTGCTCCCTGTCACTCCTCTTCTCCCTCTTCTTCTGTCTGACTCAACTGAACTCACTCCTAAGATGGTGCCCACCTTTTATACTCCCTCTGACATCCGAGCCCAGGTGATTAGCAACCAATGGGCTCCTTCCTATGCCCAGAAACCCGCCCCTATCTGCTCCTACACCACTGGGTTTTCCTCCCCCTCCCCACTCCAGCCAGGAACAGAAGCTGTCGTACCTGCACATCTTTCTAGTGGGAGTACCGTCGGTCTGTTCCTCGGAAATGGGGTGTGTGTGGTGCATGCAGCTAACTGAGTTCTAGTCCACACTCCATCCTTACCCGGGAGTGGAATACCACACCTCTGGTTCGAGGTGCAATACCCCTGTAGCAGCCGAGCCCTCGGGGTGCTACATTCCCCTCTGGTAAATCACAGCACGTCCTCGGGCTGAAACAGAGCAAAACAATTACAAACTTACAAAAATTTTAAAGTGTACACTCATAAATAAGACATTAACTTTCAAATCATCCCTTTATGGGAGGTACTCTTTTCACTTTAACGTTACTGATATCAACGCTTTTGCTAATGCCACGGGAACTCTTTTGTAGAAAACACGATATATAAAACTTCAGCATCGTTACTTTTAGAGGCATTGTAAAACTTTCACATTTAGACATTTTTCATATAAAACATTTTCAACATTCTTGACTCCTTGGGATCTGGCCGCTGTCAGTCCTCAGCCAGGTAGAGGGAAAGGATGACCGCTCTCAGTCCTCGGTCAGGTTAGGGATTAGGGCAAAACAGGCAACAGTTCTCTTTCTGTCCCAACGGGGACCACACTCTTTGTGGAAACAGTCTCACAACAGTCCTTATACCCGATCGGGTAACTATTTACATCTCCTCTTTTACCGTTTACGATTTACGGTATCCTCCACACGCTCCTTCCTCTTCCTCAGGTTCAGACCCGTCCGGGCCCTCTTTCTTCTCCTCCTGGTACGATAACTCCTCCTCCTCCTTGACCCGGTGGACATGAAGGGCGCACCACCCCTTCACTCCCTTATGCCTGGTATAGGTGACGGTATCTCCAGGCACCAGGTCCCGTCCACTGTGCCCCTCCGGTAGGTGGGACTCTACGTCGCTCCTGTTTACAAACACCTGGCTCATGGTCTTCGGGTTTTAAATGATGCCCCAGCCACATGCCATATGAAACTTAACAACAGTCCCGGTGACTCGGGGACCGTGAGCTGTACGGGGGGTCCTGGCGGGCCCTTGTCTTCTGCTCCACGTTTTTAATGTGGAGCCACTTCTCCTTCACTTTCCTCTCTCTCCGCTCCCGCTCAACCGTTGCCCGTTGTTGGCGGCAGGTCCCATAGCGCCGGACGGCGCCCGCCCGGGTCTCCTGAGTGAACCCCATCAGGTCTTCTCCAGTGGGGTCCCCTTCGAATTGGCGTCTTCCAGCGGGGGTGAAGAGAGGTCCACGGCTCCGGAGCTGGGATTAACGGTTCATCTGGGGCCCTTGCTCCTACGGGGTGACTCTTCCTGGAGCGGGGGTTGGTGTATTCAGGCGGCCAGACGAATGGTGTCCCCTCCGGGCAGGTGTGCTGCTCATACAGGTCTTTCCCCAATGGTGGTACGACTGGGGGCCCCGGCTGGGGTGAAGCGCCCGCGGGCACTCGGCCTTTCAACCAGGCCGGTGACTTTCTGATCGTGCCCGATGTTGGGGAGCACGGTCCTGGGCGAGGCTCCGCTGCAGAGCATGCTGCTGGAGGGCTAACTGCTGGTGATGGAGGCACGGCGGGCGGTGCGGCACCCAGAGCTTCGGGTTCCGCGGCGGGAGGTAGGGGCAGGTCCGCGGCCTCAGGGCCCGGAGTAACGGCGTTCCCCTTACTTGTCGTTGCGGCCTCCCCCGCGGCGTCATCCTCGGCCTCCGATCCGCTTCTGCTGCCTCTCGGGATGGACGCAGTGCTGGATGGTGGCTGCGGTAGTGAAGCTCTCCTCCGTATCCGACATCCTCCTCCCCCCTAGTGGACCGTGGCCTACCTTGTGATGATCCTCTTCCGTAGGCCGCGGCTACGCAGTGGATCGTCAGGGTTGAGGACCTTCCGTCGCGCTCCTGTGACGTCGGCGTCTGCTGGGCTCCTTCCAGGACCTTACGCAACGTCCGGACGTGAGGCGGGGCTTCAGTTCTCGCGGGCTTTCGGAGTCCACGCCCCTCTTCTTCCCGCGCGGCGTCCTCAAGATGGCGTCCAATGGTGGGAAAACTCCACGGATGGCGGGAAGAAGGCAGAAGATGGCGTCGGATGGCGGGAATCGGCTCCAGATGGCGGGAAACGACTCCGGACGGCGGAAAACTTCACCACAGGCAAGTATAAAAGTCTCTTTTTTCAGGCACGCAGTACCCGGTGGTTGCGGGCACGTAATCCTGCCGACTACGCCAAAGTTGACGCGCCCCCTGGGCCATGTTTGGGTAGCGTTGCGCACGCGGGGAATACCCGGAGCCGGATCAGATAGGGGTAGTAGTCCTCGTGGCGGTGACCCGGTCCGTGCCCAGGGTGGTCAAACTAAGTGGCGCTATTGATTTGATGGTATTAGTGTCCGACTACGCCACCCGTTGAATGCGGCTATGAAGCCGCCGCTGCAGGGCAGTCCGCTGAGGCCGGTGGTACGGATGTGCAGCGTGGATGGTATAACCCCCAACGGGAGGGGTATGGCCTCAGGGCAGCTATGAAAGAAATGACAATGGGAGTGATGGTGCGGGTGTCCCAGTACTGATGGTGCAGGTGCGACGACGAAACACGGAGGCTTGAAGTGCAGTTTCAAAAGCTTTACTCACAGTTCTTTACCAGGTCGTCCGTGCACAGTAGGACCACCCGAGTCGTGCTGCGTCCACCAGGTACGGGGCTCGACCAACCCCCAGGCAGTTCCAGAGTGTGACCTTGAACTCCTTTCCCCGTTCCTTTCTCTGGCCGTCCCCACTAGGGACCCACCCATGTCCAGCTTCCTCAGGCCTTCTGATGGCGAAACCTTTCTCCGGTCTCCCTGACCCTATGTGGCATGCCTTCGTGGTGAGTGTAGTGAGTGGTCGCGCCAAGACGTGGCCACATCCTCCGGTTCCTGGCTGAGGATAAGTGGCCTCCACCAGTTTGGGATCCGGTACCCTGATCTGCCAACCCTTCACCCGCTGACTCCTAGCGTGTTCGGGTTCCTTCTTGCTTCATGTCTCTGGGCCTTTTCTTATGTTTCATTCTTTCCTTGCTTCTTGTTCCTTTCTTCTTCACTCTTGCTCCCTCCAGGGGCAGCACCCAGACAGGGCTGCTGCTCCCTGTCACTCCTCTTCTCCCTCTTCTTCTGTCTGACTCAACTGAACTCACTCCTAAGATGGTGCCCAACTTTTATACTCCCTCTGACATCCGAGCCCAGGTGATTAGCAACCAATGGGCTCCTTCCTATGCCCAGAAACCCGCCCCTATCTGCTCCTACACCACTGGGTTTTCCTCCCCCTCCCCACTCCAGCCAGGAACAGAAGCTGTCGTACCTGCACATCTTTCTAGTGGGAGTGCCGTCGGTCTGTTCCTCGGAAATGGGGTGTGTGTGGTGCATGCAGCTAACTGAGTTCTAGTCCACACTCCATCCTTACCCGGGAGTGGAATACCACACCTCTGGTTCGAGGTGCAATACCCCTGTAGCAGCCGAGCCCTCGGGGTGCTACACTATCGTGTGGAGTAACTGCAAGGCATTATTGGGAAGCCTGCCCAGCCGCATCCGAGTTCATGTGATACATCCTTCTTCTCTGACATATTATCCAGTCTTCTCCTCTGTCTTATGCTACCTATTAACCTGGCAGTGGCCATTTTGGGCGATCAGCAGAAAACTAATCCCAAATTAGTTGTATTTACAAACTGATGAGTGAAGAAAGATTTGTACCAAACTCATTCCGTGCAAAATAGATTCTCTCATCTAAAGAAAGAAGATAATCTGGGGACGAGGCAGAAAAGTCAACAGTTCAAGGATAGCATATTCAGATTGCATGTCCATTCTCTGAAGAAGACAAGTTAGAGGATAATATCGCCTACCAAGAAGGTACAGGGCTCAGAAGGTCTGCAGGAAACGAAAGCGAAGGGAAGGGAAAAAGAAAAGTATTCTTACTCAATAACTAAGCTGCAAGTGTAGAGAGCTTGAGACACCAGTTCTAGGCTGCCTCTATCAACCGTTACTCACACAGAGTGATGTCCTCAGATAGCTTGAACTCGACTGCAGGAAGCATATATAAAGATTCCAGAAGAAGGTTTATTTTCCAGCTGAATTCTTGTAGTTATGCACAGTTACAGTAGGTAAAAAAAACTTTTCAGAAACACATGAGCTTCTAAGATGGCTGATATACAGTGAATGAGGAAGAAGGGAGGTGTTACTGACATCAGAGAGAGACAAGGAGAGAGGAAGGACAAATTCTAAAGAGCGCAAACCTTATTGCATAGCAACAAACGGCACAATATAAACACAATTGTAGCACCCTGAGGGTTCGGCTGCTACAGGGGTATTGCACCTCAACCCAGAGGTGTGATATTCCACTCCCGGGTAAGGATGGAGTGTGGAACTGAGCTCAGATAGACTGCATGCACTACATACATCCCATTTCAGAGGAGCAGGCCGACGGTACTCCCACTTAGAAATGTGCAGGTACAACCGAGCCTGTTCCTGGCTGGAGTGGGAGGGGGGTGGTACATCCCATGTAGTGTAGGGGCAGATAGGGGGAGCAGTCTGGGTAGTGATAGGAGCTCATTGGGTGCTGGTCACCTGAGCTCACACATAGAGGGATATATAAGGAGGGCACCAACTTAGATCAGGGTCAGTCAGCTGCAGAGGACAAGTTCAGACGCAGAAAGTGAGTTGGAGAGGAGAGAGAAGGAAACAGCAGCCCTGGAGAGAGAGAGAGTGGAGCAGAGAAAGACCCAGAGGGGGAAGACTGAAGGGACCCAAGAACCCAAATTAGAGCACCGGGTGAGGAGTCAGCATCAGGGTACCGGAACCCAAGCTGGTGGGGGCAAAAACAATCCCTAGCCAGAGACCGGAGATCGTGGGCAGCGTTTGCCACGGTCACCCACCATATTCACCCCGAAGGCACACCACATGAAGGGTCAGGGAACCCAGGGCCAAGGGTGTCCCAACAGAAGGCCCGAGGGAGCTGGACCTAGGTGAATCACTGGTGGGGACGGCTGAAGAAAGGACAGAGGGAGAGCTCAGGGCCACGCTCCGGACTTGTTTGGGGGTTGGCTGGATCCAGGACCTGGTGGACGCAGCACGGCTCGGGTGGTCACTAGCAGCTGGAGTGACCAGTACAACATCTGCAGTAAGTAAACACCCTTAACTGCACAACCCGACTCTGTCTTCACTGCCGGCTGCACCGCACCACCACAACCCCCATCCTCTGCGCCTGTCCCCTCTGAGGCTATACCCCTCCCGTTGGGGGTTATCCCACCAAGCTGCGCATCCACCATCAGCCTCAGCGGACCCTGCTGCAGCGGCGGCCACAGTGACCGCATCACAACGGGTGGCGTAGTCGACACAAAAGAACTCTTAATAACATCTGTAGGACTGCCACATAACACTGAGCTTGACGCCCTGGGCACGGGGCCGGGTCACAGCCGCTCGGAGACTACAACCCCCCATCTGATCCGGTGCCGGGTATTCCCCTCAAAAAGGAATATGTCCCAGGGGGCGCGTCAACTTTGGCGTAGTCGGCAGGATTACGTGCCCGCAACACCCGGGTACTGCGTGCCTGAAGAAAAGTGCAAGTTTACCTCAGAAAGAAGTCTCCCGCCGGTTCCGGAGGGTCCACGCCATCGGACTCCATCACCAGTCGTTTCCCGCCGATTGTCCGCCATTTCCAGCTTGTTCCCGCCATCTGCAGAGTTTCCCGCCACTGGGCGACGCTTCCCGCCAAAACCGCAGATTTCCCGCCTTGGAAGAGCAGCGGACGCCATTATGGGCGTGCCAAAGGAGGGCAGGAGGCCACCTCCCATCGTGGGCCAGGACAGAAAATGGCGCCAAAAGTGGAAACCGCCCCCACCAACAGAGACTGTGATGTTGGAGGTGTCTGTCAGCGTGAAAGAACTACCCCTGGAGCTGACAGTCACCGAGTTGCCCCGGGACCGCCCTCGAAGTGGGAGGAGACGAAAGGAGAGAACAAAGATGGGTGTCGCCTGGAGGAGTCTGGAGCGAGCGCACCCGGAGGCAAGAGGTCTAACGAGGAGTAGCGGAGGAGCTCACCCGGAGATGGAGAGAAAGCAGAACAGCACCGGCCCGCTGGCCAGGAGTCTGCTAGAGACCGAGGAAGGAGGGCAGAGCAGCACCGGCCCGCTGGCCAGGAGCCTGCCGGAAGAAGAGCAGAGCAGCACCGACCCGATGGTCAGGAGCCTGCTAGAGTCCACAACCCCGCTAGGTCTAGCGGAGATCTTAGCGCAGCTCCCCCGAGACCGGGAGTGTGCACAAACTGCCCTGGAGGGCCTCGCAAGGAGGATGGCCCGGGTACAGCGTGAGATACTGGCGGAGTGGAGCCGGGAGATGGCCCAGCAAGCAGAGACCAGTCAACGGAGCACGCTACCCTGGAAGAGGAAGCAGACCGCCTCTGAGGATGGCGCGGGAGGACCCAAGGCCGGAGACGGCGCCGAGGAGGGAGCCGAACGCATGGAGGCAGGTAAAGGGGACGTCTATACCCCAAGCCGTGAAACCGCCCACCTGCCCCAGCTCCCCGTCGCAGAGCCCGAAAGTCCCCCTGCTGTGCCCGTAGCCGCCATGTCACCGCCATGGACTAGGCCCCGACCGGAAGCCACCGCAGCGACCCCTGTGACGTCACGCGCCTCGACCCGGAGCGTGACAAAGCAGGAATTACCACCAGCCTGGTCGCAAGGCCTAGTACCCCCGGGCGCCGCACCACCAACAGCGCCCCCTACCTCCGCGGAGCCTCCGGCCTGGCCGCAAGGCCAGGTAGCCCAGGGCGCCGCCGTCCTAACGGTGCCCTTCACCTTCCAGGTGCCCCAGGCCTGGCCGCAAGGCCTGGGCAACCCGGGCGCCACCACCACCGCGCCCGCGCCCGCAATACCAAGGGTGCCACACCTGGGGGAGGACCTCTTCAGCCAGCTCACATGGCCGGACGGGCGACCCTTCATCTGGCCCGAAGGATACCATGAGCTGGAGCGGCAACAAAGACTAGGGCCCTTGTGTGAACCCCTGATCCCGGCTCCGAAGCCCGTGACTCGGGTCTCGCCTCCTTTAGAAGAAGCCCAATTCGTGTGGGACCCCACGGGAGAAGATTTGATGGGGTTCACCGGAGAAACTCGGGCAGTCGCCGCTGAGCGTACTGAGTGTTGTCGTCAGCAGCTAGCAGAGTTTAAGAGAGAACGGGAGGAGAGGCGGGTCAGAGAACAACAGGCCCAAATCCGGAGCGCGGAGCAGAAGAGCCGGACTAGGAGGAACCCCCGTGCAGCGCATTGTCCCCGCACCATCGGGACAGTGATAAAGTTCAACCCGCAGCATGGGTGGGGCTTTATTCGGGACCGTAACAACCGCGGTGACGTTTTTGTGACTCGCAGAGACGTCGAGTCCCACCTGCCGGAAGGTCACAAAGGCCGTGACCTCTACGTCGGAGACGAAGTCACTTTCACCCGGCACAAGTGTGCCAAAGGACCTTACGCCCTCCACGTACACCGCTTGACGGAGGAGGAGTTGCGGTACGGAGAGGAGGAGCCAGAGGACCCGGACGGGTCTGAAGCAACACCATATCAAGAAAAAGCAGGAGGGAGCCGTCGTTGAGGACGGGAGTAGAGACTGTATATAGTTGCCCGTCGGGGCACAGTGAACCGTTAGAGCTAAAATAGTCCCCGTTGGGACCAGTGAACTGTTTACCCGTTAACCCCTTTATCCTACAGGCTGAGGACTGTGAGCAGCCATTCCCTTCCCTCTACCTGGCCGAGGACTGAGAGCGGCCAACTTCCAACTTCTCCCTGTATATAGTTGCGCTTCCTAAAGCGCCCCCTACCGGTTTTATAGAAAACCAGTTTTTCTAAGAGACTGTCGCACTTTTCCCGGACACACGTTGCACAGTGTCCGGAGGAGGAACCAGAGACAAGAGAAGTCTACGAGAATGTTTATATAAAAAAGTTTTATATATATAATGTTTTATATGTTTTATATGTTTATATGAAAAAAAAAAAAAAAAATTGTATGTTTTGGTGTTTTATGTCTTTACAGCCCGAGGACGTGCTGTGGTTTACCAGGGGGGAATGTAGCACCCTGAGGGTTCGGCTGCTACAGGGGTATTGCACCTCAACCCAGAGGTGTGATATTCCACTCCCGGGTAAGGATGGAGTGTGGAACTGAGCTCAGATAGACTGCATGCACTACATACATCCCATTTCAGAGGAGCAGGCCGACGGTACTCCCACTTAGAAATGTGCAGGTACAACCGAGCCTGTTCCTGGCTGGAGTGGGAGGGGGGTGGTACATCCCATGTAGTGTAGGGGCAGATAGGGGGAGCAGTCTGGGTAGTGATAGGAGCTCATTGGGTGCTGGTCACCTGAGCTCACACATAGAGGGATATATAAGGAGGGCACCAACTTAGATCAGGGTCAGTCAGCTGCAGAGGACAAGTTCAGACGCAGAAAGTGAGTTGGAGAGGAGAGAGAAGGAAACAGCAGCCCTGGAGAGAGAGAGAGTGGAGCAGAGAAAGACCCAGAGGGGGAAGACTGAAGGGACCCAAGAACCCAAATTAGAGCACCGGGTGAGGAGTCAGCATCAGGGTACCGGAACCCAAGCTGGTGGGGGCAAAAACAATCCCTAGCCAGAGACCGGAGATCGTGGGCAGCGTTTGCCACGGTCACCCACCATATTCACCCCGAAGGCACACCACATGAAGGGTCAGGGAACCCAGGGCCAAGGGTGTCCCAACAGAAGGCCCGAGGGAGCTGGACCTAGGTGAATCACTGGTGGGGACGGCTGAAGAAAGGACAGAGGGAGAGCTCAGGGCCACGCTCCGGACTTGTTTGGGGGTTGGCTGGATCCAGGACCTGGTGGACGCAGCACGGCTCGGGTGGTCACTAGCAGCTGGAGTGACCAGTACAACATCTGCAGTAAGTAAACACCCTTAACTGCACAACCCGACTCTGTCTTCACTGCCGGCTGCACCGCACCACCACAACCCCCATCCTCTGCGCCTGTCCCCTCTGAGGCTATACCCCTCCCGTTGGGGGTTATCCCACCAAGCTGCGCATCCACCATCAGCCTCAGCGGACCCTGCTGCAGCGGCGGCCACAGTGACCGCATCACAACGGGTGGCGTAGTCGACACAAAAGAACTCTTAATAACATCTGTAGGACTGCCACATAACACTGAGCTTGACGCCCTGGGCACGGGGCCGGGTCACAGCCGCTCGGAGACTACAACCCCCCATCTGATCCGGTGCCGGGTATTCCCCTCAAAAAGGAATATGTCCCAGGGGGCGCGTCACAATGATAATACAATACTGTCTGTATGACTTCCAAATCATGGGACATGACAGAAAGGGAAAGGAAAGAGACTGAAAAGGAAAGGGAAAGGACCAAAGGGATAGGAGAGGAGAGGAGTGGCTGGGCAGTTGACAACCATAAACAGGGTACCTACCGTACACGGTATAGATCAGCACAATGCTTATATATTTCAGAGGGTACAGTAAAGTTGGAAGTATATTAATTCTCAGTGTGCACTTGTGTAGTGATGATGTATGGGAAATACTTATGTTTAATGCGGGAGATCTACTGAAACTAATAGTCTAAAATGGGAGGTTCTAGTCTTGTAAATGTCATATTTTCTCTCTTGGCAGTATGAAGAAAATAGCCCACAAGGGAATTCTTCAGTATGGACATAACTATAAGAAATTGGCCTTAGGAATTTGTAAATAATCTGCCATGTTTTACATTTTATATGTAATTCCAATTCCTCACTCGTGTGTTTACTGTGAGAGTACATAATAAATGGTGTTAGTTATTTTTTTGGGCACTTTTGTGCTGTTATGAAAGAGTATCATATCTCTAGATCTTGTCTTTTTTGCATGTTTTGAGTAATGCAAGGATTAGTTTTTATGACCTGCCACATTGGAGTAAGGAGGCAGGATGCCCATTCCACAGTTTTGCTTGTTCCTTCCTCTCTTCCTGGGGTCTAGCTTTCTGATTAATTAGTACTTTCAAATCTACACTACATAATTCATTGTGTCTTCCTCCTGAGGCATTGCCGCACAGACAGATAAGGTGTACAGTAAGCTTCTGGCTTTGTGTGCAAAACACGTTATGACATTTTTCATAATTATCCCTAAAGCAATTAAAAGACCAGAGAATTAATGAAAGGGAATGTGCTTTGATACCACTAAAAACAGTAGAAGGTAATTGGAAAATGTAGAGCACAAATGAAAGCTATGCTGAAAAAGACAGAACCATTTGCAGTCTGTCCTACTGAGTTCTAATAAGGGCCTGTTATAGCATCTATAAGATGATAATGCTGCCATTACATTTAATGAGAGGCAATCTATTTTCTGAAACCTCATACGTTATGCTGCTCTTTACAATATTCATGAAAAATAAGACTTTATACGGACTTCAATGCAACAATGCAGCCCAAATCAGATCAAGAAAAGTCATGTAGGCTATGTTCACACCTCACTGAGACACAGGTATTGTTCAACCTCACAAGTAGGTCAGAGAATGTTTACACTGTACCAATGCAAACAACCATCTCAGTGACCAAGACAAGAGGGTAATCACAAAATAGAACCAATATTTTGCAATCAAAAACACTGAAAAAACACTGAAAAAAATTTAGCTTAGTTTTTTCAGCATTCTTTTCACCACCCATTACTTTCTATGGGTGAAAAACGCTGAAAAAATGCTGAAAGACGTGACATGCTCTATTTTCCAAAAATGCAGGCAAGGCAGGAAAGATGCAGCAAACAAAAAGCAACATATGTGAACAGAGAATTCTGGTTTCTCATACACTTTGCTGGTACTGCTAGACGCAGCTGAAAATTTGCATAAAAATCTTCTACAAAGTCCGCAGCAAAACACAACGTGTGTGAACATAGCCTTACATACTCAGAAACAGCCATTGATACATCTCAGTGTCCAATAAGCAGGGTCGTTTTTAGGAAAACGGCAATGGACCTTTTGCCCTATTTTGCAGGGGATCCCAGACACAGGAATACTAGAAACAAACTAGATTGCTCAGTATTAGGCCCCTTTCACACATCTAATTGTTAATTATGTGATCTTTTTAGTAGGTAGAATATGTACATTGTTATTATTAATATTAGTATAGCAGTATACAGCATCGGACTGGTGTGACTTGGGCCCACCAGAAAAAATCATTCCTGAGATAAAATGTGCTAATATTGTGGTGTAACATAAAAACACAATGGTTCACATTTATCAAAAATGGCAAAATTTGAGCCAAAGTGTACTCACTTCAACTCCACATATTTAGCAAATTTTACCCCTAATGATAAATTTGGTGCAAATTATTTAACACAACATTGTAAGCATGGTAGCACACTTCTCGATGTTAAAAAAAGAGCTGGCGTCCAGTGTGTCAAATGTTGCATAGTTATATAATTTTGTACAAATTGCAACTTTTCATGCATGTAAAAATAGTTTTAATATAAATGCATTTGTTCCGTGCCTTTTTTAAGACCGCCAGTGCCAGGATAAGGGCACTCTTCTCCACATGCATATGCATAAAATCAATTCAAAATATTAATCCCTTGGCACAGATGAACATACAGTACCAGAACGTCCACAGCAGGAACTGCATGAGTGGAGTTGGCTCAGAAGTGGAGCCCACTTCACACGCAACATACAGCGGGCATGTGCCTGTATGGTTACCATTCAGCTGTGAGCCCCCATCTTGATACTCCTGTGAAGTCCAGCATTAAGCTGGATTCTTATGAGATCATTATCTCCACTATATACTGCAATACTGTTACTGTTACTGTTATAATAAAACATACAAAACAAGCAGGGGCGTAATGATCACGGTCATAGAGGGTGCAACCGGAACCAGACCCATGCTTGAGCGTGTTCCACCGACACCAATTTCACCTGGATGTACATCCTCTGATGCACATTCTTTTGAAATGTATTGTGACGCAGAGACCCGCCGGCTCCCTGCACTGCAATATACTCTGCCGGCCAATCAGAGGCTGGCAGCATATGTCAGCTTGCCAATGATGGGTTGCACATGGCAGTGACGTCGTGAGTGGACCTTGGCGGGCCACAGAAGTCAGCTCCCAGCTGGGGAAACATTAAACCAGAATGGCAGACATTATACCAGGATGGAGGACATTATACCAGGATGGGGGACATTATACCAGGATGGCGGACATTATATCAGGATGGCGGACATTATATCAAGATGTGACATTATATCAGGATGGAGGACATTATGTCAAAATGAGGGATAACATACCAGGCTGGGGACATTATATTAGGATGGGGACAATATACCAGAATTGGGATAATATACCAGGATGGGTAACATTAAACCAGGATAGCGGACATTATACCAGGAAGTGGACATGATTATAGCATGGGCCCTGGATGGGGATATTATACCAAAATGGGGACATTTTATCAGTCAGGGGTGGTACTTGGTGGGCTCAGCAAGGGGTGATACAGGGGAGGCTCAGTCAGGGGTGATACAGGGGATGGTCAGTCAGTCAGGCGTGATACAGGGGAGGCTTAGTCACGGGTGATACAGGGGAGCTCAGTCAAGGGTGATAAAGGGGAGGCTCAGTCAGTCAGGGGTGATACAGGGGAGGCTCAGTCAGTCAGGGGTGATACAGGGGAGGCTCAGTCAGTCAGGGGTGATACAAAGGAGGCTCAATAAGGGGTGATACAGGGGAGGATCAGTCAGGGGTGAAACAAAAAAATGAGGGAAATCCTCCCTTAGTGACTGAGCCCACTCACCCTTTATCACCAGTGAGTAAAGCCGCCTATGATACCCACTGTTTGTGTTGGCAAGGGCTCACTATTGGTGATAATCAAGCTCAGCTACATATATCTAACCTTTGGTGAGTGATGTAGCTGTCACGGGTGTGTCAGAAGTGACAGACAGTCGCCCTGCAGTTGGTTGCCGAAGATCTCTTTGTTTGGAATTACAGGCACCTTCTTAGCTGTCTCACTCTAGGACCCAGCGACTACCTGCCTCTGGCTAATTGACACCCAGGCTGGGTGTTTAAATACTGACTGTTGCTAGAGGGAGGTGCCGGTGATATTCACATGATCCCTTATGACCTTGTGAAGGTGTGGCGCCCTGCTGCGCATTGGTGCCACAGATCCCAGAGGGGTGCATGGATGGATTCCTCCACAAGAGGCCCTCATAGCATTCACACACCTCCACCTTCCACCTCAGACCAGCAGAGGGAGCCCGTTAGGGATATAAAAAGGGAAGGTAGAGCTAGGCAGTTCAGTCTGGAGTCTACAGTCTGGAGTCCACAGTCTGGAGTCCACAGTGAGTGAAGTTTGTGTGAAGTCTGCTGCAGCCAGAGAGGTTATCAGGTCAGTCCAGACTCAGAGGGCTCGAGTTAGTGAGCCTAGGGCGTGCCGACGCCAAAATAGCGGTGAAGAGTAGTGAGGCCTACTGCCAGTGTGAAGGCTAGTGAGGGCCCCGAGCGTGGCCGAAGGCAAGTGGAGTAAGCAAGCAACATAGGGGGCAGAGGAGCTTAACCAGCTCACCCCAAAACCATTTCCCGGACACCGGGTCCGCGTCTGCAGGGATTCCTTACATCCAGCAGAAATAACCGGAACCCCTGGCGAACTATATGTCCCAGGCACACCAAAAGCTGACTGTTATACCAGGGTCAGGAATCACGGAGGCCCAAGAGACCAGGGAGTGTGATCTCCAACAGAAGGCCCTACCACCAGGTAAGCAGGTGCAAGACAGAGACCAAGTTAGGCCTAGCTCCAGGCATGTCAGAAACTTATCAAGGAAAGGCAAGAAACAGGAGGTCCCACACCCGCTCACTGGGGAGAGTCCTAATATGCACCCTTCACCCTGAAGTACCCTGGACCGTGCCAGAAACACCACCAGTAAAGGTACTGAAGTGAACTGTTGTGAGTGTGCCTATTCTTCCTCTGTCCCGACTGGGTCCCCTCTGTCCTGCATCCCTACAATTACGCTGCCCTGAGGCCCCGCTCCACCTGTGGGGAGCAGCATCAACTAAGCTGCCAGAAGACCGGCCTCAGAGGACTGTCGCAGCGCTGGTGATCCTCACCAGACACCACAGGTGGCGTCACGAACATTCCCCTATCCCATATAACTTCCATCTTCTTTTTAAGAGTGACCCCAGGGTACAGGCCCGGGAGCCGACCACAGCGACATCCCCCGAGGTCAGGCAACAACAAGGTCCGGGCGCCGAGTCGTCCCTATTCCCCTGGGCGCGTCATCTCTTCCTGGCGTCACGAACAGGATTCCGTGCCCGCTGCAATGACGGAGTGTTGTGCCTGTTGCCACCGGGTACTGTGCGCCTTTAATCAGAACTGTGTATATAGCTGTGGCGAAGATCGCCGCCATTGTTGTGCCGCCGAGCGGGAAGAAGGGTGTAACCGCGGGAAACTGAGAGGTGTAGCTGCTGATTCGCGTGAAGCCCCGAACACGCCCCACACCTTGACATCAAACCAGGAAGCGCCAGGTCCTGGAAGGAGCCCCGGTGAACGCTCTGACATAGGACGCAAGCGACGCAAGGTCCGGAAGGAAGACCGTCACCTGCGGAGCTACGGCCTACCGGAAGTAAAGAAGAGAAGGTAGGCCACGGTTCGTTAGGGGGGCGCCAGAATGTCCGAAGAACAGCACAACGCCGGAATACCGGTTAACGACCCTGATGTTCAACCCGGCTCGGCGCCGAGCAGGCCGAAACAGCCGCTCCACCAGCAGGGCTTGTAACCCCTGTCATACCCATGGCCCTATCGTACATCCCTGGAGCGAAGTGGATCCCCCAGTACAGCGGCAAACCAGATACCCTGTCTGGATTCAAAAGGAAAATATGCGGTATACTGGACATGTACTCTATGACAGGCAAGCAAAGAGCCGCTGTTGTATTAGGACAATTGACTGGTGCTGCGGAGCGAGAAGTAGAGACCTGGTCGGCCGCAGGCCAGGAGTCAGTGTCCGCAATCTTTAAAAAGTTACAGACTGTCTTTGAGAATCGTACTGAGACAGACCTCCGGATGAGGTTCTACAACTGCTCTCAGCAACCAGAGGACAGTGTTCGGGACTATGCCTGGCATTTACAAGGGGCCCTGCGAGCTCTGAAACAGGTTAGTCCAACCAGCATGGATAATGAAAATAGAATGCTGAAGGAACAGTTTATCCGGGGACTGAGGTCTCAAGAGAAGAGCAGGACTGTGCATTGGTGGTCCCTGGATCACCCAGATGCCACCTTTGACACCCTTAAGGACATGGCTATAAAAGGACTGCAGCCCCTGGAAACAACTGCTATCCAATTTTACCAGGGTGGGGCCACCCCAGTGCCCGCAGCGTCCACCTTTTCCCCGGTGGCTGCTGAAGCCAAGGTGCAAGCAACGTTCCCTAGTGAGCTGGACAGCCTGCGCTCGGAAGTGCGTCAGTTGAGCAAAACCCTGACCACTGTACTGAGTGCCCTGCAGCACCGGACAGAGCCCGAGGAGGAAGGGAGGATCCTGCTAGCCGACAGCCCTGAGGATGTCCCCTGGATGAGAAGGAGAAGGAGGACAACGCCACCCCCTGGGAGGACCAGTGACCAAAGCCGCCCGCCGAAGGACCCTGTCTGCCACCGCTGCCACAAGACAGGTCACGCCATCCGGAGCTGTCCTTTAAACGAACAAACCCTGGGGCCGAGGGCCGATACCCAGGAGTAGACCCCTCAGGCCCATCAAACTGGTACCGCAGGTTCGTGGGAGGAAGACCTTTCCTGTCCATCGTGCTGGACGGCATCGCGACACCTGCTCTGCTGGACACAGGATCTCAGGTAACCATTATGCCTGATGTCCTCTACAAAAGGTTCTGGTCCTTAGACTAACTTCACCCACCAGATCCAAATCTTTCCGTGTATGCCTCAAACGCCTCCCCCTTAACCTAGTCAGGGTTAAGGATGTGGCAGTAAAGGTGGGAAGAGTGGAACTGAAGGACCAGGGACTAATTGTAGCAGAGACTAATCCTGATGATACAGACTTGTATATGGTACTTGGCACAAATATTGTTAGTAACTGTTTGGGAGAAGTGGAGTTCTTGCTCCAACAGATAGCTGACACTGCCAGATCAGGGCAGAGAAGGGCGCTCCAGAAAGAGATCCGAGCCCTTATGTATGTACCAGCAACAGGTAAAGCTAACAGGCGGTGAAATTGGTAATGTGCGGGTGACAGACCCGGTACCCATTGTGATTCCCCCGATGAGTGAAATGCTGATTTGGTGTAGAGCAGCAATAGGTCTCAAAGGATGGAGCTACCAGACGGTAGTAGAGCCCCTTAACTCGGAACATAGACCTACACTCCTGACTGCCAGAGGGGTAGTAGATGTACGCAATGGGAGGGTGCCCGTACGCCTCCTAAACTATGGGGAGGACGAGGTTAGATTACCACGCTATGCCACTGTTGCCAAGCTGTACACAGTAAATAACAACTCCATACACACGGTGGAGTCCTTAACCTCACCAGACGAAGTAGAGGATAACGACCCGGCAACCCAGGTGGAGGATTGGTGTCAACAGCTTCATGTTAAGACAGACACCACTCCTGCCCATCAGAAGCAGGGTGTACACCGGGTGGTTCAGGAATACGTGCAGGTATTCAGTAAGCACCCACTTGACTTTGGGAGGATTAAGGGGGTTCAACACCATATCTCCACAGGCGACCATCCACCCATCAAAGAACGTTACAGGCCTATACCACCAGCACACTACCAGAAGGCGAAAGAGATGTTGCATGACATGAAGAAGGCAGGGGTAGTGAGGGATAGTTGTAGTCCCTGGGCAGCTCCCCTAGTTCTAGTCAGGAAAAAGGACGGAAGCATGAGAATGTGTGTAGATTACAGACAAGTAAATCACATTACACATAAAGATGCATACCCTTTACCACGTATAGAGGAATCCCTGGCTGCCTTGAAGTCTGCAAATTACTTCTCCACCCTTGACCTCACTAGTGGGTACTGGCAAGTAGCTGTTGCTGAGGAGGATCAGGAGAAGACGGCCTTCACCACCCCGATGGGACTCTGCAATTTCAATAGTATGCCGTTTGGACTCTGCAACGCCCCCGGAATGTTCCAGAGATTGATGGAGTGCTGCCTGGGACACCGCAACTTCAAGACTGTACTACTATACCTGGATGACGTGAATGTGTACTCCAAAACGTACGAGGACCATTTGAAGCACCTGGCAGAGGTATTTGAGTCGCTGTACTGGTATGGGATGAAGCTGAAGCCCTCAAAGTGCCACCTGCTCAAGCGAAAGGTACAGTACCTGGGGCACATCGTTAGTCCAGAGGGAGTAGCACCAGACCCGGAAAAGGTCACTGCCATCCAGAAATGGCCGGAGCCGAAGAGCCTCAAGGAGGTACGTCAGTTCCTGGGACTAGTCGGGTATTACCGGAGGTTTGTGAATGACTATAACAAGAAAGTGGCGCCTTTGCAAGATCTCCTGGTAGGACAGTCCGGGAGAGGCAGAAACCCCCCGTTCCAGTGGGATAAGGAGCAAGCTGAATCCTTTGAGGCGATGAAGGAGATCCTGACCGGCGAAGAGATCCTAGCCTACCCTGACTACAGCTAACCATTCCTGCTGTACACTGATGCCAGCAACGAGGGATTAGGGGCTGTGTTAAGTCAGAAGCAGAATGGCCGAGAGAAGGTGATCGCCTATGCAAGCAGGAAGCTCTGCCCGACCGAGAGGAACCCAGAGAACTATAGCAGCTTCAAGTTGGAGTTCCTGACCCTGGTCTGGGCCATCACCGAGCGGTTCAAGCACTACCTAGACTCCAGTAAGTTCACTGCCTTCACTGATGATAACCCCTTGACTCATCTGGAAAAGCCAAGCTAGGAGCCATGGAGCAACTATGGATGGCTCGGCTGTCAAACTACCAATTCATTATTAAGTACCGGGTGGGCCGCAAGAACGCCAACGCCGATGCCCTGTCCAGGATGCCTCACCAGTCGGACACTGAGGAAGAAGTGGATGACCTGGAGGAGATTGAACTACCTGCCTTTCATCGGAATGGAGTGGTCCATGAGCAACGAGCCTCCAGGAGGCATCGCAGAAAGACGTTAAACCCCCTGCCTCACCACAGCTGGAAGGAGACCCAGGACAGCGACCCGGTTGTCAGCCGTATCAAAGAGCTGATAACCCAGGAAGGTTCCTCCCTGGAGAAGGACGCGTCTCTACAAGCCAAGCAGCTGTGGAATGAGAAGAGCCCGGCTGTTCATCTATAGAGAGAAGCTGTGCCGGAGGTAAGTCAACCCCAAAACCCATGAGATGGTATGGCAGATAGTGGTGTCCAAGACAGTCATCCAGATGGTGTTGGAAGCCTACCACGATCAGGCGGGGCACTTTGGTTGGAAGAAGCTAGAAACCCTGCTGAAGTGTTGGTTTTATGAGTAGAAATGCGCAGTTCCATTGAGAGGTGGTGCCGGAATTGTGGACCCTGTAGCCTCAGAAGAAAACACTACAGCAGCCAGAAGGTACCCCTGCAACCCATCAAGATGACTCGTCCCTTGGAGATCGTGGCCCTGGATCATGTCAAGCTGTCACCCAGCAGGTCAGGATATTCCTATGCCCTGACCATGGTGGATCACTACTCCCGGTTCCTGGTGATCGCCCCCGTCAAGGATCTGACGGCAGAAACTGCGGTGAAGACGTTCTAGGCATACTTCTGCAGGCCCCATGGATACCCGGAGCAGGTGCTGACGGATCAAGGCCCAGCCTTTGAAGCCGAACTGTTCAAGGAGTTCTGCCATCTGTACGGGTGTAAAAAGATCCGGACTACACTGTACCACCCCCAAACCAACGGTCTCTGTGAAAAGATGAATAACATTGTCATCAACCTGCTGAAGACCTTACCACTAGAGGAGAGAAATCAGTGGCCAGACCTACTACCTGACCTGGTAGATCTGTACAACCACATACCTGTGAGTTCCATCAATTGTACTCCAGCATATCTCATGCGAGCAAGATCCAGAAAGTTGCCCATGGACCTGGAGCTGGGTGTAGTAGAACCAGAAGCAGATATGTCCACTGAGGACTGGGACGCGACCAGACAGGAGCAGTACAGAAGAGTACAGGCCTGTGTCGAAGACAGTCTCACTCGGGTAAGGGACAAGCAGGAAGCCCACTACATTAAAAGTGCGCCAGCAGAACCCTTCACACCAGGAGAAGTGGTGTTAAAGAGGAAAAGGAGAAACCACAAACTTGATGACCAGTGGGAGAGAGAACCCTACACTGTGTTAAATTCAAGATTTGATAACAAGAAGACCTGTTTGATTAGCAAAGACGGAGAAATAACGACTGCAACGGTATCTAGAGACCATCTGAAGTTGTGTCCAGACCTGCTAAAGCCCCAAGAAGAAGTGCCTCTGACCGTACCGGAGGAGCCTAAAGAAGCAGCACTCCATACTGACTTAGGAGATTTCCCGGCAGATTGGCCTCAACTAGGAGGAGCAGTAATAATACCTGTGATCCACTTCTTTCAACAGCCAGAAGACCCTCCACAGCAAGTAGAACCTGTAAGTGCTTCAGAAGAGCCTCAAGAAGAATCCCCGGAAGAAGGATCCCCGGTTGGAGCAGAGCAAGAAGGCCTAGCCAATGGTACACTTGCCAGTCCCATAGAGAGGTTAAGGCAGTTTTACAATCTACCCACACGTAGAAGTGACAGGGTAGCAGATGGTGCAGACACAGATACCATCCGCACTCCCGTACCACGTAGGTCGACACGTAGCACACGAGGTCAGACCCCTGGCAGATACAGAGAATAGAGAAGGAAACTCTGACAGTGTAAATAGTTGCCCTTGGGGTATTATATTGTGTATTTTCATGTATGAATTCCTTAACTTGTGTTTTTCCTTATAATGGACAATTTAAGTGATATGGACACTTCCCTTGTTATCTCTAGTTACCCGTAAGGGTACATAAAGAACTTTGTGGCTGAGGACTGTGTGCAGCCCAAAAACTATTTGCGGTAAATAATTGCACTCCCTGGAGTGCCCCTTTAGGTGACCTCAGAACAAAAACCTGTCTGGCGTGGCAGAAGTGGAGGTCCAGCTCAGGATCGCCATGCCCTGCAGCCACCCCAGGGCCTACGTTGAGGGTTTGCTTTGGACAGGTCCCTCAAGCTACCTTGTACTTTAACCTGTGAGATGGACACCCTGTTAGGGGACCTCACCGGAAGAGACTTGAATTCTGAGGTTGCTTATTGTATTGTACATATCTATTTATTATCTCTAATGTTTTATATGTAACGTTCAAGCAAAGTGCCTCCCGTAAAGTGAAGAGTTATTGTTGTCATCTGTTATAAAAATTACTTCAGTCCGGGAGTACTGAGCTTAGCTAGGGGGGAATGTGGCGCCCTGCTGCGCATTGGTGCCACAGATCCCAGAGGGTTGCATGGACGGATTCCTCCACAAGAGGCCCTCATAGCATTCACACACCTCCACCTTCCACCTCAAACCAGCAGAGGGAGCCCCTTAGGGATATAAAAAGGGAAGGTGGAGCTAGGCAGTTCAGTTTGGAGTCTACAGTCTGGAGTCCACAGTCTGGAGTCCACAGAGAGTGAAGTCTGTGTGAAGTCTGCTGCAGCCAGAGAGGTTGTCAGGTCAGTCCAGACTCAGAGAGCTCGAGTTAGTGAGCCTAGGGCGTGCCGACGCCAAAATAGCGGTGAAGAGTAGCGAGGCCTACTGTCTGTGTGAAGGCTAGTGAGGGCCCCGAGCGTGGCCAAAGGCGAGTGGAGTAAGCAAGCAACATAGGGGGCAGAGGAGCTTAACCAGCTCACCCCAAAACCATTTACCAGACACCGGGTCCGCGTCTGCAGGGATTCCTTACATCCAGCAGAAATAACCGGAACCCCTGGCGAACTATATGTTCCAGGAACACCAAAAGCTGACTGTTATACCAGGGTCAGGAATCACGGAGGCACAAGAGACCAGGGAGTGTGATCGCCAACAGAAGGCCCTACCACCAGGTCAGCAGGTGCAAGACAGAGACCAAGTTAGGCCTAGCTCCAGGCAGGTCAGAAACTTATCAAGGAAAGGCAAGAACCAGGAGGCCCCACACCCGCTCACTGGGGAGAGTCCTGATATGTACCCTTCACCCTGAAGTACCCTGGACCGTGCCAGAAACACCACCAGCAAAGGTACTGAAGTGAACTGTTGTGAGTGTGCCTATTCTTCCTCTGTCCCGACTGGGTCCCCTCTGTCCTGCATCCCTACACTTACGCTGCCCTGAGGCCCCGCTCCACCTGTGGGGAGCCGCATCAACTAAGCTGCCCGAAGACCGGCCTCAGAGGACTGTCGCAGCGCTGGTGATCCTCACCAGACACCACAGGTGGCGTCACGAACATTCCCCTATCCCATATAACTTCCCCCTTCTTTTTAAGAGTGACCCCAGGGTACGGGCCCAGGAGCCGACCACCGCGACATCCCCCGAGGTCAGGCAACAACAAGGTCCAGGCGCCGAGTCGTCCCCATTCCCCTGGGCGCGTCAAAGGGTTGGAGCAAGTGCAGTTCTTACTTCCTCTCTAGTGCTAAGAGGACGAGTGTGCCATCTCTCTGAAGTCGCCTCAAGCTAAGCTACTTCCCCCGTATCTGTGTCCCTTTGCTGTCTTTAGTTGTCAGTGGGGATCGACTAGCCCTCATCCCCCCTTCCCTATCCAGGGCCAAGCGCTAGGGAAATACAGGGATAGGTTCCTGTGCGGCAATTGGTTAAGAACCAATATAGGGACGGTAGGGGAGACAGGGTAATTGCAGATCAGCCTAGGAGGTCTCCATTTCCCCCATTCCCTAGTGTCTGGACTCCCTTCCCCTCATCCCTTCGTGTCACACTTTGTCTTTCCTACACTGTGTGTGACAGTAGTAGGCAGTCATCCATCTCCCTGTGCTTCTTACTGTCAGCCTGTGACATAGTGGAGGAGGAGCACTGTTACTCAGCACAGCATGGCTCATTACCTGAGCTCTGCTGTCAGCGCGGGGGAGAAGCCACAAACAAAACTTAACACTGATTTGCTGCGCTGCTGCCAATCACTGTTAGACTTACAAACAGCAGCACCGCTCTCCCTGGTTGTTGGTGCGGTATCGCAGTGACAAAGATCCAACAGGAATGACAGAGTTCTGTCAGTACGAGAAGTGAGCTGCTGTCTGCACTGCAGCAGAAGAGATTCAGTGACCCCTGCACTCTGCCAGGATGTCTAATGCTGGGAGAAGCCGCGAATAGTAATCAGTAGCACTAACACATGTGAGCTGCCTTGCTTGCAGCATGTCATATGCTAGTGTCACTGAATACTGCTGACTACTTCTTCCAGTAGTAGACATCCCGGGAGATCAGAGTACCGCTCACTGAATCTCTTCAGCTGCAGACTGCAGATCACTAATCGTACTGACCAGAACACTGATTAATTCTGCTGGATCCTGAACACTGCGATAGCACACCTGGAACAACCAGGGAGAGCGGTGCTGCCATTGGTGAATCTCTTACTTCTGCTCCTCATGTGTACTGAATGGAACACTGTTCCGATCAGCCATAAAAAGACACATATGCATGTTTTTCTCAATTTCTGACATGAAATCAGAATAAACCTTTCCCGTTTTAGGTCAATTAGGATTACCATAATTTTTAATATTTGTCAAATGCCAGAATAATGAGAGAGAGAATGTTTTAAGGCATTTTTATTACTTACTGCAAAGTCAAAAGTTGACATACATTTCATTTGTTATGGGCAGCACGGTGGCTCAGTAGATAGCACTGCAGCTTTGTAGCACTGGATTCCTGGGTTCAAGTCCCACCAAGGACAACATCTGCAAGGAGTTTGTTCTCCCCGTGTTTGCATGGGTTTCCTTCGGGTTCTCCGGTTTCCACCCACACTCCAAAGACATATTGATAGGGAATTTAGATTGTGAGCCACGGTGGGGACAGTGCCAATATTGTCTGTGAATCGCTGTGGAATTAATGGTGCTATATAGGTGAGTAAAATAACTAAATAAATTAGTATTTGGTACCATTGCCCTTAAACTAAATGACTTGGGTCAAACGTTTGGGATATCCTTCCACAAGATTCTTACAATAGTTGGTCAGAATTTGGGCCCATTCCTCCTAACAAAACTGGTGTAACTGATCCAGGTTTATAGGTTGCCTTGCTCTATCTGCCTTTTCAGCTTAGCCCACAAATTTTCAATAGGATTCAGATCAGGGCTTTGTGATGGTCACTCCAAAATATTGACTTTGTTATCCTTAAGCCACTTTGTTACCATTTTGGCTGTATGCTTCTGGTCATTGTCTATTTGGAAGACCCATATCCGCCCAAGCTTTAACTTCCTGGCTGATGTCTTGCGATGTTGCTTCAGTATTGCCACATAATCTTCTTTTCTCATGATGCCATCTATTTTGTGAAGTGCACCAGTCCCTCCTGCAGCAAAAAAAACCCACAACAAGATGCTGCCACCCCCGTGCTTCACAGTTAGGATGGTGTTCTTAGGCTTTCAAGCCTCTCCCTCTTTCCTCCAAATGTAACGATGGTGATTATATCCAAAAAGTTAAATTTTAGTTTCATAAGACCACAGGACATGTCTCCAAAAATTAAGGTCTTTGTTCCTGTGTGCATTTGCAAACATTAATCTGGCTTTTTTTATGCTTCTTTTGGAGTAATGACTTCTTCCTGGCAGAGTGGCCTTTCAGCCCATGTTGATACAGTACTCCTTTCACTGTGGATATTGACATAATCTTACCAGCCTCCGCCATCATCTTCACAAGGTCTTTTGATGTTGTATTTGGGTTGACATGCACATTCATCTGTCTGACACAGAACCCGTCTCTTTCCTATGCGGTATGATGGCTGAACATTCCCATCTTGTTTGTACTTGTGTATAATTGTTTGTACAGATGAACGAGGCACCTTCAGGTATCTTGAAATTGTACCCAAGGATGAGCTAGACTTGTGCAAGTCCACAATTCTATTCCTGATATATTGGCTAATTTCTGTAGACTTTCCCATGATGCTACACAAAGAAGCAGTGTGTTTCAGGTGTGCATTAAAATACATCCACATGTGCGTTTCTAATTAACTTAGATGTTGTCAAAAAACTTCCAAACACATGACATCATCATATGGGCAGTCCAGAATTGTTTAAAGGCATTGTAATCTCAGTGTATGTAAACTTTTGACTTTGCAGTAAGTAATAAAAATGCCTTAAAACATTCTCTCTCTCTCTCTCTCTCATTATTCTGGCATTTGGCAAATATTAAAAATTATGGTAATCCTAATTGACCCAAAATGGGAAAGGTTTATTCTGATTTTATGTCAGATATTGACAAAAACATGAATATGTGTCTTTTCATATAGTGTATGTAAACTTCTGGTTTCAACTGTATATATATGTATGTGGGTCCCTATAGTTATAGTTTTGGATGATTACTATTGTCCCTTCACTGTCTGCGCCGTTGCATCCAAATAACCTGTTCACAAAATCACATTATGTCATTGGGTTGGAAAGGGTTAAACAGGCAGTTTTGTTGACATCACAAAGCACATAAACATCATAGACATCATATGACATCACAATTGGTATAGAATGTACAAACTGTAACACCTGAGCCATCTTGTTTCATTAGAGCCTGACAGCTTGATGGAAACAAGTCCAGGTAGGGAACTCTTCACTTACGAGCTCACTCATACATTGTATAGATGGGGGGTTAGTAGTGGGATTCAGAACTGCATCATTAACCTGAAAATCTCAGCAAATGGCGCTGGATCATGTGTCCTGTGCTGTGATTGTTATAATGATTCTATGATTTAAAAAAAAATTTATTGACCAGATTCCAAGGAAAATCTGCACATTTGGGTGCTTTAGTAAGCCAGTGTGAGCCTGGCCTAACAGGGGTTACCAATCTGGACAACCGCTTCCCTAAATGAGGACTTGCTGGTTGATCAATTGATCATCTGTCAGAGGTCTTGAAAACCCTCAGCAATGGCTGGTTTTGCCCTCTATGACACTCATGTGCTCTAATAAAAGCATATAGATAGGGTTGGGCCAGTTGAGACCACTCTATTTGGTTCCATTTTTGGGTAGCGGTGCCATTAATGTTGTCAAAACATAGCGTTTTCAGAACATACATTTAATTGCAGACTGCTACAGTTCTCCATTGTCAGCTCTCATGGTCCTGCTGGATCAGGAGTGACCGGGAACTGACGGTTTATCGTGATCAGGAATTGCAGTATGGCGTCCTGTGTTTTCCTTTAGTTCATAGAACATTAGGTGACACAGATTAGAATAAAAGGATGGAAAATTTAGGTTATAAGTACGTGCGTCATGACTCAATTAAAAATGAGGCTGGTGGTTATTTGCCGCCTGTGATTTTGTTTTATTAATTCAACTCTTCCTTGATGTTGGAAATTTGATACATAGCACAGCAGTGGAGGTTATTACGACATCACAGGGGATATGACGTCACAGGGCACATGACATCATAGATATCACATGATATCACAATTAGTACAGAATGTGTAAAGTTCTAATCCTGAACCATCTTGTGTCCCAGCAGCAGCTTGAGGAAGACAAGTCCAAGTAGGTAGCTGTTCACTTAACACTAAGGCCCCAATCACACATTGTGTAGTTGTGGGGTGTTTGTGGTGAAGTTTAAAACTGCACCATTTATCCCTAAAAAATCTCAGCAAACATCTCTGAGTGACGTGTTCTCTCTTGTGTATAAGAATGATTCCTTTAATAGGACCTATCATTTAATCCTATTTTTTTTGTAATGATAGGTAGGTGTTATGTCTCTTCTAGTTCAGATGAGAAGCTGTAATGAAGCAAGGACAGATGACGCAGCAGGACGGCCGAGCAGAAACAACGGAGAACGTAGTAGCTTGATGGCAGCAGGAGGACTTTGATCAGAGTGGCATCAGTTTTCCTTGGATGTGGAGAGGAGAAACAAAAGGTTTCTCACCTTCTCCCTTCTGTCAGTCAGTGAAAATCGGACCTCACTCAGATGTCATCAAAGTGTGGTCCAATTTTTTCACAGACTCATAGACTTGCATTGCCATTACCATATTTTGCGGACTATAAGACGCACCGGACCATAAGACGAACCCCAAATTTTGGGGTGGAAAATATATTTTTTAAATAAAATGGTAGTGCCTCTTGTAGTCCATTTAACAGTAGGTTACCGGGGAGGCTGCAGCGGTGGAGCGTGGTCACATGAGGCAGGGCCGCTGCTTCAGTGGGCCGGCGACCGCAGGAGTGGGGCAATGCTGAGGGCCCTGGACTCTCATAAGATGTTAACGCCAGTGAGCAGATTCCCCTTTCCCATTGATTGCCCTGCAGTGGGCTTTGGAAAAGTGGCCGCTGGAGGCGACGCATGCACAGATTGAGATCTTGGAAGATGCATGCACCGCCTCCAGCGTCTATTTTGCCAAAACCCACTGCAGGGCAATCAATGGGAAAAGGGACTCTGCTCACCAGCGCCGACGTTTTATGAGAGCCTAGGGCCCGCTGACACTGGCCTCCTGAAGCAGTGACACTGCCTCCTGTGACTCCTCTCCACCGCAGCCATCCCTCAGTAAGCTACCTTCAGATATTGTATATTAGATTGTAAGCTCCTAGGACAGGGTGTACATTATTCTGCATGCCCTCCGGAGCAGTCTGTATATTATATATTAGATTGTAAGCTCGTAGGACAGGGTGTACATTATTCTGCATGCCCTCAGGAGCAGCCTGTATGTTATAAATTAGATTGTAAGCTCCTAGGACAGGGTGTAGATTATTCTGCATGCCCTCAGGAGTAGTCTGTATATTGTATATTAGATTGTAAGCTCCTAGGACAGGGTGTACATTATTCTGCATGCCCTCAGGAGTAGTCTGTATGTTATAAATTAGATTGTAAGCTCCTAGGACAGGGTGTACATTATTCTGCATGCCCTCAGGAGTAGTCTGTATGTTATAAATTAGATTGTAAGCTCCTAGGACAGGGTGTACATTATTCTGCATGCCCTCAGGAGCAGCCTGTATGTTATAAATTAGATTGTAAGCTCCTAGGACAGGGTGTAGATTATTCTGCATGCCCTCAGGAGTAGTCTATATATTGTATATTAGATTGTAAGCTCCTAGGACAGGGTGTGCATTATTCTGCATGCCCTCAGGAGTAGTCTGTATATTGTATATTACTGTAGATTGTAAGCTCCTAGAACAGGGTGTACATTATTCTGCATGCCCTCAGGAGCAGCCTGTATGTTATAAATTAGATTGCAAGCTCCTAGGACAGGGTGTACATTATTCTGCATGCCCTCAGGAATAGTCTGTATATTGTATATTAGATTGTAAGTTCCTAGGACAGGGTGTACATTATTCTGCATGCCCTCAGGAGCAGTCTGTATATTATATATCAGATTCTAAGCTCCTAGGACAGGGTGTACATTATTCTGCATGCCCTGAGGAGCAGTCTGTATATTATATATTAGATTGTAAGTTCCTAGGACAGGGTGTACATTATTCTGCATGCCCTCAGGAGCAGTCTGTATATTATATATCAGATTCTAAGCTCCTAGGACAGGGTGTACATTATTCTGCATGCCCTGAGGAGCAGTCTGTATATTATATATTAGATTGTAAGCTCCTAGGACAGGGTGTACATTATTCTGCATGCCCTCAGGAGCAGCCTGTATATTATATACTAGATGGTGGCCCGATTCTAGCGCATCGGGTATTCTAGAATATGTATGCGGCCGACCCGGCGCAATCAGCAGAGCGGTGTTTAAATTTGGCGCCAAAATCGCTGATTGGTCGCGGCTGGCGACCCCGACCAATCAGCAAAGCGGTGTTTAAATTTGGCGCCAATATCACTGATTGGACGCGGCTGGCAACCGCGACCAATCAGCAAAGCGGCGTTTAAATTTGGCGCCAATATTGCTGTTTGGTCGCGGCCCGGCGATCAGCAAATCGTATTAGTGAGGACCAGGGAGTGGCGCTGCCTGTGCTGGTACTTCTGCTTCGAGCAGCCGGGAGATGACCGGCTGCTCGCAGCAGAAGTATCCCGACCGGCGGTGTCGCTCCCCGGTCCCGAAGGTAGCCGCATGGAGGTCAGCGCCGGTCATCTCCCGGCTGCATCGCCGCTGACCTCTGTGCAGAGCGGTGTTTAAATTTGGCGCCAATATCGGTGATTGGTCGCGGCCACGACCAATCAGCAGAGCGGTGTTTAAATTTGGCGCCAATATCGCTGATTGGTTGCGGCCGGCGACCGCGACCAATCAGCGAACCGTGTTAGTGAGGACCGGAGAGCGTGTTTAAATTTGGTGCCAAAATTGCTAATTGGTTGCGGCCGGCGACCACGACCAATCAGCGAACCGTGTTAGTGAGGACCGGAGAGCGTGTTTAAATTTGGCGCCAAAATCGCTGATTGGTCGCGGCCGGCGGTCGCGACCAATCAGCAGAGCGGTGTTTAAAGGGTGTACATTATTCTGCATGCCCTCAGGAGCAGCCTGTACATTGTATATTAGATTGTAAGCTCCTCTTGAGCAGGGTGTATTTGTCTTTTCCTTCTCCTGAGCTTATAATAAATGCAGATTTACAGCAATATGCAGCAGGACAGACGTGATCCAGGGAAATATCCGATCGTCACCACTGGGGTCAGGAAGTAATTTTTTCCCCCCCTGAGGCAGAACTCTCCGGGGGGTTTCTTTGCCTTCCTCTGGATCTTTGGGTCCAGTGTCTCTCAGCCGGTCCTCAATGACCACAGCCAGTTCTGTGGTCTCTAGGGGGCCTGACCTGAGAGTCATTGCGATCATAGTTTAATTTCTAAAAGGGCCAGTAATATTGGTGTTACAATGTTGCTTATTGCTATTCCAATAAAAAATAAAAAGAAAGAAAATAAAATTGTCATGTGAGTTTTTTTGTCTTGGCCTTTTTTTTTTACAGTTACAATGATGGGAGTGATCACTACTACCCTTATTATTCCTCAAGTAGGACCAAGAATTATGGGGGCGCCATTTACAGACGGCAGACCACATATATCCCCACCCATTGTGGTAAAATAATGTCAGCTCCTGTCCCAAGTTACATTACGGCTGTTGGGGGGGGGGGGCGATCTCTGTGATGGGGGCAGGGTACTAAAATTGTATATGTCCTACACAACAAACTACCTGACAGAAGACTGAAGACCGTGACACAGAGCCGCCAAATACAAGAGACACAACCAGCGTTGGACCGGGATGCCAAGGGGCCCACCACTATCCAACTCCAGGGCCCCACTTTTAAGCTTCATGCAAATGTGACATTATCATCAATCACAAATTTATATAACAATGAACTGGGTATATTGTACATGAATAAGATGCTGCCTCTGTCTGTACATAGTGATTCAAGTATATTGTGCCAAGTACTGCTCAGATAAGAGGGTGGTGACCCACTCTAGTACAGGAGCCCACCGGAGGACTCTCCTGTTCTCCTGTGGGCCAGTCCAAGTCTGGTAGTATACTTTCTTTCTACAATGGGAGCCTTTGCCTATTGGTGACATGTGCCACTGTTTGCCTGTTTCTACAGTAGTGTGTCTTAGAGACTTCTGTGAAAGGTATACTATACATTGGCAAATGAATAGTTTGGGCTAAAGGTTCAAATATAATATCAGCAGCTATTATATGCTGGTGGGGTAGGGTCACACGAGTGTATAAAAAATTGTTTCATCTGGAAATCTTGGAACATTTTCTTCTCACTTGTCATCCGTATGCAGTCCAAATGTAATCCATTCTTTACAGCAGCAATATAAATAATATACAAGACCATTTACAGCTTCCTACTTTTCAGAATTATAATGTGTCCGTAAAAAATGGATGATATATCGTAACTCCGTATGGCATCCAATTTCTTTTGCGCACCCATAGACTTGAAAGGGAGAGTCTCTTCCGATACAGAAAGAAGAAACTAGTGCATGCTTCAATTTTTTTCACATGAGATTCGGTCAGTGAAAAAAAAAAAAACTCTTCTGCACTGCCTCATTGTATAACATTGGTCCTAGTGCAGTATATTTTTTCAAGGACAGCATGTTGTCTTGTTGTCTTTAGTTTAGAGTGGGGACTGACCAGTGCTCACCTCTCCTCTCCCTCCCTAGGTGTGAAACCTATATAGGGACAGTAGGACAGGTAGGGTGATATTAGATCTGCCTAGGGGTCTCCACTTCCCCTTACCCTAGTGTTTGGGCTACGCTCCCCTCATCCCTTTGTGCTGCATTTAGTCTTTCCCACACCGTGCATGACACAGCACTTGGACTAAGAATACGGTTGTCTCAACGAGCCCTTATACTATGTGGGGAAGCCCCCTTTCAAACTGGTAATACCAACTGGCCTCACCTAAATAATTCAGATGCTCGGACTGGCCTGCGACTCCCCCAACCCAAGCATGACAGCGTGTGTTTCTATGCAGCTGTCACACTTAGGTCAGGAGAGCCGTCAGCCAGTCCAAGCACTGCATTGCAGTCCTTGTCCGAGTTATAAGGCCGTCTGACTGTACCTTTATAGAGGAAAATAATAGAGGAACAGGAGAAAACTAGGAGTTAAATAAAAGATGGTTTAGCCTCCTTATTTTTGTTTTATGAAGAACACATATGTAGTAGTATTTTTCAATACTACATATTATTTAGGTAATGGTTATCAATGTATTCATAAATTGCAAGGAAAAATAATGGAAGGAACAGTATAATGCAAAAAAATGGATGAAATAATGCAAAAGAAGGACTCAGACTTTATTTAATGGGAAATGCAATTTTTTTTCCTAAGCAGAAAATTCTCTGTAACACATAATCAACAATTCAGGTTCTGCAATGAAATTTTTCTTTGAAGGGATTTTTTTACCATTGACAAGACAGTTAAAACATAGAAAAAATGCTCCCACCTTCTATATTGTGTAGCAGCTCTTAGTCACTCACAACCCATTAAAAATCATTATCTCAGACTTACACATTGTCCCTAATCCTATGACTAATATGATGCAGTGTCTTCTTATACCCTGCACAGCATGTATCATAATAAAATAGTATGATACAATGATTGTACAATGGTATGGTACAATGATGCTTGTGACTCGCCCCCTGGGCCGTGGGCACTCGGGACCGGACTTCGGGGCAATGCTGGGAGTAGTAGTGGCGACCCGGTCCCGTGGCTCAGGGTGGTCAGACCAGTGGTAGTCTGCTATGTGCAGTAGGTAATGTCCGACTACGCTACCCGTGGATTGCGGCTATTATGAACCGCCGCTGCAAGGCAGACCGCTGAGGCTGATGGTGTTTGCAGCTGAGGTAGTGTTACTCCCCACGGGAAGAGTGCAGCCCCAGGGCAGTGTAGAGGATGGTGGGGGTGATGGTGCAGAGAGTCCAAGTGCCGTTAGTACTGGAGGAGCAAGGAGTACACAGACAACGTACTGCAGTCCAATGTCTTTTACTCACAGTTCATATGCTCCGGGTCACTTCGGCGCAAGCAGTGACCACCCAAGCCGTGCGGTGTCCACCAGGTGAGGGACTCGGTCAACCCCCAGGCACTTCAGGAGTATGGTTCAGAGCTCCTTCCTATCCTTCCTTCGGCTCATGCCCCGCCAGTGACCAAGCTTCTGTCCAGCTCCTGCGGGTCTATGTGGGCAAACGTGGGCCCCGTTTCCCGCTACCCTATATGTTATGCCTTCCTAGCAAGGTTTGGCAAGGGGTCGCACCAAGTGATGGTCGTGACCTCCGGTTCTTGGCTGAAGATTATTAGCTTCCACCAAATTGGGATCCGGTACCCTCTTCTTGCCTGACCCGTCACCCGATTCACGTTGGTCCTTAGGGTCCCTTCCACCTTCTTGTTCCTGAGCCCTTCTGTTTCTCAGCCACTTCTTTCCCTTTTCTGTTCCTTCTCTTCTCCTCTGTTCCTTCTCCTCTCAGGCCCCGGCCTTTTCTCTAGGCCTGCCTCTGAGCAGAGCTCCTGTAGAGCCTCTGCTCCCTGTCTTCTCTTCTGCGTTCTCCACCGAACAGACTGAACCTCGATCTAAGATGGTGCCCACCTTTTATACTTCCCTCTAGAACATGAGCCCAGGTGACCAGCAACCAATGAGCCCCTACCTACGCTCAGGAACCGTCCCCTCCTGCTCCTACATCACTGGGTTTTCCTCCCCCCTCCCCACTCCAGCCAGGGACATGGTCTGTCGTGCCTGCATTACTGTCTAAATGGGAGCACCGTTGAGCTGTCCTCCGGAAATGGGGTGTGTGTGATGCATGCAGCTAACTGAGCCCTGGTCCATACTCCATCCTTACCCGGGAGTGGAATATCACACCTCTGGGTGAGGTGCAATACCCCTGTAGCGACCGAGCCCTCGGGGCGCTACACTTGTATAGCTGAGGTGCCATACACTCCACTTACAGTAAATTAATAAACAAGAAGAAACCAATTTAGTATATATTATAATTCACTGCAGGTGCCAATGTATCTAGAAAAAGAAATATCACAGCAAAAATGAATATTAGCACATCAGATATGGAAATTATGCAAATCATAATAGGAACCTTTATTCACATAACTGCAACCATTATAGTTATTACTGATCAGTAACTGCTCTGTACATAATGCGGCAGCGCTCGAGTTAAAAGCGCAAAATCTCAAGATAACACTTCAAATCTTATACTTTGTCAATGAAGGAAGACATGTAAGGGTGTGGGATCCCATAATCTGGTAGTTTGGACTCAACTTTTGCTACAAAGTCTGGTCCTTTAGGGTGGCATCAGCATTAGTCTGGTCATTTTTTCAAAAGTCACCTTTATATTTCCCGAGAAGAGACCACTACAAAGGAAATGTAGGTTTACATATGGCCATGTAATACATGGATGGACAGTTTTCCATTTTGGCTCATAGGAGAAGGGCGATTCAGTATTGGGACTCCAACTATGATGTTTATGAGCCCACATAAGTCATAATAGGAGCTTGTCAAGATCAGACAACTTCTTTTATTAATGCTAGTTACACATTACCCGCAATACTGCTAGAAATAAGTAGGTTCTCTAAATCTACACAAACTATAGATCACTTTTTTACAGGAGGAAGAAAAAAGTTGTAAAAGGAAACTGTCATGGGGACTAAATAGGTGAATAATACAAATTGCCTTTTTGGTCAGTGTTAGCTAAATGAGATCCTGGGAGATAACAGGAAAAAAAACAAATGCAGCAAAATGTAGGATGGTTAATCTGGGTTTTCATCCTTGCCAGCACAAACATCAAATCCTCTGTTATCAGCATGTTGCTGGCATGTTCTCCTGGAAAAACAAACCTTTTTTTGAATACAGAACATATAAAATCAAATGCAAATTAAACAAAATAAAATATGTATAATCATTAAATATGCAGTTTAATAAAAAAAAATATAAAAAAAGGGAATTTCCTGAAAATTAAGAAAATTAAAGATGAACCCTACATGAGTCCATACTACAGTTAATTAATGGTCAAGATTGTATTAATTGGTATATTAGAAATCACTGTCTCAGAATAGCCAAGGTACTGCACTGATTCTAGGGGTTAACTTAAAGAGACAATCACTGGAATATACCAAGACCCTAATAAAAAATAACATTCATTGAAATCAAGGTAGAATCCAAAAACAGATGCAATTATATCTACTAATTGTTTAAGCAGAAGATAATAATGAATAAGAGAAAGAGGGGACTAACAGAAAGAGTACACTAACGACTCTCATAATATCCAGTGCCATTGTAGATTACTCTGTCAGGGCAGGCTGTTAACCTCTCATAAATCAACAGCTTGTCTTTGGTATGACACCATCATTACTGGAGTTATTTTTACCAGCAGAAATGAATAAAAGTATCTACTGATACTTGTGTTATTGGTAATCTAAATTTCTTGGGAATGTGAATACTGTATATTTTGATGAGCTGCTGTCTAGTATTTAAAAGGGTTGTCTTACCAAAAGTATTGTTCAAAACTAAATACAGCATGTGAAAAATGTATATTTGCAATATATATTTATTAAAAAATAATGTGCTCTATTGTAAATATATATAAAAAAAGCTCAGAACCGGAAAGTTTTGCTACAGCAGGGCGAAGTCGTGCAATAAATTAAAGAGGTTGTCCACTACTTAGGTCATCAATGTCTGATCGTCCGGGGTCCGGCACCCGGCACCCCCGCTGATCAGCTGTTATCAGTGTTGGCGGCCACCGGCCAGAAGTACTTAGTTGCTGATCTTGGCTGTCTAGTTGTAGTGGCCACCGCAGGGTACTGTACATCCTTCTCCTATTCAATTCAATGGGAGGCGGATGTGTAGTACCCCGCGGCGACTACTACAACTAGACGGCCAAGTGACGCAAGTACTTCCGGCCGGCAGCCGCAGACACTGATAACAGCTGATTGGTGGGGGTGCTGGGCCTACGGATAGGGCATCAATATATAAGTAGTGGACAACCTCTTTAAGAATAACCTAGGAATACATCAGGAACACAAAGACTTGAATAGGTCACTGTGATAAAATGATATTCTGCCAGTAACATGAGCACCACAAGACCTATACCCAGCATTGTAGCACAATAACAAAGATGAAGTAGAAGGAAGGCAATGGAGTATGGAGCAGTAATAGTGCTGTACTTAACAGGTAGAGTACCGTAAATAGGGGCAGTTTTCTCCTATTTTTGCAGCATTATGATAAAGCTTGTAATAGAAATGATGGAATAGGTTTGTTGTTGGCTATTTAAATATTCATTTGATTGGAATAAAATGTCAGCTCTTTATTTATTTAGAAATGGTTAGCAAACAATTTACTTGTAACAAAATGTGCGATTTTCGGGGCTGTAGACTGGTGAATCAACCTGCTATAAATCTATGTCACAGTAGGTCTTTATAAATCAGTGAGACTATACCTGATCATTGATCTCCTCACATATTTATTGACTATTGCCCATGTTTCAGTAGATTAATGTTCTTTTCTATCTCTTGCCACATCATCGTATTCGGTTTCTTAAACCATAATGTACAATTTAAAACTTTAAATGCTACAATAACACATCCACTAAAATCCAATTTCAGATATAGAACGGCTGCTATAAATTGAGTCATCAAATTAAAAATCTAACCCTTAATGAACGATGATAACCATCATTACTCACAGTCAGAAGATTTAGATTGATGCTAGTGAACTTTGCTTTCTCCACTACCGGAGAGCATAAAGATTATGAAACTCTGTACATTGAAGAGTTTGAGATCAAACACAAGGCAACCCCTTGAGCAAAATGGATAATTAGTTAGAGACAGATTCCTACTGCCAGGGATAAGGGATCTGTGATACACAAGAAAGTGAATTATAAATAATCATGATTTCCACTTTATTTCCTTTCTCTTGTCTCCCATCAAATTCCAGTTCATTTCTCCTATCCAGACCGGCTCAGGTTGGACAGATCAGGGGCTGACGCAGCTGTTCACAGGAGGCTCATTTATTAATCGTGGCATCAGAGCGTCCTGTTCCCTGCTGCTAACACAACTATTCATACAACAAACAAGCTCTGTCTCAGAAGTGGGTCAGTTGTGTTAATCCTCAACCAGAGAGGCAGCTAGATAAATGCACCTGACACTGTCAGGGGACAGAGGGGGAGAGGAAGGGAAAAGGTAGAAAAAACTGAGTAAAGAAGGTTGATCGAAGAGTAAATGAATGAAACATAGAAAATGAGATCGTTTTGTTTGGGCAAAGCCATACGTGATTCAGAATAGTGAAGGAGCAACATTGGAAGAGTAATGGTACGTCCACACAGGACCGAAAGTTTGTAGTGGCAAAATCCACACCAAACTGTGCAGATCTTCTTATGGTAATGCTAAGGATTTACTGAAGATTTCACACACAAAAAAATCCACTGTGTATCCAACCTATGTGAATGTACTTAAAAAACTGAGACTCATAATAACTGGTCATTCTGGTTTCTAATATCTTACCATGGCTAGATCAAAGTTCTTGGAGATCTCAGATGAAAATATTTGATTGAAAACCTTTCACCTTGTTGTAGGGGTTATTGTCATGCTGGGTATGGGGGGGAACCCAGAGTATAACGACAGGAAAAGTGAAAGGTTCCCTACAAGTGGGGAAACAGAGAGTGGAGACCCCTAAACAGCTCAAAACGACAAACCCTTATTCCCCCATGGACCCTATATAGGTTCTGCACCTATCGCCGAGCAGGAAACCTGGCCCTAGCTGACCCTAAAGCCAGGCCCTAGGTAGGGAAGGGAAGGGGTAAGCACTAGTCAGCCCCACTGCAAACTAGACTACACACAAGGGAAACAAACAAGGGAATACACTTAGCTTAAAGATGACATTGGGGAAAACAAGGCAACAATCCATGAAGAAACTCCAAGAAAATTCTAGACGACTACTAGAATTCCACGCCTGAATAGATCAGAACACTCTATCACCAGCGACTCTTTGGAGAAACTGAGTGTATTGAAGGATACAGCAAGGGTGTGGTAATTAGCAGCAAAAGGTGAGGCTCATCGCTGGGTCCTAAAGGTATAATTCCCAAGCAAGGTGAGGATCACCGCTGGGTCCTAGAGAGAGAGGGATCATGAAAGAATCAGGAAGATGTTTGCTAGGCCAAACGCAGTGACCTTCTACAGCCGGACCCCGTATGACTGCCTGTCAAACCTGACACACCTGTGACAGTTATGCAGGCTTTTTTTATTTTTAAATGTAATAAAATAACTATTTCTCATCCAGTAACATTCCTATTGCTCCATCGCTGCTGCTCAGGCATAAAATCCGTTTATGATATGTAAATGAGGCCTTTGACTAGTCGGGTGTAACAGTGCCAGCTTCAGAGAGTCGCACTGTGCATGATCGGAAGTGCAGAGACTTCCGATCATGCGCAGTGCGCCTCTCTGAATCCGGCACTGTTACACCCAACGTAAGAGGATCAATGATGAAAGGGGAAGAATCTGCCCGCAAGCGCGAGGTAAGTGTAGCGCTAGCGATGACTCTGATGCTTATAAGTTATGTTATCGTGCCCACAGGGGTGTGATAACATGCTAAGTGGGCTGACTAGTCTGGGGACACTAACGCCCTATCGACTAGTCAAAGGCCTCATTTACATATCATCAATAGACTTTAGAAATACTTTTTCTAAAGATCTGTTTGTGTGTGTAATGTAATACAGGGACTGTTAGGCAGGGTCTTTAAATATGTAGGCACAACTGCTGGTGGTTCTGGGGGCATGGGGGACTTGATAGGTTCCTCTCACCTTATGATAAGTATAATATAGTAAAATATTAGCTGAATGCTAAAATTCTCTATTCTTCTTATTAGAGGCATAAGCAAAGGCAAAAGCTACCAGAATTTATCGTAAATTCAATAAGATAAGCATAGTGCAAGAGAAACAGAAGGGGTGACATATGGAGAATTAACAACGAGCATTTCCAGAAAAACAAATAAATGTATCCAATAAAGACTGGAGGATGTGTATTTCAGAGGATAAACTGCTCTACAAAAGGAAAAATTAGATTGAAATTTGGGAGTACATATAAAAGTGGCGCAGAGGGAAGGAGGAGAAAGAACTGAGGGAAATTGACTAAAATTAGAGAAAGTATGAAGAATAGGAAAAGATATCAGAGAAGACACGTGAACAGCGATCATCCATCACTAGTCACCAGGCCTACTTCAAACGCGCATAAAAATGCATGAAACAACAGGAGGATAAAAGACACCTCAGAGGAGATACATACTAGAAACTGAGAAAGGTTTCATTCATAAAACTCCTTGAGACCACTTCCAGCAGCTACTTCCACACAGGTCATTCCTCATTTCTACCAACAGGAGGATGTAACAGGTTCCCAGAGGGGGATGCAGCGCCGAGATGGTGTAAACACCATCGACATATAGTCACAGCTGTAATTACTGCTGGAACAATCTATTTATCTGACAGCATGCACTGTGTAAGAAAGCAGCTGCTGGAGCAGCAGAAAGTAGGACAGCTGAATACAGCACATTGGCGTGAGGGAGGGATCAAGAAGAACACCAGAGACTAATAGGGTAAGACAAAGGAGATGGAGACAAGACAATATGAAGATGCAAGTATATATGTCTGAGCCAGGAGCAGGAATGCAGAATAGGCATGTAGTCTTATGTTTCAAGAATCAAGAACATTAAAGGAAAGCAGGGACTTACAGAGAAAGCACAGGAATAATATAGAGTCTGAAAATACTACTTATTAAACTCTCTTTTTGACAAGTTTCTGCTCTACTTTTAGCCTGAATCATCCTTCCAGATGTCCCAAACAGTAACATCATTGGAAAAAATACCTTTACCCTACTCCTCTGCATTTCATCCCTGTAAGTTACTTTCTCTGATGAAGTCCCATCATATGTTTTGGGACATCTAGAGGAAGAAAAGGTGAAAGCTACAGTGAGTCCTGTGCAGGGCCGGCTCCAGGTTTTTGTGGGCCGTGGGTGAAAGAGTCTCAGTGGCCCGTTTAACACATATCATGATTCATGATGCACAGATACCGCAGAGAAATATATATATATATAGTACAAGGAGAAAGATTTCACTTCTTACATTACATGAGTGATATCTATTGTAAATTCTACAATGGCTCAGAAACCGCCGAATCCTCGCAGCGCACAGTGCAGACCGGGGGGATTCAAAAGTTCATTTTAGACCGAACAGCATAGTCCTCAATACAGTATTATGGGCACCATATAGTCCTCCATACAGTATAATGTGCCCCACATAGTTCTCCATACCGTATAATGGCCCCACATAGTCCTCCATACAGTATAATGTGCCCCACATAGTCCTCCATACAGTATAATGGGCGCCACATAGTCCTCCATACAGTATTATAGGCACCATATAGTCCTCCATACAGTATTATGAGCACCACATAGTCCTCCATACAGTATTGTGGGCACCACATAGTCCTCAATACAGTATAATGAGCCCCATATATTGCTTCATACAGAATAATGAGCCCCATATAATGCTCCATACAAAATAATGGACCCCATGTAATGCTCAACACAGAATAATGGACCCCATATAATGCTCCATACAGAATAATGGACCCCATATAATGCTCCATACAGAATAATGAACCCCATGTAATGCTCCACAGAGAATAATGGGCCTCATATAATGCTCCATACCGAATAATGGACCCCATATAATGCTCCATATAGAATAATGGGCCCCATGTAATGCTCCACACAGAATAATGGACCCCATGTAATGCTCCATACAGAATAATGGACCCCATGTAATGCTCCATACAGAATAATGGACCCCATGTAATGCTCCACACAGAATAATGGGCCTCATATAATGCTCCATAGAGAATAATGGACCCCATATAATGCTCCATACAGAATAATAGATGCCACATAATGCTCCATGCAGAATGGGCTGCATATAATGCCCCATACAGAATGGGCCCCATATAATGCTCCATACAGAATGGGCCCCATATAATGTGCCATACAGTATGAGCCACATATATTGCTCAATACAGTATAGGCCCCATATAATCCTCCATATAGAATGGGCCCCATATAATGCTGCATACAGAATGGGACCCATGTAATGCTCCATACAAAATGGGCCCCATATAATGCTCCATACAGTATGGACCCCATATATTGCTCCATACAGAATGGGCCCCATATAATGCTCCATACAGAATGGGCCCCATATATTGCTCCATACAGTATAAGCCCCATATAATGCTCCATGCAGAATGGGCCCCATATAATGCGCCATACAGAATGGGCCCCATATAATGCTGCATATAGAATAGACCCCATATAATGCTCCATACAGAATGGGCTCAATGTAATGCTCCATACAATGTGCCATACAGAATGGGCCCCATATAATGCTCCATACAGAAAGGGCCCCATATAATGCTCAATATAGAATGGGCCCTATATAATGCTGCATACAGAATGGGCCCCATATAATGCTCCATATAGAATGGGCTCCATATAATGCGCCATACAGAGTGGGCCCCATATAATGCTCAATATAGAATGGGCCCTATATAATGCTGCATACAGAATGGACCCCATATAATGCTCCATACAGAATGGGCTCAATGTAATGCTCCATACATTTAAAAAAATCAAATATTCACCTCTCCTTGCTGGCCGCAGGTACCGTCTTCGAAGCATCTCTGTACTGTGACTGCTCAGCACAGAGGGCGCGCTGTAGTCACATCATTGCGCCACCCTCAGTTCTGAGACGGTACAGAGTCAGAAGACACGGAAGTCGCCTGAGCTGCAGAGGAACAGAGAGAGGTAAGTATTGCAAGCAGTTTAAAGCACAGGGTCCTCCCGACTCACAGACCCCATAGCGCGCCATTATCCCCAAAGGCGATTCAGCCCCCGCTTTCTCAGGGCCCAGGCACTTGCCCAGGTGCGGCGGGTAGTGATGTTGGTCCTGGTCCTGTGTCATGCCAACAGTTAAGGATTCTGAAACCATTCATGTGTGGGATTGCTTTTCATCCAAGGATGTGGGCTCACTCACAATTTTGCCTAAGAACAAGGAATGGTATCTAAGCATACTCCAAGAGCAACTTCTCTCAACATCCAGGAGCCATTTGGTGATGAATAATGCTTTTTCAAACATGATGTAGCACCATATCACAAGGCAAAAGTGATAACTAAGTTGCTAGGTGAAGAAAGTATTGATATTTTGGATCCATGGCCAGGAAACTTCACGGATCTCAATTCAACTGAGAACCTGTGGTCAATCCTCAAAAAGCGAGTGGACAAACAAAAACACAGAAATTGTTATAAATCCCAAGTACTGATTAGAAACAACCATATCCCTCACCTGTCCGCCATGATGACATAATCCCGAGTGTCCCACGGCGATCATTTGTTGGACAGTCACATCAGCAGTCACTGATGTGACTGGTCTACAAGACAGCCGGCTATACACTGACAGGACTGTAATCACTCCTGTCAGTGTACAGTGCTGAGCTTCAGTGAGAGAGGTCGCTGGAGTTCAATCAGATGAGAGCTCCTGTGACCTCACTTACGGCACCACTGCTGCATGAGAATTTTCTCACTCGGCAGAGCAGTAAGTGAGGTCACACGAGCTCATCAGCAGGTGAATTTGCGTGACCTGTCTCACAGCAGCTCATCGCGATACACTGCTGAAGCGCTCACGCTCCTGTCATTGTACCGCGGGCTGCTGGATGTGGCTGTGCTATCAGTGAGATCTGCGTGGGACACTTAATATTGCCTGCTACGGCAGATAGGTGAGAATTATGGTGGTTTATTATTTTTTCTTTATTTCAATAGTATAATGTGTTTATTATTTTTATGTAAATAATTATTTTTTAATTGTAACTTTTTTTTTTACGTTCACTTTTACTGCACAAGTGCCGGCTGATGAAAGATTACTCCTCCCACCAGCGCCGCTTGCGCCACTTGTTAATAGTGTCAGCAGGTGCCGGCTGATTTGGGTAGTAGTCCCATCAGCCGGCGCCTATGACCCACAGTAAGCTTTTTACCGTGGGTCACTGTCACAGCTGCGGGATCAAGCTGACATCTGAGAGTGTGATCCCGCAGTGCTGTGATGATGTTACCACCGATCACAGCCCCTGTTTTACGCTCTGTCATGCTGATGAAAGTGTGGGAAACCAGGGATATTCAGAGCCCCGTTCGTGTTCGGGCTTGGGTGCTCGAACACTAATTTTTTTTGATGTTCGGGTCTAGTCAACGAACCCGAACATCAAAAGGTTCGCTCATCTCTAGTTACAATGCTATATTACTAAAAGTGTGGCTACTGGGAGAAAATTAACTTTATTCCCCTTCAGTCATAGAGGCATGCTCGGAGAGGCTACAGTCACTGCTCATGCAGCAACTGTTAGCACACCCTATACTTTGACAGCTTGCTTTGCAGAGCATCTGTGCAGAGTGAACTGACAGTGAAAATGCCGAGGCATGCTTTCAGCTGTATTTCATAATGTTGTGGGGATGGATTAGTGATTATGATATGGGAAGCTTACACATCTTAAAAGGCACTATCAATGCTGAGCATCAGGGCCACCATCAGGGCATTACTGGCATTACTGGTGTATGGGGCCCATTGAGCAGAGGGGGGCTCTGAATGGTCTGGGCCCCCCTCTTTGCTTCTGCTCACTAGGCCCCATGGGCGTTGTTAGCAGGGCAGGCTGGCAGCATGACTAATTTACATATGTGACTCATAGGCCGCACCTGGCTCAGATGTCCAGCAGCTGCTGTCTCTAGCAAGCTCAGCCAATGAAATCAAGCAGGGGACTGCAGAAACCAATGAGAGGAGGTGGGCAGCGCCAGGGCTGTGAGGAGAACAAGATGGAGGATTCCAGCGGGATTCCTCCTCCCTCTGTTGTGATGTCACCAGCAGTAGTCGAGACAGGAGAGAGAGCGCTGGAGCATGCCGGGCTGAGAGTGAGGGAGTATCAGTGCTGGGAGGATTCCGGGCTGAGAGTATGTATGTGCATGTCATATGTCTGTAGTAGTGTGTATGTATATATATATATATATATATATATATATATATATGTGTACTTTTTGTGTGTGTAAATAAATATATATGCACTTTATATGCCTATATATATGTACCTTATGTGTGTATGTGTATATATATATACACACGTGGACAAAATTGTTGGTACCCCTCGTTTAATGAAAGAAAACCCCACAATGGTCACAGAAATAACTTGAATCTGACAAAAGTAATAGTAAATTGAAAATCTATGAAATGAACAAATGAAAGTCAGGCATTGCTTTTCAACCCTGCTTCCACTGAAATTTTAAAAAAATTAATCTCATGAAATGGGCCTGGACAGAAATGATGGTTCTTCTTAACTTAATATTTTGTTGAACAACCTTTTGAGGCAATCACTGCTATCAAACAATTCCTGTAACTGTCAATGAGACTTCTGCACCCCTCGGCAGGTATTTTGGCCACTCCTCATGAGCAAACTGCTCCAGTTGTCTCGTGTTTGAAGGTTGCCTTTTCCAGAGTCTTGCCATGTTTCAGCACTTTCCAAAGATGCTCCATAGGATTTAGGTCAGGGCTCATAGAAGCCACTTCAGAATAGTCTAATGTTTTCCTCTTAGCCATTCTTGGGTGTTTTTAGCTGTGTGTTTTGGGTCATTATCCTGTTGCAAGACCCATGACCTGCGACTGAGACCAAGCTTTCTGACACTGGGCAGCACATTTCTCTATAGAATCTCTTGATAGTCTTGAGATTTCATTGTACCTCGCACAGATTCAAGACACCCTGTGCCAGATGCAGCAAAGCAGCCCCAGAACATAACAGAGCCTACTTCATGTTTCACAGTAGGGACAGTGTTCTTTTCTTGATAGGCTTCATTTTTCCATCTGTGAACATATAGCTGATGACTGTGTATTACAGCCAGGACCTGCCACTAACAAACTCTGGTGGACCGATCGTTAACCTGTAAAATGCCGCTGTCAATCTCTAACAGCAGCATTTAACATGCGCCACCATGCGTGCGCCTAATTAACTCTGCCATCGGCATGCCCGTGACCTCATCGTGAGTCACCACTGGGTTGCTATGACACCCATGGGTTAGCCAATCCCTGTACCCCAGATTACCCCTGAAAGTGGAGATGCTGGGGTCTCATACCTTTCTATTCTCTTTTATGCACGTTGATCTGTTTCTTCCCGGACCCAGAGAGGTATGGAACAGAAGTGTATAGAATTACACAAACCTGTAAACTCCTGTAAACTACACCAACCAACTGCTATTAATTCAGAACCCTCCTTCACGACCAAACCAAGAAGTTGTAACTATAACCAGCAATTCCCTAGTGCAAGAGGTGAGCCTAAATACCTGAGAGGAGTGCCCAACACAGAATAGCTGAGGCAATTCAGGTGGGAGAGCTCCAGGAGATAGTCAGAACTGATTTAACCCTTGCAATAACAGAGCAAAGAAAACCATCACTACTAATAGGACTTTTGACTTTGCAGTAAGTAAAAAAAATGCCTTAAAAACATTCTCTCTTCTCATTATTCTGGCATTTGGCAAATATTAAAAATTATGGTAATCCTAATTGACCTAAAACGGGAAAGGTTTATTCTGATTTCATGTCACATATTGGGAACAAATGCATATGTGCCTCTTAATATAGTGTATAGTGTTGAGCGAGCATGCTCGACACTGCTCGGTACTCGCCCGAGCATCTCGCTACTCGGGATGTTCGGCGAGCACCGAGCATTTCCGGGTTACTCGGGCGGGAGCTTGGGTCTCCGCCCTGCACGTTTGGCGCTATTTACAGAGCCAATGAACATGCAGGGATTGCCAGCCAGTCACTGTAATGCCGCAGCCATGTTGTTTGTGGGCATTACAGTGATTGACTGGCCGCACAGCGTCACCTCGAGTATTTAAAACCGGGCGCCGCCATCTTGGACACAGTCGCTCCGGATCAGACAGTGTAGGGTCAGTGCTGCAGAGCTAGGGAGAGATTTATACTGTGAAATAGTTAGTGTAGGGTCTCTACAGCCAGCCAAATCAAACAAACAGTCCTTCTCAGCACTAATATCCAACCCAGATATCAGGCAGGCAGGCAGGCTGTATAGGAGACGCAGTGGTTATACCAACAAACACTGCATTACAGTCCTGTGTGCTCCTGCTGGTCATATTGCTAAACTTATCCCCCGGTCTCAGGGGCCAGGAAAAATCCTTTTTTTCTCATCTAAATCCTGTATTTTTTTTTCCTCAGTCAGACTGTACAAATAGGCATCTTATTCACTTTTTGGTATCCCCCCCCCCCCAAAAAAAAAAAATTGAGTGTGTCTGTGACTGTTCAGACACCAATATATCTGTTTAAAATATTCTGGTGTAGGCCAGATAACTAGAAGCTTGGTTTTGCAGTTCCATGGTTCAAATCTCTGTATTATGCAGCTTTTGGCCTTTTTTACATAAAAAAAACAGTAATAGTGTCTCCCTGACTGTTCAGACACAAATATAACTGTTTAAAATATTTTGGTGTAGGCCAGATAACTAGAAGTTTGGTTTTGAGTTCCACGGTTCAAATCTCAGTATTATCCAGCTTTTGACCTTTTTTACATAAAAAAAACAGTAATGGTGTCTCCCTGACTGTTCAGACACAAATATATCTGTTTAAAATATTCTGGTGTAGGCCAGATAACTAGAAGCTTGGTTTTGCAGTTCCACGGTTCAAATCTCAGTATTATGCAGCTTTTGGCCTTTTTTACATAAAAAAAACAGTAATAGGGTCTCCCTGACTGTTCAGACACAAATATATCTGTTTAAAAGATTCTGGTGTAGGCCAGATAACTAGAAGTTTGGTTTTGCAGTTCGACGGTTCAAATCTCAGTATTATCCAGCTTTTGGCCTTTTTTTACATAAAAAAAACAGTAATAGTGTCTCCCTGACTGTTCAGACACAAATATATCTGTTTAAAATATTCTGGTGTAGGCCAGATAACTAGAAGTTTGGTTTTGCAGTTCCACGGTTCAAATCTCAGTATTATGCAGCTTTTGGCCTTTTTTACATAAAAAAAAAACAGTAATAGTGTCTCCCTGACTGTTCAGACACAAATATATCTGTTTAAAATATTCTGGTGTAGGCCAGATAACTAGAAGTTTGGTTTTGCAGTTCCACGGTTCAAATCTCAGTATTATGCAGCTTTTGGCCTTTTTTACATAAAAAAAAAACAGTAATAGTGTCTCCCTGACTGTTCAGACACAAATATATCTGTTTAAAATATTCTGGCGTAGGCCAGATAACTAGAACTTTGGTTTTGCAGTTGCACTGTTCAAATCTCTGTATTATGCAGCTTTTGGCCTTTTTACATAAAAAAAACACTAATAGTGTCTCCCTGACTGTTCAGACACAAATATATCTGTTTAAAATATTCTGGTGTAGGCCAGATAACTAGAAGTTTGGTTTTGCAGTTCCACGGTTCAAATCTCTGTATTATGCAGCTTTTGGCCTTTTTTACATAAAAAAACAGTAATAGTGTCTCCCTGACTGTTCAGACACAAATATATCTGCTTAAAATATTCTGGTGTAGGCCAGATAACTAGAAGTTTGGTTTTGCAGTTCCACGGTTCAAATCTCTGTATTATGCAGCTTTTGGCCTTTTTTACATAAAAAAACAGTAATAGTGTCTCCTTGACTGTTCAGACACAAATATATCTGTTTAAAATATTCTGGTGTAGGCCAGATAACTAGAAGTTTGGTTTTGCAGATCCACGGTTCAAATCTCAGTATTATTCAGCTTTTGGCCTTTTTTACATTAAAAAAAACAGTAATAGTGTCTCCCTGACTGTTCAGACACAAATATATCTGTTTAAAATATTCTGGTGTAGGCCAGATAACTAGAAGTTTGGTTTTGCAGTTCCACGGTTCAAATCTCAGTATTTTGCAGCTTTTGGCCTTTTTACATTAAAAAAAACAGTAATAGTGTCTCCCTGACTGTTCAGACACAAATATATCTGTTTAAAAGATTCTGGTGTAGGCCAGAGAAATAGAACTGTGGTTTTCCTCTTCCACGGTTCTAATCTCCTATTTATTACCCTTTTTCCATTGATAGTGCGAGTGTAAGCTATTTTACTTCATTTACAATGGGCAAGGCGCGTGGCAAGGGACGTGGAACTGGATGTTCTGGTGATGGTGCGTGTAGAGGACGAGGCTGTGGCCAATGTGAAAATGTGCCACAACCAACTGTCACATCTTCTCGCTCCCACTTCTTGACCGAATTACTTGGGAAGCACACTACAACACCCGTATTGCGAACTGATCAGTGTGAACAGGTTATTAATTGGATGGCAGATAATACTTCCAGTTACCTGGGCACCACCACCTCCGGTCTGTCTTCCACACGGTCAGGTTTTAGTAGCCGTGAGTCTCGACCGCATACTCCTACTCACCCTGATGCTCCTTCCTCCCACCATGCCGAGTGTCGTCAGACAGCAACTGATCCCACAGTTGGACACTCTGAAGAGCTGTTCACTGGTCCTTTTCCATATTTGTGCCCCTCGCCTGCTCCGCTTGAAGTGGTGGAAGAGGAGATCCCATGTAGCGATGCCCAAATATTTGAACAGCCACGGCCACAGGAAGTCGACGCTGGCAATTTGTCACAAGAGGTGGACGATGACGAGACACAATTGCCACAAAGTGAGGAGGAGGATCGTGGTGCGCAAGTGGAAGAGGAGGAGGTGGTGGATGATCTAGTAACTGACTCAACGTGGCAGGAGGACACGCAGAGCGAGGCCAGCAGCACACAGGGAGAGGGAGGCAGAGTACCCCAACAGGCAGGAAGAAGCAGTGTGGTGGCTGCACACAGAAGGCGGGCAACAGTTCCCCATAACACAAACACGAGGGACGTTGCCAGTACAACCGGTAGGTCTTCCAGAGTCTGGAATTCTTTTCAAGACTCTGCTGATAACCCCAAAAAGGCCATTTGTACCACCTGTCATGCCAGCATCAGCAGGGGTGACAAAACTACCAGCCTGACCACCACCAGCATGATCAGGCACATGTCAGCAAAGCACCCGACTTTGTGGGGCGAACCCCAGGGTCCACGACCAGTGTCAGCGGGTGTCACCACTACTTCTTCCGCTGTTGTGCGTGTAAGAGAATGCCCTGTTGTGCGTGCAAGGCAATCCCCTGTCCACACTGCATGCAAAGATGCCCCCTCCTCTCAGTCTTCACTTGTTATGGCAGTTTCTCAAGAAACAGCATCAACGTCCACGTCCCACCGCAGCGTTCAATTGTCTATATCCTAGACCTTTGAACGAAAACGCAAATTCGCAGCCAATGCCCCACAGGCCACAGTCCTAAATTCGCACATTTCACAACTGCTTGCGTTGGAAATGCTGCCTTTTAGGCTGGTGGAGACGGAATCCTTCCCCAACCTTATGGCAGTGACCGTCCCTCGGTACTCGGACCCCAGCCGACACTATTTAGCCTGGTGTGTCATCCCCGCACTACACAAGCATGTTTCCCAAAACATCTGCCGTGCCCTCAACTACGCAGTTACTGGGAGAGTCCACCTGACAACGGACACGTGGACAAGTGCTTGTGGCCAGGGACGGTACATCTCCCTGAAGGCACACTGGGTAAACATAGTGGAAGCCGGGACCCAGTCGGACCTTGGGACGGAACACATCCTCCCCACACCGAGGATTACGGGCCCTATGTCAGTCAGAGTTGCCCCCACAGTGTACAGCTCCTGCGCATCATCCTCCTTCTCCTTCTCATGTTCAGCCTCCATCTCAGCTATCACCACATCAGTTACAAGCTGGACGCACTGCAGTACTGCCTCAGCCAAGAGGCAACAGGATGTGCTGAAACTCATAAGCTTAGGTGAGAAACCTCACACTGCTTGTGAGTTGTGAACAGCTGTGAAAGAGCAGGCAGATGTGTGGCTGAGACCGCTGAACCTACATCCAGGCATGGTCGTGTGTGACAATGGCCGTAACCTGGTGGCGGCTCTGAGGCGAGGCAAGATCACACACGTACCATGCCTGGCTCATGTGCTTAACCTCATGGTTCAGCGGTTTCTTAAATCGTACCCCGAGTTGCCTGCTCGTCAAAGTACGCCGCCTGTCAGCTAATTTTCTGAAGTCGGCTACAGCTTCCGCCGCCCTTGCTGTGTTGCAGCAGCGTTTGCAGCTTCCGGCACACCGACTGGTGTGTGATGTCCCCACACGTTGGAACTCTACCCTCCACATGTTGCAAAGGATTTGTGAGCAGAAGAGAGCAGTTGTGGAGTACCAGCTGCAACAAGGCCGTCGATATTTAGGTCAGACTCCACACATAAGACCTCAGGAGTGGACCTGGATGTCTGACATATGTACCATCCTGACAAACTTTGAGGAGTCCACCAAGATGGTGAGTGGCGATGACGCCATCATTAGCGTCAGCATCCCACTTGTCTGTCTTTTGCAGCGCTCTCTGCAGAGAATTAAAGAGGAGGCATTGCAGCCAGAGTATGATGAGATGGATCAAGAACCTGTAATTGGCGATTACACACAGCCCAGCCTCATCTCATCCCAACATGCATTGGGGGACAATGAGGGAGAGGAGGAGGAGGAAGAACAGGAGCTGGTATCATGCGCTGTAGACGGGAGTACCTGTACAACTGTCATACCGTCGGTTCAGTGTGGGTGGCCTGAGGACAGGGGGGAGGAGGAGGAGGAGGAGGAGAGCATGGTCAGTCATCATCTTGGTGAGGACACGGTAGTCTTGCCCGTTACCAGTCTGGCACGCATGGCTGACTTTATGTTACGCTGCCTTAACCGTGACCCTCGCGTTGTCAAAATGTTGGGTGACAGTCATTACTGGTTGGTGACACTTTTAGACCCCCGCTACAAGGAAAACTTTCTCTTATTCCTGAGGTGGAGAGGTCTACAAAAACGGGGCAGTACCAGAAGGCCCTTGCTGCAGAACTGTTAAAAAAATTCCCATCTGAACACGCTAGCGGCAGAGGTCACAGTTCGTTGACCAACCAATGCGTACAGGCAAGAGAGACGCAGCTCCAATCCAACAGAGGCAGGGGAACACTGTCAACATTCTGGGACAGTTTTCTGAGACCTGCCAAGCTTACAGGCCCTGAGGCATGGGGTACTCTCACAAGGAGTGGAAAGTTTCAAAAGATAGTGAGGGAGTACCTTGTCGACCGTACCAGCGTCCTCCGTGATTCCTCTGTGCCTTTTAATTATTGGGTATCCAAGCTGGAAACTTGGAATGAACTTGCTCTGTACGCCTTGGAGGTCCTGGCCTGCCCTGCCGCTAGCCTGTCAACTGACAATGCTGACAAGCTGACCCTTATCAAACTGAACAAGGGATGGATTGGGCCAGACTTCTCATCACCACCAAATGACAGCAGAGTAACATAAAGTCAAATCCACTGTGTTATTTCGGGAGGTGTATTGCCATGCACCGCTTCACACCCACACATGGGTATACGCTTCCTCATTTCGGAAGTTTTTTGCTTTTCTCCTTATCCTCAGCCTCCACCACCACTATACCACCAGGGTGACCGTGGTCTGTGTTGCCAGCATTGCAAGTTCCTCCGTCCTAATTTTTGGCAGCTTTTGCTTGGAAGGCATAGGCAAAGACTATGGGAGACCCACTCACCAATAATGGGAATAATGTTTTGAATATGCTGTACTGCATGGCTCTTGTAAGGGGCATGAAAACTGTCTTGTTAAGCTACTGTGACCTCCACGTCACTTCCAAGGGGCATTAAAACCGTCTTGTTAAGTTACGGAGACCACCACGTCTATTCCAAGGGGCATTAAAACCGTCTTGTTAAGCTACTGCGACCTCCACGACTTTTCCAAAGGACATTAAAACCGTCATGTTAAGCTACTGCGACCTCCACCGCTCTTCCAAGGGGAATTAAAGCTGTCTTGTTAAGCTACTGCGACCTCCACCGCTCTTCCAAGGGGCATTAAAACCGTCTTGTTAAGCTACTGCGACCTCCACCACTCTTCCAAGGGGCATTGATATTGTCTTTTTAATCCACTGCGACCTCCACCACTCTTCCAAGGGGAATTAAAACCGTCTTGTTAAGCTACTGTGAACTCCACCACTTTTCCAAGAGGCATTAAAACCGTCTTGTTAAGCTACTGCGACCTCCACCGCTCTTCCAAGGGGCATTAAAACTGTCTTGTTAAGCTACTGTGACCTCCACCGCTCTTCCATGGGGCATTAAAACCGTCTTGTTAAGCTACTGCGACCTCCACCACTTTTCCAAGGGGCATTAAAACCATCTTGTTAAGATACTGCGACCTCCACCACTTTTCCAAGGGGCATTAAAACCATCTTGTTAAGCTACTGCGACCTCCACCACTCTTCCAAGGGGCATTCAAACCATCTTGTTAAGCTACTGCGACCTCCACCATTTTTCCAAGGGGCAATAAAACCGTCTTGTTAAGCTACTGCGACCTCCACTGCTCTTCCAAGGGGCATTAAAACCGCCTTGTTAAGCTACTGTGACCTCCACCGCTCTTCCAAGGGGCATGAAAACTGTCTTGATAAGCTACTGCGACCTCCACCACTTTTCCAAGGGGCATTAAAACCGTCTTGTTAAGCTACTGCGACCTCCACCACTTTTCCAAGGGGCATTAAAAAAGTCTTGTTAAGCAACTGCGACCTCCACCACTCTTCCAAGGGGCATTGATATTGCCTTTTTATTCCACTGCGACCTCCAACGCTCTACCAAGGGGCATTAAAACCGTTTTGTTAAGCTACTGCGACCTACACCACTCTTCCAAGTGGCATTAAAACCGTCTTGTTAAGCTACTGCGACCTCCACCGCTCTTCCAAGGGGCATTAAAACCGTCTTGTTAAGCTACTGTGACCTCCACGTCTCTTCCAAGTGGCATTAAAATCGTCTTGTTAAACCACTCTGAACTCTACTGCTCTTCCAACGGGCATTGAAATGTTGTTTTTAATTAACTCTAACCTCCACGACTCTTCCAACGGGCATTGCATTTTCTCCTAATTTTAGTCAGCTTTTGCTTTTCAATGCATAGGTGAACACAAAGGGAGACCCACTCCCCAATAATGGGTAGAAGGTTTTTAGTACACTGTAATCCATGTCTGTTTCAAGGGGCATTGCAGTTCCTCATAATTTTTGGAAAGCCTTCCATTCACTGCTTAGGCCAACAGTGTAGAGGAGACCCAGTTGCTATAAATGTAAAAAACGGTTTAGTTAAGGCCCTCTGACCTCCATGTCACTTCCAAGGGGCATTGGAGTGCCTCGGAATTTTTGGTAGGCATTGCACTCACTGTTTGCCCTATAACTGTGTAGCCTAACCGCTCCTTTTGGGACAGAAACATATCCTACAAGACATGTGTGGTTGACTGGCCTGATATTGATGTGAATGGTCCCTGTTCCTCCTGCTCTTTCTCCTTTGCCAACACCTCATCCATCATTCATCACCTGAAGCTTTGTTTTAATGGGAGTCATAGAACTGGGATAGTAGCAGGAAAACATCCAGCAATCCTCGGAGGAGGTAGGATATGCGCCAAAACGCTGACCACCTCAGGCCTAGCCGCTACCTCATGCTTGCGCTTGCATTCCAAGGAACAGAAAGCTAAGTAGATGGATGATCTCATGATCATGAATAATTTACTCATTGTGTAGGAGGCCGACCACTGCTGCTGTCTACCTTCTGAACTTTGTGTTGAAGCCTGATGGACCCAGGACCTGCAATCCTCTATGTCTGGAGGACGTGTTGCATCCCAGTGTCCAACAGTGTCCCGGCTTCCACAATATTAACCCAGTGTGAAGGCGTTAGTGAGATGGACCATCCCTGGCCACATTCACTGGTCCACATGTTTGTGGTTAGGCTGTCCTTCAAATAGGGGCGGCTGGGGACCGTTTATGGACACCCGGCCGCCCCCTTGCGCATGGGGACCAAGCGTGGACACCCGGCCCCCTGGCGGCTGGGGACCGAGGGTGGACACCCGGCCGCCGACGCAGCCATGACGTTGTGGCCAGATTCCGCCTCCACATGCCTAAAAGGCCCAATTTCAAGTGCAAGCAAGCTAGCAGTATGGTATTGCAGCCTGGGGGTGGGAGGATGGCAGGCTGCACACTTACGCTTGCATTCCAAGAAAACAAAGCAGATGCTAACTTCTATCATCATCATGCTCCTCACCTTGGCACTCTCAACTCCCCTGATGGATAAGCCAGGGCCCACCGGAGGAGTCTGGTTGTCTGGTGGGCTCGGCCAATGCTGCCCTAAAGCAGGTCAGGCTAAGAAAAGTGTGGGGAAGATTACCGGGACAAATAGGGGCGGCTGGGGACCGTTTATGGACACCTGGCCACCCCCTGGCGGCTGGGGACCAAGCGTGGACACCCGGCCGTCTGGCGGCTGGGGACTGAGTATGGATACCAGGCCGCCGACGCAGCCATGACGTGGTGGCCAGATTCCGCCTCCACATGCCTAAAAGGCCCAATTTCAAGTGCAAGCAAGCTAGCAGTATGGTATTGCAGCCTAGGGGTGGGTGGGTGGCAGGCTGCACACTTATGCTTGCATTCCAAGAAAACAAAGCAGATGCTAACTTCTATCATCATCATCATGCTCCTCACCTTGGCACTCTCAACTCCCCTGATGGAGAAGCCAGGGCCCAACGGAGGAGTCTGGTTCTCTGGTGGGCTCGGCCAATGCTGCCCTAAAGCAGGCCAGGCTAAGAAAAGTGTGGGGAAGATTACCGGGACAAATAGGGTCGATTGAGGGCTGTTTATGGACACCCGACTGCCCCCTGGCGGCTGGGGACCAAGCGTGGACACCCGGCCACCCCGCCGGGTGGCTAGGGATTAAGCATGGATACCAGGCCGCCGACGCAGCCTTGACGTGGTGGCCAGATTCCGCCTCCACATGCCTAAAAGGCCCAATTTCAAGTGCAAGCAAGCAAGCAGTATGGTATTGCAGCCTGGGGGTGGGTGGGTGGCAGGCTGCATACTTGCGCTTGCATTGCAAGGTATGGGGGAGATACAATTGAACACTGCCCTGGGACAAGGACTTGTAAGTCTGATGCGGCAAGAATCACTTCTGATGGGCACACTTTTAGGCAGTGACCTGGGTGTCAGAGATGCTTCCAGGGGTCTTCCCCATGCTGTTCCCATGTCTTCTCTGCACTGTATGCATGTGTCACACAGCACATGGGCAGATAAGGTTGTAAAATGTTAAAATTACATTTCCCGGTGAATGCATTTATCACGGTTGAAAGCAATACAAAAGTGCAAAAACGCATAAAAAATGCTACTTTTGAACATAGCCCAAGGTGTGGAGGAGTATTTTTGTTTTTGGTTATTTATTTTACCTTATACACAAGTCTTTACCCTGGAAAGGATGTTCCTTAACATATTTCACAGGAAAGCACTTTCAGTTTCGTTTTTGAACGTTTTATTGTGAGCCCGTAAAAGTGGCTTAATACCTCTGACCACGTTGTTGACAGCAGTGACCTGGGGGTTAGAAATGCTTCCTGGGGCGATCCCCATGCTTTCCCCATGTAATTTGAGCAATGTTACTATCGTTTGGGCACTTTTTAGGCTTTCTACAGACTGCTGGGGGTGCCGCTGCAAAAATGCTCGGGTCTCCCGTAGACTAACATTGGGCTCGTTGCTCTGGTCGAGCACCCGAGTATCACGGTGAGCTCGGCCCGAGCTTCGAGCACCCGAGCATTTTAGTGCTCGCTCAACACCAATAGTGTATGTAAAATTCTGGTTTCAACTGTATGTAGCTCATGAAGTATTATAAATATATATATATATATATATATATATATATATATATATACAGTGCAGACCAAAAGTTTGGACACACCTTCTCATTTAAAGATTTTTCTGTATTTTCATGACTATGAAAATTGTACATTCACACTGAAGGCATCAAAACACATGTGGAATTATATACTTAACAAAAAAGTGTGAAACAACTGAAAATATGTCTTATATTCTAGGTTCTTCAAAGTAGCCACCTTTTGCTTTGATGACTGCTTTGCACACTCTTGGCATTCTCTTGATGAGCTTCAAGAGGTAGTCACCGGAAATGGTTTTCACTTCACAGGTGTGCCCTGTCAGGTTTAATAAGTGGGATTTCTTGCCTTATAAATGGGGTTGGGACCATCAGTTGTGTTGTGCAGAAGTCTGGTGGATACACAGCTGATAGTCCTACTGAATAGACTGTTAGAATTTGTATTATGGCAAGAAAAAAGCAGCTAAGTAAAGAAAAACGAGTGGCCATCATTACTTTAAGAAATGAAGGTCAGTCAGTGCGAAAAATTGGGAAAATGTTGAAAAAGTCCCCAAGTGCAGTTGCAAAAACCATCAAGCGCTACAAAGAAACTGGCTCACATGAGGACCGCCCCAGGAAAGGAAGACCAAGAGTCACCTCTACTTCTGAGGATAAGTTTATCCGAGTCACCAGCCTCAGAAATCGCAGGTTAACAGCAGCTCAGATTAGAGACCAGGTCAATGCCACACAGAGTTCTAGCAGCAGACACATCTCTACAACAACTGTTAAGAGGAGACTTAGCTTCTGTTTCCATCAACCCCACAGTTTCCGGATGCCATGATGCTGAAATGGATTTGCTTTCCAACACATCTAATTTGATATTGATGAACCCCATAGACCATAAAGGGGTTCATAGTGCTTCCAATTTTTATATCTACAATGAAGAGTGCTATAAACTGCTTTTAGTTTGACGGAAATCCTGAAACCTAAATTCTGAAGCATTAAACATGCAGATGAACTAAGACATATTCTTTTAGCTGAGATTTCAAATGTGTCAGTCATGCTCTTTTATCATCAGAAGGCATGGTGCCAAAAATAATTTTTAATATTTGAAGACATTTATGATAGGCAAGCACAGATTGTTGCTGTTGGCACACAAATTTGCTGCTTGCTAACATCAGTATTCTCTCTTATACCCATTATATTATTAGTACAATTTAATTTGTAACTAGAGATGTATAAAACTACTGAATCACAAGTCAACATCTGATTTTCTAAGCAAATTTTCAATATTCGTTATTACTAGTGATGAGCGAGCCTGCTCACCTCTACTCGGTACTCCCCCGAGCATCACAGTGCTCGACATGCTCGGCACTCGGCGAGTATTTCGGGGGTTGCTCGGCGGGAGCTCTGGTCCACCGCCCTGCATGTTTGGCACTCTTTAGAGAGCCAAGGAACATGCAGGGATTGCCTGCCACGCACTGTAATGCTGTAGCCATGTTGGTTGTGGCATTACAGTGATTTGCTGGCCGCATAGCGTCATCGGGTTTATTTAAGACATGGTGCCCCTATGCTTGTCACAGTCTAACCCAGAAACAGGCAGAGTAGGGAAAGCAGCTGCTGTGTGAGGGAGAGATTTGCTTGTTTATTAGTTAGTGTAGGTATTCCACAACATACAGTGGGTACGGAAAGAATTCAGATCCCTTTACATTTTTCACTCTTTGTTTCATTGCAGTCATTTGGTAAATTCTAAAAAGTTCATTTTTTTATCATTAATGTACACTTTGCACTCCATCTTGACTGAAAAAAAACAGAAATGTAAAATTTTTTGCAAATTTATTAAAAAAGAAAAGTTGAAATATCACATGGTCATAAGTATTCAGACCCTTTGCTCAGTATTAAGTAGAAGCACCCTTTTGAGCTAGTACAGTCATGAGTCTTCTTGGGAATGATGCAACAAGTTTTTCATACCTGGATTTGGGGATCCTCTGCCATTCTTCCTTGCAGATCCTCTCCAGTTCCGTCAGGTTAGATGGTGAATATTGGTGGAAAGCCATTTCCAGGTCTCTCCAGAGATGCTCAATTGGGTTTAGGTCAGGGCTCTGGCGGGGCCAGTCAAGAATGGTCACAGAGTTGTTCTGAAGCCACTCCTTTGTTATTTTAGCTGTGTGCTTAGGGTCATTGTCTTGTTGGAAGGTGAACCTTCGGACAAGTCTGAGGTCCAGAGCACTCTGGAAGAGGTTTTCATCCAGGATATCTTTGTACTTGGCTACATTCATGTTTCCTTCAATTGCAACAAGTCGTCCTGTCCATGCAGCTGAAAAACACCCCCATAGCATGATGCTGCCACCACCATGTTTCACTATTGGGATTGTACTGGGCAGGTGATGAGCAGTGCTTGTTTTTCTCCACACATACCGCTTAGAATTATCACCAAAAAGTTATATCTTCGTCTCATCAGACCAGAGAATCTTATTTCTCATAGTCTGGGAGTCCTTCATGTGTTTTTGAGCAAAGTGTATGTGGGCTTTCATATGTTTTGCACTGAGGAGAGGCTTCCGTCAGGCCACTCTGCCATAAAGGCTCGACTGGTGGAGGGCTGCAGTGATACTTGACTTTGTGGAACTTTCTCCCATCTCCCTACTGCATCTCTGGAGCTCAGGCACAGTGATTTTGGGGTTCTTCCTTACCTCTCTCACCAAAGCTGTTCTCCCACGATTGCTCAGTTTGGCTGGATGGCCAGGTCAAGGAAGACTTCTGGTGGTCCCAAATTTCTTCCATTTAAAGATTATGGAGGTCACTGTGCTCTTAGGAACCTTGAGTACTGCAGAAATTCTTTTGTAACCTTGGCCAGATCTGTCCACAATTCTGTCTCTGAGCTCCTTGGGCAGTTCCTTTGAGCTCATTATTCTCATTTGGTCTGACATGCACTGTGAGCTGTGAGGTCTTATATAGACAGGTGTGTGCCTTTCCAAATCAAGTCCTATCAGTTTAATTAAACACAGCTGGACTCTAATGAAGGAGTAGAACCATCTCAAGGAGGATCACAAGGAAATGGACAGCATGTGACTTAAATATGATTGTCTGAGAAAAGGGTCTGAATACTTAGGACCATATGATATTTCAGTTTTTCTTTTTTAATAAATTTGCAAACATTTCTACATTTCTCTTTTTTTCAGTTAAGATGGGGTGTAGAGTGTAATGAGAAAAAGAAATGAACTTTTTAGAATTTACCAAATGGCTGCAATAAAACAAAGAGTGAAAAATTTAAAGAGGTCTGAATACTTTCCATACTCACTGTATCTATTTATCCATCTGAACTAACAGTCCTTCTGAGGAATAATCCAGCTGTGATAGCAGGAGTTAGGCAGGCAGGGTTTGTGGCAGTGTATACCGCACAAGAGGGTCCATTGCACGTTCTGTCTGCTGTTGCTGTTACAGATATTTGTAGACATAGCCCCAGATATCAGAGGCTAGGGCTAATTTTTTATTTATCTTAATCCTGATTATTTGCTTAAAAAGTAAGGCAAGCAGGGTTAGGATGCATTCCAATACACATTTGAAGAGACGTAAAAAAAAAAATTAAAAACACAGTCGGATATTTAGTATAAAAACAAGACTCGCCAATGTAACCTCAATGTAATAATCACATTGTTCAGCTCCTGCACCTCCTCCTCCTGTTCGGCCTCCATCTCCGAAATGACCACATCAGTCACAAGCTGGACTGCCTTGGCCAAGGGGCAACAGGCTGTGCTGAAGCTAATATGCTTAATGCTTAGGTGACAAACCGTACACCGCTGTAGAGTTGTTGAAAGCTGTAACATAGCAGGCAGATCTGTGGCTTTCACCGCTGAACATACAGCCAGGCATCTTCGTGTGTGAAATGGCCGAAACCTGGTGGCAGAGAAATGACAGCTGTAGTAGATACGGTTTCCCTGTATGCCAGTTCTTTCATCCGACCTAAAGAATATGGCTGTGGTGAAATACAACTCTCTCCAAGAAGCAGCCTTGGCTTATAAAAGTCTGTGTGAAGGTTCCCAGACACTCTATGGCTGCTTTTTTTTACTGTGGATTGGACGTGCTATGCATATTATTTCTCAAACAACATAGCAGATCAGGCCATTGCCCATCTCTGTAGTCATGAAATTCAAGGCACAAAGAAAGATCTTTGTGTGTCGAAGCACCACTGAGAAGTGTGAGCTGATGTTGGATGGGCTGCCATTGCTTATGCAACAAGCTGAACTAGAGGACTTCCTAGGAGAAATGACAGCCGGAGTAGATACGGTTTCCCTCTATGCCAGTCCTTTCACCGAGCTAAAGAATATGGCTGTGGTGAAATACAAGAAGCAGTGTCAAACTGAAGAACATTGGGCCCACCAGAGGATTTTATTCTGAGTGCCCACCTTTCTCCCCCGCTCAGGAGCCCCACAGCAGCTGAAAGGTTTGCGCTATGAACTCCCCTGAAGGAGAAACCAGGGCCCAACGGAGGATTCTCCGGTTCTCTGGTGAACCCATCCAACCCTGCTGAGAAACAGCCCTGGCTAAGAAAAGTCTGTGTGAAGGTTCCACTCTATGGCTGATTTTTTACTGAGGGGGAAACCCAGACAAACACGGGGAGAACATACAAAATCCTTGCAGATATTGTCCTTGGTGGGATTTGAACCCTGGACCCCAGCGCTGCAAGGCTTCAGTGCTAACCACTGAGCCACTGTGCTGCCCTCTCTGTTCTCCCTCTGATATCTAACATGCTGGAGAAACTTGCACCTATTGCCACTCAGTATCTTCAGCTCCTTTGTGAGAAACTAATGTATTTGGGCAGCCACTCAGTCTACCAAATAAATTTCCTGAGAAGGAAATTGTGGATGGCACCGCTAATACCATGGCGTCGTGCCATAGTTCACTGGAAATATTCCAGGCTGGTAGGAGCCAAGCAGATTCCCACAGAAAAGTACCAGCAGCATGCTAAGGAGATGGTGGCCTCTATCATCAACACAACCTGCAAGGTTTGTACTATGAACTGTCCTGAAGGAGAAGCCAGGGCCCACCAGAGGAGTCTTCTGTTCTCTGGTGGGCCCATCCAACCCTGCCGAGAAGTAGCCCTGGCTAAAAAAAAGTCTGTGGGAAGGTTCCCGGACACTCTATGATTGCTTTTTTACTGTGGACTGGCTCCAACAATCTATAAGATTGCAATCTATAGAATCCCTTCACTGGCTCCCCATTGCCCAGAGACTCCAGTTCAAAACCCTAACTATGACATACAAAGCCATCCACAACCTGTCTCCTCCATATATCTATGACCTTTTCTCCCGATACATACCTGCATGCAACCTCCGATCCTCACAAGATCGCCTTCTCTACTCCCCTCTTATCTCATCTTCCCACAATCGCATACAAGATTTCTCCCGTGCATCCCCCCTACTCTTGAACTCTGTAGTACAAAACATATCAGACTCTCGCCTAATGTTCAAACCTTTAACCGCTTCCAGACCGCCCACTGTACATAAACGTCGTCGATGCCTGGGCTCTGTGCAGCGCCGACGTTTATGAACGGTTGGTGGTCCCGCAGCGCTCAGGACCCCCAGGGTCCTCCAAGTGCTGCGGTTGCGGTTCAGAGCGACAGCTCTGACAGGGGACATCATCGGGACCTGATTGGATCAGGTCCCAATGATGTTAACCCTTTGCTATCTTCTATATGCCGCGATCTATAGTGATCGCGCCATTTAGAAAATAGTGAGAGGAGAAGGGGTCGTCCACTTACCTCTCCGACGGCCCCCTGATGTCTTCCAGGACCTGCCGTTGTTATGGCAGCTGGAGGTCACATGACCGCCTCCCGATCTGCCATATATGGTGTCCTGCTAGGCTCAGCCTGCAGCTGAAGTCTAGCAGGAGACAGACAGTGTGAAACTGTCAGCAAAGTTCTCATGCAATGCAATACATGTCTATTGCATTGCATGAGAACAGTGATTGTAAAAATAAAAATTAATGTCCCATACAGGGACTGAGTAAAAATGTAAAAAAAAAGTAAAAAAAATGTTTTCAAACTGTTAAAAAAAATCACAAAATAAATAAAAATAAGTAAAATATGAAACCAATAAATTCGTATATTTATGCAAAAACAAAAAAAGTACACATATTTGGTATCGCCGCATCCGAAACAACCCGATCTATAAAACTGTCACACTAATTAACTCCTTCTGTGCACACCGTAATAAAAATAAATAAAAAAACTATGCTTTTTCATCATATCGCCAAACAAAAAGTGGAAAAAAATGCGAACAAAAAGCAAAATGGTAATACATTTTTGTGTAAAAGCGCAAAAACATAAAAAAAATATACAGTAAGTGTAGTATTGCTGTAAACGCACTGACGCCAAGAATAACGCTGCCTTATCACTTTTACCACACGCAGAACGGCATAAAAAAAAACCTCAAAAAACAATTCCTGAATTGTTGGTTTTTGTTAATTTTACCTCCCAAAAAACGGAATAGAAAGTGATCAAAAAATGTCACTACCCAAAAATGGTACCAATAAAAATGTCAACTCGTCTCGCAAAAAACAAGCCATCACATGACTCTGTCGGCCGAAATATGGAAAAATTATAGCTCTCAAAATATGGCAATGCAAAAACTAGATTTTGCAAAAAAAAAGCGTCTTTTAGTGTGTGACCGCTGTCAGTCATAAAAACCCGATATAAATCTGGTATCTCTGTAATCGCACCGACCCGAAGAATAAAGTAATTTCATCACTTATACCGCATGAAGAACGGCGTAAAAAATAAATAAAACCAATTCTTCACCTGTTATTATGTCTTCCAAAGATCGCAGTAAGACTCTGCTCAAATTTATTCTGCGCTCTGCGCTGAGCACTTGCACCAGAGTTTCTGTGTAAATTTCTGAAATACGTGATTCAGACGGAACCCACGGCAGAAGATTTCCTGTAATGAGGCAGATATAGGCCACTGTGGATGCCATCTGGCCTGTGATCCCACGGTGTCTGTTTTTTTAGGCATGCATAAAAGTGCGGTTGGCCACAGTTTTGTGCACTTCTGAAAAAAAGGACACCGCTAAACAGAGGCCAGACGGAGTCCAGAGTAACTCTGCTGCCTCATTACAGTGAATGGATCCCGCAGGGGTTTCATCTGAATCACATCACTTGGAAATTTAGATGGAAACCACGATGTAAGTGCTCAGCCTAGAGCGCCGGATAAATGTTACGTAAAATGTTCCCAATAAAATCTTCAACTCAGTCCTCAAAAAAAGCTAGTCCCCACTCAGGTCTGTCATCTGTTAAAAATATAAGGGACTTCCAAGTTACTGGTAGCAGAAAGGCTCTGGAAAAGCGAAATGGCCCTTGCCCCCCAAAAGAAATTCAGAAAATTTTGTGCTCCCAAATCCAAATGCCTATTCTACAATAATTTGTTCTCCAATTGTCAAATAGCGCTCAGTCCCTCCCAGATCTCGCCGTATGGCTAAGCGGTACGATACAGCCACATATGGGGTATTGCTGCTTTTAGAAGAAATTGTGTGACACATTTCAGCACCATTTTTACCCATTGCCCTGTGTGAAAACGTAAAATCTGAGGGTAAAACATTCTTTTGTGGTAAAAATACAATTATGTTTTCTTCACTGCCCAATGGTATAAATTTAAAAATTAAAAAATACTCACTACTTCCCTAGATGAATTCCTTGAGAGGTGTAGTTTACAAAATGGGGTCACTTGTGGGGGTTTCTGCTGTTTCGGCATGTCAGCGACTCTTCAACTATGACATGGTGTCTGCAACCTATTCCAGCCAACATAGCGCTCCTTTCTCTTCCGAACCCTGCCGTACACCAAAGCAGTGGTTTTCTCCCACATATGGGGTATCGGCGTACTCAGGAGAAATTGCACAACAAATTTCATGGTTCAATTTCTCCTGTTATCCTTATGATAATGTAAAATTAGGTAATGAAAAACATTTTTTGTGGGAAAAATGTGAAAATTTTATTTTTACGGCTCAATATTATAAACTTCTGTGAAGCACCTGGGGATGCAAGGTGCTCACCACACATCTAGATAAGTTCCCTAAGGGGTCTAGTTTCTAAAATGGTGTCACTTGTGGGGGGTTTCCACTGTTTAGGCACATTAGGGGCTCCCCAAATGCGACATGGCATCCGCTAATTATTCAAACAAATTTTACATTCAAAAAGTCAAATGGCGCTCCTTCCCTTCCGAACCCTGCAGTGTGCCCAAACAGTGGTTTTCCTCCACATATGGGGTATCAGAGTGTTCAGGAGAAATTGCACAGCAAATTTCATGGTGCAATTTCTCCTGTTACCCTTATGATAAAGCAAAATTAGGGGATGAAAACATTTTTTGTGGGAAAAATGTGAAAATTTTATTTTTACGGCTCAATATTATAAACTTATGTGAAGCACCTGGGGGTGCAAGGTGCTCACCACACATCTAGATAAGTTCCCTTAGGGGTATAGTTTCCAAAATGGTGTCACTTGTGGGGGGGTTCCACTGTTTAGGCACATCAGGGGCTCCCCAAATGCAACATGGCGTCTGCTAATTATTCAAACAAATTTTACATTCAAAAAGTCTAATGGCGCTCCTTCCCTTCCGAACCCTGCAGTGCGCCCAAACAGTGGTTTTCCCTCACATATGGGGTATCAGCGTGCTCATGAGAAATTGCACTACAAATTGTGCATTCTATTTTTTCCTGTTACCCTTTTGAAAATAAAAAAATTGGGTCTAAAGTAACATTTTTGTGAAAAAAAGTTAAATGTTCATTGTTTTCTTCCACATTCCAAAAATTCCCGTGAAACACATGAAGGGTTAATAAACTTCTTGAATGTCGTTTTGAGTACCTTGAGGGGTGCAGTTTTTAGAACGGTGTCACTTTTTGGGTATTTTCTGTCATAAAGGCCCCTCAAAGTCACTTCAAATAAGATGTGATCCCTAAAAAAATGTTTTTGTAAATTTTGTTGGAAAAATGAGAAATCGCTGGTCAACTTTTAACCCTTATAGCTTCCTAACCCAAAAAAAATTTTGGTTCCAAAATTGTGCTGATGTAAAGTAGACATGTGGGAAATGTTATTTATTAGCTATTTTGTGTGACATACAGTACAGACCAAAAGTTTGGACACACCTTCTCATTTAAAGATTTTTCTGTATTTTCTTGACTATGAAAATTGTACATTCACACTGAAGGCATCAAAACTATGAATTAACACATGTGGAATTATATACTTAACAAAAAAGTGTGAAACAACTGAAAATATGTCTTATATTCTAGGTTCTTCAAAGTAGCCACCTTTTGCTTTGATGATTGCTTTGCACACTCTTGGCATTCTCTTGATGAGCTTCAAGAGGTAGTCACCGGAAATGGTCTTCCAACAATCTTGAAGGAGTTCCCAGAGATGCTTAGCACTTGTTGGCCCTTTTGCCTTCACTCTGCGGTCCAGCTCACCCCAAACCATCTCGATTGGGTTCAGGTCTGGTGACTGTGGAGGCCAGGTCATCTGGTGTAGCACCCCATCACTCTCCTTCTTGGTCAAATAGCCCTTACACAGCCTGGAGGTGTGTTTGGGGTCATTGTCCTGTTGAAAAATAAATGATGGTCCAACTAAACGCAAACCGGATGGAATAGCATGCCGCTGCAAGATGCTGTGGTAGCCATGCTGGTTCAGTATTCCTTCAATTTTGAATAAATTCCCAACAGTGTCACCAGCAAAGCACCCCCACACCATCACACCTTTTCCTCCATGCTTCACGGTGGGAACCAGGCATGTAGAGTCCATCTGTTCACCTTTTCTGGTCACACAAAGACACTGTGGTTGGAACCAAAGATCTCAAATTTGGACTCATCAGACCAAAGCACAGATTTCCACTGGTCTAATATCCATTCCTTGTGTTCTTTAGCTCAAACAAGCCTCTTCTGCTTGTTGCCTGTCCTTAGCAGTGGTTTCCTAGCAGCTATTTTACCATGAAGGCCTGCTGCACAAAGTCTCCTCTTAACAGTTGTGGAAGAAATGTGTCTGCTGCTAGAACTCTGTGTGGCATTGACCTGGTCTCTAATCTGAGCTGCTGTTAACCTGCGATTTTTGAGGCTGGTGACTCAGACAAAGTTATCCTCAGAAGCAGAGGTGACTCTTGGTATTCCTTTCCGGGGCGGTCCTCATGTGAGCCAGTTTCTTTGTAGCGCTTGATGATTTTTGCAGCTGCACTTGTGGACACTTTCAAAGTTTTCCCAATTTTTCGCACTGACTGACCTTCATTTCTTAAAGTAATGATGGCCACTCGTTTTTCTTTACTTAGCTGCTTTTTTCTTGCCATAATACGAATTCTAACAGTCTATTCAGTAGGACTATCAGCTGTGTATCCACCTGACTTCTGCATAACACAACTGATGGTCCCAATCCCATTTATAAGGCAAGAAATCCCACTTATTAAATCTGACAGGGCACACCTGTGAAGTGAAAACCATTTCCGGTGACTACCTCTTGAAGCTCATCAAGAGAATGCACAGAGTGTGCAAAGCAGTCATCAAAGCAAAAGGTGGCTACTTTTAAGAACCTAGAATATAAGACATATTTTCAGTTGTTTCACACTTTTTTGTTAAGTATATAATTCCACATGTGTTAATTCATAGTTTTGATGCCTTCAGTGTGAATGTACAATTTTCATAGTCAGGAAAATACAGAAAAATCTTTAAATGAGAAGGTGTGTCCAAACTTTTGGTCTGTACTGTATCTCTCTGATTTAAGGGCATGAAAATTCAAAGTTTGAAAATTGCAAAATTTTCGCCAAATTTCCAATTTTTTCACAAATAAACGAAAGTGATATCGAAGAAATTTTACCAGTATCATGAAGTACAATATGTCACGAAAAAACAATCTCAGAATCAGGGGAATCTGTTGAAGCGTTCCAGGGTAATTACTTCATAAAGTGACAGTAGTCAGAATTGAAAAAATTGGCCTGGTCACGAAGGCAAAAACAGGCTCTGGCGCAAACTGATTAAAAGGAAGCTGAAGCCCCACTTTTTCCGACAAGCCTACAATCTTCAGTAACCCTCGCTCCACCATACCGCTGCACGAACAGCTGTACCCTCACCTACTGTATCCTCACCCATCCCTTATAGACTGTTTGTGCACCCTCACGGGCAGGGTCCTCTCTCCTCTTGTACCATTCGGTAACCTCTTTTCACATGTAAAGAGCCATGGAAAAAATGGCGCTATAATAATAAATAATAATAATTTTACTACTTGTACTCTGAGTCAATTGATGGCCCTTTCCTGTTGTCTGCCCCTAAATTGATGTGTTTTGGCAGCTTTTGGTCCCGTTTGAAGGTGTTGTGTATGCATTTGCTTTTGGCCCTCATTGAATCCAATGGCATTCGGCAATGTTCAGCGAATATTGGACAATTACATTGGCGAATATTGCAAAAACGGTGATCGTAATTCTCTGGTCTCTAATCAGAAACAACCTTAAAAAAATAATGTGGGCATGGCATGATTGTCACCCTGGTGATATTGTGGGAGGAGGATGCGGAGAAGGAGGAGGGCAACATAAAATAGAACATTTCCTTGTTAGAGTGTAAAGGGGTGCATGGGAATATAGACCCCCAAAAAAGTAACCACTGGATTTGAGTTTATGTTCGATGCTATCATCTGGTGGTGTTGTTGAGAAGTCTGGACCAATCCAGCCTTTATTCATTTTGATAAGTCAGCCTGTCAGCATTTTCAGTTGACAGGCAGATGCACCTATCAGTTATATCAGTTATAATGCCCCCGGCTGAACTAAAAACCATCTCTGACAAAACGCTAGCGGCCAGGACCTCCAAGGCGTAGAAAGACAGTTCATGTCACGTGTCCAGCTTGGATACCCAACAGTTGTAAGACACAGAGAGGAATCATGGAGGACGCTGGTACGGTCGTCAAGGTAGTCCTTCAGCATCTTCCAAAAATTTTCCTTCCTTGTGAGAGTACCCCACGCATCAGGGCCTGTGTGCTGGGAGGGTCGGAAAAAAATGTCTCAGACTTTGAAAGTGTTTCCCTGCCTCTGCTTCATTATATTTGGGTCTCCCTTGCCTGTACTCCTTGGTTGTCCAAGGAACTGTGACCTCTGCCGCCAGTGTTTTCAGATGGGAATTTTTTGAATAATTCCGCAACAAGGGTCTTCTGGTAGTGCAACATTTTACTAGACCTCTCCACCGTGGGAAGGAGAGATAGAAAGTTCTCCTTGTAGCGTGGGTCTAGAAGTGTGACAATCCAGTAATGACTGTCACCCAAAATGTGTAAAACGCGAGGGTCATGGGAAAGGCAGCGGAACATAAACTCAGCGTTGTGTGCCAGACTGCTAACAGGCAAGACTTCACTGTCCTCACCAAGAGGATGACTGACAATGCTCTCCTCCTCAACCTCCTCCTCCTCCTACTCCCTCTCCTTAGGCCATCCACGCTGAACAGACGGTATGACAGTTGTGTGGGTAGTACCGTCTATAGCACAGGGAACTAGCTCCTGTTCCTCCTCCTCTTCCTCATTGTCACCCAATCCACGTTGGGATGAGATAAGCTGCGCTGTGTGGCATCACCCTGTATGGTTCCTTGCTCCATCTCATTGCGCTCCACCTGCAATGCCTCCTCTTTAATTGTGAGCAGCGAGAGTTTCAGTAGACAGAAGCGGGATGGTGACGCTAATTATGGCATCATCGCCACTCACCATATTGGTGGAGTCCTCAAAGTTTTGGAGGACGGCACAGATGTTAGACATCCGTGCCATTGCCCACTTATCAGCTCTTATGTGCGGAGGCTGACTTGAATGCCGACGAGCGGGTTGAAGCTGGTACTCAACAACTGCTCTCTGCTCCTCAAAATCTTTCCAAACATCTGCAACATTGATTTCCAACGTGTGGTAACATCGCACACCAGTCGGTGAGCTGGAAGCTGCAAATGCTGATGAAGCCCCGCAAGGGCGGTGGAAGCTGTAGCTGATTTTCTCAAATGGGCACTCACGCGGCGTACTTTCACAAACCGCTCTGGCAGATGTGGGTAGGTTTTGAGAAACCGCTGAACCACTAAGTTGAGCACATGGGCCAGGCATGGTACTTGTGCAAGCTTGCCTAGTTTCAGAGCAGCCACCAGAATCTCTGATACAGCTTTCAACAACTCTGCAGTGGTGTGCGGTTTCTCGTTTAAGCATACAGTCCTGCTTATTGTTATTGGCATCCACGAAGTTTAAGTACATAATCTGGAATATCTTCTGAAAAAAATGAATCAAGTGATGGAGATGGAGCCTGAAGAGGAGAGGAGGAGGAGGTGGTGCAGGAGCTGTAGAATGTGGGGGCAACCCTGATTGACCCAGGACCCGCAATCCTCTGCGTCGGAAGGGCGTATTCCGTCCCAGGTCCCACTGGGTCCCTGCTTCCACAATATTAACCCAGTGACATGCCTGGCCACATTCACTTGTCCACGTGTTTGTGGTTAGGTGGTCTTTCCCACTTAAGTGAATTGGGGAGGGCACGGGTGATGTTCTGGGACACGTGCTTGTGGAAGGCAGAGACGATACCGAGAAATAGTGGCGGCTGGGGACCGAGTATGGACACCGCCTTCACGAGCATAAAAGGCAACATTTCAAGTGCAAGCAAGCAGTCCAGAAATGTGGCAGTTTATTATTGCGGCCCGTGGGCTGGTTGTTGCTTTGCTGCATACCTTCGCTTGTATTCCAAGTAACACAAACCTAAGGAGATGGATGATCCATCATGAATAATTTGGTCGTTGTCTAGGAGACCGACCACAATATTAACCCAGTGACATGCGTCAGTGAGATGCACCATCCCAGGCCACATTCACTTGTCCACGTGTTTGTGGTTAGGCGGTCTTTCCCACTTAAGTGCACTGGGGAGGGCATGGGTAATGTTCTGGGACCCGTGTTTGTGGAAGGTGGAGACGATACCGGGTGAAATAGTGGCGGCTGGGGACCGTGAGGTTGTGAAAAGCTTCCGTCTCCACAAGAATAAAAGGCAACATCTTAAGTGCAAGCAAGCAGTCCATAAATGTGCCAGTTTATTATTGTGGCCTGTGAGTGGGTGGCTGGCTGGCTGCATACTTGCTCTTGCATTCCAAGGACTGGGGTAGGGACAACTGAACGCTGTGAAGGGAAAAGGACCTGGACGGTGATGGTTGCAAGTCTGCAAAGACAGGTGCAGGGCAGGAGGCATCTTCACAGGATTGGCGTGCATGCACAACAGTGGAAGAGGCAGTGGTGTCACCCACAGGCACTGTTTCTGGACCTTGGCGTTCAGCCAAGCTAGTCAGGTGCTTTGCTGTCATGTGCATGAGCATGCTGGTGGTGGTCAGGCTGGTAGTTTTGGTGCTCTTGCTGATGCAGGCCTGGCAGATGTTGCAAATGGCCTTTTTGATGTTATTTGAACAGTCTTTAAAAAAGAACCAGACTCAGGAAGACTTAACAGTTGTACTGGCAACTTCCGTCATGTTCCGGGAAGCGGTTGCCCGTCTTGTGTCTGTGGCCACCACACTGCTTGTTCCTGCCTGTTGTGGTGCTACACCTCCATCTCCCTGTGTGCTGTTGTCCTCGCTCTGCATGTCCCCTTGCCAGGTTGGGTCAGTGGCTTCATCGCCCACCGCTTTGTCTTCCACTTATGCACACTGGTCCTCCTCCTGACTTTCTGTCTTTTGTGTCTCATTATCCTCCTCTTGCGACAGTAATTTCACTTTCCCACTGTCATCTTCGCGTGACCATGGCTGCTCAAATCACTACATGCGATCTTCTCTTCCCCTGCTTGAAGCTGGCCAGCCGAGAGGCCCGAATCTATCGATGGAAAAGTGAAAAGCTCTTGGGGTAATTCTGGACTCTAATCTCTCCTTCAAACCACATATCCAAGCTCTTTCCACTTCTGAGCAGACCGAGCGAGAGGCCAGAATCCATAAATGGAAAGATGAACAAAACAGCTCTTTGGAGTGTCCAAGTGTGGGATCAGTTATCTCAGGGCACTCGTAATGGTTCGAGGAAGGAGGATCAGGGTGAGGAATATGCCGACTCCAAGTAAAAGAAATCTCCCGGATCTGCACATTCCTCAACCACGAATCTACAAAAACACTAGTGCACACCCTCATCATCTCCCATCTCGACGACTGCAACCTCCTGCTCTGTGGCCTCCCTTCTAACACTCTCACATTCCTCCAATCTATCCTAAACTCTGTTGCACTACTAATCCACCTGTCACCTCACTATTCCCTGGCCTCTCCTCTCTGTCAGTCCCTTCACTTGCTCCCCATTGCCCAGAGACTCCAATTCAAAACCTTAACCTTGGCATGCAAAGCCATCCACAACCTGTCTCTGCCATACATCTGTAACCTATTCTCCCCATACTTACCTGTATGCAACCTCCAATCCTCACAAGATCTCCTTCTCTACTTCCCTCTAATCTCCTCTTCCCACAATTGCATACAAGATTTCTCCCGTGCATCCCTCCTTCTCAGGAATTCTCTACCCAAACATTTCTGAATCTCGCCTACTGTTGAAACCTTCAAAAAGCACCTGAAGACTCACCTCTTCCAATAAGCGTACAACCTGCAGTAACCCTCGCTCCACCATACCACTGCACGATCAGCTCTATCCTCACTTACTGTATCCTCACCCATCCCTTGTAGCCTGTGAGCCCTGATGGGCAGGGTCCTCTTCTCTCCTGTTCCAGTCGCTGTCACATTTTTGCTCGAGATTATTGTAATTGTTTTTGCAAGGTATTCCCTTTTTTCACATGTAAAGCGTCATGGAATAAATGGCGATTAAGTAATAATAATAATGTGGTCCAGACTCACGGCTACTGAGACTGAACCATGTGGAAGACAGGGTGGTGGTGGTGGCAAACTGACTGGAAGCTTTGTCTGCTATCCAACCAACAACCTTTTCACACTGCTCTGACTTCAATAGTGGGGTTCCGCGGCCCACTAGAAATTGGGACAGGAAGGTAGTTCTAGTTCGACATAATGTGGGTGTTTGTTGTGCTTCCTCATCAGGCACAGTTTCATCTTGCCCACAGCCTCTGCGTGCGCTATCACCATCACCATAACGTCCACTTCCCCGTCCCTTGCCACACACCTTGCCCATTTTAAATGGAGTTTAATATTTGTCACGTTGCCAAAAATGTCTGTATTATTACCGCAGTAATATAGGATCACATCTGATGAGATGACCACAGTTTTAGGCAGTGACCTGGGAGTCAGAGATGCTTCCAGAGGTCTTCCCCATGCTGTTCCCATGTCTTTTCACCACTGTATGAATGTGTCTGATCATGTCTCCTAATGGCCAGGTAAGTTGAATGTTTCTATTTTCAGCGATCATACAACCTATAGAGCTCAAGTTGATCACATTAACTAAAAGATATAGAATGAATTAATTTACACTTTGTTGCATAATTTGAGTCTAATTATATTATACAGTACTAACAAATTAAAGCTGCACTCTGTACCGCTATAGTATGTAAGCATGAAATACACTGTGTTCCAAATTATTATGCAAATAATATTTTCTCAGATTTTCTCAAATTACCTATATGAATTGCAGTCATTGTAATTTTCCAGTCAAATAACTATTAGAGTACAATTGAAAGGTTTTTGTACAAACTGCCTATGATAACAGTATATTTTTAAAAAAATAAAAAACTCAAACTGCACTCAAAATGCATGTTCCAAATTATTATGCACAGCAGAGTTTTCAACCTTTTCATTTTAATAAAGAACAAAAAAATGGTCATTTTTTAAATTATAAGCATTAGAAGGTTATTACAAAGTGAAATCAAACAGTTTTCAACTCAAAACTTTATTCTAGGTGATGTTACATTTGCACATAGGACCCCTTGTTCAAAAGGAGCTTCTGAACTCTCTCGTCCATTGAATTTGTCAGGTTTTGGATGGTTTCTGCTTTAATTGTTTTGCATGAGGACAGAATACCCTCCCAGAGCTGTTGCTTAGATGTGAACAGCCTCCCGCCATCATAGACACTCCTTTTGATGATGCTCCAGAGGTTCTCAATGGGGTTGAGGTCAGGGGAGCATGGGTGCCACACCATAAGTTTGTCCCCTTTTATGCCCATAGCAGCCAGAGATGCAGATGTGTTATGTGCAGCATGAGACGGGGCATTATCATGCATGAAATTGCTGCTGTTAGGCCATGGCCCCACTATCAGCATTTGGTCCATATTCGGTCAGTATTTTTTCTCAGGAGTGGGAGTCAAAACCAGGTGAGGAACAATCAGAGAAAAGGTATAATAGAAACAAGTCACCAATTCTGCATTTATCACCCACTCCTGGTTTTGGCTCCCACTCCTGAGAAAAAATACTGACCGAATACTGACCAAATACTGATAGTGGGGCCATGGCCTTAGAATCAAATGCAGGCTGTATACCATTCCTGTACCTGATCAATACACTCCGCCAACTCCATTACATCATAGAGCAGGAAGGGGTTAAAGCAGCTTCATAATACAGAGCTCTATTATCTCTCATCTCTGAAGGAATGTATTTCTGTCACCAGTACAACTTCTCCTCTGTTAAATCTGTAAAATGCATCAGCAGCCCTAAAGTAATTAAGAACATTTTCTGTACATATCATAGTAGACTAGACATATTATTTTTTACAGTTTTTACGTTTTTAGTTAACCCATAAGCTAAGTTCTGCTGTAGCATTTTCCTACCTGTATATTAAGCACAAGAATTACACTAATATAGGTATTCTTGTTGTCTTGTCTAGTATATGCATTTCGGATATTCTGGAATTCTCTAGTGCTCTAGATATCACTAAGTGTTTCAATTTCTTTTCCCCACTATCTTATATTGAAGCAGATCTACATGAGATGATAAGCATTCCCCTGCATTTTACATATCACAATCTGTATTAATAATAAAACATAGAAATCTTGCAATTTCCAGACTCGCCACTGGGGTTTTTTTAGACTCTAACTTGCTGTAGTTTCAGGAAACAACAGATGTACATAGCCACAAAAATTAGACCCCAACTTAATGAGCCTAGTGAACCCATGCAAAGGTTATTGTGAAGGAAGGGTGAGCAAGGTCAGCTGTGACATTGCCTATTGTGATTTGTGAATGTTGTGTTGTTCAGGGACGCATAAGGTGGGAGAGCAGGCGGGGCATTTGGCTGGGCGTAGCCGGCAAGGGGTCACTGTCCGGCTGCTGCCTGATGCGGCGGTCCCGTGGTGTCAGTCAGCCATTCGCTAAGCCAGCTATCAAGCTGATAGCTAGCTCAGAAAGGTCCAATACGCCGGCTCTCAGTGATCAATTGTACTCTCATCATTCAAACACTAGTACAATTGAAGCCCTGATCGCCGGCACTTCGGGGTCAGGGTAATGTCAGCAGCATAATCATGTGATCAAACTGCTGATGTCACTCCTCGGTGCAGAAGTTGGTATGATAAATGCTTCAATGCAGCTGAAGACATCAAAAATGTATTGAAATTAGGGGAAGGGGGTAAGAAATTTGAGGACACAGTATGGGGAGAGAGGGTGGAGGGAATGTATGCAGACATAGTATGGGGAGTTAGGGGGGGATGGGTGCAGACATAGTATGGTCAGCGAGGGTGGGGAGTATATGTGGGCACAGTATGGGGAGCAAATGGGGGAAGAAAATTGAGGACACAATGTGGGGAGCAAGGGGGGATAGGTGCGGACACAGTCGGGGGAGCTAGGGGGTGGGATGGATGTGGACACAGTGTGAGGAGCGAGGGGGGAATTTGAGGACACAGTATGAGGAGCGAGGGGGGATGGGTGCAAATACAGTTTGAGGAGCAAGGGGGATGGGTGTGGACACAGTATGAGGAGGGAGGGGGGATATGTGCGGACACCATATGACGAGAGACTGGGGATGGGTGCAGAAACAGTATGGGGAGAGGGTGGGCTGTGAGGAGACAGTTGAGGGAAATAGTGTGAGGAGACAGCATGGGATAAGGAGAATGTGAGGGGGCACAGAATAGAGACTGGGTAGTGTGGGGGGGCGATATGGAGAAAGGGCAGCATGAGGGCAGTGTGAGGCCACAGCAATGAGAGACAGTATGCTGAGGAGGGAGAGTGTGATGAGGGAGCACAGTATAGAGGCTGGGACTGTAGTGGGACACAGTATGCAAGGACAGTGTGAAGATGGGGCCCAGTATGGAAAGGAGAGGGCAATGTGGAGGGCATGTACCATAAGAGTATGTGGGTAATATTTTGTGCAGGGAACACAATGAGGAGCAATGATTTATTCAGGGGCACAGTGTAGGGAATATTTTTATTCAGGAGCATTATAATGGCACTGCTATTTTTAAGGGTATTGTGAGGGGATGTGTAACAGAAGACCGGAGAAGATGGAAGTCTGCAGAGATGAGCTGTGGCTGTGAAGTCATCATGGTGTCTAGACAAGATGAAGAAAAGAAAGAGAACGACTCTGATCAGAGACAATGAAATCTATAAGTTACCTGGATGTAAATGTTTGTTTATGTTTATGTGTGATACTGACTAATTCTCATCAATACTGTGGTTCCTGTATGGTGTGCAGTCTGATGATGACTTACAGCAACAACTCCCAGTATCTTCTTATCATTGTTAAGGATGTACTGGAAGTTGTAATTTCATACAATACAAATGTATATGGCTCTGACCTGACATTACAATTGATGTACCATGTACTGATGGTGATCCTAGTGATGTATTCATGTACTGATGGTAGTTCTGGTGATATATTCATGTACTAATGATGGTGGTTTTAGTGATTTAGAGTGGTGTGAAAAAGTGTTTACCCTCTTCCTGATTTCTTATTCTTTTGCATGTTTGTCACTTAAATGTTTTAGATCACAAAAAAAAAATTAAATAATAGAAAGATAACACAAATAAACACAAAATGCACTTTTTAAATGAAGGTCTTTATTTTTAGGGAAAAAAGAAATCCAAACCTACAGGGCCCTGTGTGAAAAAGTGATTGCCCCCCAAACCTAATAACTCATTGGCACCTCAAGTGTTTGCGATAACTGGCAACACTCTGGAGGAATTTTGACGCACTCATCTTTGTAAAATTGTTATAAGTCAGCCACATTGGACGGTTTCGGAGCATAAAATGCCTTTTTAATGTCATGCCACAGCATCTCAATCACTTCAGCTTGAGGTCACGAAGAGATTGCCGGACATTTTCCTTCAGGATTTTTTGGTAGACAACAGACAGTTCCATTTACCACAGCAAATCTTCCAGGTCATGAAGCAGCAAAACAGCCCCAGACCATCACACTACCACCACTATATTTTACTGTTGGTATGGAGTTCCTTTTCTGAAATGCTGTGTTACTTCTATGCCAGATGTAATGGGACATACACATTTCAAAAAGTTCAACTTTTGTCTCTTCATTCCACACAGTATTCTCCCAAAAGTCTTGGTGATCATCAACATGTTTTGTGGCAAAAATGAGACGAGCCTTTATGTTATTTTTGCTTAGCAGTGATTTTCGTCTTGGAACTCTGCCATGAATGCCATTTTTGCCCAGTCTCTTTCTTATGATGGAGTCATGAACACTGACCTTAACTGAGGCAAATGAGGCCTGCAGATCTTTGGATGTTGTTGTGGGGTCTTTCATGACCTCTTGGATAAGTTGTCACTGTGCTCTTGGGGTAATTTTGGCTGGCCAGCCACTCCTGGGAAGGTTCAACATGGTTCCATGTTTTCGCCGTTTTGTGGATAATGGCTCTCACTGTGGTTTGCTGGAGTCCCAAAGCTTTAGAAATGACTTTATAAACTTTTCCAAACTGCTAGATCTCAATTACTTTGAATTTGAACGCATTTGTTCCTGAATTTCTTTGGATCACAGCATGATGTCTAGGTTTTGAGGATCTTTTGGACAACTTCACTTTGTCAGGCAGACCTGGTAATCAGGCCTATATGTGGCTAGGGAAATTGAACTCAGCTTCCCAAAGATGTGATATACCACAGTTAATTTACGTTTTAAGAGAGGGAGGCAATCACTTTTTCACACAAGGCCCTGTAGGTTTGGATTTATTTTTCTCTTAATAATAAAGACCTTCATTTAAAAACTGCGTTTTGTGTTTATTTGTGTTATCTTTGTCTAATATTTAAATTTGTTTTGTGATCTGAAACATTTAAGTGTGACAAACATGCAAAAGAATGAGAAATCAGGAAGAGGGCAAACACTTTTTCACATCACTGTATTCCTGTACTGATGATGGTGGATTTGGTGATGTATTTCTTTAATACTGGTTGTTCTGATGATGAATTGCTGTACTGCTGGTGGCTCTGGTGATGTATTTCTGTACTCATGAGGGTTGTGATGCTATGTTTCTGTACTGATGAGGGTTCTAGTGATGTATTTATGTACTGCAGGTGGTTCTGGTGGTGAATTCTTGTGCTGTTATTAGTTCTGATCCTGTACACATGTAACAATCCATAACTTGTGAGGTTATGTGATACATGGCTATGTTAATAGAGTGTTGTGCCATCTGACCAGTTAAGGTTTACTATGTTTTTATTTACGTTAGGAGCATTAAAGGGGTTTTCCAAGTTTTTGATGAGTTTGCACATTTGAATTCTCACAATGCTCTCTGCACGCTGCCAGGATTCTCTGGTGCTGGCGATTTGCAGTAAGCTGGACACTGTGCATCACACGTAACTGTGTAGCTGGTGCCCTATGCAAGTCTCATCTGTGTGCATTTTTAATACTAGGCAATCACCCCCTCTATGAAATGGTAGGTTTGTGAGTGGTTGTTTCATCACTATTTTGCACCTTTACTTCCCCTGCCTTTATCAAGGGGTTCTTCTGCATCCTGCTAGGGCATTGGTAGCTGGCAAGGCTGTTTCTTTTTCTGTGATGTTTCTTGAATTATGTCCGTCTGTTAGCCGTTTTTAAATATATGTAAGTCAAAACATAATTTCAACAATAGGTCATTTTATGATGATAGCTTCCTTTTAAGGTTGAGAATAAATGAACAGGTTACTGTATAGGTGTTTAGCCCTCTGCATTCACTTCTACAGCTGTGCACAGGCCACATTTTCATTGATTTACTAGTGACTTCCTTACTAGGGATGCCCATTCTCCACATACTGCAGCTGATGGTGCCAAAGGAAAAACCCTCATCTTTCAGACATTAAAGGCTCATGCTGTGAATATGCTGAGTTAGGAATATCCCATTAAAGTTTCTGTGATTGCACTGTTCAAGGCAACAATAAACTACTGGTAAGAAGAGCAATGAATGGAAAATATCACTAAGCAAAAATCATACAGTATTCGTATTTTCTACACTGCAAATATCCGTAGGAAGGTAAAGGTAGTAATCACTATAACATTCAACAATGCTTCTTATCTTTCACTTACAGCAAACATTTTTTGCTTTGTTGCTGATTGTCCAAATTTAATGTATTAAATAACAGCAAAACTGCCGAAGTCACAAAGAAAAATTCTAAATGTTCTGTATATGATTATTTTATTTTATACTTCTTCAACCTATGTGCAAACTCAGGGGATATGCCTATCAATTCAGAGCATACCATTTAAAAAGAATGTCACACTTGCATTAACTGGCATTTGACTATGCATGCATCACATACAGAGACTGCCTGAAAAGCTAAAGAAAGCGATCCAGAAATTATTCTAGTAGCAAGGTTATAATATTTTGAGAGCGAAAAGACACAATTGTTCAGGTAACTCCACAACCCAAATACATTAAGAAGAAACAAAGGGCAGTTCAAAAAGTTTTGTTCAAGTCAGGGACCCAGATCGGTCCAGACATCACTGCAACGATGCTCCATATGACTGCATTGCTTGCTAAAAGACATCACGTACTTGGGGTATATGTTTATTACAGTAAAGGAGAGACAACCTAATAAGTTTTGAACTCCTAATAACTTTTTTTCCCAAATACTTTGCCAAACTTAAATGGGTTGTTCTCTTTCAGATAATCATGGTCCCCTGGTGTCATTTATAATTTAAAAAAAAATGCTTTACTCACCATTAGTGATGAGCGTGCGTGCTCGCCACTGCTTGATACTTGCCCGAGCATCACCCTGCTCGACATGCTCGGCGCTCGGTGAGTATTTCCGGGTTGCTCTTTAGAAAGCCAATGAACATGCAGGGATTGTCTGCCACACACTGTAATGCCGTAGCCATGTTGGTTGTGACATTACAGTGATTGGCTGACCGTATAGTGTCATCAAGTCTATATAAGACCTGGTGACGCTAGGCTCGTCATAGTCTATCCTGGAAACAGGCAGAGTAGGGAGAGGTCCTGCTGTGTGAGGGACAGAATTGGTGGTGTAATAGCTAGATATAGGTAGTGGTACTCCAGGAGTATATATATATATCCATCTGAACTAACAGTCCTTCTGAGGACTAATCCAGCTGCATATATTAAGTGGTAATAGCAGGAGTTAGGCAGGCAGGCAGGGTTTGTGGCAGTGTATATGTGGCACCCCAGGTCTGGTCTCCAGAGTGGCAGCAATGTCATGTCTGAGAGCAGGTGGGAGGTTCCCTGGTTGGGGACAATTAGCATGCAGCACCTCCTGCCTCAGTCCAGGGAGGGGAGAAACCTGCCCTTTATAAACTGGATCTGGGGCGGGGTTAGGGGGTCCAGCCAGAGAGAAGTTCCAGACAAGTCGCAGATAAGGACAGGTCAGCAGCAGGCTGAGGAGTCCCTGTAGGCAGAGGAGGAACACGAGGCCAGGAGGGGAGCTAGAAGAGCTCATCCTGGCTAGAGACTTAGAAAGCCGGACACTGGAGTCCGAGGCTGTGAGGGTTATAAGCCCAGCAGCAGAAAACCACCACGCAGGGGACTTCAAGTCCTCTGGCCCAAGGAAGCTTGGAGGCTCAGCCACACAAGAGGGACCACTACTGCCCTGGAGGGGTGAGAAGCACGGAAGGCCCGAGTCGCCAGTCATATGGGTGAGAGCAACACGGTACACTCAGAGACGTGGGCTACCACTACACTACAGCGGGATAGCCAAGAAAGAGTGAAGTCAGCACGGTAGGCCTACAAACTCCCCCTGACCAGCAGGATTTCCCAGTTGCTCTCAGACTGACCAGGCTTCCATTGTTAACTTGTATTCCGGACGGGTCCCTTAATACCACCAACAGTAAAGACCCTGAATTGCATGATAGACTCCGTGTGGTTACTGCGGCTCCCGCGCACCATCACCACCAACATCCCTATTTACTGCCCTGAGGCTATACTCCTCCCGTGGGGAGTTATACTATTCTCTGCTGCATTCCCAATACCAGCCTCAGCGGTCTGCCCTGCAGCGGCGGTACACTCTGACCGGAATCCACGGGTGGCGTAGTCGGACATTTAAATATCATAAAACCACACAAATAGACTGCAATTTGAGTTGACTACCCTGAGCCACGGGACCGGGTCCCCGCCATGCAAGGACTACAACCCCCAGCATCCACAACGGGTCCGGTTCCGGGTATCCCCACACACACACGGCCCAGGGGGTGCATCATATACAGCACAAGAGGGTCCATTGCATGTTCTGTCTGCTCCTGCTGTCCATAGACATAGCCCCAGATATCATGGGCTATGGATACATTTTTTTTTATCTTAATTCTAATTATTTGCTTAAAAAGCAATCCAGAGTACATCATTTTACTGCTCCATTTGCTTGTTAGCACTTCAGAATACAGCCAAAACTTTTCCATCATCAGACGTGATCCCATATTACAGTGATAAAAATCCAGAAATTTGTAGTGAACTTGGAAAATATAATCCTTCATTTACAGTTTGTAGCGGTGTTTCAATAAAGCTCTTCACACGTGGTCACTGTGAATAATAGGAAACTACAAGCCCATTGTTTAAAACCGTGGGCGTCCGTCAGACGTAACACATATAACTGTGGTACAAATCCAGCCATTTGTACCGACCGTGGAAAATATTGTCTTCCATTTACAGTTTGTAGCAGTGTGTCAGTGAAGCTATTCACACATGGTCGTTGTGAATAATAGGAAACTACAAGCCCGCTATTTAAAACCGTGGGCATCCGTCAGACGTATCACATATAACTGTGCTACAAATCCAGCCATTTGTAGCAAGCATGGAAAATATTGTCTTCCATTTACAGTTGGTAGCAGTGTGTCAGTGAAGCTATTCACTCAAAGTCGCTGTGAATCATAGGAAACTACAAGCCCGCTATTTAAAACCGTTGGCATCCGTCAGACGTATCACATGTACTGTGGTACAAATCCAGCCATTTGTACCAACCGTGGAAAATATTGTCTTCCATTTACAATTTGTAGCAGTGTGTCAGTGAAGCTATTCACATGTGGTCGCTGTGAATAATAGGAAACTACAAGCCCGTTGTTTAAAACCGTGGGCGTCCTTCAGACGTATCACATATAACTGTGGTACAAATCCAGCCATTTGCAGCAAGTGTGGAAAATATTGTCTTCCATCTACAGTTTGTAGCGGTGTGTCAGTAAAACTACAAGCCCGTTGTTTAAAACCATGGGCGTCCGTCAGACATATCACATATAACTGCGGTACAAACCCAGCCATTTGTAGCAACCGTGGAAAATATTGTCTTTTAAAATGGGCAAGGCGCATTGCAAGGGACGGGGAAATGGACGTGATGCTGATGGTGCATGCAGAGGCCGAGGCCATGAGCAAGCTCAAATTGTGCCACAACAAACACCCACATCTTGTTACCCGACCTTCCTGTCCCAATTGCTAGGGGACTGCAGCACACCACTATTGAACCCAGAGTAGTGTCAAAAGGTTGTTGGTTGGATAGCGGATAATGCTTCCAGTCACTTAGCCACCATCACCACCCTGTCTTCCACAAGGTCAAGTCTCAGTAGCCATGAGTCTGGACCGCATATTCCCCACCCTGATCCTCCTGCCTCCCACCATGCCGAGTGCCCGGAGGCAACTGATCCCACACTTGGAAACTCTGAAGAGCGGTTCACTTTTCCATTTATAGATTTGGGTCTCTCGCCCGGACAGCTTCAAGCGGGGCAAGAGGAGAACGAGTGTAGCAATACCCAAATATTTGAGCAGATACGGTCACACGAAGGAGACGGTGGGAAAGTGCAGTTGCTGTAGCAAGAGGTGGATGATGATGATGAGACACAATTGCCTGAAAGCCAGGAGGAGGACTAGGGTGCGAAAGTGGAAGACGAGGTGGTGGACGATGAAGACACTGACGCAACCTGGCAAGGTGACATGCAGAGCGAGGACAGCAGCACACAGTGGGAGGGAGGTGTAGAACCACAACAGGCAGGAACAAGCAGTGTGGTGGCCACAGACACAAGGCGGGCAACCGTTCCCTGGAATACCAACACGACGGAAGTTGCCAGTATAACTGTTAGGTCTTCCCGAGTCTGGTTCTTTTTTAAAGAATAATCCCAAAAAGGCCATTTGCACCATCTGCCAGGCAAGCATTAGCAGGGGTAGCAAAACTAGCAGTCTGACCACCACTAGCATGATCAGGCACATGACAGCAAAGCACCCAACTAAGTGGGCCGAACGCCAGGGTCCAGAAACAGTGTCTGTGGGTGACTCCACTGCTTCTTCTGCTGTTGTGCATGCACACCAATCCCAATGTCCATGCCACATGCGAAGATGCCTCCTGCCCTGCACACTCTCAACTAGCACCATCAGCAACCACATCAATGTCCTTGTCCCAGCGCAGCATTCAGTTACCCCACAGGCAACACTACTAAATTCACACATTTAGCGAATGCTTACGCTCGAAATGTTGCCTTTTAGGCTTTGCGTAATCTGATGGCGGCAGCCGTCCCTCAGTACTCATTACACAAGCACGTGAACCAGAAGATTAGCCATGCCCTCAACAACGCAATAACCTACAATTAGATTGCGCTACAGCAGATAATAGCAAAAATGGAACAACTTTATTAGATAAAATTTAGACATACAGAATCAATAATACAGAATCCAACAGGTGGTATACAGAAGGTGGGGTACTAGGATAATAATGAAATTTCATCATGGGTACATATAAATATTGATACATAGTTGGCCATATTATATAATATTAAATGGAGTACCCATAGACATAAATTTTAATAATCACAAGGTAGGTAAGAGATAAGACACATGATATATTTTCATCCGTATTGAAAAGGGTGGTATCAAAAGGCTCAGAAGCAATAAATAACAAAATCCAAATATATATTAGGAAAGGCACCTCTATACATATAGTCCACAAACTGATGGAGTAGTATAATATGGACTAAGGTTATTTCAAATGGTAGTGAAAAATTATAGTAAAGTGACCGTGCATGAAAGGTGCAAGTGTGCAAAAATTAATAAATAGGAAGTTTATAGGATTTGAGCAGCCACTGTCAAAATTAAGACAAATTATCACCACATAATTAAGGAAGAACCGATGTAGTTAGATAAACATGCTTACCACCGGAGTACTGGTACCACACACCAAGCTTTCCAGTTACTGGGAAGGTCCACATAACCACGGACACGTGGGTGCTTGTGGGCAGGGACGGTACATCTTGCTGATGGCATACTGGGTTAATATAGTGGAAGCCGGGACCCAGTCAGACCTTGGGACAAAACACATCCTCCCGACACCGAGGATTGAGAGCCCTGGGTCAGTCAGGGTTGCCACCACATTCTACAGCTCATGCATCTCCTCCTCCACCTCCTCCTCCTCTTTAGCCTCCATCTCTGAAATGCCCACATCAGTCAGAAGCTGGAAGCACTGCAGCACTGCCTTGGCCAAGCGGCAACAGGCTGTGCTGAAGCTAATATGTTAAGGTGACAAACCGCATACCGCTGAAGAGTTGTGAACAGCTCTGAAAGAGCAGGCAGATCTGTGACTGTCACCGCTGACCCTACAGTCAGGCATGGTCGTGTGTGACAATGGCCGGAACCTGGTGGCGACTGTGAAGCGAGGCGGGCTCACATACATACCATGCCTGGCCCATGTGCTTAACCTTGTGGTTCAACGGTTTCTCAAAACCTACCCAGATCTGCTTGTCGAAGTACGCCGCATGTGTGCCCATTTTAGAAATTCAACTCCAGCTTCAGCCGTGAGTCAACAGCGTTTGCAGCTTCCAGCTCACTGACTGGTGTGCAATGTCCGCACGCTTTGGAACTTAACCTTGCAGATGCTTGGAAGGATTTGTGAGCAGCACAGGGCAGTTGTTTAGTACTAGTTTCAAAACGTCCGTCGGTATTCAGGTAAACCTCCTCACATAAGACCTCAAGAGTGGGCATAAATGTCAGACATATGTGAGGTCCTCCAAAACTTTGAGGACTCCACCAAGATGGTGAGCGGCGATGACACCATAATTAGCGTCACCATCCCGCTTCTTTGTCTTCTGTAACGATCGGTGCTCACAATTAAAGAGGAGACATTGCAGGGAGAGCACAATGAGATGGAGCAAGGAACTATACAGGGTGATTCCACACAGCCCAGCCTCATCTCATCCCAATGTGGATTGGATGACAATGAGGAAGAGGAGGAGGAAGAACAGGAGCTAGTTTCCCGCGCTATAGATGGTACTACCCACACAACTGTCATACCGTCGGTTCAGCATGGATGGCCTGAGGAGAGGGAGGAGGAGGAGGATGAGGAGGAGAGCATGGTCAGTTGTCCTCTTGTTGAGGACATGGAAGTCTTGCCTGTTAGCAGTCTAGCACACATGGCTGAGTTTATGTTATGCTGCCTTTCCCGTGACCCTCGCATTCTCCAAATTTTGAGTGACAGTCATTACTGGTTGGTGACACTTCTAGACCCATGCTACAAAGGGAACTTTCTATCTCTTATTCCCGCGGCGGACACGTCAACTAAAATGAGGCAGTACCAGAAGGCCCTTGTTGCAGAATTATTAAAAAAATTCTCATCTGAAAATGCTGGCGGAAGTGGTCGTACTTCCTTGACACCCAAGGAGTATGGGCGAGAGAGTCACGAATATGATCCAGCAGAGGCAGGAGAACACTGTCAAGGTTCTGGGACAGTTTTCTCAGACCCTACCAACGCACAGGCCCTGATGCGTGGGGTAGTCTCACAAGGACGGATAATTTTACAAAGATGCTGAAAGAGTACATTGACGACCGTACCAACATCCTTCATGATTCCTCTGTGCCTTATAATTATTGGGTATCAAAGCTGGACATGTGGCATGAACTGTCTCTCTACGCCTTGGAGGTCCTTGCTTGCCTTCCACTAGCGTTTTTTCAGAGAGTGCTTTTAGTGCCGCCACGGGAATTATAACTGATAGGCGCATCAACTAATAATGCTGACAGGCTGACTCTTATCAACATGAACTAGGGCTGGATTGGGCCAGACTTCTCAACACCACCGAATGATAGCTGTTTAACATAAACTCAAATCCAGTGTCTTTTTTGGGGGAGGTCTATTCCCTTGCACCTCTTCACACCCAGACATGGGTATACGCTTCCTGATTTTGTCTATATGCTGTTGTCCTCCTCCATCTCCTCATCCTCAACCTCCACCACCATACCACCATGCTGTATATACCATATAACCATATCTACATCTCTTGTAAGGGGCTTTGGAGTGCCTTCAAATTTTTGGCAGCCCTTGCATTCACTGCATAGGCAATAACAGTATGGGAGACCCACTTCCTAATAATGAGAAAGAAAATTTAATAAGGCCCTCCTCTACGTTTCTTGCAAAGGGACATTGGAGTGTGTCCAAATCTTTGGCAGCCGGTGCAGTCACTGCATACGCAAGAACAGTATTGGCTCCTTTATAATGGGAACATTTTGTTACTGAGACCTACCTCTATGTGTCTTCAAATTGGTACTGGGGTATTTCCCAAATTTAGGCAGCCATTGTATTCACTGCATACACAATAACTGTATAGCAGAACCAATCCTTTCTAATGGGAACTTTTTGTTACTGAGGCCCACCTCTATGTGTCTTCAAATTGGTACTGGGGCATTTCCCCAATTTAGGCAGGAGTTGTAATTACTGCATACTTAATAACTGTATAGCAGAACCGCTCCTTTCTAATGGGAACATGTTGTTATGGAGGCCTTCTTCTATGTGTCTTTAAATTGGTATTGGGGTTTTTCCCAAATTTAGGTAGCCCTTGCAGTCACTGCATGGTAATTACCACTATTGAAGACCCATTCCTTTATAATGGGAATTTTTTTTTACTGAGGTCCTCCTCTATGTCTCTTCAAAGAGGTATTGGGGTGCATCCAAATTTTTGACAGCCATTGCAGTTACTGCATACGCAATAACAGTAAAGAAGATCCACTCTTTAATAATGGGAGCAACCATGCATAGCCGGATGATGGCTCTCTAACAATAGTGAGGGCCGACTGCTGGCCCTTTAAGAACAGTAAGGGCCACCTGATGGCCCTATAAAATAGTCTTTGTGACTTTCAGAGTCCCTCCTTCATAAATGAAACAGGATGTGTCTGATCATGTCTCGCACACCACATGGGAAGATCAGGTAGTAAAATGTTAAAATAACATTTACCTGTAAATGTATTTTTCACCATTGAAAGCAATGCAAAAGTGCAAAAACGCATCAAAAACGCTACGTGTGAACATAGCCCAAGGTGAACAGCACCATAGAGTATAATGGCCACGTGTTCTGTTGGTGAAAAATATAGATGAACATGTATGTTAAAACTGGATGTCTGAATGAGGCCAAAAAGTCACTGATAAACTTTAGCTTGTCCTTAGAAATTGAAGCACTATCAGCCATAACATATTTTCTATGACCACTGAACTCCATACTTTCCTATAAATTGCACCATCATCACAGTTCCTAATGCCTTCAAAAAAGTGTGGGTGCAAATGAATGGGTGAGTTTGACAGGTCAATGATTTGCAAATTAAGGTAAAACCCTCCTTTACAGATGACTTAGTGAATTTTGTCTCTTGAGACTTAATTGAGCTACTTACTATTACAGACCCCAGTTCATCAAAAAGTTTTTGTCTGTATTTGGGAATATAATCGTTTGAAATGTCACAAAAAAAATTCTGCAAGCCATAGTTAATTTAGCAACTTTTGCTGTTTTTTTAAGCCAGTGCTGGTCAGCTATGCCAACTTTTAACAGTTTGCAGAAGTTACCTAAAAGGGGTGTGGTCAATTGTAGAACACAAGTTCATCATAATAATAAAAAGTGGACTTGATTGGAGTACAATTCTTGTGGTGTTTTATGGCACCTGAAAGATGTGACAAATTCATAAAGAGAAGCATGGCTCTTAAAAAATTTGGCACATGTTACTCCAGCACAGTCTTCATCAAAACTGGCATACAAAACGCCGATCTTTATGAATCAGGGTCTAAGTGTGTGGTAAACTTCAGTTCATCCATTTTACATCTATCTGAGCTAATGAAGTAAGAGGTCAATAGTAGCCAGCTTACTCAAATCGTAGATTCTCCTTGGTCCGATCATCTGCCAGGAATCCGCTCGGAAATGAGGGAGGCACACCCTCCTGCTATCGCTTGGAATCAAAACAAACAAAGTCCAGCGGAGGAACCCTTATTTTGGCATTTTTCTTAAAATCTTTTTATTCTTCAACAATCCTTAAAAGAACATCATTCCTTTTCAGACCGAGTCCTCTCTGTCCTCTCGCCATCCACGCTGAACAGACGGTATGACAGCTGTGCAGGTAGTACCGTCTATAGTGCATGAAACTAGCTCCTGTCCTTCCTCCTCCTCCTTCTCTTCCTCATTGTCACCCAATCCACGTTGGGATGAGACGAGGCTTGGCTGTGTGTAATCACCCTGTATGGTTCCTTGCTCCATCTCATCGCGCTCCGCCTGCAATGCATCCTTTTTGATTGTGAGCAGAGAGCGTTTTAGAAGACAGAGAAGCGGGATGGTGATGTTAATTATGGCGTCATCGCCGTTCACCATCTTGGTGGAATCCTCAAAGTTTTGGAGGATGGTACATATGTCTGACATCCATGTCCACTCCTGAGGTCTTATGTGTGGAGTCTGAACTGAATACCGACGGCCTTGGTGATGCTGGTACTCAACAACTGCCCTCTTCTGCTCACAAATCGTTCCCAACATCTGCAGTGTAGAGTTCCAATTCATGGGGACATCACACACTAGTCTGTGAGCCGGAAGCTGCAAACACTGCTGAAACACTGCAAGGGCGACGAAAGCTATAGCTGACTTTCTAAAATGGGCACACAGGCGGCGTACTTTAACAAGCCGGCAGCTCCGGGTAGGATTTGAGAAACCGCTGAACCACGAGGTTAAGCACATGGGCCAGGCATGGTACGTGTGTGAGCTCGCCTCGCCTCAGAGCCGCCACCAGGTTCCGGCCATTGTCACACACGACCATGCCTTGCTGTAGGTTCAGCGGTGTGAGCCACTGATCTGCCTGCTCTTTCAGAGCTGTCCACAACTCTTCAGCATTGTGCGTTTTTTCACCTAAGCATATTAGCTTCAGCACAGCTTGTTGCCGCTTGGCCGAGGCAGTGCTGCAGTGCTTCCAGCTTGTGACTGATGTGGTCATTTCAGAGATGGAGGCTGAAGAGGAGGAGGAGGCTGAGGAGGTTGAGGTGCAGGACCTTTAGACCGTGGGGGCAACCCTGATTGACCTAGGGCCCGCAATCCTTCGCGTCGGGAGGACGTGTTCCGTCCCAAGGTCAGACTGGGTCCCTGCTTACACTATGTTAACCCAGTGTGTCGTCAGCGAGATGTACCGTCCCTGCCCACAAGCACTTGTCCACGTGTCCATGGTTAGGTGGACTTTACCAGTAACTACGTTGTTGAGAGCACGGCTAATGTTTTGGGACACGTGCTTCTGTAATGCGGTGACGGAACAGCGGGAGAAATAGTGGCGGCTGGGGACCGAGTACCGAGGGACGTCCGCCGCCATCAGGTTGTGGAATGCTTCCGTCTCAACAAGCCTAAAATGGAACATTTCGAGCGCAAGCAGTAGTGAAATGTGAGAATTTAGTAGTGTGGCCTGTGGGGCGTTAGCTGCATATTTGCACTTGCGTTCCAAGGACTGGGGTATGAACAACTGAACGCTGCGCTGTGACAAGGACATGGATGTCCTTCCTGATGCTACTACTTGAGAGTGTTATAACAAATAATCCCAAACGCATATTGTTTGTGGGCACATGAATCCGTCTGGACCAACTGTGCACCAATACAAACAAGAAACTCCACAAGACAGTTACAAAAAGCGAACAACACGGAGTCTTTTTCAATTTTACTATAAAGATAAATTCAACTTTATTAATACATATAGTTATTTTAGTACAAAATTGTAAAATTAGACAAGATCTGAGCAGGAGGGGGATGAAAAATAGCAGCAAGAGGCGCAAAACAATGATAAGGGAAAAGGAAATGACAGCACCTGGGAAAATTTAAAATAAGAGGTACCCGTGTGCACAAGCCTTTGTTAAAGCCACACTTCCTGAAACAGCTGAGAGAGTAGACAATTAATATATATATATTGCAATGTAGGAAGCTGCACAGGCAGTGGCAATATAATCAGGGGTAATACCCTAAAAACCAATAGCATGAACACACAAGCTTAGTAAACCTCGGTGCCGCTTACCCCTTATCAGTGATGCGCCTCCAAAGAGTAGTGTGGGTGGTACTGGCTTCCCGACGCGCGTTTCGCGTGGAGTACCAAACAGCTTTCTCAAGGGAAGGTTGAGAGCACTTGAGAGTGTGCAACGACAGGTGCAGGGCAGGAGGCATCTTCGCATGCACCATGGACAGGGGATTGGCTTGCATGCACAACAGCGGAAGACGCAATGGTGCCACCCGCAGACACTGTTCCTGGACCCTGGGGTTTGGCCCACAAAGTCTGGTGTTTTGCTGCCATGTGCCTGATCATACTGGTGGTGGTCAGGCTGGTAGTTTTGCCACCCCTACTGATGCTGGCCTGGCAGGTGGTGCAAATGGCCTTTTTAGGGTTATCGGCAGAGCCTTTAAACAACAACCAGACTCGGGAAGACCTACCAGTTGCACTGGCAACTTCCTTTGTGTTGGTGTTACAGTGAACGGTTGCCTGCCTTCTGTCTGTGGCCACCACACTGCTTCTTCCTGCCTGTTGGGGTGCTCTGTCTCCCTCCCCCTGTGTGCTGCTGTCCTCGCTCTGCATGTCCTCCTGCCAGGTTGGGTGGGTTACTATATCATCCACCACCTCGTCTTCCTCTTTCGCACCCTGGTCCTCCTCCTGACTTTCTGGCAATTGTGTCTCATCATCGTCCACCTCTTGTGACACTTTCCCACCGTCGCCTTCGTGTGACCGTGGCTGCTCAAATATTTGGGCATCGCTACACGCGATCTCCTCTTGCCCCGCTTCAAGTGGACCGGGCGAGAGGCCCGAATCTATAAATGGAAAAGTGAACAGCTCTTCAGAGTGTCCAAGTGTGGGATCAGTTGTCTCTGGGTACTCGGCATGGTGGGAGGAAGGAGGATCAGGGAGAGGAATATGCGGTCCAGACTCACAGCTACTGAGACTTGACCGTGTGGAAGACAGGGTGGTGGTAGTGGTGGTGGCTAAGTGACTGGAAGTATTATCCGCTATCCAACCAATGACCTTTTGACACTGCTCTGGGTTCAATAGTGGTGTGCTGCGGTCCCCTACAAATTGGGACAGGAAGGTCAGGCGAGAAGATGTGGGTGTTTGTTGTGGCACAATTTCGGCTTGCCCACGGCCTTGTTCTTGGCCTCTGCATGCACCATTACCATCGCGTCCAGTTCCCCGTCCCTTGCCACGTGCCTTGCCCATTTTAAGTAGGGGACAGTATCTTCCACGCTCACTACAAATGACTGAATTTGGAGCGAATTTATATGTGATCCGTGTGACGGAGAAAACAGAGTTTTAAATACCTGGCCTGTAGGTAAGTAGTTTGACCAGCAAACTGCTGTGAATTGCTTCACTGACACACTGAAAGAAATTTTTAATGGAGGCCAGAAATGGCAGTATTTTCTGACAACGTATATGTGAGCCGTGTGTCAGAGAAAACACAGTTTTATTTACCTGGCCTGTAGGTAACTATTTTGAACAGCAATCTGGTGTCAATTGCTTCACTGACACACTGACATTTTTTTTTAATGGAGGCCAGAAATGGCAGTATTTTCTGAAAACGTATATGTAATCCGTGTGACGGAGAAAACACAGTTTTAATTACCTGGCCTGTAGGTAACTGTTTTGAACAGCAAACTAGTGTCAAAAAATTTGCTGACACACTGAAGAAATTTTTTAATGGAGGCCAGAAATGGCAGTATTTTCTGAAAACGTATATGTAATCCGTGTGACAGAGAAAACACAGTTTTAAATACCTGGCCTGTAGGTAACTGTTTTGAACAGCAAACTAGTGTCAAAAACTTTGCTGACACACTGAAAACATTTTTTAATGGAGGCCAGAAATGGCAGTATTTTCTGAAAACGTACATGTAATCCGTGTGACGGAGAAAACACAGTTTTAAATAGATGGATTTTTAGCGCTGTAATATGGAAAGGACCTGGCTGTATTCTGCAGTGCCAACAAGCAAATGGAGCAGAAAAACCGTGTTCTCTGGATTGCTTTTTAAGCAAATAATGAGGATTAAGAAACAAAAAAAATTATTCCTGGCCCCTGAGACCTGGGCCTATTTCAAGAAATATCTAACAGCAGCAGCCGACAGAACTGGAATGGAGCCTCTTGTGCTATAAGCACTGCAGTCTGCTATATACACCGCCTGCCTGTACACCCTGCCTGCCTGATATCTCTGCAGATGGATTAGTCCTCAGAAGGACTGTTTGTTAAAATGGATATGTGTAATGTACGGTTTTTCTCCCTACACTACCTAATACACGATCAAATCTCTCCCTGACATAGCAGCAGCTCTCCCTACACTGTGTGATCCGGAGTGACTGTGACGAGCATGGCGGCGCCAGGTCTGATATAGACCTGATGACGCTGTGCGGCCAGCCAATCACTGTAATGCCCACAACCAACATGGCTACGGCATTACAGTGCATGGCAGACAATCCTTGCATGTTCATTGGCTCTCTAAAGAGTGCCAAACATGCAGGGAGGGGACCTGAGTTCCCGGAAATTCTCGCCGAGCGCCAAGCTTGTCGAGCACCATGATGCTCGGGCGAGTACCGAGTAGTGGCGAGCACGTTCGCTCATCACTAGATACCGCATGTCCTAGGTTAAAGCGACTGCAGGAGCGAAAGCAGAAAATATGGAGGAGCTGATAAAGCAACTGGTGCAGGCTAATCTCCAGCAGTAACAGCTATGGCAACAGCAGCAACAACAGCAGCAGCAGTGGCAACAGCAGCAGCAGATGCAGCAGAACCAGCACAAGCAGCAGATGGAACTCCTAACTGAGGCGATCCATGGCAGGGCAACCGCCCCACCCCAAGTGAAGATGATGACTCACACGTGAGGAAGACAATAAGGAGAGTCTTACAAAAGAAGACCCCGGGTGATGACGTCGAGCATTCCTGACGGTTTTTGAAAGGGTGGTGGAACTGGAGAAATTGCCTCCAGAGAAGTGGGCGCAGGTTCTGGTGCCATATCTAATGGGGGAAGCGCAGAAGTCCTATTATGACTTTGCCTTACAGGATGCAAAAGAATACGCCAATTTGAAAATTGAGATCTTGGCGCGCTTAGGATTTACTTTGACTGTCAGGTTGCAATGGGTGTACCACTGGGCCTATTACGGTGACAAACCTCCCTGGTCCCAAATGTTCAACCTCCTACTCTTGGTTCAAAACTGGTTGCAACTTGAATCTTCATCCCCAGTGCAGATGGTGGAGAGAGTCGTCATGGACAGATTGATACACTTCCTTCCTAGGTCGGTGCAATCGTGGGTTGATCACCGGAATGCAGATGCCCTGGTGGGCCTGGAGGAAAGGTATCAGGCAATCGAGAGTTCCTTGGGGAGGCAAGGGGTTTTAACATCTCCATACTGGTGTTCCCAAAGTGGGGCTGACACCCAAAGGAAGGGTTCTAGAGCCAAATCCAGAGGGCTTACAAAGGCCCAGGAAGCATCTGGTTTGTTGCCAAGGGCCCCATCCAATAACATGATTTGTTTTAGGTGTTATACTTCGTGTCACATAGTTGCCCAGTTGCCCCATGACCACCGAGCCAATGGACTGCAGCATAGGATGTTGCTGCTAGTATTTTGCATATGCTGCCTGCAGTGCTGTCCCTCAGCCAGGTAAGGGACCGCAGACATGTCCCTTATCAGTGAACGGAGTGCAAATTACTGGTCAGTTGGACTCGTAGTTTGGTAAGCCTAGTTGGGGCCACAATTCCTCATTGGCTGCTTCCTGGGTGGGCGTCTGCTGTATCCTTTGGTTCGCTGAAGACTACTCTGTGACCTAAGTGATCATAGACACAAACTTTGGCACCGAGTCCCATGAGGTTGGCGTAGTTAAGGACCTATTACACCCTGTTATAATAGGGTGAATCTTTGCCTTGCTTTGGGTCTTGTGGGGGAAAGTAAGGACTCCTGGTTGCCTGGACAATAGCCATGTTGCTTTTAAAGAAAAATCGTCCCTTTTGTATCCTTGTTGGCGATGAGGATGAGGCTGCATCCCCGGCGGCCAACAACCCTGAACTCGAGGTGTCCGGGGGAAACTTTGGAGTCACCCAACTCAGGGACTTAACTGTAAAAGAGGCATTTGATAATGTGACTTTACTTAATGGTGTCGCTCAAGAGTCAGGGGCCGACACTAGATATCCATATTTTTCCATAAGTGGGGAGTTGCTATATTGGGTCACCAAACAGAGACGGGAGGTAATCGAGCAGTTACAGGTGCCAGGGCCATACAGACGCAGGGCGTTAGACATGGCCCATGCGTTACATGGTCATATGGGGGTAGAAAAACCCAGGAACGGATCCTCCAGAGATTGTACTGGCCTGGTAGCCCCTGAGAAATCTTGAACTATTGTAGGTCTTGTCTCACCTGCCTGCTGACCTCCCCGGTGGCTCACTTTCGTAGCCCCTTAGTGCCGTTGCCCATCATTAAGATTCTGTTTGATCACATAGCCATGGATCTAGTTGGACCCCTAGTCAAGTCCACCAGAGGGCATCAGTACATCCCGGTGATCCTGGACTATGCTACACAGTATCTGGAATGCTGTACCACTATGAAACTCCTACACAAAGTGTGTAGCTTGGGAGTTGGTCCATATCTTTTCCAGAACGAGATTTCCTACGGAGTTCCTAACGGACTAAGGGACTCCTTTCATGTCAAAGTTGATAAGAGAGTTGTGCAAAACCCTGCAAATCACACAATTCAGGACCTGACCTCAGTTTACCATCCACAGATGGACGGTTTTGTGGAAAGGTTTAATAAAAGTTTGAAGGCCATGTTAAAGAAGGTAGTAGAGAAGGACAGACAAGACTGGGACTGTCTATTGCCGTACCTTTTATTCTCCATCACAGAAGTCCCACATGCCTCTACTGATTTTTGTCACGGGTGTGTCAGAGGTGACAGACAGTCGCCCTGCAGTTGGTTGCAGGAGATCTCTAAGTTTGGCATTACAGACATCTTCTTAGAGGCTGTTTCTAGGACCCAGCAGCTACCTCCCTCTGGCTATTTAACACCCTGCCTGTGTGTATAAATACCTGCTGTGTTTCAGAGGGAGGTGCCAGTGATATTTATTACTACCAGTGAATGCTTTAGCAAGAACAGTCCTTCGTCCTCTCTGGAGCTTGAGGACATGTGCGCATTTGTCTGGAGTTCGTCTAAAGCTAAGCAATTTCCCCGTTTGTCCACCCCTGTTGTCTATAGTGTTTAGTGGAGATCAACTAGTGCTCATCTCCTCCCTACCCTAGCCTTAGTCATACGCCAGGAAAAGACAGGGCGAGGCACGCGTGCGGCGATTGGTGAAGAGCCAATACAGGGACGTTAGGGGAGACAGGGTGACGCTAGATCAACCTAGGAGTTCTCCACTTCCCTCCTTTCCCTAGAGTCTGGGCTCCCTTTCCCTCTTCCTTTTGTTTTGCATAAAGTCTTTTCCACACCTTGTGTGACAGTTTCTTCCCATTTGAACTGTTGTATGGCCGAAACCTCCCTGGACTCCTGGATGTGGCGAAGGAGACCTTTAAAGCAGGGTCTACACCCTACAGGAGTGTAAATGAACATGTGGCCCACATGCAAGAGAGAATTGCTGAGGTGATGCCCATTGGGAAACAGCATCTCCTCAAAGCAAAAGAGGCACAGGGTGTACTATAGATCAGCGAGGGTGAGACACTTCAACCCCGGGGATTGGGTACTGGTAGTGATGGGTGAGCACTAAAATGCTTGGGTGCTCGATGCTCGGGTCGAGCAAATTGGAATGCTCGGGTGCTCGACCCGAGCAACGAGCCCAATGTAAGTCTATGGGAAACTCGAGCATTTTTCAGGTGGCTCCCCCTGGCCATCTGCAGAGGGCCTGAAAATTGTCCAAATCGATGGGAACAGTGCTCAGATGACAAGGGAACAGCTTGGGGAAGACCCCTGGAAGCATTTCTGACTCCCACGTCACTGCTGTCAACAACGTTGACAGAGGTATTACGTCATTTATGAAGGAGGGACTCTGAAAGTCACAAAGCCTATTTTTATAGGGCCATCAGGCGGCCTTTACTATTCTTAAAGGGCCAGCAGTCGGTCCTTGCTATTCTTAGAGAGCAATCAGCCAGCTATGCTTTGTTGTTACCATTACTAAAGAGTGGGTCACCTATACTGTTATTGCATATGCAGTAAGTGGCAGATCTGCCCAAAATTTGGATGCACCCCAATACCCCTTTGAAGAGACTTAGAGGAGGGCCTCCTGAAAACAATGTTCCCATTATTAGGAAGTGGGTTTCCCATACTGTTTGCCTATGCAGTGAATGCAACAGCTGCCAAAAAATTGGACCTACTCCAATGCCCCTTGGAAGAGACGTAGAGGATGGCCTCCTGAAAAAAAATGTTCCCATTATTAAAAAGTGGGTCTCCCATTGTGTTTACCTATGCAGTGAATGCAAGGATTGCCAAAAATTTGGAGACACTCCAATGCCCCTTGGAAGAGACGTGGAGGTCACAGGGCCTCCTTAAAACAATGTTCCCAATATTAGGACGTGGGTCTCCCATTGTGTTTGCCTATTGCAGTGAATGCAAGGGATGCCAAAAATTTGGAGGCAATCCAATGGCCCTTGGAAGAGACGTGGAGGTCAGAGGGCCTCCTGAAAACAATGTTCCTATTATTAGGAAGTGGGTCTCCCATTGTGTTTGCCTATGCAGTGAATGCAACGGTTTCCAAAAATTTTGCAGGCACTCCAATGCCCCTTGGAAGAGACATGGAAATCAGAAGGCCTCCTGAAAACAATGTTCCCATTATTAGGAAGTGGGTCTCTCATAGTGTTGGCCTATGCAGTGAATGCAAGGGCTGCTAAAAATTGGGAGGCACTCCAATGCCCCTTGGAAAAGACGTAGAGGGCCTCATGAAAAAATGTTCCCATTATTAGTAAGTAGGTCTCCCATAGTGTTGGCCTATGTAGCGAAAGCCAGGGCTGAAAAAAAAATTGGGAGGTACTCCAATGCCCCTTGGAAGAGACGTAGAGGGCCTCATTAAAAAATGTTCCCATTATTAGGAAGTGGGTCTCCCATAGCGTTGGCCTATGCAGTGAATGCAAGGGCTGTCAAAAATTGGGAGGCACTCCAATGCACCTTGTAAAAGACGTGGAGGAGGGCCTCATAAAAAAATATTCCCATTAGAAAGAAGCGGGTCTCCTATACTTGTAATGCCCATGCACTAAGTGTATGGGCTGACAAACATTTATCCTTGGGGGGTATACATGAATATACTGTTTAAAAAATTTTTTCTATGGGCATCATGACCACCCTTTAAAAAAATTATGTGGGTGTTGCATCACGGACCACGGTCACCCTGGTGATATGGTGGTGGAGGATGAGGATGAGGAGAAGGAGGAGGACAAGAACAAATAGCCAAAATCAGGAAGAGTATACCCATGTGTGGTAAAAAAGACACTGGATTTGAGTTTACGTTACGCTATCATTCGGAGGTGTTGAGAAGTCTGGCCCAATCCAGCCTTGTTCATTTTTATAAGAGTCAGCCTGTCAGCATTTTCTGTTGACAGGCGGATGCGCTTATCAGGTATAATTCCACCAGTGGCACTAAAAACCCGCTCTGATAAAACGCTAGCGGCAGGGCAGGCCAGGACCTCCAAGGCGTAGAGAGCCAGTTCATTCCACGTGTCCAGCTTGGATACCCAATAATTATAAGGCACAGAGGAATCACGGAGGACGTTGGTACGGTCGGCAAGGTACTCCCTCAGCATCTTCCCAAACTTTGCACTCCTTGTGAGAGTACCCCGCGCCTCAGGGCCTCTGCTATGGGAGGGGCTGAGAAAAGTCTCCCAGAATTTTGAAAGTGTTCCTCTGGCTCTGCTGGATGGGAGTTGTGTCTCTCTCGCCTGTACACCTTGGTTGTCCAATGAACTGTGACTTCTGCAATTAGCGTTATCAGATGGGAATTTTTTTAATAGTTCTGCAACAAAGGGCCTTCTCGTACTGCCCCATTTTTGTAGACCTGTCCGCCTCAGGAATAAGAGATATAAAGTTCATCCTTGTAGCGTGGGGTCTAGAAGTGTGACCAACCAGAAATGACTGTCACCCAAAATTTTGTGAACGCGAGGGTCACGGGAAAGGCAGCGTAACATAAACTTAGCCATGCGTGCCAGACTGCTAACAGGCAAGTCTTCCGTGTCCTCACGTTAAATGCCCTTGCTTTTTATTTATTTACAGCAGGGTTTATTTTCATTTTGCTTCTTGTAGGTTTTTCTGATTCATGGCCATTGTGAAACATGCATTTATGTGCTGCATGTATACCAACTTAAACCAAGCTCAAATTTTGCTTTTTTTTACTTTGTATATTTTGCATTCTGTGAAAACCTGGGTGTGGCCTCCCTTCCTAGAGCTGGACAACACATTTAAAAAGCTTCCCCTGGCTGGTGTTCCTAGTTTGGGACGGGGCCTCAGTCTGCCCTTATTCACACATAGTTTAGAGTAGGTTCTATCCCCAACGGGTACACCTTGTCGCTGGTGGGATAGCTTTCATACTATTTTTGATCAAAAACAGTGTTACTAAGAACCCTATTTTATTTAAATGCACTTGCTTTTTATTTATTTACAGCAGGGTTTATTTTCATTTTGCTTCTTGTAGGTTTTTCTCTTTGATTGTGAGTAGGGAGCGTTTCAGAAGACAGAGAAGCGGGATGGTGACGCTAATTATGTCGTCATCGCTGCTCACCATCTTGGTGGAGTCCTCAAAGTTTTGTAGGATGGTACAGATGTCCGCCATCCATATGTACTCCTTAGGTCTTATGTGTGGAGTCTGAACTGAATATCGATGGCCTTGTTGATGCTGGTAGTCAACAACTGCCCTCTTCTGCTCACAAATCCTTCCCAACATCTGCAGTGTAGAGTTCCAACGCGTGGGGACATCACACACCAGTCGGTGAGCCGGAAGCTGCAAACGCTGCTGAAGCATGGCAAGGGCGGCAGAAGCTGTAGCTGACTTTCTAAAATGGGACACACAGGCGGCGTACATTGACAAGCAAATCTGGCAGCTCCGGGTAGGTTTTGAGAAACCGCTGAACCACGAGGTTAAGCACATGGGCCAGGCATGGTACATGTGTGAACTCTCCTCGCCTCAGAGCCATCACCAGGTTCCTGCCATTGTCACACATGACCATGCCTGGCTGTAGATTCAGTGGTGTCAGTCACATTTCTGCCTGCTCTTTCCGAGCTGTCCACAACTCTTCAGCATTGTGCGGTTTGTCACCTAAGTATATTAGCTTCAGCACAGCCTGTTGCCGCTTGGCTGACGCAGTGATGCAGTGCTTTCAGCTTGACTGATGTGGTCATTTCAGAGATGGAGGCTGAAGAGGAGGAGGAGGCTGAGGAGGATGAAGTGCAGGAGCTGTAGACTGTGGGGACAACCCTGATTGACCTAGGGCCCGCAATCCTCGGCGTCAGGAGGATGTGTTCCGTCCCAAGGTCTGACTGGGTCCCGACTTCCACTATGTTAACCCAGTGTGCCGTCAGTGAGATGTACCATCCCTGTGCACAAGCACTTGTCCACATGTCCGTGGTTAGGTGGACTTTCCCAGTTACTGCATTGTTAAGGGCACGGCTAATTTTGTAGGACACGTGCTTGTGTAATGCGGGGATGTCACACCGGAGGAAATAGTGGCGGCTGGGGACCGAGTACCAAGGGACGGCAGCCGCCATCAGGTTGCGGAAAGCTTCCGTCTCCACGAGCCTAAAAGGCAACATTTAGAGCGCAAGCAGTCGCGAAATGTGGGAATTTAGTAGTGTGGCCTGTGGGGCGTTGGCTGCGTATTTGCGTTTGCTTTCCAAGGACTGGGGTATGGACAACTGACCGCTGCACTGGGATAAGGACGTGGATGTGCTTCCTGATGCTGCTACTTGAGAGTGTGCAACAACAGGTGCAGGGCAGGAGGCATCTTCGCATGCACTATGAACAGGGGATTGGCTTGCACGCACAACAGCAAAAGAAGCAGTGGTGTCACCTGCAGACACTGTTCCTGGACCCTGGGGTTCGGCCCACAAAGTCGGGTGCCTTGCTGCCATGTGCCTGATCATGCTGGTGATGGTCAGACCGGTAGTTTTGCTACCCCTGCTGATGCTGATCTGGCAGGTGGTGCAAATTGCCTTTTTGGAGTTATCGGCAGAGTCTTTAAAAAACAACCAGACTTGGGAAGACATAACAGTTGTACTGGCAACTTCCGTCGTGTTGATGTTACGGGGAGCAGATGCCCGCCTTCTGTCTGCGGCCACCTCACTGCTTCTTCCTGCCTATTGGGGTGCTTTGCCTCCCTCCCCCTGTGTGCTTCTGTCCTCGCTCTGCATTTCCTCCTGCCAGGTTGGGTCAGTTACTATATCACCCACCACCTCATCTTCAACTTCCACACCCTGGTCCTCCTCCTGACTTTCTGGCAATTGTGTCTCATCATCGTCCACCTCTCCTGGCCCCTGATACCTGGGGCTATTTCTACAAATATAATGTCTGTAAAAGCACCAGCAGACAGAACTGGAATGGACCCTCTTGCTATATGCACTGCAGTCTGCTATATACACTGCCTGCCTGATATCTCTGCAGCTGAATTAGTCCTCAGAAGGACTGTTAGTTGAGATGGATATGTGTAGAGAATCTTGTGGAATATCTACACTAACTAATAAACAACCAAATCTCTCCCTAGCTCAGCAGCACCTCTCCCTACACTGCCTGATTGCAGAGTAGACTAACGAGCATGGCAGCGCCAGGTCTGATATAGACCTGATGACGCTGTACGGCCAGACAATCACTGTAATGCCACAACCAACATGGCTGCGGCATTACAGTGTGTGGCAGACAATCCCTGCATGTTGATTGGCGCTCTAAAGAGCACCAAACATGCAGGGAGGGGACCCGAGCATCTGCCCGAGCATCTCGGAAGTACTCGGTGAGCTCCGAGCATTTTGAGTACTGAGATGCTCGGGCGAGTACCGAGTACTTGCGAGTATACTCGCTCATCAATAGGTACTGGTGCTGGTGACGCGCCCCTGGGCCTGTGTCGCGCTGCGTTGCGCACGCGGGAGCTTACCCGGAGCCGGATCTCTTGAGGGTTGTAGTCTCGTGGCGGCGACCCGGTCCGCGCCCAGGGAGTCAAACTGAGCGGCGATGTACTAGCAGTAGATGGTTGGTGACTACGCCACCCGTTGAATGCAGCTATGGAGCTGCCGCTGCAGGGCAGACCGCTGAGGCCGGTGGAAGGATGGTGCAGCGTGGATGGTATAACCCCCAACGGGAGGGGTATGGCCTCAGGGCAGCCGACGTGGATGATGGGGGTAGCAGGAACCACTCAGAGACGGTGCGGTGTAGTTCAGGGTCTTTACTGATGACAAAGATAGACCCTCCCGGAGTACTTGCTAGTGATAGGGGCCTGGTCAGTCCTTGAGCAGATGGGATCTCCCCTGGCCAGGCGGAGTTGTAGGCCTTCCCAACTAACTGTACTCTTCTGGCTACCTTGCTAGAGGCGGGAATAAGTAGCCCACGTCCCTGAGTGTACCGTGTGGTGCTCACCCGTATGGCCGGTGACTCGGGGCCTTCTAATGGCTTCCGCTCCACGATGGCGGTGCTGGTCCCACGCGTGTGACCGTGCCTTCGGGCTTCTGGACCAGAGGACCTGAAATCCTCTGCCGGACGGTTTCTGCTGCTGGGTAGGAGTTAGTCCCCACAGCCTCGGACTCCGGGTCCGGTAAGAAATCTTCTCAGTCAGGGCGAGCTCTGTAGCTGCCAGCCCCTGACTCGTTGTAACACTGCTCCCCACAGAGCTCCTGATGTTTCTTGCTATGCTGCTTCTCTTCTCTACTCTTGTTCTGTCTTCTTTCTCACTCACTCTGCCTCAGCCCCGGGTTTATATAGGGGAAGTCCTTCCCCTCCCAAGACTGGGCAGGAGGTGTGGCATGCACAGGATCCCTGACCAAAGGACCTCCCACCTGCTCTCAGACGTAATATCTCTATCACTGTGGCAACCAGACCCCTGGGGTGTCACATTCCCCCCTAGTGAAATTTAGTACTCCGGGACTAAACATATTTTTTTAGAAAAACATAACAAGGTATAGCAATAACAATACAATAAGAAAAACACATAAGATGGTTACGGCGTGTCCGCAACCGGGTGCAGTTTTGAAAAGCAAGGTGTCCATTTCACCAAAACAGGGAGACGTAACCAGGTAGGGGCCTGTCCTGCCCCGAGTCCTTAACAGTCTTTAGTCCATCCTGGGTTATGCTCCAACTATGTACAAGGATTCCCGGTAAATCCACCAAGGACTCCTAAAAAGAACTAGAAACACAAAATTATACACAAGCAACTATAAACAAGTAAACATTATAAGATAGCTTAAACATTTAGATCCTCCAACGTGCGGGTAGCTGGCCTCTAGTGGCCCTAGTGGACCTACGGAGCTGACTGTCTGGCCCTGAACTACAGGGTGTAGGAGCTGTCAAGGGTAAACTGGGCAGCTGTCTATGGGCCCTCTGGCTCACTAGGGGTATGGCAGGCTCACTATAAGCAGAGGGTTGACTTTCCGGGTCTGCTTGTGTAGAGTCTTCTGCCTCCTGGACCGGCTGTTCTTCCAGCTCTACCGGTTGCTCCGTAGGTTCTTGGGATGATGGTTGGAGGAAGGTGAGTACGGGTACCACAACTGCACCATTGACTTGAGTCCAAGACCGAGGGAAGTCCCCGAGCACGGTACTAACCATATCTTCCCTTTCCTCTACGGGTCGATGGTCTTCTTGTTCCTCTTCAGGGTTCCTCAGTTGTTCGGGACACTTCTTCAGGTGGTCCCGGGATACAATGGCTGTGGTTTCCCCTCCGTCTTTACTGATGGTACAGACCTTCGGGTTTTCGTGGCTTGAGGGCAGTACGGTGTATGGGTCCTTCTCCCACTGGTCGTCCAACTTGTGGAGCCGTCTCTTCCTCTTCAAGACCTGCTCTCCGGGTACCAGGGGAACAGCGGGAGCATACTGGTTATAAGTTTTCTCTTGTCTTTCCCTAGCCTGACAGAGACTTCGCTCCACGCTCTCCTGTACTCTCCGGTACTGCTGCTGCCTCTCTGTGTCCCAGTCTGTTTCTGGTGAAGTGTCCTCGGGTGTCAGGACTCCCATTTCCAGGTCAACAGGTAACTTACCAGGTCTTGCCCTCATTAGGTAAGCCGGGGTACAGTTGGTGGAACCTACCGGGATGTGGTTGTATAGGTCCACCAGATCGGGCAACTTTTCAGGCCACAGACTGCGTTCTTCCAGGGGCAACGTTTTTAGAAGATCCATTACCACCTGGTTCATTTTTTCACAAAGTCCATTAGTCTGCGGATGGTAGGGTGTCGTCCTTATCTTCCGGCAGCCATACAGATTGCAGAATTCCTGGAAGACCTCCGCTTCAAAGGCAGGTCCCTGGTCCGTCAGCACTTGGTCCGGGTACCCGTGTGGACGGCAAAAGTGCTGCTGGAAGGCTCTAGCTGCTGTTTGAGCCGTTAAGTCCTTGACGGGGACGACAACCAGAAACCGGGAGTAATGATCCACGATGGTTAACGCGTAGACGTAGCCACTTCTGCTTGGGGTCAGTTTTACATGATCCAAGGCTACCAGTTCCAACGGTTGCCGGGTGACGATGGACTGCAGGGGAGTCTTCTGGCTGGCGCGGTCCTTCCTTCTCAGGTTGCACGGGCCACAGTCTCTGCACCACTTCTCAATGGTTCCCCTCATGCCTACCCAGTGGAATCGCTCGCGCAGCAGGAACTCCAGCTTCTTCCACCCGAAGTGTCCAGCTCCGTCGTGGTATGCCTCCATCACCATGGCTGCGTCTCTTCGTGGCACCACTACTTGCCAGAGTAATTCATGCGTCCGGGAGTTAACCATTCTGCGGCACAACTTCCCTTTGTAAAGGAACAGTCGACTCTTCTCTGCCCATAGTTGTTTGGCTTCCTCCGGAGCGTCTGGTTCAAGGCGAGCCTCCGGCCGAGTCAGCATCTCCTTCACCAGTCGGACGGCAGGGTCGCTGTCTTGCGTTTCCGCCCAGTTGTAGTGAGGTAAGGGGTTCAACGTAGCAGCCTGCTTACTCCTTACCCGGTGGGAATACTGGATAGTCCCATGACGGTGGAACGCAGGGAGTTCAATCTCTTCCAGTCCCTCCGGATCTTCTCCTTCGTCCGGCAGGTTGGGCATCCTGGACAGGGCGTCCGCGTTAGTATTGGAGCGCCCTGCCCGGTATTTGATTATGAACTCGTAGTTGGACAGACGGGCCATCCACCTCTGCTCCAGGGCACCGAGTCTTGCCGTGTCCAGGTGTGTCAACGGGTTGTTATCCGTGTACACGGTGAACCGGGAAGAAGCAAGGTAATGCTTAAAGCGCTCAGTGACTGCCCATACCACGGCCAGGAACTCTAGCTTGAATGAGCTATAATTCTCGGGGTTCCTTTCAGTGGGTCGCAGTTTTCGGCTGGCGTAGGCGATTACTCGTTCTTTCCCCTGCTGGATCTGGGACAGTACGGCTCCTAGCCCGATGTTACTGGCGTCGGTGTAGAGGATGAAGGGCTGGCTATAATCCGGGTACGCCAAGATTTCATCCCCCGTGAGGGCCATCTTCAGCTGGCGGAAGGACTCTTCTTCTAGCTCTTCCCATTTGAAGGGCGGCTTCTGGTTCTTGGCCTTCCGGGACTGGCCTATCAGGAGGTCCTGCATAGGCGCTGCCTTTTTGGTGAAACCGGGAATAAACCTTCGGTAGTAGCCTACCAACCCGAGGAACTGCCGCACTTCTTTTACGCTGGAGGGGCTTGGCCATCCCTTAATTGCGGTGATCTTATCGGGGTCGGGAGCCACTCCATCAGCGCTCACCACGTGTCCCAGGTACTGCACCTTTGGTTTCAGGAGGTGACACTTGGAGGGTTTCACCTTTAGGCCGTAACTCGCCAGAGCTTCGAACACCTCCGCCAGGTGTTTCAGGTGGTCCTCATAAGTTTTGGAGTATACGATGACATCGTCCAGGTACAACAGGACCGTCTCGAAGTTTCTGTGGCCCAGACAGCACTCCATTAATCGTTGGAAGGTTCCTGGGGCGTTGCAGAGTCCGAACGGCATGCAGGTGAACTCGCTAAGTCCCATCGGGGTGGTGAATGCGGTCTTCTCCCGGTCCGCCTCTGCTACAGGAACCTGCCAGTACCCGCTAGTGAGATCCAAGGTAGAGAAGAAGTTAGCAGACCTTAAAGCAGCCAATGACTCCTCTATCCTTGGTAAAGGGTACGCATCCTTGTGTGTGATACGGTTGATTTTCCGGTAATCTACACACATCCTCATGGTGTTGTCTTTCTTTTTGACTAAAACTAGCGGGGCTGCCCAGGGGCTACAGCTATCCCGGATTACCCCAGCCTCCTTCATGTCTCTAAGCATCCCCTTGGCGTGTTGGTAATGTGCAGGGGGTACGGGTCGATACCTCTCTTTTATGGGAGGATGATCTCCCGTGGGGATGCGGTGTTCTACCCCCTTGACTCGCCCGAAGTCTAACGGGTGTTTACTAAACACTCTCTCATACTCTTGAACCACCCGGTAGACTCCCTGTTTCTGGTGGGAGGGAGTGGAGTCAGTTCCCAAGTGTAGTTGCTGACACCAATCCTCCATTACTTTCTTAGAGCCGTTACCTTCCTCCGGGTGAGATGGAGGCAAGGGTTCCACAGACTGTATAGAGTTTTGGTTGATGGTATATAATTTTGCTAGCGTGACATACCGGGACAGGTACACTTCCCTCTCCCCGATATTGATTATGCGAACGGGCACCCTCCCATGGCGTACATTGACCACCCCCCGTGCTGTCAAAATGGTGGGCCTACTGTCTGAGTAAACTGGTTCTACCATTGCCTGGTAATCTCTACCTCTCAGACCAATAGCTGCCCGGCACCAAATCATCATTTCGCTTTTTGGGGGCATGGCAATAGGGAAAGGGTCACACATTCTTACGCTACCAATCTCACCGCCGGAGAGTTCCACCTGTTGCCGTCGCATCAGTGCCCGGATCTCTTTCTGGAGCACTCGCTGCTCGCCGGAGCTGGCGTTCTTGGCAACCTGCTGTAGAAGGAAAATCACCTCTGCAAGACAATTCTCAATTACATTAGTTCCTAGAGTTATTTTTGGGTGGCTCTCATGTTTGTCAATGTCTACAATGATCAGTCCCTGTGCTGCCAGTTCGACTCTACCGATTTTGATGGTCACCTCTTTAAATCCGATCTGTGGCACGGGCTGGCCATTGCTGGCGATGATACTCAAGTCGTCGTCAGGGTAGCGGGTAATATCCGAGTCATTCCAGTACTGCTTAAAGAGCACGTACGGGATAGTGGTGACCTGTGACCCGGTGTCCAGTAGGGCACTCATGGGAATGCCATCCAGTACCACAGGCAAGACTGGACGTCCTCCCACATATCTGTCGCGCCAGTTCGATGGGCCTGGTGATCTTTTTCCTGGGGGTTGGCCCTCTACCCCAGGTTGTGCCCGTTTAAAGAACAGTACCTTTCCATATGTCCGGGTTGATTGCAGCGGCGGCAGATGGGTCGTCCGTCCTCGCTGTATCGGTCACTGGGTCTTCCTCTGGCCGGTGGGGTCCTCCTTGTTCGACGCCACGGGATGTCCTCCGGTCCGGATGCCAACTGGATCTTCCCTGGGGTGGAAACCTGTAAAGACTGCACAGTTCGGGTTAGCGCAGCAACGCTCTTAGCTAGCTCTTGGACCTGATGGCGTAGGTCTGGAGCCGGGTCATTGTCCAAAGCCTGCGCATCAGCTCCCACAGGCCCTGCCGACAAGGGCGCCGCCTCCTGGTGGTAAGTGATAGCTGGGCGCCTGTGGTTCACAACGCCACCCGGTGCCGGTTCTCGGAGCACCCGGATGGCTCTGTCCTTGAACTGTGCAAAGTCTAGATGGGGATCCTGTAAGGCCATTGCCCGCAACTGGGTTCGGTGGGCATTGCAATATAAACCCTCTATAAATTGTTCAGTCAACAGCCTGTCCTCGTTTCCCACCCCATCAGGGTCGGTCTGCTTTATGGCCCTCAGGGCCTCTTGTAGGTTTAGTGCATAGTCCCTTATACTCTCATGCGCTCGCTGCTTGCACCCGTAGAATCTAAGCTTAATCTCAGCTGAGATGCGGGTATCAAAGGTGTCCTTCAGCCGGGTTAGTATCCCTGCGACAGTCTTCCTCCCAGGTGGCCAGGATTTTACTTCCCTTTTGGCTGCCCCAGTTAGTTGGGCCACCAGGATGCTCACTTTTTGCTCTTCTGTGAGGGGGTACACCTGGAAGAGGCTATCCAGCTTTTCTCTAAAGTCATGCAGGGTATGTGACTCCCCTGAGTACTGGGGTAGCCAAGCTGCTCCCGGGATATAGGGCATGGTGAAGGGCATAACTGCAGCAGCGGTGGCGCTGGCGGGGGTTGAGGCAGTGAAGCTCTCCTCCGTATCCGACATCTTCCTCCCCCCTAGTGGACCGTGGCCTACCTTGCGATGATCCTGTTCCGTAGGCCGCGGCTCCGCAGTGGATCGTCAGGGTTGAGGACCTTCCGTCGCGCTCCGGTGACGTCGGCGTCTGCTGGGCTCCCTCCAGGACCTTACGCAACGTCCGGACGTGAGGCGGGGCTTCAGTTCTCGCGCGCTTTCGGAGTCCACGCCCCTCTTCTTCCCGCGCGGCGTCCTCAAGATGGCGTCCAATGGCGGGAAAACTCCACGGATGGCGGGAAGAAGGTCGAAGATGGCGCCGGATGGCGGGAAAACTTCGCGGATGGCGGGAAGAAGGTAGAAGATGGCGCCGGATGGCGGGAAACCTCACCACTGGTAAGTTTGAACAGTCTTTGCTTTTCAGGCACGCAGTACCCGGTGGTTGCGGGCACGAGATCCTGCTGACTACGCCAAAGTTGACGCGCCCCTGGGCCTGTGTCGCGCTGCGTTGCGCACGCGGGAGCTTACCCGGAGCCGGATCTCTTGAGGGTTGTAGTCTCGTGGCGGCGACCCGGTCCGCGCCCAGGGAGTCAAACTGAGCGGCGATGTACTAGCAGTAGATGGTTGGTGACTACGCCACCCGTTGAATGCAGCTATGGAGCTGCCGCTGCAGGGCAGACCGCTGAGGCCGGTGGAAGGATGGTGCAGCGTGGATGGTATAACCCCCAACGGGAGGGGTATGGCCTCAGGGCAGCCGACGTGGATGATGGGGGTAGCAGGAACCACTCAGAGACGGTGCGGTGTAGTTCAGGGTCTTTACTGATGACAAAGATAGACCCTCCCGGAGTACTTGCTAGTGATAGGGGCCTGGTCAGTCCTTGAGCAGATGGGATCTCCCCTGGCCAGGCGGAGTTGTAGGCCTTCCCAACTAACTGTACTCTTCTGGCTACCTTGCTAGAGGCGGGAATAAGTAGCCCACGTCCCTGAGTGTACCGTGTGGTGCTCACCCGTATGGCCGGTGACTCGGGGCCTTCTAATGGCTTCCGCTCCACGATGGCGGTGCTGGTCCCACGCGTGTGACCGTGCCTTCGGGCTTCTGGGCCAGAGGACCTGAAATCCTCTGCCGGACGGTTTCTGCTGCTGGGTAGGAGTTAGTCCCCACAGCCTCGGACTCCGGGTCCGGTAAGAAATCTTCTCAGTCAGGGCGAGCTCTGTAGCTGCCAGCCCCTGACTCGTTGTAACACTGCTCCCCACAGAGCTCCTGATGTTTCTTGCTATGCTGCTTCTCTTCTCTACTCTTGTTCTGTCTTCTTTCTCACTCACTCTGCCTCAGCCCCGGGTTTATATAGGGGAAGTCCTTCCCCTCCCAAGACTGGGCAGGAGGTGTGGCATGCACAGGATCCCTGACCAAAGGACCTCCCACCTGCTCTCAGACGTAATATCTCTATCACTGTGGCAACCAGACCCCTGGGGTGTCACACTGGTACCTACAGTGGAGAGAAAATTTCTGGCCAAGTGGCATAGCCTCTATGAAGTAGTCAAAAAGGTTGGTGATGTCAACTATAAAATCCACCAACCAGTGAGAAAGAAGCCCTACCAGGTGTACCACATCAACCTAATTAAGCCATAGCGAGATAGGGAGCCCATGAAAGCAGGGCCTGGACAAGGGATAGGCAGGATAAGCACCTGCCTAGGGCGCTACGAGGAGGGCGCACTTTGGTTGCTTGCTGAATGCCTCCGTCTTTCTCCAGCCGCGGACTTTCAGCACAGTAATGGCCATGGCGTGGGCGCACAGTGAAGCATTGTCAGTCACGGACACCGCTCACCTCTCACTCTGTTCTGCGCCACGGTCATCGCTCCCTCACTGCACTCAGTTGTATTTGCGTCAGTGAGATGCAAATACAATTGATGCCGGCACAGAAGCAGAGAAGCTGTCATCAGCTTCCTGCTCCACCGGGATCTCCGTCAAGACGCAGGCCACTTCTGGCCTGCGCCCTGTTGGAAAAGACGCACGTAGGGGACGTCAGATGGTTCAATACAGTGACACCATCGAGCCATCCAACGCCTACTGCTGCACAGAGGAGACGGTGGATAGGGAGCCTGGATTAGATGAGTATAAATTTTTATTTTTTTCCCCCAATTATTATATTATTTCTGCATGCTGTGCAGGGCAGCCTTGAGATGAGGGGCTGTGCAGGGGGGCCTGAGATTAGGGGCTGTTCAGGGGAGGCCATGAGATAAGCGACTGTGCGGTGGGCTATTAGATGAGGGAAAGTGCAGGGGGGCTACTATATGAGGGGCTGTGCAGGGGGGCAGTGAGATAATGGGCTATGCAGGGGGCTGTGAGATGAAGGGCTGTGTAGGGGGGCCATGAGAGGAGGGGCTGTGCAAGGGGACATAAGATGAGGGTCTGTGCTGGAGGCCATGAGATGAAGGTCTGTGCGCAGGGACAGCAAATTGGGGCTGTGCAGGGGACAGTAAAATATGAGGAGCTGCAGTGAGCATTCTATATATGGGGCTGTGGAGGACATTATACTGGTGCTGTAGTGACCATACTAGATAGGGGGATGTGATGGATATCATACTGTGTGGGGTACTGTGGGGGCCATAATACTTTATGGGGTGCCCTCAAAGCCATCATACTATACATAGGGGGCTGTTTTAGACATCATATTATATATGGGGGTCTGTGATGGACTTCAAACTATATGTGAAGAGCTGTGGTGACCATACTATCCATACTATGGAGTTGTTGTGGATATCATACTGTTTGGGCTACTGTTGTGACAATAATACTGTGTGGGGAACAGTGTGAGGAGTGTTTATAGTGTAAGGTGGCTAACGGACACATAGTTGATGGGAGGTATGTATCACAGAGACGGCTGTCCTCTATGATGTAACCCGGATTGTTGCTCTAGTGCATGAAAGCACTAAGAGAACTGTTTGGTGCACCTGGGAGCCAGGTTATGGGTAGTTGGAGAGATGGACAGGTCTAGTTAACCACATACCTCACCTTTGGGTGTGGTTAAGATATAAAATAGAGGCCGTTATTTGGCACTTATTCTGTATGTTTGGAGGGAGAAGGCGTCCTGTGTGTTGTGGTCTCCCGACTGAGCCGCTGAACTGGATGCTACCCAGTCTGTGTGCCCACAAGACTTGCTAACCAGAGACTTTGCCTTAAGGACGCTTTACTTTCTTTATGCCTGAACTAATGGCTGTTTGTATTTCTTTTGCTTTTGCCTGCCTTATAATGTAATAAACTGACATGGACATTTAAAAGGAACATGCTTCCTGTTTGCCTCCCGACACACCTGAGTGAATAGAACCCCCACAATTGGTGGAGAATGTGGGCAGTGTTCCTAGCAGATACGTGTGACTGCTACAGGAAGGACTGCAGGTCCAGGGTGAAATCTGCTACAAGTCAGCAAGTGACACCAGACAAAATGGAGGACCTGCTGAAACATTTGGTGCAGGCACAACACCAGCAGCACCAGCAATTTCTGCAACAGCAACAAATGGCGCAACGAGAGACCTTTAAGTTGCTGATGCAGCAGATACAGCTCCAGAAGCAGCAGCAACAGGATCAGCATCGTCAACAGCAGCAGCAGATCAAGTTGCTTGCAGAGGCGGTCCGTGGCACGGCGACACCCCCGACAAGGTCAGTGGATGAGTTTTCCATCCAATAGGCGGTAAGGCGAGCGCTGCAGGAAATTACCCCGGGGCCTTCCTGGCTGTGTTTGAAAGGGTCGCCGAGAGGGAGAAACTTCCGCCAGAGTAGTGGGTAGAGGTGCTGGCGCCATACTTGACAGGGGAGCCCCAGAAGGCTTACTATGATTTAGCTTTACAGGACGCCAAAGAGTATGGCAAGCTAAAAACTGAGATTCTGGTGCGCTTGGGGGTGACTATGTCTGTAAGGGCCCAGTGGGTCCACTGCTGGGCGTATCACCGGGACAAACCCACTCACTCCCAAATGTTTGACCTTTTGCACCTGGTCCAGAAGTGGCTGCAGCCGTAGTCCTCTATGCCTGTGCAGATGGTAGACCGAGTGAAGGACCGGTTTGTGCATTCCCTGCCGAGGTCAATACAGACTTGGGTTGCCCAGGGTGATCCCCAGAATGCCAATGAACTGATTGGACTGGTTGAGAGACACCAAGGGATTGAGGGTTACTTGGAAGGCAGCCCACTTCATACTGGGGGTCCCAACAGGGGGCAGTGGCCCAAAAGGGGTGGGGCATCCAATCTCCAAAGGGGCGGGGGAGGTAATGCCCAAGGTCCCTACTGGTGATGTAATTTGCTGGAGGTGCCACGGCCCAGGCCATATAGCCGCCCGTTGTCCCCTGACCCCAGAGCAGATGGACTGCAGCATAGGACGCCGCTGTTCATACTATGTGTATCTGGCCTGTAGTGTGAACTGTCCACCCAGCGAGGGACCACAAGCATGTCCCGTGAAGGTGAACGGTTGGCGGGTAACAGGACTGCTAGACTCCGGGAGTCTGGTGACTCTTGTGAGGGCCACACTTCCTCTCCAACTGATCCCAGGAAAAACGGTTGGCGTATGATGCATTTATGGTGATGCTAAGGACTACCTCACTACCCCATGGCCAGATTGGACATTGAAACGGCCCACGGTACTGAGTCCCACGAGGTCGGCATCATCCAGGACATGTTGCACGCGATTATTATAGGCCGGGACCTTTGTTTGTTTTTGGATCTGTGGGGGAAGGGTTCACTGGCTTGGTTAAGAAACCAGTTAACGCTGAAGAGGTATCCTCACACTCAGAGTCGGACAGGTTTCCCTTTTGTGTTCTTGTGGGGGATGAGGAGGTAGTGTCCTCTGAGTCTGACATTCCAGAGTTAGGGGTGACCAGCGAGAATTTTGGGTCTGCCCAACATAGGGACCTAACTCTGAGGGAAGCCTTTAACAATGTCACAGTCATAAATGGAATTGCACAGGAGACAGGGGCTGACACAAGATTTCCCTATATTATGATGAGTGGGGAGTTGTTGCACTGTGTTATGAAAGTGAGAGAGGAGCTTGTGGGACAGTTATTGGTGCCAGGGCCCTATAGACGGAGGGTGTTGGACATGTCCCATTCAAATATCTTGGGTGGACATCTGGGAGTGGAAAAAACGCCTGAACGGAATGTGCAGAGGTTCTATTGGCTCGGAAATATTAAAGTATTTCAGGTCTTGCCCTACATGCCAGTTAACCTCTCCCACCTCTCACTTTCGAAGTCCCCTCATGCCATTGCCCATCATTGAAGTACCATTCGAGAGAATTTCTATGTACTTGGTCGGTCCCCTGGTTAAATCTGCTCGTGGGCATCAATGTACAGGTGCATCTCACATAATTAGAACATCATCAAAAAGTTAATTTATTTCAGTTCTTCAATACAAAAAGTGAAACTCCGATATTATATAGAGTCATTACAAACAGAGTGATCTATTTCAAGTGTTTATTTCTGTTAATGTTGATGATTATGGCTTACAGCTAATGAAAACACTAGAGTCATTATCTCAGCAAGTTAAAATAATTAACAAAAAACACCTGCAAAGGCTTCCTAAGCATTTAAAAAGGTCCCTTAGTCTGTTTCAGTAGTCTCCACAATCACGGGGAAGACTGCTGACTTGACAGATGTCCAGAAAGCCGTCATTGACACACTCCACAAGGTCCCAGAGTTCCAATTTTCATTTGGAAATCAAAGTCCCAGAGTCTGGAGGAAGACTGAACAGGCACATAATCCAAGCTGCTTGAGGTCTAGTGTGAAGTTTCCACAATCAGTGATGGTTTGGGGAGCCATGTCATCTGCTGGTGTACGTACACTGTGTTGTATCAAGACCAAAGTAGGCGCAGCCGTCTACCAGGAAATTTTAGAGCACTTCTTGCTTCCCTCTGCCGACAAGCTCTTTGGAGATGGAAATTTCATTCTCCAGTAGCCCAGTTGCACCTGCCAAAAGTACCAATACCTGGTTTAAAAACAACAGTATCACTGTGCATGATTGACCAGCAAACTCGCCTGACCTTAACCCCATAGAGAATCTATGGGGTATTGTCAAGAGGAAGATAAGAGACACAAGACCCAACAATGCAGACGAGCTGAAGGCTGCTATGAAAGCAACCTGGGCTTCCATAACACCTCAGCAGTGCCACAGGGCCCCCTTTCCCCTTTCCCTTTGTGTTGCACTTAGTCTTTCACACACCTTGCGTATATCACGGGTGTGTCAGAAGTGACAGACAGTCGCCCTGCAGTTGGTTGCAGAAGATCTCTACGTTTGGCATTGCAGACACCTTCTTAGAGGCTGTCTCTCTAGGACCCAGCGGCTACCTTCCTCTGGCTATTTAACACAATGGCCTGGGTGTATAAATAACTGCTGTTTGCCAGAGGGAGGTGCCGGCGATACTCACTTTACCCTTTGTGAAGGCTCGGAACAAGTGCATTACTTCATCCTCTCTGAAGCTGAGGACGGGTGTTCATCTCTCTGAAGTCGACTAAAAGCTAAGCTATCTCCCCTTGTTTGTTCCTCCTTGTTGTCTTTAGTTGTCAGTGGGGATTGCCTAGTGCTCATCCCCCTCCCTTCCCTAGCCAGGACCAAACGCTAGGGAAAGACAGGGCGAGGTTCGTGTGCGGCGATTGGTGAAGAGCCAATATAGGGACGTTAGTGGAGACAGGGTGATTGTAGATCAGCCTAGGAGGTCTCCACTCCCCCTTTCCCTAGAGTCTGGGCTCCCTTTCCCTCTTCCCTTTGTGTTGCACTAAGTCTTTCCCACACCTTGCGTGACAGCGTGACATTATCACTGGCCGTGCACATTTAGAAAAAAAAACTGGCACATGGGTTTAATTGTGTGTTGTTGTTTTTTTCCTCTGGCACGTTTTTTTTTTCCTTTCTCCTTGGTATGGGTTCAGTTGCAGAGCTCACAGAGCAGCTGTGCAGTTTGTCTCTGGGGATGAATGACCTCCGCTGTGAGGTTCAGCAACAGCATCAGCAGCTATAGGTCGCTAATGTGGGGGTCTCTGCAGGTAGGCCTGTCCAGCCTGAACCAAAGGTTGCCCTCCCAGACAGGTTTTCAGGAGGTAGGGACAATTTTTTTGTATTCAAGGAGGCCTGCAAACTGTATTTTAAACTTCGTCCTTACTCCTCCGGAAATGAGGAGCAACGGGTTGGAATTGTGATCTCTATACTGCAGGAAGATTCTCAATCCTGGGCGTTTTCTTTAACGCAGGATTCGGTTTGTCTACAGTCTGTAGAAGGGTTTTTCGGGGCTCTGGCCCTCATCTATAATGACCCTGACCGTGTTGCTTTGTCTGAGTCTAGGCTACGTCGCCTTCAGCAGGGGAGTCAGTCAGTGGAGATGTACAGTTATGAATTCAGTAGATGGGCAATGGATTCTAAATGGAATGACTCAGCCCTTAGAAGCCAATTTTGTGAGGGTCTTTCTAAAAGGTTGAAAGATGCCTTGGCAGTATATGAAACCCCTCAGTCCTTGGAGACTGCCATGTCGTTGGCAATACGTCTTGATAGACGCCTTCGGGATAGACGGGTTAGACCACCTTCTCGGGGGCCTCCTTGTCGGGGTTATGAACCTCTGCCAGGGGAGCAGTCTGGCGGTGAACCAGTACTGGGGGAGGTGGAGGAACCCATGCAGTTAGGGGGTGCCTTTACATCATACATTTCCCTGGAGATTCGCAAGAAAAATGTTTTTTTCTGGGAAAAAGGGACTTTTTATTGGGACTTGTCCTTCAGTTCCTAAATAAAAGGAGACTCAATTAACTCTTGGTAGTCTGGAGTTGGATAAGCAATGGGTGCATTTGTCACCAACCTGCAGTTCCCAGTTTGTCCTGACAGCAGAAGTGGTGCTAGAGAGTAAAACCAAGAAAATTTCTGTGTTTGACAGTGGAGCCGGAGTCAGCATGATTGATGTTGAGTTTGTGAAAACTCATGGTCTTGCTTGCTGTACTTTAGCTAAGCCTATTTCCATCTTCGCCATCAACTCGGCGCCATTTGCACAGAAAGCATTTACTGAGATTGTACATAATGTAAAACTGAGGGTGGGGTCGGTTCATTTTGAAATAATCCCTTGCTATGTCCTGGACAGTCTTCCCACCCCAATTGTTTTAGGTCTTCCCTGGCTGGTGAAACATAATCCGTTGGTAGATTTGCAAACCGAATGGGGAGATTACTGCCATGAGAACTGTTTAGATATTTACCTTGCTAGTCTCTATGGAAATATTACCTGTTTTTCTGTCTGGTTTTGAGGACGTTTTTTTCCATGAGGGGGTGTTAGGATTTACCTCCTCATCATGCATATGACTGTCCTATTAACCTGACCCCCGGAGCTATACTACCAAAGAAAATGGGCAGAAATTATGCCTTTTTTGGGAGCAGTTTCAGATTTAATAATCGTACACATGATAGGGTTCCCAGCAGCAGTATGTTATAGCTATAGAACACATTGGACAAACAAGAGATGCAGGTGGCTGTCTATCAGCAGCGGTAGTGGAAGCGGCAGAGGCAGCAACCACACAATATAAAATATAATGGAACAGGCAATGAGACAACCGGCTTTGTGGGGTCTGCATTGTAAGCCTTGGCAGCATCAGTACAGTATAGTTCCAGAACAAATTAGACAGTCAGGAGATGTGTAGCTGTCTATTGACAGAGACAGTAGCAGCAGCTAAACCATTTAGAATATGATGAAGCAGGCAAGAAGATATACGGCTGTGCTGACCGAGAAGTCTATGCGGTCTGCATCGGAGTATGTGCTGGAGAAAGAACACAGTTCTCATTCACAACGGCAGATGAAACATGTGGTGCACCATGTCATATATACTGTAATTGCTGCTGCTCTAATCTATTGGTTGTAGCCTAAGCGCTGACACAGGTGGGGGAGCGTTGGCTCTGAGGGGAGCGGAGAGGGGTCTTTTGGTTAAACATGAGGTCAGGTCTGCTAAAGGTTTGCTGAGCAGAGAACACAGCTTTTCCTGATAATGCACCAATTTTGCTTCCCTTTTGGAAGACAAAGAAATACCCCTATTTTGTTTTAGGAAAAGTTTAAAAGCAGAAATATCCAATTGTCATCTCTTTGCTTGATGTTAATGATACTCCTGTGATCCCACAAGCAGTCCAGCATGCAGCTTGACATGCTCGTCTTGTTGATTCACTTTCTGCAACTCCCTGCATCAGTTGGTCACCATGGCCAGCATCAATGTCATCATCAATTTCTTACTTGTCAGACTTGTCCCCTGCGTGTGCCTGGGATAAACTGTACCCATCCACATTTTTTGCCTCTCGTCCCCCTCTTTTAAATCCTTCTGCATGAAATATTGACCTTGAGGGTCCCCAACAGCCCTAGAGCAGCAATAAACTTGCAGAAATTGTTGTTCTTCATCCATCCCCTGTTGTATTCTTGGGAGTGTTTTTTTCAAGATAAATATGAGGGGGGGATATCTTTGGTGCCACATTTCTCTCTACTGATAATTTTAGTTGTTTCTTTGAAGGACTTCAGTGGGCAACACAAATCTCTCATCAGCTGTCAATGGAGGATTTCTAAGTAACCCAAATTCCAGTTTGCTTGCTGCAACTCTGATATAACCATTGTTGTTTTGCGCTGTTCGTACAGACACTCCCATATATGAAGCGTTGATTTCCATTGCAAATCACATGGTGCTCAAACAGACCATTTTGATATTGCAAATCCAAAAAGTAGTGCTTCGCCACGTAAGAATGGTTGAAATGACTAGACACTTTCCTGAGCATGGTCATCACCTTCTTCAAATATGTATACTTCTTTAAAAAGAAAAAATGCACAATTAAATTCAAGATGTGTGCCATTCAAGGAGCATGAGTTACATTGAACAAACATTGTGCAACACAGCTAAACATTTGACTTGTATTCTCCATCTCCCCTGGCTCCTTGTCATCTTAGTAAAAAGGATGACTGTTCATCTCATTCAACAAATCAACTGGAAGAAGTTGAGGTTGTGAAATATCTTTCTTAGGCCATGGAGTGTTGTTGCTTATAGGATGAAGAGGCAGAACAGATAGTGGTGTCACTGATGAAATTGAAAGTTCACAGTGTAAAATATACAATGTACCAGTGGCAGAGAAAAAGGTCTGTGTAGAACACTAATTCAAGCTGACACTCTCATTGTCAGAGGTAACATCTTTCTGCTGTGACTGAGACGAGTTATGTGTCATGTATTCCATAACTCTCTCCACTTCCTCCACACTAATACGCTTTCTGGAGGTAAATGAGTCCAATTGTGATCTGTGTTTGGTAGTACTACTACCCACATGGCTGGTGACAGTGATGGAGGTACTGCTGGCAGCTCCCACATTCTCAGTTGTGGTATGATGTTATTTCTTTTGTCACTTTTTCTTTTACCATACATTTTTCTTATACAATAACTATTGTCAATCTTTTAAACCCAAATTTTTCCACCCTTGATAAAAGGGATGTAATGAGAAATTCTAGATAGTTAAGTACCTGTCCAAAAATCCAGATTCAGCAACAGTATTGGCATGGCATGTTGACTTGTAAAAGAAAGTTATGCAAAAACAGACATGCAAAGTTAAATGTCTGGATTTTTAAAAAAAAATGTTTAGTGATTTATTTAAAGGGAGCATCCCATGTCCTCAAACAATATTAGCATGCAGATATGGGGTTAATCTGCAGGTTAATAGCATTATAAAATTGCCTGTACAACGCACTGAGAGCATGCTACCAGGAGTAAATGAACTTTATTTCTCCCAGAAGATTAATTATGTTCTAAAGCTGCCCAGCCGTATCACTGAAAGCATGGCTACCATGAGGAATTTAATTTTATTCCTGCCAGCAGCCTCTGGCTTTCAGTCATAGAAGAGTGATTGTGCAGCTTCAGTATACAGTGGGTGGCAGCTGTAAGCATGCCCCAGCACATTGACTGACAGCTGACTCTACAGAGTGTCAGTGCAAAGCGAGCTGTCAGTCAATCTGCTAGGGCATGCTTACAGCTTCCGCTTATATGCCGCTATGTATTGAGCGGTGACTGAAGCTGCGGCAGCACGCCTCTAAGACTGAAAACCAGAAGAATATAGTTCATTTCCTCCTGGTAGCTGTGCTATCAGTGCAGCAGCCAGTTGGCTTTAGGACACTGTAAGGCTATGTGCTCACGTCCAGTATTTGATTGCAGAAATTTCTGCAAGGTTTCTAAATCTCTTGGCAGCAAAAACGCTGTGGCTAAAACGTACGTTTTGAAGCGATTTTGGTGCGTTTTTTATGCAATTTTTGATGCGTTTTTGTACAGCAATGAATACCTTTTGGAGCTAAATAAAGATATTTGAAAGAAGAAACGTGGGACATCACTTTAACCCTTAGATTACCATCGGACCTGGGGTGAGTATATAGGTTAATTTAAATGATTAAAGAATGTTGTCTGTTTTATTTCAAATATAGTGTTTTACGCTCAGTGTATGTGTTTATTTAACTCTTTACTTAGTAATGAGGGTGTCTGGTTGACACCTCTTCATTACTAAAGCTACAGTTAGGTGTCAGCAACACCTAAACCTATTAACCCTAATCCCATTAATGGTAATGCCATTCTTGGTTTGTCAGTATATGCGAATCCACCGCATGTAATGACATTTCAGTCTGTCAAAATCTGCAGCGGAGACTAGCAAAAATATGCTGCGTCCGAAGTGCTTCTTTGAATGAATTGTGGACACATAGCCTAAAATTTAAAAAAAATGGCATGGGCACCTGCGTCATTTTCATAACCAGCAGAGGGAAAGCCAACCACTGGCGCTGATAATTCTTAGCCATTAGCTAAGCATGTTCTGTGGCTATTAATAATAGCCCACAGCTATTTGCTTAGCCTTTACTGGCTAGATTACAGGGGGACCCCATAAAAAAATTGACGTAGGGTCCCCTTATAAAATCTAGCCAGCAAAGGCTAGGCAGACAGCTGTGGGCTGATATTAATAGCCAGGGAAGGGGCCATGGATCCTGGCCCCCTCCGAGGCTAATAATATCGTCTCTCAGCGGCCCCAGAAGTGGCACATCCATAAGATGCACCAAATCTGGCGCTTAGCCTCAGCTCTTCCCAAGTGGGGTAATAGGGTCGGGGTTCATGTCAGCCTTGTACTGGCAGCTGACATGAAGCCTAGGTTAGTAATGGAGGGCATTTACAAGATGCCCCCATTACTAACCCCATAGTAAAGTTTTTGAAATAAAGACACAGCCAGAATAAAGTATTTTAAATAAAATTACATACAGTTTTAATCATTTATCTATAAATAAAAACCACTCATTCTGCTGAAGCCATTGTCACTTGTGAAAAAAAATAAAAAACAACCATATCCCTCACCTGTTCGTCGTGATGACATAATCTAGAGTGTCCCACGAAGATCTGGGTCACTTCTACAGCACTCACACCAGCAATTACTGGTGTGATTGTTGTAGAGGACAGTGTAATCACTCCTGTCAGTGTATAGTGCTGAGCTGCCGGGACGGAGGTCACTGGAGATCAAGCAGTAATAGTAATTTCTCCATCTCCTCTATTGCCAGTGTTCACAGTAATCAAACTGCACTCAGATGACATCTAAGTGCAGTCCAATGTTTCACACACACCCATAGACATGTATGGGTGCGTGCGATCCGATTCTCAGAAGCACTGCCTGCATGCTGTGATTGTTTTCTCATGCTGAATCAGCATGAGAGAATGATCTGCACTGCCCCATAGTATAACATTGGACCGAGTGCTATCCAATGTTTTATCAGATGTGTTATACGCTCATGTGAGCGAGCCCCTATACAACCAGAAGCATATCAAGGAGCTCTTGGACAATATTGAAAAAATCTGTAACAGGCCATCCCTACTATCAGATGCCATACATAATTCTGTTCTATTCTTATGTGATAGAGGGGCCTTAGGGCACTGAAGAAACCATTTCAATAGGATCTAACTACTACATAACACTGATGATCATAGGCTGTATACTATATACAGATGTACTTGCCATTTCTCATGTTATATAGTAAATCTTCATAGAGTTATTATGACGCACAAACGACACAAATGACAAATTATTCTGTGCTACATCTGCACGAATGAACATTGGTACTGTGTATAGCATAATCACCAGGGACATTATCCTCTAAAGTATAATGTCCTAGATACTTTATATATTAAATGATGGACTTGGACCCCATATAATTGTCCACCAGGTATGGACTCTTCATATCATTTAAAACCCCTGCTGAAATGCATAATACGTAGTGCAGATTATATACAGAGAAACAAAACTGGACAGAATACACTCTGTTTGGTCCACATACATATTCTAAGTATTGCAGTGCATGTAAACTTCATCAGAAATTGTAAAACTGCATCTTTATACCCTAATAATTCTCACACTGCCATGTTTGCCATGTTGCAAAAATGTATGTGACGCGCCCCCTGGGCCATATTCTTTAGGGGAATACCCGGAGCCGGATCAGATGGGGGTTGTAGTCTCCGAGTGGCTGTGACCCGGTCCGTGCCCAGGGTGTCAAGCTCAGAGTATGTGGCAGTCCTACAGATGTTACAAAGTTCGTTATGTCGACTACGCCACCCGTTGGATTGCGGTCACTACGGCCGCCGCTGCAGCAGGGTCCGCTGAGGCTGATGGTGTTGGTGCAGCTTTAGATAGTATAACCCCCAACGGGAGGGGTATGGCCTCAGGGGGTCAGGTGCAGAGGATGGGGGTTGTGGTGGTGCAGCGTAGATGATAATTAAAGACAGAGTCGGGTTGTGCAGTTCAGGGTGTTTACTTACTGCAGATATTCCGGTCACTCCGGCCTTGAGTGACCACCCGAGCCGTGCTGCGTCCACCAGGTCCTGGATTCAGCCAACCCCCAAGCAAGTCCGGAGCGTGTCCCTGAGCCCTCCTTCTTGTCCTTTCTTCTGGCCGTCCCCACCAGGGATCCACCTAGGTCCAGCTCCCTCGGGCCTTCTGTTGGGAGACCCTTGGCCTTGGGTTCCCTGACCCTACACGTGGTTTGCCTTCAGGGTGGATGTGGTGGGTGGCCGTGGCAGATCCTGCCCACGGCCTCCGGTCTCTGGCTGAGGTATGCTTTAGCCCCCACCAGTTTGGGATCCGGTACCCTATTGCCAACTCTTCACCCTAAGGTTGTACTTGGGTTCTCAGAGTTCCTTCTGTCTCCCCCTCTGGGTCTTTCTTGCTCTCCTCTCTCACTCTCTCTGGGCCTGGGGCTGCTCTTCTCCTCTGCTTTCTCTTCCTCTCCTCTGGCTTCTCTGCAAAGACTGGCTGACTGACCTCTCACAGACTGACCCTGATCTTAGATGGTGCCCACCTTAAATACTCCCTCTATGTGTGAGCTCAGGTGACCAGCACCCAATGAGCTCCTAACTTTACCCAGGCTGCTCCCCCTATCTGCCCCTACACTACTGGGATGTACCACCCCCCTCCCACTCCAGCCAGGAACAGACTCGGTCGTACCTGCACATTTCTAAGTGGGAGTACCGTTGGTCTGTTCCTCGGAAATGGGATGTGTGTAGTGCATGCAGCTATCTGAGCTCAGTCCCACACTCCATCCTTACCCGGGAGTGGAATATCACACCTCTGGCTTGAGGTGTAATACCCCTGTAGCAGCCGAATCCTCAGGGTGCTACATTTGCATCCTCAAAGGGGGATGGGGACAGTTGCAGAATTTTCTACAACAAAAACTGCAGCATGTGAATTCACCCTTAGGGTATGGTCACACATGGTGGATTTACTGTGGATTTTGTTTCGGGAAGTTTTGAAAATGTTCCATCAATCTGAAGCAGTTCAATCCAGATGAACAGAAATGATTTTCAGTTGTGGAAATTTCTGAAACAAAATCCACAAAGAGTGATTTCATCCTTAAGGGGATTGTCCAGTCCAAATCGATAAGTCTGCAATCACTCTGTGTGACTGCAGACTTATGAATCACCCCAGCACATGCACTGTGCTCTGCGAGGATTCGCCGGTTTCTGAGCTGGGACCAGAGGGTATGTATGAGTTATACATACTCCCGGCCAGTGCTCGACTAGTGGGCGTGGCCTTGCTCCATACACTTGTATGCCCCGACTAGTGAAGCGGCCGTGGCTGTTTAGAGGGCGAGGTCTCGCACCATAAAAGTGTATGAAGCGAGGCCGCGCCCACTGGCCGGGAGTTTGTATAACTCATACATACCCTCCAGTCCCGGCTCAGAAACCAGCACAGTGCGTGTGCTGGGGGGATTCATAAGTCTGCAGTTGATTTGGACAGGACACCTTTGAAGGAGTTAATCTCGACAAAATTTGAGAGACACTTAGGATACATACTCACGATGATATTTTGGTGCATTTTTGATGCTGCAGAATTTCTGGACCAATTTTGCATCTATTATTTAAATTTGGTTATTTGAGTTTTTTCATTGCGCTTATGTGTGCATTTTTTTATTTTGTTTTTTGACACTGCCGTTTTTGTCTCTTTTTGGTGTGTCAAGCTTTGTTTTTGATACTTCCTGGTATTTGGCTTTGACAAAACATTATTGATATACTTAGGTGCGGATTACTTGCCTTTCTGATGTTTTTCCACCGTGGAAACACATGCATTTTTTACCTGCGGATTTTCCACACCTAATCCAAGTCTATGGAGAAATTCCACATGGAAAACGCAGTGTACTCACAAGAGAAAATGACATGTTGCGGATTTGAAACACGCACCGTAGGTCAGTATAGATTGAGTAAAAAAAAAGCACAGTGGGCATGAGGTCTTTATAAATCCCATACCTTTGCTAGAACGGTAAGATGCTGAATTTTTGACACAGCAAAAACATACAACATCAAAAACACACCAAAAGCTCATTGTGGGAATGTCAGAGCACACAGCTCATTCACATAGGAATATAAAAGGCCTAAATCGGATTGTGGTATACTATTGCAATCTAAAACACATGGAAAATGGGAGTGGCAGTCTCAGTGTTTTGCCAGTTAAAGGAAACCTGTCACGTCCTAGTTGCTATGTACACTGCCCCCATTGCGTTGTTAGTGATACTAATCAGCTGTTTTCATGAAAATCGGCGCTAATATCATGTGTAAAAAACACTTTATATGTTTATATCATACCTGCTCGTTTAGTCATAGGGGTGTGATTCATCGCATGTAGTCAGGGTTGACGCCCCAATGCCATTTGAATTCTGTTCCCGGTTTGAGCTGATGTCATTATGCCGCGCTTGCGCAGTATGTCATGGCCAGTCGCACTTACGTAGTGTGTATATTGGCAAGCCGTGATTGTCGATCTGGGAGCCGCGCATGCGCTGTGACCAACAGCTCCAGCCGCAGTGAAGATGTGAACTACAGACAGCTTTACTGCGCACGCCCGTGAGCCGCTCGTCACAGCGCATGCGAGGCTCCCAGAGCAACAAGCGTAGCTGGTCAATATACACAGTGCGCAAGTGCGGCTGGCCATGACATACTGCACAAGAGCGGCATAGTGACGTCAGCGCAAACAGGGAACAGAATTCTAATGGCATGGGCGGTGCCAACCCTGACGAGCAGGTATAATATAAGTATATAAAATGTTTTTTGCACATGATATTTTAATGAAAAAAGCGTGTTAGTGATGCACATTGCTTCACTAATAACTCAATGGGGGCAGTTTAGATAGTGCAAAGGACATGACAGGTTCCCTTTGAATTTAAATTTAACAAGTGTACATGCTAAAAATACTGACGGCTGTTGCTGCAATTTACTTTCATTTTTTTGTTAGAGTGGGGGGAGAATAGTTTTTAAAAAAATCAAAACATTTTACATGTTTTATTTTTCCATACCTGTTTAATATTGCAAACATCCCACAACTATACTGTGGGCTATTACAGCATTTTTTGCCTGTGTCCTTACTTTCTGGCATTTGTTGTTATGCTATTCTTTTTGGGCAGGAATCTTGATGACGATTTTATGGTGGACAAGGTCTGGGACCACGACAGGGGTGCTGAGGATGTGATGTCATCAGAGGAAGAGGGTGTTGACCTCAGCAGGGCTGCCACCAGGAATTTCAGGGCCCCATACTGGCAACATTTTCGGGCCCCCTTAAGACTCCGCCCAGGCTCCACCCCAGCTCCACCTCCATCCCTTGAACTTTCTACAGTCCCACCACCCACTCTTGGAAAAACTCCACCTCTGCACCAGGTCCTCACCAATCACACATTACCAGTTCCCATCGAACACCAGATCACACACATAGCCTGCAGCTTTTGTTTTGGCCAAAAGATTTTTAATGCCGCCACCACGATAAGGTAGACTCTTCTGGCCGGGCCGTATTCCACTCTAACCTATTAAACATTTCTTAAAATATCCAATACTCACACATATTACCGCCGCCGCCAGGTTCGCCTGACTTCTGGTCAGGTGACGGCGCATACGCGCTGTCACCTGACCAGAAGTCAGGAGAAGTATGAGGGAGCTGCGTGGCTGCAGAGCTCCGGTAAGGAACTCAGCGCCGCCTCTGGAGGCGCACGCCTTGGCGCTCTGCGCTTTGTAACTGCATGGGGCACCGTGAGCAGAAGCACAAGAGGGGGGGCCCCCGACTAAGCCTGGCCCCCCTCTGTACTGCTGCTCACGGGGCCCCTACAGCAATAAGGGCAAGTAATGCCTTAACGGCAGCCCTGGGCCTCAGTAATATAAAGCAAAGGTGAAGTGCACTTAAAGAATCATACTTGTTCTGCAGTCAGCTCTAGAGGGGGTGATGCTGCACCTGCTGTTGGTGGATGGGACTAGTGATGGGCGAGCACTAAAATGCTCGGGTGGTCGATACTCGGGTCGAGCATATTGGAATACTCGGGTGCTCAACCCGAGCAACGAGCCCAATGTAAGTCTATGGGAAACTCGAGCATTTTTCAGACGGCTTCCCCCGGCGGTCTGAAGAGGGCCTAAAAATTGCCCAAATCGATGGGAACAGTGCTCAAATGACATGGGAACAGCATGGGGAAGACCCTAGAAGCATTTCTGATTCCCAGGTCACTTCTGTCAGCAAAGTTGTCAGAGGTATTACGCCACTTTTACGGACTCACAATAAAACATACAAAAACTAAACCAAAAAAACAAAATGGATTTTCCTGGGAAAAATGTTAAGGAACATCCTTTCCAGAGAAATGACTTGTGTATAAAGCAAAATAAATAACCAAAAACAAAAATACTGCTCCACACCTTGGGCTATGTTCACACTTAGCGTTTTTGATGCGTTTTTGCATTGCTTTCAACCATGACAAATGCATTCACCAGGAAATGTCATTTTAACATTTTACAACCTTATCTGGCCATGTGGTGTGTGAGATATCATCAGATACATCGTGTTTCATTTATGAAGGAGGGACTCTGAAAGTCACAAAGCCTATTTTTATAGGGCCATCAGGCGGACTGTACTATTCTTAAAGGGCCAGGAGTCGGCCCTCACTATTCTTAGAGAGCGATCAGCCGGCTATGTTTTATTGTTTACATTACTAAAAAGTGGGTCTCCTATACTGTTATTGCGTATGCAGTGAGTGGCAGGGCTGCCCAAAATTTGGATGCACCTCAATACCCGTTTGCAGAGACTTAGAGGAGGGCCTCCTGAAAAAACATGTTCCCATTATTAGGAAACGGGTCTGCCATTGTGTTTGCCTATGCAGTGAATGCAAGGGCTGCCAAAAATTGGGAGGCACTCCAATGCCCCTTGGAAGAGACGTGGAGGAGGGCCTCATAAAAAATGTTCCCATTAGAAAGGAGCAGGTCTCCTATACTTGTAATGCCCATGCACGTGTATGCAAGTGTAGGGGCTGACAAACATTTACCCCTGGGGGGTATACATGAACATACTGTATAAAAAATTTTTTTACTGGCATCATAAACACCCTTTAAAAAAATTATGTGGGTGTTGCATCACGGACCACGATCACCATGGTGATATGGTGGTGGAGGATGAGGAGAAGGAGGAAGACAAGAGCAAACAGCCAAAATCAGGAAGCGTATACCCATGTGTGGGTGTGAAGAGGTGCATGGGAATAAACCTCACAAAAAAAGACACCGCATTTGAGTTTCTGTTACGCTGCTATCATTCGGTGGTGTTAAGAAGTCTGGCCCAATCCAGCCCTTGTTCATTTTTATAAGAGTCAGCCTGTCAGCATTTTCAGTTGACAGGCGGATAGCTTATCAGTTATAATTCCACCAGCAGCATTAAAAACCCGCTCTGATAAAACGCTGGCGGCAGGGCAGGCCAGGACCTCCAAGGTTCATTCCATGTATCCAGCTCAAATACCCAATAATTATAAGGCACAGAGGAATCACGGAGGACATTGGTACGGTCTGCAAGGTACTCCCTCAGCATCTTCCCAAACTTTGCACTCCTTGTGAGAGTACCCCGCGCCTCAGGGCTTGTGCGATGGGAGGAACTGAGAAAATTCTCCCAGAACTTTGACAGTGTTCCCCTGCCTCTGCTGGATTGAAGTTGTCTCTCTCGCCTGTACTCCTTGGCTGTCCAACGAACTGTGACCTCTGCCACCAGCGTTTTTAGATGGGAATTTTTTTAATAGTTCCGCAACAAGGGCCTTCTGGTACTGCCCCATTTTTGCAGACCTGTCCGCCTCAGGAATAAGAGATATAAAGTTCTCCTTGTAGCGTGGGTCTAGAAGTGTCACCAACCAGTAATGACTGTCACCCAAAATTTTGAGAACGCAAAGGTCATGGGAAAGGCAGCGTAACATAAACTCAGCCATGCGTGCCAGACTGCTAACAGGCAAGACTTCCGTGTCCTCACCAAGAGGATGACTGACCATGCTCTCCTCCTCATCTTCCTTTCTGTCCTCTGGCCATCCACGCTGAACAGATGGTATGACAATTGTGCAGGTAGTACCGTCTATAGCGCATGAAACTAGCTCCTGTTCTTCCTCATCCTCCTCCTCTTCGTCATTGTCACCCAATCCACATTGGGATGAGATGAGGCTGGGCTGTGTGTAATCACCCTGTATGGTTCCTTGCTCCATCTCATCGTGCTCCGCCTGCAATGCATATTGTGAGCAGAGAGCATTTCAGAAGACAGAGAAGCGGGATGGTGATGCTAATTATGGCGTTATCGACGCTCACCATCTTGGTGGAGTCCTCAAAGTTTTGGAGGATGGTACATATGTCTGACATCCATGTCCACTCCTGAGGTCTTATTTGTGGAGTCTGAACTGAATACCGAGGGCCTTGTTGATGCTGGTACTCAACAACTGCCCTCTTCTGCTCACAAATCCTTCCAAACATCTGCAATGTAGAGTTCCAACTCATGGGGACATCACATACCAGTCTGTGAGCCGGAAGCTGCAAACGCTGCTGAAACACGACAAGGGCGGCGGAAGCTGTAGGTGACTTTCCAAAATTGGTTCACAGGCGGAGTACTTTAACAAGCGTTTCCGGCAGCTTCGGGTAGGATTTGAGAAACTGCTGGACCACGAGGTTAAGCACATGGGCCAGGCATGGTACGTGTGTGAGCTCGCCTCACCTCAGAGCCACCACCAGGTTCCGGCCATTGTCACACACACACGACCATGCCTGGCTGTAGGTTCAGCGGTGTGAGCCACAGATCTGCCTGCTCTTTCAGAGCTGTCCACAACTCTTCATCATTGTGCAGTTTGTCACCTAAGCATATTAGCTTCAGCACAGCGTGTTGCCACTTGGCCGAGGCAGTGCTGCAGTGCTTCCAGATTGTGACTGATGTGGTCATTTCGGAAATGGAGGCTGAAGAGGAGGAGGAGGATGAGGTGCAGGAGCTGTAGACTGTGGGGGCAACCCTGATTGACCTGGGGCCCGCAATCCTTGGCGTCGGGAGGACGTGTTTCATCCCAAGATCCGACTGGGTCCCAGATTCCACTATGTTAACCTAGTGTGCCGTCAGCGAGATGTACCGTCCCTGCCCACAAGCACTTGTCCACGTGTCCGTGGTTAGGTGGACTTTCCAGGTAACTGCGTTGTTGAGGGCACGGCTAATGTTTTGGGACACATGCTTGTGTAATGCGGAGACGGCACACCGGGAGAAATAGTGGCGGCTGGGGACCGAGTGCCAAGGGGCGGCCGCCGCCATCAGGTTGCAGAATGCTTTCGTCTCCACGAGCCTAAAAGACAATATTTTGAGCGCAAGCAGTCGTGAAATGTGAGAATTTAGTAGTGTGGCCTGTGGGGCATTGGCTGCATATTTGCGCTTGCGTTCCAAGGACTGGGGAATAGACAACTGAACGCTGCGCTGGGACAAGGACATGGACGTGCTTACTGATGCTGCTACTTGAGAGTGTGCAACGACAGGTGCAGGGCAGGAGGCATCTTTGCATGCACCATGGACAGGGGATTGGCTTGCATGCACAACAGCGGAAGAAGCAGTGGTGCCACCCACAGACACTGTTTCTGGACCCTGGGATTCGGCCCACAAAGTCGGGTGCTTTGCTGCCATGTGTCTGATCATGCTGGTGGTGGTCAGGCTGCTAGTTTTCCCACCCCTGCTGATGCTGGTCTGGCAGGTTGTGCAAATGGTCTTTTTGGGGTTATCGGCAGAGTCTTTAAAAAAGAACCAGACTCGGGAAGACCTAACAGTTGTTCTGGCAACTTCCTTCGTGTTCGTGTTACGGGGAACGGTTGCCTCCCTTCTGTCTGCGGCCACCTCACTGCTTCTTCCTGCCTGTTGGGGTGCTCTGCCTACCTCCCCCTGTGTGTTGCTCTCCTGCATGTCCTCCTGCCAGGTTGGGTCAGTTACTATATCATCCACCACCTCGTCTTCCACTTCCGCATCCTGGTCCTCCTCCTGACTTTCTGGCAATTATGTCTCATCATCGTCCACCTCTTGTGACACTTTCCCATTGTCGCCTTCGTGTGACGGTGGCTGCTCAAATATTTGGGCATTGCTACATGTGATCTCATCTTGCCCCACTTCAAGTGGACCGGTTAAGAGGCCAGAATCTATAAATGGAAATGTGAACAGCTCTTCGGAGTGTCCAAGTGTGGGATCAGTTGTCTCTGGGCACTGGGCATGGTGGGAGGAAAAAGGATCAGGGTGAGGAATATGCAGTCCAGACTCACAGCTACTGAGACTTGACCTTGTGGAAGACAAGGTGGTGGTGGTGATGGCAAAGTGACTGGAAGCATTATCCGCTATCCAACCAACAACCTTTTGACACTGCTCTGGGTTCATTAGTGGTGTGCTGCGGTCTCCTAGGAATTAGGTCAGGAAGGTCGGGCGAGAAGATGTGGGTGTTTGTTGTGGCACAATTTCAGCTTGCCCACAGCCTCGGCCTCTGCATGCACCATCACAATCACCATCACGTCCAGTTTCCTGTCCCTTGCCACGCGCCTTGCCCATTTTAAATGGAGGAAAATATCTTCCACGCTCACTACAAATGGCTGAATTTGGAGCGAAGTTATATGTAATCCGTGTGACTGACAAACCACAGTTTTAAATAGCTGGATTTTTAGCGCTGTAATATGGAAAGGACCTGGCTGTATTCTGTATTCAGATGGATTAGTCCACAGAAGGACTGTTTGTTGAGATGGATATGTGTCTCTAATATAGTTTGGTATACCTACACGAACTAGAAAAAAGCAAATCTTTACCTAGCTCAGCAGCACCTCTCCCTACACTGTCTGATTCCGGAGTGACTGTGACGGGCATGACGGCGCCAGGTCTGATATAGACTTGATGACACTGTGCGTCCAGCCAATCACTGTAATGCCACAACCAACATGGCTACGGCATTACAGTGAGTGGCAGGCAATCCCTGTGTGTTCATTGGCTCTGTAAAGAGTGCCAAGCATGCAGGGAGGAGACCCGAGCTCCCGCCGAGCAACCCCGGAAATACTCGGCGAGCGCCGAGCATCTCGTGCAGTGAGATGCTCAGCCGAGCACCGAGCAGTAGCGAGCATGCTCGCTCATCACTAGAGGGGACTCAAAGGCTCCTGAAAATCTGGTATCGGTGGTAGCGAGTTGTACATGCAGGCATTTCATGTATGAGAATTCTTTTTCATTTTGCCACCAGATGGTTCTTTGGCACTCTGCAGGCTCTGCAAGAGGCATACAAACTGTAGACTTACCGGGTTGTAGAGACTACCGCAACATCGCCTACTCATTTGGGAAAATCAAGCTGCCCAGCAATCAGAGCAAGTTTCAAGTTGTCCTCCTTCACTTTCTCATCATGCTCTTCTTTCTGTCAGCCAGGATGCACCGTCATGTAGTGCCTGGTCACATAACCATCATCGACATTCATCACTACTGCAAAAAAGTGACGACTGTGACTTTTTTAAAATATATACATTATTTTTTTCATCTTCATATAAATATGTGATATTACATTAACAGAATAACAGCAACATGTATGCTTGGATTAACACATTTAAGCGGTCTAAACACGTAAGCATGTTGCTACTATTCTGCTGATGTGAAATAATAGTTTAATATAATGATTAAATAAAGAATACATATATTTTAAAGAAGTCACAATCTTCACTTTTGCCCTTGGAATTTACATTTGTGGGAGCTAGCAAGCTAACTGTGGTTTAGGAGATATGTAATGGACAATAATTATGAAGCGTACCTGCGCAGGGTATCACGTACCTTAATGGACTGTTCATTCAACCACCACTACAGCTTGTCGTATTCTAAGTACGCTTCCTCCTACTTTCACTTTACATTGGCAAATATCTATTAGTGATTGTGTCTTGAGGAAACAGGTTTACGCTCCCAGTCATCCACAGCCAACTAAACAATCACCTGGTCAAGTTGCTGGTGGTGCATTTGCTGCCACACCACCTTTTGAATTTGGAACAATATCCTGATCATTCTGGCTTCCTTATGGTCTGGAAAAGTAACTCATGCTGAATTTAATTGTGCCACATTCCTTTCAGAGATACTGTATACCTGCTTGAGGAAGTTGCGGGCTATGGCAAAGAAAGTGTTACTTACTTTCAACATGGAATTTGATGCTGCATATGTTGGAGCATCTGTAAGAACAATGAAAATTGGTGATAGATTATATCATGCAGCAGCCAAACTAGAGTGTTGCTTACTTTGAGATCCACCAATATCAGCTGATGGTTGGGATGCAAGTCGCTTTCTGAAGCCTTTCAAGTTGGCCACAAAATTTGTCAGTAGGGATAAGTGTGGAATCAACAATGTCATTCCCCTCATATTTATCATGGTCAAAAACACTCATCTGAATGCAAGAAGGGATGCAAGAAGGGATGGAGGAAAAATAAATATTAGCCACTTAGCAAAACGCAAGAGGGAATTGAGGAAGAACAGCAACTTTCACATGCTCATCGCCACCTGTGTTTGTTGGGGACCCTCATAGTCTATGTTACATGCTGCAGAATTTGAAGGGTGAGGAAGAGGAGGAGCAGCAGAAAGTGGATGTGGATTGGACATAGAGTGGGCATAGAGTATGGCTGACAATAGTGAAAACGGTGATGACAACAATGATGATCACGACAACCAAGCATTACTTTGGGCGTGCTAGCAAGCATGGTAAGCTGTATTCTAGAATGCTTGTAGAATGACATGCATATTGTTAGCATCAGGCAAAGGAATGACTTTTGGATAGCCATTAGTGATGAGCGAACGTGCTTGCCACTGCTCGGTACTCGCCTGAGCATCACTGTGCTCGACATGCTCGACACTCGGCGAGTATTTCCGCGTTGCTCGAGTGGGAGCTTGGGTCCCCGCCCTGCATTTTTGGCACTCTTTAGAGAGCCAATGAACATGCAGGGATTGCCTACCATGCACTGTAATGGCGTAGCCATGTTGGTTGTGGCATTACAGTGATTGGCTGACAGCATAGCGTCATCGGGCCTATATAAGACCTGGTGATGCTAGACTTGTCACAGTCTATCCCGGAAACAGGCAGAGTAGGGAGAGGTTCTGCTGTGTTAGGGACAGAATTGGCGGTGTAATAGTTAGATATAGGTAGTAGTACTCCAGGAGTATATATATATCCATCTGAACTAACAGTCATTCTGAGGACTAATCCAGCAGCATGTATTAAGTGGTGATAGCAGGAGTTAGGCAAGCAGGCCGGCAGGGTTTGTGACAGTGTATACAGCACAAGAGGGTCCATTGCACGCTCTGTCTGCTCCTGCTGTTACAGATATCCGAAGACATAGCCCCAGATATCAGGGGCCAGGGCTAATTTTTTTTTTTCTTAATCTTGATTATTTGCTTAAAAAGCAATACAGAGTACACCATTTTAGTACTCTATTTGCTTTTTAGCACTGCAGAATACAGCCAGATCTTTTCCATCATCAGACGTGATTACTGCGACAAAAATCCACAAATTTTTAGTGAACGTGGAAAATATTGTCCTCCATTTAGAGTTTGTAGCAGTGTGTCAGTGAAGCTATTCACACAAAGATGCTGCCAAGAATAGTAAACTACAGGGCTGCTATTAAAAACCATGGGTGTCCGTCAGACGAATCAAATATAACTGCGGTTCAAATCCAGTCATTTGTAGTGAAGGTGGAAAATATTATCCTCCATTTAAAATGCGCAAGGCGCATGGCAAGTGGTGGGGAAGTGGACGTGATGGTGCATACAGAGGCAGAGGAAGAGGCCATGGGCAAGCTGAAATTGTGCCACAACAAACACCCACATCTTGTCACTCGACCTTCCTGTCCCAATTGCTAGAGGTCACAGTTCATTGGACAACCAAGGAGTACAGACGAGAGAGACATAAATCCAATCCAGCAGAGGCAAGGGAACACTGTCAAAGTTCTGGGACAGTTTTCTCAGACCCCACTATCGCACAAACCCTGATGTGTGGGGTAGTCTCAGAAGGAGGAAAAAGTTTGGGAAGATGCTGAAGGAGTACCTTGCCGACCGTACCAACGTCCTCTGTGATTCCTCTGTGCCTTATAATTATTTGGTATCCAAGTTGGACACGTGGCATGAACTGGCTCTCTACGCTTTGAAGGTCCTGGCCTGCCCTGCCGCTAGCGTTTTGTCACAGCGGGTTTTTAATGCCGCCGGGGGAATTATAACTGATAGGCGCATCCGCCAGTCAACTGAAAATGCTGACAGGCTGACTCTTATAAAAATGAACAAGGGCTGGATTGGGGCAGACTTCTCTACACCACCGAATGATAGCAGCGTAACATAAACTCAAATACAGTGTCTTTTTTTGTGAGGTCTATTCCCATGCACCTCTTCACACCCAGACATGGGTATACGCTTCCTAATTATGTCTATTTGTTGTTGTCCTCCTCCTTCTCCTCATCCTCCACCACCATATCACCACCATGTAGCATCGGCGTCTCTGCCTCCTGCCAGGCAGAGACGCCGTCCCTCTCACCTCCCCGCGCGGCGTCCTCCTGCGCTCCTCTACCTGCAGCTGCCGGCGCGCGTTCTTTCCCGGGCACTGTGCTTAGGGCACGCGTGCGCTCCCTCTCTCTTAAAGGGGCCGTGCGCGCCGTCATAAGGAGTCCCCGGCCAATTGCCGGAGGACCTCCCATATTTAAGGCACCTCCTCCAAAATGGAGGTGCCCGAGCAAAAGTTGTTGCACAGTTACTTATCTCTGCTTCAGCCCTCAGGTTCCGCTGCTAGCCTGACTCCTCGTCCTGCCTGCCAGCCTGTTTTCTGCCCGTTACCTGCCGAGCCTGCCAGCCCGCTCACCTGGGAGCGCTCACCTGTTACCTGCCTGTTACCTGCCTTGGCTGTCAGCCCGCTCACCTGGGAGCACCCGCCTGTTACCTGCTGTGTCCATCAGCCCGCTCACCTGGGAGCGCTCACCTGTTGCCTGCCTGTTACCTGCCTTGTCCGTCAGCCCGCTCACCTGGGAGCACCCATCTGTTACCTGCTAGCCTACCTGGAGGCTCTGCCGTCACTTGCTGTGACCACCTGCCTGGTAAACCTAGAGACTACTACTTGCTCTGCTGTCACGTACTGTTACCTCCTGTCAGCTAACCAGAGACTTCTGCCTGCTTGCTGTGTCCATCCGTCATACCGGTCAGTCCCAGCTATCTGACCCGTGGGAACCACCTGCTCTCTTACAAGGTCGTCCCCAGAGTAGCACCTGGTCCCTCTGCCCGGATCCTCCCTGGTCACGGAGTCGGTAGCCGCCGTCCGACCAAGGTCGGTTCGGGTTGATACTTAGTTATGCCCCTCTGGGTCCCTCCTTGCACCGCAGCACAGAGGTTCCACCACCCGGACCCGTAACACACCATATCTACCATATCACTATATCTACGTCTCTTGCAAGGGGCATTGGAGTGCCTCCAAATTTTTGGCAGCCCTTGCATTCACTGCATAAGCAATAACAGTATGGGAGACCCACTTACTAATAACGGGAAAATTTTTTCATGAGGTCCTCCTCTTTGCATCTTGCAAGGGGCATTGGAGTGCCTTCAAATTTTTGGCAGCCCTTGCATTCACTGCATAGGCAATAACAGTATGGGAGACCCACTCCTTAACGGGAACATTTTTCATAAGGCCCTCCTCTACGTCTCTTCCAAGGAGCATTGGAGTGCATCCAAATATTTGGAAGCCATTGCAGTCACTGCATACGCAAGAACAGTGTGGGAGACCCGCTTCTTTCTAATGGGAACATTTTGTTTGTGAGGCCCACATCTGTGTGTTTAAATTGGTATTGGGGTTTTTCCTAAATTTTTGGCAGCCCTTGTAGTCACTGCATACGCAATAACAGAATAGGAGACCCACTCTTTAATAATGGGAACAACAAAGCATAGCATAAAAATAGGCTTTGTGACTTTCAGAGTCCCTCTTTCATAAATGAAAGAGGATGTGTCTGATCTCACACACACCACATGGCCAGATAAGGTAGTAAAATGTTAAAATAACATTTACTGATGAATGTATTTTTCACCGTTGAAAGCAATGCAAAAGTGCAAAAATGGTACGTGTGAACATAGCCCAAGGTGTGGAGGAGTATTTTTGTTTTTGGTTATTTATTTTGTCTTATATACAAGTCATTACCCTGGAAAGGATGTTCCTTAACATTTTTCCCAGGATAATCAATTTTGGTTTCGTTTTTGTATGTTTTATTGTGAGTCCGTAAAAGTGGCATAATACTCTGACAACATTGTTTACAGCAGTAACCTGGGAGTCAGAGATGCTTCCAGAGGGCTTACCCCTGCTGTTTCCATGTCATTTGAGCACTGTTCCCATCGATTTGGGCAATTTTTAGGCCCTTTGGAGACCTCTGGGGGGTGCCCCCAGAAAAATGCTCAAGTTTCCCATAGACTTACATTAGGCTCGTTGGTCAGATCGAGCACTCGAGCATACCAATTTGCTCGAGTCGAACAACGAGCACCCGAGCATTTTAGTGCTCGCTCATCACTAATAGCCATGCTTTTATATTCTCACTAAAAAAGAAAAATGGGGGATTTTTTTCCGTCTTTTAAATGGGAGTCGAAATTGGCTTATTAGCAGAGTAAGCTGTGTTACCTACTCTGTGACGCTTTCACCAAGCAAATATCTGCCGACCACATGGCCGACTAGGTGACCCCTCTGTGATACTCGCAGACCTAATGCTTCCCTGCCTATGCCAGGGTTAGGACTACAACAAGTAGCCAAGACAGCAACAGCTACAGTATATTTGATATGATGGACCAGATCTTTTATCTGCCATTGCCTGATGCACCTCAGTGATGCACTGGCTGAACAGCCAGTACATTGATACTTAGATTGTGTCCTTTCTCAGGCAGAAACCTTGAGCATCGATCCCATGGACTTCTGGGTCGGCAAATTGGACCAGTAGCAAGAACTGGCCCAGATTGTTATTGGCATACAGTCATGTCCAGCCTCCATGTGAAAGAGGGTTTTCAGCGTGGCAGGTGGTTTTGCAACTTCCAAGTAGACCAGGTCATTTGCCGCAAGCTTGGAAACCCTCACGTTTGTCAAAATGAATCAGGCATGGATCAGTTCCAACTTCCATTCACCTATGATTAAATCAGCCATACTATCTCCCTGCCTGACTGTCTGTTGTCTGTTTTTTACATCATTCTGCTACCAACAGCGCTGATGTCCCACGTTCTGTTGGCCATTTACTCCTTGTCCATCATGTCATCTATCCTGTAGTACTGCTGCTGCCAAGACTGCCGTTACTAGACATACACTGTCACACATCTCCTTGCCTGCTCTGTCCTAATTCCATACCATAAGGCTTCAGCTGCTGCCAAAGCCCAGCCATACTATCCACACATCTCCTGGCTTCCCATTGTTTTATAGTGAGTACAGCTACTGCGAGGAATGCTGTTGCCTTCCATACACTCAGATATCTCCTTGCTTGCCCCATTATATTCCTTGACCTTGCAATTCCTGCCAATGCACAGCCACACCAGACAAATCTGCTATCTATCCACTATGCTTTATAGCATACTGTTCTGCTTCTGGGAAACACTCTTTTGATAGTACACCAATAAAAACATGAAACAGCTTTCAATATAGGGCTATTTTTTTGTTGACAAGCCATTGCTTCTTCACTTCAAAAAACTGCTAGCTTGTTCCTGCTTTCATAAAAAAATATTTTTTTTGGACCACTTGATAAAAAGCCTTTACAATTGCTTAGTCATTTTGACAATCACAAGCCTGTTGCAGTTCCCAAAAGAGGAATAATATTTTTTACTTCTAGTTGAGAAGATATTACTTCTTCACTTTCAAAACAGCACACCTGTCTTTTCTCCCTAAATAAAGCGAGAATTTTTGGACGAATTGTGAAAAGCTATTGCTTCTTCATTTAGCAAAGAAAAAGGCTCAAACAGAATACTCATCAAACAGGGATCATTTTTGCACTATATAAGGAAGGTAAAATCCGGTGCCACATGCGATAAATCCTTTTATTCGAAAATTAAAAATCACAACATGTCCCTAGGAGGGGAACAACTGGACGCGTTTCGAGGACACAGCCCCTTATTCGTCAGTATACAAATGAATTAAAAAACAACACATTTATAATAAAAACTGTGACCACCCCTAAACATGTGTAATAGATTAGTATACAAATTAGGATATTAACTCCTACTTAGACAAGATTTGCGTGCAACGAATTCTCATAGAATATTCCAATATAAACTTAGGAAAGATGATATGAGCTAATTATCTTTTTTCAGTCATTTTTGCACTCCCTGTGTGAAAAAGCCATGACTTCTTCCGTTTGTACCGCCTGTGATATACACCAGCAAGGAAGACATCTGCCACCAAAAAGGGATAATTTTTGGACAGATTTTACAATTTAAGTAGTCTAAAAATCCTGATACTGCATTGTTTTGTTAAATAGGCTCTTGGTTACCACTGATTAACATAAGTTTTTTCCCTGGCAAGATAGGTTGAGATCACTTGAATATTATTAAGGCTGTATTTGGGTTAAAATGGGTTCAACACACTTCCATTAGACCTCAGATACTTATACATATATATCCTGGGTAGTTACTTTGTAGTAATGTGATTCACAGGTAATCCAAATTGGTTCGTCAACGTTGGCAAATTTGAATTTTAAATGATCTGCTCACCTCTAGCTGTCTGTAATGAGGTAACCTTTTCAGTTTGGTCTGTCTTTAGAATTATGTCCCAACATATTCATGCCCTATTTACTCCTGCTAACCATAGACTATGTCTCAACAATTTGACAAGTACAGAATTTTTTTTGTTGTTGTTTGTTCAGTCACTCTTACAAATAATATGTGAATTTTTGCAGTTCAGTTAGCTGTTTATTGCTGTAGAATCTGTATAGCCTGGTCACCAGATGTCTCCACAGATGGGAATATCCTCAACAAATCTGTCATAGCTGTCACTACCTGTTCTCCAGCTATTTCATACAGGATGTGCACTCTCCTATATAACTAATCAGTTACCACTACAAAGTAAATGCCTCTATTAATAAATAACTGCTCAGTACCACAGAGAAGTGATACCAAAAGATGACTAAAAAGATAGTTAGATCTCATTATGTATGGGGAGGTTTAATCTACTGTATATATTTTTGCAGCACACAGACGCCAGCAGGTGGAGTAGGTAGAAGAGAAATTGTTTATTGAGTTCAATAAGTTTGTATAAATTCATCTCCTCTCCACTTATTTCTTGTTCCTCCTTTTGGATCTTTATTCTGTGTATATTCATATTATATTTCTGACGTTGTACTCTATCCTCTTGTTAATCATTTTTCCATTTTGCCTACAAGGCCTTTTCCACACAGCAGCCACACTTCTGTATTGTCCAGTTTTCGCATCTTTTTAAAAAGCTGATAACATTGTGATCTTTGTTTCCGTTGACACATCATTCCATTTGAAGGTGTTTTCTAGGTCTTTCATCCAAGCTCTATCAATTACATCTGCAACATGTTCTGTCGTTTTACTGCCAAATCCATTGTTGTTAATAATTGATTGAAGTAGAGAAAGGCTGTCTATGACTTTGATGTCGCTGCCCTGAACTCTAAAAGGAACTGTCTTTCCTGCTCTCGTAGCCTATATCATCTTTAAATTCACCGATGTCCCAGCTTAGCCCTTATACATTTTTTATAAGCGTCTTTATGGATTTATTTATTTCCATCTACTATTGCAATGTCAGCAGTATATTGAAGGTTATCATTTCTTTCAGAAATCGTAAAGAAGTTGTCCCCTTCTCATGCCCCACGCTTGGCCCCAATAAAATAAAAAAGCTTCTACTCCCATACTGGCGTTGTTCCCACGGCGTCGGCACTCGCTCTCCCTGGGGCTCCCGTGCTGTTGTTGTGGCACATGACCCCTGTGCCCTATTAGCACTGGCGTCACTGTCCCCACCTCCTGTCAAATTGAACATGAAGATGAAGTCTGAGCAGCTGGCGCCCGGACTTCCTCTACATGTTCGATTTGGTCTGAAGGCGGGGACAGTGACGTCAGTGCTGATTGGGCGCCGTGGTCCCGTGTCTCAACAACCGCACGAGAGCCCCAGAACCGCGAGTGCTGACATCGCTGGAACGGCACCAGCACGAGAGGTGCATCTCACTAAATTAGAGCTACATTGGAGCTACAGGTGCATCTCACTAAATTAGAATATCATCAAAAAGTTAATTTATTTCAGTTCATCAATACAAAAAGTGAAACTCATATTATATAGAGTCATTACAGAGTGATCTATTTCAAGTGTTTATTTCTGTTCATGTTGATGATTATGGCTTACAGCCAATGAAAACACAAAAGTCATCATCTCAGTAAATTAAAATGATTAACAAAAAACACCTGCAAAGGCTTCCTAAGCATTTAGAAAGGTCCCTTAGTCTGTTTCAGTAGGCTCCACAATCATGGGCAAGACTGCTGACATGACAGATGTCCAGAAGGCAGTCATTGACACACTCCACAAGGTCCCAGAGTTCCAATTTTCATTTGGAAATAAAGGTCCCAGAGTGTGGAGGAAGAGTGGAGAGGCACACAATCTAAGCTGCTTGAGGTCTAGTGTGAAGTTTCCACAATCAGTGATGGTTTGGGGAGCCATGTCATCTGCTGGTGTAGGTCCACTGTGTTTTATCAAGACCAAAGTCAGCGCAGCCGTCTACCAGGACATTTTAGAGCACTTCATGCTTCCCTCTGCTGACAAGCTTTTTGGAGATAGAATCTGCATTCTCCAGCAGGACCTGGCACCTGTTCACACTGCCAAAAGTACCAATACCTGGTTTAAAAACAACAGTATCACTGTGCTTGATTGGCCATCAAACTCACCTGACCTTAACCCCATAGAGAATCTATGGGGCATTGTCAAGAGGAAGATGAGAGACACCAGACCCAACAATGCAGACGAGCTGAAGCTGCTATCAAAGCATCCTGGGCTTCCATAACACCTCAGCAGTGCCACAGGCTGATCGCCTCCATGCCACGCTGCATTGATGCAGTAATTGATGCAAAAGGAGCCCCGACCAAGTATTGAGTGCATTTACTGAACATACATTTCAGTAGGCCAACATTTCGGATTTTAAAAACATTTTTCAAGCTGTTGTTATAAAGTATTCTAATTTACTGAGATAATGACTTTTGTGTTTTCATTGGCTGTAAGCCATAATCATCAACATTAACAGGAATAAACACTTGAAATAGATCACTCTGTTTGTAATGACTCTATATAATATATGACTTTCACTTTTTGTATTGAAGAACTGAAATAAATTAACTTTTTGATGATATTCTAATTTAGTGAGATGCACCTGTGTATAAGAGCTTTTTTGTTGTGTGCTGAGCTGAACTTTTTATTGATACCATTAAAACTACAGCATTTTTTGGGAAGGCGATTTTTTTTTCTTTACTTTGTTCACATTATAGTTTAAATAATTTTACATTTTGATAGATTGGACATTTCCGGACATGGCAATGCCAAATATACTTGATTTTTTATTTCCATATTTTTGGATTAGGAAAATAAGATCTTTGTTACAATTGCACATTTTATTAAGTGCATGAATGCCCCAGTTTACACTGATTACTGTAATACTGTATACTATGATGGATTTCTCAGATATGGTTTTGTTTTTTGTTTATACATGCACAGGTTTTGTTCAAAAAAAGAAAATACTTACCGAGGAATAAACTACAGGAACTATGCTACTTTTACCTCTTGGCTTGGAAGCTTCTGATTCTGCTAAAGTTACCAGCTTCTAAAGTGGAGGAGAATTCACAGGGTTCATGGAAATAATGGCACCATTACTGAGTATTAAAAATGTCCAATACTTTAGAAGCAAGTATTCTTAGAAGGTGCTTTCAAGACACCTAAATAAAAGCTGTAGAATTCTTCTTAAAGTATTAGATCCTTCCCACCCTTCCTGTACTGGCAATATACTTTTTACTCCACTGGAGTGAATTTGTGACTCTGGTTTAAACCTTATTTGCATAGCTAACATAGCCACTTTTGGAAAAAAAAGATTAAAGTTTCATAAACAACAAAATGTCACGCTGATTTGTGTGCAAAAGGCATGCGATACAATTTGCGACTTTTGATACCAAAAAAGTGACGTTTAAGTGACAATAAATTTCCCTTGTTTTTTCATGAATTTTTATTCTATAACTGAAATTCTAGAAGTTTTAGCATTGCACCAAAACTGCTCTGTGTAAACTCAGACTAGGAGAATATTCACACTAGGAGAGGGATTCTGTGGATTCTCCCTTTGTTAGTCATAGTATGCCTTCCTTGGCAGCTTCATACTGTAGAGATGTATGAATACTTGCCAATGTTTAAGAAATGACATCTGAGAGATTCCGAGAACCGTGAAGTGGTGCACAAAGCACAAGTTTTTATGCATTTTCCCCTTATATAATTATATAAATGTGTTCTGCTTGATTTTAGTCAACTCTATCTGCAGTTTTTCAGGTGTATAGACACTGCTATGATGGTGACAGAATGTGCTGGCAATGAAAAGGTCTTTGCATTCATAGAAGCTCCTACTTCATTTTTACTTCCATGCAATTGTACTTTTTTCCTTCTCATTTCCCACTTTAACCTCCTAGTCAGCATTTATGAGAATTTATGAGAAGTACATTTTTTTCACAGGTTATTGAGATTTCAGTTGGGTTTGATTGGACATTTTTCAGCCTGTTCTTCATCTGTGCCAGTTATTGGAGTGTGAACCTGCAGGTTTAGTCGTTCTGCACAAAATCAAATTTACATAAGAGGATCCTAGCATATCCCATATTATGCCAGATAGACATCATAGAGGGAGGTGCCCCAGTCAGGACCCCTTCATATGAGCTAGAGCAGATGTCCGCTAAGTATCAGTGACTACTGCAATGGTGGACCCGGCCCCATCATGTACTAGATAGATGGCATTTATTTAAATTCTCTTCCAGTTCCAGTAAAGTGGATGGGATTTACAGAAATCTCAGGCCCCAGTGCTTCTGTTTTACTCAGCACAAACTGACCTGCGGTACTTATTTCCAATCTGCAATATGTCAATTTGTTTTGTGGGTACGCTGGGTTTCCCAATAGATTTGCATTAAGTGCAGGTAAAAAACGCACACGCGTTTTAAGTGCGTTTCTGAGGCTGAAACGCATCAAATACACATGTAATCCACACATAAGTATGTCAACAAAGTTTTCCCAAAGCCAAAAGCCAAGAAGTATCAAAATCAAAGCAGCATTATTTCAAGCATGACACGCCAGAGACAAAATGCAGAGTCAAAAATGCGATAAAACCGCATGTTAAAAAAACGCACTCACAAATGCAATGAAAAAAACGCAAGTAACCTAATTCACATTATAGGTCCAGAAATGGTGCAGAAATTCTCCAACATCAAAAACTCATCGTGGGAACGTAGCCTTAGGCCACGTGCACAATTTGAGTATTTGGTGAGTTTTTTAGCTCAGTATTTGTAAGTCAAAACCAGGAGTGGAGCAATCAGAGGAAAAGTGTAATAGAAACACGTCACCACTTCTGTATTTATCACCCACTCCTGGTGTTGGCTTACAAGTACTGATGTAAAAAAAACTCACCAAATACTCAAATTATGCAAGTGGCCTTAGGCGATGTTATCACAATGAGTATTTGGTGAGTTTTTGATGTTGCAGCTTTTCTGCAGCATTTCTGCATCTATTAAGTAAAATAGGTTACTTGCGTTTTTTCGAAAATCTGCAAAAATTCAAAAAACTCACCAAAAGTTCATCATGGGAACGTAGCACCATTCCTGCACCTATGAGGCTACTTTCCCATGGTGAGCTTTTGGTAATTTTTTTTTTCTGCTGCATATTTTTGAAAAAAAGCAATTAACCTATTTTACTTAATGGGTGCAGAAATGGTGCAGAAAATCTGCAACATCAAAAACTCACCAAATACTTGTGGGAACATAGTCTAAGGCCAGTTGCACACATTGAGTGTTTGGTGAGTATTTTATTTCAGTATTTGTAAGCCAAAACCAGGAGTGGGTGATAAATACAGAAGTGGTGACGTGTTTCTATGAGACCACGGTCACACGTTCAGTATTTGATGAGTTTTTTACCTCAGTATTTGTAAGCCAAAACCAGGAGTGGGTGATAAATACAGAAGTGGTGACGTGTTTCTATTATACTTTTCCTCTGATTGGTCCTCTCCTGGTTTTGGCTTACAAATACTGAAGTGAAAATTTAGTCATGTTGATGTTGCAGAGTTTCTTAATTGGGTTCCATGCGTTTTTTTCACTGCGTTTTTGTGTGGGGGTTTTTAACATGCATTTTTATTGTGTTTTGATGCTGCATTTTTGTCTCTGTTTGGTGTGTCATGCATGTACATTCTTTTGCTGTGGATTTGATGCGTTTTTGGTGCAGATGTGAAGCCACATTTTTAATGTGTTTTTTATAGTACAGAAAAGTTTTGATTCTGCACTTAAAAAAAGTATCTGAAGTTTTTTACATGCCTTTTTTTTAAGGCTCAACATAGAAGCTTCTAGAGAAAAAAAGCACCCAAACCGCACAATTCAGTAGCATCTTTAGACGCACTCAGGGTGGAGATTTCATGGAATTACATCCTCTTTGCCTAGACATTTAGAATGTCTTCACATGTAGCGTAAATGCAGTGTATTTTCTGCAGCTTTTTTTGCACCGAAATTCTGCTGTGCTTAACTGTCCAAGCAAAGTGGATGTAATTTCCTGAAAACTGCGCCCCCTGTGTGTCTAAAGACGCTGCTGAACTGTGTGGTTTTGGTGCTTTTTTTCTGGAGGCTTCTACGTGGAGCCTTAAAAACGCATGTAAAAAACTGCAGTTACTTTTCTAAGTGCAGAATCAAAGGTTTTTCGTATTATTAAAAAAGCATTAAAAACATAGATTCACATCTGCACCAAAAACACATCAAATATATGGAAAGAGCATTAAAGAAACGCTGCAAACACGAATAATCAGAGAAGATCGTTATTGAGTTGTGTGGTGAGGACATCTTCAGAAAAAAAAAATACGGTTTTTAATCCATGAAAATAATCTGATCACTGTGTTGTGCCGGTAGTTACAAATACAGGGATATCAAATATGTCTATGTTATTTGCTGATTTGTGATGACGATTATTTAAAAATAAAAGCGCATTAATAATGACATAATTTTAAATGTTTTTCATTCGTTTTTTAGTAATTTTATACAAAGAAAAAAATCTCTTATTTTCCCCTAGAATCCAGGGCCATAGAAATATTCTTCTCTGTACAATGTATCAGTACAATCTGCCTATGGAGTCAAAACCTGCAATACAGGTCAAGTACACAAAATTCTCCCCATAACATCACCAGCGCTTATGGCTCAGTATGTTAAGTTGCTGCCTGTGATGTTGAAGGTTGTGAATTTGAAACCTGGAGAGACTCACAAAAAGAAAGAGAAAATGACATTTTTGTAAATGCCTATTATTTTTATTAGTTTGATAGGAACAAAAAAAATATGACTTTTTCTTCACCTCAGTATACAAGTACAAAGAAATACACTGAGGTATACAATGTACATGTATAATCTGCATCTGGGTTCACTGCCTGCTATACATGTCAAGATTACCAAAATCTCCTACATTTCTCTTTATGACCTGTAGCTCATAGATAAAGCTGCTGCCTGCAAACATAGAAATGCAAGTTCATGTCCTGGGGAGACCTGAGCAGGAGAAGGGAATAAATTAAATATATGTACAGAGCAGAGAAAAGCAGCCCCTCCCAGGAGGAAGATCCATAGGAGCGATGAAGATGTCAGAGAGTTGAGTATAGAAGCTGGGACAAAATCAATGATGTGGTGGGACTGAGCCTGCTAAGTGGGACAGTCCTACTGAATCTGGGATGTATGGGAGCTTTGACTTTACTGATACAGTCATCTGCAGATTACATGAGTTTTTAGTGTGTTTCCACAGTGGAAATACGCCAAAATTTGGCGCATCTAATGCAATTCTCTGGGGAAAATCTGCACATGAAACTTAATGCACCCATCAGATAAATTATCATGTTATGGATCTGAAACATGCACTGTCTCTTAGCGCAGTATAAAAAAAAGCACACATTAGATCTCTATAAATCCCATCCACTTTGCTGGAAATGTAAGACGCTTTTTTTTAGGCAAACGAAGATACACAACATCAAAAACTCATCATAGGAACTTATCTTAACACATTAATCCAGGTCAGCTCTGTTCATTAGGTAGCCAAATATAGTGTTAACTGGTAAATTCCTGTGTCAAGTATTCGTACGGTAATGAACTAGTTTGCTGTAGGGATTTAAGTGATAATGAGACAGTCTGACCCACATCTCATTCAGAACAGAACACGCAAAACTCTGTTTAAGAACCAAAATTTTAATAAGATCTGTCTATAAGGCCTCATTCACACTTCCATGTTTAAATACGTACGTGAAAAAATCATACTGGTGTCATCAGTGTTATGAATCAGTGTGATCTGTGTATCCGGTTTTACCATAAGTATCATGAGTGTTTTTCACGGATGGATAAAGAAATGAATTACAAAGCTTCTTATATACTTTCCAATGTTAAACACGGATGACACGCTGATGCCTTCTGTTTGTTCTACGTGTTTTACCCATAGACTAGTGTTGAGCCACCCCCGTAGTGTTCGAGTTCTGTTCGGTTCGTCGAACACCTTCGAACACCATTAAAACCAATGGCAGGCAAACAAAAACACATAGAAACACATAGAAAACACCTTCAAAGGTGTCCAAAACCTGACAAACTGCTCAGAAGACACAACTAACACATGGAAAAATGAAAAGTACATATAGTCATGCGAAAAGAAAAGAGGTGGAGGAGTAAAATGAGGGGGAGACACAGATATAGGCATGCCATGCCCTTCTAAAAGCAAAGAAGTGTGAAGCCGACATGGCCAGTCCGTTCCTGCCCGTGCCACCTCCGTGTCGCCGGGTTTGTGCCAGAGCCGCGGTGGACCCTGACGGCCAGCCCCCCTCTCCCAATACTGGTGCCTGTCCGCTGGTGGGTCGAGCGAGCCCCCCTGTGGTGGAGGCAGCTCTAAGCTTTTTAATTTAAATTGTCTCTCTAATTTGAATAAATACACTTTAAATCCTTTTACAAGGATCTATTGGAGGGCAAGTCTCATGCCAGCAGCCGCGTAATTCCAGCTCCAGTAGCGTCCACTAAAGCTGCTGCAGTTAAAAAGCTTTTATAAGGATCGAGCTCGGCGGTCCACAGCAAGGCGTCCTACCGCCAGTCCCAGCCCCTATGCCTTGGGGTGCCTCCCGATGCTCTTCACTGAGTATCCCGGGGTCCCGAAGCATTTCCTTTGAAAAAATTAAGTGTCCAAACTACAGGTGGTGTAGCTTGCTTAACCCGCTGGGATAATCCGCTGACTAGCAGACACTGCTACTAGGCACAAAGTATTTCCTGGGCTAGATGCAGTTAAAAATTTGTAATTAGATACTCTCGTTGGATGCTGAGAAAGCATTCCATAGAGGCTCCTGGCACGCCATATATTATTCTCTTAAAAAGATTGGGGTAGGGGACCCTTTTATAGCCAAAATCACGGCCCTGTATGGCAATACGTCACCTAGGCTGAAGATAAATGGAACTGTAGCACCCCGAGGGCTCGGTTGCTACAGAGGTATTGCACCTCACCCAGAGGTGTGATATCTCACTCTCAGGTAAGGATGGAGTGTGGATCAGGACCCCGACACCTGCATGCATTATACCACATTGCCGTGGGCAGGGCGACCAATATGCCCCTGAGATGGGCACGACAGTCCCTGTCCCTGGCTGGAGTGGGGGGAGGGAACACCGAGGAAGGGGATCCCTGTAGTGCAGGAGCAGGGAGGAAGCAGTTCCTGGGTGCATTGAGAAGGGAGTATAAAAGGTGGGCACCATCTTAGTTCAGTGAAGAGAAGTCTGAGCAGAAGTGACAGGGAGCAGGGGCTCTGCATGAGCTCTGCTCCGGAGGCGGGCCTAGTAACAGAGGCCCAGGCCTGGAAGAGGGAGAAGGAAGAGGAGCGGAGAAGGCTCCAGGAACGAGGAACGAAGGGATCCCAGGGGTGCGGACGGGCAAGTCGCCACCGCACGCCCGAATCCACCTGCGTGGAGGGGTCAGGCCAAAGGGGGGGACCGGTCCCCGAAACTAGTGGAGGCGAGAAACGACCCTCAGCTAGAAACCGGAGGCTGTGACATTTTATGTGGCGCAGCCCCTCGCTACACCCGCTAGGAAGGCACCACATAGGGTTAGGGAAACTGGCGCCAAGTTTACCAAGAGGAGGCCCGAGGCAGCCGGACAGAAGCGTTGGTAAGAAAGGCCAGACAAAGGACACACAAAGGCGGTCCTGTGAAGCGCTCCAAAGTTATCTGGGAGTTGTCTGAGACCCTCACCTGGTGAGCACAGTACGACGTGGGCAGCCGTTACCTGCAGAAGTGGTCTGGATAATAAGAACTGTGAGTAAAGGCCCTGGACTGCATCACTGACTCCGTGTCGTTACTGCTGCTGCCCTGCACCATCACCCCCGTCCTCCGCATACACTGCCCTGAGGCTATACTCCCGTGGGGAGTTATACTACGCTCTGCTGCACCCACAACACCAGCCTCAGCGGTCTGCCCTGCAGCGGCGGTTCACTCTGACCGCAATCCACGGGTGGCGTAGTCAGACATTTAAACATCAAAACCACATAAATAGTTCCGCCACTGGTTTGACCGCCCTGAGCCACGGAACCGGGTCGCCGCCATGGAGACTACAACCACCAGCATCCACCAAAAAGGGTCCGGCTCCGGGTGTCCCAAGGCCCAGGGGGCGCGTCAGAACATTTTCATCACCTTTCATAATCACCAATGGGACAAGGCAGGGATGTCCTCTGTCCCCTCTCTTATACATCCTAGTGACGGAGCACCTGCTCTCATCAATTCGCCATAACCCCAATATTAGGTGGATTGAGGTGGGAGGCACCGAGTACAAGTGCTCTCTATTTGCTGATGATGTCCTAGTATATATCACTCAATCACATATATCCATCCCTGCTGTTATGGCTGAAATAGATCACTTTGTTACATGGTCAAATTTTAAAATCAATGCAGCGAAGTCTGAGGCCCTCGATGTCTCCCTCCCCAAATCCATACAGGATTCCATCCAGTCCAACTTTCCCTTTGCCTGGCCCTCACAGGGTATCAAATACTTAGGAATTCCTATTCATAGAGACCTCTCCCATCTATGTTATCTTAATTTTGGGCCCTTTATTGAACAACTCCATACAGACCACGGTTGGCAAGTTAGAACTGTAAGATTCACTACGTGAACCACTGGTGTTTTGTGGAAAAGCACATGTACACTGTGTTCCAAATTATTATGCAAAAAGTGTTTAGGAGTGATAAGGGAAGAAATTGTTTGTTTGTCAGTTAAACTCATTGATGGTGATGTGTGTCAGGGCTCTTTATATCACTGTAAGCAATTGCAGACACCTGTGCTAATTAGTTTGGCAGGTGTGTCCAATGAAAGGCAAGACTACTTAAGAAGGCTGTCCCACATTATTAAGCAGCCTACATTTTCTGCCAAAATGGGAAAGAAAAAGGATGTGTCAGCTGCTGAGAAGCAACAAATTGTGGAGTGTTTAGGTCAAGGCAAGACTACAATCAACATTGTGCAATGATCAGGATGAAGTGTCTTGGCAATCAAGAAGTATGTAGCTGATTCACAGTACACACGTGTGCGTGCTGATAAGGGCAAATTGAGGACTCTTTCCTACAGGCAATTACGTCAGGTTAAAAGAGCAGTGGCAAAAAAACCTTGCCATAGCAGCAGACAAGTTTTTGAAGCTGCTGGTGCCTCCAACGTCCCCCGAACAAAAAGATGCAGGGTCCTTCAGCGGTTTGCAGCTGTGCGTAAGCCATCATGTCGACCTCCTCTATCTACTTCACACAAGCAGAAACGGCTCCAGTGGGCCAAACAATACATGAAGACTGACTTCAAAACTGTTTTGCTCACGGATGAGTGCCGTGCAACGCTCGATGGTCCAGATGGATGGAGTGGAGGATGGCTGGTTGATGGACACCCCACGCAAACACGGCTACAGCGCCAACAAGGAGGAGGTGGAGTAATGTTTTGGGCTGGAATCATGGGGAGAGAGATTGTCGGTCCCTTTAGGATCCCTGAAGGGGTAAAGATGAACTCCATAATGTATGTGGAGTTTCTCAAATAGCACTTCCTGCCATAGTTCAAGAAGAAGAACAGTGTATTCCACAGCAAGATCATTTTCATGCATGATAATGCACCGTCTCATGCTGCACATAACACATCTGCATCTCTGGCTGATATGGGCATAAAAGGGGACAAACTTATGGTGTGACCCCCATGCTCCCCTGACCTCTACCCCATTCAGAACCTCTGGAGCATCATCAAAAGTAGTGTCTATGATGGCGGGAGGCAGTTCACATCTAAGCAACAGCTCTGGGAGGATATTCTGTCCTCATGCAAAACAATTGAAGCAGAAACCATCCAAAACCTGACAAATTCAATGGACGAGAGAGTTCAGAAGCTCCTTTCGAACAAGGGGTCCTATGTGCAAATGTAACATCACCTAGAATAAAGTTTTGAGTTGAAAACTGTTTGATTTTAGTTTCTACTAACCTGCTAATGCTTATAATTTCAAAAATGACCATTTTTTTGTTATTTATTAAAATGAAAAGGTTGATCGAAGAGTGTGGGGGATCTAAGAGTGTGGCAACCCAGTAGTCAGGATTACTTCGAATTCTGACAATCTGAGGGTCATGTTGCAGGTAGTGCAGCAAGAAGGCACTCCTGTGTCTTGCGCATCTAGGAGCCACAAAATTATTTTCCGGGCTAGATGCAGCTAAAAATTATTATTAATTTTAAATCTGGTGGAGCTTAGTATAGATGGCCTAATAGAATTAGTACTGCACACTGCTACAAAGCCCAAATAATTTTCCAGCCAAGATACATATAAACATGATTATTAATTTTAAATCTGGTGGAGCTTAGTATAGATGGCCTAATAGAATCAGTACTGCACACTGCTACAAAGCCCAAATTATTTTCCAGCCAAGATACAGATAAACATGATTAGTAATTTTAAATCTGGTGGAGCTTAGTATAGATGGCCTAATAGAATCAGTACTGCACACTGCTACAAAGCCCAAATAATTTTCCAGCCAAGATACGGATAAACATGATTAGTAATTTTAAATGTGGTGGAGCTTAGTATAGATGGCCTAATAGAATCATTACTGCACACTGCTACAAAGCCCAAATTATTTTCCAGCCAAGATACAGATAAACAAGATTAGTAATTTGAAAGCTTAAAAAGGTTGGTGAGGTGATTTTAACCAATCATCAAGCTTTTACTCTCCCCAGGATGACACAGGGGTAGAAAAGTCATTTCGGATCCATGATTTGTTCATCTTTATGAACGTGAGTCTGTCTACATTATCAGTGGAGAGCCGCGTGCGCTTATCTGTCAGCACACCACCAGCAGCGCTGAACACACGTTCAGACAGAACGCTGGCTGCAGGGCATGACAAGATCTCCAAGGCGTAAGTGGCGAGCTCCGGCCATTTATCCAGATTGGAAGCCCAAAAAGAGCAAGGGTCCAGTGACACAGTCATGGCTTCAATGTTTACTTGGAGATACTCCTGTACCATTGTCTCTAGGCATTGACTATGTGTCAGACTTCTTGTCTCCTGTGGCCTTGCAAAGGATGGGCAAAAAAAGTGGTGAAATGATTCCGCAAAATTGATGTTACCAGCAGATACTGTCTTTCTGTTACGGTTTGAGTGCTGAACACTCGACGGTCCCACGGTTGGCAAGTTGGAACTTTGTGTTTTGTGGAAAAGCACATGTAAGATTCTGCAACAGTCTCTGCTGATACTCCTGCATGCGTGCATCCCTTTCTATGGCAGGAATAATTTCTGCAAATTTACTTTTGTACCGGGGATCTAACAGTGTGGCAACCCAGTAGTCAGGATTATTTCTAATTCTCACAATTCGAGGGTCATGTTGCAGGTAGTGCAGCAAGAAGGCACTCATGTGTCTTGCGCATCCAGGAGCACCAAGTCCCTGGTGTGTTGGTGGCGAGGTAACAATCATGCTTGCTTCCTCTGTCCTCTCCCCCCAACCTCGCACAACAGAAATGTGATCAAGGTCTCCTTCATCTGATGAGTCTTCCATCAGTTCGTCCTCCACTTCTTCCTGGGCTCCTGCACCTTCCTCACTAGTTTGGCTGCTACCATGTGCCCTGGTAAAACCATCTCCCCCACCCTCACATGCCTGCTGTCTTGGTGCTGCCGACCGTTTGGACCTTGCAGATGTTAGCCCTTCCGCATACAACTCCTCCTCCTCTACTTCCTCCACCTCCTCTTGTGCCACCACCTGACTCCGAATTCTGTTTAACATGTGCTCCAGCATGTAAATCACCGGAATAGTCATGCTGATAATGGCATCGTCAGCACTAAACATCTTCGTCACCATTTCAAAACTGTGCAGAAAGGTGCATAGGTCCCTGATCTGAGACCACTCCTCCAGCGTGATTTGCCCCACCTCGGGATCTCTTTGGCCCAGGCTATACGTCAGAATGTATTGCACCAGGGCTTGTCGGTGCTGCCACAGTCGCTGCAACATGTGCAGGGTTGAATTCCACCGGGTAGGCACATCGCATTTTAGCCGGTGAAGTGGCAGGCCCAACGACTTCTGTAGAGATGTAAGTCGCTAAGCTGCGGGATGCGAACGGCGGAAGTGAGCACACAGCGACCGTGCCCTCTGCAAAAGGCCATCTAGTCTGGGATAGTGGGCTAAAAATTGCTGGACAACCAGGTTCAACACGTGAGCCATACAAGGCACGTGTGTGACATTGCCCCGGCGAAGGGCCGCACCCAGGTTTGCAGCATTGTCGCACACGGCCTTCCCTGGTTTCAGGTCCAGTGGAGACAACCATTCATGAAATTGGTTCTCCAGAGCTGACCACAACTCCTCAGCTGTGTGACTCACATTTCCCAGACATTTCAAAGTAAAAAACGCCTGATGACGTTGAGCCCTACTGCCAGCATAGTAAGGAGGTGTGCAGGATCCCTTCTGCGCAGTTAGAAAGCTTGTGGCTTGACCAGACAGGCTTTGGGTGCAGGTGGAGGACCGAGAGGAGGTTGAGGAGGCAGAAGCAGTGGAGGAACTTTGAGATAAAGAGGATTGACGCACAACTCGTGGGGACGGCAAGACTTGGACAGCAGCCCCTTGTCCTGCTGTCACCATAGTTACCCAGTGCCCAGTCAGCGACATGTAACGCCCCTGTCCATGCCTACTCGTCCAAGTGTCTGTGGTGAAATGCACCCTGTCACACACAGAGTTTCTCAAAGAAGTGGTGATGTTGTGTGCGACATGCTGGTGGAGCGCAGGCACACCTTTCTCTGAGAAGTAGTGCCGACTGGGCATCTGGTACTGGGGCACTGCGACGGACATAAGGTCTCGAAAATCCTCTGTCCACCAGGCGGAAAGGCAGCATTTCTGTAGCCAAGAGCTTGCAGATGGTGAAATTCAACCTCTTAGCTTTCTCATGGCTAGGAGGAAATGGTCTTTTACTTGTCCACATCTGAGGGACCGAGGGCTGGCTGTTGTGCTTAGACGGGGTTGATAAGGGTGTCCCCGGCAAACTGCCGGTCTGTGAGGAAGATGCAGGCGGACATGTTAGGTTGCCTTGATCCAAAGGTGGTGCTATCGATGTCGGACAGCGCTAAACACCAGCTGGTGTTACCACCTCCAAAGAAAATGATGACCTGCCAATCACGCTGGCTGTTGCGGGTAAAGAGGTGGCAGGTCTGCGTCCCAAAACAGGTGTGACTGCTGTCCCCCCAGTCACAGAGGATGAAGAGGCCGCGGATGCACACGATGTGGCAGACGGTCGTTGGCCCGGCCGGCTAGGCCGCATTGTAGCACAGTGAGCTTCCCACTGCAACTTATGCATCATGTCCATGTGCCGGTTCATGCGTGAAGTACTCAAACTATGTATTTTTTGGCCTCTACTTAGCTTTTGCTGACAAATGTTACAGATAACACAAGTTGGGTCATCTTTATCGATCTGAAAAAATGCCCAGGCTATGCAAGGCTTAGCACCCATGCGACCTGAAGAGCCACCACGACTTGTGGTCAGAGGCAGAGTTGTGTTTGAGGATGCAGTTGTTGACGTGCTTCCAGTACTACGTCTCTGTCCAGGAAGGCGCAACCTGACCTCGTCATCACTAGCATCCTCATCCACCTTCTCTGCTGACCTCATCTCTTGGCTGACTGTGGGTTGACAGTAAGTGGGATCTCCAACCTCATCATCATCACCCTGTGTGTTATCACACCCGTCGTCCTCAGAGCCAACCTGTTCCTGCCCTGACAAAAAACTAAAGTTGTCGCTCCAATCAGGTATTTGAGTCTCATCATCGTCTTCCTCATTGTCGCCACCAACAGGAGTTACAGTTTGGGAATGAGGGTCTACATTATGGTCAGAACCTTCTGCGTCTGGTCCTGGATCCGACTCATAAAGATTCTGGGCATCAGTAAAGATCATTTCCTCGTCTGGATTCACAGAAGCTCTGGAGCCGACCTCTGATTCCCAGGCTATAGTATGAGTAAACAGCTCTGCAGACTCAACCATCTGTTCTACCCCATACTCAGATGGGCAGCTGGAGATTTGGGAGCTGTGAGGAAGCAAGTGCGATTGGGGTGATACCTCTGAGGACTGGAGTATTTGTGATGTTGAAGTTGAGGTGGAGGAGAGCCCACTTAAAGGAGCACTTGATATCCGTTGAAGCACCTGCTGTTTTTGTGCCTCATCTGGAATTTGTAGCGATTGGCGTGGCCATAAGAAAGGGATCTTATCGCATTGTCCGCTAAAAGAAGTAGACATTTTAGTTTGGCTGGAAGATGGTCTTTCTTCTGCAGATGTTACTGTTGCTTTAACACCTACCCCACGGACACAACCTTTTTTCCCCTTCCCAACACGCCTATTCCCCTTTCCACCAGCAGCAGGCCTTTTTCCACTCATTTTGGTGGTTAACTAATTCACAACTCTGGAGTTGTTTGCACAAAAAAACAATGGATGGGAACCGAGCAGAGCTGAGTGGCCAAACTGTGGTATTAAGCCAAAAGTATTGGCTGGGTTAGATGCAGATAAAAATGATATTGAATTTGCAACCTGATGGAGGTCAGTATAGATGGACTAATAGAACAAGTTCCACACACTGCTAGAAGCCCAAATATTTTTTCAGAGCTAGATGCAGAAAAAAATTATTTTTAATTTGCAACCTGATGGAGGTCAGTATAGATGGACTAATAGACCAAGTCCCACACACCGCTAGAAGCCCAAATATTTTTTCAGAGCTAGATGCAGAAAAAAATTATATTCAATTTGCAACCTGCTGGAGGTCAGTATAGAAGGACTAATAGAACAAGTCCCACACACTGCTAGAAGCCCAAATATTTTTTCAGAGCTAAATGAAGAAAAAAATTATTTTTAATTTGCAACCTGATGGAGGTCAGTATAGATGGACTAATAGACCAAGTCCCACACACTGCTAGAAGCTCAAATATTTTTTCAGAGCTAGATGCAGAAAAAAATTATTTTTAATTTGCAACCTGATGGAGGTCAGTATAGATGGACTAATAGAACAAGTCCCACACGCTGCTAGAAGCCCAAATATTTTTTCAGAGATAAATGAAGAAAAAAATTATTTTTAATTTGCAACCTGATGGAGGTCAGTATAGATGGACTAATAGACCAAGTCCCACACACTGCTAGAAGCCCAAATATTTTTTCAGAGCTAGATGCAGAAAAAAATTATTTTTCATTTGCAACCTGATGGAGGTCAGTATAGATGGACTAATAGACCAAGTCCCACACACCGCTAGAAGCCCAAATATTTTTTCAGAGCTAGATGCAGAAAAAAATTATATTCAATTTGCAACCTGCTGGAGGTCAGTATAGAAGGACTAATAGAACAAGTCCCACACACTGCTAGAAGCCCAAATATTTTTTCAGAGCTAAATGAAGAAAAAAATTATTTTTAATTTGCAACCTGATGGAGGTCAGTATAGATGGACTAATAGACCAAGTCCCACACACTGCTAGAAGCCCAAATATTTTTTCAGAGCTAGATGCAGAAAAAAAATATTTTTAATTTGCAACCTGATGGAGGTCAGTATAGATGGACTAATAGACCAAGTCCCACACACCGCTAGAAGCCCAAATATTTTTTCAGAGCTAGATGCAGAAAATTTTTTTATTCAATTTGCAACCTGATGGAGGTCAGTATAGAAGGACTAATAGAACAAGTCCCACACACTGCTAGAAGCCCAAATATTTTTTCAGAGCTAAATGAAGAAAAAAATTATTTTTAATTTGCAACCTGATGGAGGTCAGTATAGATGGACTAATAGACCAAGTCCCACACACTGCTAGAAGCCCAAATATTTTTTCAGAGCTAGATGCAGAAAAAAATTATTTTTAATTTGCAACCTGATGGAGGTCAGTATAGATGGACTAATAGACCAAGTCCCACACACTGCTAGAAGCCCAAATATTTTTTCAGAGCTAGATGCAGAAAAAAATTATTTTTAATTTGCAACCTGATGGAGGTCAGTATAGATGGACTAATAGACCAAGTCCCACACACCGCTAGAAGCCCAAATATTTTTTCAGAGCTAGATGCAGAAAATTTTTTTATTCAATTTGCAACCTGATGGAGGTCAGTATAGATGGACTAATAGACCAAGTCCCACACACTGCTAGAAGCCCAAATATTTTTTCAGAGCTAGATGCAGAAAAAAATTATTTTTAATTTGCAACCTGATGGAGGTCAGTATAGATGGACTAATAGACCAAGTCCCACACACTGCTAGAATCCCAAATATTTTTTCAGAGCTAGATGCAGAAAAAAATTATTTTTAATTTGCAATCTGATGGAGGTCAGTATAGATGGACTAATAGACCAAGTCCCACACACCGCTAGAAGCCCAAATATTTTTTCAGAGCTCGATGCAGAAATTTTTTTTATTCAGTTTGCAACCTGATGGAGGTCAGTATAGAAGGACTAATAGAACAAGTCCCACACACTGCTAGAAGCCCAAATATTTTTTCAGAGCTAAATGAAGAAAAAAATTATTTTTAATTTGCAACCTGATGGAGGTCAGTATAGATGGACTAATAGACCAAGTCCCACACACTGCTAGAAGCCCAAATATTTTTTCAGAGCTAGATGCAGAAAAAATTATTTTTAATTTGCAACCTGATGGAGGTCAGTATAAATGGACTAATAGACCAAGTCCCGCACACCGCTAGAAGCCCAAATATTTTTTCAGAGCTAGATGCAGAAAATTTTTTTATTCAATTTGCAACCTGATGGAGGTCAGTATAGATGGACTAATAGACCAAGTCCCACACACTGCTAGAAGCCCAAATATTTTTTCAGAGCTAGATGCAGAAAAAAATTATTTTTAATTTGCAACCTGACGGAGGTCAGTATAGATGGACTAATAGACCAAGTCCCACACACTGCTAGAAGCCCAAATATTTTTTCAGAGCTAGATGCAGAAAAAAAATATTTTTAATTTGCAACCTGATGGAGGTCAGTATAGATGGACTAATAGAACAAGTCCCACACGCTGCTAGAAGCCCAAATATTTTTTCAGAGATAAATGAAGAAAAAAATTATTTTTAATTTGCAACCTGATGGAGGTCAGTATAGATGGACTAATAGACCAAGTCCCACACACTGCTAGAAGCCCAAATATTTTTTCAGAGCTAGATGCAGAAAAAAATTATTTTTAATTTGCAACCTGATGGAGGTCAGTATAGATGGACTAATAGACCAAGTCCCACACACCGCTAGAAGCCCAAATATTTTTTCAGAGCTAGATGCAGAAAAAAATTATATTCAATTTGCAACCTGCTGGAGGTCAGTATAGAAGGACTAATAGAACAAGTCCCACACACTGCTAGAAGCCCAAATATTTTTTCAGAGCTAAATGAAGAAAAAAATTATTTTTAATTTGCAACCTGATGGAGGTCAGTATAGATGGACTAATAGACCAAGTCCCACACACTGCTAGAAGCCCAAATATTTTTTCAGAGCTAGATGCAGAAAAAAATTATATTCAGTTTGCAACCTGATGGAGGTCAGTATAGATGGACTAATAGAATGATGCTATGCCCAAAAGATTTTACTTCACTAGGTGCAGTAAAAAAATTTATATTCTATACACAGGTGGTATATCTTGCAACACAGATAGGCTACTCCACTGACTAACACACTCTACAATAGGCCAAAAAGGATTAGCTTTGCTAGATTCAGCCAAATGCTGTGAAAAAAACTTGCACAGCACTGGCACAGACCTGCCTGGCAAAAACTGATAGGAACTGATGTAACCTAGTCCTGAAAAGGACTCCAATTACAATTAGTCTTTACTCCCACAATCTATCTATTTAAGAGCACAGACCTGCTTGATAAAAGTCGTAGGAAATGCTGTAACCTAGTCCTTAAAAGGACTGCAATCACAACTATTCCCTACTCCCAAGCTATCTGTATATTTGTGCGAAAATTGGCTTGAAATTAACAAGGTATAGCGCACACAGCAACAGCGGTGCCGTCTAACACGCAGCTGCAGCAGTGAGAAAATGGTGGCGACGGGGAAAATGGCTTGGTCTTATAGGGCAAGGACATGTGACATACACTGCCAATCACACATGCCCTTGCTTGTGTGAAAAAAAGCACTTCGCTCCGTGTGTGCGCTGCTGATAGGCTGACAGATTGCACCTCCCCACTGCAAATGCGGGAAAGAGAAAAAAAAATGGAGATCTTCATTGTTCCTGCAGAGATCCATCCCCTGCCCCTCCCCCCGCCCCGCTGTACACTCAAACTGCGTATTAACATTAATTTTCATCATTACTGAGAAAAAATCCAGTTATGATTTTGGTGCACGAACAGTTATCGAACATAACCTCGAACAGCCGAATTTTTCTCAAATTGTTCGTGTTCGCCGACCGGCTCGAACACCGCCCAAAACAGCTCGAATTTGAGATTGGCGAACAGTTCGAGTAGAACAACGCTCATCTCTAGTCTTTACTCCCAACCTATCTATTTAAGAGCACAGATCTGCCTGATAAAAGTCGTAGGAAATGCTGTAACCTAGTCCTTAAAAGGACTGCAATCACAACTCTTCCCTACTCCCAAGCTATCTGTAGATTTGTGTGAAAATTGGCTTGAAATTAACAAGGTATAGTGCACACAGCAACAGCGGTGCCGTTTAACACGCAGCTGCAGCAGTGAGAAAATGGTGGCGACGGGGAAAATGGCTGGGTCTTATAGGGCAAGGACATGTGACATACACTGCCAATGACACATGCCCTTGCTTGTGTGAAAAAAAGCACTTCGCTCCGTGTGTGCGCTGCTGATAGGCTGACAGATTGCACCTCCCCACTGTAAATGCGGGAAAGAGAAAAAAAAATGGAGATCTTCATTATTCCTGCAGAGATCCATCCCCTGCCCTCCCCCCGCCCCGCTGTACACTCAAACTGCGTATTAACATTAATTTTCAGCATTACTGAGAAAAAATCCAGTTATGATTTTGGGACACGAACAGTTATCGAACATAACCTCGAACAGCCGAATTTTTTTCAAATCGTTCGTGTTCGCCGAACGGCTCGAACACCGCCCAAAACAGCTCGAATTTGAGATTGGCGAACAGTTCGAGTCGAACAACGCTCATCTCTACCATAGACTTGTATTGGCCCTTGTCATCGGAAAAAAATGGACATATGAATAGCACCCTAGGTTATAATGGATACGTGTGGTGTCCGTGAAAAAAACGAATACCACATGTACAGGAAAAAATGGAATGAAATCTAATAGTTACTTGTGTGGCACCCCTGCTGCACATTCGTGCCAGAGATCCTAGAGGGGTGCATGGACGGATTCCTCCACAAGAGGCCCTCACAGCATACACACACCTCCACCTTCCACCTCAGACCACCAGAGGGAGCCCGGATAGAGATATAAATAGGGAAGGTGGAGCTAGGCAGTCAGTTCCAACGGAGAGTTCAGAGGAGCTTAACCAGCTCACCCCGCAACCATATACCGGACACCGGGTCCGCGTCTGCAATGATCTCTAGGACCAGCAGAAACTACCGAAACCCCTGGCGAACTACATGTCCCAGGAATACCAAAAGCTGACTGTAATACCAGGGTCAGGAATCACAGAGACCTAAGAGACCAGGGAGTGTGATCACCAACAGAAGGCCCTACCACCAGGTCAGCAGATGCAAGACAGAGACCAAGTTAGGCCTAGCTCCAGGCAGGTCATAAACTTAACAGGAAAAGGCAAGAAACAGGAGGCCCCACACCCGCTCACTGGGGAGAGTCCTGAAATGCACCCTTCACCCAACAGTGCCCTGGATCGTGCCTGAAACACCACCAGTAAAGGTACTGAAGTGAACATTCGTGTGTGTGCCTATTCTTCCTCTGACCCAGCTGGGTTCCCTCTGTCCTGCATCCCTTCTCCTACGCTGCCCTGAGGCCCTGCTCCACCTGTGGGGAGCCACACCATCTAAGCTGCCTGATCACCGGTCTCAGAGGACTGTAGCAGCGCTGGTGATCCTCACCAGATACCACTGGTGGCTTCACAAACTTTTCCTATCCCATACACCTTTCCCCCATTATCCATTCCTTGCTTTTTAAGAGTGACCCCAGGGTACGGCCTCGGGAGCCGGCCACCGCGGCATCCCCCCAAAACTAATAACAAGACCCGGGCGCCGAGTCGTCCCCATCCCCTGGGCGCGTCACCTCTTCCTCGCGTCACGAACAGGATACCGTGCCCGCTGCAACGACGGAGTGTTATGCCCGTTGCCACCGAGTACTGTGCGCCTTTAATCAAAAACTGTGTGTTTAACTGTGGCGAAGATTGCCACCATTGTTGGGCCGCCGAGCGGGAAAAAGGGCGTAACCGTGGGAAACTGAGAGGCGTTTCCGCGCCTACAGGGACCCCTTTACACCCAGTAGGAACCACCGGAATCCCTGGAGGACTACAGGTCCCAGGTTCACCAACCGCTGACTACAGTACCAGGGCTAGGAGTCATGGAGGCCCCAGCGTCCAGGGAGAGTGATCTCCAAAGAGAAGGCCCTACCACCAGGTCAGCAGGTGCAAAGAGAGACAGTAACCAAGCTAGCTCCAGGCAGGTCAGAAGCTTAGAAAAGAAAGCAACGGATCAGGAGGCCCTATACCCGCTCACTGGGGGGAGTCCAAAAGTGCGCCCTTCACCTGGAGTACCCTGGACCGTGCCTGCAGCATCACCAGTAAAGGTACTGAAGTTTACCCCCGTGTGAGTGTCCGTCCTTCCTCCGGGACCATCCTGCCGTCTCCCCCCCTGCACCACCATCCATTACACCCCACGCTGCCCTGGAGCTAGCTCTACCTGTGGAGAGCCACACCATCCCTGCTGCCGTAACACCAGCTCCAGAGGACTGCTCCGCAGCGGCGGCACCCCTTAGCCGCATTCCACAGGTTGGGTCATGAACTGTCCAAATCCCCCATATCTATCCCCCTTTTACTGACCGCCTTGGGTCACGGACCGGGCCAGCTACCGTGATATCCCCCAGCAACCAGAGGCCCGGCTGCCGAGTACCCCATGGCCCAGGGGGCGCGTCACTTGCGTCCGTTCTGCCCGACTACTCTGTTAGCACCCGAGTGTGCTTGGATAACACCTTATCTGAGCACGTTCGCTCAAAACTATCCGTTATTGCTAATCTACCATCTCCTGACTCCAAAGTGGAACTTGACTCATCTCTTGCTCAAAATTCAACATGATGACATTGTAGGTATAACTTCATATGCCTCACATTACTACATCCGAGACAACCGAGTCTTTACTCTAACATTAAGAGACTTATGGTCTTTAACGAATTACGCACACTCCATACTGACATAGTCTTCTTGCAGGATACTCAATTAAACTTAGAGGGGAATTGTAAATTTGCCAAGCATCTATACCCTATAATATATTTAGCTTCTCAGACCACGAAAAAGGCAGGTGTGGCAGTGCTGATCTCAGGGACATTTACTCAGTGATTAAGGATCCCCAGGGAAGATACCTTATACTACAAGGCACTTATAGACACATTCCAATTATATTATGTAATATATATGTACCAAATGTCTCACAAATTCCATTTTTGAACCATATGTTCCTAAAACTTCCCCCATCAGCCTGGATTATTGGAGGAGACTTCATTGATTTTTATTAAGCGGATCTCTACATAGGCTAACAGATAACCTTCGGAAAATTATACGCTAATTTGCTTTATATGATCTATGGCATATAAATCACTCTACAGAAAAAACATTTTTCCTTTTTCTCCCCCCCCTCATATGGCACACATACCTGAATCGATTATTGCTTTGGAAATATCCAAACACTTAAACTGACAGCAGATGCTAGAATAGATGTTATCTCGTGGTCTGACCTCTCGACTCTGACACTCACTCTTAATCAAACTTCAACCCAGACTAAGGCATGCCATTGGAGGATTAATGAAACCCTGCTTAAAACAGCGCTTTACAGGTATGAGCTGGAAAAAGAAATTGTCAAATACTTTGAGATTAACAAGGGATCGGTCCCTACGTTTTCTACTATCTGGAAAGCACATAAGGCCGTGTTTAGGTGAAACTGCTTAGCATTGGGCACCCGCATCAAAAAAGATAGATCGCAGCAGACCTCCTGACTGACCAGCAAAGGACTCTTGAAGCCAAACTATTAGGCTATGTGCCCACGATGCAGAAATGCTCCGGATTTTTCTTGAGCGTTTCTGCATCTCCCTGGCAGAAAAAACGCATGCGGATTGTACATGCGGATTGTACATGCGGATTGTACATGCGTTTTTCCTGCCAGGGACATGCAGATGTGAAGCGTTCTTCACATGCATTTCCGCATGCGGGTTGACAAGCGCTTTCCAAGCGATTTTAGCATCACTTGGAAAGTGCTTGACAACTTGGTCACACTATATAAATCCAGGCAAACGGCATAGATTTATATAGTGTGACCGTAAAGAATGGTAAAAAATAAAAAAATAAATATATACTTACCTTCTGATGGCCCCCGGAGTCTTTATTCGTTCCGTCCTGGCTTGCTGGCAGCTTGCGGTACACCTGCCGTCACATGACTAAATGACGTCAGCGCAGGTCCTTCAGTCCACCGCGATCTGCCAGCAAGCGAAGACAAGCACACCGCGGGCCATCAGAAGGTAAATATAATATTTATTTTATTTTTTTTTTTACAGGTTCTACAGCACATGCGGATTATCATTGGGGAACATGGCAGACCTTCTACCAAGCGCTTTTTAAGCGTTTCTGCAGCGGAATTGCCGCTGTGGAAACGCTTAAAAAACGCATTGTGGACACACAGCCTTAACCCATCCAAGAGAACTCAGAGATATTATTCAAACCTTTCTGCTGGAATGTAAACTTCCTACTGGCTCCACAGAGGCTATAGCCTCTCATAATAAATCAATCACCCTGGAAGAATTAGATGAGGTACTTAAATTACTTCCTAACGGCATATCACCGGGACCAGATGGGCTGACTTATCTATATTTTAAAACATTTAAACATTTAAAGCACTTCTAACCTCCCATTTAGTCACTCTGTTTAACGAATTCCTTACAGGTTCATCATTACCGCCCACTATGCTACACTCATATATCACTCTCTTTCCAAAACCAGGGAAAAACTCATTAGATTGTACTAACTACAGGCCCATTGCTTTACTTAATGCAGTTTTAAAAATCTTCACCAAAATACTTGCATTACGTTTGTCTGTTTGCCTTCTTCGTCTTATCCATAAAGACCAGGTGCTATTAATACCATGTAGGCAATGGAGTGATAACACAAGGAAGGTAAGAGACCTCATAGAAGTCATAAATAAGATGGAGAGATCAGCACTGCTACTCAGCATAGACGCAGAGAAGGCCTTTGACCATCTAGGGTTGTCATTTATGTTTGAAACTCTGAACCAATTTGGACTCTCAAGCTCGTTCATCACAGCCCTAAAAAGTATTTACTCCCAACCTTCCGTGTCAGTTAAACTCCCACATGTACTATCTCAGCCTTTTCTTATCCATAATGGTACTTGACAGGGGTGTCCCCTATCTCCCCTATTATTTGTTTTATGTATAGACCCTCTGGCTGCTGCCATACGTCTTGACCCAAACATTCACGGAGTAATGGTGAGGGACAGGGAATTCAAACTATCTCTATTTGCAGATGATGTTCTATTGACACTAACACAAGTACATATCACTCTACCTAACCTGCACGCTCTTTTGGGAAATTGTGGTCAACTTTCTGGCTATAAAGTCAACAATAGAAAAACAGAAGCCCTCCCTCTAAATGTCCCAGACTTTTTGTTAAATCCACTAGAGGGAAACTATAATTACAGATATAAAGACACTTTTCTAACATACTTAGGGATTCAGTTGTCCTCCAACTACTAAACATTATACCAACATAATTATCCCCATTTATTCATTGAACTTAGGAGACTACTCAATACATGGAAGAGTCTTCCGTTATCTCTGTTTGGAAGAATCTCAGCGGTCAAAATCACCATACTTCCAAAACTCTTACACGTGTTTGAAACCTTTCCCGTATGTGTTCCTTATAGGGGGCTATGTAATGTTCAGTCATTCATTCTTCTATTTATTTGGGCACACAAAAGGCACAGGATTAAAAATCAAATTCTACTTCCGAGTAAAGGTGGATTGGGTGTCCCTAATATTATCAAGTACTACTGGGCAGCTCACCTTCCCCATGAGATCTCTGCTACTGGAAGTGGAAAGGAAGAACAAAGACAAAACAATTTAAATAATAAAAATATGGGAGGAAGAGAAACCAATCACAAACTAAAATGTTTTTATACAAATGCACAAAGCATGGGCAACAAACAAGGAGAATTGGAACTACTAATGCAGGAAAAGGAATATGATGTCATTGGAATCACTGAAACTTGGTGGGACGATACACATGATTGGAATAAAAGGCTGAAAGGGTACAACTTATTTGCAAGAAACAGACTTGATAAACGAGGAGGAGGTGTTGCATTGTATGTTAGAAAAGCGTATATCTGTACAGAGATTGAAGCTTCAGAGACTGGGAGTTCTGTGGAAACTGTTTGGGTAAGAATACAAGGAGAGAACAACGGAAAGGACACCATTGTAGGCATTTACTACAGGCCACCTGGGCAAGCTGAAGATATGGATGAACTCTTTATGTATCAAATGACCAAGTTCTCCAAAAAATATGACGTAGTGGTCATGGGAGATTTCAACTATCCAGACATTTGTTGGGAATCTCTCTCAAGTAAAACTAACAGGTCAAGCAAATTCTTATCCTCTCTTGCTGACAACTTTATCTTCCAAAAGGTAGGGGAGAAAACAAGGGGATCTGCTACTTTGGATCTAATCCTTATAAACAGGGAGGAAATGGTTGAGGAGGTAAAGGTGGCTGGGACCCTAGGAGGCAGCGATCATGCTATTATAGAATTTTGGATAACTAGAGGAGGAAGACATGTGAAGACTCAAACTTCAAGGTTAGATTTTAGAAAGGCAGATTTTAAGAGACTCAGAAAGAGAATAGGAGGGATCCAATGGCTGGATGTCCTTAAGGACAAAAATGTCCAGGAAGGATGGGAAGTTTTTAAAAATGAGATTCTCAAAGCACAATCGTTAACAATCCCGAAAAGTAGGAAGAATGGGAAGCATTTAAGGAAACCAGGATGGATGAACACAGAACTTAAACACATGCTAAAAAGAAAGAAAGAAATGTTTATTAAATGGAAAGAGGGAGGCATATCTAAAGAAGATTATAATGCAGTCTGCAGATCCTGCAGGGCACGTATCAGGTTAGCTAAAGCTGACAATGAATTAAGGCTTGCAAGAGATGTCAAAAGCAATAAAAAAGGATTTTGGGGGTATGTCAAAAGTAAAAGAAAAGTCAAAGATGCTATAGGATTTTTACAGGATGAAAATGGAGAAATGGTAAGAGAGGATGTTGAGAAGGCCGAACTTTTTAATTCCTATTTTGCATCTGTTTTCTCTCAGAAAGAAAATGTAACATCAACTGATCTTCACTGTCCTTTTAAAGGAATAGAGGAATCCAAGTTATCTGTAAACAGAAAGATTGTGAGGGAATATTTAGCTAACATAAATGAGTTCAAGTCTCCAGGTCCAGATGAATTACACCCCAGAGTACTGAAGGAGATCGTAGAAGAAATTTTAGAACCACTCTCCATAATCTTTGAAAATTCTTGGAGAACAGGAGAAGTCCCAGAAGACTGGAGAAGAGCAAATGTTGTTCCTATCTTCAAAAAGGGGAAGAAGGTGGACCCAGGGAACTATAGGCCGGTGAGTCTGACTTCTATACCAGGAAAGATCTTTGAACAAATTATTAAACAACATGTATGTAAGTACATGGATAAGAATGAAGTGATTAACCAGAGTCAGCATGGGTTTGTAACTAACAAGTCATGTCAGACTAACTTAATTTCCTTCTATGACAGAATCACTGACTGGGTGGATCAGGGAAATGCTGTAGATATAGTATATCTTGACTTCAGCAAAGCATTTGACAAAGTATCTCACACCATCCTTATTGAAAAAATGACCAAGTATGCAATGGACCAGGCAACTGTTAGGTGGATTCATAACTGGCTTAGTGATCGGACTCAAAGGGTGGTTGTAAATGGCTTCACATCCAGCTGGATGAATGTCTCAAGTGGGGTACCACAGGGCTCCGTCCTGGGACCTGTATTGGTCAACATCTTTATCAATGATTTAGGTGAAGGAATTGAGGGTAAACTGATTAAATTTGCTGATGACACAAAGCTAGGAGGGATAGCTAATACTAGAGAAGAGAGAGAGAGGTTTCAAAAAGATCTAAATAAACTGGAGCAGTGGGCAGCAGCCAACAGAATGGTTTTTAACAGGGAAAAATGCAAAGTACTACATCTGGGCAATAAAAATGAAAAAAGCAGATACAGAATGGGAGGAATAGAGCTAAGCAACAGTACATGTGAAAAAGACTTAGGTATACTAATAGATCATAGACTGAACATGAGTCAACAGTGTGATGCAGCAGCAAAAAAGGCAAATACAATTCTGGGATGTATTAACAGAAGCATACAGTCTAGATCACGTGAAGTCATTATCGGTCTTTACTCCTCTTTGGTCAGACCTCATCTGGAATACTGTGTACAGTTTTGGGCACCACATTTTAAAAAAGACATAGACAAACTGGAGCAAGTTCAGAGAAGAGTGACCAGAATGGTGACTGGTCTGCAAACCATGTCCTATGAGGAACGGTTGCAGGATTTGGGAATGTTTAGCTTGCAAAAAAGAAGACTGAGAGGAGACTTAATAGCTGTCTACAAATATGTCAAGGGCTGTCACATTGTAGAAGGATCATCTTTATTCTCATTTGCACAAGGAAAGACTAGAAGCAATGGGATGAAACTAAATGGGAGGAGACACAGATTAGATATTAGAAAAAACTTTTTGACAGTTAGGGTGATTAATGAGTGGAACAGGCTGCCACGAGAGGTGGTGAGTTCCCCTTCAATGGACGTCTTCAAACAGAGGCTGGACAGACATCTGTCTGAGATGATCTAGTGAATCCTGCTTTGAGCAGGGGGTTGGACCAGATGACCCAGGAGGTCCCTTCCAACTCTACCATTCTATGATTCTATGATTCTATGATATCCCAGAGTGGTCTAATCTCAGAGCATTCTTTAGATGGATGGAAGTTTAGAAACTTTGGTTACCCCTGATGTGCCCCCTGGGCCGTGGGATACTTGGCAGCCGGGCCTCTGGTTGCTGGGGAATACCACGGTGGCTGGCCTGGTCCGTGACCCAGGGCAGTCAGTAAAAAGGGGGAGATTTATAGGGGATTTGGGAAAGTGTTTGTGACGCCACCTGTGGATTGCGGCTACGGGGTGCCGCCGCTGTGGAGCAGTCCTCTGGAGCTGGTGTTACGGCAGCAGGGATGGTGTAGCTCTCCACAGGTAGAGCTAGCTCCAGGGCTGCGTGGGGTGTAATGGATGGTGGTGCAGGGGAGAGATGGCAGGACGGTCCCGGAGGAAAGACAGACACTCACACGGGGGTAAGCTTCAGTACCTTTACTGGTGGTGTTGCAGGCGCGGTCCAGGGTACTCGAGGTGAAGGGCACACTTTTGGACTCTCTTCCCAGTGAGCGGGTATAGGGCCTCCTGATCCGTTGCTTTGTTCTCTAAGCTTCTGACCTGCCTGGAGCTAGGCCTAGCTTGGTTACTGTCTCTCTTTGCACCTGCTGACCTGGTGGTAGGGCCTTCTCTTTGAAAATCACTCTCCCTGGACGCTGGGGCCTCCGTGACTCCTAGCCCTGGTACTGTAGTCAGCGTTTGGTGAACCTGGGACCTGTAGTCCTCCAGGGGTTCCGGTGGTTCCTACTGGGTGTAAAGGGGTCCCTGTAGGCGCGGACCCGGTGTCCGGTATATATATCAGGGTGAGTCTGGTATGCTCCTCTGCCCCCTCACTACTTCTTCCTTCTCCTCTCGCCTTCGGCCCACTCATGGCCCTCACTAGGCCTTCACACGTGCTGTAGGCCTTGGCTCGCCTAAGCACAGCAGCCAGCTCGCTGCCTCTTCACTGTTCTCTGAGCATCAGTATGCTCTCTGCTCAACTCTGAGCTGTGTTCCTCTCTGTCTCTGAACACACTGCCTGCTGCCTGGCTCCACCCTCCCTATATATATCCCTAATAGTGGTTGTAGTAATATTGATATGTCCACAGGATTCTTATCCATGGGTTTGATTTATAGATACTGATAATAGTATCAGTATTTATAGGACACTAGTTGTTGTTTTGGTTCTAATATATTGATAATAGTTTACTTTTCCTTTCATATCGCCCTAATTGTATTACCGTAGTCCCTATTCCCTTCCTTTGCTTGTGGATCCTTGGACCGGTTGGTGCGCATGCGTGGTCTGATGCTCCCCCACAGACTTTTTCGGAAGTGTCTATTAGATGACCGCTTGCGTTCCAGCATGCGGTCTACCAAACACGATTACGGAAGTCACTTTTCTTCCGGGGGGCGTTTCAGACTCGCCATTTGCCGATGACGCCGGTAATCCACCTATTACAGTATTGCTATCCCTCCCTCTCACCTCACATGTCAGTTGTGATTGGCCATCCAAACTATAAAGCGAGACCACCCCTGTTCTTGGTATACAACCCGGGTAGAAACGAGAGCGAAACGGCATCGGTGCGAGGGAAACTGACTACATCTTTTCCCCGTGGTGGCCTTTACTTAAAAGTATTCAGAGCTGTTTTGTCATGAGGGAACTTAGCTTCCCTATAATTATTTGTTGGCACTGTTGAATAGTCATATTGTGTCACCATATTGTATGGAAAATCACGCTGTTGCCGTGTTGCTTCTTTGACTTGGGGTATATTGGACCTCTTCATTGCTAGTATATAGTGGAATATAATTTTTTTTTTTTCAGGCAATTCAGCGTTTCCAAACCTCAGACTCTATTATGATGACTCAGTATGGCGATGATTTATTATGCACGGTGTACTTTATTTAGAGTTGGTGAATTCCAAACTAATATAAACTGATGAAATATAAACATATTAGTAATTGACAAAATACTTGGCATTTTCTTGAGATATATACCCTTAACTAGCATCCTCTTGGTTACAATGGTGCCAAGCTCAGTTTAGGTCTAATGATTACTACCTACGAATAGTCTTTGTGGATAACTGTTCTCCCCTCCATTGTGAGGTTTCCCTGTTTTTCTTTTGTGTTTCTTTTAACTGTGTATCAATAAAATTATTGTTTTATGATAATCTTGAGCTAGAGTCTCTTTTTCCCTTCACCCATCACTGGGAATTTGAGGGATCCTAGAGTATTAATATTTACAAAGTGTCCAGCACCGAATAGTTGCTATTTGGACTGATGAGATTAATTTAGCCTGAATAATAGTCTGAAGAAGCCATGGTTTAACAGATATAGTAGATATACACTCCAGAACCTTATTACTTTTTAATACATTATACACCAGTTATAATCTACCGGCTAACTTACACTACCAAAAACAGCAAATCAGACACTATATGCATTCTCCTTTTTTTGCTTTCAATGTCTTTTACCCCACTCGTTTTGAAAAATTGTGTAGAGCAGGTGTTTCAACCAAGAGTCTTAGATCAGATATCTACCATATATAAATTTCCCCTTACCCAGATGACCACCGAAAGTATTCTTACATGAGTAAATGGGAGGGCTTTTTGGGGGAACCTCTCTCACCCTGTGTTTGGCAGGAGATCTCGAGAAACGCAGTCAAAACTTCTACATGTTTTATCTAAAGGGATAACCAATATAAACTATTCATGTTCTGGTATAATTCTCCCTCCTGCATAAACTTAATCCTACCATCTCTAGTTGTTGTTGGAGATGTGGGCATATAAAAGGTGATCTACCCCATTTGTTTTGGTCATGCTGAAATATACAAGGTTTCTGAGAAATTGTCAAGTCCTTGTTTTGTAAAGTTACTTGCCTCCAGGTCCCCTTGGATCCAAAATTTTACTTACTGAATATATCACAGTTTCAACTAGGCCATAAAGTTCAACAGTTTTTATTACACATAACAAGGGCTGCCAGATGTTTGATATATAAGTGGAAATCCGTTCAACCCCCATCGAATACTGAACTTCAATCATGCATACAAGATATCAGAGGCAGGGCCGGCTCCAGGTTTTTGTGGGACCTGGGCAAAAGAGTCTCAGTGGGCCCCTTTAACCCCTTTACAACCCAAGGTGATTTGCACGTTAATGACCAGGCCAATTTTTACAATTCTGACCACTGTCACTTTATGAGGTAATTACTCTGGAACGCTTCAACCGATCCCCCTGATTCTGAGACTGTTTTTTCGTGACATATTGTACTTCATGACTGTGGTAAAATTTCTTTGATATCACTTGCGTTTATTTGTGAAAAAAACGGAAATTTGGCGAAAATTTTGCAATTTTCAAAATTTGAATTTTTATGCCCTTAAATCAGAGAGATATATCACACAAAAGAGTTAATAAATAACATTTCCCACATGTCTACTTTACATCAGCACAATTTTGGAACCAAAATTTTTTTTTGTTAGGGAGCTATAAGGTTTAAAAGTTGACCAGCGATATCTCATTTTTCCAACAAAATTTACAAAACCATTTTTTTAGGGACCACATCACATTTGAAGTCACTTTGAGAGGTCTTTATGACAGAAAATACCCAAAAGTGACACCATTCTAAAAACTGCACCCCTCAAGGTGCTCAAAACCACATTCAAGAACTTTATTAACCCTTCAGGTGCTTCACAGGAATTTTTGGAATGTGGAAGAAAAAAATGAACATTTAACTTTTTTCACAAAAATGTTACTTTAGACCCAATTTTTTTTATTTTCACAAGGGTAACAGGAAAAAATGGACCCCAAAATTTGTTGGGCAATTTCCCCTGGGCACGCATATACCCCATATGTGGGGAAAAATCACTGTTTGGGGGCACGGCAGGGCTCGGAAGGGAAGGAGCGCCATTTGACTTTTTGATTGTAAAATTTGCTTGAATAATTAGCGGACATCATGTTGCGTTTGGAGAGCCCCTGATGTGTCTAAACAGTGGAAACCCCCCACAAGTGACCCCATTTTGGAAATTAGACCCCCCAAGGCACCTATCTAGATGCATAGTGAGAACTTGGGACCCCTAGGTGCTTCACAAATTGATTCGTAAAAATGAAAAAGTATATTTTTTTCCACTTTTTCATTTTTACGAATCAATTTGTGAAGCACCTGAGGGTTCCAAGTGCTCACTATGCATCTAGATAGGTGCCTTGGGGGTCTAGTTTCCAAAATGGGGTCACTTGTGGGGGAGCTCCACTGTTTAGGCACATCAGGGGCTCTCCAAACGCAACATGGTGTCCGCTAACAAATTGAATGGAAAATCGGCTCAAATTGTTAGCGGACACCATGTTGCGTTTGGAGAGCCCCTGATGTGCCTAAACAGTGGAAACCCCCCACAAGTGACCCCATTTTGGAAACTAGACCCCCCCCAAGGCACCTATCTAGATGCATAGTGAGAACTTGGGACCCCTAGGTGCTTCACAAATTGATTCGTAAAAATGAAAAAGTATTTTTTTTTCCACTTTTTCATTTTTACGAATCAATTTGTGAAGCACCTGAGGCTTCCAAGTGCTCACTATGCATCTAGATAGGTGCCTTGGGGAGTCTAGTTTCCAAAATGGGGTCACTTGTGGGGGACCTCCACTGTTTAGGCACATCAGGGGCTCTCCAAACGCAACATGGTGTCCGCTAACAATTTGAGCCGATTTTCCATTCAATTTATTAGCGGACACCATGTCGCGTTTGGAGAGCCCCTGATGTGCCTAAACAGTGGAGCTCCCCCACAAGTGACCCCATTTTGGAAACTATACCCCTCAAGGATTTTATTAAGGGGTATAGTGAACATTTTGAACCCAGAGGTACGACACAGAATTTGATAACATTAGGTCATCATATTGAATAAGTTGTCATTACTCTTGAGCGCAAGTGCACGCTACTTGAGTTTGCATCGGGTACTCAGGTATGCACCATGTATCACGGGTGCTCAAGTGAAATGCTCGAGTCCCCGCCTGCATGTTTCACGGTTATTAGACACCCCAAAAAAAACATGCGGGGATCGCTCGTGCATGGCAGGCAATCCCCGCAAGGTTTTTTTGGCCGCGAAGCATATGGGGCGGAGACTCGAGCACCCGCGATACTCAGTGCATACCCAAACACCCGATGCAAACTCAAGTAGCGAGCACTTGCGTTCAACACTAGTTGCCATATCGTCATCTTTTTTTTTTTTTTTTTTTTTTTTTTACTTTTGAAAAAAAAACAACCACAACCCTAACATTAGCACAACCCCAACCCCAGCCCTAGCGTTTATTTTTTACGCCGTTCCTCGTGCGGTATAAGTGATGAGATTACTTTATTCTTCGGGTCGGTGCGATTACAGCGATACCAGAATCATATCCGGTTTTTATGATTGACAGCTGTCACACACTAAAAGACACATTTTGTAAAATCTAGTTTTTGCATCGCCATATTTTGGCCGACAGAGTCATGTGATGGCTTGTTTTTTGCGGGATGAGTTGACGTTTTTATTGGCGCCATTTTCATGCACGTGACAATTTTTGATCGCTTTCTATTCCAGCTTTTGGGAGGCAGAATAAACAAAAACCAACAATTCAGGAATTGTTTTTTTTGTTTTTTTTTATTCTGCTCCGGGAGTGGTAAAATTGATAAGGTAGCTTTATTCTTGGGGTCAGTACGTTTACAGCGGTACCACATTTATATAGTTTTTTATGTTTTGGCGCTTTTACACAATAAAAGCTATTTTATAGAAAAAATTATTTTTTTGCATCGCTTTATTCTGAGAGCTGTAACTTTTTGATTTTTTGGATGATGGAGCTGTATGGCAGGTTGTTTTTTGCGGGACGAGATTATGTTTTCAGTGGTACCATTTTTATTTATATTCGTCTTTTTGATTGTGTGTTATTCCATTTTTTGTTTGGCGGTATGAAGATAAAGCATTGTTTTTAGCTTCTTTTTTTTTTTTTTACCATGTTCACTGAAGGGGTTAACTAGTGGAACAGTTTTATAGGCCAGGTCGTTACGGACGCGGCGATACCAAATATGTGTACTTTTATTGTTTTTTTTTTGTTTTTTTTTCATAATAATATTTTTTGATGGGTACATTATATTTTTATTTTTAGTGGATTATTTTTTTTTATTTTTTTTTAAATATTTTTACTTTTTTTTTTATTTATTTTTTTTCACTTTCTGGGAGTTTTTACACTTTTTTACTTTGTCCCACTGTGGGACTTTCACTTTTTTTATTCTGATCGCCTGCACAGCATAGGGATGGAGCATGACTATGAAAAATGTACATTCACACTGAAGGCATCAAAACTATGAATTAACACATGTGGAATTATATACTTAACAAAAAAGTGTGAAACAACTGAAAATATGTCTTATATATAGGTTCTTCAAAGTAGCCACCTTTTGCTTTGATGACTCCTTTGCGCACTCTTGGCATTCTCTTGATGAGCTTCAAGAGGTAGTCACCGGAAATGGTTTTCACTTCACAGGTGTGCCCTGTCAGGTTTAATAAGTGGGATTTCTTGCCTTATAAATGGGGTTGGGACCATCAGTTGTGCTGTGCAGAAGTCTGGTGGATACACAGCTGATAGTCCTACTGAATAGACTGTTAGAATTCGTATTATGGCAAGAAAAAAGCAGCTAAGTAAAGAAAAACGAGTGGCCATCATTACTTTAAGAAATGAAGGTCAGTCAGTCTGAAAAATTAGGAAAACAAGTGCAGTTGCAAAAACCATCAAGCGCTACAAAGAAACTGGCTCACATGAGGACCGCCCCAGGAAAGGAAGACCAAGAGTCACCTCTACTTCTGAGGATAAGTTTATCCGAGTCACCAGCCTCAGAAATCGCAAGTTAACAGCAGCTCAGATTAGAGACCAGGTCAATGCCACACAGAGTTCTAGCAGCAGACACATCTCTACAACAACTGTTAAGAGGAGACTTTGTGCAGCAGGCCTTCATGGTAAAATAGCTGCTAGGAAACCACTCCTAAGGACAGGCAACAAGCAGAAGAGACTGGTTTGGGCTAAAGAACACAAGGAATGGACATTAGACCTGTGGAAATCTGTGCTTTGGTCTGATAAGTCCAAATTTGAGATCTTTGGTTCCAACCACCGTGTCTTTGTGCGACGCAGAAAAGGTGAACGGATGGACTCTACATGCCTGGTTCCCACCGTGAAGCATGGAGGAGGAGGTGTGATGGTGTGGGGGTGCTTTGCTGGTGACACTGTTGGGGATTTATTCAAAATTGAAGGCATACTGAACCAGCATGGCTACCACGGCATCTTGCAGCAGCATGCTATTCCATCCGATTTGCGTTTAGTTGGACCATCATTTATTTTTCAACAGGACAATAACCCCAAACACACCTCCAGGCTGTGTAAGGGCTATTTGACCAATCAGGAGAGTGATGGGGTGCTACGCCAGATGACTTGGCCTCCACAGTCACCAGACCTGAACCCAATCGAGATGGTTTGGGGTGAGCTGGACCGCAGAGTGAAGACAAAAGGGCCAACAAGTGCTAAGCATCTCTGGGAACTCCTTCAAGATTGTTGGAAGACCATTTCCGGTGACTACCTCTTGAAACTCATCAAGAGAATGCCAAGAGTGTGCAAAGCAGTCATCAAAGCAAAAGGTGGCTACTTTGAAGAACCTAGAATATAAGACATATTTTCAGTTATTTCACACTTTTTTGTTAAATATATAATTCCACATGTGTTGATTCATAGTTTTGATGCCTTCAGTGTGAATGTAGAATCTTCATAGTCAAGAAAATACAGGAAAATCTATAAATGAGAGGGTGTGTCCAAACTTTTGGTCTGTACTGTATATATATATATATATATATATATATATATATATATATATATATATAGTATAGTGCCAAAGATTTCACTTCTTACATTACATGTGTGATATGTATTGTAAATTCCACAATAGCTCAGAAACCGGCTACTGGTCCCCATATAACGCTCCATAAAGGATACTGGCCCCCTTATAACACTCCATACAGAATACTGGCCCCCACATAATGCCCCATGCAGGATGTCACCCCCCCTTATAATGCCCCATACAGGATGTCACTCCCCCCCCATATAATGCCCCAAGCAGGATGTCACCTCTCCTCCCATATAATGCCCCATGCAGGATGTCACCTTCCCCCCCCTATATAATGCCCCATGCAGGATGTCACCCCCCCATATAATGCCCCATGCAGGATGTCACCTCTCCCCCATATAATGCCCCAAGCAGGATGTCACCCCCCCTTATAATGCCCCATACAGGATGTCACTCCCCCCCCATATAATGCCCCAAGCAGGATGTCACCTCTCCTCCCATATAATGCCCCATGCAGGATGTCACCTTCCCCCCCCTATATAATGCCCCATGCAGGATGTCACCCCCCCATATAATGCCCCATGCAGGATGTCACCTCTCCCCCATATAATGCCCCAAGCAGGATGTCACCTCTCCCCCCATATAATGCCCCATGCAGGATGTCACCCCCCCTATATAATGCCCCATGCAAGATGTCACCTCTCCCCCCATATAATGCCCTATGCAGGATGTCACTTGTCCCCCCCCATATAATGCCCCATGCAGGATGTCACTTGTCCCCCCCCATATAATGCCCCATGCAGGATGTCACTTGTCCCCCCCATATAATACCCCATGCAGGATGTCACTTGTTCCCCACCATATAATGCCCCATGCAGGATGTCACTTGTTCCCCCCCATATAATGCCCCATGCAGGATGTCACTCCCCCCATATAATGCCCCATGCCTGTATACATATATAAAAAAAATCAAATACTCACCTCACTTCTCACCTGCTGCCGCTGCTTCGGACCCCTCACCCTCGCCGGCGTCTTCCCGCTCTGCGCTGCCTGTGATGGCTCAGGAGAGAGTGCGGTGTAAAGACGTCACCGCGCCCTCTGACCTAAGATGTCACAGTGCAAAAGCTGCGGAGGAGGACAGAGCTGCTGTGGAGGCATGGGGAGAGGTAAGTATTGTGCCGGGCCCTGAGCAAGCGGGAGGGGAGCGGGCGCTGACACCGGCACCGCACCGCTCACGGGTCCCATAGCGCGCCGGGGTGCCCGACAGTGAGTGGGCCCCCCCGCCTGCTCAGGGCCCCGGCACTTTCTTGGGTGCTGACACCGGGCCTGATTAGAGGTATGGAATATCTTACAGCTATGCTGAATAACACTATTGAGCATTTTAATGCAGTTTTGACACATATTGGGTTCAGAGAGACTACTAATAAGTGTGCTGGCGATTGGTTGTCATTAGTGTTGAGTGATACCTTCCGATATCGGAAAATATAGGATCGGATTGGATCGGACCGATACCCAAAAAGTATCGGATATCGCCGATTCCGAAACCGGAAACCAATGCAAGTCAATGGGACACAAATATCAGAATAAAAATAAACCCTTTCTTTCCTTGTAGGTTAATTCTACATGAAGGAAAACAACTAAAAATAATGTAGAATGACATGAAAAGCCGGCAATTCAGCAGTGGCATACACTGGTACCTGACAATTTAGAACAGAAAGAATAGAACATCACACATAGATTAGATAGATAGAAACATGTCAGTCACATATATATGAAGTACAGTGACAGTGTTGCTTACTGTACTTGTCATTTAGTGTAAAGGATTTCTTAAAAAAAATAACTATGTTCATGCACCGTCTCTTTAAAAAAGCCGGCCGGCAATTCAGCAGCGGTACCCGACAATTTAGAATAGAAAGAATAGAGAATCACACATAGATTAGATAGATAGAAACATGTCAGTCACATATATAATAAATACAGTGACAGTGTTGATTACTGTACTTGTCATTTAGTGTTAAAATAAAGGATTTATTAAAAAAAAAATTGGCGTGGGGTTCCTCGTAATTTTAGGCTCTAGCGGAGGTTAAGCAGACAGCTGGGGCAGATGTTTGAAGCCTGGGAAGGGGGTAATACCCACGGAGCTTCCCAGGCTACTAATATCAGCCCCCAGCTGTATACCTAGCCTTTACTAGCTATTAAAATGGGGAACCCCCAAAAAAATGACGTGGGGTCCCTCCTATTTTAATAGCTAGCAAAGGCTAGGCAGACAGCTGGTGGCTGATATTAATAGCCCAGGAAGGGTGCCATGAATATTGGCCCCCTCCCAGGCTAGGAACACCAGCCGTCAGCCGCCCCAGAAATGGCGCATCCATAGGATGTGCCAATTCTGGCACTTAACCTCGCTCTTCCCACTGCCCTGTAGCGGTGGCAGTGGGGTAATAGGGCTGGGGTTGATGTCAGCTTATAATGCCAGCTGACATCAAGCCCAGGTTAGTAATGGAGAGGCGTCTATAAGACACCCCCATTACTAACCCCATAGTCAAAGTTAAAAAAAAAAACACAAACAACCAGAATAAAGTCCTTTAATTGAAATAAAGACACAATTCTTTATTGTTCTAAATTAAACCATACTTACCATGGCAGAGCAATAGATAAGGGATTTCTATGTTTGGGAAAACAGATGTCTTTACTCTGACACTAAAATTAGTCATAGAGTGCAAGTTGTTTGTACTATCAAATCTCTCAACCACTGTGGTGCATCCTATTGGCACAGCGGCGAGAAGCACTGTGCATCTCATGCAGGTCTCTAGCTCCCCCTCTGGGAGATCATTAGATTTACACATATCTAATTGCATAGTGTATCAATGTGAAAGCAGCAGAAATTGGCAGGAGACAGCTCTTAGCTGAATGGAATATTGTTAGCTTTCTCTCAGCTATCAGTTTCTATTACAGCATTTCTTTCTACCAGAGACAAAAAGTAAGGCAAGGTGAGATTCTAACCATGGCCGAATAAATGCAGCAGAAGAGAGAAGTCAAATCCAAAATGCATCCCAAAATATTAATAATAATAATAGAAAAATAACACTAAAGCGAGGAGGGTAAATTACTGCTGCATCAAGTTTGTATACTCTCTGGAGATTTGGTTTAGCATTAGTGTGACCTTAATTGGTCCTTAGTGACAGTAGTGTTTGTAGCAAATTCAAGTATTAAATATAGAAATATAAGGTATTTGCATGCAAATTAGTGAGGATAAAAAAACACAGAAAACAGCACTTCCACTTTATTAAGCTAAAAGAAAAAAAAACACGATGCGTTCCAGCTACAATTAGCCTTCACAACCTGATGAAGGCTAATTGTAGCCAAAACGCGTTGTGTTTTTTATCTGTTAGTTTTAATAAAAATAATTTATTAATAACACCTACATTCGGAAGAAAATTCCAAAAAGCCACTAGCAAATAGAAGATAACACTCTTTATTAACAAACAATGATTAAAAATTCATTATGAAATGGTCACAAAGTTAAAAATATTTTTTAAGAGGAAAAAGGATGAAACAAGAAAATTTTGGCACATATGGATAGAAATGTGATAAGTTGTTGATAGTAAGTTTTAGTCCCTGTAGGAAGTATTCAAAAAGCAGAATTGGGTAGGATAATAGTGGTAATATCCCTCATATCTCCCATATCAATTAATAAGATTAGCCAAAAAGAGGATCGCAAATTGAGAACCAATGTGGTAAGTGCCTCTAAATTGTATGGCTCACAAAAAGTTTTTTAAGCAATATACGGAGAGTAATCCAAAAATGCTTGTACTGAATAAGATAATAATAATGATATCCCTCATATCTTCCATATTAATTGATAAGGTTAGCCATAAAAAGGAGGATCATAAATTGAGTACCATTGCAATAATTGCCTCTAAATTGTATAGCTCACAGAAAAAAAATTTTGAGCAATATGAGGAGAGTGATAAAAAGGTGCTTACACTAAGTAAGGTACCCATAGATTGAATCAAATAGTATGGCTCACAAACGGTTGTAAACAATATGAGAGGGGTAACAAGAAGGCTGCTTATACTAAGTGAAAGCACCAACCTAACTCATTAGACTTACCCATCAGGAGTGTGACTAGGTTCAGTCCCGTGCCACCAGTAACGCCCCAACGCGCGTTTCGCACACCCAGTGCTTTCTCAAGGGGAGTGTGAAGTAAAGAATACATGCCTCATTATTTTTATACGTGACCCCATCTGATGTACGCCAATAAACGTACCGCATGTCAGCGCTGCGCAGAAAGTCCGGAAGTACGGGGTCTGGCTCTCCTTTCCGGCACTCACTAGGGAAATCCCAGTTTGACGTCATGTGTGCGTGCCGGAAATGACGGAGGCCTTAACCCGACCGTGGATGGACTGCCGCAGCGTGCATGCGCCTGCCGGCGCCATTTTCTAGGAGCCACATATACATCCACAACCGCAGACAGAAAGGAATATGATGCTAATCCACCCCCGAAAAACCATCAATTTATGGTCAGTGGTAAAGCCCCCCATATATACATAACAATGGGAGAGATATACTAGTCCCTAGTGGGAGACCATAAATAAATAAATACCCCACAGAGGAAAAATCTCCTCACAAATGTCTCACAATATATGGGACTAAATGGGCAATACCATCTATATAACACAAAGGAAAAATTGAAACAGAAAAGGAGCAGAGAATAAGAAGCATACTTATTACATTATTTTACATGGAGTCAATAATAATAAAAACATTTGATATATTTACAATGATAAATGTCAGAATATATAATAGAGCAGTATAACATCCGTCATTTGTACATATAAACATATCTCCAATAAAGGTGTCCATTAGTATAGTAATACTTCCATTCTCTTTATTCCTTGTGGGGATTTCGATGAATGGCGGGCTCGGGTAGTAACAAGTCCTTGTGGGGATTTCGATGAATGGCGGGCTCGGGTAGTAACAAGTCCACCGCTAGTTGGATTTATATATTTCTTTAGTGTATTAATGAATCCAAATAGTGAAAATGATAATTCGTTCTTACTAGAATATAGAGGCATAAGAAAGAAAAATTAAAACCGCACCAAACGAAACAGATAAAAATAAAAATAAAAGTAAACAGACCGCAGAGATTACAGGAAAGGCGAGAAACTGAGTTTCTCGTTTAATCCAATTGGGGACATAATCCCCAAGTTAACAATCCACTTGAGTTCAAGTTGGGCTAGTGTTTTTTTGTTGTCACCACCCCTGACCCTGCAGTGGACTCGATCAATCCCTCTGATTTTGAAGCCCCAAGGATCAGATTTGTGAAAGATCTTAAAATGTTTGGGGATAGTCTTCATAGTCGTAAGGTCCTCCACCTCCTTTGCCGCAATGATGTCCCTAACATGCTCGCAGGTCCGAATACGCAGCTCCCTAGATGTAAGTCCCACATAGATTTTCTCACATGGACACACCCTGTAGTATATCACGTATGAAGTACTACAGGATATGTAGTTGGTAACCGCGAAGGTCCGAGTCCCATCTGCTGTGACAAAGGAAGTGGCTCTAATGATATTACCCCTCGTACAAGCAAGGCAGTCTCCGCAAGGAAAGCATCCCCATCTCTGTTTATTGGCCCCAAAGTGACTTTTTACTTTTGTCACGTAATGGCTTTTGATTAGATGATCCCGGAGATTTTTACCACGTCTCGCCGTCATGAGTGGGACCTCAGGGATCTCCTTCCTCAGGGCTGGGTCAGTCAGTAAAATGGGCCAATGCTTAGCAAGAATGTTTTTCATAGAATGCCATTCACAATTAAAAGTGGAGATAAATCTCACCTTGGGATCATCTGTTGTTTTCTTTTTAGTGGTCATGAGGAGTCTTTCCCACGGCACTGCCCTTGCCCTGTTGAATCCCCTTTTGATCATTTTGCGGCTATAGCCCCTATGCAAAAAGCGATCCCGCAGATCATGGGCCTGCTGATCAAAGGCGGCACTGGTGGAGCATGTTCTTCTGGCTCTTAAGAATTGTCCAATGGGAATGGCTCTAATAGTAGAGGGTAGATGAGCAGATGAAGCATGTAGTACAGAGTTTACAGATGTTGTCTTGCGGTGAATATTGGTCTGGATCAGGCCTATCTGGTCAACCGATATGGCAATGTCCAGGAAGTCAATCTCTTCTCTGCTGAATTTGTATGTGAGTTTAATATTATAATTGTTCATATTTAATTGTTCAAAAAAGGCATTTAGTTCAATCACGGTCCCCTGCCAGATGACAGAAGATCATCTATGTATCTAAACCAGTACTGCACATGGCGGACAGCACGCACCCCATCGTCGCAAAAAATCTCCCTCTCCCAAAGGCCGAGGAAGAGATTTGCGTATGACGGGGCACACGCCGCGCCCATGGCAGTACCGCGTCTCTGTAAATAAAAACGGTCCTTGAAAACAAAAAAATTATGTTTGAGGATGAAGTCTAATAAATCCAGAATCAGATTGACCATAGGCCTGTCCAGACTACTCATCTCCAGGAAAAAGCGGGTTGCTCTAATTCCATCCCCATGATCTATGCACGTGTAAAGGGACTCCACATCCGCGGTCACCAACCACATATCCTTATCCAAGGAAATGCCATCCAATTTCCCCAGGACGTCAGAGGAGTCTCTGACATAGGAGGGTAGCGTCTCAACTAATGACTTAAGATAATAGTCAATGAATTTGCATGCTGGTTCGCACAGTCCTCCCATGCCAGAGACTATCGGACGTCCTGGGGGATCCACTGGGTCTTTGTGGATCTTGGGGAGCAAGTATAATGTAGGAAGCTTTGGAAATTTAACTGTTAAACCCTCCAATATTTTTTTCGGAATTATTCCTGCCTCATATGCCTTAATCAGAATTTTCTGAAGTTCGCAATTAAATTGGGATGTAGGATTATTCTGAAGAATAGAGTAGTTCTCTTTATTCCTGAGCTGTTTGTATACTTCTCTCTCGTATTGATGAGTCGGCCAGATCACAACATTTCCTCCCTTGTCGGCCGCCTTTATAACAACGTCATCCAAAGCCTTAAGCTCTTTAAGAGCTTTCCTCTGTGGTGGGTGTAAATTGTCTCTCCTAATCCCCCGTGGGATTTTCTTAAAATCCTCCACCACCATTTTAGAAAATATTTCGATGGGCGAGCAAACCGACAAAGGAGGAAATGTAGTCGATCTGGGCACAACTGTCTTGGGGAAGTCAATACTCGGGCCTTGTTCTAGTAGGAGGTCCTCTAATGCATTCAGTGCTTCCAATTCCCTATCGCTGGTAGGACCCGGCCCATAATCGGGCCTGTGATGTAACTTCTTCAGAGTTAATTTGCGACAAAAAAGGTGGAGGTCCTTGACTGCCGAGAAATAATCGAATCCACTGGTCGGTGAAAAAGATAGGCCCAATTTCAAGAGTTCAACATGTGTGGAAGACAATTTATGTGTAGAGAGATTAATTACCTCCATGTTGTTACTCCTGGTTTTCTTGGTGTATTGATATGGTGGGGTAATTTTTCGTTTAGAGTAGGATTTAGTCCTGTTTCTCAATTCCCTTGTACTCCCCATAGTGGTAATATTCTCAAATATTATTGTTTGCCCACTTTGCTCTGCACATTTTAGATTATTCATTTTATTTTAATCCATTGTAGTGTAAGCGCCATTTTCTGTTTTTTTTTATCCTCATTGTCTTGACTCCCCCTGGAGGATCTGTCCACGTTCACCCAGTTGGCTGCAATCCACAACTGAAACCACAAATTGGATTTTTGCATCATATCTCTAAAATTGTGCCTGGACAGCACAACTCCAACAGGTGAGCATATATCCTATTTCTCATCTAATTAATTTACGGATCACTCTGACTACTACACTTAGATAGCACTTTGCGTTTACCCAGTTTTAGGAAAATCCTCCATTTGCATGCAAATTAGTAGTAGAGTAGTAGAGTGCACAGCCTAGTCTAGTGCACTGACACTGCTGAGGACCAGGAAATAAGAGGTTCAAATGCATGGACCTCCACCATCTACGTTTTTCATCATACTCCTCATGATTGACAGCAAATCTTAGCTTGATTGAAACACCATAAGCTTTGCAATGTTATCTGGGCATTGTATAGTACTGTTATTGAGATTGTGCATGGTGATATTGTAAAGGCATCAAATTATATTATATTTCATTATTTGGTTGCTACAATATAACTTTTCTCTGTCTTTGAGAGCACATGAATGGCATCAAAATTTTCAGGTATCCATTTCTGGACTATATCAGATTCGGTGGATTACGTCAGACCTGTATGGGTTTTTTTTTTTTCAATAAATTGGTGAACGAGAGATAGTGTGGGGGAGTCTTTATTCAAATAAATTATTTTTTTCTATGTGTGTGTTTTTAATTTTTATTTCTGGGTTAGTAATGGGCGTGTCTGATAGACATCTCTCCATTACTAACCCCAGAGCTTGATGGCAGCTGTGATTTTTGACAAATCACAGCTGTCATCAACCCCAACTACCCTTTCCCCGATTGCCACCATACCAGGGCAATCAGGAAGAACCAGACAAAGCACCAGAATTAGCGCATCTAATGTGATGCGCCAATTCTGGGGTGGCTGTGGGCTTGTATTATTAGGCTGGGAAGGGCCCAAAAACCAAGCAAAGTCACAGACGTAAATCCAGCTCACCACCTGCAGTTCCACACTTCTGGAGCACGGATAGTACCTGGGCAGGGTTCAACAGTCAATAGAGAAAGCAGAAAAATCCAACTCACAGATAAAGTCCAAAAAAGTGCATTTTATTTTCCAAAGTACATGAAGCAAAGATTAAAATTGTGTGTTCACAAAAAAGAGAATACAGGCATCGTTCGACGCGTTTTGAGCAGCAAGCGCTCTTTGTCAAAAGCGTCAAAAGATGTCTGCATTTACTTTTTTTGAACACACAATTTTAATCTTCGCTTCATGTACTTTGGCAAATAAAATGCACTTTTTTGGACTTTATTTTGGATTTTTCTGCTTTCCACAAAAACCAAGGACCTTCCCAGCCTGATAGTATAAGCTCACAGCTGTCTGCTTTACCTTTGCTGGTTATCAAAAACATGAAAGGCACTAAAGGGTGTAATTGTATTATATGTAGGGGGCTTGTGACATATATCTGCAGGACATCTATCTGTTTATATTATCTATCTAGTATATATCTAATTTCTTTCTATCATCTAGGTCTCTATATCTTTATATAAGATTGCTTTATTAGTATTGTAAACTAGCTTTAAGTTATACAGAGAATTACAGTATTTAAAAGATGATGTTAAAAACGTATTGCATTCGGATTGCATATGCATGTCATACAGATATCATGCGGATGCTAGGTGAGAAAAAACGCACACTCGCATTGCACTCTCATAACACTTGCATGACACTCGTCCTACTTTTCAGGATGAACACCAAAGCAATTTTTTTACGCAGATGTGAGCGAGGCCTAAGGCCACATTCACACATTCAGTATTTGGTCAGTGTTTTACATCACTATTTGTAAGCCAAAATCAGAAGTGGAACAATCAGAGGAAAAGTATAATAGAAACACGTGCACCACGTACGCATTTTTGACTCACTCCTGGTTTTGGCTTACAAATACTGACCAAATACTGAATACTGAATGTGTGAATGCGACCTGTAAGTGATGAAAATAAACAGCCGTAATGAATGTCCTTCAGGTGAAAGTTAACACCAATCACTTGTTTTAGCCAACCAATGACAGACTTTAATCAACTAAAATGAAGTCAGGTGTTGGTTAAAATTTTCGAATGATCTTGAGGTTTTAAAGCCTCTCCTTATGGAGGTTGACATGCCAGCGTAAGGGGAGTTATAAGTCATGCCATGCCACCATAAGGAGACTTATGGACCATGCCAGTGTAAGGAGACTTATGAGCCTTGCCAGTGTAAGTAGACTTATAGGCCTTAAACTCTAGTGCCTATTGGAAGTAGCAATCCTAAAAAGTAAATATTGACCTTTTAACGAGTATTACCATATGACTTAAAATAAAAGCCAAACCTGAATCTCAATTTGCAGACATGTGTTTCAGGGAATACATTTTAACCCAGAAGCCAACAAGTTGGAGGTGGGGTACTGCTATGATCAGGTATTATTACAGATGAGATATAGTCATATAGTCAGGAGAGAGTCATATTCCAGAACTGAAACCTCCCTGGATTCTCCAGAAGTACAAGGTGATCAGTGATCAGATACATGGCTAAAGTAAGGACGGTTGAAACCCAACCACCACTGGACAATACACAAGTTGAAACGGCAACACTGGACCAAGAAATATCTAAAGACAGATTTTTCAAACGTTTTGTGGACTGATGAAATGAGAGTGACTCTTGACTAAGGCTAGGGCTACACAGTGACATGTGGCACTCTAAAGTGAAATTGCAGTATTAGATGGAGTCATTTCTGGGTTGTCATGTTGGGACCTGCGACTGTGACACACAGTCGTAAATGTTTCCAAACATGTTGGATTTGTTGTTGCTGGTCTGAAATCGCTCTCGACACACTTGCCATAGACTTTAGTGCAAGTCACTCTCAACATTCGACTTATTTGTAACTTGGCCGGAGGAGTCTGCTTATATGTAAAGTCATGTCTAAAACCCAGACTAAGGGAAGATATAGGAGAGGGAGAAGAGGGGGTCGAGTCCATGTGGGTAGAGATAGAGGGAACTAAAAATAATAATAAAATATTACTGGGGGTCTGCTATAAGCCACCCAATATAACAGAGGAGAATGAGAATCTGCAATTAGGACAAATAGACAAAGTAGCAAAACATAATGAAGTGATTGTAATGGGGGATTTCAACTAACCGGATATTGACTGGGAAACAGAAACCTGTAGATCTCAGAAAGGAAAATGGTTCTTGACAAATATTAAGGATAATTATCTCTCCCAACTAGTGCAGGAACCAACGAGAGGGAAGGCCGTGTTGGACTTAATATTGACTAATAGGCCTGATAGAATAACTGAGGTACAGATAGGGGGGCACCTAGGTAATAGCGACCATAATATTATTGACTTCAAAATGCCCTTCAGTAGGGTTATCAATAAGGGAACAACAAAAACATTAAACTTTAGGAGGGCGAAGTTTGATCAGCTGATAGAAAACCTTCAACTTATTGACTGGGACAAAGTTCTTAATCAAAGGAATACGAATAGTAAATGGGAAACCTTCAAAAGAATTCTGAATACTCAGTGCGAGAGGTATATACCGTATGGGAATAAAAGGGCCAGAAATAAGAGGAAACCAATATGGTTGAACAAGAACGTAAAAGGGGCGTTAAATAGCAAAAAAGAGGCATTCAAGATATTAAAACAGGAAAACAGTAAGGAGGCACTAATGTGTTACAAGGAAAAAACGAGAACCTGTAAAAAACAAATAAAAATAGCGAAGGAGGAAACAGAGAAACGTATTGCTAGGGAAAGTAGATCAAATCCCAAACTGTTCTTTACGTATATATAAATAGTAAAAGGATTAAATCGGATAATATTGGACCGATAAAAAGTGAGGACGGCAAAATCATAGAGAAAGATGAGGATAAAGCTAATCTATTAAATCATTTTTTTTCGACAACTTTCACAAAGGAAATCGAACTAACAGGAGAAATGAGAAGTGACAAGCTTAATCCTCCACTAAGTATGACAAATCTAACCCAAGCTGGGGTACAGAAACGCCTCAGTAACATTAAAATAAACAAATCACCAGGACCTGATGGCATACACCCACGGGTACTAAGGGAACTAAGTAATGTGATAGACAGACCGTTATATCTTATATTTAAGGACTCTGTTGAGACTGGGTCTGTACCACTTGATTGGTGACAGGCGAATGTAGTGCCAATATTCAAAAAGGGAGCAAAAAGTGACGCCGGAAACTATCGGCCGGTGAGTCTGACGTCCGTTGTGGGCAAAATTTTTGAAAGCTTCATTAAAGAGGCAATTACGGAGCATCTTGATGCTTATAATCTTTTAATCCCGAACCAACATGGATTCATGAGGAATCGCTCCTGCCAAACAAACCTGATTGACTTCTACGAGGAGGTTAGCTCTCGAGTAGATCAGGGGGAACCAGTGGATGTCGTGTATCTCGACTTCTCAAAAGCGTTCGATAGCGTGCCACATAATAGGTTGGTATACAAAATGAGAATGATGGGGCTGGGGGAAAATGTCTGCAAGTGGGTAGCTAACTGGCTAAAGGATAGAAGGCAGAGGGTGGTTATAAATGGAATATACTCAGATTGGGTAAGCGTCACTAGTGGGGTACCACAGGGGTCTGTACTAGGCCCAATGTTATTTAATATCTTTATTAACGACATAGTCAACGGGATAAATAGTAAAATATCAATATTTGCAGATGACACAAAGTTATGTAAAACAATTAATACAAAAGAGGACAGTGCAGACTTACAGAGGGATTTGGATAAGCTGGGTATGTGGAGCATTAAATGGCAAATGAGGTTTAACGAGGAGAAATGTAAGGTCATACATATGGGAAGGAAAAATGGAAGTCACCAGTACTCACTGAAGGAAATCATTGGGGAATTCAGAGATGGAGAAGGACTTGGGCATCTTGATTGATAGCAAACTAAATTGGAGTGCCCAAAGTCAGGCCGCTGCTGTAAGGGCAAACAGGGTAATGGGATGTATCAGAAGAGGTATAGCTGCAAAGGATGAGAACATTGTTCTTCCACTGTACAAAGCACTGGTCAGACCACACTTGGAATACTGTGCTCAGTTATGGGCCCCAATATATAGAAAGGATATAAATGAGCTTGAAAAGGTACAAAGGAGGGCAACAAAATTAATAAAGGGAATGGAGGGACTGCAATACCCAGAGAGGTTGGCAAAACTAGGACTATTCAGCCTGGAAAAGAGAAGGTTGAGGGGGGACATAATAAATGTGTATAGAGACACATATATATATAGACAGTATAGAGATCTTGCCAGGGATTTGTTCAAAAGGAGGGATATTACGGTAACAAGGGGGCATTCACTAAGACTGGAAGAGAAAAGGTTTCAGCACCAGCATAGGAAGGGGTTCTTTACGGTAAGAGCAGTGAGAATATGGAATTCACTGAGTGAGGAGACGGTAATGTCGGATTCACTACACCAGTTCAAGCGGGGACTGGATGCATTTCTAGATACCAGGCAGATTTCAGCATATACTTAAAAATAAAATAAAATAGTAGGTTGATACAGGGATTTATTCTGACTGCAAAATTAAAGATGTGTCTGACAGGATATCAAGACTCTTCAGACCTACAGATCACTACCCATTCCTGCTAATACATGTGGGGACAAATGACACCGCAAGAAAGGACCTGGAAACCATCTGCAGTGACTTTGAAGACTTAGGCAAGAAAGTGAAAGAATTTGGAGCGCAGGTGGTCTTCTCATCCATCCTCCCAGTGGAATGCCATGGAACAATGAGGTGGAATAAGATTCTACAGGTGAACAACTGGCTACGTCGAAGGTGCCGTCAACAAGGATTTGGATTTCTGGATCACGGAATGAATTACCTATACGATGGACTACTTGCTAGAGATGGGGTGCACCTTACGAAGACTGGAAAACATGTAATTGGAAGTCGCCTTGCTACACTCATCAGAAGAGCTTTAAACTAGAACAATGTGGGAAGGGAAGCAAAAGGCCAGAAAAAGCCATACAGCTGACAAATACTATTGAGATCTCTGCTACTGGAAGTGGAAAAGAAGAACAAAGACAAAAAAATCTAAATAATAAAAATATGGGAGGAAGAGAAACCAATCACAAACTAAAATGTTTTTATACAAATGCACAAAGCATGGGCAACAAACAAGGAGAATTGGAACTACTAATGCAGGAAAAGGAATATGATGTCATTGGAATCACTGAAACTTGGTGGGACGATACACATGATTGGAATAAAAGGCTAAAAGGATACAACTTATTTGCAAGAAACAGACTTGATAAACGAGGAGGAGGTGTTGCATTGTATGTTAGAAAAGCGTATATCTGCACAGAGATTGAAGCTTCAGAGACTGGGAGTTCTGTGGAAACTGTTTGGGTAAGAATACAAGGAGAGAACAACGGAAAGGACACCATTGTAGGCATTTACTACAGGCCACCTGGGCAAGCTGAAGATATGGATGAACTCTTTATGTATCAAATGACCAAGTTCTCCAAAAAATATGACGTAGTGGTCATGGGAGATTTCAACTATCCAGACATTTGTTGGGAATCTCTCTCAAGTAAAACTAACAGGTCAAGCAAATTCTTATCCTCTCTTGCTGACAACTTTATCTTCCAAAAGGTAGGGGAGAAAACAAGGGGATCTGCTACTTTGGATCTAATCCTTATAAACAGGGAGGAAATGGTTGAGGAGGTAAAGGTGGCTGGGACCCTAGGAGGCAGCGATCATGCTATTATAGAATTTTGGATAACTAGAGGAGGAAGACATGTGAAGACTCAAACTTAAAGGTTAGTTTTTAGAAAGGCAGATTTTAAGAGACTCAGAAAGAGAATAGGAGGGATCCAATGGCTGGATGTCCTTAAGGACAAAAATGTCCAGGAAGGATGGGAAATTTTTAAAAATGAGATTCTCAAAGCACAATCGTTAACAATCCCAAAAAGTAGGAAGAATGGGAAGCATTTAAGGAAACCAGGATGGATGAACACAGAACTTAAACACATGCTAAAAAGAAAGAAAGAAATGTTTATTAAATGGAAAGAGGGAGGCATATCTAAAGAAGATTATAATGCAGTCTGCAGATCCTGCAGGGCACGTATCAGGTTAGCTAAAGCTGACAATGAATTAAGGCTTGCAAGAGATGTCAAAAGCAATAAAAAAGGATTTTGGGGGTATGTCAAAAGTAAAAGAAAAGTCAAAGATGCTATAGGATTTTTACAGGATGAAAATGGAGAAATGGTAAGAGAGGATGTTGAGAAGGCCGATCTTTTTAATTCCTATTTTGCATCTGTTTTCTCTCAGAAAGAAAATGTAACATCAACTGATCTTCACTGTCCTTTTAAAGGAATAGAGGAATCCAAGTTATCTGTAAACAGAAAGATTGTGAGGGAATATTTAGCTAACATAAATGAGTTCAAGTCTCCAGGTCCAGATGAATTACACCCCAGAGTACTGAAGGAGATTGTAGAAGAAATTTTAGAACCACTCTCCATAATCTTTGAAAATTCTTGGAGAACAGGAGAAGTCCCAGAAGACTGGAGAAGAGCAAATGTTGTTCCTATCTTCAAAAAGGGGAAGAAGGTGGACCCAGGGAACTATAGGCCGGTGAGTCTGACTTCTATACCAGGAAAGATCTTTGAACAAATTATTAAACAACATGTATGTAAGTACATGGATAAGAATGAAGTGATTAACCAGAGTCAGCATGGGTTTGTAACTAACAAGTCATGTCAGACTAACTTAATTTCCTTCTATGACAGAATCACTGACTGGGTGGATCAGGGAAATGCTGTAGATATAGTATATCTTGACTTCAGCAAAGCATTTGACAAAGTATCTCACACCATCCTTATTGAAAAAATGACCAAGTATGCAATGGACCAGGCAACTGTTAGGTGGATTCATAACTGGCTTAGTGATCGGACTCAAAGGGTGGTTGTAAATGGCTTCACATCCAGCTGGATGAATGTCTCAAGTGGGATACCACAGGGCTCCGTCCTGGGACCTGTATTGTTCAACATCTTTATCAATGATTTAGATGAAGGAATTGAGGGTAAACTGATTAAATTTGCTGATGACACAAAGCTAGGAGGGATAGCTAATACTAGAGAAGAGAGAGAGAGGATTCAAAAAGACCTAAATAAACTGGAGCAGTGGGCAGCAACCAACAGAATGGTTTTTAACAGGGAAAAATGCAAAGTACTACATCTGGGCAATAAAAATGAAAAAAGCATATACAGAATGGGAGGAATAGAGCTAAGCAACAGTACATGTGAAAAAGACTTAGGTATACTAATAGATCATAGACTGAACATGAGTCAACAGTGTGATGCAGCAGCAAAAAAGGCAAATACAATTCTGGGATGTATTAACAGAAGCATACAGTCTAGATCACGTGAAGTCATTATCGGTCTTTACTCCTCTTTGGTCAGACCTCATCTGGAATACTGTGTACAGTTTTGGGCACCACATTTTAAAAAAGACATAGACAAACTGGAGCAAGTTCAGAGAAGAGCGACCAGAATGGTGACTGGTCTGCAAACCATGTCCTATGAGGAACGGTTGCAGGATTTGGGAATGTTTAGCTTGCAAAAAAGAAGACTGAGAGGAGACTTAATAGCTGTCTACAAATATGTCAAGGGCTGTCACATTGTAGAAGGATCATCTTTATTCTCATTTGCACAAGGAAAGACTAGAAGCAATGGGATGAAACTAAATGGGAGGAGACACAGATTAGATATTAGAAAAAACTTTTTGACAGTTAGGGTGATTAATGAGTGGAACAGGCTGCCACGAGAGGTGGTGAGTTCCCCTTCAATGGACGTCTTCAAACAGAGGCTGGACAGACATCTGTCTGAGATGATCTAGTGAATCCTGCTTTGAGCAGGGGGTTGGACCAGATGACCCAGGAGGTCCCTTCCAACTCTACCATTCTATGATTCTATGATTCTATGCTGGTTTCAGAGTCAGGAGGGAATTTTTCCTCAGGTGAAGATTGGCTAAATCATTTGGGGTTTTTGCCCTCCTCTGGATCAACTTTAGCAATTACAGAACTAACAGGTCGAACTTGATGGACGCAAGTCTTTATTCGGCTTTACAAACTATGTTACTATGTTGGCAGTTTTAAAATCACAGCTCTAAAATAGTGGTGTGATATTAAGTGGTACAAATGTTATTTTTGCAAGACTTTTCAGAGAATTGCTGTATAGTGACTAGTGTTGAGCCACCCCCGTAGTGTTCGAGTTCGGTTCGGTTCGTCGAACACCCGTGTGTTCGCCGAACTGTTCGTCGAACTGTTCGTCGAACACCTTTGAACACCGTTAAAACCAATGGCAGGCAAACAAAAACACATAGAAACACATAGAAAACACCTTCAAAGGTGTCCAAAAGCTGACAAACTGCTCAGAAGACATAACTAACACATGGAAAAGTGACAAGTACATATAGTCATGCGAAAATAAAAGAGGTGGAGGAGTAAAAGGAGGGGGAGACACAGATATAGGCATGTCATGCCCTTCTAAAATCCAAAAAGTGAGAAGCCGACACGGCCAGTCCGCTCCTGCCCGTGCCACCTCCGTGTCGCCGGGTTTGTGCCAGAGCCGCGGTGAACCCTGACGGCCAGCCCCCCTCTCCCAATACTGGTGCCTGTCCGCTGGTGGGTCGAGCGAGCCCCCCTGTGGTGGAGGCAGCTCTAAGCTTTTTAATTTAAATTGTCTCTCTAATTTGAATGAATACACTTTAAATCCATTTACAAGGATCTATTGGAGGGCAAGTCTCATGCCAGCAGCCGCGGTAATTCCAGCTCCAGTAGCGTCCACTAAAGCTGCTGCAGTTAAAAAGCTTTTATAAGGATCGAGCTCGGCTGTCCACCGCAAGGCATCCTACTGCCAGTCCCAGCCCCTATGCCTTGGGGTGCCTCCTGATGCTCTTCACTAAGTATCCCATGGTCCCGAAGCATTTCCTTTGAAAAAATTAAGTGTCTAAACTACAGGTGGTGCAGCTTGCTTAACAGCCGGGATAATCCGCTCACTAGCAGACACTGCTACTAGGCACAAAGTATTTCCTGGGCTAGATGCAGTTAAAAATTTGTAATTAGATACTCTCGTTGGATGCTGAAAAAGCATTCCATAGAGTCTCCTGGCACGCCATATATGATTCTCTTAAAAAGCTTGGGGTAGGGGTCTAGGGGACCCTTTTATAGCCAAAATCACGGCCCTGTATCGCAATACGTCACCTAGGCTGAAGATAAATGGAACTGTAGCACCCTGAGGGCTCGGTTGCTACAGACGTATTGCACCTCACCCAGAGGTGTGATATCTCACTCTCAGGTAAGGATGGAGTGTGGATCAGGACCCGACACCTGCATGCATTACACCACATTGCCGTGGGGCAGGGCGACCAATATGCCCCTGAGATGGGCACGACAGTCTCTGTCCCTGGCTGGAGTGGGGGGAGGGAACACTGAGGAAGGGGAACCCTGTAGTGCAGGAGCAGGGAGGAAGCAGTTCCTGGGTGCATTGAGAAGGGAGTATAAAAGGTGGGCACCATCTTAGTTCAGTGCAGAGAAGTCTGAGCAGAAGTGGCAGGGAGCAGGGGCTCTGCATGAGCTCTGCTCCGGAGGCGGGCCTAGTAACAGAGGCCCAGGCCTGGAAGAGGGAGAAGGAAGGAAGAGGAGCGGAGAAGGCTCCAGGAACGAGGAATGAAGGGATCCCAGGGGTGCGGACGGGCGAGTCGCCACCGCACGCCCGAATCCACCTGCGTGGAGGGGTCAGGCCAAAGGGGGAGACCGGTCCCCGAACTAGTGGAGGCAGGAAACGACCCTCAGCTAGAAACCGGAGGCTCTGACATTTTATGTGGCGCAGCCCCTCGCTACACCCGCTAGGAAGGCACCACATAGGGTCAGGGAAACTGGCGCCAAGTTTACCAAGAGGAGGCCCGAGGCAGCCGGACAGAAGTGTTGGTAAGAAAGGCCAGACAAAGGACACACAAAGGGGGTCCTGTGAAGTGCTCCAAAGTTATCTGGGAGTTGTCTGAGCCCCTCACCTGGTGAGCACAGTACGACGTGGGCAGCCGTTACCTGCAGACGTGGTCTGGATAATAAGAACTGTGAGTAAAGGCCCTGAACTGCATCACTGACTCCGTGTCGTTACTGCTGCTGCCCTGCACCATCACCCCCATCCTCCGCATACACTGCCCTGAGGCTATACTCCTCCCGTGGGGAGTTATGCTACGCTCTGCTGCACCCACAACACCAGCCTCAGTGGTCTGCCCTGTAGCGGCGGTTCACTCTGACCGCAATCCACGGGTGGCGTAGTCGGACATTTAAACATGAAAACCACATAAATAGTTCCGCCACTGGTTTGACCGCCCTGAGCCACGGAACCGGGTCGCCGCCACGAAGACTACAACCACCAGCATCCACCAAAAAGGGTCCGGCTCCGGGTGTCCCAAGGCCCAGGGGGTGCGTCAGAACATTTTCATCACCTTTCACAATCACCAATGGGACAAGGCAGTGATGTCCTCTGTCCCCTCTCTTATACATCCTAGTGACGGAGCACCTGCTCTCATCAATTCGCCATAACCCCAATATTAGGTGGATTGAGGTGGGAGGCACCGAGTACAAGTGCTCTCTATTTGCTGATGATGTCCTAGTATATATCACTCAATCACATATATCCATCCATGCTGTTATGGCTGAAATAGATCACTTTGTTACATGGTAAAATTTTAAAATCAATGCAGCGAAGTCTGAGGCCCTCGATGTCTCCCTCCCCAAATCCATATAGGATTCCATCCAGTCCAACTTTCCCTTTGCCTGGCCCTCACAGGGTATCAAATACTTAGGAATTCCTATTCATAGAGACCTCTCCCATCTATGTTATCTTAATTTTGGGCCCTTTATTGAACAACTCCATACAGACCACGGTTGGCAAGTTAGAACTGTAAGATTCACTACGTGAACCACTGGTGTTTTGTGGAAAAGCACATGTACACTGCGTTCCAAATTATTATACAAAAAGTGTTTAGGAGTGATAAGGGAAGAATTTGTTTGTTTGTCAGTTAAACTCATTGATGGTGATGTGTGTCAGGGCTCTTTATATCACTGTAAGCAATTGCAGACACCTGTGCTAATTAGTTTGGCAGGTGTGTCCAATGAAAGGCAAGACTACTTAACAAGGTTGTCTCACATTATTAAGCAGCCTACATTTTCTGCCAAAATGGGAAAGAAAAAGGATGTGTCGGCTGCTGAGAAGCAACAAATTGTGGAGTGTTTAGGTCAAGGCATGACTACAATCAACATTGTGCGATGATCATGATGAAGTGTCTTGGCAATCAAGAAGTATGTAGCTGATTCACAGTACACACGTGTGCGTGCTGATAAGGGCAAATTGAGGACTCTTTCCTACAGGCAATTACGTCAGGTTGAAAGAGCAGCGGCAAAAAAGCCTTGTCATAGCAGCAGACAAGTTTTTGAAGCTGCTTGTGCCTCCAACGTCCCCCGAACAACAAGATGCAGGGTCCTTCAGAGGTTTGCATCTGTGCATGCACCATCCTGTCGACCTCCTCTATCCACTTCACACAAGCAGAAACGGCTCCAGTGGGCCAAACATTACATGAAGACTGATTTCAAAACTGTTTTGTTCACGGATGAGTGCCGTGCAGCGCTCGATGGTCCAGATGGATGGAGTGGAGGATGGCTGGTTGATGGACACCCCACGCAAACACGGCTACAGCGCCAACAAGGAGGAGGTGGAGTAATGTTTCGGGCTGGAATCATGGGGAGAGAGATTGTCGGCCCCTTTAGGATCCCTGAAGGCGCTAAAGATGAACTCCATAATGTATGTGGATTTTCTCAAACAGCACTTCCTGCCATGGTTCAAGAAGAAGAACCGTGTATTTCACAGCAAGATCATTTTTCTGCATGATAATGCACCATCTCATGCTGCACATAAAACATCTGCATCTCTGGCTGATATGGGCATAAAAGGGGACAAACTTATGGTGTGACCCCCATGCTCCCCTGACCTCTACCCCATTCAGAACCTTTGGAGCATCATTAAAAGGAGTGTCTATGATGGCGGGAGGCAGTTCACATCTAAGCAACAGCTCTGGGAGGGTATTCTGTCCTCATGCAAAACAATTGAAGCAGAAACCATCCAAAACCTGACAAATTCAATGGACGAGAGAGTTCAGAAGCTCCTTTCGAACAAGGGGTCCTATGTGAAAATGTAACATCACCTAGAATAAAGTTTTGAGTTGAAAACTGTTTGATTTCAGTTTCTAACAACCTGCTAATGCTTATAATTTCAAAAATGACCATTTTTTTGGTCTTTATTAAAATGAAAAGGTTGATCGAAAAGTTTGGGGGATCTAAGAGTGTGGCAACCCAGTAGTCATGATTACTTCGAATTCTGACAATATGAGGGTCATGCTGCAGGTAGTGCAGCAAGAAGGCACTTATATGCCTTGCGCATCTCGGAGCCCCAAAATTATTTTCCGGGCTAGATGCAGCTAAAAATTATTTTTAATTTTAAATCTGGTGAAGCTTTAGTATAGATGGCCTAATAGGATCAGTGCTGCACACTGCTACAAAGCCCAAATTATTTTCCAGTCAAGATACAGATAAACATGATTAGTAATTTGAAAGCTTAAAACGGTTGGTAGGGTGATTTTAACCAATCATCAAGCTTTTACTCTCCCCAGGATGACACAGGGGTAGAAAAGTCGTTTCGGATCCATGATTTGTTCATCTTTATGAACGTGAGTCTGTCTACATTATCAGTGGAGAGCCGCGTGCGCTTATCTGTCAGCACACCACCAGCAGCGCTGAACACACGTTCAGACAGAACGCTGGCTGCGGGGCATGACAAGATCTCCAAGGCGTAAGTGGCTAGCTCCGGCCATTTATCCAGATTGGAAGCCCAAAAAGAGCAAGGGTCCAGTGACACAGTCGTGGCTTCAATGTTTACTTGGAGATACTCCTGTACCATCGTCTCTAGGCGTTGACTATGTGTCAGACTTCTTGTCTCCTGTGGCCTTGCAAAGGATGGGCTAAAAAAGTGGTGAAATGATTCCGCAAAATTGATGTTACCAGCAGATACTGTGGTTCTGTTACGGTTTGAGTGCTGAACACTTGACGGTCCCACGGTTGGCAAGTTGGAACTGTGAGATTCACTACGTGCACCACTGGTATTTTGTGGAAAAGCACATGTAAGATTCTGCAACAGTCTCTGCTGATACTCCTGCATGCGTGCATCCCTTTCTATGGCAGGAATAATTTCTGCAAATTTACTTTTGTACCGGGGATCTAACAGTGTGGCAACCCAGTAGTCAGAATTATTTCTAATTCTCACAATTCGAGGGTCATGTTGCAGGTAGTGCAGCAAGAAGGCACTCATGTGTGTTGCGCATCCAGGAGCACCAAGTCCCTGTTGTGTTGGTGGCGAGGTAACAATCATGCTTCCTTCCTCTGTCCTCTCCCCCCAACCTCGCACAACAGAAATGTGATCAAGGTCTCCCTCATCTGATGAGTCTTCCATCAGTTCGTCCTCCACTTCTTCCTGGGCTCCTGCACCTTCCTCACTAGTTTGGCTGCTACCATGCGCCCTGGTAAAACCATCTCCCCCACCCTCACATGCCTGCCGCCTTGGTGCTGCCGACCGTCTGGACCTTGCAGATGTTAGCCCTTCCGCATACAACTCCTCCTCCTCTACTTCCTCCACCTCCTCTTGTGCCACCACCTGACTCCGAATTCTGTTTAACATGTGCTCCAGCATGTAAATCACCGGAATAGTCATGCTGATAATGGCATCGTCAGCACTAAACATCTTCGTCGCCATTTCAAAACTGTGCAGAAGGGTGCATAGGTCCCTGATCTGAGACCACTCCTCCAGCGTGATTTGCCCCACCTATGAATCTCGTTGGCCCAGGCTATACGTCAGAACGTATTGCACCAGGGCTTGTCGGTGCTGCCACAGTCGCTGCAACATGTGCAGAGTTGAATTCCACCGGGTAGGCACATCGCATTTTAGCCGGTGAAGTGGCAGGCCCAACGACTTCTGTAGAGATGTAAGTCGCTGAGCTGCGGGATGCGAACGGCGGAAGTGAGCACACAGCGACCGTGCCCTCTGCAGAAGGCCATCTAGTCTGGGATAGTGGGCTAAAAATTGCTGGACAACCAGGTTCAACACGTGAGCCATACAAGGCACGTGTGTGACATTGCCCCGGCGAAGGGCCGCACCCAGGTTTGCAGCATTGTCGCACACGGCCTTCCCTGGTTTCAGGTCCAGTGGAGACAACCATTCATGAAATTGGTTCTCCAGAGCTGACCACAACTCCTCAGCTGTGTGACTCACATTTCCCAGACATTTCAATGTAAAAACCGCCTGATGACGTTGAGCCCTACTGCCAGCATAGTAAGGAGGTGTGCAGGATCCCTTCTGCGCAGTTAGAAAGCTTGTGGCATGACCAGACAGGCTTTGGGTGCAGGTGGAAGACCGAGAGGAGGTTGAGGAGGCAGAAGCAGTGGAGGAACTTTGACATAAAGAGGATTGACGCACAACTCGTGGGGACGGCAAGACTTGGACAGCAGCCCCTTGTCCTGCTGTCACCATAGTTACCCAGTGCCCAGTCAGCGACATGTAACGCCCCTGTCCATGCCTACTCGTCCAAGTGTCTGTGGTGAAATGCACCCTGTCACACACAGAGTTTCTCAAAGAAGCGGTGATGTTGTGTGCGACATGCTGGTGGAGCGCAGGCACACCTTTCTTTGAGAAGTAGTGCCGACTGGGCATCTGGTACTGGGGCACTGCGACGGACATAAGGTCTCGAAAATCCTCTGTGTCCACCAGGCGGAAAGGCAGCATTTCTGTAGCCAAGAGCTTGCAGATGGTGAAATTCAACCTCTTAGCTTTCTCATGGCTAGGAGGAAATGGTCTTTTACTTGTCCACATCTGAGGGACCGAGGGCTGGCTATTGTGCTTAGACGGGGTTGATAAGGGTGTCCCCGGCAAACTGCCGGTCTGTGAGGAAGATGCAGGCGGACATGTTAGGTTGCCTTGATCCAAAGGTGGTGCTATCGATGTCGGACAGCGCTCAACACCAGCTGGTGTTACCACCTCCAAAGAAAATGATGACCTGCCAATCACGCTGGCTGTTGCGGGTAAAGAGGTGGCAGGTCTGCGCCCCAAAACAGGTGTGACTGCTGTCCCCCCAGTCACAGAGGATGAAGAGGCCGCGGATGCACAAGATATGGCAATGTGTGTCAGGGCTCTTTATGCTAGGCCGCATTGTAGCACACTGAGCTTCCCACTGCAACTTATGCTTCATGTCCATGTGCCGGTTCATGCATGAAGTACTCAAACTATGTATTTTTTGGCCTCTACTTAGCTTTTGCTGACAAATGTTACAGATAACACGAGTTGGGTCATCTTTATCGATCTGAAAAAATGCCCAGGCTATGCAAGGCTTAGCACCCATGCGACCTGAAGAGCCACCACGACTTGTGGTGAGAGGCAGAGTTGTGTTTGAGGATGCAGTTGTTGACGTGCTTCCAGTACTACGTCTCTGTCCAGGAAGGCGCAACCTGACCTCGTCGTCACTAGCATCTTCCTCCACCTCCTCTGCTGACCTCATCTCTTGGCTGACTGTGGGTTGACAGTAAGTGGGATCTCCGACCTCATCATCATCACCCTGTGCGTTATCACACCCGTCGTCCTCAGAGCCAACCTGTTCCTGCCCTGACAAAAAACTAAAGTTGTCGCTCCAATCAGGTATTTGAGTCTTATCATCGTCTTCCTCATTGTCTCCACCAACAGGAGTTACAGTTTGGGAATGAGGGTCTACATTATGGTCTGAACCTTCTGCGTCTGGTCCTGGATCCGACTCATAAAGATTCTGGGCATCAGTGCAGATCATTTCCTCGTCTGGATTCACAGAAGCGCTGGAGTCGACCTCTGATTCCCAGGCTATAGTATGAGTAAACAGCTCTGCAGACTCAACCATCTGTTCTACCTCATACTCAGACGGGCAGCTGGAGATTTGGGAGCTGTGAGGAAGCAAGTGCGATTTGGGTGACACCTTTGAGGACTGGAGTATTTGTGATGTTGAAGTTGATGTGGAGGAGAGCCCACTTAAAGGAGCACTTGATATCCGTTGAAGCACCTGCTGTTTTTGTGCCTCATCTGGAATTTGTAGCGATTGGCGTGGCCGTAAGAAAGGGATCTTATCACATTGTCCGCTAAAAGAAGTAGACATTTTAGTTTGGCTGGAAGATGGTCTTTCTTCTGCAGATGTTTCTGTTGCTTTAACACCTACCCCACGGACACAACCTTTTTTCCCCTTCCCAACACGCCTATTCCCCTTTCCACCAGCAGCAGGCCTTTTTCCACTCATTTTGGTGGTTAACTAATTCACAACTCTGGAGTTGTTTGCACACAAAAACAATGGATGGTAACCGAGCAGAGCTGAGTGGCCAAACTGTGGTATTAGGCCAAAACTATTGGCTGGGTTAGATGCAGAAAAAAATTATTTTGAATTTGCAGCCTGATGGAGGTCAGTATAGATGGACTAATACAAATAGTCCCACACACAGCTAGAAGCCCAAATATTTTTTCAGAGGTACTGTAGATGCAGATAAAAATTAGTTTTAATTTGCAACCTGATGGAGGTCAGTATAGATGGACTAATAGAGAAAGTCCGACACACTACTAGAAGGCCAAATATTTTTTCAGAGGTAGATGCAGAAAAAAATATATTCAGTTTGCAACCTGATGGAGGTCAGTATAGATGGACTAATACAAATAGTCCCACACACAGCTAGAAGCCCAAATATTTTTTCAGAGGTACTGTAGATGCAGATAAAAATTATTTTTAATTTGCAACCTGATGGAGGTCAGTATAGATGGACTAATAGACCAAGTTCCACACACTGCTAGAAGCCCAAATATTTTTTCAGAGCTACATGCAGAAAAAAATTATTTTTAATTTGCAACCTGATGGAGGTCAGTATAGATGGACTAATAGACCAAGTCCCACACACTGCTAGAAGCCCAAATATTTTTTCAGAGCTAGATGCAGAAAAAAATTATATTCAATTTGCAACCTGCTGGAGGTCAGTATAGAAGGACTAATAGAACAAGTCCCACACACTGCTAGAAGTCCAAATATTTTTTCAGAGCTAAATGAAGAAAAAAATTATTTTTAATTTGCAACCTGATGGAGGTCAGTATAGATGGACTAATAGACCAAGTCCCACACACTGCTAGAAGCCCAAATATTTTTTCAGAGCTAGATGCAGAAAAAAATTATTTTTAATTTGCAACCTGATGGAGGTCAGTATAGATGGACTAATAGACCAAGTCCCACACACCGCTAGAAGCCCAACTATTTTTTCAGAGCTAGATGCAGAAAAAAATTATATTCAATTTGCAACCTGCTGGAGGTCAGTATAGAAGGACTAATAGAACAAGTCCCACACACTGCTAGAAGCCCAAATATTTTTTCAGAGCTAAATGAAGAAAAAAATTATTTTTAATTTGCAACCTGATGGAGGTCAGTATAGATGGACTAATAGACCAAGTCCCACACACTGCTAGAAGCCCAAATATTTTTTCAGAGCTAGATGCAGAAAAAAATTATTTTTAATTTGCAACCTGATGGAGGTCAGTATAGATGGACTAATAGACCAAGTCCCACACACTGCTAGAAGCCCAAATATTTTTTCAGAGCTAGATGCAGAAAAAAATTATTTTTAATTTGCAACCTGATGGAGGTCAGTATAGATGGACTAATAGACCAAGTCCCACACACTGCTAGAAGCCCAAATATTTTTTCAGAGCTAGATGCAGAAAAAAATTATTTTTAATTTGCAACCTGATGGAGGTCAGTATAGATGGACTAATAGACCAAGTCCCACACACCGCTAGAAGCCCAACTATTTTTTCAGAGCTAGATGCAGAAAAAAATTATATTCAATTTGCAACCTGCTGTAGGTCAGTATAGAAGGACTAATAGAACAAGTCCCACACACAGCTAGAAGCCCAAATATTTTTTCAGAGCTAAATGAAGAAAAAAATTATTTTTAATTTGCAACCTGATGGAGGTCAGTATAGATGGACTAATAGACCAAGTCCCACACACTGCTAGAAGCCCAAATATTTTTTCAGAGCTAGATGCAGAAAAAAATTATATTCAGTTTGCAACCTGATGGAGGTCAGTATAGATGGACTAATAGAATGATGCTATGCCCAAAAGATTTTACTTCACTAGGTGCAGTAAAAAAATTGGTATTCTATACACAGGTGGTATATCTTGCAACACAGATAGGCTACTCCACTGACTAACACACTCTGCAATAGGCCAAAAAGGATTAGCTTTGCTAGATTCAGCCAAATGCTGTGAAAAAAACTTGCACAGCACTGGCACAGACCTGCCTGGCAAAAACTGATAGGAACTGATGTAACCTAGTCCTGAAAAGGACTGCAATTACAATTAGTCTTTACTCCCACAACCTATCTATTTAAGAGCACAGACCTCCCTGATAAAAGTCGTAGGAAATGCTGTAACCTAGTCCTTAAAAGGACTGCAATCACAACTATTCCCTACTCCCAAGCTATCTGTATATTTGTGCGAAAATTGGCTTGAAATTAACAAGTTATAGCGCACACAGCAACAGCGGTGCCGTCTAACACGCAGCTGCAGCAGTGAGAAAATGGTGGCGACGGGGAAAATGGCTTGGTCTTATAGGGCAAGGACATGTGACATACACTGCCAATGACACATGCCCTTGCTTGTGTGAAAAAAAGTACTTCGCTCCGTGTGTGCGCTGCTGATAGGCTGACAGATTGCACCTCCCCACTGCAAATGCGGGAAAGAGAAAAAAAAATGGAGATCTTCATTGTTCCTGCAGAGATCCATCCCCTGCCCCTCCCCCCACCCCGCTGTACACTCAAACTGCGTATTAACATTAATTTTCATCATTACTGAGAAAAAATCCAGTTATGATTTTGGTGCACGAACAGTTATCGAACATAACCTCGAACAGCCGAATTTTTCTCAAATTGTTTGTGTTCGCCGAACGGCTCGAACACCGCCCAAAACAGCTCGAATTTGAGATTGGCGAACAGTTCGAGTAGAACAACGCTCATCTCTAATAGTGACACATATTGCCATGTAGCATGGTCTAAGCCTACATCAGAGGTGTTTGGCAGAAATTTATTCTACTATCCCCGTTGAAAATATAAGCATTCTCCCCAAAACATGCATATGTTCAGGGAATCAGGAGGTAATTGTTCGAAAGTTATCTAAGGTATTTGAGCACATTAACGTTACAAATGATGTCCATACCCAGATCTAATGTATGAAACTAATATAGGGATCATTGATGATATTAGTTTTCAGTTAGGCTCTGAAGTCAGAGTAGGAGTGCAATAATGTTACAATGTTACTGACTCGCCCCCTGGGCCGTGGGGCACTCGGATCCGGGCAATTAGGGAAACGATGGGAGTAGTAGTGGCAACCCGGTTCCGTGGCTCAGGGTGGTCAGGCCAATGGTAGTCTGCTACGTGCTTTAGATAATGTCCGACTACGCCACCCGTGGATTGCGGTTATTAGGAACCGCCGCTGCAAGGCAGTCCGCTGGGGCTGATGATGGGTGCAGCTGAGGTGATGTGACTCCCCACGGGAAGAGTGCAGCCCCAGGGCAGTGTAGTGGATGCTGGGAGTGATGGTAGTGAGAGTCCCAGTACCGGTAGTGCCGGAGGAGCGAAAAAGCACACAGACAACGTACTGCAGTCCAGCGTCTTTACTCACGGTTAATATCCAAGTCACTTCAGCTGGCAATGACTGCCCGAGTCGTGCTGCGTCCATCAGGTGTGGGGCTCGGTCAACTCCCAGGCAGTTCAGGAGCATGGCACAGGACCCCCTTTTATCCTTTCTCTGGCCTGCCTCACCAGTGACCCACTTTTGTCCAGCTGCCGCGGACCTGTGCGGTTAAACGTGGGCCCCGTCCTCCGCTGTCCTATATGGTGCCTTCCTAGCAGGTTTGATGAGGTGTCGCACCAATATATGATCACGACGATCGGTCTTTGGCTGAGGGTTGTTTCTCCTCCACCAACTTGGGATCCGGTACCCTTAATCTGCCTGACCCTGCACCCTGGATTCTCGTGGGTTCTTAGGGTCCCTTCCACCTTCTTGTTCCTGAGCCCTTCTGTTTCTCTGTCTCTCCTTCTTTGCAGTTCCTTTCTGCTCCTGTTCCTTTCTCTTGGAGCTGAGATGAGCTAGAATCTCAGCTCCCCTTCACCTCCTCCTCGGCCTCTTCTCTAGGCCCACTTCTCCTTCTCCTCTCAGGCCCCGGCCTCTTCCCTAGGCCTGCCTCTGGAGCAGCACTCAGCCTGAGCTGCTGCTCCCTGTCAGCTCTCCTCTCCTCACAGACTGAACGAACCTAGATCTAAGATGGTGCCCACCTTTTATACCTCCTTCTAGCCATGAGCCCAGGTGACCAGCAACCAATGGGCTCCTTCCTACGCTCAGGAACCGCCCCCTATCTGCCCCTACAGCACTGAGTGTTCCACCCCTCCCTCCCCACTCCAGCAGGGACATGGTCGGTCGTGCCTGCACTTCTGTCTAGTGGGAGCACCGTTGAGCTGTCCCTGGGAAATGGGGTGTGTGTGCTGCATGCAGCTAACTGAGCCCTGGTCCATTCTCCATCCTTACCCGGGAGTAGAATACCACACCTCTGGACTGAGGTGCAATACCCCTGTAGCGGCCAAACCCTCGGGGCGCTACATTCCCCCCTGGTAAAGCACAGCACGTCCTCGGGCTGGAAAAGAGCAAAAACAGGTAATTACAGGACATGCAAACTTTTTTTAAAACTTTTCACATTTAGAAACAGACAATATGGTTCAACTCCCTTTATGGGACACACTTTTCTCTTCTTGTCACACTATTATAAAACACGTACTAATGCTTCTGGAACTCTTTTGTATAAAACATTATAGAAAATTTTCACATTACTATTTAGCAGCATATAAAATCTAAAACATTTTTAATTAAAGCACATTCTTGTATTCTTGGCTCATGGTCGCGGTGCAACTTGCGACCAGGTGTTCCTTCTTCTTCTAAGTGCAACAGTCCAGCAAATTTGTAGACTTGAGGTAGACGTTGCAGTCTTTTTATAAAACCAGTAGGGGGCGCTTTAAGAAGCGCAACTATTTACAAGGGCTTGGCCGTTCCCAGTCCTCGGCCGGTGGGGATAGGGGAATGGCTGCTCACAGTCCTCAGCCTGTTAGGGGAAGAGGGATGGCTGTTCACAGTCCTCAGCCTGGCTACTTAGGGGATTGGGGATATCATTCACACAGTTCTATATCAGTCCCAACGGGGACCACACTTCACTCTGTAACAGTCCCACACAGTTCCTTTGCACCCTTACGGGTAACTACTTACAATGCCACTTGACCGTTCACTGGTAACGGTGTCTTCGTGACGCTCCTTCTTCCTCCTCATACGGATCTTCAGGCCCGTCCGGGCCCTCCTGGTACTCGGCGTCCGAGTAGTGTTGTTCCTCCTCCTCTACTACTCGGCGGACGTGTAGGGCGTACCATCCCTTCACGCCTTGGTGTCGGGTGTAAGACACCACATCGCCTGGGAAGAGATCCCGCCCACGATGGCCTTCCGGTAGGTGACTCTCCACATCTCTCCTTGTCACAAACACGTCGCTGATGGTCTCGGGGTCTCGGATGAAACCGCAGCCATGTTCCATGTGAAATTTCACGACAGTCCCGGTGACTCGGGGACCGCGGGCAGCTCGGGGATCTCGTCGGGCTTTCATCTTCTGCTCCGCACTTTGGGCCTGCAGCTTCTCCTGTTTCATGCGCCGCTCCCGCTGCTCCCTCTCGAACACCTCCAGCTGTTGGCGGCAGTACTCCCGTCGACAGGCGGCGTACGGGGGCGCTAGGCCTTGCGACCGGGCCTGCGGTGGCGGTTGGCTGAGCATGCCCGGGGTCAGAGGGCACGGCGTGGGGCGGGGCTCACTGGCAGCGTCGACGGCCTGGGGGCTGGTTGATGGCGGTGAGGGCACGGTGTCAACAGCGGGTCCCGGTGCGTGGGGCTCCGCGACGGGGTGCAGGGGCAGGTCGGCGGCCCGAGGATTCGGTGCAGGGGCGTCTCCGTTACCTGCCTCTGTTGTCGCGGCCTTCTCCGCGGCGGCGTCCTCGGCCTCCGCTCGGCCCTCACTGGCTGGTGCGCTGCTTGTTGCTGGTGCCTTCGGCTGCAGGATCACAGCCCACCGGGCCACTTCCTCCTTCCATCCGGCGATCACTTCTTGCTGCGCCCGGACCATCCTCCGGTCCAGTTCTTCCAGCGCCGCCCGTGTGTATTCGGGATCCTCCTTGGGGAGATGGGCTAACAGCTCGGTGAGGCTGCATGGTGGTGTTGCTTGCAGCAGGCCCTTTACCAGGGTACCGGCACTGATTTCCCCCTCCATCTCCGGGTGCGGCCTGACCAGACTGATCCAGACCGCGCCCTGCCCCACAGTTTTCTTCTCTTTCCGCCCCCAGAGGGGGTGGTCCTGGGGCATTCTGCTGACAATCACTTTCAGGGGCAGCCCCCCCATGTTGATGGACATCTCCACTGCTGCATTCATGGCTGGTGGGGGCGGGCTTCTTCTTTGGCGCCATTCTGGGACCTGGCCCACGATGGGAGGTGGCTTCCTGCTGTCTTTTGGTGCACCCATAATGGCGTCCGCTCTGCCAGGGCGGGAAAGACGGATGAAGATGGCGGGAAACGGTCCAAGATGGCGTCTGATGGCGGGAATCGGCTCCGGATGGCGGGAAACGACTCCGGACGGCGGGAAACTTCTTTTTAAGGTACATGTGTAATTCTCTTCAGGCACGCAATACCCGTTTGTGGCGGGTTGGTCACGATCCTGCCGACTACGCCAAAGCTGACTCGCCCCCTGGGCCGTGGGGCACTCGGATCCGGGCAATTAGGGAAACGATGGGAGTAGTAGTGGCAACCCGGTTCCGTGGCTCAGGGTGGTCAGGCCAATGGTAGTCTGCTACGTGCTTTAGATAATGTCCGACTACGCCACCCGTGGATTGCGGTTATTAGGAACCGCCGCTGCAAGGCAGTCCGCTGGGGCTGATGATGGGTGCAGCTGAGGTGATGTGACTCCCCACGGGAAGAGTGCAGCCCCAGGGCAGTGTAGTGGATGCTGGGAGTGATGGTAGTGAGAGTCCCAGTACCGGTAGTGCCGGAGGAGCGAAAAAGCACACAGACAACGTACTGCAGTCCAGCGTCTTTACTCACGGTTAATATCCAAGTCACTTCAGCTGGCAATGACTGCCCGAGCCGTGCTGCGTCCACCAGGTGTGGGGCTCGGTCAACTCCCAGGCAGTTCAGGAGCATGGCACAGGACCCCCTTTTATCCTTTCTCTGGCCTGCCTCACCAGTGACCCACTTTTGTCCAGCTGCCGCGGACCTGTGCGGTTAAACGTGAGCCCCGTCCTCCGCTGTCCTATATGGTGCCTTCCTAGCAGGTTTGATGAGGTGTCGCACCAATATATGATCTTTGACGACCGGTCTTTGGCTGAGGGTTGTTTCTCCTCCACCAACTTGGGATCCGGTACCCTTAATCTGCCTGACCCTGCACCCTGGATTCTCGTGGGTTCTTAGGGTCCCTTCCACCTTCTTGTTCCTGAGCCCTTCTGTTTCTCTGTCTCTCCTTCTTTGCAGTTCCTTTCTGCTCCTGTTCCTTTCTCTTGGAGCTGAGATGAGCTAGAATCTCAGCTCCCCTTCACCTCCTCCTCGGCCTCTTCTCTAGGCCCACTTCTCCTTCTCCTCTCAGGCCCCGGCCTCTTCCCTAGGCCTGCCTCTGGAGCAGCACTCAGCCTGAGCTGCTGCTCCCTGTCAGCTCTCCTCTCCTCACAGACTGAACGAACCTAGATCTAAGATGGTGCCCACCTTTTATACCTCCTTCTAGCCATGAGCCCAGGTGACCAGCAACCAATGGGCTCCTTCCTACGCTCAGGAACCGCCCCCTATCTGCCCCTACAGCACTGAGTGTTCCACCCCTCCCTCCCCACTCCAGCAGGGACATGGTCGGTCGTGCCTGCACTTCTGTCTAGTGGGAGCACCGTTGAGCTGTCCCTGGGAAATGGGGTGTGTGTGCTGCATGCAGCTAACTGAGCCCTGGTCCATTCTCCATCCTTACCCGGGAGTGGAATACCACACCTCTGGACTGAGGTGCAATACCCCTGTAGCGGCCGAACCCTCGGGGCGCTACATTACTATGCTACCATCCTCTGAAGCTGACTTCAGGCTGCAATTAATCAGCATTATTTTGGATCCTTGCAGAGTACATTGTTTTGTCAACAACAAGAACAAATCCTATAAGAGAAGAAGTGATTGCAGTCTTAAAGGAGCTGTTCAGGTCTTTCACACTCTGTTCCTGTAGACTTGTGAATCCTCCATCGCACACAATGCGCACTGTGAGGATTCAGCGACACTGAGCGGTCATATGACCCCAACTATGCGATATGCATACTTCTGACCACACTCTGACTAGACGTGCGCGGTCTTGATCAATACAAGTGAATTTGGTCTTGTCGAAACAAGTCAGTCTCGCCGCTGGCACTGGAGAATCCACACAGCGCGCTCTGCATGCGATGTAAGGATTCATAAGTCTGCAGTCACGTAGTGTGACTGCAGCCTTTTGTGAAAAGCCTGGACAATACCTTTAAACTCAAATATCGGATTTTGAGAGAGGAACCTACACATATTTCCATGAAGAATGGCATTCCTACTGTATATTTTAGGCATTGAATTTGAATAGCAAAAGCAGACATCAATAGCATAAGACCAGTCTGTCAGTGGTGAAAGCTGGTTTAGTACAACTTCATGTATATATTTGGTATGAAAAAAACTCTGAAAGCAAAACAAATACACTGGAGAACAATTATTATGTCATTTGCATCAGTATATTGTCAGAAAAAATGCACTTTTTAGAGCATGTTTGTTTTGTGTAAAAGTTTGCAACTTTTTTTTGTTGTCGTTTTGCTTTTATGCTGTTCTCACTGCTATTTAAAAGTGGGCATGACTTAGCAGAGAAAGTATGACTTATTGCTACTCAACAAATTTGCTATCAATTATGTATATACAGTGGGTACGGAAAGTATTCAGACCCCTTTAAAATTTTCACTCTTTATTTCATTGCAGCCATTTGATAAATTCTAAAAAGTTCATTTTTTTTCTCATTAAAGTACACTCTGCACCCCATCTTGACTGAAAAAAAACAGAAATGTAGAAATTTTTGCAAATTTATTAAAAAAGAAAAACTGAAATATCACATGGTCATAAGTATTCAGACCCTTTGCTCAGACACTCATATTTTAAGTCCATTTCCTTGTGATCCTCCTTGAGATGGTTCTACTCCTTCATTGGAGGCCAGCTGTGTTTAATTAAACTGATAAGACTTGATTTGGAAAGGCACACACCAGTCTATATAAGACCTCACAGCTCACAGTGCATGTCAGACCAAATAAGAATCATGCGCTCAAAGGAACTGCCCAAGGAGCTCAGAGACAGAATTGTGGCAAGGCACAGTTCTGACCAAGGTTATAAAAGAATTTCTGCATTACTCAAGGTTCCTAAGAGCACAGTGGCCTCCATAATCTTTAAATGGAAGAAGTTTGGGACCACCAGAAGTCTTCCTAGACCTGGCCATCCAGCCCAACTGAGCAATCTTGGGAGAAGAGCCTTGGCGAGAGAGGTAAAGAAGAACCCCAAGATCACTGTGGCTGAGCTCCAGAGATGCAGTAGGAAGATGGGAGAAAGTTCCACAAAGTCAACTATCACTGCAGCCCTTAACCAGTCGGGCCTTTATGGCAGGTGGCCCGACGGAAGCCTCTCCTCATTGCAACACATATGAAAGCCTGCATAGAGTTTGCTCAAAAACACATGAAGGACTCCCAAACTATGAGAAATAAGATCCTCTGGTCTGATGAGACAAAGATAGAAATTGTTGGTGATAATTTTATGTGTGGAGAAAACCAGTCACTGCTCATCACCTGCCCAATACAATCCCAACAGTGAAACATGGTGGTGGCAGCATCATGCTGTGGGGGTGTTTTTCATCTGCAGGGACAGGATGACTAGTTACAATTGAAGGAAACATTAATTCGGCCAAGTACAGAGATATCCTGGATGAAAACCTCTTCCAGAGTGCTCTGGACCTCAGACGTGGCCGAAGGTTCACCTTCCAACAAGACAATTACTCTAAGCACACAGCTAAAATAACAAAGGAGTAGCTTCAGAACAACTCTGTGACCATTCTTGACTGGCCCAGCAAGAGCCCTGACCTAAACCCAATTGAGCATCTCTGGAGAGACCTGAAAATGGCTGTCCACCAACATTCACCATGCAACCTGACGGAACTGGAGAGGATTCGCAAGGAAGAATAGCAGAGGATCCCCAAATCCAGGTGTGAAAAACTTGTTGCATCATTCCCAAGAAGACTAATGGCTGTACTAGCTCAAAAGGGTGCTTCTACTCAATACTGAGCAAAGGGTCTGAATACTTATGACCATGTGATATTTCAGTTTTTCTTTTTTAATAAATTTGCAAAAATTTGTACATTTCTGTTTTTTTCAGTCAAGATGGGGTGCAGAATGTACTTTAATAAGAAAAAAAATTTACTTTTAAGAACTTACCAAATGGCTGCAATGAAACAAAGAGTGAAAAATTTAAAGGGGTCTGAATACTTTCCGTACCCACTGTATGTCCCCCATCCCGATATAATGTGCCCCATCCAGATATATATTTCCCCCATCCTGGTATAATATGCCCTGTCCAGGTATATATGTGCCCCATTCTGGTATAATGTGTCCGGTCTATATATATATATCCCCCATCTTGGTATAATGTGCCCCATCTAGGTATATATGTCCCCATCCTGATATAATGTGCCCCATTCAGATATATATGTCCCCCATCCTGGTATAATATGCCCTGTCCAGGTATATATGTGCCCCATTCTGGTATAATGTGTCCTGTCCAGATATATATGTCCCCCATCCTGGTATAATGTGCCCCATCTAGGTATATATGTCCCACATCCTGGTATAATGTGACCTGTCCAGATATATATGTGCCACATCCTGCTATAATGTGCCCTATTTTGTAATGCATTCAAAAGAAATGATACTACTCACCTTCCCCTACGCCACGCGGGGTCCTCTTCTATAGCCAGCGCGGGAGCGGGCAGCTCACTTTAACATCATAATGTCACTGCCATGCGCCCCCAGTCACGTGCATGCCGACATCAACTGCCGGCCTCTGATTGGGCGGCAGCATGTATTGAAGTGCAGAGAGCAAGCGCGTTCCCTGCACCACAATACATTTTACCTGGTTGTGTGTCGTCGGACGCAAATGCAGCTGAAATAGTTGCTGGTGCAGGCGAGTCCCTCACCACCTCCGGGCCCCAGTTCAGCTGCACCAGCGATATGTGCTCCCCTGGTTTAAACATGTTAAGTAGTGATGAGCGAGTATGTTCTGTTAACCCTTTCGGCGAGTATGCTTGGGCCGAGTACCGAGTAGTTACAGCTGCTCGGTGATAAGGTTAAATCGCTCCCGTGTGCATGATTTGCAACTGTTTGGCAGCTTTAGTACATGTAAGGAATGTCTATTTCTTACACATTCCTCACATGTATTAAAGTTGTCAAACAGTCACAAATCATGCACACGGGAGTGATTCAAACATAACATCGAGCAGCTGTAACTACTCGGTGCTCGCCCGAGCATACTCGCCGAAAGGGTTAACAGAACATACTCGCTCATCACTAATGTTAAGGCTTCCAAGGGGGTCTTCATTGCGTGCTACAAGCAAACCGTGCCTTACCCTTTATCCTGGGAAAGGTAATCCTGCACGGTGGTTATGTCACATCAGGTGGAAAACGAGGGCATTAGCGTTAAGTGCCTGCCACAACCAACATTGAGGAAATGTTAAAGGCTTTAATGCAAGCCACTGTAGGCCAACAAAAGGTCACTAAGCTGCAGGCAGCACAGGTTACTGCCTTAACCGAAATATTGAATAAGGATCGTTCGGTTGCTGCAGAGTTGGTGCAGCATCTTGCAAGCCGAGCATCCAAGTCTCTTGACAGTGATCACATAAACAGGAGACCCATATGTGTCAGCAACTGCCTGCAAAAGGGATGGCGTGGTCTACTGGTAGCAGTCCAATGAGGACTCTGGAAGCTGCAACACATTTAACAGGTGTCTGTCAGTTTGTTTTCACTGGTTGCACAGCACAGAAAACTAAAGCAGAAACATAAATCCCCTAGACTTGTGCAGGCGCTAACTAAACAATATAAACCCTGGCTACTCAGACATGGCTGAGCTAGTTCCAGTCACACAAATCAGACATTGTCTATAGCAACCAGTTATACATGTGGTTTGGTGCACACAGCCAGCCAGTCTCCTCTCACAGTGATGTGGCTTTTTTACTACCCCAGGTTGAGAGATTAAGGTGAACATATAGCCTGGTTATACGCACAGCTAGCCAGGTGAAATTTGTCAAGACCTGTAGTGCTAGGATGGGTTAAATGGAAATTTTGGTAACAAAAAAAGGTTGCATAGAACCTTACTGTGTTTGGGGGCACTTTTATGTGCATCATACTTTATTATCTGTATTATTCAAGGTTTTTTTTATCCTTTGTTATTACATATGTAAATTAGGTCATTGGGCCATATGATTTTTACTGCTCTTACATAACATATTATATTATTCCAATATTTTATTCTAAGATCTTTTAATTAAAATGTACTTTGTTCATGGGAGAATCCCTTTAAGTTTGTTTCCATATGAAAAAGTTCATTGTTATATTTGATTATATGGAAAAGCTTCCTCAATTGTAGACTTTTCCTTAATAAATATCAAGGTTGACCCGTGACTTGGGGCAAGCTTTTAATTTTTGCCCTCTGTGTATTTGAGTTTGACATTCCTGCCATAGAGGATTTACTTAGAATTCTTCCAACTACTTTTATCAATACTGAATATCACCTTATCAGCTTGTAAATTGTTATTATTCAGCTTCAGAAAATAGCTGCGTGGCATCTAATAAAGAAAACAGTGTCACTAAAGAAATATCATATACTTCATCCTAACAAAAACCTTTGGGGTAAGGTGCAAATCATCATGAACATAGGAAAAAATAAGCGTTTATTTACTAGGAAATTAGTCAATTATGAAAAATCCTATTAAAGCCTAGTAAAGCCCCAAGTAATGAAGTTAGCTGTCAACTCTCACATGACCCTTATTATTCATTCCTCTTTGGCTTCCTATGGCTTTGATAGATACCCAGAGATATTGCCAGGGTATAATTCCAGCTCATGAGCAGCAAATGACATTGCTTTAAAAGTCACAAGGCCATGACGTGTGTTTCTGGGAAAAGACAACTCCACGTATCATTCAGATGTACGGAACGTATATGTTCATTTGAGCTTATAAACCTCTGTAGCCCAAATCCTAACCATACAAACATAGTGTTACTCGTCACAAGGAAAATAATAAAAGATTCAGAAAATTGCAAAATGTTCATCAAACACAACTATTCAGTAATTTTGTCAAGGCTATTATTTTTTTTTTTTTACCTTCAAGCACTATTACCTTCCAGGATGCTGTACATGTGGAATTATGCAGAAGCGCATAATGCGAGCTAGGGATAAAAACATACAAGTGCATGAGCTTATTGAGTGATAAATCGGTACAGAAGGAGAGATCACCTTGCCTACTATAGAAAGATATATAGCAACGTTCTTACAGGTTGTGGGCTTTTCTAAACAGGATGATTTTCAGGTTTCTTTTAAGGCTGGAGTCACACGATCATATAAAGAATTGTTGATCCAGAAAAGTAGGATGAGTGTCATGTGAGTGTTATGCGGGTACAATGTGATTTTTCTCACCAAGCATTTTCCCAAGAAATGTGATTTGTAGCAAATAAATTCTCATAAATCTCAGTACTGGAACACTTGAAATTGTTTGGAAAATACACATGGAGGAGTTAGAGAGAAACATGCTGACCATAAGAGATTACACAGTACAGGCGAGAGAGAGAGAGAGATAGGATCCCGCTGACCATAAGAGCTTACATACTACAGTTGAGAGAGACACCTTGCTGAACATAAGAACTTACATTTTAAAGGAGAGAGAGGACCCAACTGACCATAAGAGCTTATACAATAAAGGCGAGAGAGAGGATCCCTCTGACCATAAGACCTTACACTTTTCAAACGAGAGAGAGGATTCGGCTGACGATCAGAGCTTACACTCTACTGGAAAGAGAGAGAGAACACCTTATTGACCATAAGAGCTTACACTGTACTGGAGAGAGAGCCCCGCTGACCATAATAGCTTTCACTCTACAGGTGAAAGAGAGGGAGTGGAACCTGCTGACCATAAGAGATTACACAATACAGGTGAGATAGAGAGGACCTTGCTGACCTTAAAAAATTACACACTACAGAAGAGAAAGAGAGGACCCTGCTGACCATAAGATCTTACACTTTACAGGAGACAGCGAGAGAGGACTCTGCTGACCATAAGAGTTTACACTCTACAGGCGAAAGAGAGATGACCCCACTGACCATAAGCGCTGACACTCTACAGGAGAGAGAGGACCTCGTTGACCTTTACAGGTGAGAGGACCCTGTTGACTATAACAGCTTACACTCTACAGGAGAGAGAGCCCTGCTGACCAAAAGAGCTTACACTCTACAGGTGAGAGAGAGAGGACCTTGCTGATCAAAAAGCTTACACTCTACAGACGAGAGAGGATCTCACTGACCATAAGAGCTTATACGCTACAGGAGAGAGAGGACCCTAATGACCATAAGAGCTTACACTTTACAGAAGAAAGAGGGAGAGGAATCTGCTGACCATAAGTTTTCACACTGCAGAAAAAAGAACGTGAGATAGAGGACCCCGCTGACCATAACAGCTTACACTCTACAGGCGAAAGAGAGAGGACCCCACTAACCATAAGCGCTTACGCTTACACTTTACAGGAGAGAGAGAGTACCCCACTGACATTAAGAGCTTATATTTTACAACTTCTTCTGTCTCATACAGAGGTTCGTTCTTATCGGTTCTGGGTGACGGCACTTTACATGTGGATGGTAAATGAGCAGAGCAAATCAAATAAACCTCCATCTTCCTGGTGCATGGACACATGGGTCGATATGTTACACTGTGAACACTGCACCCAAACAGCAGTCGGTGATCTGTTAATGAAGGCCTCTCTTAGAGACGCTTCACTCTTCCATGTCCCTTCTCTACAGGGCCTCCCAAGCCTGACCAACACTGGACTCGCTTCTTCCTGTAATTCTCCCACCAATAGAATCCGCCCACTGGCCTGCTGTACTGGATCTGTTGCCGCTAAAGCTCCTTAATGGTCCTTGCCTTGTGCCTCTCAGCTCACTTCTCACTAACTCTGTTTTTTCTCTAACAGAAACACAGTCCCCTTTCCCTGCAGTCTAGCTCCTCCCATATGGACTAGTTCCAACATTAACTCTGTCTGCCCCAGCAGCTTGTTGCTGGGCAGACTTAACCTTTCACCTAGATTCTATACAAGAGTAAAAAGGAAGACAATGACATCTTGTGGCCATTGATTAGTACTGCAGCCCACAGGGAAATTAACACTTGTTACCACAAGAAAACATATCAGAAACAAAACATTAATCACATCCTACATATTATATACCACAGTAGCATTGATGTCTTCTGGGAAGAACACTGCAGCTGGTCCACCTCCTCACAGTCCCCTTTTTAATGATGGTCGTCCTCGACCACCCAGAAACCTATAAGACACCAATCCAACACAATACATAATACTATCTTCCCCTTTCATGTGCCACAGGACCAGTCCTACTGTGTTAGGACCCCAGATACAGAATGTCCAAGTTCATGGTCCCTTTAAGGGTAGGCTGGCAAAGCAAGGGCTCGCATAGAACAGTCCACAGTTCCTTTCTTCCAACCCGGCACAGTTGATCGGCTTATTCATACCCCCATCCCAACTACAACAGTACTTAAGACAGGTAAACAGTCTATGATGACCAAAGCCCAGAGTTGGATGGGCAAGGTCCTTATATGGGTGTAAAATCCTTCAGTCATGCCAGCAACCTTAAAAAATCAGCAGACAAGGGCGCACTGGCGCAACAAAAAATACAACAAAAATAAAATTCAACTTATAAGGCTCAGCTCCGGCTCATTCGGCCTCGAAGGTTCAGAACAGCCCCTCTAAATTTTCAATAGCATACTCTGGCCTTCACAGCAAAGGCGCTTCACCTTAAACTGCCTTTCTTGAGACTCGACTGGTCTCCAGCTTTTAGATAGGGGTTCCTTGGAACTTGAACCCTCAAAATAACCCACCAGAACAACTGAGTAATTACAACTAGTGTTGAGCCACCCCCGTAGTGTTCGAGTTCGGTTCGGTTCGTCGAACACCCGTGTGTTCGCCGAACTGTTCGTCGAACTGTTCGTCGAACACCTTCGAACACCGTTAAAACCAATGGCAGGCAAACAAAAACACATAGAAACACATAGAAAACACCTTCAAAGGTGTCCAAAAGCTGACAAACTGCTCAGAAGACATAACTAACACATGGAAAAGTGACAAGTACATATAGTCATGCGAAAATAAAAGAGGTGGAGGAGTAAAAGGAGGGGGAGACACAGATATAGGCATGTCATGCCCTTCTAAAATCCAAAAAGTGAGAAGCCGACACGGCCAGTCCGCTCCTGCCCGTGCCACCTCCGTGTCGCCGGGTTTGTGCCAGAGCCGCGGTGAACCCTGACGGCCAGCCCCCCTCTCCCAATACTGGTGCCTGTCCGCTGGTGGGTCGAGCGAGCCCCCCTGTGGTGGAGGCAGCTCTAAGCTTTTTAATTTAAATTGTCTCTCTAATTTGAATGAATACACTTTAAATCCATTTACAAGGATCTATTGGAGGGCAAGTCTCATGCCAGCAGCCGCGGTAATTCCAGCTCCAGTAGCGTCCACTAAAGCTGCTGCAGTTAAAAAGTTTTTATAAGGATCGAGCTCGGCTGTCCACCGCAAGGCATCCTACTGCCAGTCCCAGCCCCTATGCCTTGGGGTGCCTCCTGATGCTCTTCACTAAGTATCCCATGGTCCCGAAGCATTTCCTTTGAAAAAATTAAGTGTCTAAACTACAGGTGGTGCAGCTTGCTTAACAGCCGGGATAATCCGCTTACTAGCAGACACTGCTACTAGGCACAAAGTATTTCCTGGGCTAGATGCAGTTAAAAATTTGTAATTAGATACTCTCGTTGGATGCTGAGAAAGCATTCCATAGAGTCTCCTGGCACGCCATATATGATTCTCTTAAAAAGCTTGGGGTAGGGGTCTAGGGGACCCTTTTATAGCCAAAATCACGGCCCTGTATCGCAATACGTCACCTAGGCTGAAGATAAATGGAACTGTAGCACCCTGAGGGCTCGGTTGCTAAAGACGTATTGCACCTCACCCAGAGGTGTGATATCTCACTCTCAGGTAAGGATGGAGTGTGGATCAGGACCCGACACCTGCATGCATTACACCACATTGCCGTGGGGCAGGGCGACCAATATGCCCCTGAGATGGGCACGACAGTCCCTGTCCCTGGCTGGAGTGGGGGGAGGGAACACTGAGGAAGGGGAACCCTGTAGTGCAGGAGCAGGGAGGAAGCAGTTCCTGGGTGCATTGAGAAGGGAGTATAAAAGGTGGGCACCATCTTAGTTCAGTGCAGAGAAGTCTGAGCAGAAGTGGCAGGGAGCAGGGGCTCTGCATGAGCTCTGCTCCGGAGGCAGGCCTAGTAACAGAGGCCCAGGCCTGGAAGAGGGAGAAGGAAGGAAGAGGAGCGGAGAAGGCTCCAGGAACGAGGAATGAAGGGATCCCAGGGGTGCGGACGGGCGAGTCGCCACCGCACGCCCGAATCCACCTGCGTGGAGGGGTCAGGCCAAAGGGGGAGACCGGTCCCCGAACTAGTGGAGGCAGGAAACGACCCTCAGCTAGAAACCGGAGGCTCTGACATTTTATGTGGCGCAGCCCCTCGCTACACCCGCTAGGAAGGCACCACATAGGGTCAGGGAAACTGGCGCCAAGTTTACCAAGAGGAGGCCCGAGGCAGCCGGACAGAAGTGTTGGTAAGAAAGGCCAGACAAAGGACACACAAAGGGGGTCCTGTGAAGTGCTCCAAAGTTATCTGGGAGTTGTCTGAGCCCCTCACCTGGTGAGCACAGTACGACGTGGGCAGCCGTTACCTGCAGACGTGGTCTGGATAATAAGAACTGTGAGTAAAGGCCCTGAACTGCATCACTGACTCCGTGTCGTTACTGCTGCTGCCCTGCACCATCACCCCCATCCTCCGCATACACTGCCCTGAGGCTATACTCCTCCCGTGGGGAGTTATGCTACGCTCTGCTGCACCCACAACACCAGCCTCAGTGGTCTGCCCTGTAGCGGCGGTTCACTCTGACCGCAATCCACGGGTGGCGTAGTCGGACATTTAAACATGAAAACCACATAAATAGTTCCGCCACTGGTTTGACCGCCCTGAGCCACGGAACTGGGTCGCCGCCACGAAGACTACAACCACCAGCATCCACCAAAAAGGGTCCGGCTCCGGGTGTCCCAAGGCCCAGGGGGTGCGTCAGAACATTTTCATCACCTTTCACAATCACCAATGGGACAAGGCAGTGATGTCCTCTGTCCCCTCTCTTATACATCCTAGTGACGGAGCACGTGCTCTCATCAATTCGCCATAACCCCAATATTAGGTGGATTGAGGTGGGAGGCACCGAGTACAAGTGCTCTCTATTTGCTGATGATGTCCTAGTATATATCACTCAATCACATATATCCATCCATGCTGTTATGGCTGAAATAGATCACTTTGTTACATGGTAAAATTTTAAAATCAATGCAGCGAAGTCTGAGGCCCTCGATGTCTCCCTCCCCAAATCCATATAGGATTCCATCCAGTCCAACTTTCCCTTTGCCTGGCCCTCACAGGGTATCAAATACTTAGAAATTCCTATTCATAGAGACCTCTCCCATCTATGTTATCTTAATTTTGGGCCCTTTATTGAACAATTCCATACAGACCACGGTTGGCAAGTTAGAACTGTAAGATTCACTACGTGAACCGCTGGTGTTTTGTGGAAAAGCACATGTACACCGCGTTCCAAATTATTATGCAAAAAGTGTTTAGGAGTGATAAGGGAAGAATTTGTTTGTTTGTCAGTTAAACTCATTGATGGTGATGTGTGTCAGGGCTCTTTATATCACTGTAAGCAATTGCAGACACCTGTGCTAATTAGTTTGGCAGGTGTGTCCAATGAAAGGCAAGACTACTTAAGAAGGCTCTCTCACATTATTAAGCAGCCTACATTTTCTGCCAAAATGGGAAAGAAAAAGGATGTGTCGGCTGCTGAGAAGCAACAAATTGTGGAGTGTTTAGGTCAAGGCATGACTACAATCAACATTGTGCGATGATCAGGATGAAGTGTCTTGGCAATCAAGAAGTATGTAGCTGATTCACAGTACACACGTGTGCGTGCTGATAAGGGCAAATTGAGGACTCTTTCCTACAGGCAATTACGTCAGGTTGAAAGAGCAGCGGCAAAAAAGCCTTGTCATAGCAGCAGACAAGTTTTTGAAGCTGCTTGTGCCTCCAACGTCCCCCGAACAACAAGATGCAGGGTCCTTCAGAGGTTTGCAGCTGTGCATACGCCATCCTGTCGACCTCCTCTATCCACTTCACACAAGCAGAAACGGCTCCAGTGGGCCAAACATTACATGAAGACTGATTTCAAAACTGTTTTGTTCACGGATGAGTGCCGTGCAGCGCTCGATGGTCCAGATGGATGGAGTGGAGGATGGCTGGTTGATGGACACCCACGCAAACACGGCTACAGCGCCAACAAGGAGGAGGTGGAGTAATGTTTTGGGCTGGAATCATGGGGAGAGATATTGTCGGCCCCTTTAGGATCCCTGAAGGCGCTAAAGATGAACTCCATAATGTATGTGGATTTTCTCAAACAGCACTTCCTGCCATGGTTCAAGAAGAAGAACCGTGTATTTCACAGCAAGATCATTTTTCTGCATGATAATGCACCATCTCATGCTGCACATAAAACATCTGCATCTCTGGCTGATATGAGCATAAAAGGGGACAAACTTATGGTGTGACCCCCATGCTCCCCTGACCTCTACCCCATTCAGAACCTTTGGAGCATCATTAAAAGGAGTGTCTATGATGGCGGGAGGCAGTTCACATCTAAGCAACAGCTCTGGGAGGGCATTCTGTCCTCATGCAAAACAATTGAAGCAGAAACCATCCAAAACCTGACAAATTCAATGGACGAGAGAGTTCAGAAGCTCCTTTCGAACAAGGGGTCCTATGTGAAAATGTAACATCACCTAGAATAAAGTTTTGAGTTGAAAACTGTTTGATTTCAGTTTCTAACAACCTGCTAATGCTTATAATTTCAAAAATGACCATTTTTTTGGTCTTTATTAAAATGAAAAGGTTGATCGAAAAGTTTGGGGGATCTAAGAGTGTGGCAACCCAGTAGTCATGATTACTTCGAATTCTGACAATATGAGGGTCATGCTGCAGGTAGTGCAGCAAGAAGGCACTTATGTGCCTTGCGCATCTCGGAGCCCCAAAATTATTTTCCGGGCTAGATGCAGCTAAAAATTATTTTTAATTTTAAATCTGGTGAAGCTTTAGTATAGATGGCCTAATAGGATCAGTGCTGCACACTGCTACAAAGCCCAAATTATTTTCCAGTCAAGATACAGATAAACATGATTAGTAATTTGAAAGCTTAAAACGGTTGGTAGGGTGATTTTAACCAATCATCAAGCTTTTACTCTCCCCAGGATGACACAGGGGTAGAAAAGTCGTTTCGGATCCATGATTTGTTCATCTTTATGAACGTGAGTCTGTCTACATTATCAGTGGAGAGCCGCGTGCGCTTATCTGTCAGCACACCACCAGCAGCGCTGAACACACGTTCAGACAGAACGCTGGCTGCGGGGCATGACAAGATCTCCAAGGCGTAAGTGGCTAGCTCCGGCCATTTATCCAGATTGGAAGCCCAAAAAGAGCAAGGGTCCAGTGACACAGTCGTGGCTTCAATGTTTACTTGGAGATACTCCTGTACCATCGTCTCTAGGCGTTGACTATGTGTCAGACTTCTTGTCTCCTGTGGCCTTGCAAAGGATGGGCTAAAAAAGTGGTGAAATGATTCCGCAAAATTGATGTTACCAGCAGATACTGTGGTTCTGTCACGGTTTGAGTGCTGAACACTTGACGGTCCCACGGTTGGCAAGTTGGAACTGTGAGATTCACTACGTGCACCACTGGTATTTTGTGGAAAAGCACATGTAAGATTCTGCAACAGTCTCTGCTGATACTCCTGCATGCGTGCTCCCTTTCTATGGCAGGAATAATTTCTGCAAATTTACTTTTGTACCGGGGATCTAACAGTGTGGCAACCCAGTAGTCAGGATTATTTCTAATTCTCACAATTCGAGGGTCATGTTGCAGGTAGTGCAGCAAGAAGGCACTCATGTGTGTTGCGCATCCAGGAGCACCAAGTCCCTGTTGTGTTGGTGGCGAGGTAACAATCATGCTTCCTTCCTCTGTCCTCTCCCCCCAACCTCGCACAACAGAAATGTGATCAAGGTCTCCCTCATCTGATGAGTCTTCCATCAGTTCGTCCTCCACTTCTTCCTGGGCTCCTGCACCTTCCTCACTAGTTTGGCTGCTACCATGCGCCCTGGTAAAACCATCTCCCCCACCCTCACATGCCTGCCGCCTTGGTGCTGCCGACCGTCTGGACCTTGCAGATGTTAGCCCTTCCGCATACAACTCCTCCTCCTCTACTTCCTCCACCTCCTCTTGTGCCACCACCTGACTCCGAATTCTGTTTAACATGTGCTCCAGCATGTAAATCACCGGAATAGTCATGCTGATAATGGCATCGTCAGCACTAAACATCTTCGTCGCCATTTCAAAACTGTGCAGAAGGGTGCATAGGTCCCTGATCTGATACCACTCCTCCAGCGTGATTTGCCCCACCTCTGAATCTCATTGGCCCAGGCTATACGTCAGAACGTATTGCACCAGGGCTTGTCGGTGCTGCCACAGTCGCTGCAACATGTGCAGAGTTGAATTCCACCGGGTAGGCACATCGCATTTTAGCCGGTGAAGTGGCAGGCCCAACGACTTCTGTAGAGATGTAAGTCGCTGAGCTGCGGGATGCGAACGGCGGAAGTGAGCACACAGCGACCGTGCCCTCTGCAGAAGGCCATCTAGTCTGGGATAGTGGGCTAAAAATTGCTGGACAACCAGGTTCAACACGTGAGCCATACAAGGCACGTGTGTGACATTGCCCCGGCGAAGGGCCGCACCCAGGTTTGCAGCATTGTCGCACACGGCCTTCCCTGGTTTCAGGTCCAGTGGAGACAACCATTCATGAAATTGGTTCTCCAGAGCTGACCACAACTCCTCAGCTGTGTGACTCACATTTCCCAGACATTTCAATGTAAAAACCGCCTGATGACGTTGAGCCCTACTGCCAGCATAGTAAGGAGGTGTGCAGGATCCCTTCTGCGCAGTTAGAAAGCTTGTGGCATGACCAGACAGGCTTTGGGTGCAGGTGGAAGACCGAGAGGAGGTTGAGGAGGCAGAAGCAGTGGTGGAACTTTGACATAAAGAGGATTGACGCACAACTCGTGGGGACGGCAAGACTTGGACAGCAGCCCCTTGTCCTGCTGTCACCATAGTTACCCAGTGCCCAGTCAGCGACATGTAACGCCCCTGTCCATGCCTACTCGTCCAAGTGTCTGTGGTGAAATGCACCCTGTCACACACAGAGTTTCTCAAAGAAGCGGTGATGTTGTGTGCGACATGCTGGTGGAGCGCAGGCACACCTTTCTTTGAGAAGTAGTGCCGACTGGGCATCTGGTACTGGGGCACTGCGACGGACATAAGGTCTCGAAAATCCTCTGTGTCCACCAGGCGGAAAGGCAGCATTTCTGTAGCCAAGAGCTTGCAGATGGTGAAATTCAACCTCTTAGCTTTCTCATGGCTAGGAGGAAATGGTCTTTTACTTGTCCACATCTGAGGGACCGAGGGCTGGCTATTGTGCTTAGACGGGGTTGATAAGGGTGTCCCCGGCAAACTGCCGGTCTGTGAGGAAGATGCAGGCGGACATGTTAGGTTGCCTTGATCCAAAGGTGGTGCTATCGATGTCGGACAGCGCTCAAGACCAGCTGGTGTTACCACCTCCAAAGAAAATGATGACCTGCCAATCACGCTGGCTGTTGCGGGTAAAGAGGTGGCAGGTCTGCGCCCCAAAACAGGTGTGACTGCTGTCCCCCCAGTCACAGAGGATGAAGAGGCCGCGGATGCACAAGATATGGCAGACGGTGGTTGGCCCGGCCGGCTAGACCGCATTGTAGCACACTGAGCTTCCCACTGCAACTTATGCTTCATGTCCATGTGCCGGTTCATGCATGAAGTACTCAAACTATGTATTTTTTGGCCTCTACTTAGCTTTTGCTGACAAATGTTACAGATAACACGAGTTGGGTCATCTTTATCGATCTGGAAAAATGCCCAGGCTATGCAAGGCTTAGCACCCATGCGACCTGAAGAGCCACCACGACTTGTGGTGAGAGGCAGAGTTGTGTTTGAGGATGCAGTTGTTGACGTGCTTCCAGTACTACGTCTCTGTCCAGGAAGGCACAACCTGACCTCGTCGTCACTAGCATCTTCCTCCACCTCCTCTGCTGACCTCATCTCTTGGCTGACTGTGGGTTGACAGTAAGTGGGATCTCCGACCTCATCATCATCACCCTGTGCGTTATCACACCCGTCGTCCTCAGAGCCAACCTGTTCCTGCCCTGACAAAAAACTAAAGTTGTCGCTCCAATCAGGTATTTGAGTCTTATCATCGTCTTCCTCATTGTCTCCACCAACAGGAGTTACAGTTTGGGAATGAGGGTCTACATTATGGTCAGAACCTTCTGCGTCTGGTCCTGGATCCGACTCATAAAGATTCTGGGCATCAGTGCAGATCATTTCCTCGTCTGGATTCACAGAAGCGCTGGAGTCGACCTCTGATTCCCAGGCTATAGTATGAGTAAACAGCTCTGCAGACTCAACCATCTGTTCTACCTCATACTCAGACGGGCAGCTGGAGATTTGGGAGCTGTGAGGAAGCAAGTGCGATTTGGGTGACACCTTTGAGGACTGGAGTATTTGTGATGTTGAAGTTGATGTGGAGGAGAGCCCACTTAAAGGAGCACTTGATATCCGTTGAAGCACCTGCTGTTTTTGTGCCTCATCTGGAATTTGTAGCGATTGGCGTGGCCGTAAGAAAGGGATCTTATCACATTGTCCGCTAAAAGAAGTAGACATTTTAGTTTGGCTGGAAGATGGTCTTTCTTCTGCACCTACCCCACGGACACAACCTTTTTTCCCCTTCCCAACACGCCTATTCCCCTTTCCACCAGCAGCAGGCCTTTTTCCACTCATTTTGGTGGTTAACTAATTCACAACTCTGGAGTTGTTTGCACAAAAAAACAATGGATGGTAACCGAGCAGAGCTGAGTGGCCAAACTGTGGTATTAGGCCAAAACTATTGGCTGGGTTAGATGCAGAAAAAAATTATTTTTAATTTGCAACCTGATGGAGGTCAGTATAGATGGACTAATAGACCAAGTCCCACACACCGCTAGAAGCCCAAATATTTTTTCAGAGCTAGATGCAGAAATTTTTTTTATTCAATTTGCAACCTGATGGAGGTCAGTATAGATGGACTAATAGACCAAGTCCCACACACTGCTAGAAGCCCAAATATTTTTTCAGAGCTAGATGCAGAAAAAAATTATTTTTAATTTGCAACCTGATGAAGGTCAGTATAGATGGACTAATAGAACAAGTCCCACACGCTGCTAGAAGCCCAAATATTTTTTCAGAGATAAATGAAGAAAAAAATTATTTTTAATTTGCAACCTGATGGAGGTCAGTATAGATGGACTAATAGACCAAGTCCCACACACTGCTAGAAGCCCAAATATTTTTTCAGAGCTAGATGCAGAAAAAAATTATTTTTAATTTGCAACCTGATGGAGGTCAGTATAGATGGACTAATAGACCAAGTCCCACACACTGCTAGAAGCCCAAATATTTTTTCAGAGCTAGATGCAGAAAAAAATTATTTTTAATTTGCAACCTGATGGAGGTCAGTATAGATGGACTAATAGACCAAGTCCCACACACTGCTAGAAGCCCAAATATTTTTTCAGAGCTAGATGCAGAAAATTTTTTTATTCAATTTGCAACCTGATGGAGGTCAGTATAGATGGACTAATAGACCAAGTCCCACACACTGCTAGAAGCCCAAATATTTTTTCAGAGCTAGATGCAGAAAAAAATTATTTTTAATTTGCAACCTGATGGAGGTCAGTATAGATGGACTAATAGACCAAGTCCCACACACTGCTAGAAGCCCAAATATTTTTTCAGAGATAAATGAAGAAAAAAATTATTTTTAATTTGCAACCTGATGGAGGTCAGTATAGATGGACTAATAGAACAAGTCCCACACGCTGCTAGAAGCCCAAATATTTTTTCAGAGATAAATGAAGAAAAAAATTATTTTTAATTTGCAACCTGATGGAGGTCAGTATAGATGGACTAATAGACCAAGTCCCACACACTGCTAGAAGCCCAAATATTTTTTCAGAGCTAGATGCAGAAAAAAATTATTTTTAATTTGCAACCTGATGGAGGTCAGTATAGATGGACTAATAGACCAAGTCCCACACACCGCTAGAAGCCCAAATATTTTTTCAGAGCTAGATGCAGAAAAAAATTATATTCAATTTGCAACCTGCTGGAGGTCAGTATAGAAGGACTAATAGAACAAGTCCCACACACTGCTAGAAGCCCAAATATTTTTTCAGAGCTAAATGAAGAAAAAAATTATTTTTAATTTGCAACCTGATGGAGGTCAGTATAGATGGACTAATAGACCAAGTCCCACACACTGCTAGAAGCCCAAATATTTTTTCAGAGCTAGATGCAGAAAAAAATTATATTCAGTTTGCAACCTGATGGAGGTCAGTATAGATGGACTAATAGAATGATGCTATGCCCAAAAGATTTTACTTCACTAGGTGCAGTAAAAAAATTGGTATTCTATACACAGGTGGTATATCTTGCAACACAGATAGGCTACTCCACTGACTAACACACTCTGCAATAGGCCAAAAAGGATTAGCTTTGCTAGATTCAGCCAAATGCTGTGGAAAAAACTTGCACAGCACTGGCACAGACCTGCCTGGCAAAAACTGATAGGAACTGATGTAACCTAGTCCTGAAAAGGACTCCAATTACAATTAGTCTTTACTCCCACAATCTATCTATTTAAGAGCACAGACCTGCCTGATAAAAGTCGTAGGAAATGCTGTAACCTAGTCCTTAAAAGGACTGCAATCACAACTATTCCCTACTCCCAAGCTATCTGTATATTTGTGCGAAAATTGGCTTGAAATTAACAAGGTATAGCACACACAGCAACAGCGGTGCCGTCTAACACGCAGCTGCAGCAGTGAGAAAATGGTGGCGACGGGGAAAATGGCTTGGTCTTATAGGGCAAGGACATGTGACATACACTGCCAATCACACATGCCCTTGCTTGTGTGAAAAAAAGCACTTCGCTCCGTGTGTGCGCTGCTGATAGGCTGACAGATTGCACCTCCCCACTGCAAATGCGGGAAAGAGAAAAAAAAATGTTCCTGCAGAGATCCATCCCCTGCCCCTCCCCCCACCCCGCTGTACACTCAAACTGCGTATTAACATTAATTTTCATCATTACTGAGAAAAAATCCAGTTATGATTTTGGTGCACGAACAGTTATCGAACATAACCTCGAACAGCCGAATTTTTCTCAAATTGTTCGTGTTCGCCGACCGGCTCGAACACCGCCCAAAACAGCTCGAATTTGAGATTGGCGAACAGTTCGAGTAGAACAACGCTCATCTCTAATTACAACTGACCAGATGACACCTTGGTCACTGCTCAGGTGTCTCCTGGAATCTCTCAATCTTCTTTGCAGTCTCAGCTGTCATCTACGCCCACGATAGGGGGTCCTTTTTCTTCTCTTCACCTCTGCCGTCGCCATCTTGGAGTCCATGCGTTTGGCTGTCATCTTGGCCTGCATGTATTCTGGCGCTCTCCCATCCGCACCACGGGTCTTCTTTACCCCACTTTCTTCATGCGAGGAACTCGCATCCTGCTGACTATGCCAAATGTAAATGTGCCCAGGCCAGTAGCTGTTGGCGAGTGTCATGAGTCTGACACCTCGGCACGTTATAGAAAAAGAGAGTTTTGGATGTGTGTGTATGCTGGCAGTGTTGCTATGAGTACCTTCACCTTCAAGCACATCCAGTTCCACTCCTCACCAGTTCCATTAAACTTCAACACAAGGACACCAGGCGCGTTCACAAAAACAAGGCACTCCTTACTTGACAACACACTTAAGTGCACAAGGCAGCAGTCAGTACACTTCACAACTTCTTCTGTCTGATACAGAGGTACGTTCTTATCATTTTAGTTCGAAGGCGCTTTACATGTGGACGTTAAACAAGCAGAGTAAATCAGATAAACCTCCATCTTCCTGGTGCAGGGACACACGGGTCGATATGTTACGCTGTGAACCCTGCATCCAAACAGCAGTCTGTGATCCATTAACGATGGCCTCTCTTAGAGTCGCTTCCCTCTTCTGCGTCCTCAGCTGGACAAGACCCTTTTCTATAGGGCCTCTCACGTCTGGACTCACTTCTTCCTTTAATTCTCCCACCAATAGATTTCACCCACTTGCCTGCTGAACTGGATCTGTCAACTCTAAAAGTTCCTTAATGGTCCATGTTGCCTTGTGCCTCTCAGCTCACTTCTCACTAATTTTGTTTTTTCTCTAACAGAAACACAGTTCCCTTTACCTGTAAGCTAGCTCCTCCCCTATGGGAGGAGCTAGTTCCAACATTAACTCAGTCTGCTCCAGCAGTCTGTTACTGGGCAGACTTTACCTTTCACTTACATTCTATACAAGAGTTAAAAGGAAGACAAAGACATCTTGTGGCCGCTGGTTAGTACTGCAGCCCACAGGGAAATTAACACTTGTATTTTCTGAGCAGATATGGCAATCCGAATATGCAAATATGGCAATCCAAATAATTTCCTTGATTAACAAACCGTGTCTAGTAAGCTAGCACTGATAACTTAGATTATTATTGCCCTGAAAAAAATACATACTGTTCTCTTTCAATGAACTAACTATGACACATTATACTGGTAGGTAGAGAGCTACATAGTCTCAATGCTCTTACAGTAAATAACCCTCATTTATGTTGGTGTAGAATCTTTCTTTCTTCCAGATGTAATGGTCTTTTCTCACAGTCACATTTTTGGCTAGAAATATATTATTAGATGGATCTCTGAATGGGCCTTTCATATATTTATACATAGTTATCAGGTCATCACTAAGTCATACTTTTTTCCCCAAACTAAATAACCCTAGTTTTGATTCTTTCTGAGTACTATAATCCACTTATTATAGTGACTACTTTGGCTGCTTGTTCAAGCTCTGCTAAGTTGTTCTTATGCACCAATGTCTAAACTTGTACACAAAAATAATGCACGCTCCAACTAATGATTAAGAAATATGTTTTTGATCTGTAAATCATGTGAATCTCATGATCTTATTTGCATTGACAGCAGCTGCTTTTCGTCTAATATCCCTAAGTCCTTTTCTGTGTCAGTTTTAATCAGTATGTTCCCATTTAGTATGTAATGGTGTCATGACCTTACATTTATCGATGTTAAACCTCATTTGCCACTTCTGTGCCCAAGCTTTCAACTTTGACATAATACTGTCCTCTCTTCAGTTAATTATTTCACACAGTTTATTCATCTCTAAAAAATGATTTTTTTACTGTTAAATATCTCTGCAAAGTTAATACAAAATATATTGCTTAAAAGCGCCCGGTGCTGATCCTTTGGATACCCCTCAGTCTCAGTATGTCCCATTAATGACAACCCTTGGGTTCTAGCCATGAAATCCAATTAGTAACCCATTCATACATATTTTTCTTTAGTCTCAGGATTCTTATTTCACATACCAACCTTTTATACAGAATGGTATTGGAGAAATCAATATATATAACAATTAGATAATTATACATCTAAACTGCTCACCCTGGCCAAGTTGGTGGCAAGAACTTGGATTTGTGGTCTATAGGACATGGATTAATTGAACAGTCCTAAAGGCTAGTGTTTTCATAGGCTTACATGAAGCACCCAATACAGAACGGTATTCACGATCATATGTTTCTATAATGTGCCCTGTAAAGATGGGTAGATACTGTATTAGTCAGGGTAAGTCTATAAGATACAGACATTCATCTTGCTGTAGGATTTATGAATATTGAATTACAAATAGATATACCTATTAGTTATGGGGTCTACCCCATGGTCATAACAGAAAAAGAGCAGCCATACTTACTAATACCTGCTCCCAATTCTAATGCACTGAAGAATGAAGGATGTAGCAGACCCCATGATAAAGGGGCAGGACAGGTGCAAATTACTGATGAACACCCACTGACACACCTATCATCCATGGGGGGTTGGTTGCTTAGTATTATAAATACACTCGGATAAGGTGTGAATAGTGCGCCAGTGACACAGATATGTATAGTGCACCATGCCGTCCGACATTCTATTGGTTACGCACATGCTATTAGATTAGGTGGGCTATCTGACATTATATAAGTGCTTCCCACAGGGACAGCCACCCCAATTCCCCCCACTAACACTACAGGACTTGGCTGCACTATTCAAAAGATGAAAAAATACGTGAGTAATTATCTGGTATTTTGGCCAAAATACACAAGCTCACAATCCGCACTGCCTCCGTCCTTTATCCTGGGGTCTGCTGCATCTTGCAGTACATTACTATTAATATTGTGACTAGGTATTGGTTAGTAAGACTACTTTTTTCCTGTGATGTTTTTTGGATTTGGTGTCCTTTTTAGTGAATTGCTTTTAATTTTAGTGTAAGGACTCACAAGACATTGGGGATCGTTGACAAAGCCTGCGAGCTTGCGTATTTTGGAAAAAATATCAACCAATACCTCATGTATTTTTTCATCATTGCAGGATGCAGCCAGGCCCTGTAGTTTTGGTGGGGGGCAATTGGTTTATCTGTCCTCTGGCTGTGCACTTATATAGTGCTGGCCAGCCCATCTGATCTAATATTAAGGGCATGACCAATAGGCTATAAGCAGGCGTGGTGCACTACACGTATCTGTGTGACTGGTACAAGCCTTATCCATGTGTATTTATAATATTAGACATCAACTCCTCCATGATTGGTAGGTGTGTGAGTGGTTATCTTATCACAGGGGTTTGCTGCATCCTGCAGTGCATTACTATTGTAACCAGGTATTGATATCGGTAAATACCAATATATACAGTTGAAACCAGGAGTTTACATACACTATATAAAAAGACACATATGCATGTTTTTCTCAATATCTGACATGAAATCAGAATAAACCTTTCTCGTTTTAGGTCAATTAGGATTACCATAAGTTTTAATATTTGCCAAATGCCAGAATATTGAGAGAGATAAAATGTTTTAAGACATTTTTATTACTTACTGCAAAGTCAAAAGTTTGCATACACTAAGATTACAATGCCTTTAAACAATTCTGGACTGCCCATATGATGATGTCATGTGTTTGGAAGTTTTTTGTCAACATCTGAGTTAATTAGAGACACACCTGTGGATGTATTTTAATGCACACCTGAAACACACTGCTTCTTTGTGTAGCATCATGGGAAAGTCTAAAGAAATCAACCAAGATATCAGGAAGAGAATTGTGGACTTGCACAAGTCTAGCTCATCCTTGGGTACAATTTCAAGATACCTGAAGGTGCCTCGTTCATCTGTACAAACAATTATATGCAAGTACAAACAAGATGGGAATGTCCAGCCATCATACCGCTCAGGAAGAAGACTGGTTCTGTGTCACTGAGATTAACGTGCTTTGGTCCGACATGAGCATATCAACCCAAGGGAAAAAGCAAAAGACCTTGTGAAGATGATGGCGGAAGATGGTAAGATTGTGTCAATATCCACAGTGAAAGGAGTACTGTATCAACATGGGCTGAAAGGCCACTCTGCCAGGAAGAAGCTATTACTCCAAAAGAAACATAAAAAGTCAGATTCATGTTTACAAATTCACACAGGAACAAAGACCTTAATTTTTGGAGACATGTGCTGTGGTCTGATGAAACTAAAATTGAACTTTTTGGGCATAATGACCATCGTTACATTTGGAAGAAAAGGGAGAAGCTTGCAAGCCTAAAAACACCATCCCAACTGTGAAACACAGGGGTGGCAGCATCATGTTGTGGGGTTGTTTTGCTGCAGAAGGGACTGGTGCACTTCACAAAATAGATGGCATCATGAGAAAGAGGATTATGTGGCAATAAGCAACATCTCAAGACATCAGCCCTAAAGTTAAAGCTTGGGCTGAAATGGGTCTTCCAAATGGACAATGACCCCAAGCATACTGCCAAAATGGTAACAAAGTGGCTTAAGGATAACAAAGTCAATGTTTTGGAGTGGCCATCACAAAGCCCTGATCTCAATCCTATTGAAAATTTATGGGCAAAGCTGAAAAGATATGTGCGAGTAAGGCGACCTACAAACCTGGATCAGTTACACCAGTTTTGTCAGAAGGAATGGGCCCAAATTCTGACCAACTATTGTGAGAAGCTTGAGGAAGGATATCCCAAACGTTTGACCCAAGTCATTCAGTTTAATGGCAATGGTACCAAATACTAATGAAATGTATGTAAACTTTTGACTTTGTAGTAAGTAATAAAAATGCCTTAAAACATTCTCTCTCTATCATTATTCTGGCATTTAGCAAATATTAAAAATTATGTTAATCCTAATTAACCTAAAACGAGAAAGGTTTATTCTGATTTCATGTCAGATATTGAGAAAAACATGCATATGTGTCTTTTTATATAGTGTATGTAAACTTCTGGTATCAACTGTATATACCAATACATATATTGGTAAATGTGTCTACACCATGGGGGCTTAAAGAAAAGCCTGCTTAATATAGATGTACCTCTTCAGAAATTTGGCACGTCTTCGGCTGTCCATGCACTACAAACTTAAATTTATATCAACTATGAGCTGGTGTAGATTTTAGCTATAACAATTTGTGGCATACATTTTAATTAATCTGAGAGTTGGCCATGCCCTCTTCTGCTAAGCCCTTGACCACCGTTTAGAAAAGTGGCAACAGATGTATAATATGTAAGTTTTGTGTAAAAAAAATAAAATAAAATATCCACTTTTGCTGTCATCAGTGACCAGTATGATAGTATTGCAGTATATTGTATAAGTGATCAAAAAATCACAGCTTCAAGTGCCCTAGGGGAACTAAAAAAAAGTGAGAATGCATAAAAAAAAATATTTTAAAATATATATAAAAAATAAATAAATAGAATTTTAAATCACCACCTTTTTCCCCATCCTAGAATAAATAAAAAATAAACATATTTGGTATTTCATCATCCATAAAAGTCCTAAATTATGAAACTATTATAAAATTAATAGCCATGTAAAAAGTACTTTAAATCATATAACAAAAACAGAAGCAAAACGCCTGAATTGATGTTTTTTTACACAGTGCAACAAAGAAAAAAAAATGATTTATGTACCCTAAAATGGTATCAATAAGGAAATGGTGTTTCAATGATGGCGCAAGCCATTTTTTTTACTTAGTTCTGATATTTTTTCACCAATTAATTATAAAAAAAAAACTATACAAGTTTGGTATTGCCGTAATCATACTCACCTGAAGAATCACATTTATTGGGCAATTTTACCTCACAATAAACACTGTAAAAACAAAACCCCAAAAAAACAATAGTGGAATTGCATTTTTTTTTATACCATTTGACCCCACTGGAATTTTTTTCCCCATATTTCAGTACAGTAAATGGTGTTATTCAAAAAAGATCTCATTTATTGCTATATTGATGAAAAAAATAAAAGTCATGGCTCCTGGAAGAAGAGAAGAGAAAAAACAAAAGCGTGAAAAATGCCTTTGTCCTGAAGGGGTCAACAAAACCAAAGTGACTTTTCCCCAGTCTGACAGCTATTATACTTATGTAATTGCCTCGACACTTAGCTTTTGGCCCGTAGCTCTTATTTTCACAACTTCTTATTCTGTATACTTAAATTATTGCTCCATCTCTGGTTATTTTAGCCATTTAGGAAGCTCATTTGCAAAACTCAACTTGAGGAAATAAGTAGCTTAGAAGGAGAGAAGCAAACACCTTATTATAGCAGACAGCTATGAAATGCCTGCACCTCCGGGTAGAATTTTCGTAAAAAGTAAATGCGAGACTAAAGCGTAATCTGGGTCATGTGAAGAGAGCGGGAAAGACTCTTCGGCTCTCTAATTGTATTTGCCTTTTCATGATATCCTCTCACTTTCTCTCCCCACCTCATTCTCTCTGCATGGGTCTCCTGCACAAGATCTGTGCATTGTCTCCACAAAGCAGATGGGAATGAAAAGCAAACAGCAAGATGTGATCGCTGTCTCTATAGAAACACAGCCCCAGGAGTGTGCTCGGCTTTATTTCTCCCAGCAGACGTCAGAGCATAGAAGCCAATGTCACATGTGAGAATGGATCAGTATACAGAGGAACTCCCCTCCTCTCAGGAGCTTTTCTTGCCCCAAGCCCTCAACCTTTCATTCAGCAAAACTCTGTCATTGCATCTCATCCTGACTCCACATGGTATGGCAGAATGCTTTGTCTGCACAACCTAAAGAGCTGACAGCAGGAAATTTTCAGGTTTAGACAAAATATCTGCAGTGCTGAGGTTGGCAGGATCACCCCCTTATAGTACTCAGCTGTCTATCTATATTGAATGCACCGTATCTGGGACACAGCGGCAGTGACGCTCCATCACAGGATGGGCACAAGGACCGACTGTACATAATTTATTGACTTCCAAGAGACAATATTATTGTATATGTGCTTCTTAGAATAAATGACACTCAATACAGGCAAGCGCAGGTAACCCTATACGTGCTGGGCCCTTATGTTAGGAAACTTTTTAAATGGCGTTAATATTTTAAATTGAAAATCTAGTAACTCGATAAATTGATTTAAGCTCGTTGAATATTTCTGCATTGATCATAAAACTTGGCACACCATCTCCTCTTCATTTTACAAAACCAACAGTGTTACGAAGGGACAGACAACATATATCGATTGTAACTTACTAAAAGATCTGACATGGTGATTGATTGATTTAAAGAGTAACTGTCAATTTAAAGGGGTATTCCTATCTCCAAGATCCTATCCCAATATGTAGTAGGTGTAATAATAATAATAATAATATTAGCAAATATCTCCAATTAGAAATGTAGTATAGTTTTTCTGATTCGCTATGTCTCTTTCCTCCTGTGCAGGCATTGCAGGACCTTAGGTATCCGTGTTACGACCAGTAGCAACTAGCTAACTGTCACTAGATTAGTGGTCGTAACCATGGATACCTAAGGTCCTGCAATGCCTGCATATGAGGAAAGAGACATAGCGAATAAGAAAAACTATACTACATTTCTAATTGGAGGTATTTGCTAATATTATTATTATTATTACACCTACTAAATATTGGGCTGGGATCTTGGAGATGGGAGTACCCCTTTAACTTCTTTTTTTTTTCATTTAGCATATGAAAATAAGAAACTTTGTAATACATCCTATTAGAGAAATCTGCTTCTTTCTCCTCTTGCACTGATCATTCATTCCCAAACTTCTCAATTTACTTGTAAAATTTGCATTCAGTGAAGACAGACTTTTCTATTACTTAGATAGGATATGACAGTTGGTGCTCATAAAGTTCTATGGAGAACTGTAACTGTCATTTCAGGAGAATTTGCAGCAGAATGTTTGTGTTGGCCTCTAGCTTCTCCCCTCTCTATAGAATTTTAAAAGCACCAACTGCCATCTCCTCAGTAATTCAATGTGTTCGACCCCAAGGCTATAGGTCTAGTGGGGGGAGAAACAAAAAACATGTGCAGATCTAAGTGTAGATGTGTATATATATATATATATATATGGGAACAGAAGAAAAATGAACTGCTCACCTTTAGCAGATCTTGTACCAAGGCTTATCGACCAATTCTGGTCTAATGTGGATAGCTGGTCCCACCGGTATGCAGCTTCTATCCGGATTAAACGGATCTCCCAGCTGGAGTCCGTAAGAGTAAGGCTGCGTGCACACGATGCGTTTTTCATGCGTTTATGCTGCGGACTTTCCGCAGCGGAAACGCATCAAAAACGCATGGTAATCCGCACCCCATGGTCCCCAATGGCATTCCGCAATGTCAATGCACATGCTGCGGATTTTTCCGCAGCGTTTCTGCAGCGCTCATAAATCCGCAGCATGTTCATTAATTTTGCGGAAGCGCAGAGGAACTCCCGCCATTGACTTGCATTGAGACGCATAGAATGCGCGTCTGTACATTTTTACAAGCGGCTTCTATGCGTCTCTATGTGCGGATGGTACCCAGGTCTGGAGGAGAGAAGACTCTCATCCAGACCTGGGTACCATTGTACCTGTAAAAAAAAAGAATAAAATAAAAAATAAAGTTTATACTCACCTTTCCGACGTCTTCTCTCTGCATGCCGGCAGCGCTGAAGGACCTTCGGTGACGTCACAGTCATGTGACCGCAGGCCCTTCACCGCTGTGTCTCGCGATATGCCGGCAGCCGGGAACCAGACAGGAACGAGCGCTGCAGCACACGCCGGGGCATCGGGGGTGAGTATAGCTTATTTTAAGCATTGTTTTACGGTCACACTGTATAAATCCATGCTGTTTGCATGGATTTATATAGTGTGACCTAGTTGTCAAGCACTTTCCAAGTGATGCTATCGCCTGGAAAGCGCTTGTGAATCTACATGCGGAAACGCATGTGAATCCGCATGTGGATCCGCATGTATTCCGCAGGAAAAACGCATGTACAATCTGCATGCGTTTTTTCTGCCAGGGAGATGTAGAAATGCTGCAGAAATTTTCTGCTTCATTTCTGCATCGTGGGCACATAGCCTAAGGTTCAGAGTGTGTATCCAGCTGATTGAGTGCTCCCAGGGTCATAGGGAATGATTATCCAAAAAAAGGATTTTCTTCTTCAAAACATTTATTCAAGTTCATAAATAGATAAAACTGATATATAAAACAACGCGTTTCGGCTATTAAAATGAAAGATGTATAGCCTTCCTCAGGTCTAATGTAAGAGAGTCAATAGTGGTGATTATATAGTCACTACAAAAACCTACCTAATGAAATAATTCTAATCACATGTAAATTGGTTTTAGTTGGAACACCCAAATCCCATTCTATAGAGACTCAACTTTCTCAGAGTTAGGATTTTCCAACATTTCCCTCATATCTCCTCAGTAATGGGAAAGTCTGTTTTCACTGAATACAGATTTTGACCTTGAATTGAGTGTGAAAGATCAGTCTAGATGAAGAAAGAAGCAGGTTTCTGTAATATGATATATTATAAAGTTTCTTATTTTAATGTGTACTATTGATTTATGAAATAAAAAATTATAATGGTTCCCTTTAAAGAGTACCTTTCACTAAATTTTTCATGTTAAACTGGACGCACAATATACAGTAATAGTGTCTGCTTAGCTGAATAAAACATTTTTTGTTATTTTTTTAATTTCACCTCTCGGTGCGGAGATATTAGCAATCAAAGTATTTGGCACCTATTAAATTAACTCTTTTTAAGTCCTTGTGGGTTTATCAGATACTTTTCACCAGGAGTGTGTACTTCTTCTCCCTGTATGATGCTGACCAATCATAAGCAGGCAGTAACATACTAGAGAAAGAACACACCCCCACCATAGCTTAGAGCGTCTTTTCCCCTCCCTCTGTGCTCTTGTAAAAGGGGTTATTTGGAACTATTTTTTTTCATGGGTCTAAGAACTTACAAACAGGTAGTTGCTAACTGTCTGTTGTACCCGGCACGGATTTCTGCTGACTCAGTGTGGTCAGGGACCGCTCCTACTGTTATTGTGCTTTTTCAGGTAACGTCACGTTGACAAAGCAGCTGTTTCTTTTCCACTCGGATGATGGAGTATGACGACTGATGTATCACTGAGTGACACCGGTTCCCATAGCCGCAGGGAGCTGGCTATCAATCAGCATGACGTCGGTAGTAATGCCCCGTCAACAGAGCAGCCTGGGAGAGGATGAGCTGCTCTGACATGAAGCAGCAGAATTTGCCGGATCTGGATAATCTGGAACATGACCACACTAAATCAGCAGTGTGTCTTGCTCCTATTATACAAATGTGTATCCCTTAGTCCAGTGTTTTCCAATCTCCAGTCCTCAGGGCCCCAACTCATCAAGTTTTCAGGATTCCTTAGTATTGCACAGGTAACGGAATTAATTATTAAGGCATCAGAAATTGCCACAGGTTCTCTCACCTGTGCAATACTAAGGAAAACCTGAAAATAAGATCTGCTGATGAGCGCTAAGGAATGCAGTTTTGGAAACATCACCTTAGTGTAATAAAATATAGAGAAATAGGTGTCCTGTACACGGTTATAGGAAGTTTCGCCCCCAGCTGTTCGCCCCCAGCAATTTGCCCCCAGCAGTTTGCCCCCATCAGTTCGCCCCCAGGTACATTTCGCCCCCACATATTTTGCCCCTATCATTTCGCCCCCAGGAAGATTAGCCTCCGCACGTTTCGCCCCCGGGGGCGAACGGGGGGCGATATGTGCGAGGGTGAAAAGTGCGGGGGCAAAACATCCTGGGGGCCAAATGCTGGGGACGAAATGTGCGGGGGCGAAATGTACCCGGGGGCGAAACATCCAATTCCCCCTGTACACACTATGCAGCAAGTATAGTTGTGATAGTATGTGACTCACTCAAAGACAATTTTGGAGTCTTGCATTCATCACCTAACAAGCACAGGGAATATAATATACTCCTGTTTATATGGGATATGTATTAATTCCCCTATTATCTACTTATATTCCATGTTCATTCCCAATCTAACAAGCACAGGGAATATAATATACACCTGTTTATATGGGATATGTGTTCATTCCCCTATTTTCTATATATATATTCCATATTCATTCCACACCTAAGAGGCATAGGGAATAAAGTATACCACTTTTTATATGGGATATGTGTTCATTCCCTTGTAATCTACATATATTCCATGTTCATTCTCCACCTAACAAGCGCAGGGAATATAATATACACCTGTTTATATGGGATATGTGTTCATTCCTGTAGCATCGGCGTCTCTGCCTACTGCCGGGCAGAGATGCCGTTCCCCTCACCGCCGCGGTCCTGGTCCGGCGTCTCCCTGCTCCCCTGCTGCTGTGACGTCTCAAAATACCTTCTTATAAGTTGGGTCCACGGTTCATCGGTCCGTTCGAAGTTCTGAACCAAATCAATCCCGTGGCTTACAAGCTGAAACTCCCGGTCACCTTACGGATTCGCAACTCCTTTCATGTATCCCTCCTCAAACCAGTTGTCCTTAATTCATTCTCTGACGATCCAGGTACCGCTCCAGCTCCAGTCTCCGCTGAGGAGGTCTTTGAGGTAGAAAACATTTTGGCCACCAAAAGGGTAAGAGGAAAGACTTTCTTTCTTGTGGATTGGAAGGGGTTTGGCCTGGAGGAGAGGTCTTGGGAACCCAGGGAGAACATTCATGCCCCTCATCTTCTTAAAAAATTTCTCGTGGGCCTTCTCCTATATAAAGCACCTCCTCCAAAATGGAGGTGTCTGTGCAAGGTTGCTGTTTCGTGTGCTAACACTTGCTTCAGCCCTCGGGTTCTGCTGCCAGTCAGTCCAGCCCGCCAGTCTGTCTTACAGTCCAGCCCGCCAGTCTGTCTACTGTCCAGCCCGCCAGTCTGTCTTCTAGTTCTGCCCGGGAGTCTGCCAGTTACCTGCCGTGCACACCAGCCTTCCTACCTGGAAGCACCTGCCAGTAACCTGCCGTGTCTGCCAGCCTGCCTACCTGGAAGCACCTGCCAGTAACCTGCCATGTCCGCCAGCCTGCCTACCTGGACCACCTGCCAGTTACCTGCCGTACCCGCCTGCTTGCCTACCCAGAGCACCTGTCTGGCTGTCCGCCATGCCCGCCTGCTTGCCTAGCCGAAGCACCTGTCTGACTATCTGCCGTACCTACCTGCTGATCTACCCGGACCACCCGTCTGCCTTCCTGCCGTGCTCATCCGCTGTACCGGTCAGTTCCTGTCATCTGACCGGTGGGAGTCACCTGCTCTCAAACAAGGTCGGTCCCAGAGTGGCACCTGGTTCACCTGCCTGGTCCCTCCCTGGTTCACGGAGTCGACTAAGCCGCCTTGTGACCTGGGTCAGGCCGAGTAGGCACCTAGTCACTCCCCTCTGGTCCCTCCTTGCACCAAAGCACAGAGGTTCCACCACCTGGACCCGTAACAATTCCCCTATTATCTACGCGTATATATATTTCGTGTCCATTCCCAACCTAACAAGAACAGGGGATATAATATACACCTGTTTATATGGGATATGTGTTCATTCCCCTATTTTTTCCGTATATTCCATGTTCATTCCCCACCTAACAAGCACAGGGAATATAATATACACCTGTTTATATGGGATATGTGTTCATTCCCTTGTAATCTACATATATTCCAAATTCGTGCACCACCTAACAAGCACAGGGTATATAATAAACGTCTTTTTATGTGTGGTATGTGTTCATTCCCTTTTAATCTACATATGTTACATGTTCATTCCCCACCTAACAAGCACAGGGAATATTATAAACACCTGTTTATATGGGATATGTGTTCATTCCCTTGTAATGTACATATATTCCATGTTCATTCCCTACCTAACAAGCACATGGAATATAATATACTCCCATTATTATGGAATATGTGTTCATTCTGCTATTATCTATTGTAGGGTTTGGTACTCACTCGGCTGCGGTTGAGGTAGACACAGGAACCATTTTCATTAGAGTATCCAGGCTGGTTTATTTTGACAGCATAAACCGCTCATGAAGCAAACACAAAACAGTCTTTTTCCGGCACAAAAAGATATAGCAGAACAAAACTCAAAATAACAAGTCCATATACAGCACAGCCTCAGCCATTTAAATGAACTTCTTTTCCTGGACTTTAGCAGGTCTGAGCAGCACATGCAAGGTCTGCTTACTTTGCAAAATACACAGACAGACTGAGACAGCTGCAGCTGTCTTAAATCAGCCCTTCCAAGACCTGGACTGGAGGTAAGTGAGCAGCTGATCCCACCCAGCTCTTTCAGCTGCTTGTAAAACCCAACCCGATAATCGGGGTCATAGTAACATAGTAACGTAGGTTGAATAAAGACCTAGGTCTATCAAGTTCAGCCTTTCTCCCCCAATTGTACTCCCCATACCAACACTAACTTACTGGAACTAGGCCTCACAAATGAATTACCGTATTTTTTGGACCATAAGACGCACTTTTTTCCTCCAAAATTTTGGAGGAAAATGGGGTGTGTGTCTTATAGTCTGATTGTTGGGGGGGTGTATATTTATGTGTGGTGTGGGGGGAGCATTTGTAATAGTGGGAAAGGACGTAGCCTTCATTTGGCACTGAAGTAGTTAAAGAAAGTGTTCCCGTAGTTAAACCTCTCTGGACTGTAGGAAGGCCAAGCTAAGGGGTTAGCTTCAGTGGTCCAGTCAGTAGAGTAGAGGGGGAACTTAGTGCCCTGATCAAGCCTTGAGTGTTATAGAGCTTGTTCCTGGCATAATTCCTTGTGGGCTGCAGTACCTGTAACCAGTCACAAGATGCCACTGTCCTGGGTGCAGATGTCAGGTTGAGTCTGCTAGCAGTGTTACAGACAGTGATGGGGTTAATGCTGTGTGATGGCAACCCACAGAGGGTGGGCACATTAGGAAAATCCCTGCTTAGTTTCCAGGAGCAGGAAGTGATGAGTAGTACGAGACAGGACAGTGAACTGTACGGGCAGCCTGACTATATGGCGGCTGCTAGGGTAGACGGGAGCTCCATACCCTCAGACAGTGGGATCACCAGTGTAAAAGTCTCCCTACGCAAGAGCCGGCCGGAGAAACTCAACAGAGGTATTGAGGACCCGGGGCACTTCTAGTCTGCAGGAAGCAGAGGAAGATAAATAGGACTCCAGTCTAAGACGTGGGGGAGATATTGGATCCAGAACACTGTTGGTATTTCAGAAGAGTCTCTTGGACTAGAGATTAGAGTTACAGAGATGCTTCACTTAAAGAGGGAACCAGGGCTGAAGATGTTGCCAGCTCCTGTGAGGGAGATAATAACCTGTCGGGCCTTATCCATTATATCTGCCTGTAAATACTGTACATACTCCTCTTCCCCAAGTAAAGTCCAAGTTATAGTTAAGAACCTCGTGTCCTCTGAATTTATTGCTGCCCTGGTCCCAGAAGAGAAATGCCTGGAGACAGCCACGATCGGATGGTTTGAAGTAAGTGGAGAGCCCCACGTACACAGCCACACATCAGAGGGAGGACACGAATTGTCTGTAGGGTGCCAGAGCGAGAGGGGGCTACAGCTCGCCCACGACTACCTTTCTGGGGCACCTTACATTTGGCGTAGTCGGCAGGATGCGAGCTCCTCGCATGAAGAAAACAGGGAAGAGCTGACGCAGAACACTGAGGAGAAAGTGTGGGAAGACATGCGGCCCAAGATGGCGGCCCGAAGCATGGATTCCAAGATGGTGACAGTGGCGGTAAAGTCTAGGAGAAGAACAACCTATCGTGGGAGTGGACGGCGCCGGAGAGCGCGAAAAGATGTCCAGCCCCTACGAGTTCCGGCCCAAAGAAGGATGGGCCCAGCAGTGAAGATGTGTCCCAGGATGGGACATCCAGTGAAGAAGAGGGCGCGGTGTAAAGCGAAGTCCGGCCCAATGAGTACCAGCGCGCCCAGAGAAGGGGCGTGGCTGAAGGCGGAGCTGCCGAGAGTGATGTGTGACGTGACGGTCGCGTCTGAAGGCCGGCCCAGAAAAAGGAGGAGTTGGACGCGCAGGACGCGCGTCACTGGTAAGCGACCAGCGCCATTTTCTGTCCGTCGCACGAGGAGAAGGAGGTGCTGCAGCGGATGTTCTAGGAAGATGGCAGCCGGAGGATCCGATGACATGCCCGAGATGAGCAGTGAGGAGGAAATCCTGAAGCTGATCACCCCAGGGGCCACAGCCGGGAGCCAATCACCCACGGGCGCTGCCCGTGAGCCTTTGCCCTTACCACCAGTGGCCGTCCAGTGGTCTACTAGGCCTGAACCGGAGGTGGGTCTGCTCGTTCACGAGCTACATATGTGGTGCTGGAGCCGGATGCCGGAAGATGCTTCCTCCTCGGCGGAGGGCGAAGAACATCCCGCTGGGGCCAAAGCATCTGCTGCAGCATGGCCTGATGAAGGTGAGCGGCCTATACCCTTGTGGCTGGTCCCACTCGTGGAGCCGATAGTGATAACTACCGGGGCGGCGGAGGCCCCTAGGCCTGAAGAGGCTGATGCGGAGGCGAGGCCTCCAAGGAGGAAGGCCACACAGGAAAATTTTTGGCAGATGGCACTAGAGGCCCTAAACACCCCATCGGCGAAGCGTTACGCCGAACTCGGCAGTCTGAAGTGGACTACACGAAACCCCCCAATGACGCCACGGGAGCAGCAGCGGTGGACCGATACGTTCCTGAGAGGCTCGCTGGAAGGGTCCAACGCGGCACGGAGGGAGTCGGTGGAGGCTTCCCAGACCCGGGGACGAGTCCTTGAGTTCCACATCCGTGAGGAGTATGGGTTCCTGGAAGAGGAGTGGACTGGGCATGAACTGTTTGTTACCCGCGAAGTAATTAAGCGGGATTATCTGCCCGATCGTCTCCATAATCTGCGTGTAGGAGATATAGTGCACTTCGTGAAGTGCGAGTGCTCTAGAGGGTGGTACGCGGCTGCGCTCACCAGACCGTACGAATGGAAGGATGTCCTTGAGAAGGACGAGGAGGTCTTCCGACGAAGGGCCAAGAGATAGGCTCTGCAGCGCTGGGCTAGGTAAGCCCCTAAAGGATTCCTACCTCCTCCTAAGGTCGGTGTCCTGCAAGAGGAGGAACCAAGGAAACGGCAGTGGGAGAGATTGAAAGTGAAGAGGAGGAAGGCTTCTCGAGTTGCAGCGGAGACAACTCTCCCAGTGAGGCGCGTGATGCTGACTCAGCAACAAAACACCCAGGAGGGGCTGAGGCAGTTGATCTGGGAACTGCCAGAAGATCTCAGGCTGACGCCAGTAATGTGGTCCATAACTTTACAGTTACTAGCTATGGCCCTACCCAGGTTGGCTGCGGCAGTGCCATGTCCTCGGATGAGGACCCTGGGCCCAGCATGTACCCTGACTAGCCTTGGAGATGGAAGAAGCCACCTTTGTCTACAGCATGGGCCGCCTTCATGAAGGAGAGGAGGGAGGCCCGGAAGAAATGAGCCAGCTGGCTAAAAGGTCTGTTGACCTTTCATTTTTCCTCTACTGGAATCCACCAGTTGTGGTTCTGCTTCTGGGACTGTTTCCCAATGGGGGCGGAGTGCCCCATGTTGAGTTAAAGTTGGAGAAGAGAAAAAAACGGAGGACTGTTCCCCTGCCTCCCAGGCCAGGAAGGCCTTAAGCAGCACTAAGTTGTGTGCCCAAGAGAGCTGTTCTTTTTGTTTTTACTTTTATTCTTATTTTTGTTGCGCTTGTTGCGCCTTTTTCTGCTGGAATTCGTAACACTGAAGCACACTGTGAGGATGACTGTCCTCAAAATCTGAGACTTGTGGCCTAGCGGGAAGAACTGGTGACCCCCGCTAGGGCTAAGAAGAAAGAGACTCACGGGGTGTTCCCTGTGACCGTTTGCCCCGAATGCAGCCTTCAAGGGAGATTGAGGGCTATTGGTGTGTGACCTGTCTTAAAAATATGGACATAGACATTGTGTTTTCAGGGTCTTTACCAAGAAGGACCAGTATTGTCGAGCAGAGTCAAATGTTATGGCAATGTACTGTCCTGAATTGCTGTTCCGGGGCCCTTAACCGAGAAGGGCCGGTCTCCTACCCAAGAAGAAGACTTCAGGACCAGTCTTGTACTAAAATGTGATATGATGTCATAAATGCTGATATGTATTGATTGTTTAGTGGGGTCGGGGACGACCAACATTAAAGTGTGGGGGAATGTAATAGTGGGGAAGGACGTAGCCTTCCTTTGGCACTGAAGTAGTTAAAGAAAGTGTTCCCGTAGTTAAACCTCTCTGGACTGTAGGAAGGCCAAGCTAAGGGGTTAGCTTCAGTGGTCCAGTCAGTAGAGTAGAGGGGGAACTTAGTGCCCTGACCAAGCCTTGAGTGTTATAGAGCTTGTTCCTGGCATAATTCCTTGTGGGCTGCAGTACCTGTAACCAGCCACAAGATGCCACTGTCCTGGGTGCAGATGTCAGGTTGAGTCTGCTAGCAGTGTTACAGACAGTGATGATGTTAATGCTGTGTGACGGCAGCCCACAGAGGGTGGGCACATTAGGAAAATCCCTGCTTAGTTTCCAGGAGCAGGAAGTGATGAGTAGTAAGAGATAGGACAGTGAACTGTACGGGCAGCCTGACTATATGGTGGCTGCTAGGGTAGCCGGGAGCTCAGTACCCTCAGACAGTGGGATCACCAGTGTAAAAGTCTCCCTACGCAAGCAAGAGCCGGCCAGAGAAACTCAACAGAGGTATTGAGGACCCGGGGCACTTCTAGTCTGCAGGAAGCAGAGGAAGATAAATAGGACTCCAGGCTAAGACGTGGGGGAGATATTGGATCCGGAACACTGTTGGTATTGCAGAAGAGTCTTTTGGGCTAGAGATTAGAGTCACAGAGATGCTTCACTTAAAGAGGGAACCAGGGCTAAAGATGTTGCCAGCTCCTGTAAGGGAGATAATAACCTGTCGGGCCTTATCCATTATATCTGCCTGTAAATATTGTACATACTCCTCTTCCCCAAGTAAAGTCCAAGTTATGGTTAAGAACCTCGTGTCCTCTGAATTTATTGCTGCCCTGGTCCCAGAAGAGAAATGCCTGGAGACAGCCATGATCGGATGGTTTGAAGTAAGTGGAGAGCGCCACATACAAAGCCACACATCAGAGGGAGGACACGAATTGTCTGTAGGGTGCCAGAGCGAGAGGGGGCTACAGCTCGCCCACGACTACCTCGCTGGGGCACCTTACTGCAGCCTACACTGTCCCTGCTGCTAAAGAAAATGAATATTCACTGCTCCCCATGCCCATGGGGCGTGGGGAGCACTGAGTATTCATGCTCCTTAATAGCGGTATACAGTGTAGCTGCGCTGCGGCTGCTGCCGGCTATCTCCTGTGCCCGCTGTTAAAGGGCATGAATATTCAACCTCTCTCCACGCCCATGGGCTTGGGGAGGGGTTGAATATTACTGCCCTTTAATGAGCGGGCACAGGAGATAGCCGGCAGCAGCAGCAGAAGCCGCAGCGTGGCTCCACTGTGTGCCGGCTATGAAGGAGAGTGCAGTCACTGCTCCCCGCGGACACAGACCCGGCGTGGGGAGCAGTGACTTCCGGCAGCTGATCTCTCCTTGTGAGCCGTGCATAGCAGTGACGTCATACGCGCCTCACATGGAGAAATCAGTGCAGGCAGACCAGAAGCAGCGCTGGAGGAAAAAGAAGAGAGGTGAGTAGCAGTGTTTATTTTTTTTTAATGAGCAGCCTGATAGGGATTAGGGGGACCATGCATACTAGGTCAGGGATTAGGGGTGCCATGCATACCAGGACAGGGATTAGGGGTGCCATGCATACCAGGACAGGGATTAGGGGTGCCATGCATACCAGGACAGGGATTAGGGGTGCCATGCATACCAGGACAGGGATTAGGGGTGCCATGCATACCAGGACAGGGATGAGGGGTCCCATGCATACCAGGACAGGGATTAGGGGTGCCATGCATACCAGGACAGGGATTAGGGGTGCCATGCATAACAGGACAGGGATGAGGGGTGCCATGCATACCAGGACAGGGATGAGCGGTGCCATGCATACCAGGACAGGGATGAGGGGTGCCATACATATCAAGATAGGTATGAGGGGTGCCATGCATACCAGGATAAGGATGAGGGGTGCCATGCATACCAGGATGGAGGGATGCCAGGCATACCAGGATGGGGATGGGGACCACATATAAAAGGAAGGGGGGCGGCATATATACCAGGATGGGGGATATTGTCAGAATTGGGGGACATTACCCCTATACCAGTGTCAGCAGAAGACCCCCTCCCCCTTAAAAGTGCATCATGACCACATTTTTTGCTTAAATTTTTATTTTTTTATTTTCCGCCTCTAAAACCTAGGTGTGTCTTATGGTCCGGTGCGTCTTATAGTCCGAAAAATATGGTACCATTTTATTTGTGTCATTACTGCACTATTACAATTACAAATAAACCAGTTTATAATTTTTTAATTAGTCTTATTTTTGTATTACTGTTATGGTATTACTAAAATCCCTATACCTAGATCTGTTGATCCAGAAGAAGGCAAAAACCCCAGGATACATTCAGCCAATTTGCATCACGGGGGGAAATTCCTTCTTGACCCCGAGAAAGGCGATCAGTACAAGAACCCTGAATCAAAAGTACTACTATAGGTGTAACATTTTGTCTAATTTAACTGTAGCCTACAATGTTATGTGTATCGAGGAAATCATCCAGCCCCTTTTTGAATGCTGTTGTAATGCACACGCCCGGTCTGAGCGGCGTGTGCGTGTGATTCCACTGGACCGTGCCGGAGAGTGAATGCCTGGAGGGGCGTAACTAGGTATTCACCCGATCCGACCAGGGTCGCACGACGGCATACGACGCCAGTGCACCAAGGAGGAACCGAGCAGAGGGACCAGGTGCTACTCCAGGACAGACCCCGGACACGGCTGTTGACCCACACAGGGGAATACAGGAACAGACTGGTTAGGCTGGCACACAGACTGGTGGGAATAGGCAGGCACGACTGGTATGCAGGCAGGCGGGTATGCAGGCAGGCGGGTATGCAGGCAGGGGGGTACAGGCAAGCACGGCTAGAGTGCAGACAGGAAGGCACTAGCAGGTAGGAACACAGGCGGGATAGGACCCAGTACACACTGGGACTCTGGAACAGAACCACAGATGTGGCGGACAAACACAGCAGAGTGAGGCCGCCCAGAGAGGTGAGCGAGAGCAGGGCAGGACGAGACCGCCCGGAGCGGTGAGCAAGAGCAGGGCAGGACGAGACCGCCTGGAGAGGTGAGCAGGAGCAGGGCAGGACGAGACCGCCTGGAGCGGTGAGCAAGAGCAGGGCAGGACGAGACCGCCTGGAGCGGTGAGCAAGAGCAGGGCAGGACGAGACAGCCTGGAGCGGTGAGCAAGAACAGAGCAGGACGAGACCGCCTGGAGCGGTGAGCTGGAGCGGTGAGCAAGAGCAGAGCAGGACGAGACCGCCTGGAGCGGTGAGCAAGAGCAGAGCAGGACGAGACCGCCTGGAGCGGTGAGCAAGAGCAGAGCAGGACGAGATTGCCTGGAGTGGTGAGCAAGAGCAGAGCAGGACGAGACCGCCTGGAGCGGTGAGCAAGAGCAGAGCAGGACGAGACCGCCAGGAGCGGTGAGCAAAGGGTCAGAGCTGAGCGAGACTGCCGGAGCAGTGAGCAAGGAGTCAGAGCAGGACGAGGCCGCCTGGAGCAGTGAGCAAAAGGGTCAGAGCGGAGCAAGGCTGCAGGATCAGTGAGCAAAAGGGTCAGAGCAGAGCAAGGCTGCCGGAGCAGTGAGCAAAAGGGTCAGAGCGGAGCAAGGCTGCCGGAGCAGTGAGCAAGGAGTCAGAGCAGGACGGACAGGGCTCTGTTCACACGGAACAGACAGGAAGGGAAAGACAGAGCCAGATACCCACAGTGAAGTAGCAAGTGGACCACAAACTCACAAACGGGAGTACAGAGACAACAAGCAGGAGTTAGGTACGAGTTCAGACTCTGCAGAAAAAGGAAAGGAACGGACATAGAGAAAAAACAGGTAAAAGATAGGAGAGAGTACAGACTGGAACTGAGTGTATGGAGGAGACCGACACTGCAGCGGGATACAGGAGCGGGTCTGGGAAAACGGCCCCCAGAGAGGCGGGACGAACAGGCAAGGAGCGTGTTCAGACAGGACAGACAAGATACAGGAGCGGGTCTAGGTAATCGGCCCCTAGAAGGCAGGAGGAACAGGCTAGGAGCGTGTTCAGACAGGACAGACAAGATACAGGAGCAGGTCTAGGTAATCGGCCCCTAGAAGGCGGGAGGAACAGGCTAGGAGCGTGTTCAGACAGGCCTGGAAATACAGCCTCCAGGATAGGCAGGCAAGAGAACACAGAACGGGACCTGGCACCTTCAGAGTGCAAGCACACACTGAATGAAGAACAATGCTCAGGCAGGGATTGATTGGAGCAGCTGGGTTATATACCAGGTGACAGACAGCAATAGGCTGAGGACGCACAAGGGGTGTGACCCACAGCAGGTACAAAGAGCAGGAAGTGATCGGGCGCCGCCCTTAAGCAGCAGAAACAGACACAAACAGACAGCATGGAGGGAAGCCAGAGAGACATTCTGGACTGGAGATCAAGTGCGCGCTCTTGCACAGTGGGAGATGGACCACCATGTAAGGGCGCCGCCAGGTATGTTACAGTACCCCCCCCTTACGCCCCCTCTTCTTCAGGCCTGCCAGAATCTTCCGCAGGGAATTCGAGGGCCAATCCTTCACTTCAAGGAGATCACTCCCACTGTCCACAGGAAAAACTGGTCTCATCTGGTTAGCTAGGATGCTACCTCCTATCCAGCCATCCTCAGCAACAGACGAAACGGGTGGAGTACCAGGAACAGCACACAAGGAAGTCTCTCTCCACATATTTTCAGGTGGCACCCCAGAGGGTACAGGAGACAACTGGAAGTCCTCCACCGGGTTGGAGGGGAGCAGAGACTTGGGGGTAAACTCTGCTTCGAGGTACATCTTGTCAAGCTCACAGGAAGAAATAGACGGGTTATCAGGTACAGGATGAGGAAAAATCACTGTCTCTTTGTTATCTGGTGGTACCCCGGAGGATTCAGGAAACAACTGGAGGTCCTCCGCCGGGTCAGAAGAGTGCAGAGGCTCGGAGAAAACATCTGCTTCAGAGTACACTAGGTCGGACTCACTGGACGAAGCAGGCGAGGTATCGGGTACCGAGCATAGGAAAGTCTCTGTCCATTCACCACCAGGTGGCACCCCGAAGGGTTCTGGAGACAACTGGAGGTCCTCCGCCCGGTCGGAGGGGTGTAGAGACTCGGTAGTAACCTCTGCTTCAGAGTACATTAGGTTGGACTTACTGGACGAAGCGAGCGAGGTATCAGGTGCAGAGTATAGGAGAGTCTCTGTCCTTTCGCTACCAGGTAGCACCCCGAAGTGTTCTGGAGACAACTGGAGGTCCTCCGCCTGGTCAGAGGGGTGTAGAGACTCATGGGTAACCTCTGCTTCAGAGTACACTAGGTTGGACTCACTGGACGAAGCGAGCGAGGTATCAGGTGCAGAGTATAGGAGAGTCTCTGTCCTTTCGCTACCAGGTAGCACCCCGAAGGGTTCTGGAGACAACTGGAGGTCCTCCGCCTGGTCGGAGGGGTGTAGAGACTCGAAGGTATCTACCACTTTGGGGTACCCATTGTCAGGCTCACAGGATGGAGCGGACAAAGTATCGAGTACCAGGTGTAGAGAAGTCTCTCTCCATTTGTCATCGAGTGGTATCCCGGAGGATTCAGGAGGCAACAGGGGGTCCTCGGGTGTGAATTCTGGGTGGGCAGCAGTCTCTTCGGGCAGGAGAACTGGTGCACCACCCACGTACATTACCCGTTGGGGCTTCTCCGGGATACAGGGAGATGAAGCTTCAGTAGGGACTTCAAGATTGGGGTCAGGAGGTCTCAGGGAGGACAGACCCTGGCGTGACGGCTTGCCTCTACGTCTAGCACGTCTGGACTGCCTCTTGAGGTTGGGAGAAGTATTCCGGAGAGTGTAGTCACCCTGTGAGGATTCTGGGTGGGCAGTAGTCTCATTGGGCTGGAGGACTATTGCGCTACCCACACACATTACCCATCGGGGCTGCTCCGGGATACTGGGAAGTGAAGCTTCAGCAGGAGCCTCCGGGTTAGGATCATCGAAGACCATTAGAAAGGCCACCAGGAAGGCCATTATGTCTAGGACGATAGGATCCTGTGCGTCCCATAGGGGAATGATCCAATTCAAGGCATCACCCGCTAGGTAAGACATCATGAATCCCACCTTAACCCGATCTGTGGGAAAACATAGAGGGTAGAACTTGAAGTGTAGCATGCATTGCTCCACAAATGCACGACTCTGTCTTGGATCCCCATAGTAACGTGGCGGATCCGCAGGAACGAGAGCTGATAGATCCATCTGGACGGGTGCGTAATTCGCCTGGAACTCAGCTAGGGAAAAAAAAAATTATTTATTTATTTTTAATGCACGTATTCGCTGGAAAACGTCTCAGAGAGCGAAGGCCGTGGGGCTCAACGGGAACCATGGCCTGAGCATGCTGTAATGCACACGCCCGGGCTGAGCGGCGCGTGCGTGTGATTCCACTGGACCGTGCCGGAGAGTGAATGCCTGGAGGGGCGTAACTAGGTATTCACCCGATCCGACCAGGGTCGCACGACGGCATACGACGCCAGTGCACCAAGGAGGAACTGAGCAGAGGGACCAGGTGCTACTCCAGGACAGACCCCGGACACGGCTGTTGACCCACACAGGGGAATACAGGAACAGACTGGTTAGGCTGGCACACAGACTGGTGGGAATAGGCAGGCACGACTGGTATGCAGGCAGGCGGGTATGCAGGCAGGGGGGTACAGGCAAGCACGGCTAGAGTGCAGACAGGAAGGCACTAGCAGGTAGGAACACAGGCGGGATAGGACCCAGTACACACTGGGACTCTGGAACAGAACCACAGACGTGGCGGACAAACACAGCAGAGTGAGGCCGCCCAGAGAGGTGAGCGAGAGCAGGGCAGGACGAGACCGCCCGGAGCGGTGAGCAAGAGCAGGGCAGGACGAGACCGCCTGGGGAGGTGAGCAGGAGCAGGGCAGGACGAGACCGCCTGGAGCGGTGAGCAAGAGCAGGGCAGGATGAGACCGCCTGGAGCGGTGAGCAAGAACAGAGCAGGACGAGACCGCCTGGAGCGGTGAGCAAGAACAGAGCAGGACGAGACCGCCTGGAGCGGTGAGCAAGAGCAGAGCAGGACGAGACCGCCTGGAGCGGTGAGCAAGAGCAGAGCAGGACGAGACCGCCTGGAGCGGTGAGCAAGAGCAGAGCAGGACGAGACCGCCTGGAGCGGTGAGCAAGAGCAAAGCAGGACGAGACCGCCTGGAGCGGTGAGCAAGAGCAGAGCAGGACGAGACCGCCTGGAGTGGTGAGCAAAGGGTCAGAGCTGAGCGAGACTGCCGGAGCAGTGAGCAAGGAGTCAGAGCAGGACGAGGCCGCCTGGAGCAGTGAGCAAAAGGGTCAGAGCGGAGCAAGGCTGCCGGAGCAGTGAGCAAAAGGGTCAGAGCGGAGCAAGGCTGCCGGAGCAGTGAGCAAGGAGTCAGAGCAGGACGGACAGGGCTCTGTTCACACGGAACAGACAGGAAGGGAAAGGCAGAGCCAGATACCCACAGTGAAGTAGCAAGTGGACCACAAACTCACAAACGGGAGTACAGAGACAACAAGCAGGAGTTAGGTACGAGTTCAGACTCTGCAGAAAAAGGAAAGGAACGGACATAGAGAAAAAACAGGTAAAAGATAGGAGAGAGTACAGACTGGAACTGAGTGTATGGAGGAGACCGACACTGCAGCGGGATACAGGAGCGGGTCTGGGAAAACGGCCCCCAGAGAGGCAGGATGAACAGGCAAGGAGCGTGTTCAGACAGGACAGACAAGATACAGGAGCGGGTCTAGGTAATCGGCCCCTAGAAGGCAGGAGGAACAGGCTAGGAGCGTGTTCAGACAGGACAGACAAGATACAGGAGCGGGTCTAGGTAATCAGCCCCTAGAAGGCGGGAGGAACAGGCTAGAAGCGTGTTCAGACAGGCCTGGAAATACAGCCTCCAGGATAGGCAGGCAAGAGAACACAGAACGGGACCTGGCACCTTCAGAGTGCAAGCACACACTGAATGAAGAACAATGCTCAGGCAGGGATTGATTGGAGCAGCTGGGTTATATACCAGGTGACAGACAGCAATAGGCTGAGGACGCACAAGGGGTGTGACCCACAGCAGGTACAAAAAGCAGGAAGTGATCGGGCGCCGCCCTTAAGCAGCAGAAACAGACACAAACAGACAGCATGGAGGGAAGCCAGAGAGACATTCTGGACTGGAGATCAAGTGCGCGCTCTTGCACAGTGGGAGATGGACCACCATGCAAGGGCGCCGCCAGGTATGTTACAGCTGTGATAGTATCTGCCATTACTACCTCTTGTTGTAAGGAATTTCACAGTCTGACTGCTCTGACTGTAAAGAACCCTTTCCTGTTTAAGTGCTGGAATCGCCTTTCTTCCACCTGTAATGAGTGCCCCCTGGTCCTTAGTATAGTCTTTGGAAGGAATAAGTCATGGGCTAGACCTTTGTACTGGCCACACACATATTTATACATGTAAATGAGATCCCCTCTGAGGCGTCATTTTTCTTAGCTAAACAAGTTCAATTTTTTCAACCTCTCATCATATGAGAGGCCTTCCATCCCTTGTAATATTCTAGCTTCCCGCCTTTGAACTGACTCTAACTTCTGAATATCTTTTTTAAAATGTGGAGCCCAAAACTGGATTCCATATTCTAGATGTGGCCTCACCAGTGATTTATAAAGGAGTAACAATACGGTGGGATCACAAGATTTTATTTCTCTTTTTATACACACAAAAATCTTGTTTGCTTTTGCAGCTGCTGCTTGATATTGAGTACTGCTGCTGCTCAGCTTACTCGTAACCAGAATACCAAAATCCTTCTCCTGTTCTGTAGTCCTGAGTATACTCCAATTTAATGTACAGTGGGTACGGAAAGTATTCAGACACCTTTAAATTTTTCATTGCAGCCATTTGGTAAATTCTAAAAAGTTTATTTGTTTTCTCATTAACCCTTTCGCAACCTTGGGTTTTGTCGTTTTTGCATTTTCGTTTTTTGCTCCCCTTGTTCCCAGAGCCATAGCGTTTTTATTTTTTGGTCAATATGGCCATGTGAGGGCTTATTTTTTGCGGGACGAGTTGTACTTTTCAACGCCATTACTAGTTTTACCATATCGTGTACAGGAAAACGGGAAAAAAATTCCAAGTGCGGTGAAATTGCAAAAAAAGTGCAATACACTGTTGTTTTTTATTTATTTTTTTACCACATTCACTGAATGCTAAAACTGACCAGGCATTCTTATTCTACAGGTCATTACAAGTTCGTAGACACCAAACATGTACAGGTTCTTTTATATTTAAGTGGAGAAAAAAAATTCCAAAATTTGGTAAAAAAAAAAAAAAAATAGAGCCATTTTCTAAGACCTGTAGGTCTCCATTTTTCGGGATCTGGGGCTGGGTGAGGGCCTATTTTTTGCGCACCGGGCTGACGTTTTTATTGATAACATTTTGGGGTAGATACATTGTTTTGATCACCCGTTATTGCATTTTATTGCAATTTTGCGGCGACCAAAAAACGTAATTCTGGCGTTTAGAATTTTTTTATCGCTACGCCGTTTACCGTTCAGATTAATTATTTTTTTATATTGATAGATCGGGTAATTCTGAACGCGGCAATACCAAATATGTCTATGTAAGTTTTTTTTTTTAATATTTTATTTTGAATGGGGCGAAAGGGGGGTGATTTAAACTTTTATATTTTTTACATTTTTTTTATATTTTTAAAAACGTTTTTTTTTCACTTGTTGCATGCTCCTATAGTTTCCATAGGAGACTAGAAGCAGCAACTATCCGATCGCCTCTGCTACATACAGGGGATCAGCAGATCCCCTGCATATAGCAGAATTGGTCCTGTGCTATGAGCGCCGACCACTAGGTGGCGCTCATAGCGACCAGATCATGACAACCACAGGCGTATGCTGCAGACCCTGGGTTGTCATGCCCACCCATCGGTGACCCGCGATCACGTGACGGGGTCACCAGTGGGCGGGGCTTAGGACGCGCTTCCCGGAAGCGCACGTTAAATGTCGCTGTCGGAGATTGACAGCGGCACTTAACATGTTAACAGCCGCGGGTGGATCGCGATTCCACCCGCGGCTGTTGCGGGCACATGTCAGCTGTAAGAATCAGCTGACATGTAATCGGTTCAGTGCGGGCTCACCGCAGGAGCACTCACTGAACCGGGGGAGGAGTCCTATGATGTACTAAGACGTCATGGGTTGCAAAGGGGTACCCTCTGCACCCCATCTTGACTGAAAAAAACAGAAATGTAGACATTTTTGCAAATTTATAAAAAAAGAAAAACTTCCAAATAGCAGCTTTCCATTATGGCCATCCCCATGGACATTTACCCAGACTGACTCTACATTGTCGCAGCTTCCCCCAATGTTGTCATTGAGCACAAGTTTTAAGTTGGATCTTATGAAAATACACACCCCTCCACCCATGGGCGTACCCAGGATCAAAACTGGGGGGGGGCAAGCCATGGTCATTCAGGTTGTAAAATTTTAAAACGAAAAAGGTGCAACGTTGGAAACAGATAAGACACCGGAGGGTGACTATAAGATGGAGAAGGAGAATTACATTTAGAGCACCAATCCAGGTAATCACATATAGAGGCCTCCCCGTAGTGTAATTACATATAGCCTAGAATAATGACGCTGACACTCGGGGTACAGGATAATGACACCAACACTCGGGGTACGGATTAATGGCGCTGACACTCGGGGTACAGGATAATGACGCTGACACTCGGGGTACAGATTAATGGCTCTGACACTCTGGGTACAGGATAATGACACCGACACTGGGGGTACAGGATAATGACACCAACACTCGGTGGTATGGATTAATGGCGCCTGCACTCAGGGTACAAGATAATGGCGCTGACACTCGGGGTACGAGATAATGGCGCTGACACTCGGGGTACGGATTAATGGCGCTGACACTCGGGGTACAGGATAATGACACCGACACTGGGGGTACAGGATGACACCGACACTAGGGGTACAGGATAATGACACCAACACTCGGGGTACGGATTAATGGCGCTGACACTCGGGGTACGGATTAATGGCGCTGACGCTCGGGGTACAGGATAATGGCGCTGACACTCGGGGTACAGGATAATGGCATTGACACTCGCGGTACAGGATAATGACACCGACACTGGGGGTACAGGATGACACCGACACTGGGGGTACAGGATAATGGCGCCGTCATTGGGGGTACAGGATAAAGATGCCCACACTCGGTGTGCAGGATAATGGCGCCGACACTGGGGGTACAGGATAATGGCGCTGACACTCGGGGTACAGGATAATGGCGCTGACACTCGGGGTATGGGATAATGGCGCTGACACTCGGGGTGCGGGATAATGGCACTGACACTCGGGGTGTGGGATTTTATTTATATTTTATTTATTTATATATAATAGTGCTATTGCTATAATAATTAACGTCCCCCCAGCTGGCCCAACATTAACCACCTGTCCTTTCTCCAGGTCCGATTCCTACTCCCAAGGCCCAAGCCCCAGGCCCTTCCAAATTTCAATAATTACACAGTGAGTGAGTGTATTGTGTAATTTACACTGGCTGGCTGCCACAGTCACTGGCAGCCGGCCCACAGTAACAGGACAAGCACTCTGCTCCGGCGGGTTTCTCAGAGACAGGAAACAGGAGAGGCAGGCAGCGTGCTACATCAGCACGCCTCAGGAGTCAGGACCCTGATCAGGTGACATGCGGCATTGCGGCGTGCTGTGTCACTCAGCGTGCGTTAAAGGTAATCCCGGCCGGACCCCATGCAGTGATATTGCGCAGTTCCGGCCGCCGGGTGCTGAGCAGAGGAGTCACCTGCGGCCGGCCGCAGAGGGAACTTTCGCTGGCCGCGATCGCCGGTGATCTAAGTGTGTGTGCGGCGTGCAGGGGTGGATTAAGAGTAGCAAGGGCCCTGGGCAGTTTAGAAGGCGCGGGCCCCCCACACACACGCACACCTGATGTGTCACATGTCACATGATCCCCTGTGATAGATCATGTGATAGTTCACGTAAAATTAATTTGGCACAATATTAATTATAATAATTTATTTTATGCTGTGTGCCCACTATGCGTTTTTTAAGCGTTTCCGCAGCGGCAATTCCGCTGCAGAAACGCTTAAAAAACGCTTGGTAGAAGGTCTGCCATGTTCCCCAGTGATAATCCGCATGTGCTGTGCACATGATGCGGAAATTTCCGCTGCGGATTATCATTGGGGAAAAATCCGCAGCATTACCAATTATTTTGCGGAAGCGCGGCGTTACTTGCATTGGAATGCATGGTATACGCATCACTGCATCTGTACATGCGGATTCCATGCGTTTCAATGTGCGGATGGTACCCGGGTTTGGAGAAGAGGAGACTCTCCTCTGGACCCAGGTACCATAGAACCTCTAAAAGAAGAATAAAATAAAAAATAAATAATATACTTACCTTCTGATGGCCCCCGGTGTCTTTATCCGATGCGTCCTGGCTTGCCGGCAGCTCGCGATGGTCTGAAAAGGACCTGCCGTGACGTCATTTAGTCATGTGATGGGTCACGCGACCGCTAACATCGGCAGGCCATCAGAAGGTAAGTATATATTTATTTTTTATTTTTTACCATTCTTTTACGGTCACACTATTTAAATCCATGCTGGTTGCATGGATTTATATAGTGTGACCAAGTTGTCAAGCACTTTCCAAGTGATGCTAAAATTGCTTGGAAAGCTCTTGTCAACCCGCTTGCAGAAATGCATGTGAAGAACGCTTCACTTCCGCTTGTCCCTGGCAGGAAAAACGCATGTAAAATCCACATGCATTTTTTCTGCCAGGGAGATGCAGAAACGCTCAGGAAAGATCCAAAGCATTTCCGCATCGTGGGCACATAGCCTTACATTAATTGTATGACTCAATATTGAGCACACGTAGCCATCTATACACAGCAGGAGGGCGCACATAGCCATCTATACACAACAGGAGGCTGCACGGTGCCATCAATACACAGCAGGAGGCCGCACGGTGCCATCTATAGACAGCAGGAGGCCGCACGTAGCCATCTATAGACAGCAGGAGGCCGCACGTAGCCATCTATACACAGCGGGAGGCCACACGTAGCCATCAATACACAGCAGGAGGCCGCACGTAGCCATCTTTACACAGCAAGAGGTCACACGTAGCCATCAATACACAGCAGGAGGCCGCACGTAGCCATCTATACACAACAGGAGGCCGCACGGCGCCATCTATACACAGCGGGAGGCCGCACGTAGCCATCTATACACAGCGGGAGGCTGCACGGTGCCATCAATACACAGCAGGAGGCCGCACGTAGCCATCTATAGACAGCAGGAGGCTGCACGTAGCCATCTATAGACAGCAGGAGGCCGCACATAGCCATCTACACACAGCAGGAGGCCACACGTAGCCATCTATACACAGCAGGAGGCCACACGTAGCCATCTATACACAGCAGGAGGCCGCACGTAGCCATCATTACACAGCAGGACACCGCACGTAGCCATCTATACACAGCGGGAGGCCGCACGTAGCCATCTATACACAGCAGGAGGCCGCACGTAGCCATCCATACACAGCAGGAGGCCGCACGTAGCCATCTATACACAGCAGGAGGCCGCACGTAGCCATCAATACACAGCAGGAGGCCGCACGTAGCCATCTATACACAGCGGGATCCCGCACGTAGCCATCTATACACAGCAGGAGGCTGCACGTAGCCATCTATACACAGCGGGAGGCCGCATGTAGCTATCTATAGACAGCAGGAGGCCGCACGTAGCCATCTATACACAGCAGGAGGCCACACGTAGCCATCTATACACAGCGGGAGGCCGCATGTAGCCATCTATACACAGCGGGAGGCCGCACGTAGCCATCAATACACAGCAGGAGGCCACACGTAGCCATCTATACACAGCGGGAGGCCGCACGTAGCCATCTATACACAGCGGGAGACCGCACGTTGCCATCAATACACAGCGGGAGGCCGTACGTAGCCATCTATACACAGCAGGAGGCCGCACGTAGCCATCTATACACAGCAGGAAGCCGCACGTAGCCATCTATACACAGCGGGAGGCCGCACGGCACCCCCCCAGAGACAGCGGGAGGCCGCACGCAGTCACGCACACACAAACATACAGACATATACATACACGCATAAACACATTTGAAACACAAATATACATATAAACAGACATCACACAATGATATCTGCCTGCACACACACACACTCACTCACACACACACACACACTCTCACACACACTCACCATTCCCCGGCTCCTGTCCTCCTGCTCCTCTCCGGTTTTGCAGTGCAGGCCGGGCGCGCACTGCGTGACGTCACAGCTAGGAGACACGGCTGCGCACAGGGCCTTGTCTCCTAGCTGTGACGCTGCCAGGCCAGCACAGAGAAGTTAACAGCTGCAGTGCAGTCCCGGCCGAAGAAGAAGTAGCGGCCGTGCGCCGCTGCTGGGGAGCGGTCCGGGGGCCCCCCCCGCCACTGTCTGCCGGTATGTGCCGCAGCGCATTATCTGCCTCAGTAAAGGCAGTGTGATGAAAATTATTGGACAACTGGGATGCAGAAAAGTTTGTGCACGGTGGATCCCAAGAATGCTTTTTACCATGCTGGAATACATGCCCTTGTTAAACGGTGGACCAAGACTGTGGAAATGGATGGAGATTATATTGAAAAGTGACAAATTAATCGTTAATGTTGTGGTTTTCAACCTATGTAATTGCATTTGAATTTCTTGCCAATTAAAAGGAGAAAAAAAATAGGAGGCATTACTTATTGACTGACCCTCGTATAAATATTCCTTTTGTTTAGAATTAATAACTCCCAGTGAAAAACCATCTTCAATTCATTTATTAATTTCCCCCTGGAAGGCCACAGTGGGGTTGTGGCATCATTTGAGGTAAGTACTAGTATCGGATAAAAGACCCAACATTTGGGATCTATTAACCTCCATATCCATTACTACCACAATCCCACCTTTGTCTGACATTTTAATCACGATGTTATGCATATTTTTTAATTCTTGTAATGAATGATTTTGGGCTGCAGAAAGATTTTTCTTATGTCCATGTTCAGATTGGACAACGGAATGTAATTTTTTCAGCTCCTTCTCCAGCACATCCTGAAACCTGTCCATGCAATCAACCCTTGAATGCACAGGATAAAAATATGGGTTAGTTGTTTTCAGGGTTGTGACCTGGTTAATCGGGGTGGTTGGAGAGGTAGCTTGTAAATCCTGCAAACATAATAGTGAAAATTGCTCACGAAAATCATAATTGGAAAACTCATTTTCAACATTTGCTATATTGTCACTCTGAGATGAATGTTCACTAGTGATGAGCGAGCACTAAAATGCTTGGGTACTCATTGCTCGGGTCGAGCAAATTGCAATACTCGTGTGCTCGACCCGAGCAACGAGCCCAATGTAAGTCTAGGGGAAACTCGAGGATTTTTCAGGTGGCTCCCCCCAGCAGTCTGCAGAGGGCCTAAAAATTGCCCAAATCGATGGGAACAGTGCTCAAATGACATGGGAACAGCATGGGGAGGATCCCTGGAACCATTTCTGACTCCCAGGTCACTGCTGTCAATAACGTTGTCAGAGTATTACGCCACTTTTACGGATTCACAATAAAACATACAAAAACAAAAACAAAATGGATTTTCCTAGGAAATATATTAAGGAACATCCTTTCCAGGGTGATGACTTGTATATAAGGCAAAATAAGTAACCAAAACAAAAATACTCTTCCACACCTTGGGCTATGTTCACATGTAGCGTTTTTGAAGTGTTTCTGCACTTTTGCATTGATTTCAACAAAGACAAATGCTTTCACTGGGAAATGTCATTTTAACATTTTACAACCTTATCTGGCCATGTGGTGTGTGACACATCATCAGAAACATGCATACAGTGCTGAAAAGACATGGGAACAGCATGGGGAAGACCTCTGGAAGCATTTCTGACTCCCAGGTCACTGCCTAAAAGTGTGCCCATCATAAGCGATCCTTGGCACATGCGAAGATGCCTCCCACCATGCACCTGTCGTTACAGACTAGCAACAATCACCATCCACGTCCTTGTCCTAGTGCAGCGTTCAGTTGTACCTACCCCATTCCTTGGAATGCAAGTGCAAGTATGCAGCCCGCCACACACCCACCCACAAGCTGCAATACTATACTGCCAAATTTTTGACAGCTGCTTGAACTTGAAATGTGGCCTTTTAGGCTCGTGGAGGCGGAAGCTTTTCATAACCTCATGCCGGTGGCGGCCGGGTGTCCATACTCGGTCCCCAGCTGAAACTATTTGTCCCGGTGTCGTCTCCGCCTTCCACAAGCACGGGTCCCACAACATTACCCGTGCCCTCCCCAGTCCACTTACTGGGAAGGACCGCCTAACCACAAACACGTGGACAGGTGAATGTGGCCAGGGATGGTACGGAGCCAGTCCACAACTTTTTTTGCTGAGAGTTGTATTTAGCTCGGTGAAAGGACTGGCATAGAGGGAAACCGTATCTACCCTGGGTGTCATTTCTCCCAGGAAGTCCTCTAATGCAGCTTGCTGCAGAAGCAATGGCAGCCCGTCCAACATCAACTCGCACTTGTCGGTGGTGCTTTGACACACACACATCTTTCTTTGCGCATTTAATTTCATAAATACAGAGTTGGACAATGGCCTGATCTGCAATGCGGTTTAAGAAATAACATGCATAAGCATGTCTGATCCACATTAAAAAAGCAACCATAGAGTGTCCAGGAACCTTCCTACACACTTTTCTCAGTCAGAGCTGCTTCTCGGCTGGGTTGGACGGGCCCACCAGAGAACCGGAGACTCCTCCGGTGGGCCCTGGCTTCTCCTTCAGGAGAGTTCATAGTACCAAGGTGAGGCAATGATGATGATAGAGGCCACCATCTGCTTAGTTTTCTGTTACTTGGAATGCAAGCGCAAGTATGCAGCCAGCCACCCACCTGCCCACTCACAGGCCGCAATACTAAACTGCCAGAATTCTGGGCTGCTGCTTGCACTTGAAATTTGGCCTTTTAGGCTCATGGAGGCGGAAGCTGTCCACAATATTATGGCAGCGGCGACCGGGTATCCATACTCGGTCCCCAGCCGCCATTATTTTTCCCGGTATCGTCTCCGCCTTCCACAAGCATGGGTGCCACAACATTACCCGTGCCCTCCCCAGTGCACTTACTGGGAAGGATCGCCTACCCACAAACACGTGGACAGGTGAATGTGGCCAGTGACGGTACGGAGCCAGCCCACAGCTTTTATTGCTGAGAGTTGTATTTAGCTTGGTGAAAGGACTGGCATAGAGGGAAACCGTATCTACCCTGGGTGTCACTTCTCCCAGGAAGTCCTCTAATGCAGCTTGATGCAGAAGCAATGGCAACCTGTCCAACATCAATTCGCACTTGTCGGTGGTGCTTTGCCACACACACATCTTTCTTTGCGCATTTAATTTCATGACTACAGAATTGGGCAATGGCCTGATCTCCAATGCAGTTTGGGAAATAACATGCATAAGCACGTCTTATCCGCATTAAAAAAGCAGCCATAGAGTGTCCGGGAACCTTGCCCCACACTTTTCTTAACCAGGACTGCTTCTCGGCAGGGTTGGACGGTCCCACCAGAGAATCCTCTGGTGTGCCTTGGCTTCTACCTCAGAAGAGTTCATGATAGCGCTAACTTTGCAGCTGCTATCATGAAAAACATTGTGCCCACCAGAGGATTTAATTCTGAGGGCTCTTGAGCGGGGGAGAAAGGTGAGCCCTCCGAATCAAATCCTCTGGTGGGCACAATGTTTTTCAATCTGAAACAACTTCTCAGTGGAAGTTGTATTTCACCACAGCCATATTTTTTAGCTCGGTGAAAGAACTGGCATAGAGGGAAACCGTATCTACTCCGGCTGTTAATTCTCCGTCACCAGGTTCCGCCCATTGTCACACACGACCATGCCTGGCTGTATGTTCAGCGGTGAGAGCCACAGATCAGGCTGCTGTGTTACAGCTTTCAACAACTCTGCAGCACTGGGCAGTTTGTCAATTAAGCATTAAGCATGTTATCTTCAGCACAGCCTGTTGCCACTTGGCCAAGGCAGTGCTGCAGTGCTGTCAGCTTGTGACTGATGTGATCATTTCGAAGATGGAGGAGGAGGTGCAGGAGCTGAACAATGTGATTATATTGAGGTTAAATTGGTGACACTGTTTTTTGTACTAAAGAAAGATCCCATTGTTTTGTTTTTTTACGTTATTTTTTAAAGACAAATGCATTCACCAGGAAATGTCATTTTAACATTTTACAACCTTATCTGGCAATGTGGTGTGTGACACATTATCAGACACATCCTGTTTTATTTATGATGGAGGGACTCTGAAAGTCATAAAGCCTATTTTTATAGGGCCATCAGACGGCCCTTACTATTCTTAAAAGGCCAGAAGTCGGCCCTCGCTATTGTTAGAGAGCCATCAGCCGGCTATGCTTTGTTGTTCCCATTATTAACAAGTGGGTCTCCTATATTGTTATTGCGTATCCAGTGACTGCAAGGGCTGCTAAAAATTTGGACACAACCCAATACCCCTTTGAAGAGACATAGAGGAGGATCTCAGTAAAAAAAATGTTCCCATTATAAAGGAGTGGGTCTCCTATAGTGGTAATGCCCATGCTGAGACTAAAAGGGCTGCTAAAATTTGGGAAAAACCCCACTAAGAATTTAAAGACACATAGAGCAGGGCCACAGTAACGACAAATTCCCATTAGAAAGGAGAGAGTCTGCTATACAGTTATAGGGTATGCAGTGAGTCTAAAGGCTGGCCAATTTTAGGAAAAACCCCACTAAGAATTTAAAGAAACAAAGAGCAGGGCCACAGTAACAAGTACGACATGCTCCCATTAAAAGGAGAGGGTCAACTATACAGTTATAGGGTATGCAGTGAGTCCAACGGCTGACCAATTTTAGGAAAAACCCCACTAAGAATTTAAAGACACACAGAGCAGGGCCACAGTAACAAGTACGACATGTTTCCATTACAAAGGAGAGGGTCTGCTATACAGTTATAGGGTATGCAGTGAGTCCAGCGGCTGACCAATTTTAGGAAAAACCCCACTAAGAATTTAATGACACACAGAGCAGGGCCACAGTAACAAGTACGACATGTTCCCATTAGAAAGGAGAGGGTCTGCTATACTGTTACAGGGTATGCAGTGAGTCCAAAGGCTGGCCAATTTTAGGAAAAACCCCACTAAGAATTTAAAGACACATAGAGCAGGGCCACAGTAACAAGTACGACATGTTCCCATTAGAAAGGAGAGGGTCTGCTATACAGTTATAGGGTATGCAGTGAGTCCAACGGCTGACCAATTTTAGGAAAAACCCCACTAAGAATTTAAAGACGCATAAAGCAGGGCCACAGTAACGAAAAATTCCCATTGGAAAGGAGAGAGTCTGCTATACAGTTATAGGGTATGCAGTGAGTCCAACGGCTGACCAAATTTAGGAAAAACTCCACTAACAATTTAAATAGACACAGAGCAGGGCCACAGTAACGACAAATTCCCATTAGAAAGGAGAGAGTCTCCCATAGTGTTGGCCTAAGCAGTAAATGCAAGGGCTGCCAAAAATTTTGAGGTACTTTAATGCCCCTTGGAAGAAACTTGGAGGAGGGCCTCATAAAAAAATGTTCCCATTAGAAAGGAGCGGGCCTCCTATACTTGTAATGCCCATGCACAAGTGTATGGGCTGACAAACATTTACACCTGGGAGGGTATACATTAACATACTGTATAAAAAAACATTTTTAAGGGGCATCATAAACACCCTTTAAAAAAATTATGTGGGTGTTGCATCACGGACCACGGTCACCCTGGTGATATGGTGGTGGAGGATGAGGAGTAGGAGGAGGACAAGAGCAAATAACCAAAATCAGGAAGCGTATACCCATGTGTGGGTGTGAAAAGGTGCGTGGGAATACACCTCCCAAGAAAAGACACTGGATTTGAGTTCATGTTACGCTGATATCATTCGGTGGTGTTGAGAAGTCTGGCCCAATCCAGCCTTTGTTCATTTTTATGATAGTCAGCCTGTCAGCATTTTCAGTTGACAGGCGGATGAGCTTATCAGTTATAATTCCACCAGCGGCACTCAAAACCCGCTCTGATAAAACACTGGCAGCAGGGCAGGCCAGGACCTCCAAGGCATGGAGAGCCAGTTCATTCCACGTATCCAGCTTGGATACCCAATAATTATAAGGCACAGAGGAATCACGGAGGACGTTGGTACGGTCGGCAAGGTACTCCCTCAGCATATTCCAAAACTTTGCACTCCTTGTGAGAGTACCCTGCGCCTCAGGGCCTGTGCGATGGGAGGGTCTGAGAAAACTCTCCCAGAACTTTGACAGTGTTCCCCTGCCTCTGTTAGATTGAAGTTGTGTCTCTCTCGCCTGTACTCCTTGGTTGTCCAACAAAGTGTGCCCTCTGCCGCCAGCATTTTCAGATGGGAATTTTTTTAATAGTTCCACAACAAGGGCCTTCTGGTACAGCCCCATTTTTGTAGACCTGTTCGCCTCAGGAATAAGAGATATAAAGTTCTCCTTGTAGCATGGGTCTATAAGTGTCACCAACCAGTAATGAATGTCACCCAAAATTTTGAGAACACGAGGGTCATGGGAAAGGCAGCGTAACAAACTCAGCCATGCGTGCTAGACTGCTAACAGGCAAGACTTCCGTGTCCTCACCAAGAGGATGACTGACCATGCTCTCCTCCTCCACCTTCTCCTCCTCCTCTCTGTCCTCTGGCCATCCACGCTGAACAGACGGTATGACAGCTGTGCGGGTAGTACCGTCTACAGTGCATGAAACTAGCTCCTGTCCTTCCTCCTCCTCCTCCTCTTCCTCATTGTCACCCAATCCACGTTGGGATGAGATGAAATGAGGCTTGGCTGTGTGTAATCACCCTGTATGGTTCCTTGCTCCATCTCATCGTGCTTCGCCTGCAATTGATTGTGAGCAGAGAGCGTTTCAGAAGACAGAGAAGCGGGATGGTGACGCTAATTATGGCGTCATCGCCGCTCACCATCTTGATGGAGTCCTCAAAGTTTTGGAGGATGGTACATATGTCTGACATCCATGTCCACTCATGAGGTCTTATGTGTGGAGTCTAAACTGAATACCAATGGCCCGGTTGATGCTGGTACTCAATAACTGCCCTCTTCTGCTCACAAATCCTTCCCAACATCTGCAGTGTAGCGTTCCAATGCGTGGGGACATCACACACGAGTCTGTGAGTCGGAAGCTGCAATCACTGCTGAAACACGGCAAGGGCAGCGGAAGCTGTAGCTGACTTTCTAAAATGGGCACACAGATGGCGTACTTTAACAAGCAGGTCCGGCAGCTCCGGGTAGGATTTGAGAAACCGCTGAACCACGAGGTTAAGCACATGGGCAAGGCATGGTACGTGTGTGAGCTCGCCTTGCCTCACAGCCGCCACCAGGTTCCGGCCATTGTCACACACGACCATGCCTGGCTGTAGGTTCAGCGATGTGCGCCACAGATCTGCCTGCTCTTTCAGAGCTGTCCACAACTCTTCAACATTGTGCGGTTTGTCACCTAAGCATATTAGCTTCAGCACAGCCTGTTGTCGCTTGGCCAAGGCAGTGCTGCAGAGCTTCCAGCTTGTGACTGATGTGGTCATTTCGGAGATGGAGGCTGAAGAGGAGGAGGAGGCTGAGGCAGATGAGGTGCAGGAGCTGTAGACCGTGGGGTCAACCCTGATTGACCTAGGGCCCGCAATCCTTGGTGTCGGGAGGACGTGTTCCGTCCCAAGGTCCGACTGGGTCCCGGCTTCCACTATGTTAACCCAGTGTGCCGTCAGTGAGATGTACCGTCCCTGCCCACAAGCACTTGTCCACGTGTCCGTGGTTAGGTGGACTTTCCCGGTAACTGCGTTGTCGAGGGCACGGCTAATGTTTTGGGACACGTGCTTGTGTAATGCAGGGAAGGCACACCGGGAGAAATAGTGGCGGCTGTGGACCGAGTACCGAGGGATGGCTGCTGCCATCAGGTTGCGGAATGCTTCCGTCTCCACAAGCCGAAAAGGCAACATTTCGAGCTCAAGCAGTCGTGAAATGTGAGAATTTAGTAGTGTGGTCTGTGGGGCATTGGCTGCATATTTGCGCTTGTGCTCCAAAGACTGGGGTATGGACAACTGAACGCTGCGCTGGGACAAGGACGTGGACGTGCTTCCTGATGCTGTTACTTGAGAGTGTGCAATGACAGGTGCAGAGCAGGAGGCATCTTCGCATGCACCATGGACAGGGGATTGGCTTGCATGCACAACAGCGGAAGAAGCAATGGTGCCACCTGCAGACACTGTTCCTGGACCCTGGGGTTCAGCCCACAAAGTCGGGTGCTTTGCTGCCATGCTGGTGGTGGTCAGACTGGTTGTTTTGCCACCCCTGCTGATGCTGGCCTGGCAGGTGGTGCAAATGCTCTTTTTGGGGTTATCGGCAGAGTCTTTAAAAAACAACCAGACTTGGGAAGACCTAACAGTTGTACTGGCAACTTCCTTCATGTTGGTGTTCCGGGGAATGGTTGCCTGCCTTCTGTCTGCAGCCACCACAATGCTTCTTCCTGCCTGTTGGGGTGCTATGCCCCCCCCCCCCTGTGTGCTGCTGTCCTCGCTCTGCATGTCCTCCTGCCTGGTTGGGTCAGTTACTATATCATCCACCACCTCATCTTCCACTTCCGCACCCTGGTCCTCCTCCTGACTTTCTGGCAATTGTGTCTCATCATCGTCCACCTCTTCTGACACTTTCCCATCGTCGCCTTCGTGTGACCGTGGCTGCTCAAATATTTGGGCATCGATACACGCGATCTCCTCTTGCCCCGCTTCAAGTGGAGCAGGCGAGAGGCCTTAATCTAAAAATGGAAAAGTGAACAGCTCTTCAGAGTGTCCAAGTGTGGGATCAGTTGTCTCCGGGCACTTGGCATGGTGGGAGGAAGGAGAATCAGGGTGAGGAATATGTGGTCCAGACTCACAGCTACTGAGACTTGACCGTGTGGAAGACAGGGTGGTGGTGGTGGTGGCTAAGTGACTGGAAGCATTATCCGCTATCCAACCAACAACCTTTGGACACTGCTCTGGGTTCAATAGTGGTGTGCTGCGGTCCCCTAGGAATTGGGATAGGAGGGTCAGGCGAGAAGATGTGGGTGTTTGTTGTGGCACAATTTCAGCTTGCGCACGGCCTTGTCCTCGGCCTCTGCATACACCATCACGTCCAATTCCTCGTCCCTTGCCACGTTTCTTGCCCATTTTAAATGGAGGACAGTATCTTCCACGCTCACTACAAATGACTGAGTTTGGAGCGAACTTATATGTGATCCATGTGACGGAGAAAACAGAGTTTTAAATACCTGGCCTGTAGGTAAGTAGTTTGAACAGCAAACTGGTGTGAATTGCTTCACTGACACACTGAAATAAATTTTTAATGGAGGCCAGAAATGGCAGTATTTTCTGACAACGTATATGTGATCCATGTGACGGAGAAAACAGAGTTTTAAATACCTGGCCTGTAGGTAGGTAGTTTGAACAGCAAACTGGTGTGAATTGCTTCACTGACACACTAAAGGAAATTTTTCATGGAGGCCAGAAATGGCAGTATTTTCTGACAACGTATATGTGATCCGTTTGACGGAGAAGACACCGTTTTAAATAGCTGGATTTCTAGCGCTGTAATATGGAAAGGACTTGGCTGTATTCTGCAGTGCCAACAAGCAAATGGCACAGAAAAACGGTGTTCTCTGGATTGCTTTTTAACCAAATAATGAGGATTAAGATCCAAAAAAAAGTATTCCTGGCCCCTGAGACTTGGGCCTTTGTATAGAAATATCTAACAGCAGCAGAAGGCAGAATTGGAATGGAGCCTCTTGTGCTATATGCACTGCAGTCTGCTATATTCCCTGCTTGCCTATACACCCTGCCTGCCTGATATCTCTGAATTAGTTAGTCCTCAGAAGGACTGTTTGTTAAGATGGATATGTGTAATGTACGGTTTTTCTCCCTACACTACCTAATACACAAGCAAATCTCTCCCTGACGCAGCAGCAGCCTTTCCCTACACTGTCTGATCCAGAGTGACTGTGATGAGCATTTCGGCGTCAGGTCTGATATAGACCTGATGACGCTGTGCGGCCAGCCAATCACTGTAATGCCACAACCAACATGGCTACGGCATTACAGTGAGTGGCAGGCAATCCCTGCATGTTGATTGGCGCTCTAAAGAGCGCCAAACATGCAGGGAGGGGACCCAAGCTCCCGCCGAGCAACCCCGGAAATACTCTGCGAGTGCCGAGCATCTCGAGCAGTGAGATGCTCGGGCGAGCACTGAGCAGTAGCCAGCATGCTCGCTCATCACTAATGTTCACCAGTCCAGAAATGTCTCTTGACAGTCAAATGACGAATGAACTTATTGACATCCAGGAGGGTAGAAAAAAGGTCAAAGTCACTATCCGACACAAAATTGAATCCATATGACAAAACAGATAATTGTTCTTGTGTTAAATGAATGGATGATAAATTTAATACAGACTTGAACCCATTTGTTTGCGACGGGTCATCATGCCGACGTGCTTGTGCTGCCGCCCACCGCACCTAGATAATTTTTTGATGATTGCTTGTGCTGTTTCTGGTTACGGTAATATGATGGTTGAGGTATAGAGTCATTGGAATCAGATTCTTGAAATGTGGAGTCTGAGGAATCAATTTCTGAGGAAGAAAAACTGACATGCGGTTTTGAATGTTTATTTCAATTATGGTCTTGACGTTTTAAAATCGATTTGGGCATTCGTGCAGACGAATTCCATCTTTCCCATTCATAAACTTGATTTGACACATAATCCTTTTGATCTCTTTGAAATTTGCCCTTTTTCTTGGACAAAATATTATCCTCCACCTTGGCAAGGGATTGATGGATTTTTGTCAGGAGAGAATCATAATCAGCATTCACTTTCTACTGCTCCAATGTCAGATTAATTGTTTCCAATTCAGATTGCAAAGAAATTAATTTTTCTTCTTCATATTTAACAATTAATTTCATCAGGTTTAACGAGCAAGATGTAAGGATTTGGTTCCATTCTTCAACAAAAGTCTCTGAAAAAATGGTGGTTGGGATCTTTTTGATCTGAAAATCTCTAGGCACCATATCCTTTTCTATATAGTTATGTAATGTGGTTTTATCCCACCATACTTTTGTCTCAAGAATCGATGTTTTTTCTAATTGTCTCATACTGTCCATCATGGAATTTGAGTTTTCTGAGACTTCCATTAAACCAGAAAAAAACTGTGCGGCTTTAGATATTCGATCTCGGTTTATAGCCGACATGGTATTTAAGGTCTCGTTTACTGATGAAATAACATTTATAAACTGCAAGTACTATAGAAAAAGTCTTTTCATTGTACAAGAGTAACAAATAGTGTCCATAAAGGTGTGCACAGGCAACTAAAGTCAGATGCAAATGGTATTGGAGAGAAGAGTGCCAGCTCACCTGTACTTGCAGCATATCTCAAGGTTGGAGCACGGAAACAGTCCTGACCCAGACGTGAACTTGTAGGAAAAAATTGTAGATTTTCCAGCTCCAGATTAAAACATTTAAATTTATTCAATCAATTTAAAAAGACATATTCACTTGTGAAGAGAAAGGGAGGGTTGCTTTACGAGTTTCAGAAGCTATCCTGCGTCCTTTATCAAAAGCTGACATATTGTATGTAAGGGTATGTGCCCACGCTGCGGAAATGAAGCAGAAAATTTCTGCTTCATTTCTGCATGTCCTCTCCCGGATAAACGCATGCGGAATTCCGCACGCGTTTATCGTGCGTTTTTCGCGCGTTTTCGACATGCGGAATTGCCTTGCGTTTTTTATTGCATTGCATCCACTCTCTCTTTCCCCCATGTCTCCCGTCTGTGCTCTCTTCTTTGACCTGTCTACCCCATGTGCTATCCCCCTTGTCTGCTGTCTCTCTCCTTCCTGTGCTGTGTTCTCCCCTCATGTGCTATCCCCCTTGTCTGCTGTCTCTCTCCTTCCTGTGCTGTGTTCTCCCCTCATGTGCTGTCCCGTTTGAGCTGTCTCACCCCCTGTGCTCTGTCTCTCTCCCCCCTTGTGCGCTTTCTCTCACAAGAAATCGATAATACCTCTCCATATTTTTGGACCTATAAGTTATGTTCATTATTTTTATTTATTATTTAGTCATTCTTTTTAGTATGTCCCTGGAGCTAGTATCTGAAGATGAAAAGATCAAAATTGCAACGTTAGTATATATTAAAGTAAGCAGTGCTCTGCACAAAAGCGATTGGTAGGAATGAAATGAAGGCAACAGAACACTGCAGAGTACACTGATTGTCAGGACTATATGAGCGAACATTCATGCAAAGATATTTTGTAGTAGACTATTGGCTACAGGATATTATGAGGTCCTGCATCAACCAAACTGAGGTGAATTATGAGGTTCTGCAGTACTTGAGGTGTGTATTATTAGGTTTCGCAGCAGATGAGGTGTATATTATGAGGTTCTGCAGCAGATGAGGCGTAGTATGAGGTCCTGCAGCAGCTCAGGTGTGTATTATGAGGTTCTGTAGCAGCTCAGGTGTGTACTATGAGGTCTTGCAGCAGATGAAGTGTCTATTATAGGGTCCTCCACCAGGACCTTTGCTGGCCATTCTAAGAACAGTGTATGCCAAAAGTGTGTGTGTTTGGCATACATTACATAGGTATTTAGGTTTAATTGTATATGAAGTGAATTATGCTGCACTTTCATATGTGGATGACCCCACCAATCACAAAAATTGTAGTCTAGAGTCTACTGGTTCAATGAAGCCCACCACTGCTACGTTCAAAGTCTCAAATGAAACTGATGGAGATAGCCGAGAACTGTATTAATCTACGGTCAGGGAAAAAACTAAGTACACCCTTTTTGAAATCTATGGTATTACATATCAAGACATGCAAAAAAAATCTGGTCCTTAGAAGGACTTGTAATCAGGTAAATACAACCTCAGATAAAGGACACATGGCTAAAACTTGGCAAAATGGCAGCACTGGTTTTGGAGTCCTTGCTGTTACATGTAGTACCAATACAACAATCACTAGGTGGTGCTCTTCCCTATTGTAAACGTATATGAATCATTAGAAATGTGCTAAGAAACATTCTACTTTACAAACAGTGTCTGTAACTGCATGTAATATGAGATGCTCTTGTGTCATGAGTAATGTATGTGCAGAATGTGCGCCTGTCAGATATAGTGTTTTATCATCATAATGCACGCTGAAATCCATGCCAAAATCTGCAGCAGGCATTTATTTGTTGTTAATAGTTTTCTGTCAGCTCCCAAATTATTAATATAAAAATACTATCAGGTACCTAAATAGATCCAGGGACCTACCCCCCATCCTCCTCCCAGACAAGATAAAAATGAGGCTTCCTTAAGCCATTATAGGCCCTATGCTTGTTCGTCTTCCTCTTTTTCTTTATGATGGGGTTGACTGCACAAAAGCTTGGGGATTTCTTACCGAACTTTGATAATATTGCAGTCAGGGCCAGAGCAGGCAAATCTTAAAGGTCTGTTCTCAAGTTTGGAAGTTAAGGAATAACGTCCCAATTGCTTCGGGTCCATCTGCTAGGACCAGAGGAGTAACGATCGTGGTCAATGAAGTTGCGACTGTGACCGGGCCCGGTGAGTGAGGGGCCCGCGGATACCAGCGCAAACTTCAACTGAATGTGTGTCCTCAGACCCACATTTAGCTGAAATGTATTGCGGCGCAGAGACCCACAGGGTCTGTGTGCAGCTATACACGGTGCCGGCCAATCAGAGGGGAGCAGCGGACATCGTTATGCACATGACTGGGGGCGCATGGCAGTAACGTCATGCGCTACTGTGGCTTCACGCTGAAGTCAGCTGCCAACTTCAGAAGAGGACACCACGCGGCGGGGGAGCAGAGGGAAGGTGAGTAGAATCTTTTTCTTTTTTTTTCTATGAATTGAAGAACAGCGGCAGAATGAAGGACATACATACCAGGATAGGCAACATGCGTACCAAGATGAGGAATATATAAACCAAGATGGGGCCTGGAAGGGGAACATATATACCAGGATGGAGGACTAGGATAAGGGACATATATACCAGGATGGGGGATATATGTTATGATCTGCTACAAGCACTAAGGAAAGACAGGAGATCTGTCCCTACAATAGAACTAAGCTTGATCCCTACAATGTAACGGGGAACCTGATCCTGCGATCAGACCCGCTAAAGTCCTCAGCTAGTCTGTACGAAGACCTATAGATTTGAGGAAGGGATCCCTACAAGAACTAGGGACTGGGAGTAAGATGGACACCTCCTAGCAGAAATTGTAGCAGAAAAGGACAAACAAACAACAAAGAACATAGAGGTCAAGAGACCTAGCTAAACTGACGGAGTAAGATAACAAAGCACCTGGCTAGCTTAAGAGTAGAAATTACAATGAAGTCAGGCAAGGCCAGAAGGGCGGAGCAGGATTAAATAGGCAAAAAAGGTCATGTGACCAGCAAACTAGAAAAAACCTAACAGGAGAGTTCTAACAGTACCCCCTCTTCAAAGAGGATCCTCCGGATCCCCTAGGCCCAGGCTTATCAGGAAACCTCCTGTGAAACGCTCTGACAAGTCTGGAAGCAGAAATATCATCCGCCCTCACCCATGAGTTATCCTCGGGACCGAAACCCTTCCAAGCGACGAGATACTGCAAACTCCCTCTATGCCGTCTAGAATTAAGGATGCGGGAAATTTCATATTCCCCGTCCTCCACCACCGGAGGTACAGTGGCAGTGGCGTCTCTATCAGATACATCAGCTTTTTTCAATAGAGAAACATGGAACACCGGATTAATCTTCCAGGAGGTGGGAATCTCCAACCTAACAGCAGATTGGTTAACTACCTGAAGCACCTTAAAGGGCCCTACAAACTTGGGACCCAATTTTTTAGAAGGAATCCTCAACCGCAGATTCTTAGAGGACAACCAAACCATGTCACCAACCGTAAACAAAACCTCTTGACGTTTCCTGTCAAAGTACCTCTTAGATTTTTTGTTAGCCTCCTGAAGATTACCATGCACATCCGTCCAAACTCTCTCCAAATCACCGGAAAAATTCTCCTCCTCAGGCACAGCCGATACCAATTTGGAGAATGACCCAAAAGACGGATGTCTCCCAGAACAACAAAAAAAAGGCGAACACCCAGCAGAAAAGGATGTATGGTTGTTAAGAGCAAATTCAGCAAGCGGCAGAAACTCAGACCACCCTTCTTGATTGTCTGCCACAAAACAACGCAAGAACTGCTCAACATCCTGGTTCTTCCTTTCTGTCTGGCCATTACACTCAGGATGATATCCAGATGAAAATGACAAATGAACACCCAACCTGTCACAAAAGGCACGCCAAAAACGAGCCACGAACTGAGGTCCCCTATCAGAAACAATGTCAGTAGGAAGAACATGGAGTCTGACAATCTCCTTGACAAAGGCCTTAGCGAGTGTCTTAGCGCAGGGCAGTTTGATGAAGGGAACCAAGTGACACATCTTGCTAAAACGGTCCACGACCACCCAGATGACCGTGAAACCCTCAGAGGGGGGAAGGTCAGTAATAAAGTCCATAGCCATATGTGTCCAAGATGCACTAGGAACCTCCAGAGGACAAAGCAACCCCGCAGCAGGAGTATGAGAAGACTTAGATCTAGCACACACAGTACATTGACGCACCCACTTTATGACTTCCTTCTGCCATCCAGGCCACCAAAAACTGCGACCCACAAGTCTCTTGGTCTCAGAAATTCCTGGATGCCCTGCCAACCGAGACTCATGACACTCAACAAACAAATCTCTCCTAGAGGTCCTAGGCACAAACAACCTCCCATGGGGAGTGTTAGATGGGGCATTCTCCTGTGCTTTAAGAATCCCATCTTCCAAAACAGAGTCCAATGCAGCAATCACCACACCTTCTTGTAAAATGCTCTCCTCCTCCTCAGCACCGACCATGGGAGAAAAGCTGCGAGACAAAGCATCAGCTTTAACATTCTTGGTACCCGGAATGTAAGTAACGGAAAAATTAAACCGCGAAAAAAAAGTGCCCACCTAGCCTGACGGGCATTCAAGCGCTTGGCAGCATCAAGATAGATCAGATTTTTATGATGAGAAAAACCTGAATGGGAAAATCAGCACCTTCCAAGAGATGACGCCAGTGTTCAAATGCGAGTTTAATAGCCAGCAATTCCCGATTACCAATATCGTAATTAAGTTCAGTCTCAGAAATTTTTTTTGTAAAAAAGGCACAGGGATGTACTCCATCCTTGTTTTCCTGAGACAACAATGCACCGACCCCACCGAAGAAGCATCAACCTCAACCAAAAACGGCTTAGTCACATCAGGCTGCATAAGGATGGGGGCAGAGCTGAACCTTTCCTTTAGAAACACAAAAGCTTCAATGGCCTCAGTAGTCCACTGAACCGTATTAGCACCTTTCCTGGTGAGATCGTTCAGTGGTTTAACAATGATAGAAAAATTTTTAATGAATTTTCTGTAGTAATTGGCGAAACCCAAAAACCTCTGTATCGATTTCAAACCAATAGGCCTAGGCCATTCCTGCACAGCTTGAACTTTCACCGGGTCCATCTCAAAGCCCTCGCTGGAGATAATGTAGCCCAAAAAACTAATTCTCTGTACAGCGAACTCACATTTCTCCAGCTTAGCAAAAAGCGAATTGTCAATCAATAACTGCAATACCTCACATACGCTCCACCAATGAGACTCCAGATCAGGCGAATAAATTAAAATGTCATCCAAATACACAACCACATTTTTACCGATCAAAGGTCTAAGGATATCATTAATACGATTCTGAAAAAATGCTGGTGCATTGGTAAGACCAAAAGGCATAACCAGATTCTCAGAATGACCCACAGGAGTGTTAAAAGCAGTCTTCCATTCATCACCCTCCTTCATACGCAACCAATTGTATGCCCCCCGGAGATCAATTTTAGAGAACCATTTGGCCCCCACTAACTGGTTAAACAAATCAGGAATCAATGGCAGTGGGTAGGGATTGCGTACAGTAATTTTATTAATCTCGCGAAAGTCCAGACAAGGACATAAACCGCCGTCCTTTTTTTAACAAAAAAAAATCCAACGGCCACAGGTGACTTAGAGGGTCTGATATGACCGGCGGCCAAGCTTGTCTGTATGTATTCCTCCAAAGCCTTTCTCTCAGGAATAGTAAGATTAAATAAACGACTTTTAGGGAGAGTCGCTCCAGGGACAAATTCAAAGGTACAATCATAGTCTCTATGAGGAGGCAAAACTTGAGACTCCTCCTCAGAAAAAACTTTCCAAAACTCCTGAATAGGTACAGGTAATTCCCCTTTATCCACAGCAGCAATGCGCCCGTTACAACACTTGTCATAACACTTAGGGCTCCAGGACTTAATTTCATTGGTAGACCAATCCAGTACAGGATTGTGCAATTTTAACCAGGGCAAACCCAACACTACTGGAGAAGGCAAATTATTTAATACCACCAAATCCAAATTTTCTTGGTGAATACCATTAATAGTGAGGGGAAATTCATAAATCTTGTGAGTAACACATTTCAAGGGAGAGCCATCGACAGAAACCACGGCAATAGGGGATGACAAAGGTTTGGGTTTTAATTTAAGTTTTTCCAAGAATCCCCCATCAATCACATTCAGAGTAGAACCACAATCCACAAATACCCGAAATTCAATAAATTCTTCCTGAGCAGCGGTGGTAGCAGAAAGAAATACACCCTTAGTATTTAAATAGGCTATACGGGCGTAACTGACCTTTTTTTTTTCTTTGTTCATACGAAGCACACAGTTCTTAATGAAATGGTCAGATTTTCCGCAATAAAAGAACAAACCTTCAGAAAACCTGCGGTCTTTTTCCTGAGAGCGGGGTGACATCGCCCCAATCTCCATCGGCTCTCCAATGTCAGTACAGACCCTCTCAGAACTCGGAGCTGACACGGCAGAGGATTTACTCTCATTAACCCTTGCACGCAGTCTCCTGTCCACCCGTATAGCTAATTGCATTGCCTCCTGCAAGTTTCCAGGTGTAGGATAAGCAATCAGCAGATCCTTAACCCTTTCACCTAGCCCTGCAAGAAACAAACTTTTCAGAGCAGAATCGTTCCACCCCACCTGAGCAGACCACCGACGGAAGTGAGAACAATAATTTTCCATATTACCTGATCCCTGCCTCAAATGTCTCAATTCCGTCTCAGCTGATGAGACACGATCAGGATCATCATACAATAACCCCAAAGCAGAAAAAAAAACTATCCACTGATCTAAAGCACGGATCACTAGGTTGGAGAGAAAAGGCCCATCCCTGAGGTTCCTTGCGCAAAAGTGACATTATGAACCCTATGCGCTGTGATTAATCACCAGAGGATCTGGGTCTTAAACGAAAATACAATAAACAAGCATTTTTAAAGGAAAAAAAATCAGGCAAACGTACCTTTGGCTCTACAAAATGCGCTCCAGAACAGCTACTCACGTGTTGTTGGAGCTCGGCCACCTCCAGAGAGAGTCCCTGCAAGCGTTGAGCCAAATCCTGAACCGACACCATGATGGAAACTGGAGGTCTTTCCTTAGAGAAATTTTTGGGCTGGACTTACTGTTATGATCTGCTACAAGCACTAAGGAAAGACAGGAGATCTGTCCCTACAATAGAACTAAGCTTGATCCCTACGATGTAACGGGGAACCTGATCCTGCGATCAGACCCGCTAAAGTCCTCAGCTAGTCTGTACGAAGACCTATAGATGTGAGGAAGGGATCCCTACAAGAACTAGGGACTGGGAGTAAGATGGACACCTCCTAGCAGAAATTGTAGCAGAAAAGGACAAACAAACAACATAGAACATAGAGGTCAAGAGACCTAGCTAAACTGACGGAGTAAGGTAACAAAGCACCTGGCTAACTTAAGAGTAGAAATTACAATGAAGTCCAGCAAGGCCAGAAGGGCGGAGCAGGATTAAATAGGCAAAAAAGGTCATGTGACCAGCAAACTAGAAAAAACCTAACAGGAGAGTTCTAACAATATATATACCAGGATGGGGCCAGCAAGGGGAACATATATACCAGGGTGGAGGACATATTTATATAGTGAGGAAAATAAGTATTTGATACACTGCCGATTTTGCAAGTTTTCCTGCCTGCAAAGAATGGAGAGGTCTGTAATTTTTATCGTAGGTGGACTTCACCTGTGAGAGACATAATCTAAAAATAAAAAAACAGAAAATCACATTGTATGATTTTTACATAATTAATTTTTTTATTGCATGAAATAAGTATTTCATATAATAGAAAAACTGAACTTAATATTTGGTACAGAAACCTTTGTTTGCAATTACAGAGGTCAGATGTTTCCTGTAGTTCTTGACCAAATCTTCACCAGGGATATTGGGTCACTCCTCCATATAGATCTTCTCCAGATCTTTTGAGTTTCGGGGCTGTCACTGGGCAACATTGAGTTTCAGCTCCCTAAAAAGATTTTCTATTGGGTTCAGGTCTGGAGATTGGCTAGGCCACTCCAGGACCTTGAAATGCTTCTTACGGAGCCACTCCTTAATTGACCTGGCTGTGTGTTTCGGGTCATTGTCATGCTGAAAGACCCAGCCACGACCCATCTTCAATGCTCGTACTGAGGGAAGGAGGTTGTTGGACAAAATCTCGCGATACATGACCAGAATCCATCCTCCCTTCAATATGATGCAGTCATTCTGCCCCCTTTGCAGAAAAAAATTCCCAAAGTATGATGTTTCCCGCACCATGCTTTATGCTTGGGACACTGTTCTTGGGGTTGTACTCATCCTTTTACTTCCTCTAAAATTGGCGAGTGGAGTTGATACCAAAAAGTTTTATTTTGGTCTCATCTGACCACATGACCTTCTCCTATACCTCTTCTGGATCATCCACATGGACATTGTCGAACGTCAAATGGGCCTGGACATGTGCTGGCGTGAGCAGGGGGACCTTGCGTGCCCTGCAGGACTTTAATCCATGACGGCGTAGTGTGTTACTAATGGTAATGTTTGAGACTGTGGTCCCAGCTCTCTTCAGGTCATTGACAAGGTCCTCCTGTGTAGTTCTGGGCTGATTCCTGACCTTTCTCAGAATCATCCTTACCCCACAAGGAGAGAACTTGCATGGAGCCCCAGACTGAGGAAGATTGACAGTCATCTTGTGTTTCTTCCATTTTCTAATAATTGCGCCAACAGTTGTTGACTTCTCAATAAGCTGTTTGCCTATTGTCCTGTAGCCCATCCCAGCCTTGTGCAGGTCTACAATTTTGTCCCTGGTGTCCTTGAACAGCACTTTGGTCTAGGCCATGGTGGAGAGGTTGGAGTGTGATTGATTGAGTGTGTGGACAGGTGTCTTTTATACAGGTAACGAGTTCAAACAGGTGCAATGAATGCAGGTAATGAGTGCAGAGTAGGAGGGATTCTTACAGAAAAGCTAACAAGTCTGTGAGTGCCAGAATTCTTGCTGGTTGGTAGGTGATCAAATGCTTATTTCATGCAATAAAATGCTATTTAATTATTTAAGAATCGTACAATGTGATTTTAATAATCCAAAATTAAACCAGCCTAAATATTGCTACACTTCCAAAACACTGAATGTTACCTAAAGCAATAAGGAAGCCAATGCAGCTTGAATAAATACAACTTTATTAAATAATTATAAAACCAATGAAACATACAAAAATTGAGAGGTAAAACAGGGGAGTGACAAGGAAAAAGACCCCACCCAAACAGATAATACCAATAGGAGTATTTGGCCAGAATGCATATGTCAGCCAAATGTACTATACCAAATAATGTGAAAAAAAAAATTTTTGTAGAGAATTTATAAACAGGTACGCAATCAAATATGGTATAATACACACAAACTCAAATATGAGGGATTAGTAGAAAAAGTCAAATTACAAATAGGTACTGAAAGTTATCTATAATGGCATGGTATATACAGCTGAACATGCAACAAAAGTCCACAAATCACAACTGTGGTATAGAATGGGAACCTGTTATGCCAACATAAAATACATGAGGTCAGGGGTACAACTCCAATGAGAGTAAATAGCTGTGCTATGCCACAGAAGCGCACACCGCCAAAACCAGGGGAAAATCAGCTGTATAGCTTTGACTGTATGGAGTGGAGCACATACCATTCAAATTCAGAGTATCAGATGTGGGGAAACCGTATATCAAAAGATATGTATATATTAATATATATATATATTATATATATATATATATATATATATATATATATATATATATATATATATATATATATATACAAAGGGCATGACATTTAAATAGGTAACAATATAATTATGGAATATGATAAACAAGTATGATCAGAAAACATGCCAATAAATATTGTAAAAGTTACAAACATTTTATGCAGAGCGCACTGGAATAAGTACAAAAGGGACAACTAGGGCTGGTGCCACTACCCCTGGTAGTGGTAGTGGCACCAGCGTGTGGCACACATATGTAAGTTATGTATGTTTGGCTGTCTATTTGATCTTTCCTATTTTAGGTAGATGTGTTACTATAAATAACATGTAGTATGTATATCTTTGCACGTGGCACTTTAGCATTACTGATGCATGTTTGTTTGTATATCTATATTATCATCATTATTAACTACCTCATTTAAATCAACTACTCTGACCTGTGGATGTGTCACTTTCTTCATTTTTGTATTGCATCATGTTTTGATCTAATGACAATTATGTGTACCACTCCATTGTGCCTTTTTTGGCATTTGCCACTAATTATCTTCCGCCACTCACGATTTTACTGTATTTGTTGTTTTTAATATTATTATTAATAAATTATATTTTCACATTTTATTAGTAGTTCTTTGCACATCTTTTCCCCCTTTCTGAGCTGTCTTTGTTTCATGTAGATCTTTCTAATTTCTCTCTTAAAGCTAAATTATTTTTTATCCTATTATTACAATCATACCTTTTGCACATCTATGAACCAAGTGCTGACATTTTTATCTCATTTACTTACTGCCTGTGTGCTACACCAGGACAGATGGCAGTGATCTTATCCTACAGAACTCATTTCAGTGCAGCCCCTTAATAGTTCAGTGTCTATACTGTATCTAGCATTCACTCAGCATCAGGACAGATATCCATTACTTATAAGCACAGAATATCAGTGACTTTGTGTGATCCTGCTGTAGGAAATATTCCTACTAGCACTGTATAACAGAAGTGTGTCACATTTGTAAATACCCAGAAAGCAGTAAATTATAAGAAAAATGAAAAAATATAACATACCAAAATATATCCATATAAAAACGAAGGACTCGATTCATCATTGGCGTTTTGTTAAGTCACTTTTTTTTGGCTTGTTTTATTTATTGACTATTTTTGCACCAAATTCTTCAAAATGGCGCTGACAGTTCATGAAATTTACGCAAAATAAAAAATGTTCTTTAATTTCATCTTTGACCTGTTTTTCTACGTTTTAGTGCAAAAAGTCACACGTTTCAAAACATGACGACAAAAATAACTGGCGCACATAAAATCACTAAATCTGCGACTGGGGTACATTTGCATCAAATTTTTTACTTTTTAAAAAGTCGCAGTTGTTGAGCCAGACATAAAATCAGTCAAAACAACTGGAAACCTCAAACCTTGCTCACAATGGTGAACAGAAGAGAAAGGTGATGTCACGACACAACTGTCGAAAGATCCGGGACCAGGGGCACCTACCTTGCCCTAACGCTAGGGGGTGCTCTAGCTTGCCCTATTCCCCAGGATACCTCTGAAGGTGAGGATGACGGGGCCTCCGCCCTCACCCTACCTCCTGAATAAGCCCTCCGTCTGTTCACCTTCCACCCGGGGAAGAGGGGTGTTACTGTGCACCGTAGTCACTAACCCGACAAACAGGGCAACAAAGACAAGGGTAAACAGAAAAACCCCAGGCACACAAAATATTCACTCACATATAACAGAGCAATGCACTAGGGTGTGAAGGTAAAGGAATAAATAAAAGTAGAGAAGGTTAATGGATAATCACTCATGCCAACCAAACAACAGTCACTGATTACTCCTCCAACTTTCCTTCTCATTACAACTCCTCTCCCTCCGTTAGCCATGCAGCAAGAGCTAGCTCTGACAAGGATTAGTATCAGATCCCAGATAATAAAGGGAAAAGGAGTGGCTAACCAAGCTCAGCTGTGAACACAGGGATTTCCAACATGGCCATTTAACTCCTGTTCTGCCAGAAGAAAATAAACACATTTAAAATGACGGAGAAGTGCTTTTTCTCAGAGCTGGAGTAGGAGCCATCCGACGCTGTGGCCTTCTGGCTCAACAATGTCGCGGTAACCCCGTGACAAGTGAACTCACATAGACTTTAAAAAAGGATAGAGACCTGTCAATTACGGGGGTAGTAGAAGCTGGCTGTGGGCTTTGCCGGAAAAGTATTGTCTCTGGATCTTGTCCCCAGCCAATTCAGAAAAAATATGCCTGTTACTCGTGCTATCTGTGGTTTGGACAGCATAAATCGCATGACAGGTTCCCCTTTTAGCAACTGGTGAGACCCTAAAGTGTATTAATAAATAAATAAATAAAATAGATACATTAAAGTTATTTAAGTTGAGTCTACACCTACAGGTTAATGTGTTAATGTGTTACATAATTTTACTATATTCTTGTATATTGCATTAGCTTACTGCTCATGCTGCTGTGACCATATGTGTAATCCAAGCTACTAACACATATTTCTTATAATCATTATTATTATTTTTGTAAATGAAATGTTGTGTTCTTGGCAAATTTGTGCATTTGGAAAAAGAAGAGTGCATTTGCAACTCTCCCTTATTGCCGCAGGGTTTTCTTATAATATGTAATTTTTTTTATTACTTTTCACTACAAAATATAAGACAAGTAAAAAAGGTGAAAATCCGGACTATTAATACCTCCTAAGCAATCAAAAAGTTTGCTCTGGTAGCTTAACTTCCATGCCCCGGGAGGGCTTTGGTCTCTCTGGTTTTGATAAGCCAAGTATTTAACAAAATACTTTTACAATATAGTGAACCTTCACCAAAAGATCCATTCCTTGAGAAGACAACCAGACCAGATTTTTTTGTGACATATTCTCAGTTTCACAATTCAACATGCTTGTTAGCCATAATCTTTGATAAGACCATCCCCCAGAAGACCACATTACAATGCAAATTTGGTTGCTCGTTTTGTAAGAATGCGAACAATGGGGATGGAACCTTATGCCAGGCATCCATTGGTGGCCAGAGGTAAAGCAAGCGTCCCACAAGACTCTGAAACACTGAATCCTAAAAACAGCTTGAATATTATTTTTAGCTATTTCAATATAAAGGCAATAATTTTGGAATATTGTAGATCATAAATAGGAACAATTACAACATTCTACAAAGCTTCTTCTGTTCAGTATTGAAAAGCAGTGCAGCATGGTCTCTTCCACTGCCTGCATGTTGCCTCTCTGATTTTCATAGCTACAGACTAATAGCCCGATGGACTCTTCAGCAGTTACAATACTCTCTGTCACACATAGACCCACCATATCTCTGGGTCCCTCAAGCCAGCCCTGACAGCCGCGCACCCACCTACCTCACTTAGTTTCTGCATGGCCCTATCCTGGTTACTGTCTGCTACCGAGTGGACTGTGGCTTCTCTTTGTAAAGCTCTACACCTCTGGCCATCTACTGTCAACCTCCATGTAGTAGTCGCAGTGCTGTGACTAATATCAATGTCTTAAAGGGCACCTGTCAGTAGGATCAATATTCCTAAGCCATCTATATGGGCATGCAGGTCATAGAAAGTTGTATAAAATGATGCCTTGATATTTGCGATTCCAGGTTTTATTCCAGATCTCCCCGAGAATCTGCCTCCAGAGCTTATTTTAAATGAAATAGGGCATTACCAGTGTGAGACATGTAATGACTGACATCTGCTCTCGTAATCACACACAGCTTTGCAGTGAGATCAGAATTAACACAGCATGGCAGAGCTAACACAGTACTGCACAGCTAACACAGTACTCCACAGCTAACACAGTACAGCAGAGCTAGCAGTACAGCAGAATCAACACAGTGAAGCAAAAGTAAAGTTTGTCTTATTACAAAAACATTTTCAGCTGCAGTTCTCTTACAGTGCTTCAGCTTACATCTCACAGGCAGCCAGTGCGGAGAAAGGACAATATGAGAGCTGTGTGAAGACAATTACAAATGTATTTGTTGTGTTTGCAATGAGACAAGGTTCAACTCTGCTGCTCTGCTGTACTGTGTTGGTTATAATCAGGTACAGCTCCGCACTATTATAGGACAACTGGAAATGTTTGTAATGAGCCAAGGTTCAGATTTTCTGTACTGTGTTCTGATCTCACTGGAGAACTGAAAAATCACCTGATGAAGGCTCCTGTCTGGAACCGAAAATCAATTTATGATTTGTTGATTTGTGGATTTCAATAAAGGTAATATATTTGCTGAATATTGCACTTTATATTTTAACTGGGCAGCGTACCGCCACCTTGCCGTTTCCTACATCTATTGTTAACCCGCTAGTTCCCTGAGTGCATTCTCTCCTGGTGTCGTCTCCCACCTCTATAGTGAAGCTAATCTACCATTCACTACGTGCCTCCTGAGTGACACCAAAATCGCACCTTTCTGATTAAGGGAGCAGACTGTCAGTCATTACATGTCTCACATTGGTAATGCCCCCTTTCATTTAAAATAATTTCGGGAGGCAGATTCTCATGCAAATCAGTGTCCGGCCCATAGTCTTAAACAGCTCATTTACATATAAGAAAAACGTGGATTTCTCTGGAATAAAACATCAGATCACAGATATCAAAGTATAATTTTATTCAACTTTCTATGACCTACATGCCCATATAGATTGCGAGGGTTGATCCTACTGATAGATTCCCTTTAGCCACTGGGATCACTGGCTTGCTTCACATAAGTACCGGTTCACAGTATGAGTATCTCTCTGTGTCTCCTACCCGAGGATACAGTGTGTATCTTTGACTCTTCCTAACTCTTCAGCAGACTAGGCAATTTCAGCTATCCCAGCCTCTGTTACTTGAGATTTACGAGCATGCTCGGGTGTTTTCCGAGCATCTTCGGCGTGCATGAATGTTATGTTTGAGTCACTCCATGTGTATGATTTGCGACTGTTTGACAGCTTTAATACATGTGAGGAATGCCTGTTTGTTAGGCATTCCTCACATGTATTAAAGCTGTCAGTCGCAAATCATGCACACGGAGTAACTCAAACAAAACATTCGAGCACGCCGCAAATACTTGGTGAGCACCCGAGCATGCTCTCCGAAAGGGTTAACAGAACACGCTCGCTCTTCACTAGTATACACCATTCATCACTTGTCGTCCTGCTGAGACTACTGACTGGTCGCAGACTCTCTTCACTTCGTCTGTCACATGACATCCTCATTCCCATGACACACTTTTCAACACTCTTACCTCACACAGTTCTCTCAATTAACCCCTTGCATACCTGGGTACCCCCAAAATATGCAAATCTTCAATAGGAGATCTTACGCCGGCTCCACCTCTTATAGCATGGCATGGCATATGGCATCAAGAGCTGGTAATATTGGCAATTTTTGCTCTTACACCTCCTTATTGTTTTGGTATGACTTCCTTTGCATATTAGGTGCACCTTATGTAGTGTAAATGAATTACAGGCCTAACTGCCTCAGCATGACAGCAGTCCAACAGCCTGAAAACTACGCCTGACTTTAACAGGATGCCAGGATTGTGCAATGTTAACCTGATTCATGCTGCCCAAACCGAGGGCAGCTTGAATGAAAGCCTGGATACACGACAAGTATATCTCCGATGCGTTTCAGAGAAAATATAGTTGAAGGATCTGGCTAGGTACCACAGCTGGAGACTATTCCCAAGGCCGATGCACGTGATTGACAGGTCTTTGTCTATGTACAAATATGGGAGAGACCTGTCAATCAGCTCTAGAAGCACTAGGTAACGCTGGGCAGGGGCGAAGCAAGACTGGTCTATGGCTATGAACTTTTCCAGGTGAGGAGTCCTGAGGAGATAATTTGCATATTCCCACTGCATTTTGGGGTAAGTGAAGAGTCTCCGCGAGCTCAAAGAACACTGGATTTTGGCTGTTGGAGCTGAAAAGAGGACGTCGGTAAACCAGGGGAGGAGTCCTGAGGAGATAATTTGCATATTCCCACTGCATTTTGGGGTAAGTGAAGAGTCTCCGCGAGCTCAAAGAACACTGGATTTTGGCTGTTGGAGCTGAAAAGAGGACATTGGTAAACCAGGGGAGGAGTCCTGAGGAGATAATTTGCATATTCCCACTGCATTTTGAGGTAAGTGAAGAGTCTCCGCGAGCTCAAAGAACACTGGATTTTGGCTGTTGGAGCTGAAAAGAGGACATCGGTAAACCAGGGGAGGAGTCCTGAGGAGATAATTTGCATATTCCCACTGCATTTTGGGGTAAGTGAAGAGTCTCCGCGAGCTCAAAGAACACTGGATTTTGGCTGTTGGAGCTGAAAAGAGGACATCGGTAAACCAGGGGAGGAGTCCTGAGGAGATAATTTGCATATTCCCACTGCATTTCAGGGTAAGTGAAGAGTCTCCGCGAGCTCAAAGAACACTGGATTTTGGCTGTTGGAGCTGAAAAGAGGACATCGGTAAACCAGGGGAGGAGTCCTGAGGAGATAATTTGCATATTCCCACTGCATTTTGGGGTAAGTGAAGAGTCTCCGCGAGCTCAAAGAACACTGGATTTTGGCTGTTGGAGCTGAAAAGAGGACATCTGTAAACAAGGGGAGGAGTCCTGAGGAGATAATTTGCATATTCCCACTGCATTTTGGGGTAAGTGAAGAGTCTCCGCGAGCTCAAAGAACACTGGATTTTGGCTGTTGGAGCTGAAAAGAGGACATCGGTAAACCAGGGGAGGAGTCCTGAGGAGATAATTTGCATATTCCCACTGCATTTTGGGGTAAGTGAAGAGTCTCCGCGAGCTCAAAGAACACTGGATTTTGCCTGTTGGAGCTGAAAAGAGGACATCGGTAAACCAGGGGAGGAGTCCTGAGGAGATAATTTGCATATTCCCACTGCATTTTGGGGTAAGTGAAGAGTCTCCGCGAGCTCAAAGAACACTGGATTTTGGCTGTTGGAGCTGAAAAGAGGACATCTGTAAACAAGGGGAGGAGTCCTGAGGAGATAATTTGCATATTCCCACTGCATTTTGGGGTAAGTGAAGAGTCTCCGCGAGCTCAAAGAACACTGGATTTTGGCTGTTGGAGCTGAAAAGAGGACATCGGTAAACCAGGGGAGGAGTCCTGAGGAGATAATTTGCATATTCCCACTGCATTTCAGGGTAAGTGAAGAGTCTCCGCGAGCTCAAAGAACACTGGATTTTGGCTGTTGGAGCTGAAAAGAGGACATCGGTAAACCAGGGGAGGAGTCCTGAGGAGATAATTTGCATATTCCCACTGCATTTTGGGGTAAGTGAAGAGTCTCCGCGAGCTCAAAGAACACTGGATTTTGGCTGTTGGAGCTGAAAAGAGGACATCTGTAAACAAGGGGAGGAGTCCTGAGGAGATAATTTGCATATTCCCACTGCATTTTGGGGTAAGTGAAGAGTCTCCGCGAGCTCAAAGAACACTGGATTTTGGCTGTTGGAGCTGAAAAGAGGACATCGGTAAACCAGGGGAGGAGTCCTGAGGAGATAATTTGCATATTCCCACTGCATTTTGGGGTAAGTGAAGAGTCTCCGCGAGCTCAAAGAACACTGGATTTTGCCTGTTGGAGCTGAAAAGAGGACATCGGTAAACCAGGGGAGGAGTCCTGAGGAGATAATTTGCATATTCCCACTGCATTTTGGGGTAAGTGAAGAGTCTCCGCGAGCTCAAAGAACACTGGATTTTGGCTGTTGGAGCTGAAAAGAGGACATCTGTAAACAAGGGGAGGAGTCCTGAGGAGATAATTTGCATATTCACACTGCATTTTGGGGTAAGTGAAGAGTCTCCGCGAGCTCAAAGAACACTGGATTTTGGCTGTTGGAGCTGAAAAGAGGACATCGGTAAACCAGGGGAGGAGTCCTGAGGAGATAATTTGCATATTCCCACTGCATTTCAGGGTAAGTGAAGAGTCTCCGCGAGCTCAAAGAACACTGGATTTTGGCTGTTGGAGCTGAAAAGAGGACATCGGTAAACCAGGGGAGGAGTCCTGAGGAGATAATTTGCATATTCCCACTGCATTTTGGGGTAAGTGAAGAGTCTCCGCGAGCTCAAAGAACACTGGATTTTGCCTGTTGGAGCTGAAAAGAGGACATCTGTAAACAAGGGGAGGAGTCCTGAGGAGATAATTTGCATATTCCCACTGCATTTTGGGGTAAGTGAAGAGTCTCCGCGAGCTCAAAGAACACTGGATTTTGGCTGTTGGAGCTGAAAAGAGGACATCGGTAAACCAGGGGAGGAGTCCTGAGGAGATAATTTGCATATTCCCACTGCATTTTGGGGTAAGTGAAGAGTCTCCGCGAGCTCAAAGAACACTGGATTTTGCCTGTTGGAGCTGAAAAGAGGACATCGGTAAACCAGGGGAGGAGTCCTGAGGAGATAATTTGCATATTCCCACTGCATTTTGGGGTAAGTGAAGAGTCTCCGCGAGCTCAAAGAACACTGGATTTTGGCTGTTGGAGCTGAAAAGAGGACATCTGTAAACAAGGGGAGGAGTCCTGAGGAGATAATTTGCATATTCCCACTGCATTTTGGGGTAAGTGAAGAGTCTCCGCGAGCTCAAAGAACACTGGATTTTGGCTGTTGGAGCTGAAAAGAGGACATCTGTAAACAAGGGGAGGAGTCCTGAGGAGATAATTTGCATATTCCCACTGCATTTTGGGGTAAGTGAAGAGTCTCCGCGAGCTCAAAGAACACTGGATTTTGGCTGTTGGAGCTGAAAAGAGGACATCGGTAAACCGCGCGCCGGTAGGCGCGCGCATTTTGAAGCTTTTTTTTAAGCTTTTTTCACTGTTTTCAGAACATTAACAATAAGAACATGGAAGAGTCCAGGAGCCATTTGGTGAGCTGCATATCCTGCTACATGTTCACAGACTTGCCAGTGGAAAAGCCAAACTTCACATGCCAGAAATGCAAGCTTGTGTCCCTGTTGGAGGAAAAGTTGCGAAATCTAGAAGAGAGGTTAACTACCTTGAAAATCATTAAGGAAGGTGAAGAGTTCTTAGACAGAGCAGAATTATCTCTTCATGATTCAGAAAGAGAAGAAATTCGAACTGCACCTGACGAAACAGAGGAATGGAAGCATGTGACCCACAGAAGCAGGAGGATCGAGAGGCAGTCAGCACCCATACTGCTCAAGAACCAGTACCAGGCTCTCACGCAGGAGAACCATGAAGAAATACAGCAAAATAAGACTTTGCCACCAATGAATAACCTTGTAAGCCCTCAGAATCCTCCTGGATGGAGAAAGAAGAATGTTGTGAAGAAAAAACGGAGAGTGGTGGTCATGGGGGATTCCCTGTTAAGAGGAACAGAGGCCGCTATCTGCAGACCAGACATAACCTCAAGAGAAATGTGCTGTCTTCCAGGAGCAAAAATTAAAGACGTGTCTGACAGGATATCAAGACTCTTCAGACCTACAGATCACTACCCATTCCTGCTAATACATGTGGGGACAAATGACACCGCAAGAAAGGACCTGGAAACCATCTGCAGTGACTTTGAAGACTTAGGCAAGAAAGTGAAAGAATTGGGAGCGCAGGTGGTCTTCTCATCCATCCTCCCAGTGGATGACCATGGAACAATGAGGTGGAATAAGATTCTACAGGTGAACAACTGGCTACGTCGATGGTGCCGTCAACAAGGATTTGGATTTCTGGATCACGGAATGAATTACCTATACGATGGACTACTTGCTAGAGATGGGGTGCACCTTACGAAGACTGGAAAACATGTATTTGGAAGTCGCCTTGCTACACTCATCAGAAGAGCTTTAAACTAGAACAATGTGGGAAGGGAAGCAAAAGGCCAGAAAAAGCCATACAGCTGACAAATACTATTGAGATCTCTGCTACTGGAAGTGGAAAGGAAGAACAAAGACAAAACAATTTAAATAATAAAAATATGGGAGGAAGAGAAACCAATCACAAACTAAAATGTTTTTATACAAATGCACAAAGCATGGGCAACAAACAAGGAGAATTGGAACTACTAATGCAGGAAAAGGAATATGATGTCATTGGAATCACTGAAACTTGGTGGGACGATACACATGATTGGAATAAAAGGCTAAAAGGATACAACTTATTTGCAAGAAACAGACTTGATAAACGAGGAGGAGGTGTTGCATTGTATGTTAGAAAAGCGTATATCTGCACAGAGGTTGAAGCTTCAGAGACTGGGAGTTCTGTGGAAACTGTTTGGGTAAGAATACAAGGAGAGAACAACGGAAAGGACACCATTGTAGGCATTTACTACAGGCCACCTGGGCAAGCTGAAGATATGGATGAACTCTTTATGTATCAAATGACCAAGTTCTCCAAAAAATATGACGTAGTGGTCATGGGAGATTTCAACTATCCAGACATTTGTTGGGAATCTCTCTCAAGTAAAACTAACAGGTCAAGCAAATTCTTATCCTCTCTTGCTGACAACTTTATCTTCCAAAAGGTAGGGGAGAAAACAAGGGGATCTGCTACTTTGGATCTAATCCTTATAAACAGGGAGGAAATGGTTGAGGAGGTAAAGGTAGCTGGGACCCTAGGAGGCAGCGATCATGCTATTATAGAATTTTGGATAACTAGAGGAGGAAGACATGTGAAGACTCAGACTTCAAGGTTAGATTTTAGAAAGGCTGATTTTAAGAGACTCAGAAAGAGAATAGGAGGGATCCAATGGCTGGATGGCCTTAAGGACAAAAATGTCCAGGAAGGATGGGAAATTTTTAAAAATGAGATTCTCAAAGCACAATCGTTAACAATCCCGAAAAGTAGGAAGAATGGGAAGCATTTAAGGAAACCAGGATGGATGAACACAGAACTTAAACACATGCTAAAAAGAAAGAAAGAAATGTTTATTAAATGGAAAGAGGGAGGCATATCTAAAGAAGATTATAATGCAGTCTGCAGATCCTGCAGGGCACGTATCAGGTTAGCTAAAGCTGACAATGAATTAAGGCTTGCAAGAGATGTCAAAAGCAATAAAAAAGGATTTTGGGGGTATGTCAAAAGTAAAAGAAAAGTCAAAGATGCTATAGGATTTTTACAGGATGAAAATGGAGAAATGGTAAGAGAGGATGTTGAGAAGGCCGAACTTTTTAATTCCTATTTTGCATCTGTTTTCTCTCAGAAAGAAAATGTAACATCAACTGATCTTCACTGTCCTTTTAAAGGAATAGAGGAATCCAAGTTATCTGTAAACAGAAAGATTGTGAGGGAATATTTAGCTAACATAAATGAGTTCAAGTCTCCAGGTCCAGATGAATTACACCCCAGAGTACTGAAGGAGATCGTAAAAGAAATTTTAGAACCACTCTCCATAATCTTTGAAAATTCTTGGAGAACAGGAGAAGTCCCAGAAGACTGGAGAAGAGCAAATGTTGTTCCTATCTTCAAAAAGGGGAAGAAGGTGGACCCAGGGAACTATAGGCCGGTGAGTCTGACTTCTATACCAGGAAAGATCTTTGAACAAATTATTAAACAACATGTATGTAAGTACATGGATAAGAATGAAGTGATTAACCAGAGTCAGCATGGGTTTGTAACTAACAAGTCATGTCAGACTAACTTAATTTCCTTCTATGACAGAATCACTGACTGGGTGGATCAGGGAAATGCTGTAGATATAGTATATCTTGACTTCAGCAAAGCATTTGACAAAGTATCTCACACCATCCTTATTGAAAAAATGACCAAGTATGCAATGGACCAGGCAACTGTTAGGTGGATTCATAACTGGCTTAGTGATCGGACTCAAAGGGTGGTTGTAAATGGCTTCACATCCAGCTGGATGAATGTCTCAAGTGGGGTACCACAGGGCTCCGTCCTGGGACCTGTATTGTTCAACATCTTTATCAATGATTTAGATGAAGGAATTGAGGGTAAACTGATTAAATTTGCTGATGACACAAAGCTAGGAGGGATAGCTAATACTAGAGAAGAGAGAGAGAGGATTCAAAAAGACCTAAATAAACTGGAGCAGTGGGCAGCAACCAACAGAATGGTTTTTAACAGGGAAAAATGCAAAGTACTACATCTGGGCAATAAAAATGAAAAAAGCATAAACAGAATGGGAGGAATAGAGCTAAGCAACAGTACATGTGAAAAAGACTTAGGTATACTAATAGATCATAGACTGAACATGAGTCAACAGTGTGATGCAGCAGCAAAAAAGGCAAATACAATTCTGGGATGTATTAACAAAAGCATACAGTCTAGATCACGTGAAGTCATTATCGGTCTTTACTCCTCTTTGGTCAGACCTCATCTGGAATAGTGTGTACAGTTTTGGGCACCACATTTTAAAAAAGACATAGACAAACTGGAGCAAGTTCAGAGAAGAGCGACCAGAATGGTGACTGGTCTGCAAACCATGTCCTATGAGGAACGGTTGCAGGATTTGGGAATGTTTAGCTTGCAAAAAAGAAGACTGAGAGGAGACTTAATAGCTGTCTACAAATATGTCAAGGGCTGTCACATTGTAGAAGGATCATCTTTATTCTCATTTGCACAAGGAAAGACTAGAAGCAATGGGATGAAACTAAATGGGAGGAGACACAGATTAGATATTAGAAAAAACTTTTTGACAGTTAGGGTGATTAATGAGTGGAACAGGCTGCCACGAGAGGTGGTGAGTTCCCCTTCAATGGACGTCTTCAAACAGAGGCTGGACAGACATCTGTCTGAGATGATCTAGTGAATCCTGCTTTGAGCAGGGGGTTGGACCAGATGACCCAGGAGGTCCCTTCCAACTCTACCATTCTATGATTCTATGATTTGCCAAGTATTTAAAGTTGATTATCTTTTGAAACACCAGATTGTTTCGGAGAAAGGTATACCTTACTGCAATAGTACAGCCAGACTCTGCGTCATGCTGCCCATGGTCTGGGGAGCATGAATCAGGTGACAGGTTCCTTTTAACTAGATTGGTCTGCGCATGTGTGGCACCCCAGGGGTCTGGTTGCCACAGTAATAGAAATATTACGTCTGAGAGCAAGTGGGAGGTTTCCTGGTCAGGAGCCCTTAAACATGCAACACCTCCTGTCCCAGACCAGATAGGGGAGGAACCTGCCCTATATAAACTGGATCTGGGGCGGGGTTAGACAGTCAGAGCCTGGAGTTAGTTCCAGACACAGGGAAAGTAACAGCTAGGAGCTCTGTAGGAGCAGGAGCTGAAGACCAGGGGCTGGAGCTAAGCAGAGCTCACCCTGGCAGAAGAATCTAAGAACCGGACACCGGAGTCCGAGGCTGCAAGGATCTTTAAATCCAGCAGCAGAAACCAGCTGGCAGGGGATTCCAGGTCCTCTGGCCATAGAAGCCCGGAGGCTCAGTCACGAGCAAGGGACCAGCACCGCCATCGAGGAGCGGAGGCTATCAGAAGACCCCAAGTCACCAGCCATACGGGTGAGCACCACACGGTACACTCAGGGACGTGGGCTACTTCCACTCGCTTACAGCAAGGTAGCCAGGAAGAGTGCAGATAGACGGGGAGGCCTACAACTCCACCTGGTCAGGGGAACTCCTGTTTGCTCGCAGACTGACCAGGCCCCTTATGCTAGCCAGTACTCCCGGGAGGGTCCGCCTTATTATCACCAGTAAAGACCCTGAACTGCACTGCAAAGACTCTGAGTCGTTCCTGCTGCGCCCGTGCACCATCATTCCCATCATCCACATTCCCTGCCCTGAGGCTATACTCTTCCCGTGGGGAGTTATCCCATCCTTTGCTGCGCACACCACACCAGCCTCAGCGGTCTGCCTCGCAGCGGCGGCACACCCTGACCGCAATCCACGGGTGGCGTAGTCGGACATTAAACCACAAAAACCCTATAAAGACTGCCACTGGTTTGACCACCCTGAGCCACGGGACCGGGTCGCCGCCACGAAGACTACAACCCCCAGAGACCCGGCTCCAGGTAACCCACACTCGTGCACACACGGCCCAGGGGGCGCGTCATCTTTGGCGTAGTCGGCAGGATTGTGACCAACCCGCCACAAACGGGTATTGCGTGCCTGAAAAGGACTTTGTACTTACCTGAGCAAAGTTTCCTGCCATCCGGAGCCGTTTCCCGCCATCTTCAGTCGTCTCCCGCCGTCTTCAGCCGTTTTCCCGCCATGGGACGCCATCTTCAGGATGCCGCGCGGGAAGAAGAGGGGCGTGGACGTCCAAACCGCGCGAGACCTGAAACTCAGCCCCACGCACCGACACTGCGCAAGGTCCTGGAAGGGAGAGAGAGCGACGCTGACGTCACCAGGACGCGACGCAAGGTCCTCGTCCGAAGCAACACCAGCGGAGCCGCGGCCTACAGAAGAGGATCGTCGGAAGGTAGGCCACGCTTAACTAGGGGGGAGGAAGATGACGGACGCGGAGGGACCTTCTACCACCAGCACCGCTGCAGCAGCGGTGATGCCATTTACAATGCCTTACATCCCTGGAGCGGCCTGGCTGCCCCAATACTCAGGGGAGTCGCATACCATAAGCGACTTTAAAGAGAGACTGTACAGCCTATTTAAAGTATACCCCCTGACGGAGGGACAAAAAGTGAGCATATTGGTAGGCCAGCTAACCGGCGCAGCCCAACGTGAAGTAAAGTCCTAGTCAGTCAGGGACAAGGAGACCATGAAGGAGATCTTAGCCCGTCTGAGGGACACTTTTGATACCCGCACCTCAGCAGAGATCAAAATGAAATTTTATGGGTGCAAGCAGCGGGCCCAAGACAGTATAAGAGACTATGCTTTGAGTTTGCAAGAGGCCCTGGGAGCCATTAAACAGGCAGACCCTGACAGTGTGCGGAATGCAGATGAACTGTTAACTGAGCAATTCATTGAGGGTCTGCGGTCCAACGCCCACCGAACCCAGTTACGTGCAATGGCCTTGCAGAACCCTGGTTTAGACTTTGCAAAGTTCAAAGACAGGGCCATCCGGGTGCTCCGAGAACCGGCACCGGGTAGCGCTGTAACCCACCAGCGCCCTGCTATTACCTATCATCAGGAGACGGCACCCTTGTCTACAGAGTCTGTAGGAGCTGGTGCGCAGGCTTTGGACAACAACCCGGCTACAGACCTGCACCATCAGGTCCAAGAGCTGACTATGGCATTCCAATGAGTGCCCTACTAGACACCGGGTCACAGGTAACTACCATCCCTTATGTGCTCTTTAAGCGGTGCTGGAATGACTCGGACATAACCCGCTACCCAGATGACGACCTGAGTATCATCGCCAGCAATGGTCAGCCCGTGCCGCAGGTGGGGTTCAAAGAGGTGACCATTAAAATCGGTAAAGTCAAACTGGCGGCACAAGGACTGATTATTGTGGACATTGACCGTCGTGAGAGTCACCCTAAAATAACCTTGGGTACTAACGTGATTGAAAATTGTCTTGCAGAGGTAACTCTTATTTTACAGCAGGTTGCTAAGAACGCCAGTTCCAGCCAGCAGCGTGTTCTCAAAACAGAGATCCGGGCACTGATGAAACGACAACAAGTGGAACTATCTGGTGGTGAGATTGGTAGCGTGAGAATGTGTGACCCGTTCCCTATTGCCATGCCCCCGAAAAGTGAGATGATGATCTGGTGCCGGGCAGCTATTGGTCTGAGAGGTAGAGACTACCAAGCAATGGTGGAACCTGTTTACTCAGACAGTAGGCCCACCATTTTGACAGCACAGGGGGTGGTCGATGTACGCCATGGGAGGGTACCTGTCCGCATCATAAATATTGGGGAGAAAGAAGTATACCTGCCCCCGTATGCCACGCTAGCCAAATTGTTCACCATAAACCAAAATTCTGTAAGGGCCGTGGAACCCTTGCCTCCATCTCAACCAGAGGAAGGTAACGGCTCTAAGAAACAAATGGAGGACTGGTGTCAGCAACTGCATTTGGGTACTGACTCCACTCCCTCACACCAAAAACAGGGAGTCTACCGGGTGGTTCATGAGTACGAAAGAGTCTTTAGTAAACACCCGCTATACTTCGGGCGAGTAAAGGGGGTAGAACATCACATCCCCACAGGAGACCATCCACCCATAAAAGAAAGATACCGACCTGTACCCCCTGCACACTATCAGCATGCAAAGGGGATGTTGCGGGACATGAAGGAGGCTGGGGTAATCAGGGACAGCTGTAGCCCCTGGGCAGCTCCACTAGTTCTAGTGAAAAAGAAGGACAACACAATGAGAATGTGTGTAGACTACAGAAAGGTCAACCGTATCACACACAAAGATGCGTACCCGTTACCTAGAATAGAAGAATCTTTAGCTGCATTAAAATCTGCTAACTTCTTCTCCACTTTGGATCTTATTAGCGGGTACTGGCAGGTTCCTGTAGCAGAGGCAGACAAGGAGAAGACTGCATTCACCACCCCGATGGGTCTCAGCGAATTCAACTGTATGCTGTTCGGGCTCTGCAACACACCAGGAACCTTCCAGCGGTTGATGGAATGCTGTCTGGGACACCGGAATTTCGAGACGGTCCTGTTATACCTGGACGATGTCATCGTTTATTCCAAAACCTACGAGTACCATCTGAAACACCTGCCAGAAGTGTTTGACGCCCTGGCAAGCTACGGCCTAAAGGTGAAACCCTCCAAGTGTCGCGTGCTGAAACCAAAGGTGCAGTACCTGGGACACGTGGTGAGTGCTGACGGAGTGTCTCCCAACCCGATAAGATCACTGTGATTAAAGACTGGCCAAGTCCCTCCAGCATAAAGGAAGTGCGGCAGTTTCTCGGGTTGGTAGGCTACTACCGAAGATTCATTCCCGGTTTCACCAAAATGGCAGCTCCTATGCAGGACCTCCTGATAGGTCAATCCAGGAAGGCCAAAAACCAAAAGCCGCCCTTCAGGTGGGAAAAGCTGGAAGAGGAGACCTTCCGCCAGCTGAAGATGGCCCTCACGGGGGATGAAATCCTGGCTTACCCTGACTACGGCCAGCCCTTTATCCTCCACACGGACGCGAGCAACATCGGGCTAGGAGCCGTACTGTCCCAGATCCAGCAGGGGAAAGAACGGGTAATCACTTATGCCAGCCGAAAACTACGGCCCACAGAGAGAAACCCTGAGAATTATAGCTCATTCAAGGTAGAGTTCCTGGCAGTGGTGTGGGCAGTGACCGAACGTTTCAAGCATTACCTTGCCTCTTCCAAGTTCACCGTGTACACGGATAACAACCCGTTGACACACCTGGACACTGCAAGACTTGGTGCCCTGGAGCAGAGATGGATGGCCCGCCTGTCCAACTATGAGTTCACCATCAAATACCGGGCGAGACGCTCAAATGCCAACGCGGATGCCCTGTCCAGAATGCTAAACTTACCGGACGTAGGGGAAGATCCAGAAGAACTGGAAGAAGTCGAACTCCCTGCGTTCCACCGTCATGGGATTACCCTGTATTCCCACCGTGTAAGGGACAGGCGCTCTGCTACGTTCAGTCCCTTACCCCACTACAGCTGGGCGGAGACACAAGACAGTGATCCCGCAGTCCGTCTGGTGAAGGAAATGCTGACACAGGCTGATGCCCGTCTTGACCCAGACACTCTGGAGGAGACCAAGCAACTGTGGAAGGAGAAAAATAAACTTTTCTTTACAAGGAGAAGCTGTGCCGGAGAAGGGTCAACTCTAGAACACATGAGTTGACCTGGCAGGTAGTGGTCCCAAGACGAGACGCGGCTATGGTTCTGGAGGCATACCACAACGGAGCAGGACACTTCGGATGGAAGAAGCTGGAGTTCTTGTTGCGTGGACGGTTCTACTGGGTAGGCATGAGAGGAGCCATCGAGAGGTGGTGCAGAGACTGTGGCCCGTGCAGCCTAAGAAGAAGAGACTGTGCAAGCCAGAAGACTCCCCTGCAGCCCATCATCACCAGGCAGCCACTGGAACTGGTAGCCCTGGACCATGTGAAACTGGCTCCAAGCAAATCTGGGTACGTCTACGCCCTCACCATCGTAGATCACTACTCCCGGTTCCTGGTGGTGGTCCCTGTCAAGGACTTAACGGCTCAAACAGCAGCTAGAGCCTTCCAGCAGCACTTCTGCCGTCCACACGGGTATCCGGAGCAAGTGTTGACTGACCAAGGGCCAGCCTTCGAAGCGGAGGGCTTCCAAGAGTTCTGCAATCTGTATGGCTGCAGGAAGATAAGAACAACGCCCTATCACCCTCAGACCAACGGACTATGTGAAAAAATGAACCAGGTGGTGATAGACTTGCTAAAAACGTTGCCCCTGGAAGAACGCAGTCTGTGGCCTGAAAAACTGCCTGATCTGATGGACTTGTATAATCACATCCCCGTAGGTTCCACCAACTGTACCCCGGCTTACCTAATGAGAGCAAGACCTGGTAAGCTGCCTATTGACCTGGATATGGGAGTCCTGACACCTGAGGACACCTCACCAGAGGCAGACTGGGATACAGATCGGCAGCAGCAGTATCGGAAAGTACAGGAGAGCGTCGAGCGAAGTCTGTCTCAAGCAAGAGAAAGGCAAGAGAAGACTTATAACCAGAATGCTCCCGCTGTTCCCCTGGTACCTGGAGAGCAGGTCTTGAAGAGAAAGAGGCGGCTCCACAAGTTGGACGACCAGTGGGAGAAGGACCCGTACACAGTACTGCCTTCAAGTCATGATAATCCAAAAGTCTGTGCAATCAGTAAGGATGGAGGAGAGACCACAGCCATTGTCTCCAGAGACCACCTGAAAAAGTGTCCCGATTATCTGCAAAACCCAGACGAAGATCAAGAGAACCCTCAACCCGCAGAGGAAAGGGAAGAAATGATCAGTACCGTACTTGGAGACTTTCCCCGGTCCTGGACTCAAATCAGCAACGCAGTCGTTGTACCCATCCTCACCTTTCTCCAGCCAGCCCCTCAAGGGCCTACAGAAGAACAGGGAGTGTCAGAAGAGCAGTCGGCCCAGGAGGCAGAAGAATCCATACCAGCAGCCCAGGAGAATCAACCCTCTGCTAGTAGTGAGCCTGCCGTGCCCCTAGTGAGCCAAAGAGTATGCAGAAAGCTGCCAGGCCTAACCACAACACCTTCTACACCCTGTAGTGCAGAGCCAGATAGTGTGTTACGTAGGTCCACCAGGAGCACTAGAGGACAAATGCCCGCTCGCTGGAGAATCTGAAATGTAATGTGAATTTGCCTGTAAATTGTCAATGTTGAAAATGGTTTATGTTTTTGTTGCCTGTTTATTGATTATGTTTCTCTAGTTACCCTGCAGGTTTATTTGGACTGACAGGTTATGGACGCTGAGTAACCGGAACTATATTGTAAATAGTTGCACTTGGTGCCTCTTGCGAAGACGGCCACGGAAGAAAAACCTGTCTGGCGTGGTCCCGTGTGGTCCAAAGTAGTTCGCTTCGCTTTGCAGCCACGCCCAGGGCCAACGTTTGGGGTTTGCTTTGGACAGGTCCCCTATTCTGTTCTAAGACTTCACCTTGGGTAATATGGACACTCGGTTACGGAAATGCCGTGACCATCAAGACAAAATGTACTTTTTCCTGTTATTGTTTATACCCTTGTATATGTGTTTTTCTTAAAAATGTGTTTAGTCCCGGAGTACTAAAATTCACTAGGGGGGAATGTGGCACCCCAGGGGTCTGGTTGCCACAGTAATAGAACTATTACGTCTGAGAGCAAGTGGGAGGTTTCCTGGTCAGGAGCCCTTAAACATGCAACACCTCCTGTCCCAGACCAGATAGGGGAGGAACCTGCCCTATATAAACTGGATCTGGGGCGGGGTTAGACAGTCAGAGCCTGGAGTTAGTTCCAGACACAGGGAGGAGCTCTGTAGGAGCAGGAGCTGAAGACCAGGGGCTGGAGCTAAGCAGAGCTCGCCCTGGCAGAAGAATCTAAGAACCGGACACCGGAGTCCGAGGCTGCAAGGATCTTTAAATCCAGCAGCAGAAACCAGCCGGCAGGGGATTCCAGGTCCTCTGGCCATAGAAGCCCGGAGGCTCAATCACGAGCAAGGGACCAGCACCGCCATCGAGGAGCGGAGGCTATCAGAAGACCCCAAGTCACCAGCCATACGGGTGAGCACCACACGGTACACTCAGGGACGTGGGCTACTTCCACTCGCTTACAGAAAGGTAGCCAGGAAGAGTGCAGATAGACGGGGAGGCCTACAACTCCACCTGGTCAGGGTAACTCCTGTTTGCTCGCAGACTGACCAGGCCCCTTATGCTAACCAGTACACCCGGGAGGGTCTGCCTTATTATCACCAGTAAAGACCCTGAACTGCACTGCAAAGACTCTGAGTCGTTCCTGCTGCACCCGTGCACCATCACTCCCATCATCCACATTCCCTGCCCTGAGGCTATACTCTTCCCGTGGGGAGTTATCCCATCCTTTGCTGCGCACACCACACCAGCCTCAGCGGTCTGCCTCGCAGCGGCGGTACACCCTGTCCGCAATCCACGGGTGGCGTAGTCGGACATTAAACCACAAAAACCCTATAAAGACTGCCACTGGTTTGACCACCCTGAGCCACGGGACCGGGTCGCCGCCACGGAGACTACAACCCCCGGAGACCCGGCTCCAGGTAACCCACACTCGTGCACACACGGCCCAGGGGGCGCGTCACATGCACCACAATTTCTCTGCTGGCTTCCGTAACAGGAGCGAAATGATGCTGCTTGTCCAAGGAATGCCCATTTTATTTCAGCAGACCTGTAACGGACTACCAGTGGAGAGAAGCTAATCCGCCTGCGAACATAAATAACAGACCCACAGACAGGCCCGTTCAGTACAACACTGGCTAATCTTTAAACTAGAACTAGCACCATCTTCTCTTGGACACAGAATTATATTTCCATCTCCTCAGAGTACTGGGAGGTTGTTGGCAGCTGACATCACAAGTGCCATTCTCCTCTACTATGGTCCATACTCTGCATGGGCTTGCTATTCTCCTAAACTTGATGTTGTCTGTGAAGAATATTACTTCACACAGACCAGCTTGTTCTAAAGATCGTCAGTGGATAAACAGTTCTATCCAGGGCAGCTTCCACTACACTGATGCCCTCTTTCTGTTGGAACCAGATCACTTTTCCAGCCTCTTTTTCCTGCTGGATTGTCTGGTTTTGTGGACCCAGGATATGTGTCTCTCAGTGAGCATTGCACTAACTCTCGTTCCACCATTTGTTAAACCAACAGCTCCTGTCCTGTCTTCCTTTGGCTGAACTTTCAGGCAGGGTGTGGAGGGGTCAGGTTCAAATCTCTCGAGACTGTAGGTCCAGCAGCTGGTGTTCTACAAAGTCTTCAGTTCAAAACCATCTTTCGCCTCCAAGGTCTTTGACAATGTTTTTGCTTTGGTGTCCAAGCATCTTGTGTCTTAAACTGCCAATTACGCCAAGATGTAAAGGTTCAAATATGGAGCAGGATGCAATTCCAAGCATGTCTTACTGGCCCAAGAGCAAGCAGGATCACCTAGAAGACATTTGCTGACACAAAATCTTAAAAACATTTTGAATTTTATTTACAGGTCTTTCAAAAGAACTTGAACATGAGAAATAACAACATTTAACATACCTTCCTCCATCAAATAATGAAATCCAGAACACCAAAGCCTGCACCCGGCCTCTCTGATTGTCACAGCCTTACACCAGTCTCAGTGAGGCTCAGTTTTCTCATATATGGTAGCAGCTGTCTCTGTACTCTCTGTCAGACTTAGGCCCACAAACCTATGGTTCTATCAAGGCATCCCCAACAGCCAACCAATAACTTCTCTCGGCCTTGTTACTGTCTCCTACCCGACTGAGGCCTGGCTTCAAATAGAAGATGTTCATTTTCTGCCAACCGCTGGTTCTATGCAGCGGTCACAGAGACTAATATTGTTTTCAGGACCGTTGTTTCAAATTCATACTGGTTCACATCTCAGGCATTTCTCCATCTCTCCTATCTGAAGATACAGTGAAGAACTTTCACTCTCCCTAACTCTTCAGCCGACTTGGCAATGTCAGCTCTCACTGTCTCTGTGATACACACTGTTCATCACTTGTCTAGCTCATCCCTTGTCTAGCTCAGACTATTGACTCGTCGCAGACTCTCACTACGTCTTTCACATTACCTCTTCTTTTACCAACATGGGTGCAATATAACATTTTCGAGGCATGAATCAGGCCCAGAGTAGATGAAATATCATAGAATCATAGAATGTTAGAGTTGGAGGGGACCTCCTGGGTCATCTGGTCCAACCCCCTGCTCAATGCAGGATTCACTAAACCATCTCAGACAGATGTCTGTCCAGCTTGTTTGAATTGTAGAAGAAAACCTGGCACTCAAAGATATTGCAATTTCTAGATCAGTTTAATGATGATAAGTATGTACAGAGAAACAAACGTTTCAGTCCAAAAGGACCTTCATCAGTGTACCTGCAGATATAGGCTGTATGGAGATAAATATAATAAATATCTCAGTGAAGAATGCCTCTGAACCAGCGGTGGACACCCCGTTCCTTATGCAGACATCTCTTTATTTCTAAACTCCCTCCTGACGGACTGTTTGACTACTTCACTGAGATTTATCTCCATACAGCCTATATCTACAGGTACACTGATGAAGGTCCTTTTGGACTGAAATGTTTGTTTCTCTGTACATACTTATCATCATTAAATTGATCAAGAAATTGCAATATCTTTGAGTGCCAAGTTTTATTCTACATATTATGTGGTTTGGGACCCTACTTGTGCACCAACCCCCACAGGAAGTGCAGTAATTTTCTACTTGATTCAGCCTCTGCTTGAAGACTTCCATTGAAGGAGAACTCACCACCTCTCTGTTCCATTCGTTAATCACCCTCACTGCCAAAAAGTTTTTTCTAATATCTAATCTGTATCTTCTCCAATTCAGTTTCATCCCGTTGCTTCTAGTCTCTTTTGCAAGCTAAACATTCCCAAATCCTCTAACCGTTCCTCATAGGATATTGTTTGCAGACCGGTCACCATTTTGGTCGTTCGTCTCTGAATTTTCTCCAGTTTCTTCATGTCTTTATTAAGATGTGGTGCTCAGAACTGGACACAATATTCCAGATGTCTGACCAAAGAGGAGTAGAGGGGGATAATTACTTCACGTGATCTAGACTGTATGCTTCTGTTAATGCAACCCACATTTGTGTTTGCCTTTTTTGCCGCTGCATCACACTGTTGACTCATGTTCAGTCTATGATCTATTAGCATACCTATGTCTTTTTCACATGTGCTGTTGCTTAGCCCTATTCCTCCCATTATGTATATGCTTTTTTCATTTTCTTGCCCAGATGTAGGATTTTGCATTTCTACTTGTTAAAAACCATTCTGTTAGTTGCTGTCCATGGTTCCAGTTTGTTTAGATCTTTTTAATCCTCTCTCTCTCTTTTCCAGTATTAGCTATCCCTCCTAGCTTTGTGTCATCAGCAAAGCTAATTAGTTTACCCTCAATTCCTTAATCTAAATCATTAATAAAGATGTTGAACAACATAGGGCCCAGGACAGAGGCTTGTGGTACCCCACTTGAGACATTTTTCCAACTGGATGTGCAACCATTTATGATGACTGTTTGGGTCTGATCACTAAGCCCGTTATGAATCCACCTAACAGTTGCCTTGTCCATTCCATGGTTGGTAATTTTTTCAAAAAACTATGAATAGTGGATTTTGAGTTGGCCCCCATCTTACAGCACATCATGGCATCAACAACTGGGAAGATTTCAAATTTTCCACCCTCTTACAATCTCAAAAAGGTTTCACTGTACAATGACTTTTTAAAAAAATGAATTATCAAAGACTGACAAAGTGATGTATGGACCTAATGGCAGATGGGTGGTTAAATGTGTAGCACAATGTCCAGTAAATGCAATGGATCTTTGTCAGCTTTGTTTACCATTAAATCTTCTTACTTGTTGTGACTTAAGCATAAGTTCAAAATGTCCTGGATCCAGCAGGAAAATCTTAGATTATGTGCACTTGCCACTGTCCTGGACCTACTGCTACATATCCTATTGTTTGGTAGCGTAATTGCAGTCCGATGGGCCCCAATGTAAAATTAGACCTGCATGTTGGTCACATGTGGGCCCTTGTAGCGATCTAGATCCTATAAAGAGATACGTTTTTGCCACCAGTGTAATAATGTCCCCCATCCTGGACCCTTCCTGCAATAATGTCTCCTGGCACTCCTGGTAACACTCTGAGCATATAACTGCAGTGTAGCCTCATCCCTGCATAGTGGTGGCATGGAGAATTGCTGGGCAGGAAGAACCAGTGAAGAAGCAGCGGCACTTCTACTCCTCAATACTAAATCTTTATAGTCTAGTAAGCTCGTAAATATTTTACATTACTTATACTGATCATCATTTACAGTCGTTTAGTTTCTTAATAAACTCCCTCCGCAGCTTAGCTCTTATAATGCAGTGGGGAAGCTAGTTTTCACTACATCAAATAAAAAAGTGTCTGAGAACATCATATTCCAGAAGGAGAGTCATCAAAACCAACACTGAACGAGCAAGGCATTTTCTGAGAAATTACAGTTCTAAAGCCTTGTGACTAAAGTCTGGGCTACAATACAGGTTGCAAGTCAGGATTGCTACAAAATGAGTAATGCAATGAAATTGACAAAGTTATTCAATGTGGAAATTATAAGGAAAATGTCAAATGATTCACCTGTTCACTTGCTTTGTGAAAAAAGGAAATACATGGTACATCATTGCTTTCGAGTCATAGTGATGCCAAAATGACCAATGCTTGTCAGTGGACTGCCCAAAAAAATTATATACAAAAATACATCAGGTTTTATTACTGTTGTCAATTTGTTACTATCGATAGTAACAGGTAAAAGAAAAGCAAAGTAAATGATAGGGTTAGTTTCACTATTCCAATCCCATTTCACTTTGTAGATTGCCCATAGGTCCAGCTGATTATTGTGGTTCAGATATAAAAACCACATATGTAGCATCTATATTTTTCTTGTCACCGAAGGAGAAATGTAGTATTACATGTTGGCAATTAAAATGAATGGCCAACCATGTATTATATGGAGCTGTCATCTGAGTAACAGAGGAACTCAAGCAAAGGACCCCTGGCAAAAAATGCCCCAATACGGTGTATAGAAAAATAATGTTTTGAGAAGACATGAATTTTATGAGTAGAAAAATAATAAGACAAGCTTATTGAGTGTTGCAAAATGAAATAAAGTTTTCAAACTTTGCCATCTAAAAGAAAACTTTTGTTACATAGCCTCAGTCCAAAGAATGATTGTTGCTGTGATTCAGCAATTATGTTAATAAACTCGGTAATAATAGCAATTTGACAAGCAAGAGTTGTTACCCTAAATCTCATAGTTCTAAATGATTCCTTCTACTTAGCGGTGACCCAGATTCATAATTATCACTCATTAAAAACCTATATACCACATAACGACTTCATAATTTTCAAAAATAATTAAACTCACACCAACCAGCATTTCTTTCTATTGAAAATATATTGTTTTATGATTTGTAAGCCGTAATAATACAGAACGATTACATTGCTTTTATCCCGGTAACAAGAAGTCGTAGTGTATGTACTAAAATAAATGCAGCTTTCATCTACAAATAAGAAAGTGGACCCCACACCATCAGAGAAAGGGGTTATTTGAAGTGTGTGCAGGGTTGGGGTTAGGCAGTATTGGTTGGGGTGAAGCAGCAGGCAGTTGATTCAATGGTACTACTGGAGCGTATGGGAAATTCAGTGAAGGGTAAATGCTGGGGAAAGCTTGAAACTGCATGGGAACTGGTATGGTGGATGGCACCGGAGAAATGGTCCTTAAATTGTTAATTCCAGTATCCATTGAGTTAGTTGGTAAAAGACTGATATTCTGAATTTGCATTTGCGGTCCTGTAGTTGGCATAGGAGAAGAAGCTCGGATTTGGTTGAGAGAAGGTTTTTGGTCTCCAAACTGAAAAGGGTTGGTGGGTGATGGTTCTTTCAAACCTACAGGAAAATTTCAAAATAAATCTGTTAGCGCAAAAGTAGTATTCTAATATGGTCTTCTGCAAGAAAATAAAACTGTGGTAGCAATTTTAGGTTCTGGATTTCCCAAATACATCCCTCTCTGTAATCTCTAATGATGGACGTTCAGCCTAATCCACATGGCTATAACTTTGAGCTACACTTTCTGTCTGTGCACATCAATATATAATTGGATCATACACAGAAATACAGTAAGGCATTTTGCCCTTTTTATTTGACCTACATCTGAGCATGTAAGCTCATAAGACTAAGTGCTGGGACTACACATTTTACTAAGAAAGTAAATGGCAATGCACAGTTCATCTGCAGATCAGCCGTGATGGCTTTTGATAACAAACTGTCAGAAAAACATGGAAGAAATTGTTAAACAGAATACTTGGAAATGTTGCTAAATATTTAATGTAGGGGATTTCCCATTGATATACTGTATGATATATAACCATTGTAGTGAGAGTAGCCTTTGTATAATTTGTATACAGCATATATTATTTTTGTAATACACATTTCTCAACATTGAAACTGCGACAAAAAGGAAAAGTTGTGAAATTATGGAAATCACAAAATCGATAGACACGTTACTAATATGCAAATGATGAAAAAATGGAAACAAAATTTTCTGAACCTCTCAATTTATTCAGTATTCAATAGGAGCGGCACGTGCAGAAACACACGCACTTACAAACCTTGGCACCTTGGCATGCTATCAATGAGGTTATTGATGATGTTTGAGTAATGTTGTGTTATCCTTAATGCACTTGGGCACAGAAATCATCAAGATCCACTGCTGAAGTTCTCTTTGCATTTGCTGACCAATGACATCCCAGATGTCCTTGATGGGACTCGCTACAAGCCATGGTAGCGTGTTTAGGCCATGCAGGCTGATCATGATAGCATGAGCAACATGTGACCTCACATTCTTGTGTTGAAAATAGAATCTAGGGCACTTTGGAGAAATGGCCAAACCACTGGTTCCACGATTGATCCGTCCTGCACTGCAAATGAAATTGGACATCTCATATGAAGCCTTAGGTGTCAATCAGTGTCTACACGAACCATCAGAAAGCGTTTGCATGACATTGGGCTATGAGGTAAGCATCCAGCTACAGGTACTCCATTGTCCTCATGCCACCACTTTCAAAGGCTATCATGGTGAAGAGAAAGATGACAATGGAGAATGGAATCAACGTCTATCCTCTTCAGTGATGAGTACTGCTCATTTGCAATGATAAATGAAGATTGGTCTGGAGACCACATGGGCAACGCCATGAAGAAGCCTACACGAGAGAATGTCTCACAGGATCTACTCCCAGGATTATTGTGTGGGGTTGCATAATGTACAGTACCCCTACCATTCTAGTCTTCATTCCAGATACACTAACAGCTCGTGTTACATTGATCTAGTTATGTAACCAGTGGTACAACCATTTCTCCAAAGTGTCCCAAAGCCATTTTTTAACATGAAAATGCCAGCCATATGTTGCTCGTGCTACTGTGAGCAGCCTAAACGTGGCCTAAACATGCTACCATGGCCTGCAGTGTCTCTGGACTTGTCTCCCATTCAGCACATCTGGGGCATCAATTGCAAAGAGAGCTGCTAGCAGCAGATCTTGTTGATTTGCATGCCCAAGTAGCAGAACATTCCTGAGACAACCGTTAATAACCTCGTTGATAGCAGCCAAGGTGCATAAGAGCAAGGATTTCTGTGCATGGCACTCATACTTAATACTGAATAAATCGAGATGTTTTGAAAATTTTGTTTCCAGTTTTTCACCATATGTATCTCATTAAACATGTCTATCGATCCTGTGATTTTCACAATTCCATGACTTTTCCTTCTTGGTGTTACAATCTACTTGTTGAGGTGTATAGAATTGGTATTAAGAAGAATATTTTTCTTTCCTTCTAAACCCTAATATTTAGACATCGAGCATTGTACCTACTCACCGGAAAAGAAGGGGTTTTTGTTTTTGACAGTATCACCATAAGATACAAGGCTATCGAGGTTTACTAGTGAACGGGCAGCAGGTTCCAAAAACAATTCTGGAGTATTACTGCGAGGATTGACATTGGTATCTAGGACAGGTTCTTCAGCCTCCAGATCAGTACTGTCTACAGATGGCTTTGAAGTAGGCACAACATCTCCAAAGAGGTCCATGTCTGTAATACAAAAATATAGTAATTTATAGAATATAGTTTACATACTGTTGCACTATAGCCCTTTGACACTGTTACAACTTAAAGCATAATGTGACATAATATATACAGTGTACAGCTGGAACCGAACATCTTACCAAAAGAGTTTTCTGCTTTTAGAACAGCTGGTGGTTTGACATCTTTGCCTGCAGTTGAAGGAGGTGCTGAAAATATATCATAGATGGCATCCTCTGGACCTAAATAAATGAATATAACAAAATAATTAAAATAAGCTCAAAAGCTTTGTAAGAATGTATAAGGCACTCACAGTTTGGTATATTGTTCTAATAATATGTAATTAAAAGTTAAAGGATGACTATGCTTTTTTGAGCATCGTGGTCACTTTATTTCAGATATCAATGGGGGTCACAACAGTTGTGACATGTATAAGAAGAATCTGATGATGCCTATGTAAGTTAACTTGCTTTAAGGAACATGGCATATTTTAATATTTAGTAAAATTACGATGCTGAGGTGATTTAAAAAAGGGTCCTGTCATCCCTCCTGACATGCCTGTTTAAGCAAACACTTGCATCTAACGTGCAATAAAAATCCGGGAGCACCTCTTCTCAAAACTCGACTTTCCTCTGTTATTCCCTCTGAATTATTCATATATTAACTTTTGGATATTATCGTTCCCCTTGTCAAAACAGAGAGGGCATAATTGGTTAACCGTGGTATAAATCTGAACAGGGGATGCCATGTGTTCAGACCCTGAAGACCAGCTTTCAACCATGCACTGGAGAATGTCAGTGTCTCCTCCAAAGCATCCAAAGCTGTCTGATTTAGAACTACCATTGGGGGTCAACATCCAATGTCCTGATGCTGGCCTACTAGTATTGGAGCATTGTGGGCAGCAGAATCTAGAATTGAAGAAGATCCAAGAGTAGTAATTAATTTTAAAGCTGTAGTCTGGCTTGAATAACTTTAAGGGTCTGTTATTTGATAGTAGGGTTAAAAGGATTCCAAAGATGTCAGATACGGGCTACTTCATTCTACCCTTGGCTGTTATGACAACCCATCAGCACCCTCGAATGCTAATGAGGAAACTCTGGATAATATTATCCAGATCATCTAAATTGTGGGAGAAGTTACAGGTGGGCACTATTTGTGAAACACAATCGGCACATCCCATGTATGGTATGGGCACAGCTTTTTAGCACCCAACATGTGATGAACATGTGAGGAAAAGATTATGGGGGCTAGTTTAGAATCTTAATAAAATTTAGCCACTTCAGTATTTGGTCAATATTTGGTCAATATTTTTAGCATGTTTCAAAACAGAGAAAAATCTAATGAAAACTTTTACAACGTAGCAGTTACCAACTGGGTTGCACTATAGCGAATAGGTTGGCTGGGTCACATTATATCGAATAGTAACACAAAACAATACAGTTAGAAGCACCAAAGTGCACTATTAATGCAGTGCGGCAATGTTTGCAACATTTTTCCATTTTTTATCTTGGTTTAAAAAACAAATGAATGAAAATTTCCAGTAATACTGAGGTGTAAATGAGGTCAAACACTGCGGCTCTCTGTTCTTTTCAGCTGCACAACCCTCCCTACCCCCCTTCCTCAATTTCTGATCATAATAAAAGAGAAACCAGCTAAAATTTGCATTTGGGAGCCAAGAGTGTAATAATTAATGGCCCTAGTAGGATACACTTAACTAACTTAGAATTTTAATTGAGATTGTCATTGGAACCTCTAACCTATCCTTTTTATGTACTTCATTATCAGCTATCTTTGACAATTGTCAATTTTTTAGTTATGTGTTTCATGTTTAGATCAAGTGTTCCTTTAGAGATATTGTAACTGGTTACTTTGAACTAAAACTAAAGTCTGATTGAATTCAAATTATTTGCTAAAAATATAAAATGATTTCACCTCTATGTACTAAACAGTTTCCAGCATCAATGTCATTTAAAAGCATACATTTATAAAAGGCGTATGGAAAATATAATAAAAGTTGTCAATGAAACTCTGCTAAGAAACATATAAAGTGAAAGATAGGGAACGCACAGTCCTCATACTCACTGTTTTTGCTAGCTCCCCAAGGATCAGATGGGGGGCTCTTTAGAATTTGTGGCTCTTGCCAACCTGTCGGTTCATCAGAGCCAAAAATTATACTTTGACTTGTGTTATCTTCTTTTAACTGAGGATTTTGAGAAACAGTATCCCAGGGTAATGGAGAGGTGACTACACTCGAATTCTGATCTGAAATAAGAATACAAATAAAGGCATAAACTATCGCTGCAAAGCTTCTCTGATCATGCATGTAGGGTGGGATGAGAACTTCACTCTAAGGCTACTGTCACACTATCAGCATTTGGACAGTATTTCACATCAGTATATGTAAGCCAAAACCAGGAGTGGGTCAAAAATGCCAAGTTGGTGCACGTGTTTCTATTATACTTTTTCTCTGATTGTTCCTCACCTGGTTTTGGCTTACAAATACTGATGTAAAATACTCACCAAATACTGAGAGTGTGGCCATAAATTGTAGAACTTCTTGAAGCTATTGTGTTATGTCAACAGAAGTCTTTTTTAACATCTTTACCCAAACTAGCTTGTCTTGTAGATCCATGGGGGTCTGTGTACTGAGGCAAACACCAGTTGTTCAAAAATCTGCTCTGTAGCGCTCTGCCCAGCAAACAGGAACTTTGAGCTCTGAGCTCTTGTATGAGTGTATGCATAGACCTCTGTATGGGCCGAGCAGAGCTCTACAAGGTAGATTATTGCGTGATAGGGGAGCCTAAGGACCTAGACTCTCACTGATTGGCAGGACAAGAAAGAAGTGGCACTGAGAGCATAGGGCGGGGACACAAGTAAGCAAAAACTTCAAGAGGAGGCAGGGAACCAGAGGCACGGTAAAAGGGGCTTTGTGAGTGGAGGATGTAGGGGTGAAAAACAAATGGTAGAGACTCTGGGTGGAAAGTTAGAGGTACAACTTCTAAGTGTCTCTAAGGATAGGGCAGAGTAGGTGGCATGTCGTCTTGTGGAGCAAAGTAGCTTAGAGAAGGGGCAGAGAGGTACCAATATAAATAAATCATAGAACTTAAGCTACTGCCTGACCGACACCAACTTCAGGATCTCCATCCTCCTTCGTACAAGAGACAGTACAAGACTCCCTGCGTCAAGAGTCTGACTGGAGCTCTGTTGTTCATTGGCTATTGCTGCTTGGTCTTCTGGCAGAGCTTTTACTGCTGTGGTCTGCCTTAGGTCTTTACCCCCTACTGACACACAACATATTTTAGGCGGAAAGGACAAGATTCAGTGGACATTAAAATTGTTATAGTGACAGTTCATAGATAGTGTTGGTTGGGTGAATAAGGGTGTCTGTTTTGTGGGGTGCACTTATATAGTGCTGGGTAGCCCACCGGATCTAATAATATGGGCGTCATCAATTTAGATGTAAGCTAGACCCTGTGCTTCACACGTACCTGTGTGACTGGCACCCTATGCAAGCCCCATCTGTGTGCATGAATTGGTAGGTTTGTGAGTGGTTGCTCCATCAGCATTTTGCACCTGTGCTGCACCCTTCTTTATCATGGTGGTCTCCTTCATGTGCATTGGTAATCTGACCTGGAGTTAGTAAGGCTGTTTGTTTCTGTGGTGACACATATTGAACTTAACTTAGGCAATGGAAAACGGGCCTGGAGACAATAAGTTGGGCATTTTCAGGTTTTATGAAAATTGAAACGTCTAGTTAAGTGCTCAGCACCAAGTCCCTACTCATTAATACTAACTACTCTATAATCTGGGAAAACGTAAAATACCCAGAATTAGCTAAACTAACAGGATTTGAACTGTGGGAAAATAAGGGCATCAACAAAATTTCACAGCTATATGCAGAAGGACATTTTAAATCTTTTGAAATTCTTAAACAGGAATTTGACCTCCCGAACAATAGGTTCTTTCAATACTTGCAATTGAGGCATGCATGTATGGTGGAAACCAGTTCCTGTCCACTGACACTAACGGCAAATGCCTCATTTGTAGATGTGGCAGTTACTTGAGGTGATATGAAAGGAGCTATATCACGGCACTACAAATGTCTCCTTGAAGCTAGGCTCAGAAAGGAGCTCTGCCCCTGTGGCACCCCTGCTGGTTCAGTCGCCACAGAGGTACTGCATCTCACCCAGATTCACTCTCAGGTAAGGAAGGAGTACTGTCCAGGACCCTAACACCTGCATCCAACACTACACTACTCCAGACCAGCAGGAGGGGCAAGATGCACTGCTCCTCTGCTGAGTCCTGTCCCTGGCTGGAGTGGGGGGAACCAAAGTAGGGGGAACCATATAGTGGGTGTGGGTGGAGGAAGCAGATAAGGGGAGCACTTGAGAAGGAGGATATAAAAAGGGGAAGCCATCTTGTGAGAGGTGGTTAGTCTGATGAGTTCAGTGAGAGGAAGAGAGTGTGTGGAGCAGGAGCTCAGCAGGAGCTCTGCTCAGGAGGAGGGTCTAGTGAGAGAGGCCCAGGAAAGAAAAGAGAGAAGAGGAGCAGGAAGGAAGGCTCCAGTAAAGCAGAAAGGATCCCAGGAGTACGGGCAGTGCTGGAGGCCACCCGTACGCCCGAATCTACCAGGCGGTGGAGGGATCAGGCCGCAGAGGGGACCGGCCCCTAACTAGTGAGAATTGCAACGTTCAACTAGGTAACCGGACGGTGCAGCATTTCAGGTGCTGCAGCCAAAAGCCACATCTAACTCACCGAAAAGGTGGCCATAGAGGACCCAGGGGACAGAGAAGACGTCGCCCGACAAGGTCCGCGGTCACTGGTTTGGGACACTGGGTGAGAGGTGCAGGGAGATGGCCAGAAAGAACACACAGAAGGGGGTATGTACTCCGGAGGTACCTGCGGGTTCGCTGAACCCCTCCCTGAGTAAGCACAGGACGACGTGGGAAGTTACCCTGGCCCTGGTAACTTGGAGTCTAGAAATCGTGAGTAAAACCCTGAAGCCTGCATCCCACTGTCTCTGCGAATTATTAATGCGCCATCATCCCCTGCACTACACTGCACAGCAACATCTATAACATCACCATTTCCTGCCCTGGAGCTAAGCTCTGACTGTGGAGAGCTGAACCAACTCTGCTGCACTAACATCAGCTCCAGAGGACCTGCTCCGCAGCGGCGGCTCCCTTTTGCCGCATACCACAGGTGGCGTCACAAATGTTATATATATAAAACTTTAATTCCCCTTTTCTCAATATCCCCTTTTATTGACCGCCCTGGGTCATGGACCGGGTCACCGCCACTGTGACATCTCCCCTAGCAACGACTGGCCCGGCTACCGAGTACCCCACGGCCCAGGGGGCGCGTCACCCCTAAAAGAGAAATGGCAAAATGATGTGGGCACCTTGAGAGAAGACATATGGGATGAAATAAAGTAAGAAATTACAAGGGTTTCAGTTAGCGAGACAAAGACTTTCACATTTATTTTTAATATATAGAGTATATAGGACACCTCTCATACTGTTTAAAATGGGTCTTAAAACAGACTCGCAATGCTGGAAATGTGATGTGCCTAATGCAGATCTAATTAATTTATTGTGGAACTGTCCTCGTCTTAGACTATTCTGGAGGGAGATGCTGAATCTTATTAATTCCATTGTTAAGTGTCAGATCCCAAAGTCTGCATTCTTGACTATACAGTTGAAAATCCAGTAAAGAAGAGCCACCGACTAGCTATCTCACGAATACTGTATCAAACTCAGAAAAATATAGCCACCTACTGGAGGAAACTGGAGTCCCATTCTGTCCGGGAAATTATAGCCTATATGAATAATACTATATGTCTTGAAAAGTATGTATACCAAAAAAGAGGGACTTACCAAAAACTTGAAGATATCTGGGAACCTTGGCTAGATAGCACAAATTTAGCCCCCTTGACCTAAACATGATCAAGGATACTATTTTGTGTGATTTGAAAATGCCTATAGGGGCAGATACCTACTGTGGCTATCTATTAATTGTTTATCTGAACTGGGTCCCTGAACATATGTGGTCTGTATCCTGCCTTTTTCCATATTATTTATTTGACTAATGATGGACACAATTACATACTTGGGAATGCAATGGTTTAAAGGTATTATTCTGTTGGAATGCCACTCTTGCCTTGCTCACAGCTGTTTATGTAAATGGAACTTTTTATTAAATGTTCAATGAAAAGCTATCTGATAAAAGAAATATTCACCACTGTTGAGTGTCCTGATATGGCAACAAACACGGGTCTTCTTCAAGATGCTTTTGTTATTTCTGTCCCTACAAATTTTGGGTGAATATACTGTAAGACTTAATAGAACGGTAATGCCAGAATATTTACTTCCTAGAGTTCCCACAAAAGATATCCTGTAACATAACTAATTCAAAGAAAAGCTGAATCACCTTTTCTGCTGCTGATCAGAAGAAGACAGCTGGATATCTCTTATTAAGAATTAAGCTACAATTATTTCTAAGAGATACCATCATGTAACAATGTAGAATAAGTCCCAATCTTGTTTTGTACGTAGTCACTTACTCGTTGTTCCCCAGGCTGGAAAAAAAGAGTTTATGTTCATTGATGAATCAGATCTAGCAACTTGGGAGTCCCAGATAGTTGAAGATGGAGGTTGTGGAGGCCCAAAAACATCGATAAGATCATATAGGTGTGTCTGGAAGAAAATATAATTGAGTAAATTAATTAAATGAGACTGGGAAATCAAATATTGCTTCCCAGCAACTTTAAAGCTTCTTCAATTACCGATTATGGAGATCTTTGTGCTGCAGGCAAGAACACAATGGTCTTCTTGCAATGGCTGAACAAAAACAAATATGGGGGAGAATACAGAAATTGTGATGAGGATTTTTTAGCGACGCACTTTACCAGTCAGTATTCACGTACTGGTGAGTCAGAGTGGGGGCAGGAAAAAGGATTAAGTGGGCATGAAGACAGTAAACTGATGAAAATAGGAATTTCAGTGTTTGCTATCGATAGACATGGCTATACCAACAAATTTTCTGTTGGACTTGCAACAATGAAGGTTTCTCCTTTAAGAATGATAAAGCAAAATGGAGTTTTGTTGGAAATGTATTAAAATAGGCATTAAATTGTTGAAACCAGCTACATTCACATCCAGAATTTGTGATATTCTTGCTGTTATAGTATTCTTAAAAAATAAATGTTTTTGGCAAACAGGATTTTAAAAATAATTTCCAATATTGTGATACAAAGCAACATGATTTCTAAGGTGTGTTCCACTTTTCAATTCAATTGGCTATGTTGTCTAGAATTTTTTTTGTTATACCAAATTATTATATTTTCGCTTTTGCTATTTTTTTTATCATACGCATCATATTTATAATTCTGTTGCTCTCTGTAAGCTGAAAATAATCAGACTATTGAAGGATCCTATTATGACTTTAGCTTTACTACACCTTGAGGACTATATGGCACTCCTGGAGGGTGAAGAGGTGCCCAAGTAGTGTTCCAACCCATAAGTAGCATAGTAGACAAAACTTGTCACTCAGAAGGTTGCAGTGAAAAGTAACTCGTTTAATAGGCAATTTATCTATATATATAATCGTCTTATCCCGTCTGTCTGTCTGTCTGTCTGTCTTTCTGTCTGTCTTTCTGTCTGTCTGTCTGTCTGTCCAGGAAATCCCGCGTCGCTCATTGGTCCGGCAGCGGCCAATCAGCGCCGCGGGATTTCTGAAAAAAGATGGCGGCCGTTAGCGGCTCATCTGCCGGACGGAGGTCAGCGGCGATGCAGCGGGGAGATGAGCGGCGCTAGCAGCACAACTACCCCGACCGGCGCCGCTGACCTCCATGCGGCTAACGTCGGAAGATCAGCGGCTTGGCCCGCTGATCTCCCAACAGCAAGTGTGAACGGAGGACCGGGGAGCGGCGCCACCGGTCGAGATGCTTCTGTTGTGAGTAGCCGCTCATCTCCGGGCTTCTCACAGCAGAAGGAGCCGCACAGGCAGCGCCGCTCCCCGGTACTCGCTAATACGGAGCCGCACAAGCAGCGCCGCTCCCGGGCCCACACTAATACGACGCTGATTGGTCGCGGTGGCCGACCGCGACCTATCAGCGAGATGGGCAGCAAATTTAAACGCCGCTCTGCTGATTGGTCGCAGTGGCCGGTCGCAACCAATCTGCAGAATTGGCGCCAAATTTAAACACCGCTCGGCTGATTGGTCGCGGTCGCCGGCCGCGACCAATCAGCAGTATTGGCGCCAAATTTAAACTTCGCTCTGCTGATTAGTCGCAACCACCGGCCATGACCAATCAGCGATATTGGCGCCAAATTTAAGCACCGCTTCGCTGATTGGTCATGGTGGCCGGCCACGACCAATCAGCGATATTGGCGCCATATTTAAACACCACTCTGCTCATTGGTCGCGGTTACAGGTCACGAATAACCAGCATTATTGGCGACAAATTTAAACACCGCTCCGCTGATTAGTCGCGGCCGTGACCAATCACCATTATTGGCGCCAAATTTAAATAACGCTCTGCTGATTGGTCGCGACCGCCGGCCGCAAACAATCAGCATTATTGCCGCCAAATTTAAACCCCGCTCTGCTGATTAGTCGCGACCGCCGGCCGTGACCAATCTGCGATATAGCCGCCAAATTTTAACACCGCTTTGTTAATTGGTCGCGGTTGCCGGCCTCGACCAATCAGCGATTTTGGCGCCAAATTTAAATACCGCTCTGCTGATTGCGCCCGGTCGGCCGCATACCTATTCTAGAATACCCGATGCGTTAGAATCGGGCCACCATCTAGTATGTTAATAATTATGATGGGTATTGGTTATACATATGCTATGAGAAGACCTGTATGGGTAGTGGTGTGTTGCCAAGCCACAAAAATCATCAGCCCATTCAGGACAGTATACCATTGTCCTGAAACCAACCATCAGCAAGCTGGTTTGCTTGGTGCAACATCCTTTTTAACTGTTTCACAGAATAAAAAAAAAATAATAATTGATAACTAAAGTTAGAACAAAGTTAATTTTGCAAAACTACAACTCGCAGAATACTCCATCAGGCTGCCTTTTTTAGCTTAGCTACAGATGGAAAGCCATGAGTTGAATAGAATTATTCTATCTGGATAAACCTCACGACAGATGAAATCTTGCAAATAAAGTCCTTTTGATGTTAATAATAAAAAACATATCCGTCATAAGTTTACATGAAGTTAACCAATATTCCCATAACATCCCACTTTGTACAGAAAATTGACCTGAAATAGTCACAAACTATGTTGTTATCCTTTTACAATTTTTAAGAGTCAGATTCTTTCTGTTTAATAAGGTCACCGCAGTACACGGCAGGGATTAGGTATTTGGCTGTAAATCTTTCCATTAGTCAGAAATATCATGGTCATTACTGGATTGAGAACAAATCAGACTAGTCATATGCCAGTACCTGTATATCAAGGGAGAGCGAGCAGCAGTAAAGCTCTTCTAATTCAGTATTTAACTATACGGAGCCTAATGTAACTGAATTATCTCAAAACTACGTTTTATAAATAATACTAATGGTTCTGATGGGTACTGATATCAGGGGCACTTACTCTAATGAGGACAACATATCCCAATCACATTTATTTAAAATCTTACTTAAAGGGGGTGTCTTAAGTAGAGATGAGCGTTGTTCTACTCGAACTGTTCGCCAATCTCAAATTCGAGCTGTTTTGGGCGGTGTTCGAGCCGTTCGGCGAACACGAACAATTTGAGAAAAATTCGGCTGTTCGAGGTTATGTTCGATAACTGTTCGTGCACCAAAATCATAACTGGATTTTTTCTCAGTAATGATGAAAATTAATGTTAATACGCAGTTTGAGTGTACAGCGGGGTGGGGGGAGGCGCAGGGGATGGATCTCTGCAGGAACAATGAAGATCTCCATTTTTTTTTCTCTTTCCCGCATTTGCAGTGGGGAGGTGCAATCTGTCAGCCTATCAGCAGCGCACACACGGAGCGAAGTGCTTTTTTTCACACAAGCAAGGGCATGTGTGATTGGCAGTGTATGTCACATGTCCTTGCCCTATAAGACCAAGCCATTTTCCCCGTCGCCACCATTTTCTCACTGCTGCAGCTGCGTGTTAGACAGCACCGCTGTTGCTGTGTGCGCTATACCTTGTTAATTTCAAGCCAATTTTCGCACAAATCTACAGATAGCTTGGGAGTAGGGAATAGTTGTGATTGCAGTCCTTTTAAGGACTAGGTTACAGCATTTCCTACGACTTTTATCAGGCAGGTCTGTGCTCTTAAATAGATAGATTGTGGGAGTAAAGACTAATTGTAATTGGAGTCCTTTTCAGGACTAGGTTACATCAGTTCCTATCAGTTTTTGCCAGGCAGGTCTGTGCCAGTGCTGTGCAAGTTTTTTTCACAGCATTTGGCTGAATCTAGCAAAGCTAATCCTTTTTGGCCTATTGCAGAGTGTGTTAGTCAGTGGAGTAGACTATCTGTGTTGCAAGATATACCACCTGTGTATAGAATACCAATTTTTTTACTGCACCTAGTGAAGTAAAATCTTTTGGGCATAGCATCATTCTATTAGTCCATCTATACTGACCTCCATCAGGTTGCAAATTGAATATAATTTTTTTCTACATCTAGCTCTGAAAAAATATTGGGCTTCTAGCTGTGTGTGGGACTTGTTCTATTAATCCATCTATACAGACCTCCATCAGGTTGCAAACTGAATATATTTTTTTCTGCATCTACCTCTGAAAAAATATTGGGCTTCTAGCTGTGTGTGGGACTTGTTCTATTAATCCATCTATACAGACCTCCGTCAGGTTGCAAACTGAATATATTTTTTTCTGCATCTACCTCGGAAAAAATATTGGGCTTCTAGCTGTGTGTGGGACTTGTTCTATTAATCCATCTATACAGACCTCCATCAGGTTGCAAACTGAATATATTTTTTTCTGCATCTACCTCTGAAAAAATATTGGGCTTCTAGCTGTGTGTGGGACTTGTTCTATTAATCCATCTATACAGACCTCCATCAGGTTGCAAATTGAATATATTTTTTTCTGCATCTACCTCTCAAAAAATATTGGGCTTCTAGCTGTGTGTGGGACTTGTTCTATTAATCCATCTATACAGACCTCCATCAGGTTGCAAACTGAATATATTTTTTTCTGCATCTACCTCTGAAAAAATATTGGGCTTCTAGCTGTGTGTGGGACTTGTTCTATTAATCCATCTATACAGACCTCTATCAGGTTGCAAACTGAATATATTTTTTTCTGCATCTACCTCTGAAAAAATATTGGGCTTCTAGCTGTGTGTGGGACTTGTTGTATTAGTCCATCTATACTGACCTCCATCAGGTTGCAAACTGAATATATTTTTTTCTGCATCTACCTCTGAAAAAATATTGGGCTTCTAGCTGTGTGTGGGACTTGTTGTATTAGTCCATCTATACTGACCTCCATCAGGTTGCAAACTGAATATATTTTTTTCTGCATCTACCTCTGAAAAAATATTGGGCTTCTAGCTGTGTGTGGGACTTGTTCTATTAATCCATCTATACAGACATCCATCAGGTTGCAAACTGAATATATTTTTTTCTGCATCTAGCTCTGAAAAAATATTGGGCTTCTAGCTGTGTGTGGGACTTGTTCTATTAATCCATCTATACAGACCTCCATCAGGTTGCAAATTGAATATAATTTTTTTCTGCATCTAACCCAGCCAATAGTTTTGGCCTAATACCACAGTTTGGCCACTCAGCTCTGCTCGGTTCCCATCCATTGTTTTTTTGTGCAAACAACTCCAGAGTTGTGAATTAGTTAACCACCAAAATGAGTGGAAAAAGGCCTGCTGCTGGTGGAAAGGGGAATAGGCGTGTTGGGAAGGGGAAAAAAGGTTGTGTCCGTGGGGTAGGTGTTAAAGCAACAGTAACATCTGCAGAAGAAAGACCATCTTCCAGCCAAACTAAAATGTCTACTTCTTTTAGCGGACAATGTGATAAGATCCCTTTCTTACGGCCACGCTAATCGCTACAAATTCCAGATGAGGCACAAAAACAGCAGGTGCTTCAACGGATATCAAGTGCTCCTTTAAGTGGGCTCTCCTCCACATCAACTTCAACATCACAAATACTCCAGTCCTCAAAGGTGTCACCCCAATCGCACTTGCTTCCTCACAGCTCCCAAATCTCCAGCTGCCCGTCTGAGTATGAGGTAGAACAGATGGTTGAGTCTGCAGAGCTGTTTACTCATACTATAGCCTGGGAATCAGAGGTCGACTCCAGCGCTTCTGTGAATCCAGACGAGGAAATGATCTGCACTGATGCCCAGAATCTTTATGAGTCGGATCCAGGACCAGACGCAGAAGGTTCTGACCATAATGTAGACCCTCATTCCCAAACTGTAACTCCTGTTGGTGGAGACAATGAGGAAGACTCAAATACCTGATTGGAGCGACAACTTTAGTTTTTTGTCAGGGCAGGAACAGGTTGGCTCTGAGGACGACGGGTGTGATAACGCACAGGGTGATGATGATGAGGTTGGAGATCCCACTTACTGTCAACCCACAGTCAGCCAAGAGATGAGGTCAGCAGAGGAGGTGGAGGAAGATGCTAGTGACGACGAGGTCAGGTTGCGCCTTCCTGGACAGAGACGTAGTACTGGAAGCACGTCAACAACTGCATCCTCAAACACAACTCTGCCTCTCACCACAAGTCGTGGTGGCTCTTCAGGTCGCATGGGTGCTAAGCCTTGCATAGCCTGGGCATTTTTTCAGATCGATAAAGATGACCCAACTCGTGTTATCTGTAACATTTGTCAGCAAAAGCTAAGTAGAGGCCAAAAAATACATAGTTTGAGTACTTCATGCATGAACCGGCACATGGACATGAAGCATAAGTTGCAGTGGGAAGCTCAGTGTGCTACAATGCGGCCTAGCCGGCCGGGCCAACCACCGTCTGCCATATCTTGTACATCCGCGGCCTCTTCATCCTCTGTGACTGGGGGGACAGCAGTCACACCTGTTTTGGGGCGCAGACCTGCCACCTCTTTACCCGCAACAGCCAGCGTGATTGGCAGGTCATCATTTTCTTTGGAGGTGGTAACACCAGCTGGTGTTGAGCGCTGTCCGACATCGATAGCACCACCTTTGGATCAAGGCAACCTAACATGTCCGCCTGCATCTTCCTCACAGACCGGCAGTTTGCCGGGGACACCCTTATCAACCCCGTCTAAGCACAATAGCCAGCCCTCGGTCCCTCAGATGTGGACAAGTAAAAGACCATTTCCTCCTAGCCATGAGAAAGCTAAGAGGTTGAATTTCACCATCTGCAAGCTCTTGGCTACAGAAATGCTGCCTTTCCGCCTGGTGGACACAGAGGATTTTCGAGACCTTATGTCCGTCGCAGTGCCCCAGTACCAGATGCCCAGTCGGCACTACTTCTCAAAGAAAGGTGTGCCTGCGCTCCACCAGCATGTCGCACACAACATCACCGCTTCTTTGAGAAACTCTGTGTGTGACAGGGTGCATTTCACCACAGACACTTGGACGAGTAGGCATGGACAGGGGCGTTACATGTCGCTGACTGGGCACTGGGTAACTATGGTGACAGCAGGACAAGGGGCTGCTGTCCAAGTCTTGCCGTCCCCACGAGTTGTGCGTCAATCCTCTTTATCTCAAAGTTCCTCCACTGCTTCTGCCTCCTCAACCTCCTCTCGGTCTTCCACCTGCACCCAAAGCCTGTCTGGTCATGCCACAAGCTTTCTAACTGCGCAGAAGGGATCCTGCACACCTCCTTACTATGCTGGCAGTAGGGCTCAACGTCATCAGGCGGTTTTTACATTGAAATGTCTGGGAAATGTGAGTCACACAGCTGAGGAGTTGTGGTCAGCTCTGGAAAACCAATTTCATGAATGGTTGTCTCCACTGGACCTGAAACCAGGGAAGGCCGTGTGCGACAATGCTGCAAACCTGGGTGCGGCCCTTCGCCGGGGCAATGTCACACACGTGCCTTGTATGGCTCACGTGTTGAACCTGGTTGTCCAGCAATTTTTAGCCCACTATCCCAGACTAGATGGCCTTCTGCAGAGGGCACGGTCGCTGTGTGCTCATTTCCGCCGTTCGCATCCCGCAGCTCAGCGACTTACATCTCTACAGAAGTCGTTGGGCCTGCCACTTCACCGGCTAAAATGCGATGTGCCTACCCGGTGGAATTCAACTCTGCACATGTTGCAGCGACTGTGGCAGCACCGACAAGCCCTGGTGCAATACGTTCTGACGTATAGCCTGGGTCAACGAGATTCAGAGGTGGGGCAAATCACGCTGGAGGAGTGGTCTCAGATCAGGGACCTATGCACCCTTCTGCACAGTTTTGAAATGGCGACGAAGATGTTTAGTGCTGACGATGCCATTATCAGCATGACTATTCCGGTGATTTACATGCTGGAGCACATGTTAAACAGAATTCGGAGTCAGGTGGTGGCACAAGAGGAGGTGGAGGAAGTAGAGGAGGAGGAGTTGTATGCGGAAGGGCTAACATCTGCAAGGTCCAGACGGTCAGCAGCACCAAGGCGGCAGGCATGTGAGGGTGGGGGAGATGGTTTTACCAGGGCGCATGGTAGCAGCCAAACTAGTGAGGAAGGTGCAGGAGCCCAGGAAGAAGTGGAGGACGAACTGATGGAAGACTCATCAGATGAGGGAGACCTTGATCACATTTCTGTTGTGCGAGGTTGGGGGGAGAGGACAGAGGAAGGAAGCATGATTGTTACCTCGCCACCAACACAACAGGGACTTGGTGCTCCTGGATGCGCAACACACATGAGTGCCTTCTTGCTGCACTACCTGCAACATGACCCTCGAATTGTGAGAATTAGAAATAATCCTGACTACTGGGTTGCCACACTGTTAGATCCCCGGTACAAAAGTAAATTTGCAGAAATTATTCCTGCCATAGAAAGGGATGCACGCATGCAGGAGTATCAGCAGAGACTGTTGCAGAATCTTACATGTGCTTTTCCACAAAATACCAGTGGTGCACGTAGTGAATCTCACAGTTCCAACTTGCCAACCGTGGGACCGTCAAGTGTTCAGCACTCAAACCGTAACAGAACCACAGTATCTGCTGGTAACATCAATTTTGCGGAATCATTTCACCACTTTTTTAGCCCATCCTTTGCAAGGCCACAGGAGACAAGAAGTCTGACACATAGTCAACGCCTAGAGACGATGGTACAGGAGTATCTCCAAGTAAACATTGAAGCCACGACTGTGTCACTGGACCCTTGCTCTTTTTGGGCTTCCAATCTGGATAAATGGCCGGAGCTAGCCACTTACGCCTTGGAGATCTTGTCATGCCCCGCAGCCAGCGTTCTGTCTGAACGTGTGTTCAGCGCTGCTGGTGGTGTGCTGACAGATAAGCGCACGCGGCTCTCCACTGATAATGTAGACAGACTCACGTTCATAAAGATGAACAAATCATGGATCCGAAACGACTTTTCTACCCCTGTGTCATCCTGGGGAGAGTAAAAGCTTGATGATTGGTTAAAATCACCCTACCAACCGTTTTAAGCTTTCAAATTACTAATCATGTTTATCTGTATCTTGGCTGGAAAATAATTTGGGCTTTGTAGCAGTGTGCAGCACTGATTCTATTAGGCCATCTATAATAAGCTCCACCAGATTTAAAATTACTAATCATGTTTATCTGTATCTTGACTGGAAAATAATTTGGGCTTTGTAGCAGTGTGCAGCACTGATCCTATTAGGCCATCTATACTAAAGCTTCACCAGATTTAAAATTAATAATAATTTTTAGCTGCATCTAGCCCGGAAAATAATTTTGGGGCTCCGAGATGCGCAAGACACATAAGTGCCTTCTTGCTGCACTACCTGCAGCATGACCCTCATATTGTCAGAATTCGAAGTAATCATGACTACTGGGTTGCCACACTCTTAGATCCCCCAAACTTTTCGATCAACCTTTTCATTTTAATAAAGACCAAAAAAATGGTCATTTTTGAAATTATAAGCATTAGCAGGTTGTTAGAAACTGAAATCAAACAGTTTTCAACTCAAAACTTTATTCTAGGTGATGTTACATTTTCACATAGGACCCCTTGTTCGAAAGGAGCTTCTGAACTCTCTCGTCCATTGAATTTGTCAGGTTTTGGATGGTTTCTGCTTCAATTGTTTTGCATGAGGACAGAATACCCTCCCAGAGCTGTTGCTTAGATGTGAACTGCCTCCCGCCATCATAGACACTCCTTTTAATGATGCTCCAAAGGTTCAGAATGGGGTAGAGGTCAGGGGAGCATGGGGGTCACACCATAAGTTTGTCCCCTTTTATGCCCATATCAGCCAGAGATGCAGATGTTTTATGTGCAGCATGAGATGGTGCATTATCATGCAGAAAAATGATCTTGCTGTGAAATACACGGTTCTTCTTCTTGAACCATGGCAGGAAGTGCTGTTTGAGAAAATCCACATACATTATGGAGTTCATCTTTAGCGCCTTCAGGGATCCTAAAGGGGCCGACAATCTCTCTCCCCATGATTCCAGCCCAAAACATTACTCCACCTCCTCCTTGTTGGCGCTGTAGCCGTGTTTGCGTGGGGTGTCCATCAACCAGCCATCCTCCACTCCATCCATCTGGACCATCGAGCGCTGCACGGCACTCATCCGTGAACAAAACAGTTTTGAAATCAGTCTTCATGTAATGTTTGGCCCACTGGAGCCGTTTCTGCTTGTGTGAAGTGGATAGAGGAGGTCGACAGGATGGCGTATGCACAGCTGCAAACCTCTGAAGGACCCTGCATCTTGTTGTTCGGGGGACGTTGGAGGCACAAGCAGCTTCAAAAACTTGTCTGCTGCAATGACAAGGCTTTTTTGCCGCTGCTCTTTCAACCTGACGTAATTGCCTGTAGGAAAGAGTCCTCAATTTGCCCTTATCAGCATGCACACGTGTGTACTGTGAATCAGCTACATTCTTCTTGATTGCCAAGACACTTCATCCTGATCATCGCACAATGTTGATTGTAGTCATGCCTTGACCTAAACACTCCACAATTTGTTGCTTCTCAGCAGCCGACACATCCTTTTTCTTTCCCATTTTGGCAGAAAATGTAGGCTGCTTAATAATGTGAGACAGCCTTCTTAAGTAGTCTTGCCTTTCATTGGACACACCTGCCAAACTAATTAGCACAGGTGTCTGCAATTGCTTACAGTGATATAAAGAGCCCTGACACACATCACCATCAATGAGTTTAACTGACAAACAAACAAATTCTTCCCTTATCACTCCTAAACACTTTTTGCATAATAATTTGGAACACAGTGTACATGTGCTTTTCCACAAAACACCAGTGGTTCACGTAGTGAATCTTACAGTTCTAACTTGCCAACCGTGGTCTGTATGGAGTTGTTCAATAAAGGGCCCAAAATTAAGATAACATAGATGGGAGAGGTCTCTATGAATAGGAATTCCTAAGTATTTGATACCCTGTGAGGGCCAGGCAAAGGGAAAGTTGGACTGGATGGAATCCTATATGGATTTGGGGAGGGAGACATCGAGGGCCTCAGACTTCGCTGCATTGATTTTAAAATTTGACCATGTAACAAAGTGATCTATTTCAGCCATAACAGCATGGATGGATATATGTGATTGAGTGATATATACTAGGACATCATCAGCAAATAGAGAGCACTTGTACTCGGTGCCTCCCACCTCAATCCACCTAATATTGGGGTTATGGCGAATTGATGAGAGCAGGTGCTCCGTCACTAGGATGTATAAGAGAGGGGACAGAGAACATCCCTGCCTTGTCCCATTGGTGATTGTGAAAGGTGATGAAAATGTTCTGACGCGCCCCCTGGGCCTTGGGACACCCGGAGCCGGACCCTTTTTGGTGGATGCTGGTGGTTGTAGTCTCGTGGCGGCAACCCGGTTCCGTGGCTCAGGGCGGTCAAACCAGTGGCGGAACTATTTATGTGGTTTTGATGTTTAAATGTCCGACTACGCCACCCGTGGATTGCGATCAGAGTGAACCGCCGCTCCAGGGCAGACCGCTGAGGCTGGTGTTGTTTGTGCAGCAGAGCGTAGCATAACTCCCCACGGGAGGAGTATAGCCTCAGGGCAGTGTATGAGGAGGATGGGGGTGATGGTGCAGGGCAGCAGCAGTAATGACACGGAGTCAGTGATGCAGTCCAGGGCCTTTACTCACAGTTCTTATTATCCAGACCACGTCTGCAGGTAACGGCTGCCCACGTCGTACTGTGCTCACCAGGTGAGGGGTTCAGACAACTCCCAGATAACTTTGGAGTGCTTCACAGGACCCCCTTTGTGTGTGCTTTGTCTGGCCTTTCTTACCAACCCTTCTGTCCGGCTGCCTCGGGCCTCCTCTTGATAAACTTGGCGCCAGTTTCCCTGACCCTATGTGGTGCCTTCCTAGCGGGTGTAGCGAAGGGCTGCGCCACATAAAATGTCACAGCCTCCTGTTTCTAGCTGAGGGTCGTTTCCTGCCTCCACTAGTTTCGGGGACCGGTCTCCCCCTTTGGCCTGACCCCTCCACGCAGGTGGATTCGGGCGTGCGGTGGCGACTCGCCCGTCCGCACCCCTGAGATCCCTTCGTTCCTCGTTCCTGGAGCCTTCTCCGCTCCTCTTCCTTCCTTCTCCCTCTTCCAGGCCTGGGCCTCTGTTACTAGGCCCGCCTCCGGAGCAGAGCTCATGCAGAGCCCCTGCTCCCTGCCACTTCTGCTCAGACTTCTCTGCACTGAACTAAGATGGTGCCCACCTTTTATACTCCCTTCTCAATGCACCCAGGAACTGCTTCTTCCCTGCTCCTGCACTACAGGGTTCCCCTTCCTCAGTGTTCCCTCCCCCCACTCCAGCCAGGGACAGGGACTGTCGTGCCCATCTCAGGGGCATATTGGTCGCCCTGCCCCACGGCAATGTGGTGTAATGCATGCAGGTGTCGGGTCCTGATCCACACTACATCCTTACCTGAGAGTGAGATATCACACCTCTGGGTGAGGTGCAATACCTCTGTAGCAACCGAGCCCTCAGGGTGCTACAGTTCCATTTATCTTCAGCCTAGGTGACGTATTGCGATACAGGGCCGTGATTTTGGCTATAAAAGGGTCCCCTAGACCCCTACCCCAAGCTTTTTAAGAGAATCATATATGGCGTGCCAGGAGACTCTATGGAATGCTTTCTCAGCATCCAACGAGAGTATCTAATTACACATTTTTAACTGCATCTAGCCCAGGAAATACTTTGTGCCTAGTAGCAGGGTCTGCTAGTCAGCGGATTATCCCGGCTGTTAAGCAAGCTACACCACCTGTAGTTTGGACACTTAATTTTTTCAAAGGAAATGCTTCGGGACCACGGGATACTCAGTGAAGAGCATCAGGAGGCACCCCAAGGCATAGGGGCTGGGACTGGCAGTAGGATGCCTTGCGGTGGACAGCCGAGCTCGATCCTTATAAAAGCTTTTTAACTGCAGCAGCTTTAGTGGACGCTACTGGAGCTGGAATTACGCGGCTGCTGGCATGAGACTTGCTGTTAGAACCTTGCTGTTAGGTTTTTTTTCCTTTGCTGGTCACTTGACCTTGTTGGCCTATTTAATCCTGCTCCGCCCTTCTGGCTTTGCTGGACTTCATTGTATATCTACTTTCTAGCTAGCCTGTGCTCTGTATCTAACTCTGTTAGTTTGCTTGGTCTACGGACCTCTAGGTTCTATCTATTTTGTTTGTTCGTCTTTCTGCTGCTATTTCTGTTAGGAGGTGTCCCATATTCCTCCCAGTCCTTAGTACTTGTAGGGATTCCCTCCCCAAATCTATAGGTCTCCGTACAGACTAGATTAGGACTTTAGCAGGTCTGATCGCAGGATCAGGTTCCCTGTTACATCGTAGGGATTCAGCTGAGTCTTATAGTAGGGACAGATCTCCTCTCTTTCCTTAGCTTTGGTAGCAGAACATAACAGTAAGTCCAGCCTGTAAATTCTCTAAGGAAAGATTTTTTTTTTGTTCCATCATGGTGTCGGTTCAGGATTTGGCTAAACACCTGCAGGGACTCTCTCTGGAAGTGGCCGAGCTCCGTCAGCACGTGAGTAACTGTCCTGGAGCATATTTCTTGGAGCCTAAGGTATGTTTGCCGGATTTATTTTTTGGTGAACATCGAGAATTTTTTTCATTTAAAAATGCTTGCTTATTGTATTTTCGTTTGAGACCCAAGTCCTCTGGGGATGAATCCCAGCGCGTAGGGTTCATAATGTCACTTTTGCGCAAAGAGCCTCAGGAGTGGGCCTTTTCTTTGCAACCTAGTGATACATGCTTCAGATCAGTGGATAGTTTTTTTTCTGCTTTAGGACTATTATATGATGATCCTGACCGTGTGGCATCAGCTGAGACTGAGTTGAGACGTTTAAAACAAGGATCAGGTAATATAGAAAAATATTGTACACATTTTCGTCGTTGGTCCACTCAAACAGGGTGGAACGATTCTGCTCTGAAAAGTCTATTTCTTGCTGGGCTCAGTGAAAAGGTTAAAGACCTGCTAATTGCTTATCCTACACCTGAGGATTTGCAACAGGCTATGCAATTAGCTATACGGGTGGACAGAAGACTGCGTGCTAGGGTTAATGAGAGCAAATCCTCTGCTATGTCAGTTTCTGGTTATGATAATGTGTGTACTAACAGTGGTGAACCGATGGAGATTGGATCGGTGGCACCTCGCTCTCAAGAAAAACACCGTCGTTTTTCAGAAGGCTTGTGTTTCTATTGTGGAAAATCTGGTCATTTGATTAAAGGCTGTGAGCTTCGTATGAAGAAAGAAAAAAAAATGGTCAGTCACGCCCGTATTGCCTGTTTAAATTCCAAGGGTATATTTTTAGCTGCTTCCACGATTGCTCAGGAAAAATTAATGGAATTTCGGGTGTTTGTTGATTGCGGGTCTACACTGAATGTTATTGATGGGGGATTCGTGGAAAAACTCAATTTAAAACCTGAACCTTTATCATCCCCCATTGCTGTGGTTTCTGTGGATGGTTCCCCTTTGAAGAATATTACTCTCAAGGTCAGTGAATTTCCTCTCACTATTAATGGTGTTCACCATGAGAAATTGGATTTGGTAGTGTTGAATAACTTGCCTTCTCCAGTAATATTGGGTTTGCCCTGGTTAAAATTTCACAATCCTGTACTGGATTGGTCTACCAGTGAAATTAAATCCTGGAGCCATAAATGTTATGACAAGTGTTGTAACGGGCGTATTGCAGCTTTGGATAGGGGAGAATTGCCTGTTCCTATTCAGGATTTTTGGAGAGTTTTTTCTGAGAAAGAATCGCAGGTTTTGCCTCCCCATAGAGACTATGATTGTTCTATTGAATTTGTCCCTGGAGCGACTCTTCCTAAAAGTCGTTTATTTAACCTTACTATTCCTGAGAGGAAGGCTTTGGAGGAATACATACAGACAAGTTTGGCCGCCGGTCACATTAGGCCCTCTAAGTCTCCTGTGGCGGTTGGATTTTTTTTTGTAAAAAAAAAGGACGGCGGTTTACGTCCTTGTCTGGATTTTCGTGAGATTAACAAAATTACGGTACGCAATCCTTACCCACTGCCATTGATTCCTGATCTGTTTAACCAGTTATTGGGGGCCAAGTGGTTCTCTAAAATTGACCTTAAGGGGGCATACAATCTGTTGCGCATGAAGGAGGGTGATGAATGGAAGACTGCTTTTAACACTCCTGTGGGTCATTTTGAGAATCTGGTTATGCCTTTTGGTCTTACTAATGCTCCTGCATTTTTTCAGAATCTGATTAATGACATCCTTAGACCTTTGATCGGTAAAAATGTGGTTGTGTATTTGGATGACATTTTGATTTATTCGCCAGATCTGGAGTCTCATTGGCGGAGCGTGCGTGAGGTATTACAGTTATTAATGGACAATTCGCTTTTTGCTAAGCTGGAGAAATGTGAGTTCGCTGTACAGAGAATTAGTTTTTTGGGCTACATTATCTCCAGCAAAGGTTTTGAGATGGATCCGGTTAAGGTTCAGGCTGTGCAGGAATGGCCTAGGCCTATTGGTTTGAAATCAATACAGAGGTTTTTGGGTTTCGCCAATTACTATAGAAAATTCATAAAAAATTTTTCTAGTATTGTCAAACCTCTGACTGATCTCACCAGGAAAGGTGCTGATGCGGTTCAGTGGTCTTCTGAGGCCATTGAAGCTTTTGTGTATCTCAAGGAGAGGTTCACCTCTGCTCCCATCCTTATGCAGCCTGATGTTACTAGGCCGTTTTTGGTTGAGGTTGATGCTTCCTCTGTGGGGGTTGGCGCAGTATTGTCTCAGGATAACGGGGATGGATTACATCCCTGTGCATTTTTTTCAAAAAAATTTTCGGAGACTGAATTGAATTACGATATTGGTAATCGGGAATTATTGGCTATTAAACTCGCATTTGAACACTGGCGCCACTTCTTGGAAGGTGCGGAATTTCCCGTTCAGGTTCTTACGGATCATAAAAATCTGATATATCTTGACGCTGCCAAGCGCCTGAATGCCCGTCAGGCTAGGTGGGCACTGTTTTTCTCGCGGTTTAATTTCTCCGTTACTTACATCCCTGGTACTAAGAATGTTAAGGCGGATGCCTTGTCTCGCAGTTTTTCTCCCATAGTCGGTGCTGAGAAAGAGGAAAACATTTTACAAGAAGGTGTTGTGATAGCTGCTTTAGACTCCGTTTTGGAAGATGAGATTCTTAAAGCTCAGGAGAATGCCCCATCTAACACTCCTCATGGGAGGTTGTTTGTGCCTGGGACCTTTAGGAGAGATTTGTTTGTTGAGTGTCACGAATCTCGGTTGGCAGGTCATCCCGGAATCTCTGAGACCAAGAGACTGGTGGGTCGCAGTTTTTGGTGGCCTGGATGGCAGAAGGAAGTCATTAAGTGGGTGCGCCAATGTACTATATGTGCTAGATCTAAGTCCTCACATACTCCTGCTGCGGGGTTGCTTTGTCCTTTGGAGGTCCCCAGTGCTCCTTGGACACATTTGGCTATGGACTTTATAACTGACCTTCCCCCCTCTGAGGGTTTTACTGTCATCTGGGTGGTCGTGGACCGTTTTAGCAAGATGTGTCACTTGGTTCCCTTCGTCAAACTGCCCTGCGCTAAAACTCTCGCTAAGGCCTTTGTCAAGGAAATTGTCAGACTTCATGGCGTTCCTACTGACATTGTTTCTGATAGGGGTCCTCAGTTCGTGGCTCGTTTTTGGCGTGCCTTTTGTGACAGGTTGGGAATTCATTTGTCGTTTTCGTCCGGATATCATCCTGAATCTAATGGCCAGACAGAAAGGAAAAACCAGGATGTTGAGCAGTTCTTGCGTTGTTTTGTGGCAGACAATCAAGAGGGGTGGTCTGAGTTTCTGCCACTTGCCGAATTTGCTCTGAACAATCATACATCTTCTTCTGCTGGTTGTTCGCCTTTTTTTTGTTGTTCTGGGAGACATCCGTCGTTTGGGTCGTTCTCCAAGTTGGGATCTGCCGTGCCTGAGGAGGAGAATTTTTCCGGTGATTTGGAAAGAGTTTGGACGGATGTGCGTGGTAATCTTCAGGAGGCCAACAGAAAATCTAAAGACTACTTTGATAGGAAACGACAGGAGGTTTTGTTCGCTGTTGGTGACATGGTTTGGTTGTCCTCTAGGAATCTGCGGTTGAGGATTCCTTCTAAGAAATTGGGTCCCAAGTTTGTAGGGCCCTTTAAGGTGCTTCAGGTTGTCAACCAATCTGCTGTTAGGTTGGAGGTTCCTACCTCCTGGAGAATTAATCCGGTCTTTCATGTCTCTCTGTTAAAAAAAGCTGTTGTGTCGGATGGTGACGCCTCTGCCTCTGTTCCTCCGGTGGTGGAGGACGGGGAATATGAAATTTCTCGCATCCTTGACTCTAGACGGTATAGAGGTAGTTTGCAGTATCTTGTGGCCTGGAAAGGTTTCGGACCCGAGGATAACTCTTGGGTGAGGTCAGATGATGTTTCCGCGTCCAGACTTATCAGAGCGTTTCACAGGAGATTTCCTGATAAGCCTGGTCCTAGGGGATCCGGAGGATCCTCTTAGAAGGGGGGGTACTGTTAGAACCTTGCTGTTAGGTTTTTTTTCCTTTGCTGGTCACTTGACCTTGTTGGCCTATTTAATCCTGCTCCGCCCTTCTGGCTTTGCTGGACTTCATTGTATATCTACTTTCTAGCTAGCCTGTGCTCTGTATCTAACTCTGTTAGTTTGCTTGGTCTACGGACCTCTAGGTTCTATCTATTTTGTTTGTTCGTCTTTCTGCTGCTATTTCTGTTAGGAGGTGTCCCATATTCCTCCCAGTCCTTAGTACTTGTAGGGATTCCCTCCCCAAATCTATAGGTCTCCGTACAGACTAGATTAGGACTTTAGCAGGTCTGATCGCAGGATCAGGTTCCCTGTTACATCGTAGGGATTCAGCTGAGTCTTATAGTAGGGACAGATCTCCTCTCTTTCCTTAGCTTTGGTAGCAGAACATAACACTTGCCCTCCAATAGATCCTTGTAAATGGATTTAAAGTGTATTCATTCAAATTAGAGAGACAATTTAAATTAAAAAGCTTAGAGCTGCCTCGACCACAGGGGGGCTTGCTCGACCCACCAGCAGACAGGCACCAGTATTGGGAGAGGGGGGCTGGCCATCAGGGTTCACCGCGGCTCTGGCACAAACCCGGCGACATGGAGGTGGCACGGGCAGGAGCGGACTGGCCGTGTCGGCTTCTCACTTTTTGGATTTTAGAAGGGCATGACATGCCTATATCTGTGTCTCCCCCTCCTTTTACTCCTCCACCTCTTTTATTTTCGCATGACTATATGTACTTGTCACTTTTCCATGTGTTAGTTATGTCTTCTGAGTAGTTTGTCAGCTTTTGGACACCTTTGAAGGTGTTTTCTATGTGTTTCTATGTGTTTTTGTTTGCCTGCCATTGGTTTTAACGGTGTTCGAAGGTGTTCGACGAACAGTTCGGCGAACACATGGGTGTTCGACGAACCGAGCCGAACTCGAACACTACGGGGGTGGCTCAACACTAGTCTTAAGATGTATTTTCAGGAGTGTACCGCTCCTCTGCCTCCCAGCTTCCTGCTTGCCAGGTGATGGTACTGTCATTATTGACAGTTCGGACCAGTGGCTTAGTTGCACCACTAGTCTGTACTGTGCACTCCTCCGATGTTGCGAACAGAGGCAGGATTACTTCGAGAGTAGGGGCACTGAATCTGCCTGGATCCAGCAATCCGGTAAGCTGCAAAGCAGCAACTACAGCAAAGAGCGTGTAAACTCTGTGCTCCTTGCCTAAGAGAGGTGGCGGGCGACTTAGTCAAAGAACACTAAACCATGAAAATAAAAATTCCTCTATTTTTATGAACGGAGAGGATTTTGATTAAGAGACAAATTGCAAAGTTGCTTGTTTTTACAAGCATTTTACAATTTTACCCATTTAATAAGATGAGGCAACACCTTTGAAGACAACCTGTTATCTCTCCGGATAAATTCTTTTTGGATAGAAAGGTTCAGGAGCAGCTCTTCTTATACCTATGGGACTGCTATTCCTGGCAGAAAAAAACGCACTCGGATTTACATGCATTTTTGACGCATTTTTACATGCCTTTTTTAAGCATTTTTTAAGCGTTTTTGAGCATCAATGAATGATTTTTGGAGCTAAATAAAGTTGGTGGGACATTGAATGTGTCTGTTGTATTTCAAATAAAGTGTTTACACTGTGTCTGTGTTTCTTTACTTTGTTTGGTCATGAAAAGGTCTGATTGACACCTTGACATAACCAAGCAAAAGAGCCGGGTGTCAGCTAGTCCCATTCACCCAATCTTCATTAGCATTTCTATTCATGTAATTTATGCAACTGCTGTGAGCTGTTTTTTTAGCCTGGGAAGGTGCCACTAGGCAAACATTTCCCTGGCCATTAAATGACATCTCACAGCTGGTTCGTTAGCCGCTACGCCCCCCCGATCTGCACTCAGCAGCGCTTTAGACACAATGTATTTATGCAGCGTCCAAAACACGGTGTTCTAATGCCACACTTTCGTTGTCAGTACATGTGAATCCACTGCATATAATGACACTTCAATCGGTCAAAATCTGCAGCGGAGACTAGCGTGTCCACTACAAAAATTGACATGCTGCGGGTGAGTTTGGGTATGTGGCCACGATCAGGAGCCACTGCAGGTTTGACGCTGCGTGTATATACAGCGTCAAACCCGCAGCGTCCAGATGTTACAGTATAGTGTATGTGATCTGTAGAAATCCCACGACCACTATCCATGCACCAGAGGCTGCAGATCACCCATGGACACTGACATACGGCACGTCTTTCAGGACCGCAGCATGTCAAATTGTCTTGCGGAGTCGCTAGTCTCCACAACAGAAATTTGAGCATTAGAATGTATTTAATGCGGTAAATACGCATAGTTCAGTGAACACATGTAGATTTACCTGCGTTCAATAGAATGAAATGTTTTGGACGCAGCAAAAATTTGCATCCAAAGCGCTGCTACGTCTGAATTATGGGCACAAAGCCTAAAATTTTAAAAAAAAATGGCGTGGGCTCCCACGTCATTTTTATAACCAGCAGAAGGAAAGCCGACCACTGGGGATTGATACTAGTAGCCACGGAATGGGCCATTAGCCAAAAATGTTCCCTGGCTATTAATATCAGCCCACAGCTGTTTGTTTAGCCTTCACTGGCTAGATTACAGGGGGACCCCAGAAAAAAATTGAAGTGGGGTCCCCCTATAAAATCTAGCCAGCAAAGGTTAAACTAGACAGCTGCGGGCTGATATTAATAGCCAGGGAAGGGGCTGTGGATACTAGCCCCCTCCGCGGCTATTAATTTCACCCCTCAGCTGTCCCAGATCTGGAGCTTAGCCTTGCTCTTCCACACTGCCCTGGAGTGGTGGCAGGGGGTAATGGGGTTGGGGTTCACGTCAGCCTTGTATTGGCTATTATGATAACAAACACTGCACTTCCGGGTATACTTCGGTGCACAAGTAGGACCCCAATCCTTTAAACAGTATAAGAAAGACTTGGCACTCGCTTCTTCACATAGACTGAAATATTTTATTGTTCATAGAAATTCCAGATTCAAGACTTTTCGGTCAGTAAGACCTTCATCAGTCATCTGGGAGTTGATTACACTGCAGCAGGCAGCACTGGAAAGGTGTCTGCAGTATCCATTGCTCAGACAAGTGGCCAATTGTATTGGCTGACGTGAAGCCCAGGTTAGTAATGGAGGGCGTCTATAAGACGCCGCCATTACTAACCGCATTGTTAACGGCCAGAATAAAGTATTTTAATGAAATAAAAAGCACACATGGTTCTACAATTTTTTTATTACCCGCCCCCGAGGAGCCCTCCATCTCCTGAAAAAAAAATTAAAACAACAAACAACAGCATTCCTCACCTGTCCGTTGTCAATGACGTAGCCCATGATCCCATCTGTCCCACGACGATCCGGATCATTTCTACAGCTGCAGAAATCGCTGATGTCACTGCTGTAGAATACAGCACTGTATACTGACAGGGGTGTAAAATCACCCCTGTCAGTGTACAGTGCTGCAGGGGGTCACTGAGGTTCATCGGCTGAAGATCAGCTGATGAGCCCCGGTGAGCTAGAGACCGTGGGAACATTCTTGTGAATGTTCCCACGCTAAGCATCAGCTAATCGGTCATGAGACCGATCAGCTGATTACTGGCTTCAGCAATCAGCTGATGGTCACGTAACCATCAGCTGATTGCTGCTGGCACTGATCACCTGATGGTCTCGTGACCATCAGGTAATCAGTGACGTCACCGCATGTCCTGGAAGTACACTGCGGGGCTCGAGCTTGTGCCCTGCAGTGTACCGCGAGCCGCCGAAGAGGAAATATCGCTGAGGAGGACACCTGGGGCCGCCGGACAGGTGAGTATGAAGGTTTTTTTTTAATTTTCACTTTTTATTCTTTTTTTTACTGGCACTGGCATGCGGGCTAGGAGGAACAGGCTGCTGCTTCTCCCATCCACGCTGCTCTCGCTGTTATCAGCCAGAACAGCGGTCGGATGAGAGGAGTAGCAGTCTCCTCTCCCGACCCGGGTACCAGCCGCTGCGTGATTCCGGCGCGATTTTGTGCCTATTGCTTTACATTGAAACACAGCAAATCCGCATGTATACATGCAGGTTTGCTGTAATTCAATGCCAATGGGTGCGATTTTGCCGCAAAATCGCGCCTGAATTGGTAGTGCTGCGGTTTTTGCCGCAATGATAATCCGCAGTGGAAATTTCCGCATCATGTGCACAGCACATGCGGATTATCATTGCTCTACATGGCAGACCTATTACCAAGCGGTTTTAATGCGTTTCCACAGCGGAAAAAAACGCATTAAAACCGCATCGTGAGAACTTAGCCTTATTCCTAGAAATACAGTATATAAATAAATTAACAACTGGCTGTTACTGGTTGGTTACACAAAGTGACATTATCCAATCAATGGTGAGTGTGTAGGGCCATGGTCCCTAACCTTTTTTTTTATCCCGAGACCCACATTCAAATCTAAGAGATGTTCTTGAGCCACGTTTAGCCTCCACTCCTCTCCTCCACAGAGTACAGAGTTGTGACACTCGGAACAGACTATGACTGGTGTGATGATAGACAAAGGTTCCCCACAAAACGCAAACTGAGACCTCGTGGTCCACCTCCCATATAGGCAGTGTACTTAGATAGAAGGGTTCCTACTTTACCCAGTTCAGTATTATGATATTATGCACACTCACCACACTATTACATCTATTACATCCAGCTTCAAGTACCTGGTCTGACTATCAGTACCATCCATCCTTTCTCCAGCTTACAATATTTACTTCTCTCCCCAATCTCCCCTTCCAATATATGCACATCCAGATCTTCTCTTCTATGCAGGGCTATTCACAAAAGTCACCAATTGAAGACCTTCGCTTCATAACTGGTTGCTCTACCTGGTGCTAATGCACCAAGCTGACAGTCTTTGAGCCACACATCATAGGCCCGCGAGCCACCTGTGGATCATGAGCTACAGGTTGGGGACCCTTGGTGTAGGGATATACCATTTTGACTAAAAGAACACTGAGTTGTGAATGCATTCATTATTCAGTAGGAGTAACAGAGGAGCTGAGCTATTGGCAAAGATACTCTATAATTGTTATTTCATGGGAATTACCTGTATTTACTATAATAGGCTGATAATAGGTCATCCACAAATCCCAATATACAGTGAATATGATTCAGTTTACAGACAGGTTTCATTACCTCATTTTTCTTCATAGTTTCCTTCTGATCTTTGTCCCCTGTCAAATTCGTCTCCAATAAAGCCTTCCCAATCAATGATATTTCACCCTGTAAAGACCGTTGTTCCTAAATAAAGATAGGACATAGTCATATTCACATAGCATGGACCAACTTTTAATGCATACTAATAGACATTTTCACAAAAATTAGTGTATTTATGTTTGATGTAATCGTAAAATTTTAATGGTACACTTCAATTGGCCATACAAGGACTTACCCTAAGTGGATTTCCAGGCAATACAAAGTATAGAAGTTTTAATAAATTATAGGGCTTTTACAGCCACAAACAGTTATTATCTATTCAAATATGATAAAGTTTGCAACTGGAGCATCCTTTTTAGATAAACCTACCTGTGTATATTTTGTAATGCTCTGACTAACACGGCAAGCTGCAATACTGAATAACATTTGGGCACTATTACATCACATAACTCTGTAGTTTAATGTAGGTTTATAACAGAGATGAGCAAATCTTTTGAAATTGTAACTGTAAGTCAACGATTTTGACACATTTTTCAAAGAAATTTGATTCACAGAAAATTCACCAAAATCTAAAGTACTTCAATGCCTCCAGTTCTGATAGATATGTATGATGACACTCTGAGGTCTCGTTGGATTTGATCCAGTCCCCTTTCAAGCTCTTTAACATACACACTTGGTCAAAATTGTTGGTACCCCTCGTTTAATGAAAGAAAAACCCACAATGGTCACAGAAATAACTTGAATCTGAGAAAAGTAATAATAAATTAAAAATCTATGAAAATGAACAAATGAAAGTCAGACATTGCTTTTCAACACTGCTTCCACAGAATTTAAAAAAAAAATAAAAAACATGAAATAGGCCTGGACAGAAATGATGGTACCCCTGAAAATAATGTGACAAAAGGGACATGTTAAATCAAGTTGTGTCCACTAATTAGCATCACAGGTGTCCACAATCTTGTAATCAGTCAGTGGGCCTGTATATAGGGCTACAGATACTCACTGAGCTGTTTGGTGACATGGTGTGTACCACACTCAACATGGACCAGAGGAAGCAAAGGAAAGAGTTGTCTCAGGAGATTAGAAAGAAAATTATAGAAAAGCATGTTAAAGGTAAAGGTTATAAGACCATCTCCAAGCAGCTTGATGTTCCTGTAACTACAGTTGCACATATTATTCAGAAATTTAAGATCCATGGGACTGTAGCCAACCTCCCTGGACGTGGCCACAGAAGGAAAATTGATGACAAATGAAAGAGACGGATAATACGAATGGTAACAAAAGAGCCCAGGATAACTTCTAAAGAGATTAAAGGTGAACTTCCAGCTCAAGGAACATCAGTGTCAGTTCGCACCATCCGTCGTTGTTTGATCCAAAGTGGACTTCATGGGAGACGACCAAGGAGAACACCATTGTTGAAAAAAAGTGTCCTTCTATGAGCCCTGACCTAAATCCTATTGAGCATCTTTGGAAAGAGCTGAAACATGCTGTCTGGAAAAGGGAACCTTCAAACACGAGACAGCTGAAGCAGTTTGCTCATGAGGAGTGGGCCAAAATACCTGTAGAGAGGTGCAGAAGTCTCATTGACAGTTACAGGAATCATTTGATTGCAGTGATTGCCTCAAAAGGTTGTTAAACAAAATATTAAGTTAAGAGTACCATCATTTCTGTCCAGGCCTATTTCATGAGTTTAATTTTTTTTTAAATTCTGTGGAAGCAGGGTTGAAGAGCAATGTCTGAATTTCATTTGTTCATTTTCATAGATTTTTAATTTATTATTACTTTTGTTGAGGACACCTTGACATTACTGAGGTTATATTTACACACGTGGTCAAAATTGTTGGTACCCATCGTTTAATGAAAGGAAAACCCTTGTGGGGTTTTTCTTTCATTAAATGAGGGGTACCAACAATTTTGACCACGTGTGTAAATATAACCTCAGTAATGTCAAGGTGTCCTCAACATATATGGCTAAGGGTAACAAACTATGGGTAACAAACCCAATAGGCATCTGCAAATTGTGCAGTGGCATACCGGGAAATACACATTAATACCCAGAAAATTGTAATTTTCATCAAAGCTGAAGATAATGGTAAAAAAAATAGTAATCATGGAAGCCATGGATTTAAACAAAAAACAAATTGCCGTTTTGGGCCCAATCCTGTACAGGGGCTAGCTAGTGGAAAACACCAGTCAATGTCCATAAGATGCTCAAAAGAAAATAGTAATTACAGAAGCTATAGATATTTTAAAGAAATGTAAGTCTTTTAAGCCTAATCCTGTGCATGGGTCTGATAGAGGAATTTAATCCAGTAAATAACCATAACATACAAATTTTCACAGTGATGGTGCTGCTGCTGCTACTTGCGGCTCTAATATTCTTATTACCAGCTCCTGTGGTATGTTTTTTTACAATTTTCTATCCAATGCCATTGATGCTTTTTCTTTTACCATACATTTTTAGTACATTGGAATTAACTTTTTTCACTGTTTTGAACTACAATTTCCCCCTCCCCAAAAAGAACCGACCAAGAAATGCTAGGAACACGGCACACCCAGAAAACAACAGCATCAACAGTATTAGTATGGTGCTTATATACATTAAGTTTGACTATAAAATGTGTGTGCAAAAGAATTAGTAATTTTGAGACAAGCACACTTGTGGGACAGATAGCCACACAGTTAAATGTCTTTTTATTTATTTTTTTAAACACAATTTCCCATTTCCCCAAAACAACTGGCCAAGAAATACTAGGTATAATGTATACGAAAAAATCATCAGTGACTACAGGTCACAGAATTGGTGTTGCATGTATGTACATCAAATTTGACTAAAATGGATTTACAAAAGATCAGCAGTTTGTGACAAGCACAATTTGTGCGGCACAAGTCACACAACTAAATGTTGTTATTTTTTCACTTTTCTTTTGTATTTATGCAAACATAATTCCCTACTTCCTAAATAGGACTAAGAAATGCTAGGTAAACGACAAAAAAATAACAGCGACAACAGGCCGCAGTATTGATGAAGCGTCTATGTACAGTTAGGTCCATATATATTTGGACAGAGACAACATTTTTCTAATTTTGGTTCTAGACATTACCACAATGAATTTTAAGCAAAACAATTCAGATGCAGTTGAAGTTCAGACTTTCAGCTTTCATTTGAGGGTATCCACATTAAAATTGGATGAAGGGTTTAGGAGTTTCAGCTCCTTAACATGTGCCACCCTGTTTTTAAAGGGACCAAAAGTAATTGGACAATTGACTCCGAGGCTATTTCATGGACAGGTGTGGGCAATCCCTTCGTTATGTCATTCTCAATTAAGCAGATAAAAGGCCTGGAGTTGATTTGAGGTGTGGTGCTTGCATTTGGAAGGTTTTGCTGTGAAGTAAACATGCGGTCAAAGGAGCTCTCCATGCAGGTGAAACAAGCCATCATTAAGCTGCAAAAACAGAAAAAACCCATCCGAGAAATTGCTACAATATTAGGAGTGACAAAATTTACAGTTTGGTACATCCTGAGAAAGACAGAAAGCACTGGTGAACTCATCAATGCAAAAAGACCTGGGTGCCCACGGAAGACAACAGTGGTGGATGATCACAGAATAATCTCCATGGTGAAGAGAAACCCCTTCACAACAGCCAACCAAGTGAACAACACTCTCCAGGAGGTAGGCGTATCAATATCCAAATCTACCATAAAGAGAAGACTGCATGAAAGTAAATACAGAGGGTTTACTGCACGGTGCAAGCCACTCATAAGCATCAAGAATAAAAAGGCTAGACTGGACTTTGCTTAAAAACATCTAAAAAAGCCAGCACAGTTCTGGAAGAACATTCTTTGGACAGATGAAACCAAGATCAACCTCTACCAGAATGATGGAAAGAGAAAAGTATGGCGAAGGCATGGTACAGCTCGTGATCCAAAGCATACCACATCATCTGTAAAACACGGCGGAGGCAGTGTGATGGCTTGGGCATGCACGGCTGCCAGTGGCACTGGGTCACTAGTGTTTATTGATGATGTGACACTGGACAGAAGCAGCCGAATGAATTCTGATGTATTCAGAGCCATACTGTGTGCTCAGATCCAGCCAAATGCAGCCAAACTGATTGGTCGTCGTTTCATACTACAGATGGACAATGACCCAAAACATAAAGCCAAAGCAACCCAGGAGTTTATTAAAGCAAAGAAGTGGAATATTCTTGAATGGCCAAGTCAGTCACCTGATCTCAACCCAATTAAGCATGCATTTCACTTGTTAAAGACTAAACTTCAGACAGAAAGGCCCACAAACAAACAGCAACTGAAAACCACCGCAGTGAAGGCCTGGCAGAGCATCAAAAAGGAGGAAACACAGCGTCTGGTGATGTCCATGAGTTTAAGACTTCAGGCAGTCATTGCCAACAAAGGGTTTTCAACCAAGTACTAGAAACGAACATTTTATTTACAATTATTTAATCTGTCCAATTACTTTTGGTCCCTTTAAAAACAGGGTGGCACATGTTAAGGAGCTGAAACTCCTAAACCCTTCATCCAATTTTAATGTGGATACCCACAAATGAAAGCTGAAAGTCTGAACTTCAACTGCATCTGAATTGTTTTGTTTAAAATTCATTGTGGTAATGTCTAGAACCAAAGTTAGAAAAATGTTGTGTCTGTCCAAATATATATTGACCTAACTGTATGTCTAATCACACTAATATAAAAAGTGTGCAAAACATCAGTAGTACTATTTATGCCTTTGTGAGGCAGTCACATGGTTAAATGTTTTTTTTTCAGCAATATTGGTTGCTTGCTTCTGTATGAATGCAGAAAATTGTAATAGAAATTTAGTAGCACCACAACCACACTGATCAAGCAAGCGACAGCTCCTCCTTATCAATTATATCTGTATTATTCTCATTTCCTCATACACTAATCTTCTACATTGCTTGCTGTGCTGTCACACACACTATTTGAACAATTTGCTCAGTATTTTATGGTTTATTCCCCTTAAAGGGGTTGCCCGGTCTGCGGTCACTCTGTGTGACTGCAGACTTATGAATCCCCCCAGCGCATGCTCTGTTCGCTGCGGGGATTCGCCGGTATGAGACCCGGTAATGGAGGGTATGTATGTGTTATACATACCCTGGCCAGTGGGTGTGGCCTCACTCTCCATACAATTTTATAGAGCGAGGCCGCGCCTTCTGGTCAGACGCGTCCACTGGCCGTCCAGGTCACTACACGGGGCGTGGGCTGAAGCGAGGAGGCGCTGAATGGCCGGGGGTATGTATAACGTATACATAGCCTCCGGTCCCGGGTCTCATACCGGTGAATCCCCGCAGCTCACAGTGCCTGCACTGGGGGAATTCATAAGTCTGCAGTCACACAGAGTGACTGCAGACTTATCACTTTTGACCAGACAACTCCTTTAAGCCGTGAGCTTTGGCTTCCTCTCACTATCCCGAATCCCCACATTCCAAGCTTCTGCTTTATACAGGCTATGATAGGCCCACCTGCTTGGCTGAGTTATACCATGTGATGCAACAGCTGCAAGGCATTATGGGGAAGCCATCCTGGCCGCACCCAAGGACGTGTGAGCCTTCATTGGCTAATGCAGTCTTTAGCAATGTGTTAAGTGGCAGCAGACATTTTGGGCGATTGGAGTGAAGTGAATCGCAAATTGCTAAAATTAGCTGGATTCAGCAAATTCCCAGAAATTTCAGCAAGAATTTGATTTGCTCACCTCTAGTTTACACTATTGAATTTTTTTTTCTAAACTAGTTCAAGATCCCATTTTAATTAACTTCTTTACATATCTTTTTATGTTTATTAGAGCTCTGTAGAGCTTCATGTCAATAATACTCAATAATAATAATGTAGGCATTAAGCTCCTAAGCCCCCTCTAGTGGCAGCTGCAGATATCCAGAAGTTCATCTTTCAAACCAATATCTATGCAAGGGATTTGGAATTATGTAGCAGCCGATGATATGTCTGGCCACTGGAAATATATTTCAAGAAATTAACCATTACACAATTTAGGATGTAAAAATACTGTTACAGGCCAGGTGCTGTATCATTGTCCATATTCTGTCTCAACTTCTGCACATCAGTTTACCGCAGCAACCTGATGCATCCTGATAATGTCATCTACTTGAGTCAATTAAACTGGCTTAGATGGCGGGAAACAAGCAGAGTATTCAGGTAGTTGGCATTCTTCCACCAGTTAGAGTTGCATTTCAGCCTTTCTACAACTCTGCCATACCAGCATCCGAGCACTACAACTCGCCTACATTGTTGTTACAGCACTGCTACGTCAGCAATCCAGAACTGCTACAGCTCTGCTACTGCAGTTGTCATGTTCCAGCTCCACTACATCTTCTAATCCACTGCACCCCGACTTGTTTGTCCTGCTGCACCAGTGCCACCTATCCATGTTGCTCTAGAACTGCTCATCCAGTCAAGGGGCTTTGAGGACCCACCAGGTGAGACTTTACAAATACATGATAATAAAGATGGATATTTTAAAACAAGACAAATTTGAGGAGCTTTGTGGCAGTCACCTCCTGCTCAATGTGGTCATGATCTGGCCCAATTACATCTAATCTTCTTACTCGGAATGCTATACATTTTATACATTGTAATTCTGCCTAAATGAATTAAAAGAGCCCCTATGAACTATCTGGTTCTCTGATGTCATCCACATGTGTTTGTTAAAAACATGTCAAGGATAATGTTCATGTGTGATAAGAGCCTATGGTATGTGCAAATGCTTGTTATGACCAGAGGCAACTAACAGGCTGTATAAATTAAATACCTTTTCATATTCCTCTTTACTTTGATTCAGTGCCGCTTGCAGCTGTATTTCTTCTTCTTCGGGGGCTGAAGGAACTTTCTTTATTCAAAAGGAAAACATCAAGTAAATATAACATTTAATAAGACAGGGTATACAGCAATATAACAAAGAAGGGCTAAAATTACTCAAAATGTTTGGTATGTGATCATAAAGATTGAATATCAAAGTAAAGATTGAGCCAGGACTCAACGAAAAGGAGGAGCGGCACAGGGCGCATGCATCATACTGTCCATCATGGCTCCACATGTCTTTGTACGGAGTACTAGTTTGGCACTTTGGCCCGTTGACCTCCACCAACCTTTATTCAGCCCTGGATAGCCTCATCACATAATAGAGTTTATTTGTACCTCGGACAGCGGTGATGTTATAGATTTGGGCAACTGGGGACTGAAGTCGTGGTGTAGAGTAGACCTGATACATTCTTTGCTTTTGGCCATATGAACAAAAATGAAATGATTTCAAAACTTAACAATTTGTTAAAAATATGTCATGGATAGTATGATAAGGTAAATTTTTTCGTTTCTATCAATTATTTAACTCCTTTCCCAAGGAGCTAATTTTCATTTTTGAGTTTTTCTTTTTTCCTCACCTTTTTCCAAAAGTCACAGGTTTTTAATTTTTCCATTGACGTAGCCATATGAGGGCTTGACTTTTGCGGGACCAGTTTGTCCTTTTGAACAGCACCATTCATGTTACCTTATAATGTACTGAAAAATGATAAAAAAAAATCCAAGTGCAATGAAATTAAAAAAAAAAAAAAACCTTTGCTGTTTGGGTTTTGTTTTTACAGCATTCATTGTGTGGTAAAAATGACCTGGCATCATGATTCAACACATCAGCATGAATACGGTGATAACAAACTTTTCCCATTTTTTTTATTATTTTAGTGGTGAAAAAATTGGGAAATTTACAAGAAAAGTGTTTTTGTTTTGCCATTTTCATTTTCCAAGATCTGTAAAAAATTTTCCGTGGATGGGGCTGTGTGAGGGCCTGTTTTTTTGCGTGCCAATTTACCTTTTTTTCATACCATTTTGGAATAGATACAATATGTTGATTGCTTCTTATTACATCTATTGCAGTGTTTTGGTGACCCCCCCAAAACATTTTTGACCTTTTTTTTTTTCATTTTACTTTTCTTTTTGTCTTTTGAAGGAGGACTTGAGCCTGCGATCATGTGATCACTTATACTTTCTACTGCAATACAATTGTATTATAGTATATGGTAAAAATCCCAGTCTCCTTTGATGGCTAATCCACATGTTGAGTTTCAACAGTGTTGTAATGGCAGCTACGGGGTCTTCAGCAGATCCCAAGCTGCCATAGCAACCCATTGGCACCCCACGATCATGTCACGTGGGGGAATGGATGTTGGGAATGGCACGCTCCCCAGTCTGAGATCGACAGCGGCATTTAAGTGGTTAACAGCAATGTGTGAAACTCAGTTACACATGCTGCCGTTATAGGCAAATGATGGCTATGATGTCCGCTTCATACATGTACAGTAAACGTCAGGAAGGGTTTACTAAACTGTGCAAATAATAATTTATTAATAAAGCGTAATAAAAACTAAAATGACAATACAATGAATGTCCAAGAAAATACATCAAATTGACATTCAGAAAAAATCCTGATTTAGCAAAATTGGGTTTTAGATGCTTGGGCAACTATAGGATGACTTCATAGGGTGGTGACTGAATTGAGCAATTGTAGGATTTAAGTTAAATAATATGCTGTACAAATTATATTGTGACTACACGGCTATAATTATAATAATATAATTATATTCATTATATTACATCTACCTGTTAAGCATTAAAGGATATACATATATTGCGTAGGTACAATCCAAGCATTTAAATATTACAGATGTGTCCAGATAATGGTACATATACTGTATTCTGCTTGAGATAAAGTAAATAAGGATTTTAGCAAGTGCACATTCTTGTAGCATTCCTCAGCATTGCACTGATTTAGTTGGGTTATTATTAAGAGCATATGTTATGCCCACTCCCCAAAAAGAGATTTCGGGTTCAGTATACTCCGATGAGATCCAAAAACCTGGCACAAAATGCTAATGGCAATCATTTGGATTTTACAGTGAACCCAGTTACAAGGTTGAGTAGAGTATTGAACTTTAATAGCCTGGAAAGTAGAAAGTGTTGTCGTCTCTCTGTCTATGGTCAAAACATAATTAGTAACAATCTTGACAGTATGCGCTCCGGTGGGTAACAACTTGGTGTCAAAGGTGTCTTCACACACACGTTTTAGGAAAGACGTAGTGTCATCACGAGCCACCATCAGCAGCATTCAGCACAGGCAGAGTGTGCAGAAGAAGCCAAGGATAGAGCACCACTCTCGTTGGCTTGACATGATGTCCCCAGTCTGTGGGCTGTCAAACAAACCAGCTTAAAGACAACCAATGACTAGGTCAAAAGTGGCTACATTTTGATCTTACTTTATTCCTTCTGCTCCCCTAGGTATTTTCTGTTTTCTTCTTTTCTAAAATTCACTATATTACATCCACCTTCCTTTTTATTTAGTGCAAATTTGTATGCTCTTTACTAGGGAAGGGGGGGTACTCACAAGATTCTCTCACCCCATATGTGACTGAAATGTAACTCGACCTAGCCGTGGAGGTTGGCACCCTAAAATAAATGCAAATGGCGCCCCCGCTCACCGATGACTGACCCTAATTGGTCCTATTATATAGGAACACTTCAATATAAGGGACTCACAGTAAAGTAGTCACTTTCTGAAGGATCAATCTAGACCAAACCATATAGGAAAATTTCAGTATAAAGGACTCACATCACGATAATTTAGTCAAATGGGACATATAGGCCAAGCAGACAGACAAAACCGCAGGATATCCTAATGAAGGATACAATCATTTATATCTCCAAAGACCTACAACTAGGCCACAGCACATCATGGATGTCAATGTGTTGATAGAAAAATATTTAGATTTGAGAGTCCTCAGTGGTTGATACCATCCTTTCAGTTAGCCATTAAAAGGTAACAGATTGCAAGCTTTCGAGACTACTCAGGCCTCTTCATCACTCAGGCATAGTATAACCCAATATCTGAAGAGTTACATATTTATACACATTAGGACACAGAAATAATGCAATAGATGAGACAGGTTAAGCAGAGCAATTACTGTGGGAGAAAGATAAACAGTTCTGGTTGTAAATATTGGATTGGTTCATAGATAAGGACTGTTATGATGACCCCAAAGTTCTGAGGACCACATTCCTTAGTTGATGTAGAATGACATAAATCCATGCGACACATTCATTCCTGGTCTGAAGGTGTCAAAGGTCATCATCAGTTTGTATTCCCAAACCTTTCTGTCTCTCTGAGATTTGAAGTTACCTTTTAATACCAATAATTTCATGTCTGTGATGTTGTGATCAGGTAAACAAAAATGCTTGGCCACAGGTAGATGTATTTTTTTTTTCTTTTATTGTGTGGCGATGATGATTCATCCTTGTCCTAAGTTTTTGCCCTGTCTTCCCTACATATAGACCACCTGATGGACATTTGGTGCATATAATTAAGTACACTACAGTAGATGTGATGCAGCTGAAAGTACCTGGGATCTTGTAGTCCTGATGGGAATTGGGGATCTTTATCTTGTCTGTGGTCATTATAAATGGACAGATTTTTAATTTTTTCTGGTTGCAGGGAAAGATACCTGTAGGTGGTGGAGATGACAATGATGCTTCTTAAATTGGGGGTTGCCTGAAACACAGAAGTGGGGGTCTGGAAATATGAATTGTAATCGGGCATCTTTTTGTAGTAAGGCTTGTAGTTTCCATGCAGCTCTCCTTAGCACCTCCAGATTTGGGTTGTAGGTGACTACTAGAGGCACCCGGTTGCTTTTTTGTTTAGTTTTGTAATGTCGGAGATGATTCCTTGATATTCTGGTGGCTCTTGTAATCTGGTTCTCAATTGTTCTTGGATGGTAGCCCTGATTCAAAAAGGTCTTTCTGAGGCCACCAAGGTATTTGTCTCTATCCATAGGGTTGGAACATATCTAATTGTATCTGATGGTTTGGCAGTAGACAATTGAGTTTTTTATGTGTTTTGGATGGAAACTGTCCCATTAAGGTATGTTGGACGGTCGATTGGCTTCCGGTACAAGGATGTCTCTATTTCATTGTTCTGTAGCTTGATGATGGTGTCCAAAAAGTTAATTTCAAAATAGGAGTAGTTGAGTATTAAGTTGATGGTGGGATGAAATTGATTAAAGTGTTCATGGAACGTTTTCAGCTGTTGCTCAAACCCCATCCAGATGATTAATATATCGTCAATGAAACGATAGTAGGCCAGAGGCCTGATGGGACATGAGGACAAAAAGTCACTTTAAAGCTTGGCCATGAAAAGATTTGCGTAATGTGGAGCCGTTTTACTTCCCATCGCTGTACCAGTCTCCTGTAATTATATGTTGTTATCAAATTCAAGTAATTGTGGGTGAGGATGAATTTTGTAAGTTTCACCACAGAATCGACATTAATTCCTATATTTTCCATGAAAATTTTGCAGGCATTTAATCCATCCTGGTGTGGGATATTAGAGTACAAAGATTCCACATCCATGGTGGCCAGGATGGTTCATGTCTCATCTATTGCATTATTTCTGTGTCCTAATGTGTATAAATATGTGACTCTTTAGATATTGGGTTATACTATGCCTGATGAAGAGGCCTGAGTAGTCTCGAAAGCTTGCAATCTGTTACCATCTTTTCAGTTAGCCATTAAAAGGTATCGACCACTGAGGACTCTCAAATCTAAATATTTTTCTATCTACTGTCTAACACGGTACAAATATATATATATATATATTTTTTTTTTTTTCCCTGTATCAAAATGTATTGATACCAATTTTCTCTGGAGCCTCCTGAAGAACCATATGACGGAGGGGAAACACGTTGAGGCTATATACATGGCAGGGGATGCAGATAAGTGCAACTCAAATCTGGATTCCTTGTTATTTGTTTTTGCATCTATGTCCCTTTTTTGATTATATTTAGTAGGTGATATAAATGATTGCATCCTTCATTAGGATATTTTGCAGTGAAGTCTGTCTATTTGGCCCATATGTTCCATTTGACTAAATTATCATAAGTCCTTTATACTGAAGTGTTCCTATATGGTTTGGTCTGGACTGAGCCTTCAGAATTTGACTACTTTGCTGTGAGTCCCTTATATTAAAGTGTTCCTATATGGTTGGTCTGATAAGAATATTCAGATTTTTTTAACTACATTAATTAAGTAAGGCGAGGAATTAGTAGGACCAATTAGGATCAGCCGTCGGTGAGCAGGGGAGCTATTTGTGTTTATTTTAGGGTGTCAACCTCCGTGGCTAGGTAGGGCTACACTTCAGGGACATATAGGGTGAGATAGCATTATGGTAATATATATTACTCTATTTGGGGCATAAATTATTCTTTTTTTTCTTCGTTGTGGTATTTGTACAATATTCATCACAAGAAACACTGTTACCTCTATTATTTGGTTTTCTTTCTAGTGTATGCAATATTTATCTTAAGTAAAATTGTGTGTATGTAATTCCCCATAATATTGTTTTTTTCTCTAATTTTATATTTATATAAGTTTTAAATAATATAGTAAAACTTACATTTTAACAGGTATTTTTTGTAAGCCACCACTCACTGACCTGATATGTTTGTAAGTCTATTTTGGATATGCACTAAATTAAAAGCCCATATATCTGGAATTGTATGAAGGATATAAAAAATCTACTACTCCGTAGAGCAATAGGAATAAAATAAGAGGAAAAAAATGATCACTTTTGACCTGGTGATAGGCTTCCTACTGCCACTTCAATACAGTGAGTTTTTGTTCTCCCTTATGCCTAATCACCCAGAAGAAATAAGATCATTGTGAAGATGTCACTGACCAAAATAACAGGTTGGTCGTGGTTTAGTGGCCTGAATCAGGGGTTGCCTGAGCATCGGGGCTCGAGTGGCGGGGGTTTTAATGAGTAAGGAATTTTAGCTTTTTTTTATTTCATGACATTTGTGAAGTCAACTCCTTCAATAACAATGTAATAGCCATTTCTAATAGCAATGCGCAATAATAACATAATAACAGCAGATATTTGAAGAGCGCAGGCTTATATTGTACCTTTTCAGATTCTTCTTTACTCATAGCTAAAGCAAGCTGCAGCTGAAGTTCTTCCTCCCCGGTACTCTGAGGTCTTGCATGTTCTAATTCTGGAGAAAGAGCTGAAACAGAAGCTAAAAAAGAGAAAAGAACACAATCATTATAGATCTTAATTCAAATGGCAATTCCTGAGTATTCATTAGTAGAGTTAGCACAAATCGATTCCCGGTCTATCGGCAACATCAGTACTCTGTGGCCACTGGACAGCAGCCATGAGAACCGCCTCTTACCTTACAGCATCTGCGGCTCTTCTTTTGATTAGCCAGCCCGGCATGACATCATTGTTGCAGTGTTACGTATGTGTGATAGCGCTGCAGACAAGCTAATCAAACGAAGAGTCATGGATGCCATCAGGTAAGAGGCAGTACTCATGGCTCCCATCCAGTAGCCAGAGATTACTGACGTGGCTGATGGACTGGGTCATGTGAATCAATATGCACTAACCTTAGTCATTAGGAGTTTCATCCTTGTCTAGCCCTCAAAGAACACAAAAGAATCAGCTTTCCCTACATGATAATGGCTGATTAACCTGTCATTTTTCTGACATACACTGCAAAGCAATACTTGAACCAAAGCTCTCACTGAGTAAAGCCCCCCACACACAATAAGTAGCCAACAACTATTTCTCCCGACTTCCCCACACAAGAGCACTCGGCTCAGCGCTCATGGATTGTCTGTGAGAGAGTCAGTCCTCTGGAAGTGGCCTATCTCCGGAGAACAAAAGGATCATGAGTCCAAAATCAGACATGCCAGACCCTTCTCTCCTCCGACATCATCTGTCAGGGAAGAGTTGGGGGGCCCAAATACACATTAGACTGTCAGCCAATCCTGCCAATATTGGCGGGTTCAGCTAATGATAAACTAAAGTGCATGGGGCTTAAAGCCTACAAACTCTAGCAGAGAATAGAACAAACCCCTATATAGTTTTTTATTATATAGGAATAATGTCATGATTCATAAATTAATGTATTTTCACTATTCTTTATGCCTATTTTTCCTCCAAATGCATTTTATGGACTATGCACACTTCAATGTCTTTGGCACCATCTTCTGGGTAGAATGAACAATTGAACAGTTTTAATATGGAAACAGTAGAAGGATCAGTTGAAAGCAATATCAAAGCCTTCATCACTATTTGCAGTAAAACAAAAATACCATGACCTCAACTCTGAACCCAATTATAAGTCAATGGGGTAAGAATTTGTCAGTATACATATGACAAATCAGATCCATCACAGCTATCATGGCTTTGATATGAACTGAACCAATAATACTAACACCGATCTCACATGTGTGTGAAATACCGACCATGCTTGGATCTCAAGACTGGTCCAACAACCGGTTCTCCTGACCTAAGCTAACTGTCACATTGGCATGTCTATAAGGCAAATAGTTCAGGTCAGTAGACAATGCAAACCATGTATGGTTTATATTTCACTGGCCTAATGTGAACAGAATCTCAAAAAAGGATCACCATTCTTATTACCTTCATTATATCTTAGCCTATGACTGCTGTCAATGGCTGCAGTTACATGGGACAGTCTTCTTCTGGTTGCTTGAGCTTGTGCCCTCTCTTGCTTTATTCGCTCCTCATCTTTCAGTAGAGATACTATCTGTTTGGCCTTCTCTCGCACATTAATGCCATGGTCTTTTCCATCACGATCCAAGAATTGAAAATCCTTCAGAGTCTGTACAGCAATGATATTCTCATTACATTCTTGCACCACTTTGTTAGATCCATTTTTGATTAAATAGTCCAAAAGGGTGAGACCTTTATAAACATGACGCCAGTTCTTTCCATTGTCATTCAGTCTCCTCCAGACCATCATCATGACCCCAGGGAACTCTGCACTATGAGTCATTTGAGCAATTTCATTCATAAGAGTAGTGGACGGTCCCCATGGGTCATTTGAAGTTGCCTCTCGAACCTTAACTTCAGCATCAGAATAATTGTGAACGATGTTCTTTACTTGACGACGTAAAGATGAAGTAGCCATGATGAGATATTATGTTTCTTAACTAGAATTTCTTATTGTCTGCTCAACTAATTTGGATAAAGAAGTCAGATTTCGTATTTGCTTTTTGTTGAAATGTTCTGATATCTGTAAAATAAATGTGGGTGTGAGAAACATTTTTTTAGTACCTTGAACAAAACTGTTACAATGTACATGCAGTTCCATCTATAGGCAGCCTGGGCATAGGCAAGAGGAGCTGAGCAAAGTGATATTTTGTTTTGTTGGAAAAGATTCAGTGTACCATATTTTTCAGACTATAAGACAGGGTGTGACTATTTTCCTCCTCTAAAACCTAGGTGCCTAGGACCATAAGAGGCACCTAGGTTTTAGAGGAGGAAAATAGAAAAAAACTGAAGCAAAAAATGTGGTAATGACGCACTGTTATGGGGGGGATCTGTTGCTGACACTGTTATAGGGGTAATGTCCTTCAATTGTGTACCAATATGATCCCCATCCAGGCATATGTGATCTCCATCCTGGCATACATGGCCTCCATCCTGGTATACATGGCCCCCCATTCTGGTATACATGGCCCCCATCCTGATATACATGGCCCCCCATCCCCATCCTTGTATACATGGTCCCCCATCCCCATCCTGGTATACATGGCCCCCATCCCCACCCTGGTATACATAGCCCCCATCCCCACCCTAGTATATATGTCCCTCATCCTCATCCAGGTATACATGGCCCCCCATCCTGGTATACATGGCCCCCATCCCCATCCTGGTATACATGGCTCTCCATTCCCATCCTGGTATACATGGCCCCCCATTCTGGTATACATAGCCTCCATCCTGATATACATGGCCCCCCATCCCCATCCTTGTATACATGGTCCCCCATCCCCATCCTGGTATACATGGCCCCCATCCCCACCCTGGTATACATGGCCCCCATCCCCACCCTAGTATATATGTCCCTCATCCTCATCCAGGTATACATGGCCCCCCATCCTGGTATACATGGCCCCCATCCTGGTATACATGGCTCCCCATTCCCATCCTGGTATACATGGCCCCCCATTCCCATCCTAGTATACATGGCCCTCCATCCTGGTATACATGGCCCCCATCCCCACCCTAGTATATGTGTCCCTCATCCTCATCCAGGTATACATGGCCCCCCATCCTGGTATACATGGCCCCCCATCCCCATCCTGGTATACATGGCTCCCCATTCCCATCCTGGTATACATGGCCCCTCATTCCCATCCTAGTATACATGGCCCTCCATCCTGGTATACATGGCCCCCCATCCTGGTATACATAGCCCCTCCATCCCCATCCTGGCATACATGTTCCCATCCCCATCCTGGTATACATGGCCCCCATCCCCATCCTGGTATATGTCAGTTTTCTTAGTACGTGTGCCATCCATTATTTTATGGATAGATCACAGACCCAATACAACTAATGCATTTAATGGCCCCATAAAAAAGTCACAGATTTTACGTGAACTGTCAATATTTTATTGCTTAATAAAAAGCTGAGGTTTTTTTTTTAGAAGCAAAAAAACGGACGCAAGAAGGATTGTAACAACTAACAAACCAACCGAAAAAGGTGCAAGCACGCTAAAAAAATAGAGGTTGTTTTTCACATAAGAGAAAAAAAACAACTAATATATGCACTTGACATTAGAGGAATCTTGTTCTGTTGAATATGGTAACTGATCTTCAGGCTGGATTTTACAGGCAAGAGGAGCTAATAAGATTGATACACATTTTTGTGGGAAAAAATTCAGTAAAACTTGTATTTTATTCATTGAAATCTCTGGTATTTCTATGGATAAGATGTAGAACATTGACTGCATTACTTAGATCTCAGTAGTGACTAATTTAAAGAACCAGCACCTCTTTAACCTTAGAAAAGTCTGTAATAGTTTAAAACATTGTTGTATCAGTCTCGTTAAAGCAAATTTATGTTCTGTAATCATATTCCGACACTAATCATGGTACCTATAATCTGAAAATATAATTTAACAGAATATCCCCACTTGCTCCAGTCATTGGCTACCACATATTGTCTATCTGTATCAGCTCGGTGCTTTCTGTTTATATTGTTACACTGTGGTTACTACAATGGAAGCTTCTGTAGGGGCACAGTCATTTTATTCTGTTTCCATTCTACATTTTTAGAGTTTATTTCTGCTGATATCCTTTATCAACTAAAATAAATTAATATCTAGATTTTAATACAATTATTTTCTATAAGGTCACAAAAGGGCATTATAGTCAGGTAAAAGTATAATAAAGCATGTATTAACGAGAACCTGGAATCCATTAAATTCTGTATTACCTTTACAAAATCTCTATCTATGACAAGTTTTAGCCTGTAATATGAATCATTGTTCGACAGTGGTATCAGAATACACAGATTGCTATACATTATATAATTAAATATTTAACTCTGCAATGAAGGATATAGTCACCATATAATAAAACTGGCTTCTCGAATATATAAAAAAATGTCTTGCATTAAACTACTTGATTTTCGCAAATATATTCTTTCCTTATAATGGTATGCACAATTTTATTCTAAACTGAGTTTACCACTTTCAGTTTACAGTGGATTCTTAAAAGTAAATTTAGGTTTAGACATTATACATTTTCCGAGCAAAAATATTTATTTAGAAGGTCTACGTATTGGGTCTTAACAACGGAAGTTTTTGTTGGGAAATGTGATTTCTGTTGATGCCTTTCCTTCCACGAAGCATCTTCTGACCTCAAGACAAGCCCTTTCTGTATGGTCTATTAGGGCACACGGTGGTCATACATCCATCTACTGTTGGATACCTTAATATCATATATATAGAAATCATGGGGCCCCATAGAAGAAATTCTAATTGCCCCCCCCCCCCAAAAAAAAAAAAAAAAAAATTAATATTCAGTGGGGTCACAGATGAGCAGATCTCACAACTTTGCAACCTTTACAAAGTAATTTTCCTCCTATTGAACCGTAGATTTCCCTTTGATTGCACCCACAAAGTATGATGCCAACAAAAGTGCCCCGCAAGCACTGTAAGATACCCCCATAGTGAATTCCTCCACAGTTTTCTCCACATGCACAGTATGATGACCCTACTGTGCCCCACCTTTACTCCCACGCCAAAGTATGGTGACCCCAACACAGTATGATCCCCCAACTGTGAACCCCCACATCGCCCTCCTCCATGCAGTATAATGGCCTACATACAGTATAATGGCCCCACACCTCTCCACACTGTATAATAGTCTGCACTATCCTTCCAAACAGTATAATGTCCTCCACACAGCCCCCAAGATAATATGATGGACCCCACACAAACCTTCACAACGTATAACTGCTTGCATACAGTATAATCACCTCCACATAGCCCTCCATAAAGTTTAAAGGCCCTCATGTGGCACCCTGCTACCACAGGTACCACAGGACCCAAAAGGGTGCATGGACGGACTTCTCCACAAGAGGCCCTCATTACATAACAGACACCAACACCCTTCCACCTCATACCACCAGAGGGAGCCCTGTTAGGGATATATATACTGGAGGGTGGAATTAGGTAGGCAGAGTGTGCTGGCACTAGAGATCAGTGAAGAGGCAGCACCTGCTGTGCTGCTGTACTAAGGGCAAGCCAGGGCCCAAAGCACGTGCTGAAGCCTGAGGGCCTAGAGTGTGGCCGGAGGCAAGGAGAGGAGAGAGGAGTTAAGGGGACAGAGGAGCATCTGAACCTCACCCCAGAACACAAGCTGGACACCGGGTCTGCGCCTACAGGGTCCTCTACACCCAGTAGGGACAACCAGCATACAAGGAGGATTCCAGACCCCTGGCCAACCTGAAGCTACAATCATCTACAGAACTAGGAACCACGAAGGCCCCAGCGTCGAGGGATAGTGGTAGCCAGAGAAAAGTTCTTACTACCAAGCACACGGGTGAGAGAGTGAAACAGTACAGAAGCTAGGCCTAGTTCCAGGCTGGTCAGGAGCTTCAGAGACAGAGAGGAAGAAACAGATCAGGAGGCCTACTACCCGCTCACTGGGGAGAGTCCAGAAGTGCACCCTTCCTGCTAAGTACCCTGGACCATACATGCCGTTTACACCAGTAAAGGTACTGAAGCGAATCCCCTGTGTGCGTGTCCGTCATTCCCCCTGACCCAACCGGGCCACCTCTCACCTGCATCCCTTCCATCAACCCTGCCCCGGGGGCCCGCTCCGCCTGTGGGGGGCAGAAACATCCCAGCTGCCATCCCATCACCCCCGGAGGTCTGCAGCAGCGCTGGTACCCATTACCAGGAGCCACAGGTGGCGTCATGAGACAAGATTCATCCCTTCAAGTAACAAACCCCCTTTTAAAGAGTGACCCCAGGGTACGGGCCTGGGAGCCGAGCGCTGTGACATCCCACAGAAGGTAAAGGCCCGGGTACCGAGTCCCCCATATCCCCCTGGGCGAGTCACTCACATAGCTGTCCAAATATTATAATGGCCCCACATAGCCTTCCATGTAGTATAATGGACCTCATATACCCCTCCATATAGTACACTGGACCTCACATTGCCTTCCATATAGTATGATGAACCCCATAGTGCTCCAAATAGTATAATGCATTGATAGTCCTCCATACAGTATACTGCACACCCAATAGTCCTCCCTACAGTATATTGCACTCCCCATAGTTCTCCATACAGTATACTGCACACCCCATAGTCCTCCATACAGTATACTGTACTATTCATAGTCCTCCATACAGTATACTGCACTTCCCATAGCCCTCTGTACAGTATACTGCACTCCCCATGGTTCTCGATACAGTATACTGCACTCCTCATGGTCCTCCATACAGTATACTGCACTCCCCATGGTCCTCCACACAGTATTCTGCACTCCCCATGGTCCTCCATACAGTATACTGACCTCCCCATGGTCCTCCATACAGTATACTGCACTCACCATAGTCCTCCATACAGTATACTGGTCTCCCCATAGTCCTCCATACAGTATACTGACCTCCCCATAGCCCTCCGTACAGTATACTGCCCTCCCCATAGTCCTCCATAAAGTATACTGCACTCACCATAGGCTTCCATACAGTATACTACACTCCCCATAGACCTCCATACAGTATTATGGCCACCACAATTTAAAAAAAAGCACATCTCAGTGCAGTGGGTGCTATGTAGTGACATCATCAAGCCCACTGCGTTGATGCGTCAAAAGCTGAGGAAAAATGATAGAGGAGGGAACGACAGCTGAAGCTCCCTCCTCCATCGTTGCTTTCAACTGTATCGGCATCTAAGATGCCGATACAGTTGAACGTGCGATGCCGGGTGGGGGGGTTCGATACCAGTGCTGGCACCGGACCCCTGACTCACGGGTCCCATAGCAGTAGCGTAGCCTGGTTCCTTAAAGGGGTTGTCTTGCAAGATAAAAGACCTGCACTTCCACATTCATTGGGACACAGGCAGTGTCAAGTTTCAGTGGCATATATGAAGGTACTGGCTGTCTTGCTCAGTTCATTAGCTAAGCCATTTCCCTTTTATTTATCTGCATTATCTCTGAAGGAGAAGGGGGCTGGCTTAGATAATGACCTGAGTCAAACAGCTAGCACCTACTTCATATCACCAACACTCAAAAGCAGAGAAAAGTGCTTGCTTTTGTAGGAATGAAAATAAAGTGGAAAATCGGAGACCAGAAGAGGAAGGTCTGAAATCAGGCATTATAATAAAAGTGCACTGGTATGGTTTATTTTTTCACATTTTGACAACAACTAAAAACACCTTTATCTCATCATAAATCTCCTTTAAGAGCCTTAAAGAGGATCTGTCAGCAGATTTAACAATACAAATTGTATAAAGTATTAAACAGATCTCTTATACGTGATGAGATTCGTGTACTTGCTATGCAAATCCATATTACTCTGAATGGCCATATAATCCTGATATTAAGATGAGTGTTTTGGGAGTCCAGCTATAGACTAAACTAGCTCACGAGTTCCAGTGTATTCAGTTTCAGCTTGTACTGAGCAGTGTGAGATCTCAGCAGTAGGAGGGACACTGTGGAGATATTAATCAGGCTAGGTGGACGGAGATTGAGTTAAACTTTCATAAAGAATTATAAAGCTATTTTCACCTGAACATTTTAAGTAAACATACCAGCCTCATCAGATCTTAAAGATCAATTTAGTAATGTAAGCAATTTGTAATGTGAAATCTGGTGACAGATCCGCTTTAAAACTGCAGAGTTCTTAGACTGGATATTGGGATCTAGTTTTTGGCATTAAAAGGACAGAATTTGTGGACTGTTAAAAGATCTTTTGGAAGGTGATAATTTCCCGAATATAATTGTTTTAGCTTTTGATGTATTTAATCAGTTGGCTATAATGCGTATCGGGGGCCTTTTAGGCCCCGGTGCTTATTTTTTTGCTATTATCTGCAAAATTACTTTAGTTAGAATTTTGAAACTCTAGGTATTCCTCAAGTATGTCGTTGTTGGTAATATCCAGTTGTTCATATAATTTTTTTTGATAGGCATATATTGGACTTTTACTGCTGGCAGGGAGTCAAAAATCGTATGATGTTCCAATCAGAGAATTAATTATTTCTGGACCCACTTTCTGATCCACAGTATAAAGCGACAATGGCAGTGGACAGATATGAGGAAATTAGAAGAAACATTCGATTTGATGATAAGCAAACTCGTGCAGCGAGTTTCCAAACAGACAAATTAGTCCCTATCAGTTATATCTGGAACATATTTATTAAAAATTGCACCAAAGTTTACAATTCTAGTACTAATGTTACAGTAGATGAGCAACTTGTACCTTTCAGAGGACGTTGCAAGTTCATACAATACATGCCCAGTAAACCAGCCAAGTATGGAATAAAAATCTTCTGGATGTGTGATTCTGCAAATTATTATGGCATAAATAGGCTTATCTGCAGTGGCAAAGAAGTTGATGCACCAGTACAGAAAGATCTAGGGTCTGAGATTGTGAAAACACTTGCTGTACCAATATACAATTCAGGTAGAAACATTACCATGGACAATTATTTTACCAATGTTGCACTGGGCAATTTTCTGCTTGAAAAAGCTGTTACACTTGTTGGTACTATGAAGCCAAACCGACGAGAAATTCCTCAAGCAATGAAACACAATCCACAGCGAGCACTTTATGAGAGTGTCTTTGGTTTCAACAACAAAGCGACACTGGTATCTTACAAAGCGAAGAAGGAGAAATCCGTTATATTACTCAGTACCATGCATTATGATTGCAGTATTGACAGCAATGACAGGAAACAGAAACCAGAAATCATCCTGTATTACAATAAAACTAAAGGAGGTGTAGACAAAATGGATGAAATGGTGGGAGAATATTCATGCAACAGGCAAACAAGACGTTGGCCTGTAGTAATTTTTTCAAATATGCTTGATGTAGCAGCCCTGAATTCATTCATTATTTATACAGAAATTCATCCAGAATTCCATGCAAGGAGGAAGGACAGGAGACGCCTATTCTTGAAGGATCTTTGCCATGAACTTGTAATGCCTCACATGATGGAGGAAAGCAACATGAAATGCTTGCCAAAGCAAACTAAAGAAGCAATGAAACGGTGTGGCGTATAGTTTCAGGATATTACAGGGCCAGGAGAAAGAAAACAAAAGCATTGTTTCATATTTTGAAGTTTTGAAATAAACTTGTAAAAGTTATTTATGTGAGTTTCTCCATATGATTTGCACGTAAAATGCAAACGTAAACGCAAACTTAAAATCTACGTAAAAGTGTAGATTTGTGACGTCACGCGTGCCAGGGTTAAAAAAAACTATTTGTGAATTCTGAGTTAATACTGGTTCTGTAAAGTTGCAAACAGTGTCTGTTGTTCTGGAGGACCTATCCTGTCCCTCATTACACAGAAAACCCATTTATTTGAAAGTGGAGTGTGTAATACTTTATTTCCCCTGTGGTGACACTGTAGAGAAATTGAACGCTTGTTGCCAAGTTTCCCCACAGATTACAGCTGATGTCCAATGTTTTATTACCAAGCAATACTAGTTTGCTGTCACAGTGGAGACTAATATGTCATTACACTTTATGACAACCCACCAGTCTGGAGCTGTGTTAAATATTAGAGTTGGAAACTTTGCCTAATGGAACCTGGTATTGTTGAAGGAAAATTGTAGTCTATGGTCACGGCCCCACTATCAGTATTTGGTCAGTATTCGGTCAGTATTTTTTCTCAGGAGTGGGTGATAAATGCAGAATTGGTGACTTGTTTCTATCCTACCTTTTGTCTGATTGTTCTTCACCTGGTTTTGGCTCCCACTCCTGAGAAAAAATACTGACCGAATACAGACCAAATACTGACAGTGGGGACGTGGCCTAAAAATGAGTCTGGTGTGGTCTCTAATATACAACCCATGCTAGTTGTAATGGATACAATCTTCAAAGGGTAGACTGCGTAATATAAATGTCTCACATTAGAGCACTTACTGGATGACATGATTAATAGGAACTGTCATATTTGCATTCCCATGAAATAACAGTTTTGAAGCGTCTTCTTTGTGCTGTTATTCTGTGATTCCTCCTGGAAATCTGTGAAACAATTTAACAGCTGAATATTTCCTTTATCAAAGGGGCATGCTACTACACATGATGAAATTATCAGCACTAATTGGGTAGTGTCGGTGCTTGTAGTAACAACATGTCCCTTTAACAATGGTAAACCCATATTCTTAAACAATTTTGCAGGAAGAATAACGGAAGAATGACACAATGCTGCTTCCTAAGAAAAAAAACAACTCACTGAGAATATAAGCTTTTACTACAAAAAAAAGAAATAAATACTGCTGTTTTTCTTTCTGTAATTCCATTAGACTATTATGGATTGAGACTGACAAATTCTTTTCACTAAATGTCCAGTTATCGATGTTAGAATGGGAAACTTAACAAGAACTCCACTTTCTCTATTAGGACACAGCACATAGTATGAGGTATGATCCTAGCCTGATCCTTAGCTGAAAGCAAAGATGTTTGGAACATTTATATTAACATCTTCCCACAATACAACTTAATGCTGCATCAGGCTTTTGATTGCCTTTGTGCACGATGACATACAGTAGTGTTACATGCTTCAATGTCTGGGATCAAATTTTGATCCCATTCTTTTAAAGGGAATCTGTCAGCAGGATTTCACAACTCAAACAATTTATATGTGCATGTAGCTCTTTCAAAGATCCAGCAATATCTTTACTTGGTCAGTCCGTTCATTCATTAATGAGAAAGCAGCGTTTAAATTGATATGCAAATGAAACTGTAGAGCTAAAGCTTCTGTCACTCCAGCTCTATTCCCTGCTTGCCGCCTCCTCCTGCTTGATTGAAAGCTTCTATGCTCTGTGACTTCAGGCAAAGTAGCCAACAATCAAGCAGAAGGCGGTGGCGCTGGGTGGGGAATAGATCTGGAGTGACAGAGGCTTCAGATCTACTGTATACCTCTGAAATGTGGACGAGGGACGGCCACAGGATGAGGGGTACAGCAACAATCAGCAGACGCCCAAAGATTAGATAATATGAATATTTACTAACCAGCTTAAAAAACAAAGGAAAGGATGGCAGGTAGACAGTGTTTAAATAACAAATACAATGACAGCCATTCCTCTCAATAACACAGACTAAGCATATACGCTGGTACACTTAAACAGAATTAACAGTTAGATGTGAGCAAAATACAACATGATTAACCCTTTCTATGCATAAATCAATAAAACGATAGTGTTGTGCTAGCACTTTAGTAATTACATACTCGGAGCAGTTTTCGAAGTGTCTCTTAGAGATATGTCCTATGTCCTTAGAGATAGAAATGCTGTCTTGAAGCTCTTAGGGAATGCCGATCTCTCCAACACAGGGCTTCCCTAAGTCCTTAGAGGTAGGGCCTCATATGGCCTAGCTCAAGATGCTGTGTACTTGGTTGTCCACACCGAGTCGGCTCATGTCAAGCCGAACAACGTGTCCCAGAGTCACCAACAGCAGATTCAGAGTCTCACCGCTCTATCCAGACTTTCTCCAAGGATACACAACTTCATTCCACTGGAACTCTCATTCGACTCCTCCCAACTGCCAACCACGGTGCTCCAACTCCACCTCTCACCGCTTCCCTCTACTGGCCAGATCATATATTACATCACAAATCTCCAACAATACAGTAAACTGTGATTAACCCTTACACCTCTACAGCATCATTTGCTAATCAATTCAAATGCTGATTTCTCAGTAATGGAAGAACATACTGGCCTTGTAAAGGTATTGTTGGACTTGTCTTAGAGCTACATGTATACATAAATAGTTTTGGGGTGAAATCCTGCTGACAGATTCCCTTTAACCCCTTAGATGCCTCTGTCAATAGTGGCTGCTGCATTGCAGGCATATAACGAAGGTAGATGGCTCCATCTAATACCACATTAACACCCTGATGACATGATCACTGGTGGCCATTAGATTGCCATGGCAGTCAAGAATTTGACAAAGGCCCCTCTATCTCCACATGTATTTGCCCATTGGGTCAGATGAACACTGATAAGTGTATAATTTAAGAGTTTCATACTGGACTTAAACAATATATATAAAGATAATAAAATAAGGTTTAGAGTAAAAAAAAATGAAATCTAATTTTAATAACTAAAAGAACGATGCAAGAATAGTGAAATTAAAAGAGATTTATATTTGATATTGTTGATTTCATAATGACTTAGGTAATAATATTAACATTATATTTAAACCGCACAGAGAAGATTATAAAAAAAATGTTCAACTGCTGTTTTTTTTTCTTCTTTTATTCTCTCAAATAATTAATAAAATGTAATCTATAAGTTTCGTGAACCCAAAATGGAGTCTACCCTCCTATGGTTACATTAACAAAAAAATTAAAAAGGTTCTTGTTAAGTCGCAATGAGATGAAAAAACTGAAAATATCCTAGCATCTTGAAGGCCAAAATATCTTTTAGCAGGGTTAAAAATCTATTGAGACACTATGTTGAATACTTTGTGACTGCTCCAACCCCAATACATATTCATTCCTTGGAAAGTAAATCCAGGATCTACATACTTGCTATGTTGGATTTACTTACAGAATTTTGGGGCATTGTTGCTTTTTATAACAGAATGGCAAGTCAAAAATGGGAAATTTCTGAATTACTGTCCACATGTGGACAACCCCATATTACTGGGTCCAAGGAGATTAAAAAAATTGTAAAATCGATGTCATTTTTTGGACCTGCATTGGTCCTCCATACTCAGCGCTGCTTTCCACCCCAGTTTCCTGGCATCAACATCCGGCATGGGCGTCACATAAGCGTTGCAGCCCATCTGTGGCTGCTGATCAGCTGCAGCATTCACATTTTGTTCACGTGGAAGAAAATAAATGTTTGGCTGCTGAATAGCTGCAGCGCTTACTTGATGCCCCTAAACCTGTGATGGATGCAGCGCTGAGTATGCCGAGCAACGCCGCCCAAAAGGTGAGTTCATTTTTTCTTGTTCCTCACCCTGATCCCATTAATAATAGGTTGACCAGTAGAGAACAACTTTAATAGCAAGTAATAGTTTACATACAGAGTATTTTTTTTTGGGGGGGGAGCGTTTCTGTGTTCTGGATATGGTGTTTTTTTCATGTGTTTTTTCCCATAGACTTATTTTTAGGACTTGAATAATGCCATTCTGGTTATAGAATTGAAAACTCATAGTGTTTATAAAAAGCATACAAAAATTGGGTACAAATGTGAGGGAGTCCTGGCCAAAGTATTGTGCAGTCCTTTGCCCTCTGGCAATGTTCTGATTTCCTATATTCCTGTTTACTTTTAGCTTGTAACTCATCATCATATGAAGCTACATTCTAAATATACCAAAAATAACCCGATACTTCAAAACCCTGACATTTTTGAAACTTAAAAGCTAATGAATCATTTAGAGAAACTCACTGACCTGAAAAGGCTTCTAACTAATTTTAGCTTCCTTGTCTTTTTTCTGTCTCCCTCTTTTAATATGTAAAACATGTAGATTGTACATGACCCTCTTTGAATTAATGAATTTATGTTATTATTATAATATTAATAATCACCAGGAGTTTTAATCAGTGAGAATTACTGCAACAAAATCATATCTCTCCCTTCGGGGAAACTCTGTTAATAAGCAACTAGAGATATGCAAATCTGCAATATTTATGAAGACAATGAGATTCATTTTTCCGTACATACATTTTAATACAGCAGTTGTAATCCCCTCTTTTCACCAGTGGCACTTACATCACAATAATCCATTACCTTTAGAACCTGGCACAATAATAAAATGATAGGGTATATGCCTATTATCTGAGCCAGAGGTACATGTGATTATAGATACAGAAAATCAATATGTATAAATAGATGGTGCTGTAACATCCAGCATGACGGTGCCAGATCATTTATGAGAATCACTGAGGCATGAGATTTGTGGATAAGAAGTGAATGCAAATTTGTTCTTGCAAGTGCATGCGTGTGGAGATTGTGTAGGTGGAGAACATATGTGTGTGGAGATCGTGAGTGTGGAGATCGTGTGTGTGGAGAACGTGTGTGTGGAGAACGTGAGTGTGGAGAACGTGAGTGTGGAGAACGTGAGTGTGGAGAACGTGAGTGTGTGGATAACGTGTGTGTGTGCATAACGTGTGTGTGTGGATAACGTGTGTGTGTGTGGATAACGCGTGTGTGTGTGGAGAACGTGTGTGTGTGGAGAACGTGTGTGTGTGGAGAACGTGTGTGTGTGGAGAACATGTGTGTGGAGAACGTGTGCGTGGAGAACGTGTGCGTGGAGAACGTGTGCGTGTGGAGATCGTTAGTGTGGATAACGTGTGTGTGTGGAGATCGTTAGTGTGGAGAACGTGTGTGTGGAGAACGTGTGTGTGGATAACGTGTGCGTGTGGAGATCGTTAGTGTGGAGAACGTGTGTGTGGATAACGTGTGCGTGTGGAGATCGTTAGTGTGGAGAACGTGTGTGTGGATAACGTGTGCGTGTGGAGATCGTTAGTGTGGAGAACGTGTGTGTGGATAACGTGTGCGTGTGGAGATCGTTAGTGTGGAGAACGTGTGTGTGGATAACGTGTGCATGTGGAGATCGTTAGTGTGGAGAACGTGTGTGTGGATAACGTGTGCGTGTGGAGATCGTTAGTGTGGAGAACGTGTGTGTGGATAACGTGTGTGTGGATAACGTGTGCAGAACGTGCGTGTGGAGAACGTGTGTGTGGAGAACGTGTGTGTGGAGAACGTGTGCGTGTGGAGATCGTGTGTGTGGATAACGTGTGCGTGTGGAGATCGTTAGTGTGGAGAACGTGTGTGTGGATAACGTGTGCGTGTGGAGATCGTTAGTGTGGAGAACGTGTGTGTGGATAACGTGTGCGTGTGGAGATCGTTAGTGTGGAGAACGTGTGTGTGGATAACGTGTGTGTGGATAACGTGTGTGTGGATAACGTGTGCGTGTGGAGATCGTTAGTGTGGAGAACGTGTGTGTGGATAACGTGTGCGTGTGGAGATCGTTAGTGTGGAGAACGTGTGTGTGGATAACGTGTGTGTGGATAACGTGTGTGTGGATAACGTGTGCGTGTGGAGATCGTTAGTGTGGAGAACGTGTGTGTGGATAACGTGTGCGTGTGGATAACATGTGTGTGGAGAAAGTGTGCGTGTGGAGATCGTTAGTGTGGAGAACGTGTGTGTGGATAACGTGTGCGTGTGGAGATCGTTAGTGTGGAGAACGTGAGTGTGGATAACGTGTGCGTGTGGAGATCGTTAATGTGGAGAACGTGTGTGTGGATAACGTGTGCGTGTGGAGATCGTTAGTGTGGAGAACGTGTGTGTGGAGAACGTGTGTGTGGAGAACGTGTGCGTGTGGAGATCGTTAGTGTGGAGAACGTGTGTGTGGAGAACGTGTGCGTGTGGAGATCGTTAGTGTGGAGATCGTTAGTGTGGAGAACGTGTGTGTGGAGAACGTGTGCGTGTGGAGATCATTAGTGTGGAGAACGTGTGTGTGGAGAACGTGTGCATGTGGAGATCGTTAGTGTGGAGAACGTGTGTGTGGATAACGTGTGCGTGTGGAGATCGTTAGTGTGGAGAACGTGTGTGTGGATAACGTGTGCGTGTGGAGAACGTGTGTGTGGAGAACGTGTGTGTGGAGAACGTGTGCGTGTGGAGATCGTTAGTGTGGAGAACGTGTGTGTGGATAACGTGTGCGTGTGGAGATCGTTAATGTGGAGAACGTGTGTGTGGATAACGTGTGTGTGGATAACGTGTGCGTGTGGAGATCGTTAGTGTGGAGAACGTGTGTGTGGAGAACGTGTGTGTGGATAACGTGTGCGTGTGGAGATCGTTAGTGTGGAGAACGTGTGTGTGGATAACGTGTGCGTGTGGAGATCGTTAGTGTGGAGAACGTGTGTGTGGATAACGTGTGCGTGTGGAGATCGTTAGTGTGGAGAACGTGTGTGTGGATAACGTGTGCGTGTGGAGATCGTTAGTGTGGAGAACGTGTGTGTGGATAACGTGTGCGTGTGGAGATCGTTAGTGTGGAGAACGTGTGTGTGGAGAACGTGTGTGTGGATAACGTGTGCGTGTGGAGAACGTGTGTGTGGAGAACGTGTGTGTGGAGAACGTGTGTGTGGAGAACGTGTGCGTGTGGAGATCGTTAGTGTGGAGAACGTGTGTGTGGAGAACGTGTGCGTGTGGAGAACGTGTGCGTGTGGAGATCGTTAGTGTGGAGAACGTGTGTGTGGATAACATGTGCGTGTGGAGATCGTTAGTGTGGAGAACGTGTGTGTGGATAACGTGTGTGTGGATAACGTGTGCGTGTGGAGAACGTGTGTGTGGAGAACGTGTGTGTGGAGAACGTGTGCGTGTGGAGATCGTTAGTGTGGAGAACGTGTGTGTGGAGAACGTGTGCGTGTGGAGATCGTTAGTGTGGAGAACGTGTGTGTGGATAACGTGTGCGTGTGGAGATCGTTAGTGTGGAGAACGTGTGTGTGGATAACGTGTGCGTGTGGAGATCGTTAGTGTGGAGAACGTGTGTGTGGATAACGTGTGCGTGTGGAGATCGTTAGTGTGGAGAACGTGTGTGTGGATAACGTGTGCGTGTGGAGATCGTTAGTGTGGAGAACGTGTGTGTGGATAACGTGTGTGTGGATAACGTGTGCGTGTGGAGAAAGTGTATGTGGAGAACGTGTGTGTGGAGAACGTGTGCGTGTGGAGAACGTGTGCGTGTGGAGAACGTGAGTGTGGAGAACGTGTGTGTGGATAACGTGTGCGTGTGGAGATCGTTAGTGTGGAGAACGTGTGTGTGGATAACGTGTGCGTGTGGAGATCGTTAGTGTGGAGAACGTGTGTGTGGATAACGTGTGCGTGTGGAGATCGTTAGTGTGGAGAACGTTTGTGTGGATAACGTGTGCGTGTGGAGATCGTTAGTGTGGAGAACGTGTGTGTGGATAACGTGTGCGTGTGGAGATCGTTAGTGTGGAGAACGTGTGTGTGGATAACGTGTGCTTGTGGAGAACGTGTGTGTGTGGAGAACGTGTGTGTGGATAACGTGTGTGTGTGGATAACGTGTGCGTGTGGAGAACGTGTGTGTGGATAACGTGTGCGTGTGGAGATCGTTAGTGTGGAGAACGTGTGTGTGGATAACGTGTGCGTGTGGAGATCGTTAGTGTGGAGAACGTGTGTGTGGAGAACGTGTGTGTGTGGAGAACGTGTGCGTGTGGAGATCGTTAGTGTGGAGAACATGTGTGTGGATAACGTGTGCGTGTGGAGATCGTTAGTGTGGAGAACATGTGTGTGGATAACGTGTGCGTGTGGAGATCGTTAGTGTGGAGAACGTGTGTGTGGATAACGTGTGCGTGTGGAGATCGTTAGTGTGGAGAACGTGTGTGTGGATAACGTGTGCGTGTGGAGATCGTTAGTGTGGAGAACGTGTGTGTGGATAACGTGTGTGTGGATAACGTGTGCGTGTGGAGAACGTGTGTGTGGAGAACGTGTGTGTGGAGAACGTGTGTGTGGAGAACGTGTGCGTGTGGAGATCGTTAGTGTGGAGAACGTGTCTGTGGATAACGTGTGCGTGTGGAGATCGTTATGGGAGAACGTGTGTGTGGATAACGTGTGCGTGTGGAGATCGTTAGTGTGGAGAATGTGTGTGTGGATAACGTGTGCGTGAGGAGATCGTTAGTGTGGAGAACGTGTGTGTGGATAACGTGTGCGTGTGGAGATCGTTAGTGTGGAGAACGTGTGTGTGGATAACGTGTGCGTGTGGAGAACGTGTGCGTGTGGAGAACGTGTGTGTGGATAACGTGTGTGTGGAGAACGTGTGCGTGTGGAGATCGTTAGTGTGGAGAACGTGTGTGTGGATAACGTGTGCGTGTGGAGAATGTTAGTGTGGAGAACGCGTGTGTGGATAACGTGTGCGTGTGGAGATCGTTAGTGTGGAGAACGCGTGTGTGGATAACGTGTGCGTGTGGAGATCGTTAGTGTGGAGAATGTGTGTGTGGATAACGTGTGCGTGTGGAGATCGTTAGTGTGGAGAACGTGTGTGTGGATAACGTGTGTGTGGATAACGTGTGTGTGGATAACGTGTGCGTGTGGAGATCGTTAGTGTGGAGAACGTGTGTGTGGATAACGTGTGCGTGTGGAGATCGTTAGTGTGGAGAACGTGTGTGTGGATAACGTGTGTGTGGATAACGTGTGTGTGGATAACGTGTGCGTGTGGAGATCGTTAGTGTGGAGAACGTGTGTGTGGATAACGTGTGCGTGTGGATAACATGTGTGTGGAGAAAGTGTGCGTGTGGAGATCGTTAGTGTGGAGAACGTGTGTGTGGATAACGTGTGCGTGTGGAGATCGTTAGTGTGGAGAACGTGAGTGTGGATAACGTGTGCGTGTGGAGATCGTTAATGTGGAGAACGTGTGTGTGGATAACGTGTGCGTGTGGAGATCGTTAGTGTGGAGAACGTGTGTGTGGAGAATGTGTGTGTGGAGAACGTGTGCGTGTGGAGAACGTGTGTGTGGAGAACGTGTGTGTGGAGAACGTGTGCGTGTGGAGATCGTTAGTGTGGAGATCGTTAGTGTGGAGAACGTGTGTGTGGAGAACGTGTGCGTGTGGAGATCATTAGTGTGGAGAACGTGTGTGTGGAGAACGTGTGCATGTGGAGATCGTTAGTGTGGAGAACGTGTGTGTGGATAACGTGTGCGTGTGGAGATCGTTAGTGTGGAGAACGTGTGTGTGGATAACGTGTGCGTGTGGAGAACGTGTGTGTGGAGAACGTGTGTGTGGAGAACGTGTGCGTGTGGAGATCGTTAGTGTGGAGAACGTGTGTGTGGATAACGTGTGCGTGTGGAGATCGTTAATGTGGAGAACGTGTGTGTGGATAACGTGTGTGTGGATAACGTGTGCGTGTGGAGATCGTTAGTGTGGAGAACGTGTGTGTGGAGAACGTGTGTGTGGATAACGTGTGCGTGTGGAGATCGTTAGTGTGGAGAACGTGTGTGTGGATAACGTGTGCGTGTGGAGATCGTTAGTGTGGAGAACGTGTGTGTGGATAACGTGTGCGTGTGGAGATCGTTAGTGTGGAGAACGTGTGTGTGGATAACGTGTGCGTGTGGAGATCGTTAGTGTGGAGAACGTGTGTGTGGATAACGTGTGCGTGTGGAGATCGTTAGTGTGGAGAACGTGTGTGTGGAGAACGTGTGTGTGGATAACGTGTGCGTGTGGAGAACGTGTGTGTGGAGAACGTGTGTGTGGAGAACGTGTGTGTGCAGAACGTGTGCGTGTGGAGATCGTTAGTGTGGAGAACGTGTGTGTGGAGAACGTGTGCGTGTGGAGAACGTGTGCGTGTGGAGATCGTTAGTGTGGAGAACGTGTGTGTGGATAACATGTGCGTGTGGAGATCGTTAGTGTGGAGAACGTGTGTGTGGATAACGTGTGTGTGGATAACGTGTGCGTGTGGAGAACGTGTGTGTGGAGAACGTGTGTGTGGAGAACGTGTGCGTGTGGAGATCGTTAGTGTGGAGAACGTGTGTGTGGAGAACGTGTGCGTGTGGAGATCGTTAGTGTGGAGAACGTGTGTGTGGATAACGTGTGCGTGTGGAGATCGTTAGTGTGGAGAACGTGTGTGTGGATAACGTGTGCGTGTGGAGATCGTTAGTGTGGAGAACGTGTGTGTGGATAACGTGTGTGTGGATAACGTGTGTGTGGATAACGTGTGCGTGTGGAGATCGTTAGTGTGGAGAACGTGTGTGTGGATAACGTGTGCGTGTGGATAACATGTGTGTGGAGAAAGTGTGCGTGTGGAGATCGTTAGTGTGGAGAACGTGTGTGTGGATAACGTGTGCGTGTGGAGATCGTTAGTGTGGAGAACGTGAGTGTGGATAACGTGTGCGTGTGGAGATCGTTAATGTGGAGAACGTGTGTGTGGATAACGTGTGCGTGTGGAGATCGTTAGTGTGGAGAACGTGTGTGTGGAGAATGTGTGTGTGGAGAACGTGTGCGTGTGGAGAACGTGTGTGTGGAGAACGTGTGTGTGGAGAACGTGTGCGTGTGGAGATCGTTAGTGTGGAGATCGTTAGTGTGGAGAACGTGTGTGTGGAGAACGTGTGCGTGTGGAGATCATTAGTGTGGAGAACGTGTGTGTGGAGAACGTGTGCATGTGGAGATCGTTAGTGTGGAGAACGTGTGTGTGGATAACGTGTGCGTGTGGAGATCGTTAGTGTGGAGAACGTGTGTGTGGATAACGTGTGCGTGTGGAGAACGTGTGTGTGGAGAACGTGTGTGTGGAGAACGTGTGCGTGTGGAGATCGTTAGTGTGGAGAACGTGTGTGTGGATAACGTGTGCGTGTGGAGATCGTTAATGTGGAGAACGTGTGTGTGGATAACGTGTGTGTGGATAACGTGTGCGTGTGGAGATCGTTAGTGTGGAGAACGTGTGTGTGTGGAGAACGTGTGTGTGGATAACGTGTGCGTGTGGAGATCGTTAGTGTGGAGAACGTGTGTGTGGATAACGTGTGCGTGTGGAGATCGTTAGTGTGGAGAACGTGTGTGTGGATAACGTGTGCGTGTGGAGATCGTTAGTGTGGAGAACGTGTGTGTGGATAACGTGTGCGTGTGGAGATCGTTAGTGTGGAGAACGTGTGTGTGGATAACGTGTGCGTGTGGAGATCGTTAGTGTGGAGAACGTGTGTGTGGAGAACGTGTGTGTGGATAACGTGTGCGTGTGGAGAACGTGTGTGTGGAGAACGTGTGTGTGGAGAACGTGTGTGTGGAGAACGTGTGCGTGTGGAGATCGTTAGTGTGGAGAACGTGTGTGTGGAGAACGTGTGCGTGTGGAGAACGTGTGCGTGTGGAGATCGTTAGTGTGGAGAACGTGTGTGTGGATAACATGTGCGTGTGGAGATCGTTAGTGTGGAGAACGTGTGTGTGGATAACGTGTGTGTGGATAACGTGTGCGTGTGGAGAACGTGTGTGTGGAGAACGTGTGTGTGGAGAACGTGTGCGTGTGGAGATCGTTAGTGTGGAGAACGTGTGTGTGGAGAACGTGTGCGTGTGGAGATCGTTAGTGTGGAGAACGTGTGTGTGGATAACGTGTGCGTGTGGAGATCGTTAGTGTGGAGAACGTGTGTGTGGATAACGTGTGCGTGTGGAGATCGTTAGTGTGGAGAACGTGTGTGTGGATAACGTGTGCGTGTGGAGATCGTTAGTGTGGAGAACGTGTGTGTGGATAACGTGTGCGTGTGGAGATCGTTAGTGTGGAGAACGTGTGTGTGGATAACGTGTGTGTGGATAACGTGTGCGTGTGGAGAAAGTGTATGTGGAGAACGTGTGTGTGGAGAACGTGTGCGTGTGGAGAACGTGTGCGTGTGGAGAACGTGAGTGTGGAGAACGTGTGTGTGGATAACGTGTGCGTGTGGAGATCGTTAGTGTGGAGAACGTGTGTGTGGATAACGTGTGCGTGTGGAGATCGTTAGTGTGGAGAACGTGTGTGTGGATAACGTGTGCGTGTGGAGATCGTTAGTGTGGAGAACGTTTGTGTGGATAACGTGTGCGTGTGGAGATCGTTAGTGTGGAGAACGTGTGTGTGGATAACGTGTGCGTGTGGAGATCGTTAGTGTGGAGAACGTGTGTGTGGATAACGTGTGCTTGTGGAGAACGTGTGTGTGTGGAGAACGTGTGTGTGGATAACGTGTGTGTGTGGATAACGTGTGCGTGTGGAGAACGTGTGTGTGGATAACGTGTGCGTGTGGAGATCGTTAGTGTGGAGAACGTGTGTGTGGATAACGTGTGCGTGTGGAGATCGTTAGTGTGGAGAACGTGTGTGTGGAGAACGTGTGTGTGTGGAGAACGTGTGCGTGTGGAGATCGTTAGTGTGGAGAACATGTGTGTGGATAACGTGTGCGTGTGGAGATCGTTAGTGTGGAGAACATGTGTGTGGATAACGTGTGCGTGTGGAGATCGTTAGTGTGGAGAACGTGTGTGTGGATAACGTGTGCGTGTGGAGATCGTTAGTGTGGAGAACGTGTGTGTGGATAACGTGTGCGTGTGGAGATCGTTAGTGTGGAGAACGTGTGTGTGGATAACGTGTGTGTGGATAACGTGTGCGTGTGGAGAACGTGTGTGTGGAGAACGTGTGTGTGGAGAACGTGTGTGTGGAGAACGTGTGCGTGTGGAGATCGTTAGTGTGGAGAACGTGTCTGTGGATAACGTGTGCGTGTGGAGATCGTTATGGGAGAACGTGTGTATGGATAACGTGTGCGTGTGGAGATCGTTAGTGTGGAGAATGTGTGTGTGGATAACGTGTGCGTGAGGAGATCGTTAGTGTGGAGAACGTGTGTGTGGATAACGTGTGCGTGTGGAGATCGTTAGTGTGGAGAACGTGTGTGTGGATAACGTGTGCGTGTGGAGAACGTGTGCGTGTGGAGAACGTGTGTGTGGATAACGTGTGTGTGGAGAACGTGTGCGTGTGGAGATCGTTAGTGTGGAGAACGTGTGTGTGGATAACGTGTGCGTGTGGAGAATGTTAGTGTGGAGAACGCGTGTGTGGATAACGTGTGCGTGTGGAGATCGTTAGTGTGGAGAACGCGTGTGTGGATAACGTGTGCGTGTGGAGATCGTTAGTGTGGAGAATGTGTGTGTGGATAACGTGTGCGTGTGGAGATCGTTAGTGTGGAGAACGTGTGTGTGGATAACGTGTGTGTGGATAACGTGTGCGTGTGGAGAACGTGTGTGTGGAGAACGTGTGTGTGGAGAACGTGTGCGTGTGGAGATCGTTAGTGTGGAGAACGTGTGTGTGGATTACGTGTGCGTGTGGAGATCGTTAGTGTGGAGAACATGTGTGTGGATAACGTGTGCGTGTGGAGATCGTTAGTGTGGAGAACGTGTGTGTGGATAACGTGTGCGTGTGGAGATCGTTAGTGTGGAGAACATGTGTGTGGATAACGTGTGTGTGGATATCGTGTGCGTGTGGAGAATGTGTGTGTGGAGAACGTGTGTGTGGAGAACGTGTGTGTGGAGAACGTGTGCGTGTGGAGATCGTTAGTGTGGAGAACGTGTGTGTGGATAACGTGTGCGTGTGGAGATCGTTAGTGTGGAGAACGTGTGTGTGGATAACGTGTGCGTGTGGAGATCGTTAGTGTGGAGAACGTGTGTGTGGATAACGTGTGTGTGGATAACGTGTGCGTGTGGAGAACGTGTGTGTGGAGAACGTGTGTGTGGAGAACGTGTGTGTGGAGAACGTGTGCGTGTGGAGATCGTTAGTGTGGAGTACGTGTCTGTGGATAACGTGTGCGTGTGGAGATCGTTATGGGAGAACGTGTGTGTGGATAACGTGTGCGTGTGGAGATCGTTAGTGTGGAGAACGTGTGTGTGGATAACGTGTGCGTGAGGAGATCGTTAGTGTGGAGAACGTGTGTGTGGATAACGTGTGCGTGTGGAGATCGTTAGTGTGGAGAACGTGTGTGTGGATAACGTGTGCGTGTGGAGATCGTTAATGTGGAGAACGTGTGTGTGGATAACGTGTGTGTGGATAACGTGTGCGTGTGGAGATCGTTAGTGTGGAGAACGTGTGTGTGGAGAACGTGTGTGTGGATAACGTGTGCGTGTGGAGATCGTTAGTGTGGAGAACGTGTGTGTGGATAACGTGTGCGTGTGGAGATCGTTAGTGTGGAGAACGTGTGTGTGGATAACGTGTGCGTGTGGAGATCGTTAGTGTGGAGAACGTGTGTGTGGATAACGTGTGCGTGTGGAGATCGTTAGTGTGGAGAACGTGTGTGTGGATAACGTGTGCGTGTGGAGATCGTTAGTGTGGAGAACGTGTGTGTGGAGAACGTGTGTGTGGAGAACGTGTGTGTGGAGAACGTGTGCGTGTGGAGATCGTTAGTGTGGAGAACGTGTGTGTGGAGAACGTGTGCGTGTGGAGAACGTGTGCGTGTGGAGATCGTTAGTGTGGAGAACGTGTGTGTGGATAACATGTGCGTGTGGAGATCGTTAGTGTGGAGAACGTGTGTGTGGATAACGTGTGTGTGGATAACGTGTGCGTGTGGAGAACGTGTGTGTGGAGAACATGTGTGTGGAGAACGTGTGCGTGTGGAGATCGTTAGTGTGGAGAACGTGTGTGTGGAGAACGTGTGCGTGTGGAGATCGTTAGTGTGGAGAACGTGTGTGTGGATAACGTGTGCGTGTGGAGATCGTTAGTGTGGAGAACGTGTGTGTGGATAACGTGTGCGTGTGGAGATCGTTAGTGTGGAGAACGTGTGTGTGGATAACGTGTGCGTGTGGAGATCGTTAGTGTGGAGAACGTGTGTGTGGATAACGTGTGCGTGTGGAGATCGTTAGTGTGGAGAACGTGTGTGTGGATAACGTGTGTGTGGATAACGTGTGCGTGTGGAGAAAGTGTATGTGGAGAACGTGTGTGTGGAGAACGTGTGCGTGTGGAGAACGTGTGCGTGTGGAGAACGTGAGTGTGGAGAACGTGTGTGTGGATAACGTGTGCGTGTGGAGATCGTTAGTGTGGAGAACGTGTGTGTGGATAACGTGTGCGTGTGGAGATCGTTAGTGTGGAGAACGTGTGTGTGGATAACGTGTGCGTGTGGAGATCGTTAGTGTGGAGAACGTTTGTGTGGATAACGTGTGCGTGTGGAGATCGTTAGTGTGGAGAACGTGTGTGTGGATAACGTGTGCATGTGGAGATCGTTAGTGTGGAGAACGTGTGTGTGGATAACGTGTGCTTGTGGAGAACGTGTGTGTGTGGAGAACGTGTGTGTGGATAACGTGTGTGTGTGGATAACGTGTGCGTGTGGAGAACGTGTGTGTGGATAACGTGTGCGTGTGGAGATCGTTAGTGTGGAGAACGTGTGTGTGGATAACGTGTGCGTGTGGAGATCGTTAGTGTGGAGAACGTGTGTGTGGAGAACGTGTGTGTGTGGAGAACGTGTGCGTGTGGAGATCGTTAGTGTGGAGAACATGTGTGTGGATAACGTGTGCGTGTGGAGATCGTTAGTGTGGAGAACATGTGTGTGGATAACGTGTGCGTGTGGAGATCGTTAGTGTGGAGAACGTGTGTGTGGATAACGTGTGCGTGTGGAGATCGTTAGTGTGGAGAACGTGTGTGTGGATAACGTGTGCGTGTGGAGATCGTTAGTGTGGAGAACGTGTGTGTGGATAACGTGTGTGTGGATAACGTGTGCGTGTGGAGAACATGTGTGTGGAGAACGTGTGTGTGGAGAACGTGTGTGTGGAGAACGTGTGCGTGTGGAGATCGTTAGTGTGGAGAACGTGTCTGTGGATAACGTTTGCGTGTGGAGATCGTTATGGGAGAACGTGTGTATGGATAACGTGTGCGTGTGGAGATCGTTAGTGTGGAGAATGTGTGTGTGGATAACGTGTGCGTGAGGAGATCGTTAGTGTGGAGAACGTGTGTGTGGATAACGTGTGCGTGTGGAGATCGTTAGTGTGGAGAACGTGTGTGTGGATAACGTGTGCGTGTGGAGAACGTGTGCGTGTGGAGAACGTGTGTGTGGATAACGTGTGTGTGGAGAACGTGTGCGTGTGGAGATCGTTAGTGTGGAGAACGTGTGTGTGGATAACGTGTGCGTGTGGAGAATGTTAGTGTGGAGAACGCGTGTGTGGATAACGTGTGCGTGTGGAGATCGTTAGTGTGGAGAACGCGTGTGTGGATAACGTGTGCGTGTGGAGATCGTTAGTGTGGAGAATGTGTGTGTGGATAACGTGTGCGTGTGGAGATCGTTAGTGTGGAGAACGTGTGTGTGGATAACGTGTGTGTGGATAACGTGTGCGTGTGGAGAACGTGTGTGTGGAGAACGTGTGTGTGGAGAACGTGTGTGTGGAGAACGTGTGCGTGTGGAGATCGTTAGTGTGGAGTACGTGTCTGTGGATAACGTGTGCGTGTGGAGATCGTTATGGGAGAACGTGTGTGTGGATAACGTGTGCGTGTGGAGATCGTTAGTGTGGAGAACGTGTGTGTGGATAACGTGTGCGTGAGGAGATCGTTAGTGTGGAGAACGTGTGTGTGGATAACGTGTGCGTGTGGAGATCGTTAGTGTGGAGAACGTGTGTGTGGATAACGTGTGCGTGTGGAGATCGTTAATGTGGAGAACGTGTGTGTGGATAACGTGTGTGTGGATAACGTGTGCGTGTGGAGATCGTTAGTGTGGAGAACGTGTGTGTGGAGAACGTGTGTGTGGATAACGTGTGCGTGTGGAGATCGTTAGTGTGGAGAACGTGTGTGTGGATAACGTGTGCGTGTGGAGATCGTTAGTGTGGAGAACGTGTGTGTGGATAACGTGTGCGTGTGGAGATCGTTAGTGTGGAGAACGTGTGTGTGGATAACGTGTGCGTGTGGAGATCGTTAGTGTGGAGAACGTGTGTGTGGATAACGTGTGCGTGTGGAGATCGTTAGTGTGGAGAACGTGTGTGTGGAGAACGTGTGTGTGGATAACGTGTGCGTGTGGAGAACGTGTGTGTGGAGAACGTGTGTGTGGAGAACGTGTGTGTGGAGAACGTGTGCGTGTGGAGATCGTTAGTGTGGAGAACGTGTGTGTGGAGAACGTGTGCGTGTGGAGAACGTGTGCGTGTGGAGATCGTTAGTGTGGAGAACGTGTGTGTGGATAACATGTGCGTGTGGAGATCGTTAGTGTGGAGAACGTGTGTGTGGATAACGTGTGTGTGGATAACGTGTGCGTGTGGAGAACGTGTGTGTGGAGAACGTGTGTGTGGAGAACGTGTGTGTGGAGAACGTGTGCGTGTGGAGATCGTTAGTGTGGAGAACGTGTGTGTGGAGAACGTGTGCGTGTGGAGATCGTTAGTGTGGAGAACGTGTGTGTGGATAACGTGTGCGTGTGGAGATCGTTAGTGTGGAGAACGTGTGTGTGGATAACGTGTGCGTGTGGAGATCGTTAGTGTGGAGAACGTGTGTGTGGATAACGTGTGCGTGTGGAGATCGTTAGTGTGGAGAACGTGTGTGTGGATAACGTGTGTGTGGATAACGTGTGCGTGTGGAGAAAGTGTATGTGGAGAACGTGTGTGTGGAGAACGTGTGCGTGTGGAGAACGTGTGCGTGTGGAGAACGTGAGTGTGGAGAACGTGTGTGTGGATAACGTGTGCGTGTGGAGATCGTTAGTGTGGAGAACGTGTGTGTGGATAACGTGTGCGTGTGGAGATCGTTAGTGTGGAGAACGTGTGTGTGGATAACGTGTGCGTGTGGAGATCGTTAGTGTGGAGAACGTTTGTGTGGATAACGTGTGCGTGTGGAGATCGTTAGTGTGGAGAACGTGTGTGTGGATAACGTGTGCGTGTGGAGATCGTTAGTGTGGAGAACGTGTGTGTGGATAACGTGTGCTTGTGGAGAACGTGTGTGTGTGGAGAACGTGTGTGTGGATAACGTGTGTGTGTGGATAACGTGTGCGTGTGGAGAACGTGTGTGTGGATAACGTGTGCGTGTGGAGATCGTTAGTGTGGAGAACGTGTGTGTGGATAACGTGTGCGTGTGGAGATCGTTAGTGTGGAGAACGTGTGTGTGGAGAACGTGTGTGTGTGGAGAACGTGTGCGTGTGGAGATCGTTAGTGTGGAGAACATGTGTGTGGATAACGTGTGCGTGTGGAGATCGTTAGTGTGGAGAACATGTGTGTGGATAACGTGTGCGTGTGGAGATCGTTAGTGTGGAGAACGTGTGTGTGGATAACGTGTGCGTGTGGAGATCGTTAGTGTGGAGAACGTGTGTGTGGATAACGTGTGCGTGTGGAGATCGTTAGTGTGGAGAACGTGTGTGTGGATAACGTGTGTGTGGATAACGTGTGCGTGTGGAGAACATGTGTGTGGAGAACATGTGTGTGGAGAACGTGTGTGTGGAGAACGTGTGCGTGTGGAGATCGTTAGTGTGGAGAACGTGTCTGTGGATAACGTGTGCGTGTGGAGATCGTTATGGGAGAACGTGTGTATGGATAACGTGTGCGTGTGGAGATCGTTAGTGTGGAGAATGTGTGTGTGGATAACGTGTGCGTGAGGAGATCGTTAGTGTGGAGAACGTGTGTGTGGATAACGTGTGCGTGTGGAGATCGTTAGTGTGGAGAACGTGTGTGTGGATAACGTGTGCGTGTGGAGAACGTGTGCGTGTGGAGAACGTGTGTGTGGATAACGTGTGTGTGGAGAACGTGTGCGTGTGGAGATCGTTAGTGTGGAGAACGTGTGTGTGGATAACGTGTGCGTGTGGAGAATGTTAGTGTGGAGAACGCGTGTGTGGATAACGTGTGCGTGTGGAGATCGTTAGTGTGGAGAACGCGTGTGTGGATAACGTGTGCGTGTGGAGATCGTTAGTGTGGAGAATGTGTGTGTGGATAACGTGTGCGTGTGGAGATCGTTAGTGTGGAGAACGTGTGTGTGGATAACGTGTGTGTGGATAACGTGTGCGTGTGGAGAACGTGTGTGTGGAGAACGTGTGTGTGGAGAACGTGTGCGTGTGGAGATCGTTAGTGTGGAGAACGTGTGGGTGGATTACGTGTGCGTGTGGAGATCGTTAGTGTGGAGAACATGTGTGTGGATAACGTGTGCGTGTGGAGATCGTTAGTGTGGAGAACGTGTGTGTGGATAACGTGTGCGTGTGGAGATCGTTAGTGTGGAGAACATGTGTGTGGATAACGTGTGTGTGGATATCGTGTGCGTGTGGAGAATGTGTGTGTGGAGAACGTGTGTGTGGAGAACGTGTGTGTGGAGAACGTGTGCGTGTGGAGATCGTTAGTGTGGAGAACGTGTGTGTGGATAACGTGTGCGTGTGGAGATCGTTAGTGTGGAGAACGTGTGTGTGGATAACGTGTGCGTGTGGAGATCGTTAGTGTGGAGAACGTGTGTGTGGATAACGTGTGTGTGGATAACGTGTGCGTGTGGAGAACGTGTGTGTGGAGAACGTGTGTGTGGAGAACGTGTGTGTGGAGAACGTGTGCGTGTGGAGATCGTTAGTGTGGAGTACGTGTCTGTGGATAACGTGTGCGTGTGGAGATCGTTATGGGAGAACGTGTGTGTGGATAACGTGTGCGTGTGGAGATCGTTAGTGTGGAGAACGTGTGTGTGGATAACGTGTGCGTGAGGAGATCGTTAGTGTGGAGAACGTGTGTGTGGATAACGTGTGCGTGTGGAGATCGTTAGTGTGGAGAACGTGTGTGTGGATAACGTGTGCGTGTGGAGAACGTGTGCGTGTGGAGAACGTGTGTGTGGAGAACGTGTGTGTGGAGAACGTGTGCGTGTGGAGATCGTTAGTGTGGAGAACGTGTGTGTGGATAACGTGTGCGTGTGGAGAATGTTAGTGTGGAGAACGCGTGTGTGGATAACGTGTGCGTGTGGAGATCGTTAGTGTGGAGAACGCGTGTGTGGATAACGTGTGCGTGTGGAGATCGTTAGTGTGGAGAATGTGTGTGTGGATAACGTGTGCGTGTGGAGATCGTTAGTGTGGAGAACGTGTGTGTGGATAACGTGTGTGTGGATAACGTGTGCGTGTGGAGAACGTGTGTGTGGAGAACGTGTGTGTGGAGAACGTGTGTGTGGAGAACGTGTGCGTGTGGAGATCGTTAGTGTGGAGTACGTGTCTGTGGATAACGTGTGCGTGTGGAGATCGTTATGGGAGAACGTGTGTGTGGATAACGTGTGCGTGTGGAGATCGTTAGTGTGGAGAACGTGTGTGTGGATAACGTGTGCGTGAGGAGATCGTTAGTGTGGAGAACGTGTGTGTGGATAACGTGTGCGTGTGGAGATCGTTAGTGTGGAGAACGTGTGTGTGGATAACGTGTGCGTGTGGAGATCGTTAATGTGGAGAACGTGTGTGTGGATAACGTGTGTGTGGATAACGTGTGCGTGTGGAGATCGTTAGTGTGGAGAACGTGTGTGTGGAGAACGTGTGTGTGGATAACGTGTGCGTGTGGAGATCGTTAGTGTGGAGAACGTGTGTGTGGATAACGTGTGCGTGTGGAGATCGTTAGTGTGGAGAACGTGTGTGTGGATAACGTGTGCGTGTGGAGATCGTTAGTGTGGAGAACGTGTGTGTGGATAACGTGTGCGTGTGGAGATCGTTAGTGTGGAGAACGTGTGTGTGGATAACGTGTGCGTGTGGAGATCGTTAGTGTGGAGAACGTGTGTGTGGAGAACGTGTGTGTGGATAACGTGTGCGTGTGGAGAACGTGTGTGTGGAGAACGTGTGTGTGGAGAACGTGTGTGTGGAGAACGTGTGCGTGTGGAGATCGTTAGTGTGGAGAACGTGTGTGTGGAGAACGTGTGCGTGTGGAGAACGTGTGCGTGTGGAGATCGTTAGTGTGGAGAACGTGTGTGTGGATAACATGTGCGTGTGGAGATCGTTAGTGTGGAGAACGTGTGTGTGGATAACGTGTGTGTGGATAACGTGTGCGTGTGGAGAACGTGTGTGTGGAGAACGTGTGTGTGGAGAACGTGTGCGTGTGGAGATCGTTAGTGTGGAGAACGTGTGTGTGGAGAACGTGTGCGTGTGGAGATCGTTAGTGTGGAGAACGTGTGTGTGGATAACGTGTGCGTGTGGAGATCGTTAGTGTGGAGAACGTGTGTGTGGATAACGTGTGCGTGTGGAGATCGTTAGTGTGGAGAACGTGTGTGTGGATAACGTGTGCGTGTGGAGATCGTTAGTGTGGAGAACGTGTGTGTGGATAACGTGTGCGTGTGGAGATCGTTAGTGTGGAGAACGTGTGTGTGGATAACGTGTGTGTGGATAACGTGTGCGTGTGGAGAAAGTGTATGTGGAGAACGTGTGTGTGGAGAACGTGTGCGTGTGGAGAACGTGTGCGTGTGGAGAACGTGAGTGTGGAGAACGTGTGTGTGGATAACGTGTGCGTGTGGAGATCGTTAGTGTGGAGAACGTGTGTGTGGATAACGTGTGCGTGTGGAGATCGTTAGTGTGGAGAACGTGTGTGTGGATAACGTGTGCGTGTGGAGATCGTTAGTGTGGAGAACGTTTGTGTGGATAACGTGTGCGTGTGGAGATCGTTAGTGTGGAGAACGTGTGTGTGGATAACGTGTGCGTGTGGAGATCGTTAGTGTGGAGAACGTGTGTGTGGATAACGTGTGCTTGTGGAGAACGTGTGTGTGTGGAGAACGTGTGTGTGGATAACGTGTGTGTGTGGATAACGTGTGCGTGTGGAGAACGTGTGTGTGGATAACGTGTGCGTGTGGAGATCGTTAGTGTGGAGAACGTGTGTGTGGATAACGTGTGCGTGTGGAGATCGTTAGTGTGGAGAACGTGTGTGTGGAGAACGTGTGTGTGTGGAGAACGTGTGCGTGTGGAGATCGTTAGTGTGGAGAACATGTGTGTGGATAACGTGTGCGTGTGGAGATCGTTAGTGTGGAGAACATGTGTGTGGATAACGTGTGCGTGTGGAGATCGTTAGTGTGGAGAACGTGTGTGTGGATAACGTGTGCGTGTGGAGATCGTTAGTGTGGAGAACGTGTGTGTGGATAACGTGTGCGTGTGGAGATCGTTAGTGTGGAGAACGTGTGTGTGGATAACGTGTGTGTGGATAACGTGTGCGTGTGGAGAACATGTGTGTGGAGAACGTGTGTGTGGAGAACGTGTGTGTGGAGAACGTGTGCGTGTGGAGATCGTTAGTGTGGAGAACGTGTCTGTGGATAACGTGTGCGTGTGGAGATCGTTATGGGAGAACGTGTGTATGGATAACGTGTGCGTGTGGAGATCGTTAGTGTGGAGAATGTGTGTGTGGATAACGTGTGCGTGAGGAGATCGTTAGTGTGGAGAACGTGTGTGTGGATAACGTGTGCGTGTGGAGATCGTTAGTGTGGAGAACGTGTGTGTGGATAACGTGTGCGTGTGGAGAACGTGTGCGTGTGGAGAACGTGTGTGTGGATAACGTGTGTGTGGAGAACGTGTGCGTGTGGAGATCGTTAGTGTGGAGAACGTGTGTGTGGATAACGTGTGCGTGTGGAGAATGTTAGTGTGGAGAACGCGTGTGTGGATAACGTGTGCGTGTGGAGATCGTTACTGTGGAGAACGCGTGTGTGGATAACGTGTGCGTGTGGAGATCGTTAGTGTGGAGAATGTGTGTGTGGATAACGTGTGCGTGTGGAGATCGTTAGTGTGGAGAACGTGTGTGTGGATAACGTGTGTGTGGATAACGTGTGCGTGTGGAGAACGTGTGTGTGGAGAACGTGTGTGTGGAGAACGTGTGCGTGTGGAGATCGTTAGTGTGGAGAACGTGTGTGTGGATTACGTGTGCGTGTGGAGATCGTTAGTGTGGAGAACATGTGTGTGGATAACGTGTGCGTGTGGAGATCGTTAGTGTGGAGAACGTGTGTGTGGATAACGTGTGCGTGTGGAGATCGTTAGTGTGGAGAACATGTGTGTGGATAACGTGTGTGTGGATATCGTGTGCGTGTGGAGAATGTGTGTGTGGAGAACGTGTGTGTGGAGAACGTGTGTGTGGAGAACGTGTGCGTGTGGAGATCGTTAGTGTGGAGAACGTGTGTGTGGATAACGTGTGCGTGTGGAGATCGTTAGTGTGGAGAACGTGTGTGTGGATAACGTGTGCGTGTGGAGATCGTTAGTGTGGAGAACGTGTGTGTGGATAACGTGTGTGTGGATAACGTGTGCGTGTGGAGAACGTGTGTGTGGAGAACGTGTGTGTGGAGAACGTGTGTGTGGAGAACGTGTGCGTGTGGAGATCGTTAGTGTGGAGTACGTGTCTGTGGATAACGTGTGCGTGTGGAGATCGTTATGGGAGAACGTGTGTGTGGATAACGTGTGCGTGTGGAGATCGTTAGTGTGGAGAACGTGTGTGTGGATAACGTGTGCGTGAGGAGATCGTTAGTGTGGAGAACGTGTGTGTGGATAACGTGTGCGTGTGGAGATCGTTAGTGTGGAGAACGTGTGTGTGGATAACGTGTGCGTGTGGAGAACGTGTGCGTGTGGAGAACGTGTGTGTGGATAACGTGTGTGTGGAGAACGTGTGCGTGTGGAGATCGTTAGTGTGGAGAACGTGTGTGTGGATAACGTGTGCGTGTGGAGAACGTGTGTGTGGATAACGTGTGTGTGGAGAACGTGTGCGTGGATAACGTGTGCGTGTGGAGATCGTTAGTGTGGAGAACGCGTGTGTGGATAACGTGTGCGTGTGGAGATCGTTAGTGTGGAGAACGTGTGTGTGGATAACGTGTGCGTGTGGAGATCGTTAGTGTGGAGAACGTGTGTGTGGATAACATGTGTGTGGATAACGTGTGCGTGTGGAGAACGTGTGTGTGGAGAACGTGTGTGTGGAGAACGTGTGCGTGTGGAGATCGTTAGTGTGGAGAACGTGTGTGTGGAGAACGTGTGCGTGTGGAGATCGTTAGTGTGGAGAACATGTGTGTGGATAACGTGTGCGTGTGGAGATCGTTAGTATGGAGAACGTGTGTGTGGATAACGTGTGCGTGTGGAGATCGTTAGTGTGGAGAACGTGTGTGTGGATAACGTGTGCGTGTGGAGATCGTTAGTGTGGAGAACGTGTGTGTGGATAACGTGTGCGTGTGGAGATCGTTAGTGTGGAGAACGTGTGTGTGGATAACGTGTGTGTGGATAACGTGTGCGTGTGGAGAACGTGTGTGTGGAGAACGTGTGTGTGGAGAACGTGTGTGTGGAGAACGTGTGCGTGTGGAGATCGTTAGTGTGGAGAACGTGTCTGTGGATAACGTGTGCGTGTGGAGATCGTTATGGGAGAACGTGTGTGTGGATAACGTGTGCGTGTGGAGATCGTTAGTGTGGAGAACGTGTGTGTGGATAACGTGTGCGTGTGGAGATCGTTAGTGTGGAGAACGTGTGTGTGGATAACGTGTGTGTGGATAACGTGTGCGTGTGGAGAACGTGTGTGTGGAGAACGTGTGTGTGGAGAACGTGTGTGTGGAGAACGTGTGCGTGTGGAGATCGTTAGTGTGGAGAACGTGTGTGTGGATAACGTGTGTGTATGGATAACGTGTGCGTGTGGAGATCGTTAGTGTGGAGTACGTGTGTGTGGATAACGTGTGTGTGGATAACGTGTGCGTGTGGAGAACGTGTGTGTGGAGAACGTGTGTGTGGAGAACGTGTGTGTGTGGAGAACGTGTGCGTGTGGAGATCGTTAGTGTGGAGAACATGTGTGTGGATAACGTGTGCGTGTGGAGATCGTTAGTGTGGAGAACATGTGTGTGGATAACGTGTGCGTGTGGAGATCGTTAGTGTGGAGAACGTGTGTGTGGATAACGTGTGCGTGTGGAGATCGTTAGTGTGGAGAACGTGTGTGTGGATAACGTGTGTGTGGATAACGTGTGCGTGTGGAGAAAGTGTGTGTGGAGAACGTGTGTGTGGAGAACGTGTGCGTGTGGAGAACGTGAGTGTGGAGAACGTGAGTGTGGAGAACGTGTGTGTGGATAACGTGTGCGTGTGGAGATCGTTAGTGTGGAGAACGTGTGTGTGGATAACGTGTGCGTGTGGAGATCGTTAGTGTGGAGAACCTGTGTGTGGATAACGTGTGCGTGTGGAGATCGTTAGTGTGGAGAACGTGTGTGTGGATAACGTGTGCATGTGGAGATCGTTAGTGTGGAGAACGTGTGTGTGGATAACGTGTGCGTGTGGAGATCGTTAGTGTGGAGAACGTGTGTGTGGAGAACGTGTGTGTGGAGAACGTGTGTGTGGAGAACGTGTGTGTGGATAACGTGTGCGTGTGGAGATCGTTAGTGTGGAGAACGTGTGTGTGGAGAACGTGTGTGTGGATAACGTGTGTGTATGGATAACGTGTGCGTGTGGAGATCGTTAGTGTGGAGTACGTGTGTGTGGATAACGTGTGTGTGGATAACGTGTGCGTGTGGAGAACGTGTGTGTGGAGAACGTGTGTGTGGAGAACGTGTGTGTGTGGAGAACGTGTGCGTGTGGAGATCGTTAGTGTGGAGAACATGTGTGTGGATAACGTGTGCGTGTGGAGATCGTTAGTGTGGAGAACATGTGTGTGGATAACGTGTGCGTGTGGAGATCGTTAGTGTGGAGAACGTGTGTGTGGATAACGTGTGCGTGTGGAGATCGTTAGTGTGGAGAACATGTGTGTGGATAACGTGTGCGTGTGGAGATCGTTAGTGTGGAGAACGTGTGTGTGGATAACGTGTGTGTGGATAACGTGTGCGTGTGGAGAACGTGTGTGTGGAGAACGTGTGTGTGGAGAACGTGTGCGTGTGGAGATCGTTAGTGTGGAGAACGTGTCTGTGGATAACGTGTGCGTGTGGAGATCGTTATGGGAGAACGTGTGTGTGGATAACGTGTGCGTGTGGAGATCGTTAGTGTGGAGAACGTGTGTGTGGATAACGTGTGCGTGAGGAGATCGTTAATGTGGAGAACGTGTGTGTGGATAACGTGTGCGTGTGGAGATCGTTAGTGTGGAGAACGTGTGTGTGGATAACGTGTGCGTGTGGAGAACGTGTGCGTGTGGATAACGTGTGTGTGGATAACGTGTGTGTGGAGAACGTGTGCGTGTGGAGATCGTTAGTGTGGAGAACGTGTGTGTGGATAACGTGTGCGTGTGGAGAATGTTAGTGTGGAGAACGCGTGTGTGGATAACGTGTGCGTGTGGAGATCGTTAGTGTGGAGAACGCGTGTGTGGATAACGTGTGCGTGTGGAGATCGTTAGTGTGGAGAACGTGTGTGTGGATAACGTGTGCGTGTGGAGAACGTGTGTGTGGAGAACGTGTGTGTGGATAACGTGTGTGTGGATAACGTGTGCGTGTGGAGAACGTGTGTGTGGAGAACGTGTGTGTGGAGAACGTGTGCGTGTGGAGATCGTTAGTGTGGAGAACGTGTGTGTGGATTACGTGTGCGTGTGGAGATCGTTAGTGTGGAGAACGTGTGTGTGGATAACGTGTGCGTGTGGAGATCGTTAGTGTGGAGAACGTGTGTGTGGATAACGTGTGCATGTGGAGATCGTTAGTGTGGAGAACGTGTGTGTGGATAACGTGTGTGTGGATATCGTGTGCGTGTGGAGAATGTGTGTGTGGAGAACGTGTGTGTGGAGAACGTGTGTGTGGAGAACGTGTGCGTGTGGAGATCGTTAGTGTGGAGAACGTGTGTGTGGATAACGTGTGCGTGTGGAGATCGTTAGTGTGGAGAACGTGTGTGTGGATAACGTGTGCGTGTGGAGATCGTTAGTGTGGAGAACGTGTGTGTGGATAACGTGTGTGTGGATAACGTGTGCGTGTGGAGAACGTGTGTGTGGAGAACGTGTGTGTGGAGAACGTGTGTGTGGAGAACGTGTGCGTGTGGAGATCGTTAGTGTGGAGAACGTGTCTGTGGATAACGTGTGCGTGTGGAGATCGTTATGGGAGAACGTGTGTGTGGATAACGTGTGCGTGTGAAGATCGTTAGTGTGGAGAACGTGTGTGTGGATAACGTGTGCGTGAGGAGATCGTTAGTGTGGAGAACGTGTGTGTGGATAACGTGTGCGTGTGGAGATCGTTAGTGTGGAGAACGTGTGTGTGGATAACGTGTGCGTGTGGAGAACGTGTGCGTGTGGAGAACGTGTGTGTGGATAACGTGTGTGTGGAGAACGTGTGCGTGTGGAGATCGTTAGTGTGGAGAACGTGTGTGTGGATAACGTGTGCGTGTGGAGAATGTTAGTGTGGAGAACGCGTGTGTGGATAACGTGTGCGTGTGGAGATCGTTAGTGTGGAGAACGCGTGTGTGGATAACGTGTGCGTGTGGAGATCGTTAGTGTGGAGAACGTGTGTGTGGATAACGTGTGCGTGTGGAGATCGTTAGTGTGGAGAACGTGTGTGTGGATAACGTGTGTGTGGATAACGTGTGCGTGTGGAGAACGTGTGTGTGGAGAACGTGTGTGTGGAGAACGTGTGTGTGGAGAACGTGTGCGTGTGGAGATCGTTAGTGTGGAGAACGTGTGTGTGGATTACGTGTGCGTGTGGAGATCGTTAGTGTGGAGAACGTGTGTGTGGATAACGTGTGCGTGTGGAGATCGTTAGTGTGGAGAACGTGTGTGTGGATAACGTGTGCGTGTGGAGATCGTTAGTGTGGAGAACGTGTGTGTGGATAACGTGTGTGTGGATATCGTGTGCGTGTGGAGAATGTGTGTGTGGAGAACGTGTGTGTGGAGAACGTGTGTGTGGAGAACGTGTGCGTGTGGAGATCGTTAGTGTGGAGAACGTGTGTGTGGATAACGTGTGCGTGTGGAGATCGTTAGTGTGGAGAACGTGTGTGTGGATAACGTGTGCGTGTGGAGATCGTTAGTGTGGAGAATGTGTGTGTGGATAACGTGTGCGTGCGGAGATCGTTAGTGTGGAGAACGTGTGTGTGGATAACGTGTGCGTGTGGAGATCGATGGTGTGGAGAACGTGTGTGTGGATAACGTGTGCGTGTGGAGATCGTTAGTGTGGAGAACGTGTGTGTGGATAACATGTGTGTGGATAACGTGTGCGTGTGGAGAACGTGTGTGTGGAGAACGTGTGTGTGGAGAACGTGTGCGTGTGGAGATCGTTAGTGTGGAGAACGTGTGTGTGGAGAACGTGTGCGTGTGGAGATCGTTAGTGTGGAGAACATGTGTGTGGATAACGTGTGCGTGTGGAGATCGTTAGTGTGGAGAACGTGTGTGTGGATAACGTGTGCGTGTGGAGATCGTTAGTGTGGAGAACGTGTGTGTGGATAACGTGTGCGTGTGGAGATCGTTAGTGTGGAGAACGTGTGTGTGGATAACGTGTGCGTGTGGAGATCGTTAGTGTGGAGAACGTGTGTGTGGATAACGTGTGTGTGGATAACGTGTGCGTGTGGAGAACGTGTGTGTGGAGAACGTGTGTGTGGAGAACGTGTGTGTGGAGAACGTGTGTGTGGAGAACGTGTGCGTGTGGAGATCGTTAGTGTGGAGAACGTGTCTGTGGATAACGTGTGCGTGTGGAGATCGTTATGGGAGAACGTGTGTGTGGATAACGTGTGCGTGTGGAGATCGTTAGTGTGGAGAACGTGTGTGTGGATAACGTGTGCGTGTGGAGATCGTTAGTGTGGAGAACGTGTGTGTGGATAACGTGTGCGTGTGGAGATCGTTAGTGTGGAGAACGTGTGTGTGGATAACGTGTGCATGTGGAGAACGTGTGCGTGTGGAGTACGTGTGTGTGGATAACGTGTGTGTGGAGAACGTGTGCGTGTGGAGATCGTTAGTGTGGAGAACATGTGTGTGGATAACGTGTGCGTGTGGAGATCGTTAGTGTGGAGAACGTGTGTGTGGATAACGTGTGTGTAGAGAACGTGTGTGTGGAGAACGTGTGTGTGGAGAACGTGTGTGTGTGGAGAACGTGTGCGTGTGGAGATCATTAGTGTGGAGAACATGTGTGTGGATAACGTGTGCGTGTGGAGATCGTTAGTGTGGAGAACATGTGTGTGGATAACGTGTGCGTGTGGAGATCGTTAGTGTGGAGAACGTGTGTGTGGATAACGTGTGCGTGTGGAGATCGTTAGTGTGGAGAACATGTGTGTGGATAACGTGTGCGTGTGGAGATCGTTAGTGTGGAGAACGTGTGTGTGGATAACGTGTGTGTGGATAACGTGTGCGTGTGGAGAACGTGTGTGTGGAGAACGTGTGTGTGGAGAACGTGTGCGTGTGGAGATCGTTAGTGTGGAGAACGTGTCTGTGGATAACGTGTGCGTGTGGAGATCGTTATGGGAGAACGTGTGTGTGGATAACGTGTGCGTGTGGAGATCGTTAGTGTGGAGAACGTGTGTGTGGATAACGTGTGCGTGAGGAGATCGTTAATGTGGAGAACGTGTGTGTGGATAACGTGTGCGTGTGGAGATCGTTAGTGTGGAGAACGTGTGTGTGGATAACGTGAGCGTGTGGAGAACGTGTGCGTGTGGATAACGTGTGTGTGGATAACGTGTGTGTGGAGAACGTGTGCGTGTGGAGATCGTTAGTGTGGAGAACGTGTGTGTGGATAACGTGTGCGTGTGGAGAATGTTAGTGTGGAGAACGCGTGTGTGGATAACGTGTGCGTGTGGAGATCGTTAGTGTGGAGAACGCGTGTGTGGATAACGTGTGCGTGTGGAGATCGTTAGTGTGGAGAACGTGTGTGTGGATAACGTGTGCGTGTGGAGAACGTGTGTGTGGAGAACGTGTGTGTGGATAACGTGTGTGTGGATAACGTGTGCGTGTGGAGAACGTGTGTGTGGAGAACGTGTGTGTGGAGAACGTGTGCGTGTGGAGATCGTTAGTGTGGAGAACGTGTGTGTGGATTACGTGTGCGTGTGGAGATCGTTAGTGTGGAGAACGTGTGTGTGGATAACGTGTGCGTGTGGAGATCGTTAGTGTGGAGAACGTGTGTGTGGATAACGTGTGCATGTGGAGATCGTTAGTGTGGAGAACGTGTGTGTGGATAACGTGTGTGTGGATATCGTGTGCGTGTGGAGAATGTGTGTGTGGAGAACGTGTGTGTGGAGAATGTGTGTGTGGAGAACGTGTGCGTGTGGAGATCGTTAGTGTGGAGAACGTGTGTGTGGATAACGTGTGCGTGTGGAGATCGTTAGTGTGGAGAACGTGTGTGTGGATAACGTGTGCGTGTGGAGATCGTTAGTGTGGAGAACGTGTGTGTGGATAACGTGTGTGTGGATAACGTGTGCGTGTGGAGAACGTGTGTGTGGAGAACGTGTGTGTGGAGAACGTGTGTGTGGAGAACGTGTGCGTGTGGAGATCGTTAGTGTGGAGAACGTGTCTGTGGATAACGTGTGCGTGTGGAGATCGTTATGGGAGAACGTGTGTGTGGATAACGTGTGCGTGTGGAGATCGTTAGTGTGGAGAACGTGTGTGTGGATAACGTGTGCGTGAGGAGATCGTTAGTGTGGAGAACGTGTGTGTGGATAACGTGTGCGTGTGGAGATCGTTAGTGTGGAGAACGTGTGTGTGGATAACGTGTGCGTGTGGAGAACGTGTGCGTGTGGAGAACGTGTGTGTGGATAACGTGTGTGTGGAGAACGTGTGCGTGTGGAGATCGTTAGTGTGGAGAACGTGTGTGTGGATAACGTGTGCGTGTGGAGAATGTTAGTGTGGAGAACGCGTGTGTGGATAACGTGTGCGTGTGGAGATCGTTAGTGTGGAGAACGCGTGTGTGGATAACGTGTGCGTGTGGAGATCGTTAGTGTGGAGAACGTGTGTGTGGATAACGTGTGCGTGTGGAGATCGTTAGTGTGGACAACGTGTGTGTGGATAACGTGTGTGTGGATAACGTGTGCGTGTGGAGAACGTGTGTGTGGAGAACGTGTGTGTGGAGAACGTGTGCGTGTGGAGATCGTTAGTGTGGAGAACGTGTGTGTGGATTACGTGTGCGTGTGGAGATCGTTAGTGTGGAGAACGTGTGTGTGGATAACGTGTGCGTGTGGAGATCGTTAGTGTGGAGAACGTGTGTGTGGATAACGTGTGCGTGTGGAGAACGTGTGCGTGTGGATAACGTGTGTGTGGATAACGTGTGTGTGGAGAACGTGTGCGTGTGGAGATCGTTAGTGTGGAGAACGTGTGTGTGGATAACGTGTGCGTGTGGAGAATGTTAGTGTGGAGAACGCGTGTGTGGATAACGTGTGCGTGTGGAGATCGTTAGTGTGGAGAACGCGTGTGTGGATAACGTGTGCGTGTGGAGATCGTTAGTGTGGAGAACGTGTGTGTGGATAACGTGTGCGTGTGGAGAACGTGTGTGTGGAGAACGTGTGTGTGGATAACGTGTGTGTGGATAACGTGTGCGTGTGGAGAACGTGTGTGTGGAGAACGTGTGTGTGGAGAACGTGTGCGTGTGGAGATCGTTAGTGTGGAGAACGTGTGTGTGGATTACGTGTGCGTGTGGAGATCGTTAGTGTGGAGAACGTGTGTGTGGATAACGTGTGCGTGTGGAGATCGTTAGTGTGGAGAACGTGTGTGTGGATAACGTGTGCATGTGGAGATCGTTAGTGTGGAGAACGTGTGTGTGGATAACGTGTGTGTGGATATCGTGTGCGTGTGGAGAATGTGTGTGTGGAGAACGTGTGTGTGGAGAACGTGTGTGTGGAGATCGTGTGCGTGTGGAGATCGTTAGTGTGGAGAACGTGTGTGTGGATAACGTGTGCGTGTGGAGATCGTTAGTGTGGAGAACGTGTGTGTGGATAACGTGTGCGTGTGGAGATCGTTAGTGTGGAGAACGTGTGTGTGGATAACGTGTGTGTGGATAACGTGTGCGTGTGGAGAACGTGTGTGTGGAGAACGTGTGTGTGGAGAACGTGTGTGTGGAGAACGTGTGCGTGTGGAGATCGTTAGTGTGGAGAACGTGTCTGTGGATAACGTGTGCGTGTGGAGATCGTTATGGGAGAACGTGTGTGTGGATAACGTGTGCGTGTGGAGATCGTTAGTGTGGAGAACGTGTGTGTGGATAACGTGTGCGTGAGGAGATCGTTAGTGTGGAGAACGTGTGTGTGGATAACGTGTGCGTGTGGAGATCGTTAGTGTGGAGAACGTGTGTGTGGATAACGTGTGCGTGTGGAGAATGTTAGTGTGGAGAACGCGTGTGTGGATAACGTGTGCGTGTGGAGATCGTTAGTGTGGAGAACGCGTGTGTGGATAACGTGTGCGTGTGGAGATCGTTAGTGTGGAGAACGTGTGTGTGGATAACGTGTGCGTGTGGAGAACGTGTGTGTGGAGAACGTGTGTGTGGATAACGTGTGTGTGGATAACGTGTGCGTGTGGAGAACGTGTGTGTGGAGAACGTGTGTGTGGAGAACGTGTGCGTGTGGAGATCGTTAGTGTGGAGAACGTGTGTGTGGATTACGTGTGCGTGTGGAGATCGTTAGTGTGGAGAACGTGTGTGTGGATAACGTGTGCGTGTGGAGATCGTTAGTGTGGAGAACGTGTGTGTGGATAACGTGTGCATGTGGAGATCGTTAGTGTGGAGAACGTGTGTGTGGATAACGTGTGTGTGGATATCGTGTGCGTGTGGAGAATGTGTGTGTGGAGAACGTGTGTGTGGAGAACGTGTGTGTGGAGAACGTGTGCGTGTGGAGATCGTTAGTGTGGAGAACGTGTGTGTGGATAACGTGTGCGTGTGGAGATCGTTAGTGTGGAGAACGTGTGTGTGGATAACGTGTGCGTGTGGAGATCGTTAGTGTGGAGAACGTGTGTGTGGATAACGTGTGTGTGGATAACGTGTGCGTGTGGAGAACGTGTGTGTGGAGAACGTGTGTGTGGAGAACGTGTGTGTGGAGAACGTGTGCGTGTGGAGATCGTTAGTGTGGAGAACGTGTCTGTGGATAACGTGTGCGTGTGGAGATCGTTATGGGAGAACGTGTGTGTGGATAACGTGTGCGTGTGGAGATCGTTAGTGTGGAGAACGTGTGTGTGGATAACGTGTGCGTGTGGAGATCGTTAGTGTGGAGAACGTGTGTGTGGATAACGTGTGCGTGTGGAGATCGTTAGTGTGGAGAACGTGTGTGTGGATAACGTGTGCATGTGGAGAACGTGTGCGTGTGGAGTACGTGTGTGTGGATAACGTGTGTGTGGAGAACGTGTGCGTGTGGAGATCGTTAGTGTGGAGAACATGTGTGTGGATAACGTGTGCGTGTGGAGATCGTTAGTGTGGAGAACGTGTGTGTGGATAACGTGTGTGTAGAGAACGTGTGTGTGGAGAACGTGTGTGTGGAGAACGTGTGTGTGTGGAGAACGTGTGCGTGTGGAGATCATTAGTGTGGAGAACATGTGTGTGGATAACGTGTGCGTGTGGAGATCGTTAGTGTGGAGAACATGTGTGTGGATAACGTGTGCGTGTGGAGATCGTTAGTGTGGAGAACGTGTGTGTGGATAACGTGTGCGTGTGGAGATCGTTAGTGTGGAGAACATGTGTGTGGATAACGTGTGCGTGTGGAGATCGTTAGTGTGGAGAACGTGTGTGTGGATAACGTGTGTGTGGATAACGTGTGCGTGTGGAGAACGTGTGTGTGGAGAACGTGTGTGTGGAGAACGTGTGCGTGTGGAGATCGTTAGTGTGGAGAACGTGTCTGTGGATAACGTGTGCGTGTGGAGATCGTTATGGGAGAACGTGTGTGTGGATAACGTGTGCGTGTGGAGATCGTTAGTGTGGAGAACGTGTGTGTGGATAACGTGTGCGTGAGGAGATCGTTAATGTGGAGAACGTGTGTGTGGATAACGTGTGCGTGTGGAGATCGTTAGTGTGGAGAACGTGTGTGTGGATAACGTGTGCGTGTGGAGAACGTGTGCGTGTGGATAACGTGTGTGTGGATAACGTGTGTGTGGAGAACGTGTGCGTGTGGAGATCGTTAGTGTGGAGAACGTGTGTGTGGATAACGTGTGCGTGTGGAGAATGTTAGTGTGGAGAACGCGTGTGTGGATAACGTGTGCGTGTGGAGATCGTTAGTGTGGAGAACGCGTGTGTGGATAACGTGTGCGTGTGGAGATCGTTAGTGTGGAGAACGTGTGTGTGGATAACGTGTGCGTGTGGAGAACGTGTGTGTGGAGAACGTGTGTGTGGATAACGTGTGTGTGGATAACGTGTGCGTGTGGAGAACGTGTGTGTGGAGAACGTGTGTGTGGAGAACGTGTGCGTGTGGAGATCGTTAGTGTGGAGAACGTGTGTGTGGATTACGTGTGCGTGTGGAGATCGTTAGTGTGGAGAACGTGTGTGTGGATAACGTGTGCGTGTGGAGATCGTTAGTGTGGAGAACGTGTGTGTGGATAACGTGTGCATGTGGAGATCGTTAGTGTGGAGAACGTGTGTGTGGATAACGTGTGTGTGGATATCGTGTGCGTGTGGAGAATGTGTGTGTGGAGAACGTGTGTGTGGAGAACGTGTGTGTGGAGAACGTGTGCGTGTGGAGATCGTTAGTGTGGAGAACGTGTGTGTGGATAACGTGTGCGTGTGGAGATCGTTAGTGTGGAGAACGTGTGTGTGGATAACGTGTGCGTGTGGAGATCGTTAGTGTGGAGAACGTGTGTGTGGATAACGTGTGTGTGGATAACGTGTGCGTGTGGAGAACGTGTGTGTGGAGAACGTGTGTGTGGAGAACGTGTGTGTGGAGAACGTGTGCGTGTGGAGATCGTTAGTGTGGAGAACGTGTCTGTGGATAACGTGTGCGTGTGGAGATCGTTATGGGAGAACGTGTGTGTGGATAACGTGTGCGTGTGGAGATCGTTAGTGTGGAGAACGTGTGTGTGGATAACGTGTGCGTGAGGAGATCGTTAGTGTGGAGAACGTGTGTGTGGATAACGTGTGCGTGTGGAGATCGTTAGTGTGGAGAACGTGTGTGTGGATAACGTGTGCGTGTGGAGAACGTGTGCGTGTGGAGAACGTGTGTGTGGATAACGTGTGTGTGGAGAACGTGTGCGTGTGGAGATCGTTAGTGTGGAGAACGTGTGTGTGGATAACGTGTGCGTGTGGAGAATGTTAGTGTGGAGAACGCGTGTGTGGATAACGTGTGCGTGTGGAGATCGTTAGTGTGGAGAACGCGTGTGTGGATAACGTGTGCGTGTGGAGATCGTTAGTGTGGAGAACGTGTGTGTGGATAACGTGTGCGTGTGGAGATCGTTAGTGTGGACAACGTGTGTGTGGATAACGTGTGTGTGGATAACGTGTGCGTGTGGAGAACGTGTGTGTGGAGAACGTGTGTGTGGAGAACGTGTGCGTGTGGAGATCGTTAGTGTGGAGAACGTGTGTGTGGATTACGTGTGCGTGTGGAGATCGTTAGTGTGGAGAACGTGTGTGTGGATAACGTGTGCGTGTGGAGATCGTTAGTGTGGAGAACGTGTGTGTGGATAACGTGTGCGTGTGGAGAACGTGTGCGTGTGGATAACGTGTGTGTGGATAACGTGTGTGTGGAGAACGTGTGCGTGTGGAGATCGTTAGTGTGGAGAACGTGTGTGTGGATAACGTGTGCGTGTGGAGAATGTTAGTGTGGAGAACGCGTGTGTGGATAACGTGTGCGTGTGGAGATCGTTAGTGTGGAGAACGCGTGTGTGGATAACGTGTGCGTGTGGAGATCGTTAGTGTGGAGAACGTGTGTGTGGATAACGTGTGCGTGTGGAGAACGTGTGTGTGGAGAACGTGTGTGTGGATAACGTGTGTGTGGATAACGTGTGCGTGTGGAGAACGTGTGTGTGGAGAACGTGTGTGTGGAGAACGTGTGCGTGTGGAGATCGTTAGTGTGGAGAACGTGTGTGTGGATTACGTGTGCGTGTGGAGATCGTTAGTGTGGAGAACGTGTGTGTGGATAACGTGTGCGTGTGGAGATCGTTAGTGTGGAGAACGTGTGTGTGGATAACGTGTGCATGTGGAGATCGTTAGTGTGGAGAACGTGTGTGTGGATAACGTGTGTGTGGATATCGTGTGCGTGTGGAGAATGTGTGTGTGGAGAACGTGTGTGTGGAGAACGTGTGTGTGGAGATCGTGTGCGTGTGGAGATCGTTAGTGTGGAGAACGTGTGTGTGGATAACGTGTGCGTGTGGAGATCGTTAGTGTGGAGAACGTGTGTGTGGATAACGTGTGCGTGTGGAGATCGTTAGTGTGGAGAACGTGTGTGTGGATAACGTGTGTGTGGATAACGTGTGCGTGTGGAGAACGTGTGTGTGGAGAACGTGTGTGTGGAGAACGTGTGTGTGGAGAACGTGTGCGTGTGGAGATCGTTAGTGTGGAGAACGTGTCTGTGGATAACGTGTGCGTGTGGAGATCGTTATGGGAGAACGTGTGTGTGGATAACGTGTGCGTGTGGAGATCGTTAGTGTGGAGAACGTGTGTGTGGATAACGTGTGCGTGAGGAGATCGTTAGTGTGGAGAACGTGTGTGTGGATAACGTGTGCGTGTGGAGATCGTTAGTGTGGAGAACGTGTGTGTGGATAACGTGTGCGTGTGGAGAACGTGTGCGTGTGGAGAACGTGTGTGTGGATAACGTGTGTGTGGAGAACGTGTGCGTGTGGAGATCGTTAGTGTGGAGAACGTGTGTGTGGATAACGTGTGCGTGTGGAGAATGTTAGTGTGGAGAACGCGTGTGTGGATAACGTGTGCGTGTGGAGATCGTTAGTGTGGAGAACGCGTGTGTGGATAACGTGTGCGTGTGGAGATCGTTAGTGTGGAGAACGTGTGTGTGGATAACGTGTGCGTGTGGAGATCGTTAGTGTGGAGAACGTGTGTGTGGATAACGTGTGTGTGGATAACGTGTGCGTGTGGAGAACGTGTGTGTGGAGAACGTGTGTGTGGAGAACGTGTGCGTGTGGAGATCGTTAGTGTGGAGAACGTGTGTGTGGATTACGTGTGCGTGTGGAGATCGTTAGTGTGGAGAACGTGTGTGTGGATAACGTGTGCGTGTGGAGATCGTTAGTGTGGAGAACGTGTGTGTGGATAACGTGTGCGTGTGGAGATCGTTAGTGTGGAGAACGTGTGTGTGGATAACGTGTGTGTGGATATCGTGTGCGTGTGGAGAATGTGTGTGTGGAGAACGTGTGTGTGGAGAACGTGTGTGTGGAGAACGTGTGTGTGGAGAACGTGTGCGTGTGGAGATCGTTAGTGTGGAGAACGTGTGTGTGGATAACGTGTGCGTGTGGAGATCGTTAGTGTGGAGAACGTGTGTGTGGATAACGTGTGCGTGTGGAGATCGTTAGTGTGGAGAATGTGTGTGTGGATAACGTGTGCGTGCGGAGATCGTTAGTGTGGAGAACGTGTGTGTGGATAACGTGTGCGTGTGGAGATCGATGGTGTGGAGAACGTGTGTGTGGATAACGTGTGCGTGTGGAGATCGTTAGTGTGGAGAACGTGTGTGTGGATAACATGTGTGTGGATAACGTGTGTGTGTGGAGAACGTGTGTGTGGAGAACGTGTGTGTGGAGAACGTGTGCGTGTGGAGATCGTTAGTGTGGAGAACGTGTGTGTGGAGAACGTGTGCGTGTGGAGATCGTTAGTGTGGAGAACATGTGTGTGGATAACGTGTGCGTGTGGAGATCGTTAGTGTGGAGAACGTGTGTGTGGATAACGTGTGCGTGTGGAGATCGTTAGTGTGGAGAACGTGTGTGTGGATAACGTGTGCGTGTGGAGATCGTTAGTGTGGAGAACGTGTGTGTGGATAACGTGTGCGTGTGGAGATCGTTAGTGTGGAGAACGTGTGTGTGGATAACGTGTGTGTGGATAACGTGTGCGTGTGGAGAACGTGTGTGTGGAGAACGTGTGTGTGGAGAACGTGTGTGTGGAGAACGTGTGCGTGTGGAGATCGTTAGTGTGGAGAACGTGTCTGTGGATAACGTGTGCGTGTGGAGATCGTTATGGGAGAACGTGTGTGTGGATAACGTGTGCGTGTGGAGATCGTTAGTGTGGAGAACGTGTGTGTGGATAACGTGTGCGTGTGGAGATCGTTAGTGTGGAGAACGTGTGTGTGGATAACGTGTGCGTGTGGAGATCGTTAGTGTGGAGAACGTGTGTGTGGATAACGTGTGCATGTGGAGAACGTGTGCGTGTGGAGTACGTGTGTGTGGATAACGTGTGTGTGGAGAACGTGTGCGTGTGGAGATCGTTAGTGTGGAGAACATGTGTGTGGATAACGTGTGCGTGTGGAGATCGTTAGTGTGGAGAACGTGTGTGTGGATAACGTGTGTGTGGAGAACGTGTGTGTGGAGAACGTGTGTGTGGAGAACGTGTGTGTGTGGAGAACGTGTGCGTGTGGAGATCATTAGTGTGGAGAACATGTGTGTGGATAACGTGTGCGTGTGGAGATCGTTAGTGTGGAGAACATGTGTGTGGATAACGTGTGCGTGTGGAGATCGTTAGTGTGGAGAACGTGTGTGTGGATAACGTGTGCGTGTGGAGATCGTTAGTGTGGAGAACATGTGTGTGGATAACGTGTGCGTGTGGAGATCGTTAGTGTGGAGAACGTGTGTGTGGATAACGTGTGTGTGGATAACGTGTGCGTGTGGAGAACGTGTGTGTGGAGAACGTGTGTGTGGAGAACGTGTGCGTGTGGAGATCGTTAGTGTGGAGAACGTGTCTGTGGATAACGTGTGCGTGTGGAGATCGTTATGGGAGAACGTGTGTGTGGATAACGTGTGCGTGTGGAGATCGTTAGTGTGGAGAACGTGTGTGTGGATAACGTGTGCGTGAGGAGATCGTTAATGTGGAGAACGTGTGTGTGGATAACGTGTGCGTGTGGAGATCGTTAGTGTGGAGAACGTGTGTGTGGATAACGTGTGCGTGTGGAGAACGTGTGCGTGTGGATAACGTGTGTGTGGATAACGTGTGTGTGGAGAACGTGTGCGTGTGGAGATCGTTAGTGTGGAGAACGTGTGTGTGGATAACGTGTGCGTGTGGAGAATGTTAGTGTGGAGAACGCGTGTGTGGATAACGTGTGCGTGTGGAGATCGTTAGTGTGGAGAACGCGTGTGTGGATAACGTGTGCGTGTGGAGATCGTTAGTGTGGAGAACGTGTGTGTGGATAACGTGTGCGTGTGGAGAACGTGTGTGTGGAGAACGTGTGTGTGGATAACGTGTGTGTGGATAACGTGTGCGTGTGGAGAACGTGTGTGTGGAGAACGTGTGTGTGGAGAACGTGTGCGTGTGGAGATCGTTAGTGTGGAGAACGTGTGTGTGGATTACGTGTGCGTGTGGAGATCGTTAGTGTGGAGAACGTGTGTGTGGATAACGTGTGCGTGTGGAGATCGTTAGTGTGGAGAACGTGTGTGTGGATAACGTGTGCATGTGGAGATCGTTAGTGTGGAGAACGTGTGTGTGGATAACGTGTGTGTGGATATCGTGTGCGTGTGGAGAATGTGTGTGTGGAGAACGTGTGTGTGGAGAACGTGTGTGTGGAGAACGTGTGCGTGTGGAGATCGTTAGTGTGGAGAACGTGTGTGTGGATAACGTGTGCGTGTGGAGATCGTTAGTGTGGAGAACGTGTGTGTGGATAACGTGTGCGTGTGGAGATCGTTAGTGTGGAGAACGTGTGTGTGGATAACGTGTGTGTGGATAACATGTGCGTGTGGAGAACGTGTGTGTGGAGAACGTGTGTGTGGAGAACGTGTGTGTGGAGAACGTGTGCGTGTGGAGATCGTTAGTGTGGAGAACGTGTCTGTGGATAACGTGTGCGTGTGGAGATCGTTATGGGAGAACGTGTGTGTGGATAACGTGTGCGTGTGGAGATCGTTAGTGTGGAGAACGTGTGTGTGGATAACGTGTGCGTGAGGAGATCGTTAGTGTGGAGAACGTGTGTGTGGATAACGTGTGCGTGTGGAGATCGTTAGTGTGGAGAACGTGTGTGTGGAGAACGTGTGCGTGTGGAGAACGTGTGCGTGTGGAGAACGTGTGTGTGGATAACGTGTGTGTGGAGAACGTGTGCGTGTGGAGATCGTTAGTGTGGAGAACGTGTGTGTGGATAACGTGTGCGTGTGGAGAATGTTAGTGTGGAGAACGCGTGTGTGGATAACGTGTGCGTGTGGAGATCGTTAGTGTGGAGAACGCGTGTGTGGATAACGTGTGCGTGTGGAGATCGTTAGTGTGGAGAACGTGTGTGTGGATAACGTGTGCGTGTGGAGATCGTTAGTGTGGAGAACGTGTGTGTGGATAACGTGTGTGTGGATAACGTGTGCGTGTGGAGAACGTGTGTGTGGAGAACGTGTGTGTGGAGAACGTGTGCGTGTGGAGATCGTTAGTGTGGAGAACGTGTGTGTGGATTACGTGTGCGTGTGGAGATCGTTAGTGTGGAGAACGTGTGTGTGGATAACGTGTGCGTGTGGAGATCGTTAGTGTGGAGAACGTGTGTGTGGATAACGTGTGCGTGTGGAGATCGTTAGTGTGGAGAACGTGTGTGTGGATAACGTGTGTGTGGATATCGTGTGCGTGTGGAGAATGTGTGTGTGGAGAACGTGTGTGTGGAGAACGTGTGTGTGGAGAACGTGTGTGTGGAGAACGTGTGCGTGTGGAGATCGTTAGTGTGGAGAACGTGTGTGTGGATAACGTGTGCGTGTGGAGATCGTTAGTGTGGAAAACGTGTGTGTGGATAACGTGTGCGTGTGGAGATCGTTAGTGTGGAGAATGTGTGTGTGGATAACGTGTGCGTGCGGAGATCGTTAGTGTGGAGAACGTGTGTGTGGATAACGTGTGCGTGTGGAGATCGATGGTGTGGAGAACGTGTGTGTGGATAACGTGTGCGTGTGGAGATCGTTAGTGTGGAGAACGTGTGTGTGGATAACATGTGTGTGGATAACGTGTGCGTGTGGAGAACGTGTGTGTGGAGAACGTGTGTGTGGAGAACGTGTGCGTGTGGAGATCGTTAGTGTGGAGAACGTGTGTGTGGAGAACGTGTGCGTGTGGAGATCGTTAGTGTGGAGAACATGTGTGTGGATAACGTGTGCGTGTGGAGATCGTTAGTGTGGAGAACGTGTGTGTGGATAACGTGTGCGTGTGGAGATCGTTAGTGTGGAGAACGTGTGTGTGGATAACGTGTGCGTGTGGAGATCGTTAGTGTGGAGAACGTGTGTGTGGATAACGTGTGCGTGTGGAGATCGTTAGTGTGGAGAACGTGTGTGTGGATAACGTGTGTGTGGATAACGTGTGCGTGTGGAGAACGTGTGTGTGGAGAACGTGTGTGTGGAGAACGTGTATGTGGAGAACGTGTGCGTGTGGAGATCGTTAGTGTGGAGAACGTGTCTGTGGATAACGTGTGCGTGTGGAGATCGTTATGGGAGAACGTGTGTGTGGATAACGTGTGCGTGTGGAGATCGTTAGTGTGGAGAACGTGTGTGTGGATAACGTGTGCGTGTGGAGATCGTTAGTGTGGAGAACGTGTGTGTGGATAACGTGTGCGTGTGGAGATCGTTAGTGTGGAGAACGTGTGTGTGGATAACGTGTGCATGTGGAGAACGTGTGCGTGTGGAGTACGTGTGTGTGGATAACGTGTGTGTGGAGAACGTGTGCGTGTGGAGATCGTTAGTGTGGAGAACATGTGTGTGGATAACGTGTGCGTGTGGAGATCGTTAGTGTGGAGAACGTGTGTGTGGATAACGTGTGCGTGTGGAGATCGTTAGTGTGGAGAACGTGTGTGTGGATAACGTGTGCCTGTGGAGATCGTTAGTGTGGAGAACGTGTGTGTGGATAACGTGTGCGTGTGGAGATCGTTAGTGTGGAGAACGTGTGTGTGGAGAACGTGTGTGTGGAGAACGTGTGTGTGGATAACGTGTGCGTGTGGAGAACGTGTGTGTGGAGAACGTGTGTGTGGAGAACGTGTGCGTGTGGAGATCGTTAGTGTGGAGAACGTGTGTGTGGAGAACGTGTGCGTGTGGAGATCGTTAGTGTGGAGAACGTGTGTGTGGAGAACGTGTGTGTAGCACCCTGAGGATTCGGCTGCTACAGGGGTATTGCACCTCAAGCCAGAGGTGTGATATTCCACTCCCGGGTAAGGATGGAGTGTGGAACTGAGCTCAGTTAGCTGCATACACTACATACATCCCATTTCCGAGGGACAGACCGATGGTACTCCCACTAGGTATATGTGCAGGTACGACAGTGTCTGTCCCTGGCTGGAGTGGGAGGGGGGTGGAACATCCCAGTAGTGTAGGGGCAGATAGGGGGAGCAGTCTGGGTAAAGCTAGGAGCTCATTGTGTGCTGGTCACCTGAGCTCACACATAGAGGGAGTATATAAGGTGGGAACCATCTTAGATCAGGGTCAGTCTTCTGTAGAGAGTCGGTGAGTCAGTCAGTCCTGAGAGAGGTCCAGGAGCGCCTGCAGAGAGAAGAGAGAGAGGAGAAGAGAAGGACCCAGAGGGGGAGAAGAAGGAACCCCAAGAACCCAGAATTAGACCAGAAGGGTGAAGGCTTGGCACGCAAGGGAACCGGATCCCAAATTAGTGGAGGAGAGAAACAACCCTCAGCTAAGAACCGGAGGCTGCGACATTACATGTGGAGCAGCCCCTCACCAAGTCCACAAGGAAGGCACACCAGGTATAGGGTCAGGGAACCCCGAAGAGGTGCACCCACCAAGAGGCCCGAGGGAGCCGGACATAAGTGGACCCCTGGTGAGATAGGCCAGTAGAGAGGACAGTCAGAAAGGGAGCTCAGGACCACGCTCCAGAATTGCTTGGGGGTTGGCCGAGTCCAGGACCTGGTGGACGCAGCACGGCTCGGGCGGTCACTCAAGGCCAGAGTGACCAACAGAACAGCAGTAAGTAAAAACCCTGAACTGCACAGCCCGACTCTGAGTCTTCTTACCATCCACACTGCACCACCACTACCACCATCCTCTACACCTGACCCCCTGAGGCTATACCCCTCCCGTTGGGGGTTATACTACCGGAAGCTGCACACACACCACCAGCCTCAGCGGACCCTGCTGCAGCGGCGGCCGTATTGACCGCAAATCAACGGGTGGCGTAGTCGACACTAAGAACACTAACAACATCTGTAAAGACTGCCACACACGGAGTTTGACACCCTGGGCACGGACCGGGTCACCGCCACTCGGAGACTACAACCCCCATCTGATCCGGCTCCGGGTATCCCCCAAACAACACTGGCCCAGGGGGCGCGTCAACTTTGGCGTAGTCGGCAGGATAACGTGCCCGCAACAACCGGGTACTGCGTGCCTGAAGAAAAGTTCACCGTTACCTCAAAAAGAAGTCTCCCGCCGGTTCCGGAGGGTCCCCGCCAACGGACCCCATCACAGGTCGTTTCCCGCCGGTTGTCCGCCATTTGCAGCTTTTTCCCGCCATCCATGGAGTTTCCCGCCACTGGGAGACGATTCCCGCCATTTCCAAAGATTTCCCGCCTTGGAAGAGCGGACGCCATTATGGGCGTGCCAGAGGGTGGCAAAAGGCCACCTCCCATCGTGGGCCAGGTCGAAGAATGGCGCCAAAAGCGGAAACCGCGCCCACCAACAGAGACTGTGATGCTGGAAGTGTCCATCAGCGTGAGAGAACTGCCCCTGGAACTGACAATCACTAAGTTGCCCCGGGACCACCCTCAATGTGGGCGGAGACAGAACAAAAGAACGAAGATGGGTGCAGCCTGGAGGAGTCTGGAGAGAGCGCACCCGGAGACAAGAAGTCTGGAGAGGAGTCCAGAGAAAGCGTACCCGGAGATGGAGGGAGAGACAGGCAGCACCGACCCAGTGGTCAGGAGCCTGCTGCAAGCAACAACCCCACTAGGCTTAGTGGAGATCCTAGCACAGCTCCCCCGAGACCGGGAGTATGCACAGACCGCGCTGGAGGGCCTCGCACGGAGGATGGCCCAGGTGCAGCAAGAAACACTGACGGAGTGGAGCCGTGAGATGGCCCAGCAGACCGGAACCCGTCGGCGGAGCACGCCACCCGAGACGAGGAGACAGACCGCCTCTGAGGATGGCGCAGGAGGAGTGAAGGCAGGAGACGGCGCCGAGAAGGGAGCTGAACGGACGGAGGCAGGTAAAGGGGACGTCTCTACCCCGAGCCGAGAAACCGTGTACCTGTCCCAGCTCCCCGTCGCAGAGCCCGAATTTCCCCCTGCCGTGCCCGTCGCTGCATCGTCACCGTGCCAGACTAGGCCTCAAGCAGAAGCCGCGGCCGCGACCCCTGTGACGTCACGCGCCTCAACCCTGAGCGCGGCGAAGCAGGAAATACCACCGGCCTGGTCGCAAGGTCTAGTACCTCCGGGCGCCGCAATTCCAACAGCGCCCCCTACCTCCGCGGAGCCACTGGCCTGGTCGCAAGGCCGAGTACCCCCGGGCACTGCCGTCCTTACGGTGCCCTTTACCTTTAGGGTGCCCCAAGCCTGGTCGCAAGGCCTGGTCGACCCGGGCGCCGCTACCATCAACGCGCCCTCAACATCTCGAGTGCCGCACCTGGGCGAAGATCTATTTGCCCAGCACACGTGCCCGGATGGGCAGCCCTTTGTATGGCCCCAGGAGTACTACCAACTGGAACTCCAAAGAGCAAGGCCCCTGTGCGAGCCCCTGATTCCAGCTCCGAAGCCCGTCAGGAGAACCCCGCTCCCGCTAGAAGAAGCACAATTCGAGTGGGACCCCACCGGAGGAGACCTCATGGGGTTCACTCAAGAAACGCGGGCAGCCGCAGCAGAGCGAGTGGAGTGCTGCCGCCAGCAGTTGGCAGCCTTCGAGCAAGAGCGGAAAGAGAGGCGGATCCGTGAGCAGCGGCTGCAGGAACAGAGCGCAGGGCAGAAGAGCCGGACCAGGAGGAACCCCCGTGCAGCTCATGGTCCCCGTACCATCGGGACTGTGATTAAATTCAACCTGCAGCATGGGTGGGGCTTTATAAGAGACCATCATACCCCCGGCGACGTCTTTGTAACCCGCAGAGACGTAGAAAGCCATCTGCCAGAGGGACACAGAGGTCGTGACCTGTACGTAGGGGACGAGGTCACGTTCACCCGGCACAAGTGTGCCAAAGGACCCTACGCCCTCCATGTACATCGCCTGACGGAGGAGGAGCTGCGGTGTGAGGAGGAGCAAGAGGACCCGGACGGGTCTGAAGACAAAGAAGGAGCAGGAGGACGCCGTCATTAAAGTATGGTAAAGGGACTGTAAATAGTTACCCGTCGGGGTACAGTGAACTGTTGCTGCTTTAAATATGTCCCCGTTGGGACAAGAGTGAACCGTACCCGTGTGTCCCTATCCCCCAACAGGCTGAGGACTGTGAACAGCCATTCCTCTTCCCCATTGGCCGAGGACTGAGAGCGGCCATATTCCCCTTGTATATAGTTGCGCTTTTTAAGGCGCCCCCTACTGGTTTTAAAGGAAAGCCGTGTTTTTCTACCAGAGACTGTGACACTTTACCCGGTCACAAGTCGCACCGTGGCCGAAGGAACAAGAAAGTTTACAAGAAAAAGTTTATGCTGATCATATATATATAATGTTTTATATGTTAATGTTGTTATGAAAATTTGTATGTTTGTGGATGTTTTGTTTTCTTACAGCCCGAGGGCGTGCTGTGATTTACCAGGGGGGAATGTAGCACCCTGAGGATTCGGCTGCTACAGGGGTATTGCACCTCAAGCCAGAGGTGTGATATTCCACTCCCGGGTAAGGATGGAGTGTGGAACTGAGCTCAGTTAGCTGCATACACTACATACATCCCATTTCCGAGGGACAGACCGATGGTACTCCCACTAGGTATATGTGCAGGTACGACAGTGTCTGTCCCTGGCTGGAGTGGGAGGGGGGTGGAACATCCCAGTAGTGTAGGGGCAGATAGGGGGAGCAGTCTGGGTAAAGCTAGGAGCTCATTGGGTGCTGGTCACCTGAGCTCACACATAGAGGGAGTATATAAGGTGGGAACCATCTTAGATCAGGGTCAGTCTTCTGTAGAGAGTCGGTGAGTCAGTCAGTCCTGAGAGAGGTCCAGGAGCGCCTGCAGAGAGAAGAGAGAGAGGAGAAGAGAAGGACCCAGAGGGGGAGAAGAAGGAACCCCAAGAACCCAGAATTAGACCAGAAGGGTGAAGGCTTGGCACGCAAGGGAACCGGATCCCAAATTAGTGGAGGAGAGAAACAACCCTCAGCTAAGAACCGGAGGCTGCGACATTACATGTGGAGCAGCCCCTCACCAAGTCCACAAGGAAGGCACACCAGGTATAGGGTCAGGGAACCCTGAAGAGGTGCACCCACCAAGAGGCCCGAGGGAGCCGGACATAAGTGGACCCCTGGTGAGAAAGGCCAGTAGAGAGGACAGTCAGAAAGGGAGCTCAGGACCACGCTCCAGAATTGCTTGGGGGTTGGCCGAGTCCAGGACCTGGTGGACGCAGCACGGCTCGGGCGGTCACTCAAGGCCAGAGTGACCAACAGAACAGCAGTAAGTAAAAACCCTGAACTGCACAGCCCGACTCTGAGTCTTCTTACCATCCACACTGCACCACCACTACCACCATCCTCTACACCTGACCCCCTGAGGCTATACCCCTCCCGTTGGGGGTTATACTACCGGAAGCTGCACACACACCACCAGCCTCAGCGGACCCTGCTGCAGCGGCGGCCGTATTGACCGCAAATCAACGGGTGGCGTAGTCGACACTAAGAACACTAACAACATCTGTAAAGACTGCCACACACGGAGTTTGACACCCTGGGCACGGACCGGGTCACCGCCACTCGGAGACTACAACCCCCATCTGATCCGGCTCCGGGTATCCCCCAAACAACACTGGCCCAGGGGGCGCGTCATGTGCGTGTGGAGATCGTTAGTGTGGAGAACGTGTGTGTGGAGAACGTGTGCGTGTGGAGATCGTTAGTGTGGAGAACGTGTGTGTGGATAACGTGTGCGTGTGGAGATCGTTAGTGTGGAGAACGTGTGTGTGGATAACGTGTGCGTGTGGAGATTGTTAGTGTGGAGAATGTGCGTGTGGAGATTGTTAGTGTGGAGAACGTGTGTGTGGATAACGTGTGCGTGTGGAGATTGTTAGTGTGGAGAACGTGTGTGTGGATAACGTGTGCGTGTGGAGATCGTGAGTGTGGAGAACGCGTGTGTGGACAGATTGTGCATGTGGACAGATCGTAAGGCCACGGCCCCAGTATTAGTATTTGGTCAGTATTTTTTCTCAGGAGTGGGAGCCAAATCCAGGAGTGGGTGATAGAAACAAGTGCACCAATTCTGCATTTATCACCCACTCCTGGTTTTGGCTCCCACTCCTGAGAAAAAATACTGACCGAATACTGATTAAATACTGATAGTGGGGCCGTGGCCTAACTGTCAGAATCTGTAGCCATACAGTTGGACATTAGAGGCTACATTAACACCGCACAAATTTTTCAGAAGCAAATCAGCAGCATGAAACAGAGTTGAAGATATAGCCACATGTAAATTGACACGTAATGCGGATTTTCAATTCCACAGCCTGAAATTTATTTTTCTGTAATGTATCACTTACTTCTCAACAAAATCAATGACAATGGCACAGAAGAGAAATAGATAGATAGATAGATAGATAGATAGATAGATAGATAGATAGATAGATAGATAGATAGATAGCCCCCTCTTCTCAGGCTGGCTGTTACTCACAGAGGGGAGCTGAACACTGGTGTGTGACATATTGTCCCAGATGGGAGGGGGGAGCAGTGAGGAGCAGCTCCTGTCACACTGAATTTCAAGTGTGATGCTGTTTATGAGGGCAGGGACAGTATAACATTTTTTTATCTCCCCTGAGTACCCCTTTAATGAATCGGGGCTTAAGTGTTGTACTGAAACATTGCTGCTATCGAGCTAATAAAAGTCCAACATTTTCTTGAAAATTGGAGTGCTGCATTATTCCATGTATTGGGGTTTGTTTGTTTTTGACAAACAGACAGACCGATAGATAAATACTGTAGATAGATACACACAATGCAGTTCAGTTTTTCGCTGAGTAAAAAAAGAAGCACAGCGGGAACGATATTTCTATGAATTTCATCCACTTTGGGGGAAACATAAGACACCATCAAAAACTCACCATAATCTTATCGTGTGCGCAACATTAGAATTTGGCTCCGCTTGCCGGTTCCAACAGTTGTCATGTGATCACAAGTGCGTGATTCGCATACTTGGGGTCACGTGCTGGCTTGAGCCTCAGTAGCGTCATTCAATGTTCTATTCTAGTCTGCACATGACCACAGTATGAAAATCACATACTTGCAATCACGTGACAGCTGCTGAAAGTGGCAAGCAGTATTCTACACACCGTTAGGATTCAGCAAGCTGCTGTGCTTGCTGATAATTTACTCAGGAGCAGACAACCCTTTTAACAAACATGACTGTACGAAAACCATGATAACATCGATATTGCAATATAATAGACAAATAATACCGCCAGACCATAACGAAGTAATACTAGCATATACAGTAGTGGTAATACCACCATACGTATCATTAATTAAAACCACTAGGACTGATACTAACATCATACAGTGTCCATATAATGGTAATATCAGTCCTAAACCAGTGCTCTGCAGGCCATATATGTGTGTACTGAACAGGTTCTCACCAGTGACATTCTCTATGATTGTAGTCATTCATTTTCCATTTTCTTTTCTATTTGGCCCAGACCGCCAACAACGCAAGCACTTATTTACCTTTTGTGTCCCCCCCCCTACTTCCTCATAGATTGCAAGCTCTTGCGAACAGGGCGATCACTCCTCTTGTTTAATTGTTGAATTATATGTTACTCTGTAATGTCTGATATTGATTGAACATGTCGCCTCTAATTTGTAAAGTGGTATGGAAAATGTTGACTCTGTATGAATAAAATGGGATAATGAAATGAAAAGTTATCTCTGTAGAACAGAAAATGTCAGTCTAACCTTAGGCTTAGAGGCAGTGAAAACTGCAAGATTTCAAAAAAAATTAATACATTGTGAAATGGAAAATTATAAAACACACAACCAAAGGAAAATATGTAGCATTTATATGTATATGTGAATTTATAACGTATTTTCTGTATAGCTAACAGAAAAATGTCATTTCTAGAAAACAGTGAGTTTGCAAAATACAGCACTTTGAAAAAGTATTTATACCTAATGAATGTTTTCACATTTTTTCACCTTGCATTCACAAACATATATGTATTTTAATTGGATCTTATGTGATATAGCAACACAAAGTAGCAAGTATTTGTGAAGTGTAAAGGAAATGATACATGGTTTTCTAAATATTTTAAAAATATAAATCTGAAAATTGTGACATGCATTTGTATTCAGCCACTTTAAGTCAATACTTTGTAGGACCACCTTTCACTGCAATTCCTGCTGAAAGTTTGTATCAGCTTTGCACATCTAGACGCTGACATTTTTTTCCTATTCTTTGCAAACTAGTTCTAGCTCAGAGAGATTGGATAGAAAGCATCTATGAACAGCAACTTTCAAGTCTTGTCACAGATTCTTAATGGGATTTAGGTCTGAACTTTGACTAGGCCATTTAAACACATGAACATGCTTTGATCTAAACCATTCCATTGTAGCTGTGGCAGTATGTTTAGGGTCGTTGTCCTGCTGGAAGGTGAACCTACGCCCCAGTCTCAAGTATTTTGCAGCCTTTAACAGGTTTTCCTCCAGGATTGCCCTGTATTAGCTCCATCCATCTTCCCATCAACTCTGACTAGCTTCCCTGTCCCTGCTGAAGAAAAGCATCCCACAGCATGATGCTGCCACCACCATGTTTGACGATGGGGATAGTGTTTTCTGGGTGATGTGCAGCGTTAGTTTTCCGCCATACATAGCATTTTGCATTTAGCCCAAAAAATTCTACTTTGGTCTCATCTGACCAGAGCACCTTCTTTCACATGATAGTTATGTCCCCTACATAGCTTTTGGCAAACTGCGAACAGAATTTCTTATGGCTTGGTTTCGAAAATGAATTTCTTTTTGCCACTCTTCCATAAAAGCCAGATTTGTGGAGCATACAACTAATAGATGTCCTTTGGTCAGATTCTCCTACCTGAGCTGTGGATCTCTGCAGCTCCTCCAGAGTCCAGAGAGACCATGGCCTCTTGGCTGCTTCTTTAATTAGTGCTCTCTTTGTTTGGGATGTCAGTTTAGGTGGACGACCATGTCTTGGTAAGTTTGCAGTTATGCCATAATCTTTCCATTTTTGGATGATGAATTGAACAGAGTGCTCTGCGAGATGTTCAGAGCTTGGACTATTTTTTTATAACCTACCCTGCTTTACTCTTTTCCACAACTTTATCCCTGACCTGTCTGGTGTGTTCCTTGGTCTTCGTGATGTTATTTGAGCCACAATGTTTTCAAACAAACCTCTGAGGCCTTCACAGAACAGCTGTAGTTACACACGGGTTGATTCAATTGACTAATTATGTGATTTCTGGAGGCAATTACTTACTCTAGGGGTTTATCTAAGGGTATCAGACCACCGGGTGCTGAATACAAATGCATGTCACAATTTTCAGACTTCTATTTATAAAATATTTAGAAAACAGTGTATCATTTCCTTTACATTTCACAAATAATTGTTACTTAGTCTTGGTATATCACAAAAAATCCAAATAAAATGCATTTACATTTGTGGGTGTAGTGTGAAAAAATGTGGAAACGTTCACAGGATATGAATACTTTTTCAAGGCACTGTATATGACCGCAGCTTGCTTTACAAAGATGGTGATGATGATGCTACTTGTTTGCTGATCGTCAGTCTTTCATACAAACCAAAAGAACATTTTGTTTGGTGATCGGCAGCCTGTTTCCACTGCTCATACTACGATATTCGTGTAGTGCAAATGCACTTTAAGGCTCTGTTCCCAAGATAAGTATTTGGTGAGTTTTTTTAATGTTGCAGATTTTCTGCAGCATTTCTGCACCTATTAGCAAAATTTGGTTACTTGCATTTTTTCATTGTGTTTTTGAGTGTGTCTTTTTACATGTATTTTTATCGCTTTTTGACTCTGCGATTTTTGTCTCCTTTTGGTATGTCATGTTTTACATAAAGCTGCTTTGTCTTTGATACTTTCTTTTATTTGGCTTTGACAAAACTTTATTAATACAGTTAAGTGCAGATTACATGCGTTTTTAATGTTTCCGCAGCAGAAACACATTAAAAACACATGTGCATTTTTTACCTGCAGATTTTCCCCATATAATGCAAGTCTATGGGGAAAATCAGCACATAAAACTCAGCATACCTGCAAGAAAATAGCCATGATGCGGATTTCAAACACACTCATTTCTATAAATCCCATCCACTTTGCTGGAACTGTAAGACGCTGTGTTTTTTTGCCTAGCGAAAATATGCCGCGCCCCCTGGGCCTGTGCTGTGCAGGGGATACCCGGAGCCGGGCCTTCTGTAAGATGCTGGGGGTTGTAGTCTCCGTGGCGCTGACCCGTTCCGTGCCCAGGGCGGGTAAACCAGTGGCAGTCTATTGGTGTTATAATAAGTGTCCGACTACGCCACCCGTGGATTGCGGTCAGTGGGGACCGCCGCTGCGCTGCAGACCACTGAGGCTGATGTCGTTTGCGCAGCCGAGTATGGGATAACTCCCCACGGGAGAAGTATTGCCTCAGGGCAGCTAGTGTGGATGATGGTAGTGATGGTGTGAGCGTCCCAGTACTAATGGTGCTGGTGCGGCGATGAAACACAGAGACGTGTGGTTGCAGTTTCCAATGCTTTACTCACAGTTCTTTACTGGTCCTAGTCACCTCGGTACCGGCGGTGACTGCCCAAGTCGTGCTGCGTCCACCAGGCAAGGGGCTCGACCAACTCCCAGGCAATTCCAGAGCGTGGCACAGAACTCCCTTCCTTTCCTTTCTCTGGCCGTCCCCACCAGTGACCCACCTTTGTCCAGCTTCCTCGGGCCTTCTGTTGGCGAAACCTCTCTCCGGTTTCCCTGACCCTATGTGGTATGCTTTCCTGGTGGATGTAGTGAGGGGTCGCACCAAGATGTGGTCACAACCTCCGGTTTTGGCTGAGGATTAGTGCCTCCACCAATTTGGGTTCCAGTACCCTGCTCTGCCAACCCTTCACCCTGTATCTTCTGGGCATATGGGGTTCCTTCTGTCCTCGTGTCTCTGGGCCTTTCTCTGTGTTTCTGTTCCTTGCTTCCTTTCTTACTGTCCTTTCTGTTCATTCTCCTTTCTCTCTCTCTCAGGCTCCAGCCTCCTGACAAGGCCTGCCTGCGGAGCAGAGCCCATGCAGGGGCTCTGCTTCCTGTCTTCTCCTCTCACTCTTAGCTTCTTCTCTGCACTGCACTGACTACTGTTCTAAGATGGTGCCCACCTTTTATACCTCCCTCTCTGTGTATGAGCCCAGGTGACTTGCAACCAATGGGCTCCTACCTATGCCCAGAGACCCACCCCTATCTGCTCCTACACCACTGGATGTACTTTCCCCTCCCCACTCTAGACAGGGACAGATGCTGTTGTGCCTGCACTCCTGTCTAGTGGGAGCACCGTTGACCTGTCCCTCGGAAATGGGGTGTATGTGGTTCATGCAGCTTACTGAGCCCTAGTCCACACTCCATCCTTACCTGGGAGTAGAATACCACACCTCTGGTTTGAGGTGCAATACCCCTGTAGCAGCCGATCCCTCGGGGTGCTACAAATACACAGCATGAAAACCTCAATGTGGGAACTTAACTTAAGAGTCTGTTTATTTTTACTGGCAATCATTTAATAGCCTGTTTACACAGGTCAACCCGGCGTCAGATGCACACTGAGCGATCTGTAGTAGATCTGTAATAGATTGCTCAGTGCATATAGGCTGCCATAGTTATCATAGAAGGATGATTGCGCTGTGAAAAAGATCATTTCACCCGATGACCGAGTATTTTGCTAATTCATCAGCCTGTTTACACTGCAAGTTAATCATGAAACGAGCCTTTTTAAGAACAATCGTTCACGATTCCTGTCAGTGCAAATGCAGCTTAAGGCGAACAGGCCTATAGTGCATCACAATTTATGGTCACTACTTCTTCAAGGAGCACTACATCAATATATATTTGTGTAAAGGGATTGTGCTTTGTCCAAAAATGTCAGCTCATGGGTTTTATCTGTTGGCAGCAGCAGTGCCTAGAGTGAGATAGATGTTCACAGTATCCATTCACTGTATTTAAAAAGAGAATGGGCCATAAGAGAACACAAAACAACTAATCATATGTTATAAAATTATTTGATTTTTAAGCTGAATATAATTATAAAATAAACAGAATAAAGAATTTACAAAAAAAAATGTCTTCCGAACTTCACGATACGCCCCTCAAACAAGCAAGCTGGCAGGAAAAACCTAAGTCTGGGTGATTGTCGAGGAGGTCACCCAGACTTCCAGGTACCATTTTACTCCTCTGATACAGTGCTGTTAAACGTGGAACTATGTTTCCAGAACCTGTGGTTATCAGCATTTGCTTGCATCAACTATGGTTCTGCAGCCAACTTCATTGATTCAGGACTAGTTCTTAAATTAGGATTAGGGTCAGTTAGATTAGAGAGACCCATTCAATTATCGGCAATGACAGTACACCGTTACTCCAGAACTTTGTCCAGCTGGTAACCATGGAATTCATAAGTAGAGTGGGAACACTTCACTCTGAGTTCATCTCCTACAATGTTTTGGATAATTTACCTGCTGAGTTGGTATTGGGGTTTCCATGACTGTGTATTCACAATTCTCTTATTGATTGGTGTCAGAAGGATATTGTTAAGTGGAGTCCCGATTGTCATAAGAAATGTCTTGGTTCTGTACAAATTTGCTCTGCTAGTCTGGAGGGTCTGAAAGACGTCGGAGATGTGTTCTTGGAAAAAGAGGTATTGATATTACCTCCCCACCATCCTTGTGATTGTACTATAAATCTTATCCCTAATGCCAAATTTCCTAAAGCTCACCTGTACAATTTATCGGGTCCTGAACGTACCGCCATGAAAAAATATGTAAACGAAAGTTTGCGGAAGGGTCATATCCATCCTTCCTCCTCGCCTTTAGCTGCTGTTTTTTTGGGGGGGGAAAGAAAGATGGGGGTCTCTGTCCTTGCCTCGAATAAGGAATAAGAATACTTACCAACGTCCACTCATCCCTGACATATAATTAAGATATGGTGGCTAAATGGTTTTCTAAACTTAATCTTAGAGGGGCTTATAATTCGATACACATCTGGAAGGGTGATGAGTGGAAAACAGCAATTTTAATGGGTGAGGGTCTATTTGAAAATCTTGTCATGCATTTTGGGTTAACTAGTGCATTATTGGAAGGTTCATTGTGGTATCCCTTGATGACATTTACATTTTTTCTCATGGTCTGGATATTCACTACAAATATGTCTGTTTTGCCTTACAAAGCGCAGGGAAAATTCTTTGTTTGCTAAATTGGAGATATGTACCTTTTCTGTTCAAGAAATATCGTTCCTGGGGTTCATTGTATCTGCTTAAGGGTTTAAGATGGATCCTGTGAAGGTGCAGGCTATAATTGATTGGATTCAACCTCGTGACCTAAAGCATTACAATGTTTTCTAGGTTTTGCCAATTACTATAGAAAATTTATTAGGGTTTTTTCGCAGATTGTTAAATCTCATACTGATTTTACACATAAGGGGGCGGAAGTTTGGTCGACTGATGATATTGGAGCCTTTAGTCAATTGAAAGAGTGTTTCTTGTACGCTCCAGTTTTAATCCAACCCAATCTCCAGAAACCATTCATCGTTGAGGTGGATGCGTCAGAGGTTGGGGCTGTTTAGTCTCAAGGTCCCAAAACTCTGACCAACTTGCGACCATGTGCATTTTCCTCTAAGAGATTTTCGTCTGCTGAGAGAAATTATGATGTTGGGAATCCCAAGCTTCTCGCTGTCAAATTAGCTTTTGAAGAATGGAGATATTTTTTGGAGGAAGCTGTTCATCTGGTTATTGTTGTGATGGATCCTAAACATTTACTTTATATTAAATCTGCTAAACGTTTATCCCCAAGACAGGCCAGATGGTCCTCACTTTTTTCTAGATTAAATTTTTCTATGACATTCAGGCCAAGGCCTAAGAATGTTAGGGCTAACACTTTATCACACAGCCTTGATTCAGTTTCTCCTTCAGAACCTCCATCTTCCATTCTTCCTCAGGGTATTGTAGTTTCTACGGTATCCTCGGAGTTGGAAGCAGAAATCCGTGAAGTCCAGTCGTTCCACTCCTTCAACTACTCCAGGGTCCAAATTATTTGTGCCTGTGTATCTAATATTATGTTTGTTGCGGGAGTTTCATGATTCCGTCTTGTGTGGTAATCTTGGGGTCACAGCTACGCAAAAAGCTGTTGCTAGACTCTTTTGGTGGCTATCCATGTTTAATGATATTAAAGATTTTGTATCCGCTTGTGATGTTTGCGCACGTGCTAAATTCTGTCAGAACCGGCCGGCCGGGGAATTGGCTCCATTGCTAATTCCAGAAAGACCATGGATTCCATTACAGATTTGCCTTTGTCTGGAGGGAAGACTGTTATTTGGGTAGTAGTTGACCAATTTAGTTAACAGGCACATTTTGTTCCTTTATTGGGGTTACCGAATGCTGAAACACTTTCCAAGTTGTTTATTAATCATGTGGTGAGATTGCATGGAATAAATCCCTGTGAACATTTTATCTGATAAGGGGGTGCAACTTGTCTCCAAGTTCTCGAGTGCGTTTTTGTAAGAAACTGGGGACTGATTTGTCAATTTCCTCTGCTTACCACCCTGAAACCAATAGAAACAGAAAGGACGAATCAATCTTTGGAACAAATTTTAAGGTGTTTCGTTGTGGCTCAGCAAGAGGACTGGTTCTCATTTTTACCTCTTGCTGAGTTTGTCTTTAACAGTAGGGTGAACCAGTCTACTAGAACCTCGTCTTTTTTTTTGTAATTATGGTTTTTATCAGCATTTGGTGAATTCTCTAGGATGAGATCTGGATGTCCTAGAGTAGAGGTTGCTATATAGAAACTTGGGGATGTCTGGAGGGAGTTTCAAAAGAATATTGGGGTTGCTCAGCTTCAGCAGAAATGGAAGCCGATAGGAAACATTCGGTGGGTCCCATATTTAAAGTAGGTGATAAGGTTTGGTTGTCATCCAAAAATATTAAGTTGAAAGTTCCATCAGCGAAGTTGGGTCCTAAGTTTATTGGCCCATATGAGATTTTGGATGTAGTTAATCCAGTGGCCTTTAGATTAAAACTCCCTCGTCTTTTTGCATCCTGAATGTGTTCCATGGATCACTGCCAAAGGAGTTTGTCCCTTCGGTTCTGTTCCCCTCATCCCCACCTCCTGTGGTTTCTGTCATTTACAGTTTAGAGTACAAGCTACAAAAAAATGTCGATTTTCGAAAAGTCCATAATTCCCTCCAATTTCTCATTCATTGGAAGGGATACGGACCGGAGGAGAGATCCTGGGTGCCAGCTTGAGCTGTGAAGGTCGATTGTCTGGTCAGGGCTTTACTTAGTAGGGAAGCCTGGGGGTTCAGTTGTCCCTCTAGAAAGGAAAGGGGGGTACTGTCACATTTCCGCCACTCACGGTGTACTATGGGCACTGTGAATGACAGCTCTGTCGCCCTATGGGATTGAGGGCTTGCTGAGCTGTCAGGATTGTTAGTGACAGTTCAACCGCCCAATCTGAGTCAGAGCTGTGAATATTGTGAATGACAGCTCAGCTTTCCTATCTGGCTGGGTCTGTGGGATCTCCTCCAGTTGTTCTGGGTGATTACAGGACTATTTAGCACTCTGACAATGGTCAGACAATTGCCAATTGTAGCTTTTCTCAAGTGGTGTATGTTTGCTTTGTGCTCTGAGTTGTATTCTGATCTCCGTTGCTGACCTTGAATTTACCTTTGACCATCCATTTGACTTACCCCTTTGTCTTGATCCACTGCCTTCCTGATACTTTGACCTGAGACTGTGACCTGACTACGCTTTTTTCTTTCCCCTTTGTTTACTGCAAGCCCTTTTGGTACTGACCCTGGACCTCTTGACTATCCTGTCTCATGACAAATCCATTAGTAGTGGCTAGCATCACAAATGGTCTCTCATAAACCACTGAAGCCAGATTTGTTTGCAGTTTGTGACATGACTTGCTGTTTGGCACCTACATACATCCTGGTACGGCCAACCCGGGTTCCATAGTTCCGTAAGACCCCTCCCCATCTTACCGACCTCAAGTACCTTAACAAATAAAAACACTCCAAGAACCCCACCCCCCGCCAAGCCACTGCGACATACCTTCTTACACAACTTTACATAACACTTTTAATATAACCCAGTATAATGCACAACATCAAATACCCCTTTAATTCTTTCACGATAAACAACCACCCTTTTACCATTAATCACAAAATATACCAATGGAAAACAAAAAAAGAGGGTGGGTGGGTGGGAACTTCTCTCAATGACTTCTTCCCTGGACTGCCCGTTTTCCCGCACTTTTCCCTATTATACCTCTTCCCCCCTTTACCCCACCCCCATCCAAATGCCAGCCCCTCCAAGCCTATACCCAATCCCGACCATTGGGATTTAAAATTGCACCCTCCTGGCCAATCCCGGTCATGTGGGGCTTCCTTCTAGGTTCCCATGCCTCCAGCCCCCTTCTTGACCGTGTACGGCCAACCCGGGTTCCATAGTTCCGTAAGACCCCTCCCCATCTTACCGACCTCAAGTACCTTAACAAATAAAAACACTGCACCTGTAATTTCTTTGGATAAATTTAGCCACAGCGGCCATTTTATTAACAAACAACATTAACATATAAACATTATTATTCAAATAAATAAGAAGGGAGGGTTCTTGGAGTTAAAAATTAGATCTGGCATAACTAAACCGAAATCGAACCACCGTATTACCCTCAGCCGTCCATCACCAGCTCAAGGGCACCAAACAGCTCCCAGGGTAAAACCCCGTCCAGAGCCCCAAAAACCAAATGCCAGATCACCCCGGTTAATCAAGCCACTGCCTGTAAATTTCCAATAACTTTCCCACCGACACTTCTGTGCCAACTCCAAGAACCCCACCCCCCGTCACAAACGAACAGCCCTGACCACCTCAGGCTCGTGAGCGCCCCAACACTGCCAAAGCCCTCTCAATCCCCTCCTGTATAGATAATGCCCATAAATCAATCCCAATATCGTTCAGGTGCACCCCATCCTTTGCCCAAAAATCACCAACCCCTGCCTCAAGATCAAGATGCCGAACACTTACACCCCCATTTCTACCAACAAAAGCTGCTATGGCTCTATTCAACTTTACTCGTGCCCTATTAATGCCCTTCACTGATCTGGCCTCCCTCCAATTTTTTCTCGGCACAATGTCAGACCAAACCGTCAACACCCCAGGAAAAGATGTCCATAACCTTAAAAAATCAATTCGAATATCCCTCATCAATTCCCTAACTGGCCGAACCCCCAAATCATTCCCCCCCATATGCACCACCAAAATGTCCGGCGCCCAGTCCAAACGAGCCGCCTTATGGAATTCAGGCAGCACCCTTCTCCATACCATCCCTCTAAAACCCAGCCACCGGACCACCACTTGCTCTCTGCTAAAACCCAGTTGCCTACCGTTTGGCCTCATATCCGCCCGCAGCGCCCCCCAATGAACGAAAGAGTGTCCAAGAATCCAGACTAATAACGGGACGTCACCTGCAATAAGACAACCAAAAAGGGGGGGGTATTCACTTCTGGACAAAATAAAAACCACCATTCCGCATATCTAATGCCGTACATAAGACAGATAACGATCTGAACTCCACCTCCCGATGCGTTTTATCACATCCTTTCCTAAACCCAAACCATCCGCTTCTGACGCCGCACCGATTCTGAAAGAATGCGACCCGTACACCTCAGGACTAAGGCCCAACTCCCGGATCCCTTTTTTAAATACTGCAATAAATTGAAAACGTGACAAAAACTCTCCGTTTTTATGACACAATAATGGGCCCTTACGTCCCGACCAAACCTGCCAGTAAGCCATTAAACATCTCCTAGGACAAATAAAAGATCCATTAACCTCACCCAATACCACTAGCTTGCCTCTGCCCAATTGATCCATCTTCGCCCTCGTAATCCAAAATTCGATGCCCCCTTTCCGACCGCTCACATCCTCAGCAAACAAACCCCCAACCTTATTCCTACTTGGTGCCACCAACTCACCTAATCTTAGTGCGCCAAAGAACGCCAATGAAAAAGCCAATCTAAACAGTGTGGCTTCAAAAACCGAACAACAGATCTTATCCAACACTAAACCCAACCGCTCTAAAATACTAAAAGTCAACGGTCTTCGTTTATCTAACACTTTACTTCCTCTCCTAAAGCCCCTAAGTGCTTGCTTCACTAAAAAGGATTTTGTAACATCTTTTAACCCCTGTAATCTAAAACCGAATGCCAATCCTGCAACAAATTTACCAACTTTTGACACAGACCATCCAATCTCTGCTGCCCTTCCCACAAGAAACAACACCGCCATCTCTCTATCTCCTTCACCTTCCACCACACCCCACTCCAGAATCCAACTTTGCCATACTCGCCACGATGCCTCGTATGATGCCCAGGTCTGCCTCGTAATGGACTCCCTTATTAACCGTCCGGCTCCTCCATAACCAGTTGCCACAAATGCGAAGGGCATTCTTGACCCACGTCCCCTGCCTCTGGTGCTAGCGCCCGAAAACGGTCCCACTGAAAACAAGATAAGGCATCTGCTATAGAATTTTGTACACCTGGAACATGTACCGCTGTAATCCAAGCGTTCAAATTGAGACAACAAAGAACTAGTTCCCTGAGCAGCCTAATAACCGGTGGGGACGAGGCCGACAAGCTGTTGATGACAGACACCACTCCCATGTTATCGCAATGAAACCGAATTCTCCTGTTGGCAAAACACTCCCCCCAAATAGTAACCGCAACAACAATAGGGAACAATTCCAAAAACGCCAGGTTCCTCGTAAGTCCCCTCTCCGTCCACCCAATCGGCCATGCCCCAACACTCCACCGCCCTTTCCAGTAGGCCCCGTATCCAGCACCTCCCGCAGCATCTGTAAAAATCTCACAATCAAAACTGCTTACAAACTCCTGCTGGATAAATGACCTGCCATTATAGCTTTCCAAAAACAACCTCCAAACCCTCAGGTCCTCCTTGTGTTCCTTATTTAGGCGGATAAAATGATGAGCCCCACGCACTCCTGCTGTGGCGCCTGACAACCTGCGACAAAATATTCTGCCCATTGGCATAATCCTGCATGCAAAATTTAAGCGCCCCAACAGCGATTGTAGCTACCTCAGGGTCACCTTGCGCAACCTCCCGACTCTATCGACCTCCTGCTTGAGCAGACACAATTTATCTTCAGGTAACCGGCACTCCATCCTTTCTGTATCAATAACAATGCCCAAAAAACTTAGGATTGTGCAAGGGCCTTCCGTCTTTTCTTTTGCCAATGGTACGCCAAAATGCTCCGCTACCCACACCATAGTACCTAACAAATTCCTACACAATAACGATTGCGGAGGGCCTATAAACAAAAAATCATCCAAATAATGAATGACTGAATTAACTGATGCCAGGTCCTTCACCACCCATTCCAAAAAGGTACTAAACGTTTCAAACAAAGAACACGAAATTGCACAACCCATTGGCAAACACCTATCCATGTAATATGCCCCATTCCAAAAACAACCTAACAACGGGATGCTATCCGGGTGAACTGGCAGCAACCGAAAAGCCGACTCGATATCCGTCTTGGCTAGCAACGATCCTGACCCATATCGCCGTACCCATCGCACCGCCGCATCAAATGATGTATATTCAACTGAACATAATTCCTGTGCAATGCCATCATTCACCGAGAGCCCCTTCGGGTACGACAAATGCTGAATCAAACGAAACTTATTCAGCTCTTTTTTGGGCACAACCCCCAGTGGCGAGATAATCACCCTGCTGCTAGGTAATACCCGAAACGGTCCCGCCATCCTGCCCAATTCCACCTCCTTAGCCAACTTCACGCTAACCACATCCGGATGAAGGGAAGCCGACGTCAAATTTTTTAGTGAAAAGGGGACCTCGTGCTCAGGAGGAGGGATTCTAAAACCTTCCAAAAACCCATCCGAAATGACCTTAGCCTTCGACTGATCCGGATACCTACTTAGAAAGGGGGCCATCGCGTGCACCCTCACCGGAGTCAACCCTTTGACTGGTACCCACTGTCGGCTTTCCCTTACCCTTCTTAAAGCATTTTGATGCTCCGTGTGAGCTTCCATTACAATGGGAGCACACGTGTTTGAATTTACAGGAGGTCCCGTACTTGCATTGGCCGTCATTAAATTGCCAGCAAGTTCCCACTTCCTTCTTAGTGCTTTGTGCCCCTTGGTTACCTCCCCCTTGTCCTGCTGATTGGTTACCACTACTGCTGCTCCCGTGAAAGGACTGCCCATACCTCACTGGGGCCATAACCTTCAGCCACAAACCAATGTCCTTTTGATCCCATCTGATCTCAGGGCGGACTGCCTTCCTCTGCCGAAATTGCTCGTCATATCGTAACCATGCCTGACCCCCGTAAGTCCTATGAGCCTCCCCAATAGCATCAAGGTAGCAAAACAAACCCGAACAATTATCAGGAGCTTTTTCTCCAATAACGCTAGCCATTATTGCAAATGCTTGCAACCAATTGACAAACGTCTGTGGAATCAACCTCCACCTACGCTTCTCTTCTTCCTCTTTTTTACTGTCTTCCTTTTTTCCCTTATCCAGGTTAAACTTTTCCAACGGAAGAAGGGAAAAAATTTCGACATACTCGTCCCGCCAAATTTTTTCTTTAACCTCTTTTTTTAAATGCGCCCCCAATGGCCCCTGAAAGCACACGTATACCTCCCCTTTCGCCCTATCATCCAGTTTTATACTATCCGCATTTTCCTTTTCTGTCTGCACACACACCGACACCCCAGAAGGTGTCCCAGCTGTACACCCCGCCGACCTGGCCGACTCGCTCCCCACCTGCAACAACGCCGGTTGACTAGGTAGCCAAGCCCCCGCCGGTGACAACCCCCTTTGAATGGCCCCCCCGCCGTCTATTCTCGCCAAAATGCGCGACATGCCAACCAACAAATCCCTAAACCCGCTTACATCTGACCCACTACCTCCCCTACCATTTTTCCTGCTGGGCCCAGACACCTGCCTATCACCTAACCCATCCACTACAGACCCCGCGGGCGACAAACCATACATAGACGCATACTCACGAAGCTGCGCAGGTGCTGTGTCCCCGCCAGCCGTACTCCCCGAGTCCTGATGAGTCCTTGGTTCGTCTTGTTCTTCTCCATAATCCAGTCCGACCGACCCCTGCTGCTCAAGGCCCGCGCCCCTGGCCTCCTCGTCACCAGGGGGGACCCGAGCCCGTGCCGACCTCCCCGCCGTTCGTCCTCCAGTCCTCACCGCCGACCGTGCACCTCCGCGATTTTTAGACCCGGACTCACCAGCCCGATCCGTGTTGGTCCGTGGATAACTGCCAGGCAACTCCGTGCTGCTGCCCGCCGCTCCATCCCTCTGCCTGGAGAAACTTGAGCCAGGCAGCAGGTCCTGGAATTGTTGCTGCCTGCCCGTGTAGCTCCGCTGCTGTCTGCGCCCTCTGGTCTGTCTGCCAGGCACCCCGACAGGAACGTCGCCAGGTGTGCCTGCCGCGCTGGTGTTCCCTTCGTTCCCCGCTGCAGGATTGCCGCCCTTTTTTCTTTTGAATAACCGGCGTCTTGAATCGCCGCTGGATCTTGGAGCGGGGGGCGTGTCCCTGCGCCCGCCGCTCATTGGCTGTGCGTCCCTTTCGTCTGTCTCCGGGGCCGGAAGTGACGTAGTCCCCATTTCCGGTGAGGCCCCACCCCCCGGATGACGCGTCTGCGGCCCGGGCCTTGCTTCCGGCGCGGCCTGGGCTCTAGTACTGCGGCGCGCCGACGGGAGAGGCCGCACCACGACGGACCGGGGAACTTCAGTCGCGGACCGCGACCCGATGCAGGGGGGGCCCGCAGACCGGCTGGGCGGATTCCTGCCGCGGCGGGCACGCCGGCAGGGGATTCCGCCGGCATGCTCCCCGGACACAGGGTCCCCTGAGGGGCTCCGCAGCCTGCGCCTGCTGCCCGTACCAACCATCTCCAGGGAAAGCCTCTCGGGGGGCCGCATCCTCCTGGCACTTCTTCCCAAACCCGACGGGGATTCTTCCTCTCCGGCATTCCCCAGAAGTCCGGCCAGCTGGGCCTCAAGCCACCCTCCTTGCTTGGATCTGGCAGTCTCCCTCAGCCTGGCGATAAGGGACTCCACGGACTCCATAATAGCGAGAAGAGTGTCCAAGCAATTAGAAAGGTAAAAATATATATTTTTTTTTTTTTTTTTTGATCAGTGCTCCAGAACTTCTCTCAATGACTGCTTCCCTGGACTGCCCGTTTTCCCGCACTTTTCCCTATTATACCTCTTCCCCCCTTTACCCCACCCCCATCCAAATGCCAGCCCCTCCAAGCCTATACCCAATCCCGACCATTGGGATTTAAAATTGCACCCTCCTGGCCAATCCCGGTCATGTGGGGCTTCCTTCTAGGTTCCCATGCCTCCAGCCCCCTTCTTTACTTTAATCAAGCAGGAGTGTTCTTTTATTCGTAGTGTTCTGCCCACAAAGGAGCTGTCATCTGTTATTCATACATCTACATGTGTATGTTTATATAACCAAGTCTATATATGTCTGAGTATCTTTTTATGAAAGCATTTTTAGTCTGAGAAAAACAGATTTCCTTTTTCAGTAAGAGCAAACCTGTTTGGGCAAAATAAAATAAAAGGAGAATACATTGAAGAGCCTGTTGATAAAGTCAATGGCCACCATTGGTGTACCTAAAATGTGTTTTGTTCAACCTCTACTGGGTTGAGCAAAGGACGAGAAGAGACGCTGGAGGGACTTAGAGCAGTTACTAGACAATGAAGTACCTGGCTTAATAGAATTATATTGATAAATTACCGTATATAACGTAATATTTAAAGCTGATTTATGTATCTTTTTTGCTTGGAAAAGGTCTTTAAACAAAGATATTCAGACCTTTATACACATTAACAGTGAGTGCAAGTTGTTGAGCATTCATATGTTGAAGGAGTTTTTTAGATGTACCTGCGTTAATGAGCACTTGTAATTTGTGAGCTAGAAGCCAACCATATAATTAAAATATCAATAAAATCATGATAAGATCTGTTAACAGCAATATTCTGGAGCTTACAGAAAAAGGTCTGTCTTTCCTTAACTGGATAGTAAACACCTGAAAATAAGACAAGCCAAACAAAGGTAATAAAGATAGGAAACAAAGATACAAGGCTTTACAATTGTTGACTAAAAAGCACAAAATACACAGAGACAGATTAAAGGGAAAGCAATGGTGGAATCTGCCCTCCACACAGTTCTATCCAGAATCTTCCAGCCGCAGAATTTAAAGTGTACTGCCAAAAATAAAAAAAAATTCTCACATGACTTAAAGCAGGGGTCTCAAACTCAGCTGGGTATATGGGCCGCACACGGAAAAACATTTAATTTGGGGGACCGCATTATTTGCAGGACAAAGTGACATTTTTAGGGATACCATTTTTTTTTCTATACACCTTTTGAACAGGTCCCCATATTGCAGACACGTCCCCCATCCAGGTCCCCATATTGCAGACACGTCCCCCATCCAGGTCCCCATATTGCAGACACGTCCCCCATCCAGGTCCCCATATTGCAGACATGTCCCCCATCCAGGTCCCCATCTAGGTCCACCCCCCCCCATACTGTGCACAGGTCACCCCCCCATATACTGCGCACAGGTCACCCCCCCATATACTGTGCACAGGTCACCCCCCATATACTGCGCACAGGTCACCCCCCCATATACTGTGCACAGGTCACCCCCCCCCCATATACTGTGCACAGGTCACCCCCCCATATACTGTGCACAGGTCACCCCCCCATATACTGTGCACAGATTCCCTCCTCCCCATATACTGTGCACAGGTCACCCCCCCAACATATACTGTGCACAGGTTCCCCCCCCATTGACTGTGCGCAGGTTCCCCCCCCCCCCATATACTGTGCACAGGTCACCCCCCAACATGTACTGTGCACAGGTTCCCTCCCCCTCCATATACTGTGCGCAGGTTCCCTCCCCCCCCATATACTGTGCACAGGTCACCCCCCAACATATACTGTGCACAGGTTCCCTCCCCCTCCATATACTATGCACAGGTTCCCTCCCACCCCATATACTGTGCACAGGTCGGCCCCCCAACATATACTGTGCACAGGTTCCCCCCCCCATATACTGAGCACAGGTTCCCCCCCCCATATACTGTGCACAGGGCACCCCCCCCAACATATACTGTGCACAGGTTCCCTCCCCCCCCCATATACTGTGCACAGGTTCCCTCCCCAGGTATTTCACATAGACATGACAGAAAAAAAAGATTATTCTCACCTGTCCCCCGTTCCCTCGGCGTCCTTTCTGCACCTGTGGCCCGCAGGCACAGACCCCATAACGATCGCGGCACTCTCCATCAGCCGCGGACATCAGCGCTGTAATGCAGTGTATTGCCCCGCAGAGATTGGCTCCCTGCACAGCAATACCAGTGTCAGCCGCCGGCCTATCAGAGGCCAGCAGCTGACCTCTGCGCATGGCAGTGACGTCATACGCCGCTGCGCTGGGACGCAGATGTCAGCTGCTGGCCTCTGATAGGCCGGCGGCTGACACTGGTATTGCTGTGCCGCGATCGTTATGGGGTCTATGTGCCTGCGGGCCGCATGAAACAGCTGGAGGGGCCGCATTCGGCCCGCGGGTCACGTGTTTGAGACCCCTGACTTAAAGGGAACATGACAGCTGATACATGCTGCCTGATTCACGGGCAGCATATATCAGACACTGGCTGTATGATCTCAGTATGAGCTGACTCTAAAAAGGTGCAACATTTCACAGAAAAACAAACTTTAAGGCTGTGTGCCCACGATGCGTTTTTTAAGTGTTTCTGCAGCGGCAAAAACACTGCAGAAACGCTTAAAAAACACTTGGTAGAAGGTCTGCCATGTTCCCCAATGATAATCCGCATGTGCTGTGCACATGCTGCGGAAATTTACGCTGCGGGTTATCATTGTGGAAAAAAACGCAGCACTACCAATTATGTTGCGGAAGCGCTGCGTTTTCGCCGCCATTGACTTGTATTGTAATGCATGGATTCCGCATCACTGGATCTGTACATGCGGATTACATGCGTTTCAATGTGCGGATGGTACCCGGGTTTGGAGAAGAGGAAACTCTCCTTCGGTCCCGGGCACCATAGAACCTGTAAAAAAAAGAATAAAATAAAAAATAAATATTATATTTACCTTCTGATGGCCCGCGGTGCGCTTGTCTTCGCTTGCCGGCAGATCGCGGTGGACTGAAGGACCTGCGCTGACGTCATTTAGTCATGTGACGGCAGGTCCTTCACTGTAGTGTACCGCGAGCTGCCGGCAAGCCAGGACAGACCGACGCAAGACTCCGGGGGCCATCGGAAGGTAAGTATAGATTTATTTTTTTATTTTTTATCATTCTTTAAGGTTACACTATATAAATCCATGCCGGTTGCATGGATTTATATAGTGTTACCAAGTTATCAAGCACTTTCCAATTGATGCTAAAATCGCTTGGAAAGCGCTTGTCAACCCGCATGCGGAAATGCATGTGAAGAACGCTTCACATCCGCATGTCACTGGCAGGAAAACGCATGTACAATTCGCATGTACAATCCGCATGCGTTTTTTTCTGCCAGGGAGATGCAGAAACGCTCAGGAAAAAATCCTGAGCATTTCTGCATCGTGGGCACATAGCCTAAAAGCTTCCGGTGACCTAGCCATGTGGGAGACTAGTCGGACTCGCAGTTGCCTGGTGGCTTCTCCCCGCCCGATGCCCTGGAGTGACAGGTCTCTCCCTGTATGCGTGTATAGGGAGAAACCTGTCACCCCAGGGGAGTGAGTGGAGAAAATCCACTGAGGACCCGCCTGTCCGACTAGTCTCCCATGTGGCTCGGTCCCCAGCAGCTTTTCTTTGAAAAGCTGCAGTGTTTCAGAGTCAAACATAGATTGCTGAAATCATACAGCCAGCGCCTGATACATGCTGTCTGTGGATCGGGCAGCATGTATCAGCTGTCAGGTTATCTTTACGAGATGCTTCATTCATTTTTGTTCAATAATTGTATTCCCAGTTGGGTACATATGTCAGGTAATGTAAATGGTCATTTTAAAATCTACTGAATATTATCCCTCTTCATGACTAGGAAATTTTCAGTTTTTATGCTTGTATTTCTTCACCCTTTTTTCGAAAGCTATTTATTTGTCCATCAGCATAGCCATATGAGGGCTTGTTTTTTTGCGAATGAGTTGTAGTTTTGAATGACACCATTCACTTTACCATGTAATGTACTGAAAAGTATGTGTTATGTTTTGAGTTATGGTTTTACGCCATTCATTGTGTGATTCTTCACGTAAGTACTAGTATGCCAATACCAAACTTATTAAGATAAATAAGGTGTTGGTAATAAAAAAAATTAACTTTGCAAAACAAAATATTTTGCACATGTCCCCATTTTTTGAGACCCATAACCTTTTCATTTTTCCATTAGTGGAGTTTTGTGAATGTTTCTTTTTGTGTGATGAGCATTTTTATTAATACCATTTTGGCATACATGTAATTTTTTATCTATTTTTATTGCATTTTTTATGATGAGTGCTGTGACCTAAAACCAGGATTTTTGTATTTCCACTCTTTTTTTTTCAACATTTAATTTATGGTTAAATCAATTTTACATATTAATAAATTGGACTTTTACAAAAGCGACAATACCAAATATGCTTATTTATTTTTTGATTTTTTTTCATTTCTTTATTTTGTTTCAATGGGAAAAGGTAATTACAATTTTTCGATTTTGTTATATATATATATATATTTTAACCTTTTTCTCCCATTGTGGGCACAAGCCAATTATCATTTGCTTAATACCACAGTAAATCAGCCTGTGGTTGAGTTTCACAGGACAACCAAGACGGTAGTTATGAGGGTTTGCTAAAGACCATGAAAAACTATCAGTTCCCCATGATCACATTTTGTGGGGGGGGTTAATGGAGATGGTTCATGTAATTTAAGTGCAGCTGTCAGTGACTGACAGAGGCCGTTAAACGGATAAACAGCAACGATTGGAGCTAGCTATAGCCTCCTGAGACCATATGACGTAAATTTATATTATATGCCGTGAAAAGGTTAAATTATAGTTCAATTTAAACATTAATTACAAAACCCAGAAAGAAGCAGACCTACATTACAAAGCCCTTCTAAATCCATTGGTTGGTTCCCAGAAGTTCCTGAGTAATGTCAGCAGTATAGTTGTCATGTAGACACATATTGCACTGGGCCATCACAATTGTGTTGGGTTCCTTGTGTAGTTAGGAAAGTAATTGACTATACACAGGGGACAAGTGATCACTGTGATCATCAGCTGTTTTTTATGGATTATATTCAGACACTAAATAAAAACTTGAGATCAGGAATAGTTTTTTCACCTTCACTGACATGAAAATAGCTTAAGGTGATGTTTATACACAAATAGTATAGCAAGCGTGCAGAGAATAACCACTGTGTAAGAGAGGGTCAAGGACTTTATGGGTCATGTTATAAAAGAGTCTAGCTTCAATGGGTATTGGAGAACTGTTTGGTTAAATTTATATGGATCACTATAAATCTGACGGTCAACTGTGTAACGTATGTTTTTCTTCCATGGCACAGGTATCAAACATTAGAAGGGTCCGTTTGCACGTTTTCTCATATTTTGGCTGATCGGTTGTATGTTAAAATTGGGAATGGAAGTTCCTAAGAATGCTTATTTGGCACATTACTGGCCCATTTAAGTGGGGCTCGACAGAATATTACAAGTCAATAGAGAGAGCTAAGCATATGTGGCCAAATGTCAAATGACATGGGAGACCGGTGGGTCAGGGCATCTGTAGATATGCCACAACTGTTTGTTTAAAATGAAAAAATTCAGTTAAGGGCTCATTTGGTCATCCTTTATTATCTTACGAGTTCTATCCATGATCTTCACTGATAGAACATGTACCCATTATAGTCTATGGAGCATGTTCAAATGTGAAAAATTTTTTGAGGACCAATTGGTCTTCAAAAAAAAAATTAGGTAAGTCCATTTTTCATCCTAGTCTAGAATGATACTCACATACTCACCAATGCAAGTCTATTGGTCTTGGAAAAAATCGGAAATCACTTGGATGTCATTTGAGTTGCATCTCAATGATGTCTGCTTTACATGTTTGTTTCATAGGAGAAGCTTCAAAATCCTTCTTGTGTGCAAAGAATGATGAAACTCTGAGGACTCAATGCAACCACGGTAGTTTCAGTTCAAGTGCTATCAGACAAACCATCAGATCACACTCGGATCAATGTTATTTCATGGGGCCGTGCACATCTCTGATATTTTCATCGGACCGAGTCTGTCAGAGGAAAAAAAAATCACAGCATACACGATTTACATCCGTAAATGGGATCGCACTCGTCCATGCAAGTCAATGGGTCCGCCATAAAATTGGACTGTACTCGTAAGACATCACGGACTAACAGAATGGAGAAGGTGGAGAATTTTTTTATTTTATTACATCTGAGAAAAACGGATCACACTATGATCAAACTCTGATCAGAGTGTGATTAGAATAATCGGCCCAATTTTCTTGGATGAGAGAAAATCGGTCGTGTGACCCTAGGCTGATAGTAACAAATGACACATTGACCAAACACTGATGAAATCTGATCTAAAACACTGATCAACATTGGTCTGGTTTGGTTTTATTTAGGAAAATCACTGACGTCTGAATGAGCCTTAACTGACAAATATGACTAATAGAAAATAAGTAAAAGAAGATTATCAACTGTCTGAAGATTATATTATCCCAACTTTAGCTTTGCGGGGCCTTTATACATTTCTTCTTTCTTTTCTGAAGTATAACCTTCTGCTTTAGTTAACCACTTATTCATTTTAGAATATATAAGCTTGCACTGTGTGATATTTAGTCCAACATCTAAGTAAGATTATTATTCATAAATTTCCAGAGAAATAAACATCCTCTGGATAAGATTCATATTTGATAGATTTTTTTTTGTTTTGTTGTTGGCTTTATTTTATTTTCAAGTTTTAATTGGGTTATGATGACGGAGAAGAAATTTTCAGTCTGAGCGCTGTTCATGTGGAAAACGGATAGCACGCAGACCAATGTTAAAGAGAATCTGTCATCATGTTTTTGCACCTTCATCTGAGAGCAGCAAGATGTAGGGGCAGAGACTCTGATTCCACCAATGTGTGACTTATTGAGCCACTTGCTGTCGTTTTGATAAAATCCTTGTTTTATCTGCTGCAGATTTAGCAGTTCTCTGAATGCTGAGCTGTGTATAGCTTCGCCCACATCACTGATTGGCAATTTTCTGCCTATGCACAGTGTACACAGAACGCTGCTAAATAGTAGTGGGGCGGGGTTATACAGAGTTCATGAATATGGAGGACCACTTGGTGTGAAAACAATCACACCATGCACTGGTCTCAACCATTTTTCAGACGAGACTCACCTATACTTTTCAATTGGTACTCAAAAAAAAATACGAATGCCATATGTATGGCATCCATTTACAACAGTTCCTTTGTAATTATTAAGTATCTTTCTCTGTATCATTTTTAAATTATTGATTGATGTATAGAAACAGATGCCATAGAGAAGGCAAAAATGAACATACGGATGGAATACAAGTGACAAAATTGATGAAAATCGTCCGTTTTTTAGGGGAAAAAAAGGATGATTTTCCATAAGCTTATGTGAAGCCTACGAAGTCCTACACTCTAGGTCTGACAAAAAGGAGCTGGTAAGGATAAAAGAGGGAGAATGACATAAATGCCATAAAATATCATTATAGAATGTTGATTATGTTGTTACAAAATTTGTGGAAGACTCGGGGTGGCCTTTCTAGTTTTGATCCCCACGTATTATGTAATAATACACACTTGTCTACAAGTATAAGCTTCTTCATTGTAGCGTTTGCTTACGGCGTGCTACTTTACAGTATCTGCCATCTGCATTTACACTGAAAGATTATCGTGAACGACTGTTTCTAGGAACACTTGTTTCATGATAATCCTGCGGTGTAAACAGGCTGCCGATCACCCGATAAATGAGCAAAATTCTTGTTCATCGGGTAATACGATCTTTTGTGCAGCACAAAATATCGTTGTTTTCGGCACCACATTGTCCTGTGTAACGAGGACTCTGGCTGTCGGGATCAGTGGCAGCCTATCCGCACTGAATGATCTATTATAATGCTCATTGTTAAGCGCGGTCTGCCTTTAATGCCGCAAATTGTTTCATGTAAACTCACCTTAACTCTGTGTTATTTGTTATGTTCTTGTTGCCAATAAACATCTAATTGGGCCGGTCTTGTATTGTAAACCTTTATTTACAGTACACTAGGGTGGAAAACAGCCGGTCCCAACATTACAACACAAGTTTCATCTTCGAGTTGGGAGTGAACATTGTAATTTTTCAACTGTACTTTTGACTGAATGGTCCGAAAACATTGACATTTGACCACTCTTTTAGTTAAAAGTGTTGTATTAGAAAAACATGGCTGCTCTCATCCACTAACAGCGACAATTTTATCTGCAGGCTGAGTCTATTATTGCAGCTCATACAGAGCGTCTCTCCATCTGGCTACTAGCCCTCCTTCTATAATGGAGAGCTCTCTAACCTTAGAACTGTACAATGTCTTGATGATTTTTCACTAGAAAGACAACTGTAGTAAATATGTATATGGCTCTCCGAGTCCGCACATATTAACAATGATATTTCACCTTATAATCAATAACATTTCATCTATTACTTGATATAAAACTAGGGGTCGCTGGTGTGGATTCATTTTTTAACATGTAACCTAATATGTGAAAAATGAATTCAGGAACCAAGCATCATGTCTTCATTAATTTTCTATTGTTTCACTCATGAATCACTAAAGGGTAAAACAACGTAAGGTACGTAGTTATTGTTGTTAGATCTGAAATGTTAGTGCAACCCACAAAGTATTAGCCATGCTGCCTCTATAATGTTGTAAACTGATAAGGAAGTCATCATTTTTCCACCATGTACATGTAGGGTTAACAATCGGAAAGTGGGTGATTGAGTCACATGATATTAGAATCAGATGAATCAAGAAACTTTAAGTTGCTTTAAAAGTAATTTTCATGGTATAAAATAAATGACGAATGCTATATAGACTATCAATCTGTGTCATTTGCATCAATGTACAGTGTCTGGTACCACTGTTGACCTTTTGCTACAGCACCTAATACAGCCACATGGATGTGGATGACATAGCGTCAATGAATGCAGCGATGGGGCCGGTGCCACTGGCCCTCCTTCATTCTTATCCAACTAACCATAGGTTCACTCTATGGACAAAGGTACATAATCATTAGTTTTGTGTTTTTTTTTCATTCAGCACCATTGCCACAGGTGTATAAAATTCAGCCCCTCACCCTGTAGTCTGTCTTTTCAAACATTTGTGAAAGATTGGGCCATTCTAAAGAGATCATTGATACCAGTGTGGACCTGTAATAGGATGTGCGCTCGGAGTTTCATGATATGAGTTCTTCATGGCCGAGCAAATGCCGGCAAGCGCATTGCCAAACATTGAATGGAGTGGTGTAGAGTGTGGACTTTGGAGCAGTGGAAACATCTTCGATGGAGTGACATCACTCTTCACTATCTGGTAGTCTGATGGTTAGATCTGGGTTTGACGAATGTCAGGAGAACATTACCTGTTAGACTGCATTGTGCCAACTGTAACATTTTGTGGAGGGGGCATAATACTACAGGGATGTTTATCAGGGTTCAGTTAGAGGGAAAGGAAATTGTAATGCATCAGTACCAAGACATTTTGGATAATTATATGCCTCAAACTTTGTGGAAATAGTTTTAGGGAAGGCCCCTTTTCTGCACCTGCATGACTCTGCCCTGGTGCACAAAGCAAGGTCCATAAAGACATCGTTGGGTGAGTTTGGTGCGGGAGAACATGATTGACTGACTTATCCCTGACAACAACACCATCCAACATCTTTGGAATGAACTAGAATGGAGATTGTGAGCCAGACCCTCCTGTCCAACATCAGTGTCTGACCTAAGAAATGGTCTTCTGGATGAATAGGCAAAAATTACCACAGATGCTTGAAAAATTTTGTAGAAAGCCTTCCCAGAAGAATGGAAGCTCTGGTAGCTTAAAATTGGTAATCAACACCATATTAATGTATAAGGCTTTAAAATGGGATGCCATAAAAGCTTCTGTTGGTAGAATACTTTTGCCCTTATAGTGTACTAACCCATGATGAATCATGCCTAAACTTTACAGCGCAAAAAGTATGGTTTCCAAATTCTGGGAAGATGGAAACAGTCGTATGCAATTTGGAATAAGAGGATCTATAGTTTTCACTAGCCAGTCTGATAACAGCTGTGAGATGTTTGTCGAACTGGGATCTTCTAAATCAGTAATACCACGTCCTGATAGGCAGAAATACTCAGATCTGCCATAAATTCTCTACCACTTGTTGAGTTGCCCATCAAATTATGCCAGACTCAGTCAAATTCACCATTAATCACAGTTCGTTGCTACTGAAAGAGCATAAGGTAATTTCTTCACCAATGGTTTCTAGACATGAAACTTGACCATATTGCACTTTCATTTGTTTTAGTGTTTTATTTGTAATATACTGTATTATGAACCAAAGGACAACAGTAAGTGAAGCAACATGAGCCAAAGATTAATTCAGATATTTGTCAAATATTTTGATAGATAAGGTTATTACATTCAGCATGGGACTTACATAGGAACCACGTGAAGATAAGGTGCCTGGAAGCAGAATGCTTCATTGGAACTGTGGTATTGACCTTGAGAACATCTGATAACATTCATTCATATACTAAAGGTAATCATACAGATTAGATAAACAGCTGATATCTGCTGGACCTTCCAACCATCTAATGTATATTGGTCTGTCTAGACCAATGTTTCCCAAACTCCAGTCCTCATGGACCAGGTTTTTAGGTTTTCCTTAGTATTGCACAGTAGAGAGAACCTGTGGCAATTTTTGATGCCTTGATAATAATTGCATCATTTGTGCAATACTAAGGTAATCCTGAAATCATGATCTGTTGAGGGCCATGAGTACGGAGTTTGGGAAACACTGGTCTAGACTTTCCTCAGATAGTAGATATTTGGACAAAGAAGGATAGGACATGTTGGATTTCAACATGCCCAATCATTTGTTTCAGGTAGCAGTTTATTTTCCTGTGTATGAATGGAAGAACAGCTGAACAAGTGTTGGGGTGGGTGTTATCTAAGGTGTATGGCCACTGTAACTCAAATTAACAAGAAGAGGTATGGAATCAATGTGAAATCTCTCCACATGAATAGCCTGAAATTATACACACGAAACACATGAAAAATAAAACAAAAAATGCTTAAAACCCCATTCTGTTGTTACATGAATTTATGTTCTTTTGTAAAGTCATCTTTAGAAAGATCTCTGAATCTCTGATAACTATGACTTAATAGCCTGGCACTTTTAGGGTACTTGAGTCATGTTTTGTGCATGGACCCTCTACAGTGGTCCACAGTACAGACTTTGTGACTCCATATGGCACTATATTCTACCCTAGAGGCGATGCTGTATGGCGTCATATATTACGAGGAGCCATATTATGAATACATGCTATACAAATCTTAGCTCACTCTTCTGATGTACATATAGTTGAAAAGAAGAAACAATGCAATTATGTGTAACCTCAGCTAAAGGAGAAATGAAAATAAAAAAAGAATAAAGGTGGATGCAAGTTAGGATAAAAGATACAGATAAATTTACCTCTTGGGCCAAAGTATACAAATCACATCCAAACTAAGAGAGAATGAGTTACAACCAGGGACCTCTGTTATTGGCTGTGATTAGTCTTGAGCGAGTATGTTCTGTTAACCCTTTCGGCGAGCATGCTCTGGTGTTTTCCGAGTATCTTCCGCGTGCTCGGGTCTTATGTTTCAGTCACTCCGTTCACATGATTTGAGACTGTTTGACAGCTTTATTACATGTGAGGAATGCCTAAGAAACAAGCATTCCTCACATGTATTAAAGCTGTCAAACAGTCACAAATCATGAGCACTGAGTGACTAAAACATAACACCCGAGCATGCTTTTAAATCTCGAGTAACGAGCATGCTTGCTCATCACTAGCTGTGACGTTTGCATCATACATTGGGTTTAGTAAATGCATTTGATACCAAGGTCCCCAGGAAAAGCAAAACATTTTTTAGGTCACTTTCACTCATTAGAAATATCAAATCTTTGACATTTTTAATAATACCAGTCTGTTGAAAGATTTTCCCATGCATTTCTTCTACACACATTCCTTCATTCCAAGACTCCATTTATTTTTTCCCTTTAATGCTCAAGCAAGTTTCTCGAGCATAACCTCTGACCCCTAAAAGAAAAATCTAAATTCCATAGACAATATGCACTACCAATGCCTGGACTGTACATGTTGGACTGAAAACAGTGTAAAGGTTAAATAACCTGAAAGTAATTTCCATTTTCTATTGTCTGTTATGGAGGTCCTTCAAAGAAAATTCCACCAGGGATTGACTTTTGAGGGAGAAAATAATGTAAAATTGTTTGCTTTGGGCATCCAATATTTTGGGATATGCTGATTACTGGGTGTCCAACAGTAGTCACAAGTTATCTGTAGGGGAACCTGACAGCGTCACCACAGGACAAGATGAAGCATGACATGGTACTCACTGAAATAAACGGGCTAGTCGCACAATGCTTATGGTCTCCTAAAGATGCTCTTTGAGCTTGGTAGTTCTTAAGTGATGAAACTATATTAATTCAGAATTTTGGTGTTCCCTAAACTTGACGTTTAAAGTAAATGGCCAGTCATGTGGAAAAGCTGAAAGGAAATGAGGTGGCGAGATGCTATTACTAGCAATGGGCTAGGGTCACAGTTGTCAAATGTTGATGGCATTATATGTCACAAGTAGAGATGGTGCGAAAAGAACCGCAGGACCTGGGCCATCGGCTATGTCAGTAATTTGTGACCACTGAATGGAAGTCCTGAGAATCTCCTAATATCTGATGGCATCCCCGGCTCCTCCTTTAGCAACGTTGATTTGCAACGTCATCGTTGTGGCATGACGTACATATGACATCCCACCGGGTCGGCTAATGTAAAGAAGTGCTGAGGACATCATCAGCTAAGAAGTGATTATTAGGGCCTCCATCCAGCCATCACAGATTAGTGATGTGGCTGATGGACGGGTGCTGTGAATTGATTTGCACCACCTTTAGTCACAAGACAATATGTGACTATATGTATATATGCTTATAACGCATCTTCTAAAATATAGACAACCTTTCTCTACTGTCACCACAGTCATTTAGGTAATCCAAAAGATTCTAATTGACACAAAAGAAAAGTATATAATATATATACATATATATATATATATATGCAGCATACAAATAAACATCCACATGGTTCAAATAAGACATTCCTCTCCCGCCTTACCTGTTACTTCTCAGTCTTCTTCAGTAGGATGGGTGAATGCTAAGCTCCATAACTTCACAAGTAAAGTCCCTTATGAAGAGACAGCTCCGTATGTTACAGATGCGTACACCTATACGTGGTCGTATAGAATGAGCAGTGTCTCATAGATGTACAGAAAAGTGGATTATAACCGATGTACTCCATTTGCTGTAGTGCGATTATGTGCCATTTTAGGTGTATCTGCCTCTGCTCTGGGGTCTGATATCTGTGAACAGTTGCTGTCTATCTCTGCACCCGTCGGTGTGTGTGAGTCTTACCAATGTTTCCGTCAGTCAGTGTATTTTCTTGTGTGTCACCCTGACTCGAAGTCGTTCTGCTAGTTAGGCAGGTCAGACACTAATTCAGCCCACATTTAACTCTTTAAGAACAGGCAAGTTTGTACAGGTAGTTAGTTACCTGTGACTGTCTTATGTGAATATTAGTACAATTAGAAACTCAAGGACAATAGCCAAATGTGCAGATCAGATAAAATTTCTACACTATAAGAATGCCATTTATCCTCCAATGTCCTGTATACAGCTGCCCAAGTCTCCTATTAACCTGACAAAAAGCCATATTAAGACTTAAGTTTTATTAAAACTGATAGAAAGGGAAAGTAGAATAATTGTCCCTGCGTCCAATCAGGTTGCTTCATTCATTTTCAAAAAAGGTCCTCTGAAAATTAAGAACATCTAAATGTAGCCACTGGCCCAAATGTATCAATGGATTTGAGCAAATGTTTGTCGTAAATTACAGTATGTTACAAATTGTTATATTCATGTATGGAAAAATTCATTTTTTTTGCAAGAGTTGCAAAAAGATGAACAATAGACATGGTCTCCACAGGCCGGCTGATTCTACATGTAGTTGTCTATTCATAAAGTTTTATTAATCAATTGTATGGTGTTACTAAGTGACCCCCTTTATTAAGGAACTTAATGTGGTCGTATGCCTTAGAAAAACCTGTTTTCAAATATTAAATTTGGACATTCTGAGTTCATGAAGGAAGCTCTCTTGTTCTTGACCACAGTCAGCCAGAGTGGATAGCAGCTAGAAGCATCCCTCAATCTGGAGGACCATGCATGAAGACCATTCAATGAATACCATGTAATTCTTCTTTCCTCCTATGGAGGTGCTGCAGGAAAATGAAATAATCCTTCCTTCACAGATAACAGCTGAATACTGAATCCTTCTAATAAAATGGTCATTCAGCCAAAGAAAGTAAATAAGTGCACATTAGCTTTAGTGTAAATCAATATGCAAGACCTGGTCCGTCGGCCACGTCAGTAATCTGTAGTCACTGAATGGAAGCCCTGAGAACCACCACCTAGCTTCCTGCATCCTTAACTCTTCTTTTGATTAGACAGCCTGGCACGATGTCACATGTGCGTCAAGCTACAATGATGTCGCGCCAGGTCAGCTAATCAAAAGAACATCAACAGCTGCCATCAGGTAAAAGGTGGTTCTCATGGCTCTGATCCAGCAGCCACACATTACCGACGTGGCTGATGGACTGGGTCCTGCAAATCGATTGACACCAACACTATAGAATATGTTTTACGAAAAGAAAATGCCTGATTTTTTTCTGATAATTAATTCAGAAAGGGATTACTAATATTGAAATGTCATACCTTGTGTTTAGACCTTGTCAGACACTCCCATATTCAGGGCACCTGGGAAGGGCATCAAAGTGGCATTACAACTAGTTCCCTGTAGTTCTGGGCGGAAGGTTTCAGCACTATCCAGAACATTGATGGGTAGACAGGTCTGTCCTGTTCTTGCTTCCACATTTAGAGCATGTGTCACCAGATGAAATTCTTGTCATTTCACAACACTGATAGCAAATGAGACAGAAACGAAGAGCTTTTTATTCAGAAACATTTGATGAAGCCACAGTGAACGCACAGGTCAAGCCAATGTAGAGCATTTACAGGCCCAGACAAGTGTGAAGATACCGGCCTGAGGGTCTTTGTTGAAACTTTTCTTTGAATTGTTAACCTGTATTCCCTGGGATTTATGTGTTTACCTGACATTCTCTGAAATCCTCTAGTTCTAGCACCACCTGTATTAGAAATGTCCATGTTTCCCCAGAAATCTAAAATGGATTTTTTTTCTTTAATTACAGGTTAAAATCATGTTAGAGGAACAGAGTATTCCTCAGCACAATATTATGACAAATGTATAACAATGCATACTCCACCTTCAAGGCATGAGGAATGTGATTGCTTTCCCGATTTGGGCCTTCCTGAACATGCAACATGAAAATTACCAACTAACGTGAAATTATCAAAATGTTTAGAAAATTATGGGCTAATTACAAATATAAATGGTCCAATAAATGAACACAAAATATTAAATACATTATTAAATACTTAATAAAATTGAAATAATTATTTGATCCCTTGCTGTTTTTGTAAGTTTGCCCACTGACAAAGACATGAACAGTCTATAATTTTATGGGTAGGTTAATTTTAACATTGAGAGATAGAATATCCCCAAAAAAATCAAGAAAATCACATTGTATAAATTAGATACATTTATTTGCATTTTGCAGTGAGAAATAAGTATTTGATTCCCTACAAACTATTATGAGTTCTGGCTCCTACAGACCAGTTAGACACTCCTTATCAACTCGTTATCTGCATTAAAGACAGATGTCTTACATAGTCACCAGTATAAAAGACTCCTGTCCACAGACTCAATTAATCAGTCAGACTCTAACCTCTACAACATGGGCAAGACCAAAGAGCTTTCTAAGGATGTCAGGGACAAGATCATAGACCTGTACAAAGCTGGAATGGGCTACAAAACCATAAGTAAGACGCTGGGTGAGAAGGAGACAACGGTTGGTGCAATAGTAAGAAAATGGAAGAAATACAAAATGACAGTCAATCGACATCTGGGGCACCATGCAGAATCTCACCTCGTGGGGTATCCTTGATCATGAGTGTCAGGCAAAAGGTATTTTTCCCCGAATTTTTAAAAATGAGATATGTCTCAAAGAAAAAGGAAAAACCCCCACCCCCTATCCGTTTGTAAGAGAAGACATAGAACTCACTTTTGCTTTCCCCCAAACCAGGAATCTTTATGACCCGCCATAAAACCTCAGTCCAGAGCAAGCACTGGTACAAACCGGAAAGTCCCTCCAAAAAACCCCATTGTTTAATTGTACAAACGTTTAATGTCGATTTTAATAACGTACAGGTCCGACAGAAACATCGGGACCACTTTTTTGGAATGCTTAAATTTTTCCCATTACAATAGTATAACTTGCATAACTGAGGAATGACCGGGAACTGAGATAATGAATTCTGAGCTTCTGAGCGTCATAGCAATTTCATATTTGAACTCTATCTTCATGAATATTGGTGACGGTCAAGATGATGTCTCCCTCTTGGATGTGGGACCCCCCCCCACACCAAGATATGAAATCTGAAGGATTTTTTAGGTCTTCTGTAGCAGGGTGGGCTCGCAAAGCCGAGCCCCCGTGGGAGGTACATAATGGGTGTCTCCCAGAGTTTTGGCTGCTTGCTAAAAACCAGATCGGCCATTTTTCAAGCCATTCTTCTCAGGGACGTCGAACGCACGCACATCACGTGGCGTAAGAAGAATCACCTCTAATTTCTGGGGAGCCGCCCCCCCCCCACAGAATCTGAGACCATCACCTTGTGAAGCAGGTTTTGCTATTACTTATCCCTTTTATTTTAATAACTGTTTATGCATACATGTAAATTGTCTCCTTTATAATATCTTGTATATATTTTGTAAACACTGCCCACTTTTGGGAGTAAATCATTATTATTTACCAGCTTCGTTCTTCTTGTCCTATGTCGAGCAAACACGTTCCTCACCCGCTAATTCACGTTACCTACCAGGTACCCGATCCACCTGTTAAGCGATCGGTGGTGGCAGTATACCAGTATTTATGTGATATTGTGGTTTGAGGGTGGCTGGTCGGAGGTATATATACGTTCCTGGAAGGAACTGATGGTATATATACGTCCTGTCACATCACGTGCCGCAATAGTCGACATAAATTAGAGCAGCTGCACCCGTGCTTATCCTCGGTCAATACCATGTTTGACCAGTAGGATAAGGGGGCGCCAGAGAGCTGCAAGGTCTGACCCAAGTGGGTGTCGTTTTCCTGACAAATTGGTGGCAAGCGGTGGGATCATAGGACATTAGTGATCTGGTTTGAGCAATCATTCCTCTCACTAAAAGCTTGCACGGTTCTTACCTGGACCCTGCACAAAAGCTTTGAAGATTGAACTCAGTGTTTATTAGATCTGAGACAATACTGTATGTGTAGCAGTTACCCCTACCCTTCTTCGGTTTTTCTTTTTTATTCTTATTTTGGTGATCATGGTCGTAGTTGGGGAGCCCTGGTACCGCCAGCAGAAAAAGGACACTCTTATTGGAATATGTATAACCAGAGGCATTGACCACCGCGACAAAAACAGAGAACAAATGGCTGCTGCACTGGCGCAACTGGAGACCGAGCAAGCCCTTCTCCAGACCTCAGCAGGGCCAGAGGTCAGCCGAGATATGGACAGTACTGCTGCAGGGGTCCCACCTGTAGACGCACGTCGCATCAGCGACCAGGGCAGCGTGGACCCCTATCTGCAGATGGCTCTACAGCAACTTCCTGGAGAGGATCATGAAGGACGGCTGAGAGTAATTCAACAGCACCAGGAGGCCGAGAGAGCCCAGCGAGAGGCCGAGAGAGGCGAGCGGCGAGCGGAGGCCCAAGCTCAGAGGGCCCATGAACTGCAGATGGCCCAACTCGGGATCCCAGCATCCACCTCACGGAACGGTGAGACCAACAATGCGACCCTGTTTAAGCCCCGTCCAGAGCATTTTCCTGTGATGGAAAAGGACGGCGACCTCGACACCTTTCTGAGGGGTTTTGAAAAGACTTGCAGACAATACCAGCTGCCTGAGGAACAGTGGGCGTGATACTTAACTGCAGGGCTGCGAGGCAAAGCTCTGGATGTGTTTGTGGCTCTTCCTCTTAGCCTCAATGGGAACTATGATGCCATTAAGCAGGCCCTAATCCAGAGGTTCCAACTGACCCCTGAGGTGTACCGTAAAAAGTTCCAGAGCCTCCAGCGTGGACCGCATGACAGTTACAGCGATGTGGTGCATGGGCTCCGGACCAACTTTGAGCAGTGGATCCAAGGACTGTCAGCGACCACCTTTGAGCAGCTAAAGGATCTGATGGTGAAAGACCAGTTCCTGCATCTGTGTCCGACTGAGGTACGGCAGTTCGTGATGGATCGAGAGCCACCAGATGCCAATAAAGCAGCGCAGATCGCAGACACCTACGAGGCCAACCGGAGACCAGAGGTGCGGAAGCCGGTCGTCGCCAGCTGGAAAGGGGGTAAGCCATCAACCACCATTCCTACCCCTGCCAGCCGACCTTCCGGAGGCCTTTTTCCCGTTACCAATGCCCGGCCTTCATCTGATGCCCGCAGGTGTTATTTCTGCAACCAGACTGGTCATCTCAGCGCCACTTGCCCAGAGAAGCAGAGGAAGAACCCCCCATCCAAGGCCCCAGGGCCTAATGCTTCAGTTCTTTTGGTGGGTGGGCCGGTTGGGAGGGCCTGTGAAAACTTTCAGTCTGTCAGGGTGGGGGACACTCTCATTGTAGGCCTCAAGGACACTGGGGCCGAACGAACCCTCATCCGACCCGAACTGGTGTCCACTGAAGAGCTTATTCCGGGAAAGACCCTGACTGTCACCGGGATTGGGGGCGTCCGATGCCCCTTGCCCATGGCCCGGGTTTTTATTGATTGGGTGCGGGGAGTGGGGTGAAGGAAGTGGGAGTATCCAAAAACCTACCTGCAAATGTTTTGTTGGGAACTGATTTGGGGAGGATGCTTGCTTATTATGTCCCTAACACCCCTCCCAGATCTGATACGGTTGGTAAAGTTAATGCTGATACTGTGAATGTCAATGCTTTACCTGATGATGATGATGATGATGATGTTGTTGTATTGGAAGGTGCAGGAGAACTCAGCGTTGTCACTCTGCGGGGTGATGTTGTTGAGGATCCCCTAGCAGGAGCAAAGGTCAGTGCCAAGGGTAATGGGGAGAGGCACGAGGACCAAGAAGCAGGTGGTGCTGTGCCAGTGACCAGTGTCACAACAGAAGGTGACCTGGCTGATAGTCGCTGCCCCATACGTAGCACTGTGCCTGAGGTAATGGAGGATGATGGAGAAGTAGTTCTCATGGCCTCGCAGGCTAAATAGACGGTGTTGTTCCCCGGGGAGATGGCCTATATAGCCGCTGTTACCCGCAGTCAGAGTGCCCAGAACGCAAGTAACACCCTGACTTCTGGACCCTCCTCGGACAGAGGAATAACAGGATCAGGTATGGACCCAGAGCCGGTCCCAGAGGGTCCCAGTGAGGACGTGGCCTTAACCTCACTTCTGGCTTCCTCCAGCCAGGAGTTTCAGGCAGCTCTGCACTCAGATGCTAGCCTGGAGACGTTAAGGAGCCTCGCTGAGAAACCCACCTCCGAGTCGGATAAGGAGAGGGTATTCTGGGACAAAGGGAGGTTGTACCGGGAGACAGTTCCCTGTACACCCCAACAGGAGTGGCTGAGGGAAAGACAGCTGGTCGTCCCCTACCAATTCAGGGATGAGTTGTTGCGGATCGCCCATGAAATTCCACTCGCTGGACACTTGGGGGTCAGCAAAACCAAGGCCCGGCTGTCTCATCACTTTTATTGGCCCAAAATGAGGACAGATGTGGTGAACTACTGTCGCTCCTGTACCACGTGTCAAAGAGTGGGAAAGTCAGGGCCGGCCCCCAAAGCCCCCCTGATCTCTTTGCCAGTGATAGAGGAGCCTTTCCAGAGGATTGCTGTGGACATTGTGGGACCACTGGCCATGCCCAGCAGCTCTGGAAAACGTTTCATCCTTACCGTGGTAGACTATGCTACCCGGTATCCGGAGGCAGTAGCCCTGTCCTCAATTAGGGCGGATAAGGTGGCGGACGCCCTCTTGGCCATCTTTTCGCGAGTAGGATTTCCCAGGGAGATGCTTACCGACCAGGGGACCCAGTTCATGTCACGCTTAATGGAAGCCCTATGTAAGAAAATGCAGGTTCAGCATTTGGTATCGAGCGCGTATCACCCACAGACCAATGGTTTGTGTGAGCGATTCAACGGTACCCTCAAACAGATGTTAAAAATGCTGGTTGAGACCCAGGGTCGCGACTGGGAGCGTTACCTCCCACACCTGCTATTTGCTTACAGAGAGGTTCCACAGGCCTCAACGGGGTTCTCCCCCTTTGAGCTCCAGTATGGCAGGCATGTCCGAGGACCCATTGGTTTGATAAGGGAATTCTGGGAAGAAGAGCCGAGCTCCCCAGGAGTGTCCATCGTGGAGTATGTCATGCGCTTCCGTGACAAGATGCAGACCTTGACGCAGTTGGTGCATGACAACATGGCGCAAGCCCAGGCTGACCAGAAGCATTGGTACGACCAGAACGCCCGAGAACGGACCTACCAGGTGGGTCAGAAGGTGTGGGTGCTGGTCCCCGTACCAAAGGACAAGCTTCAGGCGGCCTGGGAAGGCCCGTACGTCATTCACCAACAGCTCAACCCGGTCACCTACGTGATCACACTTGACCACGAGCGGGGTAGGCGGAAGGCGTTTCACGTTAATATGATGAAGGCTCATCAAGAACGTGAAACGTCCTACCGGTCTGCAACCTGCCCGAGGATGGGGAGGATGACCCCCTCTTGGACATGCTCGCCCAAGCGAAGGCCAGCGGGTCCCTAGAGGATGTAGAGCTAAGCGACTTGCTATCCGCAGACCAGAGGTCTCAGATGCAAGCAGTGCTGAAACCCTTCCAAGCAGTGTTCACCAACCTGCCTGGCAGGACTGAAGTGGCGGTCCATGAAGTGGACACCGGGAATCATGCCCCACTCCGGCGGACAGCCTATCGAATCTCCGACGAGGTGCAGCATGTCATGCGCCAGGAGGTCGAGGAGATGCTGCAGTTGGGGGTGATTAAGCGGTCCAAGAGCGCGTGGGCCTCACCTGTGGTCCTGGTGCCTAAGAAGGACCGGACCACCCGGTTCTGTGTGGACTACAGGGGGCTCAACGCTATCACCGCCTCTGACGCACAACCAATGCCACGCATTGAGGAGCTGCTGGAGCGGTTAGCCAGCGCGAGCTATCTCTCCATTATGGATTTGAGTCGGGGATATTGGCAGATTCCCTTGAGCCCCGGGGCCCAGGAGAAGTCCGCCTTTATCACCCCCTTCGGATTGTATGAATCCACGGTCATGCCTTTCGGCATGAAAAATGCCCCTGCCACGTTCCAGCGAATGGTCAACCACCTGCTCCAGGGACTGGAGAGGTACGCAGTGGCGTACCTGGATGACATTGCCATCTTCAGTCCCACCTGGGAGGATCACCTCGAGCATCTGCAGCAGGTGCTTGGGCGCATTCACCAGGCGGGCTTGACCATCAAGCCGGGAAAGTGCCAGATGGGCATGAACGAGGTCCACTACATGGGGCACCGGGTAGGTGGGGGTACTCTGAAACCAGAGCCTGGGAAGGTGGACGCTATCGTGTCCTGGCCCACCCCCAGGACCAAGAAGCAGGTGCAGTCCTTCTTGGGCACCGCAGGGTACTATAGACGCTTTGTACAGGACTATAGTAGCCTTGCGAAGCCCTTGACAGACCTCACCAGGAAGAGCCTACCCCATTCCGTCAAATGGACGGATGAATGCGAGGTGGCCTTTAGGGCTTTGAAGACTGCCCTGAGCAGCTCTCCTGTACTAAAGGCGGTCGACGGCACACGGCCACTCTTGGTACAGACCGACGCCAGTGAGTTTGGCCTCGGTGCTGTACTCAGCCAGGTCGACTCGGGGAACCAAGAACACCCCGTGTTGTACCTAAGCCGGAAACTGCTGCCGCGGGAAGTGGCCTATTCCACCATAGAGAAGGAGTGCCTGGCCATTGTATGGGCCCTCAACCGCTTACAGCCTTACTTGTACGGGCGCCCCTTCACTGTCGTGACTGACCACAACCCCCTGAGTTGGCTGCACACCATGTCAGGTGCCAACGGAAGGTTGTTACGCTGGAGCCTCACCCTCCAGCAGTACGACTTTACCGTTCAACACCGCAAGGGCAGCGAGCATGGCAATGCCGATGGGTTGTCCCGGCGAGGGGAGCCTCCAGACATACGCTTGTAGGAGTACCAGAAGGTCCTACCTCCATAGCGCAGTCTAAAAGGGGGAGGTGTCAGGCAAAAGGTATTTTTCCCCGAATTTTTAAAAATGAGATATGTCTCAAAGAAAAAGGAAAAAACCCCACCCCCTATCCGTTTGTAAGAGAAGACACAGAACTCACTTTTGCTTTCCCCCAAACCAGGAATCTTTATGACCCGCCATAAAACCTCAGTCCAGATCAAGCACTGGTACAAACCGGAAAGTCCCTCCAAAAAACCCCATTGTTTAATTGTACAAACGTTTAATGTCGATTTTAATAACGTACAGGTCTGACAGAAACATCGGGACCACTTTTTTGGAATGCTTAAATTTTTCCCATTACAATAGTATAACTTGCATAACTGAGGAATGACCGGGAACTGAGATAATGAATTCTGAGCTTCTGAGCGTCATAGCAATTTCATATTTGAACTCTATCTTCATGAATATTGGTGACGGTCAAGATGATGTCTCCCTCTTGGATGTGGGACCCCCCCCCCACACCAAGATATGAAATCTGAAGGATTTTTTAGGTCTTCTGTAGCAGGGTGGGCTCGCAAAGCCGAGCCCCCGTGGGAGGTACATAATGGGTGTCTCCCAGAGTTTTGGCTGCTTGCTAAAAACCAGATCGGCCATTTTTCAAGCCATTCTTCTCAGGGACGTCGAACGCACACACATAACGCGGCGTAAGAAGAATCACCTCTAATTTCCAGGGAGCCGTCCCCCCCCACAGAATCTGAGACCATCACCTTATGAAGCAGGTTTTGCTATTACTTATCCCTTTTATTTTAATAACTGTTTATGCATACATGTAAATTGTCTCCTTTATAATATCTTGTATATATTTTGTAAACACTGCCCACTTTTGGGAGTAAATCATTATTATTTACCAGCTTCGTTCTTCTTGTCCTATGTCGAGCAAACACGTTCCTCACCCGCTAATTCACGTTACCTACCAGGTACCCGATCCACCTGTTAAGCGATCGGTGGTGGCAGTATACCAGTATTTATGTGATATTGTGGTTTGAGGGTGGCTGGTCGGAGGTATATATACGTTCCTGGAAGGAACTGGTGGTATATATACGTCCTGTCACATCACGTGCCGCAATAGTCTACATAAATTAGAGCAGCTGCACCCGAGCTTATCCTCGGTCAATACCGTGTTTGACCAGCAGGATAAGGGGGCGCCAGAGAGCTGCAAGGTCTGACCCAAGTGGGTGTCGTTTTCCTGACAATGAGGAAGGTGAGAGATCAGCCTAAAACTACACGGAGGGAACTTGTTAATGATCTCAAGGCAGCTGGGACCACAGTCTCCAAGAAAACCATTGGTAACACATTACGCCTTAAAGGTTTAAATCCTGCAGTGCCCACAAGGTCCCCCTGCTCAAGAAGGCATCTGCGCAGGAGTTTGCCAATGAACACCTGGATGATTCTGTGAGTTATTGTGAGAAGGTGCTGTGGTCAGATGAGACAAAAATTGGGCTCTTTGGCATTAACTCAACTCGCTGTGTTTGGAGGAAGAGAAATGCTGTCTATGACCCAAAGAACTCCATCCACACTGTCATGCATGGAGGTGGAAACATTATGTTTTGGGGGTGTTTCACTGCTAAGGGCACAGGACTACTTCACCGTCTCAATGGGAGAATGGATGGAGCCATGTACCGAAAAATCCTGAGTAACAACCTCCTTCCCTCTGCCAGGACATTAAAAATGGGTCGTGACTGGGTCTTCCAGCAAGACAATGACCCAAAACATACAGCCAAGGCAACAAAGGAGTGGCTCAAAACGAAGCACATTAAGGTCATGGAGTGGCCTAGCCAGTCTCCAGACCTTAATCCCATAGAAAACTTATGGAGGGAGTTGAAGCTCCGAGTTGCCAAGCGACAGCTTCAAAATCTTAATGATTTAGAGATGATCTGTAAAGAGGAGTGGACCAAAATTCCTCCTGACATGTGCGCAACCCTCATCATCAACTACAAAAAACGTCTGACTGCTGTGTTTGCCAACAAGGGTTTTGCCACAAAGTATTAAGTGTTGTTTGCCAGAAGAATCAAATACTTATTTCTCACTGCAAAATGCAAACAAAATTTATCTAATATATACAATGTGATTTTTTTTTTTTTTTTTTGGATATTCTATCTCTCAATGTTAAAATTAACCTACCCTTAAAATTATAGCCTGTTCAAGCAAGGGATCAAATAATTATTTCCTTCACTGTATATAAAATCTTAATTATCGTTTGTGAACTTGTTAAATAGGACAACAACCTAGTATCTACGGCAGTGGTGACCTTTTCTCCGGCCCCCGGGCAGATTCCTGGGGACCACAGTGCTCAGGTTTGCAGATGTGTTTTGCCAGCTACTCGCTCTTTGAATTCTTCTTACACTGTGAACATGTGCACGCAGCATTCACTACTGAATGCTGAGGTGCATGCAATGAAATATTACGTCCTCATGCTGGCCAGTGCCAGCGTCAGGATGTACTTAGTAAAGTTAGCTAGTGATGCGCTCCCGTCCTACAGTAGAAGACAGTAGTGACTCCTATGATGTCTAAACCACAGCCCCATGTCTCCTTTGATGTACAGTACAGACCAAAAGTTTGGACACATCTTCTCATTTAAAGATTTTTCTGTATTTTCATGACTATGAAAATTGTACATTCACACTGAAGGCATCAAAACTATGAATTAACACATGTGGAATTATATACTTAACAAAAAAGTGTGAAACAACTGAAAATATGTCTTATATTCTAGGTTCTTAAAAGTAGCCACCTTTTGCTTTGATGACTGCTTTGCACACTCTTTGCATTCTCTTGATGAGCTTCAAGAGGTAGTCACCGGAAATGGTTTTCACTTCACAGGTGTGCCCTGTCAGGTTTAGTAAGTGGGATTTCTTGCCTTAGAAATGGGGTTGGGACCATCAGTTGTGTTGTGCAGAAGTCTGGTGGATACACAGCTGATAGTCCTACTGAATAGACTGTTAGAATTTATATTATGGCAATAAAAAAGCAGCTAAGTAAAGAAAAACGAGTGGCCATCATTACTTTAAGAAATGAAGGTCAGTCAGTCCGAAAAATTGGGAAAACTTTGAAAGTGTCCCCAAGAGCAGTTGCAAAAACCATCAAGCGCTACAGAGAAACTGGCTCACATGAGGACTGCCCCAGGAAAGGAAGACCAAGAGTCACCTCTGCTTCTGAGGATAAGCTTATCCAAGTCACCAGCCTCAGAAATCGCAGGTTAACAGCATATTTTATATGTATATGAATACATGGAGGAATTGCTCTTCTCCAATACCATTGCTCTACACCAGGGATGTCAAACTGAAATACACAAAGGGCCAAAATTAAAAACGTGAACAAAGTCGTGGGCCAACCAGTATACAGTATAATGGGCCCCACATAGTCCTCCATACAGAATAATCGGCCCCACTTAGTCCTCCATACAGAAAAATGAGCCCCACATAGTCCTTAATACAGAATTATGACCCCACATAGGGGTGGTGGTTTCAGTGTCGCAGGCCAAACAAAACCACCCAGGGGGCCAGGTTTGGCCTACAGGCCAGAGTTTGACATGTATGCTCTACAGTCATATTACTTTCCATTCTTGATCACTGGGAATGGCGACTGTACTCACTTTACATTTAATATGCCACTTCACACAATGACGTCAGTAAAAATGTTTGACTTGAATGAAAAGATTAGCAGCAATGATTTTCTTAGTCCTCAGCACTACATGTTTTACAAGAAGTCATCACAGGTAATGGAAGATCTTTGTAGTTCTCTCAGAAAAATGATAAGCAATGTAAAATAATTCTTTCACTAGTTTTATTAGTGAAAAGGAAACATGGGTGATTTTTCAGTAGTATTTTTATAGCAGCAAGTAAAAGGTTAAAAGCATTAAAATTCAGAGCATACTTTCTTCTGTCTCTTTTAACCGTGCTCTCTGGAACTCACTATCAGTGTGCAACAAACTCCCCTATATTCAACACTTCATCCTTTCTAATTCCTTTAATCTTCTGGCTCTCAATGAAACCTGGATCCAGAAGTCGGAAATCACCAATGCTGCTGCTCTCTCATATGGAGGGATACAATTTTCACATACCACCAGACCTGAGAGCAGACAAGGTGGAGATGTTGGTCTGCTCCTTTCATCACAATGTGCTTTCCAAGTTATCGCCCCCCCCCCCCCCCCCGGTACCCTCACTTATGTATCAACCCTTTGAAGTCCATACCATTAAATTCTTCAAACCCTTCTCCCTGCAAGTGGCAGTTGTGTATCGCCCACCAGGCAAAACCTACCAGTTCAAGGGTCACTTTGCCAACTGGCTTTCAAACTTTTTATCCTGTGACATTCCCACTCTAATCATGGGGGACTTTAACATCCACATTAATAATCCGCTCTCCCCATCTGCCACTCATCTTCTTTCTCCAACCTCCTCTTTAGGCCTTTCACAGCTTAATAACTCTCCTACACATGAGGACAGGGATACTCCGGACCTGGACTTCTCCTGGCTCTGCTCAGTGTATGACTTTACTAATTCCCCTTTCCTGATCTCTGACCACAATCTTCTTTTATTCTCTGTCAAGAACTGTCTATCCGCTCAGGACATCCCCACTTACCACACATACAAAAATCTACATGCCTTCAATACTCAGCAACTTATGAACAATCTACAGTCATGTTTAGCTCTGATCCCCTCCCTCTCCTGTCCAGATTTAGCATTGACACATTAAAATAAGACATTGGAAAGTGCCTTAGATGAAGCAGCACCTGCTACACACTGCAACCCTGGCACACGCTGCAAATACGTTTTCTCCAGCGCTTCTCAAGGTGCGCTGAGTGCCAGTGGAGAAAATCACTTTGGGCAGAAGACTTCGTCCACTATCAGTTCATGCTCAAAAACTTATAACTCTGCTCTCCATCTGGCCAAACAAGTCTACTTGACCATTCTTATCACGTCACCAGCCGACAATCCAAAACGACTCTTCGAAAATTTCCACTCCCTCCTGAGGCCTAAAGTACAGACCCTCATCACGAACCTCAGCGCTGACAATCTGGCCACTTATTTTCTTGAAAAAATCAACCATATCAGTCAGGACATTTTCGCACAATCCTCTCAGAGCTTAGATCCCCTTCCCTCCCACACCTCAAGCTCACTTTCCGCCTTTGACCCAGTTAGATAAGACGCTACCATGCTCCTTGCTTCTTCTCATCCTATAGCCTGCAACAATGAGCCTATTCCCTCTCCCTGACTGTCACTGACCACCTAACTAAAATTTTTAACCTCTCTCTTTCTTCCTGTATCTTTACTTCTTCAATCAAACATTCCATCATATCCCCTTCACTAAAAAAAAAATCCCTCTACCAGAACTGGGCTGCTAACTACAGACCTGTCTCTAATCTCCCCTTCATCTCTTAACTCCTGTAACGCTTAGCCCACTCTCGTCTAATCCGCTATTTCTTAGATAACTCTCTTCTTGACGATTTACAATCCGGTTTCTGCTCTTTCCATTCTACTGAAACTGCCCTCCTTAAAGTCGCTAATGATCTACTAATAGTTAAATCTAATGGCTACTACTCTTTGCTGATTCTCCAGGATCTCTCTGCAGAATTTAACACTGTGGATCACCAGCTCCTTCTCACTATGCTCCGCTCTGTCGGCCTCAAGGACACTGTTCTCTCCTGGTTCTCCTCCTACCTCTCTGACCGCTCCTTCACTGTATCTTTTGTCGACTCTTCCTCTAATCTTCCCCTTACTATTGAGGTTCGTCAAGGCTCAGTCCTTGACCCCTCCTATTTTATCTGTGTACTGCCCTTATTGGACAAACCATCAGCAGATTTGTTTTCCAGTATCATCTCTATGCTAATGACACCCAATTATACGCCTCTTCTCCTGACATTACCCAAACCTTAATACAAAATACCAGGAATTGTCTGTCTGCTGTCTCTAACATAATGTCCTGCTTCTATCTGAAACTGAATCTCTCCAAAACTGAACTTGTGTTTCCTCCCTCCAGTAACCTAGCTTTACCTGATATTGCAATTGTCTTGGGTGGTTCAACCATAAATCCCAAGCAGCATGCTCGCGGTCTTGGGGTCAAACTTGACACAGAACTTTCCTTTATTCCCTATATCCAATCACTCATGTTACCTGCTTCTTAAAACCATCTCCAGAATGCGACCTTTTCTCACCTTTGAAACTGCAAAAACTCCTAATATCACTCTTATTCATTCTCATCTGGACTACTGCAACTCTCTACTGATTAGACTCCCTCGGACCAAATGTTCTCCTCTGCAATCTGCCTGAATGCGGCAGCCAGGGTCAAATTTCTATCCAGCCACTTCATCGATGCCTCTATCTTATGCCTGTCATTACACTGGTTACATATTCGCTACAGAATACAATAGAAATGTATCTCTCTCACCTGCAAAGTTCTTCAAAGTTCTGCACCATCGTTCATCTCCTCCCTCATCTCTGTCTATCACCCTACCCATGCTCTCAGTTCAGCAACTGATCTAAGACTATGATCCTCCATAATCCGAACCTCCCACCTCCGTCTCCAAGATTTCTCTTGTGCTGTGCCAGTTTTCTGGAATGTGCTACCCCAGACGATCTGACTAATACCTAGCCCCAACATTTTTAAGTGTACTCTAAAAACACATCTGTTTAGACAAGCCTATCACCTGACTTCACTAAGCTAACACTTCACTGTTCCCTCTTTCTAAATTTTACTCAGAATCTGATACCTCCTATTCATCTGTCTCCACATCCTCTATGCACCCAATAGTACTTGGTAACTGTACTTAGACATATACTGGCTGATGACCGGATCATGCAGCTTATTTGAAATGCACTATTTATTATAATAATGGATGGACCATACATGACAAGCACTTTTTACCTATTGTGTCCCCCCCTATTTCCTTATAGATTGTAAGCTTTCGAGCAGGATCCTCACTCCTGTAACTGTTGAACTGTGTGTTACTTTGTATTGTCTTTATTGTCTGTACATGTCCCCACTTAATTGTAAAGTGCACTAGAATATGTTGGCAATATATAAATAAAATGATTATTATATTATTATTATTATACCCTAATACAAAAGAATTTTCAAAATGTAATTGGTATCACCTCACCCATAAGGACCCAAACTATTAAATCACATACACAAATGCGGTATAGTTATAATTGTACTTACCAGCAGAGTAACGTTAGCATATAATTTAATTTTGCTTTTTTAATTTATTTTATCCACTTATATAGCACCATTATATTCCACATTGCTTTACAGACATTATCATCACTGTCTCCATTGCAGGTCACAATCTATGATATATGCACCAGCCCCAATGTCTCCTGTGAAGCGCGCACCAGCCCCAAGGTGTTTATTATTTCCTAATTTCCTTAAATTGCCTATATAGTTTTAGAAATCTCTGTGTTTCCCAAAAGATCAGCCATGTCCCACCCTCCTTCTCACTTTCCTGTGTCTGACTGTAAGGCCACGGCCCCACTATCAGTATTTAGTCCTGTCCATTGTGGAAGCCTGTTCCTAGCCATTCCCAACCATAATTAGAACCGAGCTGCAGATTTATTTTGTTTTTGGAAGGCAGTGTGAATGAAACACAGCAATTTTTAGTTTTTCTTTTTTAGTTTTGTTTTTTTACAGTGTTCATTGTGATGGCTCAGTGGTTAGTACTGTAGCCTTGTAGCGTTAGGATCCTGGGTTCAAATCCCACCAAAGCACCAGGGACAACATCTAAAGGCGTTTATATATTCTCCCCATGTTTGTTGGCTTACTTCAGGATAAAGATAGGATATTTAGATTGTGAGCCCCAATGGCCACAGTGATGATAATGTCTGTAAAGTGCTGTGGAATTATGTATATATATTATACATATATATACACACGTGTATACTTTATATAATTTAATTACTTTTTTTTCTATTGCAATATGAGCCAAAACAGGATCAAAGAAGAGAGGGAAACATAAAAATGACATTACAAGCAACCAATAATTAAATTGCATTCCTTTATTAACAAGTACAAAGTTAATTAAACAAAATTTCTGCTGCAGAACCTAAACCCTACTGACTACAAATAAACTCAAAGCCCTCTGATGTGTCTTGGTTGACTGTTTTAGACAATGAATTTCCTAACTTCAAATCTTCTGCAAAAACAACCAGATTTTCTGCCACGGTTTCCAGGATCCCATACATCTAAAATACAGAAGATAAAATTTAATGAGGGGTAACATAAAAACGTTATTAAAACATGACGGTTTGGTGTATGCAATGTGTTGCTTTTGCTCCAGGCTGCACAGGAGAGATACCTTTTAAGGCAGGGGTGCACAACATTTGTTGACACAATGGGCCTGATTCATCAAGAACAGAGTCCTGATGAGGGGGCGAGATGGAGTCAGACGCTTTGACTCTGTGGGCGGAGCTAGTGCACGATGTGCTCCCATCCCATAGATGAAGACCGCAGCGGCAGCCCCCATATCACCTGTGATATGTGCACCAGCCCCAATGTCTCCTGTGATATATGCACCAGCCCCAATGTCTCCTGTGATACGTGTACCAGCCCCAATGTCTTCTGTGCTATGTGCACCAGCCCCAATGTCTCCTGTGATATGTGCACCAGCCCCAATGTCTCCTGTGATATGTGCACCAGCCCCAATGTCTCCTGTGATATATGCACCAGCCCCAATGTCTCCTGTGATATATGCACCAGCCCCAATGTCTCCTGTGATACGTGTACCAGCCCCAATGTCTCCTGTGATATGTGCACCAGCCCCAATGTCTCCTGTGATACGTGCACCAGCCCCAATGTCTCCTGTGATATGTGCACCAGCCCCAATGTCTCCTGTGATATGTGCACCAGCCCCAATGTCTCCTGTGATATATGCACCAGCCCCAATGTCTCCTGTGATACGTGTACCAGCCCCAATGTCTCCTGTGATACGTGCACCAGCCCCAATGTCTCCTGTGATACGTGCACCAGCCCCAATGTCTCCTGTGATATGTGCACCAGCCCCAATGTCTCCTGTGATATATGCACCAGCCCCAATGTCTCCTGTGATACGTGTACCAGCCCCAATGTCTCCTGTGATATGTGCACCAGCCCCAATGTCTCCTGTGATACGTGCACCAGCCCCAATGTGTCCTGTGATACGTGTACCAGCCCCAATGTCTCCTGTGATACGTGCACCAGCCCCAGTGTCTCCTGTGATACGTGCACCAGCCCCAATGTCTCCTGTGATACGCGTACCAGCCCCAATGTCTTCTGTGATACGTGCACCAGCCCCAATGTCTCCTGTGATACGTGTACCAGCCCCAATGTCTCCAGTGATACGTGCACCAGCCCCAATGTGTCCTGTGATACGTGCACCAGCCCCAATGTCTCCTGTGATATGTGCACCAGCCCCAATGTCTTCTGTGATACGTGCACCAGCCCCAATGTCTCCTGTGATACGTGCACCAGACCCAATGTCTTCTGTGATATATGCACCAGCCCCAATGTCTCCTGTGATATATGCACCAGCCCCAATGTCTTCTGTGATACGTGTACCAGCCCCAATGTCTCCTGTGATACGTGCACCAGCCCCAATGTCTCCTGTGATACGTGTACCAGCCCCAATGTCTCCTGTGATATATGCACCAGCTCCAATGTCTCCTGTGATATATGCACCAGCCCCAATGTCTTCTGGGATATATGCACCAGCCCCAATGTCTTCTGTGATATGTGTACCAGCCCCAATGTCTTCTGTGATATGTGCACCAGCCCCAATGTCTCCTGTGATACGTGCACCAGCCCCAATGTCTCCAGTGATATGTGCACCAGCCCCAATGTCTCCTGTGATACGTGCAGCAGCCCCAATGTCTCCTGTGATACGTGCACCAGCCCCAATGTCTCCTTTTAAAATGTGCACCTGTGGCGCCCCTGAGGGTTCGGTCGCCACAGGGTACTGCATCTCTTTAATGAGGTGTGGTATCTCTCCTTCGAGGTAAGGATGGTGCAGCTGTCAGGACCCCACCTCTGCATTCAACACTACATCTCTCCCACTTTAGGGGGGCTAATATGCGCCAGGGTGCTGCCCCAGCCGGGATAAGAGGAGTTGGGGGAACCAAAGTTAGGGGGAACCTAGTAGTGGGTGAGGGTGGAGGACGCACATTTAGGTTACACTTAAGAATTCATATTTAATAAACAGCCATTTTGGGCTTATGGTCTTTGATTGTGATCTTCATCACTGAACGTGGCTTTCTGTGTGAACCTGCAGTTGATGGGGACACGGTCCTCGTGCTCTGGCCTTGAGGCGAGGAGCGGGCAAGAGTTAACGGTTGTCTCTACCCGGTCAAGGTCCCTAACCAAGAAGGCCTGGAGGGGAGTAGAGGAGACAAGCTCCACAAGCAAAAGGATCCCAGGGGGATGCAGACGGAGCGGTATACGCCACCTGTCCTCACTATTCTGGCCTAGTCAAAGGGAGTCCTGCTGCAAAAGGGGTACCGGCCCCCGATATCTGACTCTGTCACTTCAAGTCTTAGTCAGAGAAGCCTGGAGGTCGGCCCAAGTCCTACTACCGGCGGAGACGAAGGAGGCATGTTCCTGACTCCGGGGGAAGCTGAGTTCCTTCGTAAGGAAACCCCGGACCTTGCCCGAAGGGTTGCTGAGGCCCAGCATGTGGAGTCCGCCGCGTGGCGGAAAGAGATGCTGCAGAGGATCCGGGCCCGCCGCCAAGGAGCAGCAACCCAGGAGGAAGAAGCAACGGAGGTCGCGTGCAGCCCAGGATCGGGTAAGAGTGATACCCCCGTCCCGGCTGCTGAGCCCGCTGTGCCCCTCCTGGATCTGATGACAGAGTACCTGCTACCCGGTGCGGTAACTTGGCAGCAAGTCTTGGCCCCGGAGCTGGGAGCCTCCGCTATCACAGGAGGCCTACATTGCCTCCCGCCTCCCGTCTCGGAGGAACCTGTGGCTGCTGGGGAATCCACCAACCCCAACCCGGACTGGTCCGCACTCACCGAGGACCTGCAGCAACCCCTGCTGTCACCGCAGCCTGCACCTCCAGTTACCTGGCCGGAGGTGGAGGAGATAGCCTGGGACAACCAGGGGGGGGACCTGATGGGCTTCCCCCAGGAGACCCAGGCTGAAGCGCGGAGGAGGAGAGAACTGTGTAGGCCGCAAATCCTCCAGCTTGACAGGGAGCGATGGCAGAGGGAGGTTCGCTGCGAGCGTCTGGAGGTGCGCGCCAAGGCCGCAAAATCTAAAGCCCGCCAGGAGGAGGCAGCCCGTCCAAGCCCCCGGGAGGAAGGGCAGGTTGTCCGCTTCCACCAGGAGGCGGGATGGGGCTTCATTAGGAGTCCCCAGTTCGAGCACGACGTCTTGGTCAGCCGGCGGGACATCGAGCCGAGACTAAAGAAGGGACACCCTGGAAGGAACCTCTTCCAGGGTGACCTGGTCTCGTTCACCCGCCACCACGGGGTGCGGGGGTGGTACGCCCTGGATGTGCATAAAGTGTCCAGGAGTGATGCCCCCTTGCACTTGGCAGTGGAGAATCGGCCAGCCTCCGTCGGGAGGAATGAACCTTTTCCCCGGTGGGGAGATATGGATTAAGCGGCCCCGGCGGCTGTAACCTTTTTGCAGTTAACTTGTTATAGTTTGATATGTTTCTTTTCCTTTTTTCTCCCGGTGTTGAGAGACATTTGTCCCTGCGGACTGGCAGTAGACAGACTCTTCTATTGTAAATAGTTTGCATCTATTTAGGTGCACCCTATTGGTTTTATACAAAACCGCTCTACTACTACCTCAGACCTCAGAAACAAAACATGTCTGGAGTGGCTCTCTTGGAGGTCCAACTCGGGATCTTCATGCCCTGCAGCCACCCCAGGGCCCACGTTGAGGGTTTGGGACCGGTCCCTCTTGCTTCTGAACTGACTCCTTCCTACTGCACTTTAATCAGTCTGTCTATATGCATAATGTCTCTGTGATGTTTTTATACTTTTGTATACTTTTGTACTATTTAAAGTTTGTAACGTTTAAGAAAAAGTGCCTCCCACAATGGGAAGATTGTTGTATTGTTATGCAAAAATGTAAAAAGTCAGTACCATGTTTTGCTCTCTTTGCAGCCCGCGGACGTGCTGTGTTTCACCAGGGGGGATTGTGGCGCCCCTGAGGGTTCGGTCGCCACAGGGGTACTGCATCTCTTTAATGAGGTGTGGTATCTCTCCTTCGAGGTAAGGATGGTGCAGCTGTCAGGACCCCACCTCTGCATTCAACACTACATCTCTCCCACCTTAGGGGGGCTAATATGTGCCAGGGTGCTGCCCCAGCCGGGATAAGAGGAGATGGGGGAACCAAAGTTAGGGGGAACCTAGTAGTGGGTGACGGTGGAGGACGCACATTTAGGTTACACTTAAGAATTAATATTTAATAAACAGCCATTTTGGGCTTATGGTCTTTGATTGTGATCTTCATCACTGAACGTAGCTTTCTGTGTGAACCTGCAGTTGATGGGGACACGGTCCTCGTGCTCTGGCCTTGAGGCAAGGAGCGGGCAAGAGTTAACAGTTGTCTCTAGCCGGTCAAGGTCCCTACCCAAGAAGGCCTGGAGGGGAGTAGAGGAGACAAGCTCCACAGGCAAAAGGATCCCAGGGGGATGCAGACGGAGCGGTCTACGCCACCTGTCCTCACTATTCTGGCCTAGTCAGAGGGAGTCCTGCTGCAAAAGGGGTACCGGCCCCCGATATCTGACTCTGTCACTTCAAGTCTTAGTCAGAGAAGCCCGGAGGCTCAGTGGATCCCACCGGGTAACGGACGGAGCAGAGTCGCCACCCGTACCCTTGTTCTGTGCATAGTCCAGAGGGAGGGCCGGCCTTAGTACACGTACCACCTACGGACAGGAGAGGACCTAGTGGGAAGGTCTAGGAACACTCTGGTGCGGAGACCTGACCAAAACAGCTGAACTACTCGGAGGTAGTTGGACCCCCGGTCCTGGTGGCCACAGCGCGCCGTGAGGAGCAGGGAGAAGCCTTGCAGCTGTGCATTCTACCGTGAGTAAAGCTTGGAAGACTACCCCTATGGCCTCCGGCTTCGTATTGCAATGCGGCACCGTACGACACCGCACCACATCTCCCACTACAACCCCCTTTCTCCTGTTTCCTCTGCCCTGAGGCCCTGCTCCGCCTGTGGGGAGTAGTACCATCTGCTGCTGCCACTACATCCCGCCTCAGAGGACTGAACGCAGCGCTGGTGGAGGATCACTAGAACCCACAGGTGGCATAGTCAATATAACCACTCGATTAACACCAAAACCTGAAAGCCCATTACATCTTTTAATGTGACGGCCCTGGGCACAGAACGGGTCCGGGCCACGGCTACAACCCACCAAACATCTGACCCGGCTCCGAGTAACCCCACATCTCTCAGGGTTGGGCTGCGAGCGTCACACACCAGCCCCAATGTCTCCTGTGGTAAGTGCACCAGCCCCAATGTCTCCTGTGATATGTGTAACAGCCCCAATGTCTCCTGTGATATAAGCACCATCCCCAATGTCTCCTGTGATACGTGCACCAGCCCCAATGTCTCCTGTGATATGTGTACCAGTCCCAATGTCTCCTGTGATATGTGTACCAGCCCCAATGTCTCCTGTGATACGTGTACCAGCCCCAATGTGTCCTGTGATACGTGCACCAGCCCCAAAGTCTCCTGTGATACGTGCACCAGCCCCAATGTTTCCTGCGATACGTGCACCAGCCCCAATGTCTCCTGTGATACGTGCACCAGCCCCAATGTCTCCTGTGATACGTGCACCAGCCCCAATGTCTCCTGTGATATGTGCACCAGCCCCAATGTCTCCTGTGATACGTGCACCAGCCCCAATGTCTCCTGTGATACGTGCACCAGCCCCAATGTCTCCTGTGATACGTGCACCAGCCCCAATGTCTCCTGTGATGTATGCACCAACCCCAGTGTCTCCTATGCTAAATACTCCACCCCAGTGTCTCCTGTTCTATATACTCCTGCACCAGTGTCTCCTAAGATGTACACTGTGTTCCAAATTATTATGCAAATAATATTTTCTCAGATTTTCCCAAATTACCTATAGGAATTGCAGTCATTGTAATTTTCCAGTCAAATAACTATTAGAGTACAATTGAAAGGTTTTTGTACAAACTGCCTATGATAACAGTATATTTTTAAAAAAATAAAAAACTCAAACTGCACTCAAAATGCATGTTCCAAATTATTATGCACAGCAGAGTTTTCAACCTTTTCATTTTAATAAAGAACAAAAAAATGGTCATTTTTGAAATGATAAGCATTAGCAGGTTATTAAAAACTGAAATCAAACAGTTTTCAACTCAAAACTTTATTCTAGGTGATGTAACATTTGCACATAGGACCCCTTGTTCGAAAGAAGCTTCTGAACTCTCTCATTCATTGAATTTGTCAGGTTTTGGATGGTTTCTGCTTCAATTGTTTTGCATGAGGACAGAATACCCTCCCAGAGCTGTTGCTTAGATGTGAACTGCCTCCTACCATCATAGACACTCCTTTTGATGATGCTCCAGAGGTTCTCAATGGGGTTGAGGTCAGGGGAGCATGGGGGCCACACCATAAGTTTGTCCCCTTTTATGCCCACAGCAGCCAGAGATGCAGATGTGTTATGTGCAGTATGAGATGGGGCATTATCATGCATGAAATGATCTCGATGGTCCAGATGGATGGAGTGGAGGATGGCTGGTTGATGGACACCCCATGCACACACGGCTACGGCGCCAACAAGGAGGAGGTGGAGTAATGTTTTGGGCTGGAATCATGGGGAGAGAGATTGTCGGCCCTTTTAGGATCCCTGAAGGGGTAAAGATGAACTCCATAATGTATGTTGAGTTTCTCAAACAGCACTTCCTGCCATGGTTCAAGAAGAAGAACCGTGCATTCCGCAGCAAGATCATTTTCATGCATGATAATGCCCCGTCTCATGCTGCACATAACACATCTGCATCTCTGGCTGCTATGGGCATAAAAGGGGACAAACTTATGGTGTGGCCCCCATGCTCCCCTGACCTCAACCCCATTGAGAACCTCTGGAGCATCATCAAAAGGAGTGTTTATGATGGCGGGAGGCAGTTCACATCTAAGCAACAGCTCTGGGAGGGTATTCTGTCCTCATGCAAAACAATTGAAGCAGAAACCATCCAAAACCTGACAAATTCAATGAATGAGAGAGTTCAGAAGCTCCTTTCGAACAAGGGGTCCTATGTGCAAATGTAACATCACCTAGAATAAAGTTTTGAGTTGAAAACTGTTTGATTTCAGTTTGTAATAACCTGCTAATGCTTATCATTTCAAAAATGACCATTTTTTTGTTCTTTATTAAAATGAAAAGGTTGAAAACTCTGCTGTGCATAATAATTCGGAACGTGCATTTTGAGTGCAGTTTGAGTGTTTTATTTGTTTAAAAATATACTGTTATCATAGGCAGTTTGTACAAAAACCTTTCAATTGTACTATAATAGTTATTTGACTGGAAAATTACAATGACTGCAATTCATATAGGTAATTTGGGAAAATCTGAGAAAATATTATTTGCATAATAATTTGGAACACAGTGTCTCCTGTGATGTATATGCACCAGCCCTATGTAATACATATGTTCCAGTCCCACGTGAGCAGTGATATATTTCCCGCTATGGGGAGAACTGCAGTGTAATATATATCTGTGTTCGGAAAACTTACTGCTGCGATCTATTTAAAAAACGTATCATAAAGTGTCGGCTGCACTCCAGACCGATGCAAATCTGGAAAAGCAGTTCCTGAGCAGCAACATCATCACTACCACGTAAACATCACAGCCGCACCAAAGAGAAGCAGCTCCAGCGCTCACATTAGAGGCAGGTTACTTATTTAACTAAATATACCAGGATCATTTTCAAGTTGATAATTTAGTACGGCTCCCGAATTATCAATCAACATTGATACCCATTACAACCACAACCAATGGTAAGGTAAACACTTCCTCAGGGGTGAATTATGCTATAAATCTCCAAATGGCCCTTGGCAGAAAAAGGTTCCACACCCTGATCTAGCACAAGCTGTTTTAGTGGTCTCTAGCAGGATGGGAAGTAATGATGTCCCATTCTTTGGTCACCTGACCTCTAAGACCTCAGGTGACTGGGACAAAAAATCAGATGTGCTTCTGCTGATGCCCTGTAACAGGCCTCAGTAGTCAAGTGGCCAAAGAATAGACGTTAATGCTCTATGTCTAGCCGGAGATCACCAGAGTGACTTGTGCTAGAGCCAAGGAATCAGTATACAGTGCTTTCTGGACAGTACCCACAACACAGTGCCTCCTGAAAGCACCCATAAGGTCTCGCTCACATGAGCGTATAACACGGCCGAGTGTTATCCAATGTTTTATCGGATCGCAGTTGGACCAATGTTATAATATGGGTCAGTGCTGAGTATCACTTTTTTTCTTATGCCAATTCGAAAAACTCGGCTGGTTCGACGCCAGAAAAAAGGTGTTGTGTGCACATACCCTTAGTTCAGGGATGTGAAAATCAAAGACAGAGAGGGCCACAATGAAATCTTGGACAAAGTCACGTACCAACCAGTATACAGTATAATGGGCCCCACATAGTCCTCCATACAGAATGATGGGCCCCATATAGTCCTCCATACAGTATAATGCCCCCCTCATAGTCCTCCATACAGTATTATAGGCCCCACATAGTCCTCCATACAGAATAATGGGCCCACATAGTCCTCCGTTCAGAATAATGGGCCCCACATAGTCCTCCATACAGTATAATGGCCCCCACATAGTCCTCAATACAGTATTATGGCCCCACATAGTCCTCCACACAGAATAATGGGCCCACATAGTCCTCCGTTCAGAATAATGGGCCCACACAGTCCTCCATACAGAATAATGGGCCCCACATAGTCCTCCATACAGTATAATGGCCCCCACATAGTCCTCAATACAGTATTATGGCTCCATATAGTCCTTCATACAGAATAATGGGCCCCATATAGTCCTCCATACATAATAATGGGTCCCACATAGTCCTCTATACAGAATAATGGGCCCCACGTAGTCCTCCATACAGAATAATAACCCCACATAGGGGTGGTGGTTCTGGTGTCGCAGGCCAAATAAAACCACCCTGCAGGCCAGATTTGGCCCACGGGCCAGAGTTTGACATGTATGCTTTAGTTAGTCCCCGAGAAATCTGCCTACATTTTATCATTCTCTATTACTATGATCCGGCATTACTTGCTATGTTACTTTTTGTATCTTCTTTGCAGTTGAGGAGTAACGTTAAGCTCTGAGTCAAAGGTGCACATTAGCTAAATAGTAGTGCGAGAGCAGGGGAAAGAGTATGAAACCAAGGCCTCAGGACATGACTCCATCACAGCTTCTACATGTTAGACAGTAATTGAGATGATATCTGTAAGAACTTTGCCTATATTTGCTAACTATAAAAAAATCCATTCACTTCAGATAATTAAGTCAGCAAAAATGATTGCAGCTCTAAAACCAGAGGAAAGGCAAAAATTATTTCACCTAGAAAATGAGTCAGGGATGATAGACACTATGAAACTTCAATATTGTGAGCGGGGAAAGTCCTGGGGATTTTTATGTTCATGTGGAAAGATATAGAATAAATTAAGAATAATCATCTGTATGCAGTCCAGAACACCATATCAATCAAGTCACTGGAAACTTTAAAGAAGGATTGAAACTACTCGAAAAATATAAAAATATTTTAACCCGGGTGGAAAGTAAAAGGGTCAGAAGCACTGTTTAAAGGAAATTTGTCACCAGTTTTTACTTTCCTTATCTGAGAGCAGCATGATATAGGGGCAGAGGCCCTGATTCCTTTTCTTTCTTTTAAACATCTTTTTATTGAAGTTTTGTAAAGGAGTAACGGTTTGAATACATATAATGCAATTTGATAAACAATTTGACAAGATATGTTACATAGAATATAGAAAGAAACAAACAGTGTTTCGGTAATTTCAAAAATGGTTACAAAAGGGATTGAAATGAGACAGAAGAGTGCTAGGGATAACATTTAAGGTAACTGTAATGCAGCGGCTTGCTTGGCATTACGGTAATGGTCCAGGATGTGTTTTGCCTGACCATGTACCTTCCCCCTCAGGTGACTGGTCACATGACTGTGACATAGTGCAGGTCCTGTATGCACAGAATGTCTGATCACATGACTGTGACATCAGCACAGGTCCTGTGGGTGTGTACTACAGGATATAAACCCTGGTAGTCTTGACACAGGAGTATAAGGCGTGAGGCCTGTTCCCGTGTGGGACACTGTTATAGAGTGAGGCCTAGTGAGGCCTGGTGATGCCTGGCGTAGCCTGAGAGGTCGAGGCTGGATCTTGTGTAGATGCCAGTGGCCTTGGAGGGAAAACCGGCTTGGAAGGCAAGAGTCCTGGAAGGCGAAGGCTGGATGTTGTAGGTGAGAAAACATACCAGTAGTCTTGGACGGGACGACGGCTACAGACCCCCATCTGGGAAGCTGCAAAGCCACAGTGGTGGCAAACCAAATGGACTGAAGCAGCTGTAACCCGTCAAAGGTAAAGACACTGCTTATTGTGGACACTTATGTTAGTACCTTGCTGAAGGCTGTACCTGGAGCCAAGTGGGCGTAGCTGCCACTGGAAAGGCTCATGGACATTATGTGTGTGATATGTGGTTTATGATAAAATAATAAACTGCTGCATTGTGCAATACCGGAAGGACATGGCATGTGTGCTTTAATTAACCCGGTGCAGCGAGTGTCCCCCAGTATGATGACTAGAGCTGCCTTACATGTGGTTCGAGAATGCGGGCAATTGCAGCCCGGTTGCTAGGGGCAACCGCAGCCCGGTTGCTAGGGGCAACGGCAGCCTTGTGGCTAGAGGTAACGGCATTGAACGACGAGTGTGGATGCAAGCATCTTGCTGTGGCTCGGCGGGGTCACGAAGATTAAAGCATCTGGCTGCAACTCGGTGGGGTTGCGAAGATTGTCGTCGCACTCAAACCCGGTTTTGCTGTGGCTCGGCGGGGTCACGAAGATTAAAGCATCTTGCGGTAACTCGGCAGGGGTTACGAAAATTGTCCTCGCATTCAAACCTGGTTTGCTGTGGCTCGGCGGGGCCACGAAAATTTTTCCGGGGAAAGCAATGGAGTGTCCTGAAGAAATGCAGGAGCAGATAAAGATGGCTGTGAAGGGAGCAGCAAATGAGTCTGAAGCTATTGAGCGATTAAAGTGCCTGTTAAAACCGCAGCAGGAATTTGAGAAACGTCTACTGGACATGGTGCTGGAACTGCAGGAGCTGTGGGCACCGTATAGAATGGCAGCAGTGAACCATTCTGTGAACTCTCCGGGGGCGCCATTGTTGTCCCAGAGTGCCCGGGGAGGTGGTAAGAGCTGTTGTGAACTGAGTCCTAAGACTATTGTTGATTTTTCTTGTAAAAATTCCCCTACCGGTGTGGTTGTTAAAAAGGGGGCGGAGTCTAAAAAAGGGGCGGTTGTTCAAAACAGCGTGGAGTATAGAAAATCAAAAAAATTTACTGGTGGTGGGTTGGTACCGCCTAAAAATGACAATGTGACCATTGATAATGGAGTAGCTCCAGTAGAAGGGGGTGACGTCAAGGTGGGAGGTGACTTGTTGGTCCACGACACCATAGGGAGTGACGCAGACCCCACAACTGACGGTGACACTACAAAAGTAGAAAGAGAGGTCAGTCAGGAGGGGCTAGACGAGGGGAGAGAGTCCCCCTCTCGTCGTTGACGGCGCAAGGGCCACAAAAAGGTTGCTCCTGTAGTCTTTGCTGCAAGTGAAAATAAAGAAAATGTAGTACTGTGTGCCTTTGTTTCAAGTGTGAATCCTCCTTTAGAAGCAGAAGAGGAGGTGACGTTGCCAATAGCAACCTCCGGTACAGTACTGAGTCAGAAGGATCTGACAGCCCAGAAAGAGGAGACGGCCAGTCATGACCAAGAGCTGGAGCCTATCAGGCAGCAGTATCAGAGTGACGTGCAGCAACTAAGGAAAAACCTGGAGAACGTGTCCTCAGACCAGCTGAACCTGGAGTCTGAACAGCAGAAAATATACCAGGTTGTGAGGAACTGGCAGCAAGACCTGGAGGGAAGCGACGAGGAGGTTAACCAATGGAAGGAAGCGTTCTACGAAATAGAGGAGGACCGCCGCAAAATCAAGGAGGAGGTTTTTCAATTAGAGATTGACAAAACGGAGTGTGAAGATGAGTTGTGCAAGGTGAAAGGTCGCTTCTCTCCGGTACAGTTAGAGCTGTCTGCCCTCAAGGAGGCGCTGCAGGATGAAGTTTCTGGGCGGGAACAAAACCTAGAACAACTGCGCGAACAGTTCAACCGGGAGCTGTGTGACTCCAAGAAGGAATATGGTGAACTCATGAGGGAGCTGCAGCAATTCCAGGACCAAGTAAAGCCTCTAATGCAGGAGAATGAGCGGCTGGTGGACTCTCTGTACCAGCGAGACCGGGAGCTATCCGCCCTGAAAGAGGCAATAAAAGATGAAGTGTCTGGTCACGATCGTGAGGCAGAAAAGAGGCATGAAAGGTTCAATAGGGAACTGCAACAAATCAAGAGAGACTATGAGGATCTCCTCAGGGTTAAAGAAAAACTAGAGGATGATAAGGCGGATGCAGAGCACATGCGCCAAGTGTTTGAGACCACTCTGCAGGACACTCGTGATGAAAATGGTGATCTCCGCAGAAAGACCCTAGGTCTGGAAGCTCAGGTGAAGGAGCCGCAGACGTTCTGTGATAATCTCCAGAGGGCAGAGACGTGCCTTAAGGAAAGAATCAGCAAGATGGAAGCTGAGCGGAAAAAGATGGAGTCTATCGGAGAAGCCACAGACCAGGGCCAGGAGTTGGCCACTGGAGATGGGAGGTATGAAACAGATACCTCCTTGAATAATACGAGCTCGGGTGATTCGGTGGATGTAGGAGCCGAGATCAAGGAGCTCAAGGAGTCGCTACAAGCCCATTTGAAGCAAGAGAAGCTTGAGAGACTGGCTGTTCAGAGCCGAGTGGGCGCATTGGAGACAGAGAGGTCTGAGAGAACTATACTGTTAAAGGAGCAGCTGAAGCAGGAAGAGCTTCAGAGATGGGCTGCTGAGAGGCGAGTAGCTGAGCTAGAGGAAGAAGTTTTCAAACTCAAAAGTCGCCTGGTAAAGTATCACTCAGTGAACGAGGACTCCTTGGAGAAGGAAAAGGAAAAAAAAGTTACACTCACTCCCTTATACCATGAGAAGGTGGACCTGAGGAGAGCTAAGAGTGTGTCAACAGAAGATAAAAATGAGATGGAAGTGGTCAAGACGAAAATTCTTGAAGTTGTAGCTGTGAGTCAGCTCAGGGGAAGCATACAGGGTGAAGAAGCTGAAAGTCAGTTGTCCCTGAAACCTGAGCTGGTTGATCGTCTGGAAACCACTGGTGAGACAGAAACCTCTCGGTACAAGTGCCTCATAGATGTACCTGAGGATTTGAGAGAAGAATGCACCAGTGAGTCCATGCATGAAGAGTTTAAGAAGGCCGTGGGAGCCTGTAAGGTGTACTCGACCTCAGAAGCTAAACAGCTGGTGGTCCTGTCCACGACCGAAGTCACAGTGAAGAGGGTGGCGATCCTAAGTGACATGCACTGGTGATGTATTCGCACGAAGCGGTTTCTCCGGTTGAAGACGGAACAAGCCGTTAGACAACTGGAGCTTATGAGAAAAGCTCACAGTCTGCAGGAAGAGGTCATCCGGGTGCCTCATGTTCTGGTGAGAAAGCTCATTGGGAGGAATGGCCGAGCCATGCAGATGATGGTAAAGAAGTCTGGTGTGGTGAAAGTAAGCAGTCCACGTGATCGTCAGGACTGGATACCAGATGAAGACAGCATGGTGTCATTCTCCGCTGTAGGAACGGAAGAAAGCCTGGAATATATGCGCATGCTGATAGAGTACCGAGTGACCTACCTGCGAGAGGTAGAACAGTTGAATCTCGCCAGACTACAAATGGAAAGGCAGCATCGCCTGAGCAGCAGAAAGTGGCAGCCGTCTAGAAATTGTGAGACCAGACAGAGAAAGGGCCCCCTAAGTAACAGAACAGCTACAGCTGAAGTTAGGGACCTTTCAAGATGTCCTGAGAGTAGTGGGCGTGGGTTTAGAGGTAGTGAGACCTCCAGTAACTCAGGTTTGAGTGGCCCATACAAACGACCCAATAGAGGATGGGACAGTACGGAGTCAAACCGGACCTTAGATACCAGGGCATGTGAGTCACACTGCTGTATTAACCGCTGGGAGCGGGGGAGGTCTGACAAGACTAAGACTGACCGCTGGGAGCGGGGAAGGTCTGACAAAGTTACGACCCGGAAATGTGACTTGACAAAGTCAGTGACAATGACAGATGGTAGGTCCCTAAGGAATGGGCTAATGTCGTTGACTAATGTTCCAGGCGCTGAACAGCGCAATTGTCAAGTACATGGTCTCGGTGTGAACTGTGGGTTATGAGGTAATTGTGTATACCAGGGTTCCCCAACTCCAGTCCTCAAGGCCCACCAACAGGACATGTTTTCAGGATTTCCTTAGTATTGCACAGGTGATAATTACATCACCTGCACATCACCTGTGCAATACTAAGGAAATCCTGAAAACATGACCTGTTGGTGGGCCTTGAGGACTGGAGTTGGGGAACCCTAGTGTATACTATGTGTTCAACCCCACAAGTTTGAACAGAGGGGGGGGGGGATATGTAATGCAGCGGCTTGCTTGGCATTACGGTAATGGTCCAGGATGTGTTTTGCCTGACCATGTACCTTCCCCCTCAGGTGACTGGTCACATGACTGTGACATAGTGCAGGTCCTGTATGCACAGAATGTCTGATCACATGACTGTGACATCAGCACAGGTCCTGTGGGTGTGTACTACAGGATATAAACCCTGGTAGTCTTGACACAGGAGTATAAGGCGTGAGGCCTGTTCCCGTGTGGGACACTGTTATAGAGTGAGGCCTAGTGAGGCCTGGTGATGCCTGGCGTAGCCTGAAAGGTCGAGGCTGGATCTTGTGTAGATGCCAGTGGCCTTGGAGGGAAAACCGGCTTGGAAGGCAAGAGTCCTGGAAGGCGAAGGCTGGATGTTGTAGGTGAGAAAACATACCAGTAGCCTTGGACGGGACGACGGCTACAGACCCCCATCTGGGAAGCCGCAAAGCCACAGTGGTGGCAAACCAAATGGACTGAAGCAGCTGTAACCCGTCAAAGGTAAAGGCACTGCTTATTGTGGACATTTATGTTAGTACCTTGCTGAAGGCTGTACCTGGAGCCAAGTGGGCGTAGCTGCCACTGGAAAGGCTCATGGACATTATATGTGTGATATGCGGTTTATGATAAAATAATAAACTGCTGCATTGTGCAATACCGGAAGGACATGGCATGTGTGCTTTAATTAACCCGGTGCAGCGAGTGTCCCCCAGTATGATGACTAGCGCTGCCTTACAGTAACCAAATTCAATCATTAGTCATATTTAGAATCATTTAATAAAGTAACAGTTTTCTTGTAGAATAAATCTATTACCGTGACATAAAAAGGTAAGAGAAAACAAGATTTAAGGGAGGTAGAGTAGAAGTAGGAAAGGGGAGGAAAATGGATAACAGGAAGTATGGGGATTGGAGGGGGAAGGAATAGGGTTAGTGGTCAGAGTTGTCTAGGGTTAATGTTGTGGCGTCAGAAAGGTATTTGCACCATGGACGCCATGGACTAACTAGTTCTTCCAGTCTGTATATTTGCTCCACTTTAGTTTTCCAAAGAAAAATAGATGGAATTTTATCAGATTTCCACATGGTGGGCACTAAGATCTTGGCTGAGGCAAGGAGCTGTCTAAGAAGTGTTTGTTTTGCTTTAGGAGTATTGCCTGGAAACAGAGAAAGCAAACAAACTTCTGGTGAGACCGGGAGTTGTATTTTTTTTTGTTTACAATATGAATTATTTCCGCCCAAAAAGGTTTAATATTTTGACAGTTCCACCACATATGTAACATAGTGCCCACCTCAGAGGAACATCTCCAACAGTTAGGATTAAGTTCTCTGTTAAATTTGTGGAGTTTTGATGGAGTCATATACCACCTGGAAGAGAACTTTATAACTATTTGAGGCCCTGATTCCAGCGATGTATCACTTACTAGGCTACTTGCTGTTATTTTGATAAAATCCCTGTTTTATCTGCTGCAGATCTAGAGAGCTAGCCATTCACTAAATGCTGAGCTTTGTATAACCCCGCCCACACCACTGATAGACGGCGGTGTACACAGTGCATAGGCAGAAAGTTGCCAAACAGTGGTGGGGGGACGGGATAATACAGAACTCATGAATATGGAGGACTACATGGGAACAGGTTTACTAGTCCTCTAGTGATAATCTCTGGCTGCTAAAACTGTGATTTTATCAAAACTACAGCAAGCAGCTTTGTAAGTGACACACCACTGGAATCAGGGACTCTGTTTCTACATTATGCTTCTCTCAGATTATGTGGTAAAAACCTGGTGACAAATTCCCTTTAAGGAGAAGATCATATAAGTTCTTTGCTTTTGTGGTCCATATGCATACAAGCCATATAACATGAAATATCTCTATGCAATGTTGTCTCTAATAATAGTATATTATTTAAATCAGATTTAATATGCTCATCCGTCGAGGCAAATTTTCATTTTTGCATTTTTATTTTTAACTCCTCTTCTTTTAAAAGCCACGTTTCTTATTTTATCATCAACATACCTATATGAGGGTTTGAGTTTTGTGGGATGAGTTGCAATTTTGAATAACACCATTCACTTTACCACATAATGTACTGGAAGATGGGGAAAATATTCTAAGTGGGATGAAGTTGCGAAAAAATGCAATTCAGCCATTGTTTTTTGGGTTTGTTTTTTATGGTGCCCACTCAGTGTGCAATAAAAATGACCTGCCGACATGATTCTTCAGGTGACTATGATTACGGTGACACCAAACTTTAGTGGTTGCAAAAAAATTCTGAAACTTCTAAAAAAAAATTAGGTTTGTCTCGCCATTTTTTGAGACCTATAATGTTTATTTATACGTTGATGGAATTGTGTGAGGGCTTGCTTTATGGCAGGCTGATGGTTTTAGTAATATTATTTTGGGGTGCATACATTTTGATAGCTTTTAATTGCATTTCTATGGAGAGGTGCTACAACCCAAAACAGTAATTCTGGAATTTTTTTGTAATAATTTACGGCATTAACCGTATTGACTAAATAATTTTGTATCTTGATGGATTGGATATTTGCAGATGTGGCAATTTTTACATTTCTTTATTTTTGACTGGGAGAAAAGTGGATGTTTCAAAAATTTTTTATTTTTTTTTTATTCTTTTTCAAATGTTTTATTCTTACTTTTTTTCTGCCCTGTAAAAAGTTTGAATTTGTGATTGTTTGGATGCTTGCTTTAACTACTGCAACACTCCAGTATTGGATGAACACATAGATTGGCTGCGTTGCTGGAGTAAATCAATTCTTCAGAAATGTTGATGAGAAAAAAAAAATAGTTACCAACGCGTTTCAATGCCATACCGGCGTCTTTATCAAGTCAAAAAAAACAAATGTCATTAGTTTTTTTCACTTGATAAAAGATGCCGGTACAGCATTGAAACTTGTGAATAAAAATCTACATGTTCATCCATGTGGATTCAATATCTCCTGGAGGATTTATCCACCAGCCACGGGGCAGCAGCAGCTGTTTTTCTTCATGCCTACGTAGGAGTTGTGCCTGTCATAACTCCACCAACTCCTCCAGGTGAGCGTAACCAGCACTTTTGATCTCCTAAGAAGCCCAACCATAGGCTAGATTAAAAAACTCACAGGCTGGGCTTCAAGGAAAATCAAAGTTTGCAGCCTTGGGGACCTTCAGGAAGCCTCCAGGATCCATAGGAATCCACAGTGGGGCTGGGGAGGGGGCACTGGGCACCTAAATTGGCGAGCCAACCTGAATGGAGTGGGGTCCAGTCACTAATGTTAGAGGGGAATGCTGGCTGTGTAACTCCGATGCCCACTTACTACCCCAACACCAAACATGCGCCATACATACATACATGATAGATGTTGGAAAGGGTTAAAAATATTTTACAAACTTTTTTCCATTTTGGAATTGGATTTCATATAAACGTTTTCATATAAAAAAATATAAAATCTAGCAGTTTTCACACTGGTCACTAGAGCACACACAATAAGCTGACATTTCTGCTCTCTGGAGCTCACTTGTAAATGTGTAGCCTGGGAGAGGGTCAGCCAAAGGTGGGTGATTTAATGACAGCTCTACTGACTTGCTAGAGGCTTAGATAAAGCAGACAGCAGCACTATACACAATTACTCTGAGGCTGCACGGCAACTTTGTCCACAGCACAGGTACTACATCACAGTGTAATACAGGTAATCCACAGGACATCGCGGTCGCAACAAGCAATTTGTAAAAAATCGGAAAGGGTCAGATATTTTGTGACCTGCTTGCCGTGGTATTCTAGGTGTTGTAATGTGCCCCCCATTCACTGGTATTGCATAGTAATGCAGCAGCTAAACATATAAATTATGTATTTATTCTCCCCTGTCACTCCCTGGTTTATGGGATTATGGACTACACTCCATCTATTCCTATAGACTGTAATAATCTATGGTATTTCTCTGTAAATCAGTTACTTCTAAAACAAAACAGCTGTCACAAATAACCCCCACACAAAGTGCAATGTTTAGGTACACATTCACACTTGGGACAATTAACAGACAAAAACAAAATGAGCAAATACCCTGCTGTAAATGAATAAATAATAATAGTACAATTAGTTTAGGTAAATAACGTAGGGTACTTAGTTTACTTTATTCTGAGGTGCCAGCAGGCCTCAATATAGATGCTGCAGAGCAGGACTCAGACCTGACTGTTTTACACCTACCTGTGTAGCTACATAGACAAGATGCACAGCCCAAAAAGGGGAAGCCATGCCCGTGTATGTACAAAGTACAAAAAACAAAAGGAAAACCAAAGAAATGAGCTGGAACATATGTTGGTATAAGTGAAGTGTAGGTGCATGCTCACACCGTGGCCATTTAACAGACAAATAGGATAAAAACAAATTGAGCAAATACCATGCAGTAAGTAACTAAATAGTAATAGTACATGTGAATAACGTAGGGTTACTTAGTTGATACTATTTTGATCAGAAAAGCGTAAAGGCTTGTCTCTATAATCATGAAGGAATTGTCTGCATTTAATATGACCATTCATACGGAGATTTTAGAAAAATACAATAGGTATAACATTAAATAATTATAATAAAGATGTTATTTCTCTCCTACAGACTTTAATGTAATAGGAAAACTAAAATCCCTTTAAGCACTGATTGAATCTGTGCTGGCACCGCTTGTCCATGAACACAAGCATTGTGGACATGGTGTGTACATTAATGTCAATGAAACCCATCCAAGCAGTTTTTCTGCACGGACAAGTGGTCTGACATAGATGTCCCATGTGCTTTTATACAAACTCCTACTAGGTAATCTTTAATTGTGTTTAATAAAATAACTATGTCCCAGAAGGGTAGTAGATGGAAATGATTCCTTCAGGTGAGGAGGATCTATATGTATTAAACTGCCAAAGATTCTCACACTTACGGAGGTTGTGCCATCATAAAAATACTTTTAACCAAGCAGAAAATTTCAAAAATAAATAGTTTTGTCATTTACATTTATTAAAAATTATGCTTCACTCAATAAATACCAAGCTTTTATCTTTCATTCGTTATTTTATTCCCTCCTTGTAGTGGGCGATCAGCTGGTCGAGTCTGCGCAGTTCCTGTCATCATAAGAGGCCCCCCTAACTCCCCACCCCCAGTGTGCACAACATATTCTCCCTCACAAGTCTGACAGCGCAGGCTCCCTGCTGTAAGCCCACAGTGTGTCTGTGATTCATCCCAACCCCCCCACGCTTACACAGCTGACCTTCAGGTGAGATCATTCTGCTTCACAGAGCTGTGAGCGCAGGAAGCGTGTCTCTCCTATCGTGCTCACAGCTCTGCGGAGGAGAAGATCTCACTCAGAGGTGGGTAGGGAAGACTCACGCTTTTGTGCTTCCATAGCAATCTGCACCCTGCACTGTCAGACTTGTGAGGGAGAATACGTTGTGCACACTGGGGGTGGGGAGTTGGGGGGTCTCTTACGATGACAGGAACTGCGCAAACTTTGCCAGCTAATCACCGACTATGAGGACGGAGTGGAATAATGCCAGGTGGTGCTAGGGAGCATACTTCAGAAGAGAAGAGTTTGGCATTTATTGAATGAAGCATCATTTTTAATAAATGTAAATTACAAAACCATTTATTTCCACATTTTCTGTTTGGTTAAAAGTATTCTTTATGGTGGCACAACCTCTTTAAATACTGTAGTATCAGTTCAGCTCCTCTGACATGATGCTTTTAGTAAATGCTTGTATTCCCCAAAAGGAACAAGTCTGGACCTTTACTTAGAGTGATTGCAGACTTTGCTCTGAAACCTAGAAAACCTCTTTATGTGGCTGTAGACTTCTAAATTGTGAAAGCGTGCGGTGCACACACTGTCATGATTCCCCGGTATTGCCGATACAAGCGATCGATCACAAGACAACATATATACGATTTACATACATGCACTCACGTCCTGACTAGTCTCATCCAGTTTCTCTCAATAGAAGTGAATTGAGAGAAGCTGAACACATCTAGTTGGCACATAATCACATTTGTACGGTCATGTGACCAATCACTCGCATAGCACGCTAACATGATTCAGAAATCTGCAGTCACATAGCTTTCGAATCTGAACAATCCCTTTAAACCTTTGTGTTTTGCCATTCTTCTGTTATTCCTCCTGGAAACATATAAACAAATTGATAAATGTGTGTCACTATTCCTCTTTACAATTGCATCTGTCCCTTCACAGTCTGACACTGTTTCTATGAATACACACCACTGTATATAGATTTTCCTTATATTTTTCTTGTATAACTGGATCCACTAGGGAGAGATGAGACTCTGGAGGAGTAAGGTCGAAACTTTCTCCCGAGGAAACCAACTCCTTGTCCTCTTTGGAAATCGTTGATGTCTTTAATATTTTTTTGTCATCCTTGCCCTTCAATTTTCTACTGCTTGGACGTCCCTATTTGAGGAAAAAATAGAGAATTTACGATATTTAATTTCTGCTTTGATTATCATTTGTTTTGCATCTGCTTCTTTTACAATGTAACACAATCCAGTTTTAAAGGCTTTAAACATTGGAAAGTAGACTAGATATCTGTAGTAGAGGCCCCATCACACTCCCTCCATGATAACACTCATTTTGTCTCAATAGATTTTTGTGGATATCCCCTAATGATCTATCTCTTACTGGTGCTTCGGTTCCCTATAGTCTACAATCCTCACTGCATTTGATATTAATCATCCAAACACTGACTTTTAATATTGATTATGTGTATTGGCAATAGCCAATCTGTATTGGCAGAGTGGGAGTGTAAAGCATAACTAGAGTATAAAGTATGGGGGAGGGACAAAACAGCAGGTGGTCCGAAACGAATATTGTTTTTCATCCTAAATTTCTATGTATTTATTTTAATAATATAATAATTTTTCTAACATGGTTTAATTGAAAAGTCTCTACATGTCTTGATGACAATTCATTTGAGAACCCCAAGTGCATGCTGGGATACTCACATGGAACATCATCAGGGAGAAGAGGCTGCGGTCACTGCCAAGGGCTCTGTCCCCATCCGGAAACAAAGCGTCATCAGTGACATCTGTTTCAGTAGCTGGGCTTGTCCCTGCTATATTGAGCATGCGTTGGTTGTCAATTCCAACGTATGCTCAGTACTAACTCACTGCTCACTGTGCAATATTCTTTTCAGTGCACAATGACAGTGCGCTCCCTTGCCGGCTTTGACAAGAAGTGACAAGCCGACAAGAGAGCGCACTGTTTGTGAGCATTGGATGGCGCATCCTGAAATGGACGTCACTGATGACGCTTCGTTTCAGGATAGTGACAGAGGCAGTAACTCAAACAGGACGTTATCAAGAGGCACAGGCTGCGGTCACTGCCACAGCCTCTGCCCCCTGATGACATCCTGTTTGACTATCCCAGCATGCACTGGGGATTCTCAAACAAAGCATCATCAAAATGGTAACAAAATAAAGCAGTTAAATTAGAGAGAGAAAAGTATGAACTTTTTAATTAAACCATATTAGAAAACTATTATATTATTAAAATAAATGTACATTTAGCATGAAAATCAGTATGAGTTTTGTACCACCCTTTTAAAAGGGACTCTGATGGCCCAAACTGCCAGTTTAAACTAAGACCAAAGACTTGTAGGGAAAACAGTCCCTAAAAAATTTCACCTTTAGTTATCTAATTGCTGCCTCCGTTCTGCAGAAACTGGAGTTTAAATCAAGTGTGTACCCTTTGCGTGGTCAAGAGGCTCCTTACACCATTGCAATCACTGGTTTTGTATGACCCCACCTCTTTCACTGGTGATTGACAGCACTTGCTTGTGCTCCAAACATCAGTGCTGTCAATCACCAGTGAAGGAGGTGGGGTCATACAAAACCAGTGGTTGGAATGGTGCAAGGAGCCTCTTGGCCACACCAAAGGTGCACTGAGCACTTTAAATAGCATTCAGTTTCAGCAGACCAGAGACAGCAATTAGGACACTAATGGTGTGTTCACAAATTTTTTTCTAGCGTTTTTGGAGCAGAAACCTGATGAATGAGCACTTTAAAATCATTGTGCTTGGCAGCATGTTGTCCCGTGTGAACAGGACTTTTTCTGCTGAGAGCAATGACAGCCTGTGTGCACAGAACAATTTTCTATTAATGATCGTTCTGTGCATGGTTGGCCTGCCTAAAAAGGCTATTGATTGCCGATTGGGAAATATGTAGCCGATTTGCGGTTGTTTTCAGCCGCAGATCATGCACAGTACATAAGCCATCACCCATGGCTCATAAACTGCAAATAAGATGACTTTTGTAAATACATCCTTAAAGATCACAGTTCCTTGAGTGTTTGATGTCCAGAAGGACACAATTTCTACTTACAAAAACACTCACTCAATGGTTGCAATCTTAAAGGGGTGTGATTGACTTTATCTGAATAGGAAGTAGCCAGAGCTAATTTTGACCTTGTTATGTTTTGAAAATCTTGAATGATAAAGTCTAAATGTTAGATGGTAAATAACCCTCCGCATAGAATGCCATCAAGATCTCTATTTTAATCGTCTCTGTAATTTCAAGTGCTATCTACAAGCATATAATTGACTGATGTAGGGACTTCTTCTTAAATTAAAATTGCATGCTGTCAAAAAGTTTATACTCTGTAATTAAAGAAACGAAGAATGATGTAAAGATGATGTCAGGAAAGGGATTGACATTTGTATTATGCCCGGCAATTTTTGGCAGTGAAGAACATGCGGCTACATTTTCCTGACTTATTTATTCATAAGGCGCCTGACAAACTGACTTGATGCATTTTACACAGCCGCACTTTTCAGATCTACCTCGAAAAAAGGGTTTTCTGAGCTCCTATTTTTATATTCCTTTTCTAATTCATGAAGAAAAAGAGAGCTTTTTAACTACATGTTTTTAAACTAAAATATCCCCCTGTACACCCTGCGGTAAGTAGTCTCAGTTAAGATGTTGAAAATTTTGACTTTTACAGCCTCTGTGTTCCGCTGTTTCTCTTTTTTTTATTGCAAACCACATCAAAGTTTAGCTGAGCTTTGATGTGGTCGTAAATCACCTGAGAGATGCTCAGAAAAAGACAGATAAAGACAGATAGTCGTGCTGCGCTTTACTCACCATCCCCGGGTGTTTTGTATTGGGTGTGGCGTTTACGTCACGTCAACAGCGCAGCAGCCAAACAGTGAACTTAGCAGCTCTGAGCGGGGCTATCAGTCTATACGACCAGAGCCGCTGAGCTCACTGATTGGCTGTCACGCTGTTGACGTGACATCAACGCTGCAGCCAATACCAGACATTGGGAGCAGCGACAGAACTAGGCACTGGACCTGGAGATGGTGAGTAAAGCGCAGGTTGTAATTTTATAACAAACCGCTCCCAGGGATCAAGATTTGAAATTGGACAACCCTTTAACTCAATCAGAAGCTAGCCATGTGATAGGGAAGCAAAGGGCATGTCAAAGCCAAAAGGTGCAAAAATATTTAATGAAAATGAAACCCAATTGTAAAAATGGGTTTAAAGAGAACGTGTCATCAGGATTTTATGCCCAAACTAATGGCATGTACAGTATATAAAGGCACTTTAATGCTGAGTAATCCCTCACCTTTCTTGCAAAAAGCCATTTTGCTGTTATACAGAAATCCAAAATTGAACTTGTATGGTAATGAGTTGCGGGTGCAGAGGGTGGGCGCTGCACTTACAGCTCTGCTGCTTCTCTTCACATCCACTGCCTGCCTTCTGTCTCCGACTGACAGGTCACTGAAACATGAGTCATCTGTCAGAGACAGAAGGCAGGCAGCTGGTAGGGAATGTGGAGAGAAGCAGCAGAGCTGTAAGTGCAAGGCCGGCCCACTGCACCCTCAACTCATTACCATACAATTTCATGTATGGATTTCTCTAGAAGAGTAAAATGTATTTCTACAAGAAAGATAAGGGTTTACTCAGCATTAAAGCACCTTTACATACTGTACATGCCAGAAATTTGGGTATAAAATCCGGATGACCGGTTCTCTCTAAGATCAAAATACATGCAATTAATAAAGAAAAAAGTCCCAAAGGGTCCATATCCTTTCACCTTGTACCAACAACCCCCATACAAGTAAAACGCAAGTCGGTATCGGGTAGTTTGAAGCGGGCTCAAGGAGTGAGCCTGACCCATACCCAGCAGTTAATTGCTGTGACACACAGCCAGCCAGAACATGACTAACAGTGGAGGGTGGAGCAGAGCTCCACCTGTGACTGGTAACCTGTTAAATGCTGTTGTCAAACTCTGACAGCAGCATTAAAGGGACTATGTCACCACATTTGACCTATAGATCTAAACTATTAATTAATATGGGCATACAGGTTATAAACTGCTGAGGAGAGTGATGCCTGTATGTCTCATATCAGATGTATTGTTGTGGATAAATCATCTTTTATCACTTTATGTAAATGATCTCTTCCAGGCTCTGGGGAGGACGCTGCCTAGAAGATGACTCCAGAGCTTATTATACATGAAGGGGGAGTTACCAGTGTGAGACATATAACTAACACAGAAATGGAGAAATTAAATTGGTCTTCCTGTAAACACTTTTTTTTGCAGCTCTCTGAGCTCTGCAGTATTGTAACAATATTGCAGCCCTATCAGCCTGTGAGCTGGAAGCTGAGAGGAACCTGCAGATGTGTCAGGTATAATCACACACAGCTCTGCAGCGAGATCAGGAGAGCAGAGAGCGGACATTACACATCACACTGGTAACTCCCCCTTCATGTATAATAAGCTCTGGAGGAAAAAACAAAAAACGGTTATTGTACATGTCGGGAAGGGATTAAGAGCAGAGTGATTTATTTTCTTTTATTTATATTTTTATTTTAGGGGGATACGTTATATATACTTAATATTCTTTTTTGGGAAAATATAAGATAGCTTTTAATTTATTAAAAAAGAAGTAGGTTCTTAGAACATAATTCCAGAAAATGTGGCTGGGAATCAAAAGTAAATCAGTACCTAGTTATCTCTGCCAGCCTATAGACAATGAATGGAGGTGCACATGGTCGACTGCCCCTCTATTCAGATAGGGCTCTCATGCCATAATGAGGACATTGCTCTGGGTCTACTAATCAGAAGAAGCGCTGGGGGTGCAGGCAGATAGGAGGGGGTTTGCAAGGCTCTGGTTCGGCAGCCATGGACTAATAACACGGCCACTGGAACAGAGTTCTGCCAATCTTTTTGCTTAACTCATGCTTTTAAACTATGTTCACATCATGTCTTAGGTGTCTATTTCATATATACGATATTTTTCGGACTATAACACGCAGCTTACCATAAGACGATCCCCAGATTTACACAGCAGAAAATAGGAAAAATATTTTTTCCTATTAATTAAAACTTCCCTGGCGGTCTAAACTAGAGGGGTCATTATTACAAATTTTAATGTACTAGGGTAGAATAGAGAGGTAAAAAAAATCTATTGTTAGGCTGAGTTCACACGATGCGTTTTTAATGCGTTTCCGCGGCGTTTTTGCAGCTGCGTAAACGCCGCGGAAATGCATTAAAAACGCATGGTAGAAGGGAAGCAATGTTCCCCAATTGAAATCCGCATGTGCTGTGCCCATGATGCGGATTTTTCCGCAGCGTAAACGCTGCGCTCAAAAATCCGCAGCATGTCCATTAATTTTGCGGAAACGCGGCGTTTTCGCCGCCATTGACTTGCATTAGAACGCGCCAATTCCGCAAGACTGCATCTGTACTTGCGTAATTGGCGCGTTCTAATGTGCGGATGGTACCCGAGTGTGGAGGAGAGGAGAGTCTCATCCACACCCAGGTGTGAGCAGGACAGCGCGGGCCATCAGAGGGTAAAGTATACATTTATTTTTACCACTCTCTTGGGTCACACTATATAAATCCATGCCGGTTGCATGGATTTATATAGTGTGACCTAGTTGTCAAGCACTTTCCAAGTGATGCTAATCGCCTGGAAAGCGCTTGTCAATTCACATGCGGAAACGCATGTGGAAACGCATGTGGAAACGCATGTATTCCGCAGGAAAAACGCATGCACAATCTGCATGCGTTTTTTCTGCCAGGGAGATGCAGAAATGATGCAGAAATTTTCTGCTTCATTTCTGCATCGTGTGCACATACCCTTAGTGTCTCTCTGCCTTGTCTATTATATACACACAGTTCTGCAATAAATGCAGATACACACAGCTGCTATATATGCACATATAAATACACACACAGCTGCTACATGCACATAGACACACACAGCTCTGCTACATGTGCATATATAGACACACACAGCTCAGCTACATGTGCATATATAGACACACACAGCTCTGCTACATGTGCATATATAGACACACACAGCTCAGCTACATGTGCATATATAGACACACACAGCTCAGCTACATGTGCATATATAGACACACACAGCTCTGCTACATGTGCATATATAGACACACACAGCTCTGCTACATGTCCATATATAGACACACACAGCTCTGCTACATGTGCATATATAGACACACACAGCTCTGCTACATGTGCATATATAGACACACACAGCTCTGCTACATGTGCATATATAGACACACACAGCTCTGCTACATGTCCATATATAGACACACACAGCTCTGCTACATGTGCATATATAGACACACACAGCTCTGCTACATGTCCATATATAGACACACACAGCTCAGCTACATGTGCATATATAGACACACACAGCTCAGCTACATGTGCATATATAGACACACACAGCTCTGCTACATGTGCATATATAGACACACACAGCTCTGCTACATGTGCATATATAGACACACACAGCTCTGCTACATGTGCATATATAGACACACACAGCTCTGCTACATGTGCATATATAGACACACACAGCTCTGCTACATGTGCATATATAGACACACACAGCTCTGCTACATGTGCATATATAGACACACACAGCTCTGCTACATGTGCATATATAGACACACACAGCTCTGCTACATGTGCATATATAGACACACACAGCTCTGCTACATGTGCATATATAGACACACACAGCTCTGCTACATGTGCATATATAGACACACACAGCTCTGCTACATATGCATATATAGACACACACAGCTCTGCTACATATGCATATATAGACACACACAGCTCTGCTACATGTCCATATATAGACACACACAGCTCTGCTACATATGCATATAGACACAAAGCTCTACTACATGTGCATATATAGACACACACAACTGTGCTACATATGCATATATAGACACACAGCTTTGCTACATATGAACATATAGACATACACAGCTCTGCTACATGCACATAGATATACAAAGCTCTGCTATATACATAATACATGCACAGCTCTGCTACATGCACATATAGACATACACAGCTCTGTTACATGTACATATAGACATACACAGCTGTTACATGTACATATAGACATGCACTCACTCACACAATATACATTACCACATCCTGCAGTTCCTGATTGGGACGGAGGCTGCAGCAGCAGAGCATTTACAGGACCTTCCACTTGATTAACTCAAGCACCTTTAAAGTCATGTGATCAGTCACATGACTTGAAAAGTCCTGGAATTACTGGTGCAGAAGGTCCTGTAGCTGCTCAGCTCCTGCAGCCTCCGTTCAGTCTCGGCAGCTTCTTCTGCTCTGCACCGATAACATAGATCAGTGACAGACAGGAAAAGAGACAGCAGCTCTCTCTGTGATCGGGAAGGATGCAGTGTCAGCGTTCTCTTCCATCACAGGAAGCTGTCTTTAGACTATAAGGGTATGTGCACACGATTAGTGTTCACTGCGGATTGGACGCAGCACAAGTGCGCTGCATGCAATCCGCATCAGCCAGATGTTACAGCATAGTGGATGGGATTTATACAAATCCCATGCCCACTATGCGTCTGCGGCACACCCGCGGAAACTGACACGCAGTGCGTCTTTCCAGACCGCAGCATGTCAATTTCTCCTGTGGGTCCGCTTGCGGGCTTTCCCCATAGACCTAACCTCTATGGGGAAAGTCAGCATGTGAGAAAAAAAAAAAAAGAGGCCAGCGCTCATTTGCATAATGAACGGAAGCCAGAGGCGACTTCTCCGCAGCCGGCTCCGAATAGTCTGCACATACCCTAAGACGCACACATTTTTTACCAAGAGTTTTTCTTGTTAAAAAATGGATTTTATAGTCTGAAAAATACGGTACATCAAGACATATAAGTGCAATGGATGCCTGCAACGGATGCACCTAAGGGCAAGTGCAGACGACCGTGTATTCTCTCATCCAAGATAACCGGGACGATAATGCAAATCACACTCTGATCAGAGTATCAGCATAGTGCGATCATAGTGTGATCCAATTCTTACGGATGAGGAGAAGATGGAGAAAAAAATTCTCCATCTTCTCTATTATGCCAATCTGTAGAAATCGGACTGCACTGAGATGTCATCCGAGTACGGCCCAATGGTTTCCGCAGACTCAGTGACTTGCATGGGTGAGTGTGATCCAAATATCGGTTCAAACTCAGGCACACAGTGATTTTTTTCCTTGAACCAGCTCAGTCACAGGAATAAATCTGACGTGTGCAGCCCTAGACTAATTGGTCAGAGTGAGATACATTGTTTTGTTGGATCACCCTCGGACCGAAAATACGCTCGTCCTCACCTGCTCTGTAGCTCACAAATCGTCTTAGGCCGCCTCCTTCACATGTCCTTGTTTGCAGTACGTGTGGCATCTGTTTTTTTCACAGAAGCACATGTACCCATTATAATCTATGGTGCTGAACACGTCTGTTTTTTTCCCAACAGCACGAATTACAAGGCCAATGCAAGTCCACAGTTCCGTGAAAATCAAGTACAGCAACAGATGGCATCCATGTGCCATCCGTTTGCTGTGCGTGTTTAACATAGCAAAGCACAGGAGAAGCTTTGTAATTTATTGCTTTCTTTAACCATATCGGAAAAACACTGATGACATCGCTATCTGCTTTTTAAGCACGTGTTGTATACAGAGTGAAGGAGGCCTTATACTCAGTATAGAGACATTCTCTGGGGCTACAGGAAACCAGGCATTGTAGAAAAGTGATAGATATTTTGCTATCTGCCAGAAGATGGAAATAGTTGTATAACTAGTACAGAACTAAACACTTTTACTATCTAAGCATGTCCTAAAAGACAAATATATACCTTCTGTACTAAGTGTAGCTACAATATACCTCCAATTTGTCCTTTACAGACTTCCCAGGCTTTTTCTCATCTTTTTCTTTTCCACCAAGCGTCCTTTTATCTTCTTTCACGCCTCCTCCTTTTTTATCTTCTTTGCCTCCTTTCACATGCTTTAAATCCAACACTAGAATCAAGGTGTTAACAATTTTCAGGTTTCTAAAATTATCATGTCTAATCATATCTAGCAACAAGCCTATGCATTTTTCACACTTTTTAGTTATTTTGAACAAACAAAGCATGATGCAGAAGTCACTTTACAAAAGAGATTAAATGACCAACACCTTCTATTGCACTAATGTGGTCATCTCAAAATGACAAAAATGACAACCCCTGTAAATATACCGTATGTCCATATATAATACATATATATATATATATATGAAAAAAATAGTAGAAACAGCACTCCATAAATAGATGATTTATTAGCTCAGCAAGAGCTGTGGCAACGTTTCGGCTGAATACAGCCTTTTTCAAGCCCTATATATAGGGAATAAAAATATATATGGTACATTGATACACACACAAACAAAAGGTAAAGTAAAAAAATATATACATATATATTTTTTTTTCCTTTTTGTATTATTGGGCAGTTTAGACCCCCACCGTTCCAATGCGGCTTTTCTGTTAGCACCCTGGAATCTCTTTCCTTCCTTATAACAATCATGTGGTGTCTACCTACAGTTAGGTCCACATGATCACATGTTTACTTCACAGCAAAACCTTCCAAATGCAAGCACCACACCTCAAATCAACTCCAGGCCTTTTATCTGCTTAACTGAGAATGACATAATGAAGGGATTGCCCACACCTGTCCATGAAATAGCCTTGGAGTCAATTGTCCAATTACTTTTGGTCCCTTTAAAAACAGGGTGGCACATGTTAAGGAGCTGAAACTCCTAAACCCTTCATCCAATTTTAATGTGGATACCCTCAAATGAAAGCTGAAAGTCTGAAATTCAACTGCATCTGAATTGTTTTGTTTAAAATCCATTGTGGTAATGTCGAGAACCAAAATTAGAAAAATGTTGTCTCTGTCCAAATATATAAGGACCTAACTGTATATGATCACGGCAACTATTAGCCTTGGCAGTAATGCTGGGGGGTGCGGCAGGGAACTGCTGAGGCCAGTTATTGGCCGCAGCATTCATGTATGTAAATAGCAAGTGACTGCTATAGGGAAGTAAATAGAGGCCCATAAGGACCAACAGAGGAGCAGCGCTGGGATTTAAATTGATGAGGTTAGTGGTTAGAATCTATATCCTGGACAACCCCTTTAACTGGTTATCCTCGTGAGGCAACACCTTTAATATCAAGATAATCAAGAACAGTCAACAGATTATTTCTCTAAACAATTTATTATTTCAGAGGCCCAGATATTATCACTTGTTAACCTCTCCTACAGTCTAGGTGGTTTCTTTGGGGTTTTCCATTGACATTGAAATAAATGGTAGGCGTCAATGTTTTCTAAAGTGCTGTGGTTAACGATAAGCTAAAAAAAGGCCGCATGTTGGCTGACTACTGCCCTGCCCATACGATGAGTCACGTTTATCATGCACAGCTGTAATTGCACACGTGAAGAGTCTGAATATATCTTTGCTAAACATGCTGCAAGATTAATATTAGCTGCTACAATCACAGGAAACCAGTTTCCATATATAACAGGATGGATAATATTAATATGAGCCCCGTGATGAGTGGGTTAAATATATAAAGCACAGACTGACAGCTACTCAGGCATCTTATCATTTACATGATTTCTACCACATTTTTAGGCCCCTGTGCACATTATATAGCTGTCGGATGATTTCCCCGAATTCCTCCTCTATGTCCTCTATGAGAGACTTCTCATGCGGCAGCTTATCCCAGGGAAAACAAAAGGATTCAGCATTCTGGATCCTTCTCTCCCCTGATATCTTCTGTCGGGAGTCCCCCATACACATTAGATAGTCCATGGATCTGCTGTCATCAGCGGGGCCGGCTGAAACATTCTTTCTCTGGTTAGCGCAGCCAAGCAATGTGTATACATACTAGAATGATATCGGCAAAGATGAATAAACCTCAGCCACACTAGCATATGTGTTAATAATTAAAGAAAAACAGAACTAATGGATCTGTGCCCACGAGTTGTGCCAGGCTGCAACAACAGATACCAAGGTCATCTACACTGTGTGCACAATTATTAGGCAAGAGAGTATTTTGACCATATCATAATTTTTATGCAAATTTTCCATCTTCGAGCTGTATAGACGTGAATGCTTATTGGATGAAGCAGATCAGGTGATGTGTATTTGTGTAATGAGGGAGGGTAAGGCCTAAGGATACAACACCCGTTATCAAGGTGTGCAGAATTATTAGGCAGCTTGTGTTCCACAGACAAAATGGGCATCGCCTTCCAGTAAATGCAGCAGACCCAGCTTCTAATCCACCACAAAAGAGAACTGCTGTTTTGAATGGAAATCCCATAATGTTTCTAGGGAATCTTCTGAAAATTAGGGCAGATTCTTTGGCATTCTACAGCATGGTGATTCTCCTCTGTCCACTAATTGATATTACTTCTCATTCAAGATCCTGCAGTTGGAAGGGGTCTCTATATAATACCACATTTTGGAGGTTCCAAAATAGGACCTCTCATAGTGGTTCTGAATTTGATGGCAGCCACACAAATTGGAGCCCTAAAACAGCACAGCACCCATCTAGGCACAGATTAAGGAGACACCCAGGTATCAAACAACATAGAAGTCAAGTGAGGGATCAGTCCAAATTTTCATCCCAGAGTTTCCTGCACCCGCTATGAATCTTCTTGGGTCACCATCAGTAATTGATGGTGACCCAAGAGAAAAGGCAACGTTTTGACTGTTGACCAGGTACAGTTAGGGTAATTGTTTCAAATTGCATCCCCCCAGGGACATACAATTTGAGGTAGCACCCTAGGCAAGTGCCTACTCTTGCCTATCTATTGTCCAGGCCCTGCGATGAACAATTTGCTTGCCTTATGCCCTGATGTAGACTGAACTTCAAAAACCAAAAATATTTAAATAAAGGTGATGTTGCCCCAGTGTCTATCCTTCCCCTTTCGGTTCTTTGCCATTGCTTGTACTTCTCAATCTGCACTTGCAGGCTTCAGACAGGGCATGCTGGCTCTTTAATGAGCGCACTGTAGATTTCATTGGCTCGTGCTCCTTTAAGCACATGTGTTTTATTTCTGGCAGCTCTCATCCAGTCATATGAGGCTTAAAAAGAAGGAAAGTGTACTACCAAAACAGCTGATGACAGCCCGCCCATGGATCTCCCTACAGAGCGTGGGCGTGGAGCGTAGTCTCAAAGTGTCAGTGGTTAAACCTGTATTCCATGAGACTGGAGGCAGAGTTACTCACTAAAGGCTTCTCTGTGGTTTTACTCATCAAATTCTGCTGAAAAATCTCAAATCATTTCTTCCTTTACAGAGGTGCTGCAAGGGAAATTCTAGAAAGTGGTTAGTCTTTCCTGAATTGGAAATCTTTTTCAGGAACATTCCACACATTTCTCCACCTGGAGTGGTGCTGAAGAAGTTCAAAAAGATAGACTCCTCCACCACCTGTTCTGCCCACCTGATTTCTCCTTGTGGAGAGTGACATGTTAACCATGTTGTAGCGTCGGCGTCCCTGCTTCCTGCTAGGCAGGGACGCTGTTCCCCCTCACCTCTCCACTCCGTGGCCGGCGTCCTCCTCCCGCTCTGCTGGCAGCGGCCGCTGCTTCCCGGCCACTGTGCTTAGGGCGCGTGCGCGCGCGCTCCCCCTCTCTTTAAGGGGCCACGCGCGCTGTCCTAAGGAGTCCCCGGCCAATGGCCGGAGGACCTCACCATATATAAGGCACCTCCTCCAAAATGGAGGTGCCCGAGCAATGTTGTTGCAAAGCCTTCACTCTGCTTCAGCCCTCAGGTCCCGTTGCCAGTTACCTGCCAGTCACCTGCCAGATTCCTGCTTGATACCTGCCTGATATCCGCTTACCTGCTTGCAAGCCTGCGGTCCGACGGTCTGCCTTCCGACACCTGTCAGTCTGTCTATGGACCAGCCTGCCCGCTCACCTGGGAGCGCTCACCTGCTACCTGTCTGCTAGCCTACCTGGAGGCTCTGCCGTCACTTGCCGTGACCACCTGCCAGTCCAGAGACTCTTGCCCGCTCACCTGGGAGCGCTCACCTGCTACCTGCCTGCTAGCCTACCTGGAGGCTCTGCCGTCACTTGCCGTGACCACCTGCCTGTCCAGAGACTCTTGCCCGCTCACCTGGGAGCGCTCACCTGCTACCCTACCTGGAGACTCTGCCGTACCACCTGCCCGTCCAGAGACTCTCGCCCGCTCACCTGGGAGCGTCCACCTGCTACCTGTCTGCTAGTCTACCCAGAGACTGTCCCTGTCACTTGACGTGACTACCAGCCCTTCTACCCAGAGACTGTCCCTGTCACTTGCCGTGAGTACCTGCCCGCCTTCCCTGGGAGCCACCCGCTTCCTCACAAGGACCGCCCCCTTGTAGAGTTGCTCAGAGGTTCCGCCTCCCAGACCCGTTACAGTTTGCTCGGGCCATGGAACCCGGTGGCACCCAAGCTCCCTCGCTCTCGGACCTATGTCATGAACTGTCCCGTCAGAGGTCCCAACAGGAGTCCATCCTGAGTCATCTGCGGAATGTCAACTCTTTCCTGGACACTCTGACTGCTCCACCAGCAACCACCGCTAGTGTCATGACTCGCAGCCCGGCAGTGCCGCTGCCCAACAATACCATGGCATCCTGCCCCGGACCCCGGCTTTCTACACCTCCACGCTTCGGAGGCGACCCCGCTCAAGCTCGGGGCTTCATAAACCAGTGCACCCTGCACTTTGAACTCCTGTCCCACCAGTTTATCTCCGACCGGGCCAAAGTAGCCTTCATCATGTCCCATCTCACGGGGGAGGCACTGGCTTGGCTAAATCCTCTATGGGAGAGAGGAGACCCCCTTCGGTCTCTGTAACGCTCCCGCCGTCTTTCAAGAGTTGGTCAATGACATCTTCCCGGACCTTCTCTACTCCTGCGTAGTGGTGTACCTGGACGACATCTTGGTCTTCTCTCCGGATCTCCCCACACACCGGAGGGATGTTCGTCAGGTTCTGCTCAGGCTCAGGCAGAACCACCTCTACGCCAAATATGAGAAGTGCCTCTTTGAGCAGACCTCGCTTCCGTTTTTGGGCTACATAATTTCTCAGACCGGCCTACGAATGGATCCTGAGAAACTGTCTGCCATCGAGAAGTGGCCTCGACCAGAGGGGTTGAAGGCTATTCAGCGGTTTCTGGGCTTCGCCAACTACTACCGCCTCTTCATACCGCACTTCTCTTCCCGGACTGCCCCAATCTCTGCGCTCACCCGTAAGGGCACTAATCCCAGAGAATGGCCGCCCGAAGCTGAGGAAGCCTTTCTTTCCTTAAAACAGGCTTTCTCTTCCGCCCCGGTGCTGCATCGCCCGGACGGCAACAAACAATTCTTCCTGGAAGTTGACGCCTCCTCCTCTGGAGCCGGAGCGGTACTTACCCAAAAATCGTCTTCCGGGAGAATGGTAACTTGCGGCTTCTTCTCCAAACTCTTCTCCTCTTCCAAGCGCAACTATTCTATAGAAGACCGAGAGTTATTGGCCATTAAGCTGGCATTGGAGGAGTGGCGTTACCTGCTCGAGGGGGCTCTTCACCCGGTAATAATTTACACGGACCACAAGAACTTGGCTTACCTCCAGAGTGCCCAGAGACTTAACCCGCACCAAGCCCGGTGGTCCTTGTTTTTTGTTCGCTTTGATTTTGTTCTTCATTTTCGCCCGGCTGACAAAAACATCAAGGCTGACGCCTTGTCCCGATCCTTCCTGGTGTCTGATCTTGAGGAGGAACCTAAACACATCATCGATCCCGCTAAAGTAGCCTTCATCATGTCCCATCTCACGGGGGAGGCACTGGCTTGGCTAAATCCTCTATGGGAGAGAGGAGACCCCCTGGTGTCCAACCTGCCAGCCTTTCTCATGGCTTTCCGGAAAGTCTTCGACGAACCCGGACGGAAGACCTCATCCGCATCATCTCTGCTACGCCTCCATCAAGGAAATCTCACCGTGGGCCAATATGCCATACGGTTCCGTACCCTTGCTTCGGAGCTGGCCTGGGATAACGACGCACTGGTGTCTGTCTTTTGGGAGGGTCTGTCCGGCCGTATTAAAGATGAACTCGCCGGTCGGGACATACCTACCACTCTCGACGACTTAATAACTCTTGCCACCCGGATTGACATCCGGTTCCAGGAACGCGCCAAAGAGGTCACCCGTGAGAGGAGGTTTCCACGTCTAGCCTCTACCTTTCAGAAACCTGTCACTTCTCCCGCTACTCCCCAGGCGCACTCACCCGAGCCTATGCAGGTCGACCAGACCAAGATGGTCAAGACCCGTCAAGAGTTACGCCGTGCCGAGGGGAGCTGCTTCTACTGTGACAGTAAGGAGCACCGGATCCGTTCCTGCCCGGAGAGGTCGGGAAACGCCTGTGTCTAGGATCGCTCAGAGAGGTCGTCCTAGACAAGAGTAAACCCTCTCCATCTCTGTTGCTGTCGGTCTCTATCTTCTGCGGGGAGAACCGTTATTTTGAACTAGCCCAACTTGACTCTGGAGCTGCCGGAAATCTCATTTCTCAGTCTCTGGTAGAGAAATACCGCATTCCCACCAAACCTCTAGCTGTACCCTTATCTGTCGTTGCCGTGGATGGGGTCCTCTTACCACATTCCATCCAACTCATCACCGAATCCATAACCCTGCAGGTGGGAATGCTGCACTCAGAGCATCTTCTTTCATGTTCTGCCTGGACTCTCTCACGCCCTCTTGCTAGGCCTACCTTGGCTTCAGAGACATGCACCCGTGCTTGATTGGCACACCGGAGAAGTCCTTTGCTGGGGACAGGACTGCCATAAGACTTGTTTAGTTCCTGTCCATCCTGTCCGTCCTTCTCCTACTCCAGCCAATCTACCTGGTCTTCCGGCTCCTTATTGGTCGTATGCGGACGTCTTTAATAAAAAGGAGGCAGAGACATTACCCCCTCATAGACCATACAACTGCCCAATCGACCTGATGCCCGGCGCTACTCCTCCCCGTGGGCGCATTTACCCTTTGTCCGCTGCTGAGACCCGATCCATGTCAGAATATATTGAGGAGAATCTGGCCCGGGGATTCATCCGGAAATCTACTTCCCCGGCGGGAGCAGGTTTCTTCTTCGTCAAAAAGAAGGACGGCTCACTCCGTCCCTGTATAGACTATAGAGGCCTTAACCAGATCACGGTGAAGAATAAATACCCCCTTCCGCTCATTCCGGAATTATTTGACCGTCTGAGGGGGGCTAGAATCTTCACCAAGCTGGACCTCCGTGGGGCGTATAACCTGGTCTGTATCCGTCAGGGGGATGAATGGAAGACGGCATTCAACACCCGGGACGGCCACTATGAATACCTGGTAATGCCCTTCGGTCTCTGTAACGCTCCCGTCGTCTTTCAAGAGTTGGTCAATGACATCTTCCGGGACCTTCTCTACTCCTGCGTAGTGGTGTACCTGGACGACATCTTGGTCTTCTCTCCGGATCTCCCCACACACCGGAGGGATGTTCGTCAGGTTCTGCTCAGGCTCAGGCAGAACCACCTCTACGCCAAATATGAGAAGTGCCTCTTTGAGCAGACCTCGCTTCCGTTTTTGGGCTACATAATTTCTCAGACCGGCCTACGAATGGATCCTGAGAAACTGTCTGCCATCGAGAAGTGGCCTCGACCAGAGGGGTTGAAGGCTATTCAGCGGTTCCTGGGCTTCGCCAACTACTACCGCCTCTTCATACCGAACTTCTCTTCCCGGACTGCCCCAATCTCTGCACTCACCCGTAAGGGCACTAATCCCAGAGAATGGCCGCCCGAAGCTGAGGAAGCCTTTCTTTCCTTAAAACAGGCTTTCTCTTCCGCCCCGGTGCTGCATCGCCCGGACGGCAACAAACAATTCTTCCTGGAAGTTGACGCCTCCTCCTCTGGAGCCGGAGCGGTACTTACCCAAAAATCGTCTTCCGGGAGAATGGTAACTTGCGGCTTCTTCTCCAAACTCTTCTCCTCTTCCGAGCGCAACTATTCTATAGGAGACCGAGAGTTATTGGCCATTAAGCTGGCATTGGAGGAGTGGCGTTACCTGCTCGAGGGGGCTCTTCACCCGGTAATAATTTACACGGACCACAAGAACTTGGCTTACCTCCAGAGTGCCCAGAGACTTAACCCGCGCCAAGCCCGGTGGTCCTTGTTTTTTGCTCGCTTTGATTTTGTTCTTCATTTTCGCCCGGCTGACAAAAACATCAAGGCTGACGCCTTGTCCCGATCCTTCCTGGTGTCTGATCTTGAGGAGGAACCTAAACACATCATCGATCCCGCCAGAGTAATGCAGGTGGCCCCCGTGAGTCTAAATCGTCTCCCTCCCGGAAAGACGTTCGTAACGGTACCTGATCGGGAGAAGATCCTACACTGGGGTCACTCTTCTAAGCTTGCTGGCCATGCCGGTCAGAAAAAGACCCTCCAGCTTATCACCCGGCACTACTGGTGGCCTACTCTGCACAAGAACGTAAAAGACTTTGTTTCTGCCTGTGTGTCCTGCGCCCGCAACAAGGTTCCGAGACACCTGCCAGCCGGTCGCCTCCTTCCTCTTCCAGTACCTGCTGCCCCGTGGCAGCATATAGCTATGGACTTTATAACAGATCTCCCTGTCTCTGCCGGTTGTACGGTCATTTGGGTGGTCGCTGACCGCTTTTCCAAAATGGCTCATTTCATTCCCCTGCCAGGCCTCCCGTCTGCACCCGAGCTGGCTAAAGACTTTATCCGCCACATCTTCCGTCTCCATGGCCTGCCCCTCCACATCGTGTCGGATTGTGGGGTTCAGTTCACCTCACGCTTCTGGAGAGCCACATGTAAGCTGCTAGACGTCACCCTGGACTTCTCCTCCGCATACCACCCACAGTCCAATGGTCAAGTGGAGCGGATCAATCAGATCCTGACCAGTTACCTCCAGCACTTCGTTAATGCCCACCATTCAGACTGGGTGGATCTCCTGCCATGGGCCGAATTTTCTTACAATAATCACGAGAGCGAATCTTCCTCCAAATCCCCGTTTTTTGTAGTCTTCGGTCAGCATCCTCGGATCCCATTTCCCGTCTCCACCTCGGTGGACAATCCGGCTGCGGAATCTCTCGTTAGCAAATTTTCCTCCATTTGGGAGAGTACCCGATCCGCACTCCTTCAGTCATCCGAGCGGATGAAAAAACACGCTGACAAAAAACGCCTGGATCCTCCACAATTCCGTCCTGGAGATAAAGTCTGGCTCTCGTCCAAGTATGTCCGGCTCAAGATTCCTTCCTACAAGTTAGGGCCTCGGTTCATCGGCCCACTAGAAGTTATCAAACAAATCAACCCAGTGGCCTATAAATTGAAACTCCCGGCCAACTTGCGGATCCCTAACTCCTTCCATGTATCTCTCCTCAAACCCGTGGTACTTAACTCTTTTTCCAAGTCTACAGGTACGCCTCCTGCTCCGGTTTCCGCTGAAAACGAGTTTGAGGTAGAGAACATTCTGGCCACCAAAAGGGTAAGAGGAAAAACCTTTTTTCTGGTAGATTGGAAGGGGTTTGGTCCTGAGGAGAGAACGTGGGAGCCCCGGGAGAACATCCATGCCCCTCTCATCCTTGATAAATTTCTGTCTGGTCTAAAAAAGGGGGGGCCTAAAGGGGGGGGTACTGTAGCGTCGGCGTCCCTGCTTCCTGCTAGGCAGGGACGCTGTTCCCCTCACCTCTCCACTCCGTGCCCGGCGTCCTCCTCCCGCTCTGCTGGCAGCGCGCGCTGCTTCCCGGCCACTGTGCTTAGGGCGCATGCGCGCGCGCTCCCCCTCTCTTTAAGGGGCCGTGCGCGCCGTCCTAAGGAGTCCCCGGCCAATGGCCGGAGGACCTCACCATATATAAGGCACCTCCTCCAAAATGGAGGTGCCCGAGCAATGTTGTTGCAAAGCCTTCACTCTGCTTCAGCCCTCAGGTCCCGTTGCCAGTTACCTGCCAGATTCCTGCTTGATACCTGCCTGATATCCGCTTACCTGCTTGCAAGCCTGCGGTCCGACGGTCTGCCTTCCGACACCTGTCAGTCTGTCTATGGACCAGCCTGCCCGCTCACCTGGGAGCGCTCACCTGCTACCTGTCTGCTAGCCTACCTGGAGGCTCTGCCGTCACTTGCCGTGACCACCTGCCAGTCCAGAGACTCTTGCCCGCTCACCTGGGAGCGCTCACCTGCTACCTGCCTGCTAGCCTACCTGGAGGCTCTGCCGTCACTTGCCGTGACCACCTGCCAGTCCAGAGACTCTTGCCCGCTCACCTGGGAGCGCTCACCTGCTACCTGCCTGCTAGCCTACCTGGAGGCTCTGCCGTCACTTGCCGTGACCACCTGCCTGTCCAGAGACTCTTGCCCGCTCACCTGGGAGCGCTCACCTGCTACCTGCCTGCTAGCCTACCTGGACACTCTGCCGTACCACCTGCCCGTCCAGAGACTCTCGCCCGCTCACCTGGGAGCGTCCACCTGCTACCTGTCTGCTAGTCTACCCAGAGACTGTCCCTGTCACTTGCCGTGACTACCAGCCCTTCTACCCAGAGACTGTCCCTGTCACATGCCGTGAGTACCTGCCCGTCTTCCCTGGGAGCCACCCGCTTCCTCACAAGGACAGCCCCCTTGTAGAGTTGCTCAGAGGTTCCGCCTCCCAGACCCGTTGCACATGTCAAGGTGAGGAGACTTTTAAAGCCGCAATGCTCCTCTGGGAAATATGCAAATTGTCTCTTCACAGAGGAAGAGGACTAGAACTCTAGAGTTTCTGGTTCTGGCTTATATCCTAAGTCATGTGATAAGCCTTGTTAAAGGGTCCCTATTGACTTTTAGGATTGCTACTTCCTGTAGGTGGCACTAGAGTTCTAGTCCTCTATTAATGATGGCATTTGTAGGTAGACACAGCAGTATCTTAGGCTTCATTTGTTCATCTTTTCTGCTGTCACCTTTGCCTGCTCTACGCCATGAAAATATTCCAAAATTCTATGCTTTAATAGGTTGTCGAGACAGATTTGAATCTTTCAGTATATTATACTGATGACTATGTTATACTTTATCGGCTGACTCTTTGTTAAAGGTTTGTTTCACAAATTTTTTTACATTTTGCTGTTTTTCAAGACATTCTGATGCTCCATTGTCAGACAAGACGACGGAAGGGTCTGTCCACTTTCCTGTGCACTCGAAGCATTGCATTATGAAAATAGTTTTTCATCTTCCCTCTGGAGTCTACTACTGATTCTTACTTGATTATTATAAAGATTTCTTTGAAATAGGTAGAATCCCTTCTGAGCCAGTGGAATTTTGTGTGTTGCATTTACCTATGGGCAGAGTCTTTAACCAAAGGCATTCTTTTGCTACTGCAGACATGAAAAATACACATGATTTTATCAGGCCCACCAGGGTCTTCAAGGTTGACCTGCGTTTGGTAAATGTTTCATTGTACATTTGATAGTAAGTTTTATAATTTTGCAGTTGGTGCTTAAGTCTTTAGAGCTACAGTGGGAGAAATATGTATTTGATCCCTTGCTGTTTTTGTAAGTTTGCCCACTGACAAAGACATGAACAGTCTATAATTTTAATGGCAGGTTAATTTTAACATTGAGAGATAGAATATCCCAAAAAAAAAAAAAAAAATCAAGAAAATCACATTGTATAAATTAGATACTTACAGTTATATGAAAAAGTTTGGGCACCCCTATTAATCTTAAGCTTAATGTTTTATAAAAATTGTTGTTTTTGCAACAGCTATTTCAGTTTGATATATGTAATAACTGTTGGACACAGTAATGTTTCTGCCTTGAAATGAGGTTTATTGTACTAACAGAAAATGTGCAATCTGCATTCAAACAAAATTACTGCGCGTGCTGTAAGAATTCAGAAGTCTGCAGTCACATAGAGTTACTGCAAACTTTTAGCAGAAGACCAGACATCCCCTTTAAATTTTTCTTTGTTTAGACCATGCCCTTCTTATTTATACTAAACATTAACCAGGTCTTGAAAGTGGTTTTGCAGATCTTTTGTTTCAGTGACCTCCACCTTAAGCAGATCTGGTAGAGAACAATTAATGTGCCCTTTGCTGGATTCAATCTCTGTAGTGAAAAGGTCCAATAATGGCAAGTGTTTGTCTAAATGGTTACTACTCGTAGGCAGGCTACTCTCTCCTTTATCACTCAGATGAGTCCTCAGGAGCTTTGTCGGGGATTACATCTGAAGCCCTGGAAAATGGTATTCGGGTCATTGACTGTAATGATGCAGAAGGAGTCATAGTGTGCTCTGTCAGATATAATTTTTGGTCGTATTCACCTCTATGAGGCGGGCTCCAAGATGTTGTCGACAATTTTTTTGTGAAAATAATGTCCAACAGAGCACAAAGTGACTCCATCTACATCATTACAGTCAATGGCCTTGTCAGCACATACACCTGAATCCCATTTTCTAGAACTTTAGACTTAAGCCTCTATAGAGCCACTGACGTGAGGATCAAATGTGATCTGAACATAGCCTAAAACTTTTCTAAACCAAATACAGGTACATACATTAATTCCTTATGTCAAAGAAAAGTATTCAAAATAAATTCCAATTCAATTAGAGCTAAATAATTCAATGAAATATCGTAGAAAAAAAAAGCAAAAAAAAAACAAATAATTATATGTGATAAATAAAAAATGAATAAAAGTACAAATTAAAACTTTTCCCATTACATAGAATATTTGCCCTTCACTCCTCATTTAAGAAGTTAAAGAACCCAAACACACCACATACCTGAATCTTCAATGATTAATTCCGCTGTCATATCCTTATCTGGCATCCCCAGTACAGAGCGCAGCTCCATGGAGCGTTTTACGAGCTCATCTATGGCTTCACGCCAGAGCTGTAAACTAAGGACAAATATATCAAGTTGTGGCCAAATGAGGACAATTAAAGAGAGAATTCTTACTATCATTATTACATAGTAATTTTGTACAAGTGATCCACATACTTGAATGAGGTTCCACATGGCGCGGAAGCATGACTTTAATGTATGGAACAGATTTTCAGTTGCAGAAATGTATGCAACAAATATATTGCATATAGATATAGCTTTACGCTGGATTCACATTTAGTTTTACTGCAGATTTATTTAGGCAAAGCTAGTCATGTTTCCGAAAGCAAAATAAAAATATAATAAAAAAGTCAAACGTCTGCAGCAAGGACCGCATGTGTGATTCTGTCAGTAGGCTTATGCTTCCCAATCTGACTGCAGTGTAAAATAAGGACAGAGACCCTGATTCCAACGATGTGTCACTTACTGGGCTGCTTGTTGTAGTTTGGAGAAAATCACTCTTTCATCTGCTTCAGCTCTGCTAGTCTTCTAAATGATGAGCTCTGTCTAACTCCACCCTCTCTGCTGACTGACAGCCTGCTACCTACACTGTGCATATAAAAAGCTGCCAATCAATAATGGAGTGGTGGAGTTAGACAGCGCTCATGAATACAAAGGAAGGTGTAACAGGAGCCTATCATTGAGAAGACTAGCAGAGCTGCAGCAGATAAAACTACACCAAGAAGCCCAGTGTCTCTACCGCTACTTTATGCTACTCTCAGATGGAGCAGCAAGAACCTGCTGCCAGATTCTCTTTATAGGTTAATAATGAGACCCAATGTACTTACAACCATATAATTTAGGAAATTCTAATTGTTCACAACCTTACCCCTTTAATCTCTAGTTAAAAAAAAACAATATTCAGTTTCCCTATTTGTACAGTAAAAAAAAAAGTCTCTAAAAACCTAAATGGTGTACATGTGGTAAACTTTTGAGTTATACATCATTAAGTGATTTGTAACCCTCAAGTCAGCACCCCATTGAACATGATCTATCAGAAACATACAGGCTACAGGTAAAATGCAGTTAAAGAAGACTTGTCACTTGCACAAAAATTGAGTTAAATACCTTGTAAAAATCCCAGCAGCTTGTTTCCATTTTGCATGGCATTACTCCATTGCAGAGATATTCACATTTGTTGCTTTTGCAGCGCAGTATGAGAAATCTCTGGTTGAAGTGCAACTGGGCATTTCTTCAGAGTTTTCACCCGTCCATCCCAGATGCTGCCAATCACAGCTCGTCATCTGATCTAGCAGTCTCAGACACTGTCGAGTTCTGATTGGCAGCATCTGGGCAAAAGGGATGAAAGCACACTTTTCATAGAAGACTATGAAGAAACGACCTCTGCACTACAAGCAGAGATTTCACATATTGAGCTCCAAAAGTAATAAATCTTTATATTTCTGAAGTGGCGCAATGCAGTGCAAAATGGAAAAAGGTGGCAGAATCAGGAGATCTCAGAGATTTTTAAAAGGTATTTAACTCAATTTTTTGAACAAGTAACAGGTCCTTTTTAATTATTACCACAGTGGTGGCTGAATAGTATATCGTAGTATGTGAGAAAACCAACTAATAAAGGTGCATGCTGCAACCATATTAGATCTTCAGAACCTTACACTTTATTCCATTAGATCTTTGTCATCTGTATATTAATACTGACTTTTTTAACAACTAGCTTCATTAAGTCAAAACTACAGAATATTTAACTATAGTAAATGGTCAATTTTGAAAAATAAAAAAACAATAATAATTACCTTTGTCAATATCCAATAGTGTGTCCTTCAGAACACAACAACAATGAAAAATAAGACCTTCACACTGCTAATGTTCAGAGCATTTATAGAGCCTTTCCCTTCAAAAACCAGCTATGTGCTGCCGCCAGCTCCTCTCTTGTAATCCAATGACGTGGTACTGTTATTGCACATTATGTGACTCATACAGTTACACTGTGGCCCTGTTGCCAGTCACTGTTTCCACAAGCCTGATTGCTTTTAGCATACACGAAGACTGATCTCATAGAGACTGCTTGATTTAATCATTTCCAATACTACTGTGATCAAAGGACACTATTAACAGACATTACAGACAGCTTACAACTTTGCAAGAGATAGTCAAATTATGCTGTATCCACAAGTCCGTGTGTCATGGACCGAATATGGACCATGATGCAAGGACTATCTGTGGATCTCTTGACCCAAACTTGACAGCCTCATATGCCTATGAGTCTGTCAAGATCAGGTCTGGAGACTAGCGGGCAGTCCATGCATCATGGTCCATACATGGACTGTGACACATGGATGTGTGAATGCGGCATTACTTTCTCTCTGCAAGGAGAAAATAAAGTGTTGCAGTAATCCAAGTCTAATCCTACTTTGCCTTGTATTGTAATTAGAAGAGTGTATAACCTGTAAGTGAAAGTGTTACACACCTGTCCCAGGTCCGTGCTTTGCCCCCTTATCCCGGCCTGCTAAACTCTGTGGTTCTCTACGTTGGGGTTTGCAGATGGCATGGCATGCTCCCATGTGAACATCAGCCCAGGCCTATATACTGTCAGGATCACTGAGACACTCCCTTGTGTCTTGGTACTTCATCAAAACTTCTATGTTGTTGGACCTAGGCTGCTAAATACCTGTGTCACCTGCCTGCGGTTTCCTTACGTTCTACAGCTGCCTGTGGTTTCCTGACATGCTCCGCCTGCCTGCGGTTTCCTCATGTTCTACGCCTGCCTACGGTTTCCTCACATCATCCACCTGCCTGTGGTTTCCTCACGTTCTATGCCTGCCTGCGATTTCCTCACATCCTCCGCCTGTGCCTGCGGTTTCCTCACGTTCTCTGCTTGCCTGTGGTTTCCTGATGTCCTCCGCCTGCCTGCTTTTTCCTGATGTCCTCTGCCTACCTACGGTTTCCTGACGTTCTACGCTTGCCTGCGGTTTCCTCACATCCTCCGCCTGCCTCAGGTTTTCTACGTCCTGTCTACAGTCTCCTGTCCCTTGGCTGTCAGTGTCCCGCGTGCCCCACCTAGCTGCTGCACCGATGCCTGTGTGCCCACCCGGACCTTGGGCTTAGTGGATCCACCTTACTCAGTGAACCTAGCAGAAAGAATCTGATAAACAGTGTAATTTCAATTTTAGATTGGAAACTTGAATTTTCACACTAATGTCCACGTCTTTTATCAAATTGATCTCTAGATGGAAGCCTTAAGGTGTTTTCCTTTTCTATCATTTTATTTTCTAGGCCGTGTCTAAACCTGGCAAGGGCCAAGGAGAAACAGACAAAACGGCTTTTCACGAAATAGTGCATACCTTCCTTCAAAGACTTATCAGCCTACAGTACATGACATGCACATTTTTTTAATTAGAGGTGGAATTAGGGAAGGTTGGCAGCTGGCAGGAAGATTATATTTTACTGATGAGAGTTTTTTTTCTAATTTCCATATTTCTCTTCCCTGAAGTGAAATACATTCTCAGGAAACCCAAGGAATTCACAGACATAAACTACTTACCAAGCCTGATGTAACAGGTCTAGAGGAGCGTCCTGGACTGGTTCGCTCAGCTCTCGGATAATTCTGTTCAGCTGAAGTAAGAACGTTTCTCTTACTTCATCATCAGGGATAGTGATAGCGGCCTGAAATAAGAATGGAAACAGGCTGCAATAGATATTTGCCTCCTTTCAGACTACAGACACCTTTTTACAGAGCTTACAATTGGCGGCATATACCACAGACCATTATAAAGCAGCCTGGCTCTAGGTTCAGCAAAACCACAGTCTCTTTGCCCAGGGCCAAAGACGAGCGGGTTCAACTCAGACCATTTTCATCCATGTGTCCGTATTCTATTTCCATGTGAAATCCGTATTTATACAACAACATTTTAAAATGTACATGATCAAATACAGTTTCCTAGGACAATAATGACAATGTGCCCATAAAAATTGGATGCAATACAGATGACCCATATTAGATCTGATTTGATTTTTTTTAAGCACCCAAAGACTTGCTTAGGCGAGTCTCATCGGAGATATGGAAGAGAATAGTGCATGCTGTCATCATCTGTCATCTGAACAGCCATACTGAATTACTCTGGTCAGTGTGCTGCCTGATAGTTACTCGGACAGCGCTCGTCCTTATAATACACTAGTGTGAATGAGCCCTTAAGCACAGAAACCAGCCCAGAGACCATTATGTAATCTCTGATGATCAGCTGTTATCACTGGTGGTGACTCTTCGACCATTTGCTTCCCCTGCAGGAGCCACTGCTGAGAAAATTCTCATAAATGGCCAACCATGTAAGGCATGGATGGAGCAGATACGAGAGAGCAGGAGATTCTTTTTTCAAAATATAGGATATATCTTAGGGGTTTTTTTATGTGGGACAACCCCTTGAAAAATCTCTAAAGCAGTAAAGGGACAAAGGTTCAAAGAAGAAGAGAATTTACTGAAAGCGGTCTCAAAATATGCTAAAAGAGTCATCTAACTTTTTACATGGCACATGGGCCATCTCAATACTAGTGCAATGTATGAGATGTCAAATCTGCATGTTTAGCAGCTAGAATGTAATCGGAAGGGGTTAAAAAAAGAGGCTAGACAGATATGAAGCTGGCCCGACAGGTTATTACTGATGTTTGGAATGGTAATCTGCATGCACTACGTTGCTTGCGTACAATTTTTAGTGACTGCTTCTATCTTGAGATTTCACCGCCGTTAAATAGCTGCCAATCAGCAGCATGTTGGCCAACTGGTGGTTGCTTAACAGACTGTTCAGACAGGCCAAACACACTTCCATTCACACAGAACAATCATTAACACTATTGTTCTCTGGGCAAATATCACTGTTCTGGGCAGCACTTGTGCTGTTTACACTGCTGCTGAGAACAATGATTTTTAAGTAAGCTTACAAATCATTTCACCCGACAACTGTTCCCTGTTATCAGCCAATGTAAATGCAGCATTCTTCTCATACAGCATTCTTCTCAAACCAATTAGCGGTGAATAAGATATTAAAGGAAATTAACTAAAAGATTTATCTTAACATTTCTAACTATACTATTCCACAACATCTATTCATTTGAACAGCTATAATGGCACTGTGCCGGGCGCTAGAATTTGACAGGGGCACCATCTTCACGAGTTTTTACGTGAGCATTTCTTTTGTATAGGTTTTCACAATTTAGTTTCTTTCCACAGTCAAAAAGAAAATAATAAAAGGACTATCTAACTGTACAGATGTCGACAAGGTTATCATGCCAGACAATGCACTCTCATGATAACTTACTGCAAAATAAGATAACCTAACACTGCACAAGCCACTGACCAAAGTCAAATTAGTTGTGGAATTATAGTTTTTTGTGCCATGATATCCAAAAGCTGTGTTATCTGAGTCAATGTAACCTTTGCTAGATCTGTTATTCCATAATGAGTGTAATGAAATAGCTGGTTGTCTCCACGCTCTGATGTAAAGGAGGAAATGACGGGTGGACATACCATTGGGGGCCCAGGAAGGAAGGGGCCCCACTTACATCTCCAAAGCAGCACATAAAGGGGTGCATTATGATGCTCCAGAAGTCGTACCCGCTGAAAATGATGCACATCACAAGATCACAGCACACGTTGACTTTGTCGGCACCATTCTAGTCAATGGCCCCGTCGGCGCATATATCTGAATCTCATTTTGTGGGGGTATTCGGACATATGCGCCGACGGGACCACCGAACGTGAGAAAGAACGCAGTGTAAAATCACTCTTATTCTTGGAGTTCAAAATACATTACTGTATCTTTATAATGGGTGAATGAATCACTGCCTACAGGAAGCACATGCCGCACCTTCAAGTAATGGGCACTTCACTCTTGCTACATTGCAATTGGCTTATATAGCGTGAATGATAGGGAAGAGTCTGTGCAGAGAGTAGAAAAATGAAAGCTATATACAGTGCATGGAACACAATAGGACAGAGCGTGACCATAAAGATCAGGAGAAAAGCTGTTTTGCTAGGAAAATGCAATATCGTAGTAGGTATAATGTATGGGATTTGTTACTATGATTGATTTGCGGAGCATGTTGTAGTTTTAACAAAAGAAACAAGTTGCAAAATTGATGCCGTTATCACCCGTCACCAGGTCTCCGCATATGGCCCAGAGCACACTCTTACTTGTTTCAGCTCCACCACTGATAAGTTCCACACATGCTCGAACTCCTCTTCTTCATTCAGCTCATCACTTTCTACAATATCCGAGGTTTGCACAGAGGGATCCAGAAGCTCGTCAGATGAGCTCTGGACATCGGGGGAGATGTATTCCTTCCATAAGTGATGCAGTTCCTGGACGCTTTCAAGCTTGTAGTGTAACTGCAGGAACAAATAAAGCAAAATGTACATTATAATGGAAGGGGGGAAGTGGATGAAAAATATAACAGTAACAAACAAAATATTTCCAGACTAGAATCTTATACACAGGAGTTTCCTTCACAAAGTATACAATTTAAGGGAATCTATTGCCAGGTTTGTGCTACCAAATCCAAAAGACATTTGTTTTTTTTACTTGAAAAAGACGCAGGTACGGCCTTGAAACGCGTTGTTAATAAAAAGCCTTTTCATCATCATCATCATCATCTCTGAAGAATTGATTTACTTCAGCAGCGCAGCCCACTTACGTGTTTATCCAACTGGACCCAATCCAAAAGGACAGAGATCCTGAGTACAGTAATGTATTCACTTACTGAGCTTACTGCTGTAGTTTTGATAAGATGCTGTTTTATCTGCTGCAGCTCTGCTAGTCCTTTCAGCGATAAACTCCTGCTATGAAGTCCTCCCTATTCATAAGTTGTGGCCATAAGAAGGCTCAATTTGCAAGTTTATGAGATGTCCCCTTTCCCATCTCCTCCATGCTTTTGATTGAAAGCTTTCTGACTATAATGCACAGCGTAGACAGAAACCCATCTTTCAGCTCAAGGGAAATGAGGTTAATTAGAACTCCTAATATCCTCGTTCTAATCGCTGATCAACATCCTTTTATCTTTGCACAGTATAGACACAAAGCTGTCAGTTAACAAAGGGATGGAGCTAGTCAGTGCTCATGAATATTGAGACACAGACATCTGGATTGAGAGCACTAGCAGAGCTGCAGCAGATAAAACAGTGGGGCAGATGTACTAATCCTGTGTAATGATTAGACCGCATAAACATAGGGCTTATTTAGAATGGCCAATAATTGAAATAAAACGTTCCTGGCAAGGCTTGTTTCCACATTATCAACCTGTCCAAATCTTAATTATTGGTTTGTCTAAATCAATGATCGTTCTGTGCTAATGAAAGCGCTGTTGGCCTGTCTACACAGGCTATCAAGCTACCGCTGATCAGCTTACATATAGCAGATAGGCAGTCATTTAATGGCAATCTGGCTATCTAAATGTAGTTTTATACAAGAATCCTGAAATGCACTAAATTTACCACAGTGCTTTAAACTGGATTATAATCCTGGTGTCTCGTTTAATTTTACATTACCGATTAGGTGGCTTACATTTAGAACACATATTAAGCTGGAGCATACCTTTAATAAATTTGGTGCAATTTACAAATGCCTCTTTTTTTTCTAGACACATTACTGAAGGGTGGAGGGAGGCGCAAAAAATGTGCAAGACCATTAATGAATGCGGCACTTGGGATGTGTGCTGGAACTTGGCCTTAGGGCACAGTCAGATGACCGTATAAATTGGACTTAGATCGGAAGGCAGTGCATGGACTGGTCGGCGGCTCTTCCGACCCGAGCGTGACAGCTTCATGTATTTCTATGCATCTGTCACACTCGAGTCGAGCGAGCCACTAGCCAGTTCGTGCACTGCGGTCCGATCTTGGTCCGATGTATATGGCCGTCTGACTGCGCCCTTAGTATGAATCATCTGCATTGTGATCTCACTGGTGACACTTTCCAATGTACAATACAAAGAAGATTGAACCTGTGATTACTTTGACTAATACCTCCATGTGTGTTATTACACTAATTTCTATGCATGAAGCCAAAACTGGCAATAGGTTTTTTTGTGATCAGAGCTTATATATCTATATTATGCCCATACAACAGATGTCTACATATTTGATCCTTTATTCCCCAGAAGATAAGTTTGGCAAGCCACCTATTGCCGTCATTAAAGAGGATCTGTCACCCAGTCAAAAGTGACCTGTTTTTGCTCTCATCTTATTCCCACCTTTCGTCGGAGTATTCCGTTCTTGCTTTTTTTGCTTAAACCTGCCATGTGGCTCCAGAGATACGGGCCTTTTTATTCAGTTCTAATTTTATGGTCTTTACAAGGGGGTACTGCTCACAGGTTCCTCAGGAGTGTGTCTTTAGGCTGCTCTTCATAATCACCCTGTGAGCTACATACCTATGTAAAGACAAGAAATATTAACACTAAATTAAAAGGACCATATATCTGAAACCGTATGGTGGATTTAAAAAAAACCCTGAATACTCATTGTAGCAGCGGGAATTAAAAAAGAGCAAAAATCGTTCACTTTTGACCTGGTGACAGATCCTATTTAAAGTGCCTTCTCAATGGTATAAAATAAAAAAATGTCCACTACACAGCTATAGTGGTCCTCGTTGGTGCTACAATAACGGCATCATGTATTATGATATCATTCACATATCGCTGTAACCATGACTGGCCTCAGTGGTGATGCTTGCATTTACCGATCTTAATGTCGAAGTGGTCATGTTAATGATGTACCCTATCTCATTGCTGCATTGGAGCCACTAAAGCAGCATCTCTGGAGGGTCAAGGATTGGTTTTTTTATTTTATACTACTGCTCTTTGGCAACTTTCTAAAAATCCTGGACAACCCCTTTAAACTTGTCTACTTATAGGTTCCTATATTAGTATATATGGGGGGTGTTTTCTATATTGTTGGCCTAAGGTGAAAAGTAATGTTCATTTCTATAAGTGTGAAACAAAATCAATCTATAGGCAAACCAACTAAAGGATCTGAAATAGAGAGGTGTTTTGTCTGATACAGAACACAGTAGGAATCTGCATTAAATCTGCATGTATTAACATTGGATTTCGCTCAAACTCTCACAAGAATATGTCATATCTGCAGCAAAATCCAAAATTAAACCATGAAACAATTAAAATCCGCAGCACGCCCTCGAACCCGCATTGATTCTTTTAGCTGTGTGCCAGTGGGCTTTTCTAAACCCCATTCATTTACATTGTGCTGAAGCTTTAGTGGAATTACAATGCAAATCCACTGTGAACATGGTCAAAAGTCATGTAGATTGAAAGCCAAAATCAGCTTTACTCAGAAGTTACAGTCCTAGGGATGCTCACATAAACATTTATATTGTAATGTCTGCAAGAGTGGAAACGCAGAATAAATTATTATTAAAGAATATACAATCCAATTCTTCCTCAGAACTTCCCAGAGACCACAATACGTGTACATGAATGTTATCTTACTGTAATGATGGCACTGTGTAGATGCTGGGTGGATAGGTACTGCTGAGGATAAGAGGGTCTTGTAAAACGAATTACAATACATCCCCCTTGCATGTTTTATAATGAAATCTAAGAGTGCCCTCTAGTGGTTGACAATGGATGCTGCTGTACTCACGTGGCAAACAATGTGAGCAGGAAAAGAACATAAAAACGTGGATTTACCGGCAAATACAATAACTAAGAGAAGATTGCAGGTCCTAAAAAACATGATAGTATTGCCACCTTGGGGTTTAGGATACAGAACATCTCTTCTTCGGTTAGTCGTGTAACTGGTGATTGGGGGCGCTCTGGGCTCCGAACTCCATCCACAATTTCTTGAACCATCTTCTGAGCAATAAACAAGGCCTCCCGTGACTCCAGCTCCCTCTACCAGACAATGATAATGAGCGATGTTAATTAGCGTAGATACTGCGATAAAAGCCAGGCCAATACAATATAATAGCACAAAAGGCACCGGGAATATAAGAGGAGAGTCTCAGGTTAAGGACGATACCAAGCTATGCTAATTATCAAATATTAAGCTTCAGAGACGACCACTGACAACTCACTCCGGCAGAAGGTGGTGCACATTATCTTAAAGTGGCAATAAAGATATACAACTTCCCAAAATACTTTCTGTATCAAATCCTCATAGTTTTCAAGATCTCTGGTCGTTGTCATTGAATCGCAATTCTCAATACCAGATAAACTAGATTATGTATAGACAGACCTGATGCTTATAAACAGCATTACAAAGTCAGGGGATGATTGTACAAATCTCTGAACCCTGCAGGCCTTTCACATCTCCGATATGTAACCCTACAGATTCCTGCTCACCCAATCGTTTTCTACTAACCTCCAGCGCTTCCCTTAGTGGAGCCGTCTTGTCTTCGTATAAGGAGATTCCCCACAGGGAGACCTGGATGAGCGCACCGGCCAGTAACACCGGGTGGGTGCAGAACTCCCAGCTCTCACTAAATATTCCTGCTGTCGGTGACTTGAAGTAGAAGGGGAATGTCTGGGTTTCTCCTGGCAAGATTACACCTGGAAAGGCCATAAATCAGTAAAAAAAACACTAAGACCAACAGATAAAGATAAATGGGACATCAAAATGTTTATGCCAAACTAACGTAAAATACCTTGAAAAGTCACAAAACTTTTGCGCAACGTGAGGCCAGCTAAGTGGGCAGAACTGGGGCGGTACAGGGCGTGACAAAACATGGCGACCCCCGCTTTATGGCATTGCAAATAACATTTGTAACGGGGCGCACACAGAGGTGTATGCCACTTCGCATCTCGCCTGATTCATTAAGAGGTGTGCACCTGTTAGTGAATCAGGCACATCACACTCCACCCCGCTATGTCATCAAGACCAGTGATAAAAATGCTGATGTTGATGAATTGGGGATCAAGTGTTTACAAGTAAAGATACTAAGACCCCAACTCATCAGAATGATTACACCAGAATTCTGGCATAAATCACTCAATTTTTTTGCGCAACACAGAGTTACACAATTTTTTTCCCCATTTTTGGCGTTTGAACACCAATTTTGGCGGCGCTGCAAGAAACCTGTGCGCGACAGGGGCATGACTTCACAGCTCATCGAGTTCACGATGAGCTGTGGCATTCCTTAATTCCCAGACTGGAGTAAGATTAAAGGGGAGGCACACGGAGGTGCACGTTACTTTTCAGACATGCCACATTCATTAACCCCTTTACCCCCAAAGGTGGTTTGCACGTTAATGACCAGGCCAATTTTTACAATTCTGACCACTGTCACTTTATGAAGTAATTACTCTGGAACGCTTCAACGGATCCCCCTGATTCTGAGAATGTTTTTTCGTGACATATTGTACTTCATGACAGCGGTAAAATTTATTCGATATCACTTGCGTTTATTTGTGAAAAAAATGGAAATTTGGCGAAAATGTTGAAAATTTCGCAATTTTCAAACTTTGAATTTTCATGCCCTTAAATCGGAGATATATGTCACACAAAATAGTTAATAAATAACATTTCCCACATGTCTACTTTACATCAGAACAATTTTGAAACCAAAAGTTTTTTTTATTAGGGAGCTATAAGGGTTAAAAATTGACCAACGATTTCTCATTTTTCCAACAAAACTTACAAAACCATTTTTTTAGGGACCACATCACATTTGAAGTCACTTTGAGGGGCCTTTATTACAGAAAATACCCAAAAGTAACACCATTCTAAAAACTGCATCCCTCAAGGTGCTCAAAACCACATTCAAGAAGTTTATTAACCCTTCAGGTGCTTTGTAGAAATTTTTGGAATGTGGAAGAAAAAATTAACATTTAACTTTTTTCACAAAAATGTTACTTTAGACCCCAATTTTTTATTTTCGCAAGGGTATCAGGAAAAAATGGACCCCAAAATGTGTTGTGCAATTCCTCCTGAGCACGCCGATACCCCATATGTGGGGGGAAAACCACTGTTTGTCCGCACGGCAGGGTTCGGAAGGGAAGGAGCCATTTGACTTTTTGAATGTAAAATTTGCTTAAATAATTAGCAGACGCCATGTTGCGTTTTTTGGAGAGCCCCTGATGTGCCTAAACAGTGGAAACCCCCCACAAGTGACCCCATTTTGGAAACTCGAACCCCAGGGAACTTATCTAGATGTGTGGTGAGCACCCTGAACCCCCAGGTGCTTCACAGAAGTTTATAACATTGAGCCGTAAAAATAAAATTGTCACATTTTTCCAACAAAAATGTTTTTCAGCCCCCAATTTTGCATTTTCATAAGGGTAACAGGAGAAATTGCACCATACAATTTGTTGTGCATTTCTCCTGAGTAGGCAGATACCCCATATTTGGGGGAAAACCACTGTTTTGGCGCACAACAGGGTTAGGAATGGAAGGAGCGCCATTTGACTTTTTGAATGTAAAATTTGCTTGAATAATTAGCGGACATCATGTCGCGTTTGGAGAGCCCCTGATGTGCCTAAACAGTGGAAACACCCCACAAGTGACACCATTTTGGAAACTAAACCCCTCAAGGTTTTTATCAAGGGGTATAGTGACCATTTTGAACCCAGAGGTACAACACAGAATTTGATAACATTAGGTCATCATATTGAATAAGTTGTCATTAGTTTTGAGTGCAAGTGCTCGCTACTTGAGTTTGTATTGAGTACTCGGGTATGCACCAAGTATCCTGGGTGCTCAAGTGACATGCTCGAGTCCCCACCCGCATGTTTCACGGTTGTTAGACACCCAAAAAAAGACATGCAGGGATCGCTCGTGCATGGCAGACAATCCCTGCGAGTTTTTTTTTCGGCTGTATAACAGCTGCAAAACATATGGGGCGAAGACTCAAGCATGTCACTCGAGCACCCACGATACTCGGTGCATACCCGAGCACCCGATGCAAACTCAAGTAGCGAACACTTGCGCTCAACACTAATCGCTGTATCGTCATCATTTTTTTTCTTTACTTCTGAAAAAATCCCAACCCCAACACAACCCTAACCCTAACACTAATCCTAGCCTAACCGTAACCCTAGACCAACCCTAACACAACCCTAACCCTAGCACAACCCTAACCCTAGCCCAACCGTGCGGTATAAGTGATTAGACGACTTTATTCTTCGGTTCGGTGCGATTACAGCGATACCAGATTGATAGCTGTCACACTAAAAACCCCTTTTTTTTTGCAAAGACTAGTTTTTGCATCGCCATTTTTTTAGAGCTATAATTTTTCCATATTTCAGCAGACAGTCATGTGACGGCTTGTTTTTTGCGGGACAAGTTGATGTTTTTCCTGTTACCATTTTCGGGCATGTGACATTTTTTGATCTGATTTTTGGGAGGCAGAATAAACAAAAACCAACAATTCAGGAATTGTTTTTTTGTTTTTTTAATGTCGTTACGCGTGTAGTAAAATTGATAATGCAGCGCTATTCTTCAGGTCAGTACGTTCACAACGGTACCACATTTATATTGTTTCTTTTATGTTTTGGCGCTTTTACACAATAGAAACTAGTGTTGAGCGAGTATGTTCTGTTAACCCTTTCGCCGAGAATGCTCGGCCGAGCACTGAGTAGTTACAGCTGCTCGGTGATATTGTTGAATCACTCCCATGTGCATGATTTGCGACTGTTTGACAGATTTAGTACATGTAAGGAATGTCTATTTCTTACACATTCCTCACATGTACTAAAGCTGCCAAACAGTTGCAAATCATGCACACGGGAACGATTCAACAATATCACCGAGCAGCTGTAACTACTCGGTGCTCGGCCCGAGCATACTTGCTGAAAGGGTTAACAGAACATACTCGCTCAACACTAATAGAAACTATTTTATAGAAAAAAGAATTGTTTTTGCATCGCTTTATTCTGAGAGATATAACTTTTTTATTTTTCGGCTGATGGAGCTGTATGGCGGCTTATTTTTTTGCGGAACATGATGATCTTTTCAGCGGTACCATTTTTATTTACATTCGTCTTTTTGATCGCGTTTTATTCCATTTTTTGTTTGGCGGTATGATGATAAAGCATCGTTTTTTGCTTCATTTTTTTTTTTTTTACAGTGTTAATTAAAGGGGTTAACTAGTGGGACAGTTTTATAGGTCAGGTCGTTCCGGACGTGATGATACCAAATTTGTGTACTTTTTTTTTTTTTTTTTCCAGAAGAATATTTATTTATGGGTACAGTATATTTTTATTTTTTGGGGATTCTTTTTTTCATTTTTTTACAATTTTTTTTATTTTTTTTCACTTTCTGACACTTTTGGAGCTTTTATACTTTGTCCCACTATGGGACTTTCACTTTTTACATTCTGATCGGCTATATAGCATAGGAATGCAGCACCATCCCTGTGCTATACAGCCTGTCAGTGCTGCACAGGGAGCAGTTACTTTGGTCGCGCACTGCGCATGACCAAAGTAACTTCTTGCCTCCTAGTGACCCGGATTTTGTCATGACATCGGGTCACCATGACAACATCCGGGACCCAGCACAGACACCGCAGGACACCGGAAAGGAGGTAAATATCGACGCTTACCTACCCCCTTGCTCCCGCAATGCTGCGATCGACTTTGATCGCAGCATTTCGGGGGTTATGTGCAAGGAGCGGTGCAGCACTGCTTCTTGCACATAGTACTGGGTGTCAGCTGTGACAATCAGCTGACACCTGGCGGCGATCACGCCCGCCACAGCCTGTGTGCGGGCGAAATCGCCAGGGAGTACTAATACGTATCTGGCCATAAGGTCCAGGGCGCAGATACGTATTGGTACGCCTTAGGCCGGAAAGGGGTTAAAAGGCGTGTGCCTCTTAAAGAAGACCATTCACCAAGTTCATGTTGAACTGGACAAACAATGTAATAGGGGCTGCAGAACAGAATACTATTTTTTTTTTTATTTCGACTTTCCGTTGCGGAGATATTAGCAATCAAAGTATTTGGCACCTAATAAGTTAAAATTTTTAAATCCAATTGGGTGTTATCAGACAGTTTTTATTGGGGGTGTGTACTTCATCACCATGTATGATGCTAACCAATCATAAGCAGGTAGCACCAAAGGAAAGAAGAACACTCCCTTACAATAGCTTACAGCAGGTTTCTCAGTATGTGAAATGTAATTTTACAGCTCTGATCTCCTGGTCTAACTTCCTGAATGAGTTAGTGTGGGGAGATGCAGTACACTTGAGTTTGGCTGTGTCACATTACAAACCCTTCTATCATCTCTTCTGATTACTGAGTGTTTCAGTATTCACACTTATGTCTGCTGTGCTCATGCAAGTAATCCTTCTGCATTGAGATCAGGGCTGTATTTATATTTATTTTATTTTACTCACTTATATAGCGCCATTAATTCCACAGCGCTTTACAGACATTATGGGCACTGTCCCCATTGGGGCTCACAATCTAAATTCCCAATCAGTATGTCTTTGGAGTGTGGGAGGAAACTGGAAACCCACGCAAACATGGGGAGAACATACAAACTCCTTGCAGATGTTGTTCTTAGTGGGATTTGAACCCAGGACCTCAGCGCTGCAAGGCTGCAGTGCTAACCATTGAGCCACCATGCCGCCCCATATCTCTCAGATGTCGATCCTGTCTGTTCTGGACTACCCTTGTGTTCGATATAAGAACACCCTACTCTGAGCCGACTGCAGAATAATTACATGGTGAGCACAGCAGACATAAGCGAGATACTGACACCGTAAGCTCTCAACTCAGGACAGATAGTGTGGGGGAGAAGAACAGAGCTAATTGAATGGTTTGTAATGTGACACAGCTAAACTCAGCTACCCTGCCCCTCTCCACATACTGACTCATGTAGGAGGTTAGACCCGGAGATTACACACTGAGAAACCCAAGCTATGGTGGCAGCATGTTCTTTTTCTGCTGTTTCTGCCTGCTTTTGATTGGTTACCATCATACAGGGAGAAGATATACATGCCCCTAGTGAAAACTATCTGATGTTATCCACTTGGACTTTAAAAAAAGTTAACTCATTAGGTGCCAAATACTCTGATTTCTAAAATCTCTGCAATGGACAGGAGAAATAAAAAAAAAAAACGCTTTATTCTGCTCTGCAGCCACTATTACATCCTGTGTTCAATTCAACATAAAACATTTTGGTGAAAGGTCCTCTTTAATGAATTAGGAACATCTAACTCCACCATGCCCCATCAATGAGACTGGCATTGTTCACGCCGGTCTTGATGAAACGGGGCCTAAATGTTTACATATATAAGGTGATATTCACATCACAATCTCGGTATCTGCTGACCAAGTCGGAAAGGTTCCGTTCGTTAGAGCCATAGAGTATAATGGGTAAATGTAGTGCAGACATGTTATGTTTGATCATCTTTATGTAAGGTATGTTTCTTAAAAAAGTTGTAAGCAAAACTTAATAGTACTAACTAGTGATGAGCGAGCATGCTTGCTACTGCTGGGTGCTCGCCCAAGCATCTCGCCGAGTATTTCCGGGTTGCTCGGGCAGGAACTCGGGTCCCCTCCCTGCATGTTTGACGCTCTTTAGAGAGCCAATAAACATGCAGGGATTGCCTGCCATGCACTGTAATGCCGTAGCCATGTTATTTGTGGGCATTACAGTGATTGGCTGGCCGCACAGCGTCATCAGGTATATATCAGACCTGGCGCCGCCATGCTCGTCACAGTCACTCCGGATCAGACAGTGTAGGGAAAGGCTGCTGCTGCGTCAGGGACAGATTTAATTGTGTATTAGGTAGTGTAGGGAGAAAAACCGTACATTACACATATCCATCTTAACAAACAGTCCTTCTGAGGACTAATCCATCTGCAGAGATATCAGGCAGGCAGTGTATATAGGCAGGCAGTGTATATAGCAGACTGAAGTGCATATAGCACAAGAGGCTCCATTCCAATTCAGCCTTCTGCTGCTGTTAGATATTTCTATACAAAGGCCCAGGTCTCAGGGGCCAGGAATACTTTTCTTTGGATCTTAATCCTCATTATTTGCTTAAAAAGCAATCCAGAGAACACCGTTTTTCTGCGCCATTTGCTTGTTGGCACTGCAGAATACAGCCGGGTCCTTTCCATATTAAAGCGCTAGAAATCCAGCTATTTAAAACTGTGTTTTCTCCGTCAAACGGATCACATATACGTTGACAGAAAATACTGCCATTTCTGGCCTACAATAAAAATTTCCTTTAGTGTGTCATTGAAGCAATTCACCGCAGTTTGCTGTTCAAACTACTTACCTACAGGCCAGGTATTTAAAACTCTGTTTTCTCTATCACACGGATCACATATAAGTTCGCTTCAAACTCAGTCATTTGTAGAGAGCGTGGAAGATACTGTCCTCCATTTGAAATGGGCAAGGCACGTGGCAAGGGACGGGGAACTGGACGTGATGGTAATGGAGCATGCAGAGGCCGAGGACAAGGCCGTGGGCAAGCTGAAATTGTGCCACAACAAACACCCACATCTTCTCGCCTGACCTTCCTGTCTCAATTTCTAGGGGACCGCAGCACACCACTATTGAACCCAGAGCAGTGTCAAAAGGTTGTTGGTTGGATAGCGGATAATGCTTCCAGTCACTTAGCCACCACCACCACCCTGTCTTCCACACGGTCAAGTCTCAGTAGCCGTGAGTCTGGACCGCATATTCCTCACCCTGATCCTCCTTCCTCCCACCATTCCGAGTACCCAGAGACAACTGATCCCACACTTGGAGACTCTGAAGAGCTGTTCACTTTTCCATTTATAGATTCGGGCATCTCGCCCGGTCCACTTGAAGCGGGGCAAGAGGAGATCGTGTGTAGCGATGCACAAATATTTGAGCAGCCATGGTCACACGAAGGCGACGGTGGGAAAGTGTCACAAGAGGTGGACGATGATGAGACACAATTGCCAGAAAGTCAGGAGGAGGACCAGGGTGCGGAAGTGGAAGACGAGGTGGTGGATGATATAGTAACTGACCCAACCTGGCAGGAGGACATGTAGAGCGAGGACAGCAGCACACAGGGGGAGGAAGGCAGAGCACTCCAACAGGCAGGAAGAAGCAGTGTGGTGGCCACAGACAGAAGGCAGGCAACCGTTCCCTGTAACACCAACACGAAGAAAGTTGCCAGTACAACTGTTAGGTCTTCCCGAGTCTGGTTGTTTTTTAAAGACTCTGCCGATAACCCCAAAAAGGCCATTTGCACCACCTTCCAGGCCAGCATCAGCAGGGGTGGCAAAACGACCAGCCTGACCACCACCAGCATGATCAGGCACATGGCAGCAAAGCACCTGACTTTGTGGGCCGAACCCCAGGGTCCAGGAACAGTCTCTGTGGGTGGCACCATTGCTTCTTCCGCTGTTGTGCATGCAAGCCAATCCCCTGTCCATGGTGCATGCGAAGACGCGTCCTGCCCTGCACCTGTCGTTGCACACTCTGAAGTAGCAGCATCAGGAAGCACGTCCATGTCCTTGTCCCAGCGCAGCGTTCAGTTGTCCATACCCCAGTCCTTGGAACGCAAGCACAAATATGCAGCCAACGCCCCACAGGCCACACTACTAAATTCTCACATTTCACGACTGCTTGCGCTCGAAATGTTGCCTTTTAGGCTCGTGGAGACAGAAGCATTCCGCAACCTGATGGCGGAGGCCGTCCCTCGGTACTCGGTCCCCAGCCGCCACTATTTCTCCCGGTGTGCCATCCCCGCATTACACAAGCATGTGTCCCAAAACATTAGCCGTGCTCCCAACAATGCAGTTACCGGTAAAGTCCACCTAACCACGGACACGTGGACAAGTGCTTGTGGGCAGGGACGGTACATCTCGCTGACGGCACACTGGGTTAACATAGTGGAAGCCGGGACCCAGTCGGACCTTGGGACGGAACACGTCCTCCCGACGCCAAGGATTGCGGGCCCTAGGTCAATCAGGGTTGCCCCCACGGTCTACAGCTCCTGCACCTCATCCTCCTCAGCCTCCTCCTCTTCAGCCTCCGTCCCCAAAATGACCACATCAGTCACAAGCTGGAAGCACTGCAGCTCTGCCTCAGTCAAGCGGCAACAGGCTGTGCTGAAGCTAATATGCATAGCTGAAAAACCGCACAATGCTGAAGAGTTGTGGACAGCTCTGAAACAGCAGGCAGATCTGTGGCTCACACCACTGAACCTACAGCCAGGCATGGTCATGTGTGACAATGGTCGAAACCTGGTGGCGGCTCTGAGGCGAGGTGAGCTCACACACGTACCATGCCTGGCCCATGTGCTTAACCTCGTGGTTCAACGGTTTCTCAAATCCTACCCGGAGCTGCCAGATCTGCTTGTTAAAGTACGCCGCCTGTGTGCCCATTTTAGAAAGTCAGCTACAGCTTCCGCCGCTCTTGCCGTGCTTCAGCAGCGTTTGTAGCTTCCGGCTCACAGACTGGTGTGTGATGTCCCCACGCGTTGGAACTCTACACTGCAGATGTTGGGAAGGATTTGTGAGCAGAGGAGGGCAGTTGTTGAGTACCAGCATCAACAAGGCCATCGCTATTCAGTTCAGACTCCACACATAAGACCTCAGGAGTAGACATGGATGTCAGACATATGTACCATCCTCCAAAACTTTGAGGACTCCACCAACATGGTGAGCGGTGATGACGCCATAATTAGCGTCACCATCCCGCTTCTCTGTCTTCTGAAACGCTCTCTGCTCACAATCAAAGAGGATGCATTGCAGGCGGAGCACGATGAGATGGAGCAAGGAACCATACAGGGTGATTACACACAGCCAAGCCTCATCTCATCCCAACGTGGATTGGGTGACAATGAGGAAGAGAAGGAGGAGGAGGAAGGACAGGAGCTAGTTTCATGCACTATAGACAGTACTGCCTGCACAGCTGTCATACCGTCTGTTCAGCATGGATGGCCAGAGGACAGAGAGGAGGAGGAGGAGAGCATGGTCAGTCATCCTCTTGGTGAGGACACGGAAGTCTTGCCTGTTAGCAGTCTGGCACGCATGGCTGAGTTTATGTTACGCTGCCTTTCTCATGACCCTCGCGTTCTCAAAATTCTGGGCGATAGTCATTACTGGTTGGTGACACTTCTAGACCCATGCTACAAGGAGAACTTTCTATCTCTTATTCCTGAGGCGGACAGGTCTACAAAATGGGGCTGTACCAGAAGGCCCTATTAAAGAAATTCCCATCTGAAAACGCTGGCGGCAGAGGGCACACTTCGTTGGACAACCAAGGAGTACAGGCGAGAGAGACACAACTTCAATCCAGCAGAGGCAGGGGAACACTGTCAAAGTTCTGGAAGAGTTTTCTCAGACCCTCCCATAGCACAGGCCGAGGCGCGGGGTACTCTCACAAGGAGTGCAAAGTTTGGGAAGATGCTGAGGGAGTACCATGCCGACCGTATCAACGTCCTCCGTGATTCCGCTGTGCCTTATAATTATTAGGTATCCAAGCTGGATACGTGGAATGAACTGGCTCTCTATGCCTTGAGGTCCTGGCCTGCCCTGCCGCCAGTGTTTTATCAGAGCGGGCATTTAGTGCCCCTGGTGGAATTATAACTGATAAGCGCATCCGTCTGTCAACTAAAAATGCTGACAGGCTGACTCTTATAAAAATGAACAAGGGCTGGATTGGGCCAGGCTTCTCAACACCACCGAATGATAGCAGTGTAACATAAACTCAAATCCAGTGTCTTTTCTTGGGAGGTGTATACCCATGCACCTTTTCACACCCACACATGGGTATACGCTTCCTGATTTTGGCTATTTGCTCTAGTCCTCCTCCTTCTCCTCATCCTCCACCACCATATCACCAGGGTGACCGTGGTCCGTGAAGCAACACCCACATAATTTTTTTAAAGGGTGTTTATGATGCCCGCAAAAAAAAAAATGTATACAGTATGTTCATGTATACCCCCCAGGGGTAAATGTTTGTCAGCTCATACACTTAGTGCATGGGCATTACAAGTATAGGAGGCCTGCTCCTTTCTAATGGGAACATTTTTTTATGAGGCCCTCCTCCACGTCTCTTCCAAGGGTCATTGAAGAGCCTCCAAATTTTTGGCAGCCCCTGCATTCACTGCATAGGCCAACACTATGGGAGACTCTCTGCTTTCTAATGGGAATTTGTCGTTACTGTGGCCCTGCTCTATGTGTCTTTAAATTCTTAGTGGGGTATTTCCTAAAATTGGTTAGTCGTTGGACTCACTGCATACCCTATAACTGTATAGCAGACTCTCTCCTTTCTAATGGGAACATGTCGTACCTTGTCACTGTGGCCCTGCTCCATATGTCTTTAAATTCTTAGTGGGGTTTTTCCGAAAATTGGTTAGTCGTTGGACTCACTGCACACACTATAACTGTATAGCAGACTCTCTCCTTTCTAATGGGAACATGTCGTACCTTGTTACTGTGGCCCTGCTCCGTGTGTCTTTAAATTCTTAGTGGGGTTTTTCCTAAAATTGGTCAGCCGTTGGACTCACTGCATACCCTATAACTGTATAGCAGACCCTCTCCTTTCTAATGGGAAGATGTCGTACTTGTTACTGTGGCCCTGCTCTGTGTGTCTTTCAATTCTTAGTGGGGTTTTTCCTAAAATTGGTCAGCTGTTGGACTCACTGCATACCCTATAACTGTATAGCAGACTCTCTCCTTTCTAAATGGAATTTGTCGTCACTGTGGCCCTGCTCTATGTGTCTTTAAATTCTTAGTGGGGTTTTTCCCAAATTTTGGTAGCCCTTGCAGTCACAGCATGGGCATTACCACCCGCTCCTTTATAATGGGAACATTTTTTTTACTACGACCCTCCTCTATGTCTCTTCAAAGGTGTATTGGGTTGCGTCCAAATTTTTGGCAGCCCTTGCAGTCACTGGATACGCAATAACAGTATAGGAGACCCACTTGTTAATAATGGGAAAAACAAAGCATAGCCGGCTGATGGCTCTCTAACAATAGCGAGGGCCAACTGCTGGCCTTTTAAGAATAGTAAGGGCCGTCTGATGGCCCTCTAAAAATAGGCTTTATGACTTTCAGAGTTCCTCCATCATAAAAAAAACAGGATGTGTCTGATGATGTGTCACACACCACATTGCCAGATAAGGTTGTAAAATGTTAAAATGACATTTCCCGGTGAAACAAACAATAGGATCTTTCTTTAATATAAAAAACAGCGTCACCAATTTAACCTCAATATAATCACATTGTTCAGCTCATGCACCTCCTCCTCCATCTCCGAAATGATTACATCAGTCACAAGCTGACAGCACTGCAGCACTGCCTTGGCCAAGCGGCAACAGGCTGTGCTGAAGATAACATGCTTAATGCTTAGGTGACAAACCGTCCAGCGCTGCAGAGTTGTTGAAAGCTGTAACACAGCAGCCTGATCTGTGGCTCTCACCGCTGAACATACAGCCAGGCATGGTCGTGTGTGACAATGGGTGGAACCTGGTGACGGAGAAATGACAGCTGGGGTAGATACGGTTTCCCTCTATGCCAGTCCTTTCACCGAGCTAAAGTATATGGCTGTGGTGAAATACAACTCCCACTGAGAAGCTGTTTCAGATTGAAAAACATTGTGCCCACCAGAGGATTTGATTCTGAGGGATAACCTTTCTCACACGCTCAAGAGCCCCATAGCAGCTGCAAAGTTAGCGCTATCATGAACTCTCCTGAGGTAGAAGCCAAGGCACACCAGAGTATTCTCTGGTGGGACCGTTCAACCCTACCGAGAAGCAGTCCTTGCTAAGAAAAGTGTGTGGGAAGGTTCTTGGACACTATTTTTACTGAGGAGGAAACACACGCAAACACGGGGAGAACATACAAAGTCCTTGCAGATGTTGTCCTTGCTGGGATTTGACGCTATCACTGGCCGCTCATAGGCATTACGTGACCCCCGGTTGATCCCAGCGCTGCAAGGCTTCAGTGCTAACCACTGATCCAATGTACTGCCGCTCACCCTCTAATACCTAACAGGCTGGAGAAACTTACACCTACTGCCACTCTATCTTCAGCTCCTTTGTGAGAAAATGTATTTGGGCAGCCACTCAGTGTACCAAATAAAATTCCTGAGAAGGAAATTGGGGATGGCTTCGCTACTGGTACTGGGGGCAGTGCTAATACCATGGCGTTGTACCATAGTTTGCAGGAAATATTCCAGGATGGTAGGAGGCAAGCAAATTCCCACAGAAAAGTACCAGTAGTAATGTTCAGGCCACATTTCAAGTGCAAGCAACTTTAGAGGACTTCCTGGGAGAAATGACACGCAGGGTAGATACGTTTTCTCTCTATGCCAGTCCTTTCACCGAGCTAAATACAACTCTCAGCAAAAAAAGTTGTGGACTGGCTCCGTACCGTCCCTGGCCACATTCACCTGTCCACGTTTTTGGTTAGGCGGTCCTTCCCAGTAAGTGCACTGGGGAGGGCACGGGTAATGTTGTGGGACCCGTGCTTGTGGAAGGCGGAGGCGATACCGGGAAATATAGTGGCAGCTGGGGACCAAGTAGGGACACCCGGCCGCCGCCGGCATGAGGTTATGAAAAGCTTCCGCCTCCACGAGCCTAAAAGGCCACATTTCAAGTGCAAGCAGCTGTCAAAAATTTGGCAGTATAGTATTGCAGCCTATGGGTGGGTGGCTGCCTGCATACTTGTGCTTGCATTCCAAGGAATGGGGTAGGGACAACTTAACGCTGCACTGGGACAAGGACACGCGTGGACGGTGATTGTTGTAAGTCTGCAACGACAGGTGCATGGCGGGAGGCATCTTCGAATGCGCCAAGGATCACTTATGATGGGCACACTTTTAGACAGTGACCTGGGAGTCAGAGATGCTTCCAGAGGTCTTCCCCATGCTGTTCCCATGTCTTTTCAGCACTGTATGCATGTGTCTGATGATGTGTCACACACCACATGGCCAGATAAGGTTGTAAAGTGTTAAAATGACATTTCCTGGTGAATGCATTTGTCTTGGTTGAAAGCAATGCAAAAGTGCAAAAACGCATCAAAAACGCTACGTGTGAACATAGCCCAAGTTCTGGAGGAGTATTTTTGTTTTTGGCTATTTATTTTGCCTTATATAGAAGTCATTAGCCTGGAAAGGATGTTCCTTAACATATTTCCCAGGAAAATCCATTTTGGTTTCGTTTTTGTATGTTTTATTGTGAGTCTGTAAAAGTGGCGTAATACTCTGAACACATTGCTGACAGCAGTGATCTGGGAGTCAGAGATGCTTCCAGGGGTCTTCCCCATGCTGTTCCCATGTCATTTGAGCACTGTTCCCATCGATTTGGGCAATTTTTAGGCCCTCTGCAGACCGCCGGGGGGAGCCGCCTGAAAAATGCTCGAGTTTCCCATAGACTTACATTGGGCTCGTTGCTCGGGACTAGTGTTGAGCCACGCACGTAGTGTTCGAGTTCGGTTCGGTTCGTCGAACACCCGTGTGTTCGCCGAACTGTTCGTCGAACTGTTCGTCGAACATCTTCGAACACCATTAAAACCAATGGCAGGCAAACAAAAACACATAGAAACACATAGAAAACACCTTCAAAGGTGTCCAAAAGCTGACAAACTGCTCAGAAGACACAACTAACACATGGAAAAGTGACAAGGAGTAAAAGGAGGGGGAGACACAAATATAGGCATGTCATGCCCTTCTAAAATCCAAAAAGTGAGAAGCCGACACGTTCAGTCCGCTCCTGCCCGTGCCACCTCCGTGTCGCCGGGTTTGCGCCAGAGCCGCGGTGAACCCTGATGGCCAGCCCCCCTCTCCCAATACTGGTGCCTGTCCGCTGGTGGGTCGAGCGAGCCCCCCTGTGGTGGAGGCAGCTCTAAGCTTTTTAATTTAAATTGTCTCTCTAATTTGAATGAATACACTTTAAATCCATTTACAAGGATCTATTGGAGGGCAAGTCTCATGCCAGCAGCCGCGTAATTCCAGCTCCAGTAGCGTCCACTAAAGCTGCTGCAGTTAAAAAGCTTTTATAAGGATCGAGCTCGGCTGTCCACCGCAAGGCATCCTACTGCCAGTCCCAGCCCCTATGCCTTGGGGTGCCTCCTGATGCTCTTCACTGAGTATCCCGTGGTCCCGAAGCATTTCCTTTAAAAAAATTAAGTGTCCAAACTACAGGTGGTGTAGCTTGCTTAACAGCCGGGATAATCCGCTGACTAGCAGACACTGCTACTAGGCACAAAGTATTTCCTGGGCTAGATGGAGTTAAAAATTTGTAATTAGATACTCTCGTTGGATGCTGAGAAAGCATTCCATAGAGTCTCCTGGCACGCCATATATGATTCTCTTAAAAAGCTTGGAGTAGGGGTCTAGGGGACCCTTTTATAGCAAAAATCACGGCCCTGTATCACAATACGTCACCTAGGCTGAAGATAAATGGAACTGTAGCACCCTGAGGGCTCGGTTGCTACAGAGGTATTGCACCTCACCCAGAGGTGTGATATCTCACTCTCAGGTAAGGATGGAGTGTGGATCAGGACCCGACACCTGCATGCATTACACCACATTGCCGTGGGGCAGGGCGACCAATATGCCTCTGAGATGGGCACGACAGTCCCTGTCCCTGGCTGGAGTGGGGGGAGGGAACACTGAGGAAGGGGAACCCTGTAGTGCAGGAGCAGGGAGGAAGCAGTTCCTGGGTGCATTGAGAAGGGAGTATAAAAGGTGGGCACCATCTTAGTTCAGTGCAGAGAAGTCTGAGCAGAAGTGGCAGGGAGCAGGGGCTCTGCATGAGCTCTGCTCCGGAGGCGGGCCTAGTAACAGAGGCCCAGGCCTGGAAGAGGGAGAAGGAAGGAAGAGGAGCGGAGAAGGCTCCAGGAACGAGGAATGAAGGGATCCCAGGGGTGCGGACGGGCGAGTCGCCACCGCACGCCCGAATCCACCTGCGTGGAGGGGTCAGGCCAAAGGGGGAGACCGGTCCCCGAACTAGTGGAGGCAGGAAACGACCCTCAGCTAGAAACCGGAGGCTCTGACATTTTATGTGGCGCAGCCCCTCGCTACACCCGCTAGGAAGGCACCACATAGGGTCAGGGAAACTGGCGCCAAGTTTACCAAGAGGAGGCCCGAGGCAGCCGGACAGAAGGGTTGGTAAGAAAGGCCAGACAAAGGACACACAAAGGGGGTCCTGTGAAGCGCTCCAAAGTTATCTGGGAGTTGTCTGAGCCCCTCACCTGGTGAGCACAGTACGACGTGGGCAGCCGTTACCTGCAGACGTGGTCTGGATAATAAGAACTGTGAGTAAAGGCCCTGGACTGCATCACTGACTCCGTGTCGTTACTGCTGCTGCCCTGCACCATCACCCCCATCCTCCGCATACACTGCCCTGAGGCTATACTCCTCCCGTGGGGAGTTATGCTACGCTCTGCTGCACCCACAACACCAGCCTCAGCGGTCTGCCCTGCAGCGGCGGTTCACTCTGACCGCAATCCACGGGTGGCGTAGTCGGACATTTAAACATCAAAACCACATAAATAGTTCCGCCACTGGTTTGACCACCCTGAGCCACGGAACCGGGTCGCCGCCACGAAGACTACAACCACCAGCATCCACCAAAAAGGGTCCGGCTCCGGGTGTCCCAAGGCCCAGGGGGTGCATCAGAACATTTTCATCACCTTTCACAATCACCAATGGGACAAGGCAGGGATGTCCTCTGTCCCCTCTCTTATACATCCTAGTGACGGAGCACCTGCTCTCATCAATTCGCCATAACCCCAATATTAGGTGGATTGAGGTGGGAGGCACCGAGTACAAGTGCTCTCTATTTGCTGATGATGTCCTAGTATATATCACTCAATCACATATATCCATCCATGCTGTTATGGCTGAAATAGATCACTTTGTTACATGGTCAAATTTTAAAATCAATGCAGCGAAGTCTGAGGCCCTCGATGTCTCCCTCCCCAAATCCATATAGGATTCCATCCAGTCCAACTTTCCCTTTGCCTGGCCCTCACAGGGTATCAAATACTTAGGAATTCCTATTCATAGAGACCTCTCCCATCTATGTTATCTTAATTTTGGGCCCTTTATTGAACAACTCCATACAGACCACGGTTGGCAAGTTAGAACTGTAAGATTCACTACGTGAACCACTGGTGTTTTGTGGAAAAGCACATGTACACTGTGTTCCAAATTATTATGCAAAAAGTGTTTAGGAGTGATAAGGGAAGAATTTGTTTGTTTGTCAGTTAAACTCATTGATGGTGATGTGTGTCAGGGCTCTTTATATCACTGTAAGCAATTGCAGACACCTGTGCTAATTAGTTTGGCAGGTGTGTCCAATGAAAGGCAAGACTACTTAAGAAGGCTGTCTCACATTATTAAGCAGCCTACATTTTCTGCCAAAATGGGAAAGAAAAAGGATGTGTCGGCTGCTGAGAAGCAACAAATTGTGGAGTGTTTAGGTCAAGGCATGACTACAATCAACATTGTGCGATGATCAGGATGAAGTGTCTTGGCAATCAAGAAGTATGTAGCTGATTCACAGTACACACGTGTGCGTGCTGATAAGGGCAAATTGAGGACTCTTTCCTACAGGCAATTACGTCAGGTTAAAAGAGCAGCGGCAAAAAAGCCTTGTCATTGCAGCAGACAAGTTTTTGAAGCTGCTGGTGCCTCCAACGTCCCCCGAACAACAAGATGCAGGGTCCTTCAGAGGTTTGCAGCTGTGCATACGCCATCCTGTCGACCTCCTCTATCCACTTCACACAAGCAGAAACGGCTCCAGTGGGCTAAACATTACATGAAGACTGATTTCAAAACTGTTTTGTTCACGGATGAGTGCCGTGCAGCGCTCGATGGTCCAGATGGATGGAGTGGAGGATGGCTGGTTGATGGACACCCCACGCAAACACGGCTACAGCGCCAACAAGGAGGAGGTGGAGTAATGTTTTGGGCTGGAATCATGGGGAGAGAGATTGTCGGCCCCTTTAGGATCCCTGAAGGCGCTAAAGATGAACTCCATAATGTATGTGGATTTTCTCAAACAGCACTTCCTGCCATGGTTCAAGAAGACGAACCGTGTATTTCACAGCAAGATCATTTTTTTGCATGATAATGCACCATCTCATGCTGCACATAAAACATCTGCATCTCTGGCTGATATGGGCATAAAAGGGGACAAACTTATGGTGTGACCCCCATGCTCCCCTGACCTCTACCCCATTCAGAACCTCTGGAGCATCATCAAAAGGAGTGTCTATGATGGCGGGAGGCAGTTCACATCTAAGCAACACCTCTGGGAGGGTATTCTGTCCTCATGCAAAACAATTGAAGCAGAAACCATCCAAAACCTGACAAATTCAATGGACGAGAGAGTTCAGAAGCTCCTTTCGAACAAGGGGTCCTATGTGAAAATGTAACATCACCTAGAATAAAGTTTTGAGTTGAAAACGGTTTGATTTCAGTTTCTAATAACCTGCTAATGCTTATAATTTCAAAAATGACCATTTTTTTGGTCTTTATTAAAATGAAAAGGTTGATCGAAAAGTTTGGGGGATCTAAGAGTGTGGCAACCCAGTAGTCATGATTACTTCGAATTCTGACAATATGAGGGTCATGTTGCAGGTAGTGCAGCAAGAAGGCACTTATGTGTCTTGCGCATCTCGGAGCCCCAAAATTATTTTCCGGGCTAGATGCAGCTAAAAATTATTATTAATTTTAAATCTGGTGGAGCTTAGTATAGATGGCCTAATAGGATCAGTGCTGCACACTTCTACAAAGCCCAAATTATTTTCCAGCCAAGATACAGATAAACATGTAATTTGAAAGCTTAAAACGGTTGGTAGGGTGATTTTAACCAATCATCAAGCTTTTACTCTCCCCAGGATGACACAGGGGTAGAAAAGTCGTTTCGGATCCATGATTTGTTCATCTTTATGAACGTGAGTCTGTCTACATTATCAGTGGAGAGCCGCGTGCGCTTATCTGTCAGCACACCACCAGCAGCGCTGAACACACGTTCAGACAGAACGCTGGCTGCGGGGCATGACAAGATCTCCAAGGCGTAAGTGGCTAGCTCCGGCCATTTATCCAGATTGGAAGCCCAAAAAGAGCAAGGGTCCAGTGACACAGTCATGGCTTCAATGTTTACTTGGAGATACTCCTGTACCATCGTCTCTAGGCGTTGACTATGTGTCAGACTTCTTGTCTCCTGTGGCCTTGCAAAGGATGGGCTAAAAAAGTGGTGAAATGATTCCGCAAAATTGATGTTACCAGCAGATACTGTAGTTCTGTTACGGTTTGAGTGCTGAACACTTGACGGTCCCACGGTTGGCAAGTTGGAACTGTGAGATTCACTACGTGCACCACTGGTGTTTTGTGGAAAAGCACATGTAAGATTCTGCAACAGTCTCTGCTGATACTCCTGCATGCATGCATCCCTTTCTATGGCAGGAATAATTTCGGCAAATTTACTTTTGTACCGGGGATCTAACAGTGTGGCAACCCAGTAGTCAGGATTATTTCTAATTCTCACAATTCGAGGGTTATGTTGCAGGTAGTGCAGCAAGAAGGCACTCATGTGTGTTGCGCATCCAGGAGCACCAAGTCCCTGTTGTGTTGGTGGCGAGGTAACAATCATGCTTCCTTCCTCTGTCCTCTCCCCCCAACCTCGCACAACAGAAATGTGATCAAGGTCTCCCTCATCTGATGAGTCTTCCATCAGTTCGTCCTCCACTTCTTCCTGGGCTCCTGCACCTTCCTCACTAGTTTGGCTGCTACCATGCGCCCTGGTAAAACCATCTCCCCCACCCTCACATGCCTGCCGCCTTGGTGCTCCCGACCGTCTGGACCTTACAGATGTTAGCCCTTCCGCATACAACTCCTCCTCCTCTACTTCCTCCACCTCCTCTTGTGCCACCACCTGACTCCGAATTCTGTTTAACATGTGCTCCAGCATGTAAATCACCGGAATAGTCATGCTGATAATGGCATCGTCAGCACTAAACATCTTCGTCGCCATTTCAAAACTGTGCAGAAGGGTGCATAGGTCCCTGATCTGAGACCACTCCTCCAGCGTGATTTGCCCCACCTCTGGATCTCGTTGGCCCAGGCTATACGTCAGAACGTATTGCACCAGGGCTTGTCGGTGCTGCCACAATCGCTGCAACATGTGCAGAGTTGAATTCCACCGGGTAGGCACATCGCATTTTAGCCGGTGAAGTGGCAGGCCCAACGACTTCTGTAGAGATGTAAGTCGCTGAGCTGCGGGATGCGAACGGCGGAAGTGAGCACACAGCGACCGTGCCCTCTGCAGAAGGCCATCTAGTCTGGGATAGTGGGCTAAAAATTGCTGGACAACCAGGTTCAACACGTGAGCCATACAAGGCACGTGTGTGACATTGCCCCGGCGAAGGGCCGCACCCAGGTTTGCAGCATTGTCGCACACGGCCTTCCCTGGTTTCAGGTCCAGTGGAGACAACCATTCATGAAATTGGTTCTCCAGAGCTGACCACAACTCTTCAGCTGTGTGACTCACATTTCCCAGACATTTCAAAGTAAAAACCGCCTGATGACGTTGAGCCCTACTGCCAGCATAGTAAGGAGGTGTGCAGGATCCCTTCTGCGCAGTTAGAAAGCTTGTGGCATGACCAGACAGGCTTTGGGTGCAGGTGGAAGACCGAGAGGAGGTTGAGGAGGCAGAAGCAGTGGAGGAACTTTGAGATAAAGAGGATTGACGCACAACTCGTGGGGACGGCAAGACTTGGATAGCAGCCCCTTGTCCTTCTGTCACCATAGTTACCCAGTGCCCAGTCAGCGACATGTAACGCCCCTGTCCATGCCTACTCGTCCAAGTGTCTGTGGTGAAATGCACCCTGTCACACACAGAGTTTCTCAAAGAAGCGGTGATGTTGTGTGCGACATGCTGGTGGAGCGCAGGCACACCTTTCTTTGAGAAGTAGTGCCGACTGGGCATCTGGTACTGGGGCACTGCGACGGACATAAGGTCTCGAAAATCCTCTGTGTCCACCAGGCGGAAAGGCAGCATTTCTGTAGCCAAGAGCTTGCAGATGGTGAAATTCAACCTCTTAGCTTTCTCATGGCTAGGAGGAAATGGTCTTTTACTTGTCCACATCTGAGGGACCGAGGGCTGGCTATTGTGCTTAGACGGGGTTGATAAGGGTGTCCCCGGCAAACTGCCGGTCTGTGAGGAAGATGCAGGCGGACATGTTAGGTTGCCTTGATCCAAAGGTGGTGCTATCGATGTCGGACAGCGCTCAACACCAGCTGGTGTTACCACCTCCAAAGAAAATGATGACCTGCCAATCACGCTGGCTGCTGCGGGTAAAGAGGTGGCAGGTCTGTGCCCCAAAACAGGTGTGACTGCTGTCCCCCCAGTCACAGAGGATGAAGAGGCCGCGGATGCACAAGATATGGCAGACGGTGGTTGGCCCGGCCGGCTAGGCCGCATTGTAGCACACTGAGCTTCCCACTGCAACTTATGCTTCATGTCCATGTGCCGGTTCATGCATGAAGTACTCAAACTATGTATTTTTTGGCCTCTACTTAGCTTTTGCTGATAAATGTTACAGATAACACGAGTTGGGTCATCTTTATCGATCTGAAAAAATGCCCAGGCTATGCAAGGCTTAGCACCCATGCGACCTGAAGAGCCACCACGACTTGTGGTGAGAGGCAGAGTTGTGTTTGAGGATGCAGTTGTTGACGTGCTTCCAGTACTACGTCTCTGTCCAGGAAGGCGCAACCTGACCTCGTCGTCACTAGCATCTTCCTCCACCTCCTCTGCTGACCTCATCTCTTGGCTGACTGTGGGTTGACAGTAAGTGGGATCTCCAACCTCATCATCATCACCCTGTGCGTTATCACACCCGTCGTCCTCAGAGCCAACCTGTTCCTGCCCTGACAAAAAACTAAAGTTGTCGCTCCAATCAGGTATTTGAGTCTCATCATCGTCTTCCTCATTGTCTCCACCAACAGGAGTTACAGTTTGGGAATGAGGGTCTACATTATGGTCAGAACCTTCTGCGTCTGGTCCTGGATCCGACTCATAAAGATTCTGGGCATCAGTGCAGATCATTTCCTCGTCTGGATTCACAGAAGCGCTGGAGTCGACCTCTGATTCCCAGGCTATAGTATGAGTAAACAGCTCTGCAGACTCAACCATCTGTTCTACCTCATACTCAGACGGGCAGCTGGAGATTTGGGAGCTGTGAGGAAGCAAGTGCGATTGGGGTGACACCTTTGAGGACTGGAGTATTTGTGATGTTGAAGTTGATGTGGAGGAGAGCCCACTTAAAGGAGCACTTGATATCCGTTGAAGCACCTGCTGTTTTTGTGCCTCATCTGGAATTTGTAGCGATTGGCGTGGCCGTAAGAAAGGGATCTTATCACATTGTCCGCTAAAAGAAGTAGACATTTTAGTTTGGCTGGAAGATGGTCTTTCTTCTGCAGATGTTACTGTTGCTTTAACACCTACCCCACGGACACAACCTTTTTTCCCCTTCCCAACACGCCTATTCCCCTTTCCACCAGCAGCAGGCCTTTTTCCACTCATTTTGGTGGTTAACTAATTCACAACTCTGGAGTTGTTTGCACAAAAAAACAATGGATGGGAACCGAGCAGAGCTGAGTGGCCAAACTGTGGTATTAGGCCAAAACTATTGGCTGGGTTAGATGCAGAAAAAAATTATATTCAATTTGCAACCTGATGGAGGTCTGTATAGATGGATTAATAGAACAAGTCCCACACACAGCTAGAAGCCCAATATTTTTTCAGAGGTAGATGCAGAAAAAAATATATTCAGTTTGCAACCTGATGGAGGTCAGTATATATGGACTAATAGAACAAGTCCTACACACAGCTAGAAGCCCAAATATTTTTTCAGAGGTAGATGCAGATAAAAATTATTTTTAATTTGCAACCTGATGGAGGTCAGTATAGATGGACTAATAGAGAAAGTCCCACACACTGCTAGAAGGCCAAATATTTTTTCATATCTAGATGCAGATAAAAATTATTTTTAATTTGCAACCTGATGGAGGTCAGTATAGATGGACTAATAGAGAAAGTCCCACACACTGCTAGAAGGCCAAATATTTTTTCAGAGCTAGATGCAGAAAAAAATTATATTCAGTTTGCAACCTGATGGAGGTCAGTATAGATGGACTAATAGAGAAAGTCCCACACACTGCTAGAAGGCCAAATATTTTTTCAGAGCTAGATGCAGAAAAAAATTATATTCAGTTTGCAACCTGATGGAGGTCAGTATAGATGGACTAATAGAACAAGTCCCACACACTGCTAGAAGCCCAAATATTTTTTCAGAGCTAGATGCAGAAAAAAATTATATTCAGTTTGCAACCTGATGGAGGTCAGTATAGATGGACTAATAGAATGATGCTATGCCCAAAAGATTTTACTTCACTAGGTGCAGTAAAAAAATTGGTATTCTATACACAGGTGGTATATCTTGCAACACAGATAGGCTACTCCACTGACTAACACACTCTGCAATAGGCCAAAAAGGATTAGCTTTGCTAGATTCAGCCAAATGCTGTGAAAAAAACTTGCACAGCACTGGCACAGACCTGCCTGGCAAAAACTGATAGGAACTGATGTAACCTAGTCCTGAAAAGGACTCCAATTACAATTAGTCTTTACTCCCACAATCTATCTATTTAAGAGCACAGACCTGCCTGATAAAAGTCGTAGGAAATGCTGTAACCTAGTCCTTAAAAGGACTGCAATCACAACTATTCCCTACTCCCAAGCTATCTGTAGATTTGTGCGAAAATTGGCTTGAAATTAACAAGGTATAGCGCACACAGCAACAGCGGTGCCGTCTAACACGCAGCTGCAGCAGTGAGAAAATGGTGACGACGGGGAAAATGGCTTGGTCTTATAGGGCAAGGACATGTGACATACACTGCCAATGCGGGAAAGAGAAAAAAAAATGGAGATCTTCATTATTCCTGCAGAGATCCATCCCCTGCCCCTCCCCCCACCCCGCTGTACACTCAAACTGCGTATTAACATTAATTTTCATCATTACTGAGAAAAAATCCAGTTATGATTTTGGTGCACGAACAGTTATCGAACATAACCTCGAACAGCCGAATTTTTCTCAAATCGTTCGTGTTCGCCGAACGGCTCGAACACCGCCCAAAACAGCTCGAATTTGAGATTGGCGAACAGTTCGAGTAGAACAACGCTCATCTCTACTCGGGACAAGCACCCGAGTATTTCAATTTGCTCGACCCGAGCATTTTAGTGCTTGCTCATCACTAGTACTAACCATTAATTAGACTTTATAGCGCTGCAGAGCTGTACCTCCTTTTTTGGGGTTTTTAACCCAGACAGACAGGATTCAAAAAAATGTTGCCGAACAAGGGCAAAATTGGATTCCCTTTAAGACATTTTATTACGCCCATTTCTCTGAAACAATCAAATGAAACGTCTTCTTACCAGCACTAGTGTTGAAATAGAAATGTTGTACTCGGGGCTCCTTGTGGCGATCTCCTAGACTGGTGGCATGCGGCAAGCGTCTCCACTCATACCATACTGCAGAACTTCCATTGTTAACAACCTCTAGGACTGAGGAAGCTTTTTCTCCTGCAAGTGCTTCAAAAGTAATACGTGTAGAGATGCCAACTTTTTCCTACGATAGGAAAAAGGGAGAAGTATAAAGACATTTTCTAATATACAGTAGTTGTTCTCAAAAGTTTACATACCCCGGCAGAATATTTCCTTTCTTGGCCTTGTTTAAGAGAATATGAATGATAACAAAAAAACTTTTTCTCCCCTCATGGTTATTGGTTGGGTGAAGCCATTTATTGTCAAACTATTGTGTTTTCTCATTTTAAATCTTAATGACAACCAAAAACATCCAAATGACCTATTCTTACAATAGGCCGTCACCCAACATCCTCACCGATCAGCTGCTAGCAGCTCCGGGCACTGGAGGCAAACACTCAAATGAGCTGCACTGCGCAACTCCATTCAATTTGTAGCGGCTGCTGCTGGTTACTGTAGAACAGCATGCTGATCAATTTGTAGCCAGCTAACCCTGGAGCTGCTAGCAGCTGAAAGCTGGGGGTGCTGGGTGTCAATCTCTTGTGACCGAACAACCTCTTTTATGTTACCAGAGGCATACCCTGAAGTTCCTGGGCACCAATGCCAAATCTGTCACTTAATTATTTATTTATTGTACTTATACAGCGCCATTAATTCCACAGCGCTTTACAAACGCCATCTTCACTGTCACCATTGGGGTTCCTAATCTATATTCTCTACTAGTATGTCTTTGGAGTGTGGGAGGAAACCCACAGAAACATGTTGAGAACATTAGAGATGAGCGAATCAGGCAAAATTCAAATTTCCTGTTCGCGTGTTTTTTTCACGGGAAATTCAATTCACGGAGAAGTTATTCTCAGCGAATTTAATGTTCTCAGCGAATTTAATGTCCCTTATTACGATCTTGGGGTCTTTACATTTATTATGCTCAAGGGTCTGTAATGTGTAAAAAAAATGTAAAAAATCCTTCTATTCAACTCACATCTGACTTTTCTGGCCTTTGTGTTACTCACCACTACCCGTCCAGTCCTTGATGCATCTTCTGATCCCCTGCCACTCGCACTAGAATCCCCAAACGCTCAGCCAGGACTTCTAGCTTTCATGAGGCCTTATTTGCATCATATTGAAGTCACTTTTGTTTTATTGTCTTGTGGTATTCGTTGACATTTTTGACGCAAAATTCTTCAAAATAGTACACACGGGTCATGAATTTAGAGTATGATTAAAAATCTCTTTTTTGTCTTTAACTGTTTTTTTTGTGAGTTTTGGTGCTTAAATCCTTTAAAATGTCACACAATATGCACCGATTTGATAACTTTGCATGAAACCTTACTCCAGGCAGGGACTGGAGTCAGATGGGCCACAAAAATGAATTTCGTAAATCTGTCTAAAACATCTGGTTGAGAAAAATTGTTGAGGGAAAAATCAAAAAAGACTTAAAAAAGAAAGACAACTTAAAGGTGGGGCAAAACATATAAAGAATAAGCCACAAACACCAAAGCCAATAAAAAGTAGCAAATTACTCCAGAAAAGTGGAGAAACAACAATGATGATTTGGGGCCATTAAGCAAACAGTTTTTCAACAGAATTCTAACACTGTTCGAAATGTTGCAAAATTTTTGCAACTTTTTGTCTATGCCAACACAGCTAATTTTTTGAAAAATGGGTGGAGGTTAATGGGGAGAGGGCAGGGCTGAGTGCAGGTGGAATAATTCATCATCATTTTCTACAGTCATGTCCTCCAGTCCCTGACCAAAGTACATTTCTGGAGGAGGTGCACGGCAAGTGGAAGATGTGTCAAGTTCATTAAGAAGCACACACCTCTTAACGAATTTGGCAAATCTTACTCCAGTGGACCCTTCATCAAGACTAGCGTAAAAAACTCCAGTTTCGATTAATCGGATCCTTATGTAAATTAGAACATTTTTACACACTGATTAACAGAAAAGGAGTAATGTAGCCTGTATGTCTTACTTTGCAATTACTAACATTACATTTCATCTGTTCTTGCCCATGTTGTGAGTTAATCAAGGTATTACTATAATATTTTACATTACCCTGAAAGACAAAGAGTTTTCTATCCAAACTGCTGGCTGACCACAGAAAAGCAGTGAGGGACCCAAGACAAAATCTGGAACGACATCAGGGAAATCGCTGAGTGGATCCCTGTAACAGCAAGCAAGACAGATCCTTGTAATACATGTCATGATCACCTACAAATCACCCGTCATCGGCTGCTCATCATTCTTGGCTCCTCCAGTATACTCACTGGTTTTCTTTATCTTCCGTCGGAGTTTCTTGAAATTCGTCACTTAGTGGCACACGTTCAGCAGATACAGATGTAAATGGACGTCCTCGCCCAATCACTTCCAAACCATCTATATCCTAGAAAACGAGAAGAAGGGTTTAGTTACTTGGTGGATGTTTAAAAGGAATTTGTCACCAGGTTTTGCCACCTAATCTGAGAGCAGCATAATATGAAGACAGAGACCCTGATTCTAGAGATGTGTGACTTACTAAACTGCTTGCTGTAGTTTTGATAAAATCACTGTTTTATCAGAAGGAAATTATCACTAGATAACTAGTAAACCTGCTCCATATTCATAAGCTCTGTATAACTCCACCCCCACCACTGACTGGCAGCTTTCTAGGCACCGAGCATAGGCAGAAAGCTGCTAATCAGGGCTGTGGAGTCAGAGTCGTGGACTCGGAGTCCATTTTGGTGGAGTCGGAGTCAGACTCCGACTCCTAAAATATATGATAAATTGGGTACAGTAGTTCAATGTAGTTTGTGGGGAATATTTTTTCATAAGAATTTGGAAAGGTTATGAAATGTCCTATTCCTGATCTAAGGGTTTAGACTTTTAACTGAGATGAATCTGTGCTGCAGTTTATGTACAGTACAGACTAAAAGTTTGGACACACCTTCTCATTTTTTCTGTATTTTCATGACTATGAAAATTGTACATTCACACTGAAGGCATCAAAACTATGAATTAACACATGTGGAATTATATACTTAACAAAAAAGTGTGAAACAACTGAAAATATGTCTTATATTCTAGGTTCTTCAAAGTAGCCACCTTTTGCTTTGATGACTGCTTTGCACACTCTTGGCATTCTCTTGATGAGCTTCAAGAGGTAGTCACAGGAAATGGTTTTCACTTCACAGGTGTGCCCTGTCAGGTTTAATAAGTGGGATTTCTTGCCTTATAAATGGGGTTGGGACCATCAGTTGTGTTGTGCAGAAGTCTGGTGGATACACAGCTGATGGTCCTACTGAATAGACTGTTAGAATTTGTATTATGGCAAGAAAAAAGCAGCTAAGTAAAGAAAAACAGGTGGCCATCATTACTTTAAGAAATGAAGGTCATTCAGTCCGAAAAATTGGGAAAACTTTGAAAGTGTCCCCAAGTGCAGTTGCAAAAACCATCAAGCGCTACAAAGAAACTGGCTCACATGAGGACCGCACCAGGAAAGGAAGACCAAGAGTCACCTCTGCTTCTGAGGATAAGTTTATCCGAGTCACCGAGTCACCGAGTCAATCGCAGGTTAACAGCAGCTCAGATTAGAGACCAGGTCAATGCCACACAGAGTTCTAGCAGCAGACACATCTCTTCAACAACTGTTAAGAGGAAACTTTGTGCAGCCGGCCTTCATAGTAAAATAGCTGCTAGGAAACCACTGCTAAGGACAGGTAACAAGCAGATGAGACTTGTTTGGGCTAAAGAACACAAGGAATGGACATTAGACCAGTGGAAATCTGGGCTTTGGTCTGATTAGTCCAAATTTGAGATCTTTGGTTCCAACCACTGTGTCTTCGTGCGACACAGAAAAGGTGAACGAATGGACTCTACATGCCTGGTTCCCACCGTGAAGCATGGAGGAGGGGGTGTGATGGTGTGGGGGTGCTTTGCTGGTGACACTGTTGGGGATTTATTCAAAATTGAAGGCATACTGAACCAGCATGGCGACCACAGCATCTTGCAGCGGCATGCTATTCCATCCGGTTTGAGTTTAGTTGGACCATCATTTATTTTTCAACAGGACTATGACCCCAAACACACCTCCAGGCTGTGTAAGGGCTATTTGACCAAGGAGGAGAGTGATGAGGTGCTACGCCAGATGACCTGGCCTCCACAGTCACCAGACCTGAACCCAATCGAGATGGTTTGGGGTGAGCTGGACCACAGAGTGAAGGCAAAAGGGCCAACAAGTGCTAAGCATCTTTGGGAACTCCTTCAAGATTGTTGGAAGACCATTTCCGGTGACCACCTCTTGAAGCTCATCAAGAGCATGCCAAGAGTGTGCAAAGCAGTCATCAAAGCAAAAGGTGGCTACTTTGAAGAACCTAGAATATAAGACATATTTTCAGTTGTTTCACACTTTTTTGTTAAGTATATAATTCCATATGTGTTAATTCATAGTTTTGATGCCTTCAGTGTGAATGTACAATTTTCATAGTCAAGAAAATACAGAAAAACCTTTAAATGAGAAGGTGTGTCCAAACTTTTGGTCTGTACTGTACATGAGAAGTAGTGAAGCTCCTCCTCTACAGATAAGGGGAAAAAACAAACACACATGGAAGGATTGCCTGCACTCATCTCAGAACTGCTGGAGTGAACAGGAAAGCAGGATTAAGAACAAAAAAGAACAGGTTCTGGCTATTATAACTGATAATGCTTCAAACATGATAAGTACAATTAAACTGATGAATGAGAATAATGTAGGTGAACAGCAGCGAGAAGAACATTTCAGATTCAGTATGTTGGAGATGGAAGGCCGCAGTCCCGTTCCCATAACGGAGGAACAAACAGATATTACTACAGAAGAACAGCAAAATTATTCTTTAATTAGATGATCTTGTTGAAGCTGCTTCACACCTCTCTCCTATTCATCACACCTCTCTCTATTCATCACACCTCTCTCCTATTCATCACATGCGCTGTGTTTTGCACATGCTGCAGCTGGCAATAAGAGATAGTCTGCAAGAGGGACACGCTGCAACTCTGATTAGCAAAGTGAGGAAATTGGCTATTGCTGCCAGAACCCCTAAAATTGGTTCCATCTTGAAGAGACGTGCTGGAAAAGGGGTAATTGTGGAATTACAACATTTTTCACTTGCTCTCAAAGAAGTTCATCAAAACTTACCGTGCACGAGGCAATTCCTTTATACTCTGAAATTGTTAGAGATGTTGCCCATGTGGTTACTGCTTTGCCACCAACCTAAGTTAGTGTAGAGAGGTTGTTTTCTGTTTCAGAAAATGTTGTCTATTTTCATCAGTTTTAAGTGATAAAGGTATATTTCAGCCCCAAGTACTTTTATTTATTGTACTTGCTTATATAGTGCCATCAAATTCTACAGCGCTTTATAGACATTACCACTGTCCATCTTGGGGCTCACAATATAAATCCCCCATGAGTATGTATTTGGAGAGTGGGAGGAAAAACAGAGTATCCAGAGAAAAACTATGGAAACACGAGGAGAAAATACAAACTCCTTGCAGATGAACCCGAGCGCTGCAAAGTAATGGTGCTAACCACTGAGCAACCGTGCTGTAACCACTGAACCACAGTGCTCTCTTTAGAGTAGCCATGGGAGGGCACTGCCACTGCACAATAAAAGTAACACAGAATAGCCAAGCCCTGAAAGGGTAGTGCCTGATGACGATCCATTTCAGGGTGGGGACAGCAGTGTGGCAGTGACCACAGCGACAGCCCCCTGATGACATCTCGTTTAAGAATCCCCAGTGCATGCTGGGAAACTCAAACAGAATGACATCGGATGTAAGAAAAAAACACATAGATAGGAAGTTACAGGCGAGAGAAGAGTTGTTTTTTTATTGTAGAATATTAGAAAAGTACTTAGTTTTTTACATTAAATAGATAGAGAATCATATTTATTTCTGTTTTGGACAACCCCTTAACTAAACTTTCATTTTTTTTTTTATTTTGTACACCATGGAAAAGTATGAAGCTTGGCAAATCACTTTATTAGGGAACTTGTCTTCATTCCTGTAAATGAAATTGCATGTAAGCGACTTCCAAACCCCTGCCTTTTCCCAGTCTATTTACCTGCCTTTAGCTGGTGGAGTACAGATGATGGCAGTGAGAGGGTCAGCACCTGTGTTCTCTTCTGAGTATTGTACTTATCAAAACAATCTCCTGCAACTCTAGCCTTATCTTTTACAGATAGTGAGGCACAGGTGCTGACCCTGTCACTGTCATCATCTGTACTCCAAATTAATGTGTCTTGATCTTAATGCAAGCAAAATAGACTAGGGAAGAGCAGGGGTCTGGAAGCCACATGCACGTTTTTAAATAATTTTCCATGCCGGACAAAACTATTAAAAATAGATAAAAGTTTAGTTACTCTTTACTTGGTTTTGCCATTTATTTTTGTTGTTGTTGTTTTTTTTTATCATTATGGGCATGGTTTTGGTTATCCAGATGTCTTCAACTTATCCATCATTTGAGACTTTTCAAAGTGTCACATAATGCATACACAACTGTACTCTAGCACCCTAGTGAAGTACAAAATATAACCTTCTTTTTTAATATATATATTTTTAGAATATATAAGAATAATAATATATACAGTACAGACCAAAAGTTTGGACACATCTTCTCATTTAAAGATTTTTCTGTATTTTCTTGACTATGACAATTGTACATTCACACTGAAGGCATCAAAACTATGAATTAACACATGTGGAATTATATACTTAACAAAAAAGTGTGAAACAACTGAAAATATGTCTTATATTCTAGGTTCTTCAAAGTAGCCACCTTTTGCTTTGATGACTGCTTTGCACACTCTTGGCATTCTCTTGATGAGCTTCAAGAGGTAGTTACCGGAAATGGTCTTCCAACAATCTTGAAGGAGTTCCCAGAGATGCTTAGCATTTGTTGGCCCTTTTGCCTTCACTCTGTGGTCCAGCTCACCCCAAACCATCTCGATTGGGTTCAGGTCTGGCGACTGTGGAGGCCAGGTGATCTGGCGTAGCACCCCATCACTCTCCTTCTTGGTCAAATAGCCCTTACACAGCCTGGAGGTGTGTTTGGTGTCATTGTCCTGTTGAAAAATAAATGATGGTCCAGCTAAACGCAAACCGGATGGAATAGCATGCCGCTGCAAGATGCTGTGGTAGCCATGCTGGTTCAGTATGCCTTCAATTTTGAATAAATCCCCAACAGTGTCACCAGCAAAGCACCCCCCCACCATCACACCTCCTCCTCCATGCTTCACGGTGGGAACCAGGCATGTAGAGCCCCTCCGTTCACCTTTTCTGCGTCGTACAAAGACACGGTGATTGGAACCAAAGGTCTCAAATTTGGACTCATCAGACCAAAGCACAGATTTCCACTGGTCTAATGTCCATTCCTTGTGTTCTTTAGCCCAAACAAGTCTCTTCTGCTTGTTGCCTGTCCTTAGCAGTGGTTTCCTAGCAGCTATTTTACCATGAAGGCCTGCTGAACAAAGTCTCCTCTTAACAGTTGTTGTAGAGATGTGTCTGCTGCTAGAACTCTGTGTGGCATTGACCTGGTCTCTAATCTGAGCTGCTTTTAACCTGCGATTTCTGAGGCTGGTGACTCGGATAAACTTATCCTCAGAAGCAGAGGTGACTCTTGGTCTTCCTTTCCTGGGGCGGTCCTCATGTGAGCCAGTTTCTTTGTAGAGCTTGATGGTTTTTGCAATTGCACTTGGGGACACTTTCAAAGTTTTCCCAATTTTTCGCACTGACTGACCTTCATTTCTTAAAGTAATGACGGCCACTCGTTTTTCTTTACTTAGAATTTTTATTATGGCAATAAAAAAGAAACTAACAGTCTATTCAGCAGGACCATCAGCTGTGTATCCATCAGACTTCTGCACAACACAACTGATCGTCCCAACCCCATTTATAAGGCAAGAAATCCCACTTATTAAACCTGACAGGGCACACCTGTGAAGTGAAAACCATTTCCGGTGACTAGCTCTTGAAGCTCATCAAGAGAATGCCAAGAGTGTGCAAAGCAGTCATCAAAGCAAAAGGTGGCTACTTTGAAGAACCTAGAATATAAGACATATTTTCAGTTGTTTCACACTTTTTTGTTAAGTATATAATTCCACATGTGTTAATTCATAGTTTTGATGCCTTCAGTGTGAATGTACAATTTTCATAGTCATGAAAATACGGAAAAATCTTTAAATGAGAAGGTGTGTCCAAACTTTTGGTCTGTACTGTATATATTCTCGTATATCAGAAGAACAGAGATAGCACGCCATATAATGATGAAAAGAAGTGCTATTTAATAGCCCATAACGGCGATGTTTCGGTTCAAAAATGAGAACCTTTCTCAAGGCTTGATATACTATTGATATACTGTATATTAAGGGTTAATATATACCTGAGATGCTTGGCACCCTATTAACCGCTAAACTTCAGCCACAATGTTGAAAAAAAAAAGGATAGCATATATAAAATAGACTGATGCAAATAGAATAATGCATTGGAGGCAAACAAAAAAAGGCACAAAACACACAAAGGCAATGGTAAATTGGGGCCAAAGTCTTTGAGACTGAAGGAGACTTTATAACCAAATAAAAGCACAACAGACACAGTATAGTGGATGCTGCTCGGTTGAGATCAGTCACCAGACTGGCTGCTGCTTCTGTACTCTCTTAGCAGTATGTCTTCATTCAAACAAAAAAAAAATCAATATCCTTTTTAGTTATTTTTCAGAAATATGGGAAAAATAATACTATTCACCTCCCACTGAAACATATTGTATCCAGTGTGTCATGCTGCAGAAAATCTGCTACAGCTGCAGCGGAACGGCTTAGTCATTTTCAGACATAATACACACAGTGGGAAAGTCTTTTCTCGAAATTGTTCTAAATGGAGCAAAATTACAGCTAATCTTAAATTCCCTTTCCAATACTGCTCATGAATCAGACATTATATTGTTAATTAAAAAACATCTGCGTCCGTGCTCTTAGGTGATTTTCTGAGTGTCTGGAAAAATATTATTTATAAGGAGAGGGTCCAAATGTATTGTTCCCATGCATCTAAAATAAAGCAACACTGCAAATAATTTTCATCAAAAATCTCCCACTGTTTTGTGCTAACAGCTTTTAAAAGGGTTTTCCGTTTTCAGAAAAAAAAATCCTACAAGCCCTGTTAGTATTATAAAGACAAACTGAGCGCTGAAACTCTGCTGCTACTCCCGTTGTCTGTTATCGTCTGCAGCGTTTGCCCCGTCGACAGCGCTGCAGCAAATATCTGAGCTCAGCGACTCTAAGCGGCTTGTGCCATCTACATCAAACAGAGCAGCTGAGCTCAGGTATTGACTATAGAACTGTCTACGTGTCATCAGCGCTGCAGACAATAACAGGCACCGGGAGCAGTGGTGGAGATTCAGCACAGGACCGGGGGAGGGCGAGAAAAGCACAGTTTGTTTGTTTTTTACTACTAATGGAGCTTATGGTGAAAAAAGTTTTCTGAGAGGGGACAACCCCTTTAAGTAGACCCAATGTGGATCCCATGCACATATATCTACATATGTAGCCAGGAAGCATCAGGCTACAGTTGTTTCTTTGTAGTCTGTTACCATGGAAAACAGTTGTCTCGACATGGGAGCTGTAACTGCAACACAATGTGATCGACTCATTATTGCATTGGTGCCTTTTTTGCTTAGTTTTTGCTGTTTTTCATTTGCGTCTTATTCTTTTAATTTTTGCCTCTGTCAAAGTTTATTTTATGTGTTCGGCTGCTTTTTTTTTTTTTTTATCATGCGACTTTTTGCACTTAAAAAGTTGCAAAAAAAAGTTGAAGACAAAAATAAACAGCATTTTTGCTTTTTTTGAACAATGTGTGCCATTTTGAAGAATTGGGCGCAAAAAAAACTCAACAAATACCACAAGACAAAAAAAGAAAAAAAGACTTAAAAAAAAGTTCTGCAAATGATGAATTGGACCTAAGGTTTTTACTTGGGAATAGGAACATATGTAACACAGGGGGCACACCTACATTTGCTATGGGCTCTTTAGAAAGGGGGTTGTTTAGGCTTGCTCATTCCCACTCCCCATAAATGATGTTCAACCTACATAGGGCTCCCACTGACTACAATGTTAATAATGAAGGATCATGACATCCAAAATAGGGAGGGAGTGTGTGCTGGAACCAGCGCCAAGAGAATTGTCCCAATTTCACTTTTCACTTACAGTTTTAGTGAAGTTCAGCTCCTCCATGACTGCCTTCAGTTCCTCCTTACGGTGCTGCAGATATAAGCTTTTATCCCATGTGCAGTGAAATGGGGGTCTTTCTGCAGAACCTAAGGTGGGTAGGAAAGACAAGAAATGTATATTTTAGCCCAGATACCAACGAACCGCACTCCATAGATAAAAAGATGACGTGTCTCACCAGTCTCCTGCTTGATGCTACATGGTTTTCCTACGTGAGTGACAGGTGAGGGGTAACCCCGCTCGCACTGAGTAAGTGTCAATGCCAAGCCAGTCAGATCATCCCCAATAAATTCAGGAATCTTCCAGAATTCACTTCCAATGTGCTGTCCCTGTATGGAAAGAAAGGTTCAGCGTCCCAAATCAAGTCCCTCATCCCTACTCATTGTGCCCTGGACCCACCTTGCCATGCTCCAGAGGTGGGATACAGCGGTCTATTAAATGTCTCTCCTCCTGAACTCTGCGGAAATCGTCACTAACATTCATGAGAAGCTGTTCACTAGGTTTGCCAAGATGACCTGCCCCAGGAAAAACATATAAAAAATAAATGAGGCAATTATAGAAAAGACGTATTAAAGGGACTGTCCACTACACGGAGAACCCCTTCTGGATTGCTATGTTTGGTCCCAGTAAAATAATAAGACTTATACTCACCTCCGATGTCAGCGCTGTTCCAGCGGTGTCGGCGCTGTTCCAGCGGTGTCTGCACTGGCTCTCCCGGGGATCGTGTGACATTGTTATGTCACAAGATCCTTGCGGCCAATCAGAGCTGGCTTCACTCTCCTCTCCTACAGAAACGGAGGTGAGTATAGGTGTTGTTATTTTACTGAGGGCAAACAGAGTTGCAGAAGAAATTGTCCGAGTAATGAACAACCCATTTAAAAGGGTTTTCCAGTTTCAGAAAATCCCTGTCCCCTGGCTGCAGTTTGTTAAAAAAAACAGGTCTGAGCCTCCACCACGGCTCCAGAACTTTGCTATTGTCTGCAGCACTACAGCGCTGCAGCCAATCAGTAAGCCCAGTTTATAACAGACACAGGGAGCAGCAGCAAAGACACAGCATTGGACCCGGGGAGGGTGAGTGAAGTAAGTGCAGCTAGGGAAGAGGGGTTTTCAGAACAGATGTAGGCTAAAATCTGGGAGTTTCTGATCTCAGTACACTGCCATATTATAGGAGGCTGTAATAAGATCCCATAGAGGACCTTCCTGCGTAGAGGGTTTTCTATTGGTTTCCAGGAAACAAATAATGACAAGCTCCACAAAAAATGAAGCTCACTGCTTAGCATACAACCAACGATCACAAGCATCGATGCCCATACTGACCAATCAGAGGTCAGCTTTGCTTAGAAAAGCACATATAATATAGATGATACTAACGGGATAACGCATCGAGCTGCCTCTTCCTCAGATTCACGTGGTACTGCCAGTTATTCAGAGCGTTGTCTTGCTTCTGTGGATGCGTAAAAGCTTCTTTCTTCTGCGGGAGTTTCTTCTCCCCATCATATGTTCCATGAATATCCAGCTGTGTGACATCTGGTATAAGCTGAGCGACCTAATAATACAGAGTATCCCGGTAATAAACAGCTTACTTATACATTCTACACCACATATCCTGAGATAGGAATATTTGGGGTTCCTAAAAAAGTTTTCTGTTTCCAACATAGGCTTCCCCCACCCACTTTGAAGAGTCACTCTCTTCAGGAAGCCCTGGCTCTTACTACTGAGTACACTTCATTCCCGCAGTGGAAATGAAGACTCATTTGAGGGAACTTAAAGCTAAAGCTGACCTTATCAAAAGAACTTTTTAATGCTATTTTTTTTTCTTTTCAACCCCAAAGTCTGTGCTGATAATTCCTTCATATAACTTTATAGTGGATGGAGCTCCTGAGATAAGGGTAGAATTAAAGGGAATATATTGGATTTATGGCCATAGAAAACGTGCCTGTAAGTCTCCTCTTGCAGAGGCTTCTTGACTCAGCTCCTGTAAAGTCCCTAAAATGTTGTGCGGCAGAAGCTGTCCACGAATGTCACATAAAGGGACCTCCACCCCTGAAAGGAAACATGGGTTAATTCTAATACAAGGAGGGAGATCTGGCAAATTATACTTCTCTTGTACAATTATAGATGTACAAATACTGTTAGGCCACATTCACACGTTGAGTATTTAGTGAGTTTTTTACCTAAGTATTTGTAAGATAAAATCCAGAGTGGAACAGTCAGAGAAAAAGTATAAGGCCATGTTCACATTATCAGTATTTGGTCAGTATTTTACCTCAGTAGTTGTAAGCCAAAACCAGGAGTGGAACAATCAGAGGAAAAGTATAATAGAAACACGTCACCACTTCTGGATTATCACCCACTCCTGGTTTTGGCTTATAAATACTGAGGTAAAATACTGACCAAATACTGAACGTGTGACCGTGGTCTCATAGAAACACGTCACCACTTCTGTATTCATCACCCACTCCTGGTTTTGGCTTACACATACTGATATATAATACTGATCAAATACTGAACGTGTGACCGTGGTCTCATAGAAACACATCACCACTTCTGTATTCATCACCCACTCCTGGTTTTGGCTTACACATACTGATATATAATACTGATCAAATACTGAACGTGTGACCGTGGTCTCATAGAAACACGTCATCACTTCTGTATTCATCACCCACTCCTGGTTTTGGCTTACACATACTGAGGTAAAATACTGATCAAATACTGACCATGTGAACGTGGTCTCATAGAAACACGTCACCACTTCTGTATTCATCACCCACTCCTGGTTTTGGCTTACACATACTGATATATAATACTGATCAAATACTGAACGTGTGACCGTGGTCTCATAGAAACACGTCATCACTTCTGTATTCATCACCCACTCCTGGTTTTGGCTTACACATACTGAGGTAAAATACTGATCAAATACTGACCATGTGAACGTGGTCTCATAGAAACACGTCACCACTTCTGTATTCATCACCCACTCCTGGTTTTGGCTTACAATACTGAGGTAAAATACTGACCAAATACTGAACATGGCTTTATATATCAAAGTCACTGGGTGATAGATTTAATGGTGCCAACCAAGAGTCTTTACATTTGTGTTCAAGAATGCAAACATTAAAGCACAACCTTCAGTCACTCATTTGTGAGGGTCCACATGCTCGGCCCCCATCCTTATTTGATATAAAGTTTCTGTGACAATAGATCATAAAGTGCCCCAGTGCTGGGGTCTCAATCCTTTTATTCTTGGGGAAACTTGGCAGCAAAGTGTTTCATTTTTCTGCAGGACCACATGAGGGCAAATTCGGCGTTACATGGTGCCCATTCAATTCAATGGGTTGATTGTGTAATGCAGGACAGGACAGATCCTATAGAGAAAGGGACACTCTTTGTAGTAACTGTGCTCCACTCTGACCAAGAGATAAGAATCCTGAACAGAGGACGCCTCCTCCTGTTAACTCTATAACAGTACATTGGGTTTCTACTGCAGCTCAGCTCCTATTGAAGTGAAGGGAGCTGAGCCACAATCCAAAAGAATGCAAGTGTAATCAAGGATGGGTACTATAAAAAAAAAATCACAATTTATATACAGGGGTGCTGCAAACAATGTGACAAAACAACAATGTAGGATGAAGAAAAAGAACCACATTAATTAAAGCCTTTGCATTCCCAAATTATTAGAAATGACAAAAAAATAATTTATTGAGATATAAATACATTAACAATATATATAAAAAAACACTAAAATATAGTAATATAAATACTATATGTAAGAGAAAAAGGGAGGACGGGCACCACAAAAAAATCACAATCACGATCCCAAAGAATGACCACTACAAAGTGCACAGATTTGTGGGGTTCTGGTTCTGTACACTGTGTACTGAAAACCTGGTAGCAGCTGATATTAATCACCAATCCAAACAGGCCATTACTATCTAAGTCCTGGACAACCCCTTCAAGGTAATCATGCAAATAGCAATTAGATAAATTCCTCTTTTGAGAAAAACATATGTTAAATTCTAGGAAATATTTGGTTGCTGTTACTGCAGCTATGACGCCACCGGGCAGATATGGACATTGGATAAAGAAAATTAAAGGGTTATTCCCATCTCCAATACCCTATCCCAATATGTAGTAGGTGTAATAATAATAATATTAGCAAATACCTCCAATTAGAAATGTAGTATAGTTATTCTGATTTGCTATGTCTCTTTCCTAAAGTGCAGGCGTTGCAGTAGCTTAGGTATCCAAGATTACGACCACAGATATAGTGACAGCTAGTTAGATAGTTGCTAGTGGCTGTAACCATGGATACCTAAGGTCCTGCAATACCAGTACAGGAGGAAAGAGACATAGCGAATCAGAAAAACTATACTACAATTTTAATTGGAAGCATTTGCTAATATTATTATTATTACACCTACTACATATTGGGATAAGACCTTGGAGAAAGGAATACCTCTTTAAGTAATAATTAAATATTAGATTGAGTAAAAAGATTTGCAATTTGTCCAATGACCACGTCCGCAGTATGTTACCACGGGATCAGTGGCTTGTGAGCCTCCTCCTACCTGTTGGCTTCTCCAGCGCCTCTTCTGATTGGTAGGCACTATGATATGGCGCGATGCACACATGACATGACATGGACGCTGGGCCAACTAATCAGAAAAGACGTTGAAGATGTCAGCAGGTAGGAGGAGGCTCGGGGGCTCCCGGCGGCGGCTACAGACTACCAACGCTGACAATGGACCAGGGTGCTGCCAATCTTTTAGCTCTACTCTACTGAATACGAGTGATTATTATAAGGATCTAATATTACAGCTGTTTGAATGTTAAAAGCCAAGCACTGCGCCAACAAAGCATTAATAAGCCTCATACAGATGAATGGTTGATACATATTCTCGTGACTGTCAGCAGCCCATAGACTGACTGCAGCATACCAGAGAAATCTTGGCCTTTGCTTGCAGATCCTGGTGGCACTGGACGAGCAACAAGCAGTCGTCTCTTTCTACTTTGCTCTTGGTCATGAGGCTTCCGAATTAGGACCTGTTTTCTTAGGGGAGCTTTCTGTTCTTCTTTGGGTCGTCGTGGAGGGTGAAGCTATGAGACACAAATGGTCATTATAATAAGGTCTATTTTCTGACAAAATAAATATTTGTCTCTTGTCAGGCTTATTAACCGGGAGAGTTTCTGTTTTCATTTTTTTCCTCCCTTTCTTCCCAGAGCCAGAACTCTTCTATTTTTGGATCCACAGACATATGAGGTCTTGTTTTTATTTTGTTTTTTTTGCAAGGCAAGTTGAAGGATGCCATTCATTTAAAAATATAATGTACTGCCATATGGGGAAAAAAAGGGGTATTCTCATCGCCAAGATCCTAACCCATTATGTAGTAGGTGTAATATTAATATTAGCAAATACCTCCAATTAGAAATGTAGTATAGTTTTTCTGATTCGCTATGTCTCTTTCCTCATGTGCAGGGCATTGCAGGACCTTAGGTATCCATGGTTACGACCACTGGTATAGTGGCAGTTAGCTAGTTGCTAGTGGTCATTACCATGGATACCTAAGGTCCTACTATGCCTGAACATGAGGAAAGAGACAAAGAATCAGAAGAACTATACTATATTTCTAATTGGAAGTATTTGCTAATATTATTGTTATGACACCTACTATATATTGGGATAGGATCTTGGAGATGGGAATACCCCTTTAACCCCTTAACATAAAAAACCTGGCACAAGGGAATAAGTAGCGCCCCAAAAGGAACAAATATGCAGCGGGTGTCAGCTGTATATTATAGCCGACACCTGGCTCCATTGGCCACAATCAGATTTTGGCACCAGTTGTGACCGTTGAGCTCCTTATATGACACTTCATCAAAGACATAGGCATCCAGATGGTCAATGGAGGGAGGGGGATCCCTTTTTAAGCCTATTGCCCCTCTCCCTATGATTGTGGGTTTTGAGAACAAATATTAGGCCGTGCTATGAACAGGCATTATGGGCACCTAAAGATCATTCATAAAGATGGGGAGCAAAGACTGAGCTTTGATTAAGAGAGCAGTTTGTGCGCTCGAAACGCGTTGCTGTGTCCACCCTCATTATGGAATCTTTTTAATCGAATACATTTTGCAAAGCTTTGAATCTGGAACCTTTTCTTTCTTCTCTTTTGAGCAAAGACTGAGCCTGTCTAGTCTGATAATGCAGAAGTAGCAAAAATTGCTGAAAATGTCCATGCTAATTATGATACAAAAAGTGGGTAAAAGGGGTAAAGTTGGCATAAGGAGAATAAGGCTATGTTCCCACAGTGCGATTCTGGTGAGTTTTTGATGTGTAGAATTTCTGCACCAAATAGGTCAATTAGGTTACTTGCATTTTTTATATGCGTTTTTATCACGTTTTTGGCGCTGCGTTTTTTTGTCTCTTGTTGGTATGTCGTGTATTAAATAAAGCCGCTTTGTCTTTGATACGTCCTGGTATTTGGCTTTAGTGATATAGTCATGTGTGGATTACATGCGTTTTTGATGCATTTCTGCCGCATAAATGCATGTGCGATTTTTACCTGCGGATTTTCCACATCTAATGCAAATCAGTGAGGAAAATATGCGTATAAAAAGTGATATGCAGGTAGGTTTACACTGAGTCATAAAGAAGCAGGAGATCTCTATAAATCCCATCTACTACACTGCGTTTTTTTCGCAGTAAATAAATGCAGAATCAAAAACTCATAGTGTGCACACAGTCTTATAGACTATGTAATGCTCCGCTAAGAATTTAAATGTGCAAGACAAAAGGACTTAACCTAACACCTGGATTTATGACTCACTACATAGACAAAAATCACACATCAACCAGACTGACTCCAGATTACTAAACTCTCAAGTCCTCACCCTTCCTACCTCTCAATTTGTTGCAAAAACTTCAGTTGCATTACTGTGGCTTATCTATAGGAGGCATCACCCCATCCACCACGTGCACAAATGTCTCATTGCAACATCTTTTAAATGTGCTCTTGTCTCAGTCATTCATTTGTAAACTTTCCTGATGAAGGGGCCTCTGTGCTTCAAAAGCTGAAAATATAATTTTTTTGGTTAGCCAATAAAAGTATCACTCTAAGGGCTCGCTCACACGAGCGTATACATCCGATGAGTGCTATACAATGTTGTATTGGATAGCACTCGGACCAATGTTATACTATGGGACAGTGCTGATCAGCGTTTTTTTCTCATGGCGATACAGCATGAGAAAAATATCACAGCATGCTGCGGGTGCATCCGATGATTGGATCACGCACACCCATACAAGTCTATCGGTGTGTGTAAAACATACTGCACTCGGATGTCATTCAAATGCAGTTCCATATACGCGGATAGAAAGAAAGGAGAAGATGGAGAAATTTTGTTCTCCATCTTCTCCGCACCTTTGATATAATTCTCTCATCTGAGAGAATCAGATCACACTAAGCTGACACTTGAATCAAACTCTGTGCATAGTGAGTGGTGGCTGTAAGCGCGTCCCCGGACCTGACTGACAGCCATCCCCAATGGAGAGCCAGTGTCAGAGTCAGGGGGCACAGCCGACGCTCTGTGACTGAACACTTGCCGTTGCCGCCCCTGTGACTCAAACCAGAACGCTGCCAGGGAGAATAAAGTTCATTTTCTCCCTGCAGTATTTGGGTAAGTGCAGGCGCCAACCATGTTAATAACGCTATTAACCTGCATATTAACCCCATATATGCAGGTTAATAGTGTTTTTTTCTGGTGACAGGTTCCCTTTAACCAGTATGACTTTGTATAAAAAGCCAAACCAAAAACTCCATTTGCAGACATATGTTTTGGGGTGTTTGCCCCTCATCATTGCAAAGCAGGAAAACTGGTTTGGCTAGGTGAGAAGCCTCTTACAAGAGATATAAGCGTGCCAGGATACCAGTGCATCAGAATTTCCTATGTATTGGGCTACGTAGCCAAAGACTGGTCCCACTGAAAAGCTGACCCCTGTCAAATGCCAAAAGTGCCTACAATGGGCATGTAAGCATCAGAAGAGGACATAAAGCAATAGAAGAACGTGACCTGGTTGGATGAGTCCTTTTTTTCCTACATCATAGACAGCTGGATGTGCATTAATCTCTCACTTGGGGACAAGATGAACTATGGGAAGAAGACAAGTCATAGCATGGTGCTGTTAGTAGAAAGCAACCCTGCTAATACAATGGAATCATGCTAAGCATTACAGAGCAGTGTCAGTGCCCTCGTATACAGGATTTCCGTAGTATAGCACAAGAGATACATTCTGCTCAGTGCAATGTATAGGTACATGAGTGTAACTCCCATGGGTGTAGGATCAGTAGCTGCCATAGGACCCAACAAGTAATGGAGTCCATTACTACTCATAGACAGAGGGTGCAATTAGTGATGACTATGGCAGACAGTGTGTACTCGGTGGTATTACTCTTTGCATTACTCTTGTGAAGTCATATTACAGAGGGGGTCCTTGCACGCAGTATATGTCCTACAATCAGCCATTGAAACCAGGGCACCTTCACTAGGCAAGGGTGGGGTCTCGGCTCATGGATGCCATAGAAAGCAAACACTCGCACCTTCACTAGGCAAGGGTGGGGTCTCGGCTCATGGATGTCATAGAAAGCAAACACTCGCACCTTCACTCGGCAAGGGTGGGGTCTCGGCTCATGGATGTCATAGAAAGCAAACACTCGCACCTTCACTAGGCAAGGGTGGGGTCTCGGCTCATGGATGTCATAGAAAGCAAACACTCGCACCTTCATTAGGCAAGGGTGGGGTCTCGGCTCATGGATGTCATAGAAAGCAAACACTCGCACCTTCACTAGGCAAGGGTGGGGTCTCGGCTCATGGATGTCATAGAAAGCAAACACTCGCACCTTCACTCGGCAAGGGTGGGGTCTCGGCTCATGGATGTCATAGAAAGCAAACACTCGCACCTTCACTCGGCAAGGGTGGGGTCTCGGCTCATGGATGTCATAGAAAGCAAACACTCGCACCTTCATTAGGCAAGGGTGGGGTCTCGGCTCATGGATGTCATAGAAAGCAAACACTCGCACCTTCACTAGGCAAGGGTGGGGTCTCGGCTCATGGATGTCATAGAAAGCAAACACTCGCACCTTCACTCGGCAAGGGTGGGGTCTCGGCTCATGGATGTCATAGAAAGCAAACACTCGCACCTTCACTAGGCAAGGGTGGGGTCTCGGCTCATGGATGTCATAGAAAGCAAACACTCGCACCTTCACTAGGCAAGGGTGGGGTCTCGGCTCATGGATGTCATAGAAAGCAAACACTCGCACCTTCACTAGGCAAGGGTGGGGTCTCGGCTCATGGATGTCATAGAAAGCAAACACTCGCACCTTCACTAGGCAAGGGTGGGGTCTCGGCTCATGGATGTCATAGAAAGCAAACACTCGCACCTTCACTCGGCAAGGGTGGGGTCTCGGCTCATGGATGTCATAGAAAGCAAACACTCGCACCTTCACTAGGCAAGGGTGGGGTCTCGGCTCATGGATGTCATAGAAAGCAAACACTCGCACCTTCACTAGGCAAGGGTGGGGTCTCGGCTCATGGATGTCATAGAAAGCAAACACTCGCACCTTCATTAGGCAAGGGTGGGGTCTCGGCTCATGGATGTCATAGAAAGCAAACACTCGCACCTTCACTAGGCAAGGGTGGGGTCTCGGCTCATGGATGTCATAGAAAGCAAACACTCGCACCTTCACTCGGCAATGGTGGGGTCTCGGCTCATGGATGTCATAGAAAGCAAACACTCGCACCTTCACTCGGCAAGGGTGGGGTCTCGGCTCATGGATGTCATAGAAAGCAAACACTTGCACCTTCATTAGGCAAGGGTGGGGTCTCGGCTCATGGATGTCATAGAAAGCAAACACTCGCACCTTCACTAGGCAAGGGTGGGGTCTCGGCTCATGGATGTCATAGAAAGCAAACACTCGCACCTTCACTCGGCAAGGGTGGGGTCTCGGCTCATGGATGTCATAGAAAGCAAACACTCGCACCTTCACTAGGCAAGGGTGGGGTCTCGGCTCATGGATGTCATAGAAAGCAAACACTCGCACCTTCACTAGGCAAGGGTGGGGTCTCGGCTCATGGATGTCATAGAAAGCAAACACTCGCACCTTCACTAGGCAAGGGTGGGGTCTCGGCTCATGGATGTCATAGAAAGCAAACACTCGCACCTTCACTAGGCAAGGGTGGGGTCTCGGCTCATGGATGTCATAGAAAGCAAACACTCGCACCTTCACTCGGCAAGGGTGGGGTCTCGGCTCATGGATGTCATAGAAAGCAAACACTATTTTTTTTTAAATGCTTATGTATAATAAAAGGAATTGAGGAACCATTTTCCATCTGTGGAGGAAATGACACAGCACAGATTGGGTCTGTACTCCTTAAGAGGAAGCTGTGGCTATATCTAAAATACAGTGTTAACTACAGAATAATGCAACAACAATTACACCATACCACTGATAGACCAAAATGCAATTCAGCAAAAGATGTGGAAATAATCAAATACACTTACGTCTATTATAAAAATAATCATCATGAGATAATGCCGATATTTCACTATAAGAGGTACAAGATAAAGCTGAAAAAAAATTGTTACAAAGGCAAAATAGCCATAATGAGTCCAGAGGCTGTGTTATCTGAATGTCTGCCATGTAAGTGATACATCGCTGTAATCAGGGTCTCTCAGATTACATAGCAAGAACCTATAGGTTTTTCTTCCTTCCCTATAGAATAAAATGAATGTTGCAAATGTTTTCAAAATAAAAAAAATGCTGTCCAGGAATAATGTGTTTTAACCTGCGCAGCTGATGGACTCACAGAGGAAATCCTAAGAGACGATATGTTCATAAATAGAATTTATTGATACGGTTACAGGTCAACGCGTTTCGAAGCTATTCTCAACCTCTTCTTCAGGACATAGCCTAATTATAGGTTTAGATTACTGAACGTGAATGTAACCTTGTCCATGACTGAATGTTACCTTCTCCAGATCCTCGGGTTTTATAGCCAGAGCCTGGATTTCCTCAGCTTTAAGTCGGGTGCTTGAGGCCGGCTCCGTCTGTTCGGGTACAGGCGAGGTGGACTGTTCAAACCCCTTCAGCTTTTTCTTCTCTGTAACATAATAAATATATCTATATAAAACAGAGCTCAGCCACAGAATACAATCTGGAGACACTGTGTGTTCCTTACTATTTATAGATTAAATTAATAGGGAGGTCCACTTTCAAAAAATCTTGGTCACTGGGTGCAATTTGTTATGAAAAGTGCATTACTCACCATCCCCAGGTCCATCGTTGAGTCTCCGCTGCTGCTCCCAGTGTCTGGTATTGGTTGTGGTGCTGATATCACACTGACAGCACGGCAGCCAATCAGTGAGCTCAATGGCTCTAAGTTAGGCGTTCTGTCTACATGGGCAGAGCCACTAAAATCACCACTTAGCTGCTCTGCTTTCAATGTGACATGAGCACTACAGCCAATACCAGACACTGGTTGCTGCAGCAGTCTCAGTGTTGGACCCGGGAAGGGTGACTAAAGCATATTTTTCTGATAGGCAATATCCCATTTATTATTAAAGGGGTGGTCTATTTACTGTCATAATCTAATCTCTTTTCGAATATACCGTCATTAAAGATTTCCTATAGTTCCCTCACTATGCTAACTGCTCTTTTTTACCTACTTCCGGTCTGATGACACTTTGTTTGAGACTCTCCAGTGAATGCTGGGATACTCAAATGAGATGTCATCAGGGGGCAGAGGCTGCGGCCACTTTCACAGCCTCTGCAACACCCTGAAACAAGCGTCATCAGTGAGGCCAGTTTCAGGGGGTGGGCTAGTCCCTGCCCTACTGAGCATGCGTTGATTGTTAATTCCAAAGTATGCTCATTGTGCAATATTCTTTTTAATGCGTAGTGACAATGCGCTCCCTCGCCGGCTCTGAAAAGAAGTGACAAGCTGGCAATAGAGTGCACTGTCAGTGTGCATTGTAAAGAGTGCACAGATTACAAAACACAAATGTGTGAAACCAGCCTAAGGGCTCATTAAGACGTCATTCAGGCCGATTTGCGGGGACGTCTGAATGAGCCCTACCACATAGCTCAACAAATCACACAGGAGGAGGGAGGACCCTGCTCACAAGAGCTTACAATCTATGAGGAAACAGAGGTGACAGAAAAGGTAAGAAAGTGCTTGTATTGTACGGTCCAGCCATCAGTATAATAAATAAGGGTGTTCATTGAAGCAGAATGAACCGATCACCTGACAGTATCTGTTTATGTCCAGGTACAAAGTGCTTTTAGAAATTGTCTTAGATGAGGAGGATTTCTAACCAAATTGTAAAACTCGCCATATACAGTATAAGGGCTCGCTCACATGAGCGTATATAACATGGTCGAGTGCTATACGATGTGTTATCAGATAGAACTCAGGCCAATGTTATACTATGAGGCAGTGCAGATCTGCAATCTTTTTCTCATGCTGATTTGGAATGAGAAAAGATCGCGACATGCTGTGAGAGGCACTAGAATTCGGATCATGCCCAACCATACAAGTCTATGGGTGCATGTGAAACATCAGACTGCACTCGGAAGTCATCCGAGTGCAATCTAACATCCGCGGACTCAGACAATGGAGAAATTAAGTTCTCAGTCTTCTCGACATGATTCTCATATGCGAGAGGATTGGATCACACTAAGATGACACTTGGCTGAGACTATGACAGACTTTGAGCTGAGTGTCATTATCATAACAAGCTGATTCTCCCGCATGAGAGAATAATCACTTATTTGACCCCGGCCTTACTAAATCGGGCGTCTTTTGAGCTTTCCCATTGCCTTGTATTGTACAGTACACAGAGTCTTCAGAGCGGAAAATGGCTGAAGAATGGTCAGGTCACTTCATTTAGCCGTTTGCCATCTTGGAAACCTGAAGAGGTTAAAGGGATTCAATAGGTTTTTGCTACCCTTCCTTCTATGACAGAATCACTGACTGGGTGGATCAGGGAAATGCTGTATATATAGTATATCTTGACTTCAGCAAAGCATTTGACAAAGTATCTCACACCATCCTTATTGAAAAAATGACCAAGTATGGAATGGACCAGGCAACTGTTAGGTGGATTCATAACTGGCTTAGTGATCGGACTCAAAGAGTGGTCGTAAATGGCATCACATCCAGTTGGATGAATGTCTCAAGTGGGGTACCACAGGGCTCTGTCCTGGGACCTGTATTGTTCAACATCTTTATCAATGATTTAGATGAAGGAATTGAGGGTAAACTGATTAAATTTGCTGATGACACAAAGCTAGGAGGGATAGCTAACACTAGAGAAGAGAGAGAGAGGATTCAAAAAGACCTAAATAAACCGGAGCAGTGGGCAGTAACCAACAGAATTGTTTATAACAGGGAGAAATGCAAAGTACTACATCTGGGCAATAAAAATGAAAAAAGCATATACAGAATGGGAGGAATAGAGCTAAGCAACAGTACATGTGAAAAAGACTTAGGTATACTAATAGATCATAGACTGAACATGAGTCAACAGTGTGATGCAGCAGCAAAAAAGGCAAATACAATTCTGGGATGTATTAACAGAAGCATACAGTCTAGATCACGTGAAGTCATTATCGCACTTTACTCCTCTTTGGTCAGACCTCATCTGGAATACTGCGTCCAGTTTTGGGCGCCACATTTTAAAAAAGACATCGACAAACTGGAGCAAGTTCAGAGAAGAGCGACCAGAATGGTGACCGGTCTGCAGGCCATGTCCTATGAGGAACGGTTACAGGATTTGGGAATGTTTAGCTTGCAAAAAAGAAGACTGAGAGGAGACTTAATAGCTGTCTACAAATATGTCAAGGGCTGTCACATTGTAGAAGGATCATCTTTATTCTCATTTGCACAAGGAAAGACTAGAAGCAATGGGATGAAACTAAATGGGAGGAGACACAGATTAGATATTAGAAAAAACTTTTTGACAGTGAGGGTGATCAATGAGTGGAACAGGCGGCCACGAGAGGTGGTGAGTTCCCCTTCAATGGACGTCTTCAAACAGAGGCTGGACAGACATCTGTCTGAGATGATTTAGTGAATCCTGCTTTGAGCAGGGGGTTGGACCAGATGACCCAGGAGGTCCCCTCCAACTCTACCCTTCTATGATTCTACCCCATCTGAGAGCAGCATAATGTAGGGGCAGAGAGCCTGACTCCAGCGATGTGTCACTTACTGGGCTGCTTGCTGTCATTTACACACACTGCCCATATACAGTGCACAAAGAAAGCTGCCAATCAGTGGGGGCGGGGATGACTACCTGGCAGCAGCTTTACTTGTCCTTTAATGAGACAATCACTGTTTTATCAGCAGGAGATTATCAAACATCTTCAAACGAGTCCTATTGTTTTCAATGGAAAACGGTGTTGGAATGTGCTCCAAAGCAGCTTCTAAAACCCTTTCAATAAAGTGACATGTGCACAAAATCATAACAGATATTGGACAAGGATTAGCCCCACAAGTGGAATTGGGGAAGTGCAAACTGCTAATCCTTATCAGAAAACAAGTCCTACCATGGATCACTACAGCGAAAATCTGATAATTACCTCACGGGAACATTCCCTTAGGCTGTGGGGGTCAATGATAGAAAATCACTGCAAAAATGAGTCTGTGGCATATAAGCCGTATACTGGTCACCTAGGAAAGATTACCCTCCCCCCATAGATAGACATGTCCGGTGTATGATGGTGATACAGCGCTGTCACAGCAGTATTATGTATATTACCAGGTACAATATACATTCCTGATGGGGTATAGGAATTGCAGAGCGTGACTTTGTACAGTCCATTTTCACGTATTAGGTGAATGTGCAGACCCCGCATTATCTCCCCTGTGGTCATCCGCAGTGCTAGGATGTCATGTGGATTGTTACATCCCATAGACTTCTGTGGGAAATGTGCGGATATCATAGCCCACACACAGCTGTTTCTGATAAAGTCCCTCCATATGCCAAACACTGTACCTGGCCCCAATATTCCCGACTCCTATGGCCCCAAAATTCCCTACCCCTGTGGCCCCCAATATTCCTGACCCCTGTGGCAATATTTCTTACTCATGTGGCCCCAATATTCAAGACCCCCGTGGCCCCAATATTCCCTACCCCCATGGCCCCAATATTCCCGACCCCCGTGGCCCCCAATATTCCCGACCCCTGTGGCCCCCAATATTCCCAACCCCCGTGGCCCCAATATTCCCTACCCCCATGGCCTCAATATTCCCGACCCCCGTGGCCCCAATATTCCCTACCCCCATGGCCTCAATATTCCCGAACCCCGTGGCCCCCAATATTCCTGACCCCTGTGGCCCCCAGTATTCCCGACCCCTGTGGCCTCAATATTCCCTACCCCCGTGGCCCCAATATTCCCTACCCCCATGGCCTCAATATTCCCGACCCCCGTGGCCCCAATATTCCCGACCCCCGTGGCCCCAATATTCCCGACCCCTGTGGCCCCCAATATTCCCGACCCCTGTGGCCCCCAATATTCCCTACCCCTGTGGCCCCCAATATTCAAGACCCCCGTGGCCCCAATATTCCCTACCCCCATGGCCTCAATATTCCCGACCCCCGTGGCCCCAATATTCCCGACCCCTGTGGCCCCCAATATTCCCGACCCCTGTGGCCCCCAATATTCCCTACCCCTGTGGCCCCCAATATTCCCGACCCCTGGTGACCAAATATTCCCGACCCCTGTGGCCCCAATATATCTTACTTCTGTGGCCCTGCCTTACATTCCCTCTGGACCCAGAGACCTTTGAGACCCTCTGTGTGGTGACAGCCGCACACACTGGGGGGCTTGCAGGTGTCAGTCTGACCCTGGTGTGACCATACACACGTCCTCTAGGACTGATCGGTCACCGGTCGCTACACGATCTCCCGGCAGGATGATCTTTACACATAGATCTTACATTACCCGGTGGAGTCCTGGAACGAGAATCTCTTTTTCCAGCTTTGTTCGCCATGCTGTCCTGGAACATGCGTTTCTATGGTAACGGTACACAAGTCAGCCCTCCATCCGTACACTCCCACCTGATTGACGCGAACTACAAGTCCCATGAGCCTCTACGAACAAATGATTTGCGGCAGCCTACGTCCGTGCAGCGTGCGCGCCCCCTAGAGGCGCCTGCACTGAACGCACTAGCTGCGCGCTCCACCAGTACCAGCACGCTGCTGCGGGCTGCACGGGCGGCTCTGTGCGGGGGTCTGTTAGTACGTGTGCCCCCTGGCCTAGAGGTCTAACTGGGCCTATAGCGACACTCTGCACAATCACGGGGTACATGGTCAGTGCAGATAGCCCACAATGTAATGGAAATGAAATCTGACCAAAGTAAAGTTCGGATGTGACCCTTTGGCTATGGTCACACAGAGTTCTTAATGTGGATTTTCGATTCTGCTCCATAATCCTCAGTATATAACCTTTCAAAGAAGCTTCCTAGTTATTTGAATTTTTAAAAAAAAAAAATACAAATCAGGCCTCGTTCAGACGTCAGTGTTTAAACATGTACATGAAGAAATGGAACGAGTGTCATCAGTGATCTATTTCAAGTGTTTATTTCTGGTAATGATGATTATGGCTTACAGCCAATGAAAACACAAAAGTCATTATCTCAGTAAATTAGAATAATTAAAAAAAAATACCTGCAAAGGCTTCCTAAGTGTTTAAAAAGGTCCTTTAGTCTGTTTCAGTAGGCTCCACAATCATGGGGAAGACTGCTGACTTGACAGATGTCCAGAAGGCAGTCATTGACACTCTCTACAAGGTGGGTAAGCCACAAAAGGTCATTGCTAATAAAGCTGGCTGTTCACAGAGTACTGTATCCAAGCATATTAACGGAAATTTGAATGGAAGGAAAAAGTGTGGTAGGAAAAGGTGCACAAGCAACTGGGATAACCGCAGCCTTGAAAGGATTGTTAAGAAAAGACCATTCAAAAATTTGGGGGAGATTCACAAGGAGTGGACTGCTGCTGGAGTCATTGCTTCAAGAGCCAGCACACACACACAGACGTATCCAGGACATGGGCTACAAGTGTCGCATTCCTTGTGTCAAGCCACTCATAACCAATAGACAAGGCCAGAAGAGTCTTACCTGGGCCAAGGAGAAAAAGACCTGGACTGTTGCTCAGTCGCCAAGGTGTCATTTTCAGATGAAAGTAAATTTTGCATTTCATTTGGAAATCAAGGTCCCAGAGTCTGGAGGAAGAGTGGAGAGGCACACAATCCAAGCTGCTTAAGGTTTAGTGTGAAGTTTCCACAATAAGTGATGGATTGTAGAGCCATGTCATCTGCTGGTGTAGGTCCACTGTGTTTTATCAAGTCCAAAGTCAGCGCAGCCGTCTACCAGGACATTTTAGAGCGCTTCATGCTTCCCTCTGCCAACAACCTTTTTGGAGATGGAAATTTCATTCTCCAGCAGGACTTGTCACCTGTCCACACTGTCAAAAGTACCAATACCTGGTTTATAAACAACAGTATCACTGTACTTGATTGGCCAGCAAACTCGCCTGACCTTAATCCCATAGAGAATCTATGGGGTATTGTCAAGAGGAAGATGAGATACACCAGACCCAACAATGCAGATGAGCTGAAGGCTGCTATCAAAGCAACCTGGGCTTCCATAACACCTCAGCGGTGCCACAGGCTGATCGCCTCCATGCCACGCCGCATTGATGCAGTAATTGATGCAAAAGGAGCCCCGACCAAGTATTGAGTGCATTTACTGAACATACATTTCAGTAGGCCAACATTTTGGATTTTAAAAACATTTTCAAGCTGTTGTTATAAAGTATTCTAATTTACTGAGATAATGACTTTTGTGTTTTCATTGGCTGTAAGCCATAATCATCAACATTAACAGAAATAAACACTTGAAATAGATCACTCTGTTTGTAATGACTCTATATAATATATGAGTTTCACTTTTTGTATTGAAGAACTGAAATAAATTAACTTTGTGATGATTTTCTAATTTAGTGAGAAGCACTTGTATGTTCTCCTCGTGTTCGCGTGGGTTTCCTCCCACACTCCAAAGACATACTGATAGGGAATGTAGATTGTGAGCCCCAATGGGGACACTGATGATAATGTCTGTGGAAAATAATGGTGCAAAGCATAATAATGTTAAACACGGATGCCATCCGTATACTTTAAATATTTTTTTATGAATCCATAGACTTGTATTTTTTCATCCATGATCAAAAAAATGGATGTCTCCATGAGTTTTCCATGGACAAATGGTCCATGAAAAAAACACGGGCATGTGAACAGCCCCATATACTATAATGGGTACGCGGTTATTGTATCTCTGAAATACACGGATAGAACATGTACATGCGACACGGACGTCTGAATAAGGCCTTAAAGGGAGTCTGCCTGCAAGAAATGACTGTTTAAATGAAGCACAGCACCTTGTAGGGGACGTAATCCTAATAAAACTTTACCTTTAGGCCTTGTTCAGATGTCTGGTTTTCATGGATAAAACGTACCCATTAAAGACTATGGGGGATGGTCACATGTCTATGGTTTATGTGAACGGAGAATCTTAAAAAAAAAAAAATGGAGACATGTTCTTTTTTGATCCAAGGCAGGGATCAGAACTCTCCAGTGCCAGGGTATGGGCCCGATTGATTTAGTATTCTGGTGTAAAAAGCTTTGAAAAGTCGCCAAATGTTGTTGCAACTCAAGGCTGTGCTAAAATTTTGACACTTCTGGCATTCTCACACTATTCTCACTCAGGTCCATCAAAGTGGGCAAAACTGATGAGAGCGTTTCTGCAAAAGAACTTGCCTGAATCATTGAAGTCCAGCTATGATCGGTGCTATAACAGCTGGAGTTTACCAACGGCAGCGTCAGTACTGATTGGTGCAATCCGATGTCATCAACCGATGGCTCCAATCAGTGAGCAGAGATACCTGTCTGACCTCACAGTGACCGCTCTTCTCCGCCTCATTCCAGCTTGGAAATATGTGCAGCGCGGTCACTGTGTCATTCTGCTGGGGATCTTCTGAGCCTTGTGGTGCCACAAACTATTTTAGCCTGTGCTACCACTTCTGCTGCTGCTGACTGAAGACCTCAAAAAAACAAAATAGATCTGCTCCTGTCTCCTGCTTTTTTCCAATCCCCCTCTACGCCTTTCCCTTCTCCCTAACTCCTTCCCCACCCACCTTCTGCCACCAAGCTGCAGTACTTGCTAGCTCAATTTTGGATAGGTTTTTTCTTTTGCACCCGCAAAGCGCTGATCAGTGATGCACTTCACTGATCAGTGTCCATGCTCACATTTGGCTTAGGACTTTTCTTCTCCTGTGCACCACCTTCGTCCTAGCGTCCTGCAGCAGCTGAGCGCTGATCAGTGATGCACTTCACTGATCAATGTCCATGCTCACATTTGGCTTAGGACTTTTCTTCTCCTGTGCACCCCCTTCGTGCTAGCGTCCTGCAGCAGCTGAGCGCTGATCAGTGATGCACTTCACTGATCAGCGTCCATGCTCACATTTGGCTTAGGACTTTTCTTCTGTGCACCACCTTCGTCCTAGCGTCCTGCAGCAGCTGAGTGCTGATCAGTGATGCACTTCACTGATCAACGTCCATGCTCACATTTGGCTTAGGACTTTTCTTCTCCTGTGCACCACCTTCGTCCTAGCGTCCTGCAGCAGCTGAGCGCTGATCAGTGATGCACTTCACTGATCAGCGTCCATGCTCACATTTGGCTTAGGACTTTTCTTCTGTGCACCACCTTCGTGCTAGCGTCCTGCAGCAGCTGAGCGCTGATCAGTGATGCACTTCACTGATCAGCGTCCATGCTCACATTTGGCGTAGGACTTTTCTTCTCCTGTGCACCACCTTCGTGCTACCGTCCTGCAGCAGCTGAGCGCTGATCAGTGATGCACTTCACTGATCAGCATCCATGCTCACATTTGGCTTAGGACTTTTCTTCTCCTGTGCACCACCTTCGTCCTAGCGTCCTGCAGCGGCTGAGCGTTGATCAGTGATGCACTTCACTGATCAGCGTCCATGCTCACATTTGGCTTAGGACTTTTCTTCTCCTGTGCACCACCTTTGTGCTAGCGTCCTGCAGCAGCTGAGCGCTGATCAGTGATGCACTTCACTGATCAGCGTCCATGCTCACATTTGGCTTAGGACTTTTCTTCTGTGCACCACCTTCGTCCTAGCGTCCTGCAGCAGCTGAGCGCTGATCAGTGATGCACTTCACTGATCAGTGTCCATGCTCACATTTGGCTTAGGACTTTTCTTCTCCTGTGCACCACCTTCGTGCTAGCGTCCTGCAGCAGCTGAGCGCTGATCAGTGATGCACTTCACTGATCAGCGTCCATGCTCACATTTGGCTTAGGACTTTTCTTCTGTGCACCACCTTCGTCCTAGCGTCCTGCAGCAGCTGAGCGCTGATCAGTGATGCACTTCACTGATCAGCGTCCATGCTCACATTTGACTTAGGACTTTTCTTCTGTGCACCACCTTCGTCCTAGCGTCCTGCAGCAGCTGAGCGCTGATCAGTGATGCACTTCACTGATCAGCGTCCATGCTCACATTTGGCTTAGGACTTTTCTTCTGTGCACCACCTTCGTCCTAGCGTCCTGCAGCAGCTGAGCGCTGATCAGTGATGCACTTCACTGATCAGCGTCCATGCTCACATTTGGCTTAGGACTTTTCTTCTCCTGTGCACCACCTTCGTCCCAGTGTCCTGCAGCAGCTGAGCGCTGATCAGTGATGCACTTCACTGATCAGCGTCCATGCTCACATTTGACTTAGGACTTTTCTTCTCCTGTGCACCACCTTCGTGCTAGCATCCTGCAGCAGCTGAGCGCTGATCAGTGATGCACTTCACTGATCAGCGTCCATGCTCACATTTGGCTTAGGACTTTTCTTCTGTGCACCACCTTCATCCTAGCGTCCTGCAGCAGCTGAGCGCTGATCAGTGATGCACTTCACTGATCAGTGTCCATGCTCACATTTGGCTTAGGACTTTTCTTCTCCTGTGCACCACCTTTGTGCTAGCGTCCTGAAGCAGCTGAGCGCTGATCAGTGATGCACTTCACTGATCAGCGTCCATGCTCACATTTGGCTTAGGACTTTTCTTCTCCTGTGCACCACCTTCGTCCTAGCGTCCTGCACCAGCTGAGCGCTGATCAGTGATGCACTTCACTGATCAGCGTCAATGCTCACATTTGGCTTAGGACTTTTCTTCTCCTGTGCACCACCTTTGTGCTAGCGTCCTGCAGCAGCTGAGCGCTGATCAGTGATGCACTTCACTGATCAGCGTCCATGCTCACATTTGGCTTAGAACTTTTCTTCTGTGCACCACCTTCGTCCTAGCGTCCTACAGCAGCTGAGCGCTGATCAGTGATGCACTTCACTGATCAGCGTCCATGCTCACATTTGGCTTAGGACTTTTCTTCTGTGCACCACCTTCGTCCTAGCGTCCTGCAGCAGCTGAGGGCTGATCAGTGATGCACTTCACTGATCAGCGTCCATGCTCACATTTGGCTTAGGACTTTTCTTCTGTGCACCACCTTCGTCCTAGCGTCCTGCAGCAGCTGAGCGCTGATCAGTGATGCACTTCACTGATCAGCGTCCATGCTCACATTTGGCTTAGGACTTTTCTTCTCCTGTGCACCACCTTCGTGCTAGCGTCCTGCAGCAGCTGAGCGCTGATCAGTGATGCACTTCACTGATCAGCGTCCATGCTCACATTTGGCTTAGGACTTTTCTTCTCCTGTGCACCACCTTCGTCCCAGTGTCCTGCAGCAGCTGAGCGCTGATCAGTGATGCACTTCACTGATCAGCGTCCATGCTCACATTTGGCTTAGGACTTTTCTTCTCCTGTGCACCACCTTCGTGCTAGCATCCTGCAGCAGCTGAGCGCTGATCAGTGATGCACTTCACTGATCAGCGTCCATGCTCACATTTGGCTTAGGACTTTTCTTCTGTGCACCACCTTCATCCTAGCGTCCTGCAGCAGCTGAGCGCTGATCAGTGATGCACTTCACTGATCAGTGTCCATGCTCACATTTGGCTTAGGACTTTTCTTCTCCTGTGCACCACCTTTGTGCTAGCGTCCTGCAGCAGCTGAGCGCTGATCAGTGATGCACTTCACTGATCAGCGTCCATGCTCACATTTGGCTTAGGACTTTTCTTCTCCTGTGCACCACCTTCGTCCTAGCGTCCTGCAGCAGCTGAGCGCTGATCAGTGATGCACTTCACTGATCAGCGTCCATGCTCACATTTGGCTTAGGACTTTTCTTCTCCTGTGCACCACCTGTGTGCTAGCGTCCTGCAGCAGCTGAGCGCTGATCAGTTATGCACTTCACTGATCAGCGTCCATGCTCACATTTGGCTTAGGACTTTTCTTCTCCTGTGCACCACCTTCGTCCTAGCGTCCTGCAGCAGCTGAGCGCTAATCAGTGATGCACTTCACTGATCAGCGTCCATGCTCACATTTGGCTTAGGACTTTTCTTCTCCTGTGCACCACCTTTGTGCTAGCGTCCTGCAGCAGCTGAGCGCTGATCAGTTATGCACTTCACTGATCAGCGTCCATGCTCACATTTGGCTTAGGACTTTTCTTCTCCTGTGCACCACCTTCGTGCTAGCGTCCTGCAGCAGCTGAGCGCTGATCAGTGATGCACTTCACTGATCAGCGTCCATGCTCACATTTGGCTTAGGACTTTTCTTCTCCTGTGCACCACCTTCGTCCTAGCGTCCTGCAGCAGCTGAGCGTTAGTGATGCACTTCACTGATCAGCGTCCATGCTCACATTTGGCTTAGGACTTTTCTTCTCCTGTGCACCACCTTCGTCCTAGCGTCCTGCAGCAGCGGAGCGCTGATCAGTGATGCACTTCACTGATCAGCGTCCATGCTCACATTTGGCTTAGGACTTTTCTTCTCCTGTGCACCACCTTCGTGCTAGCGTCCTGCAGCAGCTGAGCGTTGATTAGTGATGCACTTCACTGATCAGCATCCATGCTCACATTTGGATTAGGACTTTTCTTCTCCTGTGCACCACCTTCGTCCTAGCGTCCTGCAGCAGCTGAGCGCTGATCAGTGATGCACTTCACTGATCAGCGTCCATGCTCACATTTGGCTTAGGACTTTTCTTCTCCTGTGCACCACCTTCGTGCTAGCGTCCTGCAGCAGCTGAGCGCTGATCAGTGATGCACTTCACTGATCAGCGTCCATGCTCACATTTGGCTTAGGACTTTTCTTCTCCTGTGCAGCACCTTCGTCCTAGCGTCCTGCAGCAGCGGAGCGCTGATCAGTGATGCACTTCACTGATCAGCGTCCATGCTCACATTTGGCTTAGGACTTTTCTTCTGTGCACCACCTTCGTGCTAGCGTCCTGCAGCAGCTGAGCGTTGATCAGTGATGCACTTCACTGATCAGCATCCATGCTCACATTTGGCTTAGGACTTTTCTTCTCCTGTGCACCACCTTTGTCCTAGCGTCCTGCAGCAGCTGAGCGCTGATCAGTGATGCACTTCACTGATCAGCGTCCATGCTCACATTTGGCTTAGGACTTTTCTTCTCCTGTGCACCACCTTCGTCCCAGTGTCCTGCAGCAGCTGAGCGCTGATCAGTGATGCACTTCACTGATCAGCGTCCATGCTCACATTTGGCTTAGGACTTTTCTTCTCCTGTGCACCACCTTCGTGCTAGAATCCTGCAGCAGCTGAGCGCTGATCAGTGATGCACTTCACTGATCAGCGTCCATGCTCACATTTGGCTTAGGACTTTTCTTCTCCTGTGCACCACCTTCGTCCCAGTGTCCTGCAGCAGCTGAGCGCTGATCAGTGATGCACTTCACTGATCAGCGTCCATGCTCACATTTGGCTTAGGACTTTTCTTCTCCTGTGCACCACCTTCGTGCTAGCATCCTGCAGCAGCTGAGCGCTGATCAGTGATGCACTTCACTGATCAGCGTCCATGCTCACATTTGGCTTAGGACTTTTCTTCTGTGCACCACCTTCATCCTAGCGTCCTGCAGCAGCTGAGCGCTGATCAGTGATGCACTTCACTGATCAGTGTCCATGCTCACATTTGGCTTAGGACTTTTCTTCTCCTGTGCACCACCTTTGTGCTAGCGTCCTGCAGCAGCTGAGCGCTGATCAGTGATGCACTTCACTGATCAGCGTCCATGCTCACATTTGGCTTAGGACTTTTCTTCTCCTGTGCACCACCTTCGTCCTAGCGTCCTGCAGCAGCTGAGCGCTGATCAGTGATGCACTTCACTGATCAGCGTCCATGCTCACATTTGGCTTAGGACTTTTCTTCTCCTGTGCACCACCTTTGTGCTAGCGTCCTGCAGCAGCTGAGCGCTGATCAGTTATGCACTTCACTGATCAGCGTCCATGCTCACATTTGGCTTAGGACTTTTCTTCTCCTGTGCACCACCTTCGTCCTAGCGTCCTGCAGCAGCTGAGCGCTAATCAGTGATGCACTTCACTGATCAGCGTCCATGCTCACATTTGGCTTAGGACTTTTCTTCTCCTGTGCACCACCTTTGTGCTAGCGTCCTGCAGCAGCTGAGCGCTGATCAGTTATGCACTTCACTGATCAGCGTCCATGCTCACATTTGGCTTAGGACTTTTCTTCTCCTGTGCACCACCTTCGTGCTAGCGTCCTGCAGCAGCTGAGCGCTGATCAGTGATGCACTTCACTGATCAGCGTCCATGCTCACATTTGGCTTAGGACTTTTCTTCTCCTGTGCACCACCTTCGTCCTAGCGTCCTGCAGCAGCTGAGCGTTAGTGATGCACTTCACTGATCAGCGTCCATGCTCACATTTGGCTTAGGACTTTTCTTCTCCTGTGCACCACCTTCGTCCTAGCGTCCTGCAGCAGCGGAGCGCTGATCAGTGATGCACTTCACTGATCAGCGTCCATGCTCACATTTGGCTTAGGACTTTTCTTCTCCTGTGCACCACCTTCGTGCTAGCGTCCTGCAGCAGCTGAGCGTTGATTAGTGATGCACTTCACTGATCAGCATCCATGCTCACATTTGGATTAGGACTTTTCTTCTCCTGTGCACCACCTTCGTCCTAGCGTCCTGCAGCAGCTGAGCGCTGATCAGTGATGCACTTCACTGATCAGCGTCCATGCTCACATTTGGCTTAGGACTTTTCTTCTCCTGTGCACCACCTTCGTGCTAGCGTCCTGCAGCAGCTGAGCGCTGATCAGTGATGCACTTCACTGATCAGCGTCCATGCTCACATTTGGCTTAGGACTTTTCTTCTCCTGTGCAGCACCTTCGTCCTAGCGTCCTGCAGCAGCGGAGCGCTGATCAGTGATGCACTTCACTGATCAGCGTCCATGCTCACATTTGGCTTAGGACTTTTCTTCTGTGCACCACCTTCGTGCTAGCGTCCTGCAGCAGCTGAGCGTTGATCAGTGATGCACTTCACTGATCAGCATCCATGCTCACATTTGGCTTAGGACTTTTCTTCTCCTGTGCACCACCTTTGTCCTAGCGTCCTGCAGCAGCTGAGCGCTGATCAGTGATGCACTTCACTGATCAGCGTCCATGCTCACATTTGGCTTAGGACTTTTCTTCTCCTGTGCACCACCTTCGTCCCAGTGTCCTGCAGCAGCTGAGCGCTGATCAGTGATGCACTTCACTGATCAGCGTCCATGCTCACATTTGGCTTAGGACTTTTCTTCTCCTGTGCACCACCTTCGTGCTAGAATCCTGCAGCAGCTGAGCGCTGATCAGTGATGCACTTCACTGATCAGCGTCCATGCTCACATTTGGCTTAGGACTTTTCTTCTGTGCACCACCTTCATCCTAGCGTCCTGCAGCAGCTGAGCGCTGATCAGTGATGCATTTCACTGATCAGCGTCCATGCTCACATTTGGCTTAGGACTTTTCTTCTCCTGTGCACCACCTTCGTGCTAGCGTCCTGCAGCAGCTGAGCGCTGATCAGTGATGCACTTCACTGATCAGCGTCCATGCTCACATTTGGCTTAGGACTTTTCTTCTCCTGTGCACCACCTTCGTCCTAGCGTCCTGCAGCAGCGGAGCGCTGATCAGTGATGCACTTCAGTGATCAGCGTCCATGCTCACATTTGGCTTAGGACTTTTCTTCTCCTGTGCACCACCTTCGTGCTAGCGTCCTGCAGCAGCTGAGCGTTGATCAGTGATGCACTTCACTGATCAGCATCCATGCTCACATTTGGCTTAGGACTTTTCTTCTGTGCACCACCTTCATCCTAGCGTCCTGCAGCAGCTGAGCGCTGATCAGTGATGCACTTCACTGATCAGCGTCCATGCTCACATTTGGCTTAGGACTTTTCTTCTCCTGTGCACCACCTTCGTGCTAGCGTCCTGCAGCAGCTGAGCGCTGATCAGTGATGCACTTCACTGATCAGCGTCCATGCTCACATTTGGCTTAGGACTTTTCTTCTCCTGTGCACCACCTTCGTCCTAGCGTCCTGCAGCAGCGGAGCGCTGATCAGTGATGCACTTCACTGATCAGCGTCCATGCTCACATTTGGCTTAGGACTTTTCTTCTCCTGTGCACCACCTTCGTGCTAGCGTCCTGCAGCAGCTGAGCGTTGATCAGTGATGCACTTCACTGATCAGCATCCATGCTCACATTTGGCTTAGGACTTTTCTTCTCCTGTGCACCACCTTCGTCCTAGCGTCCTGCAGCAGCTGAGCGTTGATCAGTTATGCACTTCACTGATCAGCGTCCATGCTCACATTTGGCTTAGGACTTTTCTTCTCCTGTGCACCACCTTCGTCCTAGCGTCCTGCAGCAGCTGAGCGCTGATCAGTGATGCACTTCACTGATCAGCGTCCATGCTCACATTTGGCTTAGGACTTTTCTTCTGTGCACCACCTTCGTCCTAGCGTCCTGCAGCAGCTGAGCGCTGATCAGTGATGCACTTCACTGATCAGCGTCCATGCTCACATTTGGCTTAGGACTTTTCTTCTGTGCACCACCTTCGTCCTAGCGTCCTGCAGCAGCTGAGCGCTGATCAGTGATGCACTTCACTGATCAGCGTCCATGCTCACATTTGGCTTAGGACTTTTCTTCTCCTGTGCACCACCTTCGTGCTAGCGTCCTGCAGCAGCTGAGCGTTGATCAGTGATGCACTTCACTGATCAGCGTCCATGCTCACATTTGGCTTAGGACTTTTCTTCTCCTGTGCACCACCTTCGTCCCAGTGTCCTGCAGCAGCTGAGCGCTGATCAGTGATGCACTTCACTGATCAGCGTCCATGCTCACATTTGGCTTAGGACTTTTCTTCTCCTGTGCACCACCTTCGTGCTAGCATCCTGCAGCAGCTGAGCGCTGATCAGTGATGCACTTCACTGATCAGCGTCCATGCTCACATTTGGCTTAGGACTTTTCTTCTCCTGTGCACCACCTTCGTCCTAGCATCCTGCAGCAGCTCAGCGCTGATCAGTGATGCACTTCACTGATCAGCGTCCATGCTCACATTTGGCTTAGGACTTTTCTTCTCCTGTGCACCACCTTCGTGCTAGCGTCCTGCTGCAGCTGATCGCTGATCAGTGATGCACTTCACTGATCAGCGTCCATGCTCACATTTGGCTTAGGACTTTTCTTCTCCTGTGCACCACCTTCGTGCTAGCGTCCTGCAGCAGCTGAGCGTTGATCAGTGATGCACTTCAGTGATCAGCGTCCATGCTCACATTTGGCTTAGGACTTTTCTTCTCCTGTGCACCACCTTCGTCTTAGCGTCCTGCAGCAGCTGAGCGCTGATCAGTGATGCACTTCACTGATCAGCGTCCATGCTCACATTTGGCTTAGGACTTTTCTTCTCCTGTGCACCACCTTTGTGCTAGCGTCCTGCAGCAGCTGAGCGCTGATCAGTTATGCACTTCACTGATCAGCGTCCATGCTCACATTTGGCTTAGGACTTTTCTTCTCCTGTGCACCACCTTCGTGCTAGCATCCTGCAGCAGCTGAGCGCTGATCAGTGATGCACTTCACTGATCAGCGTCCATGCTCACATTTGGCTTAGGACTTTTCTTCTGTGCACCACCTTCGTCCTAGCGTCCTGCAGCAGCTGAGCGCTGATCAGTGATGCACTTCACTGATCAGCGTCCATGCTCACATTTGGCTTAGGACTTTTCTTCTCCTTTGCACCACCTTCGTGCTAGCGTCCTGCAGCAGCTGAGCGTTGATCAGTGATGCACTTCACTGATCAGCGTCCATGCTCACATTTGGCTTAGGACTTTTCTTCTCCTGTGCACCACCTTCGTCCCAGTGTCCTGCAGCAGCTGAGCGCTGATCAGTGATGCACTTCACTGATCAGCGTCCATGCTCACATTTGGCTTAGGACTTTTCTTCTCCTGTGCACCACCTTCGTGCTAGCATCCTGCAGCAGCTGAGCGCTGATCAGTGATGCTCTTCACTGATCAGCGTCCATGCTCACATTTGGCTTAGGACTTTTCTTCTGTGCACCACCTTCATCCTAGCGTCCTGCAGCAGCTGAGCGCTGATCAGTGATGCACTTCACTGATCAGCGTCCATGCTCACATTTGGCTTAGGACTTTTCTTCTCCTGTGCAGCACCTTCGTCCTAGCGTCCTGCAGCAGCTGAGCGCTGATCAGTGATGCACTTCACTGATCAGCGTCCATGCTCACATTTGGCTTAGGACTTTTCTTCTCCTGTGCACCACCTTCGTGCTAGCGTCCTGCAGCAGCTGAGCGTTGATCAGTGATGCACTTCACTGAACAGCGTCCATGCTCACATTTGGCTTAGGACTTTTCTTCTCCTGTGCACCACCTTCGTGCTAGCATCCTGCAGCAGCTGAGCGCTGATCAGTGATGCTCTTCACTGATCAGCGTCCATGCTCACATTTGGCTTAGGACTTTTCTTCTCCTGTGCACCACCTTCGTGCTAGCGTCCTGCAGCAGCTGAGCGCTGATCAGTGATGCACTTCACTGATCAGCGTCCATGCTCACATTTGGCTTAGGACTTTTCTTCTCCTGTGCAGCACCTTCGTCCTAGCGTCCTGCAGCAGCTGAGCGCTGATCAGTGATGCACTTCACTGATCAGCGTCCATGCTCACATTTGGCTTAGGACTTTTCTTCTCCTGTGCACCACCTTCGTGCTAGCGTCCTGCAGCAGCTGAGCGTTGATCAGTGATGCACTTCACTGAACAGCGTCCATGCTCACATTTGGCTTAGGACTTTTCTTCTCCTGTGCACCACCTTCGTCCTAGCGTCCTGCAGCAGCGGTTCGCTGATCAGTGATGCACTTCACTGATCAGCGTCCATGCTCACATTTGGCTTAGGGCTTTTCTTCTCCTGTGCACCACCTTCGTGCTAGCGTCCTGCAGAAGCTGAGCGTTGATCAGTGATGCACTTCACTGATCAGCATCCATGCTCACATTTGGATTAGGACTTTTCTTCTCATGTGCACCACCTTCGTCCAAGCGTCCTGCAGCAGCTGAGCGCTGATCAGTGATGCACTTCACTGATCAGCATCCATGCTCACATTTGGCTTAGGACTTTTCTTCTCCTGTGCACCACCTTTGTCCTAGCGTCCTGCAGCAGCGGATCGTTGATCAGTGATGCACTTCACTGATCAGCGTCCATGCTCACATTTGGCTTAGGACTTTAATTCTCCTGTGCACCACCTTCGTGCTAGCGTCCTGCAGCAGCTGAGCGTTGATCAGTGATGCACTTCACTGATCAGCATCCATGCTCACATTTGGCTTAGGACTTTTCTTCTCCTGTGCACCACCTTCGTGCTAGCGTCCTGCAGCAGCTGAGCGCTGATCAGTGATGCACTTCACTGATCAGCGTCCATGCTCACATTTGGCTTAGGACTTTTCTTCTCCTGTGCACCACCTTCATCCTAGCGTCCTGCAGCAGCTCAGCGCTGATCAGTGATGCACTTCACTGATCAGCGTCCATGCTCACATTTGGCTTAGGACTTTTCTTCTCCTGTGCACCACCTTCGTCCTAGCGTCCTGCAGCAGCTCAGCGCTGATCAGTGATGCACTTCACTGATCAGCGTCCATGCTCACATTTGGCTTAGGACTTTTCTTCTCCTGTGCACCACCTTTGTGCTAGCGTCCTGCAGCAGCTGAGCGTTGATCAGTTATGCACTTCACTGATCAGCGTCCATGCTCACATTTGGCTTAGGACTTTTCTTCTCCTGTGCACCACCTTCGTCCTAGCGTCCTGCAGCAGCTGAGCGCGGATCAGTGATGCACTTCACTGATCAGCGTCCATGCTCACATTTGGCTTAGGACTTTTCTTCTGTGCACCACCTTCGTCCTAGCGTCCTGCAGCAGCTGAGCGCTGATCAGTGATGCACTTCACTGATCAGCGTCCATGCTCACATTTGGCTTAGGACTTTTCTTCTGTGCACCACCTTCGTCCTAGCGTCCTGCAGCAGCTGAGCGCTGATCAGTGATGCACTTCACTGATCAGCGTCCATGCTCACATTTGGCTTAGGACTTTTCTTCTCCTGTGCACCACCTTCGTGCTAGCGTCCTGCAGCAGCTGAGCGTTGATCAGTGATGCACTTCACTGATCAGCGTCCATGCTCACATTTGGCTTAGGACTTTTCTTCTCCTGTGCACCACCTTCGTCCCTGTGTCCTGCAGCAGCTGAGCGCTGATCAGTGATGCACTTCACTGATCAGCGTCCATGCTCACATTTGGCTTAGGACTTTTCTTCTCCTGTGCACCACCTTCGCGCTAGCATCCTGCAGCAGCTGAGCGCTGATCAGTGATGCACTTCACTGATCAGCGTCCATGCTCACATTTGGCTTAGGACTTTTCTTCTGTGAACCACCTTCATCCTAGCGTCCTGCAGCAGCTGAGCGCTGATCAGTGATGCACTTCACTGATCAGCGTCCATGCTCACATTTGGCTTAGGACTTTTCTTCTCCTGTGCACCACCTTCGTGCTAGCGTCCTGCAGCAGCTGAGCGCTGATCAGTGATGCACTTCACTGATCAGCGTCCATGCTCACATTTGGCTTAGGACTTTTCTTCTGTGAACCACCTTCATCCTAGCGTCCTGCAGCAGCTGAGCGCTGATCAGTGATGCACTTCACTGATCAGCGTCCATGCTCACATTTGGCTTAGGACTTTTCTTCTCCTGTGCACCACCTTCGTGCTAGCGTCCTGCAGCAGCTGAGCGCTGATCAGTGATGCACTTCACTGATCAGCGTCCATGCTCACATTTGGCTTAGGACTTTTCTTCTCCTGTGCACCACCTTCGTCCTAGCGTCCTGCAGCAGCTCAGCGCTGATCAGTGATGCATTTCACTGATCAGGGTCCATGCTCACATTTGGCTTAGGACTTTTCTTCTCCTGTGCACCACCTTCGTGCTAGCGTCCTGCAGCAGCTGAGCGCTGATCAGTGATGCACTTCACTGATCAGCGTCCATGCTCACATTTGGCTTAGGACTTTTCTTCTCCTGTGCACCACCTTCGTCCTAGCGTCCTGCAGCAGCTGAGCGCTGATCAGTGATGCACTTCACTGATCAGCGTCCATGCTCACATTTGGCTTAGGACTTTTCTTCTCCTGTGCACCACCTTTGTGCTAGCGTCCTGCAGCAGCTGAGCGTTGATCAGTTATGCACTTCACTGATCAGCGTCCATGCTCACATTTGGCTTAGGACTTTTCTTCTTCTGTGCACCACCTTCGTGCTAGCGTCCTGCAGCAGCTGAGCGCTGATCAGTGATGCACTTCACTGATCAGCGTCCATGCTCACATTTGGCTTAGGACTTTTCTTCTGTGCACCACCTTCGTCCTAGCGTCCTGCAGCAGCTGAGCGCTGATCAGTGATGCACTTCACTGATCAGCGTCCATGCTCACATTTGGCTTAGGACTTTTCTTCTCCTGTGCACCACCTTCGTCCTAGCGTCCTGCAGCAGCTGAGCGCTGATCAGTGATGCACTTCACTGATCAGCTTCCATGCTCACATTTGGCTTAGGACTTTTCTTCTCCTGTGCACCACCTTCGTGCTAGCGTCCTGCAGCAGCTGAGCGTTGATCAGTGATGCACTTCACTGATCAGCGTCCATGCTCACATTTGGCTTAGGACTTTTCTTCTCCTGTGCACCACCTTCGTCCCAGTGTCCTGCAGCAGCTGAGCGCTGATCAGTGATGCACTTCACTGATCAGCGTCCATGCTCACATTTGGCTTAGGACTTTTCTTCTCCTGTGCACCACCTTCGTGCTAGCATCCTGCAGCAGCTGAGCGCTGATCAGTGATGCACTTCACTGATCAGCGTCCATGCTCACATTTGGCTTAGGACTTTTCTTCTCCTGTGCACCACCTTCGTGCTAGCGTCCTGCAGCAGCTGAGCGCTGATCAGTGATGCACTTCACTGATCAGCGTCCATGCTCACATTTGGCTTAGGACTTTTCTTCTCCTGTGCACCACCTTCGTGCTAGCGTCCTGCAGCAGCTGAGCGCTGATCAGTGATGCACTTCACTGATCAGCGTCCATGCTCACATTTGGCTTAGGACTTTTCTTCTCCTGTGCACCACCTTCGTCCTAGCGTCCTGCAGCAGCTGAGCGCTGATCAGTGATGCACTTCACTGATCAGCGTCCATGCTCACATTTGGCTTAGGACTTTTCTTCTCCTGTGCACCACCTTCGTGCTAGCGTCCTGCAGCAGCTGAGCGCTGATCAGTGATGCACTTCACTGATCAGCGTCCATGCTCACATTTGGCTTAGGACTTTTCTTCTCCTGTGCACCACCTTCGTGCTAGCGTCCTGCAGCAGCTGAGCGCTGAACAGTGATGCACTTCACTGATCAGCGTCCATGCTCACATTTGGCTTAGGACTTTTCTTCTCCTGTGCACCACCTTCGTGCTAGCGTCCTGCAGCAGCTGAGCGCTGATCAGTGATGCACTTCACTGATCAGCGTCCATGCTCACATTTGGCTTAGGACTTTTCTTCTCCTGTGCACCACCTTCGTCCTAGCGTCCTGCAGCAGCTGAGCGCTGATCAGTGATGCACTTCACTGATCAGCATCCATGCTCACATTTGGCTTAGGACTTTTCTTCTGTGCACCACCTTCGTCCTAGCGTCCTGCAGCAGCTGAGCGCTGATCAGTGATGCACTTCACTGATCAGCGTCCATGCTCACATTTGGCTTAGGACTTTCTTCTCCTGTGCACCACCTTCGTGCTAGCGTCCTGCAGCAGCTGAGCGTTGATCAGTGATGCACTTCACTGATCAGCGTCCATGCTCACATTTGGCTTAGGACTTTTCTTCTCCTGTGCACCACCTTCGTCCCAGTGTCCTGCAGCAGCTGAGCGCTGATCAGTGATGCACTTCACTGATCAGCGTCCATGCTCACATTTGGCTTAGGACTTTTCTTCTCCTGTGCACCACCTTCGTGCTAGCATCCTGCAGCAGCTGAGCGCTGATCAGTGATGCACTTCACTGATCAGCGTCCATGCTCACATTTGGCTTAGGACTTTTCTTCTGTGCACCACCTTCATCCTAGCGTCCTGCAGCAGCTGAGCGCTGATCAGTGATGCACTTCACTGATCAGCGTCCATGCTCACATTTGGCTTAGGACTTTTCTTCTCCTGTGCACCACCTTCGTCCTAGCGTCCTGCAGCAGCGGAGCGCTGATCAGTGATGCACTTCACTGATCAGCGTCCATGCTCACATTTGGCTTAGGACTTTTCTTCTCCTGTGCACCACCTTCGTGCTAGCGTCCTGCAGCAGCTAAGCGTTGATTAGTGATGCACTTCACTGATCAGCATCCATGCTCACATTTGGCTTAGGACTTTTCTTCTCCTGTGCACCACCTTCGTGCTAGCGTCCTGCAGCAGCTGAGCGTTGATCAGTGATGCACTTCACTGATCAGCATCCATGCTCACATTTGGCTTAGGACTTTTCTTCTCCTGTGCACCACCTTCGTGCTAGCGTCCTGCAGCAGCTGAGCGCTGATCAGTGATGCACTTCACTGATCAGCGTCCATGCTCACATTTGGCTTAGGACTTTTCTTCTCCTGTGCACCACCTTCGTGCTAGCGTCCTGCAGCAGCTGAGCGCTGATCAATGATGCACTTCACTGATCAGCGTCCATGCTCACATTTGGCTTAGGACTTTTCTTCTCCTGTGCACCACCTTCGTCCCAGTGTCCTGCAGCAGCTGAGCGCTGATCAGTGATGCACTTCACTGATCAGCGTCCATGCTCACATTTGGCTTAGGACTTTTCTTCTCCTGTGCACCACCTTCGTGCTAGCGTCCTGCAGCAGCTGAGCGTTGATCAGTGATGCACTTCACTGATCAGCATCCATGCTCACATTTGGCTTAGGACTTTTCTTCTCCTGTGCACCACCTTCGTACTAGCGTCCTGCAGCAGCTGAGCGCTGATCAGTGATGCACTTCACTGATCAGCGTCCATGCTCACATTTGGCTTAGGACTTTTCTTCTCCTGTGCACCACCTTCGTGCTAGCGTCCTGCAGCAGCTGAGCGCTGATCAGTGATGCACTTCACTGATCAGCGTCCATGCTCACATTTGGCTTAGGACTTTTCTTCTCCTGTGCACCACCTTCGTCCCAGTGTCCTGCAGCAGCTGAGCGTTGATCAGTGATGCACTTCACTGATCAGCATCCATGCTCACATTTGGCTTAGGACTTTTCTTCTCCTGTGCACCACCTTCGTGCTAGCGTCCTGCAGCAGCTGAGCGCTGATCAGTGATGCACTTCACTGATCAGCGTCCATGCTCACATTTGGCTTAGGACTTTTCTTCTCCTGTGCACCACCTTCGTCCCAGTGTCCTGCAGCAGCTGAGCGCTGATCAGTGATGCACTTCACTGATCAGCGTCCATGCTCACATTTGGCTTAGGACTTTTCTTCTCCTGTGCACCACCTTCGTGCTAGCATCCTGCAGCAGCTGAGCGCTGATCAGTGATGCACTTCACTGATCAGCGTCCATGCTCACATTTGGCTTAGGACTTTTCTTCTCCTGTGCACCACCTTCGTGCTAGCGTCCTGCAGCAGCTAAGCGTTGATCAGTGATGCACTTCACTGATCAGCATCCATGCTCACATTTGGCTTAGGACTTTTCTTCTCCTGTGCACCACCTTCGTGCTAGCGTCCTGCAGCAGCTGAGCATTGATCAGTGATGCACTTCACTGATCAGCATCCATGCTCACATTTGGCTTAGGACTTTTCTTCTCCTGTGCACCACCTTCGTGCTAGCGTCCTGCAGCAGCTGAGCGCTGATCAGTGATGCACTTCACTGATCAGCGTCCATGCTCACATTTGGCTTAGGACTTTTCTTCTCCTGTGCACCACCTTCGTGCTAGCGTCCTGCAGCAGCTGAGCGCTGATCAGTGATGCACTTCACTGATCAGCGTCCATGCTCACATTTGGCTTAGGACTTTTCTTCTCCTGTGCACCACCTTCGTGCTAGCATCCTGCAGCAGCTGAGCGCTGATCAGTGATGCACTTCACTGATCAGCGTCCATGCTCACATTTGGCTTAGGACTTTTCTTCTGTGCACCACCTTCATCCTAGCGTCCTGCAGCAGCTGAGCGCTGATCAGTGATGCACTTCACTGATCAGCGTCCATGCTCACATTTGGCTTAGGACTTTTCTTCTCCTGTGCACCACCTTCGTCCTAGCGTCCTGAAGCAGCGGAGCGCTGATCAGTGATGCACTTCACTGATCAGCGTCCATGCTCACATTTGGCTTAGGACTTTTCTTCTCCTGTGCACCACCTTCGTGCTAGCGTCCTACAGCAGCTGAGCGTTGATCAGTGATGCACTTCACTAATCAGCATCCATGCTCACATTTGGCTTACGACTTTTCTTCTCCTGTGCACCACCTTCGTGCTAGCGTCCTGCAGCAGCGGAGCGCTGATCAGTGATGCACTTCACTGATCAGCGTCCATGCTCACATTTGGCTTAGGACTTTTCTTCTCCTGTGCACCACCTTCGTCCTAGCGTCCTGCAGCAGCTGAGCGCTGATCAGTGATGCACTTCACTGATCAGCGTCCATGCTCACATTTGGCTTAGGACTTTTCTTCTCCTGTGCACCACCTTCGTGCTAGCGTCCTGCAGCAGCTGAGCGTTGATCAGTGATGCACTTCACTGAACAGCGTCCATGCTCACATTTGGCTTAGGACTTTTCTTCTCCTGTGCACCACCTTCGTGCTAGCATCCTGCAGCAGCTGAGCGCTGATCAGTGATGCTCTTCACTGATCAGCGTCCATGCTCACATTTGGCTTAGGACTTTTCTTCTCCTGTGCACCACCTTCGTGCTAGCGTCCTGCAGCAGCTGAGCGCTGATCAGTGATGCACTTCACTGATCAGCGTCCATGCTCACATTTGGCTTAGGACTTTTCTTCTCCTGTGCAGCACCTTCGTCCTAGCGTCCTGCAGCAGCTGAGCGCTGATCAGTGATGCACTTCACTGATCAGCGTCCATGCTCACATTTGGCTTAGGACTTTTCTTCTCCTGTGCACCACCTTCGTGCTAGCGTCCTGCAGCAGCTGAGCGTTGATCAGTGATGCACTTCACTGAACAGCGTCCATGCTCACATTTGGCTTAGGACTTTTCTTCTCCTGTGCACCACCTTCGTCCTAGCGTCCTGCAGCAGTGGTTCGCTGATCAGTGATGCACTTCACTGATCAGCGTCCATGCTCACATTTGGCTTAGGGCTTTTCTTCTCCTGTGCACCACCTTCGTGCTAGCGTCCTGCAGAAGCTGAGCGTTGATCAGTGATGCACTTCACTGATCAGCATCCATGCTCACATTTGGATTAGGACTTTTCTTCTCATGTGCACCACCTTCGTCCAAGCGTCCTGCAGCAGCTGAGCGCTGATCAGTGATGCACTTCACTGATCAGTGTCCATGCTCACATTTGGCTTAGGACTTTTCTTCTCCTGTGCATCACCTTCGTGCTAGCGTCCTGCAGCAGCTGAGCGTTGATCAGTGATGCACTTCACTGATCAGCATCCATGCTCACATTTGGCTTAGGACTTTTCTTCTCCTGTGCACCACCTTTGTCCTAGCGTCCTGCAGCAGCGGATCGTTGATCAGTGATGCACTTCACTGATCAGCGTCCATGCTCACATTTGGCTTAGGACTTTAATTCTCCTGTGCACCACCTTCGTGCTAGCGTCCTGCAGCAGCTGAGCGTTGATCAGTGATGCACTTCACTGATCAGCATCCATGCTCACATTTGGCTTAGGACTTTTCTTCTCCTGTGCACCACCTTCGTGCTAGCGTCCTGCAGCAGCTGAGCGCTGATCAGTGATGCACTTCACTGATCAGCGTCCATGCTCACATTTGGCTTAGGACTTTTCTTCTCCTGTGCACCACCTTCATCCTAGCGTCCTGCAGCAGCTCAGCGCTGATCAGTGATGCACTTCACTGATCAGCGTCCATGCTCACATTTGGCTTAGGACTTTTCTTCTCCTGTGCACCACCTTCGTCCTAGCGTCCTGCAGCAGCTCAGCGCTGATCAGTGATGCACTTCACTGATCAGCGTCCATGCTCACATTTGGCTTAGGACTTTTCTTCTCCTGTGCACCACCTTTGTGCTAGCGTCCTGCAGCAGCTGAGCGTTGATCAGTTATGCACTTCACTGATCAGCGTCCATGCTCACATTTGGCTTAGGACTTTTCTTCTCCTGTGCACCACCTTCGTCCTAGCGTCCTGCAGCAGCTGAGCGCGGATCAGTGATGCACTTCACTGATCAGCGTCCATGCTCACATTTGGCTTAGGACTTTTCTTCTGTGCACCACCTTCGTCCTAGCGTCCTGCAGCAGCTGAGCGCTGATCAGTGATGCACTTCACTGATCAGCGTCCATGCTCACATTTGGCTTAGGACTTTTCTTCTGTGCACCACCTTCGTCCTAGCGTCCTGCAGCAGCTGAGCGCTGATCAGTGATGCACTTCACTGATCAGCGTCCATGCTCACATTTGGCTTAGGACTTTTCTTCTCCTGTGCACCACCTTCGTGCTAGCGTCCTGCAGCAGCTGAGCGTTGATCAGTGATGCACTTCACTGATCAGCGTCCATGCTCACATTTGGCTTAGGACTTTTCTTCTCCTGTGCACCACCTTCGTCCCTGTGTCCTGCAGCAGCTGAGCGCTGATCAGTGATGCACTTCACTGATCAGCGTCCATGCTCACATTTGGCTTAGGACTTTTCTTCTCCTGTGCACCACCTTCGCGCTAGCATCCTGCAGCAGCTGAGCGCTGATCAGTGATGCACTTCACTGATCAGCGTCCATGCTCACATTTGGCTTAGGACTTTTCTTCTGTGAACCACCTTCATCCTAGCGTCCTGCAGCAGCTGAGCGCTGATCAGTGATGCACTTCACTGATCAGCGTCCATGCTCACATTTGGCTTAGGACTTTTCTTCTCCTGTGCACCACCTTCATGCTAGCGTCCTGCAGCAGCTGAGCGCTGATCAGTGATGCACTTCACTGATCAGTGTCCATGCTCACATTTGGCTTAGGACTTTTCTTCTCCTGTGCACCACCTTCGTCCTAGCGTCCTGCAGCAGCGGAGCGCTGATCAGTGATGCACTTCACTGATCAGCGTCCATGCTCACATTTGGCTTAGGACTTTTCTTCTCCTGTGCACCACCTTCGTGGTAGCGTCCTGCAGCAGCTGAGCGTTGATCAGTGATGCACTTCACTGATCAGCATCCATGCTCACATTTGGCTTAGGACTTTTCTTCTCCTGTGCACCACCTTCGTGCTAGCGTCCTGCAGCAGCTGAGCGCTGATCAGTGATGCACTTCACTGATCAGCGTCCATGCTCACATTTGGCTTAGGACTTTTCTTCTCCTGTGCACCACCTTCGTGCTAGCGTCCTGCAGCAGCTGAGCGCTGATCAGTGAAGCACTTCACTGATCAGCGTCCATGCTCACATTTGGCTTAGGACTTTTCTTCTCCTGTGCACCACCTTCGTCCTAGCGTCCTGCAGCAGCTCAGCGCTGATCAGTGATGCATTTCACTGATCAGGGTCCATGCTCACATTTGGCTTAGGACTTTTCTTCTCCTGTGCACCACCTTCGTGCTAGCGTCCTGCAGCAGCTGAGCGCTGATCAGTGATGCACTTCACTGATCAGCGTCCATGCTCACATTTGGCTTAGGACTTTTCTTCTCCTGTGCACCACCTTCGTCCTAGCGTCCTGCAGCAGCTGAGCGCTGATCAGTGATGCACTTCACTGATCAGCGTCCATGCTCACATTTGGCTTAGGACTTTTCTTCTCCTGTGCACCACCTTTGTGCTAGCGTCCTGCAGCAGCTGAGCGTTGATCAGTTATGCACTTCACTGATCAGCGTCCATGCTCACATTTGGCTTAGGACTTTTCTTCTTCTGTGCACCACCTTCGTGCTAGCGTCCTGCAGCAGCTGAGCGCTGATCAGTGATGCACTTCACTGATCAGCGTCCATGCTCACATTTGGCTTAGGACTTTTCTTCTGTGCACCACCTTCGTCCTAGCGTCCTGCAGCAGCTGAGCGCTGATCAGTGATGCACTTCACTGATCAGCGTCCATGCTCACATTTGGCTTAGGACTTTTCTTCTCCTGTGCACCACCTTCGTCCTAGCGTCCTGCAGCAGCTGAGCGCTGATCAGTGATGCACTTCACTGATCAGCTTCCATGCTCACATTTGGCTTAGGACTTTTCTTCTCCTGTGCACCACCTTCGTGCTAGCGTCCTGCAGCAGCTGAGCGTTGATCAGTGATGCACTTCACTGATCAGCGTCCATGCTCACATTTGGCTTAGGACTTTTCTTCTCCTGTGCACCACCTTCGTCCCAGTGTCCTGCAGCAGCTGAGCGCTGATCAGTGATGCACTTCACTGATCAGCGTCCATGCTCACATTTGGCTTAGGACTTTTCTTCTCCTGTGCACCACCTTCGTGCTAGCATCCTGCAGCAGCTGAGCGCTGATCAGTGATGCACTTCACTGATCAGCGTCCATGCTCACATTTGGCTTAGGACTTTTCTTCTCCTGTGCACCACCTTCGTGCTAGCGTCCTGCAGCAGCTGAGCGCTGATCAGTGATGCACTTCACTGATCAGCGTCCATGCTCACATTTGGCTTAGGACTTTTCTTCTCCTGTGCACCACCTTCGTGCTAGCGTCCTGCAGCAGCTGAGCGCTGATCAGTGATGCACTTCACTGATCAGCGTCCATGCTCACATTTGGCTTAGGACTTTTCTTCTTCTGTGCACCACCTTCGTGCTAGCGTCCTGCAGCAGCTGAGCGCTGATCAGTGATGCACTTCACTGATCAGCATCCATGCTCACATTTGGCTTAGGACTTTTCTTCTCCTGTGCACCACCTTCGTGCTAGCGTCCTGCAGCAGCTGAGCGCTGATCAGTGATGCACTTCACTGATCAGCGTCCATGCTCACATTTGGCTTAGGACTTTTCTTCTCCTGTGCACCACCTTCGTCCTAGCGTCCTGCAGTAGCTGAGCGCTGATCAGTGATGCACTTCACTGATCAGCGTCCATGCTCACATTTGGCTTAGGACTTTTCTTCTGTGCACCACCTTCATCCTAGCGTCCTGCAGCAGCTGAGCGCTGATCAGTGATGCACTTCACTGATCAGCGTCCATGCTCACATTTGGCTTAGGACTTTTCTTCTCCTGTGCACCACCTTCGTGCTAGCGTCCTGCAGCAGCTGAGCGTTGATCAGTGATGCACTTCACTGATCAGCATCCATGCTCACATTTGGCTTAGGACTTTTCTTCTCCTGTGCACCACCTTCGTGCTAGCGTCCTGCAGCAGCTGAGCGCTGATCAGTGATGCACTTCACTGATCAGCGTCCATGCTCACATTTGGCTTAGGACTTTTCTTCTCCTGTGCACCACCTTCGTGCTAGCGTCCTGCAGCAGCTGAGCGCTGATCAGTGATGCACTTCACTGATCAGCGTCCATGCTCACATTTGGCTTAGGACTTTTCTTCTCCTGTGCACCACCTTCGTCCTAGCGTCCTGCAGCAGCTCAGCGCTGATCAGTGATGCACTTCACTGATCAGCGTCCATGCTCACATTTGGCTTAGGACTTTTCTTCTCCTGTGCACCACCTTCGTCCTAGCGTCCTGCAGCAGCTCAGCGCTGATCAGTTATGCACTTCACTGATCAGTGTCCATGCTCACATGTGGCTTAGGACTTTTCTTCTCCTGTGCACCACCTTCGTGCTAGCGTCCTGCAGCAGCTGAGCGCTGATCAGTGATGCACTTCACTGATCAGCGTCCATGCTCACATTTGGCTTAGGACTTTTCTTCTCCTGTGCACCACCTTCGTCCTAGCGTCCTGCAGCAGCTGAGCGCTGATCAGTGATGCACTTCACTGATCAGTGTCCATGCTCACATTTGGCTTAGGACTTTTCTTCTGTGCACCACCTTCGTCCTAGCGTCCTGCAGCAGCTGAGCGCTGATCAGTGATGCACTTCACTGATCAGTGTCCATGCTCACATTTGGCTTAGGACTTTTCTTCTCCTGTGCACCACCTTCGTCCCAGTGTCCTGCAGCAGCTGAGCGCTGATCAGTGATGCACTTCACTGATCAGCATCCATGCTCACATTTGGCTTAGGACTTTTCTTCTCCTGTGCACCACCTTCGTCCTAGCGTCCTGCAGCAGCGGAGCGCTGATCAGTGATGCACTTCACTGATCAGCGTCCATGCTCACATTTGGCTTAGGACTTTTCTTCTCCTGTGCACCACCTTCGTGCTAGCGTCCTGCAGCAGCTGAGCGTTGATCAGTGATGCACTTCACTGATCAGCATCCATGCTCACATTTGGCTTAGGACTTTTCTTCTCCTGTGCACCACCTTCGTGCTAGCGTCCTGCAGCAGCTGAGCGCTGATCAGTGATGCACTTCACTGATCAGCGTCCATGCTCACATTTGGCTTAGGACTTTTCTTCTGTGCACCACCTTTGTGCTAGCGTCCTGCAGCAGCTGAGCGCTGATCAGTGATGCACTTCACTGATCAGTGTCCATGCTCACATTTGGCTTAGGACTTTTCTTCTCCTGTGCACCACCTTTGTGCTAGCGTCCTGCAGCAGCTGAGCGTTGATCAGTGATGCACTTCACTGATCAGCGTCCATGCTCACATTTGTCTTAGGACTTTTTTTCTCCTGTGCACCACCTTCGTGCTAGCGTCCTGCAGCAGCTGAGCGTTGATCAGTGATGCACTTCACTGATCAGCGTCCATGCTCACATTTGTCTTAGGACTTTTTTTCTCCTGTGCACCACCTTCGTGCTAGCGTCCTGCAGCAGCTGAGCGCTGATCAGTGATGCACATCACTTATCGGCATTCAGTGGTTTTATTTTTTTCTCAAAAAGTGCAAGAAAAAGAATCAAATAAAAATACATTTTGATTAGTTGATAGGGCTAGATTAGGGACAGTAAAAATATACTGTAGTAATCAGCATCTACTACAGTATTTTTTACTAAAATATGATCAAAATTAGTGTCAGAGTAAAGTGTAGAAAAAAAAAAAAAAAAAAAAATTTCTAACGTCCCAACAAAAAAATATGTTTCAAAAATACGGATATAAATTATACATGTGGGAAATGTTATTTACTATTTTGTTAATGAAACTCTGGTTTAAGGGCATAAAAATTAAAACTTTGAAAATGTATTTTTTTTTGTCAAATTTTTGATATTTTCATAAATAAATGCAAATTATATCAACCAAAATTTTACCACTAACATGAAGTACCACATGTGATGAAAAAACAGTCTCAGAATCACTGGGATCCGTTGAAGCGTTCCAGAGTTATTGCCTAATAAAGTGACACTGGTCAGAATTTTAAAAAATTGGTCTGGTCAGGAAGGTGAAAACAGGCTTGATGGTGAAGAGGTTAATGAATCAGAAGCTGATGACCCCAACACGCCCCCTTATTAAGACCGGAGTGAATAACGATGGGCTTGATGAATTGGGGGTCCTTGAGTCTGTGAAAAACTGATTGGTTGCTAGAAGACTGAGAATCCTCTATACACTAATGGACATCTCTATTGCTGCGTTTGACAGATAGTTCTTTGTTCAAACATGCTAATGACGTGGAGGGGCCACAGTTCAGGCACCTTCTCACCTACTTGTTTTCTATCTCCATCCTCCTCCTCCTTGATTGACAGCTTTGGCTTTAGAGGAGCCAGAGGGGGGCATAGAGAGCTGGATAACAAGTAGGTAGAGAAGGTGCACTGAACTGCCGCTTCACTATGGGTGCTCTGGGCAACTCATTAGCATATTTTAATAAAAAACAATTTATGGCAAATGCAACAAATTTGGAACAAAATCAGATATCACAAAAAATAATGTCATATGTAAGTGTAAAAAATACCAAATTACTTTATTCAGTTATAAATACCATATATAAGGTTACAAAAAAAATGGTGAGAACATTCCCACCATAGAACTGGTGGCAGCTGGTATCTTCTATAGTCTCAACAGTACATATAAGTGGTATATGACAGGACATGTACAGTGGGGGAAATCAGTATTTGATCCCTTGCTGTTTTTGTAAGTTTGCCCACTGACAAAGACATGAACAGTCTATAATTTTAAGGGGAGGTTAATTTTAACATTGAGAGATAGAATATCCCGCAAAAAAAATCTAGAAAATCACATTGTATAAATTATATAAATTTATTTGCATTTCTGCATGTCTTTGTCAGTGGGCAAACTTACAAAAACAGCAAGGGATCAAATACTTATTTCCCCCACTGTATATACAGAATATGGTGTCCTGGATACAACATGGGATCCAGCTGTGTTATGATCTCTACACAGTAGCCTGTGGCAGGTGAGGTTTTGCTTTCTCAGCCCGAGTCCAAGAGTCTTGAAACTGGTTTAAAATTGGCAGTAGAAGACCGTCAAGTACAGCGAGTCCCATCCGAGTGCAGCGAAGACCACTAAACAGAAGCGAGAATAGTGGAATTACTTTCTTGTTCTATGCCATTCTTACTTTTCTATCAATATCATCTCAGACACCAAAGGCTCAAGATAAATGTAGTTAGTATCAAAAACAGGATATATAGACTCATTTTTATTGTAATTCAAGATGGGTCTTGGAAGTACCAGAAATGTGACATTTTTATTATTACTACTAAGAAAATAAATAAATAAGAGTATATCTGTAACTGTAATTCAAATATAATCTTTAGTATAGACCAACACAGCAACAGAAAAAATCCCATAAAATTACCCAATAAAACCCAGTTTACAAGGAAACTAGAAACTGGAACAGTGTGGTTTACAGAAAGGTGCACCACATTAATGTTTTTTTACATAAACATAGGACATAAGTGACAATTATAATACAAGTACTAGATCATAGATAAGTCTTATACATAGTCTTTACATTCAAAAAAATATATATTATATACACATATACACAGTACAGACCAAAAGTTTGGACACACCTCATTTAAAGATTTTTCTGTATTTTCTTGACTTTGAAAATTGAACATTCACACTGAAGGCATCAAAACTATGAATTAACACACGTGGAATTATATACTTAACAAAAAAGTGTGAAACAACTGAAAATATGTCTTATATTCTAGGTTCTTCAAAGTAGCCACCTTTTGCTTTGATGACTGCGTTTCACACTCTTGGCATTCTCTTGATGAGCTTCAAGAGGTAGTCACTGGAAATGGTTTTCACTTCATAGGTGTGCCCTGTCAGGTTTAATAAGTGGGATTTCTTGCCTTATAAATGGGGTTGGGGCCATCAGTTGTGTTGTGCAGAAGTCTGATGGATACACAGCTGATAGTCCTACTGAATAGACTGTTAGAATTTGTATTATGGCAAGAAAAAAGCACCTAAGTAAAGAAAAACGAGTGGCCATCATTACTTTAAGAAATGAAGGTCAGTCAGTCCGAAAAATTGGGCAAACTTTGAATGTGTCCCCAAGTGCAGTTGCAAAAACCATCAAGCGCTACAAAGAAACTGGCTCACATGAGGACCGCCCCAGGAAAGGAAGACCAAGAGTCACCTCTGCTTCTGAGGATAAGTTTATCCGAGTCACCAGCCTCAGAAATCGCAGGTTAACAGCAGCTCAGATTAAAGACCAGGTCAATGGCACACAGAGTTCTAGCAGCAGACACATCTCTACAACAACTGTTAAGAGGAGACTTTGTGCAGCAGGCCTTCATGGTAAAATAGCTGCAAGGAAACCACTGCTAAGGACAGGCAACAAGCAGAAGAGACTTGTTTGGGCTAAAGAACACAAGGAATGGACATTAAGACCAGTGGAAATCTGTGCTTTGGTCTGATGAGTCCAAATTTGAGCTCTTTGGTTCCAACCACCGTGTCTTTGTGCGACGCAGAAAAGGTGAACGGATGGACTCTACATGCCTGGTTCCCACCTTGAAGCATGGAGGAGGAGGTGTGATGGTGTGGGGGTGCTTTGCTGGTGACACTGTTGGGGATTTATTCAAAATTGAAGGCATACTGAATCACATGGCTACCACAGCATCTTGCAGCGGCATGCTATTCCATCCAGTTTGCGTTTAGTTGGACCATCATTTTTCAACAGGACAATGACCCCAAACACACCTCCAGGCTGTGTAAGGGCTATTTGACCAAGGAGGAGAGTGATGGGGTGCTACGTCAGATGACCTGACCTCCACGGTCACCAGACCTGAACCCAATTGAGATGGTTTGGGGTGAGCTGGACCGCAGAGTGAAGGCAAAAGGGCCAACAAGTGCTAAGCATCTCTGGGAACTCCTTCAAGATTGTTGGAAGACCATTTCCGGTGACTACCTCTTGAAGCTCATCAAGAGAATGCCAAGAGTGTGCAAAGCAGTCATCAAAGCAAAAGGTGGCTACTTTGAAGAACCTAGAATATAAGAGATATTTTCAGTTGTTTCACACTTTTTTGTTAAGTATATAATTCCACATGTGTTAATTCATAGTTTTGATGCCTTCAGTGTGAATGTACAATTTTCAAAGTCAAGAAAATACAGAAAAATCTTTAAATGAGAAGGTGTCTCCAAACTTTTGGTCAGTACTAATATATATATATATATATCTATCTATATCTATATCTGTATGTTAAATGGAAGTAACTTTAAGCGACTAGTGTTTTGTTGTAAAGTAATTCCAGCAAAGCTAAATAACCCCCAGTAAACAACAGCAGACTAGCAGGGAATCCAGATTAGTACATATCATATGCCATAATGTGCTAAACGCTTAAATTAACATTTGAAGCCGGCGCACTGAACGGAGCGAACCCCCATTCTGCTAGCAGAGGCGCCATAGCATCGGCAGGGTGCAGGGACAGTGACGTTGTCTGCATCTAGTGATCCGGCCTGCTTCAGACTGCCACTTGCTTCCTTACCTAGGCAACCGGTCAATCCGAGCTTGGCCGATAAGAAGCTGTAAAACTATAGAATTAAAAATCCCTCTGTTCTTGAGAATAGAAGGATTTCTAATAAGAAATAAATTGCTAAGTGGCTTATTTTTACAAGCAACTGCAATTTTTGACATTTGAAAACATGAAATACCCCCTGTAAAGAGGCACTCTGAGACTTTATATATTTCTTTTTAATCTTTGCCTTTGTTTGTATAGTACAAGTTTCAGATTTTCTTTACTAATGAATTATAAGCATTGTTCCTGGCCGCTATTATATGATTTGATCTGGTGATCTGCACTTTATCTGAATCCTACAGCATCTACAGTGCAAATGGTAAGTCGGTCTCTCCTTACGGAAGTCGTGGGAATACATAGAGAGAGTCTGACTTCTGGTCTGCACAGAAGACGCTGTATGATTCAGAGATAGAGTGTTATCCACTAAAAGAGTGGTATGAAACTGATGACTTGGCAGTATCTGCACTGACTATAGTGGCAAAACAAAAATATTTCCCAGAGTGTTTCTTTAAACATGCAAGTTAAAAAAATCATCTATTGTCCATGTTTTTCTTTCCTTAGGATTTTCTTACTTACTTCTGATCTAATACCAAAAGTCCATTCTTCTGTAGATCCCTCAGTTCCTGCGATGCTTCAAACAAGCCGTAAAGGCTAATTGCAGGGGAAAGCTTATTCCAGTGCTGTAAAATAGGGAACTATAAGCAGGGAAACATACTACTAAAAGATCCCTATGTACAGAGGATTGCAGTTGGTCAAACCTTCATATACCCAATAGCCATCTGCCTGCCGCCCCCATACACAGTACTGCTCGGTCGAGCCAAGCGCTCCTGTGTTCTCTATGAGAGAGTAGCTGTCTGACTCCTCGGGCAGCAGATTACAGCTCTGCCTAACAAAAGGAATTCCAATGTGCAGATCCTTCTCTCCATGACATTATCAGTGAGTTTGGCCAACTTTAGCCTAATGTGTATGGGGGCCTTCAGGCTATGTGCCCACGTAGCAGATGTACTGGCAGGACCTGCGGTGACGTCATTTAGTCAGCTGACTAAATGACATCACCGCTGGTCTTGCCAGTACACCGTGGGACGCCAAGGAGAGAGGATGCCGCCGGGAGCAGACTGGGGGCCGCCGGAGAGGTGAATATACAGTTTTTTTTTTTCTTTTTAACTTTTTTATTTCTTTTTTTCACCGCGTGGTAGCCAGGATGAAGAGGAGTTGTAGTCTCCTCTTCATCCTGGGTACTACACGCACAGCGATTACGCTGCAAATTCGCGGCCATTGAATTTAATTGAAAGGCAGCAAATCCACATATACCTGCGGGTTTGCTGCGTTTCAATGTTACTCAATGGTCGCGAATTTGCAGCGTAATCGCGGTAGAAATGGTCATGCTGCGTTTTGCAACGCAATGTGAATTTGGCGCGCCAATTAGCGCATCATGTGCACAGCACATCCGAATTCACATTGCTTTGCATGGCAGACTGTTTTACAAGCGTTTTTGCGGCGGTAAAAACGCCACAAAAACGCTACGTGGGAGCCTATTTTTTCTGAATACTTTCTATTGATGTCTATGGAACCTCGTTGTCTGGCAGCCATGAACACAATCTGTTTGGCAGCTCTGCTGTTAGGCTATGTGCCCACGTAGCAGATTTGATGCAGAACGTTTTTGCCTCTCTCTGGCAGAAAAAAACGCATGCAGATTTACATGCATTTTTTTTGCCAGAGAGAAGCGTTTTTTCATGCGTTTTCACATGCGTTTTTTCAAGCAGTTTTCCAAGCGATTTTGAGCATCACTTGGAAAAGTGCTTGACAAATTGGTCACACAATATAAATCCATGCAACCGGCATGGATTTATAATGTGTGAACAACTGATGCTTTAAATGCCGCATCTATAGTAAAAAAAAGAGAATTATAACGTTAAAAATAAAAAAAAAAACTGTATATTCACCTCCCCGGTCTCCTCCAGTCTGCTCCCGGCGGCGTCCACTCTCCTCGGCGTCCCGCAGTGTACTGTCAGGACCTGCAGTGACGTCATTTAGTCAGCTGATGGTCACGCGACCATCACCTGACCGCCGACGTCAGCGGTCGCGTGACCATCAGGTGACTAAATGACGTCACTGCAGGTCCTGACAGTACACCGCGGGACGCCGAGGAGAGAGGACGTGGCCGGGAGCAGACCGGGGGCCGCCGGAGAGGTGAATATACAGGTTTTGTTTATTTTAACTTTATTTCTTTTTTTCACTGCGTGGTAGCCGGGATGAAGAGGAGTTGTAGTCTCCTCTTCATCCCGGGTACCACACGCACAGCGATTATGCTGCAAATTCGCGGCCATTGAATTTAATTGAAACGCAGCAAATCCACATATACCTGCGGGTTTGCTGTGTTTCAATGTTCCTCAATGGCCGCGAATTTGCAGCGTAATTACGGTAGAAATGGTCATGCTGCGTTTTGCAAAGCAATGCGAATTTGGCGAGCAAATTAGCGCATCATGTGCACAGCACATCCGAATTCACATTGCTTTGCATGGCAGACTGTTTTACAAGCGTTTTTGCGGCGTTTTCGCAGCCGCAAAAACGCTACGTGGGCACTTAACCTTACAGTTTCCAATCCCATCTCCGTTTACAGCACATTGCCCTTACCTTATGTGATATTCCAATGTCTGTCCGTAAACCCAACACTAACAGTTCAGAAATGCTGGAAAGAAGCATCAGCGTATTAATGACCGAAAATGACATCAATAGTTTTCAGAGCTTATCTCAACAAATTCTAAGTACAAAAGAGCATCTGCAGTGTGTTTAAAAACCAGAGGAACATTTTATTATATTTTCCTGGTTTCACGATCCAGAATTTAAGTTACTTTTTTTTTTAATGACAAAAGATCCGTTTCTCAGCTCCATTACATTACCTGTCATCATAAGAAGGACAAAATTATCCAAAATTCTATATACATCAGTAGCGCCATCCTACAATACCAACCAGTTATTTCATTAAACAGTTATTCCTAACATTGAGGCTATGTGCCCACATAGCAGATTCAATGCAGAGCGTTTTGCCTCTCTCTGGCAGAAAAAAAAGCATGCAGATTTACCTGCGTCTTTTCTACCAGAGAGAAGCGTTTTTTCAGTGTTTTTACATGCGTTTTCACATGCGTTTTTTCAAGCACTTTTCCAAGCGATTTTGAGCATCACTTGGAAAAGTGCTTGACAAGTTAGTCACACAATATAAATCCATGCAACCGGCATGGATTTACATTGTGTGACCAACTTAGATGCTTTAAATGCTGCATCTATAGTAAAAAAAAAAAAAAAAAAAAAAGAATTAAAAAGTTAAAAATGAAAAAAAAAACTGTATACTCACCTCTCCGGACTGCTCCCGGCGGCGATCCTCTCTCCTCGGCGTCCCGCGGTGTACTGGCAGGACCTGCGGTGACGTCATTTAGTCAGCTGATGGTCACGCGACCATCACCTGACCGCCGACGTCAGCGGTCGCGTGACCATCAGGTGACTAAATGACGTCACTGCAGGTCCTGCCAGTACACAGCGGGACGCTGAGGAGAGAGGACGTGGCCAGGAGGAGACCGGAGAGGTGAGTACACAGTTTTTTTTTATTTTTAACTTAACTATATTTCTTTTTTTCACCGCGTGGTAGCCGGGATGAAGAGGAGTTGTAGTCTCCTCTTCATCCCGGGTACCACACGCACTGCGATTACGCCATAAATTTGTGGCCATTGAATTTAATTGAAACGCAGCAAATCCACATATACCTGCGGGTTTGCTGCGTTTCAATGTTCTTCAATGGCCGCGAATTTGCAGCGTAATTGCGGTAGAAATTCTCATGCTGTGTTTTGCAACGCAATGCGAATTCGGCGCGCAAGCTAGCGCATCATGTGCACAGCACATCCGAATTCACATTGCTTTGCATGGCAGACGGTTTCACAAGCGTTTTCGCGGCCGTAAAAACACCGCAAAAACGTTACAAGATGGCTATGTGGGCACATGGCCAAACCCTTTGTAATAAAAAGGGTAGAAATGTGCAGTGAAAATCTTCACTATGCTAATATTTTTGCGATGTTTTTGTAAGCAAAGTGTGGATGGGGCAAATATGTGGCAGTTTAGCCACCTCTAACCATAGCTCAGTAATTCGTATACCTTTATGGAGAGTAAATCAACACTGGCTTTGTGATTATACACAATAAATAATCTGAAAAAGCAGAACTGCAGTATAAAGCATGTGAAGGGGACACAGAAATAGCTAGTCTTGCACTAGAAAGGAAGTAAACTTTAGAATTCTGTAGACAAATGTTTCTACAATGGAAAGCGGGAGTTGCTACAGACAGGCACATATATTCGGCTGAAGTTCTTCTGAAATGCCAGTTATAGTTCTCCATAGACCTTTATGAGAACTGTCATCTACTGTGTCAGTAATGGTGAACTCTTTATTCACCAAAGAGATTTTTGCCTGTGAATTGGGAGTGATAGATGGTCCAGGAGGAGAAAGAAGCACATTTTTCTAATGAAATATATTATAAACTTTGCTTAGTTTCATGGGTACTACCAATTTATGAAATACAAATTAAAAGAATGGTACTCATTAGAAATACCCTCTTGGGCAAAACAAATACACTGTGTTCTACCTAGTTAGGGCATGAGCGAGCTGTGCCTGACACAAGGGTTCCTTCCGCTTTGTGGTCTTTGACTCCCTGTTTCATACTTTGCCCCTTTAGGCCCTGCATTAGTGTCACTCGAAGTGCTCCTTTACACCAATACACACATTACATTAATTTAAAGGACTGAACTTATTATACTTTACTCTGATATTCTCTTTTTCTGAAAGGAAGGTAAAAGTAGTTTGAATATCACACTACTGTAAGCATGCAATGGTCTTTACTCAACACAGACTGTTCTTGCATCAAGAGACCCGGCCTGACTGCAGAATCTCCTGACCTGAGCTAACTGCAGGCATATAAGAAGGAGTTAGATCAGGTCGGGAGATCTGGCGTTGGGTCCAGGTCTTCCAATCCAAGCACAGTCCATGTACAAGAAACATGTGTAACCAGCCTTACTAGACAAGCAAAGACTGCTGGCAATGACAGATTGGGTGCAGTCCATTTTAACATGTAGGATCACCTTCAGGATGCTCTCCTTTACAATTTGGATTTTGCTAAAAAATCTGACACCTAAGATTTAATGTATAAAACAAGTAAAATAGTCAAAAGCCAATACTCACATATCAAAGTCATTCTGCTCAGTCACTTTCCGCGTGCCATGTCCATAACGCCTCACTTCCTTCATCCATGGTTCTGGCTCCAGCGTCTGAATGCGAGCTTGCCTCCGTTTACCCTGACTAGTGTGGACTACAAACCTTCCATGGGCTCCTATGAAAATAGAGTATGAGAACCATATTCACATTTCCACATCTTTCAATGTATCAGCTGTACTTCCAAAAACATTGTCATATTGATGCTCATTATGTTCATACAATTTCCATTTTTAACTATTATATCATTCATGTTGGCGCTGTAGGAATATAAATGATTATATTATAAGGACACACAATGATTGTAATAAACTTTTTTTTTTGTTTTAAAGGGGCTTTTTCATCAACAAAAGCGTTGTCCACATTGACATCAGCAAGGCAGATTCTTCCCTTCCATCAGCAGATATTTGGGGTGACTGTATTTAGAGAAGGGTTAATACACTGCTCAAAAAAATAAACAAGTGCTAAGCATCTCTGGGAACTCCTTCAAGATTGTTGGAAGACCATTTCCGGTGACTACCTCTTGAAGCTCATCAAAAGAATGCCAAGAGTGTGCAAAGCAGTCATCAAAGCAAAAGGTGGCTACTTTGAAGAACCTAGAATATAAGACATATTTTCAGTTGTTTCACACTTTTTTGTTCAGTATATAATTCCACATGTGTTAATTCATAGTTTTGATGCCTATTGATACTAGCAATAGTAATCGTTGTCTCGTCCATCAATTGTCAGTCAATTGTGTGATTGTTCTGACAATTGGTGGCAGCGATGGGATATTTCCATGATCCCCCTGACAAGTTGGTCCCTGTCAATGTATAGAAAACTTTATTAAATACATTTAGGATGAAAATCTGCCCATGGCATTGGCGCCTCCACAGTTGCATGGCTCGTTACATTTACACTTCAGATAACTCGGCGCTACTGTAATGAGCCATGATCGCATTACAGTATCCACTGCCAGTTGTGAATGTAGGTTTCCTGATTTAAAAGGGTTTTCTGTGACTAATCCTTTTTTGTATGTACTGGACTCCCAGACCAAGGCAATGTATAATATTAGCTTTGACTTCTGATCCTGCACCAAAAACTCAATCCTCAAGTCGCAGATCTCATGACCACTGCTCCAAACTCCCTCCTCGCGTCGCAGATCTCATGACCACTGCTTCAAACTCCCTCCTCGCGTCGCAGATCTCATGACCACTGCTCCAAACTCACTCCTCGCGTCGCAGATCTCATGACCACTGCTCCAAACTCCCTCCTCGCGTCGCAGATCTCATGACCACTGCTCCAAACTCCCTCCTCGCGTCGCAGATCTCATGACCACTGCTCCAAACTCCCTCCTCGCGTCGCAGATCTCATGACCACTGCTCCAAACTCCCTCCTCGTGTCGCAGATTTCATGACCACTGCTCCAAATTCCCTCCTCGCGTCGCAGATCTCATGACAACTGCACCAAACTCCCTCCTCGCGTCACAGATCTCATGACCACTACACTGCACTAAACTCCCTCCTCGCCCCACAGATCTTATGACCAGTCCACTGCACTAAACTCCCTCCTCGCGCCACAGATCTTATGACCACTCCACTGCACCATACTCCCTCCTCACGTCGCAGATCTCATGGCCACGGCACCAAACTGCCTCTTTGCCTCGCAGATATCATGACCACTGGACCAAACTCCCTCATCGCGTTGCAGATCTCATGACCACGGCACCAAACTCCCTCCTTGCGTCGCAGATCTCATGACCACTGCACCAAACTCCATCCTCACTTCACAGATCTCATGACCACTGCTCATCACAAATTTGTTAACTTCCTGTTTCATCCCGTCGACAGACCGAAGCGGAAAAGGAGGAAGAGCTCTGTCGATGGGACGTCACAGCTGACATTACCTTGTTTGATAAAAAGAGGTCGTTGGAACTAGCGCAGACACACAGGGGGTGGTGGGAAAACGCAAGTTGGCTCTAATCTTATGCAGCGTTATGTAGAAAGGTTAGAGGTTAGAAAAGTTAACAATGTTACAAGGTTAGAAAAGTGGGCATGGGTTTGGAGTAAGTGCTGTCTTCTCAAACAACACTTTTATGGGAAATTCTCACGGATGCCAGAAAAACTGCATGAAAACAAAATGGCATGGCAGCAGTAACATGGAGGAGAAGGGTAATCATAGAAAAAAATAATGAAAAAGGCATTGTAAAGCTATATAGACTGCTAAAATGGTGTTTTTGAAAAGCTACTTTGTGTAACAGACAACTCCTTTACAGCACACTGTAAAATCCATAATGAACTGATTCACAAAATACATTCACACAGCTGTCAACAGTCAGGCACTTTTACTAATCCTGGATTTTACATACCTGGTCCTATACCAATGTACTGTTTTCCACGCCAGTATGAGAGGTTATGTTTGCTCACTGCACCCTACAAAAGTGAAATAGGTTAAATGCAACAAAAACTGCCATGGAACCATTAAACTTTCTGGTCAAGCAACTATAATGTCACCTTTTTATGCTTTTTAATGGGATCAGAGTGCACCCAAATCTATGCAATTTAGTAAAAAGTCAAAATCAAGTACATTTTCAACCCTTGGTTAGAAGGGCATGCTTCATTTCATATACATAAAGTGTGACAAAAGTAAAGTGTTCATCATTTCACTGCAAAGTGTGCGAAAAATACTCACGTTTCTGGCAAAATTTGATACTTCATACTGCCTGAATCCGGCTTCTTGTAGAATCCGCCGGGCATAATCATACATCTGAGCAGTAAGTTCTTGATCAGGAAAAGTAAGTTGCGCTTTCTCCTTCCATTTAAACATCATGGTTCCCCTCTCCAAAGTGAGCTGATATAGAGACACGTGGTCGTCACACTGCTCCATCAGCCTGTGTAATGTGCTGTGCCAGGATGCCAAGCTTTGACCCGGGAGGCCAAACATTACATCCACTGAAGTTTGGCCAGGGAAGATCCGACGTGCCTCCTCTATTGTGCGTTGTGCATCTGACGCTGTATGTGTCCTTCCAAGGAGCCGGAGGTCATGATCATCCAGGGACTTGAATCACAGCACAAGTAAGACAGAATGACATACAGAAGAAAACAAGTATGAGCAGATGGAAGAGACATGAACCTTTTATCATTCAATTTAGAGAAGTACTTCGTTTCACCATCCATAATGTGAAATATATTTAGACCTGTCATCCTGATGTTGAGGCTTTTTACCTTTTGCCCTATAGACGATTGTTCCCGTATTTGAGTGCTTTAGGCCAGGGCTCCCCAACTCCAGTCCTCAAGGCCCACCAACAGGTCATGTTTTCAGGATTTCCTTAGTATTGCACAGGCGATAATTCCATCACCTGCGCAGGCAATAATTCCATCACCTGCGCAGGCAATAATTCCATCACCTGCGCAGGCAATAATTCCATCACCTGCGCAGGCAATAATTCCATCACCTGCGCAGGCAATAATTCCATCACCTGCGCAGGCAATAATTCCATCACCTGTGCAATACTAAGGAAATCTTGAAAACATGACCTGTTGGTGGGCCTTGAGGACTGGAGTTGGGGAGCCCTGCTTTAGGCCGACCAGGCAACTGCTATGGAGCTGACAGATTACATAGGACATGCTCACGGTCTACAAGTTTATACAACACCCATTGAAGATGATACGGCTATTCCCCCCAGTGTTGTCTGAATAGACTTCCATTTATGAGAAGGAGATGAAGAGTTTGCACAATGGATCCCAATAGCCACCAACAGACCACATTGACTTTACTGGGATCTTGATGTGGCGTTTGGTATTTTTGACAGCAAGAATAGCCCTATAAAGTAGGTCAGTTGGGAACGGACCACTGTTCTAGAAGACAATTGCCCACTGCAATTAGGAGAGGTCATCTCAAAGAGATTTCACTGTACTCCCGAAAGAAAAATCTAGTTTAGATTAGGTGTGGTTTCTCAGAGATGGTCTTCTGGAGAGGTGTCAGTGTAGTAATACAAACCTTCTGGGGGACTAGCAAAAGTTAAGCACAAAGCTACTGTAAACTCTAAACCACTATTCATAGACATCCAGGTAAATACTGTGTATTTCGAATTTTATCGAACAGCCATGTTAGAGCCTACAAGATGATGCAAGAATATCACCCAATAGCATTATAATGTACTCACCTGCACTCCCACAGAGAGACGGTTCACCCCCGCATCCCGGAACTGCTGCAGTTTGCTCTTCCCTAGTGATGTGGGATTAGCCTCCAAGCTGATTTCAGCATCAGGTAGTAAATATGCATGCTTAGATATCTCCTCCAAAAGAGCACCTATGGTGGACGGACTGGCAAGACTCGGGGTGCCCCCACCAAAAAATACCGAGGGTACTCTATGTGTAAATATACAGAAAGATGAACAGGTTTCTTAATTATTTATCTATTTTTTGAGATTCCTACTAAAACTTAACGCACTGTTAAACCTTACAAGCACCAGAATGTTTAACATATTACAGCTTACAAAATGTTTAGCTTGTATACTGTTACATTAAATTGCATAAAAACACTGTATCAAATTGGTCTACTGGCATAGGCTCAGTACAGGATTATAATATGGGCAGTTTGGGCAGATGCCTTGGGATAGACGCTTCCATAGCTTCCCAACCCACCCACCACAATAAAAGACTGTGCGCCCCTGATTGTGACTAGCCGCTACATCCCTTTCTCACCTGCGCACCTGGCTGAGCTGGATCAAAGTGCGAGCTTCTTGTACCAGACAGGATCGGATGGCTTCCTCATTGTCAGAGCGAGGTATATATTTGTTGAAATTGCAGTAGGTGCAGCGCTTCTCACAGTACGGCCACTGAGGGAAGAAGGGACAGTCCGGCAGAGGCCAACACTACCTATCTCTAGGGCACACATGTCAAACTCTGGGCCGTGACACCAGAACCAACACCCCTATGGGGGCCCATTATGCTGTATGGAGGACTTTGCGGGGCCCATTATGCTGTATGAAGGACTATGCGGGGCCCATTATGCTGTATGGAGGACTTTGCGGGGCCCATTATGCTGTATGGAGGACTATGCGGGGCCCATTATGCTGTATGGAGGACTATGCGGGGCCCATTATGCTGTATGGAGGACTATGCGGGGCCCATTATGCTGTATGGAGGACTATGCGGGGCCCATTATGCTGTATGGAGGACTATGCGGGGCCCATTATGCTGTATGGAGGACTATGCGGGGCCCATTATGCTGTATGGAGGACTATGCGGGGCCCATTATTCTGTATGGAGGACTATGCGGGGCCCATTATTCTGTATGGAGGACTATGCGGGGCCCATTATTCTGTATGGAGGACTATGCGGGGCCCATTATTCTGTATGGAGGACTATGCGGGGCCCATTATTCTGTATGGAGGACTATGCGGGGCCCATTATTCTGTATGGAGGACTATGCGGGGCCCATTATTCTGTATGGAGGACTATGCGGGGCCCATTATTCTGTATGGAGGACTATGCGGGGCCCATTATTCTGTATGGAGGACTATGCGGGGCCCATTATTCTGTATGGAGGACTATGCGGGGCCCATTATTCTGTATGGAGGACTATGCGGGGCCCATTATTCTGTATGGAGGACTATGCGGGGCCCATTATTCTGTATGGAGGACTATGCGGGGCCCATTATTCTGTATGGAGGACTATGCGGGGCCCATTATTCTGTATGGAGGACTATGCGGGGCCCATTATTCTGTATGGAGGACTATGCGGGGCCCATTATTCTGTATGGAGGACTATGCGGGGCCCATTATTCTGTATGGAGGACTATGCGGGGCCCATTATTCTGTATGGAGGACTATGCGGGGCCCATTATTCTGTATGGAGGACTATGCGGGGCCCATTATTCTGTATGGAGGACTATGCGGGGCCCATTATTCTGTATGGAGGACTATGCGGGGCCCATTATTCTGTATGGAGGACTATGCGGGGCCCATTATTCTGTATGGAGGACTATGCGGGGCCCATTATTCTGTATGGAGGACTATGCGGGGCCCATTATTCTGTATGGAGGACTATGCGGGGCCCATTATTCTGTATGGAGGACTATGCGGGGCCCATTATTCTGTATGGAGGACTATGCGGGGCCCATTATTCTGTATGGAGGACTATGCGGGGCCCATTATTCTGTATGGAGGACTATGCGGGGCCCATTATTCTGTATGGAGGACTATGCGGGGCCCATTATTTTGTATGGAGGACTATGCGGGGCCCATTATTCTGTATGGAGGACTATGCGGGGCCCCTTATTCTGTATGGAGGACTATGCGGGGCCCCTTATTCTGTATGGAGGACTATGCGGGGCCCCTTATTCTGTATGGAGGACTATGCGGAGCCCATTATTCTGTATGGAGGACTATGCGGGGCCCATTATACTGTATGTAGGACTATGCGGGGCCCATTATACTGTATGTAGGACTATGCGGGGCCCATTATACTGTATGGAGGACTATGCGGGGCCCATTATTCTGTATGGAGGACTATGCGGGGCCCATTATTCTGTATGGAGGACTATGTGGGGCCCATTATTCTGTATGGAGGACTATGTGGGGCCCATTATTCTGTATAGATGACTGTGGGGCCCATAATACTGTATGAAGGACTATGCGGGGCCCATTATTCTGTATGGAGGACTATGCGGGGCCCATTATACTGTATGGAGGACTATGCGGGGCCCATTATACTGTATGGAGGACTATGCGGGGCCCATTATACTGTATGGAGGACTATGCGGGGCCCATTATACTGTATGGAGGACTATGCGGGGCCCATTATACTGTATGGAGGACTATGCGGGGCCCATTATACTGTATGGAGGACTATGCGGGGCCCATTATACTGTATGGAGGACTATGTGGGGCCCATTATTCTGTATGGAGGAATTGCATGATTGCAAGAGCGCACATGCGCCGATTCCCATCAAACCCCTGTGATGTGATTGCAGGGTATCGGTAGGTTGTATACACATAAGACCTGTCAATCACCTGGAGTGAGCAGGTAAAAGCTGTCTGGGGTGCAGCACCATCTAGTCTCTCCCTGTGGTCCTCGGACGGATATACAAACTAGATTTTCTCTGAAAGGTCGTAGTGTTTCAGAGAAAACATACCTGGCTACAGTCGTGCTGCCATGCTATGATTAATGCTCCCCGTGTTGGGCAGTATGAGGCTGTGTGCCCACGTAGCGTTTTTCAAGCGTATATGCTGCGGAATTTCCGCAGCGTATACGCTTGAAAAATGCATGTATATCCACACCCCATGGTCCCCAATGGCATTCCGCAATGTCAATGCCCATGCTGCGGATTTTTCCGCAGCGTGTATGCTGCGGTCAAAAATCCGCAGCATGTTCATTAATTTTGCGGAAGCGGAGCGGAATCAATGTGCGGATGGTACCCAAGTCTGGATGAGAGGAGACTCTCATCCAGACCTGGGTACCAAAGAACCTGTAAAAAAAAGAATAAAATAAAGTTTATACTTATCTTCTGATGTTTTCCCTCCGTCGCGCTGTTGTCTGAAGGACCTGCCACGTCATTGAGTCATGTGACCCACCACATGACTCAATGACGTCACCGCAGGTCCTGCACACAACAGCGTGAGCCGCTCAAGACTCCGGACGGGGCAGAGAATGCATCAGAAGGTGAGTATAAAGTTTATTTTTTTTATTTTTTACCATTCTGAACAAGTTGTCAAGCACTTTTCCAAGTGATGCTTGGAGAAGTGCTTGATAACCCGCATGCGGAAATGCATGCAAAGACGCTTCTACCTGGCGGGAAAACCGCATGTAATATCCGCATGCGATTTTCCCGCCAGGGAGAAGCGTAAAAAATATGCTTCAGGTCCGCAACGTGGGCACATAGCCTAAATCAACTGACTGTTTGCATTTTTTGTAATCAATATGGAAATTGCCAGTTAAAAATAAACTAAAAAATTCAAAACACCTGCACCTAACAAAAAAAATACAAGAAAAATGCCGAAAAAATATATACCCCAAAATGCTATCAATAAAGACATCAGCTTGTCACAACCAAAGAAAAAAATACAACCACCCCTCAAACAGCTCAATCGATGGCAAAATTAAAACGTTACGAACCTCAGAAATGGTGACAAACTATTTTTATTAAAGTGGTAAAAGAAAAAAGTTAACAAAATTTGTAGAAAAAAAAAGTCTTGTGTGGCTGTAACCGTACCGGAGAATACGCTGCCAGGTCCTTATTACCACATAATAAACGATGTAAAAACGTAATCCAAAAAATATAAAAAGTATGGCTCTTACAAGATGTCTGGCCATGTCACAGTGCAGCCAGCGCATGTGCTTGGTTTGAACAGTCATTCTGTGCTGACAATACCCCTTTATAGTACCCTATTACAGCTGGGAAGTTCCTCTAAACCATAATATGATTTTTTGGGGGGGGGGAAACGTAACAGGGGGGATTTTGTAGCATATTAAATCCTAAACCTCCCCAATATGTCACCTGTGCCGCTGTAACTTTCCAGAGGGAGATCCAGTGTGAGAAGCAGCAGTTCTTCCGCCCATAGCCATGTACCTGTGTATTAGGCAGCAGCAGCTACTCACATGCACATAGACGGCTGCGGCCTCCTCAGTACACGGCTCCTCCGTGCTATACCGGTCCTGGCTGGAACACCTGCCGCTCCCGCACACCTTCCGTGCTACGGCCGCCACTGACGCTGCACAGGGACGCAGCACAAGCGTCATTCTCCCATAGGAGAGAACTGTCACCCGACAATGTCAGCAGCGCAGCCGCACGCACATCGCACACTTCCGGCTTGTCCCCTGCTGGACGCTATGTGTAATAGCAACGTACAGTGTGAGTGCAAGAACCCTGCACATGTGCAGCAATGTATGTGTTCTTAATATTATCCATACTACAATAACCACTACACATGTATAGCATATATAATCCATAACCACTGCAATAACCGCTGCACGTGTATATTATATATAATCCATAACCACTGCACATGTATATTATATATAATCCATAACCACTGCACGTGTATATTATATATAATCCATAACCAGTGCACATGTATATTATATATAATCCATAACCACTGCACGTGTATATTATATATAATCCATAACCACTGCACATGTATATTATATATAATCCATAACCACTGCACATGTATATTATATATAATCCATAACCACTGCACATGTATATTATATATAATCCATAACCACTGCACATGTATATTATATGCAATCCATAACCAGTGCACATGTATATTATATATAATCCATAACCACTGCACATGTATATTATATATAATCCATAACCACTGCACGTGTATATTATATATAATCCATAACCACTGCACATGTATATTATATATAATCCATAACCACTGCACATGTATATTATATGCAATCCATAACCAGTGCACATGTATATTATATATAATCCATAACCACTGCACATGTATATTATATATAATCCATAACCACTGCACATGTATATTATATATAATCCATAACCACTGCACATGTATATTATATATAATCCATAACCACTGCACATGTATATTATATATAATCCATAACCACTGCAATAACCGCTGCACGTGTATATTATAAATATTCCTTAACCACTGCACATGTATATTATATATAATCCATAACCACTGCACATGTATATTATATATAATCCATAACCACTGCACATGTATATTATATATAATCCATAACCACTACACGTGTATATTATATATAATCCATAACCACTGCACATGTATATTATATATAATCCATAACCACTGCACATGTATATTGTATATAATCCATAACCACTACACGTGTATATTATATATAATCCATAAAAACTGCACATGTATATTATATATAATTCATAACCACTGCACATGTATATTATATATAATCCATAACCATTGCACGTGTATATTGTATATAATCCATAACCACTACACGTGTATATTATATATAATCCATAACCACTGCACATGTATATTATATATAATCCATAACCACTGCACATGTATACTATATATAATCCATAACCACTGCACATGTATATTGTATATAATCCATAACCACTACACGTGTATATTATATATAATCCAAAAAACTGCACATGTATATTATATATAATCCATAACCACTGCACATGTATACTATATATAATCCATAACCACTGCACATGTATATTGTATATAATCCATAACCACTACACGTGTATATTATATATAATCCATAACCACTGCACATGTATATTATATATAATCCATAATCACCGCACGTGTATATTATAAATAATCCTTAACCACTACACATGTATAGTATATATAATCCATAACCACTGCACATGTATATTATATATAATTCATAACCACTGCACATGTATATTGTATATAATCCATAACCACTACACGTGCATATTATATATAATCCATAACCACCGCACGTGTATATTATATATAATCCATAACCACTGCACATGTATATTATATACAATCCATAACCACTGCAAATGTATATTATATATAATCCATAACCACTGCACATGTATACTATATATAATCCATAACCACTGCACATGTATATTGTATATAATCCATAACCACTACACGTGTATATTATATATAATCCATAACCACTGCACATGTATATTATATATAATCCATAATCACCGCACGTGTATATTATAAATAATCCTTAACCACTACACATGTATAGTATATATAATCCATAACCACTGCACATGTATATTATATATAATTCATAACCACTGCACATGTATATTGTATATAATCCATAACCACTACACGTGCATATTATATATAATCCATAACCACCGCACGTGTATATTATATATAATCCATAACCACTGCACATGTATATTATATACAATCCATAACCACTGCAAATGTATATTATATATAATCCATAACCACTGCACATGTATATTGTATATAATCCATAACCACTGCACATGTATATTGTATATAATCCATAACCACTGCACATGTATATTATATACAATCCATAACCACTGCACATGTATATTATATATAATCCATAACCACTACACATGTATATTATATATAATCCATAACCACTGCACATGTATATTATATATAATCCATAACCAGTGCACGTGTATATTTTATACAATCCATAACCACTGCACATGTATATTATATACAATCCATAACCACTGCACATGTATATTATATATAATCCATAACCACTACACATGTATATTATATATAATCCATAACCACTGTACGTGTATATTATATATAATCCATAACCACTGCAATAACCGCTGCACGTGTATATTATAAATATTCCTTAACCACTACACATGTATATTATATATAATCCATAACCACTGCACATGTATATTGTATATAATCCATAACCACTGCACATGTATATTATATACAATCCATAACCACTGCACATGTATATTATATATAATCCATAACCACTACACATGTATATTATATATAATCCATAACCACTGTACGTGTATATTATATATAATCCATAACCACTGCAATAACCGCTGCACGTGTATATTATAAATATTCCTTAACCACTACACATGTATATTATATATAATCCATAACCACTGCACATGTATATTAAATATAATCCATAACCACTGCACATGTATATTATATACAATCCATAACCACTGCACATGTATATTAAATATAATCCATAACCACTGCACATATATATTATATACAATCCATAACCAGTGCACATGTATATTATATATAATCCATAACCACTGCACATGTATATTATATATAATCCATAACCACTACACATGTATATTATATATAATCCATAACCACTGCAATAACCGCTGCACGTGTATATTATAAATATTCCTTAACCACTACACATGTATATTATATACAATCCATAACCAGTGCACATGTATATTATATATAATCCATAACCACTGCACATGTATATTATATATAATCCATAACCACTGCACATGTATATTATATATAATCCATAACCACTGCACGTGTATATTATATATAATCCATAACCACTGCACATGTATATTATATATAATCCATAACCACTGCAATAACCGCTGCACGTGTATATTATAAATTTTCCTTAACCACTACACATGTATAGTATATACAATCCATAACCAGTGCACATGTATATTATATATAATCCATAACCACTGCATATGTATATTATATATAATCCATAACCACTGCACATGTATATTATATATAATCCATAACCACTACACGTGTATATTATATATAATCCATAACCACTGCACATGTATATTATATATAATCCATAACCACTACACATGTATATTGTATATAATCCATAACCACTACACGTGTATATTATATATAATCCATAAAAACTGCACATGTATATTATATATAATCCATAACCACTGCACATGTATATTATATATAATCCATAACCACTGCACGTGTATATTGTATATAATCCATAACCACTACACGTGTATATTATATATAATCCATAACCACTGCACATGTATATTATATATAATCCATAACCACTGCACATGTATATTGTATATAATCCATAACCACTACACGTGTATATTATATATAATCCATAAAAACTGCACATGTATATTATATATAATCCATAACCACTGCACATGTATACTATATATAATCCATAACCACTGCACATGTATATTGTATATAATCCATAACCACTGCACATGTATATTATATACAATCCATAACCACTGCACATGTATATTATATATAATCCATAACCACTGCAAATGTATATTGTATATAATCCATAACCACTGCACATGTATATTGTATATAATCCATAACCACTGCACATGTATATTATATACAATCCATAACCACTGCACATGTATATTATATATAATCCGTAACCACTACACATGTATATTATATATAATCCATAACCACTCCACATGTATATTATATATAATCCATAACCAGTGCACGTGTATATTATATACAATCCATAACCACTGCACATGTATATTATATATAATCCATAACCACTGCAAATGTATATTGTATATAATCCATAACCACTGCACATGTATATTGTATATAATCCATAACCACTGCACATGTATATTATATACAATCCATAACCACTGCACATGTATATTATATATAATCCATAACCACTACACATGTATATTATATATAATCCATAACCACTCCACATGTATATTATATATAATCCATAACCAGTGCACGTGTATATTATATACAATCCATAACCACTGCACATGTATATTATATATAATCCATAACCACTGCACGTGTATATTATATATAATCCATAACCACTGCACATGTATATTGTACATAATCCATAACCACTGCACATGTATATTATATACAATCCATAACCACTGCACATGTATATTATATATAATCCATAACCACTACACATGTATATTATATATAATCCATAACCACTGTACGTGTATATTATATATAATCCATAACCACTGCAATAACCGCTGCACGTGTATATTATAAATATTCCTTAACCACTACACATGTATATTATATATAATCCATAACCACTGCACATGTATATTAAATATAATCCATAACCACTGCACATGTATATTATATACAATCCATAACCACTGCACATGTATATTAAATATAATCCATAACCACTGCACATATATATTATATACAATCCATAACCAGTGCACATGTATATTATATATAATCCATAACCACTGCACATGTATATTATATATAATCCATAACCACTGCAATAACCGCTGCACGTGTATATTATAAATATTCCTTAACCACTACACATGTATATTATATACAAACCATAACCAGTGCACATGTATATTATATATAATCCATAACCACTGCACATGTATATTATATATAATCCATAAGCACTGCACGTGTATATTATATATAATCCATAACCACTGCACATGTATATTATATATAATCCATAACCACTGCACATGTATATTATATATAATCCATAACCACTGCACGTGTATATTATATATAATCCATAACCACTGCACATGTATATTATATATAATCCATAACCACTGCACATGTATATTATATATAATCCATAACCACTGCAATAACCGCTGCACGTGTATATTATAAATATTCCTTAACCACTACACATGTATATTATATATAATCCATAACCACTGTACGTGTATATTATATATAATCCATAACCACTGCACATGTATATTAAATATAATCCATAACCACTGCACATGTATATTATATACAATCCATAACCAGTGCACATGTATATTATATATAATCCATAACTTCTGCACATGTATATTATATATAATCCATAACCACTGCACATGTATATTATATATAATCCATAACCACTGCACGTGTATATTATATATAATCCATAACCACTGCACATGTATATTATATATAATCCATAACCACTGCACATTTATATTATATATAATCCATAACCACTGCACATGTATATTATATACAATCCATAACCAGTGCACATGTATATTATATATAATCCATAACCACTGCACATGTACATTATATATAATCCATAACCACTGCACATGTATATTATATATAATCCATAACCACTACACATGTATATTATATATAATCCATAACCACTGCACATGTATATTATATATAATCCATAACCACTGCACATGTATATTATATATAATCCGTAACCACTGCACGTGTATATTATATATAATCCATAACCACTGCACATGTATATTATATATAATCCATAACCACTGCACATGTATATTATATATAATCCATAACCACTGCACATGTATATTATATATAATCCATAACCACTGCAATAACCACTGCACGTGTATATTATAAATATTCCTTAACCACTACACATGTATAGTATATACAATCCATAACCAGTGCACATGTATATTATATACAATTCATAACCAGTGCACATGTATATTATATATAATCCATAACCACTGCACATGTATATTATATATAATCCATAACCACTGCATATGTATATTATATATAATCCATAACCACTGCACATGTATATTATATATAATCCATAACCACTACACGTGTATATTATATATAATCCATAACCACTGCACATGTATATTATATATAATCCATAACCACTACACATGTATATTGTATATAATCCATAACCACTACACGTGTATATTATATATAATCCATAAAAACTGCACATGTATATTATATATAATCCATAACCACTGCACATGTATATTATATATAATCCATAACCACTGCACGTGTATATTGTATATAATCCATAACCACTACACGTGTATATTATATATAATCCATAACCACTGCACATGTATATTATATATAATCCATAACCACTGCACATGTATACTATATATAATCCATAACCACTGCACATGTATATTGTATATAATCCATAACCACTACACGTGTATATTATATATAATCCATAAAAACTGCACATGTATATTATATATAATCCATAACCAATGCACATGTATACTATATATAATCCATAACCACTGCACATGTATATTGTATATAATCCATAACCACTACACGTGTATATTATATATAATCCATAACCACTGCACATGTATATTATATATAATCCATAACCACCGCACGTGTATATTATAAATAATCCTTAACCACTACACATGTATAGTATATATAATCCATAACCACTGCACATGTATATTATATATAATTCATAACCACTGCACATGTATATTGTATATAATCCATAACCACTACACGTGCATATTATATATAATCCATAACCACCGCACGTGTATATTATATATAATCCATAACCACTACACGTGTATATTATATATAATCCATAACCACTGCACGTGTATATTATATATAATCCATAACCACTGCACATGTATATTATATATAATCCATAACCACTGTACGTGTATATTATATATAATCCATAACCACTACACGTGTATATTATATATAATCCATAACCACTTCACATGTATATTATATATAATCCATAACCACTGCAAATGTATATTATATACAATCCATAACCAGTGCACATGTATATTATATATAATCCATAACCACTGCAATAACCGCTGCACGTGTATATTATAAATATTCCTTAACCACTACACATGTATATTATATACAATCCATAACCAGTGCACATGTATATTATATATAATCCATAACCACTGCACATGTATATTATATATAATCCATAACCACTGCACATGAATATTATATATAATCCATAACCACTGCAATAACCGCTGCACGTGTATATTATAAATATTCCTTAACCACTACACATGTATAGTATATACAATCCATAACCAGTGCACATGTATATTATATATAATCCATAACCACTGCATATGTATATTATATATAATCCATAACCACTGCACATGTATATTATATATAATCCATAACCACTACACGTGTATATTACATATAATCCATAACCACTGCACATGTATATTGTATATAATCCATAACCACTACACGTGTATATTATATATAATCCATAAAAACTGCACATGTATATTATATATAATCCATAACCACTGCACATGTATATTATATATAATCCATAACCACTACACATGTATATTGTATATAATCCATAACCACTACACGTGTATATTATATATAATCCATAAAAACTGCACATGTATATTATATATAATCCATAACCACTGCACATGTATATTATATATAATCCATAACCACTGCACATGTATATTATATATAATCCATAACCACTACACGTGTATATTATATATAATCCATAGCTACTGCACATGTAAAGTATATACAATCCATAACCACCGCACGTGTATATTTGAAATAATCCTTAACCACTACCCATGTATAGTATATACAATCCATAACCAGTGCACATGTATATTATATATAATCCATAACCACCGCACGTGTATATTATATATAATCCATAACCACTACACGTGTATACTGTATATAATCCATAACCACTGCACATGTATATTATATATAATCCATAACCACTACACGTGTATACTATATATAATCCATAACCACTGCACATGTATATTATATATAATCTACTGTATAACCACTACACGTGTATACTATATATAATCCATAACCATTGCACGTGTATATTATAAATAATCCTTAACCACTACAGATGTATAGTATATACAATCCATAACCACCACACATGTATATTATATATAATCCATAACCACCGCACATGTGTACTATATATAATCCATAACCACCGCACATGTATGGTATATATAATCTATAACAACCGCACGTATATTATATATAATACATAATCACTGCACATGTATATTATATATAATCTATAACCACCGCACGTATATTATATATAATCCATAATCACTGCACATGTATATTATATATGATCCATAACCACTGCACGTGTATATTATATACAATCCATAACCACTGCACGTGTATGTTATAAATAATCCTTAACCACCGCACATGTATAGCATATATAATCCATAACCACTGCAATAACCATTGCACGTGTATATTATATATAATCCATAACCACTGCACATGTATATTATATATAATCCATAACCACTGCACATGTATATTATATATAATCCATAACCACTGCACGTGTATATTATATACAATCCATAACCACTGCACATGTATATTATATATAATCCATAACCACTGCACATGTATATTATATATGATCCATAACCTCTGCACGTGTATATTATATACAATCCATAACCACTGCACGTGTATATTATATATAATCCATAACCACCGCACGTGTATGTAAGGTGCCCCAGCGAGGTAGTCGTGGGTGAGCTGTAGCCCCCTCTCGCTCTGGCACCCTACAGACAATACGTGTCCTCCCTCTGATGTGTGGCTGTGTATGTGGGGCTCTCCACTTACTTCAAATCATCCGATCGCGGCTGTCTCCAGGCATTTCTCTTCTGGGACCAGGGCAGCAATAAATTCAGAGGACACGAGGTTCTTAACCAGAACTTGAACTTTACTTGGGGAAGAGGAATATGTTCAATATTTACAGGCAGATATGATGGATAAGGCCCGACAAGTTATCATCTCTCTCACAGGCGCTGGTAACTCCTTCAGCCCTGGTTCCCTCTTTAAGTGAAGCATCTCTGTGACTCTAATCTCTGGCCCAAGAGACTCTTCTGAAATACCAACAGTGATCTGGATCCGATATCTCTCCCCCACGTCTTAGCCTGGAGTCCTATTTATCTTCCTCTGCTTCCTGCAGACTAGAAGTGCCCCGGGTCCTCACTACCTTTGATGAGTTTCTCCGGCCGGCTAACAGGACTCTTGCTCTTGCGTAGGGAGACTTTCACACTGGTGATCCCACTGTCTGAGGGTATGGAGCTCCCGTCTACCCTAGCAGCCACATATATTAGCTGCCCGTACAATTCACTGTCCTATCTCTTACTGAAGAATCACTTCCTGATTCTGGAAACTAAACAGAGATTTTCCTAATGTGCCCACCCTCAGTGAGCTGTCATCACACAACATTAACTCATCACTGTGTAGCGTCGGCGTCCCTGCCTCCTGCTAGGCAGGGATGCTGTTCCCCTCACCTCTCCGCTCCGTGCCCGGCGTCTTCCTCCCGCTCTGCTGGCAGTGCACGCTCCTTCCCGGCCACTGTGCTTAGGGCGCGCGCGCTTCCCCTCTCTTAAAGGGGCCGCGCGCGCCGTCCTAAGGAGTCCCCGGCCAATGGCCGGAGGATCTCTCCATATATAAGGCACCTCCTCCAAAATGGAGGTGCCCGAGCAATGTTGTTGCAAAGCCTTCACTCTGCTTCAGCCCTCAGGTCCCGTTACCAGTTACCTGCCAGTCACCTGCCAGATTCCTGCTTGTTACCTGCCAGTCACCTGCCAGTCACCTGCCAGATTCCTGCTTGATACCTGCCTGATATCCGCTTACCTGCTTGCAAGCCTGCGGTCCGACGGTCTGCCTTCCGACACCTGTCAGTCTGTCTATGGACCAGCCTGCCCGCTCACCTGGGAGCGCTCACCTGCTACCTGCCTGCTAGCCTACCTGGAGTCTCTGCCGTCACTTGCCGTGACCACCTGCCTGTCCAGAGACTCTTAGCCGCTCACCTGGGAGCGCTCACCTGCTACCTGCCTGCTAGCCTACCTGGAGGCTCTGCCGTCACTTGCCGTGACCACCTGCCTGTCCAGAGACTCTTACCCGCTCACCTGGGAGCGCTCACCTGCTACCTGCCTGCTAGCCTACCTGGAGGCTCTGCCGTCACTTGCCGTGACCACCTGCCTGTCCAGAGACTCTTGCCCGCTCACCTGGGAGCGCTCACCTGCTACCTGCCTGCTAGCCTACCTGGAGGCTCTGCCGTCACTTGCCGTGACCACCTGCCCGTCCAGAGACTCTTGCCCGCTCACCTGCTACCTGCCTGCTAGCCTACCTGGAGGCTCTGCCGTCACTTGCCGTGACCACCTGCCCGTCCAGAGACTCTTGCCCGCTCACCTGGGAGCGTCCACCTGCTACCTGTCTGCTAATCTACCCAGAGACTGTCCCTGTCACTTGCCGTGACTACCTGCCCTTCTACCCAGAGACTGTCCCTGTCACTTGCCGTGACTACCTGCCCGTCTTCCCTGGGAGCCACCCGCTTCCTTACAAGGACCGCCCCCTTGTATAGTTGCTCAGAGGTTCCGCCTCCCAGACCCGTTACACACTGTCTGTAACACTGCTAGCAGACTCAACCTGACATCTGCACCCAGGACAGTGGTATCTTGTGGCTGTTTACAGGTACTGCAGCCCACAAGGAATTATGGCAGGAACAAGCTCTATATCACTCAAGGCTTGATCAGGGCACTAAGTTCCCCTTCTACTCTACTGACTGGACCACTAAAGCTAACCCCTTAGCTTGGTTTGCCAACAGTTCAGAGAGATCTGACTTCAGGAACACTTCCTTTAACTATCTCAGTGCCAAGGGAAGGCTACGCCCTTCCCCACTATTACATTCCCCGACACTTTAATGTTGGTCGTCCCCGACCACACTAAACAATCAACACAGATCAGCAGCTATGACATTATATCACATTACTAAATTTACTAAAACATTTTAATAAACGACTGGTCCTGAAAAACGTCTTCCTGAATGGGAGACCGGCCCTTCTCGGTTAAGGGCCCCGGAACAGCAGCTCAGGACAGTCCATTATCAACTTTTCAAAACTTTCTCAGGAGTACCGGTCCTTCTTGGTAAGGACCCTGGAAACAGTGTCCATATCCATATTTTTAAGACAGGCCAACACCTCAATCTCCTTCAAGGGCTGCATTCTGAGGCACACAGTCACAGGTAACACCCCGTGAGTCTCTTTCTTCTTGGCCCTAGCGGGGGTCACCGGTTCTTCCCGCTAGGCCGCAAGTCTCTTCGATTTGGAGGATATACATCCTCAAGGTGTGCCTCAGCGTTTTAAGATCCAGCAGAAAAAGGCGCAACAAGCGCAACAAAAATAAATAGTAAAAACAAAAAGAGCAGCTCGTTTGGGCACACAACTTTAGTGCTGCTTAAGGCCTTCCTGGCCTGGGAGGTAGGGGAACAGTCCTCCATTTTTCTCTCCAACCTAATTCAACATGGGGCACTCGGCCCCCATTGGGAAACAGTCACAGAATCAGGACCACAGCTGGTGGGTCCTAGTAGAAGAAAAGGTGAAAGGTCAACGGACCTTTTAGCCAGCTCACTTCTTCTGGGCCTCCTTCCGTTCCTTCATGAAGGCAGCCCATGCTGCAGAGGAAGGTGGCTTCTTCCACCTCCAAGGCTGATCGGGGTACTTAGTAGGCCCAGGGTCCTCGTCCGAGGATGTAGCACTGCCACAGCCGACCTGGGTAGGGCCGTAGCTTGTCACTGTAAAGCTGTGGACGACATTACTTGTGCCAGCTTGAATTTCCCCGACAGCTCTCTCAGCCCCTCCTGGGTATTGTGGTGCCGACTCCTCCTCTGGCACCTCACTAGGGAAATCAGCTTCCTTGCCACTTGCGAGATCTTCCTCTTCCTCGCTCACAATCTCCCCCCACTGCCGCCTCCTAGGCTCCTCTGCTGGCGGAGCACTGGCCTTAGGTGGGGGCAGAAAGCCTTTAGGGGCTTCCTTAGCCCAGCGCTGCTTAGCCTCCCTCTTGGCCCTCCTTCTGAAGACCTCTTCGTCCTTTTCCAGGACATCTTTCCATTCATACGGTCGGGTGAGCGCAGCCGCGTACCACCCTCCGGAACACTCGCACTTAACGAAGTGCACTATGTCCCCCACACGCAGATTGTGAAGGCGATCAGGCAGATAATCTCGCTTAATTACCTCGCGAGTAACGAACACCTCGTGCCCGGTCCACTCTTCCTCCAGGAATCCGTACCCCTCACGGATGTGGAACTCAAGGACTCGTCCCCGAGTCTGGGAGGCCTCCACCGACTCTCTCCATGCCGCGTTGGACCCTTCCAGCCAGCCTCTGAGGAAGGTATCGGTCCATCGCTGCTGCTCTCGTGGCGTCATCAGGGGGTTGCGGGTAGTCCACTTCAGACTCCCGAGCTCGGCGTAACGCTTCGCCGGAGGGGTGTTAATGGCCTCCACCGCCAGCTGCCAAAAACTCTCTTGCGGGGCCCTCTTCCTGGGAAGCCTCGCCTCTGCACCACCCCCTTCAGGCCTAGGGGCCCCTGTCGCCGTGGAAGCTGTCGCGGCAGGCGAAACCGGCCGCTGGGGTATAGGCTGCTCACCTCCGTCAGGCTCCGCTGCAGCTGTTGCTCCGGCCCCACCAGAATGTTCTCCACCCTCGGCCGAGGTGGACGGGTCTTCCGGCATCCGGCTCCAGCACCACATGCGGAACTCATGGATAAGCAGGCCCAGCTCCGGATCGGGCCTAGTAGACCACTGGACAGCCACTGGGTGTAAAGACTCACGGGGGGCATCCGCGAGCGAGCGACTCTCGCTTGTAGCCCCTGGGGTACTCGGCTCTAGCATCTCTTCCTCGGCGCGCATTCCGAACAGGTCATTCGATCCTCCGGTTGCCATCTTCGCAGAGCATCCACCTCAGCACCTCCTTCCTCTCGTGTGCTGGACAGAAAATGGCGCTGGTCGCTTACCAGTGACGCGCGTCCTGCGCGTCCAACTCCTCCTCTTCCTGGGCCGGCTTTCTGACGCGACCGCCGCGTCACTCATCATTCTCGGCAGCTCCACCTTCAGCCACGCCCCTTCTCTGTGCGCGCTGATACTCACGGGGCCGGACTTCACTTTACGCCGTGCCCTCTTCCTCACTGGACGTCCCATCCTGGGACGCATCTTCACTACTGGGCCCATCCTTCTTTGGGCCGGAACTCGTAGGGGCTGGACATCTTTTCGCGCTCTCCGGCGCCGTCCACTCCCACGATAGGCGGATCTTCTCCCAGACTTTACTGCCATTGTCACCATCTTGGAATCCATGCTTCGGGCCGCCATCTTGGGCCGCATGCCTTCCAACACTTTCTCCTCAGTGTTCTGCGTCGGCTCTTCCCCACTTTCTTCATGCGAGGAGCTCGCATCCTGCCGACTACGCCAAATGTAAGGTGCCCCAGCGAGATAGTCGTGGGCGAGCTGTAGCCCCCTCTCGCTCTGGCACCCTACAGACAATACGTGTCCTCCCTCTGATGTGTGGCTGTGTATGTGGGGCTCTCCACTTACTTCAAACCATCCGATCGCGGCTGTCTCCAGGCATTTCTCTTCTGGGACCAGGGCAGCAATAAATTCAGAGGACACGAGGTTCTTAACCAGAACTTGAACTTTACTTGGGGAAGAGGAATATGTACAATATTTACAGGCAGATATAATGGATAAGGCCCGACAGGTTATCATCTCTCTCACAGGCGCTGGTAACTCCTTCAGCCCTGGTTCCCTCTTTAAGTGAAGCATCTCTGTGACTCTAATCTCTGGCCCACGTCTTAGCCTGGAGTCCTATTTACCTTCCTCTGCTTCCTGCAGACTAGAAGTGCCCCGGGTCCTCACTACCTTTGATCAGTTTCTCCGGCCGGCTAACAGGACTCTTGCTCTTGCGTAGGGAGACTTTCACACTGGTGATCCCACTGTCTGAGGGTGTGGAGCTCCCGTCTACCCTAGCAGCCACATATATTAGCTGCCTGTACAATTCACTGTCCTATCTCTTACTGAAGAATCACTTCCTGATTCTGGAAACTAAACAGAGATTTTCCTAATATGCCCACCCTCAGTGAGCTGTCATCACACAGCATTAACTCATCACTGTCTGTAACACTGCTAGCAGACTCAACCTGACATCTGCACCCAGGACAGTGGTATCTTGTGGCTGTTTATTCGCTTGCATATTTCTCACACTTAAATGTTTCAGATCACAAAACAAATGTAAATATTAGATATCGAGACCATACATACCAGGATTGGGGATGAGGGGTGCCATACATACCAGGATTGGGGATGAGGGGTGCCATACATACCAAGATGGGGAAATTTACCAGTAGCTGCTGCATTTCTCACCCTAGGCTTTTACTTGTGTCAATACATTTTCCCAGTTTTTGTGGTAACATTAGGTACCTCGGCTTACTGTTTGACTGCGCCCCTACTTGTATATGAAGCAAAAAATTATTTGACCATACGGGTCACAAATCAAAATAAGCTAAATCCGTTCAACGTCTCAGACAATAGTTCATACAAAACAATGACGTGCAAGAACATGATAATGTAAACATATAAAGTTTATTATAATCCAAAGTTAAAAGTTCACAAATAGATGAAAATATATTGGCGCAGATACAATAGCAGTGGGCAAAAAAGCTAAGTACTCAGGGCTACAATCCAACATATAGTATTAATTGGTAATAGAAACTCACTCAAATAGGACACAGATAAGTCCAACACATGATATGAAATAATATATAAGAAGTCGCTAGAATGGGACATATATAAATATGAACATGTGTAACATGTATCATAGCCAGATTGGTGGTATATAAACCATCAACCAGGCTCAAATGAGCCACTAAAGTGCACAGTGCATGGCTAAATACAAAAAAATTGAGTCACCATTGAGCAGCAAGCTTAAATATAAGAGCAAGACTTACATGTGTATATAACAGGAATGTATGCCCGGGTACTGTCACGCCTACGCGCGTTTCGGCGCTGTGCCTTCTTCTACCCCCAGTGTAGTAAATTGTTGTGGCTTAAAAGGGGTGTAGCTTAAAAAAATGCGTGTGGTTTTCCTACACACAAGCACAGAACCTATTGTTAAAAATTTGAATCTCACCGCTGGATTGGATGGGTTGTTTGTTACCGACATCTGGTGAGAATTTCATGTCAATAGCACCTTTAGAAATATATTTCCTTGGAAAATTAGTAACGAGTTCAATACTTCCATATATTATCTGTATTCATTGCAATTCTTTAGCATAATATTGCTTTGTAAATTATTAATAACTGCCGCAGTAAAAAAAAAAACAGATTTCAGGCAGATGGCTAGTAAGAGAAAAAATCTTTTTAGTTTTCTTGTTGAAACTCTTGCGATTTTTTATATGCTTGCGTGAACCCGGCCTAACAGGAGAGTTTGTAACTCTCCCATCTGTCTCCTCTCAGCTGATTTATGGCCACAAACCACATTAAAGGGAATCTGTCACCACTTTGGCGTTATCAGTAGAGATGAGCGTTGTTCGACTCGAACTGTTCGCCAATCTCAAATTCGAGCTGCTTTGGGCGGTGTTCGAGCCGTTCGGCGAACACGAACGATTTGAGAAAAATTCGGCTGTTCGAGGTTATGTTCGATAACTGTTCGTGCACCAAAATCATAACTGGATTTTTTCTCAGTAATGATGAAAATTAATGTTAATACGCAGTTTGAGTGTACAGCGGGGCGGGGGGAGGGGCAGGGGATGGATCTCTGCAGGAATAATGAAGATCTCCATTTTTTTTTCTCTTTCCCGCATTTACAGTGGGGAGGTGCAATCTGTCAGCCTATCAGCAGCGCACATACGGAGCGAAGTGCTTTTTTTCACACAAGCAAGGGCATGTGTCATTGGCAGTGTATGTCACATGTCCTTGCCCTATAAGACCAAGCCATTTTCCCCGTCGCCACCATTTTCTCACTCCTGCAGCTGCGTGTTAGACGGCACCGCTGTTGCTGTGTGCGCTATACCTTGTTAATTTCAAGCCAATTTTCGCACAAATCTACAGATAGCTTGGGAGTAGGGAATAGTTGTGATTGCAGTCCTTTTAAGGACTAGGTTACAGCATTTCCTACGACTTTTATCAGGCAGGTCTGTGCTCTTAAATAGATAGATTGTGGGAGTAAAGACTAATTGTAATTGCAGTCCTTTTCAGGACTAGGTTACATCAGTTCCTATCAGTTTTTGCCAGGCAGGTCTGTGCCAGTGCTGTGCAAGTTTTTTTTCACAGCATTTGGCTGAATCTAGCAAAGCTAATCCTTTTTGGCCTATTGCAGAGTGTGTTAGTCAGTGGAGTAGCCTATCTGTGTTGCAAGATATACCACCTGTGTATAGAATACCAATTTTTTTACTGCACCTAGTGAAGTAAAACCTTTTGGGCATAGCATCATTCTATTAGTCCATCTATACTGACCTCCATCAGGTTGCAAATTGAATATAATTTTTTTCTGCATCTAGCTCTGAAAAAATATTTGGGCTTCTAGCTGTGTGTGGGACTTGTTTTATTAGTCCATCTATACTGACCTCCATCAGGTTGCAAACTGAATATAATTTTTTTCTGCATCTAGCTCTGAAAAAATATTTGGCCTTCTAGCTGTGTGTGGGACTTGTTCTATTAGTCCATCTATACTGACCTCCATCACGCTGCAAATTCAAAATAATTTTTTGTCTGCATCTAGCTCTGAAAAAATATTTGGCCTTCTAGCAGTGTGTGGGACTTTCTCTATTAGTCCATCTATACTGACCTCCATCAGGTTGCAAATTCAAAATAATTTTTATCTGCATCTACCTCTGAAAAAATATTTGGGCTTCTAGCTGTGTGTGGGACTTGTTCTATTAGTCCATCTATACTGACCTCCATCAGGTTGCAAACTGAATATAATTTTTTTCTGCATCTAGCTCTGAAAAAATATTTGGCCTTCTAGCAGTGTGTGGGACTTTCTCTATTAGTCCATCTATACTGACCTCCATCAGGTTGCAAATTAAAAATAATTTTTATCTGCATCTAGCTCTGAAAAAATATTTGGCCTTCTAGCAGTGTGTGGGACTTTCTCTATTAGTCCATCTATACTGACCTCCATCAGGTTGCAAATTAAAAATTATTTTTTGTCTGCATCTAGCTCTGAAAAAATATTTGGCCTTCTAGCAGTGTGTGGGACTTTCTCTATTAGTCCATCTATACTGACCTACATCAGGTTGCAAACTGAATATATTTTTTTTCTGCATCTACCTCTGAAAAAATATTTGGGCTTCTAGCTGTGTGTAGGACTTGTTCTATTAGTCCATCTATACTGACCTCCATCAGGTTGCAAACTGAATATAATTTTTTTCTGCATCTAGCACTGAAAAAATATTTGGCCTTCTAGCAGTGTGTGGGATTTGTTCTATTAGTCCATCTATACTGACCTCCATCACGCTGCAAATTCAAAATAATTTTTTGTCTGCATCTAGCTCTGAAAAAATATTTGGCCTTCTAGCAGTGTGTGGGACTTTCTCTATTAGTCCATCTATACTGACCTCCATCAGGTTGCAAACTGAATATATTTTTTTTCTGCATCTACCTCTGAAAAAATATTGGGCTTCTAGCTGTGTGTGGGACTTGTTCTATTAATCCATCTATACAGACCTCCATCAGGTTGCAAACTGAATATAATTTTTTTCTGCATCTACCTCTGAAAAAATATTTGGGCTTCTAGCTGTGTGTGGGACTTGTTCTATTAGTCCATCTATACTGACCTCCATCAGGTTGCAAACTGAATATAATTTTTTTCTGCATCTAGCTCTGAAAAAATATTTGGCCTTCTAGCAGTGTGTGGGACTTTCTCTATTAGTCCATCTATACTGACCTCCATCAGGTTGCAAATTAAAAATAATTTATATCTGCATCTAGCTCTGAAAAAATATTTGGCCTTCTAGCAGTGTGTGGGACTTTCTCTATTAGTCCATCTATACTGACCTCCATCAGGTTGCAAATTAAAAATAATTTTTTGTCTGCATCTAGCTCTGAAAAATATTTGGCCTTCTAGCAGTGTGTGGGACTTTCTCTATTAGTCCATCTATACTGACCTCCATCAGGTTACAAACTGAATATATTTTTTTTCTGCATCTACCTCTGAAAAAATATTGGGCTTCTAGCTGTGTGTGGGACTTGTTCTATTAATCCATCTATACAGACCTCCATCAGGTTGCAAACTGAATATAATTTTTTTCTGCATCTACCTCTGAAAAAATATTTGAGCTTCTAGCTGTGTGTGGGACTTGTTCTATTAATCCATCTATACAGACCTCCATCAGGTTGCAAACTGAATATAATTTTTTTCTGCATCTACCTCTGAAAAAATATTTGGGCTTCTAGCTGTGTGTGGGACTTGTTCTATTAGTCCATCTATACTGACCTCCATCAGGTTGCAAACTGAATATAATTTTTTTCTGCATCTAGCTCTGAAAAAATATTTGGCCTTCTAGCAGTGTGTGGGACTTTCTCTATTGGTCCATCTATACTGACCTCCATCAGGTTGCAAATTAAAAATAATTTTTATCTGCATCTAGCTCTGAAAAAATATTTGGGCTTCTAGCAGTGTGTGGGACTTTCTCTATTAGTCCATCTATACTGACCTCCATCAGGTTGCAAATTCAAAATAATTTTTTGTCTGCATCTAGCTCTGAAAAAATATTTGGCCTTCTAGCAGTGTGTGGGACTTTCTCTATTAGCCCATCTATACTGACCTCCATCAGGCTGCAAATTAAAAATAATTTTTATCTGCATCTACCTCTGAAAAAATATTTGGCCTTCTAGCTGTGTGTGGGACTTGTTCTATTAGTCCATCTATACTGACCTCCATCAGGTTGCAAACTGAATATAATTTTTTTCTGCATCTAGCTCTGAAAAAATATTTGGCCTTCTAGCAGTGTGTGGGACTTTCTCTATTAGTCCATCTATACTGACCTCCATCAGGTTGCAAATTAAAAATAATTTTTTGTCTGCATCTAGCTCTGAAAAAATATTTGGCCTTCTAGCAGTGTGTGGGACTTTCTCTATTAGTCCATCTATACTGACCTCCATCAGGTTGCAAACTGAATATATTTTTTTTCTGCATCTACCTCTGAAAAAATATTGGGCTTCTAGCTGTGTGTGGGACTTGTTCTATTAATCCATCTATACAGACCTCCATCAGGTTGCAAACTGAATATAATTTTTTTCTGCATCTACCTCTGAAAAAATATTTGGGCTTCTAGCAGTGTGTGGGACTTTCTCTATTAGTCCATCTATACTGACCTCCATCAGGTTGCAAACTGAATATATTTTTTTTCTGCATCTACCTCTGAAAAAATATTTGGGCTTCTAGCTGTGTGTAGGACTTGTTCTATTAGTCCATCTATACTGACCTCCATCAGGTTGCAAACTGAATACAATTTTTTTCTGCATCTACCTCTGAAAAAATATTTGGGCTTCTAGCTGTGTGTGGGACTTGTTCTATTAGTCCATCTATACTGACCTCCATCAGGTTGCAAATTGAATATAATTTTTTTCTGCATCTAACCCAGCCAATAGTTTTGGCCTAATACCACAGTTTGGCCACTCAGCTCTGCTCAGTTCCCATCCATTGTTTTTTTGTGCAAACAACTCCAGAGTTGTGAATTAGTTAACCACCAAAATGAGTGGAAAAAGGCCTGCTGCTGGTGGAAAGGGGAATAGGCATGTTGGGAAGGGGAAAAAAGGTTGTGTCCGTGGGGTAGGTGTTAAAGCAACAGTAACATCTGCAGAAGAAAGACCATCTTCCAGCCAAACTAAAATGTCTACTTCTTTTAGCGGACAATGTGATAAGATCCCTTTCTTACGGCCACGCCAATTGCTACAAATTCCAGATGAGGCACAAAAACAGCAGGTGCTTCAACGGATATCAAGTGCTCCTTTAAGTGGGCTCTCCTCCACATCAACTTCAACATCACAAATACTCCAGTCCTCAAAGGTGTCACCCCAATCGCACTTGCTTCCTCACAGCTCCCAAATCTCCAGCTGCCCGTCTGAGTATGAGGTAGAACAGATGGTTGAGTCTGCAGAGCTGTTTACTCATACTATAGCCTGGGAATCAGAGGTCGACTCCCGCGCTTCTGTGAATCCAGACGAGGAAATGATCTGTGACGCGCCCCTGGGCCTGTGTCGCGCTGCGTTGCGCACGCGGGAGCTTACCCGGAGCCGGATCTGTTGAGGGTTGTAGTCTCGTGGCGGTGACCCGGTCCGTGCCCAGGGTGTCAAACTAAGTGGCAGTCTATGGCAGTAGATGTTAACTTGGATGTCGACTACGCCACCCGTTGAGTGCGGCTTTGCAGCCGCCGCTGCAGAACAGTCCGCTGAGACCGGTGGTATGGGTGCAGCGATGATGTTATAACCCCCAACGGGAGGGGTATGGCCTCAAGGCTGCAGGTGATGATGATGGGGGTTGTGACGGTGCAGTAAGAAGAGTCAGAGTCAGGAGATGCAGTTTCAGGGTTTTTACTCACGGGTGTTCTCTCAGTCACTCTGGCCTTGAGTGACCACCCGAGCCGTGCTGCGTCCACCAGGTCCTGGACTCGGCTAACCCCCAGGCAGTTCCGGAGCGTGGTCCTGAGCTCCCTTCTCTCTCTCTGTCTCTGGCCGTTCCCACCAGGGATCCACCTTTGGCCGGCTCCCTCGGGTCTCTTGGTGGTCAAACCTCCTCTGGGTTCTCTGACCCTATACTTGGTGTGCCTTTCTGGTGGATTTGGTGAGGGTCGTGGCAAATCTTGACCACGACCTCCGGTTCCTGGCTGAGGATAAGTGGCCTCCACCAGTTCGGGTTCCGGTACCCGTGTCCGCCAACCCTTCACCCCTTTTTGGTCTGATTCTGGGTTCTTAGGGTTCCCTCTGGTCTTCCACTCTGGGCCTTTCTCTCTCCTCTCTCCTCTGCAGACTTGGCTCTGGAGCTGGGCCCAGCCGGAGCCACAGCTCCCTGTCAGCCCTCCTGGCTGAACTCTTCCTAAAGACTCTCTCAGCTCAACTCTGTCCTAAGATGGTGCCCACCATATATACTCCCTCTATGTGTGAGCCCAGGTGACCAGCACCCAATGAGCTCCTAGCTTTACCCAGAGTACTCCCCCTATCTGCCCCTACACTACTGGGATGTTCCACCCCCCTCCCACTCCAGCCAGGGACAGACGCTGTCGTACCTGCACATTTACTTGGTGGGAGTACCGTAGTTCTGTCCCCCGGAAATGGGATGTATGTAGTGCATGCAGCCTACTGAGCTCAGTCCCACACTCCATCCTTACCCGGGAGTGGAATACCACACCTCTGGGTCGAGGTGCAATACCCCTGTAGCAGCCGAGTCCTCAGGGTGCTACATTCCCCCCTGGTAAATCACAGCACGTCCTCGGGCTGTAAAAGAATAAAATATCCAAAAACATACAATTTTTTTTTTCAAAACATACAAGAACATATCAAACATTAAACATTATCAGATTTAAACAAGATAAACTTTTTCTTTCATATAAAACTCTTTCATAATAATGTTCTTTGAGTTACTGGCCACTGTGCGCTTGTGACCAGGTAGAAGTGCAACAGTCAGTTCAAGAACAACAGTTTCCTATAAAACCAGTAGGGGGCGCCTTAGAAAGCGCAACTATATACAAGGGGAGGTGGCCGCTCTCAGTCCTCGGCCAGTGGGGAAAAGGAATGGCTGTTCACAGTCCTCAGCCTGTTAAGGGATAGGGGACACACGGGTTTAAGTTCACACTTGTCCCAACGGGGAACATATTTAAATTAGCAGCAGTTCTTATACCCTTACGGGTAACTATGTACAGTTCTTTTTTACCGTACTCTAATAACGGCGTCCTCCTGATGCTTCCTCCCTGTATTCTTTAGACCCGTCCGGGTCCTCTTGCTCCTCCTGACACCTCAGCTCTTCCTCCGTCAACCGGTGTACATGAAGGGCATAGGGTCCTTTGGCACATTGGTGCCGGGTAAAGGTGACCTCATCACCCAGGTATAGGTCACGACCTCTGTGTCCCTCCGGCAGGTGGGACTCGACATCCCTGCGGGTCACGAAGACGTTGCCGGGGGTGCGGTGATCCCGGATGAAGCCCCAACCATGCTGTAGTTGGAATTTAATTACAGTCCCGGTGGCACGGGGACCGTGGGCTGCACGGGGGTTCCGTCGGGTCCGGCTCTTCTGTTCTGCACTTTGCACTTGCAGCCGCTCCTCGCGGACCCGCCTCTCTCGTCGTTCCCGGTCGAAAACCTCTAATTGCTGCCGGCAGCACTCTGCTCGCTGGGCTGCGGCCGCCCGGGTCTCTTGAGTGAACCCGATGAGGTCTCCTCCAGTGGGGTCCCACGCAAACTGCGCTTCCTCCAACGAGAGTGGGGTGATCTTGGCGGGCGCCGGAGCCGGGATCAGGGGCTCATCCAGGGGTCTTTCTTTCCGGAGTCGGGGATGGTAGTACTCCGGTGACCACTCAAAGGGCTGCCCATCCGGGCAAATATGCTGGGCTAACAAGTCTTCACCCAGGTGCGGCACTGTGGAGGTTGAGGGCGCGGTGGTGGTAGCGGCGCCCGGGTTCACCAGGCCTTGCGACCAGGCCTGGGGCACCCTGAAGGTGAAGGGCACCGTGAAGACGGCGGCGCCCGGGTGTACTTGACTTTGCGACCAGGCCGGTGGCTCGGCAGAGGGCGCTGTTGGTACTGCGGCGCCCGGGGGTACTCGGCCCTGCGACCAGGCCGGTGGCGTCTCCTGCTTGGCCGCGCTCAGGGTTGAGGCGCGTGACGTCACAAGAGGCGTGGCCGCGGCTCCTGCTTGAGGCCTAGTCTGGAGCGGTAGCGGTGCGGCAACGGGCACGATCGGTGGGATTTCGGGCTCTGCGACGGGGAGCGGGGGTAGGCTTACGGTGGCCGGGCTTGGGGTAGTGACGTCCCCTTTACTTGCCTCTGTCTCTTCAGCTCCCTCTGCGGCGTCGTCTCCGGCCTCCGTCCCTTCTGCATCCTCTTCAGGGGCAGGCGTGCTCCTCGTTGCGGGTGGTGTGCTTCGCTGGCGGGTTCCAGCCTGCTGGGCCATCTCCCTGCTCCACTCCGTCAGCGTTTCTCGCTGCACCTGGGCCATCCTCCGTGCGAGGCCCTCCAGCGCGGTCTGTGCACGCTCCCGGTCTCGGGGGAGCTGTGCCAGGATCTCCACCAGGTCTTGTGGAGTGGTAGCTTGCAACAGGCTCCTGACCACAGGGTCGGTGCTGCCTGACTCTCCCTCCATCTCCGGGTTCGGCTTCTCCAGACTCCTCCAGGCTGCACCCATCTTCTCTGTTTTGTTCTGTATCCGCCCCCATTGAGGGCGGTCCTGGGGCAACTTGGTGATTGTCAGTTCCAGGGGCAGACCCCCCACGCTGATGGACATCTCAATCATTGCAGTCTCTGCTGGTGGGGGCGGTCTTCGTTTTTGGCGCCATTCTTGGTCCTGGCCCACGATGGGAGGTGGCCTCTTGCCACCCTCTGGCACGCCCATAATGGCGTCCGCTCTGCCAGGGCGGGAAATCCTCTCAGATGGCGGGAACCGCTTCCCAATGGCGGGAAACTCTGTGGATGGCGGGAAAAGACTGCAGATGGCGGGCAAACGGCGGGAAACGATCCGAGATGGCGTCCGATGGCGGGGACCCTCCGGAATTGGCGGGAGACTTCTTTTTACGGTAAATATGAACTTTTCTTCAGGCACGCAGTACCCGGTGGTTGCGGGCACGTTATCCTGCCGACTACGCCAAAAGCTGACGCGCCCCTGGGCCTCTGTCGCGCTGCGTTGCGCACGCGGGAGCTTACCCGGAGCCGGATCTGTTGAGGGTTGTAGTCTCGTGGCGGTGACCCGGTCCGTGCCCAGGGTGTCAAACTAAGTGGCAGTCTATGGCAGTAGATGTTAACTTGGATGTCGACTACGCCACCCGTTGAGTGCGGCTTTGCAGCCGCCGCTGCAGAACAGTCCGCTGAGGCCGGTGGTATGGGTGCAGCGATGATGTTATAACCCCCAACGGGAGGGGTATGGCCTCAAGGCAGCAGGTGATGATGATGGGGGTTGTGACGGTGCAGTAAGAAGAGTCAGAGTCAGGAGATGCAGTTTCAGGGTTTTTACTCACGGGTGTTCTCTCAGTCACTCTGGCCTTGAGTGACCACCCGAGCCGTGCTGCGTCCACCAGGTCCTGGACTCGGCTAACCCCCAGGCAGTTCCGGAGCGTGGTCCTGAGCTCCCTTCTCTCTCTCTGTCTCTGGCCGTTCCCACCAGGGATCCACCTTTGGCCGGCTCCCTCGGGTCTCTTGGTGGTCAAACCTCCTCTGGGTTCCCTGACCCTATACTTGGTGTGCCTTTCTGGTGGATTTGGTGAGGGTCGTGGCAAATCTTGACCACGACCTCCGGTTCCTGGCTGAGGATAAGTGGCCTCCACCAGTTCGGGTTCCGGTACCCGTGTCCGCCAACCCTTCACCCCTTTTTGGTCTGATTCTGGGTTCTTAGGGTTCCCTCTGGTCTTCCACTCTGGGCCTTTCTCTCTCCTCTCTCCTCTGCAGACTTGGCTCTGGAGCTGGGCCCAGCCGGAGCCACAGCTCCCTGTCAGCCCTCCTGGCTGAACTCTTCCTAAAGACTCTCTCAGCTCAACTCTGTCCTAAGATGGTGCCCACCATATATACTCCCTCTATGTGTGAGCCCAGGTGACCAGCACCCAATGAGCTCCTAGCTTTACCCAGAGTACTCCCCCTATCTGCCCCTACACTACTGGGATGTTCCACCCCCCTCCCACTCCAGCCAGGGACAGACGCTGTCGTACCTGCACATTTACTTGGTGGGAGTACCGTAGTTCTGTCCCCCGGAAATGGGATGTATGTAGTGCATGCAGCCTACTGAGCTCAGTCCCACACTCCATCCTTACACGGGAGTGGAATACCACACCTCTGGGTCGAGGTGCAATACCCCTGTAGCAGCCGAGTCCTCAGGGTGCTACAATCTGCACTGATGCCCAGAATCTTTATGAGTCGGATCCAGGTCCAGACGCAGAAGGTTCTGACCATAATGTAGACCTTCATTCCCAAACTGTAACTCCTGTTGGTGGAGACAATGAGGAAGACGATGATGAGACTCAAATACCTGATTGGAGCGACAACTTTAGTTTTTTGTCAGGGCAGGAACAGGTTGGCTCTGAGGACGACGGGTGTGATAACGCACAGGGTGATGATGATGAGGTTGGAGATCCCACTTACTGTCAACCCACAGTCAGCCAAGAGATTAGGTCAGCAGAGGAGGTGGAGGAAGATGCTAGTGACGACGAGGTCAGGTTGCGCCTTCCTGGACAGAGACGTAGTACTGGAAGCACGTCAACAACTGCATCCTCAAACACAACTCTGCCTCTCACCACAAGTCGTGGTGGCTCTTCAGGTCACATGGGTGCTAAGCCTTGCATAGCCTGGGCATTTTTTCAGATCGATAAAGATGACCCAACTCGTGTTATCTGTAACATTTGTCAGCAAAAGCTAAGTAGAGGCCAAAAAATACATAGTTTGAGTACTTCATGCATGAACCGGCACATGGACATGAAGCATAAGTTGCAGTGGGAAGCTCAGTGTGCTGCAATGCGGCCTAGCCGGCCGGGCCAACCACCGTCTGCCATATCTTGTGCATCCGCGGCCTCTTCATCCTCTGTGACTGGGGGGACAGCAGTCACACCTGTTTTGGGGCGCAGACCTGCCACCTCTTTACCCGCAACAGCCAGCGTGATTGGCAGGTCATCATTTTCTTTGGAGGTGGTAACACCAGCTGGTGTTGAGCGCTGTCCGACATCGATAGCACCACCTTTGGATCAAGGCAACCTAACATGTCCGCCTGCATCTTCCTCACAGACCGGCAGTTTGCCGGGGACACCCTTATCAACCCCGTCTAAGCACAATAGCCAGCCCTCGGTCCCTCAGATGTGGACAAGTAAAAGACCATTTCCTCCTAGCCATGAGAAAGCTAAGAGGTTGAATTTCACCATCTGCAAGCTCTTGGCTACAGAAATGCTGCCTTTCCGCCTGGTGGACACAGAGGATTTTCGAGACCTTATGTCCATCGCAGTGCCCCAGTACCAGATGCCCAGTCGGCACTACTTCTCAAAGAAAGGTGTGCCTGCGCTCCACCAGCATGTCGCACACAACATCACCGCTTCTTTGAGAAACTCTGTGTGTGACAGGGTGCATTTCACCACAGACACTTGGATGAGTAGGCATGGACAGGGGCGTTACATGTCGCTGACTGGGCACTGGGTAACTATGGTGACAGCAGGACAAGGGGCTGCTGTCCAAGTCTTGCCGTCCCCACGAGTTGTGCGTCAATCTTCTTTATGTCAAAGTTCCTCCACTGCTTCTGCCTCCTCAACCTCCTCTCGGTCTTCCACCTGCACCCAAAGCCTGTCTGGTCATGCTACAAGCTTTCTAACTGCGCAGAAGGGATCCTGCACACCTCCTTACTATGCTGGCAGTAGGGCTCAACGTCATCAGGCGGTTTTTACTTTGAAATGTCTGGGAAATGTGAGTCACACAGCTGAGGAGTTGTGGTCAGCTCTGGAGAACCAATTTCATGAATGGTTGTCTCCACTGGACCTGAAACCAGGGAAGGCCGTGTGCGACAATGCTGCAAACCTGGGTGCGGCCCTTCGCCGGGGCAATGTCACACACGTGCCTTGTATGGCTCACGTGTTGAACCTGGTTGTCCAGCAATTTTTAGCCCACTATCCCAGACTAGATGGCCTTCTGCAGAGGGCACGGTCGCTGTGTGCTCACTTCCGCCGTTCGCATCCCGCAGCTCAGCGACTTACATCTCTACAGAAGTCGTTGGGCCTGCCACTTCACCGGCTAAAATGCGATGTGCCTACCCGGTGGAATTCAACTCTGCACATGTTGCAGCGACTGTGGCAGCACCGACAAGCCCTGGTGCAATACGTTCTGACGTATAGCCTGGGCCAACGAGATCCAGAGGTGGGGCAAATCACGCTGGAGGAGTGGTCTCAGATCAGGGACCTATGCACCCTTCTGCACAGTTTTGAAATGGCGACGAAGATGTTTAGTGCTGACGATGCCATTATCAGCATGACTATTCCGGTGATTTACATGCTGGAGCACATGTTAAACAGAATTTGGAGTCAGGTGGTGGCACAAGAGGAGGTGGAGGAAGTAGAGGAGGAGGAGTTGTATGCGGAAGGGCTAACATCTGCAAGGTCCAGACGGTCGGCAGCACCAAGGCGGCAGGCATGTGAGGGTGGGGGAGATGGTTTTACCAGGGCGCATGGTAGCAGCCAAACTAGTGAGGAAGGTGCAGGAGCCCAGGAAGAAGTGGAGGACGAACTGATGGAAGACTCATCAGATGAGGGAGACCTTGATCACATTTCTGTTGTGCGAGGTTGGGGGGAGAGGACAGAGGAAGGAAGCATGATTGTTACCTCGCCACCAACACAACAGGGACTTGGTGCTCCTGGATGCGCAACACACATGAGTGCCTTCTTGCTGCACTACCTGCAACATGACCCTCGAATTGTGAGAATTAGAAATAATCCTGACTACTGGGTTGCCACACTGTTAGATCCCCGGTACAAAAGTAAATTTGCCGAAATTATTCCTGCCATAGAAAGGGATGCACGCATGCAGGAGTATCAGCAGAGACTGTTGCAGAATCTTACATGTGCTTTTCCACAAAACACCAGTGGTGCACGTAGTGAATCTCACAATTCCAACTTGCCAACCGTGGGATCGTCAAGTGTTCAGCACTCAAACCGTAACAGAACCACAGTATCTGCTGGTAACATCAATTTTGCGGAATCATTTCACCACTTTTTTAGCCCATCCTTTGCAAGGCCACAGGAGACAAGAAGTCTGACACATAGTCAACGCCTAGAGACGATGGTACAGGAGTATCTCCAAGTAAACATTGAAGCCATGACTGTGTCACTGGACCCTTGCTCTTTTTGGGCTTCCAATCTGGATAAATGGCCGGAGCTAGCCACTTACGCCTTGGAGATCTTGTCATGCCCCGCAGCCAGCGTTCTGTCTGAACGTGTGTTCAGCGCTGCTGGTGGTGTGCTGACAGATAAGCGCACGCGGCTCTCCACTGAAAATGTAGACAGACTCACGTTCATAAAGATGAACAAATCATGGATCCGAAACGACTTTTCTACCCCTGTGTCATCCTGGGGAGAGTAAAAGCTTGATGATTGGTTAAAATCACCCTACCAACCGTTTTAAGCTTTCAAATTACTAATCATGTTTATCTGTATCTTGGCTGGAAAATAATTTGGGCTTTGTAGCAGTGTGCAGCACTGATTCTATTAGGCCATCTATAATAAGCTCCACCAGATTTAAAATTACTAATCATGTTTATCTGTATCTTGACTGGAAAATAATTTGGGCTTTGTAGCAGTGTGCAGCACTGATCCTATTAGGCCATCTATACTAAGCTCCACCAGATTTAAAATTAATAATAATTTTTAGCTGCATCTAGCCCGGAAAATAATTTTGGGGCTCCGAGATGCGCAAGACACATAAGTGCCTTCTTGCTGCACTACCTGCAACATGACCCTCATATTGTCAGAATTCGAAGTAATCATGACTACTGGGTTGCCACACTCTTAGATCCCCCAAACTTTTCGATCAACCTTTTCATTTTAATAAAGACCAAAAAAATTGTCATTTTTGAAATTATAAGCATTAGCAGGTTATTAGAAACTGAAATCAAACAGTTTTCAACTCAAAACTTTATTCCAGGTGATGTTACATTTTCACATAGGACCCCTTGTTCGAAAGGAGCTTCTGAACTCTCTCGTCCATTGAATTTGTCAGGTTTTGGATGGTTTCTGCTTCAATTGTTTTGCATGAGGACAGAATACCCTCCCAGAGCTGTTGCTTAGATGTGAACTGCCTCCCGCCATCATAGACACTCCTTTTGATGATGCTCCAGAGGTTCTGAATGGGGTAGAGGTCAGGGGAGCATGGGGGTCACACCATAAGTTTGTCCCCTTTTATGCCCATATCAGCCAGAGATGCAGATGTTTTATGTGCAGCATGAGATGGTGCATTATCATGCAAAAAAATGATCTTGCTGTGAAATACACGGTTCTTCTTCTTGAACCATGGCAGGAAGTGCTGTTTGAGAAAATCCACATACATTATGGAGTTCATCTTTAGCGCCTTCAGGGATCCTAAAGGGGCCGACAATCTCTCTCCCCATGATTCCAGCCCAAAACATTACTCCACCTCCTCCTTGTTGGCGCTGTAGCCGTGTTTGCGTGGGGTGTCCATCAACCAGCCATCCTCCACTCCATCCATCTGGACCATCGAGCGCTGCACGGCACTCATCCGTGAACAAAACAGTTTTGAAATCAGTCTTCATGTAATGTTTGGCCCACTGGAGCCGTTTCTGCTTGTGTGAAGTGGATAGAGGAGGTCGACAGGATGGCGTATGCACAGCTGCAAACCTCTGAAGGATCCTGCATCTTGTTGTTCGGGGGACGTTGGAGGCACCAGCAGCTTCAAAAACTTGTCTGCTGCTATGACAAGGCTTTTTTGCCGCTGCTCTTTTAACCTGACGTAATTGCCTGTAGGAAAGAGTCCTCAATTTGCCCTTATCAGCACGCACACGTGTGTACTGTGAATCAGCTACATACTTCTTGATTGCCAAGACACTTCATCCTGATCATCGCACAATGTTGATTGTAGTCATGCCTTGACCTAAACACTCCACAATTTGTTACTTCTCAGCAGCCGACACATCCTTTTTCTTTCCCATTTTGGCAGAAAATGTAGGCTGCTTAATAATGTGAGACAGCCTTCTTAAGTAGTCTTGCCTTTCATTGGACACACCTGCCAAACTAATTAGCACAGGTGTCTGCAATTGCTTACAGTGATATAAAGAGCCCTGACACACATCACCATCAATGAGTTTAACTGACAAACAAACAAATTCTTCCCTTATCACTCCTAAACACTTTTTGCATAATAATTTGGAACACAGTGTACATGTGCTTTTCCACAAAACACCAGTGGTTCACGTAGTGAATCTTACAGTTCTAACTTGCCAACCGTGGTCTGTATGGAGTTGTTCAATAAAGGGCCCAAAATTAAGATAACATAGATGGGAGAGGTCTCTATGAATAGGAATTCCTAAGTATTTGATACCCTGTGAGGGCCAGGCAAAGGGAAAGTTGGACTGGATGGAATCCTATATGGATTTGGGGAGGGAGACATCGAGGGCCTCAGACTTCGCTGCATTGATTTTAAAATTTGACCATGTAACAAAGTGATCTATTTCAGCCATAACAGCATGTGTGATTGAGTGATATATACTAGGACATCATCAGCAAATAGAGAGCACTTGTACTCGGTGCCTCCCACCTCAATCCACCTAATATTGGGGTTATGGCGAATTGATGAGAGCAGGTGCTCCGTCACTAGGATGTATAAGAGAGGGGACAGAGGACATCCCTGCCTTGTCCCATTGGTGATTGTGAAAGGTGATGAAAATGTTCTGATGCACCCCCTGGGCCTTGGGACACCCGGAGCCGGACCCTTTTTGGTGGATGCTGGTGGTTGTAGTCTTCGTGGCGGCGACCCGGTTCCGTGGCTCAGGGTGGTCAAACCAGTGGCGGAACTATTTATGTGGTTTTGATGTTTAAATGTCCGACTACGCCACCCGTGGATTGCGGTCAGAGTGAACCGCCGCTGCAGGGCAGACAGCTGAGGCTGGTGTTGTGGGTGCAGCAGAGCGTAGCATAACTCCCCACGGGAGGAGTATAGCCTCAGGGCAGTGTATGCGGAGGATGGAGGTGATGGTGCAGGGCAGCAGCAGTAACGACACGGAGTCAGTGATGCAGTCCAGGGCCTTTACTCACAGTTCTTATTATCCAGACCACGTCTGCAGGTAACGGCTGCCCACGTCGTACTGTGCTCACCAGGTGAGGGGCTCAGACAACTCCCAGATAACTTTGGAGCGCTTCACAGGACCCCCTTTGTGTGTCCTTTGTCTGGCCTTTCTTACCAACCCTTCTGTCCGGCTGCCTCGGGCCTCCTCTTGGTAAACTTGGCGCCAGTTTCCCTGACCCTATGTGGTGCCTTCCCAGAGGGTGTAGCGAGGGGCTGCGCCACATAAAATGTCACAGCCTCCGGTTTCTAGCTGAGGGTCGTTTCCTGCCTCCACTAGTTTCGGGGACCGGTCTCCCCCTTTGGCCTGACCCCTCCACACAGGTGGATTCGGGCGTGCGGTGGCGACTCGCCCGTCCGAACCCCTGGGATCCCTTCATTCCTCGTTCCTGGAGCCTTCTCCGCTCCTCTTCCTTCCTTCTCCCTCTTCCAGGCCTGGGCCTCTGTTACTAGGCCCGCCTCCGGAGCAGAGCTCATGCAGAGCCCCTGCTCCCTGCCACTTCTGCTCAGACTTCTCTGCACTGAACTAAGATGGTGCCCACCTTTTATACTCCCTTCTCAATGCACCCAGGAACTGCTTCCTCCCTGCTCCTGCACTACAGGGTTCCCCTTCCTCAGTGTTCCCTCCCCCCACTCCAGCTAGGGACAGGGACTGTCGTGCCCATCTCAGAGGCATATTGGTCGCCCTGCCCCACGGCAATGTGGTGTAATGCATGCAGGTGTCGGGTCCTGATCCACACTCCATCCTTACCTGAGAGTGAGATATCACACCTCTGGGTGAGGTGCAATACCTCTGTAGCAACCGAGCCCTCAGGGTGCTACAGTTCCATTTATCTTCAGCCTAGGTGACGTATTGTGATACAGGGCCGTGATTTTGGCTATAAAAGGGTCCCCTAGACCCCTACCCCAAGCTTTTTAAGAGAATCATATATGGCGTGCCAGGAGACTCTATGGAATGCTTTCTCAGCATCCAACGAGAGTATCTAATTACAAATTTTTAACTGCATCTAGCCCAGGAAATACTTTGTGCCTAGTAGCAGTGTCTGCTAGTCAGCGGATTATCCCGGCTATTAAGCAAGCTACACCACCTGTAGTTTGGACACTTAATTTTTTCAAAGGAAATGCTTCGGGACCACGGGATACTCAGTGAAGAGCATCAGGAGGCACCCCAAGGCATAGGGGCTGGGACTGGCAGTAGGATGCCTTGCGGTGGACAGTCGAGCTCGATCCTTATAAAAGCTTTTTAACTGCAGCAGCTTTAGTGGACGCTACTGGAGCTGGAATTACGCGGCTGCTGGCATGAGACTTGCCCTCCAATAGATCCTTGTAAATGGATTTAAAGTGTATTCATTCAAATTAGAGAGACAATTTAAATTAAAAAGCTTAGAGCTGCCTCCACCACAGGGGAGCTCGCTCGACCCACCAGCGGACAGGCACCAGTATTGGGAGAGGGGGGCTGGCCGTCAGGGTTCACCGCGGCTCTGGCACAAACCCGGCGACACGGAGGTGGCACCGGCAGGAGCGGACTGAACGTGTCGGCTTCTCACTTTTTGGATTTTAGAAGGGCATGACATGCCTATATCTGTGTCTCCCCCTCCTTTTACTCCTCCACCTCTTTTCTTTTCGCATGACTATATGTACTTGTCACTTTTCCATGTGTTAGTTGTGTCTTCTGAGCAGTTTGTCAGCTTTTGGACACCTTTGAAGGTGTTTTCTATGTGTTTCTATGTGTTTTTGTTTGCCTGCCATTGGTTTTAACGGTGTTCGAAGGTGTTCGACGAACAGTTCGGCGAACACACGGGTGTTCGACGAACCGAACCGAACTCGAACACTACGGGGGTGGCTCAACACTAGTTATCAGACCTCTACTATGGCCATTAGTATCATATCCCCCCCCTCCCGTGCACGTCAGGGCCCTGTGTTGTGCACTATGCTCCCTGACTTCCCGGGCATGTGCAAAGTGCCGCTCACATAGAGCTCACATAGAGCGCGCTTTGCTTCCTCCCGACCCCGTCTACCTGTGCTCTGCGCCGCAGGTTTCTATTGTGCAGGCGCCGGGAAGTGACAGTGACTCCCCGGCGTCTGCGCAATAGAAACCTGCGGCGCAGTGCACGGAGAGACGGGCCGGGATGAAGCAGAGCGCTCTCCATGTGAGCAGCACTTTGCGCATGCCCGGAAAGTCAGGGAGCACAGTGCACTTCATAGGGCCTGTCACAGGGCCCTGTGGCATGCAGGGGGGGGGGAATATGGTAACTAAGCATATAGTCGGGGATTTCGGGAAATAATAATCAGATAGGCGTGGATTTCTTGGCATCCTCCGGACGCCAAGCCAGTGGAAAACAGAGGTGATAAAAACACTTTTCTCTGCAATCAGACCTCTACTATGGGCCATACAGGTATGTATAGATTTAATTTTTTATAACCTGTATGGCCATAGTAGAGGTCTGATATCTCCAAAGTGGTGACAGCTTCCCTTTAGGCTATGTGACCACGATGCAGAAATGCTCCGGATTTTTCCTGAGTGTTTCTGCATGTGGATTTTACATGCGTTTTTTTCAGCCAGGTAGAAGCGTTTGTGAAGCGTTTTTAGCATGCGATTTCACATGCGGGTTGTCAAGTGCTTTCCAAGCGATTTTAGCATCACTTGGAAAAGTGCTTGACAACTTGGTCACATTATATAAATCCATGCAACCGGCATGGATTTTATATAGTGTGACCAAGTTAGTTAAAAAAAAGAATAAAATGGTAAAAAATGAAAAAAAAAACATTATACTCACCTTCTGATTGCCCCCGGTCTCCTTCTCCGGTCTCCCCGGTGGCTCGCGATGGTCTAATAGGACCTTCCATGACGTCATTTAGTCATGTGACAGGTCACGCGACCGCCGACATCAGCGGTTGCGTGACCCGTCACATGACTAAATTACGTCATGGCAGGTCCTTTTAGACCATCACGAGCTGCCGGGGAGACTGGACGCATCGGATAAGGAGACCGGGGGCCATCAGAAGGTAAGTATAATATTTTTTTTTATTTTAAATTCTATTTTTTACAGGTACTATGGTACCCGGGTCTGGAGTCTCCTCTTCTCCAGACCCGGGTACCATCCGCACATTGAATCGCTTAATATCCGCATGTGCACATGTAGTCATGCGGATATTAAGCGATTCAATGCAAGTCAATGGCGGCAAAAACACAGCACTTACTCAAAATAATTGGTAGTGCTGGGAATTTTTCCGCAATGATAATCCGCACAGCACATGCGGATTATCATTGGGGAACATGGCAGACCTTCTACCAAGCATTTTTTAAGTGTTTCTACTGCGGAATTGCCGCTGCGGAAACGCTTAAAAAACGCATAGTGGGCACACAGCTTTAAAGTTGAATGTGTGATGAATTAAAGAGCCTTTAAAAGCCAAATGATGCAAAATTGATAATGAAACCCAATTTCAAAAATGATTTTTAAACCAAAATACATGTATTTAAGTAAAAAAAATCCCCAAAGGAGACCAACAGCTTTAAGGGATTGTGCAAGGAAACAGCAGTTTTCAGCCACAGCATGACCACTAAGTGGGCTCAGATGTCACAATTTTAAGGAGTTATTGGTAGGGAACCTTAGGCATAATGGTTACAGGTAGAGAGATAAAATGGTGCGAGGACTGCATTTCTCTGGACTGTCTAGGTGTGCGAGCAGGTGAGCCATTGATTCACTTGAGGGAAGATGTTAGGTAGTTGGATCATTAGGAAATGGTAGCTTGGAGATTGAGAGTTAGGTGTGGTGGGCAGAGTAACGGCACTTAGCATGGAGAAGGGCTAGGCAGTTCTAACTTTTAAGTGAGGTAAAAAGCCACCCAACCCTCACTTTTGTTTGGAAAATATGCAGGTATGTGGGACCAGATGGCGGCACTGCACTCCAGTTATGGCTATGTGCGCATGATCAGGATTTCAAGCTGAAATTTCCTGAGCGTTTTTGCATCTCCTTGGCAGGAAAAAGGCTGCGGAAAAAACGTGCGTTTTTTTATGGGTTTTTTTAAGCGTTTTTGTACATCAATGAATGCTTTTTGGAGCTAAATAAAGTTATTTGGTGGGACATTGCTTTAAACTTTGGATTACCATCAGAACTGGGGTGAGTATATTGGTTAATTTAAATGATTAAAGAATGTGTCTGTCTTATTTCAAATAAAGTGTTTGCTCTCTGTCTGTGTGTTTATTTAACTCTTTACTTTAATTAGGTTTGGACATGAAAAGGTCTGATTGACACCTTGTCATCACTCAACAAAAGAGCTAGGTGTCAGCTAGTCCCCATTCACCCAATTTTCATTAGCATTTCTATTCATGTAATTTATGCGGCAGCTGTGAGCTGGTATTTTTAGCCTGGGAAGGTGCCTTTGCAAACATGGTCCCTGGCCATTATTAACAGCTCAGGATTTACCTGCATTCAATAGAATGCAACGTTTTGGACGCAGCAAAAATTATGCTTCCAAAGCGCTGCTACGTCCGGATCGTGGGCACGGAGCCTGAAATTTAAAAAAAATGACGTGGGCTCCCTCGTCATTTTTATAACCAGCAGAGAGAAAGCCGACTGCTGGGGGCTGATATTAGTAGCCGAGGAAGGGGCCATTAGCCAAAAATGTTCCCTGGCTAATAATATCAGCCCACAGCTGTTTGTTTAGCCTTTACTGGCTAGATTACAGGGGGACCCCCGAAAAAAATTGACATGGGGTCCCCCTATAAAATGTAAACAGCAAAATCTAAGCAGACAGCTGCGGGCTGATATTAATAGCCAGGGGAGGGGCCATGAATACTAGCCCCCTTCGCGGCTATTAATATCACCCCTCAGCAGTTCCAGAAATGGCGCATCCATAAGATGCGCCAAACCTGGCACTTAGCGTCCGCTCTTCCCACTGCCCTGTAGCGGTGGCGAGTGGGGTTGGGGTTCACATCAGCCTTGTATTGGCAGCTAATGTGAAGCCCAGGTTAGTAATAGAGGGCATCTATAAGACGCCCCCATTACTAACCGTGTAGTAAAAAAAATGTAAAATAACAAACAACCATATCCCTCACCTGTCCGCCGTCAACGACGTAGTCCATGTACCGCCAATGATTGTCCCACGACTATCCGTGTCACTTCTACAGCAGTGACATCAGCAATCACTGATGTCACTGCTGTAGGAAACAGCAGTGTATACTGACAGGAGTGTAAAATCACTCCTATCAGTATACATTGCTGTGCAGGAGGTCACTGTGGTTGATCAGCTGAAGATCAGCTGATCAGCCGAAGATCAGCTGATCAGCCCTGGTGAACTTACCACCGTGGGAGCATTCTTGAGAATGTTCCCACGGGGAGGTCACGTGAGCATCAGCTGATCAGTCACGTGACTGATCAGCTGATCGCTGACGTCACCGCAGGTCCTGGCAGCTCAGTACACTGCTGGGAGCGAACGTGCTCCCGCAGTGTACCGCTGGCCACCCGGAGCATCGGATCGCCGCCGGGGACCAGGAGGACACTGGGGGCCGCCGGACAGGTGAGTATAAGGTTTTTTTTTTTTTACTTTTTTTTTGACTGCGGGCACGTGGGCTGGGCAGAGCAGACTACTGCTTCTCCCAGCCACGCCGCTCTTGCTATTATTACTCTCGCTGAAATTTCCGCATCATGTGCACAGCACATCAGGATAACCATTGCTACAGCTGGCAGACCTATTAACAAGCATTTTCGCAGCATTTCCGCGGTGGGAAAACCGCCGCGAAAACGCATCAAAGCGAAGACGTGTGCATTTAACTTTATGAGTAGTTTTGTTGATGGACCACGACTAGTTATATCCAGTTTTATTGCAGGACTGGACTAACACGTGGAGATGTACCTAGTTTACTGCAGGTCCCAAGAATATGTTGGGTCTGGTTGTCTCAAAGGTCAGATGGAGGGTCTGGAAGGTGCCTGGGGGTGCCAGTAGTGGCAGGAGACAGAGCTGGCCTAGACCTAGTGAGCGGCAGCTGGGGGTACCCAAACCACAGCTCAAGTAGTGCTATGTCATGATTGAGTCAGGCTTACCTTATGATGTACTTTCTTGGCCAAAAGTGTTGACGTCCTTGAAATTGTTCCAGAATTGTTCTTGCAATAATAATTTTATTTATATAGGCCAATTACAATTGAGTGGGGACCAACTTGTCAGGGAGATCACAAAAATATCCCATCGCTGCCACTAATTGTCAGGACAATCACACAATTGACAGAAGATTGATGTACGAGACAACGACTACTATTACTACTAGACAGGTGTAACGGGTGTGTCAGAAGAGATAGAAAGTCGCCCTGCAGTTGGTTGCAGGACATCTCAACGTTTGGCATTAAGGACACCTTCTTAGAGGCTGTCTCTAGGACCTGAAGGCTACAACGTTTTATGGGCTTTACTAACTTTTAGCAGAAATGAATCCAAAATTACTCTGTAATGGAGAAACCCCTTACTGACATGACTAAGAAGGGGTCTGATTTTTCCAAATGGTCGGATTCCTCCCTCCAGGCTTTTTCTTCCTTAAAGAATCATTTTACCACTGAACCTATACTCAGTTTACCCGATATTTCCCAACCCTTTATTGTGGAGGATGATGCGCTGGATGTCAGGGTTGGAGCTGTGTTGTCTCAGGGTTCGTCCCCTGGTAAATGGCATCCATTGCGCCTTCTTTTCTAAAAAATCGTCTTCGGCTGAAAGAAATTATGACGTGGGTAATAGGGAACTTTTGGTGATCAAATTGGCATTCGAAGAATGGCGACATTGGTTGGAGGGGGCTGTCCATCCTATTACTGTTATTACTGACCATAAGAACCTGTCATATCTTCAGCCAGCTAAAGTCTCAACCCTAGGCAAGCCAGATGGTCTTTGTTTTTTAATAGGTTCAATTTTGTTGTCACTTTTCGTCCAGGGGTCAAAAATGTCAAGGCTGATGCTTTGTCCCAGAGCTTCCCTGGTGGTGGTGACCATGAGAACCCTGCCCCAATATTACAGAAAGGGGTAGTCATTTCGGCACTGTATCCTGAACTGGAGGGTGAGGTGTTAGAGCCTCAGGGGGACGCCCCTGCCTCTTACCCTTCAGGAAGGTTATTTGTACCATCTAATCTGCACCGCAAAGTAAATTCTCATAACTCTGTGCTTGCTGGGCACCAGGAGGTAAGGCAACCGTGGACCTCCTCTCTCGTCGTTTTTTGGTGGCCGGGTTTGCATTGGGATGTGATTGAACACGTAGCTGCTTGTAGTATTTGCGTGCGTTCTAAGGTTTCGCATACTCGTCCGTCTGGTACTCTTCTTCCGCTACCTATCCCTAGTAGGCCATGGACAAACTTGTCCATGAATTTTATTACTGACCTACCGGTTTCTGCAGGCAAAAGTGTGGTTTTGGTGGTAGTAGATAGGTTCAGTAAAATGGTTCACTTCATCGCATTACCAGCACTTCCAAATGCCAAGACATTTGGTCAGGTGTTCATAAATGAGATCGTGAAGCTTCTCGGGGCTCCTTCCGATGTGGTGTCAGATCGGTGGACCCAGTTTGTTTCTAAGTTCTGGAAGGCATTCTGTTCTCGTCTGGGGGTGCAGCTGTCCTTTTCCTCAGCCTTCCACCCTCAGTCGAATGGACAGACCGAGCATGTCAATCAGAATTTGGAGACCTACCTCAGGTGTTTCGTCTCCGAAAATCAGGAGGATTGGGCATCCTACTTACCGCTGGCAGAATTTTCCATTAATAATCATCGTCAAGAATCCACTGGTAGGTCACCGTTCTTCGGTGCATACGGTTATCACCCACAGTTTGGTACCTTTAGTGGGGGAGGAGCTTCAGGAGTTCCTGAGGAGGAATGGTTTGCTTTGTCGCTCTCCTCAGTATGGAAGGGTGTTCTGAGTAATTTAAAGATCATGGGAGACAGGATAAACGTATGGCTGACAGAAAACACTTGCCAGGTCCGGACATGAATGTGAATGACTTTGTGTGGTTGTCTACCAGGAATATAAGATTGAAAGTTCCTTCTTGGAAGCTGGGACCTAGGTTTATTGGTCTCTATGAAATAACCACCGTCATTAACCCAGCAGCGTTTCGTCTTGAACTTTCTCAGGCCCTTAAGATCCACAACGTGTTCCACAGGTCCTTACTCAAGAAGTATGAAGAACCTATTGAGCCCTCACCTCTACCACCGCCCCCAGTAATGGTTGATGGTAATCTGGAGTTCCAGATTTAGAGGATTGTAGATTCTAGTCTCCAACGTCGTTCTCTATAATACTTGGTGTGTTATGGATCCGGGTGGTGGAACCTCTGTGCTGCGGTGCAAGGAGGGACCAGAGGGGCGTAACTAGGTATCAACTCAGACTGACCAAGGTTGCACGGCGGCTTAATCGACTCCGTGAACCAGGGAAGGACAGAGCAGAGGGACCAGGTGCTACTCTGGACCAGTCCTTGTATGAGAGCAGGTGACTCCCACGGGTCAGAAGGCAGGGACTGACTGGTACAGCAGATGAGCTTGGCAGACAGGCTGATGGGTGATCCGGGAAGACGGACTGGCAGACACCACTGGTAACTGGCAGGAGCCTCCAGGTAGGCTGGCTGGATGGCACGGCAGGTAACTGGGACGTTCTCCGGGCAGGCAGGCAAGCCTGGCCCATAGACCGACTGGCGGGTTAGGACCGTAGGCAGACCGTCGGGCTAGAGAGTGTACTTGGCTGGCGGACACAGGTAGACAGGCTGGCGGACTGGACTGGTAGTCAGGCTGGCAGACTGGACTGGTAGTCAGACTAGCAGCGGGACCTGAGGGCTGAAGCAAAGTTTAGAACACAGAGCTACAACCTTGCACGGGCACCTCCATTTTGGAGGAGGTGCCTTTTATATGAGAGGTCCTCCGGCCATTGGCCGGGGACTCCTTAGGACGGCGTGCGCGGCCCCTTTAAGAGGGAGGGAGCACGCGCCCTAAGCACAGTGCTCGGGAAGCTGCGTGCGCCGGCAGCAGCAGCAGGAGGGTCGGAAGATGCCGGGCCAGGAGCGCGGCGGTAAGGGGCAGAGACGCCGATGCTACATGGTGCACTGGAAAGGCTATGGTCCAGAGGAGAGGATGTGGGTTTCAGCATCAGAGGTGAACGCTCCTAGGTTGGTTCATTCATTCCACACCTCTTATCCTGAGAAACCCGGTCCTGAGTGTCCGGAGGCCACTCGTAGGGAAGGGGGTTCTGACACAGATGTGTCAGAAGTGACAGACAGTCGCCCTGCAGTTGGTTGCAAGAGATCTCTACATTTGGCATTACAGACACCTTCTTAGAGGCTGTCTCTAGGACCCAGCAGCTAACTTCCTCTGGCTAATTAACACCCTGGCCTGGGTGTATAAATACCTGCTGTGTGTCAGAGGGAGGTGCTGGCGATATTCTTTACTCCTTGTGAAGGCTTGAGCGAGAGCAGCACTTATTCCTCTCTGGCGCTTGAGGACGTGTGCCCATTGTCTGGAGTCGTCTAATGCTAAGAAATTTTCCCTTGTTTGTCCTCCCTTGTTGTCTTTAGTGTTCAGTGGGGATCGACTAGTGCTCATCTCCTTCCTTCCCTAGCCAGGGCCAAATGCCAGGAGAAGACAGGGCGAGGAATGCGTGCGGCTATTTGTGAAGAGCCAATATAGGGACGTTAGGAGAGACAGGGTGACAACAAGTTATTGGGTGCTATCACAGTGAATGTATAGTATATACACATCTGATTCCACCCTTGACCAGCAACCATCCAAGGAGAATCCAACACATGTGTGTAGATAAATATATATATATATATATATATATATATATATATATACAGTATATATACACACACATACACATACATACATATACAGTCATGGCCAAAATAGTTGGCACCCTTGAAATTGTTCCAGAAAATGAATTATTTCTCAAAAAAAATTGTTGCAATTACATGTTTTGTTACACACGTTTATTTCCTTTGTGCATATAGGAACAACACAAAAAAAACAAAGGAAAAAAAGGCAAATTGCACATAATTTAACAAAACCGCCAAAATGGGCCAGACAAAATGGTTGTCATCTTTCCAAAATTGTGGGTAAACAACTTTGCTTCAAGCATGTCATGTTCATTCCAACTCACCTACGGCACGTATCATGTGTGGACAATATCAAAATCACACCTGAAACTAGATAAAAAGGGTAGACGTTGACAATCTCTGCATTGTGTGTCTGTGTGTGCCATGCTAAGCATGGAGAACAGAAAGAGGAGAAGAGAACTGTCTGAGGACTTCAGAACCAAAAGTGTTGAAAAATACCAACAATCTCAAGGTTACAAGTCCTTCTCCAGAGATGTTGATGTTCCTTTGTCCCTGGTGCGCAACATGATCAAGAAGTTAGCAACCCATGGCAATATAGCTAATCTCCCTGGACGTGGATGGCAGAGAAAAATTGATGAAGGGTTGCAACACAGGATAGTCTGGATGGTGAATAAGCAGACCAATCAAATTCCAAAGAAAGACAAGCTGTCCTGCAGGCTCAGGATGCATCAGTGTCAGCGTGAACTATGCATTGACATTTGAATGAAATGAAACGCTATGGCAGGAGACCAAGCAGGACCCCACTGGTGATACAGAGACATAAAAAAGCTAGACTGCAGTTTGCCAAAATGTATGTGAGTAAGCCAGAATCCTTCTCGGAAAGCGACTTGTGTACAGATAAGACCAAGATAGAGCTGTTTGGTAAAGCACATCATTCTACTATGTTCCGAAAATGGAATGAGGTCCACAAAGAAAAGAACACGGGATCGCGTCATTTCCGCTTCCGGTGGGGCCTGTCATTCTATGCGTTCCAGGGTCATTCCTGTGGGACACGCGCCCTGAGACCGCGTCACTTCCGGTTTCGGGTGGCGCGGTCCGGGCATGCGCTCCACGCTGGAATACACATACCATTAGGTATGAGATCCACTACCCATCAATGATGGTTAATGTGATATAGAGGGATTCTCTGTACACCTGCCCTTAATTGATAAGTCCATCCCATATCATCTAGTTTAGAACACAGAGCTACAACCTTGCACGGGTACCTCCATTTTGGAGGAGGTGCCTTTTATATGAGAGGTCCTCCGGCCATTGGCCGGGGACACCTTAGGACGGCGCGCGCGGCCCCTTTAAGAGGGAGGGAGCGCGCGTGCCCTAAGCACAGTGCTCGGGAAGCTGCGCGCGCCGGCAGCGGCAGCAGCAGCAGGAGGGCCGGAAGATGCATATAATACATATATATATATCCACTGTGATTTGATTTATTTATTTCTGGGCTGCTATTATATTGTATCTGTTTGCACTATGCACCTTAACACATAGTTTGGATCTGCTATTCATATTTCTCCCTACATTGATTTATGCCTCACAACAAATGAACTATTGGGTATTTACTATATATCCCTGAGTCTGTCTTCCTGTAATTATGTCTTTTGATTTATATCTGTATTTTTTTTTATATAAATTTATTAAATGAATAATTTTAAAATGATCGAGTGGTTTTTCATTGTTTTTTTCAGAGAGTCTTACATTGAAGATTAATGAATTACCTGGTGTAATATATTGTGCCATTTTTGGTTAGTTGTGTTGTTAAAGAAAAGAACACAGTCAAATGTTTTGGAGATTCAAAGATGTTTTGGGGTTGTTTTGCTGCCTCTGGCAATGGGTACCTTAACTGTGTGTAAGGCATCATGAAATCTGAAGATTACCAAAGCATCTTGGGTCGCAATATAGTGCCCAGTGTCAGAAAACTGTGCTTGCGCGTCCTAGGTCATGGGTCTTCAAGCAGGACAATGACCGAAAACATACTTCAAGAAGCACCAAGAAATGGATGGAAACAGAGCATTCGACAATTCTGAAGTGGCCAGCAATGAGTTTGGATCTAAATCCCATTGAACACCTGTGGAGAGATCTTAAAATTGCTGTTGGGAGAAGACACCCTTCAAATATGAGAGACCTGGAGCAGTTTGCAAAAGAAGATTGGTCCAAAATTCCAGTTGAGAAGTGTAAGAAGCTTGCTGATGGTTACAGGAAGCGATTGACTGCAGTTATTTATTCCAAAGGGTGTGCAACCAAATATTAAGTTGAGGGTGCCAACAATTTTGTCCGGCCCTTTTGGAGTTTTTTTTTGTGAAATTATGTCCAATTTGCCTTTTTTTTCTCTGTTTTTTTTTTTGAGTTTCTACAATACACACAAAGGAAATATACATGTGTATAACAAAATGAGTAATTTTCTGGGAGAAATGCTTCATTTTCTGAAACAACATCAAGGGTGCCAACACTTTTGGCCACGACTGTATGTTGGTTAATTTGGCTAGAGCGACAATATTTCCCAAAAAGTAGTTGTCAATGTGTTTCATTTGGAAACATCTCAGGTTGTCACTTTGCCCATGCAAAAGTTCTGTGAATTCAACATACATACATACACTTACAACTTCACAATTAGGAAAAAGGAAGTATCAAAAATAGAAATTCCTGTCCGTCACTCACTGACTTAGCCATTTGCGTGTTTTATGGGGCAGTCCCTGGGTTTTCCAGGAGGAACTTGTCTTTTGTATATAAGAGACACGAAGGGTATGGAGGACAAACAGTTATGCGACTGAAGACAATGAAGGTGAGCAGCATACACTTTATCCAAAAAGCTATATTACTCTATGCCTTGCTGAATATAACAATATGCAAAATATTATTTCCAGGATCCCTGGGCTTTCCGGGGGGAAGTGCCTGTATATATCCATGGAACTATGAAATGGATCACATGCATCACATGGACCACTGGTGAGTGCTATGACATTTTATCTGAACAGCTGAACTATTCTGCCTAGTGGTACAGAGATGGGTCGTTGTGCTTCCTTCATTAGAAATAGACCTAGTGGCAAGTGACCGGCTGCAAAATCAGTACTAAATGGGGTTGTCTTCTTCTGGATCTTTGGGGCCCATTAATGAGTCACAGAGCCTTAGCCCAACGAAAGATCCTTAGGTACTCTTGAGGAGTAGTCAAAGTATCTGCTTTTCTCGATAGAGGTATTCAACCACAGGGTCAAAATAATACAAATATACAGTGTAAGTGCAATCTGCTATTTCTATGCAGGGAAATAACCCAAATGTTTGCCCCATGTGCATTTGCTGTACACATAATTTCTTTACTGACTATATGTGTAGTACGGTGTAGCCCAACTTTGCAGCTTCAGTGCGGATTGAGCATTGTGGTCTCTGTGAACTTGAAACAACATTTAATATACAATGACCCGCTGAATCTTATGTGCATCCAATTGTCATGAGGATCCAGCTTCTCAGCTTTGGCATTTAATCGGTAAAACACGTGTAACATTTAAAATGATTGCCTCAGGATTCTATTTTCAGCAGTTCAATGCTCCCTTGCCACCCAGCTTCCTGCTTGTGGGGACTTTGCGAACCTGATGTTTGACAGTTCGGTTTGGTGGCATGACTGAGCCACTGGCCAGAAATGTCCGCTCCCTCGTGCTTCTAGCACAGACAGCTTTGCCTCTGCTGCATCAGAGGAGTGAAGGGACACTAAGGCTGGTCAGATCTGAGCGTGTACGTGTAAAGTGCTGCAGAGCGGTAGTCATGGCCGAGTCGCTGTCGGGTTACGCTCTGGCACTTTACAGACAAACGGTGTCCCAGTGTGCTTTCAGGTGTGGGGAGCGCCACACTTACTTGTAAGCCGCAGGCCTCCGCTGCCTCCAGGCTCCCGTCATCAGGAGCCGCCACACACAATTCAGGGGACACCAATTTCTTTACAACAGGCAAACATTTACTAATCAGCTCCAATTCATCAGGTGGTGACATTTTTCGTTCGTCCTGGACTACCCTTAAGCCCACTGACTCCATCTGTCTCAGGAATCTCCTGTCCATTCCGGCAGTGCACCCGGGAGTGGCCAACTGCCCCCCACTTAATTTCACGTCCACAGACCTCGAGATGTCAGAAAACCAGGCCTGCTCCTTGGTACCTGGCCCGAGCACTAGGCTCCAGACATTACAGGAATGTCCATCAGGGACCCATTTAATAAGATGAGAAAACCCCTTTAAGTACATACAAGAAACTCTGGTCCTCAATCTAGAAAGTGATTTATTACTCTTAGCCATTAGATTTTCTGAGGTTTTTTTATTGAAAAATCCTGTGCAAAAAGACTTCCAATCCATTCACTTTGCTGTTTATATGAGTTTTTGCGCTTTTTTTTATGATGATAGAAGACGTTTTGAAAAATGTCTGATGGAGAAAAAAAAGTGCATATCACTGTCCAAATAAAAAAAAATTGCAAAACATGTTTCAGGAAAAAAATTCTTCCAAAAACCCCCAAATAAGGGTATGGGCACACTATGTCTTTTCAGACACCAGCGTACCAGCCGAGTGTTGCTAGAGGAAGACACTAGTAGTGTTTTTCCTGAAGCCTCTTCTTTGGCGTCTTTTATCTAGTTTTTATGGCAAGTTTGCAGTGGCATCTTTTTTTTTAAACTTTTATATGTCCACTAGTTGAGCTGCTTCCAAACGGAAGCCGCCTGAAGAATGGTCATGTCACGCAGTTAAAAGAAGTTCAAAAGACTGAACATATGCACACAAATGTAAAAACGACTTGCTGGGTATATGTCCATTTTTTTTTGCAGGTTTTTTTTTTTGTGCTTTTCAGGCAGAATCTGCCTGGAAAAGATGTGCACATTCCCAAAGGAGCGATTCTTGAGGCAGTTTCTGCTTGAAAAACTCGTAGTTTTTTAATGCCTTGCAAAACTCAGTTTGAACATAGCCTAATGTGTAATGGACTATTACATGACTTATTCCTTCCAAAGACCATACTAAGGACCAGGGGGCACTCAGTACGGGTGGAAGAAAGGCGATTCTGGCAGCTAAATAGGAAAGGGTTCTTTACAGTTAGAGCAGTCAGACTCTGGAATGCCGACCACAAGAGGTAGTGATAGCAGACATTAACAGCTTTTATACAAGGGCTGGATGATTTCCTCAGTACATAGAACATTGTGGGTTATAGATAATTTAGTGACAAAATTTATAATTGTTGGAGAAAGGTTAAACTTGATGAACCTAGGTCTTTTTTCAACCTATCTAGCTATGTAATTTCAAACCTTTAAAAATGCTTTAATATATAAAAAAAAAAAATACATTATTGGTATTGCCACCAACCTGAATATGTTATTTAAAATACTAACAGAATGCCTTAAAAAAAACCAATGCAACAATTGCTCTTGTTTGATCATCCTGTCTCCCAAGAAACAGAATAAAATTTCTCCAAAAATAGTATTCCAAAATAGTACCAATAAAAATGTAATTTTTTTTCTGCAAAAAAAACAATCCACCACAGGTCTATTGCCGGAAAAAAAAAGTTATGGCTCTTAGAATATGATGACACAAAACAAATGATTTGTTTTTTTAAACTGTGTATCCTATTGACAGGGGATAATTTCCATACTTGAGAATACCCCTTTAAGGTGTAAAGAAGGGTCACTACAATATTGCTTTTAAAGTAACCCACGAGATTCTTTTTGGGGTGAGCCCAGATGCGGCTTTCACTTCATGGACAAGGACTGCAGTGCCCAGGTACCGCTTTGGGTTCCAAGTTACAAAAAACTCAAAAAACTTATTTGATCCTACAGCAGGAATTGCTCGATGTCTCACCCTCACAACCGCGCGGCTGATTGTTACGACCATGAGGTTTTGCTGTTCTTTGTGCAAAATAATATAATTATTTAATCGACAATATGAAAACCACAGTATCACCTGACCACTGGATTCTTGGCCTCGACGTGAAATGATTCTGGTTCTGTGTTTGCTGATGAATCCCCTTTTTCTTCTTTTCAGAAGGATTTCGAACTTTGGAAGTATCTACTTCCATGGGTAGACCTCCTTAATGTGGACACTATGAAGATTAAGACCAGGAACCGTACATTTTGGTGATCTTATGGCGCTCTAGTGTTGACAGTGAAGCAAGGACCTTGGTTGAGTGTGTGGTGTCAGCCTCATACTTTTCCATCATGGTTGGGAATGTGCAATCCTTACACTCCCGTGAAAATCAACAGGATGATTTCTCAAATGTTATTCATCAAGTTTGAGTTTCTTCTGATCAATAAATAATTTTCTGCTTTTAGTCCATGTTTTATGTCATATTGTTCAGAGTAATTTTTATAAGACATTGTCATTAAAAGGAATCTGTCAGCAGGTTTTTGCTATGTCTGAGAGCAGTATGATATAGGGCCTGAGATCCTGATTCCAGGGATGTGTCACTTACTGGGTTGCTTTTTGTTTCAATAAAATCAGTGTTTTATCTGCAGGAGCTAATTACTAGAGGACTAATTGTCTGCTGCCTCCTGGTGAACTGCTCTGTGTAATCCCACCTCCACCACTGATTAATAGCTTTATGTCAATATACAGTGTGCACAGAAAGCTGCCAATCAGTGGTGTGGACGGGGATATACAGAGCTCAGCATTCTGAGAACTGCTAGATCTGTAGCAGAGCTGCTAGAGTTGTGTTAGTCATTACATGTCTCATACTGGTAACTTCATCTTTCATTTACAATAATCTCATACAGATCAGTGTCCGGCCGATAGTCCTGAGCAGCTCATTTACAGAAAAATGTGCATTTCTCAACAATGAGACATCGGATCGCAGATATCAATGTAACATTATATTCAGATTTCTATAACCTACATGCCCATATAGACGGCTTAGGAGTGTTGATCCTACTGACAGATTCCCTTTAAATGATTTTAGGAATCTTAACTTAATAATAGTAGTGCAGCTATAGGTCAAGCACCTAACAGTCAGTGACAGCAAGGTCCCCGCCTGAAAAGGAACAACATTTTTTTTTCCATGTGTTTTTTTTGTTTGTTTTTTTTAACTACTTTTGTCTCAAAAGGGTTTTTGTACCTCAAGACCATGGTAGTCAATCAATGGCCACAGTAGCTTATTATCAATGGCATGCTTTGGAGGACCCTAAGGACTGGTGGATACAGGTATGTTAAGCACTTCTTATCCACTAGATGGCAGTAGTATATACCGTAATCTATAAATCTCAATCTCACACCTATAAAACCATACACAACCAATAAATCTCAAATTGCATGAATATTTCAGTTCTACCCCTGTTTTGTCTAAAACATGTCCAAACCACTGAAAATGGCTCTGTTTGAAGCCTCTTTGTATAAATTTGCACTGTTCAGGTCTGGTTTGCGGGACAGTGTATAGTTGGCTGTTATGTACAAGCTGGTACAGACCAGAACATTTGTCCAGAACTAGTCAGACTACAGCGGTCATAGCTCCAATGTAAGCTTAAAAAAAAGGTGACCAGACGGGTTTCTCTGGAATCTGCTCCACCTTTTGTCAGCAGCTTGCCCAGGCCGCAGTATGCTGTAGGTAAACGGAGCTATCAACCACGGCATGCAGAAGCCATGTCAGCCATGTGGCCTAAACCAAATGAACAAATAAAAAGCTATATTATTTATGGCATCAATAAATAAGATTAGGAAGATCTCACTGTAAGTGAATGCATATACATATATACATTCAGTCAGGGCCAGGGGCACATCATCCATGGCAGCAGACCACGCGGCTCTATGGGACTTGTGGCCTGGGGGGGTGTTTTTGGAGGAGGTTATTACTTGTGGAGGGTACTGTGGAGACATCATGCTGTGTGGGGTTCATTATACTTTGGGACCATCATATAGTGTGGGAGACCTCAGAATTTTTATTCTTTGGGGAGAGGCCAATACAGACGCTATGGGGTCCCATGATTTCTGTGTATGCCCTTGGACAGGTTCGTAAGTATTTGCCAATCACAGCCTCTGTACCATGGATTAGAGACAAGGATATTAAAGGGGTGGTCAGTCTCAAAACTAGTTATCAGTGCTCACTTATCTTCAAGGTAGGTGATAACTTACTGCTGTTCTGCTTCTGCTTTCGTTCCGACAGGGAAGCGAGTATCCCTGCTGTAACTGGCGATGTGATTAAGGAGGCTTGCTGTTTGACTAAAGACAATAGCTAAGCCAGCCCCCTTCTCCACCATTACTATGTCAGAGACAAGAGAGCCGGCTTAGCTAATGAACTGAATCAGACAGTCAACCCAACTCAACCACGTCTCTAGTTCTATTGTATGCTCCTTATATCTGGAGGAATGCAGAAGTGGAGCTACCAATGGCAGTACAGAGGACAGTAGCTAAGACATTTCTGTAAATGTGAACAATAAAGTGCATTATAAGTCTGAAGCACACTGATATCAAAAAATACCAAGGCCACAAATCAATATTGGCATTTTGTACACCAGTGGTGATGAAGAATGCGCTAAGTAAGATGCTCCAAATTCATTAAGAGGCCAGCGTATATTCGTTTGGCTTATCTTATTGCTGCCCAATGTCACCGCAAGAAATTTACTCCAGTCGTAATTTACACCACTTTTGTGGTGTAAATTATGATCTGTTGCGATGTGAAAAATTTGCAACATTTCAGTATTACAGAAGAACTCTTGTAATAACTGATGTATCGGCCCCCAAATTGCCTCCTTGGAGATGTGTTATCAGATCTTTAGAGAAGCACTCTCATCAAAGTTTTCATCCTCTTGATATATTGCAATCACCATATTATATAGCACTGTGTACTTACAATTGCTTATTTTGCCTTTCTACCGATGATTCTTCTCTTTTCTCCGCTCTATGTAATAACAGGAAATCTCTTGTACCTGCATTTGTCATTCACCTCTTCAACTCCTGGCCCAGCTGCTGCCTCCTTCCCCCTCCATAGCCTTTTGCAGTGACTCATGACTCATACAGGGAAAATTGACCTCCTGTTTCTACATAGAGCTTAGAAGGATTCAGCTAGTCAGTTTTTAATCACGTGATGTCATAGACCTAATGGAAAATAGAAGAATTAGCGGAGTAGAAAGGCAAAATGAGAAATTTTAAGTACACATTACCGTATAATATGATGATTGCAATTTATTAATAGGATAGAAATTTTGATGGGAGTGTCTTTAATGTTGTTGCTGCTGATTTATCATGCATACATACCTACACCATAACACTGACTTCCCCATGTTAGACAGATGATGTGTTATGCTTCACATCATGAGCCCTTGCTTTCCTTTTTTCATATTGTTCTCTTGCCATTATTTTTGTACAAGTTTTGGTTGTTTTTTTTATTTTTATTAGATGTTTTATAGCAAAGTCTATTCTGGCCTTTGTGATCTTGAGTGTTACCTCTGGATTTACATTATTCATGACAGTGTTTCTTTATTAAGTACTTGAAAGAGTTCCTAGATGTTGTAAAGGGGTTTTCTGCAATTATCCACTTCCATATTCTTCCAGGCATCTTGGTGTTACTGAACTCGCTAATGATTTCCTTTTCTTGAAGCATGATCTAAATTGTTTTTCTGTTATTGCTCCGATAATATTTTTTTTTAGCTAATGATAGACTCCTTCACCTGCATTGACCCCATCTGGACCACATATTGAAAGTTCCCATAGATCTCAGTTAAATGTAAACACATGGAATCAACTCCAGCTCCTTTATCTCCGTTTAATTGGTTCTCAAGCAGAGCTGAAAATGTACAAAACATACAGTTAACAGCAGCACGAACTGCCCTGTTCCTCCCTCATCTGCAGGGATTGGTGCTAGTACTGATCCGGGCACTGAACCCCTTAGATTCTGCAGTCAATAGCATTCATGGATTCTAGGTGGTTAGAATGAAAATGCTCCTTCTGTCACACGTGGGCCCTCAGCGACATGACTGCATGTGCCGATGAGCTGTGGTAGCAACCAAGGCCCAACAACAGCCCCCATAACTTCCATCTAACGTCTACAGAGGCATAGTTTAGAAGGGTGCTAATAACCCAGGCGGTTATGATTGTTCAAACCAAGCATAGGTGTTCGGTGCACCATGGCGTGGCCAAACAATTAAGTGCACCTTCCCAACTTGTTTTCCATCTATCTTTGCCCTTCTCTAGCTCCATAAAGCCAGAACTGTCAACCAAAGAAGGGGGAAGGGTGGAGATAGCGGGAAAATAAGCAGAAGGGAAAGTGCATTAATTGCTTTGGCCAAGCCATGATGCACCGAGCGCCTGTACTTGGAAAAACCAGTCAATCCCCTTGAAGCAGGGCTGAGAAAAGCTGTCCAGATCTTCAAACTATACTTTCTCTGACATACCCGACCGTTTCAGAGAAAAACATACCTAGCTGTAGTTGTGCAGCCAGGCTCTGTTTCACGCTTTATACAGTCTGAATAACTAGTCCACACAGCAACTACTACTCGACAGTAATTTAACAGCCTGTTTACACAGGCAGACCGCAGTAGACGATGCGCAGTAAGATCTGTAATAGATCATTCAGTGAGCATAGGCTGCCATTGTCTGAGTCCTGTTTACACAAGAATGTACGGCCGAGAATGAGCTTTTGCGCTACAAAAAAGATCAATTCACCTGATAAGAATTTCGCTTGCTTCGTTCAACGAGTGATCAGCAGCCTGTTTACACTGCAAGATAATCGAGAGGTTTTAAAAACGCTAGTTGATTGATTACCTTTCAGTGTAAATGTAGCTTTAAGGCCTCATTCAGACATCAGTGTTTTCTACGTACACAAAAAAATGGTGCGAATTTCATCAGAGTTTGGCCGGTGTGTCAGTTTTTACCATCAGTGATTTTCACCTATGAATAAATTAATAAAAAGTCTCCTATCCATTACAATGTTAATCACAGACAGCACACGGATGTCACCAGTGTGCGGTCTGTGATTTTCATGGACCATAGACCTGTACTAGTACTTTTCATCCATAATGCCGGTAAAACACATTGTCTGCAAAAAAAACACAGACATGTGACCAGCCCCACAGGCTATAAAGGGTACGTGTTTTATCTGTGAAAAACACAGAAAGAACAGGATGTGAAACACAAGAGTCTGAATGAGGCCTAAGAGTGTGAGGGGACATAAAGGCAATTGTAATATTTGATTTGTAATCTGATCTTCCACATTACTGCAGTATTAGGACAATTACAGAATATACATCGATATATCAGAACGATAATCACAAATCAGAAGCAATGCTTTGCAATGAAATAAAGGCAATAGAAAGATTCAGTAAAAAAAAGGGAAACTGTAAACCAATCATTAAGAAACACATCTAATCACGATTATGGAGCAAAAAAGGACAAACAAGATTATTCCAGGGCTTCACAGTAAAGCAGAACATTTATTAAAGACTGTACAAATCATTAAAAATGCTCTAAAAATACAGTTAACTATTACTGATTGCTGCCAGATACAGATGGCTGTTCCTTCTTTGTTTGCCATCTCACTGGTATTCGACTTCCAGTCCAATAAAAATTTGACCTAATGCCAATAATAAGTCTATGGCAGGAAAAGGTATGTCTTTTTCCACAGTAGGCAGCAAGGGAATTTTCCTCTGTTTTGTGCATTTTGGAATTAGAAGTGTTAAATCATTTTCAGATGTCATAGTTGTGCTGCTAGAAGCCCAAGACCTACTGCAAGCATAACGCACGGGATTGCTTCTTGCCCAAATCATAGTGCCACTAGCTTGCATCTCTGCATTACGGAGTTTTTGGAGTCCTTGCATTTTCTGCATAAGGCACTTAGTTGTGCTTAAAGGGGTTATCACCTGAAGCCGACACCTGACCATTCACATCATTGGATGGCCCAAAGTGCCCTTTCCTTTTATCTTGAATTACAAGGGGAAGTCACATCTGGCCATTTATAGTAACTAAAATAGTAACCATAAAAATAGTGCTAAATGAATGGGCCATGTCTGATAGAGAAAAAAAAGCAAGAGGTTCATAGACATCCAAAGGTCAATTAAGTACCATTATGAAACAAGCTACATGGCTCAACACTGAAATTGCAATACCAAGAAGGAAAAGCCACGGTATTATGGAAATCATAGGATCGATGGACATGTTACTGATACGCACATGATGAAATAAAAGGAAACATTTTAAAAACATCTCACATTTATTCAGTATTGCGCATGAGTGGCAGAGATCCTCGCACTTGCTCATCTTTGCTGCTATTAATGAGGTACTTAATGGTTGTCTGAGGAATCTTCTGCCATGCTGAATGCACTTGGGCACACATCATCAAGATCCGCTGCTGGCAGCTACTTTAGCAATAGCCAAACATTGATGTCCCATTGGTGATGGGAGACAAGTCTGTGCAGGACATAGCAGTACATTTATGCCATGCAGACTGCTCATATGGCACAAGAAACATACGGCCAGGTGGTGCTGTATAGAAAATCGGTTCCTGGGACACTAGAGGAATGGCCGTACCACTAGTTCCATGACCAAATCAATGTATTGCCGTGCTATTAGTGTACCTGGAATGAAAACTAGAGGGGTCCACAGCTACCATACACATTATACCACACCACACCATAATCCCTGGAGTAGGACCAGTGTGTCGTTCCCTTGTGAAGGCCTCTTCATGGCGTTGTACACGTGGTCACCAGATGGAGAAAGGAGACTGGAATGTAGTGGATGCTGTAATGGAGGTGTATCCTCTTTTGCAATTAGTTCCACTTTTGTCTTGGATGAAACGATAGCCGAAGATTGGTTTGGAGACCACCTGGGCAAGACCATGAAAAGTTTTCCCAAGGGAACTGTCACACCAATACTAATGGGATTGTGTGGCTGAAACATGCTACCTTGTCCTGCAGAGTTTCCGGACTTGTATCCTATCAAGCACATCTGGGATATCTTTAGTCGGGAAATGCAAAGAGAGCTGCCAGCAGCGCATCATGATGTCTAGTGAGCCCAAGTGCATTCAGCGTGGCAGAAAATTCCTCAGACAACCATTAATAATAGCAGTCAAGGCAGGTAAGTGCATGTATTCCTGTGCGTGGTGCTCATACTCTACACTGAATAAATCAACATATTTTGAAAATATTGTTGCCATTTTTTCATCATTTGCATATCATTGATAGACGTCTATTGATCCTGCAATATCTATAAATTTATGACTTTTCTTGGGTTTGCAAAGTTTCACATTGATGAGTGTATATGGTTATGGGTAATCAACTGGTTACCGTTCTACAACACTCTGCTGTCATACACAGTATCTTTGGAATTTCTTCAGTAATTTACGGCTTTCGCTCTATCTCAATGGCTAAGTTGTGAGCTGTGATGTTCTAAAGTGAATGATGGGTACAGGTCAGATGTAGGCATATATAGAGAAAGTATGGAGTGCACAGTTAAACTCTAGACATGGAAGAACAACAGTAGATGAGGGCTTGAATGTTAAATGTGTCGCTTAGGGAATACGCTAAAATAGCCATACAGATATAAGTAAAGACTGCCCCAGTCAGATATGTTTGGGTTTTATTTCATTATATATATTGGATTAGCTATATACTATTGCCTAATGTATGGCGCTTAGAAGATAAAACCTGGATCAATTATCTTACAATACAAAAATTAAAATCATAATTGCAGAATACAACATATATCTGTGTCCTGCAGGTCATTAATGGAGCATTAGGTGTCAGCAGTTATGGACACGTTCACCTCCCCAGAATAAGGAAACATTCATAACCTAGGAGTGAGTTCAGTCCTCAGAATGTGAGACCTCAGCTCTGCTATAATTTATAGCTCTTCCTAAGCAGGTTATTCTTTAGTGGTACAGCCAGGGACTGCCAGAAAACTTCTCAGATGGTGCTTAAGTGCCACAAAGAGGAGCGGGCAGGCATGTCTTTTCTCAACCGTACTAAGTTGCAATATAAGACTTTAGTGCTTAGGGTCGATTTACTACACTATATCAAATGTAATTAAACGAAGATCACATTTACATAGAAAAGTACATGTCATTGTTGGTGAATGTACACTTATACAACCCCTGGCAAAAATTATGGAATCACCAGGCTCGGAGGATGTTCATTCAGTTGTTTAATGTTGTTGAAAAAAAGCAGATCACAGACATGGCAAAAAACTAAAGTAATTTCAAATGGCAACTTAAGGGCTTTAAGAAACACTAAAAGAAATCAAGATTAAAAATGTGGTACTCAGTAAGGGTAATTTTTTCAGACCAAGCAGAGGGAAAAAATTATGGAATCACTCAATTCTGAGGAAAAAATTATGGAATCACCCTGTAAATTTTCATTTCTAAAACTAACACCTGCATCAAATTAGATCTGCTTGTTAGTCTGCATCTAAAAAGGAGTGATCACACCTTGGAGATCTGTTGCACCAAGTGGACTGACTTGACATCTCTCATGTTGGAGCCATGATTCATTTGAAACAAAGGAGAGGATTATCCAACTCTTAAAAGAAGGTAAATCATCACGCAATGTTGCAAAAGATGTTGGTTGTTCACAGTCAGCTGTGTCTAAAATCTGAACCAAATACAAACAACATGGGAAGGTTGTTAAAGGAAAACATACTGGTAGACCAAGGAAGACATCAAAGCGTCAAGACCGCAAACTTAAAGCAATATGTGTCCAAAACAGGAAATGCACAACAAAACAAAAGAGGAACGAATGTGAGGAAACTGGAGTCAATGTCTGTGACCGAACTGTAAGAAACCGCCTAAAGGAAATGGGATTTACATACAGAAAAGCTAAACATAAGCCATCATTAACACCTAAACAGAAAAAAACAAGGTTACAATGGGTTAAGGAAAAGCAATCGTGGACTGTGGATGACTGGATGAAAGTCATATTCAGTGATGAATCGCGAATCTGCATTGGGCAAGGTGATGATGCTGGAACTTTTGTTTGATGCCGTTCCAATGAGATTTATAAAGATGACTGCATGAAGAGAGCATGCAAATTTCCACAGTCATTGATGATATGGGACTGCATGTCAGGTAAAAGCACTGGGGAGATGGCTGTCATTACATCTTCAATAAATGCCCAAGTTTACATTGATATTTTGGACAGTTTTCTTATCCCATCAATTGAAAGGATGTTTGGGGATGATGACAACATTTTTCAAGATGATAATGCATCCTGCCATAGAGCAAAAACTGTGAAAACATTCCTTGAAAGAAGACACATAAGGTCAATGTCATGACCTGCAAATAGTCCGGATCTCAATCCAATAGAAAATCTTTGGTGGAAGTTGAAGAAAATGGTCCATGACAAGGCTCCAACCTGCAAAGCTGATCTGGCAACAACAATCAGAGAAAGTTGGAGCCAGATTGATGAAGAGTACGGTTTGTCACTCATTAAGTCCATGCCTCAGAGACTGCAAGCTGTTATGAAAGCCAGAGGTGGTGCAACAAAATACTAGTGATGTATTGGAGTGTTCTTTTGTGTGTTTTTCATGATTCCATAATTTTTTCCTCAGAATTTAGTGATTCCATAATTTTTTCCCTCTGCTTGGTCTGAAAAAAAAACAACCCTTACTGATTACCACATTTTTAATCTTGATTTCTTTTAGTGTTTCTTAAAGCCCTAAAGTTGCCATCTGAAATGACTTTAGTTTTGTGCCATGTCTGTGATCTGCTTTTTTTCAACAACATTAAACAACTGAATGACCATCCTCCGAGCCCGGTGATTTCTTAATTTTTGCCAGGGGTTGTATAATGAAGAATTATTGGAATCCATCCCTTTACCAGTAGGACTGCACAAAATTCACATTTCCTGCTGTTGCCTTGTATTATGGCAGATTAGATTGGAGAAAACATTGATGCTTACTGAAAGGCAATGAGGAAAGCAACAGAGATATTAAAGGAATTATTCAACCACTAAAAAAATTAATAAAACATTATACAAAGTAACAAAAAATCTCCTGTGCCCCACTGGTCCAGCTCAGAAGCTTTGATGGTCATCCGATCATTGCTGATAAGTGGCTGTCACTTGACTGCTGCAACCAATCAGTGGCCTCAGCTGTCACGCGAATTACTACTGGTATGACCACTCAGATATGGGAACCACGATGCCACTACTGCTGACTCGTCTAAACAAAGACCGTGGCACTGGACCCGGCAGGGCACTGGACCCGGCGGGGCACTGGAGAGGTGGATAATGTTTATTTTTTGTTCTCAACTAACATTTGAGGCTCTTTTTAGTTATTTGTTTTTTTAGAGGTTAGATAACTCCTTTACCACTGCCCGTGGTTAACAAATTTAAAATATTTCCCGTTCTCTTTCAAGGTTAATCTTTTCTGCCTTTTTTTCTGTTAAAGGAGTTTTCCATTGAAAATAAGTTGTTACCTATCCACAGGGTAGGATAACCTGGTGATGAGTGGGTGTCCAGCCGCTGGGACCTGCACCGATCAACAAAACGGGGAATTTTTATTACTGTTCCAAAATGGAGTGGCAGGTCAGATGCCCAACCGATGTTCCATTTATCCTATCGGCATCTGCTGGAAGAAGCTGAGGCAGTGCTTGTCAGCCCTAAAGAGAACGAATGAAGCGGCGGTTGAGCATGCATACTGCTGCTCTATTCTATAAGGGATAACAGGTCCCTGTTCTGCAGATCGGTGGTCTGAGGGGTCGGACCCCCACCCATTTATAAGTTATCACCTATCAAGTGGACAGGTGCAAACTTTTTTTTTTTTTTTTTAAGTTCAAGGTTGGTTTCAATCTGTTCCTGACAGTCCACAAGCTGCTGTTACTGAGCTATTAGGATGATTCACGTGAACTATTTCTAGTGCATTCATTCCTGTTGTATTTAGAAGTAAAAAAAAAGCTGTCCACATATTGTGACTAAAGACTACAGAGTTAAGAATAAGCTGCAGTGGGTTAAAAACCACAACCTGACCTATTTCTAAAAGTATTAAACTGGACAGGGGAAATATGACATCCAAAACTGCATGGAAAAACACAGTTGTAGTAATGTAATTTTTTTTTTTATTAAAAATGCAATTCTAAAAACATTTCTGTAATAATTGTGTAGTTCCAAAAGCAGCAGTACTAGTAATGGTACATGTGAATAATGCCGTAACAGATCTATAAGTGGCCACTTCTCCAGTTCCTGGACTACTAATGCTCAGACATTTATGGCATGTGCTATTAAAATGCTACATATGTCCCAGTGGGAAAGTCCAACACTCCTGGCTAAACTGATGCACTGTGTTATACCTCACGCAGGGACACTAAAGAGAGAACTCATGTATTGCCCCTCCATAAGACTATGCATCGGCTGTGAGTGATCCTTTAAATAAAGTATAAAATGACAAGGCAAACAGTAATCTGTAATTTGGTAAGTAATAAACTGCATGATACCTGTTCAAGGAAATGCATGAGTTTAACCATTTGGTTTTGTGATGTTCAATATCGAAATTCAAATACAAAATATATGATTAAAATCAATTTAAAAAATGTAAAAAGTTTCAGGGACATTCTTACGATTCAGGCTTTGGTACTGTGGTATTTGGCTAATTTTACACCTGATTCAATATCACTATACTGCCGCTTCATGTCTAGAGTCAGAGTTTAGCAGCGGATTTGTGTATGAACGAGCCTGAGCTAATGGACGGACACTACTAACTTCCCATAGCCGAGCACCTGATCGAGCCCATATCCTACTTTTTACAAGCCTACAAAAAAGGGTGGAAAGAGAAAGTATAGCATGATGAGCGTGTGGTCATAGTAAGCATCTATAGGGAAAGAAAGTGGGAGAAGAGGACAGCTACGAGTAGCTCATGATTTCAGCTCCTTTTCCAATCCTCATCATTTTAGCTGTTTCTCCATAAGTTCTTGCAGTTTAAACTTTTGGATCTAAAAGTAAAAGCAGACAGAACAGAAAAATCATTACTGGAGATACATAAAAAGACAAATGACTGGGCGCTCTTGGTAAAATCAATACACCATGTTATGCCTAGTGCGGGACCTAAGATGAGCCTCTCCTTGGTGACCTTTCATTCTGTCACTCATACACCATCACCAGCCGTACACTACACATAATGGTAGGCATGAACAGTTTTGCCTGGAGTGCTCCTTGCAGGATTCACACATGTAGATCTTTAGTCAAAGTGCACATAAAAAGATCAAAAGGAATGAAGAAAGTAGTTTAGATCTGCCTCTGTGTTTGGCTCAAAAACTGCAGATGTGAAAAAGAGAGCAGGGTGGCTCAGTGGTTAGCACTGCAGCCTTGCAGCGCTGGGGTCATGGATTCAAATCCCACCAGGGACAATATCTGCAAGGGGTTTGTATGTTCTCACCGTGTTTGCGTGGGTTTCCTCCGTGTTCTCCGGTTTCCTCCCACACTCCAAAGACATAATGATAGGGAATTCGGATGGTTTTTCTCCACTTATGGTTAGTGGTTGGGTGGAGCCATTTATTGTCAAACTACTGTGTTTTCTCTTTTTAAATTTTAATGACAACCAATAACATCCAAATTAACCTGATCAAAAGTTCACATACCCCAGTTCTTTACACCGTGTATTGCACCCTCTAACATCAATGACAGCTTGAAGTCTTTTGTGGTAGTTGTGGATGAGGTTCTTTATTTTCTCAGATGGTAAAGCTGCCCATTCTTCTTGGCAAAAAGCCTCCAGTTCCCGTATATTCCTGGGCTGTCTAGAATGAACTGCGCGCTTGAGATCTCCCCTGAGTGGCTCAATGATATTGAGGTCAGGAGACTGAGATGGCCACTCCAGAACCTTCACTTTGTTCTGCTGTAGCCAATGACAGGTTGACTTGGCCTTGGATCGTTGTCATGTTGGAACATCCAAGTTCGTTCCATGCGCAGCTTCCAGGCTGACGAGTGCAAATTTGCCTCCAGTATTTGCGGATATCGTGCTGCATTCATCTTTCCTTCAACTTTTACCAAGTTTCCTCTGCCTTTGTAGCTCACACATCCCCAAAACATCAGCGATCCACCTCCGTGCTTTACTGTAGGAAAGGTGTTCCTTTCATCATAGGCCTTGTTGACCTCTCTCCAAATGTAACGTTTATGGTTGTGGCCAAAAAGTTCAATTTTAGTCTCATCACTCCAAATTACCTAGTTCCAGTAGTTTTGAGGCTCGTTTCAGTGCTGTTTGGCATATTGTAGGCAAGATACGTTGTGGCATTTGCACAGTAATGGCTTTCTTCTAGAGAATCGACCATGCAGCCCATTTTTCTTCAAGTGCCTCCTTATTGTGCATCTTGAAACAGCTACACCGCTAGTTTTCAGAGAGTCCTGAATTTCAGCTGATGTTATTTGTGGGTTATTCTTTGCATCCCGAACAATTTTCCTGGCAGTTGTGGTCGAAATTTTGGTTGGTCTACCTGACCGTGGTTTGGTTTTAACAGAGCCCCTGATTTTTCATTTGTTAATCACAGTTTGAACGCTGCTGACTGGCATTATCAATTCCTTGGATATTTTTTGTATCCCTTTCCTGTGTTACACAGTTCAACTACCTTTTTTTGCCGTAGATCCGTTGACAATTCTTTTGCCTTCCACATGACTCACAATCCAGAAGCGTCAGTGGCAGGATGAAAGATGCAAGAGTCTGTCTGGATCCCAAAAAATCACTCAGCTTTTATGCACACACACTGATTTCAAGCAAACAGGTCACAGGTGAGGATCTTACCCTTCGTAGCCATTCAAACCCATTTGTGTCAGATTCTGTACATGTCAGCAGGCCAAAATCATCAGGGTATGTGAACTTTTGACCAGGGTCATTTGGGTGTTTTTGGATGTAATTAAGATATAAAAAGAGAAAACACAGTAGTTTGACAATAAATGGCTTCACCCAACTGTAAACTTTTGAGCACAACTGTATATATACACACACATGTACTTCAGTGTTGTTAGACTGTTTTGCTAGCCAGGTGCTTTGGTGCCTATCTCTGTCAGTTTTTCGTTGGTCCTTCTGGGACCTCTAGTACTTTTTGTCAGTTTCTCCTTTGGTGTTCGGCAACAATTATTTCTGTTTAGGAGGTCTCCCATTTTTGTCCCAGTCCTTAGTTCTAGTAGGGATTCCCTCCCTTTATTCTATAGGTCTTCGTTCAGACTAGCCGAGGACTAAGGTGGGTCCGTTCGCTAGGAATGAGCAGCCCGCTACATCATAGGGATTCAGCTTAGCCTTACTTTAGGGATAGCTTCTCCCCTCTTTCCTTAGTACTTGTTGCAGATCATAACAGTCCAGCCCTAAAATATACGGGGGACAGCATAGGCGGATTATAATGAGGGCAATCCGGGCGATCGCCCGGGGTCCCGAGCAGGCAGGGGGCCCGCGGCTCCAGGCGGGGTGTCTAATGCCGGATTGCCCTCATTATATGTGCGGGCCGCCGCGGCACATAGTGGTAGCAGTGGCGCGAGGGGGGGGCCCGGACCGCTCCCCCAGCAGCGGCCACAGCTACTTCTTCATCGGCCGGGCCAGCACTGCAGCAGTTAACTTCCCTGTGCTGGCCCGGCCGCGTCACTGCTAGGAGACACGGCCCTGTGCGCGGCTGTGTCTCCTAGCTGTGACGTCACGCAGTGCGCCCCGGCCTGCAGTGCTGCACCGGAAAAGAGACAGAGCAGGCAGGAGGAATGGAGCCGGGGGATGGTGAGTGTGTTTGTGGGCAGGTGTCTGTGTGGGCAGGTGTGTGTGTGTTTGTGGGCAGGTGTCTGTGTGGGCAGGTGTGTGTATATGTGTGTGTGTGGGCAGGTGTGTGTATATGTGTGTGTGTGTGTATATGTATGTGTGGGCAGGTGTGTGTGTGTGTGTGTGTGTGTGGGCAGGTGTGTGTGTGTGTGGGGGGGCAGGTGTGTGTGTGTGTGGGCAGGTGTGTGTCTGTGTGGGCAGGTGTGTGTCTGTGTGGGCAGGTGTGTGTGTGTGTGGGCAGGTGTGTGTGGGCAGGTGTATGTGTGTGTGTGTGTGTGTGTGTGTGTGGGCAGGTGTGTGTGTGTGTGTGGGCAGGTGTGTGTGTGTGTGTGGGCAGGTGTGTGTGTGTGTGGGCAGGTGTGTGTATGTGTGTGTGGGCAGGTGTGTGTGTGTGTGGGCAGGTGTGTGTATGTGTGTGTGGGCAGGTGTGTGTGTGTGTGTGTGTGTGTATGTGTGTGTGGGCAGGTGTGTGTGTGTATGTGTGTGTGGGCAGGTGTGTGTGTATGTGTGTGGGCAGGTGTGTGTGTGTGTATGTGTGTGTGGGCAGGTGTGTGTGTGTGGGGGCAGGTGTGTGTGTGTGTGTGTGTGGGCAGGTGTGTGTGTGGGGGCAGGTGTGTGTGTGGGCAGGTGTGTGTGTGTGGGCAGGTGTGTGTGTGTGTGTGTGGGCAGGTGTGTGTGTGGCAAGGTGTGTGTGGGCATGTATGTGTGTGGGCAGGTGTGTGTATATGTGTGTGTGTGTTTGTGTGTATATGTGTGTGTGGGCAGGTGTGTGTGTGTGTGTGGGCAGGTGTGTGTGTGTGGGCAGGTGTGTGGCAAGGTGTGTGTGGGCAGGTGTGTGTGTGGCAAGGTGTGTGTGGGCATGTATGTGTGTGGGCAGGTGTGTGTATATGTGTGTGTGTGTTTGTGTGTATATGTGTGTGTGGGCAGGTGTGTGTGTGTGTGTGGGCAGGTGTGTGTGTGTGTGTGGGCAGGTGTGTCTGTGTGTGTGTGGGCAGGTGTGTGTGTGGGCAGGTGTGTGTGTGTGGGCAGGTGTGTGTGGGCAGGTGTGTGTGGGCAGGTGTGTGTGTGTGCAGGTGTGTGTGTGTGCAGGTGTGTGTGTGTGCAGGTGTGTGTGTGTGCAGGTGTGTGTGTGTGTGGGCAGGTGTGTGTGTGTGGGCAGGTGTGTGTGTGTGGGCAGGTGTGTGTGTGTGGGTAGGTGTGTGTGTGGGCAGGTGTGTGTGTGTGTGGGCAGGTGTGTATGTGGGCAGGTGTGTGTGTGTGTGGGCAGGTGTGTGTGTGTGTGTGGGCAGGTGTGTGTGTGTGTGGGCGGGTGTGTGTGTGTGGGCAGGTGTGTGTGTGTGTGGGCAGGTGTGTGTGTGTGGGCAGGTGTGTGTGTGTGTGTGGGCAGGTGTGTGTGTGTGTGGGCAGGTGTGTGTGTGTATATGTGTGTGTGTGGGGGCAGGTGTGTGTGTGTGTATATGTGTGGGCAGGTGTGTGTATATGTGTGTGTGTGTGTGGGCAGGTGTGTGTGTGTGTGTGGGCAGGTGTGTGTGTGTCGGCACGTGTGTGTCTGTGTGGGCAGGTGTGTGTGTGTGTGGGCAAGTGTGTGTGTGTGTCTGTGTGGGCAGGTGTGTATGTGTGGGCAGGTTAGAAAGTCTTGCCCTGTTGAACACTACACCTGACTTGAGGCCACCACCTGGTTGTCCAATGTTCTTGCTTCTCTAGGGCTCTTCTCAGATATTCATTATACCAGCTCCCCAGAATACCAAAGCTAGGGTGGGTGACCGCGAGCCCTGGTGGTGGTCATAACTGCGGCCACCCAGGGGCAATACTCCATAACAACAATCCCCTGAGGTGGTGTAGGATGTAAGGACCTATTCACACTACATTCAGCGCTGCATTCAGGTCTTTACACAAGGCTTACAACTGAATCCCTGAAATTCAGGATTGTGCTGTCTGAAATGAGACATCTGAAAGCAGAGCAAATGGAGCCTAAAGATTCAGACTTTAGCCTCGGTTTGCCTTTGTTCAAATCAATGGCTATGTCAAGGCCGATCTGAATGCCATTTTTCAGGGATTTAGATAGAAGCCTGGAAAGAGGAGATGAATGCATTGCAAAATTTAGTGTGAATAGGCCCTTATATCTGGAGTCTTGATATTGATGCCACATGCATTTTACTTGTTTTTAACTTAAAAAAAATACACACACAAATTATACACACACACACACACACACACTATACACACTATACATACACACACATTATACACACTATACATACACACACACACACACTATACATACACACACACACACACACTATACATACACACACACACAGATGTGTGTGTGGGCAGGTGTGTGTGTGTGTGCAGGTGTGTGTGATGTCTGTCTGTTTGTGTGTGTGTGTGTGTGTGGGCAGATGTCATTGTGTGATGTCTGTTTGTATGTATTTTTGTGTTTCAAATGTGTTTATGCGTGTCTGTATATGTTTGTGTGTGTGTATGACTGCATGCGGCCTCCTGCTGAGTATAGTTGGCGCCGTGCGGCCTCCTGATGTCTCTGGGGGGGCGCCGTGCGGCCTCCCGCTGTGTATAGATGGCTACGTGCAGCCCCCCGCTGTGTATAGATGGCTACGTGCGGCCCCCCGCTGTGTATAGACTGCGCCGTGCGGCCTCCCGCTGTGTATAGATGGCTACGTGCGGCCTCCCGCTGTGTATAGATGGCACCGTGCGGCCCCCTGCTGTGTATAGATGGCACCGTGCGGCCTCCCGCTGTGTATAGATGGCTACGTGCGGCCTCCCGCTGTGTATAGATGGCACCGTGCGGCCTCCCACGGTGTATAGATGGCTACGTACGGCCCCCCGCTGTGTATAGATGGCTACGTGCGGCCCCCCGCTGTGTATAGATGGCTACGTGCGCCCCCCGCTGTGTATAGATGGCCACGTGCGGCCCCCCGCTGAGTATAGATGTCGCCGTGTGGCCTCCTGCTGTGTATAGATGGCTACGTGCGGTCTCCCGCTGAGTATAGATGGCGCTGTGCGGCCTCCTGCTGTCTCTGGGGGGAGCGCCGTGCGGCATCTATACTCAGCAGGAGGCCGCACGTAGCCATCTATACACGTATACTCAGCAGGAGGCCGCACGTAGCCATCTATACGGCGCCATCTATACACAGCGGGAGGCCGCACGGCGCCATCTATACACAGCGGGAGGCCGCACGGCGCCATCTATACACTGTGGGAGTCTCAGTGCTTTGCAACAGCAGTCAATAAATTCTGCTTGACTAATTCTAAGCACCATAAAGTCTGGTTCGCTTCTAACCTGCTGTCTTCATTTTCAGCTTGCTGAATTCTAACTCATTTACTGTCATTCGAGACGATGCCTTTGCTGGTCTCTTTCACCTTGAATACCTGTAAGTGCTCCACTTAATGTCATATTTTTGATTCTGTTCTTCTTCATCTTATGTCATGTGCAATTGTATGAGCAAGTATTCATATGAATTTATGACCTACTTAAACCTTTGAGGACCTTAAATTTTATTCAATCAATTTTTTTTCCAGTTTAAAACTATGGGACATATATGTGCCTTGGTCCTCAAAGGGTTTTTAAAGGGGCTGCAAACATAAATACGAAAAAAAGAATTCAATTAGTGCTTTTTGTGTTCATTTAATTTTTATTTGAAGTCCATTTTTTTTTATATACCTTGAAATTAAGCCCTACCCCATGGAATGAAGCCCTACCTACACGACATCTGAGATCTACATGGATCCCGCTTGTGAGGTGCCTGTCCGTCTCTACTATTCAGTTTTAGGGTCCACTCACTAAGCCATATATTCTCTCATGCAAGAGAATAGGGCCAATTATGCTAATGACACTCGGCTCAAACTCTGTCAGAGCTTCAACTGAGTGTGATCCGATTCTCTCGCAGCACAGATATGGAGAAGATGGAGAACTTAAATTTCTCCATCTTCTCCATAGTCTCTGTGAGTGTTCATCGGACTGCACTTGGATGACATCCGAGTGCAGTCCAATGTTTTACGTGCACCCGTAGACTTGTATGGGTGCACATGGTCCAAATATCGAATGAGATTATTTTCTCATGCCAATAATCGCAGATCTGCACTGTCCCATAGTATAACATAGGGCCGAGTCCTATCCGATAAAACATCACATAGCATTCGGCCGTGTTATACGACAGTGTGAGCGTGCCCTTAGAGTCAAGGAATATTTACATGCAGATGATGATATTACTCTCCAAGTGTATATTTTTTTAGGCGAGTTCATAGTAAATGCTTTGCCTTTTTGACATGTGATCAACTAAAGAACAAGAAAGATTTAGGACCTCCCCTATAGAGAAACGGAAAATAGTTTGGAGGACTTGCATGTCCTTTTTTATTTATTATGAGAAAATCATAAAAGATCCCGTTTTTTAACCATGCTGTGACTTTCTGCTGAGGGAGAGGGAGAGAGCTGCCCTCTTCAGAGTCTGTAATAAGACCTGCTGACAAAAGTGTTGAAGATACAGTCTAATGTGAATTAACAATGAAAAAAAGTTAATTTCACAAATGGCTTGTATTTTTTTTAATACAAACTTTTTTGTCTTTACAGCTCCTTTAAAGGGAATCTGTCATCAGGTTTTTGCCACCTAATCTGAGAGCAGCATAATGTAGGATTAGAGGCACTGATTCCAGTAATGTGTCACTTACTGGGCTGCTTAGTGTTGTTTTGATAAAATCATTGATTTGTCAGAAGGTAATTGACTAGTAAGTTCTGTAGGACCCCACCCCCATCACTGATCAGTAGATTTCTGTGTACACTGAGCATGGGCAGAAAGCTGCCAATCAGTGGTGTGGGCGGGGCTATACAGAGCGCAGCATTCAGAGAGCTGCTAGATCTGCAGCAGATAAAACGGTGATTTTCCCAAAATGACAACAAGCAGCTGAAAAAGTGACACATCGCTGGAATCAGGGTATCTGCCCCTATATTGTGCTGCTCTCAGATGGGGCAGCACAATTAATATTGTGCCAAATTAATTTCCGTGAACTATCACATGATCTATCACAGGGGATCATGTGACATGTCACGTGATAAATCAGGTGTGGGTGGGGGGGGGGGGCGCGCCTTCTAAACTGCCCGGGGCCCTTGCTACTCTTAATCCACCCCTGGGGGACAGTCTTTGAGTTAGTGGAAAGGAATTTTTTTTTCCGCTCTCTATTTTTCCGCAAGCTTCATCAGTATGGTTTCCGTCCAGGATCTGGCTCAACGCTTAAAGGGGTTGACTCTGCAAGTGGCCGAGCTCCCTCAACACGTGAGTAGCTGTTCCGGAGCGCATTTTGTGGAACCGAAGGCAGGATTGCCTGATGTTTTTTATGGTAAACAACATGATTTTTTTTCCTTTAAAAATGCCTGTTTGTTATATTTTTGATTGAGACCAAGGTCCTCTTGGAATGAATGACAGCGCATTGGTTTTATTATGTCACTTTTACGAAATGAACCACAAGGGTGGGCCTTTTCTCTTCAACCTAATGATCCGAGCTTAAGGTCAGTAGAAGAATTTTTTGTTGCTATGGGTCTATTATATGACGATCCTGATCGAATCTCATCTGCTGAGGCAGAACTCAGGCGTTTGAATCAGGGGTCAGATGATGCTGAGACTTATTGCACACACTTTAGAAGGTGGGCTTCTGAAGCCAGATGGAATGATCCTTCTCAGAAAAGTCTATTTCTTGCTGGTCTGAGTGAAAGGGTTAAGGATTTGCTAATTGCATTCCCTGCACCTGAGACTCTGCAGGAGGCCATGCAGTTAGCTGTTCGGGTGGATAGGAGGCTGAGATCTAGGCAGAATGAGGTAAAGACTCCTGTAATGCCAGGTCCAAGTCCACAGAAAATCTGCTCAGACGGCGGGGAACCAATGGAGGTTGGGGCGATGTGACTCCGCTCCCAGGAAAGAGACCGGAGGTTCGCCGAGGGATTGTGTCTTTATTGTGGTAAAGCTGACCATTTGATTAAGTATTGTGAGCTTCATTTAAGCAAAGAAAAAAAAAAAAGGTCAGGTACGCCCGTATAGCTTGTTTACGCTCTGCAGGAGTATTTCTTTCTGGGAGTTCTACTTTGCAGGAAAATTTTATTGAATTTCAGGTATTTGTGGATTGTGGTTCAACACAATGTGATTGATAAAGGGTTTTTAGAAAATCTTAGATTGAAATCCAAACCTTTGTCATCACCTATTTCTGTTATTGCAATTGATAACACTCCCTTGAAATGTATTACTCACAAGGTTGCTGCATTTCCCCTCACTATCAATGGACTTCACCAAGAAGTTTTGGACTTGGTTGTATTAGATAATTTACCCTCTCCGGTCGTTCTAGGATTGCCTAGGTTAAAGTTGCACAATCCTTTGCTGGACTGGTCCTCTAATACGATAAAGTTTTGGAGTCCTAAGTGCTATGATAAATGTTGCAATGGTCGCATTGCGGCTGTGGGAAAAGGGGAATTACCTGTACCTATTCAGGATTTTTGGAGGGTTTTTTTGGAGGAGGAGTCGCAAGTTTTACCTCCTCATAGGGACTTTGATTGCGCCATTGAGTTTGTTCCAGGAGCTACTCTTCCCAAAAGTCGCTTGTTAAATTTGACTATCCCTGAAAAAAAAGGCCTTGGAGGAGTACATACAAACTAGCTTGGCTGCTGGTCACATTAGACCTTCCAAGTGGCAGTTGTTTTTTTCTTTGTTAAGAAAAAGGACGGGGGTTTGCGTCCATGTCTGGGTTTTTGTGAAATTAATAAGATTACCGTACACAATTCTTACCCATTGCAGTTAATTCCTGACTTGTTTAACCAGTTAGTTGGGGCCAAGTGGTTCTCTAAAATTGATCTCCGGGGGCATACAATTTGTTACGAGTGAAGGAGGGTGATGAATGGAAAACTGCTTTTAACACCGGTAGGTCATTTTGAGAATCTGGTGATGCCTTTTGGTCTTACCAATGCACCTGCATTTTTTCAGAACCTTATTAATGACATTCTGAGACCTTTGATTGGTAAGAATGTGGTTGTATATTTGGATGACATTTTGATTTATTCGCCAGATCTGGAGTCTCATTGGCAGAGTGTACGTGAAGTTTTGCAGTTATTGAGCGATAACTCACTCTTTGCTAAGCTGGAGAAATGTGAGTTCGCTGTGCAGAAAATTAGTTTTTTGGGCTACATTGTCTCCAGCGAGGGATTTGAGATGGACCCTGTGAAGGTTCAGACTGTGCAGGAATGGCCTAGGCCTGTTGGTTTGAAATCTATACAGAGATCTTTGGGTTTTGCCAATTATTACAGGAAATTCATTAAGAATTTTTCTGTAATTGTTAAGCCTCTTACCGATCTCACCAGGAAAGGTTCGAACACTGTCCAATGGACCACTGAGGCCATTGAAGCGTTTAAGTATCTCAAAGAGAGGTTCAGTTTAGCCCCCATCCTTATGCAGCCTGATGAGACCAAGCCTTTTTTGGTCGAGGTCGACGCTTCGTCGGTGGGGGTCGGAGCAGTTTGGTCTCAGAACAGGGATGGAGTACATCCTTGTGCCTTCTTTTCTAAAAAAAATTTCGGAAACTGAATTGAATTATGATGTTGGAAATAGGGAGTTGCTGGCAATTAAACTCGCGTTTGAACATTGGCGTCATTTCTTGGAAGGCACTAGATTTCCTATTCAGGTTTTCACAGATCATAAGAATTTGATCTATCTGGATGCTGCCAAGCGCTTGAATGCCCGTCAAGCTAGGTGGGCACTTTTTTTTCTCGGTTTCATTTTTCTGTTACCTATATCCCTGGTACTAAGAATATTAAAGCCCATGCTTTATCTCGCAGCTTCTTTCCTGCGGTCGGTGCCGAGGAGGAGAGCATTTTACAGAGAGGAGTTGTGGTAGCAGCATTGGACTCCATTTTGGAGAATGGGATTCTAAAAGCTCAAGATGATGCTCCATCTAACACTCCCCATGAGAGGTTGTTCGTGCCTAGAGCCTTTAGGAGAGATTTGTTTGTGGAGTGTCATGAGTCTCAGTTGGCAGGTCATCCAGGAATTTCTGAGACTAAGAGACTTATGAGTCGCAGATTTTGATGGCCTGGATGTCATCAAGTGGGTGCGTTAATGTACTGTGTGTGCTAGGACAAAGGCTTCACATACTCCTGCTGCGGGGTTGCTTTGCCCTCTGGAGGTTCCTAGTGCGCCTCACAATGGATTTTATTACTGATCTGCCTGTATCCGAGGGTTTTACTGTCATCTGGGTGGTCGTGGACATTTTTAGTAAGATGTTTCATTTGGTTCCATTCATTAAGCTGCCCTGCGCCAAGACACTTGCTAAGACGTTTATTAAGGAGATTGTCAAGCTTCATGGCGTTCCCACGGATATTGTTTCTGATAGAGGACCTCAGTTTGTGGCTCGCTTTTGGAGTGCTTTTTGTGACAGGTTGGGAGTCCATTTGTCATTTTCGTCTGGGTATCATCCTGAGTCTAATGGACAGACTGAAAGAAAGAACCAGGATGTAGAACAGTTTCTGCGATGTTTTGTGGCGGACAATCAAGAGGTGTGGTCTGAGTTTCTGCCTCTCGCAGAATTTGCTCTTAACAATCATACATCCTCCTCTGCTGGGTGTTCTCCTTTTTTTTTGTTGTACTGGGAGACAGCCGTCTTTTGGTTCGTTCTCCAAATTGGGGTCAGCGGTGCCGGAGGAGGAGAATTTTTCCGGTGATTTGGAGAGAGTTTGGACTAATGTACGTCGCAACCTTCTAGAGGCTAACAAGAAGTCCAAGAAGTATTTTGACAGGAAACGTAAGGAGGTTTTGTGGGTGACATGGTTTGGTTGTCCTCAAGGAATCTGCGGTTGAGGATTCCCTCTAAAAAACTGGGTCCTAAGTTTGTGGGTCCATTTAAAGTGCTTCAGGTTGTTAACCCGTCTGCAGTTAGGTTGGATGTCCCTACTTCCTGGAAGATTAATCCTGTGTTTCATGTTTCTTTGTTGAAAAAAGAGGATGTATCCAATAGGGATCCCACTGTCACAGTTCCTCCTGTGGTGGAAGACGGTGAATATGAAATTTCACGTATCTTGAATTCTAGATGGCTTAGAGGAGGATTACAGTATCTCGTCTCCTGGAAGGGTTTCGGTCCTGAAGATAACTCCTGGGTAAGGGCGGATAAGGTCTCAGCTCCTAGGCTTGTTAGAGCTTTCCACAAGTGGTTTCCGGATAGGCCTGGGCCTGGAGGATCCGGAGGATCCTTTTAAAAGAGGGGGTACTGTTAGAACCCTCCTGTTTGTTTTTTCCATCTTGTGTTTTGCGGTCACGTGACCAGCTGCCTTTATATTCCAGCTCCGCCTTTTTGGCTGTGCTGGACTTCAGTGTTGTTAGACTGTTTTGCTAGCCTGGTGCTTCGGTGCCTATCTATGTCAGTTTTTCGTTGGTCCTTCTGGGACCTCTAGTACTTTTTGTCAGTTTCTCCTTTGGTGTTCGGCAACAATTATTTCTGTTTAGGAGGTCTCCCATTTTTGTCCCAGTCCTTAGTTCTAGTAGGGATTCCCTCCCTTTATTCTATAGGTCTTCGTTCAGACTAGCCGAGGACTAAGGTGGGTCCGTTCGCTAGGAACGGGCAGCCCGCTACATCATAGGGATTCAGCTTAGCTTTACTTTAGGGATAGCTTCTCCCCTCTATCCTTAGCACTTGTTGCAGATCAAAACAGTTAGCCTCGATGATTTCATGGAACTGGATTTTTGGGTCCGGTTTTAGGAGCGACCAGAAGAGCTGGGTGGGACTCTTCGTTCCTATGCCACCAATCCAGGTTTTGGAGGTTATATAAATGGCTGCGAAATTGACTCTGTTGAGTGGTGTGTTGGAGAGAGAAAAAATAAAAAGACGTTTATTGGTGAACAGACTATGTCTCAGCAGTGCCTGTATTGCTCTATGAGCAGAAACCATCTGCAGGTTTATTTGTTTGTTTTGAATGTTTTAGCTGGAAAGTTTATGCAAGTAAATAAACTTTATCCAGTTTTGGCCACAAAACTTTGCGCCTGTGTGTATGGCAGGCAGAAAGCGAGGATCACTAATATATATATTTTTAAATATAAAACAGCTTCCTTAACCTTTGTTAGAGGCTGATGCTGACTGCATAATACTCCTGGGACCCACCATGTATGGATCAGGCTCAGCTCTTGAGCTTGCTCTATACACCCGCACCAGAAGTGTGACTTACACGTCGAGTAGTGAAAGTTGACTACATCTCTATATATCGGCAAAAAATAATTTTATTTTAGAACCAGGTGATTCATGTTGTACCAGCTTACCTTTCCAGAAACAGTAAGAGGATAGTCATTTACAAAAACGATGTAACGAGGAATCTTGAAATGAGAAATCTGTTGATTAGAAAATAATAAAGCAGATGGGTTATTTTATACAGTGGTGGCCAAAAGTATTGGCACCCCTGCAATTCTGTCAGATAATACTCAGTTTCTTCCTGAAAATGATTGCAATCACAAATTATTTGGTATTATTATCTTCATTTAATTTGCTTGCAAGGAAAAAACACAAAAGAGAATGAAGCAAAAATCAAATCATTGATCATTTCACACAAAACTCCAAAAAAGGGCCGGACAAAAGTATTGGCACCCTCAGCCTAATACTTGGTTGCACAACCTTTAGCCAAAATAACTGCGAACAACCGCTTCCGGTAACCATCAATGAGTTTCTTACAATGCTCTGCTGGAATTGTAGACCATTCTTCTTTGGCAAACTGCTCCAGGTCCCTGATATTTGAAGGGTGCCTTCTCCAAACTGCCATTTTGAGATCTCTCCACAGGTGTTCTATGGGATTCAGGTCTGGACTCATTGCTGGCCACCTTACAAGTCTCCAGTGCTTTCTCTCAAACCATTTTATAGTGCTTTTGGAAGTGTGTTTTGGGTCATTGTCCTGATGGAAGACCCATGACCTCTGAGGGAGGCCCAGCTTTCTCACACTGGGCCCTACATTATGCTGCAAAATTTGTTGGTAGTCTTCACACTTCATAATGCATGCACACGGTCAAGCAGTCCAGTGACAGAGGCAGCAAAGCAACCCCAAAACATCAGGGAACCTCCGCCATGTTTGACTGTAGGGACCGTGTTCTTTTCTTTGAATGCCTCTTTTTTTTTCCTGTACACTCTATGTTAATGCTTTTTCCCAAAAAGCTCTACTTTTGTCTCATCTGACTAGAGAACATTCTTCCAAAACGTTTTAGGCTTTCTCAGGTAAGTTTTGGCAAACTCCAGCCTGGCTTTTTTATGTCTCGGGGTAAGAAGTGGGGTCTTCCTGGGTATCCTACCATACAGTCCCTTTTTATTCAGACACCGACGGATAGTATGGGTTGACACTGTTGTACCCTCGGACTGCAGGGCAGCTTGAACTTGTTTGGATGTTAGTCGAGGTTCTTTATCCACCATCCGCACAATCTTGCATTGAAATCTCTCGTCAATTTTTCTTTTCCGTCCAAATCTAGGGAGGTTAGCCACAGTGCCATGGGCTTTAAGCTTCTTGATGACACTGCGCACGGAAGACACAGGAACATTCAGGTCTTTGGAGATGGACTTGTAGCCTTGAGATTGCTCATGCTTCCTCACAATTTGGTTTCTCAAGTCCTCAGACAGTTCTTTTGGTCTTCTTTCTTTTCTCCATTCTCAATGTGGTACACACAAGGACACAGGACAGAGGTTGAGTCAACTTTAATCCATGTTAACTGGCTGCAAGTGTGATTTAGTTATTGCCAACACCTGTTAGGTGCCACAGGTAAGTTACAGGTGCTGTTAATTACACGAATTAGAGAAGCATCACATGATTTTTCAAACAGTGCCAATACTTTTGTCCACCCCCTTTTTTATGTTTGGTGTGGAATTGTATCCAATTTGGCTTTAGGATAATTATTTTTGTGTTTTTTCATTGAAGACAAATTACATGAAGATAATAATACCAAAGAATTTGTGATTGCAATCATTTTCAGGAAGAAACTGAGTATTATCTGACAGAATTGCAGGGGTGCCAATACTTTTGGCCACCACTGTACATATATAAACTGTCTGTATGAGCTATAAACCAGTGAAAACACAGATAGGACTTGTTGGTGTGATACTCTAACAGGAACTGTGCAGTGATCGCAAACACAGAATCAAGAAGAACTGTCACTTGTCATAAATATGTATAACTTTTTACACAATGTAAAAGATCTTCTGAATCTGGTGGTGGTGGTGGTGGGGGGGGTTGTTCCCCTTAGTTCCTGGGATTCTGGGATTTGTCCTTTCTTCCCTGTATAGAAATCGAATCTTGTTATCCAAGTGGGAGTGTCTTTCAACTCCTCTCCGTGGGTGTCTTTATGAGTATTACAAACCGTTGCCGAACAAGAATAGATTTACATACAAAAAAGGGGTGGGGGCATATCTCAGGATCAAAAAAATAACGCCAAATTCAGGAGAACAGCAACATTTTGAGCAGATAAAACAATTACAATGTAATGGCAAGCGGCAGGTCCACTTTAAAGGGGTTGTGCAAACCTACTTTTAAATTACAAAAACAAAACAAGAACTAAACCTGTACTCGCCTATCTGCAGAGGAGCTTTAATAAAAGAAAAAAAAAAAAGAGGGAAGACAACCTCTTTAATGTTAGTTACAATGGCATTGACTACCATGACATGTCACATTGTGCTGTTTGGTTAATATAGCAAAGTTGCAAGAATACTTTGGAGTTGGAATCCATTGTATTCATGAGGGGAGCACTCAACCCCACCTTTCCCTGCCTTCTTCTCTAATGAATCTTGGGTTATGGTATACTCAGCTGTCAGCCATCGGTCAATGTTCTGTCAATGTTCACTGTATTCTTTAATAGCTCCTACTGGCCTAACAGGAAGGCGACCTGCCCCTAATGAGGGCATCATGTTACGCTGACGGATCTGCTTTGCAGTGTTTAACTATTTAGGGGTTTTCTAGTGTATTTAAAAAAAAAAAAAAAACAACTGGATCCAACAATGGTCTGTCTTTAGAAGTTTCTCTAGTCAATGGTTACAATGATCCGTTCCATCTTATGTATCTCAAAATGTACCAAACCCAATCATTGATCGCAATATGATGTCGTATAGTGTAGTAAATTGGTGAGCTTATCCACAAGAACATACAAATGTGTCACCTGTATGGCGGCATATTAAATTCATGCGTGAGCTTACCTTTCCTTTGCAAAATTGTTTGATCTCTTCTGCAGAACAATTTACGTTCGGATGGATTCTGACAGCGGCACATATCTCCTCTCCCATCCTTTCATCTTTTATTCCAACCACCTACAACAACACAATGATTAAATGTGAATATTTAGAGCAACCTGAAGACCTTGGCTTGTCCATTTCCCACTACTTACCTGAGCTTCTGAAATTTTGGGATGAGTGTGCAAGAACTGCTCTATTTCAGCTGGGTATATATTTTCACCCCCTCGGATAATCATATCTTTACAGCGCCCAACAATTCGACAGTATCCATATTCATCCATTGTAGCTATATCTCTGATAGAGAGAAGACAGGATTGTAGACCATCAATTGCAACACGAGATACGCGTCTCTCTGATTCTCACGTGTCTCTCTGATTCTGCATAGTATTTCCTAATGAGAATGTCCTATATATAGAAGCTTGTGATATTTAAATTGACATCTCTTACTAGTTGCTGTTAAGCAAGCTTGCCAACCTACTGTTTTACTGGATTTAATCAGCATCAAGTGCCTCTAACAGCCGCGAGTCAATAAAATCACTGACAGCGGGATTTAACATGGGTCAGCCAGAAGAGCGTCATTCACCCTGCCCATCGGTGCCCTATCAAGTGATCGCAGGATGCCGATGAGTTGTTATGACAGCAAGGGGTCTACAGATGACCCTTGTGCTTGTCATTACGAGCCTCCTGTAAACATCAGCCAGAATGACAGAATTACGTTTTTTTGGCTGCAGCAACACTGCAATAAGAGGCGTTCAAAACATCGTATCTACCCCTGATTATTGGTATCAATAAAAACGTTAGCTCAAGACGCAAAAAATAAGCCATCACATAGCTCCAGTTGCCCAAAAATGAAAACGGTACAGGTCTAGGAAAATGGCGACAAACATTTATAATTTGTTTGTTTTTTTTACAAAATTTCAGAATTTTTTTTCACTACCTAAATAAAAAATAAACTATACATGTTTGGTATCTGTGAGATTGTAATGACCTGGAGAATCATACTGACAGTTCAGTTTTACCATATAGTGAACATTGTAAATAGAAAAACAAAAAACAATTGTGGCATTGCAGTTTCTTTGCAATTTCAACGCACTTTGATTTTTTTCTCTTTTTCCAGTACTCTATACCCTAAAATGAATGGTGTCGTCTTAAAGCACAACTCGTGCCAAATGGCCAGAAAAAAAAAAAAAAGGCTCTTGGAAGAAGGGAGAAAAAACGAAAAATCATTGAGTAGTGAAGAGGTTAATATCTCTTAGAATAAAAATAAGTTCCACAATTGGATGTATTAAAAAAATGTTCCTGTCCTGAGATAATCTCATAAATGTGTTCCTATGTAATGGATATGTCCGGCCATGCAGGAACATGGTCTGATCATACCACAGCTCCTGGGCAGGGGAGGAAGCAAAAGAGTATACAGACAAGACAGTATGGCAACGCAGCTGCTGCCTTCTGTGCGGTAAAACACGTTCTTAAAACAGACAGGGAAATGTTTTTCCTCACAGAAACCAGCAGCTGCGTACTCTCTTTTGCTCCCTCCCCTGCCCAGGAGCTGTGGTATGACCAGACCATGTTCCTGCTCGGACAGACACAGCCATTACACAGTACACAACCCCTTTAATAAAACTGACAAGATGTATACCAGAATGAACTTGGTTTACATTTAGGCATTTATATACTGTGCAATGTTCTTAAGTCGAAACTCAGGTGTCATTTTCTCCAACAGTAATCGCGCTGTCACTTACCCAGTTTTGTACCATTTATCTGGGGTAAATGTCTCTTTGGTTTTTTCTTCATCTGCCCAGTAGCCCAGCATCACACAGTAACCTCTAATCTGCAGCTCGCCTGGGCTATTCAGTGGGACTATTTGGCCTGTGTTGGTGTCCACAATTCTTGCCTGAAAGGGACAATCACGGTAAGTGTATTGAAGGCTTGGATGTTGAAGGCATGTTAAAAGGACTGTCAGAATAGAATGACTGTCCAAACCACGTTCAGGCGCTGGGGGCACTCTTGGCGGGGCCAATCATTGAAATACACCTTCCCACCTGCTTGTTTTCCATCTATCCCCACCTCCCCCTCTTCTTTGATTGACAGTTCTGGCTTCAAAGAGCCAGAGAGGGGTGGAGATAGATGGAAGCCAAGCAGGTTGGAAGGTGTATATAAATGTTTGGCCCTGCCGTAATGCAGCGAGCACATGTACTTTTTTCAGATGGTCATTCTGTGCCGACAGAGTCCCTTTAAAGAGTTCAGAGATTCATAGAGAGAGCAGTGAATCAGAAGAGAAACGCTAGCGTAAATATATGAGTAGGTGTGGAAACCCTAGATAGATACTCCCAATTTGCCTTCCTACATACTAATAAGAGACAAAGCGATCCTTACTATTTTCCATCCTCTTACACTTAAGGCCTTGAGAAAACGAAGAAAAAAAGGAATAATCAAAATAAGAACCCTATGACAAAACAGTCAGCGAGACTCAACTCTTCGTTAGATGGATGGATATGGTCTCTACTTAAAGGCTAGCTAATACCAATTCCTGTTGCTTTAATGTTTTTGATTAATTGACATCTACATATACAAATACCCCGATTGCCTTAAACTAATCTGTAACTATGTCAATATCAACATCTTGTGTTATGGTTTGCTCTTCCGGTTTGAAAAAAGAAAAAAGGAAAACTGTATGTAAAGTGGTTTTGTTTAACAAAAATGATAGAAAAAAAATTAAAAAACATTAAAGAGAGTTCAAAGACAGCCTCACCTCTGTATGGGCCATAACGTGACCCACAGTGTCACATCTTCGAGTCAGATCATCAAAGGGAAAGCCAGCAAACGTCACTGGGCTGTTTTCTGTTGTGCCATATCCGATCTGTAACATAAAGACGTCACTGTGGTCTGGTGAACATGAAAGTCAAGAGAAAGGACAGTTGTGAGGCCAGAGAAGCTCTGACTAGCAGGGGTTAGAGGTCTGTCCTGGGACTGTGTTTGTCCATATCTCAGGGGCTGCTCCCTTTCACTCCAAATACATATTCCTGGATGCTTTCCAGATGCCCCTCCTTTGTCTCATAAGCAAGAGACATGTGGCAGCTTCACGAGAGGTCTAGGGGATTTTCTAAAACACTTCTGCTGCCAGATTGTAAGATGAGCAGGTCTTATGTAAGATAATTTGGGTCAATCAAGAGGCTGTTGGGTATTAAAGCATGTAAACCTACAGGAATGCTGCCCATAAGTGGCCCATCGGCAGGTAGATGGTGTGAAGTAATGCAATTAATTCTAACTAAAATGACAAGTCAACATTAAAAAAAAGAGAATAACTGAACTAGTCATCTAAACACCGTGAACCAGACAGTCAGCCCACAAACTGCCATTAATAGAGAATATAAATACTGCTTTTGCCAAGAAAGTGTCTCCTGCTGGCCAAGCATTGGCTATACCCAGCTCCTACATAAACAGCATGAAGAATTCTTGCCAGGCTACGGCAATGCATCAGGTCCTGCTGACTGTCTTCTGTCCAGAGTGCCATCTCCAGAAAAACACATTTCTTTCTTATTAGGATGAGTATAGAAACTGGTGTCCTAGACTTCTGCTTTCTCACTGAAGCCATTAAAGGCATTGTTCACACAGAACAACTGTGCATATTCTCTAATAAAATATAAGGTCATTATAGAAGGGTCACCACCCATCAGCTACATAGAGAATGCATGTATGTAATGTACTGTGTAGAACTACGATTCCCCTCCAAAAATATGCTGTTATCTAGATTTTCCCAAACAATATCAGCTAATCATGGGGGGGGAGGGGGGGATTGGCAGCCAGAATATATGCTGTACTCATACTTCTATCACTAGTTGGTCTCTAGCTTACGACAATACATATGAGAACATTATACAGAAACAATTGTTTGCTCAAACTACATACAGACCACCAACCATTAAAGATTTGCATTTTAATGGGGTGATCCTCCCCTGGAAATCTGCGAAAAGAAATCTGATCTAGTGAAAACCCAGTCTATAAACAAGTTCAAATGGAAATTACCCCCAAACCAATGGAAGGCACTTACAGAATTGTTCAAGGGTCATTTATACATACTGTAGTTGATGGATGTGCTTATGCATTTCACTTTTTACTATGTAATAGGACAGCACCTAATGTAACAGATTTCTAGAACTGAATAAGCATATCTCTAGAAAATATTAAAGTGACAAACAATCTGTAAAAACTATGAATACTTTTACAACTATTTTTATAGTTCCAATTCAAATGAAATAAAAAAAAAAAAGGAAATAACTTTGTAAATAGTCATTAAAAGAATAACAGCACTGGGTCTACAGCTGCTAATAACTTATTCCACCCAGGGCTGTGGAGTTGGAGTCGTGGAGTCGGTGTCCATTTTGGTGGGGTCGGAATTGGTATAAAATGGACCGACTCCAACTCTTAAAATATATAATAAATTGGGTACAGTAGTTAAATGCAGTTTGTGGGGAATATTTTTGGGAAAGTTCTGAAATGTCCTGTTGCTGATCTAAGGGTCTAGACTTTTAACGGAGATTAATCTGTGCTACAGTAAATTTATCACTCAAAGGAGTTGGTCACTACTTTTTATGATTGCCTCAATCGATGGACCATGTGCCCCTAAGTGTTTTTCTAATTACCGCCTGTCCTTCTTGCCTGTGAGCGGTGCACCGCCAGCTGCTCACAGGTATCACGTGACCCGCCGATGATGTCACGTCAAGTGAGGCGTGAAATCAGTGACGCGGAGCCGCAGCGGCTGATGGGCTGTGGGCAGGGTTACCCCGCGAGTCACACCCAGCATCCCACCGCGTGCTCTGCCCGCATCCCAGCATCCACCGTGGAACACAGAAGAGAGACCCCCGGCTGAAGCCGCAACTTGACGTGACATCAGCGGGTGTCAGAGCCAGCTGCAGCCGTGCTCACGTGATGCCTGTGAGCGGCCAGCGATAGCGCCACTCACAGGCAAGGATGACAGCAGGAGGTAATTAGAAAAACACTTAGGGGCACAGGGCCATCGATTGGGGCAATCATAAAAAGTAGTGGCCAACTTCTTTAAACATGAGCCATGTATGAGGGAGTCGGAGTCGGTGTCATGGAAATTGAGGAGTCGGAGTTGGAGTGGGAGGTTTGGCATACCAACTCCACAGCCCTGATTCCACATACTCATTCTCTTCTGTCCAAAGGAGCATCATCAGACTACACATGGTGCTTATTTGTGGTCTGTAGCAGTGGAAACTTATGGGTCTGAGTAAAATGTATGTAGACCCAAAATGCTTTTTTTTTTTCTTTCTTTAAAATTACGATTGACTGCAAAATTACTTAATTATTTAGTTTGAAAATCAATTTAACAAATAGAAACAAAGTGCCTCATTCATCGAACTATTTTCCAAGAGAATTCAAGCGTAGAACACCTCGAAATTGTTCAAAAATTTGGGAACTTTTGGTGATTTCACACTACTCCAGGCCAGATCTGCCAACTTTTGGAAAAGTGGGAGGATCTGGGGCAGGATGGGGCATAACCAAACACACTGGGCTAATTCATGATGTTCTCCAGTCCTTGAGTGAAGTAACATTACTGGTGGTAAGAAAGATGCACCAAATTCATTAAGAGACGTGCAGTTCTTAAAGCAGCACTGCATTGGATTTTTTTATTGCAGTGTTAGAGTGGTGGAGCCCCTGCACTTAGTTCTATACTTATCCTCTGCTGTTATCGGTATGGCTCCGGTCGGTCTCCAGTAGTGTGACTTGCTGAATCACATCAATGTTTGCTGAATGTCACTTTTCAATGCAAGACTTTGAGAGCCTCGTTCTCATAGACTTGCATTAAAAGCTTGCGATCATTACCTCTTACTTATGGTCAGTCAGAAGTTGCCGTCACAAGATGGCGGCACGAAAGCGAACAGCGCTGGGAGGAGTTGAAGAGAAGGTGGGTGGCGAGTATAATATTAGGTGCAGGGATCTTACGTTAGTAGCAACACTCCTGCGCTGCAATTAAAAAAAAACAAAAAAACTATGGAGTGGTGCTTTATGGAATTTCGCATATCTTACTGCAGTTCGTCAAGACTAGTGTACAAAATGCTAGTCTTGATGAATCAAGCCCTAAGGGTTTCTAAGGGTTTCTAAAGTGAACATACACTTTAACAATAAATATTAAAAACGTAACGTGAAAAATGGCTGCCAGTATCCGCTTACAACTAGGGACCAATAAAATTCCAATATGTAAAATCTAAATAATCTGGTTTATAAAGGGTGAATGATTATAAGTATGACTTAAGAGTATATTTGGAATGGATTTCTAATATCCATACAGTTCAACATGGAGAATACAGTGATAGGTCTAAAAAGCAAAAAGGAGTGCACCAATTTCTTGGTCACATACTACTATACTCTAGTATCTGTTTACATGCTAAGAATGCAAGAAAACATAGAAAATGTGTGGTTGTATATTTATTCTAAAAATCTAAAATGTTTGAGGCTAAAACCAGACCTGAGATCATATATCGAGAGGAAAGAGTGGGAAGAAACAAATTCTGAAAGTTGTTAGCTCTCCGATGCTAAAATTCTTCAAACATTTTCTGCCTCTTGAAGAGAATTGACTTTTAACAGGTACTTCTTAGTTCACTACCATGGGATTTATAAGATTCACATTCTGCTTCTCATAGTGGGTTAACTTCACACTCACCTCCCAAAATCTGCCTCCTCCACATCACTGTTTGGCGCGGTCTGACTTTTTTTTTTTATTTAATATGATATAAATAGGCCTGTGTGTGAAGGGCTCGCTCACATTGCCAGTACTCCCTGCTCGCTATGGAACATCTCAGTTTCTTTCTCATCCTTAGCGTGCTAGCTACTGTCTGCCCCATCCTGAAGGCATGTCCCACAAACTGTCACTGTCATGGAGGAGACCTGCAGCATGTCATCTGTTACAGCTCAGGGTTGACTAAGCTTCCAAAGATATCGGAGCAAACTCGCCTGCTAAACCTACAGAAAAATTTATTTCCAGTTCTAGCTCCTAATTCGTTCAAAGAAATGAAAGGTCTGGTGTCCCTGCACATGCAGTACTGTCAAATCCGAGAGGTTTCAAATGGGGCATTTCGAGGTCTTAAGAAACTGGTCTACCTGTATTTATCGCACAATGAGATCAGTGTGATAGGTGCCGGGGCCTTTGATGAACTGACTGAGCTTACCTATTTATACATGGATCACAACAAAATCCTGGAGATTCCTAAGGGGTTGCTGTCACCACTTTTCAACCTATTCATCTTCCAAATGAACAACAACAAGGTGCGTGAACTGAAAGCAGGGACCTTCACTGGTGCCAAAGATCTGCGGTGGCTCTACCTGTCTGAGAATGACATCACTGCACTGCAGCCAGGATCTCTGGATGAAGTGGAAAACCTGGCCATCTTCCACATAGAGGGAAACCAGCTGAGTACTTACCCTCTAGCTGCCATTAGCAAGCTGAGGGTAGTAGAGGACTTTAAAATATCCCGAAACCCAATAAAAGTCATCCCAGACTATGCCTTCCAGTCCTTTGGTCGATACATGGAGTCTCTATCGCTGGACAACATGGGTCTGGAGAAGGTGGGTACTTAGCATTAAAAGGTTGTTCTAAAAGGGATCTGTCACCAGATTTGACTATCTAATCTTCATACATTGTTAAATAGATCTCTTAGACCTATTGAGGCTGGTGCACTTTCTTTGAAAATATGTGTAGATCTGAATTCGCAAAATGCTCATTAAAGAAAAACTGTCAAAATAATTATACAGTCATTATGACAGACATATCTGAAGTACAGGTCTAATTAATGATGTATGCAGTTTGAATCATGAAATCTGGAGACAGATCTGCTTTAGCATCTTTTTATTCCACGCACATTACGTGAGATACAAATAACATGATTGCAGAAATCAGCAGACATGTTAAGGCGTCATGATGGAGTTAACTGTGGACTATCATACTATATACTTTGGTTAGGATATGTCTTTACCCTCAATAACAGTCTGTTTATTGACAAGATGTCTCATAAGCAGCCGTCTCTCTGAAATTCACAAAGTAATCCTTGTCTGTGACTCCACGGCTAGGAGGAGGGGAACTGCTGTGCTCATTGCAGACTAGTAAAAAAATGAAGGGAACATAGAGCAGCTTTCTGTAGAAGTTACTGAATTCCACAACATGCTATGTCAAGGAAAGCGAGATCCACCAATTATGAATGGGCAGGTTTCTGTATGACTCTTTCCTTTTCGGAGTATGCTGGAGATTCTCTTCTACATAATGTCCCAGGACAACCCACTATCAAAGGTGGAAATTTCCAGTGAGATTCCTGTCGAAGGTAAGAGAAGGTTGGGAGCCCAAGGAGTCGGTCAGAGTTGGTGTAAAGGATGTGGACATTTGTAATGAGCGAGGAAGAGGCGGAATGTTTGTTCCTCAACTAGTAGCCAACCCCACATATTTTTGGTTTAGTTTTCAGAAAAAGCTTTCGTTGGAGTAACAACCCTGAAAAATCTTAATATTGAAGGAAACAAGCTGAGCCAGCTTCCTGCCAACGCCCCATTTTCTACCCTGCAAAATTTGACATTGGCAAATAATCCTTGGCATTGTACCTGCCAACTGGCAGCTGTGAGAAGGTGGGTCTGCCCGACATGCTTAGTTTATTAAAATACCATGATTCCCAAAAATTCTAATCCAAACCTAACACTATTTGTTTGGAAACAGATGGATGGACAGTAGCCGCTCCCGCCCAAATGCCACTTGTGCAAGCCCAGCCCAGTACCGTGGGCAACAGATAAGAGACGTGGGAGTTTTTCGAAGCTGTAAGCAACCAACAAAGAAATCTCGAAAGGGAGACCGTCATTAAAGAGGTATCCTGACTGTATGACTAGAAGAAAGCTAGATGAAATGGTATGTGGTTAGGTATGGTATGCTTAGTCTTCGTCATAGATGTTGCAAAATGTTTTTTAACTGGTCGCTGATCTTACAACTTTATTCAAAGAAAAACATCTGGGTAACAGTGACCAAGCGATCGTTTTAGCCTCTGTAGGAAAATGATTATAGAATTGACACCTTTATAAAGAGGAACATCTAAACTGGACTCAAAATCCTGAAAAAAGTTTTGAGACCTAAACAAACATCTAACAATTCCAATAGCCTAATCACAAAACACACAGACAAGCAAACAATGTAGAAAAATTGTATTTCTTTATATAACAAATACTTTAAAAAACATACAATGGACACAAAGACAACAATTAAAAAACCCCAGAAAGAAAAGAACACATTGTCAAATTACACTAAATGTTAAACGGTCAGAAATCGTAGAATATATAAGGGATCAAGTAATCTGCAGGTGGTGACAGTAATAATATATCCAACCAGATATAAAGGTAGCAAAAATACACAAACAGTAATAGGTGCCACAAAGTACGGTAGTTATGATGAAAGTCTTACTGATCACAAAAGAAAGAAGTAGAAATAAGAAGGGTTATGTGGAGCATACCCCAGGTCTGTACTGATTCTTATTCCTACTTCTTGCTTTTGGGATCAGTGAAGTTCATCATAATTACTTTGTGGTACCCATTACTGGTGGTTTATTATTTATGCCTTATGTTTGGTGGGGTACCAATGTTTTATATACTGGTATGGCTATCACTGTCTGTAGGTTTTTACTTGGTTCCTTACACTCTATATCTCCTATAATGTACTTTTTCAGGATGTTTACCTCTTTGATATATCGCCGTGTTTCTACACCTCTGTTTTTTTTCGATTTATATTTTTTGCTCTTTTGTCCAGCATTAAATACAGAAATAAAGATGCACTTTTTCCATTATTAGTCGTTTGTGTGTATTGTGCTTAGGCTATTGTTGATGCTCCACTTTTCTATTTAAGGGAATCTATCACCACATTTGATCTTCTAAACTGTTAATATGGGCATACAGGTTATAAACTGCTGAGGAGAGTGATGCCTGTATGTCTCATATCAGATGTATTGTTGTTGAGAAATCATCTTTTATCACTTTATGTAAATGATCTCTTCCAGGCTCTGGTGAGGACGCTGCCTGGAAGATGACTCCAGAGCTTATTATACATGAAGGAGGAGTTACCGATGTGATGTGTAATGTCCGCTCTCTGCTCTCCTGATCTCGCTGCAGAGCTGTGTGTGATTATACCTGACACATCTGCAGGTTCCTCTCAGCTTCCAGCTCACAGGCAGACAGGGCTGCAATATTGTTACAATACAGCAGAGCTCAGAGAGCTGCAACAAATCTGTTAGTTATAAGACAAAGTTCAGTTCTCCTGTTCTGTGTTAGTTACTTGTCTCACACTGGTAACGCTCACTTTTATATAAAATAAGCCCTGTAAATGGAGTTATCTTCCAGGCAGTGTCCTCCCCATAGCCTGGAAGAGGTCATTTACATATGAGAAAAACGTGGATTTCTCTGGAATAAGACATCAGATCGCAGATATCAGGGTGTCATTATATTCAGCTTCCTTTGACCTACATGGCCATATTGATGGCTTAGGAGGGCTGATCCTACTGACAGATTCCCTTTAGTCAAAATTGTCAATGCCATTAACAATGACATAGATTTACATTTATGGTTGTGGTAAAGAAACATTTCTTCAGTATTAAATTGATGATCAAAGTACTTATGCCCCCAATTTTCTCTGCAATTTTTGAAATAAATTGCTCATAAGCTAAATCTTTATATTGTGCCCAGATATATTTATCCATGTTAATGAGCTTACTTCAATGATATTTTTTCATCGAGTAAAGGCCCTATTTACATTTTTTTTTTCGGTATATAAGCCTGAGAAATATCCAATCATATGAGTCAAAGATGAAATACGTCAAAGGTCTCTATGCCAACACACAATGTCTTTGCCCACGGTTTAGAAATGCACAGAAAGCTTTCCTATATAGGGAAAAAGTATATCAATTTATACCTGCCTGGTGAGTGCCTAAAGGACACTCTTTTGGCATTAATTTGGTGCATAACGGTAAATGGACTCCCAGCATGTAATAGGGCGAGTTCTGATTGAGGCACGATGATTGATTACTGGGCAGAGCTTAAGCCTTTCAAACCTTCATTTTTTAAAATAATTTTGTCCAGCACGGAAAGTTATGAAAGTTTGCAAGTTCCTTTATTATGAAATTTGTCTTCAGTCCTGTAAAAAAATAAATGTAAATGGCTTTCAAACCCCTGCTCTTCCTTAGTTTATTTGAATGCCTTTAGCTGCATTGATATTGGAACACACTCATTTGGAGTACAGATGATGGCAGTGAGAGGGTCAGCACCTGTGTCCTCCTCTCAGTGTTGTGCTTATCAAAAACATCTCCTGCAGCCCTAGCCTTATCCCCAGAGTTAGTGAGTCACAGGTGCTGAGACGACTCTTTCACTGCCATTATCTGTATTCTACATGGGGAAAAGCAGGGGCTTGGAACCCCATTGTTACATCCCCAGATATCCCATTCCTTAATTATTCCATTAGTTACTCTACTTTGAATCCTCTTCTAATCCCCAAGTAGATCTCACATTGTAAAGCTCTGACACTAAAGTTTAAATGTTATTGGATACACACACAGTTTATGCTCTTATGTTATTCCCGCTGCTCCAGAGTATGACTTTTTTTTTTTTTTTAAATCTGCCATATAGTAACAGAGATATGGGCTTTTTTATTTAGACCAATTCTAATGCAAAAGGACTTAAAAATCATAATACTCACAACATTTTAAGTCACTTTGCATTAGATTAATGTTAGAGATCTCTTTCTTCTATTATAAGTAATCATACATCAGTGTTCTCTTTTTTCATTGTACACGTTGATGTGGTAATGCCATCATTTTCTGGTTGTAGCTATCAATGATTGGGAATTTTCCTCATGCATGTGACTGACTATACTTTTTGATTGGTCTCTTGGTTTTGTGCCTTCCTTTATATTCTATTAAAGGGACTGGATTTAAAAGGGTATTCCCATCTCCAAGATCCTATCCCAATATGTAATAATAATAATATTAGCAAATACCTCCAATTAGAAATGTAGTATAGCGTTTCCGATTCACTAGGTCTCTTTCCTCATGTGCAGGCATTGCAGGACCGTAGGTATCCGTGGTTACGACCATTAGCAACTAGCTGTCACTATATCAGTGGTCGTAACCATGGATACCTAAGGTCCTGCAATGCCCTGCACATGACGAAAGAGACAAGCGAATAAGAAAAACTATACTACATTTCTAATTGGAGGTATTTGCTAATAATATTATTATTACACCTACTACATATTGGGATAGGATCTTTGAGATGGGAATACCCCTTTAAGCCTAGGGTACATCTAGTGACTAGGTGGAAGGGACGATAGTGGGTGGGGGCATCATTCTTGTGTTGCCTATTAGGCACGGCCTCCATGGTCAGGTAGGTTCCAGCTAGGGATATTCATAGGGGAAGGTTAGCAATTTTTGACTTGTGCTCAACCCTTTTTGTTTCCCAGTATATATCTGTTTGGCAAGAGGTTATGGTCAGTCAATTTTCTTTTTTTTTAACAATTGATGTTTGTCATTTTGTTTTTTTTTTCTAGTTTTTAGTATATCACTATTAAAGTATCTATGTTTTTAATTTAAAGGCAGAGAATTTTCTTTGTTAGACAGTCATTCTTGAATCCTTAATTATCAATTTTTGTTAGACCTTTTTAGTCAGTGCTAATTTTTATGGTCTGTACAAGAGGATAATGCTTACATGTGGGCAGACTAAAGACAAGCCCCCGAAGATCCCTGTGAGCACCGCCCACATGGTAAAGAGCATAAAAATTAGCACTAAATAAAGAGGCCCCAGACTGTGGAACCATACGGCAGAATAAAAAGACAAAACAAAATAAAAAAAACACATACTCAGGAAAGCAGTGGGAATAAACTAAATATATAAACCAGCCAATTTTGACCTGGTGATAGGTCCTCTTTAAAGCATTAGTATGATACTAAATAAGCACAGTATGAATGTTGTCAAGGTTTTTGGGCCTCTTTACTCATTTAAATTACATATGCAATCCACACTGTCACCATATAAAACCATGCTCAGTAGTACCTAGAAATCTAATAACTGTACTGGTTAAACAGGCTCCTAATGGACCGTCTTGGTAACTGTGATGCTGTTGACCTGCAAACTACTGACCTGTAGGACGTTCCAGAAGCTCTTTCCACTTTGACTCGATCCATCTCCTATGTCTACATCTGCCGATCTGAATCTGCGTTTACCAAGCTACACCATTCTGTATGCAAGTACTAATGTGATCAGCTAAAAGCCATTGCACTTCTAATTGAGTGGCCTACTGGGTATGTATATGTACAGCGGACATGCTATGCAATGTATGAATATTTAGGCATATATTACAGATAAATGATACATTAAAGTTGATAATTCTATATGTTAATAATGATATATATAGGGAGAATATAATAGTGCTGACACATGCGTGCCATATATACTTCGAATACACTATAACACAATTGTAAGCAACCCTATTAATGTCTGACTATTGATCGTCAATATTCCTAATTATTATCTAAATACTGACTTGAGAACCCATGAACTGTGAGGGTGCTCCACAGCTATGATGTACAGCGAGATATCTATAACATATGACAAATAAATTAAATGTAAAAGAAAACAAGCTGAGTGAACCGAAAGTAAAAGGTTTTTGTTGTCTTACTTAATAAAATATATTTCTGTATTATTGGAAGCAGGTGTATGTAGAACAGGGTTCTGCTTTCTCTACTATAAGGTAAATCTTAGTTGCTATCAGTTCTATCTTATCAATTTTTACTACACTCCAATAAAAACAAAATAACCTCACATACGACTGTATTCACACATGCAGTCTACTTGAAAGCCCATCTAATTATCGGGGTCAAAACAGGTATGGACTCCATTACATGGAAGACAAAAATTTGTGCACCTTAGACAGACCGTAAGTATGACTATGTGGCTGCTCGAAAAGAGGATCCAGCCGTGGTCCCATCCCCTCAATACTCATTGGCTAATAAAGGGGATATCCACTTGATCTTCATTTTAGTAAATATGTTGGGGCATGATTTTATGGCACTTACTAACAGGGCTGTGGAGTCGGTAAGCCAAACCTCCGACTCCTCAATTTCCATAACACCAACGCCAACTCCCTCATACATGGCCCATGGTTTACTGTAGCACAGATTCATCTCAGCTAAAAGTCTAGACCTTTAGATCAAGAATAGGACATTTCATAACTTTCCCAAATTCTTATGAAAAATATCCCCCACAAACTGCATTGAATTACTGTACCCAATTTATTATATATTTTAGGAGTTGGAGTCGGTCCATTTTATATAGACGCCGACTCCACAGCCCTGCTTACTAATATAGAAGTATTAAAAGGTTCTCTTAGATATGAGCGACTCTTGAAATTCAAATTTGTCAGCTTCCATAAATTTTCCCACATGTCCCTCCATCCACTGACATTTTGTTGTCAGTAGAGCTGTCCAGACTTAGGTACTAATAAGTGCAGGAGAGAAACCTCTACTACTTATAAATTGGTAAGTGCTACTAAATCATGGGCCCAACCTACAGTACAGACCAAAAGTTTGGACATACCTTCTCATTTAAAGATTTTTCTGTATTTTCATGACTATGAAAATTGTACATTCACACTGAAGGCATCAAAACTTTGAATTAACCCATGTGGAATTATATACTTAACAAAAAAGTGTGAAACAACTGAAAATGTCTTATATTCTAGGTTCTTCAAAGTAGCCACCTTTCGCTTTGATGACTGCTTTGCAAACTCTTGGCATTCTCTTGATGAGCTTCAAGAGGTAGTCACCGGAAATGGTTTTCACTTCACAGGTGTGCCCTGTCAGGTTTAATAAGTGGGATTTCTTGCCTTATAAATGGGGTTGGGACCATCAGTTGTGTTGTGCAGAAGGCTGGTGGATACACAGCTGATAGTCCTACTGAATAGACTGTTAGAATTTGTATTATGACAAGAAAAAAGCAGCTAAGTAAAGAAAAACGAGTGGCCATCATTACTTTAAGAAATGAAGGTCAGTCAGTCCGAAAAATTGGGAAAACTTTGAAAGTGTCCCCAAGTGCAGTTGGAAAAACCATCAAGCGCTACAAAGAAACTGGCTCACATGAGGACCGCCCCAGGAAAGGAAGACCAAGAGTCACCTCTGCTTCTGAGGATAAGTTTATCCGAGTCACCAGCCTCAGAAATCGCAGGTTAACAGCAGCTCAGATTAGAGACCAGGTCAGTGCCACACAGAGTTCAAGCAACAGACACATCTCTTCAACAACTGTTAAGAGGAGACTTTGTGCAGCAGACCTTCATGGCAAAATAGCTGCTAGGAAACCACTGCTAAGGACAGGCAACAAGCAGAAGAGACTTGTTTGGTCTAAAGAACACAAGGAATGGACATTAGACCAGTGGAAAATCTGTGCTTTGGTCTGATGAGTCCAAATTTGAGATCTTTGGTTCCAACCACCGTGTCTTTGTGCGATGCAGAAAAGGTGAACGGATGGACTCTACATGCCTGGTTCCCACCGTGAACCCCTGTGTGGGGGTGCTTTGCTGGTGACACTGTTGGGGATTTATTCAAAATTGAAAGCATACTGAACCAGCATGGCTACCACAGCATCTTGCAGCGGCATGCTATTCCATCCGGTTTGCGTTTAGTTGGACCATCATTTATTTTTCAACAGGACAATGACCCCAAGCACACCTCCAGGCTGTGTAAGGGCTATTTGACCAAGAAGGAGAGTGATGGGGTGCTACACCAGATGACCTGGCCTCCACAGTGACCAGACCTGAACCGAATCGAGATGGTTTGGGGTGAGCTGGACCGCAGAGTGAAGGCAAAAGGGCCAACAAGTGCTAAGCATCTCTGGGAACTCCTTCAAGATTGTTGGAAGACCATTTCCGGTGACTACCTCTTGAAGCTCATCAAGAGAATGCCAAGAGTGTGCAAAGCAGTCATCAAAGCAAAAGGTGGCTACTTTGAAGAACCTAGAATATAAGACATATTTTCAGTTGTTTCACCCTTTTTTGTTAAGTATATAATTCCACATGGGTTAATTCATAGTTTTGATGCCTTCAGTGTGAATGTACAATTTTCATAGTCATGAAAATACAGAAAAATCTTTAAATGAGAAGGTGTGTCCAAACTTTTGGTCTGTACTGTATTTATGAGAAGCATGGCCTGGACAACCCTTTCAGTGTGCCAGACTCCCATTTTTAGAAGAACTGCACTGTCCGTAAACCAGGAATGAGGAGCTGTCTCAAGGGTCATGGACATAAAAAGTAAAAAAACAACTAGATTGCAAAAATAGGCACCAGAATGTGGGGCCAAGTGTCATCTATGCCTCCCTCCAATCCTCCAGGCTGTCTAATGAATGTTGCACAGCAGTATAAAAACTTGTTCAGAGTTGCATCCAGAAAAGTGGGACGATTTTTTTTCTCACTTGTCATCTGTGTGCTGTCCGCATACAATCCGTTTTTACAGCAGCAATTAATCATTTACAGTTTCTCATGTTACAGAATTGTAATATATCTGTAAAAATTGGATACTATACTGATGGTCTGTATGGAATACAATTTATTTCTCACACCCATACACTTGAGTGGGTGAGTCTCATCTGATTTTTGGAGGAAAATCGAGCATGCTGCGATTTTTCTTCACATGCAGATTCAGTCAGTAAAAAATGTTGTTTTATGGTGACTGAAGTACAATTATAAGCATTTAATAAGTTTTTATACTTTTTTTGATAAATACATCATGTTTATGCAATGACTCAATATTTACAGTGGTGTCTCTCATTTATCAAGACTTCTTCAACCCCGCCCCCGCGACAGCTGGATATCAGCTTCTGGGCCAAATCCTGACTGATATCAACCCATCCTTGCCTAATCAGCACTTGTAGTATATCACAATGTTGTTGATTTTGTTTGTCCATCTGGTGATTTTGTTTGTCAATCCGCTTTTTGAGGCCAACCGGAGGTTCTCAATGGCATTGAGATCTGGAGAGTTTCCTGGCCATGGACCCAAAATTTAAATCTTTTTTTTACCGAATCACTTGGTTATCACTTTCGCCTTGTGACATGGTCTCCATCATGTTAGAAAAAGCATTGTTCATCACAAAATAAATTGCTGGTTGGGAGAAGTTGATCTAGGAGGATGTTTAAATCCCATTCTTTATTCATGGCAGTGTTCTTAGGCAAAATTGTGAATGAGCCCACTCCATGGATGAAAGCAACCAAACACATGAATGGTCTCAGGATGCTTTACTGTTGGCAAGACACAGGACTCATGGTACCACGCATCTTTTCTTGGACTGCAGAGCACTGGGATAATGTTGTCTGGAGAAGAAAAGGTGAGTGCTACCATGATTCCCAAGTCGCGCCATCTGTAAAACATCATGAGACCATTCATGTTTGGGGTTGCTTTTGATCCATGTAGTGGGCTCATTCACAATCTTGCCTAAAAACATTGTATAGAAGAAAGAATGGCATCTAAACATCCTCTGATGGCAACTTCTCCCAATGATCCAAGAGCAATTTGATAAAAAACATTGCTTTTTCCAGCATGATACAGCACAATGTCACAGGGCAAAAGTAATTACTAAGTGGCTCAGTGAACAAAGCATTGAAATTATGTGTCCATGTCAAAGAAGCTCCCCAGATCTCTATCAGATTGAGAACAGGTGGTAAAATCTCGAAAAGTGGATAGACAAAATTACAGAAATTGTGATGAACTCAAAGCTCTGGCTAGACAAGAATGGATTGTCCTCAGTCTGAATTTGGCTCAGAGGCAGATATCCAACATGTCACTGCAAAATGCTGAAGTATGGAGAGAAAAAAAAGGGACCCATTGTAAAATTGAGTCTATACATAAAATTGATGTATTTACATTAAAAGTTTAAAACTTAGGAGTTACTTATTGTACTCCAGTAACCATAAGACTAAAAGATCTAAAAACATTGAAGCAGCAAACTTTATGAAAACCAAAATTTATGTCAGTAACAAATCTTTTGACAACAACGGTACACTAAGACTTTAAAAGGTTCGAGCAGTTTACAAAAGAAAAAAAAGTTAAAATATTTGAATGAAGAGTCTTAGGCTGTGTGCCCACTATGCGTTTTTCAAGCGTTTTTGCCGCGGAATTTCCGCAGCGAAAACGCTTAAAAAAATGCTTGGTAATACGCGCCCCATAGTCCCCAATGATAATCCACATGTGCTGTGCACATGCTGCGGAAATCTCCACTGCGGATTATCATTGCTGAAAAATCCGCAGCATGTCCATTAATTTTGCGGACACGCAGCGTAATTGCCGCCATTGACTTGCATTGAAACGCTTAATATCCGTGTCAGCACATTTGCACATACGGATATTATGCGATTCTATCTGCGGATGGTATAATTTATTATCAAATATCCCAGAAACTAGAGAAAAACTGGCAAACCCAAGGCCATATTCTTAATCAGCACTATAAATGTAACATAAAACCGTTCAGACATGGTTGGCACCAAAATCAGTGTATATCAGTGAAATCAGTGGGCAACAAGTTTGTCTCACTTACACTTGCTTTTTGGTTCCCATACAAATACCACCTAATCTCTGGTGTTCCCAAGTGCAGGACACACCGTGACAACCTTTTAAGTATCCAAAAGAGGATGACAAAAAGCACCTTTGGTCTGTAAGGACCTTGAATAATTATAAATTGTGTTTGGATATATATATGTTTAGATGCACAGCAGCAGCCGCAAAGGCAGAGTCTACAGACTGCTCTTCTCCTGTGAAGACGACAAACTACAAACTGTTGGAAAACAACTGGCTGACAGGCTAGCAAGACATGAAGTGTGATAATCATCAACAATTTTAATGGATTTAACATTTAACCACAACATGTCCTAGCTAAAAGCTACACAAAAGGAGTTTTAATAAAAACTGAATTAGTATAAATTACGTTAGATCGCATTCATACTCACAATAGTGCTGTCGTTCCCCAGGAGGAACACTGATATTCACTTACACGTTCGTTAGACATGATACCAAACAGCTTTTATGATCTAAGTAAGTCACCTGAGCCGCAGACTATGCTGTAGACATCACTAAGAATAAAGATGACTTGTACAACTAATTCTGTACCTCTTTTAGACAACATTCAAGTGAATAAGACAGTGCTTCTATACATTGCACCACCACCACTATAAGTATAGCGGAGGCAAAAGGGGATCAGCCTGAAACCTGATAAAAATGTTGAAGAGTCTGTAGAGCTCACACAATCACCACAGCCCATTCAAATGCCTCAATGCAGACTGTAAAACCCCTACAATCCAATATTAATGGCCTATCCTAAGGACTCGTCATTATAAAGGCTGGATAAACCCTTCAAGCCATCATTGAAGATCTCAGATCTTTTTATAGCTGAATTCTTAAACCCAGGAGTGATAACAGTCTAGACCGGTGCCCTAGAATTTAGAAAATAGTCAGCAATGTAATAATTCCCATAACTTTATATGTATGGCATGTACAGTACAGACCAAAAGTTTGGACACACCATCTCATTTAAAGATTTTTCTGTATTTTCATGACTATGAAAATTGTACATTCACTCTGAAGGCATCAAAACTATGAATTAACACATGTGGAATTATATACTTAACAAACAAGTGTGAAACAACTGAAAATGTGTCTTATATTCTAGGTTCTTCAAAGTAGCAACCTTTTGCTTTGATGACTGCTTTGCACACTCTTGGCATTCTCTTGATGAGCTTCAAGAGGTAGTCACCGGAAATGGTCTTCCAACAATCTTGAAGGAGTTCCCAGAGATGCTTAGCACTTGTTGGCCCTTTTGCCTTCACTCTGCGGTCCAGCTCAACCCAAACCATCTCGATTGGGTTCAGGTCTGGTGACTGTGGAGGCCAGGTCATCTGGCGAAGCACCCCATCACTCTCCCTCCTGGTCAAATAGCCCTTACACAGCCTGGAGGTGTGTTTGGGGTCATTGTCCTGTTGAAAAATAAATGATGGTCCAACTAAACGCAAACCGGATGGAATAGCATGCCGCTGCAAGATGCTGCAGTAGCCATGCTGGTTCAGTATGCCTTCAATTTTTAATAAATCCCCAACAGTGTCACCAGCAAAGCACCCCCACACCATCACACCTCCTCCTCCATGCTTCACGGTGGGAACCAGGTATGTAGAGTCCATCCGTTCACCTTTTCTGCGTCGCACAAAGACACGGTGGTTGGAACAAAAGATCTCAAATTTGGACTCATCAGACCAAAGCACAGATTTCCACTGGTCTAATGTCCATTCCTTGTGTTCTTTAGACCAAACAAGTCTCTTCTGCTTGTTGCCTGTCCTTAGCAGTGGTTTCCTAGCAGCTATTTTACCATGAAGGTCTGCTGCACAAAGTCTCCTCTTAACAGTTGTTGAAGAGATGTGTCTGTTGCTTGAACTCTGTGTGGCACTGACCTGGTCTCTAATCTGAGCTGCTGTTAACCTGCGATTTCTGAGGCTGGTGACTCGGATAAACTTATCCTCAGAAGCAGAGGTGACTCTTGGTCTTCCTTTCCTGGGGCGGTCCTCATGTGAGCCAATTTCTTTGTAGCGCTTGATGGTTTTTGCAACTGCACTTGGGGACACTTTCAAAGTTTGCCCAATTTTTCGGATTGACTGACCTTCATTTCTTAAAGTAATGATGGCCACTCGTTTTTCTTTACTTAGCTGCTTTTTTCTTGCTATAATACAAATGCTAACAGTCTATTCAGTAGGACTATCAGATGTGTATCCACCAGACTTCTGCACAAAACAACTGTTGGTTTCAACCCCATTTATAAGGCAAGAAATCCCACTTATTAAACCTGACAGGGCACACCTGTGAAGTGAAAACCATTTCCGGTGACTACCTCATGAAGCTCATCAAGAGAATGCCAAGAGTGTGCAAAGCAGTCATCAAAGCGAAAGGTGGCTACTCTGAAGAACCTAGAATATGATACATATTTTCAGTTTTTCACACTTTTTTGTTAAGTATATAATTCCACGTGTGTTAATTCATAGTTTTGATGCCTTCAGTGTGAATATGCAATTTTCAAAGTCATGAAAATATAGAAAAATCTTTAAATGAGAAGGTGTGTCCAAACTTTTGGTCTGTACTGTATATTGGCATGGAAATCAATAAAAAAACAGCAATAATTAAAGGGATTGGTGGTGCATTTGTCATGAAGCGATATACACTCAACATCGAAATTTTAACATCACAAAGAAAAAGTGGTGGAATTGTGAAAATCATAGGATGAATAGACATGTTAATGATATGGAAATAATGGAAAAATTTAAACAAAATTTTCTACACGTCTCAATTTCTTTACTTATGCATTAAGTATGAGTACCACATGCAGAAATACATGCAACTTAATGACTTGGCATGCAATCAATGAGGTTACTATCAAGATCTGCAGCTGGCAGCTCCCTTTACAATTGCCGACCAATGATGTCTAAGATGTGCTCGATCAGAGACAAATCCAGAGATGCTGCAGGCCATTGTAGCAAGTTAAAGTCAAGTACACTGCTCACGGTAGCATAAGCAACATGCGGCATGGCATTGTCATGTTGAGAAATGGCTCCTGGTACACTTTCATGTTCCCTCGTGAAGGCCTCTTCATGGAGTTGCCCATGTGGTCTGCAGACAAATCTTAGGCTATCATTGTATCCAATACAAATGCGACACTCATCACTGAAGAGGACAGATTTCCATTATAGCCTCTACTGCAGTCTTGCTCTGCACAATGATAACCTTTGAGAGTGGTGGTGTGAGGTCAATTGAACACCTGAAGCTGGACACCTGACTAGCAGCCCAAAGGTGTGCAAAAGCCTTCTCATGGTTTGTATAGACACTGCTTGACACCTTAGACTTGTTATGTGACTTCCAATTTCAGTTGTCGAACACAATAGATCAATATGTGTCATTCATCAAATCTGATGAAACCATGTTTGCTACACCACAGAAAGGCCTTCATGAGATAATGTCACAGTCAGAGGCGGACATAACATTGGTGCAACCTGCGCAACTCCTCAGGGGGACAACTTCTACCTCCAAAACAGGTGAAATTATGCATTATGATGAGCTATAAGACTGCAAAGGGCCCATATATTGTTCTTGGACATAGGCCCATTTTTGTCTGTGTACAGTCCTAGGCACACTGGTCCTTCTATGAGAATTATCGTGTAAGGTGGCATAATGTACAGTAGCCGGAACCTTCAAGTCTTCATTCGAACCATGCTAACAGCTCGGCAATACACCAATTTAGTTGTGGAACCAGTGGTTTGACCTTGTCTTTAAAATGTCCCAGGAGCCGCTTTTCAACATGACAACGCCAGGCCGTATCTTGCTTGCGCTACTGTCAGCAGCCTGCATAGCCTAAACGTGCTATCATGTCCTGCACAATCCCCAGACTTGGCTCCCATCAAGCATATCTGAGACTTTATTGGCCAACAATTGCAAAAGGGAGTTGCCAGCAGCGGATCTTGATGATTTGTGTGCCTAAGTGAATTCAGCGTAGCAGAACTTTCCTCAACCATTAATTACCTCTTTGATAGTAGCAAAGACAGGTAAGTGTGTTAATTTCCTCACATGGAGCTCATACTCGATACTGAATAAATTGAGATACTTTGACAATTTTGTTTCCATTTTTTCATCATTTGCATATATTTAACATATCTATACATCCTGCGATTTCCATAATTCCAAGACTTTTCCTTCATGATGTTGGAATTTCAATGTTGAGGTGGGTAGTAAGTTGAAGCAATACAAGTGGTCCCTCAAATTACAATATTTAAGTGGCTGTACCCTCTCAGAAAATCTTGGTCCCAGGGCACAGTTTTCTTTTCTTTTTTTTTTAAATAATAAAGAGTCCGGCACAGTCTGCAGCACTTGAGTCATGTCAATCCACTACTGGCAGCAAACAATCAGTGAGCTCAGGGGCTTTGAGCAAGGCGTTCCACCTACATGGTCAGAGCCGCTGAGTTCCTAATCTGGTTGCTGCTCTGTTGACGTAGGCAGAGACTCAACGCTGGACCTACGTATGGCTAGAAAAGAAAGGTTTATTATATGACAAACTGTGTCGGGATCAAGATTTTCTGAAAGGGGACAACCGCTTTAATTTTTTTCTGGACGACCATTATACATTGATATATAACGTAACTCTGGAAATAACAGCTTTCGATAAAGTCTCCAAGATGTCGTTAAGTTCTTATCAAAAATTGGAAATTGCTCCTGGAAGCTGGAAATCACTGTGTCTATAATGAGGACAGGACCTTCTTCAGGGTTCTGGACAATACACACAATGTACCAGAAAAATAACATGAAGCTGCCTTCACCTGGTGTCCAAAGGAGCAGCTGCTCCTGGTAAAGAGCAGTACAGGACATGTAATACCGCACTACACTGTAAATAGCAAATTAGTGTATGAACTTCAATAAAACAGGTGTTTTACAAGTGAAATGCCCATGACGGTTGAAGAAATCCTCCAGCCATTCACCTGTGCAACAGATTAGTCCTATCTGTGGCATTGTATGTGGAGTATGGTTTTAAGTTACAGCCCATGAAAAACCATTCTATGTTGGAAAAGTTGTAACCTGAAGGTTTATACATTCAATTGTAAAGTAAACTGCTTGTGGATCACCCAATGCCTTTAAAAGGAAACTTCTCAGCAGGTTTTTAGACCATAAACTAACATCATTTATATAAAGCATTTGAAAAGCTGATGACATTCCTACCTTTGTTTTATAAATCCATTTCTCCGTTTTCAAGAAATCCTTTGGAGAATGTTCATGCAAATTAGATTGCAAGTGCAGGAACTTGGTCTGTACTTACAGCTCTACGGCCTTTATCATGCTTTCTCATCCCGTAGCCAGGCCTCCTGTCAATGACTGACAGGTCACTAAGTGTAGCCTACCACCCATCCAAGATCTTGATCACACACTGTAATTTCTGGTGGCGACGCATGTGTCGCATGGGTCCTGATGGTCTTGCAAGAGCAGGACTATCTATCTGCACATGCTCAGTCTCCAGGAATAAGAGTGCCTGCACAAAATCTCTGTCAGAGGAGCAAGTCATAGAGAAGAGTGACCTGTCAGTCATTGACAGGAGGCCAGTAATGGGATGAGAAAGAGGGAGAGAGGCCGTAGTGCTGTACAGACCATGCCCCTGCACTTGAATATACAATCGCTTATGGATATCTAGAAAATGGAGAAACAGATTGATATAAAACAAAAGGTGTGGACATCATCAACATTTCAGATTCTTTACATAGATGACAATAGTTTAGGGTCTAAAAACCTGCTGACAGTGTTCCTCTAAATATTGGACTGGTTTGTATAAAACTCAGAAGAGACTGACTTAAACTTTTTTGCAAATTCTGCAGCTACAAGAGAGGGAAGACAGTGGGACTCCTCATAGAGAAGATAAATGATTTGTTACAGTCTCTGCCTTTCGTCTTGTTCTATACATGCCACTAAATAAATGCCTAATTTGCAATTCAGGACGCTGCAAACCTGCTGAAATTTCATCTTCACGGTGCATTGACGATATTATATATTACTTCTAACTGTGATATAAACAGTCTCAGTTATAGAATTTATGAAGAAGTTGAGCAATAAAAAATAATGCAATGTTAAAATGTTGCGTCGGATTTATAAACACACTTATGGTCCAGCACAATGTGCCGAATATAAAAAAAAAGACACAAACTGGCACAAACTACAGCTACAGCTCAGCCCCCAACTGACCATAAACTTTAAACTGTTAGTAAAATGTTGTTGCAACAGAAAGGAGGTGTATTTTAAAGAAATGTTATGCTATTAAAATAAAAAAAGAGAAATAAGAATTATAAAAGAATATACACATAACCGAATGAGAAGAAAAACATTGCATTTAAACCCCAATGTGTTTTATTTATTTATTTTTTTACTATAAATGGCTTTGTCTTGGACTAGTTAAATAAAATGACTTAATTAACAATCACAACATTTAAAGGGATTGTCCACTACTAGGACAACCCCTTCTCATTCTGAATGTTTACCCCAGTTAAAATAAAGACACCTATACTCCCTTCCCGTGCCGGGGCCGTTCCAGCGGGGTTGGCACTCGCGTTCCTGGGGCTCACATGAGGTTGTTACATCACGTAAGCCCGGCGCCCAATCAACATCGGTGTAACTGTCCTCGCCTTCAGACGTATAAGTAATCAACAGGGAGTGAGAGCTGCGGCACCTGCACAGGACGGGAGTATAAATGTTTTTGTTTTAATGGGGACAAAGTTTCAAACTGAGAAGGGGTCGTCTTAGTAGTGGACTATGCCTTAAAGGACTTGTACAGTTTAATTTTTTACTCCATTAGCTTCCTCTGCTTAAAAATGACAAAGAAAGCTGTACTCATCCACTGCCGCTCCTGCTCCATGCTGCAGCCTCCCATCTTTGGTGGCGTCATTTCGACATCACAAGAGCTATCGCGAGAGTGGCACTAGGTGAGTACAGCGGTCTGTCATTTTTAAGTACATGAAGCCCAGAAAGTAAAAAATGAACTTAACAAGAGAACCCATTTAACTCCTTCTTATTGCATTCTCCACTGTTATATACTACAGAAAAACATCCATTATTTCTTCTGGCAGAGTGAAATCATAATGGTGGCCCAACAAACAGTCAGCGTCGGCTCAGGTATTGCCTTAATCCCTTTACCCCCGAGGGTGGTTTGCACGTTAATGACCGGGCCAATTTTTACAATTCTGACCACTGTCACTTTATGAGGTAATAACTCTGGAACGCTTCAACGGATCCCACTGATTCTGAGAATGTTTTTTCGTGACACATTGTACTTCATGATAGTGGTAAAATTTCTTCGATATCACTTGCGTTTATTTGTGAAAAAAATCGGAAATTTGGCAAAAATTTTGCAATTTTCAAAATTTCAATTTTTATGCCCTTAAATCAGAGAGATATGTCACACAAAATAGTTAATAAATAACATTTCCCACATGTCTACTTTACATCAGCACAATTTTGGAACAAAAATTTTTTTTTAGTAGGGAGCTATAAGGGTTAAAAGTTGACCAGCGATTTCTCATTTTAACAACAAAATTTACAAAACCATTTTTTTTAGAGACCACATCACATTTGAAGTGACTTTGAGGGGCCTTTATGACAGAAAATACCCAAAAGTGACACCATTCTAAAAACTGCACCCCTCAAGGTGCTCAAAACCACATTCAAGAACTTTATTAACTCTTCAGGTGCTTCACAGGAATTTTTGGAATGTGGAAGAAAAAAATGAACATTTAACTTTTTTCACAAAAATATTACTTTAGACCCAAATTTTTTTATTTTCGCAGGGGTAACAGGAAAAAATGGACCCCAAAATTTGTTGTGCAGTTTCTCCTGAGTAAGCCGATACCCCATATGTGGGTGAAAACCACTGTTTGGGCGCACGGCAGGGTTCAGAAGTGAAGGAGCGCCATTAGACTTTTTGAATGTAAAATTTGCTTGAATAATTAGCGGACGCCATGTTGCGTTTGGAGAGCCCCTGATGTGCCTAAACAGTGGAAACCCCCCACAAGTGACACCATTTTTGAAACTAGACCCCTTAGGGAACTTATCTAGATGTGTGGTGAGCACCCTGAACCCCTAGGTGCTTCACAGAAGTTTATAACATTGAACCGTAAAAATAACATTTTCACATTTTTTCAACAAAAACGTTTTTTCAGCCCCCAATTTTGCTTTTTCACAAGGGTAACAGGTTGCATTTTGGGAGTCCCTGATGTGCCTAAATAGTGGAAACCACCCCACCCTCCCCCCAGTGACTCCATTTTGGAAGATATACCCCTCCAGGATTTTATCAAGGAGTATAGTGAACATTTTGAACCCAGAGGTACGACACAGAATTTGATAACATTAGGTCATCATATTGAATAAGTTGTCATTAGTCTTGAGTGCAAGTGCTCGCTATTTGAGTTAGCATCAGGTACTAGGGTATGCACCAAGTATCGCGGGTGCTCAAGTGACATGTTCGAGTCTCTGCCCCGCATGTTTTTTTTATTAGACACCCCAAAAAAAACATGCGTGGATCGCTCGTGCATGGCAGGCAATCCCCGCAAGGTTTTTTAGGCTGTATAACAGCTGCAAAACATTTGGGGAGGAGACTTGAGCATGTCACTCGAGCACCCGCCATACTCGGTGCATACCCAAGCACCCGATGCAAACTCAAGTAGCGAGCACTTGCGCTCACTAGTCGACATATCGTCATTTTTTTTTTCTTTACTTCTGAAAAAATCCCAACCCCAACCTTAGCCCAACCCTAACCCTAGCCTACCCTTAGCCTAGCCCTAGCCCAACCCTAACCCTAGGCCAACCCTAACGCCAACCCAAACCCTAGCACAACCCTAACACAACCCTAACCCTAGCACAACCCTAACCCTAAAGTTTATTTTTTACGCCGTTCCTCGTGTGGTATAAGTGATTAGACGACGCTATTCTTCGGGTCGGTGCAATTACAGCGATGCCAGATTCATATCGACTTTTTATGACTGACAGCTGTCACACACTAAAAGACGCATTTTTTTGCAAAGACTAGTTTTCGCATCGCCATATTTTGAGAGCTATAATTTTTTTTTGCGGGACAAGTTGACGTTTTTATCGGTATCATTTTTGGGCAAATGACATTTTTTGATCGCTTTCTATTCCGATTTTTGGGAGGCAGAATAAACAAAAGCCAACAATTCAGGAATTGTTTTTTTGTTTTGTTTTGTATACCGTTCTGCGTGTGGTAAAATTGATAAGGTAGCTTTATTCTTCGGGTCAGTACGTTTACAGCGGTACCGCATTTTTTTTATTTTTTTTTATTTTGGCGCTTTTACACAATAAAAACTATTTTATAGAAAAAAGAATTGTTTTTGCATCGCTTTATTCTGAGAGCTATAACTTTTTTATTTTTCTGTTGTTGGAGCTGTATTGCGGCTTGTTTTTTGCGGGACAAGATGACGTTTTCAGCGTCACTTTCTGACATTTTTATTACTTGTTCACATTGTCCCACTATGGGACTTTCACTTTTTGCAGCCTATCAGAGCTGCACAGGGAGAAGTTACTTTGGTCGTGCACTGCGCATGACCAAAGCAACTTCCTGCCTCCTGGTGACCTGGATGTTGTCATGATGACGTCGGGTCACCATGGCAACATCCGGGACCGGATTCAGATGCCGCTGGACGCCGGCAGAGAAGGTAAGTATTGCGCTTACCTCCTCTTGCCACCGGAATGCTGCGATCGCAGCATTTCGGGGGTTAATCTGCCGGGAGTGGTGCGGGACCACTCCCAGCGCATAGCACCGGGTGTCAGCTGTGACAACCAGCTGACACCCGGCAGCGATCTCGCCCGCACCGCTTGTGTGCGGGCGAAATTGCCAGGGCGTATTAATACGTATCAGGCCCATAAGGCCCAGGGCACAGATAAGTACTAATACGCCCTGGGTCAGAAAGGGGTTAAAGGGGTTTTCCTATGAACAAAATTAAATTTTTTTCAGTAGTTCTTGGAATAATAATAAGTTCCACAATTGGATGTGTTTAAATAAAATGTTCCTGTGCTGAGATAATCTTATAAATGTTCCCCTGCTGTGTACTGTGTAATGGTTGTGTCTGACCGTGGTGGAAAATGGTCTGATCATACCACAACTCCTGGGCTGGGGAGGAACAGAGTATACAGATATTACAGCAGGGGATCACAGCTGATTCTTTCTTTGAAGCAAAACATTGTTTAAAAACAGGCAGTGAAATGTTTTACCTCACAGAAAGAATCAGTTGTGATCCCGTGCTGTCCTGTCTGTATACTCTTTCCCCCACCCCCCCCTGCCCAGGAGATGTGGTATGATCAGATTATGGTCCTGCATGGTCAGACACAGCCATTACACAGTACACAGCAGAGACACATTTATAAGATTATCTCAGCACAGGAACATTTTATTTAAACACATCCAATTGTGGAAATTATTATTATTATTCCAAGATCTATTGATTAAAATGAACTTTTGTTTGTGGGAAAACCCCTTTAAATCATTCTGGTATTAAGAAATAATATTTAGGTTGGTCGCACCAGAACACCTTCTGGACATGTGCACAAATGTATTGTTTCTTTTGAAAAAATGTGAAATTTCTTCATTATATTCTGCTCTGATACTGCATGACGGGTTAACTGTCTGGCTTAAGAGTCCATTCAATACATATGCAATGTAATACCATTATATTAGTGCTGGCCAAATACCTGTAGTGTTTTTCACAAAATGATTTAATCTCCAGATGCAGTGATTATATAAACCAGAGAACCTGAAATAGCATTCGGCTTACAGCTCCTGTAATAATGCCATCCGCATATGTTAAGTCCCAGGTGGACTCTGTACTGGAAATTTAGGGAGCAGTTCCCTGCATGATTGTTTTCAGTTCTCCATAGGAAAAACAGTCGGGGGGCATGGTGTCTTCTAAATCTTGGGTCACCTGTTGCAATGTTTTTGCAGGAAATGAGAACTGCAAACAGCTGCAAGGGGGAAGACTGACAATATGTAGGCACATTGCGCCAAAAGTGCACAACACAAAAAGCAAGTTTTCAGTGATCTCAGACAGATGTCTGTCCAGACTCTGAAGACTTCCATTGAAGGAGAACTCACCACCTCTCGTGGCCGCCTGTTCCACTCATTGATCACCCTCACTGTCAAAAAGTTTTTTCTAATATCTAATCTGTGTCTCCTCCCATTCAGTTTCATCCCATTGCTTTTAGTGTTTTCATGTGCAAATTAGAAGATGGTTGATCTCTCTATACTGTGACAGCCCTTCAGATATTTGTAGACAGCTATTAAGTCTCCTCTTAGCCTTTTTATTTGAAAGCTAAACATTCCCAGATCCTTTAACCGTTCCTCATAGGACATAGTTTGCAGTCCACTCACCATCCTGGTAGCTCTTCTCTGAACTTGCTCCAGTTTTCTTATGTATTTTTTAAAATGTAATACCTAGAACTGGACACAGTATTCCAGAGGAGGTCTGACAAGGAGGAGTAGAGGGGGATAATTACTTCACATGATCTAGACTATATGCTTCTCTTAATACATCCCAAAACTGTGTTTGCCTTTTTCACTGCTGCGTCCTTACAGAACACAGACAGAAAGGCTTATAGAAGATACTTGGGGTAAGTAATGGCTCCTTTATATATAGCTTATATGTTAGGAAGTGACATTCAGCATGGAGAAGAAGCTGAATCCATAGCAGGCATGGCAAACGCTCGCTCTTTACATGAGCAGAAGCCCTCACATTCCAGCATTCGGAATTGTGGAAGTATACCAGATGTCCTGGAAATCAAGGCAAGGTTCGAGGCTGTCCACATATTTTTGCGTTTCTGCTCAGTACCTAAAATGATATAGAGAGGTCAACTTCTAACTGAAGCCACCTGAAGAATGATAGTGTCATTTGTTTTTTATTGCTTCAGGATTAAGATGGAACATGTACCCAGTGTAGGGTTTGGTACTCACTCAGCAGCGTTAGAGGTAGACACAGGATACGGTTTCTTTAAAAATGTTCAAGGCAGGTTTATTATGCTGCATAAACCACACTTTTAGAAGTAAACAAAAGACAGCCTTGTCCGGCACAGTGTAACAAAACCAGAAAATAAACAGTCCAATACAATATGGCGGGTTCGCCCGCTCATGGTCAGTGTCCTTTAGCACAAACACTCTGGAGGTCTCCACACCTCCAGCCACAGACACTAAATGAGATGCTCGGTCTCCATTTTATACAGACGTCCTGGGGTGGGGATATGTGAGCAGCCAATCCCACCCGTCTCTTATGACTGCTCGTAAAAACGGCCATGATACGCCCAATTAACCCTCTTAGCACAATGTGTTCCAGAGCATGCTTTCCCGGGTTTTACATCACTCAAGCTACCAACCGCAGCGATACATATCTCCCCTCAAAGACATGTCCGGTAGCCATCTTACACCAGCGATGTCATTTTGATATAGCTGTGCATTTTAATTGGGAAAACCCAGTCAATAGCTCCCCATATACCTTGTGTGCGCTCAGCCTGTAGCATACTATACATTTACACTTGGATGAAAGTAAACCACTCAAAAGCTTTATATTAGCAGTATGTGATGGTAACTCACCAAAATATTTTTCATCACAGTCTCCATGGCAAATTTCTTCACAATCTCAGGAGGGGCAATGGACCCAGCAATCACTCCTGCAATTATGGTCAATGACAATTTATCACAATCTAGCTTTGTTGTAGAAATCCTTTTTTATGATAATAAACCACATTAACAAAGAAGATTCCTTAGAGCGTCATTTCGATTGAACACAATCAATATAAAGAAAGCGGAAGAATATTATAATTACGCAGTTCAATCAGGGTCTAAAGCCTATTAAATTACTTTTACATGGATTTACAAGCAAATAATATCATTGATTAGACCATTGTGAGCACTCTAGATTACACTGCATTTCCCTGGTTACATTTTCTGATAATGACAGTAGTATCCTATTACATAAAATAAGAAAAAATACAGGGTAAGAAAGGAATCAAGGAACAGGGTGCAGGGGAAATGGAAACATATTGGATACACAGTCAACCAAGCCAAAGAAGACCCCTGCGGAAGCAAAGAATCCATTACGGCATTGGGACTGTCAGCAATTTGTTGCTCCAAATACCAAGTTGTGAGGCTGAAACAAGGTCTAATGTCTCTTTAAATGTGGTGGTATAGTAAGAAATCTTTCCCATAATTTCACTTTATGAAATGATTCTATACAAATCATTTGAAATAGTTAGGAGAACTTATCTAGGAGAATACGGAGATGGAGAAGTACCTATTCACCATTACAACATTGCTTTTCATGCACATGGGACCTCAATCCTAGTTCTATAAAGTCTTAAAAAGCAACCATGTAAAATAAAATCTTAGTACGGTCTGTCCAGTATATGCAGACAGAAGAAATGTGACATTTTAGAATGCAAATATCGCTCGCAGCTGACAAGCAAATGTCTGAAAAAGTTCTAACGGCACTGCAGCTCCCTCCACATTGATGGTGATGTCAACCTTCTCTGGGCTTCCTTCTCTTCATGGCTAGTGACGGCACAGTTCTCTCAGCTGCCTCCTAATCCTAGCTAGTGACGGCTAGTTTACATTTTGCTAGTATGGAAAGTGTCTCACGACCATCTCTCAAGAGCTGAATGTGTTTTAAGGTAAGACAGGGTGGGGCACAGCTTTATAAGAACCTCTGGTGACCCAGGTTCCATCAGGATTCTATGGTTCAGCTAAATAGGGTCCTGCAACTGACAACCTTGTAGACAGTAAAGTAAAGTAATTCTAGGATAATCACCACACAATTTAATTCACAGATAACACATTCCCTTTAATAAAGATAAAAAAAATAACCTATTGTTTAAATCAGGTTCTTATATTAAATTACATTTTTTTTTTTACATTTTTTATCTTTTTTTTTTCAACTTTCCATATAACTATATAAAAAAAACCTTCAGAAATCTTGCAATTTTCACACTGGCCACTAGAATTTACACTTGACTCCCACTTCCTGTTCTGTACAGAAAACTTTTCAGCAGTCTCATTGTCATCCCAGACAGGATTACAATGACAGATAACACCTCTAGCAGATATCACATAATGTCAATGGTGGGTCATGTGTTATCGCAGCTCACCTTCACCTCCGCAATGACTTTTGGCCAGATTAGGGCATGCTCAGATTATACTTCAATACAAACAAGTAGGGTTTTAATCAGTCTATTGCTGTTAATGTCCATGTGAAGAACAAGAGAGTTGGAGTCGAATATTAAGCCAAGTTGCCAGCTAGTGGGCCAATAGAGAATTAATAATATAGATAATAAAAACATCATTATAAAAAAATATATATTCAACTTAAAAGCCTGATTTGCAAAATAAAAAAAATAACCTATGACACGTTCCCTTTATGACCTGGCTTATGTCTGTCTGGCAATGATAACTTTTTTAAACTGATGTGGTGATTTTGAGGTTAAGTACATGTTCTGAAAAGCTTGCTAATGGCCTATCCAAAATGTTCTTATAGAAGCCCATGGTAGCCTGACGCAACACTATCCGACCTGGCAACTGTACCGTACAATAATACTCTAGTAAAACAGGTCGCAAACAACAAACCTGATTGACAGGTTTTGTTTCAGATTAAAGTAGACCTGTCACTTGCTCAGGAAAATTGAGATAAAAATCTTGTAAAAAAAAATCTCTGAGGTCCCCTGATTCTACTGCTCTTTTCCGTTTTGTGCTGTGTTTCTCCATTGTAGAAATATTCACATTTGTTTCCTCTGGAGCACGGTATGTGAAATCTCTGCTTTGCAGTCCAACTGGGTGTTTCTTCACAGTCTTCTCTGGAGTCATGCGCTTTCACCCCTTTCTCTCAGATGCTGCCAATCACAGCTTGGCAGCGTCTGAGACTACTAAATCACCTGCAGAGCTGTGATTGGTAGAATTCAAAAGGGAGGGATAAATGTGCACACCCCCCAAAGAAGACTGTGAAGAAACGCCCAGTTAGACTGCAAGGCAAAGATTTCACATGGCGCACTCCAGAAGCAACTAATGTGAATCTCTACAATGCATTGAATCCCCTCCAAACTAATAATTGGAGATTTTTATCCGTGAATTGTTAAAATGCACGTGTTACATGCCTCAAGGCCTCCATACACATTAGATAAAAATCTGCAGACCAAATACAGTGGGAATGGCCAACCATCTAGTGTGTTACCATGGCCAATCGTTTGGAGATATGCCACCACCAGAAGTGTCTGGTAGAAGACACAGCCATGTTTGGCCAAACTGAATGGGCATGTGAATGGGGGAGTTGAGATAGATAGCCGTCGTCCAAACAAGCATACCGCTGATCGCTCTCTGAGGTGTATGGGAACATTAAACGCAAGTTCCCAATATGAGTCTTTGACGCTGCAAAAAAAAATATTGTCTTACAGTTTCAGCAAAGTGGAAGGGATTTATGGAAATCTCTGTGTGCTTCCTTGAAAAATGTCTGGTTAAAATTAACAGCTGAGAATTTAACGGTTAATGAAACTATATGGGGACTATGTGTTTTGGATGGAGTCGAGCTTAAAACTTAGAACGAAGGCATGCCATGATGATGAGTTTGCATTCATTTTTTTTCCAAAGAAAGCATATAGGAAATTCCAGGCACTGTTCCACAGACACGGACCCCACAAATATCTGAGAGATAAATAAATCGGCAAAACCACTGGAAACTTGTGTCCTGGAATTTTATGAGAATGGTAAAGAAAAATACTCTATATAGTCACAAACTGAAATCCATAACCAGTTTATCATATTTTAGCCACATACCAGAGGTTAGAGTAGAAGCTTGAGCAGCAAAGTCTGGCTGTCCCAAAAGGTCTATGTACATTGTAGGAGTCCCATACATAAATGTGCATCTGTAAGAGATTAACAGAACCACTCATGGAAATTCAGAGCACACAGGCAGCCTTCATATTAACGTTCAACGCTTCCTGACATTTATCCACAGAAGGTTCCACAGAAATATATTATATACTACATTGTGAGTATATACTGCATTTGCATTCAGACAGACAAGTAATAAGACATTATGAAATGTTAAAAAAAAGATAATGCTACAAGTCACTCCTCACCTTCTATTAAGCAGACTAGTCACATCTCTCCCTGTCTGGCTTCTCAAACTAGGTTTTCTATGAAAAGCTGGAACATTTCAAAGAAAAACATACCAGGTTGCAATCATGCGACCAGGCTCGGATTCATCCTGGCTGAGGTTTAAGCAGCATGAATCCAGTGACAGGTTCCCTTTAATGTAAAACATAATATTCTGGCTGCCTGCTGTCACCATCAGAGGGAGCAGTGACGTTACTCTATGCTGTTAGCGTATCCAGCTGTATACTCATTAGATCAGGACTTTGCATAGTCCTATTTTATTACTCATAGATACAAGTTCTACCACCCATGTTGCTCTTTACTTTGGGAATTGGGTCTGAATGAAGTCTTTTAGTGGCAAATAAAAGACTGCAAAATCTTGATATCCTCCTCTCTCCCTTGCACCTCGTGGTTCTCCAGCCTCCCACTTGCTTCTGTAGTATTTCAGTTCATTCTAAACCAGATCCTTGCACAAGTAAGTCAGCCCCTTCCTACCTAACCCTAATCGTTCATGCTAAGACATTAGAAATTATGTGACCGCAAGGGGCTGGCAATCTTTGTTTGTTCAAACCTTCTGCGATCATATGACCAGTGACAAGGTATAGTAAAGAAATAATTTGAAAATGTAGTTCTGAGTAATTACTATCTGAAAAACGAAAAAAATCTCAAATTACACTTATAGTCTAAACTGCTGTGACGTCACTTGCGGGGGCAGGTCTCTGCACACTGGATATTCTTCTTACAACATGCACTGACAGTGCGCTCTCCTGCCGGCTCGTTTATCCTGATCAGAGTTGGCGAGAGAGCGCACTGTCAGTGTGCATATTGCACAGTGACAAGAATCTACTGAGCATATTTCAAAATTGACAACCGACACATGCTCAGTAGAGCAGGGACTAACCCAGCCCCTGCAACGCATTGAGCGCAGCCTTTGGCCCCTGATGACAACTCATTTGAGTATCCCAGCATGCAATGGGATTTTCAAACAAAGTGTCATCAAAAAGGAAGTAGTAAAAAAAAAAAGTAGTTAGATGGTGTAGTAAGGGAATGGTAGGGACTTTTTAATTAAAATATATTAGATGACAGATTAGATTATGTTATTAAATGGAGAGACTTTTAGGATCAAAGTTAAATTGTGTTTTGGACCATCCGATTAAAAATATAAAGATATATACTTCTCCTGTGAAATGGCCTGCAACAAAGCTTGAGCATCAAAGCCAGGAGATGGAAAAACAATAGTCAGCCCATACACGGCCATCACAAGGCTGCCTAACACGGAGCCCATGCAGTGGTACATAGGCACAGGAAGCGCCACCCGGTCTCCCTGGGATGGAAAAGAAACACCAGTAAGTCTGTAGAAGAGTCTAAGCATGCTTATGTAACAAATGTACTTATCTGCTCTCACCTTCCTCCAGTTGAAGCCCATCCTCCACCCTACCAAACTTGCATTGTTTACAATATTGTGGTGGCTCAGTGCCGCCCCCTTGGGATATCCAGTTGTTCCCTAAAATAAAAAAATGAAAAGCAAGGTGATTAAGTAATAAGGTCTCCCAAGTAGATCAGGTTAGGGTATTTAATAGGATCTGTCACCAGGTTTTTGCCACCTAATCTGAGAGCAGCATAATATGGAGACAGAGACCCTGATTACAGCGATGTGTGACTTACTGGGCTGTTTAGTGTAGCTTTGATAAAAAAACACAGCTTTATCAGCAGGAGATTATCACTAGATTACTAGGAAATCTGCTGCTATGTAGTCTTCCACATTCATGAGCCCCGTATAACCCGCCCCCACCACTGATTGGCATCTTTCTGCGCACACTGTGCATAGGCAGAAAACTGCCAATCAGTGGTGTGGGTGGGATTATAGAGATCAACATACAAATAACTACTATATCTGCAGTAGATAATAAAATGATTTTATCAAAATGACAGCAAGCAAGCCAGTAAGTGACACATCGCTGGTATCAGGGTCTATGTCATCACATTATACTGCTCTCAGATGGGGTAACAAACGCATGGTGACAGATTCCCTTTAAAATTGTTGTGCAGACAAGATGAACACTAAAAAAGTCAAAATTCAATTTATACAGCATGTGAGATAAAAGCAAGTATACAGAATTACACTAGACAAATATTCTGGCAATTATATGGAGAAAATTATCCTTCAACTTCTAAACAGAGCACACTAATAAGGCAGGTGTTAGAAATGTGTCCTGCATCTTCACTATGAGAGCTTATGGCTGCTGCTCTATTGGCAGAGTACGGGTTGCAGGAATTGACAGTGAATATTTGTTTTTTTAACTCCTGCGTTTTTATCAGATCATATAGACTGAGCTACAAATTAAAAATCAGCATTAGAAGTGTGTGACGGCAGTGGGTGTGGACCCGCTGCGCCGTTGGCCGAGCTTACCCTGGAGTGGCGTAACTAAGTGGCTACCTGGTCTTCACTAGAGTCTCTGATGGTGAGGATAGGCTTGGGCCGTTAGGGTAGTCACCAAGTGCCACTCCAGGGCTGTGCCCAAACCTGCAGCGGCTGACTTATGGGTCAGAAGCACAACACGAAGAACAGAGTGCACAGACCAAGACATGGTCAGCCAGTCCGAGGTGGGGCGGGCAGCAGAGGATCAAAATACGATCAGACAAAACGAGTTAACAAGCCAGGTCAGTAGCAGGAGAGACAAAACGATAATGAACCAAGACACGATACTAGGAAGGAACTGCAGCTAGGAACCTAAGTTCAGGCAAGGTGTGTGTGTGTGTGGGTGGTGGGAGCTGCCCAATATATCCCCTGCTGACAGGGGATAGGCCAGGTAAGCGAAACTCTGCAGGACACAGCGGGTTAAAATTCCTGCAGAGTCTGGCTGTGCCTCCGTATAGGTGGAGACTCTCCAGCAACAGGAGGATGCAACAATGCTGGGAATGCTGCAAGAGGCAGCTCAGCGACACCACCTGACCCTGGGAGGAGCAGAGCAGCGACCGCAATGAATAGGAAAAAGCCCACTAACCATGCGAGTGACAGGCATGACCAAGTAAAGAACAAGCAAATGCGAATCTTCTTTCTCACCCACTTACAGTGCAGTGACTGGTTATTAATAATGCCAACAATTTCCACAGCGTAGCACTTTACAGACATCATCACCACTGTCTCCATTGTGGTTCACTATCTAAATTCCCTATCAGTATGTCTTTGGAGTGTGAGAGGAAACCCATACAAACGCAAGGGGGAACATACAAACTCCTGTTGTCCTAGGTGGGATTTGATCCCAGGAACCCAAGGCTACAGTGCTAACCACTGAGTTCAGGGAATAGGTCATAACTCAATGAACTAATATATTAAATAGGTTTTCTACTACTCGGACAACCCCTTCTCAATCACTATGTTTCCACCTTTAAAATAACACATATACTCAATTCTGGTGCCAGCGCTGCTCCAGCAGTGTCAGCACTGGCTCTCCAGGGGCTTGCATGACATTGTTATGTCATGTGATCCCTGCGGTCAATCAGCGGACGTTTCACTCTCACCTCCTTCAAATGTAACTGGCATCAGTTCTTCCAGATGTCTGATTTGTTCAAAGGAGGGGAGAGTGAAGCAGAATCTGATTGACCGCATGGATCATGTGACACGATATCATCCGAGCTCCAGGAGAGCCAGCACCGGCACTGAAGGCGAGTATAAGTGTTATTATCTTATAAGGGGGAAACCGTGATTAAGAAGGGGTTGTCATAGAAGTACACAACAAATTCAAAGAGTTAAATACTCTGTTACATATTTAGTAAAAAAAATTGAGTATAGGAGTAAAATCCCAGGTGAATCTACATGTAACAAATGCAGATTTTTCTGGAGACCTGCAGCAGATGTCACATTATTGCAGGAAAATCTTTGTAGGATGTCTTCCTCTGAAGAGGACAGGTTACTTGTGTAGCCAGATAAGCTGCACAAGGACGCAGCAGCCTGCACACCGAATTCATTTGAGTCTTATGGCAGAGCATAGCTGCGCTCCCAATGTGGAGAGGATCATTTTCTATTCAAGTGTCTGCTTTTACCACATTAGGTATAGGCTCAATATCGGGTGCCAGTGAAAGTGAGAGAGATGTCATTGCATGGAGATGAGGAGCTTCCAGGAGGACATGGGGCGTGGAGGTACAGTCATATGAAAAAGTTTGGGCACCCCTATTAATCTTAAGCTTAATGTTCTATAAAAATTGGTGTTTTTGCAACAGCTATTTCAGTTTGATATATGTAATAACTGTTGGATACAGTAATGTTTCTGCCTTGAAATGAGGTTCATTGTACTAACAGAAAATGTGCAATCTGCATTCAAACAAAATTTGACAGGTGCATAAGTATGGGCACCTCACCAGAAAAGTGACATTAATAGTTAGTAGATCCTCCTTTTGCAAAAATAACAGCCTCTAGTCGCTTCCTGTAGCTTTTAATGAGTTCCTGGATCCTGGATGAAGGTATTTTTGACCATTCCTCTTTACAAAACAATTCCAGTTCAGTTAAGTTTGATGGTCGTCGAGCATGGACAGCCCTCTTCAAATGATCCCACAGATGTTCAATGATATTCAGGTCTGGGGACTGGGATGGCCATTCCAGAACATTGTAATTGTTCCTCTGCATGAATGCCTGAGTAGATTTGGAGCGGTGTTTTGGATCATTGTCTTGCTGAAAGATCCATCCACTTTGTAACTTCATATTTATCACTGATTCTTGAACACTATTGTCAAGAATCTGCTGATACTGAGTGGAATCCATGCGTCCCTCAACTTTAACAAGATTCCCAGTGCCAGCATTGACCACACAGCCCCAAAGCATGATGGAACCTCCACCAAATTTTACTGTGGGTAGCAAGTGTTTTTCTTGGAATGCTGTGTTTTTTTGCCACCATGCATAACGCCTTTTTGTATGACCAAATAACTCAATCTTGATTTCATCAGTCCACAGGACCTTCTTCCAAAAAGAAATTGGCTTCTCCAAATGTGCTTTTGCATACCTCAGCCAACTCTGTTTGTGGCGTGCTTGCAGAAACGGCTTCTTTCGCATCACTCTCCCATACAGCTTCTCCTTGTGCAAAGTGCCTTGTATAGTTGACCGATGCACAGTGACACCATCTGCAGCAAGTTGATGCTGCAGCTCTCTGGAGGTGGTCTGAGGATTGTCCTTGACTGATCTCACCATTCTTCTTCTCTGCCTTTCTGATGTTTTTCTTGGCCTGCCACTTCTGGCCTTAACAAGAACTGTCCCTGTGTTCTTCCATTTCCTTACTATGTTCCTCACAGTGGAAACTGACAGGTTAAATCTCTGAGACAGCTTTTTGTATCCTTCCCCTGAACAACTATGTTGAATAATCTTTGTTTTCAGATCATTTGACAGTTGTTTTGAGGAGCACATGATGCCACTCTTCAGAGGAGATTCAAACAGGAGAACAACTTGCAAGTGGCCACTTTAAGTAGCTTTTCTCATGATTGCATACACCTGGCTATAAAGTTCAAAGCTCCATGAGGTTACAAAACCAAAAAAAGTGCTTTAGTAAGTCAGTAAAAAGTAGGTAGGAGTATTTAAAACAAGAAAATGATAAGGGTGCCCATACTTATGCACCTTTCAAATTTTGTTTGAATGCAGATTGCACATTTTCTGTTAGTACAATAAACCTCATTTCAAGGCAGAAACATTACTGTGTCCAACAGTTATTACATATATCAAACTGAAATAGCTGTTGCAAAAACACCAATTTTTATAAAACATTAAGCTTAAGATTAATAGGGGTGCCCAAACTTTTTCATATGACTGTAAATAGCTAACACCAACACTATTAGAGACTATGGGCCCGATTCATTATTGCATTTGATGAGTTGTGTTTTGCACCTTTTTTGGTTTTGTCATATTCATCTCTCCATTGGCACCTCTTTTAAAGTCACTTTTTAAGTGTTCACCTTTTTTACACTATGGGCAGAGTTTATAATTTCCAGATATTTTAGCCGGATTCATCATTTATAACTAATTGAAGAATTGCAAATTTTGTTGCAAATGTTCTCCAGTTTCCCCCTGGAGTGATTTTTTTTTGTACACCAGAAAAACAAATATAAAAGAGAATTTTTGTTTTTGGCCAATTGTCTCTTCAGAGAGGAAGAGGACCAGAACTCTAGTGCCACCTACAGGAAGTAGCAATCCTAAAAGTCAATAGTGACCCTTTAACGAGTCTTATCACATGACTTGGGATATAAGCCAGAATCAGAAACTCAATTTTCAGACACTGTTTCGGGGTACTTCAGTGCAAAGTGTGAGTTCTGGTTTGGCTGGGTGAGAGGCGTCAGACGGTATCTAAGGGGTAACGTTTCTACTTGTGGAGAGCGACATGTTAAGCATGTCATGGTGAGGAGACTTTTAAAGCCGTAATGCTCCTCTGGGAAATATGCAAATTGTCTCTTCAGAGAGGAAGAGGACCAGAACTCTAGTGCCACCTACAGGAAGGAGCAATCCTAAAAGTCAATAGTTTTTGGCCAAAATTCATGAACCACTTATGTGATTTGATTAATTAGGCCAAAAAAACGTCAGGGAATACCACAAGAAAAAAAAAAGAGAAGTGACCACAAAATATTGCAAATAATGAATTGGGATCTATGTGCCTGGCATGGCTATGGGGCACACCATGCTTGGCACTGTTTTGTGGTAGAGTCGTGAGTGGTGGGAAAATCAAATTCTGCAAATCAGGTGTTCAAATAGACTTTTTAATGTCTTTGTTTGATCCTTTTCTGGATAAACCAGTGACCAAAAAGTAAATAATTAAAAACAATTCCAGCCATACGCCATATCTAGTAAGAATAAGATCCTTCTTGACCTCGAGAAGTTGCAGGGATCTGAGTAATGATTTTAAAAAAAAGTCACATACAGAGTCACTTATCAAATGCGGAGCTGCTGCCTGTGAGGGACAAGGTCAAAATAGGTAAAAATCAGCATTTATTTAAAAGGCACGGAGTAAAACCAACCACCGGGAAGTCAACAGAAATGGAAATCTGACTTTGAGGGTCTGTTTACACAGTCAGACCGTCTGATATGAGCATCGATCGGTAAACATTTCGGTGGTCATTTGAATGCTTGTTTACACAGGAAGACCAAAGCAAACGATGTGCACTGAGGGCACTATACTAGCTGTGTGATATACTAGATCGCTCTGTGCCCATAGACCGCCATTGTTCTCAGCAATGTCCTGTTTACACTGGAATCTTGTGCACATCTTTAAGAAGCAGGTGTATCTGCATCGTTTTTGAATCAGAAGGCACTTCAGGAAACACAGGCGGTGTTAATGTAGCGCCCCGAGGGTTCGGCCGCTACAGGGGTATTGCACCTCAGTCCAGAGGTGTGATATTCCACTCCCGGGTAAGGATGGAGAATGGACCAGGACTCGTTAGGCTGCATGCACCACACACACCCCATTTCCGAGGGACAGCTCAACGGTGCTCCCACTAGACAGAAGTGCAGGCACGACAGCATCTGTTCCTGGCTGGAGTGGGGAGGGGGGTGGAACACCCAGTGCTGTAGGGGCAGATAGGGGTTGGTTCCTGAGCGTAGATAGGAGCTCATTGGTTGCTGGTCACCTGGGCTCATGGTCAGAGGGAGGTATAAAAGGTGGGCACCATCTTAGAACAGTGTTCAGTCTGTGAGGAGAGGAGAGCTGACAGGGAGCAGCAGCTCAGGCTGAGTGCTGCTCCAGAGGCAGGCCTAGAGAAGAGGCCGGAGCCTGAGAGGAGAAGGAGAAGTGGGCCTGGAGAAGAGGCCGAGGAGGAGGAGAAGACAGAACAGGAAAGAAGGAGAAGAGAGAGAGAGAAACAGAAGGGCTCAGGAACAAGAAGGTGGAAGGGACCCTAAGAACCCACGAGAATCCAGGGTGAAGGGTCAGGCAGATTAAGGGTACCGGATCCCAAGTTGGTGGAGGAGAAACTACACTCAGCCAAAGACCGGTCGTCGTCATCATTTATTGGTGCGACACCTCATCAAACCTGCTAGGAAGGCACCATATAGGACAGCGGAGGACGGGGCCCACGTTTAACCGCACGAGTCCGCGGCAGCTGGACAAAAGTGGGTCACTGGTGAGGCAGGCCAGAGAAAGGATTAAAGGGGGTCCTGTGCCATGCTCCTGAACTGCCTGGGAGTTGACCGAGCCCCTCACCTGGTGGACGCAGCACAGCTCGGGCTGTCATTCCCTGCAGAAGTGACTTGGATATTAACCGTGAGTAAATACCCTGGACTGCAGTACGTTGTCTGTGTGCTTTTTCGCTCCTCCGGCACTACCGGTACTGGGACTCTCACCACCATCACTCCCACCATCCACTACACTGCCCTGGGGCCGCACTCTTCCCGTGGGGAGTCGCATCATCCCAGCTGCATACATCATCAGCCCCAGCGGTCTGCCCTGCAGCGGCGGTTCCTAACAACCGCAATCCACGGGTGGCGTAGTCGGACATAATCAATAGCACATAACGGACTACTACTGGCCTGACCACCCTGAGCCACGGAACCGGGTTGCCACTACTACTCCCATCGTTCCCTATTGCCCGGATCCGAGTGCCCCACGGCCCAGGGGGCGAGTCATTAAGTTTTGTTACACTCTATACATATATAAAAAGTGGTGGCTTCCAAGCAGAAGACAACTGAAGAATGGACCAGTCATTTCTTATAGCTGATTCACGGCTTTCTATGCCTGAAGCGGTTAAAGGGAATCTGTCAGTAGGATCAACCCTCCTAAGAAGTCTATATCGGCATGTAGGTCATAGAAGTCTGAATAATATGATACCTTGATATCTTTGTTCCGAGGTATTATTCAAGGGAAATTCATGCATTTCTTAGTATGTAAATGAGCTCTTAAGATCTATGGGCATGACACCGATCTCCCTGGGAATCTGCCTCCAATGGTTATTTTAAATGAAAGGGAAGTTAACAGTGTGAGGCATGTAATTACTGACAGTCAGCTCCACTAATCTACATGTCTCACACTGGTAAAACTCCATTTAAAACACTCTCTGGAGGCAGATTCTCGGGGAGATCTAGATTGAGGCCATATCAAGGTATCATGTTATTCACCTTCCTATGACCTGCATGCTCATAAAGATGGCTTAGGAGGATTGATTCTACTGACAGATTCCCTTTGAAAGAAGGGACAAAAGACTGAACATATGCACAGCAAGTTGTTTTGACATTGCTGTGCATATGTTCATTCTTTTTCATGCCTGAAAAAGATGCTGTACATACCCCAAGTTGTTTCATTCTTACAAGCAAGCATAACAGAGAAATTCAATTAATAATAATAATTATGTGGTTAAAGCAATCAATGAAAACCACATATACGGAGATCCAGATTACTTCTAATCAATAGCTATACTCTATGCTACTTCCGGGAAATGTATCAGCAGTTAAGGACCAAATTGCAGGAAGGATCTGACTATGGAAAATGTATTTAGAGTAAAAACATTGTTCTCCAAAAATTCTGAACCTCAGGACATATGCAGATGTATACATCTTTGGAATTGTAGCAAAACCAGCATGAGCTAAGAATATAATTTGTCAAAGTGTTTTATCATCTGAATATTTATTTTCCTGCATAAACAACAAAATTGGAATTTACTTAAAATTATAATATAGTAAGTAGCCATTGTGTTGAACTTTGACAAGGTGATTTAACCCCTTTCGGACGTGTGACCTAATAGTACATCATGGTGACCTGGGCCAATTGGACCAATGATGTACTATTATTAGGTCATATGGCAATCGCGCCCGCACACAAGCGGTGCGGGGCAATCGCTGCCGGGTGTCAGCTGATTGTTACAGCTGACACCCGGTACTATGTGCAGGGAGTGGTCCTGCACCGCTCCCGGCACATTAACCTTCTCAGTGCTGCGATCAAAGTCGATTGCAGCATTGCGGGGGCAAGGGGAGGTGATCGCAATACTCACCTCCTCTCCCGGCCTCCAGCACTGTCTGCCACGGCTTCCCGGATGTTGCCATGACGAACCGATGTTGTCATGACAATATCCGGGTCACCAGACAGCAGGAAGATATTTTGGTCATGCAAATGCATGACCAAAGTATCTTCAGCATCTGCAGCGCTGACAGCCTGTATAGCACAGGGATGGTGATGGTGCTCCATCCCTGTGCTATACAGGCGATCAGAATAAAAAAATAAAGTCCCATAGTGGGACACAGAATAAAAATCCAAAAAGTGTTAAAAAATGAAATGGAAAAAAAAAAAAATTTGTAAAAATATTTTAAAAAAAAATAATTCACCAAAAATAAAAATATAATGTACCCATCAATAAATATTATTATGAAAAAAAATAATAAAAGTACATATATTTGGTATCGCTGCGTCTGGAACGACCTGACCTATAAAACTGTCCCACTAGTTAACCCCTTTAGTGAACACGCTAAAAAAATAAAAAACGAAGCAAAAAACAATGCTTTATTATCATACGGCAAACAAAAAATGGAATAACACGTGATCAAAAAGACGAATATAAATAAAAATGGTAACGCTGAAAACGTCATCTTGTCCCGCAAAAAACAAACCGCCATACAGCTCCATCAGCCGAAAATAAAAAAGTTATAGCTCTCAGAATAAAGCGATGCAAAAAAATATTTTTTTCTATAAAATAGCTTTTATTGTGTAAAAGCGCCAAAACATAGAAAAACGATATAAATGTGGTACCGCTGTAAATGTATTGACCCGAAGAATAAAGCTACCTTATCAATTTTACCACACGCGGAACAGAATAAAAAAAAAAAAACATAAAAACAATTCCGGAATTGCTGTTTTTTGTTTATTCTTAGAAAGCGATCAAAAAATGTCATGTGCCCGAAAAAGGTACCAATAAAAACGTCAACTCATCCAGCAAAAAACAAGCCGTCAAATGACTGTCGGCCAAAATATGGAAAAATTATAGCTCTCAAAATATGGCGATACAAAAACTAGATTTTACAAAAAAATGCGTCTTTTAGTGTGTGACAGCTGTCAATCATAAAAACCCGATATGATTCTGGTATCCGAAGAATAAAGTTGTCTAATCACTTATACCGCACGAGGAACGGCGTAAAAAATAAACTCTAGGGTTGGGGTTAGGGTTGGGACTAGGGTTAGGGATGGGATTATTTTCAAAAGTAAGAAAAAAAAAAAAAAAAGATGACGATATGGCAACTAGTGTTGACCGCAATTGCTTGCTACTTGAGTTTGCATCAGGTGGTCGGGTATGCACCGAGTATCACGGGTGCTCGAGTGACATGCTCGAGTCTCCGCCCCATATGCTTCATGGCCAAAAAACCTCGAGGGTATTGCCTGCCATGCATGAGCGATCCCCGCATGTTTATTTGGGGGTGTCTAATAACCGTGAAACATGCGAGCGGGGACTTGAGCATGTCACTCAAGCATGCGCGATACATGGTGCAAACCTGAGTACCCGATGCAAACTCAAGTAGCGAGAACTTGCACTCAAGACTAATGACAACTTATTCAATATGATGACCTAATATTATCAAATTCTGTGTCGTACCTCTGGGTTCAAAATGTTCACTATACCCCTTGATAAAATCCTTGAGGGGTGTAGTTTCCAAAATGGGAGTCACTTGTGGGGGGGGGGTTTCCACTGTTTAGGCACATCAGGGGCTCTCCAAACGCGACATGGCGTCCGCTCTCAATTCCAGCAAATTTTACATTCAAAAAGTCATACAGTGCTCCTTCCCTTCTGAACCTTGCAGTGCGCCCAAACACTGTATTTTCCCCACATATGGGGTATTGGCGTACTCAGAAGAAATTGCACAACAGTTTTTGGGGTCCATTTTCTCCTCTTACCCTTGTGAAAATAAAAAAATTGGGGCTAAAACATCATTTTTGTGGAAAAAGTTTGATTTTTTTATTTTCACGGCTCCATGTTATAATCTTTTGTAAAGCACTTGGGGTTCAGGGTGCTCACCACACATCTAGATAAGTTCGCTGAGGGGTCTAGTTTCCAAAATGCTGTCACTTGTAGGGGTTTTCCATTATTTAGGCACATCAGGGGCACATCCGCTAATTATTCAAGCAAATTTTACATTCAAAAAGTCTAATGGCGCTCCTTCCCTTCCAAACCCTGCCGTGCGCCCAAACAGTGTTTTTCCCCCACATATGGGGTATCTGCTTACTCAGGAGAAATTGCACAACAAACTCCATGGTGCAATTTCTCCTGTTACCCTTATGAAAATGCAAAATTGGGGGCTGAAAAACATTTTTGTGGGAAAAATGTGAAAATGTTATTTTTACAGCTCAATGTTCTAAACTTCTGTGAAGCACCTGGGGGTTCAAGGTGCTCACCACACATCTAGATAAGTTTTCTGAGGGGTCTAGTTTCCAAAATGGTGTCACGTGTGGGGGTTTCCACTGTTTAGGCACATCAGGGGCTCCCCAAACGGCGCTCCTTCTCTTCCGAGCCCTGACGTGCGCCCAAACAGTGGTTCTCCCCCACGTATGGGGTATCTGCGTGCTCAGGGAAAATTGCATAACATAACATTTTTGTGAAAAAAGTTAAATGTTCATTTTTTTTCTTCCACATTCCAAAAATTCCTGTGAAGCACCTGAAGGGTTAATAAACTTCTTGAATGTGGTTTTGATCACCTTGAGGGGTGCAGTTTTTAGAATGGTGTCACTTTTGGGTATTTTCTGTCATAAAGACCCCTCAAAGTCACTTCAAATGTGATGTGGTCCCTAAAAAAATGGTTTTGTAAATTTTGTTGGAAAAATGAGAAATCGCTGGTCAACTTTTAACCCTTATAGCTCCCTAATAAAAAAAAATTTTGCGGCCAAAATTGTGCTGATGTAAAGTAGACACGTGGGAAATGTTATTTATTAACTATTTTGTGTGACATATCTCTCTGATTTAAGGGCATAAAAATTCAAATTTTAAAATTGCAAAATTTTCGCCAAATTTCTGTTTTTTTTCACAAATAAACGCAAGTGATATTGAAGAAATTTTACCACAATCATGAAGTACAATATGTCACGAAAAAACAGTCTCAGAATCCGTTGAAGCATTCCAGAGTAATTACCGGTCATTAACGTGCAAACCACCCTCGGGGGTAAAGGGGTTAAAGGGGGTTTCTTTTTGTGTGCGGGCGCGATTGCCATATGACCTAATAATAGTACATCATTGGTCCAATTGGCCCAGGTCACCATGATGTACTATTAGGTCACACGTCCGAAAGGGGTTAAATCACCTTGTCAAAGTTCAACACAATGGCTACTTACTATATTATAATTTTAAGTAAATTCCAATTTTGTTGTTTATGCAGGAAAATAAATATTCAGATGATAAAACACTTTGACAAATTATATTCTTAGCTCATGCTGGTTTTGCTACAATTCCAAAGATGTATACATCTGCATATGTCCTGAGGTTCAGAATTTTTGGAGAACAATGTTTTTACTCTAAATACATTTTCCATAGTCAGATCCTTCCTGCAATTTGGTCCTTAACTGCTGATACATTTCCCGGAAGTAGCATAGAGTATAGCTATTGATTAGAAGTAATCTGGATCTCCGTATATGTGGTTTTCATTGATTGCTTTAACCACATAATTATTATTATTAATTGAATTTCTCTGTTATGCTTGCTTGTAAGAATGAAACAACTTGGGGTATGTACAGCATCTTTTTCAGGCATGAAAAAGAATGAACATATGCACAGCAATGTCAAAACAACTTGCTGTGCATATGTTCAGTCTTTTGTCCCTTCTTTCAAAGGGAATCTGTCAGTAGAATCAATCCTCCTAAGCCATCTTTATGAGCATGCAGGTCATAGGAAGGTGAATAACATGATACCTTGATATGGCCTCAATCTAGATCTCCCCGAGAATCTGCCTCCAGAGAGTGTTTTAAATGGAGTTTTACCAGTGTGAGACATGTAGATTAGTGGAGCTGACTGTCAGTAATTACATGCCTCACACTGTTAACTTCCCTTTCATTTAAAATAACCATTGGAGGCAGATTCCCAGGGAGATCGGTGTCATGCCCATAGATCTTAAGAGCTCATTTACATACTAAGAAATGCATGAATTTCCCTTGGATAATACCTCGGAACAAAGATATCAAGGTATCATATTATTCAGACTTCTATGACCTACATGCCGATATAGACTTCTTAGGAGGGTTGATCCTACTGACAGATTCCCTTTAACCGCTTCAGGCATAGAAAGCCGTGAATCAGCTATAAGAAATGACTGGTCCATTCTTCAGTTGTCTTCTGCTTGGAAGCCACCACTTTTTATATATGTATAGAGTGTAACAAAACTTAATGACTCGCCCCCTGGGCCGTGGGGCACTCGGATCCGGGCAATAGGGAACGATGGGAGTAGTAGTGGCAACCCGGTTCCGTGGCTCAGGGTGGTCAGGCCAGTAGTAGTCCGTTATGTGCTATTGATTATGTCCGACTACGCCACCCGTGGATTGCGGTTGTTAGGAACCGCCGCTGCAGGGCAGACCGCTGGGGCTGATGATGTATGCAGCTGGGATGATGCGACTCCCCACGGGAAGAGTGCGGCCCCAGGGCAGTGTAGTGGATGGTGGGAGTGATGGTGGTGAGAGTCCCAGTACCGGTAGTGCCGGAGGAGCGAAAAAGCACACAGACAACGTACTGCAGTCCAGGGTCTTTACTCACGGTTAATATCCAAGTCACTTCTGCAGGGAATGACAGCCTGAGCTGTGCTGCGTCCACCAGGTGAGGGGCTCGGTCAACTCCCAGGCAGTTCAGGAGCATGGCACAGGACCCCCTTTAATCCTTTCTCTGGCCTGCCTCACCAGTGACCCACTTTTGTCCAGCTGCCGCGGACTCGTGCGGTTAAACGTGGGCCCCGTCCTCCGCTGTCCTATATGGTGCCTTCCTAGCAGGTTTGATGAGGTGTCGCACCAATAAATGATGACGACGACCGGTCTTTGGCTGAGTGTAGTTTCTCCTCCACCAACTTGGGATCCGGTACCCTTAATCTGCCTGACCCTTCACCCTGGATTCTCGTGGGTTCTTAGGGTCCCTTCCACCTTCTTGTTCCTGAGCCCTTCTGTTTCTCTCTCTCTCTTCTCCTTCTTTCCTGTTCTGTCTTCTCCTCCTCCTCGGCCTCTTCTCCAGGCCCACTTCTCCTTCTCCTCTCAGGCTCCGGCCTCTTCTCTAGGCCTGCCTCTGGAGCAGCACTCAGCCTGAGCTGCTGCTCCCTGTCAGCTCTCCTCTCCTCACAGACTGAACACTGTTCTAAGATGGTGCCCACCTTTTATACCTCCCTCTGACCATGAGCCCAGGTGACCAGCAACCAATGAGCTCCTATCTACGCTCAGGAACCAACCCCTATCTGCCCCTACAGCACTGGGTGTTCCACCCCCCTCCCCACTCCAGCCAGGAACAGATGCTGTCGTGCCTGCACTTCTGTCTAGTGGGAGCACCGTTGAGCTGTCCCTCGGAAATGGGGTGTGTGTGGTGCATGCAGCCTAACGAGTCCTGGTCCATTCTCCATCCTTACCCGGGAGTGGAATATCACACCTCTGGACTGAGGTGCAATACCCCTGTAGCGGCCGAACCCTCGGGGCGCTACATTAACACCGCCTGTGTTTCCTGAAGTGCCTTCTGATTCAAAAACGATGCAGATACACCTGCTTCTTAAAGATGTGCACAAGATTCCAGTGTAAACAGGACATTGCTGAGAACAATGGCGGTCTATGGGCACAGAGCGATCTAGTATATCACACAGCTAGTATAGTGCCCTCAGTGCACATCGTTTGCTTTGGTCTTCCTGTGTAAACAAGCATTCAAATGACCACCGAAATGTTTACCGATCGATGCTCATATCAGACGGTCTGACTGTGTAAACAGACCCTCAAAGTCAGATTTCCATTTCTGTTGACTTCCCGGTGGTTGGTTTTACTCCGTGCCTTTTAAATAAATGCTGATTTTTACCTATTTTGACCTTGTCCCTCACAGGCAGCAGCTCCGCATTTGATAAGTGACTCTGTATGTGACTTTTTTTTAAAATCATTACTCAGATCCCTGCAACTTCTCGAGGTCAAGAAGGATCTTATTCTTACTAGATATGGCGTATGGCTGGAATTGTTTTTAATTATTTACTTTTTGGTCACTGGTTTATCCAGAAAAGGATCAAACAAAGACATTAAAAAGTCTATTTGAACACCTGATTTGCAGAATTTGATTTTCCCACCACTCACGACTCTACCACAAAACAGTGCCAAGCATGGTGTGCCCCATAGCCATGCCAGGCACATAGATCCCAATTCATTATTTGCAATATTTTGTGGTCACTTCTCTTTTTTTTTTCTTGTGGTATTCCCTGACGTTTTTTTGGCCTAATTAATCAAATCACATAAGTGGTTCATGAATTTTGGCCAAAAACTATTGACTTTTAGGATTGCTCCTTCCTGTAGGTGGCACTAGAGTTCTGGTCCTCTTCCTCTCTGAAGAGACAATTTGCATATTTCCCAGAGGAGCATTACGGCTTTAAAAGTCTCCTCACCATGACATGCTTAACATGTCGCTCTCCACAAGTAGAAACGTTACCCCTTAGATACCGTCTGACGCCTCTCACCCAGCCAAACCAGAACTCACACTTTGCACTGAAGTACCCCGAAACAGTGTCTGAAAATTGAGTTTCTGATTCTGGCTTATATCCCAAGTCATGTGATAAGACTCGTTAAAGGGTCACTATTGACTTTTAGGATTGCTACTTCCTGTAGGTGGCACTAGAGTTCTGGTCCTCTTCCTCTCTGAAGAGACAATTGGCCAAAAACAAAAATTCTCTTTTATATTTGTTTTTCTGGTGTACAAAAAAAAATCACTCCAGGGGGAAACTGGAGAACATTTGCAACAAAATTTGCAATTCTTCAATTAGTTATAAATGATGAATCCGGCTAAAATATCTGGAAATTATAAACTCTGCCCATAGTGTAAAAAAGGTGAACACTTAAAAAGTGACTTTAAAAGAGGTGCCAATGGAGAGATGAATATGACAAAACCAAAAAAGGTGCAAAACACAACTCATCAAATGCAATAATGAATCGGGCCCATAGTCTCTAATAGTGTTGGTGTTAGCTATTTACAGTCATATGAAAAAGTTTGGGCACCCCTATTAATCTTAAGCTTAATGTTTTATAAAAATTGGTGTTTTTGCAACAGCTATTTCAGTTTGATATATGTAATAACTGTTGGACACAGTAATGTTTCTGCCTTGAAATGAGGTTTATTGTACTAACAGAAAATGTGCAATCTGCATTCAAACAAAATTTGAAAGGTGCATAAGTATGGGCACCCTTATCATTTTCTTGTTTTAAATACTCCTACCTACTTTTTACTGACTTACTAAAGCACTTTTTTTGGTTTTGTAACCTCATGGAGCTTTGAACTTTATAGCCAGGTGTATGCAATCATGAGAAAAGCTACTTAAAGTGGCCACTTGCAAGTTGTTCTCCTGTTTGAATCTCCTCTGAAGAGTGGCATCATGTGCTCCTCAAATCAACTCTCTGCATTCAAACAAAATTTGACAGGTGCATAAGTATGGGCACCTCACCAGAAAAGTGACATTAATAGTTAGTAGATCCTCCTTTTGCAAAAATAACAGCCTCTAGTCGCTTCCTGTAGCTTTTAATGAGTTCCTGGATCCTGGATGAAGGTATTTTTGACCATTCCTCTTTACAAAACAATTCCAGTTCAGTTAAGTTTGATGGTCGTCGAGCATGGACAGCCCTCTTCAAATGATCCCACAGATGTTCAATGATATTCAGGTCTGGGGACTGGGATGGCCATTCCAGAACATTGTAGTTGTTCCTCTGCATGAATGCCTGAGTAGATTTGGAGCGGTGTTTTGGATCATTGTCTTGCTGAAAGATCCATCCACTTTGTAACTTCATATTTATCACTGATTCTTGAACACTATTGTCAAGAATCTGCTGATACTGAGTGGAATCCATGCGTCCCTCAACTTTAACAAGATTCCCAGTGCCAGCATTGACCACACAGCCCCAAAGCATGATGGAACCTCCACCAAATTTTACTGTGGGTAGCAAGTGTTTTTCTTGGAATGCTGTGTTTTTTTGCCACCATGCATAACGCCTTTTTGTATGACCAAATAACTCAATCTTGATTTCATCAGTCCACAGGACCTTCTTCCAAAAAGAAATTGGCTTCTCCAAATGTGCTTTTGCATACCTCAGCCAACTCTGTTTGTGGCGTGCTTGCAGAAACGGCTTCTTTCGCATCACTCTCCCATACAGCTTCTCCTTGTGCAAAGTGCCTTGTATAGTTGACCGATGCACAGTGACACCATCTGCAGCAAGTTGATGCTGCAGCTCTCTGGAGGTGGTCTGAGGATTGTCCTTGACTGATCTCACCATTCTTCTTCTCTGCCTTTCTGATGTTTTTCTTGGCCTGCCACTTCTGGCCTTAACAAGAACTGTCCCTGTGTTCTTCCATTTCCTTACTATGTTCCTCACAGTGGAAACTGACAGGTTAAATCTCTGAGACAGCTTTTTGTATCCTTCCCCTGAACAACTATGTTGAATAATCTTTGTTTTCAGATCATTTGACAGTTGTTTCATTTTAATCAATAGATCTTGGAATAATAATAATTTCCAAAATTGGATGTGTTTAAATATAATGTTCCTGTGCTAAAATAATCTTATAAATGTGCCCCTGCTGTGTACTGTGTAAGGCTATGTGCCCACGATGCAAAAATGAAGCGGAAAATTTCCGCTTAATTTCCGCATGTCCTTGCCCGGAAAAACGCATGCGGAATTTGACATGCGTTTTTCGCGCATTTTGCACATGCGGAATTGCCTTGCGTTTTCTACTGCATTGTAGATGGCAATTCCGCATGCGTAAACGCACAAATAATGGACATGCTGCGGAATTTTCCGCACATCAAAAACGCTGTGGAAAATTCCGCAGCATGGGCATTACAATTGCGGAATTACATAGGGGACCATGGCAGAAGGCTAACATGCGTTTCCCAAGCGTTTACACTGCGGTAAAATTCCGCAGCAAAAACGCTTGAAATATGCATCGTGGGCACAAACCCTCAGGCTCTGTGCCCACGATGCAGAAATGCTCCGGATTTTTTCCTGAGCCTTTCTGCATCTCCCTGGCAGAAAAAAACGCATGCGGATTATACATGCGGATTGTACATGCGGATTGTACATGCGTTTTTCCTGCCAGGGACATGCGGATGTGAAGCGTTCTTCACATGCATTTCCGCATGCGGGTTGACAAGCGCTTTCTAAGCGATTTTAGCATCACTTGGAAAGTGCTTGACAACTCGGTCACACTATATAAATCCATGCAAACGGCATGGATTTATATAGTGTGACAGAAAGAATGGTAAAAAATAAATGTATACTTACCCTCCGATGGCCCGCGCTGTCTTGCTTCACCGTCCCGGCTGCCGTGGATTGAAGGACCTGCCGACGTCAGCGTCGCGTGACCCGTCACACGACTCTGACGTCAGCGCAGGTCCTTCATTCCATCGCGAAGTGCCGGGAAGCAAGGAGGAGCGCACCGCGGGCAGCCTGAAGGTAAGTATACATTTATTTTTTATTTTATTCTTTTTTTTTACAGCTTTTTTTAATGGTACCTGGGTGTGGATGAGAGTCTCCTCTCCTCTACACCTGGGTACCATCCGCACATTAGAACGCGCCAATTACGCATGTACAGATACAGTGATGTGGATTCCATGCGTTCCAATACAAGTCAATGGCGGCGAAAACGCAGCGCTTCCGCAAAATAATTGGTAGTGCTGCGTTTTTTTCTGAAATGATAATCCGCAGCGAAAATTTCCGCAGCATGGGCACACCACATGTGGATCATCATTGGGGAACATGGCAGGCCTACTACCATGCGTTTTTTTAAGCGTTTCTGCAGCGTTTTTCAGGCTGCGGAAACGCTTAAAAAACGCATCGTGGGCACACAGCCTAATGGTTGAATGGTTGTGTCTCACCGTGCAGGAACATGGTCTGATCATACCACAGCTACTGAGCAGAGGAGGAAGCAAAAGAGTATACAGACATTAGCGCAGGGGATTGTAGCGGATTCTTTATTTGAAGTGAAACATTGTATAAAAACAGTCAGTGAAATGTTTTACCTCATAGAAATAATCAGCTGTGATCCCGTGCTGCCCTGTCTGTATACTCTTTTGCTCCCTCCCCTGCCCAGGAGCTGTGGTATGATCAGACCATGTTCCTGCATAGTCAGACACAGCCATTACACAGTACACAGCAGGGGAACATTTATAAGATTATCTCAGCAGGGGAACATTTATAAGATTATCTCAGCACAGGAACATTTAATTTAAACACATCCAATTGTGTAAATTATTATTATTCCAAGATTTATTGATTAAAATGAACGCTTAAGGTACCGTCACGCTTAGCGACGCTACTGCGATCCCGACAACGATATGACCTGTCACGGATCGTTGCTGCGTCGCTGTGTGGTCGCTGGTGAGATGTCAAACAGTCAGATCTTCCCAACGACGCAGCAACGATACGGCGACCTGTGTAACGATGCAACGCAAATGCATGCCTATTTGTCTCAGTTCTGAGTAGCCAACGAGGTCGTTGGTAAGGTGTCAAACACACCGATGCATGCTACCCAGCAACGATCAAAAAATGGTCCAGACCATTCCGACACGACCAGGGATCTCACAGCAGGGGCCTGGTAGCTGCTAAGTGTCAAACGTAGCGAGATCGCTACTGAGGTCCCTGTTGCGTCACAAAACTTGTGACTCAGCAGCGATCTCGCTTAGTGTGACAGGGGCTTTAGTCGGAAAATCCCTTAAAGCTACATTTGCAAGATGATCGTGATAATCAGTGGTCTTAAAAACGCACATTTCATGATTATCTTGCCAAACAGGCTGATAGTCACCTGATGAATGAGCAAAATGCTTGTTCATTTTGTGACATGATCTTTTGTGCAGTGTACTTGGCAGCACATTCTCCTGTGTAAACAGGACTCGCACTGCCAAGAACTAACGCAGCCCTCGCGCACTGAGCGATCTAGTATAGATTGCCCAGTGTGTATTGTTGACAATGGTCTCCCTGTGTTAACTGGCATTTAAATGACTGCCTACGCCTTGGAACCCGTAGAAGCCAACAGGAGTGCGAAACGGCCGTCGTCTGATAGGTGATCCACAACCTCCCCCGCAATGGATTTTTAAACATGAAATAAAGATATGACATTTTTACAGGATCGGTGAGTGCTACCTTTCTTTCTCTTTTTTGGTATTTAGACCCTTCGTTTTGACCACTTGAAAAAGACTGATTGATGTTTCTAAATACAGAACTAAGATTGTAATAAAACAGTTGGTTTAGATCATGTCGTTTAAGGATTCCTAGATACGTACTTGGTAAATTTTCCATTAAAAGGGGAAAAAAAAGTCTCTGATTTGTGGATGTTGACCTTGAACCTTGGATATCTGGGTTAAGGTGTAAAGCTAGGGGTTCCATGGTGAATAAATATAATAGTGGGACAAGAAGAACCCATTTCTAGTTACATTTATAAGGAAAAGGAGAGGGAAAGCTCGCCATATGCATTATTGTATTGCATATTACTGTAAACCTACATGTCGATACTACAAAATACTGTCCCAGCACATCTTTCTGATGAGCCGATGCCTCTAAACCCTGTAGTGTGTTCATATCATTTTTTAGGGGGGGTGTTGAAGGCTTGTGCGCATGAACTTTTAAGATTCTGGCAACACCCAATTTAGAATGTGACTACTGATCAGCCAAAACTTAATATCCTCATTGCTGAGGTGAATAGATGGAACAAACATTTTCATAGTTTTACATGGTAGTTTTATTTGCTACTGGAACTTTTTTCTTTGGCACGAGTCTCTATTTGCATAACTAAGTCCTTTATGAGGACATTGTCACACATTGTATGAACCAGACAAGCCTGTTGCTCACTAGATCCTGCGGGATAACATCCCCATTGCAGACGTTAGAGCTTGTTCACATGCTGCGTTTCGCTTCACTTTACAGTATCAGCAAAGTGAATGAGATATCTGAAATCTCATACACATCCTGCGCATTTTTTCCTTGCAGATTTGAACCGAAGCGTTTTTTTTTCAAATCTGCAGCATGTCAATTCTTTCATCGGTTTTGCAGTGTTTTTCACTCATTCATAATGGGGAAAAAAACACAAAAGCGCATGTAAAAACAAGTAAAAAACGTGCAGACTATGCGAGGCATTTTTCTACCAACACTCAAGGGGTTTTTTTTGTGCAAAAAAAATCAGCAGCAAAAACTCAACAGGTGCATATAGCTTTACAACTTGAACTTTTTGCAACTTGATTTCGACGGTCACATTACCCTTGGGGTCTCTAGGTAACAAAGCCACGTGTATTCACCCTGAACAGCTCCAGCACTGCTTCTCCGCTCTGCTTCTGACTACACCACGAGACCTCTGCAGTCAATCACTGGGCTGAGTGGTATCGTGACGACGACATCAGCACCATTAAAGATTTTTGTGACCGACTGCATAAGTCAAATGAGCGGCTGTCACCGCTGCAGCTGATCAACACATTTCAGGAGCACTTTCAACAGACAGAGTAAAACAATATCCATGGAAACCTCTTTAATGAAAACAAAATATGAATCTCAAGATGAATCTCTAAGATGTTTTTCCTATTATAGACTTTGTAATGGCAAATTGTCACATCAGAGTTTGAACGTACTGCTGCAATCCCTGTCCTGGTTGCTAGGTGGTGGTGCACTAGCACTACTGTGCAGCATGTGGGTGTTTAGCTTTTAGATTATTGAGACTTGTTCTCACTTTCCATACACCTGTGTTTTGCTGCAGTGAGCTGGTAGGTAATTAGCTCTCTGCTGGGAGGCATGGGCAGGGCTTCTTTCTATATAAACCCCAGCAGACTGACTCTAGCTACCAGTTACTAGTCGGTTTCAGCTAGACCTGGTCTTTTGTCTGAGCTTAGCCTGCATTTTGACTACCCGCTTGCCACCTGACAAGACTTCCCGATACTGACCCAGCATGACGACCCCTATTGCCTCTGGATCGCTGGCCAGCAGCACTTCAGTGGAAGCAATGTATTGGATCCCATTGTAAGTCCAGATCTTTTTACATGGGTTAAAAAGGCGAACGTCGGGGTTCCTCTGGAATCTGCCAGTCGGAGTGGCTTGTGCGAAGTCTGTCAGAGGTAGCACTTCTTGAGCCGGTGGCCTTTGACAGACGCAACATATATAAATGAAGGTCAGCAATCTTGAATAAAAGGGGCTATCTGGTCCTCTTACCAACTAAGACATGTTCCTCTTCAATAAAGTTGATGGTATATGTAATGGTTTATTGTAAGAAAACCATATGAATGATAACATTTTTTTTTCAATGTTATTAGCACCGTTCCTTTATAATTCAAGTACTGAACCATGAGTATATGCATATAATTATCATATCCAACAGGTCTGCCTAAACATATCCAATGATACACGACATCAGGTGCAAGTAGAGTCTGGTCCAAAAACTCAATTAATGCAACTACATGCTTGTATAACATTCCTGATGAGGATTAAAATATAACCTGGAAAATCCACAGTGTTTGTTGTAGATAACAAGTGTTAGAAGCTGGCGATATCCAAATCTTGTATAAAGAAACCTTCACAATGAGCGCAGATCAGAGGAAACATCTGACCCAACTATCATTCCGATCAATGGAACCAGGGCGAGAATGTGATCAGCTGTGGCACTCAGCAAACAGCATAATGCTACTATACAATGTGGTCAGCAGGGGGCAGTAATAAGGGAATCAGAACTGTAAGTATTCTAGTGGGTTCACTAACTTATTAGGTCACATTCACACATCCGTGTGTCACGCTTCGTGATTCATGGACTGGACGCATGTTTCCCAACCTGAACTCAATAGCCTAATAATAATACTAATCTTTTTATTTATATAGCACCAACATATTCCACAGGGCTTTACAAATCAGAAAATTTACAGACATTATGGCCACTGTCCCCATTGGGGTTCACAATCTAGATTCCCTATCAGTATGTCTTTGGAGTGTGGGAGGAAACCAGAGAACCCGGAGGAAACCCAAGCAAACACGGGTGCCTAACAGGCATGTATGAGACTGTCAGGCTTGGGTCAGGAGATCCGCAGTCAGTACTTGCACCGCAGGCCTAACTCAGATGAACAGAGTACATGATCACCAAGTACTGGCATCTCACCCATGCTATTGATCCATGTAAGGGATCCATCAAACACACTACCCATTCAGAGCCATTGAATGGGTGCCATGTGGGAACCCATAAACCTGTTCCCTGTTTCAGCCTCACTCGACCAATTACTTGATTGTAGTGTTGACGTTGATTTGAGGAATAGTTGCCCACGTTACAATGCCTTACTAGGGCTTGCTAAGGTAATACAGAGCACTGTGGATGGTCATTGATGCCCAGGAAATTATTGAGCAGCCACAGATTTTAGGAACATGTACTGCTCAGCATTCCCTGTATAACACAATGGTGTTGGTGGTGTTACCAGCAGCAGGACTAATACAATAAGCCTGACTCCAGAGGAGCCCCCCCCTCTCAGTACAAACCCAGTCAACCAATTTAAAGGGACTCAGTCAGCACAGGATGATTGCTCAAACTAAGTCCCGCTGTTCGGTGCTTCACAGCAGGGCCAAACATTTACATACACTATCCCACCTGCTTGTTTTCCTTCATTCTCCACCCCTCTCTTCTTTGATTGACAGCTCTGGCTTCATAGGGCCAAAGAAGGGAGGAGATAGATGGAAACCAAGCATGTTAAAAGATGTATATAAATGATTGGCCCCGCCATGGTTCACAATACGCCTGTACTTGGTTTGAACAGTCATTCTGTGCTGACAGTCCCTTTGAAGGGGTATTCCCATCTTAGAAAACCGATACCCTAATTTTTCTCTGTACATAGATATGCTATGTTCACAGCTTTTTTTGCTACGTGTTTTGCTGAGAAGAAACTCTGTAACCAAAGTTCTTTTAGCTCCTCACGCATTTTGGAGAAATTCTGCTCCAAAAACTCAAAGAAAGCTCAGTGTGAACATACGCTTAGAAGGGGATGACATTCATTCCTATGTAACAGGCACCGTACAGTCATTATAATGATGAATATTCACTCACCGATGTAAACTGGATGTTGACGGGATCATCACAGGATATGGTCTTCTGTAAATCATGCAACTGCTTTACAAACTGAGTGCTCCCGGCATCCATAACTTCTTGGAACAGAAAGGCACCTGGATACTTTTTGTCCAAGACTATAGCGATCCGCAGATCAGGGAGTCTGGGGGGAAAAAAAACTAAGTACAAGGCTTCAGAAATTCACATATGTTAAAGCAGACTTTTATAGACAGTGTGAATGGTAGCTCTTCAACCTAGCTAAAAGACAGGTGGACCTGAGCAGGAGACCACTATGTATGACGTCTTCATCCTATTGGGCCATGTGGACAGATTTAGCTTTTTTGAGAATATCCCTTTAAAGGAGTTTTCTGTGAAAAAAATACAATGGCCTCTTCACAGGCTATTAAGAGTATGACTGGTAGGTGTCTGACCACCATGGATCATACAATCACTGAAAAACAACAATAGGAAGGGATCAACCAGAGTAGACACAATATTAGGTTTTCAGGCAGTTTCAGCTCTATGTGCTTCTTATTCCAATGCCTCACAATGATACAACTGTAGTTACATAGTAATACTTAGTGTGCATCTGCACACTGCGTCACATTCAAAAGAAAAAATCACCCCAAAATACAATGTAAGCCCCACTGATGGATATACTAATATCTGATGTGAACATTTAAGATCCCCAGTACTACTGCTCCATCTGGTGTCCGTAGTGCCTGCTGGGAGTTTCCCTACAGTACACGGGTTTCTATAACTTTGTCCATATATTTCGATATGGGAATGGTCAGCTGAAAGTACCACGTTCATCATGTGTCCCGGTGTTGGCTCCACGTACAGCTACCAAGCTGCCAGAATCAACAAGGTCAGACAAACCCAGAGAACAAGTAAAGGATCAATAAGCAAAGGTAGGAAAGTTCCAGAAATAGTCAAGTAATGGATATCAAGGGGAAATTAGGTGAATAACTATTCTAATCAGCCAAAACAATGAAATTACTACACATAACATTATCCCGTGACAAGGCAGCAAGAGGACAATCAGTTCCCAAAGTTGATGGGTTAAAAGTGGGAAAAATGCAACTGGTAAAGACCCCCGTACACCTTACATTGCTGCTGGCCGAGCGGTCAGCCATCTCGCTCACCAAGCGCTACCAATCATTGTATTGATTTGGCCTCCAAATTCTCTAGATCTCAATCCTATCAAGAATCTGAGGGATGTACAAGCCCAATCCATCGAGGCCGCACATCCCAACTTACAGGACTAAAAAGATCTGCTAATGTCTTGGCGCCAGATAGTACAGGACACTTACAGAGGTCTTGTGTAAATGCTTCAACTAGTTAGAGCAGTTCTGGTGGCATGAGGGGGACCTATACAATATTCGGCATGTTGTTTTTAATGTTATCACTAATCAGGGCATGTATTACACATTTAAAAAAAACTAGCATTCAGTATAAGATCTAGACTCAATTTCAACAGTGTTTAATCTGTTAATTTGTATTATTCAAATGATGCACAGTTTTAGTGCATCGAATTTGGGAATATATCTGGTTTATAGGGCACTTAATTGACCCATGATTTTAGTAAACACAACTTAGACCCCAAATAGTGCCTATTCTCTGCATAAGGTTAGGTGCACACTAGGGTATTTGCTCACCAATGGTATTCTATGGGGCCATGCACAAAAAAAAAAAATTGTTGCATACCCGAGTTTGATCTGATATTCGGATCGCACATGACCATGCAAGTCAACGAGTCTGTGGAAATCATCGGACCGCACTCAAATGACATGGAGTGCAGTCCGTTTTCCGCCAATTCACAGAATGGAGAAGAAGGAGACTAGGTACAAAGGCTGATTTAGACGGGTTAGCCCGTACTTGCTGAATGGACTGTGTTTTTTGATATGTTGTACCTTTAATGTCGAAGAGAGGCCATTTGTTTTTCCTTCGGAAGATTTATGGACTTCAATAAATCTTCCCATTTAAGAACCTGCTTTTATACAGGCGCAGCCCGGCAGCCACTATACAGGCGCAGCCCGGCAGCCATTATACAGGCGCAGCCCGGCAGCCACTATACAGGCGCAGCCCGGCAGCCATTATACAGGCGCAGCCCGGCAGCCATTATACAGGCGCAGCCCGGCAGCCATTATTCAGGCCCAGCCCGGCAGCCATTATACAGGCGCAGCCCGGCAGCCATTATACAGACGCAGCCCGGCAGCCATTATACTGACGCAGCCCGGCAGCCATTATACAGACGCAGCCCGGCAGCCATTATACAGACGCAGCCCGACAGCCATTATACAGGCGCAGCCCGGCAGCCATTATACAGGCGCAGCCCGGCAGCCATTATACAGGCGCAGCCCGGCAGCCATTATACAGGCGCAGCCCGGCAGCCATTATACAGGCGCAGCCCGGCAGCCATTATACAGACGCAGCCCGGCAGCCATTATACTGACGCAGCCCGACAGCCATTATACAGACGCAGCCCGACAGCCATTATACAGACGCAGCCCGGCAGCCATTATACAGGCGCAGCCCGGCAGCCATTATACAGGCGCAGCCCGGCAGCCATTATACAGGCGCAGCCCGGCAGCCATTATACAGGCGCAGCCCGGCAGCCATTATACAGGCGCAGCCCGGCAGCCATTATACAGGCGCAGCCCAGCAGCCATTATACAGGCGCAGACAAGCCCAGCAGCCATTATACAGACGCAGCCCAGCAGCAATTATACAGGCGCAGCCCGGCAGCCATTATACAGGCGCAGCCCGGCAGCCATTATACAGGCGCAGCCCGGCAGCCATTATACAGGCGCAGCCCGGCAGCCATTATACAGGCGCAGCCCGGCAGCAATTATACAGGCGCAGACAAGCCCAGCAGCCATTATACAGACGCAGCCATTATACAGGCGCAGCCCGGCAGCCATTATACAGGCCCAGCCCGGCAGCCATTATACAGGCGCAGCCCGGCAGCCATTATACAGGCCCAGCCCGGCAGCCATTATACAGGCGCAGCCCGGCAGCCATTATACAGGCGCAGCCCGGCAGCCATTATACAGGCGCAGCCCGGCAGCCATTATACAGGCGCAGCCCGGCAGCCATTATACAGGCGCAGCCCGGCAGCCATTATACAGGCCCAGCCCGGCAGCCATTATACAGGCGCAGCCCGGCAGCCATTATACAGGCGCAGCCATTATACAGGCGCAGCCCGGCAGCCATTATACAGACGCAGCCCAGCAGCCATTATACAGGCGCAGCCATTATACAGGCGCAGCCCGGCAGCCATTATACAGACGCAGCCCAGCAGCCATTATACAGGCGCAGCCCGGCAGCCATTATACAGACGCAGCCCGACAGCCATTATACAGACGCAGCCCGACAGCCATTACACAGGCGCAGCCATTATACAGACGCAGCCCGGCAGCCATTATACAGGCCCAGTCCGGCAGCCATTATACAGGCCCAGCCCGGCAGCCATTATACAGGCCCAGCCCGGCAGCCATTATACAGGCCCAGCCCGGCAGCCACTATGCAGGCGCAGCCCGGCAGCCACTATACAGGCGCAGCCCGGCAGCCATTATACAGGCGCAGCCCGGCAGCCACTATACAGGCGCAGCCCGGCAGCCACTATACAGGCGCAGCCCGGCAGCCATTATACAGGCGCAGCCCGGCAGCCATTATACAGGCGCAGCCCGGCAGCCATTATACAGGCGCAGCCATTATACAGGCGCAGCCCGGCAGCCATTATACAGACGCAGCCCAGCAGCCATTATACAGGCGCAGCCCGGCAGCCATTACACAGGCGCAGCCATTATACAGACGCAGCCCGGCAGCCATTATACAGGCCCAGTCCGGCAGCCATTATACAGGCCCAGCCCGGCAGCCATTATACAGGCCCAGCCCGGCAGCCACTATACAGGCGCAGCCCGGCAGCCACTATACAGGCGCAGCCCGGCAGCCATTATACAGGCGCAGCCCGGCAGCCACTATACAGGCGCAGCCCGGCAGCCACTATACAGGCGCAGCCCGGCAGCCACTATACAGGCGCAGCCCGGCAGCCATTATACAGGCGCAGCCCGGCAGCCATTATACAGGCGCAGCCCGGCAGCCATTATACAGGCGCAGCCCGGCAGCCATTATACAGACGCAGACCGGCAGCCATTATACAGACGCAGACCGGCAGCCATTATACTGACGCAGCCCGACAGCCATTATACAGACGCAGCCCGGCAGCCATTATACAGGCGCAGCCCGGCAGCCATTATACAGGCGCAGCCCGGCAGCCATTATACAGGCGCAGCCCGGCAGCCATTATACAGGCGCAGACAAGCCCAGCAGCCATTATACAGACGCAGCCCGGCAGCAATTATACAGGCGCAGCCCGGCAGCCATTATACAGGCGCAGCCCGGCAGCAATTATACAGGCGCAGACAAGCCCAGCAGCCATTATACAGACGCAGCCATTATACAGGCGCAGCCCGGCAGCCATTATACAGGCGCAGCCCGGCAGCCATTATACAGGCGCAGCCCGGCAGCCATTATACAGGCGCAGCCCGGCAGCCATTATACAGGCGCAGCCCGGCAGCCATTATACAGGCGCAGCCATTATACAGGCGCAGCCCGGCAGCCATTATACAGACGCAGCCCAGCAGCCATTATACAGGCGCAGCCCGGCAGCCATTATACAGACGCAGCCCGACAGCCATTACACAGGCGCAGCCATTATACAGACGCAGCCCGGCAGCCATTATACAGGCCCAGTCCGGCAGCCATTATACAGGCCCAGCCCGGCAGCCATTATACAGGCGAAGACCGGCAGCCATTATACAGGCGCAGCAAGGCAGCCATTATACAGACGCAGACCGGCAGCCATTATACAGACGCAGACCGGCAGCCATTATACAGACGCAGACCGGCAGCCATTATACAGACGCAGCCCGACAGCCATTATACAGACGCAGCCCAGCAGCAATTATACAGGCGCAGCCCAGCAGCCATTATACAGGCGCAGCCCGGCAGCCATTATACAGACGCAGACCGGCAGCCATTATACAGACGCAGCCCAACAGCCATTATACAGGCGCAGCCCGGCAGCCATTATACAGGCGCAGCCCGGCAGCCATTATACAGGCGCAGCCATTATACAGGCGCAGCCCGGCAGCCATTATACAGACGCAGCCCAGCAGCCATTATACAGGCGCAGCCCGGCAGTCATTATACAGACGCAGCCCGACAGCCATTATACAGACGCAGCCCGACAGCCATTATACAGGCGCAGCCCGACAGCCATTATACAGGCGCAGCCCGACAGCCATTATTCAGGTGCAGCCATTATACAGGCGCAGCCCGGCAGCCATTATACAGGCGCAGCCCGACAGCCATTATACAGGCGCAGCCCGACAGCCATTATACAGGCGCAGCCCGGCAGCCATTATACAGGCGCAGCCCGGCAGCCATTATACAGGCGCAGCCCGGCAGCCATTATACAGGCGCAGCCCGGCAGCAATTATACAGGCGCAGCCCGGCAGCCATTATACAGGCGCAGCCCGGCAGCCATTATACAGGCGCAGCCCGGCAGCCATTATACAGGCGCAGCCCGGCAGCCATTATTCAGGCCCAGCCCGGCAGCCATTATACAGGCGCAGCCCGGCAGCCATTATACAGGCGCAGCCCGGCAGCCATTATACAGACGCAGCCCGGCAGCCATTATACAGACGCAGCCCAACAGCCATTATACAGACGCAGCCCGGCAGCCATTATACAGACGCAGCCCGGCAGCCATTATACAGGCGCAGCCCGGCAGCCATTATATAGGCGCAGCCCGGCAGCCATTATACAGGCGCAGCCCGGCAGCCATTATACAGGCGCAGCCCGGCAGCCATTATACAGGCGCAGCCCGGCAGCCATTATACAGGCGCAGCCCAGCAGCCATTATACAGGCGCAGACAAGCCCAGCAGCCATTATACAGACGCAGCCCGGCAGCAATTATACAGGCGCAGCCCGGCAGCCATTATACAGGCGCAGCCCGGCAGCCATTATACAGGCGCAGCCCGGCAGCAATTATACAGGCGCAGACAAGCCCAGCAGCCATTATACAGACGCAGCCATTATACAGGCGCAGCCCGGCAGCCATTATACAGGCGCAGCCCGGCAGCCATTATACAGGCGCAGCCCGGCAGCCATTATACAGGCGCAGCCATTATACAGGCGCAGCCCGCCAGCCATTATACAGACGCAGCCCAGCAGCCATTATACAGGCGCAGCCCGGCAGCCATTATACAGACGCAGCCATTATACAGACGCAGCCCGGCAGCCATTATACAGGCCCAGTCCGGCAGCCATTATACAGGCCCAGCCCGGCAGCCATTATACAGTCGAAGACCGGCAGCCATTATACAGGCGCAGCAAGGCAGCCATTATACAGACGCAGACCGGCAGCCATTATACAGACGCAGACCGGCAGCCATTATACAGACGCAGCCCGACAGCCATTATACAGACGCAGCCCAGCAGCAATTATACAGGCGCAGCCCGGCAGCCATTATACAGGCGCAGCCCGGCAGCCATTATACAGACGCAGACCGGCAGCCATTATACAGACGCAGCCCAACAGCCATTATACAGGCGCAGCCCGGCAGCCATTATACAGGCGAAGCCCGGCAGCCATTATACAGGCGTAGCCATTATACAGGCGCAGCCCGGCAGCCATTATACAGACGCAGCCCAGCAGCCATTATACAGGCGCAGCCCGGCAGTCATTATACAGGCGCAGCCCGACAGCCATTATACAGGCGCAGCCCGACAGCCATTATTCAGGTGCAGCCATTATACAGGCGCAGCCCGGCAGCCATTATACAGGCGCAGCCCGGCAGCCATTATACAGGCGCAGCCCGGCAGCCATTATACAGGCGCAGCCCGGCAGCCATTATACAGGCGCAGCCCGGCAGCCATTATACAGGCGCAGCCATTATACGGGCGCAGCCCGGCAGCCATTATACAGGCGCAGCCCGGCAGCAATTATACAGGCGCAGCCCGGCAGCAATTATACAGGCGCAGCCCGGCAGCCATTATACAGGCGCAGCCCGGCAGCAATTATACAGGCGCAGCCATTATACAGGCGCAGCCCAGCAGCCATTATACAGGCGCAGCCCGGCAGCAATTATACAGGCGCAGCCCAGCAGCCATTATACAGACGCAGCCCGGCAGCAATTATACAGGCACAGCCATTATACAGGCGCAGCCCGGCAGCCATTATACAGGCGCAGCCCGGCAGCCATTATACAGGCGCAGCCCGGCAGCAATTATACAGGCGCAGCCCGGCAGCAATTATACAGGCGCAGCCCGGCAGCAATTATACAGGCGCAGCCCGGCAGCCATTATACAGGCGCAGCCCGGCAGCAATTATACAGGCGCAGCCCGGCAGCAATTATACAGGCGCAGCCATTATACAGGCGCAGCCCAGCAGCCATTATACAGGCGCAGCCCGGCAGCCATTATACAGGCGCAGCCATTATACAGGCGCAGCCCAGCAGCCATTATACAGGCACAGCCATTATACAGGCGCAGCCCGGCAGCCACTATACAGGCGCAGCCCGGCAGCCACTATACAGGCGCAGCCCGGCAGCCACTATACAGGCGCAGCCCGGCAGCCACTATACAGGCGCAGCCCGGCAGCCACTATACAGGCGCAGCCCGGCAGCCACTATACAGGCGCAGCCCGGCAGCCACTATACAGGCGCAGCCCGGCAGCCATTATTCAGGCCCAGCCCGGCAGCCATTATACAGGCGCAGCCCGGCAGCCATTATACAGACGCAGCCCGGCAGCCATTATACTGACGCAGCCCGACAGCCATTATACAGACGCAGCCCGGCAGCCATTATACAGGCGCAGCCCGGCAGCCATTATACAGGCGCAGCCCAGCAGCCATTATACAGGCGCAGACAAGCCCAGCAGCCATTATACAGACGCAGCCCAGCAGCCATTATACAGGCGCAGCCCGGCAGCCATTATACAGGCGCAGCCCGGCAGCCATTATACAGGCGCAGACAAGCCCAGCAGCCATTATACAGACGCAGCCATTATACAGGCGCAGCCCGGCAGCCATTATACAGGCGCAGCCCGGCAGCCATTATACAGGCCCAGCCCGGCAGCCATTATACAGGCGCAGCCCGGCAGCCATTATACAGGCGCAGCCCGGCAGCCATTATACAGGCGCAGCCCGGCAGCCATTATACAGGCGCAGCCCGGCAGCCATTATACAGGCGCAGCCCGGCAGCCATTATACAGGCGCAGCCCGGCAGCCATTATACAGGCGCAGCCCGGCAGCCATTATACAGGCGCAGCCCGGCAGCCATTATTCAGGCCCAGCCCGGCAGCCATTATACAGGCCCAGCCCGGCAGCCATTATACAGGCGCAGCCCGGCAGCCATTATACAGGCGCAGCCCGGCAGCCATTATACAGGCGCAGCCATTATACAGGCGCAGCCCGGCAGCCATTATACAGACGCAGCCCGGCAGCCATTATACAGGCGCAGCCCGGCAGCCATTATACAGACGCAGCCCGACAGCCATTACACAGGCGCAGCCATTATACAGACGCAGCCCGGCAGCCATTATACAGGCCCAGTCCGGCAGCCATTATACAGGCCCAGCCCGGCAGCCATTATACAGGCGCAGCCCGGCAGCCACTATACAGGCGCAGCCCGGCAGCCATTATACAGGCGCAGCCCGGCAGCCACTATACAGGCGCAGCCCGGCAGCCACTATACAGGCGCAGCCCGGCAGCCACTATACAGGCGCAGCCCGGCAGCCATTATACAGGCGCAGCCTGGCAGCCATTATACAGGCGCAGCCCGGCAGCCATTATACAGGCGCAGCCATTATACAGGCGCAGCCCGGCAGCCATTATACAGACGCAGCCCAGCAGCCATTATACAGGCGCAGCCCGGCAGTCATTATACAGACGCAGCCCGACAGCCATTATACAGACGCAGCCCGACAGCCATTATACAAGGCGCAGCCCGACAGCCATTATACAGGCGCAGCCCGGCAGCCATTATACAGGCGCAGCCATTATACAGGCGCAGCCCGGCAGCCATTATACAGGCGCAGCCCGACAGCCATTATACAGGCGCAGCCCGACAGCCATTATACAGGCGCAGCCCGGCAGCCATTATACAGGCGCAGCCCGGCAGCCATTATACAGGCGCAGCCATTATACGGGCGCAGCCCGGCAGCCATTATACAGGCGCAGCCCGGCAGCCATTATACAGGCGCAGCCCGGCAGCCATTATACAGGCGCAGCCCGGCAGCCATTATACAGGCGCAGCCCGGCAGCAATTATACAGGCGCAGCCCGGCAGCCATTATACAGGCGCAGCCCGGCAGCCATTATACAGGCGCAGCCCGGCAGCCATTATTCAGGCCCAGCCCGGCAGCCATTATACAGGCGAAGACCGGCAGCCATTATACAGGCGCAGCCCGGCAGCCATTATACAGACGCAGCCCGGCAGCCATTATACAGACGCAGCCCGACAGCCATTATACAGACGCAGCCCGACAGCCATTATACAGACGCAGCCCGGCAGCCATTATACAGGCGCAGCCCGGCAGCCATTATACAGGCGCAGCCCGGCAGCCATTATACAGGCGCAGCCCGGCAGCCATTATACAGGCGCAGCCCGGCAGCCATTATACAGGCGCAGCCCGGCAGCCATTATACAGGCGCAGCCCAGCAGCCATTATACAGGCGCAGACAAGCCCAGCAGCCATTATACAGACGCAGCCCGGCAGCAATTATACAGGCGCAGCCCGGCAGCCATTATACAGGCGCAGCCCGGCAGCCATTATACAGGCGCAGCCCGGCAGCAATTATACAGGCGCAGACAAGCCCAGCAGCCATTATACAGACGCAGCCATTATACAGGCGCAGCCCGGCAGCCATTATACAGGCGCAGCCCGGCAGCCATTATACAGGCGCAGCCCGGCAGCCATTATACAGGCGCAGCCCGGCAGCCATTATACAGGCGCAGCCCGGCAGCCATTATACAGGCGCAGCCATTATACAGGCGCAGCCCGGCAGCCATTATACAGACGCAGCCCAGCAGCCATTATACAGGCGCAGCCCGGCAGCCATTATACAGACGCAGCCCGACAGCCATTACACAGGCGCAGCCATTATACAGACGCAGCCCGGCAGCCATTATACAGGCCCAGTCCGGCAGCCATTATACAGGCCCAGCCCGGCAGCCATTATACAGGCGCAGCAAGGCAGCCATTATACAGACGCAGACCGGCAGCCATTATACAGACGCAGACCGGCAGCCATTATACAGACGCAGCCCGACAGCCATTATACAGACGCAGCCCGACAGCCATTATACAGACGCAGCCCAGCAGCAATTATACAGGCGCAGCCCAGCAGCCATTATACAGGCGCAGCCATTATATAGGCGCAGCCCGGCAGCCATTATACAGACGCAGCCCAACAGCCATTATACAGGCGCAGCCCGGCAGCCATTATACAGGCGCAGCCCGGCAGCCATTATACAGGCGCAGCCATTATACAGGCGCAGCCCGGCAGCCATTATACAGACGCAGTCCAGCAGCCATTATACAGGCGCAGCCCGGCAGTCATTATACAGGCGCAGCCCGACAGCCATTATACAGGCGCAGCCTGACAGCCATTATTCAGGTGCAGCCATTATACAGGCGCAGCCCGGCAGCCATTATACAGGCGCAGCCCGGCAGCCATTATACAGGCGTAGCCATTATACAGGCGCAGCCCGGCAGCCATTATACAGACGCAGCCCAGCAGCCATTATACAGGCGCAGCCCGGCAGCCATTATACAGGCGCAGCCCGGCAGCCATTATACAGGCGCAGCCATTATACGGGCGCAGCCCGGCAGCCATTATACAGGCGCAGCCCGGCAGCAATTATACAGGCGCAGCCCGGCAGCAATTATACAGGCGCAGCCCGGCAGCCATTATACAGGCGCAGCCCGGCAGCAATTATACAGGCGCAGCCATTATACAGGCGCAGCCCAGCAGCCATTATACAGGCGCAGCCCGGCAGCAATTATACAGGCGCAGCCATTATACAGGCGCAGCCCAGCAGCCATTATACAGACGCAGCCCGGCAGCAATTATACAGGCACAGCCATTATACAGGCGCAGCCCGGCAGCCATTATACAGGCGCAGCCCGACAGCCATTATACAGGCGCAGCCCGACAGCCATTATACAGGCGCAGCCCGGCAGCCATTATACAGGCGCAGCCCAACAGCCATTATACAGGCGCAGCCCGACAGCCATTATTCAGGTGCAGCCATTATACAGGCGCAGCCCGACAGCCATTATACAGGCGCAGCCCGACAGCCATTATACAGGCGCAGCCCGGCAGCCATTATACAGGCGCAGCCCGGCAGCCATTATACAGGCGCAGCCCGGCAGCCATTATACAGGCGCAGCCCGGCAGCCATTATACAGGCGCAGCCCGGCAGCAATTATACAGGCGCAGCCCGGCAGCCATTATACAGGCGCAGCCCGGCAGCCATTATACAGGCGCAGCCCGGCAGCAATTATACAGGCGCAGCCATTATACAGGCGCAGCCCGGCAGCCATTATACAGGCGCAGCCCGGCAGCAATTATACAGGCGCAGCCATTATACAGGCGCAGCCCAGCAGCCATTATACAGACGCAGCCCGGCAGCAATTATACAGGCACAGCCCGACAGCCATTATTCAGGTGCAGCCATTATACAGGCGCAGCCCGGCAGCCATTATACAGGCGCAGCCCGACAGCCATTATACAGTCGCAGCCCGACAGCCATTATACAGGCGCAGCCCGGCAGCCATTATACAGGCGCAGCCCGGCAGCCATTATACGGGCGCAGCCCGGCAGCCATTATACGGGCGCAGCCCGGCAGCCATTATACAGGCGCAGCCCGGCAGCCATTATACAGGCGCAGCCCGGCAGCCATTATACAGGCGCAGCCCGGCAGCCATTATACAGGCGCAGCCCGGCAGCCATTATACAGGCGAAGACCGGCAGCCATTATACAGACGCAGCCCGGCAGCCATTATACAGACGCAGCCCGGCAGCCATTATACAGACGCAGCCCGGCAGCCATTATACAGACGCAGCCCGGCAGCCATTATACAGACGCAGCCCGGCAGCCATTATACTGACGCAGCCCGACAGCCATTATACAGACGCAGCCCGGCAGCCATTATACAGGCGCAGCCCGGCAGCCATTATACAGGCGCAGCCCGGCAGCCATTATACAGGCGCAGCCCGGCAGCCATTATACAGGCGCAGCCCGGCAGCCATTATACAGGCGCAGCCCGGCAGCCATTATACAGGCGCAGCCCAGCAGCCATTATACAGGCGCAGCCCAGCAGCCATTATACAGGCGCAGACAAGCCCAGCAGCCATTATACAGACGCAGCCCGGCAGCAATTATACAGGCGCAGCCCGGCAGCCATTATACAGGCGCAGCCCGGCAGCCATTATACAGGCGCAGCCCGGCAGCCATTATACAGGCGCAGCCCGGCAGCAATTATACAGGCGCAGACAAGCCCAGCAGCCATTATACAGACGCAGCCATTATACAGGCGCAGCCCGGCAGCCATTATACAGGCGCAGCCCGGCAGCCATTATACAGGCGCAGCCCGGCAGCCATTATACAGGCGCAGCCCGGCAGCCATTATACAGGCGCAGCCCGGCAGCCATTATACAGGCGCAGCCATTATACAGGCGCAGCCCGGCAGCCATTATACAGACGCAGCCCAGCAGCCATTATACAGGCGCAGCCCGGCAGCCATTATACAGACGCAGCCCGACAGCCATTACACAGGCGCAGCCATTATACAGACGCAGCCCGGCAGCCATTATACAGGCCCAGTCCGGCAGCCATTATACAGGCCCAGCCCGGCAGCCATTATACAGGCGAAGACCGGCAGCCATTATACAGGCGCAGCAAGGCAGCCATTATACAGACGCAGACCGGCAGCCATTATACAGACGCAGCCCGACAGCCATTATACAGACGCAGCCCAGCAGCAATTATACAGGCGCAGCCCAGCAGCCATTATACAGACGCAGCCATTATACAGGCGCAGCCCGGCAGCCATTATACAGACGCAGACCGGCAGCCATTATACAGACGCAGCCCAACAGCCATTATACAGGCGCAGCCCGGCAGCCATTATACAGGCGCAGCCCGGCAGCCATTATACAGGCGCAGCCATTATACAGGCGCAGCCCGGCAGCCATTATACAGACGCAGCCCAGCAGCCATTATACAGGCGCAGCCCGACAGCCATTATACAGGCGCAGCCCGACAGCCATTATACAGGCGCAGCCCGACAGCCATTATTCAGGTGCAGCCATTATACAGGCGCAGCCCGGCAGCCATTATACAGGCGCAGCCCGACAGCCATTATACAGGCGCAGCCCGACAGCCATTATACAGGCGCAGCCCGGCAGCCATTATACAGGCGCAGCCATTATACGGGCGCAGCCCGGCAGCCATTATACAGGCGCAGCCCGGCAGCCATTATACAGGCGCAGCCCGGCAGCCATTATACAGGCGCAGCCCGGCAGCCATTATACAGGCGCAGCCCGGCAGCCATTATACAGGCGCAGCCCGGCAGCCATTATACAGGCGCAGCCCGGCAGCCATTATTCAGGCCCAGCCCGGCAGCCATTATACAGGCGAAGACCGGCAGCCATTATACAGGCGCAGCCCGGCAGCCATTATACAGACGCAGCCCGGCAGCCATTATACAGACGCAGCCCGGCAGCCATTATACAGACGCAGCCCGACAGCCATTATACAGACGCAGCCCGGCAGCCATTATACAGACGCAGCCCGGCAGCCATTATACAGGCGCAGCCCGGCAGCCATTATACAGGCGCAGCCCGGCAGCCATTATACAGGCGCAGCCCGGCAGCCATTATACAGGCGCAGCCCGGCAGCCATTATACAGGCGCAGCCCGGCAGCCATTATACAGGCGCAGCCCGGCAGCCATTATACAGGCGCAGCCCAGCAGCCATTATACAGGCGCAGACAAGCCCAGCAGCCATTATACAGACGCAGCCCGGCAGCAATTATACAGGCGCAGCCCGGCAGCCATTATACAGGCGCAGCCCGGCAGCCATTATACAGGCGCAGCCCGGCAGCCATTATACAGGCGCAGCCCGGCAGCCATTATACAGGCGCAGCCCGGCAGCCATTATACAGGCGCAGACAAGCCCAGCAGCCATTATACAGACGCAGCCATTATACAGGCGCAGCCCGGCAGCCATTATACAGGCGCAGCCCAGCAGCCATTATACAGGCGCAGCCCGGCAGCCATTATACAGGCGCAGCCCGGCAGCCATTATACAGGCGCAGCCCGGCAGCCATTATACAGGCGCAGCCCGGCAGCCATTATACAGGCGCAGCCCGGCAGCCATTATACAGGCGCAGCCATTATACAGGCGCAGCCCGGCAGCCATTATACAGACGCAGACCGGCAGCCATTATACAGGCGCAGCCCGGCAGCCATTATACAGGCGCAGCCCGGCAGCCATTATACAGGCGCAGCCCGGCAGCCATTATACAGGCGCAGCCATTATACAGGCGCAGCCCGGCAGCCATTATACAGACGCAGCCCAGCAGCCATTATACAGGCGCAGCCCGGCAGTCATTATACAGGCGCAGCCCGACAGCCATTATACAGGCGCAGCCCGACAGCCATTATTCAGGTGCAGCCATTATACAGGCGCAGCCCGGCAGCCATTATACAGGCGCAGCCCGGCAGCCATTATACAGGCGTAGCCATTATACAGGCGCAGCCCGGCAGCCATTATACAGACGCAGCCCAGCAGCCATTATACAGGCGCAGCCCGGCAGTCATTATACAGACGCAGCCCGGCAGCCATTATACAGGCGCAGCCCGACAGCCATTATACAGGCGCAGCCCGACAGCCATTATTCAGGTGCAGCCATTATACAGGCGCAGCCCGGCAGCCATTATACAGGCGCAGCCCGACAGCCATTATACAGGCGCAGCCCGACAGCCATTATACAGGCGCAGCCCGGCAGCCATTATACAGGCGCAGCCCGGCAGCCATTATACAGGCGCAGCCCGGCAGCCATTATACAGGCGCAGCCCGGCAGCCATTATACAGGCGCAGCCATTATACAGGCGCAGCCCGGCAGCCATTATACAGGCGCAGCCCGGCAGCCATTATACAGGCGCAGCCCGGCAGCCATTATACAGGCGCAGCCATTATACAGGCGCAGCCCGGCAGCCATTATACAGGCGCAGCCCGGCAGCCATTATACAGGCGCAGCCCGGCAGCCATTATACAGGCGCAGACAAGCCCAGCAGCCATTATACAGACGCAGCCATTATACAGGCGCAGCCCGGCAGCCATTATACAGGCGCAGCCCGGCAGCCATTATACAGGCGCAGCCCGGCAGCCATTATACAGACGCAGACCGGCAGCCATTATACAGACGCAGCCCAACAGCCATTATACAGGCGCAGCCCGGCAGCCATTATACAGGCGCAGCCATTATACAGGCGCAGCCCGGCAGCCATTATACAGACGCAGCCCAGCAGCCATTATACAGGCGCAGCCCGGCAGTCATTATACAGGCGCAGCCCGACAGCCATTATACAGGCGCAGCCCGACAGCCATTATTCAGGTGCAGCCATTATACAGGCGCAGCCCGGCAGCCATTATACAGGCGCAGCCCGGCAGCCATTATACAGGCGTAGCCATTATACAGGCGCAGCCCGGCAGCCATTATACAGACGCAGCCCAGCAGCCATTATACAGGCGCAGCCCGGCAGTCATTATACAGACGCAGCCCGGCAGCCATTATACAGGCGCAGCCCGACAGCCATTATACAGGCGCAGCCCGACAGCCATTATTCAGGTGCAGCCATTATACAGGCGCAGCCCGGCAGCCATTATACAGGCGCAGCCCGACAGCCATTATACAGGCGCAGCCCGACAGCCATTATACAGGCGCAGCCCGGCAGCCATTATACAGGCGCAGCCCGGCAGCCATTATACAGGCGCAGCCCGGCAGCCATTATACAGGCGCAGCCATTATACGGGCGCAGCCCGGCAGCCATTATACGGGCGCAGCCCGGCAGCCATTATACAGGCGCAGCCCGGCAGCCATTATACAGGCGCAGCCCGGCAGCAATTATACAGGCGCAGCCCGGCAGCCATTATACAGGCGCAGCCCGGCAGCCATTATACTGACGCAGCCCGACAGCCATTATACAGACGCAGCCCGGCAGCCATTATACAGACGCAGCCCGGCAGCCATTATACAGGCGCAGCCCGGCAGCCATTATACAGGCGCAGCCCGGCAGCCATTATACAGGCGCAGCCCGGCAGCCATTATACAGGCGCAGCCCGGCAGCCATTATACAGGCGCAGCCCGGCAGCCATTATACAGGCGCAGCCCGGCAGCCATTATACAGGCGCAGCCCAGCAGCCATTATACAGGCGCAGACAAGCCCAGCAGCCATTATACAGACGCAGCCCGGCAGCAATTATACAGGCGCAGCCCGGCAGTCATTATACAGGCGCAGCCCGGCAGCCATTATACAGGCGCAGCCCGGCAGCCATTATACAGGCGCAGCCCGGCAGCCATTATACAGGCGCAGCCCGGCAGCCATTATACAGGCGCAGACAAGCCCAGCAGCCATTATACAGACGCAGCCATTATACAGGCGCAGCCCGGCAGCCATTATACAGGCGCAGCCCAGCAGCCATTATACAGGCGCAGCCCGGCAGCCATTATACAGGCGCAGCCCGGCAGCCATTATACAGGCGCAGCCCGGCAGCCATTATACAGGCGCAGCCCGGCAGCCATTATACAGGCGCAGCCCGGCAGCCATTATACAGGCGCAGCCATTATACAGGCGCAGCCCGGCAGCCATTATACAGACGCAGACCGGCAGCCATTATACAGGCGCAGCCCGGCAGCCATTATACAGGCGCAGCCCGGCAGCCATTATACAGGCGCAGCCCGACAGCCATTATACAGGCGCAGCCCGACAGCCATTATTCAGGTGCAGCCATTATACAGGCGCAGCCCGGCAGCCATTATACAGGCGCAGCCCGGCAGCCATTATACAGGCGTAGCCATTATACAGGCGCAGCCCGGCAGCCATTATACAGACGCAGCCCAGCAGCCATTATACAGGCGCAGCCCGGCAGTCATTATACAGACGCAGCCCGGCAGCCATTATACAGGCGCAGCCCGACAGCCATTATACAGGCGCAGCCCGACAGCCATTATTCAGGTGCAGCCATTATACAGGCGCAGCCCGGCAGCCATTATACAGGCGCAGCCCGACAGCCATTATACAGGCGCAGCCCGACAGCCATTATACAGGCGCAGCCCGACAGCCATTATACAGGCGCAGCCCGGCAGCCATTATACAGGCGCAGCCCGGCAGCCATTATACAGGCGCAGCCCGGCAGCCATTATACAGGCGCAGCCATTATACAGGCGCAGCCCGGCAGCCATTATACAGGCGCAGCCCGGCAGCCATTATACAGGCGCAGCCCGGCAGCCATTATACAGGCGCAGCCATTATACAGGCGCAGCCCGGCAGCCATTATACAGGCGCAGCCCGGCAGCCATTATACAGGCGCAGCCCGGCAGCCATTATACAGGCGCAGACAAGCCCAGCAGCCATTATACAGACGCAGCCATTATACAGGCGCAGCCCGGCAGCCATTATACAGGCGCAGCCCGGCAGCCATTATACAGGCGCAGCCCGGCAGCCATTATACAGGCGCAGCCCGGCAGCCATTATACAGACGCAGACCGGCAGCCATTATACAGACGCAGCCCAACAGCCATTATACAGGCGCAGCCCGGCAGCCATTATACAGGCGCAGCCCGGCAGCCATTATACAGGCGCAGCCATTATACAGGCGCAGCCCGGCAGCCATTATACAGACGCAGCCCAGCAGCCATTATACAGGCGCAGCCCGGCAGTCATTATACAGGCGCAGCCCGACAGCCATTATTCAGGTGCAGCCATTATACAGGCGCAGCCCGGCAGCCATTATACAGGCGCAGCCCGGCAGCCATTATACAGGCGTAGCCATTATACAGGCGCAGCCCGGCAGCCATTATACAGACGCAGCCCAGCAGCCATTATACAGGCGCAGCCCGGCAGTCATTATACAGACGCAGCCCGGCAGCCATTATACAGGCGCAGCCCGACAGCCATTATACAGGCGCAGCCCGACAGCCATTATTCAGGTGCAGCCATTATACAGGCGCAGCCCGGCAGCCATTATACAGGCGCAGCCCGACAGCCATTATACAGGCGCAGCCCGACAGCCATTATACAGGCGCAGCCCGGCAGCCATTATACAGGCGCAGCCCGGCAGCCATTATACAGGCGCAGCCCGGCAGCCATTATACAGGCGCAGCCATTATACGGGCGCAGCCCGGCAGCCATTATACGGGCGCAGCCCGGCAGCCATTATACAGGCGCAGCCCGGCAGCCATTATACAGGCGCAGCCCGGCAGCAATTATACAGGCGCAGCCCGGCAGCCATTATACAGGCGCAGCCCGGCAGCCATTATACAGGCGCAGCCCGGCAGCCATTATACAGGCGCAGCCCGGCAGCCATTATACAGGCGCAGCCCGGCAGCCATTATACAGGCGCAGCCCGGCAGCCATTATACAGGCGCAGCCCGGCAGCCATTATACAGGCGCAGCCCAGCAGCCATTATACAGGCGCAGACAAGCCCAGCAGCCATTATACAGACGCAGCCCGGCAGCAATTATACAGGCGCAGCCCGGCAGCCATTATACAGGCGCAGCCCGGCAGCCATTATACAGGCGCAGCCCGGCAGCCATTATACAGGCGCAGCCCGGCAGCCATTATACAGGCGCAGCCCGGCAGCCATTATACAGGCGCAGCCCGGCAGCCATTATACAGGCGCAGCCCGGCAGCCATTATACAGGCGCAGCCATTATACAGGCGCAGCCCGGCAGCCATTATACAGACGCAGACCGGCAGCCATTATACAGACGCAGCCCAACAGCCATTATACAGGCGCAGCCCGGCAGCCATTATACAGGCGCAGCCCGGCAGCCATTATACAGGCGCAGCCATTATACAGGCGCAGCCCGGCAGCCATTATACAGACGCAGCCCAGCAGCCATTATACAGGCGCAGCCCGGCAGTCATTATACAGGCGCAGCCCGACAGCCATTATACAGGCGCAGCCCGACAGCCATTATTCAGGTGCAGCCATTATACAGGCGCAGCCCGGCAGCCATTATACAGGCGCAGCCCGGCAGCCATTATACAGGCGTAGCCATTATACAGGCGCAGCCCGGCAGCCATTATACAGACGCAGCCCAGCAGCCATTATACAGGCGCAGCCCGGCAGTCATTATACAGACGCAGCCCGGCAGCCATTATACAGGCGCAGCCCGACAGCCATTATACAGGCGCAGCCCGACAGCCATTATTCAGGTGCAGCCATTATACAGGCGCAGCCCGGCAGCCATTATACAGGCGCAGCCCGACAGCCATTATACAGGCGCAGCCCGACAGCCATTATACAGGCGCAGCCCGGCAGCCATTATACAGGCGCAGCCCGGCAGCCATTATACAGGCGCAGCCCGGCAGCAATTATACAGGCGCAGCCCGGCAGCAATTATACAGGCGCAGCCCGGCAGCCATTATACAGGCGCAGCCCGGCAGCCATTATACAGGCGCAGCCCGGCAGCCATTATACAGGCGCAGCCCGGCAGCAATTATACAGGCGCAGCCCGGCAGCAATTATACAGGCGCAGCCCGGCAGCCATTATACAGGCGCAGCCCGGCAGCCATTATACAGGCGCAGCCCGGCAGCCATTATACAGGCGCAGCCCGGCAGCCATTATACAGGCGCAGCCCGGCAGCCATTATACAGGCGCAGCCCGGCAGCCATTATACAGGCGCAGCCCGGCAGCCATTATACAGGCGCAGCCCAGCAGCCATTATACAGGCGCAGACAAGCCCAGCAGCCATTATACAGACGCAGCCCGGCAGCCATTATACAGGCGCAGCCCGGCAGCCATTATACAGGCGCAGCCCGGCAGCCATTATACAGGCGCAGCCCGGCAGCCATTATACAGGCGCAGCCCGGCAGCCATTATACAGGCGCAGCCCGGCAGCCATTATACAGGCGCAGCCCGGCAGCCATTATACAGGCGCAGCCCGGCAGCCATTATACAGGCGCAGCCCGGCAGCCATTATACAGGCGCAGCCATTATACAGGCGCAGCCCGGCAGCCATTATACAGACGCAGCCCGGCAGCCATTATACAGACGCAGCCCAACAGCCATTATACAGGCGCAGCCCGGCAGCCATTATACAGGCGCAGCCCGGCAGCCATTATACAGGCGCAGCCATTATACAGGCGCAGCCCGGCAGCCATTATACAGACGCAGCCCAGCAGCCATTATACAGGCGCAGCCCGGCAGTCATTATACAGGCGCAGCCCGACAGCCATTATACAGGCGCAGCCCGACAGCCATTATACAGGCGCAGCCCGGCAGCCATTATACAGGCGTAGCCATTATACAGGCGCAGCCCGGCAGCCATTATACAGACGCAGCCCAGCAGCCATTATACAGGCGCAGCCCGGCAGTCATTATACAGACGCAGCCCGGCAGCCATTATACAGGCGCAGCCCGACAGCCATTATACAGGCGCAGCCCGACAGCCATTATTCAGGTGCAGCCATTATACAGGCGCAGCCCGGCAGCCATTATACAGGCGCAGCCCGACAGCCATTATACAGGCGCAGCCCGACAGCCATTATACAGGCGCAGCCCGGCAGCCATTATACAGGCGCAGCCATTATACAGGCGCAGCCCGGCAGCCATTATACAGGCGCAGCCCGGCAGCCATTATACAGGCGCAGCCCGGCAGCCATTATACAGGCGCAGCCATTATACAGGCGCAGCCCGGCAGCCATTATACAGGCGCAGCCCGGCAGCCATTATACAGGCGCAGCCCGGCAGCCATTATACAGGCGCAGACAAGCCCAGCAGCCATTATACAGACGCAGCCATTATACAGGCGCAGCCCGGCAGCCATTATACAGGCGCAGCCCGGCAGCCATTATACAGGCGCAGCCCGGCAGCCATTATACAGGCGCAGCCCGGCAGCCATTATACAGGCGCAGCCCGGCAGCCATTATACAGGCGCAGCCATTATACAGGCGCAGCCATTATACAGGCGCAGCCCGGCAGCCATTATACAGACGCAGACCGGCAGCCATTATACAGACGCAGCCCAACAGCCATTATACAGGCGCAGCCCGGCAGCCATTATACAGGCGCAGCCCGGCAGCCATTATACAGGCGCAGCCATTATACAGGCGCAGCCCGGCAGCCATTATACAGACGCAGCCCAGCAGCCATTATACAGGCGCAGCCCGGCAGTCATTATACAGGCGCAGCCCGACAGCCATTATACAGGCGCAGCCCGACAGCCATTATTCAGGTGCAGCCATTATACACGCGCAGCCCGGCAGCCATTATACAGGCGCAGCCCGGCAGCCATTATACAGGCGTAGCCATTATACAGGCGCAGCCCGGCAGCCATTATACAGACGCAGCCCAGCAGCCATTATACAGGCGCAGCCCGGCAGTCATTATACAGACGCAGCCCGGCAGCCATTATACAGGCGCAGCCCGACAGCCATTATACAGGCGCAGCCCGACAGCCATTATTCAGGTGCAGCCATTATACAGGCGCAGCCCGGCAGCCATTATACAGGCGCAGCCCGACAGCCATTATACAGGCGCAGCCCGACAGCCATTATACAGGCGCAGCCCGGCAGCCATTATACAGGCGCAGCCCGGCAGCCATTATACAGGCGCAGCCCGGCAGCCATTATACAGGCGCAGCCCGGCAGCCATTATACAGGCGCAGCCATTATACGGGCGCAGCCCGGCAGCCATTATACGGGCGCAGCCCGGCAGCCATTATACAGGCGCAGCCCGGCAGCCATTATACAGGCGCAGCCCGGCAGCAATTATACAGGCGCAGCCCGGCAGCAATTATACAGGCGCAGCCCGGCAGCCATTATACAGGCGCAGCCCGGCAGCAATTATACAGGCGCAGCCCGGCAGCAATTATACAGGCGCAGCCATTATACAGGCGCAGCCCGGCAGCAATTATACAGGCGCAGCCATTATACAGGCGCAGCCCAGCAGCCATTATACAGACGCAGCCCGGCAGCAATTATACAGGCACAGCCATTATACAGGCGCAGCCCGGCAGCCATTATACAGGCGCAGCCCGACAGCCATTATACAGGCGCAGCCCGACAGCCATTATACAGGCGCAGCCCGGCAGCCATTATACAGGCGCAGCCCGACAGCCATTATACAGGCGCAGCCCGACAGCCATTATTCAGGTGCAGCCATTATACAGGCGCAGCCCGGCAGCCATTATACAGGCGCAGCCCGACAGCCATTATACAGGCGCAGCCCGGCAGCCATTATACAGGCGCAGCCCGGCAGCCATTATACAGGCGCAGCCCGGCAGCCATTATACAGGCGCAGCCATTATACGGGCGCAGCCCGGCAGCCATTATACAGGCGCAGCCCGGCAGCCATTATACAGGCGCAGCCCGGCAGCCATTATACAGGCGCAGCCCGGCAGCCATTATACAGGCGCAGCCCGGCAGCCATTATACAGGCGCAGCCCGGCAGCCATTATACAGGCGCAGCCCGGCAGCAATTATACAGGCGCAGCCCGGCAGCCATTATACAGGCGCAGCCCGGCAGCAATTATACAGCCGCAGCCCGGCAGCCATTATACAGGCGCAGCCATTATACAGGCGCAGCCCAGCAGCCATTATACAGGCGTAGCCATTATACAGGCGCAGCCCGGCAGCCATTATACAGACGCAGCCCAGCAGCCATTATACAGGCGCAGCCCGGCAGTCATTATACAGACGCAGCCCGGCAGCCATTATACAGGCGCAGCCCGACAGCCATTATACAGGCGCAGCCCGACAGCCATTATTCAGGTGCAGCCATTATACAGGCGCAGCCCGGCAGCCATTATACAGGCGCAGCCCGACAGCCATTATACAGGCGCAGCCCGACAGCCATTATACAGGCGCAGCCCGACAGCCATTATACAGGCGCAGCCCGGCAGCCATTATACAGGCGCAGCCCGGCAGCCATTATACAGGCGCAGCCCGGCAGCCATTATACAGGCGCAGCCATTATACGGGCGCAGCCCGGCAGCCATTATACGGGCGCAGCCCGGCAGCCATTATACAGGCGCAGCCCGGCAGCCATTATACAGGCGCAGCCCGGCAGCAATTATACAGGCGCAGCCCGGCAGCAATTATACAGGCGCAGCCCGGCAGCCATTATACAGGCGCAGCCCGGCAGCAATTATACAGGCGCAGCCCGGCAGCAATTATACAGGCGCAGCCATTATACAGGCGCAGCCCGGCAGCAATTATACAGGCGCAGCCATTATACAGGCGCAGCCCAGCAGCCATTATACAGACGCAGCCCGGCAGCAATTATACAGGCACAGCCATTATACAGGCGCAGCCCGGCAGCCATTATACAGGCGCAGCCCGACAGCCATTATACAGGCGCAGCCCGACAGCCATTATACAGGCGCAGCCCGGCAGCCATTATACAGGCGCAGCCCGACAGCCATTATACAGGCGCAGCCCGACAGCCATTATTCAGGTGCAGCCATTATACAGGCGCAGCCCGGCAGCCATTATACAGGCGCAGCCCGACAGCCATTATACAGGCGCAGCCCGGCAGCCATTATACAGGCGCAGCCCGGCAGCCATTATACAGGCGCAGCCCGGCAGCCATTATACAGGCGCAGCCCGGCAGCCATTATACAGGCGCAGCCATTATACGGGCGCAGCCCGGCAGCCATTATACAGGCGCAGCCCGGCAGCCATTATACAGGCGCAGCCCGGCAGCCATTATACAGGCGCAGCCCGGCAGCCATTATACAGGCGCAGCCCGGCAGCAATTATACAGGCGCAGCCCGGCAGCCATTATACAGCCGCAGCCCGGCAGCAATTATACAGCCGCAGCCCGGCAGCAATTATACAGGCGCAGCCATTATACAGGCGCAGCCCAGCAGCCATTATACAGGCGCAGCCATTATACAGGCGCAGCCCAGCAGCCATTATACAGACGCAGCCCGGCAGCAATTATACAGGCACAGCCATTATACAGGCGCAGCCCGGCAGCCATTATACAGGCGCAGCCATTATACAGGCGCAGCCCGACAGCCATTATACAGGCACAGCCCGGCAGCCATTATACAGGCGCAGCCCGACAGCCATTATACAGGCGCAGCCCGGCAGCCATTATACAGGCGCAGCCCGGCAGCCATTATACAGGCGCAGCCATTATACAGGCGCAGCCCGGCAGCCATTATACAGGCGCAGCCCGGCAGCCATTATACAGGCGCAGCCCGGCAGCCATTATACAGGCGCAGCCCGGCAGCAATTATACAGGCGCAGCCCGGCAGCCATTATACAGGCGCAGCCCGGCAGCCATTATACAGCCGCAGCCCGGCAGCAATTATACAGCCGCAGCCCGGCAGCAATTATACAGGCGCAGCCATTATACAGGCGCAGCCCAGCAGCCATTATACAGGCGCAGCCATTATACAGGCGCAGCCCAGCAGCCATTATACAGACGCAGCCCGGCAGCAATTATACAGGCACAGCCATTATACAGGCGCAGCCCGGCAGCCATTATACAGGCGCAGCCATTATACAGGCGCAGCCCGACAGCCATTATACAGGCACAGCCCGGCAGCCATTATACAGGCACAGCCCGGCAGCCATTATACAGGCGCAGCCCGACAGCCATTATACAGGATCAGCCCGACAGCCATTATACAGGATCAGCCCGGCAGCCATTATACAGGCGCAGCCCGGCAGCCATTATACAGGTATACTACAACAGCAACATGAACAGTAATTGGACAAATGTTAGTCTAGGTGGTAGTGACCTAAGGTCCATGTGAAAGAAATCGCAGCATACCGTAGTCTGGTTCTATCCACGGACTAGACTTGTGCACAGAAATTGTAGGCAGCTCCTACACCCATCTACTATGCGACCAGGCACATGGAGAAGGTTACGTCTGCAAAACGGGACAGGTCTGATAAATTCTGCGGCTGTGTGAACTTGGCCTTTCTGTGATAGCATGAGGGAACACACAGCAGGCAGAAGTGGTTCCTGGAGGACAGAAGTGCACAGTATGGCCACTTACGTCTTGCTCTTGATTCCTCCTGCTGGAGAACTATCTACCTCCGGACAAATGTGTTTCAAAATTTCATAATATCGCTGCGTTTTAAACTCTGACGGGAACACAAGGGCAGAACAGCCGACCTGCAGAGTCAGAATACATAGGCCATTTAGTACAGTGATGTGATTCACTTATAGTTTATCATTGCAATGTGACAATTAAATAATCAATTCTTTTTAAATAGTAGACTACTAACAAACATAAGCAAGTAGATACAAGAAAGTACGGCATCCAGCTAGTTGTTGGTAAACATGGGCTATCTTGTATCTCCTTGTTGCTGCCCTGCCTTGGGGCTACCCTGGAGAAGTCCTACAAGAGGGGCAAGCTGACAATCTCTCTGCTATAAACATACAAGTGTATGTAAACCTTGGAGCATCACAAGCTTTTACATACCTCATTTCATGTAATTGGCACAGATCCGGGGTTGTAATGGATATTCTGTCATCAGGTCAAATGACCAGTTCTTGCTCTTTATTCCTGCTGTTCCCCTCAATGTTTTTGTTCTTTACATCCGCCATATGGTCCCAGAGAATTTTTATGGTCTTTACCAAGGGGGTGTGGTTCACAGGGTAATAATGCAGAGTAAAGATCATAAAAATTAGCACTAAATGAAAGACCCACATCTCTGAAACCTATTTTAAAAAAAATGCAATGCTCAGGAGTCTGGAACAGTGGGAATAGCAAAGGCTGGTCATTTTTAACCTAGCGACAGGTCACAGCCCCTTTAGAAATCATTGGGAACAGACAGTAGCTGAGCTCAGACACTGTAGTAAGGACATTTATTTGTTCCCAGTACAGTACTTGGTACAGAGATGACACTTACCAAAATGTGAATGACCAGTGCAAGCTGTGTGCAGATATTGGGTAACAAAAAATAAATACAGTGAGATTTCAGCTCTGAAGTTTGCAGAACTGTGAATGCGTTGCGTCTCGACCTGTAAAATGATGTCTAAACAATGCATACTGCATGGGGCCTTATCTTAAAAGTGTGATGTGAAGCGTCCTCACAACATAAAAAAGATCTGCTTTATGCTTATTACTTCAGTTTGTGCACAATTACTAAAATCTGGAAAAACTCAATGAACAATTTTGCACAAATATCTCAATTTTAAGGGTTGTTCTATAAGCCTACCTTCCTCATCACATACTCCAGCTCATTTGCTTGGTACGCTGGATTCACAGACACCTGGAAAAGGCAGAAAATTATTATAAAGGAGAGATTGAGCTAAGCATTATAAATGGATTTCCATTAGGGTAATATACATTCATTAACATAAACTTGATTTTCAAAAAGATGCACTTAATTCCTTATAAAATACCTAATATTATATACTCACGCCCATCATAAGATTCCTGACCGACTCCATACCAGTCATGCCAGAATGCAGGACATTTGTTTCCTTCTTTACCCAATATGTCTGCTTCCGTCCCTACCCCCGACTGTAGAGATTGGCACAGGAAGATGAAAGCTACATTTCAATGTGTATTCCCTGGGCTCTCACATATAGGCCCCAGGTAGTGGGATTGGGAGCAGGACCATGGAGGAAAGGAGTGTGTTGGATAATAGGTGCACTGTACCCACACACTGCTATAGTTGGCACAGTGGTTTAGGTCATTCCCAAGCTGGTAGAAATGTTTGGACACTTGTAGAAGTAATTACTTTCTGGAAACATTTTATTGGATATACTGTATTGTAGGCAATACACAGTGCCAAATAGAAATAGTGTGAGCATTACTGTGCATAGCTGGTGGATTCTGTGAGTCAATCCCCTAAAAAAGAATTTAACTCCCGCAAACAGTGATAGGGCTGTACAGGTCTTGTACAAAGACAAAACTAATACCTGCTTTGTAGTAATCCAATGTGCTAAGTTTGGAGAAATCAATCTCAAGACATCTCATGTAAATTAGAGCCTGGAAATGCACTGGGGGTATGTCATTGTACTTCCAGCCTAATCTCAAGATATGTATATAGGGTGTACATTGGCATACTTCCAATATATTCCAATTTGTATGTAGAGTCAAAGCTTGATTTCTCAGTGCTGACACATCAGAATACGGATTTCCATGTGGTGTCAAAGCTTGATTTCTCAGTGCTGACACATCAGAATACGGATTTCCATGTGGTGTCAAAGCTTGATTTCTCAGTGCTGACACATCAGAATACGGATTACCATCTGGTGTCAAAGCTTGATTTCTCAGTGCTGACACATCAGAATACTGATTTTCATGTGGTGTCAAAGCTTGATTTCTCAGTGCTGACACATCAGAATACGGATTACCATCTGGTGTCAAAGCTTGATTTCTCAGTGCTGACACATCAGAATACTGATTTCCATGTGGTGTCAAAGCTTGATTTCTCAGTACTGACACATCAGAATAATGATTTCCATGTGGCGTTAAATTGAATTCTCAGTGTTGACACATTCAGTTTTTCCAGATTGCACAGCATTTCCAAACAGACGGTTTCCCTTTAAGGGGATTTTCGGAAATTTTTCTTGAAGGTAAAGAGGAGCTAAAGTAACACATATGCTCATAGTTTTAAACGCTCCTCAACTCTAGCACTGACAGTCCCGTGATCCTTAAGTAGTCTCTGTTTGCATCACTTACCCACCATCATGTGAACAATGCTGCTAACCACTTGGCGTAATGATCTCAAGCCATACATATGGATTTCCCTGCTGCTTCAGTGCTTACATCATTGCAGCTAATCAGAGACATATAGATTCATTGTTGCTGGAGCACAGGGATGAGTTTAGGCATACTTGTTATTTTAGCCCATATATGGTTGCCAGAAAAAATGGTGACAAAATTTTTTTAATTGTGCCTGGTTATGGTTTACAAGCAAGTCTACATAAAAATACATAGTAAGAAGAGCACAACTTTGTCTTACCAATATAAGACCAGCTTGAGCTGTTGCATACTGCACTACGACCCATTCATAAGAATTTGGCCCCCACATTCCCACGCGTTCTCCTTTCTTCAAGCCAAGAGCCAAGAACCCTGCAGCAAGGGTCTCTACCTGATGAGAGAAAACATACAGTAATGTCACTATACAGACACTTGGCAATCCTCTTAAAAAGAACAACAGTCAATTTTATTCTTGGCGGTACTCGAAAGTATTAAACTACTTTGTTCAAATCAGCAAGATAACTCAAGCGAGAGATGCCAAGGAGTCAAAGTCTCCCTGTGGTAGTAGCCAGAAGATTGTAGGATCCGTGCAATATAGAAAAAAAAATCTGTATTTTATTATATATCTGCACTCCATAGGTTCCAAATCATGTGTTTTAAAAAGTAAAATTACAATTTGAAGTGTACCTATTGCTTTGTTATTTTTTAACCTAAAAAGGTCCCATATTCAAAGCGATTTCATTTCACAATATGGTTTTAAAGGGTCGAAGTAGAGCTCCATGGTTTTTGCACAGAGCTCTAAATCCTTCACATCTCTTCTCATAGCCATTTTGTTACATGATAAAGTGGTTGACTGCAGCCATAACTAGGGGAACCACCTTAATGGGGTTTGCTTAATCTATAGCTAGCATTCAATAAGAACAAACTATTGAAATAATGATGTTCTAATCACATTTTTTTCTACCATATGCACCTGCCTTGAGCAAATTGCTTTCTTCTTAGATATCTGATTTGTGGGAATGTCGTAGCTCCAGGACTGAGCTCCAAACTATCCAAAGTACCAAAAGGGCTGGTTTTGACTAGTTCATCCCAAAATATTGCTTGTCTGAACACACAGGGACAGTCCCTATTTTGCCCACATGTGCTTATTTGACATGAATCACTAGACCTGGTCCATTTAAGTTCCCTCATTAGTGATGACTTGTGCATTGAGGTGGCAGATTGCTGGGATAGATCAGATATCAATAGATGTGACGTACAAAAAAAAAATATTGATTCTGTTGCTGGTCCAAATTGCAAACTTGTAATCCTCTGCATTTTGTAAAATATTGAAAAAAAATAATTTTATTACAGGATTTATGAGTTTATTCAATGAGAGCTGTATACCACATTAGAGGTGTTTTGCAGGAGTAAAACCCAATCTGATAATGATGGCTTATTCTAATTTCCCTCTACTGCCGGCTACAAGTTGCCATATCTGTTACAATAATACAAAGCTCTGACCCCCTCAAAAAATATATTGTGAAGTTACCGTACTTTTCGGACTATAAGATGCAACTAGGTTTTAAAAGGAGGAAAATAGGGAAAAAAATATAAGCAAAAAATGTGGTCATGATGCCCTGTTATGGGGGAGGGGGTCTGCTGCTGACACTGGTATTGGGGTAAGGTCCCCCAATTCTGTTAATGTCCTCCATCCTGGTCTGTATGGCCCCTCCTTCCTGGTATAAGTGGCCCCATCCCATCCTGGTATACCTGGCCCTCATCCCCATCATGGTATGCATGGCACCCCTTGAGCCCCCATCCTGGTATGCATGGCACCCCTTGAGCCCCCATCCTGGTATGCATGGCACCCCTTGAGCCCCCATCCTGGTATGCATGGCACCCCTTGAGCCCCCATCCTGGTATGCATGGCACCCCCTGAGCCCCCATCCTGGTGTGCATGGCACCCCTCTGAGCCCCCATCCTGGTATGCATGGCACCCCTCTGAGCCCCCATCCTGGTATGCATGGCACCTCTTGAGCCCCCATCCTGGTATGCATGGCACCCCTTGAGCCCTCATCCTGGTATGCATGGCACCCCTTGAGCCCCCATCCTGGTATGCATGGCACCCCTTGAGCCCCCATCCTGGTATGCATGGCACCCCTTGATCCCCCATCACTCTGCCTAAAAAAAAAAATAAATAAACAACCATACTCACCTCCTCTCTCCTCCAGCGCTGTACTGCTCTGCTACCGACACTCTCACTGTGCGAGCCGCGCATGGCGTCCCTGCCATGCGCCCTCACACAGTGTGAGACGCTGTGCTGGAATAGTCACTGCTCCCCACGCCAGGACTCTGTGCATGGGGAGCTGTGACCATTCAGTCTTTTCAATAGCGCGCACACTGTAGCCGTAGTGTGGCTCCTGCTGCCGCTCTGTGATCTGTGTGCCTGCTATTAAAGACCATGGATATTCACTACAACCCATGGGAGTGGGTTGTAGGGAATATTCATGAGCTTTAATAGCGGGCACACTGACCGCAGAGCGCCAGCAGGTGCCGCGTTGCGGTACAGCGTGCCGGCTATTAAGAAAAATGAATATTCATTGCTCTCCACGCCCATGGGCGTGGGGAGCAGGGAATATTCATTTTCTTTAGTAGCGGGCACAGCGTAGGCTGCAGCAGGCGGCTGCTGCCTCCTGTGCTACGCTGATCCCCCGCTGCCGCTCCCCCACACCCACTACCACGCACAGCCATGTATATAGTATTCGGACTATAAGACGCACCCCACACTTTCCTCCAAAATTTTGGAGGAAAAAAGTGCGTCTTATAGTCTGAAAAATACGGTAATCAGAAGATAATTTTAACAACTTATTAAAAAAGAAAGTTTTGACACCCTGTCACCTGTAATGGCTTTCTTGTCAAGAGTTCATTAGTGGAGTCACTGGCCTTCAAAAAGTGTTTTCGACCATCAGGTGTGTTTTGCAAAGGCAGTGTTGGTACACAACGCCACGCAGTGGTGATCCCTAATTAACAACTGTTTAAACTAAAAGAAATGACAGTCCATCATTACTTTAGCAATTTTCCAGATTATCTGAGCTTCATGTGTTAGATCCTTGAAGGTATCCTCAAGTGCAGTCATCAATTGCTATGATGAAACTAACTCTTATGAGGAATAACCCAGGAAAGGAAGACGAAGAATGCCCTCTGCTGCAGAGGATAAGTTTATCCTAGTTACCAGCCTCAAAAAGCACAATTTGACCACACCACAAATAACAGCCCTCATAAATGATGCACAAACAAAGTAGCAGACACATCTCAACATCAACCGTCCAAAGAAGACTTGTGAAAAGCAGGCCTTTATGGTCAAATTCCTACAAACAAGACACTATTGAGGACTGCAAACAAGGAGAGAATTGTTTGGGCCAAGCAACACAAGGACTAGACCAGTGAAACCAGTGAAAATCAGTACTGTAGTGTAATGAGTCAAAGTTTGAGAGTTTTGATACCAACTGCAACTACCATGTATTTGTTAGACACAGGAACGATCAGCAGATGGTTTCTCAGTGTGTAATGGCCACTCTGAAGTATAAAAGGGGGAGGTGTGATGGTGAGGGGGTGCTTTGCTGGTGACACTGTCGGTGATATATTCCAAATTCAAGGCACTCTTGCCCTTAGTGGCTACGACAGCATTCTTCAACAATATGCCATATCATTTGAGTTGCACTTAGTAGGACCATTATTTTTCTTCTAAAAGGGCAATGATCCAAAACACAACTTCAGGCTACGAGACCAAGAAGTAGAGGGATGGAATGCTGCATCAAATAACAATGGCCTCCACAATCACCCGACCTCAACCCAGTTGAGACAGTTTTGGATGAGTTGGACCGCAGACTAAAAACAAAGTTCTCAACAAGTACTCAGCACCTCTGGGAACTCCTTCAAGACTGTGGAAAGTCATTCCAGGTGACTACCTGATGAAGCTACAGGAGAGAATGCCTAGGAGATATAAAGCGGTCATCAAGAGTAAAAAGGGGGATACTTTGAGGAATCTACTGTTTAACACATACTCTGGTTTGTTTCACAGGTTTCTTTACTCCTTATTTCCATATGCGCTCCTTCATGGTTTTCTTGCCTCCCGTCTGAATAATGTGCACATCCCAATAAGAATAAAGAAAACCACTGCAGAACAGAACAGATGTGTCTAAAGTTTTGAATCATACTGCATATTTTAGTCTTCTATCTTGACTATCATGGATCATTTAATCGAGCACACAAAGTACAAAACCATTTAAACGCCTCGCCTACTATTGCAAGGTAACTGGCAAGTGAGATAACCCAGCAGTTTACTGGCTCATATATGCAGCGCAAGTGTAAAACCAGCTAGATCTTGTTAGGTTCATATGTCAGAGAACTTCAGCGGAGTGCCATCTACTGCTCTGTACTGTCAGCTATTTCAGGCTGGGGACAGGAGGCCTCAATGCCGGCCACCATGATCACTGCTCTACCTCATACGGTAAATCTCCAGCTATGAAAAGCTCCAGAAACGTTCACAGACACATTTCTAAATGATAACAGCAATGACAGCAAGCTCTCTTTATACACTCTGCTTTTATTAGCTGTATATTCTGGTTTAGCACTCCTTTAAGTGGAGATCAGACAAGAAGAAACAGCCTGCCAAAACAGATGGCTGGATGGGTTTCAATTCTGCTGCTGATACTCAGCTGGCACAATCACAACTTTATTGGAGGTCTAACAGAACTTTCAGAAAACTTTGACGGGTCATAGAAAAAGGTCAGATGTTTTGTCTCTAGAGGTCAAGGTCCACCGAATGCTAAAAAAAAAAAAAAAAGGGGGCCAGAAAGCTCTGAACAGACACATTTTTACAAGGACGTTGCTATATCTTTGGATGAGTGCAGTATAATACTTCTGACCCTTCGCTTTAGCATGCAATAGGTCGCACACACCGATCAAACATTGATGACCTACCCTAAGGATAGGCCATCAATGTTAAAGTCCCAGACAACCTGTAACTGTAAAATAAACCAGCTGGTTATTCTTCCCTAAGACACCACTTCTACCTGTTACATCACCTCCTCGCATGCTAAATGTGACCTCATATGTAAATGTAGATCAAGATTTCTTCTTTTAAACAATCTTTTAACTCCTGCACAAGAGCTATATGTAAATTCCTTTCTGGATTTAAAGTTGCATACATTGAAAAAAAGATATAGGTCCATCAAGTTAAAACTTCCAAGTCAAGGAGGCACAGGGTCTCAGAAGATTTATAGCAGTGCCCAAAATCGTCTCAATGTGGTTTGAAAGACATTCCTGATGACTAGGTACAACATCTCAAGCTGAAATCCTATGTATGTGCCAAGTTCTGTTTCCAGCCCATGCCCAGTGCGTCGCTGAGGCCATCGCATGTACACCCAGCTTCACTGGACATGGAAGCAGAACTTGCCTGCATGTCTGAAGAGGGTTCCTGGTACTAGCACACCCAGATTCCTTACGTATGCAGCAGAACTAAAAGACAACCGCGCATGAGCATGATTTCAGATGGGCTTAATTACGAACTCTGGTCTCAGGGACAGAACACCAATCCAACCAGGCGGTCACACCAGGTGAGAGTGCAACACAGAGGGGGAAAGGGGAAGGGAGCCCAGACACTAGGGAAAGGGGGCAGTGGTGACCTCCTAATCTGGACTAGCGTCACCCTGACTCCCTTAAATGTCCCTATACAGCCTCTGCAGCTGTCGCCGATTACGTACCTCGCCCTGCTGTCCCTGGCGAAAAGCTACAAATAGGGGTGGAAGGAGAGGAGCACTAGTTAATCTCCGCTAGCAACTAAAGACAATAGGGAAAGACAAAACAAGGGAATAACGGCTTAGCTTTAGATGAACTCCAACAAGACTCCAGAGAGGACGTGGTGCTGCTACAGCCAAGATCCAGGAAGGAATGAGTATAACTGGCGACGCCCACTTGGCTAGACCAGGTATATATACACCCAGGCCAGAGGGAGGTAGTCGCTGGGTCCTAAAGACAGCCTCTTATCTAAGAAGCCGTCTGCAATGTCAAACGTGGAGATCTCCTACAAGCCACCGCAGGGCGACTGTCACCTCCAACACACCTGTGACACAGCCTGGTTGGGTTTTGGACATTGCCATCCTTGCTTCTCTCAAGGGAGTCTACCTTTTTGACACCACAAAGGTAATTTAGTTATGGCATGTGTAGGGTTTGAAAGGCAGTTTTAGTCAATCCTAACCCATATGAAAACACGTTCACACTAGAGAAGGTGAAGATAGCGGTGGCAAGTGGTGCAAAACTAGGTGACAGGTTCTGATGTTGCAGTGTACTGAATAGCTACGTTACATATGGAAACCTGTGATTTAGGCTCAGTTCACGCATACTATAAATGCAAACTGACATCAGAGTTACAATATATAACTACATATGATATGATAGTATCATACTAGCTTCACATCTTACTACACCTGCTTTTAAAGTAGGGCCCTGGACCAAAAGTGTAGAACAATGTTGTACGGTAAATTCCATTGCAGTCCATGGCAGTATAAAGGTGAATATTGACCGTCCCAGCCAATCACTGAAAGAGTCAAAGTTAATTTTGCATTACTTCTGGGATCACAACCTCAGAGGAGCAACAGTCTAGTTTTCTGCCCTCCCAAAACATTCTTATACACCCACCATACATCCCCGGCACATTTTCTGTCTATTTTGCACATACATCTTTACTTAGCTGGCTGAAGTTTTTCCGTGTTCCATCGTAAGAAACTACAACGGCTTCTTGATCTGGTAAACGCTCGGTTGTGTCCAGCAGACACTGCTGCATAGTCTTGCTGCAAAGTGGTAAATCAGATAATCCATGGACATAACTAGTGGAAGTGACCGGTCGTGTAGGAGGAGAATTTCTCAGCAAGCGGCTGTGGATTGAATAACAAAGCATTAATCTAGGTACATCTGAGTAAAGTAATTGACACTAAATTAGACATTTTCTTCTAGACATGTTTGTGGAAATACACTGTTTACATAGGATACACAGGAGATCAGGAAGCTGAGATATGTAGAGCTTCTTGGACTGTTTTTTGCATTGAAGACCCTACCTGTCACACAAGGTAAGGGAAGGAACAAGTGTAAAACGACAGGAAGAAGGGGAAGGGAGCCCAACAACTAGGGAGAGGGGGAGTGGAGACCCCTAGGCAGATCTAATATCACCCTGACTACCCTATCTTCCCTATATAGGTTCCGCACCTATTGCCAAGCAGGAAACCTAATCCCTGAATGTCCCTAGAGCTAGGCCCTAGGTCGGGAGGGGACGGGGTGAACACTAGTCAGGCCCCACTGTAACTAAAGACAACAAGGTAAACAAAGGGATACACTTAGCTTGAGAAAACACCAGAGAGATAACACCAACTCTCCTCCAAAAGAAGTCCAAGAAGAAACTAGCTGACTACTAGTACTCCAGGCATGGACAGAGGAACATAGAACTATCACCGGCGACTTTCTGGAGACACAGAGTTTTTAACTAACAAGCAAGAGTGTGTCAATTAGCAGCAGAAGGTGGAGGTCGCTGCTAGGTCCTAAAGGAAGAAGGATATCACTACATTAGAGAGATGAGAGGATCAAGAAGACGTCTGCAATGTCAAGAGCAGTGACCTTCTACAGCCGGATCCAGAGAGACTGTCTGTCACACTTGATACACCCGTGACACGCTGCTGTAAAGTGTTGAACAGTGGCTTATTTTTTCCCAGCTCAGCCAAGTTTCCATGTATAGAGGGGTATGGTCAAATCCTCAAATGACAACCATCTAAGGTGTATGGCCACCATAAGATTTTACTTAGTAAAAGTCTACACTGCGCATCTAAAAAATAATAATTCAAATTTCAGTTCAATAGTACCTGCACTTTCAGGTGATTTTTCAGAATAAGCTGTTGTGTGTGTACATGAGTAATAATACTATTTCTGGCCACTATACAACTTGTATTCTGCATTTTTAGCATTTTTTTCTGCACTAGAAGCCTCAGCAATTTATTCTTGTGCTATTCTGCAAATATTTTCCTACAGCTTTCTTCCTCCTTAACTCTCTATAGACCTGAAGACAGTAGGTGATATTTCACTGAAGACAGATTTGTAGACAGATTAGAGTGAATGATCAGTGCAGGAGATGAGAAGTGACTGATAAATCGGGAAAGAAGCATTTATTTCACTAATGAGACAAACTACAACGTTTATTATCTTCACTTGTACTGTTGATATATATAAAAAAACTAATTTGAATCTACGCTATTTTTTTAATTAAAAACAAAGGAAGAAAAGTTAGCACATAATCAACAAGTTTGTAAAGACACCGATACCTCACTGCGGAGGGCCTGGGTACTATCAGTGTGTTTCTGGGAAGAGTGTCAGTGTATTTTTAGATTCCATGTGAACGTAATAACAAGGATTAGTTTGTCTTCTCATCTGATTCATACAACATAAATTTATTAAAGGGACTGTGCCAGAAAGAACAAAAAATATATAACTAGGGTATAATGAAGAAATGAAATATTAGTTCACATTTGTTTTTTATTGCTGGTACCAGACTTCACAAGATTGGAATACAGACCTGAATACTAAGGCCTCCTTCACATGTCCGTGTTTACAGTACATGTGGCATCCGTTTTATTACAGATACCACACATACCTATTCTAACCTATGATGCTGTGCACATGTCCGGCCCACGTGTCTATGTAAACCACACAGTGAGACAGGTCCGTTTTTTACTGGCAGCACGGATGACAAGGGCCAATACAAGTCTATGGGTGCGTGTAAATCATGTAAAGCATCCGGCTGGCATAAGTGTGCTGTACGTGTTTAACATTGCAAAGTACAGGAGAAGCTTTGTAATTTTTTTTCTATACCGGAAAAACACGGATGGCACACTGATCCAATACACTGATGGCACACTGATCCAATACACTGATGGCACACTGATCCAATACACTGATCCAATACACTGATGGCACACTGATCCAATACACTGATGGCACACTGATCCAATACACTGATCCAATACACTGATGGCACACTGATCCAATACACTGATGGCACACTGATCCAATACACTGATCCAATACACTGATGGCACACTGATCCAATACACTGATGGCACACTGATCCAATACACTGATGGCACACTGATCCAATACACTGATCCAATACACTGATGGCACACTGATCCAATACACTGATGGCACACTGATCCAATACACTGATGGCACACTGATCCAATACACTGATGACATTGGTGCTGTTTTTTTCCAGTACTGGTTTTATACGGATTTGTGAAGGGGACCTAATATTGTTTGATGCCCTATCACTAGAATCCCATCAGTACGTGGTGTTCCCCTTCATTCTCATGATCAGCAGGTTTCTCGGGGACCAGACTCATAATGATGGCATCCTAGTGTTATTCTATTCATCAGAATGAACGGGTAACACTGTATCACCTCTCTATTTGTATGTACATAAGAAGATTTGAGGTCAGAAAGCCACAATTATTTTCAGTGTATACAAGCAGAAGCTCCACCACTAGGGGGCAGTGGGGGAGGGCATACAGGACATGAAAGTGATGATCTCACTAGGATTTGCTCCCCTTCTTTCAGCTACTGGATGGAGAAACAGAACATATGGAGACGTTGATTTATTTAACACTATGTATCTACATATACCAAGCTTTTACTACCCTACAAGCAATAAAACCTCAATTACTAATAACAGAGGTCTCTGTAGCCACTGAATGGCTGCAGATGCCGTCCTCCCTGACACACGTCTGCTCAGTGAGCAGTAAACACCTTATTAATGGTGAAGTCGACAGAGCAGTGTCTTATCTTCCGCTCTGTGGATGGAAAGTCACTGCAGACGTCAAGCTGATTGTCAGCTGGCTCCCTGCTACCTAACTGCGGGGAGCCTGCTGTCAATCAGCATGATGTCTGCAGTGACACCCCATCGCAAGAACAGGCTGGAAGAGGAAGAACTGACAGACGACAGATTGTCCCCATGCACAACAGGTAGGTAGTTAAAAACTACCTCCCTGTTAGTTCTTAGCAGCATACATAGACATGATTTAAAAAAAAATATTAAAGTCCTGGCTAAACCCTTTAATGTATCTCAATGTTGCAAACTAATTATCTGGATAGGCAGTGAGTAAAAACTACCTTCTAAAGTACTGAATATAAAGGCACAAAAGTTTAAACTCATCTGCAAAGTGTATGTAAAAATAAGTAACTTTGCAATTTAGTTATTAAAAATCCTTCTCGAGAACGGAGGGATTATTAATTCTATTGGTTACTGCTCTTCTAGGCGTTTAGTGCTTATAAACTATTTCCAACACTACTTGTAAGCCTTGCTTTGACGTTGGCTGGATCATTAGAGCGTACTGTTTGTTCCCGATCTGGCTAGTTTCAGTGCCCCTGTGCTCCTCTATTACTGCCGAGGCAAAACTCCATCATACAGAAACATCAGATAGCGCACTATTTGGGCTGGCGTCACGACAATGCTGCAGACTTTTTTCCCTTTTGCATAACATAGGCAGCTTCCTTATTATTTCAGGAGAATCACATAGATTTCCTAATACAAACGATATACATTATAAAATAACTTATAACTGATGAGGCTGGTGTACTTACTTTGAAAATCCATGTCAGAATGGCGGTATGGTTATTTTTGAAAGTTTTCCTGCAGATATTAAAGAGTCCTCAGTGGTTGATACCTTTTAATGGCTAACTGAAAAGATGGTAACAAGTTGCAAGCTTTCGAGACTACTCAGGTCACTTCATCAGGCATAGTATAACGCAAAATCTGAAGAGTCACATATTTATACACAATAAGACACAGAAATAATGCAATAGATGAGACAGATGACAAAAAGCAGAGTTATTATGGGAGAGATAAACAGTTCTGGCTATAAATATTTTAGCAGTTAATAGATAAGGAGTGTGAAGGTTTTATTGTCCTGTGACTAGGTCCAGTGTTGTGATGGCCTCACAGGTCTGAGGAGCACATTCCTTAGTTGATGTAGAATGACAAATCCATGCGACACATTCATTCCTGCTCTGAAAGTGTCAAAGGTCACCATCAGTTTATATTCCGAGATTCTTCTTTCTCTTTGAGATTTGAAGTTACCTTATAATACCAGTAATTTCATGTATTTTATGCTGTGATCAGTGGAACAAAAATGCTTGGCTACAGGTAGATCTATTCTTTTTTCTTTTATTGTATGGCCATGATGATTTATCCTTGTCCTATTTTTTGACCTGCATAGTCTCAAAAGCTTGCAACTTGTTACCATCTTTTCAGTTAGCCATTAAAAGGTATCAACAACTGAGGACTCTCAAATCTAAATATTTTTCTATCTACTGGCTAAAACGGTACAAAGATATATTTTCCCTGCAGATATTAAAATTGACCCATAAATGGATCAATTTAAATCCAGTAGGGATAAAATCAGATAAATATACAACAGGAAACTTTTTGTTGGGCATAATCGCTATGTACATATTCTAGTTTTGACATGGTTGCTCATGGTTTTGGCTGCATGGGTGCACATTAGACCAACTCAGTCTCCTGATATTTATGGTTCGAGTATGACGGCCAAGGGTTTCTGGATCCGAACTCAACAGCCTCATGAGAATATATGAAGTGGTTGAGTTTGGGTCATGAGACCCATGGCTTGTCTGGACATCACAGTTCATACCCTGACCATGAATATTGGAAGTGTGAAAAGGGGCTTAATGCTTCCCTATAGGCTTAGATCGAGCACTCAGGAGTATGCACTGCATGGGCAAGTAGATCCTGTCCAAATAGATCCTTACCACCTGAGTGAACTAGAATTTTGACGCTTACCATGGCTATCGGGCATGTGCAGGTCATGAGGATCATCTATGTGGCCATTATTAGAACATGAGCTCAGTTCTAGAAGTGTATACTCGCTCCAAAACCTACTTATCTGTGTATGCAAATATAGATTACAGGTCTCCTATAATTTTATATTTTTATAAACATCTGTAACATTTGACAAAGGAATTTGTTATACAAGAAATACTGGAAAAGGCCGTCTTCCAGCACCACAATGCAAAGCCATTTATGCTTTTCTTGTATGTGGTTTCTCGCTTATCCAGATTTACCTTTCATAAAGAAACAGATATATACCATTGCAACAGTGAAGGGTTTTATTAGCATGGGGAAAATATGTTTACTGCTGCAGTTTACACCAGAAATAGGAATACTCAGCAAACTAAACGAAAGTAAACTTTAGCAAGGTCTCCTATCTGTCCTCTAAGACAACCTACACTAGTACTAGCCATAAATTACTTATTCATTATGTATGTCACTACTGCAGATCTTTAAAGGGAACCTGTCATCAGGATTTAAGGACTTTATCAGCCTCTTAATACCCTCTTTAATGATGTTTGTATTAGCCCTAAACGCCAAATGTAAGACACTGATTCATCCTCATCGGTCTTGATGAGGGGGCATGTTGGAGTCAGAGGCTCCTGATTCATGAAGAGGTACACGCGTCTGACAAGTGGCGTGCGCCACACCACAACTCTTACTCCAGTCATGGACTAAAGTAAGATTTCTTGCATAAGGATAAAGAATGCTACAGCTCGTCATGAATTAGACAAGTTGTGGCATCACGCCACCGCTGCGCCCCATACCGTCCCAGCTCCGCCAATAAATACTTGTGACTTTTACAATACAATTTATGCAAGAATACTGGAGAAATTGCTTTGATTAATCAGGGCCTAAGTGTTTAATTGTCCCTGCTCTACCTACCAGCTTTCACCGGACTAGTCCAAGACCATAGTCAATCAATAGCACTGTGCGCGATTGGTGGGGGAGCACGCCCAGAGCAGTGTGACTGACATCCAAGCATGTGCAGGGAAAGCAGGGAGGAGAAGCCCGTCTCTTTTCTCCTCCACCCTGCACATGTCAGTAACACTGCTGTGGGAGTGCTTTCCCCCTGGCGCAGAGGCATTGATTGACTGTGGTCCCAAACTAGTCCGGTGACAGCTGGTAGGTAGAGCAGGGCTAATACAATCATCATTAAATAAGCTGATGAAGCGCTCCTAGTACATTTAGGTCACGGCCTCACTATCAGTATTTGTTCAGTATTTTTTCTCAGGAGTTGGAGACAAAACCAGGAGTGGGTGATAAATGAAGAATTGGTGACTTGTTTCTATTACACCTTTTCTCTGATTGTTCCTCGCCTGGTTTTGGCTCCCACTCCTGAGAAAATATACTGATCAAATACTGATAGTGGGGCCGTGGCCTTAGGGGTACATCCCAATGACATGTTCCCTTTAATTCTCTACTAAACGAAACAGCTATAAGTGCTTATATAAGTTATGATCAAGCAGATCTGTCGGCAGATTTTACAATATAAGCTGCATTCATTATTAAAAAGATCTCTCAGATCTGATGAAGTTGGTGTAGTTACATTGAAAGTCTTTGTCAGAGTGGCTGTGTAATCCTGATATTTAGATGAACGTTTTAGGAGTCCAACTATAGAATGAAATTCGGAAGCTCCAGGTGTATTTAATCTCCACCCACCCAACTTGACTGACAACTGCAGCTTGTACTGAGTGAGCAATATGAGCAGGTAGGAGGGACACTGAGGAGCAGTCAATCAAGCAACAACCATTCTGACATGGATTTTAACAGTAAACACACCAGTCTTATCTGATATCTATTTAAGTAATACCTGTAGTTTGTATTGTGCAATCTGATGGCAGATCTGCTTTAAACTTCTTGTGCACAAGCCTTCTGCAAACATACACAATTCATTGAATGCCTAGGCTCAATAGTACTGCCATGGTGTCTAGGGCAGACCATAAAGTTCTCTATGAGGTCTCCTTCACTCACACAATTTTTCAAATCCATGTGAAAAATGCCACAAGTATCAAGCATTTTCATAGTGTTTTTTCCAAGAATTTTTCGGAGCACTTTTTATATGTGCACTTTACTACAAATTTTTCATGGCAGAAAAGGGAAACAGCATGGTCAGAGCCTGCTGAGTTTTGAAAAAATAAAAAAAAAAATCAAGCCAAATAAAAAATAAAAAAAAAATAAAAAGTGGTGGGCGGTAATCAATACTGTTTAATTTTAACCCAATCCAAACCAAGGATACATTTATATCGTATGATTATCATGAAATAGATCTGCCAATAATCAACCACTGTAAAAAGGCCGCCAATCAAGGGACAAAAGAGCAAAATGCTCATTGGTCAGGTGAAATGATTTATAAGTTTGGTACACGGAGGGGGGGTGCTGCCTAGAACAATGACAGTCCATGTGCAAAGAATGATCTATTACCCACAGCTCTGTGTGATGTGGACTGGAGTCGGCCTGTGTAAGCTGGCTAATGGCCATTAACGACTGCCAATCGGCTTGCAAATAGAGGATCAATGGCCATTTAACTACAAACATTGAATACATAGTCTTAAAAAGTGCCAGACGCCATGGTCCATGCTCTTTGATCAATTGTGGGCATCTTTACACTGTCTACTCTGTGTTTACATCACTCATTAGTTGGCTTACATTGTGACAAAAATTTGCACAGAAATCTTAACAATCAGTGCGAAGAGGGGGGCTTTCAGCACCTAGACCCTCATAAAGCAAAACTTCTCGCTGGTACCGAGACTGGCAGCTCTGTTCACACATATCAATACGCACACCGACCCTTGTCCAACATAGCAAATAAAGTCACCAGAATGGCTTCCTATGTGTTGTGTTTGTTTCTAAGCAGCGACATGAACATAACTGTGCCACTGCTTACAAAACAGGACATGTAAAATTATTCGCCTGGGACTGACTCTCTAAAGAATAGTTACAATGGAAAGATCAAGCCTCATTTAAAGGGAACCTGTGACATCCTCAAATGATATTACCCTGCAGATTTTGGGTTAATCGGCAGGTTAAAGGGGTTGTCCAGTCAAACTACAAATCTGCAAAATTATAACGTCGCGGGCTGTGAGGATTCTCCGGTGTGAGGAACGGCGTTCAATATACATATTCCTGGGCCACATTCCAACTAAATATGCACAGTCTAGTCGGACTGTGGCCAGGAGTATGCACACTACATACTTGCGGTCAAGTGACCGCACTTACAGCAGTTCCTGGTGCCGACACCAGAGAATCCTCACAGTGCCAACAATGTGGGGACCCACAACCCTGCAGCCACAGAGCGTCCTGAGACTGTACAACCCTTTTATTAACGTTCTAAAGCTGTGAGGCTGCAGCACTGGTAACCCATCTCCCGGGAGGACATTAACTTTATTCCTCCCGGAAGCCTCTGGCTTTCAATCACAGGTGCGGCTTCAGTCACCGCTCAGTATATAGTGAGCCGTGGCTGTAACAATGCGCAGGCATTGACTGACAGCCAGCTCTGCCCTGATGCAGTCAGTGCCAGGAGCATGGTTACAGCCACAGCTCACTATATACTGAGCGGTGACTGAAGCCGCACCTCTATGACTGAAAGCCGGAGGCTGCCTGGTGAATTTAGTTAATTTCCTCCTAGTACACGGGTTCGCAGTGCAGCGGCCGCATGGCTTCAGAAAGATATTAACCTGAAGATTAACCCCATGTCTGCAATCTGAATGTTTGCCCCCTTTAGAATAAAAACTCTTATACTCACCTCCAGTACCGGCGCCATTCCACCGGTGTCGGCATTCAGGGCTGTGGAGTCGGAGTCTTGGAGTCAGAGACCACCTTGGTGGAGTCTGAGTCAGTATAAAATGGACCAACTCCGACTCCTAAAATATATAATAAATTGGGTGCAGTAGTTCAATGCAGTTTGTGGGGGATATTTTTCATAAGAATTTGGGAAAGTTATGAAATGTCCTATAAATGTCTGTCCTATTCCTGATCTAAGGGTCTAGACTTTTAGCTGAGATGAATCTGTGCTACAGTAAATTTATCACTTAAACATGAGCCATGTATGAGGGAGTCGGAGTCATGGAAATTGAGGAGTCGGAGGTTTGGCTTACCGACTCCACAGCCCTGTCGGCACTTGTTGGAATGTATAAGTAATCAAGAGGGGGAACAAGTGCCGACACTGCTGGAACTGCGCCAACACTGGAGGCAAGTATAAGTGTTTTTATATTAACGGGGACAAACATTCAGATTGAAAAGGGGTTGACAACTTCTTTAATCATGACTACTGATGAGAACAAGTGCTCGTTACTCACGTTTGCCTAGGGAGCTCAGGTATGCACGGAGTATCACGGGTGCTCGAGTGAGATATTCGAGTCCCCGCAGTCGGATGTTTCGCGGCTGTTAGACAGCTATGAAACATGTGGCCACGGGGACTCGAACATGTCACTCGAGCTCCCGCGATACTCGGTGCATACCCCAGTACCGAGCACTTGTGCTCATCAGTAGTCATGACACATAATCAGGTGCCGATGTGCAGTACTGAGCAACTATCACTACACAGTGCACAGGGCTGTGCTGCTCTGGCTGCTTTCAATATACCGATCTGACCACTACTGCAGCTGAACACGCTGACTGTGGTGGTCGTGGGTGTCGGACCCCACACCGGTCTGATATGGTTCACCTATTTTAAAAATTGGTCATCAATATCATAATCATGGACAACCCTAAAACTATTATTATAACAGGTACCGAGGTTGTCTGATTTGGCATAAAATAAGGGACCAGTACTAGAAATAATGCTCGAGAGCTGGGGACCTGTTACAGGCTTTATATTGGAGATAGAAGCATCAAGTAAAGGGGCTCTCTGGTGAAAACAGGGAATCTGCGATCCACAAGATAGCTGATAACTTATTGATCGGTGGAGCTCTTGCCACTGGGACCTGCATTGACCAGCAGAATAGGGAACGGTTATCCCGTTACAAAAAAGCAGAGTGCAGCACTAAGCAGCTCCATAAGGAATGAGCACTGTGAACAGTTCCCCATTCTGCCGATCGGTCCCATAGGTCGATTCCTCACCGATCGTCCTGCAGATCACTTGCTTTCACCCAACAACCCCTTTAAACCGTCTGAAGACAAACATTCATAGGTCAAATTAGCTGCTGTTAAATCGACAACAAACTCGACCCAGAATGCGCAGGGAAACTACTGATTTAGGAGAGAGTTTGGTCGATTTCATTAGCTGATCCCTGTATTTCCAGCTCTATGGATGAAGTGTTGACACATAGGACCACTAAAGCCTGTGATTGGCTGCAGCAGTTAGCTGGGAAATCATCGGACAGACAGAAACAGATGACCAGACAGGACCAGAGGACCTCGCTGCGGGGCGGCAGCTGCAGAGGACCACGCTAAGGGCTGCAAAGGACCACGCTAAGGGGCAGCAGCTTTAGAGGACCACGCTAAGGGCTGCAAAGGACCTCGCTAAGGGGCAGCAGCTACAGAGGACCACGCTAAGGGCTGCAAAGGACCTCGCTAAGGGGCAGCAGCTACAGAGGACCTCGCTAAGAGCTGCAGAGGACCACGCTGCGGGGCAGCAGCTGCAGAGGACCACGCTAAAAGCTGCAAATGACCTCGCTGCGGGGCAGCAGCTGCAGAGGACCACGCTAAAAGTTGCAAATGACCTCGCTGCGGGGCAGCAGCTGCAGAGGACCACGCTAAAAGTTGCAAATGACCTCGCTGCGGGGCAGCAGCTGCAGAGGACCACGCTAAAAGCTGCAAATGACCTCGCTGCGGGGCAGCAGCTGCAGAGGACCACGCTGCGGGGCAGCAGCTGCAGTCTCCAATTAGAGACAAAGGACTATAGCCACAAACTATTGCCGGTTTTTTCAGCAGCAGAAACTGAGATGCTGCTGAATGGGAGACCTGCCTGCAGGACAATCTCCTGTGGAATATTCTGCATGTTAGTGATTGCTGCTGTGGAATCCTGGTCCCATGTGGACACGGTCCTATAAGTCTCCAGGGTGGAGAACCCTGATCCAGCCCTGTCACCTGCCGGACACCCATCAGTTACACCAGCCCCTGCCAGGAGCAGGACTACATCTAACGGCAGTGTGCCCATTCCTACACTGCGCTGTGCAGTGTGCCCTGATGCCAGCTGTGCTCTGCACTACTGCCCACTCTACACAACACCACAGGCGTAAAGCAATGCCTTATAGAGGAGAAGCATAGTGCGCCCAGCTCCGGGGTGCGCCTTACCTTCCCTGGTGTATGCCCCGAAACCACACCCTCTTCACCCCAATACTCAGAACCTTCCGAGTCAGAATCTGCACCAACGCTAGGGGCGCCATGGGACCCGTGTGCTGAACACAACTTCTCCACAGAGAAACCGCCCGCCAGTGTCAGGGGACCTTTAATGAAGCCACGCCCGTACCCAATAAGCCCCGCCCTCCGTGGGAGTGACTTGGCCTGATTCCTGTTTGCTCTACCGAGATGAGTTATTTAGATAACCCCGCCCACTTTCTGGGTTAGTATGCAGTGTGTGGTCAATTAGGGACCGTCTGAAAAGTTCCTGACTGATGGTGTGGTGTAGGTTGGGGGCAGAAGTTCCCCGTCCAGGCTACAGTTTGGCGTTAAATAGTAAATCTTAGACTTGTTTGCTCTTGTCATAGTCTGCCACTGTACACATCAGAAGCGGGGACGGTGCAGCCGCTGTATACAGACTGTACTCATTGCTGTAGTTCACTAAATATTGTATGCAAGTTGCCTCTTCAGAGAAAAAGAGGACTTGAACTCTATAGCGCCACCTATAGGAAGCAGCAATTCTACATAATCCTACTAAATATTGTTAAAGGGAATCTGTCACCACTTTGGAGATATCAGACCTCTATTATGGCCATACAGGGTACAGAAAAGTAAATCTATACATACCTGTATGGCCCATAGTAGAGGTTTGATTGCAGAAAAAAGCGCTTTAATCAATTCTATTTTCTACAGGCTTGGCGTCCGTGGGACGGGAAGAAATCCCCGCCTATCTGCTTACCATTTCCCTAAATCCCCGCCTATATGCACTTATTATTCCCCTAAATCCCCGCCTATGTGCTTATTATTCCCACAAATCCACGACTATATGCTTAGCTACCACATCCCCCCCCCCTCCCCTGCACGTCACAGGGCCTTGTGACAGACCCTGTGACATGCACTGAGCTATCTGACTTCCGGGCATGTGCAAAGCGCCGCTCACATAGAGCTCACATGGAGCGCGCTTTGCTTCATCCCGGCCCTATCTACCTGTGCTCTGCGCCGCAGGTTTCTATTGTGCAGACGCCGGGAAGTGACAGTGACTCCCCGACGTCTGCACAATAGAAACCTGCGACGCAGAGCACCGGTAGATGGGGCCGGGATGAAGCAGAGCGCGCTCCATGTGAGCGGCACTTTGCGCATGCCCGGAAGTCAGGGAGCACAGTGCACGTCACAGGGTCTGTCACAGGGCCCCGTGACGTGCAGGGGAGGGGGGAAATATGGTAGCTAAGCATATAGTCGGGGATTTAGGGAAATAGTAAGCCGATAAACGGGGATTGCTTAGCGTTCCCCGGACGCCAAGCCTGTGGAAAACAGAGGTGATAAAAACAGATTTCTCTGTAATCAAACCTCTACTATGGCCATACAGGTATGTATAGATTTACTTTTCTACACCCTGTATGGCCATAGTAGAGGTCTGATAACTCCAAAGTGGTGACAGATTCCCTTTAAATCTGCAGCAGGTTTGCTGATTACGCTCAGAAAATCCACATACGGCCATGTTCACACGTTCACTATTTGGTCAGTATTTGTTTCCGTTAGGCTATGTGCCCACGATGCAGAAATGCTCCGGATTTTTCCTGAGCGTTTGTGTATCTCCCTGTCAGAAAAAACGCATGCGGATTGTACATGCGGAGTGTACATGTGGATTGTACATGCGGATCGTACATGCGTTTTTCCTGCCAGGGACATGCGGATGTGAAGCGTTCTTCACATGCATTTCCGCATGCGGGTTGTCAAGCACTTTCCAAGCGATTTTAGCATCACTTGGAAAGTGCTTGACAACTTAGTCACACTATATAAATCCATGCAACCGGCATGGATTTATATAGTGTGACCGAAAGAATGGTAAAAAATAAAAAATAAATATATACTTTCCTTCTGATGGCCCCCGGTATCCTTGTCTCTGCTTGCTGGCAGCTCGCGGTAGATTTAAGGACCTGCCGACGTCAGCGGTCGCGTGACCCATCAGATGTCTAAATGATGTCACCGCAGGTCCTTTAGTCTACCGCAAGCTGCCGGCAAGCCAAGACAAGCACACCGGGGGCCATCAGATGGTAAGTATAATGTATATTTTTTATTTTATTCTTTTTTTTTACAGGTTCTATGGTACCCGGGTCCGGAGGAGAGTCTCCTCTTCTCCAGACCCGGGTACCATCCACACATTGAAAAGCTTGGATTCCGCATGTACATGACGCGCCCCCTGGGCCGTGGGATACTCGGTGCTGGGCCGGTCATTGCTAGGGGAGATGTTACAGTGGCGGTGAGCAGGTCTGTGACCCAGGGCGGTCAATAAAAAGGGATATTTACCGGTGAATTAAAGTTCTTATATACAGTTCGTGACGCCACCTGTGGTATGCGGCTAAAGGGAGCCGCCACTGGGGAGCAGGTCCTCTGGAGCTGATGTTAGTGCAGCAGAGTTGGTTCAGCTCTCCACAGGCAGAGCTTAGCTCCAGGACAGGAAATGGTGATATTATAGCTGTTGCTGTGCGGTTGTGGTGCGGTGTAGTGCAGGGGATGATGGCGCAGCCGTAATAATTCACAGAGACAGTGGGGTGCAGTCTTCCAGATTTACTCACAGTTCTCACTTTGCTCCTGGTTACAACTGCAGATCATAACTTCCCACGTCGTGTTGCCTTCACCGGGCAGGGGCTCAGCCAATCCCCAGGTACCTCCGGAGTACATAATGGGACCCCCTTCTGTGTGTCCCTTCTGGCCATCTCCCTGCACCTCACACCCAGTGTCCCAATCCGGTGACCGCGGACCTTGTCGGGCAATGTCTTCTCTGTCCCCTGGGTCCTCTATGGCCACCTTCTCGGTGAGATAGATGTGGTTTTTGGGATGCAGCACCTGAAATGCTGTACCCTCCGGTTACCTAGTTGAATATTGCAATTCTCACTAGTTAGGGGCCGGTCCCCTCTGCGACCCGATCCCTCCACCGCCTGGTAGACTCGGGCGTACGGGTGGCCTCCAGCACTGCCCGTACCCCTGGGATCCTTTCTTCACTCCTGGAGCCTTCTCTCTGCTCCCGTTCCTTCTTCCTCTCCTTCTCCTGGGCCTCCTCACTCAGGCCCGCGCTTCCCCTGAGCAGAGCTCCTGCAGAGCTCCTGCTCCCAACTCTTCCTCTGACTCAATCTCCTCAGACTCACACTCAGACTCCCTCTAGAATGTTCCACCCTCTCTTTTATATCACTTCTTACTGAGCTCCCCTGAACTTCTTCCTCCACCCACACCCACTACATGGTTCCCCCTACTTTGGTTCCCCCCACTCCAGCCAGGGACAGGGCTCAGCAGGAGAGCGACGCATCTTGCCCCTCCTGCCGGTCTGGAGTAGTGTAGTGGTGGATGCAGGTGTTAGGGTCCCGGGCAGTACTCCTTCCTTACCTGAGAGTGAGATACCACACCTCTGGGTGAGATGCAGTACCTCTGTGGCGACTGAACCCGCTGGGGCGCCACATACAGATTCAGTGATGCGGATTCCATGCGTTCCAATGCAAGTCAATGGCGGCGAAAACACAGCGCTTCCGCAAAATAATTGGTAGTGCTGCGGATTTTTTCGCAATGATAATCCGCAGTGGAAATTTCCGTAGCATGTGTACAGCACATGCGGATTATCATTGGGGAACATGGCAGAACTTCTACCAAGCCTTTTTTAAGCGTTTCTGCAGCGGAATTGCCGCTGCAGAAACGCTTAAAAAACGCATAGTGGGCACACAGCCTTATACTTTTCCTCTGACTGTCTCACTCCTGGTTTTGGCTTAAAAATACTGAGGTAAAATATTGACCACATACTGAACGTGTGAACGTGGCCATTATTATGCTGCTTTTCTGCAATGAGATCCACAATGTCTTTTTGCTAGTGCAGTTTTTTTCTGCCCAACTTTGCCTCACAGCTGATACCAGTGTAGGTGACACGAGACAGCTGATACCACTGGTAGGTGGCACAAGACGGCTGACACCAGTGTAGGTGGCACGAGACGGCTGACACCAGTGTAGGTGGCACGAGACAGCTGACACCAGTGTAGGTGGCACGAGACGGCTGATACCAGTGTAGGTGGCACGAGACAGCTGACACCAGTGTAGGTGGCACGAGACGGCTAATACCAGTGTAGGTGACACAAAACAGCTGATACCAGTGTAGGTGGCACGAGATGGCTGATACCAGTGTAGGTGGCACGAGACAGCTGATACCAGTGTAGGTGGCACGAGACGGCTGACACCAGTGTAGGTGGCACGAGACGGCTGATACCAGTGTAGGTGGCACGAGACGGCTGATACCAGTGTAGGTGGCACGAGACGGCTGACACCAGTGTAGGTGGCACGAGACGGCTGATACCAGTGTAGGTGGCACAAAATACCTGATACCAGTATAGGTGGCATGAGACGGCTGATACCAGTGTAGGTGGCACGAGACAGCTAATACCAGTGTAGGTGGCACGAGACAGCTAATACCAGTGTAGGTGGCACGAGATGGCTGACACCAGTGTAGGTGGCATGAGACGGCTGACGCCAGTGTAGGTGGCACGAGACGGCTGATCCCAGTGTAGGTGGCACGAGATGGCTGACACCAGTGTAGGTGGCACGGGATGGCTGACACCAGTGTAGGTGGCACGAGACGGCTGATACCAGTGTAGGTGGCACGAGACGGCTGACACCAGTGTAGGTGGCACGAGATGGCTGACACCAGTGTAGGTGGCACGAGACGGCTGATACCAGTGTATGTGGCACGAGACGGCTGATGCCAGTGTAGGTGGCACGAGACGGCTGATGCCAGTGTAGGTGGCACGAGACGGCTGACGCCAGTGTAGGTGGCACGAGACGGCTAATCCCAGTGTAGGTGGCCCGAGACGGCTGACACCAGTGTAGGTGGCATGAGACGGCTGACACCAGTGTAGGTGGCACGAGACGGCTGACACCAGTGTAGGTGGCACGAGACGGCTGACACCAGTGTAGGTGGCACGAGACGGCTGATAACAGTGTAGGTGGCACGAGACGGCTGACACCAGTGTAGGTGGCACGAGACAGCTGATGCCAGTGTAGGTGGCACGAGACGGCTGACGCCAGTGTAGGTGGCACGAGACGGCTAATCCCAGTGTAGGTGGCACGAGACGGCTAATCCCAGTGTAGGTGGCCCGAGACGGCTGACACCAGTGTAGGTGGCATGAGACGGCTGACACCAGTGTAGGTGGCACGAGACGGCTGACACCAGTGTAGGTGGCACGAGACGGCTGACACCAGTGTAGGTGGCACGAGACGGCTGATAACAGTGTAGGTGGCACGAGACGGCTGACACCAGTGTAGGTGGCACGAGACAGCTGATGCCAGTGTAGGTGGCACGAGACGGCTGATCCCAGTGTAGGTGGCACGAGACGGCTGACGCCAGTGTAGGTGGCACGAGACGGCTGACGCCAGTGTAGGTGGCACGAGACAGCTGATCCCAGTGTAGGTGGCACGAGACAGCTGATACCAGTGTAGGTGGCACGAGACAGGCACGAGACAGCCAATGCCAGTGTAGGTGGCATGAGACAGCTGATACCAGTGTAGGTGGCATGAGACAGCTGTGCCCTGTGACTGGCAGCAGTGGTCATGTCCTGGAGTCGTAATGTCACCACTGCAGAGATATAAGCAAAGACCCTGCCTCGGAGTGAGGGGGCTGGAGTGGCAGGGAATAAGTACAGCTGACTTTGCTATTTTTGCATACACCAAGCATTTTTCATTAAAAAGGTATTAAAACCAGGAAAATGCTTTACAAAATGTTTGTAATAGGGCAATTGTTGGTCTAAATAATGATTTGTAGTAGGACCCACTTTTTACCTTGCTTGACAAATAATCATGGTAACATTGTCCATTTTATCACCTCAAATCAGTGAGTTTTCGGCCAACGCACGCGACGGGTCACAGAATCCCGAAGTGATGATGTGTTTCTATTATACTTTTCCTCTGACTGTTCCACTCCTGATTTTGACTTACAAATACTGAGGTAAAACACTGACCAAATACTGAATGTGTGAACGTGGCCTTAGAGTTCACAGAAGTATGGGAGTTCTCAGGCCAAGCATAACTGCCTCTGTGTTCAGCTCTGTGCTATAGGGCACAATTAAAATTGTGTTCACAAATCCGAATTACGCTTGTCTAAACTGGCCCTAAGTTTAATGTGAACGCATACCTATAGCATATTGCTATGGTTGGCATTATTTTGTCTGGCATTAATATGGCTAGTGCCACTGTATTCAGGCCTACTTGGGCTGGAACTACTGTGTTGGTACAGATATAACGCCTAAATAATTCTGTCTCAATGGTGTCATACTAATGTTGGGGTCAGATGAGCATATGAAAAGTTGTCCAAGTTTCATCCATATTGACATCCTTGTGACATCTGTTTAAAATGTACATGATTAAATAGAGTTTCCTAGGTTAATAATGGCAATGTATCTGTAAAAATGCTACACAGATGACTTGTTTGGGACCTCTTTTTTGCACACCCATAGATATGCTTGAATGATTCCCATCTGATGCTCAGAAGAGAATAGTGCATGCTGCGATTTTTTTCGCATGGACACTCGGTCATCTGAAGAACAGCCCAACTGGATTACACTTGTCAGTGAGCTGTCCGATATTTACTATATCAGCACACGTCCGTATAATATGCTTATCTGAAGGAGCCTTAGATATCCAACAAAATGCACTGGTCCTATGACTGCTGCAAGGAGCAAGGTTTACAGAATTTTTGAGACTATTCTTTAAAGGGAACCTGTCACCTCACCAGTTTTTTCATGTGTGAACTAAGACTAGCACCTTAATCAGTGCCTGTGCTGCATTCCATAAAGGGGTATATTACACCCTGACTAGTCCTGTATACCCCCCAAAACATTTTAAACTCTTCTTCGCTCTATGTAAATCCTGCCGGTCTGATAGGCATCCTTTCTGCGGCTTCTATTCCTCCTCCCAGCTTCTGATTGCTGTCCTCCTGCTCTGATTGACGTGAATGATGCCTCCTGCCTCATCCACATAGCCAGGCGAAATCTCGCTCCCTGGTTGAGACATCACCAGCTCGCGCCTGCGCACTTTGCTCTGCCTACTGCAGGCAGAGGCTAAAACAGAAGGGCTATCATCCACGTCAGTCAGAGCAGAAGGAAGGTGATCAGAAAGACGCCTATCAGACCAGACCGACAGAATTTACATAGAGAGCGGGACGAAAGGTTTTTGGGGTGGTTACAGGGGGAGTCAGGGGATTATATTCCCCTTTATGGAATGCAGCACAGGCGCTGATTATCATGCTAGTCTTAGTTCAGACATGAAAAAAATGGTGACAAATTCCCTTTAATATACAATCCTGTTGCTTATTATATTTGTCTTTAGCAGCCCTCAAACAAAATCGATTATTTTGGCATACCGTCAGTTTTATGAGATACTGAAAAATTATGAACCTCAAAACACAGTGTCATAATGACGCACCCCCAGGGCCGTGGGGTACTCAGCAGCCGGGCCTCTGGATGCCGGTTGGCGGGGAATATCACGGTGGCTGGCCCGGTCCGTGACCCAGGGCGGTCAGTGCAAAAGGGGGATATTTTTAGAAAGTTCGTGACACCACCTGTGGTGTCTGGTGAGGATCACCAGCGCTGCAACAGTCCTCTGAGGCAGATGTTAGGGCAGCTTGTGATGGGACGGCTCCCCACAGGTGGAGCAGGCCTCAGGGCAGTATAGTGAGATAGCGTGGGTTGCGCTGGGCGTTGTAGTGCAGGGGGAACAATGGCACAGATGAAAGAATGGACGGAGGCAGTACAGTGCAGTCATCCGAGATTTTACTCACAGTTCTTAAGACAGTCCACAGGTGCGCTGTACAGGTAAAGGCCTCCCGCGTCGCGCTGCATTCACCGGGCAGGGGTTCAATCCTTCCTCAGGCAGCTTGGGAATACCTGTCAGAACCCCACTTTATCGTGTTCGTATTTTGACCATCTTCACTCTGGTCTTTCTCCCTCCTGCTCTGCGCTGCCCACTCTGAATCCTGTTCGGGTACTCTGAAATCCCTCCTGTCCGTCGGAGTTACACAGACTTGCTTCACCCTCAAGGGACTAGAATGCGGCTACGATCCCACTGTCTTCTGACAGATGCGGGGAGTACGGGTGCCGTCCTGCATGCGCCGTACCCCCTAGGATCCTTTCTTAGAACGGAGTCTACTCCCTGCTCCCCTCCTGGGCCTCCTGACTTGGCCCTACTTGTGGAGCAGAGCTCCTAATGAGACTCTGCTCCCAGACTGTTCTTCTGAAGTGTCCTGAGCTGTTCTTCTGAACTGCTCTCCAGAACTATCTAACCACCTCCCCAAGATGGCTTCCCTATCTTATACTCCTACCAAAGTGCTCCCTCTAGCTACTTCCTCCACCCACACCCACTACTGGTTCCCCCCTACCTTTGGGTTCCCCCCACTCCAGCCAGGGTCAGGGCTCAGCAGAAACATACATTGCGTCTTGCCCTTCCAGCCGGCCTGGAGCAGTGTAGTGTTGGATGCAGGTGTTTGGGGTTCCGTGCAGCACTCCCTCCTTACCTGAGAGAAGGGAGACACCACACCTCTGGATGAGGTGCAGTACCTCTGTGGCGACTGAACCCTCAGGGGCGCCACAATAACTTGTACATCATCTTTCTGCTTGTCAAACTCTCTTAGCAGCCCATCGATTCTGTTACAATTATATAGTTTGGCTCAATTTAAACCATTTCACCAATTCAAATATATATAGGCAGACTTATCTGTCCACAGTGTCATAACTTGTACATCATCTTGCTGCTTGTCAAATTTTCTTAGCAGCCCATAGATTCTGTTACAATTAAATAGTTTGGCACAATTTAAACCATTTCACCAATTCTAATATATATAGGCAGACTTATCTGTCCTGAAGTCTCCTTCATTGGTGTCAGTGCAGATTATGCAGTGCTTTGGCTCCCGACGCGTTTCATTATTCATTAGGGAGTTAAGAGCCTTATACCATCTTCCAAGAATGTCTGACACTGTTAGTGAACTGGGTACATTTTATGTGTTAACCACCCGACCTGCCATATGGTATGCATTTCCGGTATTTAGTGTCCCTATAGAGTTGCGCTCCATAGTCATGCCTGTATCCTGACACGCACGCTGGAGCGCAAGGTCTCCTATTGCGCATGCGCAACTCTATAGGGACACTAAATACCGGAAATGCATACCATATGGCAGGTCGGGTGGTTAACACATAAAATGTACCCAGTTCACTAACAGTGTCAGACATTCTTGGAAGATGGTATAAGGCTCTTAACTCCCTAATGAATAATGAAACGCGTCGGGAGCCAAAGCACTGCATAATCTGCACTGACACCAATGAAGGAGACTTCAGGACAGATAAGTCTGCCTATATATATTAGAATTGGTGAAATGGTTTAAATTGTGCCAAACTATTTAATTGTAACAGAATCGATGGGCTGCTAAGAGAGTTTGACAAGCAGCAAGATGATGTACAAGTTATGACACTGTGTTTTGAGGTTCATAATTTTTCAGTATCTCATAAAACTGACAGTATGCTAAATTAATCGATTTTATTTGAGGGCTGCTAAGGACAAATATAATAAGCAACAGGATTGTATATTAATTAAAAGCAACAATCATGAAATTATAATTGAGGATTATGGTAATTCTGTGTCTCGCAAATTTTTGTCTGTTTTAGAAAAAAAAAGGGGGTACAATATTCACTCTAATCCCCTGAATAAGTGGTTCAATAGGAGTGTTTGATGATTTATAATGAAAAAATGACCCCCTATTTAAAAGAGCTCGAATTGGGGCATAATGATTGAACAATTATCAGTAAGCCTTTTCTAAGCCTCCTGTAGGAAACAGGGTATATGAATTGTAATTGCGCAGTCAAATTTAAAAACTTGGTTTCATAATGGTATAAATCCAGGAATTTTGTCTGTTTTATTCTTCAGAGTGCATATATGCATCTCTGATTTTTATATATGCACAGTGCACTTTTTTTCTGGGTGATAATTCTATGTGTTTTTTTATTAGAATTAAATAAAACATTGATATTTTTAACCTCTTGCTACTAATTCCTTAAGTTAAAAAAGCCAAACCAAAATCATTTAGTGTATCGCACTTTAGCCCTGCAGTACTGTGGTCCTGGGTTCAAATCCCACCAAGGACAACATCTGCAAGGAGTTTGTATGTTCTCCCCGTGTTTGCGTGGGTTTCCTCTGGGTTCTTCGGTTTCCTCCCACACTTCAAAGACATACTGATAGGGAATCTAGATTGTGAGCCTAAATAGATACAGTGATGATGACGTCTCTTAAGCGTGTGAAAATTAATGGCGCTTAAAATAAATAAAATAAATTCCTGCTACTACTACTTGTAAATAATGTGATTCATCTAATTTACCAATAGAGGAAGAATAATGACATAAATGATTTGTCCAAATTAAGCTGAAATGTGGTCAAAGGCAGAAAATGTTCAAAAATAATGTTCATTGTTCAAAAATAAAAGAAAGTATTCCTCAGTCCAATCCCCTGTCCTTGCAGCAGTGATGTGCTGATATCACCACTGCAGACAAATTACCAGTTTTGCCCTGTGTGCAAATAGTATTAAAGATAAGGTGCACAAGCAATAGTATAATATACATTCCTGCACTACAGCACCATTCATTATCTGCACACAATACTATATGTACAACCTCCTAAAACTGGCCATGTTAGGTGCAGTACAGGCATTTCGGGTCTATGTCAGTGCAACGTTTCTCTTGGCGTCTAACATTGATGGCCTATCCAAGGCTAGATATCAATATCTGATCGGTGGGGTTGCAGCACCCAGCACCCTTTAGTTCTCCAGGAGATTAGTCCGGCAGTGGCTTTCTCTGCTCTTCTATCTATGCTGTATGGCCAGCGTAAGGAAAATTTACTTTTTACCAAACTGTAATATGTTGTTAATTTATACATTTGTAATAAATGTTATGAAAGCAATTAAATAAATCACAAAAATAAATAAATAAATCCATAGTTCATACCCACAACTGATTCACAGACAGGTGTTTTTTACAGATTATGTCACAATTAAGATACTTTCTGTATTTCTCTTATGTAATATGTAACTGTTATCCGGAAATGCTCCGTCTATTGTCCACATTCCCTAAAGCACGCTGATTAGATATTTCTGTGGTGTGGCCTTGTGTGGAGGGGCGGAACGGCAAATCCCTCTGAAATTCTTCTAGTGACTTATTTCTGAAATGAGGCTGTAAATGTGTAAAGGTTCCAATTTCTGATTTCTTCAGTAAAACAAATATTTGTATTGTTTTGTATAGTATTTGTATTGTATTTATATAGTAAATATTAGTATAATGTATTCTATACTATTATATTATATACTATACTACTATAATATATTAGTGTAGTATTTAGACCTAATTTTGGAAACTAGACCCCTCAAGGAATGTATCTGGATGTGTGGTGAGCACATCCCAGGTGCTTCACAGAAGTTTATTACGTATTTTCACGTATAACCCTTGTGAAAATAAAAAATCTAATTTTTGCCACAAAAATTTTGTTTTAGCTCCAAGTTTTTTATTTTCACAAGGGTAACGGGAGAAAATAGACCCCAAAATTTGTTTTTCAATTTCTTCTGAGTGCGCCAATATCCCATATGTGGTCGAAAAGTACTTTTGAAGCAGAGTGGAAAGCTCAGAAGGGAATAAGTGCCATATTGAAATTTTGATTTTTCTGGACTGGTTTGAGGGTGCCATGTCACATTGGCAGAGCCCCTGAGGTGCCAGAACAGCAGAAACCCCCATAAATGACCTAATTTTACAAACTACACCTCTCAATGAATTCATCACGGGGTGCAGTGAGCATGTTGATACCACATGTGCCTCACAGAAATTTATAAAAAGGGGTGAAGAAAGAATAATTACATTTTTACTGCTAAAATCTAGCTTAAGCCCCAAATTTTTAATTTTTATGAGGGCTAATGGGAAAAATTAACTTCACTGTTTGTTGTACAATTTCTCCTGAGTGCGTCAATACCCTACATGTAATTGGGAACTACTTTTGAGGCACAGTGCAAAGCTCAGGAGGGAAGGAGCGCCATATTATAGTGCAGATTTTACTGTTATTGTTTGCAGGTGCCATGACCCAATGGGAGAGCCCCTGAGGTGCCAGAACAGCAGAGCCCACCCATAAGTGACCCAATTTTACAAACTACACCTCTCAATGAATTCATCTAGGGGTGCAGTGATCATATTGACACCGCAGGTGTGTCACAGAATTTTATACCATTGGGAAGTGAAGAAAAAATAATTACATTTTTGGCACAAAAATTTTGTTTTACCCCAGATTTTACATTTTCACACTGGGAAATGGGTAAAATGGCACCAAAATTTGTCCAATAATTTCTGCTGAACATGGCAATACCCCTCATGTGGCTCTACAGTACTGCTTAGTCATATGGCGAGACTCGGGAGGGACGGAGCGCTATTTGCCTCCTGGAGCGCAGATTTTCCTAGAATAGTTTGTGGGATCCACATACAGAGCCCCTAAGTGCTAGAAGAGCAGAATTCCCCCTCAAGTGACCCCATTTTAGAAGTTATACCCCTGTCAAACATGTGGACTCTAAATGTGGTTTAGACACACTGGAGCTCAGAAGGGAGGGGGACATTTGGATTTGGGAGTTCTGGTCAGGAGATATGTGGGTTGTCCTAAAATTGCAGTTAATACATGAACCTTGGATGACTAATATGTGAAACTAGCCTTAGGCTTTGTCCCAACAAAGATGACCATGGTGAATCTCCAGTTAGTGTAGATTCATCTAGCTCATCCTAGAAGTTAATAAAGCTCTCTTATTTCCATGGCTGTCATCAGAAATATCTAGGGTCCATAAAGTAGAAAGATTAACCTCCAAGGACTCACTTTATGCTTCGTTGTCTAATAATCAGAGGCCATATTGTAAAGGATGTGGGGGATATAATTTCATGCCAATCGACTGTATCATATCCATGTGAAGCTGAGACAGGGCATCTGGCTTAGCAGGTGGTCCAGCTTCAACAGCCCCTAGTGGAAAAGCTCACACCTCCAGCGGCCTAGCTGGTACAAAGACCTTCCTAGCAGGATGAAGCCCTGCCGGGTGTCCACACTGTGTAACTGCTTTAATCAAATTCCCCAGTCAAATGGCAGCCGTAATTTCATAAGGAGATTATGGAGTTATTGTACATCCTAGCCATATACCTGTTATATTTTCGAGATCTCAGGAACAGGCCGAACGCCAAGCATAACAGAGGCCCATCCGGATCCGATAGTGCCAAAACCGCCACCCTATCACCTTCCGTAGAGAAGTTATGATCCATCATAAGTTTTGGAGTCTCAGTTACCAAGAGCCCAGGGGAGGGGGACTAGGACCATCCCAGGGGCGGGAAACGGGGGGTGACCGACCAAGAGGCTAAGTGCTCGTGTGAGGCCGTGTGTTAGAACCTTGCTCTTAGGTTTTTTCCTTTGCTGCTCACATGACCTTGTTGGCCTATTTAATCCTGCCCCGCCCTTCTGTCTTTGCTGGACTTCATTGTATAACTACTTTCTAGCTAGCCTGTGCTCTGTATCTAACTCTGTTAGTTTGCTTGGTCTACGGACCTCAGTGTTCTATATATTTTGTTTGTTTGTCTGTCTGCTACTATTTCTGTTAGGAGGTGTCCCATTTTCCTCCCAGTCCTTAGTACTTGTAGGGATTCCTTCCCCACATCTATAGGTCTCCGTACAGACTAGCTTAGGACTTTAGCAGGTCTGATCGCAGGATCAGGTCCCCTGTTACATCGTAGGGATAAAGCTGAGTTCTATCGTAGGGACAGATCTCCTCTTTTTCCTTAGCTCTGGTAGCAGAACTTAACAGTAAGTCCAGCCTGCAAATTCTCTAAGGAAAGATTTTTCTGTTCCATCATGGTGTCGGTTCAGGATTTGGCTCATCGCCTGCAGGGACTCTCTCTGGAGGTGGCCGAGCTCCGTCAGCACGTGAGTAACTGTCCTGGAGCACATTTCTTGGAGCCTAAGGTATGTTTGCCGGATTTATTTTTTGGTGAACACCGAGAATTTTTTTCATTTAAAAATGCTTGCTTATTGTATTTTCGTTTGAGACCCAAGTCCTCTGGGGATGAATCCCAGCGCATAAGGTTCATAATGTCACTTTTGCGCAAAGAGCCTCAGGAGTGGGCCTTTTCTTTGCAACCTAGTGATACATGCTTCAGATCAGTGGATAGTTTTTTTTCTGCTTTGGGGCTATTATATGATGATCCTGACCGTGTCGCATCAGCTGAGACTGAGTTGAGACGTTTGAAACAGGGATCAGATAATGTGGAAAAATATTGTACTCATTTCCGTCGTTGGTCTACTCAAACAGGGTGGAACGATTCTGCTCTGAAAAGTCTATTTCTTGCTGGGCTCAATGAAAGGGTTAAAGACCTGCTAATTGCTTATCCTACACCTGAAGATTTGCAACAGGCTATGCAATTAGCTATACGGGTGGATAGGAGACTGCGTGCAAGGGTTAATGAGAGCAAATCCTCTGCTATGTCAGTTTCTGGTTATGAGAATGTGTGTACTAACAGTGGTGAACCGATGGAGATTGGATCGGTGGCACCTCGCTCTCAAGAAAAAGATCGCAGATTTTTTGAAGGCTTGTGTTTCTATTGCGGAAAATCTGGTCATTTGATTAAAGGCTGTGAGCTTCGTATGAAGAAAGAAAAAAAAAAGGTCAGTCATGCCCGTATTGCCTGTTTAAATTCCAAGGGTGTATTTTTAGCTGCTTCCACGATTGCTCAGGAAAAATTAATGGAATTTCGGGTGTTTGTTGATTGTGGGTCTACTCTGAATGTAATTGATGGGGGATTCTTGGAAAGACTCAATTTAAAACCCGAACCTTTATCATCCCCCATTGCTGTGGTTTCTGTGGATGGTTCCCCTTTGAAGAATATTACTCTCAAGGTCTGTGAATTTCCTCTCACTATTAATGGTGTTCACCATGAGAAATTGGATTTGGTAGTTTTGAATAACTTGCCTTCTCCAGTAATATTGGGATTGCCCTGGTTAAAATTTCACAATCCTGTACTGGATTGGTCTACCAGTGAAATTAAATCCTGGAGCCATAAATGTTATGACAAGTGTTGTAACGGGCGTATTGCAGCTTTGGATAGGGGGGAATTGCCTGTTCCTATTCAGGATTTTTGGAGAGTTTTTTCTGAGAAGGAATCGCAGGTTTTGCCTCCCCATAGAGACTATGATTGTTCTATTGAATTTGTCCCTGGAGCGACTCTTCCTAAAAGTCGTTTATTTAACCTTACTATTCCTGAGAGGAAAGCTTTGGAGGAATACATACAGACAAGTTTGGCCGCCGGTCACATTAGGCCCTCTAAGTCTCCTGTGGCGGTTGGATTTTTTTTTGTAAAAAAAAAGGACGGCGGTTTACGTCCTTGTCTGGATTTTCGTGAGATTAACAAAATTACTGTACGCAATCCTTACCCACTGCCATTGATTCCTGATCTGTTTAACCAGTTAATGGGGGCCAAGTGGTTCTCTAAAATTGACCTTAAGGGGGCATACAATCTGTTGCGCATGAAGGAGGGTGACGAATGGAAGACTGCTTTTAACACTCCTGTGGGTCATTTTGAGAATCTGGTTATGCCTTTTGGTCTTACTAATGCTCCTGCATTTTTTCAGAATCTTATTAATGACATCCTTAGACCTTTGATCGGCAAAAATGTGGTTGTGTATTTGGATGACATTTTGATTTATTCGCCGGATCTGGAGTCTCATTGGCGGAGCGTACGTGAGGTATTACAGTTGTTAATGGACAATTCGCTTTTTGCTAAGCTGGAGAAATGTGAGTTCGCTGTACAGAGAATTAGTTTTTTGGGTTACATTATCTCCAGCGAAGGTTTTGAGATGGACCCGGTTAAAGTTCAAGCTGTACAGGAATGGCCTAGGCCTATTGGTTTGAAATCGATACAGAGGTTTTTAGGTTTCGCCAATTATTACAGAAAATTCATAAAAAATTTTTCTAGTATTGTCAAACCTCTGACCGATCTCACCAGGAAAGGTGCTGATGCGGTTCAGTGGTCTTCTGAGGCCATTGAAGCTTTTGTGTATCTCAAGGAGAGGTTCACCTCTGCTCCCATCCTTATGCAGCCTGATGTGACTAAGCCGTTTTTGGTTGAGGTTGATGCTTCCTCTGTGGGGGTTGGCGCAGTATTGTCTCAGGATAACGGGGATGGATTACATCCCTGTGCCTTTTTTTCAAAAAGATTTTCGGAGACTGAACTGAATTACGATATTGGTAATCGGGAATTATTGGCTATTAAACTCGCATTTGAACACTGGCGCCACTTCTTGGAAGGTGCGGAATTTCCCGTTCAGGTTCTTACGGATCATAAAAATCTGATATATCTTGATGCTGCCAAGCGCCTGAATGCCCGTCAGGCTAGGTGGGCACTGTTTTTCTCGCGGTTTAATTTCTCCGTTACTTACATCCCTGGTACTAAGAATGTTAAGGCGGATGCCTTGTCTCGCAGTTTTTCTCCCATAGTCGGTGCTGAGAAAGAGGAGAACATTTTACAAGAAGGTGTTGTGATAGCTGCTTTGGACTCCGTTTTGGAAGATGAGATTCTTAAAGCACAGGAGAATGCCCCATCTAACACTCCTCATGGGAGGTTGTTTGTGCCTGGGACCTTTAGGAGAGATTTGTTTGTTGAGTGTCACGAATCTCGGTTGGCAGGTCATCCCGGAATCTCTGAGACCAAGAGACTGGTGGGTCGCAGTTTTTGGTGGCCTGGATGGCAGAAGGAAGTCATTAAGTGGGTGCGTCAATGTACTATATGTGCTAGATCTAAGTCCTCACATACTCCTGCTGCGGGGTTGCTTTGTCCTTTGGAGGTTCCCAGTGCTCCTTGGACACATTTGGCTATGGACTTTATAACTGACCTTCCCCCCTCTGAGGGTTTTACTGTCATCTGGGTGGTCGTGGACCGTTTTAGCAAGATGTGTCACTTGGTTCCCTTCGTCAAACTGCCCTGCGCTAAAACTCTCGCTAAGGCCTTTGTTAAGGAAATTGTCAGACTTCATGGCGTTCCTACTGACATTGTTTCTGATAGGGGTCCTCAGTTCGTGGCTCGTTTTTGGCGTGCCTTTTGTGACAGGTTGGGAGTTCATTTGTCGTTCTCGTCCGGATATCATCCTGAATCTAATGGCCAGACAGAAAGGAAAAACCAGGATGTTGAGCAGTTCTTGCGTTGTTTTGTGGCAGACAATCAAGAGGGGTGGTCTGAGTTTCTGCCACTTGCTGAATTTGCTCTGAACAATCATACATCTTCTTCTGCTGGTTGTTCGCCTTTTTTTTGTTGTTCTGGGAGACATCCATCGTTTGGGTCGTTCTCCAAGTTGGGATCTGCCGTGCCTGAGGAGGAGAATTTTTCCGGTGATTTGGAGAGAGTTTGGACGGATGTGCGTGGTAATCTTCAGGAGGCCAACAGAAAATCTAAAGACTACTTTGATAGGAAACGACAGGAGGTTTTGTTCGCTGTTGGTGACATGGTTTGGTTGTCCTCTAGGAATCTGCGGTTGAGGATTCCTTCTAAGAAATTGGGTCCCAAGTTTGTAGGGCCCTTTAAGGTGCTTCAGGTTGTCAACCAATCTGCTGTTAGGTTGGAGGTTCCTACCTCCTGGAGAATTAATCCGGTATTTCATGTCTCTCTGTTAAAAAAAGCTGTTGTGTCGGATGGTGACGCCTCTGCCTCTGTTCCTCCGTTGGTGGAGGACGGGGAATATGAAATTTCTCGCATCCTTAACTCTAGACGGTATAGAGGTAGTTTGCAGTATCTTGTGGCCTGGAAAGGTTTCGGACCCGAGGATAACTCTTGGGTGAGGTCAGATGATGTTTCCGCGTCCAGACTTATCAGAGCGTTTCACAGGAGATTTCCTGATAAGCCTGGTCCTAGGGGATCCGGAGGATCCTCTTAGATGGGGGGGTACTGTTAGAACCTTGCTCTTAGGTTTTTTCCTTTGCTGGTCACATGATCTTGTTGGCCTATTTAATCCTGCTCCGCCCTTCTGGCTTTGCTGGACTTCATTGTATAACTACTTTCTAGCTAGCCTGTGCTCTGTATCTACTCTGTTAGTTTGCTTGGTCTACGGACCTCTGTGTTCTTTATATTTTGTTTGTTCGTCTGTCTGCTACTATTTCTGTTAGGAGGTGTCCCATTTTCCTCCCAGTCCTTAGTACTTGTAGGGATTCCTACCCCACATCTATAGGTCTCCGTACAGACTAGCTTAGGACTTTAGCAGGTCTGATCGCAGGATCAGGTCCCCTGTTACATCGTAGGAATAAAGCTGAGTTCTATCGTAGGGACAGATCTCCTCTCTTTCCTTAGCTCTGGTAGCAGAACTTAACACCGTGTTGCCATTTGTTCACTTCTAAGAGGGGTTCACGATATGCATTGTGTTGGAAGAAACCAGAAACAGCTGGCATCCCAGACCTCCCATGGGGCCCAGCTCAAAGGCCTAACATCAAGCCACTAACTGACTTACAGTGGCTTGCGAAAGTATTCACCCCCCTTGGCATTTTTTGTTTTGCTACCTCACAACCTGGAATTTCACTGTTTATTTTTTAGGGTTTGCATCAGTTCATCTACAGAACATGCCTACAATGTGAACATTTGTTTTTTTGTAGTTTTTTTTTGTGAAGCAAACAACAAATAAGACAAAATTAATGAAAACTTCAGTGTGCATAACTATTCACCCCGATAAAGTCAGTACTTTGCAGAGCCTCCTTTTGCAGCAATTACAGCTGTAAGTCACTTTGGATAAGTCTCTATGAGCTTTCCACATCTTGCCACTGGGATGTTTGCCCATTACTCACGACAAAACTGCTGCCGTACCTTCAAGTTAGATGGTTTCCTCAGGTGAACAGCAATCTTTAAGTTTGACCACAGATTCTCAATTGGATTAAGGTTTGGGCTTTGACCAGAACACTCCAAAACATTTCCACATTTCCCTTTAAACCACTCGAGTATTTCTTTAGCAGTATGCTTTGGGTCATTGTCTTGTTGAAAGGTGAACCTACGTCCCACTCTCAAATCACTGACAGACTGAAACATGTTTTGCTCAAGAATATCCCTGTATTTCACACCATCCATCTTCCCCTCGACTTGGACCATTTTCTCTGTCCCTGCTGCCTAAGAACTTCCCCACAGCATGATGCTGCCACCACCATGTTTCACTGTGGGTATGGTGTTCTTGATGTGATGAGCTGCTTGGGTGATGAGCTGCTTTGGTTTTGCTCCAGAAATAGTGTTTACCTTGGTGGCTTGATGTATGATGTTTCTTCCTTTGGGTCTCATGGATTACAAACTAAACTAAATAAAAGAGTCAATGTATTTAGATGAAAATCATTACTGTCGATTTACAATAGAGTTGTATCCCAACATCCTAAATGGACACCAAAACTATAGAAACCCTCTATGTGGATGGACCTTACTGCTGCTCTCAGATGTCTTTATGCTGATGTTATGTAAACACAGGGAGGTCACTGTGACCGGGAAGGAAGCAGGGGTATTCTGCTGAATAACACTGTGTAGATTAATACTGCAATTCACTGAATCATGAACACACAGAAGCTGCAGGAGTGTGTGTGGTGCCCCTGAGGGTTCAGTCGCCACAGGGGTACTGCACCTCAGATAGAGGTGTGGTATCTCCTCTTCCAGGTAAGGATGGAGCATCTCACAGGACCCCACTTCATACTCAACACTACACCACTCCTGTCCTGTAGGGGGCCTAAATGCACCAGGGTGCTGCCCCGGCTCGGGATAGAGGAGATAGGGGGAACCAAAGATAGGGGGGACCATGTAGTGGGTGAGGGTGGAGGACACACTTTTAGGAAGCACTTATTTATTCATATATAATCTACGGCCATCTTAAGTTCAAGGTCTTTTGATTGTGGTCTTCTGTCAGGGTCCAGCAAGAGTCTGCAGCTGGCTGAAGATACAAGGTCGTCGTACTCTGGCCTTGAGACGAGGAGCGGGTCAGAGTTAACCACTGTCTCTACCCGGTCAAGGTCCTGTCCTAAGAAGGCCTTGGAGGGGAGCAGAGGAGATAGGCTCCACAGGCAAAAGGATCCCAGGGGGATACGGACGGAGCGGAGTCGCCACCTGTATTCTTTACTCTGGCTTAGCCAGAGGGATTCCTGCTGCAGAAGGGGTGACCGGCCCCCGATATCTGACTGTGTACTTCACGTCACTGTTGGAAAGGCCCGGCGGCTTAGTGGATCCCAGGGAGGGACACAAGCGGGAAGAGAAGGAGAAGGAGTGGAACACACTGACGGGGTCTTGACAGGTGCTCCTGATCTACCTGGGAAGTGCTGAACCCCCCTTCCCGGTGGCCGCAGTACGCCGTGTGTAGCAGAGGGAAGCTTTGCGGCTTAAAGTTCATCTAAAGTGAGTAAAGACCCAGATGACTTCATTCACCACCTCCGCTTGTTTATTCCTGCGCGGCACTGCACCCACCATACCTCCACACAGTTTCTTTAACTACTGCCCTGAGGCCTACTCCGCCTGTGGGGAGTAGCACCAACTGAGCTGCCCAAAACACCGGCCTCAGAGGACTGTTGCAGCGCTGGTGGCCTTCACCAGAAACCGCAGGTGGCGTAGTCGATCAACCACTCATCCTAAAGCCCATTATTTTAATGTGACAGCCCTGGGCACGGAACGGGTCGAGGCCACGACTGCATCCCCACAACATCTACACTGACCCGGCTCTGAGTAACCCCACCGCTCAGGGGGGGCGTCACATGTGCTTAGTTATTGAAAAATATGAAAATTTGAGAGTTCTCAGTGACTGATACCTTTTAATGGCTAACAGAAAAGATGGCAACTTTCGAGACTACTCAGGTCTCTTCATCAGGCTCAGAATAACAGAAAATCTGAAGAGTCACATAATAATACACAACAGGACACAGAACAGTGCTGTAAATAAGAGCTATCACTGTGGGAAGGGGAGAAAACAGTTATCGCAGTAAATATTGGAGGTGTTCATATATAAGGAGTGAGATCCAGTCCAGGGTTGTGATGCCCCCCAAATAGTCTGAGGAGCATATTCCTTAATTGATGAAGAAAGACATAAATCCATGTGACACATTCATTCCTGCTCTGAATGTGTCAAAGGTCTTCATAAATTTGTATTCCCACATTCTTCTGTCTCTCTGGGATGTTAAGTTACCTTTCATGCCTAGTTTCATGCCTGATGAAGCGACACTAGTAGTCTCAAAAGCTTGCAATTTGTTACCATCTTTTCAGTTAGCCATTAAAAGGTATCAGCCACTGAAATCTTCGGTAAATATACCAGCAATTACATGATACTGTGATCTGTGTGAAAGACAACATGTCAGGAGGTTTAGGCTGGTTATGTCTGAACCCACCTAACGCTGGGCTTCAGATGATCTCCCAACTGAGTCATAGGCTGCTGAAATAAAGAAAAAAAAGTTTAAATTTCACTTGCTTTGGCTTACAAATACTGATGTAAAATACTGAAGAAATACTGAATGTGTGAATGTGGCCTTAGATGGGCACAGAAACAAGGGCCTTAGACCTGAAGAGGTTGTTGTGCTTACTTTAGAAAAAATCAAAGACTATTTTAAAAATATGCAGAAATACATTCTCCAGTTGAAATCTTCTTTTAACTTGTTTTTTTTATAGTTTGTATTGTAAAATCTGCTGACAGATCTCCTTTAGGCCATGTTCACACATTCAGTATTTGGTCAGTATTTTACATCAGCATTTGTCAGCAAAAACGAGAGGTGGGTAAAAAATGCAGAAGTGGTGATGTGTTTCTATTATACTTTTCCTCTGACTGTTCCACTCCTGGCTTTGGCTGACAAATACTGATGTAAAATACTGACCAAGTACTTAAAGTGTGAACATAGCCCTAAAGTGGTTGTCTAGAACATGTCAAAAAGTAGAATCCAAAGTGTATGTGCACACATCTTTTTCAGGTGGATTCTGCCTGAAATCCACCTAAAAAGCACTCAGAAAATGCTCAAACGAATTAACATGTTTATTTCTATGTAAAAACTACTTGTTGTTCATATGTTCAGGCTTTTTAGTGTGTTTTAATCACAACAAGTTTTTAACCACATCAAGTTTTTAACCGCATCAAGTGGTTAAAAGAAGTGACCTGTCCATTCTTCTGGCAGCTTCTACACTGAAGATGCTCCATGCTTTACAATACAAGTCAATGGGAAGGCTCAAAAGACTATGGAAGATTTGAGCATTTTTGCTTCAGAAATCACTAGTGGTTTCTTCATTTTTTGACAGAGAAAAAAAAAAATGAATGGAAGTAGGGGGTAGTTAACCCCTTCTTGACCTTGCGATTTTCTGTTTTTTTGCACTTTCGTTTTTTCCTTCCCCTCTTCCAAGAGCCATACATAGCCGTATGAGGGCTTGTTTTTTGCGGGTCGAGTTGTACTTTTGAATGACACCATTGATTTTACCATATAGTGTACTGGAAAACGGGAAAAAAAAATCTAAGTGCGGTGAAATTGCATAAAAAGTGCAATTCCACAATTGTTTTTTGTTTTTTTTTATTTACCATGTTCACTATATGGACAAAACCTAAGGTAGAAATAAAATAAACAAATACCCTGCAGTAAATAAATACCAATAGTGCATGAAAATATTATAGGGTACTTAGTTATAATTTTGATAAAAAAAAACGTAAAAGTCACCCCACCACGTCAAGGTGACCTTATTTGGGACACTCCTAACCTCTACTATTAAAACTTTACCATATGTCAAGTGACGTAATGTGAATAAGGGCTGAGAAGGACTGAGACCCAGCTAACTGTAGGACTTAACTGTAGGACCTAACCGTACGACCGTCCCAAATGGGGTCACCGTGTCTTTGTGGGATGGCTTTTACAATTTTATGGCTCCCTCTCTCCTCCGATCAGCACCCCCCTGACGTCATCGCGAGGGCACAATCGTTGCCATGGTGACCCAATGTCGTCATGACAGCATCTGGATCACCAGTCTACGGCAAGGCCCTTAGAGCTTGTATCAGTGCAGCACTGACAGTTATAAAGCATTGCAATGGTCGTGCACTTGAATGCTTTATAACAGCAATCAAAGTGCTGAAAGTCCCATAGAGGGACTAAATAAAAAAGTGAAAATAAAGTAAAAAAAAATTTGTAAAAATATTTAACAAAAAAACACAAGGTAATAAAAATAAAACTAAAAATTTACTATACCCATAAATCAGTATTTTTATGTAAAAAAATAATAAAAAAAAGTACACATTTGGTATCAGCGCGTCTGGAACGACCCACCCTATAAAACTGTCACACTAGTTAACTCCTTCAGTGAACACCATAAAAAAAATGGGGCAAAAAACTATGCATTTCATCATACCGCCAAACAAAAGTGGAATAAAACGCGATCAAAAAGACAAATGTACATAAAAATGGTATAGCTGAAAATGTCATCTTGTCCTGCAAAAAAACAAGCCACCATACAGCTCCATTAGTGGAAAAATAAAAAAGTTATAGCTCTCAGAATAAAGCGATGCAAAAATAATTATTTTTCCTATAAAATAGTTTTTATTATGTAAAAGCGCCAAAACATAAAAAAATGGTATAAATGTGGTATCACTGTAATCGTACTGACTCGAAGAATAAAGCTGCCTTATCAGTTTTACCACACGCAGAACGACATAAAAAAAACAACTAAAAAACAATTATTGAATTGCTGTTTTTTGTTAATTCTGCATCCCAAAAATCGGAATAGAAAGTGATCAAAAAACGTTATGTGACCGAAAATAGTACCAATAAAAATATCAATTTGTCCCACAAAAATTAAGCTTTTATATGACTGGAAAATAGTCAATACAGTTAATTACTAGTGTTGAGCGAGCATGCTCGACACTGCTCGGTACTTGCCCGAGCATCTCACTGCTCGGAATGTTCGGCGAGCACCTAGCATTTCCGGGTTACTCGGGCGGGAGCTCGGGTCTCCGCCCTGCACATTTGGCGCTCTTTACAGAGCCAATGAACATGCAGGGATTGCCAGCCAGTCACTGTAATGCCGCAGCCATGTTGTTTGTGGGCATTACAGTGATTGGCTGGCCGCACAGCGTCACCTCGAGTATTTAAAACCGGGCGCCGCCGTCGCTCCGGATCAGATAGTGTAGGGTCAGTGCTGCAGAGCTAGGGAGAGATTTATACTGCGAAATAGTTAGTGTAGGGTCTCTAAAGCCTGCAAAATCAAACAAACAGTCCTTCTCAGGACTAATATCCATCCCAGATATCAGGCAGGCAGGCTGTATAGGAGACACAGTGGTTATACCAGCAAACGCTGCATTACAGTCCTGTGTGCTCCTGTTGGTCAAATTGCTAGACTTATCCCCCTGTCTCAGGGGCCAGGAAAAATCCTTTTTTTTCATCTAAATCCTGTGGTTTTTTTTTTCCTCAGTCAGACTGTAGAAATATGCGTCTTATTAACCTTTTGGTATCCCCCCCCCCCCCCAAAAAAAAAAAAAAAAATGAGTGTGTCTGTGACTGTTCAGACACCAATATATCTGTTTAAGAGTCTGGTGTAGGCCAGAAAACTAGAACTGTGTCTTTGCAGTTCCACGGTTCAAATCTCTGTATTATCCTGCTTTTGCCATTTTTTCCGTAAAAAAAACCCAGTAATTGTGTCTCCCTGACTGTTCAGACACAAATATATCTGTTTAAAAGAGTCTGGTGTAGGCCAGATAACTACAACTGTGGTTTTGCAGTTCCACGGGTCAAATCTCTGTATTATCCTGCTCTTGTAATTTTTTCTGTAAAAAAAACAGTAATAGTGTCTCTCTGACTGTTCAGACACAAATATATCTGTTTAAAAGAGTCTGGTGTAGGCCAGAAAACTAGAACTGTGGTTTTGCAGTTCCACGGTTCAAATCTCTGTATTATCCTGCTTTTGGCATTTTTTCCGTAAAAAAAACCTGTAATAGTGTCTCCCTGACTGTTCAGACACAAATATATCTGTTTAAAAGAGTCTGGTGTAGGCCAGATAACTAGAACTGTGGTTTTGCAGTTCCACGGTTCAAATCTCTGTATTATCCTGCTTTTGGCATTTTTTCCGTAAAAAATAAAAAATTTGAGTGTCTCGCTCAGTGTTCAGACACAAATATATCTGTTTAAAAGATTCTGGTGTAGGCCAGAGAAATAGAACTGTGGTTTTCCTCTTCCACGGTTCTAATCTCCTTTTTATTACCCTTTTTCCATTGGTAGTGCGAGTGTAAGCTATTTTACTTCATTTACAATGGGCAAGGCGCGTGGCAAGGGACGTGGAACTGGACGTTCTGGTGATGGTGCGTGGAGAGGACGGGGCCGTGGCCAAGGTGAAAATGTACCAAAACCAACAGCCACATCTTCTCGCTCCCACTTCTTGACCGAATTACTAGGGAAGCACACTACAACACCAGTATTGCGAACTGATCAGTGTGAACAGGTTATTAATTGGATAGCAGATAATACTTCCAGTTACCTGGGCACCACCACCTCCGGTCTGTCTTCCACACGGTCAAGTTTTAGTAGCCGTGAGTCTTGACCGCATACTCCTCCTCACCCTGATGCTCCTTCCTCCCACCATGCCGAGTGTCGTCAGACAGCAACTGATCCCACAGTTGGACACTCTGAAGAGCTGTTCACTGGTCCATTTCCATATTTGTGCCCCTCGCCTGCTCCGCTTGAAGTGGTGGAAGAGGAGATCCCATGTAGCGATGGCCAAATATTTGAACAGCCACGGCCAGAGGAAGTTGACGCTGGCAATTTGTCACAAGAGGTGGACGATGACGAGACACAATTGCCACGAAGTGAGGAGGAGGATCGTGGTGCGCAAGTGGAAGAGGAGGAGGTGGTGGATGATCTAGTAACTGACCCAACGTGGCAGGAGGACACACAGAGCGAGGCCAGCAGCACACAGGGGAAGGGAAGCAGAGTACCCCAACAGGCAGGAAGAAGCAGTGTGGTGGCCGCACACAGAAGGCGGGCAACAGCTCCCCGTAACACCAACACTAGGGACGTTGCCAGTACAACCGGTAGGTCTTCCAGAGTCTGGAATTTTTTTAAAGACTCTGCTGATAACCCCAAAAAGGCCATTTGGACCACCTGCCATGCCAGCATCAGCAGAGTTGACAAAACTACCAGCCTGACCACCCCCAGCATGATCAGGCACATGTCACTGTGGCGCCCTGCTGCGCATGGTGCCACAGAACCCAGAAGGGTGCATGGACGGATTTCTCCACAAGAGGCCCTCACTACATGCAAACACCTCCACCTTCCACCTCATACCAGCAGAGGGAGCCCTGATAGGGATATATAAAGGGAAGGTGGAGCCAGGAGTTAGTTAGTTTCTAGTTAGAGTTACAGTGTGCTCAGACGGAGTGAGAGCAGCACGCAGGCTGCTGTGTGAGGCAAGCTAGGCCTCCAGCAGCACTGAAGCCTAGTGAGGGCCCCGAGTGTGGCCGAAGGCGAGAGGAAAGAAAGAGTGATAAAAGGGGGCAGAGGAGCATACCAGGCTCACCCCAGTATATACACCGGACACCGGGTCCGAGCCTACAGGGACTCTTTACACCCAGTAGGGATAACCAGAATCCCAGGAGGACTACAAGTCCCTGGCAAACCTGAAGCTAGACACATACAGGACCAGGAACCACGAAGGCCCCGACGTCCAGGGAAAGTGGTTACCAACCGGAGGTCCTACTTCAGAGCAACAGGTGGAGTAAAAACAGGACACATAAGCTAGGCCCAGTTGCAGGCTGGCCAGGAGCTTACACAGAGGCAGACACGGATCAGGAGGCCTTACCCGCTCCCTGGGGAGAAGTCCAAAAGTACGCCCTTCACCTGGAGTACCCTGGACCATATCTAACAGCTGTACCAGTAAAGGTAACGAAGCAAAACCCCCTGTGTCTGTCCGTTACTCCGGCTGCGCCATCGTTCTTCCCCTGCACTACAACGCCCAGCGCACCTTCCACCATCTATCTATCTACACTGCCCCGAGGCCCCGCTCCACCTGTGGGGAGCTGTACCATCTTTAGCTGCCTTGTAACCTGCCTCAGTGGACTGCTGCAGCGCTGGTGACCATCACCAGACACCACAGGTGGCATCACGAATTCTCAGAACTTTTATTAATAATTGACACCCCTTTGTGCACTGTCCGCCCAAACAGTAAGGCCCCCGGGGGCACGACATTCCAACTGGCGTCACGAACAGGATTGCGTGCCCGTTGCCACCGGGTACTGTGCGCCTTATAACACTGTAAATCTTACTGTGGTGAAGTTTTTCCCGCCAATTGCCGCTGTTTCCCGCCATTATCCGCCATTTTCGGGTCGCCGCTCAGGAAGAATAGGGGCGTAACCGCTGGAAGCGCCCGAAGTCGAGGACACGCCCCGCCCCTGACGTCGTACCAGGAAGCGTCAGGTCCTGGAAGGAGCCAGAGGACGCTCTGACGTCAGACGCGAGCGACGCAAGGTCCTGAAAGAAGACCGTCGCCCGCGGAGCTGCGGCCTACCTGTTGAAGAAGGTAGGCTCCGGTTCACTAGGGGGGCGCAACAAAGGCCGACGACCAGCAAGCCGCCGGAGCATCAATTAACGCTCCTGATGTCCAACCTGCGCCCGGCACCGCACAGGCCGGAGCTGCAGCTCCACCAGCAGGGGTCGTAACTCCATTGATCCCTATGACCCTGCCGTATATCCCTGGAGCAAAGTGGTTCCCCCAGTATAACGGCAAACCGGACACACTGTCCGGATTCAAGAGGAAAATATGCGGCATACTGGACATGTACTCTATGACTGGCAAGCAGAGAGCCGCTGTAGTGTTAGGACAATTGACTGGTGCCGCTGAGCGAGAAGTTGAAACCTGGCCAGCCGCAGACCAAGAATCAGTGTCCACCATCTTTAAAAGACTGCAAACCGCGTTTGAAAACCGCACTGAGACAGATCTCCGGATGAGGTCCTACCAGTGTGTCCAGAAACCCGAGGACAGTATCCGGGACTATGCCTGGCGCTTACAGGAGGCCCTGCGGGCCCTGAAGCAGGTTAGTCCAGCCAGCATCCATGAGGAAAATAAAATGCTGACGGAACAATTCATTCGGGGGTTGAAGTCCCAGGAAGAAAGCAGAACTGTACGGTGGTGAGCCTTAGACCATCCAGATGCCACCTTTGACACCCTTAAGGACATGGCTATAAAGGGACTGCAGCCCCTGGAAACCACAGACACTGCTATCCAGCGTTACCAGGGTGGGACAACCCCCGTGCCTGCAACACCCACCGCTCCTTCACTAACAGCTGAAACAAGGATGCCCCCTAGCGAGCTGGACAGCTTACGCTCTGAGGTGCACCAGCTAAGTAAAACCCTGGCCACTGTCATTGACTCACCCCCAGGGCCGTGGGGTACTCGGCAGCCGGGCCTTATCGCTGCTCTTGGGGGATATCATGGTGGCTGGCCCAGTCCGTGACCCAGGGCGGTCAGTGCAAAAAGGGGATATTTATAGGGGATTTGTCGTGACATCACCTGTGGTGTCTGGTGAAAGTCACCAGCGCTGCAGCAGTCCTCCTGAGGCAGGTGACAAGGCAGCTAAAGATGGTACAGCTCCCAACAGGTGGAGCGGGCCTCAGGGCAGTGTAGATAGATGGATGGTGGAATGGTGTGCTGGGCGTTGTAGTGCGGTGAGGATCAGCGATGCCGGTGAAGAAACAGACAGAGGCTGTTCGATGCAGTCATCCAAGGTTTTACTTACAGTCCTTAGGCAAGTCACAAATGCACTTTGCAGGTGAAGGCCTCCCTCGTCGCGCTGCGTTCACTGGGCAGGGGTTCAGTCCTTTCTCAGCAAATTTAGGAATGCCTGGCAGAACCCCACTTTCATATGTACCTATCTTGACCTTTTCCACACTCGGTCATTCTCACCTCTGCCCTACGCTGCTCACTCTCATTCCAGCTCGGGTATGCTGAAATCCTTCCTGTACGTCGGATCCAGGACCAACCTGACCCCCTGGGGTTTTGAGTGTAGCAACCGATCCCTCCTGATCACCTGGCAGGAGCGGGGCGTACGGGTGCCGTCCTGCACGCGCCGTACCCCCTGGGATCCTTTAAGTAGAATGGAGCCTGCTCCCTGCTCCCCTCCGGGGCCTCTATCCTGGGCCCTAACTTGTGGAGCAGAGCTCTGACTGAGCCTCTGCTCCCGGACTGAACTGAACTCTGTCCTCCACTGACTGAACTGTAGACCTAATATGGCTTCCTATTATATTCTTACTGTATATGTGCTCCGTGTAACTGTTTCCTCCACCCACACCCACTATTGGTTCCCCCTACCTTTGGGTTCCCCCCCTACTCCAGCCAGGGCCAGGGCTCAGCAGAAAACTACATTGCGTCTTGCCCCTCCTGCTGGCCTGGAGCAGTGTTGTGTTGGATGTAGGTGGTTGGGGTTCCGTGCAGCACTCCCTCCTTACCTGAGAGAAGGGAGACACCACACCTCGGGGTGAGGTGCAGTATCTCTGTGGCGACTGAACCCTCAGGGGCGCCACATCATGAGCACCTTACAGCTACAGACGGAGCCTGAGCCGGAAAGAAGGATCTTGCTAGCCGACAGCCCTGAGGATGTCCCCTGGATGAGAAGAAGAAGAAGGACAACGCCACCCCGCAGGAGGACAACACCACCCCGGAGGGGGACAACGCCACCCCGTGGGAGGACCAACGACCAACGCCGCCCTCCAGAAGACTTCATCTGCTACCGCTGCCATAAAGCAGGCCACACCACGCGGAGGTGTCCTTTAAACGAGGAAACCCTGGGGCCGAGGGCCGACACCCAGGAGTAGACCAACCAGGCCCAACAAACTGGTACCGCCGGTTCGTGGGAGGAAGACCTTTACTGTCCATTGTGCTGGACGGCATCGCGACCCCTGCCCTGCTGGACACAGGATCACAGGTAACCATTATGCATGATATCCTCTACAAAAGGTTCTGGTCCATAGATGAACTGAGCCCGCCATCTCCAAACCTTTCCGTGTATGCCTCCAATGGCCTTCCCCTTAACCTAGTCGGGGTTAAGGATGTGGCAGTAAAGGTGGGAAAAGTGGAATTGGAGGACAAGGGACTAATTGTAGTAGAGACTAATCCTGATGATGCAGACTTGTATATGGTACTTGGCACAAATATTGTCGGTAACTGTTTGGGAGAAGTGTTGTTTTTGCTCCAACAGATGGCTGACACCGCCAGACCGGGGCAGAGGAGGGTGCTCCAGAAAGAGATCTGAGCCTTTATGTATCAGCAACAGGTAAAGCTATCAGGTGGTGAAATCGGTAATGTACGGGTGACAGACCCGATACCCATTGTGATTCCCCCAATGAGTGAAATGCTGATTTGGTGTAGAGCAGCAATAGGTCTCAAAGGACGGAGCTACCAGGCGGTAGTAGAGCCCCTTAGCTCGGAGCATAGACCTACACTTTTGACTGCCAGAGGGTTAGTGGATGTACGCAATGGGAGTGTGCCCGTACGCCTCCTAAACTACGAGGAGGACGAGATTAGATTACCACGCTACGCCAGTGTTGCCAAACTGTACACAGTAGGTAACAACTCCATACACACGGCGGAGTACTTAACCTCACCAGACGAAGTGGAGGATAATGACCCGGGGACCCAGGTGGAGGATTGGTGTGAACAGCTCCATGTTGGGACAGACACCACTCCTGCCCATCAGAAGCAGGGTGTACACCAGGTGGTTCAGGAATACGAGCAGGTATTCAGTAAACACCCACTTGACTTTGGGAGGATTAAAGGGGTACAACACCATATCCCCACAGGTGACCATCCACCCATCAAAGAACATTACAGGCCTATACCACCAGCACACTACCAGAAGGCGAAGGAGATGTTGCACGACATGAAGAAGGCAGGGGTAGTAAGGGATAGTTGTAGTCCCTGGGCAGCTCCCCTAGTTCTAGTCAGGAAAAAGGACGGAAGCATGAGAATGTGTGTAGATTACAGACAAGTAAATCGCATTACACATAAGGATGCATACCCTTTACCACGCATAGAGGAATCCCTGGCTGCCTTAAAGTCTGCAAATTACTTCTCCACCCTTGACCTCACTAGTGGGTACTGGCAAGTAGCTGTTGCTGAGGAAGATCGGGAGAAGACGGCCTTCACCACCCTGATGGGACTCTGCGAGTTCAATAGTATGCCGTTTGGACTCTGCAACGCCCCTGGAACATTCCAGAGATTGATGGAGTGCTGCCTGGGACACCGCAACTTCGAGACTGTACTACTATACCTGGACGACGTGATAGTGTACTCCAAAACGTATGAGGACCACTTGAAGCACCTGGCAGAGGTATTTGAGTCGCTGTCCCGGTATGGGATGAAGCTGAAGCCCTCAAAGTGCCACCTGCTCAAGCGAAAGGTACAGTACCTGGGGCACATCGTTAGTCCAGAGGGAGTAGCACCAGACCCGGAGAAGGTCACTGCCATCCAGAAATGGCCGGAGCCGAAGAGCCTCAAGGAGGTACGGCAGTTCCTGGGACTAGTTGGGTATTACCGGAGGTTTGTGAAGGACTATACCAAGATCTCCTGGTAGGACAGTCCGGGAGAGGCAGAAACCCCCCGTTCCAGTGGGGTAAGGAGCAAGCTGAATCCTTTAAGGTGATGAAGGAGATCCTGACCGACGAAGAGATCCTGGCCTACCCTGACTACAGACAACCGTTCCTGCTGTACACAGATGCCAGCAACGAGGGATTAGGAGCTGTGTTAAGTCAGAAGCAGAATGGCCGAGAGAAGGTGATCGCCTATGCAAGCAGGAAGCTCCGCCCGACCGAGAGGAACTCAGAGAACTAAGCAGCTTCAAGTTGGAGTTCCTGGCCCTGGTCTGGGCCATCAATGAGCGGTTCAAGCACTACCTAGCCTCCAGTAAGTTCACTGCCTACACAGATAACAACCCCTTGACTCATCTAGAAACAGCCAAGTTAGAAGCCATGGAACAACGATGGATGGCTCGGCTGTCAAACTACCAATTCACCATTAAGTATCAGGAAGGCTGCAAGAACGCCAACGCCGATGCCCTGTCCAGGATGCCTCACCAGTCGGACACTGAAGAAGAAGTGGATGACCTGGAAGAGATTGAGCTACCTGCCTTCCACCGTAATGGAATGGTCCACAAGCAACGAGCCTCCAGGAGGCATCGCGGTAAGACGCTAAACCCTTTGCCTCACCACAGCTGGAAGGAGACCCAGGACAGCGACCCAGTTGTCAGCCGTATTAAAGAATTGATAACCCAGGAAGGTTCCTCCCTGGAGAAGGAAGCGTCTCTACAAGCCAAGCAACTGTGGAATGAGAGAAGCCGGCTGTTCATCTATAGGGAGAAGCTGTGCCGAAGGTACGTCAACCCGAGGACCCATGAGATGGTGTGCCAGATTGTAGTGCCCAGGACGGACATCCAGATGGTGTTGGAGGCCTATCACGATCAAGCTTTGGCTGGAAGAAGCTAGAAACCCTGCTAAAAGGTCGGTTTTACTGGGTTGGAATGCGGAGCTCCATAGAGAGATGGTGCCGAGACTGTGGACCCTGTAGCCTCAGAAGGAAAGACTACAGCAGCCAGAAGGCACCCCTGCAACCCATCAAGACAACTCGACCCTTGGAGATCGTGGCCCTGGATCATGTCAAGCTGTCACCCAGCAGGTCAGGATATTCCTATGCCCTGACCATGGTGGATCACTACTCCCGGTTCCTGGTGGTAACCCCCGTCAAGGACCTGACAGCAGAAACTGCGGCGAAGACGTTTCAGGCGTACTTCTGCAGGCCCCATGGATACCCGGAGCAGGCGCTGACGGATAAAGGCTCAGCCTTTGAAGTCGAATTGTTCAAGGAGTTCTGCCATCTGTACGGGTGTAAAAAGATCCGGACTACACCGTACCACCCCCAAACCAACGGTCTCTGTGAAAAGATGAATAACATCGTCATCGACCTGCTGAAGACCTTACCACTAGAGGAGAGAAATCAGTGGCCAGACCTACTACCTGACCTGGTAGATCTGTACAACCACATACCTGTGAATTCCACCAATTGTACTCCAGCATATCTCATGCGAGCAAGACCTGGGAAGTTGCTCATGGACCTGGAGCTTGGTGTAGTAGAACCAGAAGCAGATATGTCCACTGAGGACTGGGACACGACCAGACAGGAGCAGTACAGAAGAGTACAGGCCTGTGTCGAAGACAGTCTCACTCGGGTGAGGGACAAGCAGGAAGCTCACTACAATAAAAGTGCTCCCGCAGAACCCTTCACACCAGGAGAAGTGGTGTTAAAGAGGAAAAGGAGAAATCACAAACTTGATGACCAGTGGGAGAGAGAACCCTACACTGTGTTAAAGTCAAGATTTGATAGCAGGAAGACCTGTCTAATTACCAAGAACGGAGGAAAAACGACTGCAATGGTATCAAGAGATCACCTGAAGTTGTGTCCAGACCTGCTAAAGCCCCAAGAAGAAGAGCCTCTCATCGTATCGGAGGAGCCTAAAGAAGCAGTAATACATAATGAATTGGGAGATTTCCCGGCAGATTGGCCTCAAATAGGAGGAGCAGTGATAATACCTGTAATCCCCTTCTTCCAACAGCCAGAAGACCCTCCTGTAGCGTCGGCGTCCCTGCCTAGCTGTTCCCGTCACCTCTCCGCTCTGTGCCCGGCGTCTTCCTCCCGCTCTGCTGGCAGCGCGCGCTGCTTCCCGGCCACGGTGCTTAGGGCGCGCGCGCTCCCCCTCTCTTAAAGGGGCCGCGCGCGCCGTCCTAAGGAGTCCCCGGCCAATGGCTGGAGGACTTCACCATATATAAGGCACCTCCTCCAAAATGGAGGTACCCGAGCAATGTTGTTGCAAAGCCTTCACTCTGCTTCAGCCCTCAGGTCCCGTTTCCAGTTACCTGCCAGTCACCTGCCAGATTCCTGCCTGTTACCTGCCAGTCACCTGCCAGATTCCTGCCTGTTACCTGCCAGTCACCTGCCAGATTCCTGCCTGTTACCTGCCAGTCACCTGCCAGATTCCTGCTTGATACCTGCCAGATATCCGTTTACCTGCTTGCAAGCCTGCGGTCCGACGGTCTGCCTTCCGACACCTGTCAGTCTGTCTATGGACCAGCCTGCCCGCTCACCTGGGAACGCTCGTCTGCTACCTGCCTGCTAGCCTACCTGGAGGCTCCGCCGTTACTTGCCGTGACCACCTGCCTGTCCAGAGACTCTTGTCTGCTCACCTGGGAGCGCTCATCTGCTACCTGCCTGCTAGCCTACCTGGGGGCTCCGCCGTCACTTGCCGTGACCACCTGCCTGTCCAGAGACTCTCGCCTGCTCACCTAGGAGCGCTCACCTGCTACCTGCCTGCTAGCCTACCTGGAGGCTCTGCCGTCACTAGCCGTGACCACCTGCCTGTCCAGAGACTGTCCCTGTCACTTGCCGTGAGTACCCGTCCTTCTACCCAGAGACTGTCCCTGTCACTTGCCGTGACTACCTGCCCTTCTACCCAGAGACTGTCCCTGTCACTTGCTGTGACTACCTGCCCTTCTACCCAGAGACTGTCCCTGTCACTTGCCGTGATTACCGCCCGTCTTCCCTGGGAGCCACCCGCTTCCTTACAAGGACCGCCCCCTTGTATAGTTGCTCAGAGGTTCCGCCTCCCAGACCCGTTACAGTTTGCTCGGGCCAATATGCCATACGGTTCCGTACCCTTGCTTCGGAGCTGGCCTGGGATAACGACACTCTGGTGTCTGTCTTCTGGGAGGGTCTGTCCGGCCGTATTAAAGATGAACTCGCCGGTCGGGACATTCCTACCACTCTCGACGACTTAATAACACTTGCCACCCGGATTGACATCCGAATCCAAGAGCGCGCCAAAGAGGTCACCCGTGAGAGGAGGTTTCCACATCTAGCCCCCACCTTCCAGAAACCCGTCACTCCCTCCGTTACTCCCCAGGCACACTCACCTGAGTCTATGTAGGTCGACCAGACCAAGATGGTCAAAACCCGTCAAGACTTACGCCGTGCCGAGGGGAGCTGCTTCTACTGTGGCAGTAAGGAGCACCGGATCCGTTCCTGCCCAGAGAGGTTGTGAAACGCCTGTGTCTAGGATCGCTCAGAGAGGTCGCCCTAGACAAAAGTAAACCCTCTCCATCTCTGATGCTGTCAGTCTCTATCACCTGCGGAGAGAACCGCTATTTCGAACCAGCTCAACTTGACTCAGGAGCTGCTGGAAATCTCATTTCTCAGTCTCTGGTAGAGAAATACCGCATTCCCACCAAACCTCTGGCCGTACCTTTATCTGTCGCCGCCGTGGATGGGGACCTCTTACCACATCCCATCCAACTCATCACCGAATCCATAACTCTGCAGGTGGGAATGCTGCATTCTGAGAGCATCTCCTTTCATGTTCTGCCTGGACTCTCTCACGCACTCTTGTTAGGCCTACCTTGGCTCCAGAAACATGCACCCGTGCTTGACTGGCAGACCGGAGAAGTCCTTCGCTGGGGACAGGACTGCCATAGGACTTGTCTAGTTCCCGTTCATCCTGCTCGTCCTTCTCCTACCCCAGTCAGTCTACCCGGTCTACCGGTTCCCTATTGGTCTTATGCGGATGTCTTCAATAAAAAAGAAGCAGAGACATTACCCCCTCATAGACCATACGATTGTCCAATCGACCTGATACCCGGCTCTACTCCTCCCCGTGGGCGTATCTACCCTTTGTCCGCAGCGGAGACCCGGTCCATGTCAGAATATATTGAGGAGAATCTGGTCCGGGGATTTATCCGGAAATCTACCTCCCCGGCGGGAGCAGGCTTCTTCTTCGTCAAAAAGAAGGACGGCTCACTCCGTCTATGTATAGATTATAGAGGCCTTAACCAGATTACAGTGAAGAATAAATACCCCCTCCCGCTCATTCCTGAATTATTTGACCGCCTGAGGGGGGCTAGAATCTTCACCAAACTGGATCTCCGTGGGGCGTATAACCTGGTCCGTATCCGTCAGGGGGATGAGTGGAAGACGGCATTCAACACCCGGGACGGCCACTATGAGTACCTTGTAATGCCCTTCTGTCTCTGTAACGCTCCTGCCGTCTTTCAAGAGTTGGTCAATGACATCTTCCGTGACCTTCTCTACTCCTGCGTGGTGGTGTACCTGGACGACATCTTGGTCTTCTCTCCGGACCTTCCTACTCACCGGAGGGATGTTCGTCAGGTCCTGCTCAGGCTCAGGCAGAACCACCTCTACGCTAAATATGAGAAGTGCATCTTTGAGCAGACCTCTCTTCCATTTCTGGGCTACATAATCTCTCAGACCGGCCTACAAATGGATCCTGAGAAACTGTCTGCCATCCAGAAGTGGCCCCGACCAGAGGGGTTGAAGGCTATTCAGCGGTTCCTGGGCTTCGCCAACTATTACCGCCTCTTCATACCGCACTTCTCTTCCCGGACTGCCCCTATCTCTGCGCTCACCCGTAAGGGTACTAATCCCAGAAGATGGCCGCCCGAAGCTGAGGAGGCCTTTCTTTCCTTAAAACAGGCCTTCTCCTCCGCCCCGGTGCTGCATCGTCCGGGCGGCAACAAACAATTCTTCCTAGAAGTTGACGCTTCCTCCTACGGAGCCGGGGCGGTACTTACCCAAAAGTCATCTTCCGGAAGAATGGTAACCTGCGGTTTTTTCTCCAAATTCTTCTCCTCTTCTGAGCGCAACTATTCTATTGGAGACCGTGAATTGTTAGCCATTAAGCTGGCACTGGAGGAGTGGCGTTACCTGCTCGAGGGGGCTCTTCACCCGGTAATAATTTACACGGACCACAAGAACTTGGCTTACCTTCAGAGCACCCAGAGACTTAACCCGCGCCAAGCCCGGTGGTCCTTGTTTTTTACCCGCTTTGATTTTGTTCTTCATTTTCGCCCGGCAGACAAAAACATCAAAGCTGACGCCTTGTCCCGATCCTTCCTGGTGTCTGATCTAGAGGAGGAACCTAAGCACATCATTGATCCCGCCAGAGTAATGCAAGTGGCTCCCGTGAATCTAAATCGTCTCCCTCCCGGTAAGACGTTTGTAACTGTACCTGATCAGAAGAAGGTCCTACACTGGGGTCATTCGTCTAAGCTAGCTGGCCACGCCGGTCAGAAAAAGACCCTCCAGCTCATTACCCGGCATTACTGGTGGCCTACCCTGCACAAGGATGTAATAGACTTTGTTTCTGCCTGTGTGTCCTGCACCCGCAACAAAGTTCCGAGACACCTGCCAGCCAGTCGCCTTCTTCCTCTTCCAGTACCTGCTGCCCCGTGGCAGCATATTGCTATGGACTTTATAACGGATCTTCCTGTCTCTGCCGGTTGTACGGTCATTTGGGTGGTCGCTGATCGCTTCTCCAAGATGGCGCACTTCATTCCCCTGCCGGGTCTCCCGTCTGCACCCGAACTGGCTAAAGACTTTATCCGCCACATCTTCCATCTGCATGGCCTGCCCCTCCACATCGTGTCAGATCGTGGGGTTCAGTTCACCTCACGCTTCTGGAGAGCCATATGTAAGTTGCTTGACGTCACTCTGGACTTCTCCTCCGCTTACCATCCACAGTCCAATGGTCAAGTGGAGCGGATCAATCAGAACCTGACCAGTTACCTCCGGCACTTCGTTAATGCCCACCATTCGGACTGGGTGGATCTCCTACCATGGGCCGAGTTCTCTTACAATAATCACGAGAGTGAATCTTCCTCCAAATCCCCGTTTTTTGTAGTCTTCGGTCAGCATCCTCGGATCCCATTTCCCGTCTCCACCTCGGTGGACAATCCGGCTGCGGAATCTCTCGTTCGCGAATTCTCCTCCATTTGGGAGAATACCCGATCCGCACTCCTTCAGTCGTCCGAACGGATGAAAAAACACGCTGACAAGAAACCTCTGGATCCTCCACAATTCCGTCCTGGAGATAAAGTCTGGCTCTCATCCAAATATGTCCGGCTCAAGATTCCCTCCTACAAGTTAGGGCCTCGGTTCATCGGCCCACTGGAAGTTATCAAACAGATCAACCCGGTGGCCTATAAATTAAAACTCCCGGCCAACTTACGGATCCCTAACTCCTTCCATGTATCTCTCCTCAAACCCGTGGTACTTAACTCTTTTTCCAAGTCTACAGGTACGCCTCCTGCTCCGGTTTCCGCTGAGAACGAGTTTGAGGTAGAGAACATTCTGGCCACCAAAAGGGTAAGAGGAAAAACCTTTTTTCTGGTAGATTGGAAGGGGTTTGGTCCTGAGGAGAGAACGTGGGAGCCCCGGGAGAACATCCATGCCCCTCTCATCCTTGATAAATTTCTCTCTGGCCTAAAAAAGGGGGGCCTAAAGGGGGGGGTACTGTAGCGTCGGCGTCCCTGCCTCCTGCTAGGCAGGGACGCTGTTCCCCTCACTTCTCCGCTCTGTGCCCGGCGTCTTCCTCCCGCTCTGCTGGCAGCGCGCGCTGCTTCCCGGCCACGGTGCTTAGGGCGCGCGCGCGCTCCCCCTCTCTTAAAGGGGCCGCGCGCGCCGTCCTAAGGAGTCCCCGGCCAATGGCCGGAGGACTTCACCATATATAAGGCACCTCCTCCAAAATGGAGGTGCCCGAGCAATGTTGCAAAGCCTTCACTCTGCTTCAGCCCTCAGGTCCCGTTTCCAGTTACCTGCCAGTCACCTGCCAGATTCCTGCCTGTTACCTGCCAGTCACCTGCCAGATTCCTGCCTGTTACCTGCCAGTCACCTGCCAGATTCCTGCTTGATACCTGCCAGATATCCGTTTACCTGCTTGCAAGCCTGCGGTCCGACGGTCTGCCTTCCGACACCTGTCAGTCTGTCTATGGACCAGCCTGCCCGCTCACCTGGGAGCGCTCGTCAGCTACCTGCCTGCTAGCCTACCTGGAGGCTCCGCCGTCACTTGCGTGACCACCTGCCTGTCCAGAGACTCTTGTCTGCTCACCTGGGAGCGCTCATCTGCTACCTGCCTGCTAGCCTACCTGGAGGCTCCGCCGTCACTTGCCGTGACCACCTGCCTGTCCAGAGACTCTTGTCTGCTCACCTAGGAGCGCTCATCTGCTACCTGCCTGCTAGCCTACCTGGAGGCTCTGCCATCACTAGCCGTGACCACCTGCCTGTCCAGAGACTGTCCCTGTCACTTGCCGTGAGTACCCGTCCTTCTACCCAGAGACTGTCCCTGTCACTTGCCGTGACTACCTGCCCTTCTACCCAGAGACTGTCCCTGTCACTTGCCGTGACTACCTGCCCTTCTACCCAGAGACTGTCCCTGTCACTTGCCGTGATTACCTGCCCGTCTTCCCTGGGAGCCACCCGCTTCCTTACCAGGACCGCCCCCTTGTATAGTTGCTCAGAGGTTCCGCCTCCCAGACCCGTTACACCTCCACAGCACGAAGAACCTATAAGTGCTCCAGAAGAGCCTGCTTGAGAAGAATCCCCGGAAGAAGGATCCCCGGTTGGAGAAGAGCAAGAAGGCTCAGCCAATGGTACACTTGCCAGTCCCATGGAGAGGTTAAGGCAGTTTTACAATTTACCCACACATAGAACTGACAGGGTAGCAAATACAGATACCATCCACACTCCCGTACTACGCAGATCAACACGTAGCACCAAAGGCCAGGCCCCTGTCAGGTTTAGCGAATAATCAGAAACACTTGCTGTATAAATAGTTGCCCCTGGGGTATATTATTATTGTAAAATTTTCATGTATTCATTTATTGTTGTGTTTTGCCTTGCTAATGGACAATTTAGGTGACATGGACACTTTTCTATTGTATTTAGTCGCCCGTAACGGTATATATAAAAAGACTCTGTGGCTGAGGACTGTGAGCAGCCCAAAAACGGTTCATGTACAAATTGCACTCCCTGGAGTGCCTTGTTACTGACCACTGAACAAAAACCCGTTTGGCGTGGCGGAAGACGTGGTCCATCACCTGGATCACCTAAGCCCTGCAGCCACACCCAGGGCCTACGTGAAGGGTTTGCAGACGGGTCCCTCATGCTACCATGTACTTTTGGTGAAAAGAACACCAGGTTACGGGACTTTCCGTAACCTTATTGTTGTTATTATTATTGTAATTGTTATTATTATTGTTGTAACCTTTGTTTTACAAAATGCTTCAGTCCAAGATTACTGAGTTTTACTGGGGGGGAATGTGACGCCCTGCTGCGCATGGTGCCACAGAACCCAGAAGGGTGCATGGACGGATTTCTCCACAAGAGGCCCTCACTACATGCAAATACCTCCACCTTCCACCTCATACCAGCAGAGGGAGCCCTGATAGGGATATATAAAGGGAAGGTGGAGCCAGGAGTTAGTTAGTTTCTAGTTAGAGTTACAGTGTGCTCAGACGGAGTGAGAGCAGCACGCAGGCTTCTGTGTGAGGCAAGCTAGGCCTCCAGCAGCACTGAAGCCTAGTGAGGGCCCCGAGCGTGGCCGAAGGCGAGAGGAAAGAAAGAGTGATAAAAGGGGGCAGAGGAGCATACCAGGCTCACTCCAGTATATACACCGGACACCGGGTCCGAGCCTACAGGGACCCTTTACACCCAGTAGGGATAACCGGAATCCCAGGAGGACTACAAGTCCCTGGCAAACCTGAAGCTAGACACATACAAGACCAGGAACCACGAAGGCCCCGATGTCCAGGGAAAGTGGTTACCAACCGGAGGTCCTACTTCAGAGCAACAGGTGGAGTAAAAACAGGACACATAAGCTAGGCCCAGTTGCAGGCTGGCCAGGAGCTTACACAGAGGCAGACACGGATCAGGAGGCCATATAAGTCCAAAAGTGCGCCCTTCACCTGGAGTACCCTGGACCATGTCCAACAGCTGTACCAGTAAAAGTAACGAAGCAAAAACCCCTGTGTCTGTCCGTTACTCTGGCTGCGCCATCGTTCTTCCCCTGCACTACAACGCCCAGCGCACCTTCCACCATCTATCTATCTACACTGCCCTGAGGCCCCGCTCCACCTGTGGGGAGCTGTACCATCTTTAGCTACCTTGTCACCTGCCTCAGTGGACTGCTGCAGCGCTGGTGACCATCACCAGATACCACAGGTGGCGTCACAAATTCTCAGAACTTTTATTAATAATTGACACCCCTTTGTGCACTGTCCACCCTGGACCAGCCACCGTAATATATATACTGTCCCCAAACAGTAAGGCCCCCGGGGGCGCGACATCAGCAACGCACCCGACTTTGTGGGGCGAACCCCAGGGTCCACGACCAGTGTCAGCGGGTGTCACCACTGCTTCTTCAGCTGTTGTGCGTGTAATAGAACCCCCTGTTGTGCCTGCAAGGCAATCCCCTGTCCATACTGCATGCAAAGATGCCCCCTCCTCTCAGTCTTCACTTGTTATGGCAGTTTCTCAAGAAACAGCATCAACGTCCACCTCCCACTGCAGCGTTCAATTGTCCATATCCCAGAGCTTTGAACGAAAGCGCAAATTCGCAGCCAACGCCCCACAGGCCACAGTCCTAAATTCACACATTTCACGACTGCTTGCGTTGGAAATGCTGCCTTTTAGGCTGGTGGAGTCCGAATCCTTCCGTAACCTTATGGCGGTGGCTGTCCCTCGGTACTCGGCCACCAGCCGACACTATTTTGCCCGGTGTGCCATCCCCTCACTACACAAGCACGTGTCCCAAAACATGTGCCGTACCCTCAACAACGCAGTTACTGGGAGAGTCCACCTGACAACGGACACGTGGACAAGTGCTTGTGGCCAGGGATGGTACATCTCCCTGACGGCACACTGGGTAAACATAGTGGAAGCCGGGACCCAGTCGGACCTTGGGACCGAACACATCTTCCCCACACCGAGGATTGCGGGCCCTATGTCAGTCAGAGTTGCCCCTACAGTGTACAGCTCCTGCGCATCATCCTCCTCCTCATGTTCAGCCTCCTTCTCAGATATCACCACATCAGTTACAAGCTGGAAGCACTGCAGTACTGCCTCAGCCAAGCGGCAACAGGTTGTGCGGAAACTCATAAGCTTAGGTGATAAACCTCACACTGCTTGTGAGTTGTGGACAGCTGTGAAAGAGGAGGCAGATCTGTGGCTGAGACCACTGAACCTACATCCAGGCATGGTCGTGTGTGACAATGGCCGTAACCTGGTGGCGGCTCTGAGGCGAGGTGAGATCACACACGTACCATGCCTGGCTCATGTGCTTAACCTCGTGGTTCAGCGGTTTCTTAAATCGTACCCCGAGTTGCCAGGTCTGCTCGTCAAAGTACGCCGCCTGTCAGCTCATTTTCGGAAGTCGGCTACAGCTTTCGCCGCCCTTGCTGTGTTGCAGCAGCGTTTGCAGCTTCCGGCACACCGACTGGTGTGTGATGTCCCCACACGTTGGAACTCTACCCTCCACATGTTACAAAGGATTTGTGAGCAGATGAGAGCAGTTGTGGAGTACCAGCTGCAACAAGGCCATCGATATTCAGGTCAGACTCCACACATAAGACCTCAGGAGTGGACCTGGATGTCTGACATATGTACCATCCTGACAAACTTTGAGGAGTCCACCAAGATGGTGAGTGGCGATGACGCCATCATTAGCGTCAGCATCCCACTTGTCTGTCTTTTGCAGCGCTCTCTGCAGAGAATTAAAGAGGAGGCATTGCAGCCAGAGTATGATGAGATGGATCAAGAAGCCGTAATGGGCGATTACACACAGCCCAGCCTCATCTCATCCCAACGTGCATTGGGGGACAATGAGGGAGAGGAGGAGGAGGAGGAAGAACAGGAGCTGGTATCATGCGCTGTAGACGGTAGTACCTGTACAACTGTCATACAGTCGGTTCAGCGTGGGTGGCCTGAGGACAGGGGGTAGGAGGAGGAGGAGAGCAAGGTCAGTCGTCATCTTGGTGAGGACACGGAAGTCTTGCCCGTTACCAGTCTGGCACGCATGGCTGACTTTATGTTACGCTGCCTTAACCATGACCCTCGCGTTGTCAAAATGTTGGGTGACAGTCATTACTGGTTGGTGACACTTTTAGACCCCCGCTACAAGGAGAACTTTCACTCTCTTATTCCTGAGGTGGAGAAGTCTACAAAAATGTGGCAGTACCAGAAGGCCCTTGCTGCAGAACTGTTAAAAAAATTCCCATCTGAACACGCTAGCGGCAGAGGTCACAGTTCGTAGACCAACCAAGGCGTACAGGCGAGAGATACGCAAATCCAATCCAGCAGAGGCAGGGGAACACTGTCAACATTCTGGGACAGTTTTCTGAGACCCGCCCAGCTTACAGGCCCTGAGGCTCGGGGTATTCTCACAAGGAGTAGAAAGTTTCAAAAGATGGTGAGGGAGTACCTTGCCACCCGTACCAGCGTCCTCCGTGATTCCTCTGTGCCTTTTAATTATTGGGTATCCAAGCTGGACACTTGGAATGAACTCGCTCGGTACGCCTTGGAGGTCCTGGCCTGTCCTGCCGTTAGCGTGTTATCGGAGCGTGTTTTTAGTGCCGCTGGGGGAATTATAACTGATAAGCGCACTCGCCTGTCAACTGACAATGCTGACAAGCTGACCCTTATCAAAATGAACAAGGGCTGGATTGGGCCAGACTTCTCATCACCACCAAATGACAGCAGAGTAACATAAAGTCCAATCCACTGTGTTATTTCGGGAGGTGTATTCCCATGCACCGCTTCACACCCACACATGGGTATACGCTTCCTCATTTCAGCTGTTTTTTGCTCTTCTCCTTATCCTCAGCCTCCACCACCACTATACCACCAGGGTGACTGTGGTCCGTGTTGCCAGCATTGCAAATTCCTCTGTCCTAATTTTTGGCAGCTTTTGCTTGGAAGGCATAGGCAAAGACTATGGGAGACCCACTCCCCAATAATGGGAAAAATGTTTTTAATATGCTGTACTGCATGGCTCTTGTAAGGGGCATTAAAACCGTCTTGTCAAGCTACTGTGACCTCCACCACTCTTCCAAGGGGCATTAAAACTGTCTTGTTAAGCTACTGTGACCTCCACCACTCTTCCAAGGGGCATTAAAACCGTCTTGTTAAGCTACTCTGCACTCCACGTCTCTTCCAAGGGGCATTAAAACTGTCTTGTTAAACCACTCTGAGCTCCACGTCTCTTCCAAGGGGCATTAAAACTGTCTTGTTAAGCTACTGCGACCTCCACCACTCTTCCAAGGGGCATTAAAACCGTCTTGTTAAGCTACTGTGACCTCCACCACTCTTCCAAGGGGCATTAAAACCGTCTTGTTAAGCTACTGTGACCTCCACCACTCCACCAAGGGGCATTAAAACCGTCTTGTTAAGCTACTGTGACCTCCACCACTCTTCCAAGGGGCATTAAAACCGTCTTGTTAAGATACTCTGACCTTGAAATGTTGTTTTTAGTTAACTCTAACCTCCGCGACTCTTCCAATGGGCATTGCATTTTCTCTTAATTTTAGTCAGCTTTTGCTTTTCAATGCATAGGCGAACACTAAGGGAGACCCACTCCCCAATAATGGGTAGAAGGTTTTTAGTACGCTGTAATCCACGTCTGTTTCAAAGGGCATTGCAGTTCCTCATACTTTTTGGAAAGCCTTCCATTCACTGCTTAGGCCAACAGTGTACAGGAGACCCAGTTGCTATAAATGGAAAAGACGGTTTAGTTAAGGCCCTCTGACCTCCATGTCACTTCCAAGGGGCATTGGAGTGCCTCGAAATTTTTGGTAGGCATTGCACTCACTGTATGCCCTATAACTGTGTAGCCGAACCGCTCCTTTTGGTACAGAAACATATCCTACAAGACATGTGTGGTTGACTGGCCTGATATTGATGTGAATGGTCCCTGTTCCTCCTGCTCTTTCTCCTTTGCCACCACCTCATCCATCATTCATCACCTGAAGCTTTGTTTTAATGGGAGTCATAGAACTGGGATAGTAGCAGGAAAACATCCAGCAATCCTCGGAGGAGGTAGGATATGCGCCAAAACGCTGACCACCTCAGGCCTAGCCACTACTACATACATGCACTTGCATTCCAAGGAACAGAAAGCTAAGGAGATGGATGGCCTCAAGATCAGGAATAATTTACTCGTTGTGTAGGAGTCCGACCACTGCTGCTGTCTACCTTCTGAACTTTGTGTTGAAGCCTGATTGACCCAGGACCCTCAATCCAAAGCGTGGACACCCGGCCGCCGGGCGCCTGGGGACTGAGTATGGATACCAGGCCGCCGACGCAGCCATGACATGGTGGCCAGATTCCGCCTCCACATGCCTGAAAGGCCCAATTTCAAGTGCAAGCAAGCAAACAGTATGGTATTGCAGCCTGGGGGTGGGTGGGTGGCAGGTTGCATACTTGCGCTTGCATTGCAAGGAATGGGGGAGGTACAATTGAACACTGCCCTGGGACAAGGACTTGCACTGGGATAGTTGCAAGTCTGCATCTTCTGATGTGGCAAGGATCACTTCTGATGGGCACACTTTTAGGCAGTGACCTGGGTGTCAGAGATGCTTCCAGGGGTCTTCCCCATGCTGTTCCCATGTCTTTTCAGCACTGTATGCATGTGTCACACAGCACATGGCCAGATAAGGTTGTAAAATGTTAAAATGACATTTCCTGGTGAATGCATTTGTCACGGTTGAAAGCAATACAAAAGTGCAAAAACACATAAAAAATGCTACTTGTGAACATAGCCCAAGGTGTGGAGGAGTATTTTTGTCTTTGGTTATTTATTTTACCTTATACACAAATCTTTACCCTGGAAAGGATGTTTCTTAACATATTTCACAGGAAAACTGTTTCAGTTTCGTTTTTGAACGTTTTATTATGAGCCCGTAAAAGTGGCTTAATACCTCTGACCACGTTGTTGACAGCAGTGACCTGGGGGTCAGAAATGCTTCCTTGGGCGATCCCCATGCTGTCCCCATGTCATTTGAGCACTGTCACTATCGTTTTGGGCAGCACTTTTTAGCCTTTCTACAGACTGCCGGGGGTGCCGCTGCAAAAATGCTCGGGTCTCCCATAGACTAACATTGGGCTCGTTGCTCGCACCCGAGCATTTTAGTGCTCGCTCAACACTATTAATTACGCATGAGGGCAAGAAGGTGCATCAGTATATGCAGCTTTAAACACCAATACACAGTGGCAGCACTAGTACACATTTACAAATCAAGTTTTCACATAACTGTCAGTAGAAATATAGGAAAATTAAAGCTCTCAAAATATGGCGATTCACAAGCTAGTTTTTGCAAAAAAAATGTCTTTTAGTATATGATAGCAGCCAAACATAAAAAAATATATAAATCTGGTGTCACTGTAATCGCACCGAATGAAGAATACAGTCGTCTAATCACTTATACTACACGAGACATGGCGTAAAAAATAAATAAATCCGATTCTTCACCTGCTGTTGATTTGTTCAGTCTGCCTCCCAAAGATCGCAGTAAGGCTCGACACACATTTATCCTGTGCACTACGCTGAGCACTTACACCAGGGTTTCCATGTAAATCTCTAGGTAAATACTTTTATGCCCAAAGATGGCAAAAGTATTCTCGGAGTGATACCTTTATTGGCTAACCAGAACAAAATCTACTCTATATTTGCAAGCTTTCAGAGCACTGAGGCTCCTTCTTTAGGCAGGTTTACAAATTCATGAGTGTAAATCTCTGAAATACGTGATGAGGCAGATGGGGACAGTGTGGACACCGTCTATGATCAGGCGGTGTCCGTCTTTTTAGGCTTGCATAAAAGTGCTGTCTACCACAGTTTTGTGCACTTCTGATAAGAAGGACAATGCTGAAGAGAGGCCTGACGGAGTCCAGAGTAATTCTGCTGCCTCATTATAGTGAATGGATCGCTCAGAGGTTTCATCTGTATCATGTCATTCGGAGATTTAGATGGAAACCTAAAGTAAGTGCTCAGCATAGAGTACAGGATAAATGTGATCCAAAATGTACCTAACCAAAACTTCAAAGAGAAAAAGCAAGTCTCCACTCAGGTCCATCATCTGTCAAATACATGGTGCCTCCACGTTACTGGTAATACAAAGGCTCTGGAAAAGCGAAATGGCTCCTGGCCCCCCAAAAGAAATTCAGCAAATTCTGCGCTCCAAAATCCAAATCCCCTCTCCTTTCTGAGCCCCAGAGTGCCTAAACCACATTTAGAGTTCACATGTTTGGAATTTCTGTAGCGATGAGAGCTCGCCTAAATTACGGGTCTGCCGAAGCGTGAGCTACACATAATGCACTGGGCACTACAATGTATCGGCACTACAGCGTACAGGCACTACGATGTACAGATACTACAATAGCAGATTTGCAATTTTCACTCAGCAACATCCATTGCTGCTTGTTTCTGGAAAACACCCTTGGAATCCCTATACCTGTAGATAAATTCCCAAAGGGGTATAATTTTTAAAATGGAGAGGTTCAGAAGCTCTGTTTATGGAGTCAACAAACTATTCTAGGAAAATCTGTACTCCTGGAGGCAACTAGTGCCCTGTCCCTCTCGAGTCTCTCCTTATGGCTAAGCAGTACTGTACAGCCACATATGGAATAATGTAAAATAAGGCAAAAATGTACCATAATTATTTTTTCTTCACTGCCCAATGGTATAAAATTCTGTGACACACCTGTGGTGTTAATATGTTCACTGCACCCTGAGATTAATTCATTGAGAGGTGTAGTTTGTAAAATTGGGTCACTTATGGGGGGTTCTGCTGTTCTGGCACCTCAGGGGCTCTCCCAGTGTATCATGGCACCCGTAAACCATAACAATAAAATCTGCACTATAATATGGCGCTCCTTCCCTTTTGAGCTTTGCACTGTACCTGAAAAGCATTTTTTGATTGCATGTAGGGTATTGGTGCACTCAGGAGAAATTGTACGACAAATTTTGGGGTCCATTTTCTCCTGCTATAGTTTTGAAAATGAAAAAAATTGGAGCTAAAACAACATTTTAGTGGGAAAGATATTTTTTTTTTCATTTTCACAGTTCTACATTGTAAAATTCTGTGAAACACCTGTGGGTTCAAGGTGTTCAACAAATGCCTAGATAAATTCCTTGAGAGGTCTAGTTTCCAAAATTGGGTCACTTGTGGGGTTTTTTCACTGTTTAGGCACATCAGGGGCTCTTCAAACGCGACATGGAGTCCACTCTCGATTCCAGCCATTTTTGTGTTCCAAAAGCCAAACGGTGCTCATTCCCTTCCGAGCCCGGCCGTGCACCCAACCAGTAGTTTTCCCGCACATATGGGTTATCAGCATTCTCAGGAGAAATTGCACAACAAATTTTGGGGTCCATTTTCTCCTGTTACCCTTGTGAAAGCACCTGAAGGGTTAATAAACTTCTTGAATGTGGTTTTGAGCACCTTAAGAGGTATACTTTTTAGTATGGTATCATTTTTGGTATATTCTGTCATAAAGGCACTTCAAAGTCAGTTCAAATGTGATGTGGTTCCTAAAGAAAATGATTTTGTAAATTTTGTTGGAAATATGAGAAATCGCTGAACAACTTTTAACCCTTCTGTAACATCCCTGGCGGCATGCTGGCATGGCTTACCATCTCCCACCATGCAAGACCGCCAACTTACCTATTAGTCCAGGCTGCACACTTTGCTCCATTACTTGCTGTTTGCATGTCTCTTGTCTGATTGCTTAGGGCGGCGGCCCTGTTACTTCCTGATTCTTAAAGTTACAGTGTGCGCAGTCCTAATGTGTCCCCAGCCTATTGCTCTGAGTCACTAGATACTTAAACCCCCTCCACAATGTAGGAGGTGCCTGAGCAACACTTTCTTTCAGTGTGTTCTGTGCAACTGAGTTTCCAGGTCCTGTCCTGTATCTTGTCTTTTCCGCCACCCTGGGGGCGGAGTACCCAGGCCCGTTACCTGTATCTGTGACTTCTAGTCTGTTTCTGCCACCCTGGGGGCTGAGTACCCAGGCTCGTTCCTGTATCTTGTTCCAGGTTCAGTTCCTGTCTGAACAGTGTCGTAGCCCGTTACCTGTTTGTCTCTATGTCCAATCCTTTCCTTTTCCTGCAGTGTCTGAACCTGCGCCTAACTCCAACTCGTTGGCTCTGTACTACTGTTTGTGAGTTTTGTGTCCACTCGTTACTTCATTGCAAGTACCTTGTGTGTATCTGGTTCTGCTTGTCCCGTTTCCCTGCCTCCGTTTCTACCTCCTGTTTTCTAGCTATTTCCTGTGTTTCTCAGTCTGTTCCATATGAACAGAGCCCTGTCCTGTCCGCCTGCACCTTCTGCTCTGTGGTTACGCTCTGCTCTGTTCTGCCTCGCTTGTCCTTCGCACCTGCTGTTTCGCTCTGCTTTGCTTGCCCTCTGCACCTGCTGTTTCACTCTGCTCTGCTTGCCCTCCGCACGTGCGATTTCGCTCTGCTCTGCTTGCCCTCCACACCTGCGGTTTCGCTCTGCTCTGCTTGCCCTCCGCACCTGCGGTTTCGCTCTGCTCTGCTTGCCCTCCGCACCTGCGGTTTCGCTCTGTTCTGCTTGCCCTCCGCACCTGCGGTTTCGCTCTGCTCTGCTGGCCCTCCGCACCTGCAGTTTCGCTCTGCTTGCCCTCCGCACCTGCGGTTTTGCTCTGTTCTGTTTGCCCTCCGCACCTGCGGTTTCGCTCTGCTCTGCTTGTCCTCCACACCTGCGGTTTTCGCTCTGCTCTGCTTGTCCTCCGCACCTGCGGTTTTGCTCTGTTCTGCTTGCCCTCCGCACCTGCGGTTTCGCTCTGCTCTACTTGTCCTCCACACCTGCGGTTTTCGCTCTGCTCTGCTTGTCCTCCGCACCTGCGGTTTTCGCTCTGGTCTGCTTGTCCTCCGCACCTGCGGCTTTCGCTCTGCTCTGCTTGTCCTCCGCACCTACGGTTTTCGCTCTGCTCTGCTTGTCCTCCACACCTGCGGTTCTGCTCTGCTTGTCCACCGCACCTGCGGCTCTGTTCCTGTATCCCAGTCTGTACTGGTTTCTATCCAGCCTGCGTTCCTACCTGCAGTATCTGCCTGTCTGCATACTGGCCGTGCCTACCAGTACCCGCCTGTCTGCATACCAGCCGTGCCTGCCAGTACCCGCCTGTCTGCATACCAGCCGTGCCTGCCAGTACCCACCTGTCTGCATACCAGCCGTGCCTGCCCGTTCCTGCATTCCCCGGTGTGGGTCAACAGCTGTGACCGGGGTCTGACCTGGAGTAGCACCAGGGCCACCTCCCATGTCCCTCCTCGGACCATGGAGTCGATTAAGCCGCCATGTGTGTGTGGTCGGATCTGGCGAGGCCCCTAGTCACGCCCCTCCAGGCACTCCTCGGTTCGTGGCCCAGTGGGACTGCGTCTTCCGGCTCTCCTGCTGCTGCTGCCGGCACGCGCAGCTTCCCGGGCACTGTGCTTATGGCGCGCTGTCCTAAGGAGTCCCCGGCCAATTGCCAGAGGACTTCTCATATAAAAAGCACCTCCTCCAAAATAGAGGTGCCCGTGCAAGGTTGTAGCTCAGTGTACTAACTCTGCTTCAGCCCTCAGGTCCGGCTGCTAGCCTGACTATCAGTCCAGTCCGCCAGCCTGACTACCAGTCCAGTCCTCCAGCCTGACTACCAGTCCAGTCCGCCAGCCTGACTACCAGTCCAGTCCGCCAGCCTGACAACTAGTTCAGCCCGACAGTCTGCTTACAGCCCAGCCCACCAGTCTGTCTATGGGCTTAGCCAGTCCGCTTATCCGGAGCCTTTGCCTGCTACCTGTCTCTGCCAGCCAAGTACACTCTCCTTCCCGACGGTCTGCCTATGGTCCAAACCCGCCAGTCTGTCTATGGGCCAGGCTTGCCTGCCTATCCGGAGAACGCACCAGTTACCTGCCATGCCTACCAGCCAGCCTACCTGGAGGCTCCTGCCAGTTGCCCGTGGTGTCTGCCAGTCCGTCTACCCGGATCTCCCGTCAGCCTGCCTGCCATGCTCATCTGCTGTACCGGTCAGTCCCTGCCTTCTGACCCGTGGGAGTCACCTGCTCTCATACAAGGACTGGTCCAGAGTAGCACCTGGTCCCTCTGCTTGGTCCTTCCCTGGTTCACTGAGTCAATTGAGCCGCCGTGCGACCTTGGTCAGTCCGAGTTGATACCTAGCTACGCCCCTCTGGTCCCTTCTTGGACCGCAGCACAGAGGTTCCACCACCCAGATCCGTAACAGTTTGCACGGGCCATGGAACCCGGTGGCCCCCAGGCTCCTTCGCTTGCTGACCTGTACCAGGAGGTTTCTCGTCAGAGATCTCAACAGGAAACCATCCTGACCTACCTGCGGTCTGTCAACTCTCGCCTGGACACGCTGTCCGTCCCACCTGTGTCCGCCTCGAGCCGAGCGACACCCGCTCCGGCGACGCCTCTGCCTACCAGTGCCACAGCATCCAGCTCTGGACCCTGGCTCTCTGCACCTCCTCGTTTTGGGGGTGACCCCGTCTTATGTCGGGGTTTTCTGAACCAGTGCACCCTGCACTTTGAACTACTGGCACATCAGTTTCCCTCCAACCGGGCCAAGGTGGCATTCATCATGTCTCACCTCACCGGGGAAGCATTGGCATGGCTAAACCCTCTGTGGGAGAGATGGATCCCCTGGTGTCCGATCTTCCGGCTTTCCTCACTGCCTTCCGGAAGGTCTTCGATGAGCCCGGACGAAGGACTTCTACTGCCTCCTCATTGCTCCGTCTCCACAAGGGAGTCTCACCGTGGGCCAGTATGCCATACAGTTCCGTACTCTCGCATCTGAGCTTGCCTGGAACAATGAGGCCCTGGTGTCCACCTTTTGGGAGGGTCTTTCTCGACGGATCAAGGACGAGCTAGCCGGCCGGGACATTCCTACCACCCTGAATGACCTCGTGTCACTAGCTACCCGGATTGACATCCGTTTCCTGGAACGAGCTAAGGAGACCACCCGGGAGAGAAGATTTCCTCGTCTTGCTCCAGTTTTCCAGAGACCTGCCTCCCAACCAGCAACTCCCCAGGCATGCTCGCCCGAACCCATGCAGATCGACCAGACCAAGATGGTCAAGTCTCGCCAAGAAACAAAGCCGAGCCGAGGAAAGCTGTTTCTACTGTGGTAGTAAGGAGCATTTGATCCGTTCCTGTCCGGTGAAGCCGGGAAACTCCAGTGTCTAGGACCGCTCGGAGAGGTCGTCCTAGGCAAGAGTAAATCCTCTCCGTCCTTGACTCTATCCGTCTCTATTTCCAGTGGAGAGACCCGCTTCTTTGAAACCGCCCATCTGGATTCCGGAGCCGTTGGGAATCTCATTTCTCAGTCCCTTGTAGAGAAGTATCAGATTCCCACCAAACCTCTGGCTGAGCCATTGGCAGTCGCTTCCGTGGATGGAAGACTCCTTCCGGTGACCATCTTGCTCGTCACAGAGCCTGTAACCCTTCAGGTGGGAATGCTGCACTCGGAGAGGATCTCCTTCCATGTGCTATCCGGACTCTCTCACTCCCTTTTGCTAGGTCTACCCTGGCTACAGAGACATGAACCCCTTCTGAATTGGCAATCTGGTGAGGTGCTCCGTTGGGGGCAGGATTGCCCTGAGACCTGCCTGTTTACGGTTCGCCCGGCTCGACCTCCGTCTACTCCGGCTAATTTACCTGGTCTACCGGCACCTTACTGGTCCTATGCAGATGTCTTCGACAAGAAGGAAGCAGAGACACTGCCACCTCATAGGCCATATGATTGCCCTATCGACCTGGTACCCGGTGCCACTCCACCCCGTGGGCGTATCTACCTCTTGTCTCTGGCCGAAACCCGGGCTATGTCTGAGTATATCCAAGAAAATCTGGCTAGGGGATTCATCCAGAAATCTACCTCCCCGGCTGGAGCAGGATTCTTCTAAGTAAAAAAAAGAAAGACGGTTCACTACGCCCCTGTATCGATTATAGGGGGCTCAACAAGATTACTATCAAAAATAAATACCCCCTGCCGCTCATCTCAGAGCTGTTCGACCGCCTTAAAGGCGCAAAGATTTTCACCAAGCTCGATCTTCGTGGGGCGTATAACTTGGTCCGGATCCGCCAAGGAGACGAGTGGAAGACGGCATTCAATACCCTGGACGGCCACAATGAATACCGTGAGATGCCCTTTGGCCTCTGTAATGCTCCTGTCGTCTTCCAAGAACTAGTTAATGACATCTTCCGTGACCTCTTATATTCATGCGTGGTGGTGTACCTGGACGACATCTTGGTCTTCTCTCTGGATCTACCCACTCGACCGAAGGGGTTGAAGGCGATTCAGCGATTCCTGGGCTTCGCTAAATACTACCGCCTCTTCATCCCACATTTCTCTTCCCGGACTGCACCCATCTCTGCGTTCACCCGTAAGGGAGCAAATCCTAATGAATGGACGTCCGAAGCGGAGGAGGCCTACCTCTCCTTAAAACAAGCCTTCTCTTCTGCCCCGGCGCTGCACCGTCCGGATTGCAACAAACAGTTCTTCCTGGAGGTTGATGCTTCCTCTTCCGGAGCCGGAGCGGTGCTCACCCAGAAATCTCCGTCCGGGAGAATGGTAACCTGCGGCTTCTTCTCCAAGCTTTTCTCCTCGTCCCAGCGCAACTATTAAATAGGAGACCGAGAACTGCCAACCATCAAATTTGCGCTGAAGGAGTGGCGTTACCTGCTAGAGGGGGCTCTGCACCCGGTGGTCATCTACACTGACCACAAAAACCTGGCATATCTACAAAATGCCCAAAGACTCAATCCGTGTCAGGCCCGGTGGTCTTTGTTCTTCGCCCGTTTCAACTTTACCCTACATTACCGGCTTGCGGACAAGAAAGTTAAAGCCGATGCTTTGTCCCGATCCTTCCTGTCTTCCGGTCAAGAGGAGGAGCCTATGCATATCATCGATCCCTCCAAAGTGATGAATGTGGCTCCCTTGGACCTGTCTCGTCTCCCACCTGGTAAGACGTTTGTAGCGGTTCCGGATCGTAAGAAGGTTCTTCACTGGGGTCATTCATCTAAACTAGCCGGCCATGCTGGCCAGAGGAAGACCTTCATGCTCATTACCCGGCATTACTGGTGGCCTTCCCTGCGCAAGGATGTTGTAGACTTTGTCACGGCCTGCCTGCCGTGCTCATCTGCTGTACCGGTCAGTCCCTGCCTTCTGACCCATGGGAGTCACCTGCTCTCATACAAGCACTGGTCCAGAGTAGCACCTGGTCCCTCTGCTCGGTTCTTCCCTGGTTCACGGAGTCGATTGAGCCGCCGTGCGACCTTGGTCAGTCCGAGTTGATACCTAGTTACGCCCCTCTGGTCCCTCCTTGCACTGCAGCACAGAGGTTCCACCACCCGGATCCATAACAGGGGGAAGTAAAGGGTGTAGGGATTTGTACTCACTGAGCCGCGTTGGAGGTAGGCACGGGTTCACACAGTGATGCAGTCCATGGGTTCAAACAAACTGGTGGTTTATTTAGTGTCCATACACCAGCTAAGAAACAAAAGTAACAGCCTTTTCCTGGCACCAAAAGGAATAACAGAACAAAGTTCAAAATAACAAGTCCATGCAGCACGGCCTCAGCCGTTTAAACAAGGTGCTTTTCTCTGCCTCCTGCAGAGTCTTAAAGACCACATGCAAGGTCTGCTCACCTTGCCAAACAAAAACACAGGCTGAGACAGGCAAAGCTGTCTTAAATCAGCCTTCCAAGACCAGGACTGGAGGTAAATGAGCAGCTGTTCCCCCCCCAGCTCTTTCAGCTGCTCGTAAAACCCGGCCCTGTAATCCGGGCTAATTACATTCCTCTCAGCACTAGCCTGCTTCTCCGGGTTCTACATCACCGAAGCTTGGCACTTCGGGGACACATATCTCCCGTCCACGACCTGTCCGGCAGTCACCTTACAAGGGGTTAAATACTAAGTTAGTAATGGGGGTGTCTGATACACACCGCTCCATTACTAACCCCAGGGGTTGATAGCAGCTGTGATTTTTGACAAATCATAGCTGTCATCAACCCCAACAACCATTACCCTGATTGCCACTGCACGAAGGGAATCGGGAAGAGCAGGGCCAAGTGCCTTGAATCTTATGTGATGCTCCAATTCTGGGGCAGATGCGGGCTTGTATTTTTAGGCTGTAAAGCGGAGGTGTACACACCGTGCAGTAACTGAGGCAGTGACCCAAGCAAGTCCAACATAAACAGCTTTATTCAGCAACTCACGGGTAAATAGAAAAGTCCTCCGGTTCGCAGCCGAGTTAACACGAGTCCTTAAACAATGGTTGTCGTGGGCAACGGCCGCACCGGGCCGCTCAGAGCCGCTCAGAGCCTGACAGGTGCAGAGGCTTCCCAGGCGTGGGTTCAGCCACACTCAGTCCTGCTGAGCTTTCCTGCTAAGCTCCTAGCAGGTTCCAATACAGAACAACACTAATCCTTAATGCAGGGTTTTTAAAGGACCTGTGGTAAGAGCCACTGGAAAACTTGGCTTGGAGGGAGGAGGCCGCCCTGCTGCCTTCCTGTAGCCTCCCCCAAGAATTGAAAGCCCTGCCAAGTTTTACTCAATCTGCCTTAGCCAGATAGCCTGACCCGGTCAATGCTCACCTTCATTCCTGCATTGCAGCCGCAGTTGAGTTTGTGACTGCAATGCACTCCAATGGATTTAATAGGTCTCTGTACACATTCTGGGGGATATATAACATCCCTCGTATACGATCCCGATCACTGCCTCACATATCCCCCCTTCTGTTCAAACTTGTGGGGTTGAACATTTGACACCATACAGGGTGCCCGGGACAGGGCATCCGCGTTTGCCTGCGACTTCCCAGGGCGATGTTTTACAGAGAAACTGAAATTTTGCAGTGACAGGAACCATCTGGTGACTCGCGCATTCCTCTTCTTGGCATTTCTCATCCATACCAAGGGTGAGTGGTCCGTCACCAAGTAGAACTGACGCCCGAGTAAATAATAACATAACGATTCCAAGGCCCACTTAATAGCCAAACACTCTTTCTCTACCACGCTATAGTTTTTCTCTGCCGGGACAAGTTTTCTACTCAGGTAGGTGACCGGGTGCTCTTCACCATTCACTTTTGGTGACAAAACCACCCCTAGGCCTACCTCCGAGGCATCTGTCTGTACAATGAAGGTTTCCTTGAAGTTGGGGCTGATGAGGACCGGCTGTCCACACAGGGCCAACTTCATGGACTGAAAGGTTTCTTCTGCCTAAGGGTTCCACCGAGCCATTACTGATTTTTTACCTTTCAAGAGATCGGTCAGGGCCGCCGTTCTCCCAGCAAAATTAGGTATAAACCGGTGGTAATACCCAAGGATGCCAAGGAACGCCCTCACCTGCTTTGTACTTGACGGTTTAGGCCAACTTTTTATGGCCTCAACTTTATTGATTTGGGGCTTGATAACTACTCGGCCCCAAATATCGGGCTTCCTCTAGCCCTATCGCACATGTTTTGGGGTTTGCCGTTAACCCCGCGGCTGTAAGAGAATCCAGCACTGCTTGTACCTGGGATAGATGCGTATGCAAGTCGGTGCTAAAGATGATAATATCATCTAGATACGCGGACGCGTACTCCTAATGAGGCTTGAGCACTATGTCCATCAACCTCTGGAATGTAGCTGGGGCCCCATGTAACCCAAAAGGTAAGACCACATAGTGATATAGACCCTCCGGAGTTATGAAGGTGGTCTTTTCCTTCGCCGATTTCGTGAGAGGTACCTGCCAGTAACCCTTGGTGAGATTGAACGTGGTAAAGTACTGGGCCTGCCCCAGTCTTTCAATCAGCTCATCCACCATGGGCATTGGATAAAGGTCAAACTTTGACACTTCATTTAGTTTTCGGAAATCGTTACAGAAGCGTAACGATCCGTCTGGTTTCGGAATCAGTACGATGGGGCTAGCCCACTCACTCCGTGATTCCTCGATGATGCCTAACTGGAGCATCTGTTTTACCTCAGCCGTGATGGCTTGCCTCCGGGCTTCGGGTACCCGGTACGGTCTCATTCGCACCCTTACCCCAGGTTCGGTGACAATGTCATGTTGGAGAACGGTAGTCCTACCCAGTAGCTCTGAGAACACGGCGGTATTCTGTTGCACCAGTGAGCGAGCCTCCCGTCGCTGCTGTTTAGTGAGAGCATCACTTATCCTGACCTCTCCAGCCGACGCATCCCTGGCTGAAGGTAGAGAACTCTCTGGTGATATGCCCGGAGTGACGTCTGTAACTAAACACTCTTGATCTTTCCAAGGTTTTAGCAGGTTTACATGATAAAGCTGCTCAGGTTACCTCCTTCCGGGCTGATACACCGGGTAATTTACCTCCCCCACCTTTTCTCGAACCTCATATGGCCCTTGCCACTTGGCCATGAGCTTACTCTAGGCTGTGGGTACCAGTACTAACACCCGATCGCCTTTGTTAAAAGACCTGACTCTGGCTCTTTTATTATATGCGTGCCTCTGGGCTGCCTGGGTATCTAACAGATGTTCTTTCACGATGGGCATGACCGCCGCGATCCGGTCCTGCATACTAGCCACGTGTTCAATTATACTCCTATATGAAGTCGGCTCCTCGTCCCATGTCTCTTTGGCTACGTCCAACAGACCTGCAGTACTATAACTCAAAGGGAGAGAACCCTGTGGAAGCCTGGGGTACCTCACGGACAGCGAACATCAAATAGGGGAGCAATTTGACCTCTGCTATGGGCCATACAGGTAAGTATAGATTTACTTTTCTATCACCTGTATGCCCATAGTAGAGGTCTGATATCACCCAGGGGTGACACATTCCCTTTAAGCACTGAAATGTGTGCATTTTTTATAGATAATTTATCAGTCCCCCAAAGCAGTGGTGTACATTTATTCAGATCCCAAATAAAGCTTAAAAAGCTTTACCACTGCATACCTATCATGCTAGATTAATAAATTATTTAACCCCTTATGGCCATTGGACACTCCGGTACATCTTATTTGCTTAGCTGTTCACGCGAATGGGTGTACCAGTCCTATTTGCTTATGTGTGCCTGCCATGATCGCCACAGGAGCTCAGCTTACCTGGCAGCAAAGCTCCTACAGCAACAGCCAGGGCTGGTGCCATTAATAATCCTGGCTGGTTAACCCTCCAAGGCTGTGTGCCCACGATGAGTTTTTGATGCTGCGTATTTTTTGCTGCGTCAAAAGCGCAGTGTCTTACAGTTCCAGCAAAGTGGATGGGATTTACAGAAATTCCCTGACCACTAATTTCTCTTGCAGGTACACTATGTTTTCTGTGCAGATTTTCCCCATAGAATTGCTTTAAATGCAGAAAATCCGCAGGTAAAAAATGCACATGCGTCTTTAGTGTGCGTCCGCGGTACAAACGTATGAAAAGTGCATGTAATCCGCCCATGACTGTATCAATAAAGCTTTGTAAAAAGCCAGATACCAGAAAGTTTGATAAACAAAGAAGCTTTATTTAAAGCATGACATACTAACAAGAGACAAAAACCGCAGTGTCAAAAACGCAATAAAAATGTATGTAAAAAAACGCACTTAAAAATGCAATGAAAAAAATGTCAGTAAACTAATTTACCTCACTCTGTATGAGTCAGTACGAGCACGTAGATACCAAACATGTAAAGGATCGTTTTTATTTAAGTGTGAAAAATAAATTCCGAAAGTTGTAAGAAAAAAAAATAGTTTATGCCGCCATTTTTAGAGACCCATAGTGTTTTCATTTTTCGGGATTTGGGTTGGGTGAGGGCTTATTTTTTGCGGCTTGAACTGACGTTTTTATTGCTACCATTTTTGGGTAGATACAACATTTTGATCTCCAGTCATTGCATGTTATTGCAATGTTGCGGCGGCCAACAAAATGTAATTCTGGCACTTTGATTCTTTTTTCTCGCTACGCCATTTACCAGTCGGATTAAATGTTTTTATATTATGATAGATCGGACATTTCTGAACACAGCGATACCAAATACGTGTATTTTTTTATTATTATTGTTCTATTTTCAATAGGCAAAAGGGGGGTGACTTCAACTTTGTTTTTTTGATATTTTAAAAAACTTTTTTTTCACAATTTTTACTGACTTCAATAGTCCCCTTAGAAGACTTGAAGCTGCGATCGTCTGAGCTACACATAGCAGTTCTTCAGCACCAAAAATCACGATCTCCTATGAACGCTGCCCAGTGATCATGTGACAGGAACGGCAAAGGGCAGGATTTGTGACGCGCTTCCAGCCGGCACATGTTACATCTCACTGTCAGAACTTGAATGATAATCTGCTTAAAGACTCACTCTGTGCCTCAGACCTTTGTGCGCAGTGTCGAACTGGGGTATCTGGGGCCCACAGGAGGAACTGACCCAAGGGGCCCACCCTACAGCTATATACAAATACCTATCAGCTGTTATCCCCGTTACAGTGGAGCATCGACTGTAAAACACAGACGGCTACTGCACATCTACTGTGCACATACTATAACTGGGATGTACAATTACAGTAGTTTGCATTAAAGGGGTTCTTTGGTTAAAACACACTGATCCATGGGCTCCACAGGATAGGTGATAACTTATTGATTGCTTGGGTCCGAGTGACCGACCACTGGAAACCGCACCGAAAGAATTGGGAAGTTTTATCCCTGACAGGACACTTTTATTCCCATTTTAAAATGCAGCGGCAGGTGGGATGTCTAACCGCAGCTCCATTTATTCTCTTTGGGGCTTCCAGAAAATAGCAAGCACAGCGCATGCGGCCACTGAGGAAATTAATGGATCAGTGATCAAGTCGCACATGCGCTCGAGTCTAATGGAGATAAAAGCTCCACATTCTGCCGATCGGTGCTGGTCCCAGCAGTCAGACCCCCACTAATCAATAATTTATCACTTATCCTGTGGAGAGGTGATTACTTGTTTTCACCTGAGAACCCCTGTAAGGCTAAGTGCCTGACGCGCCCCCAGGGCCGTGGGGTACTCGGCAGCTGGGCCTTTATGGATGCCGGTGGGTGATATCACGGTGGCTGACCCGGTCCGTGGCCCAGGGCGGTCACCCAAAAGGGGGAATTATTTATAGGGAATTTGGAAAGTTTGTGACGCCACCTGTGGAATGCGGCAAAAGGGTGCCGCCGCTGCGCAGCAGTCCTCTGGAGCTGGTGTTACGGCAGCAGGGATGGTGTGGCTCTCCACAGGTAGAGCCAGCTCCAGGGCAGTGTAGGATGTGTAAGTTGCGCTGGGCGTTGTAGTGCCGGGAGGCAAGAGGGCGCAGATGAAAGAATGGATGGAGGCAGTACGGTGCAGTCATCCGACTCTTTACTCGCAGTTCTTATGACAGTTTCACTGGTGCACTGTACGGGTGCCAGCCTCCCACGTCGCACTGCGTTCACCAGGCAGGGATTCAGCTCTTCCTCAGGCGGATTATGAGCACCTGACAGAACCCCACTTTCTTGTGTTCCTAGCTAGACCGTCTTCACGCTGGGTCTTTCTCCCTCCTGCCCTGCGCTTCCGACTCTCAATCCCGCTCGGGTGCTCTGAAGTCCTTCCTGTCTTGTTGGAGTTCCCGGACCTTCTTGACCCTCACGGGGATTAGAATGAGGCTTCGGCAACTGACTATATAAGCCAGAAGCCTCCGGGTTTTCCCAGCCAAGACTTAGAGTAACACGGCTGGACCAGGGGCCGGTCCCCTTCTTGCGGCCTACGATCCCTCTGTCTTTTGACAGATTCGGGGAGTACGGGTGCCGTCCTGCACTCGCCGTACCCCCTGGGATCCCTTCTTTAGATCGGAGCCTACTCCTCTGCTCCCCACCTGGGCCTCTAAGACTAGGCCCTGCTTGTGGAGCAGAGCTCCTAAAGAGACTCTGCTCCCAGACTGTTCTCCACTGACTGAACTCCCACCCTAAGATGGCTACCCTTTTTATATCTCACTCTATAGCGCTCTCCTAAACTGCTTCCTCCACCCACACCCACTACTGGTTCCCCCCTACCTTTGGGTTCCCCCCACTCCAGCCAGGGACAGGGCTCAGCAGCTACGCACATGCATGTTGCCCTTCCAGCCGGCCTGGAGTAGTGTAGTGTTGGATGCAGGTGTTGGGGTTCCGGGTAGCACTCCCTCCTTACCTGAGAGAAGGAGATACCACACCTCTGGGTGAGGTGCAGTACCTCTGTGGCGACTGAACCCTCAGAGGCGCCACACTCCCCCCTGGTAAAACACAGCACGTCCGTGGGCTGGAACAGAGTAAAACAGGGTATATTACAGACATGCCAATTTTTAGATGCATCACATATAAGATTATAAAACATAACATTTCTTCCCTTTATGGGAGGCACTTCACTTTAACGTTACAGGGTATCATAACATTATAAGAGCACTTTCAAATAAAATTTCTGTAACAGGTTGTAACAGTAGCAGCATGAGGGACCTGTCTGAAAACCCTCAACGTAGGCCCTGGGCGTGGCTGCAGGGCATAGGTGATCCTGGTGCTAGACCACGTCTTCCGCCACGCCAAACGGGTTTTTCTTCTGAGGTCATTTGGTTACACTTATAAAACCAATAGGGAGCACTTTAAGAAGTGCAGAACTATGTACAAAATAAGTTTTTGGCTGTTCACAGTCCCCAGCCTGGAGTCTGTATACCCTGACGGGTAATCACGTAAACACACACTATTAGGAAAACATTATTTTAAACTTTCAACTAATGTACCCTTACGGGTGACTATATACATTTTAGTCCCACCTACTATACTAGTAGTGGGGTCCCCGCCTGGGGTACTTCTGGTTCTTACCTGACCCAGCCGGGTCATAAGGTATGTCCTGCGGGGGGGTATTCTCGATCACGCGGTACACTTGTATGGCGTACCACCTGCGTTCCCCATGGTGACACGTGTAGGTGACATGGTCACCGGGGTATAGATTCCGGTCGGGATGGCCCTGTTCCAGCTCGGGCTCCCGTATGAAGCCCCACCCAGCCTTCAGGTCAAACTTCACCACGAGTCCTTCCTCGCGGGGGCTGGGGTGGGCAGACTCCGCCTGACGGACTTGAGCCTTCATGGCCTTGTTCCGGGCCTCCAGACGCTCGCAACGCGCCCTCTGAGTGCGCCGCTCCTTCTCCAGCTATGGGAGCTCCCGCCTGCAGAATTCCTTCCTCCGCAGGGCTTCGGCCTGGGTCTCCTGCGGGAACCCCATCAGGTCCTCCCCCCCGGTTGTCCCAGCAAAACTCTTCTCCGCTGGGGCAGGCAACCGGGGGCGCTGGTGTCGGGAGTAGCGGGCACGGTTGTTGGTCCTCGAACCAGGCGGACCAATCGAAGACCGGCGCGCCGTACACCCACTCGGGTGCCGGAGGTGGAGGCTCCGGGAGAGAACCAAGCAGAAGGTTCCTGGCTTCAGTGCCCTGGAGTGGAGGTTCCGGGAGGGCACTAAGTGGAAGGTCCTCAGGATCAGCGCCCGGGGGTGAAGGTTACGGGCTGAGCAGCTGTTCCAGGGAGGGCATGGCGGAAAACGGGGAGTGTTGGTGAAGGAGGCCCAGGAGCAGGTCGGTGCTTGCAGCGCCTGGAACAGGGGATTTCTTCCTACCTGCTCCTGTGCTGCACACGGCCTCCTGGTATTCAGCGGGCTCCGCCGGGGCTGGGGTGCCGCTGCTGGCATCCGGTGCTGCTCTCCGCCGTGCTGCCAATTTCTCTAGCAGCTCGCTCCTCCACTTGGTGACCGCTGCTTGCTGGGCCCATTCCACTTGTTGGCTCAGCTCCAGAATCTCACTCTGGAGGAACTCCGCGTCCTCTGGGGATAGCTTACTGGCTTCTCCCTCCAGGGTGAGGGGGGTCGCTTGCCACTGCAGCAGGCCAGAGGCAGAGGCTTTATCCTGGCTTCCGTCCATGCTGGCTGCCGGGTGCGGTCTGTCTAGACTCGTTAAGACCACACCCAGTCTCCATTCCTTCTCTCTTCCTCCCCTCCCCTTTTGGGGGCGGTCCCATGGCAGTCTCCTGTCGGTCATTCCTTGCGACGTCCTCCCTGCCTTGACGGACACATCTATGCGGACAGTCACTGTTGCAAGGGGCAGGATGTGCTTTTGGCGCCATTCTGAGACCCGGCCCACGATGGGAGGTTCCATATTGTTGTCTTTGATCATGCACATAATGGTGCCCGTTCTTCTGGGGCGGGCGCCACATTCAATGCAGAAAAACAGTTCCTTAGGCACACAATACCCACTGATAACGGGCTGGTCATGTATCCTGTTCGTGACGCCAGAAAGATGACGCGCCCCCAGGGCCGTGGGATACTCGGCAGCCGGGTCTCTATGGATGCCGGTGGGATATATCACGGTGGCTGACCCGGTTCGTGGCCCAGGGTGGTCACCCAAAAGGGGGAATTATTTATAGGGAATTTGGAAAGTTCGTGACGCCACCTGTGGAATGCGGCCAAAGGGAGCCGCCACTGCGGAGCAGTCCTCTGGAGCTGGTGTTACGGCAGCAGGGATTGTGTGGCTTTCCACAGGTAGAGCTAGCTCCAGGGCAGTGTAGGATGTGTAAGTTGCGCTGGGCGTTGTAGTGCTGGGAGGCAAGAGGGTGCAGATGAAAGAATGGATGGAGGCAGTACGGTGCAGTCATCCGAGTCTTTACTCACAGTTCTTATGACAGTTCCACTGGTGCACTGTACGGGTGCCAGCCTCCCACGTGCCGCTGCGTTCACCAGGCAGGGGTTTAGCTCTTCCTCAGGTGGATTAGGAGCACCTGACAGAACCCCACTTTCTTGTGTTCCTAGCTAGACCGTCTTCATGCTGGGTCTTTCTCCCTCCTGCCCTGCGCTTCCCACGCTCAATCCCGCTCGGGTGCTCTGAAGTCCCTCCTGTCTTGTTGGAGTTCCCGGACCTGCTTGACCCTCACGGGGATTAGAATGAGGCTTCAGCAACTGACTATATAAGCCAGAAGCCTCCGGTTTTCCCAGCCGAGACTTAGAGTAACACGGCTGGACCAGGGGCCGGTCCAATTCTTGCGGCCTACGATCCCTCTGTCTTCTGACAGATTCGGGGCGTACGGGTGCCGTCCTGCACTCGCCAAACCCCCTGGGATCCCTTCTTTAGATCGGAGCCTACTCCTATGCTCCCCACCTGGGCCTATAGGACTAGGCCCTGCTTGTGGAGCAGAGCTCCTAAAGATACTCTGCTCCCAGACTGTTCTCCACTGACTGAACTCCCACCCTAAGATGGCTTCCCTTTTTATATCTCACTCTATAGTGCTCCCCTAAACTGCTTCCTCCACCCACACCCACTACTGGTTCCCCCCTACCTTTGGGTTCCCCCCACTCCAGCCAGGGACAGGGCTCAGCAGCTACGCACATGCATGTTGCCCTTCCAGCCGGCCTGGAGTAGTATAGTGTTGGATGCAGGTGTTGGGGTTCCAGGCAGCACTCCCTCCTTACCTGAGAGAAGGAAAGCTGACTCGCCCCCTGGGCCGTGGGGCACCCGGAACCGGGCTTCAGTGCGATGATGGGGGTAGTAGTGGCAACCCGATCCCGTGGCTCAGGGTGGTCAGACCAAATGCTGTGGCAGTCTATTTGTAGAGTTATGAATGTCCGACTACGCCACCCGTGGATTGCGGTCAGGGATGACCGCCGCTGCTAGGCAGACCGCTGAGACTGATGTTGGTGTGCAGCACAGGGATAGGATAACTCCCCACGGGAAGAGTGTAGCCTCAGGGCAGCGTATGTGAATGCTTGGGGTGATAGTGCAGGCCGCAGTAATAAGAGTGCAGAGTCCTCTTCAAACAGTCCAGGTTCTTTATTGTTGGTATTACTAATGACCCAACAGGAGTACTGGGCAGGAATGGGCCGGGGTGTCTGAGAGCATTCGGGTGAGCCCCACTGGTCAGGGTGAGTGTGAAGGCCTACCGTTCTCTCTCTGCCCTTGCTGACTATCCCCCTTTTCGTGGTGTAATAGCCCACGTCCCTGAGCTGGCCGTGCACTTCGCCTGTATGGCTTGCGACTCGGGCCTTAGGTACCTTTTGCTTTTCCGTGCTGTACTGGTCCCTCTGTGTGGCGGAGCCTCCAGGCTTCTTAGGCCAAGGGAACTGAAATCCCTCGCGGGTTGGTTCTCTGCTGCTGGGCTTACAACCCTGACAGCCTCGGACCCCAATGTCCGGTAGTGTAGGTCTATCAGCCAGGACCGGCTCTCGTCGCCTCTGTCCCTGTCTCGCAGCTTCTCCTCTGCCTCACGGACTCCTTGGCTACAGCTGAACTGTCCCTCCTTCTCTGGGACTAGTCTCAGTCCTGAGCTAGGTCGTCCAGTTCTCTCTAACCCTGCCCTCAGTTCCAGCTTTTATAGGGGCAGCAAGCTCCCCCTACTGGCCTGGGACAGGAGGTGCTGTATGCTAATTGTCCCTGACCAGGGAACCTCCCTCCTGCTCTCAGACACAGCCTTTAATATTTGTGGCATCCAGGCCTGGGGTGACACATTCCCCCCTAGTAAAATTTAGTACTCCGGGACTAAACAGGAAACACAAATACAGGGTATAAATGCATGAACATAAACACAACAGGGAAGGAAATAACGAACGACATCACATATTGAGTTCTTTAGGTCACAGTGTGGTCTGTGACCGGGTGTCCATATCACCAGCACAACGGGAGCCTTAACCAGGTGGGGGTTTATCCTTGACCCGAGTCCTTGACAGTCTTTATTCATTCCTTTGGTTAGGCTCCAAACATATTTACAAGGAAGTCCCGGTTACTCAAAGTTCATAACCTGTTAGTCCATATATCTAGAAAAACTGGGAAAACAGTATTAATAACCAGGGTACAAACATAAAACATTAAATATATACACTGTGCATTTAGATCTTCCAGCGAGCTGGTATTTGACCCCTAGTGCTCCGGGTTGACCTGCGTAACCCACTGTCTGGTGGTGGTCTAACCTGGCTTTCCCCACTATCATTTAGGGTGCAGCTACTAGCTGGGTTTACAGGCAGGGCAGGCAGCTGTCTGCTGGTCCTTTGGCTTACCGCAGGCATGGCAGGCTCACTGTCAGCAGAGGGTTGACTCTCCTGGCTGCTGGCAAGGGTTCTTCTGCCTCTGTGGCTGCTTGTTCCTCTTGTTCTTCCTGCTCTCCTGTAGGCTCCTGCTGGGTAGGCTGAAGGAAGTGTAGGACGGGTACCACTATCGCATCGTTTATTCGCGTCCAGGTCCGGGGGAACTCTCCGAGAACGGTGCTGACCATTTCTTCCTTGTCCTCTGTGGGTTCAAGGTCATCTTGATCTTCTCCTGCACTCTGTAGTTGCTCGGGGCACCATTTTAGGTGGTCTCTGGAGATGGTGCTAGTGGTTTCTCCTCCATCCTTGGTAAACACACATACCTTCGGGTTGTTGTGGTCGGACTGCAGTACTGTGTACGGGTCTCTCTCCCACTGGTCGTCCAGCTTGTAAAGCCTTCTCTTCCGCTTCAGGACCTGCTCTCCAGGATCCAGGGGACCAGCAAGGGCGTGTTGGTTGAAGAGCCTTTCCTGCTTTTCTCTTGCTTGAGCCAGACTCCTCTCCACACTCTCCTGTACCTTCTTGTACTGTAGCCGCCGTTCCGTATCCCAGTCCGCATCTGGGAAGGTGTCCTCGGGTGTCAGGACTCCCATCTCCAGGTCTATCGGCAGCTTACCTGGTCTTGCGTGCATCAGGTAAGCCGGGGTGCAATTTGTAGCATTCACCGGGATATGGTTGTACAAGTCAATCAGGTCTGGCAGCTTCTCCGGCAACAGGCTGCGTTCTTCCAGGGGCAATGTCTTGAGGAGATCAATGACGATATTGTTCATTTTCTCACACAGCCCGTTGGTTTGCGGGTGGTAAGGCGTTGTCCGAATCTTCCTACAGCCGTAGAGGTTGCAGAACTCCTGGAATACTTCAGCCTCAAACGCTGGACCTTGATCTGTCAAGACCTGTTCCTGATACCCATGTGGACGACAGAAGTGTTGCTGGAAGGCTCTGGCCGCTGTTTGGGCTGTCAGGTCTTTAACAGGAACCACCACCAGGAAGCGGGAGTAATGGTCCACAATCGTGAGGGCATAGATGTAGCCAGACCGGCTTGGAGCCAACTTCACATGGTCCAGAGCTACTAGCTCAAGAGGCTGCCTGGTGACGATGGGCCTCAAGGGTGTCTTCTGGCTGGTACGGTCCTTCCTTCTGAGGTGGCATGGGCCGCAGTCCCTGCTCCACTTCTCTATGGCCCCTCTCATACCGACCCAGTAGAACCGCTCTCTCAGTAGAAACTCCAGTTTCTTCCACCCGAAGTGTCCCGCTCTGTCATGGTAGGCCTCCAGGACCATTGCTGCATCTCGTCTTGGGACCACTACCTGCCAGGTCAGCTCGTGCATCCGGTGGTTGACAAGCCTTCTGCACAGCTTACCCTCGTAGAGGAATAGTCTGCTTTTCTCCTTCCATAACTGCTTGGCTTCCTCTGGAGCGTCCGGGCCAGGGCTAGCGTCTGCCTGGGTTAACAGGTCTTTCACCAGGCGAACTGCAGGGTCACTATCTTGCGCTTCAGCCCAGCCGTGGTGGGGTAAGGGGTTGAACATGACGGTGGTTAGGTCTTTGTCTTTTACCCGGTGAGAATACTGAGTGGCCCCATACCGGTGGAACACAGGGAGCTCTACTTCCTCCAGCTCTTCCGAGTCTTCTTCTCCTTCGGGTAGGTGGGGCATTCTTGATAGGGCGTCTGCGTTGGCGTTGGTTCTGCCTGCCCGGTATTTGATTGTGAAGTCATAATTTGATAGCCGGGCCATCCACCGCTGTTCTAGGGCACCAAGTCTTGCATTGTCCAGGTGTGTCAACAGGTTGTTGTCCGTGTACACAGTGAACTTTGCGGAGGCCAGGTAATGCTTAAACCATTCTGTGACGGCCCACACCACTGCCAAGAATTCTAGCTTGAAGGAGCTGTAATTCTCTTTCAGTGGGCCTCAGCTTCCGGCTGGCGTACGCGATCACCCTTTCTCTGCCCTGTTGGTTTTGGGACAGTATGGCTCCTAGCCCCACATTACTGGCGTCTGTGTGGAGGATAAAAGGCTGGCCATAATCGGGGTAGGCCAGGATCTCATCCCCCGTGAGGGCCATCTTCAACTTGCGGAAGGACTCCTCTTTCGGCTTGTCCCGCTTGAAGGGTGGCTTTTGGCTTCTGGTCTTGGATTGCCCTATCAGGAGGTCCTGCATAGGGGCTACCATCTTAGTGAACCCGGGGATGCACCTTCGGTAGTAGCCTACCAACCCGAGGAACTGCCTCACTTCTTTGATGTTTGAGGGGCTTGGTCAGATCTTGATTACTGTGACCTTGTCGGGGTCGGGGGCTACTCCTTCTGCACTCACCACGTGCCCCAGGTACTGTACCTTCGGCTTTAACAAATGGCACTTGGAGGGTTTCACCTTCATGACATAGCCTGCCAGGGCTTCAAACACCTCTGCCAGGTGTTTTAGATGGTCCTCGTAGGTCTTTGAATAGACGATCACGTCGTCCAGGTAAAGTAGGACCGTCTCGAAGTTTCGGTGCCCTAGACCGCATTCCATCAGCCTCTGGAAGGTCCCGGGTGCATTGCAGAGCCCGAATGGCATACAGTTGAATTCACTTAATCCCATCGGGGTGGTGAAGGCGGTCTTCTCCTTGTCAGCCTCTGCCACAGGAAGCTGCCAGTACCCGCTAGTAAGGTCCAAAGTAGAGAAGAAATTATCTGATTTTAGTGCGGCTAAAGACTCCTCTATCCTAGGTAATGGGCACGCGTCTTTATGGGTGATACGATTGATTTGTCTATAGTCCACGCACATTCTCGTGGTAGTCTTTCTTTTTCACCAGAACCAAGGGGGCTGTCCAGGGGCTACAGCTGTCTCTAATGACCCCGGCTTCTTTCATTTCTCTCAGCATGCCCTTTGCGTTCTGATAATGTGCGGGGGTACAGGTCTGTATTTCTCTTTTATTGGTGGGTGGGTCCCCGTGGGGATGTGGTGTTCTACTCCTTTCACCCTGCCGAAGTCTAGCGGGTGCTTACTAAAGATTCTCTCGTACTCCTGAACCACCCGGTAGACTCCTTGCTTTTGGTTTGAGAGAGTGGAGTCAGCACCCACGTGGAGTTTCTGGCACCAGTCCTCCTTGTGTTTCTGGGAGCCATTATCCTCCACCGGTGGAGATGGAGGCTAGGGTTCCACGACCCTGAGAGCATTGTGTTCGACCGCAAACAATTTGGCTAATGTAGGGTACCGGGGCAAGTGTACTTCCCTTTCCCCAATGTTTAAGATCCGGACGGGCACCCTTCCATGGCGGACATCAACCACCCCCCGGGCTGTCAAAATGGTGGGCCTGCTGTCTGAGTACACGGGTTCTACCATGGCTTGGTAGTCTCTCCCTCCCGATTGCAGTCCGACACCAGATCATCATTTCACTTTTGGGAGGCATGGCAATGGGGAACGGGTCGCTCATCCTCACGCTACCGATCTCACCACCAGACAGTTCTACCTGTTGCCGTCTCATCAGGGCTCTTATCTTCTTCTGGAGGACCCTCTGTTGGCTGGAGCTCGCATTCATCGCCACCTGCTGCAAAATTACAATCATTTCTGAAAGACAATTTTCAATCACGTTAGTACACAAGGTTATTTTAGGGTGACTTTCTCGACGGTCAATGTCCACAATGATCACTCCCTGTGCCGGCAGTTCAACTTTACCAATCTTAACGCTCATCTCTCGGAACCCCACCTGCGGCACGGGCTGACCATTGCTGGCGATGATGCTTAAGTCATCGTCTGGATAGCGGGTTATGTCAGCGTCACTCCAGTACCGCTTGAAAAGTACGTAGGGGATGGTAGTCACTTGAGACCCGGTGTCCAGCAGTGCACTCATGGGGATACCGTCCAGCACTACGGGTAAGACCGGGCGCCCCCCCACGTACTTATCGCGCCAATTAGACGGGCCTGATGACCTTATGCCTGGGGGTTGGCCCTCTGCCCCAGGTCGGACCCATTTAAAGTACAGTACCTGGCTATGTGTCCTGGCTGGCTGCCACTGCGGCAAATCGGCTGTCCATCCTCGGTGTAACGGTTGGTGGGCCTCCCTCTGAATGACGGGATCCTCCTCTGTCGACGCCACGGGACATCCTCCGGACTGGAAGCCAGCTTGATTGGTCTTGACGGTTCCATCTGCAACGACTGTACGGTCCTGGTCAGTGCAGCCACACTCTTTGTTAGTTCTTGGACCTGATGGTGCAGGTTTGCAGGCTGGGATGGATTTAGGGCCTGTGCATCAGCCCCCACAAGGTCTGCGGGGTAGGGCGCCGCCCCCTGGTGGTAAGTGATGGCAGGGCACCAGGAAGCTACAGCGCCACCTGGTGCGGGTTCTCGGAGCACCCGGATGGCCCTATCCTTGAACAGCGCAAAATTCAAATCGGGGTTCTGTAGGGCCATGAGGCGCAGCTGGGTTCTGTGGGCGCTGGACAGCAGACCTTCTATGAACTTTTCAGTCAACAGTTTATCGGTGTCCTGCATGCTGCCAGGGTCAGCTTGCTTGATTGCTCCCAGAGCTTCTTGCAGGTTCAAGGCATAGTCTCTGATACTATCTTGGGCTCGCTGCTTACAGCCATAGACCGCATTTTGATTTCTGCTGAGGTACGGGTGTCAAAGGTACCCCGCAGCCGGGTCAGAGTGTCCTTTACAGTCCTTTTCTCCTCATCTGACCATGATTTCACTTCCCGCTGGGCTGCACCGGTTAGCTGCCCCGTCAGAATGCTCACTTTCTGTTCTTCTGTCAGGGGATAAACTTTAAATAAACTGTGCAGTCTTTCCTTAAAGTCAGTTAATGTATGGGATTCCCCTGAGTATTGGGGCAGCCAGGCTGCTCCGGGGATGTAGGGCATGGAGAACGGCATCACCGCTGCTGCAGCCACGCTGGTGGTAGAGGGGGCTTCTGCTTCCGACATCTTCCTCCCCCCTAGTTAACCGTGGCCTACCTTCCGACGATCCTCTTCTGTAGGCCGCGGCTCCACTGGTGCTGCTCCGGGCGAGGACCTTGCGTCCCGTCCTGGTGACGTCAGCGTCGCTCTCTCTCCTTCCAGGACCTTACGCAGAGTTGGTGCGTAGGGCGGGGCTTCAGGTCTCGCGCGGTTTGGACGTCCACACCCCTCTTCTTCCCGCGCGGCGTCCCGAAGATGGCGCCCGATGGCGGGAAAACGGCTGAGGATGGCGGGAAACGGCTGAAGATGGCGGGAAACGGCTCCGGATGGCGGGAAACCTCTTTTTAAGGTACGTATACAGTCTTTTCAGGCGCGCAATACCCGTTTGTGGCGGTTTGGTCACAATCCTGCCGACTACGCCAAAGCTGACTCGCCCCCTGGGCCGTGGGGCACCCGGAACCGGGCTTCAGTGCGATGATGGGGGTAGTAGTGGCAACCCGATCCCGTGGCTCAGGGTGGTCAGACCAAATACTGTGGCAGTCTATTTGTAGAGTTATGAATGTCCGACTACGCCACCCGTGGATTGCGGTCAGGGATGACCGCCGCTGCTAGGCAGACCGCTGAGGCTGATGTTGGTGTGCAGCACAGGGATAGGATAACTCCCCACGGGAAGAGTGTAGCCTCAGTTCAGTGTATGTGAATGCTGGGGGTGATAGTGCAGGCCGCAGTAATAAGAGTGCAGAGTCCTCTTCAAACAGTCCAGGGTCTTTATTGTTGGTATTACTAATGACCCAACAGGAGTACCGGGCAGGAATGGGCCTGGGTGTCTAAGAGCATTCGGGCGAGCCCCACTGGTCAGGGTGAGTGTGAAGGCCTACCGTGCTCTCTCTGCCCTTGCTGACTATCCCCCTTTTCGTGGTGTAATAGCCCACGTCCCTGAGCTGGCCGTGTTCTTCGCCTGTATGGCTTGCGACTCGGGCCTTATGTACCTTTTGCTTTTCCGTGCTGTACTGGTCCCTCTGTGTGGCAGAGCCTCCAGGCTTCTTAGGCCAAGGGACCTGAAATCCCTCGCGGGTTGGTTCTCTGCTGCTGGGCTTACAACCCTGACAGCCTCGGACCCCAATGTCCGGTAGTGTAGTTCTCTCAGCCAGGACCGGCTCTCGTCGCCTCTGTCCCTGTCTCGCAGCTTCTCCTCTGCCTCACGGACTCCTTGGCTACAGCTGAACTGTCACTCCTTCTCTGGGACTAGTCTCAGTCCTGAGCTAGGTCGTCCAGTTCTCTCTAACCCTGCCCTCAGTTCCAGCTTTTATAGGGGCAGCCAGCTCCCCCTACTGGCCTGGGACAGGAGGTGCTGTATGCTAATTGTCCCTGACCAGGGAACCTCCCTCCTGCTCTCAGACACAGCCTTTAATATTTGTGGCACCCAGGCCTGGGGTGACACAGATACCACACCTCTGGGTCAGCTGCAGTAACTCTGTGGCGACTGAACCCTCAGGGGTGCCACATGCCCACGATGCAGAAATGCTCTGGATTTTTCCTGAGCGTTTCTGCATCTCCCTGGCAGAAAAAACACATGCGGATTGTACATGCGAAGCGGAAGTGAAGCGTTTTTCACATGCATTTCCGCATGCGGGTTGTCTAGCGCTTTCCAAGCGATTTTAGCATCACTTGGAAAGTGCTTGACAACTTGGTCACACTATATAAATCCATGCAACTGGCATGGATTTATATAGTGTGACCGTAAAAGAATGGTAAAAAATAAATATCATACCTTCTGATGGCCCCCTGTGTCCTTATCTGATGCGTCTGGTCTCCCCGGTGTCTCGCGGTTGTGTAAAGGGCCTTCCATGATGTCATTTAGTCATGTGACGGGTCACGCGACCACCGACGTTAGAGGTCGCGTGACCCATCACATGACTAAATTACGTCATGGCAGGTCCTTTTAGACCATCGCGAGCTGCCGGGGAGACCGGACGCATCGGATAAGGAGACCGGGGGCCATCAGAAGGTAAGTATAATATTTATTTTTTATTTTAAATTCTATTTTTTTACAGGTACTATGGTACCCGGCTTTGGAGGAGAGTCTCCTCTTCTCCAAACCCGGGTACCATGCGCACATTGAATTGCAGAATATCCGCATGTGCACATGTAGTGATGCGGATATTATGAGATTCAATGCAAGTCAATAGCGGTGAAAACACACCGATTACGCAAAATAATTGGTAGTGCTGCTGATTTTTCCCCAATGATAATCCGCAGCGGAAATGTCCGCAGCATGTGCACAGCACATGCGGATTATCATTGGGGAACATAGCAGACCTTCTACCAAGCATTTTTTAAGCGTTTCTGCAGCGGAATTGCGCCGCGGAAACGCTTAAAAAACGCATAGTGGGCACACAGCCTCTGTGCATCTTGTTCCAAGTATTTAATCTCTAATGGAAATAAAGAATCATCTCCTAATTAATATCAGAGAGAACAATTGACCATCATACACAACACAATCCACTATTCCAAGACCAATAATACCACATACAAGAGAGAAATAGTGCCACATCATGACCAGACCACATATTACCACCACATAGTGACCAAAAAATTCCACATACAAGGAAGAAATACCGCCACACAGTGACCAGACCACATATTACTGCCACATAGTGACCAAAACATTCAACATACAAGGGAGAAATACTGCCACACCGTGACCAGACCACATAATGTCACGCAAGGTGTGGAAAAGACTTAGTGCAACCCAAAGGGAAGAGGGAAAGGGGGGAGTGGAGACCTCCTAGGCTGATCTAATATCACCCTGTCTCCACTAACGTCCCTATATTAGTTCTTCACCAATCGCCGCATTGTACCTGTCTTTCCCTGGCGTTTGGCCCTGGCTAGGGAAGGGAGGGGATGAGCTCTAGTCGATCCCCACTGAACACTAAAGACAACGAGGGGGATCAAACAGGGGAAAATTGCTTAGCTTTAGTCTACTCCAGACAAATGCGCACACGTCCTCTAGCACCAGAGAGGAAGAAGTACTGCTCTTGCTCAAGCCTTCACAAGGAGTAATGAATATCGCCGACACCTCCCTCTGGCACACAGCAGGTATGTATACACATAGGCCAGGTTGTTAATTAGCCAGAGGAAGGTAGCCGCTGGGTCCTAGAGAGACAGCTTCAAGAAGTTGTCTGTAATGCCAAATGAAGAGATCTCCTTCAACTAAATGCATGGTGACCGTCTGTCACTTCTGACACACCCATGACACCCCCCCCACCTCTACGAGAGACTTCCGGTCCACTCAGGACCAGGTTTCTCAGGATAAGAGGTGTGAAGTGAATGAACCAACAAGGGATCGTTCACCTCTGATGCTGAAACCCACATCCTCTCCTCTGGACCATAGCCCTTCCAGTGCACCAAGTATTCAAGAGAACAACTTTGGAGATGAGAATCTACAATCCTCAAAATCTAGAACTCCAGATTACCATCAACTATTACGGGGGGCGGTGGTAGAGATGAGAGCTCAAGAGGTTCCACATACTTCTTGAGTAAGGACTAGTGTTGAGCGAGTATGTTCTATTAACCCTTTCGCCAAGTACACTCGGGCCGAGCTCCGAGTATTTACAGCTGCTCGGTGATAAGGTTAAATCGCTCCCGTGTGCATGATTTGCAACTGTTTGACAGCTTTATTACACGTGAGGAATGTCTATTTCTTACACATTCCTCACATGTAATAAAGCTGTTGAACAGTTGCAAATCATGCACACGGGAGCGATTTAACCTTATCACCGAGCAGCTGTAAATACTCGGAGCTCGGCCCGAGCATACTCGGACAGAACATACTCGTTCAACCCTAGTAAGGACCTATGGAACACATTGTGGACCTTAGGGGCCTGAGGAAGTTCAAGACGAAACGCTGCTGGGTTAATGACGACGGTTATTTTATAGGGACCAATAAACCTAGGTCCCAGCTTCCAAGAAGGAACTTTCAATCTTATATTCTTGGTAGACAACCACACAAAGTCATTCACATTCAGGTACGGACCTGGCAAGCGTTTTCTGTCAGCCATACGTTTATACCTGTCTCCCATGATCTTTAAATTACTCAGAACACCCCACCATACTGAGGTGAGCGACGAAGCAAACCGTTCCTCCTTAGGAACTCCCGAAGCTCCTCCCCCACTAAAGGTACCAAATTGAGAGTGGTAACCATATGCACCGAAGAATGGTGACCTGCCAGTGGATTCTTGTCGATTATTATTAATAGCAAATTCTGCCAGCGGTAAGAAGGATGCCCAATCCTCCTGATTTTCGGAAACAAAACTCCTAAGGTAGGTCTCCAAATTCTGATTGACACGCTCGGTCTGTCTATTAGACTGACGGTGGAAGGCAGAGGAAAAGGACAGCTGCACCCCCAGTCGAGAACAGAACGCCTTCCAGAACTTGGAAACAAACTGGGTCCCCTGATCTGACACCACATCGGAGGGAACCCCGTGAAACTTCACAATCTTGGCATTAGGAAGTGCAGGTAATGCGACAAAGTGAACCATTTTACTGAACCTATCTACAACCACCAAAACCACCGTTTTGCCTGCAGAGACTGGTAGGTCAGTAATGTGCAAGTGTGTCCATGGCCTACTAGGGATAGGTATCGGATGAGCGCTAGTCGATCCCCACTGAACACTAAAGACAACAAGGGGGAACAAACAGGCAAAAATCGCTTAGCTTTAGTCGACTCCAGACAAATGTGCACACGTCCTCTAGCACCAGAGAGGAACAAGTACTGCTCTTGGGCAAACCTTCACAAGGAGTAATGAATATCGCTGGCACCTCCTTCTGGCACACATCAGTATTTATACACCCAGGCCAGGGTGTTAATTAGCCAGAGGAAGGTAGCTGCTGGGTCCTAGAGAGACAACTTCAAGAAGTTATCTGTAATGCCAAACAAAGAGATCTCCTGCAAGCAACTGCAGGGTGACTGTCTGTCATTTCTGACACACCCGTGACACATAGTGACCGAATAATACCACATACAGGGACAAATACTGCCACACCATGACCGGAACACATATTACGACGTAGTGACCAAATATTACAATAATGATCATTAATAAAAATCACAATATTAACAACTCTGTTATTACCAACGGTTACATTATACACAGGAGCTCTGTATATATTATACAGTGAATAGTGTAAGTGTACAGGTAATACAGTGATTCACCAATGACAATATACACAGGAGCTCTGCATATAGTGTATAGTGTACAGGTAATACAGTGATCACCAGTGACATTATACACAGGAGCTCTGTACTGGGAGCAGGGACTTCGAGGACAGGACTGGCCGCACCAAGACCATTGGACAATGTTCAGGAATTGGCCGCATCGGGAAAGGGGGACTTCGGATACAAGACTGGCCACTCCAGGAATAAGGGACTTCGGATACAGGACTGGCCACTCAGGGGCAGACACAGACTGTAGTGGGCCCCTGTGCAAGAATTTTTTGGGGGCCCCCCCTGACCTTCATAGGGGGCATGAAGCCCCCCCCCCCCGTGCATCTCAGATTCCCCCCACTCCTAGCTAATTAATTGCATTTTAAAAAAATAAAACTTGTTATACTTACCCCCAGGGCCGGCTCCAGGTTTTTGTGGGCCCTGGGCGACAGAGTTTCAGTGGGCCCCTTTAACACATACCATGATTCATGATGCACAGATACCACAGAGAAATATATATATATAGTACAAGGCCAAGAATTTCACTTACATGAGCGATATCTATTGTAAATTCTACAATAGCTCAGAAACCGGCGAATCCTCACAGCGCACAGTGCAGACCGGAGAGTATAGTCCTCTATACAGTATTATGGGCACCATATAATGCTCCATACAGGATACTGACCCCTTTATAATGCTCCATACAGGATACTGGTCCCCATATAACGCTCCATACAGGATACTAGTCCCCATATAACACTGCATACAGAATACTGGCCCCCATATAACGCTCCATACAGAATACTGTCCCCCATATAACGCTCCATACAGAATACTGACCCCCATATAACGCTTCATACAGAATACTGACCCCCATATAACGCTCCATACAGAATACTGGCCCCCATATAACGCTACATACAGAATACTGGCCCCCATATAACGCTCCATACAGAATACTGGCCCCCATATAACGCTCCATACAGAATACTGGTCCCCATATAACGCTCCATGCAGAATACTGGCCCCCATATAACGCTCCATATAGAATACTGACCCCCATATAACGCTCCATACAGAATACTGTCCCCCATATAACACTCCATACAGAATACTGACCCCCATATAACGCTCCATGCAGAATATTGGCCCCCATGTAACGCTCTATGCAGGCTGTTCCCCCCTTATAATGCCCCATGCAGGATGACACCCCCATTTTAATGCCCCATGCAGGATGTCACACCCCCCCTCCCTTATAATGCCCCATGCAGGATGTCACTTCCCCCCTTCCCCTCTTATAATGCCCCATGCAGTATGTCACCCCCCCCATATAATGCCCCATGCAGGATGTCACACCCCCCTCCCTTATAATGCCCCATACAGGATGTCACCTCTCCCCCCATATAATGCTCCATGCAGGATGTCACCCCCCCATAGAATGCCCCATGCAGGATGTCACACCCCCCTCCCTTATAATGCCCCATGCAGGATGTCACCTCTCCCCCCATATAATGCCCCATGCAGGATGTCACCCCCCCATATAATGCCCCATGCAGGATGTCACACCACCCCCCCATATAATGCCCCATGCAGGATGTCACCCCCCCATATAATGCCCCATGCAGGATGTCACACCCACTCTCCCCCCACCATATAATGCCCCCATACATAAAAAAAACATCAAATACTCACCTCACTTCTCACCTGATGCTGATCCGGACTCCAGCATCGCCCGCGTCTTCCCGCTCTGCGCTGTGACAGCTCAGGAGAGATCGCGTGCAGTGTAAATGTGGCACCCCAGAGGGTCTGGTTGCCACAGTGGTAGTAATACCATGTCTGGGAGCAAAACAGGAGTTTCCTGGTCAGGAATACATTACACGCAACACCTCCTGCTCCAGACCAGAGAGGGGAGGACCCTGCCCTATTTAACTGGATCTGGAGGCGGGGTTAGCTAGTCTAGTCTAGTGTCAGGAGTGAGATAAGACAGGAGGAGCAGAGAGCCAGGGACTGGAGCTGGAAGAGCTCATTCTGGCCAGTGACACTGAGAACCGGACACCGGAGTCCGAGGCTGTGGGGGTTACACACCCAGCAGCAGAAACCACAAGGCAGGGGATTTCAGGTCTCCTGGCCCATCAGAAGCCCGGAGGCTCAGCCACACGAAAGGGACCGGTACCGCCACAGAGGAGCGAGGAAGAAAAAGGGCCCGAGTCGCCAGGCATACGGGTGAGCACTACACATTACACTCAGGGACGTGGGCTACCACACGACTACAGCAGGATAGCCAAAGAGTACGGTCAGAACGGCAGGCCTACAACTCCGCCTGACCAGAAGGACTCTACGTTTGTTCTCAGACTGACCAGTCCTTCATCACTAGCCGGTACTCCCGTTGGGGCCCTCATATTTGCCATCAGTAAAGACCCTGAGACTGCACTGCAAAGACTCCGTGTCGTTACTATTGCTGCTTCGCACCACTACCACCATACACGCTGCCCTGAAGCTACACTCTTCCTGTGGGGAGTCACATCACCTTGCTGCACACACCACCAGCTTCAGCGGCCTGCTCCGCAGCGGCGGTTCTTAATAACCGCAATCCACAGGTGGCGTAGTCGGACATTAACCTCACACAAATAGACTGCCACTGGTTTGACCACCCTGGGTCACGGACCGGGTCGCCGCCACGGTGACTACAACCCCAAGCATACAACAAAAGCCCGGCTCCGCGTTCCCCCACTGACCAGGGGGTGCGTCAACTTTGGCGTAGTCGGCAGGATTGGGTGCCTGCTACCACCGGGTACTGTGCGCCTTCACAGAACTGTGTCGCATACCGTGGTGAAGATTTCCCGCCATCTGCTGCCGTTTTCCCGCCATTGTCCGCCATTTTCGGGTCGCCGCGCGGGAAGAAGAGGGGCGTGATCGCTGAAAACGCGCGAAGTCTGAAGCCCCGCCCCGCGCGTTGACGCAACGCCAGGTCCTGGAAGGAGCCACCGCGAACGCTGACGTCAGACGCGTGCGACGCCAGGTCCTCGACGGAAACCATCGCCTGCGGAACTGTGGCCTACGGAAGGAAAGCAAAAGAAGGTAGGCCACGGTTCACTAGGGGGGAAGAAGACGCCAGATATGGAGGGAACTTCCACCGCCAGTGCGGCCGCTGCCGCAGTGATGCCATTCACAATGCCCTATATCCCGGGAGCGGCGTGGCTGCCCCAGTGCTCAGGAGAGTCGCACACCCTGAGTGACTTTAAAGAGAGACTAAGCAGCCTGTTTAAGGTATATCCCCTGTCTGAGGAGCAGAAAGTGAGCATCCTTATAGGCCAGTTAATTGGTGCAGCCCAGAGAGAGGTAAAATCCTGGTCAGCCAGAGAAAAAAGGACTGTAAAGGAGATACTGGCCCGCCTAAAGGACACTTTTGACACCCACACCACCGCAGAGATAAAAATGAAGTTCTATAGGTGCAAACAACGGGCACAGGACAGTGTACGGGACTATGCTTTAAACCTGCAGGAGGCGCTGAGGGCAATCAAACAGGTAGACCCTGACAGTGTGCGTGATGAAAACAGACTGTTAACTGAGCAATTTATTGAGGATTTACTGTCCAGCGCCCACCGAACCCAGCTGCGTATAATGGCTCTGCAAAACCCTGATTTGGACTTTGCTCAATTTAAGGACAGGGCCATTCGGGTGCTACGAGAACCAGCACCAGGTGGCGCTACAGCTCACCGCCGCCCAGCTATCACCTACCACCAGGAGGTGGCACCCTTTTCCCCGGAGCCTGTAGGAGCTGATGCACAAACTCTGGACAGTGCCCCGTCAACAGACCTGCACCATCAGGTCCAAGAGCTAACTAAAAGTGTAGCAGCACTAACCAAAACTGTGCAGTCCTTGCAGGTGTCTCCCAAAGGAAAGATCCAGCTGGCTTCCAGTCCGGAGGACATCCCGTGGCGCCGACAGAAGAGGATTCCACCATCCCGAGGGAGGAACAGCGACCGCTACGACCAGGACGGACAACCCATCTGCCGCCGCTGCAACCAGCCAGGACATTATGCAAGGTACTGTCATTTAAACTAGCAAAACCTGGGGCAGAGGGCCAACCCCCAGGCATAAGACCACCAGGCCCATCAAGCTGGCGAGACAAATATGTGGGAGGACGACCGGTCCTACCTGTCGTGCTGGACGGCTTTTCAATGATCGCGTTGCTGGACACTGGATCCCAGGTGACCACCATCACCTACATTCTTATCAAACGGTACTGGACTGACTCTGATATTACCCGCCGTCCAGATGAACATTTGAGCATTTATGCCAGCAATGGTCAACCCGTACCTCAGGTGGGGTTCAAAGAAGTGACCATAAAGGTTGGCAAAGTCGAACTGCCAGCACAAGGACTGATTATTGTCGACATTGATCGCCGAGAAAGTCATCCTATGATAACTTTAGGCACTAATGTCATTGAAAATTGTCTTCCAGAAATAATTGTCTTATTGCAGCAGGTTGCGGAAACCGCCAGTTCCAGCCAGCAGCAGGTTCTACAGAGGGAGATCAGAGCCCTGATGAAAAGACAACAGGTAGAACTGTCTGGTGGTGAAATTGGTAGTGTTAAGATGAGTGACCCATTCCCTATCGCCATGTCCCCAAAAAGCAAAATGATGATATGGTGCCGGGCAGCTATTGGTCTAAGGGGTAGAGATTACCAGGCCTTGGTAGAGCCCGTCTACTCTGACAGTAGGCCCACCATTTTGACAGCCCGGGGGGTGGTTGATGTTCGCCATGGGAGGGTACCCGTCCGCATCCTAAACATTGGGGAGAGAGAAGTCCATTTGCCCCGGTATGCCACCCTAGCCAAACTGTTCACTGTCAACCAAAATTTTATAAAGACAGTGGAACCCTTGCCTCCATCCCAACAGGCGGAGGATAACGGCTCCAAGGGACAATTGGAGGACTGGTGTCAGAAGCTGCATGTGGGCACTGACTCCACCCCTCCACACCAAAAACAAGGAGTATACCGGGTGGTACAGGACTACGAAAGGGTCTTCAGTAAACATCCACTTGACTTCGGGCAAGTAAAAGGGGTTCAACACCATATCCCCACGGGAGACCATCCACCCATTAAAGAAAGGTACCGGCCTGTACCCCCTGCACACTACCAAAATGCCAAAGGGATGTTGCGAGAAATGAAGGAGGCTGGGGTAATAAGAGACAGTTGTAGCCCCTGGGCAGCTGTAACGGGTCTGGGAGGCGGAACCTCTGGGCTACTATACAAGGGAGCGGTCCTTGTAAGGGAGCGGGTGGCGACCAGGCAGGCAGTCACAGCAGGTGACCGGGACAGTCTCTGGGAGTACGGGCAGGAGGTCACGGCAAGTGATCAGGGCAGTCTCTGGAAGAACGGGCTGGAGGTCACGGCAAGTGACCGGGGCAGTCTCTGGAAGAACGGGCTGGAGGTCACGGCAAGTGACCGGGGCAGTCTCTAGGTAAAGGGTAGGTACGACCTGTGATGGCTGAACCTCCAGGTAGGCTAGCAAGGCAGATGGAGGATGTGTGCTCCCAGGTGAGCAAGCGAGAGTCTCTGGAATAGCAGGTGGTCACAGCACGTGACGGCGGAGCCTCCAGGTAGGCAAGCAGGCAGGTAGCGGAGAAGCGCTCCCGGGTGAGCGGGCAAGAGTCTGGAATAGCTGGTGGTCACAGCACGTGACAGCGGAGCCTCCGGGCAGGCAAGCAGGCAGGTAGCGGAGAAGCGCTCCCAGGTGAGCGGGCAAGAGTCTGGAATAGCTGGTGGTCACAGCACGTGACAGCGGAGCCTCCGGGCAGGCAAGCAGGCAGGTAGCGGAGAAGCGCTCCCAGGTGAGCGGGTAAGCTGGTCCATAGACAGACTGACCGGAGTTGTAAGGCAGACCGTCGGACCTCAGGCAAGCAGGCAGGTAGCTGATGTGCGCTCCCAGGTGAGCGGGCAAGTTGGTCCTTAGACAGACTGACCGGAGTTGTAAGGCAGACCGTCGGACCTCAGGCAGGCAGGCAGGTAACAGGAAATCAGGCAGGATTAGGACAGCAAGCTGGCAGGAATCTGGCAGGTAACTGGCAGGTAACTGGCAACGGGACCTGAGGGCTGAAGCAGAGTAGATCGGTGCAACAACATTGCTCGGGCACCTCCATTTTGGAGGAGGTGCCTTATATATGGTAAAGTCCTCCGGCCATTGGCCGGGGACTCCTTAGGACGGCGCGCGCGGCCCCTTTAAGAGGGAGGGAGCGCGCGCGCGCCCTAAGCACAGTGGCCGGGAAGGAGCGCGCGCTGCCAGCAGAGCGGGAGAGGGACGCCGGGCACGGAGCAGAGCGGTGAGGGGAACAGCGTCCCTGCCTAGCAGAGGGCAGGGACGCCGGCACTACAGTACCCCCCCCTTTAGGCCCCCCCTTTTTTAGGCCAGATAGAAATTTAGCTAGGATGAGAGGGGCATGGATGTTCTCCCGGGGCTCCCACGTTCTCTCCTCAGGACCAAACCCCTTCCAATCTACCAGAAAAAAGGTCTTTCCTCTTACCCTTTTGGTGGCAAGAATGTTCTCTACCTCAAACTCGTCCTCAGCAGAAACCGGAGCAGGAGGCGTACCTGTAGACTTGGAAAAAGAGTTAAGCACCACGGGTTTGAGGAGAGATACATGGAAGGAGTTAGGGATCCGTAAGTTGGCCGGGAGTTTCAATTTATAGGCCACCGGGTTGATCTGACTGATGACCTCCAGAGGACCGATGAACCGAGGCCCTAACTTGTAAGAAGGTATCTTGAGTCGAACATATTTAGATGAGAGCCAGACTTTATCTCCTGGACGAAATTGTGGAGGATCCAGGCGTTTTTTGTCAGCGTGTCTTTTCATACGCTCGGATGACAGAAGGAGTGCGGACCGGGTACTCTCCCATATGGAGGAAAATTTGCTAACGAGAGATTCCGCAGCCGGGTTGTCCACAGAGGTGGAGACAGGAAAAGGAATCCGAGGATGCTGACCAAAGACTACAAAAAACGGGGATTTGGAGGAGGATTCGCTCTCGTGATTATTATAAGAGAACTCGGCCCATGGTAGGAGATCCACCCAGTCAGAATGGTGGGCATTAACGAAGTGCCGGAGGTAACTGGTCAGGTTCTGATTGATCCGCTCCACTTGACCATTGGACTGTGGGTGGTAAGCGGAAGAGAAGTCCAGGGTGACGTCTAGTAGTTTACAAGTGGCTCTCCAGAAACGTGAGGTGAACTGTACCCCACGATCCGACACGATGTGGAGGGGCAGGCCATGAAGACGGAAGATGTGGCGGATAAAGTCTTTAGCCAGCTCGGGTGCAGACGGAAGGCCTGGCAGGGGAATAAAGTGAGCCATCTTGGAAAAGCGGTCAGCGACCACCCAAATGACCGTACAACCGGCAGAGACGGGGAGATCAGTTATAAAGTCCATTGCTATATGCTGCCAGGGGGCAGCCGGTACAGGAAGCGGAAGGAGGCGTCCGGCTGGCAGATGTCTCGGGACTTTGTTGCGGGCGCAGGACACACAGGCAGAAACAAAGTCTATTATGTCCTTGTGCAGGGTAGGCCACCAATAGTGCCGGGCAATAAGCTGGAGGGTCTTTTTCTGACCGGCGTGGCCAGCTAGTTTAGACGAATGGCCCCAGTGTAGGATCTTCTCCCGATCAGGTACTGAAACAAACGTCTTACCGGGAGGGAGACGATTTAGACTCACGGGAGCCACCTGCATTACTCTGGCGGGATCGATGATATGTTTAGGTTCTTCCTCGAGATCGGACACCAGAAAGGATCGGGACAAGGCGTCTGCTTTGACGTTTTTGTCAGCCGGGCGAAAATGAAGAACAAAATCAAAGCGAGCAAAAAACAAGGACCACCGGGCTTGGCGCGGGTTAAGTCTCTGGGCATGCTGGAGGTAAGCCAAGTTCTTGTGGTCAGTGTAAATTATTACCGGATGAAGAGCCCCCTCGAGTAGGTAACGCCACTCCTCCAACGCCAGCTTGATGGCCAATAACTCTCGGTCTCCTATGGAATAGTTGCGCTCAGAAGAGGAGAAGAGTTTGGAGAAGAAGCCACAAGTTACCATTCTCCCGGAAGATGATTTTTGAGTAAGTACCGCTCCGGCTCCAGAGGAGGAGGCGTCAACTTCCAGGAAGAACTGCTTGTTGCCGTCCGGGCGATGCAGCACCGGGGCGGAAGAGAAGGCCTGTTTTAGGGAAAGAAAGGCCTCCTCTGCTTCGGGCGGCCACTCTTTGGGATTAGTACCCTTACAGGTGAGCGCGGAAATTGGGGCAGTCCGGGAAGAGAAGTGCGGGATGAAGAGGCGGTAATAGTTGGCGAAGCCCAGGAACCGTTGAATAGCCTTCAACCCCTCTGGTCGGGGCCATTTCTCGATGGCAGACAGTTTCTCAGGATCCATTTGTAGGCCGGTCTGAGAGATAATGTAGCCCAGAAACGGAAGTGAGGTCTGCTCAAAGAGGCACTTCTCATATTTAGCGTAGAGATGGTTCTGCCTGAGCCTGAGCAGGACCTGACGAACATCCCTCCGGTGAGTCTGGAGATCCGGAGAGAAGACCAAGATGTCGTCCAGGTACACCACTACGCAGGAGTAGAGAAGGTCCCGGAAGATGTCATTGACCAACTCTTGAAAGACGGCAGGAGCGTTACAGAGGCCAAAGGGCATTACCAGATATTCATAGTGGCCGTCCCGGGTGTTGAATGCCGTCTTCCATTCATCCCCCTGACGGATACGAACCAGGTTGTACGCCCCACGGAGGTCCAGTTTGGTGAAGATTCTAGCCCCCCTCAGACGATCAAATAACTCTGGAATGAGCGGAAGGGGGTACTTATTCTTCACCGTGATCTGGTTAAGGCCTCTATAGTCTATACAGGGACGGAGAGAGCCGTCCTTCTTTTTGACGAAAAAGAAGCCTGCTCCCGCCGGGGATGTAGATTTCCGGATGAATCCCCTGGCCAGATTCTCCTCAATATATTCGGACATCGACCGGGTCTCAGCAGCGGATAATGGATAAATACGCCCACGGGGAGGAGAAGTACCAGGTAACAGGTCGATAGGGCAGTCGTATGGTCTATGAGGGGGTAGTGTCTCTGCCTCCTTTTTATTAAAGACATCAGCATAAGACCAATGAGGAATCGGAAGTCCAGGTAGATTAGCTGGGGTAGGAGAAGGACGGACGGGATGAACGGGAACCAGACAGGTCTTATGGCAGCCCTGTCCCCAGCGAAGGACTTCTCCGGTCTGCCAGTCAAGAACGGGTGCATGTTTCTGGAGCCAAGGTAGGCCTAGCAAGAGGGCGTGAGAGAGTCCAGGCAGAACATGGAAGGAGATACTTTCAGAATGCAGCATTCCCACCTGCAGAGTAATGGATTCGGTGATGAGTTGGATGGGGCGTGGTAAGAGCCCCCCATCCACGGCAGCAACAGACAAGGGTGCAGCCAGAGGTTTGGTGGGGATGCGGTATTTCTCTACCAGGGACTGTGAAATAAGATTCCCGGCTGCTCCAGAGTCCAGTTGGGCTAGTTCGAAATGACGGTTCTCCCCGTAGATGATTGAAACTGACAACAGCAGGGATGGAGAGGATTTATTCTTGTCTAGGTGGACCTCTCTGAGCGAACCTAGACACAGGCGTTTCCCGACCTCTCCGGGCAGGCACGGATCCGGTGCTCCTTACTGCCACAGTAGAAGCAGGTCCCCTCGGCACGGCGTAAGTCCTGACGGGTCTTGACCATCTTGGTCTGGTCGACCTGCATAGGCTCAGGAGGGTGTACCTGGTTAGAGACAGAAGGAGTGACGGGTTTCTGAAAAGTAGGAGCTAGACGTGGTAACCTCCTCTCACGGGTGACCTCTCTGGCACGCTCCTGGAACCGTAGGTCAATCCGGGTGGCAAGAGTTATTAAGTCATCGAGAGTGGTAGGAATGTCCCGACCGGCAAGTTCATCTTTAATACGGCCGGACAGACCCTCCCAGAAGACGGAAACCAGAGCGTCGTTATCCCAGGCCAGCTCCGAGGCAAGGGTACGGAACCGTATGGCATATTGGCCCACGGTGAGACTCTCCTGACGGAGGCGTAGCAACGATGATGCGGATGAAGTCTTCCGTCCGGGTTCGTCGAAGACTTTCCGGAAAGCCGTGAGAAAAGCAGGCAAGTTGGACACCAGGGGGTCTCCTCTCTCCCATAGAGGATTTAGCCAGGCCAGGGCCTCCCCGGTGAGATGGGACATGATGAATGCAATTTTGGCTCGGTCGGAGTTAAACTGGTGGGACAATAGTTCAAAGTGCAGGGTGCACTGATTTATGAAGCCCCGAGCCTGGGCTGAGTCGCCTCCGAAGCGAGGAGGTGCAGAAAGCCGAGGTCCGGGGTAGGATATCATGGTGTTAGTGGACAGCGGAGCTGCCGGATTGCGAGACATGGCACTGGCGGAGGTTGTTGGTGGAGCAGTCAGAGTGTCCAGGCGAGTATTGACATTCCGCAGGTGACCCAGGATGGACTCCTGTTGGGACCTTTGACGGGACAGTTCATGACACAGGTCCGAGAGCGAGGGAGCTTGGGTGCCACCGGGTTCCATGGCCCGAGCAAACTGTAACGGGTCTGGGAGGCGGAACCTCTGGGCTACTATACAAGGGAGCGGTCCTTGTAAGGGAGCGGGTGGCGACCAGGCAGGCAGTCACAGCAGGTGACCGGGACAGTCTCTGGGAGTACGGGCAGGAGGTCACGGCAAGTGATCAGGGCAGTCTCTGGAAGAACGGGCTGGAGGTCACGGCAAGTGACCGGGGCAGTCTATGGAAGAACGGGCTGGAGGTCACGGCAAGTGACCGGGGCAGTCTCTAGGTAAAGGGTAGGTACGACCTGTGATGGCTGAACCTCCAGGTAGGCTAGCAAGGCAGATGGAGGATGTGTGCTCCCAGGTGAGCAAGCGAGAGTCTCTGGAATAGCAGGTGGTCACAGCACGTGACGGCGGAGCCTCCAGGTAGGCAAGCAGGCAGGTAGCGGAGAAGCGCTCCCGAGTGAGCGGGCAAGAGTCTGGAATAGCTGGTGGTCACAGCACGTGACAGCGGAGCCTCCGGGCAGGCAAGCAGGCAGGTAGCGGAGAAGCGCTCCCAGGTGAGCGGGCAAGAGTCTGGAATAGCTGGTGGTCACAGCACGTGACAGCGGAGCCTCCGGGCAGGCAAGCAGGCAGGTAGCGGAGAAGCGCTCCCAGGTGAGCGGGCAAGCTGGTCCATAGACAGACTGACCGGAGTTGTAAGGCAGACCGTCGGACCTCAGGCAAGCAGGCAGGTAGCTGATGTGCGCTCCCAGGTGAGCGGGCAAGTTGGTCCTTAGACAGACTGACCGGAGTTGTAAGGCAGACCGTCGGACCTCAGGCAGGCAGGCAGGTAACAGGAAATCAGGCAGGATTAGGACAGCAAGCTGGCAGGAATCTGGCAGGTAACTGGCAGGTAACTGGCAACGGGACCTGAGGGCTGAAGCAGAGTAGATCGGTGCAACAACATTGCTCGGGCACCTCCATTTTGGAGGAGGTGCCTTATATATGGTAAAGTCCTCCGGCCATTGGCCGGGGACTCCTTAGGACGGCGCGCGCGGCCCCTTTAAGAGGGAGGGAGGGCGCGCGCGCGCGCCCTAAGCACAGTGGCCGGGAAGGAGCGCGCGCTGCCAGCAGAGCGGGAGAGGGACGCCGGGCACAGAGCAGAGCGGTGAGGGGAACAGCGTCCCTGCCTAGCAGAGGGCAGGGACGCCGGCACTACAGCAGCTCCATTAGTTCTTGTAAAGAAAAAGGATGGCACTATGAGAATGTGTGTAGACTACAGGAAAATCAACCGCATAACACACAAAGATGCATACCCGTTACCCAGAATAGAGGAATCACTAGCTGCATTAAAGTCTGCTAACTACTTCTCCACTTTGGATCTTACTAGTGGGTATTGTCAGGTTCCTGTAGCAGAGGTGGATAAGGAAAAGACCGCATTCACCACCCCGATGGGCCTCAGCGAGTTCAACTGCATGCCATTCGGGCTCTGCAATGCCCCAGGAACCTTCCAGCGGTTGATGGAGTGCTGTCTGGGACATAAGAATTTCGAGACTGTACTGCTGTACCTGGATGACGTCATTGTATACTCCCAGACGTATGAGGACCATCTGAAGCACCTGGCGGAAGTGTTTGACGCCCTGGCTGGCTTTGGTCTAAAGGTGAAGCCCTCAAAATGTCATCTGCTGAAGCCCAAGGTATAGTACCTGGGGCACGTGGTGAGCGCTGATGGTGTAGCTCCAGACCCCGATAAAATCACAGTAATCAAGGACTGGCCAAGACCCTCCACCGTAAAGGAAGTGCGGCAGTTCCTCTCGTTGGTAGGCTACTACCGAAGATTTATTCCAGGCTTCACCAAGATGTCGGCACCCATGCAGGACCTCCTGATAGGCCAGTCCAGGAAGGCCAAAAACCAGAAGCCGCCATTCAAATGGGACAAGCTGGAAGATGAGTCCTTCCACCAGCTGAAAATGGCCCTCACGGGGGACGAGATCCTGGCTTACCCTGATTATGGCCAGCCCTTCATCCTCCACACGGACGCGAGCAATGTGGGACTGGGAGCGGTGCTGTCCCAGATCCAGCAGGGCAGAGAACGGGTAATCGCTTATGCCAACAGGAAGCTCCGGCCCACAGAAAGGAACCCTGAAAATTACAGCTCCTTCAAGCTAGAGTTCCTCGCAGTGGTATGGGAAGTGACAGAGCGCTTTAAACATTACCTCGCCTCTTCCAAGTTCACCGTATTCACAGACAACAACCCGCTGACACACCTGGACACCGCGATACTTGGTGCCCTGGAGCAGAGATGGATGGCCCGACTCTCCAATTATGAGTTCACCATCAAGTACCGGGCTGGGCGCAAGAATGCCAATGCAGATGCACTGTCTAGGATGCCTAACTTGCCAGATGGGGGAGCAGACCCAGAAGAACTGGAAGAGATAGAAATCCCCGCTTTCCACCGTCATGGGATAACTCAGTGCTCCCACTGTGTGAAAGACAGGTACTGTGCCACCAAAGAGGCCTCGTTCAATCCCTTGCCCCACCATGGCTGGGCAGAAACACAAGACAGTGACCCGGCCATCCACCTAGTCAAAGAGTTGCTGACACGAGCCGACTCATACCCTGACCCAGATGATCCAGAGGAGACCAAACAGCTGTGGAAAGAGAAGAGTAAGCTGTTCACCTATGAAGGGAAGCTGTGTCGAAGAACTGTCAACTCCCGGACGCATGAACTGGTCTCGCAGGTGGTAGTCCCGAGGCGGGACGTGTCTATGGTCTTGGAAACGTACCACGATGGAGCAGGACACTTCGGATGGAAAAATCTGGAAGTCCTGCTGCGTGAACGGTTCTATTGGGTTGGCATGAGAGGAGCAGTCGAGAGGTGGTGTAGAGACTGCGAACCTGAGAAGGAAAGACCGTGCCAGCCAGAGGGCTCCCCTGGAGCCCATCATCACCAAGCAGCCACTCGAACTGGAAGCCCTGGACCATGTGAAGCTATCCCCGAGCAGGTCAGGCTATGTCTACGCTCTCACCATCGTAGATCACTACTCCTGGTTCCTGGTAGTAGTGCCAGTCAAGGACCAAACGGCTCAGACAGCGGCCAGAGCTTTCCAACAGCATTTCTGCCGTCCACACGGTTACCCAGAACGTGTGCTAACTGACCAAGGTCCGGCCTTCAAAGCGGAGGTATTCCAGGAATTCTGTAACCTGTATGGCTGCAAGAAGATCCGGACAACGCCTTATCACCCCCAGAGCAACGGAATGTGTGAAAAGATGAACCAGGTGGTGATAGACCTACTGAAGACGTTGCCCCTGGAAGAACGCAGTCTGTGGCCAGAAAAGTTGCCAGATCTAGTGGACCTGTACAATCACATCCCAGTGAATTCCACCAACTGCATGCCTGCTTACCTGATGAGAGCCAGGCCTGGTAAGCTGCCCATTGACCTGGATATGGGAGTTCTGACACCAGAGGACGCCTCACTAGATGCGGATTGGGATACTGAGCGGCAACAGCAATACCGCAAGGTACAGGAAAGTGTTGAAAGAAGTCTGTCCCAAGCAAGAGAAAGGCAAGAGAAGACTTACAATCAACATGCACCTGCTACTCCCCTGTCACCGGAGAGCGAGTCCTAAAGAGGAAAAGGCGACTCCACAAACTGGATGATCAGTGGGAAAAAGAGCCGTACACCGTTCTACCCTCAAACCATGATAACACCAAGGTGTGTCTCATAAGTAAGGAAGGAGGTGAGACAACAGCAACAGTTTCCAGAGACCACCTGAAGAAATGTCCCGAGCAGCTGCAACACGCTAGAGAAGACCAAGATGTCCCTCAATCCGCAGAGGAAGTGGAAGAAATGGTCAGCACGGTACTCGGAGAATTTCCCCGGTCATGGACACAAGTGAATAACGCCATTGTTGTACCTGTCCTTACATTTCTCCAACCAGCCCCTCAAGCGCCTACAGAAGTCCCAGTAGAGTTGGAAGAACCATTGGCCCCGGAGACAGAAGATTCCTCATCAGCAGACCAGGAGAATCTACCCTCTGCTAGTAGCGAGCCTGTCGTACCCACGGTAAGCCAAAGGATACGTAGGAAGCTGCCCAACCTACCAGTGACACCTCAAAACACCTGTAGTGCAGATGACAGTGAGCCCACCACACCAGGGGTAGAAAAAGGGGACCAGAGTGGAGCACAGACAGACAGTGTGTTACGCAGGTCCACCAGAACCACTAAAGGTCAAATCCCTGCTCGCTGGAGGATTTAACTGTGAAATATACCTGTATAATAAAATGTTGTTTATTATGTGCGCACTAAAATATGTTTTTCTAGTTACCCGACAGGGTCCAAAAAGACTTTCAGGTTATGGACAATGAATAACCAAAAACTTTGCCCGTAAATAGTTGCACTTGTTAACGTGCCCCCTTGTGACAGACCACAGAACAAAAACCCGTTGGAGGTGGCTGAAGACGTGGTCCAGCATCCGGATCAACAATGCCCTGCAGCCACCCCAGGGCCCCCGTGGAGGGTTTGGGACAGGTCCCTCAAACTACATCTTCAGTGGAATGGACACCTGGTTACGGATGATACCGTGACCTAAAAAGACTGTAATGCCTGTAAATATGTTCATGTATTGTTATCTGTTACATTTTTGCTAAATATTCTCAGTCCCGGAGTACTGAAATTTACTAGGGGGGAATGTGGCACCCCAGAAGGTCTGGTTGCCACAGTGGTAGTAATACCATGTCTGGGAGCAAAACAGGAGTTTCCTGGTCAGGAATACATTACAGCAACACCTCCTGCTCCAGACCAGAGAAGGGAGGATCCTGCCCTATATAACTGGATCTGGAGGCGGCGTTAGCTAGTCTAGTCTAGTGTCAGGAGTGAGATAGGACACGAGGAGCAGAGAGCCAGGGACTGGAGCTGGAAGAGCTCGTCCTGGCCAGTGACACTGAGAACCGGACACCGGAGTCCTAGGCTGTGGGGGTTACACACCCAGCAGCAGAAACCACAAGGCAGGGGATTTCAGGTCTCATGGCCCATCAGAAGCCCGGAGGCTCAGCCACACGAAAGGGACCGGTACCGCCACAGAGGAGAGAGGAAGAGAAAGGGCCTGAGTCACCAGCCATACGGGTGAGCACTACACGTTACACTCAGGGACGTGGGCTACCACACGACTACAGCAGGATAGCCAAAGAGTACGGTCAGAACGGCAGGCCTACAACTCCGCCTGACCAGAGGGACTCTACGTTTGTTCTCAGACTGACCAGGCCTTCATCACTAGCCGGTACTCCCGTTGGGGCCCTGATATTTGCCATCAGTAAAGACCCTGGGACTGCACTGCAAAGACTCTGTGTCGTTACTATTGCTGCTTCGCACCACTACCACAATCATCCATACACGCTGCCCTGAAGCTACACTCTTCCTGTGGGGAGTCACATCACCTTGCTGCACACACCACCAGCTTCAGCGGCCTGCTCCGCAGCGGCGGTTCTTAATAACCGCAATCCACAGGTGGCGTAGTCGGACATTAACCTCACACAAATAGACTGCCACTGGTTTGACCACCCTGGGTTACGGACCGGGTCGCCGCCACGGTGACTACAATCCCCAGCATACAACAAAGGCCCGGCTCCGGGTTCCCCCACTGCCCAGGGGGTGCATCATAAACATATCACCGTGCCCTCTGACCTGAGACGTCACAGTCAGAGGACGCGGAAGACGCTGCGGAGGCACGGGGAGGGGTAAGTATTGTGCCGGCGCCGTCACATGACCGGAGATGTCCCTGCGCTCAAAATGGAGCCGGGGGCCCATGCTGAGCGCAGGGACATCTCCGGTCATGTGACGGCGGGGGGTCATGTGATGGCGGGGGGGTCCTGCGGGGGGCCCCATGAGGAGACGCACAAGAGGGGGGCCCCAATGGGGCTCCGAGGTGGCCCTGACCGGCCGGGCCCCATACTGGAGTCAGGGCAGTCATGCCCTGATGGCGGCCCTGCTGGAGGCTGGAGGGGCCCCCTCTCCCTTGGGGGCCCCCGTTCAATGAACCGGCTGCACAGGCGGTAGGTCCGCCCCTGTGGCCACTCCAGGACCAGGGGACTTCGGACACAGGACTGGCCACTCCAGGACCAGGAGACTTCAGATACAGGACATTGGCCACACCGGGAGCAGGGGATCTCACAACTCACTAGTAGCACACCTTACTAACTAATGATTCAACTCATTGCTTGGCGACTCCCTAAGAGAGAGGAAGTCTTTTATACAGGATGACTCTCAGCAATTGGCTGGGAGCCATTTTGCAGGTACTGCACATTATACTAAATGCCTCTTAGCAACAAGCTGAGGGCATTTACTACATGTACGCTGCCCCTTTATGAATAGGGGAACATGTGAACGAGCGCACTAGACATGCCGCCGGGAGCTGTGGTGCACATACCAGGAAGTAGCAGGAGCACGCTGGGAACTGCGCCGAGGACTGGGGCAGTGAGTAAGTCGGCATCCCTGGATGGAGGGGGAAGGGGACACCATACAGGGGCGCCGGCAATAGCGCTACACTTGCTATCCAAAATTCTATCCTTATACACTGACCCAAAAGCGAAAGGGTAAATGGCCTTCTATCCGACACATTTTCTTTTAAAAATGGGTCAAGGCAAGGGTGTCCCTTATCATCTCTCCTATACACATTGGTGATGGAACATTTAGAGGTAGCATTACATAAAAATGAAGATATTAGTGGAGTTACTATAGGCTCACATCATTATAAACTAGCTCTATACGCGGATGACTTGTTGCTCTAAATTTCAAACCCAATGATCTAATTTCCCCCTATAATAAAGGAATTCGAAGAATTTGACCATGTAAGCAATTTTAAAGTCAACTACTCTAAAACAGAAGATATGAACATAAGTTTTAACGCTAAACTGACACAACAGCTAATTTCTAACTTTCCCTTTAAGTTTCAGACAGACACAAGAAAGACACAATTAAGTACCTGGGTTCACAAATTCCAGGGAACTTGGATTATCTGTATTGTTTAAATTATATCCCCATCCTTGAACAAACTCTTCAAAATCTAATGAATTATAACTTGAAACCCTCGTCTTGCTTTGGTCGTATTAATGTAATCAAAATGGACATTTTGCCAAAATTTCTTTATATATTCCAGACCATTCCTTTCTGTGTTCCTCAGATCTTTTTCTCCCGTCTGATCAAGGCTATTAGTAAATTTGTATGGGGAACATCGAGGCCTAAGATACATTTTAAAATATTTTGTCATCTCAAGAAGAAAGGAGGTGCTAGTCTGACCTATCTAAAATAATACGATCAGTCTACGATTCTTATGAGAGAAGTGGACTGATTCAGGTCTGTGGAACATAAGCAACGGGTGTCCCTGGACACTCACATCTTTACCTTGATTCGACAAAATACATGTACAAACTAAACAATTACTAATACTCACTCAACACTTTTTGAAAAAATGGGAGCAAGTCTTAATCTCATCATCTATATCACAAGGTTGGGTCCATTAACAACCTTGTTTGATAACCAAGATATTCCCATGTTTCAGGTACAGACTAATTTCTAATCTGGGACAGATCTGCTGGGGTTAGATTCTTATGAGATCAGACTCTTTTCCTTCCTTTACAGAACTTGGTAGCTCTTGTCCAAGTAGGCGTCTATCCTGGCATGCATTTTTCCTGCTCAGGTTATTTATAAATTCTCACATATTTCTGACTAGTATAAAGGATGAACTCACTCCATTTGAAACCTTAATCACTCAAGTAGGTCCTTGTAGTATACTTCTATCTTGTATATACAAAGCAACAAAAAGAGAAACCTGTAATGACCGTCTACCTTTTACTAGGACTTGGGAGAAGGAATTGTGTAGTCAAATTTCAGAGGAAGACTGGCAAAAAGCATTCATACTCTAGCACTAGCTCTAGTCCTAGTGGACCCGTTGAAGCGCAGGACCAGCATGAAACAGCCGTTGCCTCTCACCCCCGTACCCCAGAACCTGCACCACCACTCTGCATGTGTAATCCCGAATAAACAGGACTATTATCAAGCAACAGTGTTGATGAGTGCATTATCTGTTCCATTTCTACAGCTTTGACGGCTCAGGTTTTACTATATATGGAATTTGCACCACCTGCCTCGCATGCACACGGCTAGTGCCCTGTCTACGTGGTTTTCAGGCTAACACTCTTTCACATGTAGAGTGCAGCGATTAGTGCTCGACATTTGAAGGCCGCACATTGTGACTGGTGCCTCACTATTTCTCTTTATATGCTGTCTATCTAGATAGTAATGTTGACCCACTATGCTACATAGGATCTTCCCCTCTGTGTCAGACTTGTGCTGGTTGTGTGGTGGTACAGCCGGGTCTATGTTACATATATTATGGGAATTCCCATTGGTTTGTGGGTTATGGAATTCAATTTCCTCACTGTACAATAATCTCACTTGTAGCAGAGTCATACCCTCCCCCAAATAGGCCTACTTTTTATTAGTTTGGATTCAATCTCAAAAGCAAAGAAAGATAACCTAAAGCACTTTCTAACAACTGTTAAGTAAATTATTACATGTCACTGGAAATCCACAAAAACTCTTACTTTGGGTGAATGGCTGGAAGAGGTTAACAATGATATGAAAGTGGAAAACATGATAGCACATAATAACAATCATAGAATCATAGAATTTTTTTTTCTAATATCTAATCTGTATCTTCTCACTTCAGTTTCTTGTGTTTCCATGTGCAAATGAGAATAAGGATGATCCCTCTATACTGTGACAGCCCTTCAGATATTTGTAGACAGCTATTAAGTCTCCTCTTAGCCTTATTATTTGCAAGATAAACATTCCCAGATCCTTTAACCGTTCCTAGTAAGATATTCTTTGCAGTCCGCTCACCATCCTGGTAGCTCTTCTGTGAGCTTGTTTCCGTTTTTCGATGTCTTCTTTTAAAATGTAATACCTAGAACTGGACACAGTATTCCAGAGGAGGTCTGACAAGGAGGAGTAGAGGGGGATAATTACTTCACATGATCTAGACTGTATGCTTCTCTTAATACATCCCAAAACTGTGTTTGCCTTTTTCGCTGCTGCATCACATTATTGACTCGTGCAGTCTGTGAACTATTAGTATAAAAATAGCTAAAGTGGTACCCAATTTTTTATGATAATAAATAGCATAGGGATAAAATATAACCTTTATTAGAAAATTAATTAAAAGGCCCAAAGTGAAAATGTGCATCCATAAATACAAGACGTACCATAAAGTACTAAACAAGTATGCAAACAGGAAAAATTTGTCTATAGTACAGACAATCCTGTGTACAAAATGGTCAAAACATAACCTGTGAAAGACCACTTCCCAGGTAAAGTGGTGGATTCTTTAACCGTGCTATCAATGATAGAGTCCACCAAATGACCATATCCTCTCTAGCATAGTTCCCATCAGTCAGTAAACCAAATCAATGTACATTATATTGAACAGGTATACACCTAATATATGACTATGAGGGAAAATGTAGGCTAGCTTAGTACATAAAGAAATCAGCCAAGCATATAGAGAAAATACTTTTTTTTTCCCAGTTTTAGACAAAGCATATAACCACATATAAACAATATCACTTTGTGGCAGAAATATCATACAATCTAAGAGGAAATTTCAAAACTTATCTGATCCTCCATTAGTGATGGGTATGAAGTCTTATATAGGCGGGCTCCCGACGCGTTTCCCTTTTGTCATCAGGGGAGTAAAAGTGCCCATGATCATGCTCCCATTCATTAGATATGTTAAACGGCTGGTACATTTTCCAAACTGATATGGTGCCTCTTTATACACACTGCACACTAAAACTAGCGTTACACTTCCAGGTATGACGTCACATCCTGTGCGATATCCAGCAGGACGCAAGAAAAATGACAACATCCGGTCTGTGGAACGCATATGGAGCGCACCATTCCCGCGCATGCGCAAATGATACTTAAGGATTACCTCATAAACATCACATGTCAGCGATGGGCGTGTTCAAAACATACACGCTTTTAATGGTAACGCACTAGACGCAGAGCTCCTTACCATACATCAGCGTCCTAAAGTGATCCAGTGAGCCCAAGGCAAGCAACCAACGGGGTCACCCCAGATCACATAGCACAAAGTAATGTACAGTACCTAGTCACAGTATAAAATAGATAAATTGCTGCACAGAGACTCAGGATCACCAAGGCCAGGATAGATGGTATATATATACACATATTGGAACTGGGGATCACTGAGCTCGTGTGGATACAACACGGATAAAAGGTGGCAAGGTGGGAAAAGGAGAAAGAAAGGAGGATCTAACATGGCCCTAACAGTAAACTAAGGGCTAACTGACTCTACCTAACGTGGAGGTTGGCACACTATGGGGAACGAGAATGGCGCCCCCACTCATCGGCGGCTATCCCTCTCTACAATAAACCCTAAAAGGCCCTCTATCTACAAAAAAGATATGAAAGATAGTTGTTCATTTAGGCCTAATGGTTGCAATGTCTTGAGCCAAAAAATCCATTTGCATTCTTTTTGGGCTCACACATAGAGGGAGGTATATAAGGTGGGCACCATCTCAGGACAGGGGCCAGTTCAGAGAGGAGTTCAGCCAGAGAGGGTTGACAGGGAGCTGTGGCTCAGTCTGGGCCCAGCTCCAGAGGCAGGCCTGGAGAGGAGGCCAGAGCCAGAGGAGAGGAACAGAAACAGCAAGGAACTGGAACAGAAAGGAGACAAGGAACAGCACATTAAGAGAGGCCCAGAGGCACGAGAGAAGAAGGAACCCCATAGGCCCAGGAGATTACGGGTGATGGGTTGGCAGAGCAGGGTACCGGAACCCAAATTGGTGGAGGCAACAAATTCCTCAGCCAAAGACCGGAGGTTGTGACCACATCTTGGTGCGACCCCTCACTACATCCACCAGGAAAGCATACCACATAGGGTCAGGGAAACCGGAGATAGGTTTCGCCAAGAGAAGGCCCGAGGAAGCTGGACAAAGGTGGGTCACTGGTGGGGACGGCCAGAGAAAGGAGGAGAAGGGAGCCCTGTGCCACGCTCTGGAATTGCCTGGGAGTTGGTCAAGCCCCTTGCCTGGTGGACGCAGCACGGCTTAGGCAGTCACCGCCGGTACCGAGGTGACTAGGACCAGTGAGTAAAGCATTGGAAACTGCAACCACACGTCTCTGTGTTTCATCGCCGCACCAGCACCATTAGTACCGGGACGCTCACACCATCACTCCCATCATCCACACTAACTGCCCTGAGGCTATACTCCTCCCGTGGGGAGTCATCCCATTCTAAGCTGCACACATAATACCAGCCTCAGCGGTCTGCCCTGCAGCGGCGGTCCCCACTGAACGCAATCCACGGGTGGCGTAGTCGGACACTTGTTATTACACTAAGACTGCCACTGGTTTGACCGCCCTGGGCACGGACCGGGTCACTGCCACGGAAGACTACAACCCCCCAGCGATCCGGCTCCGGGTATCCCCTGCACAACGCAGGCCCAGGGGGCGCGTCACATTCCACAGACCGGATGTTGTCATTTTTCTTGCGTCCTGCTGGATAGCGCACAGGATGTGACGTCATACCCGGAAGTGTAACACTAGTTTTAGTGTGCAGCATGTATATAAGAGGCACCATATCAGTTTGGAAAATGTACCAGCCGTTTAACATATCTAATGAATGGGAGCATGATCATGGGCACTTTTACTCCCCTGATGACAAAAGGGAAACGCGTCGGGAGCCCGCCTATATAAGACTTCATACCCATCACTAATGGAGGATCAGATAAGTTTTGAAGTTTCCTCTTAGATTTTATGATATTTCTGCTACACCACAAAGTGATATTGTTTATATGTGGTTATATGCTTTGTCTAAAACTGGGAAAAAAAGTATTTTCTCTATATGCTTGGCTGATTTTTTATGTACTAAGCTAGCCTACATTTTCCCTCATAGTCATATATTAGGTGTATACCTGTTCAATATAATGTACATTGATTTGGTTTACTGACTGATGGGAACTATGCTAGAGAGGATATGGTCATTTGGTGGACTCTATCATTGATAGCACGGTTAAAGAATCCACCACTTTACCTGGGAAGTGGTCTTTCACAGGTTATGTTTTGACCATTTTGTACACAGGATTGTCTGTACTATAGACAAATTTTTCCTGTTTGCATTCTTGTTTAGTACTTTATGATACGTCTTGTATTTATGGATGCACATTTTCACTTTGGGCCTTTTAATTAATTTTCTAATAAAGGTTATATTTTATCCCTATGCTATTTATTATGAACTATTAGTATTCCCAATTATTTTTCACACATGCTGTATCTTAGTTCTATTTCTCCCATTCTGTAGATGTAATTTTTGTTTTTCTTTCCCAGATGTAGAATCTTGCATTTCTCCCTGTTAAATATCATTCTATTAGTTGCTATCAATTGTTCAAGCTTATCTAGATACTTCTGAATCCCTTCTCTGGCCTGCCTCTCCAGTGTTAACTATCCCTCCTAGCTTTGCATCATCTGCAAATTTGAATAGTTTACCTTCAGTTCCCTTATCTAGATCAATTATAAAAATGATGAACACCACTGGGGCCAGGACAGAGCCTTGTAGTACCCCACTTTAAACATTCTTCCAATTGGATGTGCAACCATTTATTACCACTCTTTGAGTACGATCACTGAGCCAGTTATGAATCCACGTAACCGCAGCCTTGTCAATCCCATACTTGGTCATTTTTTCAATAAGGATAGTATGAGATACTTTATCAAATGCTTTACTAAAGTCGAGATACAGTACAGACCAAAAGTTTGGACACACCTTCTCATTTAAAGATTTTTCTGTATTTTCATGACTTTGAAAATTGTACATTCACACTGAAGGCATCAAAACTATGAATTAACACATGTGGAATTATATACTTAACAAAAAAGTGTGAAACAACTGAAAATATGTCTTATATTCTAGGCTCTTCAAAGTAGCCACCTTTTGCTTTGATGATTGCTTTGCACACTCTTGGCATTCTCTTGATGAGCTTCAAGAGGTAGTCACTGGAAATGGTTTTCACTTCACAGGTGTGCCCTGTCAGGTTTAATAAGTGGGATTTCTTGCCTTATAAATGGGGTTGGGACCATCAGTTGTGTTGTGCAGAAGTCAGGTGGATACACAGCTGATAGTCCTACTGAATAGACTGTTAGAATTCGTATTATGGCAAGAAAAAAGCAGCTAAGTAAAGAAAAACGAGTGGCCATCATTACTTTAAGAAATGAAGGTCAGTCAGTCCGAAAAATTGGGAAAACTTTGAAAGTGTCCCCAAGTGCAGTTGCAAAAACCATCAAGCGCTACAAAGAAACTGGCTCACATGAGGACCGCCCCAGGAAAGGAAGACCAAGAGTCACCTCTGCCTCTGAGGATAAGTTTATCCGAGTCACCAGCCTCAGAAATCGCAGGTTAACAGCAGCTCAGATTAGAGACCGGGTCAATGCCACACAGAATTCTAGCAGCAGACACATCTCTACAACAACTGTTAAGAGGAGACTTTGTGCAGCAGACCTTCATGGTAAAATAGCTGCTAGGAAACCGCTTCTAAGGACAGGCAACAAGCAGAAGAGACTTGTTTGGACTAAAGAACACAAGGAATGGACATTAGACCAGTGGAAATCTGTGCTTTGGTCTGATGAGTCCAAATTTGAGATCTTTGGTTCCAACCACCGTGTCTTTGTGCGACGCAGAAAAGGTGAACAGACGGACTCTACATGCCTGGTTCCCACCGTGAAGCATGGAGGAGGAGGTGTGATGGTGTGGGGGTGCTTTGCTGGTGACACTGTTGGGGCATGGTATTCCATCCGGTTTGCGTTTAGTTGGACCATCATTTATTTTCCAACAGGACAATGACCTCAAACACACCTCCAGGCTGTGTAAGGGCTATTTGACCAAGTAAGAGAGTGATGGGCTGCTACGCCAGATGACCTGGCCTCCACAGTCACCAGACCTGAACCCAATCGAGATGGTTTAGGGTGAGCTGGACCGCAGAGTGAAGGCAAAAGGGCCAACAAGAGCTAAGCATCTCTGGGAACTCCTTCAAGATTGTTGGGAGACCATTTCCGGTGACTACCTCTTGAAGCTCATCAAGAGAATGCCAAGAGTGTACAAGCAGTCATCAAAGCAAAAGGTGGCTACTTTGAAGAACCTAGAATATAAGACATATTTTCAGTTGGTTCACACTTTTTTGTAAAGTATATAATTCCACATGTGTTAATTCATAGTTTTGATGCCTTCAGTGTGAATGTACAATTTTCATAGTCATGAAAATACAGAAAAATCTTTAAATGAGAAGGTGTGTCCAAACTTTTGGTCTGTACTGTTTACTATATCAGCCGCATTTCCCTGATCTACCCAGTCAGTGATTCCATCATAGAAGAAAATTAGATTAGTCTGGCATGACTTGTTCGCTTCAAACCCATGCTGGCTCTGGTTAATTACTGCATTCTTATCCAAGTACTTACATACATGCTGTTTAATAATTTGTTAAAAGATCTTTCCTGGTATAGAGTAAGGCTCACTGGCCTATAATTTCCTGGCTCCATCCTCTTTCCTTTTTTGAAGATAGGGACAACATTTGCCCTTCTCCAATCTTCTGCGACTTCTCCTGTTCTCCAGGATTTTTCTAACATTTTGACTAGTGGTTCTGCAATTTCCTCTGCTATCTCTTTCCGCACCCTAGGATGTAATTCATCTGGACCAGGAGATTTAAATTCATTTAAATTAGCTAAGTGTTCCCTCACTATCTCTCTGTTTATAGATAGCATGGATTATTTTTTTCCTTCGATAGCACAGTGAAGATCACTTGATGGTACATTTGCTTTCTTAGAGAACAGAGATGAAAAATAGGAATTTAAAATTTCGGCCTTCTCAACATCATTTTTGACCACTTGACCCTTTTCATCCTGTAAAACTCCTATAGTATCTTTGACTTTTCTTTTGCTTTTGACATACCCCCAAAATCCTTTTTTATTGCTTTTGGTGTCTCTTGCAAGCTTCACTTCATTACTAGCTTCATTACTAGCTTTAGCCCTTCCCTGCAGACAGCATTATATTCTTCTTTCCATTTGATATACATTTCTTTTTTCCTTTTTACCAAGTGTTTAAATTCTGTATTCATCCAACTTGATCTCTTTAAATGCTTCCAAATCTTCCTTCTGTTCGAGATTGTTACTGATTGTGCAGTGAGAATTTCATTCAGCAAAAGCTCCTATCCTTCTTGGACATTTGTGTCCTTTAGAACATCCAGTCATTGCACCTTTCGTACCCGCTTTCTGAGTCCATTAAAATCTGCCATTGTTAAGTCCAACCTTAAAGTCAGAGTCCTCGCAGGTCTTCCTCCTATTGTAATCCAAAATTTGAGGATAGCATGATCGCTGCCTCCTAAATTCCCAGCCACCTTTTCTTCCTTAACCATTTCTTCCCCGTTGCTAAAGCCCCCGTCTCACATAGCGAGATCGCTAGCGAGATCGCTGCTGTGTCATGGTTTTGGTGACGCAACAGCGACCTCACCTGCGATGTCGCTATGTGTGACACTTTGCAGCGATCAGGCCCCTGCTGTGAGGTCGCTGATCGCTGCAAAGTGTCCTGGACCATTTTTTGGTCATTGCCCTCCCGCTGGTCAGCACACACTGCTGTGTGTGACCAGCGGGAGCAGCGATCAGGCTGGTAACCATAATAAACATCGGGTTACTAGGGGCACACGCCCACCTAGTAACCCGTTGTTTATCATGGTTACGAGCCTGCTAAAGTGAGCGGTAACCTCCCGCTCACTGTAGCAGAGTGGTAACCATGATAAACAACGGGTTACCAGGTGCGCGTGTGCCCCTAGTAACCCGATGTTTATCATGGTTACCAGCAGGCTGATAACCAGGAGCAGGACATCGTGGAAAGATTCTTTCCACGATGTCGCTGCTCTCCTGATCGTTGGTGAGCCTGCCTGTTTGACAGCTCACCAGCGACCACATAGCGACGCAGCAACGATCCCTGACAGGTCATATCGTTGTCGGGATCGTTGCAGCGTCGCTAAGTGTGACGGGGCCTTAAGAATTAGGTCCAAGATAGCAGATCCTCTTGTTTTCTCTTCTACCTTTTGAAAGATAAAGTTGTCAGCGAGAGAAGATAAGAATTTTCTGAGCCCATTACTTTTGCCTGAGAGAGATTCCCAACAAATATCTACAAATATCTGAATAGTTAAAATCTCCCATGATAACTATGTTGTACTTTTTTGAAAACAAAGACATGTGATGTAAAATCGCCTCAAAGCTTTTAATCGCCAATTGCATACTGTTCCATGAGGGAAATGATCTGGCAATCTGGTTGTCAGAAAATGACACTTAAAATCAGGGGCATTGCTAGGGTCCTAAAATATCAGGGGTCCAAGCCCCAAAGTGCATGTCTTCCCATACAACATCCCCGCCACTTAAAAGAGGATCTATACATATTTAATTACGGAAAACCACTGTTGCTAACATAAAATACACTATACAAAGAACAATATTACTAAATTTACTACTATACAAGGCAAAAATAATACTGCTACACAATGCCATCTACCATCACCACTACACAGTGTGTACATACTGTAGTATTATAATATGACCATTGCCTCTACATAACACCCATTGTACAAAGACCAATAATACCACCATACACGTACCATTGCATGACTGAATTTAATTAAGCTGTTACTATATTAAAGAGAAAAAGAAACACTATTGAAAAGACTGATATTACCACCATACGGTGACCATATAGAGATAGATACCAGTCCTGCCAACCATATTACAGAGATTACAGTACAATTATATACAGTATAGTGATTTTCTTTCTGATGGAGTAGTTTACTTTTCTCGTCTTTTTCATTTGGTCCAGGCCACCATTCCAGTCAGGACTTGGCTGCAGAGAATACAACAAAGACACATCTTGATGCTCACATTTCCAGCACCGACTCCATCTATTCCCAACCTTCACAACCTCCCCATCCCGCCTGGTCTTCCAGTATGGAACAGTGATCCCAATACTTCAAATATTATGTCATTACTATAATTACCCCCCTCCACAAATTCATGCTACAAAGACAATGTGCCAGATAGAGGGAGCCTATAAAAATAATAGCGTCCCATAGAAAGTAGTAAAGACCACACTGTGCTACCTAGCAAGTAATCATGCCAGATATGTTCTTTTGAAAGTTACAATATCCAAAGTGTCCTCTCCAAGCAACAATATCCTTAAGTATCCCTTTTAAGTAACAATGCCCCTCCCTAAAAGTAATAATGCTCCTTCAAAGCCACAATCAAAACTAATAATGCACCCATTTAAAAGAAATAATGTCCTGAGTGCCCCCACAGCCCCCTCCCTGTATATACGATATGATAGTCCCACAGCTCCCTACACACTGCATGATGGTCTCCACAGCTCCCTGTGCACTGTATGATCATCCCCACAGCTCCTTGTGCACTGTATGATGGTCCCACAGCTCCTTATGCACTGTATGATGGTCCCCACAGCTCCCTGTGCACTGTATGATGGTCCCCACAGCTCCCTGTGCACTGTATGATGGTTCCTACAGCTCCCTATGAGCCCCCACAGCTCCCTATGCATTGTATGATGGGCCCCACTGTCCCCAATGCTCTGTATGATGGTCCCCGCAGCTCCCTATATGTAGCGTCGGCGTCCCTGCCCTCTGCTAGGCAGGGACGCTGTTCCCCTCACCTCTCTGCTCCGAGCCCGGCGTCCCCCTCCCGCTCTGCTGGCAGCGCGCGCTCCTTCCCGGCCACTGTGCTTAGGGCGCGCGCGCGCTCCCTCCCTCTTAAAGGGGCCGCGCGCGCCGTCCTAAGGAGTCCCCGGCCAATGGCCGGAGGACTTCACCATATATAAGGCACCTCCTCCAAAATGGAGGTGCCCGAGCAATGTTGTTGCACTGTTCACTACTCTGCTTCAGCCCTCAGGTCCCGTAGCCAGTTACGTGCCAGTTACCTGCCTGATTCCTGCCAGAGTCCTGCCAGTTTGCTGTCTGTTTCCTGCCTGATATTCCTGCTACCTGCTTGCTAGCCTGAGGTCCGACGGTCTGCCTTCCTACTCCTGTCAGTCTGTCTATGGACCAGCTTGCCCGCTCACCTGGGAGCGCTCCTCTGCTACCTGCCTGCTAGCCTGCCTGGAGGCTCCGCCGTCACGTGCTGTGACCACCTGCTATTCCAGAGACTCTTGCCCGCTCACCTGGGAGCGCTCCTCCGCTACCTGCCTGCTTGCCTACCTGGAGGCTCCGCCGTCACGTGCTGTGACCACCTGCTATTCCAGAGACTCTTGCCCGCTCACCTGGGAGCGCTCCTCCGCTACCTGCCTGCCTGCCTACCTGGAGGCTCTGCCGTCACGTGCTGTGACCACCTGCTTTTCCAGAGACTCTCGCCTGCTCACCTGGGAGCACTCATCTGTCATCCGCCTGCTAGCCTACCTGGAGGCTCAGCCGTCACAGGTCGTACCTACCCTATACTCAGAGACTGTCCCGGTCACTTGCTGTGACCTCCTGCCCGTTCACCCAGAGACTGCCCCAGTCACTTGCTGTGACCTCCTGCCCGTTCACCCAGAGACTGCCCCAGTCACTTGCTGTGACCTCCTGCCCGTTCACCCAGAGACTGCCCCGGTCACTTGCTGTGACCTCCTGCCCGTTCACCCAGAGACTGCCCCAGTCACTTGCCGTGACCTCCTGCCCGTTCACCCAGAGACTGTCCCGGTCACCTGCTGTGACTGCCTACCCGTCTTCCCTGGTCGCCACCCGCTCCCTTACAAGGACCGCCCCCTTGTATAGTAGCTCAGAGGTTCCGCCTACCAGACCCGTTACACTATACACTGCATGATGGTGCCCACAGCTCCCAACGCACTGTATGAGAGTCCGCACAGCTCCCAATGCACGGTATGATGGTCCCCACAGCTCCCTATACACTGTATGATGGTCCCACAGCTCCCTATATGTGGTATGAATGCCCCCATAGCTCCCTATAACTGGTATGATGGCCCTACAACTCCCTATATCCTGTATAATGGCCCTCGTAGCCCATATATACATTACTGTATGATGGCCCCCGCAGCCCAATATATACTGTATGATGTCCCGCACACCACCTTGTACATTATATTATGGCCCCAACAGATCCCTATATACTGTATGATGGCCCCACAGCCCCTTATACACTGTATTATGGCACCTACTCCCCCTTTATATAATATAATGGTCCCACTGCCCCCTATATATAGCTAGATGACCCCCATATCTTCTTACAGTATGATGGCACCCACGCCCCCTTGTATATAGTATAGTATCCTCATCAGTACGATTATGGCGATGCCAAACTTTTGCAGTTTTTTAAATATTTTTATTGTGAAAAGAAAAATTGGAAATTTGTAAACTATGTTTATGTAATTTTTTTTTTATTGTCACCATTTCCAGAGACCCTTAACATTTTTATCTGTCAATGGAGCTGTGTCATTCCATATTTCTTGTGGGGCAAGACTACTTTGATTTTCATACCATTTGACATATGACATTTTGATCACTCATTACTGTATTTTTTTTGCTGCTTTTCGAAGACCAAAACATTTTTTTTTTACATTCACGATCTTTACCTTTCAGGCTAAAGCGCCACTCCAGCAGTTTTTTTCTTTCAGCGCTGGAGTGGTTCTGCAGGCCCTTCCCAGCCCCTTCCCAGCCCCTAAGTTCCCAGCCCCTTGTCTTATACTTACCCGCCGCCGTCTTCAGCTCTTCCAGGTGCCTCTCCTGTCCTCTCCTGTCTAGTTTTTTTTTTAATAAACTGGTGAACCAGGAAATGTGTGGGAGAGTGTTTATTCAAATAAACTTTTTTTCTGTGTGTGTCTTTTTTTTTAAAATACTGAGTTAGTAATGGGGGTGTCTGATAGATACCTCTCCATTACCAATCTCAACTACTATGACCCCGATTGTCACCGCACCAGAGCAATAGGGAAAAGCCGGGCCAAGCTCCAGAATTGGCGCACCTCATGTGATGCGCCAATTCTGGGGCGGCTGCGGGCTTGTAATTTTAGGCTGGGAATGGCCCAATAACCACGGACCTTCCAAGCCTGATAATATAAGCCCGCAGCTGTCTGCTTTACCTTAGCTGGTTATCAAAAATAGGGGGAACCCCATGTTATTTTTTTTTAAGTATTTATTTATTTAATAGGTTAAATAAGGCTAAACACCCTTTAGTGCCATATGAACATAGGTACACGTTTATTATATGTAGGGGGCTTGTGAAATTATGTCTACAGGACATCTATATATTCTATCTATCTACGGTATCTATCTATTCTCTTTATCTATCCTATCCATATATAAGATTGCTTTATTAGTTTGTAAACTAGCTTTAAATTACATAGAGAATTACAGTATGTAAAAGATGATGTTAAAAACGCATTACATACGGTTGTCATACAGATGCTAACATGAGATAAATCGCATTGTACTCACATGATACTCCTACTTTTCTGGATCAACATCGGACCAATTTTTTTATATGCTAGTGTGACTCCAGCCTAAGGCCACGTTCCCACGATGAGTTTTGGTGAGTATTTTATGCGGCATATTTCAGAAAAAATCTAATAGGTGCAGAAATGGTGTAGAAAATCTGCAACATCAAAATTCACCAAAAGCTCATTGTGGGAATGTAACCTAAGGAGACAAAAACTGCAGTGAGAAAAATACAATAAGGGTATGTGCACACGATGCAGAAATGCTCAGGATTTTTTCCTGAGCGTTTCTGCATCTCTCTGGCAGGAAAAAACGCATGCGGATTGTACATGCGGTTTCCTGCCAGGGACATGCGGAAATGAAGCGGTCTTCACTTTCATTTCCGCATGCGGGTTGACAAGCGCTTCCCAAGCGATTTTAGCATCACTTGGAAAGTGCTTGTCAACTTCACACTATATAAATCCATGCAACCGGCATGGATTTATATAGTGTGTGAATGTCAAAAAATAAAAAATAAATCTATACTTTACCCTCTGATGGCCCCCGGTGTCCTGCTTCATCGGTCCCGGCTGCCGGCAGTGAAGACTTTAGGACCTTCCGACGTCAGCGTCACGTGACCCGTCACATGACTCTGACGTCAGCGAAGGTCCTTCATTCAACCGCGAAGTGCCCGGGAAGCCGGCAGGACGCAGCGCGGACCGTCAGAAGGTGAGAATATATATATTTTTTATTTTATTCTTTTTTTTTTAATGGTACCTGGGTCTGGATGAGAGTCCTCTCATCCACACCCGGGTACCATCCGCACATTAGACCGCATGAAAAGCGCATCAACATATACAGTGATGCGGATTCCATGCGGTCTAATGCAAGTCAATGGCGGCAAAAGAGCAGCGTTTCCGCAAAATTAATTGACATGCTGCGGATTTTTGACCGCAGCGTTTACGCTGCGGAAAAATCCGCATCATGGGCACAGCACATGCGGATTTCCATTGGGGAACATTGCTGCCCTTCTACCATGCGTTTTTCATGCGTTTCCGCGGCGTTTACGCAACTGCAAAAACGCCGCGGAAACGCATGAAAAACGCATCGTGTGAACTCAGCCTAACGCATGTAAAAAAAAAAACGCTCAAAGATGCAATGAAAGAAACGGAAGTAAACTGATTTACTAAGTAGGTGCTGAAAATTTGCAACATCAAACACTCACCAAATATTTAGGCCACATTTCCACAATGAGCTTTTGGTGAGTTTTGATGTTGGAAAATTTCTACACCATTGCTGCACCTATTAGGTTACATGCATTTTTTTTTACATACGTTTTTATTGCGTTTTTGACTCTGCATTTTTTGTCTCTTGTTGATGTGTCACGTTTTAAATAAAGCTGCTTTGTTTTTGATACCTTCTGATACTTGGCTTTGACAAAATTTTATTGATATAGTCATGTGCGAATTACATGCATTTTTGAAGCATCTCTGCAGCGGAAGCGCACTAAAAGGGCATGTGTGTTTTTACTTGCAGGTCTATGGGTATGTGCCCACGAGGCATACCAGCCTGCAGCCTCGACGCTGTGGAATAGCGGCTTCCGCTCTTTATGCAAATGAGCGGTGCCATTTTTTTTTTCACCTACGGACTTTCCTCATAGAGGTTAGGACCCGCAAGAGAAATTGAGAAGTTGACATGCTGCGGTCGATTTCTATAAATCCTATCCACTTTGCTGGAACGGTAAGGACACGTTCACACCTTTAGTATTTGGTCAGTATTTTCCATCAGTATTTGTAAGCCAAAACCAGGAGTGGGTGAAAAGTGCAGAAATGATCATATGTTTCTGTTATACTTTTCCTCTGATTGTTCCACTCCTGATTTTGGCTTACATATACTGATTAATATTCACATATGTGCTATGGTGTTATGCGCTATGCAGAGAGACCCAGCAAGACTGGCACCAAACCAGCAAAGGCGCAGCCACAGATGCACTTGGCGCAAGCTGTCCAGCTAGGCGAGCCCTTGAGGGTCGGGAATACTCTATCCAGCTCCCGCTAAATGCAAGGGGGACTTTATCAGAGCCCTTCCCAGGCCCACTGTCGCCGTACAGGTGGCATCTGGTGATGCGGTTGATGCCTAGTCAAGGACCAGGTGAGTACCTCTGCAAGAACCCCAGGAAGTATAACCAGAAGAGAAAATGAGAAAACTCCTGAAAAGAAAGCAACACTACTGCTAGCACCACTCACCACCACAGCACATAGGAACTGCAATAAACAGCAAAGGACTGAGCAGGGAACAGAGTAAATAGCCCGCCTAATGGTCAGGTGTTGAATACCTCCCAGACAACCACTCCCTGCTAGCTTGCACAGTGGATTCCCATCACTGCTTAGTGCCAGACACAGCATGATCCTGAGATGCTTGGCAACTGGGGAAAACAGTGAGAGACATGGCGTCCCACGTCCTCACACATGCTACAACACCAGAACGCGATGCTCTATAAGATTGGGATGATTTCCCTGCATGCATAGTAGCTCCTCCTCCAGGTTCAGGACAGTGGCGGCACCTGCGACCGGAGTAGCGTAGTACCAGACCTGATCCATTACCAGGTGGAAGCACAGAGCCACAATTCCTAACATAAGGTAGATCTCAAAAATAGAAAGTATGGCAAGAGCAGTTAAACAACTACTCCAAATAGGCCATCTATAAGAGATTAAATGTACAGCAATGAACACCAAAAGAAAATATAATACAGGTCTATGTATGGAAAAATCAATCAGGAAGATATCAGAGACCAGAAGTTCACCGCACTTGACGCGCGGTTCCCATAGAAATGCTTCATCCGGGAGAATAGATAAACGTGTAAATGTGGCCTAAGATGCTGCATTATTGACGCAGTAAAAATAATCAAAAATTCCCCAAAAATCAATTGTGGACACATGGCCTTAGGGTTCAGCATGTGACACTCTGTCCCTCGTTTTGACATGCCCTGGACAAACCCTTTAATCCCTTAATAACCGCCGATACGCATTTAAATGGCAGTCGCTAAGGATCTTATTCCCTTATTGAGAATAAGTGAATAGGGAATTAGGAATAAGTGAATAGCGCCCACCAGAGTGCAAAAATATCCAGGGTCTCAGCTACGAAACAATGGAGAATATGATCATTGACAGTTTTTCTGGGGCCTGATCATGTGATCGCTGTTATTCAATAAATAATGGCGATCATGTAAAAAAAAGTGTCATCCGCTATTAAAATCATTTCTCTCTCTTTTGCCATGATATAACATGTCAGAGGAGAGATAAATGATGTCCCCAAGCCTCACTTGGTACCTCCGCCATCCCGCGGGCACTACTGCTCAATCCCCCGGCCCTCCACCTCCTCTTCATGAAGAAAAATGGCGGACACAGGCACAGTATGCGCCCGAGATCTGCCGGCCAGCACCCGGCAACAGCAGGGATTCTTCTTATTGGCTCCTGACTTTTGATCATTGTGATAGGGTCTATCACAGTGATCAAAAGCCCAGTAATTAGTAAATCATATCCCCCTGTGTCATCCCCTTAGTCATATTAATTTTTTTAAAAAATTTTTTATCTTTCTTTCTTTCATTTTTTTGCCGTTAGGGTAAGGGTTGGGCTTAGGGTTGCATTAGGGTTAGGCTTAGGGTTGGGTTTTTTTTAAAAGTGAAAAAAATGATGACGATATGATGACATATTCAATATGATGACCTAATGTTATCAAATTATGCGTAGTACCTTTTGGTTCAAAATCCTCACTATAACCCTCGATAAAATACTTGAGGGGTGTAGTTTTCAAAATGGGGTCAGTTGTGGAGGGGAGGGCTTTCTTCTGTTTAGGCACCTTAGGGGCCCTGCAAATGTGACATGTCACCCGCAATCTATTTCAGCCAAATTGCGTTCCAATATATAAAATATTGCTCCTTCCGTTCCGAGCTGTGCCCTTTGTCCAAACAGAACTTTTTGACTACATATGGGGTATTGCTAAGCTCAAAAGAACGTGGGTAACAAACGGTTGGGTGGACTTTTTTTGTATTACCTCTTGCAAAAGTGTAAAAATTGGGGCTAAAGTAAAAGTTTAGAGGTAAAATTTTTTATTTTTTTTTCATTCCAATTTGTATTAATTCCTGTGTAGCACATGAAGAGTTAAAAGATTTCCTGACAACAGTTTTGAAGTATTTGACGGATGTGGTTTTTAAAACGGCATCACTTTTGGGGAGTTTCCTATATATAGGTCCCTCAAGGTCCATTGAAATCTGAATAGGTCTCTGAAGAAATAGATTTTGTAAATTTGTTGAGAAAATGAGAAATTGCTGCAAAACATTTAACCCCTCTAGCATCCCAACAAAATAAAATTGCGTATGAAAAATGATGCAGATGTAAAGTAGACATATCGGAAATGTTTTTTTATTTATTATTTTGCACAGCATGACTAACCGGTTTAAGGATATAAAGATTGAAAGCTTGAAAATCGTGATTTTTTTTTTTTCAAAATTTTCGGCAAAAGTGCGATATTTTCACAAATAAACGCAAGTCATATCGAACAAATTTTACCACTATCATGAAGTACAATATGTCACGAAAAATAAACTCAGAATCAGTGGGATACATCGAAGCATTCCAGAGTTATTATCACATAAAGGTACACTGGTCAGAATTGTAAAAGTTGGCCTGGTCATTAAGGTCAAAGTTAACTCTGTTACTAAGGGGTTAAGCACTGAAAGGTTTACATTTTTTATAGATAATTTATCAGACCCCCAAAGCAGTGGACTAGATTTATTCAGATCCCAAACTGAGTCTCTAAATTAAATAAAGCTTAAAAAGACTCGTGTGAGCTGGACCATTGCATGTCTATCATGCTAGATTAATAAATTATTTAACCCCTTATGGCCATTGGACACTCCGGTACATCTTATTTGCTTAGCTGTTCACGCGAATGGGTGTACCAGTCCTATTTGCTTTTGTGTGCCTACCATGATCGCCACAGGAGCTCAGCTTACCTGGCAGCAAAGCTCCTACAGCAACAGCCAGGGCTGGTTCCATTAATAATCCTGGCTGGTTAACCCTCCAAGACTGTGTGCCCATGATGAGTTTTTGGTGAGTTTTTGATGCTGCATATTTTTGCTGCGTCAAAAACACAGTATCTTAGAGTTCCAGCAAAGTGGATGGGATTTATAGAAATTCCCTGACCACCGACCTGCGGTGCGTGTTTTAAGTTTACAATATGACAATTTTTTTTGCGAGTACACTAAGTTTTCTATGCAGATTTTCCCCATAGACTTGCATTAAATAAATACATTTTTCCGCAGGTAAAAAATGCACATGCATGTTTAGTGTGTGTCCTTGGTGGAAACGTATCAAAAATGCATGTAATCTGCACATGACTGTATCAATAAAGCTTTGTCAAAGCCACATACCAGGAGGTGTCAAAAACAAAGCAGCTTTATTTAAAGCATGACATGCCAAAAAGACACAAAAACCGTAGGGTCAAAAAGGCAATAAAAACATATGAAAAAAATGTACTTAAAAATGCAATGAAAAAAATGTAAGTAAACTAATTTACCTAATAGGTGAAAAAATGGTGCAGAAAAACTACAATATCAAAAACTCAGCAAAACTCAGCGTGGTCTTAGGCCACTTAAAGGGAACCTGTCACCAGAAAAAAAGCTATTAACCTGCAGATATGGGTTTAATCTGCATGAAAATAATGTTATAATGCTGGCCGGCGCCTGCACTTAGCCTAAGGGCTCTTTCACACGCCTGGATATTTCCATTACTGGAAAAACCAATACCGGAGATATCCATGTCCTTTTGTCCATGTCTACCTGTGTGGCATACGTTTGGCAACCGTGGGCCGCCCGGGTGCAGCATCAGGATCAGACGTACCGACGCAAGGGAATCAGCGGTACAGTTAGCACTGTTCCAAAGCTCAGGTTGCTGAATGTTTCCCTCTTCATTGTCCCCTGCCGGCGCTGCGATCAGTGCTAGCAAGGGACAATGTTAAGAGTAGTATTCACCTCCCAGAGTCTCCAAAACCTGTAAAAATAAGAATAAAATAAAAAAATTATTATACTCACCTGGCTTGAGGCAACCGCACATGCTGAGGAGCAGAGGAGAATGACTTGCTGTAGCGAGCAGACCCCTGACCTGACCCCTGGCTGAGCTCCCTGAGTGACAGGACACTGCACACTGAGCACAGCGCAGGACAGGGGCCCCCTCATTCTGCCCTGCTCCTCAGCTTGTGCGGTAAGCCAGGTGAGGATAATGATTTTTTTATTTTATTCTTATATTTCAGGTTTTGGAGACATCAGGAGGTGAATACTACACTCAACATTGTCCCCTGCTAGCGTTGATCGCAACGCAAGCAGGTGACCATGATGAGAAATTCCTTCAGAACCCAGCACTTGGGAACAGCACAAACTGTACCGTTGATTCCCAGGCGCAGGTATGTGTGATACTGATGCACCACAGGGATGTCATCAGTGTGTTATCAGTGTGGGACGTTTTGCGGCTCGTGCAGCATGTAAAAAATGGGTCTTTTGAATGGGTCTACGAGTGTCATTGTCTCTGGTACGAGTGAAAACAGTCACCATACATACTGGAAACACTGATGTGTGAAAGAGCCCTAATGCTGTGGGGAGAAAATAAACTTTTTTTGTCACCAGCAGCATTTCGGTTTCAGTCACGGGGGATTCGCTGATGCTGGTTTAGTCGGCGGCTGTAACCACACCCCCGGCCCTAACAGCTGAGCTGGGAGTGTCAATCAGTGCCGAGTGACTGAACCAGCGCCGCCCCCGCCCCCGTGACTCAAACAGGAACACTACTGGGGAGAATAAAGTTTATTTTCTCTCTGCAGCGTTAGGCTAAGTGCAGGTGACTCGCCCAGGGTGATGGGGATGACTCGGGTACCCGGGCCTTCAGCCTGGCCTTGGGGATGTCATGGTGGTCGGCTCCCAGGCCCGTACCCTGGTGTCGCTATTTAAAAAGGGGCTAATAGATTTCTTAGTTTTATGAAAGTTCGTGACTCCACCTGTGGCTTCTGGTGAGAATCACCAGCGCTGCGCAGTCCACTGAGGCCGATGATAAGGCAGCTCAATGGTATAGCTCCCCACAGGTGGAGCTAGGCCTCAGGGCAGCGTACGGAAAGGGGAATGCAGGACAGGCGAGACCCAGCCAGGTCAGAGCAAGAACAGGGACAGACACGATAGTCATTTCAGTACCTTTTACTGATGGAAATTCAGGCACGTCCCGGAGCACTGTAGGGTGAAGGGTGCATGTCAGGATCCTCCCCAATGAGTGGGTGTAGGGCCTCCTGTTACTTGCCTCTACGTAGTAAGTTTCTGACCTGCCTGGAGCTAGGCCTAACTTTGTCTCTGTCCTGCGCTGGCTGACCTTGTGGTAGGGCCTTTTCTTGGAGTACACGCTCCTTAGCTTGCGGGGCCTATGTGTCTCCCGGCTCTGTTACGTATCAGCACTTTAGCGATCCTGGGACTTGTAGTTCTCCTGGGATTCCGGTTATGCCTTACTGGGTCGTAGAGATCCCGGTAAGCTTCGGACCCGGTGTCCGGTAAATTCTTCGGGGTGAGCTGGTTAAGCTCCTCTGCCCCCCCCCCCCTATGTACTAACTCTCCGCTCGCCTTCAGCCTACTCGGGCCCTCACTAGGCTATACACACTAACGGCAGCTTGCCGTGCTTCACCGATCTTTTGGCGCCGTCACACCTTAAGCTCCCTTTTCTGAGCTTCAACTGAGTCTGGACTGTGCTCCACTGCAGGCTGACCTCTCTCAGGCTTCTCTACTGCAGGAACTCTCTCAACAGACTTGGCTCTCTGTTGACTCCAGACTGAACTGCCTGGCTCCACCTTCCCTATTTATATCCCTAACGGGTTCCCTCTGCTGGTCTGAGGTGGAAGGTGGAGATGTGTGAATGTTTATGGGGGCCTCTTGTGGAGGAATCCATCAATGCACTCTTCCAGGATCTGTGATACCAAGCGCAGCTGGGCGTCACACAGGCGCCGGGCAGCATAATAACACTATAACTTGCAGATTAACCCCATATATATTTATTTATCTCACTTATAAATCGCCATTAATTCCACAGCGCTTTACAGACATTATCAGCACTGTCCTCATTGGGGCTCACGATCTAGTTTCCTTATGAGTATATGTCTTTGTAGTGTGGAAGGAAACCAGAGAACCTGGAGGAAATCCACACAAACACAGGAATTTGAACCCAGGACCTCAGCACTGCAAGACTGCAGTGCTAACCACTGAGCCACCGTGCTGCCCTATCTGCAGGTTAATAGCTTTTTTTCTGGTGACAGGTTCCCTTTAAATAAAACCTATACATGTTTTGTATCTGCGTAGTCATACTGACATGGGGGATAATTTTTCCATGTCAGTTTTACAATATAGCTTGGTGTATTATTGTCATAGCTATGATTTTGTGGTTGGGGATTCAGGTGGAAATGGGCGACTAATTTAAATTTAGAAATTGTAAGGCTTTGTGCCCACGATCAGAAAGAGCAGCGTTTTGGGCTCAGCTCACCAGCACTGCATCCAAAACGCTGCATTCTACGTTACAAGCACAGTGGAAGGGATTTTATAGAAATCCCATGTTCACTGTGCTTCTATTTAACGCTGTGTAAACTCACTGGCAGTGCGGGTTTATGAACCGCAGCATGTTAATTTTTATAGCGGAGATTCTGGTCTCCTCTGTGGATTTTAACCAATCGAATGTTATTTCATGTGGTGGATTCGCATGTACTGACAAACAAGTGCGGCAATTAGAACACAGCGTTTTGGACGCAGTGTAAATACGCTGCGCCCAATGTGCTGCTATTCCTGATCGTGGGGACGTAGCCTGAAACATTGGTGGTGAATAGGCTGAGCTTTGGTGGTCAGCCTGAAGGATGTGATAATGGTAACGTCATCCAGCGGCGGCTTAGCACAGGAATGAGGGTCTTTGGTAGGGTAATTGAAGAGGACTGGCTTTGCGTGTGTGGCAAATTAGAGTGTGCTGCCCCTGGATTGCTGATTGCTGTATGTCGGGCAGCTCGGGGATGTCAGGTGTCTGTGAATCTCGGCATATACTTGCCTAGCATTTCACCTGACCTTACTGTAGTCCTATGATTTTAAATAAAGCTGTGGCATTTTGATATTAAAATAACGTGTTGTGTATTTTATTTTATTGGGCAATGTATTTTATTTTATTGGGCCATACAATTAGTGTAGTTTGGGTCATGCGTTAATAAATGAGTGTCCATCCCATATCTAGAAGTCATAAATAGCTAAAACACATACTTTACAATAGTAACGAAAATGGTAATAAACTAATCAATATATCATATGGATGCAGAGAACTGTAATCCACACATAAGTGCTGACATGCGGAATCCTGTATTAACCTTGGTTTACCGCTGATCCTGTTCTAGCAGGATTACTGTGTAGTTATTTCACCTTATCAACATGAAAAATCTGTAGCTCCAGCTATGTATGACATTGTGCACTGGTAGCAGTGTATGGCGGCCCGCGGTGCACTCTGTGACCTGTACTACAGTAGTATGCACATGTTGTTTCTGCAAGTTCACAGACCTGGTTATCTATTGCACAGAACTGTAGACATTATGTCAGGTCATACTGTGCCTTTAACCTACAGCTGCCGATCTCACCTGACTAATGACCCACCTCCCCTTCCCATCACCTCATGAGTCCTCCTTTGGGAGGAGACTAGATTTGATTTAGGTTGTTCATGGTAACACAAGCCCCAATAAATAAATAGAATCTAGAATAATGCATCAAATAAAGAACACAAGCACCAAAATATAGATGAAATAGGCCTGATAACCCAAGAGTAAATAAAACGTGAATAAATAGAACTCAAACGTTAATCAGATAATATATTAAATATCCAAACCATGAGTCGATCAATAAACCAAGTCCATGCAGCGTAGCAGGGCAACAAACCCCCCTTTAACAAACATTGCGAAAAAAAAAATGGGGGACAGAGGGCTGGCGCTGATCTTTTTCTGCTTTCTTCAAGACTGGCATGGAACCGCTTCAGCATCATGTACAACATACACTGCTAAAAAAAATAAAGGGAACACTCAAACAACAGAATATAACTCCAAGTAAATCAAACTTCTGTGAAATCAAACTGTCCACTTAGGAAGCAACACTGATTGACAATCAATTTCACATGCTGTTTTGTAAATGCAATAGACAATAGATGGAAATTATTGGCAATTATCAAGACACCCTCAATAAAGGAGTGGTTCTGCAGGTGGGGACCACAGACCACATCTCAGTACCAATGCTTTCTGGCTGATGTTTTGGTCACTTTTGAATGTTGGTGGTGCTTTCACACTCGTGGTAGCATGAGATAGACTCTACAACCCACAGAAGTTGCTCAGGTAGTGCAGCTGTGTCTGTCAGCGTAGTGTCCAGAGGCTGGAGACGCTACCAAGAGACAGGCCAGTGCACCAGGAGACGTGGAGGGGGCCGTAGGAGGGCAACAACCCAGCAGCAGGACCGCTACCTCCGCCTTTGTGCAAGGAGGAACAGGAGGAGCACTGCCAGAGCCCTGCAAAATGACCTCCAGCATGCCACAAATGTGCATGTGTCTGCACAAACGGTTAGAAACCGACTCCATGAGGGTGGTATGAGGGCCCGACGTCCACAGATGGGGTTTGTGCTCACAGCCCCACACCGTGCAGGACGCTTAGCATTTGCCACAGAACACCAGGATTGGCAAAGTCGCCACTGACACCCTGTGCTCTTCACAGATGAAAGCAGATTCACACTGAGCACATGTGACAGACGTGACAGAGTCTGGAGACGCCGTGGAGAGCGATCTGCAGCCTGCAACATCCTTCAGCATGACCGGTTTGGCAGTGGGTCAGTAATGGTGTGGGGTGGCATTTCTTTGGAGGGCCGCACAGCCCTCCATGTGCTCGCCAGAGGTAGCCTGACTGCCATTAGGTACCGAGATGAGATCCTCAGACCCCTTGTGAGACCATATGCTGGTGTGGTTGGCCCTGGGTTCCTCCTAATGCAGAACAATGCTAGACCTCATGTGGCTGGAGTATGTCAGCAGTTCCTGCAAGATGAAGGCATTGAAGCTATAGACTGGCCCACCCGTTCCCCAGACCTGAATCCGATTGAGCACATCTGGGACATCATGTCTCGCTCCATGCACCACAGACTGTCCAGGAGTTGGACAGAGTAGTCCAGGTCTGGGAGGAGATCCCACAGGAGACCATCCACAACCTCATCAGGAGTATGCCCAGGCGTTGTAGGGAGTTCATACAGGCACAAGTAGGCCACACACAATACTGAGCCTCATTTTGAATTGTTTTAAGGACATTACATCAAAGTTGGATCAGCCTGTAGTGTGTTTTTCCACTTTAATTTTGGGGGTGACTCCAAATCCAGGCCTCCATTGGTTAATAAATTTGATTTCCATTGATGATTTTTGTGCGATTTTGTTGTCAGCACATTCAACTTTGTACAGAACAAAGTATTCAATGAGAATATTTCATTCATTCAGATCTAGGATGTGTTATTTGAGTGTTCCCTTTATTTTTTTCAGCAGTGTACGTCCAGCACCTATCAGCCCTCTGTTACAGCATTCTGGTATGCTGCCTGTATGTCCTCAATCTCCTATGGAAGGCACGAAAAATAGTTTTTATTATATCCACAGATGGCACTGTCATGGTTGTCTCTGGTCTTGATCCAACGCCTCCTCTCTTCTTATGATCGCTATCCTCCTATCCTGCTTCATGTGGATGATGCGTCCTATGTTGTCATTGACTCGCCAAGGGGGGATATATGGGGGAAACTCGGGCCTTTACCTCCTTGGGATGTCGCGGCAGTTGGCTCCCGGGCCCGTCCTCTGGGTCACTCTTTAAAAGGGGTTTTAGTGTTTTTGTTAACACTTGACGCCACCTGTGGTTTCTGGTAGTAGTTACCAGCGCTGCTGACGACCTCCGGGGGTGATGGAAGGGCAGCTGGGATGTTTCTGCTCCCCACAGGCGGACCGGGCCCCCTGGGCAGGATTAATGGTAATGCTGGGCGTTGTAGTGCAGGCGCGGTAGCGTGATGGAAATAACTAACAGAGACAGTGGAGTGTTGTCATCTGAGTTTACTCACAGTTTTTTTTAGGTTCCTCGGGTACACTGTTCAGGTGTCAGACTCCCGCGTCGCACTGCGTTTGCCAGGCAGGGGTTCAGCACTCCTTCAGGTAGATTAGAAGCACTTAATGGGACCCCCTTTCTTATGTTCCTTCCTTGGCCGACTTTCCGCGCTGGGACTTCTCCCTCCTGCCCTGCGCTCCCCCACACACAGTCCCGATCGGGTGCTCTGAAGTCCCTTCTGGGCAACCTGGAGTTCCCGGACCTACTTGATGCCCTTCACGGCGACTAAGGTGAGGCTGTGGCAACTGCACCATGGAAGTGCAGAAGCCTCCGGTTTTTCCAGCCGAGACCTGGAGTAACACGGCTGGTCCAGGGACCGGGTCCCTTCCTGCGGGCTGATCCCTCGGACTCTTGGCAGATTCGGGCGTACGGGTGCCGTCCTGCACTCACCGTACCCCCTGGGATCCTTTCCGTTCCCAGAGCATTCCTCCCTTGCTCCCACTCCTCTCCTGGGCCTCTCTCACTAGGCCCACAATGGAGCAGAACTCCTGAAGAGACTCTGCTCCCCTCCTCTCCTTACTACTCACTGGCTGAACTGCACCTCTGCACTGAACTAACTAAGATGGCTTCCCTTTTTATATCTATTCTCTAAGTGCTCCCCTGTTCTACATCCTCCACCCACACCCACTACTGGTTCCCCCTCTCTTTAGTTCCCCCCACTCCAGCCATGGACAGGGCAGCAGAAGAAGTGCATAATGCCCTTCCAGCCGGCCTGGAGTAGTGTAGTGTTGAGTGCAGGTGTTGGGGTCCCGGGCAGTACTCCATCCTTACCTGCGAGAAGGAGATGCCACACCTCTGGGTGAGGTGCAGTACCTCTGTGGGGACTGAACCCTCAGGGGTGCCACATCATCACTGTGTCCCCCATCACACTCCTGCGCAGGCCGACCACTCTCTTGCCTGCCGAAGGCAGAGCAAAGTTCTGTTGTGCGCATGCTGCAGCTTTACCTACGTGTCATCAGTGGTCTTTTGCCTCTCCTGGCTCATGAGCACTACAGTACTTTGCTCTGCCCTCGGCAGGGTAGAGGGGAGTGCGCTTGCACAAGAGCCCTGTTGGGGGACACCGTGATGATGATGCAGGACGCGTCATCCACATGAAGCAGGGAAGGAGGACGATGAATGTAAAAAGAGAGGAGGCATTGGATCAAGACCAGTGATGCCCATTGGATCGGACCATGCTGTCTTTGCTTTGCATAGGGGATTGGGGACATATGTACAGCATTCTAGTATGCTGTAACAGAAGACTTATAGGTGCTGGACGTACTTTATATGGGGAAAACCTGGTGACAGGTTCCCTGTAATTTTCCAATGTTAGGCTAAACTGTGCAACAAGGCTCAGGCCAAGCCAAGGGTGCATAGGCGGATTATATTGAGGGCAATATGGGCTACCGCCCGGGGCCCCGAGGCTCCAGGGGGCCCATGAATTGCTCCCATTATAATGCACATTTTTTTCGGTCACAGCTGCGCTGGCCGAAGGTTTAATGATCACCGCTGTGGGCCCACAGCTGTAGGCGGTTTGAATCATACTGTGTCGCCCCATCCTGCCAGTGCCACATGACGCTCCCATCTGGCCGCCGCAGCTGTATATTCACTAGCACGGGCGTGCAGTTTAAATGCTGTTGGTACCGCCCTGCCTGACGTCATGTGGCAGGGCGGTCCCAACATCATTTAAATTTCCCGCTGGTGCTAGTGTATATACAGGGCTGCGTGATTCAGCCACCGTGTCTGTGAGTGGCTGCTTTGAACATTCAAAGCAGCCACTCACAGACATGCTGCATCACGCAGCCGCTCCCATCCGGCCAGCTGCAGATCCACCGGGGTGGGCAGTTTGAATGATGCTGGGACCGGCCTGCCACATGACGTCAGGCAGGGCCCAGCATACATAGGGGCGCGGCATACAGGCAGAAAGTGGCGGGGGGGCCCCCGGACCGCTCCCCCAGCAGCGGCGGACGGCCGCTACTTCTTCTTCGGCCGGGCCAGCACTGCAGCAGTTAACTTCCCTGTGCTGGCCCGGCCGCATCACAGCTAGGAGACACGGCCCTGTGCGCGGCCGTGTCTCCCAGCTGTGACGTCACGCAGTGCGCGCCCGGTCTTCACTGCTGCAGCCTGCATTGGAGAGGAGCAGGAGGACTGGAGCAGAGAGGAGCAGGAGGACTGGAGCCGAGCCGGGTGATGGTGAGTGTGTGAAAGTGAGTAAGAGTGAGTGTGTGTGTGTGTGTGTGTGTGTGATTGAGTGAGTGAGTGTGGGTGTGTGTGCAGGCAGACATAATTGTGTGATGTCTGTTTATATGTATTTTTGTGTTTCAAATGTGTTTATGCGTGTATGTATGTGTATGTCTGTATATGTTTGTGTGTGTGCGTGACTGCGTGCAGCCTCCTGCTGAGTATAGATGGCACCGTGCGGTCTCCTGCTGTCTCAGGGGGGGACACCGTGCGGCCTCCCGCTGTGTATAGATGGCGCCGTGCAGCCTCCCGCTGTGCCTAGATGGCACCGTGCGGCCTCCTGCTGTGTATAGATGGCTATATGCGGCCTCCTGCTGTGTATAGATGGCGCCGTGCGGGCTCCTGCTGTGTATAGATGGCACCGTGTGGCCTCCTGCTGTGCATAGATGGTGCCGTGCGGCCTCCTGCTGTGTATAGATGGCGCCGTGCGGCCTCCCGCTGTGTATAGATGGCGCCGTGTGGCCTCCCGCTGTGTATAGATGGCTACGTGCGGCCTCCCGCTGTGTATAGATGGCTACGGGCGGCCCACTGCTGTTTATAGATGGCACCGTGCGGCCTCCTGCTGTGTATAGATGGTGCCGTGCGGCCTCCTGCTGTGTATAGATGGCTACGTGCGGCCCCCTGCTGTGTATAGATGGCACCATGCGGCCCCCTGGTGTGTATAGATGGCACCGTGTGGCCCCCTGCTGTGTATAGGTGGCACCGTGCGGCCCCTGCTGTGTATAGATGGCACCGTGTGGCCTCCCGCTGTGTATAGATGGCACCGTGCGGCCTCCCGCTGTGTATAGATGGCACCGTGCGGTCCCCTGCTGTGTATAGATGGCACCGTGCGGCCCTCTGCTGTGTATAGATGGCACCGTGTGCCCCCCTGCTGTGTATAGATGGCACCGTGCGGCCCCCTGCTGTGTATAGATGGCACCGTGCGGCCCCCTGCTGTGTATAGATGGCTACGTGTGGCCTCTTGCTGTGTATAGATGGCTACGTGCGGCCCCCTACTGTGTATAGATGGCGCCGTGCGGCCTCCTGCTGTGTATAGATGGTGCCGTGCGGCCTCCTGCTGTGTATATATGGCTACGTGTGGCCCCCTGCTGTGTATAGATGGCACCGTGCGGCCCCCTGCTGTGTATAGATGGCACCGTGCGCCCCCTTGCTGTGTATAGATTTCACCGTGCGGCCCCCTGCTGTGTATAGATGGCACTGTGCGGCCCAGTGCTGTGTATAGATGGCACCGTGAGGCCTCCCGCTGTGTATAGATGGCACCGTGCGGCCCCCTGCTGCGTATAGATGGCACCATGTGGCCCCCTGCTGTGTATAGATGGCACCGTGCGGTCCCCTGCTGTGTATAGATGGCACCATGCGGCCCCCTGCTATGTATAGATGGCACCATGCGGCCCACTGCTGTGTATAGATGGCACCGTGCGGCCCCCTGCTGTGTATAGATGGCACCGTGCGGCCCCCTGCTGTGTATAGATGGCACCGTGCGGCCCCCTGCTGTGTATAGATGGCACCGTGCGGCCCCCTGCTGTGTATAGATGGCACCGTGTGGCCCCCTGCTGTGTATAGATGGCACCGTGCGGCCCCCTGCTGTGTATAGATGGCACCGTGCGGCCTCCTGCTGTGTATAGATGGCACCGTGCGGCCCCCTGCTGTGTATAGATGGCTACATGAGGCCTCCCGCTGTGTATAGATGGCACCATGCGGCCTCCCGCTGTGTATAGATGGCACCGTGCGGCCTCCCGCTGTGTATAGATGGCACCGTGCGGCCTCCCGCTGTGTATAGATGGCACTGTGCGGCCTCCCGCTGTGTATAGATGGCTACATGCGGCCTCCTGCTGTGTATAGATGGCTACGTGTGCTCCATATTGAGTCATACAATTAATGTAAGGCTATGTGTCCACGATGCAGAAATGCTCCGGATTTTTTTTGAGCGTTTCTGCATCTCCTTGGCAGAAAAAACGCATGCGGATTGTACATGCATTTTTCCTGCCAGAGACATGTGGATGTGAAGCGTTCTTCACATGCATTTCTGCATGCGGGTTGTCAAGCGCTTTCCAAGCGATTTTAGCATCACTTGGAAAGTGCTTGACAACTTGGTCACACTATATAAATCCATGCAACCAGCATGGATTTATATAGTGTGACCGTAAAAGAATGGTAAAAAATAAAAAATATATACTTACCTTCTGCGGTCGCTTGACCCGTCACATGACTAAATGACGTCGCGGCAGGTCCTTTTCAGACCATCGCGAGCTGCCGGCAAGCCAGGAGGCATCGGATAAAGATACCGGGGGCCATCAGAAGGTAAGTATATTATTTATTTTTTATTTTATTCTTTTTTTACAGGTTCTATGGTACCCGGGTCCAGAGGAGAGTCTCCTCTTCTCCAAACCTGGGTACCATCCGCACATTGAAACGCATGGATTCAGCATGTATAGATGCATTGATGCGGATTCCATGCGTTCCAATGCAAGTCAATGGCGGCGAAAACGCAGCGCTTCCGCAAAATAGTTGGTAATGCGGCGGATTTATCCGCAATGATAATCTGCAGCGGAAATTTCCGCAGCATGTGCACAGCACATGCGGATTATCATTGGGGAACATGGCAGACCTTCTACCAAGCGTTTTTTAAGCATTTCTGCAGCGGAATTGCCGCTGCGGAAACGCTTCAAAAAACGCATAGTGGGCACACAGCCTAAAAAAAATTATTATAATTAATATTGTGCCAAATTAATTTCACATGAACTATCACATGATCTATCACAGGGGATCATGTGACATGTGATACATCAGGGGTGTGTGTGTGTGTGTGTGTGGGGGGGGGTGCCGCACCTTCTAAACTGCCCGGGGCCCTTGCTACTCTTAATCCACCCCTGCAAGGGTGCACAGAAGTGTCTTCATTTGCATATTAAATGTCGCTTTTTCAGCAAATATTATGCTAAATTTTATATGCCTGGTATTATTTTAGTAGGCGCTATGTACCCTATGTAAATCTTTCTGCAGTTTAATTGTCATTTTGGGCTGACAGACTCCCTTTCAGTATGCTTAAAATAAATTTTACTCAACGAATGAACGTTTTGCTCGTGTATCGGGTGATTGACAGCCTATTTAGATAGATCGATAATCAGTTTCCCATTATCAGCTGCCGTGTTAAAGGGGTTGTCTACAAATCTGTAGACTGGTGAATCCTCACATCAGGCACTGCTGATTCTCCAGTGTCAACGTTGGGAACGGTGGTCATGCATATCGCATACTTGCTGTCACATGACCACCATTCCTGATGCTGACACCAGAGAATCCTCACATCAAGCAGTGCGTAATGTGAGGAGTCACAAGTCTGCAGTCACAGAGAGTGACTGCAGATTTGTAGTTTTTGACCGACAACCCCTTTAATGCTTCTTAAAGGGGTTGTTTTAAGTTGGAAAGTTATCCGCTTCGCGGGTGGTCGGGCTCCCAGCGTTTCCAAGAACTGGAGCAGAGGTTGATCATCCACACTGCCGCTCCATTCATTCTTATGGGAGTACCGGAGATTACTGAGTGTAGCACTCTGCTGATCTTTGGTATTTCCATTAGAATGAATAGAGCTATAGTGCGGATGTCTCTGCTCCATTCAACTGGGTCTTTTCAGATCTCCGGTTCTCAGGATCGCTGGGAGCCACGGCGGTTGGACGCCCAGTGATTGGAAAGTTATTCCCTATCCCGTGGATGGGGAATAACTTTCAAACTTGACATATCCGCTTTAAAGAGTACCTAAGGGGGCGTGGCTGGAAGTCCATGAAGCTGGACGTGTTTGCTTAAGCTCCATGACCTTGCCAAGCTATCTATAGCAATCCTCCTGCATTTTAAGCTATTTTAGGCGCTTTTTGCCTGCATGCTATCCTCCTGATTGTGATCCATCATCTGAGCCCTCTCTGGACTGGATCGGCCTCATTTAGGCGAAGATAGAGGTTGGGGGCTACTCCCGCCTCGTGATCGCGATTCCTCCAGAGGGCCCTTTCCCATCCCTGCATCGCCGCCAGCTTACATCTTCAGTGTGGAGGCTCGCGGATTGAGGTACCGAGACAGACGGGGTCCCTCTGTGGAGCCTTTGCTGGCGCCCGTGGCACATGGTGCTGAGACTTTGGGAACCCGTGTCGGCGCTTGGACCCGTGTGAGGCTGCGGTGTTTCCTGCTCCTGGAACCCATCTGTCATTCATCGCGGGTGGTGGCGCTGCTGGTCGGGGCACGCGGTGTCGGCGAGGGATGCGGAGCTTGGTGTCTCCTGAGGTGACTGGGGAGAGGAGTTTGACAAGAGGGGCGCTGTAGCGTTCTCCTCACCGCCACGGCCCTGATCCGGCGCCTTCCGGCTCCCGTCCTGCAGCTACTCTGGCGCGCACTGCGCGCAGCTTCCCGGGCACTGTGCTTAGGGTGCGCGCGCTCCCTCCCTCTTAAAGGGGCCACGCGTGCCCTCCTAAAAAGTCCCCGGCCAATGGCCGGAGGACTTCCCCTATTTAAAGCACCTCCTCCAATATGGAGGTGCGTGTGCAATGGTTGTTGTTCCATGTGCTAACACTTCAGCCCTCAGGTCCCGCTGCCTGTCAGTACTGCCCGCCAGTCTGCCTGTCAGTCCTGCCCGCCAGTCTGCCTGTCAGTCCTGCCCGCCTGTCAGTCCTGCTCGCCAGTCTGCCTGCCAGTTACCTGCCGTGCTCACCAGCCTGCTTACCTGGAAGCACCTGCCTGTTACCTGCCGTGCTCACCAGCCTGCTTACCTGGAAGCACCTGCCTGTTACCTGTTGTGCCCGCCAGCCTGCCTACCTGGAGCACCTGCCTGTTATTTGTCGTGCCCGCTGGGTTGTCTACCCGGTCCACCCGTCAGCCTTCCAGCCATGCTCATCTGCTGTACCGGTCGGTTCCTGCCATCTGACCCATGGGAGTCACCTGCTCTCACACAAGGTCGGTCCCAGAGTGGCACCTGGTCCCCCTGCTCGGTCCCTCCCTGGTTCACGGAGTCGATTGAGCCGCCGTGCGACCTTGGTCAGGCCGAGTAGGTACTTAGTCATGCCCCTCTGGTCCCTCCTTGCACCGAAGCACAGAGGTTCCACCACCCGCACCCATAACAGTTTGCACAGGCTCCTTCGCTCTCTGACCTGTACCAGGAGGTCTCACGTCAGAGATCCCAACAGGAGACTATCCTGTCCTATCTGCGGTCAGTCAACTCTCGCCTGGACACGCTGTCCACCCCGTCTGTGTTCGTCTCTAGCCGAGCGGCACCCGCTCCGGCGGCACCTCAACCTACTGGCACTATGGCACCCTGCTCTGGACCCCGGCTCTCTGCGCCTGCACGTTTTGGTGGTGACCCAGGCTTATGTCGAGGCTTCCTAAATCAGTGCACGCTGCACTTTGAACTCCTGGCACATATCAGTTCCCTGCCGACCGGGCCAAGGTGGCGTTCATCATGTCTCACCTCACCGGGGAGGCATTGGCATGGCTAAACGCTCTGTGGGAGAGAGGGGATCCCCTGGTGTCCGATCTTCCGGCTTTCCTCACTGCCTTCTGCAAGGTCTTCGATGAGCCCGGACGAAAAACTTCTCCGTTTCCGCCAAGGGAGTCTCACCGTGGGCCAATATGTCATACATTTCCATACCCTCGTATCAGAGCTTGCCTGGAACAACGAGACCTTGGTGTCCACCTTCTGGGAGGGCCTTTCCAGACGGATCAAGGATGAACTAGCCGGTCGTGATATCCCTTCCACCCTGGACGACCTGGTGTCATTAGCTACCCGGATTGACATCCATTTTTTGGAACGAGCTAAGAAGACTACCAGGGAGAGAAGATTTCCGTGTCTCGCTCCTGTATTCCAAAAGTCTGCCTCCCAACCAGCAATTCCTCGGGCATGCTCGCCTGAACCCATGCAAATTGACCAAACCTAGATGGTCAAATCTCGCTAGGAGACGCACCGAGCCGAGGAGAGTTGCTTCTACTGTGGCAGTAAAGAGCATCAGATCCGTTCCTGCCCGGTGAAGCAGGGAAACTCCAGTGTCTAGGACCGCTCGGAGAGGTCGTCCTAGGCAAGAGTAAATCCTCTCCGTCCTTGACTCTATCTGTTTCCATTCCAGTGGTGAGATCCGCTTCTTTGAGACCGCCCACCTGGATTCCGGAGCTGCTGGGAATCTCATTTCTCAGGCTCTTGTGTATCAGATTCCTACCATACGTCTGGCTGAACCATTGGCAGTCGCTTCCATTGATGGGAGACTTCTTCCGGACACCATCTTGCTCGTCACAGAGCCTGTAACCCTTCAGGTGGGAATGCTACACTCGGAGAAGATCTCCTTTCATGTGCTGTCCAGTCTCTCTCACTCCCTCTTGCTTGGTCTACCCTGGTTACAGAGACATGAACCTGTTCTGAATGGGAGGTCTGGTGAAGTGCTCCGTTGGGGGCAGGAATTCCACGAGTCCTGCCTGGTTCCGGTTCGTCCAGCTCGACCTCCGTCTACTCCAGCTAATCTACCTGGTCTGACGGCACCCTATTGGTCCTATGCGGATGTCTTCGACAAAAAGGAGGCAGAGACACTTCCACCTCATAGGCCGTATGATTGCTCAATCGACCTGGTACCTGGTGCTTCTCCTCCCCGCGGGCGTATCTACCCCTTGCCGCTGGCTGAGACCCGGGCCATGTCTGAGTACATAGAAGAGAATCTTGCTAGGTGTAGCATCGGCCAGGCAGAGACGCCGTCCCTCTCACCTCCCCGCTCCCCACGCGGCGTCCTCCCGCACTCCTCTTCCTGCTGCTGTCGGCGCGCGCAGCTTCCCGGGCACTGTGCTTATGGCACTCGCGCGTGCTCCCTCTCTCTTAAAGGGGCGGCGCGCGCCGTCCTAAGGAGTCCCCGGCCAATTGCCGGAGGACCTCCCATATATAAGGCACCTCCTCCAAAATGAAGGTGCCCGAGCAAAAGTTGTTGCACAAGTATACTTACCTCTGCTTCAGCCCTCAGGTCCCATTGCCAGCCTGACTTCCAGTTCTGTCTGCCAGCTTGCCTACTCTCCAGCCCGACAGTCTGTCTCCGGTCATCCGCCAGTCTGTCTATGGGCAAGTCTTCCTGCTTACCAGGAAGCACCTGCCAGTTACCTGCCTGCTACCTGCCGTGCCTGCTAACCCGCTCACCTGGGAGCGTTCGCCTGCTACCCGTATGTTACCTGCTAGCCTACCTGGAGGCCCTGCCATCACTTGCCGTGACCACCTGCCTGCTAGCCTAGAGACTTCAGCCTGCTTGGCCGTCACTTGCCGTGACCACCTGTTAGCCTACCTGGAGGCTCCTGCTGTCACTTGCTGTGACCACCTGCCTGGTAAACCTAGAGACTACCACTTGCTCTGCTGTCACGTACCGTGACCACCTGTCAGCTAACCAGAGACTTCTGCCTGCTTGCTGTGTCCTTCCGCCATACCGGTCAGTCCCAGCCATCTGACCCGTGGGAGCCACCTGCCCTCTTACAAGGTCGTCCCCAGAGTAGCACCTGGTCCCTCTGCCCGGATCCTCCCTGGTCACGGAGTCGTTAGCCGCCGTCCGACCAGGGTCGGTTCGGGTTGATACTTAGTTATGCCCCTCTGGGTCCCTCCTTGCAACGCGGCACAGAGGTTCCACCACCCGGACCCGTAACACTAGGGGATTCATCCAGAAATCTACCAACACGGCTGGAGCAGGATTCTTCTTCGTTAAGAAGAAAGATGGCTCACTACGATCCTGTATCGATTACAGGGGTCTTAACCAGATTACCATCAGGAATAAGTACCCCCTGCCTCTCATCTCGGAGCTGATCGACTGCCTTAAAGGCGCGAAGATCTTCACCAAGCTCGATCTTCGTGGGGCATACAATTTGGTCTGGATCCGCCAGGGAGATGAGTGGAAGACGGCATTCAACACCCGGGATGCTCACTATGAATATCGTGTGATGCCCTTTGGTCTCTGTAATGCCCCAGCCGTCTTCCAGGAGCTGGTTAACGACATCTTCCGTGATCTCCTGTATTCTTGCGTGGTGGTGTACCTGGATGATATCTTGGTCTTCTCTCCGGACCTGCCCACACACCAGAGGGATGTTCGTCAGGTTCTGCTAAGTCTCCGACAGAATCGCCTATACGCAAAATTTGAGAAATGCCTCTTCGAGCAGACCTCCCTTCCGTTCCTGGGCTATATTATCTCCGCGACTGGTCTGCGGATGGATCCCGAGAAGGTTTCTGCCGTCTTAAAGTGGCCCCGACCGGAGTGGTTGAAGGCGATTCAGCGATTCCTGGGCTTTGCAAATTATTACCGCCTCTTCATCCCTCATTTCACCTCCCGGACCGCTCCCATCTCCGCACTCACCGGTAAGGGAGCAAATCCCAGGGAATGGACTTCCGAAGAGGAGGAGGCCTTCGTCTCCCTAAAACAAGCCTTCTCCTCCACCCCAGTGCTGCACCATCCGGATTGCAACAAGCAGTTCTTCCTGGAGGTTGATGCATCCTCCTCCGGAGCCGGAGCGGTGCTCACCCCGAAATCCCCGTCCGGGAGAATGGTAACCTGCGGCTTCTTCTCCAAGCTCTTCTCCTCGTCCGAGCGCAACTACTGCATAGGAGATAATGAGCTGCTAGCCATCAAATTGGCGCTGGAGGAGTGGCGTTACCTACTGAAGGGGGCTCTGCACCCGCTGGTCATCTACACTGACCACAAAAAACCTGGCCTATTTACAAAACGCCCAAAGACTTAATCCGCATCAGGCCAGGTGGTCTCTATTCTTTGCCCGATTCTGCTTCACTCTGCATTACCGCCCGGCAGACAAGAACATTAAGGCTGACGCTTTATCCCGCTCGTTACTGTCCATTGACCAAGAGGAGGAGCTTCTACATATCATCGACCCCTCCAAAGTAATGACTGTGGCTCCGTATGACCTGTCTCTTCTTCCACCTGGTAAGTCTTTTGTGGCGGTTCCAGATCGTAAGAAGGTTCTACTCTGGGGCCATTCATCCAAACGAGCCAGTCATGCTGGTCAGAGGAAGACCTTTCTGCTCATCGCCCGACATTACTGGTGGCCTTCTCTGCGCAAGGATGTTGCGGACTTCGTCGCGGCTTGTTCCTCCTGTGCCCGTAACAAGGTTCCCCGACACCTTCCATCCGGCCGTCTCCTTCCTCTTCCCGTTCCTTCCGCTCTGTGGCAACACATAGCTGTGAACTTCATTACGGATCTCCCTGTCTCTGCTGGTTGTACAGTCATTTGGGTGGTCGCTGACCGCTTCTCTAAAATGGCCCACTTCATCCCTCTGCCTGGTCTTCCATCTGCAACTGTGCTGGCCAAGGACTTCATCCATCACATCTTCTGTCTTCACGGCCTACCCCTCCACATTGTGTCTGATCGCGGGGTTCAGTTCACTTTGCGCTTCTGGAGAGCTACGTGCAAGCTGCTGGACGTCTCCTTGGATTTTTCCTCTGCTTATCACCCTCAATCCAATGGTCAAGTGGAACGTATCAACCAGGTCCTTACCAGTTTTCTCCGGCACTTCGTCAATGCTCACCATAACAATTGGGTTGAGCTCCTGCCCTGGGCCGAGTTCTCCTATAACAACCATGAGAGCGAGTCATCTACTAAATTCCCGTTCTTTGTGGTCTACGGTCAACACCCCCGGATTTCATTTCCCGACTCCTCTTCTGTGGACAATCCTGCCGCGGAGTCTCTTGTCAGTGAATTTTCAGCAATTTGGGAAGACACTAGATCTGCACTTCTTCAGTCCTCCGAGAGGATGAAGAGACATGCTTTTAAGAAACGTCTGGATCCTCCTCAATTCCGTCTAGGAGGCAAGGTCTGGCTTTCCTCCAAATATCTCAAATTTAACCACAGGGGATATGTCACTCTTGACATTACATGCATCACACAACACCCACTACACATATAGGTAGAGGGAAAGTAGAGTATAGACGATTCATATTACTTTTAAAAAATTTTTCTTTATTTAATCCATTAAAAAGAAATTACATTTAAAATTAAGCAGGAGGAAAATGTTCAGCACCAGGGTTTATATATAGGTCTCAATCCTATAGAATCAGTCAACACCAGTGAATTTATATTATTACTGGGCTTAGAGTATATATTTAATCAATCACAAAATCCAAATTCCTTTCTCATAAAGTGCAACTATTGATAAAGTGTCCAGTGCCATCTGCTGAAAACGGGCCTTACAAAGTTGTATAACAACAGAAAAAGTGTCTAGTGCTAGCAGCTATAATGATTATAAAGCCATATATAGGCTAATGATATCCCACTATCCATTGTGACACAAACTGAGCAATTCACATATCTCAAGATATAATATACACATATGTGGTTCTAACCATAGCAGAAGGTACTGTCAAAAGGAAAATACAATTCAGATCCTTTCTCAATCTGGTGATAAACTTACAGGAGAGAGTAGTGTCCCCGTGGTCCTGGCGCTGCACCCCGACGGCCGTTTCGCCACGCTTCTTCCTGGGGGCGGTGACTACCATGTGACAGCTTGGGACCTTTAAATACTCATTGCTACCAATCATTTGGCGTTGGGGCACCCACGTGATGTTCGACGTAGCGGGCGCATGCGTGCCGTACGGCTTCTCATATATGAAAGGCGGACTTCCGGTTTAGGTGCTTGGAACGCAAGCGTGAAACGCATGACGCTCCCCGGTGCAACCCACCGGAAGTCCATGAGCGCCAACAGCTGCGCATGCGCACCCATCGAGGATAACGAAGAAGAATATAGAAAAGTATAGAAAAATATAGAAAAATATAGAAAAATGCTCCATAAGTGGATATATGAAAATAAAAATAAAAAAATTAACAAAATTAACAAGGGAATGAAAAGAGAATGTCAAAAGGTAAGAAAGAAGAAAAATAAGATAAACATCACTGAGAATAGAATTGGTGATGACAATAAGGAGATGGCATGAAGGAAAGATTCGTATGTGTTAGATATAATTAGGAAAGTCAGTATATGCTAATTAATGACAATTGGGAGATGGCATTTATAATGGAGGATTTGTATGCGTTCGATATAATTAAAGTAATCAGTATATGCTATCCAATATCCATTAATTGAGGTAATCAATATATGCTATTCAAGCTATATCCACGCTTAAAGAACTACATTCTAAAAGCCATTATTTAAAGCTATGATTATCTCCTCACATTACTACTGAATGTTAGAATCCTACATTCTTAGAGCCATTTTTGAAGCCATAATTATTTTGCCAAATGGTGTAGGGGTTTAGCCCCTAATAGACCTCAAACCCATTCCCCTTGTCCGTCATTCTACTGATAACGTTATTAAATCCTGTGAAGATCAAAAACAGCATTAATCCTCATTGTGAACTAAGTCCAAATAGAAATATAGCACATAGATAATAAACCTTACATCCCTATACATAACAATGTTCTACATATAGTCTTGGATGACTCCACAACCGAAATGTAGTCATGAACAGAAAACTCAAATTTCTTGACACTCTTGCTGAATACACACAGATGGAGCATATTGTTGTCATAGACAGCGTCATCCTTTTGACGGGAATCCAGACATCATCTTGTTCCGTCAGATCCGGGATAATGCTGACCTCATATAAAGTCCCAAGTCATAATCATTATTGATCTAGAACATAAAATTAAAAGCAATCAATACATGGTTAAACCGACAGAAATAAAATAAAATAAAACCAGAAACCATATGTTGTTCAAAGAGGCTGATATATGTGAAGTCTATAAGAAAGATGTAAAGCCCAAACTCTCATTTAAGCCTTGGGGAGACATCGTGCCCAGTCTATATATCCACCTACTCTCAACTTGTGCCAAAATCCTATCCAAGTCGCCCCCTCTCACACCTAAAGAGACCTGGTCAATTGCTTTAATTATAAGCCCATCTGTTTTACATCTGTGGTATTCCCTAAAGTGTCTTGGTAATGTTTTTAAGGTTTTAACATCAACCACTGACCCAGCCTTCTCTATGTCACGGACATGTTCTCTTACACGTACCTTTAGCTCTCTTGATGTTAGTCCTATATAAATTTTATGACAGGGGCATTCAGCATGATAAATCACTCCTTTTGACCCACAGGTTAGATGTTTCCTAATTTGAAAGGTCCTAGATGCATCATGATTCGTGAAGATTTTATTTCTTCTCAGATTCTGACAGGCTTTGCAGAAACTGCATGAAAAGAAGCCGGGAGACATGGTTGTATCCATTTTTTCAGAGGAGGTCTTGGGGTCGTAGTGGCTATGAACCAAAATATCTTTCAAATTTTTGGCTCTTCTTGCCACTATGGAAGGGATCTGTGGGAGAAGTTTTTTCAAAGTGGGATCCATTAGAAGTATCTTCCAATGCTTGTGGATAATATCCGACATCTCTCTCCATTGCTTGTTGTAGGTGGTGATTAATCTTAATGGCTGATCCATTTTCTGATTCCTTTTAGAAGTATTTCCAAATATTAATTGTTTCCTGGGGATCTGATATGCCTTTTGGAAACCTCTTCGTATACAATTTCTGCTATAACCACGTTCCTCGAATCTCTGTGCCAAATCCTGGGCCTGATCCAAGAAAGCTTCCTCATTTGAGCAAATCTTTTTTGTTCGTATAAATTGGCCAATCGGTATTCCTTTGATCGTAGAAGGGACGTGGGATGACGAGGCATGCAGGAGTGTATTAGTAGCGGTGGATTTGCGAAATTCCGTCTGGGAGGCAAGGTCTGGCTTTCCTCCAAATATGTCCGTCTCTTCCTATAGGTTGGGTCCGCGGTTCATCGGTCCGTTCGAGGTTCTGAACCAAATCAATCCCGTGGCCTACAAGCTGAAACTCCCGGTCACATTACGGATTCCCAACTCCTTTCATGTATCCCTCCTCAAACCTGTTGTCCTAAATTCTTTCTCTGACGATCCAGGTACCTCTCCAGTTCCAGTCTCCGCTGAGGACATCTTTGAGGTAGAAAACATTTTGGCCACCAAGAGGGTAAGAGGAAAGACTTTCTTTCTTGTGGATTGGAAGGGGCTTGGCCCAGAGGAGAGGTCTTGGGAACCCAGGGAGAACATTCATGCCCCTCATCTTCTTAAAAAATTTCTCTCAGGCTTTAAAAAGGAGGGGCATAAAGGGGCGGGTACTGTAGCATCGACGTCTCTGCCTCCTGCCGGGCAGAGACGCCGTTCCACTCACCGCCACTGCCCTGGTCCGGCGCCTTCCGGCTCCCATCCTGCAGCTACTCAGCCTCCCGGGCACTGTGCTTGGGGCACGCGCACGCGCGCTCCCTCCCTCTTAAAGGGGTCACGCGTGCCGTCCTAAATAGTCCCCGGCCAATGGCCGGAGGACCTCCCCTATTTAAAGCACCTCCTCCAATATGGAGCTGCCTGTGTAATGGTTGTTGCTCCTTGTGCTAACACTTGCTTCAGCCCTCAGGTCCTGCTGCCTGTCAGTCCTGTCCACCAGTCTGCCTGTCAGTCCTGCCCGCCAGTCAGCCTGTCAGTCCTGCCCGCCTGTCAGTCCTGCTCGCCAGTCTGCCTGCCAGTTACCTGCCGTGCTCACCAGCCTGCTTACCTGGAAGCACCTGTCTGTTACCTGTTGTGCCCGCCTGCCTGCCTACCTGCAGCAGCTGCCTGTTACCTGTCGTGCCCGCTGGGTTGTCTACCCGGACCAGCCGTCAGCCTTCCAGCCGTGCTCATCCGCTGTACCGGTCAGTTCCTGCCATCTGACCCGTGGGAGTCACCTGCTCTCACACAAGGTCGGTCCCAGAGTGGCACCTGGTCCCCCTGCTCGGTCCCTCCCTGGTTCACGGAGTCGATTGAGCCGCCGTGCGACCTTGGTCAGGCCGAGTAGGTACTTAGTCACGCCCCTCTGGTCCCTCCTTGCTCCGAAGCACAGAGGTTCCACCACCCGGACCCGTAACAGGCGCCATCTTGTGACGTGGCCCCTTCTGCGGCCCACGTTCAGCGGAGTCAGCAGCGATTCGGTGGAAGTGGAGTGCTGCGGTCTTTGGAGCGACGACTGGCCAGTGACCTTCTTCCTGGAGAACAGGAGGACGGAGAGGGAAGTGGAGACCCGACTGGCGGAGGGGTATGAGCGGATCACCGCCGCCATCTTGCATTTAAGGAGCGCTGCGCTGCAGAACTTGCACGGTGAGTAATCTCTCCAGTGACTAAGCAATCCTCCTATCATCTCCCCGCTATCTCTCAACATACTACTAGCCTCCAGTGGCTCTTCTACTTTAACTGGGCTTCAGGACTCCCCCTACACTACCACCCATAAAAGGTCACGTTGAAGTTACCTTTATACTACAAATCCCTGCCCCAGGGAAGAAGTGGATCCCCTGATCTGGCCTTCCCTTGCAGAAAAGCTGACTATAGGGATTATAACGGCACCAGGAACTGAGAATTTGAGCCGGAGGCGACGGAGCAAAAGTGCAGTCATAGGATTTGGATGCTGCAGTGTGCTACTGCCACCTACTGTCCTTTTTGGGAATCGCACTTGCTGTACATATTCTACAGTATGACTTAATAGAGAAATGACTCTATGATCTTCTAAATATTAATATTCAAACCACTGACAATATCCTGTAATACATATTAAATTGCCAACTACAAGTTCACCCCTTATACTGCATATACCTCTCAGGGAAAGCAACATTAGTCCTAATAGACAGCAATCTGCAGCTGAAAAACTGAAACCCTACGCCAGAGGGAGTAACTCGGCGACAGCCCAGAGATCCTCAAAATTATCTCAAGGGGAGACACCATTACTGCAAGAACCAGATGATATGGACTCAGACCCTACTCTGACGCAGGTCTCTACACAATTGCTGGCTGCTATTCAAGACTGCACAGCCTCCCTGACTGGGAAAATTGAGGAGGTTAAAACCGATCTGGGACTCCTTCTCAATGATATGTCAAATCTGGGAGAGAAAGTCCGACAGGCAGAGGATAGAATCTCAAATCTGGAAGACCAAGTAACACCTTTGCCAGAGCGTAGCCGAGAAATAGAACGCAAAATGGAACTGTGTATACAAAAGAATGATGATTTGGAGAATAGACTGAGGCGAAACAACATCTGTATAATTGGATTGCCTGAAAGAGCAGAAGGAAACAACCCCTGTGACTTTGTGGAAAATAGATATGTAGCCTATTTCCAGATGCCACCTTTTCTGCTGCATATGCGGTGGAAAGGGCACACTGGGTTCCTGGGAGACCAAATCCTCCAGGGGCCCCTCCTTGACCTCTACTAGCCAGATTCCTTAACTGGAAAGACAGAGACTATATTCTACAATTGGTGCGGAAGGCCCAAGTGATTAAACACCAAAGTGTCACCATAATGTTGTTTCCGGACTTTTCAACTGACTTACAGAAACGAAGAGCCTCATTTATATCGATTAATAGACGTCTGAAAAGTTCTAATGTGAGCTGCTCTATGGCATATCCAGTCAGGCTAAGGATGGTGGAAGGCGAGAGGGTAGTTTTCTTTCAGAATCCTGTGGAAGCAGAGGAGTGGATTTCCAGGAGAGAGAGACGTCAGAGGCAGTAATGATAATACATGTTGATATGAAAAGTTTATTGTATTAATATTGAATTGTCTGATTCAGATAGAGGGCATTAATTTAAATCCTGCAGGATATTGTTGAAATGTTAGACAATAGTTATGTTTATATCTGTGTTGGGCTATCATAATGATTAATCAAAATACCTTTCAGAATTTTAATTTAATGTCCGATTATCAAAACAAAACAGAATTTACACCCATAAGGTTGAGTTGGACAGTTCATATAGTGATTAAACAAAAGATGTTTTATCCTCCCTGAATTTATTAGCCGGGAGGGAGGAGCGAAGTGTATATTGAAGGTGGGATCAAAATTATGATTATATATCCTCATGTTAATGTTCTTGGAAAGGCCTGATGAAAACTATTGGAAATCCGTATTGGGAGGGTGGCGAGGTACCCACTTCTTCGGGTGCTAGTGCCTCAGTCCCGGGTCCGAGGACATGGTTACCCTTTGGGTTTAGCAAAAAACAGGTTACCGGACCAATAATCCTATAGTAGCCTTTATATAGAATTATTTAAGGTATATATTTTGAATTTACTGCAATTCATATTAGTGGTTCGGATAGAAAAGAGGATTGTTCCTTCTTTTTAAAAAGGGGGGAAAAAAAATTCTATTCATGCCTGTACTTAAGTTTTTGAAAGCTTATCGGCATCTCCAGTTGTATTTCTATGGCCACTGTTGGTCATTTGTTTTTGACCTGATTGTAATTTCAGGTAAATGTGAGCACTGCACTCTTGCTTCATTCTTCAGAAGTGGCCTACAAATGATTAAAGCATGCACTCTTAAGGGGAATAATTTCCTTGGTCAAAATTGAATCTATATGGCGTCACTTAAATTTCTCTCATGGAACATATGGCGGATTGGGGAATGCCAAGAAACTGAACATTGTATTCTCCCAGATATGTAAATCTCAGGCGCAGATAATATGCCTTCAGGAAACCCATTTAACTTCAGATACCATATCCAGAATGAACAAACCCTGGATACAATGGCAGAAACACGCTACACATATTTCTTATTCTAGAGGTGTAGTTACCATTGTGCATAAGTCAGTGAGATGGTCAGTTCAAACTGTCAAAAGAGACTCAGAGGGTGGATTTATTTTCATATATGCATTTATAGATATGGCGCCATATGTAATACTCAACATATACAACCCACCACCAGCCAAAATGGATGTACCCTAATAGGCAGTGATTTTTGTATCACAGTACTCAGATGCTAAAATCTTATGTATGGGAGATTTTAATATGATTCTTAATACACACTTGGATAAAATGAGCCCTGCAAACAGTAGGTCTGATAGTCAAGACACCACTGCTTTACATACTTTCATAACGGAGGTGGGTTGGATAGATTTGTGGAGGCAGCAGAGCCCACTCAAGAGAGAATTTTCCTGCTACACACCGGCTGTTCAATGTTTATCTATAATAGATCATATATTTGGAAACAGTACTGCATTTTCAGATTTAAGTAACATTGAATATTCCCCTAGAATCGGACCACTGATAGCATCTTTTCATTTCGGGGGTCCTAATAGACCCAAGAGGTCTCGCATACATCCGTTTTGGTTGTCCCTTATAGGAGAACATGATAGGATACCAGATCAAATGGAAGTATTTATAGCAGATCATGGGGACTTCCGTGACAAATTGATAGTATGGGACACACTTAAAGCATATATAAGGGGATGCGTTAAATCAACGATTTCGTACATTAAAAGGGAATCGTCTATTGGGGAGCAGAGGCTTGCCGAAGAGTGTAAATTATTAGAAGCTGAATATATTAATAATCCCTCAGATAATTCCTTACATAACTTGCTTGGGAAAGGGAGGGAGTACCTGACCCATCTGCAGGAAAAAGCGCAGAGAAAACTTTTCTTTTCAAATCAAACTTACTTTGAGCTGGGTAACCAATCAAGTAAATTCTTAGCATACAAAGTCCAACAAAATCAGAAGTCCCCATCAATACTGGCCATTAATACAAGGGAGGGCAGCCCGCTGCTTAAATCAGATCAGATTGCAAGCAGATTTGAAGAATACTATAGAGAACTTTATAACTCCCAATCCAACCACACTATAGAGGAAATTGATGAATACCTAAATCAAATAGAATTCTCTAAACTCTCTTCTGAAAATCGGACGTTCCTGGATGGAGATATCACTTTGTAAGAAATAGGGGAAGCAGCCATGTCTCTATCTAATGGGAAGGCACCGGGACCCGATGGCATATCCATAGAATTATATAAAAGATACATAGACCTGATAGCCCCAGTTCTGTTGCAAACCTTTTCTGAAGCACTTTCGGGACACTCACTTCCCCAATCCTTCTAAGATGCCACTATAGTATTGATCCCCAAGCCAGATAAACCAATTGAGGAATGTAGCTCCTATCGTCCCATATCCCTATTGAATACAGATTACAAAATACTTACGAAACTCATAGCCAATAGATTAAAAACAGTAATATTAAACATTATGCATGAGGATTAATCTGGCTTTATGCCAGGAAGGTCTACCTCATCTAATATCAGAAGAGTTCAAGTGTTAACACAGATAGGACATAAATATAGGGAACCCTGGGCTATAGTTTTTTTAGATATGGCAAAAGCCTTTGACTCCTTGGAGTGGACGTTTTTACAGTGTGTGCTCCTGAAATTTGGGTTTTCTGATAAATTTTGTAGCTGGATTAAACTGATCTATTATATGCCAAGAGTTAACATTCTAGTAAATGGAATATTGTTGGAATACTTTAACCTGGATAGAGGAACTAGACAGGGCTGCCCCTTATCTCCGATGCTCTTCGCTCTAGGATAGAGCCCATTGCCCTTAAAATTAGGCAGGACCACCTGGTGGAAGGTATTAGTATAAACTCTAGAACAGATAAAGTGGGATTATATGCAGACTACCTGATCTTCTTCCTAAACAAAATAGAACAATCCTTCCCAATAGCAATTGACCTTATTAACTACTTTGGGGAATTATCGGGCCTTAAAATCAATTGGAGCAAATCTGTGGTTATGCCACTTATAGATAACATAGCCGAACCTGTATTTTTTGGATTACAGGTAACACAAAAATTCAAATATCTAGGTATCATAATTAATCAAAACCCAATTATGGACCTCAAGAACTATGTGTACCCCATAATGAATATGATGAGGAAAAAATTTGAAAACTGGTCCCAACTCCCGTTGTCTGTGCCGGGAAGAATTAACCAAATCAAAATGATTATCCTTCCAAAATGTTTGTACGTATTGGAACATTCCTCCATTAAGATCCCCAAAGAATTTTTTCAGAAACTGCACGGCATGATGGCGACATTTATATGGGGCTCACCAAGGCCCAAACTAAATATTAGATCTCTGCAGAGACCTAAGGATCAGGGGGGTAGCGTGGTGCCTGACCTATTTCTCTACTATTTAGCTGGCCAGATGAGATATTTGAAGTGCTGGATAAGTAGTGATAAACTCACTAATGCAGAAGCGCATCTTATACACTTTTTAAATGGGAATACACCATGGGCTATGTTAGAAGGCTCCTACAGGCCACCACAAGGCTTATTGTTTGCACATTGCCTAGCGATGCAGGTGTGGCGCGAGAGTAAGTGTATCGTGAGATTTACCGATCAAATGGGAGAAACCCAAATGTGGGATAACCCTGAATTTCCACAGCTTAAAAACCTACAAGACCCAATCTTCTGGAAGCAATAAGGAATAACAACACTCAATCAGATTTTTGAAAATGAAATTTTATTCTCATTTGATCAAATCCATATAAAGTTTGGCATCCCTCATAGGGACTTCTACAGATATTTACAAATGAGGCATGCCATAACACACCAATTCCCACATCCTAGGATGCGAATATCCAAATACCCATTAATAGAAGTACTTAAAACTGAAGGACCCACAGGTGTGGTATCTTCTCTATATACCTTTCTACTGAACTCTAAGATCGCTTCTACCCAACTTATTGTAGAGAATAAATGGTGACAATTAATCCCTTCTGTAACTGATGATCAGTGGAATGATGCGCTGGAGGCACATATGGGGTGTCACCAGCCGCCAATAATAAATTAATTCAATTAAACACTACAGTTCAAAAGTTTGAGGTCACCCAGACAATTTTGTGTTTTCCATGAAAACTCATACTTTTATTTATCAAATGAGTTGCAAAATGAATAGAAAATATAGTCCAGACATTGACAAGGTTAGAAATAATGATTTTTATTTGAAAGAATAATTTTCTCCTTCAAACTTTGCTTTCGTCACAGAATGCTCCCTTTGAAGCAATTACAGCATTGCAGACCTTTGGCATTCTAGCTGTTAATTTGCTGAGGTAATCTTGAGAAATTTCACCCCATGCTTCCTGAAGCCTCTCACACAAGTTGGATTGACTTGATGGGCACTTTTTGCGTCAAGCTGGTCCCACAACAGCTCAATGGGGTTGAGATCTGGTGACTGCGCTGGCCACTCCATTACAGATAGAATACCAGCTGCCTGCTTCTTCCCTAAATAGTTCATGCATAATTTGGAGGTGTGCTTTGGATGAAATTGGCTCCAATGAAACGCTGTCCACAGGGTATGGCATGGTATTGCAAAATGGAGTGATAGCCTTCCTTATTCAAAATCCCATTTACCTTGTACAAATCTCCCACTTTACCAGCACCAAAGCAACCCCAGACCATCACATTACCTCCACCATGCTTGACAGATGGCATCAGCAACTCTTCCAGCATCTTTTCAGTTGTTCTGCGTCTCACAAATGTTCTTCTGTGTGATCCAAACACCTCAAACTTTGATTCGTCTGTCCATAAAACTTTTTTTCCAATCTTCCTCTGTCCAATGTATGTGTTCTTTTGCCCATATTAATCTTTTCCTTTTATTAGCCAGTCTCAGATATGGCTTTTTCTTTGCCACTTTGTCCTGAAGGGTAGCATCCTGGAGTCGCCTCTTCACTGTAGACGTTGACACTGGCGTTTTGCATGTACTATTTAATGAGGCTGCCAGTTGAGGAGCTGTGAGGCGTCGATTTCTCACACTAGAGACTCTAATGTCCTTGTCTTGTTGCTCAGTTGTGCAGCGCGGCCTCCCACTTCTCTTTCTACTCTGGTTAGAGCCTGTTTGTGCTCTCCTCTGAAGGGAGTAGTGTTACGGGTCCGGATGGTGGAACCTCTGTGCCGCGGTGCAAGGAGGGACCCAGAAGGGCATAACTAAGTCTCCACTCAGACCGACCCTGGTCGTACGGCGGCTAACGACCCCGTGACCAGGTAGGGACCGAGCAGAGGGACCAGGTGCTACTCTGGGGATGACCTTGTAAGAGAGCAGGTGGCTCCCACGGGTCAGATGACTGGGACTGACTGGTATAGCAGAAGGGCACAACAAGCAGGCAGAAGTCTCTGGGTTAGTAGACGGGTGGTCACGGCACGTGACGGCAGAGCAGGCAGAAGTCTTTAGGTTAGCAGACGGGTGGTCACGGCACGTGGCGGCAGAGCAGGCAGAAGTCTCTAGGTTAGCAGACGGGTGGTCACGGCACGTGACGGCAGAGCAGGCAGAAGTCTCTAGGTTAGCAGATGGGTGGTCACGGCACGTGACGGCAGAGCCTCCAGGTAGGCTAGCAGGTAACAGGCAGGTAACTGGCAGGTGCTTCCTGGTAAGCGGGCGGACTTGCCCATAGACAGACTGGCAGGTTGAACGGAGGACAGACTGTCGGGCTGGAGAGTAGTCAGACTGGCGGACTGGAACAGTAGTCAGGCTGGCAACGGGACCTGAGGGCTGGAACAGAGGTAAGTATGCTGTGCATCAACTTTTGCTCGGGCACCTCCATTTTGGAGGAGGTGCCTTATATATGGGAGGTCCTCCGGCTATTGGCCGGGGACTCCTTAGGACGGCGCGCACGGCCCCTATAAGAGAGAGGGAGCGCGCGCGCGCCCTAAGCACAGTGCCCGGGAAGCTGCGCGCGCCGGCAGCAGCAGGAAGAGGAGCGCAGCAGGACGCCGCGCGGGGAGCGAGGAGGTGAGAGGGACGGCGCCTCTGCCTGTTAGGAGGCAGAGACGCCGATACTACAAGTAGTATACACCGTTGTAGGAAATCTTCAGTTTCTTGGCAATTTCTCGCATGGAATAGCCTTTATTTCTAAGAACAAGAATAGTCGGTTGAGTTTCACATGAAAGTTCTCTTTTTCTGGCCATTTTGAGAGTTTCATAGAACAAACAAATGTAATGCTCCAGATTCTCAACTAGCTCAAAGGAAGGTCAATTTTATAGCTTCTCAATTCAGCCAAACCGTTTTCAGCTGGGCTAACATACTTGTGCTAGGGTTTTCTAGGGTTTTTTAAACATCCATTAGCCTTCTTACACAGTTAGCAAACACAATGTACCATTAACCGCTTCCCGACCGCCCACTGTAGATAAACGTCCGCGCTGCCTGGGCTCTGTGCAGCGCGGACGTTTAAAAACGGTGGGTGGTCCCGCAGCGCTCAGGACCCCCAGGGTCCTGCAAGTGCTGCAGGAGCGGTGCAGAGGGCTAGCTCTGACAGGGAACATCATAGGGACCTGATTGGATCAGGTCCCAGTGATGTTAACCCTTTGCTGTCTTCTATATGCCGCGATCTATAGTGATCGCGGCATATAGAAAACAGCAGGAGGAGAGGGGGTCGTCCACTTACCTCTCCGACGGCCCCTTATACCTTCCAAGACCTGACGTTGCTATGGCAGCTGGAGGTCACATGACCGCCTCCAGCTCTGCCATATGTGGTGTCCTGCCTGGCTCAGCCTGCAGCCTGCAGCTGAAGCCTGGCAGGAGCTCTGACTGTGAAAGTCAGTGAAGATCTCATGTAATGTAATATATGTCTATTACATTACATGAGATCAGGGATCAGAAAAATAAAAATTAATGTCCCATACAGGGACTAAGTAAAAATGTAAAAAAAAGTAAAAAAAAATGTTTTGAAACTGTTAAAAAAAACAAACAAAATAAATTAAAATAAATAAATAAAATATTAAACCGATAAATCCGTATATTTAGGCAAAAATAAAAAAAGTACACATATTTGGTATTGCCGCGTCCGAAAGAACCCGAGCTATAAAATTGTCACACTAATTAACTCCTTCTGTGCACACCGTAATAAAAATACGTAAAAAACGGAGCAAAAAACTATGCTTTTTCCTCATATAGCCAAACAAAAAGTGGAAAAAAATGCGATCAAAAAGCAAAATGGAAATAAAAAAGGTACCGCTGAAAACGTCATCTTGTTCCGCAAAAAAAAAGCCACCATACAGCTCCATCAGCCGAAAAATAAAAAAGTTATAGCGCTCAGAATAAAGCAATGCAAAAAAAATATTTTTTCTATAAAATTGTTTTATTGTGTAAAAGTGGCAAAACATAAAAAAAAATACAGTAAGTGTAGTATCGCTGTAAACGTACTGACCCATAGAATAACGCTGCCTGATCACTTTTACCACATGCAGAACGGCATAAAAAACCCCTCAAAAAACAATTCCTGAATTGTTGTTTTTTGTTAATTTTACCTCCCAAAAAACGGAATAGAAAGCGATCAAAAAATGTCCCGTACCCAAAAATGGTACCAATAAAAATGTCAACTCGTCCCGCAAAAAACAAGCCGTCACATGACTCTGTCGGCCGAAATATGGAAAAATTATAGCTCTCAAAATATGGTGATGCAAAAACTAGATTTTGCAAAAAAAAAGCGTCTCTTAGTGTGTGACAGCTGTCAGTCATAAAAACCCAATATAAATCTGGTATCTCTGTAATCGCACCGACCCGAAGAATTAAGTAATCTAATCAGTTATATCACACTAGGAACGGCGTAAAAAAATAAATAAAACCAATTCTTCACCTGCTACTGATTTGTTTATTATGTCTCCCAAAGATCGCAGTATGGCTCGGCACACATTTATCCTGCGCTCTGCGCTGAGCACTTACGCCAGAGTTTCCGTGTAAATCTCTGAAATATGTGATTCAGCCGGAACCCATGACGGAAGATTCCCTGTAATGAGGCAGATATAGGCCACTGTGGATGCCGTCTGGCCTGTGATCCCACGGTGTCATTTGTTTTAGGCGTGCATAAAAGTGCGGTTGGCCACAGTTTTGTGCACTTCTGAAAAAAAAGGACACCACTAAACAGAGGCCAGACGGAGTCCAGAGTAACTCTGCTGCCTCATTACAGTGAATGGATCCCGCAGGGGTTTCATCTGAATTACATCACTTGGAAATTTAGATGGAAACCCCGATGTAAGTGCTCAGCATAGAGCGCCGGATAAATGTTACGTAAAATGTTCCCAATAAAAGCTTCAACTCAGTCCTCAAAAAAAGCTAGTCCCCACTCAGGTCCGTCATCTGTTAAAAATATAAGGGACTTCCAAGTTACTGGTAGCAGAAAGGCTCTGGAAAAGCGAAATGGCCCTTGCCCCCCAAAAGAAATTCAGAAAATTTTGTGCTCCCAAATCCAAATGCCTATTCTACAATAATTTGTTCTCCAATTGTCAAATAGCGCTCCGTCCCCCCCAGATCTCGCCGTATGGCTGAGTGGTACGATACAGCCACATATGGGGTATTGCCACTTTTAAAAGAAATTGTGTGACACATTTCGGCACCATTTTTACCCATTGCCCTGTGTGAAAATGTAAAATCTGAGGGTAAAACATTTTTTTGTGGTAAAAATATAATTATGCTTTTTTCACTGCCCAATGGTATAAATTTAAAAATTAAAAAATACTCACTACTTCCCTAGATGAATTCCTTGAGAGGTGTAGTTTACAAAATGGGGTCACTTGTGGGGGTTTCTGCTGTTTCGGCATGTCAGCGACTCTTCAAATGTGACATGGTGTCTGCTGCCTATCCCAGCCAACATAGCGCTCCTTTCTCTTCCGAACCCTGCAGTACACCAAAGCAGTGGTTTTCCCCCACATGTGGGGTATCAGCGTACTCAGGAGAAATTGTACAACAAATTTCATGGTGCAATTTATCCTGTTACCCTTATGATAATGCAAAATTAGGGAATGAAAAACATTTTTTGGGGGAAAACTGTGAAAATTTTATTTTTATGGCTCAATATTATAAACTTCTGTGAAGCAGCTGGGGGTGCAAGGTGCTCACCACACATCTAGATAAGTTCCCTAAGGGGTCTAGTTTCCAAAATGGTGTCACTTGTGGGGGGTTTCCACTGTTTAGGCACATCAGGGGCTCCCCAAATGCAACATGGCGTCCGCTAATTATTCAAACAAATTTTACATTCAAAAAGTCAAATGGCACTCCTTCCCTTTCAAACCCTGCCATGCGCCCAAACAGTGGTTTGCCTCCACATATGGGGTATCGGCGTGTTCAGGAGAAACTGCACAACAAATTTCATGGTGCAATTTATCCTATTACCCTTATGATAATGCAAAATTAAGGGATGAAAAACGTTTTTGTGGGAAAAATGTGAAAATTTTATTTTTACAGCTCAATATTATAAACTTCTGTGAAGCACCTTGGGGTTCAAGGTGCTCACCACACATCTAGATATGTTCCCTAAGGGGTCTAGTTTCCAAAATGATGTCACTTGTGGGGGGTTTCCACTGTTTAGGAACATCAGGGGCTCTCCAAACGCAACATGGCGTCTGCTAATTATTCAGACAAATTTTACATTCAAAAAGTCTAATGGCGCTCCTTCTCTTCCGAGCCCTGCTGTGCGCCTAAACAGTGGTTTTCCCTCACATATGGGGTATCAGCGCGCTCAAGAGAAATTGCACAAAAAATTTTGTGGTCCATTTTTTCCTGTTACCCCTGTGAAAATAAAAAAAATTGGGTCTAAAGTAACATTTTTGTGAAAAAAGTTAAATGTTAATTTTTTTCTTCCACATTCCAAAAATTCCTGTGAAGCACCTGAAGGGTTAATAAAGTTCTTGAATGTGGTTTTGAGCACCTTGAGGGGTGCAGTTTTTAGAATGGTGTCACTTTTGGGTATTTTCTGTCATAAAGACCCCTCAAAGTGACTTCAAATATGATATGGTCCCTAAAAAAATGTTTTTGTAAATTTTGTTGGAAAAATGAGAAATCGCTGGTCAACTTTTAACCCTTATAGCTCCCTAACAAAAAAAAATTTTGGTTCCAAAATTGTGCTGATGTAAAGTAGACATGTGGGAAATGTTATTTATTAACTATTTTGTGTGACATCTCTCTGATTTAAGGGCATGAAAATTCAAAGTTTGAAAATTGCAAAATTTTCAAAATTTTCGCCAAATTTCCGATTTTTTCACAAATAAACGCAAGTGATATCAAAGAAATTTTACCACTATCATGAAGTACAATATGTCACGAAAAAACATTCTCAGAATCAGGGGAATCCGTTGAAGCGTTCCAGAGTAATTACTTCATAAAGTGACTGTGGTCAGAATTGAAAAAATTGGCCCGGTCACGAAGGCAAAAACAGGCTCTGGTGCGAAGTGGTTAAAACACTGGAGTGGTGGTTGTTGGAAATAGGCCTCTATACACCTATGTAGATATTGCAGTAAAAACAAGACGTTTGCAGCTAGAATAGCCATTTACCACATTAACAATGTATACAGTGTATTTCTGATTCATTTAATGTTAGCTTCATTGAAAAAAAATGTGCTTTTCTTTCAAAAATAATGGAATTTTCTCAATGACCCCAAACTTTTGAATGGTAGTGTATATACTCCATCAATCTTACCTGACCCCAATAAGACTGCATAGATTTGGTAGAATTGCATCTGATGAATGTTACACATGTGTGGAATCAGGAGCTTATTTCTGGCATCTTATTTGGAATTGTGGGATAATATGAAGATATTGGAGTGAAGTGATAACTACATTGGAACGGATAGTTGGGATGCCAATTGAATGTAGTCCAGAGTTTTGTATCTTGGGTATTGTGGATGAGGAAATGTGGACACACTATGATCGGATATTCCTTTGGGAGGTTATATTTATGGCCAAGAAAGCGATAGCACTAAGATGGATGGGAGGGAAATCTCCTACTATCAACCAATGGAAAAAGATAGTGAATGATACAATACTGTATGAGAATATAGTATATAGAAATTGGGGATGTCCCCAGAAGTTCCAAAGGATATGGGAAAGTTGGTGTGATTCGCCCTTAACACACCTGTCCCCTGGTGCCATGACCTCTTTAATGTTACGCTATGAGTCCTGATATATGCCCTTTTGAACACATGGAAAATGATATATGATATATATGGACTGTAAGAGTGTACTTCTGCTACAACTATAATTGATATATCTACTGAATAAGGAATTGGCCGGTCTAGTAAAGAGTGTAGTGCTCCATAATGAAACTTATTTTTCAACTTGTTTTTTTGTTTTTTTCTTTAACTGTTTACTCTGATTATTGAGAATATGATGTAAACTATATTGAACTGAGAATGGTCAATGTTTGGATTACTCTGACCTTATAATATGACAATATTTGTTTGTAATCATTATCCTGTGGAATTTTTCAATAAAAAGAGTTTTAAAAAAAAAGATTATCTAAACTTTTGGGATATTTTTTATGTTTTACACCCATTCTGAACAGATTGGTGAGTCACCCAGTTCTGATGTCCCCACCAGTCGCTAAACAAAGACCTCCTAGCAGACCGCAGCTAAGGAAACAAGACAGGAGAGCATGCATACAGCACAGAGTGGATCCAGTGAGTAGAAAGTCATAGTCCTGTCTCCTGAGCTGTGCACTTCTAAGAGGTCTTTTGAGCAATCAGTGGGGGTCTCAGGTCCCACCCCATGATGCCTCTTCTCCACACTCATGCAACTTCAGACTCACACATCTGCTGAGAATTAATGGACCTAACACATATAAGATATCTTCCAAAAGTTAAGTTACTCTTTAAATATTTAATTAGGCTCCTGTCTAGGACCATGCAGTACTGTGATTCCTGTATGATCCACAGTCTGATGATGGCTGGTAGCAACAACTCCCAGCATCTCCTTACAATTGTTAAGGACATACTGGGAGTTGTAGGTTAATGGGATGCAATTGTATTTAGGGCTGACCTGATGCTACAGTTGATTGCTATACTAAGTTTGGCAATGTATTCATGTACTGATGGAGGCTCTGGTGATGTATTACTATACTGATGGTGGTTGTGGCAATGTATTACTGTACTGATGGTGGTTCTGGTGATGTATTACCGTACTGACAGTGGCTCTGGTGATGTATTACTGTACTGACGGTGGTTCTGGTGATTTACTGCACTGACTGTGGTTCTGGTGATGTTTTAGTGCACTGACAGGGGTTCTAGTGGTATATTACTGTATTGTTGGTGGTTCTGGTGATTTACTGTACTGACGGTGGTTCTGGTGATGTAGTCATGTTGATGTTGTAAACTTTAATTTATCAGACTTGATATATAAATATTATAATGTCAATGTGCTGGACTAAAAATACAGCTGTCTGAATGTCTGTCACCTGAACAAGAAATTGACTAAAGCCCCCATACACTACTGTATAGATAGCTGTCCGATTGTTCGGCCGGCAGATATCTTGCCCGGCTCTCCCATATACAGGATTTCTCAGTCTGCCGAGCGTTCCTGTGTTCTCTATCAGAGTCGCTGTTAGACATCTCTGGCTGCAGCTTATCACTTAGAGAACAAAAGGATCTACAGTCTGAAATCAGACATTCTGGATTCTTATCTCCTCGGACAATCATCAGTTAGAGCCACCCATACACATTGAACTGTCAACGGAACCTGTTGATATCGGTAGGTTTGGCCAAATTTAGTCTAATGTGTATGGTGATCTTAACTAGCATCTGAAAGGTATGGGCACTGTCAGGGTATGTGCACACAACTTCTTTTAGACATCTACGAGTGCAAATCTGCAAATAAATCCCCGAAGGTGGATTGCACGTTAATGACCAGGCCAATTTTTACAATTCTGACCACTGTCACTTTATGAGGTAAAAAGTCTGGAACGCTTCAACGAATTCCACTGATTTGATTGCTTTTTCATGATATATTCTACTTCATGATAGTGGTAAAATTTATTTGATATCACTTGCATTTATTTGTGAAAAAATCGGAAATTTGGAGAAAATTTCGCAATTTTCAAAGTTTTAATTTTAATGCCCTTAAATCAGAGAGATATGTCACACAAAATGGTTAATAAATAACATTTCCCACATGTCAAGGGTTAAAAGTTGACCAGCAATTTCTCATTTCTCCAACAAAATTTACAAAACCATTTTTTTAGGGACCACATCACATTTGAAGTGACTTTGAGGGGCCTTTATGACAGAAAATACGCAAGTTGACACCATTCTAAAAACTGCACACATCAAGGTGCTCAAAACCACATTCAAGAAGTTTATTAACCTTTCAGGTGCTTCTTCAATGTGGAAGAAAACAATGAACATTTAACTTTTTTTCACAAAAATTTTACTTTAGATCCAAATGTGGGAGAAAACCACTGTTTGGGCACATGGCAGGGTTTGGAAGGGAAGGAGCGCCATTTGACTTTTTGAATGTAAAATTTGCTGGAATAATTAGCGGACACCATGTTGTGTTTTGGGAGCCCCTGATGTGCCTAAACTGTGGAAACCCCCCACAAGTGACACCATTTTGGAAACTAGACCCCTCAGGGAACTTATCTAGATGTGTAGTGAGCACCTTGAACCCCCAGGTGCTTCACAGACGTTTATAACATTGAACCGTAAAAATAAAATTTTCACATTCTTCCCACAAAAATGTTTTTCAGCCCCCGATTTTTCATTTTCATAAGTGTAACAGGAGAAATTTCACCCAGCAATTTGTTGTGCAATTTCTCCTGAGTAAGCCGATACCCCATATATGGGGGAAAAACACTTTTTGGGTGCATGGCAGGGTTCGAAAGGGAAGGAGCGCCATTTGACTTTTTGAATGTAAAATTTGCTTGAATAATTAGCAGACGCCATGTCGGATTTGATGAGCCCCTGATGTGCCTAAACAGTGGAAACTCCCCACAAATGACCCCATTTTGGAAACTAGACCCCTCATGGAACGTATCTAGATGTGTAGTGAGCACTTTGAACCCCCAGGTGCTTCACAGAAGTTTATAACATTGAGCCGTAAAATCTAATTTTCACATTTTTCCCACAAAAATATTTTTCAGCCCCCGATTTTGCATTTTTATAAGGGTAACAGGAGAAATTGCACCATGAAATTTGTTGTGCAATTACTCCTGAGTAATCCGATACCCCATATGTGGGGGAAAACCACTGTTTGGATGCACGGCAGGGTTCGGAAGGGAAGACGCGCCATTTGACTTTTTGAATGTAAAATTTGCTTGAATAATTAGCAGACATTATGTCGCGTTTAGGAAGCCCCTGATGTGCCTAAACAGTAGAATCCGCCCACAACTGACCCCATTTTGGAAACTAGACCCCTCAAAGAGCTTCTCTAGATGTATGGTGAGCACCCTGAACCCCCAGGTGCTTCGCAGAAGTTTATAACGTAGAGCAGTGAAAAAAAGAAAATCAAATTTTTTCCACAAAAATGATTTTTTAGCCCCAAATTTTTTATTTTCATAAGGGTAAAAGGAGAAAATGGACATCAAAATTGTGCAATTTCTCCTGAGTACACAGATACCCCATATGTGGGGAAAAAACACCGTTTGGGTGCACGGCAGGTTAAAGAAGGGAAGGAGCACTGTGTGACTTTTTAAATGCAAAATAGGCTGGAATCGAGAGCAGACGCCATGTCGCATTTGGAGAGCCTCTGATGCGCCAAAACAGTGGAAACCCCCCACAAGTGATCCCATTTTGGAAACTAGACCCCTCAAGGATTTGATCAAGGGGTATAGTGAACATTTTGAACCCAGAGGTACGACACAGAATTTGATAACATTAGGTCATCATATTGAATAAGTTGTCATTAGTTTTGAGCGCAAGTGCTTGCTACTTGAATTTGCATCGGTTACTTGGGTATGCACCAAGTATCGCGGGTGCTCGAGTGACATGCTCGAGACCCCGCACCGCATGTTTCTTGGTTGTTAGACACTCAAAAAAAATATGCATGGATGGCCTGTGTATCGCAGGCAATCCCCACTTCTTTTTTTTGCTGTGTAACAGCCACAAAACATATGTAGCAGAGGCTCAAGCACCCGAGTACCTGATGCAAACTCAAGTAGCGAGCACTTGTGCTCAACACTAGTTCCTATATCATATAGTCATCATTTTTTTTTCTTTACTTTTGAAAAAATAGTGATATTGGTAAAAGTTTTTCGATAAGAAAAAATTGGTAATTTGGCAAAAATGTATAAAATTTTACCAGTTTTACCACAAAAATATAGTTTTAACCCCAGATTTTACATTTTCACATGGGAAAATTAGTAAAAAAATGGCGCCAAAATGTGTCACACAATTTCGGCTGAACGTGGAAACACCTCATACGTGGCTGTACAGTACTGCTTAGCCACACAGTGAGACTCAGGAGAGACGGAGTGGTATTTGCCTCCTGGAGCGCAGATTTTCCTAGAGTAGTATGCAGACTCCATATACAGAGCCCCTAAGTGCTAGAAGAGCAGAATGCCCCTTCAAGTGACCCCATTTTGGAATCTGAATTTCTTTTGGGGGACGAGAAGTCATTTTGCTTTTCCAAAGCCCTTGTACTACCAGTAACTTGGAAGCCCCCTATATTTCCATTAACAGATGACAAACCTGAGTGAGGACTTGCTTTTTCTGTGGATATAATTGAAGCTGTTATTGGGAATATTTTACATAACATTTTGGATCACATTTATTCTGTGCTCTACCCTGAGCACTTTGGAGTTTCCATCTAATTCTCCAAATGACATGATTCAGATGAAACCCCCGAGGGATCCATTTACTATAATGAGGCAGCAGAGTTACTCTGGATCCAGTCTGGCCTCTGTTCAGTGTTGTCCTTGTTTTCAGAAGTACACAAAACTGTGGTCGACTGCACGCCTAAAAAGACGGACACCGCCGGATCGTAAGCCAGATGGTGTCCACAGTGCCTCCATCTGCCTCATTATAGGGAATCTTCCGCCGTGGGTTCGGTCTGAATCACGTATTTCAGAGATTTTCATGGAAATTCCAGTGTAAGTGCTCAGCGTCGAGCGCAGGATAAATATGAGCTGAACCTTACTGTGATCTTTGGGAGGCAGAATGAACAAATCAACAGCAGGTGAAGAATTGGTTTTGATTTATTTTTTTACACGGTTCCTCATGGGGTATAAGTGATTAGATGACTTTATTCTTCAAGTAGGTGTGATTACAGCGATACCAGATTTACAGTGGGGAAAAAAAGTATTTAGTCAGCCACCAATTTTGCAAGTTCTCCCACGTAAAAAGATGAGAGAGGCCTGTAATTTACATCATAGGCAGACCTCAACTATGAGAGACAAAATGAGAAAACAAATCCTGAAAATCACATTGTCTGATTTGGAAATACATTTTTTAAAAATTTTGGTGGAAAATAAGTATTTGGTCAATTACAAAAGTTAATCTCAATACTTTGTTATATATTCTTTGTTGTCAATGACAGAGGTCAAACGTTTTCTGTAAGTCTTCACAAGGTTGGCACACACTGTTGCTGGTATGTTGGCCTATTCCTCCATGCAGATCTCCTCTAGAGCAGTGATGTCTTGGGGCTGTCGCTGGGCAACACAGACTTTCAATTCCCTCCAAAGGTTTTCTACAGGGTTTAGATCTGGAGACTGGCTAGGCCACTCCAGTACCTTGAAATGCTTCTTATGATGCCACTCCTTCATTGCCCTGGCTGTGTGCTTGGGATCATTGTCATGCTGAAAGACCCAGCCACGTTTCATCTTCAATGCCCTTGCTGATGGAAGGAGGTTTGCACTCAAAATCTCATGATACATGGCCCCATTCATTCTTTCAAGTACACGGATCAGTTGTCTTGGTCCCTTGACAGAGAAACAGCCCCAAAGCATGATGTTGCCACCCCCATGCTTCACAGTAGGTATGATGTTCTTTAGATGCAACTCAGCATTCTTTCTCCTCCAAACATGCCAAGTTGTGTTTCTACCAAACAGTTCTAGTTTGGTTTCATCTGACCATATGACATTCTCCCAATACTCTTCTGGATCATCCAAATGCTCTCTAGCAAACTTCAGACGGGCCCGGGCATGTAATGGCTTAAGCAGGGGGACACGTCTGGCACTGCAGGATCTGAGCCCCTGGCGGCGTAGTGTGTTACTGATGGTAGCCTGTGTAACGTTGGTCCCAGCTCTCTGCAGGTCATTCATTAGGTCCCACCCTGTGGTTCTGGGATTTTTGCTCACCGTTCTTGAGATCATTTTGACCCCACGTGGTGAGATCTTGTATGGAACCCCAGATCGAGGGAGATTATCAGTGGTCTTGTATGTTTTCTATTTTCTAATTATTGCTCCCACAGTTGATTTCTTCACACCAAGCTGCTTGCCTATTGCAGATTCAGTCTTCCCAGCCTGGTGCAGGGCTACAATTTTGTTTCTTGTGTCCTTCGACAGCTCTTTGGTATTCACCTTAGTGGAGTTTGGAGTGTGACTGTTTGAGGTTGCGGACAGGAGTCTTTTATACTGCTAACAAGTTCAAACAGGAGCCAGTACTACAGGTAATGAGTGGAGGACAGAGGAGCCTCTTAAAGAAGTTACAGGTCTATGAGAGCCAGAAATCTTGCTTGTTTGTAATTGACCAAATACTTATTTTCCACCAAAATTAGAAAAAAATTCAATTCAGACAATGTGATTTTCAGGATTTGTTTTCTAATTTTGTCTCTCATAATTGAGGTCTACCCATGATGTCAATTACAGGCCTCTCTCATCTTTATAAGTGGGAGAACTTGCACAATTGGTGGCTGACCAAATACTATTTTTCCCCACTGTATATTGGGTTTTTATGTTTGGCTGCTGTCACATACTAAAAGACGCTTTTTTTTGCCAAAACTAGTGTTTGTATCGCCATATTTTGAGAGCTATAATTTTTCCATATTTCTTCTTGATTGCTTGTTTTTTGCGGAATGAGTTGATGTTTTTATTAGTACCATTTTTGGGCACATTTTTGATTGCTTTCTATTCCGATTTTTTGGGAGGCCAAATGAACAAAACCAGCAATTCATGAATTGTTTTTCTGTTTTTTTTTATGCCATTTCGCATGTGGTAAAATTGATAAAGCAGCTTTATTCTTCGAGTCTGTACGATTATAGCGATACCTCATTTATGTCATTTTTTAAATATTTTTGCACTTTTACATAATCAAAACTTTTATAGAAAAAATAATTATATTTGCATCTCTGTATGCTGAGAGTTGTAACCTTTTAATTTTTCCGCTGATGGAGCTGTATGGTGGCTTGTTTTTTTGCGGAACAATATGATGTATTCTGCAATTCCATTTTTATTTACATTCGTATGTTTGATCGCGTTTTATTCCACTGTTTTTCCAGGGGTATGATGAAAAAGCATAGTTTGCCATGTGTTTTTTTTTACGGTGTTCACTAGTGTGACACGTTTATAGATCGGGTTGTTCCAGATGCGACTATACCAAATATGTTTAATTTTTTTCTTTATTTTTATTTTTTACATAAAAAAATGTATTTATTACTGTAATATTTTTTAATTATTTTTTATGATTTTATTTTTAGATTTTTACAATTTTTTTTTACTTTTTTTAAACTTTTTTACTTAGTCCCTTTATGAAACTTTCACTTTTTTTTATTTTTTTCACAGGTATAATGCATTGCAATGCATGTTGAGGAGGTATTCAGCCTGACGAAGGCCAATGCTGAAATGCGTGTTGGGGTGGGCGAAATGTTGCTCTGTGTTCCCTCATCAGTACGTACATATCCCACTATTATATCATTGCTAGACTATCATTGTTCTATTCTTTATCTAACTTTTGAAGGTATGCAGTGGAGTTATCCATGCTATTTATGCTAGCCATACATTTTAGTCCATAATTGCTACATAGTCTTTTCTTGCACATATGCATTGACAAATATCATTCATTGATCTATCCTTATGCAACATTTTATACTCATACTTGCCGCCACTGCCTGGTATGGGACCCTTACTCCTAAACATTTTTTTTGTAATATTATTTTGCACATGCACCCCTTCCATGTTCTGTATGTTTTGTTATCTCCCTGATCCTTAGTAAAAAATAAATCTGTTTTCTGCATTTTGATTCTGGATTTTTTTTGGTCGGTTCTTTTTTGCTTTGTTTCTATGTGCAATTGACCAATACTCCAGGTTTACATCACAGATGACAACCACCTCTGTGATACATACCTATGTGTCCAGTAGCCACCTTACATACCTCCCCCCTCTGCCTAAAGCCATGGGGCTTGGTACCTTCTACTACTAGATACAGGATAATTGAGAGGGCATCGGCATTACCATGTAGCTTCCTGGCTCTATGTTCCACATTGAAGCTGTAATCCTGAAGGACTAGAAACCAGTTGGTATCTCAAGCATTTTTCCCCTTTTTCTCTCTCATCCACCTGAGTGGGGTATGGTCTGATACTAATTTACATTTTCGCCCTAACAGATAGTATCGTAATGTGTCCACCACCCACTTTATGGCCAAGCATTCCTTTTCTACGATGGAATAATTATTTTCACATGACAGCAGCTTCCTACTCAGGTAGAGCACGGGGTGCACCTCCCCATGTATCTTCAGAGAAAGAACTGCTCCTAAACCAACTTCTGAGGCATCTGTCTGGAGTACAATTTCCTTCTTAAAGTCGGGGGCAACCAGGACCGGCTGCCTACACGGAGCCACTTTCAGTTCTTGAAAGCCCGCCTCCACAGTCCATTTGGCCATAGCTGATTTTCTCCCCCTAAAAGATCAGTTGGGGTAGGCGGCAATCATGGCAAAGTTTTGATGAATTCCCTGTAGCACCCCACAATTCCCAGAAAGGCTCTAATTTGCTTCTTTGAGAGTGGTCTCGGCCAGTTTTGTGTTACGCACACGCCCGGACTGACTGGCGTGAGCATGATTAGTGATCCCACTGGACCATGAACTGAGGAGTGCCTGGAGGGGCGTAACTAAGTATCAACTCGGTCCGACCAAGGTCACAGGACAGCTCAGTCGACTCCGTGAACCAGGGAGGAACCGAGCAGAGGGACCAGGTGCTACTCCAGGTCAGACCCCGGTAACAGCTGTTGACCCACACCAGGGAATGCAGGAACAGGGAGGTTAGGCTGGCATATAGACAGGTGGGTACTGGCAGGCACGGCTGGTATGCAGACAGGTGGGTATTGGCAGGCACGGCTGGTATGCAGACAGGTGGGCACTGGCAGGCACGGCTGGCATGCAGACAGGTGGGCACTGGCAGGCACGGCTGGCATGCAGACAGGCGGGTACTGGCAGGTAGGAACGCAGGCAGGATAGGGACCAGTACAGACTGGGACACAGGAACCGAGCCGCAGGTGCGGTAGACAAGCAGAGCAGAGCAAAACCCGCAGATGCAGTAGACAAGCAGAGCAGAGCAAAACCCGAAAATGCGGTAGACAAGCAGAGCAGAGCAAAACCCGAAGGTGCGGTAGACAAGCAGAGCACAGCAAAACCCGCAGGTGCGGTAGACAAGCAGAGCAACACCTGCAGATGCGGTAGACAAGCAGAGCAGAGCAAAACCCGCAGGTGCGGTAGACAAGCAGAGCAGAGCAAAACCCGCAGATGCAGTAGACAAGCAGAGCAACACCTGCAGATGCGGTAGACAAGCAGAGCAGAGCAAAACCCGCAGATGCGGTAGACAAGCAGAGCAGAGCAAAGCCCGCAGGTGCGGTAAACAAGCAGAGCAGAGCAAAACCCGCAGGTGCGGTAAACAAGCAGAGCAGAGCAAAACCCGCAGGTGTGGTGAACAAGCTGAGCAGAGCGAAACTGCAGGTGCGGTGAACAAGCAGAGCAGAGTGAAACTGCCGGTGCGGTGAACAAGCAGAGCGGAGCAGAGCGAAACAGCCGGTGCGGTGGACAAGCAGAGCATAGCAAAACCGCAGGTGCGGTGGACAAGCAGAGCAGAGCAAAACCACAGGGGCGGTGGACAAGCAGAGCAGAGCGAAACCGCAGGTGCGGTGAACAAGCAGAGCAGAGTGAAACCGCAGGTGCGTTGAACAAGCACGGCAGAGCGAAACCGCAGGAGCGGTGAACAAGCAGAACCAGATACACACAAGGTACTTACAATGAAGTAGCGAGTGTACACAAAACACACAAACAGAAGTTCAGAGACAATGAGTTGGAGTTAGGTGCAGGTTCAGACACTGCAGGAAAAGGGAAGGTTCGGACATAGAGAGAAACAGGTAATGGGCTAGGACACAGTTCAGACAGGAACTGAACCAGGAATAAGATACAGGAATGAGCCTGGGAACTCAGTCCCCAGGGTGGCGGAGACAGACTAGAAGTCACAGATACAGGTAACAGGCCTGGGTAAACAGCCCCCAGGGGCGGAAACAGACAAGATACAGGACAGGACCTGGCAACTCAATTGCACAGAACACACTGAATGAAAGTGATGCTCAGGCACCCCCTAAAGGGCGGCACAGTGGTGCAGTGGTTAGCACTGCAGCCTTGCAGCGCTGGGATCCTGGGTTCAAATCCCGCCAAGGACAACATCTGCAAGGAGTTTGTATGTTCTCCCTGTGTTTGTGTGGGTTTCCTCCAGGTTCTCCAGTTTCCTCCCACACTCCAAAAACATACTGATAGGGAATCTAGATTGTGAGCCCCGATGGGGACAGCAACAATAATGTATGTAAAGCGCTGTGGAATATGTTAGCGCTATATAAAAATAAAGATTATTATTACTGGGTGGAGGAGGTTTAAGTATCCAGTGACTCACAGCAATAGGCTGGGGAGGCATTAGGAGTGCGCACACAGTAACTATAAGAATCAGACAGTAGCCGCGCAACCGCCCTAACCAATCAGACAAGAGACACAGCAGGTACTGGAGCAAAGTGTGCAGCCTGGATTGATAGGTAAGATGGCGGTCTTGCATGGTGGGAGGTGGTAAGCGATGCCAGCACGCCACCAGGGATGTTACATTTTGGATTACGTCCACTTAACTGATCTTGGGTTTGCTCTCATCTCTATCTTCTACACATCCTAGGTAGTTGGCCTCTTCTTTTCCCATGGCACATTGTTTTGGATTTATCGAAAACCCCGCCTTCCTAAAAATATCTAACACTGCCTGGACCTTTCACAGATGACTTCTCCAATCTGGGCTGAAGATTACAATATCGTCTAGGTATGCCGCGGCGTAATTGTTATGGGGTGCGAGGATCTGGTTCATGGCCCTCTGGAAGTTGGCTGGGGCTCCCTGAAGTTCAAATGGCATCTGGACGTATTGGAAGCATCCATTTTGCATAGAAAAAGCCGTGTTCTCTTTGGCTTCTTGTGACATAGGGATTTGCAAATAACCCTTGGTTAAATCCAAGGTGGTTATGTATCTTGCCGGCCCATGTCTCTAGATCAGTCCATTGACACGGCATTGGATACGCGTCAAACTTCTTCAGTTTCCTATGATTGTTACAGAACCTCCATTCGACATCGGGTTTTGGAACCAAGACAATCGTTCTAGAACACCTGCTCTTGGATACCTCAATGACTCAGAGACTCAACATGCGCCTTACTTCTTTGGAGATCAGCTCTCACCAGGCCTCTGGAATTCGATATTGCTTCAAGCTCACCCGCATATGGGGTTCTGTCAGAACCTAGTGTTCCATGACCTTTGCACACCCCGGCAAATCTGAGAACAGGTCTCTGTTCTGCTGCAGCAACTCCTGACACTGCTGTGTTTGGGTCTTCAACAGTGTCTCCACTATTGCGACTTCTTACAGGATCTGCTTCTGGCTTGATCAGCAAACACGGCGTTTCAATTGGCTCTCTGTCTTGCCACGGCTTTCAAAGATTGACGTGCTACACTTGGTACGATTTTCGTCTTCCTTGTTGATGAACCTAGTAGTTCACTTCACCAAGTTTCTCCACCACCACATAGGTGTCTTGCCATTTGACCAAGAACTTACCCTCCACTGTGGAAATAAGTACAAGGACTCAGGACTTGTGGAACTTCCCGGATAGAAAACAACAGATACGGAAGGAGACAGTCCCAGTCTCGACCGTCATTCTCTATGACCTTCAGCATACTCTTCAATGTTATGATGAACCTCTCCACAAGGCCGTTCATCTGGGGATGGTGCACTGATGTCTTCAGTTGTGTAATTTGCAGGGCCTTACACAGTTCCCTCATCACCTTACTCATAAAGGGTGTTCCTTGGTCGATCAGGATCCTTATCGGTAATCCTGTCTGGGAAGAAACGTGTACCAACTCGCGGGCTATACTTTTTGCAGAGGAGTTTCTCAGGGGAACCGCTTCAGGGTACCGCGTAGCATAGTCAAGGATGACCACAAGCAGACTTAACCAAGGGAAAGACCAAGTCCATGGCAATTCGCTCAAACAGCACTTCTATGATGGGTAATGGCATGAGGGGGACTTCGAAAGTGAGAGGAAGGGGCGGTTATCTGGCAGGTGGGACAGGACCTGCAATACTTTTCCGTCTCCTGCGCTATATGGTTTATGACAGTTACATTATTGAACGCCTCCTTTAGAGTTAGGTCCCTATGTTGGCCGGACCCAAAATTTTTGTTTGTCACCCCTAATGCAGGAATGTCATGCTCAGAAGTCACTACCTCCTCATCCCCCAAAAGGACACAGAAGGAAACTCGCCAGACTCTAGGTGTGGTGACACTTCTTACCCAAGCAACCTAGCCCTGTCCCCATCCCCCACAAGTCCCAAAACAAACAAAAGTCCCGGCCTATGATAATAGGGTGTGATAAGTGCTGGACCACGCCAACCTCGTGGGCCTCCCTTGGCCCATTTCAATGTCCTCTCTGGCCACTGGATTGTCTTTAGCATCCCCGTGAATTGAGCGGATGCCCACCTTCTTCCCAGGGATCAGTTGGAAAGGAAGTGTGGCCCTCATGAGGGTCACCAAACTCCCTAAATCTAGCAGTCCAGTCACTTGCCGACCATTCACAATAACAGGACAAGCTTTGGGCCCCTCACTGGGTGGGAAGTTCACACTGCAGGCCGGATATGCATAGTATGAACAGCAGCGAGCCAGCTTATAGTCCATCTGTTCGGAGGTCAAGGGACAACAAATGGCTATATGACCTGGACTGTGACATTTCCAGCATATAATATCGCCAGCTAGGACCTTCAACATAACCTCCCCCGCGACTTGGGACCTTGGATGCCCCACCCCCTTTTGGGCCTCCGCCCCCTATTGAGACCCCCAGTATGGAGTGGGTTGCCTCCCCAAGGGACCCTTAACCACTTGATACCTTTTGACCAGTCCGACGAGGTCTGGGGACCATCCTGGGCAACCTAAGTCTGTATTGGCCTTGGAAGGAAGTGCACAAACTGGTCTATTATCACTCTACCATCTGCGCAGGGGTAGAGGACTCTGGCTGCAATCATTTTTTGTGCAGCAGATCAAACATTTGGGAGCGAGGGATTTGTCACAGTGATTACACCCAGCGGTGGACCTGTTGTGCCCTGACAGTCATTGTCTCTCCCAAGCACCCCAAAATTTCAGTTTTCACTTTCATATATTCCTTGGTGTTTTGTAAGGTTACATCATAGTAGGCCTTCTGGGGCTCCCCCGTTAAGTATGGCGTCAGCACTTCCACCCATTGCTCTGGCGGGAGTTTCTCCCTCTCGGCGAACCTTTCAAAAACAGTCAAAAAGGCCTCTATGTCTTCACCCTCAGTCATTTTCTGCAGTGCTCTCCTCACCACCTTCCGGATGGAAAAATCATCAGCTGACCTTGGAGTCAGAGCTGCCACCGTGCCACAAACTGCTTTGGTGTGTAAATCAAACTGCTGCTGCTGTTGTCACAACAGTTGTGGGAAAGACTTAGTGAACACAGAGGGAAGAGGGAAAGGGAGCCCAGACATCATGGAAAACGGGAGGGTGGAGACCTCCTAGTCTGGTCTAGTGTCACCCCGTCTCAACTACCCTCCCTATATTGGCTCCTCGCCAATCGCCGCACACGTGCCTCACCCTAACTTTCCCTGGCGTAAGGCTAAGGCTAGGGAAGGGAGGAGATGAGCACTAGTCAATCTCACTAAACTCTATAGGGTATACAAACAGGGGGAGATTGCTTAGCTTTAGATGAACTCCAGACAAATGCGCACTCGGCCTCAAGCTCCAGAGAGGACGAAGTACTGCTCTTGCTAAGCCTTCACAAGTAGTAATGAATATAGCCGGCACCTCCCTCTCAGACACACTAGGTATTTAAACACCCAGGCCAGAGAGCTAATTAGCCAGAGGGAGGTAGCCGCTAGGTCCTAGAGACAGCCTCTCATCTAAGAAGTTATATATAATGCCAAACATAGAGATCTCCTGCAACCAACTGCAGGGCGACTGTCTGTCACCTCGGATACACCCGTGACAGCTGTTGATGGTGCTGCTGCTGTATCTATTGCATAAGTTGCTTATTCGTCTCTTGTTGCTCCAGCTTTTGTTGTTGATGTTGCTACTGCTGCTGAAGTTGGGCTTGCACCAGGTGTTTAAGCAGGTCCTCCATGTTGTTTAATGTTGCTTGCTGCTGTAACGGTGCTCAGGGTGGTAGCCGCAGGCGAGTGTCATGTGTCCGACACCCCGGCACGTTACAGACAATTTTGGGTCCTGGCTGAGTGTTAGGGTTGTGAGGACCTTGTGCCTGTAGCCGATGGTATTGGCTGGCCAGGACATCGAGTTCCACAGATTATTAAAGTAGATGTAGTGTCGGCGTCCCTGCCTCCTGCTAGGCAGAGACGCCGCTCCTCTCACCTCCCTGCTCCGTCCTCGGCGTCCTCTTCCCGCGCTGCTGGCAGTGCTCGCCGCTTCCCGGGCACTGTGCTTAGGGCGCGCGTGCTCCCTCTCTCTTAAAGGGGCCGCGCGCGCCATCCTTAGGAGTCCCCGGCCAATTGCCGGTGGAGCTCCCATATATAAGGCACCTCCTCCAAAATGGAGGTGCCCGAGCTAAGTTGTTGCAAAGCCTTTCACCTCTGCTTCAGCCCTCAGGTCCCGTTGCCAGTCTGCTTTCCAGCTCTGTCTACCTGCCTGCATTCCTGCGGTCCGATAGTCTGTCTACCTTCATCCGCCAGTCTGTCTATGGACCAGTCCGTCTGCGGATCAGGAAGCACCTGCCTGATACCTGCCTGATACCTGCCTGATACCTGCCTGAGACCACCTGCCAGCCAGCCGAGAGACTCTTACCCGCTCACCTGGGAGCGCTCACCTGCTACCCGCCAGCTAGCCTACCTGGAGGCTCTGCCGTCACTTGCCGTGACCACCTGCCAGCCAGCCGAGAGACTCTTACCCGCTCACCTGGGAGTGCGCACCTGCTACCCGCCTGCTAGCCTACCTGGAGGCTCTGCCGTCACTTGCCGTGACCACCTGCCTGTCTAGAGACTGTTCCCGTCACTTGCCGTGACCTCCTGCCCTTCTACCCAGAGACTGTTCCTGTCCCTTGCCGTGACTACCTGCCCGCCTTCCCTGGGAGCCACCCGCTTCCTTACAAGGACTGCCCTTTGTATAGTAGCTCAGAGGTTCCACCTCCCAGACCCGTTACAGTTTGCTCGGGCCATGGAACCCGGTGGCACCCAAGCTCCCTCGCTCTCGGACCTATGTCATGAACTTTCCTGTCAGAGGTCCCAACAGGACTCCATCTTGGACCACATGCGTAGTGTTCACTCCCGCCTGGACACACTGACTGCCTCGTCGGGAGCTGCTTCCACTCGCACAACTACTACCCCGGCAGCGGCGCTGCCCATCAATACCATGGCATCCCTTCCCGGTCCCCGCCTTACCGCCCCGCCTCGTTTTGGTGGAGATCACGGTCAGGCACGGGGCTTCATTAACCTGTGCAACCTGCACTTCGAACTTTTGGCACACCAGTTTTCCACCGACCGAGCCAAAGTGGCCTTCATCATGTCCCATCTCACTGGGGAGGCACTGGCTTGGCTAAATCCTCTATGGGAGAGAGGAGACCCCCTGGTGTCCAACCTGCCAGCCTTTCTCACGGCCTTCCGGAAAGTCTTCGACGAACCAGGACGAAAGACCTCATCCGCCTCATCTCTACTACGCCTCCGTCAAGGGAGTCTCACCGTGGGCCAATATGCCATACGGTTCCGTACCCTTGCTTCTGAGCTTGCTTGGGATAACGACGCCCTGGTGTCCGTCTTCTGGGAGGGTCTATCCGGCCGGATTAAAGATGAACTTGCCGGTCGAGACACTCCTACCACTCTCGACGACTTAATAACACTTGTCACCCGGATTGACATCCGGTTCCAGGAGCGTACCAAAGAGGTCACCCGTGAGAGGAGGTCTCCTCGCCTTGCTCCTACCTTCCAGAATCCCGTCACTTCCTCTGTTACTCCCCAGGCGCACTCACCCGAGCCTATGCAGGTCGACCAGACCAAGATGGTCAAAACCCGTCTAGAGTCACGCCGTGCCGAGGGGAGTTGCTTCTACTGTGGTAGTAAGGAGCACCGGATCCGTTCCTGCCCGGAGAGGTCGGGAAACGCCTGTGTTGCTCAGAGAGGTCGTCCTAGACAAGAATAAACCCTCTCCAACTCTGATGCTGTCGGTCTCTATCATCTGCGGGGAGAACCGTTACTTTGAACTAGCTCAACTTGATTCTGGAGCTGCCGGAAATCTCATTTCTCAGTCCCTGGTAGAGAAATACCGCATTCCCACCAAACCTCTGGTCGAACCCTTATCTGTCGCCTCCGTGGACGGGGGTCTCTTACCGCATCCCATCCAACTTATCACCGAACCCATAACTCTGCAGGTGGGAATGCTGCACTCTGAGAGCATCGTCTTTCATGTTCTACCTGGACTCTCTCATGCCCTTTTGCTTGGCCTACCTTGGCTCCAGAGACATGCACCCGTGCTTGATTGGCAGACCGGAGAAGTCCTTCGCTCGGGACAGGACTGCCATAAGACTTGTTTAGTTCCCGTTCGTCCTGCCCGTGTTTCTCCTCCCCCAGCCAATCTACCCGGCCTGCCGGTACCCTATTGGTCTTATGCTGATGTCTTTAATAAAAAGGAAGCAGAGACATTACCTCCTCATAGACCATACGATTGCCCTATCGACTTGGTACCTGGCGCTACTCCGCCCCGAGGGCGTATCTACCCTTTGTCCGCTGCTGAGACCCGGTCCATGTCTGAATATATCGAGGAGAACCTGGCCCGGGGATTTATCCGGAAATCTACCTCCCTGGCGGGAGCAGGCTTCTTCTTCGTTAAAAAGAAGGACGGCTCACTCCGTCCCTGCATAGACTATAGAGGCCTTAACCAGATCACGGTGAAGAATAAATAGCCCCTTCCGCTCATTCCTGAATTATTTGACCGTCTGAGGGGGCTAGAATCTTCACCAAGCTGGATCTCCGTGGGGCCTATAACCTGGTTCGTATCTGTCAGGGGGATGAATGGAAGACGGCATTCAACACCCGGGACGGCCACTATGAATACCTCGTAATGCCCTTCGGTCTCTGTAATGCTCCCGCCGTCTTTCAAGAGTTGGTCAATGATATCTTCCGTGACCTTCTCTACTTCTGCGTGGTGGTATACCTGGATGACATCTTGGTCTTCTCTCCGGATCTCCCCACACACCGGAGGGACGTTCGTCAGGTCCTGCTCAGGCTCAGGCAAAACCACCTCTACGCAAAACTTGAGAAGTGCCTCTTTGAGCAGACCTCGCTTCCTTTTCTGGGCTACATCATCTCTCAGACCGGTCTACGAATGGATCCTGAGAAACTTTCTGCCATCCAGAAGTGGCCCCAACTGGAGGGGTTGAAGGCTATCCAGCGGTTCTTGGGCTTCGCCAACTACTACCGCCTCTTCATTCCACACTTCTCTTCCCGGACTGCCCCTATCTCTGCGCTCACCCGTAAGTGCGCTAATCCCAAAGAATGGCCGTCCAAGGCAGAGGAGGCCTTCCTGTCTTTGAAACAAGCTTTCTCCTCCGCTCCTGTGCTGCACCGTCCGGACAGCAACAAACAATTCTTCTTAGAAGTAGACGCTTCCTCCTCCGGAGCCGGAGCGGTGCTCACCCAAAAGTCGTCATCCGGAAGAATGGTAACCTGCGGCTTCTTCTCCAAACTCTTCTCCTCATCTAAGCGCAATTATTCTATAGGAGACCGAGAATTGTTAGCCATTAAGTTGGCACTGGAGGAGTGGCGTTACCTGCTCGAGGGGGCTCTTCACCCGGTAATAATCTACACGGATCACAAAAACTTGGCTTATCTCCAGAGCGCCCAAAGACTTAACCCGCGCCAAGCCCGGAGGTCCTTGTTCTTCGCCCGCTTTGATTTCATTCTTCATTTTCGTCCGGCAGACAAAAATATCAAAGCTGATGCCTTGTCCCGATCCTTTTTGTTCTCCGATCTAGAGGAGGAGCCAAAGCACATCATCGACCCCGCCAAGGTAATGCTGGTGGCTCCCGTGGATCTAAATCGTCTTCCACCCGGTAAGACGTTCGTAACAGTACCTGATCGTGAGAAAGTCCTACACTGGGGACATTCGTCTAAGCTAGCTGGCCATGCTGGCCAGAAAAAGACCCTCCAGCTTATTACCCAGCATTACTGGTGGCCTACCCTGCACAAGGACGTAATAGACTTTGTCTCAGCCTGTGCGTCCTGCGCCCGCAACAAGGTTCCTAGACATCTGCCAGCCGGCCGCCTTCTGCCTCTTCCCATACCTGCTGCCCCGTGGCAGCATATAGCCATGGACTTTATAACGGATCTCCCTGTCTCTGCTGGTTGCACGGTCATTTGGGTGGTCGCTGACCGCTTCTCTAAGATGGCTCACTTCATCCCCCTGCCGGGCCTTCCGTCTGCATCTGAATTGGCTAAAGACTTTATCCATCATATTTTCCATCTTCATGGTCTCCCTCTCCACATCGTATCCGACCGAGGAGTTCAGTTCACCTCTCGCTTCTGGAGAGCCATGTGTAAACTGCTGGGGGTCACCTTGGACTTCTCCTCTGCTTATCACCCACAGTCCAATGGTCAAGTAGAGCGGATCAACCAAACTTTAACCAGTTACCTCTGGCACTTTTTTAATGCCCACCATTCCGACTGGGTGGATCTTTTACCGTGGGCTGAATTTTCCTATAATAATCACGAGAGCGAGTCTTCCTCCGAATCCCCGTTTTTCATTGTCTACGGTCAACATCCTTGGATCCCGTTTCCCGTCTCTGCCTTGGTGCATAATCCGGCCGCGGAATCTCTTGTTAGCGAATTCTCCTCCATTTGGGAGAGTACCAGATCCGCACTTCTTCAGTCCTCTGAGCGGATGAAGAAACAGGCTGACAAAAGACGTCTGGATCCGCCCCAATTCCGTCCTGGAGATAAAGTCTGGCTCTCGTCCAAATATGTCCGGCTCAGGATTCCTTCCTACAAGTTAGGGCCTCGGTTCATCGGCCCACTGGAAGTTATCAAACAAATCAACCCGGTGGCCTATAAATTGAAACTCCTGGCCAACTTGCGGATCCCCAACTCCTTCCATGTATCTCTCCTCAAACCCGTGGTACTTAACTCTTTTTCCAAGTCTACAGGTACGCCTCCTGCTCCGGTTTCCGCTGAAGACGAGTTTGAGGTAGAGAACATTCTGGCCACCTAAAGGGTAAGAGGAAAGACCTTTTTTCTAGTGGATTGGAAGGGGTTTGGTCCTGAGGAGAGAACGTGGGAGCCCCGGGAGAACATCCATGCCCCGCTCATCCTTGATAAATTTCTCTCCGGCCTAAAAAAGGGGGGGCCTAAAGGGGGGGGTACTGTAGCGTCGGCGTCCCTGCCTCTTGTTAGGCAGAGACGCCGCTCCTCTCACATCCCTGCTCCGTCCTCGGCGTCCTCTTCCCACGCTGCTGGCAGCGCTCGCCGCTTCCCGGGCACTGTGCTTAGGGCGCGCGCGCTCCCTCTCTCTTAAAGGGGCCGCGCGCGCCATCCTTAGGAGTCCCCGGCCAATTGCCGGTGGAGCTCCCATATATAAGGCACCTTCTCCAAAATGGAGGTGCCCAAGCAAAGTTGTTGCAAAGCCTTTCACCTCTGCTTCAGCCCTCAGGTCCCGTTGCCAGTCTGCTTTCCAGCTCTGTCTACCTGCCTGCATTCCTGCGGTCCGATAGTCTGTCTACCTTCATCCGCCAGTCTGTCTATGGACCAGTCCGTCTGCGGATCAGGAAGCACCTGCCTGATACCTGCCTGATACCTGCCTGATACCTGCCCGAGACCACCTGCCAGCCAGCCGAGAGACTCTTACACGCTCACCTGGGAGCGCTCACCTGCTACCTGCCAGCTAGCCTACCTGGAGGCTCTGCCGTCACTTGCCGTGACCACCTGCCAGCCAGCCGAGAGACTCTTACCCGCTCACCTGGGAGCGCTCACCTGCTACCCGCCTGCTAGCCTACCTGGAGGCTCTGCCGTCACTTGCCGTGACCACCTGCCTGTCTAGAGACTGTTCCCGTCACTTGCCGTGACCTCCTGCCCTTCTACCCAGAGACTGTTCCTGTCCCTTGCCGTGACTACCTGCCCGCCTTCCCTGGGAGCCACCCGCTTCCTTACAAGGACTGCCCTTTGTATAGTAGCTCAGAGGTTCCACCTCCCAGACCCGTTACAGTAGACTTCTGTTGAAACATGGGAACATTACTGAACTTAATGAGGGTTATGTACAAGGGATAGCAGATACACAGTATTAAGAAATGACTGAAGAAAAAATCCAGCTTCGTAAAATTTCAAGATTTTCAAGAGCGTTTCGAACGCTCATGGCGTTCTTTATCAGAGCTCTGATAAAGCACTGATAAAGAACATCATGAACATTCCAAACACTTTTCTTCATCCATTATGGATTTTTATGACTTTTAAGCTGCTTTGGGACCCTCACTAGTCCTATAGTCTCAGTCCTCTTTAGGTCTGTACCTTTGGCATTTATAAACCTCAGGGTTTCTTGTGACATGTCGTCCTATCCAAGGATCCCATTAAGATGGAAGGCTACTCGGTCTCTTCTGTCAATTCCTGGTAGTGCTACCTCATTGTCCCTTCGTCTCCTTTGCTGTAGGTTCCCCAAAATGGCAACACTGCACACTTGTCACTTCTTCAGACTCTAAGGGTTTATGCACACAATCTGTACTGTCAGCGCTTTGAACGCAGTATACTTTATGCTGCTTCCAAAGCGCTGCATGCAGGTGAATCCGCAAGTGCTCATTGAACCTTGCAGATTCACCGCAATCAGTACATTTCACTGATATAATTTCTCTTGCGGAGACTAGCGACTCCGCAAGAGAAATTGACATGCTGCAGTCTGGAAAGACGCGTCGCATGTCCGTGTCTGCGGGTGATCCTCAGGTGCCTGGAGACGCATTGTGGGCATGGAATTTCTTGAAATACCATCCATTTTGCTTGTAATGCAGAATGCTGCGGTTAACACGCAGCGCAAGTGCGCTGCATCCAATCCACAGCGTTTCCTAATCCTGTGCACATACCCTAACTCCTATATCTCTCCTTAGCACTAAGCCCCCCCCCCCCGTGGGATGGTCCCAGCATTAACACTCTCCCGGACCCTGCCGTCTGTTGCTGGGGAAATGTACCCTTTCACCTACATTCTACAGTCATGGCCAAAAGTTTTGAGAATGACACCAAAATTATATTTTCACATGATCTGCTGGCCTCTGGTTTTTATTAGTGTTTGTCTGATGTTTATATCACATACAGAAATATAATTGCAATCATATTATGAGTACCAATAGGTTATATTGACAGTTAGAATGAGTTAATGCAGCAAGTCAATATTTGCAGTGTTGCCCCTTCTTCTTCAAGACCTCTGTAATTCTCCCTGGCATGCTCTCAATCAACTTTTGGACCAAATCCTGACTGATAGCAGTCCATTCTTGCATAATCAATGCTTGCATTTTGCCAGAATTTGTTGGTTTTTGTTTGTCCACCCGTCTCTTGATGATTGACCACAAGTTCTCAATGGGATTAAGATCTGGGGAGTTTCCAGGCCATGGACCCAAAATCTCTATGTTTTGTTCCATGAGCCATTTAGTTATCACCTTTGCTTTATGGCAAGGTGCTCCATCATGCTGGAAAAGGCATTGTTGGGCGCCAAACTGCTCTTGGACGGTTGGGAGAAGTTGCTCTTGGAGGACATTCTGGTACCATTCTTTATTCATGGCTGTGTTTTTAGGCAAGACTGTGAGTGAGCCGATTCCCTTGGCTGAGAAGCAACCTCACACATGAATGGTTTCAGGATGCTTTACAGTTGGCATGAGACAAGACTGGTGGTAGCGCTCACCTCTTCTTCTCCGAATAAGCTGTTTTCCAGATGTCCCAAACAATCGAAAAGGGGATTCATCAGAGAAAATGACTTTGCCCCAGTCCTCAGCAGTCCACTCCCTGTACCTTTTGCAGAATATCAGTCGGTCCCTGATGTTTTTTCTGGAGAGAAGTGGCTTCTTTGCTGCCCTCCTTGAAACCAGCCCTTGCTCAAAGAGTCTCCGCTTCACAGTGCGTGCAGAAGCACTCACACCAGCCTGCTGCCATTCCTGAGCAAGCTCGGCACTGCTGGTAGTCCGATCCCGCAGCTGAAACAGTTTTAAGATACGGTCCTAGCGCTTGCTGGTCTTTCTTGGGCGCCCTGGAGCCTTTTTGACAACAATGGAAGCTCTCTCCTTGAAGTTCTTGATGATGCGATAGATTGTTGACTGAGGTGCAATCTTTGTAGCTGCGATACTCTTCCCTGTTAGGCCATTTTTGTGCAGTGCAATGATGGCTGCACGTGTTTCTTTAGAGATAACCATGGTTAACTGAAGAGAAACAATGATACCAAGAACCAGCCTCCTTTTAAAGTGTCCAGTGATGTCATTCTTACTTAATCATGACTGATTGATTGCCAGCCCTGTCCTCATCAACACCCACACCTGTGTTAATGGATCAATCACTAAAACGATGTTAGCTGCTCCTTTTAAGGCAGGACTGCAATGATGTTGAAATGTTTTTTGGGGGTTAAAGTTCATTTTCTGGGCAAATATTGACTTTGCAAGTACAGTAATTGCTGTTAAGTTGATCACTCTTTGACATTCAGGAGTATATGCAAATTGCCATTACAAAAAATGAAGCAGTAAACTTTGGAAAAATTACTATTTGTCTCATTCTCAATACTTTTGGCCATGACTGTACATACCTCCCAACTTTTGAAGAACAGAAAGAGGGACAAATTTTGGCCACGCCCCTGGCCACACCCAAACCACGCCCATTTACCATTATCTTTCTCCCCTGGCAGGAGGAGATGTCAGAGGAGCGCTGGTAGTGAGGGAAATTCAGCAGACGCCGAGACTGCAGGGTGCAGAACCAAATCCTGGACTGTCCGCTATATCCAGGACAGTTGGGACTAGAGATGAGCGAATGGATTCCCGGGTCTCTGGTCCAGCATCCAGATCAGTGCTACCTAGCGGCTGGATGGGAAGCCGTGAATCTCTTATCTTCAGAGGCAGTGCGGTCTCTTGTTGGAACCTTTAGATTATTTTTTGTTCCTTCATTCACAGTTGGAGCCGCCAGAACTTTCTCATCATTATGTAGCTTCACTATACGACATCCGGCTTTTTAGTGTCTGTAAGGCTGTGTTCACACATTGCAGAAATACTGTGTTTTATGTTTTCAGCAGATATCCGCACCAAACTCAACAATAACAATCTCTTCCGCCTTATTTGATGCGTTTTTGGTGCAGATGTGAAGGCGCGTTTTTAAGGTGCTTGTTATAGTACAGAAAATCTTTGATTTTGGACTTAATGAAGTGTCTGCTTTTTTTAAGGCTCCACATGGAAGCGTCTGAAGACGCTGCTGAACTCTGCAGTAGTAATGAGCAAGCGTGTATTGTTAACCCTTTCGGTGTGCTCGGCACTTATGTTAGTGCCGCCATGGCTGCATGTGTCACGGCATCCTGCACGTGTCACAGCTATCTAATAGCCGCAACACATGCAGCTGCGGTGGCTCAAACATAGATGTCGAGTACGCCGAAAATGCTCAGTGAGCACACGAGTGTCTGCACCGAAAGGGTTAACAATACATGCTCGCTCATCACTACTCTGCGGTTTTGGTGCATTTTTTCTCTATAGGCTTTTTCTGAAAAAAAAAAAGCATGGAGAAAAGAAACGCTGCTGCATTTTTAAGTGCAGAATCAAAGCTTTTCTGTACTATTAAAAAGCGTTAAAAGCTCTGCTTCATATCTGCCCCCAAATCACATCAAATAGGTGGGAAAACACATAAAAGAAACGCAGCAAACACCAATAATCAGAGAAGATTGTTACTGCGTCGTGAGGTGCGGACACCTGCAGAAAAAAAGCAGCAAAAAAGAATGCAGCATTTATGCTACGTGTGAACACGGCCTCAGCATTACAGTTTCATTAAATTTTTTATGGGTTTAATAAAGAAAAAATATCAATCACGCCATTTTGTTTACGCCATTTACCGATCCCCGTAAATAATCTGTGCGGGTCGTTACGATTACAGGGACACCAAATATGTCCATGTTATATGCTGATTTGTGATGTTCATTATTTTTTACAAAACGCATTAAAAATGACAAGATTTTTTTCATTATCAAATGTTTTTTATTATTTTTTAGCAATTTTATAGGCTGAAAAAAATCTCTTATTCTCCCTGTAAAATAAAATGACATATATAGTAACCAGCAGTGCATTTAGAGCAGTGCAACAAGCCTATAGGCAAAGCCTGCAGTACAAGTCAAGTAGACAGAATTCCAGCAACAAATTTACTAGAGCTGGTGGCTCAGCAGGATAAATGTCTGCTGTGTCAATAATGCTTTAAGGTTGTGGTGGGTTCAAGACCAGGGACTCATAGAAAAAAAAAATATTTATTTTTATAATTGTTCACAAATTTACTACTTTTATTTATAGGATCAAAAAAATCATTTTCTTCAGCTCAGTATACAGGCACCATAAAAATACATTGCTATACACAATTTATTTCTATGGAGATGTATACTCTGCAGTATGTAAGTCCCGGCAGATGTGATCACAGGAGAAAGAAGAGGTGAGAGTAATATAATTTAATTTATTAACTGAACAAGGGAGCGGCCCCGTCCTCCCGAGGAGGAGTAACTACAGAGCAACATGGGAGAGGTAAGTATAAATAGAACCCAGGAGAACAGCTGAGCCATGATGGGACACAGGACTGAGCCCTGAAATCGGGACAGTCCGGCAGATACGGGATGGTTGGGAGCTATGCATTCTATGCAACCACTACCTTATGCTCTAAGTCCTAACCTATGACTTTCATGCATCACATCACTATACATTATAATACTTTACGTTATCAGATTACATAGGTAAACATCTTACACTTCACATGATACTGTAGTATCAGCGTCTCAGCCCCCTGACAGGCAGAGACGCCGTCCCTCTTACCTCTGCGCTCCCCACCCGGCGTCCTCCAGCGCTCCTGCTTCTGCTGCCGGCCAATGGCCAGATGACCTCTCATATAAAAGGCACCTCCCGCCCGCCTGCATACCTGGAAGCACCTGCCTGTTACCTGCCGTGCCTGCCAGCCCACTTACCTGGAAGCACCTGCCTGTTACCTGCCATGCCTGCCAGCCCGCTTACCTAGAAGCACCTGCCTGTTACCTGCCATGCCTACCAGCCAGTCTACCTGGAGGCTCCAGCTTGTTACCTGCCGTGTCTGCCAGTCTGTCTGCCCGGATCACCCGTCAGCCTGCCTGCCGTGCTCATCTGCTGTACCGGTCAGTCCCTGCCTTCTGACCCGTGGGAATCACCTGCTCTCATACAAGGTCGGTCCCAGAGTAGCACTTGGTCCCTCTGCTCAGTCTTTCCCTGGTCACGGAGTCGATTGAGCCGCCGTACGACCTTGGTCGGTCCGAGTTGATACCTAGTTACGCCCCTCTGGTCCTTCCTTGCACCGCAGCACAGAGGTTCCACCACCTGGATTCATAACAGTTTGCACGGGCCATGGAACCCGGTGGCCCCCAGGCCCCTTCGCTTGCTGACCTGTACCAGGAGGTTTCTCGTCAGAGATCCCAACAGGAAACCATCCTGACCTACCTGCGGTCTGTCAACTCTCGCCTGGACACGCTGTCTCTTCCACCTGTGTCCGCCTCAAGTCGAGCGACACCCGCTCCGGCAGCCCCGCTGCCTACCAATACCACGGCATCCAGCCTAGGACCCCGGTTTTCTGCGCATCCTCGTTTTGGAGGTGACCCCGTCCTATGTCGGGGCTTTCTGAACCAGTGCACGCTGCACTTTGAACTTCTGCCACATCAGTTTCCCTCCGACCGGGCCAAGGTGGCGTTCATCATGTCTCACCTCACCGGGGAAGAATTGGCATGGCTAAACCACCTAGGGGAGAGAGGGGATTCCCTGGTGTCCGATCTTCCGGCTTTCCTCACTGCCTTCCAGAAGGTCTTCGATGAACCCGGACAAAGGATTTCTACTGCCTCCTCATTGCTCCGTCTCCGCCAAGGGAGTCTCACCGTGGGCCAGTATGCCATACGGTTCCGTACCCTCGCTTCTGAGCTTGCCTGGGACAACGAGGCCCTGGTGTCTACCTTCTGAAAGGGTCTTTCCGGTCGGATTAAGGACGAGTTAGCCGGCCGGGACATTCCTACCACCCTGGATGACCTGGTGTCACTAGCTACCCGGATTGACATCCGTTTCCTAGAACATGCTAGGGAGACTACCCGGGAGAGATTTCCCCGTCTTGCTCCTGTTTTCCAGAAACCGGCTTCCCAAACAGCAACTTCCCAAGCACGCTCACCCGAACCCATGCAGATCGACCAGACCAAGATGGTCAAGTCTCGCCAAGAAACACGCCGAGCCGAGGGGAGCTGTTTCTACTGTGGTAGTAAGGAGCACCTGATCCGCTCCTATCTGGTGAAGCCGGGAAACTACAGTGTCTAGGACTGCTCGGAGAGGTCGTCCTAGGCAAGAGTAAATCCTCTCCGTTCTTGACTTTGTCCATCTCTACCTCCTGTGGAGAGAACCGCTTCTTTGAAACCGCCCATCTGGATTCCGGAGCCGCTGGGAATCTCATTTCCCAGTCCCTTGTAGAGAAGTATCAGATTCCTACCAAACCTCTGGCTGAACCTTTGGCAGTCGCTTCCTTGTATGGAAGACTCCTTCCAGTGACCATCTTGCTCGTCACAGAGTCCATAACCCTGCAGGTGGGAATGCTGCACTCTGAGAGGATCTCCTTCCATGCTTTCCGGACTCTCTCACCCCCTTTTGCTAGGTCTACCCTGGCTACAGAGACATGAACCCATCCTGAATTGGCAATCTGGTGAGGTGCTCCGTTGGGGGCAGGATTGCCATGAGACCTGCCTGGTTCCGGTTCGCCAGGCTCGACCTCCGTCTACTCCGGATAATTTACCAGGTCTACTGGCACCTTACTGGTCCTATGCTGATGTCTTTGACAAGAAGGAGGCAGAGATACTGCCACCTCATAGGCCATATGATTGCCCTATCGACCTGGTACCCGGTGCCACTCTACCCCGTGGGAGTATTTACCCGTTGTCATTGGCCAAAACCCTGGCAATGTCGGAGTACATCGAAGAGAATCTGGCTAGGGGATTCTTCCGGAAATCTTCCTCCCCGGCTGGAGCTAGAATTCTTCTTCGTAAAAAAGAAAGATGGTTCACTATGCCCCTGTATCGATTATAGAGGACTCAAGCAAATTACTATCAAAAATAAATACCCCCTGCCGCTCATCTCTGAGCTGTTCGACCACCTTAAAGGCGCGAAGATCTTCACCAAGCTCTATCTTCGTGGGGCGTATAACTTGGTCCGGATCCGCCAAGGAGACGAGTGGAAGACGGCATTCAATACCCGGGACGGTCACTATGAATACCGTGTGATACCCTTCGGTCTCTGTAACGCTCCCACCGTCTTCCAAGAATTAGTTAACGACATCTTCCGTGACCTCTTATATTCTTGCGTAGTGGTGTACCTGGATGACATCTTGGTCTTCTCTCCGGATCTTCCTACACACCGGAGGGATGTTCGTCAGGTCCTGCTTAGGCTCAGGCAGAATCACCTATATGCAAAATTTGAGAAATGCCTCTTCGAGCAGACCTCTCTTCCGTTCCTGGGCTATATTATCTCTAAGACAGGTCTACGGATGGACCCCGAGAAGGTCTCTGCCGTCTTAAAGTGGCCCTGTCCGGAGGAGTTGAAGGCGATTCAGCGATTCCTGGGCTTCGCCAACTATTAACGTCTCTTCATCCCACATTTCTCTTCCCGGACTGCTCCCATCTCTGCGCTCACCCAAAAGGGAGCAAATCCTAAGGAATGGCCGTCTGAAGCGAAGGAGGCCTTCCTCTCCTTCAAACAAGCCTTCTCTTCTGCCCCTGTGCCGCACCGTCCGGATAGCAACAAACAGTTCTTTCTGGAGGTGGATGCTTCCTCTTCCTCTTCCGGAGCGGTGCTCACCCAGAAATCTCCATCCGGGAGAATGGTAACCTACGGCTTCTTCTCCAAGCTCTTCTCCTCGTCTGAGCGCAACTACTCCATAGGAGACCGAGAACTGCTAGCCATCAAATTGGCGCTGGAGGAGTGGCGTTACCTGCTCGAGGGGACTCTGCACCCGGTGGTCATCTATACTGACCACAAAAACCTGGCATATCTACAGAATGCCCAAAGACTCAATCCGTGTCAGGCCCGGTGGTCTTTGTTCTTCGCCCACTTCAACTTTACCCAACATTACCGCCCGGCGGACAAGAACGTTAAAGCCGACGCCTTGTCCCGATCCTTCCTGTCTTCCGATCAAGAGGAGGAGCCTATGCATATCATCGATCCCTCCAAAGTGATGAATATGGCCCCCTTGGACCTGTCTCGTCTCCCACCCGGTAAGATGTTTTTAGCGGTTCCGGATCGTAAGAAGGTTCTTCACTGGGGTCATTCATCCAAACTAGCTGGCCATGCTAGCCAGAAGAAGACTTTCCTGCTCATTACCCGGCATTACTGGTGGCCTACCCTGCGCCAGGATGTGGTAGACTTTGTCTCGGCCTGTTCGTCCTGTGCCCGAAACAAGGTTCCCAGACTTCTTCCAGCCGGCTGTCTCCTGCCGCTTCCCGTACCTGCTGCCCCATGGCAACACATTGCTATGGACTTTATTACTGATCTTCCTGTTTCTGCCGGTTGTACGGTCATTTGGGTGGTCGCTGACTACTTTTCTAAAATGGCCAACTTCATCCCTCTGCCTGGTCTCCTGTCTGCATCTGTGCTGGCTAAGGACTTCATCCATCACATCTTTCGTCTCCACAGCCTACCCCGTGGACATTGTGTCTGATCGGGGGGTCCAGTTCACTTCACGCTTCTGGAGAGCTACGTGTAAGCTGCTGGATGTCACCCTGGATTTCTCCTCTGCTTACCATCCACAGTCCAATGGCCAAGTGGAACGTATCAACCGGATCTTTACCAGCTTCCTCCGGCACTTTCGTCAACGCTCACCATACCGATTGGGTGGAGCTCCTACCATGGGCCGAGTTCTCCTATAACAACCATGAGAGCGAATCTTCTTCCAAGTCCCCGTTCTTTGTGGTCTACGGTCAACATCTCCGGATTCCGTTTCCCGTTTCCACTTCAGTGGACAACCCTGCCGCGGAGTCTCTGGTCAGCGAATTTTGCACTATTTGGGAGGACACTGGATCCGCACTTCTTCAATCCTCCGAGCGGATGAAGAGACATGCGGATAAGAGACGTCTGGATCCGCCTCAATTCCGTCCGGGAGACCAGGTTTGGCTCTCCTCCAAACATGTTCGTCTCAAAATACCCTCCTATAAGTTGGGTCCACGGTTCATCGGTCCATTTGAAGTCCTCAAGCAAATCAATCCAGTATCCTACAAGTTAAAACTCCCGGCCACCTTGCGGATTCCCAACTCCTTGTGCTTAATTCTTTTTCCGACTATCCAGGTACCTCCCCAGCTCCAGTCTCCGCTGAGGACGTCTATGAGGTAGAGAACATTCTGGCCACCAAGAGGGTAAGAGGAAAAAACTTTTTTCTGGTGGATTGGAAGGGGTTTGGCCCAAAGGAGAGAACTTGGGAACCCAGGGAGAACGTCCACGCCCCGCTTCTCCTTAAAAAATGTCTTTCAGGCCTAAAAAAAAGGGGGCGTAAAGGGGGGGTACTGTAGTATCGGAGTCTCTGCCCCCTGACAGGCAGAGACACCGTCCCTCTTACCGCCGCGCTTCCCGCCAAGCGTCCTCCGGCGCTCCTGCTGCTGGCCAATGGCCAGAGGACCTCTCATATAAAAAGCACCTCCTCCAAAATGGAGGTGCCCGTGCAAGGTTGTAGCTTTGTGTGCTATACTCTGCTTTAGCCCTCAGGTCCCGCTGCTAGCCTGACTACTAGTCCAGCCTGCCAGCCTGACTACCAGTCCAGCCCGCCAGCCTCACTACCAGTCCAGCCCGCCAGCCTGACTACAAGTCCAGCCCACCAGCCTGACTACAAGTCCAGTCCGCCAGCTTGTCTACTCTCCAGCCCGACAGTCTGTCTTCAGTCCAGTCCGCCAGTCTGTCTATGGGCCCAGCCCGCCTGCTTACCTGGAAGCACCTGCCCGTTACCTGCCGTGCTTGCCAGCCCGCTTACCTAGAAGTACCTGCCTGTTACCTGCCATGCCTACCAGCCAGTCTACCTGGAGGCTCCTGCTTGTTACCTGCCGTGTCTGCCAGTCCGTCTGCCCGGATCACCCGTCAGCCTGCCTGCCGTGCTCATCTGCTGTACCGGTCAGTCCGTGCCTTCTGACCCATGGGAGTCACCTGCTCTCATACAAGGTCGGTCCCAGAGTAGCACCTGGTCCCTCTGCTCGGTCCTTCCCTGGTCACGGAGTCGACTGAGCCACCGTACGACCTTGGTCGGTCCGAGTTGATACCTGTTTACGCCCCTCTGGTCCCTCCTTGCACCGCAGCACAGAGGTTCCACCACCCGGATCCGTAACAGATACAAGATGTGCACAAGGCAAAGGACATTATTCAAATTACACATCACTGATGTCTTCAAGGGGGAGCAGGGCAAATGTTCATCTCCTTACACTGGCTTGTGACCGCCTTCACCCAGGACATGCACCCAGGACTCACTTGGGTGCATGGTGAGGTAACACAAGAACCATTTCCATTTGAATGTCCATGCTGGTTTATTGGTCCATCATAAAAAATGCCACAAGCAGGCAAAACCAAGTAAACAGTTCTTAACAAAGTCACTTGAGAGACAGTTCAGGACACACAGGCTGGATAGCATCCAGTATAACAGATCAGTCTGGAGTCATCACACAGGAGATGTCTTTATGGATTTTAATTTTTCTCTATGACACGGTAAAATAAGTTGTGTCATTGACTATTGCAAAAAACAAGCCCTCATACATCTATGTCAACTGAAAATTTAAAAAGTTATGGCTCTTGGTTGAAGGGGGAAAAAAATGAAGACGCAAAAACAAACAAGGACAAGAGAGATATATAGATAGATGTAGAGAGATAAATAGTTATGTCAAATAGAGAGATATGAGGAATACTCCAAAGACATACTGATAGGGAATTTAGATTGTGAACCCCAATGGGGACAGCGATGATTATATATGTAAAGCGCTGCGGAATATGTTAGTGCTATATAAAAAATAAATAAATAAAGATTCTTATTATTATATAACAGATAGCTGGAACATTAGCTACAGGATCTACTTGTCAGTGTTACGGACGTGGATGAGGAACCACTGTGCCAAGGTCCGGGGAGAGCCTGGAGGGCCGTAACTAAGCGAACACCTGGTTCTTCAATAGAGGCCCTGATGGTGTGATTAGACTTGAACCCAGGTGATCGCCAGGTGCTACTCCAGGACGGCCTCCAGAGCCGCAGCACCTGACCCCCAAAGGGACAGAGAAACAGGACTGGCCAGGAACCGGTTAGCAGGAGGTATGTGGCTGGTAGACAAATGCAGGATCAAGCACAAGCAGGATAGTTACAGGAACACGGGACGGCCACAGGTATGGGATCATAGGTGCAGGTTCACAGGTGCTGGTTCAGACGGGTCAGGATTGGGAGTAGGCACAGGCATGGCAGTTACGGGTATAGGTACAGCAGGACAGACAGGATCAGGCATAGACTGGGTGGATAGGGTCAGGTAAATTTGATGGACAGGGTCAGATTCAGAGAGTATGGGTACAGGGACCTTACAACTAGGTAACAGGATACTCACTGGTACAAAGGTTGCTAAGGCACCTCCCATTTGGCGAAGGTGTCTTAAATATCTAATGTCTCCCAGCCATTGGGGACATTTTTAGAAACACACACGCGGCCCCTTTAAGAAGCAGGGAGAGCGCGCACCCTAAGTAGTCTCCCAGGAGACCTGCACGCCATGCGCAGGCCCTGAGAGGAGACAGAAATAGCGGGGACTAGAGCAGCATGGCGAGGTAAGTTAACATGCCAGCGTCCCTGCTGAGAGGGAGAAGGGGATACATGCAGGGGCGCTGGTGCTGTTCTAACAGTCAGATTACTAATACTGTGGGAAAGGGACTATTTTATGTGCAGGTTTAGGGAGGAAGACAGGAGATAAGGACTTAAGCTGGATGTCGACCGAGAGGCGCGTTAGCCAATCCTTTGGCTTATAGCTATTTTGCCTGTTTCTCACTTGGCACTAATCAGTTGGTACGACAGCAGACTCGATGACGTCATTTCATTGCATCAGCTGTGCACTGCGGAGAGTCAGTGCACAGGAGACAGGAGCATAGCTCCAGGGGATCAAGAGCGAGGTGAGTATGTGGTTTGTGTGATTTTTTTCGTGTGTGGAACGTTTGTATATACATTGGAAGCTATGTGGGGCTCACGCTGTATATAGGGCGGCTGTATGGGGCTCACACTCTGTATATAGGGAGTCTATGTAAGGCTCACGCTGTATATAGGGAGGCTGTGTGGGGGTCACATTCTGTATATAGAGAGGCTATGTAGGGCTCATAAGCTGTATATAGGGAGGTTGTATGGGGTGTTGATGCTGTATATAGGGAGGCTGTGTGGAGGCTGACGCTGTCTATAGGGAGGCAGCGTATAGGAAGGCTGTGTGGGGGAGCATACGGTATATAGGGGATGTCAGCATACTTAATTCTGTTCAATATTAAGAGATACAATTAATATAAAATAATTGTAATTAATATTTTTGTATTAATATTGAGCAGCCAATAGCCTAATTTCAGCCTATTGGTTAGGCCCTCCACAACAGTGATGGTCTCTCGGGAAAATTAATTGCCCACCCCTGACTTAAGTGAATTATTGTACTTGTTAAACATCAAATCTGTAGATGCGCTCACTAATTAGACTTAGGGCAATTTTAAAATATGTGACAAGTTTATTTTACAGGCTTGTGGAGAAAGTCACAATACCAGTCATTCAAGGGTTAATTATTTGGAACACTGAGAGGGACTTTCTAGCCAATGAAGCACCAGTAATAAACACCTGTGGTAACTAGGGTAACTGTGTTGATGTCATAAATACATATAGCATAGATGTAAAAGAAGATTCCGGAACCACAGTTCATTCAGCCGTATGAGGTGCCGTACTTGATGTGTCTGGAGACCTGGAGCTTCATCACTCCACAATCTATAAGGGAGGAAGGGGATATCGCCTAGCCAGCCAGATCAGCCATACCGCCTAGCCAGCCAGATCAGCCATGCCGCCTAGCCAGCCAGATCAGCCATGCCGCCTAGCCAGCCAGATCAGCCATGCCACCTAGCCAGCCAGATCAGCCATGCCGCCTAGCCAGCCAGATCAGCCATGCCGCCTAGCCGGCCAGATCAAACTAACCCTAGCGATCAATGGGGTGACAGATGTTGCTGCCAAATCTCCCTCACTTCTGGTACTAGCAGCCTTCACCTTTATGTATACGGCCTGGAGAGGTCGCATTAGGCTTCTCCATACAGTGCTTGTACAGGGCACCTGTTTTGACCTTCTCCATTACTGTCTGTTTTCTGCTGATGTAATGTGTAACCTGTGTGACTTTGTGATGTCACTGCTATCATGTCTATAGTGGACATATATTATGTCTCACTGTAAATATAAAACAATGTACAAATTCTGTTACAATTTGCTGTTACATATTGGCATTAACCTTCTAAGCCCAAGGGAAGGGCAGTCCTCCAGGCATGGTTCCCTAGAGGTTTCCTCCACAGGGGGTTTTCCTCTCCTGAGTGCTGAAGGATGATTCTTCGTGAGTCAGAGGTTTGCCATTTTCAGTGTCTTTTTCATAGCAATTGTCTGATTCTAAATTTCAGACACTGAATGAAATAATAATAATGTGATTTGTAATAAAATACGGTCAATTTAACATCCAATAAAAGTGTTTTGAGCGTTTCTTTCACAATCTTGGATTAATGGGATTTTCTTGGGAATCAGGATCCAGCATCTATGATCAAGCCATGAAGCCAGATATGGAATCAGAGCATTTATAACCCTTTGCTCGAAAACAGGATGAGCAGAGATGACAAAGTGTTACTGAACAATTAGCAAAAGTTCACACTCTTCCTTGAATTCAGATAATGGGGGTAGGGTCTGGTTGGGACTGAAATTCAGCCCTAGAATTTGAGAGCACACAGGCCCACTTTCTGTGAAGTGAATGTGATATATGTTCGTCAATTTTTGTGGATCATTCGAGATATACCATATATCACATTTAGGCCACGTTCACGCATTCAATATTTGGTCAGTATTTTACATCAGTATTTGTAAGCCAAAACTAGGAGAGGAACAATCAGAGGAAAGGCATAATAGAAACAAGTGCACGACTCCTGGTTTTGGTTTACAAATACTGACATAAAATACTGGTCAAATACTGAACGTGTGAATGTGGCCTAACTGGATACAAACTGCTGTGAAGCCAGAATTACACTATGTGAAATTTAAAGGGAACCTGTCAGGTCATAAAACAATATTTACCTGCATATCAAGGGTTAATCTGCAGGTTAATAGCATTAGAAAGGCGCCCAGCCGCTGTACTGAAAGTACGGCAACTGGGACAAAATAAACTTTATTTCTCCCAGGAGCCACCTTCAGTCATGCAGGCGTGCCTAGAGCAATTACAGTCACCGCTCACAGCAGTGAGAGCAGCAGCTGTAAGCACGCCCGAGCACTTTGACTGATAGCCGGCTGTGCATTGATGCACAGCCCGCTGTCAGTCAAGGGAGGAATGCAGCAAGCACGAAAGTGACCTCACTATCGGGTGCATGGCTGGTCTCTGCTCCCTTGCTCTCTCCTTACAATGCGCATTAACAGTGCGCTCTCTTTCCAGCTTGTTAGTTCTCATTAGACCTGGTGTTACGATGTTAGTAGATGGCCCACGCCATTGGACTTCAGGGTAAGGAAGAGACTGAGACAAGAGTAGTGTGAAGGTCTATTTTAAACGCAGGTGCAAAAGGGGTCACAGCAAACAGTTTATGAAGGTAAGTTCATTCCAAACAATACTTCTCAGAACATAATCTGTAAGGCACAGGCTTCATTACTTTGTGGAATGTAAACGCTAACAATAGTTCAAGTTTACTTAGGTACAGTAATATGCAAACAGAAATAAGGATAATAAGCAGGCGTAGGTATTCCTCAGTTGATTGTGGACTCACGTAGTAAGTAGAGAAGACAAACTGGAATATGGACCTTGATGATGAGGAATGCAGGAGGTGCAGCGGTGGAAGCAGCGATGTCTTTAGGCAGAGCTGGAGCCGGGTATTGAACACTGAACACAGATGGTGACTTTACCGGAAATGTAAAGATCCAGGAGAAGTCCTCTTCAGGAAGACAAAAGTTCTGAGATCCCAGAGAGAGTGAACAACAGCCAGCGGTTCCTTTCAGCAGAAGTCCCTTTAGCAGAGGATTCAGGCAGCAATCCTTTCAGCGGATGACTAGGAGTAAACACAAAGTCAGCAAGACTCTATTCAGAGGGCTAGCACAGGTGAGTAGCAAGCTACAGGCACACAATACTCAGGCAAGGCATGATTGCAACACATGCAGTTTAAGTAGATCCACAGGCAGGAATCACATGACCCCAGTGAGGCAGTGGAAGCCATCTTAGCTAAGGGAAAAACTACTGGCAAAGTAAAATTAAACCTGGCATCCTGACATTACTCCCTCCTCAGGGGTGGCCTCCGGACATCCCCAAACCAGGCTTTTCAGGATATCTTTCATGAAATTGGGCTATCAGTCGAGAGGCGTTGAGGTTCTCCACAGGTTCCCAAGAGTTCTCCTCTGCTGAATAACCCTGCCATTTTATCAAATACTGAAGCCGGTTCCTGTGAATCCTGGAGTCCAGGATCTTTTCCACCACAAATTGTTCTTGCCCATCAACCACCACAGGATCAGGAGGAGGTGCTGTGCATCCCTGAAATGTATTCGATATCGTGGCCTTTAGTAATGATACATGGAAAACAGGGTGGATTCTCATGGTCCTCGGTAACTTTAGACGACATGCAACTGAACTCACGATACCACTGATCTTAAAAGGGCCAATGAATTTTGGTCCCAATTTCTGTGAGGGAACATTTAACTTCATATTCTTGGTTGACAGCCAAACCGAGTCTCCTACCTTGAAAATAGGTGCTGGCTTCCGGAACTTATCAGCAGTCCTTTTATACCTCTCTTGTGCTGACGTCAATGTTTCCTTTAGGAGTTCTAGATGTTGCTTCAGGGCGGTTAACCTTTCTGCGACCGCTGGTACAGGAGCCTCAACTGGAAATCTAGGTAGAATATGTGGATGATAACCAAGATTAGCAAAAAAGGGTGTTACCTTTGTGGATGCACTTTGGGAGTTGTTGTAGGAGAACTCTACCAAGGGAAGCAGATCTACCCAATCATCCTGTAGATGGCCAACGTAGCACCGAAGATAAAGCTCTAGCGTCTGGTTAGTCCGCTCTGTTTGTCCATTCGTCTGGGGATGGAAGGCTGTGGATAAACAGACATTGATATTTAATGCAGAACAAAACCCCTTCCAGAATTTGGAAGTGAATTGTACCCCCCGGTCTGAGATAACTTCATCTGGAACCCCATGTAGCCTGAAAATATTTTGTATCACCAAATCTACCGTGTCCTTAGCCGATGGAAGGCCTGTGCATGGAATGAAATGGGCTGCCTTAGTTAGACGATCTACTACTACAAAGATCAAATTTTTTCCCTTGGAGGTGGGTAACTCCACAATGAAGTCCACTGAGATAGACCCCCAGGGACGAGACGGGATCGGTAGAGGCTGTAACAATCCAGTTGGTGGTGAACGAGGGGTCTTACAACGGGCACAGACTTCACAAGAACGGACATAATCCCTCACATCCTTCAGGCAATTAGGCCACCAGAAGAAACGGCTCAGAAATTCCTGTGTCTTTTCTACTCCTTTGTGGCCAGCAATCTTGGAGTCAAGCATAAACTTCAGGATCTGCAGCCTCATGGCTTCAGGAATGTATAGTTGTAGATCTCGAGACCACATCCCATTTTTGAAGGTCAGATTTATGTCTTCAGTAGGCTTAGATAGAAACGAATCCGAACTGTAGGCCTCCTTAATGTCTTTCCATAAATCCTGGTTCTGGATTACTCCAACAAAATTGGCATCGGACAGAATTGTCTTAGACGGGGCATCAGATATAGCATCTGTGGCGTACATTCGAGATAATGCGTCTGCTTTACCATTGCGGTAACCTGGACGGTAGGAGATGATGAAATTAAATTGATTTAGGAATAAGCTCCATCTAGCTTGACGTGGAGACAAACATCTAGCTGATCTGACAAACTCCAGGTTACGGTGATCTGTGAGTACCGTTATTTGTTGTGCAGCTCCTTGAAGATGGTGCCTCCATTCTTTAAAGGCAGCGATAATCGCCAGTAACTCCTTATTCCGAATGTCATAATTCTTCTCTGCTGAAGAAAGTCTTTGTGAGAAGAAAGCACAGGGATGTAACAGACTCTTCTCTCCGGTTCTCTGAGAGAGTATCACCCCTAAAGCGCAATCAGAAGCATCCACTTCAATGACAAATGGAAATGCAGGATCTGGATGAATCAGTACTGGTGCAGAGGTGAAATGATCCTTGAGGCCTTCAAAAGCCTGTTGGGCTTGCGGAGACCATGAAAAGGTTCTTCCCTTCTTTGTAAGTTGTGTAATGGGTAGGGCGACTTCCGAGAAGTTACGAATGAATCGTCTGTAGAAGTTGGCAAAGCCGATGAAGTGCTGCACCTCCTTGACACTCCTTGGGATGGGCCAGTCCTGAATCGCCTGGATCTTGCTAGAGTCCATATTTATTCCCTGTGGTGAAATTACGTAGCCCAAAAACTGAATCTCTGTCTTGTGGAACTCACATTTCTCAAGTTTGATATAGAGGAGATTCTCCCTAAGTCGCCTTAGCACAGTCTTGACATGTTCTTGATGCTCTTGTAAAGAATCGGAAAAAAATCAAAATATCATCCAAGTAGATCACAACAAAATGGTCCAACAAATCCCTGAAAATGTCGTTAGCTAAATGCTGGAACGAAGCAGGCGCGTTGCAGAGCCCGAAAGGCATCACCAGGTATTCAAAATGTCCATAGCGACACCTAAACGCCGTCTTCCATTCGTCGCCTGGTCGAATACGAAGTAAATTGTAGGCCCCACGGAGGTCTAGTTTAGAGAAGATTTTAGCGTGTCGTACTCTTTCAAGCAGTTCGGGTATCAGGGGTAACGGATACCGGTTTCGAATGGTAATTTTATTGAGTTCCCGATAGTCTATACAGGGTCTGAGAGACCTATCCTTTTTCTTCACAAAGAAGATGGGTGCTCCTGCTGGCGAAGAAGAGTGTCGAATGAAGCCCTTGGCCAGGTTTTCATCAATATATTCTTTTAAAGCTTGCAGCTCTGGTCCTGCCAGGGGATAGATGTGACCAAAAGGTATCTCTGCACCTGGAAGAAGTTCTATAGGACAATCGTAAGGTCTATGTGGAGGAAGCTGATCTGCGTTCCGTTTATCACAAACATCAGTGAACTCTTTGCAAATAGATGGTAAAGATAATACCTGTATCGGATGTCTCGGCTCCTGAGGCTCCTGAGTCGGTAGTGTGGCGGTTGGGCTCCCCTTGAGTGGAAAAGAAATCTCCTTGGTCTCCCAGTCTATAATGGGATTCTGTGACTGCAGCCAGGGTATTCCTAGAATTAGGGGAAAATGAGGAGAAGAAATTAACATGAAGGTGAGCGACTCCTGATGGTTGGGTTCCATGAATATCTCAAGGGGAACCGTCTCCTGATCCACGGGCCCTGAGGCTAGAAGGGAACCATCTACTGTCTCCATTGTTACTGGAGTGACCCTCTTTTGTATTTTAATGTCATGTTCTGTGGCGAATGCAAGGTCCATAAAGTTACCACCGGCACCTGAATCAATCATTGCTGAACTGGTGATCCATTGTCCTGCAACCAAAATCTTGATGGGGAGAGAAAGGTGTGAGTTCTTCTCTTTTAGCCCCCTAGAAGGAGCAGCCGCTGATAACGAGCGGATCACCGCATTAAGAGGCAGACTTGATTCTGATGCAACTGATTCCGAGTCGGAAATATCACACTCAGCGATGGCAGCTATGGACTTGCGGGGCCAACTTGGGCAGTTGATGAGGAAGTGATCTGATTTACCGCAGTAAAAGCACAGGCTCTCTCGGAGTCGGTATTCCCGTCGCTCATCACTCCCGCGTCTCTGTAATGCGTCGACTTGCATAGGGATCGGTTCTGCATCTCGAACAGTCCTGCTGACAGGTTCCTTAGAGGAGGAAGAGAGGAAGACACTTGAACGATTCAATGCAGTCCACCTTTCCTGCTTACGCTCTGTGAGGCGAATATCTATGCGTACACAGTGATTAATAAAAGCTTCTAGCCCTTGGGGAGACTCTGTTCGGGCGAGCTCGTCCTTGATGGTACTAGATAATCCTCTTCTAAAAATGGGCAGTTGAGCATTACTGTCCCAAGTCGTGTCCACTGCCAGTCTTCTAAAGTCTGTTGCATACTCAATCACAGAGTGCTTACCCTGGCGTAGTGATAACAAGGCAGCCTCAGCTGTGGCGCGACGATTGGGATCATCAAACATTTGCGCCATCATTGCCACGAAATCGTTGAAATTATTCAAACGCGGATCATGAGTTTCAATCATTGGATTTGCCTAGGCCAGAGCTCGATGAGTAAGCAGCATAATAATGCACAACACCTTCGATCTATCAGTCGGGAACTGAGCTGCATGAACATCAACATGCAAGGTACATTGATTGATAAACCCATGAAACTTGTCACGGTCACCATTGGATTTAAACGGTGGCAGTTTTGGACTGACGGCAGAAGGGGGCTGAACTAGGTTTTGAGTCTCTAGATTTGATAGCCGTGCCCGTAGTTCCTGAAGAGTCTGCCCCCACACTTGCTTGTTATGATTCGTCTGAGCCTCCAAAGCCTCCATCTTTGTCTTCAGGTTCTGCACGTCAGCATGTAAAGCATTAGTAACTGTACATAGTCTCTTAACACGTGTCTCCAGAGTTTCAGACCCCGCGGACTCCATCTTTAGGCCTGAGTATCCTGTTACGATGTTAGTAGATACCCTGAAGTCCAATGGCGTGGGCCAAGGAAGAGACTGAGACAAGAGTAGTGTGAAGGTCTATTTTAAATGCAGGTGCAAAAGGGGTCACAGCAAACAGTTTATGAAGGTAAGTTCATTCCAAACAATACTTCTCAGAACATAATCTGTAAGGCACAGGCTTCATTACTTTGTGGAATGTAAACGCTAACAATTGTCCAAGTTTACTTAGGTACAGCAATATGCAAACAGAAATAAGGATAATAAGCAGGCGTAGGTATTCCTCAGTTGATTGTGGACTCACGTAGTAAGTAGAGAAGACAAACTGGAATATGGACCTTGATGCTGAGGAATGCAGGAGGTGCAGCGGTGGAAGCAGCGATGTCTTTAGGCAGAGCTGGAGCCGGGTATTGAACACTGAACACAGATGGTGACTTTACCGGAAATGTAAAGATCCAGGAGAAGTCCTCTTCAGGAAGACAAAAGTTCTGAGATCCCAGAGAGAGTGAACAACAGCCAGCGGTTCCTTTCAGCAGAAGTCCCTTTAGCAGAGGATTCAGGCAGCAATCCTTTCAGCGGATGACTAGGAGTAAACACAAAGTCAGCAAGACTCTATTCAGAGGGCTAGCACAGGTGAGTAGCAAGCTACAGGCACACAATACTCAGGCAAGGCATGATTGCAACACATGCAGTTTAAGTAGATCCACAGGCAGGAATCACATGACCCCAGTTAGGCAGTGGAAGCCATCTTGGCTAAGGGAAAAACTACTGGCAAAGTAAAATTAAACCTGGCAACCTGACACCTGGCGAGGTCACTGCGCACTGAGAAGAATCTTGCACACCTCCTATGCTATTGGCGTACCAGGCGATCCCTGTGGCAATTCAGCAGCTGCTTCACTCTCCTCTCCTTTGGACATAACTAACATCTGAAGGCAGTGAGAGAGGAGCCGCAACTCTCACCTCCTCTGGATGTCTGGATTTGTCCAAAAGAGACGAGAGTAAAGCCAGCAATGATTGGTCACAGGGATCGCGTGACGTAACAATGTTAAGCAACCCCTGGAAGAGCCAGTCCTGACACCGCTGGAAACCACTCATTGCCCGGAAGCGAAAATAGGTGTTATTATTTTACAAGGGGGAACATAGGGATTTAGCAGGGGTTAAACATGTTATCAAGCTATGTTAGTCAGTGAGTGACTAAATTTCCCTGGACTAATCATCCTTCTCGTTGTGTAAGCACAACCCTGTGGGCGTGGGTCACCTGATTTTTAAAAGCGACGTTACCGCTAGGTCTTTGCAAACTTTGTGGCTGGCTGAGTCTGGTGTTACTGTTACCTCCCTGGCAGTGCGCCAGTGAAGACGCGGTACGTAAACTCGACTTCATTGCACATTCCCAGAGAAGTAGAAAAATGTCAGCATGTGCAAAATTTGCAATGAGTGACGCTGGTTTAGGGGGCTAGGGCAGCAGCCAGGTTCGCTTTAATGTGTATTGGGGGCTTTTGTGAGCAGGACTCTGTGGCACAGCTTCACAGACTGTTAGAAGGAACAGCACTGACCTCTTCAAATCTTATCATTATCTTCAGTTTGAAAAAGCCATTTACACAAGGCACAAGATTTAACCCTTTCACTACTTAACTAAAAGCACAGTTCTCTTAAGTCAGCTGAAGGAAGGCAACAAAAGGGTTAAATCCACTGTCTTGTGCAGATTCTACAAACACAGGACAGTGATAAGAGGAGTGAGAGGGGAGCAACTGATCAGAGAGACAGGAGCTGCCAGAGGACAAGTTACACACTCAGAGCAGCTCTAACCACAGCCTGAATGTGGGGGGCATGTAATCTGCAGAACTCACCTGAACATGACTGTCACCATACTGCTCTACTGTCTGTGTCGGCTGCTCTTGCTGGGCTGGCTGAGTCACTAAATTAAGGAGCAGCCCACAGCTGGCACTAGCCTACCAGGCATTTCCAAGAATTGCCAGATGTCCAGTCCGGCCTTGATTGACACTATATACAAAGCTCCTATGTATAATGTCACCAGTGATCACTGTATTACCTGTACACTGACACTATATACAGCGCTCCTGTGTATAATGTCACAAATGATCACTGTATTACCTGTACACTGACACTATATACAGAGTTCTGTGTATAATGTCACTGGTGATCACAGTATTACCTGTACACTGACACTATATACAGAGCTCCTGTGTATAATGTCACTGGTGATCACTGTATTACCTGTATAATATATACATGGGAGCTTTGTGCATAGTGTCAGTGAACAGGTAATACAGTGATTACCAGTAACATTATACAGTCATGGCCAAAAGTATTGAGAATGAGACAAAGAGTAATTTTTCCAAAGTTACTGCTTCATTTTTTGTAATGGCAATTTGCATATACTCCTGAATGTCAAAGAGTGATCAGCTTAACAGCAATTACTGTACTTGCAAAGTCAATATTTGCCCAGAAAATGAACTTTAACCCCCAAAACACATTTCAACATCATTGCAGTCCTGCCTTAAAAGGAGCAGCTAACATCGTTTTAGTGATTGATCCATTAACACAGGTGTGGGTGTTGATGAGGACAGGGCTGGCGATCAATCAGTCATGATTAAGTAAGAATGACATCACTGGACACTTTAAAAGGAGGCTGGTTCTTGGTATCATTGTTTCTCTTCAGTTAACCATGGTTATCTCTAAAGAAACACGTGCAGCCATCATTGCACTGCACAAAAATGGCCTGACTGGGAAGAGTATCGCAGCTACAAAGATTGCACCTCAGTCAACAATCTATCGCATCATCAAGAACTTCAAGGAGAGAGCTTTCATTGTTGTCAAAAAGGCTCCAGGGCGCCCAAGAAAAACCAGCAAGCGCCAGGACCGTATCTTAAAACTGTTTCAGCTGCGGGATCGGACTACCAGCAGTGCCGAGCTTGCTCAGGAATGGCAGCAGGCTGGTGTGAGTGCTTCTGCACGCACTGTGAGGCGGAGACTCTTTGAGCAAGGGCTGGTTTCAAGGAGGGCAGCAAAGAAGCCACTTCTCTCCAGAAAAAAACATCAGGGACCGACTGATATTCTGCAAAAGGTACAGGGAGTGGACTGCTGAGGACTGGGGCAAAGTCATTTTCTCTGATGAATCCCCTTTTCGATTGTTTGGGACATCTGGAAAACAGCTTATTTGGAGAAGAAGAGGTGAGCGCTACCACCAGTCTTGTCTAATGCCAACTGTAAAGCATCCTGAAACCATTCATGTGTGGGGTTGCTTCTCAGCCAAGGGAATCGGCTCACTCACAGTCTTGCCTAAAAACACAGCCATGAATAAAGAATGGTACCAGAATGTCCTCCAAGAGCAACTTCTCCCAACCGTCCAAGAGCAGTTTGGCGCCCAACAATGCCTTTTCCAGCATGATGGAGCTCCTTGCCATAAAGCAAAGGTGATAACTAAATGGCTCATGGAACAAAACATAGAGATTTTGGGTCCATGGCCTGGAAACTCCCCAGATCTTAATCCCATTGAGAACTTGCGGTCAATCATCAAGAGACGGATGGACAAACAAAAACAAACAAATTCTGGCAAAATGCAAGCATTGATTATGCAAGAATGGACTGCTATCAGTCAGGATTTGGTCCAAAAGTTGATTGAGAGCATGCCAGGGAGAATTACAGAGGTCTTGAAGAAGAAGGGGCAACACTGCAAATATTGACTTGCTGCATTAACTCATTCTAACTGTCAATATAACCTATTGGTACTCATAATATGATTGCAATTATATTTCTGTATGTGATATAAACATCAGACAAACACTAATAAAAACCAGAGGCCAGCAGATCATGTGAAAATATAATTTTGGTGTCATTCTCAAAACTTTTGGCCATGATTGTTTACAGGAGCTCTGTATATGATGTATCGCGTACAGGTAATATGGGGATCAGCACTTACCATATACACAGGAGCTCTGTACATAGTGCTCCATAGAGAATGGGCCCCATATTCTGCTCCATACAGAATGGGCTCTTATATAAAGCTCTATAGAGAATGGGCCCCATATAATGCTTCATACAGAATGGGCTCCATACATAAAAAGTAAATAATCAAATACTTACCTCTCCTCATTCCCCGCTGACGCTGCTCCAGTCTATTCAGCATCTTCTGACTCTCTGCACTGTGACTGCTCAGTGCAGAGGGCACACTGTAGTGATGTCATCACACCCTCTGCCCTGAGACGTCAGAGTCAAAAGACGCGGAAGAGACCGGTGCTGCGGCCAGCGGGGAACGAGGAGAGGTGAGTATTTCAAACAGTTTAAGGCACGGGAATGGGCCCCCCAACTCACGTGCCCCATAGAGTGCTGGTGTCCCCATCGATGAGTCGGTGGTGACGCCGGCCCTGGGTATTGGCGCACTCAGAAGAAATTTTTACAACAAACTAAGGCTCATTTTTTCGCAACCCTGGGATTTTCCGTTTTTGAATTTTCGTTTTTTGCTCCCCTTGTTCCCAGAGCCATAGCGTTTTTATTTTTTGGTCAATATGGCCATGTGAGGGCTTATTTTTTGCGGGACGAGTTGTACTTTTCAACGCCATAACTAGTTTTACCATATTGTGTACGGGAAAATGGGAAAAAAATTCCAAGTGCGGTGAAATTGCAAAAAAAGTGCAATACCACAGATGTTTTTTTTTTTATTTTCTTTACCACGTTCAATGAATGCTAAAACTGACCAGCCATTATTATTCTCCAGGTCATTATGAGTTCGTAGACATCAAACATGTATAGGTTCTTTTTTATTTAAGTGGTGAAAAGAAATTCCAAAGTTTACTAAAAAAAAAACAATGGCGCCATTTTCCAAGACCCGTAGCGTCTCCATTTTTCGGGATCTGGGGCTGGGTGAGGGCTTATTTTTTGTGTGCTGAGCTAAAGTTTTTATTGATATCATTTTGGGGTAAATCCAATGTTTTGATCGCCTGTTATTGCATTTTATTGCAATGTTGCAGCGACCAAAAAACTTAATTCTGACGTTTAGAATTTTTTTCTCATTACGCTGTTTACCGATCGGATTAATTCTTTCTTTATATTGATAGATCGGGCGATTCTGAACGTGGCGATACCAAATATGTGTATGTGTTTTTTTTTATTATTATTTTATTTTGAATGGGGCAAAAGGGGGGTGATTTAAACTTTTATATTTTTTAAATTTTTTTAATATTTTTGAAAACATTTTTTTTTCACTTTTTGCTTTCTTCTATAGTCTCCATAGGAGACTAGAAGCAGCACTTGTCTGATCGCCTCTGCTACATAGAGGTGATCAGCAGATCACCTCTGTGTAGCAGAAATGGTCCTGTGCTATGAGCACCGACCACTAGGTGGCGCTCATAGCGATCAGCTCATGACAACCACTGGAGACCCAGGGTTGTCATGCCCACGCATTGGTGACCCGCGATCACGTGACGGGGTCACTGATGGGCGGGGCTAAGGCCGAGTTTCAGGCGGGGCTAAGGCCCGCTTCCGGCGCAGCGATGTTAATTGCCCCTGTCAGAGATTGACAGTGGCATTTAACATGTTAACAGCCGCGGGTGGATCGCGATTCCACCCGCCGCTGTTGCGGGCACATGTCAGCTGTAAGAATCAGCTGACATGTGCCTGGTTCAGTGAGGGCTCAGCGCCGGAGCCCACACTGAACCGGGGGTTACAGCTTTGTGCGTGCAAATGCGGCACAGGCTGTAAAGTGGTTAAATTAAAAACTTGGAGCTAAAAGAACATTTTAGTGGTTAAAATGTAATTATTCTTTCTTCACCACCCCAATGGTATAAAATTCTGTGAGGCACATGTGTCAAAATGATCACTGCATCCCTAGATGAATTCATTGGGGGGTGTAGTTTGGAAAATGAGGTCACAAATGGGGGATTTCTGCTGTTCTGGCACCTCAGGGGCTCTGCCAATATGACATTGCACCCTCAAACCATTCCAGCAAAATCTGAACTCCAATATGGCGTTTCTTCCCTTCTAAGCTTTGTACTGTGCCTCAAAAGTAGTTGTCGACCACATATGCGGTATCGATGAGAAATTGAACAACAAATTTTGGGGTCCATTTTCTCCTGCTATCCTAGCAAAAATTAAAAAAATTTGAGGCTACATTTTTGTGGGAAAATTTTTTTTTTTTCATTTTCACAGATCAACGTTGTAAAATTGTGCAAAACATCTGGGGATTCAAGGTGCTCACCACACATCTAGATAAATTCCTTGAGGGGTCTAGTTTCCAAAATGGGGTCACTTGTGGAGAGTTTCCATTATTTGGGCACATGAGAGGCTTTCCAAATGCGACGTGACACAAGCAGACCATTCCATCAAAGTCTGTGTTCCAAAAACGTCACTCCTTACTTTCTGAGTCCTGTTGTGAATCCAAACAGTAGTTTTCCCCCACATATGGTTATTGGCGTGCTCAGGAGAAATTGCACAACAAATTTTGGGGTCGTTTTTCTCCTGTTATCCTTGTGAAAATAAAAAAATTATGTCTAAAGTTAAATTTTTATGAAAAAAAGTTAAATGTTCATTTTTTCTTCCACATTTCATTAATTCTTGTGAAGCACCTGAAGGGTTAATAAACTTCTTGAATGTGGTTTTGAGCACATTGAGGGGTGTAGTTTTTAGAATGGTTTAAATGTTGTTCAATTTTGGGTATTTTCTGTCATATAGGATCCTCAAAGTCACTTCAAATGTGGTGTGGTCCCTAAAACAAATGGATGTCAACTTTTAACCCTTCTAACTTCCTAACATAAAAAAAAAATTGTTTCCAAAATTGTGCTGATGTAAAGTAGATATATGGAAAATATTATTTATTAATTATTTTGTGTGACATAACTCTCTGGTTTAAGAGCATAAAAATTAGAAGTTTGAAAATTGCAAAATTTGCCAATTTTTTGCCAAAATTTCCGATTTTTTCACAAAATAATCGCAAGTCATATCAAAGATATTTTACCACGATGATGAAGTACAATATGTCATGAAAAAACAATCTCAGAATCAGTGGGATTCATTGAAGCGTTCCAGAGTATTTACCTCATAAAGTGACAGTGGTCAGAATTGTAAAATTTGACCTGGTCATGAAGGTGAAAACAGGCTTAGGGTTAAGGAGGTTAGTAATACAACATATCACGTTGCTGGGAACGGCAGTGCCGACATTGCTGGAATAGCAATGCTGCAGGAAGTAAGTATACATTGTTTTTTTTTTCTATGGTGCTTGAAGAGATTAAGCAGATACTGCCCAATAGTGGACAACCCCTCTAAACATGCATTTTATCAGATCATCTGCTTTAATAAACATGGCTTAATAAAACTGTACTGGAGATAGCTCTTTTCTCCTATCTATTTTTAGGGACAATTGATAACGTTATACCTGGATTAGTCTGCTCCAGTTTACTTTTGGCCTTGTGCTTTAGGGCACTGACCTACTGACAAGTTCAGCAATTGTAATCCAGGTTCAGATAGTTAATATGTTGCAGCATTTGTTACAAGTGAAGAACATTTGAGGTGGAATTTTACATCTTTGTTTATCAAGTTTAAACATAACTATGATTCCTCATTTAAACTGGTAAAAGGTGCAGTATTGTCTGCGGTAAAAGGTGCAGTATTGTCTGCGGTAAAAGGTGCAGTATTGAGTATTGTCTGCATACTTAATACAATTAAATAAGAAATTATTATATGGCAGACTGTGCAAAATAAGAATCTGTCTATATAACTTAAATAGTCAATTCTTCTTCTAAACAGCAGGCCAGAACTACAGCCAGAAGTGGTAGTCACACTTGGTGTTACACACCTGTCCCAGATCTATGCTTTGTTTCCCTCACCCCAGTCTGCTAGACTCTGCTGTGCTCTATGTCTGGTTTTACAGATGGCCTGGTGTGATCCCATGTGAGCATCCACCTAGACCTATATAAGGCTCACCAAGACACACACCTGTGTCTTGTTATTAAGAAGTCATTATTGCTAATTATCTGGCTTGCTCCAAACACCTCTATCTGCTCAGCTGCTATCTGCGGTTTCCTGGACATCTCTCGCCTGCCTGCGGTTTCCAGGATCCCGCTTGCCTGCAGTCTCCTGGACATCTCCAGCCAGCCTGCAGTTTCCCGCAACCCACCTGCCTGCTTGCGGTCTCCTGGATGTCTCCCACCTGCCAGCGGTTTCCAGCATTCCACTTGTCTACCTACGGTTTCCAGTTCCCCAGCTGTCCGTGTTCCGCATGCTTCACCTAGCTGCTGCACAGACACCCGTGGCTCATGTGCCCACCAGAACCTTGGGCTTGGAAGATCTACCTCACCTGGTGAGTCTAACAGAATGTCAAGATCATAGATCCCAAAGGTGCAGCAGTCACAATTAGTGATGGGCAAACTCAAACAGTAAAGTAAACATCTAGTGTTCGGGCACGGACTCCGAACACGGACTTCTCTGAGAAGTCCATGTTACTGTTTAGATTCGGCAGCCCAAACATCTGCTGTTTTCCATGCTGTCATCTGTGTGACAGAGTGGAAAACATGGGCTCTGATCAGCGGTAAGATCATTATACATACAAAAACGCATGACACTATTCATTATGCATGATTGTTGTCTTCGACAGTCACTGTCACACCCTTATATTCCCCCCCTCTTTGAACATGGTGGTCCTCGACCATTCAGGAACCTAGAAGACTATAATGAAGCACAAAATATATAAAATCAACATAAAATTAACTCTTTTTTACTTCCAGGGTTATAAATTGTCCTTTGCTGGTCAGCACAGACCCCGGTCCCACTAGGTTCGGACCCCTAAACATAAAGTTCAAGTTCTTTTAAAACATCGACCCTCAGGCCCACACAACAACAGCAGCCCAACAGTCCAGTTTCTTCAACCCAGTTGAGACATTTGGTCATCCAATTTGGTCACGCCCCGCATGACCTCAGTCCCGCTGGTTTGGGACCCCGACATGGAGTGTACAAGTTCTTGTACCTAGAGGCCCATTGGCCAACATATCAACAGCTTCCGCAATCCAGGAGCACAGTGCATAAAGTCATGACCCGACTGGAACATAGGTTTGTCCATTTCCTCCCCTCCCCCTTTTGTGAACAACAGTCTCTTTAAATTGCATAATGCTGCCAACATGGCATGCTCACAGTCCCTTGGGGTTCCACGTCCATCTTCCTATGTACATAAGTGGTTAAGGTGGTCTCTCTAGCACCTCTATCGAGCCTTGAGCTCCGAAAGTTGCAGGAATGTCCACATGGAATTTTGTAAGGTCCCTTACCACCTTGAACCAATGTACTCATCCTTCCTATAAGCCCACTGCAGCTTGCACTTGACCTTGTCACTGTTATCAATGAACTCCTATCTCTAACTATTTAAACCAGGAAGTCGATTCATTTTTACTTGCCCTAGCCCCTCACAATCTGGATTAGTACGAAAATATTAACTGTATCTTGTCCTAATGTACCTAAAGTCGCTAGCTATCTTTAACCTAAGCACAAAACTATATCCTATCCTGAGCTTACCCTATACTCACAACACCATTACCTAAAATACTATGCATTACTACACATTACATTCCTAAATCCACATGACATAGTTAACACTCCACATATCACAATACATGTAGAAAAATGTATGACACTATTCATTTTGCAAGATTGTTGTCTTCGGGGGCAGGAACACCACAGTCACTGTCACAACCTTATACCTGCATGATTTAATGGCGATCCTAAAGCCTGTCGGGATTTTGTAAATCAATGCACTGTACACTTTTAATTATGCCCCTAGTGTTTTTTTCTGACCAGTGAAAAGTGACATATATTTTTTTTGTTACTGCCTGGTGATGCTTTGGCATGGGCTGTGCCATTTTAGGAAAGGGACGAAACCTTGATAAATATTCTACACTCTTTTCTGTCAGCTTTACGTTGAGTGTTTGATGAACCAGATCATGTTCACTCATCTACCGTTTCAATACTGCATCTAAGACCAGGGGCTAACTCTGTGGTACATTATGCCACCCAGTTCCGTATGAATTGGCCTAGAACAATAACACACTCCTGGCTGTCTTCTACAGGCCTGTCCAGCAATGAGAAAGACAAATTTGCGGGTAGGGAGTTATCATCTATACTTGACAGTTTAAGTTCCCTTGCTACCCGTGTGGACTTTTGTTTGAAGGAACATTCTAATGAAAGACTGGGCTCTTGTATCTCTCCTCCAAGGTTCTCTTTTAAATTGCCACCCAGATCGGCCGCACCAGAACCTATGAAATCGATCGGAAAAGATTGTTATCAGCCAAAAGATCCCGTCGGTCGACTCTTACAAGGATTCTGTTTATATTGTGGTGAAAGGGATCATTCTTGAACAGACTGTTCTAAAATAAAGGTCAAACAGGGAAACTTCAATCCCTAGGTGAGAAAGGAGGTATCGCCCTGAGGGTAACAATGTCTGCCACTAAAGATAAATTACTTGTCCCTATGTCAGTTTCCTTTGGCTCCTCTTTGCTCACAACACAAGCATTCATTGACTCTGGAGAATTTCATTGACTTTTCAATGGCAAAATGTTTGAAGATTCATTTGATCCCTCTACGGATGCATCTGAAGCTAATCTCCACAAATAGTTCTACAATTCCAGGAGGTCGCAAGCAATTCCAGACGGGGAGAGTAACTCTTCAAATTGGTGCGCTACACATTAACAACATTTAATTTTTAATTTTGCCATTCTCAGATGCACAGGTACTTTTGGTACTTCTGTGGCTACGACATCACGTTCCAGTCTTACTAGATCATTCGGTGGAGTCCATCTTGTTTTCGTAGTTGCTTCAAAACTCTGCTTCAACCACATCCTGTGAAACTCTGTTCAGCATCTGCTGTCTCCAATATATACTACCTGTGCCCTATCAGGATTTCCCTGACGTCTTTTCCAAGCAAAGGGCCGAGACACGACCTCATCGATCATATGACTGCACCATGCCACATCTTCCAGTCATGGAACCAGCTAGAGGGAGAGTTTATCCTGTATCTCTCATGGAAACTGAGGCAAGGTTGGCCTACATTAAAGAAAACTTGGAGAGTAGGTATATCCGAAAATATTCTTCCGCAGTTGGTGCAGGTTTCTTCTTCATAAAAAAAGAAGGTTGGCTTCCTGCAGAGACTATCAGGGCTTGAGTATAATCACTCTGAAAGACAGTTATCAATTACCCCTCATCTCTGAGTTATTCAAAAGGATTAAAGGTGCTACCGTCGTCACTACGTTAGACCTGCGTTGCGCTTATAACTTGATCCGCATCAAGGAGGGCGGTGAATGGAAGATGGCGTTCAACACCTGCGATGGTCACTATGAAATTTAAATATGCCTTTCAGATTGTGCAATGCACTGGTTGTGTTCCAGCATTTTGTGAAGGAGATCTTTTGTGATGTCCTGTATCAGTATATCTTAGTCTGTCTGGACGACATAATAATCTTCTTCAGTGATTTGGACTCTCATCACTTGTCAGAATCTGCTATTCGAGCCTTTCAGGAACTCAAGTCCTATTTCTCTCTAATCCATTCTTCCTTGAGGTGGATGCCTCTGCTATTGGTGTAGGAGCAGTTCTCTCTTAAAATTCCGCTAGGGCAAGAAATCATCTTCGTGAATTCTTTGCCAGGAAGTTCTCTTCAGTGGAGCAAAACTATTCCATTGGTGACTGTGAACACTTAGCCATTAAAATGGGCCATTCATAGCATCCTGTCCTCAGTGTGTGCAGTTCAAACCATCTCATCAAGTACCCCTAGGTCCTCTACAGCCTCTTCCAAATCTACAAGAGCCTTGGGCTGAGATCTCTATGGACTTTGTCACCGATCTTCCTGAAGCACAGGGGTCCACTACTATCTGGGATGTTGTGGACCATTTCTCCAAAATGTCTCGTTTTGTGTCTCTGCCAGGCCTTCCATCCACTGCACAGCTGGCTCAAATATTTTTCAAAGAGATTTTCCAGTTTCATGGCCTTCCAGCTCGTATAGTGTAGGAACGTGGTGTGCAATTTGTTTCCAAGTTCTGAAGTTAGCTGGACTTCTCCTCAGCCTATCACCCCCAAAGTAATGGGCAAACCGAAAGAGATAATCAGTCCATGGAACAGTATTTTTGAATATTTTCCAATTCCCCCCAAAATAATTGGTCTGACCTTCTTCCTTGGGCCGAATTCGCTCATAATTATTCTGTTTCTGAGTCTTCTGGGAGATCTCCATTCGTTACAGTGTTCGGCCGCAAACCTTGTCTCCCTCTATCTGTTCTGGCTAAAGGTCCACTTCTGGCTATGCACCGCGTCTATCAGGACGTCCATAACATTTGGACTCAGGTACAAGCTAATTTGGCTGCAGCTACAGCAAAGGCTAAAAAGATACCGTCGTTTTTCAAGACGAGGATGTCGTCTCGGGTCCCCGTATTCAATTTTGGGAATGTTGCATTGATGACACTACTAAATAGTACAGACCCTAGTTATGACCATTTTTGTTTGAGACAGATGACTATCCCTAAACACAAGGGGATGGCGCTTTCATTCATAACATCTCTCCTGATAATAGGAATATATATACACTGATGAGCAATAGGGTAACAATGTTTTGGACTTTTGACTTTCAGGCTCCATATCTCACCATCCATTACTGCTTTGCTTTGAACATGAGACTACCATCATTTCATAGACAATCATCTTGGCTATCTCATACATAAATATGACTTGCAACTATTTATCATGTGATTAGCTATGCAGATTCTTGTCATGTCACTGCATTGTTACTGTTTTGCTCCTAAAAATCCAAATTTTAATTTTTATTACTTTGTAATCCACTTTTGGCTTTCAACACAGCCTGAATCCTTCTGGGCATGCTCTCGGTTAGATTCAAACATGTCTCAACCGAGGTCTCTTCTACATATTCCCAAAGTTGGTGCATACTGTTCGACTCACTTGGATAGGTATACATTTTTTTCTTAAACTCTACTCACAAGTGTTCGATTGTGTTGAGGTCTGGGGACTGTGGGGGCCAATCCAGCACCTCTACTACTTTGTCATTGAACCATTTCTTTGCTAATCTCGACGTATGCTTCGAGTTGTTTTCCTGCTGGAACACTGTCGTTCTTTTCATACCCATAGTACTCGAGTGTACGAAGTAACTCATCATGTAACATACTTTCATATAGCTCAGCATTGAGACCACCATCGATCCTGGTCAAGCGTCCAATGCCTTTGGCTGTGAAAGTATCCCATATCATTACGCTTCCTCCACCGATCTTGGCAGTTCCTTCCAAATTCTCTATCCATTAGCCCCTTTTTCCCTTGTTTCTTTCAGGCCCATTTGCACCCATAAGAGCCTAGTCTACTGACTTTTGTCTCCATGCTCCAAATCACCTGTTTCCAATTTTCTACTGTCCACTTTTCGTACTTTTTTGCAAACACAAGCCGACACTTTTTATGACAATATTGAAGTTGAGTCTTCTTCACATTTTTTCGGGCCACCATTCCAGACTTGTGTAACGTGCTTTGCACGGTGCTTGCATGGACGTCTGTGATCTCACTATTATAAAGTATATGAGCCACCTCCACTGCCGTCTTTGTCACGTCAGAACTGATAGATTTTGTGAGGAGCCGACTAGTTGACTTCGATATTTTGCCTGGACGTCCACCTCTTGGCTTTTGAATAGATGGATAGACTTCATTTCATATTCTTCCAACTGACATGGCACTCAAATGATGCAGTTCGGCAATTTTTGTGGCCGAGAGATTGCTATCAATGATGATACTGTTTTTCTCTTCTTGGGAAATCTTCTTCATGGCTGCTCCTCGATTCAAACCAGTGACCTTTCGCTTGGGAATCAACCTAATAACAGACTGAGCTGTTAGGGAATATGAGAACAGGCTGTATTTTGTAGTATGCAGGAAGAAAAAGATTTTTCCACCACTAGGAGCAAAACAGTAACAATGCAGTGACATGACAAGAATCTGTATAGCTAATAATATGCTAAATAGTTGCAAGTCAAATTTATGTATGAGACAGCCAAGATGAATGTCTATGAAATGATGGTCGTTTCACGTTTGAAGTAGTAGTGGATGGTGAGATGGAGCCTGAAAGTGAAAAGTTCAAAACATTGTTACCCTTTTGTTTTTTAGTGTATATGCCAAACATACTGTAGAACAAGCCTGCACAGAAGTGCAGTACATTAATGGTCTGCAGATAATTACAGAGCACGAACCACGGGCAGCATACTGTATGTCAGATGTTTACTGTATGATCTAAGCCAGGTACATTTGACTCTGAAATGTTGCCCCCGTATTAGACCCCACGTTGTATAATGGCCCCCACATTAGCTCCCACTCTGTATAATGGCCCTACTATGTTTGAGGGCCATCAACACTGTTTCAGGGTCAACCACAGTAACCCCCACACTGTATGAGGGTCCCCAATTGTTTGTGATGCCCTCACAGTCACACCATGTTTTATCTCAAATAAAAAACATCATATACTCACCAAATCCAGGATCCTGATGAGTCCACCGGCAAGGCCTGGACAGACCAACCCGCTGATGTCATAGCACCGACGCACACACAGGACGACAGAGTTCGATGACATCACCACGCCGGTACTCTGATGTCCTATGTGTGCCCCAGCGAGTGCATCACCCTGCTGTTCTATAGACCGCAGGCTTAAAGTGACCTGCGGTCTACAGAAGTGACAGGGAGATCATGTCTCACTGCTCTACCGCATAGCTTAACTATATAGGCGTGCTGTGCAATGGCGGTGGCTCCTGGTGGGACCCTCTGAGAGTGGGGCCCGGCACAACCGCCCTGGTGGCTACGCTACTCACATACAGAAAGTATATACAAACACATATATACATTATATATACAGAAAGATGCATATATTCAGTATATATATATTTACACATATACACTGTGTATATGTATATATACAGTACAGACCAAAAGTTTGGTGTATCCACCAGATTTCTGCACAACACAACTGATGGTCCCAACCCCATTTATAAGGCAAGAAATCCCACTTATTAAACCTGACAGGGCACACCTGTGAAGTGAAAAGCATTTCCGGTGACTACCTCTTGAAGCTCATCAAGAGAATGCCAAGAGTGTGCAAAGCAGTCATCAAAGCAAAAGGTGGCTACTTTGAAGAATCTAGAATATAAGACACACTTAAGTCTCCTCTTAACAGTTGTTGAAGAGATGTGTCTGCTGCTAGAACTCTGTTTGGCATTGACCTGGTATCTGAGCTGCTGTTAACCTGCGATTTCTGAGGCTGGTGACTTGGATAAACTTATCCTCAGAAGCAGAGGTGACTCTTGGTCTTCCTTTCCTGGGGCGGTCCTCATGTGAGCCAGTTTCTTTGTAGCGCTTGATGGTTTTTGCAACTGCACTTGGGGACACTTTCCAAGTTTTCCCAATTTTTTGGACTGACTGACCTTCATTTTTTAAAGTAATGACGGCCACTCGTTTTTCTTTACTTAGCTGCTTTTTTCTTGCCATAATACAAATTCTAACAGTCTATTCAGTAAGACTATCAGCTGTGTATCCACCAGACTTCTGCACAACACAACTGATGGTTCCAACCCCATTTATAAGGCAAGAAATCCCATTAAACCTGACAGGGCACACCTGTGAAGTCAAAACCATTTCCGGTGACTACCACTTGAAGCTCATCAAGAGAATGCCAAGAGTGTGCAAAGCAGTCATCAAAGCAAAAGGTGGCTACTTTGAAGGACCTAAAATATAAGACATATTTTCAGTTGTTTCACACTTTTTTTTGTTAAGTATATAATTCCACATGTGTTAATTCATAGTTTTGATGCCTTCAGTGTGAATGTACAATTTTCATAGTCATGAAAATACAGAAAAATCTTTAAATGAGAAGGTGTGTCCAAACTTTTGGTCTGTACTGTGCATACATATATACACACAGTATATACACACACAATCCAGACCTCCATTGGTTAATAAATTTGATTTCCATTGATGATTTTTGTGTGATTTTGTTGTCAGCACATTCAACGTTGTACAGAACAAAGTATTCAATGAGATTATTTCATTCGTTCAGATCATGGATGTGTTATTTGTGTGTTCCCTTTATTTTTTTGAGCAGTGTATATATACAGTTGTGCTTAAAAGTTTACATACCCCGGTAGAATTTTTCCTTTCTTGGCCTTGTTTCAGAGAATATGAATGATAACTAAAAAACTTTTTCTCCACTCATGGTTATTGGTTGGGTGAAGCCATTTATTGTCAAACTACTGTGTTTTCTCTTTTTAAATCTTAAAAACCAAAAACATCCAAATAATCATGATCAAAAGTTCACATACCCAGTTCTTAATACCGTGTATTTCCCCCTCTAACATCAATGACAGCTTGAAGTCTTTTGTGGTAGTTGTGGATGAGGCTCTTTATTTTCTCAGATGGTAAAGCTGCCCATTCTTCTTGGCAAAAAGCCTCCAGTTCCTGTAAATTACTTGGCTGTCTAGCATGAACTGTGCGCTTGAGATCTCCCCAGAGTGGCTCAATGATAAAGGTCAGGAGAATGAGATGGCCACTCCAGAACCTTCACTTTGTTCTGCTGTAGCCAATGACAGGTCGACTTGGCCTTATATTTTGGATCGTTGTCATGTTGGAACGTCCAAGTAAGCAATTTCCAGGCTGAAGAGTGCAAATTTGCCTCCAGTGTTTGCTGATAATGTGCTGCATTCATCTTTCCTTCAACTTTTACCAAGTTTCCTGTGCCTTTGTAGCTCACACATCCCCAAAACATCATCGATCCACCTCCATGCTTTACTGTAGGAATAGTGTTCCTTTCATCATAGGTCTTGTTGACCTCTCTCCATATGTAACATTTATGGTTGTGGCCAAAAAATTCAATTTTGGTCTCATCACCCCAAATTACCTTGTTCCAGAAGTTTTGAGGCTTGTCTCTGTGCTGTTTGGCGTATTGTAGGCTAGATACTTTGTGGTATTTGCGCAGTAATGGCTTTCTTCTGGCGACTCGACCATGCAGCCCATTTTTCTTCAAGTGCCTCCTTATTGTGCATCTTGAAACAGCCATACCACTAATTTTCAGAGAGTCCTGAATTTCAGCTGATGTTATTTGTGGGTTTTTCTTTGCATCCCGAACAATTTTCCTGGCAGTTGTGGCCGAAATTTTTGTTTGTCTACCTGACCGTGCTTTGGTTTTTACAGAGCCCCTGATTTTCCTTTTGTTAATCACAGTTTGAAGGCTGCTGCCTGGCATTATCAATTCCTTGGATATTTTTTTGTATTCCTTTCCTGTGTTATATAGTTCAACTATCTTTTTCCGTAGATCCGTTGACAATTCTTTGGCTTTCCCCATGACTCATAATCCAGAAACGTCAGTGGCTGGATGAAAGATACAACAGTCTGTCTGGATCCCAGAAACTCACTCAGCTTTTATGCACACACAATGATTACAAGCAAACAGGTCAAGGTGAGGATGTTACCTTTACTAGCCATTCAAACTCATTTGTGTCAAATTCTGTGCATGTTAACAGGCCAAAATCACCAGGGCATGTGAACTTTTGATCAGGGTCATTTGGATGTTTTGGGTTGTCATTAAGATTTAAAAAGAGAAAACACAGTGGTTTGACAATAAATGGCTTCACCCAACCAATAACCATGAGTGGAGAAAAAGTTTTTTGGTTATCACTAGTGTTGAGCATTCCGATACTGTAATATCGGGTATCGGCCGATATTCGCGGTATCGGAATTCCGATACTTAATTCCGATACTTTTACAATATCGGATACCGGAATCGGAAGTTCCCATAATGCCTGCGCTCTGCAGTGTCTGTGAAGGATGACAAGTTGGATGGCAGCGCGATCCAGCCTGTCATCAGAATGCCATCCCAGCGGGGGAGAATTCTCCTGATTGTTTAAAAGCCGGCGGGCGGTATAAAGCCGCCGGCTTTTAAACAATCACACAGCCCCATACTGCTTCCCCGCAGCCTCCCACCCCGATCCTCCGCTCCCCTCGCCACCTCCCATCCCGATCGTAAGTTAGGACCGGGCGGGGAGCGCAGCTCCAAGGAGCGGGGAGTGAAGGACCCGGGCGGGGAAGCCGGCAGTGAAAAGACTTCACCGCCGGCTTTCCCGTTCTGTGCTGCGCTTTCCCGCCGGTTATTTCAAATGAACAGCTGAGGTATCAGGTGATGCCGATCAGCTGTTCATTTGAAGTCGCCGCGTTGCCCTCAGAGGGTTCATGTGAGTTCATGCTTGACTGCATGAACTCACATGAACTTTCCCACGGCCGCACAGGTCAGCCTCACCTCCCAGACCCGTCATGATTAGTGTGTGTGCGGGGTGTGTGTGCGGGGTGTGTGCGCGGTGTCTGTGCGATGTGTGCGGGTGTGTGCGGTGTGTGTGCATGCAGGCAGACATAGGCCGATGTGACACTACTACTCCCATCGGCCTATGTCTGTCCCCCGTCCACTCCTGCCAGCAGGATCAGCTCGATGGGAGCAGTAGTTCCCATCAGACTGATCCTGCTATTTAAATTGCCCTACTGTGTCCCCAATAAATGTTAAATACATGTCATTGGTGGCCAGTGGTTACCTAAAAGAAATTAGTTCATACATTACCTGTCCCCGCCGATCGCCACCTAAAATAAAGTAAAAAATAAAAAACTACACCTATACTCACCAAGACACCTAATTCCCCGAAGCCATCGATCTCCTGTAATAAAATATAAAATAATAAACCACAACCTTATCCTTACCCCTCCGTAGCAGTCCACGAGTGTCCCACGAAGATCTCCAGTTCAGAGCAGCCACATAGAATGTGACCGCTCTGAACCGCTGCCGCCGCTAGAATGACGGGGCCGTAAGGGTTCACCGGAGTTCAGGCAGCGCTGCTCCGGTTAGCTCCTTTACGGCCCTGCTGTATCGTGAGAAATTCCCACGGTACAACAGTGCCGTAAAGGAGGTCTCCAGAGCTGCGCTGCCTGAATGCACTCCGGTGACCTCAGTCAGTGGCTCCCGCTGCCGGGAGCGGACGTGTTCCCGGCAGCGTGAGCTTACAGCAGCCATGCACAGCTGTCACCATCTCCAGATGTGACAGCTGTGCATGGGAGATCAGCGCAGGAACGTGGACAGGTAACTATTATTTTTAGTAAACTAAGAATTAAATAAAATTGTGTGTTTTATTTCAAACAAATTATTTTTTTCTAGGTGTAGTGTGTTTTTTCTTTTCAACACTTTGTAGGTTAGTAATGGGGGTGTCTTATAGACGCCCATCATTACTAACCTGGGCTTCATGGCAGCTGGCGCTGACATGAACCCCACCACTATTACCCCCTGCCACCGCACCAGGGCAGCGTGGAAGAGCGAGGCTAAGTGCCAGAGTTGGCGCATCCTATGGATGCGCCATTTCTGGGGCGGCTGACGACTGGTGTTTCTAGCCTGGGAGGGGGCCAATATTCATGGCACCCTTCCTGGGCTATTAATATCAGCCCCCAGCTGTCTGCCTAGCCTTTGCTAGCTATTAAAATAGGGGGGACCCCACGTCATTTTTTTTGGGGGGGTCCCCCATTTTAATAGCTAGTAAAGGCTAGGTATTCAGCTGGGGGCTGATATTAGTAGCCTGGGAAGCTCCGTGGGTTTTACCCCCTTCCCAGGCTTCAAACATCTGCCCCAGCCGTCTGCTTAACCTCCGCTAGAGACTAAAATTATGGGGGATCCCACGCCATTTTTTTTTTAAATAAATCCATTATTTTAACACTAAATGACATTTGAGGAGTTAATAAAGATGCAGTCCCTAAATTATTATTTATTTTTTAATTAATTTTTCCCAAAACTTTTGACGTGGGCTTCGCCATATTTTTCTATGCCAGCCAGGTACAGCATCCAGCTTCTATGAACGCGCCATTTTCCGGGGCGGCTGCGGACTGCAATTTTCAGCGGGGGGCAGAAAGCTTGGGCCTCCCTGCGCTGCAGATTCCATCCCCCAGCTGCCTAGTTGTACCTGGCTGGACACAAAAATAGGGAGAAGCTCCACGTTTTTTTTTTTTTAATTATTTCATGAAATTCATGGAATAATTAAGAAAAAAAGGGCTTCCCTATATTGTTGTGTCCAACCAGGTACAAATAGGCAATTTTTTTTTTAATTATTTCATGAAATAATTAAAAAAAAATTATGTGGGGCTTCGCCCTATATTTGTGTCCAGTCAGGTACAGCAGGCAGGAACGGGCTGCCCCCAACCACCAGCTGCCTATTTGTACCTAGCCGGACACAACAATATAGGGAAGCCCTTTTTTTCTTAATTATTCCATGAATTTCATGAAATAATTAAAAAAAAAAATACGTGGGGCTTCGCCCTATTTTTGTGTCCAGCCAGGTACAACAAGGCAGCTGGGGGCTGGAATCCGCAGCGCAGGGAGGCCCAAGCTTTCTGGGCCCCACCCGCTGCAAATTGCAGTCCGCAGCCGGACAATAAAAAAAACACAAACACCCAGAAAAAAGTCCTTTAATTGAAATAAAGACACAATTCTTTATTGTTCTAAATTAAACCATACTTACAGTCACGCCCATTCCAGCTGAAGCCAACGATCTCCTGCAATAAAAGTAAAATAATAAAGCAACCTCATCCTTACCTTTCCATGGTTCCCAGGACAGCTTCAGCTCTGCTACATCGAGATGACAGGCTGGACCGCAGCAGAATGCTGCCATCCAGCCTGTCATCCCGCAGACACTGAGAAGCGCAGGCATGCTTGCGCTCCTCAGTGTCTCGCTGTGACGGCATCCAGATGAGCGGAGGTCATGTCCAATGAACTCAGCTCACCTCATGCACGTCACTGACAGCGTGGGAAAATTCTCACGCTGAAGCGCTGAGTGCAGGAGAATTCTCCCACGCTGTCAGTGACGTACATGAGGTGAGCCGAGTTCATTGTCGGCTCATCTGGATGCCGTCACAGCCAGACACTGAGGAGTGGAAGTATGCCTGCGCTTCTCAGTGTCTGCGGGATGACAGGCTGGATGGCAGCGTTCTGCTGCGGTCCAGCCTGTCATCTCGATGTAGCAGAGCTGGAGCCGTCGTGGGAGCCATGGAAAGGTAAGGATGAGGTTGCTTTATTATTTTTCTTTTATTGCAGGAGATCGTTGGCTTCAGCTGGAATGGGCGTGATGGTAAGTATGGTTTAATTTAGAACAATAAAGAATTGTGTGTTTATTTCAATTAAAGGACTTTTTTCTGGGTGTTTGTGTTTTTTTTAAATACTTTACTAGAAATTCATGGTGGTCATGTCTAATATTGGCGTGACCCCATGAATTTCGGGCTTAGGGCCAGCTGATAATGCCAAGCTGGCCTTAACCCCTTTATTACCCAGTGAGCCACCGCACCAGGGCCCTGGATGAGTTGGGTACAGCGCCAGAAGATGGCGCTTCTATGAACGCGCCATTTTCTGGGGCGGCTGCGGACTGCAATTTGCAGCGGGTGGGGCCCAGAAAGCTTGGGCCTCCCTGCGCTGCAGATTCCAGCCCCCAGCTGCCTAGTTGTACCTGGCTGGACACAAAAATAGGGCGAAGCTCCACGTTTTTTTTTTTAAATTCATGAAATTCATGGAATAATTAAGAAAAAAAGGGCTTCCCTATATTGTTGTGTCCGGCTAGGTACAAATAGGCAGCTGGTGGTTGGGGGCAGCCCGTTCCTGCCTGCTGTACCTGACTGGACACAAATATAGGGCGAAGCCCCACATAATTTTTTTTTAATTATTTCATGAATTTCCTGAAATGATTTAAAAAAAATTGACGTGGGGCTTCGCACTATATTTGTGTCCAGCCAGGTACAGCAGGCAGGAACGGGCTGCCCCCAACCACCAGCTGCCTATTTGTACCTGGTTGGACACAACAATATAGGGAAGCCCTTTTTTTCTTAATTATTTCATGAATTTCATGAAATAATTAAAAAAAAAAAATACGTGAAGCTTCTCCCTATTTTTGTGTCCAGCCAGGTACAACTAGGCAGCTGGGGGATGGAATCTGCAGCGCAGGGAGGCCCAAGCTTTCTGCCCTCCCCCCCCCCCGCTGAAAATTGCAGTCCGCAGCCACCCCGGAAAATGGCGCGTTCATAGAAGCTGGATGCTGTACCTGGCTGGCATACAAAAATATGGCGAAGCCCACGTCAAAAGTTTTGGGAAAAATTAATTAAAAAATAAATAATAATTTAGGGACTGCATCTTTATTAACTCCTCAAATGTCATTTAGTGTTAAAATAAAGGATTTATTTAAAAAAAAATTGACGTGGGGCTTCGCCCTATATTTGTGTCCAGCCAGGTACAGCAGGCAGGAACAGGCTGCCCCCAACCACCAGCTGCCTATTTGTACCTGGCCGGACACAACAATATAGGGAAGCCCTTTTTTAAAAAAATTATTTCATGAAATAATTAAAAAAAAATTGACGTGGGGCTTCGCACTATATTTGTGTCCAGTCAGGTACAGCAGGCAGGAATGGGCTGCCCCCAACCACCAGCTGCCTATTTGTACCTGGTTGGACACAACAATATAGGGAAGCCCTTTTTTAAAAAAATTATTTCATGAAATAATTAAAAAAAAATTGACGTGGGGCTTCGCCCTATATTTGTGTCCAGTCAGGTACAGCAGGCAGGAACGGGCTGCCCCCAACCACCAGCTGCCTATTTGTACCTGGTTGGACACAACAATATAGGGAAGCCCTTTTTTTCTTAATTATTCCATGAATTTCATGAAATAATTTAAAAAAAAAATGCGTGGGGCTTCGCCCTATTTTTGTGCCCAGCCAGATACAACTAGGCAGCTGGGGGCTGGAATCCGCAGCGCAGGGAGACCCAAGCTTTCTGGGCCACCCCCGCTGCAAATTGCAGTCCGCAGCCGCCCCAGAAAATGGCGCGTTCATAGAAGCGCCATCTTCTGGCGCTGTACCCAACTCATCCAGGGCCCTGGTGCGGTGGCTCACTGGGTAATAAAGGGGTTAAGGCCAGCTTGGCATTATCAGCTGGCCCTAAGCCCGAAATTCATGGGGTCACGCCAATATTAGACATGACCACCATGAATTTCTAGTAAAGTATTTAAAAAAACACAACACCCAGAAAAAAGTCCTTTAATTGAAATAAACACACAATTCTTTATTGTTCTAAATTAAACCATACTTACCATCACGCCCATTCCAGCTGAAGCCAACGATCTCCTGCAATAAAAGTAAAATAATAAAGCAACATCATCCTTACCTTTCCATGGCTCCCACGACAGCTTCAGCTCTGCTACATCGAGATGACAGGCTGGACCGCAGCAGAACGCTGCCATCCATCCTGTCATCCCACAGACACTGAGAAGCGCAGGCATACTTCCACTCCTCAGTGTCTGGCTGTGACGGCATCCAGATGAGCCGAGGTCATGTCCAATGAACTCAGCTCACCTCATGTACGTCACTGACAGCGTGGGAAAATTCTCCTGCACTCAGCACTTCAGCGTGAGAATTTTCCCACGCTGTCAGTGACGTGCATGAGGTGAGCTGAGTTCATTGGACATGAACTCGGCTCATCTGGATGACGTCACAGAGAGACACTGAGGAGCGCAAGCATGCCTGCGCTTCTCAGTGTCTGCGGGATGACAGGCTGGATGGCAGCGTTCTGCTGCGGTCCAGCCTGTCATCTCGATGTAGCAGAGCTGAAGCTGTCGTGGGAACCATGGAAAGGTAAGGATGAGGTTGCTTTATTATTTTACTTTTGTTGCAGGAGATCGTTGGCTTCAGCTGGAATGGGCGTGATGGTAAGTATGGTTTAATTTAGAACAATAAAGAATTGTGTCTTTATTTCAATTAAAGGACTTTATTCTGGGTGTTTGTGTTTTCTTTTAACTTTGACTATGGGGTTAGTAATGGGGGTGTCTTATAGACGCCTCTCCATTACTAACCTGGGCTTGATGTCAGCTGGCATTATAAGCTGACATCAACCCCAACCCTATTACCCCCTGCCACCGCACCAGGGCAGCGTGGAAGAGCGAGGCTAAGTGCCAGAATTGGCGCATCCTATGGATGCGCCATTTCTGGGGCGGCTGACGGCTGGTGTTTCTAGCCTGGGAGGGGGCCAATATTCATGGCACCCTTCCTGGGCTATTAATATCAGCCCCCAGCTGTCTGCCTAGCCTGTGCTAGCTATTAAATTAGGGGGGACCCCACGTTATTTTTTTTGGGGGGTTCCCCCATTTTAATAGCTAGTAAAGGCTAGGTATTCAGCTGGGGGCTGATATTAGTAGCCTGGGAAGCTCCGTGGGTATTACCCCCTTCCCAGGCTTCAAACATTTGCCCCAGCTGTCTGCTTAACCTCCGCTAGAGCCTAAAATTAAGGGGAACCCCACGCCAATTTTTTTTTAAATAAATCCTTTATTTTAACACTAAATGACAAGTACAGTAATCAACACTGTCACTGTACTTCATATATATGTGACTGACATGTTTCTATCTATCTAATCTATGTGTGAAGCTCTATTCTGTCTGTTATAAATTGTCAGGTACAGATGCTGAATTGCCGGCCGGCTTTCTTAAAGAGACGGTGCATGAAAACACTATTATTTTTTTAAATAAATCCTTTACACTAAATGACAAGTACAGTAAGCAACACTGTCACTGTACTTCTTATATATGTGGCTGACATGTTTCTATCTATCTAATCTATGTGTGATGCTCTATTCTTTCTGTTGTAAATTGTCGGGTACCGGTGTATGCCGCTGATGAATTGCCGGCTTTTCATGTCATTCTACATTATTCTTAGTTGTTTTACTTCATGTAGAATTAACCTACAAGGAAAGAAAGGGTTTATTTTCATTCCGATATTTGTGTCCCATTGACTTGCATTGGTTTCCGGTATCGGAATCAGCGATATCCGATACTTTTTGGGTATCGGCCCGATCCAATCCGATACGATATTTCCTGATATCGGAAGGTATCGCTCAACACTAGTTATCACTCATATTTTCTGAAACAAGGCAAGAAAGGAACAATTCTGCAGGGGTATGTAAACTTTTGAGCACAACTGTATAGATATATATATATATCATGGATGGTAGATATGTGTCAGTAATGTAAGCTGTACCAGTAACACTAGGTTACTAAGAAGGTTTAATGTGACTAGATATTGGGTCCAGGTTTTTGGAGTTGCCAAAAGAACCTGGCTAGGAAAAGTTGATCCTATGATCCAGTTCAGCGTTTACTGGCTTATTAACAGCAGCTGGGTTAGCTCAGCAGTGTAGAGTGTGTTAAGACTGTAGAAAGGCGGAGCTGATGGTTAGGCGGCTCTGCGAAGAGAGGTGTGCTGGTGCCAAATAGAAAAGTGTTTGTTCGGTGAACATGTTTAATATAAGTGTGAACTACTGCTGGGAATACCAAAGTTGGTGAGGCTGCTACATTTATGTTGTTTCATTCTGTCTGATGAAAAGGACTGTATATGTTATCAATTGATACTGAAGGAAGGCTGTTTTCGTTTTGAAGCTTTAAAGTTTATGATGGATGTTGCGCTCATGCTCGGCTCGGACTGTTAAGAGCAAGCATCTCACTGTGCTGTGGACTGAGGAGAGCCTGGAGGGGCGTGGCTAAGTGCCACACCAAGACTGATCTTGGATGCACAGCAACAGACGGTGCGGCGATCCGAGGAGAGCACGGGGGGATAAGACCAGGTGCCACTCTAGGGTAGACCTCGGACATATGGCAGCTGACCCTTAAGCAGGTATACAGACTGTCATGGCTGATTCACAGACAGGCGAGTACAGGCAGCCATGGCTGGTGTACTGGCAGGCGAATACTGGCAGACATAGTTGATATACATCCAGGCAGGTGTAGGATCCAATTCAGACTGGACTGGCAGGATCAGCTTCAGGAAGAACTGGCTCACTGGCAGGTACGACTGAAACACAGGGACAGGTAGGACCCAATTCAGACTAGACAGACAGGAATGGCTTCAGGAAGGTTTAGGCCTGGGTATTCAGCCCCCAGGGTGGCAGGAACAGCTTCAGGAAGAACTGGGTCTCTGGCAAGGGGGTTCTGGACTGCAGGTGTGGACAGGCAGGGAACCGCAGGTGCGGACAGGCATGGTCCCGCAGGTATGGACAGGCAGGGAACCATAGGTGAGGACAGGCAGGGAACCATAGGTTCCCACTTGACAAACAGAAGCAGGTTCACATAGAAAAGACAGGGTCAGGTTTACACAGGACGAACATAAGGACAGGTACACACAACACAGACAGAACCAGATTCACGAAAGGTACTTACTATGCAAGAGAACATACAAACCAGTAAGGTTGCACAGAAGTAACAGATTAGAGATAGGTACAGGTTCAGACACTGCAGGTTTTAGAGATAGGTACAGGTTCAGACTGTAACATACCTGGCGGCGTCCTTGCATAGTGGTCCATCTCCCACTGTGCAAGAGCGCGCACTTGATTTCCAGTCCAGACTGCCACTCTGGCTTCTTTCCATACTGTCTGCTTTGCTCTGCTCTGGCTGCTTAGGGCAACGCCCGCTGAACTTCCTGTTTCTTGTAGCTGCTGCAGACACACCCCTAATGCATCCTCAGCCTATTGCTGTCTGTCACCTGGTATTTAAACCAGCTCCTCCTTGGAATGCATGCCTGAGCATCTTGTTCTGTCAGTTGGCTTCTTGTCACTGATATGCCAGGTCTTGTCTATGTTTCCTGCCTTGCAGTATCAGTTCCCGTGTCTGAACTGTGTCCTGTCTGTGTACTCTAGCCAGCTGTCTTTCTGCCTTTCCTGGAGGCTGTATTTCCAGGCCTGTGTGAACACGCTCTTTGCCTGTTGGTCTCGCCCTCTGGGGGCCGCATACCCAGACTCGCTCCTGTATTTGTTGCAGTACAGTTCCTGTCTGAACTATCTCCTAGCTTCCTATCTGTTTTGTCTTTAGGTCCATTTGCTCCCTTTTTCTGCAGTGTCTGATCCAGCACTTGGCTTTACTTAGGCTCGTTCCTGCATTTTGTTGCAGTAACTGTTCTTGTCTGAACTGTCTCCTAGCTTCTTACCTGTTTTGTCTTTATGTCCGTTTGCTCCCTTTTTCTGCAGAATCTGAACCTGCACCTAACTTCTACTCGTTGTCATTGTACTTCCGTTTGTGAGTTGGAGTCCTTTCGCTACTTCTTTGCAAGTACCTTGTGTGTATCTGGTTCTGCCTTTCTTTTCCAGTCTGTTCTGTGTGAACAGAGCCCTGTCCCCTTTGCTTTGTCTTTATTTACCGCTTCGGCGATTTATCTCTGTCCTGTCTTACTTACCGCTTCGGAGGTTCCTGCCCGCTCAGCCTTGTCCACCGCGTCTGCGGTTTTGCTCTGCTCAGCCTTGTCCACCGCATCTGTGGTTTTGCTCTGCTCAGCCTTGTCCACCGCGTCTGCGGTTTTGCTCTGCTCAGCCTTGTTCACCGCGTCTGCGGTTTCGCTCTGCTCAGCCTTGTCTACCGCGTCTGTGGTTTCGCTCTGCTCAGCCTTGTCTACCGTGTCTGCGGTTTCGCTCTGCTCAGCCTTGTCTACCGCGTCTGCGGTTTCGCTCTGCTCAGCCTTGTCTACCGCGTCTGCGGTTTCGCTCTGCTCAGCCTTGTCTACCGCGTCTGCGGTTTCGCTCTGCTCAGCCTTGTCTACCGCATCTGCGGTTTTGCTCTGCTCAGCCTTGTCCACCGCGTCTGCGGTTTTGCTCTGCTCAGCCTTGTCTACCCCACCTGCTGTTTCGCTTTGCTCTGCTTGATTACCGCATCTGCGGCTCTGAACCCGTCTCCCAGTCTGTACTGGACCTTACCCAGCCTGCACTCTAGCCTGCCTGTTGCTGTATTCCCCGGTGTGGGTCAACAGCCGTGTCCGGAGTCTGACCTGAAGTGGCACCTGGTCCCTCTGCTCGGTTCCTCCCTGGTGCACTGGCGTCGTATGCCGTCGTGCGACCTTGGTCGGATCGGGCAGATACTTAGTTACGCCCCTCCAGGCACTCTCCGGTTCATGGCACAGTGGAATCACTAATCACGCACACGCCAGTCAGTCCGGGCGTGTGCATTACACAGACATAGGGAATATAGGAAAAGATCCAGACTTAGATACAAACAGGTTTCGGAATAGGTCCTAATTTGGACAAGGAAAGACACAGGTACAGAATTCAGGCCTGGGTATTCAGCCTCCAGGGAGGCTGAAACAGGCAAGATCAGATACAGGTAAAGATTCAGGGTTCAGGCCTGGGTATTCAGCCCCAGGGTGGCAGGTACAGGAAAGAAAGAGGACAGAACTTGGCAACTCAGTAATTGCAAAAACACACTGAAAGAGAATGCTGCTCAGGCACCTCACAACAGGTGGAGGTACCTTAAGTACCAAGTGCCTCCCAGCAATAGGATGGGGACACATTAGGAATGCGTGCAGTGTTTCTTTAAGAATCAGGAAGTGCATGTGCGGGCGACTTAAACATGCAACCAGAAAACATTCACAGCAAGCAGAGTACAAGAAGCTCACAGCACACAGCAAGCAGAGGACAAGGACAAGGCCCGGGGTGGTGAGTAAGTCGGTGTCCCTGCCTGGTGGTGGATGGGTAGCCATGCAGGAACGCATGCAGTGGTGTTACAGTACCCCCTGTACACCATCTCTTCTTCAAGTCCACAAGGATCGTCTGCAGAAGTAGTGAAGTCCAATTGTCCTCAGGACCATGTACAGTCCAGTACATCAAAACATCCTTGGAAAAGAATGAAGCAGGCGTAATACTAGGAACCTTGGCTTGCCAAGTCTCTCTCTGCCTGGAGAGATCAACTGCCACCATGGAAGATATAACAACCTGGACTTCTTCCTCCTGGTCGGTGGATAGTAGAGACTTGAAGACTTCCACCACAACATCAGTCAATCGGCCACTTTGGAACTGAAGGCACCCTCACAGGGTCTATGTTCCACCTGGTGTCCAGAAAAAAAGTCCTAGATGTGGAGAGGTTCCCGGGAACTGATCATTGGTATAATCGTTGGAGATGTGTGGAGAAATCGTCACCGCTTCCCTTTCTTCAGAGACGTTAGCACACCTTGACTCAGCGACTAGAAGGCCAGTAGCAACCCGACTGTCTACAGCTACAGTCAAGATCAAAGGTGGAAAGGGAATACTCTTCCCAAGGGTAGCCTCTCCTACAGACCCAAGGCTTTGGAGTTCATCAGGCTTCTCAGGACAAAGACAGGTGCAATGTTCTATACAACCTCTGCAATCGCTTAGTCCCTAGTTATGTGGGAGTTCAGACTGCCGCTCAAACAGCCAAACCCGGTCAACTGGCATGGGTTCAGAGCAGACGGCAGTCCCAGGAAGTTGGGGAACAAGCGGTCTTTGGAAAGACGGAGCTAGGTGTGACGGTTTCCTCACAAGCGTCTCTACTTCTGTCCGATCATGGAAGCTTGGAAGGAAAGATGTAGCAGGAAATTCGTGACTTGGCTCATCGAAGACCTCTTTGAAGGTCACTAGGAAGGCCTGTAGGTCTGAGGTGACAGGATTCCTTCTTTCCCACAAAGGGTTGAGCCATGCTAGGGCATCTCCTGCTAAGTAGGACACGAGGAATCCAACTTTAACCTGATTGGAGTAAAAATGATGAGGAAAAAATTTATAGTGCTGCATGCACTGCTCCAGGAACCCACGGCACTGCTTCAGATCCCCATAGTACAGTTTCAGGAAGAACCGGGTCTCTGGCAATGGGGTACTGGACCGCAGGTGTGGACAGGCAGGGAACTGCAGATCCACACTGGACAAACAGTTCACATAGAACAGACAGGGTCAGGTTCACACAGGACGAATATAAAGGTGATCCCGGACCTTTAGGAGGGGAACACATGGCATTATCCATTTAGCTATGTGTATCTCTCCTGAAGTGGTTAAATGGCGGGAAAGTGTCTTTCCCACCGAAAGTTGCTGCGGCACGTGCATATGGGTGTCAGAGATATGGTTGGGTGAGGGTGCGGGCCAGTCGTGGGGTAGTAGTAGGAGTAGATTAGATTTTCTTTCTTGTGGACACTGCTTGATTGGTCAGCACTATTAGTAAATCGTAATATGAAAAGGGATAAAGGAGGGGTGTGCTGTCATCAAGTGTCCGTTCTCAGAAAATTACCTATGTAGGTGCTGCTGCCGTATTGTTGTAGGGGATCGGCCCTTACCAGACATTGAATACACTGTGACTTTAATGCATCATGCTCCCCTTTGAATGTTGCTGTTGGACTACTCGCCTCCCCCTGCTGTTGTTGGTATGTACTGAGAGAGAAAGAAGAACCAGGAAGTAGAGACATCGTTTGGATGTGTGTTTGAGGTAACAGGGAGACGCAGGCTCCCTGATCAGCAGAGACTATAAAGAAGACACTGTTAATCTATGGAAAGAGAAGATTGCGGACTATAGCAAGATTTTCTGTTTGGCACTGTGTCAAAGAGTAGAGAAATTTATCCTTTTCTTGAAGAATGTTTTCCCTGGAGACTGAGGACCTGAGATAACACACAACACAGCGTGTCAGCCATTTCTGTGAGAGTGAAGCAAGGTTTGCCTACCGGCTGGAAGAAAGACATCCCGTATACAAGGAAAAGACTCAAGTGAATTCATTCGGCTCTTTCACACCAGGAACAAGCGGCAGCCGCCATCTGCGCCTGATCTGAGCAATCGTGAGTGACCCATCGACGTGAACTGTGTTAGGGTTTAACGTAGTTTTCTGTAGCTAGAACACTGAAGCAGCGTGGCCCGACTAGCGGAAATCCAGATAGAGAATTAGCTCAGAGTAGTGAAACTTGTTATGAACTGTTTGTTCTGAACTTTCATTGCCATAGCTGGAGCATAGTTTGTGGCTCGCTCCAGCTATCTCTTCCTATTTCAAGTTGGTAATATTGTTATTGTAAATATTGTTATTCTCATCTCCCGGCATATAATTCCTTTGCATATAATAAAGCCAGAGTTTTGTTTCAGCCTTCTCGTCTGCTGTGCCGTACTTGAATCCTGCTTGGCGGTGTTCTTTGGACACCGCTACATTGTTGCTGATCTGCTATGCCTGGCCATGATGGACGCACTCCTGGAGGAACTGAAAAAGAGTATGGGGGAGGATGGAGCCATGGCATACATGCAGAAGGTCCTGGAGTCCCCGGCGGGAGATGTGAGTGGTCCGGAAGTCGGCGCCAGAGTGAGCGGTTACTAGGAAGCGGGGAGTGATGATGCACTGGAGCGATTCCAGGAGAGATGACATCATTGGGAGGTGCAGGCATGCGCAGTGGGGCGCGCATGAAGAGAAGAAGGATAATCTTTTCCCTTTCACCGGTGAGAGGGGCCAGGACAGCGGCTAAAAGAAAGAGACGGAGGAGGGGTGACAGGTCAGCATGCCAGTCAGGGCTCGGTTGACCACCGGCGTCTTGATGCTGTTGCTGGTCCTGGGTTAGACGTCATGCATGCTGGAGGTCCGGACAGGAGCCAACCCTTCAGGTAGAGCTGCGCTCAGGACGAGAATAATTCAAGTGGTGAGTACAACTCAGCACATACACAACTCCTTACTGCCGTGTCACAGTAAGCTAAATTGTTAGTATCATTAAAGGGTATGCTCTCGCCCTGATCAGACCAGTCAGCCTCGGTCAGTCAATCCTCACGTGCCCCAGATGTGGCGTAGATATAGAGGCACCTTGATATAGCGCTGGATGGCTTGGTGGGGGAACATGACTCGATAGTGACGCCCATAGCTTCAGGGGCTAATGAGGTGGGGTAGACTTGTTATAAGGAAGCCATGACATGTACAGTTTCTCCATTAGGCTACCACTTAGCAATGTCTGTAAAAGAAAAGATCTGGGGCAATGAATATGTTGATTTACTATCATTGCAGCCAGCATCAAAAGAGTTTTTAGCCAAGATTGAAAAGAAAGAGGATGAGGATAGGCGCAGACCTTTTAACAATTGGCTGCAGGCATTTTTCAGGTTCCCAAAAAAATAAAAATGTTCAGGATTATTTCAACATGTTGATACAGTCTTGGAAGCGTATAAAAATTTTAGCGGTCTTAGTGGGTTTTTATAAAATGAAAATTTCAGACAGAAGCTAGCAGTGTACCCGTCACTTAAATGAGGAATTAGGGATGTGCGCTTTTGGCTGAATTTAACGTTACTGACTAAGTCGGGCAGTGCGCAGAGGCCCACATCTCAAAGGTAGACCCAGTGTAAATGGCCTAATTCATGTAAGTGCAGACACGAATGTTACTTTTGTGGAGGGGAACATCCGATGGCAAGATATTTTCAAAAAGCCAACTTGCCGAATCAGCCCTCCACAAAAGAATACCTTAGCAAAAGCAGTGACGCCAGTAAAACTGGAGAATATGTTAACATGGTTAGAACAGTATCCAAGCTGCAAGACAGCCAAGCTGTTAAGTGATGGTTTCTCTGTTGGTTTTGTTGTTTCCCCTTTTACTGGTACCGGATGTTGTTGGGTAAAAAATTTAAAATCTGCGGAGCTATATCCAGAGGTGGTAGCGGCAAAGAACTTATGGCCAGCAGAATTGCTAGTTCCTTTGCAAAAGCACCAGTTACCAACTTTCGCTTATTACCACTGGGTGTAGTTAAGAAAAAACAAAAAAATTAATTCAGGTTATTACATCAATGGTCAAATATAGAAGCAGAATTTAGATTGCTCCCCATTCAACCAGATGGGTTTAATTTGTTAGGTTTCCAGTCTACAAGTTCATTTTATGGAAATAAATGTTTACCTATGGGATGTTCCTTATCATGTTTTTGAAGCTTTTTCATCTTTTGTAGAATGGGTAGTAGCAGTGAAATATATGAAAGGTGGGATTGCACATTATCTTGATGATTTTTTGTTTGTAAAACCAAAAGACAGTGAAGTGTTTGGGCCATTGTTGAATACGTTTGTAGGAGTTTGTAAGGAATTTGGAATTCTGCTGGCTTGTGATAAAACAGTTTTTCTATCCAGTTGCATAGAATATCTGGGCATAGTAATTGTTACAGTGAAGGGAGAGTTTAAGTTGCCGTTAGAAAAAGTTGAGAAATGTAAAAAAAGAAAGCTACGGTTAAAGACATTGAATCGTTGCTGGGTATGTTAGCATTTGCTTCTAGAGTTATACCGATGGGAAGGGTTTTTTGCAGAAGATTAGCTATGCATATAGCAGGTATTAGGAATCCATCTTTTCATATACGGATTTCTAGAGAAGTTAAAGAGGATTTATAAATTTGGTTGCCATTTTTAAGTAACTTTAATGGTATTGCAGTTTGGAGAGAACCGTTTATAGTGGCTGAGGATATGACGTTCACAGAGGCTTCGGGTTCAGTCAGTTTTGGAGCTTATTGGAATGGTAAGTGGTGTTGTGCTAGATGGCATCAGTCGTAGGTGGCTAACAGGGTAACAAAAATCTGGTGTTGCTAGAACTTTTCCCTGTAGTGGTTTCTTTGGTACTTTGGGGTAGTAAGTTAGCTAACAAGTGTATTCTGCTTAGTTCAGATAACAAAGGTGTAGTATTTACTTTAAATTGTAGTTTGGTAGTTACATTTTTGAGACACCTGGTCTTGGTGTTTGAAGTGGAATACTTGATTAAAGGCATATTGAAGGCAGAACTAATATAATAGCGGATGCGCTTTATTGTCAAGTTCTTGAACCTCGCACCGGAGGTGGAAAGGATGGGCGTGGACTATCCAGAGTATTTATGGGGCTTAATTTGGACCTCGTAATGAATCTCTTGAAGCGTTCTATGGCGGTTTCAACGTGGAAGGGGTATTTAGCAGCATGGGAGCAATGGTCATCACTTTGTATTAGTAGGAATTGTGAATTGTTTATGAGTTCAGAGAAATTGGCTTTAGCGTTTTGTATGATATTATGTGACAAAGGCTTAGCATACTCTACAATGGTAAAACATTTAGCAGGAATTTCCTTTTTCTTAAAGATTTTTGGTGCGCGCTCATTGAATAGTTATTTTATAGTAAAGCAGGTGTTAAAGGAGTATAGGAAAGATCACTGTGTTCGGCAGGTGTCCTATTACCCTGGCCATTCTGAAGGATATTTGTTTGGTTTCAAGGTCTTATTGTTTTAATGTGTTTGAGTCTGTGCTTTTTTCTGCAGATGCTTCCCTATTATTTTTTGGTGCACTGAGGATTGGTGAACTGCTCCCGAAGGGTAAGCTTGGGTCAGAAGGTTTGAGGTTTCAACACGTGTCAGTGGGAGCTAATCATTTGTTAGTACACACAGTAAGGTCAAAGCAGGGAAAGGTGTTATATTAAAATTAATGTGTTTCCCGGATGTTAATATTTGTGCAGTCTGTTTAATGAAAGTTTATGTGAACGTGCACCCCGCTGGAGGTGCGCATCTGCTGTTACACTAGTCTGGTATGCCTTTGCTGAAATTTCAATGTAGAAGTATTTTAACCGCTTCTCGACTGCCCACTGTGGATAAACTTGATGAGCTCTGTGCAGCGCCAACGTTTTTGATTGGTTGGTGGTCTCGCAGCACTTAGATGCAGCAATAGCGATTGTGGCATTTAGAAGACAGTGAGAGGGAGAGGGGTCGTTCACTCAACTCTCCGGTGCCCCATGTGATGTGATCTGGGGTTGTCATGGCAGCCGGAGGTCACATGATTAAAAAATTAAATAAAAAATGGAGCAAAAAATTATGCTTTTTCTTCATACCGCTGGACAAAAAGTGGAATAAAACGTGATCAAAAAGGTAAATTGAAATAAAAATTGTATTGCTGAAAACGTCATCTTGTCCTGTAAAAAAAAAAGCTGCCATACAGCTCCATCAGTGGAAAAATAAAAAAGTTATAGCTCTCAGAACAAAGTGATGCAAAAACAATTCTTTTTCCTATAAAATAGTTTTTATTGTGTAAAAGTGCCAAAACATAAAAAAAATTATATAAATGTGGTATCGCTGTAATCGTACTGACCCAAAGAATAAAGCCGCCTTATAAGTTTTACCACACGCGGAATGACATAAAAAAACCTCAAAAAAATAAATCCTGAATTGTTTGTTTTTGTTCATTGTGCCTCCCAAAAATCTGAATAGAAAGTGATCAAAAAATGTCATGTGCCCGAAAATGGTACCAATAAAAACGTCAACCTGTCCCGCAAAAAACAAGCAAAATATGGCGATGCAGAAACTTGTTTTTGTAAAAAAAAGTATCTTTTAGTGTGTGACAGCAGCCAAACATAAAAACACAAAATAAATCTGGTATCGCTGGTATCGCTGTAATCACACCGACCCGATGAATAAAGTAATCTAATCACTTATACCGCACGAGGAACGGCGTAAAAAATAAAAAAAAACAATTCTTCACCTGCTGTTGATTTGTTTATTCTGCCTCCCAAAGATCGCAGAAAGGCTCGGCTCACATTTATCCTGTGTTCTGCGCTGAGCGCTTACTCCGGGGTTTCCGTATAAATCCAGAACACTTGGCAGGAGATCCCCTATAATGAGGCAGATGGAGTCACTGTGGAAGCCGTCTGGCCTGTGATCCGGTGGTGTCTGAATTTTGCATAAAAGTGCCGTCCACCACAGTTTTGTGAACTTTTGAAAAGAAGGAAAACACTGAACAGAGACCAGATGGAGTCCAGAGTAACTCTGCTGCCTTGTTATAATGAATGTATCCCTTGGGGGGTTTCATCTGAATCATATCACTCAGAGATTTAGATGGAAACCCCAATGTAAGTGCTCAGCATAGAGCGCTGGATAAATGTGATCCAAAATGTTATAAAATGCTCCCAATACAAGCTTCAACTCAATCCACAAAAAAGCAACTCAGCTCCATCATCTGTTATCGGAAACATAGGGGGCTTCCACATTACTGGTAGTACAATAGTACAAAGGCTCTGGAAAAGCGCTATGGCTCCTCGTCCTCCAAAAGAAATCCAACGAATTCTGCGCTCCCGAATTCAAATGCCCTTCTCCTTTCTGAGCCCCAGTGTGCCTAAACCACAGTTAGCAGCACCTGTTTTGGCATTTCTGTAGTGATGAGAGCCCGCCTAATTTACTGGTGCGTGTCTCCAGAAGCACAGACTGGGCATAATATACTGATTATTACAACATAGTGGTCACTACAACATAGTGGTCACTACAATATACTGGTCACTACTACGGCAGTTTGAAATTTTCACTCAGCAACATCCACTGTTGCTTGTTTCTGGAAAACACCCATGGAGTCAGAATTGTCACTACATCTGTAGATAAATTCTCAGAGGGGTGGAATTTCCAAAATGGGGCATCTTGAGAGGGGATTCTGCTCTTCTATCACTTAAGAGCTCTGTATGTGGAGTCCGCAAACTATTCTACAATAATTTGTTCTACAAGAATCAATTAGCGCCTCCAGAGTCTCGTCGTATGGCTAAGCAACACTGTACAGCCACATATGGGGTAATGCCACGTTCAGCAAAAATTGTGTGACACATCTTGGCACCATTTTTACCCATTGCCCGTGTAACGACCGGAACGCCGGTCGAATGTGTATGAGGAATATGGCGCTGCTATGAATGACTCCGACCTTTGTATAGTGGCAAATAACTTTCTTTTCACTGGTCACAAAAATGACAGGGTTAAACAATTCTACAAAATATGGGCCACAACAGCCACTAACACAAAATACAAGTTATGCAGCCCGAGAGAGCCCAAGCGCCAATCTCGCGGGGATGAGCCAATCTACCCCTGGGCTATGCCGCTCCCACCCTTATTCAGTACAGGGCCTACCCAGGACATTACCGCGGACGTGGCACATGGTCCTCCCAGGAATATAACCTTACACCCCCCTCCCACACTAATACAATGAGATCTGGGTACCCTTGTTTTCCCCTTAGAGAACACTCATATATATTTTACCAACGCGTTACCTATACAGTGTACAGTTTCTCTTCTTACAAGAGCAAAGAGAAATCTCTCAGACTTAATCCATATGCAAACAGTTAACAAACTAAACCTTTAACTAGACCCTGATCTCTGGCCACAGGGTTTGATCTGCTTCTCCTTCTCACCAAGCTCTCCAGCACATCCAGGTGTCAGCAGGAATTAGGATCAATCTCAGTCTCAAAGTGTAGTTCACAACAGGGCTCCTTAGTAGTGTCCACGTGCACAGTCTTAGTATACCAGATCCTTCACAATCTCTGGATCAAGCCTGATCAGTCCATCAGCACTGATATACACCAGGCAGTTCTCAGCACACTGACTAGCTTTCCCTAACTGACTACACAGTTGGTGACCGGTCACATATCTCAGTTACTCACAGGGCACAGCTTCTCCTTGAAGACAAAGTCTGGCTCCAGTCTGTATAAGCTCTCCAACGTCAAAAGCATCAGTTCGCACGTCGCCTTCTTTCTGAACTTCCTGGATCAGTCTTTTCCCGGGCTTTTTCTTTACTTGTTTCTTGCTGACCCCTAATGGCCGGACTAAGTCATTGCAGGAGAAATTTACACTGTCATAAATATGAGCTCACTGCTAGAAAGACATGTCAACATGTTACACTCCACCCCACTTACAATTTGGCGTCCCGACAAATGGTTTCGTACCACTCATATGTAGCACATACTCCTCAGGATTATATCGTATCGGGGGAACACCAGCTGTGCTCCTCTCCGATCTCCGCAAACCAGTACCTGCCGAGCTCGATGGAGGGTCCACCGCATCTAGTGGAACAGTAACATCAGGGGCGGTGTCTGGAACACCTGGAACTTGGGCTATCAGACTCTGCACGTCCGATGGTCTCACCCCGAAGTCATCCCAACAGTCGCATTCAACATTGCTCGGTGCAACTGCCGTAGGTGGAGCAGGTGACTCAGGGTGACAGGCAGGTGTGTCGGACATACACCTCTTTAGCAAGTTCCGGGGCATTGTGCGACGGGGTCCAATGCACCCTTCGGGAACCACTGTGTAGACACTTCCCCCTGGGAATACCCTTTCCACTACTGTGTAGGGCGTGTCCTCCCACCTGTCGCTCAACTTCCCTCCCGGACGCGTGACTCGTACTAGCACCTTATCACCCACCCGGAACTCATCTAGGTGCAGCGGCCCCCGATCTCGGTGGGGATGATCCTGCACACGGTCTTTTACTATCCGGTGGATTTCACGCAACCTTCGGCGATGATCCTGGACCCACTCACTGGCTGTACGATATTCTGGTTCATCGGGTACAGTGAGACTAAGTTCTTCAATCTCTCGCCCAGGTCGACCGAACATCATCGCGTACGGAGTGAATCCTGTGGTGCTATGGACCCGATTGTTATAGGCCCACATAAGTTCTGGGAGGAACTCAGTCCATCGCTCCTTCTGCCTCTGTTCAAGCGTTCTCAGCATCTGGAGCAAGGTTCGGTTGAACCGTTCACAGGCCCCGTTTTCCGGGATTGCTGAATCCCATAGACTTGCAGCAACTCCATTATGAGCTGACCTTGGAAGCAAGCACCTTGATCTGAATGTATCCTTTGAGGACATCCATAAACCTGGATGAAATGCTTACAAATTGCCTCCGCTGCAGACTTAGCAGTCTGATCCTTGGTGGGGACAGCGACGGCAAACCTAGTAAAGTGATCAGTCATGACCAGACATGACTGATGACCACTTCTGGCGTACCCAATTGACAAATAATCCAGCATTAGCACTTCCAGTGGGGCAGACGTTACGATTGTCTGGACAGGAGCCCTCTGCTCTGGGGACTTATTCAGCTCACATGCCCAGCACCTACCACACACCTCTCTCACAACTTCTTCTAAGCCAGGCGTGTACACGTACCGGTGCAGCCAACGATAAGTCTTCTCAGGCCCAAAATGTGCACCCCACGTATGAGCTTCCTGGGCAATGTCTGGAGCCACTGAAGCTGGAATTACTACCTGCCAACGGTACCCCAGCTCCGCTGCTATGTAGATCCAGCGATACAGTATCCCCTCCGCTATGTCCAATCGATCCCACTGCCGTAGCAGCTTTTGTCTTTCGGCTCCCAGCCAGGTTCTTGCTCTCCCATCGGGCCAGGACTTTTGACTCAGCCATTTCTTTACTTGTGACAGTTCGGAGTCTGCGTCCTGTAACTCAGCCCACTCTTGACGAGCCTTGCCCAGCAACGTGGCGACCCATGTCGCCACCCCACTTGAACGTGCCAAGTCCACGAACACAGGCAATCGCCTCAAATCGGGGATCTCAGTATCCTCAAGGTCTTCATCCACCCCATGCTCGGGTGCGCCTCGGGTCACTCGTGATAATGCGTCATCATTGGAGTTCTCTTTACCCGAACGGAAACGAATCCGGTAATTAAACTTGGACATCCGAGCTACCCATCTCTGCTCCAGGGCTCCAAGCTTAGCGTTTTCCAAGCGTGCAAGCGGATTATTGTCCGTCATCACGAGAATCTCAGAACCAGCCAGATACTCCGCAAACTTCTCAGTCATGGCCCACACCAGGGCCAACATCTCCAGCTTAAACGAGCTGTAATTGTCCGGATTTCGCTCGGTGTCCCGTAGAGACCGGCTAGCATACGCGATGACCCTCTCACGCCCATCTTGTTCTTGGGCTAACACAGCTCCCAGACCATGGAGACTTCCATCCGTGTACAGGGTGAACGGTTGGTCAAAGCGAGCATACGCCAATAAAGGTGCCTGTACGAGGGCGGCCCTGACCCGATCAAATGCCTGTTGCTGTCGGTCAGTCCACCGAATTGGCTGATTCTTGGGCCCCTGTGCCGTCCCTCTCAACAACTCATTCAGTGGTTCAGCCACCTTAGCAAAGTCCTTCACAAACCGACGGTAGTATCCAGCTAAACCAAGGAATGCTCGTACTTCTCTCACGGTCTTGGGACGGGGCCACCCCTGAATGGCCTCAATTTTACTCGGTGCTGGTCGCACACCCTCAGCAGACACTACATGCCCCAGATACTCGATCTGTGTCTGGAACAAGTGACATTTCTTTGGCTTGATCTTAAGTCCATTGTCTCTCAGTCGGTGCAACACTTGCCGGAGCTTCTTCAGGTGGTCGTCGAACGAATCTCCAAATATAATCACATCATCCAAATAGATCAGCACGGAATCGAAATTGTAATCGCCCAAGCAGTATTCCATTAACCGCTGAAATGTTCCTGGAGCATTAGTCAGTCCGAAGGGCATTCAATTAAATTCGTACAGTCCCATCGGCAAGATGAATGCTGTCTTCTGCCGATCTAGAGCTGCCACGGGCACTTGCCAGTAGCCGCTGGCCAGGTCAAGAGTGGAGAAGTACTTCGCCTTTCCCAGGTCAGACAGGGATTCCTCGATCCGGGGCAATGGGTAAGAATCACGTACTGTATGCGCATTCAGCTTACAGTAATCAACACAAAACCGTATGGTCCCATCCTTTTTCCGGACCAGCACGACCGGTGCGGCCCAAGGACTTTGACTCGGCCGGATCACACCATTATCCAGCATCTGCGCCAGCATTCCTTTGACCTCCTGATAAAGACTCGGTGGGATCTGGCGATATCTCTCCCGAATTGGGGGGGGGTGTTTCCCGTGGGTATCTCGTGCTCCACAGCCTTGATGCAACCAAAGTCTTCATCTCCCCTGGAGAAGGCAGCCTGATATTCCCACAGCGCAGCCTCCAGTCTGCGAGCCTGTTCGGGAGTCAACTGGCACTCATCCACTCCCATGATTTCCATAATCCTTCTGCCATTCCACTCAGGCGTGGGGGATTCTTCAGCTGTCGTCTGCATCGACAGGGTCCAGGCGGTCCGGCGGTCTGCCCTCAGTGTGAACTGGCTTTTGGGGATGACTCCTTCACCACACACATACACATCAGCCAGCTTCGTGCCCACTGCCAGAGTCACCTCATGATTCTGCAGATTCAGACATCTCACTGGTACACTTCCATCTTGCACAATGGGTTCGGGCTATCATCGGGCTATCCGTATCTTCTGACCGTCCCACCGGTTCCAGAATCACCTCCACACCATTCAGTTTCCTGTGCGTCCCTACCGGCATCAACACAAGCTTCTCTTGACCCGGAGCGATTACAACGGCAGACCCGCGTGGGACATACACCGCTCCCACTGCTCTTCCTTCAGCCGAACTCTTTTGAATGCCGCACGAACGGACCCCCTGTTGCAGGGCCCTCTGAGTGGCATTGTGGGGTGTTGCTCGTTTCCAGGATCTCGGACCATCACGCTCAAACAAAAGGGAGTCCAGTTCTCTCAGGATATTCATTCCCAGAACCACCGGGAGATTCGGCCTCACCTGAGTGTTCACGAGCACCACTCCTTTGGTTCCCAACTCCTGGCCGCACAGCTGTACTCTCATCCAAGCGATACCTGCCACTGGAATTTCTTCATTATTAGCAGCCTTCAGCCTTAGCAGGTGTCCTGACTCCGTTTTGACAGTCTCTTCGAAGTGCGTTTTGAAAAATTCCATTGGCATGGTCGTCACCTCCGATCCGGCATCCACCAAGCACGCCACCTTCTTTCCTGCAAACTGCACATCCAACGTGGGACTCTCTGCAATCAGATCATCGGAACAGACATTGGGCGCTGATTTTCGTTCCTGCCTTGCCGTATGCCCAACTACAGCAAGGGCCTCTCTTTTACCGATGGCGGGACTTCAGCTGGCAGACTCCTCGGGCAGTACCGCTGCATATGCCCCAGTTCTCGGCATCGCCAACATTGAACTGGTCTTCTTGCCCTACCTCCGGATGCCTCAGGTCTAGGAGCAGTCGGCGTCCTTCCTGAGGTATAGGGGGGTTGGCCATAAAGGGGAATAGAGGGGTTACATAGTTACATAGATAAATAGTTTATAAGGCCGAAAAAAGACAAGTGTCCATCCAGTTCAGCCTATTTCTTGTGCACTGCAGCTATTCCGCAGTGTTGATCCAGGGGAAGGCAAAAAAAAAAAACATGTGGTATAGGCCAATTTACATCATTGAGGAAAAATTCACTTCCCGACACCAATCTGGCAGTCAGATTAAATCCCTGGATTAATTAACTATCACTAAGCATAAGATGTAATTTTATTGTTCTCAAGAAAGGCGTCCAGGCCTCTCTTGAACTCATTAAGTGAGTTGGACATCACCACTTCCTCTCCCAGAGAGTTCCAGAGTCTCACGGCTCTGACCGTAAAGAATCCCCTTCTATGCTGGTGCAGGAACCTCCTTTCCTCCAGACGCATAGTGTGCCCCCTCGTCTTTGTCACCATCCTTGGTATAAACAGGTCATGGGAGAGATCTCTGTACTGCCCTCTGATGTATTTATACATGTTTATGAGGTCTCCCCTAAGCCGTCTCTTTTCCAACGTAAATAGGCCTAATTTTGACAACCTATCTGGGTATTCTAGTCCCTCCATTCCCTTTATTACCTTAGTCGACCTCCTTTGTACCCTCTTTAGCTCCAATATGTCTTTCCTGAGCACCGGAGCCCAGAACTGTGCACAATATTCTAAGTGCGGCCTTACCAGCGCTTTATACAGAGGAAGAACAATGTTCTCATCACATGCCCCTATTCCTCTTCTGATGCATGCCATGACTCTATTTGCCTTTGTAGCTGCTGCCTGACACTGGGCACTCCAATTTAATTTGCTATTAACCAAGACGCCCAGGTCCTTCTCCATGTCAGATTTCCCCAACGGTTTCCCATTTAATATGTATGGGTGACTGCTGTTTTTCTTTCCCATGTGCATGACCTTATATTTATCAGCATTGAACCCCATTTGCCATTTTTTGGCCCAACTCCCCAATTTATCTAAATCCTCCTGTAGCTGTGCCCTATCCTCATCTGTATTAACTACTTTACAAAGTTTAGTATCATCTGCAAATATTGCTATTTTACTATGCAACCCTTCCACTAGATCATTAATAAATATATTAAATAATATAGGGCCCAAGACAGACCCTTGAGGCACCCCGCTAGTAACCCTGACACACCCTGAGCTTACTCCATTGATAACCACCCTCTGCTTTCTATCACTCAGCCAGCTATTTACCCACTTGCACACATTATCCCCCAGACCAAGCATTCTCATTTTATATACCAACCTTTTGTGTGGCATGGTATCAAACGCTTTGGAGAAGTCAAGGTATACAATATCCACTGACTCTCCCCGGTCCAGCTGTGAGCTCACCTCCTCGTAGAAGGCGATCAGGTTTGTTTGGCAGGAGCGATCCCTCATGAATCCATGTTGATATGGAGTTAAACAGTTATTATCATTAAGATATTCTACAATAGCATCTCTAAGAAATCCTTCAAACAATTAACCCACAACAGACGTTAAGCTTACTGGTCTATAGTTCCCAGGGTCACTTTTAGACCCCTTTTTGAATATTGGTACCACATTTGCTTGGCGCCAGTCTAGTGGGACAGTCCCTGTCCATAAAGAGTGCTTGAATATAAGATACAGCGGTCTGTCTATCACATTACTTAATTCTTTTAGTACCCGGTGGTGTATGCCATCTGGGCCTGGTGACTTGTCTATTTTGATATTATTTAGGCGTTTCTGAACTTCCTCCTGGGTTAGGTGGGTGATATTTAGCGGAGGGTTTACTTTATCACTCTGCATTTCCTCCGATAAATTGTTTTCTTTTGTGAAAACAGTGGAGAAGAAGCTATTGAGTAGGTTTGCTTTACCCTCATCGCCCTCTATGATTTTACCCAGGTTATTTTTCAATGGGCCAACTCCATCAGTTTTAATCCTTTTACTGTTTATATAGTTAAAGAACAGTTTGGGATTCGTTTTACTTTCCTAGGCAATTAGTCTCTCTGTCTCCTATTTTGCTATTCTTATTTGTTACTTACAGATTTTGTTTTTTTCCCTATAAGATATTAGCGCTTCCTCGCTGCCTTCTTGTTTAAGTTTACCGAAAGCCCTTTTTTTGTTTTTCATTGCCCTCTTGACTTCCTTATTTAGCCACATTGGCTTCCTCCTATTCCTAGCCCTTTTATTCCCATAAGGTATGTACCTCCTACAGTGACTATGTAGGACTGTTTTGAAAATTTCCCATTTTCTATCCGTGCTCCTATTACTAAAGATACTATCCCAGTCTATAAGGTGAAGGGCATCTCTTAGCTTTGCTCTCCTGAAGTTCAGTGTTTTTGTGACTCCCTTACTGGGCACCCTACTGAAGCACATGTGGAATTGTATAATGTTGTGGTCACTATTTCCCAGGTGCCCCCCGACCTGCACCTCAGTTATTCTGTCTGGCCTGTTAGTTAATATTAAGTCTAAAAGGGCCGTCCCTCTAGTTGGTTCCTGCACAAGTTGTGACAAATAATTGTCTTTGATAATTGACAGAAACCTGTTTCCTTTCTGAGATCTACAGCTTTCGGTCTCCCAGTCTATATCGGGGTAGTTGAAGTCCCCCATAATAATCACCTCGTTATTTTTTGCTACTTCGTCTATTTGTCTCATTAATAGACTTTCCGTGGTTTCTGCTATATTTGGTGGTTTATAACAGGGTTCGTCAACGCTGAGCATATCGGAGGCGTTCCCCGAACTTGCATCTGTTGTACAGGTTCCGTCAGGTTTTCCACGGCTTTCTGTAAAGCAGCCAGCTGTGCCTGAACAGGATCAGGCTTCACTTCCAAAGTCCGTGCTACCGCCTCTTCCTGTATTTCGGCATAGGTGACACCAGAGGTATTCCGCGCCTTCAGCAACAATTTGCTCCTTAGCGCCTCACTCCGTATCCCCTCGATGAACTGATCCCGAAGAATGCTGTCGACATCGGCTTCAGTACCCACGGTTACAGGCGACTTCTTTTTGATCTCTTGATGCAATTCCTCCAGCGCGATAGCATACTGGATCAGGCTTTCTCCGTCTCTCTGGGTCCGGGCGAAAAACTGTACTCATAGTTGCCCTGCTGCCGCCACGTGATCAAATGCTTTCCCTAGTATCCGGATAATGTTGTCGACCGTCTTTCGCCTATCCTCGGATTTTAACAAGACAACTTTACGGGCATCCCCCTCCAGAGCATTCAGCGCGACTTCCGGTTGCAGCTGAGAGCTGACACCGTGCAAGGCAATGGCATTCTTCAACCTGCCTACCCAATCACTGAACAGCAAATTATACCCATCAAACTTGGCTAGGTGGTTAAGTAGTGCGCCCGTTGCAGAGCAACCAACTAACTGGTCTCTACCGGTCACAACGGGAGAAGGGGGGTGGAGTACTACAGCGGACGCGGCAGCACCTTCCACGCTACTGTCACCATTCATGGCGAGCACCGTATCCTGCCAAGATGTAACGACTGGAACGCCGGTCGAATGTGTATGAGGAATACGGCGCTGCTATGAATGACTCCGACCTTTGTATAGTGGCAAATAACTTTCTTTTTACTGGTCACAAAAATGACAGGGTTAAACAATTCTACAAAATATGGGCCACAACAGCCACTAACACAAAATACAAGTTATGTAGCCCGAGAGAGCCCAAGTGCCAATCTCGCGGGGATGAGCCAATCTACCCCTGGGCTATGCCGCTCCCACTCTTATTCAGCACAGGGCCTACCCAGGACATTACCGCGGACGTGGCACGTGGTCCTCCCAGGAATATAACCTTACACCCCCCTCCCACACTAATACAATGAGATCTGGGTACCCTTGTTTTCCCCTTAGAGAACACTCATATATATTTTACCAACTATACAGTGTACAGTTTCTCTTCTTACAAGAGCAAAGAGAAATCTCTCAGACTTAATCCATATGCAAACAGTTAACAAACTAAACCTTTAACTAGACCCTGATCTCTGGCCACAGGGTTTGATCAGCTTCTCCTTCTCACCAAGCTCTCCAGCACATCCAGGTGTAAGCAGGAATTAGAATCAATCTCAGTCTCAAAGTGTAGTTCACAACAGGGCTCCTTAGTAGTATCCACGTGCACAGTCTTAGTATACCAGATCCTTCACAATCTCTGGATCATGCCTGCTCAGTCCATCAGCAGTGATATACACCAGGCAGTTCTCAGCACACTGGAATCACTAACTAGCTTTCCCTAACTGACTACAGTTACCGGTCACATATCTCAGTTACTCACAGGGCACAGCTTCTCCTTGAAGACAAAGTCTGGCTCCAGTCTGTATAAACTCTCCAACGTCAAAAGCATCAGTCCGCACGTCGCCTTCTTTCTGAACTTCCTGGATCAGTCTTTTCCCGGGCTTTTTCTTTACTTGTTTCTTGCTGACCCCTAATGGCCGGACTAAGTCATTGTAGGAGAAATTTACACTGTCATAAATATGAGCTCATTGCTAGAAAGACATGTCAACATGTTACACCCGTATGAAAATGTAAAATCTGGGGCTAAACATTTTTTTGTGGTAAAAATGTAATTATTTTTTCTTCACCGCCCAATGGTATAAATTTCTATGAGTCATATGTGGTGTCAATATGATCACTGCACCCCTAGATGAATTCATTGAGAGGTGCAGTTTGTAAAATGGGGTCTCTTATGGGAATTTTCTGCTGTTCTGGCACCTCAGGGACTCAGCCAACGCAACATGGCACCCTCAAACCATTCAATGAAAATCTGAACTCCAATACGGTGCTCCTTCCCTTCTGAGCTTTGCACTATGCCTCAAAAGTAGTTTTCAACCACTTATGGGGTATTGATGTACTCAGGAGAAATTGTACTGTTCATTTTCTCCTATTACCCCTTTTGAAAATTGCAAACTTGGGGTCAAAGCAACATTTTAGTGGACAAAATAATAATATTTCATTTATTCAGCCCAATGTTATACAAGTTTGTGAATTGCCTGAGGGTTAAAAATACTCACTACTCCCCTAGCTAAATTTCTTGAGAGGTGTAGTTTACAAACTGGGGTCACTTGTGTTTTTTTTTGCTGTTTTGGCATGTCAGGGGCATGGTGTCCGCAACCTATTCCAGCCAAAATAGCACTCTTTCCCTTCCGAGCCCAGGTAAAACTTTAATTTTTTCCTTCCAAATTACAGTAATTCCTGTGAAGCATCTGAAAGGTTAATAAACTTCTTGCATGTGGTTTTGAGCACCTTGCGGTTTTGAGCACCTTGAGGAGTGCAGTTTTTAGAATGGTATCACTTTTGGGTATTTTCTGTCATATAGACCACTTCAAATGTGATGTGGTCCCTAAAAAAATGGTTTTGTAAATTTTGTTGAACAAACTCCAGGAATTAATGGAATGTGGAAAGAAAAAATAAACATTTAACTTTTTTCGACTAAAATTTTACTTTAGACCCCAACTTTTTTTATTTTCACAAAGGTAACAGGGAAAAATGGACCCCGAAAGTTGTTGTGCAATTTCTTCTGAGTACACTGATACTCACTCCATATGTGGGGGAAAACCATTGTTTGAGCACACGGCAGGGCTCGGAAGGAAAGGAGCACCGTTTGACTTCTTCAACGCAAAATTGGCTGGAATTGAGAGTGCAAGCCATGTTGCACTTGGAGAGCCCATGATGTGCCTAAACAGTGGGAACCCCCCCACAACTGAGGCTATTTTGGAAACTAGTCCCCTTAAGGAACGTATCTAGATGTGTAATGAGCACTTTGAACCCCCAAGTGCTTCACAGAAGTTTATAATGGAAAGCCGTGAAAATAAAAAAATCTAATTTTTTCCACAAAAATTATCTTTTAACACCAATTTTTTCATTTTCACAAGGGTAACAGGAGAAATTGAACTCCAAAAGTTGTTGTGCAATTTCTTCTGAATATTCTGATACTCCATATGTGGGGGAAAACCAATGGTAGGGAGCATGGCTAGGCTTGGAAGGGAAGGAGCCATTTGACTTTTTTCAATGCAAAATTGCTGGAATTCAGCATGTCGCGTTTGGAGAGCCCCTGATGTGCCTAAACAGTGGAAATGCCCCACAATTGACTCCATTTTGGAAACTAGACCCCCCACAAAATTTATCTAGATGTGTGGTGAACACCTTGAACCCTCAGGTGCTTCACAGAAGATTATAACATTGAGTTGTGAAAATAAAAAAAAAAATCTAATTTTTTCCACAAAAATGTTATTTTAGCCAAACAAAATTATTTTCACAAGGGTAGCAGGATAAAATGGACCTCAAAATCTGTTGTGCAATTTCTCCTGAGTATGCTGATACCCCATATGTGGGAGAAAAGTACTGTTTTGGCGCACAGCAGGGCTCGGAAGGGAAGGAGTGAGTTTTGGAATGCAGACTTTGATGGAATAGTCTGCAGGCATCATGTCGCGTTTGCAGAGCCCCTAATGTGCCTAAACAGTGGAAATGCCCCACAAGTGACCCCATTTTGGAACTGATCTACTGCTTCCTGGTATGTGAATTTTATAATATAGTGGCATATGTGAGCAGTGTAGAGTGCATAAGGTTATCATACATGACTTGTGCAGTGTACGTCAGGTTGTCATACGTCAATTGTGTACTGTTCATCAGGGTGGCATACGTGAGTTGTGTAAGTCAAATTGTCTCTTCAGAGAGGAAGAGGACTAGAACTCTAGTGCCTCCTATAGGAAGTAGCAATCCTAAAAGTCAATAGTGACCCTTTAACGAGCCTTATCACATGATTTAGGATAAAAGCCAAGACCAGAAACTCAATTTGCAAACACTGTGTTTCGGGGTACTGCCCCTCATCAGTGCAAAGTGTGTAACCTCCCTGGCGGCTGTAACGGGTCTGGGAGGCGGAACCTCTGAGCTACTATACAAGGGGGCGGTCCTTGTAAGGGAGCGGGTGGCGACCAGGGAAGACGGGCAGGCAGTCACAGCAGGTGACCGGGACAGTCTCTGGGTGAACGGGCCGGAGGTCACGGCAAGTGACCGGGGTAGTCTCTGGATGAACGGGCAGGAGGTCACGGCAAGTGACCGGGGCAGTCTCTGGATGAACGGTCAGGAGGTCACGGCAAGTGACCGGGGCAGTCTCTGGGTAAAGGGTAGGTACGACCTGTGATGGCTGAGCCTCCAGGTAGGCTAGCAGGCAGATGGTAGATGTGTGCTCCCAGGTGAGCAAGCGAGAGTCTCTGGATAAACGGGTGGTCACAGCATGTGACGGCGGAGCCTCCAGGTAGGCCAACAGACAGGCAGCAGATGAGCGCTCCCAGGTGAGCGGGCAGGAGTCTCTGGAATGGCAGGTGGTCACAGCACGTGACGGCGGAGCCTCCAGGTAGGCCAACAGACAGGCAGCAGATGAGCGCTCCCAGGTGAGCGGACAGGAGTCTCTGGAATGGCAGGTGGTCACAGCACGTGACGGCGGAGCCTCCAGGTTGGCTAGCAGGCAGGTAGCAGATGTGCGCTCCCAGGTGAGCGGGCAGGAGTCTCTGGAATGGCAGGTGGTCACAGCACGTGACGGCGGAGCCTCCAGGTAGGCTAGCAGGCAGGTAGCAGATGTGCGCTCCCAGGTGAGCGGGCAAGCTGGTCCATAGACAGACTGACAGGAGTAGGAAGGCAGACCGTCGGACCTCAGGCTAGCAAGCAGGTAGGAGGAATGTCAGGCAGGAAACAGACAGCAAACTGGCAGGATTCTGGCAGGTAACTGGCAACGGGACCTGAGGGCTGAAGCAGAGTAGTGAACAGTGCAACAACATTGCTCGGGCACCTCCATTTTGGAGGAGGTGCCTTATATATGGTGAAGTCCTCCGGCCATTGGCCGGGGACTCCTTAGGACGGCGCGCGCGGCCCCTTTAAGAGGGAGGGAGCGCGCGCGCCCTAAGCACAGTGGCCGGGAAGGAGCGCGCGCTGCCAGCAGAGCGGGAGGAGGACGCCGGGCTCGGAGCAGAGGGGTGAGGGGAACAGCGTCCCTGCCTAGCAGAGGGCAGGGACGCCGGCGCTACAGCGGCATGCTGGCATGGCTTACCGTCTCCCACCATGCAAGACCGCCAACTTACCTACCAATCCAGGCTGCACACTATGCTCGTCTACCTGCTGTGTGCATGTCTCCTGTCTGCTGGCTTAGGGCGGCGGCGCTGGCACTTCCTGATTCTTAAAGTTACAGTGTGTGCAGTCCTAATGCGTCCCCAGCCTATTGCTGTGAGTCACTGGATACTTAAACCTCCTCCATCCAGTGGGAGGTGCTTTCTTTCAGTGTGTTCTGTGCAACTGAGCTGCCAGGTCCTGTCCTGTATCTTGTCTGTTTCCGCCACCCTGGGGGCTGAGTACCCAGGCCCGTTACCTGTATCTGTGACTTCTAGTCCTTTCCGCCACCCTGGGGGCTGCGTACCCAGGCCCGGTACCTGTATCTGTGACTTCTAGTCTTTTCCGCCACCCTTGGGGCTGTATGCCCAGGCTCGTTTCTATATCTCGTTCCAGTGTCAGTTCTTGTCTGAACTGTGTCCTAGCCCGTTACTTGTTTGTCTCTATGTCCGATCCTTCCCTTTTCCTGCAGTGTCTGAACCAGTACCTAACTCCTACTGGTTGTCTCTGTACTTCTGTTTGTGAGTTTTGTGTCCACTCGCTACTTCATTGCAAGTACCTTGTGTATATCTGGTTCTGCTTGTCCCTTTTCCCTGCCTCCGTATCTACCTCCTGTGTTCTAGCTATCTTCCTGTGTTTCCCAGTCTGTTCCATGTGAACAGAGCCCTGTCCTGTCTGTCCGCACCTGCGGCTCTGCTCTGCTCTGCTTGTCCTCCGCACCTGTGGCTCTGCTCTGCTTTGCTTGTCCTCCGCACCTGCGGCTCTGCTCTGCTTGTCCTCCGCACCTGCGGCTCTGCTCTGCTTGTCCTCCGCACCTGCGGCTTTGCTTGTCCTCTGCACCTGCGGCTCTCCACTGCTCTGCTTGTCCTCCGCACCTGCAGCTCTGCTCTGCTTGTCCTCTGCACCTGCGGCTCTGCTCTGCTTGTCCTCTGCCCCTGCGGCTCTGCTCCTCTTGTCCTCCACACCTGCGGCTCTGCTCTCCTCCGCTTGTCCTCCGCACCTGCGGCTCTGCTCTGCTTGTCCTCCGCACCTGCGGCTCTGCTCTGCTCCACTTGTCCTCCGCACCTGCGGCTCTGCTCTGCTCCGCCTCCCCTCCGCACCTGCGGCTCTGCTCTGCTCCGCCTCCCCTCCTCACCTGCAGCTCTGTTCCTGTATCCCAGTCTGTACTGGTCGCTAACCAGCCTGTTTACCTACCTGCCCGTATACCAGCCGTGCCTGCCAGTACCCGCCCGTCTGTATACAAGCCGTGCCTGTCAGTACCCGCCAGTCTGCATACCAGCCAAACCTGCCGTTCCTGCATTCCCCGGTGTGGGTCAACAGCTGTGTGACCGGGGTCTGACCTGTAGTAGCACCTGGGCCACCTCCCTCCTCAGACCACGGAGTCGATTAAGCCGCCGTGCGTCCGTGGTCGGATCTGGCAAGGCCCCTAGTCACGCACCTCCAGGCACTCCTCGGTTCATGGCCCAGTGGGACCACTAACCACGCCCACGCCAAACAGTCCGGGCGTGAGCGTAACAGCTACTTCCTGTAGGTGGCACTAGAGTTCTAGTCCTCTTCCTCTCTGAAGAGACAATTTGCATATTTCCCAGAGGAGCATTGAGGTTTTAAAAGTATCCTCACCTGACATGCTTAACACGTCATTCTCCACAAGGAGAAATATTACCCCTAGATATTGTGTAAGTCAGAAATGAATTTAGCAGTACATGGATGTGTGGTACAGTCTGAAGCATTCTTTTATACATAGGCAAGGTTTGTTGAGGCAGGTGTCGCATTGATAAGTGGTGTCCTTGCGTATCCCCCTTCTGTAACACACTAGGCACCTCTTTTGTGACCTTCCTTTTTTTGTGGCTTGAGGGACCGTACCCGGAAAATGTTGGCCTGGTACGATACGAGTACCTTCAATTCCGGAAGTACTGGGGCCCGCTCCTTACTGACTGACAAATATCAGGGCCTTGATCACTATCTCCTGGAACTGAAGGTTCGACGTAGCAGTCTGGCCTTAACATCGTGGTAGCAGGAAAGCGGTGTGCATTGCCAACTGTACAATATGCACGTCCAGCTCCTTGTACCACACCTTGGCCTTTCTCAAGGCACCGTCCAGCTGGAGGACTTGATTAGAGAGATCAACTCCCCCCCAAGTTTTTGTTGCACCCCAGTACACAGTCTGGTTTGTGGACCTGTGTAGAGGTAACTCGTAGTGCTGGGGGTGCTGCCATTACCATGTATGGTGGACAAGAAAAGGATATCACTCTTGTCCTTGTACTTGACCACAGAATGTTGTCGCTATATTGGGCTCTGCTTTCACCCCTTCTGAGCAGCTGCCTAATTATCTTAGGGAACCCTCTCTGATTTTTGCGGACGGTACAGCAGGCTGCGGTAGCTCGCGCAGAGAGGGACTTGAACAGTGGAATGCTGGTATAAAAGTTAGTACCCTGAGGTACAGTCACACAGTTTGTATAGCTTAATTCCGTGCCCTCTTACTGGGCAGGTACTGTCGGAATTTGAGCCTTCCTTTAAAATGGATTAGGGGCTCAACCACATAGATGTCCCTTTGGGGCACGTACACCTCAGCAAACTTGTTGCTAAAGTGCTCAGTGACCGGCCGAACTTTGAAAAGACGGAGTCATCTCGAGTAGGATACTGATCCAAATTGCGATGACCCATAAACGTTTTAAGGTCATCTACAAATTCTTGCATTACCAGTAATAATGCAAGAATTTGTGGATGGCCTTAAAATGTTTACGGGTCATCGCAATTTGGAACAGTGAAGTGTTGTTTAAAACATCAACACTCCAATATTGCTGAAGTCAGAAACTTCGTCAGTATCCCCATGTGAAGGATCAGGCCCCAAAACATCACCATTTCTACTGCGTCTACAGTTGTCCAGTTAGAAAATGATGAAGAGCGGTTTTGTGCCAAAAATTGTTGGGCATACAAATTTGTTTGGCCCACCATGAGGTTTACAAAATCCTTAGAGAAAAAGACTGAAAAAGTCGATTTCTGTGAGGCTGGTTGTGTCAACTTTGATTCCTGATTGCGCAACAAAATCAGTGGCTCATAATCTTTGAGGGGTGAGATCCATACCGGGTCAGTAATGGTGGGCGCTGGTTCCGCTTTTGTCCTGGGGCCTCTCCGTGGCGGTTCAGCAGCACTTCAGGAAGAGGAGCACGAAAAATAAAGGAAAGTGGGATCCACTCCCTCACTGTCAGTGTCGGAGGCAAGAAAAGCGTATGCCTCCACTGCTGAATACCAGGTTTGCCATGAACGGGACGACATTCTTTTATGTATGTGGTGTTTGTGTGAGTACCAAATTCTATTCAGTTATGTTTGCGTGTGTGAGTGCTTGGTGCAAAGTTTTTTTTTTATTTAGAAAAGAAAAAAGATAAAATAAAAAAGCAAGAACTGTAGGTTGATCACTGATGTGCGTCATTGATCAGCGCTCGATGGCTGTAGGACGGTCGCACAGATGATTCTTTTCTTCCGCGCTGACACGAACTCAATTCAGTAAAAAAAATATTGTAGTAGACGACGGTTACTATGGTATATTTTTACTCTTTACTAACTTGAACTCAATTCAGTAAAAAATACCGTAGTAGATGATAATTACTATGGTATATTTTTACTCTTTACTACCTAACTCAATTCAGTAACATAATATTGTAGTAGATGGCGATTACTACAGTATATTTTTACTCTTTACTAACTAATCAATTCTGTAAAAAATACCGTAGCAGACGACGATTATTGCGGTATATTTTTACTGTCGCTAATCTAATCAACTATTCTAAAAGATTTTTTTTTATTCTTTTTTCACTTAAAAAAACAACAACCAGAGGCTTGTCAGTGATGTTCGTCACGCTGCCACCATCATCTTTTACATCATCATTTTTACTCTTTACTACCTAACTCAATTCAGTAACATAATATTGTATTAGATGACGATTACTACGGTATATTTTTACTCTTTACTAACTAATCAATTCTGTAAAAAATACCGTAGCAGACGACGATTATTGTACAAAGGATGTGGTGTGCTTTGGACCCTCAGACGCTCCAAGCCTTCTCCAAACTTTCTTCTTCCCATCATTCTGGTACAGGTTGATCTTAGTTTTATCTCTCCAAAGAATGCTTTTCCAGAACTGGCTACTTTAGATGTTTTTTTGGCCAAGACTAATATGGCCATTCTATTTTAAGGTTGATTAATGGTTTACACCTTGTGATGAACCCTCAGTATTTGCTCTCATGAAGTATTCTCTTTACAGCAGACTTGTATACTGAAACACCTACTTTCTGGAGAGTGGTGGTTGTTGTGAAGGGGTTTTCCTTCACCATGGAAATGATTCAGCAATCATCCGCCACTGTTGTCTTCCATGGACGTCCAGGCCTTTTTGACTTCCTAAGCTCACCAATGCGCTCTTTTTTTTTTTTGCAGAATATATCAAACTGTTGATTTGGCCATGCCTAACATTTCTGCTACATCTCTGACGGATTTCTTCTTTTTTTCAGCCTAATGATGGCCTGTTTCTCTTCCATTGAGAGCTCCTTTGACCGTATGTTATGGGTTCACAGCAACAGCTTCCAAATGCAAATGCCACACATGGAATCAGCTCCAGACCTTTTATTTGCTTAATTGATGATGGATTAATAAGGGAATAAGCCATGCTTTTTAGATAATTGTTCAATTACTTTTGGCCCCTTTAAAAAGAGGCAGCTACATGTTACAGAGCTGTAATTCCTAAACCCTTACTCCAATTAGGACGTGAATACCCTCAAATTAAAGCTGAGAGTCTGCACTTTAAGCCCATATTGATTAGACAACTATATCTTGAAGATGTCTTGGTAAACTAAAATGCCAAAACTTTGGTCGAGCTATTCAAATATTTCTGGACCTAACTGTATTTTCCCAGCCAGTCTGCTGTTTCCCGCCAGTTTTCGGTTACATGGCAGCAGTGATGCCGGATATTATGGCATGTCATTGCTATGCAAGTAATAGGTGATAGAAAGGTGGGGTATGTAACAAATGAGATTTTTTTTTTTTTTTCACATGCTGCTGACAAATTATTTTTTTAAGTTACCTACAAACCTTTTTAAATTTTAGTCTGTGTAAGTAAATGGCATTATATTATGGGACATGATCTTTAAAAAGGGGGGTTGTGGCTGTCTGTGAACATTTTGGACTGTACTGTGATTTTGGGTTCATTTGTCCGGAAATAACTGAAAAGGAAGTCGGCAGCCCTGCCTGAAAAGGTTAAATCAGTAGTGGAAAATCCATTTAAGGGACCCCATGCTGACTTAGGGGTGTAATTATAATTTTGGTAATATATATTTTATATATATATATATATTTATTTTTTTATTTATTTATTTTTTTTTAATGCAATATAGGTATGATGTCTATACCGAACAGTGTGGAAGGGTAAAGATGGCCTGCGGCCAAGGGAAGCCTCCTTCATGTGCTCCTAGGACAACATAGCAGCAGCCGGACATTGCAGGCGCTGCACTCTCCGACCAGCAGGTGGCAGACTCCACATATCTCCTTCCTCCATGGTGTGTCTGTCCTGTCCTCGTCTTGTTGGTTTGGACAGTGTAGATGTGACGTGGATCTGGAAGCCGGTGCAGAGCTGCACAGGGAGGATCGAGGGAGAGCCGCTGTCGTGTTAGAAAGGAAGGGAGACTGTGAGTGGGCTGTAATGGAGAGGGGGATGGGGAGCTGCCATACACACATTACATGGAGACTGTGGGGGGATCGGGACAGTGGCTGCATATTACACAGCAGAGGCATGTAAAGGGGGCGCTCAGTAAGGAGCCATAGGAAAGCCCTCATTCTAATTATTCCATCTCAGCGATCTCTAATGGCTGATTTGATAAAGCCCTTTAAGCACTTAGAGGGATTTTCCATAAACCATAAAGGACAATGAATGGAGCCCAGGTCGAGAATGACAGGATTGTAGAGCTCTGATCTCTTGGGATTGCTGGGTGTACCAGAGATGGGACAGTCAGCAAGTAATACCATAACCTCAGGATAACGTTTCGTGGAGGGCTATAACCATCTATATGTCTTTACTATGGGAGGGTCCGAGCACTTAGACCCAGGTCACAGCTGACAGCGAGGGTGCCACTAATCCCTGTCATATGAATGGTAATCTGCACGTATGGCCGTTGTCCACCCACTATAGGGGAGCAGTGGTCGCACATCATATTTCTCTAACACAAGAAACTTTTGGGACTCCCATTCTTGGGTTACCTATCCTGTGCACAGGTAGCACATGATGTGTATGGGAATACCCCTTTAAAGAGACTCTGTCAGCACAGAATGACTGTTCAAACCAATTATAGGCGCTCGGTGGACCAATCATTTATATACACCTTCCCATCAGCTTGTTTTCCCTCCATCACCACCCTTACCTGGCTCTATGATGCCGGAGCTGTCAATCAAAGAAGAGCAGATGGAAACCAAGCAGGTGGGTAAGTGTATATAAATGTTTGGCCCCGCCATGATGCACCGAGCGTCTCTACTGGGTTTCAATAATCATTCTGTGCTGACAGTCCCTTTAAATCTGGAAACTATTCCTCCATAGAACTCGCTTTGTGTGGTGGTTTTTAGAGCTCCCAAAGATATTAGAAAGATACTCATTTGTGTCCACCTCTCCATACCTGCCCACGTGTGACTATATGTCTTGGGGGAACATCCCTTTAAATCATACTTGTATGTTTCCTTTTATGTAGGAAGATGTCACGAGCTGCTGGAAAAGCCGGAAACCTGAGGGACAAACTGGATGGGAATGAGCTGGATTTAAGTTTAAGTGATCTGAGTGAGATCCCAGTGCGGGACCTGGTAGGTTACTGACAACCCGGTCTACTCATCTTACCTGTCCCACTAACTGCGCTCCATCCCACCGACATCCACCTCTCCTGGTATTATACTCTTACTGAGAAACGCTCAGTCATTTGTGACTACAGACAGTGCTCATGAAGATCACTATTTTATGACTCATTTTACCTTTAGAGGACAAAGTCTGAGGTGTGAGATTAAAGTCCTTCGTCTCCATTTTCCTATAGCTTAGGCAGTGATCATTTTGATAAAAAGGGGGAATATGGATATTGGAGCTACGACTAGCTCTATGGTCAGCTGGCACCAGTTGTGGCATGGTGCGTATGTGTTTCTATAGGTCTATGCCTTGGATACTTCTGAGGCCTTTGTTGTCACTATGGTGGTAGAGACCTTGCTGTCACGTGTTGGATCAGGGCTACTGTTGGGAAAGGAGGGATCTGCTATGACTACTGGTGATGTTGGGTGGTGAGGTCGCCTGCTGTACTTGCTGGTAAAGAGGAAATGGCGACTATTTAAAAGCAACAGATCCCAAGAGTGATAGTTATCACCAATGCACTGGTTACCTACTAGATGAGGGGTCTTACTGCTGAGACCCCCATGTTCAAATAGAGTGGTGATCCCGAATGCATGCCTCTCCACCAAATTTCTAAAGTACTGGCGGAGATAAATGGGCATTGTACAGTTGTGGCCAAAAGTTTTGAGACTGACACAAATTGTATTTTTTTACACTTTGGTGCTTTAGGGTTTTTAGATTTTATTTTTTTTAGTCCTTTCTTTCTATGGTTACTGGAGTACAGTTATAACATTTCATAAGTTTTACACTTTTAATGACAAATATATCAAGTTTATATAAAGACTCAATAAATACAGTGTTGTCTCTTATTTATCAAGACATTTGCAATTTGCCCTGACGTTATGCATATCAGCTTCTGGGACAGATCCTGACTGGTGACAACCCATTCTTGCCTAATCAGTGCATGGAGATTATCATAATTTGTGATTTTGTTTGTCCACTCGCTTTTTGAGGATTGACCACAAGTTCTCAATGGGATTGAGATTTGGAGAGTTTCCTGCCCATGGACCCAAAGTGTCAATGTTTTGTTCACTGAGCCACTTAGTTATCACTTTTACCTTGTGACAAAAAAAAGCATTGTTCATCACCACATTGCTCCTCATCGTTGGAAGTTGATCTAGGAGGATGTTCAGATCCCATTCTTTATTCATGGCAGTGTTCTTAGGCAAAATTGTGAGTGAGCCCCATGGATGAAAAACAACCAACCGCACATATGAATAATCTCTGGATACTTTACTGTTGGCATGACATTAAACTCATGGTGGCAATTGCTTTTTCTGCTCAGGAAAATCATTCTTCCAGATAGTCTGAAGGGGGCTTCATCAGAGAAAATAACTTTACCCAGTCCTCTACAGTCCAATTTTTTTTTTCTGATGGAGTCCCTTCAGACTGTTTGGGACATATGGAGGAATGATTGTCTGGAGAAGAAAAGGTGAGTTCTACCATGAGTCCTTTGTCCTGCCAACAGTAGAGCATTCAGAGAGCATTCATGTGTGGGGTTGTTTTTCATCCATGAACTGGACTCCCTCACAATTTTGCCTAAGAATACTGCCATGAGTAAAGAATGGGATCTAAATATCCTCCTAGATCAACTTAGTGATGACCAATGCTTATTCCAGCACAATGGAGCACATTGTCACAAGGCAAAAGTGATAACTAAGTGGCTTCGTGAACAAAACATTGAAATTTTGGTTCCATGGCCGGGAAACTCCCCAGTTATATCAACATTATGGAGAACCTATGATCAGTCCTCAAAAATTAGGTCAGAAACAAAACACAGAAATTGTGATAAACTCCAAAGACATACTAATAAGGAATTTAGATTGTGAGCCCCAATGGAAACAGTGATGATGTCTGTAAAGTGCTGTGGAATCAATGGCGCTATATAAGTGAGTAAAATAAATATAATAGACTCCAAGCTCTGATTAGGTAAGAATTGGCCCGTAAATGGATATCCAGCATGTCAGGGCAAAGGCCAAAAGTCCTGAAAAATAAGGGTCAACACTGTAATCACTGAGTGTTTGCATAAACTTGATGTATTTATCAATAAAAGTGTAAAAACGCATGGAACGCTTATAATTGTACTTCAGTAACCATAGACACATTTGACTAAAAGATCTAAAAACACTGAAGCATCAAACTTTGTGAAAACCAAAAATTGCTGCAGTCTCAAAACTTTTGGCCACGACTAGTCGGCAATCTTCATCAGTGTCATTGACTTTGAATTTAGCAGTAGTCCGCATATGCAACCAATGCTCCATTCACACAGAGGACACACTGAGAGCCCACCAGTTTAAAGAGCTGACGAGAGACGAGTCCTGTGCTGCCCCCTGCAGGCTTCTCACTACACTGCTCTAGGTGATAGCCATGTCTTTCCCTATGTACACACAAGGAAGAGATTTGTCAGTCAACAAGAGCGGTGCTGGAACAAGCCAGGCAGGGGCGCTGTAGGGCTCATCTCATCTCTCCTATAGTCGCCGGCCGGCTCTTCAAACTGTGATTTGTCTGAAATGCTCCGACTGCAGATTTTGATTCCTGCTGCTTGAGATTTGGGCAGCATAAATTGAGTGACCGGTTCCTTTTAATATATACAGGTATATTGGGACAGTCTCTATAAGCCACTACTACTAGAAGGGCCTGGAGAAATATGAAACTCATTACTGACAAAAATAAGAAGAGGTTAGGTAGCTTTGTCAGGTCAGCACAATATACATGAGCGCGTCTTATCTTCTCTTGGCATATTCCACTATTGAGTTGGAATTATTTTTCATTGATCCATTTTCCATGTTCTGCCCTCAGGCTGCTCTTCCCAAGGCGACAGTGTTGGATCTTTCTTGTAACAAGCTGACAGCGTTACCGGTAAGATGCTGCATGGCGAGAAATTGAGTGACGACTGACAGTCTGTGACCTGTATGTGTGCGGAAGAAAGAAGAGCAATAAGGAGCGGTAATCTACTAATATCTCCGCTGCTTTTATAGGGCGACTTCTGCTCTCTCACTCACATTGTGAGGTTGGATCTAAGCAAGAACCAGTTGTTACAACTTCCATCTGAATTTGGTAGATTGGTGAACCTACAGCACCTTGATTTACTACAGAACCGGCTAAAAGCTCTGCCTGTCACCTTCGCTCAGCTGAAGGTAAAGACCTAAGATTTGGAAAGGAGAAAATCTTTTCCATTTCTTTCATTCACTTTGGGTGGGGGAAAATGCACATACAAAAAATGAAACTGACTTCTGTGATAAGTTTAGTGCCTGAATCACAGTTGTAATGCTAGAACCATGGTATGTGTCATTTTTTATTCTTACAGAGCTTAAAATGGTTGGACTTGAAGGACAATCCCCTGAACCTTGCTCTGGCCAAAGCTGCTGGAGATTGCCTAGATGAAAAGCAGTGTAAAGAGTGTGCCCAGATGGTGAGTAAGAAGCTCTACGTTTAGGATAGGGGTATAGAAGGCTTATTTTAAGATGTGGTACTCAATAATACGAGATATAGTCTATAGGTTTATAACATAAAGGTTTGTATCAAGTTAGGAAGTTGTCCCCTATCTATCGCATAAGGGATAACTTCCCAAGACTGATGGGAGTCCCACTAATTCTGAGAATGGGGCTTTGAGGACAAGCATCTGCAGATTGTCTCCATTTATAAGGGGCTCTTCATAACCCTGTTGTCTGGATCACATGGGGTCCCAGCTGATGAAACTTCTTGGTCACTGGGGGGTATCTCCTATCCCAACTTCCTAACTTGGCACAAACTTTTTAATACATCTCTTTATGCCCTTAGAATGCTATAATACCCTGATGTTAGTAAATAGTCTGCAAATTAATGTATGGGACTCCTTAAAGGCATTATCTAGTACCTCTTGCTGAGAAACACTGCTGATGTGGTTGCGTATATGGGTTACCTGCTTTACCTGCCAGACATGTATAGTGAACACTGGTTGACATGTGAATCCCGTATCGTACTCTATAGCCATTGCTTCTTTGCACAGGTTTTGCAGTACATGAAAGTTGTCCAGGCTGAACAAGAACAGGATTTACAGCGGAAGCTTCTGGAAGAGCAAGGTTTGTTCATACAGTTGTGTAGGAGATTGTGGTCTGGCGTGGGCACGCTTTTCAGGTGTCAAATTTGATTTATTGTAGCTCTGAAACAGAAACGTGAGGCTGAGCAGAGGCAGAAAGAGGATCGGGAACGGGAACAGCGGCGCAAACAGAAAGCTCAACAAAAAGCACGGAAGAGGAGGGACTACGATGCTCTGCAGGCGGCCCAGCAAGAGATGAAGAAGAAAAAAGACACAGAGCCTTCAGACAACCACAGTAAGTCTGCCACCAGTACCATTTTGTATTCTTGTACTTGTTAAAGGGAATCTGTCAGCAGGTTTTTGCCATTTAATCTAACACTCAGTGATGTGTCACTTATTAGGCTGTGTGCTGTTGTTTCAGTATAATGAGTGTTATATCATCAGATTATCACTTGCGGACTGATGCCAGCATGAGACTTGGTAGAACTATGACCCCAGCATTGATTAGCAGCTCACTGTCAGTATACAGTGTACACAGAAAGCTGTAGTGTGGGTGGGGGTAGCTTTCTGACCTCTGCTACATGCTGCATCTAAAAATTCTGATAGCATCAGAACGGCTGCACCCAGTAAACTAAGCGATACATAATTGGAACCAGGGTCTCTCTGTCTATGCTGCTTTCAGATGAGGTAGCAAAAACCTGCTGACAGATTCCCTTTAAAGGGGTCATCCCACACAGACTAGCCAATTGCAGCTACTACATTTCTAACATTTGCTAATCAGCCAGTGATTTGTAGTGTTAGTGTACATGGAGGCATTGGGCCACAGCAGAAGCCACTTCACCGCTGATTTTGAATGGACATTTGAGCCAAAGCCCAATAGAAATCTATGGGTTTATTGCAGTAGTGACTTGGTATGAGGGACACAAAATGTCTATTTCAGTAAATGCTTTAGCTGGTAATTATGGGAAATGGTTTCTCAGACCTTCTTGTGCCTTTCCGGTTCAGTGTAGGAATAGATCAACCATTGAGGGTTAACCTTCTCCTAGTTAATAGCATGTGTAGTAATGTTAATAAAACACCATAGTGGATATGCTCACCAGAGGCAGTTGTGAGAAATGTCTGTATCTCTGTCTACTGGTATATGTGGCCCCTGATCCAGCCTGAGGACCTCCTCTAGACAAGATTATGCATCCTTATCTGTGCTGTTACACATATTAATAAAAGTACAAAGACATACTGATAGGGAATTTAGATTGTGAGCCCCAATGAGGACAGCAATGATAATGTCTGTAAAGCGCTGTGGAATTAATGGCGCTATATAAAAATAAAGATTATTATTAAGCACCATTTTAATAAGCATTATTTTAGCAATATTGTATTGCATTGCAGTTTTATTCTGTGTGTCAAAGAAAACCCTGCATATTTTTGTGTCATGAACACAGATAAGGATTATCTCACCCGATCTGTTACACTTTAAAATGTGACTGCATTTTTTAGAGAACTTTTCACCTGTAATAAAGACCAGTAGGGATCTGTATCCCGAGACCCCCAATACTTGGTAAAACGAAGGCAGAAGCGCTGCACTAAACCCTGTTTTTCTCCTAAATGGGCTAAATAGTGTCCGAGACTGTATTCAATGTTGGCTTAATGCTTCTGCTCCTCCATTGTAGCCAAGTCATTTGCAGATCAATGACACTGACTTTTGTTGGAAAGTATAGTGACCATTTAAATAGTCCCAGTAGCAAAAATACAAGTGAGGACACAGTTTATATGTGCTGTCTTATGAAGCTCATTTACACAAATAACTTTTTTTTGTTGCAGAAATTCCGCCTAAACCTGCACAGAAGCAAAAACCAAGGCAGAGATCAAGGCTCGGAGTAGTGATGAGGATGATCCTACTCGTGGTCATCTTGCTCCTGGGCGGTATAGTAGCGTGCCGCTACACTCAGCTGCAGCGTCAGAGCATGTGCACCAGCGTCAATGCAGTGTATGAGGAAACCGTAAGAACGCTGAGAAGCTGTCACGTACTGGAGAGCATTGTACAGCTCGCTTCTCGGCAGTAATGGCGAAAGACATTTGTGTTTCTTCATTTGTGAAGAAAAGGGTAATTCCTTTTTGAGGGTGTTTAAAATCTGGGGGCTCCTCCATGCTGTTTTAAGTATTTTTATATATTTAATAAGACTTGATCTATTCCTTTGTCTTAAACGAGGATTTTTGGTACACCTGAGAAGTGGGTAAGACTATAGGTCCTTACCTGCTCAGTTTTACCATGGAGGTAAATTATGGCTGTCCTGCAACATTTCTATGGCCTTGTTGGCAGAAATTGGTACCAAACTGTCACCTTGTGTATATATATTACATATATAATGAACCTCTATATTTTTATATGGATCAGACAACACTTTGCTTCATCTAAATGGATTTCACTGCCAAATCGACCATTGTCCATTTCGGTTTCTTTTCAGCGCCGGTTCTTGGAATGGTTTTATGAATTCTGTACTTGTAACCAAACTGCTTAATGGCTTTATCAGTAACTGTAATGTAAGTGTAAAGTTTCCAAGTAAAATGCCATAATGTTGCCTTCTAACTCGAATGGATCCCAAATTTCTATGAACAAATAATAAACACCCTGTCTATTTTCTACTGTGGTTTTCAGATAGCTGCTAGAATTTTACATTCCTGATATATTGTAATTTAATGAATGCTTGAAAGACTCAAGGGTTGTGCTCCCTTTCACACTCGTTGAAAGACGGATTTTGGTAAGACCTTACCTGTAAAATCCTTTTCAGCGAAGGAAGGAAGGGAGACACAGTCATTACTAGTGGGTAGGCGGAGCCCACATAGGATAGAACACCTCAGATTAAAAAAGAGTGTTGTCCGGCCCCTCCAGCTTGGGCTCCTCCTACTCCAGCTCTCCAGTCCGTACACAAGCTAAGGAAGAGCAAATATCACCAGCGGCGCAACATAACCCCTTCTGAAGAACTTCAGAGAAAAAACAAGAGACAGGTTATGCATATAACAGAAAAACCACACAGTCCCAGGTACTACTCACTGGACCTGACCACTGCGATGGGCTGGCAATGCTGGAACAGAGCCTTAGCGCGCCGACCTCAGCCCAGATAATCGCTATCAGAGAAGGGTCACGCTGCATCTGAAAACACAACAACACACTTCTGCCATGGGAGGGAGCTGTGTCTCCCTTCCTTCCCTCGCTGAAAAGGATTTTACAGGTAAGGTCTTACCAAAATCCGTCTTTCAGCAGCAGATGGAAGGAAGGGAGACACAGTCATTACTAGTGGGACGTCCCAAAGCAGTCCAAAAATTAAGGGTGGGAAAAAACCAACAGAGGCAGAATCCCAACAACCTAGAAAAATGCGCAACTAGCGCTAAATACAAGTTAACGATAACTTAAACTACAGCCGCCTGCAGGACCCTACGTCCTAAGGCTGCATCAGCGGAAGCACTGACGTCCACCTTATAAAACTTTGTAAAAGTGTGGACGGAGCGCCAGGTAGCCGCCCGGCAGAGTTGAGCTGCCGAGGCCCCTTGATGAAAAGCCCACGATGAACCCACAGCTCTCGTGGAGTGAGCTTGAATCTTAATTGGACAAGATTCGCCCTTGAGTCGGTAAGCCTCTAAAATGGCCGACCGAATCCATCGAGCTATAGTGTCCTTGGAAGCTCGTTGACCACGCCGACGACCTGCTGGAATCACAAACAGAGAGTCCGATTTCCGAAAACCTTGAGTAATAGACAAATAGAACTTCAAAGCCCGCACTAAATCCAATGAGTGCAAGGCCCGTTCCTTCGCATTCCTCGGTTCCGGACAGAGCGAGGGCAACACAGTATCCTGGTTAACATGAAATTGTGACACCACCTTAGGTAGAAAGTCGCCCCGTGTGCGAAGCACCACGCGATCCGGGAGAAACTCCAGAAAAGGAGGCGAGCAAGAAAGAGCCGCCAGTTCAGAAACCCTTCTCAAAGAGGTGACTGCCACTAAAAAGGCAACCTTCCAAGAAAGCAAAGAAAGGCTAACGGAGTCCATAGGCTCAAAAGGCCCATGTTGAAGAGCCTCCATGACCAGATTGAGCCACCTAGGGGACACAAGCGCCTTCCGCGGCGGAAACTGACGGGTTACCACGCGAAAAAAGGAACGAACGTCCCTACGCGAGGCGATAGCCTTCCGAAACAGCAAGGACAAAGCAGAAACCTGACCCCTCAGAGTGCTAACTGCCAAACCCTTGTCCAGGCCATACTGCAAAAAGGCCAACAACTTGGGAATGGAAAAAATCCTCGGGTTCCTTGAAGAACCCGAACACCATGAAAAGAAGGCCTCCCAAGTCTTGTGATAGATCCTAGTAGTGGCAGGACCCCTGGCAGCTCGCAGAGTGGCAATGACTTCGGCTGAAAAACCTTGACGAGTCAAGATTTCGGTCTCAAGAGCCACGCCGTCAAACGCAGAGACTTCAGGTCCGGATGACGAACGGGCCCTTGGGTTAACAGGTCCGGGCGAAGAGGGAGAGGAAGTGGAGGCGCAGCCAGAAGCGACACCAGCGTCGAGAACCACGTCCTCCTTGGCCAGTCTGGGGCTACTAACATAGCCGGGACTCTTTCCAGTCTGATCCGACGCAACACCAGAGGAAGTAAGGATATCGGCGGGAACACAGATTAGCTCGAATTGGTCCCCCGGAGCCACCAGAGCATCCACCGCCACAGCCTTCGGGTCCTTGTACCTGGACATGAACGTCGGTAACTTGGTGTTGAACCTTGATGCCATCAAATCCACTTGAGGAGTTCCCCAACGGGAGCACAGCTGTGCAAAAATTTCTGGGTGAAGACTCCATTCTCCGGGATCCACCTTCTCGCGACTGAGGAAGTCCGCCGTGATATTCTGAACTCCCGGAATGTAAATCGCAGAGATGGCTGGCACCTTGGCCTCGGCCCATACCAGGATCCGAGACACTTCCATCATGAGCCTGGAGCTCCTCGTTCCACCTTGATGGTTGATATACGCGACCGCCGTCGCGTTGTCTGTCTGCACTCGGACTGGCAGACCGTTTAAAGGGACCGTCCAGTGTTGGAGGCAAAGCAAAATCGCCCTCAATTCCAGGATGTTGATCAGCAGGACAGACTCTTCCGACGACCATACTCCCTGAATCCAGAGATCGTTTCAGACACCCCCCCAGCCTGACAGGCTGGCATCGGTGGTTATGACCGACCACCTCGGAAGGAGGAAGGACTTCCCCAGGGATAACGCTTCCGGACGTAACCACCATTCTAGAGACTCTCGCACCCTGTGGGAGATGATGACACTGCGATCCAGCGAAGCCTGTGATCGATCCCAACGGTTCAGAATGAGCATTTGGAGAGTCCTAGAATGAAATTGGGCAAACGGAAGTGCCTCCATTGACGCCACCATCAAACCCAAAAGGCGCATACACCTTCGAAAGGACATTGCTGTCAAAGACTTCATAACCTGTACATGTCGAAGAAGACTTGCTTGCTTGTCTGGAGGCAGGGACACCACTGCTCGTACCGTGTCGAAATGCATCCCCAAAAACAGGATTGACTGTGACGGTTCCAGAGACGACTTCTTCCAATTGACCAGCCACCCGAAGTCCTCCAGGAGCTGAAGGGATAGATTGCGAGCCGTCACCGCCTCCTCCTTTGAGGACGCCACAATCAAAAGGTCGTCCAGGTAGGGAAGAACCGTAACCCCCTGTCTTCGAAGGATCGCCATGAGAGGTGCCAGAATTTTTGTAAAAACTCTGGGCGCCGAGGCCAACCCGAATGGTAGGGCCACAAACTGGAAATGGTCCTGACCTATGGCAAAACGAAGGAAGCGTTGGTGGGCCCTTCCGACGGGAACATGCAAATAAGCGTCGCGAATGTCTATTGACACCAAAAAGTCGTTCTGCGACAGGGCCGCCACAACCGAGCGAAGCGACTCCATGCGGAATTTCCGGGTGCGGACATGCCGATTCAATCTTTTGAGATCCAGAATGGGGCGAAATTTGTCCTCCTTTTTGGGGACCACAAAGAGGTTTGAATAAAACCCTCTTCCCCGGTCCTCCGGCGGAACCGGTACCACCACACCCTTCTGCAGAAGGGAATCGACCTCCTGCCGTAGAGCGGCAACTAGCTCGGGCTCTGACGGAATGCGAGATCGGCAAAACCTGTCCGGGGGTCGAGAAAGAAACTATGAAGTAGCTTGCTGACACAACCCGCGTCACCCAGGCGTCCGAAACGCGGGACACCCAAGTCGATTCGAATTGGAGCAGGCGACCCCCCACTCGAGAGAAAACCTGGCGTCAGTCCGCCTTAGCGGGCTTTTTGTCAGCTTCCCGCTTGTCTTGACGGAAGCTCTGTTTCCAGGGAGTGCGGGATTTCTGAGAAGCCTTTTTTCCTGAAAAAGAGGGACGACCCGATCCCCAAGAGGGCTGACCGGACCGTCCCCTGGACCGAAAGGGCCGCCGACTACTACCGGCACTAGGCCTGCCCGACGCAGAAGCCACAGTTCTTCGCTGTGGTAAGGCCGCTTCTTTTGCCTTTGCCTTGACAATCAGCTCCGTGAGGTCAGATCCAAATAACTGACCACCCTTGTAAGCTAAAGATAGCAAACCTTGCTTGGAAACCGCGTCCCCGGTCCACTGTCTGAGCCACAGTGCTCTTCTGACTGTGACCGCCGAGGATTGCGCCCTGGACAGCAGTGACGCGGTATCCAAACCTGCATCCTCCAACAACTTGAAAAGCCCATCTACCTCGGATAGCGGGGATCCATCCTGCCACGCCGTCCGTAGACGGTCCAACCAGCTTAGGGAAGCTTTACAAGCACACATGGATCCTAGCACCGCTCTGAATCCATGACCCGCGGCCTCGTAGATGGATTTCGCCGCCATCTCCGTTTTTCTGTCCAGCGGATCCTGCAGACTCGCCTTCCCTTTAACAGGCAGTAATGAGGATTTGCTAAGCTGGGATAAAGGGACATCCACTTCAGGAGAAGGAATCCAATTATCAATCAACTCTGTGGAACACGGATACAGTGCCTCAAAAAACCGTGTCCCCTGAAAACGTTTATCTGGACACAGGCGTTCCTTCTCCACTGCCCCATTAAGCTCATCCAGAGATGGTAATGCCAAGCGCGACCTATGCGACTCCTGAAACATCCGGGCCGACTTACCAGGACGTCTAGTTACCTCCTCCGGAAACTGTAACGCCTCCCTCATGGCTCCAATAAAAGCCTCTGCACGGCCCAAAAAAGAGGCAGAGTGCCCCTGCCGATCCTCCTTATCCGAATCGGACATCTCCCCATCTGAGCTTGAAGGGGAACCCTCCATAACAGAGATCTCCGAGTCGCTGCGCGGGGAGGGCAGTACCTGGGGGGAAGCTTGGGCACAGCGCCACAAATCCCTGGGGGTCCCTGTGGCGCTCAGCTGGGTGAGTACTCAGCATGTTAATGTGTTTTGAGTGCTGCGGCAGCCGCTGCTACATGTATTCAGGTGGTGACTTGTGTTTTTTTGTCCGCAGGTGGATGCCTGCAGGACATGGAAGCGGGGCAGGAGCGGAGAGCGGAGGAGTCGCGCGCGCTTTTTTTGAAGCCGGCGGGGGGCGTGGCCCCCAGGGCGGAGAACGCAGTGACCCCAGATGCGCGGTTTGCGTCCCCGCCAGGGAAGCATCCCTCATCCCCCGGGGCCGGCAGGGTTCTGCAGGGACCTCTCTCAAAAGGTAATGCAGATCCGCCAAGGGAGGGGTGGGGGTCCAGCGGCGCTGAGACCCCTGAGACCTCAAGACCACGGGGGTCCAAGTCTCTGTCCGATAAAAATAAAAAAAATTTCTGGAGGAGCTGCTTCCAGCAGCGACCATCCTCTGTGACCTCAAATTTTAGACTGGAGAGCTGGAGTAGGAGGAGCCCAAGCTGGAGGGGCCGGACAACACTTTTTTAATCTGAGGTGTTCTATCCTATGTGGGCTCCGCCTACCCACTAGTAATGACTGTGTCTCCCTTCCTTCCATCTGCTGCTGAAAAAGTAATGATCCAGAAAGGGAGACCATAGTTACGTGAACATACTATCTCTTAAAAAGTTAATTTTATTCAGGTACTAAAGTTAAAACACACCAAGAAAAAACCCTGTGTATAGTGAAAACTGTGTGAACATATGTGTCTCGATAAAGATGAGACCAGACACAGCCTAAAACCTATATCACCCTATTCTCCACCTATCACTGTAACTACCTACCAGCGGAGGTTGGCACCCCTCCCTCACTCCTCTGGTAATATCCTGTCACTAGAGTATAGCTAATAATTGATGAATTAAAGGTAGAATAGATTCAAAGTTTACTATGAGTCTCTAACCTTAGCAATAGTAGTGGATGGAAACTTCAATCAGTCTTTGTTAATAATATACCACTACTTTACGCTCACCCACCTTCTTATACCCATAAGGCAGAAAAATAGGGTGGAAAACCATAGTGTGTGCATATAAAATAATGAACACAGACTCAGTATAAAAATGAAAATATAGAGGTCACTCCCTCAAAAATAAAGACTTTAAACACTTATCGTGTTGGTGAACTTGTCTCCCCTTCACACTATTGTGCCATTGCATCTAAAATTAAACAACTTTACAAACAGGAGCGGTTATTCTTTTTTTTATTATTCTGTGTCTTTAGCTCCAATGGAGAACTAGGTCTCCATAGTAACAGACTACACCATAGCCCTTTGTAGTCTGATTCCAAAAATGTGAGAGATTTTAGAAGTTTTTCTACATGTTTTAGTACTATGGGGTCATGTCCATTTTTAAAGGCACTATAGCCACAAATTAAAACGAATTGCAAATTTGGTATATTGTTTTCGATGCATTAGCATCAAAAGAATAGGTGGGAAGGTGAACCCTGCTGTTCCTGACACCAGCACTATATTTTTCTGCTAGTTTGGCCATAACTTATGAATAAAGATACAATTTGAGTATTTCTTTATCTGTATGCACTAGGCTCCCCTTGCAGAATCACGCAGACAAAATGCTATCATTTAGCAGTTTATAAGGAAGCAGAGACTGTGGCAGAAAGCCAACGCTCCAATCCCTATAAGAATCTATGGTGAATAATTCAGTGCAGATTTTTGGACCAACTACCTATTTTCTGCCATTGTGTATAGGGAGTACTCTAATGGTACAGTTCATGGGTTGTCGCTCATGGTATTGATCAGGGATACAAAAATCATAATATGACCAGGCCTTTTTTACTAGCATATTCAGAGTTGAGGATTAAAAATTGTCATCTCTGCATGGTTTTTGTATTTTTCTGTATACTGAATGGTTCATAGGCTTTTCTGAAACCTCAATTTATGAGAGTCTAAATTTGTAGAGATAGTGTGCCAGATGGCTAAATGGCACGCTGTTTTTGGCTGTGTAACTTATACAAAGATTGTTATGGAGGAGTCACGTACACCTACATGTATTACACGCAAGACTAAGGGCTGTTTCAGAAGCCCGTGACAATCTGTTCAATGTTAGATTGCAATGCATGGGCTGGCCGCACATCAGCGTCATAAAAATATGAAGCCATCACGCCCGGGTCAGATGTGCGGCCAGCCCGTGCATTGCAATCTGACATCAAACCGATTGTCATGGACATCTGGATAAAAAAAAAACAAAATCTTCATTCAAAAAAACATTTTCTTCATACAAATGTATTCATATAAGGGAATACATCATGTATGTTAAGTAACAAACATGACCCTATAAAAGTGAATCTATTATATACAGGTCATATGTGATATGTAGGAGGTTAATACAATCGTTCCGCTCCCTGTGATGAAAATACAACACAACTTAAATTATTGGGCACAGTATGAAGCTCCAATTTATACATGGCTGTTCACAATATCGGCCAGGATAATATGGAAGGGTAGATAGTTCACTAGAAAACATGTATGTTAGGAAGTCAACAAAAGCATGAAGAAAATTCCTTCTGGGAATGTTTAGGTTTCTGAGATGGTAAACTAGTGATAATCTATGTTACCTGTACTATAGAACAGAGAAGGGGTTATTCAGCATCTGCTACCTTACAGTCTATGCTCCATGCAATGTCCGCTGTACCAGTCATCTCCCACTACAGAAGTGAGTGCAGCAGGATAACCTCTGGCAAGGGAATCTGCTGCCAGCCGCACTGAAGGCAGGTAAGCTAGTGACAGTCATGTGGAGTCTTCTCTCGGTTACTTGTGTCTGTGCAGCAGTTTTGGAGACACAATCGGATGCTACATCAATGAGGAAAGAAGCTGTTTTTACACCGCAGCACTCGATATTCAGTGGCTCTGTGCTCACCCACCAAATAACTGACTTCTGTCTCCATTACCATCTATAAAATGAGTGGCCAGTTGTGTGAGCTCAAAACCAATGCATCTGATAAAGTGTTCATTTCTCTAAAATAGAGTGCATGGAAAATAGTGTGTCTGTCACTACCTAATACAGCATAAAGGTGGTGACAGATTACCTTTAAAAGGTATTTTTTTTGCATCTTTATATTTGACAGAGTGCAGGTGCTTGTTTAACTCCATAAATCATTAATGTAGATCACAGATAATTAACTTAATTGGTCAATTCCATCCAAAAATTAATTTTAGGAGTTATTTATCATGAAGCAATGTGATGTATCCCATACAGCTCTCCGTGGGTTAAATGTACATCAGCCGACATACTGTCCGGTTCCATTATAAATCAAGCGATAACTCTGGTTCCGCTGACATAAGCTGCTGATAGATGCGCTTGGACAGTTCTGGTCCTACTCGTCTGGAGGTAGAGGTAACGCCTTCACCGCGGCGCACAAGGACATCACTTAGAAGGTTGTACCTCTCTGTATCTGTCCGACAGCGATGATAGGCCTGAGAAGAAAGTCACTTAAGTGAGAACCATAAACGAGTCTCAGCGACAGAAAATAGTAGTACAAGGCAGATTTGACAAAGCGCTTCACCTATGGGTGGCTAATGACACAGCACGATTTGTCTCTGACCTAGGTACAATACATCCTGTAGCCTCTAAGACATGATGGTTATTTCCACCTCTCCCTTTTATACTGATTTATGTCCTGGCCACCAGTGACAAGGTTCCACAAAAAAAAAAAAAAAAAAAAGTAACCGTGCTATGCTGTTTGTCTAGCACAGAAATTAGTGATGAAAACAGTGTTACACAGAGAATGGCGCTCTTTCCATAACACAGTCATTCCTATGGCCGTTAGGCAAACAGCATATCGGATATGTTCTCTGCTGCATGTGAAGCCAGGACCTAAAAGCAGTTATTCCTGTCCTGATCATGAAAGGCAGAAATGGCAAAAAAGCCTTTAAAAAGTACCACTCACCTTAAGCAGTAACTGAGGAGAGGGATAGACTGCCACTATGGCACTAGCCACCTCCACACTGACCCTGTTGAACTGCTGTATCTGCCTCTTCCATACTTCCAACAGACCCTTTCCACAGCGTTCGACTTTAACCCCTCCGGCCCACTCCCCATCCAGGTAGAAAGAAAAAGACGAATTATCCCTTTGCCTCCTGAAAAAAGAAATAACATGAGTAAAATATTCACCATGCCAGATGGTGGCTATGGACAGGTGACATATTGCCACGCCTTTGGTATATTACACTTTTATATTGAGCTTCCTGGCATTCTTAAGAATCATTGTCCGAGTACAGCAGATAGTTCCTTATGACTATGAAACAATTAGACAATAAATACCCATTTTATCCGATATGCACAAAATCTTTTGATTCCATCTGACTAACCACATAAATTGGCAAATTTGCACATGCAACTGGGTGATGTCCCATGGAAAATAAAATTGATGAGATAAACAAAAGAAAGGCCTCCCATACTCAATAGAATAGCATTTGCCAAACCCGCTAACAGTCTAAAGCCCCCGTCTCACATAGCGATATCGCTGCTGAGCCACGGTTTTGGTGACTCACCAGCGACCTCACCAGCGATGTCGCTGTGTGTGACACTTTGCAACGATCAGGCCCCTGCTGTGAGGTCGCTGATCGCTGCAAAGTGTCCTGGACCATTTTTTGGTCATTGGCCTCCCGCTGGCCAGCACACATCACTGGTAACTATGGTAAATATCGGGTTACTAGGGGCACGCGCGCACTTAGTAACCCGCTGTTTACCATGGATACCACTCTGCTACGGTAAGTGGAGGCTCCCGCGCACCGTAGCAGAGTGGTATCCATGGTAAACAGCGGGTTACTAGGGGCACACGCGCACTTCGTAACCCGATGTTTACCATAGTTACCAGCCTGCTCCTGCTTGCAGCAGGCTGGTAACGGGAGCAGGACATCGTGGAACGATTCTTTCCACGATATCGCTGCTCCCCTGATCGCTAGTGAGCCTGCCTGTTTGACAGCTCACCAGCGATGTATTAGCGATGCAGCAACGATCCCTGACAGGTCGTATCGTTGTCGGGATCGCTGCTGCATCGCTTAGTGTGACGGGGCCTTAAGGGTACGCTCCCACGTTCAGGACCCACTGCAGAACTTCCACACTAATTATGCAAATTAGTGGACACTTTTTACACATGTGGATTTTCCTCATTGATGCAAGTCTATGGAGAAAATCCTCATGCGTACCTGCAAAAGAAATTGACATGCTGCAGTTCTGAAAGACATGCCGCATGTCAGTTTCCGCGGGTGATCAGCAGGTGCACAGAGACGCATAGTGGACATTGGATTTCTAGGAATCCCATCCACTATGCTGTAACATCTGGACGCTGCGGTTTTGACGCTGCATAAATACTCAGCGTCAAAACCGCAGCAAATCCCTAATGTAGGAATGCACCCTTATGGGTATGGGAGCCTCACATATCTTCCCTGACAAATGATGTTGGGGGAAGATGAGAATCTGCTGTGATGAATTTCCGGGTGATAACTCACTGTAAGAGGAGTCTGGTAATGACTCTTTCAGAAAACACAGGACCACTTGACCAAGCCAAGTATTCCGGTGTTGGGGTAGGTCTAGAGAGATAGCTGATGACCAGAAGGAACTTTACAAATAGTATAAAACCGTATTGTGAGATGTGCAAGTTGGGTCCTTACTTGGTGGGAGCCTCTGCCACTGCTTTGCTAAACATGCAGACAAAGTCCGAAAACTCCTTCCAGTTTTCCAGGAACCAAACATGGACATCTGCGTGCAGCTGTAAAACCATCAGAGCCTGAGAGAAAGATGATGATGGGAGGTCAGACGACCAGAAAAGAAGGATAGTCACTGGCTGGGGCTAAGAAGCGCCTTACCTCTTCCACATCCACCTTGCTCAGTTGTGGAGGTTCTTCCTTGCGTTTCCTTTTATTCCCCTTAGAAGCTTCCCTTCGGACAGCGTCCTGAAGCTTCTTCCGGCTATTAGTCTTCTGATTCCTGTGAAATAAGGAAAAAGGGTGAAAAAGATGTACATTTCCTAAATGTATTTCTTATCCCTTCCAAAGACCTACTTGAAGTATTTTTCCATCTCCATTACCACCAGTGTAGGGATGGCATAGGACTTTTTGGATACAACATGTGCCACGAAGCTGCTTAAAGTAGCAGTGTATTCACCAGCTTCCTGTAATACCAGAAACAAATGGGTCAGAACATGAGGGATAAAGTGATTGGTTTTATCTGAAAGGTGAAATGGAATAAAGAAACGCCCTCACCATTTTACTGTTCCAGACCATGGTAACAAAGTCTTCTGCTGGCACAAGGACAAGAATTTCTGATTCTTCTTGGCAAAAAGCATCTCCCTGGGTGAGAATGTGTCATGTTAACCTCACACACATGCAGGTATATTTTTTATTCTCTTTGTGTTTCACCAGTAAAAAACATGTTTTACAATGCTCACCAGATACCCATATTCATGGTGTACCAAGATGGAAAACCAGAGGACGTTTGGTGGCTCTTGGCCATCACTGAAACCCATGGGCACCTTGCTGTGGAGGACGATAAAGGTCACAGAGGGAGACAATTTCCTCTGTTTAATGACTTTGATAATTTGCTACTGACTGCAGAAAGTTTGGGGGCTAAACTAACGTGGATGGAATTAACTCAGATCTCGTCAAGGCTGTGAAGTGACAGCACGTGACCAGACAGCTAAAAATATATTGTGTCACAGAGCGGCTACCGGCTTCTGACTAGGAAGTAGCTCTAAATGAAAAGTTGGAAAAATGTTAATAAAAAAAATCATTAAGTTTCAGCTGTTTCCATAACTTCTACAGACCTGAATGGATAGCTGAGGACATATGTGATCACCTCTTCATTCAGTCTGTGGCTGCCTGTGGTGGTCTAACCTGGTGGTGAAGGGGTCAGGCCGAACAGGACATGGTCCCAAAAGGTGGAACTCCTACCTAGCCAACATGTATGACTTATGCTTCATATGCTTTAAAAAGTATTTGCAAAGTTTTTCCACTTAGAAGTAAATACCAGTCTATGAAGTTATCCCACACTCGCGAATCGCAAATACCATTACACAGTGACTACAGGAACAATAAAATAGAAAGTAAAGATAAAGAAACAACCAAAATCGGCCAAACTAATGGGACTTAGAGCAGTTTACAACTTTATATCTACTATGCTTTTCTTTATTAAAGGGGTTGTCCACTACTCTGACAGCCCCTTCTTAGATACTATATTTCTCAATATAAAATAAACATGTCCCATACTCATCTCCCACACAGACACTGGATCACCCGAGGTTTGAGTGACTTTCTTTTGCCACATGAGCCCTGCCGCCAATCAGCGGCCGCTAATGGGCTGTTCTCACACCTTCCCCAGACGGCCAATGTTCATCCAAAAGAAGTGAGAGTGCAACAGCTCAATAGCAGCCAGTGACTGTTAGGCCACGTGAGCCCTGCAGCCAATGTTACACGAGCATCGGAAAACCGGGTGCCGGTACGAGAGGTGAGTATAGGATACTTTTATTTGACATTGGGGAATATAGTATATATGAAGGGGGTTGTCAGCAGTGGACATATAATACTACTACTCACATCTATGTTCTCCCCGGTTCGGGTCCAGGTGATGCTCCTTGGCAGTGGCTGTGACTGGATGACACAGGGAGTTTCTTGAGCCTGCAGAGCACTTAGCACTTGTCCACCAGATCCATCCTGTAGGAGAACTGGAAAATAGTACTGCTGTATTACAGGTTTCACTGGCATCAGGGAATCTGTCGCCAGATTTTTTACTACCTTGTCTGAGAGTAGTATACTGCAGGGGCAGAGACCCTGATTCCAGCAATGTGTCACTTACTGGTTTGCTTAGTGTAGTTTTTATAAATTTTGCTTTATCAGCCGGTGACTATGACTTGAGGACTACTTGGCCTGCTGCAGGTAGTCCAGTCATGTCCCCATCACTGACTGGCAGCTTTCTGCCTATGCACAGTGTACACAGAAAGCTGACAATCAGCAGTGTTGACAGGGTTATCCAGAGCATTCAGAGAAACGGTAGACATGCAGCAGATAAAACCGTTTTTAATAAAAACTGCAGTAAGTAGCATAATTTTAATCGGGTGGTCTCTGCCACTACATCAGGCCGCTCTCAGGTGGGATAAAAAAAAATCTGGTGACAGATTCCCTTTAAAGGGCTGTTTTCAAAATCACAAATATCCTGTGGGTAGTTGTTAAGTTTAAGATCACTGAGCGCACCCAGAGATGTGACCTCCAAGAAACACTTAAGGGGATCCATTGTCCACATCTGAATGGATGTGCAGTTGCGCATACACTGTGTTGTTTAATTTAAAGGCTTCTTTTTAAAATCACAAGTTATCCCCTACCCAAAGGATAGGGGATAACGTGCTAATGGCTGGGAGTCCACCATCATTGGGGCACTGAGCCCTATCTTGAATGGAGCAGAGGTGCACATGTTCAGCCTTTGCTCCCTTCATTCTCTATGGCAGACCCAGAAATAGCTGAGCATGTACTATGGAGAGGTGGTCGAACATGCCCCTGTCTGTACCATTTAAAAAATGGTATGTGCTGTGTGTGTGTATACAAGTTTGTATGAATGCTTGTTCTCTATGTATACATGTGTATGTGCTGTGTACACGTGTGTATGCATGTGCACCACTGCACCATTCAAAATGGTATGTGTGTATGTGGTCTACGCCATTCAAACTAGTATATGCTGTGTATACATACATATGTGCCGCGCGCGTGCGTGTGCATATATATATTATATATATATATATATATATATATATATATATATATATATATACACATACATACATACATACATACATACATACATACACACACACACACACACACACACACACACACACACACACACACACACACAGAGACAGACCAAAAGTTTGGACACACCTTCTCATTTAAAGATTTTTCCGTATTTTCATGGCTATGAAAATTGAACATTCACACTGAAGGCATCAAAACTATGAATTAACACATGTGGAATTATATACTTAACAAAAAAAGTGTGAAACAACTGAAAATATGTCTTATATTCTAGGTTCTTCAAAGTAGCCACCTTTTGCTTTGATGACTGCTTTGCACACTCTTGGCATTCTCTTGATGAGCTTCAAGAGGTAGTCACCGGAAATGGTTTTCACTTCACAGGTGTGCCCTGTCAGGTTTAATAAGTGGGATTTCTTGCCTTATAAATGTGGTTGGGACCATCAGTTGTGTTGTGCAGAAGTCAGGTGGATAAACAGCTGATGGTCCTACTGAATAGACTGTTAGAATTTGTATTATGGCAAGAAAAAAGCAGCTAAGTAAAGAAAAACAGGTGGCCATCATTACTTTAAGAAATGAAGGTCATTCAGTCCGAAAAATTGGGAAAACTTTGAAAGTGTCCCCAAGTGCAGTTGCAAAAACCATCAAGCGCTACAAAGAAACTGGCTCACATGAGGACCGCCCCAGGAAAGGAAGACCAAGAGTCACCTCTGCTTCTGAGGATAAGTTTATCTGAGTCACCAGCCTCAGAAATCGCAGGTTAACAGCAGCTCAGATTAGAGACCAGGTCAGTGCCACACAGAGTTCTAGCAGAAGACACATCTCTTCAACAACTGTTAAGAGGAGACTTTGTGCAGCAGACCTTCATGGTAAAATAGCTGCTAGGAAACCACTGCTAAGGACAGGCAACAAGCAGAAGAGACTTGTTTGGGCTAAAGAACACAAGGAATGGACATTAGACCAGTGGAAATCTGTGCTTTGGTCTGATGAGTCCAAATTTGAGATCTTTGGTTCCAACCACCGTGTCTTTGTGCGACGCAGAAAAGGTGAATGGATGGACTCTACATGCCTGGTTCCCACCGTGAACCATGGAGGAGGAGGTGTGATGGTGCTTTGCTGGTGACAAAATTGAAGGCATACTGAACCAGCATGGCTACCACAGCATGTTGCAGCGGCATGCTATTCCATCCGGTTTGCATTTAGTTGGACCATCATTTATTTTTCAACAAGACAATGACCCAAAACACACCTCCAGGCTGTGTAAGGGCTATTTGACCAAGGAGGAGAGTGATGGGGTGCTACGCCAGATCACCTGGCCTCCACAGTCACCAGACCTGAACCCAATCGAGATGGTTTGGGGTGAGCTGGACCGCAGAGTGAAGGCAAAAGGGCCAACAAGTGCTAAGCATCTCTGGGAACTCCTTCAAGATTGTTGGAAGACCATTTCCGGTGACTACCTCATGAAGCTCATCAAGAGAATGCCAAGAGTGTGCAAAGCAGTCATCAAACCAAAAGGTGGCTACTTTGAAGAACCTAGAGTATAAGACATATTTTCAGTTGTTTCACACTTTTTTGTTAAGTATATAATTCCACATGTGTTAATTCATAGTTTTGATGCCTTTAGTGTGAATGTACAATTTTCATAGTCAAGAAAATACAGAAAAATCTTTAAATGAGGTGTGTCCAAACTTTTGGTCTGTACTATAATATATATATATATATATATATACACATACACACACACACACACACACACACGTGTGTATGAGTTGTGCAAACATACGTATGCATGTTTTCTGTACATACATGTATATATGTATGCATTCTCTACATGTATGTATATATGTGCTGTGTATACTTATGTATATACACAGGGCACCTACACACATGTAAGTGCTGTGTTTACAGTACACGTTTATGTGCTGTATGTATTCCTGTATATAGGTTCTTTAAGTATACATGTGTATGTACTATGTGTATACATGTGCTCAGTGTATATGTTCTCTATATGTATAACATACAGTGTATGTGCTATATACTGATGTGTGTGTAACATGCAGTGTTTGTGATGTACATTTATAAATCCCAGCCGCACAGAGGAAAGTTCACTGGTGTAAGCATGCCAGCAAAAACAAAATGCTCATTCATTGGGCAATTGGATTGTTTATGCCGTCACAAAAGTCATTGTCCTCGGTGTAAACTGCTGATAACATGATACTGTATGGCGACAGGTTGATCTCCTAGTGATTGCTCTGTGCCCATCATTCTTCCTCAGCCGGTGTATAGAGGCCGGGAAACAAGCGTTGAACGACTTCAATATTGTCGATCACGGTCGTTTAACGGCCTGAACTCAGCACATAGAAACATTTCGGTTGTATGTACATGTGACGGCACAATATGTGAGCATTTGAGGCCGCACTTTATCTAAAACCGGCCCGTTTACCAGCTCTGGGTCCAGCATGTCTAAGCTGCACTTGGCCGCACAGATAATGGCACACGGTGCCTGCTGGTGTATATACAGACACAATGCAAAATCTCTACATGTTCTTTCTATATTAGAAACCCTCCAAACAGACAGACCCCTGTACCGGTGTCTATGGTAACCGTCACCACGTCCGCCCTCTTCTTCCCCTTCCTGGGCTGGGAGACCTTGGCAGGGTCACGGGACGCGGGGCCCCGCACAGGACGGTTCCGCTGGTCAATGGCCGCGAGTGCTGGGAGGTCAAGTGAGGACGAGCACTTTGTGAGAGAAGTCTTCGGAGCAGCGACCCCTAGTGGTCTACTTGGAGAAACACTGGACGAGGAGCTTCTGTGGAAAGCGGGTGGTGGTGCAGCGACCCCTAGGGGAGGGGCGCAGAGACGCTGAAGCAGCGGGACTTCTGCTAAGTGGTCGTCGTCACTGTCGCTGAGAACCACAACATTGTTGTGATGTGTGGCTGCCACCAGAAAAGGCAGCCGGGGCAGGAGGTCGGGCTCACTGGCCTCAGACTCAGAGCTCATGGCGGCTATGTTGCATTTATATTTGGCGCCGGATATGATGAGAGGAACCGGAAGTGACGTTGACAGCCCGGTGGCCATCATGTCGGTGGTGTGCGGGGCGGCTCGCCTGCTCGGTAAGTGGCGCTGCGGTGCCTGGAAGCAGCCGGACCTAGCGGCTCTGATCGCTTACCTGTGACCGGGCCGTACCGGAGCTGGCTGTCCTCGTGTACGGCTGTGTGACCTTCCCGTGACCTCCGCACATGAGCCGTGCAGAGTGTGGTGATGTGGAGGAGGCAGCGGCTTCTGGCAGCAGCCATGTAATGTCAGCAGGGTGTGGTGAGGAGGAGGCAGCGGCTTCTGGCAGCAGCCATGTAATGTCAGCAGGGTGTGGTGAGGAGGAGGCAGCGGCTTCTGGCAGCAGCCATGTAATGTCAGCAGGGTGTGGTGAGGAGGAGGCAGCGGCTTCTGGCAGCAGCCATGTAATAGCAGGCCATAGTGTGTGTGTGTCCTCCGTACATGAGCCGTGCAGAGTGTGGTGATGAGGAGGAGGCAGCGGCTTCTGGCAGCAGCCATGTAATGTCAGCAGGGTGTGGTGAGGAGGAGGCAGCAGCTTCTGGCAGCAGCCATGTAATAGCAGGCCATAGTGTGTGTGTGTCCTCCGTACATGAGCCGTGCAGAGTGTGGTGATGAGGAGGAGGCAGCGGCTTCTGGCAGCAGCCATGTAATGTCAGCAGGGTGTGGTGAGGAGGAGGCAGCGGCTTCTGGCAGCAGCCATGTAATAGCAGGCCATAGTGTGTGTGTGTCCTCCGCACATGAGCCGTGCAGAGTGTGGTGATGAGGAGGCAGCGGCTTCTGGCAGCAGCCATGTAATGTCAGCAGGGTGTGTGTCCTCCGTGCATGAGCCGTGCAGAGTGTGGTGATGAGGAGGAGGCAGCGGCTTCTGGCAGCAGCCATGTAATGTCAGCAAGCCATAGTGTGTGTGTGAGATCTCCGTACATGAGCCGTGCAGAGTGTGGTGATGTGGAGGAGGCAGCGGCTTCTGGCAGCAGCCATGTAATGTCAGCAGGGTGTGGTGAGGAGGAGGCAGCGGCTTCTGGCAGCAGCCATGTAATAGCAGGCCATAGTGTGTGTGTGTCCTCCGTACATGAGCCGTGCAGAGTGTGGTGATGAGGAGGAGGCAGCGGCTTCTGGCAGCAGCCATGTAATGTCAGCAGGGTGTGGTGAGGAGGAGGCAGCGGCTTCTGGCAGCAGCCATGTAATAGCAGGCCATAGTGTGTGTGTGAGATCTCCGTACATGAGCCGTGCAGAGTGTGGTGATGTGGAGGAGGCAGCGGCTTCTGGCAGCAGCCATGTAATGTCAGCAGGCCATTGTGTGTGTGTGTGTGTGTGTGTGTGTGACCTCCGGACATGAGCCGTGCAGAGTGTGGTGATGAGGAGGAGGTGGCAGCAGTCATGTAATGTCAGCAGGCCATAGTGTGTATATATATATATACCCTGCACTAATGATACAGAATCACGTCTGCATATAATGATAATGTACACGTTATGTATAGTGCCTACATAATTGTTCTATGTGTATATCCTATATACCAGCATTGTGAGTGTACACAGTTATATATAATATATACTACATCATTGTGACGTCACCACCCATCACTTCCTGCAGTCATTAACCCTATAACAGTCATTGGGGTGAATAGGTGTCCGTTCTGATCCAGCAGTCGCTATGTAAAGTCCTGTTCATATCATGATGTTGTTTTTTTTTTTTTTTTTGGCACATGCAATAAGAAATGCTCCCAATCTATGCACCAAGCCCTGATTGCTCAAGACCAGCGATTTTTTTTTTTTTTTTTTTTTTTTTTTTTTTTTTTTTTTTTTTTTCCATCATGCCTGTCTTAATGAGGGGGCATGTTAGGCTATGTGCCCATGATGCAGAAATGCTGCATATTTTTCCCGCTTCTCCCTGGCAGGAAAAACACATGCGGTTTTTACATGCTTTTTTTCCTGCCACGTAGAAGCGTTTCTCAAGCATTTCTGCATGCGGGTTATCAAGCGATTTTAGCATCACTTGGAAAAGTGCTTGACCACTTGGTCACACTATATAAATCCATGCAACTGGCATGGATTTATATAGTGTGACCAAGTTAATAGTTTAAAAAAAAGAATATACTTACCTTCCGATGGCCCCCGGTATTTTCTCCGCTCCGTCCGGTCTGTTGTATGGGTCGGGTGGTGTGAAAGGACCTGCCATGACGTAATTTAGTCATGTGACAGGTCCCGCGACCACTGACGTCAGCTGTCGCGTGACCTGTCACATGACTAAATGATGTCATGGCAGGTCCTTTCACACCACCCGACCCATACAACAGACTGGACGCATCGCTGAGGAGACCAGAGGCCATCGAAGGTAAGTATAATCTTTACTTTATATTTAAAAATTTTTTTTACAGGTACCATGGCGCATAGAATCACATAATATCCGTGTGTGCAAATGTGCGGACACAGATAATATGCGTTTCAATGCAAGCATGTGCACAGCACATGCGGATTATCATGGGGCACGTATTACCAAGCGTTTTTTAAGTGTTTTCGCTGCAAAAATGCTTGAAAACCGCGTAGTGGGCACGCAGCCTTAGAGTCAGACACTACTGATTCAGAATCAGGAGCGTCTGACAAGTGGCGTGCTCCTCGCCATAAATTTTACTCCATTCAGAAACTGGTATAAGGAACGCCAATGTCATGAATTAGACAAGCTGTGGCGTCACACCCGTGTCGTGCTTTGACCATGTTGGCGAAACTGGCATGAAAATGCCAAGCCAAAATTTTTTTTTGTAACTTTCCAAAGCTTTTTACATCAGTTTCCTAGTATAACAGCACAAAATGACTGTTCAAGCCAAGTACAGGTGCTTGTTCATGGAGGAGCCAAGTCATTTAAGTACACTTTCCCACCTGGTTGTATATCTCCTCCCTTCTCTTGTGCTATGAACTCTGAGCTTTCAATCAAAAAAAGTGGGATGGAACTAGAAGGAAACCAAGCAGGTGGGAAGGTGTATACAAATGATTGGTCCCCTTCCCCAGCGATCCCAAAAACAAAGCTGTAGCACTGGACTCTACGAAGCCCTTTTTTCCAATGGAGCAGAGGAGCGCATGTGCGACCTTCACTCTATGCATTGTCTCTGGCAGGGTTCCCCAGCTCCAGTCCTCAAGGCCCACCAACAGACCATGTTTTCAGGATTTCCTTACTATTACACAGGTGATAATTCCATCACCTATGCAGGAAATCCTGAAAACATGACCTGTTGGTGGGCCTTGAGGACTAGAGTTGGGGAACCCTGGTCTAAGGGAATGCTGGAGTACAGCGCTAAGCTATTTCCTACATTCCCAGAGACAGTGAAATGGATGTCAAGCATGCGCACCTCTGCTCCATTCGAGACAGAGCTCTGCAGAGTCCACAGCCTTTTTTTGGGGATTTCTGGGGGATTTTACACATGTATAATAGAACCACATACAAATAAATTGAACACACTCTTGGCATCCTTTGGGTGAATGTGATCCCATGAACACATTTGGCATATTTGCTGTGAGTTGACCCTCATATATGTATATTGTACCCAGGATCACTTTGGTTCTTTTTGCTCTGAGGGTACAGTAGGATCGCACACTTATCAGACAGATGCTATATTATTTTTGTTACCTTTTTTGTCCCTTATATGATAACAATCTACAGCACTGTACACAGACTTGTCTTCATTCTCGGCAGCCATTTGTAGGGGTCTCAGTGTAACACCCCGATCTCACACACGGCCTAATATTTCCTAGGGTGCTAATTCTTTCTGTAGTGTGGGCGAACATGCATCTGTGCAGATATTGGTCATGGTTGCATTAAGATGCATATCCTTAGTGCTACAAGGCTTCTGTTATGGATCATGATGACGAATGTGTAGTATGAGCTGTCATCTTGTTTTTGCTTTTGTATATATTTAGTTGAGCTGTGAGTTTATAAACATATTGTCTGTTTTTAGTTTCCCCGACCCCTGCAACATGGATTCTGGCCAGGGGAGCATCAAAGAAAGCGGGAACCAGTTCCAAGAATTTAGGAGGAAAAAGTCCAGGCAGGAGATACGGCTTCAAGAAATTAGATGGTGAGTCTCTTATTGTTTTGCAGTAATGCTTTCAACCTACTATTGGCAATGAAAAAAACCTGTCCATCCTGTGGACTTCTAAGTACCTGTGCCGTGCTCAGGATTTGCTACAGAAGCTCTTCCACTTTCATAACCCCATCAGTGTTTGTGTGTGTGACATAAGAAAACAATATATAGTCAAACCTCAGAGACATTCACCTAAAATCGCTTTGCAGAATGGGATAGTCCTCTATATGGCCATCATGCACAAAGTATGATGGTACTGAGAATTCGTCACAGAATATTTGTTCTGGGTAGTTGTGTTGTTTTTTTTGAGATGTCTCAATGTATGTCCTCGCACAGCATTCTATATCCTTTGAATGGATGTTATGGGAGAAATGTCATCTGGTTCTTCCTTAATGTTTCAGGTGACTTTGTCCATGCTGGGAACATCCTTGCTACTCAAAGATTTATACGTTGGCATCCAGGATCTCAGGTGAGACCGTTTTATATTTAAACCATATTTCACTGACATCAGCCACTCTAATACCACCCCCATCCTTCCCATACAGGGGTGGATCCCAAACATATGTACAGGGTTGTTAGAGCATCGTCTGCTCACCTCACAGAAGTAAGAATTGTATCCCCTCCCACCCGCTGATCCCACTTTACCAGTAGGCACAGTGGGCCCTCCCTTCCACTAGAGATCACGGCATTCTCTTTCCTCTTCCTGGGTGGAACGGTCTGTGACTATTTCTGCCAGAGGAGATGTCAATTGATGTTGTCAGTGACCAGAACCAGCTCCTTGCATTCAGTATCAGTTGGAAGCACCCATCAGTCATTGATATGAAGATTTTGCAAAATTGGGAAAAGGCAAAAAAATAGTTAATAATTTAACAAATATCAGAACAAATACAAACGCAATACGGACAACTTAGTACATGATGCAGATTAATATAAACATCATTAATGTTACAGATCTGTATTTGATCTCTATTTTCATACGCAAATGTGAACGAGTCCTAAGGATTATGTGAAGACTTGCTGGCAAATAGAAAGGAAGCTTTCAGAATCAAAGTTCTCAGAAGATCTGTCATCATATTTGTGCTACCCCATCATCTGAGAGCACATAGTCCTCCATACAGAATAACGGGCCCCACATAGTCCTCCATACAGAATAACGGGCCCCACATAGTCCTCCATACAGAATAACGGGCCCCACATAGTCCTCCATATAGAATAACGGGCCCCACATAGTCCTCCTTATGGCATTGCAGGCTAAATATAATCACCCTGAGGGGCAAATTTCAGAGTTTGACATGTGTGATCTAGACTATTAAGCCTAAACCTGGTGACAGATTCCCTTTTAGCCAAATTACCATCACCTTGTGCTTAATTTAATAAAAATATTTGTACGTACAGTACAGACCAAAAGTTTGGACACACCTTCTCATTTAAAGATTTTTCTGTATTTTCATGACTATGAAAACTGTACATTCACACTGAAGGTATCAAAACTATGAATTAACACATGTGGAATTATATACTTAACAAAAAAGTGTGAAACAACTGAAAATATGTCTTATTCTAGGTTCTTCAAAGTAGCCACCTTTTGCTTTGATGACTGCTTTGCACACTCTTGGCATTCTCTTGATGAGCTTCAAGAGGTAGTCACCGGAAATGGTTTTCACTTCACAGGTGTGCCCTGTCAGGTTTAATAAGTGGGAGTTCTTGCCTTATAAATGGGGTTGGGACCATCAGTTGTGTTGTGCAGAAGTCTGGTGGATAGTCAGCTGATAGTGCTACTGAATAGACTGTTAGCTGCTTTTTTCCCCTACCCCATGACAGCACACCTTGAGAGAGGATCCGCCCCACCAAGGACAGGAAACCGTCTGAAATAAAAGGGCGGTACCTCTCCCTCGCTTTAGTTGGTTTCCTGTCCTTGATGGGGAACCTGTCTGGAAGAAAGAAGACTTACCTGGGGCTGTCCCGGTGTGGAAGAGCGGGCACTGGCCTGTGCACCGGGTTCAGTATCCCAGAAGCGCCGTCCGCAGCTTCCCCTGGGGTCTCTGCGCTGAGCGGGGCGCACGCGGTGAGGCAGGCTCTGTCCTCCCGGAGACCGCGGCGCCGTCCTCCCTCTGCAGTGTGGAACGCTTCCGGGTGTGACGTGCCTGACGTCACGGCGCAGGGCACGCTGGGAGCGGCGCGCTGGGTGACGTCAGGAGGTGGCGCCGATCCAAGATGGCGGCGCCCATCGGAGCGTCCCAGGCCGGTTTTTTTTTTTTTTTTCCAACGGAGCTCAGGCCTGAGGAAGGGGGAGGGCCCACAGACCGGAGGAGGCTGGATGGCCCTATATTTAAGGGGGGGGAGCTATCCTGGAAGCGTGGTGCGCTTCTGAGACATGGCTGATCCAGATAGCCAGGAGCAGCAGCAGCTTACCCCCCCCCACCTCAGCAACAGAAAAAGCAGAGGGATGCATCGTATACAGAAAGCCGCTCGAGTAATCGTAGTGGCAGCCGCAGGAGTAAGGCTTCGAGTGCCTCGGGACCATCCAGAATGGAATCATCGGTTCCGCGACAGCCTCCGAATCCGGTACCCGTTTGTGACCTCCGAGGGTGAGTGAGCTTCGTGAATGTCACTGGTTAATAACGGGAAGTCTCTTATGTGCTTCCTTTTTTTAGGAGCCTAAGAAGAGTAGTGCCAAGCAAAAGCATAGAATGTGTGCCCTTTGCCAAGCTTCTCTCTCAGTAGAGTGGCAGAAACCACTTTGCCAGGGCTGTGTGACCAAAACCATAGCTGAGAATTCCCGGGATTTTGCTGCAGATTTAAAGTCCATAGTACATGCAGAAGTTCAGGGGTCCCTGAAAGGGTTCCTTAGAGGGAAGAAAAGGCCCCGTAGAGAGGTTTCCCCCGTCTCTGATTCCTCCCAGTCCGAGGAGCAGTGGGATTCATCGTCCTCTTCCTCATCGGGGGGCGGTAGACCCTGCTTCCCCATTGAGAATACAGACAGACTGGTTAGGGCAGTAAGATCAACCATGGGTCTGGAGGAAGAGAGAGCATCTAAATTCCGGGAGGACATCATGTTTGCGGGCTTGGGAGAGAAGAAGAGACTCTCATTTCCGGTTAACAGTAAGATTCAGGGCCTCATTGACCGGGAGTGGAGGAGACCTGAGAGATCAGGGGCTTTACCCTCCTTCTCCAAAAGAAGGTACCCCTTCGAAGAGAAGGATGCGGAACCTTGGGATAAGATCCCCAAGGTGGACGGGACTGTGGCAAGGTCATCGAAAAGATCTTCCCTGCCCTTGGAGGACTCTGGCGTCCGAAAAGATGCCCTGGATAAAAGAGCTGACTCCTTCCTGCGCCACACGTGGGAGGCGGCGGCAGGTGGCCTAAAACCAGCGGTGGCTAGCACCTGTGTGGCGAGGTCCTTGATGGTGTGGCTCCAACAGCTGGAAGACCAGCTTAAAGATAAAAAGGTCTCCAGACAGGCAATACTTGCAGAGCTACCTCTAATACAAACAGCATCGGCCTTCCTGGCCGACTCTTCAGCTGACTCGGTCAGACTGTCAGCTAGGGCAGCGGGACTATCCAACGCAGCCAGGCGGGCCTTGTGGCTCAAAGGTTGCCCAGGCGACCTACCTTCGAAACAGAAACTGTGCTCCCTCCCATGTGATGGTAGACTTCTGTTTGGCCAAAAGTTAGAAGATCTGTTGGAAAAAGCAGGCGATAAAACCAAAGGGTTCCCGGGATTTTCGGGGGAACCAAGATTTAGTTTTCGGATGAGAAAATTTAACCGGGGTCGTCCTCCGGGAGACAAAAAGAAATGGGAAGCCAAGTCCAAAAAAGAATCTGGCTACATGTTTGGAGGACCATCCTCGAGTTCGAAGAGATCCTCCCAATGACGCCAGGCTGGAAGTGGGTGGAAGGCTTTCCCACTTTCTTCCAGCTTGGGATGCGATAACAGCAAACCCCTGGATTCTGAAAATTATCAGTGGGGGCCTGAAGATCCGGTTCAGCCAGACCCCCTGGCGGACCTTTGTGGTTACCCCCCTACGAAAGGTCCAGGAAGAACAATTAGCCCTGGAAACAGAAGTGTTAGAGTTAGTAGGAAAGCAGGTCCTTCTCGAAGTACCAGCAACACAGAGAGGGAGGGGGTTCTATTCCCCACTATTCATGATAAAAAAAACAAACGGGTCCTTAAGGACCATCATCAACCTCAGGAGTCTGAACCAAGTAGTAGAAAACCAGACTTTCAAGATGGAGTCAGTAAGCTCGGCAGTGAAGCTTACATCGCAACTGCTTTATGGCTGTAATAGACTTGAAGGACGCATATTATCACGTCCCAATCCATCCGGAGTATCAGAAGTATCTGAGAGTAGCCCTGTTTATTCAGGGGAAGCTGAGGCATTTTCAGTTTGCTGCCCTACCCTTTGGCCTCTCCATTGCCCCGAGAATATTTACGAAACTAATAGCAGAAGTGACAGCCTTCCTACGGATCAAGAATGTAGTGATCTTGCCATATTTAGACGACTTCTTGATAATAGGGAAAACAGAAGCCCACTGCTCCAGTCAGCTCCTAGTGGTCACGGAAGTGTTGCATCAGCTGGGGTGGTTAGTAAATTTCCAAAAATCAAGACTAACCCCCTCCAGGACTCAGACCTTTCTGGGTCTAATCCTAGACTCTCTTTGCCAAACCTGCTTCCTCCCAGAGGACAAAATCTGCAGGTTGATTGGCCTTCGAGACCAATGCATTCAAGCTCCAGAGATGTCTCTGAGAGAGGCAATGTCCCTCCTGGGTTCTATGACGGCCTGTCTCCCAGCAGTAATGTGGGCCCAGGGGCATATGAGGCGGCTTCAGTGGGAGGTCCTGTCAGCACAGAGGTCCTGCAACGAGCATTTAGAAGGCAGGCTCTCTCTCTCCCCACAAGTAGTAGATTCCCTTTCGTGGTGGACAGTCAGGGGAAATCTAACCGCAGGCGTTCAATGGTCCAGACCAGTAGATCGGGTAATTACGACCGACGCAAGCAGTTCCGGATGGGGGGGTCATCTGGCAGAACTCGCAATACAGGGTCACTGGGCTTACCATGAGGGGGGAGCATCCTCAAACTTAAAGGAGCTTTGGGCCGTAGAAAGATCCCTCAGGGGCTTCCTCCCTCACATCCAAAATCACCATGTCCAGGTCAGGTCCGACAACCGGACAGCAGTAGCCTATGTGAATCACCAAGGAGGGACAAGGTCACGCCCTCTGATGGTGGTGGCAGACAGGATCCTTGGTCTAGCAGAGCGAAACCTCCTATCCCTCAGCGCCCTTCACATAAAGGGGATAGAAAACGTGAAAGCAGATTTTCTAAGCCGCCATACCCTAAGACAGGGGGAGTGGGGGTTGAACCCGGAGGTCTTCCATCAGATTGTCCAGTTATGGGGGCAGCCAGACATAGACCTGTTCGCCACAAGGGCAAACAGAAAGGTGCAGAGATTTTGCTCCCTAAATCCGGCAGAAAATCCCCATGCCGTAGATGCCCTCCAGATTCCTTGGGGGTTCAGGAAGGCCTATGCCTTTCCGCCATTAGTGATGATTCCAGTAGTGGTGAGGAAGATCCGGGAGGAAGGCGCCAGGGTGATTTTGATAGCCCCTTTTTGGCCCAAGAGGCCTTGGTTCTCTCTGCTTCGGCTAATGTCGGTGTCAGATCCCTGGATTCTACCAGAGAGGCCGGACCTTCTCATGCAGGGACCAGTATTCCATGCCCAGGCCAGGGGGTTCCATCTTTCGGCATGGAATTTGAGAGGTCGCTATTGAGTAGCAAGGGGTTTTCACCAGGCTTAGTTTCTACTTTATTGGGGAGCAGAAAACCAATTACAACTAAGATTTATAGCAGGGTTTGGGGTAAATTCCTAGAGTTTATAGATATCCCGCTATCGAGCAAACCTCCGATCAGAGGGATCCTGGAATTTCTGCAAAAGGGGTGGGACCTGGGTCTAGCTACAGGGACCCTTAAGGTTCAAGTTTCAGCTTTGGGAGCACTCTACAATTGTAATCTGGCTGGGAATAGGTGGATCTCGAGGTTTATCAAGTCCTGTGCCAGAGCAGGACCGGTTAGATCCTTGGGTGTTCCTCCTTGGGACCTGAACTTAGTCTTGAACTCTCTTACTAGTGAACCATTTGAACCTCTACACAAGGTTTCTCCAAAAATTCTCACCCTTAAGACCATCCTCCTAGTGGCCTTAACGTCAGCCCGTAGGGTGGGTGATCTGCAGGCCCTTTCGGTTAATCCTCCTTACACACAAATCTTTGAGGATAGGGTCACCTTGCGGCCAGATCCAGCATACCTTCCCAAGGTGGTATCTAGATTTCACCGTAGTCAGGAGATTGTGCTACCCTCGTTCTGCAGCAATCCCAAGAACCCAGGGGAAGTCAGGTTCCATAGCCTAGATGTTAGGAGGTCCCTGCTACAGTACATTCACATGACTAGTCTGTGGAGGAAAGACTGTTCTCTGTTCCTGGCCTTTCAAGGGTGTAGGAAAGGTCACGGGGTGTCCAAGGGTACCATCTCTAGGTGGCTCAGGGAGGCCATTTGCTTAGCCTATACGTCCACAGGGGTTCCAGCCCCGGACAATGTGAGGGCTCATTCCACCAGAGCCATTGCAACCTCCTGGGCAGAGAGAGCAGATGTCTCGATCGAGCAGATATGTAGGGCTGCTACTTGGTCTACACCATCCACCTTCTTTAAGCACTATCGGTTGGATCTATCCTCTTCTGATCTCACCTTTGGGAGAAGGGTACTTCAGGCGGTGGTCCCTCCCTAGGGTGCTCATAAATTCTCCAAAATTCTCTCAAGGTGTGCTGTCATGGGGGAGGGGAAAACACCAAGGTTACTTACCGGTAGCCGGTTTTTCCTGAGCCCATGACAGCACCGGTAGTTTCCCCCCCTTATTTTTTCTATGTTTCTCACACCCTGGTGTGCACTGTTTGGGGTGGTGTGTATATGTATATTGTGGTGTTGGTTATGTGCCTAACCTGTTTAGGGAGGTCTTCTCAATGCTCTGTAAACAACTGAAGCGAGGGAGAGGTACCGCCCTTTTATTTCAGACGGTTTCCTGTCCTTGGTGGGGCGGATCCTCTTTCAAGGTGTGCTGTCATGGGCTCAGGAAAAACCGGCTACCGGTAAGTAACCTTGGTGTTTTCTTGCCATAATACAAATTCTAAGTAAAGAAAAACGAGTGGCCATCATTACTTCAAGAAATGAAGGTCAGTCAGTCCGAAAAATTGGGCAAACTTTGAAAGTGTCCCCAAATGCAGTTGCAAAAACCATCAAGCGATACAAAGAAACTGGCTCACATGAGGACCGCACCAGGAAAGGAAGACCAAGAGTCACCTCTGCTTCTGAGGATAAGTTTATCCGAGTCACCAGCCTCAGAAATCGCAGGTTAACAACAGCTCAGATTAGAGACCAGGTCAATGCCACACAGAGTTCTAGCAGCAGACACATCTCTACAACAACTGTTAAGAGGAGACTTTGTGCAGCAGGCTTTCATGGTAAAATAGCTGCTAGGAAACCACTGCTAAGGACAGGCAACAAGCAGAAGAGACTTGTTTGGGCTAAAGAACACAAGGAATGGACATTAGACCAGTGGAAATCTGTGCTTTGGTCTGATGAGTCCAAATTTGAGATCTTTGGTTCCAACCATGGTGTCTTTGTGCGACGCAGAAAAGGTGAACGGATGGACTCTACATGCCTGGTTCCCACCGTGAACCATGGAGGAGGAGGAGGTGTGATGGTGTGGGGGTGCTTTGCTGGTGACACTGTTGGGGATTTATTCAAAATTGAAGGCATACTGAACCAGCATGGCTACCACAGCATCTTGCAGCGGCATGCTATTCTATCCGGTTTGCGTTTAGTTGGACCATCATTTATTTTTCAACAGGACAATGACCCCAAACACACCTCCAGGCTGTGTAAGGGCTATTTGACCAAGAAGGAGAGTGATGGTGTGCTACTACAGATGACCTGGCCTCCACAGTCACCAGACCTGAACCCAATCGAGATGGTTTGGGGTGAGCTGGACCGCAGAGTGAAGGCAAAAGGGCCAACAAGTGCTAAGCATCTCTGGGAACTCCTTCAAGATTGTTGGAAGACCATTTCCGATGACTACCTCTTGAAGCTCAACAAGAGAATGCCAAGAGTGTGCAAAGCAGTCATCAAAGCAAAAGGTGGCTACTTTGAAGAACCTAGAATATAAGACATATTTTCAGTTGCTTCACACTTTTTTGTTAAGTATATAATTCCACATGTGTTAATTCATAGTTTTGATGCCTTCAGTGTGAATGTACAATTTTCATAGTCATGAAAATACAGAAAAATCTTTAAATGATAAGGTATGTCCAAACTTTTGTTCTCTTCTGTACCTCCTAGGAATATGGCGTGTGCCCCCTACTTATACCAATCCCTGGGAGACTGAATTCTAGAGAACCCAATTACATTTGGACCTATCAAGCTCTGTTTATATTGGCATAAGATGCTGATGAAACAAATCACATTGGGATCCATCAGCTCTCCTATAAAGGATCTGTCCCTATTAAAGAATTTCTGATGCAGAGGTGAACCTAGCTTTATAAGGTGAACTACCCTGATGTGTAAGTTGACTTATGCAGTCTATGTATGCTTGAGCTATGGAAAAATGATTGTGACCTGGTAAGGATGTAAGTGAATGGTTCTGTGAATTGCCATGGTGATAAACAATTGTCAAATCTGACACTGTTCTGCATTTTGTAGGTGGGGATTGGACGTAACAACACGTTGTTTGCGTTGGAGGATGGAATTGTGCGCTACACAAAAGAAGTCTACATCCCGCTCCCCCGCAGCAGCGACACCGTCGATGTCGTCAATAAACTGCCTTTTGGCGCCGTCCTCTACAAAACCTTTATAAATGTCATTCCTCAGCAGAAAGAGCACAGCTTTAAACTTGTGGAAATGATGTGATGACCAGATATTGTACATAGTGTAATAAATTAAACTTTATTAGAAACCGCTGTGTTCTGTTATCATTGATGTACAATTAGAGGAGGAAGAGCAGTACACCAAGAATTGAGAAGGTGTTACCTACTTAGGGATGGGGTCAGCCTTGGATCCCATAGAAATAGTGTGCTCTTAATCTATGCCACTGATTTAGTCCTCACTCACTGTAATGGCAGTAAAATTCCTTTAACCATTTCACTGCCATAGACATATGTTAAAAAAATAATAGTGGAGAGAATTTATCAAGGCTTTAGTGCCAGTGTGTTTGTTTTAGAAAGTCACTTTTTTTCCGCTTGCTATATTTGAGGGCTCACAGAAATTTTAAAATATAACCTTTAATATATATCATAAAATATTACCAACACTTAAAACAACAACCCACATTATCAGCACCCTATATCCTGCGCAATGGCACCCCCACTCACCAACGACTCTCCCTTTTTAACCTTATAGTGACAAAAAATAGGGTCAAAAGTGCAAAGTGCAAAAAATTGAGGTAGAGATTAATTTTATAGCAGCATATGGTATATACAGTTAGGTCCATATATATTTGGACAGAGACAACATTTTTCTAATTTTGGTTCTAGACATTACCACAATGAATTTTAAACAAAACAATTCAGATGCAGTTGAAGTTCAGACTTTCAGCTTTCATTTGAGGGTATCCACATTAAAATTGGATGAAGGGTTTAGGAGTTTCAGCTCCTTAACATGTGCCACCCTGTTTTTAAAGGGACCAAAAGTAATTGGACAGATTAAATAATTGTACATAAAATGTTCATTTCTAGTACTTGGTTGAAAACCCTTTGTTGGCAATGACTGCCTGAAGTCTTGAATAGAGATGAGCGTTGTTCTACTCGAACTGTTCGCCAATCTCAAATTCGAGCTGTTTTGGGCGGTGTTCGAGCCGTTCGGCGAACACGAACAATTTGAGAAAAATTCGGCTGTTCGAGGTTATGTTCGATAACTGTTCGTGCACCAAAATCATAACTGGATTTTTTCTCAGTAATGATGAAAATTAATGTTAATACGCAGTTTGAGTGTACAGCGGGGTGGGGGGAGGGGCAGGGGATGGATCTCTGCAGGAACAATGAAGATCTCCATTTTTTTTTTCTCTTTCCCGCATTTGCAGTGGGGAGGTGCAATCTGTCAGCCTATCAGCAGCGCACACACGGAGCGAAGTGCTTTTTTTCACACAAGCAAGGGCATGTGTCATTGGCAGTGTATGTCACATGTCCTTGCCCTATAAGACCAAGCCATTTTCCCCGTCGCCACCATTTTCTCACTGCTGCAGCTGCGTGTTAGACGGCACCGCTGTTGCTGTGTGCCTTGTTAATTTCAAGCCAATTTTCGCACAAATCTACAGATAGCTTGGGAGTAGGGAATAGTTGTGATTGCAGTCCTTTTCAGGACTAGGTTACATCAGTTCCTATCAGTTTTTGCCAGGCAGGTCTGTGCCAGTGCTGTGCAAGTTTTTTTCACAGCATTTGGCTGAATCTAGCAAAGCTAATCCTTTTTGGCCTATTGCAGAGTGTGTTAGTCAGTGGAGTAGCCTATCTGTGTTGCAAGATATACCACCTGTGTATAGAATACCAATTTTTTTACTGCACCTAGTGAAGTAAAATCTTTTGGGCATAGCATCATTCTATTAGTCCATCTATACTGACCTCCATCAGGTTGCAAATTAAAACTAATTTTTATCTGCATCTACAGTACCTCTGAAAAAATATTTGGGCTTCTAGCTGTGTGTGGGACTTGTTGTATTAGTCCATCTATACTGACCTCCATCAGGTTGCAAACTGAATATAGTTTTTTCTGCATCTACCTCTGAAAAAATATTGGGCTTCTAGCTGTGTGTGGGTCTTGTTCTATTAATCCATCTATACTGACCTCCATCAGGTTGCAAACTGAATATATTTTTTTCTGCATCTACCTCTGAAAAAATATTTGGCCTTCTAGTAGTGTGTCGGACTTTCTCTATTAGTCCATCTATACTGACCTCCATCAGGTTGCAAACTGAATATAATTTTTTTCTGCATCTAGCTCTGAAAAAATATTTGGCCTTCTAGTAGTGTGTCGGACTTTCTCTATTAGTCCATCTATACTGACCTCCATCAGGTTGCAAATTAAAACTAATTTTTATCTGCATCTACAGTACCTCTGAAAAAATATTTGGGCTTCTAGCTGTGTGTGGGACTTGTTGTATTAGTCCATCTATACTGACCTCCATCAGGTTGCAAACTGAATATATTTTTTTCTGCATCTACCTCTGAAAAAATATTTGGCCTTCTAGTAGTGTGTCGGACTTTCTCTATTAGTCCATCTATACTGACCTCCATCAGGTTGCAAATTAAAACTAATTTTTATCTGCATCTACAGTACCTCTGAAAAAATATTTGGGCTTCTAGCAGTGTGTGGGACTTGTTCTATTAGTCCATCTATACTGACCTCCATCAGGTTGCAAACTGAATATATTTTTTTTCTGCATCTACCTCTGAAAAAAATATTGGGCTTCTAGCAGTGTGTGGGTCTTGTTCTATTAATCCATCTATACTGACCTCCATCAGGTTGCAAACTGAATATATTTTTTTCTGCATCTACCTCTGAAAAAATATTTGGCCTTCTAGTAGTGTGTCGGACTTTCTCTATTAGTCCATCTATACTGACCTCCATCAGGTTGCAAATTCAAAATAATTTTTTTCTGCATCTAACCCAGCCAATAGTTTTGGCCTAATACCACAGTTTGGCCACTCAGCTCTGCTCGGTTACCATCCATTGTTTTTTTGTGCAAACAACTCCGGAGTTGTGAATTAGTTAACCACCAAAATGAGTGGAAAAAGGCCTGCTGCTGGTGGAAAGGGGAATAGGCGTGTTGGGAAGGGGAAAAAAGGTTGTGTCCGTGGGGTAGGTGTTAAAGCAACAGTAACATCTGCAGAAGAAAGACCATCTTCCAGCCAAACTAAAATGTCTACTTCTTTTAGCGGACAATGTGATAAGATCCCTTTCTTACGGCCACGCCAATCGCTACAAATTCCAGATGAGGCACAAAAACAGCAGGTGCTTCAACGGATATCAAGTGCTCCTTTAAGTGGGCTCTCCTCCACATCAACTTCAACATCACAAATACTCCAGTCCTCAAAGGTGTCACCCAAATCGCACTTGCTTCCTCACAGCTCCCAAATCTCCAGCTGCCCGTCTGAGTATGAGGTAGAACAGATGGTTGAGTCTGCAGAGCTGTTTACTCATACTATAGCCTGGGAATCAGAGGTCGACTCCAGCGCTTCTGTGAATCCAGACGAGGAAATGATCTGCACTGATGCCCAGAATCTTTATGAGTCGGATCCAGGACCAGACGCAGAAGGTTCTGACCATAATGTAGACCCTCATTCCCAAACTGTAACTCCTGTTGGTGGAGACAATGAGGAAGACGATGATAAGACTCAAATACCTGATTGGAGCGACAACTTTAGTTTTTTGTCAGGGCAGGAACAGGTTGGCTCTGAGGACGACGGGTGTGATAACGCACAGGGTGATGATGATGAGGTCGGAGATCCCACTTACTGTCAACCCACAGTCAGCCAAGAGATGAGGTCAGCAGAGGAGGTGGAGGAAGATGCTAGTGACAACGAGGTCAGGTTGCGCCTTCCTGGACAGAGACGTAGTACTGGAAGCACGTCAACAACTGCATCCTCAAACACAACTCTGCCTCTCACCACAAGTCGTGGTGGCTCTTCAGGTCGCATGGGTGCTAAGCCTTGCATAGCCTGGGCATTTTTTCAGATCGATAAAGATGACCCAACTCGTGTTATCTGTAACATTTGTCAGCAAAAGCTAAGTAGAGGCCAAAAAATACATAGTTTGAGTACTTCATGCATGAACCGGCACATGGACATGAAGCATAAGTTGCAGTGGGAAGCTCAGTGTGCTACAATGCGGCCTAGCCGGCCGGGCCAACCACCGTCTGCCATATCTTGTGCATCCGCGGCCTCTTCATCCTCTGTGACTGGGGGGACAGCAGTCACACCTGTTTTGGGGCGCAGACCTGCCACCTCTTTACCCGCAACAGCCAGCGTGATTGGCAGGTCATCATTTTCTTTGGAGGTGGTAACACCAGCTGGTGTTGAGCGCTGTCCGACATCGATAGCACCACCTTTGGATGAAGGCAACCTAACATGTCCGCCTGCATCTTCCTCACAGACCGGCAGTTTGCCGGGGACACCCTTATCAACCCCGTCTAAGCACAATAGCCAGCCCTCGGTCCCTCAGATGTGGACAAGTAAAAGACCATTTCCTCCTAGCCATGAGAAAGCTAAGAGGTTGAATTTCACCATCTGCAAGCTCTTGGCTACAGAAATGCTGCCTTTCCGCCTGGTGGACACAGAGGATTTTCGAGACCTTATGTCCGTCGCAGTGCCCCAGTACCAGATGCCCAGTCGGCACTACTTCTCAAAGAAAGGTGTGCCTGCGCTCCACCAGCATGTCGCACACAACATCACCGCTTCTTTGAGAAACTCTGTGTGTGACAGAGTGCATTTCACCACAGACACTTGGACGAGTAGGCATGGACAGGGGCGTTACATGTCGCTGACTGGGCACTGGGTAACTATGGTGACAGCAGGACAAGGGGCTGCTGTCCAAGTCTTGCCGTCCCCACGAGTTGTGCGTCAATCCTCTTTATGTCAAAGTTCCTCCACTGCTTCTGCCTCCTCAACCGCCTCTCGGTCTTCCACCTGCACCCAAAGCCTGTCTGGTCATGCCACAAGCTTTCTAACTGCGCAGAAGGGATCCTGCACACCTCCTTACTATGCTGGCAGTAGGGCTCAACGTCATCAGGCGGTTTTTACATTGAAATGTCTGGGAAATGTGAGTCACACAGCTGAGGAGTTGTGGTCAGCTCTGGAGAACCAATTTCATGAATGGTTGTCTCCACTGGACCTGAAACCAGGGAAGGCCATGTGCGACAATGCTGCAAACCTGGGTGCGGCCCTTCGCCGGGGCAATGTCACACACGTGCCTTGTATGGCTCACGTGTTGAAACTGGTTGTCCAGCAATTTTTAGCCCACTATCCCAGACTAGATGGCCTTCTGCAGAGGGCGCGGTCGCTGTGTGCTCACTTCCGCCGTTCGCATCCCGCAGCTCAGCGACTTACATCTCTACAGAAGTCGTTGGGCCTGCCACTTCACCGGCTAAAATGCGATGTGCCTACCCGGTGGAATTCAACTCTGCACATGTTGCAGCGACTGTGGCAGCACCGACAAGCCCTGGTGCAATACGTTCTGACGTATAGCCTGGGCCAACGAGATTCAGAGGTGGGGCAAATCACGCTGGAGGAGTGGTCTCAGATCAGGGACCTATGCACCCTTCTGCACAGTTTTGAAATGGCGACGAAGATGTTTAGTGCTGACGATGCCATTATCAGCATGACTATTCCGGTGATTTACATGCTGGAGCACATGTTAAACAGAATTCGGAGTCAGGTGGTGGCACAAGAGGAGGTGGAGGAAGTAGAGGAGGAGGAGTTGTATGCGGAAGGGCTAACATCTGCAAGGTCCAGAAGGTCGGCAGCACCAAGTCGGCAGGCATGTGAAGGTGGGGGAGATGGTTTTACCAGGGCGCATTGTAGCAGCCAAACTAGTGAGGAAGGTGCAGGAGCCCAGGAAGAAGTGGAGGACGAACTGATGGAAGACTCATCAGATGAGGGAGACCTTGATCACATTTCTGTTGTGCGAGGTTGGGGGGAGAGGACAGAGGAAGGAAGCATGATTGTTACCTCGCCACCAACACAACAGGGACTTGGTGCTCCTGGATGCGCAACACACATGAGTGCCTTCTTGCTGCACTACCTGCAACATGACCCTCGAATTGTGAGAATTAGAAATAATCCTGACTACTGGGTTGCCACACTGTTAGATCCCCGGTACAAAAGTAAATTTGCAGAAATTATTCCTGCCATAGAAAGGGATGCACGCATGCAGGAGTATCAGCAGAGACTGTTGCAGAATCTTACATGTGCTTTTCCACAAAATACCAGTGGTGCACGTAGTGAATCTCACAGTTCCAACTTGCCAACCGTGGGACCGTCAAGTGTTCAGCACTCAAACCGTAACAGAACCACAGTATCTGCTGGTAACATCAATTTTGCGGAATCATTTCACCACTTTTTTAGCCCATCCTTTGCAAGGCCACAGGAGACAAGAAGTCTGACACATAGTCAACGCCTAGAGACGATGGTACAGGAGTATCTCCAAGTAAACATTGAAGCCACGACTGTGTCACTGGACCCTTGCTCTTTTTGGGCTTCCAATCTGGATAAATGGCCGGAGCTAGCCACTTACGCCTTGGAGATCTTGTCATGCCCCGCAGCCAGCGTTCTGTCTGAACGTGTGTTCAGCGCTGCTGGTGGTGTGCTGACAGATAAGCGCTCGCGGCTCTCCACTGATAATGTAGACAGACTCACGTTCATAAAGATGAACAAATCATGGATCCGAAACGACTTTTCTACCCCTGTGTCATCCTGGGGAGAGTAAAAGCTTGATGATTGGTTAAAATCACCCTACCAAACGTTTTAAGCTTTCAAATTACTAATCATGTTTATCTGTATCTTGACTGGAAAATAATTTGGGCTTTGTAGCAGTGTGCAGCACTGATCCTATTAGGCCATCTATAATAAGCTCCACCAGATTTAAAATTAAAAATAATTTTTAGCTGCATCTAGCCCGGAAAATAATTTTGGGGCTCCGAGATGCGCAAGACACATAAGTGCCTTCTTGCTGCACTACCTGCAGCATGACCCTCATATTGTCAGAATTCGAAGTAATCATGACTACTGGGTTGCCACACTCTTAGATCCCCCAAACTTTTCGATCAACCTTTTCATTTTAATAAAGACCAAAAAAATGGTCATTTTTGAAATTATAAGCATTAGCAGGTTGTTAGAAACTGAAATCAAACAGTTTTCAACTCAAAACTTTATTGTAGGTGATGTTACATTTTCACATAGGACCCCTTGTTCGAAAGGAGCTTCTGAACTCTCTCGTCCATTGAATTTGTCAGGTTTTGGATGGTTTCTGCTTCAATTGTTTTGCATGAGGACAGAATACCCTCCCAGAGCTGTTGCTTAGATGTGAACTGCCTCCCGCCATCATAGACACTCCTTTTAATGATGCTCCAAAGGTTCTGAATGGGGTAGAGGTGAGGGGAGCATGGGGGTCACACCATAAGTTTGTCCCCTTTTATGCCCATATCAGCCAAAGATGCAGATGTTTTATGTGCAGCATGAGATGGTGCATTATCATGCAGAAAAATGATCTTGCTGTGAAATACACGGTTCTTCTTCTTGAACCATGGCAGGAAGTGCTGTTTGAGAAAATCCACATGCATTATGGAGTTCATCTTTAGCGCCTTCAGGGATCCTAAAGGGGCCGACAATCTCTCTCCCCATGATTCCAGCCCAAAACATTACTCCACCTCCTCCTTGTTGGCGCTGTAGCCGTGTTTGCGTGGGGTGTCCATCAACCAGCCATCCTCCACTCCATCCATCTGGACCATCGAGCGCTGCACGGCACTCATCCGTGAACAAAACAGTTTTGAAATCAGTCTTCATGTAATGTTTGGCCCACTGGAGCCGTTTCTGCTTGTGTGAAGTGGATAGAGGAGGTCGACAGGATGGCGTATGCACAGCTGCAAACCTCTGAAGGACCCTGCATCTTGTTGTTCGGGGGACGTTGGAGGCACAAGCAGCTTCAAAAACTTGTCTGCTGCTATGACAAGGCTTTTTTGCCGCTGCTCTTTCAACCTGACGTAATTGCCTGTAGGAAAGAGTCCTCAATTTGCCCTTATCAGCACGCACACGTGTGTACTGTGAATCAGCTACATACTTCTTGATTGCCAAGACACTTCATCCTGATCATCGCACAATGTTGATTGTAGTCATGCCTTGACCTAAACACTCCACAATTTGTTGCTTCTCAGCAGCCGACACTTCCTTTTTCTTTCCCATTTTGGCAGAAAATGTAGGCTGCTTAATAATGTGAGAGAGCCTTCTTAAGTAGTCTTGCCTTTCATTGGACACACCTGCCAAACTAATTAGCACAGGTGTCTGCAATTGCTTACAGTGATATAAAGAGCCCTGACACACATCACCATCAATGAGTTTAACTGACAAACAAACAAATTCTTCCCTTATCACTCCTAAACACTTTTGCATAATAATTTGGAACGCGGTGTACATGTGCTTTTCCACAAAACACCAGCGGTTCACGTAGTGAATCTTACAGTTCTAACTTGCCAACCGTGGTCTGTATGGAATTGTTCAATAAAGGGCCCAAAATTAAGATAACATAGATGGGAGAGGTCTCTATGAATAGGAATTCCTAAGTATTTGATACCCTGTGAGGGCCAGGCAAAGGGAAAGTTGGACTGGATGGAATCCTATATGGATTTGAGGAGGGAGACATCGAGGGCCTCAGATTTCGCTTGCATTGATTTTAAAATTTTACCATGTAACAAAGTGATCTATTTCAGCCATAACAGCATGGATGGATATATGTGATTGAGTGATATATACTAGGACATCATCAGCAAATAGAGAGCACTTGTACTCGGTGCCTCCCACCTCAATCCACCTAATATTGGGGTTATGGCGAATTGATGAGAGCAGGTGCTCCGTCACTAGGATGTATAAGAGAGGGGACAGAGGACATCCCTGCCTTGTCCCATTGGTGATTGTGAAAGGTGATGAAAATGTTCTGACGCACCCCCTGGGCCTTGGGACACCCGGAGCCGGACCCTTTTTGGTGGATGCTGGTGGTTGTAGTCTTCGTGGCGGCGACCCGGTTCCGTGGCTCAGGGCGGTCAAACCAGTGGCGGAACTATTTATGTGGTTTTGATGTTTAAATGTCCGACTACGCCACCCGTGGATTGCGGTCAGAGTGAACCGCCGCTACAGGGCAGACCGCTGAGGCTGGTGTTGTGGGTGCAGCAGAGCGTAGCATAACTCCCCACGGGAGGAGTATAGCCTCAGGGCAGTGTATGCGGAGGATGGGGGTGATGGTGCAGGGCAGCAGCAGTAACGACACGGAGTCAGTGATGCAGTCCAGGGCCTTTACTCACAGTTCTTATTATCCAGACCACGTCTGCAGGTAACGGCTGCCCACGTCGTACTGTGCTCACCAGGTGAGGGGCTCAGACAACTCCCAGATAACTTTGGAGCACTTCACAGGACCCCCTTTGTGTGTCCTTTGTCTGGCCTTTCTTACCAACACTTCTGTCCGGCTGCCTCGGGCCTCCTCTTGGTAAACTTGGCGCCAGTTTCCCTGACCCTATGTGGTGCCTTCCTAGCGGGTGTAGCGAGGGGCTGCGCCACATAAAATGTCAGAGCCTCCGGTTTCTAGCTGAGGGTCGTTTCCTGCCTCCACTAGTTCGGGGACCGGTCTCCCCTTTGGCCTGACCCCTCCACGCAGGTGGATTCGGGCGTGCGGTGGCGACTCGCCCGTCCGCACCCCTGGGATCCCTTCATTCCTCGTTCCTGGAGCCTTCTCCGCTCCTCTTCCTTCCTTCTCCCTCTTCCAGGCCTGGGCCTCTGTTACTAGGCCCGCCTCCGGAGCAGAGCTCATGCAGAGCCCCTGCTCCCTGCCACTTCTGCTCAGACTTCTCTGCACTGAACTAAGATGGTGCCCACCTTTTATACTCCCTTCTCAATGCACCCAGGAACTGCTTCCTCCCTGCTCCTGCACTACAGGGTTCCCCTTCCTCAGTGTTCCCTCCCCCCACTCCAGCCAGGGACAGGGACTGTCGTGCCCATCTCAGGGGCATATTGGTCGCCCTGCCCCACGGCAATGTGGTGTAATGCATGCAGGTGTCGGGTCCTGATCCACACTCCATCCTTACCTGAGAGTGAGATATCACACCTCTGGGTGAGGTGCAATACGTCTGTAGCAACCGAGCCCTCAGGGTGCTACAGTTCCATTTATCTTCAGCCTAGGTGACGTATTGCGATACAGGGCCGTGATTTTGGCTATAAAAGGGTCCCCTAGACCCCTACCCCAAGCTTTTTAAGAGAATCATATATGGCGTGCCAGGAGACTCTATGGAATGCTTTCTCAGCATCCAACGAGAGTATCTAATTACAAATTTTTCACTGCATCTAGCCCAGGAAATACTTTGTGCCTAGTAGCAGTGTCTGCTAGTCAGCAGATTATCCCGGCTGTTAAGCAAGCTACACCACCTGTAGTTTAGACACTTAATTTTTTCAAAGGAAATGCTTCGGGACCATGGGATACTCAGTGAAGAGCATCAGGAGGCACCCCAAGGCATAGGGGCTGGGACTGGCAGTAGGATGCCTTGCGGTGGACAGCCGAGCTCGATCCTTATAAAAGCTTTTTAACTGCAGCAGCTTTAGTGGACGCTACTGGAGCTGGAATTACGCGGCTGCTGGCATGAGACTTGCCCTCCAATAGATCCTTGTAAATGGATTTAAAGTGTATTCATTCAAATTAGAGAGACAATTTAAATTAAAAAGCTTAGAGCTGCCTCCACCACAGGGGGGCTCGCTCGACCCACCAGCGGACAGGCACCAGTATTGGGAGAGGGGGGCTGGCCATCAGGGTTCACCGCGGCTCTGGCACAAACCCGGCGACACGGAGGTGGCACGGGCAGGAGCGGACTGGCCGTGTCGGCTTCTCACTTTTTGGATTTTAGAAGGGCATGACATGCCTATATCTGTGTCTCCCCCTCCTTTTACTCCTCCACCTCTTTTATTTTCGCATGACTATATGTACTTGTCACTTTTCCATGTGTTAGTTGTGTCTTCTGAGCAGTTTGTCAGCTTTTGGACACCTTTGAAGGTGTTTTCTATGTGTTTCTATGTGTTTTTGTTTGCCTGCCATTGGTTTTAACGGTGTTCGAAGGTGTTCGACGAACAGTTCGACGAACAGTTCGGCGAACACACGGGTGTTCGACGAACCGAACCGAACTCGAACACTACGGGGGTGGCTCAACACTAGTCTTGAACTCATGGACATCACCAGACGCTGTTTCCTCCTTTTTGATGCTCTGCCAGGCTTTCACTGCGGTGGTTTTCAGTTGCTGTTTGTTTGTGGGCCTTTCTGTCTGAAGTTTAGTCTTTAACAAGTGAAATGCATACTCAATTGGGTTGAGATCAGGTGACTGACTTGGCCATTCAAGAATATTCCACTTCTTTGCTTTAATAAAGCCAAATCAACCCAGGAGTTTGTTTTGGGTCATTGGTCGTCGTTTCATACTACAGATGGACAATCAGTTTGGCTGGATCTGAGCACACAGTATGGCTCTGAATACATGAGAATTAATTCGGCTGCTTCTGTCCTGTGTCACATCATGAATAAACACTAGTGACCCAGTGCCACTGGCAGCCATGCATGCCCAAGCCATCACACTGCCTCCGCCGTGTTTTACAGATGATGTGGTATGCTTTGGATCATGAGCTGGACCACGCCTCGCCATAGTTTTCTCTTTCCATCATTCTGGTAGAGGTTGATCTTGGTTTCATCTGGCCAAAGAATGTTCTTCCAGAACTGTGCTGGCTTTTTTAGATTTTTTTTTAGCAAAGTCCAGTCTAGCCTTTTTATTCTTGATGCTTATGAGTGGCTTGCACCGTGCAGTGAACACCCTCTGTATTTACTTTCATGCAGTCTTCTCTTTATGGTAGATTTGGATATTGATACGCCTACCTCCTGGAGAGTGTTGTTCACTTGGTTGGCTGTTGTGAAGGGCTTTCTCTTCACCATGGAGATTATTCTGCGATCATCCACCACTGTTGTCTTCCGTGGGCGCCCAGGTCTTTTTGCATTGATGTGTTCACCAGTGCTTTCTTTCTTTCTCAGGATGTACCAAACTGTAGATTTTGCCACTCCTAATATTGTAGCAATTTCTTGGATGGGTTTTTTCTGTTTTTGCAGCTTAATGATGGCTTGTTTCACCTGCATGGAGAGCTCCTTTGACCGCATGTTTACTTCACAGCAAACCTTCCAAATGCAAGCACCACACCTCAAATCAACTGCAGGCCTTTTATCTGCTCAATTGAGAATGACATAACGAAGGGATTGCCCACACCTGTCCATGAAATAGCCTTGGAGTCAATTGTCCAATTACTTTTGGTCCCTTTAAAAACAGGGTGGCACATGTTAAGGAGCTGAAACTCCTAAACCCTTCATCCAATTTTAATGTGGATACCCTCAAATGAAAGCTGAAAGTCTGAACTTCAACTGCATCTGAAATGTTTTGTTTAAAATTCATTGTGGTAATGTCTAGAATCAAAATTTGAAAAATGTTGTCTCTGTCCAAATATATATGGACCTAACTGTAAATACACTGCTCAAAAAAATAAAGGGAACACTTAAACAACAGAATATAACTCCAAGTACTGATTGACAATTAATTTCATATGCTGTTGTGCAAATGGAATAGATGATAGATGGAAATTATTGGCAATTATCAAGACACCCTCAATAAAGGAGTGGTTCTGCAGGTGGGGACCACAGACCACATCTCAGTACCAATGCTTTCTGGCTGATGTTTTGGTCACTTTTGAATGTTGGTTGTGCTTTCACACTCGTGGTAGCATGAGACGGACTCTACAACCCACAGAAGTTGCTCAGGTAGTGCAATTCATCCAGGATGGCACATCAATGCGAGCTGTGGCAAGAAGGTTTGCTGTGTCTGTCAGCGTGGTGTCCAGAGGCTGGAGGCGCTACCAGTAGACATGCCAGTACACCAGGAGACATGGAGGGGGCCGTAGGAAGGCAACAACCCAGCAGCAGGACCGCTACCTCCGCCTTTGTGCAAGGAGGAACAGGAGGATAACTGCCAGAGCCCTGCAAAATGACCTCCAACAGGCCACAAATGTGCATGTGTCTTCACAAACGGTTAGAAACCGACTCCATGAGGGCCGGACGTCCTCAGATGGGGGTTGTGCTCACAGCCCAACACCGTGCAGGACGCTTGGTATTTGCCACAGAACACCAGGATTGGCAAAGTCGCCACTGGCGCCCTGTGTTCTTCACAGATGAAAGCAGATTCACACTGAGCACATGTGACAGACGTAACAGAGTCTGGAGACGCCGTGGAGAGCGATCTGCTGCCTGCAACATCCTTCAGCATGACCGATTTGGCAGTGGGTCAGTAATGGTGTGGGGTGGCATTTCTTTGGAGGGCCGCACAGCCTTACATGTGCTCGCCAGAGGTAGCCTGACTGCCATTAGGTACCGAGATGAGATCCTCCGACCCCTTGTGAGACCATATGCTGGTGCGGTTGGCCCTGGATTCCTCCTAATGCAGTACAGTGCCAGACCTCATGTGGCTGGAGTGTGTCAGCAGTTCATGCAAGATGAAGGTAGTGAAGCTATGGACTGGCCCGCCTGTTCCCCAGACCTGAAGCCGATTGAGCACATCTGGGACATCTTGTCTCGCTCCATCCACCAAGGTCACGTTGCACCACAGACTGTCCAGGAGTTGGCGGATGCTTTAGTCCAGGTCTGGGAGGAGATCCCACAGGAGACCATCCACAACCTCATCAGGAGCATGCCCAGGCATTGTAGGGAGGTCATACAGGCACGTGGAGGCCACACACAATACTGAGCCTCATTTTGACTTGTTTTAAGGACATTACATCAAAGTTGGATCAGCCTGTAGTGTGTTTTTCCACTTTAATTTTGGGGGTGACTCCAAATCCAGGCCTCCATTGGTTAATAAATTTGATTTCCATTGATGATTTTTGTATGATTTTGTTGTCAGCACATTCAACTTTGTTCAGAACAAAGTATTCAATGAGAATATTTCATTCATTCAGATCTAGGATGTGTTTTGAGTGTTCCCTTTATTTTATGAGCAGTGTATATTATACCCATAAATATTTTTATGAAAATAAATAAATAAAAAAAGTACACATTTGGTATTGCCATGTCCGAAACTACCCAACCTATAAAACTGTCCCACTAGTTAACCCCTTTAGTGAACACCGTAGGAAAAAAAAAAAAAAAGGCAAAAAACTATGCTTTATCATCATACCGAATAAAAAGTGGCATAAAACGTGATCAAAAAGATGAATGTAAATGAAAATGGTACCGCTGAAAACTTCATCTTGTCCCGCAAAAAACAAGTTGCGATGCAGCTCCATCAGCAGAAAACTAAAAGAAGTAATAGCTCTCAGAATAAAGTGATGCAAAAAAAAATATTTTTTTCTGTAAAATAGTTTTTATTGCATAAAAGTACCAAAACATAAAAAAAACTATATAAATGTGGTATTGCTGTAATCTAACTGATGCGAAGAATAAAGCTGCCTAATCAATTTTACCACACGCGGAACAAAAAAAAAATCCTATTCCTGAATTGCTTGTTTTTTTTCATTCTGCCTTCTAAAACACGGAATAGAAAGTGATCAAAAAGGTTATGTGCCTAAAAATGGTGCTAATAAAACGTCAACTCATCCCACAAAAAATAAGCCCTCACATGACTCTGTCGGATGAAATATGGAAAAATTATAGCTCTCAAAATATGGTGATGCAAAAACTAGTTTTTGCAAAAAAAAAAAGTGTCTCTTAGTGTGTGACAGGATCCAAAAATAAGAACCCAATATAAATCTGGTATGGTTGTAATCGTACCAACCCGAACAATAAAGTCGCCTAATCACTTATACTGCATGAGGAACGGCGTAAAAAAAAAAAAATCCAAATTTTCACCTGCTGTTGATTTGTTCATTCTGCCTCCCAAAGATCGCAGTAAGGCATGGCGCACATTTACCCTACGCTCCGCGCTGAGCACTTACACCAGGGTTTCCGTGTAAATCTCTGAAATACTTGATTCAGACGGAACCCTCGGCGGAAGATTCCCTGTAATGAGGCAGATGGAGGTACTGTGGACGTCATCTGGCCTTTGATCTGGCAATGTTCGTCTTTTTAGGAGTGCATAAAAGTGCTGTAAGCCACAGTTTTGGACACTTCTGAAAAAAAGGACACCGCTAAACAGAGGCCAGACGGAGTGCAGAGTAACTCTGCTGCCTCATTATAGTAAGTGGATCTGTGACGTACTGGTCACTACAATGTACTGGTTACTACAACGTACTGGTCACTACAATGGTAGTTTGCAATTTTCACTCAGCAAGATGTAGATAAATTCCCAAAGGGGTATAATTTCCTAAATGGGTTCACTCGAGGAGGTATTCCGCTCTAATAGCACTTAGGGGCTCTGTATATGGAGTTCACATACTATTGTAGGAAAATATGCGTTCCAGGAGACAAATAGCGCTCTGTCCCTCCTGAGTCTCGCCGTGTGGCTAAACAGTACTGTACAGCCACATATGGGGTATGTCTACATTCATCAGAAATTGTGGGACAAATTTTGGTGCTATTTTTACCCATTTCCCAGTGTGAAAATTTAAAATCTGGGGCTAAGACAAAATTTGGTCTTAAAAATGTGCCTTATTTTTCGGACCATAAGACACACTTTTTTTCACCCAAATTTGGGAGGAAAATGAGGTGGTGGTGGAGCGGGATCGCAGGGCCCTCCGTTCCCTCCCTTTATCAGGAAGACGGCGGCAGCAGAAGAAGAGGTGAGGCGGGCCAGTACCTGGCTGAGGGCCGGGACCTGGCTGGGTACCGGGGCCGGTGTCTGGCTGTGAGGCAGAGCTGCGTGAGCGGCTTCCGGTGCCCGAGGCCATCTTCCTGAAGCTGTGATCTACAGGAAAATGGCCACCGGAGCCGGCACATGCGCTCTGCCACTCTGGTGGCCATTTTCCTGTAGATCACAGCTTCAGGAAGATGGCCGCGGGCACTGGAAGCTGCTCACGCCGCTCTGCCATGCCGCTCACAGTAAGACACCGCCCCCCCGGTACCAGGCCCTGGCCCCCAGCACCAGCATCAGGTCCCCAGGCACCAAGCCCCCATGCCCAGGCCCCCAGCCAACAGCCAGACACTGGCCCCGGCCAGGCACCAGCCCCGCAGCATCTCATCTCTTCTGCTGTAGCCGCCGGGTTCCTGAGGGAGGGAACGGAGGGCCCTGTAACCCTGCTTCACCACCACCACAACTCCCCGCTGCTGGAGCGCCATCTTCTCGCATCCAGGGTCTGCAGCATTCCTCCACTTCTGGCTTCCTGAAGGACCCTGCCTCCTGTGACCCCCGCTCCACAACCCCCCAGGTAAGATTCTCATTCAGACTATAAGATGGACCCCCATCTAATAAAAAATATTTTTTTTTTCCTATTTTCCACCCCAAAATTTGGGATGAATCTTATGGTCCGGTGCGGATAGTCCGAAAAATACGGTAATTATTTTTTCTTCACTGCCCAATGGTATGAAATGCTGTGGTGTCAATATGATCACTGCACCCCTAGATGAATTCATTGAGAGGTGTACAATGTCCCTTCTGTTGATAATTCGGACTTAAAGCCTAAATAATATTAAGTTATTAATCATTATTTTCACCCATTACTGTGTTTTATAAAAAGTCATTTACCTCTCAGCTATTTTTCCTAAATTATGAGCAAATAGACCAGGCACACCTAGCAAAAACAACTAAAAAACATCAGCATCCTCCATAACCTCTCTAGCTGTCCTTTCCATCTCCAAGAGAGGTGTGTTTTATGTCATTTTAAGCAAAAAAAATTGAATCCATTTGCTAGTGATTTAAGAAAACTCGTATTAATGTATTCTTTGTTTACAGGACTCCTCTAGCCTTTGAACTGGATAGCATTATATAGCATCTAGTTTTAAAAGATTTTGTCCAAAATAATTCAAAACTGACTCATGCAGGTAGTTAGATCAGGAGATCAGAGCTCTGTCATTACATCTCGCACAATGAGAATCCTTCGCTATTGTGGGGTATTATCTTCTTTGCTTTGACTATTTCTACTTGCTTATTAGGATATGTGTGCATGTTAAGTATTTGATTGCAGAAATTTCTGCAAAGGTTTCTTCATCTCTTGCAGCAAAAACGCTGCGGAAAAAAAGAGCATTTTTGCATGCATTTTTTGCATGTGTTTTTGTACAGCAATGAATGCTTTTTGGACCTAAATAAAGATATTTGAAAAAAAAAACGTGGGACATCCTTTTACCCTTAGTTTACCGTCAGACCTGGGGTGAGAACGATTAAAGAATGTGTGTGTTTTATTTCAAATAAAGTGTTTTATTCTCGGTGTGTGTTTATTTAATTCTTTACATACAGGTTTAGTAATGAGAGTGTCTGGCTGACACCTTAGGGCTTGGTGTCAGCCAGACAGCAAAATATTTTTTATAAGATGGGGGTCTGTCTTATAGTCTGAATAAGACACCTGATGCAGCTGCACCAGGGCATCAGGAAGAGCCTGGGCAAAGTGCCAGAATTGGCACTTCAAATATGAAATGCCATTTCTGGGGCAGCTGAGGGCTGGTAGTGATAAGCGAACGTGCTCGGTTAAGAGGTTAATGGGTGCTTACCGAGTATCTTCAGCGTGCTCGAAAAATATGCTTGAGTCGCCACGGCTGCATATCTTGCGGCTGTTAGACAAACAAACAAGCAATCCCTGCATGTGTCACGGCTGTCTTACAGCCGCAAGACATACAGTCGCAGTGACTCGAACATGGTTTTCGAGCACGCTGAAGATACTCGGTAAGCACCCGAGTGTGCTCGGTTACCTCCCTGACCGAGCACGTTCGCTCATCAATAGTGTTGAGCATTCCGATACTGAAATATCGGGTATCGGCCGATATTCGTGGTATCGGAATTCCGATACTTAATTCCGATACTTTTGCAATATCGTATACCGGAATCGGAAGTTCCCATAATGCAATGAGCCATTTTCATTTTATTCAGCCAATGAGGATCCTATGAAGTGTGGGCACATCCTGTTAGGCATGTAGGCATCTTAACTAATGGCATGGCTGTGATTGGCTGATGAAATGATGTCATGATGCACTATAAAAGCCGCCGCCGCCATTTTAAGCTCACTCTGCTGTGAATTCAGTTAGGGATAGGATGCTGTTGTTCTGAGGGACAGTTTTAGCTACCTATTTGGTCTATTCTGCTTTACCCAAGCTACTTTATAAATCGCTGTGCCTTGCAGTGCTAGTGCACAGTTCTCTGTGCTGTTCACCGCTTTCTGCAAGGTCTCTGTGTGTGAGTGCAGCTCACCCTGTAGTGTGTGCTTCAGCCACGTCTGGTTATAGTGCACTCAGTGTGTGTCACTGCCTCATACATTGTCCTTTTTTGCCAATTCATAATTTTTCCTGATATCTCCTATTAGTGTGGTGGTTCCATCCGTATTCGGCTAAATTGGTTCCAAACACACTATATAGGAGTAGATAGAGGAGCCTTTCTGGAGCATTGTGCCCTGCAGCCCCAGCCAGATTAGTATTAGCCTATTTTTTGCAGCCTCATCTATTGCATTGTGGGTTACCTTCCTACATTGTAATAGCTACAAAAAGTTTGTGATACTATCGTTATTACATCTTTAGGCACATCCAGTGTCTTTTTGTGACAAAAAAAACCTAAATAAAGTTCACCAAACACTCCACTTTACAGTTGTGTAGGCCACATTAGCTCATATTAAAGTCTAGTCCACACTTTATAAAATTAGTGTTTCTTATACCTGTTAGCAGCTGTTCAGGAATAAGCACACTAAGCCCTTAGTACTTTTCTGCCTATCTTTATCAGTCTACCAAGATGAAGAAGGCAGGGAGTAAGGCATGTGGTCGTGGGCGTGGGCGTGGAGTTTCTGCAGGGAGAGGACGTGAGGATTCTGTGCCTGCAGGGAGAGGACGTGGGGATTCTGTGCCTGCTGCGGGCACCAGTGACTCAGCATCCCCCAGTTTTACCAAGGAACAGTCCTTTATGCGCAGCTTTGTAGGAGCTAGCCGTACCCCACTGCTGCGGGAGGACCAAATTGAAGCCGTTGTCGGATGAATGGCAGCTAACGCATCGACTTCAATTAGTTGCAGATCCTCTCAGGTCCTGAGCACTGAAGAGCACCCATCTGTCTCTTCACCACCTGCCAAATTGCCCAGGCAGTCAGAGAGCCCTGGACAGGAGCCATCTCTACTTCTGTTCTCTGAATCTCTTGGCTTGGAAAGAGGGGGCCAGCCAAGCAGAATTCGAGAATTTGAAGAAGAGGTAGTATGCAGTGATGCGCAACCATTTTGTCTGTCTGAATCTGAAGAGGCGGGTGGGCCAGTGCCTATGGTCAGCAGCACACCTCAGTACGCATCTGATGATGAGACTCAGGTGCCACTTTCTGGTGCGTACTGTGCTGTCGAGACTACCCAGGAGAAGCAGTTGTTTGAAGAGGGTGGTGTAGATGATGAGGTCCTTGACCCATCATGGCGTGAGGGACAGGAAGGTGGTGGGAGCAGCTCTGAGGAAGAGATTCCCCGAACAGCCCAAAAAGGAGGGAGAGGGAGGGGGCAGACTTGGTTGCCTGTAGCCTCCACTTCGGCACCCATTAGGAGCATGGCTGTTCCAAAATCCAAAGCGGGCGCTCCCAAGACTTGCAGTGCCTGGTCCTTTTTTGACACAGTTGCAGATGACATTTGCTTTGTCAAATGCAAGCTGTGTAATCAGAAGGTGAAAAGAGGGAAAAGTGTCAGCAACCTCAATACCACAAATATGTGGAAACATGTGCGGACCAAGCACGTGGTGGAGTTACAAAAACACACTGAAGACCTAGGCCAACCTACAGCGCCACCTACCACCTCTTCAGCTCGTGTTGTAGCCTCTTCCTCCAGCTCACACACAGCTGGTTCGGCTTCCTCACAGGATCGCCATGGAAGAATCTCTGGCACTGTTGTACAGAGACACAGTGTAATTCCACCCACAGCACCACTTTCCCAGTCATCCTCACACTCCCAGGCCAGTCTACAGCCATCGTTAGCACAGGCATGGGAGAAAAGGCGCCCATACTCTGCAAACCACCCCCGAGCACAGGCTCTGAATGCTGGCATTGCTAAACTACTGGCCCTTGAAATGCTATCATTCAGGCTGGTGGAGACTGACACCTTCCGTAACTTTATGGCATTGGCAGTCCCACAATACAACGTGCCCAGCCGCTTTTATTTCAGCAGGCAAGCTGTCCCTGCCCTGCAACATCATGTGGAGGGAAAAATTAAACATGCGCTACAAAACGCCATCAGTAGCAAGGTCCACCTGACCACCGATGTGTGGACCAGTAAGCATGGACAGGGACGATACCTTTCCCTCACAGCCCATTGGGTAAATGTTGTGGAGCCGGGTACAGATCTTGAGAGTGGCGCTGTACATGTTCTGCCAACTCCAAGGATTGCAGGAATCCAGTCTGTACACATTGACTCCTCCTCATACTCCAGTTCCTCTGAATCAGCGCTGCAGGAGCCGTCACGGTCTACCTCCACATCGACCCGTGAACGGTTACCTGTTACGACCGATATGAGCACAGCCGTGGCCAAACGTCAACAGGCCGTATTAAAATTCATTTCTTTGGGGAATCGAAGCCACACAGCGCAGGAGCTCTGGAATGCCATCAAGCAGCAGAGCGACGTGTGGTTTGTGCCAGCGAATCTCCAGCCAGGCATGGTAGTGTGTGACAATGGCCGAAATCTGGTGGCAGCTCTGGGCCTAGGCAACCTCACTCACATCCCATGTCTGGCACATGTGCTCAACTTGGTCGTGCAGACTTTTTTGAGGGACTATCCGGATCTTGATGCACTGCTTCACAAGGTCCGCATAGAGTGCGCTCACTTGCGGCGTTCCAGCAATGCAAGATCACGCATTGCAGCTCTGCAGCGCCGATTACGTCTTCCGGAACATCGCATCATATGTGACCTACCCACCAGGTGGAATTCAACGTTACATTTGTTGGAGAGGTTGTGTGAGCAGCAGGCAGCAGTAATGGAGTACCAGCTGCAGCAGGCGCAAACAAGTCGCAGTGCGCGCCGTTCACACTTCACCACCACTGAGTGGGCCTCTATGAAGGACATTTGCCACGTTTTGCGTGCCTTCGATTATTCCACTCGGATGGCGAGTGCAGATGATGCACTAGTCAGCATGACTATCCCCCTTATCTGCCTGCTTGAAAAAACACTGCAAGCACTAAGGGACGAGGTTTTGGAAGAGGTGGAGGATGAGGAGTCACAAATGCCATCTGCTTCTCTGCAGTCTGCACAACGTGGTTCCTCACAAAGGCCTAGGCAGGGGACACTTTGTGAGGAGGATGAGGAGGAGTCAATGGATGAGGAAGACATCTGTCCAGAGGAGGGAGGTACACAATGCTCTAGTAGTCGGTATCTAGAGCGAGGGTGGGGTGATGCAGAGCAGGCAGAGATCACGCCTCAAGCAGGGGACAGCGTTTCTTGGCCAGTTGGCAGTCTGCAGCACATGGTTGATTTCATGCTGCAGTGCCTGAGAAACGACCGCCGCATCGCCCACATTCTCAACACGGCTGATTATTGGGTGTCCACCCTCCTAGATCCTCACTACCGGGACAACTTACAAAGCCTCATAACACCGTTGAACCGGGAGCGTAAAATGCGGGAGTACCAAGATGCACTGGTACATTCCATCATGTTCTCCATTCCAACCGAGAGCAGTGCTGCTAGTGCTTTACAAAGCAGCTCAGTGCGTCGAGGCAGTGGAGGAAGCTCTGCACAAAGAGGGAGCAGAAGCAGCGCCTCAGCACAAGGCAAGACCAGTATGGCCGAAATGTGGCAAAGTTTTGTGTCCCCGCCGCCACAAATGTCTACACCATCACAGACGGCTCCAGTCAGCAGGAGGCAACGTTTCCGTCAGATGGTGACAGACTACATGTCTTGCCCTCTTAGTGTACTCCCAGACGGCTCTTCTCCCTTCAAGTTTTGGGTCTGTAAGCTAGATACATGGCCAGAGCTAAGTCAGTATGCATTGGAGGTGCTAGCTTGCCCTGCTGCTAGTGTATTATCGGAACGCGTCTTTAGTGCCGCAGGTGGTGTACTAACAGACCGTCGCATGCGACTATCCTCCGATAACGTTGACCGGCTTACTTTTCTCAAAATGAACAAGGCCTGGATCTCTCATGAATTTGCCAGTCCTCTTCCAGAATAAATAATTGTTGGCAAAAGTATCCAGGTCTCCTGTTCTGTTCATGTTTCTACCACCTGAACTGTAATCCCTGAGCTCCAACACCGCCAGTTGGCGCTCGGAAGTGCCGTCTGCACAGTCAACACTTGCTGCCGTGTCATTGGGGTTCAGTAACGTCAGCTGTTCCCCTGCTGTGCGGACGGCAATTTCTCCTGCTCTGTCCACATTCTCACTACTACAGATTTTAAAGTTGCTCCAATTACACCTCTGGCTCCTCTGTTTTCAGTATTATCCCTGAGCTCCAACGCCGCCAGTTGGCGCTCGGAAGTGCCGTCTGCACAGTCAACACTTGCTACCGTGTCATTGTGGTTCAGTAACGTCAGCTGTTCCCCTGCTGTGCGGACGGCACTTTCTCCTGCTCTGTCCACATCCACTGTACTACTGATTTAAAACCTCCTCCAAATACACCTCTGGCTCCTCTGTTTTCAGTATTATCCCTGAGCTCCAACACCGCCAGTTGGCGCTCGGAAGTGCCGTCTGCACAGTCAACACTTGCTGCCATGTTATTGGGGTTCAGTAATGTCAGCTGTTCCCCTGCTGTGCGGACGGCAATTTCTCCTGCTCTGTCCACATTCTCACTACTACAGATTTTAAAGTTGCTCCAATTACACCTCTGGCTCCTCTGTTTTCAGTATTATCCCTGAGCTCCAACACCGCCAGTTGGCGCTCGGAAGTGCCGTCTGCACAGTCAACACTTGCTGCCATGTTATTGGGGTTCAGTAACGTCAGCTGTTCCCCTGCTCTGCGGACGGCAATTTCTCCTGCTCTGTCCACATCCACTGTACTACTGATTTAAAACCTCCTCCAAATACACTTCTGGCTCCTCTGTTTTCAGTATTATCCCTGAGCTCCAACACCGCCAGTTGGCGCTCGGAAGTGCCGTCTGCACAGTCAACACTTGCTGCCATGTCATTGGGGTTCAGTAACGTCAGCTGTTCCCCTGCTGTGCGGACGGCAATTTCTCCTGCTCTGTCCACATTCTCACTACTACAGATTTTAAAGTTGCTCCAATTATACCTCTGGCTCCTCTGTTTTCAGTATTATCCCTGAGCTCCAACACCGCCAGTTGGCGCTCGGAAGTGCCGTCTGCACAGTCAACACTTGCTGCCGTGTCATTGGGGTTCAGTAACGTCAGCTGTTCCCCTGCTGTGCGGACGGCAATATCTCCTGCTCTGTCCACATTCTCACTACTACAGATTTTAAAGTTGCTCCAATTACACCTCTGGCTCCTCTGTTTTCAGTATTATCCCTGAGCTCCAACACCGCCAGTTGGCGCTCGGAAGTGCCGTCTGCACAGTCAACACTTGCTGCCGTGTCATTGGGGTTCAGTAACGTCAGCTGTTCCCCTGCTGTGCGGACGGCAATTTCTCCTGCTCTGTCCACATTCTCACTACTACAGATTTTAAAGTTGCTCCAATTACACCTCTGGCTCCTCTGTTTTTAGTATTATCCCTGAGCTCCAACACCGCCAGTTGGCGCTCGGAAGTGCCGTCTGCACAGTCAACACTTGCTGCCGTGTCATTGGGGTTCAGTAACGTCAGCTGTTCCCCTGCTGTGCGGACAGCAATTTCTCCTGCTCTGTCCACATTCTCACTACTACAGATTTTAGAGTTGCTCCAATTACACCTCTGGCTCCTCTGTTTTCAGTATTATCCCTGAGCTCCAACACCGCCAGTTGGCGCTCGGAAGTGCCGTCTGCACAGTCAACACTTGCTGCCGTGTCATTGGGGTTCAGTAACGTCAGCTGTTCCCCTGCTGTGCGGACGGCAATTTCTCCTGCTCTGTCCACATCCACTGTACTACTGATTTAAAACCTCCTCCAAATACACCTCTGCCTCCTCTGTTTTTAGTATTTACCCTGGGCTCCAATACCGCTAGTTGCTGCTCAGAAGTGCCGTCTGCACAGTCAATGCTTGCTCCAGTGTTATTGGGGTTCAGTAACGTCAGCTGTTCCCCTGCTGTGTGTCTGGCAAATTCTCCTGGTTTGTCCACATCCACTGTACTACTGATTTAAAACTTGCTCCAATTACACCTCTGGCTCCACTCTGTTTTTAGTATTTACCCTGGGTTCCAGCACCGCTAGCTGGTTCTCGGTAGTTCCATTTGCTCTTGTACCTTCTACTACCCATCCGGGTTCCAGTACCGTCAGCTGGTTCTCGGCAGTGCCTTTGGATTAGGTGCCTCCTTCTCGGTATCCAAGTTCCACCAACGTCTGCTGGTTCTTGGTAGTGCTTTCTGGCACAGGTACCTCCTGCTTAGTAACCGAGTTCCAGTACCGTCAGCTGGTCTTCGGCAGTTCCATTGGCTCTTGTACCTTCTGCTACCCATCCGGGTTCCAGTACCGTCAGCTGGTCCTCGGTAGTTCACTTTGCTCTTGTACCTTCTACTACCCATCCGGGTTCCAGTACCGTCAGCTGGTTCTCGGCAGTGACTTTGGCACGGGTACTCCCTCCTGCCCAGCCTGGTTCCAGCACGCCAGCTGTTTCCGGGTAGTGTCAACGTCACTTTGCCTCCAATGCGTTGTCCTGTCGTGTTGCGGTCGGGTTAGCCGACTCTATGGTGCCTGCAGTTTAGGTGACTCCTATGTGGGCTGCGGGATCTGGCAATGAAGGCTGGTTCCATAGTGCCTATAGGACAAGCACCCCCTGTAGGACTGTGGGTTTTGGTAACTGCGGCCGGCTCGCGGCCTTGAACTTTTTTTTACATGGGTACCGTCTGCTACCTATCCGGGTTCCAGTACCGTCAGCTGGTTCTCGGCAGTGCCTTTGGATTAGGTGCCTCCTTCTTGGTATCCAAGTTCCACCAACGTCTGCTGGTCCTTGGTAGTGCTTTCTGGCACAGGTACCTCCTGCTTAGTAACCGAGTTCCAGTACCGTCAGCTGGTCTTCGGCAGTTCCATTGGCTCTTGTACCTTCTGCTACCCATCCGGGTTCCAGTACCGTCAGCTGGTCCTCGGTAGTTCCATTTGCTCTTGTACCTTCTACTACCCATCCGGGTTCCAGTACCGTCAGCTGGTTCTCGGCAGTGACTTTGGCACGGGTACTCCCTCCTGCCCAGCCTGGTTCCAGCACGCCAGCTGTTTCCGGGTAGTGTCAACGTCACTTTGCCTCCAATGCGTTGTCCTGTCGTGTTGCGGTCGGTTTAGCCGACTCTATGGTGCCTGCAGTTTAGGTGACTCCTATGTGGACTGCGGGATCAGGCAATGAAGGCTGGTTCCATAGTGCCAATAGGACAAGCACCCCCTGTAGGACTGTGGGTTTTGGTAACTGCGGCCGGCTCGCGGCCTTGAACTTTTTTTTACATGGGTACCTTCTGCTACCCATCCGGGTTCCAGTACCGTCAGCTGGTTCTCGGCAGTGCCTTTGGATTAGGTGCCTCCTTCTCGGTATCCAAGTTCCACCAACGTCTGCTGGTCCTTGGTAGTGCTTTCTGGCACAGGTACCTCCTGCTTAGTAACCAAGTTCCAGTATCGTCAGCTGGTCTTCGGCAGTTCCATTGGCTCTTGTACCTTCTACTACCCATCCGGGTTCCAGTACCGTCAGCTGGTTCTCGGCAGTGTCTTTGGCATGGGTACTCCCTCCTGCCCAGCCTGGTTCCAGCACGCCAGCTGTTTCCGGGTAGTGTCAACGTCACTTTGCCTCCAATGTGTTGTCCTGTCGTGTTGCGGTCGGGTTAGCCGACTCTATGGTGCCTGCAGTTTAGGTGACTCCTATGTGGGCTGCGGGATCTGGCAATGAAGGCTGGTTACATAGTGCCTATAGGACAAGCACCCCCTGTAGGACTGTGGGTTTTGGTAACTGCGGCCGGCTCGCAGCCTTGAACTTTTTTTACATGGGTACCTTCTTCTACCCATCCGGGTTGCAGTACCGTCAGCTGGTTCTCGGCAGTGCCTATGGATTAGGTGCCTCCTTCTCGGTATCCAAGTTCCACCAACATCTGCTGGTCCTTGGTAGTGCTTTCTGGCACAGGTACCTCCTGCTTAGTAACAGAGTTCCAGTACCGTCAGCTGGTCTTCGGCAGTTCCATTGGCTCTTGTACCTTCTGCTACCCATCCGGATTCCAGTACCGTCAGCTGGTCCTCGGTAGTTCCATTTGCTCTTGTACCTTCTACTACCCATCCGGGTTCCAGTACCGTCAGCTGGTTCGCGGCAGTGACTTTGGCACGGGTACTCCCTCCTGCCCAGCCTGGTTCCAGCACGCCAGCTGTTTCCGGGTAGTGTCAACGTCACTTTGCCTCCAATGCTTTGTCCTGTCGTGTTGCGGTCGGGTTAGCCGACTCTATGGTGCCTGCAGTTTAGGTGACTCCTATGTGGGCTGCGGGATCTGGCAATGAAGGCTGGTTCCATAGTGCCGATAGGACAAGCACCCCCTGTTGGACTGTGGGTTTTGGTAACTGCGGCCGGCTCGCGGCCTTGAACTTTTTTTTACATGGGTACCTTCTGCTACCCATCCGGGTTCCAGTACAGTCAGCTGGTTCTCGGCAGTGCCTATGGATTAGGTGCCTCCTTCTCGGTATCCAAGTTCCACCAACGTCTGCTGGTCCTTGGTAGTGCTTTCTGGCACAGGTACCTCCTGCTTAGTAACAGAGTTCCAGTACCGTCAGCTGGTCTTCGGCAGTTCCATTGGCTCTTGTACCTTCTGCTACCCATCCGGGTTCCAGTACCGTCAGCTGGTTCTCGGTAATTCCTCAGCTTTCTTGTACCTTCTGCTACATTTCCAAGTTCAAGCTTTTTGAAAAGGTTCTTGGTAATCACTCTGGATCTCCCTGACGAGGACCCTGAAGACGAGGACCCTGAAGACCAACCCTAAGAAGACGAGGACCCCGAAGACAACGACCCTGAAGACTAGGACCCTGAAGACCACCCCGAAGAAGACGAGGACCCTGAAGACCACCCCGAAGAAGACGAGGACCCTGAAGACCACCCCGAAGAAGACGAGGACCCCGAAGACGAGGACCCAGAAGACCAACCCGAAGAAGACGAGGACCCCGAAGATGAGGACCCCCGAAGACGACGACCCTGAAGACCACCCCGAAGAAGACCAAGAAGATGACCCTGAAGAAGTTGACCAAGAGGACAAAGAAGAGAAGACAACCACCAAGATACAGAAGAACAAGAGACAGAAAACCAAGAAGCAGAAGTACAAGAAGCTGCAGAACAAAAAGCGGAAGAACATTAAGCATAAGACTAAAAATCAGAGCAAAAGATATTATCTAAATTATAAGCAGAAGATGACTAAGCAGTGTATGGGGGTGAGTCCGTTCCTCCTCGTGGTGCCCCTGGAAAAGACCTGCTGCTGCAGGCCAAACTGAACGCGGACAAATCCTGTTGTAAATCTTTTGTGACGGGCAGAACGAAAGGTGTAATGTCCAACCTTTTATAGATAACAACTACAGGAATGCCTGTCACAAATAAGAATATGATGAAGAAGAAGAAGAAGAATATGAAGAAGATGAAGAAGTAGAATATGAAGAATGTAAAAAAAAAGAATAATACGAAGAAGGTGAAGAAGAAGAAGATGAAGAAGGTGAAGAAGAAGAGGATGAAAAAGATGCTGAGGATGATGAAGGAGAAAGTGTGGGAGAAGTAAAAAAGAAGGTGAAGAGCATGGAAGTAGTGAAACATAAATATCTGACAAAATATAAAAATACTTAACATAGTCAATATTTCCGTAACTCAGAACGTCTTAAAAAAAATATTAATTCCTGCTATTCCATTTGATTGGGCTAAACCTCTATGCCTTTATTGTCTCCCCCACCTCCCCCAATACATTCTACATTATTCTTAGTTGTTTTCCTTCATGTAGAATTAACCTACAAGGAAAGAAAGGGTTTATTTTCATTCCGATATTTCTGTCCCATTGACTTGCATTGGTTTCCGGTATCGGAATCGGCGATATCCGATACTTTTTCGGTATCGGTCCGATCCAATCCGATCCGATATTTCCCGATATCGGAAGGTATCGCTCAACACTACTCATCAATAATTTTCAGCCTAGGAAGGGGCCATTAGGCCAACATGTTCCCTGGCTATTAATAACAGCTCACAGCTGTTTGGTTAGCCTTTACTGGCTAGATTACAGGGGGTTCCCAGAAAAAAATTGTCATAGGGTCCCCCTATAAAATATAGCCAGCAAAGGCTAAACGGACAGTTGCAGGCTTACAGCACTTACTTACAGCACCAATGCTGCGTGAGAATTTATGTATGGAGCTATATATGGGGCCCATGCTGTATGGAGCATTATATAGGGCCCATATTGTGTGGAGCATTATATGGGGCTCTTTATCTATGGAGCTATATATGGGGCCCATACTGTATGGAGCATTATATGGGGCTCGTTGTGTATGGAGCATTATATGGGGCCCATTTTGTATGGAGCAATATATGGGGCCCATTATTCTGTTTAGAGCAATCTATGGGGCTCATTATACAGTATGGAGCAATATATGGGGTCCATTATTCTGTATAGAGCAATACATTGGGCTCATTATACAGTATGGAGCAAATGCAAAAAGAGAAGGGTTCCAGCAGATAAAATGAAATTAAAATTCTATTTTATTAGAAAAATTAAAAGGAACTGAGGCACTGCAATCCAGCAGGTACATAGAAACCAACGCGTTTTGACTTATACAGCCTTACTCATTTCTCTGCCGTATCTGTGCATCATGAATCATGGTATGTGTTAAAGGGGCACTCTGAAACTCTTTCACCTGGACCTACAAAAACCTGGAGCCAGCCTTGATTGTGACGCCTATGACATCTCATGAAGGTATCTACTCCTGATCTACTCTGAGTCGTGTTCTTCCTGAAGTCGTGTATAGTCAATGTCCTCTGAAAGAGAGCTTCTGCAGGAATGAGGAGTGACCTCAGCGCTGAGGCCTCATATAGAAGTGGATCCCATTGTGATGTTATTCTGTGACATCACAATCGAGGCCCAATACTTTATCTAGCTCCAAAACTTAGAGGACAGACTTTTATATTACATGAAACTAATTTAAAGTATCTGAGGTTTGTATTGTGAGGTTCTGCAAAACCAGCGGCACAGGACTGTATACAAACTGCAGCTGCTGCAAAACCTCTTTTTAAAGAGTAAACGGGACATTCTGTACATTGGTTGGTTGATATAAAAAAAAGCCCATTCATTTTATGTAAGTTTTCCATAATGAGGTTCTGCAGTATCTGAGGTGGACATTTTTAGGTTCTGCAGCAGCTGATGAAGTGTTTATTATAATATTCTGCAGTAGAGGAGGTGTGTATCATCTTATTCTGGAGCAGGTTATGTGCAATATAATGTACTTCAGCAGCTGAGGTATGCTTTATGATATTCTGCAGCAAGTAAGTTGTGTATACAACATTTCTCAGCATGAGAGGTGAGTGTTGTAATATTCTGCAGGACAAGAGGTGGCTATTATAATATTCTGCAGCAGCTGAATTGTGTATTATAATATTATGCAGCAGATGATGTGTATTATAAAATAGCGAAGAAACAGATGGGGCACTCAACACACCAAACAGATCTCTGCCACTTGAGCTCTGCACTAGACTCCTCCCATTTTAATCCTGCACCAGACTCCTCCCCCTGACTCCTCCCACTTGAGCCCTGCACCAGACTCCTCTCACTTGAGCCCTGCTCTGGCCATGAAACAAAGCTTTTATTTAAAGGGAATTTATCACAGAAAATGTAAAGTATAAATGTTTTATATATTCGAATATTTAATATTTTTGTGGTATAAAATATGAAAAATTATTTAAAAAGTTCTGATATTTTCAACTTTTAAACACTAGGGGGAGCAGCTGCGCCCATTTGACATGAAAACCAAGTATAATGCTAGCTCTCATTATGACTGCTGTAAATTTGGGCTGGATCTATTCACATATGTCTGGCATCACTCCTCCCTTCCCCTTTTGGGTGTTTGCAAAAGGAGGGGAGATTAAGTTTAGGATCTCGATGCAGAGCCATTTTGTTGGTGACTGCTGTGTGATACTTACATGTAGACAGTGTCACCAACGACTCCTCGTAGAGCCAATGCTAGTTTTCCTACTGCGTAAGGCATAAATTGAAATGGCGCTCCTCCCTGCAGTGCAATATAATCCTGCAATCAATAAATGCAATTCCTCCATTGATATCAAATTTGCTTATATTTTTTATTATTATTTTAAAGGGGTATTCCCATCTCCAAGATCCTATCCCTATATGAAGTAATTGTAATAATAATAATAATAATAATAGCAAATATCTCCAATTAAAGATATAGTATCATTATTCTGTTTAGTTGTGTCCCTTACCCCATGTGCAGGGCATTGCAGTAGTTTAGATAGCAATGGTTACAGTGTAACACGTGTACTTTAGATGCAGCAACACAGAGCAGCCAATACAGGGTTAATAAACAGGGGAAGTTTATAATAACAAGGTAAATCTCCACGCAGGGACTAACAGGGGAAAATATGGCGAAAAACAAGGAAAGTAGCAGGTAAAAGTCTTTAACTGACAGTTCACAGTTTAGCTAGATATAGCAGAGTCGAACCGGTTGTAAACGACAGTTTTTACACTTAGCTGACTCTTATCCTCCACAAGGCAGTTGCCAGCTGGAGCCGATGTTGATTTCTTCAGGCTTCCCCGCCCAAACAATGGTCTGTCTTCTGGCAGCAGCGGGCGGTCTCCGGTTTTACCCACTGAGCCCCTAGTCCATAACACGGCACCTCACATGCTCGGCTCCACCGACCCTGCGTCTCTTCTCTAGTCGGCTTGACTCCTCCGGTCCACTGCACTCGGCTCTTGCTCCCAGTCCTGAAGCCAGGAGCCTGGACCCTCTCACACTGCTCTGCTAAGCAGGACCCAGCTCCGCTTTCCTCGTCCCTTCCTCTCTCTCCCCACGTCACCAGTCTCTCGGTCACCTGACCTCCCAGCTCTCCCTCTGGACACGCCGGCATCTTCCCAGTCACCGGACTCCTGTGCTCGCAGTCTGTCTTCCCCCTGCAACCAGAGGCACGGCCCCGGCAGTTCCGGATCCCTTGCTCTGAAAGTACTTACACCCCGGTCTTCCCCCTTACACTCCCGCTCTCCTTTAACTTGCCATTCCACGGGCGAGAGTTCCTTTATCAAACGTTCACATTCTTGGACTTCCTGGACGATACGGTACCATATGAATTGATCTTGTTCGTAACGGTGAGGAGGCACTCCTGCTGTTGTCTGTTCTGACCGGCGTAACTCAGTCTGACCGATGGGGGGTGTACGGTCACTCAGATTTCCAATCTCCGCCTGCCCGGCGGCTTCAACCGATGTTGTTCATTTGCCGCCTGCACTGGGGACTGCAGGTAATCGAGTGCTGGGGCTCGGAGGTAGAACCAACAATTCTTCGTCCACATCGTGGCTTGGGGCAACTGTGACAGGACCCTCTCTAGAAGCAGATGATTCTTCTCCATCCTCATCATCTTTAGACAGACAGGGTTGCAGCATACTACGATGAACCACTCTGGTAGGGGCTCCTTCAGCCCCCTCGGGTTGAACTTCATACACAGGTCCTTCAGCGCCAATCATGCGCTTCACTCGGTGCGGGGTTCATTCCCATCGCCTACTCAATTTGCCCCGGGGCCGCCCGTCCCGAACCAACACCCGCTCCCCGGGACTCAGAGCTGTCCCTCGAAGAGGCAATGTCTCATGATGTTTGAGCTCCCGAAACTTTTGTTGTACCAACCGTCGGAGGGTCTGCAGTCGATGCCGATGTTCCCGGAACCAGGAAGACACCCCCGTCCGTGGGTAGTCCTCCTCGGGGTCCAGCTCTAACTCGGTAATCTCTCGCCCCTTTGCCCGAACCTCAAGGTATAAGGAGTGAACCCCGTCGTACTATTCACTCGGTTGTTGTAGACCCACACCAGCTCGGCCACAAACTCAGGCCACCGTACCTTCTGATCTTCCTCCAATGTGCGGAGCATTTGGGTCAGTGTCCGATTAAAGCGTTCACAGGCCCCATTTCCTTGAGGGTGGTAAGGAGTAGTCCGTGACTTCTCAATCTTGGACAATCGGTGCAGCTCTTCTATCACCCGGCCTTGGAAGCAGGCGCCTTAATCGTAATGAATCCTCTTTGGGCAGCCGTACACCTGAATGAAGTCTAGGCAGATGGCCTGCGCAGCGGACTCGGCGGTCTGGTCTCTGGTCGGGGTCACTACCGCAAACTTTGTGAAGTGGTCTGTCATTACCAGGCAATGTTCAAACCCGAGATGCGCCGGTCCAACAGTCAAATAGTCGATCATCAGCACCTCCAAGGGTGCAGAAGTCACAATAGTTTGTATGGGGACCCGCTGCTCCGGGGGCTTAACCAGCTCACAGCTCCGACATCTTCGACAAGTGTCTTCTATTGTTGCTCGCAGTCGGGGATAATACACCAGCCTCTGCAACCACTGAAACGTCTTCTCTGGTCCGAAGTGAGCCCCTCGTTCATGAGCCTCCTTAGCCACTACTCCGACCAACTTCTCTGGGATCACCACTTGCCAAGTGGTCCCGAACTCTCGCAGTAGCTGCACCCGTCGGTACAGCAGCCCGTCTCGCAAACACAGTCTCTCCCATTGTCCCAACATCTTCAGTGCTCCCGGGGACAGGGTACTCCTTTCTTCTCGACTGGGCACTTGCCGCAAAGCCACCCATTGACGTAATTGAGCAACTTCTCCGTCAGTCTGTTGAAGCCAGATCCAGTCATCTCTTGGCCGCCCTAGCATTTGCTCTTCCGACGTCTCTCCGATCTGTCCCTGAGCCGCGGCCAGCGGTCCCACACAACTTCGGAAGCTAGGGGTCTCATCCGCCTCCAAATCTTCATTGCGGTCATGATCAGGCCGTTCATATGTCACTCTGGAGAGGGCGTCGGCGTGAGTATTCTCTGCCTTAGGCCGGTAAGCGATCTTATACCGGTACCTGGCCGTGCGGGCCACCCACCACTGCTCCAGGGCCCCCAATTTCGCATTCTCCAGGTGGGCCAGCGGGTTGTTATCTGTTCTCACCAGTACTTCGGACCCAGACAAATACTCTGCAAACTTCTCGGTCATTGCCCAAATCACAGCCAGCAACTCTAATTTGAAAGAGCTATAATTATCCGGGTTCCTCTTGGAGTCATGAAGGGAGCGGCTGGCGTACGCAATCAGGCGCTCTTTCCCCTCCTGTACTTGGGATAACATGGCTCCCAGACCATGTAGGCTCCCATCAGTGTGGAGTATGAAGGGTTGGGAGAAATCCGCATAGGCAAGTATTGGGGCCTCGGTCAGGGCCATTTTTAGGGCACGGAAGGCCTCTTCCTGGCTGCTTCCCCACCGAATCGCCTGATTCTTTGAGCCCACCAGCACTCCCTTAAGAAGCTCCAGAAATGGGTTGGCTATGCGGGTGAAGTTCTTCACGAATCTTCGGTAGTACCCGGCAAGTCCCAGGAAGGCCCGAACGTCCTTCACTGTCTTCGGGGTAGGCCACTCCTGTACGGCGGCCACCTTTTCCTGGGTGGGCCTGACTCCTTCACCGGACACAGTATGACCGAGATATTCGATCTGTTTGCGAAACAGGTGGCACTTCTGGGGCTTCACCTTTAGGCCATGACTCTGTAGGCGACTCAGTACTTGCTCCAGTCGCTGGAGGTTCTCCTCGAAGGTGGCGGCATAGACAATTATGTCGTCAAGGTAAATCAGTGTCGCCTCAAAGTTTAAATCGCCTAGGCACCTCTCCATCAGACGCTGGAACGTCCCAGGGGTGTTAGTCAGGCCGAAGGGCATCCGATTGAACTCGAACAGTCCCATGGGTAATATGAACGCCGTCTTCGCACGGTCATGTTCGGCCACGGGCACCTGCCAGTACCGACTGGCCAGATCCAAGGAGGAGAACTATCTTGCCTTCCCTAATGCAGACAGGGACTCTTCGATTCGGGGTAGTGGGTAAGAGTCCCGTACTGTACAGGCATTCAGTCGTCTATAGCCCACACAGAACTGCAGGGTCCCATCTTTCTTCCGGACCAGGACAATCGGGGCTGCCCACGGACTCTGACTCTCCCGTATCACACCATTCTGTAACATATGGGCTAGCATCTCCTTAACCTCTTTATACATCTGGGGAGGTATCTGCCGGTATCCCTGTGGGAATCTTTATACATCTGGGGAGGTATCTGCCGGTATCCCCGTGGGAATCTCGTGGGTAATGGCTTCAGTGCAACCAAAATCATCCTCATGGCGAGCAAAGACTTCCTGGTACCGCTCCAGCACCTCTTCAACCTGCTGCACCTGTCGAGGTGTAAGTCCTGTCAATTCAGCCCGCATTCGTTCTAGGATTCTTCGTCCCCCCTTCGCACTAGCCCGGTGGGATTCCGGCGGCACGGTGACCGCCAGAGTCCATGGGTCTCCTCGTACTGCGGACAGCTGTATCACATCAGTTCACACCAACTTCTCTGGCATTCCCAGAATCTGGGCTATTTCCGCCCTGGGAGGGAGTGTGAGATCATCTTCGCCCAGATTAACACACCGCACTATAACATTGCCACCCCGAACGGTGGCCAGTGTCCGAGCCATCAAGAGTCCGGGGGATACTTTGTCCATCGATGTTGGTTCTATCTGAACTTCGACCCCCTCAAAAGGTGTGCAGGCCCGTGTGGATAACGTGAGTACAGTTTGTCCGGGCGGTAAGGTGATCACCGTAGCTGCTGGCACTATTATTTTCCCCAGGATCTTCCCTTCAGTTGTTGAAAGACCCTCCTTTGGGGTGTTCGCGGGTCCCACTGGTCTAGAGGAATCTCCTTCGGCTCACTAATCAGGATTTGCCCGATCTCTTTCAGCACATTCATTCCGAGGGTCAGCGGGGGTCCACTTCCGGTTCCCACTGCGACCAGGACGACTCCTTTTTTTCCCACATCTTTTCCACACACTCGGATCTTCATCCACACCACCCCTGCGACCGGGATGGGTAATTGATTAGCTGCCGTGAGTCTAATTACTTGTCCCCATTCAGGCCGCGCTATCTCTGGAAATCGCTGTTGGAAGTAGGCTTCTGTCATTGTAGTCACCTGGGATCCCGTGTCAATCAGGCAGTGAACAGCCCAACCGCTTATTTCGGCCCAGACAGTGGGGCTGGTGGAAACCAGGTCCTTGGGACTTCCTCTTTTTCTTTTCCCTTCCTCAGGCTCCGGGCTGTGTCCCCCAAACACGGAGCCCGCTAGTTTAACGGCTTCCGCGACAGGGGCCGCCCTCGGCTAGCACTGCCCCTGGCGTAATGTCCTGCGCCTCCACATTTCCAGCAGGTCGTGTCTCTGTCTGTGCCTCACTCCCCTACGGAACTCTCCTGCAGGGGGGATCCTGAATTAAATTCTTTCCATAACTGGAGCAATCGATCTGGGTATCTCTGGTGTCGGGGCAGGGGTCTTCTTGAGACTGGACCATTCATCCCGCATCTCCTGTATCTCCTTTCGCATCTCTCGAGCCCATTCCGGTTCAGCTGCAGGCGGGGTGGGTACTTCGTTACTCTGGAGCATCCCTGTCAGGGCCGTCACCCCCATCTCCTGCACTCTCACACGTGCCTCCGCCCCCACTTCTAGAAAATTCATATGTGGGTTGGCGCGCAGGCGCTCCCGCAAGGTCTGCTTCAGCTGCACATCCCTGAGGCTTACCACAAACTGGTCCCTTAAGATCACGTCAGGGGGGCCCATTCCCAAATTCCCCATGTCGTCTTTTCTAGTGATATAGGCATGCACCTTCTGTAAGGCATTAACATACTGCGTCACAGTCTCCCCCTCCTGCTGCACTTGGTGAAACAGCCGTATCCTCAGCTCTCCTATATTGGTGGGATCCCCATGCATCTCCTTCAGTATCCGCACCACTTTTTCTACAGTATCCCAGGGCCATGGGGAGGGCGGTATATCATGGATTGTCGGGCCTCGCTGTCCAGGGCGAGTAAGGCTATTTCGGCTTGCATAGCTGGGGTTATCGGATGCATACGTAACATACTCCTAACTCTCTCAATCCAGTCCCACAGCATCATATTGTCCCCCGTGAACTTTGGGAGATTGCTGAGCATGGCCCCCAGCGGCAAGCTAGGTTTAGGGGCTCCCAGGATGGACTGCTCTGCAGTGTCTGTGTCTAACGACTGCATCCTGCCGACTACGCCTAATGGAACACGGGTACTTTAGATGCAGCGACACAGAAACACAGAGCAGCCAATACAGGGTTAATAAACAGGGTAAGTTTATAATAACAGGGTAAATCTCCACGCAGGGAGTAACAGGGGAAAATATGGGGAAAAACAAGGAAAGTAGCAGGTAAAAGTCTTTAACTGACAGTTCACTGTTTAACTAGATATAGCAGAGTTGAACTGGTTGTAAACGACAGTTTTTACACTTAGCTGACTCTTTTCCTCCACAAGGCAGTTGCCAGCTGGGGCCGGTGTTGATTGCTTCAGGCTTCCCCACCCAAACAATGCTCCGTCTTCTGGAAGCAGCGGGCGGTCTCTGGTTTTACCCGCTGAGCCCCTAGTCCATAACACGGCACCTCACGTGCTCGGCTCCACCGACCCTGCGTCTCTTCTCTAGTCGGCTTGACTCATCCAGTCCACTGCACTTGGCTCTTGCTCCCAGTCCTGGAGCCAGGAGCCTGGACACTCTCACACTGCTCTGCTGAGCAGGACCCAGATCTGCTTTCCCGCACAAATGTCCTCATCTCTTCCTCTCTCTCCCCATGTCTCCAGTCTCTCAGTCACTTGACCTCCCAGCTCTCCCTCTGGACACGCCCCCAGCTTCCCAGTCACCGGACTCCTGTGCTCGCAGTCTGTCTTCCCCCTGCAACCAGAGGCATGGCCCCGGCAGTTCCGGATCCCTTGCTCTGAAAGTACTTACATCCCTGTCTTCCCCCTTACAACAGCACCAGTCACACTCCCATAAGGTTGGCTGCTCTTGATCAGTAAGAAAGGAGTTTATTATTATCAATGGCTGGATATTTTGAAGCCTGCGCAGTAGCCCCCTGCCTGGCCACCTAACTCCACAGAACTACTGTAGTGCATGCGCACTGGCTGCAGAGCCGTCCTGTCCGGGAGCTCTTCTCACTCAGTGATGTGAGTCACAAAGTAACGGTGTCCTGTCTGCACAGCACCGCACAGCTGTTTACCCACCAATAGTGGGAAAAAATCACAGTTCGGTCTCATTCACACGTCATTATTTTTGATCAGTATTTGTATGCCAAAAACCAGGAGTGTCTCCAAAACACAGAATAGGTGTCAATCTTTCAATTATAATTTTTCTCTGGAATTTTTACTACTGGCTTTGGAATACAAACACTGATGCAAAAATACTCATGTGTGAATGAGGTCTTATATAACGGATTACATCTCTCTCTACATGAAAAAGAAATAAATATATAAATAAATAAAAGGACGTGACGTTCTCACTTACTCCATCAGGTGGCAGTATAATCGACCATATAGCAAACCCTGCTGCAATAAATATTCCAGACAGATTTTGAGTTTTTGGCAGAGGGGGAAGTCTCCTCAAAAGGCTACATCTTAACCGGTATGGGATATAGAATTGTGACCACAGTCTTATTTTGAAGCCAAGTGTCCAGTCTTTAAAGAAGTCCCAAGATTATAACTGTATTCCTGATCTTAGCTAAGATAACAGACTTGAAACTTTAGTCAAGAAAAAGAGGTCTGCACTTGTACTGGCTGCTTTCTTTCACAATTTGACTTCCAAGACTCAGCCAACCTCATGAATATCTTGGACTCTTGGCTTAATAAGATTGCCCCATACAGGTAGAGATAAAACTACTTAGGTGATTCTCCCCTGCACACATCTGCCTGCTGTCATCCACGGCATATTCGAAGGATAGTAGAATTGCTAAGCCCACCACATATTATAAAATTGTACACAAGGTACCCTGGTGCCAGGCTGATAGTGCCTTGAATGTGGAGCTTCTATTTCTAAAAGTTCCATGCCAGTGATCTGATACTGATGTTAAATAGTGAATAACTTAATAAATTAAAAAAGTGACGTGTGGTATCCCCATTTATAACCAGCCAAAGTAAAGCAGACAGCAAAGAGCTGATATAATCAGGATGGGAAGGTTCATGGCTATTGAGCCCTTCACAGCCTAAAACTACCAGCCCACAGCCACCTCAGAAGTGGGGCATCACATGAGATGCTACAATTATGTTGCTTCACCTTGACTCTTCCTGATGTCCTGGTGCTTTAGCAATCAGGCTCAAAGTGTCACGGGTGTGTCAGGTGTGACAGACAGTCACTGTGGAGCCGGCTGCAGAAGGTCACTACGCTTGGCATTGCAGAAACCTTCTTGATCCTCTCATCTCTTTAGTATTGTTATATCCTTCTTCCTTTAGGATCCAGCAGCTACCTCCACCTTCTGCTGCTGATTGACACACCCTTGCTTGGTATTTAGATACTCTGTTTCTCCAGAGAGACAGCGGTGATAGTTCTATGTACCTCTGTGTTGGTTTGCAGCACTAGCAGTTGGCTAGTTTCTTCTCTGGTGCCCTTGGACGACAGTTGGCGTTATCTCTCTGGTGTCTGCTCAAGCTAAGTGTATCCCCTTTGTTTGTCTACCTTGTTGTCTTTAGTTTGTAGTGGGGCTTGACTAGTGCTCACCCTGTCTCCTCCCTATCTAGGGCCAAGCTCTAGGGACACTCAGGGCTTAGGTTCCTGCTCAGCGATAGGTGTGGAACCTATATAGTGATGGTAGAGTAGGCAGGGTGATATTAGATCTGCCTAGGGGTCTCCACTCCCCCTTTCCCTAGTGTTTGGTGTCAGTGGGAGGGTTGGTGTCAGTTCTGAAGTGTCGAGAAACATAGCTGGCTGACACCTAGCCAGTGATAATAATGGAGAGGTGTCTATTATTAACCCAGTAATTAAGAGGAAAAAAAATACTTTATTGCAATAAACACTCCCCGACACTTTCCCTTGTTCACCATTTTAATAAAAATACTGATACCACTCTGGTGCGACTAAGTCGGGGGGGTTCCCATACTGAGTAGGGGGCTATGAGGACTCTCATACTGAGTGGGGTCTGTGGGGGCTCTCATTCTGTGTGTGGGTCTGTGGAGACCGTCATTCTGTGTGGGGGGTGTGGACGCCCTCATTATGTATAAGGCCCCTCATTCTATGTGGGGGTCTTTGGAAGCCCTTATACTGAGTACGGGGCTGTGGGGGCCCTTATACTGAGTCTGGAGCTGTGGGCACCTCCAGATTGTGTGAGGAACTGTGGGGGCCCCCATACTGAGTACGGGGAGGTGGGGACCCTTATACTGAGTTGGGGGCTGTGGGGGCCCCCATACTGTGTGTGGAGCTGTCTTCCAAGTTTACTCACAGTTCTTAAGTCCTTCAGGTTGCACTGTACAGGTACAGCCTCCCCACGTCGCGCTGCGTTCACCAAGCAGGGGCTCAGCAATCCCCCAGATAATTCCGGAGCACTTAACGGGACCCATTTCTGTGTGCCTTTCTCAGTCATCTTCCTGCGCTGGCTCTCACCCTCCTGCCCTGCGTCTCGCAATCAGTGTCCCAATCCGGTAGCCTCGGATCTTGTTGGGCGACCTGCAGTCCCCTGGACCCTCTGTGGCCACCTTCTCAGCGATATAATTGTGGATGTGGCCACTGCACCTTGCAAGTACAGCAGCCTCCGGTTCCTAGCTGGGCCTTGTGTGGCGCCCCTGAGGGTTCAGTCGCCACAGAGGTACTGCACCTCACCCAGAGGTGTGGTGTCTCCTTCACTCAGATAAGGAGGGAGTGCTGCCCGGGACCCCAACACCCGCATTCAACACTACACTACTCCAGGCCGGCTGGAAGGGCATTATGCACTTCTTCTGCTGCCCTGTACCTGGCTGGAGTGGGTGGAACCAAAGAGAGGGGGAACCAGTAGTGGGTGTGGGTGGAGGACGTAGAATAGGGGAGAACCATTATAGGAGATATATATATAGGAAGCCATCTTAGTTAGAGAGAGTAGAGTTCAGTCAGTGAGCAGTAAGGAGAGGAGGGGAGCAGAGTCTCTTCAGGAGCTCTGATCCATGACTGGGGCCTAGTAAGGGAGGCCCAGGAGGGGAGCAGAGGAGAAAGGCTCCGGTAACATAAGGGATCCCAGGGGTACGGACGGAGCAGGAAGCCACCCATACGCCCGAGTCTGCCAAGTGTCAGAGGGATCAGGCTGCAAGAAGGGAACCGGTCCCTGGACCAGCCGTGTTACTCCAGGTCTCGGCTGGAAAACCGGAGGCTTCTGCACTTCCATGGTGCAGTTGCCACAGCCTCATCCTAGTCGCCGTGAAGGGCATCAAGTAGGTCCGGGAACTTCAGGTTGCCCAGAGGGACTTCAGAGCACCCGATCGGGACTCCGTGTGGGGAAGCGCAGGGCAGGAGGGAGAAGACCCAGCGCGGGAATTCAGTCTAGAAAGGAATATACAAAAGCGGGGTTCCGTCAGGCGCTCCTGATATACTTGAGAACCCCTTGTCTGGTGGACGCCGTGCAACGCGGGAGGCTGACACCCGTACAGTGTACCTGAGGAACTTAAACAGAACTGTGAGTAAACTCGGATGACTGCACTCCCCTGCCTTCGTCAGTTATTTCCGCTGCGCCATCTCTCTCTTGCACTACAAGCCCCAGCATCACCACCATCTGCACCTACACTGCCCTGGGGCCCGCTCCACCTTTGGGGAGCCTTTCCAACTCAGCTGCCCTACCAACCGACCCAGAGGTCTGAAGCAGCGCTGGTATCTATTACCAGAAACCACAGATGGCGTCACGAACTCTTCCAAAGAACTACAAATCCCATATAAATATTTCACCCCCCTTTTTGTTGACCGCCCTGGGCCACGGACCGGGCCGCTGCCACTGTGACATATTCCTCCCCCAGCATCGATAGGCCCGGCACCGAGTACCCCACGGCCCTGGGGGCGCATCACTTGTAGTTCTCCACTAGTTAAGGGGCCGGTCCCCTCTGCGGCTTGATCCCTCTACCGCCTGGCAGATTTGGGCTTACGGGTGGCCTCCAGCACTTCCCGTACCCCTATGATCCCTTCTTTCCTTCTGGAGCCTTCCTCCCACTCCTCTCTCTTTCTCTCTTCAGACTTGGGCCTCACTGGCTAGGCCCGCCTCTGGAGCAGAGCTCCTGCAGAGCCTCTGCTCCCCTCACTTTCCTCCTCTGACTGGCTTGTCTTTCTAAGATGGCTCCCCTTTTATACAGCTTCTGAAGTGCTCCCCTGATCTACGTCCTCCACCCACACCCACTACATGGTTCCCCCTCTCTGGGTCCCCCCCTCCCCCACTCCAGCCAGGGACCAGGGACTGTGCTCTCCCGTAGGAGCAATCTCGCCCTGCCCTCTGAAGTGTGGTGTAATGAATGCAGGTGTTAGGGTCCCGGGCAGTACTCCATCCTTACCTGAGAGTGAGACACCACACCTCTGGGTGAGATGCAGTACCTCTGTGGCGACTGAACCCGCAGGGGCGCCACACTTCCATTAAAAAAACGTACTGAACACGGACCAATGTTATTCAATGGTTCAGTGCAAATGAATGTATGTTTTCACTCACTGAATCTGCATGTGACAAAAATCGCAGCATGCACTAGTTTCTTCCATAAATTGGATGAGACTCCCCCATTCAAGTCTATGGTTGTGCATAATAAATCAGGTGCCATACGGAGCCACAGTAAATCATTTGATTTTTACGGATACTTTGCAATACTATAACATAGGAAACTGTAAATGGTCATGTAAATGATTAATAGTTGCTGCTGTAAAAAAACAGATTGTATATGGCCAGCATACGGATGACAAGTTAGAAAAAAATCGTCCGAGTTTTCTGGATTAATCTGGATTTTTATACGCTCATGTGAACCTACCCTAACAAGGATCTTGCTGCCAAACTTGTTGCTTCCTGAGCCTCGTTAATGCCTCTCTTACAGATATGCGCCCCCATCATCATGCCATGTTGATGTCTCATTTCCAAGATTGGCAACTTTCCTCATTTATAGTAAGGAATCAGTAAGTGTAATGATCAATCACACACAAGTGATGACCTGATCTACTGTCGCAGATTGTACATCTGTTAATCTGATGGAACGATGAGTACAATCCACCCCAATCATTTTAGAGATGAGTGAGGCTGGCCAGGCGCCAGGATTGCCAACATACTATTCAATTTTTTATAGACAGACGGGCCGCCGCCAAAATTCACAGTAGAGAGAAAGAAAGAGAGTATTTTTATATATTTTGAGTTAGTTGATTATTTTCACTTTAACAGAAGAAAATGAACAATTGAGATGGGAAATGTTTTTCATTTAGTTGCATAAAACTTCTGAACACTAATAGTTGCCCAATAATTTTACACACATAGATATTCTCCTAATAAAGAAAATTACTTTTACTTTTTTAAATATTCAGGTTACAGGTTTATTAACCTTTTGGATTGACCAACAGCACTGCAGTTGTTCAATAATAACTTCTCTGTCAGCTATAGGCTCTACGGTAGGGACGGGCTGTACCTCAAATGGGAGGGTGCAGCTCTACCGGTGGAGTAAAAGGTCAGACGTATGGAGGAACTTTTAAACTAGGATCTGGGGAGAGGGTAGTTCGAAAAAGGGGACAGATAGTGCAGACAGAGATTGGGAGACAGTAGGGGTCAATGAGGATTTAGAGTGGACAGCCACCTGCAAGGATAGTAGGGAGGTGAGCAGGAGTAATAAATGTGCTAATAATATTAAATATCTGTTGATAAATGGAAAATGTCTTGCAAACAAAATGAATGAATTGGAGACTCGTATGTTAGATACAGATTACGATGTGTTGAGAATTACGGAAACTTCACTGGACGAAAGCCATGACTGGGTGACACAAATAGAGGGTTACATCACATAAAGAATGAAGAGGAAAGACAAAACAAATGAGAGGGGTGTGCATTTTCATTTAAGGGGTTGTACCGCAAACAAAAGTTAATTTTAATCAACAGATTTTGGAATAATAATAACTTCCACAATTCGATGTTTAAATAAAATGTTCCTGTGCAGAGATAATCTTATAATTGTGCCCCTGCTGTGTACTGTGTAATGGTTGTGTCTCGCCGTACAGTAACATGGTCTGATCATACCACATCTCCTGGGCAGAGGAGGAAGGAAAAGAGGATACTGGTAGCACAGCAGGGGATCACAGCTGATTCTTCCTTTGAAGTAAAACATTGTTTAAAAACAAGCAGGGAAATGTTTTATCGCACAAAAAGAATCATCTGCGATCCCCTGCTGTAATGTCTGTATACTCTTTTGCTTCCTCCCCTGCCCAGGAGATGTGGTATGATCAGATCATGTCCCTGTACGGTCAGACACGGCCATTACACAGTACACAGCAGGGGCACATTTATAATATTATCTCAGCACAGGAACATGTTATTTAAACACATCCAATTGTGGGAATTACTATTATTCCCAGAGCTATTGATTAAATTCTAATTTTGTTTGTGGGAAAACCCCTTTAAATGTTCTCAATGGCAACTTTGGTGGGGAGCCTTGACAGTGTAAAGTCAGTATGGGTAAAAGAGGATGACAATAATGTAAAGCTGCTAGTTGGAATTTGCTATAAGCCACCTAATATAGCTGAACAGGTAGAGGTTGAAATGCTGCAACAAATGGAAAAGGCAACTACGGTAATAATAATAGGGTCCTTATTATGGGAGGCTTTAACCATCCAGACATTCAATGGGACATAAAGTCTTCTGGTTGTGGTAAAAGCTGCAAGTTCTTGTCCACAATTCAAGACAACTATTGCTCTCACCTAGTTGATAAACCTATCAGAGGAGATAATTTGCTGGATCTGGTCCTGTCAAATAGACCAGATACAATATGAGATTTACAGGTCCGGCAACATTTGACATGCAGCGACCACAATATGGTAATATGTAATATTCAATAAAACATTTCATAGGGAAAATGCAAAAACCTGGAACTTTGGGAAAGTAAAAATTCAATCAATTAAGGGAAGAGCTTAATCATATAGACTGGGATCATGTCATGGTAACTGGGGATACCAAACATAAATGGGGCATGTTTAAGGATATACTACTAGAATACAGTAGAAAACTTATACCCTCTAGTTATAAAATGTCAAGGAATAAAAATAAACCACTATGGTTAAAGAGGGCAGTACAAAGTATAATAAAAGAAAAGGGCATTTAAAACCTTCAAGTCCGAGAAGTCAAAAATAGCCTTCCAGCACTATAATTATCTCAATAATAAATCTAAAAGAGAAATCAAGCTAGCAAAGTTAGCTATGGAGAAGCAAATCGCCAGTGACGTTAAAATAAATCCCCAAAAATGTTATGAATATATCAGTGCCAAAGCTAAAAATCTGGCGGCATTGGCGACTTAAAAGATAATCATAGCGATATAATTATAGAGGACAAAGAAAAGGCTGAGATATTAAACAGGCACTTTTTATCTGTGTTCACCAATGAACTGTCTATTCCAGGGATCATTCATCAAGGCAGAAATCAAGTTCACCATCTGATATAACTAAAATAACACAAGAAGAAGTACGCCTGTGTCTGAGCAAATGAAATACCGTGCCGAATGGCATTCATCCACGGATATTGAGGGAGTTGAGCTCAGTAACTGATACACAGCTGTATCTCATCATGTTAGACTCTCTTGTAACCGGGTCGGTGCCACAGGATTGGAGGATGGCTGATGTGGTACTGATATTTAAGAAAGGTAAGAAGGTGGATCCAGGTAACTACCATCCAGTAAGTCTGACATCAGCAGTGTGCAAAATTTTTGAGGGCATCAAAAGAGATGACCTGCAGAGTTTTATCACAGAGAATAATATAATAAATGATAATCAGCACAGATTCATGAAAAATAGGTCGTGTCTAACTAACATGTTGGGGTTTTATGAGGAGGTAAGTGCAAATCTGGATGTTGGTAATGCGGCTGTTTTGATTTATCTGGACTTTGCAAAGGCATTTGATACTGTACCACATAACAGCTTTATACTGAAGCTACAGAAGCAAGGACTTGGTGGAACTATATGCAGATGGGTAAGGAATTGGCTAAAAGACAGGAAACAAAGAGTCGTCATAAATGGTACGTTCTCTAAATGGGATATAGTCAGCAGTGGGGTACTGCAGGGATCCGTGCTAGGACCGATTCTTTTTAATCTCTTTATTAATATCCTTGGGGGAGGGATTGAGAGTAACGTGTCAGTCTTTGCTGACATCAAACTATGTAGGATACTAAAATCTAATCTTGACATTACAATATTACAAAATGATCAGGATAAGATGACTGAATGGGCAAACATTGTTTAATGTAGATAAATGTAGAGTAATGAACCTAGGACGGAGTAATCCTATTGCTACATATACATTAAATGGGAGTATACTTGGGACTACAGAACAGGAGAAGGTCTTGGGTATTCTGGCTACAAATAAGCTGAGCAGCAGCAGTACTCAATGTCAAGCAGCGGCCACAAAAGCAAACAAGATTTTATCAACTTTTAGAACTTGTGTGAAAATCTGATGTAGTTTTATCTCAGATTTCTGTTGAAATATGTAAGATTCTGAAGGGTTCATTAACTTTCAAGCGGCACGCTAAGTGTGTAAAATACAAGTTATACTGAATCTTTTCCAACAAAACTATATATTGTTCTGCTCCGCTTCTACTGCTCTGTAACATGATACTGTGAGATTAGCCTACATGTTTACTATGACAGGTTCCCATTAGTATGAAAAATTCCTAAATCGATTCTTTGTACGTTGTCCCAGGAGTGATATTTCGGACTAGTTTGCAATGTACCTATATATTCAGGTTTACAAAGTATCAGAATACTGTTATAGTAAACACTTCAGAATTGTATATTCAAAGAATTCATATATTCATAGACTGCAAAGTAAGATAGGGGTCGCAACATAGTATATTACATATATAGTATATATTATATTAGTGTGTGTAAATAAACAAGGTGAAAGGTGGAAGCAGGCACAACTCTGTGAAAGGTGTGTAAATCAATTAATCAGGGAATGGCTGTCTGGTGCTGGGAACCACGGACTCCAGAAATGCACCACAGAAATTCAAAGAAAAAAAATTAATTGTATAGAGCGCTGTCAGCAAGGTCCAGCAATACCTTTACATGGCCAGTCTGGAGCTATTTGTGGATCTGAAACCTGTTACTCTATTCCCCGCCCAGCTCCAACTCCTCCTGCTTGACTGATGGCTCTTTTGTCTTAAGTCACACAGTATAGATGTTGTCAGTCAAGCAGGAGGGGACAGCGCTGGTCAGGGAATAGAGCTGGAGTGACAAAGGCTTCAGATTTACAGCCTCATTTACGGTACATATCAATTCAAATGCTGATTTCTCAGTAATGGAGGAACTGATTGGCCATGTAAGGGTATTGCTGGACTTGTCTTTGAAAGAGCTACATGCGCATATAAATAATTTGGGGAGGGGTGGAAATCTTGCTGGCAGACTCTTCACCGTTTTTCGGCTCCATTCCGGTCCCACGGCGCCATCTTATGAGCGCTGCTTCTGACTGGCCGCAACTCAGAAGCTACATTACAAGCTCTCAAAGCAGGTCTATGAGAGCCAGAGCGAGGCCAGAACGAGCCCCTCATAGACTTACATTGATTAGTGACCTCCGGCTTGCTCCACGTAACACTGGAGCAGCCGGCAGGTTACAAACTGCAAGAGACTGACCGGAGTGGCTGTGAAAACAGATGAAAACGCTGGAAGGTGAGTATCAGACGGGGGGCAAGGGATTTGGATTTTAAGCACCACTTCAGTGGTAAAGTAAAAAAAATGCTGGAGTGGTGCTTTAAGCATTATTTTTTTATATTTTTTAATAGTATTAAGTATGAAAAATAATTGAAAAAGTTTTGATATTTTCAACTTTTAGACAATAGGGGGAGCAGCTGCTGACATTTAATGTGTACTGCTAGCTCACATTACGACTACAGTAAATGTAGGCGGCATATGCTCGCATGTGTCTGATGTCACTCCTCCCCTCACCCCCTTTTGGGTGTTTTCAAAACGATTAGTGAAGATAAAGTTTAGGACCACATTGCGAAACTATTTTGTTGGTGACTTCAATATGATATCGACATGTGGACAGTGTCACCGAGCACCATTTTCAGGGCCAATTCTAGTTTTAATCCTAAATAAAATATGAAAAGACAACCGTCCCTTAGTACAATAAAAACATGCAGTAAGTAAATGGAATTCCTCCATTTTTTGAGAGAGGTGGTGTGGTTTGGGGGGAGGTTGTTTTGTTTAAGCTATTAATTGTATGATAAAAATGACCTGTCATGATTCTCCAGGTTAGTACAATTACAGCGATACCAAGCATGCACTGATTTTTTTTCTTTAATATGAATAAAAAAAAACAGAAATTAAGGAAAAAAATTGGGTTTGTTGCACCATTTTCTGAGAGCCATAACATTTTATTTTTTGTGGATGGAGATGAGTTAGGCCTTGTTTTGTGCATTGTGAGCTGACATTTTTATTGATAGCAATTTGGGGGAAAATTCTATAATTTCAAATATTTTTCTGTTTATGGCATTTATTGTAAGGGTTAATTATTATTATTTATTATTATTATAGCGCCATTTATTCCATGGAGCCATCGTGGGAACCACGGAAAGGTAAGGATGAGGTTGGTTCATTATTTTAATTTTATTGCAGGAGACATGAGATTCAGCTGGATTGGGCGATATGGTAAGTAGAGTTTAATTTAGAATATTAAAGTATTGTGTGTTTATTTCAATTAAAAGATTTTATTCTGTGTGTGGGTGTTTTTATTTTACATTTCACCTTCACTATGGGTTAGTAAAGGGGGCGTCTTATAGACGCCTGCCCATTACTAACCTGGGCTTGATGTCAGCTGGCATTATAAGCTGACATCAACCCCAGCCCTATTACCCCACTGCCACCACTACAGGGCAATGGGAAGAACGAGGCTAAGTACCACAATTGGCACATCCTATGGATGCGCCATTTCTGGGGCGGCTGACGGCTGGTGTTTCTAGCCTGGGAGGGGGCCAATATTCATGGCACCCTTCATGGGCTATTAATATCAGCCCCCAGCTGTCTGCCTAGCCTTTGCTAGCTATTAAAATAGGGGGACACCACGTCATTTTTTTGGGGGGGGTCCCCCATTTTAATAGCTAGTAAAGGCTAGGTATTCAGCTGGGGGCTGACATTAGTAGCCTGGGGAGCTCCGTGGGTATTACCCCCTTCCCAGGCTTCAAACATCTGCCCCAGCCGTCTGCTTAACCTCTGCTAGAGACTAGAATTACGGGGAACCCCACAACAATTTTTTTTTTATAAATCCTTTATTTTAAAACTAAATGAAAAGTACAGTAACCAACACTGTCACTGTACTCATTATATATATGACTGACATGTTTCTATCTATCTAATCTATGTGTGATGCTCTATTCTTACTGTTCTAAATTGTACCGATGTTATAACTGTATATGGCTGCTGAATTGCCGGCTTTTTTAAAGAGACGGGTGCGTGAAAGTCGGAGTGCACTAGTGTGTTCTGAGTGCCCTGCTATGTTTTTCATGCACCCTCCTATATACCCTGCCTGCGTGTCTGCCTATATATTCTGCCTGCCTGACATGTTTCATTGAGCACTGTTCCCATCAATTTTTGACCTTCTGCAGACCGCCCGGGGGGGGGGGGGGGACCACCAGAAAAGTGCTCGAGTTTCCCATAGACTTACATTGGGCTCGTTGCTCGGGTCGAGCACCCGAGTATCACGATGTGCTCGGCCCGAGAGCATTTTAGTGCTAGCTCATCACTAGTGAAGTAGTCAAAACTTCACGGCTGCTGCACTCTGCACACTGAGTGCTAACTTAGCTCTGCTGAGTATAAAGCCTCATTCAGACGTTTGTCATGCATGGCCATCTGAATGAGGCGTCACCGCTACTTCTGCAAAGCGCTGTAGACGAGATGAATATGTCATTGGTTGCTGAGCTCTGTACATTGAAGTTGAATGTGGAGAGCACAGTAGCCAGTGATAAAGTCCTCTCGTCAAATGCGCTTTGCGCAGGCAGCAGTAGAGCCTCACTCAGAAGTCTGTGCATCACGGTCATCTGAATGAGGCACTACACTGACTGGGCAGAGCTGAGTCAGTGTTCAGAGTGCTGCAGCTTGATGATCACACTGCTGAGCAAATTACAGTAAGCAAATTGCTGTAGTTTACATTGGTCTGATTAATTATATCTTAATATCAGTGCCTATTTTTTGATACAGAACTCAAAATATTTTGCATCAATATAAAGTTAGAGAAGCATATAATATAGAACTCAATATAAAATTATTTCCTTTGTTTGTAAAGTATATTATTTAAAAAGTAATGCTGTTATTTCTCCCACCGGTTGCTTTATTGCTGATTTATTATTTTTTTTCTGGTTCCATATTATAAAAAGTCACTCCCTGTAACGATTGCAGTCGCAGAAGGAGCGAACGCGACCGTGCTCGTGTGGGAGGGGGGCTCGCCAACGCCAGCGCCTATTTCAGCTGGATGTGCATCCGAGGACGCACATTCAGCTGAAATGTATTGCAGCGCAGAGACCGGCCATGTCCTTGCACTGCAATACACACTGCTGGCCAATCGGAGGCGGGCAGCTGACGTCAGTGTGCCAGTCACGAGCAGCATATGGCAGTGTCATCATGCATTGCCCATAGCGACATGGAAGAACAGGGAACATTATTACAGGATGGATCCTGGATTGGGGGCATTATACTATGATCGGGGACATTATTGTTAGAAAAGAACTGGATGAGGACATTATACTAGGTTGGGGGACATTACTACCAGAATGGTGGACATTATACCAGGAAGAGTCTCTCTCTGCAAGACTATGAGACTCACAGAGAATCATATCTGTCCAAAGAACATTCTCCCTGAAGCTTAGTGGCTTGTAAATATACATTTTAGCAAGTTCCAGTCTCGTTATTCTGTGATTTGCTTTCCACAGTGGTTTCCTCCTTAGGCATCTCCATGAAGTAGACTTAGGCTAACACAGCGACGGATGACACTGATGTACCTTGACCTTGAAGTTCATCTGTAATTTTTTTGGAAGTTGTTCTGGGCTATTTGGTTACCATTCGTATTTTCCGTCTCAATTTGTCACCTTAGTTTAACAGGTCCCTAAGATCAAATTATTTTCAATCTTTTCTAGTGGGTACCATCATTTTTGCCCAGGCCATTATTTTTATTTTTTATTTTTGTGTTGAACCACAATTCAAAAGCAATGTCTGATTTCCATTAGTTAATATTCAGTAATATTCAATCAATTTAAATTGAAAATTACTTGTCAGTTTCAAGTTATTTCAGTGACCATTGTCGGTTTTTCTTACTTTAACAGAAGGGCACCAACAATTTTGTCCATGTTTGTACGTAAGCGTTACATATATATTAAGTTTTATTATGGGTTAAATTCAGAAAAAAAAAACATTATGTAATTTTTTTTTTTACTCCATTTACCAATCACCATAAATTAAATGTTCTGTTCAATGTAATTAACGGGATGCTACGATAACAGGCATACCAAATATGGCCAATTTTCTTTCATGCACTTTCATTTTTTCCTCCCAGTCTTCTAAGAATCATAACTTTTTTTAGATTTTTCTCAACATAGCCATATGAGGGATTTAAGAATTTAGGTACCCACTGAGAGGTTTGCCATGACTTGGCAGTAGGCTTCATACAGTCTGGTCAGATTCAGAATGTTAGGCCACGGCCCCACTATCAGTATTCGGTCAGTATTTTTTCTCAGGAGTGGGAGCCAAAACCAGGAGTGGGTGATAAATGCAGAATTGGTGACTTGTTTCTGTTATACCTTTTCTCTGATTGTTCCTCACCTGGTTTTGGCTCCCACTCCTGAGAAAAAATACTGACCGAATACTGATAGTGGGGCCTGGCCTTAAACTAAGAACCTCATGTTCGTGTTTTGTAAATTTTTTGCCTGGCGGCACTAGATCAATGTGTGATTTTTGGACGTGTGATCCATGTCTTTCTCTAAAGCTATGCCATATGAGGGATTGTTTTCTTGCATGAAAAGTTATAGTTTTAAGTGACAATTTATTTTTTCCTTACAATGTACTGGAAAATGAAGAAAAATTCCAAATTTGATGAAATGATGAAAATAAAGCAATTTCACCATTGATTTTCTGGGTTTGCTTTTACAGTGTTCATTGTGTGCTAAAAATTATCTAGCAACATGATTCTTCAGGTCAGCATGATTATGGCAATACCAGACTTGTTTTTTTCTTTATTTAAGTTGGTAAAAGAAAAATTGTGTTGCTAGTAACTTTTTTTTTTTCTTCAATGGAGTTGTATGAAGACTTGCTATTTTGCATGGTGAACTTTAATTTTCATTGGTATCAATCAATTTTTGGAAAATATGATGTTTTGATTGCTTATTATTGCATTTTTTGGGGAACATGCAGCAACTGAAATACAGCAATTACGCTTTATTTGCTTTACAGCATTTAACATACAATTTACAAAAAATGCAGCACCAGCTATCCGATGTATGGGTGCAAAGCTTCCCAGGCAATGCCTAATCCTCCAAATAAAGTATAAAAAGGGAACAGCAGCACTCCGGTTTCAAAAAAATGTGATGTTTATTCGCTCAACATGGCAACGTTTTGGTGCATGTGTGAACCTTTCTTAAGCAAAGTACAAGTGTATATTATGGGATATACAGCATATAGGTACATCAATTATGTGAACAATCATATACAATCTCATAAAATACATGAATATAAAGTTCTTTATGTGTTACATCCAGTTCCATACATAAACAAATAGAATTTCCTTACCACAGTGCCACGGTCCAAAGTGCATATTGTATTCAACAGCTATTAAAGTGCAAAATAAAATATAATTGCTCAAATTAAGACACTTGTAAAATTAATATCAATCCTGACTCACCCCATCAAGAGCGCATGTTACGTTCATATATCACCGCCGCCGGCGTATAACAAACTCTACTGTGCATGTCTGTGATGTAATTACTTAAAGAAAAAATCACCGCTAGTGTGCACTGCCTTACTGAAGTGGCAAGTTAAATAACAGATAGATCGGACTTTTGCTGCTGTGGAGTTAATTTTTTTATTCCAGCCTCAAACAGGGCTTCTTCGTAAGAGGACCAAGATGGCAGTGAATGGGCTCTTGAGTATGTGCCTTGCAGCCATTGTAACACAATAATAACCCTGTGATCACATCACTGGGAAAGGCTGCATGCACACCCTGGCAACCAAGCCAGTCAACCTGACAGCGACTGACACCAACATATTAGTGGTTAAACAACAGCATTACAAGTGTAATGCTGATGGGTGTGGACCCACTGCGCCACGACCTGGAGAGGCGTGACTAAGCGTTTACCGAGTCTTCACTAGGGTCTCTGATGGTGAGGATAGGCTGGGCCAGTAGATGCCAGGTACCACATCAGGGCAGTCTCCGGGACTGCAGCAGCTGACCAGAGGGTCAGGGACATGGGTACGAAGTACTGGAGGGTGAGACAGAAACCTAGTCAGATGGTTCAAGGTCAAGGCAGGCAGCATAAGTTCACTTTTCAAAGCCGGAGTAAGGAATGGAAATGTCAAACAAAGCGAGTAAACAGGTTGGGTCGATAGCGGGGGACAGAATACAAAGATATGCATAAACCAGGTAATAGCAGGTTAGGAGCGAACATTCAGACTAGGAATGGAGGGTGGCGTCGCCTGCTAGCAGGTGATAGGCTGAGGAGGCAAATCTCTGCAGGACAGAGTGAATACAAATTTCTGCCGAGTTCGGCCGCACCCCCTTATGACTCACAACCAGCACAAGTCAACTCAGAGCGATGGTCGGGTAATGGGTGAAGAAGAGTGAAACACACGGTGAGTAGGGCGGCACTTAGAAGGCGTGTGAGTGGCTGGCGTAACAGTATCCCCCTCTTTTGCCCCTCCTCTTTTGATCAGACCAAAGGAGAAATCTTTCAAGGACAGCAGCAGCGCAGATGTTTTCCGCAGGCTCCCAAGATCTCTCCTCTGGACCAGAACCCTTCCAAATGATTAAATGGAATGTCTTCACTCTTGGAATGTCTTCACTCTTGGAATCCAGAATGTCTTTGACCTCAAAGATGTCCGAAGGCCACTCAGGAATGGAAGTAGAAGCAGAAGTATGGACCTTGGAGAAGAGATTTAAGACCAACGGCTTCAGGAGTGAAACATGATTCACTGGGGGTTGAAGACAGTAGGTCACTGGATTAAGTTGCCTGAGGATTTTGTATGGACTGAGGTATCGGGAAACAAACTTGTATGACGGCACCTTCAGGTGAATATTCCGGAATGACAGCCAGACTTTATCTCTAGGAAGATACTGAGGCAGCGAACCTCTCTTCTTCTCTGCATGAGTTTTCACCCGAGACACGGTCTTAAGGAGGGAAGCCTGAGTCTGCTGTCAGATCTGTACAAAGTCGCTGTACGATGCATCAGCTACTGGTACCCCGGAGGAAGCAGACATAGGAGAGTGCACTTGAGGAGGCTGGGAGTACACCACGAAGAATGGAGATGCTCCGGAAGACTGCCCAACCTGGTTAATGTAGGAATACTCCACCCAAGGGAGTAGTTGTACCAAGTCATCCTGACAGGCAGAGATAAAATGGTGACAGTAGTTCTCAAGAATTTGATTAACCCGTTCTACTTGTCCCCCTTGGTCTGCAGATGGTACACGGAGGAAAAGTCCACCTGGACATTCAGCAGTTTGCACAGAGCTCTCCAAAACTTTTAGGTGAACTGGATTCTGTGATCAGAGACTATGTGGAGAGGAAAACCGTGGAGATGAAACACATGATAGAAGAACTGCGTAGCGAGCTTAGGAGTGGAGGGAAGGCCAGCCAGAGGAATGAAGTGAGCCATCTTAGAGAATCAATACACCACAACCCAGATGGTGTCATAACTCTCAGAGAGAGACGGGTCCGTGATGAAGTCCATAGCAATATGTTGCCAGGGAGCAGAAACCAGCAGAGGCTGGAGGAGATCAGCAGGCTTGTCCCTGGAAGCCCTGTTTCTGGAAGACTGTGAACAGGCGATTACCAAGTCCCAGACATCCTTGACCAGCGAGGGCCACCAGAAGCAACAAGCAATCAGCTGAGTGAACTTGCGTATGCCCATATGACCAGCCAACTTGTATTTTTGTCCCCAGGACAGAACAATGGTTTTGCCCTGAGAAATGTCTTTAAAAAGGACAGGGACTGCTTCAATAATCCTGGTCTGGTCAATGATGTACTGCGGTTTCTCCATGACATTGGTCACATCAAAGGATCGAAACACAGAATCTGCTTTGACATTCTTCTCCGCAGGACAGAAGTGTAGCTTGAAGTTAAAATGAGTGAAGAAGAATGCCCACCTGTTTTGATGAGTATTCACCTGCTAGGTGGTTTGTAGTAAGGTCAGATTTTTATGGTCTGTGTATATTATTACCTGAGAGCTAGTGCCTTCCAGGAGATGTCGCCATTCGTCGAGCGCCATCTTGATAGCCATAATCTCATGACCCCCACTGGTATAATTTCGCACAGCTGGCAAAAACAGTTTGGAGAAAATAAACACAAGTGAAAAACTTATCTGAAGAAGTTCTTTGCAGGAGCACTGCCCCACCACCAATAGAAGAGGCATCTACCTCCAATAGAAACTGCTTATTGGGATTGGGGTGATGCAGCACCGGAGCGCTCATGAAGGCCTATTTCAAATGCTGGAAGGTAAACATGGCCAACTCAGGGCAGACTCTGGCATTATTCCCCTTCTTGGTTAAGGCAGAGATAGGTGCCATAAGGGACGAGAAGTGCAGAATACATTGCCTGTACGAGTTGGCGAAACCCATGAGGCACTGGATGGCAGCCAGACCTTGAAGACGAGGCCAGGAGAGAACAGCAGAAACCTTCTCTGGATCCATCTCAAGACCCTGGTTGGAAACAATGTAGCCAAGAAAAGGCAAGGAGGTTTTTTCAAAGACCCATTTGGACAACTTGGCAAACAAATTGTTCTCCTCTAGACGCTGCAGAACTTGACAGACATGTCTCCTGTGAGTAGGTAGATCAGGGGAGAATATCAGGATATTGTCCAAGTACACAACTACGGAAACATAGAGGAGATCCCGGAAGATGTCATTAATGAACTCCTGAAACATGTCAGGTGCATTACACAGACCAAAACGCATGACAAGATACTCGTAGTGACCATCACAGGTATTAAAGGCTGTTTTCCGTTCATTGCTTTTACAGATACGGATCAAGTTGTAAGCCCCTCACAGATGCAATATGGTGAAAATCTTAGCTCCACGAATCCTGTCAAATAGCTCTGAAATCAAACGCAGGGGGTGCATGTTCTTTATAGTGATTTTGTTAAGACCTCAATAGTCTATACAGAGGCATAAGGAACGATACTTCTTGAAGGTGTTGTCCAGTCAAAAGTGATAAGTCTGCAGTCACTGTGTGTGACTGCAGATTTATGAATCTCCCCAGCTCAGGCACTGTGTACTTCGAGGATTCGGTATGAAACCCGGTATCTATATGTTATGTATACCCCTGGCCAGTGGGCGCAGCCTTGCTCTCCATACACTTGTATTGAGCGAGGCCGTGCCTTCTAGTCGGACGCACCCACTGTCCGTCCACGTCACTAGATGAGGCGTGGCCTTGCTCCATACAAGTGTATGGAGTGAGGCGGCACTGAATGGCCGAGGTATGTATAATGTATACAAAGCCTCCAGTCCTGGGTCTCACACAGAGTGACTGCAGACTTATTACTTTTGACCGGACAACCCCTTTAATCATGAAGATTAAACTGGCACCGGCTGTCACGGGTGTGTCAGGTGTAATAGACAGTCGCTCTGGATCTGGCTGTAGTAGGTTACTGCGCTTGGCATTACAGACGCCTTCTTAATCCTTCTTCCTTTAAGACCCAGCGGCAACCTCCCTCCTGCTGCTGATCGACACACCCTTTCCTGCTAGTTAAAAACACTAATTTTGCTCCAGTGAATCACCAATGATACTTCTATGTATCTTTGTGCAGGCTTGGAGCACTAGCAGTCGGCTAGCTTCTTCTCTGGTGCCCTTGGAAGACAGTTGGCGTTACTCCTCTGGTGTCTGCTCAAGCTACGTTTATCCCCTTTGTTTGTCTACCTTGTTGTCTTTAGTTTGTAGTGAGGCCTGATCAGTGCTCATCCCTCTCCCTCCCTATCTAGGGCCAAGCTCTAGGGACATCCAGGGCTTAGGGTCCTGTGAAGACCCGGGGTCTTCCGTGGGCATAGCGCTGCTCAGACAACACAGGGTGATGGTAAACAGTGTGGCAATACTTTATTGAACTACAAAGCGGACAATAAACACATAGAACAGTCCCAGCAAATACCCAAGATGGTACAACGTTACACAGTCTCACCCTTCCTTGTCCGTCCGCCTGGGATAGAAAAGCTGTGACTTTGGAGACTTCCAGGGCTGACTACCTCAACCAGTGGCTCCCCGCTACTCGTGGGCCCCCACAGAGAGAAGGTATCGGCAAGCTTAGGAAGCTAGCAGTCCATCGAGGTACAAGGCCAGGAGACCTGAGGGTCCCAACCTGGCCTCCCTGAGTGTTTCGTGGGTTGCAGGCCACCGGTGGGTCCCTCCTGGCAACCCCAAACAACATATCCATGGGGCCAGGTGACTTCCTTTTTCCACTCTCGTCTCCCCAAAATGTATCCATGTCTCTCTGATGGTCAATGGAGCAGATCCGAATCTTTCCAGTCAGGGCCGGTACCCTTAGGCTAGAATCATATAGAATACAAATCTGAGTCTCTTTGGGTAATGCCACGCAATCCATCTGCTGTCCTGAATGATGTCTCTCATTCTCCTTGTAAAGTCTTTCTGATGCTCCTTGATTCTCCCTCCCAAGTCTGACTGCTACAAAAACACATGTCCCTTCTGCTTCTCTGGGCTCTGCCCACTGAATGGCAGAACTGCTCTCACCCCCCCCCCCCAAAGCTAAGTGTGCATTAGTGGAGGTATCTTTTTCAGGTGACCTCATCACCCTGGGTCTACATGTGAGACTCCCTGTGGTGAAGGCTCTGCCGGATCTTCTTTCAACACTTACACAATGGGCCTAGACAATTTTTTGAACAATGGTTAGAGGTTCCTGAGATACTATTGAGATTAGTGGAATGCTGGACACTTTACAAGTTAAATTAGTGTACATAAACTGACGAGAAAGGAGAACATTAGTAAAACACAGCCAGCAATCTCTAATAAAACACAATAATGTATTTCTCTTGGATTAACAAATCTAATCGTCTGGCTAATTAAGATTTTCCTCTGTATTGTCACAGGTCCTGCTTGGCGATAGGTGTGGAACCTATACAGGAACGGTAGGGTAGGTAGGGTAATATTAGATCTGTCTAGGGGTCTCCACTCCCCCTTTCCCTAAGGTTTGGGCTTCCTCCCCCTCTTCCCTTTATGTTGCACTTTGTCTTTCCCCTACCTTATGAGACTATCACTGGTCTTGCATAAATAGAAAAAAAAAAGCTGACACGTGGTTTTATTTGAGTGGTTTTTTTTTCGGGTGTGTTTTTTTTTCTTTCTCCTTTGGTTCATGGATCCTGTTGCAGAGCTGGTAAAGCAGCTGCTCAGGCTGTCTCTGGAGGTGGGTGACCTCCACTATGAGATTCAGCAGCAGCAACAGTGGCTGCAGGTCTCTAATTTTGGGGTCTCTGCGGGTAGGCCGGTCCAGCTTGAACCCAAGGTTGGTCACCCGGACAGGTTTTCAGAAGGTATGGACAAGTTTTTTGTGTTCAAGGAAGCTTGCAAACTGTATTTTAAAGTTCGTCCTTACTCATCTGGAGATGAGGAGCACCGAGTCGGGATTGTGATCTCACTACTGCATGGAGATCCTCAATCCTGGGCTTTCTCTTTGCCACAGGGTTCGGTTTGTCTCCAGTCTGTGAAGGTTTTTTTGGGGGCTCTAGCCCTCATATATGATGATCCTGCCCGAATCTCCTTGGCTGAGTCCAGGATGCGTTGCCTTCAGCTGGGGAATCGGTCAGTAGAGACGTATAGCTCCAAATTCCGCAGATGGGCAACTGATACAAAATGGAATGACCCTGCTCTCAGAAGCCAATTTTGTCAGGGCCTTATTGAAAGGTTAAAAGATGCTTTGGCAGTGTATGAAACCCCAGAGTCCATGGAGCCTGCCATGTCTTTAGCCATACGTGTTGATAGACGCCTTCGGGATAGGTGGGTGAGACCGCATTCTCCAGAGCCCTCTTTTCGGGGTTATGCCCCTTTGCCGGGGGAGCAGTCTGGGGGTGAACCAGTACTGGTTCATGTAGTTAGGAGGTGCCCCTGCATCGTACCTTTCCCCTGAGATCCGCAAAAAAAAGGGCATGTGTTTTTTTGTGGAAAAAGGGACATCCTATTGGGGCCTGTCCCTTGATTTCTAAGCAAAATGAAACCTGATTAACCCTTGGTAATCAGAGTTGGATTATCAAGGGGTGCGTTTATCATCAACCTGCAGTTCTCGGTTTGTCCTGACAGCAGAGGTGGTGCTAGGGAGCAAGACTGAGAATATTTCTGTGTTTGTTGACAGTGGAGCTGGAGTCAGCATGATTGATGCTGAGTTTGTGAGAATTCATAGTCTTGCTTGCTGTACTTTAGCTAAGGCCATTCCCATCTTCGCCATCGACTCAGCGCCACTTGCACAGAAAGCTCTAACTCAGATTCTACATAATGTAAGACTGAGGGTGGGGTCGATTCATTGTGAGATAATCCCCTGCTATGTCCTGGACGGTCTTCCCACTCCAATTGTACTGGGTCTGCCCTGGTAGGTGAAACATAATCCGATAGCGGATTGGCAATCCAGAGAGATCATTGAGTGGGGAGATTACTGCCAATGGAACTGTTTAAACATTTCTCTTTCTACAGTCTCTACAGAGACCTTACCTGCATTTCTGTATTTCTGTCTGGTTTTGAGGAAGTTTTTTCTGAGAGGCGGTGTCAGGATTTGCCTCCTCATCGTGCATATGACTGTCCTATTAACCTAGTTTAAGAAACCTCGGCACTCACAATTAGAGATGAGCGTTGTTCTACTCGAACTGTTCGCCAATCTCAAATTCGAGCTGTTTTGGGCGGTGTTCGAGCCGGTCGGCGAACACGAACAATTTGAGAAAAATTCGGCTGTTCGAGGTTATGTTCGATAACTGTTCGTGCACCAAAATCATAACTGGATTTTTTCTCAGTAATGATGAAAATTAATGTTAATACGCAGTTTGAGTGTACAGCGGGGCGGGGGGAGGGGCAGGGGATGGATCTCTGCAGGAACAATGAAGATCTCCATTTTTTTTTCTCTTTCCCGCATTTGCAGTGGGGAGGTGCAATCTGTCAGCCTATCAGCAGCGCACACACGGAGCGAAGTGCTTTTTTTTACACAAGCAAGGGCATGTGTGATTGGCAGTGTATGTCACATGTCCTTGCCCTATAAGACCAAGCCATTTTCCCCGTCGCCACCATTTTCTCACTGCTGCAGCTGCGTGTTAGACGGCACCGCTGTTGCTGTGTGCGCTATACCTTGTTAATTTCAAGCCAATTTTCGCACAAATATACAGATAGCTTGGGAGTAGGGAATAGTTGTGATTGCAGTCCTTTTAAGGACTAGGTTACAGCATTTCCTACGACTTTTATCAAGCAGGTCTGTGCTCTTAAATAGATAGATTGTGGGAGTAAAGACTAATTGTAATTGGAGTCCTTTTCAGGACTAGGTTACATCAGATCCTATCAGTTTTTGCCAGGCAGGTCTGTGCCAGTGCTGTGCAAGTTTTTTTCACAGCATTTGGCTGAATCTAGCAAAGCTAATCCTTTTTGGCCTATTGCAGAGTGTGTTAGTCAGTGGAGTAGCCTATCTGTGTTGCAAGATATACCACCTGTGTATAGAATACCAAATTTTTTACTGCACCTAGTGAAGTAAAATCTTTTGGGCATAGCATCATTCTATTAGTCCATCTATACTGACCTCCATCAGGTTGCAAACTGAATATAATTTTTTTCTGCATCTAGCTCTGAAAAAATATTTGGGCTTCTAGCAGTGTGTGGGACTTGGTCTATTAGTCCATCTATACTGACCTCCATCAGGTTGCAAATTAAAAATAATTTTTTTTCTTCATTTAGCTCTGAAAAAATATTTGGGCTTCTAGCAGTGTGTGGGACTTGGTCTATTAGTCCATCTATACTGACCTCCATCAGGTTGCAAATTAAAAATAATTTTTTTCTTCATTTATCTCTGAAAAAATATTTGGGCTTCTAGCAGCGTGTGGGACTTGTTCTATTAGTCCATCTATACTGACCTCCATCAGGTTGCAAATTAAAAATATTTTTTTTCTGCATCTAGCGCTGAAAAAATATTTGGGCTTCTAGCAGTGTGTGGGACTTGGTCTATTAGTCCATCTATACTGACCTCCATCAGGTTGCAAATTAAAAATAATTTTTTTCTGCATCTAGCTCTGAAAAAATATTTGGGCTTCTAGCAGTGTGTGGGACTTGGTCTATTAGTCCATCTATACTGACCAACATCAGGTTGCAAATTGAATAAAAAAATTTTCTGCATCTAGCTCTGAAAAAATATTTGGGCTTCTAGCAGTGTGTGGGACTTGGTCTATTAGTCCATCTATACTGACCTCCATCAGGTTGCAAATTAAAAATAATTTTTTTCTTCATTTAGCTCTGAAAAAATATTTGGGCTTCTAGCAGTGTGTGGGACTTGTTCTATTAGTCCTTCTATACTGACCTCCAGCAGGTTGCAAATTGAATATAATTTTTTTCTGCATCTAGCTCTGAAAAAATATTTGGGCTTCTAGCGGTGTGTGGGACTTGGTCTATTAGTCCATCTATACTGACCTCCATCAGGTTGCAAATTAAAAATAATTTTTTTCTGCATCTAGCTCTGAAAAAATATTTGGGCTTCTAGCAGTGTGTGGGACTTGGTCTATTAGTCCATCTATACTGACCTCCATCAGGTTGCAAATTAAAAATAATTTTTTTCTGCATCTAGCTCTGAAAAAATATTTGGGCTTCTAGCAGTGTGTGGGACTTGGTCTATTAGTCCATCTATACTGACCTCCATCAGGTTGCAAATTAAAAATAATTTTTTTCTGCATCTAGCTCTGAAAAAATATTTGGGCTTCTAGCAGTGTGTGGGACTTGGTCTATTAGTCCATCTATACTGACCTCCATCAGGTTGCAAATTAAAAATAATTTTTTTCTGCATCTAGCTCTGAAAAAATATTTGGGCTTCTAGCAGTGTGTGGGACTTGGTCTATTAGTCCATCTATACTGACCTCCATCAGGTTGCAAATTGAATAAAAAAATTTTCTGCATCTAGCTCTGAAAAAATATTTGGGCTTCTAGCGGTGTGTGGGACTTGGTCTATTAGTCCATCTATACTGATCTCCATCAGGTTGCAAATTAAAAATAATTTTTTTCTGCATCTAGCTCTGAAAAAATATTTGGGCTTCTAGCAGTGTGTGGGACTTGGTCTATTAGTCCATCTATACTGACCTCCATCAGGTTGCAAATTAAAAATAATTTTTTTCTTCATTTAGCTCTGAAAAAATATTTGGGCTTCTAGCAGTGTGTGGGACTTGTTCTATTAGTCCTTCTATACTGACCTCCAGCAGGTTGCAAATTGAATATAATTTTTTTCTGCATCTAGCTCTGAAAAATTATTTGGGCTTCTAGCGGTGTGTGGGACTTGGTCTATTAGTCCATCTATACTGACCTCCATCAGGTTGCAAATTAAAAATAATTTTTTTCTGCATCTAGCTCTGAAAAAATATTTGGGCTTCTAGCAGTGTGTGGGACTTGGTCTATTAGTCCATCTATACTGACCTCCATCAGGTTGCAAATTAAAAATAATTTTTTTCTGCATCTAGCTCTGAAAAAATATTTGGGCTTCTAGCAGTGTGTGGGACTTGGTCTATTAGTCCATCTATACTGACCTCCATCAGGTTGCAAATTGAATAAAAAAATTTTCTGCATCTAGCTCTGAAAAAATATTTGGGCTTGTAGCGGTGTGTGGGACTTGGTCTATTAGTCCATCTATACTGACCTCCATCAGGTTGCAAATTAAAAATAATTTTTTTCTGCATCTAGCTCTGAAAAAATATTTGGGCTTCTAGCAGTGTGTGGGACTTGGTCTATTAGTCCATCTATACTGACCTCCATCAGGTTGCAAATTAAAAATAATTTTTTTCTTCATTTATCTCTGAAAAAATATTTGGGCTTCTAGCAGCGTGTGGGACTTGTTCTATTAGTCCATCTATACTGACCTCCATCAGGTTGCAAATTAAAAATATTTTTTTTCTGCATCTAGCGCTGAAAAAATATTTGGGCTTCTAGCAGTGTGTGGGACTTGGTCTATTAGTCCATCTATACTGACCTCCAGCAGGTTGCAAATTGAATATAATTTTTTTCTGCATCTAGCTCTGAAAAAATATTTGGGCTTCTAGCGGTGTGTGGGACTTGGTCTATTAGTCCATCTATACTGACCTCCATCAGGTTGCAAATTAAAAATAAATTTTTTCTGCATCTAGCTCTGAAAAAATATTTGGGCTTCTAGCAGTGTGTGGGACTTGGTCTATTAGTCCATCTATACTGACCTCCATCAGGTTGCAAATTAAAAATAATTTTTTTCTGCATCTAGCTCTGAAAAAATATTTGGGCTTCTAGCAGTGTGTGGGACTTGGTCTATTAGTCCATCTATACTGACCTCCATCAGGTTGCAAATTGAATAAAAAAATTTTCTGCATCTAGCTCTGAAAAAATATTTGGGCTTCTAGCGGTGTGTGGGACTTGGTCTATTAGTCCATCTATACTGACCTCCATCAGGTTGCAAATTAAAAATAATTTTTTTCTGCATCTAACCCAGCCAATAGTTTTGGCCTAATACCACAGTTTGGCCACTCAGCTCTGCTCGGTTACCATCCATTGTTTTTTTGTGCAAACAACTCCAGAGTTGTGAATTAGTTAACCACCAAAATGAGTGGAAAAAGGCCTGCTGCTGGTGGAAAGGGGAATAGGCGTGTTGGGAAGGGGAAAAAAGGTTGTGTCCGTGGGGTAGGTGCAGAAGAAAGACCATCTTCCAGCCAAACTAAAATGTCTACTTCTTTTAGCGGACAATGTGATAAGATCCCTTTCTTACGGCCACGCCAATCGCTACAAATTCCAGATGAGGCACAAAAACAGCAGGTGCTTCAACGGATATCAAGTGCTCCTTTAAGTGGGCTCTCCTCCACATCAACTTCAACATCACAAATACTCCAGTCCTCAAAGGTGTCACCCAAATCGCACTTGCTTCCTCACAGCTCCCAAATCTCCAGCTGCCCGTCTGAGTATGAGGTAGAACAGATGGTTGAGTCTGCAGAGCTGTTTACTCATACTATAGCCTGGGAATCAGAGGTCGACTCCAGCGCTTCTGTGAATCCAGACGAGGAAATGATCTGCACTGATGCCCAGAATCTTTATGAGTCGGATCCAGGACCAGACGCAGAAGGTTCTGACCATAATGTAGACCCTCATTCCCAAACTGTAACTCCTGTTGGTGGAGACAATGAGGAAGACGATGATAAGACTCAAATACCTGATTGGAGCGACAACTTTAGTTTTTTGTCAGGGCAGGAACAGGTTGGCTCTGAGGACGACGGGTGTGATAACGCACAGGGTGATGATGATGAGGTCGGAGATCCCACTTACTGTCAACCCACAGTCAGCCAAGAGATGAGGTCAGCAGAGGAGGTGGAGGAAGATGCTAGTGACGACGAGGTCAGGTTGCGCCTTCCTGGACAGAGACGTAGTACTGGAAGCACGTCAACAACTGCATCCTCAAACACAACTCTGCCTCTCACCACAAGTCGTGGTGGCTCTTCAGGTCGCATGGGTGCTAAGCCTTGCATAGCCTGGGCATTTTTTCAGATCGATAAAGATGACCCAACTCGTGTTATCTGTAACATTTGTCAGCAAAAGCTAAGTAGAGGCCAAAAAATACATAGTTTGAGTACTTCATGCATGAACCGGCACATGGACATGAAGCATAAGTTGCAGTGGGAAGCTCAGTGTGCTACAATGCGGCCTAGCCGGCCGGGCCAACCACCGTCTGCCATATCTTGTGCATCCGCGGCCTCTTCATCCTCTGTGACTGGGGGGACAGCAGTCACACCTGTTTTGGGGCGCAGACCTGCCACCTCTTTACCCGCAACAGCCAGCGTGATTGGCAGGTCATCATTTTCTTTGGAGGTGGTAACACCAGCTGGTCTTGAGCGCTGTCCGACATCGATAGCACCACCTTTGGATCAAGGCAACCTAACATGTCCGCCTGCATCTTCCTCACAGACCGGCAGTTTGCCGGGGACACCCTTATCAACCCCGTCTAAGCACAATAGCCAGCCCTCGGTCCCTCAGATGTGGACAAGTAAAAGACCATTTCCTCCTAGCCATGAGAAAGCTAAGAGGTTGAATTTCACCATCTGCAAGCTCTTGGCTACAGAAATGCTGCCTTTCCGCCTGGTGGACACAGAGGATTTTCGAGACCTTATGTCCGTCGCAGTGCCCCAGTACCAGATGCCCAGTCGGCACTACTTCTCAAAGAAAGGTGTGCCTGCGCTCCACCAGCATGTCGCACACAACATCACCGCTTCTTTGAGAAACTCTGTGTGTGACAGGGTGCATTTCACCACAGACACTTGGACGAGTAGGCATGGACAGGGGCGTTACATGTCGCTGACTGGGCACTGGGTAACTATGGTGACAGCAGGACAAGGGGCTGCTGTCCAAGTCTTGCCGTCCCCACGAGTTGTGCGTCAATCCTCTTTATGTCAAAGTTCCTCCACTGCTTCTGCCTCCTCAACCTCCTCTCGGTCTTCCACCTGCACCCAAAGCCTGTCTGGTCATGCCACAAGCTTTCTAACTGCGCAGAAGGGATCCTGCACACCTCCTTACTATGCTGGCAGTAGGGCTCAACGTCGTCAGGCGGTTTTTACATTGAAATGTCTGGGAAATGTGAGTCACACAGCTGAGGAGTTGTGGTCAGCTCTGGAGAACCAATTTCATGAATGGTTGTCTCCACTGGACCTGAAACCAGGGAAGGCCGTGTGCGACAATGCTGCAAACCTGGGTGCGGCCCTTCGCCGGGGCAATGTCACACACGTGCCTTGTATGGCTCACGTGTTGAACCTGGTTGTCCAGCAATTTTTAGCCCACTATCCCAGACTAGATGGCCTTCTGCAGAGGGCACGGTCGCTGTGTGCTCACTTCCGCCGTTCGCATCCCGCAGCTCAGCGACTTACATCTCTACAGAAGTCGTTGGGCCTGCCACTTCACCGGCTAAAATGCGATGTGCCTACCCGGTGGAATTCAACTCTGCACATGTTGCAGCGACTGTGGCAGCACCGACAAGCCCTGGTGCAATACGTTCTGACATATAGCCTGGGCCAACGAGATTCAGAGGTGGGGCAAATCACGCTGGAGGAGTGGTCTCAGATCAGGGACCTATGCACCCTTCTGCACAGTTTTGAAATGGCGACGAAGATGTTTAGTGCTGACGATGCCATTATCAGCATGACTATTCCGGTGATTTACATGCTGGAGCACATGTTAAACAGAATTCGGAGTCAGGTGGTGGCACAAGAGGAGGTGGAGGAAGTAGAGGAGGAGGAGTTGTATGCGGAAGGGCTAACATCTGCAAGGTCCAGACGGTCGGCAGCACCAAGGCGGCAGGCATGTGAGGGTGGGGGAGATGATTTTACCAGGGCGCATGGTAGCAGCCAAACTAGTGAGGAAGGTGCAGGAGCCCAGGAAGAAGTGGAGGACGAACTGATGGAAGACTCATCAGATGAGGGAGACCTTGATCACATTTCTGTTGTGCGAGGTTGGGGGGAGAGGACAGAGGAAGGAAGCATGATTGTTACCTCGCCACCAACACAACAGGGACTTGGTGCTCCTGGATGCGCAACACACATGAGTGCCTTCTTGCTGCACTACCTGCAACATGACCCTCGAATTGTGAGAATTAGAAATAATCCTGACTACTGGGTTGCCACACTGTTAGATCCCCGGTACAAAAGTAAATTTGCAGAAATTATTCCTGCCATAGAAAGGGATGCACGCATGCAGGAGTATCAGCAGAGACTGTTGCAGAATCTTACATGTGCTTTTCCACAAAATACCAGTGGTGCACGTAGTGAATCTCACAGTTCCAACTTGCCAACCGTGGGACCGTCAAGTGTTCAGCACTCAAACCGTAACAGAACCACAGTATCTGCTGGTAACATCAATTTTGCGGAATCATTTCACCACTTTTTTAGCCCATCCTTTGCAAGGCCACAGGAGACAAGAAGTCTGACACATAGTCAACGCCTAGAGACGATGGTACAGGAGTATCTCCAAGTAAACATTGAAGCCACGACTGTGTCACTGGACCCTTGCTCTTTTTGGGCTTCCAATCTGGATAAATGGCCGGAGCTAGCCACTTACGCCTTGGAGATCTTGTCATGCCCCGCAGCCAGCGTTCTGTCTGAACGTTTGTTCAGCGCTGCTGGTGGTGTGCTGACAGATAAGCGCACGCGGCTCTCCACTGATAATGTAGACAGACTCACGTTCATAAAGATGAACAAATCATGGATCCGAAACTACTTTTCTACCCCTGTGTCATCCTGGGGAGAGTAAAAGCTTGATGATTGGTTAAAATCACCCTACCAACCGTTTTAAGCTTTCAAATTACTAATCATGTTTATCTGTATCTTGACTGGAAAATAATTTGGGCTTTGTAGCAGTGTGCAGCACTGATCCTATTAGGCCATCTATAATAAGCTTCACCAGATTTAAAATTAAAAATAATTTTTAGCTGCATCTAGCCCGGAAAATAATTTTGGGGCTCCGAGATGCGCAAGACACATAAGTGCCTTCTTGCTGCACTACCTGCAGCATGACCCTCATATTGTCAGAATTCGAAGTAATCATGACTACTGGGTTGCCACACTCTTAGATCCCCCAAACTTTTCGATCAACCTTTTCATTTTAATAAAGACCAAAAAAATGGTCATTTTTGAAATTATAAGCATTAGCAGGTTGTTAGAAACTGAAATCAAACAGTTTTCAACTCAAAACTTTATTCTAGGTGATGTTACATTTTCACATAGGACCCCTTGTTCGAAAGGAGCTTCTGAACTCTCTCGTCCATTGAATTTGTCAGGTTTTGGATGGTTTCTGCTTCAATTGTTTTGCATGAGGACAGAATACCCTCCCAGAGCTGTTGCTTAGATGTGAACTGCCTCCCGCCATCATAGACACTCCTTTTAATGATGCTCCAAAGGTTCTGAATGGGGTACAGGTCAGGGGAGCATGGGGGTCACACCATAAGTTTGTCCCCTTTTATGCCCATATCAGCCAGAGATGCAGATGTTTTATGTGCAGCATGAGATGGTGCATTATCATGCAGAAAAATGATCTTGCTGTGAAATACACGGTTCTTCTTCTTGAACCATGGCAGGAAGTGCTGTTTGAGAAAATCCACATACATTATGGAGTTCATCTTTAGCGCCTTCAGGGATCCTAAAGGGGCCGACAATCTCTCTCCCCATGATTCCAGCCCAAAACATTACTCCACCTCCTCCTTGTTGGCGCTGTAGCCGTGTTTGCGTGGGGTGTCCATCAACCAGCCATCCTCCACTCCATTCATCTGGACCATCGAGCGCTGCACGGCACTCATCCGTGAACAAAACAGTTTTGAAATCAGTCTTCATGTAATGTTTGGCCCACTGGAGCCGTTTCTGCTTGTGTGAAGTGGATAGAGGAGGTCGACAGGATGGCGTATGCACAGCTGCAAACCTCTGAAGGACCCTGCATCTTGTTGTTCGGGGGACGTTGGAGGCACAAGCAGCTTCAAAAACTTGTCTGCTGCTATGACAAGGCTTTTTTGCCGCTGCTCTTTCAACCTGACGTAATTGCCTGTAGGAAAGAGTCCTCAATTTGCCCTTATCAGCACGCACACGTGTGTACTGTGAATCAGCTACATACTTCTTGATTGCCAAGACACTTCATCCTGATCATCGCACAATGTTGATTGTAGTCATGCCTTGACCTAAACACTCCACAATTTGTTGCTTCTCAGCAGCCGACACATCCTTTTTCTTTCCCATTTTGGCAGAAAATGTAGGCTGCTTAATAATGTGAGACAGCCTTCTTAAGTAGTCTTGCCTTTCATTGGACACACCTGCCAAACTAATTAGCACAGGTGTCTGCAATTGCTTACAGTGATATAAAGAGCCCTGACACACATCACCATCAATGAGTTTAACTGACAAACAAACAAATTCTTCCCTTATCACTCCTAAACACTTTTTGCATAATAATTTGGAACGCGGTGTACATGTGCTTTTCCACAAAACACCAGCGGTTCACGTAGTGAATCTTACAGTTCTAACTTGCCAACCGTGGTCTGTATGGAATTGTTCAATAAAGGGCCCAAAATTAAGATAACATAGATGGGAGAGGTCTCTATGAATAGGAATTCCTAAGTATTTGATACCCTGTGAGGGCCAGGCAAAGGGAAAGTTGGACTGGATGGAATCCTATATGGATTTAGGGAGGGAGACATCGAGGGCCTCAGACTTCGCTGCATTGATTTTAAAATTTTACCATGTAACAAAGTGATCTATTTCAGCCATAACAGCAGGGATGGATATATGTGATTGAGTGATATATACTAGGACATCATCAGCAAATAGAGAGCACTTGTACTCGGTGCCTCCCACCTCAATCCACCTAATATTGGGGTTATGGCGAATTGATGAGAGCAGGTGCTCCGTCACTAGGATGTATAAGAGAGGGGACAGAGGACATCCCTGCCTTGTCCCATTGGTGATTGTGAAAGGTGATGAAAATGTTCTGACGCACCCCCTGGGCCTTGGGACACCCGGAGCCGGACCCTTTTTGGTGGATGCTGGTGGTTGTAGTCTTCGTGGCGGCGATCCGGTTCCGTGGCTCAGGGCGGTCAAACCAGTGGCGGAACTATTTATGTGGTTTTGATGTTTAAATGTCCGACTACGCCACCCGTGGATTGCGGTCAGAGTGAACCGCCGCTACAGGGCAGACCGCTAAGGCTGGTGTTGTGGGTGCAGCAGAGCGTAGCATAACTCCCCACGGGAGGAGTATAGCCTCAGGGCAGTGTATGCGGAGGATGGGGGTGATGGTGCAGGGCAGCAGCAGTAACGACACGGAGTCAGTGATGCAGTTCAGGGCCTTTACTCACAGTTCTTATTATCCAGACCACGTCTGCAGGTAACGGCTGCCCACGTCGTACTGTGCTCACCAGGTGAGGGGCTCAGACAACTCCCAGATAACTTTGGAGCGCTTCACAGGACCCCCTTTGTGTGTCCTTTGTCTGGCCTTTCTTACCAACACTTCTGTCCGGCTGCCTCGGGCCTCCTCTTGGTAAACTTGGCGCCAGTTTCCCTGACCCTATGTGGTGCCTTCCTAGCGGGTGGAGCAAGGGGCTGCGCCACATAAAATGTCAGAGCCTCCGGTTTCTAGCTGAGGGTCGTTTCCTGCCTCCACTAGTTCGGGGACCGGTCTCCCCCTTTGGCCTGACCCCTCCACGCAGGTGGATTCGGGCGTGCGGTGGCGACTCGCCCGTCCGCACCCCTGGGATCCCTTCATTCCTCGTTCCTGGAGCCTTCTCCGCTCCTCTTCCTTCCTTCTCCCTCTTGCAGGCCTGGGCCTCTGTTACTAGGCCCGCCTCCGGAGCAGAGCTCATGCAGAGCCCCTGCTCCCTGCCACTTCTGCTCAGACTTCTCTGCACTGAACTAAGATGGTGCCCACCTTTTATACTCCCTTCTCAATGCACCCAGGAACTGCTTCCTCCCTGCTCCTGCACTGCAGGGTTCCCCTTCCTCAGTGTTCCCTCCCCCCACTCCAGCCAGGGACAGGGACTGTCGTGCCCATCTCAGGGGCATATTGGTCGCCCTGCCCCACGGCAATGTGGTGTAATGCATGCAGGTGTCGGGTCCTGATCCACACTCCATCCTTATCTGAGAGTGAGATATCACACCTCTGGGTGAGGTGCAATACGTCTGTAGCAACCGAGCCCTCGGTGCTACAGTTCCATTTATCTTCAGCCTAGGTGACGTATTGTGATACAGGGCCGTGATTTTGGCTATAAAAGGGTCCCCTAGACCCCTACCCCAAGCTTTTTAAGAGAATCATATATGGCGTGCCAGGAGACTCTATGGAATGCTTTCTCAGCATCCAACGAGAGTATCTACTTATAAATTTTTAACTGCATCTAGCCCAGGAAATACTTTGTGCCTAGTAGCAGTGTCTGCTAGTCAGCGGATTATCCCGGCTGTTAAGCAAGCTACACCACCTGTAGTTTGGACACTTAATTTTTTCAAAGGAAATGCTTCGGGACCACGGGATACTCAGTGAAGAGCATCAGGAGGCACCCCAAGGCATAGGGGCTGGGACTGGCACTAGGATGCCTTGCGGTGGACAGCCGAGCTCGATCCTTATAAAAGCTTTTTAACTGCAGCAGCTTTAGTGGACGCTACTGGAGCTGGAATTACGCGGCTGCTGGCATGAGACTTGCCCTCCAATAGATCCTTGTAAATGGATTTAAAGTGTATTCATTCAAATTAGAGGGACAATTTAAATTAAAAAGCTTAGAGCTGCCTCCACCACAGGGGGGCTCTCTCGACCCACCAGCGGACAGGCACCAGTATTGGGAGAGGGGGGCTGGCCGTCAGGGTTCACCGCGGCTCTGGCACAAACCCGGCGACACGGAGGTGGCACGGGCAGGAGCGGACTGGCCGTCTCGGCTTCTCACTTTTTGGATTTTAGAAGGGCATGACATGCCTATATCTGTGTCTCCCCCTCCTTTTACTCCTCCACCTCTTTTCTTTTCGCATGACTATATGTACTTGTCACTTTTCCATGTGTTAGTTGTGTCTTCTGAGCAGTTTGTCAGCTTTTGGACACCTTTGAAGGTGTTTTCTATGTGTTTCTATGTGTTTTTGTTTGCCTGCCATTGGTTTTAACGGTGTTCGAAGGTGTTCGACGAACAGTTCGACGAACAGTTCGGCGAACACACGGGTGTTCGACGAACCGAACCGAACTCGAACACTACAGGGGTGGCTCAACACTACTCACAATGTCCTTTATATGTGAAAATTTATTTTAGCATGATAAACACACAGCAATATAACAACAAAACGTTTCGGTCATAATGACCTTCTTCAGTTGGCTGTAGAAGATAAAAAACAATGTAAGGTTTTGTCGGGAAATATGATTCATTATAAACAATAATGATAAGGACAAAACATAGCTTACAAAGGTAATAGTAGTAATCACGAAATACAATTGGTAGTTGGAAAAACAACATAGTGCCTAAAGGGCATATTAGATAAATTAATAAAGCAATCTGATGATAAAAAAAGGGGAAGGAAGGGAGAAACATATGGAAAAGAAGGAGTGGGGGAGGGGGAAGTTTAAAATTGTGAAAGAGATATTTTGTAGAAAGTGTGTGAGACCACGAGAAAGAGCAGGTAAATGTGATATCACTGGTACTGTGCAAGGTGAATATCAAAAGAAATTGAATGTTGCACACAGTACAGGATAGGAAGGACAGGATAAAACAAGGGGGAATGATGAGAAAGAGGAGGGATGAGGAAGAAAATAGCGAGCAGCTGTAGAAGAAAATGTGGAGGAAATGCTAGAGGAGCCGTAGTGGAGGGTATAAACATACCAAAAAGAACTGCTGGTGTAGTTAGAGAGGTAGGGTCCCAAACGGGCTGCCTGTAGATGAGGGGATAGGAAGAAGCAAATAAGTATTTAGGGCAACAAAGATTAAAACTAGCATATCCAGCAGTGGAGAGAAGGTTACCTTAGAGGAGCGTACGTAGGCTCCAGTTGTGCATCGCGGTGTCCACCGCTCGATGTGAGACCAGAGTGAGAGAAGGGGCGTATATAGGGGGAGAGGCTGATGAGTGAACCAATGCAAGCGCGAGTACAAAAACAGGTGACCGCGCGAAACAGGAAGTGGCAAGTCGCGTGACCGGAAGTGACGGACTCTGGTCATGTGAGCGTTCCAGGAGGCGAAGCTTGCGTTCCACAATGTTAAGTATAGCCAGAGGGAGCGGCAGGATTTCCTAAGGTTGCGGTGGAGAGGAGGGGCGTAAGAGGAGGGGAGGGGAGGACCGTAGAGTAGGAGGAGAATCTGTGGGAAGGGCACAAAGAGGCAGGTCACAAAACAATGAATGAGCAGTATGGCATGATAATACAAACACATGAGTGCACCGATGGTATGGACATTATAATGACATTATATGTTGTAACATACGAGAGAAATACAATGGTTATGACATTTGGTAATGGCTTCTGTGAATAGACGACATAACAGAGATGAGACGCGGTCAGTGGGCTGTGATGAGTGTGAAAGGTGACTAACGGCTAAGGGTATACTATATATGGTAAAATAGAGGAGGCTGTTGGGATAAGGGGCAAGTATACACATGGGTGGGTACTGATAGGGGTATCAACTAAATGACAGGAGGTCGTACTCCCTATTGAGGCCCCTGGGATGAAGGGAATCGAGGGTGTGGATCCAAAAAGCCTCTCGTTGTTTGAGGAGGCGAATCCTATCACCGCCACGGCGTGGTGGTGCTATTTGTTCGAGAACTTGAAATCTTAATTGGGAAACACTGTGTCCTGAGGAGATAAAATGGTGGGGGATAGGTAGAAGTAGATTTTTGCACCTGATTGTCGATTTGTGCTTTGAGATTCTATCTCGAATGGGTTGTGTGGTTTCTCCTACGTAGAGGAGTCCACACGGACATTTAATCAGGTAGACGACGTAGGCACTGTCGCAGGTATAGTATCCATTGATATTGAATTTCTTGCCCGTGTGAGGATGGTAGATCAAGTTGCCTTTGGTGACGTTGTTGCACTGCCTACACTGGAGGCAAGGGAAGGTACCTGTTTTGGGATGTTGGAGAAAGCGCTGAGTTGGTCGGGATCTGTTGGTGCCGATGTCTGCTCTAACGAGGGAATCTCTCAAATTGGGGGCTCGTTTGTAGCAGGGCATAAAGGGTTTCTGAAAATGGGAAATGGATGGATAGCCAGTGCTTAAAATGCCCCAGTGTTTGCGGATGGTTTTGTGTAATATATATGCAAAGGGGTGAAACGTATGAACAAAGGGAATACGTCCTGAATTATCACGATGTGCCCGAGGTATATCTTCTGTGGGTTGAAGTAAGGAGGAGGGGTAGCCTCTCCTTCTGAATTTCTAGTTCATGTCCTGGAGCCTGGAATCTCGTACGGTGGGATTGGATACGATACGTTCGACCCTTTTGAATTGTGACTTAGGGATGGATCTCTTGATGTGTTTTGGATGATTGCTGGTATAGTGCAGTAAATTGTTGCGATCAGTCGGTTTGGAGTATAGATCTGTGGATAATATGCCATTATCGTCCTTGATGACAAGAGTATCCAGGAAACTGACCATGTGCTGATCATGTGTGACCGTGAAGTTCAGGTCAGGCCATGCTGAATTCAAGTCAATGGAAAAAGACTCGAGGGTGGATACCGGGCCGTCCCAGATGCAGAAGATGTCATCGATGTATCTCTTCCAGACGACACAATGTGTCTGGAAGAGAGGATGGGTGTATACAATGAGGTCTTCGAATGCCGCCATGTAGCTGTTGGCGTAAGGGGGGGCAACGTTCGAGCCCATAGCGGTGCCTTTTATCTGCAGGAAAAACTTATGCTGGAAGAGAAAGTAGTTTTTTTGAAGTATGATAGATAGTAGGTCAACCACCAAGTCTACAATCCTGGGATCTGTCTCGGCTTGTATAAGTAGAGACCTTGTTGTGTGAATGCCTCGATCATGTGGGATGGACGTGTACAAATTTTTAACGTCGAGAGAAACCAGCAGGGCAGAGACAGGGACTTGTCTATGGTCTGATATTATTTTGAGGAAGGCACCAGTGTCAAGTAAAAATGATGGGCTCTTCTGTGTGAGTGGTGTCAAAATTTTTTCAACGAGAATGGATAATGGGGAGAATAGCGAATCTGTTGAGGCTACTATAGGACGGCCTGGGGGTTCCGTGAGACTCTTGTGTATTTTGGGTAAAATGTAAAAGACCGGAGTGATAGGGTTAGTTTTAGTGAGGTATTCTGCTGTTTTGTTGTCTATGGTCCTGGCTAAGAGGTGGCGATTAATGGTGCTGTGTATCAGGTCTTTGAACTCAGATGTGGGATCACGGGATAGTTCCCGATAGGTCGTGGCATCACTTAATTGGCGATCCACTTCTCTGATGTATTGGACCTTGTCCATGACCACAATAGCTCCGCCTTTGTCCGCAGGTTTGATGATCAGATCATGATCGTCTTTCAGACTGCGGAGAGCTTGTTGGTCAAGGGCAGATAAATTGGGTTCATAATGTAGCGACCCTCGGTCGACCTTAGATCGTAATTCTTTGAAGGCCGTATTGACAAAGCCTATAAAAGTCTCAAGGGCGTGGGAACCATGAGGGGGTCTATATGTGCTCTTTGTGTAAAGGCCAAGACTCTTGGCCGTGATGGCCACGTTATCAGATGTTGGGGTTGTCGTATCGGGAGGGGAAGGGGTTTGGTCAAAGTGAACCTTAAGTCTAAGGGAGCGGCAGAAGCACTGTAGTTCCATGTCCAACTTGAAGGTATTATACTTCAACAGGGAGTACGACCTCCTGTCATTTAGTTGATACCCCTATCAGTACCCACCCATGTGTATACTTGCCCCTTATCCCAACAGCCTCCTCTATTTTACCATATATAGTATACCCTTAGCCGTTAGTCACCTTTCACACTCATCACAGCCCACTGACCGCGTCTCATCTCTGTTATGTCGCCTATTCACAGAAGCCATTACCAAATGTCATAACCATTGTATTTCTCTCGTATGTTACAACATATAATATCATTATAATGTCCATACCATCGGTGCACTCATGTGTTTGTATTATCATGCCATACTGCTCATTCATTGTTTTGTGACCTGCCTCTTTGTGCCCTTCCCACAGATTCTCCTCCTACTCTACGGTCCTCCCCTCCCCTCCTCTTACGCCCCTCCTCTCCACCGCAACTTTAGGAAATCCTGCCGCTCCCTCTGGCTATACTTAACATTGTGGAACGCAAGCTTCGCCTCCTGGAACGCTCACATGACCGGAGTCCGTCACTTCCGGTCACGCGACTTGCCACTTCCGGTTTCGCGCGGTCACCTGTTTTTGTACTCGCGCTTGCATTGGCTCACTCATCAGCCTCTCCCCTTATATACGCCCCTTCTCTCACTCTGGTCTCACATCGAGCGGTGGACACCGCAATGCACAACTGGAGCCTACGTACGCTCCTCTAAGGTAACCTTCTCTCCACTGCTGGATATGCTAGTTTTAATCTTTGTTGCCCTAAATACTTATTTGCTTCTTCCTATCCCCTCATCTACAGGCAGCCCGTTTGGGACCCTACCTCTCTAACTACACCAGCAGTTCTTTTTGGTATGTTTATACCCTCCACTACGGCTCCTCTAGCATTTCCTCCACATTTTCTTCTACAGCTGCTCGCTATTTTCTTCCTCATCCCTCCTCTTTCTCATCATTCCCCCTTGTTTTATCCTGTCCTCCCTATCCTGTACTGTGTGCAACATTCAATTTCTTTTGATATTCACCTTGCACAGTACCAGTGATATCACATTTACCTGCTCTTTCTCGTGGTCTCACACACTTTCTACAAAATATCTCTTTCACAATTTTAAACTTCCCCCTCCCCCACTCCTTCTTTTCCATATGTTTCTCCCTTCCTTCCCCTTTTTTTTATCATCAGATTGCTTTATTCATTTATCTAATATGCCCTTTAGGCACTATGTTGTTTTTCCAACTACCAATTGTATTTCGTGATTACTACTATTACCTTTGTAAGCTATGTTTTGTCCTTATCATTATTGTTTATAATGAATCATATTTCCCGACAAAACCTTACATTGTTTTTTATCTTCTACAGCCAACTGAAGAAGGTCATTATGACCGAAACGTTTTGTTGTTATATTGCTGTGTGTTTATCATGCTAAAATAAATTTTCACATATAAAGGACATTGTGAGTGCCGAGGTTTCTTGAACTGTGTCCTAAAGGGTTCGGCCCCTGCTCGAGCACCTACAAAGGGAGTGCAGTGATATTTATTTTCATGTCCTATTAACCTGACCCCCAGAGCTAAACTACCAAAGTCCAGACTGTATGATCTTTCTGGCCCTGAGAGACAAGCCATGAAGGATTTCATTGCGGAAAGTCTGGAGAAGGGACATATCAGACCCTCATCTTTGCCTGTGGCAGCAGGGTTCTTCCTCGTGAAGAAAAAAGAAGGCGGTCTCCGTCCCTGTTTAGATTTCCGGGAATTAAATCAAATTACCATCTGAGATCCATATCCTCTTCCTCTGATTCTAGATTTGTTCAGCCAGGTTATGGGAGCTAAGGTGTTCTCCAAGTTGAATTTAAGAGGAGCCTACAATCTGGTTAGAATCAGAGAAGGAGATGATTGGAAAACAGCATTCAATACCCTTAAAGGGCATTTTGAGAGTCTGGGTATGCCTTTCGTTTTGACAAATGCATCGGCGGTATTCCAACATTTCATTAATGATATCTTTCATCATTTGGTGGGCAGGTTTGTAGTAGTCTATCTGGTTGATATTTTGGTTTACTCACCTGATTTTGAGACACATCGGTGGCATGTTAAACAGGTGCTTCAGATATTAAGGGATAACAAACTATATGCCAAACCAGAAAAGTGTGTTTTCGCCGTCCAGGAGGTGCAGTTTTTGGGGTACCTGTTGTCATCTTCGGGTTTTCGGATGGATCTGGAGAAGATCCGTGCTGTCCTTGATTAGGACCATCCCGAGAACCTGCAGGCTCTCAGCATTTTCTGGGCTTTACTAATTTCTACCGGAAATGTATCCAAAATTATTTGGTAATTGTGAAAACCCTCACTGACATGGCAAGGAAGGGGTCTGATCTTTCTAAATGGTCAGATGTCGCCCTGCAGGCTTTTTGCTCCCTAAAGAGCTCTTTTGCCACAGCACCTATACTCAGTCAATCCGGTGTTTCCCAGTCCTTTATTGTGGAAGTTGATGCATCGGAGGTGTGGGTTGGGGCTGTGTTGTCTCAGGGTCCGTCCCCAGGTAAATGGTGTCTATGCGCTTTCCTTTCTAAGAAATTATCTTTGGATGACAGAAATTTTGACGTGGGTAATGAGGAAATTTTTGAGATTAAATTGGCGTTCGAAGAATGGCAACATTGGTTAGAGGGGGCTGTCCATCCTATTAGTGTTATCACAGACCATAAGAACCTGTCATATCGTCAATCGGCTAAACATCTCAACCCTAGGCAAGCTAGATGGCCCCTGTTTTTTACTAGGTTCAATTTTGTTGTCACTTTCTGTCCAGGGGTCAAAAATGTCAAGGCTGATGCTTTGTCCCGGAGCTTCACTGGTACTGGTGACCATGAGAACCCTGCCCCGATTTTGCAGAAGGGGGGTAGTCATTTCGGCATTGTACTCTGAACTGGAGGGTGAGGTGTTGGAGGCTCAGGTAGACACCCCTGCCTCCTGCCCTTCAGGAAGGTTATTTGTACCACCTAATTTTTGCCGCAAAGAAACAAAGGGAACATCACAACTCTGTGCTTGCTGGTAGTCCAGGTGGTAAGGTAACTGCGGACCTCCTTTCTCATAGTTTTTGGTGGCCAGGGTTGCATTGGGATGTGATTGAACATGTATCTGCTTGTAGTATTTGCGTGCGTTCTAAAGTATCACATACTCGTCCGTCTGGTCCTCTTCTTCCGCTACCTATTCCTAGCAGGCCATGGACACACTTGGCCATGGATTTTATTATTGACCTACCGGTATCTGCAGGCAAAAATGTGGTTTTGGTGGTTGTAGATAGGTTCAGTAAAATGGTCACTTCGTCTCATTACCGGCACTTCCGAATGCCAAGACTCTTGCTCAGGTGTTTATAAGTGAGATCGTGAAGTTTCACGGGGTTCCCTCCGATATGCTGTCAGATCTGGGGACCCAATTTGTTTCAAAGTTCTTGAAAGCATTCTGTTCTCAACTGGGGGTGCAACTATCCTTTTCCTCTGCCTTCCATCATCAGTCGAATGGGCAGACCGAGCGCATTAACCACAACTTAGAGACTTATCTCAGGTGTTTTGTCTCTGAAAACCAGGAGGATTAGGCATCTTACTTACCGCTGGCAGAATTTGCTATTAATAATCATCGCCAATAATCTACCAGCAGGTCAGTGTTCTTTGGTGCATTGGGTTTCCATCCATAGTTTGGTACTTTTAGTGGGGGAGGGGCTTCACGAGTTCCTAAGGAGGAACATTTTGCTTCGTCACTCTCTTCTGTGTGGCGGGGGGTTCTGAGTAATTTGAAGATCATGGGAGACAGGTACATATGTATGGCTGACAGGAAACGCTCTCCATGTCCAGACCTGAGTGTGAATGACTTTGTGTGGTTGTCTACCAGGAATATCAAGTTGAAGGTTCCTTCCTGGAAGCTGGGACCTAGATTTGTTGGTCCCTATAAAATAAGCGCCGTCATTAACCCAGCAGCATTTCGTCTTGAGCTACCTCAGGCCCTTAAGATCCACAATGTCTTTCACAGGTCTCTGCTCAAGAAATATGTAGAACCTCTTGAGTCCTCTCCCCTACCACTGCCCCCAATCATGATTGATGGTAATCTGGAGTTTCACATTTTGAGGATTGTAGATTCTTGTCTCCAGCGTCAATCCCTAAAGTACTTGGTGCACTGGAAGGGTTATGGTCCAGAAGAAAGGATGTGGGTTTCAGCATCAGAGGTGAATGCCCCTAGGTTGGTTTGTGCATTCCACACCTCTTATCCTGAGAAACCTGGTGCTGAGTGTCCGGAGGCCACTCGTAGAAGGGGGGTACTGTCACGGGTGTGTCAGATGTAGTACACAGTCGCTCTGGATATGGCTATAGAAGATCACTGCATGTGGCATTGCAGATGCCTTTTTAATCCTTCTTCCTTTAAAACCCAGCGACGACCTCTCTCCTGCTGCTGATTGATACACCCTTTCCAGGGAGTTAAAAACACTCAGTTTGTGTTACAACCCTCCTGTTTGTTTTTTCCATATTGTGTTTTGTGGTCACGTGACCATCTGCCTTTATATTCCAGCTCCACCCTTTTGGCTGTGCTGGATTTCAGTGTTGTTTGACTGATTTGCTAGCCAGGTGCTTCTGTGCCTTTCTCTGTCAGTTCGCTTGGTCCTTCTGGGACCTCTAGTATCTTTTTGTCAGTTTATCTTTTTGTGTTCTGCAACAACTTCTCTGTTTAGGAGGTGTCCCATTTTTGTTCCAGTCCTTAGTTCTTTTAGGTACCCCTCCCCTTATGCTATAGGTCTTCGTTCAGATTAGCCGAGGACTAAGGTGGCTCTGTTCGCTAGGAACAGGCAGCCCGCTACATCGTAGGGATTCAGCTTAGTCTTACTGTAGGGATAGCTTTCCCCTCTCTCTCCTTAGTACTTGTTGCAGATCATAAGTTTGCTCCAGGGAATCGCCAGTGATACGTCTATGTACCTTTGTGCAGGCTTGGAGCACTAGCAGCCGGCTAGCTTCTTGTTAGGGGCAATAGAATAATGCAAGAAAGGAAGAATGGAACAGGCATTGCACGTGTCATAATGGGCTCCTGGCTTTTATCTAGCTGTGCTGCAGCATCATTGTGTCTTTTTTTAAAAAACATTATTTAATACATATACAAAAAAAAAACTACCACTATTTCCTCTCATATACATAATATATAAAGGAAGGAAACGAAACACATTATTGCATTCCTCCCTTCAAAGCATAATATGTTAGATGGTCCAACAGTACGTTCTCTAATGAAAAAGTTTCAAAGTTTGTATTTACATAATCCATCACTGTCTTCCCCACCTTATAGGTTTCAAAAAAACTCTCTTTATTTGCCTTCAAACTTGCGATTACATTCAGAAATTTTTTTTCAAAACACACTCCACTTGCCTTCATTTCCGCAATTCCTTTTTTCACCTTGTCCTTTTCTTTACCAGCATCCTCCTTTTCTGTTTGCCTCTGATCCTCTACCGTCTTCTTTTTTTCCACCTTTTCTTCCGCCTTTGCACTTACCGTCTTCTCCTTATTACATTTTATCTTTGGGCATTCCTTAAACCTATGCCCAATTTCCATACCCAGGTTACAATTATTCCTTTCTACTGGACATGATTTAGATACATGTCCTTCCTCATTACATTTCCAACACTTTTTTCCAGTACAATCTTCACGTTTATGACCATATACCTCACAAATTGGACAAAAGGAATCCATCACATTAAAGAATAAATTCCCACTTACTTTACCAAGCTTAAACCTATGGGGCGGGTAGGTAAAACTCCTATCCTTGTTCATCTTAAATTCCACAAGAAATTTCCACTTTCCTATCCATACTCCAAATTCATTCATTACTTTACCTTTTGATATTACGGACTTGGCAAAACCACTCAAAAACGTGACAATGTCCTGTTCTGGAACCAGCGGCGAAAACATCTTCACTGTCACCATCTTCTCACTACTATAAACGTGACGTTGAAACTGAATTCCAGCAAACTTCTCATCTCTCATATTATCAAAAGAATCCATGTAGGTCTCCAAAATCTTCCTTGTCTCAAAAAACACAAACACGTCATAGACACTCTTCTGGGGATAATCCATAACTGCCACGATATCTTCTTTCTTTACCTTTGCGATGCCCAAGATGATCTCCTTCATAATAAACCGAAAGTCCTTAACCTCCTGACCGTCTCTCTGGACAAAAATCCGGAAAGCGGTCTCCACACGTGCATGTTCCGGAACCTCCAACTTCGGCCATAACTCTGCCTCTTTCGCCATAATTCTCCAACAGAATGAGCGTAATCTCCACTCCAACACAAGGAAAGAACGAGTATGATCGCTTCCCGTTGTCTGGGGACTAAGCCGACTCGCCAAGAGCAGCAAGCGGGTTTAGCTCCACCAGTTAAGACAGAGCGATCCCCCAAGGCCAATGAGCCGGGTACCCCAGACACCCTAGGCCAAGACCAAGAGCAGAACCGTGAAATCCCACACTTGGTCTTAGCCAAAAGGCCGAGAAGCGATTACCTGAATTGGTTTTGGCGTATGGCTGCACCCTGGCCCGAAGAAGGCACCCATTGTAGGGATAGGGACAAAGACCCCCCTTAGGAAGACATGTTGTTCATCAATAGACACCTTAAAACACACAACTCTACTGCTTATTGCAAATGCAAATCTGCATAAGTCCATCTATTTACACACATCCCCCCCCCCCTTATGTCCCACGTGCCTTAAGACGGGGGGGGGATAATTAATTAATGAACAAACAAGCAGTGGTCCCCCTGCTTCCCAGTCTGTACGCTCCCTACAGACTGAAGCTGGCTGCTGCAGCACCACCAGATAAAAGCCAGGAGCCCATTATGACACGTGCAATGTCTGTTCCATTCTTGCATTGTTGCATTATTCCATTATCCCATTGTTAGGGGGCAATGGAACAATGGGACAATGGAAGAATGCAAGAATGGAAGAATGGAACAGGCATTGCACATGTCATAATGGGCTCCTGGCTTTTATCTAGCTGTGCTGCAGCAGCCTGCTTCAGTCTGTAGGGAGCTGCAGACTGGGAAGCAGGGGGACCGCTGCTCGTCTGTTCAATAATTACCTATCCTCTCTAACACCTCCTTCCCGATCTTGAGGTGCATGGGACATTAGGGGGAGTAGAGAGGAGAATGTGTGAAAATTTGTGGACGTATAAGGGAAGTATCAGATGTTAAACTGATAAGAAAAGATGCTACACTCGATCTTAGACAAAAGGCCGAGAAGCGATTACCTGAATTGGTTTTGGCCTATGGCTGCACCCTGGCCCCAAGAGGGCACCATTTGTAGGGATAGGGTCAAAGACTCCCCTTAGGAAGACATGTTGTTCATCAATAGACACCTTAAACCACACAACTATACTACTTATTGCAAATGCACCCCACACATTTTAAATCTGCATAAGTCCATCTATTTTCACACATCCCCCCCCCTTAATGTCCCACGCGCCTCAAGACCAGGGGGGGGGAGCGGATAACTAATTAATGAACAAACAAGCAGTGGTCCCTCTGCTTCCCAGTCTGTAGGCTCCCTACAGACTAAAGCTGGCTGCTGCAGCACCGCCTGATAAAAGCCAGGAGCCCATTTATGACACGTGCAATGTCTGTTCCATTCTTGCATTCTTGCATTATTCCATTATCCCATTGTTAGGTGGCAATGGAACAATGGGACAATGGAATAATGCAAAAATGCAAGAATGAAAGAATGGAACAGGCATTGCACGTGTCATAATGGGCTCCTGACTTTTATCTAGCTGTGCTGCAGCAGCCAGCTCCAGTCTGTAGGGAGCCTGCAGACTGGGAAGAAGGGGGACCGCTGATCATCTGTTCAATAATTAGATATCCTCTCTAACCCCCCCTTCCCGATCTTGAGGCGCTTGGGAAATTAGGGGGGAGGAAAGAGGAGAATGCGTGAAAATTTGTGGACATATAGGGGATGTATCAGATGTTAAACTGATAAGAAAAGATGCTAGACTCGATCTTAGCCAAAAGGCCGAGAAGTGATTACCTGAATTGGTTTTGGCCTATGGCTGCACCCCGGCCCCAAGAAGGCACCCATTGTAGGGATAGTGACAAATGCTCCCCTTAAGAAGACATGTTGTTCATCAATAGACACCTTAAAACACACAACTATACTTCTTGTTGCAGATGCACCCCACACATTTTTAATCTGCATAAGTCCACCTATTTTCACACATTCTCCCCCCCCTTAATGTCCCACGTGCCGCAAGACCGGGGGGTGGGTTGAGAGGATATCTAATTAATGAACAAACTAGCAGCGGTCCCCCTGCTTCCCAGTTTTTAGGCTCCCTAGAGACTGAAGCAGGCTGCTGCAGCACCACCACATAAAAGCCAAGAGCCCACTATGACGCGTGCAATGTCTGTCCCAATCTTGCATTCTTGCATTATTCCATTGTCCCATTGTTCCATTGCCCCCTAACAATGGGACAATGGAATAATGCAAGAATGGAAGAATGGAACAGGCATTGCACGTGTCATAATGGGCTCCTGGCTTTTATCTAACTGTGCTGCAGCAGCCACCTTCAGTCTGTAGGTAGCCTGCAGACTGGTAAGCAGGGGGACCACTGCTCGTCTTTTCAATAATTAGCTATCCTCTCTAACACCCCCCCCCTTCCCGATCTTGACGCGCTTGGGACATTAGGGGGGAGGAGAGAGGAGAATATGTGAAAATTTGTGGACGTATAGGGGACGTATCAGATGTTAAACTGATAAGAATAGATTTTTTTTTTCCCTCAGATGAGGATAAATCACGATCTATATTCACGGCGAAAGGAACTTCCTTCCAAACAGCTGCATCAACTCCACGACACAAAAGCTATTCCCATCATCACTGGAAAGTTTTTAATTCTTTTTAAACATTACACAGAAAACAAATCAAGAAGCATTAACAAAATATCTCCACTTTTTAACTTTCCATATCCCCTTCGCATCCTCTTCCCCTCTCCTCTTTTTGTCCCATAGGAAACACACATATATCGTCCCCAAAATTACCTTCACACAATCCTTTACCACAATTTCCTTCCTTTTAAACACATACACATTTCTCACATCCCACAACACTTCCTTTATACACGCAAGCATCAACCACAAGACTCTCTCCTTCGTCCCATCACATATTCCCAAACCAAACATAAACAACTCAAACGACAACAAATTCACGCCACACAATTCTTTACACAAAGGCCCCATTCTCCTAATCACATCTCTAGCATACTGGCAATTCCAAAAGATATGTAACAAACTTTCCCTTCCACCACAACCATTCCTTGGACACATTTCACTCCTCACTAAACCTCTATTCCTTTGAAACGCTCTCACTGGCAACACTCCATGCAAAGACTGCCATACAACCTCACTCTGCTTATTTGTCATACCACCCATCCACACCTTCTTCCATACTTTTTGCACATCACCAAATTTATTCCACTCTCCATTTCTCTACACTCAATCATCCTATACACAGCCTTCTTATTTGCCAACAACCTCACATCCGCATCACACAACTCATACTTCGCCAAAACTTATAAACCCACACATACCACACAGGCACCTCAAAAGCAACCGGACACCGCAAATCCCTCTCTCGCCACTTCTAATGAAAAGAATAAGCCCCAAATAAATTTCCACACATACATGAAAACTTTCCATCCCCCATAATCACTTTCAGCACAAACACCACATTATTCACACCCAAAAAAACTTCTAAATTTGGAAAACCCAAAGCACCTTTCTCCATACGCTTCACCAACACTTCCCTCCGCGCCCTCTCCATTTTTCAATTCCACAAAAAAACAAACAAAATCCTATTCAACCCTCTCAAAACCATATAACCTGGTGGAAACACAACTACAACATATAAAAAAGTAGGCAACACCACGCTTTTAATAACTAAAATTTTTCCAAAAAAAGTAAGGCTTCTCAACTTCCAAAAACATAACTTCCTTTCAACCTTCTATTTCGCGTCATCCCAACTTTCTTTCCCATCCAATCTTTCTGAAAACTTCACTCCCAAAACCTTAATAGGCCCATTCACTACATTCACACCTACATCTCTACTCAAAACACTATTTCCTTACACTCACTCTTTTCCCAATTCACTTTAAAAGCAGACGCACCACAAAAAATAGACACTAACAACTTCACCCGCCTCACCGAACATTCGGAATCACATAATACGCACACGTCATCCATATAACCACTCACCTTCCACAATCTTCCTCCAACTCCCCGCACTTGCACACCACAAATCACTTTATCCTTCCTCAGCACACACAACAAAGGTTCAATTGCACAAATAAAAGCCACAGGGGATAACGGACACCCCTGCCTCACACCCGAACACACATTCACTCTCCTACCTACATAACCGTTCATTAAAACACAACTATAAATATCTGTATATAGACTTCTCACTCTCCCAACAAAATCAGCAGGAAAACCCATTCTCAACAACACTCTAAACAAAAAATCATGCAACAACCTATCATATGCCTTTTCAAAGTCCAGGCTCAACAAAAACACGCTTTTCTTCCGACTCCTACAATCCCATAGACAATCTCTCAACATATACACACACTCATGAATCCACCTCCCAGGTACCGCACAACACGGCTCATCCCCAATCACACTCTCTATCACATCACGCATCCTATTTGCCGTTAATTTTGCGTAGATCTTATAATCACAGTTCAATAATGTTATTGGCCTCCAATTTTTCAGACTCTTCAAATCACCCTTTTTCGCAATCAATACAACCATACCTGCACGCATACTATCAGCCACCTCCATATTTTCCCACATATACAGTACAGACCAAAAGTTTGGACACATCTTCTCATTTAAAGATTTTTCTGTATTTTCATGACTATGAAAATTGTATATTCACACCGAAGGCATCAAAACTATGAATTAACACATGTGAAATTATATACTTAACAAAAAAGTGTGAAACAACTGAAAATATGTCTTATATTCTAGGTTCTTCAAAGTAGCCACCTTTTGCTTTGATGACTGCTTTGCACACTCTTGGCATTCTCTTGATGAGCTTCAAGAGGTAGTCACCGGAAATGGACTTCCAACAATCTTGAAGGAGTTCCCAGAGATGCTTAGCACTTGTTGACCCTTTTGCCTTCACTCTGCGGTCCAGCTCACCCCAAACCATCTCGATTGGGTTCAGGTCTGGTGACAGTGGAGGCCAGGTCATCTGGTGTAGCACCCCATCACTCTCCTTCTGGGTCAAATAGCCCTTACACAGCCTAGAGGTGTGTTTGGGGTCATTGTCCTGTTGAAAAATATATGATGGTCCAACTAAACGCAAACCAGATGGAATAGCATGCCGCTGCAAGACACTGTGGTAGCCATGCTGGTTCAGTAAGCCTTCAATTTTGAATAAATCTCCAACAGTGTCACCAGCAAAGCACCCCCACACCATCACACCTCCTCCTCCATGCTTCACGGTGGGAACCAGGCATGTAGAGTCCATCCGTTCACCTTTTCTGCATCTCACAAAGACACGGTGGTTGGAACCAAAGATCTCAAATTTGGACTCATCAGACCAAAGCACAGATTTCCACTGGTCTAATGTCCATTCCTTGTGTTCTTTAGCCCAAACAAGTCTCTTCTGCTTGTTGCCTGTCCTTAGCAGTGGTTTCCTAGCAGCTATTTTACCATGAAGGCCTGCTGCACAAAGTCTCCTCTTAACAGTTTTTGAAGAGATGTGTCTTCTGCTAGAACTCTGTGTGGCATTGACCTGGTCTCTAATCTGAGCTGCTGTTAACCTGCGATTTCTGAGGCTGGTGACTCGGATAAACTTATCCTCAGAAGCAGAGGTGACTCTTGGTCTTCCTTTCCTGGGGCGGTCCTTATGTGAGCCAGTTTCTTTATAGCGCTTGACGGTTTTTGCAACTGCACTTGGGAACACTTTCAAAGTTTTCCCAATTTTTCGCACTGACTGACCTTCATTTCTTAAAGTAATGATGGCCACTCGTTTTTCTTTACTTAGCTGCTTTTTTCTTGTCATAATACAAATTCTAACAGTCTATTCAGTAGGACTATCAGTTGTGTATCCACCTGACTTCTGCACAACACAACTGATGGTCCCAACCCCATTTATAAGGCAAGAAATCCCACTTATTAAACCTGACAGGGCACACCTGTGAAGTGAAAACCATTTCCCTTGACTACCTCTTGAAGCTCATCAAGAGAATGCCAAGAGTGTGCAAAGCAGTCATCAAAGCAAAAGGTGGCTACTTTGAAGAACCTAGAATATAAGACATATTTTCAGTTGTTTCACACTTTTTTGTTAAGTATATAATTCCACATGTGTTAATTCATAGTTTTGATGCCTTCAGTGTGAATGTACAATTTTCATAGTCATGAAAATACAGAAAAATCTTTAAATGAGAAGATGTGTCCAAACTTTTGGTCTGTACTGTATTTACAAACATCCACAAAATCATTCCCAATCACATCCCACATCATACGGTAAAATTCTACTGGAAGACCATCCTCCCCCGGCTTCTTATTCAAAGCCATACTACTCATAACCGTCCATACTTCATCACTTGTCACAACACCCATCACTCTCTCTCTTTCCGCCTCATTCAATTTACTATCTAACATACTCAAAACATGATTCTCCAAACACTCATCCCTCCACTTTACAGCATACAAGTCCTCATAAAACTTTGCCACTTCCTTACACATATCCTCCCCACTCACCTCACTTCCATCTGCTCCATTCAACACACACATACTTTGCTTTTTCCCAAAAACCTTCTTGAAAAAAAACCATGAGCATTTCTCATCATACTCCAAATTATCAACTTTTGCTCTAAAGACAATACTCCTCCCTCTTTCTAACAAGAACTCATGAACCTCCTTTTTCACTAGCAAAATATCCTCCTCCACCTCCACCCCTCCCTCCCTCAATTTATACAAGAAACTTAAATGCACATTTAAACTCACAAAATGTCTCTTGACTGCTGCCATCCTATAACCCAAATTTTTTTATTTTTTTTTGTCTGTTTTTAACCCAATCCCACCACCCACAAACATTCCCAAAACCATTTCTACATTCACACCAGTCCTCATACCGCCTTGTATACTCCTTTCTTACTTCCTCATGCTCCAATAACTCAACATCCAACTTCCACAAACCTTTCCCAAACACTCCATTCACATTCACATCCAACTCACACGACATACACACATGATCTGAAAACAAAACATTCTCCTTCTTATAGTCAACAGGAATCATATTTTTTGAAATAAAACAATAGTCCAATCTAGATTGTATTCTTCCACTTTCGGAAAAGAAGGTATTTAACAAAGGCCTCACTTTACATACACTTTGCATATTGTAACGGGTCTGGGAGGCGGAACCTCTGAGCAACTATACAAGGGGGCGGTCCTTGTAAGGAAGCGGGTGGCTCCCAGGGAAGACGGGCAGGTAGTCACGGCAAGTGACAGGGACAGTCTCTGGGTAGAAGGGCAGGTAGTCGCGGCAAGTGACAGGGACAGTCTCTGGGTAGAAGGTCAGGTAGTAACGGCAAGTGACAGGGACAGTCTCTGGGTAGAAGGACGGGTACTCACGGCAAGTGACAGGGACAGTCTCTGGGTAGAAGGACAGCAGGCAGGTGGCTGGTGAGCGCTCCCAGGTGAGCGGGCGAGAGTCTTTGGACAGGCAGGTGGTCACGGCAAGTGACGGCAGAGCCTCCAGGTAGGCTAGCAGGCAGGTAGCAGGTGAGTGCTCCCAGGTGAGCAGGCAAGAGTCTCTGGACAGGCAAGTGGTCACGGCAAGTGACGGCGGAGCCTCCAGGTAGGCTAGCAGGCAGGTAGCAGGTGAGTGCTCCCAGGTGAGCAGGCAAGAGTCTCTGGACAGGCAGGTGGTCACGGCAAGTGACGGCGGAGCCTCCAGGTAGGCTAGCAGGCAGGTAGCAGATGAGCGCTCCCAGGTGAGCAGGCAAGAGTCTCTGGACAGGCAGGTGGTCACGGCAAGTGACGGCGGAGCCTCCAGGTAGGCTAGCAGGCAGGTAGCAGGTGAGCGCTCCCAGGTGAGCGGGCAGGCTGGTCCATAGACAGACTGACAGGTGTCGGAAGGCAGACCGTCGGACCGCAGGCTTGCAAGCAGGTAAATGGATATCAGGCAGGAATCAAGCAGGAATCTGACAGGTGACTGGCAGGTAACTGGTAACGGGACCTGAGGGCTGAAGCAGAGTGAAGGCTTTGCAACAACATTGCTCGGGCACCTCCATTTTGGAGGAGGTGCCTTATATATGGTGAAGTCCTCCGGCCATTGGCCGGGGACTCCTTAGGACGGCGCGCGCGGCCCCTTTAAGAGAGGGGGAGCGCGCGGGCGCGCGCCCTAAGCAGCGTGGCCGGGAAGCAGCGCGCACTGCCAGCAGAGCGGGAGGAAGACGCCGGGCTCAGAGCGGAGAGGTGAGGGGAACAGCGTCCCTGCCTAGCAGGAGGCAGGGACGCCGACGCTACAGTACCCCCCCCTTTAGGCCCCCCCTTTTTTAGGCCAGAGAGAAATTTATCAAGGATGAGAGGGGCATGGATGTTCTCCCGGGGCTCCCACGTTCTCTCCTCAGGACCAAACCCCTTCCAATCTACCAGAAAAAAGGTTTTTCCTCTTACCCTTTTGGTGGCCAGAATGTTCTCTACCTCAAACTCGTTCTCAGCGGAAACCGGAGCAGGAGGTGTACCTGTAGACTTGGAAAAAGAGTTAAGCACCACGGGTTTGAGGAGAGATACATGGAAGGAGTTAGGGATCCGCAAGTTGGCTGGCAGTTTTAATTTATAGGCCACCGGGTTGATCTGTTTGATAACTTCCAGTGGGCCGATGAACCGAGGCCCTAACTTGTAGGAGGGAATCTTGAGCCGGACATATTTGGACGAGAGCCAGACTTTATCTCCAGGACGGAATTGTGGAGGATCCAGGCGTTTCTTGTCAGCGTGTTTTTTCATCCGTTCGGACGACTGAAGGAGTGCGGATCGGGTACTCTCCCAAATGGAGAAGAATTCGCGAACGAGAGATTCCGCAGCCGGATTGTCCACCGAGGTGGAGACGGGAAATGGGATCCGAGGATGCTGACCGAAGACTACAAAAAACGGGGATTTGGAGGAAGATTCGCTCTCGTGATTATTGTAAGAGAACTCGGCCCATGGTAGGAGATCCACCCAGTCCGAATGGTGGGCATTAACGAAGTGCCGGAGGTAACTGGTCAGGTTCTGATTGATCCGCTCCACTTGACCATTGGACTGTGGATGGTAAGCGGAGGAGAAGTCCAGAGTGACGTCAAGCAACTTACATGTGGCTCTCCAGAAGCGTGAGGTGAACTGAACCCCACGATCTGACACGATGTGGAGGGGCAGGCCATGGAGACGGAAGATGTGGCGGATAAAGTCTTTAGCCAGTTCGGGTGCAGACGGGAGACCCGGCAGGGGAATGAAATGCGCCATCTTGGAGAAGCGATCAGCGACCACCCAAATGACCGTACAACCGGCAGAGACAGGAAGATCCGTTATAAAGTCCATAGCAATATGCTGCCACGGGGCAGCAGGTACTGGAAGAGGAAGAAGGCGACCGGCTGGCAGGTGTCTCGGAACTTTGTTGCGGGCGCAGGACACACAGGCAGAAACAAAGTCTATTACATCCTTGTGCAGGGTAGGCCACCCGTAATGCCGGGTAATGAGCTGGAGGGTCTTTTTCTGACCGGCGTGGCCAGCTAGCTTAGACGAATGACCCCAGTGTAGGACCTTCTTCCGATCAGGTACAGTTACAAACGTCTTACCGGGAGGGAGACGATTTAGATTCACAGGAGCCACTTGCATTACTCTGGCGGGATCAATGATGTGCTTAGGTTCCTCCTCTAGATCAGACACCAGGAAGGATCGGGACAAGGCGTCAGCTTTGATGTTTTTGTCTGCCGGGCAAAAATGGAGAACAAAATCAAAGCGGGCAAAAAACAAGGACCACCGGGCTTGGCGCGGGTTAAGTCTCTGGGCGCTCTGAAGGTAAGCCAAGTTCTTGTGGTCCGTGTAAATTATTACCGGGTGAAGAGCCCCCTCGAGCAGGTAAAGCCACTCCTCCAGTGCCAGCTTAATGGCTAACAATTCACGGTCTCCAATAGAATAGTTGCGCTCAGAAGAGGAGAAGAGTTTGGAGAAAAAAACACAGGTTACCATTCTTCCGGAAGATGACTTTTGGGTAAGTAACGCCCCGGCTCCGGAGGAGGAAGCGTCAACTTCTAGGAAGAATTGTTTGTTGCCATCCGGACGATGCAGCACCGGGGCAGAGGAGAAGGCCTGTTTTAAGGAAAGAAAGGCCTCCTCCGCTTCGGACGGCCATCTTCTGGGATTAGTACCCTTACGGGTGAGCGCAGAGATAGGGGCAGTCCGGGAAGAGAAGTGCGGTATGAAGAGGCGGTAATAGTTGGCGAAGCCCAGGAACCGCTGAATAGCCTTCAACCCCTCTGGTCGGGGCCACTTCTGGATGGCAGACAGTTTCTCAGGATCCATTTGTAGGCCGGTCTGAGAGATTATGTAGCCCAGAAATGGAAGAGAGGTCTGCTCAAAGATGCACTTCTCATATTTAGCGTAGAGGTGGTTCTGCCTGAGCCTGAGCAGGACCTGACGAACATCCCTCCGGTGAGTAGGAAGGTCCGGAGAGAAGACCAAGATGTCGTCCAGGTACACCACCACGCAGGAGTAGAGAAGGTCACGGAAGATGTCATTGACCAACTCTTGAAAGACGGCAGGAGCGTTACAGAGACCGAAGGGCATTACAAGGTACTCATAGTGGCCGTCCCGGGTGTTGAATGCCGTCTTCCACTCATCCCCCTGACGGATACGGACCAGGTTATACGCCCCACGGAGATCCAGTTTGGTGAAGATTCTAGCCCCCCTCAGGCGGTCAAATAATTCAGGAATGAGCGGGAGGGGGTATTTATTCTTCACTGTAATCTGGTTAAGGCCTCTATAATCTATACATGGACGGAGTGAGCCGTCCTTCTTTTTGACGAAGAAGAAGCCTGCTACCGCCGGGGAGGTAGATTTCCGGATAAATCCCTGGGCCAGATTCTCCTCAATATATTCTGACATGGACCGGGTCTCCGCTGCGGACAAAGGGTAGATACGCCCACGGGGAGGAGTAGAGCCGGGTATCAGGTCGATTGGACAATCGTATGGTCTATGAGGGGGTAATGTCTCTGCTTCTTTTTTATTGAAGACATCCGCATAAGACCAATAGGGAACCGGTAGACCGGGTAGACTGACTGGGGTAGGAGAAGGACGAGCAGGATGAACGGGAACTAGACAAGTCCTATGGCAGTCCTGTCCCCAGCGAAGGACTTCTCCGGTCTGCCAGTCAAGCACGGGTGCATGTTTCTGGAGCCAAGGTAGGCCTAACAAGAGTGCGTGAGAGAGTCCAGGCAGAACATGAAAGGAGATGCTCTCAGAATGCAGCATTCCCATCTGCAGAGTTATGGATTCGGTGATGAGTTGGATGGGATGTGGTAAGAGGCCCCCATCCACGGCGGCGACAGATAAAGGTACGGCCAGAGGTTTGGTGGGAATGCGGTATTTCTCTACCAGAGACTGAGAAATGAGATTTCCAGCAGCTCCTGAGTCAAGTTGAGCCAGTTCGAAATAGCGGTTCTCTCCGCAGGTGATAGAGACTGACAGCATCAGAGATGGAGAGGGTTTACTTTTGTCTAGGGCGACCTCTCTGAGCGATCCTAGACACAGGCGTTTCCCGACCTCTCTGGGCAGGAACGGATCCGGTGCTCCTTACTGCCACAGTAGAAGCAGCTCTCCTCGGCACGGCGTAAGTCTTGACGGGTTTTGACCATCTTGGTCTGGTCGACCTGCATAGGCTCAGGTGAGTGTGCCTGGGGAGTAACGGAGGGAGTGACGGATTTCTGGAAGGTGGGGGCTAGACGTGGAAACCTCCTCTCACGGGTGACCTCTTTGGCGTGCTCCTGGAATCGGATGTCAATCCGGGTGGCAAGTGTTATTAAGTCGTCGAGAGTGGTAGGAATGTCCCGACCGGCGAGTTCATCTTTAATACGGCCGGACAGACCCTCCCAGAAGACAGACACCAGAGCGTCGTTATCCCAGGCCAGCTCCGAAGCAAGGGTACGGAACCGTATGGCATATTGGCCCACGGTGAGATCTCCTTGACGGAGGCGTAGCAGAGACGATGCGGATGAGGTCTTCCGTCCGGGTTCATCGAAGACTTTCCGGAAAGCCGTGAGAAAGGCTGGCAGGTCGGACACCAGGGGATCTCCTCTCTCCCATAGAGGATTTAGCCAAGCCAGTGCCTCCCCCGTGAGATGGGACATGATGAAGGCTACTTTGGCCTTGTCAGAGATAAACTGGTGGGACAGGAGTTCAAAGTGCAGGGTGCACTGGTTTATGAAGCCCCGAGCTTGAGCGGGGTCGCCTCCGAAGCGAGGAGGTGCAGAAAGCCGGGGTCTGGAGCAGGATGCCATGGTATTGGTGGGCAGTGGCGCTGCCAGGCTGCGAGTCATGGCACTAGCGGTGGTTGCTGGTGGAGCAGTCAGAGTGTCCAGGCGAGAGTTGACATTCCGTAGATGACTCAGGATGGACTCCTGTTGGGACCTCTGACGGGACAGTTCATGACATAGGTCCGAGAGCGAGGGAGCTTGGGTGCCACCGGGTTCCATGGCCCGAGCAAACTGTAACGGGTCTGGGAGGCGGAACCTCTGAGCAACTATACAAGGGGGCGGTCCTTGTAAGGAAGCGGGTGGCTCCCAGGGAAGACGGGCAGGTAGTCACGGCAAGTGACAGGGACAGTCTCTGGGTAGAAAGGCAGGTAGTCGCGGCAAGTGACAGGAACAGTCTCTGGGTAGAAGGGCAGGTAGTCACGGCAAGTGACAGGGACAGTCTCTGGGTAGAAGGACGGGTACTCACGGCAAGTGACAGGGACAGTCTCTGGGTAGAAGGACAGCAGGCAGGTGGCTGGTGAGCGCTCCCAGGTGAGCGGGCGAGAGTCTTTGGACAGGCAGGTGGTCACGGCAAGTGACGGCAGAGCCTCCAGGTAGGCTAGCAGGCAGGTAGCAGGTGAGTGCTCCCAGGTGAGCAGGCAAGAGTCTCTGGACAGGCAGGTGGTCACGGCAAGTGACGGCGGAGCCTCCAGGTAGGCTAGCAGGCAGGTAGCAGGTGAGTGCTCCCAGGTGAGCAGGCAAGAGTCTCTGGACAGGCAGGTGGTCACGGCAAGTGACGGCGGAGCCTCCAGGTAGGCTAGCAGGCAGGTAGCAGATGAGCGCTCCCAGGTGAGCAGGCAAGAGTCTCTGGACAGGCAGGTGGTCACGGCAAGTGACGGCGGAGCCTCCAGGTAGGCTAGCAGGCAGGTAGCAGGTGAGCGCTCCCAGGTGAGCGGGCAGGCTGGTCCATAGACAGACTGACAGGTGTCGGAAGGCAGACCGTCGGACCGCAGGCTTGCAAGCAGGTAAACGGATATCAGGCAGGAATCAAGCAGGAATCTGACAGGTGACTGGCAGGTAACTGGTAACGGGACCTGAGGGCTGAAGCAGAGTGAAGGCTTTGCAACAACATTGCTCGGGCACCTCCATTTTGGAGGAGGTGCCTTATATATGGTGAAGTCCTCCGGCCATTGGCCGGGGACTCCTTAGGACGGCGCGCGCGGCTCCTTTAAGAGAGGGGGAGCGCGTGCACGCGCGCCCTAAGTACCGTGGCCGGGAAGCAGCGCACGCTGCCAGCAGAGCGGGAGGAAGACGCCGGGCTCAGAGCGGAGAGGTGAGGGGAATAGCGTCCCTGCCTAGCAGGATGCAGGGACGCCGATGCTACACATATCATGCAAATCAAAATCACTAACCGACTCTAACAAAGTTTTCCCAGACACATCCACATTCACTCTCCCCACATTACAATTCATATCACCCACACTCACTACAGGTATTCTTCCCGGATTAAAGAGTTTAATTGTTTCAAATAATTTTTTCCGGTCATTTTTCTCTAATGGCGCATAAACATTAATAACACAAAATGTAACATTTTTATACTCAAAATTAGCTAAAATACACCTCCCCACATCAATTATCACATAATCACTCAAAACCACGTCCCTCCCTTTAACTAAAATCCTCACACCATCATTTTTATTACATGCACTCCCCGACCACACAGACACTCCATGAGACCATTCATCCCCTCTCACCCCATCCACCACCCCACACTCTTGCAAACAAAAAATCGATGCATTCTTCATGGCCAAAAAATCAAAAATTGCAGCCCTCTTGACCTTATTTTTAAACACTCTCAAATTTTGTGAAATTATAGTAAAATCCATTTCACCTACTAAAACAACTACAGAAGAATTACAAAACTACTACAAAACTCCACTCACAAAAAAAACCTTTGACTTAAGTCAAAGCTCATAATAGGCATTATCATGCATATTGCAAGGCAACCTTAACCAACACCACCACTATCTTCTTCCACCATCTGAACCGAGCAACTTGTTTCCAAGCCGCTAGCAGCATCACCTTGCTTTCTTGACACTCACTTTTTCTGCGGTGCCCTGATATCTTCGTCATCACTTGCCCCACCACCCTCCCTGTGACACTTTCTACTCCCCCCACCCTCATCGGAGAAGTATTCATCAATATTTTCAGGATCTGAAGGGTGTGATGAAACTTCCCCAGTTTCCATACACTCTGCAGCTTCTACAGCGTCCTGAAAGTCCAACGTATCCGGACACATTCCTTTTCCCACTGCTTTCATCTGCTTCTCGATTTTCTTCAATTCCTTCACAAGCCCCTTCTCCTTTTTTGGTGCCTCCTTCTCCTTCTGGTAAGCAGGCCTCAGACTCACAGTTTCAGGGGCAGAACTTTCACTCCGACTCCTCTGCTCTCTCTCCATTCTGGCAGTTTCTCTTTCTATCTGCTGCACACGCCTCCTTTCCTCCTCCTTCTTCCTCTCCTTATCAGTTTTCCTGGGCACACCCTGCGGGCAATCCTTAAACATGTACTCACCACTTCCACACATGTCACAAGCTTTGGGCTTCGGGCACGCACTTGCCACATGCCCCTCTTCTTTGCAATTACGGCAACATTGCCCTTTCTTACATGCATCCTGCACATGTCCAAAGCAGTAACATTTCCTGCAATACATAGGCTGCCTCACATAGTAAAGGAAGCCCCTATGTCCCGCCAAAGAAAAATTTGCAGGAGGATGTCTAAAGCCTCCCACACTTCCAGGATCCTTCTTCAGTTTCACCCAAAACTTGTGTTTGCAGTTGAAAATACCCAGAGAATGAAACTGCTTTTCCCCTTTCCGCACATAATCACAGTACCGTGCAAGCTAACCTTCAAGCAATGCTGGGTCAGTAAAAGGGTTATAAACTGTTACCCACAGAATCTTTTCTTGAAGTCCAAACAAGGGTTCAAACCGCACCCCTTCCAAGAAAGGCTCATCAGTGTGACTCCGAAGCCACTCAAACACATCAAGGCAGGTATTTTCTTCTACAAAAGTCATGTCAAATGTACCTGATTTAGTAAACTCGTTGACGCTGTAGAAATCATCTCGTTTTGCTCCGGCTTTACCTTCCAAGAGTTTTTCCACGATGAAGGACAGATTATTCCTCTGGGAAACTGTTGGATCCACTCCAATTCGGATGGTGTTCTTCACGAAATTCATATATAAAACCTGCCGGTATAATACCACAGAAAATCGCCAAATCCTTTCGCAAAAAGGCCTGGATTCCTCCAGAGAGCTCGCACCTATCAGGCTGCAACCGAATGATCTCAGCCAAAAGGCCGAGAAGCGATTACCTGAATTGGCTTTGGCTTATGGCTGCACCCTGGTCCAAAGAAGGCACCCATTGAAGGGATAGGGACAAAGACTCCCCTTAGGAAGACATGTTGTTCATCAATAGACACCATAAAAAACACAACTATACTGCTTGTTGCAGATGCACCCCACATATTTTTAATCTGCGTAAGTCCACCTATTTTCACACATTCTCCCACCCCTCTTAATGTCCCGCGCATCTCATGATCGGGGGGAAGGGGTAGAGAGGATAACTAATTTATGAACAAATGTGCAGCGGTCCCCCAGCTTCCCAGTCTGTAGGATCCCTACAGACTGAAGCTGGGTGCTGCTGCACCGCCAGATAACAGCCAGGAGCCCATTATGACACGTGCAATGTCTGTTCCATTCTTCCATTCTTGCATTATTCCATTGTCCCATTGTTAGGGGGCAATAGAACAATGGGACAATGGAATAATGCAAGAACGCAAGAATTGAAGAATGGAACAGGCATTGCACGTGTAATAATGAGCTCCTGGCTTTTATCTAGCTGTGCTGCAGCAGCCAGCTTCAGTCTGTAGGGAGCCTGCAGACTGGTAAGCAGGGGGACCGCTGCTCGTCTGTTCAATAATTAGCCATCATCTCTAACCCCCCATCCTTTCCGATTTTGAGGTGCTTGGGACATTAGGGGGGAGGAGTGAGGAGAATGTGTGAAAATTTGTGGACGTATAGGGGACGTATCAGATGTTAAACTGATAAGAAAAGATGCTACTCTCGATCTTAGCCAGAAGGCCTAGAAGCGATTACCTGAATTGGTTTTGGCCTATGTCTGCACCCTGGTCCCAAGAAGGCACCCATTGTAGGAATAGGGACAAAGACTCCTCTTAGGAAGATATGTTGTTCATCAATAGACACCTTAAAACACACAACTATACTGCTTATTGCAGATGCACCCCACTCACTTTTAGTCTGCATAAGTCCACCTATTTTCACACATTCTCCCTCCACCTTAATGTCCCACGCGCCTCAAGACCTGGGGTAAGGGGTAGAGAGGCTGCTGCAGCACCGCCAGATAAAAGCCAGGAGCCCATTATGACACATGCAATGTCTGTTCCATTCTTGCATTATTCCATTGTCCCATTATTAGGGGGCAATGGAACAATTGGACAATGGACTAATGCAAGAATGCAAGAATTCAAAAAATGGAACAGGCATTGCACGTGTCATAATGGGCCCCTGGCTTTTCTTTAACTGTGCTGCAGCAGCCAGCTTCAGTCTGTAGGGAGCCTGCAGACTGAGAAGCAGGGGGACTGCTGCTTGTCTGTTTAATAAATAGCTATCCTCTCTAACCCCTCCCTTCCCTATCTTGAGGCGCTTAGGACATTAGGGAGGAGGGGAGAGGAGAATGTGTGAAAATTTGTGGACGTATAGGGGATGTATCAGATGTTAAACTGATAGTAACAGAGTTTTTTTTTTTTTTTCAAAGCCCGAATTCGTGTCAAAACCCGAGTGCGCTTAAAAAAGTGACTAGTGCCACAAAAAAAGTGCATTAGGATGCTGGTCATCTTGAAACCCTCTCCAAAAGGAGAACAGTCCCCCAAACCATTCCCCGTCCCTCCAAGCCAGAAGGCCACAGTGAGGAACAGGGACAAATAGCCACCTCCAGTCGAAGCCAGAGGCGACCCAATCTTACCCCCAGCACCTGCCCGAGTTCTCACCCGAGCAAGGCACTGGGAGCCAAAGACTGTGCTCCCCTCCTGGAAGAGGGGAGCCAACAATGCTCTACTCCCGAAAGAGGAGAGCCAGAGGGCTTCAGGGGGGAGTGGAACCTGATGGCCACACACTTTCACCCTAGACCTACCAAGAGAGGAACCCGTAAGGGAACCGAATCCCGACAAAATCCAAGTGACATGTGGACACACGTGAATAGGTGACACACAGTGATAAAAATATAATAAATAAAATAAATAGTGAAGGTGTTATCAGTGTAATACTGACCAGACCTCCAAGCGGAAATTTAAAAAATTACCCATCATAAGGCCAGAAGGCCCGGAGAAGGGTGTGTGCTGGAAGAGTGAAAAGAAGTGCTTGTGCGAATGTGCCATAAACTCAAGTGGGGTTCCCAATCCCAGTGAGTTAAGGCGCCCCAGGGTCACCACTCCTGGGGCACTTCACACTTCGGGCTTTCAATCTTCCCCGGCCCAATGGCGTAGATCCTGAGGGGCCATGCTTTCCACCAGATGACTATATTAGCCACCTGGCGTACTAACAAGCGCTTAAACCCCAGTGTGCATAATGTATCAGTCTACTAGGGCAGCCGACGGCCAAAGCCGCTTTTTCTAAAGATACTACACTGGATTTTAGCCAAAAGGCCGAGAAGCGATTACCTGATTTTGTTTGGAACCTATGGCTGCACCCTGGCCCCAAGAAGGCACCCATTGTAAGGATTGGGACAACGACTCCCCTTAGGAAGACATGTTGTTCATCAATAGACACCTTAAAACACACAACTATACTGCTTGCTGCAGATGCACCCCACAAGTTTTTAATCTGCATAAGTCCACCTATTTTCACACTTTCTACCCCCCCTCAATGTCTCACGCGCCTCAAGACCATGGGAGGGGGGTAGAGAGGATAACTAATTAATGAACAAACGAGCAGCGGTTCTCCTCTTTCCCAGTCTGTAGGCTCCCTACAGACTGAAACTGGCTGCTGCAGCACCGCCACATAAAATCCAGAAGCCCATTATGACACGAGCAATGTCTGTTCCATTCTTGCATTCTTGCATTATTCCATTGTCCCATTGTTAGGGGGCAATGGAACAATGGGAATATATAATAATGCAAGAATGGAAGAATGGATCAGGCATTGCACGTGTCATAATGGGCTCCTGGCTTTTATCTAGCTGTGCTGCTGCAGCCAGCTTCAGTCTGTAGGAAGCCTGCAGACTGGGAAGCAGAGGGACCGCTGATCGTCTGTTCAATAATTTGCTATCCTCTCTAACCCCCCTTCCCAATCTTCAGGCTCTTGGGACATTAGGGGGGAGGAGAGAGGAGAAAGTGTGAAAATTTGTGGACATATAAGGGGACGTATCAGATGTTAAACTGATAAGAAAAGATGCAACACTTGATCTTAACCAAAAGGCCGAGAAGCGATTACCTGAATTGGTTTTGGCCTATGGCTGCACCCTGGCACTAATAAGGCACCCATTGAGGGATGGGGACAAAGACTCCCCTTAGGAAGACATGTTGTTCATCAATAGACACCTTAAAACACACAACTATACTGCTTGTTGCAGATGCACCCCACAAATTTTTAATCTGCATAAGTCTGCCTATTTTCACACATTATACCCCCCTTAATGTCCCGCACGCCTCAAGAACAGAAGGAGGTAGAGAGGATAACTATTTAATGAACAAACTAGCAGCGGTCCCCCTGCTTCTCAGTCTGTAGGTTCCCTACAGACTGAAGCTGGCTGCTGCAGCACCGCCAGATAATAGCCAGGAGCCCAGTATGACACGTACAATGTCTGTTCCATTCTTGCATTCTTCCAGTATTTCATTGTCCCATTGTTAGGGGGCAATGGAACAATGGGACAATTGAATAATGCAAGAACGCAAGAATTGAAGAATGGAAGAGGCATTGCACATGTCATAATGAGCTCCTGGTTTTTATCTAGCTGTGCTGCAGCAGCCAGCTTCAGTCTGTAGGGAGCCTGCAGACTGGGAAGCAGGGTAGCTGCTGCTTGTCTGTTCAATAATTAGCTATCCTCTCTAACCCCTCCTTTCCCTATCTTGAGGAGCTTAGGACATTAGGGAGGAGGAGAGAGGAAAATGTGTGAAAACTTGTGGACGTATAGGGGATGTATCAGATGTTAAACTGATAGGAAAAGAAGCTACACTCTATCTCAGCCAAAAGGCCGAGAAGCAATTACCTGAATTTGTTTTGGCCTATGGCTGAACCCTGGCCCCAAGAAGGCACCCATTGTAAGGATTGGGACAAAGACTCCCCTTAGGAAGACATGTTGTTTATCAATAGACACCTTAAAACACACAACTATACTCCTTGTTGCAGATGCACCCCACAAATTTTTAATCTGCATAAGTCCACCTATTTTCACACATTCTACCCCCCTCAATGTCCCACGTGCCTCAAGACCAGGGGAGGGGGATAGAGAGGATACATAATTAATGAACAAACGAGCAGCGGTCCTCCTGTTTTCCAGTCTGTAAGCTCCCTACAGACTGAAGCTGGCTTCTGCAGCATCGCCAAATAAAATCCAGAAGCCCATTATGACACATGCAATGTCTGTTCCCTTCTTGCATTGTTGCATTATTCCATTGTCCAATTGTTAGGGGGCAATGGAACAATGGGACAATGGAATAATGCAAGAATGGAACAGGCATTCCACGTGTCATAATGGGCTCCTGGGATTTATCTAGCTGTGATGCAGCAGCCAGCTTCAGTCTGTATGGAGCCTACAGACTGGGAAGCAGGGGGACCGCTGCTCGTCTGTTCAATAATTAGCTATCCTCTCTAATCCCCCCCCTCCTGATCTTGAGGCACTTGGAACATTAGGGGGCAGGAGAGAGGAGAATGTGTGAAAATTTGTGGATGTATAGGGGACGTATCAGATGTTAAACTGATAAGAAAAGATGGTACACTCGATCTTAGCCAAAAGGCCGAGAAGCAATTACCTGAATTAGTTTTGGCCAATGGCTACACCCTGGCCCCAAGAAGGCACCCATTGTAGGGATAGGGACAAAGACTATCCTTAGGAAGACATGTTGCTCATCAATAGACACCTTAAAACACACAACTATACTGAATGTTGCAGATGCACCCCACACATTTTTAATCTGCATAAGTCCACCTATTTTCACACATTCTCCCCCTCCCTTAATGTCCCATGTGCCTCAAGACCGGGGGGGTGGTAGGTTAGAGAGGATAACTAAGTATTGAACAAACGAGCAGAGGTCCCCTGCTTCCCAGTCTGTAGGCTCCCTACAGACTGAAGCTGGCTACTGCAGCACTGCTAGATGAAAGCCAGGAGCCCATTATGACATGTGCAATGTCTGTTCCATTCTTGCATTCGACGCGCCCCCTGGGCCGTGTGTGTGGGTATACCCGGAACCGGACCTTCTGTGGATAATGGGGGTTGTATCTATATGCTGAATGTCCGACTACGCCACCTGTGGATTGCGTGAACCGCCGCTGCAGGGCAGACCGCTGAGGCTAGTGTTGAGGGTGCAGCATAGGGTAGTATAACTCCCCACGGGAGAAGTATATCCTCAGGGCAGCAAGTGCGGATGTTGGGGGTGATGGTGCGTGGGAGCAGCAGTAACGACACAGAGTCCTGTAATGCAGTCCAGGGTATTTACTCACAGTTCTTTATCCACGTTACTACAGCTGGTCATAACGTCCCACGTCGCACTGTGTTCACCAGGTGAGGGGCTCGGCCTACTCCCAGATAACTTTGGAGCGTTTCACAGGACCCCCTTTGTGTGTCCTTTCTCTGGCCTGTCATACCCCGCCAGTGACCTCGCTTCTGTCTGGCTGCCTCGGGCCTTCTCTGGTAAACCTTGGTGCTGTTTCCCTAACCCTATGTGGTGCCTTCATAGCAGGTGTAGCGAGGGGCTGCGCCACATAAAATGTCACAGCCTCCGGTTTCTAGCTGAGGGTAGTTCCCCGCCTCCACTAGCTTCGGGGACCGGTCTCCCCCTTTGGCCTGACCCCCCTACGCAGGTAGATTCTGGTGTGCGGTGGCGACTCGCCGGTCCGCACCCCTGAAGTCCCTTCGTTCCTTGTTCCTGGAGCCTCCTCCGTTCCTCTTCCTTCCCTCTCCTTCCTCCAGGCTCCGGCCGCTCTCTCAGGCCCACCTGCGGAGCAGAGCTCGGTCTGAGCTTCTGCTCCCTGTCTCCTCCTCTGACTGGACTGAACTCCACTGCACACTTTGCACTAAGATGGTGCCCACCTTTTATACCTCCTTCTAAGTGCACCCAGGAACTGCCCTCTCCCTCCTATGCACTACAGGGTCCCCCCTTCCTCCGTGTTCCCTCCCCCCACTCCAGCCAGGGACAGGGACTGTCGTGCTCTACTTGGAGCATATCGGTCGCCCTGCCCCCCGGAAATGTGGTGTAATGCATGCAGGTGTCGGGGTCCTGATCCACACTCCATCCTTACCTGGAAGTGAGATATCGCACATCTGGTTGAGATGCAATACCTCTGTAGCGACCGAACCCTCGGGGCGCTACACATTGTTCCATTGTCCCATTGTTAGGGGGCAATGGAACAATGGGACAATGGAATAATGCAAGAATGGAAGAATTTAACAGGCTTTGCATGTGGCAAATTGGGCTCCTGGCTTTTATCTATTTGTGCTGCAGCAGCCAGCTTCACTCTGTAGGGAGTAAAAACACAAGAAAAAACTGAGTGTACGGCATATATGAAAAACTTAATTAGTAAAAGTATAAATACATAATATTACATGTATAATAGATAAATGCAGATGGGGAGGCGATACGGATACAAAAAAGCACGTAACAAGTATCCACAGCTAACAAGTGTAGCAGGATAGTAAAAAGAGGGGGAGAAGAAAGAGCGACCCAAGGGTAACATGTGTTAATTGATGACAGAGTAGGAGAGGTATATGTAGAAGGATATCAATAATTTAAATAATACTGGATAAATATCACATTTTTCCACAGTGGGGCAAGAGTAGGTATAATCCATAATAGAGGATACACTCACCAGTATAATCGCCAGGGGACGCTCAAAGGGGGGGCAAGGGGACAAGGCAGGAGCAGACCAGTGTGGGACCTGCAGGCCTCGACGCCCGTTTCGCAAGTTCGCTTTGTCAAGAGGCGTCACAATGAGAGCACCGGCGTCTTTTTAAATATCCCTCCAGAAATTGGTCACATGTGCACGCATGTGACCGGAAGGAAATGGCCGCCAACCGGAAGGCGTGAGCGGCGCATGCGCAGGGATCGTCAGAAAATCCCGCCCCCAGAATGCCCGTCATGACGTCGGCGCGAACCCGGGAGTGCTAAAGAGCAGAGTCCGGGGCAGCGCCGACACCATGGAGACAGACGCATGGGAAGCCAGGAGGGTGAGTAGCCCCGCGCATGCGCACCGCCCGACCAGGGAGCCAGGTATAGTTACCAAAATACTAATGTCCACATATACATTGTGCCACCATACTCGGATACAATAAATCTCACATGGGACATATATAGATAAGTACAGCTACAAAGATTGAAATACATAGGGACAATAGGTGCTAATATAAAAAGGTGGGGATGTCCATGGCACAAAGGCAACCTGGGGGCAGTGTCCGTGGATGTCAGTGATCATTCCATTTCCTTATCTTCAATCTTATCAACGGGAGGGAATATATCACCAGAAAGCAGGCTTCACGGCAGGTATGAAATCCACAAAGAGAAGGACACTATGTATTAAGTATAAGGAAAAAGAAGTTAAAGATAAACATACTAATAAATATACATATTAAAACAACATGAGCCACAGAGGCTCACTGCCATGATGAAATATATACAGAAGGGGCCACAGGAGAGCATGCAGCGATTGACGAATAGGCTGCATGGTAAATAGTATCCAGAAAGAGGATAATCATATGGTTGTAATATCTGAATTTGTTCCTCCATAGTACCCAATGGGGGATTGGAGGAACCGTCATTCCAAAGGAGGCGCAGGACAAAAAAGCACGATATATATCACAAAAAAGGTGAAAAGCCCAAACTTTCATTCAGACCCCGCGGTGCCAAGGTGTTAAGGGTGATGATCCATCTCGCCTCTTTTTGGGCCAGGAGGAGGATATATAGATGACATTCTATTTTTCTGGCTGGGGACGGTGGAGGAGCTCGACGATTTTATGTCACGACTCAATTTCAATGCTTATGCAATTAGGCTTACCTATACCTATCATCCTAAAAGGATCGACTTCCTGGATGTCACCCTTGAGGTGGATCCGGATGGTCGAATCCAGACAGATGTATTTAGGAAGCCCACTGCAGTAAATTCCCTGATTCATGCCTCATCGGCTCATGATTGCTCTACCATCAGAGCCGTTCCAGTTGGACAGTTCCTCAGGATGAGGCGTATCTGCTCAACTAACTCTAGTTTTGAGAAACAGGCTGCAGATCTGGCTGATTGCTTTAAACAACGTGGCTATAGTAATTGATGTATTGGCCGTGGCTATAAGAGGGCCCGCGACACGTCCAGGGACCATCTCATCCATCCCTCCCCTGTGCCTAGACATGGGATACCTGAGAGGATCCACTACATATTCACATTCAATCATGAGTGGGGAGCTATGCGGCGGATCCTCTCTCGACATTGGAGTATACTTCATACGGGCCCTCCCTTCGGGATTGCTTAGGCGATTTCCCTCACATGACGCCACGACGATCTAGGACGCTAGGGGACGTTCTGGTTTCCAGCCACTACGTCCCCCCGCGTCCCAATTTCTTTGGATCCCGCGGTCCCACGGTGGGCTCATTCCCTTGTGGCCACTGCGTCGCATGCGCCAATGTCCTACGTTGTACGTCTTTCTCCAACTCTGATGGCTCCCGCCAATTTGACATTCGTCACCATAAATCATGTGGCACCACACATGTGGTCTATTTGGCCACATGTGGGTGCCAATTAATTTATATAGGACTGACTAGCAGGGAGCTCAGAATCAGGGTTCGGGAACACGTCCGGGACATTGGCGCGGCCCGCACGGCCACGGACCCCCGGGAGCTGAAGACACTACCACGGCATTTCAAGGCTGTTCATAATTGTGACCCCCGCTCACTCAGAGTGTGGGGGATCGATAAGGTGTGTCTTGGCTTCCGGGGGGGGAATGCTAAACGCCTCCTGGCCCAAAAAGAGGCGAGATGGATCATCACCCTTAACACCTTGGCACCGCGGGGTCTGAATGAAAATTTGGGCTTTTCACCTTTTTTGTGATATATATCGTGCTTTTTTGTCCTGCACCTCCTTTGGAATGACGGTTCCTCCAATCCCCCATTGGGTACTATGGAGGAACAAATTCAGATATTACGACCATATGATTATCCTCTTTCTGGATACTATTTACCATGCAGCCTATTCGTCAATCGCTGCATGCTTTCCTGTGGCCCCTTCTGTATATATTTCATCATGGCAGTGAGCCTCTGTGGCTCATGTTGTTTTAATATGTATATTTATTAGTATGTTTATCTTTAACTTCTTTTTCCTTATACTTAATACATAGTGTCCTTCTCTTTGTGGATTTCATACCTGCCGTGAAGCCTGCTTTCTGGTGATATATTCCCTCCCGTTGATGAGATTGAAGATAAGGAAATGGAATGATCACTGACATCCACGGACACTGCCCCCAGGTTGCCTTTGTGCCATGGACATCCCCACGTTTTTATATTAGCACCTATTGTCCCTATGTATTTCAATCTTTGTAGCTGTACTTATCTATATATGTCCCATGTGAGATTTATTGTATCCGAGTATGGTGGCACAATGTATATGTGGACATTAGTATTTTGGTAATTATACCTGGCTCCCTGGTCGGGCGGTGCGCATGCGCGGGGCTATTCACCCTCCTGGCTTCCCATGCGTCTGTCTCCATGGTGTCGGCGCTGCCCCGGACTCTGCTCTTTAGCACTTCCGGGTTCGCGCCGACGTCATGACGGGTGTTCTGGGGGCGGGATTTTCTGACGATCCCAGCGCATGCGCCGCTCACGCCTTCCGGTTGGCGGCCATTTCCTTCCGGTCACATGCGTGCACATGTGACCAATTTCTGGAGGGATATTTAAAAAGACGCCGATGCTCTCATTGTGACGCCTCTTGACAAAGCGAACTTGTGAAACGTGCGTCGAGGCCTGAAGGTCCCACACTGGTCTGCTCCTGCCTTGTCCCCTTGCCCCCCCTTTGTGCGTCCCCTGGCGATTATACTGGTGAGTGTATCCTCTATTATGGATTATACCTACTCTTGCCCCACTGTGGAAAAATGTGATATTTATCCAGTATTATTTGAATTATTGATATCCTTCTACATATACCTCTCCTACTCTGTCATCAATTAACACATGCTACCCTTGGGTCGCTCTTTCTTCTCCCCCTCTTTTTACTATTCTGCTACACTTGTTAGCTGTGGATACTTGTTACGTGCTTTTTTGTATCCGTATCGCCTCCCCATCTGCATTTATCTATTATACATGTAATATTATGTATTTATACTTTTACTAATAAAGTTTTTCATATATGCCGTACACTCAGTTTTTTCTTGTGTTTTTACACTCATTTTGAGTAGGCAGGTTTTTCCTGCGACTATGGGGTGTGAGTTGCGGCTCTTCCGCACTCCATACTCGTGACCTCTATTACGCTGGCCGAAGTGTTTATTACTTTTCACTCTGTAGGGAGCCTGAAGACTGGGAAGCAGGGGGACCACTGCTCGTCTGTTCAAAAATTAGCTATCCTCTCTAACCCCCCCTTCCCGATCTTGAGGCGCTTGGGACATTAGGGGGGAGGAGAGAGGAGAATGTGTGAAAATTTGTGGAAGTATAGAGGACGTATCAGATGTTAAACTGATAAGAAAAGATTTATTTATTTATTTTTAACCATTCAGGTAGTTCCAAAGAAAAATAAGATCATTATATCTCTGCCAAAAAACTCTCATCATCATGGTCATTCATTTTTTAATTTAAGAAAAACAAAACAAAATAACTTGCAATTCCTAACTCTTGTATAATACGTATAAACAAAACTGTTGCACACATTTCCAATACATAACAATTCCATAGCAGTTACATCACTTTCACTTAATTACCAAAATGTCTTTCTCTTTTACCTTCCTTCCTTCAAACAAAATAACCTTCTCCTCAGGCACCAAAAAATTCTCTACTTCCACCTCCATTTCCTCCCTCATTTCCCCACTTAAATCATCTAAATCCAAGAAACAGTAAAAAAAATGCTTTTCTTCTTTTTTCTTCACCTTCTCCTTTTTCTCCGATTTTTCCTTACCATTGTCATGTGCCTTTCTCACCTTCTTTATATCTTCTTCTATAAAAACCCTCCGTTTCTCTTTATACCTTTCCACCTTAATTCTTCTGTCGTCGGATCCCTCACATGCCACAATGTCTTCCTGCTTTTCCATCGTAACGTTTCCTCCGTTGCCACCAGTTTCCCAGTAACAAAAGCCTGCTTTCCCTTCTATAAACAGCTTTCCAACCGAAAATTCTTCTCCTTGTTTCATTTACAACAAAAATCTCCTATTACCATTCCATACACCGATTCGATTCATATACTCTTTTTGAAACACCACCATCACAGTCTTTAATTTAAGATACTCTAAAACTTCATCTTGTCCAATGAACGGATCGTCCATACACACCATAAGGCTCTTCAGTTTCCCAACCACCGATAAATAAACTCCAAATTCACTCTTCTGTATGCTCCGACCTTCTTGCCATAAGCGAAAGAACTGAAAACATTTCTCTTCATCTTTTAAAGTCACATCAAAAACATTTCTGTTTCTATTATCTTGCATACATAATATCCAACATTTGTATAGGGGATGACCCATCCACACACAAAACTGAAGAGTATTAGAGATATATTAAAATATTAAATTTTATTGAGATAAAATTAAAACAAAATAAAAAACATAATAAAAAACCCAACTTCAGAAAAATAGGGAGCAATCCCCAGAGTGTTCAATACAAAAACAAATGAATTGAATCTACATACCAAATAATGACATAGTATGCCGGCAACAAGTAAGCCCATAATAACAATGAAATAACATGTATAAATTACATAAGTCCCATTATAGCATAATAAAGCACGGCAATGTTCAATGGGTACAAATTGCAAATCACATTCCAATGCTGATAAAAGAGCTTTACCTGAGGCAGGGCTATTAGAATGAACACAGGGGGGCTCCCAGAAACGCTCCAACGCACGTTTCGTTCCTTCTTTATCAAGGAGCGTAGTAAGTGATATGTGTCGTATGTTATATATATGTGTATGTGGGTACAATTAATCAATGATCCTGTGCAGCCGCGCTACCGGACTTGCAGATACTTGCGGCGCGCATGCGTGATGGCCACTTCCTGTAGGCCTCACTTCTGTTCGCGGCGGGTGACACGCAGGCTCCAGGTTGCTATGCAACCTGCGTTCCAGGAGTCACATGATCCGCGTCAGGAAGGGGCGGAAGCACTGTCAATCCTGCATGCGCGACCGAACTGCAATATTGGAGTAACTATTGAGATGCCGATGGAAATGGTGAGTCAAAAGGCAAAGGGATATACAAAGGGGAGGAAAATGTGAAAATCAGTTATAAAATGTCATATTAGATATGGTACAATGAATGAATAAACCAATGAGAGATGACTGAATATGAAAATAAGAATGGAAGTACATAAAGATGAAAATAAAAATGAGAATGAGAAAAAAAGAGAAGAGCGGATTATGAGAGTGCATAAATATAGTGATGGAGCATAAAACCAAAATAAAAACAAAATGAACAGGAATAACTGTGATGGGTGAGACATGTTTAAACAATGTGCAGTGTTACAGAATTGTGAGGGACAAGAATGTGTACATATATAATAAATACATAAACACAATATAATATTACAGTGATATAGGTGATAAAAATGTGTATATGTTCATAATAAATACATGTAAAAATTCATGTGTAAAATCACAAATATTATAAAAGAATTATACAGACCATAATCCAATTAATAAATTAACATGCAAAAAATTATCCCAGTTGCAGAATTAGGATAAATAACAAATTAATCATATTCCTTTCATTGAATATGAATTAAAAATAAAAAATATGACTGATAAGAATAAAACAAAAAACATACAAAAAATATATATAATACTGATGAATTCCCCCAAATAATATCGTCCAAAAGCAGACAAAAAGAAGAACCCCGCCAGGAGTAGGCCGCACTAAGGACGCACGACAAGGCACGGCCATCTCACAGACATCACAGAACGACGGGACCAAAAGATGACCAGGCAGCGACAACATCCACCAGGCATGATAAGTAGGACGTACAATCACTAGATATAAAAACACATTGAGTGTAAAACAAATACAAAAACACATTAAAATACACAAAGATACATTATAACAATTAGTATTGGAGAGTATTACAGAAAAGAACCAAACCCGAAATTCTCATTAAGACCATAAGGTGTTGTAGCGTCGGCGTCCCTGCCTCCTGCTAGGCAGGGACGCTGTTCCCCTCACCTCTCCGCTCCGTGCCCGGCATCTTCCTCCCGCTCTGCTAGCAGCGCGCGCCGTCCTAAGGAGTCCCCGGCCAATGGCCGGAGGACTTCACTATATATAAGGCACCTCCTCCAATATGGAGGTGCCCGAGCAATGTTGTAGCACAGTTCATCACTCTACTTCAGCCCTCAGGTCCCGTTTCCAGTTACCTGCCAGTTACCTGCCAGTTTCCTGCCAGTTTCCTGCCAGTTACCTGCCAGTTTCCTGCCAGTTTCCTGTCTGATACCTGCCTGTCTCGTGTCAACCTGCTTCTATTCCTGCGGTCCGACAGTCTGCCTACCAGCCCTGCCAGTCTGTCTATGGATCCGTCTGCCCGCTCACCTGGGAGCGCACATCTGCTGCCTGCATGCTAGCCTACCTGGAGGCTCCGCCGTCACGTGCTGTGACCACCAGCCTGTCCAGAGACTCTTGCCCGCTCACCTGGGAGCGCTCACCTGCTACCTGTCTACTAGCCAACCTGGAGGCTCCGCCGTCACGTGCTGTGACCACCTGCCTGTCCAGTGACTCTTGCCCGCTCACCTGGGAGCGCTCATCTGCTACCTGCCTGTTAGCCTACCTGGAGGCCCTGCCGTCACGTGCTGTGACCACCTGCCTGTCCAGAGACTCTTGCCCGCTCACCTGGGAGCGTCCACCTGCTACCAGCCTGCTTGCCTACCTGGAGGCTCTGCCGTCACTTGCCGTGACCACCCGCCTGTCAAGAGACTGTCCCGGTCACTTGCCGTGACCACCTGCCCGTTTACCCAGAGACTGTCCCGGTCACTTGCCGTGACCACCTGCACGTTTACCCAGAGACTGTCCCGGTCACTTGCCGTGACCACCTGCCCGTTTACCCAGAGACTGTCCCTGTCACTTGCTGTGACTACCTGCCCGTCTTCCCTGGGCGCCACCCGCTTCCTTACAAGGGCCGCCCCCTTGTATAGTTGCTCAGAGGTTCCGCCTCCCAGACCCGTTACAGTTTGCTCGGGCCATGGAACCCGGTGGCACCCAAGCTCCCTCGCTCTCGGACCTATGTCATGAACTGTCCCGTCAGAGGTCCCAACAGGAGTCCATCCTGGGTCACCTGCGGAATGTCAACTCTCGCCTGGACACTCTGACGGCTCCACCAGCTACCACCGCTAGCGTCATGACTCGCAACCCGGCAGCGCCGCTGCCCACCAATACCATGGTATCCTGCCCCGGACCCCGGCTTTCTGCACCTCCTCGCTTCGGAGGCGACCCCGCTCAAGCTCGGGGCTTCATAAACCAGTGCACCCTGCGCTTTGAACTCCTGTCCCACCAGTTTATCTCCGACCGGGCCAAAGTTGCCTTCATCATGTCTCATCTCACGGGGGAGGCACTGGCTTGGCTAAATCCTCTATGGGAGAGAGGAGACCTCCTGGTGTCCGACCTGCCAGCCTTTCTCACGGCTTTCCGGAAAGTCTTCGACGAACCCGGACGGAAGACCTCATCCGCATCGTCTCTGCTACGCCTCCGTCAAGGAGATCTCACCGTGGGCCAATATGCCATACGGTTCCGTACCCTTGCTTCGGAGCTGGCCTGGGATAACGACGCTCTGGTGTCTGTCTTCTGGGAGGGTCTGTCCGGCCATATTAAAGATGAACTCGCCGGTCGGGACATTCCTACCACTCTCGACGACTTGATAACACTTGCCACCCGGATTGACATCCGGTTCCAGGAGCGCGCCAAAGAGGTCACCCGTGAGAGGAGGTTTCCACGTCTAGCCCCTACTTTCCAGAAACCCGTCACTCCCTCCGTTACTGCCCAGGCACACTCACCTGAGCCTATGCAGGTCGACCAGACCAAGATGGTCAAAACCCGTCAAGACTCACGCCGTGCCGAGGGGAGCTGCTTCTACTGTGGCAGTAAGGAGCACCGGATCCGTTCCTGCCCTGAGAGATCGGGAAACGCCTGTGTCTAGGGTCGCTCAGAGAGGTCGCCCTAGACAAAAGTAAACCCTCTCCATCCCTGATGCTGTCAGTCTCTATCACCTGCGGAGAGAACCGCTATTTCGAACTGGCTCAACTTGACTCAGGAGCTGCTGGTAATCTCATCTCTCAATCCCTGGTAGAGAGGTACCGCATTCCTACCAGACCTCTGGCCGTACCTTTATCTGTCGCCGCCGTGGATGGGGGCCTCTTACCACATCCCATCCAACTCATCACAGAATCCATAACTCTGCAGGTGGGAATGCTGCATTCTGAGAGCATCTCCTTTCATGTTCTACCTGGACTCTCTCACGCACTCTTGCTGGGTCTACCTTGGCTCCAGAAACATGCACCCGTGCTAGACTGGCAGACCGGAGAAGTCCTTCGCTGGGGACAGGACTGCCATAAGACTTGTCTAGTTCCCGTTCATCCTGCTCGTCCTTCTCCTGCCCCAGTCAATCTACCCAGTCTACCGGTTCCCTATTGGTCTTATGCGGATGTCTTCAATAAAAAAAGAAGCAGAGACATTACCCCCTCATAGACCATATGACTGTCCAATCGACCTGATACCCGGCTCTACTCCTCCCCGTGGGCGTATCTACCCTTTGTCCGCAGCAGAGACCCGGTCCATGTCTGAATATATTGAGGAGAATCTGGCCCGGGGATTTATCCGGAAATCTACCTCCCCGGCGGGAGCAGGCTTCTTCTTCGTCAAAAAGAAGGATGGCTCACTCCGTCCATGTATAGATTATAGAGGCCTTAACCAGATTACAGTAAAGAATAAATTCCCCCTCCCGCTCATTCCTGAATTATTTGATCGCCTGAGGGGGGCTAGAATCTTCACCAAACTGGACCTCCGTGGGGCATATAACCTGGTTCGTATCCGTCAGGGGGATGAATGGAAGACGGCATTCAACACCCGGGACGGCCACTATGAATATCTGGTAATGCCCTTTGGTCTCTGTAACGCTCCCGCCGTCTTTCAAGAGTTGGTCAATGACATCTTCCGGGACCTTCTCTACTCCTGCGTAGTGGTGTACCTGGACGACATCTTGGTCTTCTCTCCGGATCTCCAGACTCACCGGAGGGATATTCGTCAGGTCCTGCTCAGGCTCAGGCAGAACCACCTCTACGCTAAATATGAGAAGTGCCTCTTTGAGCAGACCTCGCTTCCGTTTTTGGGCTACATAATTTCTCAGACCGGCCTACGAATGGATCCTGAGAAACTGTCTGCCATCGAGAAGTGGCCTCGACCAGAGGGGTTGAAGGCTATTCAGCGGTTCCTGGGCTTCGCCAACTATTACCGCCTCTTTATACCGCACTTCTCTTCCCAGACTGTCCCAATTTCGGCGCTCACCCGTAAGGGCACTAATCCCAGAGAATGGCCGCCCGCAGCAGAGGAAGCCTTTCTTTCCTTAAAACAGGCTTTCTCTTCCGCCCCGGTGCTGCATCGCTCGGACGGTAACAAGCAGTTCTTCCTGGAAGTTGACGCCTCCTCCTCTGGAGCCGGAGCGGTACTTACCCAAAAATCGTCTTCCGGGAGAATGGTAACTTGCGGCTTCTTCTCCAAACTCTTCTCCTCTTCTGAGCGCAACTATTCTATTGGAGACCGAGAGTTATTGGCCATTAAGCTGGCTTTGGAGGAGTGGCGTTACCTGCTCGAGGGGGCTCTTCACCCGGTAATAATTTACACTGACCACAAGAACTTGGCTTACCTCCAGAGTGCCCAGAGACTTAACCCGAGCCAAGCCCAGTGGTCCTTGTTTTTTGCTCGCTTTGATTTTGTTCTTCATTTTCGCCCGGCTGACAAAAACATCAAAGCGGACGCCTTGTCCCGATCCTTCCTGGTGTCTGATCTAGAGGAGGAACCTAAACATATCATCGATCCCGCCAGAGTAATGCAGGTGGCTCCCGTGAGTCTAAATCGTCTCCCTCCCGGTAAGATGTTCGTCACTGTACCTGATCGGGAGAGGATCCTACACTGGGGTCACTCGTCTAAACTAGCTGGCCACGCCGGTCAGAAAAAGACCCTCCAGCTTATTACCCGGCACTACTGGTGGCCTACCCTGCACAAGGACGTAATAGACTTTGTTTCTGCCTGTGCGTCCTGCGCCCGCAACAAGGTTCCGAGACACCTGCCAGCCGGTCGCCTCCTTCCTCTTCCAGTACCTGCTGCCCCCTGGCAGCATATAGCTATGGACTTCATAACAGATCTCCCTGTCTCTGCCGGCTGTACAGTCATTTGGGTGGTCGCTGACAGCTTTTCCAAAATGGCCCATTTCATTCCCTTGCCAGGCCTCCCGTCTGCACCCGAGCTGGCTAAAGACTTTATCCGCCACATCTTCCGTCTTCATGGCCTGCCTCTCCACATCGTGTCGGATCGTGGGGTTCAGTTCACCTCTCGCTTCTGGAGAGCCACATGTAAACTGCTAGACGTCACCCTGGACTTCTCCTCCGCTTACCATCCACAGTCCAATGGTCAAGTGGAGCGGATCAATCAGAACCTGACTAGTTACCTCCGGCACTTCGTTAATGCCCACCATTCAGACTGGGTGGATCTCCTGCCATGGGCCGAATTCTCTTACAACAATCACGAGAGCGAATCTTCCTCCAAATCCCCGTTTTTTGTAGTCTTCGGTCAGCATCCTCGGATCCCATTTCCCGTCTCCACCTCGGTGGATAATCCGGCTGCGGAATCTCTCGTTAGCGAATTTTCCTCCATTTGGGAGAGTACCCGATCCGCACTCCTTCAGTCGTCCGAGCGGATGAAAAAACACGCTGACAAAAAACGCCTGGATCCTCCACAATTCCGTCCTGGAGATAAAGTCTGGCTCTCGTCCAAGTATGTCCGGCTCAAGATTCCCTCCTACAAGTTAGGGCCTCGGTTCATCGGCCCACTGGAGGTTATCAAACAGATCAACCCGGTGGCCTATAAATTGAAACTCCCGGCCAACCTGCGGATCCCTAACTCCTTCCATGTATCTCTCCTCAAACCCGTGGTACTTAACTCTTTTTCCAAGTCTACAGGTACGCCTCCTGCTCCGGTTTCTGCTGAAGACTAGTTTGAGGTAGAGAACATTCTGGCCACCAAAAGGGTAAGAGGAAAGACTTTTTTTCTGGTAGATTGGAAGGGGTTTGGTCCTGAGGAGAGAACGTGGGAGCCCCGGGAGAACATCCATGCCCCTCTCATCCTTGCTAAATTCCTGTCTGGCCTAAAAAAGGGGGGCCTAAAGGGGAGGGTACTGTAGCGTCGGCGTCCCTGCCTCCTGCTAGGCAGGGACGCTGTTCCCCTCACCTCTCCGCTCCGTGCCCAGCGTCTTCCTCCCGCTCTGCTAGCAGCGCGCGCTCCTTCCCGGCCACAGTGCTTAGGGCGCGCGCGCTCCCCCTCTCTTAAAGGGGCCGCGCGCGCCGTCCTAAGGAGTCCCCGGCCAATGGCCGGAGGACTTCACCATATATAAGGCACCTCCTCCAATATGGAGGTGCCCGAGCAATGTTGTAGCACAGTTCATCACTCTGCTTCAGCCCTCAGGTCCCGTTTCCAGTTACCTGCAGTTACCTGCCAGTTTCCTGCCAGTTTCCTGTCTGATACCTGCCTGTCTCATGTCAACCTGCTTCTATTCCTGCGGTCCGACAGTCTGCCTACCAGCCCTGCCAGTCTGTCTATGGATCTGGGAGCGCACATCTGCTGCCTGCCTGCTAGCCTACCTGGAGGCTCCGCCGTCACGTGCTGTGACCACCAGCCTGTCCAGAGACTCTTGCCCGCTCACCTGGGAGCGCTCACCTGCTACCTGTCTGCTAGCCTACCTGGAGGCTCCGCCGTCACGTGCTGTGACCACCTGCCTGTCCAGTGACTCTTGCCCGCTCATCTGGGAGCGCTCATCTGCTACCTGCCTGTTAGCCTACCTGGAGGCCCTGCCGTCACGTGCTGTGACCACCTGCCTGTCCAGAGACTCTTGCCCGCTCACCTGGGAGCGTCCACCTGCTACCAGCCTGCTTGCCTACCTGGAGGCTCTGCCGTCACTTGCCGTGACCACCCGCCTGTCAAGAGACTGTCCCGGTCACTTGCCGTGACCACCTGCCCGTTTACCCAGAGACTGTCCCGGTCACTTGCCGTGACCACCTGCCCGTTTACCCAGAGACTGTCCCGGTCACTTGCCGTGACCACCTGCCCGTTTACCCAGAGACTGTCCCTGTCACTTGCTGTGACTACCTGCCCGTCTTCCCTGGGCGCCACCCGCTTCCTTACAAGGGCCGCCCCCTTGTATAGTTGCTCAGAGGTTCCGCCTCCCAGACCCGTTACAGGTGTAATGGAGTTCAGTCGGTAAATCCACTGGCTTTCAGTACATGATAAACATTTAAATAAATCACCCCCCCTACACCCCAGAGATACTTGATCAATAACTTTCACCCGTAGTGAGGAAGAGTCCGAATTGTGAAAATATTTAAAGTGTCTGGGGAGGGTTTTTAGATGTTCATCAGCATCAGAATCCTTAGCCTTTTCAATATCACGTACATGTTCCCGTATACGGATCCTAAGCTCCCTAGTGGTCATACCGACATAGATTTTTTGACATGCACATTCAGCCACATAAACCACCCCCTTTGAGGAGCAGGTAAGGAATTGCCTGATGGCAAATTTCCGTCCCTTACTTGAATCAAAAAATACCTTGCTTCTTATGGTATTGCGGCAGGCCTTGCATTGCCCACAGGGACAAAATCCCTGAATCCGATCACTGAATAACGATGGATTGGTTATAGTCGGTTTGTATTCACTGCGAACTAAATGGTCTTTCAGATTTTTCGACCTTTTCGCAGTGATACAAGGTTTGTTGGATACGATTTTATTCAAAATTGAGTCAGTTTGCAAGACGTGCCAATGTTTTTGTATAATACCGGTGAATTGATGCCATTGACGATTATAGGGGGTTATTAATCTGACCGCATTTGAACTGACTTTATCCTTATTCGTGTTTTTAGGGGGCTGAACAGAATATAAGAGCTGATTTCTACTGTTTTCCTTAGCTCGTTGGTAGCCACGTCTAATCTATCTATGTCCATATCCTCGTTCTCTGAATCTGGTATAGAGTTCAGAGGCCTGCTGTTCAAACAATTCATCAGACGAACAGATTCTTCTCGCCCTCAAGTATTGTCCAATCGGTATACTCCGGATGGTGGAGGGGAGATGAGAAGAGTTCGCTCTAAGTATTGAATTGGTAGACGTGGGCTTACGGAAGATATTGGTTTGAACCGTGCCATCCACAGACACCATGATGTCAATATCCAAAAAGTTGACCCTACGCCCATAGGCATAGGTCAACCGGATATTGAGATCATTATCATTCAATTGGCCCATCAATTCCTCCAGATCATTGATGCTCCCATCCCATACAAATAGGATGTCATCAATGTATCTGGCCCAACTGAGGATCTTTTCACTACCCGGTAGAGGAGAGCACTGAAAGATCTCCCTTTCCCAGGCACCAAGGAACAAATTAGCATAAGAGGGGGCACAAGCTGCCCCCATTGCTGTCCCTTGTGCCTGCAGGAATATCTCGTCCCTAAAAACAAAACAATTGTGTGTAAGGATAAATTCAAGCAATGTTAAGATCAATTCCACTACATCAACATCCAAATTACTATTGCGCAGGAACCACGATACAGCCTTCAAACCATGCACATGCATGATGGAGGTGTATAACGCCTCAACATCAGCAGTGACTAAAAGCATTTGACTATCCAGTTGTAACTGGTCCAGTCTTTTCAAGGCCGCTGTGGTGTCCTGCACAAAAGATGGAAGAGTGGCTACGATGGGCTTTAAATAGAAATCGACCACCCTACAGACCATTTCACACAGGCCGCCATTTCCCGATACAATTGGGCGACCAGGAGGATCTACCAAATTTTTGTGTACCTTGGGAATGAGGTACAGAGTCGGCATACGAGGTTTTAATTTCTGTATAAAATCAAAAAATTTCATAGGAATAGTACCATTATTATATGCCCGTTCCAATATTTGCACCAATTGAAATTGAAAATCTCCAAGTGGATTATGTGAAAGTTTCACATAACACTTGTGGTCAGATAACAATTTATAGGCCTGCTTCTCGTAAAGATGATTAGGCCAGATGACTAGATTCCCTCCTTTGTCTGCAGTTTTTAATACACAATCATCCCACCTACCAATCTCCCGAATCACCTCAATGAATTGTTTGTTCCTATAATATTTTGGGCTGTTGGCTCTCAATTTTTCGATATCCTTGGTGACTAATTTAACGAAAACATCAACCGCAGCACAAGTATTGAAATTAGGAAATCTATTGGATTTACTCATGAGATGAATAGGGAAATTGCAAGTCGAGTCGCCATCATCATCATCAGCCAATGTTTCCAAGATGGCCAATGCTGCTCTCTCCTCCTCAGAATCAAGACCAACCCCCAGGGCAGATCTCTCATGAAATCTCTTCAATATAAGCTTCCTTGCAAAGAGATGCACATCCTTGACAGCAGTAAAGGTGTCAAGAGACTGAGGAGGAGAGAACGTCAGGCCCTTCTCCAACACATATTTTTGCTTAGAAGTCAAGATATGGTCAGACAGATTGATTACCTTGGGTTGGTTGTTTTGTTTATGACGTTTCGGCCCATAGCTTAATCCGTCATTATCATGAGATTTATTTTTTCCTCCAAAACATGTACGGGCAGGTCTGGGGTCCAAGTTGTCAGGTTCAAGACCTGAAGTGGAACTGCTTGCTATTGATGATGTAGAAGATATGGAAGAATTTCTTTTCATCCTATTTTTATCATCCGATTTTCTCAATTGCCACCGATAAACTTTTTTATTTTCATAGTCACCCATATCTCGTAAATATTTTTTAGATTTAATACATAATATGTCTGATTTGCATAATCCATGCGTTTCCGAAAACCACAGTACCTCTTGTTCTCCCAGTATTTTCCTCTTTGCATTCTCCTCCAGAAATATTGTCAAACAGTTCTTCTTCCAGATCTCCATTTTCTCCAAAAGTTCCTTCTGTCCACACGAGATCCTGTTGTCCCAACAGCTATGTGTTGGGACAGCCTCCGTTTCTCTTTATTCCTTTCCACCTTAATTCTTCTCTCGTTGGATCTCTCACATGCCACAATGTCTTCCTGCTTTTCCATCGTAACTTTTCCTCTTTGCCACCAGTTTCCCAGTAACAAAAGCCTGCTTTCCCTTCTATAAACAGCTTTCCAACCGAAAATTCTTCTCCTTATTTCATCCACAACAAAAATGTCCTCTTACCATTCCATACACCGATTCGATTCATATACTCTTTTTGAAACACCACCATCACAGTCCTTAATTTCAGATACTCTAAAACTTCCTCTTGTCCAGTGAACGGATCGTCCATACGCACAATAAGGCTCTTCGGTTTCCCAACCACCGATAAATAAACTCCAAATTCACTCTACTGTATGCTCCGACCTTCTTGCCATAAACGAAGACCTGAAAACATTTCTCTTCATCTTTTAAAGTCACATCAAAATCATTTCTGTTTCTATTATCCTGCATACATAATATGTCTGATTTGCATAATCCATGTGTTTCCAAAAAACCACAGTACCTCTTGTTCTCCCAGTATTCTTTGCATTCTTCTCCAGAAATATTCTTAAACAGTTCTTCTTCTTCCAAATCTCCATTTTCTCCAAAAGTTCCTTCTGTCCACACGAAATCCTGTTGTCCCAACAGCTATGTGTTGGGACAGCCGCCCCCTACAGAAGTAGTGGCAAGATGATGGCCTCTCGTTGCCCGGGGTCTAATCCGACTCCCTAATAGCAGCAGGGGGGTGAAGCCCTGCCGGTAGACAGAGCGATCCCCCAGTCCAAGGAGCCAGGTACCACGAGCACCTCTCAGCCAAGACCAAGGCAGCAACCGCTAGATCACAGCACTTGATCTTAGCCAAAAGGCCAAGAAGCAATTACCTGAATTGGTTTTGGTCTATGGCTGCACCCTGGCCCCAAGAAGGCACCAATTGTGGGGATAGGGACAAAGACTCCCCTTAGGAAGACATGTTGTTCATCAATAGACACCTGAAAACATACAACTATACTGCTTAATGCAGATGCACCCCACACATTTTTAATCTGCATAAGTCCACCTATTTTCACACATTCTACCCCCCCTTAATGTCCCACGCGCCTCAAGACCGGGGAGGGTAGAGAGGATAACTAATTAATGAACAAATGAGCTGCGCTCCCCCTGCTTCCCAGTCTGTAGGCTCCCTACAGACTGAAGCTGGCTGCTGCAGCACCGCCAGATAAAAGCCAGGAGCCCATTATGACACGTGAAATATCTGTTCCATTCTTGCATTCTTGCATTATTCCATTGTCCCATTGTTAGGGGGCAATGGAACAATGGGACAATGGAATAATGCAAGAAAGCAAGAATGAAAGAATGGAACAGGCATTGCATGTGTCATAATCGGCTCCTGGCTTTTATCTAGCTGTGCTGCAGCAGCCAGCTTCAGTCTATAGGGAGCCTGCAGACTGGGAAGCAGGGGGACCGCTGCTTGTCGGTTCAATAATTAGCTATCCTCTCTAACCCCCCCCTTCCCGATCTTGAGGCACTTGGGACATTAGGGGGGAGGAGAGAGGAGAATGTGTGAAAATTTATGGATGTATAGGGGACGTATCAGAGGTTAAACTGATAAGAAAAGATGCTACACTCGATCTTAGCCAAAAGGCCGAGAAGTGATTACCTGAATTGGTTTTGGCCTATGGCTGCACCCTGGTCCCAAGAAGGCACCCATTGTAGGGATAGGGACCAAGACCCCCCTTAGAAAGACATGTTGTTCATCAATAGACACCTTAAAACACACAACTATACTGCTTGTTGCACATGCACCCCACACATTTTTAATCTGCATAAGTCCACCTATTTTCACACATTCTACCCCCCCTTAATGTCCCACTCGTCTCAATACCGGGGTGGTGGGGTAGAGAGGATAACTAATAAATGAACAAACGAGCAGCGGTCCCCCTGCTTCCCTGTCTGTAGGCTCCCTACAGACTGAAGCTAGCTGCTGCAGCACCGCCAGATAAATGCCAGGAGCCCATTATGACACGTGGAATGTCTGTTCCAGTCTTGCACTCTTTCATTATTCCATTGTCCCATTTCTAGGGGGCAATGGAAATATGGGACAATGGAATAATGCAAGAATGCATGAATGGAAGAATGGAGCAGGCATTGCACGTGTCATAATTGGCTCCTGGCTTTTATCTAGCTGTGCTGCAGCAGGTAGCTTCAGTCTGTAGGGAGCCTGCAGACTGTGAAGCAGGGGGACCACTGCTCGTCTTTTCAATAATTAGCTATCCTCTCTAACCCACCCCTTCTCGATTTTGAGGCGCTTGGGACATTAGGGGGGAGGAGAGAGGAGAATGTGTGAAAATTTGTGGACATATAAGGGACGTATCAGATGTTAAACTGATAAAAAAAGATGCTACACTCGATCTTAGCCAAAAGGCAGCAAGTGATTACCTGAATTGGTTTTGGCCTATGGCTGCACCCTGGCCCCAAGATGGCACCCATTGTAGGGATAGAAACAAAGTCTCCCCTTAGGAAGACAAGGTGCTCATCAATAGAGACCTTAAAACACACAACTATACTGCTTGTTGCAAATGCACCCCACACATTTTTAATCTGCATACGTCCAACTATTTTTACACATTCTCCCCCCCTTAATGTCCCACACGCCTCAAGACCGGGGGGGGTCGATAGTAGTGTTGAGCGAACACTAAAATGCTCGGGTGCTCGAAGGTCGGGCCGAGCTCACCGTGATACTCGGGTGCTCGACCCGAGCAACGAGCCCAATGTTAGTCTATGGGAGACCCGAGCATTTTTGCGGCGGCACCCCCGGCAGTCTGTAGAAAGCCTAAAAAGTGCCCATATCGATAGTGACAGTGCTCAAATGACATGGGGACAGCATGGGGATCGCCCCAGGAAGCATTTCTGACCCCCAGGTCACTGCTGTCAACAATGTGGTCATAGGTATTAAGCCACTTTACGGGCTCACAATAAAACGTTCAAAAACTAAACTGAAACTGTTTTCCTGTGAAATATGTTAAGGAACATCCTTTCCAGGGTAAAGACTTGTGTATAAGGTAAAATAAATAACCAAAAACAAAAATACTCCTCCACACCTTGTGCTATGTTCACATTAGCATTTTTTATGCGTTTTTGCACTTTTGTATTACTTTCATCCGTGACAAATGCATTCATCGGGAAATGTCATTTTAACATTTTACAACCTTATCTGGCCATGTGCTGTGTGACACATGCATACAGTGCTGAAAAGACATGGGAACAGCATGGGGAAGACCCATGGAAGCATCTCTGATACCCAGGTCACTGCCTAAAAGTGTGCCCATCAGAAGTGATCCTTGCCGCATCAGAAGATGCAGACTTGCAACTATCCCTGTGCAAGTCCTTGTCCCAGGGCAGTGTTCAATTGTACCTCCCCCATTCCTTGCAATGCAAGCGCAAGTATGCAGCCTGCCACCCACCCACCCCCAGGCTGCAATACCATACTGCTTGCTTGCTTGCGCCTGAAATTGGGCCTTTTAGGCATGTGAAGGCGGAATATGGCCACCATGTCATGGCTGCGTCGGCGGCCTGGTATCCATACTCAGTCCCCAGTCGTCATGGCTTCGTTGGCGGCTTGGTATACATACTCAGTCCCCAGCCGCCCGGCAGCCGGGTGTCCACGCTCGGTCCCCAGCCGCCAGGGGGGGGCCGGGTGTCCATACTCTGTCCCCAGCCGCCCCTATTTGTCCCGGTAACCTTCCCCACACTTTTCTTAGCCTTGCCTGCTTTAGGGCAGCATTGCCGAGCCCACCAGACAACCAGACTCCTCCGGTCGGCCCTGGCTTCTCCATCAGGGGAGTTGAGAGCGCCAAGGTGAGGAGCATGATGATGATGATAGAAGTTAGCATCTGCTTTGTTTTCTTGGAATGCAAGCGTAAGTGTGCAGCCTGCCACCCACCCCCCCCCCCAGGCTGCAATACCATACTGCTAGCTTGCTTGCACTTGAAATGAGGCCTTTTAGGCTTGTGGAGGCAGACGCCGGCCACCATGTCATGGCTGCGTCGGCGGCCTGGTATCCATACTCAGTCCCCAGTCGCCTGGCGGCCGGGTGTCCACACTCGGTCCCCAGCCGCCAGGGGGCGGCCGGGTGTCCATAAGCGGTCCCCAGCCACCCCTATTTGTCCCGGTGTGCCTTATGCACAAGCGCGCATACCAAAACATTACCTGTGCCCTCCCCAGTGCATTTAGTGGGAAGGACAGCCTAACCACAAACACGTGGACAAGTGTATGTGGCCAGGGATGGTCCATCTCACTGATGCCTTCACGCTAGGATAATATTGTGGAAGCCGGGACACAGTTTGGACACTGGGATGCAACACGTCCTCCAGACATAGAGGATTGCGAGTCCTGGGTCAATCATGCTTCAACACAAAGTTCAGAAGGTAGACAGCAGCAGTGGTCGGCCTCCTACACAACGAGTAAATTATTCATGATCATGAGGCCATCCATGTCCTTACCTTTCTGTTCCTTGGAATGCAAGCGCATGTATGTAGTAGCGGCTAGGCCTGAGGTGGTCAGCGTTTTGGCGCATATTCTACCTCCTCCGAGGATTGCTGGATGTTTTCCTGCTACTTTCCCAGTTCTATGACTCCCGATAAAACAAAGCTTCAGGTGATGAATCATACATGAGGTGGTGGCAAAGGAGAAAGAGAAGGAACAGGGACCATTCACATCAATATCAGGCCAGTCAACCACACGTGTCCTTTGTCAGGTGGACTCTCCCAGTAACTGCGTTGTTGAGGGCACGGCAGATGTTTGGGGACACGTGCTTGTGTAGTGCGGAGATGGCACACCAGGCAAAATAGTGTCGGCTGGGGACCGAGTACCGAGGGATGGCCACCGCCATAAGGTTGCGGAAGGATTCCGTCTCCACCAGCCTAAAAGGCAGCATTTCCAACGCAAGCAGTCGTGAAATGTGCGAATTTAGGACTGTGGCCTGTGGGGCGTTGACTGCGAATTTGCGCTTTTGTTCAAAGGTCTGGGATATGGACAATTGAACGCTGAGGTGGGACGTGGACGTTGATGCTGTTTCTTGAGAAACTGCCATAACAAGTGAAGACTGAGAGAAGGGGGCATCTTTGCATGCAGTATGGACAGGGGATTGCCTTGCATGCACAACAGGGGGTTCTCTTACACGCACAACAGCGGAAGAAGCAGTGGTGACACCCGCTGACACTGGTCGTGGACCCTGGGGTTCGCCCCACAAAGTCAGGTGCTTTGCTGACATGTGCCTGATCATGCTGGTGGTGGCCTGGCAGGTGGTACAAATGGCCTTTTTGGGGTTATCAGCAGAGTCTTTAAAAAAATTCCAGCCTCTGGAAGACCTACCGGTTGTACTGGCAACGTCCCTCGTGTTGGTGTTACGGGGAATGGTTGCCCGCCTTCTGTCTGCGGCCACCACACTGCTTCTTCCTGCCTGTTGGGGTACTCTGCCTCCCTCCCCCTGTGTGCTGCTGGCCTCGCTCTGCATGTCCTCCTGTCACGTTGCGTCAGTTACTAGATCATCCACCACCTCCTCCTCTTCCACTTCCGCACCACGGTCCTCCTCCTCACTTTGTGGCAATTTTGTCTCGTCATCGTCCACCTCTTGTGACAAATTGCCAGCGTCGCCTTCCTGTGTCCGTGGCTGTTCAAATATTTGGCCATCGCTACATGGGATCTCCTCTTCCACCACTTCAAGCGGAGCAGGCGAGTGGCCCAAATATGGAAATGAACCAGTGAACAGCTCTTCAGAGTGTCCAACTGTGGAATCAGTTGCTGTCTGACGACACTCGGCATGGTGGGAGGAAGGAGCATCAGGGTGAGGAGGAGTATGCAGTTGAGACTCACGGCTACTAACACTTGACCGTGTGGAAGACAGACCGGAGGTAGTGGTGCCCAGGTGACTGGAAGTATTATCTGCTATCCAATTAATAACCTGTTCACACTGATCAGTTCGCAATAGTGGTCTTGTTGTTGTGTGCTTCCCTAGTAATTCGGTCAAGAACTGGGAGCGAGAAGATGTGGCTGTTGGCTGTGGCACATTTTCACCTTGGCCACGGCCCCGTCCTCTGCACGCACCATCACCAGAACGTCCAGTTCCATGTCCCTTGCCTTGCACCTTGCCCATTGTAAATGAAGTAAAATAGCTTACACTCGCACTATCAATGGCAAAAGGGTAATAAATAGGAGATTAGAACCGTGGAAGAGGAAAACCACAGTTCTATTTCTCTGGCCTACACCAGAATCTTTTAAACAGATATATTGGTGTCTGAACAGTCAGCGAGACACTGAAAATGTTTTTTTTTTATGGAAAAAAGACAAAAAAGTGGATAATACAAAGATTTGAACCGTGGAACTGCAAAACCACAGTTATAATTTCCTGGTGTATACCATACTTGTTAAAATAGATATATTTGTGTCTGAACAGTTAGCGACACACTCAAACTGTTTTTTTTTTATGGAAAAAAGGCAAGCAGGTTGATAACATCCAGGTTTGAACCGTGGAAGAGGAAAAGCACAGTTCTATTTCTCTGGCCTACACCAGACTCTTTTAAACAGATATATTGGTGTCTGAACAGTCAGCGAGACACTGAAAATATTTTTTTTTTATGGAAAAAAGACAAAAAAGTGGATAATACAGAGATTTGATCCGTGGAACTGCCCAACAACACTTATAATTTCCTGGTGAATACCAGACTTGTTAAAATAGATATATTTGTGTCTGAACAGTCAGCGACACAGTCAAACTGTTTGTTTTTTATGGAAAAAAGGCAAGCAGGTTGATAAAACCCAGATTTGAACAGTGAAAGAGGAAAAACACAGTTATAGTTCTCTGGCCTACACCAGAATCTTTTAAACAGATATATTTGTGTCTGAACACTCACAGACACACTCAATTTTTTTTTGGGGGGGGGGATAAAATACCAAAAGGTTAATAAGACAGGTATTTGTACAGTCTGACTGAGTCAAAAACAAAAACAAAACAGGATTTAGATGAAAAAAAAGAATTTTTCCTGGCCCCTGAGACCTGGGGCTAAGTCTAGCAATTTGACCAGCAGGAGCACACAGGACTGTAATGCAGTGTTTGTTTGTATAACCACTGCATCTCCTAAACAGCCTGCCTGATATCTGGGATGGATATTAGTCCTGAGAAGGACTGTTTGTTTGATTTGGCAGGCTTTAGAGACCCTACACTAACTATTTTGCAGTATAAATCTCTCCCTAGCTCTGCAGCACTGACCCTACACTGTCTGATTCGGAGCGACTGTGTCCAAGATGGCGGCACCCGGTTTTAAATACTCGAGGTGACGCAGTGCAGCCAGCCAATCACTGTAATGCCCACAAACAACATGGCTGCGGCATTATAGTGACTGACTGGCAATCCCTGCATGTTCATTGGCTCTGTAAAGAGTGACAAACATGCAAGGCGGAGACCCAAGCTCCCGCACAAGTAACCCGGAAATGCTCGGTGCTCGCCAAACATCCCGAGTAGTGAGATGCTCGGGCGAGTACCGAGCAGTGTCTAGCATGCTCGCTTAACACTAGTAGAGAGGATAACAATTTAATGAACAAATGAGCAGCGGTCCCCCTGCTTACCAGTCTGTAGGCTCGCTACAGACTGAAGCTGGCTGCTGCAGCACAGCCAGTTAAAAGCCAGGAGCCCATTATGACACGTGCAATGTCTGTTCCATACTTGCATTCTTAGTCATAGTTTATAAGGCCGAAAAAAGACAAGTGTCCATCCAGTTCAGCCTATTTCTTGTGCACTGCAGCTATTCCGCAGCGTTGATCCAGGGGAAGGCAAAAAAATCCCATGCGGTATAGGCCAATTTACATCATTGAGGAAAAATTCACTTCCCGACTCCAATCTGGCAGTCAGACTAAATCCCTGGATTAATTAACTATCACTAAGCATAAGATGTAATTTTATTGTTCTCAAGAAAGGCGTCCAGGCCTCTCCTGAACTCATTAAGTGAGTTGGACATCACCACTTCCTCTCCCAGAGAGTTCCAGAGTCTCACGGCTCTGACCGTAAAGAATCCCCTTCTATGCTGGTGCAGGAACCTCCTTTCCTCCAGACGCATAGTGTGCCCACTCATCTTTGTCACCATCCTTGGTATAAACAGGTCATGGGAGAGATCTCTGTACTGCCCCCTGATGTATTTATACATGTTTATGAGGTCTCCCCTAAGCCTTCTCTTTTCCAACGTAAATAGGCCTAATTTTGACAACCTCTCTGGGTATTCTAGTCCCTCCATTCCCTTTATTACCTTAGTCGCCCTCCTTTGTACCCTCTCTAGCTCCAATATGTCTTTCCTGAGCACCGGAGCCCAGAACTGTGCACAATATTCTAAGTGCGGCCTTACCAGCGCTTTATACAGAGGATGAACAATGTTCTCATCATATGCCCCTATTCCTCTTCTGATGCATGTGACTCGCCCCCTGGGCCGAGGGGCACTCAGAACCGGGCTTCAGTGTGATGATGAGGGTAGTAGTGGCAACCCGATCCCGTGGCTCAGGGTGGTCAGACCAAACGCTGTGGCAGTCTATTTATATGGTTTGCAATGTCCGACTACGCCACCCGTGGATTGCGGTCAGAGTGAACTGCCGCTGCAGAGCAGACCGCTTAGGCTGGTGTTGTGGGTGCAGGACGGAATAGTATAACTCCCCATGGGAGGAGTGTAGCCTCAGGGCAGTGAGCGTAGATGGTGGGGGTTGTGGTGCAGGGCGTCCCAGTACCGTTAGTGCTTGCGCGGTAAGAAACAGAGTCAGTGATGCAGTCCAGGGTCTTTTACTCCGAGTCACTTCTGCAGGGAATGACTGCCCAAGCCATGCTGCATCCACCAGGTGAGGAGCTCGGTCAACCCCCAGGCAATTCAGGAGTATGGCACAGGACCCCCTTCTATCCTTTCTCTGGCCTCTCGTGCCCCACCAGTGACCACACTTCTGTCCAGCTGCCTCGGGCCTTCTCTTGATGAAACCTATCGCCGGTTTCCCTGACCCTATGTGGTGCCTTCCTAGTGGGTGTAGCAGGGGGTCGCACCAATAGATGATCACGACCTCCGGTCTTTGGCTGAGGGATAATTTACCTCCACCAACTTGGGAATCCGGTACCCTTCTGCGGCCTGACCCTTCACCCGATATCTCGTGGGTTCTTAGAGTCCCTTCTGCCTTCTTGTTTCTGGAGCCTTTCTACTCCTCTTTCTCTCCACCTTTCTTCCTTCCTTCTCCTTCTCCTCTTCTCCCTTCAGGCTCCGGCCTTTGTGCTAGGCCTGCCCAGGGAGCAGAGCCCATGCAGCAGCTCTGCTCCCTGCCTTCTCCTCTCACAGAACACTGAACTCCATCCTAAGATGGCCCCCACCTTTTTATCCGCTTCACTGTGTCTGAGCTCAGGTGACCTGCAACCAATGAGCTCCTTCCTATGCTCCAGAAACCGTCCCCTTCTGCTCCTACATCACAGGGTTCTCTCCCCCGTCCCCACTCCAGCCAGGGACATGGTCAGTCGTGCCTGCATATATATACATGGGAGCACCGTCGAGCTGTCCCCCGGAAATGGGGTGTGTGTGGTGTATGCAGCTAACTGAGCCCTGGTCCATACTCCATCCTTACCTGGGAGTGGAATGCCACACCTCTGGTTGAGGTGCAATACCCCTGTAGTAACCAAACCCTCGGGGTGCTACATTCCCCCCTGGTAAACCACAGCACGTCCTCGGGCTGGAACAAAGCAAAAGACAATTCAAGAACATGCAATACTTTTTCAATAACTTTTTACATTTAGAAAACAACCGACATTATTCAATTCCCTTTATGGGAAACACTTTTCTTTATAAGACATTGTTAATACTACCGGAACTCTTTTGTCATATAAAACATTCTCATTATCATGTAGCAGCATATAAAACTTTTCATATAAAACATTTTCAAGTAAAACATTTTCTTGTGCTCTGACTGCGGTGCAACTTGCAACCAGGTGTCCATTTTTCTTAACAGTATAAAAGTCTAGCAAACTTCTCTTGAGGTAGACGTTGCAGTCCTTTTCTTATAAAACCAATAGGGGGCGCTTTAGGAAGCGCAACTATTTACAGGGGCGGCCGTTCTCAGTCCTCGGCCAGTTTGGGTAGGGGATGGCTGCTCTCAGTCCTCAGCCAGGTTAGGGAAAAGGGATGGCTGCTCTCAGTCCTCAGCCAGGTTAGGGAAAAGGGATAACTTTGCACAGTTAACAGTCCCATAACAGTCCCAACGGGGACCACACTCAAATTTGAAACAGTCCCATGTACCCTGTCGGGTAACTATATACAATGGTATGCTACTGTTCACTGGTAGCGATACCCTCCATACGCGCCTTGTTCCTCATAGCAGTGGTCTTCAGACCCGTCCGGGTCCTCAGCAGTGTGACTCTATGCGCCCACTCGGTGGATGTTGAGGGCATACCCGCCCCTTGCACCGCGGTGCAGTAGGCCTTGCTGCGGGGTCTGGAGAGGGCCGCTGTTGATGACGCCCGGGATCGGCGGCTCCACCAGGGGGCCCGGGAGCAGGCTGACGCTGGCAGCATCCGGGACAGGGAGACTCCTCTTACCTGCTCCCGCGACCGCTCCTGCGTCACGCGTCTTCTCCTGGCGCTGGTCGGGACCTACGATGGCTGGGACACTGCCGATGCTGGGCAGCTTAGTCTGCTGCCGGTCCGCCATCTTGCTCTCCGTTCCTGATGTCTTCCTCCCCCTCGGTTAACCATGGCCTACCTTCCGGTGATCCTCTTCTGTAGGCTGCGGCTCCGCTCGCGATGATCTGCGTTGAGGACCTGGCGTCGCGCGCTGCTGACGTCAGCGCTAGCTGGGCTCCTTCCAGGACCTTGTGCGGCGTCAGCGCGTGGGGCGGGGCTTCAGACTTCGCGCGTTTTTGACGTCCACGCCCCTCTTCTTCTCGCGCGGCGTCCCGAACACGGAGTCCGATGGCGGGAAAACGGCCGAAGATGGCGGGAAACGGCTCCGAATGGCGGGAAACTTCACTCAGGTAAGTACAAAGTCTTTTTCAGGCACGCAATACCCGTTTGTGGCGGGTTGGTCACAATCCTGCCAACTACGCCAAAACTGACTCGCCCCCTGGGCCGTGGGGCACTCAGAACCGGGCTTCATTGTGATGATGGGGGTAGTAGTGGCAACCCGATCCCGTGGCTCAGGGTGGTCAGACCAAACGCTGTGGCAGTCTATTTATATGGTTTGCAATGTCCGACTACGCCACCCGTGGATTGCGGTCAGAGTGAACCGCCGCTGCAGAGCAGACCGCTGAGGCTGGTGTTGTGGGTGCAGCAGGGAATAGTATAACTCCCCACGGGAGGAGTGTAGCCTCAGGGCAGTGAGCGTAGATGGTGGGGGTTGTGGTGCTGGGCGTCCCAGTACTGTTAGTGCTGGCGCGGTAAGAAACACAGAGTCAGTGATGCAGTCCAGGGTCTTTTACTCACATTTGTTATCCGAGTCACTTCTGCAGGGAATGACTGCCCAAGCCATGCTGCATCCACCAGGTGAGGAGCTCGGTCAACCCCCAGGCAATTCAGGAGTAAGGCACAGGACCCCCTTCTATCCTTTCTCTGGCCTCTCGTGCCCCACCAGTGACCACACTTCTGTCCAGCTGCCTCGGGCCTTCTCTTGGTGAAACCTATCGCCGGTTTCTCTGACCCTATGTGGTGCCTTCCTAGTGGGTGTAGCAGGGGGTCGCACCAATAGATGATCACGACCTCCGGTCTTTGGCTGAGGGATAATTTACCTCCACCAACTTGGGAATCCGGTACCCTTCTGCGGCCTGACCCTTCACCCGTTATCTCGTGGGTTCTTAGGTTCCCTTCTGCCTTCTTGTTTCTGGAGCCTTTCTACTCCTCTTTCTCTTCACCTTTCTTCCTTCCTTCTCCTTCTCCTCTTTTCCCTTCAGGCTCCGGCCTTTGTGCTAGGCCTGCCCAGGGAGCAGAGCCCATGCAGCAGCTCTGCTCCCTGCCTTCTCCTCTCACAGAACACTGAACTCCCTCCTAAGATGGCCCCCACCTTTTTATCTGCTTCACTGTGTCTGAGCTCAGTTGACCTGCAACCAATGAGCTCCTTCCTATGCTCCAGAAACCGTCCCCTTCTGCTCCTACATCACAGGGTTCTCTCCCCCCTCCCCACTCCTGCCAGGGACATGGTCAGTCATGCCTGCATATATATACATGGGAGCACCGTCGAGCTGTCCCCTGGAAATGGGATGTGTGTGGTGTATGCAGCTAACTGAGCCCTGGTCCATACTCCATCCTTACCTGGGAGTGGAATACCACACCTCTGGTTGAGGTGCAATACCCCTGTAGCAACCGAACCCTCGGGGCGCTACACATGCCATGACTCTATTTGCCTTCGCAGCTGCTGTCTGACACCCGGCACTCCAATTTAATTTGCTGTTAACCAAGACGCCCAGGTCCTTCTCCATGTCAGATTTCCCCAACGGTTTCCCATTTAATATGTATGGGTGACTGCTGTTTTTCTTTCCCATGTACATGACCTTACATTTATCGGCATTGAACCCCATTTGCCATTTTTTGGCCCAACTCCCCAATTTAGCTAAATCCTCCTGTAGCTGTGCCCTATCCTCATCTGTATTAACTAGTTTACAAAGTTTAGTATCATCTGCAAATATTGCTATTTTACTATGCAACCCTTCCACTAGATTATTAATAAATATATTAAATAATATAGGGCCCAAGACAGACCCTTGAGGCACCCCGCTAGTAACCCTGACACACCCTAAGCTTACTCCATTGATAACCACCCTCTGCTTTCTATCACTCAGCCAGCTATTTACCCACTTGCACACATTATCCCTCAGACAAAGCATTCTCATTTTATATACCAACCTTTTGTGTGGCACGGTATCAAACGCTTTGGAGATGTCAAGGTATACAACATCCACTGACTCTCCTCGGTCCAGCTGTGAGCTCACCTCCTCGTAGAAGGCGATCAGGTTTGTTTGGCAGGAGCGATCCCTCATGAATCCATGTTGATATGGAGTTAGACAGTTATTATCATTAAGATATTCTACAATAGCATCTCTAAGAAATCCTTCAAACAATTTACCCACAACAGACGTTAAGCTGACTGGTCTATAGTTCCCAGGGTCACTTTTAGACCCCTTTTTGAATATTGGTACCACATTTGCTTGGCGCCAGTCTAGTGGGACAGTCCCTGTCCATAAAGAGTGCTTGAATATAAGATACAGCGGTCTGTCTATCACATTACTTAATTCTTTTAGTACCCGGGGGTGTATGTCATCTGGGCCTGGTGACTTGTCTATTTTGATATTATTTAGGCGTTTCTGAACTTCCTCCTGGGTTAGGTGGGTGATATTTAGCGGAGGGTTTACTTTATCACTCTGCATTTCCTCCGATAAATTGTTTTCTTTTGTGAAAACAGTGGAGAAGAAGCTATTGAGTAGGTTTGCTTTACCCTCATCGCCCTCAATGATTTTACCCAGGTTATTTTTCAATGGGCCAACTCCATCAGTTTTAATCCTTTTACTGTTTATATAGTTAAAGAACAATTTGGGATTCGTTTTACTTTCCTTGGCAATTAGTCTCTCTGTCTTCTCTTTTGCTATTCTTATTTGTTTCTTACAGATTTTGTTTTTTTCCCTATAAGATATTAGCGCTTCCTCGCTGCCTTCTTGTTTAAGTTTACCGAAAGCCCTTTTTTTGTTTTTCATTGCCCTCTTGACTTTCTTATTTAGCCACATTGGCTTCCTCCTATTCCTAGCCCTTTTATTCCCATAAGGTATGTACCTTCTACAGTGACTAAGTAGGACTGTTTTGAAAATTTCCCATTTTCTATCTGTGCTCCTATTACTGAAGATACTATCCCAGTCTATAAGGTGAAGGGCATCTCTTAGCTGATCAAACTTTGCCCTCCTGAAGTTCAGTGTTTTTGTGACTCCCTTGCTGGGCACCCTACTGAAGCACATGTGGAATTGTATTGTAGCGCCCCGAGGGTTCGGTCGCTACAGATGTATTGCACCTCAACCAGAGGTGTGATATCCCACTCCCGGGTAAGGATGGTGTGTGGACCGGGACTCAGTTAGCTGCATGCATCACACACACCGCATTTCCGGGGGACAGCTCAACGGTGCTCCCATTAGTACAGTAGTGCAGGCACGACAGAACATGTCCCTGGCTGGAGTGGGGAGTGGGGAGGAAAACCCAGTGATGTAGGAACAGATAAGGGTTGGGTTTCTGGGCGTATGTAGGAGCCCATTGGTTGCAAGTCACCTGGGCTCATACACAGAGAGGGAGGTATATAAGGTGGGCACCATCTTAGTTCGAGAAGAAGTTCAGCCAGGAGGAGAAGAGAAGGAGTTCAGCCAGAGAGGGCTGACAGGGAGCTGTGGCTCAGTCTGGGCGCAGCTCCACGAGGCAGGCCTAAGAGGAAGGCCAGAGCCAGCAGAAAGGAACAGAAACAGAAAGGAACAGAAACAGAAAGAAACAGCAAAGAAAGAGAAGTACCCAAAGTGTAGAAGGACCCAGAGACACGAAAGCAGAAGGAACCCTAAGGACCCAGGAGATTGCGGGTGACGGGTTGGCAGAACAGGGTACCGGATCCCAAGTTGGTGGAGGCGACTAATCCTTAACCAAGGACCGGCGGTCGTGACCATTTACTGGTGTGACCCCTCACTACACCTATTAGAAAGGCACACCACATAGGGTCAGGGAAGTGGACACCCAGTCCTCCCAGGAGAAGACCCAAGGCAGCTGGACAGAAGTAGTGTCACTGGTGGGGCACGGCTGACGAAAGGATAGAAGGGAGTCCTGTGCCACACTCCGGAATTACCTGGGGGTTGACCGAGCCCCCTGCCTGGTGGATGCAGCATGGCTCGGGCGGTCCTACCTGCGCACAAGTGACCTGGATGAGAACTGTGAGTAAAGAACTTGAACTGCAATACCTTGTCTCTGTGCTTTCTCACCGCATACAGCACTACTAGTGCTGGGATGCCCGCACCATCACCCCCACCATCTACTACACTGCCCTCAGCTGCATACACCATCAGCCCCAGCGGTCTGCCTTGCAGCGGCGGTTCGCACTGACCGCAATCCACGGGTGGCGTAGTCGGACAATTAACCTAAAACCTTACAAATAGACTGCCACTGGTTTGACCACCCTGAGCCACGGGACCGGGTCGCCGCCACGGTGACTACAACCCCCAGCATCCACAAAAACGGCCCGTTTCCGGGTTCCCCACGCGGCCCAGGGGGCGCGTCAGTATAATGTTGTGGTCACTATTTCCCAGGTGCCCCCCGACCTGCACCTTCGTTATTCTGTCTGGCCTGTTAGTTAATATTAAGTCTAAAAGGGCGGTCCCTCTAGTTGGTTCCTGCACAAGTTGTGACAAATAATTGTCTTTGATAATTGACAGAAACCTGTTTCCTTTCTGAGATCTACAGCTTTTGGTTTTCCAGTCTATATCGGGGTAGTTGAAGTCCCCCAAAATAATCACCTCGTTATTTTTTGCTACTTCGTCTATTTGTCTCATTAATAGACTTTCCGTGGCTTCTGCTATATTTGGTGGTTTATAACAGACTCCTATGATAATTTTATTATTGTTTTTTGCCCCATGTATCTCCAACCATAAGGACTCGACCTCCATATTTCCCTCCCATAAATCCTCCCGTATTGTAGGCTTTAGACACGTCTTTACATATAGACAGACTCCACCCCCTTTCCGATTTCTTCGATCCCTTCTAAACAGACTGTAACCCTGTAAGTTAACTGCCCAGTCATAGCTTTCATCTAACCATGTCTCGGTTATTCCCACTATGTCATAGTTACCTGTAGATATTTCTGCTTCCAGTTCATCCATCTTGCTTGTCAGGCTTCTGGCATTTGCTAGCACGCAGTTTACACAAATTTGTTTTGTTCCAATCTTCTCCCTGTGGATTGTATTAGAAATTTTCTTACCTCCCTTCCAAGTATCTTGTCTTGGACCTTCTTTGTCGCACTTCATATCTTTCATTAGTATGTTCTCTGGTTTCATGTTCGTGTCCGGCGTTTTTCTTCCCATCCCCTCTTCTTCTAGTTTAACGCCCTCCTGAGGAGTGTTGCGATTGTTAGGGGGCAATTGAACAATGGGACAATGGAATAATGCAAGAATGGAAGAATGGAACAGGCATTGCACGTGTCATAATGGGCTCCTGGCTTTTATCTAGCTTTGCTGCAGCAGCCAGCTTCAGTCTGTAGGGAGCCTGCAGACTGGGAAGCAGGGGGACCGCTGCTCGTCTGCTCAATAATTTGCTATCCTCTCTAACCCCCCCTCCTGATCTTGAGACGCTTGGGACATTAGGGGGGAGGAGGGAGGAGAATGTGTGAAAATTTGTGGACGTATACGTATAGGGGACGTATCAGATGTTAAACTGATAAGAAAAGATGCTACACTCGATTTTAGCCAAAAGGCCGAAAAGCGATTACCTCAATTGGTTTTGGCCTATGGCTGCACCCTGGCCCCAAGTAGGCACACATTGCAGGGATAGGGATAAAGATTCCCCTTAGGAAGACATGTTGTTCATCAATAGACACCTTAAAGCACACAACTATACTTCTTGTTGCAGATGCACCCCACACATTTTTAATCTGCATACGTCCACCTATTTTTACACATTCTCCCCCCCTTAATGTCTCACACACCTCAAGACTGGGGGGGGTAGAGAGTGTAACAATTTAATGAAGAAACGAGCAGCGGTCCCCCTGCTTCCCAGTCTGTATGCCCCCTACAGACTGAAGCTGGCTGCTACAGCACCGCCAGATAAAAGCCAGGAGCCCATTATGACACATGCAATATCTGTTCCATTCTTGCATTCTTGTATTATTCCATTGTCCCATTGTTAGGGGGCAATGGAACAATGGGACAATAGAATAATGCAAGAATGGAAGAATGGAACAGGCATTGCACGTGTCATAATGGGCTCCTGGCTTTTATCTAGCTGTGCTGCAGCAGCCAGCTTCAGTCTGTAGGGAGCCTACAGACTGGGAAGCAGGGGGACAGCTGCTCGACTGTTCAATAATTAGCTATCCTCTCTAACTCCCCCCTTCCCGATTTTGAGGTGCTTGAGACATTAGGGGGGAGGAGAGAGGAGAATGTGTGAAAATATGTGGACATATAAGGGACGTATCAGATGTTAAACTGATAAGAAAAGATGCTACACTGGATCCTAGCCAAAAGGCCCAGAAGCGATTACCTGAATTGGTTTTGGCCTATGGCTGCACCCTGGCCCCAAGAAGGCACCCATTGTAGGGATAGGGACAAAGACTTCCCTTAGGAAGACATGTTGTTCATTAATAGACACCTTAAAACACACAACTATACTGCTTGTTGCACATGCACCCCACACATTTTTAATCTGCATAAGTCCACCTATTTTCACACATTCCACCCCACCTTAATGTCCCACTCGTCTCAAGACTGGTCTTGGGGGCGTAGAGAGGATGAGAAATTAATGAACAAACGAGCAGCGGTCCCCCTGCTTCCCAGTCTGTAGGCTCCCTACAGACTGAAGCTGGCTGCTGCAGCACCACCAGATAAAAGCCAGGAGCCCATTATGACACATGCAATGTCTGTTCTATTCTTGCATTCTTGCATTATTCCATTGTTCCATTGTTAGGGGGCAATGGAACAATGGGACAATGGAATAATGCAAGAATGCAAGAATGGAAGAATGGAACAGGCATTGCACGTGTCATAATGGGCTCCTGGCTTTTATCTAGTTGTGCTGCAGCAGCCAGTTTCAGTCTGTAGGGAGCCTGCACACTGGTAAGCAGGGGGACTGCTGCCCATCTGTTCAATAATTAGCTATCATCTCTAACCTCCCCTTTCCGATCTTGAGGCACTTGGGACATTAGGGGGGAGGAGAGAGGAGAACGTGTGAAAATTTGTAGACATATAGGGAACATATCAGATGTTAAACTGATAAGAAAATATTTTTTTTTTCCTCAGATTAAGACCCACATTAATTTATGCATCATAGCGCATATTCACATAACTGGTTTTCAAATTATCATTCGGAAAAACAAAACAAAGTCCAAAAAACACAACCCTGCAATTAACTGTTAATTACTGTAAGAAGTCCAAAGTGAAAACTTCCAGAGAGCTTCTGCTGCTGTCTCACCATACTTCTTTTTATCCAATAGTCATAAAACAGTCTTGCAAGAAAAATCCTTCTGCATTCCATGGTGGAAAGAACATTCTTTTTAAAAATCACCAAATTCCGAACGTTCCATAAAACCTCTTTATATATGGCAAAAATAATCCAGCTTGCCCGCTTCCTTTGTGAGTACTTAAAAGCTTGACCTATTGAAATCCTTTCAAAATCAAAACAATGAAAACCAACTAAAGCAACAAACATACGTGACAACAGGGTAAAAACTTTTTTAGCAAAAAAACAGTCCCAAAAAATATGCTATATCGTTTCCACATTATTGCAACCTTCCCTAGGGCATAATTCATGAACCTTTATCCCCCGTCCATTCAAAAAAGCCCTTGTTGGCAAGCATCCATGCAACGCCATCCAGGTAACATCCTTCTGTCTGTTGCTGATTCCACGCATGAAAAAAAGCTTCCACACCTTCCAGACTGTGCATTATTACAAAACGGCACATCACATAACACCTCCTTCTTCTTAATACCTGAGACAATTTGCTTTTTGTCAGGTCTAACCATGGAGCTTATTCCATTTTGATCATAGAAGGACTTAAGCACCACATAAAAAATGGCATCACAAATGAAATTGGTTTTCTTAAGTCCTTCTCACACCAGCTCCACTTCTGGAAAAGCTGTCCTGCTAAATATTTGCACATGTCCGCAGTCCTGTTCTTGCACTGGGATAATTTATAAATATTCCAAAAATAATGCATTCTTAAAAATAAGTCAATGTTAGGAAAATCACAACACCATTCCTCTTCTAAGTTTCTCCATTTTGGACCCTCAAAAAAAACAGTTTCCTTGTCACTCTCTTGGTCCAAAGAACAGCAGGCGAAAAAATCAAAGCGGTGTACAGCAGAAGCCAGAGAATCACAGACTTGACTATCAGCACTTTCCTTCTCAGCGACAGGTTCCTTAGTTTCCAAAAGTTCAACTTCTGATCCATTTTGTCTTCTAGAATCTTCAGGCTGCTTTTCCCTTTCAGCTCCTTCTCAAAGATGACACCAAGAACCTCAATTTCCTTCTTACTCTCCACTCCTGCCACCTTAACCTCAACCTGCCTCCCAAAGTTACAAAGCTGGCACTTGCCCCAATTCACAGCCATACCAGCCACACAACAAAAGATCCTAACATGCAAATTCACTCTATTAAGATCCGCTTGTGTACCACAAGTAAAAACAATATCTTCCATATAACTTAAAGACTTGACTGGACCCCCGGATCCCCTAGGAATAAAAACACCAGCCACACACTTGTCAACTTGCACACTTTTTAAAAGGGCCTCCACCACACAAATAAAAAGGATTGGTGACAGGGGACAACCCTGCCTAACTCCCGATAAAATATTAAAACTGGAACTCACATGCCCATTAACTAAAATCTGACTACTGAACCAACAATAAAAACTCTTAATGACCATCAATAATTTATCTGGAACACCAAGGTGACTTAAAGCAGAGAACAAAAATCTACAGTTAGGTCCATTTATATATTTGGACAGAGACAACATTTTTCTAATTTTCCATGTCGCACTGTGCTCACCAGGTGAGGGGTTCGGCCTACTCCCAGATAACTTTGGAGCGTTTCACAGGACCCCCTTTGTGTGTCTTTTCTCTGGCCTGTCATACCCAACCAGTGACATCGTTTCTGTCCGGCTGCCTCGGGCCTTCTCGGGCGAACGTTGGTGCCGTTTCCCTGACCCTATGTGGTGCCTTCCTAGCGGGTGTAGCGAGGGGCTGCGCCACATAAAATGTCACAGCCTCCGGTTTCTAGCTGAGGGTAGTTCCCCGCCTCCACTAGCTTCGGGGACCGGTCTCCCCCTTTGGCCTGACCCCCCTACGCAGGTAGATTCGGGCGTGCGGTGGCGACTCGCCGGTCCACACCCTGGGGTCCCTTCGTTCCTTGTTCCTGGAGCCTCCTCCGCTCCTCTTCCTTCCTTCTCCTTCCTCCAGGCTCCGGCCGCTCTCTCAGGCCCGCCTGCGGAGCAGAGCTCGGTCTGAGCCTCTGCTCCCTGTCTTCTCCTCTGACTGAACACAGAACTAAGATGGTGCCCACCTTTTATACCTCCTTCTCAGTGCACCCAGGAACTGCCCTCTCCCTCCTATGCATTACAGGGTCCCCCTTCCTCGGTGTTCCCTCCCCCCACTCCAGCCAGGGACAGGGACTGTCGTGCTCTACTTGGAGCATATCGGTCGCCCTGCCCCCCGGAAATGTGGTGTAATGCATGCTGGTGTCAGGGTCCTGATCCACACTCCATCCTTACCTGGAAGTGAGATATCGCACATCTGGTTGAGATGCAATACCTCTGTAGCGACCGAACCCTCGGGGCGCTACATTCCCCCCTGGTAAATCACAGCACGTCCGCGGGCTGGAACAGAGCAAAAGACAAGGTAAATTAGGGCATGCAAAAAAATTTTTTTTTTTTTTTTTTTTTTTAACTTTTCACACCATAAAACTGCCAACTGCACACAACTTCCCTTTATGGGAAACATTTTCTCTTTTCACCCACATATAAAAGATTCTTTTTAGTAGAAAACATATAAAACATCATCAGCAGCATATCAACGGCGCAGTCTCTTTTCAACAGGTCACAGTTCTTTTTGCAACCAGGTGTCCATTCTTCTTAAGGTGCAAACTTGGCAAAACTTTTGAACATGAGGGACCCGTTCGTAAACCCTCAACGTAGGCCCTGGACGTGGCTGCAGGGCATAGGTGATCCCGCCATTGGACCATGTCTTCCGCCACGCCAAACGGGTTTTTGTTCTGAGGTTTGTTGTTGCAACATTTATAAAACCAATAGAGGGCACTTTAGGAAGTGCAACTATTTACATGGATTGGCTGCTCCCAGTCCTCAGCCGGATAGTTCACAGAGGGTTGGCTGCTCCCAGTCCTCAGCCGGATATTACTGACCCGTTTCCGGGTAACTTTTAGCAAAACAACAGGTAACAGTCCCCAGCCAGGATGAACTTTTATCAAACTTTTTCTTTTACCCTGACGGGTAACTATGTACAGTCAGGCTGTCGCTCATTAGTAGCGATGTCCCCCTTGTGGACGCTCCTCCTCCTCGCCGTACTCTTCAGACTCGTCTGGGTCCTCTGGGTAGTAGGGTTCAGGGTAGTGTTCTTCCTCTACCTGAACATTGAGGGCGTACCACCCCCGCAGGCCTCGATGTCGGGTGTAGGACACCAAGTCCCCCGGAAACAGATCTCGTTTCGGATGACCCGCGGGCAGATGACCCTCCACATCCCTCCTGTCAACATGAAGGTCTGTGTCGGTTGTCGGGTCCCGGATGAACCCCCACCCCTTCTCTTGGTGGAATTTAACCACGGTCCCGGTAATTCTGGGACCGCGTGCAGCTTGGGGGTTTCGGCGGGTCCTCAACTTCTCTTCCGCGCTCCTGGCCTGCAGCTGCTCCCTCTTCTGGTGCCGCGTCTGCTCCTCCTTCTCCAGCTGAGCCACCTCCCGGCAACAGAATTCTTGCCTGCGGGCCGCGGCCGCCCGCGTCTCCTGCGAGAACCCCATCAGGTCTTCCCCCGGTCTGGTCCCACTCAACCTGGACCTCCTCATCCGGGAGCTGGGGGACGGTGGCTGGCTGGGAAGCAGGAGGGAGCGGAAGAAGTGGGGCTAGGACCTCCACGGACAGATCACTCCGTTGGCAGGGGTGGACCCATCCGTGCAGCAGGGGGACCGGCTCTCCCTCAGGACCGGTAAGCTGGGCGTTTAAGTCCGTGCCCAGGGGTGGTAGTTTTGGGAGTGGGGGCGCTCGTGGGTGGAAAGCGCCCGGGGGTATCAGTCCTTGCGACCAGGCTTGGGGTGGGCCGCTCCCGGTTGCACCCGGGGTCAGGGGGCACGGCCTGGGGCGTGGTCCGGCGGCTGTGTTCGCAGCTTGGGGCCTAGGTGGCGGCGGCGGGAGCGGTGGAGGCGCAGCAACTCCCGGGACGTCTGGCTCCGCGACGGGGTCCAGAGGCAGGTCTGTAGCATCAGGGCTGGGGGCAGGGGTGTCTCCCTTACCTGCTTCCAGGGCTGCGCTGCTCTCGGCTTCCGGCCGCTGCTCCTCGTCCTCAGGGGCTGGGTCGCTGTCCGATGCTGGCGGCGTCACGTGCTGCCGGGTCGCGACCCTCCGGGCCATCTCCTCTCTCCATCCCGCTATGGCCTCCTGCTGCACCTGGACCATCCTCCGGTCCAGATCCTCCAGCGCAGTCCGAAGGAACTCCGGGTCTTCTCCAGGGAGCTGAGACATCAGCTCCGTGAGGCTGCACGGGACCGCCTCGGCCTGCAGCAGGCCACCCGTCAGGGTGCTGGAGTTGGTGCTGCTCGCCATCTCCGGGTGTGGTCTGCCGAGACTCATCCAAACCACACCCTGCCCCCCTGTTTTCTTCTCCTTCCGCCCCTGTTGGGGGTTGTCTTGGGGCAACCTGCTGACAATCACTCTCAGGGGCAGCCCCCCCACATTGATGGACATCTCTACAGCCGCACTCAAGGCTGTTGGGGGTGGGCTCCTTCTTTGGCGCCATTCTGGGACCTGACCCACGATGGGAGGTGGCTTCTTGTTGTCTTTTTGCGCGCACATAATGGCGTCCGTTCTGCTGGGGTGGGCGCCACATTCAATACAGTAAAACAGTCTCTTTTCAGGCACGCAGTACCCGGTGGTTGCGGGCACGAAATCCTGGCAACTACGCCAAAGTTGACGTGCCCCCTGGGCCGTGTGTGTGTGGGGATACCCGGAACCGGACCTGTTGTGGATGCTGGGGGTTGTAGTCTCCGTGGCAGCGACCCGGTCCGTGCCCAGGGCGGTCAAACCAAATGGCAGTCTATATGCTGAATGTCCGACTACGCCACCCGTGGATTGCGGTCAGAGTGAACCGCCGCTGCAGGGCAGACCGCTAAGGCTAGTGTTGTGGGTGTAGCAGAGGGTAGTATAACTCTCCACGGGAGGAGCATAGCCTCAGGGCAGCAAGTGCGGATGTTGGGGGTGATGGTGCGCGGGAGCAGCAGTAACGACACAGAGTCCTGTAATGCAGTCCAGGGTTTTTTCTCACAGTTCTTTATCCACGTTACTCCAGCTGGTCATAACGTCCCACGTCGCACTGTGCTCACCAGGTGAGGGGCTCGGCCTACTCCCAGATAACTTTGGAGCATTTCACAGGACCCCCTTTGTGTGTCCTTTCTCTGGACTGTCATACCCCACCAGTGACCTCGCTTCTGTCCGGCTGCCTCGGGCCTTCTCGGGCGAACGTTGGTGCCGTTTCCCTGACCCTATGTGGTGCCTTCCTAGCGGGTGTAGTGAGGGGCTGCGCCACATAAAATGTCACAGCTTCCGGTTTCTAGCTGAGGGTAGTTCCCCGCCTCCACTAGCTTCGGGGACCGGTCTTCCCCTTTGGCCTGACCCCCCTACGCAGGTAGATTCGGGCGTGCGGTGGCGACTCGCCGGTCCACACCCCTGGGGTCCCTTCGTTCCTTGTTCCTGGAGCCTCCTCCGCTCCTCTTCCTTCCTTCTCCTTCCTCCAGGCTCCGGCCGCCCTCTCAGGCCCACCTGGGGAGCAGAGCTCGGTCTGAGCCTCTGCTCCCTGTCTTCTCCTCTGACTGAACACAGAACTAAGATGGTGCCCACCTTTTATACCTCCTTCTCAGTGCACCCAGGAACTGCCCTCTCCCTCCTATGCACTACAGGGTCCCCCTTCCTCGGTGTTCCCTCCCCCCACTCCAGCCAGGGACAGGGACTGTCGTGCTCTACTTGGAGCATATTGGTCGCCCTGCCACCCGGAAATGTGGTGTAATGCATGCAGGTGTCAGGGTCCTGATCCACACTCCATCCTTACCTGGAAGTGAGGTATCGCACATCTGGTTGAGATGCAATACCTCTGTAGCGACCGAACCCTCGGGGCGCTACACAACCATCAGACCAACATCCGTGTAACGTAAATCCTGCACAATCTGATTTAAAATATTAGACGTGACATCAGTCCTACCTTCCGAAGAGCTCTTACGATCTTTTGCGGATCTGACACAATTAATATCTCCAGCCACTATAGTGAAGTCTCTGCCTGGTAAAAACAACTTTAAAGACTCCAAAAACCCAACTCTTGCTTGTTTATCTGCAGGGGCATAAACATTAAAAACCCGTACCCGCTGACCTAAAAACTTCACTAATAAAAACAAACATCTCCCAGGTATGATTACTTTAAACTCTAAAACCTTTAGACTAGAATTACACAATAAAATGCCCACCCCTTCATTCCTGTTTTCTGAGCATGGGGACCAAAAGGATTGCCCCTTATTCCACTCACTCTCATACGGGGCAGATTTAATTACACATTCCTGCAGACAGACAATATCTGCATTCACACTCTCAATGTAATCCAGTATCCCTGCTCTCCTACAAGCAGAACCAATCCCTCGTACATTTAGAGAAGCAATACACAACGCCATCATAGCAACAGGAAAAAATCTCCACTATACCTGATCCATCATGAACCAGGAGGAAACCCACTCCTGCCACCCACTTTTCTACGTATATCAGGCGACTCAGGATTCGAGTCCCTGTTAGAAGAACCTGGTCTTCCTGCCCCCCAGACCAACACCCCTCCACCTTACTTCTTTTAATCACGGAGGCATAACTCTCCTCCTTACCATCATCTTCCTCCTCATTTTCACTCCAATCACTGTCACCCCTATCATACTGCCGAAGGGTTACAGTTCCATCTGAATCAGAATCCTCCTCCTCCAAAACCTCCATTTCCTCACCCCCCTCTCTTCTCAAAACAGGGTTCACTGACTTCGCCATATTAGACAAATCCATCCCATCACCCAGGCCATGCACATCAGCTACCTTCTTTATTACTTCTAGCACCTCCCTCAAACTAACTTCCGGCTCCTCCCTTTTCCTCCATCTTCGGCACCACATGGTCTCTTTCCCTACCACCATCTTGTTTTTGGTTTTCCCCCTCTGAGTCTGAGCCTTCGTCCTCCTCCCCACTATCCTGCCGAGTCTTCTTCTGCCTCTCTTCAGCGTCCACCGGTGACCTAGGAATCTGAGCCTGCAATCTGCATTTCCTTGCAATGTGATCTGCATGCCCACACAAATCACACACCTTCTTCATTGGGCAACAACTTGCAACATGACCAGATTTCCCACAACCGCTACAAACATCACCTTGCACAGGACAATCTTTCTACACATGTCCAAACTCATGACACGTCCTACAATATTCCATCTGTCCATTTTAAAAACAAAATCCCCTTTCTCCTCCGATAGAAAATTGTGCAAGAATGCTCTTGGCACCCCCAATAGCTCTATCATCTGGTCTCCGTTTCACAACAAATCTCCTCTTGCCATTTAGATAATTGTGTTTGTTCCTCATTCTTCCCACAAATTTAACCTCACAACAATACCGAGCTAAAAAATTAGAAACAGTCTCATCCGGAACCTTAGGGTTATACATGTGCACAACCACGTACTTATATGTTTGCTGGAACAGAGGTTCCAGCACGATAAACTTAAAGCATTCCACTTCCTTTTCTTCCTTCATTCGTACCAACTCCATGTAGATTCTCTCGCAAATACTCAAAGAAACAAAAGTAATATCATAAATCCCTTGTTTCTGAAAATCCTGCAGTGCCAATACATCCGTTACCTTTAAGCCTTGGTCCAAACCGATTTCTTCTTCATGACCTGCAGTCACCTTCAAACGGACCGAGTCCTCTAACCCACGTGCTTTCTTCACCATTTTTTCAGCAGATAAACACAATCGCCGCTCAATCGCACACCAGGGCCCCACAAGGGGGAACCCGGGCCACTGCCCTCCAAACAACACCAGCAGCAGAAACCCACCACTGATCTTGCCAAAAGGCCGAGAAGCGATTACCTGAATTGGTTTGGGCCTATGGCTGCACCCTGGTCCCAAGAAGGCACCCATTGTAGGGATAGGGACAAAGATTAGGAAGACATGTAGTTCATCAATAGACACCTTAAAACACACAACTATACTGCTTGTTGCAGATGCACCCCACACATTTTTAATCTGCATAAGTCCACCTATTTTCACACATTCTCCTCCCCACCATAATGTCCCACGTGCGTCAAGACCAGGGGAGGGTAGAGAGGATAACTAATTAATGAACAAACGAGTAGCGGTCCACCTGCTTCCCAGTCTATAGGCTCCCTACAGACTGAAGAAGGCTGCTGCAGAACCGCCAGATAAAAGCCAGGAGCCCATTATGATATGTTTAATGTCTGTCCCATTCTTGCATTCTTGCATTATTCCATTGTCCCATTGTTAGGGGGCAATGGAACAATGGGACAATGGAATAATAAAAGAATGGAAGAATGGAACAGGCATTGCACGTGTCATAATGGGCTCCTGGCTTTTATCTAGCTGTGCTGCAGCAGCCAGCTTCAGTCTGTAGGGAGCCTGCAGACTGGGAGGCAGGGGGACCGCTGCTCATCTGTTCAATAATTAGCTATCCTCTCTAACCCCCCCCCTTCCCCATCTTGAGACACTTGGGACATTAGGGGGGAGGAGAGAGAAGTATGTGTGAAAATTTTTGGACGTATAGGGGACGTATCAGATGTTAAACTGATAAGAAAAGATTTTTTGAAAGCCCGATAATAAACCTGAGTGAGCTCAAAAAAGTGACAAGTGCCACAAAAAAGTGACAAAAAGAATAAATAAATACTGAAGGTTTCACAGTATAATACTGCCTGGACCTTCGACCGGGAATTGAAAAATTCCCCATCCTAAGGCCAGAAGGTCCGGAATAAGGGTGTGTGCAAAGAAAGAAAATTTGAAGTGCTTGTGCAAATGTGCCAAAAACTCAAGTGGGGGTCCCAATCCCAGTGAGTTAAGGCACCCCAGAGTCACCAATCCTGGGGCACTTCACACTTCGGGCTTTCGATCTTCCCCGGCTCAATGGCGTCGATCCTGCGGGGGCCATGCTTTCCAGCAGATGACTATATTAGCCACCTGACATACTAATAAGCGACTAAACCCCAGTGTGCATAATGTATGCATAATGCATAATCTACTAGGGCGGCCGACAGCCAAAGCCACCTTTTCGAAAGATACTACACTCGATCTTAGCCAAAAGGCAGAGAAGCAATTACCTGAATTGGTTTTGGCCTATGGCTGCACCCTGGCCCCAAGAAGGCACCCATTGTAGGGATAGGGACTAAGACTCCCGTTACGAAGACATGTTGTTCATCAATAGACACCTTAAAACATACAACTACAGTGCATTGTGAAAGTATTTGGCCCCTTGAACTTTTCTACCTTTTGCCACATTTTTGGCTTCAAACATAAAGCTATAAAATTCTATTTTTTTTTGGGAAGAATCAACAACAAGTGGGACTCAATGGTGAAGTGGAACTAAATTTATTGGATATTTTAAACTTTTTTAACAAATTCAAAACTGAAAAGTGGGGCGTGCAATATTATTCGGCTCCTTTACTTTCAGTGCAGCAAACTCACTCCAGAAGTTCAGTGAGAATCTCTGAATGATCCAATGTTGTCCTAAATAGAATCCACCTGTGTGTAATCTGTAGTATTGGCGTCTCTGCCCCCTGACAGGCAGAGACGCCGTCCCTCTTACCGCCACGCTCCCCGCCCGGCATCCTCCGGCGCTTCTGCTTCTGCTGCTGCCGGCGCGCGCAGCTTCCCGGGCACTGTGCTTAGGGCCTACTCCTTAGGACGGTGCGCGCAGCCCCTTTAAGAGGGAGGGAGTGCGCGCCGTCCTAAGGAGTCCCCGGCCTCTCATATAAAAGGCACCTCCTCCAAAATGGAGGTGCCCGTGCAATGTTGTAGCTTTGTGTGTTAAACTCTGCTTCAGCCCTCAGGTCCCGCTGCTAGCCTGACTACCACTCCAGTCCGCCAGCCTGACTACCAGTCAGTCCGCCAGCCTGACTACCAGTCCAGTCCGCCAGCCTGACTACCAGTTCTGTCCACCAGCCTGACTACCAGTTCTGTCCGCCAGCCTGACTACCAGTCTAGTCCGCCAGCCTGGCTACCAGTCCAGTCCGCCAGCCTGACTACCAGTCCAGTCCGCAAGCCTGACTACCAGTCCAGTTCACCAGCCTGACTACCAGTCCTGTCTGCCAGCCTGACTACCAGTCCTGTCCGCCAGCTTGTCTACTCTCCAGCCTGACAGTTTGTCTACAGTCCAGTCCGCCTGTCTGTCTATTGGCCCTGCCCGCCTGCTTACCTGGAAGCACCTGCCTGTTACCTGCCATGCCTACCAGCCAGCCTACCTGGAGGCTTCTGCTTGTTACCTGCCGTGCCTACCAGCCAGCCTACCTGGAGGCTCCTGCCTGTTACCTGCCGTGTCTGCCAGTCGGTCTAACCGGATCACCCATCAGCCAGCCTGCCGTGCTCATCTGCTGTACCGGTCAGTGCCTGCCTTCTGACCCGTGAGAGTCACCTGCTCTCATACAAGGTCTGGCCCAGAGTAGCACCTGGTCCCTCTGCTCGGTCCTTCCCTGGTCACGGAGTTGATTGAGCTGCCGTACGACCTTGGTCAGACCGAGTTGATACCTAGTTACGCCCCTCTGGTCCCTCCTTGCACCGCAGCACAGAGGTTCCACCACCCGGATCCGTAACATAATCAAGTCTCCGTACAAATGCACCTGCTCTGTGATAGTCTCAGGGTTCTGTTTCAAGTGCAGAGAGCCTCATGAAGACCAAGGAACACACCAGGCAGTTCCGAGATACTGTTGTGGCAAAGTTTAAAGCCGGATTTGGATACAAAAAGATTTCCCAAGTTTTAAACATCTCAAGGAGCACTGTGCAAGCTATCATATTGAAATGGAAGGAGTATCAGACCACTGCAAATCTACCAAGACTCGGCCGTCCCTCTAAACTTTCATCTCGAACAAGGAAAAGACTGATCAGATATGCAGCCAAAAGGCCCATGATCACTCTGGATGAACTGCAGAGATCTACAGCTGAGGGAGAGTCTGTCCATAGGACAACAATCAGTCGTACACTGCACAAATCTGGCCTTCATGGAAGAGTGGCAAGAAGAAAGACATTTCTCAAAGAAATCCATAAAAGTCTTGTTTGAAGTTTGCCACAAGTCACCTGGGAGACACACCAAACATGTTGAATAAGGTGCTCTGGTCAGATGAAACCAAAATCGAACTTTTTGGCCACAATGCAAAACTATATGTTTGGCGTAAAAGCAACACAGCTCATCACCCTCAAAACATCATCCCCACTGTCAAACATGGTGGTGGCAGCATCATGGTTTGGGCCTGCTTTTCTTCAGCATGGATAGGGAAGATGGTTAAAATTGATGGGAAGATGGACGGAGCCAAATACAGGACCATTCTGGAAGAAAACCTATTGGAGTCTGCAAAAGATCTGAGACTGGGACGGAGATTTATCTTCCAACCATACAATGATCCCAAACATAAAGCAAAATCTACAATGGAATGGTTCAAAAATAAACGTAATCAGGTGTTAGAATGGCCAAGTCAAAGTCCAGACCTGAATCCAATCGAGAATCTGTGGAAAGAGCTGAAAACTGCTGTTCACAAATGCCCTCCATCCAACCTCAATGAGCTCGAGCTGCTTTGCAAGGAAGAATGGGCAAAAATTTCAGCCTCTCAATGTGCAAAACTGATAGAAACATACCCCAAGCGACTTGCAGCTGTTAACACAGCAAAAGGTGGCGCTACAAAGTATTAACTAAGGGGGGGCCGAATAATATTGCACGCCCCACTTTTCAGTTTTGAATTTGTTAAAAAAGTTTAAAATATCCAATAAATTTTGTTCCACTTCACGATTGTGTCCCACTTGTTGTTGATTTTTCCCCCAAAAAATAGAATTTTATATCTTTATGTTTGAAGCCAGAAATGTGGCAAAACGTAGAAAAATTCAAGGGGGCCAAATACTTTCACAATGCACTGTATGCTGCTTGTTGCAGATGCACCTCACACATTTTTAATCTGCATAAGTCCACCTATTTTCACACATTCTGCCCCCCACTTAATGTCCCACGTGCCTCAAGACCGGGGGGGTGTAGAGAGGATCATTAATTAATGAACAAACGAGCAGCGGTCCCCCTGCTTCCCAGTCTCCCTACAGACTGAAGTTGGCTGCTGCCGCACTGCCAGATAAAAGCCAGGAGCCCATTATGACATGTGCAAAGTCTCTTTAATTCTTGCATTCTTGAATTATTCCATTGGCACATTGTTAGGGGGTAATGGAACAATGGGACAATGGAATAATGCAAGAATGGAACAGGCATTGCACATGTCATAATGGGCTCCTGGCTTTTATCTAGCTGTGCTGCAGCAGCCAGCTTCAGTCTGTAGGGAGCCTGCAGACTGGGAAGCAGGGAGGCTGCTGCTCATCTGTTCAATAATTAGCTATCCTCTCTAACCCCCTGCTTCCTGATCTTGAGGCGCTTGGGACATTAGGGGGGAGGAGAGAGGAAAATGTGTGAAAATTTTTGGACATATAGGGGACGTATCAGATGTTAAACTGATAAGAAGTGCGCTTAAAAAAGTGACAAGTGCCACAAGTAAAAAAAGTGCACTAGAATGCTGGTCATCTTGAAACTCTCTCCAAAAGAGGAGAGCCAGGGGAGTTCAGGGGGGAGCGGAACCTGATGGCCACACACTCCCCCCCTAGACCTGCCAAGAGAGGAACCCATAAGGGAACCGCATCCTGACAAAATCCAAGTGACATGTGGACACACGTGAATAGGTGACACACAGTGAAAAAAATATAATAAATAAAATAAATAGTGAAGGTGTTTTCAGTGTAATACTGACCGGACCTCCAACCGTAAATTTTAAAAATTCCCCATCCTAAGACTAGAAGGCCCAGAGAAGGGTGTGTGCTAAAAGAGTGAAAATAAGTGCTTGTGCAAATGTGCCATAAACTCAAGTGGGGTTCTGTGGCACCCCAGGGGTCTGGTTTCCACAGTAACAGCAATGTTATGTCTGAGAGCAGGTGGGAGGTCTCTTGGTCAGGGATCCTGTGCATGCCACACCTCCTGCCCAGTCCTGGGAGGGGAAGAACTTCCCCTATATAAACCTGGGGCTGAGGCAGGGTTAGAGAGTTCAGAGGGAGAGTTCAGCCAGGAGGGCTGACAGGGAGCTGTGGCTCCGGCTGGGCCCAGCTCCTGGGCCATGCCAGAAGTAGAGACAGAGAAGAGAAGCAGCTATGGGAAGAAACAACAGGAGCTCTGTGGGAGCAGTGTTACAAGGAGTCAGGGGCTGGCAGCTGCAGAGCTCGCCCTGACTGAGAAGATTTCTTACCGGACCCGGAGTCCGAGGCTGTGGGGACTAACTCCTACCCAGCAGCAGAATCCGTCAGGCAGGGGATTCCAGGTCCTCTGGCCAAGAAACCCGAAGGCACGGTCACACGCATGGGACCAGCACCGCCGTCGTGGAGCGGAAGCTACTAGAAGGCCCCGAGTCACCGGCCATACGGGTGAGCACCACACGGTACACTCAGGGACGTGGGCTACTTATACCCGCCTCTAGCAAGGTAGCCAGAAGAGTACAGTTAGTTTGGGAGGCCTACAACTCCGCCTGGCCAGGGGAGATCCCATCTGCTCAAGGACTGACCAGGCCCCAATCGCTAGCCAGTACTCCGGGAGGGTCTATCTTTGTCACCAGTAAAGACCCTGAACTACACCGTACCGTATCCGAGTGGTTCCTGCTACCCCCATCATCCACGTCGGCTGCCCTGAGGCCATACCCCTCCCGTTGGGGGTTATACTATCACGCTGCACAATTCTACCACCGGCCTCAGCGGTCTGCCCTGCAGCAGCAGCTCCATAGCTGTACTCAACGGGTGGCGTAGTCGTCCAACATCTACCGCTGATACAGCGCCACTTAGTCTGACTCCCTGGGCACGGACCGGATCACCGCCACGAGACTACAACCCTCAAGAGATCCGGCTCCGGGTAAGCTCCCGCATGCGCAACGCAGCGCGACACAGTCCCAGGGGCGCGTCAGCTTTTGGCGTAGTCGGCAGGATTTCGTGCCCGCAACCACCGGGTACTGCGTGCCTGAAAAAGACTGTTCAAACTTACCTGTGGTGAAGATTCCCGCCATCCGGCGCCATCTTCCCGCCATACGTGGAGTTTTCCCGCCATTGGACGCCATCTTGAAGACGCCGCGCGGGAAGAAGAGGGGCGTGGACTCCGAAAGCGCGCGAGAACTGAAGCCCCGCCTCACGTCCGGACGTTGCGTAAGGTCCTGGAAGGAGCCCAGCAGACGCCAACGTCACAGGAGCGCGACGGAAGGTCCTCAACCCTGACGATCCACTGCGGAGCCGCGGCCTACGGAAGAGGATCATCGCAAGGTAGGCCACGGTCCACTAGGGGGGAGAAGGATGTCGGATACGGAGGAGAGCTTCACCGCTTCAACCCCCGCCCGCGCCACCGCTGTTGCGGTCATGCCTTTCACCATGCCCTATATCCCGGGGGCAGCCTGGCTACCCCAGTACTCAGGGGAGTCACATACCCTGCATGACTTTAGAGAAAAGCTGGATAGCCTCTTCCAGGTGTACCCCCTCACAGAGGAGCAAAAAGTGAGCATCCTGGTGGCCCAATTAACCGGGGCAGCCCAAAGGGAGGTAAAGTCCTGGCCACCTGGGAGGAGGACTGTCGCAGAGATACTAACCCAGCTAACCGAGGAGGAGCTGCAGTACTACCAATACGAGGAAAGCCAAGAGGACCCGGACGGGTCTGAGGACTACCCTCAGGAGGGAGCACAAAGAGGACATAGCTACTGAAGGGAAGTAGCGTGAATAAAGAGCTGTAAATAGTTACCCGTAAGGGTACAAGGACTGCTGCTAATTAAAATATGGTCCCCGTTGGGATTAGTGAATTGTTCCCCAGGTGCCCCTATCTTAAACCAGGCTGAGGACTGTGAGCAGCCATTCCTTATCCCCACTGGCCGAGGACTGAGAGCGGCCATATCCTGTAAATAATTATGTGTTTCTAGTAATTTATGGGAGTCTTTGGTGGATTTACCGGGAATCCTTTGTACATGGTTGGAGCGTAACCCAGGACGGACTAAAGACTGTTAAGGACTCGGGGCAGGACAGACCCCTACCTGGTTACGTCTCCCTGTTTTGGTGAAATGGACACCTTGCTTTTCTTCAAAGACTACACCCGGTTGCGGACACGCCGTAACCATCTTTATGTGTTTTTCTTATTGTATTATTATTGTTTATACCTTGTTATGTTTTTCTAAAAAATATGTTTAGTCCCGGAGTACTAAATTTCACTAGGGGGGAATGTGGCACCCCAGGGGTCTGGTTTCCACAGTAACAGCAATGTTATGTCTGAGAGCAGGTGGGAGGTCTCTTGGTCAGGGATCCTGTGCATGCCACACCTCCTGCCCAGTCCTGGGAGGGGAAGAACTTCTCCTATATAAACCTGGGGCTGAGGCAGGGTTAGAGAGTTCAGAGGGAGAGTTCAGCCAGGAGGGCTGACAGGGAGCTGTGGCTCCGGCTGGGCCCAGCTCCTGGGCCATGCCAGAAGTAGAGACAGAGAAGAGAAGCAGCTATGGGAAGAAACAACAGGAGCTCTGTGGGAGCAGTGTTACAAGGAGTCAGGGGCTGGCAGCTGCAGAGCTCGCCCTGACTGAGAAGATTTCTTACCGGACCCGGAGTCCGAGGCTGTGGGGACTAACTCCTACCCAGCAGCAGAATCCGTCAGGCAGGGGATTCCAGGTCCTCTGGCCAAGAAACCCGAAGGCACGGTCACACGCATGGGACCAGCACCGCCGTCGTGGAGCGGAAGCTACTAGAAGGCCCCGAGTCACCGGCCATACGGGTGAGCACCACACGGTACACTCAGGGACGTGGGCTACTTATACCCGCCTCTAGCAAGGTAGCCAGAAGAGTACAGTTAGTTTGGGAGGCCTACAACTCCGCCTGGCCAGGGGAGATCCCATCTGCTCAAGGACTGACCAGGCCCCAATCGCTAGCCAGTACTCCGGGAGGGTCTATCTTTGTCACCAGTAAAGACCCTGAACTACACCGTACCGTCTCCGAGTGGTTCCTGCTACCCCCATCATCCACGTCGGCTGCCCTGAGGCCATACCCCTCCCGTTGGGGGTTATACTATCACGCTGCACAATTCTACCACCGGCCTCAGCGGTCTGCCCTGCAGCAGCAGCTCCTTAGCTGTACTCAACGGGTGGCGTAGTCGTCCAACATCTACCGCTGATACAGCGCCACTTAGTCTGACTCCCTGGGCACGGACCGGATCACCGCCACGAGACTACAACCCTCAAGAGATCCGGCTCCGGGTAAGCTCCCGCATGCGCAACGCAGCGCGACACAGTCCCAGGGGCGCGTCAGTTCCCAATTTGCTAAATTACATTGTACAAATTACAAGTTAAATTACATGTTGAGCAGCCGGAATGGCAGACTACTGACCTGTTCTTCTCTGGAAGAAGTCACCGCCACAGTCCTGCTCCTTTATAATGATGAGAGCAGGGCTGTGGCGGTGTCTTCTTCCAGTTGTGAGAACCGATCAGTAACCTGGCGTTAGTAGTAGAATGCTGGGCTACAATGAAATGGCTTCTGGCTCCCCCCCCACAGCTGTGAACTGCGCATGCCTGGGGAGTCCACAGTTCATAGCTGATATGGCCTCAATATAGGAAATGCGGCTGCCATATTTGCAGTGTGTAAGTTTCATGCTCTGAGGGTGCAATCAGATGGCCGTATAACATGGACGACGATCGCAATACTCGGACGATCCCCAGTGGCTGAGGAAAAAAAAGTATTTTTTAATACAGTAAATTTTAGACTGCTTTAAAAATAAATATTTAGATAATTAATAAAAAAGAAATATTTTTTTATGCATTACCTTTAAATTGTGTTCTTAATGTAGATGAGTCTTTATTTTTGGATATTCTCTACACTTTGGTTATTTTCTGGTATTTTTTAAACTAATGAATTGGTGGCCAAAAACAGGGGAGGAACAATCAGAGAAAAGGTATAATAGAAACAAGTCACCAATTCTGCATTTATCACCCACTCCTCTTTTTGTCTCCCACTCCTGAGAAAAAAATACTGACCAAATACTGATCAAATACTGATAGTGGGGCCGTGGCTTAAGTGTCTGTTTACACAGACCAACCAGCGTCACAATACGAATGTTGTTTAGTAAACCTTTACCAATAGGCGGTCGTTTAAATTTCTGTTTACACAGGCAAAGTTTATTGATGCGCACAGAGTGATCTTTTCATAGATAGTTCAGTGTACATTGGCTGCCATTGTTCTCGGTAGCGAGTCCTGTTTACATAGCAGGCTGCACCTTCGAAAATGATGAATTATTGTGCTGCACAAAAGATCATTTCACTCCATAAAAGAGGGTTTTGCTCGTTCATCGGGTGATCGGCAGCCTGTTCACAGTAAGATAATCATGATACGAGTGTTTTTAACAGCACCAGTTCACGATTATCTTGCAGTGTAATTCCCCTTTTAGCCAGTTTGACCTTGTTTAATGTTTTTATCATTTGTTTGTTTCTTCTTGTTCTAATTCAATAAATATTGTTTAGTTTATGCTGATCATTGCCTTTTGCACACTTTTTCTTTATTTGTCACATGTTTTCAGTATGTGGTGAACAGATCCCTTTAGTGGTGCCCATCACTTTCCTATTCAGTATTGGGGGATACATGCAGGGCAATACTTGTAAAGAACTGTATTCAGGCTGCATTCATATAGTGCAGATTTATTTGTATCCAAAGCCAAATGTTAATTAATTGGTGAGAACTGTATACTGGTCTAATACAAAAACAGTGCAACTACTGAGAAGTATGCTTTCTCTCCAACTGTTGCCTTCAGCGTGAGTTTCTTCAGATGCAGGTGACATTTTACGCCTGGAATACCAATGCATGCAAATGCCATTTAAAGGCGAGTCTTGATTTCTAGTTTACTTAGTGCTCCCAGCACAGCATTCCTTTATGCTCACTAAATCCGCTTTTCAGGTAGTATTCTTACTTATGAATACGCAGAATCTGCCCTTCTCATCTACAAATGACAGTTCCAGATTAGCACTGAACCATGGACAATGGTGGTGGCATCTCATGGAATGCTGCTCGGCAAGCACTCTATTTGCAGACATTTTCATTATTCAACGGCGACTGAGAGACCAAGATCAGCTTATTTCACCTTGTAGCTGAGGCTCCTACAAATGCACCAATCACTAATAGAACTTTTATGACCACTTAATGGGGGACTCAGAAAACATTGTCCCAAAGGGGCTCACAACGGCTGTAAAGTGCTGCAGAATATGTTGGTGCTATATTAGCATAAATATAAACAAAACATATGAAAAGCAAGTAAAAAAAAAAACCTACAAAAGAATAAAAAATACTTTGCCCACATCCATCTAAATTATTGTCATAGATGTCCTATTCATCCTACACTATATCTGGTGCATGTCAAAAAGGTCATAACAACACTTTATCAACTATAGAATATAATAAAAATAAATGATAACCCAACAAATCTTAAGCCTGTTAAAGGCAACCTGTTACCTCCAAAACTGCTATTTACCTATAGTGATAATCAGCAGGTAAATAGTATTTATATCATGTGAGACTAGTTTACTAAGAGTGGCTGTAGGGAGAAAATTAAGTTATATTTTTCCTGCAGCCGCTCGCTTCCAGTTATTGGGGCGACACCAGGAGCGGTGACCGTCACTACATTATGAGTGTGCTGTAATTGCTCCCCAGCATTTTGACTGACACCCTGCTCTGTAGTACATGTACAGCTTGTGTGCAGAGCGGGATGTTAGTCAAGGTGCCTAGGAGCGATACAGCGTGCTCATCGTAAAGTGACTGATAACTTTTATAGCCCCCCTGCCACACCCCGATGACTGAAAGCGAGCGACTGCCTGTAGCCGCTGCTCCAGTACACCAAATAAACATTGTTTAATGTTATTTAACTTCATATTACCACTATATCTGAGGGTAATATCATTTTTGGAAGTGACAGGTTTTTTTAAGGCCCCACATGTGTAGAAATCACTAAAAGATGTTTGGTCATTTAGTACTAAAACACTCTGATCGTTAAGAGGTCAGAAGATACTCTAATATAATTGCGTGCAAGACAGAAGAGAACCAGATTTTATAATTATACCAATCAGAATTCACTTTGTGCCCGTTGCATCAAAGCGTTCACATCAGAATTCTGGTCATAAAAGCTTTAAAAAGTCGCAACTTAAATTGTGCGACTTTTGGCATTCTGAAAACAGTTTCTTCCAGCTCCAACCCAACAGAATGGGCAGAACTGGGGTCTTGGTGACAGCCACTCGTCAAATTCATGACAAGCGGTGGCATTTGCTGCACTATAAATCTTACTCCAATAGGGACCAGAGTAGGATTTGTGGTGAGGTGCACACAGAGGTATACGCTCGTCTGGCACTCTTGATTTATCAAGAGTCATGCACAGCTTCATAAATCAGGAACGTCTGATTCCAGCATGCGCCCTCTGGCCTTTTATCTTTACATAAATGGCCAGTTCTCCACTGCAGAACTCTAATCTGCACATAGATGGTTAAGACCCTGTGAGGGATTTGCAGAGTTTTAGGGAGATAGTTTATAAATAACAACAGTAGTTACTGGATCTTTAACCCCACCATGACCTGGAGATTTTTTGTTTTTGTGTTTTAGTTTTTTTCTTCCCTTTCTTTCAAGAGTTATAACGTCTTTATTTTTCCTTTGAAATAGTTGTATAAGGCTGTGTGCCCACTATGCGTTTTTTAAGCGTTTCCGCAGCAGTAATTCCGCCGCAGAAATGCTTAAAAAACGCTTGGTAAAGGTCTGCCATGTTCCCCAATGATAATTCGCATGTGCTGTGCACATGCTGCGAAAATTTTCGCTGCGGATTATCATTGCGGAAAAATCACTACCAATTATTTCGCGTAATCGCGGCGTTTTTGCCGCCATTGACTTGCATTGAATCGCTTAACCCCTTTACCCCCCAGGGTGGCTTGCATGTTAATGACCAGGCCAATTTTTACACTTCTGACCACTGTCACTTTATGAGGTAATTACTCTGGAACGCTTCAACGGATCCCCCTGATTCTGAGATTTTTTTTTCGTGACATATTGTACTTCATGATAGTGGTAAAATTTCTTCGATATCACTTGCGTTTATTTGTGAAAAAATTGGAAATTTGGCGAAAATGTAGAAAATTTCACAATTTTCAAAATTTAAATTTTTATTCTGTTAAATCAGAGAGCTATGTGACGCGCCCAGGGGATGGGGACGACTCAGCGCCCGGGCCTTGTTGATGGTGCTGGGGGATGCCGCGGTGGCCGGTTCCCGGGGCCGCACCTTGGGGTCACTCTTAAAAGCAAGACGGAATGGGGAAAAGGTGTATGGGAAAGGGGAAAGTTCGTGACGCCACCCATGGTGTCTGGTGAGGATCACCAGCGCTGCTACAGTCCTCTGAGGCCGGTGATCAGGCAGCTTAGTTGGTGCAGCTCCCCACAGGTGGAGCGGGGCCTCAGGGCAGCGTAGGAGAAGGGATGCAGAACAGAGCGCTGGCGGGTGCAGAGCCGCGGAGGAAAGAACAGACAGAGGCAGCATTTGAAGTCATCCAAGTCTTTACTCACGGTAGTGCTTTCTCAGCTCAGAGCTTCTCTCTGCTGTCACATGGCGAGCTGCGGCCGCCAGGGTGGGGTTCAGCACACTCCAGGTAGTTCAGGAGCGCTTGACAGGACCCCCCACTTGTAAAGTGTTCCTCTCCTTGTGAAGCTTTTCTCGCCTTGTGTCCCCCACTGTGTTCCGTACGGGTACTGCGATGTCCTGGATGGGTAGCGTGTAGCTCCCGGACCGACTGGGTGCCCTTCTTGGTTACTAGTGGTGAGAACTTGGCGTAAGGCCGGGTCCCTCTGGATGAACTCAGATTAGGGAATACAGGTGGCGACTCCGCTCCGTCCTTATCCCCCTGGGATCCACGTAAGCCTCCGGACTTTTCCGACAGAGACGTGAAGTGCAAAGTCAGATAATCGGGGACCGGTACCCCCTCTTGCGGCAGGGTCTCTCTCGCAGGGCCAGAATAAGGTATGCAGGTGGCAACTCCCCTCCGTCCACACCCCCTGAGATCCTTTCGCCTGTGGAGCTTAACTCCTCTGCTCCCCTCCTGGGCCTTCTTGGTTGGACTCTGACCAGGGACAGAGCCGGTTTTAACTCTGCCCCAGTCCCCCGTCTCGAGGCCTGAGACCGGGAACCGTGGACCCTCCAGCCGGCAGCAGCCTTGTGCTGACTTGCCGTCCCAAAGACCCACGACCAAAGACCCGGTTATTAAAATGGCCTTGTGGCGCCCCTGAGGGTTCGGTCGCCACAGGGGTACTGCATTTCTTTAATGAGATGAGATATCTCTCCTTCGAGGTAAGGATGGTGCAACTGTCAGGACCTCACCTCTGCATCCAACACCACACCTCTCCCACCTGAGGGGGGCTTATATGCACCAGGGTGCAGCCCCAGCCGGGATAAGTGGAGATGGGGGAACCAAAGTTAGGGGGAACCTAGTAGTGGGTGAGGGTGGAGGACACAGTAAGAGGTTGCACAACAAAAATTCATATTTAATAAACAGCCATCTTGGGCTTATGGTCTTTTGATTGTGATCTTCATCACTGAACGTGACTTTCTGTGTGAACCTGCAGTTGATGGGGACACGGTCCTCGTACTCTGGCCTTGAGTCGAGGAGCAGGCTAGAGTTAACGGCTGTCTCTAGCCTGCTGCTCGGTATACGCCACCTGTCCTCGCTATTCTGGCCTAGTCAGAGGGAGTCCTGCTGCAAGAGGGGTACGGGCCCCCGATATCTGACTCTGTCACTTTACGTCTTAGTCGGAGAAGCCCGGAGGATCAGTGGATCCCACCGGGTAACGGAAAGAGCGGATTCGCCACCCGTACCCTTGTTCTGTGCATAGTTCAGAGGGAGACCCGGCCTTAGTCCACGCACCACATACGGACAGAAGAGGACATAGTAGGGAGAGTCTAGGAACACTCTGATGCGGGGTCCTGACCAAAGCACCTGAACTACTCGGAGGCTGTCGGACCCCCGGTCCTGGTGGCCGCAGCGCGCCGTGAGGAGCAGGGAGAAGCCTTGCAGCTGTGCATTCTACCGTGAGTAAAGCTTGGAAGACTACCCCTATGGCCTCCGGTTTTCTTATTGCAGTGCGGCACCGCACCACATCGCACCACATCTCCCACTACGACTCCCATCCTCCTGTTCTCCCTGCCCTGAGGCTCTGCTCCGCCTGTGGGAGTAGTGTCATCTCCAGCTGCCATTACATCCCGCCTCAGAGGACTGAACGCAGAGCTGGTGGGGAATCACTAGACACCACAGGTGGCATAGTCAAATACAACCACTCGATTAACACCAACTCTGAAAGCCCATTACAGCCTTTTTAAATGTGACGGCCCTGGGCACGGAGCGGGTCCAGGCCACGGCTACAACCCACCAAACATCCGACCCGGCTCCGAGTACCCCCATCTCTCAGGGCAGGGCTGCGAGCGTCACATACTTCAGTTAGATATGATTCTATTAAGTGCTAAAGTAAAGTGCTTCCTCCACCCTCACTCACTACTTGGTTCCCCCTAACTTTGGTTCCCCCCAACTCCTCCATTCAGGACCGGGGCAGCACTATGGTGCTTTTAGGCCCCCTACAGAACTGGAGTGGTGTAGTGTTGAGTGTGTGGTGGGGGTCCTGTGTGGTGCTCCATCCTTACCCTGGAGAGGAGATACCACACCCCATTATGAGGTGCTGTACCCCTGTGGCGACTGAACCCTCAGGGGCGCCACATTCCCCCCTGGTGAAACACAGCACGTCAGCGGGCTGCAATAGAGCAAAGACAAGGTATTTTCAGACATTCAATAATACTTTTCATAACAATAACTATCTTCCCTTTATGGGAGGTACCTTATTAAACGTTGCAGGTTGTACCTTATAATTACTAAGACATTATACACATAGGAAACAGTAGAAAATATTATTTAAGTGCAAGTTCAGCAGCATGAATGACCTGTCCAAAGCAAACCCTCCACGTAGGCCCTGGGGTGGCTGCAGGGCATGGCGATCCTGAGTTGGACCTCCGCTAGTGCCACCCAGACAGGTTTTGCTTCTGAGGTCAGCTGTTGTGCTTATAAAACCAATAGGGGGCACCTTAATAGGTGCAAACTATTTACAATCCAGCCCGTTGACTGCTCACCGTCCGCAGGCATAATGTCTTAGTGGAACAAAAACAATAACTGAAACTGAGCAACAAGGAAGTTTAGCCTCCGGGGCCGTATTACTGATGGTATCCCCACCGGGGGTACGGTTCATGTTTGCCCACAGAACTGGACCGGTCTCCAGTGGCAATGCGCAGGGGGGCATCCTCCTTGAACACCCGGTGCACCTCTAGGGCGTACCATCCACGTACTCCGTGGTGGCGGGTGTAGGAGACCAAGTCTCCCGGGTACAGATTGCGGTCGGGGTGTCCTTGCTCCAAGTGGGGCTCAACGTCCCGCCGATTTACAAAGATGTCTTGTGCAAACTGGGGGTTGCAGATAAAGCCCCATCCCGCTTCCTGATGAAATCGGACTATTAGTCCTTCCTCCCGGGGACTAAAGCAGGAGGCCTGCGCCTGTCGGGCTTGGGTCTTGGCGGCTTTTGACCGCACCTCCAGCTGCTCACAGCGGACCCTCCGGGTGCGTCTTTCTTTCTCTAGCTGGAGGAGCTCGCTTCTGCAATGCTCCTCCCGCCGTCGAGCCTCAGCTTGGGTCTCCCGGGGAAACCCCATTAGATCCCCCCCCCCTGGTTGTCTCATCTAAACTCCTCTCCTTTAGGGCATGCAACCGGGGGCGCTGGTAATGGCGTTAACGGGGGCCGCTGTTGGTCCTCCATCTTAGCGGACCAGTCCAGGTGTGGGTGCGTATACACCCAGGCGAGGGCAGGTGCTGGCGGTTCCGGGAGTGTGAGGGGTAGCAGGCTTCCGGAGGCTGCGGCGGCTTGGGCCTCAGGTTCCGGGGCTAGTAGCTGCTCCCAGATGGTAGCGCCCGGGGATGGAGGTGGCGGTAGGAAGTTAAAGAGGAGATTGGTGCACTCGGCGCCCTGGGCAGGGGTTTCCTCCTTACCAGCTCCTGGGCTGGATGCGGCCTCCTGGCCTTGTTCCGTTTCCGCCTGGGCTGGGGCATCGCTGATGGGGCACAGCACATCCCGGCGTCAGGCCGCGAGGTCCCCCAGCATCTCTTTCTTCCACTCCGCGACTGCGTTCCGCTGGGCCTCCTCCACTCGACAAGTGAGGTCCTGCATCCCGCCGCGGAGGAATTCGGCTTCCTCCGCTGTTAGGTGAACACTGTATGCCTCCAGGGTGAGAGAGGTGGCTGATGGTAGGCCAGCGACGGAGGGCACATCTCGCTCTGCTTCCATCGTGGCGGCCCGGTGTGTTCTGTCTAGACGTGCCCAGGCCACACCTTGTTTTCCTCTCTTCCTCCTCCTCTTTCGGGGGAGGTTCAGTGGCTGCTCGCAGACGGGCACTCCCTGGGACGTCCCACCCGTCTTGACGGACACTACTATGCGGACAGTCTCTGAGGTAAGGGGCGGTCTGAGTTTTGGCGCCATTGGGGAACCTGGCCCACGATGGGAGGGCTTAAGTTGTTGTTGTTTTACCTGCACATAATGGCGCCCATTCTTTTTGGGCGGGCGCCACATTGAATGCGGAAATACAGTCTTTAGGAAAGGCGCACAGTACCCGATGGCAATGGGTATAGGTTTCTGCCGTTGCCACGGGCACGAAATCCTGTTTGTGACGCCAGGAAGAGATGACGCGCCCAGGGGATGGGGACGACTCGGCGCCCGGGCCTTGTTGATGGTGCTGGGGGATGCCGTGGTGGCCGGCTCCCGGGGCCGTACCCTGGGGTCACTCTTAAAAGCAAGACGGAATGGGGAAAAGGTGTATGGGAAAGGGGAAAGTTTGTGACGCCACCTGTGGTGTCTGGTGAGGATCACCAGCGCTGCTACAGTCCTCTGAGGCCGATGATCAGGCAGGTTAGTGGGTGCGGCTCCCCACAGGTGGAGCGGGGCCTCAGGGCAGCGTAGGAGAAGGGATGCAGAACAGAGCGCTGGCGGGTGCAGAGCCGCGGAGGAAAGAACAGACAGAGGCAGCATTTGAAGTCATCCAAGTCTTTACTCACTATAGTGCTTTCTCAGCTCAGAGCTTCTCTCTGCTGTCACACGGCGAGCTGCGGCCGCTAGGGTGGGGTTCAGCACACTCCAGGTAGTTCAGGAGTGCTTGACAGGACCCCCCACTTGTAAAGTGTTCCTCTCCTTGTGAAGCTTTTCCCGCCTTGTGTCCCCCACTGTGTCCCGTACGGGTACTGCGATGTCCTGGATGGGTAACGTGTAGCTCCCGGACCGACTGGGTGCCCTTCTTGGTTACTAGTGGTGAGAACTTGGCGTAAGGCCGGGTCCCTCTGGATGAACTCAGATTAGGTGGCGACTCCGCTCCATCCGTATCCCCCTGGGATCCACGTAAGCCTCCGGACTTTTCCGACAGAGACGTGAAGTGCAAAGTCAGATAATCGGGGACCGGTACCCCCTCTTGCGGCAGGGTCTCTCTCGCAGGGCCAGAATAAGGTATGCAGGTGGCAACTCCGCTCCGTCCACACCCCCTGAGATCCTTTCGCCTGTGGAGCTTAACTCCTCTGCTCCCCTCCTGGGCCTTCTTGGTTGGACTCTGACCAGGGACAGAGCCGGTTTTAACTCTGCCCCAGTCCCCCGTCTCGAGGCCTGAGACCGGGAACCGTGGACCCTCCAGCCGGCAGCAGCCTTGTGCTGACTTGCCGTCCTAAAGACCCACGACCAAAGACCCGGTTATTAAAATGGCCTCCAGTTATATATGATTCTATTAAGTGCTAAAGTAAAGTGCTTCCTCCACCCTCACTCACTACTTGGTTCCCCCTAACTTTGGTTCGACCCAACTCCTCCATTCAGGACCGGGGCAGCACTATGGTGCTTTTAGGCCCCCTACAGAACTGGAGTGGTGTAGTGTTGAGTGTGTGGTGGGGGTCCTGTGTGGTGCTCCATCCTTACCCTGGAGAGGAGATACCACACCCCATTATGAGGTGCAGTACCCCTGTGGCGACTGAACCCTCAGGGGCGCCACATATGTTACACAAAATAGTTAATAAGTAACAATTACCACATGTCTACTTTACATCAGCACAATTTTGGAACCCCAATTTTTTTTTATTAGTGCGCTATAAGGGTTAAAAGTTGATCAGCAGTTTCTCATTATTCCAACAAAATGTACAAACCATTTTTTGAGGGACCAAATCACATTTGAAGTGACTTTGAGGGGTCTTTATAACTGAAAATACCCAAAAGTGACACCATTCTAAAAACTGCACCCATCAAGGTGCTCAAAACCACATTCAAGAAGTTTATTAACCCTACACGTGCTTCACAGGAATTTTTGGAATGGGGAAGAAAAAATAAACACTTAACTTTTTTCACAAAAATGTTACTTTAGACCCCAATTTTTTTATTTTTGCAGGGGTAACAGGAAAAAATGGACCCCAAAATTTGTTGTGCAACTTCCCCTGAGCATCCAGATACCCCATATGTGGGGAAAAAACACTGTTTGGGCGCACAGCAGGGCTCAGAAGGGAAGGAGCGCCATTTGACTTTTTGAATGTAAAATTTGCTTGAATAATTAGCGAATGCCATGTTGCGTTTGGAGAGCCCCTGATGTGCCTAAATAGTGGAAACCCCCCACAAGTGACACCACTTTGGAAACTAGATCCCTCAGGGAACTTATCTAGATGTATAGTGAGCACCTTGAACCCCCAGGTGCTTCACAGAAGTTTATAACATGGAGCCGTGAAAATAAAATTTTCACATTTTTTCCACAAAAATGTTTTTCAGCCCCCAGTTTTGCATTTTCATAGGAGTAACAGGAGAAATTGCACCATGCAACTTGTTGTGCAATCTCTCCTGAGTAAGCCGATACCCCATATGTGGGGGAAAACCACTACTTGAGTGTACAGCAGGGTTCGGAAGGGAAGGAGCGCCATTTGACTTTTTGAATGTAAAATTTGCTTGCATAATTAGCGGATGCCATGTTGCATTTTGAGAGCCCCTGATGTGCCTAAACAGTGGAAACCCCCCACAAGTGACACCATTTTGGAAACTAGACCCCTCAGGGAACTTATTTAGATGTATGGTGAGCACATTGAACCCTCAGGTGCTTCACAGAAGTTTATAACATGGAGCTGTGAATATAAAATTTTCACATTTTTCCCACAAAAATGTTTTTCAGCCCCCAGTTTTGCATTTTCATAAGGGTAACAGGAGAAATTGCACTATGCAACTTGTTGTGCAATCTCTCTTGAGTAAGCCGATACCCCATATGTGGGGGAAAACCACTACTTGGGCGTACAGCAGGGTTCGGAAGGGAAGGAGCGCCATTTGACTTTTTGAATGTAAACTTAGCTTGAATAATTAGCGGATGTGCCCCTGATGTGCCTAAACAGTGGAAACCCCCACAAATGACACCATTTTGGAAACTAGACCCCTGAGGGAACTTATCTAGATGTGTGGTGAGCACCCTTAACCCCCAGGTGCTTCACAGAAGTCTAGAACATGAAGCCGTGAAAATAAAAAAATCTAACTTTTTCCACAAAAATGATCATTTTGCCCCAAATTTTTTAGTTTCTCAAGGGTAAGAGGAGAAAATGGAACCTAAAAACTGTTGTGCAATTTCTCCTGAGTACGCCAATACCCAATATGTGGGGAAAATACACTGTTTCTGCGCATGTCATGGTTCAGAAGGGAAGGAGCACTGTGTGACTTTTTGAATGCAAAATTGGCTGGAATCAAGAGTGGACACCATGTCGGGAGCCCCTGATGTGCCGAAATAGTGGAAACCCCCCACAATTGACTCCATTTTGGAAACTAGACCCCTCAAGGATTTTATCAAGGGGTATAGTGTACATTTTGAACCCAAAGGTACGAGAGAATTTGATAACATTAGGTCATCATATTGAATAAGTTGTCATTAGTCTTGAGTGCAAGTGATCGCTACATGAGTTTGCATCGGGTACTTAGGTATGCGCCAAGTATCGCGGGTGCTCAAGTGACATACTCGAGTCCCTGCCCCGCATGTTTCACGGTTGTTGAACACCCAAAAAAAAACATGCATGGCAGGCGATCCCAGCAACGTTTTTTTGGGCCCCGAAGCAGAGACTCGAGCATGTCACTCGAACACCCGCAAACACCCGAACACCCGAGCACCCGATGCAAACTCAAGTAGCGAGCACTTGCGCTCAACACTGATCGCCATATTGTCATCATTTTTTTTTCTTTACTTTTGAAAAAATCCCAACCCCAACTCTAATACAACCCTAACCCCAACCCTAACTCTAACCCTAGCCTCAACCCTAACCCTACCCCAACCCTAACCTCAACCCCAACCCTAACCCTAGCCCAACCCCAACCCTAACCCTAGCCCAACCCTAACCCCAACCCCAACACTAACAATAGCCCAACCCTAACCCCAACTCCAACCGTAACCTTACCCTAACCCTAGCCCAACCGTAACCCCAACCCTAACCCTAGCCCAACCCTAACCCCAACCCTAAACCTAGCACAACCCTAACAGTAGAGCTTATTTTTTTACGCCGTTCCTCGTGTGGTATAAGTGATTATACGACTTTATTCTTCGGGTCGGTGCGACTACAGCGATACCAGACCAGATTCATATCGGATTTTTATGATTGACAGCTGTCACACACTAAAAGACGCTTTTTTTGCAAAGACTAGTTTTTGCATCATCATATTTTGGGAGCTATAATTTTTCCATATTTTGGCCGACAGAGTCATGTGATGGCTTGTTTTTTGTGGCACAAGTTGACGTTTTAATTGGTACCATTTTCGGGCATGTGACATTTTTTGATCGCTTTCTATTCTGATTTTTGGGAGGCAGAATATACAAAAACCAACAATTCAGGAATTGTTTTTTGGGTTTTTTTTTTTGCCATTCCGCGTGTGATAAAATTGATAATGCAGCGTTATTCTTCGGGTCAGTGCATTTACAGTGGTACCGCATTTATATAGTTTTTCTTTATGTTTTGGCGCTTTTACACAATAAAAACGATTTTCTAGAAAAAAAATTTTTTTTTGTATTGCTTTATTCTGAGAGCTATAACTTTTTTATTTTTCAGATGATGGAGCTGTGTGGCAGCTTGTTTTTTTGCGGGACAAGATGACGTTTTCAGCGGTACCATTTTTATTTACATTCATCCTTTTGATCGCTTTTTATTCCATTTTTTGTTTGGCGGTATGATGATAAAGCATTGTTTTTTGCTTTGGTTTTTTTTTTTTTTTTACCGTTTTCACTAAAGGGATTAATTAGTAGGATATTTTTATAGGTCAGGTCGCTCCAGACGTGGCGATACCAAATATGTATACTTTTATTGGTTTATTTTTTTTTTCATAATAAATAAATATTATGGGTTCATTTTGGGGTTTATTTTTTTTTTATATTTTTACAAATTATTATTATTTTTTTTCACTTTTCTACTTTTTTTTAACTTTTACACATTGTCCCACTACGGGACTTTCACTTTTTGCAGCCTGATCGGCTGCATAGCAGAGAGAGCAGCAGCTCCCTTTGTCAAGCAGCCTGTCAGCGCTGCATACAGGGGAGACATTGCTTTGGTCGCGCGCTGCGCATGACCAAAGTAACGTCCTGCCTCCTGGTGACCCGGACGTTGTCATGACGACATTGGGTCGTCATGACAACATCTGGAAGCCGCCGCAGACATCGCTGGACGCCGGCAGGAGAGGTGAGTATAACGATCACCTCCCCCCTTGCCATTGTCAGCTGTGACAATCAGCTGATACCTGGCGGCGATTGTCCCACACCGCTTGTGTGCGGGCGTGATCGCAGCGCACGTAATAATACGTAGCTGGTCCATAAGTCCCAGGGCACAGCTACGTACTATTGCTGACAAGGTCAGAAAGGGGTTAATATCCACATGACTACACGTGCACATGCGAATATTAAGCGACTCAATGTGCGGACGGTACCCAGGTCTGGAGAAGAGGAGACTCTCCTCCAGACCCGGGTACCATAGTACTTGTAAAAAATAAAAAAATACATTATACTTACCTTCTGATAGCCCGATGCGTCCTGGCTTCCCAGCGGCTCACGATGGTCTAAAAGGACCTGCCATGACGTAATTTAGTCATGTGACAGGTCACGCAACCGCTGACGTCGGCGGTCGCGTGACCTGTCACATGACTAAATGACGTCATGGAAGGTCCTTTTAGACCGCCGCGAGCTGCCCAACACACCGGACGCACCGGAGGAGACCGGGGGGCCATCGGAAGCTGAGTATAATATTTATTTTTTACCATTCTTTTACAATAACTTAGTCACACTATATAAATCCATTTTGGTTGCATGGATTTATATAGTGTGACCAAGATGTCAAGCACCTTCCAAGTGATGCTAAAATCGCTTGGAATGCGCTTGACAACCCGCATGCGTAATCGCACGTGAAAAACGCTTCACTTAGGCGGTGTGCCCACTATGCGTTTTTCAAGCGTTTTTGACACGGAATTTCCCAGCGAAAATGCTTAAAAAATGCTTGGTAATACGTACCCCATGGTCCCCAATGATAATCCGCATGTGCTGTGCACATGCTGCGGAAATTTCCACTGCGGATTTTCATTGCAGAAAAATATGCCGCATGTCTATTAATTTTGCGGACACGCAGCGTAATCGCCACCATTGACTTGCATTGGACCGCGTGACATCCGCATCACTGCATCAGCACATGCAGATATCACACGGTTCAGTGTGCGGATGGTACCCGGGTTTGGAGAAGAGGAGACTCTCCTCCAGACCCTTGTACCATAAAACCTGTTAAAAAAAGAATTTAAAATAAAAAATAAAGATTATACTTACCTTCAGCAATGCATCCAGTCTGTTGTATGGGTCGCGGTGGTGTGAAGGACCTGCCATGACGTCATTTAGTCATGTGACAGGTCACACGACCACTGACGTCGGCGGTCGCGTGACCTGTCACATGACTCAATGACATCACCACAGGTCCTTAAACACCACCGCGACCCATATAACAGACCAGACTTATCGAAGAAAACACCGGGGGCCATAGGAAGGTAAGTATAATCTTTATTTTTTACCATTTTTATTCTTTTTTTTTAACTATTACTTGGTCACACTATATAAATCCATGCCGGTTGCATGGATTTATATATTGTGACCAAGTTGTCAAGTACTTTTCCAAGTGATGCTAAAATCTCTTGGAAAAGCGCTTGATAACCCGCATGCAGAAAAGGATGCAAAAATCTGCCAGGGAGAAGCGGAAAAAATATGCAGCATTTCTGCATCGTGGGCACTTAGCCTTAAGCATGTCCCTGGCAGAAAAAAAGCATGTACAATCCGCATGTACAATCCGCATGCGTTTTTTCCGACAGGGAGATGCAGAAACGCTCAGGAAAAATCCAGAGCATTTCTGCATCGTGGGCACATAGCCTAAGGGATTGTTATTTTGCAGGTCAAGTTATTCATTTTACCATACAATGAAACTGAAAAACTTGAAAAATTTTAAGTGGGGTGAAACATTTTATATTATTTTGTTATTATGGCATTCAATATGTTCCAAAAATGATCTGACAATCTGATTCTCCTGGTCAGTACGATGATGAGTGTCAAATCTACAAGTCTTTTTTTTTTCTTCATCATATTTTAGTGGTTAAAAACAAATCTGAACTTTGTATATATACAGTATATACACTGCTCAAAAAAATAAAGGGAACATTCAAATAACACATCCTAGGTCTGAATGAATGAAATATTCTCATTGAATACTTTGTTCTGTACAAAGTTGAATGTGCTGACAACAAAATCACACAAAAATCATCAATGGAAATCAAATTTATTAACCAATGGAGGCCTGGATTTGGAGTCACCCCCAAAATTAAAGTGGAAAAACACGCTACAGACTGATCCAACTTTGATGTAATGTCCTTAAAACAAGTCAAAATGAGGCTCAGTATTGTGTGTGGCCTCCACGTGCCTGTATGACCTCCCTACAACGCCTGGGCATGCTTCTGATGAGGTTGCGGATGGTCTCCTGTGGGATCTCCTCCTAGACTTGGACTAAAGCATCCGCCAACTCCTGGACAGTCTGTGGTGCAACGTGACGTTGGTGGATGGAGCGAGACATGATGTCCCAGATGTGCTCAATCGGATTCAGGTCTGGGGAACGGGCGGGCCAGTCCATAGCTTCAATGCCTTCATCTTGCAGGAATTTCTGACACACATGAGGTCTGGCATTGTCCTGCATTAGGAGGAACCCAGGGCCAACCGCACCAGCATATGGTTTCACAAGAGGTCTGAGGATCTCATCTCGGTACCTAGTGGCAGTCAGGCTACCTCTGACGAGCACATGGAGGGCTGCGCGGCCCTCCAAAGAAATGCCACCCCGCACCATTACTGACCCACTGCCAAACCGGTCATGATGAAGGATGTTGCAGGCAGCATATTGCTCTCCACGGCATCTCAAGACTCTGTCACGTCTGTCACATGTGGTCAGTGTGAACCTGCTTTCATCTGTGAAGAGCACAGGGTGCCAGTGCCGACTTTGCCAATCCTGGTGTTCTGTGGCAAATGCCAAGCGTCCTGCACGGTGTTGGGCTGTGAGCACAACCCCCATCTGTGGACATCGGACCCTCATACCACCCTCATGGAGTCGGTTTCTAACCGTTTGTGCAGACACATGCACATTTGTGGCCTGCTGGAGGTCATTTTGCAGGGCTCTGGCAGTGCTCCTCTTTGCACAAAGGAGGAGGTAAAGGTCCTGCTGCTGGGTTGTTGCCCTCCTATGGCTCCCTCCACATCTCCTGGTATCTGCTCCATGCTCTGGACACTGTGCTGACAGACACAGCAACCCTTCTTGCCACAGCTTGCACTGATGTGCCATCCAGGATGAACTGCACTACCTGAGCAACTTCTGTGGGTTGTACTGTAGACACCGCCTCATACTACTGAACCTCTAGGGGTGAGAGCAATGGCAAAATGAAAGAGTGACCAAAACAACAGCCAAAAAGGATGAGAACAGAGAAATGGTCTGTGGTCGCCACCTGCAGAACCACTCCTTTATAGGGGGTATCTTGCTAATTGCCTATAATTTCTACCAGTTGTCTGTTCCATTTGCACAACAGCAGGAGAAATTGATTCACAATCAGTGTTGCTTCATAACTGGACAGTTTGATTTCACAGAAGTGTTAGTGACTTGGAGTTATATTGTGTTGTTTAAGTGTTCCCTTTATTTTTTTGAGCAGTGTATATACGTTGTTTGCGTCCTCTTTTTCTGAGACCCATAACTTTTATATTTTTCTATAGATGGTGCTATTTGAGGGCTTGTTTTTTTGCATGCTGAGCTGTAGTTTTTATTGATACAATTTTGGGCTGCAGAAAATGTTTTGATTATTTTTTATTAAATTTTTTTTGGGGGGGTACATGGATCAAAAATGGTAATTCTGGCTTTTTAATTTCAACATATGTGTCAAATAATTTAGATAGAATAAACTTTTACAGACATAGTGTTGAGAGCTTGCAGCTACTGGGAGAGAAAGAATTTTATTTTTCCCAGGAGATGTCAGATTTCAGTCATGAGAACGTGCCCTACAGTCACCACTCAGCACACAGTGAGCGATCACTGAAAGTATGCACCGGCACTTTGATTAACAGTTCACTCTGCAGCACATCTGTGCAGAGTAACATAGTAACATAGTTTTTAAGGTTGAAGGAAGACTAAGTCCATGTAGTTCAACCCATAGCCTAACATGTTGATCCAGAGGAAGGCAAAAAAAAAAAACATGTGGCAAACACTAAGCTCCACATCGGAGAAAAAAATTCCTTCCCGACTCCATACGACAATCACACTAGATCCCTGGATCAACGCTCTATCAAGGAATCTAGTATATATAACCTGTAATATTATACTTTTCAAGAAAGGCATCCATGCCCTTCTTAAATTTTAGTAGTGAAACACTCATTACAACATCATGAGGCAGAGAGTTCCATAGTCTCACTGCTGTTACAGTAAAGAATCCGGGTCTGTGATTATGATTAAACCTTCTTTCCTCCAGACGTAGAAGATGCCCCCTTGTCCCCGTCTCAGGCCTCAGAGTAAAAAGATCAGTAGACAGGTCTTTGTACTGTCCCCTCATATATTTGTACATGGTAATAAGATCACCCCTAAGCCTTCGGTTTTCCAAAGTAAATAACCCCAAGTGTAATAACCGGTCTTGGTGTTGCAGACCCCCAGCCCTCTAATAACCTTGGTCGCTCTTCTCTGCACCCGCTCTAGTTCAGCTATGTCTTTCTTATACACCGGAGACCAGAACTGTACACAGTATTCTAAGTATGGTCGCACTAGTGACTTGTATAGAGGTAAAATTATGTTCTCCTCATGAGCATCTGTGCCTCTTTTAATGCATCCCATTATTTTATTTGGCTTTGCAGCAGCTGCCTGACACTAGCCACCAAACGTGAGCTTGTCGTCCACCAATACACCCAGGTAGTGTTGAGCGAGTATGTTCTGTCTGAGTATGCTCGGGCCGAGCTCCGAGTATTTATAGCTGCTCGGTGATAAGGTTAAATCGCTCCCGTGTGCATGATTTGCGACTGTTTGACAGTTTTATTACATGTGAGGAATGTCTATTTCTTACACATTCCTCACATGTAATAAAGCTGTCAAACAGTTGCAAATCATGCACACGGGAGCAATTTAACCATATCACCGAGCAGCTGTAAATACTCGGAGCTCGGCCCGAGCATACTCGGACAGAACATACTCGCTCAACACTACACCCAGGTCTTTTTCAGTGACAGTTTTGCCCAGTGTTTTACAATTAAGCATATAATTATACATTTTATTTCCTCTGCCCAAGTGCATTTCCTTACATTTATCCCCATTAAAGCTCATTTGCCATTTATCAGCCCAAGCTTCTAGTTTACATAGATCCTCCTGTAATATAAAATTGTCCTCCTCTGTATTGATTACTCTGCAGAGTTTAGTGTCATCTACAAATATTGAAATACTACTCTGTATGCCCCCTACAAGGTCATTAATAAATATGTTAAAAAGAAGCGGGCCCAATACTGACCCCTGTGGTCAGGGCCGGCGTCAGCACCCGGCGTACCCGGGCAAGTGCCGGGGCCCTGGAAAATCAGAGGGGCCCACTCACTGTCGGGGCCCACCGCCCACTCACTGTCGGGGCCCACCACCCACTCACTGTCGGGGACCACCGCCCACTCACTGTTGGGGCCCACCGCCCACTCACTGTCGGGGCCCTGGCTGCTTCCTCGGCACCTGTTCAGTGACGCAGGCGCTGCTTGATTGCCAGCACTTCAGACATGGCCGCGCGCTGTGTGGCTATGTCTGCTAGTAATGACACGGCAGGATCGATGGCACTGCACCTTTAATTGTGCTTGTGTGTCGCCCCTATCGCGTCATTACTAGCAGACACAGCCGCACAGCACGCGGCCATGTCTGGGGGAGTGCCGGCAATCAAACACCGTCGGAGGTCCTGCACAGATGGGGGGGAGCGGCCCGGACCCGACCGCAAGTGGGCCCCTCTGATGTTCCAGGGCCATGAAGTCTGTGACATGCCGGGGGCCCAGCACTGCCCCATACCTGAGGAGCTGCTGGACAGGACACTGGACCGGGGACAGGTGAGTGAGGCTTCCCCAATCCCCATATTAAAAATATTTGTAATGGGTCTCTGTGAGTGCATGTATGTGAATGTCAGTGTGTATGACTGTGTATATATATTTGTCTGTTTTATATATGTTTTTAAGAATTTGTGTAAAAATGTGTGTATGTCTGTATGTGTACATATCTGTGTACCATGTGTGCGTGCGTGTGTATGCGTACCGTGTGTGCGTGCATGTGTCTGCGTACCGTGTGTGCGTGCATGTGTCTGCGTACCGTGTGCGTGCATGTGTCTGCGTACCGTGTGTGCGTGCATGTGTCTGCGTACCGTGTGTGCGTGCATGTGTCTGCGTACCGTGTGTGCGTGCATGTGTCTGCGTACCGTGTGTGCGTGCATGTCTGTGTACCGCGTGTGCGTGCATGTGTCTGCGTACCGTGTGTGCGTGCGCGTGTCTGCGTACCGTGTGTGTGTGCGTGCATGTGTCTGCGTACCGTGTGTGCGTGCGCGTGTCTGCGTTCCGTGTGTGCGTGCATATGTCTGCGTACCGTGTGTGCGTGCATGTGTCTGCGTACCGTGTGTGCGTGCATGTGTCTGCGTACCGTGTGTGCGTGCATGTCTGTGTACCGCGTGTGCGTGCATGTGTCTGCGTACCGTGTGTGCGTGCATGTGTCTGCGTACCGTGTGTGCGTGCGCGTGTCTGCGTACCGTGTGTGCGTGCGCGTCTGCGTACCGTGTGTGTGTGCGCGTGTCTGCGTAACGTGTGTGCGTGTCTGCATAACGTGTGTGCGTGTCTGCGTACCGTGTGTGCGTGCGCATGTCTGCATATGTGAAGGATGAGGTGGCAGGCTGGGCCCTGTGTACTATATATATATTTCTCCGCCGTATCTGTGCATCATGAATCGTGTATGTGTTAAAAGGGCCCACTGAGACTCTTTCGCCCGGGGCCCAGAAAAACCTGGAGCCGGCCCTGCCTGTGGTACCCCACTGTTAACTGAGGCCCAGTCTGAGTGTGTTCCATTAATAACCACCCTTTGTTTCCTATCACTGAGCCAGTTCTTAACCCACTTACATATATTTTCCCCTATCCCCATTGTTCTCATTTTATGTATCAACCTTTTGTGTGGAACCGTATCAAAAGCTTTTGAAAAGTCCATATACACAACATCCACTGCATTTCCTTGATCCAGTCCGGAACTTACCTCTTCATAAAAGCTGATCAGATTAGTTTGACAGGAACGGTCCCTCGTAAACCCATGTTGATATTGGGTCATGAGGTTATTCTTCTTCAGATACTCTAGTATAGCATCTCTTAGGAAACCCTCCAGGATTTTACCCACAGTAGAGGTTAAGCTTACTGGCCTATAATTTCCAAGTTCGGTTTTTGTCCCCTTTTTGAATATTGGCACCACATTTGCTATACGCCAGTCCTGTGGTACAGACTCTGTTGTTATGGAATCTTTAAAGATTAAAAATAATGGTCTATCTAGGAGTTTACTTAATTCCTGCAGTACTCGCGGGTGTATCCCATCCGGGCCCGGGGATTTGTCAACTTTAGTGATTTTTAGACGCCGCCATACTTCTTGCTGGGTTAAGCAAGTGACATTTAATGGAGAATTTTTGTTATCACTGATCATGTTTTCTGTCATGCGATTTTCTTGTGTAAATACGGTTGAAAAAAAATCATTTAGCATATTTGGCTTTTTCCTAATCCTCATCCACCATTTGACCCAGACTATTTTTAAGGGGGCCAACACTATCATTTTTTAGTTTTTTACTATTTATGTAGTTAAAGAATAATTTGGGATTATTTTTACTTTCTCTGGTAATGAGTCTCTCTGTTTCAATCTTTGCTGCCTTGATTTGGTTTTTACAGAATTTATTTAATTTTCTGTATTTATTAAATGCCTCATCACTACCTACTTGCTTAGAGTGAACGGTCAAAGTGCAGAGACGTCCCCATAGCAGGAATCTGACGACTGATGGAAGTTAAAAAGTTAATTTTCTCATGATAGCCCCTTTTCAGCATGATGGCCAGACAGCATTGGAGCCCTATTACCCTGCATATTAATTCTATATGTGAAGCTTAATAGCATTTGGAGACATGACAGGTTCTCACTACTGTTATTTTTTAGTCCCCTTAGGGACTCCAACCCACAATAGTATTGCAGTGAACAATATAGTATAATTGATGTACTCCTATGAATCCCAGCCCAAGGAGGTGTACACTGGAAGGGTTATGGTTTTGAAGAGAGAATGTGGGTACCAGCATCTGATATCCATGTGGTCAGGTTGATCCGGTCCTTTCACGCAGCACACCCTGATAAACCTGGTCCTGAGGTTCCTGAGGTCCCTCTTAGAAGGGACGGGGTGTACTGTCACGGGTTTACCGTGACAGAGAGGGGTCAGAAGACGGCAGCATCTGATTTCATGTACTCCTTCACTGATCAGAAGTACTTCTTCAGGTTTCTGTTAGCAGTGCAGGGGTTAAACTGTTCAGCTTAGAGTCTCTGAAGCTTTCCTGCTTGAATGATCTCAGCTGTTCAGTATTGGCCACTCCCCTCTCCTATATATACTCACCTCACTTCTGGCAATCTGGATTGCCAGTGTAAGTTTTTCATACTGCCTGGTGTGGAGTGGAGGTGTCGGTTGTTGGTAGAGGCGTTTGGAGTGTTAAACTGTGACTGTGGCTTGGTGTTTTGGCTGTGTGTAAATCCTCATCCTCTCCTATTTGGTTTTCCTTCCTTTTCTCCCTGTTTTTCCTCTCTGTTGTCTGTGAGTGCATATTTGTATGATTGGTATTTTAAATTATCCCTATACATCTGTACGTCCTTCCTTGTTTGTCTGGTTTGAGTATATACATACACTATTTCTCCCCACTTCCCTGGGTGGGGGAGGGAGACAGATATAGGGCTGATTCAGGAATTCAGCAAGGTACGTGGCCCCGGCATCTTCACCATCAGAACTAATCCGGGGAGCAGGGATAGCTAGGACGTCCCTAGCGTTAGTGAAAGGGAAGGAGACCCTGGACCTGGGTAATCCAACAACAGAGTTGTGACAGGAGGACTAAGATGGCAGGCATGGAGACCTTCAGCAGTGCACAAGCGTGCCAGCAATCAGGCCAATAAATCGCCATGGGAATTTGGCTTTTAAAGTGAAGCTATCTTCAGAAAATGACCTGTTGTTTAAGCAACTTAAGCAGGTTTTCGTGTTTAATGTATTTTATTTTTTAACTTGTTACATTTTTTTTCTTCACAATCTGTATTAAAAATAAAAAGCTGACTAGCTCTGGTCATTGCTGTTACAAGCAGCTGCCGGCTGTGCACAGTGCTCATTTCATGTTCCCCATACACGACCTCTGATGAAAATATGTCATATGTCACGTGTAGTATTAAAATACGATTATAAATATTGTATTTACAAGAACATACATGGGAAAATTCTAACTAAGGTACAAGGAGAAAGAAAACATAGTGAGAAAGATTAGATGGGAAGATGGGATCCCGTAAGGACCAAGCCACTTTGTAGGTTAATAATCAGGCCTCAATTTTTAAAGCTGACCACTGTGACTTTATGAGGTAATAACTCTTGAATGCTTCAACGGATCCCACTGATTCAGAGATTGTTTTTCATGACATATTGTACCTACCTCATGATATTGGTAAAATTTGTTCGATATGACTTGCATTTATTTGTGAAAATATTGGAAATTCTGCGAAAATGTAGAAAATTTCACAATTTTCAAAATTGTAATTCTTATGCCCTTAAACCAGAGAGTTATGTCACACAAAATAGTTAATAAATAACATTTACCACATGTCTACTTTACATCAGCACAATTTTTGAAACATCATTTTTTTTTGTTAGGAAGTTAGAAGGGTTAAAAGTTGATCATCAATTTCTAATTTTTACAACAAAATTTAAGGACCACATCACATTTGAAGTGACCTTTGGGGGCCTATATGAAAGAAAATACCCCAAATTGATACCATTCTTAAAACTGCACCCCTCAAAACCACATTCAAAAAGTTTATTAATGCTTCAGGTGCTTCACAGGAATTAATGGAATATAAAAGGAAAAATTAACATTTAACTCTTTTTCACAAAACATTTACTTTAGCCACAAATTTTTTATTTTCACAAGGGTAACAGGAGAAAATAAACCTCAAAATTTGTTGTGCAATTTCTCCTGAGTTTCTCCTGAGTAAGCCAATTTCCCATATGTGGGTAAAAACTACTGTTTTGGCGCATGGCAGGGCTCAGAAGGGAAGGCACACCGTTTGACTTTTTGAACACAAAAATGGCTGGAATTGAGAGCGAACGCCATGTCGAGTTTGGAGAGCCCCTGATGTGCCTACACATTGGAAACCCGCAACAAGTGACCCCATTTTGGAAACTAGACCCCTTAAGGGGTGTAATTTCCAAAATGTGGTCAATTGAGGGAGGATTCTGCTCTTCTGTACTTAGGGGCTTTGTATATGAAGTCCGCAAACTATTCTAGGAAAATCTGCACACCAGGAGGCAAATAGTGCTCCTGCCGTTCCGAGTCTCGCCATGTGGCTAAGCAGTACTGTACAGCCACATATTAGGTATTTCTACATTCAGCAGAAATTATGTGACAAATTTTGGTGCCATTTTTCCCGTGTGAAAATGTAAAATCTGGGGCTAAAACTAAATTTTTGTTGTAAAAATGTAATTATTTTTTCTTCACCGCCCAATGGTATAAAATTCTGTGACACACCTGTGGTGTCAATATAATCACTGCATCCTTAGATGAAGAGGTGTTGAGAGGTGTAATTTGTAAAATGGGGTCAGTTATGTGGGGTTCTGCTGTTCGGGCTCTTCCCATGGGTCATGGCACCCACAAACCATAACAGTAAAATCTGCACTATAATATGGCGCTCCTTCCCGTCTGAGCTTTGCACTGTGCCTCAAAAGTAGTTCACGATTACATGTAGGGTATTCGCGCAATCAGGAGAAGTTGCACAACAAACTGTGAGGTCCATTTTTTCCTACCAGCCCTTATAAAAATAAAAAATTTGGGTCTAAAACACATTTTAGCAGTAAAAATATAATTATTCTTTCTTCACTGCCCAATGGTATAAATTTCTGTGAGGCACATGCAGTGTCAACATGCTCACTACACCACTAGATGAATTTATTTAAAGGTGTAGTTTGTAAAATTATGTAAATTATGGAGGGTTTCTGCTGTTCTGGCACCTCAGGGGCTCTGCCAATGTGCCATGGCACCCTCAAACCATTCCAGCAAAATCTAAACTCCAATATGGCGCTTCTTCCCTTCGGAGCTTTGCACTGTGCCTCAAAAGTAGTTTTCGACCACATATGGGGTATTAGTGCGCTCAGGAAAAATTGCACAACAAATTTTGCAATCCATTTTCTCCTGTTAAACTTGTGAAAATAAATCATTTGGGGCTAATCAAATTTTTTTGTGTGAAAAATTAGATTTTTTATTTTCATGTCTCTATCTTATAAACTTCTGTGAAGCACCTGGGGATTCAAGGTGCTCACCACATAACTAGCTCCATTCCTCTGGGAATTCATCTACAGGTGTAGTGATGATTTTGACTCGATGGGTGTTTGTCAGAAACAAGCAACAGTGAATGTTGCTGAGTGAAAACTGCAAATTTGCCAGTGTAGTGCCCGTACATTGTAGTGCCTAGCTCGTGCTTCTGGAGACATGGTCCTTGTAAATTAAACGGGCTCTCATCGCTACAAAAATGCCAAAGATGGATGCTAATGGCAGTTTAGGCACATTGTGGGGCTCAGAAGGGAGGGTGGCATTTGGATTTAGGAGCTTAGAATTTGCTGGATTTCTTTTGGGGGGTGAAGAGCCATAGCACTTTTCCAGAGCCTTTGTGCTACCAGTAACGTGGAAGCCCCCTATATTTACATTGACGGACCTGAGTGGGGACTTGCTTTTTTGCAGATTGAGTTGAAGCTTTTATTGGGAACATTTTGCATAACATTTTGGATCATATTTTTCCTGAGCTCTAAACTGAGCATTTACATCAGGGATTCCATCTAAGGCCACGGCCCCATTATCAGTATTTGCTCAGTATTCGGTCAGTATTTTTTCTCAGGAGTGGAAGCCAAAACCAGGTGAGGAACAATCAGAGAAAAGGTATAACAGAAACAAGTGCACCAATTCTGCATTTATCACCCACTCCTGGTTTTGGCTCCCACTCCTGAGAAAAAATACTGGCCGAATACTGACCAACTACTGATAGTGGGGCCGTGGCCTAAAGCTTCAAATTATGTGATTCAGATGAAACCCCCCCGAGGGATCCATTCACTATAATGAGGCAGCAGAGTTACTCTGTACTCCGTTTGGCCTTTTTTCCAGAGGTGCACAAAACTGTGGTTGATCGCACTTTTATGCACGCTTAAAAATACGGACTTACACAGAAACCACGGTGTAAGCGCTCAGCGCAGAGCGCAGGATAAATGTGAGCTGAGCCTTGCTGCAATCTTGGTGAGACAGAATTAACAAATCAACAGCAGGTGAAGAATTGGTTTTATTTTTTATGCCGTTCCTCGTGTGGTATGTGTGATTAGATGACTTTATTCTTCGGGTCGGTGCGATTACAGAGATACCAGATTTATATCAGGTTTTTTTTATCTTTGGCAGATGTCACACACTAAAAGACACTTTTTTTTTAGCAAACCAAAGTTTTTGCATCGCCATATTTTCAGAGCTATAATTTTCTATATTTCTGCCGACAGAATCATGTGAGGACTTGTTTTTTGCGGGACGAGTTGACATTTTTACTGGTACCATTTTCGTTCACATGACGTTTTTTGATCGCTTTGTAGTCGGATTTTTGGGAGGCAGAGCAGACAAAAAACATTAATTCGGGATTATTTTTTTTTTATGCCATTCACCGTGTGGTAAAATTGATAAGGCAGCTTTAATCTTCGTGTCAGTACGATTACAGAAATACAACATTTATATAATTTTTTTATGTTTTGCCGCGTTTACACAATTTTATTTTTTTTACAGAAAAAAAAGAATTGTTTTTGCACCTCTCTACTCTGAGAACTAAAGCTTTTGTATGTTTCTGCCAATGGAGCTGTAGGTCGGCTTGTTTTTTGCGGGACAAAATGATGTTTTCAGCTATGCCATTGTTATTTACATTTGCCCTTTTGATCGCATTTTATTCCACTTTTTATTCAGCGGTATGATGAAAAAGCATAGTTTTTTGGCACTTTTTTTTCTAGTGTTCATTGAACAGGGTTCATTAGTGGGACAGTTTTATAGGTCAAGTTGTTCCAGACGCATCAATACCAAATATGTGAACTTTGTTGGTTTTTGTTTCCATAACTATATATACATATTGGATTATATTTTTTCATGTTTTTTATTTTGTGGGTTTTTTTTTTACCTTGTCCCAGGATGGGACATCAACTTTCCCTGCCTGCGATCACTGATCTAATGCACTGCATTGGAGGGCATTAGAGTAGTGCATCGCAGTGTCAGCTCCTGCCGTGGGCAGGAACTTAAAAGGCCGCCATATCTGGTGATCCTGTGGCTATCTTTTGGCCCGGGGAAACCATGGAAACAATCGGCACAAAGCGATTGCAATTGCATTGTGCCGATTGGAGCGGAGAGGGGGCTACATCTCTCTGCTATGCCGACAGATGTCGCTGTCACTATTGACCGCGACATCAGAGGTTAGAGTTAAACGCCCGCGACATGGCGCTGACACCCGCTCTTGATTGTGGCGGCGCTTGGAGTGAGCCCGCATCTCCCTGCATGTACGGTGGATGCTGTGAATGGGTTAACAAACATTTTTGTGATCCCAAAATGGATGGTAAAAATAAATGATTTCTGGATATATGAGCTTAGCTTAATGCCCCCAATGCACATTGGATTAAATGTTCACGAACCCGATGAGATCAACAGGTTCAGCCAACTCTTTAATGTGTATGGGAGCTACCGAGAACTGATTGTCACAGGAGACATGGATTTGTTCTCCCGGAGAGATGTCTGGGGGAGGCTTTCTGATAGAGAATACAGGAGAGAATGACTAAAGCATCATTCAGGTAACAACTATCTCATGTGTATGGAGGACTTACTCTATGGTAATTTAGAAGTCATAGCACAGCTTCCTTGGATTGTTGATAATACACCCAAGGCCATGCCATTGTCCAGTAATTGACACTAGCAGATCAGCTTTAATCTTAGAGCCACATCATTCCTCAGGAGACAAAGGGTTGTTTAATACATAAATACCAAGAGGTCCTTTCAAGATATTCAGGTTTGTCTTTGTAACAAAGGGACCTCTTAATATGTGACCTTTTAGTTCCAAGTTTTGACAATACGAATAAGCTGGCTCCAGCCATCCTGGTCCTCCCTGAACTTCCATGACCACTACTTACAGATCTGATTTAATTTGATAAAGAAGAAATTCATCAAAGATTGTACACCAGTATTCTGTCATAAAAAAAACTTTAAAAAGTCACAAACTCTAAGAGGAACCCAAGTCAGTGCTAAAACTTGGCGACTTGGCGTTGTCACGCCATTTTCGCCAAGCTCTGATAAATTGGGTCGAGGGGCAGAAGGCAACCCCCCTCAAATTCAAGAGAAGTGGCTGCATTCTTTATGCCTCAAATCTTACTCCAGTCCACACTGGAGTAAGATTTGAGGCGAGGCACATGGAGGCACAGGCCACTTCTCAGTCGAGACAGAATTGGGGCCGTCTTACTCCAGAATACCTCCTGATTAAGACCGGCGTGAGCAATGTAAGTCTTGATGAATCAGGGCCTATGTTCTTATCCTGAACAAAAATCGCACCAAAGTGCCAACCACTTCTACCTGAGCTGCCCACCGCCTGCTCAGTATAATCGGATTATGAGAAGTGAAGACGGTACGGTTGCAATACAGTACAGACAACATACTAGCATAACAGATAGGCAGGCAAGTGACTGGATCAAGGCTGGAGCAATCCATGCTGGGAAGTGAGGGGAAAGAATATTCAGCACCTCCACTGCTGGTAGAATACCAGTAAAGATGATTTGCCCACTGGAGAAAAATATATGATGTCAAGTTACAGAACAAGTAACATCTGACCATGCTTTTCCACAGGTTTTTGTGTGAAACAGATTACGAAAACCTGATTTTAATAAGAATAACCAAAGAGCAGTGACCCAGGGCAAGGAGTGAAAAATTCTTAAGCACACAAATAAATAATGGACCGGCAACATTAACTATGCAGGAGATAAATGATCATGTATTCAATAAAAGTACTATAATATTAAAAAGTCACACAACAAATGTTGAAATACAGACACAAGGAAAAATGGAGGGTATGCCGATGAGGATAACAAATAGTGAAATTTACAAAAAAGAAGAATAGCTTCAAGAGAGAAAAACCAAACACTTGTTTCACAAAAGCTTCCTCTGGGGTTGTTGCGAAACACTCGTCGGTTATTTGATGGGTGAGCCCTCTCTAAGCTTTCTTGGTATAGTATTTATGGAATCAGTTACTGATCAGGGTGACGTTTGGTCTACAATGACCTTAGTCAGTATTTACTGTGCTCTATTTTGTCTTACTTGTCTTGGTTTGAAGAGATTCCTTTTTGTACATCTTACTGCTTGCTACCCTCATCGGCTCACCCACCTTTTTTCATGTGTGTGTATTTTGCCATTTCTTATGTGCCTCTATAATATTATTTAATAAAAGTTTTATGTACTTTTATTGAGAATCTGTAGAGTCTAGAATCATCATTTTGACGGCTTGGTTCACAATGCCATATGCAGATGGTCAAAATAAATCTCTTACCGCTCGGGTTGGAGAAAACAAACCTGTTCAGTACACTTAAGTAACACATATTAGTGACAGATGTAGTGATTATAACATATCATTTATTAAGACAGATCTCACTCCATAAAAATCACATTAATAAAGTGCTTCATTGCGTCACAAGAATGATTGAGGGTACACTATCCTGTGGCGCCAGCCCCACACATTTACACAGGAAGCTGCACTGTACAGGCAACCTTTGGTAAACTTTTTATTTTAGATTTGTCACTTATTCTAGCATCACTATGTCTGACATCAGTATCATGAGGGATGGATGGAGAGCCAATTCAGTGGTAGCAGACAGTACTATTACCGTACTACTGAAAAAAAACTCAAGAACAGTCAGTGATGTCATCACCTTTAATAAAGTCATTTGTAACAAGTCCATCCATACGTGATCTATCCACAGTACAGAAAGAGTCATCCACCAGAGGAACCAGCCCCTGCAGGAATAGTAGTGTCTACCCATGTGGTATTTGGTCAATTCAGGGCTTGTCTTGTAGCAGCAGGTAAGTCCATGGCCAGAACACATTTGGCACCCATGGGAAATGCTGGACCAGCTTGGCACACCTTGCAGATCATGTAAGTGAAATCAGAGCTGAAGTGGTACTGAGGTCACATTCATTGGATCCTCACTCAATAAGGTGCCACGCTCTTGTATGTAGGGCGAGACAGCAAATATCTGCTCACTCCGATGTGTGATGATCAGATCTGTAATGCACAGGTTGAAAGCTGTGCCACCTACAGAAGGACGCTGTCTTTTGTTGTAGGTATGAGTCTATTTGCCATTATTTCCTGCTACCTCAGGCGACCGTCGGGTCTGACAGGACCCAATTCAGATTTCGGGTCAGGTGATAAAGAACTCCAATGTGTATCAGAACAGACTGGAAGTGATGGGCACAACGTAGAGGCAGTCTTGGTGCAAATTCCTCCGACAGACCAAAAATCACTTAAACTGTTGTCTGTCCATTTTTCCAAATCCTGACCCATAAGGTCAGATTTTTTGACAGCCTCTAACTCAATCTCAACACGTGAAGGAAGACCGAGGATTCCACTCAAAGGCTGAAAATCCTGCTCCATGTACTGTCCATGAGATGGGCCGGCATGTAACCACCTGTCACCTAAAAGTACACAGATCATTAGATATTAACATAAATTCAGGCCTCTTATATCCACGACCCCCCATTAAATGAGATACTGAGGGCAATGATGTTACATGCAAACCGTCTAGGCCAACCAGCTGAGAAGGAAGCATTTATCACAATACAGTAGTAACATTACTTTTCTGAGGAACTTAAGTGGGCACAATAGCTGCCCGATGTGTACCCCACACACACAATTTACCTTTCTGTAGTGGCTCCTTGTTCCTGTGGGTCAGTGGTATCACTAAAAATTTTACTTCAGCCAACAGTTCCCACAAATGCAACAGCCGAACATGCCACACTCCAGGACGGAGAGGACGTGTTAAAGGGGGCTTGTATTGCGTGAAATCGGTCTCAGAATCAACTGAAATGTCATATGAAGCGGCTATTATGTAGGTAGGATCAATCCAGACCACCGTAACAGTAACATTGACTCCGTGCGTCCACCCCTGCACAGCAACAGGCTCATCCATGGGCCCAATAAGACCACCAAAATTACGGAAAATTCGCTCTTTGGCATCCCATTCAGTGCCCACCTAGAAAAATAAAAAAATATATATATGGCTAAATAAAATATCATAGGGAGGGCCTTTAGTACAAAACATTTTTTTATTTAGTTCATACTTGCATTCCAAGAACCAAAATGCGTTTCTGTCTATGAAAAAGTATGAAGGGTTTTATATGTTGGTTTTTTTTTGCGAGAGGAGATTGGCCACGATCTGTGATCAGTACTGCAGCCTAAACGTATGAGACACACTGCACTTGTGATCAAATCTTTTACAACTTACCTCCAAAGTTTGGATACGACTAAATGCCCCAATCTTGTCGATTATCCTCAGGCTGCCTCGTGGCATCATCCAGAATTCCAGAGTCTCACTTGTATGGACTCTTTGGGTCACCAAATAACCTTGGAAGCGATCATCGTGAAAATAAAGCTCGACACTTGATGGGAAGTCATCTGCAGAAAAGCTACATGGAGAGGGGAGAGATATTGAGCTCTCTGTGCTAGAAATGTAAAATCATACATTGTTTACAGCTAAATGGAAGAATTACTATTGCATTAGCATACACACAAATAAATGCAACCATGGTCAGAGAGATGAGATATACTGCTATCCTTTCTTATATAGCACCATCATATTCCACAGCGCTTTACAGCCATTACCATCACTGTCCCCATTGGTGCTCTCTAAATTCCCCATCAGCTCAAACCATGGGTACCATTAATCAGATATCAGCTGAACAATTGCAGCTGGGTATGATTTACTATAAAAAGATGCACAGCTTAAGAGAAATTATACATTTAAAAGCAGATTAGGGACTGTGTGTCTTTGCTGACTGGTCAAGGCAGGTCCCCAGCTTGGTTTCTCTCCTCCCCACTCTAGTTGATTGACAAGTCTCTCCCTATGTACACAAATAGGGATAGTCCTGTCAATCAATTGGAGCACGGCGGAAAGAAGCCATCCGTGGGTCACACCTGACTAGTCAGCGTTGTGGAGTCTGTGTCCATTTTGGTGGAGTCGGAATAAAATGGAAAGACTCACTCCTAAAACATAATAAAATTGGGTTCAGTAGTACAATGCAGTATGTGCTGTAAATTCTTTCATAAGAATTTGGGAAAGTTATGAAATGTCTGTTCTATTCCTAATCTAAGGATCTTGGCTTTTAGTTGAGATGAATCTGTGTTGCACTTTATGTACACGCTCAGTAGTGAGGCAGAGCTGTGGAGTCGGGATTCATGTAAATTGAGGAGTCCAAGTCAGAGGTTTGGCTTACAGACTCCACAGCCTTGGTTAGAGTAAAATATCCCTCGCTGCCTGGTGCTGATTCATGCCGCCCATAGTTGATAAATCTAATGACAGGTTCCTTAAACCTATGAATTAATAATTGCATCACTGCTATATATACTGTGCTCGCACATGTAAGGTTGTTAGTGCACATTTTGATCAAATGGTGTAAGCCCATCTGCCAGCAACAAGGCTACCTCTTTAGATGGGAACCTACACGAATAGAACCTCTCATTGGCCTGGGTCTATAAATGTAAAAGGACTCTCCGAGTGTGGCTGTATCTGTGCGCTAAAAACATCTAAACAGGGAGATAATTTGGCAAGGTTACAGTAAAATTCATAAAGGCTCAGTCTTTGGCTACCTGCAGGCTGACTTTTTGTTCTCTTTCTCAGGATTCCGAAGTTTAAGCAATGATAATCTTGTAAATGACATGTACGCAGTCATGGTGACATCAGTGACACCTTGTTGTCCTTCCGTGTAGTGATAGACATTCTCCCAGTAGGCTTTCAGGTTTGGGGTCCCTGGATCTGGTTCTCCAAATACATGCGCATCCAGAATATCCATAGCCTCTTGATTCACAGATGACTCAAACTTTCTAGCAAAGAATGTCGGCCTGGAAACTTGCTAAAAAAAGAGATGAGGAGTATGGTTGTTAGGACTGTGTGGCCAAGTAACAGTATGAAAACCAAATACAAAAAAAAAAAAAGAAGAAAAAAAGAAAAAGGATCACCACACCCTCAATTTTGGTCAGGACGCACTGCCGAAAGTGGCCAAAATTGCCCAATTACTATGATAGGCACAGCACTAGATAACATCAAGCCCCATCCAATGTTTTATATAGATGTACAAGCATTGGAAAAGCTATACAATGAAGGAAAAAATGCGATTGAAACAACCCAGCAGGTGTTTTAATCATAAAATTTAACTTTTATTAAATGTATAGTAAAAAAGATATACAAGAAAAATATTTGGCAGAGACAATGCAAGACATACATATCTAAAATACCATCATGCTCAATGGACACCAAGGTCCACAAATTGAGAGGCCCACAAGGTCCATAATCCTAGACCTGCCAAAAACACGCATAAGGGTGACAAAAAACAGCACCCATGAGTCTTCTGAAATATTGTCAGAAGTATCGCTCATCTGAACAAGCCCTTAATCTAGAGGTTCTCTTATGACCGGACAGCTGAGGATCATGAATGATACAGAAGCTATATAGGCCAAGAATACCTTCAGCCGTGCAATATCTGGTGGTTTGAAGTCATTAGGGGAGCAGCCGCACCAGTCCACAATGTGCTTATACTGGCAGCGGCAGCCCAGCTTCCTGTTCCAGTTTGTCACTCGCAAGTTATTATCCACAAACGTATTGCAATCTTCACTATTCTCCAGGACGGTGTGAAAAAATGACTGAAAAAGAGAAAGACATTCAACCATGAGTGAACATGGATGACAGAGTATGTCCCCAGAACAAGCGATGCGTGCGAGTAGTCTCTGACCTCAGCAGGGAGCAAAGTGTACTTGTAGAAGCGCCTGAGCTCGGACACGAGGACATCCTGAGTATAAATCACGTATTTCACAAATGGCCGAGTCAGGACAAACCAATCCGATCCACCATCTACCACAATGCCCTCTGGAATCTCCCGCTCGCCAAGACGCCACATGTGGGAATCACATTCATGGAAAAGACGATCTATTCCTTGCTTCTTAATGAACCTAGAATAAGGAAAGGAAATCTTGTTTTATGCATCTAGTACAAGACACTCAGCAATTGCATTCTGCTTAAAAGGCTTGGACATTAATGACATATCCACATGACATGCTGTATATGTCTGATAGATGCAGGTGAAGAACGGAGATAGTAGTTAAGTAATTAGGGAAGGGATTTTAATACAATTCCTCCATTATCAAGTTTAAATGGTAAAAGAAGTAAAGTCAATGTCAAATACAGCACTACTACACAAGCACGCACATCCTTACCGAGCATTATCACGGCCATGAGATTTAAGAAAGTTCTTATCTTTGTATTTCGATAAGAAGTAAACCAGCTCCTGATTGGTCCTGTGCAAAAAAAACACATGATAAATCAGATCCTTTTATCGCTAATGTAAACGACTAAAAACAAGCGCAAGATATTGTATTCACCTGGTGGGGTAGTCGGCAGCACTTAGGTTGATGAAGAAGTCCCATGGCCAGTCGGTCATCTCAAGCAGATCCTGCATGCTACGTAAATACATGGTGAGCAGGCTGGCACCACCCCAGATTGTGATCATGCGCCACGGAGTGACGCGAATATTTGTGTATTGCTGTGCTATCTGAACCATTTCATTATGCAAGTAATTGGAACGCTGTAAAGGCAAGAAAAAGAGACAAATGAAACATTAAAAGTGATCGAGGGGCACATTTCTCATCTATTTTAAAAGTGAATCTGTCACCAGATTTTAGACCCCATACATCATATATTGTTAAATAGATCTCTTAGACCTGATGAGGCTGGTGTACTGGCTTGGAACTCCATGTCAGACTAGCTGAATAATCTCTTTCTTAAAGTTTTCCCTCCAACTGTAGCAGGACTGCTCATGTTAACATCCAAACTATGCAAAGTTTCAAAGTCAGTACACCCTCCTCTCATCAGGGCTAAGATCTATGGGATAATGGATGCAGGTGCTATTGTAAACCTGGTGGCCGGTTGTCTTTAAAAACAGCAGAGATCCATAGAATTTACTGAAGCTGTTCATAATTTTTAATGTGTCTGTCCCATTAAACTCAACGCATCTCTCTTTCTGATCAGAATCGGCCATTTAATAAATGGCGCGCCATTAAAAATGGATAAGGCACTGATGTCAACCACGATTAACTGAGCCGTTTTCTTGCATCCGGAAATACAGACAGCCATATGCTGACTATTAGAATTGTCAGCATATGTATGCCTATTAAGACGGTGGCAATTGTCCCTTACCTGATCCACGTGGATGTAGTAAAAGTGGTCTTTGTGGTATATAGCTTTAATAAGGCGTTTCAGCTGCCGTACAGCTCTCCCATGTACAACGAGCATGAAGACCAGATGCAGAGGCTTCTTGTGGACTGGAGCTTTAATATCATTCTCTTCCCATTGCAAACCGGATGTCAGTTTACCTGCGATAGAAAGCAACCAGAGGATAATACTTACGTAAAGTGCAAACAATTGCGGAAGAAAACATCAGATCGTATCAACACCACAGGGACAAAATTTACCTTTATGGCATTGCACATTGAGAAGGAAAACCCAAGAATTCCCCTAACAATCAGCAGATCTTGCAGTGGCAGACCCCTTCCTTTCAGGTGTTCCATGCTCAGCTCTTCCATAGCATGGCCACGTGTTAAACTACATTTACCCTGCAGCTGCCAATCACCCAGAGAATACAAAATAATGGATCAGATACAAAATCTGATATCACCTGGAGCCATATTCTGATGGCAGCCAAAAAGTAAACCCTACACGTCTCCTCCAATCTCCTATTTGGGGGCTGTCCAGGAAAAAATATGGGGGGGGGGGGGGGGGGTGAGCGTTTAAAAACAATAAAAAAAACAAAAAAACAGTGATATTCATCTTACTGATCACCTGCCACTCATGTTGGACTCTACGTTCTGTCTCGTTCTTGACACACATGGCAAGTCAGGAAGTGTTCGCTCAGCCCACCATTAGCACCAGCCGTGACCTGCCATAGCCACAGATTGTCTGAGATGGATTTTGCTGCCAATTCTTCTGTGTTGAGTCAGGACCAGGAACTAGAATCCAGCATGGACCCAATAAATGTTGCATGGGTGAGGCAGAGTATTGCCTCTTTTTTAAGCCACTTACAATTTTTTTACCCAATGGACAACCCCTTTAAGGACTCCAAGGTAGTGGAGCCCATAAGAAAAGAAAAAAACTGGCATTTATCTTATTCTTTAACTCAAAATGCCTCATTTTCCTTCACCCTTGAAATCATTCATCACGGCCCATCTTGATGACTGTCCTGGTTCTGTCACCACCTCTACCAAAGGAGATAATGCATAATGCCACCACAATACACACACACTGACAATGCCTCACTAATAGGCCTATGGTACAACAGGAAACAGCAGCACCACGTGAGAGCCATCAATCAGAAACACGTAAAGGCTGTCTGAATACCCAGGGGCAACCTACGACAGGTCAGTAAATTACACATCAGTGCAGACATATACACATGTAGACGGGCTACCTGTTATGTGGCAGTAACGTGGCAAGCTCTTTGGCATGAGCCGTCCCTGCTGGTGTAAACACACCAGGTTGGCAATCTCCTGCTGGCACTTTTGGGTAGGTGCTCGTGCCAATGCAGACAATGCATCTTTTCCTTTGATTTCACATTTGCGGGTGACGCCATGGTCGGTGTGATGAGGTCCTTCTACACTTCCAGTGTCCCCGTCTCTGGTCAGATTGGCCCATGTTTCCTGCGGGACATGGATACGGGTGCTCAGCTTGGACTTTGTATTAGCCTCTTTTGCCACTCTGGCTACCTCACTGCCCGCTCTCCCTCCCTTTATTCTCGATCTCCAAGATCTGCGCCCTGCAGAACTGTCAGGGTCCTTGGAGTGTTCCGCCTTATCGGGGCTCCTACTCCTCTTCTGAGGGGCATTCTGGAATACAAAAAGTCATCACAGCAAAGCAGGAAGGCGGGCGACAGCGGCACAAAGTCAGCGGGCACTCGTGCTTCAATACTGCCAGGTTACTAAGCATGATACAGTACGCCAACACGATTCTCGCTGCCCACTATGTGCACCAGGATTAACATAGAGCAGCAGTTAGGTACACGTCCAAATACTGTGGCCCCCGCTATCACTCACCCTGCCCCTGCCCTATGGCACAGCTAATGCAACCTTCACTATTGACACACGACCATCACCCCCATCCTCCTGCGTGCCAGGGCAGCAGCCACACACATCCAAGCTCACAGCGGATCTTACAATCTCTCCATCCTCGTCCAGTCCGCTGAAGCTCCACACCACCAGGCCTTGTAACAGAAGCAGAGCCAGGGCGGCAGCTGCCAAGTACTTGTAACGACGCCCCAGCTTCAGCACCCTGCCAGTGGCCGCCATGTCTCCGGCAGCAGGAGTTAGCGGCAGCCGTGCTCCCGGAGATCCCCTGCAGTGCGCCTCCACCACCACATAACTCAGCACTGGCGCCGAGCACTGCTACCTATAGGAGTTGCCCAAAAGCAAAATGGCCGCCGGATTCAGTCGCACGGGGAAACGTCATCATTCCAACAACTCGACTTCCGGTGCGCGGACGGACATTCGACGTGGCGTCCCTGGTTGCCTGACAACCTGTGGGCATAAACCACGTGGCAGTTGTTTCTAGTGGTGGTCGCCAGTTTGCACTGGTGTAACCTTAATAAAGAGGCTCATTATCACATTAGACCCCAATATGACCGCGTGTGAGTCTGATGAGAAGCTGTAGGATTGTATTGGTGGAAATCTTAACCCCTTCACTTCTGGACAGTTTAATTTTTGTCCTATTAGTTTTCCTTCTCTTCTTCCAAACGCCATAACTATTATTATTTTTTAATCGACCTAGTTGTGTCTTATAGGAACGCCAGTGTGTCTGCACAGGTTGTGACGTCATGAAATGCCACTCTCAAAGACAGCAGCATTTAAATGGTTAACTGCTGCTTCGGAGCTCAGCTTTGGCCATGGCTGTAAGGCCGAGTGCAGGCGACCGTGTATTCTATTATATGAGAGAATTGGGTCAGTTATGTGTGGCACCCCAGGGGTCTGGTTACCACAGTAATAGCAATATTACGTCTGAGAGCAGGTGGGAGGTCTCCTGGTCAGGAACCCTAAGCATGCAACACTTCCTGCCCAGTCCTGGGAGGGGAAGAACTTCCCCGATATAAACTGGGGCTGAGGCAGGGTTAGAGGAGAAGAAGAGGAGTCCCAGACAGAGACACAGTCTGGTCTGGAGTGGAGCAGATACAGGGAGAGCAAGATCAGGAGCTATGTGGGAGCAGTGATAAAAGGGGTCAGAGACTGGAAGCTATAGAGCTCGTCCTGACTGAAGAGATCTCACCGGACACGGAGTCCGAGGCAGTGGGGACTGATCCATACCCAGCAGCAGAAACCGACCGGCAGGGGATTTCAGGTCCTCTGGCCAAGAAACCCGAAGGCACGGTCACACGCAAGGGACCAGCACCGCCGTTGTGGAGCGGAGGCTACCAGAAGGCCCCGAGTCACCGGCCATACGGGTGAGCACCACACGGTACACTCAGGGACGTGGGCTACTTTTACCCGCTTCTAGCAAGGTAGCCAGGGAGAGTACAATAAGTTGGGGAGGCCTACAACTCCGCCTGGCCGGGGGAGATCCTATCTGCTCACGGACTGACCAGGCCCCGATCGCTAGCCAGTACTCCCGGGAGGGTCTACCTTTGCCACCAGTAAAGACCCTGAACTACACCGCACCGTCTCTGATTGGTTCCTGGTGCCTGCGTGCAATTCTGCTATCCCCATCATCCACGTCCGCTGCCCTGAGGCCATACCCCTCCCGTTGGGGGTTATACTATCCACGCTGCACAACTGTACCACCGGCCTCAGCGGTCTGCCCTGCAGCAGCGGCTTCATAACCGCATTCAACGGGTGGCGTAGTCGAACACTATAACATCTTCTACTAAATTCTGCCACTTGGTTTGACACCCTGGGCACGGACCGGATCGTCGCCACGAGGACTACTACCCCTATCAGATCCGGCTCCGGGTAGTCCCCGCGTGCGCAACGCTACACAACAGAGGCCCAGGGGGCGCGTCAACTTTGGCGTAGTCGGCAGGATTCCGTGCCCGCAACCACCGGGTACTGCGTGCCTGAAAAAAAAAAAAAAAAAGAAGAGACTGTTAAACTTACCTGTGGTGAGGATTCCCGCCATCCGACGCCATCTTCTGCCTTCTTCCCGCCATCCGTGGAGTTTTCCCGCCATCCGACGCCATCTTCTGCCTTCTTCCCGCCATCCGTGGAGTTTTCCCGCCATTGGACGCCATCTTGAGGACGCCGCGCGGGAAGAAGAGGGGCGTGGACTCCGAAAGCGCGCGAGAACTGAAGCTCCGCCTCACGTCCGGACGTTGCATAAGGTCCTGGAAGGAGCCCAGCAGATGCCGACGTCACAGGAGCGCGACGGAAGGTCCTCAACCCTGACGATCCACTGCGGAGCCGCGGCCTACGGAAGAGGATCATCGCAAGGTAGGCCACGGTCCACTAGGGGTGAGGAGGATGTCGGATACAGAGGAGAGCTTCACTGCCACAGCCACCGCCAGCGCCACCGCTGCTGCGGTCATGCCTTTCACTATGCCCTATATCCCGGGGGCAGCCTGGCTACCCCAGTACTCAGGGGAGTCACATACCCTAAATGACTTCAGAGAAAGGCTGGATAGCCTCTTCCAGGTGTACCCCCTCACAGAGGAGCAAAAAGTGAGCATCCTGGTGGCTCAATTAACAGGGGCAGCCCAAAAGGAGGTAAAGTCCTGGCCACTCGGGAGGAGGAGGACTGTCGCAGAGATACTAGCCCGGCTGAAGGACACCTTTGATACCCGTACCTCAGCCAAGATCAAGCTTAGATTCTACGGGTGCAAGCAGCGAGCACATGAGAATATAAGGGACTATGCACTAAACCTACAAGAGGCCCTGAGAGCCATTAAGCAGGCCGACCCTGACGGCGTGGGAAACGAAGACAAGCTGTTGACTGAACAATTTCTAGAGGGTCTACATTGCAATGCCCACCAAACCCAGTTGCGGGCAATGGCCTTACAGGACCCTCATCTGGACTTTGCACAGTTCAAGGACAGAGCCATCCGGGTGCTCCGAGAACCGGCACCAGGTGGCGCTGTGACCCACAGACGCCCTACTACCACTTACCACCAAGAGACGGCGCCCTTGTCGGCAGGGCCTGTGGGAGCTGATGCGCAGGCTTTAAACAATGACCCTGCTACAGACCTGCACCATCAGGTCCAAGAGCTAACTAAAAGCGTTGCTGCGCTAACCCGAACTGTGCAGTCTTTACAGGTTTCTACTCCATGGAAGATCCAGCTGGCATCCGGACCGGAGGACATCCCGTGGCGCCGACCAAGGAGGACCCCACCGGCCAGAGGAAAACCCAGTGACCAATACAACGAGGACGGACAACCCATCTGCCGCCGCTGCAATCAACCCGGACATATGGCAAGGTACTGTCCTTTAAACTGGCACAACCTGGGGTAGAGGGCCAACCCCTAGGAATAAGATCACCAGGCCCATCGAACTGGAGTGACAAATACGTGGGAGGACGTCCAGTCTTGCCTGTGGTACTGGATGGCATTCCTATGAGTGCCCTACTGGACACCGGGTCACAGGTCACCACCATCCCGTACGTGCTCTTCAAGCAGTACTGGAATGACTCGGATATAACCCGCTACCCTGACGACGACTTGAGTATCATCGCCAGCAATGGTCAGCCCGTGCCACAGATCGGATTTAAAGAGATGACCATTAAAATCGGTAAAGTCGAACTGGCAGCACAGGGACTGATCATTGTGGACATTGACAAGCGCGAGAATCACCCAAAGATAACTCTAGGAACTAATGTGATTGAAAATTGTCTTGCAGAGGTGATTCTCATGTTACAGCAGGTTGCCAAGAACGCCAGTTCCGGCCAGCAGCGAGTGCTCCAAAAAGAGATCCGGGCACTGATGCGACGGCAACAGGTGGAACTCTCCGGTGGTGAGATTGGTAGCGTGAGAATGTGTGACCCTTTCCCTATTGCCATGCCCCCGAAAAGTGAAATGATGATTTGGTGCCGGGCAGCTATTGGTCTGAGAGGTAGAGATTACCAGGCAATGGTGGAACCAGTCTACTCAGACAGTAGGCCCACCATTTTGACAGCACGGGGGGTGGTCGATGTACGCCATGGGAGGGTGCCCGTTCGCATCATAAATATCGGGGAGAGAGAAGTACACCTGCCCCGGTATGCCACGCTAGCCAAATTGTTCACCATAAACCAGAATTCTGTACAGGCCGTGGAACCCTTGCCTCCATCTCAACCAGAGGAAGGTAACGGCTCTAAGCAACAAATGGAGGACTGGTGTCAGCAACTACATTTGGGTACTGACTCCACTCCCTCACACCAGAAACAGGGAGTCTATCGGGTGGTTCAAGAGTACGAGAGAGTGTTTAGTAAACACCCGTTAGACTTCGGGCGAGTAAAGGGGGTAGAACACCACATCCCCACGGGAGACCATCCTCCCATAAAGGAGAGATACCGACCCGTACCTCCTGCACACTACCAACACGCCAAGGGGATGCTTAGAGACATGAAGGAGGCTGGGGTAATCAGGGATAGCTGTAGCCCCTGGGCAGCTCCACTAGTCTTGGTTAAAAAAAAAGACAACACCATGAGAATGTGTGTAGACTACCGGAAAATCAACCGTATCACACACAAAGATGCGTACCCCTTACCAAGGATAGAGGAGTCTTTGGCTGCTTTAAAATCTGCTAACTTCTTCTCCACTTTGGATCTCACTAGCGGGTACTGGCAGGTTCCTGTAGCAGAGGCGGACCGGGAGAAGACCGCATTCACCACCCCGATGGGACTTAGCGAGTTTACCTGCATGCCGTTCGGACTCTGCAACGCACCAGGAACCTTCCAACGATTGATGGAATGCTGTCTGGGACACCGGAACTTTGAGACGGTCCTGCTGTACCTGGACGATGTTATAGTTTATTCCAAAACCTACGAGGACCACCTGAAACACCTGGCGGAAGTGTTTGAAGCCCTGGCAAACTACGGTCTGAAGGTGAAACCGTCGAAGTGTCACCTGCTAAAACCAAAAGTGCAGTACGTGGGACACGTGGTGAGTGCTGACGGAGTGGCTCCCGACCCTGATAAGATCACCGCGATTAAGGAATGGCCAAGACCCTCTAGCGTAAGGGAAGTACGGCAGTTCCTCGGGTTGGTAGGCTACTACCGAAGATTCATTCCCGGTTTCACCAAAAAGGCAGCTCCTATGAAGGACCTCCTGATAGGCCGGTCCAGGAAGGCCAAGAACCAGAAGCCGCCCTTCAGATGGGAGAAGCTGGAAGAAGAGTCCTTCCGCCAGCTGAAGATGGCCCTCACGGGGGATGAAATCCTGGCATACCCTGATTACAGCCAGCCCTTTATCCTCTACACCGACGCAAGTAACATCGGGCTAGGAGCCGTACTGTCCCAGATCCAGCAGGGGAGAGAACGGGTAATTGCTTACGCCAGCCGAAAACTGCGACCCACCGAAAGAAACCCTGAGAATTACAGCTCATTCAAGCTAGAGTTCCTGGCAGTGGTGTGGGCAGTCACCGAACGCTTTAAGCACTACCTCGCCTCTTCCCGGTTCACCGTGTACACGGATAACAACCCGTTGACACACCTGGACACTGCAAGACTCGGTGCCCTGGAGCAGAGATGGATGGCCCGCCTGTCCAACTATGAATTCACGATCAAATACCGGGCAGGACGCTCCAATACCAACGCGGATGCCTTGTCCAGAATGCCAAACCTACCGGACGTAGGGGAAGATCCAGAGGAACTGGAAGAAGTTGAACTCCCCGCGTTCCACCGTCATGGGACTACCCAGTATTCCCACCGTGTAAGGGGTAAGCAATCCGCTACGTTCAACCCCTTACCTCATTACAACTGGGCGGAAACGCAAGACAGTGACCCCGCCGTCCGACTGGTGAAGGAGATGCTGACTCAGCCAGATGCTCGCCTTGACCCAGACGCTCCGGAGGAAACCAAGCAACTGTGGGCTGAGAAGAGTCGACTGTTCCTTTACAAGGGGAAGTTGTGCCGTAGAATGGTTAACTCCCGGACGCATAAACTGATCTGGCAAGTAGTGGTGCCAAGAAGAGACGCGGCTATGGTACTGGAGGCATACCACGACGGAGCTGGGCACTTCGGATGGAAGAAGCTGGAGTTCCTGCTGCGCGGGCGGTTCCACTGGGTAGGCATGAGAGGAACCATCGAGAGGTGGTGCAGAGACTGTGGCCCATGCAACCTAAGAAGGAAGGACCGTGCCAGTCAGAAGACTCCCCTGCAGTCCATCGTCACCAGGCAGCCGTTGGAACTGGTAGCCTTGGATCATGTAAAACTGACCCCCAGCAGAAGTGGCTACGTCTATGCGTTAACCATCGTGGATCACTACTCCCGGTTCTTGGTTGTAGTCCCCGTCAAGGACTTAACGGCTCAAACAGCAGCTAGAGCCTTTCAGCAGCACTTCTGCCGTCCACACGGATACCCAGAGCAGGTGCTGACGGACCAGGGACCTGCCTTTGAAGCGGAAGTCTTCCAGGAGTTCTGCACTCTGTATGGCTGCCGGAAGATAAGAACAACACCATATCATCCGCAAACCAATGGACTCTGCGAGAAGATGAACCAGGTGGTGATAGACCTTCTGAAAACGTTGCCCCTGGAAGAACGCAGTCTGTGGCCTGAGAAACTGCCTGATCTGGTGGACCTATACAACCACATCCCTGTAGGTTCTATCAACTGTACCCCGGCTTACCTAATGAGAGCAAGACCTGGTAAGCTGCCTGTTGATCTGGATATGGGAGTCCTGACACCCGAGGACACTTCACCAGAAGCAGACTGGGACACAGAGAGGCAGCAGCAGTACCGGAAAGTACAGGAGCGCGTTGAGCGAAGTCTCTGTCAAGCAAGAGAAAGACAGGAGAAGACTTACAACCAGTATGCTCCCGCTGTTCCCCTAGTACCTGGAGAGCAGGTCTTGAAAAGGAAGAGACGGCTCCACAAGTTGGACGACCAGTGGGAGAAGGACCCGTACACCGTACTGCCATCAAGCCATGAAAACCCAAAAATCTGCACAATCAGTAAGGATGGAGGAGAAACCACAGCCATTGTCTCCCGAGATCACCTGAAGAAGTGTCCCGAGCAGCTACGAAACCCTGAAGAAGATCAAGAAAACCCTCGACCCGCAGAGGAAAGGGAAGAAATGGTCAGTACTGTACTCGGAGACTTCCCTCGGTCTTGGACACAAGTAAATGGCGCTGTTGTGGTACCCGTCCTCACCTTCCTCCAGCCAGCATCCCAAGTGCCTACGGAAAAACAGGTAGAGCTGGAAGAGCAGCCGGTACAGGAGGCAGAAGACCCCACACAAGCAGACCAGGAGAATCGACCCTCTGCTTATAGTGAGCCTGCCGTGCCCCTAGTGAGCCAAAGAACCCGTAGACAGCTGCCCAGCTTACCTTTGACAGCTCCTACACCCTGTAGATTAGGACCGGTCAGTAAGCTCCGTAGGTCTACTAGGGCCACTAGAGGCCAGTTGCCAGTACGTTGGAGGATCTAAAGTGTTCAGACTGTTTTATTGGTATTTACCTGTTTACTGTTGCTTGTAAATAATTATGTTTTTCCAGTTATTTTATAGGTGTCTTTTGTGGATTAACCGGAATTCTTTGTATATATGTTTGGAGCGTAACCCAGGAATGGACTAAGACTGCTAAAGACTCGGGGTAGGACAGACCCCCACCTGGTTACGGCTCCCTGTTCTTTGGTGAAATGGACACCCTTATTGCTTCAAAAACTGCACCCGGTTGCGGACATGCTGTGACCGCCCTAACGTGTTTTCCCTTATTGTATTGTTCCTGTTTATACCCTGTTATGTTTTCAAAAATATGTTTAGTCCCGGAGTACTAAATTTTACTAGGGGGGAATGTGGCACCCCAGGGGTCTGGTTACCACAGTAATAGCAATATTACGTCTGAGAGCAGGTGGGAGGTCTCCTGGTCAGGAACCCTAAGCATGCAACACTTCCTGCTCAGTCCTGGGAGGGGAAGAACTTCCCCGATATAAACTGGGGCTGAGGCGGGGTTAGAGGAGAAGAAGAGGAGTCCCAGACAGAGACACAGTCTGGTCTGGAGTGGAGCAGATACAGGGAGAGCAAGATCAGGAGCTATGTGGGAGCAGTGATAAAAGGGGTCAGAGACTGGAAGCTATAGAGCTCGTCCTGACTGAAGAGATCTCACCGGACACGGAGTCCGAGGCAGTGGGGACTGATCCATACCCAGCAGCAGAAACCGACCGGCAGGGGATTTCAGGTCCTCTGGCCAAGAAACCCGAAGGCACGGTCACACGCAAGGGACCAGCACCGCCGTTGTGGAGCGGAGGCTACCAGAAGGCCCCGAGTCACCGGCCATACGGGTGAGCACCACACGGTACACTCAGGGACGTGGGCTACTTTTACCCGCTTCTAGCAAGGTAGCCAGGGAGAGTACAATAAGTTGGGGAGGCCTACAACTCCGCCTGGCCGGGGGAGATCCTATCTGCTCACGGACTGACCAGGCCCCGATCGCTAGCCAGTACTCCCGGGAGGGTCTACCTTTGCCACCAGTAAAGACCCTGAACTACACCGCACCGTCTCTGATTGGTTCCTGGTGCCTGCGTGCAATTCTGCTATCCCCATCATCCACGTCCGCTGCCCTGAGGCCATACCCCTCCCGTTGGGGGTTATAATATCCATGCTGCACAACTGTACCACCGGCCTCAGCGGTCTGCCCTGCAGCGGCGGCTTCATAACCGCATTCAACGGGTGGCGTAGTCGAACACTATAACATCTTCTACTAAATTCTGCCACTTGGTTTGACACCCTGGGCACGGACCGGATCGTCGCCACGAGGACTACTACCCCTATCAGATCCGGCTCCGGGTAGTCCCCGCGTGCGCAACGCTACACAACAGAGGCCCAGGGGGCGCGTCATATGCAAATCACACTCTGATCAGACTGTGAGCTGATTCTGTTGGATAAGAAGATGGAGAAAAAAATGTTTCCATCTTCTCCATTGTGTGAGTCCGCGGATATCGGACTGCGCTCTGATGTCATCCAAATGCAGTCCAATGGTTTCTGCGCACTCATTGACTTGCATGGCTGAGTTCGATCTGAATATCGGATGCAAACTATCCGAGGAAAAAAATCAGACATGTACACGGCCCCATAGAATAACAACGGTCCAATGTTTTGACGGATCGCACTGACCGAAAACATACTCGTCTGCACCTGCCCTTAGAGACAGATGTCAGCTATGTAACAGCCAGCATCAGCCATGTGTGGATTGAACTCCGCTCCTGAGCCTTCTCCACACACTGTCACCCCCGTGCAGGACATACAGTAACGTCCATATATGCAAAGGGGTTTTCCAGTAAAAAGTTATCACCTTTTCACAACTGATTGGTGGGTGTTCGACCCCTGGGACCCACAATGATTGCCAGAATGGGGCACTTTTATCCCAGTTAAAAAATGGAGCTGCAAGTCAGATGCCTTACTGCTGCTCCATTCATTCGCTGTGGGGCTGCTGGGAAAAGCAGAGCACAGCATCCTCAGCAGCCCTATAGGGAATGAATTTGAGCGCAGGTCGAGCATGTGCACTGCTGCTCCATTCTAATGGTGATAAAAGGGCCCCTTCTGAAAATTGGTGCGGGTCCCGGAAGACAGACCCCTACTGATCAACAAGTTATCACCTATCTAATGGATAGGTGACAACTAGGTATGAGCGGACCCTTGGATGTTCGGGTTCGACCGAACTTTAGGCCAAAGTTCAAATCAGGTAACAGAACTTTACCAGAATTTGAACCAGAACCTGAACCCTATAGAAGTCAATGGGGAACCGAACAGAGTCTCTCTCTTTCTCTTCTCCCAGAACCCCAAACTCTTAAACGGATTTCAGGGAGAAGTCCGTGTTCGGAGTTCAGCACCGGACAGTAAATGTCCGGTACAAACCCCGAACTTTACAGTTCAGATTCGCTGATTTCTAGTGATAACTTGTTTTTACTGGACAACCCCTTTAAACCATCATATAAACCATCAGTATTCTGACATTTGATTCCAAAACACTGCCATGGAAGCGTATATTCTACCAATGCTTGGACTGGCCCACAGGTGAATTCTCTGGTGGCCCCTGTGCAGGAGTGGGCCCCTCTTCTCCTATATATCAGTAGTAGTTGGCACAATACACTTGATTCTCTATGTACATGTAGAACGAGCTAAAAAGCTTGTAACAGAACTTCAACATGACGTTTCAAGGATGGAGCGAGACTGCCATCTACTGGCCAGAGACAGTCAAGCGGAACCAAAATACACAAAGGGAGTTGCAGGCAGGAGAAATTCAGAGGCTGGACCCGATCAGGTGACTTCCAGGAAGGAGTTCAGAGAGATAAGAGGCCAGCGCGCCAAACCTGAGGGGTCTTTGGCGCCAAGCAGCAGAGAGGAGCAGACGTGCTCCCTGCGTCCTGAGAAACCCCGCGTGACAGGCCAAATCCAGAGGCCTGAGAGGTGCTCCAGCCGGGCACCGGTAAAAGAGCTCCGGATCCCTCACAGTTGTGACTCGAGTGCTGTGCCTGCTGAGGATACTAGGAACCTGATCGCTGTGCTGAGTGAGTTCGCGGAACCCGACGTCGGCCGCCGACAGACGAGGCCTGGACCCCCCTATCCAAGGCTCGAGAGACTGCCCCCAACAGCCAAGCAGAGAGGAGCTGCATACGTGAGCAGGGCCGTCACTTCCACTGCTCACCCACGGTACCGGGGACAATTGGGTTTAAGTACTCAGGTTGGGAGGGGGACGGTTGGGGCTAAAGTAGCACAACGTGATTTAATTGAATTCATCCGGAAAGAGACTCACGGCCTAGCGGGAATAACCGGTGACCCCCGCTAGGGCCAAATTCACGGTTAAAGAACTTGTGTGGTGCTTCTCATGCTTGAGGGCATCACCTTACTTTAAGAGACTGCGCCTTATTTTGAGAGACTGCGCCTTACTTTAAGAGACTGCGCCTTATTTTAAGAGACTGCGCCTTATTTTGAGAAATTTCGTATTTTTCTGATATTTCAAACCACTGTTCATTACCCTTGTTGCTAATCCCTTGTTTCAGTATACCTGTTGTATAAAACTGTTTACAAACATTTCTGACTGTTCTCGCCTTGTGTCTCTGTGCGTTGCATTCCGGCACCTGCATTACATTTGGCGTAGTCGGCAGGATGCAACATTCAGACGCAGAGATGGCGGATCAGTCTATGGCTGGGTCCGGCCGGAGCCATATACCCCTGGGGGCTATGCTCAGCCATCTTCCGAAGTTTACAGGGGATGGCATGTCACTTTGGGACTGGGCAGAAAGACTGAGAAGTATGCTCCGTATGTATCCCCTTGACCCTCTAGCCCAGGCGGAGTTGGCCCTCCTAACCCTTGATGGAGAGGCCCGACAGACTGTGATGTACCGCCCACCTGGGGACCGTGACACCGTGGATAAAGTGATAAAAATTCTAGAGGACATGCACGGTGACACTACAGATTTGGGACACTTGCGCTTACGGTTGTTTCAGCGGGTCCAAGGGGAAAATGAGACAGTAAATCAGTATGTTAATGCATTACAGGAAGTGACGGCCCATATCACTAAGAAAACTCGAGATGGGAACCAAGGACTGGGACAATTGGATGAGGTGTTGCGTGACCAACTGATTGCTGGCTTGAAAGACCCTTCCCTGAGGCAGATCCTGAAGGAGCGGCTGCGATTGAGCCCTGATATGGGCTTCCTGGAGGTAGGGGCTGAAGCTAGAGTCCTGGAGAGAGAAGTTCCTGTTCTCAAAGCCACAGTTAGAAGTCATGAGGCAATTGCTCCTGGATTCACCAACCAAGAGCCTGATTGAGTACGGGAAATACGTCAGGAAATTCGAGACATTCGGGGTGAGCTGAATTCTATTAGGAAGACTCCTACTGCCCCCTTGCCGACGGACCGTACTGCTCAACGCGGACGGAGACCAGAACGAGAAAGACGTTCCTATCCGGCCCCAGCACGACATGTACCCGACCTATCGGTAGAACGAGGACCGGAGTGCTGGACCTGCGGAGGTAGGGGGCATATCTCCAAAGACTGTCCCAACCGAGAAAGGAGGAGGAGGGGACAGCCGTTAAACTAAAATGCCCCACGGTTGTGGAGCATACCGTGGGGTCTCGAGCTTCAGAGAGTAGAAGAGGGAGCTCTGAAGACATTGTCTCCGAGAGGCCCATTATCTGGGCTGAATTCAATGGGCAGCGGATCCGTTGTTTGATGGACACCGGGTCTCAAGTGACCACTATGCCTGAGACGTACTTCCAAAGTCACTTTCCTGAAGTCGCTCGTTCCTGCCGGGAACCCACTGTCAAACTGGTGGCGGCTAATCAACTACCTATCCCAGTAGCGGGAGTAGTATGGATGTCTGTGCGGGCATGTGGAAAGGACCTCGGTCGAAAAGGGATTGTACTGACCACCGGGCCCGGAGGCGATGGGCCCATTGTAACTGTTAGAACCTTGCTCTTAGGTTTTTTCCTTTGCTGGTCACATGACCTTGTTGGCCTATTTAATCCTGCTCCGCCCTTCTGGCTTTGCTGGACTTCATTGTATATCTACTTTCTAGCTAGCCTGTGCTCTGTGTCTTGCTCTGTTAGTTTGCTTGGTTTTCTGACCTCTATGTTCTTTATATTTTGTTTGTTCGTCTGTCTGCTACTATTTCTGTTAGGAGGTGTCCCATATTCCTCCCAGTCCTTAGTACTTGTAGGGATTCCTCCCCCACATCTATAGGTCTTCGTACAGACTAGCTTAGGACTTTAGCAGGTCTGATCGCAGGATCAGGTTCCCTGTTACATCGTAGGGATTCAGCTGAGTTCTATCGTAGGGACAGATCTCCTCTCTTTCCTTAGCTCTGGTAGCAGAACATAACAGTAAGTCCAGCCAGCAAATTCTCTAAGGAAAGATTTTTCTGTTCCATCATGGTGTCGGTTCAGGATTTGGCTCATCGCCTGCAGGGACTCTCTCTGGAGGTGGCCGAGCTCCGTCAGCACGTGAGTAACTGTTCTGGAGCACATTTCTTGGAGCCTAAGGTATGTTTGCCGGATTTATTTTTTGGTGAACATCGAGAATTTTTTTCATTTAAAAATGCTTGCTTATTGTATTTTCGTTTGAGACCCAAGTCCTCTGGGGATGAATCCCAGCGCGTAGGGTTCATAATGTCACTTTTGCGCAAAGAGCCTCAGGAGTGGGCCTTTTCTTTGCAACCTAGTGATACATGCTTCAGATCAGTGGATAGTTTTTTTTCTGCTTTAGGACTATTATATGATGATCCTGACCGTGTCGCATCAGCTGAGACTGAGTTGAGACGTTTAAAACAGGGATCAGGTAATGTCGAAAAATATTGTACACATTTTCGTCGTTGGTCCACTCAAACAGGGTGGAACGATTCTGCTCTGAAAAGTCTATTTCTTGCTGGGCTCAGTGAAAGGGTTAAAGACCTGCTAATTGCTTATCCTACACCTGAGGATTTGCAACAGGCTATGCAATTAGCTATACGGGTGGATAGAAGACTGCGTGCTAGGGTTAATGAGAGCAAATCCTCTGCTATGTCAGTTTCTGGTTATGATAATGTGTGTACTAACAGTGGTGAACCGATGGAGATTGGATCGGTGGCACCTCGCTCTCAAGAAAAAGACCGTCGTTTTTCGAAAGGCTTGTGTTTCTATTGCGGAAAATCTGGTCATTTGATTAAAGGCTGTGAGCTTCGTATGAAGAAAGAAAAAAAAATGGTCAGTCACGCCCGTATTGCCTGTTTAAATTCCAAGGGTATATTTTTAGCTGCTTCCACGATTGCTCAGGAAAAATTAATGGAATTTCGGGTGTTTGTTGATTGCGGGTCTACACTGAATGTAATTGATGGGGGATTCGTGGAAAAACTCAATTTAAAACCTGAACCTTTATCATCCCCCATTGCTGTGGTTTCTGTGGATGGCTCCCCTTTGAAGAATATTATTCTCAAGGTCTGTGAATTTCCTCTCACTATTAATGGTGTTCACCATGAGAAATTGGATTTGGTAGTGTTGAATAACTTGCCTTCTCCAGTAATATTGGGTTTGCCTTGGTTAAAATGTCACAATCCTGTACTGGATTGGTCTACCAGTGAAATTAAATCCTGGAGCCATAAATGTTATGACAAGTGTTGTAACGGGCGTATTGCAGCTTTGGATAGGGGAGAATTGCCTGTTCCTATTCAGGATTTTTGGAGAGTTTTTTCTGAGAAGGAATCGCAGGTTTTGCCTCCCCATAGAGACTATGATTGTTCTATTGAATTTGTCCCTGGAGCGACTCTTCCTAAAAGTCGTTTATTTAACCTTACTATTCCTGAGAGGAAGGCTTTGGAGGAATACATACAGACAAGTTTGGCCGCCGGTCACATTAGGCCCTCTAAGTCTCCTGTGGCGGTTGGATTTTTTTTTGTAAAAAAAAAGGACGGCGGTTTACGTCCTTGTCTGGATTTTCGTGAGATTAACAAAATTACGGTACGCAATCCTTACCCACTGCCATTGATTCCTGATCTGTTTAACCAGTTATTGGGGGCCAAGTGGTTCTCTAAAATTGACCTTAAGGGGGCATACAATCTGTTGCGCATGAAGGAGGGTGATGAATGGAAGACTGCTTTTAACACTCCTGTGGGTCATTTTGAGAATCTGGTTATGCCTTTTGGTCTTACTAATGCTCCTGCATTTTTTCAGAATCTGATTAATGACATCCTTAGACCTTTGATCGGTAAAAATGTGGTTGTGTATTTGGATGACATTTTGATTTATTCGCCAGATCTGGAGTCTCATTGGCGGAGCGTGCGTGAGGTATTACAGTTATTAATGGACAATTCGCTTTTTGCTAAGCTGGAGAAATGTGAGTTCGCTGTACAGAGAATTAGTTTTTTGGGCTACATTATCTCCAGCAAAGGTTTTGAGATGGATCCGGTTAAGGTTCAGGCTGTGCAGGAATGGCCTAGGCCTATTGGTTTGAAATCGATACAGAGGTTTTTGGGTTTCGCCAATTACTATAGAAAATTCATAAAAAATTTTTCTAGTATTGTCAAACCTCTGACTGATCTCACCAGGAAAGGTGCTGATGCGGTTCAGTGGTCTTCTGAGGCCATTGAAGCTTTTGTGTATCTCAAGGAGAGGTTCACCTCTGCTCCCATCCTTATGCAGCCTGATGTTACTAGGCCGTTTTTGGTTGAGGTTGATGCTTCCTCTGTGGGGGTTGGCGCAGTATTGTCTCAGGATAACGGGGATGGATTACATCCCTGTGCCTTTTTTTCAAAAAAATTTTCGGAGACTGAATTGAATTACGATATTGGTAATCGGGAATTATTGGCTATTAAACTCGCATTTGAACACTGGCGCCACTTCTTGGAAGGTGCGGAATTTCCCGTTCAGGTTCTTACGGATCATAAAAATCTGATATATCTTGACGCTGCCAAGCGCCTGAATGCCCGTCAGGCTAGGTGGGCACTGTTTTTCTCGCGGTTTAATTTCTCCGTTACTTACATCCCTGGTACTAAGAATGTTAAGGCGGATGCCTTGTCTCGCAGTTTTTCTCCCATAGTCGGTGCTGAGAAAGAGGAAAACATTTTACAAGAAGGTGTTGTGATAGCTGCTTTAGACTCCGTTTTGGAAGATGAGATTCTTAAAGCTCAGGAGAATGCCCCATCTAACACTCCTCATGGGAGGTTGTTTGTGCCTGGGACTTTTAGGAGAGATTTGTTTGTTGAGTGTCACGAATCTCGGTTGGCAGGTCATCCCGGAATCTCTGAGACCAAGAGACTGGTGGGTCGCAGTTTTTGGTGGCCTGGATGGCAGAAGGAAGTCATTAAGTGGGTACGCCAATGTACTGTATGTGCTAGATCTAAGTCCTCACATACTCCTGCTGCGGGGTTGCTTTGTCCTTTGGAGGTCCCCAGTGCTCCTTGGACACATTTGGCTATGGACTTTATAACTGACCTTCCCCCCTCTGAGGGTTTTACTGTCATCTGGGTGGTCGTGGACCGTTTTAGTAAGATGTGTCACTTGGTTCCCTTCATCAAACTGCCCTGCGCTAAAACTCTCGCTAAGGCCTTTGTCAAGGAAATTGTCAGACTTCATGGCGTTCCTACTGACATTGTTTCTGATAGGGGTCCTCAGTTCGTGGCTCGTTTTTTGCGTGCCTTTTGTGACAGGTTGGGAATTCATTTGTCGTTTTCGTCCGGATATCATCCTGAATCTAATGGCCAGACAGAAAGGAAAAACCAGGATGTTGAGCAGTTCTTGCGTTGTTTTGTGGCAGACAATCAAGAGGGGTGGTCTGAGTTTCTGCCACTTGCCGAATTTGCTCTGAACAATCATACATCTTCTTCTGCTGGTTGTTCGCCTTTTTTTTGTTGTTCTGGGAGACATCCGTCGTTTGGGTCGTTCTCCAAGTTGGGATCTGCCGTGCCTGAGGAGGAGAATTTTTCCGGTGATTTGGAAAGAGTTTGGACGGATGTGCGTGGTAATCTTCAGGAGGCCAACAGAAAATCTAAAGACTACTTTGATAGGAAACGACAGGAGGTTTTGTTCGCGGTTGGTGACATGGTTTGGTTGTCCTCTAGGAATCTGCGGTTGAGGATTCCTTCTAAGAAATTGGGTCCCAAGTTTGTAGGGCCCTTTAAGGTGCTTCAGGTTGTCAACCAATCTGCTGTTAGGTTGGAGGTTCCTACCTCCTGGAGAATTAATCCGGTCTTTCATGTCTCTCTGTTAAAAAAAGCTGTTGTGTCGGATGGTGACGCCTCTGCCTCTGTTCCTCCGGTGGTGGAGGACGGGGAATATGAAATTTCTCGCATCCTTGACTCTAGACGGTATAGAGGTAGTTTGCAGTATCTTGTGGCCTGGAAAGGTTTCGGACCCGAGGATAACTCTTGGGTGAGGTCAGATGATGTTTCCGCGTCCAGACTTATCAGAGCGTTTCACAGGAGATTTCCTGATAAGCCTGGTCCTAGGGGATCCGGAGGATCCTCTTAGAAGGGGGGGTACTGTTAGAACCTTGCTCTTAGGTTTTTTCCTTTGCTGGTCACATGACCTTGTTGGCCTATTTAATCCTGCTCCGCCCTTCTGGCTTTGCTGGACTTCATTGTATATCTACTTTCTAGCTAGCCTGTGCTCTGTGTCTTGCTCTGTTAGTTTGCTTGGTTTTCTGACCTCTATGTTCTTTATATTTTGTTTGTTCGTCTGTCTGCTACTATTTCTGTTAGGAGGTGTCCCATATTCCTCCCAGTCCTTAGTACTTGTAGGGATTCCTCCCCCACATCTATAGGTCTTCGTACAGACTAGCTTAGGACTTTAGCAGGTCTGATCGCAGGATCAGGTTCCCTGTTACATCGTAGGGATTCAGCTGAGTTCTATCGTAGGGACAGATCTCCTCTCTTTCCTTAGCTCTGGTAGCAGAACATAACAGTAACCCTGGGCATGAATGTGCTGAAAGAAGTCGGACAGTTCCTGGCTGAGGGCTGTAGCAAAAACAACTGGACCCGCGCCACTCGAGACCCAGCTAACAAGAGAGTGTTCCAGCACCTCGTGCGGGTCAGTCAGATTCAAAAGTTGCCCACTACCTCCCAGTACCTTGGTAAGGTATCGATACCGCCCGAAGCCACAATAACACTGCCGGTGGGACAGACTGTACTCACTTTGCCGGTGCTGGCACATGTGTCCTTAGAGGGCGTGGACATTCAAGTTGAACCAATGGAGAGAGAAGAAGCGCCCTCTGGACTCCTGATTGCTCGAACTCTGGCCACCGTGCGGCACGGTCGAGTACCCGTGCGCTGCATCAATTTAAGTGGCACCAGTTTACAGTTGTTGCCCCGACAAGAGGTGGCGCGAGTGTGCGTAATGCCGGAGGCCCTTACTAGAGCTGACGCTATAGGGCTGGCACCTGTGGAAGGAAAGCCATGGACCCTAGAGGTGTCCCTCAATAGCCAGGAACATGGAAGAGAACCGTTGGCTGGACGCCACCTCCTGGAATAAATGGAAGCTAACCTGACTGAGTTTTCTGCTGGACAAGTGAGGCAGATCGAACAACTTCTACAGCGATATCAGGGAGTGTTTGCACAGCATGACGATGATTTCGGGTGCACTCGGGACATTCAGCACGAAATACCCACCGGAAATACTGCTCCCATCCGAGAGAGATATCGGCAGATCCCGCCTCAAATGTACCAGGAGGTGAAAGAGCTATTGGCCCACATGTTGCGGAACGGTGTGATCCGTGAAAGCCAGAGCCCCTGGGCGGCTCCGATCGTGCTGGTCCGAAAGAAGGATGGTACCCTGAGATTCTGCGTAGACTATCGGAAGCTGAATGCCTGTACAGTACGGGACTCCTATCCACTCCCCCGAATCGAAGAGTCTCTATCTGCACTAGGGAGCGCCAAATTCTTCTCCTCCCTCGACCTGGCTAGTGGCTATTGGCAGGTCCCAGTAGCTGAGAAGGATCGTCCGAAGACAGCTTTTATTCTCCCTATGGGCCTGTTTGAGTTCAATCGAATGCCGTTCGGACTAACAAATGCGCCAGGAACCTTCCAACGGCTGATGGAGAGATGCTTGGGGGACCTCAACTTTGAAGCCACTTTAATATATCTGGACGATATAATTATCTATTCCGCAACGTTTGAGGATCATCTCCGCCGATTGGAACAAGTGTTAGAACGGCTACAAAGGCACGGCCTGAAATTTAAGCCTCGTAAGTGTCGTCTCTTCAAACGAGAAATTGAATATCTGGGGCACACTGTGTCCAGTGCAGGGGTGCACCCCACTGCGGAGAAAGTAGCTGCCGTGCAGAAGTGGCCCACGCCCGCCAATCTAAGGGAACTAAGGGCATTCCTGGGGCTCGCTGGATACTACCGCAGATTCATTAAAGACTTCGCTAAGATTGCGAACCCGCTCAATGAATTGCTGAGAGGAACAGCCGGGGGAGCCAAGCGGCAGCCCATTCAGTGGGGCCCACGACAAGAAGAGGCATTCCGAGCATTGAAAATGGCGCTAACAGATGCCCCGATTCTGGCCTACGCTGACTTTTCGCAGCCGTTCATGTTGTACACTGATGGAAGCTTGCATGGGCTGGGAGCAGTGCTGGCTCAAGTACAAGGAGGGAAAGAGCGAGTGATCGCGTATGCCAGCAGGTCACTCCGAGATACGGAGAAGAATCCGGACAACTACAGTTCGTTTAAGCTGGAGCTACTGGCACTGGTGTGGGCCATGACCGAGAAGTTTGCTGAGTACCTGTCAGGGTCAGAAGTGCAAGTGCGGACAGATAACAACCCTTTGGCCCACTTGGAGAACGCCAAACTGGGCGCGTTAGAACAGCGGTGGGTCGCAAGGATGTCCAAATTCCAGTATAAAATCGCCTATCGGTCCAAGGCCCTGAACACACATGCAGATGCCCTGTCCCGGGTCACTCAGGCAGGGCCGAAGAAGGACAGAGATGAGGAGCTCGAAGGCGACGAGATCCTGGATTTCAGCCAGTTCGCCGCTGCTGTGGTCGACGCCCAAGAGACCAGAGGGGAGCCGAGGCCCACTCAGATTCTGGGACGTTCAAGAGACGAATGGATACATCTGCAGCAATCCGACCCGGAGCTAGCAAAGTTGAGAGAATGGGTCGCCCTTAATCAGAGACCCGACCAGGAAACCAGAGCCGCTTCACTTCCAACTACCCTACAAATCCTAGGCCAGTGGGAGAGGCTCCTCCTGAAGGATGGCTTGCTATGCCGAAGAATCCAGCTGCCTCGAGAGTTTGATGTTACCTGGCAAGTGGTAGTTCCAGGAGCACTAGTAACACAGCTAGCCCAAGAAGCTCATAGAAGAGGTGCTCACTTCGGAGTAGAAAAGACCTTCCGGTGGTTGCAACGGCTGGTGTATTGGCCTCAACTGCGACAAGAAGTCGAGGGGGTCTGCCGAACATGTCGCCAGTGTGAGTTGAACAAGCCCCCGGAGCAAAGAGCTCCCATTCAGACCATCCGAACTTCTGCCCCCTTGGAAGTCTTGATGATTGACTACTTGATGGTAGGAACTTCATACAACGGTTATGGACACTGTTTAGTCATGACTGATCACTTCACCAAGTTTGCAGTAGTGACGCCCACTAAAGATCAGACGGCAGAAGCCGCAGCCAAGGCCATCTGTCAAGATTTCATCCGGATTTATGGGTGCCCGAAGCGAATACATTCTGACCAGGGGGCCTGCTTCCAAGGACGAGTGATGGATGAGCTATACCGCATCTATGGGATCGACCGTTCCCGGACAATGCCCTACCACCCGCAAGGGAACGGGGCTTGCGAGCGCTTTAACCGAACCCTGTTGCAAATGTTGCGAACACTGGAAGCGGACAAAAAGATGAAGTGGCCCGAATTCGTGTCCGAGCTGGTGTGGGTGTATAATAATCGAGTTCATGCAACCACCGGCTACACCCCCTACATGTTGCTGTTTGGAAGAAGTGGCCGAGAAATCACCGAACTGGAGCTAGACTCAGAAGACCCCGGTCCGGGCAGTAGCCCAAGTACCTGGATTCGAGAACACCAGCGTCGACTCCATACCGTGAGAAGACTGGTTGCTCAGAAGTTTCAGGAAGTAGAGCATGCAGTTCGGCCCCCGACCACAGGTGGATCGCTTCAGCCAGGAGACCGAGTGCTGGTGAGGGCTAAACGATTTGGGAGTAAGCTGGACCATCGTTGGGAGGCAATACCATATCGGGTGGTGAAGAAGGTTCACCCAGACAACCCTGTCTACGAGGTTAGGCCCGAAGGGGATGACACCGCGACATCCAGGGTGTTGCACCGTAATATGTTGCGACCTTGCTCCTCTGAAGCAGAAGTCTGTAACAGGGCTGGGTCCTCAGACGTGTTGGCTGAAGTGCCACATACAGGAACCTTGGGGGATGAAGAAGGGTGGGCCACAATGCAGTTGGGCCCGTCAGAACCGTTGGTGCCACTCCCGAGTGGAAGTCAGAATGAGTCAGGAAATGATTTTCAATCCCCAGTAGTTGATTCCTCGGATCTCCCGGAGTCTCCTCCGCAAGAAGAGCCCCGCAGAACTGAGCGGGCTAATGCCGGAATTCCTCCTAACCGGTATGCTCAGGAAGAGTTTATCTGGTCTCGAATCCAACAGAAAACGCAGGAGTGTGCCCAACTCCTGTCTGAGCTTGCACTGCCTGGAAGGAGACATCAATTCTGCGAGGAGTCCACTCGCCCGAGGACTGGCGAGCAAAAAGGAGGGAGGAATGTAGAACGAGCTAAAAAGCTTGTAACAGAACTTCAACATGACGTTTCAAGGATGGAGCGAGACTGCCATCTACTGGCCAGAGACAGTCAAGCGGAACCAAAATACACAAAGGGAGTTGCAGGCAGGAGAAATTCAGAGGCTGGACCCGATCAGGTGACTTCCAGGAAGGAGTTCAGAGAGATAAGAGGCCAGCGCGCCAAACCTGAGGGGTCTTTGGCGCCAAGCAGCAGAGAGGAGCAGACGTGCTCCCTGCGTCCTGAGAAACCCCGCGTGACAGGCCAAATCCAGAGGCCTGAGAGGTGCTCCAGCCGGGCACCGGTAAAAGAGCTCCGGATCCCTCACAGTTGTGACTCGAGTGCTGTGCCTGCTGAGGATACTAGGAACCTGATCGCTGTGCTGAGTGAGTTCGCGGAACCCGACGTCGGCCGCCGACAGACGAGGCCTGGACCCCTCTATCCAAGGCTCGAGAGACTGCCCCCAACAGCCAAGCAGAGAGGAGCTGCATACGTGAGCAGGGCCGTCACTTCCACTGCTCACCCACGGTACCGGGGACAATTGGGTTTAAGTACTCAGGTTGGGAGGGGGACGGTTGGGGCTAAAGTAGCACAACGTGATTTAATTGAATTCATCCGGAAAGAGACTCACGGCCTAGCGGGAATAACCGGTGACCCCCGCTAGGGCCAAATTCACGGTTAAAGAACTTGTGTGGTGCTTCTCATGCTTGAGGGCATCACCTTACTTTAAGAGACTGCGCCTTATTTTGAGAGACTGCGCCTTACTTTAAGAGACTGCGCCTTATTTTAAGAGACTGCGCCTTATTTTGAGAAATTTCGTATTTTTCTGATATTTCAAACCACTGTTCATTACCCTTGTTGCTAATCCCTTGTTTCAGTATACCTGTTGTATAAAACTGTTTACAAACATTTCTGACTGTTCTCGCCTTGTGTCTCTGTGCGTTGCATTCCGGCACCTGCATTACATACAGGCAGAAGCAGCATCTCCTCATTCATGTAACACACTACCCAGTTATTATATAGATAAATGTGTACGTTTGTGAATAGTATTTGTAGAACAGTGGCCCCACAAAGCAATTATTAATGGTGGGCCTTGGCATCCCATTCCCACATTGTGTGACAACAGTGATAGACAAAGCTTCTCCATTGCAATGTTAGTCATACTGCCCCATTATACAAAGCGCCTGCTACAATGTCTCTTTGTTTTATTGCAAAGAAGAATGTCCCTTATGAATGAGCAATCTTCCCTTTTGTCAATATTATTATGAATATTGGGACACATACAGGAGCTTTTATCACACACCATTATAAATCCATAGGCTATAAAGGGAACCTGCCAGCTGATTGATGCTGCCCGAATTATAGGCTGCATGAGTCAGACGCTGGCCTCATTATTGCAGCTGTGTTTGTTGCAGTCTGAAACGCTACGGAGTTTCAGAGAAAACATAATTTGAAAAATCGGATCTGCTCTCCATGACTAAGAGGTCTCTCCTTATGTGTGTGTATAGGGAGAGACCTGTCAGTCATTGCAGGGACTAGCCTTGGACTAGTCATCTGAGACAAGGAACGATTCATTAAGAACGGTATTGCCGGCCTTGATGAGGAGATGTACTGGAGTCAGGTGCTCCTGATTCATGAAGGCTTACGCCCCTTTATGAATCAGGAGCATCGGAAAAGTGGTGTGCACCTCTGTGTGCGCCTTCCAACAAATCCGACTCCAGTCCCTGCTGGAGTAAGATTTCTGAAATAGTGAACGCCGACGGTCATCATGAGCTAGACGTGCAGTGGTCGCCACACCCCTGTCCTGTCCCAGCTCATCCCACTTTGTCGAAGCTGGAAAAAAAATGGCGGAGAATGCCAAAATTAGCAACATTTTAGTGCAGCCTTGAGTTTCGAAAAATGATGCGACTTTTCAAAGATTTTTGTACCAGAATACTATAAAAGCTTTGATGAATCGGGTTCATAGTCCTCAACTGGTTATTCAAAGTATGTTTTGTCTGAAACACCACAGCATTTCAGAATAAAAAATACATGGCCTCAATAGTGTAGCCAGTGCCTAATTCATGCGGCCTGTGGTTCAGGCAACATTAATCAGATGAAAGGCTACCCCTTTTCGCAACTAAAACAGCTTCAGCTCTTCTAGGAAGGCTTTCAACAAGATTTTGCAGTGTGTTTGTTCAAATTTTTCAAGGGTACCATCATTTCTGTCCAGGCCTATTTCATGAGTTTAATTTATTTTTTTAAATTCTGTGGGAGCAGGGTTGAAAAGCAATGTCTGACTTTCATTTGTTCATTTTCATAGATTTTTAATTTATTATTACTTTTGTCAGATTCAAGTTATTTCTGTGACCATTGTGGGTTTTTCTTTCATTAAATGAGGGGTGCCAACAATTTTGACCACGTGTGTATTCCATGAAGCTCTTGGAGCACAGTTTTTGTGCTGGTGTTCATGCCAGAGTAGGTTTGGAGCTACTGAGTCAGCAGAGCCTCGCATACTTTTATGCACTATGCGCCTCACCCAGGGCTGGGATAAAGGGTAGGCAGGGTAGGCTCCCTCATAGGGCGCTACCTCTTGCCTACCCGAGGGGGGTGCACTTTGAAAAAAGAATTGCTGAATTCCTGCGGCTGCCCTGGACCTTCCTCGGGCATTTAGCACAGTGACAGCTTTGGTGCAGGCACAATAGGGAGCAGTGTCAGTCACTGACACCGCTCACCCTTCTCTCCTGCGCGCCTACCGTCGCTCCCTCCCTGCACTCAATTGTATTCACATCTGTCAGACAAAGTCGATCGCAGCATTACGAAGGTAAGCGCTGGTACTCACCTCCTCTGCCGGTGTCCCGCTCTGTCTGCGGCTGCTCCCGGATGTTGTCATGATGAGCCGATGTCGTCATGACAACATCCGGGTCACCAGACAACAGGAAGTTACTTTGGTCATGCGCAGTGCATGACCAAAGTAACTTCTCCCTGTGTGCAGCGCTGGCAGGCTGTATAGCACAGGGATGCTGCTGCTCTCTATGCTATATAGCATATCAGGCTGCAAAAAGTGAAAATCCCATAGTGGGACAACCTGTAAAAGTGAAAAAAGTGCCAGAAAGTGAAAAAAGGGTTATGGTTGGGCTAGGGTTGGGGTTGGGCTAAGGTTGGGGTTGTGCTAGGGTTGGGGTTGTATTAGGATTGGGGTTAGGGTTGTGTTGGGGTTGGGATTTTTACAAAAGTAAAGAAAAAAAAATGACGACAATAAATAGTGTTGAGCGCAAGTGCTCGCTACTTGAGTTTGCATCGGGTGCTCGGGTATGCACTGAGTATCGCGGGTGCTCCAGTCTCCGCCCCATATGTTTTGCAGCTGTTATACAGCAAAAAAAAAAACTTGCGGGGATTACCTGCCATGCACGAGTGATCCCCGCATGTTTTTTTTTGGGTGTCTAATAACCGTGAAACAGGCGGGGCGGGGACTCGAGCATGTCACTTGAGCGCCTGCGATACTTGGTGCATAACCGAGCACCCGATGCAAACTCAAGTAGCGAGCACTTGCGCTCAAGACTAATGGCAACTTATTCAATATGATGACCTAATGTTATCAAATTCTGTGTCATACCTCTGGGTTCAAAATTTTTGCTATACCCCTAGATAAAATCCTTGTGGGGTCTAGTTTCCAAAATGGAGTCACTTTTGGGGGGTTTCCACTGTGTAAGTGCATCAGGGGTTCTCCAAAAGCAACATGGCGTCCTCTAATTATTCAAGCAAATTTTACATTCAAAAAGTCAAATGGCGCTCCTTCCCTTCCGAACCCTGCCGTGCGCCAAAACAGTGGTTTTCCCCCACATATTGGGTATCGGCTTACTCAGGAGAAATTGCACAACAAATTGCATGGTGCAATTTCTCCTGTTGCCCTTATGAAAATGCAAAATTGGAGGCTGAAAAACATTTTTTGTTGAAAAAATGTGAAAATTGTATTTTTACTGCTCAATGTTTTAAACTTCTCTGAAGCACCTGGGGGTTCAAGGTGCTCACCATACATCTAGATAAGTTCCCTGAGGGGTCTAGTTTCCAAAATGGTGTCACTTGTGGGGGGTTTCCACTGTTTAGGCACATCAGGGGCTCTCCAAACGCAACATGGCGTCCGCTAATTATTCAAGCAAATTTTACATTCAAAAGTCAAATGGCGCTCCTTCCTTTCCGAACCCTACCATGCACCCAAACAGTGGTTCTCCCCCACATAAGGGGTATCGGCTTACTCATGAGAAATTGCACAACAAATGGTATGGAGCAATTTCTCCTGTTACCCTTATATAAATGCAAAATTGGGGGCTGAAAAACATTTTTGTGGGAAAAATGTGAAAATTTTATTTTTATGACTCAATGTTATAAACTTCTGTGCAGCACCTGGGGGTTCAAGGTGCTCACCACACACCTAGATAAGTTCGCTAAGGGGTCTAGTTTCCAAAATGGTTTCACTTGTGGGGAGTTTCCACTGTTTGGGCACATCATGGGCTCCCCAAAGGCAACATGGCGTCCGCTAATTATTTAAGCAAATTTTACATTCAAAAAGTCAAATGGCGCTCCTTCCCTTCCGAACTCTGCCGTGCGCCCAAACAGTGGTTTTCCCCCACATATAGGGTATTGGCGTGCTCAGGAGGAATTGCACAACAAATTTTGTGGTCCATTTTTTAATGATACCATTGCAAAAATAAAAAAGTTGGGGTCTAAAGTAAAAAAATTTTGAAAAAAAATAAATGTTAATTTTTTTCTTCCACATTCCAAAAATTCCTGTGAAGCACCTGAAGGGTTAATAAACTTCTTGAATGTGGTTTTGAGCACCTTGGGGGCTGCAGTTTTTAGAATGGTGTCACTTTTTGGTATTTTCTGTCATAAAGTGATATGGACCCTAAAAAAATGGTTTTGTAAATTTTGTTGTAAAAATGGGAAATCGCTGGTCAACTTTTAACCCTTATAGCTCCCTAAAAAAAAAATTAGGGGTTCCAAAATTGTGCTTCTGTAAAGTAGACATGGGGGAAATGTTATTTATTAACTATTTTATGTGACATAATTCCCTGATTTAAGGACATGAAAATTCAAAGTTTGAAAATTGCGAAATTTTCAAAATTTTCACAAAATTTCCGTTTTTTTCACAAATAAACGCAAGTGATATCGAAGAAATTTTACCACTATCATGAAGTACAATATGTCACAAAAGAACAGTCTCAGAATCAGTGAGATCCGTTGAAGCGTTCCAGAGTAAATACCTCATAAAGTGACAGTGGTCAGAATTGTAAAAATTGACCTGGTCATTAACCTGCAAACCACCTTGGGTGATAAAGGAGTTAAATACTGCCTTTGTAATTTCTGTGGTAAAGTGAAAATTTACATCCCCCAAGATGGCCCCCGCGCATGCGCTGTTGCATCTTTTGGTTGCCGAAATATGCCGCACGTGCGGGTGCCATTTTGCTTTTGGAAAAAGAATTTGGGTGCAGTAATATGGCGTCGCACATGTGCAGTAGCATCTCTCGGCAATCGAGAAATGCCACTGCGCAAGCGCGGGCGGCTGGGGCCACATTGCTGCTGGCAAGTTTCTTTTTCCTCTAGCAAAATGGCGCCCGCGCATGCGCAGTAGCATCGGCAAGTAATGGACTTCACAGGAGGATAGCCCTGGAGTTACTTCTCTGCTGCATCAATCACCCCTCCTGAAACAGAATGTCATCATAGTTTACCACAGCTTCTGTCACCACCATCCCCTTATGACAACCGGAATCAATCTCTGTGATAGGGGTATGGAGAAGTGACTGCAGTGCCTCAGCATCTTTCATTGCCACCATGCAGTTTCTTTCACTCCTGCCACACAGCTTCATCACCGCCGCCACACAGCTTCTTTCACTGCTACCACACAGGTTCTTCACCACTGCCAGGGTTGGCGTTAGAGCCTGGCAAACTAGGCATTTGCCTAGGGCCCCCAGTGCCCCAGGGGTCCTCAGCCAGTGGCCGCAATAAGGCTCATGAGTCAGTGGGGCCTGCCGCCAGCGCCAGCTCCAATCCTCGCCCCGCATTGCGCATTTAACTGTATCAACACATAGATAGAAGTTGAAAGCAATGATGGAGGAGAGAGCGTGACGCTCCCTCTCCCATCATTCCCACTCAGTGTCTGACGCAGCGGGCATGATGACGTGACACGCCGACTGCGTCAGACAAAGAGTGAAAATGAGGGGGACGTCATCGCGTGCCAAGCTGAGCTGGGCAGTGAAGCTGCTGATTAGAGGTGCTGCAGAGACCAGAGCAGCGTGGGAACGAGGAGAGGTGAGTATGTATTTAAAAAAAAATAAAAAAATCAGTGAGTAAGTAGTGGCCATTAAACTGGAGGACTATGGGGCTACATTATACTACATTTACTCTATGGGGCTGCATTATACTCTATCGAGGACTATGGGGTGCATTATACTATATGTACTAAATAGGGGCTGCATTATACTCTATCAAGGACTATGGGGATTGCATTATACTCTATGTACTATATGGAAGCTGCATTATACTGTCTCGAGGACTATGGGGAATGCATTCTACTATATGGAGGACTATGGGGTGCATTATACTATGGGGAGTGCATTGTACTATATGGAGGACTATGGGGGGTGCATTATACAATATAGAGGACTATTGGATGCATTATACTATATTGAGGACTATGAGGAGTACATTATAATATAGGGATGATATGGGCTGTGCATTATACTACATGGAGGACTATGAGGAGTACATTATAATATAGGGATGATATGGGCTGTGCATTATACTATATGGAGGACTATGGGGAGTGCATTATACTGTAGGGAGGAATATGGGGTGCATAATACTGTATGGAGGATTATGGGGTGTTCATTATAATATACGGAGGACTATGGGGAGTGTATTATACTATATGGAGGATTATGGGAATGTATTATATTATATAGATGACTATGGGGCATGTATTATACTATACGAAGGACTATGGGGAGTGTATTGTTCTATATGGAGGACCATGGGGAGTGTATTGTACTATATAGAGGACTATGGAGAATGTATTATACAATATGGAGGACTATGGGGTGCATTATACTATGTGGAGGACTATGAGGCACATTATACCATACAGAGGACTATGGGGTGTGCATTAAGCTATATGGAGGACTATGGGGTGCCTTATACTATGTGGAGGACTATAGGGTGTGCATTATACTGTATGGAGGACTATGGGGTACATTATACTGTGTGGAGGACTATGGGGTGTGCATTATACTATATGGAGGACTATGGGGTGCATTATACTATGTGGAGGACTATGGGGTATATTATACTATGTGGAGAACTATGGGGTGTATTATACTAAACATGCAAAATGCTGCCTATTCATTGAATTGTTTATGCCGGAACAAAAATCATTGTGCTCAGCAGCACATTGCCGGTGAAAACTGCAAATATGCTGCTGATAACATGATACTGTATGGGGACAGATCGATCTACGATCTATTAGTGATTGTTCTGTCCCCATCATTCTTCCTCAGCCGGTGTAAAGAAGCCGGGAAACCACTTCAATATTGTCTAAAACCGGCCCTGACCGCTGCCACACAGTTTCTTTCACTCCTGCCACACATCTTCACCGCCACCACACAGCTTCTTTTACTGCTGCTACTCAGATTCTTCACAGCCGCACACAGCTTCTTTCACTGCTGCCACTCAGCTTTTTCACCGCTGTCACACATCTTTTTCACCGCTGTCACACAGCTTTTTCACCGCCGCTACAGAGCTTCTTCTACTTCTGACACTCAGCTTCTTCACTGCCACCACACAGCTTCTTCAGCGCTGCCACACAGCTTTTTCACCGCTGCCACACAGCTTCTTCACCACCGCCACACAGCTTCTTTTACTGCTGCCTCTCAGCTTCTTTGCCACTGCCAAACAGTTTCTTCACCGCTGCTAAACAGCTTCTTTACCGCTGCCAAACAGCTTCTTTACCGCTGCCACAAAGCTTCTTCACTGCTGCCACTCAACTTCTTCACTGCCGCCACACAGCTTCTTTCAGTGAAACAAGTGTCATTAAGGGGCGGTGATAGAAGCAGGGTGAGTGACAGCAGGACCCTCCACAGATTTTGTCACAGCCTTGAAACCGTTCATCATAAGGGGGCAACACTATTGTCACTCACCCTGCTTCTATCACCTTCCCCTAATGACAATTCATTTGAGAGCAGTGACACAAGCTGTGGGGTGGCACTGCTGTCACTCACCCTGCTTATATTACTGCCCCTTGATAACATTCTGTTTCAGTGAAAGAAAGAAAAAAAAAGAAAAAGAAAGAAAAAAAAGAATGATGGAAAGAAAGAAAGAATGAAAGAAGCTGCTTGGGGGAGGTAACAGAAGCTGCAGTTGCTTCTCCCTGTCTTTATCACTGTGATAGATTCCGAATATCAGAAGGTGGCAGTGACATAAAATATGGTAAGCTACTGAAGCGCTACCCTCTCATGATGTCCAGTTTCATGAAGGGTGATAGAAACTGCGGGGAAGTGATTGCAACTGAAACAACACTTCACAGGAAGTATAGTAAGAAAAACAGACATAGGGATTAGCTGTATAGAGAAAAGAGTAAGCAATTTTCAAATAAAGCAAGTTACAAAAATGGTCAGGACTTAACAACTGATACAGGTCATTTTATGTATCAGACAACCCCCCATTTAAATTAAATAGGAATCTGCTCCACATGATACAAATTCTGCCTACCTGCAATTGCCATCACGGGAAGGTTACTACATAAGTATAATACATAAGCAAATAGCGCCTCATAGTGGAGGCTGCTAGTAGGTAATTTCATTATGAAAGACGTTGCCTGCTTAAAAATGTCTAATTTCTTATTCTTTTGCATGTTTGTCACACTTAAATGTTTCAGATCACAAAACAAATTTAAATATTAGACAAAGATAACACAAGTAATCACAAAATGCAGTTTTTAAATGAAGGTCTTTATTATTTAGAGGAAAAGGGATCCAAAGCTACAGGGCCCTGTGTGAAAAATTGATTGCCCCCTAAACCTAATAACTGGTTGGGCCACCCTTAGCAGCAGCAACTGCAATCAAGTGTTTGTGATAACTGGCAGTTAGTCTTTTACAACGCTCTGGAGGAATTTTGGCCTCTCATCTTTGCAGAATTGTTGTAATGCAGCCACATTGGAGGGTTTCCGAGGTTGAACTGCTTTTGTAAGGTCATGCCACAGCATCTCAATCGGATTAAGGTCAGAACTTTTACTAGGCCACTCCAAATTCTTAATTTTGTTTTTCTTAAGCCATTCAGAGGTGGACTTGCTGGTGTGTTTTGGATCATTGTCCTGCTGCATAACCCAAGTGCACTTCAGTTTGAGGTCACGAACAGATGACCGGACATTCTCCTTCAGGATTTTTTGGTACACAGCAGAATTCATGGTTCCATTTACCACAGCAAGTCTTCCAGGTCGTGAAGCAGCAAAACAGCCCCAGACCATCACACTACCACCACATTTTACTGTTGGTATGATGTTCCTTCTGAAATGCTGTGTTATTTCTACGCCAGATATAATAGGACATATACCTTCCAAAAAGTTCAAATTTTGTCTTGTCAGTCCACAGAGTATTCTCTCCAAAGTCTTAACGATAATCAAGATGTTTTCTGGCAAAACGGAGACCAGCCTTTGTTCTTTTTGCTCAGCAGTGGTTTTGTCTTGGAACTCTGCCATGCATGCCATTTTTGCCCAGTCTTCTTCTTATGGTGGAGTCATGAACACTGTTCTTAACTGAGGCAAATAAGGCTTGCACAGTCCTTTGGGTATTGTTGTGAGGCCTTTTGTGACCTCTTGGATGAGTCGTCGATGTGCTCTTGGGGTAATTTTGGTCGGCCGACCACTCCTGAGAAGGTTCACCACTGTTCCATGTTTTCGCCATTTATAGATAATGGCTCTCACTGTGGTTTTCTGGAGTCCCAAAGGTTTAGAAATGACTTTATAACCTTTTCCAGACTGATAGATCTCAATTACTTTGTTTCTCATTTGTTCCTGAATTTCTGTGGACCACAGCATTATATCTAGCTTTTGAGGATCACTTTGGATCACTACTTCACTTTGTCAGGCAGGTCCTATTTATGTGATTTCTTGAGTGAGAACAGGTGTGGCAGTAATCATGCCTACGTGTGGCTAGGGAAATTGAACTCAGCTTCTTAAAGATGTGATAAACCACAGTTAATTTATGTTTTAAGGGGAGGGGGCAATCACTTTTTCACACAGGGCCCTGTAAGTTTGGATTTCTTTTTCCCCTAATAAAAAGACTTTCATTTAAAAACTGCATTTTGTGTTTACTTGTGTTATCTTTGTCTAATACTTTAATTTGTTTTGTGATCTGAAACATTTAAGTGTGACAAACATGCAAAAGAATAAGAAATCAGAAAGGGGGCAAACACTTTGTCACACGACTGTGAGTATTTGTAAGACAACTATATCAATGATTTCATATATTTGTATTTCCAAAAGTGACCCCCATCATCATCTATCAGCAGCACTCATGAGTCCAGTAGTTCCATTTACAGTTTAAAAAATAGGGTGATTAATTGGAGAATAAAATACAACTTTCCAATATAACAACATTGAAAATATCTTCTTGTAGTCATTCAATGGCCTGTTATGCGCTGTTGTGTCAATGTGAAACTGACAGGTCTCATGCACTGTAATACATGAGTACTGCAGTGTATGAGGCCACTGATCAAAGTAAAAAATATTCAAGTCTCAGAAAGGGACTAAGTAAAAAAGAAAAAAAATCAATAATATTTGTAAAAGTGTAAAAAAAACAGTTATAACATTAAGCACAAAAAATCAAGGAAACATACACAAAATTGGTTTCTCTGTGCCTGTAACAACCTGAACTATAAAACTGTCATGTTATTTAGTCCATATGGTGAACATCATTAGAAAAAAATAGAAAAAAAAACAAAAATGTAGCTTTTTTATCATACTAACAAAATAAAAGAATGAAAAAGAGTCAAAAAGTTGTATGAACAAAAAATGGAATTAATAAAAACTTCAACTTGTTCTGCAAAGAACAACTCCTCATACGGTTCTGTACGCAAAAAAATAAGAAGAGTTAGAGCTCTAAAAATATGGCTATCAAAACTAAATTAATTTTGTAAAATATTGTTATTACTGTGTGCAAAAGTAACAAAGCATAAAAAACAATATAAATCTGTTATTACAATAAACATACTGACATCAAGAATAAAACTGTATTATCACTTTTACTGCACAGTAAACTGTGGAAAAAAAAATAAAAACAATGACTGAATTGCTGTTTTTTTTTTTGCTTTAGTCTTCTAAAAATCTGCATAAAAATTGATTAAAACCTGTTATGCACCTCAAAATGGCACCCATAAAAACGTAAACTCATCCTGCAAGAAAATAAACCCTTATGTAGCTTTGTTGGTAAAAAAAAGAAAAAAAAAGTTATAGCTATCGAAATATGGCAATGAAAAAACTATTTTTTTAAAATATCTTTTTGTGTGTAAAAGTAGCAAAACATAAAAATTCAATATAAAACTGCTATTGCCATAGTCACACTGACCTAAAGAATAGAGCAATTATCCCTTATACCATACAGTGAACGGCGTAAAATAAATAAAAACTATTTTTGAACTGCTGGTTCATTCTGCCTCCTAAAAATCAGAAAAAGGCTCAGTTTCATAATAAGGCCACGGCCCCACTATCAGTATTCGGTCAGTATTTGGTCAGTATTTTTTCTCAGGAGTGGGAGCCAAAACCAGATGAGAAACAAACAGAGAAAATGTATAATAGAAACAAGTCACCAATTCTGCATTTATCACCCACTCCTGGTTTTGGCTCCCACTCCTGAGAAAAAATACTGACTGAATACTGATAGTGGGGCCGTGGCCTTATACTGAGCTCTAGGCCGAGCACTTACCTCGGGGTTTCTGTGTAAATCCCCAAAAAACATGATTCAGATGAAACCCTCAACAGAATCACTCACTATAATGAGGCCGATTGAGTCACTTTGGACTGTCCCAGTGGTATCCATCTTTTTAGTCTTTTTATCAACCACAATTGTGTGCATGCCTAAAATGACTGGACACTGCCGTAACAGAAGTAAAACACAGTACAAAGTGACTTCTTCTACCTCATTATAGTGAATATTTCTGTTGGTGATTTTGTCCGAATTTCTTTTTGGGTGATTTAGACAGAAACATAAAAAACTTCAACTTATCCCACAAAAAACAAGTTCCCCACAGAGGTCCGTCATCTGTCAATGGAAATATAGGATGTTTCCATGTTAATGTTAGGAGAAATGCTCCGGAGAAGAGATATGTCTTTACTCACCCTACCTACCACCCCACCCCCCAATAAAATCCAGTAAATCCAAAATCCAATTGCCCTTCTCCCTTCTGAGCCCCATAGTGTGCCTAGACAGCAGTTAGTGCACATGTTTGGCATTGCGGTAGTGGGGAGAGCTCATTTACCAATTTATGGGGTGCGCGTCTCCAGAAGCACAAGTGGGGCACAACGTATCAGCATTAAACTGGCATATTTGCAATTCTTCAGAATAAAGCATGGCGTTGATGTTGCTGAGTGAAAAGATCTGTGGGGCCAAAATAGTCACTGCAGCCATAGATTAATTCATTGAGAGGGTAATTTCTAAATGGGGTACATTTTTGTGATTTTCTGCTGTTCTGGCAACTTAGGGGCTCCATAAATATCACCCCCAAACTAATTCAGCAATATCTGTGCTCTAAAAGCCAAATAGCGTTCCTCCGCTGATTGCCTCCAGGGATTGCACGACATAGCAATGTCACGCAAGCCCTGGGAGAGCCAGTGCCGCACTCTTTCTGCTCACCCCTCTGGCTGCTCCCAATGTCCTCTGCCTACCCTCCAGGCCTCCGTCATGTCGCATCTCCGGCCCAGTGTTCATGCTAGGCTGGAGTTTCCGGCCGAGAATAGACCATGGAGAATGCGCAGTGAACTTTGGAGTCTGCTCACAGCAGGGGCGAGCAGAGAGGTGAGCATGTTTTATTTTTTTTTAACTTTTTAACCTTTTGATTGCCCTCTACTGTTCAGCAAGATGGTGGCCACAGCTGTCCGCCATTCTGGTGAATTTGTTCGGAGCAAATTTAAAAAAATCTGTATTCTTCAGAATGCAGATTTTTGTAAAATTCGAGTAGAATTGAATTCCACTTGAATGAATTCTCTCATCTCTTAAGTATGTAAATGTTTTATAATCAAATACCTCATTATCTAAATGTAGGTATTTTCTATTGCAAATAGTCAACACTAAAGCAAAGTTAATAGCATCTATTCCACAAAGATATCATATAGTTCTTTTTTCTACTCCTACAAATAAATACAAGATTAGATGCTTTCTGCACCTAGTTAAACATTTTGGGTAAAGTAAATATGGGCATTCTTTATCTCCATTGTCCAGATGTTTGGAAGAAAACTCATCACAAACATTAAGTTTCCCAACACAATACCAAACATGATAAGTCAGTACAGTTTACAGGTTATGTATTACAAGCACAAATACTGCATCAAGATTAATGCAAGAAGAACTGGAGGAATCATTCCATGGCTATGTGCACACAACATCCGATTAGTTTTTCAAGCAGAAGATGCTTCAAGAAATTCTGGCATTTTTTTCCTGAAGTGTCTTTTGTGTAGTTGTTTCAGTTGTTTCCTGAACATTTTTTCCTATGATTTTGGCCACCAGAGTGTTTTTGGAGGGTTTTCCCATTTTTCCTGTTTTTATCATGTCTTTTTCAATGTTGTTTTGCAGTCATTTTTTTATTTTTTTATGCAAAAAACAATGGCAAAATGCTACAAAAATTTTTGGTTGCGTCTCTGTGCTTTCCTATTGTCTTGTATTGTAAAGTACTGAGCAGAAAAATGGACATGTCAATTCTTGTAATTACTTGTCGTTTTTACAAACCTGAAGTAGTTAAAAGACATTCATATGCAAAGCAAGTGGTTTTTGCATAGAAATGCATATGTTCAATCTTTTGTGAGCATTTTCTGATAGGTTTTTCAGGTGGTTTCAGAATCCACCTGAAAAAAACATAGCACAAAGCCCATTTAGGCCTGTTTCACACCAGATGTTTGTGGTGTTCTTGATGTATTTGTTTGTACATTAAACAAAATATACTGCATGCAGTGGATGTTTGTATTTACGTATACAGCATATAATGGAAAAACTTATATCAAATATCCCTTTGAATTATGTAACTAAAATACGGACACAGTCATAGGAGTAGTGTTGAGCCACCCCCGTAGTGTTCGAGTTCGGTTCGGTTCGTCGAACACCCGTGTGTTCGTCGAACTGTTCGTCGAACTGTTCGTCGAACACCTTCGAACACCGTTAAAACCAATGGCAGGCAAACAAAAACACATAGAAACACATAGAAAACACCTTCAAAGGTGTCCAAAAGCTGACAAACTGCTCAGAAGACACAACTAACACATGGAAAAGTGACAAGTACATATAGTCATGCGAAAAGAAAAGAGGTGGAGGAAGGAGTAAAAGGAGGGGGAGACACAGATATAGGCATGTCATGCCCTTCTAAAATCCAAAAAGTGAGAAGCCGACACGGCCAGTCCGCTCCTGCCCGTGCCACCTCCGTGTCGCCGGGTTTGTGCCAGAGCCGCGGTGAACCCTGATGGCCAGCCCCCCTCTCCCAATACTGGTGCCTGTCCGCTGGTGGGTCGAGCGAGCCCCCCTGTGGTGGAGGCAGCTCTAAGCTTTTTAATTTAAATTGTCTCTCTAATTTGAATGAATACACTTTAAATCCATTTATAAGGATCTATTGGAGGGCAAGTCTCATGCCAGCAGCCGCGTAATTCCAGCTCCAGTAGTGTCCACTAAAGCTAATGCAGTTAAAAAGCTTTTATAAGGATCGAGCTCGGCTGTCCACCGCAAGGCATCCTACTGCCAGTCCCAGCCCCTATGCCTTGGGGTGCCTCCTGATGCTCTTCACTGGGTATCCCATGGTCCCGAAGCAATTCCTTTGAAAAAATTAAGTGTCTAAACTACAGGTGGTGTAGCTTGCTTAACAGCCGGGATAATCCACTGACTAGCAGACACTGCTACTAGGCACAAAGTATTTCCTGGGCTAGATGCAGTTAAAAATTTGTAATTAGATACTCTCGTTGGATACTGAGAAAGCATTCCATAGAGTCTCCTGGCACGCCATATATGATTCTCTTAAAAAGCTTGGGGTAGGGGTCTAGGGGACCCTTTTATAGCCAAAATCACGGCCCTGTATCGCAATACGTCACCTAGGCTGAAGATAAATGGAACTGTAGCACCCTGAGGGCTCGGTTGCTACAGCGGTATTGCACCTCACCCAGAGGTGTGATATCTCACTCTCAGGTAAGGATGGAGTGTGGATCAGGACCCGACACCTGCATGCATTACACCACATTGCCGTGGGGCAGGGCGACCAATATGCCTCTGAGATGGGCACGACAGTCCCTGTCCCTGGCTGGAGTGGGGGGAGGGAACACTGAGGAAGGGGAACCCTGTAGTGCAGGAGCAGGGAGGAAGCAGTTCCTGGGTGCATTGAGAAGGGAGTATAAAAGGTGGGCACCATCTTAGTTCAGTGCAGAGAAGTCTGAGCAGAAGTGGCAGGGAGCAGGGGCTCTGCATGAGCTCTGCTCCGGAGGCGGGCCTAGTTACAGAGGCCCAGGCCTGGAAGAGGGAGAAGGAAGGAAGAGGAGCGGAGAAGGCTCCAGGAACGAGGAATGAAGGGATCCCAGGGGTGCGGACGGGCGAGTCGCCACCGCACGCCCGAATCCACCTGCGTGGAGGGGTCAGGCCAAAGGGGGAGACCGGTCCCCGAAACTAGTGGAGGCAGGAAACGACCCTCAGCTAGAAACCGGAGGCTGTGACATTTTATGTGGCGCAGCCCCTCGCTACACCCGCTAGGAAGGCACCACATAGGGTCAGGGAAACTGGCGCCAAGTTTACCAAGAGGAGGCCCGAGGCAGCCGGACAGAAGGGTTGGTAAGAAAGGCCAGACAAAGGAAACACAAAGGGGGTCCTGTGAAGCGCTCCAAAGTTATCTGGGAGTTGTCTGAGCCCCTCACCTGGTGAGCACAGTACGACGTGGGCAGCCGTTACCTGCAGACGTGGTCTGTATAATAAGAACTGTGAGTAAAGGCCCTGGACTGCATCACTGACTCCGTGTCGTTACTGCTGCTGCCCTGCACCATCACCCCCATCCTCCGCATACACTGCCCTGAGGCTATACTCCTCCCGTGGGGAGTTATGCTACGCTCTGCTGCACCCACAACACCAGCCTCAGCGGTCTGCCCTGCAGCGGCGGTTCACTCTGACCGCAATCCACGGGTGGCGTAGTCGGACATTTAAACATCAAAACCACATAAATAGTTCCGCCACTGGTTTGACCACCCTGAGCCACGGAACCGGGTCGCCGCCACGAAGACTACAACCACCAGCATCCACCAAAAAGGGTCCGGCTCCGGGTGTCCCAAGGCCCAGGGGGTGCATCAGAACATTTTCATCACCTTTCACAATCACCAATGGGACAAGGCAGGGATGTCCTCTGTCCCCTCTCTTATACATCCTAGTGACGGAGCACCTGCTCTCATCAATTCGCCATAACCCCAGTATTAGGTGGATTGAGGTGGGAGGCACCGAGTACAATTGCTCTCTATTTGCTGATGATGTCCTAGTATATATCACTCAATCACATATATCCATCCATGCTGTTATGGCTGAAATAGATCACTTTGTTACATGGTCAAATTTTAAAATCAATGCAGCGAAGTCTGAGGCCCTTGATGTTTCCCTCCCCAAATCCATATAGGATTCCATCCAGTCCAACTTTCCCTTTGCCTGGCCCTCACAGGGTATCAAATACTTAGGAATTCCTATTCATAGAGACCTCTCCCATCTATGTTATCTTAATTTTGGGCCCTTTATTGAACAACTCCATACAGACCACGGTTGGCAAGTTAGAACTGTAAGATTCACTACGTGAACCACTGGTGTTTTGTGGAAAAGCACATGTACACTGCGTTCCAAATTATTATGCAAAAAGTGTTTAGGAGTGATAAGGGAAGAATTTGTTTGTTTGTCAGTTAAACTCATTGATGGTGATGTGTGTCAGGGCTCTTTATATCACTGTAAGCAATTGCAGACACCTGTGCTAATTAGTTTGGCAGGTGTGTCCAATGAAAGGCAAGACTACTTAAGAAGGTTGTCTCACATTATTAAGCAGCCTACATTTTCTGCCAAAATGGGAAAGAAAAAGGATGTGTCGGCTGCTGAGAAGCAACAAATTGTGGAGTGTTTAGGTCAAGGCATGACTACAATCAACATTGTGCGATGATCAGGATGAAGTGTCTTGGCAATCAAGAAGTATGTAGCTGATTCACAGTACACACGTGTGCGTGCTGATAAGGGCAAATTGAGGACTCTTTCCTACAGGCAATTACGTCAGGTTGAAAGAGCAGCGGCAAAAAAGCCTTGTCATAGCAGCAGACAAGTTTTTGAAGCTGCTTGTGCCTCCAACGTCCCCCGAACAACAAGATGCAGGGTCCTTCAGAGGTTTGCAGCTGTGCATACGCCATCCTGTCGACCTCCTCTATCCACTTCACACAAGCAGAAACGGCTCCAGTTGGCCAAACATTACATGAAGACTGATTTCAAAACTGTTTTGTTCACGGATGAGTGCCGTGCAGCGCTCGATGGTCCAGATGGATGGAGTGGAGGATGGCTGGTTGATGGACACCCCACGCAAACACGGCTACAGCGCCAAGAAGGAGGAGGTGGAGTAATGTTTTGGGCTGGAATCATGGGGAGAGAGATTGTCGGCCCCTTTAGGATCCCTGAAGGCGCTAAAGATGAACTCCATAATGTATGTGGATTTTCTCAAACAGCACTTCCTGCCATGGTTCAAGAAGAAGAACCGTGTATTTCACAGCAAGATCATTTTTCTGCATGATAATGCACCATCTCATGCTGCACATAAAACATCTGCATCTCTGGCTGATATGGGCATAAAAGGGGACAAACTTATGGTGTGACCCCCATGCTCCCCTGACCTGTACCCCATTCAGAACCTTTGGAGCATCATTAAAAGGAGTGTCTATGATGGCGGGAGGCAGTTCACATCTAAGCAACAGCTCTGGGAGGGTATTCTGTCCTCATGCAAAACAATTGAAGCAGAAAGCATCCAAAACCTGACAAATTCAATGGACGAGAGAGTTCAGAAGCTCCTTTCGAACAAGGGGTCCTATGTGAAAATGTAACATCACCTAGAATAAAGTTTTGAGTTGAAAACTGTTTGATTTCAGTTTCTAACAACCTGCTAATGCTTATAATTTCAAAAATGACCATTTTTTTGGTCTTTATTAAAATGAAAAGGTTGATCGAAAAGTTTGGGGGATCTAAGAGTGTGGCAACCCAGTAGTCATGATTACTTCGAATTCTGACAATATGAGGGTCATGCTGCAGGTACTGCAGCAAGAAGGCACTTATGTGTCTTGCGCATCTCGGAGCCCCAAAATTATTTTCCGGGCTAGATGCAGCTAAAAATTATTATTAATTTTAAATCTGGTGAAGCTTTAGTATAGATGGCCTAATAGGATCAGTGCTGCACACTGCTACAAAGCCCAAATTATTTTCCAGTCAAGATACAGATAAACATGATTAGTAATTTTAAATCTGGTGGAGCTTATTATAGATGGCCTAATAGAATCAGTGCTGCACACTGCTACAAAGCCCAAATTATTTTCCAGCCAAGATACAGATAAACATGATTAGTAATTTGAAAGCTTAAAACGGTTGGTAGGGTGATTTTAACCAATCATCAAGCTTTTACTCTCCCCAGGATGACACAGGGGTAGAAAAGTCGTTTCGGATCCATGATTTGTTCATCTTTATGAACGTGAGTCTGTCTACATTATCAGTGGAGAGCCGCGTGCGCTTATCTGTCAGCACACCACCAGCAGCGCTGAACACACGTTCAGACAGAACGCTGGCTGCGGGGCATGACAAGATCTCCAAGGCGTAAGTGGCTAGCTCCGGCCATTTATCCAGATTGGAAGCCCAAAAAGAGCAAGGGTCCAGTGACACAGTCGTGGCTTCAATGTTTACTTGGAGATACTCCTGTACCATCGTCTCTAGGCGTTGACTATGTGTCAGACTTCTTGTCTCCTGTGGCCTTGCAAAGGATGGGCTAAAAAAGTGGTGAAATGATTCCGCAAAATTTATGTTACCAGCAGATACTGTGGTTCTGTTACGGTTTGAGTGCTGAACACTTGACGGTCCCACGGTTGGCAAGTTGGAACTGTGAGATTCACTACGTGCACCACTGGTATTTTGTGGAAAAGCACATGTAAGATTCTGCAACAGTCTCTGCTGATACTCCTGCATGCGTGCATCCCTTTCTATGGCAGGAATAATTTCTGCAAATTTACTTTTGTACCGGGGATCTAACAGTGTGGCAACCCGGTAGTCAGGATTATTTCTAATTCTCACAATTCGAGGGTCATGTTGCAGGTAGTGCAGCAAGAAGGCACTCATGTGTGTTGCGCATCCAGGAGCACCAAGTCCCTGTTGTGTTGGTGGCGAGGTAACAATCATGCTTCCTTCCTCTGTCCTCTCCCCCCAACCTCGCACAACAGAAATGTGATCAAGGTCTCCCTCATCTGATGAGTCTTCCATCAGTTCGTCCTCCACTTCTTCCTGGGCTCCTGCACCTTCCTCACTAGTTTGGCTGCTACCATGCGCCCTGGTAAAACCATCTCCCCCACCCTCACATGCCTGCCGCCTTGGTGCTGCCGACCGTCTGGACCTTGCAGATGTTAGCCCTTCCGCATACAACTCCTCCTCCTCTACTTCCTCCACCTCCTCTTGTGCCACCACCTGACTCCGAATTCTGTTTAACATGTGCTCCAGCATGTAAATCACCGGAATAGTCATGCTGATAATGGCATCGTCAGCACTAAACATCTTCGTCGCCATTTCAAAACTGTGCAGAAGGGTGCATAGGTCCCTGATCTGAGACCACTCCTCCAGCGTGATTTGCCCCACCTCTGGATCTCGTTGGCCCAGGCTATACGTCAGAACGTATTGCACCAGGCCTTGTCGGTGCTGCCACAGTCGCTGCAACATGTGCAGAGTTGAATTCCACCGGGTAGGCACATCGCATTTTAGCCGGTGAAGTGGCAGGCCCAACGACTTCTGTAGAGATGTAAGTCGCTGAGCTGCGGGATGCGAACGGCGAAAGTAAGCACACAGCGACCGTGCCCTCTGCAGAAGGCCATCTAGTCTGGGATAGTGGGCTAAAAATTGCTGGACAACCAGGTTCAACACGTGAGCCATACAAGGCACGTGTGTGACATTGCCCCGGCGAAGGGCCGCACCCAGGTTTGCAGCATTGTCGCACACGGCCTTCCCTGGTTTCAGGTCCAGTGGAGACAACCATTCATGAAATTGGTTCTCCAGAGCTGACCACAACTCCTCAGCTGTGTGACTCACATTTCCCAGACATTTCAATGTAAAAACCGCCTGATGACGTTGAGCCCTACTGCCAGCATAGTAAGGAGGTGTGCAGGATCACTTCTGCGCAGTTAGAAAGCTTGTGGCATGACCAGACAGGCTTTGGGTGCAGGTGGAAGACCGAGAGGAGGTTGAGGAGGCAGAAGCAGTGGAGGAACTTTGACATAAAGAGGATTGACGCACAACTCGTGGGGACGGCAAGACTTGGACAGCAGCCCCTTGTCCTGCTGTCACCATAGTTACCCAGTCAGCGACATGTAACGCCCCTGTCCATGCCTACTCGTCCAAGTGTCTGTGGTGAAATGCACCCTGTCACACACAGAGTTTCTCAAAGAAGCGGTGATGTTGTGTGCGACATGCTGGTGGAGCGCAGGCACACCTTTCTTTGAGAAGTAGTGCCGACTGGGCATCTGGTACTGGGGCACTGCGACGGACATAAGGTCTCGAAAATCCTCTGTGTCCACCAGGCGGAAAGGCAGCATTTCTGTAGCCAAGAGCTTGCAGATGGTGAAATTCAACCTCTTAGCTTTCTCATGGCTAGGAGGAAATGGTCTTTTACTTGTCCACATCTGAGGGACCGAGGGCTGGCTATTGTGCTTAGACGGGGTTCATAAGGGTGTCCCCGGCAAACTGCCGGTCTGTGAGGAAGATGCAGGCGGACATGTTAGGTTGCCTTGATCCAAAGGTGGTGCTATCGATGTCGGACAGCGCTCAACACCAGCTGGTGTTACCACCTCCAAAGAAAATGATGACCTGCCAATCACGCTGGCTGTTGCGGGTAAAGAGGTGGCAGGTCTGCGCCCCAAAACAGGTGTGACTGCTGTCCCCCCAGTCACAGAGGATGAAGAGGCCGCGGATGCACAAGATATGGCAGACGGTGGTTGGCCCGGCCGGCTAGGCCACATTGTAGCACACTGAGCTTCCCACTGCAACTTATGCTTCATGTCCATGTGCCGGTTCATGCATGAAGTACTCAAACTATGTATTTTTTGGCCTCTACTTAGCTTTTGCTGACAAATGTTACAGATAACACGAGTTGGGTCATCTTTATCGATCTGAAAAAATGCCCAGGCTATGCAAGGCTTAGCACCCATGCGACCTGAAGAGCCACCACGACTTGTGGTGAGAGGCAGAGTTGTGTTTGAGGATACAGTTGTTGACGTGCTTCCAGTACTACGTCTCTGTCCAGGAAGGCGCAACCTGACCTCGTCGTCACTAGCATCTTCCTCCACCTCCTCTGCTGACCTCATCTCTTGGCTGACTGTGGGTTGACAGTAAGTGGGATCTCCAACCTCATCATCATCACCCTGTGCGTTATCACACCCGTCGTCCTCAGAGCCAACCTGTTCCTGCCCTGACAAAAAACTAAAGTTGTCGCTCCAATCAGGTATTTGAGTCTTATCATCGTCTTCCTCATTGTCTCCACCAACAGGAGTTACAGTTTGGGAATGAAGGTCTACATTATGGTCAGAACCTTCTGCGTCTGGTCCTGGATCCGACTCATAAAGATTCTGGGCATCAGTGCAGATCATTTCCTCGTCTGGATTCACAGAAGCGCTGGAGTCGACCTCTGATTCCCAGGCTATAGTATGAGTAAACAGCTCTGCAGACTCAACCATCTGTTCTACCTCATACTCAGACGGGCAGCTGGAGATTTGGGAGCTGTGAGGAAGCAAGTGCGATTGGGGTGACACCTTTGAGGACTGGAGTATTTGTGATGTTGAAGTTGATGTGGAGGAGAGCCCACTTAAAGGAGCACTTGATATCCGTTGAAGCACCTGCTGTTTTTGTGCCTCATCTGGAATTTGTAGCGATTGGCGTGGCCGTAAGAAAGGGATCTTATCACATTGTCCGCTAAAAGAAGTAGACATTTTAGTTTGGCTGGAAGATGGTCTTTCTTCTGCAGATGTTACTGTTGCTTTAACACCTACCCCACGGACACAACCTTTTTTCCCCTTCCCAACACGCCTATTCCCCTTTCCACCAGCAGCAGGCCTTTTTCCACTCATTTTGGTGGTTAACTAATTCACAACTCTGGAGTTGTTTGCACAAAAAAACAATGGATGGGAACCGAGCAAAGCTGAGTGGCCAAACTGTGGTATTAGGCCAAAACTATTGGCTGGGTTAGATGCAGAAAAAAATTATATTCAATTTGCAACCTGATGGAGGTCTGTATAGATGGATTAATAGAACAAGTCCCACACACAGCTAGAAGCCCAATATTTTTTCAGAGGTAGATGCAGAAAAAAATATATTCAGTTTGCAACCTGATGGAGGTCTGTATAGATGGATTAATAGAACAAGTCCCACACACAGCTAGAAGCCCAATATTTTTTCAGAGGTAGATGCAGAAAAAAATATATTCAGTTTGCAACCTGATGGAGGTCTGTATAGATGGATTAATAGAACAAGTCCCACACACAGCTAGAAGCCCAATATTTTTTCAGAGGTAGATGCAGAAAAAAATATATTCAGTTTGCAACCTGATGGAGGTCTGTATAGATGGATTAATAGAACAAGTCCCACACACAGCTAGAAGCCCAATATTTTTTCAGAGGTAGATGCAGAAAAAAATATATTCAGTTTGCAACCTGATGGAGGTCTGTATAGATGGATTAATAGAACAAGTCCCACACACAACTAGAAGCCCAATATTTTTTCAGAGGTAGATGCAGAAAAAAATATATTCAGTTTGCAACCTGATGGAGGTCTGTATAGATGGATTAATAGAACAAGTCCCACACACAGCTAGAAGCCCAATATTTTTTCAGAGGTAGATGCAGAAAAAAATATATTCAGTTTGCAACCTGATGGAGGTCAGTATAGATGGACTAATACAACAAGTCCCACACACAGCTAGAAGCCCAATATTTTTTCAGAGGTAGATGCAGAAAAAAATATATTCAGTTTGCAACCTGATGGAGGTCTGTATAGATGGATTAATAGAACAAGTCCCACACACAGCTAGAAGCCCAATATTTTTTCAGAGGTAGATGCAGAAAAAAATATATTCAGTTTGCAACCTGATGGAGGTCAGTATAGATGGACTAATACAACAAGTCCCACACACAGCTAGAAGCCCAATATTTTTTCAGAGGTAGATGCAGAAAAAAATATATTCAGTTTGCTACCTGATGGAGGTCTGTATAGATGGATTAATAGAACAAGTCCCGCACACAGCTAGAAGCCCAATATTTTTTCAGAGGTAGATGCAGAAAAAAATATATTCAGTTTGCAACCTGATGGAGGTCTGTATAGATGGATTAATAGAACAAGTCCCACACACAGCTAGAAGCCCAATATTTTTTCAGAGCTAGATGCAGAAAAAAATTATATTCAATTTGCAACCTGATGGAGGTCAGTATAGATGGACTAATAGAATGATGCTATGCCCAAAAGATTTTACTTCACTAGGTGCAGTAAAAAAATTGGTTTTCTATACACAGGTGGTATATCTTGCAACACAGATAGGCTACTCCACTGACTAACACACTCTGCAATAGGCCAAAAAGGATTAGCTTTGCTAGATTCAGCCAAATGCTGTGAAAAAAACTTGCACAGCACTGGCACAGACCTGCCTGGCAAAAACTGATAGGAACTGATGTAACCTAGTCCTGAAAAGGACTCCAATTACAATTAGTCTTTACTCCCACAATCTATCTATTTAAGAGCACAGACCTGCCTGATAAAAGTCGTAGGAAATGCTGTAACCTAGTCCTTAAAAGGACTGCAATCACAACTATTCCCTACTCCCAAGCTATCTGTATATTTGTGCGAAAATTGGCTTGAAATTAACAAGGTATAGCGCACACAGCAACAGCGGTGCCGTCTAACACGCAGCTGCAGCAGTGAGAAAATGGTGGCGACGGGGAAAATGGCTTGGTCTTATAGGGCAAGGACATGTGACATACACTGCCAATCACACATGCCCTTGCTTGTGTGAAAAAAAGCACTTCGCTCCGTGTGTGCGCTGCTGATAGGCTGACAGATTGCACCTCCCCACTGTAAATGCGGGAAAGAGAAAAAAAAATGGAGATCTTCATTGTTCCTGCAGAGATCCATCCCCTGCCCCTCCCCCCGCCCCGCTGTACACTCAAACTGCGTATTAACATTAATTTTCAGCATTACTGAGAAAAAATCCAGTTATGATTTTGGTGCACGAACAGTTATCGAACATAACCTCGAACAGCCGAATTTTTCTCAAATTGTTCGTGTTCGCCGAACGGCTCGAACACCGCCCAAAACAGCTCGAATTTGAGATTGGCGAACAGTTCGAGTAGAACAACGCTCATCTCTACATAGGAGTTCTACATAGCAGAAAGAAATACAAGAACTCAATGTTTCAAGTACAAAAACAGTAAGTCTTTATTGAATAAATACATACAATGATTAAAAGCAAATAAAAAAGAGATATTCTGCAGAGAAAAATAAGGTGTTTTTTTGCTTGTTCAGTACATATTCAGAATGAAGTATTTATGGCGCAATGTTATTATATAGTACACACGACTACAGAAAACATGTAGCATCTATCCTAGGTACAAATATGACCCAAATGGAGAAATATATAGAGTGTAGGGAGCCTCCAGACTGGGAAGCAGTTTGTTCATTAATTAGTTATCCTCCATACCCCCCACCGGTCTTGAGCCATTTGGTACATTGGGGGGGGAAGAATTTGTGAAAATAGGTGGACGTATGCAGATTAAAAATGTGTGGGGTGCTTCTGCAACAAGCAGTATAGTTGTGGGTTTTAAGGTGTCTATTGATGAACAACATGTCTTCCTAAGGGGAGTCTGTCCCTATCCCTACAATGGGTTCCTTCTTGGGGCCAGGGTGCAGCCATAGGCCAAAACCAATTCAGGTAATCGCTTCTCGACCTTTTGGCTAAGATCAAGTGTAGTATCTTTTTTTATCAGTTTAATATCTGATACGTCCCCTATATGTCCACCTATTTTCACACATTCTCCTCTCCTCTCCCCCCTAATTTCCCACGCGCCTCAAGACCTGGAAGGGTGGGGGGTAGAGTGGGTAACTAATTATTGAACAAACGAGCAGCGGTCCCCCCTGCTTCCCATTCTGTAGGTTTCCTAGAGACTGAAGCTGGCTGCTGCAGCACAGCTAGATAAAAGCCAGGAGCCCATTATGACACATGCAATGTCTGTTCCATTCCTCCATTCTTGCATTATTCCATTGTGCCCTTGTTAGGGGGCAATGGAACAATGGGACAATGTAATAATGAAAGAATGCAAGAATGGATGAATGGAACAGACATTGTACATTGCACCTGTAGGGAGCATACAGACTTGGAGGCAGGGGGGACCGCTGCTCGTTTTTTCAAAAATTCTTCATCCTAGTCTCTAGGCTTCCTTCAGACTGAAGCTGGATGCCCCCTGAGGAAGTCAAGTGATGAATCGTGCGTAGGGGACGAGGGACTTTGCATCACGCTGGTGCCTGCTTTGGATTTTTGCTGCGGTATGTTACCATTGTTATTTTGACTACTAGAACTTATAATTGATTATGGATTAACATACGGGTTAACAGCTATATATTAGCACACTTTATAAATAGCAGAATATCCTATGCAGATGCATACCTTGGATTAGATGCAATTCATAGTCCCTCACAGTTTGGAGGTGCTTTTTAATTTGTATGTCCTTATGTGTATTTAAAATAATAAACTTTGTGTTTGTTGAATCAGTTTGGTCTTCGGTTGTATTTATCGGATACAGACCAAATTATTTGATATCAATGGTTATGTTCTGTCAGCAACTCTATTAGAGTTTGTAGGACAAATATGTTTTTTTGATTATAATTGAAGATGGATGCTGCAGCATTGCCATATAAAAGCCAGGAGCCCATTATGACACGTGCAATATCTGTTCCATTCTTCCATTCTTGCATTCTGGCATTATTCCATTGACCCATTGTTCCATTGCCCCCTAACAATGGGGCAATGGAATAATGCAAGAATGGAATAATGGAACAAACATTGCACGTGTCAAACTGATAAGAAAAGATACTACACCATTCTTTCTACTCTTATGCATTATTTCACGTTTAAGTTTCTCCATTTTGGAATTCCAGATAAACAAAAAAATACATCTAAGAGGTAACAAAACTGTCTTAACAATTAAAATCTTCCCTTCTATCGTTAATAATCTTAATCCCCAGAAAGATGTTTTCTTTGACATTTTTTCCAAAACAGTTTCCCTACTAAGCGTGCCATCGTTCTCCTTATTAAAGAAAATTCCCCAAATTTTCACTATGTCTCTTTTTAACATTATCTGAGGTAGACGGTATCCCAGTTACCAATAATCAAACATTCCGTTTTATTAAAATTCAATTTAAAACCAGACGCCTGACTAAAAAACTCTGTGCACCTTACCGCCCTCCGGAGGGAAGCAGGGTCTGTGCACACAACTGTCACGTCATCCATATAACTGAAAACTTTAATTTGATTTCCACCTCCACCTAGAATAGGAACCCCTCTGATCACCTTGTCCCTTCGTAATGAACACAGGGGTGGTTCCATGGCACAGATAAACAACAATGGCGAGAGAGGGCATCCCTGCTTCACTCCGGGCTCCAAAGGCACTCCATTTGTTAAAAAAACCATTAAGAGAGATTTGGCTAAAACAATATAAAAGCATAATACAATGTAAAAACACATTAGGGATAGCCACTCTCTGTAAAACATTAAAAAGAAATTTATGAGAAACCCTATCAAAAGCTTTGTTAAAAGAGCAAGATTTTGATCCCGATCCCTAGAGTACCAGATTACATCAAGTATCACATTAAGAACTTCAGCTATACTTCTACCTGGTACACCACACACTTGCTCTGGTCAGATCAACTTGGCTTTTACTGTTTTTAGACAATTTGCGATAATTTTAGCTAGTACCTTGTAATCTGTGTTAAAGAGAGTTATAGGTCTCCAATTCACCAATTCTTTCCGATCTCCTTTTTTATAAATCAGAGACACCACTCCCCTCCTCCATGACCACGGCAACTGTTTATGACGCGCCCCCTGGGCCATATTCTTTAGGGGGAATATCCGGAGCCGGATCAGATGGGAGTTGTAGTCTTCCGAGTGGCTGTGACCCGGTCCGTGCCCAGGGTGTCAAACTCAGTTGTATGTGGCAGTCCTACAGATGTTATTAAGTTCTTTATTGTCGACTACGCCACCCGTTGTATTGCGGTCACTATGGCAGGGTCCGCTGAGGCTGATGGTGTAGGTGCAGCTTTTGGTGGTATAACCCCCAACGGGTGGGGTATAGCCTCAGGGGGTCAGGTGCAGAGGATGGGGGTTGTGGTGGTGCAGCATAGATGTTAAAAGAAGACAGAGTCGGGTTGTGCAGTTTAGGGTATTTACTCACTGCTGATGTTCCGGTCACTCCAGCTTCAAGTGACCACCCGAGCCGTGCTGCGTCCACCAGGTCCTGGATCCAGCCAACCCCCAAACAAGTCCGGAGCGTGACCCTGAGCTCTCCTTCTGTCCTTTCCTCTGGCCGTCCCCACAAGTGATCCACCCAGGTCCAGCTCCCTCGGGCCTTCTGTTGGGAGACCCTTGGCCTTGGGTTCCCTGACCCTCCACGTGGTATGCCTTCGGGGTGGATGTGGTGGGTGGCCGTGGCAGACGCTGCCCACGGCCTCCGGTCTCTGGCTAGGGTGTGCTTTTGCCCCCACCAGCTTGGGATCCGGTACCCTTTTGCCAACTCTTCACCCGCTGATGGACTTTGGGTTCTCAGAGTTCCTTTTCTGTTTCCCCCTCTGGGTCTTTCTTGCTTTCTCCTCTCTCTCTCTCTCTGGGGCTTCTCTGCTCTCTGCTCTCCTCCTCTGCAAAGACTGACTGACCCTGATCTTTGATGGTGCCCACCTTATATACACCCTCTATGTGTGAGCTCAGGCAACCAGCACCCAATGAGCTCCTATCTTTACCCAGGCTGCTCCCCCTATCTGCCCCTACACTACTTGGGATGTACCACCCCCCTCCCACTCCAGCCAGGAACAGACTCGGTCGTACCTGCACATTTCTAAGTGGGAGTACCGTCGGTCTGCTCCTCGGAAATGGGATGTGTGTAGTGCTTGCAGCCTACCGAGCTCAGATCCACACTCCATCCTTACCCGGGAGTGGAATATCACACCTCTGGGTTGAGGTGCAATACCCCTGTAGCAGCCGAATCCTCAGGGTGCTACATTTACAAACAAAAACATCTTTAAATAGCACAAAAAGGTCCTCTTTTAAAATGTCCCAAAAAGTAAGATACAATTCTACAGGCAACTCATCACACCAGGTGCTTTCCCTTTTGAAAAACTTTTAAAGGTAACATACAGTTCTTCTAAAACAATATTTCATTCTAAAAACACCTGATCAGCAGAATTCAGCTTAAAATCAAGGACATTAAGAGCTTTAGATAAAAAGGACTCATCAACACACTTTTCACTAAAAAGAAGCTTATTAAAATGAAAAGCAGCTTTTAGCATTCCTGACATAGATGTTTCTCCCTCTAAGTTAGTAATTATTTCTCTTCTATTCATAACTTTTTTGAAAAAGAAGCACGAACACTTTTCCACCTCCTCCAAATGTTGCACTCTAGAATTAAAAATTATCTCCTTCCCTTTCTGATCTATGCATACTTGTATTTCTGCTTTCAACTCTGCCATATCTTCATCTACCTCAAAACCCAACTCCTTAATTTTAAATAGTGTCTGCATTCTAGTGTTCAAATCATTAAAACATTGTTTCTTTTCCCTAGCTTTCCATCTTCCTACCAAAATAAAAAACATTTTAACCTTTTTTTTTACATTTTCCCACCAGATTGGCATTGGAATGCCAGGAGGTCTCTGCTGTTGCCATCCACGATAAGCCTTACCAAACTGTTGTCGAATCTGGGGGTCCTCCAACAGGTGAGTACCCAACCGCCAAAGACCCTTATTAACCCTCTGTTTATCTTGATAATTAAGGTGCATCTCTAGAACCCTATGATCAGAGAACACATTTGGCGTTAAAACAAACTGTAAAGGATTAAAATCTTCAGATAAAATAAAAAGTCAATCCTGGAGGACACTCCCCTTCCAGACCACGTATAACCAGGGTCTGTTGGCGAGAGCGCCCTCCATGCATCACACAACTTAAAATTAGTTAACATATCCATAAGCAGGTAAGTTGACTTATCTAGTTTACGGAGAGGATCACCACCTCCCCGCTGTTCTCTTACATGCAAACAATTAAAATCACCGTCAACTAAAAGAGGAGATGATCCGGTGCAAAATAAAGGCAAGACCTCAAAAAGTTGAATCCTCTCCTGCTTATCGGGAGGGGCATAAACATTCATTATACGAAACATAAAACCATTAAAGTTAAAATGCACCAATATAGTCATGCCTGGTTATATTTCTATTACATCATTTGTAATAATATTTGTTCCTCAGCAAAGCAATCCTACTCCCGCAGACTTATTTTTATTTGAACCGGACCACACAGAGGGGCCCAGCTTCCAATCACTTTTAATGTCATCATATTTCAAATCATATTGTAGGCCACATTCCTGTAAAATACAAACATCGAAATCAATCGTCTCAAGATATGAAAATAAAGCAACCCTACAGACTGGGCTCTTTAATGATCTCACATTAAGAGAGATGAGTTTCAAGGTAGGCATCCGAACCCAGAGGATGAATCATCCATAACATCATTTGAATTGAAGACTTGGATTTCCTCCTCAGATGACACACTGGAATCGACCCGATGGTGGGGTCAGAGGCCGTAGTCGGATAGGTCACAGTCCCCAGCCAAAGTTCTCCTCGATTCAGATTAACTTCCGGTGACTCCGGGCCTTTTACACTCCGCCTTTTCTTTCCACTAGGCTCCACCAAATCACTGGAACAGTCATCGTCGTCGTCTGCTGGCGGGGTCTGGTCCATCTGGGAAAGATCCCCCTGCACAATCCGCTGGAAAATCACCTGAAAAAAAAAAAACCCTGGTCTGGCTGGCAAGTCTCCCTGAAGGACCCCGGGGCCATCGATACGGGCCCCCTGCAGCCAACTGTGCAGGGGCACCCAGCTCCAACCCAACAGGGCAAATAAGAGTCGTCGAAGCAGAGGTTTCCCCCTGCTCCGACACAAGGGTGGTCGAGGTGTCCTTTACCTCCATACTTTTGGCCTTCGCCGTAGGAGCAACAGGCTTCCCTTTCGAAGCTCTGACCACCGATGCCTGTCTATCAGTTGGAGCCAATGGACGAATCGGCCCAGCCCTAGAAGATTATTTAATACCTTGGGCTCCTCCGGATCTTCCAGGAGACCCTGCAGCCTCGGCGTAGGTCTGGGATTTTGCTCTATTGGGGCAGTTCCGGAACATATGCCCGTCATAACCGCAGAGATTACATCTTCTGCCCAGAGGACAATCCTTCATTTGGTGCCCATAGTGGCTACAGTTGTTGCAGCGGTCCACCTTTCTGTCTCTGCAAGATGTCTGTGTATGTCCCATCTTTCCACAGTTCCTACAGGACATTGGCATTCCGGGATAAAACAAATACCCTCTGCTCTTACCAATGACAAAAGTTGATGAAGAGTGCTGCATTCCCCCAAATCCGTTAGGATCTCTCTTCAAACACACCAAGAACTTCCTCTTGCCACACCAAAATCCCACAGCGTTCATGACTTCTCCTTGGTAGCGCAATTCATCACAGTGGTGCCGCAAGTAAGTAGCGATCCACGTCCACATAGGGATCTCATCATATGCAAATAGGAGACAAAAAGTTAGATCATCAAGTTTACCTTTTGCACCAGTTGTTGGCAGCATCCCTTGGTCTTAAAGGTGATAGTGTAGGTTCCCTTGTATTCATTATCCTGGAAGCAAAATGTATCTCTCCTCCGGAACTCCAAGACTCCAAGCAAGATCTTATGGCAAATGATGGAAAGATTCTTCAGCTTCCTAGCGTCTTCACGAACTTCAATGCGCATAGTATTCTTCATCCGGGCATCACCCGATGAGTATGTAAGTGTGGCACCCCAGGGGTCTGGTTGCCACAGTAATAGAAATATTATGTCTGAGAGCAAGTGGGAGGCTTCTCTGGTCAGGAGCCCTAAGCATGCAACACTGCCTGCCCAGACCTGGGAGGGGAGGAATCTGCCCTTATAAACTGGGTCTGGGGCGGGATTAAGTCAGTCAGAGCCTAGTGAGTGAAGTCCCAGACAGAGACGCAGTCAGGTCTGGAGGACAGCAGACACAGGGAAAGCAAGAACTAGGAGCTCTGTAGGAGCAGGAGCGAGTGCCAGAGGCTGGAAGCTAGATAGCTCGCCTTGGCTGAAGACACTAAACCCGGACACAGAGTCCGAGGCTGTGGGGACATCCAGGTCCAGCAGCAGAATCCAACCGGCAGGGGATTCCATGTCCTCTGGCCATAGAAGCCCGGAGGCACGGTCACAAGCAAAGGACCAGCACCGCCATCGTGAAGCGGAGGCTAACGGAAGGCCCCAAGTCACCGGCCATACGGGTGAGCACCACACGGTATACTCAGGGACGTGGGCTACTTCTACCCGCATAGAGCAAGGTAGCCAGGAAAGAGTGCAGATAGTCGGGGAGGCCTACAACTCCACCTGGCCAGGGGAGATCCTACTTGCTTACAGACTGACCAGGCCCCTACTGCTAACCAGTACTCCCGGGAGGGTCTGCGTTATTCCATCAGTAAAGACCCTGAACTGCACCACACGTCTCTGTGTTTCATCGCCGCACCAGCACCATCAGTACTGGGACGCTCACACCATCACTCCCATCATCCACACTAGCTGCCCTGAGGCAATACTTCTCCCGTGGGGAGTTATCCCATACTTGGCTGCGCTTACAACATCATCCTCAGCGGTCTGCAGCGCAGCGGCGGTCCCCACTGACCGCAATCCACGGGTGGCGGAGTCGGACATTGTTATTACCTAAGACTGCCACTGGTTTGACCGCCCTGGGCACGGACCGGGTCACCGCCACACTGAGACTACAACCCCCAGCGATCCGGCTCCGGGTATCCCCTGCACAACACAGGCCCAGGGGGCGCGTCATAAGTATAGTCGGAATTCTCCACGAAGAAAAGCACACCGACTGTAAGAAAAAAAAGACATAAGCCTTTAGGTGATCACCCCTTGTTGCCCCCAGACTAATCCTCTCTCTCAAAAGCAGCAGGGGGTGAAGTCCCTCCTAAGAGAAACAATCCCCGCAGGCCAAGAGAGAGGGTACCGAGGGCACCTAAATCGACCAGACCACACAGGAAAACCTGAAAGATTGTGCCAAAAGGCCGAGAAGCGATTACCTGGATTGGTTTTGGCCTCTGGCTGCACCCTGGCCGCAAGAAGGCACCCATTGTAGGGATAGGGACAAACACTCCCCTTAGGAAGACATGTTGTTCATCAATAGACACCTTAAAACCCACAACTATACTGCTTGTTACAGATCCACCCCACACGTTTTTAATATGCATAAGTCCACCTATTTTCACACATTACCCTCCCCTCCCCCAATGTCCCACGCACCTTAAGATGGGTGGGGCGGGGGTAGAGAGGATAACTAATTAATGAACAAACGAGCAGTGGTCCCCCCTACTTCCCAGTCTGTAGGCTCCCTACAGACTGAAGTTGGCTGCTGCAGCACTGCCAGATAAAAGCCAGGAGCCCATTATGACATGTGCAATGTCTGTTCCATTCTTCCATTCTTGCATTATTCCATTGTCCCATTGTTCCATTGCCCCCTAACAATGGGACAATAGAATAATGCAAGAATGGAACAGACATTGCACATGTCATAATGGGCTCCTGGCTTTTATCAAGCTGTGCTGCAGCAGCCAGCTTCAGTCTGTAGGGAGCCTACAGACTGGGAAGCAGGGGGGACCGCTGCTCGTTTGTTCAAAAATTAGTTACCCTCTCTACCCCCCACCCTTCCCGGTCTTGAGGAACGTGGGACATTAGGGGGGAGAGGAGAGGAGAATGTGTGAAAATAGGCGGACATGTAGGGGACGTATCAGATATTAAACTGATAAGAAAATATACTACACTTGATCTTAGCCAAAAGACCGAGAAGCGATTACCTGAATTGGTTTTGGCCTATGGCTGCACCCTGGCCCCAAAAAGGCATCCATTGTAGGGGTAGGGACAAAGACTCCCCTTAGGAAGACATGTTGTTCATCAATAGACACCTTAAAACCCACAACTATACTGCTTGTTGCAGATGCACCCCACACGTTTTTAATCTGCATGAGTCCACCTATTTTCACACATTCTCCCCCTCCCCCAATGTCCTACGTGCCTCAAGACTGGGTGGGGGGCAAGAGAAGATGACTAATTAATGAAAAAACGAGCAGCGGTCTCTCTCCTTCCCAGTCTGTACGCTCCCTACCGACTGAAGCTGGCTGCTGCAGCACTGCCAGAAAAAAGCCAGGAGACCATTATGACACGTGCAATGTCTGTTCCATTCTTGCATTATTCCATTGTCCCATTGTTCCATTGCCCCCTAACAATGGGACAATGGAATAATGCAAGAATGGAAGTATGGAACAGACATTGCACATGTTATAATGGGCTCCTAGCTTTTATCTAGCTGTGCTGCAGCAGCCAGCTTCAGTCTGTAGGGATCCTACAGACTGGGAAGCAGGGGTAACCGCTGCTCGTTTGTTCAATAATTAGTTATCCTCTCAACCCCCCACCCTTCCTGGTCTTGCTGCGCGTGGGACATTAGGGGGGACAGGAGAATGTGTGAAAATACGTGGACGTACAGTACAGACCAAAAGTTTGGACACACCTTCTCATTTAAAGATTTTTCTGTATTTTCATGACTATGAAAATTGTACATTCACACTGAAGGCATAAAAACTATGAATTAACACATGTGGAATTATATACTTAACAAAAAAGTGTGAAACAACTGAAAATATGTCTTATATTCTAGGTTCTTCAAAGTAGCCACCTTTTGCTTTGATGACTGGTTTGCACACTCTTGGCATTCTCTTGATGAGCTTCAGGTGGTAGTCACCGGAAATGGTTATCACTTCACAGGTGTGCCCTGTCAGGTTTAATAAGTGGAATTTCTTGCCTTATAAATGGGGTTGGGACCATCAATTGTGTTGTGCAGAAGTCAGGTGGATACACAGCTGATAGTCCTACTGAATAGACTGTTAGAATTTGTATTATGGCAAGAAAAAAGCAGCTAATTAAAGAAAAATGAGTGGCCATCATTACTTTAAGAAATGAAGGTCAGTTAGTCCGAAAAATTGGGCAAACTTTGAAAGTGTCCCCAAGTGCAGTTGCAAAAACCATAAAGCGCTACAAAGAAACTGGCTCACATGAGGACCACCCCAGGAAAGGAAGACCAAGAGTCACCTCTGCTTCTGATGATAAGTTTATCCGAGTCACCAGCCTCAGAAATCGCAGGTTAACAGCAGCTCAGATTAGAGACCAGGTCAATGCCACACAGAGTTCTAGCAGCAGACACATCTCTACAACAACTGTTAAGAGGAGACTTTGTGCAGCAGGCCTTCATGGTAAAATAGCTGCTAGGAAACCACTGCTAAGGACAGGCAACAAGCAGAAAAGACTTGTTTGGGCTAAAGAACACAAGGAATGGACATTAGACCAGTGGAAATCTGTGCTTTGGTCTGATGAGTCCAATTTGAGATCCTTGATTCCAACCACCGTGTCTTTGTGCGATGCAGAAAAGGTGAACGGATGGACTCTACATGCCTGGTTCCCACCGTGAAGCATGGAGGAGGAGGTGTGATGGTGTGGGGGTGCTTTGCTGATGACACTGTTGGGGATTTATTCAAAATTGAAGGCATACTGAACCAGCATGGCTTCCACAGCATCTTGCAGCGGCATACTATTCCATCCGGTTTGCGTTTAGTTGGACCATCATTTATTTTTCAACAGGACAATGACCCCAAACACACCTCCAGGCTATGTAAGGGCTATTTGACCAAGAAGGAGAGTGATGGGGTGCTACGCCAGATGACCTGGCCTCCACAGTCACCAGACCTGAACCCAATCAAGATGGTTTGGGGTGAGCTGGACCGCAGAGTGAAGGCAAAAGTGCCAACAAGTGCTAAGCATCACTGGGAACTCCTTCAAGATTGTTGGAAGATCATTTCCGGTGACTACCTCTTGAAGCTCATCAAGAGAATGCCAAGAGTGTGCAAAGCAGTCATCAAAGCAAAAGGTGGCTACTTTGAAGAACCTAGAATATAAGACATATTTTCAGTTATTTCACACTTTTTTGTTAAGTATATAATTCCACATGTGTTAATACATAGTTTTGATGCCTTCAGTGTGAATGTACAATTTTCATAGTCATGAAAATACAGAAAAATCTTTAAATGAGAAGGTGTGTCCAAACTTTTGGTCTGTACTGTATATGGGACGTATCAGATATTAAACTGATAAGAAAAGATACTACACTTGATCTTAGCCAAAAGGCTGAGAAGCGATAACCTGAATTACCGTTACCTTTAAGCCTTTAATGTTCTTCAAGACATCAACGCAAATTTGGTCCAAACCGATTTCTTCTTCATGACCTGCAGTCACCTTCAGACGGACCGAGTCCTCTAATCCACATGCTTTCTCCACCATTTTTACAGCAGATAAACATAATCGCCGCTCAATCGCACACTAGAGTCCCACAGGGGGAAACCTGGTCACAACTGCCCTCCAAACAACACCAGCAGCAGAAAAACACCACTGATCTTGCCGAAAGGTCGAGAAACGATTACCTGAATTGGTTTTGGCCTATGGCTGCACCCTGACCCCAAAAAGGCACCCATTGAAGGGATAGGGACAAAGACTCCCCTTAGGAAGACATGTTCATCAATAGACACCTTAAAACCCACAACTATACTGCTTGTTGCAGATGCACCCCACACGTTTTTAATCTGCATAAGTCCACCTATTGTCACACATTCCCCCCCCCAATGTACCACGTGCCTCAAGACCGGGGGGGGAGGTAGAGAGGATAACTAATTAATGAATAAATGAGCAGCGGTCCCCCCTGCTTCCCAGTCAGTAGGCTTCCTACAGACTGAAGCAGGATGCTGCAGCACTGCCAGATAAAAGCCAGGAGCCCATTATGACAGGTGCAATGTCTGTTCCATTCTTCCATTCTTGCATTGTTCCATTGTCCCATTGTTCCATTGCACCCTAACAACAGGACAATGGAATAATGCAAGAATGGAAGAATGGAACAGACATTGCACGTGTCATAATGGTCTCCTGGCTTTTATCTAGCTGCACTGCAGCAGCCAGCTTCAGTCTGTAGGGAGTCTACAGACTGTGAAGCAGGGGGTCCGCTGCTCGTTTGTTCAATAATTAGTTACACTCTCTACCCCCCACCCTTCCCAGTCTTGAGGCGTGTGGGACATTAGGGGGGAAAGGAGAGGAGAATGTGTGTAAATAAGTGGACGTTTAGAGAACGTATCTGATACTAAACTGATAAGAAAAGATACTACACTAGATCTTAGCCAAAAGGCCAAGAAGCGATTTCCTGAATTGGCATTGGCCTATGGCTGCAAACTAGCCCCAAGAAGTCACCCATTGTAGGGATAGGGACAAAGACTCCCCTTAGGAAGACATGTTGTTCATCAATAGACACCGTAAAACCCACAACTATACTGCTTGTTGCAGAAGCAACCCACATGCTTTTAATTTGCATTAGTCCATATATTTTCACACATTCTCCCCCTCTCAATGTCCCACATGCCTCAAGACACAGGGGGGGGGGAGGGGTTAGAGAGAATAACTAATTAATGAACAAACGAGTAGCGGTCCCCCTGCTTCTTAGTCTGTAGGCTCCCTACAGACTGAAGCTGGCTGCTTCAGCACTGCCAGATAAAAGCCAGGAGCCCATTATGACACGTTCAATGTCTGTTCCTAACAATGGGACAATGGAATAATGCAAGAATAGAAGAATGGAACAGCACGTGTCATAATGGGCTCCTGGCTTTTATATAGCTGCGCTGAAGCTGCCAGCTTCAGTCTGTAGGGAGCCTACAGACTGGGAAGCAGGGGGGACCTGCTCGTTTGTTTAATATTTATATACCCTTTTTACCCCCCACCACTCCCAGTCTTGAGGTGCGTGGGACATTAGGGGAGAGAGGAGAGGAGAATGTGTGAAAATAGGTCGACATATAGGGGACGTATCAGATATTAAAATGAAAAGAAAAGATAATACACTTTATCTTAGCCAAAAGGCCGAGAAGCGATTACCTGAATTGGTTTTGGCCTATGGCTGCACCCTGGCCCCAAGAAGGCACCCATTGTAGGGATAGGGACAAAGACTTCCCTTAGGAAGACATGTTGTTCATCAATAGACACCTTAAAACTCACAGCTATACTGCTTGTTGCAGACTCACCCCACACATTTTAATTTGCCTAAGTCCACCTATTTTCACACATCCCCCCCCCAATGTACCACGCGCCTCAAGACTGGGGGGGGGTAGAGAGGGTAACTAATTAATGAACAAATGAGCAACGTTCCCCCCTGCTTTCCAGTCTATAGGCTCCCTACAGACTGAAGCTGGCTGCTGCAGCACTGCCAGATAAAACCCAGGAGCCCATTATGACAATTGCAATGTATGTACCATTTTTCCATTCTTGCATTATTCCATTGTCCCATTGTTCCATTGCCCCCTAACAATGGGACAATGTAATAATGCAAGAATAGAAGAATGGAACAGACATTGCACGTGTCATAATGGGCTCCTGGCTTTTATATAGCTGTGCTGCAGCAGCCAGCTGCAGTCTGTAGGGAGCCTACAGACTGGGAAGCAGGGGGGACTACTACTCGTTTGTTCAATAATTAGTTACCCTTTCTACCCCCTCACCCTTCGCGGTCTTGAGGCACGTGGGACATTAGGGGGAGAGGAGAATTTGTTAAAATAGGTGGACGTATAGGGGACGTATCAGATATTAAACTGAAAAGAAAACAGACTACTCTTGATCTTAGCCAAAAGGCTGAGAAGCGATAATCTGAATTGGTTTTGGCCTATGGCTGCACCCTGGTCCCAAGAAGGCACCCATTTTAGGGATAGCGACAAATACTCCCCTTAGGAAGACATGTTGTTCATCAATAGTCATCTTAAAACCCACAACTACACTGCTTGTTGCAGATGCACTCCAAACTTTTTTAATAAGTCCAACTATTTTCACACATTATTTCCCCCCCAAATGTCCCACGTGCCTCAAGACCTGGGGGGGGGGGCTAGAGAGGATAACTAATTAATGAACAAACGAGCAGCGGTCCCCCCTGCTTCCCAGTCTGTAGGCTTCCTACAGACTGAAGCTGTCTGCAGCAGCACAGACAGATAAAAGCCAGGAGCCCATTATGACACGTGCAATGACGGTTCCATTTTTGCATTATTCCATTCTCCCATTGTTCCATTGCCCCCTAACAATGGGACAGTGGAATAATGCAAGATTGCAAGAATGGAAGAATGGTACATACATTGCACGTGTTATAATGGGCTCCTTGCTTTTATATAGCTGTGCTGCAGCAGCCAGCTTCAGTCTGTAGGAAGCTTACAAACCTAATAATGAACAAACGAGCAGCAGTCCCCGCTGCATCCAACTCTGTAGGATCCCTACAGGTTCAATGTGCAATGTCTGTTCCATTCTTTCATTCTTGCATTCTTTCATTATTACATTGTCCCATTGTTCCATTTCCGCCTAACAATGGGAAAATGGAATAATCCAAGAATGGAAGAATGGAACATACATTGCACGTTTCATAATGGGCTCCTGGCTTTTATCTAGCTGTGCTGCAGCAGCCAGTTTCAGTCTGTAGGAAGCCTACAGACTGGGAAGCAGGGGGCACTGCTGCTCATTTGTTCAATAATTAGTTAACCTCTCTACCCCCCACCCTTCCCGGTCTTGAGGTGCGTGGGTAATTAGGGGGGGAGAGGAGAATGTATGAAAATAGGTGGACGCATAGGGGACATATCAGATATTAAACAGATAAGAAACAATGGAACAATGGAATAATGCAAGAATGGAAGAATGGAACAGACATTGCACGTGTCATAATGGGCTCCTGGCTTTTATCTAGCTGTGCTGCAGCAGCCAGCTTCAGTCTGTAGGGAGCCTACAGACTGGGAAGCAGGGGGGACCGCTGCTCGTTTGTTCAATAATTAGTTACCCTCTCTACCCCCCACCCTTCCCAGGCTTGAGGCGCGTGGGACATTAGAGGGAAGAGGGAAGGAGAATGTATGAAAATAGGTGGACGTAAGGGGGACGTATCAGATATTAAACTGATAAGAAAAGATACTATACTTGATATTGCTTATTGCAGATGCACCCCACACGTTTTTAATCTGCATAAGTCCACCTATTTTCACACATTCTCCCCTTTCCCCAATGTCCCACGGGCCTCAAGACCGTGTGGGGTGTAGAGAGGATGACTAATTAATGAACAAATGAGCAGCGGTTACCCCTGCTTCCCAGTCTGTAGGCTCACTACAGACTGAAGCTGGCTGCTGCAGCACTGCCAGAAAAACCCAGGAGCACATTATGACACGTGCAATGTCTGTTCCATTCTTCCTTTGTTGCATTCTTGCATTATTCATTTGTCCCATTGTTCCATTGTCACCTAAGAATGGGTAATGGAATAATGCAAGAATGGAAGGATAGTACAGACATTGCACGTGTGATAATGGGCTTCTGGCTTTTATCTAGCTGTGCTGCAGCAGGGAGCTTGAGTCTGTAGGAAGCCTACAGGCTCGAATGAAGGGGGGACCTCTGCTCATTTGTTCAATAATTAGTTACACTCTCTACCCCCCACCCTTCCTGGTCTTGAGGCGCGTTGGGCATTAGAGGGGAGAGGAAAATGTGTGAAAATAGGTCGACTTATAGGGGACGTATCAGATATTAAACTGATAAGAAAAGATTTTTTTTTTCCTCAGATTAAGACCCACATTAATTTATGCATCATAGCGCATATTCACATAACGGGTTCTCAAATCATCATTCGGAAAAACAAAGTCCAAAAAACACAACCCCGCAATTAACTGTTAAGTTCTGTAAGAAGTTCAATGTGAAAAGTTCCAGGGAGCTTCTGCTGCTGTCTCACCGTACCTTTTTCTATCCAATAAATAGACATAAAAAAGTCTTGTAAGAAAAATCCTTCTGCATTCCATGGGGGAAAGAACAATCTTTTTAAAAATCACCAAATTCAGAACGTCCCATAAAACCTCTTTATATGTGGCAAAAATAATCCAGCTTGCCCGCTTCCTTTGTGAGTACTTAAAATCTTGACCTATTAAAATCCTTTCAAAATCAAAACAGTGAAAACCAACTAAAGCAACAAACATACGTGACAACAGGGTAAAAACTTTTTTAGCAAAAAAACAGTCCCAACAAATATGCTGTATCATTTCCACATTATTGCAAACTCCCCTAGGGTATAAATCTTGATCCTTTATCTCCCGTCCATTCAAAAAAGCCCTTGTTGGCAAGCATCCATGCAACGCCATCCAGGTAACATCCTTCTGTCTGTTGCTGATTCCAGGCATGAAAAAAAGCTTCCACACTTGTCCAGACTGTTCAATATTACAAAACGGCACATCACATAACACCTCCTTCTTCTTAATACCTGAGACAATTTGCTTTTTGTCAGGTCTAACCAAGGAGCTTATCCCATTTTGATCATAGAAGGACCTAAGCACCACATAAAAAATTGGTATCACAAACTAAACTGGTTTTCTTAAGTCCTTCTCATACCAGCTCCACTTCTGGAAAAGCCGTCCTGCTAAATATTTGCATATGTCCGCAGTCCTGTTCTTGCACTGGGATAATTTATAAATATTCAAAAAATAATGCATTCTTAAAAATAAGTCAATGTTAGGAAAATCACAACCCCCATTTTCCACAGAACACATAACCATTCCTCTTCTAAGTTTTTCCATTTTGGACCCCCAAAAAAACACAAACCGTTTCCTTGTCACTCTCTTGGTCCAAAGAACAGCAGGCGGAAAAATCAAAGCGGTGTACAGCGGAAGCGGGAGAATCACAGACTTGACTATCAGCACTTTCCCTCTCAGTGACAGGTTCCTTAGTTTTCAAAAGTTCAACTTCTGATCCATTTTGTCTTCTAGAATCTTCAGGCTGTTTTTCCCTTTCAGCTCCTTCTCGAAGATGACACCAAGAACCTCAATTTCCTCCCTACTCTCCATTCTTGCCAACTTAACCTCAACCTGCCTCCCAAAGTTACAAAGCTGGCACTTGCCCCAATTCACAGCCATACCAGCCACACAGCAAAAGATCCTAACATGCAAATTCACTCTATTAAGATCCGCTTGTGTACCCCAAGTAAAAACAATATCGTCCATATAACTTAAAGACTTGACTGGACCCCCCGGATCCCCAAGGAATAAAAACACCAGTCACACACTTGTCAAATTGCACACTTTTTAAAAGGGCCTCCAACACACAAATAAAAAGGATTGGTGACAGAGAACAACCCTGCCTAACTTCCGATAAAATATTAAAACTTGATGCGCCCCCTGGGCCATGGGGTACTCGATAGCCGGGCCGGTCGATGCTGGGGAAAAGTAAAAGGGGAATAAAGTTTTTAGAGTTAATGTTTGTGACGCCACCTGTGGTATGCGGCTATATGGGGTCGCCGCTGCGGTGCAGATTCTCTGGAGCTGATGGTGACGCAGCAGAGTTGGTTCAGCTCTCCACAGGTAGAGCTAAGCTCCAGGGCAGGATATAGTGATACTATGAGGTAGATTTTGTTGGTGCTGTGTAATGCAGGGCTGGTGATGGTGCAACAATAATTCCAGGACACAGTGGGGTGCAGTCTTCAGGTTTTACTCACAGTTGTTCAAGGATCAAGGTTACAAGGGCCAGTGTGTAACCTCCCACGTCGTCCTGTGTCCTCCAGGGAAGGGGTTCAGCAATCTCTCAAGTTTCTCAGAAGTACTTAAATGGGACCCAATTCTGTGTGCCTTTCCCGGTCGTCTTCCCTGCACTGGCTCTCACCTTCCTGTCCTGCGCCTCACAATCAGTGTCCCAAGACAGTGGCCTTGGGCCTTGTCGGACGACCTGCAATCCCCTGGATCCTATGTGGCCACCTTTTCGGCGATGTAATTGTGGTTGTTGGCTGCAGAACCTTGAAAATGCAGCATCCTCCGGTTATCTAGCTGAGCCTGGTTGTTCTCCACTAGTTAGGTGCCGGTCCCCTCTACTGCGACCTGATTCCTCCACGTCCGTGTGAATTCGGGAGAACGGGTGGCTTCCTGCACTCACCGTGCCCCTGGGATCCCCTCGGTTCCTCCTGGAGCCCTCCTCTCTGCTCCTCTCTTCTCTTCAGTCTCTCCTCCTGGGCCTCTCAGACTGGGCCCTGCTCCTTTCTCCACTCCTCCTGAGCTCCTGCTCCCAACTCTCTCTCCTCTGAACTGGACTTCTTCTATCCTCCTTCAAGATGGTTCCCTTCCTTCTTATAATCCCACTGACGGTGCTCCCCTGAACTACTTCCTCCACCCACCTCCTCTACCTAGTTCCACCCTCAAGCTAAGGATCAGGGACTGTGCTCTCCCTTATGAGCAATCTCGCCCTTCCCTACTGAAGTGGAGTGTATTGGATGTGGGTGTGTGGGTCCCGGGTAGTACTCCCTCCTTACCTGAGAGTGGGGTACCACACCTCTGGGTGAGATACAGTACCTCTGTGGTGACTGAACTCGCAGGGGCGCCACAAACTCACAGGCCCATTAACTAAAATCTGGACACTAACCCCACAGTAAAAACTGTTAATGACCATCAATAATTTATCCCGAACACCAAGGTGACTTAAAGCAGAAAACAAAAATCTATGTGATACTTTATCAAAGGCTTTCTCAAGGTCCACCGACTGTAACAAAAGAGCATTCTTATTCAAATTAGCCTGGTAAATGAAGTTTCTTAAAAGCCGCAAATTATCTGAAATTTTCCTACCAGGCACTGCACATGCCTAATACTCCCCCACTATATCACCTATCACATCTGTTAGTCTACCAGCCACAATTTTGGAAATAATTTTGTAATCACAGTTTAACAGTGTTATGGGCCTCCAATTTTTAATATCCCTCATGTCCCCTTTCTTATGAATCAGTGTAACAATCTCCCTACGCATAGAAACAGATAAAATCCCATGAGTAAAACCATATTGTACCACCCGGGAAAACTCCACACCTATAGTATCCCAAAATTCAACATAAAATTCAGCAGAAAGACCATCACAGCCTGACGTCTTGCCTTTCGCTAAGCCATCCACCGCACATCTAATTTCATCTTTCCCAACCTCCCCACTTAAAAACACAATTTTCTCCTCAGGAATATTATTAGTTAATACTTTACAATAATCATTAATTTCCGCATCACTGGCTCTACTATCGTTAGAGAAGAGTGTTTCATAAAAGGAAAGAATACTGCCAATCATCTCATCCCCAGATACCTCACCTCCAGGACAAAAAACAGACTTAAAAACCCCTTTAGGTTTTTTTCCTCCATGTGCTTTATTTTTGCCTTAAACATAATAGTCTTCCCTTTTTCAATAAGTATCTTCTTCAGCTCATCTTTCAAATCTGCAATCTCTTTATCCACCTTCATCCCCGCTCTCTTAAACTTATAGAGTACTTCCAATTTTGAAATAACAGCAGCATCATGATCCCTTTTGGCTTTCGCTCTCCTGAAACACACTCCTTTAAAATAACATGCAAATTTCTCCTTGGCCCAGTCCCACCACTCCAGCAAGTCTTTAAAAAGGTGTTGTTCAGACACACAAGACAAAAACACTTTATTAAAACCAGCCTTGACACTCTCCTCTTCCAGCAGGCTTATGTTCAGCTTCCAGAATCCCTTTCCAAAAGCCAGGGACTCAGCTATACACAGATCTACCACTATCATCTTGTGGTCGGAAAAAGTCGTCATCACGTGATTGCACTTGGCCACCTTAATCCCCTCAGACATAAAAACATAGTCAATTCGGGAACTACTACGTCCACTATCTGATATGTATGTGAACTTATCACTTGGCCCAACCATCAGACCAGCATCCGTGTAACGTAAATCCTGCACAATCTGATTTAAAATATTAGAAGTGACATCAGTCCTACCTTCCGTAGAGCTCTTACGATCTTTTGCGGATCTGACACAATTAATATCTCCAGCCACTATAGTGAAGTCTCTGCCTGGTAAAAACAACTTTAAAGACTCCAAAAACCCAACTCTTGCTTGTTTATCTGCAGGGGCATAAACATTAAAAACCCGTACCCGCTGACCTAAAAACTTCACTAATAAAAACAAACATCTCCCAGGTATGATTACTTTAAACTCTAAAACCTTTAGACTAGAATTACACAATAAAATGCCCACCCCTTCATTCCTGTTTTCTGAGCATGGGGACCAAAAGGATTGCCCCTTATTCCACTCACTCTCATGCGGGGAAGGTTTAATTACACATTCTTGCAGACAGACAATATCTGCATTCACACTCTCAATGTAATCCAGTATCCCTGCTCTCTTACAAGCAGAACCAATCCCTCGTAATTCAGAGAAGCAACACACAACGCCATCATAGCAACAGGAAAAAATCTCCACCATACCCGAACCAGCATGAACCAGGAGGAAACCCACTCCTGCCACCCACTTTTCTACGTATATCAGGCGACTCAGGATCCGAGTCCCTGTTAGAAGAACCTGGTCTTAGGGAGACCGGATCTTCCTGCCCCCCAGACCATCACCCCTCCACCTTACTTCTTTTAATCACGGAGGCATAACCCACTCTAATCATTGTCGCCCCTATCATACTGCTGAGGGGTTACAGTTCCATCCGAATCAGAATCCTCCTCCTCCAAAACCTCCATTTCCTCACTCCCCTCTCTTCCCAAAACAGGGTTCACTGACTCTGCCATATTAGACAAATCCATCCCATCACCAGGGCCATGCACATCAGCTACTGTCTTTATTACTTTCAACACCTCCTTCAAACTAACTTTCTTCCGGATCTGCCCTTTTTCCTCCATCTTGGGCACCGCATGGTCTCTTTTCCTACAATCATCTTGTTTTTGGTTTTCCTCCTCTGAGTCTGAACCTTCGTCCTCCTCTCCACTATCCTGCCGAGTCTTCTTGTGCCTCTCTTCAGCGTCCACCTGTGACCTAAGAATCTGAGCCCACAATCTGCATTTCCTTACAAGGTGATCTGCATGCCCACACAAATCACACACCTTCTTCATTGGGCAACAACTTGCAACATGACCAGATTTCTCACAACCCCTACAAACATCACCTTGCACAGGAAAATCTTTCTGCACATGTCCAAATTCATGACACTTCCTACAATATTCCATCTGTCCATTCTAAAAACAAAATCCCCTTTCTCCACCGATAGAAAATTGTGCAGGAATGCTCTTGGCACCCCCAACAGCTCTATCATCCGGTCTCAGTTTCACAACATATCTCCTCTTGCCATTTAGATAATTGTGTTTGTTCCTCATTCTTCCCACAAATTTAACCTCACAACAATACCGAGCTAAAAAATTAGAAACAGTCTCATCCGGAACCTTAGGGTTATACATGTGCACAACCACGTACTTATATGTCTGCTGGAACAGAGGTTCCAGCACAATAAACTCTAGGTATTCCACTTCCTTTTCTTCCTTCATTCGTACCAACTCCATCTAGATTCTCTGACAAATACTCAAAGAAACAAAAGTAGTATCATAGATCCCTTGTTTCTGAAAATCCTGCAGTGCCAATACATCCGTTACCTTTAAGCCTTTAATGGTCTTCAAGACATCAACGCAAATTTGGTCCAAACAGATTTCTTCTTCATGACCTGCATTCACCTTCAGACGGGCCGAGTCCTCTAATCCACATGCTTTCTCCACCATTTTTACAGCAGATAAACATAATCGCCGCTCAATCGCACACCACACCAGAGTCCCACAGGGGGAAACCTGATCACAGCTGCCCTCCAAGCAACACCAGCAGCAGAAACCCACCACTGATCTTGCCAAAAGGTCAAGAAACGATTGCCTGAATTGGTTTTGGCCTATGGCTGCACCCTGGCCCCAAAAAGGCACCGATTGTAGGGATAGGGACAAAGACTCCCCTTAGGAAGACATGTTGTTCATCTATAGACATCTTAAAACCCACAACTATACTGCTTGTTGCAGATGCACCCCACACATTTTTAATCTGCATAAGTCCACCTATTTTCACACAATAGAGAGTTTCCCCTAATGTCCCACGCGCCTCAAGACTGGGAAGGGTGAGGGGTAGAGAGGATAACTAATTAATGAACAAACGAGCAGCAGTCCCCCCTGCTTCCCAGTCTGCAGGCTCCCTACAGACTGAAGCTGGTTGCTGCAGCACTGCCAGATAAAAGCCAGGAGCCCATTATGACACGTGCAATGTCTGTTCCATCCTTGCACTATTCCATTGTCCCATTGTTCCATTGTCCCCTAACAATGGGACAATGGAATAATGCAAGAATGGAAGAATGGAACAGACATTGCACATGTCATAATGGGCTCCTGGCTTTTATTTAGTTGTGCTGCAGCAGCCAGCTTCAGTATGTAGGGAGTCTACAGACTGTGAAGCAGGGGGGGCTGCTGCTCGTTTGTTCAATAATTAGTTACCCTCTCTACCCCCTATCCTTCCCAGTCTTGAGGCACGTGGGACATTAGGGGGTAGAGTAGAGGAGAATGTGTGAAAATAGGTGGACGTATAGGGGCCGTATCAGATGTTAAACTGATAAGAAAAAATCAGGTTTCAACATAATTTTATTGACACATAATAATAAAACACACAAATTTCCAATGAATACATACATGGAACACCTAAAATCTATGCATAACTAATACAAAATTGTGTTCCACATATAAAAAGACCGTCTACTACTCGCCTCTCTCCTCCCAATGTCTTTAACATCCTTTAAAGAATAAATATGCAATTCACTAGAAGCTATTTTAATACATTCATTTACACAAATAGAATCCCGTTTGAACAATAAAATATTTCTTGCCTTCCATATTGCACTTTTCACACAATTTATTGCACACCAGCAGATCTTGAATTGTTGTGATGTTGAGCAGTTAAAAAGTCCATATAAAACATAATCACACTGAAAGTCTTTTAGCCCACACACCCATTTTAGCAATATCCCCACTTTTTTCCATATCTCCTGGGCAAAAACACAGTTCCAAAAAAGGTGCAGAACAGTCTCATCATTTGCACATGAGTCTCTCGGGCATTTTGCTCTGCGCACCAGGCCCCTCCTATGTTGGAAGTCTCTGGTTGGGAGGCACTGTGGCACTGACATCCAAGCAAGATCCCTGTGGATGTTAGCAACAAATTTTGCAAAAACATTACGCCAAACTTGTTTTGATCTGTTGTAGGAAATATTCATCACTTGTGTTACACCTTCCTCCCTTCTCAAATGGATGGTCAGGCATTTGTGATTCTGTAATGTATCCACCTCCAAATTTTCCAAATTGTAATTCCTGATGACTTTCTCCATAATCGGAAGATGTTTTGGCGGACAAAGTAAAACCGGTGAAGACAATGCTGGCCTAAACCATCTTTTAAATATCATACCACATGTATATTTTAAGAATAAATGAAAAACACTGCTAGAACTAAAAGCTTTAAAACAGAAACAAAAAAAATGAATATAAAGATATAAACATAAGTCAGGTACATCTCTACCCCCATTCTGTCTCCTTTTATGCATTTCTATTCTCAATTTTTCCATCTTTGAACCCAAGATAAACAAAAAAATACATCTGTTCAGTTTCCTTACCATTAGATCAAAAAGGGGGTATACCATAGCTACGTACAACATCATTGGTAATAAGACGGCTGTAACGGGTCTGGGAGGCAGAACCTCTGAGCAACTATACAAGGGGGCGGTCCTTGTAAGGAAGTGGGTGGCTCGCAGGGAAGACGGGCAGGTAGTCACGGCAAGTGACAGGGACAGTCTCTGGGTAGAAGGGCAGGTAGTCACGGCAAGTGACACGGACAGTCTCTGAGTAGAAGGACGGGTACTCACGGCAAGTGACAGGGACAGTCTCTGGGTAGAAGGACAGCAGGCAGGTAGCAGGTGAGCGCTCCCAGGTGAGCGGGCAAGAGTCTCTGGACAGGCAGGTGGTCACGGCAAGTGACGGCAGAGCCTCCAGGTAGGCTAGCAGACAGGTAGCAGGTGAGCGCTCCCAGGTGAGCAGGCAAGAGTCTCTGGACAGGCAGGTGGTCACGGCAAGTGACGGCAGAGCCTCCAGGTAGGCTAGCAGGCAGGTAGCAGGTGAGCGCTCCCAGGTGAGCGGGCAAGAGTCTCTGGACGGGCAGGTGGTCACGGCAAGTGACGGCAGAGCCTCCAGGAAGGCTAGCAGACAGGTAGCAGGTGAGCGCTCCCAGGTGAGCAGGCAAGAGTCTCTGGACAGGCAGGTGGTCATGGCAAGTGACGGCGGAGCCTCCAGGTAGGCTAGCAGGCAGCAAAAAAGAAGCAAGACAAAAATATATCTCATACCCTACCATAATTATATATAAATGTAAAGCAAAATTGCATAATAAATATAGGGTACTTAGTGAACTATTTTTGATCAAAAAAAGTATACAAGCCGTCCCACCAGCGGCAAGGTGACCCTAAATTGGGACGGTACCTATACTGCCTATATTAAAAACCTTACTGTATATCAAAGTTGAAGTAATGCATATAAAAGGGTAGACAAATAGGACCGGGTCCCAACTCCAGACCACCTAGGCCCGTGGTAAGCTATATATATACCAATCAGCTCAACAAAGGGCATGCCACACCCTTAAATTGCACAGAATGCAAACAAGTCAAAAAACCAGACAATGTGAACTGAGGTCTAAGATGGCAGACATACAAGAAACAGAGGCATGTTCACACTAGCAAAAAAGAAGCAAGACAAAAATATATCTCATACCCTACCATAATTATATATAAATGTAAAGCAAAATTGCATAATAAATATAGGGTACTTAGTGAACTATTTTTGATCAAAAAAAGTATACAAGCCGTCCCACCAGCGGCAAGGTGACCCTAAATTGGGACGGTACCTATACTGCCTATATTAAAAACCTTACTGTATATCAAAGTTGAAGTAATGCATATAAAAGGGTAGACAAATAGGACCGGGTCCCAACTCCAGACCACCTAGGCCCGTGGTAAGCTATATATATACCAATCAGCTCAACAAAGGGCATGCCACACCCTTAAATTGCACAGAATGCAAACAAGTCAAAAAACCAGACAATGTGAACTGAGGTCTAAGATGGCAGACATACAAGAAACAGAGGCATGTTCACACTAGCAAAAAAGAAGCAAGACAAAAATATATCTCATACCCTACCATAATTATATATAAATGTAAAGCAAAATTGCATAATAAATATAGGGTACTTAGTGAACTATTTTTGATCAAAAAAAGTATACAAGCCGTCCCACCAGCGGCAAGGTGACCCTAAATTGGGACGGTACCTATACTGCCTATATTAAAAACCTTACTGTATATCAAAGTTGAAGTAATGCATATAAAAGGGTAGACAAATAGGACCGGGTCCCAACTCCAGACCACCTAGGCCCGTGGTAAGCTATATATATACCAATCAGCTCAACAAAGGGCATGCCACACCCTTAAATTGCACAGAATGCAAACAAGTCAAAAAACCAGACAATGTGAACTGAGGTCTAAGATGGCAGACATACAAGAAACAGAGGCATGTTCACACTAGCAAAAAAGAAGCAAGACAAAAATATATCTCATACCCTACCATAATTATATATAAATGTAAAGCAAAATTGCATAATAAATATAGGGTACTTAGTGAACTATTTTTGATCAAAAAAAGTATACAAGCCGTCCCACCAGCGGCAAGGTGACCCTAAATTGGGACGGTACCTATACTGCCTATATTAAAAACCTTACTGTATATCAAAGTTGAAGTAATGCATATAAAAGGGTAGACAAATAGGACCGGGTCCCAACTCCAGACCACCTAGGCCCGTGGTAAGCTATATATATACCAATCAGCTCAACAAAGGGCATGCCACACCCTTAAATTGCACAGAATGCAAACAAGTCAAAAAACCAGACAATGTGAACTGAGGTCTAAGATGGCAGACATACAAGAAACAGAGGCATGTTCACACTAGCAAAAAAGAAGCAAGACAAAAATATATCTCATACCCTACCATAATTATATATAAATGTAAAGCAAAATTGCATAATAAATATAGGGTACTTAGTGAACTATTTTTGATCAAAAAAAGTATACAAGCCGTCCCACCAGCGGCAAGGTTGACCCTAAATTGGGACGGTACCTATACTGCCTATATTAAAAACCTTACTGTATATCAAAGTTGAAGTAATGCATATAAAAGGGTAGACAAATAGGACCGGGTCCCAACTCCAGACCACCTAGGCCCGTGGTAAGCTATATATATACCAATCAGCTCAACAAAGGGCATGCCACACCCTTAAATTGCACAGAATGCAAACAAGTCAAAAAACCAGACAATGTGAACTGAGGTCTAAGATGGCAGACATACAAGAAACAGAGGCATGTTCACACTAGCAAAAAAGAAGCAAGACAAAAATATATCTCATACCCTACCATAATTATATATAAATGTAAAGCAAAATTGCATAATAAATATAGGGTACTTAGTGAACTATTTTTGATCAAAAAAAGTATACAAGCCGTCCCACCAGCGGCAAGGTGACCCTAAATTGGGACGGTACCTATACTGCCTATATTAAAAACCTTACTGTATATCAAAGTTGAAGTAATGCATATAAAATGGTAGACAAATAGGACCGGGTCCCAACTCCAGACCACCTAGGCCCGTGGTAAGCTATATATATACCAATCAGCTCAACAAAGGGCATGTCACACCCTTAAATTGCACAGAATGCAAACAAGTCAAAAAACCAGACAATGTGAACTGAGGTCTAAGATGGCAGACATACAAGAAACAGAGGCATGTTCACACTAGCAAAAAAGAAGCAAGACAAAAATATATCTCATACCCTACCATAATTATATATAAATGTAAAGCAAAATTGCATAATAAATATAGGGTACTTAGTGAACTATTTTTGATCAAAAAAAGTATACAAGCCGTCCCACCAGCGGCAAGGTGACCCTAAATTGGGACGGTACCTATACTGCCTATATTAAAAACCTTACTGTATATCAAAGTTGAAGTAATGCATATAAAAGGGTAGACAAATAGGACCGGGTCCCAACTCCAGACCACCTAGGCCCGTGGTAAGCTATATATATACCAATCAGCTCAACAAAGGGCATGCCACACCCTTAAATTGCACAGAATGCAAACAAGTCAAAAAACCAGACAATGTGAACTGAGGTCTAAGATGGCAGACATACAAGAAACAGAGGCATGTTCACACTAGCAAAAAAGAAGCAAGACAAAAATATATCTCATACCCTACCATAATTATATATAAATGTAAAGCAAAATTGCATAATAAATATAGGGTACTTAGTGAACTATTTTTGATCAAAAAAAGTATACAAGCCGTCCCACCAGCGGCAAGGTGACCCTAAATTGGGACGGTACCTATACTGCCTATATTAAAAACCTTACTGTATATCAAAGTTGAAGTAATGCATATAAAAGGGTAGACAAATAGGACCGGGTCCCAACTCCAGACCACCTAGGCCCGTGGTAAGCTATATATATACCAATCAGCTCAACAAAGGGCATGCCACACCCTTAAATTGCACAGAATGCAAACAAGTCAAAAAACCAGACAATGTGAACTGAGGTCTAAGATGGCAGACATACAAGAAACAGAGGCATGTTCACACTAGCAAAAAAGAAGCAAGACAAAAATATATCTCATACCCTACCATAATTATATATAAATGTAAAGCAAAATTGCATAATAAATATAGGGTACTTAGTGAACTATTTTTGATCAAAAAAAGTATACAAGCCGTCCCACCAGCGGCAAGGTGACCCTAAATTGGGACGGTACCTATACTGCCTATATTAAAAACCTTACTGTATATCAAAGTTGAAGTAATGCATATAAAAGGGTAGACAAATAGGACCAGGTCCCAACTCCAGACCACCTAGGCCCGTGGTAAGCTATATATATACCAATCAGCTCAACAAAGGGCATGCCACACCCTTAAATTGCACAGAATGCAAACAAGTCAAAAAACCAGACAATGTGAACTGAGGTCTAAGATGGCAGACATACAAGAAACAGAGGCATGTTCACACTAGCAAAAAAGAAGCAAGACAAAAATATATCTCATACCCTACCATAATTATATATAAATGTAAAGCAAAATTGCATAATAAATATAGGGTACTTAGTGAACTATTTTTGATCAAAAAAAGTATACAAGCCGTCCCACCAGCGGCAAGGTGACCCTAAATTGGGACGGTACCTATACTGCCTATATTAAAAACCTTACTGTATATCAAAGTTGAAGTAATGCATATAAAAGGGTAGACAAATAGGACCGGGTCCCAACTCCAGACCACCTAGGCCCGTGGTAAGCTATATATATACCAATCAGCTCAACAAAGGGCATGCCACACCCTTAAATTGCACAGAATGCAAACAAGTCAAAAAACCAGACAATGTGAACTGAGGTCTAAGATGGCAGACATACAAGAAACAGAGGCATGTTCACACTAGCAAAAAAGAAGCAAGACAAAAATATATCTCATACCCTACCATAATTATATATAAATGTAAAGCAAAATTGCATAATAAATATAGGGTACTTAGTGAACTATTTTTGATCAAAAAAAGTATACAAGCCGTCCCACCAGCGGCAAGGTGACCCTAAATTGGGACGGTACCTATACTGCCTATATTAAAAACCTTACTGTATATCAAAGTTGAAGTAATGCATATAAAAGGGTAGACAAATAGGACCGGGTCCCAACTCCAGACCACCTAGGCCCGTGGTAAGCTATATATATACCAATCAGCTCAACAAAGGGCATGCCACACCCTTAAATTGCACAGAATGCAAACAAGTCAAAAAAACAGACAATGTGAACTGAGGTCTAAGATGGCAGACATACAAGAAACAGAGGCATGTTCACACTAGCAAAAAAGAAGCAAGACAAAAATATATCTCATACCCTACCATAATTATATATAAATGTAAAGCAAAATTGCATAATAAATATAGGGTACTTAGTGAACTATTTTTGATCAAAAGTTGGGACCCGGTCCTATTTGTCTACCCTTTTATATGCATTACTTCAACTTTGATATACAGTAAGGTTTTTAATATAGGCAGTATAGGTACCGTCCCAATTTAGGGTCACCTTGCCGCTGGTGGGACGGCTTGTATACTTTTTTTGATCAAAAATAGTTCACTAAGTACCCTATATTTATTATGCAATTTTGCTTTACATTTATATATAATTATGGTAGGGTATGAGATATATTTTTGTCTTGCTTCTTTTTTGCTAGTGTGAACATGCCTCTGTTTCTTGTATGTCTGCCATCTTAGACCTCAGTTCACATTGTCTGGTTTTTTGACTTGTTTGCATTCTGTGCAATTTAAGGGTGTGGCATGCCCTTTGTTGAGCTGATTGGTATATATATAGCTTACCACGGGCCTAGGTGGTCTGGAGTTGGGACCCGGTCCTATTTGTCTACCCTTTTATATGCATTACTTCAACTTTGATATACAGTAAGGTTTTTAATATAGGCAGTATAGGTACCGTCCCAATTTAGGGTCACCTTGCCGCTGGTGGGACGGCTTGTATACTTTTTTTGATCAAAAATAGTTCACTAAGTACCCTATATTTATTATGCAATTTTGCTTTACATTTATATATAATTATGGTAGGGTATGAGATATATTTTTGTCTTGCTTCTTTTTTGCTAGTGTGAACATGCCTCTGTTTCTTGTATGTCTGCCATCTTAGACCTCAGTTCACATTGTCTGTTTTTTTGACTTGTTTGCATTCTGTGCAATTTAAAGGTGTGGCATGCCCTTTGTTGAGCTGATTGGTATATATATAGCTTACCACAGGTCTAGGTGGTCTGGAGTTGGGACCCGGTCCTATTTGTCTACCCTTTTATATGCATTACTTCAACTTTGATATACAGTAAGGTTTTTAATATAGGCAGTATAGGTACCGTCCCAATTTAGGGTCACCTTGCCGCTGGTGGGACGGCTTGTATACTTTTTTTGATCAAAAATAGTTCACTAAGTACCCTATATTTATTATGCAATTTTGCTTTACATTTATATATAATTATGGTAGGGTATGAGATATATTTTTGTCTTGCTTCTTTTTTGCTAGTGTGAACATGCCTCTGTTTCTTGTATGTCTGCCATCTTAGACCTCAGTTCACATTGTCTGGTTTTTTGACTTGTTTGCATTCTGTGCAATTTAAGGGTGTGGCATGCCCTTTGTTGAGCTGATTGGTATATATATAGCTTACCACGGGCCTAGGTGGTCTGGAGTTGGGACCCGGTCCTATTTGTCTACCCTTTTATATGCATTACTTCAACTTTGATATACAGTAAGGTTTTTAATATAGGCAGTATAGGTACCGTCCCAATTTAGGGTCACCTTGCCGCTGGTGGGACGGCTTGTATACTTTTTTTGATCAAAAATAGTTCACTAAGTACCCTATATTTATTATGCAATTTTGCTTTACATTTATATATAATTATGGTAGGGTATGAGATATATTTTTGTCTTGCTTCTTTTTTGCTAGTGTGAACATGCCTCTGTTTCTTGTATGTCTGCCATCTTAGACCTCAGTTCACATTGTCTGGTTTTTTCAGGCTAGCAGGCAGGTAGCAGATGAGCGCTCCCAGGTGAGCGGGCAGGCTGGTCCATAGACAGACTGACAGGTGTCGGAAGGCAGACCGTCGGACCGCAGGCTTGCAAGCAGGTAAACGGATATCAGGCAGGTATCAAGCAGGAATCTGGCAGGTGACTGGCAGGTAACAGGCAGGAATCTGGCAGGTGACTGGCAGGTAACTGGTAACGGGACCTGAGGGCTGAAGCAGAGTGAAGGCTTTGCAACAACATTGCTCGGGCACCTCCATTTTGGAGGAGGTGCCTTATATATGGTGAGGTCCTCCGGCCATTGGCCGGGGACTCTTTAGGACGGTGCGCGCGGCCCCTTTAAGAGAGGGGGAGCTCGCGCGCCCTAAGCACAGTGGCCGGAAGGCAGCGCGCGCTGCCAGCAGAGCGGGAGGAGGACGCCGGGCACGGAGTGGAGAGGTGAGGGGAACAGCGTCCCTGCCTAGCAGGAGGCAGGGACGCCGACGCTACAGTACCCCCCCTTTAGGCCCCCCCCTTTTTTAGGCCAGACAGAAATTTATCAATGATGAGAGGGGCATGGATGTTCTCCCGGGGCTCCCAAGTTCTCTCCTCAGGACCAAACCACTTCCAATCTACCAGAAAAAAGTTTTTTCCTCTTACCCTTTTGGTGGCCAGAATGTTCTCTACCTCAAACTTGTTTTCAGCGGAAACCGGAGCAGGAGGCGTACCTGTAGACTTGGAAAAAGAGTTTGAGGAGAGATACATGGAAGGAGTTAGGGATCCGCAAGTTGGCCGGGAGTTTCAATTTATAGGCCACTGGGTTGATTTGTTTGATAACTTCCAGTGGGCCAATGAACCGAGGCCCTAACTTGTAGGAAGGAATCTTGAGCCGGACATACTTGGACGAGAGCCAGACTTTATCTCCAGGACGGAATTGTGGAGGATCCAGGCGTTTTTTGTCAGCGTGTTTTTTCATCCGCTCGGACGACTGAAGGAGTGCGGATCCGGTACTCTCCCAAATGGAGGAAAATTTGCTAACGAGAGATTCCGCAGCCGGATTGTCCACCGAGGTGGAGACGGGAAATGGGATCCGAGGATGCTGACCGAAGACTACAAAAAACGGGGATTTGGAGGAAAATTCGCTCTCGTGATTATTGTAAGAGAATTCGGCCCATGGCAGGAGATCCACCCAGTCTGAATGGTGGGCATTAACGAAGTGCCGGAGGTAACTGGTCAGGATCTGATTGATCCGCTCCACTTGACCATTGGACTGTGAGTGGTATGCGGAGGAGAAGTCCAGGGTGACGTCTAGCAGCTTGCATGTGGCTCTCCAGAAGCGTGAGGTGAACTGGACCCCACGATCCGACACGATGTGGAGGGGCAGGCCATGGAGACGGAAGATGTGGCGGATAAAGTCTTTAGCCAGCTCGGGTGCAGACGGGAGGCCTGGCAGGGGAATGAAATGAGCCATTTTGGAAAAGCGGTCAGCGACCACCCAAATGACCGTACAACCGGCAGAGACAGGGAGATCTGTTATGAAGTCCATAGCTATATGCTGCCAGGGGGCAGCAGGTACTGGAAGAGGAAGGAGGCGACCGGCTGGCAGGTGTCTCGGAACCTTGTTGCGGGCGCAGGACACACAGGCAGAAACAAAGTCTATTACGTCCTTGTGCAGGGTAGGCCACCAGTAGTGCCGGGTGATAAGCTGGAGGGTCTTTTTCTGACCGGCGTGGCCAGCAAGCTTAGACGAGTGACCCCAGTGTAGGATCTTCTCCCGATCAGGTACCGTTACGAACGTCTTACCGGGCGGGAGACGATTTAGACTCACGGAGGCCAACTGCATTACTCTGGCGGGATCGATGATGTGTTTAGGTTCCTCCTCAAGATCAGACACCAGGAAGGATCGGGACAAGGCATCAGCTTTGATGTTTTTGTCAGCCAGGCGAAAATGAAGAACAAAATCATAGCGAGCAAAAAACAAGGACCACCGGGCTTGGCGCGGGTTAAGTCTCTGGGCACTCTGGAGGTAAGCCAAGTTCTTGTGGTCCGTGTAAATTATTACCGGGTGAAGAGCCCCCTCGAGCAGGTAACGCCACTCCTCCAATGCCAGCTTAATGGCCAATAACTCTCGGTCTCCTATAGAATAGTTGCGCTCGGAAGAGGAGAAGAGTTTGGAGAAGAAGCCGCAAGTTACCATTCTCCCGGAAGACGATTTTTGGGTAAGTACCGCTCCGGCTCCAGAGGAGGAGGCGTCAACTTCCAGGAAGAATTGTTTGTTGCCGTCCGGGCGATGCAGCACCGGGGCGGAAGAGAAAGCCTGTTTTAAGGAAAGAAAGGCTTCCTCTGCTTCGGGCGACCATTCTCTGGGATTAGTGCCCTTACGGGTGAGCGCAGAGATAGGGGCAGTCCGGGAAGAGAAGTGCGGTATGAAGAGGCGGTAGTAGTTGGCGAAGCCCAGGAACCGCTGAATAGCCTTCAACCCCTCTGGTCGAGGCCACTTCTCGATGGCAGACAGTTTCTCCGGATCCATTTGTAGGCCGGTCTGAGAAATTATGTAGCCCAAAAACGGAAGTGAGGTCTGCTCAAAGAGGCACTTCTCATATTTAGCGTAGAGGTGGTTCTGCCTGAGCCTGAGCAGAACCTGACGAACATCCCTCCGGTGTGTGGGGAGATCCGGAGAGAAGACCAAGATGTCGTCCAGGTACACCACTACGCAGGAGTAGAGAAGGTCCCGGAAGATGTCATTGACCAACTCTTGAAAGACGGCAGGAGCGTTACAGAGACCGAAGGGAATTACCAGGTATTCATAGTGGCCGTCCCGGGTGTTGAATGCCGTCTTCCATTCATCCCCCTGACGGATACGGACCAGGTTATACGCCCCACGGAGGTCCAGCTTGGTGAAGATTCTAGCCCCCCTCAGACGGTCAAATAATTCCGGAATGAGCGGAAGGGGGTATTTATTCTTCACCGTGATCTGGTTAAGGCCTCTATAGTCTATACAGGGACGGAGTGAGCCGTCCTTCTTTTTGACGAAGAAGAAGCCTGCTCCCGCCGGGGAAGTAGATTTCCGGATGAACCCCCGGGCCAGATTCTCCTCAATATATTCTGACATGGATCGGGTCTCAGCAGCGGACAAATGGTAAATGCGCCCACGGGGAGGAGTAGCGCCGGGCATCAGGTCGATTGGGCAGTCGTATGGTCTATGAGGGGGTAATGTCTCTGCCTCCTTTTTATTAAAGACGTCCGCATACGACCAATAAGGAGCCGGAAGACCAGGTAGATTGGCTGGAGTAGGAGAAGGACGGACAGGATGGACGGGAACTAAACAAGTCTTATGGCAGTCCTGTCCCCAGCGAAGGACTTCTCCGGTCTGCCAATCAAGCACGGGTGCATGTCTCTGAAGCCAAGGTAGGCCTAGTAAGAGGGCGTGAGAGAGTCGAGGCAGAACATGAAAGAAGATGCTCTCAGAGTGCAGCATTCCCACCTGCTGGGTTATGGATTCGGTGATGAGTTGGATGGGATGTGGTAAGAGGCCCCCATCCACGGCAGCGACAGATAAGGGTACAGCTAGAGGTTTGGTGGGAATGCGGTATTTCTCTACCAGAGACTGAGAAATGAGATTTCCGGCAGCTCCAGAGTCAAGTTGGGCTAGTTCAAAATAACGATTCTCCCCGCAGATGATAGAGACCGACAGCAACAGAGATGGAGAGGGTTTACTCTTGTCTAGGACGACCTCTCTGAGCGATCCTAGACACAGGCGTTTCCCGACCTCTCCGGGCAGGAACGGATCCGGTGCTCCTTACTGCCACAGTAGAAGCAGCTCCCCTCGGCACGGCGTAACTCTTGACGGGTTTTGACCATCTTGGTCTGGTCGACCTGCATAGGCTCGGGTGAGTGCGCCTGGGGAGTAGCGGGAGAAGTGACAGGTTTCTGAAAGGTAGGGGTTAGACGTGGAAACCTCCTCTCACGTGTGACCTCTTTGGCGCGTTCCTGCAACCGGATGTCAATCCGGGTGGCAAGAGTTATTAAGTCGTCGAGAGTGGTAGGCATGTCCCGACCGGCGAGTTCATCTTTAATACAGCCGGACAGACCCTCCCAAAAGACAGACACCAGGGCGTCGTTTTCCCAGGCCAGCTCCGAAGCAAGGGTACGGAACCGTATGGCATATTGGCCCACGGTGAGATTTCCTTGATGGAGGCGTAGCAGAGATGATGCGGATGAGGTCTTCCGTCTGGGTTCGTCGAAGACTTTCCGGAAAGCCGTGAGAAAGGCTGGCAGGTTGGACACCAGGGGGTCTCCTCTCTCCCATAGAGGATTTAGCCAAGCCAGTGCCTCCCCCGTGAGATGGGACAAGATGAAGGCTACTTTGGCCTGGTTGGAGATAAACTGGTGGGACAGGATTTCAAAGTGCAGGGTGCACTGGTTTATGAAGCCCCGAGCTTGAGCGGGGTCGCCTCCGAAGCGAGGAGGTGCAGAAAGCCGGGGTCCGGGGCAGGATGCCATGGTATTGGTGGGCAGCGGCGCTGCCGGGCTGCGAGTCATGACACTAGCGGTGGTTGCCGGTGGAGCAGTCAGAGTGTCCAGACGAGGGTTGACATTCCGCAGATGACTCAGGATGGACTCCTGTTGGGACCTCTGACGGGACAGTTCATGACATAGGTCCGAGAGCGAGGGAGCTTGGGTGCCACCGGGTTCCATGACCCGAGAAAACTGTAACGGGTCTGGGAGGCGGAACCTCTGAGCAGCTATACAAGGGGGCGGTCCTTGTAAGGAAGCGGGTGGCTCCCAGGGAAGACGGGCAGGTAGTCACGGCAAGTGACAGGGACAGTCTCTGGGTAGAAGGGCAGGTAGTCACGGCAAGTGACAGGGACAGTCTCTGAGTAGAAGGACGGGTACTCACGGCAAGTGACAGGGACAGTCTCTGGGTAGAAGGACAGCAGGCAGATGGCTGGTGAGCGCTCCCAGGTGAGCGGGCGAGAGTCTTTGGACAGGCAGGTGGTCACGGCAAGTGACGGCAGAGCCTCCAGGTAGGCTAGCAGGCAGGTAGCAGGTGAGCGCTCCCAGGTGAGCGGGCAAGAGTCTCTGGACGGGCAGGTGGTCACGGCAAGTGACGGCAGAGCCACCAGGTAGGCTAGCAGACAGGTAGCAGGTGAGCGCTCCCAGGTGAGCAGGCATGAGTCTCTGGACAGGTAGGTGGTCACGGCAAGTGACGGCGGAGCCTCCAGGTAGGCTAGCAGGCAGGTAGCAGATGAGCGCTCCCAGGTGAGCGGGCAGGCTGGTCCATAGACAGACTGACAGGTGTCGGAAGGCAGACCGTCGGACCGCAGGCTTGCAAGCAGGTAAACGGATATCAGGCAGGTATCAAGCAGGAATCTGGCAGGTGACTGGCAGGTAACTGGTAACGGGACCTGAGGGCTGAAGCAGAGTGAAGGCTTTGCAACAACATTGCTCGGGCACCTCCATTTTGGAGGAGGTGCCTTATATATGGTGAGGTCCTCCGGCCATTGGCCGGGGACTCCTTAGGACGGCGCGCGCGGCCCCTTTAAGAGAGGGGGAGCGCGCGCGCGCGCGCCCTAAGCACAGTGGCCGGGAAGTAGCGCGCGCTGCCAGCAGAGCGGGAGGAGGACGCCGGGCACGGAGTGGAGAGGTGAGGGGAACAGCGTCCCTGCCTAGCAGGAGGCAGGGACGCCGACGCTACAACGGCTTTTTTAATCATGATCTTTCCTTCGATTGAAAGGTTCCTAAGACACCAAAAGGAAAGTTTTTAATCATTTTTTCCTGTACCTCTTTCCAACTTTCTTCTCCACTGTTATCTTTTTTAAATCTAATCTCTAAGATCTTAACACTATCTAGCTTCACTTTTACTGCTGGCAACTCAGCAACCTCCCAGCAACCTATTACCATACATTCCAATTTATTAAGGTTTAGCTTAAATCCTGAGGCTTGGCTAAAAAAGTTAGTGCACCTCACTGCCCTTCGAAGTGAAGCGGAGTCTGTACAAATCACTGTGACATCATCCATGTAACCAAATACCTTGATTTGGCTCCCTCCATCCCCTGTAACAGGGACCCTGCGTATCACCTTATCCCTCCTAATCTGGCACAGTAGTGGTTCCATGTAACAGATGAACAGGATTGGGGACAGCGGGCATCCCTGCTTCACTCCAGATTTCAACTGTATTTTACCTGTCAAAAATCCATTAAGAGAAATTTGAGAAAAGGCATCGCTATATAAGAGCTTAATACAATTTAAAAGATAATCAGGAACTGACATTTTTTTAAAAACGCTGAATAAATATTTATGTGAAACTCTAGCAAAGGCTTTTTCAAAATCTAACGCTAGCAGGGCCAACCTTTGGTTCCTGCTACCAGAGTCGCTTCTCTTATAATCTTCAAAATTTCAGAAATGTGTGTCACCCTGGCCTGGATGCCACAAATGTATAATAAAACTGTGTCTGAGAGCAAGGGGGAGGTTCTCTGGTCAAGGACCATAAGCATTTTATACCTCCTGTCCCAGGCCAGTAGGGCGAGCAGGCTGCCCCTATAAAAGATGGAACTGGGGGCAGGGTTAGTGAGAACTGGACAACCTGTCTCTGGAGAAAGAGGTGTCCCAGAGCAGGGACAGACAGTTGTGTTGCAGCCTAAGAGGCCGTGTGGCAGTAGGAAAGCCACAAGCCAGGGACAAGAGGCGAAGCGAGCCTGTCCTGGCAGATAGAGAAACTAAGCTACCGGACTTTGGTGTCCGAGGCTGTTAGGATTCCAAGTCCTACAGCAAATAACCAGTCCGCAGGGGACTGTATGTCCTTTGGCCTAAGAAGCCCGGAGGTTCCGCCACAGCAGAAGGGACCGGTGAAGCCGCACCAGGCCAAGAGTAAAAAGGGACCCAAGTCGCCGGCCATATGGGCGAGAAGACACGGTGAGCTCAGGAATGTGGGCTATTACACCACGAGGAGGGAAATAGCCAGAGAGAGCACAGAGAGCACAATAGGCCTACACCCTCACCCTGATCAGGGCCAGCTTCCCACTTGTTCTCAGACATCCAGGCCCTCTCCTAGCCGGGCCTGTTTTTGGGTCATTTCACCTGTTCTAATAAAGACCCTGAACTGTTTAAGAGGCCTCTGTTTCCTGGCTATCGCGGTCGGAATCATCCCCTCCATCATCCATTATATACTGCCCTGGGGCCATACTCCTCCCGTGGGGCGTTGTACTATTCAGCGCTGCACATTCACATCTGCCCCAGCGGTCTGCACTACAGCGGTGGTTAGCCCTGACCGCAATCCACGGGTGGCGTAGTCGGACATTGCAAAACATATAGAAGACTGCCACTGGTCTGACCACCCTGAGCCACGGACCAGGTTGCCACTACTACCCCCATTATTGCCCTGTTGCCCGGATCCGAGTGCCCCACAGCCCAGGGGGCGAGTCAGCTTTGGCGTAGCCGGCAGGATTGTGACCAACCCGCCACAAACGGGTATTGCGCGCCTGAAAAAGACTGTACACGTACCTTAAGAAGAGGTTTCCCGCCATCCGGAGCCGTTTCCCGCCATTTTCAGCCGTCTCCCGCCATCTTCAGCCGTTTTCCCGCCATCGGACGCCATCTGCAGGACGTCGCGCGGGAAGAAGAGGTGCGTCGACGTTCAAACCGCGCGAGACCCGAAGCACCGCCCTACGCACCGATGCTGCGCAAGGTCCTGGAAGGGAGAGAGAGCAACGCAAGGTCCTCGTCTGGAGCAGCACCAGCGGATCCGCGGCCTACAGATGAGGATCGTCGGAAGGTAGGCCACACTTAACTAGGGGGGAGGAAGATGTCGGACGCGGAGGCGCCCACTACCACCAGCGCAGCTGCAGCAGCGGTGATGCCATTCTCCCTGCCTTACATCCCTGGAGTGGCCTGGATGCCCAAGTGTTCAGGGAGCCCCATGCACTAACTGACTTTAAGGAAAGGCTGTACAGTTTATTCCAAGTTTACCCCCTGACAGAGGAACAGAAGATCAGCATACTGACAGGGCAGTTAACTGGCACAGCCCAGCGGGAGGTAAAGTCATGGCCCGCTGAGGAGAAAAGAACTGTAAAGGACATTCTGGCCCGGCTGTGGGGTACCTTTGATACACGTACCTCCGCTGAAATTAAAATGCGGTTCTACGGATGTAAGCAGCGGGCACAGGACAGCATCAGAGACTATGCCCTAAATTTGCAGGAAGCCTTGAGAGCCATCAAACAAGCTGACCCTGGCAGCGTGCAGGATACGGATAAGCTACTAACAGAACAGTTCATAGAAGGTCTGCTGTCTAGCGCCCACAGGACCCAGCTGCGCCTCATGTTCTTTCAGAACCCTGATCTGACCTGCAACAAGTGGCGTTATAACCCCCCGGCGCCCTGCTCTCACCTACCACCAGGAGGCGGCGCCCTCCTCTATGGACTCTGTGGGGCCGAGGCAAAGGCCCTGAACCAAGCCCCATCGAAATATCTGCACCACCAAGTCCTGGAGCTGACCAGGAGCGTCGCGGCGTTGACCAGGACCGTCCAGGCGTTACAAGTGGACACGCAAGACCCATCGAGTTGGCTTCAAGTTCGGAGGATATCCCGTGGCGTCGACAGAGGAGGACCTCGTCATTCCGAGGGAGGCCCACAGACCGCTACGCGGAGGATGGACAGCCCATTTGCCGTCGATGCAACCAGCCCGGACACATTTCCAGGTACTGTAATTTAAACGGGTCCAACCTGGGGCAGAGAGCCAACCCCCAGGCATAAGATCACCAGGCCCTTACAATTAGCGTAATAAGTACGTTGGGGGGCGCCCGGTTTTTACCCATGGTGCTGGACGGTATCCCCATGAGCGCCTTGCTGGATACCGGGTCGCAAGTAACTACTATCCCTTATGTGCTTTTTAAGCAGTATTGGACTGATGCTGATATAACACGGTATCCAGACAGTAACTTAAGCATCATCGCCAGTAATGGCTTGCCCGTGCCGCAGATGGGGTTCAAGGAGATGACCATTAAGATTGGTAAAGTTGAACTGCCCGCACAGGTAGTGATTATTGTGGACATTGACCGTCGTGAAAGTCACCCTAAAATAACTGTGGGTGCTAACGTGATTGAAAATTGTCTTTCAGAGGTAATTGTAATTCTACAACAGGTGGCGGTGAATGCTAGTTCCAGTCAACAGAGAGTCCTCAACAAAGGGATAAAAGCCCTGATGAGATGGCAGCAGGTAGAACTGTCTGGTGGTGAGATCGGTAGTGTAAGAATGAGTGACCCATTCCCCATTTCCATGCCTCCCAAAAGTGAAATGATGATCTGGTGTTGGACTGCAATCGGGTTGAGAGGCAGAGACTACCAAGCCATGGTAGAACCCGTGTACTCAGACAGCAGGCCCACCATTTTGACAGGCCGGGGGGTGGTTGATGTCCGTCATGGGAGGGTGCCCGTCCGCATTCTCAACATTGGGGAGAGGGGGGTACACTTACCCAGGTACGCTACACTAGCCAAACTGTTTGCTGTCGAACACAAAGCTATCAGGGCCGTGTAGCCTTTGCCTCCATCTCCACAGGTGGAGGGTAATGGCCCCCAGAAACAAAAGGAGGACTGGTGCCAGAAACTCCATGTGGGTGCTGACTCCACTCCCCTGCACCAAAAACAAGGAATCTACCGGGTGGTTCAGGAGTACGAGAGAATCTTTAGTAAGCACCCGCTGGACTTCGGCAGAGTGAAAGGGGTAGAACACCACATCCCCACGGGGAGCCACCCACCAATAAAGGAGAGGCACAGACCTGTACCCCCTGCACATTATAAGAATGCAAAGGGCATGCTGAGGGAAATGAAAGAAGCCGGGGTCATTAGAGATAGTTGTAGCCCCTGGGCAGCCCCCTTGGTTCTGGTAAAAAAGAAAGACGGCACCATGAGAATGTGCGTGGACTATAGACAAATCAACCGTATCACCCATAAAGACGCATATCCGCTGCCTAGAATAGAGGAGTCTTTAGCCGCACTAAAATCAGCTAACTTCTTTTCTACTTTGGACCTTACTAGCGGGCACTGGCAGGTTCCTGTGGCAGAGGCTGACAAGGAGAAGACCGCCTTCACCACCCTGATGGGACTGAGCGAGTTCAACTGTATGCCCTTCGGGCTCTGCAACGCACCAGGGACCTTCCAGAGGCTGATGGAATGCTGTCTAGGGCACCGAAACGTCGAGACCGTCCTACTTTACCTGGATGTGTGAGAAAATGAACAATATAGTCATTGATCTCCTGAAGACGTTGCCCCTGGAGGAACGCAGCCTGTGGCCAGAAAAACTACCGGACCTGATAGACTTATACAACCATATCCCGGTGAATGCTACAAACTGCACCCCGGCTTACCTGATGCGAGCCAGACCAGGTAAGCTGCCCATAGACCTGGAGATGGGAGTCCTAACACCCGAGGACACCTCCCCAGATGCGTACTGGGATACAGAAAGGCGACTGCAGTACAAGAAGGTACAGGAGAGTGTGGAGAAGAGCCTGGCCCAAGTGAGAGAAAGGCAAGAGAGACTCTTCAACCAACACGCCCCTGCTGGTCCCCTGGAACCTGGTGAGCAGGTCCTGAAGTGAAAGAGAAGGCTACACAAGCTGGACGACCAGTGGGAAAGGGAACCCTACACAGTACCCACAGAGGACAAGGAAGAAATGATCAGCACAGTTCTTGGAGAGTTCCCCCGGTCCTGTACTCGGATAAATGACACAATAGTGGTACCCGTTCTACACTTCCTTCAACCAACCCAGCAGGAACCTACAGGAGAGCAGGAAGAATCAGAAGAACAAGCAGCCCCAGAGGCAGAAGAACCCATGCCAGCAGCCCAGGAGAGTCAACCCTCTGCTGACAGTGAGCCTGCCATGCCTGCGGTAAGCCAAAGGACCCGCAGACAGCTGCCTGCACTACCTGTAAACCCAGCTAGTAGCTGTATCCTAAATGCTAGTGGAGAAAGCCAGGTTAGACCACCACCAGACAGTGGGTTACACAGGTCAACCCGGAGCACTAGGGGGCAGATACCCGCTCGCTGGAAAATATAGGGTGTGTAGAGAACTGTAAATAACCCTTATAAATAGTTGTCAAATGTTTAAACAGTTAATTGCATGACCAGTAATTATGTTTTTTCAGTTTCTTTCAGTTGACTATATGGACTAACAGGTTATGAACTTTGAGTAACCGGGACTTTCTTGTAAAATATGTTCGGAGCTTAACCAAAGGAATGAATAAAGACTGTCAAGGACTCGGGGCAAGGACAGACCCCCACCTGGTTAAGGCTCCCCTTGTGTTGGTGAAATGGACACCCGGTCACAGACCACACTGTGACCCTAAGAACTCAATATGTGATGTTGTTTGCTATTTCCTTCCCTGTAGTGTTTTCATGGTCATGCATAAATATCCTGTTTGTTTTTGGCAAAAAAGGCTTAGTCCCGGAGTACTAAACGTTTACTAGGGGGGAATGTGTCACCCCAGGCCTGGATGCCACAAATAATAAAGGCTGTGTCTGAGAGCAGGAGGGAGGTTCCCGGGTTAGGGACAATTAGCATACAGCACCTCCTGTCCCAGGCCAGTAGGGGGAGCTGGCTGCCCCTATAAAAGCTGGAACTGGGGGCAGGGTTAGGGAGAACTGGACGACCTAGCTAAGGAGTGAGACTAGTCCCAGAGAAGGAGGGACAGTTCAGCTGTAGCTGAGGAGGTCGTGAGGCAGTGGAGGAACTGTTAGCCAGGGACGTACGGTGCCGAGATCCTGTCCTGGCAGAAAGGGAGAATAATCTACCGGACAATGGGGTCCGAGGCTGTAAAGACTCTAAGTCCAGCAGCAGATAACCAATCTGCGAGGGATTTCATGTCCTTTGGCCTAAAAAGCCCGAAGGCTCCGCCACAACAGAAGGGACCAGCAAAGCCAAGAGAGGCAAGAGGTAAAAAGGAGCCCAAGTTGCAAGCTATACGGGTGAGAATATACGGCACGCTCAGGGACGTGGGCTATTTTACCACTAAGAGGGGGAATAGTCAGAAAGAGCATAGAGAGCACGGTAGGCCTACAGCCTCACCCTGACCAGAGGGGCTTCCCGAGTGTTCTCAGACATCCAGGCCCCCTTCTAGCCGGTACTGTTGTTGGGTCATTACCATCTGTTAAAATAAAGACCATGAACTGTTTAAGCGGACTCTGCATTCTGACTATCGCAGCTGGAACTATCACCCCCAACATCCACCTACACTACCCTGGGGCTACACTCCTCCCCACCTCTGTGCTGCACACCAATACCAGCCCCAGCGGTCTGCCCTGCAGCGACGGTTATCCCTGACCGCAATCCACGGGTGGCTTAGTCAGACATTTAAAGCACTGATTGATAGACCGCCATTTGGTCTGACCACCCTGAGCCACGGGACCGGGCTGCCACCACTACTACCCCCAGCATCGTACAGAGGCCCGGTCTCGAGTGCCCTGCGGCCCAGGGGGCGAGTCACTAAGGGATCTTCTTTTAAACGTCTCAAAAAGTTAGATAAAATTCTACTGGTAGGCCATTGGCCCCTGGAGCCTTCCCCTTCGAGAAACTTTTAAAAACACTTAAAAGCTCCTCTAAAAAATATCCTGCGATAAAAGCTCCTGATCTGTAGAATTCAGACTAAAATCTAGAATGTTAAGAGCCTCCTGTAAAAAAGGATCATCAGCACTTTTTTCACTAAAAAGAAACAGGTAAAAATTAAAAGCCACATTCTTCATACCTTGTAATGTGGTTTCTCCATCCAAACTGGCAATAATCTCCTTTTTATCCATTACTTTTATGAAAAAAAAATGCGTACACTCCTCTCCTTCTTACAAGTGTTGCACCTTGGAGTTAAAAATAATCTCCCTCCCTCTCTCACCAACCACCATTGTATTTCTGCTTTGATGTTATCAATATCCTCCTCCACCTCTAGCCTTAAGTCTTTAAATTTATATAGTGTTTGTAGCCTTGTATTTAGATTATAATAGGTTAGTTTTTTCTGTCTAGCTTTACTTAACCCTACTTTAATGAAGAAAGTCTTAATTTTCTTTTTGACACCTTCCCACCAAGCCAACATCTTAGAACCAAGAGGCCTACATTCCCTCCACCCTCCATAGGCCTTACAAAACACCATCTGTACCTGGGGGTCTTCCAGAAGCCGCCACAACCCCTTGTCCACCTTCTTCTCTCCATTATACTAAAGGTGCAACATTAACATTTTGTGGTCAGAAAATAAGTTGGATACCAAAAAAAACTGTACAGGTGTAAAATCATCAGATAAAAATATAAAGTCAATCCTGGAGGACACTACCCGACCAGACCAAGTAAAACCAGGGTCAGATGATGAGAGCGACCTCCAGGCATCACGTAATTTAAAATCAGTCACAATATTTTTCAAGAGTTAACATGATTTATGTAACTTACGGATCGGGTCACCCCCTCCCCGTCGCTCGTCCACACTGAGGCAATTAAAATCTCCTCCGACCAGAAGAGGAGATGACCCTACAAAAAACACCGGTAATAATTCAAATAGATGAATTCTCTCCAGTTTGTCAGGAGGAGCATACACATTAATCTAAAAACAAAGTTATTAATACATAAGTGCACTAGGATTGCCCTGCCTGGCATCACCTCTATTACTGAGTTGATGCTGATGTTTCGACCTTTGCAGAGCAAACCCACACAGCCTTATTACTATTTGCGCCAGACCACACAGAAGGCCCTAGCTTCCAGTCTTTCTTAAGGTCTTCATATTTTATTGCATGCTGCAGGCCGCACTCTGTAAGTAAACATACGTCAAAATCCAAAGTTTCCAAATAATCAAAAAGAGCAGCTCTGCGAACAGAGCCCTTTAGAGATCTCATATTAAGAGATATACATTTTATTAATGGCATTAGGACTATGGTGGGGGTGTGTCCTTCATAATCATCCCCTCTTGCGAGAGGCTCCGTTCCACAAACTGCTCCAAGAGGCCAGGATTTGTGGAGTTAAAAGTTCCAATATTCTGCGAGTCTGAAGATGGAATTCCCTGATACATCACTTGATTCAACCACATCTTGTCGGCGTCTATTTCAAAATTTGGGGAATCTGGGCCAGCTCTAGGAACCATCTCTGCTCGAGCTCTCTTCCCAGCCGGCTCAAGTAGGTCACTGGTACAGTCCTCCTCAGCCACCGCAACATGGTCTCTCTTCACCTCCACTTGTCCATCCAATCCCGTCAGCAAAGAGGCATCCACCAGGTCACCTAGAGAAGAAAATATAACGTCCTGCTGGCTTGCCTCCCTAGGGGTAACTGGGGTCCTTGCCACAGGGCCCTACAATGTCAACATATTGGAGGCGCCCTGCTCCAACCCAACAGAAACAGTATGGGGGGGTCCTTCGACACAGGGGCACCCCCTGGGGGGGGACACCCTGCTCCGGCCCACGGGTGGTCTGCTCCAATTTAAAGGAATTCGATGCAGGGACCGCTTTACGAAGAGGGCCGGCTCTCTGCTCCATCCCAACCTTCTCACCCTTTAAGATGTCCTTAGGTCTTTCCCGAGACTCCAGAGCCTGCCCGACGTTGGTCACCGACGGCTGAATTGGTTCACCAAGGGCCGGGGAGACGGCAGCCTCCGCATAAGTCCGGGCTTTTGCCCGGCTAGTGCAATTGCGAAACATATGCCCCTCACCACCACACAGGTTACATCTTCTACCATTGTTCCATTGCCCCCTAGCAATGGGACAATGGAATAATGCAAGAATGGAAGAATGGAAGACATTTCATGTGTCATAATGGGCTCCTGGCTTTTATCTAGCTGTGCTGCAGCAGCCAGCTTCAGTCTGTAGGGAGCCTACAGACTGGGAAGCAGGGGGGACCGCTGTTCGTTTGTTCAATAATTAGTTATCCTCTCTACCCGGTCTTGAGGCGCGTGGGACATTAGGGGGGAGAGGAGAGGAGAATTTGTAAAAATAAGTGGACGTATAGGGGACATATCAGATATTAAACTGATAAGAAAAGATACTACACTTGATCTTATCCAAAAGGCCGAGAAGCGATTTCCTGAATTTGTTTTGGCCTATGGCTGCACCCTGGCCCCAAGAAGGTACCCATTGTAGGGTTACGGACAAAGACTTACCTTAGGAAGACATGTCGTTCATCAAATGACACCTTAAAACACACAACTATACTGCTTGTTGCAGATGTACCCCACACGTTTTTAATCTATTCTGACATGTGATCTAATAGTACGTCATGGTGACCTGGGCCAATTGGACCAATGACGTACTATTAGGTCATATGGCGAGCGCACCAGCACACAAGCAGTGCGGGGCGATCGCCGCCGGGTGTCAGCTGATAGTCACAGCTGACAGCCGATGCTATGTGCTGGGACCGCTCCCGGCACATTAACCCCCTCAATGCTGCAATCGAAGTCGATCGCAGCATTGCGGGGGCAAGGGAAGGGGATCGCAATACTCACCTCCTCTCCCCGCCTCCAGCGCTGTCTGCTGCGGCTTTCCTGATGTTGCCCTGATGACCCAATGTCGTCATGACAACATCCGGGTCACCAGACAGCTGGAAGATATTTTGGTCATGAGCAGTGCGTGACCAAAATATCTTCTGCATCTGCAGCACTGACAGCCTGTATAGCACAGGGATGGTGCTGCATTCCTGTGCTATACAGGCGATCAGAATAAAAAATAAGTGAAAGTCCCATAGTGGGACACAGAATAAAAGTCCAAAAAGTGTTAAAAAATGAAGAAAAAAATAAAAAAATTAGTAAAAGTATTAAAATAAAAAATAAAAAAATCCACCAAAAATAAAAATATAATGTACCCATCAATAAATATTATTATGAAAAAAAACAATAAAAAAAACAATAAAAGTACACATATTTGGTATCACCGCGTCCGGAACGACCTGAGCTATAAAACTGTCCCACTAGTTAACCCCTTTAGTGAACACAGTAAAAAAAAAAAAAATGAAGCAAACAACAATGCTTTATCATCATACCACCAAACAAAAAATGAAATAACACGCGATCAAAAAGACGAATATAAATAAAAATGGTACCACTGAAAACGTCATCTTGTCCTGCAAAAAACAAGCCACCATACAGCTCCATCAGCCCAAATATTAAAACGTTATAGCTCTCAGAATAAAGCGATGCAAAAAAATATTTTTTTCTATAAAATAGCTTTTATTGTGTAAAAGCGCCAAAACATAGAAAAACTATATAAATGTGGTACCGCTGTAAACGTACTGACCCAAAGAATAACGCTGCCTTATAAATTTTACCACACGTGGAACAGCATAAAAAAAAACATAAAAACAATTCTGGAATTGCTGGTTTAATTTATTCTGCCTCCTAATAATCGGAATAGAAAGCGATCAAAAAATGTCAAGTGCCTGAAAATGGTACCAATAAAAATGTCAAGTCATCCCGCAAAAACAAGGCGTCACATGACTCTGTCGGCCAAAATATGCAAAAATTATAGCTCTCAAAATGTGAAGATGCAGAAACTAGATTTTACAAAAAAATGCGTCTTTAGTGTGTGACAGCTGTCAATCATAAAAACCCAATAGGATTTTGGTATCGCTATAATCGCACCGACCCGAAGAATAAAGTCATCTAATCACTAATAACGCACAAGGAACGGCGTAAAAAATAAACTCTAGGGTTAGGGTTAGCGTTGTGCTAGGGTTAGGGTTGTGTTAGGGTTAGGGTTGGGCTAGGGTTGTGCTAGAGTTAGGGTTGGGCTAGGGTTAGGGTTGGGCTAGGGTTGGGGTTAGGGTTGGGCTAGGGTTGGGCTAGGGTTAGGGTTGGGGTTGGGGTTAGGGTTGGGATAGGGTTAGGGTTGGGCTAGGGTTAGGGTTGGAGTTAGGGTTGGGCAAGGGTTAGGGTTGGGCTAAAATTAGGGTTGGGCTTCGGTTGGGGTTAGGGTTGGGGTTAGGGTTAGGCTAGGGTTTGGGTTGGGCTAGGGTTAGGGTTGGGCTAGGGATTTTTTTCAAAATTAAAAAAAAAAAAGATGACGATATGGCAACTAGTGTTGAGCGCAGGTGCTCGCTCCTTGAATTTGCATCGGGTGCTCGGGTATGCACTGAATATCACGAGTGCTCAAGTGACATGCTTGAGCCTCTGCCCCATATGCTTCGTGGCCAAAAAAAACTTGCGGGGATTGCCTGCCATGCACGAGCGATCCCCGCATGTTTTTTTTTGGGTGTCTAATAACCATGAAACATGCGAACAGGGACTCGAGCATGTCACTCGAGCACGCGCGATACATGGTGCATACCCGTGTTCCTTATGCAAACTCAAGTAACGAGCACTTGCTCTCAAGACTAATGACAACTTATTCAATATGATGATCTAATGTTATCAAATTCTGTGTCGTACCTCTGGGTTCAAAATGTTAATTATACCCCTTGATAAAATCCTTGAGGGGTGTAGTTTCCAAAATGGGGTCACTTGTGGGGGGTTTCCACTATTTAGGCACATCAGGGGCTCTCCAAACACGACATGGCGTCCGCTCTCAATTCCAGCCAATTTTGCGTTCAAAAAGTCACACAGTGCTCCTTCCCTTCTGAACTCTGCCGTGTGCCCAAACACTGTATTTTCCCCACATATGGGGTATTGGCGTACTCAGGAGAAATTGCACAACAGTTTTAGGGGTCCATTTTCTCCTCTTACCCTTGTGAAAATAAAAAAATTGGAGCTAAATCCATTTTTGAGGAAAAAGTTTGATTTTTTTATTTTCACGGCTCCATGTTATAAACTTCTGTAAAGCACTTGGGGGTTCAGGGTGTCCACCACAAATCTAGATATGTTCCCTGAGGGGTCTAATTTCCAAAATGGTGTCACTTGTGGGGTTTTTCCACTGTTTAGGCACATCAGGGGCACATCCGCATTCAAGCATACAAGCAAATTTTACATTCAAAAAGTCAAATGGCGCTCCTTCCCTTCCAAACCATGCCGTGCGCCCAAACAGTGGTTTTCCCCCACATATGTGGTATCTGCTTACTCAGGAGAAATTGCACAACAAACTGCATGGTGCAATTTCTTCTGTTACCCTTATGAAAATGCAAAATTGGGGGCTGAAAAACATTTTTGTGGGAAAAATGTGAAAATTGTATTTTTACAGCTCAATGTTCTAAACTTCTGTGAAACACCTGGGGATTCAAGGTGCTCATTACACATCTAGATAAGTTTCCTGAGGGGTCTAGTTTCCAAAATGTTGTCACTTGTGGGGGGTTTCCACTGTTTAGTCACATCAGGGGCTCTCCAATTGCAACATGGCGTCCTCTAATTATTCAAGCAAATTTTACATTCAAAAATTCAAATGGCGCTCCTTCTCTTCCGAGCTCTGCCGTGTGCCCAAACAGTGGTTTTCCCCCACATATGGGGAATCAGCGTGCTCAGGAGGAATTGCACAACAAATTGCATGGTGCAATTTCTCCTGTTACTGTCGCGCCCCCAGGGGCCCTACTGTTTGGGGACAGTATATATATCACGGTGGCTGGCCCAGGGCGGACAGTGCACAAAAGGGGTAGCAATTACTACTAAAAGTTCTGAGAATTCGTGACGCCACCTGTGGTGTCTGGTGAAGGTCACCAGCGCTGCAGCAGTCCTCTGAGGCAGGTGTCAAGGCAGCTAAAGATGGTACAGCTCCCCACAGGTGGAGCGGGCCTCAGGGCAGTGTAGATAGATAGATGGTAGAATGGTGTGCTGGGCGTTGTGGGGCAGGTAGAGATATAATGGTGCGGCCGGAGTAACGGACAGAGACAGGGGGTTTTGCTTTGTTACCTTTACTGGTAAAGCTGTTAGATACGGTCCAGGGTACTTTAGGTGAAGGGCGCACTTTTGGACTTCTCCCCAGGGAGCGGGTATAAGGCCTCCTGATCCGTGTCTGTCTCTGTGTAAGCTCCTGGCCAGCCTGCAACTGTGCCTAGCTTATGTGTCTTACATTTTCTTCTCCACCTGTTGCTCTGAAGTAGGACCTCCGGTTGGTAACCACTTTCCCTGGACGTCGGGGCCTTCGTGGTACCTGGTCCTGTATGTGTCTAGCTTCAGGTTTGCCAGGGATTTGTAGTCCTCCTGGGATTCCGGTTATCCCTACTGGGTGTAAAGGGTCCCTGTAGGCTCGGACCTGGTGTCCGGTATATATACTGGGGTGAGCCTGGTATGCTCCTCTGCCCCCTTTTATCACTCCTTTCTATCACTCGCCTTCCGCCACGCTCGGGGCCCTCACTTTGCTTCAGTACTGCTGGAGGCCTAGCTTGCCTCACACAGCAGCCTGCGTGCTGCTCTCACTGAGCACGCTGAAACACTCACTAGAAAACTTAGACTCTGACTAACTGAGCTGCCTGGCTCCACCTTCCCTTTATATATCCCTATCAGGGCTCCCTCTGCTGGTATGTGGTGGAAGGTGGAGGTGTTTGCATGTAGTGAGGGCCTCTTGTGGAGAAATCTGTCCGCGCACCCTTCTGGGTTCTGTGGCACCATGCGCAGAAGGGCGCCACATTCCACCCTAGTAAAGCACAGTACTCCTGGACTCAAGCATTTTTTTGGAAAAACAAGTTAAACAACAATAATAACAACTACAATAATATTTACAATAATAAGGTTACGGCAAGTCCCGTAACCTGGTGTCCTTTTCACCAAAAGTACATGGTAGCATGAGGGACTCGTCCGCAAACCCTCCACGTAGACCCTGGGCGTGGCTGCAGGGCATAGGTGATCCAGGTGATGGACCACGTCTTCCGCCACGCCAAACGGGTTTTTGTTCAGTGGTCAGAAACAAGGCACTCCAGGGAGTGCAACTATGTACATGAACAGGTTTTGGGCTGCTCACAGTCCTTAGCCACAGAGTCTTTTTATATATACCCTTACGGGTAACTAAATATAATAGAAAAGTGTCCATATCACGTAAATTGTCCATAAGCAAGGCAAAACAAAACAATAATTAAGTACATGGCAATTTCACAATTATAACATTCCCCAGGGGCAACTATTTATACTGTAGGTATCTCTGCTTATTCACTAAACCTAACAGGGGCCTGGCCTTTGGTGCTATGTGTGGATCTACGCAGTACGGGAGTGTGGATGGTATCTGTGTTTGTTACCCTGTCAGTTCTATGTGTGGGTATGTTGTAATACTGCCTTAACCTCTCCATGGGACTGGCAAGTGTACCATTGACTGGGCCTTCTTGCTCTGCTCCAACCGAGGATCCTTCTTCCGGGGATTCTTCTTGAGCAGGCTCTTCTGGGGCACTCACAGGTTCTACATGCTGTGGAGGGTCTTCTGGCTGTTGGAAGAAGGGGATTACAGGTATTATCACTGCTCCTCCTATTTGAGGCCAATCTGCCGGGAAATCTCCTAATTCAGTATGGATTACTTCTTCTTTAAGCTCCTCCGGTATGATGAGAGGCACTTCTTCCTGAGGCTTTAGCAGACCTGGACACAACTTCAGGTGGTCTCTTGATACTATTGCAGTCGTTCGTCCTCCGTCCTTGGTAATCAGACAGGTCTTCCTGCTATCGAATCTTGACTTTAACACAGTGTAGGGTTCTCTCTCCCACTGGTCATCAAGTTTATGGTTTCTTCTTTTTCTCTTTAACACCATTTCTCCTGGTGTGAAGGGTTCTGCTGGTGCACTTTTATTGTAGTGAGCTTCCTGCTTGTCTCTTACCCTATTCAGACTGTCTTCGACACAGGATTGTACTCTCCTGTACTGCTCCTGTCTGGTCGTGTCCCAGTCCTCAGTGGACATATCTGCTTCTGGTTCTACTACACCAAGCTCCAGGTCCATGGGCAACTTCCCAGGTCGTGCACTCATGAGATATGCTGGAGTACAATTGGTGTAACTCACAGGTATGTGGTTGTACAGATCTACCAGGTCAGGTAGTAGGTCTGGCCACTGATTTTTCTCCTCTGGTGGTAAGGTCTTCAGCAGGTCGATGACGATGTTATTCATCTTTTCACAGAAACCGTTGGTTTGGGGGTGGTACGGTGTAGTCCGGATCTTTTTACACCCGTACAGATGGCAGAACTCCTTGAACAATTCGGCTTCAAAGGCTGAGCCTTGATCTGTCAGCACCTGCTCCGGGTATCCATGGGGCCTGCAGAAGTACGCCTGAAACGTCTTCGCCGCAGTTTCTGCCGTCAGATCCTTGACGGGGGTGACCACCAGGAACCGGGAGTAGTGATCCACCATGGTCAGGGCATAGGAATATCATGACCTGCTGGGTGACAGCTTGACATGATCCAGAGCCACGATCTCCAAGGGTCGAGTTGTCTTGTTGGGTTGCAGGGGTGCCTTCTGGCTGCTGTAGTCTTTTCTTCTGAGGCTACAGGGTTCACAGTCTCGGCACCATCTCTCTATGGAGCTCCGCATTCCAACCCAGTAAAACCGACCTTTTAGCAGGGTTTCTAGCTTCTTCCAGCCAAAGTGCCCCGCTTGATCGTGGTAGGCCTCCAACACCATCTGGATGTCCGTTTTGGGCACTACGATCTGCCACACCATCTCTTGGGTCCTCGGGTTGACATACCTTCGGCACAGCTTTTCCCTATAGATGAACAGCCGGCTTCTCTCACCCCACAGTTGCTTGGTTTGTAGAGATGCTTCCTTCTCCAGGGAGGAACCTTCCTGGGTTATCAGTTCTTTGATACGGCTGACAACCGGGTCACTGTCCTGGGTCTCCTTCCAGCTGTGGTGAGGCAAAGGGTTTAGCGTCTTACCGCGATGCCTCCTGGAGGCTTGTTGCTTGTGGACCATTCCATTACGGTGGAAGGCAGGTAGCTCAATCTCTTCCAGGTCATCCACTTCTTCAGTGTTCGACTGGTGAGGCATCCTGGACAGGGCATCGGCGTTGGCATTCTTGCGGCCTGCCCAGTATTTAACGGTGAACTGGTAGTTTGACAGCCGAGCCATCCATCGTTGTTCCATGGCTCCTAACTTGACTGTTTCCAGATGAGTCAAGGGGTTATTGTCTGTGTAGGCAGTGAACTTACTGGAGGCTAGGTAGTGTTTGAACTGCTCGGTGATGGCCCAGACCAGGGCCAGGAACTCCAACTTGAAGCTGCTATAGTTCTCTGGGTTCCTCTCGGTCTGGCGGAGCTTCCTGCTTGCATAGGCGATCACCTTTTCTTGGCCATTCTGCTTCTGACTTAACACAGCTCCTAATCCCTCATTGCTGGAATCTGTGTACAGCAGGAACGGTTGGCTGTAGTCAGGGTAGGCTAGGATCTCTTCGCCGGTCAAAATCTCCTTCATCACCTTAAAGGATTCAACTTGCTCCTTACCCCACTGGAACGGGGGGTTTCTGCCTCTCCCGGACTGTCCTACCAGGAGATCTTGCAAAGGCGCCGCTTTCTTGGTATAGTCCTTCACAAACCTCCGGTAATACCCGACTAGTCCCAGGAACTGACGTACCTCCTTGAGGCTCTTCGGCTCCGGCCATTTCTGGATGGCAGTGACATTCTCCGGGTCTGGTGCTACTCCCTCTGGACTAACGATGTGCCCCAGGTACTGTACCTTTCACTTGAGCAGGTGGCACTTTGAGGGCTTCAGCTTCATCCTATACCGGGACAGCGACTCAAATATCTCCGCCAGGTGCTTCAAGTGGTCCTCATACGTCTTGGAGTACACTATCACGTCGTCCAGGTAAAGTAGTACAGTCTCGAAGTTGCGGTGTCCCAGGCAGCACTCCATCAATCTCTGGAATGTTTCGGGGGCGTTGCAGAGTCCAAACGGCATACTATTGAACTCGTAGAGTCCCATCGGGGTGGTAAAGGCCGTCTTCTCTGGATCCTCCTCAGCAACAGCTACTTGCCAGTACCCACTAGTGAGGTCAAGGGTGGAGAAGTAATTTGCAGACTTTAAGGCAGCCAGGGATTCCTCTATACGTGGTAAAGGGTATGCATCTTTATGTGTAATGCGATTTACTTGTCTGTAATCTACACACATTCTCATGCTTCCGTCCTTTTTCCTGACTAGAACTAGGGGAGCTGCCCAGGGACTACAACTATCCCTTACTACCCCTGCCTTCTTCATGTCGTGCAACATCTCCTTCGAATTCTGGTAGTGTGCTGGTGGTATAGGCCTGTAACGTTCTTTGATGGGTGGATGGTCACCTGTGGGGATATGGTGTTGTACCCCTTTAATGCTCCCAAAGTTAAGTGGGTGTTTACTGAATACCTGCTCGTATTCCTGAACCACCCGGTGTACACCCTGTTTCTGATGGGCAGGAGTGGTGTCTGTCCCAACATGGAGCTGTTGACACCAATCCTCCACCTGGGTTCCCGGGTCATTATCCTCCACTTCATCTGGTGAGGTTAAGGACTCCGCCGTGTGTATGGAGTTGTTATCTACTGTGTACAGTTTGGCAACAGTGGCGTAGCATGGTAATCTAATCTCGTCGTCCCCGTAGTTTAGGAGGCGTACGGGCACTCTCCCATTGCGTACATCCACTACCCCTCTGGCAGTCAAGAGTGTAGGTCTATGCTCCGAGCTAAGGGGCTCTACTACCGCCTGGTAGCTCCGTCCTTTGAGACCTATTGCTGCTCTATACCAAATCAGCATTTCACTCATTGGGGGAATCACAATGGGTATCGGGTCTGTCAAACTCACATTACCGATTTCACCACCTGATAGCTTTACCTGTTGCTGGTACATAAGGGCTCGGATCTCTTTCTGGAGCACCCTCCTCTGCCCTGGTCTGGCGGTGTCAGCCATCTGTTGGAGCAAGAACAACACTTCTCCCAAACAGTTACTAACAATATTTGTGCCAAGTACCATATACAAGTCTGTATCATCAGGATTAGTCTCTACTACAATTAGTCCCTGGTCCTTCAGTTCCACTCTTCCCACCTTTACTGCCACATCCTTAACCCCGACTAGGTTAAGGGGAAGGCCATTGGAGGCATACACGAAGAGGTTTGGAGCTGGCGGGCTCAGTTCGTCTATGGACCAGAACCTTTTGTAGAGGACATCAGGCATAATGGTTACCTGAGATCCTGTGTCCAGCAGGGCAGGTGTCGCGATGTCGTCCAGCACAATGGACAGGAAAGATCTTCCTCCCACGAACTGGCGGTACCAGTTTGTTGGGCCTGGTTGGTCTACTCCTGGGTGTCGACCCTCGGCCCCAGTGTTTTCTCGTTTAAAGGACACCTCCGCGTGGTGTGGCCCGCTTTATGGCAGTGATAGAAAATGAAGTCCTCTGGAGGGCGCCGTTGGACGTTGGTCCTTCCACGGGGTGGCGTTGTCCCCCTCCGGGGTGGTGTTGTCCTCCTTCTTCTTCTCATCCAGGGGACGTCCTCAGGGCTGTCGGCTAGCAAGATCCTTCCTTCCGGCTCAGGCTCCGTCTGTAGCTGCAGGGTGCTCATGACAGTGGCCAGGGTTTTACATAGCTGGCGCACCTCAGAGCGTAGGCTGTCTAGCTCGCTAGGGGGCACTGTTTGCATCCTTGTTTCGGCCGTTAGTGAAGGAGTTGTGGGTGCTGCAGGCACGGGGGTGGCCCCACCCTGGTAACGCTGGATAGCAGTGTCTGTTGTTTCCAGAGGCTGCAGGCCCTTTATTGCCATGTCCTTAAGGGTGTCAAAGGTGGCATCTGGATGGTCTAAGGTCCACCACCGTAAGTTCTGCTCTCTTTTAACCCCCAGATGAACTGTTCCGTCAGCATTTTATTTTCATCATGGATGCTGGCTGGACTAACCTGTTTCAGGGACCGCAGGGCCTCCTGTAAGCGCCAGGCATAGTCCCGGATACTGCCCTCGGGTTTCTGGACACAATGGTAGAACCTCATCCGGAGATCTGATTCAGTGTGGTTTTCAAACGCTGTTTGCAGTCTCTTAAAGATGGTGGACACTGATTCCTGGTCTGCGGCTGGCCAGGTTTCAACTTCTCGCTCAGTGGCACCAGTCAATTGTCCTAACACTACAGCGGCTCTCTGCTTGCCAGTCATAGAGTACATGTCCAGTATGCCGCATATTTTCGTCTTGAATCCGGACAGTGTGTCCTGTTTGCCGTTATACTGGGGGAACCACTTCGCTCCCGGGATATACGGCAGGGCCATAGGTATGACAGGGGTTACAGGCCCTGCTGGTGGAGCGGCCACTTCAGCCTGCTCAGCGCCGAGCGCAAGTGGGACATCGGGGCCGTTAACCGGTATTCCGGCGCTCAGCTGGGCTTTGGACATTGTTGCGCCCCCCTAGTGAACCGGAGCCTACCTTCTGAACTTTTCTTTGAGGTAGGCCGCAGCTCCGCGGGCGACGGTCTTCTTTCAGGACCTTGCGTCGCTCGCTTCTGACGTCAGAGCGTCCTCTGGCTTCTTCCAGGACCTGACGCTTCCTGGTACGACGTCAGGGGCAGGGCGTGTCCTCGACTTTGTGCACTTCCAGCGTTTACGCCCCTCTTCTTCCCGTGCGGTGACCCGAAAATGGCAGATAATGGCGGGAAACAGCGGCAATTGGCGGGAAAAACTTCACCACAGTAAGATTTACAGTCTTTTAAAGGCGCACAGTACCCGGTGGCAACGGGCACACAATCCTGTTCGTGACGCCAGTTGGTAATGTCGCGCCCCCGGGGGCCCTACTGTTTGGGGACAGTATATATATCACGGTGGCTGGCCCAGGGCGGACAGTGCACAAAAGGGGTAGCAATTACTACTAAAAGTTCACCAGAGCTGCAGCAGTCCTCTGAGGCAGGTGTCGAGGCAGATAAAGATGGTATAGCTCCCCACAGGTGGAGCGGGCCTCAGGGCAGTGTAGATAGATAGATGGTAGAATGGTGTGCTGGGCGTTGTGATGGAGGTAGAGATATAATGGTGCGGCCGGAGTAACGGACAGAGACAGGGGGTTTTTGCTTCGTTACCTTTACTAGTACAGCTGTTAGATACGGTCCAGGGTACTCTAGGTGAAGGGCGCACTTTTGGACTTCATCCCAGGGAGTGGGTATAAGGCCTCCTGATCCGTGTCTGTCTCTGTGTAAGCTCCTGGCCAGCCTGCAACTGTGCCTAGCTTATGTGTCTTGCTTTTTCTTCTCCACCTGTTGCTCTGAAGTAGGACCTCTGGTTGGTAACCACTTTCCCTGGACGTCAGGGCCTTCGTGGTACCTGGTCCTGTATGTGTCTTGCTTCAGGTTTGCCAGGGACTTGTAGTCCTCCTGGGATTCCAATTATCCCTACTGGGTGTAAAGGGTCCCTGTAGGCTCGGACCCGGTGTCCGGTATATATACTGGGGTGAGCCTGGTATGCTCCTCGGCCCCATTTTATCACTCCTTTCTATCACTCGCCTTCGGCCACGCTCGGGGCCCTCACTAGGCTTCAGTACTGCTGAAGGCCTAGCTTGCCTCACACAGCAGCCTGCGTGCTGCTCTCACTGAGCACGCTGCAACACTCACTAGAAAACTTAGACTCTGACTAACTGAGCTGCCTGGCTCCACCTTCCCTTTATATATCCCTATCAGGGCACCCTCTGCTGGTATGAGGTGGAAGGTGGAGGTGTTTGCATGTAGTGAGGTCCTCTTGTGGAGAAATCCGTCTGTGCACCCTTCTGGGTTCTGTGGCACCATGCGCAGCAGGGCGTCACATTACCCTCATGAAAATGCAAAATTGGAGGCTGAAAAACATTTTTGTGGGAAAAATGTGAAAATTTTATTTTTACGGCTCAATGTTCTAAACTTTTGTGAAGCATCTGGGGGTTCAAGGTGCTCATTACACACCTAGATAAGTTCCCTGAGGGGTCTAGTTTCCAAAATGGTGTCACTTGTGTGGGGTTTCCACTGTTTAGGCACATCAGGGGCACTCCAAACGGAACATGGCGGCCGCTAATTATTCAAGCAAATTTTACAATCAAAAAGTCAAATAGCGCTCCTTCCCTTCCGAACCCTGCCGTGTGCCCAAACCGTGGTTTTTCCCCACGTATGGGGTATCTGCGTGCTCAGGGGAAATTGCACAACAAATTTTGGGGTCCATTTTTTCCTGTTACTCCTGCGAAAATAAAAAAAAATTGGGTCTAAAATAACATTTTTGTGAAAAAAGTTAAATGTTAATTTGTTTTCTTCCACATTCCAAAAATTCCCGTGAAGCACCTGAAGGGTTAATAAAGTTCTTGAATGTGGTTTTGAGCACCTTGAGGGGTGCAGTTTTTAGAATGGTGTCACTTTTGGGTATTTTCTGTCATAAAGACCCCTCAAAGTCACTTCAAATGTCATTTGGTCCCTAAAAAAATGGTTTTGTAAATTTTGTTGGAAAAACGAGAAATCGCTGGTCATCTTTTAACCCTTATAGCTCCCTAATAAAAAAAAATTTTGGTTCCAAAATTGTGCTGATGTAAAGTAGACATGTGGGAAATGTTATTTATTAACTATTTTATGTGACACATCTCTCTGATTTAAGGGCATAAAAATTCAAATTTTTCACAAATTAACGCAAGTGATATCGAAGAAATTTTACCACAATCATGAAGTACAATATGTCACGAAAAAACATTCTCAGAATCAGGGGGATCCATTGAAGCGTTCCAGAGTAATTACCTCATAAAGTGACAGTGGTCAGAATTGTAAAAATTGGATAACTAATTAATGAACAAATGAGCTGCGGTCCCCCCTGCTTCCCAGTCTGTAGGCTCCCTACAGACTGAAGCTGGCTGCTGCAGCACTGCCAGATAAAAGCCAGGAGCCCATTATGACACGTGCAATATCTGTTCCATTCTTCCATTCTTGCATTCTTGCATTATTCCATTGTCCCATTATTCCATTGCCCCCTAACAATGGGACAATGTAATAATGCAAGAATGGAAGAATGGAACAGACATTGCTTGTGTCATAATGGGCTCCTGGCTTTTATCTAGCTGTGCTGCAGCAGCCAGCTTCAGTCTGTAGGGAGCCTACAGACTGGGAAGCAGGGGGGACTGCTGCTCCTTTGTTCAATAATTAGTTACCCTCTCTACCCCCCACCCTTCCCGGTCTTGAGGCGCGTGGGGCATTAGGGGGGAGAGGAGAATGTGTGAAAATAGGTGGACGTATAGGGGACGTATCAGATATTAAACTGAAAAGAAAATATACTACACTTGATCTTAGTCAAAAGGCCGAGAAGCGATTACCTGAATTGGTTTTTGCCTATGGCTGCACCCTGGCCCCAAGAATGCACCCATTGTATGGATAGGGACAAAGACTCCCCTTAGGAAGACATGTTGTTCATCATTAGACACCTTAAAACCCACAACTATACTGCTTGTTGCAGAAGCACCCCACATGTTTTTAATCTGCATAAGTCAACCTATTTTCACACATTATCCCCCCCTCAATGTCCCACGCGCCCAGGGTCGGACTGGGGCACCGGGACACCGGAGAATTCTACGATGTTTCCGGGTCCTCAGTGGGCCCCCGAGCAGGATGCACGGGACCCCTGGTTAACATGGCCGCCGGTGCTCCTCACTGCTAGGGCCCGGAGGGTCAGGAGGGCCCTTGCAGTGTGGCTAATGAGGGAAATCTGGTCTGCTTCTAGGATCTCCAGGCTGCGGGGGACCAATGGCCAGATTGCCCTCATCCTGTGCGGCGGGAAGGGAGTGATCGCTCCAGCTCCACTGCTGACAGAAGGAAAATGGCAGCGAAGCTAGAGGGATCTGTCCTCACCTCTGCTTCCTGCCCAGTGCTTCCTCCCTGACACAGGCTCGCGCTGCTTGATGACGTCATCATGCAGCACCAGCCTGTATCAGGGAGAAAGATGCCGGGCAGGAAGCAGAGCACTATGCTGTGGGGGAGCATGCTGAGAGGTAAGTTTTTTTTGTTTTGTTTTTAACTAATACAATGGACTGGAAATGGGGGGGGGGATGGGGACAGTGATGGTGGGGGGGATGGGGACTGTTATGGGGGGGAAATGGGGACAGTGATGGTGGGGGGAGATGAAGGAGAGCAATGGTGATGGTGCGGGGAGATGAAGGAGAGCAATGGTGATGGTGGGGGGAAATGAGGGAGAGCAACGGTAATGGTGGGGTGAGATGAGGGAGATCAATGGTGATGGTGGGGGAGAGATGAGGGAGAGCAATGGTGATGGTGGAGGGGGAGATGAATTAAAGCAATGGTGATGGTGGGGGGAGATGAAGGAGAGCAATGGTGATGGTGTGGGGAGATGAGGGAGAGAAATAGTGATGGTGGGGGGGAGATGAAGGAGAGCAATGGTGATGGTGGGGGGGAGATGAGGGAGAGAAATGGTGATGGGGGGGATGAGGGAGAGCAATGGTGATGGTGGGGGGAGATGAAGGAGACAAATGGTGATGGTGGGGGAGATGAGGGAGAGCAATGGTGATGGTGGGGGTGAGATGAGGGAGAGCAATGGTGAGGGTGGGGGGAGATGAAGGAGAGCAATGGTGATGGTGGGGGAGAGATAAGCGAGAGCAATGGTGATGGAGGGGGTGGGGGAGATATGGCATGGAAATGATGGAGAAGGTGGGGGGAGATATGCATGGCATGGTGATGGAGGAGGTGAGGGGAGATATGGCAATGATGACGGATCAGGTGGGGGAGATATGGCAATGATGGAGGTGGTGGGGGGAGATATGGCAATGATGATGGAGGAGGTGGGGGGAGATATGGCAATGATGATGGAGCAGGTGGGGGAGATATGGCAATGATGGAGGTGGTGGGGGGAGATATGACAATGATGGAGAAGGTGGGAGAGAGCAATGATGGATATTTTGAGGAAGCAATGATGGAGGAGGTGGGGGGAGAGCAATGATGGGGATGGGGGAGAGCAATGATGGGGAGAGCAATGGTGGAGGTGGGGGAGAGAAATGATGGGGAATTATTTGGACGCTATATGCTGTTAATATCTGATCTGGTCATGGTGTGGTGTTATTTCTCCCTTGTATGTAGTATTATTCAGTCACTATGTGGTGATAATATGTGGTCTGGTCATGGTGTGGCGGTATTTCTCCCTTGTATGTGGTACTATTGGTGTTGGTATAGTGGATTTTGTTGTGTATGGCAGTCATTTGTTCTCTCTGAATTAGGAGAAGATTCTTTATTTCCATTAGTGATTAAATACTTGGAACAAGATGCACTTACAGGGGTTCTCCGGGGAAAACAAGTAATCACCTCTCCATATGATAAGTGATAAGTTATTGATTAGTGGGGGTCTGACTGCTGGGACCCACACCGATTGGTAGAATGTGGAGCTTCTATCCCCATTAGACTGGAGCTCATGTGTGACTTGTCCACTGATCCATTCATTCCCTCAGTGGCTGTTCTTGTTTTTTTTTCTGGAAGCCCCAAAGAGAATGAATGAGGCTATGGTCAGACGTCCCACCTGCTGCTGCATTTTAAAATAGGGATAAGTGTCCTGTCAGGGATAAAATGTCCCCATTCTTCCGATAGGTGCGTTTTCCAATGTTCGGACCCAAACGATCAATCAGTGATTACCGATCCTGTGGATCCCATGGATGGGTGATAACTTGTTTTAACCAAAGAACCCCTTTAATGCAAACTACCGTAATTCTACATCCCAGTTATACTATGGGCACAGTAGATGTGCAGGAGCCGCCTGTGATTTACAGCCGGCGCTCCACTAGAACGGGGATAACGGCTAACAGTTATTTGCATATTGCTGTAGGGTGGGCCCTGAGGATCAATTCCTCCTGTGGGCCCCAGACACCTCAGTCCGACACTGCACGTACCTCAAGACCGGGGTGGATGGGTAGAGAGGATAACTAATTAATGAACAAACGAGCAGCAGTCCCCCCTGCTTCCCAGTCTGTAGGCTCCCTACAGACTGAAGCTGGCTGCTGCAGCACTGCCAGAAAAAGCCAGCAGCCCATTATGACACATACAATGTCTGTTCCATTCTTCCATTCATGCATTCTTGCATTATTCCATTGTCCCATTGTTCCATTGCCCCCTAACAATGGGACAATGGAATAATGCAAGAATGGAAGAATGGAACAGACATTGCACGTGTCATAATAATGGGCTCCTGGCTTTTATCTAGCTGTGCTGCAGCAGCCAGCTTCAGTCTGTAGGGAGCCTACAGACTGGGAAGCAGGGGGGACCGCTGCTCGTTTGTTCATTAATTAGTTACCATCTCTACCCCTCACCCTTCCCGGTCTTGAGGCGCGTGGAACAGTAGGGGAGAGAGGAGAGGAGAATGTGTGAAAATAGGTGGACGTATAGGGGACGTATCAGATATTAAACTGATAAGAAAAGATACTACACTTGATCTTAGTCAAAAGGCCGAGAAGCGATTGCCTAAATTGGTTTTGGCCTATGGCTGCACCCTGGCCCCAAGAAGGCACTTATTGTAGGGATAGGGTCAAAGACTCCCCTTAGGAAGACATGCTGTTCATCAATAGACACCTTAAAATCCACAACTATACTGCTTGTTGCAGAGGCACCCCACATGTTTTTAATCTGCATAAGTCCACCTATTTTCACACATTATCCCCCCCCCAATGTCTCACGCGCCTCAAGACTGGGGGGGGTAGAGAGGATAACTTAATAATGAACAAACAAGCAGGGGTCCCCCCTGCTTCCCAGTCTGTAGGCTCCCTACAGACTGAAGCTGGCTGCTGCAGCACTGCCATATGAAAGCCAGGAGCCCATTATGACACGTGCAATGTCTGTTCCATTTTTCCATTGTTGCATTCTTGCTTTATTCCATTGTCCCATTGTTCCATTGCGCCCTAAAAATGGGACAATGGAATATTGCAAGAATGGAAGAATGGAACAGACATTTCACGTGTCATAATGGGCTCCCGGCTTTTATCTGGCAGTGCTGCAGCAGCCAGCTTCAGTCTGTAAGGAGCATACAGACTGGGAAGCAGGGGAGGCAGCTGCTCGTTTGTTCAATAATTAGTTACCCTCTCTACCCCCACCCTTCCCAGTATTGAGGCGCACGGGACATTAGGGGGGAGAGGAGAGGAGAATTCTTGGTTGAAATGGAAACACTGGTGAGTTAAGAATTTCCTTGTGAATTTTTTTTGTATGCTGATCCTAATGATTTTGGTATTGCAGTGTATCAAGTTTTGTGTTTTGTTAACAGTGTGTCGTTGGATGTACAGTATTTAGTGAAATACCATTTGTATTTGGCAGAATAGTTGATATCAGAATCAGAATGCAATTGTGTGTGTGGAAAGTGTGGACATAGTGAAAAAAGTTTAGACCTTTGGGAAGTTCCTAGTGTAAGGCCTAGTGTTAAGTTCCTTCAGTTTTAATTTTTTATGTAAGTGTTTACAGTTTGGTAAAAATGGAATTTGTGAAGAAGTATGCATCTGCCATTTACCATGTCAGTGCAGATAAATCTTTAGAAGTCCAATACAAGGACTTGGTATCACAATGTAAGATCTATAATAATAAGTTAAATAGTAAAGTACTCAGTAAGAAATTGAAAAAGGAAAAGTTAAGCAATGAGATTTCAGTGTTGCTAAAGATGAAAGAATTAAGTGAAATGAAGGAAGCAAATTGGTGGAAGCAAAGGCTACAAATCAAGGAGGATATAGACAAAATTAGTGATTCTGTTATTGAAATTTCTGGCAATACAACTAGTGAAATGGACGGTTTACATTCACATGTGGATGAATTAGCTGTGAGAAATGAGAAGTTGGAAGAACAATTGAAGGAGTGCAGATTGAGTGTCACTTCACATGCAAATCAGGTTTTCTCTTTAGAACTGAAAAATAGTCAAATGGAGAAGTTAATTGCAACACTGGAGAGATAACTGGGTGAAGCTAAGTGTCAACTGCATAACAAAGAGCAACATATACAGTCTCTTACATCAAAGAAATGCAGTCTTGAGACAGTGAATGTCTGTACTCTTTCTAATGAGGATACAAGGAATGTCAGATGTAGTTCTCCATTGATTGATAGTGCCCCATTGCTCACAATTTCTGAAAAGCTTCATCTGTGTCAACTTCTTGGTAAGTTTGACTCAAATATTTCTCCAGTCCTTCTGTCTAATAGATTTGAGGCTGTGGTCCAGCAGTATAGTCTGAACAATAAAAATGCTTGGTCTCTGTTCCAAGCTTGGCTTCCAGGGCCACTTGCAGCACAGCTATCATCTGCACATATGAGTGATAATTTTAAAGGTGCAGAGTTAAGTAGGAAGGAATTGCAAGGTATCATAGGTGGAAGGGACACTAGAGGTAAAAATGCTCTAGCAATGACCAGATTCAGGAGATATGATGATCCACTGCTCTTCTGTAATAATTATCTTGCCTTGTATAGAACTGTTTACAACTGTCTGGATATGTCTCAGGATGATGCTAATTTCCTGTATTCAATGGCAAATCATTGTAATGTAGATTACACCATAAGGGTCGCCCTAAGGAATAGCAGCTCCTATGGAAACTTTGTGAATATACTTAGGGATTGGTGTAATGAGTCTAAGGAGCAGTATGAGACATCCACAAATATATATTACAGACCAAAAGTTTGGACACACCTTTTCATTTAAAGATTTTTCTGTATTTTCATGACTTTGAAAATTGTACATTCTCACTGAAGGCATCAAAACTATGAATTAACACATGTGGAATTATATACTTAACAAAAAAAGTGTGAAACAACTGAAAATATGTCTTATATTCTAGGTTCTTCAAAGTAGCCACCTTTTGCTTTGATGACTGCCTTGCACTCTCTTGGCATTCTCTTGATGAGCTTCAAGAGGTAGTCACCGGAAATGGTCTTCCAAAAATCTTGAAGGAGTTCCCAAAGATGCTTAGCACTTGTTGGCCCTTTTGCCTTCACTTTGTGGTCCAGCTCACCCCAAACCATCTCGATTGGGTTCAGGTCTGGTGACTGTGGAGGCCAGGTCATTTGGCGCAGCACCCCATCACTCTCCTTCTTGGTCAAATAACCCTTACACAGCCTGGAGGTGTGTTTGGGGTCATTGTCTTTTTGAAAAATAAAGGATGGTCCAACAAATGCAAACCGGATGGAATAGCATGCCGCTGCAAGATGCTGTGGTAGCCATGCTGGTTCAGTATGCCTTCAATTTTGAATAAATCCCCAAAAGCGTCACCAGCAAAGCACCCCCACACCATCACACCTCCTCCTCCATGCTTCACAGTGGGAACCAGGCATGTAGAGTCCATCCGTTCACCTTTTCTGTGTCGCACAAAGACACGGTGGTTGGAACCAAAGATCTCAAATTTGGACTCATCAGACCAAAGCACAGATTTCCACTGGTCTAATGTCCATTCCTTGTGTTCTTTAGCCCAAACAAGTCTCTTCTGCTTGTTGCCTGTCCTTAGCAGTGATTTCCTAGCAGCTATTTTACCATGAAGGCCTGCTGCACAAAGTCTCCTCTTAACAGTTGTTGAAGAGATGTGTCTGCTGCTAGAACTCTGTGTGGCATTGACCTGGTCTCTAATCTGAGCTGCTGTTAACCTGTGATTTCTGAGGCTGGTGACTCAGATAAACTTATCCTCAGAAGCAGAGGTGACTCTTGGTCTTCCTTTCCTGGGGCGGTCCTCATGTGAGCCAGTTTCTTGGTAGCGCTTGATGGTTTTTGCAACTGCACTTGCACTTTCAAAGTTTTCCCAATTTTTCGCACTGACTGACCTTCATTTCTTAAAGTAATGATGGCCACTCATTTTTCTTTACTTAGCTGCTTTTTTCTTGCCATAAAACAAATTCTAACAGTCTATTCAGTAGGACTATCAGCTGTGTATCCACCAGACTTCTGCACAACACAACTGATGGTCCCAACTAAATTTATAAGGCAAGAAATCCCACTTATTAAACCTGACAGGGCACACCTGTGAAGTGAAAACCATTTCCGGTGACTACCTCTTGAAGCTCATCAAGAGAATGTCAAGAGTGTGCAAAGCAGTCATCAAAGCAAAAGGTGGCTACTTTGAAGAACCTAGAATATAAGACATATTTTCAGTTGTTTCACACTTTTTTGTTAAGTATATAATTCCACATGTGTTAATTCATAGTTTTAATGCCTTCAGTGTGAATGTACAATTTTCAAAGTCATGAAAATACAGAAAAATCTTTAAATGAAAAGATGTGTCCAAACTTTTGGTCTGTACTGTATCTGCTGTACATAGACCTAGGAGAAGAGGATATTTTAGGTATTGTTATGGATGTGGGAGGCCTGGACATATTAAACAGTATTGTAATACACCTTACATGTACCCAGAACCTAATATCCATTTGTTTCACCAGAAGATTGATAGTATTGAGTCTGATGAGGAAGAATCTACCTCTAATAACACAGAGTTCACAGAGACATGTGAGGAGATAGGTAATATAGAAGCTGACCCTGCTACATCTGCACCAAAAGCACAAGCAATGCAGAGCCCAAATGCTAATAAGGTCAACACAGGAAGAGAGCAGGATACGCCGTATTATAGACAACAAAAGGGAGGTGCTAATATCCACGTGATTGATCCATGGGCAACTCTACCATTCTGGCTATTTTGTAGTTGGTCACAGATTGCCCTACCCCTGTTGCTAAATAGCACAGCGCAATGCGCCAATAGGGTTGGGTAAACACGGAGAGACTTTGGCTGTCATAGTAGATGTGAATCAATAGCATACGGATAATGGACCGGATAAAATTATGCTTTGTGTTTGGTTTGAATGTGTGTTCTAATTATGTCTGTGTTTCTTTTTAGACTGGAGACCATTTAGCACGTGATGTCAGAGCAAGGAGACCATTTATCAGAGCAAGGAGACTAACCAATGTGTTTGTTCAACAAGTCATATACAGTACTGTGTCCATAGATGAAACTGGTTATTTCTCTCTACAGCTATTAATTTTGTGTATACATTGATATGGCCAATATGTAATTAAAATCCACATGGTTTATACAATGAGCTCAAAGTTAAGGGTTTAAATAATTGTTTACAAACAGTTAAACAAGTAATCATCCCATTGTGATGAATCGAAATTGTGTTTGCCTAATGGTTGTTTGTTTGCTTTGTATGTATGTTCTTAATCTTGTTTCACAGAAGGCTATTTGTGGGGCCATCATACCATTTTGAGGGCTATCATACTATTTGGAGGGCTATTTGTGGGATCATCATACTATTTGGAATGCTATGTGTGGACCATCATGCTACTTGGGGGGGGACATCATACTACTTAGAGGGCTATTTGTGGGGCCATCATAATATTTGGAGGGCTATTTGTGGAGTTATCATACTATTTAGAGGGCTAGTTGTGGGGCTGTCATACTACTGTATTTGGAGGGCTATGTGGCAGGCCATCATACTATTTGGAGGGAAATCATACAATTTGGAGTGCTACTGTATGTGTTGGCCATCATATTATTTGGGGGACATCATACTATTTGGATGGCTATTTGGGGACATTAAACTATTTGGAGTGCTATGAGGGAGCCATCATGCTACTTGGAGGACTATGTGGGGGTCACTCTGCGCTGCCACTAGGAATTTCAGGGCCCCATACTGGCAAAATTTTCGGGCACCCTTGAGAGTCCGCCCAGGCTCCACCCCAGCCCTGTTCCACAGTCCCATCGCCCACTCTTGGAAAAACTTCACTTTTGCACCATGTCCTCACCAATCACACACTAACAGTTCCCATTGAACACCATATCACATACAGTTAGGTCCATATATATTTGGACAGAGACAACATTTTTCTAATTTTGGTTCTAGACATTAGCACAATGAATTTTAAACAAAACAATTCAGATGCAGTTGAAGTTCAGACTTTCAGCTTTTATTTGAGGGTATCCACATTAAAATTGGATGAAGGGTTTAGGAGTTTCAGCTCCTTAACATGGAGACTCTTCTGGCCGGGCCCTACTCTACTCTAACCTATTAAACATTTCTTATAATACCCAATACTCTTTTAGGTATATTTTTGTGTAAATCAGAATTTTATTAAAGAATTATTGACAATCAATGATTTATGAAAGCTGAAAAATCATGTGACATTTCAGAAATTTGTGATTACATGAGCTTATTAGGAAAATGCAGTCACTTATGATTAATTAACAAGATATAAAGTTATTTATCAGTATAATCAATAATACAAGTATATGAATGGTAATAAAATAATTGAAGCATAATGATATAAGAAGAGGGGAGAAAGGGTGAAGAAGGAGAGGTTGGGAGAGAAATGAGAAGGGAAGAAGAAGGTGGGGAGGAAGGAGGGAGGGGAGAGGAGGGGTTGGAACTCTCCTCTGGATAAGCCCAAATCCATGACTCTATGGAGTAGTCAAGCCACTTTTAGGTATATTTTTATTTATAGGAATGTGTCACATACATTTTTTTCTACATTACCAATAATACCACATACAAGGGATAAATACCACCACACTATGAACATATCACATATTACCACCACATAGTGACCGAATAATACCACATACAAGGGACAAATACCGCCACACCATGACCGGACCACTTATTACCACCACAGAGTGACCGAATAATACCACATACAGTACAGACCAAAAGTTTGGACACACCTTCTCATTTACATTTTTTTCTGTATTTTCCTGACTATGAAAATTGTACATTCACACTGAAGGCATCAAAACTATGAATTAACACATGTGGAATTATATACTTAGCAAAAAAGTATGAAACAACTGAAAATATGTCTTATATTCTTGGTTCTTCAAACTGGAAGTTTCGGGCTTAGAGCCTTGAAGAGTCGGTGCCTGATTCCCATCCGACAACTCCAGAAGCCGGTTTGAGCATTGTCAGCAGAAGGACGAGCCCTACTCAGGAACAGTCAAAATATGCCTGTACAAATTAAGCTCCAGATTGGAGCATTACACATGAAGAAGTTCACATTCCAGGTGCTGTCTGGTTTACCCACAGGTCGTCCTGAGCCGAGAGATCTGGTGCCCGCTCAGGTCTGGAGATCCTACATGGTGTTTCCTGGGGGACTGCTGAGGTGCAAGGCGTGTCCAGTCCCCATATCTTCAGGACAGTCAGTAGTTTCTTCTTCTTCTTCATCAGATCTGCTAGCCGCTGGCTCGCTGTGCGCTGAAGTCTCTGAAGGAAGGGAAGCGGAGGCATTGTCCCCACACAGTCTCGACGATAGTATCAATGATCTGGCTTTAGGCACCGCCCCGCCTCTCAGACATGTCATCTCAGAAACCAGACTGAAGTTGGTCCCTAAGCAAGGATCCTCCATCTCTAACAAATTTGGCAATAAGTCCATCAAGGCGGTGGCTACCTCCAAGTCTCTGCACCCCTCCAACCAGGCGGAGGACTTCCAGTTGTCTCCTGAATCCACCCGGGATGCTATCTGATAACAAATGGAGAGAGACTTTTCTGCACCCTGTACCTGGTACTCCGCCCACTTCATCCAGTAAGCTTGGCAAAGTGTACGTCAAGGCAGTGGTTACCCCCGAGTCTCTGCACCCCTCCAACCAGGCGGAGGACCTTCAGTTGCCTCCTGAATCCTCCAGGGTGCTATCTGATAATAAATGGAGAGAGACTTTTCTGCACCCTGTACCTGGTACTCCGCCCACTTCATCCAGTAAGCTTGGCAAAGTGTATGTCAAGGCGGGGGTTACCCCCGAGTCTCTGCACCCCTCCAACCAGGCGGAGGACTTCCAGTTGTCTCCTGAATCCCCCGGGGTGCTACCCGATATTAACAAGTGGAGAGAGACTTTCCTGTGTCCTGTTCCTGGTACTTCACCCACTTCCTCTGTTGCTGAGGATGGCTCGATGGGAGGAAGCATCCTAGTCACCAAGATGATGAGACCAGTTTCGTTCCCTCTAGTGGACAGAAGAGGTAATCTTCTTGAAGAGAAGGATCGGCCTCCAAATTCTCTGCAGGAAATCCTTGCTGGCTTGAAGAAGAGGGGGCGTAAAGGGGGAGGGGGTACTGTAACATCCCTGGCGGCATGCTTGCATGGCTTACCATCTCCCACCATGCAAGACTGCAATCTTACCTTTCAGGCCAGGCTGCACACTTTTGCTCCAGTACCTGCTGTTTGTATGTCTCTTGTCTGCTGGCTTAGGGCGTTGGCGCTGTTGCTTTCTGATTCTTAAAGCTACAGTGTGAGCAGTCCTAATGCGTCCCCAGCCTATTGCTTTGAGTCACTGGATACTTAAACCCCCTCCACCCAGTAGGAGGTGCCTGAGCAACACTTTCTTACAGTCTGTTCTGGGCAACTGTGAGTTGCCAGGTCCTGTCTTGACTCTAGTCTGTCCGCCACCCTGGGGGCTGAGTACCCATGGCCTCTACCTGTACCTGTGACTTCTAGACCGTTTCTGCCACCCTGGGGGCTGAGTTCCCAGGCTCGTTCCTGTATCTTGTTCCTGGTTCAGATCCTGTCTGAACAGTGTCCTAGTCATTTACTTGTTTGTCTCTATGTCTGTATCTTCCCTCTTTCCTGCAGTATCTGAACCTGCACCTAACTCCAACTCGTTGTCTCTGTACTTCTGTTTGTGAGTCTTGTATCCACTCGCTACTTCATTATAGTGCCTTGTGTGTATCTGGTTCTGCTCGTTCTGTTTCCCTCCCTCTATATCTAACTCCTGTATTCCTGCTATCTTCTTGTGCTTTCCAGTCTGTTCCATGTGAACAGAGCCCTGTCCTGTCTACCGCATCTGCGGGTTTTGCTTTGCTCTGCTTGCTCACCGCATCTGTGGTTTTGCTCTGCATTGCTTGTTCACCGCATCTGCGGGTTTTGCTCTGCTTTGCTTGTTCACCGCATCTGCGGTTTTGCTCTGCTTTGCTTGTTCACCGCATCTGCGGGTTTTGCTCTGCTTTGCTTGTTCACCGCATCTGCGGGCTTTGCTCTGTTTTGCTTGTTCACTGCATCTGCGGTTTTACTCTGCTTTGCTTGTTCACCGCATCTGCGGGTTTTGCTCTGCTTTGCTAGTTCACCGCATCTGCGGTTTTGCTCTGCTTTGCTTGTTCACCGCATCTGTGGGTTTTGCTCTGCTTTGCTAGTTCACCGCATCTGCGAGTTTTGCTCTGCTTTGCTTGTTCACCGCATCTGCGGTTTTGCTCTGCTTTGCTTGTTTACCGCATCTGCGGTTTTGCTCTGCTCTGCTTTGCTTGTTCACCACATCTGCGGGTTTTGCTCTGCTTTGCTTGTTGACCGCATCTGCGGTTTTGCTCTGCTTTGCTTGTTCACCGCATCTGCGGGTTTTGCTCTGCTTTGCTAGTTCACTGCATCTGCGGTTTTGCTCTGCTTTTGCTTGTTCACCGCATCTGCGGGTTTTGCTCTGCTTTGCTAGTTCACTGCATCTGCGGTTTTGCTCTGCTTTTGCTTGTTCACCGCATCTGCGGGTTTTGCTCTGCTTTGCTTGTTTACCGCATCTGCGGTTTTGCTCTGCTTTGCTTGTTCACCGCATCTGCGGGTTTTGCTCTGCTTTGCTTGTTCACCGCATCTGCGGTTTTGCTCTGCTTTGCTTGTTCACCGCATCTGCGGGTTTTGCTCTGCTTTGCTAATTCACTGCATCTGCGGTTTTGCTCTGCTTTATTTGTTCACCGCATCTGTAGGTTTTGCTCTGCTTTGCTTGTTCACTGCATCTGCAGTTTTGCTCTGCTTTGCTGGTTCACCGCATCTGCGGGTTTTGCTCTGCTTTGCTTGTTCACCGCATCTGCGGTTTTGCTCTGCTTTGCTTGTTCACCGCATCTGCGGGTTTTGCTCCGCTCAGCTTGTCTACCGCACCTGCGGCTCTGTTTCTGTATCCCAGTCTGTACTGGTCCCTATCCTGCGTACGTTTTCTACTTGCCAGTACCCGCCTGTCTGCATGTCAGTCATGCCTCCCTGTGCCCACCTGTCTGCATGCCAGCCGTGCCTGCCAGTGCCCACCTGTCTGCATACCAGCTGTGCCTGTCAATATCCACCTGTCTGCATACCAACCGTGCCTGCCAGTACCCACCAGTCAATATGCCAGTTTAACCTGCCTGTTCCTGCATTCCCCGGTGTGAGTCAACAGCTGTGACCGGGGTCTGACCTGGAGTAGCACCTGGTCCCTCTGCTCGGTTCCTCCCTGGTTCACGGAGTCATGTGACCTTGATCGGATCGGGTTGATACTTAGTTACACCCATCCAGGCACTCCTCGGTTCATGGTACAGTGGGATCACTAATCACACTCACGCCAGTCTGCCCGGGCGTGTGCCTAACAATATCTATTGGAAATAAAGAGGTTTCCCCTTATTGATATCAGATAAAACAAATGACCAACCACAATCCACTCTACCAAGACCAATATTACCAGATAGAAGGCAGAAATACTACCACACCGTGACCAGATCACATATTACCACGACATAGTGCCCAAATAATGCCACATACAAGGCACAAATACCACCACACACTGACCAAAGCACATAATGCCACCACATTGTGATCAAATGCTACCAGATACAAGGTATAAATACTGACACACCAAGAGACCACATATTACCACCACATAGTGACCGAATAATACCACATACAAGGGACAAATATCATCATGTCATGACCAAAGCACATAATGTGTAACATACCTGGCGGCGTCCTTGCATGGTGGTCCATCTCCCACTGTGCAAGAGCGCGCACTTGATCTCCAGTCCAGAATGTCTCTCTGGCTTCCCTCCTTGCTGTCTGTTTGTCTGTTTTGGCTGCATAGGGCGACGCCCGCTGAACTTCCTGTTTCTTGTACCTGCTGCGGACACGCCCCTGTTGCACCTTCAGCCTATTGCTGTCCATCTTTGGGTATTTATACCACCTTCTTCCTCAAGATGGCGCCTGAGCATTGTGTCCTGTCAGTCGGCTTTTTGTCTCTGACGTGCCAGGTCCTATCCTGTTTTCCTGCCTGTTCTCCAGTTCTGTGTCTGAACTGTGGTCTGTTCTTGTGAACACGCTTCTAGCCTGTTCTTTTGCCTTCTAGGGGCTGTATTCCTAGATCTGCCTGTCTGTGCCTTGCGGTATCTGTTCCCGTCTGAACAGAGTCCTGTTTGTGTCCCAGCCTTGCTGTATCTGTTCCCGTTTCTCTGTTTCCAGTTGTCTATGCCTTGTGGTATCTGTTCCCGTCTGAACAGAGTCCTGTTTGTGTCCCAGCCTTGCTGTATTTGTTCCCGTTCCTCGGTTCCTAGTTGTCTGTGCCTCGTTTCTACTTTTGCCTTTTCTCCCTTTTCCCTCTTTGTCTGTTTTCTGCGTCTTTCTGCAGAGTCTGAACTTGCTCCTAAATTCCTTCTCGTCGTCTCTGTACCTCTGTTGTGAATTTAGTGTACGCTCGCTACTTCTTTGTAAGTACTGTGTGTGCTTCTGGTTCTGCCTTTCCTTCTCCGTCTGTTCTTTGTGAACAGAGTCCTATCCCCCTGCCTTGTCTGCCGCTCTGCGGTTTCCGCTCTGCTGCGGCCTTCTTAGCCGCTCTGCGGTTTCCGCTCTGCTCCTGCCTTGTTTACCGCTCTGCGGTTTCCGCTCTGCTCCTGCCTTGTTTGCCGCTCTGCGGTTTCCGCTCTGCTGCGGCCTTCTTAGCCGCTCTGCGGTTTCCGCTCTGCTCCTGCTTAGCTTGCCGCTCTTGCGGTTTCTGCTCTGCTCTTGCCTTGCTTGCCGCTCCTGCGGTTTCCGCTCTGCTCCTGCCTTGTTTACCGCTCTGCGGTTTCCGCTCTGCTCCTGCCTTGTTTACCGCTCTGCGGTTTCCGCTCTGCTCCTGCCTTGTTTACCGCTCTGCGGTTTCCGCTCTGCTCTTGCCTTGTTTGCCGCTCTGCGGTTTCCGCTCTGCTGCGGCCTTCTTAGCCGCTCTGCGGTTTCCGCTCTGCTCCTGCCTTGTTTACCGCTCTGCGGTTTCCAATCTGCTCCTGCCTTGTTTGCCGCTCTGCGGTTTCCGCTCTGCTGCGGCCTTCTTAGCCGCTCTGCGGTTTCCGCTCTGCTCCTGCCTTGTTTACCGCTCTTGCGGTTTCCACTCTGCTCTTGCCTTGCTTGCCGCTCCTGCGGTTTCTGCTCTGCATCTGCTCGCTGCTCCGGCAGTCCTGTCCTGCTCTGCTTCTGCTCGCTGCTCCGGCAGCCCCGTCCTGCTCTGCATCTGCTCGCTGCTCCGGCAGTCCTGTCCTGCTCTGCTTGTGCTCGCTGCTCCGGCAGTTCCGTCCTGCTATGCTCTTGCCCACCGCTTCGGGCGTTCCCTCTCTGCTGTGTTTGGCTACCGCATCTGCGGTTCTGTTTCTGTGACCCAGTCTGTACTGGGTCTTGTCCTCTCTGTGCTCCAGCCCGTCCTTTCGGCCAGTACCTCCCTGCCTGCATATTCGCCTGTATCCACCCGTCTGCATACCTGCCGTGTTCGCTTATATCCACCAGTCTGTGCCAGCCTAACCTGCCTGTTCCAGTAATCCCTGTGTGGGTCAACCCCCGTGTCCGGAGTTTGACCTGGAGTAGCACCTGGTCCCTCTGCCCTGTTTCTCCCTGGTGCACTGGCGTCGTATGCCGTCGTGCCATCTTGGTCGGATCGGCCAGATACTTAGTCACGCCCCTCCAGGCACTCTCCGGTTCATGGTCCAGTGGAACCACTTCTCCCGCACGCGCCGGTCAGTCCGGGCGTGTGCATAACATAATGCCACCACATAGTGACAAATAATACTAAAATAATAAAAATGTAAAAAAGCTCTGTATATTGGGTCAGTGTACAGGTTATACAGTGATCACCAGTGACATTATACACAGGAGCTCTGTATATAGTGTACAGGTTATACAGTTATCACCAGTGACATTATGCACAGAAGCTCTGTATATAGTGTCAGTGTACAGGTAATGCAATGATCACCATTGATATTATACACAGGAGCTCTGTATATAGTGTCAGTGTGCGTGTATAGGTAATACACATACTCCCAAGTTCTTTATCTGCCGCAGACCGATATATCACATCTTCTATGCAGGACTTATCTCTGCAGAAAATAACATAGTTAGCTATAACTGATCACTTCCAGAGCACAATCCACATTTTTCCCAAGACTTGTACACTACATGAAATGACAAAAATGCAACATAGTGCCGCACTACACAGTAACAGTGCTCCAGTGTCATTCTGTGCCTGCTCATCTGTCAGCAAACATATTTGTCTGATGGCAAAGATGTAGCAGAGCTGAAGACAGAAGACCTATGGATTACGTTGGAGTGAGGATTTTTCTTTATTAAAGATGGAGTCCCTAAATGTGTTTTATTTTTAATAAAATAAAATTTCTCTCTTTTTTTTTTCTGTTTACTAGAAATTCATGGTGGCTATGTCTAATTTGGCGTGACACCATGAATTTCGGGCTTAGTACCAACTGATAATACAAAGCTGGCCTGGTACTAACCCTATTATTACCCAGGGTGCCACTCACCACCAGAAATCCTGTGTATAATGGCACTTATGGTAATATTAGTATTCTGTTTTTTATTAACGATCAATATTGTATTATTCGGTCACTATGTGGTGGTAAAATCTGGTCTGGTCATGGTAGAGCGGTATTTGTCCCTTGTATGTGGCATTATCTGGTCACTATGTGGTAGAAATATATGGTCCAGTCATGGTGTGGCTGTATTTGTCCCTTGTACAGAACAGACCAAAAGTTTGGACACACCTTCTCATTTAAAGATTTTTCTGTATTTTCATGACTATGAAAATTGTACATTCACACTGAAGGCATCAAAACTATGAATTAACACATGTGGGATTACATACTTTACAAAAAAGTGTGAAACAACTGAAAATATGTCTTACATTCTAGGTTCTTCAAAGTAGCCACCATTTGCTTTGATGACTGCTTTGCACACTCTTGGTATAACCCTGAATGTTGTCTTCTCTTGGTTCTGAAACAATGATATTTATTTACAAGAGCCTTCTGCTATACCAACTATGTAAATTCAGTAAATGCTCAAACAATGAGACCTGAGCCCTGTGGAATAATATCATCCCTAATGCTTAATCTGTGGGTGTGTACTTGAAAGGACAACTGTAGCTATTTAAGGGACATATGCCTCTATAGCAGAGAGAATTGAAAGAGAGAATCAAAGATTAGTCAGACTCTTCAGGAGAGTAGTTTTGTAGCATGGCACGATCCAGAGAGACACAGATTTGGATTTTACTTGATTCCAGCCTAAGGGTATATGGCTCTGACTGGAAAGATACGGATCTGGTCCATTGACCATCAAAGAACCCATGGATACATTTGGGGAGACCAGGTTGAAGTCACCTGGCCCCATGGATATGTTGTTTGAGGTTGCCAGGTGGAACCCTCCGGTCACCTGGAACCCGTGGAGACATTGGGAGAAGCCAGATTGGGACCAGTCAGTCATCTGGCCCCACTCTCGGAGAGGCCAGGGTGGGACCCTCGGGTCTCCTGGCCTTGTACCTCTATGGATTGTCAGCTTCCTAAGCTTGCTGCTACCTTCTCTCTGTGGGGGCCCGCCAAAAGCGGGGGGCCACTGGTTGAGATAGTGGGCCCTGGAAGTCCCAAAGTCACAGCTGTTCTATCCCAGGCAGGCCAGCGAAAGGGTGAGACTGTGTAATTTTGCACCATCTGGGGTATTTGCTGGGACTGTGCTATATGTTTATTGTCCATTTGGTGGTTCAATATAGTATTGCCACACTGTTTTAGCCTCACCCTGTGTTGTCTGAGTAGTGTTCTGCCCACGGAAGACCTCGGGTCTTCACATTTATTATACTGTTTGGAGGACTAGTGAGGGCGATTATAAAGTGTGCAGGCCATAATACAGTGTGGACCAGGGGCGGACATATCATTGATGCAACCAGTGCAGCCGCACAGGGGCCCAAGAGGTAAGGGGGCCAATTTCTACCTCCAAAGCAGGTACAACTTTGCATTTTAGGAGCTTTTGGGCTGCAAAGGACCCATATATTGTTCTTGCACAGGGGCCCATTTCTGTCTGTGTCCACCAGTGGTGTGGAGGGATGTGTGGGGGCCACTATACTGTATGGAGGGCCCCTGGATGTCACAGTACATTGATAATAAACACATTGATGTCACAGTACAGGGAGAATAAACACAGTGATGTCACAGTACAAGGATAATACACACACTGTTGTAACAGTATATAAGCAGTGATGTTACAATACAGTGATAATAACCACAGATATTATCACAGTACAAGGATGATACACAGTGATGTGACAGTACACTGATAATTATCAGTGTTTATTATATCAGTGCTTATTATAATATATTATTATCAGTGCTTATTATAATAACCACAATGATGTCACAGTACAGGGATAATATACACAGTAATGTCACAATACAGGAATAGTAAACACAGTGATGTCACAGTACAGGGATAATGTACACTATGATGTCACAATACAGGAATAGTAAACACAGTGATGTCATAGTACAGTAATAATACACACAGTGATGTCACAGTACAGGGATAATACATATAGTGATGTCACAGTGCAGGTATAGTAAACAGTGATGTAACAGTACAGGGATAATACACACAGTGATGTCACAGTACAGGGATAATACACACAGTGATGTAACAGTACCTGGATAATACACACAGTGATGTCACAGTACAGGTATGATAAACAGCAATGTCACAGTACAGGGATAATAACTACACAAGTGACATCACACTACATGGATAATAAACAGTGATGTCTCAGTACAGGGATAATATACACAGTGATGTCACAATACAGTGATAATAAACAGTGATGTCACAGTACAGTGATAATAAAAACCGTAATGTCACAGTATGGCGATAATATACACAGTGATGTCACAGTACAGGGATAATAACTACACAAGTGACATCACACTACATGGATAATAAACAGTGATGTCACAGTACAGGGATAATATACACAGTGATGTCACAGTACAGGGATAATACACACAGTGATGTCACAATACAGTGATAATAAACAGTGATGTCACAGTACAGTGATAATAAAAACCGTAATGTCACAGTATGGCGATAATATACACAGTGATGTCACAGTACAGGGATAATAACTACACAAGTGACATCACACTACATGGGTAATAAACAGTGATGTCACAGTACAGGGATACATACTGGGATGTTACAGTACAGTGATAAGAAACAGTGATGTCACAATACAGTGATAATACACAGTCATGTCACAGTACAGAGATAATACACAAGTATCGTCACAGTACAGGGATAATAAACAGTGATGTCACAGTACAGGGATACATACTGTGATGTCACAGTAGAGTGATAAGAAACAGTGATGTCACAGTACAGTCATAATAAACACAGTAATGTGACAGTACAGAGATAATACACAAGTGACATCACACTACAGGGACAATAAACAGCAATGTCACAGTACATAGATACATACTGCGATGTCACAGTACAGTGATAATACACACAGTGATGTCACAGTACAGAGATAGTCCACACAGTGATGTCACAGCACAGAGATAATACACACAGTGATGTCACAGTACAGTGATGATAAACCCAGTGATGTCACAGTACAGGGATAATATACACAGTGATGTCACAGTACAGGGATAATATACACAGTGATGTCACAGTACAGAGATAATCCACAAAGTGGTGTCACAATACAGTGATGATAAACCCAGTGATGTCACAGTACAGGGATAATATACACAGTGATGTCACAGCACAGAAATAATACACACAGTGATGTCACAGTACAATGATGATAAACCCAGCGATGTCACAGTACAGTAATATTAAACAGTGATGTCAAAGTACAGTGATGTCACAGTAAAGAGATAATATACAAGTGACGTCACACTACATGGATAATAAACAGTGATGTCACAGTACAGGGATACGTACTGTGATGTTACAATACAGTGATAACAAACAGCGATGTCACAATTCAGTGATAATACACACAGTGATGTCACAATACAATGATAATGCACACAGTGATGTCACAGCATAGAGATACTACACATGTGACATCATACAACAGGAATAATAAACTGCAATGTCACAGTACAGTGATAATAAACAGTGATGTCACAGTACAGGGATAATAAACAGTGATGTCACAATACAGTGATAATACACACGGTGATGTCACAGTACAGAGATAATACACACAGTGATGTCACAGTACAGGGATAATACACACAGTGATAATAAACCCAGTGACTTCACAGTACATGGATAATAAACACATTGATGTCACAGTACAGTGATATTAAAGAGCAATGTCACAGTAAAGTGATAATAAACACAGTGATGCCACAGTAAAGTGATAATAAACACAGTGACGTCACAGTACAGGGATGATAAACACATTGATGTCACAGTACACTGATAATAAATTCAATGTTGTCACAGTGCAAGGATAATACACATAGTGATGTCAAAGTACATTGACAATAAGCACAGTGATGTCACAGTACAGGGATAGAAAACACAGTAATGTCACAATACAGTGATAATAAACAGTGATGTCACAGTACAGTTATAATAAAAACGTTCAAAAACGAAACTTTAACGGTTTTCCTGTGAAATATGTTAAGGAAGTTCCTTTCCAGGGTAAAGACTTGTGTATAAGGTAAAATAGATAACCCCCCAAAAAATACTCCTCCACACCTTGGGCTATGTTCACAAGTAGCATTTTTTATGCGTTTTTGCACTTTTGTATTGCTTTCAACCGTGACAAATGCATTCACCGGGAAATGTCATTTTAACATTTTACAACCTTATCTGGCCATGTGCTGTGTGACACATGCATACAGTGCTGAAAAGACATGGGAACAGCATGGGGAAGACCCCTAGAAGCATCTCTGACACTCAGGTCACTGCCTAAAAGTGTGCCCATCAGAAGTGATCCTTGCCGCATCAGAAGATGCAGACTTGCAACTATCCCCGTGCAAGTCCTTGTCCCAGGGCACTGTTCAATTGTACCTCCCCCATTCCTTGCAATGCAAGCGTAAGTGTGCAACCTCCCACCCACCCACCCCCAGGCTGCAATACCACACCATACTGCTAGCTTGCTTGCACTTGAAATTCGGCCTTTTAGGCATGTGGAGGCAGACGCCGGCCACCACGTCATGGCTGCGTCGGCGGCCTGGTATCCATACTCAGTCCCCAGCTGCCCGGCGGCCGGGTGTCCACGCTCGGTCCCCTGCTGCCAGGGGGCGGCCGGGTGTCCATACTCAGTCCCGGGTGTGCATAAACGGTCCCCAGCCACCCCTATTTCTCCTGGGAACTTCCCCCACACTTTTCTTAGCCTGGCCTGCTTTAGGGCATCATTGGACGAGCCCACCAGAGAACCAGACTCCGCCGGTGGGCCCTGGCTTCTCCATCAGGGGAGTTGAGAGTGCCAAGGTGAGGTGCATGATGATGATGATAGAAGTTAGCATCTGCTTTGTTTTCTTGGAATGCAAGCGTAAGTGTGCAACCTGCCACCCACCCACCCCCAGGCTGCAATACCATACTGCTAGCTTGCACTTGAAATGGGGCCTTTTAGTTTGGAGGAGGTCGAAGCTGGCCACTACCTCATGGCTGCTTCAGCAGCAAGGTATCCATACTCAGTCCCCAGCCGCCCCGTGGCCGGGTGTCCACACACGGTCCCCAGCCACCTGGGGGCGGCCGAGTGTCCATAAACGGTCCCCAGCCGCCCCTATTTCTCCTTGGAACTTCCCCCACACTTTTCTTAGCCTGGCCTGCTTTAGGGCAGCATTGGACGAGCCCACCAGAGAACCAGACTCCTCTGGTGGGCCCTGGTTTCTCCATCAGGGGAGTTGAGAGTGCCAAGGTGAGGAGCATGATGATGATAGAAGTTAGCATCTGCTTTGTTTTCTTGGAATGCAAGCGTAAGTGTGCAACCTGCCACCCACCCCCAGGCTGCAATACCATACTGCTAGCTTGCACTTGAAATGGGGCCTTTTAGTTTGGAGGAGGTCGAAGCTGGCCACTACCTCATGGCTGCGTCGGCAGCGAGGTATCCATACTCAGTCCCCAGCCGCTCGGCGGCCGGGTGTCCACGCTCAGTCCCCAGCCGCCAGGGGGCGGCTGGGTGTCCATACTCCGTCCCCAGCTGCCCCATGGCCGGGTGTCCACACACGGTCCCCAGCCGCCGGGGGGCGGCCGGGTGTCCATAAACGGTCCCCAGCCGCCCCTATTTCTCCTTGGAACTTCCCCTACACTTTTCTTAGCCTGGCCTACTTTAGGACAGCATTAGACGAGCCCACCAGAGAACCAGACTCCTCCGGTGGTCCCTGGTTTCTCCATCAGGGGAGTTGAGAGTGCCAAGGTGAGGATCATGATGATGATAGAAGTTAGCATCTGCTTTGTTTTCTTGGAATGCAAGCGTAAGTGTGCAACCTGCCACCCACCCCCAGGCTGCAATACCATACTGCTAGCTTGCACTTGAAATGGGGCCTTTTAGTTTGGAGGAGGCCGAAGCTGGCCACTACCTCATGGCTGCTTCGGCAGCGAGGTATCCATACTCAGTCCCCAGCCGCCCGGCGGCCGGGTGTCCACGCTCTGTCCCCAGCCGCCAGGGGGCGGCCGGGTGTCCATACTCGGTCCCCAGCCTCCCCTCTTTCTCCTTGGAACTTCCCCTACACTTTTCTTAGCCTGGCCTGCTTTAGGGCAGCATTGGACGAGTCCACCAGAGAACCAGACTCCTCCGGTGGGCCCTGGCTTCTCCATCAGGGGAGTTGAGAGTGCCAAGGTGAGGAGCATGATGATGATGATAGAAGTTAGCATCTGCTTTGTTTTCTTGGAATGCAAGCGCATGTATGTAGTAGCGGCTAGGCCTGAGGTGGTCAGCGTTTTGGCGCATATCCTACCTCCTCCGAGGATTGCTGGATGTTTTCCTGCTACTATCCAAGTTCTATGACTCCCGCTAAAACAAAGCTTCAGGTGATGAATGATGGATGAGGTGGTGGCAAAGGAGAAAGATCAGGAGGAACAGGGACCATTCACATCAATATCAGGCCAGTCAACCACACATGTCTTGTAGGATATGTTTCTGTACCAAAAGGAGCAGTTCGGCTACACAGTTATAGGGCATGCAGTGAGTGCAATGCCTACCGAAAATTTTGAGGCACTCCAATGCCCCTTGGAAGTGACATGGAGGTCAGAGGGCCTTAACTAATCCATTTTTTCCATTTATAGCAACTGGGTCTCCTGTGCACTGTTAGCCTAAGCAGTGAATGGAAGGCTGTCCAAAAATTATGAGGAACTGCAATGCCCCTTGAAACAGACGTGGATTACAGCATTCTAAAAACCTTCTACCCATTATTGGGGAGTGGGTCTCCCTTAGTGTTCGCCTATGCATTGAAAAGCAAAAGCTGACTAAAATTACGAGGAAATGCAATGCCTGTTGGAAGAATGGTGGAGGTTGCAGTGGAATAAAAAGACAATATCAATGCCCCTTGGAAAAGTGGTGGAGGTCGCAGTAGCTTAACAAGACGGTTTTAATGCCCCTTGGAAGAATGGTGGAGGTCGCAGTGGAATAAAAAGACAATATCAATGCCCCTTGGAAAAGTGGTGGAGGTCGCAGTAGCTTAACAAGACAGTTTTAATGCCCCTTGGAAGAGACGTGGAGGTCGCAGTAGCTTAACAAGATGGTTTTAATGCCCCTTGGAAGAGACGTGGAGGTCGCAGTAGCTTAACAAGATGGTTTTAATGCCCCTTGGAAGAATGGTGGAGGTCGCAGTGGAATAAAAATACAATATCAATGCCCCTTGGAAAAGTGGTGGAGGTTGCAGTGGCTTAACAAGACGGTTGTAATGCCCCTTGGAAGAGACGTGGAGGTCGCAATAGCTTAACAAGACAGTTTTAATGCCCCTTGGAAGAGACGTGGAGGTCGCAGTAGCTTAACAAGACGGTTTTAATGCCCTTGGAAGAGATGTGGAGGTTGCAGTAGCTTAACAAGATGGTTTTAATGCCCCTTGGAAGAATGGTGGAGGTCGCAGTGGAATAAAAAGACAATATCAATGCCCCTTGGAAAAGTGGTGGAGGTCGCAGAGGCTTAACAAGATGGTTTAAATGCCCCTTGGAAGAGACGTGGAGGTTGCAGTAGCTTAACAAGACGGTTTTAATGCCCCTTGGAAGAGACGTGGAGGTTGCAGTAGCTTAACAAGATGGTTTTAGTGCCCCTTGGAAGAATGGTGGAGGTCGCAGTGGAATAAAAAGACAATATCAATGCCCCTTGGAAAAGTGGTGGAGGTCGCAGTAGCTTAACAAGACGGTTTTAATGCCCCTTGGAAGAGACGTGGAGGTCGCAGTAGCTTAAAAAGACGTTTTTAATGCCCCTTGGAAGAGACGTGGAGGTCGCAGTAGCTTAACAAGACGGTTTTAATGCCCCTTGGAAGAATGGTGGAGGTCGCAGTGGAATAAAAAGACAATATCAATGCCCCTTGGAAAAGTGGTGGAGGTCGCAGTAGCTTATCAAGACGGTTTTCATGCCCCCTACAAGAGCCATGCAGTAGAGCATATTAAAAACATTATTCCCATTATTGGGGAGTGGGTCTCCCATAGTCTTTGCCTATGCCTTCCAAGCAAAAGCTGCCAATAATTAGGACGGAGGAATTTGCAATGCTGGCAACACGGACAACGGTCACTCTGGTGGTATAGTGGTGGTGGAGGCTGAGGATAAGAAGAAGAGCAAAATACAGCCGAAATGAGGAAGCGTATACCCATGTGTGGGTGTGAAGCGGTGCATGGGAATACACCTCCCGAAATAACACAGTGGATTTAACTTTATGTTACTCTGCTGTCATTTGGTGGTGATGAGAAGTCTGGCCCAATCCAGCCCTTGTTCATTTTGATAAGGGTCAGCTTGTCAGCATTGTCAGTTGACAGGCGAGTGCGCTTATCAGTTATAATTCCCCCAGCGGCACTGAAAACACGCTCCGATAACACGCTAGAGGCAGGGCAGGCCAGGACCTCCAAGGCATACAGAGCGAGTTCATTCCAAGTGTCCAGCTTGGATACCCAATAATTAAAAAGCACAGAGGAATCACGGAGGACGCTGGTACGGTCGGCAAGGTACTCCCTCACCATCTTTTGAAACTTTCCACTCCTTATGAGAGTACCCCGCGCCTCAGGGCCTGTAAGCTGGGCGGGTCTCAGAAAACTGTCCCAGAATGTTGACAGTGTTCCCCTGCCTCTGCTGGATTGGAGTTGCGTCTCTTTCGCCTGTACACCTTGGTTCGTCAACGAACTGTGACCTCTGCCGCTAGCGTGTTCAGATGGGAATTTTTTAAGAGTTCTGCAGCAAGGGCCGTCTGGTACTGCCACATTTTTGTAGACCTCTCCGCCTCAGGAATAAGAGAGTGAAAGTTCTCCTTGTAGCGGGGGTCTAAAAGTGTCACCAACTAGTAATGACTGTCACCCAACATTTTGACAACGCGAGGGTCACGGTTAAGGCAGCGTAACATAAAGTCAGCCATGCGTGCCAGACTAGTAACGGGCAAGACTTCCGTGTCCTTACCAAGATGACAACTGACCATGCTCTCCTCCTCCTCCTCCCTGTCCTCAGGCCACCCACGCTGAACCGACTGTATGACAGTTGTACAGGTACTACCGTCTACAGCGCATGATACAAGCTCCTGTTCTTCCTCCTCCTCCTCTCCCTCATTGTCCCCCAATGCACGTTGGGATGAGATGAGGCTGGGCTGTGTAATCGCCCATTACGACTTCTTGATCCATCTCATCATACTCTGGCTGCAATGCCTCCTCTTTAATTCTCTGCAGAGTGCGTTGCAAAAGCCAGACAAGTGGGATGCTGATGCTAATGATGGCATCATCGCCACTCACCATCTTGGTGGACTCTTCAAAGTTTGTCAGGATGGTACATATGTCAGACATCCAGGTCCACTCCTGAAGTCTTATGTGTGGAGTCTGACCTGAATATCGACGGCCTTGCTATAGCTGGTACTCCACAACTGCTCTCTTCTGCTCACAAATACTTTGCAACATGTGGAGGGTAGAGTTCCAACGTGTGGGGAAATCACACACCAGTCAGTGTGCCAGAAGCTGCAAACGCTGCTGCAACACAGCAAGGGCGGCGGAAGCTGTAGCTGACTTCCGAAAATGAGCAGACTGGCGGCGTACTTTGACGAGCAGATCTGGCAACTCGGGGTACGATTTAAGAAACCGCTGAACCACAAGGTTAAGCACATGAGCCAGGCTTGGTACGTGTGTGATCTCGCCTCGCCTCAGAGCTGCCACCAGGTTACGGCCATTGTCACACACGACCATGCCTGGATGTAGGTTCAGCGGTCTCAGCTACAGATCTGCCTGCTCTTTCACAGCTGTCCACAACTCACAAGCAGTGTGAGGTTTCTCACCTAAGCTTATGAGTTTCAGCACAGCCTGTTGCCGCTTGGCTGAGGCAGTACTGCAGTGCTTCCAGCTTGTAACTGATGTGGTGATATCTCAGATGGAGAATGAACATGAGGAGGAGGAGGAGGATGATGCGCAGGAGCTGTACACTGTGGGGGCAACTCTGACTGACATAGGGCCCGCAATCCTCGGTGTGGGGAGGATGTGTTCCGTCCCAAGGTCCGGCTGGGTCCCGGCTTCCACTATGTTTACCCAGTGTGCCGTCAGGGAGATGTACCGTCCCTGGCCACAAGCACTTGTCCACGTGTCCGTTGTCAGGTGGACTCTCCCAGTAACTGCGTTGTTGAGGGCACGGCAGATGTTTTGGGACACGTGCTTGTGTAGTGCGAGGATGGCACACCGGGCAAAATAGTGTCAGCTGGGGACCGAGTACCGAGGGACCGCCACCGCCATAAGGTGACGGAAGGATTCCGTCTCCACCAGCCTAAAAGGCAGCATTTCCAACGCAAGCAGTTGTGAAATGTGTGAATTTAGGACTGTGGCCTGTGGGGCATTGGCTGCGAATTTGTGCTTTCGTTCAAAGCTCTGGGATATGGACAATTGAACGCTGCGGTGGGACATGGACGAAACGTTGATGCTGTTTCTTGAGAAACTGCCATAACAAGTGAAGACTGAGAGGAGGGGGCATCTTTGCATGCAGTATGGACAGGGGATTGCCTTGCACGCACAACAAGGGGTTCTATTACACGCACAACAGCGGAAGAAGCAGTGGTGACACCCGCTGACACTGGTTGTGGACCCTGGGGTTCGCCCCACAAAGTTGGGTGCTTTGCTGACATGTGTCTGATCATGCTGGTGGTGGTCAGGCTGGCAGTTTTGTCACCCCTGCTGATGCTGGCATGGCAGGTGGTACAAATGGCCTTTTTGGGGTTATTAGCATAGTCTTTAAAAAAATTACAGACTCTGGAAGACCTACCGGTTGTACTGGCAACGTCCCTCGTGTTGGTGTTATGAGGAACTGTTGCCCGCCTTCTGTGTGCGGCCGCCACACTGCTTCTTCCTGCCTCTTGGGGTACTCTGCCTCCCTCCCCCTGTGTGCTGCTGACCTCGCTCTGCATGTCCTACTGCCACGTTGGGTCAGTTACTAGATCATCCACCACCTCCTCCTCTTCCACTTGCGCACCACGATCCTCCTCCTCATTTGTGGCAATTGTGTCTCGTCATCGTCCACTTCTTGTGACAAATTGCCAGCGTCGACTTCCTGTGGCCGTGGCTGTTCAAATATTTGGGCATCGCTACATGGGATCTCCTCTTCCACCACTTCAAGTGGAGCAGGCGAGGGGCACAAATATGGAAATGGACCAGTGAACAGCTCTTCAGAGTGTCCAAGTGTGGGATCAGTTGCTGTCTGATGACACTCGGCATGGTGGGAGGAAGGAGCATCAGGATGAGGAGGAGTATGCGGTTGAGACTTGACCGAGTGGAAGACAGACCGGAGGTGGTGGTGCCCAGGTAACTGGAAGTATTATCTGCTATCTAATTAATAACCTGTTCACACTGATCAGTTCGCAATACTGGTGTTGTAGTGTGCTTCCCTAGTAATTCGATCAAGAAGTGGGAGCAAGAAGATGTGGCTGTTGGTTGTGGCACATTTTCACCTTGGCCACGGCCCCATCCTCTACACGCACCATCACCAGAACGTCCAGTTACACGCCCCTTGCCACGCGCCTTGCCCATTGTAAATGAAGTAAAATAGCTTACTGGTTTTTTTTACGGCAAAAAATGGCAAAAGCAGGATAATACAGAGATTTGACCCGTGGAACTGCAAAACCACAGTTCTATTTCTCTGGCCTATACCAGACTATTTTAAACAGATATATTGGTGTCTGACCAGTCAGGGAGACACTATTACAGTTTTTTTTTACGGCAAAAAATGCCAAAAGCAGGATAATACAGAGATTTGACCCGTGGAACTGCAAAACCATAGTTCTATTTCTCTGGTCTACACCAGACTCTTTTAAACAGATATATTGGTGTCTGACCAGTCAGGAAGACACTATTACAGTTTTTTTTTACGGCAAAAAATGCCAAAAGCAGGTCAATACAGAGATTTGACCCGTGGAACTGCAAAACCACAGATCTATTTCTCTGGCCTACACCAGACTCTTTTAAACAGATATATTGGTGTCTGACCAGTCAGGCAGACACTATTACAGTTTTTTTTTACGCCAAAAAATGCCAAAAGCAGGTCAATACAGAGATTTGACCCGTGGAACTGCAAAACCACAGTTCTATTTCTCTGGCCTACACCAGACTCTTTTAAACAGATATATTGGTGTCTGAACAGTCACAGACACACTCAATTTTTTTGTTGGGGTGGGGGGAAATACCAAAAGGTTAATAAGATGCGTATTTGTACAGTCTGACTGAGGAAAAAAAAAATACAGGATTTAGATGAAAAAAAAAAGAATTTTTCCTGGCCCCTGAGACCGGTGAATAAGTCTAGGAATTTGACCAACAGGAGCACACAGGACTGTAATGCAACGTTTGCTGGTATAACCACTGCGTCTCCTATACAGCCTGCCTGCCTGATATCTGGGATGGATATTAGTCCTGAGAAGGATTGTTTGTTTGATTTGGCAGGCTTTAGAGTCCCTACACTACCTATTTTGCACTATATATCTCTCCCTAACTCAACAGCACTCTCCCTACACTGTCTGATCCCGGGCGACTGTGTCCAAGATGGCGGCGCCCGGTTTTAAATACTCAAGGTGACGCTGTGCGGCCAGCCAATCACTGTAATGCACACAAACAACATGGCTGCGGCATTACAGTGACTGGTTGGCAATCGCTGCATGTTCATTGGCTCTGTAAAGAGGGCCAAACGTGTAGGGCAGAGACCCGAGCTCCCGCCCGAGTAACCCGGAAATGATCGGTGCTCGCCGAACATCCCGAGTAGCGAGATGCTCGGGCGAGTACTGAGCAGTGTCGAGCATACTCGCTCAACACTAATAATAAACAGTGATGTCACAACACAGTCATAATAATGCCACAGTACAGGGATAATCTACATAGTGATGTCACAGCACATGGATAATACACACAGTGATGTCACAGTACAGTGATGATAAACCCAGTGACGACACAGTACAGGGATAATAAACACAGTGATGTCACAGTATACTAATAATAAATGCAGTGTTGTCACAGTACAGGGATAGTAAACACAGTGATATAACATGTGACATGCAGAAGTAATGCTGTTGCTTCCAAAGCATCCAGCAACTAGAGGGGTTAACACAGTCACAGGAGACATGGAGTGTTTTAGCAGAGCCCCAGGGGGATTGTGGGGAACTTGTTATTGTAGTCTGACTGAAGCCGAAGAGAAAGGTGGTGTGTTATCTGTATCTGACAGAAAGCAACTGAACAGAATTCAGATCAGGAGAGAAACTAAACACAGGTCAGAAAAACTCCCTGAACCAACAGTGCAGAGTATTATCGGGCAGAAAGATAAGGACTAGAAGGAATTGTGTCAAAGGGATCATCTCCCTCATCAACCCCCTTCCTCCATCTCCATACAGGATAAAGAATGCTGTGTACTATTGTGTCCTTGTGAAGGAAAAGCCTGTGATTGTGTATGCATAGAAGTGTGCTGCTAAGAGATCTAATCATTGCTGAATTATGCTACTGTAGAGACTGTAATACTGTGCTTTGTGAAGAAACTACTGTATTGCTACTGGTGCTGGTTGCTCAAGAAACTCAGACTGTACTGTAATAAAGATTGTTGCTGTAATATCCCTCAAATGCACTGGCCGTGCTTCAGATTAAATTCCACTGTTAAATTGTTAAAAAAGACTCTTGTCAGATGTGTCTGGTCAGCCGTCCGATAGGCTGGTTTTGCGGCAATGGGTGCCCGTTGTGCGCCCTCCTACACCAACCTATTCTTGGGGTGGTGGGAGATGACACACGTTCAACAGCTGGCATCCTTCCAGTCCCATGTGTTTTGTTGGTATCATTACATCGATGATATACTACTTTTTTGGACTGGCACAATTGATGAGGGAACCCACTTTATTTCGGAACTCAATTCTAACAACTGGAATATCTCTTTGACTTCGAGCTTCTCTTCCACAGAGATTAACTTCCTGGACTTGAACATCCCCCTCAGAGACTGGTTAACCCCTTTACCCCCGAGGGTGGTTTGCACGTTAATGACCAGGCCAATTTTTACAATTCTGACCACTGTCACTTTATGAGGTAATTACTCTGGAACGCTTCAACGGATCCCCCTGATTCTGAGATTGTTTTTTCGTGACATATTGTACTTCTTGATTGTGGTAAAATTTCTTCGATATCACTTGCGTTTATTTGTGAAAAAAACGGAAATTTGTCGACAATTTTGAAAATTTAGCAATTTTCAAAATTTTAATTTTTATGCATTAAATCAGAGAGATACAGTACAGACCAAAAGTTTGGACACACCTTCTCATTTAAAGATTTTTCTGTATTTTCATAACTATGAAAATTGTACATTCACACTGAAGGCATCAAAACTATGAATTAACACATGTGGAATTATATACTTAACAAAAAAGTGTGAAACAACTGAAAATATGTCTTATATTCTAGGTTCTTCAAAGTAGCCACCTTTTGCTTTGATGACTGCTTTGCACACTCTTGGCATTCTCTTGATGAGCTTCAAGAGGTAGTCACCGGAAATGGTTTTCACTTCACAGGTGTGCCCTGTCAGGTTTAATAAGTGGGATTTCTTGCCTTATAAATGGGGTTGGGGCCATCAGTTGTGTAGTGCAGAAGTCTGGTGGATACACAGCTGATAGTCCTACTGAATAGACTGTTAGAATTTGTATTATGGCAAGAAAAAAGCAGCTAAGTAAAGAAAAATGAGTGGCCATCATTACTTTAAGAAATGAAGGTCAGTCAGTCCGAAAAATTGGGAAAACTTTGAAAGTGTCTCCAAGTGCAGTTGCAAAAACAATCAAGCGCTACAAAGAAACTGGCTCACATGAGGACCGCCCCTGGAAAGGAAGACCAAGAATCACCTCTGCTTCTGAGGATAAGTTTATCTGAGTCACCAGCCTCAGAAATCGCAGGTTAAGAGCAGCTCAGATTAGAGACCAGGTCAATGCCACACAAAGTTCTAGCAGCAGACACATTTCTACAACAACTGTTAAGAGGAGACTTTGTGCAGCAGGCCTTCATGGTAAAAAATAGCTGCTAGGAAACCACTGCTAAGGACAGGCAACAAGCAGAAGAGACTTGTTTGGGCTAAAGAACACAAGGAATGGAGATTAGACCAGTGGAAATCTGTGCTTTTGTCTGATGAGTCCAAATTTGAGATCTTTGGTTCCAACCACTGTGTCTTTGTGCCCCGCAGAAAAGGTGAAAGGATGGACTCTACATGCCTAGTCCCCACCATGAAGCATGGAGGAGGAGGTGTGATGGTGTGGGGGTGCTTTGCTGGTGACACTGTTGGGGATTTATTCAAAATTGAAGACATACTGAACCAGCATGGCTACCACAGCATCTTGCAGCGGCATGCCATTCCATCCTGTTTGCGTTTAGTTGGACCATCATTTATTTTTCAACAGGACAATGACCCCAAACACACCTCCAGGCTGTGTAAGGGCTATTTGACCAAGATGGAGAGTGATGGGGTGCTACGCCAGATGACCTGGCCTCCACAGTCACCAGACCTGAACCCAATCGAGATGATTTGGGGTGAGCTGGACCGCAGAGTGAAGGCAAAAGGGCCAACAAGTGCTAAGCATCTCTGGGAACTCCTTCAAGATTGTTGGAAGACCATTTCCGGTGAATACCTCTTGAAGCTCATCAAGAGAATGCCAAGAGTGTGCAAAGCAGTCATCAAAGCAAAAGGTGGCTACTTTGAAGAACCTAGAATATAAGACATATTTTCAGTTGTTTCACACTTTTTTGTTAAGTATATAATTCCACATGTGTTAACTCATAGTTTTGATGCCTTCAGTGTGAATGTACAATTTTCATAGTCATGAAAATACAGAAAAATCTTTAAATGAGAAGGTGTGTCCAAACTTTTGGTCTGTACTGTATATCACACAAAATAGTTAATAAATAACATTTCCCACATGTTTACTTTACATCAGCACAATTTTGGAACCAAAATTTTTTTTTGTTAGGGAGCTATAAGGGTTAAAAGTTGACCGGCGATTTCTCATTTTTCCAACAAAATTTACAAAACCATTTTTTTAGGGACCACATCACATTTGAAGTCACTTTGAGAGGTCTTTATGACAGAAAATACCCAAAAGTGACACCATTCTAAAAACTGCACCCCTCAAGGTGCTCAAAACCACATTCAAGAACTTTATTAACCCTTCAGGTGCTTCACAGGAATTTTTGGAATGTGGAAGAAAAAAATGAACATTTAACTTTTTTCACAAAAATGTTACTTTAGACCCAATTTTTTTTATTTTCGCAGGGGTAACAAGAAAAAATGGACCCCAAAATTTGTTGTGCAATTTCCTCTGGGCACGCAGATACCCCATATGTGGGGAAAAAACACTGTTTGGGCGCACGGCAGGGCTTGGAAGGGAAGGAGCGCCATTTGACTTTTGATTGTAAAATTTGCTTGAATAATTAGCGGACGCCATGTTGCGTTTGGAGAGCCCCTGATGTACCTAAACAGTGGAAACCCCCCCCACAAGTGACCCCATTTTGGAAACTAGACCCCCCAGGGAACTTATCTAGATGGGTAGTTAGCATTTTGAACCCCCAAGTGCTTCACAAATTAATCCACAAAAATAAAAAAGTGTTTTTTTTCCCACTTTTTCATTTTTACGGATTAATTTATGAAGCACCTGGGGGTTCCAAGTGCTCACTATGCATCTATATAGGTGCCTTGAATGGAAAATCGGCTCAAATTGTTAGCGGACACCTTGTTGCGTTTGGAGAGCCCCTGTGTGCCTAAACATTGGAGCTCCCCCACAAGTGACCCCATTTTGGACACTAGACCCCCCCAAGTCACCTATCAAGATGCGTAGTGAGCACTTGGAACCCCCAGGTGCTTCACAAATTAATCCGTAAAAATAAAAAAATGTTTTTTTTTTCACTTTTTCATTTTTACGAATCAATTTGTGAAGCAATTGGGGGTTCCAAGTGCTCACTATGCATCTATATAGGTGCCTTGGGGGGTCTAGTTTCCAAAATGGGGTCACTTGTGGGGGAGCTCCAATGTTTAGGCACACAGGGGCTCTCCAAACGCGACATGGTGTCCGCTAACAAATTGGAACCATGTCGCATTTGGAGAGAGGGTACTAGGAGAAATTGGACCCCAAAAGTTGTTGTGCAATTTCTCCTGAGTACGCTGATACCCCATGTGTTTGAGAAAACTACTGTTTGAGCGCATGTCAGGGCTCGGAAGAGAAGGAGTGACGCTTTGGAATGCAGACTTTGATGGAATGGTCTGCGGGCGTCATGTCACGTTCTCAGAGCCCCTGATGTGCCTAAACAGTGGAAATGCCCAACAAGTGCCCCCTTTTTGGAACGGATACCTGATTTGTCAATTTTATAATGTAGTGTTATGCGCCAGTTGTGTAGGACAACCTGACAAACACTACACAACTGAAGTATGACAACCTGACGACCACTACGTCAGCTGTGTAGTGTTCGTCAGGTTGTCATACGTCAGAAATTAATTCAATAGTCCATGGAAGTATGGTACCTTTTGAAGCAGTCTTTCATGCAGAGGCCAGGTTTGTCGGGGCAGGTGTCACATTGGTAAATGGTGTCCTTGCGTATTCCCCTTCGGTAACACACTCGGCACTTCTTTTGTGACTTACCTTTTTTTCCGCTGTGAGGGATCTGCCCCGGGAAATGCTGGCCCGGTACAATTCGAGGTCCTTCAGTTCCAGAAGTAGTGGGGCCCGCTCCACCACCACTGCCAAATATCAGGGCCTTGATAACTGTCTCCTGAAAGTCTGGCCTGCACATTTTGACAGAACGAAAGCGTTGTGCATTGCCATCTGAACAATGTGCACGGCCAGCTTCTTATTCCATACCTTGGCCTTTCTCAAAGCACTGTACGGCTGAAGGACTTGATCGGAGAGATCAACTCCCCCATGTACTTGTTGTACCCCACTACACAGTCTGGTTTGGCGACCTGTGTAGTGGAACCTCTTACAGTGCTGAGGGTGCTGCCATCACCATGTATGGTGGTCAAGAGAAGGACATCCCTCTTGTCCTTGTACTTGACCACCAACAGGTGGTCGCTACATTGGGCTCTGCTCTCACCCCTTCTGAGCAGCTGCCCAATTAGCGTCTTTGGGAGGCCTTTCTGATTTTTGCGGACAGTACCGCAAGCTGCGGTATGTCGTGCAGAGAGGGACTTGAAGAGCGGGATACTTGTATAAAAGTTATCCACGTACAGGTGATAACCTTTATCCAGCAGTGGGTGCACCAAGTCCCACACAATTTTCCCACTCACTCCCAGAACAGGGGGGCATTCAGGGGGTTCAATCCGGGAGTCCTTCCCTTCATAAACTCTAAACTTGTGAGTGTACCCTGAGGTACTCTCACAAAGTTTATACAGCTTTATCCCGTACCTGGACTTTTTACTGGGCAGGTACTGCCGGAATCCAAGCTGCCCCTTAAAAGAAATTAAGGACTCATCCACGCAGATGTCCCTTTGGGGCACGTACACTTCACCAAACTTGTTGTTGAAGTGCTCGATGACCAGCCGAACTTTGAAAAGACGATCAAAGTTCGGGTCATCGCGTGCAGGATACCTTGCATTATCTTGGTAATGCAAGAACTTGCGGATGGCCTCAAAACGTGTCCGGGTCACGACCATTCGGAACACTGGTGTGTTATACAAAACGTCAACACTCCAGTATTGCCGAACCTCTGTTTTTTTCAGGATCCCCATATGAAGGACCAGGCCCCAAAACTTCATCATTTCTTCTGCGTCTACAGGAGACCAGTTAGAAAATGATGAAGAGGGGTTTTGTTCCAAAAATTGATGAGCATACAAATTAGTTTGGCCCACCATGAGGTTTATAAAATCCTCAGAGAAAAAGACTTTGAAAAAGTCTATTTCTGTGAGGCCGGTGGTGTCATACTTGATTCCTGATTCTGCCACGAAATCAGGAATCAGTGGCTCAAAATTTTCGGGGGGCGAGGTCCATATGGGGTCAGTAGTGGGGGGCGCTGGAACATCTTCTCTCCTGCGACGACTGCGGGGCAGTCCAGCAGCACCTGAGGAGGAAGAGGAGGAAGAAGAGGAGGAAGTGGAGGACAATGAGGCGTCGGAAAAGTAAATAAATGTGGGATCCTCGCCTTCGCTGTCAGTCTCAGTGTCGGAGGCAACAATAGTGTATGCCTCCTCCGCTGAATAGTGAGTTTGGGATGAGCCGGACATTTTTTTTTCTCGTGGATGTGGTGCGTGTGTGTCAGTACTTTATTTAGAGTGTGTGTGTGTCAGTGTGCTTGGTGTGAACTTTTTTTTTCTGAAAAAAAAAGAGAAAAAAAGGAACCACCGTAGGTGGTGCAAACAGCGAGCACGAGTGCGGATTGGTGAACTATGTCACCAATCAACTCTCGGCAGCTGCTGGGTGTGTGCGCGGATGTGGTGCAAAGGTGGGGTGGGGGATTGACAGGGACATGAAAAAGTCCTGAAAAGCAGCGAGCACGGACGTTGATCAGTGACGTAGACACTGCTCAGCGCTCGGCCTCTGCAGGACGCACGAAAAAAAAAAAAAAACTGGGGGGGAGGAGGATTGGGGGTAAAAGGAGGGGGGGAGGGGGGGAGAGGGATGGATGAGGGGAGAACAGAGATGGACTTACCAAAGTCTTCTCTGTTCTTCTTTCAGCAGGATCAGCAGCAGGTTCTGGAAGAGGCTCTGGAGCAGGATCCGCAGCAGCAGGATAAGGAGCTGGAAACCCAGGACCCTGGAGACAGCAGCAGGACGCCGGAGCAGGAGATCCAGGACCCTGGAGACCGCAGCAGGATGCCGGAGCAGCAGCAGCGACTGGAGCAGGTAGGAGAAAGGTCTTGTAGTGTAACAGAAGATTCTGTGGCACTACAAGGCCCAGCACAGCGCAGATCAGACGTGACTGCTCTGTAGAAATCCTCGCCAAGTGTGAGGATTTGCAGGGCGGTCACAGGGGGGTGACAGGGTGGTGACAGGCAGGTCACAGGCCGGTCACCACCCGGTCACCTCCCGGTCAGGTACTCTGATTGGTGCGATCACCACAGGGGGTCACAGGGAGGTGACAGGCAGGTCACAAGCCGGTCACCGCCCTGTGACCGCCCTGTCACCTGTGTTCAGGTACTCTGATTGGAGCGATCAATGTCATCATCGATCACTCCAATCAGAGCTGACTGGGGTTTCTATGACATCACAGGGGGTCATGGGGAGGTGACAGGCAGGTCACAAGCCGGTCACCACCCCGTGACCGCCCTCTTACCGTCCCGTTCTGCTGTGATCGCTGCGATCGATTTGATCGGCGATTGCACCGATCCTAGCAGTTTTGGGAGAGGTCTGGGGTTACTAGGCAACAGCCTAGGATCGGTGCTCTTAGGAGCACCGATCCTAGGCTGCACATCACTGTTTCTGGCAATTTGATTGCCGGAAACAGTGAGAAATGCTGTGATTGGCTGTTCAGAATTGAACAGCCAATCACAGCGATCGTGGGTGTGAAGGGGCGGCGACGCCCCCGAGAAGCCGGCGCCATCTACCCTAAAGTCAGATGGCACCGGAATTAAAATGCTATCACCGCGACTTCGGTCGTGGTGCCGCATTAAAGACAGGGCGTATTAATACGTATCTGGTCCATAAGGCCCAGGGCACAGATACGTACTAATACGCCCTATGTCGTAAAGGGGTTAATTACAACATCACTTTATCGCAAAGAGACTACAACGAACAGCCTTCTACATTATCACAGCTTCCATCCACCACATGTTCGGAATGGAATCCCCAAAGGTCAGTTCTTACACCAGAAACGCAACTGCAGTGACCCCCATGACTTTTTCGCCAAGGCAAAGGAATTAACTGGGCGCTTCAGGACTAGAGGGTACCCCAAGAAGGTGATCGCGCAGGCCTTTCAATCATCTACACATAGTGACCGTCTGGCACTTTTACAGCCATGACAGAAAGTCAAACTTTCCACCATCAACATAATCACCTTGTACAACAACCATTGGGGGGAACTCTACCAAATTCTCAAAAAGAATTGGAATATTCTGCTCCCTTTCTTAATGAGAATCCGAAACTGATTGCTAGGAGAGCAAAAAATCTGGGTGATTCGCTTTCTTCTAGCCATTTCCAACGCCCTACCCAACCTCTCGGTCGAGGGATTAGACTAGTGGGTACATACCCCTGTGGTAGCTGCAACATTTACCCCCACATGATTGGAGGCAATTACATGGCTTCTCCACAGTCTTCCAACCCAATTTCTACACGGGTTTACTCCAATTGTCGTACTAGACAGGTTGTCTATGTTTTACTTTGTAGCTGCCCCGAGATCTATGTTGGACAGACCACGCAGGAATTGCGCAGGAGAATCCAGCACCACTTTTCAAACATCACGAGAGCCAGCAAAGACAAATCTGAAGGTAAGCCCATTACTTCTTTGGCTGCACATTTTTTGAGACGAGAGGCCAAGTGGTTCTTTAATCTCAAAAGTTTGACTCCCTTGAGTCTCAACGAAGAATTACTTTTCTCGGGTTTTTATAAAAAATAAAATATGAAAATGGGAGCACCTGTGTCCCTTTGAGGATATTTATTTGTTTGTCTTTTTTGTCTCTATAGCATTCTAACATCTAGCGAGTACATCCTCTATGGACCTTTTGCCCAAGTGTGATTCACTGCTCTTCTTGCCTGTGCTAATCCTCTCTACGCCTGTATTCCCATCTTATACGGACTAAAATCTAGTAGCCTGGACATCTCTTCATCCTACTAACATTGCCGACAAAGATTGCCCACTGCGGACTAACCCAACCCCCTTCTCTCTGCTATCTAATTGTTATGTTGATCATGTTTTATTGTTTTGATTTTTGTTCTTTTTACTAACATCATCTATAGTGATTCTTTTTTTCTTTGAACGATGTATTTATATGCATAGTTTTCCATATGTTTTTTTATTTTTTCATTATTGTGTTTTTGGTTTTTTATTTTTTATTTTATTTTTATTTTTTCTACAGTATGTTTCCTCACATGTGGTGATCCACACCATGTGGTTAATTTACACCAATCCTCCATTACACCACAGATCTTCAACCTCATCACTTATAATTTTCATTATTTTTATTATTTACTTATTTTTATTTATTTTTTATTGTCTTTTTTGTTGCGTTAATATTATTCACTCTCCGCCATACCTACACTGTGTTCCAAATTATTATGCAAATAATATTTTCTCAGATTTTCCCAAATTACCTATATGAATTGCAGTCATTGTAATTTTCCAGTCAAATAACTATTAGAGTACAATTGAAAGGTTTTTGTACAAACTGCCTCTGATAACAGTATATTTTTAAAAAAATAAAAAACTCAAACTGCACTCAAAATGCATGTTCCAAATTATTATGCACAGCAGAGTTTTCAACCTTTTCATTTTAGTAAAGAACAAAAAAATGGTCATTTTTGAAATTATAAGCATTAGCAGGTTATTACAAACTGAAATCAAACAGTTTTCAACTCAAAACTTTATTCTAGGTGATGATACATTTGCACATAGGACCGCTTGTTCGAAAGGAGCTTCTGAACTCTCTCGTCCATTGAATTTGTCAGGTTTTGGATGGTTTCTGCTTTAATTGTTTTGCATGAGGACAGAATACCCTCCCAGAGCTGTTGCTTAGATGTGAACTGCCTCCCGCCATCATAGACACTCCTTTTGATGATGCTCCAGAGGTTCTCAATGGGGTTGAGGTCAGGGGAGCATGGGGGCCACACCATAAGTTTGTCCCCTTTTATGCCCATAGCAGCCAGAGATGCAGATGTGTTATGTGCAGCATGAGACGGGGCTGGCGCACTAATACTCTTATAGTTGCCGGACTCTATATACAATGCCGTCTCCATACTTTTGTGATACACCGTATTTGATTGGTCCTCCTTTACTGAGCATGCGCAATACCATTCCTCCAGCTGACCGTGCTTGTCAAGCGCCATCCGATAGGCTGGTTTTGCGGCGCAGGCGCATTGACATCCTCTGGGCTCATTTCCTGGCACGCCGTCTCTAAGCTCCATCTCAGCATGTGGTAAACCTTACTTTAATCATCTCTATGTATAAATGATGAACTGTGAAACTTTTTCTTGTGCCTCCTTCCCCTGATGAAGCCACACTAGAGGTGGCGATACGCGTAGGGTTCCCAACTCCTCCATACCTATTGACCTCTTTTACCTTCAGGTATTCTTCCTGGCCACATTTTGTCTATTGTTCCACCATGTTCATGTGACCTGGTTTATGGTTTGCAAAAGGGATTTTTCCTTTTCATACTTAATGGCTAGTTTTCACTCTATTTAACTTGCCTTTATTATATCCTGAGGTTCATTATTTACACTATATGATCTGTGGTTTTTGGAGGAGGGGTGTTTTGTCCTATTATGGACTCACCTGTTGGAATGAAATTAAGACAGCATATGTTGCTTTTTAAATGTTTTTAATTGTTTTTGTTCATCTTTTTCTGTCTAATAAAATTATGTGATTGTATTTTGTGGTGATCCCAATCTCTATGTACACCACTTTGTTTTCTGTTGTTCATATAAAAAATTTTTTGGTGTGCTTCTGGTTGATCCCCGTTTATATTTGGGTAGTGCCCTCGGTTCAATTTATATAGTACAGGGATAATACACACAGTGATGTCACAGTACAGGGATCATATACACAGTGATGTCACAGTACAGGGACAATAAAAAGTAAATGTCACAGTCAATAATTTATAATAATAATTGTATTTCTATAGCGGCAACATATTCAGCAACACTTTACAATTCAGATTGCAAAGCAGTACAGAGAAAATAAACATAGTGATGTTATAGAACAAGGATAATAAACACAGTGATGTAACAATACAGGTATGATAAAACACATTGATGTCACAGTACAGGGATAATAAATACAGTGATATTGACTCGCCCAGGGGGAATATGGGGGAAACTCGGTACCCGGGCCTTGACCTTCTGTGGGATGTCACGGCAGTCGGCTCCCGGGCCCGTACCCTGGGGTCACTCTTTAAAAGGGGTTTGTTAACAGTTTTGTCTCGTAACGCCACCTATGGTTCCCGGTAATGAGTACCGGCGCTGCTGCAGACCTCCGGGGGTGATGGGATGGCAGCTGGGATGTTTCTGCTCCCCACAGGCGGAGCGGCCCCCGGGGCAGGGATGATGGAAGGGATGCAGGTGAGAGGTGACCCGGTCGGGTCAGGGGGAATGACGGACACGCACACAGGGGATTCGCTTCAGTACCTTTACTGGTGTAACGACAGGTAGGGTCCAGGGTACTTAATAGGAAGGGTGCACTTCAGAACTCTCCCCAGTGAGCGGGTTGTAGGCCTCCTCGTCCGTGTCTTCCTCTCTCTAAGCTTCTGGCCAGCCTGGAACTTGGCCTAGCTTCTATATTGTTTTGCTCTCTCACCTGACTGCTTGGTAGTACAACTTTTCTCTGGCAACCACTATCCCTGGACGCCGGGGCCTTCGTGGTTCCTTGTCCTGTAATTGATAGCAGCTTCAGGATGACCAGGGGTCTGGAAGCCTCCTGGTATGCCGGTTGTCCCTACTGGGTGTAGAGGACCCTGTAGGCGCGGATCCGGTGTCCGGCTTGTGTCTTGGGGTGAGCTTCAGACACTCCTCTGCCCCCTTAACTCCTCTCTTCTCTCTCTCCTTGCCTCGGCCACACTCGGGGCCCTCAGTACAGCAGCAGATGTACTGCGTCTTCACTGCTCTCAGTGTCAGCACACTCTCTGACTGACTCTCTCTGACTGAACTCACTAACTGCCTGACTCCACCTTTCATATATATATCCCTAACAGGGCTCCCTCTGGTGGTATGAGGTGGAAGGGTGGAGGTGTCTGTTTGTAGTGAGGGCCTCTTGTGGAGAAGTCCGTCCATGCACCCTTTTGGGTCCTGTGGTACCTGTAGTAGCAGGGTGCCACAATATCACATTACAGGTATAATAAAAAGTAAATGTCACAGAGAAAATAAACATAGTGATGTCATAGAATAGGGGTAACATACACCGTAATGTCACAATGCGGGGATAATACACACAGTGATGTAACAGTACAGTTCTAATAAACAAAGCGATGTCACAGTACAGTGATAATAAACACAATGATGTCACAGTACAGGGATAATACACACAGTGATGTCACAGTACAGGGATAATACACACAGTGATGTCACAGTACAAGGATAATACACACAGTGATGTCACAGTACAGGGATAATACACACAATGATGTCACAGTACAGGGATAATAAACACTATGATGTCACAGTACAAGGATAATACACACAGTGATGTCACAGTACAAGGATAATACACACAGTGATGTCACAGTACAGAGATAATCCACACATTGATGTCACAGTACAGGGATAATACACACAGTGATGTCACAGAACAGGGATAATACACACAGTGATGTCACAGTACAGGGATAATAAATACAGTGATGTCACAGTACAAGGATAATACACACAGTGATGTCACAGTACAGGGATAATACACACAGTGATGTCACAGTACAAGGATAATACACAGTGATGTCACAGTACAAGGATAATACACACAGTATTGTCACAGTACAGGGATATTACATACAGTGATGTCACAGTACAAGGATAATACACACAGTGATGTCACAGTACAGGGATAATAAACACAATTATTTCACAGTACAAGGATAATACACACACTAATATCACAGTACAGCGATAATATACACAGTGGTGTCACAGTACAAGGATAATATACACAGTGATGTCACAGTACAGAGATAGTAAATACTGGGATGCTATAGTAAAAGGCTGAGGTTACAGACAATGACTTGAGCGTCATCGCCAGTAATGGCCAGCCCGTGCCGCAGATGGGGTTCAAAGAGATGACCATTAAGATTGGTAAAGTTGAACTGTCGGCACAGGGGGTGATTATGGGAGGAGTCCTGAGGAGATAATTTGCATATTCCCACTGCATTTTGGGGTAAGTGAAGAGTCTCCGCGAGCTCAAAGAACACTGGATTTTGGCTGTTGGAGCTGAAAAGAGGACATCGGTAAACCAGGGGAGGAGTCCTGAGGAGATAATTTGCATATTCCCACTGCATTTTGGGGTAAGTGAAGAGTCTCCGCGAGCTCAAAGAACACTGGATTTTGCCTGTTGGAGCTGAAAAGAGGACATCGGTAAACCAGGGGAGAAGTCCTGAGGAGATAATTTGCATATTCCCACTGCATTTTGGGGTAAGTGAAGAGTCTCCGCGAGCTCAAAGAACACTGGATTTTGGCTGTTGGAGCTGAAAAGAGAACATCGGTAAACCGCGCGCCGGCATTTTTAAGCTTTTTTTTTAAGCTTTTTTCACTGTTTTCAGAACATTAACAATAAGAACATGGAAGAGTCCAGGAGCCATTTGGTGAGCTGCATATCCTGCTACATGTTCACAGACTTGCCAGTGGAAAAGCCAAACTTCACATGCCAGAAATGCAAGCTTGTGTCCCTGTTGGAGGAAAAGTTGCGAAATCTAGAAGAGAGGTTAACTACCTTGAAAATCATTAAGGAAGGTGAAGAGTTCTTAGACAGAGCAGAATTATCTCTTCATGATTCAGAAAGAGAAGAAATTCGAACTGCACCTGACGAAACAGAGGAATGGAAGCATGTGACCCACAGAAGCAGGAGGATCGAGAGGCAGTCAGCACCCATACTGCTCAGGAACCAGTACCAGGCTCTCACGCAGGAGAACCATGAAGAAATACAGCAAAATAAGACTTTGCCAGCAATGAATAACCTTGTAAGCCCTCAGAATCCTCCTGGATGGAGAAAGAAGAATGTTGTGAAGAAGTGGTGGTCATGGGGGATTCCCTGTTAAGAGGAACAGAGGCCGCTATCTGCAGACCAGACATAACCTCAAGAGAAATGTGCTGTCTTCCAGGAGCAAAAATTAAAGATGTGTCTGACAGGATATCAAGACTCTTCAGACCTACAGATCACTACCCATTCCTGCTAATACATGTGGGGACAAATGACACCGCAAGAAAGGACCTGGAAACCATCTGCAGTGACTTTGAAGACTTAGGCAAGAAAGTGAAAGAATTGGGAGCGCAGGTGGTCTTCTCATCCATCCTCCCAGTGGATGGCCATGGAACAATAAGGTGGAATAAGATTCTACAGGTGAACAACTGGCTACGTCGATGGTGCCGTCAACAAGGATTTGGATTTCTGGATCATGGAATGAATTACCTATACGATGGACTACTTGCTAGAGATGGGGTGCACCTTACGAAGACTGGAAAACATGTATTTGGAAGTCGCCTTGCTACACTCATCAGAAGAGCTTTAAACTAGAACAATGTGGGAAGGGAAGCAAAAGGCCAGAAAAAGCCATACAGCTGACAAATACTATTGAGATCTCTGCTACTGGAAGTGGAAAGGAAGAACATAGACAAAACAATTTAAATAATAAAAATATGGGAGGAAGAGAAACCAATCACAAACTAAAATGTTTTTATACAAATGCACAAAGCATGGGCAACAAACAAGGAGAATTGGAACTACTAATGCAGGAAAAGGAATATGATGTCATTGGAATCACTGAAACTTGGTGGGACGATACACATGATTGGAATAAAAGGCTAAAAGGATACAACTTATTTGCAAGAAACAGACTTGATAAACGAGGAGGAGGTGTTGCATTGTATGTTAGAAAAGCGTATATCTGCACAGAGATTGAAGCTTCAGAGACTGGGAGTTCTGTGGAAACTGTTTGGGTAAGAATACAAGGAGAGAACAACGGAAAGGACACCATTGTAGGCATTTACTACAGGCCACCTGGGCAAGCTGAAGATATGGATGAACTCTTTATGTATCAAATGACCAAGTTCTCCAAAAAATATGACGTAGTGGTCATGGGAGATTTCAACTATCCAGACATTTGTTGGGAATCTCTCTCAAGTAAAACTAACAGGTCAAGCAAATTCTTATCCTCTCTTGCTGACAACTTTATCTTCCAAAAGGTAGTGGAGAAAACAAGGGGATCTGCTACTTTGGATCTAATCCTTATAAACAGGGAGGAAATGGTTGAGGAGATAAAGGTGGCTGGGACCCTAGGAGGCAGCAATCATGCTATTATAGAATTTTGGATAACTAGAGGAGGAAGACATGTGAAGACTCAAACTTCAAGGTTAGATTTTAGAAAGGCAGATTTTAAGAGAATCAGAAAGAGAATAGGAGGGATCCAATGGCTGGATGTCCTTAAGGACAAAAATGTCCAGGAAGGATGGGAAATTTTTAAAAATGAAATTCTCAAAGCACAATCGTTAACAATCCCGAAAAGTAGGAAGAATGGGAAGCATTTAAGGAAACCAGGATGGATGAACACAGAACTTAAACACATGCTAAAAAGAAAGAAAGAAATGTTTATTAAATGGAAAGAGGGAGGCATATCTAAAGAAGATTATAATGCAGTCTGCAGATCCTGCAGGGCACGTATCAGGTTAGCTAAAGCTGACAATGAATTAAGGCTTGCAAGAGATGTCAAAAGCAATAAAAAAGGATTTTGGGGGTATGTCAAAAGTAAAAGAAAAGTCAAAGATGCTATAGGATTTTTACAGGATGAAAATGGAGAAATGGTAAGAGAGGATGTTGAGAAGGCCGAACTTTTTAATTCCTATTTTGCATCTGTTTTCTCTCAGAAAGAAAATGTAACATCAACTGATCTTCACTGTCCTTTTAAAGGAATAGAGGAATCCAAGTTATCTGTAAACAGAAAGATTGTGAGGGAATATTTAGCTAACATAAATGAGTTCAAGTCTCCAGGTCCAGATGAATTACACCCCAGAGTACTGAAGGAGATCGTAGAAGAAATTTTAGAACCACTCTCCATAATCTTTGAAAATTCTTGGAGAACAGGAGAAGTCCCAGAAGACTGGAGAAGAGCGAATGTTGTTCCTATCTTCAAAAAGGGGAAGAAGGTGGACCCAGGGAACTATAGGCCGGTGAGTCTGACTTCTATACCAGAAAAGATCTTTGAACAAATTATTAAACAACATGTATGTAAGTACATGGATAAGAATGAAGTGATTAACCAGAGTCAGCATGGGTTTGTAACTAACAAGTCATGTCAGACTAACTTAATTTCCTTCTATGACAGAATCACTGACTGGGTGGATCAGGGAAATGCTGTAGATATAGTATATCTTGACTTCAGCAAAGCATTTGACAAAGTATCTCACACCATCCTTATTGAAAAAATGACCAAGTATGCAATGGACCAGGCAACTGTTAGGTGGATTCATAACTGGCTTAGTGATCGGACTCAAAGGGTGGTTGTAAATGGCTTCACATCCAGCTGGATGAATGTCTCAAGTGGGGTACCACAGGGCTCTGTCCTGGGACCTGTATTGTTCAACATCTTTATCAATGATTTAGATGAAGGAATTGAGGGTAAACTGATTAAATTTGCTGATGACACAAAGCTAGGAGGGATAGCTAATACTAGAGAAGAGAGAGAGAGGATTCAAAAAGACCTAAATAAACTGGAGCAGTGGGCAGCAACCAACAGAATGGTTTTTAACAGGGAAAAATGCAAAGTACTACATCTGGGCAATAAAAATGAAAAAAGCATATACAGAATGGGAGGAATAGAGCTAAGCAACAGTACATGTGAAAAAGACTTAGGTATACTAATAGATCATAGACTGAACATGAGTCAACAGTGTGATGCAGCAGCAAAAAAGGCAAATACAATTCTGGGATGTATTAACAGAAGCATACAGTCTAGATCACGTGAAGTCATTATCGGTCTTTACTCCTCTTTGGTCAGACCTCATCTGGAATACTGTGTACAGTTTTGGGCACCACATTTTAAAAAAGACATAGACAAACTGGAGCAAGTTCAGAGAAGAGCGACCAGAATGGTGACTGGTCTGCAAACCATGTCCTATGAGGAACGGTTGCAGGATTTGGGAATGTTTAGCTTGCAAAAAAGAAGACTGAGAGGAGACTTAATAGCTGTCTACAAATATGTCAAGGGCTGTCACATTGTAGAAGGATCATCATTATTCTCATTTGCACAAGGAAAGACTAGAAGCAATGGGATGAAACTAAATGGGAGGAGACACAGATTAGATATTAGAAAAAACTTTTTGACAGTTAGGGTGATTAATGAGTGGAACAGGCTGCCACGAGAGGTGGTGAGTTCCCCTTCAATGGACGTCTTCAAACAGAGGCTGGACAGACATCTGTCTGAGATGATCTAGTGAATCCTGCTTTGAGCAGGGGGTTGGACCAGATGACCCAGGAGGTCCCTTCCAACTCTACCATTCTATGATTCTATGATTCTATGGTGGACATTGACCGTCGTGAAAGTCACCCTAAAATAACTGTGGGTACTAACGTGATTGAAAATTGTCTTTCAGAGATAATTGTAATTTTACAGCAGGTGGCGGTGAATGCTAGTTCCAGCCAGCAGAGAGTCCTCAACAAAGAGATAAAGGCTCTGATGAGACGGCAGCAGGTAGAACTGTCTGGTGGTGAGATCAGTAGCGTAAGAATGAGTGACCCATTCCCCATTTCCATGCCTCCCAAAAGTGAAATGATGATCTGGTGTCGGACTGCAATCGGGTTGAGAGGCAGACTACCAAGCCATGGTAGAACCCGTGTACTCAGACAGCAGGCCCACCATTTTGACGGCCGGGGGGGTGGTTGATGTCCGTCATGGGAGGGTGCCCGTTCGCATCCAAAAACATTGGGGAGAGGGAGGTACACTTACCCAGGTACGCTACACTTGCCAAACTGTTTGCTGTTGAACACAAAGCTATCAGGGCCGTGGAGCCGTTGCCCCCATCTCCACAGGCGGAGGGTAATGGCTCCCAGAAACAAAAGGAGGACTGGTGCCACAAACTCCACGTGGGTGCTGACTCCACTCCCCTGCACCAAAAACAAGGAGTCTACCGGGTGGTTCAGGAGTGCGAGAGAATTTTTAGTAAGCACCCGCTAGACTTCGGTCGAGTAAAGGGAGTGGAACACCACATCCCCACGGGGAGCCACCCACCAATAAAAGAGAGACACAGGCCTGTACCCCCTGCACATTATCAGGATGCAAAGGGCATGCTGAGAGAAATGAAAGAAGCTGAGGTCATTAGAGATAGCTGTAGCCCCTGGGCAGCCCCCTTGGTTCTGGTAAAAAAGAAAGACGGTACCATGAGAATGTGCGTGGACTATAGACAAATCAATCGTATCACCCATAAAGATGCGTACCCGTTACCTAGGATAGAGGAGTCCTTGGCAGCCCTAAAATCAGCTAACTTCTTCTCTACTTTGGACCTTACTAGCGGGTACTGGCAGGTTCCTGTGGCAGAGGCTGACAAGGAGAAGACCGCCTTCACCACCACGATGGGATTGAGCGAATTCAACTGTATGCCCTTTGGGCTCTGCAATGCACCAGGGACCTTCCAGAGGCTGATGGAATGCTGTCTAGGGCACCGAAACTTCGAGACGGTCCTACTTTACCTGGACGACGTGATGGTCTATACGAAGACCTACGAGGACCATCTAAAATACCTGGCAGAGGTGTTCGAAGCCCTGGCAGGCTATGGCCTGAAGGTGAAACCATCAAAGTGCCACCTGTTGAAACCGAAGGTCCAGTACCTAGGGCACGTGGTGAGTGCAGAAGGAGTAGCCCCCGACCCTGACAAGGTCACAGTAATCAAGAGCTGGCCAAGCCCCTCAAACATCAAGGAGGTGAGGCACTTCCTCGGGTTGGTAGGCTACTACCGAAGGTTCATCCCCGGGTTCACTAAGATGGCAGCTCGAATGCAGGACCTCCTGATAGGTCAATCCAAATCCAGAAGTCAAAAGCCACCCTTCAAGTGGGACAAGCCGGAAGAGGAGTCCTTCCGCCAGTTGAAGATGGCCCTCACGGGGGATGAGATCCTGGCCTACCCCGATTATGGCCAGCCTTTTATCCTCCACACAGACGCCAGTAATGTGAGGCTGGGAGCCGTACTGTCACAAAACCAACAGGGCAGAGAAAGGGTGATCGCATATGCCAGTCGGACGCTGAGGCCCACTGAAAGAAACCCGGAGAATTACAGCTCCTTCAAGCTAGAATTCTTGGCAGTGGTGTGGGCCATCACAGAATGGTTTAAGCATTACCTGGCCTCCGCAAAGTTCACCGTGTACATGGACAACAACCCGTTGACACACCTGGACAATGCAAGACTAGGTGCCCTAGAACAGCGGTAGATGGCGCGACTCTCGAATTATGACTTCACGATCAAGTACCGGGCAGGCAGAACCAATGCCAACGCTGACGCCCTATCAAGAATGCCTCACTTACTTGACGGAAGCGAAGACCCAGAAGAGCTGGAGGAGGTAGAACTCCATGCATTTCACCGGTATGGCGCCACTCAGTACTCCCACCGCGTGAAGGAGGAAGACTTAACAACCATCATGATCAATCCCCTACCTCACCACAGCTGGGCCGAGACCCAAGATAGTGACCCTGCAATCCGCATGGTGAAAGACCTGCTGACCCGGGAAGACGCCCGTCTAGGTCCGGATGCTCCAGAGGAAGCCAAGCAGCTATGGAAAGAGAAGAGCAGGCTGTTCCTCTATGAAGGTAAGCTGTGCAGGAGACTTGTCCACCACCGGACGCACGAGCTGACCTGGCAAGTCGTGGTCCCAAGGCGAGATGCAGCTATGGTCCTGGAGGCTTACCATGACAGAGCGGGGCACTTCGGCTGGAAGAAACTGGAGTTCCTGCTAAGAGGACGGTTCTTCTGGATCGGCATGAGAGGGGCTGTAGAGAAGTGGTGCAGAGACTGTGGCCCTTGTAATCTAAGGAGGAAGGACCGTACCAGCCAGAAGACACCCTTGAGGCCCATCGTCACCAAGCAGCCTCTTGAGCTGGTAGCTCTGGACCACGTCAAATTGGCTCCAAGCCGGTCAGGATACGTTTATGCCCTGACAATCGTGGACCACTATTCCCGATTTCTAGTGGTGGTCCCTGTAAAAGACTTGACAGCTCAAACGGGGGCCAGAGCCTTCCAGCAATACTTCTGCCGCCCATACGGGTATCCGGAACAGGTCCTAACAGACCAGGGTCCAGCGTTGGAGGCTGAAATCTTCCAAGAGTTCTGCAACCTCTATGACTGTAAGAAGATTCGGACAACGCCTTACCACCCACAAACCAATGGGATGTGTGAGAAAATGAACAATATAGTCATTGATCTCCTGAAGACGTTGCCCCTGGAGGAACGCAGCCTGTGGCCAGAAAAACTGCAGGACCTGATAGACTTATACAACCATATCCCGGTGAATGCTACAAACTGCACCCCGGCTTACCTGATGCGAGCCAGACCAGGTAAGCTGCCCATAGACCTGGAGATGGGAGTCCTAACACTCGAGGGCACCTCTCCAGATGCGGACTGGGATACGGAAAGGCGACTGCAGTACAAGAAGGTACAGGAGAGTGTGGAGAAGAGCCTGGCCCAGGTGAGAGAAAGGCAAGAGAGACTCTTCAACCAACACGCCCCTGCTGGTCCCCTAGAACCAGGTGAGCAGGTCCTGAAGCGAAAGAGAAGGCTACACAAGCTGGACGACCAGTGGGAAAGGGAACCCTACACAGTACTGCAGTCTGATCACGACAACCCAAAGGTGTGCGTGATCCACAAGGATGGAGGAGAAACCACTAGTACCATCTCCAGAGACCACCTAAAAAGGTGCCCCGAGCAACTACAAAGTGCAGAAGAGGATTAAAGTGACCTTGAACCCGCAGAGGACAAGGAAGAGATGATCAGCACAGTTCTTGGGGAGTTCCCTCAGTCCTGGACTCGAATAAACGGTGCCATAGTGGTGCCCATCCTACATTTCCTGCAACCAATTCAGCAACAACCTACACTAGAGCAGGAAGGGGAAGAAGAACAAGCAGCCCCAGAGGCAGAAGAGCCTGTACCAGCAGCCCAGGAGAGTCAACCCTCTGCTGACAGTGAGCCTGCCATGCCTGTGGTAAGCCAAAGGACCCGCAGACAGCTGCCTGCCCTGCCTGTAAATCTAGCCAGTGACTGCACCCCGAGCGCTAGTGAGAAAAGCCAGGTTAGACCACCACCAGACAGTGGGTTACGTAGGTCAAGCCGGAGCACTAAGGGGCAAATACCAGCTCGCTGGAGAGTGTAGGGTGTGATAGCAAATGTAAATAGCCTGCAAAATGTTGAATTGTTTAAAATGTAATTGCATGACCAGTAACTGCGTGTTTTCTCAGTTTCTTTCAGTTAATACATGGACTAACAGGTTATGAACTGTGAGTAACCGAGACTTTCCTGTAAATACGTTTGGAGCTTAACCAATGGAAGGAACAAGGACTGTCAAAGACTTGCGGCCACGGCAGACCCCCCCACCTGGTTAAAGCTCCCAGTTGTTGTTGGTGAAATGGACACCCGGTCAACAGACCACACTGTGACCTTAAGAACTCAACCTGTGCGTCGTTTGCTTCTACCTGCCTTATAATGTTTTAATGGTCATGCATATTACTCTTGTTTTAAGCTTAGTCCCGGAGTACTAAGTTTTACTAGGGGGGAATGTGTCACCCTGGCCTGGATGCCACAAATGTTTAATAAAGCTGTGTCTGAGAGCAAGGGGGAGGTTCCCTAGTTAGGGACCATTAGCATGCAGCACCTGCTGTCCCAGGCCAGTAGGGGGAGCAGGCTGCCCCTATAAAAGCTGGAACTGGGGGCAGGGTTAGAGAGAACTGGACAACCTGTCTCTGAAGTGAGAGGCGTCCCAGAGAAGGGAGAGTCAGTTCAGCTGTAGCTGAGGAGGACATGTGGCAGTAGAGGAGCCTCGAGCCAGGGACGGAAGGCGAGGTGAGCCTGTCCTGGCTGAGAGAGAAACAGAACTACCGGACTTTGGTGTCCGAGGCTGTTAGGATTCCAAATCCTACAGCAAATAACCAGATCGCAGGGGATTGTATGTCCCTTGGCCTAAGAAGCCCGGAGGTTCCGCCACAGCAGAAGGGACCAGCAGAGCTGCACCAGGCCAAGAGTAGAAAAGGACCCAAGTTACAAGCCATACAGGCGAGAAGACACGGCAAGCTCGGGAACGTGGGCTATTACACCACGAGGAGGGAAATAGCCTGGAAGAGCGCAGAGAGCACGGTAGGCCTACACCCTCACCCTGACCAGAATGGCTACCCACTTGTTCTCAGACATCCAGGCCCCCTCCTAGCCGGGACTGTTTTTGGGTCATTTCACCTGTTCAATAATACCCTGAACTGTTCAAGAGGCCTCCGTTTCCTGGCTATTGCGATCGGAATCATCCCCTCCATCATCCACTCACTCTGCCCTGGGGTTACACTCCTCCCGTGGGGAGTTATATTATTCAGTGCTGCACACTTACATCTGCTCCAGCGGTCTGCACTGCAGCGGCGGTTATCCCTGACCGCAATCCACGGGTGGCGTAGTTGGAACTTACCATATATATATATATATATCAAAAGACGGTTCCCCTTTAAGCCTGACACCCTGAGCACGGGACCGGGTCGCCACTACTACTCCCCATCCGCATCCAGAGGCCCGGCCCTGAGTACCCCACGGCCCAGGGGGCGAGTCACCACATCATAGGATTAATGCAAAAAGGGACCCCACAAAAGAAGGCTACTGCACACAACAGTGGTGCATAAAATAACCATGAGACTCCAATGCAAAACATTATTACATTTTCTAATAAGCCTCTTTTTTCACCATTCATAGCCATCACTAACTGCACCTTTAAGGGTTTGCACCTTTAAGGGTTTGTACAAAATGTTTTTCAATTATCCATAAACCACAGTGATGGCCCTGTACAAAGGTAGTGTACATATCGTAGTGAGGTACAGAGATAATGCACACAGTAGTGTCACAGTGTAGTGATAATAATTTTGCAGTAAAATACTGTGATGTCACAGTAAAATAATCTATATAGTACAGGAATTATGCAGTGATGTCACAGTTCATGTACACAATGATGGTATATACAGGAATAATGTGCACATTAACGTCACAGTACAATGGTAACATGCAAAGTGATGCCACAGCACAAGAAAAATGCACATAGAAATGTAACAGTACAGAGACGAGGCCATAATGATGTTGCAGTACAGCGATACTAACACAACTATGTCACAGTACATGGGATAATATACACAGTGATATCAAATTACAGAAATAATATAGGGGTCTAAGAAAGAACCGGTGTAAGGGAACTGATAGGCCATTCAATGCTCTTCTGGGAATTTAAATATTCAAATAGCCTCTTCTGACAGGAGGAGGACTTAAACTCTAGCCCCACCTATAGGATGTAGCAATCCTAAAAGTCAATATTCATCTTTTAACAAGCCCTGCCACATGACTTAAAAAGCCAGACCAGAAATCCATTTGCATACACGTGTTTCAGGGTATTTGCCTCACCTCAGTGCAAAACAAGAGATTTGATTTGGCTATCGAGAGGCCTCTGACTGGGGGTCTAAGGAGGAACATTTTTCTTTGTGGAGAGTGCTAAGATGTCCATGCAATCATCGTCTGGGAATTTAAATATGCAAACAGCCTCTTCAGAGAGGAAGAGAACTTGATCTGCCACCTATTGTTTATAGCAATCCTAAAAGTCCACATAGATATGGGTCAGAGGAATCGTGACTTTCACGCGAAACGGCTGTTAGACAAGTTTGTCTCAGCTATCACTGTTTTCTATGTGAAGCGGAAATAAAGAAATACACTGCTCAAAAAAATAAAGGGAACACTCAAATAACACATCCTAGATCTGAATGAATGAAATATTCTCATTGAATACTTTGTTCTGTACAAAAATCATCAATGGAAATCAAATTTATTAACCAATGGAGGCCTGGATTTGGAGTCACCCCCAAAATGAAAGTGGAAAAACACACTACAGGCTGATCCAACTTTGATATGATGTCCTTAAAACAAGTCAAAATGAGGCTCAGTATTGTGTGTGGCCTCCACGTGCCTGTATGACCTCCCTACAACGCCTGGGCATGTGCCTGATGAAGTTGCTTGTACCAGTCAGTGTTCTGCCTCCACTAGATCTTGGCTTTTAGTCCATTAAGTAAATCAATATTTCTGTTTAACCCCTTCTGGGTTTATTTACATTGTATCTTACTAATGATAATTTATATACCAAATGAGTGGTCCGAAACCTAATTTGAATTTCAACCTAAATGTTTATCTATCAAATTTCATCATTTAAATAATCTAATAACTTTTCTAATATACTTGAATTAAAAATTTCCTACAATTACCTGTACTCTATTTTCTGCCTTTTCTTTTTACGTACAAGCAGATGACATTTCACTTTGATTGATTGCTTGGATACTCAAAGAAGACATCTTCAGGGGGCCGGAGCTGTAGTCAATGCCCCTGCTACTTTACCCACTTTGAAATGACCCATCATCAGTGACCTCCATTTCAGGGGCTGGGCTAGTCCCTGCTCTACTGAGTATATGTCGGTTATTAAGTCCAATGCATTATCAGTATGGGCTAACGTGCTCCCTGCTATATACTCCTTGGAAGGTGAAGTCGGCTCTAATGAGAGGTGATGAGCCGGCAAGAGTTCACATTGAAAAACAGAGAATGTGGCAAGCAGGGAGAGCAAAGACCAGCCCAGCCCCCGAAACAGAAGTCATCATGACATCATCAATGATTAACAGTGATGCCACAGTACAAGGATAATACACATAGTGATGTCACTGTACAAAAATAATACATGCAGCAGTGTTACAGTATAAGAAAAATAAACCGTGATGTCACAATACGGAAATAATGCACACAGCAATGTCACAATACAGGGATAATACAAACAACAATATCAAAGTACAGAGATACACACAGTGATGTCACACTACAGAGAAAATACACAAGCTGATGTCACATTACAGAGATAATACACACAGTGTTATCACAGTACAGCAATAATTAAACAGTGATGTCACAGTACAGAGTCAATAAACACAGCGATGTCACAATGCAAGGGTAATACACACAGTGATGTCACAGAACAGGGATAATAAAGACAGTGATGTCACAGTAAAGAGATAATACACACAGTGATGACACAGTGCAGGGATAATTAACACAATAAATGTCACAGTACAGAGATAATACACACAGTGATGTCAAAGTATAGGGGTAATATACACAATGTTGTCACAGCACGTGGATAACAGATATAGTGATGTCAAAGTACAGATGTACTACACACAGTGATGTCTTAGCACAGGGATAATACACACAGTGATGTCACAGTGCAGGGATAATAAACACAATAAATGTCACAGTACAGAGATAATACACACAGTGATGTCAAAGTATAGGGGTAATACACACAATGTTGTCACAGCACAGGGATAATACATATAGTGATGTCAAAGTACAGATGTACTACACACAGTGATGTCATAGCACAGGAATAATACACACAGTGATGTAACAGTGTAATAATAATAAACTCAGTAATGTCAAAAACAGAAATAATAACCACAGTGATGTCACAGTCAGGGATGCCACCAGGAATTTCAGGACCCCATACTGGCAAAATTTTCAGGCGCCGTGGTTCCACCCCAGCTCCATCTCCACCCCTCAAACCTTCTGCAGTCCCACCGCCCACTCGTGGAAAAACTACATTTCTGCACCACGTCCTCACCAATCATACATTAACAGTTCCCATCGAACACAATATCACATACATACTGTAGCTAGCAGCTTTTGTTTTGGCCAAAAGATTTTTTAAGCTGCCACTACGACAAGGTAGACTCTTTTGGCAGGGCCCTACTCTACTCTAATCTATTAAACATTTCTTAAAATATCCAATACTCTGTTGAGGTATATTTTTTATATATTTTTCTTTAAGGGACAAATACCACCACACCGTGACCGGTCCTCATATTACCACCATATAGTGACCGAATAGTACCACATACAAGGAACAAATACAGTCACACTGTGACCAGATCACATATTGCCACCATATAGTGACCGAATAATATCGCATACAAGGGACAAATATGGCCACAACATGACCAGACCACATATTGCCACCACATAGTGACCGAATACTACAATATTGATAATTAATAAAACACTACAATACTAATATTACCATAAGTGTCATTATACACAGGAGCTCTGTACATAGTAAACAGTATATAGTGTCAGTGTACAGGTGTTGCGCTCGCGCCCGGACTGACTGGCGTGAGCGTGATTAGTGATCCCACTGTACCATGAACTGAGGAGTGCCTGGAGGGGCGTAACTAAGTATCAATCCGATCCGACCAAGGTCGCACGGTGGCTTAGTCGATGCTGTGGACCAAGGAGGAACCGAGCAGAGGGATCAGGTGCGACTCCAGGTCAGACCCCGGTCACAGTTGTTGACCCACACCGGGGAATGCAGGAACAGGCAGGTTAGACTGGCATACAGGCAGGTGGGTATTGACAAGTACGGCTGGTATGCAGACAGGTGGGCACTGGCAAGTACGGCTGGTATGCAGACAGGTGGGCACTGGCAAGAACGGCTGGTATGCAGACAGGTGGGCACTGGCAAGCACGGCTGGTATGCAGACAGGGAGATACTGGCAAGCACGGCTGGAGTGCAGTCAGGGAGGTACTAGCAGGTTGGAACGCAGGCTGGATAGGGTCTAGTACAGACTGGGAGACACGTACAGAGCCGCAGATGCGGTAGACAAGCAGAGTAAAGCGAAACCGCTGGAGTGGAGGACAAGGCAGAGCCGAGAGGAACTGCTGCTGCGGTGAGCAAGCAGAGCGGAGCGAAAACCGCAGGTGCAGTAGGCAAGGCAGAGCAGAGCGGAACCGCCGGAGCGGTGGACAAGGCAGAGCAGAGAGAAACCGCAGGTGCGGTGGACAAGGCAGAGCAGAGCGGAACTGCCGGAGCGGTGGGCAAGGCAGAGCAGAGAGAAGCCACTGGAGCGGTGGGCAAGGGAGAGCAGAGAGAAACCGCCGGAGCGGTGGGTAAGGCAGAGCAGAGGGAAGCCGCCGGAGCGGTGGGCAAGTCAGAGCAGAGAGAAACCGCTGGAGCAGTGGGTAAGGCAGAGCAGAGGGAAGCCGCCGGAGCGGTGGGCAAGTCAGAGCAGAGAGAAACCGCTGGAGCGGTGGGCAAGACTGAGCGGAGCGAAACCGCAGGTGCGGTGGACAAGGCAGAGAGGACAGGGCTCTGTTCACATGGATCAGACTGGAAAATACAGGAAGATGGCTAGAACACAGAAGATACGGAGGAAGGGAAAAGGGACAAGCAGAACCAGATACACACAAGGTACTTCCTATGAAGTAGCAAGTGGACACAAAACTCACAAACAGAAGTACAGAGACAACGAGTTGGAGTTAGGTGCAGGTTCAGATACTGCAGGAAAAGGGAAGGTACGGACATAGAGACAAACAGGTAACAGGCTAGGATACAGTTCAGACAGGAACTGCTACTGCAATGAGATACAAGAAAGAGCCTGGGTATACAGCCCCCAGAGTGGCGGAAACAGACTAGAAGTCACAGGTAACAGGCCTAGGTATACAGCCCCAGAGTGGTGGAAACAGACTAGAAGTCAGAGATAACAGGTCTGGGTATGCAGCCCCCAGAGTGGCAGAAACAGACTAGAAAGAGGACAGGACCTGGCAATTCAGTAGCAGAGACTAACTGAGTGAAGGTGTTGCTCAGGCCCCTCCTTCTGGGTGGAGGGGGTTTAAATATCCAGTGACTCACAGCAATAGGCTGGAGACGCATTAGGGGTGCGCCCACAGCAGCTACAAGAATCAGGAAGTAGGCGGCGGCCCTAAGCAGTCAGTCAGGAGACATGCACACAGCATGAACTGGAGCAAGGTTTGTAGGCTGGACTGACAGGTAAGATTGCGGTCTTGCATAGTGGGAGGTGGTGCACTATGCAAGCACGCCGCCATGGATGTTACACAGGTAATACAGTCATCACCGGTGACATTATACACAGGAGCTCTGTATATAGTGTACAGGTAATACCTTGATCACCAGTGATATTATACACAGGAGTCCTGTTTATAGTGTCAGTGTATACAGGTAATACAGTGATCACATTATACACATGAGCTCTGTATATAGTGTCAGTGTACAGGTAATACAGTGATCACCAGTGACATTATACACAGGAGCTCTGTATATAGTGTATAGTGTACAGGTAATACAGTGATCACCGGTGACATTATACACAGGAGATCTGTATATAGTGTCAGTGTACAGGTAATAAAGTGATCACTGGTGACATTATATACAGGAGCTCTGTATATAGTGTCAGTGTACAAGTAATACAGGGATACCAGTGACATTATACACAGGAGCCTTGTATATAGTGTCAATGCACAGGTAAAACAGGGATCACCAGTGACATTATAAACAGGAGCTCTCTATATACTATATACAATTTTTAGTGTAAGTGTACAGGTAACACACTGACTCACCAGTGACGTCTCTAGTTGAAGTCCTTCATCTTCCATCCTGACCCAATATATTCTCCCATCCTGCCCCCATATGTTTCCCCATGTATGCTCCCACCCTGCCCCCAAATGTTGCCCCATGTGTCTCCCATCCAGCCCCATATGTTTACCCATGTGTCTCCCATCCTGCCCCCATATGATGCTCCATCTGTCTCCCATCTTGCTATCATATTTTGCCTCAGGTCTCTCCCATCCTGCCCCATATCTTGCTCCATGTGTCTCCCATCCTGAACCCATATGTTGCCCCATGTGTCTCCCATCCTGTTCCCCATATGTTGCTCCATGTGTCTCCCATCCTGACATCATATGTTGCCCCATGTGTCTCCCAATCTGACCCCATATGTTGCCCCATGTGTCTCCCATCCTGTCATCATATGTTGCCCTATGTGTCTCCCATCCTGCCCCCAGATTGTGGGTTTCATTTAAAAAAAAAAAAGTTTATCCTTACCTGGCCCCGGCTCATTCCTGGCCTCCATGTGTTTCATTCCTGGCCTCATATGATCTCCCATCCTGGTCCCATATGATCTCCATAATGCCCCCATATGTTCTCCCATCCTGCCACCATATGTTGCCCCATGTGTCCTCCCACCCTGCCCACATATGTAGCCTCGTGTGTCTCCCATCCTGTCCCATATGTTGCCCCATGTGTCTCCCATCCTGTCCCATATGTTGCCCCATGTGTCTCCCATCCTGCCCCCATATGTTGCCCCATGTGTCTCCCATCCTGCCCCCATATGTTGCCCCATGTGTTTCCCATATGTTACCCCATGTGTCTCCCAAACCGGTGGCTTCCTGCAATAGATTTTAACTGAACGTGCGTCCCAGGACTGTCACGCAAGGTGAGGGAAAGACTAAGTGCACAACAATGGGAAGAGGGGGAGGAAGCTCAAACACTAGGGAAAGGGGGAGTGGAGACCCCTAGGCAGATCTGACAACACCCTGACTACCCTAACATCCCTAAATAGGTTCCGTACCTATCGCCGAGCAGGAAACCTAATCCCTGACTGCTCCTAGTGATAGGCCCTAGATAGGGAGGGGACGGGGTGAGCACTGGTCAGCCACCACTGCAACTAAAGACAAACAGGTAAACATACAAGGGAAAACACTTAGCTTGAGAAAACACCAGAGAGATCACGCCAACTATCCTCCAAGGGAGCGCCAAGAAGACACCAACCGACTACTAGTACTTCAAGCCTGGACAGAGGTAAATAGAGCTATTACCGGCTACTCTCTGGAGAGACTGAAAGTATTTAAACATCCAGCAAGGGTGTCTCAATTAGCAGCAGAAGATGGAGGTCCCTGCCAGGTCCTAGAGGGAGAAGGATATCACTACACTACAGAGATGAAAAGATCAAGAAGGTGCCTGCAGAGCCAAGTGCAATGACATTCTACAGCTAGATCCAGAACGACTGTCTGTCACACCAGACACACCCGTGACAGTACTCCCCCTTCTACGAGTGGCCTCTGGAGACGCAGGACCCGGTTTCTCAAGATGAGAGGCATGGAAGGAACGAACAAGACTAGGGGCATTCACCTCTGATGCTGAAACCCACATCCTTTCCTCTGGACCATAACCCTTCCAGTGCACCAAGTACTGTAGGGAAAAACGCTGGAGACGCGAATCAACAATCCTTAAAATTAGGAACTCCAAATTACCATCAACCATAATTGGGGGCGGCAGGGGAGAGGACTCAAGAGGTTCTACACATTTCTTGAGCAGAGACCTGTGGAATACATTGTGGATTTAAGAGCCTGAGGTAACTCAAGACAAAATGCTGCAGGGTTAATGACAGCGGTTATTTTATAGGTGCCAATAAACCTAGGTCCCTGGTTCCAGGAAGGAATTTTCGACTTGATATTCCTGGTAGATAACCACACAAAGTCATTCACACTTAGCTCTGGACCCGACGAGCGTTTCCTGTCAGCCATACTTTTGTACCTGTCTCCCATGATCTTCAAATTACTCTGAACCCCTGCCACACAGAAGAGAGTGACAAAGCAAAACATTCCCCCTCAGGAACTCCAAAACCCCTCCCCCACTAAAAGTATCAAACTGTGGATGGAAACCGTATGCACCAAAGAACAGTGACCTGCCGGTAGATTCTTGGCGATGATTATTAATAGCAAACTCTGCCAACGGTAAGTAAGATACCCAATCCTCCTGGTTTTTGGAGACAAAACACCTGAGGTAAGTCCCTAAATTCTGATTAATGCGCTCGGTCTGTCCATTCGACTGAGGATGGAAGGCAGAAGAAAAGGACAGCTGCACCTCCTGTCAAGTACAGAAAGCTTTCCAGAACTTAGAAACAAACTGGGTCCCCCGATCTGACACCACATTGGAGGGAACCCCGTGAAGCTTCACGATCTCATTAATAAAAACCTGAGCAAGAGTTTTGGCATTCGGAAGTGCCGGTAATGCGATGAAATGAACCATTTTACTGAACCTATCTAGAACCACAAGAACCACAGTCTGGCCTGCAGATATTGGTAGGTCAGTAATAAAATGCATGGACAAGTGTGTTCATGGTCTGCTAGGAATAGGCAGTGGAAGAAAAGGACCAGATGGATGGGTATGTGATACTTTAGAATGCGCGCAAATACTGCAAGCAGACACCTGTTCAACCATATGCCAATGCAATCCTGGCCACCAAAAACGACAAGAAAGGAGGCCAGGGTTTCCTTACCACCTGGATGACCAGCAAGCACCGAGTTATGATGTTCCCTAATTACTTTATGGCGCAAATTAGATGGTACAAATAACTTCCCCGAAGGGCAGGAGGCCTCAGGTACCCCTGAGTCTCCAACAGTTCACCCTCTAGGTCAGGGTACAACGCCAAAATGACTACGCCCTTCTGCAAAATTGGGGCAGGTTTCTCATGGTCACCACCACCAGGGAAGCTCCGGGACAAAGCATCAGCCTTGATGTTTTTAACCCCTGGACGGAAAGTGACAAAAAATTGAACCTAGTAAAAAACAGGGACCACCTAGCTTGCCTCGGGTTGAGACGTTTAGCAGACTGAACATATGACAGGTTCTTATGGTCTGTGATAACAGTAATAGGATGGACTGCCCCCTCCAACCAATGTAGCCATTCTTTGAATGTCAATTTAATCGCCAAAAGCTCCCTATTACCCGCTTCATAATTTCTCTCAGCCAAAGATAATTTTTTGGAAAAGAATACGCATGGATGCCATTTTCCAGGGGACGGACCCTGAGACAACATTGCCCCAACCCAAACCTCCGACGCATCAACTTCTACGATAAAAGATTGAGAAACATCAGGTTGATTGAGTATGGGTGCTTTGGCAAAGCAACTCTTAAGGGAGGAAAATGTTGGAACCCTCCTGTTTGTTTTTTCCATCTTGTGTTTTGCGGTCAAGTGACCATCTGCCTTTTTATTCCAGCTCCACCCTTTTGGCTGTGCTGGACTTCAGTGTTGTTTGTTTCGCTTGGTCCTTCTGGGACCTTTAGTACCTTTTTGTCAGTTTTTCTTTTTGTGTTCTGCAACAATTTTCTCTGTTCAGGAGGTGTCCCATTTTTGTTCCAGTCCTTAGTTCTTTTAGGGACCCCTTCCCATTAGGTCTTCGTTCAGACTAGCCGAGGACTAAGGCGGGTCTGTTCCCAAGGAACAGGCAGCCCGCTACATCGTAGGGATTCAGCTTAGTCTTACTGTAGGGATAGCTTTCCCCTTTCTTTCCTTAGTACTTGTTGCAGATCATAACAGTAAGTCCAGCTTAAAAAAAACTAAAAGGAAAGTAATTCGGGGATCATAGAATCATAGAATCATAGAATGTAGAGTTGGAAGGGACCTCCTGGGTCATCTGGTCCAACCCCCTGCTCAAAGCAGGATTCACTAAATCATCTCAAACAGATGTCTGTCCAGCCTCTGTTTGAAGACGTCCATTGAAGGGGAACTCACCACCTCTCGTGGCAGCCTGTTCCACTCATTGATCACCCTCACTGTCAAAAAGTTTTTTCTAATATCTAATCTGTGTCTCCTCCCATTTATTTTCATCCCATTGCTTCTAGTCTTTCCTTGTGCAAATGAGAATAAAGATGATCCTTCTACAATGTGACAGCCCTTGACATATTTGTAGACAGCTATTAAGTCTCCTCTCAGTCTTCTTTTTTGCAAGCTAAACATTCCCAAATCCTGCAACCGTTCCTCATAGGACATGGTTTGCAGACCAGTCACCATTCTGGTCGCTCTTCTCTGAACTTGCTCCAGTTTGTCTATGTCTTTTTTAAAATGTGGTGCCCAAAACTGTACACAGTATTCCAGATGAGGTCTGACCAAAGAGGAGTAAAGTCCGATAATGACTTCACGTGATCTAGACTGTATGCTTCTGTTAATACATCCCAGAATTGTATTTGCCTTTTTTGCTGCTGCATCACACTGTTGACTCATGTTCAGTCTATGATCTATTAGTATACCTAAGTCTTTTTCACATGTACTGTTGCTTAGCTCTATTCCTCCCATTCTGTATATGCTTTTTTCATTTTTATTGCCCAGATGTAGTACTTTGCATTTTTCCCTGTTAAAAACCATTCTGTTGGTTGCTGCCCACTGCTCCAGTTTATTTAGGTCTTTTTGAATCCTCTCTCTCTCTTCTCTAGTATTAGCTATCCCTCCTAGCTTTGTGTCATCAGCAAATTTAATCAGTTTACCCTCAATTCCTTCATCTAAATCATTGATAAAGATGTTGAACAATACAGGTCCCAGGACGGAGCCCTGTGGTACCCCACTTGAGACATTCATCCAGCTGGATGGAAGCCATTACATCAGTATGGCTTCCATCCAGGATTTGGCTCAACTCTTGCAGGGATTGTCTCTGGAGGTGGCCGAGCTCCAGCAACACGTGAGTAGATGTTCTGGAGCACATTTTGTGGAACCCAAGGTAGGACTGCCTGATGTTTTTTTATGGTAAACAGCAAGTTTTTTTTCCTTTAAAAAAGCTTGTTTGTTATATTTTCGTTTGAGACCAAGGTCCTCTTGGAATGAATCACAGTGCATTGGTTTTATTATGTCACTTTTGCGCAATGAACCACAAGGGTGAGCCTTTTCTCTGCAACCTAATGATCCATGCTTATGACGCACCCCCTGGGCCGTGTGTGTGTGGGGATACCCGGAACCGGACCCGTGTGGATGCTGGGGGTTGTAGTCCTTGCGTGGCGGGGACCAGGTCCCGTGGCTCAGGGTGGTCAACCCAAATGGAAGTCTATATGCTGAATGTCCGACTACGCCACCCGTGGATTGCGGTCAGAGTGAACAGCCGCTACAGGGCAGACCGCTGAGGCTGGTGTTGTGGGTGCAGCAGAGGGTAGTATAGCCTCAGGGCAGTAAATAGGGATGTTGGTGGTGATGGTGCGCGGGAGCAGCAGTAACGACACAGAGTCTGTCATGCAATTCAGGGTCTTTACTGTTAGTGGTATTAAGGGACCCGTCTGGAATACAGGTTAACAATGGAGGCCTGGTCAGTCTGAGAGCAACTGGGAAATACCGCTGGTCAGGGGGAGTTTGTAGGCCTACCGTGCTGACTTCACTCTTTCTTGGCTATCCCGCTGTAGTGTAGTGGTAGCCCACGTCTCTAAGTGTACCGTGTTGTTCTCACTCGTATGACTGGCGACTCGGGCCTTCCGTACCTCTCACCCCTCCGGGACAGTAGTGGTCCCTCTCGTGTGGCTGAGCCTCCGGGCTTCCTTGGGCCAGAGGACTTGAAGTCCCCTGCGTGGTGGTTTTCTGCTGCTGGGCTTATAACCCTCACAGCCTTGGACTCCAGTGCCGGCTTAGTAAGTCTCTAGGCAGGACGAGCTCTGCTAGCTCCCCTCCTGGCCTCGTGTTCCTCCTCTGCCTACAGGGACTCCTCAGCTTGCTGCTGACGTGTCCCTATCTGCAACTTGTCTGGAACTTGTCTATGGCTGGTCTCTCTAACCCCGCCCCAGATCCAGTTTATAAATTTGCTGCCACTGTGGCGACCAGATCTGGGGTGCCACACTTAAGGTCGGTAGAAGAATTTTTCTCTGCTATGGGTCTATTATATGATGATCCTGATCGAATCTCATCTGCTGAGGCAGAACTCAGGCGCTTAAATTAGGGGTCAGGTGATGTTGAAAATTATTGCACACACTTTAGAAGGTGGGCTTCAGAAGTCAAATGGAATGATCCTGCTCTGAAATGTCTATTTCTTGCTTGTCTGAGTGAAAGGGTTAAGGATTTTCTAATTGCATCCCCTGCACCTGAGACTCTGCAGGATGCCATTCAATTAGCTGCTCATGTGGATAGGAGGCTGAGATCTAGGCAGAATGAGGTAACGACTCCTGTAATGCCAGGTCCCAGTCCCCAGAAAATCAGCTCTGACGGCGGAGAACCGATGGAGGTTGGGGCGATGTCTCTCCGCTCTCAGGTAAGAGACCGGAGGTTCGCCAAGGGATTGTGTCTTTATTGTGGTAAAGCTGACCATTTGATTAAGTATTGTGAGCTTCGTTTAAGTAAAGAAAAAGAAAGGTCAGGTACGCCCGTATAGCTTGTTTACGTTCTGCAGGAGTATTTCTTTCAGGGAGTACTACTTTGCAGGAAAATTTGATTGAATTTCAGGTATTTGTGGATTGTGGTTCAACACTTAATGTGATTGATAAAGGGTTTTTGGAAAAACTTAAATTGAAATCCAAACCTTTGTCATCACCTATTTCTGTGATTACTATTGATAACACTCCCTTGAAATGTATTACTCACAAAGTTGCTGCATTTCCCCTCACTATCAATGGACTTCACCAAGAAATTTTGGACTTGGTTGTATTAAATAATTTACCCTCTCCGGTCGTTCTAGGATTACCTTGGTTAAAACTGCACAATCCTTTGCTGGACTGGTCTACTAATATGATAAAGTCTTGGAGTCCGAAGTGCTATGATAAATGTTGTAAGGGTTTTTGGAGGGTTTTTTCGGAGGAGGAGTCGCAAGTTTTACCTCCTCATAGGGATTATGATTGCGCCATTGAGTTTGTTCCGGGAGCTACTCTTCCCAAGAGTCGCTTGTTTAATCTAACTATCCCTGAAAGAATGGCCTTGGAGGAGTACATACAGACTAGCCTGGCTGCTGGTCACATTAGACCTTCTAAGTCGCCTGTGACAGTTGGATTTTTCTTTGTTAAAAAAAAGGACGGGGGTTTACGTCCATGTCTGGATTTTCATGAAATTAGTAAGATTACTGTACGCAATTCCTACCCATTGCCGTTAATTCCTGACTTGTTTAACCAGTTAGTGGGGGCCAAGTGGTTCTCTAAGATTGATTTCTGAGGGGCATACAATTTGTTACGAGTGAAGGAGGGTGATGAATGGAAAACTGCTTTTAACACTCCGGTAGGTCATTTTGAGAATCTGGTGATGCCTTTTGGTCTTATCAATGCACCTGCATTTTTTCAGAACCTTATTAATGACATCCTGAGACCTTTGATTGGTAAGAATGTGGTTGTGTATTTAGATGACATTTTGATTTATTCTCCAGATCTGGAGTCCCATTGGCAGAGTGTACGTGAAGTTTTGCAGTTATTGAGTGATAATTCACTCTTTGCTAAGCTGGAGAAATGTGAGTTCGCTGTGCAGAAAATTAGTTTTTTGGGCTACATTGTCTCCAGCGAGGGCTTTGAGATGGACCCGGTGAATGTTCAGGCTGTGCAGGAATGGCCTAGGCCTATTGGTTTGAAATCTATACGGAGATTTTTGGGTTTTGCCAATTATTACAGGAAATTCATTAAGAATTTTTCTGTAATTGCTAAGCCTCTAACCGATCTCACCAGGAAAGGTGCGAATACGGTCCAGTGGACTACTGAGGCCATTGAAGCATTTAAGTATCTCAAAGAGAGGTTCAGTTTTGCCCCTATCCTTATGCAGCCTGATGAGACCAAGCCTTTTTTGGTCGAGGTCGATGCTTCATCGGTGGGGGTCGGAGCAGTTTTGTCTCAAGAGAACAGGGATGGAGTACTTCCTTGTGCCTTCTTTTTGAAAAAATTTTCGGAAACCGAACTGAATTATGATATTGGAAAACGGGAGTTGCTGGCTATGAAACTCGCGTTTGAACATTGGCGTCATTTTTTGGAAGGCGCTAGATTTCCTATTCAGGTTTTCATAGATCATAAGAATTTGATCTATCTGCATGCTACCAAGTGCTTGAATGCCCGTCAAGCTAGGTGGGCACTTTTTTTTTCTCGGTTTCATTTTTCTGTTACCTATATCCCTGGTACTAAGAATATTAAAGCCCATGCTTTATCTCGCAGCTTCTCTCCTACGGTCGGTGCCGAGGAGGAGAGCATTTTACGGAAAGGAGTTGTGGTGGCGGCATTGGACTCTGTTTTGGAGAATGGGATTCTGAAAGCTCAAGATGATGCTCCATCTAACACTCCCCATGGGAGGTTGTTCGTGTCTAGAACCTTTAGGAAAGATTTGTTTGTGAAGTGTCGGTTGGCAGGTCATCCAGGAATTTCTGAGACTAAGAGACTTATCAGTCACAGTTTTTGGTGGCCTGGATGGCAAAAAGAAGTCATCAAGTGGGTGCGTCAATGTACCGTGTGTGCTAGGTCAAAGGCTTCACATACTCCTGCTGCGGGGTTGCTTTGCCCACTGGAGGTTCCTAGTGCGCCTTGGACGCATCTCACAATGGATTTTATTACTGATCTGCCTGTGTCTGAGGGTTTTATTGTCATCTGGGTGGTCGTGGACCGTTTTAGTAAGATGTGTCATTTGGTTCCATTCATTAAGTTGCCCTGCGCCAAGACACTTGCTAAGGCGTTTGTTAAGGAGATTGTCAAGCTTCGTGGCGTTCCCACGGATATTGTTTCTGATAAAGGACCTCAGTTTGTGGCTCGCTTTTGGCGTGCTTTTTGTGACAGGTTGGGAGTCCATTTGTCATTTTCGTCTGGGTATCATCCTGAGTCTAGTTTTTGCGTTGTTTTGTTGCGGACAATGAAGAGGTGTGGTCTGAGTTTCTGCCTCTCACAGAATTTGCTCTTAACTATCATACATCCTCCTCAGCTGGATGTTCTCCTTTTTTTTGTTGTACTGGGAGACATCCGTCTTTTGGTTTGTTCTCCAAATTGGGGTCGGTGGTGCCGGAGGAGGAGAATTTTTCCGGTGATTTGGAGAGAGTTTGGACTAATGTACGTTGCAACCTTCAAGAGGCTAACAAGAAGTCCAAGAAGTATTTTGACACGAAACGTAAGGAGATCTTGTTTACTGTGGGTGAAATGGTTTGGTTGTCCTCAAGGAACTTGCGGTTGAGGATTCCCTCTAAAAAACTGGGTCCTAAGTTTGTGGGTCCATTTAAAGTGCTTCAGGTTGTTAACCTGTCTGCGGTTAGGTTGGATGTCCCTACTTCCTGGAAGATTAATCCTGTGTTTCATGTTTCCTTAGTGAAAAAAGCTGATCTATCAGATAGGGATGCCACTGTCACAGTTCCTCCTGTGGTGGAAGACGGCGAATATGAAATTTCTCGTATCTTGAATTGTAGATGGCATAGAGGGAGATTACAGTATCTTGTCTCCTGGAAGGGTTTCGGTCTCGAAGATAACTCCTGGATAAGGGCGGATGATGTCTCTGCTCCTAGGCTTGTTAGAGCTTTCCACAAGAGGTTTCCGGATAGGCCTGGGCCTGGAGGATCCAGAGGATTCTCATAAAAGAAGGGGTACTGTTAGAACCCTCCTGTTTGTTTTTTCCATCTTGTGTTTTGCGGTCACGTGACCATCTGCCTTTATATTCCAGCTCTGCCCTTTTGGCTGTGCTGGACTTCAGTGTTGTTTGACTGTTTTGCTAGCCAGGTGCTTCTGTGCCTATCTCTGTCAGTTCGCTTGGTCCTTCTGGGACCTTTAGTACCTTTTTGTCAGTTTTTCTTTTTGTGTTCTGCAACAACTTTCTCTGTTCAGGAGGTGTCCCATTTTTGTTCCAGTCCTTAGTTCTTTTAGGGACCCCTTCCCTTTATGCATTAGGTCTTCGTTCAGACTTGCCGAGGACTAAGGCGGGTCTGTTCGCAAGGAACAGGCAGCTCGCTACATCGTAGGGATTCAGCTTAGTCTTACTCTATGGATAGCTTTCCCCTTTCTTTCCTTAGTACTTGTTGCAGATCATAACAGAAAAATCATGCTGGGCAGCATTCGACCATTTAGCAAAATCAGACCCCTTCCTTGTCATGTGTGACAAAATGGACCTCTTTTATATACAACATAGGATGATTTCTTATTTATCCGGAGAATTTGGTATTTTGTGGTGAATTCGTAGTATGCCACTCATGGGTTAAGTTCTTACAATCTAGCTGGACACTATTTTGTATACCCGTTGTTTCTAGAGTCTTGTTGATGTTGGTGATGTTAACCTAGATAATGCAATTATATCTCTTCTATAAGGTCAGAGGAATTTAATCCTGTTAGAATGCCATTGTATTACCATGTGGACTGTTGACTCTATGTAAATTGCCTCAGCCACCATTGTTCTAATGTCATAACTTGCAAACCGAATGTCTCCTACTAGCATTCCATTGTAGGACTATATCAATCAGTATGTGGCTCTCCCTTGCCTGGACTGCAATACGACCAAAAATGGTTATATGGGACTTGAGATCCAGCCAATGAAAAGACAGTCTTATTCCACCAATCGTGAAGTCCCCGGTATCCTGCAATGAGGGCTGAGGGTATATCAGGAGGACTGTTCAGTTGACCAGCAGATTTTTGTCTACTGCCCTCAGCCTAGGGATGTCAGGCCCGACTGCAGGTGAACTAGCTTGAAGACAGGCAGCTAATTTAGGATCTTCGGATTCGAATGGGAGAACAACGACCGCCTAGGACGCAACCCAGGTTGGGACATTTCGGTCACCTGGTTACAGACTTTGCTGTGCTGTCTCAGTTCCAAACTCCGGCATTATTTCTTTCTGGGTGGGTGCCTGCCAAATGAAGGGGACGGCTGCTTTGGAGTAAATAGTCCTGGAAAATCTGAAATATGAAGAATCTAAAACCCTGGTGAGCCAGCGGAAAGGTGAGACTCTGTTGCCTGTTACAATTTGTGCTGTGCTGGTTATGTGTTATATGCTGTTAGTTGTTGGGGATCCAATAAAGCCTTAATATTGTGATTCCCTCACCCTGTGTTGTCTGAGTCGTGTTCCTCCCACAGTTGAGGAGTTCGGGCGTTCAGTTGGGGATGAGCCCTGGTCCACGTTGTCTTTCTAAAGGCGGCTTGGCCAGCGGACGAGAGCACCCACTGACCCCGTGTCTTTACAATCAGTAAGGGGTTTCACAATTACCAATAATTTTGAATACACTTCCGGTAAAAATTAGTAAAACCCAGAAAGCGCTGTAATGCCTTCAGGTACTCGGGACGGTCCCCATCAAGTACAGCACGGACCTTCTCCGGATCCATCTGAAAACTCGAAGATGACAATAGGTACCCCAAAAACTGCACCTCCTGGATGACGAAAACACATTTCTCTAATTTGGCATAAAGTTTGCTATCCCTTAATATCTGAAGCACCTGTTTAACATGCCCCCGATGTGTCTCAAAATCAGGTGAGTAAACCAAAATATCATCTAGATAGACCACCACTAACCTGCCCATCAAATGATGAAAAATATCATTTATGAAATGCTGGAACACCGCAGGTGCATTGGTCAGACTGAAATGCATAACCAGACTCTCGAAATGTCCCTCAGGGGTATTGAACGCCGTTTTCCATTCATCCCCTTCTCTGATTCTAACCAGGTTGTAGGCCCCCTTTAAATCCAACTTGGAGAACACCTTAGCAACCACAACCTGGTTGAATAAATCTGGAATCAGAGGAAGAGGGTATGGATCTCGGATGGTAATTTGATTAAATTCCCGGAAATCTAAACAGGGACGGAGACCGTCAGCTTTCTTCTTCACGAAGAACCCTGCCGCCACGGGCAAAAATGAGAGTCTGATATGTACCTTCTCCAGACTCTCAGCAATAAAATCCTTCATGGCTTCTCTCTCAGGGCCAGAAAGTTTGTACATTCTGGACTTTGGTAGTTTGGTAGTTTAGCTCCGGGGGTCAGGTTAATAGGACAGTCATGCACGATGAGGAGGCAAATCCTGACACCCCTTCTCAGAAAATATGTCCTAAAAACCAGACAAAAAGGCAGGTAAGGTCTCCGTAGAGACTGCAGAAAGTGAAAGGTTTTAAGCAGTTCTCATGGCAGTAATCTCCCCACTCAACAATCTCTCTGGATTGCCAATCCACTTTCGGATTATGTTTATGCAACCAGGGTAAACCCAGTACAATTGGAGTGGGAAGGCCCTCCAGAACATAACAAGGAATTACCTCATAATTAAAAGACCCCATCCTCAGGCTTATGCTTATACTATACTTATACTTTCTAAAAAAAAAAAAAATAAATAAAAAGAAAGGCCCTTAGAAAAATCCGGAACCCCCGGCGACACGCTCGTCAGGGATGACTCCTTATAGTTAGATTTACCCCAATTCAGCTGTCAGCTCTGCGAGTAGATTAATTAAGGATTAATCACACCGATTGTGTTACAGGTATAATAGTGTGCCCTGATAACCTCTGTACAAGGGCTCATTATACTTATATCTACTAGACCTGCCACACTTTTGAAGTCACTTTATATATAATATGGGGAGTGTATCCAATGGGCAAGGATAATTTTTTACTATTGAATTCACACTGGCCATATAAGCCTTTATTTAATAAAATCTCTCCTGGCTGAGGATACTAGCATAATTCAGCACACTTTTGATATAATCTATGGCATCTATTTTGTAAGCATAAACCCAGCCATCAGTTATAAGGGACATTGGCTAGGGGCTTATTTTACTAATAATTTGATTTACTGTCTGACTCTATCAGGAATTTAGTGGATCATGACTCAATTTATATAATCATAATCCCTTATATATCCTTAATGGGATGTATGATTTACTAGGTTTTAATATTATTATTTAATAAAGAATTTCACTTTTACTCACACCCTTTTCCCTATTTTTCCCTTTCCTAATTGTTTATTTGTAATTTTGGTGGTGTTCACCTTTGTGAGTACTGTCTGATGAGATCAGACAATACTTTGATTAGGCATTTAAACATCCAGCAAGGGTCTGTCAATTAGCAGCAGAAGGTGGAAGTCACTGCTAGCTCCTAGAGGGAGAAGGATATCACTACACTACAGAGATGAAAAGATCAAGAAGGTGCCTGCAGAGCCAAGCGCAATGACCTTCTACACCTGGATTCAGAACGACTGTCTGTCACACCTGACACACCTGTGACAAGGACGCACGTTCAGTTACTGAATCAGCTGAATTCTGACCCTGGGGCCCGGTGAGCAGAAGTAAAAAGAGGGGGTGCCGTGCCCATACAAAAATAAGGGCAGTACTGCCCTGATGGAGGCCCTGGTCACAGTATCTGGATAATAAACACAGTGATGTGTAACTACAGGGATAATACACACTGTGATGTTACAGTACAGAAATAATATACACAATGATGTCACATACTACAGAGATAATAAACACAGTGATGTCACAGTACAAGGATAATAGACAAAGTGATGTCATATTACAGCAATAATAAAACAGTGATGTCACAGCAAAGGATAATAAATTCAGTGATGGCACAGTAGAAGGATAACACATCCAGTGATGTCGCAATACAAATATAATGAACAATATAGTAATGTCACAGTACAGAAATAATACACAGTGTTGTCACAGCACAACAATAATAAAAGAGTTATGTCATAGTACAGAGATAATACACACAATTATGTCACAGTACAGGAATAATAAAGAGTGAGGTCAGAGTACAGAGACAATACACATAGCGTTGTCACATTACAGAGGTATTAAACACATTGCTGTCACAGTACATGGGTTATACACATAATGATCTCACAGTACAGGGATATTAAACTCAGTGATGTCACAGCACAGGGATAATAAAAAGTAAATGTCACAGTACAGGGAAAATAAATACAGTGATGTCACAGAATAGGGACAATACACATTGTCTTGTCACAGTACTGGGATAATACATGCAGTGATGTCACTAGTGACATACCGCTAATAGGAGCAGACCACAAGGCTGCTATAGGGTCCATGAGTCTGGGAGGCCCGCTGCCAGTGCTGACTCCGGGCGCCCCTGGCTGACTTCCAACTGTATACGTATCCTGGATGCAGATATAGTTGAAAGTAATGATTCTCCCTGTGCATTTGACGTCTCAGCACAGCAGGCGTAATGACATCATTTCATTGCGACCCCTGTGCCAAGCAGTGCAGACCAGACGCTGTAGAGACAGAAGCATTACTATGTGCGACCATCATGCTACTTGGGGGGCTATCATACTTTTTGGAGGGCTATTTGTGGGGCAATCATACTATTTGAAATGCTATGTGCGGGCCATCACGCTACTTGGGGGTCCATCATATTATTTGGTATAGTATAGTATACAGGTATGATTTATTCAGTGATGTCATAGAGTAAGGATAACACACAAAGTGATATCACAGTACAGTGATAATATGCACAGTTGTGTCACCCTGGCCTGGATGCCACAAGTGTAATTAAAGCTGTGTCTGAGAGCAAGGGGGAGGTTCTCTAGTCAGGGGAACATTAGCATGCAATGCCTCCTGTCTCAGGCCAGTAGGGGGAGCTGGCTGCCCCTATAAAAGCTGGTGCTGGGGTCAGGGTTAGAGAGAACTGGATGGCCTGTCTCAGCACTGAGACTTGTCCCAGAGCAGAGCAGGGACAGAAAGTTGTATTGCACCTAAGAGGAAGTGTGGCAGGAGGAGAGCCACAAGCCAAAGACAAGAGGCGAAAAGAGCCTGTCTTGGCAGATCACGGACTTAACTTTACCAGACTTTGGTGTCTGAGGCTGGGAGGATTCCACATCCTCCAGCAGATAACCAGTCCGCAAGGGACTGTATATTCCTTGGCCTAAGAAGCCTGGAGGCCTTGCCACAACCGAAGGGACCAGTAAAGCCGTACAAGGCTGGGAGCAGAAAGGAACCCACGTCGCAGGCCATACAGGCGAGAATACATGGAAAGCTTGGAAACGTGGGCTGTTACCCTATAATGAGGAGATAGCCAGAAGGAGTGCAGAAAGCACGGTAGGCCTACACCCTCACCCTGACCAGGGCCAATTTCCCCGTTGCTCTCAGACATCCAGGTCCCCTCCTAGCTGGGACTGTTTATGGGTCAGTTTACCTGTTTCAGTAAAGACCCTGGACTGCAACCTATTGTCTGTGTGCTCCTTCGTGCCTCCAGCACTACCGGTACTGGGACTCTCACCACCATCACTCCCACCATCCACTACACTGCCCTGGGGCCGCACTCTTCCCGTGGGGAGTCACACCATCCCAGCTGCACACCTCATCAGCCCCAGCGGTCTGCCTTGCAGCGGCGGTACCTAATGACCGCAAATCCACGGGTGGCGTAGTCGGACATTATCAATAGCACATAACGGACTACCACTGGCCTGACCACCCTGAGCCACAGAACCGGGTTGCCACTACTACTCCCATCGTTCCCCTACTGCCCGGATCCGTGTGCGCCACGGCCCAGGGGGCGAGTCAGCTTTGGCGTAGTCGGCAGGATTTCGTGCCCGCAACCACCGGGTACTGCGTGCCTGAAAAAGACTTTTGTAACTTACCTGTGGCGAAGTTTCCCGCCGTCCGGAGTCGTTTCCCGCCATCCGGAGCCGATTCCCGCCATCAGACGCCATCTTGGACCGTTTCCCGCCGTCTTCTGCCGTCTTCCAGCCATCCGCAGCTGTTTCCCGCCATCGGACGCCATCTTCAGGATGCCGCGCGGGAAGAAGAGGGGCGTGGACGTCAAAACCGCGCGAGATCCGAAGCTCCGCCCCACGCACCGACGCTGCGCAAGGCCCTGGAAGGGAGAGAGAGAGCGACGCTGACGTCATCAGGACGCGATGCCAGGTCCTCGTCCATAGCAGCGGCAGCGGAGCCTCGGCCTACAGAAGAGGATCGTCGGAAGGTAGGCCACGCTTAACTAGGGGGGAGGAAGATGTCGGGCACAGAGGCGCCCACTACCACCAACGCAGCTGCAGCAGCGGTGATGCCCTTTTCCCTGCCCTTCATCCCTGGAGCGGCCTGGCTGCCCAAGTACTCAGGGGAGCCCCATGCCCTAACTGACTTTAAGGAAAGGATGTACAGTTTGTTCCACGTTTACCCCCTGACAGAGGAACAGAAGGTCAGCATACTAACAGGGCAGTTAACTGGCGCAGCCCAAAGGGAGGTAAAATCATGGCCCACTGAGGAGAAAAGAACTGTAAAGGGTATTCTGGCCCGGCTGCGGGGTACCTTTGACACATGTACCTCCGCTGAAATTAAAATGAGGTTCTATGGATGTAAGCAGCGGGCACAGGACAGCATCAGACACTATGCCCTAAATCTGCAGGAAGTCTTGAGGGCTATTCAACAAACTGACCCTGGCAGTGTGCAGGAAACGGATAAGCTGCTAACAGAACAATTCATGGAAGGTCTGCTGTCTAGCGCCCACAGGGCCCAACTGCGCCTCATGTTCTTTCAGAACCCACGACCTGACCTTTGCCCAATTTAAGGACAGGGCCATAAGGGTGCTCCGTGAATCTGCAACCAGTGGCGCTATAAACCCCCGGCGCCCTACTCTCACCTACCACCAGGAGGCGGCGCCGTCCTCTATGGACCCCGTGGGGGCTGATGCACAGGCCCTGAACCAAGCCCCGTCGAAAGACCTGCACCACCAAGTCCAGGAGCTGACCAGGAGCGTCGCGGCGTTGACCAGGACCGTCCAGGCGTTGCAAGTGGACCCGTCAAGACCCATCGAGCTGGCTTCAAGTCCGGAGGATGTCCCGTGGCGTCGACAGAGGAGGATCCCGTCGTTCCGAGGGAGGCCCACAGACCGCTACGCAGAGGATGGACAGCCCATTTGTCGTCGATGCAACCAGCCCGGACACATTTCCAGGTACTGTAATTTAAACGAGTCCAACCTGGGGCAGAGGGCCAACCCCCAGGCATAAGATCACCAGGCCCTTACAATTGGCGTAATAAGTACGTCGGGGGGCGCCCGGTTTTACCCGTGGTGCTGGACGGTATCCCCATGAGCGCCTTGCTGGATACTCGGTCGCAAGTAACCATTATCCCTTATGTACTTTTTAAGCAGTATTGGACTGATGCTGATATCACACGGTATCCAGACAGTAACTTGAGCATCATCGCCAGTAATGGCTTACCCATGCCGCAGATGGGGTTCAAGGAGATGACCATTAAAATTGGTAAAGTTGAACTGCCGGCACAGGGAGTGATTATTGTGGACATTGACCGTCGTGAAAGTCACCCTAAAATAACTGTGGGTACTAACGTGATTGAAAATTGTCTTTCAGAGGTAATTGTAATCTTACAACAGGTGGCGGTGAATGCTAGTTCCAGCCAACAGAGAGTCCTCAACAAGGAGATAAAAGCCCTGATGAGACGGCAGCAGGTAGAACTGTCTGGTGGTGAGATCGGTAGCGTAAGATTGAGTGACCTATTCCCCATTTCCATGCCTCCCAAAAGTGAAATGATGATCTGGTGTCGGACTGCAATCGGGTTGAGAGGTAGAGACTACCAAGCCATGGTAGAACCCGTGTACTCAGACAGCAGGCCCACCATTTTGACAGCCCGGGGGGTGGTTGATGTCCGTCATGGGAGGGTGCCCGTCCGCATCCTCAACATTGGGGAGAGGGAAGTACACTTACCCAGGTACGCTGCACTCGCCAAACTGTTTGTTGTCGAACACAAAGCTATCAGGGCCGTGGAACCCTTGCCTCCATCTCCTTAGGCGGAGGGTAATGGCTCCCAGAAACAAAAGGAGGACTGGTGCCAGAAACTCCACGTGGGTGCTGACTCCACTCCCCTGCACCAAAAACAAGGAGTCTACCGGGTGGTACAGGAGTACGAGAGAGTCTTTAGTAAGCACCCGCTAGACTTCGGCAGAGTAAAGGGGATAGAACACCACATCCCCACAGGGAGCTACCCACCAATAAAAGAGAGACACAGGCCTGTACCCCCTGCACATTATCAGAACGCCAAGGGCATGCTAAGAGAAATGAAAGAAGCTGGGGTCATTAGAGACAGCTGTAGCCCCTGGGCAGCCCCCTTGGTTCTGGTGAAAAAGAAAGACGGCACCATGAGAATGTGCGTCGACTATAGACAAATCAACCGTATCACCCACAAAGACGCATATCCGCTGCCTAGAATAGAGGAGTCTTTAGCCGCACTAAAATCAGCTAACTTCTTTTCTACTTTGGACCTTACTAGCGGGTACTGGCAGGTTCCTGTGGCAGAGGCTGACAAGGAGAAGACCGCCTTCACCACCCCGATGGGACTGAGCGAATTTAACTGTATGCCTTTCGGGCTCTGCAACGCACCAGGGACCTTCCAGAGGCTGATGGAATGCTGTTTAGGGCACCGTAACATCGAGACGGTCCTCCTTTACCTGGACGACGTGATCGTCTATTCGAAGACCTACGAGGACCACCTAAAGCACCTGGCCGAGGTGTTCGAAGCCCTGGCAGGCTATGGCCTGAAGGTGAAACCATCAAAGTGTCACCTGTTGAAACCAAAGGTCCAGTATCTAGGGCACGTGGTAAGCGCGGAAGGAGTGGCCCCCGACCCTGACAAGGTCACGGCAATCAAGAGCTGGCCAAGCCCCTCGAATATCAAAGAGGTGAGACAGTTTCTCGGGTTGGTAGGCTACTACCGAAGGTTCATCCCCGGGTTCACTAAGATGGCGGCTCCCATGCAGGACCTCCTGATCGGACAGTCTAAGTCCAGGAGCCAAAAGCCGCCCTTCAAGTGGGATAAACCGGAAGAGGAGTCCTTCCGCCAGCTAAAGATGGCCCTCACAGGGGACGAGATCCTGGCCTACCCTGATTATGGCCAGCCTTTCATTCTCCACACAGATGCCAGTAATGTGGGACTGGGAGCCGTACTGTCCCAAAACCAACAGGGCAGAGAAAGGGTGATCGCGTACGCCAGCCGGAAGCTGAGACCCACCGAGAGGAACCCGGAGAATTACAGCTCCTTCAAGCTAGAATTCTTGGTGGTGGTGTGGGCCGTGACGGAACGCTTCAAGCATTACCTGGCCTCCGCAAAGTTCACCGTGTGCACGGACAACAACTCGTTGACACACCTGGACAATGCAAGACTGGGTGCCCTAGAACAGCGGTGGATGGCCCGTCTCTCCAACTATGACTTAGTGATCAAGTACCGGGCCGGCAAAACCAATGCCAACGCTGACGCCCTATCAAGAATGCCTCACTTACCTGAGGGTGACGAAGACCCAGAAGAGCTGGAGGAGGTAGAACTCCCCGCGTTTCACCGGTAAGGAGCCGCTCAATACTCTCACCGCGTGAAGGAGGAGGATCTAACAACTGTGATGATCAATCCCCTACCTCACCACAGCTGGGACGAGACCCAAGATAGTGACCCTGCAGTCTGCCTGGTGAAAGATCTGCTGACCCGGGAAGACGCCCGCTTAGATCCAGATGCCCCAGAGGAAGCCAAGCAGCTATGGAAGGAGAAGAGCAAGCTGTTCCTCTACGAAGGCAAGTTGTGCAGAAGGATTGTCAACCACCGGACGCACGAGCTGACCTGGCAAGTCGTGGTCCCAAGGCGGGATGCAGCTATGGTCCTGGGGGCTTACCATGACAGAGCGGGACACTTCGGTTGGAAGAAACTGGAGTTCCTACTAAGAGGAAGGTTCTTTTGGGTCGGCATGAGAGGAGCTGTAGAAAAATGGTGCAGAGACTGTGGCCCTTGTCACCTAAGGAGGAAGGACCGTGCCAGCCAGAAGACACCCTTGAGGCCCATCGTCACCACGCAGCCTCTTGTGCTGGTAGCTCTGGACCATGTCAAATTGGCTCCCAGCCGGTCAGGATACATCTATGCCCTGACAATCGTGGACCACTATTCCCGTTTTCTAGTGGTGGTCCCGGTAAAGGACTTGACAGCCCAAACAGCGGCCAGAGCGTTCCAGCAATATTTCTGCCGTCCACACGGGTATCCGGAACAGGTCCTGACAGACCAGGGTCCAGCGTTCGAGGCTGAAATCTTCCAGGAGTTCTGCAACCTCTATGGCTGTAAGAAGATTCGTACAACGCCTTACCACCCCCAAACCAACGGGATGTGTGAGAAGATGAACAATATAGTTATCGATCTCCTGAAGACATTGCCCCTGGAGGAACGCAGCCTGTGGCCAGAAAAACTGCCGGACCTGATAGACCTATACAACAATATCCCGGTGAATGCTACAAACTGCACCCCGGATTACCTGATGCGAGCAAGACCCGGTAAGCTGCCCGTAGACCTGGAGATGGGAGTCCTAATACCTGAGGACACCTCCCCGGATGCGGACTGGGATACGGAAAGGCAACTGCAGTACAAGAAGGTACAGGAGAGTGTGGAGAAGAGCCTGGCCCAGGTGAGAGAGAGGCAAGAAAAACTCTTCAATCAACACGCCCCTGCTGGTCCCCTAGAACCTGGTGAGCAAGTCCTAAAGCGAAAAAGAAGGCTAGATAAGTTGGACGACCAGTGGGAAAGGGAACCCTACACCGTACTGCAGTCTGACCACGACAACCCAAAGGTGTGCGTGATCACCAAGGACGGAGGAGAAACCACTAGTGTCGTCTCCAGAGACCACCTCAAAAGGTGCCCCGAGTAACTCCGTAGTGCAGAAGAGGATCAGAGTGACCTTGAACCCGCAGAGGACAAGGAAGAAATGATCAGCACCGTTCTCGGAGAGTTCCCTCAGTCCTGGACTCGCATAAATGATGCCATAGTGGTACCTGTCCTGCATTTCCTGCAACCGGCACAGCAACAACCAACACCAGAGCCGGAAGGTGAAGAGGAGCAAGCAGTTCCAGAGGCAGAAGAGCCTGTACCAGCAGCCCAGGAGAGTCAACCCTCTGCTGACAGTGAGCCTGCCATGCCTGCGGTAAGCCAAAGGACCCGCAGACAGCTGCCTGCCCTACCTGTACACCCAGCTGGTAGCTGTACCCCTAACGCTAGTGGGGAAAGCCAGGTTGGTCTACCACCAGACAGTGGGTTACGCAGGTCAACCAGGAGCACAAAGGAGCAGATACCCGCTCGCTGGAGAATATAGAGAGCACTAAAATTGTAAATAACCCTGTTGCCAAATGTTGAAATGTTTGCCAAGTTACATGCTTGTTTGGTAATTCTGTGTTTCAGTTTCTTGCAGCTACCGTAAGGACTCAAAGGTTATGGACTTTTTATAACCGGGACCTTGTATGGACTGCGTTCGGAGAGTAACCAAGGAATGAACTAAGACTGTGAAGGACTTGGGGTAGGACAGACCCCCACCTGGTTAAGGCTCCCCGTTGTGCTGGTGATATGGACACCCGGTCACAGACCACACTGTGACCTTAAGAACTCAATCTGTGCGTCGCTTGTATACTAATGTTTTATGGTCATGCATATAATCCTTGTTTACTGTTTAGTCCCGGAGTACTAAATTTCACTAGGGGGGAATGTGTCACCCTGGCCTGGATGCCACAAGTGTAATTAAAGCTGTGTCTGAGAGCAAGGGGGAGGTTCTCTAGTCAGGGGAACATTAGCATGCAATGCCTCCTGTCTCAGGCCAGTAGGGGGAGCTGGCTGCCCCTATAAAAGCTGGTGCTGGGGTCAGGGTTAGAGAGAACTGGATGGCCTGTCTCAGCACTGAGACTTGTTCCAGAGCAGAGCAGGGACAGAAAGTTGTATTGCACCTAAGAGGAAGTGTGGCAGGAGGAGAGCCACAAGCCAGAGACAAGAGGCGAAGAGAGCCTGTCTTGGCAGATCACGGACTTAACTTTACCAGACTTTGGTGTCTGAGGCTGGGAGGATTCCACATCCTCCAGCAGATAACCAGTCCGCAAGGGACTGTATATTCCTTGGCCTAAGAAGCCTGGAGGCCCTGCCACAACGGAAGGGACCAGTAAAGCCGTACAAGGCTGGGAGCAGAAAGGAACCCACGTCGCAGGCCATACAGGCGAGAATACACGGAAAGCTTGGAAACATGGGCTGTTGCCCTATAATGAGGAGATAGCCAGAAGGAGCGCAGAAAGCACGGTAGGCCTACACCCTCACCCTGACCAGGGCCAATTTCCCCGTTGCTCTCAGACATCCAGGTCCCCTCCTAGCTGGGACTGTTTATGGGTCAGTTTACCTGTTTCAGTAAAGACCCTGGACTGCAACCTATTGTCTGTGTGCTCCTTCGTGCCTCCAGCACTACCGGTACTGGGACTCTCACCACCATCACTCCCACCATCCACTACACTGCCCTGGGGCCGCACTCTTCCCGTGGGGAGTCACACCATCCCAGCTGCACACCTCATCAGCCCCAGCGGTCTGCCTTGCAGCGGCGGTACCTAATGACCGCAAATCCACGGGTGGCGTAGTCGGACATTATCAATAGCACATAACGGACTACCACTGGCCTGACCACCCTGAGCCACAGAACCGGGTTGCCACTACTACTCCCATCGTTCCCCTACTGCCCGGATCCGAGTGCCCCACGGCCCAGGGGGCGAGTCACAGTGATATCACAGTACAGTGATAATAGACATAGTGATGTCACAGCACAAGGATGATAGAAACTGTGATGTCACAGTACAGGGATAATATACACAGTGATGGCACAGTACAGATATAATAAACACAGTGATGTCACAGTACAAGGACAATACACATTCACAATACAGGGGTAATAAATACAGTGATGATACAGTATTTTAATTTTAAAAAAATACTTATTTTTTAAAAGCACAAAATATTCAAAATTCTTTAAAAAGTTTTGATATTTATAACTTTTAAACACTATGGGGGAGAAGCTGTTAGTTAATATGTGTCATGAAAACCTAGAGATTGATTCATCAAAGTGTTTACGCCAGAAAACTGACGTTAAATACTTTGAAATGTTGTAAAATTACTATGCAATACTAGATTGTGCAAAGATTTTGAGATTTTTGCCATTTTCACCCAGTTCCAGCCAACTCCACCAACATGGGCGACGGTCGCTCATCTAATTTATGATGAGCTGTGGTTACTTCACAAATCTTACTACAGTTCCTGACTGGAGTTAGTTTTGTGGTGAGGTGCATCTAATTTCACTTCTTTCTTCCTCATTTGGGTATTTGCAAAAGGAGGGGTGAGGATAAAATTTGGTTCAAGAATGCAAGAATGGAACAGTGGCCGAGTTTATGTTACGCTGCCTTTCCCTTGACCCTCGCGTTCTCCAAATTTTGGGTGACAGTCATTACTGGTTGGTTACACTTCTTGACCCATGCTACAAGGAGAACTTTATATCTCTTATTCCTGAGGCGGACAGGTCTACAAAAATGGGGCTGTACCAGAAGGCCCTTGTTGCGGAACTATTAAAAAAATTCCCATCTGAAAATGCTGGCGGCAGAGGTCACAGTTCGTTGGACAACCAAGGAGTACAGGCGAGAGAGACACAACTTCAATCCAGCAGAGGCAGGGGAACACTGTCAAAGTTCTGGGAGAATTTTCTTGGCCCCTCCCATCGCACAGGCCCTGAGGTGCGGGGTACTCTCACAAGGAGTGCAAAGTTTGGGAAGATGCTGAGGGAGTACCTTGCCAACCGTACCAACGTCCTCCGTGATTCCTCTGTGCCTTATAATTATTGGGCATCCAAGCTGGATACGTGGAATGAACTGGCTCTCTACGCCTTGGAGGTCCTGGCCTGCCCTGCCGCCAGCATTTTATCAGAGCGGGTTTTAAGTGCCGCTGGTGGAATTATAAAAATGAACAAGGGCTGGATTGGGCCAGACTTCTCAACACCACCGAATGATAGCAGCGTAACATAAACTCAAATCCAGGGTCTTTTTTTGGGAGGTGTATTACCATGCACCTCTTCACACCACACATGGGTATACGCTTCCTGATTTTGGCTATTTGCTCTTGTCCTCCTCCTTTCTCCTCATCCTCATCCTCCACCACCATATCACCAGGGTGAGCGTGATCCATGATGCAACACCCACATAATTTTTTTAAAGGGTGTTTATGATGCCCGTAAAAAAAATTTTTATACAGTATGTTTATGTATACCCCCCAGGGGTAAATGTTTGTCAGCCCATATACTTAGTGCATGGGCATTACAAGTATAGGAGACCCGCTCCTTTCTAATGGGAACATTTTTTTATGAGACCCTCCTCAACGTCTCTTCCAAGGGGCATTGGAGTGCCTCCCAATTTTTGACAGCCTTTGCATTCACTGCATAGGCAAACACTATGGGAGACCCACTTCCTAATAATGGGAACATTTTTTTTCAGGAGGCCCTCCTCTACGTTTCTTCCAAGGGGCATTGGAGTGCCTCCAAATTTTTGGCAACCCTTGCATTCACTGCATAGGAAAACATAATGGGAGACCCACTTCCTAATAATGGGAACATTGTTTTCAGGAGGCCCTCTGACCTCCACGTCTCTTACAAGGGACATTGGAGTGCCTTCAAATTTTTGGCAACCCTTGCATTCACTGCATAGGTAAACACAACGGGCGACCTACTTCCTAATAATGGGAACAATGTTTTCAGGAGGCCCTCCTCTAAGTCTCTTCAAAGGGGTATTGGGGTGTGTCCAAATTTTCAAAGTGGTATTGGGGTGCATCCAAATTTTGGGCAGCCCTGCCACTCACTGCATATGCAATAACAGTATAGAAGACCCACTCTTTAGTAATGGGAACAATAAAATATAGCCGGCTGATGGCTCATTAAGAATAGTGAGGGCTGACTGATGGCCCTTTAAGAATAGTAAAGGCCACCTGATGGCCCTATAAGAATAGGCTTTGTGACTACTTCATAAATGAAACACGATGTGTGTGATGATATCTTATACACCACATGGCCAGATAAGGTTGTAAAATGTTAAAATGACATTTCCTGGTGAATGCATTTGTCACGGTTGAAAGCAATGCAAAAGAGAAAAAACGCATCAAAAACGCTACGTGTGAACATAAGTGTGGAGGAGCATTTTTGTTTTTGGTTATTTATTTTGCTTTATATACAAGTCATTATCCTGGAAAAGATGTTCCTTAACATATTTCCCAGGAAAATCCATTTTGGTTTTGTTTTTGTATGTTTTATTGTGAGTCCGTAAAAGTGGTGTAATACCTCTGACAAGGTTGTTGACAGAACTGACCTGGGAGTCAGAAATGCTTCCAGGGGTCTTCCCCATGCTGTGCCCATGTCATTTGAGCACTGTTCCCATCGATTTGAGCAATTTTTAGGCCCTCTGCAGACTGCCGGGGAGAGCCATCTGAAAAATGCTCGAGTTTCCCATAGACTTACATTGGGCTCGTTGCTCGGGTTGAGCACCCGAGTATTCCAATGTGCTCGACCCGAGCATCGAGCACCCGAGCATTTTAGTGCTTGCCTATCACTAGCGATTACCTGAATTGGTTTTGGCCTATGGCTGCACCCTGGCCCCAAGAAGGCACCCATTGTAAAGATAGGGACAAAGACTCCCCTTAGGAAGACATGTTGCTCAACAATAGACAACTTAAAACCCACAACTATATTGGTTGTTGTAGATGCACCCCACACGTTTTTAATCTGCATAAGTCCATACATTCCCCACCCCCCCAATGTCCTACGTGCCCCAAGACTGGAGGGGAGGGGGGGTAGAGAGGATAAATAGTTATTGAACAAATGAGAAGCAGTCCCCCCCCTGCTTCCCAGTCTGTAGGCTCCCTACAGACTGAAGCTGGATGCTGCAGCACTGCCAGATAAGAGGCAGGAGCCCATTACGACACGTGCAATGTCTGTTCCATTCCTCCATTCTTGCATTATTCCATTGTCCCATTTTTAGGGGGCAATGGGTCAATGGGACAATGGAATAATGCAAGAATGGAAAAATGAAACAGACATTGCACATGTCATAATGGGCTCTTGGCTTTTATCTAGCTGTGCTGCAGCAGCCAGCTTCAGTCTGTAGGGAGCCTACAGACTGGGAAGCACGGGGGACCACTGCTCGTTCATTCATTAATTAGTTATCCTCTCTACCCCCGCCCCGGTCTTGAGATGTGTGAGACATTGGGGGGGGGGGGGGATGTGTGAAAATAGGTGGACTTATGCAGATTAAAAACGTGTTGGGTGCATCTGCAACAAGCAGTATAGTTGTGGGTTTTAAGATGTCTATTGATGAACAACAAGTCTTCCTAAGGGGAGCCTTTGTCCCTATCCCTACAATGGGTGCCTTTTTTAGGGCCAGGGTGCAGCCATAGGCCAAAACCAATTCAGGTAATCGCTTCTCGGCCTTTTGGAAAGATCAGTGGTGGGTTTCTGCTGCTGGTGTTGTTTGGAGGGCAGTTTTGACCAGGGTTCCCCCTGTGGGGCCCTGGTGTGCGATTGAGCGGTGATTCTGTTTATCTGCTGTAAAAATGGTGGAGAAAGCACGTGGATTAGAGGACTCGGTCCATCTGAAGGTGACTGCAGGTCATGGAGAAGAAATCGGTTTGGACCAAATTTGCGTTGATGTCTTGAAGAACATTAAAGGCTTAAAGGTAACAGATGTATTGGCACTGCAGGATTTTCAGAAACAAGGGATTTATGATATTACTTTTGTTTCTTTGAGTATTTGTCAGAGAATCTACACGGAGTTGGTACGAATGAAGGAAGAAAAGGAAGTGGAATACCTAGAGTTTATTGTGCTTTAACCTCTGTTCCAGCAGACATATAAGTACGTGGTTGTGCACATGTATAACAATAAGGTTCCGGATGAGACTGTTTCTAATTTTTTAACTCGGTATTGTTGTGAGGTTAAATTTGTGGGAAGAATGAGGAACAAACACAATTATCTAAATGGCAAGAGGAGATATGTTGTGAAGCTGAGACCGGATGATAGAGCTGTTGGGGGTGCCAAGAGCATTCCTGCACAATTTTCTATCGGTGGAGAAAGGGGATTTTGTTTTTATAATGGACAGATGGAATATTGTAGGAAGTGTCATGAGTTTGGACATGTGCAGAAAGATTGTCCTGTGCAAGGTGATGTTTGTAGGGGTTGTGAGAAATCTGGTCATGTTGCAAGTTGTTGCCCAATGAAGAAGGTGTATGATTTGTATGGACATGCACATCACCTTGCAAGGAATTGCAGATTGTGGGCTCAGATTCTTAGGTCACAGATGGACGCTGAAGAGAGGCAGAAGAAGACTCAGCAGGATAGTGGGGAGGAGGATGAAGGCTCAGACACAGAGGGGGAAAACCAAAAACTAGATGGTGGTAGGGAAAGAGACCATGCGGTGCCCAAGATGGAGGAAAAAGGGGGCATCGGGAAGAAAGTTAGTTTGAGGGAGGTGCTGAAAGTAATAAAGACAATAGCTGATGTGCATGGCCCTGGTGATGGGATGGATTTGTCTAATATGGTGGAGTCAGTGAACCTTGTTTTGGGAAGAGAGGGGAGTGAGGAAATGGAGGTTTTGGAGGAGGAGGATTCTGGTTCGGATGGAACTGTAACCCCTCAGCAGTATGATAGGGGTGTCAGTAATTTTAGTGAGTTATGCCTCCGTGATTAAAAGAAGTAAGGTGGAGGGGTGCTGGTCTGGGGGCAGGAAGATCTGGTCTCCCTAAGACCAGGTTCTTCTAACAGGCACTCGGATCCTGAGTCGCCTGATATATGTAGAAAAGTGGGTGGCAGGAGTGGGTTTCCTCCTGGTTCATGATGGTTCGGGTATGGTGGAGATTTTTTCCTGTTGCTATTGTGGCACCCCAGGGGTCTGGTTTCCACAGTAACAGCAATGTTATGTCTGAGAGCAGGTGGGAGGTCTCTTGGTCAGGGATCCTATGCATGCCACACCTCCTGCCCAGTCCTGGGAGGGGAAGAACTTCCCCTATATAAACCTAGGGCTGAGGCAGGGTTAGTGAGTAGAGAAGAAGTAGAGACAGAGAAGCAGATATAGGAAAAGAACATCAGGAGCTCTGTGGGAGCAGTGCTACAAGGATTCAGGGGCTGGCAGCTGCAGAGCTCGCCCTGACTGAGAAGTTATCACCGGACCCGGAGTCCGAGGCTGTGGGGACTAACTCCTATCCAGCAGCAGAAACCGACCGGCAGGGGATTGCAGGTCCTCTGGCCCAGAAACCCGAAGGCACGGTCACACGCGTGGGACCAGCACCGCCGTCGTGGAGCGGAAGCTACTAGAAGGCCCCGAGTCACCGGCCATACGGGTGAGCACCACACGGTACACTCAGGGACGTGGGCTACTTATACCCGCCTCTAGCAAGGTAGCCGGAAGAGTATCGTTAGTTTGGGAGGCCTACAACTCCGCCTGGCCAGGGGAGATCCCATCTGCTCAAGGACTGACCAGGCCCCAATCGCTAGCCAGTACTCCGGGAGGGTCTATCTTTGTCACCAGTAAAGACCCTGAACTACACCGTACTGTCTCCGAGTGGTTCCTGCTACCCCCATCATCCACGTCGGCTGCCCTGAGGCCATGCCCCTCCCGTTGGGGGCTATACTATCACGCTGCACAATCCTACCACCGGCCTCAGCGGTCTGCCCTGCAGCAGCAGCTCCTTAGCTGTACTCAACGGGTGGCGTAGTCGTCCAACATCTACCGCTAATACAGCGCCACTTAGTCTGACTCCCTGGGCACGGACCGGATCACCGCCACGAGACTACAACCCTCAAGAGATCCGGCTCCGGGTAAGCTCCCGCGTGCGCAACGCAGCGCGACACAGGCCCAGGGGCGCGTCAACTTTTGGCGTAGTCGGCAGGATCTCGTGCCCGCAACCACCGGGTACTGCGTGCCTGAAAAAGACTGTTCAAACTTACCAGTGGTGAAGATTCCCGCAATCCGGCGCCATCTTCTGTCTTCTTCCCGCCATCCGCGAAGTTTTCCCGCCATCCGGCACCATCTTCTGCCTTCTTCCCGCCATCCGTGGAGTTTTCCCGCCGTTGGACGCCATCTTGAAGACGCCGCGCTGGAAGAAGAGGGGCGTGGACTCCGAAAGCGCGCGAGAACTGAAGCCCCGCCTCACGTCCGGACGTTGCGTAAGGTCCTGGAAGGAGCCCAGCAGACGCCGACGTCACAGGAGCGCGACGGAAGGTCCTCAACCCTGACGATCCACTGCGGAGCCGCGGCCTACGGAAGAGGATCATCGCAAGGTAGGCCACGGTCCACTAGGGGGGAGAAGGATGTCGGATACGGAGGAGAGCTTCACCGCTTCAACCCCCGCCAGCGCCACCGCTGTTGCGGTCATGCCTTTCACCATGCCCTATATCCCGGGGGCAGCCTGGCTACCCCAGTACTCAGGGGAGTCACATACCCTGCATGACTTTAGAGAAAAGCTGGATAGCCTCTTCCAGGTGTATCCCCTCACAGAGGAGCAAAAAGTGAGCATCCTGGTGGCCCAATTAACCGGGGCAGCCCAAAGGGAGGTAAAGTCCTGGCCACCTGGGAGGAGGACTGTCGCAGAGATACTAACCCGGCTGAGGGACACCTTTGATACCCGCACCTCAGCCGAGATCAAGCTTAGATTCTACGGGTGCAAACAGCGGGCACATGAGAGTATAAGGGACTATGCCCTGAACCTACAAGAGGCCCTGAGAGCCATTAAGCAGACCGACCCTGACGGCGTGTGAGACGAGGACAGGCTGTTGACTGAACAATTTATAGAGGGTTTATATTGCAATGCCCACCGAACCCAGTTGCGGGCAATGGCCTTACAGGACCCTCATCTGGGATTTGCACAGTTCAAGGACAGAGCCATCCGGGTGCTCCGAGAACCGGCACCAGGTGGCGTTGTGACCCACAGACGCCCCACTACCACTTACCACCAGGAGGCGGCACCCTTGTCGGCAGGGCCTGTGGGAGCTGATGCGCAGGCTTTGAACAATGACCCGGCTCCAGACCTGCACCATCAGGTCCAAGAGCTAGCTAAAAGCGTTGCTGCGCTAACCCGAACTGTGCAGTCTTTACAGGTTTCCACTCCAGGGAAGATCCAGCTGGCATCCGGACCGGAGGACATCCCGTGGCGTCGACCAAGGAGGACCCCACCGGCCAGAGGAAGACCCAGCGACCGATACAACGAGGACGGACGACCCATCTGCCGCCGCTGCAATCAACCCGGACATATGGCAAGGTACTGTCCTTTAAACTGGCACAACCTGGGGTAGAGGGCCAACCCCCAGGAAAAAGATCACCAGGCCCATCGAACTGGCGCGACAAATATGTGGGAGGACGTCCAGTCTTACCCGTGGTACTGGATGGCATTCCTATGAGTGCCCTACTGGACACCGGGTCACAGGTCACCACCATCCCGTACGTGCTCTTCAAGCAGTACTGGAATGACTCGGATATCACCCGCTACCCTGACGACGACTTGAGTATCATCGCCAGCAATGGTCAGCCCGTGCCACAGATTGGATTTAAAGAGGTGACCATTAAAATCGGTAGAGTCGAACTGGCAGCACGGGGACTGATCATTGTAGACATTGACAAACACGAGAGTCACCCAAAGATAACTCTAGGAACTAATGTAATTGAAAATTGTCTTGCAGAGGTGATTTTCCTTTTACAGCAGGTTGCCAAGAACGCCAGCTCCGGCCAGCAGCGAGTGCTTCAGAAAGAGATCCGGGCACTGATGCGACGGCAACAGCTAGAACTCTCCGGTGGTGAGATTGGTAGCGTGCGAATGTGTGACCCTTTCCCTATTGCCATGCCCCCGAAAAGTGAAATGATGATTTGGTGCCGGGCAGCTATTGGTCTGAGAGGTAGAGATTACCAGGCAATGGTAGAACCAGTTTACTCAGACAGTAGGCCCACCATTTTGACAGCACGGGGGGTGGTCAATGTACGCCATGGGAGGGTGCCCGTTCGCATAATAAATATCGGGAAGAGGGAAGTGTACCTGCCCCGGTATGCCACGCTAGCCAAATTGTATACCATCAATCAAGATTCCATACAGTCCGTAGAACCCTTGCCTCCATCTTCCCCGGAGGAAGGTAACGGCTCTCAGAAAACAATGGAGGACTGGTGTCAGCAGCTACATTTGGGTACTGACTCCACTCCCTCACACCAGAAACAGGGAGTCTATCGGGTGGTTCAAGAGTACGAGAGAGTGTTTAGTAAACACCCGTTAGACTTCGGGCGAGTCAAGGGGGTAGAACACCACATCCCCACGGGAGACCATCCTCCCATAAAAGAGAGGTATCGACCCGTACCCCCTGCACACTACCAACACGCCAAGGGGATGCTTAGAGACATGAAGGAGGCTGGGGTGATCAGGGATAGCTGTAGCCCCTGGGCAGCTCCACTAGTCTTAGTCAAAAAGAAAGACAACACCATGAGGATGTGTGTAGATTACCGGAAAATTAACCGTATCACACACAAGGATGCGTACCCCTTACCAAGGATAGAGGAGTCTTTGGCTGCTTTAAGATCTGCTAACTTCTTCTCTACCTTGGATCTCACTAGCGGGTACTGGCAGGTTCCTGTAGCAGAGGCGGACCGGGAGAAGACCGCATTCACCACCCCGATGGGACTTAGCGAGTTTACCTGTATGCCGTTCGGACTCTGCAACGCACCGGGAACCTTCCAACGATTAATGGAGTGCTGTCTGGGCCACAGAAACTTCGAGACGGTCCTGTTGTACCTGGACGATGTCATCGTATATTCCAAGACTTATGAGGACCACCTGAAACACCTGGCGGAAGTGTTCGAAGCTCTGGCAAGCTACGGCCTAAAGGTGAAACCCTCCAAGTGTCACCTCCTGAAACCAAAGGTGCAGTAGCTGGGACACGTGGTGAGCGCTGATGGAGTGGCTCCCGACCCTGATAAGATCACCGCAATTAAGGAATGGCCAAGTCCCTCCAGTGTAAAGGAAGTGCGGCAGTTCCTCGGGTTGGTAGGCTATTAACGCAGATTCATCCCCGGTTTCACCAAAAAGGCAGCTCCTATGCAGGACCTCCTGATAGGCAAGTCCCGGAAGGCCAAGAACCAGAAGCCACCCTTCAGATGGGAGAAGTTAGAAGAAGAGTCCTTCAGCCAGCTGAAGATGGCCCTCACGGGGGATGAAATCCTGGCGTACCCTGATTACAGCCAGCCCTTTATCCTCTACACCGATGCAAGTAACATCGGGCTGGGAGCCGTGCTGTCCCAGATCCAGCAGGGGAAAGAACGAGTAATCGCTTACGCCAGCCGAAAACTGCGACCCACCGAGAGAAACCCTGAGAATTACAGCTCATTTAAGCTAGAGTTCCTGGCAGTGGTGTGGGCAGTCACCGAACGCTTTAAGCACTACCTCGCTTCCTCCCGGTTCACCGTGTACACGGATAACAACCCGTTGACACACCTGGACACAGCAAGACTCGGTGCCCTAGAACAGAGATGGATGGCCCGTCTGTCCAACTACGAGTTCACAATCAAATACCGGGCAGGACGCTCCAATGCCAACGCGGACGCCCTGTCCAGGATGCCAAACCTACCGGACGTAGGAGAAGATCCAGAGGGACTGGAAGAAGTCGAACTCCCCGCGTTCCACCGTCATGGGACTATCCAGTATTCCCACCGGGTAAGGAGTAAGCAAGCTGCTACGTTTAATCCCTTGCCTCACTACAACTGGGCGGAAACGCAAGACAGTGACCCTGCCGTCCGACTGGTGAAGGAGATGCTGACTCGGCCAGAGGCTCGCCTTGACCCAGACGTTCCGGAGGAAGCCAAGCAACTGTGTGTTAACTCCCGGACGCATGAACTAATCTGGCAAGTAGTGGTGCCACGAAGAGACGCAGCCGTGGTGATGGAGGCATACCACGACGGGGCTGGACACTTCGGATGGAAGAAGCTGGAGTTCCTGCTGCGCGGGCGGTTCCACTGGGTAGGCATGAGGGGAACCATCGAGAGGTGGTGCAGAGACTGTGGCCCGTGCAACCTAAGAAGGAAGGACCGTGCCAGCCAGAAGACTCCCCTGCAGTCCATCGTCACCCGGCAGCAGTTGGAACTGGTAGCCTTGGATCATGTAAAACTGACCCCAAGCAGAAGTGGCTACGTCTACGCACTAACCATCGTGGATCACTACTCCCAGTTCTTGGTTGTCGTCCCCGTCAAGGACTTAACCGCTCGAACAGCAGCTAGAGCCTTCCAGCAGCATTTCTGCCGTCCACACGGTTACCCGGACCAAGTGTTGACAGACCAGGGACCTGCCTTTGAAGCGGAGGTCTTCCAAGAATTCTGCACTCTGTATGGCTGCCGGAAGATAAGGACGACACCCTATCATCCGCAAACTAATGGACTTTGTGAGAAAATGAACCAGGTGGTGATAGATCTTCTGAAAACATTGCCCCTGGAAGAACGCAGTCTGTGGCCTGAGAGGCTGCCCGACCTAGTGGACCTATACAACCACATCCCGGTAGGTTCCACCAACTGTACCCCGGCTTACCTGATGAGGGCAAGACCTGGTAAGCTACCTGTTGACCTGGAGATGGGAGTCCTGACACCCGAGGACACTTCACCAGAAGCAGACTGGGACACAGAGAGGCAGCAGCAGTACCGGAAAGTACAGGAGAGCGTGGAGCGAAGTCTCTGTCAAGCTAGGGAAAGACAGGAGAAAACTTACAACCAGTATGCTCCCGCTGTTCCCCTGGTACCCGGAGAGCAGGTCTTGAAGAGGAAAAGGCGGCTCCACAAGTTGGACGACCAGTGGGAGAAGGACCCGTACATCGTACTGCCCTCAAGCCACGACAACCCAAAGGTCTGTACCATCAGTAAAGACGGAGGGGAAACCACAACCATTGTATCCCGGGATCACCTGAAGAAGTGTCCCGAACAGCTACGGAACCCTGAAGAGGAACAAGAAGACCCTCGACCCGTAGAGGAAAGGGAAGATATGGTTAGTACTGTGCTCGGAGACTTCCCTCGGTCTTGGACTCAAGTCAATGGCGCAGTTGTGGTACCCGTACTCACCTTCCTCCAACCAGCATCCCAAGCACCTACGGAGCAACAGGTAGAGCTGGAAGAACAGCCGGTCCAGGAGGCAGAAGACCCCACACCAGCAGACCAGGAGGATCAACCCTCTGCTTATAGTGAACCTGCCATGCCTCTAGTGAGCCAAAGGGCCCGTGGACAGCTGCCCAGTTTACCCTTGACAGTTCCTACACCCTGTAGTTCGGGGCTAGACAGTCAGCTCAGTAGGTCTACTAGGGCCACTAGAGGCCAGTTACCCGTACGTTGGAGGATTTGAAGTGTATAAGTTGTTTTATTTATGGTTACCTGTTTTTCTTGTTGCTTGTGTATAATTATGTGTTTCTAGTTATTTTTAGGAGTCCTTGGTGGATTTACCGGGAATCCTTGTACAATTGGTTGGAGCGTAACTTAGGAATGGACTAAAGACTGTTAAGGACTCGGGGCAGGACAGACCCCTACCTGGTTACGTCTCCCTGTTTTGGTGAAATGGACACCTTGCTTTTCTTCAAAAACTGCACCCGGTTGCGGACACGCCGTGACCATCCTTATGTGTTTTTCTTATTGTATTATTATTGTTTATACCTTGTTATGTTTTTCTAAAAATATGTTTAGTACTAAATTTCACTAGGGGGGAATGTGGCACCCCAGGGGTCTGGTTTCCACAGTAACAGCAATGTTATGTCTGAGAGCAGGTGGGAGGTCTCTTGGTCAGGGATCCTATGCATGCCACACCTCCTGCCCAGTCCTGGGAGGGGAAGAACTTCCCCTATATAAACCTAGGGCTGAGGCAGGGTTAGTGAGTAGAGAAGAAGTAGAGACAGAGAAGCAGATATAGGAAAAGAACATCAGGAGCTCTGTGGGAGCAGTGCTACAAGGAGTCAGGGGCTGGCAGCTGCAGAGCTCGCCCTGACTGAGAAGTTATCACCGGACCCGGAGTCCGAGGCTGTGGGGACTAACTCCTATCCAGCAGCAGAAACCGACCGGCAGGGGATTGCAGGTCCTCTGGCCCAGAAACCCGAAGGCACGGTCACACGCGTGGGACCAGCACCGCCGTCGTGGAGCGGAAGCTACTAGAAGGCCCCGAGTCACCGGCCATACGGGTGAGCACCACACGGTACACTCAGGGACGTGGGCTACTTATACCCGCCTCTAGCAAGGTAGCCGGAAGAGTATCGTTAGTTTGGGAGGCCTACAACTCCGCCTGGCCAGGGGAGATCCCATCTGCTCAAGGACTGACCAGGCCCCAATCGCTAGCCAGTACTCCGGGAGGGTCTATCTTTGTCACCAGTAAAGACCCTGAACTACACCGTACTGTCTCCGAGTGGTTCCTGCTACCCCCATCATCCACGTCGGCTGCCCTGAGGCCATACCCCTCCCGTTGGGGGTTATACTATCACGCTGCACAATCCTACCACCGGCCTCAGCGGTCTGCCCTGCAGCAGCAGCTCCTTAGCTGTACTCAACGGGTGGCGTAGTCGTCCAACATCTACCGCTAATACAGCGCCACTTAGTCTGACTTCCTGGGCACGGACCGGATCACCGCCACGAGACTACAACCCTCAAGAGATCCGGCTCCGGGTAAGCTCCCGCGTGCGCAGCGCAGCGCGACACAGGCCCAGGGGCGCGTCACTATGATGGTGCTGTGTGTTGCTTCTCTGAATGTACAAGGGATTGGTTCTGCTTGTAGGAGAGCAGGGATACTGGATTACATTGAGAGTGTGAATGCAGATATTGTCTGTCTGCAAGAATGTGTAATTAAACCTTCCCCGCATGAGAGTGAGTGGAATAAGGGGCAATCCTTTTGGTCCCCATGCTCAGAAAACAGGAATGAAGGGGTGGGCATTTTATTGTGTAATTCTAGTCTAAAGGTTTTAGAGTTTAAAGTAATCATACCTGGGAGATGTTTGTTTTTATTAGTGAAGTTTTTAGGTCAGCGGGTACGGGTTTTTAATGTTTATGCCCCTGCAGATAAACAAGCAAGAGTTGGGTTTTTGGAGTCTTTAAAGTTGTTTTTACCAGGCAGAGACTTCACTATAGTGGCTGGAGATATTAATTGTGTCAGATCCGCAAAAGATCGTAAGAGCTCTACAGAAGGTAGGACTGATGTCACTTCTAATATTTTAAATCAGATTGTGCAGGATTTACGTTACACGGATGCTGGTCTGATGGTTGGGCCAAGTGATAAGTTCACATACATATCAGATAGTGGACGTAGTAGTTCCCGAATTGACTATGTTTTTATGTCTGAGGGGATTAAGGTGGCCAAGTGCAACCACGTGATGACGACTTTTTCCGACCACAAGATGATAGTGGTAGATCTGTGTATAGCTGAGTCCCTGGCTTTTGGAAAGGGACTCTGGAAGCTGAACGTAAGCCTGCTGGAAGAGGACAGTGTTAAGGCTGGTTTTAATAAAGTGTTTTTGTCTTGTGTGTCTGAACAACACCTTTTTAAAGACTTGCTGGAGTGGTGGGACTGGGCCAAGGAGAAATTTGCATGTTATTTTAAAGGGGTATGTTTCAGGAGAGAAAAAGCCTAAAGGGATTATGATGCTGTTATTTCAAAATTGGAAGTACTCCATAAATTTAAGCGAGCGGGGATGGAGGTGGATAAAGAGATTGCAGATTTGAAGGACGAGCTGAAGAAGATACGTATTGAAAAAGTGAAGACTATGATGTTTAAGGCAAAAATAAAGCACATGGAGGAAAAAACCTAAAGGGGTTTTTAAGTCTGTTTTTTCTCCTGCAGGTGAGGTATCTGGGGATGAGATGATTGGCAGTATTCTTTCCTTTTATGAAACACTCTTCTCTAACGATAGTAGAGCCAGTGATGCGGAAATTAATGATTATTGTAAAGTATTATTGTAAAGTATTAACTAATAATATTCCTGAGAAAAAAATTGGGTTTTTAAGTGGGGAGGTTGGGAAAGATGAAATTAGATGTGCGGTGGATGGCTTGGCGAAAGGCAAGACCGTGATGGTCTTCCTGCTGAATTTTATGTTGCATTTTGGTATACTATAGGTGTGGAGTTTTCCCGGGTGGTGCAATATAGTTTTACTCATGGGATTTTATCTGTTTCTATGCGTAGGGAGATTGTTACACTGATTCATAAGAAAGGGGACATGAAGGATATTAAAAATTGGAGGCCCATAACACTATTAAACTGTGATTACAAAATTATTTCCAAAATTGTGGCTGGTAGACTGACAGATGTGATAGGTGATATAGTGGGGGAGTATCAGACATGTGCAGTGCCTGGTAGGAAAATTTCAGATAATTTGCTGCTTTTAAGAGACTTCATTTATCAGGCTAATTTGAATAAGAATGCTCTTTTGTTACAGTTGGGGGACCTTGAAAAAGCCTTTGATAAAGTATCACATAGATTTTTGTTTTCTGTTTTAAATCACCTTGGTGTTCCGGATAAATTATTAATGGTCATTCAGAGTTTTTTATTGTGGGTTCAGTAGCCAGATTTTAGTTAATGGGCATGTGAGTTTGTGGCGCCCTTGCGGGTTCAGTCGCCACAGAGGTACTGCATCTCACCCAGAGGTGTGGTACCCCACTCTCAGGTAAGGAGGGAGTACTACCTGGGACCCACACACCCACATCCAATACACTCCACTTCAGTAGGGAAGGGCGAGATTGCTCATAAAGGAGAGCACAGTCCCTGGTCCTTAGCTGGAGGGTGGAACTAGGTAGAGGAGGTGGGTGGAGGAAGTAGCTCAGGGGAGTACCGTCAGTAGGTGTATAAGAAGGAAGGGAACCATCTAGAAGGAGGACAGAAGAAGTCCAGTTCAGAGGAGAGAGAGTTTGGAGCAGGAGCTCAGGAGGAGCTCTGCTCAGGAGGAGTGGAGAAAGGAGCAGGGCCCAGTCTGAGAGGTCCAGGAAGAGAGACTGAAGAGAAGAGAGGAGCAGTGAGGAGGGCTCCCGGAGGAACCGAGGGGATCCCAGGGGCATGGTGAGTGCAGGAAGCCACCCGTGCACCAGAATTCACACGGACGTGGAGGGATCAGGCCGCAGAAGAGGGGACCGGCCCCTAACTAGTGGAGAACAACCAGGCTCAGCTAGATAACCGGAGGCTGCACTTTCAAGGTGCTGCAGCCAACAACCACAATTGCATCGCCGAAAAGGTGGCCACATAGGATCCAGGGGAATGCAGGTCGCCTGACAAGGCCCGAGGCCACTGGCTTGGGACACTGATTGTGAGGCGCAGGGCAGGAGGGTGAGAGCCAGCACAGGGAAAACGACCGGGAAAGGCACATAGAACGGGGTCCCGTTTAAGTACTTCTGAGAGACTTGAGAAATTGCTGAACCCCTTCCCTGGAGGACACAGGACGACATGGGAGGTTACACACTGGCCCTTGTAACCTGGAGTCTTGAACAACTGTGAGTAAAACCTGAAGACTGCACCCCACTGTGTCCTGGAATTATTGCTGCACCATCACCAGCCCTGCATTACACAGCACCAACAACATCTACCTCATAGCATCACTATATCCTGCCCTGGAGCTTAGCTCTACCTGTGGAGAGCTGAACCAACTCTGCTGCGTCACCATCAGCTCCAGAGGATCTGCACCGCAGTGGCGGCCCCATATAGCCACATACCACAGGTGGTGTCACAAACATTAACTCTAAAAACTTTATTCCCCTTTTACTTTTCCCCTTTGATTGACCGCCCTGGCTCACAGACCGGGTCACATCCACCATGACATCCCCCAGCATCGACAGGCCCGGCTGCCGAGTACCCCACAGCCTTGGGGGCGTGTCATACTCACAAAGGAAGCGGGCAAGCTGGATTATTTTTGCCATATGTAAAGAGGTTTTATGGGACGTTCGGAATTTGGTGATTTTTAAAAAGATTGTTCTTTCCCCTATGGAATGCAGAGGGATTTTTCTTGCAAGACTTTTTAATGTCTATTTATTGGATAAAAAGAAGTACGGTGAGACAGCAGCAGAAGCTCTCTGGAACTTTTCACATTGGACTTCTTACAGTAAGTAACAGTTAATTGCGGGGTTGTGTTTTTTGGACTTTGTTTTGTTTTTCCGAATGATGATTTGAGAACCCGTTATGTGAATATGCGCTATGATGCATATATTAATGTGAGTCTTAATCAGAGGAAAAAAAAACAAACCTTTATTTTTAGTTTAATATCTCATACGTCCCCTATAAGTCCACCTATTTTCACACATTTTCCTCTCCCCTCTATTGTCCCACGCGCCTCACGACCAGGAAGGGTGGGGGATAGAGAGGGTAACTAATTATTGAACAAGCGAACAGCAGTCCCCCCTGCTTCCCAGTCTGCAGGCTCCCTACAGACTGAAGCTGGCTGCTGCAGCACAGCTAGATAAAAGCCAGGAGCCCATTATGACACGTGCAATGTCTGTTCCATTCTTCCATTCTTGCATTATTCCATTGTCCCATTGTTAAGGGGCAATGGAACAATGGGACAATGGAATAATGCAAGAATGCAAGAATGGAAGAATGGAACAGACATTTCACGTGTCATAATGGGCTCCTGGCTTTTATCTGTCAGTACTGCAGCAGCCAGCTTCAGTCTGTAGGTAGCCTACAGACTGGGAAGCAGGGGGGACTGATGCTCGTTTGTTCATTATTAGTTATCCTCTCTACCCCCCCCGGTCTTGAGGCATGTGGGATAATGGGGGGGGGGAGAATGTGTGAAAATAGGTGGACTTATGCAGATTAAAAACGTGTGGGGTGCATCTGCAACAAGCAGTATAGTTATGGTTTTTAAGGTGTCTATTGATGAATAACATGTCTTCCTAAGGGGAGTTTTTGTCCGTAACCCTACAATGGGTGCCTACTTGGGGCCAGGGTGCAGCCATAGGCCAAAACCAATTCAGGTAATCGCTTCTCGGCCTTTTGGCTAAGATCAAGTGTAATATCTTTTCTTATCAGTTTAATATCTGATACGTCCCCTATACAGTACAGACCAAAAGATTGGACACACCTTTTCATTTAAAGATTTTTCTGTATTTTCATAACTATGAAAATTGTACATTCACACTGAAGGCATCAAAACTATGAATTAACACATGTGGAATTATATACTTAACAAAAAAGTGTGAAACAACTGAAAATATGTCTTATATTCTAGGTTCTTCAAAGTAGCCACCTTTTGCTTTGATGACTGCTTTGCACACTCTTGGCATTCTCTTGATGAGCTTCAAGAGGTAGTCACCGGAAATGGTCTTCCAACAATCTTTAAGGAGTTCCCAGAGATGCTTAGAACTTGTTGGCCCTTTTGCCTTCACTCTGCAGTCCAGCTCACCCCAAACCATCTCGATTGGGTTCAGGTCTGGTGACTGTGGAGGCCAGGTCATCTGGCGTAGCACCCCATCACTCTCCTTCTTGGTGAAATAGCCCTTACACAGCCTGGAGGTGTGTTTGGGATCATTGTCCTGTTGAAAAATAAATGATGGTCCAACTAAACGCAAACCGGATGGAATAGCATGCCGCTGCAAGATGCTGTGGTAGCCATGCTGGTTCAGTATGCCTTCAATTTTGAATAAATCCCCAACAGTGTCATCAGCAAAGCACCACCACACTATCACACCTCCTCCTCCATGCTTCACGGTGGGAACCAGGCATGTAGAGTCCATCCGTTCACCTTTTCTGCATCGCACAAAGACATGGTGGTCGGAACCAAAGATCTTAAATTTGGACTCATCAGACCAAAGCACAGATTTCCACAGGTCTAATTTCTATTCCTTGTGTTCTTTAGCCCAAACAAGTCTCTTTTGCTTGATGCCTGTCCTTAGCAGTGGTTTCCTAGCAGCTATTTTACCATGAAGGCCTGCTGCACAAAGTCTCTTCTTAACAGTTGTTGTAGAGATGTGTCTGCTGCTAGAACTCTGTGTGGCATTGACCTGGTCTCTAATCTGAGCTGCTGTTAACCTACGATTTCTGAGGCTGGTGACTCAGATAAACTTATCCTCAGAAGCAGAGGTGACTCTTGGTCTTCCTTTCCAGGGGCGGTCCTCATGTGAGCCAGTTTCTTTGTAGCGCTTGACGGTTTTTGCAACTGCACTTGGGGACACTTTCAAAGTTTTCCCAATTTTTCGGATTGACTGACCTTCATTTCTTAAAGTAAAGATGGCCACTCATTTTTCTTTACTTAGCTGCTTTTTTCTTGCCATAATACAAATTCTAACAGTCTATTCAGTAGGACTATCAGCTGTGTATCCACCAGACTTCTGCACAACATAACTGATGGTTCCAACCCTATTTATAAGGCAAGAAATCCCACTTATTAAACCTGACAGGGCACACCTGTGAGGTGAAAACCATTTCCGGTGACTACCTCTTGAAGCTCATCAAGAGAATGCCAAGAGTGGGCAAAGCAGTCATCAAAGCAAAAGGTGGCTACTTTGAAGAACCTGAATATAAGACATATTTTCAGTTGTTTCACACTTTTGTGTTAAGTATATAATTCCACATGTGTTAATTCATAGTTTTGATGCATTCAGTGTGAATGTACAATTTTCATAGTCATGAAAATACAGAAAAATCTTTAAATGAGAAGGTGTGTCCAAACTTTTGGTCTGTACCGTACGTCCACCTATTTTCACACATTCTCCTCTCCTCTCCCCCCTCATGTCTCATGTGCCTCAAGATCGGGAAGGGTGAGTGGTAGAGAGGATAACTAATTATTGAACAAACGAGTAATGGTCCCCCCAGCTTCCCAGTATGTACGCTCCCTACAGACTGGAGCTGGCTTCTGCAGCACAGATAGATAAAGGCCAGGAGCCCATTATGACACGTGCAATGTCTGTTCTATTCTTCCATTCTTGCATTATTCCATTGTCACATTGTTAGGGGGCAATGGAACAATGTGACAATGGAATAAAGCAAGAATGGAAGAATGGAACAGACATTGCACGTGTCATAATGTGCTCCTGGCTTTTATCTGGCAGAGCTGCAGCAGCCAGCTTCAGTCTGTAGGGAGCCTACAGACTGGGAAGCAAGGGGGACCGCTGCTCGCTTTTTCATTAATTAGTCATCCTCTCTCCCCCCCCACCACCCGGTCTCGAGGCTCGTGAGACATTGGGGGAAGGGAGAATGTGTGAAAATAGGTGGACTTATGCAGATTAAAAACATGTGAGGTGCATCTGGAACAAGCAGTATAGTTGTGGGTTTTAAGGTGTCTCTTGATGAACAACATGTATTCCTACGGGGAGTCTTTGTCCCTATCCCTACAATAGGTACCTTCTTGGTGCCAGGGTCCCGCCATAGGCCAAAACCAATTCAGGTAATTGCTTCTCGGCCTTTTGGCTAAAATCAAGTATAGTATCTTTTCTTATAAGTTTAATATCTGATGCATCCCCTATACATCCACATATTTTCACATATTCTTCTCTCCTCTCCCCCCTATTGTTTCACGCGCCTCAAGACTGGGAAGTGGGGTAGAGAGGGTAATTAATTATTGAACAAACGAGCAGCAGTCCCCCCTGCTACCCAGACTATAGGCTCCCTACAGACTGAAGCTGGCTGCTGCAGCACAGCTAGATAAAAGCCAGGAGCTCATTATGGCACGTGAAATGTCTGTTCCATTTCTCCATTCTTGCATTATTCCATTGTCCCATTGTTAGAGGGCAATGGAACAATGGGACAATGGAATAATGCAAGAATGGAACAGACATTGCACGTGTTATAATGGGCTCCTGGCTTTTTCTGGCAGAGCTGCAGCAGCCAGCTTCCGTCTGTAGTGAGCCTACAGACTGGGAAGCAGGGGGGACCGCTGCTCATTTGTTCATTAATTAATCATCCTCTCTACCCCCCCACCCAGTCTTGAGGCGCGGGGGACATTGGGGGAGGGGGAGAATGTGTGAAAATAGGTGGACTTATGCAGATTAAAAACTTATAGGATGCATCTGCAACAAGCAATATAGTTGTGGGTATTAAGGTGTCTATTGATGAACAACATGTCTTCCTAAGGGGAGTCTTTGTCCCTATCCCTACAATGGGTGCCTCCTTGGGGCCAGGGTGCCGCCATAGGCCAAAACCAATTCAGGTAATTGCTTCTTGGCCTTTTGGCTAAGATCAGGCGTACTATCTTTTCTTATCAGTTTAATATCTGATACGTCCCCTAAACGCTCACCTATTTTCACACATTCTCCTCTTCTCTCACCCCTAATGTTCCACGCGCCTCAAGACTGGGAAGGGTAGGGGGTAGAGAGGCTAACTAATTATTGAACAAATGAGCAGCGGTCCCCCCTGCTTCCCAGTCTGTAGCCTCCCTACAGACTCAAGCTGTCTACTGCAGCACAGCTAGATAAAAGCCAGGAGCCCATTATGACACGTTCAATGTCTGTTCCATTCTTCCATTCTTGCATTATTCCATTGTACCGTTGTTCCATTGCCCCCTAACAATGGGACAATGGAATAATGCAAGAATGGAAGAATGGAACAGACATTGCACATGTCATAATGGGCTCCTGGCTATCTCTGGCAGTGCTGCTGCAGCCAGCTTCAGTCTGTATGGAGCCTACAGACTGGGAAGCAGGGGGGACTGCTGCTCGTTTGTTCATTAATTAGTCATCCTCTCTACCCCCCCCACCCGGTCTTGAGGCTGGTGGGACATTGGGGGAGGGGGAGAATGTGTGAAAATAGGTGGACTTATGCAGATTAAAAACGTGTAGGGTGCATCTGCAACAAGCAGTATAGTTGTGGGTTTTGAGGTGTTTATTGATGAACAACATGTCTTCCTAAGGGGAGTCTTTTTCCCTATCCCTACAATGGGTGCCTTCTTGGGGCCAGGGTGCAGCCATAGGCCAAAACCAATTCAGGCAATTGCTTCTTGGCCTTTTGGGTAAGATCAAGTATAGTATATTTTCTTATAAGTTTAATATCTGATATGTCCCCTAAACGCCCATCTATTTTCACACATTCTCCTCTCCTCCCTAATGTCCCGCACGCCTCAAGATCAGCAAGGGTGGGGGGTAGAGAAGGTAACTAATTATTGAACAAAAGAGCAGGGGTCCCCCCAGCTTCCCAGTCTGTAAGCTCCCTACAGACTAAAGCTGGCTGCTGCAGCACAGCTAAATAAAAGCCAGGAGCTCATTATGACACAAGCAATGTTTGTTCCATTCTTCCATTCTTGCATTATTCCATTGTCCCATTGTTAGGGGGCAATGGAACAATGGGACAAATGAATAATGCAAGATTGGAACAATGGAACAGACATTACACGTGTCATAAAGGGCTCCTGGCTTTTATATGGCAGTGCTGCAGCATCCAGTTTCAGTCTGTAGGGATCCTACAGACTCTGAAGCAGGGGTGACTGCTGCTCGTTTGTTCATTAATTAGCTATCCTTTCTATTATCCCCCCCTCCCGGTCTTGAGGCACGTGGGACATTGGGTGTGAGAATGTGTGAAAATAGGTGGACTTATGCATATCAAAAACGTGTGATGTGCATCTGCAACAAGCAGTATAGTTGTGGGTTTTAAGGTGTCTATTGATGAACAACATGTCTTCCTAAGGGGAGTTTTAGTCCCTATCCCTAGAATGGGTGCCTTCTTGGGGCCAGGGTGCCGCCATAGACCAAAACCAATTCAGGTAATCGCTTCTAGGCCTTTTGGCTAAGATCAAGTGTAGTATCTTTTCTTATTAGTTTAATATCTGATACGTCCCCTAAACGCCCACCTATTTTCACACATTCTCCTCTCCCCCCTAATGTCCCACGCGCCTCAAGACAATGGAACAATGGGACAAATGAATAATGCAAGAATGGAAGAATGGAACAGACAATGCACATGTCTTAATAGGCTCCTGGCTTTTATCTGGCAGTGCTGCAGAAGCCAGCTTCAGTCTGTAGGGAGCCTACAGCATGGGAAGCAGGCGTGATCGCTGCTCGTTTGTTCATTAATTAGTAGTGATGAGCGAGCATGCTCGCTCCTGGTCAGTGCTCGCCCGAGCATCTCACTGCTCTAGATGCTCGGCGCTCGCCGAGTATTTCCGGGGTTGCTCGGTGGGAGCTCGGGTCCCCTTCCTGAATGTTTGGCGCTCTTTAGAGTGCCAATCAACATGCAGGGATTGCCTGCCACTCACTGCAATGCCATAGCCATCTTGGTCGTGGCATTACAGTGATTGGCTGGCCGCACAGCGTCATCAGGTCTATATCAGATCTGGAGCAGCCATGTTCGTCACAGTCACTCCGGAATCAGACAGTGTAGGGAGAGGTGCTGCTCCGTCAGGGAGAGATTTGCTTGTATATTAGGTAATGTAGGGAGAAAAACTGTACATTACACATATCCATCTTAACAAACAGTACTTTTGAGGACTAACTAATCCATCTGCGGATATATCAGGCAGGCAGTGTATATAGGCAGGCAGGGTATATAGCAGACTGCAGTGCATATAGCACAAGAGGCTCCATTCCAATTCTGCCTTCTGCTGCTGTTAGATATTTCTATACAAAAGCCCAGGTCTCAGGGGCCAGGAATACTTTTCTTTGGATCTTAATCCTCATTATTTGCTTAAAAAACAATCCAGAGAACACCGTTTTTCTGCACCATTTGCTTGTTGGCACTGCAGAATACAGCCAGGTCCTTTCCATATTACAGCGCTAGAAATCCAGCTATTTGAAACTGTATTTTCTCCGTCAAATGGATCACATATACTTTGTCAGTAAATACTGCCATTTCTGGCCTCCATTAAAAATTTCCTTTAGTGTGTCAGTGAAGCAATTCACAGCAGTTTACTGTTCAAACTACTTACCTACAGGCCAGGTATTTAAAACTCTGTTTTCTCCATCACACGGATTACATATACGTTGTCAGAAAATACTGCCATTTCTGGCCTCCATTGAAAATTTCTTTCAGTGTGTCAGTGAAGCAATTCACAGCAATTTGCTGTTCAAACTACTTACCTACAGGCCAGGTATTTAAAACTCTGTTTTCTCCATTACACGGATCACATATGTGACGCCTACGCCCTCCCTGCGAAATGGGGTTACTCGGAGCCGGGTCAGTGTAGGTGTTGCGGGGGATGCAGTCGTGGCCTGGACCCGTTCCGTGGCCAGGGATGTCACATAAAAATATTGGGCTTTCAAGGATGAGTGGTATTTCGACTGTGCCACCTGTGGTTTCCGGTGATGGACACCAGCGCTGCAACCGTCCACTGAGGCTGGTGTTACGGGCATCTAAGATGAGACGGCTCCCCACAGGCGGAGCAGGCCTCAGGGCAGTGTGAGAAGGGATGGTGGGTGCAGTGCCGCGGAGGAAATAACAGGCTGAGGCGGTGTGTGAAGTCATCCGGGTCTTTACTCACTTTAGATGAACTTTCAGCCACAAAGCTTCTCTCTGCTACACATGGCGTACTGCGGCCACCGAGAAAGGGGTTCAGCACTTCCCAGGTAGATCAGGAGCACCTGTCGAGACCCCGCTGGTGTGTGTTCCTCTCCTTGGTAAGTTCTCCCACTGAGTCTTCTCCTGACTGTGTGTGGTATGAACGTAGTGTAAGGCCGGGTCCCACTGGATAAACGCAGTGTAAGAGATACAGGTGGCGACTCCGCTCCGTCCGTATCCCCCTGGAATCCACTAAGCCTCCGGGTTTTTCTGACTGAGACTTGAAGTGACAAAGTCAGATATCGGTGGCCGGTCACCCCTCTTGCAGCAGGAATCCCTCTGACTAGGCGAGAATAAAGAGTACAGGTGGCGACTCCGCTCCGTCCGTATCCCCCTGGGATCCTTTTGCCTGTGGAGCCTATCTCCTCTGCTCCCCTCCAAGGCCTTCTTAGGGCAGGACCCTGACCGGGTAGAGACAGTGGTTAAGTCTTACCCGCTCCTCGTCTCAAGGCCAGAGAACGAGGACCGTGTATCTTTAGTCAGCTGCAGACACTTGCTGGACCCTGGCAGAAGACCACAATCAAAGACCTTGAATTTAAGATTGCCGTAGATTAAATATGAATCAATGAGTGTTTCCTAGAAGTGTGTCCTCCACCCTCACTCACTACATGGCTCCCCCTATCTTTGCTTCCCCCCATCTCCTCTATCCCGGACTGGGGCAGCACCCTGGTGCATTTAGGCCCCCTACAGGACAGGAGTGGTGTAGTGTTGAGTGTGAAGTGGGGTCCTGAGAAATGCTCCATCCTTACCTGGAAGAGGAGATACCACACCTCTATCTGAGGTGCAGTACCCCTGTGTGGACCCTCAGGGGCGCCACACATATACGTTGTCAGAAAATACTGCCATTTCTGGCCTTCATTAAAAATTTTCTTTAGTGTGTCAGTGAAGCAATTCACAGCAGTTTGCTGTTCAAACTACTTACCTACAGGCCAGGTATTTAAAACTCTGTTTTCTCTGTCACACGGATCACATATACGTTGTGAGAAAATACTGCCATTTCTGGCCTCCATTAAAAATTTCCTTTAGTGTGTCAGTGAAGCAATTCACAGCAGTTTGCTGTTCAAACTACTTACCTCCAGGCCAGGTATTTAAAACTCATTTTTCCCCGTCACACGTATCACATATAAGTTCGCTCCAAACTCAGTCATTTGTAGTGAGCGTGGAAGATACTGTCCTCCATTTAAAATGGGAAAGGCACGTGGCAAGGTATGGGGAACTGGACGTGATGGTAATGGTGCATGTAGAGGCCGAAGACAAGGCCGTGGGCTGAAATTGTGCCACAACAAAAACCCACATCTTCTCGCCTGACCTTCCTGTCCCAATTTCTATGGGACCGCAGCACACCACTATTGAACCCAGAGCAGTGTCAAAAGGTTGTTGGTTGGATATTGGATAATACTTCCAGTCACTTAGCCACCACCACCACCCTGTCTTCCACACGGTCAAGTCTCAGTAGCCTTGAGTCTGGACCGCATATTCCTCACCCTGATCCTCCTTCCTCCCACCATGCTGAGTGCCCAGAGACAACTGATCCCACACTTGGAGTCTCTGAAGAGCTGTTCACTTTTCCATTTATAGATTCGGGTCTCTAGCCCAGTCCACTTAAAGCGGGGCAAGAGGAGATCGTACGTAGCGATGCCCAAATATTTGAGCAGCCACGGTCACACGAAGCCAACGGTGGGAAAGTGTCACAAGAGGTGGACGATGATGAGACACAATTGCCAGACAGTCAGGAGGAGGACCAGGGAGCAGAAGTGGAAGACAAGGTGGTGGATGATATAGTAACTGACCCAACCTGGCAGGAGGACATGCAGAGCAAGGACAGCAGCACACAGGGGGAGAGAGGCAGAGCACCCCAACAGGCAGGAAGAAGCAGTGTGGTGGCCGCAGACAGAAGGCAGGCAACCATTCCCTGTAACATCAACACGAAGGAAGTTTCCAGTACAACTGTTAGGTCTTCCCGAGTCTGGTTGCTTTTAAAAGACTCTGCCGATAACTCCAAAAAGGCCATTTGCACCACCTGCCAGGCCAGCATCAGCAGGGGTGGCAAAACGACCAGCCTGACCACCACCAGCATGATCAGGCACATGGCAGCTAAGCACCCGAACCCCAGGGTCCAGGAACAGTGTCTGCAGGTGGCACCATTGCTTCTTCTACTGTTGTGCATGCAAGGCAATCCCCTGTCCATGGTGCATGCGGAGATGCCTCCTGCCCTGCACCTGTCGTTGCGCATTCTCAAGTAGCAGCATCAAGAAGCACGTCCATGTCCTTGTCCCAGCGCAGCGTTCAGTTGTCCATACCCCAGTCTTCGGAACGCAAGCGCAAATATGCAGCCAACGGCCCGCAAGCCACACTACTGAATTCTCACATTTCACGACTGCTTGTGCTCAAAATGTTGCCTTTTAGGCTCGTGGAGACGGAAGCATTCCGCAACCTGATGGCGGCGGCCGTCCCTCGGTACTTGGTCCCCAGCCGCCACTATTTCTCCCGGTGTACATCTCACTGATGGTACACTGGGTTAACATAGTGGAAGCCAGGACCCAGTCCGACCTTGGGACAGAACACGTCCTCCCGACGCCAAGGATTACGGTCCCTAGGTCAATCGAGGTTGCCTCCATGGTCTACAGCTCCTGCACCTCATCCTCCTCAGCCTCCTTCTCCTCTTCAGCCTCCATCTCCGAAATGACCACATCAGTCACAAGCTGGAAGCACTGCAGCACTGCCTCGGCCAAGCGGCAACAGGCTGTGCTAAAGCTAATATGCTTAGGTGACAAACCGCACAATGCTGAAGAATTGTGGACAGCTCTAAAAGAGCAGGCAGATCTGTGGCTCACACCACTGAACCTACAGCCAGGCATGGTCATGTGTGACAATGACCGGAACCTGGTGGCGGCTCTGAGGCGAGGAGAGCTCACACACGTACCATGCCTGGCCAATGTGCTTAACCTTGTGGTTCAGTGGTTTCTCAAATCTTACCCGAAGCTGCTGGATCTCTTTGTTAAAGTACGCCGCCTGTGTGCCCATTTTAGAAAGTCAGCTAGAGTTTCCGCTGCCCTTGCCGTGTTTCAGCAGCGTTTGCAGCTTCCGGCTCACAGACTGGTGTGTGATGTCCCCACGCGTTGGAACTCTACACTGCAGATGTTGGGAAGGATTTGTGAGCAGAAGAGGGCAGTTGTTGAGTACCAGCATCAACAAGGCCGTCGGTATTCAGTTCAGACTCCACACATAAGACCTCAGGAGTGGACATGGATGTCAGACATATGTACCATCCTCCAAAACTTTGGGGACTCCACCAAGATTGTGAGCGGCGATGACACCATAATTAGCATCACCATCCCGCTTCTCTGTCTTCTGAAACGCTCTCTGCTCACAATCAAAGAGGATGCATTGCAGGCGGAGCACGATGAGATGGAGCAAGGATCCATACAGGGTGATTACACACAGCCAAGCCTCATTTCATTCCAACGTGGATTGTGTGACAATGAGGAAGAAGAGGAGGAGGAGGAAGGACAGGAGCTAGTTTCATGCACTATAGACGGTACTACCTGCACAGCTGTCATACCGTCTGTTCAGCGTGGATGGCCAGAGGACAGAGAGGAGGAGGAGAGCATGGTCAGTCATCCTCTTGGTGAGGACACAGAAGTCTTGCCTGTTAGTAGTCTGGCACGCATGGCTGAGTTTATCTTATGCTGCCCTTCCCATGACCCTCGTGTTCTCAAAATTTTGGGTGACAGTCATTACCGGTTGGTGACACTTCTAGACCCCGCATACAAGGAGAACTTCATATCTCTTATTCCTGAGGCGGACAGGTCTACAAAAATAGGGCTGTACTAGAAGGCCCTTGTTGCGGAACTATTAAAAAAAATTCCCATCTAAAAACACTGGCGGCAGAGGGCACACTTCGTTGGACAACCAAGGAGTACAGGCGAGAGAGACACAACTTCAATCCAGCAGAGGCAGGGGAACACTGTCAAAATTCTGGGAGAGTTTTCTCAGACCCTCCCATCGCACAGGCCCTGAGGCGCGGGGTACTCTCACAAGGAGTGCAAAGTTTGGGAAGATGCTGAGGGATAACCTTGCCAACGTCCTCCATGATTCCGCTGTCCCTTATAATTATTGGGTATCCAAGCTGGATACGTGGAATGAACTGGCTCTCTATGCCTTGGAGGTCCTGGCCTGCCCTTCCGCCAGCGTTTTATCAGAGCGGGTTTTTAGTGCCGCTGGGGAATTATAACTGATAAGCGCCTGTCAACTGAAAATGCTGACAGGCTGACTCTTATAAAAATTAACAAGGGCTGGATTGGGCCAGACTTCTCAACATCACTGAATGATAGTGACTCGCCCCCTGGGCCACGCGGGGAACCCGGAACCGGGCCTTTGGTGGGATGCTGGGGGTTGTAGTCACCGTGGCGATGACCCGGTCCCGTGGCTCAGGGTGGTCAAACTAGTGGCAGTCTATTGTTATGGTTTTCATTATTTTCAAATGTCCGACTACGCCACCCGTGGATTGTGGTCAGGATGAACCGCCGCTGCAGGGCAAACCGCTGGGGCTGATGTTGGTGATCAGCACAGGGATGGTATAACTCCCCACGGGAAGAGTGTAGCCCCAGGGCAGTGTAGGTGAATGATGGGGGTGATGGTGCGTGGGAATAATAACTCAGAGTCTTTGTAATGCAGTCCAGGATCTTTACTCACAGTTCGTTACTCCACGTTACTCCGGCCGGCTGTAACTTCCTGCGTCGCACCATGTTCACCAGGTGAGGGGGCTCGGCCAACTCTCAGATAACTTTGGAGCGCTTCACAGGACCCCCGTCTCGTGTCCTTCCTCTGGCCTGTCATACCCCAATAGTGACCACGCTTCTGTCCGGCTGCCTCGGGCTTTCTCTGGTAAACTTCGGCGCCCGTTTCCCTGACCCTATGTGGTGCTTTCCTAGCCGGTGTAGCGAGGAGCTGCACCATATAAAATGTCACAGCCTCCGGTTTCTAGTTGAGGGTAGTTCCCCGCCTCCACTAGTTTCGGGGACCAGTCTCTCCCTTGGCCTGACCCCACTACTCAGGTAGATGCAGGCGTATGGTGGCTACCAGCCGGTCCACACCCCTGGGGTCCCTTCTCTCCTCTGTGTTCCTGGAGCCTCCTCCGCTCTTCTTCATCTCTTCTCCCCCACTCTCTCTTTCTCTTCTTTCAGTGCTGACTGGGTCTCACAGGCTAGACCCGAGTCTGGAGCAGAGCTCCACAGAGTCCTGCTCTGTCACATCTTCTCTCTGACTCCACTCAACCCACTTCTCTCTGAACTAAGATGGTTCCCACCTTTTGTACCTCCCTCTAAGTGTACCCAGGAACTGCTTCCTACCTGCTCCTGCACTTCCCCCTTTCCTAGGTGTTCCCTCCCCTCCCCCCACTCCAGCCAGGGACAGGGACTGTCGTGCTCTACTTGGAGCATATCGGTCGCCCTGCCCCCCGGACATGTGGTGTAATGCATGTGTAGCACCCTGAGGATTCGGCTGCTACAGGGGTATTGCACCTCAACCCAGAGGTGTGGTATTCCACTCCCGGGTAAGGATGGAGTGTGGAACTGAGCTCAGTTAGCTGCATGCACTACACACATCCCATTTCCGGGGAACAGACCGATGGTACTCCCACTAGAGAAATGTGCAGGTACGACAGTGTCTGTTCCTGGCTGGAGTGGGAGGGGGTGGAACATCCCAGTAGTGTAGGGGCAGATAGGGGGAGCAGCCTGGGTAAAGCTAGGAGCTCATTGGGTGCTGGTCACCTGAGCTCACACATAGAGGGAGTATATAAGGTGGGCACCATCTTAGATCAGGGTCAGTCAGTTGTCGGTCAGTCAGTCTGTGAGACGTCAGTCTGTCTGAGAGCCTGAGAAGCAGAGCAGAGGAGAAGGAAGAGAGACCCAGAGGCGCAGAGGGGACCCCAAGATCCCAAAATAAGGACAAAAGGGTGAAGGGTCGGCAAAAGGGTACCGGATCCCAAGCTGGCAGAGGCTACAGCACACCTTAGCCAGGAACCGGAGGTCGTGGGCAGGATCTGCCACGACCACCCACTAAATCCTCCCGGAAGGCAGACCAAGAATAGGGTCAGGGAACCCAGAGACAAGGGTTCACCAACAAGAGGCCCGAGGGAGCCGGACTTAGGTGGATCCCTGGTGGGAACGGCCAGAAGAAGGGAGAGTCAGAAAGGAGCTCAGGACCACACTCCGGAGTTGCCTGGGAGTTGACCGAGTCCAGGACCTGGTGGACGCAGCACGGCTTGGGTGGTCACTGCTGTACACAGTGACCCGAGCAACACCAGTAAGTAAAACCCTGGAACTGCATTTTATGCCTCTGAGTCTCTTTGCTGCACCTTCACAACCACCATCCTCCACGGCTGACCCCCTGAGGCTATACCCCTCCCGTTGGGGGTTATACTACCAAAGCTGCACACATACCAACAGCCTCAGCGGACCCTGCTGCAGCGGCGGCCTTTTGACCGCAAATCAACGGGTGGCGTAGTCGACACAAAGAACTCTAATAACATCTGTAGGACTGCCACACACTGAGTTTGACACCCTGGGCACGGACCGGGTCATAGCCACTCGGAGACTACAACCCCCATCTGATCCGGCTCCGGGTATCCCTAACAGCACTGGCCCAGGGGGCGCGTCAACTTTGGCGTAGTCGGCAGGATAACGTGCCCGCAACAACCGGGTACTGCGTGCCTGAAGAAAAGTTCACCGTTACCTCAAAAAGAAGTCTCCCGCCGGTTCCGGAGGGTCCCCGCCAACGGACCCCATCACAGGTCGTTTCCCGCCGGTTGTCCGCCATTTGCAGCTTTTTCCCGCCATTTCCGAAGATTTCCCGCCTTGGAAGAGCGGACACCATTATGGGCGTGCCAGAGGGTGGCAAAAGGCCACCTCCCATCGTGGGCCAGGTCGAAGAATGGCGCCAAAAGCGGAAACCGCGCCCACCAACAGAGACTGTGATGCTGGAAGTGTCCATCAGCGTGAGAGAACTGCCCCTGGAACTGACAATCACAAAGTTGCCCCGGGACCACCCTCGATGTGGGCGGAGACAGAACAAGAGAGCAAAGATGGGTGTCGCCTGGAGCAGTCTGGAGAGAGCGCACCCGGAGACAAGACGTCTGGAAGAGAGTCCAGAGAGAGCCTACCCGGAGATGGAGGGAGAGTCAGGCAGCACCGACCCAGTGGTCAGGAGCCTGTTGCAGGTCGCCACTCCAGAAGGCCTGCTGGAGATCCTAGCACAGCTCCCCCGAGACCGGGAGTGTGCACAGACCGCGTTGGAGGGCCTCGCACGGAGGATGGCCCGGGTGCAGCGGGAGACGTTGGCGGAGTGGAGCCGAGAGATGGCACAGCAGACCGGCACCCGTCAGCGGAGCACGCCACCTGAGACGAGGAGACAGACCGCCTCTGAGGATGGCGCAGGAGGAATGAAGGCAGGAGACGGCGCCGAGAAGGGAGCTGAACGGACGGAGGCAGGTAAAGGGGACGTCTCTACCCCGAGCCGGGAAACCGCGTGCCTGCCCCAGCTCCCCGTCGCAGAGCCCGAAGTTCCCCCTGCCGTGCCCGTCGCTGCATCGTCACCGCCGCCGACTAGGCCTCAACCGGAAACCGCGGCCGCGACCCCTGTGACGTCACACGCCTCGACCTCGAGCGTGGCCAAGCAGGAAATACCACCGGCCTGGTCGCAAGGCCTAGTACCTCCGGGCGCCGCAATACCAACAGCGCCCCCTACCTCCGCGGAGCCACCGGCCTGGCCGCAGGGCCGAGTAACCACGGGCGCCGCCGTTCTTACGGTGCCCTTTTCCTTTAGCGTGCCCCAAGCCTGGTCGCAAGGCCTGGTCAACCCGGGCGCCGCTACCACCACAGCGCCCATAGCACCTAAAGTACCGCACCTGGGTGAGGACCTGTTCGCCCAGCATACGTGCCCGGATGGGCAGCCCTTCATATGGCCACCGGAGTTTCACCATCCCCGACTCCGGAAAGAGAGACCCCTAGATGAACCCCTGATTCCGGTTCCGAAGCCCGCAAGGAGGACCTCGCCCCCGCTGGAGGAGGCACAGTTCGAGTGGGACCCCACTGGAGAAGACCTCATGGGGTTCACTTAGGAGACTCGGGCGGCCGCAGCGGAGCGTGCAGAGTGCTGCCGGCAGCAGCTCGAGGTCTTCGAGAGGGAGCGGAGAGAGAGGCGGGTCCGGGAACAGCAAGCGCAGATAAGGAGCGCGGAGCAGAAGAGCCGGACCAGGAGGAATCCCCGTGCAGCTCATGGTCCCCCTTCCACCGGGACTGTGATAAAATTCAACATGCAGCATGGGTGGGGCTTCATTAGAGACCATCATACCCCCGGCGACGTCTTTGTGACCCGCAGAGACGTAGAAAGCCATCTGCCGGAGGGACACAGAGGTCGTGACCTGTATGTAGGGGACGAGGTCACCTTCACCCGGCACCAGTGTGCCAAAGGACCCTATGCCCTTCATGTACATCGCCTGACGGAAGAAGAGCTGCGGTGTGAGGGAGGTCAAGAGGACCCGGACGGGTCTGAAGCCTACCCTCAGGAAGGAGCAGGAGGGCATCGTCACCATTAAGAGGTGAACTGAAACTGTATATAGTTACCCGTAAGGGTATATGCCATGCTGCTTAATTAAAATGAGTTCCCCGTTGGGACAAGTGTGAACTGTTCCAGTGTGTCCCATCTCCCCACAGGCTGAGGACTGTGAACAGCCATTCCTTTTCCCCACTGGCTGAGGACTGAGAGCGGCCACCTCCCCTTGTATATAGTTGCGCTTTCTAAAGCGCCCCCTACCGGTTTTATAGGAAACTGTGTTTTTTCCAGAAGAGACTGTTGCACTTTACCCGGTCACAAGTTGCACCGTGGCCGGAGGAACAAGAATGTTTATAATGAAAAGTTTTTATATGAAGAGTTTATTGCTGCTGATGATATATATATATATGATGTTTTCTATGTTTATGTTTAAAAAAAAAAAAATTGTATGTTTTGGATGTTTATATTTTACAGCCCGAGGACGTGCTGTGATTTACCAGGGGGGAATGTAGCACCCTGAGGATTCGGCTGCTACAGGGGTATTGCACCTCAACCCAGAGGTGTGGTATTCCACTCCCGGGTAAGGATGGAGTGTGGAACTGAGCTCAGTTAGCTGCATGCACTACACACATCCCATTTCCGGGGAACAGACCGATGGTACTCCCACTAGAGAAATGTGCAGGTACGACAGTGTCTGTTCCTGGCTGGAGTGGGAGGGGGGTGGAACATCCCAGTAGTGTAGGGGCAGATAGGGGGAGCAGCCTGGGTAAAGCTAGGAGCTCATTGGGTGCTGGTCACCTGAGCTCACACATAGAGGGAGTATATAAGGTGGGCACCATCTTAGATCAGGGTCAGTCAGTTGTCGGTCAGTCAGTCTGTGAGACGTCAGTCTGTCTGAGAGCCTGAGAAGCAGAGCAGAGGAGAAGGAAGAGAGACCCAGAGGCGCAGAGGGGACCCCAAGATCCCAAAATAAGGACAAAAGGGTGAAGGGTCGGCAAAAGGGTACCGGATCCCAAGCTGGCAGAGGCTACAGCACACCTTAGCCAGGAACCGGAGGTCGTGGGCAGGATCTGCCACGACCACCCACTAAATCCACCCGGAAGGCAGACCAAGAATAGGGTCAGGGAACCCAGAGACAAGGGTTCACCAACAAGAGGCCCGAGGGAGCCGGACTTAGGTGGATCCCTGGTGGGAACGGCCAGAAGAAGGGAGAGTCAGAAAGGAGCTCAGGACCACACTCCGGAGTTGCCTGGGAGTTGACCGAGTCCAGGACCTGGTGGACGCAGCACGGCTTGGGTGGTCACTGCTGTACACAGTGACCCGAGCAACACCAGTAAGTAAAACCCTGGAACTGCATTTTATGCCTCTGAGTCTCTTTGCTGCACCTTCACAACCACCATCCTCCACGGCTGACCCCCTGAGGCTATACCCCTCCCGTTGGGGGTTATACTACCAAAGCTGCACACATACCAACAGCCTCAGCGGACCCTGCTGCAGCGGCGGCCTTTTGACCGCAAATCAACGGGTGGCGTAGTCGACACAAGGAACTCTAATAACATCTGTAGGACTGCCACACACTGAGTTTGACACCCTGGGCACGGACCGGGTCATAGCCACTCGGAGACTACAACCCCCATCTGATCCGGCTCCGGGTATCCCTAACAGCACTGGCCCAGGGGGCGCGTCACATGCAGGTGTCGGGGTCCTGGTCCACACTCCATCCTTACCTGAGAGTGAGATATCACACATCTGGAAGAGATGCAATACCTCTGTAGCAACCGAACCCCCAGGGTGCTACAATAGCAGCGTAACATAACCTCAAATCCAGTGTCTTTTCTTGGAAGGTGTATTCCCATGCACCTCTTCACACCTACACATGGGTATATGCTTCCTGATTTTGGCTATTTGTTCTTGTCCTCCTCCTTCTCCTCATCCTCCACCAACATATCACCAGGGTGACTGTGGTCCGTGATGCAACACCCACATAATTTTTTTAAAGGGTGTTTATGATGCCCGTAAAAAAAAAAAAATTATACAGTTCATGTATACCCCCCCAGGGGTAAATGTTTGTCATCCCATACACTTAGTGCATGGGCATAACAAGTATAGGAGGCCCGCTCCTTTCTAATGGGAAAAAAATTTTATGAGGCCCTCCTCCATGTCTCTTCCAAGGGGCATTGAAGTGCCTCCAAATTTTTGGCAGCCCTTGCATTTACTGCATAGGCCAACACTATGGGAGACTCTCTCCTTTCTAATGGGAATTTGACGTTACTGTGGCCCTGCTCTGTGTGTCTTTAAATTCTTAGTGGGGTTTTTCCTAAAATTGGTCAGCTGTTGGACTCACTGCATACCCTATAACTGTATAGCAGACCCTCTCCTTTCTAATGGGAACATGTCGTACTTGTTACTGTGGCCCTGCTCTGTGTGTCTTTAAATTCTTGGTGGGGTTTTTCCTAAAATTGGTCAGCCGTTGGACACACTACATACCCTATAACGGTATAGCAGACTCTTTCCTTTCTAAATAGAATTTGTCGCTACTGTGGCCCTGCTCTATGTGTCTTTAAATTCTTAGTGGGGTTTTTCCTAAAATTGGTCAGCCATTGGACTCACTGCATACCCTATAACTGTATAGCAGACTCTCTCCTTTCTAATGGGAATTTGTCATTACTGTGGCCCTGCTCTATGTGTCTTTAATTTCTTAGTGGGGTTTTTCCTAAATTTTGTCAGTCGTTGGACTCAATGCATACTCTATAGCTGTATTGCAGACCCTCTCCTTTCTAATGGGAATATGTCATACTTGTTACTATGGCCCTGCTCTATGTGTCTTTAAATTCTTAGTGGAGTTTTTCCTAAAATTGGTCAGCTGTTGCACTCACTGCATACCCTATAACCGTATAGCAGACCCTCTCCTTTCTAATTGGAACTTGTCGTACTTGTTACTGTGGCCCTGCTCTGTGTGTCTTTAAATTCTTAGTGGGGTTTTTCCTAAAATTGGTCAGCCGTTGGACTCACTGCATGCCCTATAACTGTATAGCAGACCCTCTCCTTTCTAATGGGAATATGTCATACTTGTTACTGTGGCCCTGCTCTGTGTGTCTTTAAATTCTTAGTGGGGTTTTTCCTAAAATTGGTCAGCCGTTGGACTCACTGCTTACCCTATAACTGTATAGCAGACCCTCTCCTTTCTAATGGGAATATGTCATACTTGTTACTGTGGCCCTGCTCTGTGTGTCTTTAAATTCTTAGTGGGGTTTTTCCTAAAATTGGTCAGCCGTTGGACTCACTGCATACCCTATAACTGTATAGCAGACTCTCTCCTTTCTAAATGGAATTTGTCATTACTGTGGCACTTCTCTATGTGTCTTTAAATTCTTAGCGGAGTTTTTCCTAAAATTGGTCAGCCGTTGGACTCATCCATACCCTATAACTGTATAGCAGACCCTCTCCTTTCTAATGGGAATATGTCATACTTGTTACTGTGGTCCTGCTCTGTGTGTCTTTAAATTCTTAGTGGGGTTTTTCCTAAAATTGGTCAGCCGTTGGGCTCACTGCATATGTGGCGCCCCTGAGGGTTCAGTCACCACAGAGGTACTGCACCTCACCCAGAGGTGTGGTGTCTCCCTTCTCTCAGGTAAGGAGGGAGTGCCGCATGGAACACCAAACACCTGCATCCAACACTACACTGCTCCAGGCCAGCTGGAGGGGCAACATGCAGAGCGCAGCTGCTGAACCCTGACCCTGGCTGGAGTGGGGGGAACCCAAAGGTAGGGGGAACCAGTAGTGGGTGTGGGTGGATGAAGTAGTTAGAGGGAGCACTTTGGTAGGAGTATAAGATAGGGAAGCCATCTTAGGGTGATGGTTAGCTAGTTCTAGAGAGCAGTTCAGAAGAACAGCTCGGGACAGTTCAGAAGAACAGTCCGGGAGCAGAGTCTCGTTAGGAGCTCTGCTCCACAAGTAGGGTCAAGTCTGGAGGCCCAGGAGGGGAGCAGGGAGTAGGCTCCGTTCTAAGAAAGGATCCTAGGAGGTACGGCGCGTGCAGGACGGCACCCGTACGCCCCGCATCTGTCAGAAGACAGTGGGATCGTAGCCGCATTCTAGTCCCTTGAGGGTGAAGCAAGTCTGTGTAACTCCGACGGACAGGAGGGACTTCAGAGTACCCGAACAGGATTGAGAGTGGGCAGCGCAGAGCAGGAGGGAGATAAACCAGTGTGGAGACGGTCAACATAGGAACACGAGAAGGTGGGGTTCTGCCAGGTATTCCCAAGCTGTCTGAGGAAGGATTGAACCCCTGCCCAGTGAACGCAGTGCGATGCAGGAGGCCTGCACCTGTACAGTGCACCTGTGGACTGTCTGAAGAATTGTGAGTAAAAATCTCTGATGACTGCATTGTACTGCCTCCATCCATTCTTTCATCGGCGCCATTGTTCCCCCTGCACTACAACGCCCAGCGCAACCCACGCTCTCTCACTACACTGCCCTTAGGCCGGCTCCACCTGTGGGGAGCCGTCCCATCACAAGCTGCCCTAAAATCTGCCTCAGAGGACTGTTGCAGCACTGGTGATCCTCACCAGACACCACAGGTGGCGTCACGAACTTTCTAAAAAATAACCCCTTTTGCACTGACCGCCCTGGGTCACAGACCGGGCCAGCCACCGTGATACTCCCCGCCAACCGGCATCCAGAGGCCCGGCTGCCGAGTGCCCCACGGCCCTAGGGGCGCATCAGACCTGGCGTCACGAACAGGATACATGACCAGCCCGTATTAGCGGGTGAAGTGTGCCTAAAGAATTGTGTTATGGTACTGAATGTGGCGCCCGCCCCAGAAGAACGGGTGCCATTATGTGTGTGCTAAAAGACAACAAAATGGCACCTCCCATAGAGGACCGGGTCCCGGAATGGCGCCAAAAGCATACCCTGGCCCTTGCAACGGTGACTGTCCGCATAGATGTGTCCGTCAAGGCAGGGAGGCCGTCACAGGGAGTGACCGACAGCAGATCGCCATGGGACCGCCCCCAAAAGAAGAGAGGAGGTGGAGAGAAGGAATGGAGACAAGGTGTGGCCTTAATCAGTCTGGCCAGACCGCACCTGGCAGCCAGGATGGAAGGATGCGAGGACCAAGCCTCCGCCTCTGGCCTGCTGGAATGTCAAGCGACTCCCCTCACCCTGGAGGGAGAAGCTGGGAAATTGTCCCCGGGGGATGCAGAGTTCATCCAGAATGAGGTCCTGGAGCTGGGCCAACAAGTGGAGTGGGCCCAGCAGGCAGCAGTCGCAAAGTGGAGGAGTGAGCTGCAAAGGTAATTGGCGGTATGGCAGAAGACAGCGCTGGATGTCTGCAGCAGCACCCCAGCCCCGGCTGAGCTTGCCGAGTACCAGGAGGCCGCAGATGACACAGGAGCAGGTAGGAAACTGTCCCCAGTCCCGGGCGCTGTATGCGCCGACCTCCTCCTGGGCCTCATCCACCAGCACTCCCCGTGTGCTGCCATACCCTGGCTGGAGCAGCTGTGCAGCCCGGAAACCTCCACCCCCGGGCGCTGAACCAGAGGATCCTCCCCCAAGTGCCCACCCGGAACCTCTAACCCCGAGCGCTGAAGACCGGAGCCTGCTGCTCGGTTCCCTCCCGGAACCGCCACCCCTGGCACCCGAGTGGGTATACGGCACACCGGTCTTTGATTGGTCCGCCCGGTTTGAGGACCAGCAGCCGTGCCCGCTCCTCCCGATACCAGCGCCCCCGGTTGCCTGCCCCAGCAGAGCAGAGTTATGCTGGGAAAAGCGGGGGGGGGACCTGATGGGGTTCTCACAAGAAACCGAGGCTGCCGCCTTGCAGAGAAAAGAGTTCTGCAGGCGTGAGCTCCGGCAATTGGAGAGGGAGCGACGTGCGCGGCAGGCACGCAGTGAGCGCCTGGAGGCCCGTGACAAGGCCGCCAAGGCGCAGGTCCGCCAGGCGGAGTCAGCCCACCCCAGCCCCCGCGAGGAAGGCCTCGTTGTGAAGTTCAACCTGAAGGCTGGGTGGGGCTTTATCATGAGTCCCGATTTCGAGAGGGACATATTTGTAAACCGGCGGGATGTGGAGCCCGAGTTGGAGGAAGGCCATCCCGACCGGAACCTGTGTCCGGGGGACCGCGTCACGTTCATCCCGCACCATGGTGAACGTGGCTGGTACGCCCTGCACGTGTATCGTGTCAGCAAGGACACACCCCTGCAGGAAATCCCTCATGACCCGGCTGGGTCAGGGAAGAATGAAAAGTACCCCAGGCAGGGTCCCCACTATTGATCCAGCAAGTGGGACTGAACATTGTTTATAAGTGTACAGTTGAAAAATAGCATTTTGCCTTAAGGGTGTGTTTACTTAAGTACCCGCCAGGGTAAATAGACTTGTAGGCTGGGGACAGTGAACGGCCAAGAACTTGCATTGTAAATAGTTCAGCACTTCTTAAAGTGCACCCTATTGGTTTTATAGTAATAACCATGATCACAGAACAAAAACCCATTTGGCGTGGCGGAAGCCGTAGTCCAACTCCAGGATCACCTATGCCCTGCAGCCACGCCCAGGGCCTACGTTGAGGGTTTGTGGACAGGTCCCTCATGCTGCTACTTGTTGCACTTAATGAAGAAGGAAAATGTTATTTAAGAAAGTTTTATAATGTCTTTGAAAAATGTAACTTGTAACGTTTAAGGAAGATATGCCTCCCATAAAGGGAAGAAATGTTGAGTTTTACAATCATATATGCGGATGTGTGGCACCCCAGGGGTCTGGTTGCCACAGTAATAGAAATATTACGTCTGAGAGCAGGTGGGAGGTTTCTCTGGTCAGGAGCCCTAAGCATGCAACACTTCCTGCCCAGACCTGGGAGGGGAGGAATCTGCCCTTATAAACTGGGTCTGGGGCGGGATTAGTGAGTCCAGTCAGAGCCTGGAGACAGTTCCAGACACAGGGAGAGTTACAGCAGGAGCTCTGTAGGAGCAGTAGCTGAAGACCAGGGGCTGGAGCTGAGCTGAGCTCGCCCTGGCAGAAGAAACCAAGTACCGGACACCGGAGTCCGAGGCTGTGGGGACTGATATCCACCCAGCAGCAGAAACCAGCCGGCAGGGGATTCCAGGTCCTCTGGCCATAGAAGCCCGGAGGCTCAGTCACAAGGAAGGGACCAGCACCGCCATCCAGGAGCGGAGGCTAACAGAAGGCCCCAAGTCACCAGCCATACGGGTGAGCACCACACGGTATACTCAGGGACGTGGGCTACTTCTCCCCACTTACAGCAAGGTAGCCAGAAAGAGTGGAGGTAGACGGGGAGGCCTACAACTCCACCTGGCCAGGGGAACTCCTGTTTGCTCGCAGACTGACCAGGCCCCTTATGTTAGCCAGTACTCCCGGAAGGGTCTGCCTTAATATCACCAGTAAAGACCCTGAACTGCACTGCAAAGACTCTGAGTCGTTCCTGCTTCATCGCCGCACCAGCACTACTAGTGCTGGGACTCCCGTGCACTATCACCCTCACCATCAACTACACTGCCCTGGGGCTCCACTCTTCCCGTGGGGAGTCACACTACCTCAGCTGCACACACCATCAGCCCCAGCGGTCTGCCTTGCAGCGGCGGTCCGCGCTGACCGCAATCTACGGGTGGCGTAGTCGGACAATTAACCTAAAACCCCCACAAAATACCGCCATCGGCCTGACCACCCTGAGCCATGGGATCGGGTCACCACCACGGATTCTACAACCCCCAGAGACCCGGCTCCGGGTATCCCACACACGTCCACACTAGGCCCAGGGGGCGAGTCAGCTTTGGCGTAGTCGGCAGGATTTCGTGCCCGCAACCACCGGGAACTGCGCGCCTTCAAAAGACTGTCCTACCTGCCGTGGTGAAGGTCCCCGCCATCCGGAGCCGTTTCCCGCCATCTTCAGTCAGTTCCCGCCATCCGGAACCGTTTCCCGCCATCTGCAGTCGGTTCCCGCCATCTTCAGTCGTTTTCCCGCCATCAGACGCCATCTTCAGGACGCCGCGCGGGAAGAAGAGGGGTGTGGACGCCGAAAGCGCGCGAGACCCGAAGCTCCGCCTCACGCATCGACGCTGCGCAAGGTCCTGGAAGGGAGAGAGAGCGACGCTGATGTCACCAGAGCGCGAAGCAAGGTCCTCCGCCCTGACGATCGTCTGCGGAGCCGCGGCCTACGGAGAAGAAGCAACAGAAGGTAGGCCACACTTAACTAGGGGGGAGGAAGATGATGGATACGGAGGGACACTCTACCACCAGCGCGGCCGCTGCCGCAGTAATGCCATTTACAATGCCCTATATCCCCGGAGCGGCCTGGCTGCCCCAGTACTCAGGGGAGTCGCATACCCTAAGCGACTTTAAAGAGAGACTGTACAGCCTGTTTAAGGTATACCCCCTGACAGAAGGACAAAAAGTGAGCATATTGGTAGGCCAGCTAACCGGGGCAACCCAACGTGAAGTAAAGTCCTGGTCAGTCCGGGACAAGGAGACTGTAAAAGAGATCTTAACCCGTCTGAGAGACACTTTTGATACCCGTACCTCAGCAGAGATCAAAATGAAATTCTATGGGTGCAAGCAGCGGGCCCAAGACAGTATAAGAGACTATGCTTTGAATTTGCAAGAGGCCCTGGGAGCCATTAAACAGGCAGACCCTGACAGTGTGCGGAATGCAGATGAACTGTTAACTGAGCAATTCATTGAGGGTCTGCTGTTCAACGCCCACCGAACCCAGTTACGTGCAGTGGCCTTGCAGAACCCTGGTTTAGACCTTGCAAAGTTCTAAGACAGGGTCATCCGGGTGCTCCGAGAACCGGCATCGGGTAGCGCTGTAACCCACCGACGCCCTGCTATTACCTATCACCAGGAGGCGGCGACCTTGTCTACAGAGTCTGTAGGAGCTGGTGCGCAGGCTTTGGATAACAACCCGGCTACAGACCTGCACCATCAGGTCCAAGAGCTAACCAAAAGCGTAGCCACGCTAACCAGAACTGTGCAGTCTTTACAGGTTTCCCCTCCAGGAAAGATCCAGCTGGCATCCGGACCGGAGGACATCCCGTGGCGCCGACAGAGGAGGATCCCATCGTCCAGAGGAAGACCCAGCGACAGATACAACGAGGACGGACAATCCATCTGCCGCCGCTGCAATCAACCCGGACACATGGCAAGGTACTGTCATTTAAACGGGCACAACTTGGGGTAGAGGGCCAACCCCCAGGCATAAGATCATCAGGCCCATCGAACTGGCGTGATAAATACATAGGGGGACGTCCGGTCTTGCCTGTGGTACTGGATGGCATTCCTATGAGTGCCCTATTGGACACTGGGTCACAAGTGACTACCATCCCGTACGTGCTCTTTAAGCGGTACTGGAATGACTCGGACATAACCCGCTACCCAGATGACGACCTGAGTATCATCGCCTGCAATGGTCAGCCCGTGCGGCAGGTGGGATTCAAGGAGGTGACCATTAAGGTCGGTAAAGTCGAACTGGCGGCACAAGGACTGATTATTGTGGACATAGACCGTCATGAGAGCCACCCTAGAATAACCTTGGGAACTAACGTGATTGAAAATTGTCTTGTAGAGGTGATTCTCATTTTACAGCAGGTTGCCAAGAACGCCAGTTCCAGCCAGCAGCATGTGCTCCAAAAAGAGATCCGGGCACTGATGAAGCAGCAACAAGTGGAACTATCTGGTGGTGAGATAGGTAGCGTGAGAATGTGTGACCCGTTCCCTATTGCCATGCCCCCGAAAAGTGAGATGATGATCTGGTGCCGGGCAGCTATTGGTCTAAGAGGTAGAGACTACCAAGCAATGGTAGAACCCGTCTACTCAGACAGTAGGCCCACCATTTTGACAGCACGGGGGGTGGTCGATGTACGCCATGGGAGGGTGCCCGTCCGCATCATAAATATCGGGGAGAGAGAAGTATACCTGCCCCGGTATGCCACGCTAGCCAAATTGTTCACCATAAACCAAAATTCTGTAAGGGCCGTGGAACCCTTGCCTCCATCTCAACCAGAGGAAGGTAACGGCTCTAAGAAACAAATGGAGGACTGGTGTCAGCAACTGCATTTGGGTACTGACTCCACTCCCTCACACCAAAAACAGGGAGTCTACCGGGTGGTTCAGGAGTACGAAAGAGTCTTAGTAAACACCCGCTAGACTTCGGGCGAGTAAAGGGGGTAGAACATCACATCCCCACAGGAGACCATCCGCCCATAAAGGAAAGATACCGACCTGTACCCCCTGCACACTATCAGCATGCAAAAGGGATGTTGCGGGACATGAAGGAGGCTGGGGTAATCAGGGACAGCTGTAGCCCCTGGGCAGCTCCACTAGTTCTAGTGAAAAAGAAGGACAACACCATGAGAATGTGTGTAGACTACAGAAAGGTCAACCGTATCACACACAAAGATGCGTACCTGTTACCTAGGATAGAAGAATCTTTAGCTGCATTAAAATCTGCTAACTTCTTCTCCACTTTGGATCTTACTAGCGGGTACTGGCAGGTTCCTGTAGCAGAGGCAGACAAGGAGAAGACGGCATTCACCACCCCGATGGGCCTCAGTGAATTCAACTGTACGCCGTTCGGACTCTGCAACGCACCAGGAACCTTCCAACGGTTGATGGAATGCTGTCTGGGACACTGGAATTTCGAGATGGTCCTGTTATACCTGGACGATGTCATGGTCTATTCCAAAACCTACGAGGACCATCTGAAACACCTGGCAGAAGTGTTTGACACCCTGGCAAGCTACGGCCTCAAGGTGAAACCCTCCAAGTGTCATCTGCTGAAACCAAAGGTGCAGTACCTGAGACACGTGGTGAGTGCTGACGGAGTGGCTCCCGACCCGGATAAGATCACCGTGATTAAAGACTGGCCAAGACCTTCCAGCATAAAGGAAGTGCGTCAGTTTCCCGGGTTGGTAGGCTACTACCGAAGATTCATTCCCGGTTTCACCAAAATGGCAGCTCCTATGCAGGACCTCCTGATAGGCCAATCCAGGAAGGCCAAAAACCAGAAGCCGCCCTTCAGATGGGAAAAGCTGGAAGAAGAGTCCTTCCTCCAGCTGAAGATGGCCCTCACGGGGGATGAAATCCTGGCGTACCCTGACTACAGCCAGCCCTTTATCCTCCACACGGACGCGAGCAACATCGGGCTAGGAGCCGTACTGTCCCAGATCCAGCAGGGGAAAGAACTGGTAATTGCTTACGCCAGCCGAAAACTACGGCCCACAGAGAGAAACCCTGAGAATTATAGCTCATTCAAGCTAGAGTTCCTGGCAGTGGTGTGGGCAGTGACCGAATGTTTCAAGCATTACCTTGCCTCTTCCAAGTTCACCGAGTACACGGATAACAACCCGTTGACACACCTGGACACTGCAAGACTTGGTGCCCTGGAGCAGAGATGGATGGCCCGCCTGTCCAACTATGAATTCACCATCAAATACCGGGCGGGACACTCAAATGCCAACGCGGATGCCCTGTCCAGAATGCCAAACTTACCGGACGTAGGGGAAGATCCAGAAGAACTGGAAGAAGTCGAACTCCCTGCGTTCCACCGTCATGAGATTACCCTGTATTCCCACCGTGTAAGGGACAGACGCTCTGCCACGTTCAATCCCTTACCCCACTACAGCTGGGCGGAGACACAAGACAGTGATCCCGCAGTCCGTCTGGTGATGGAAATGCTAACACAGGCTGATGCCCGTCTTGACCCAGACGCTCCGGAGGAGACCAAGCAACTGTGGAAGGAGAAAAGCAGGCTGTTTCTTTACAAGGAGAAGCTGTGCCGGAGAATGGTCAACTCTAGAACACATGAGCTGACCTGGCAGGTAGTGGTCCCAAGACGAGATGCGGCTATGGTTCTGGAAGCGTACCACGACGGAGCAGGACACTTCGGATGGAAAAAGCTGGAGTTCTTGTTGCGTGAATGGTTCTACTGGGTAGGCATGAGAGGAGCCATCGAGAGGTGGTGCAGAGACTGTGGCCCGTGCAACCTAAGAAGAAAGGACCGTGCCAGCCTGAAGAGTCCCCTGCAGCCCATCATCACCAGGCAGCCACTGGAACTGGGAGCCCTGGACCATGTGAAACTGGCTCCAAGCAAATCTGGGTACGTCTACGCCCTCACCATTGTAGATCACTACTCCCGGTTTCTAGTGGTGGTCCCTGTCATGGACTTAATGGCCCAAACAGCAGCCAGGGCCTTCCAGCTGCACTTCTGCCATCCACACGGGTACCCGGAGCAAGTGCTGACGGACCATGGACCAGCCTTCGAAGCGGAGGTCTTCCAGGAGTTCTGCAATCTGTATGGCTGCAGGAAGATAAGAACAACGCCCTATCACCCTCAGACCAACGGACTATGTGAGAAAATGAACCAGGTGGTGAAAGACTTGCTAAAAACGTTGCCCCTGGAGGAACGCAGTCTGTGGCCTGAAAAACTGCCTGATTTGGTGGACTTGTACAATCACATCCCCGTAGGGTCCACCAACTGTACCCCGGCTTACCTAATGAGAGCAAGACCTGGTAAGCTGCCTATTGACCTGGATATGGGAGTCCTGACACATGAGGACACCTCACCAGAGGCAGACTAGGATACAGAACGGCAGCAGCAGTATCGGAAAGTACAGGAAAGCGTCGAGCGAAGTCTGTCTCAAGCAAGAGAAAGGCAAGAGAAGGCTTATAACAAGCATGCTCCCGCTGTTCCCCTGGTACCTGGAGAGCAGGTCTTGAAGAGAAAGAAACGGCTCCACAAGTTGGATGACCAGTGGGAGAAGGACCCGTACACCGTACTGCCCTCAAGTCATGAGAACCCAAAAGTATGTATCATCATATCATCAGTAAGGATGGAGGAGAGACCAAAGTCATTGTCTCCAGAGACCACCTGAAGAAGTGTCCCGAGCAGCTGCAAAGCCCTGAAGAAGATCAAGAAGACCCTCAACCCGCAGAGGAAAGGGAAGAAATGATCAGTACCGTACTCGGAGACTTTCCCCGGTCCTGGACTCAAATCAACAACGCAGTCGTGGTACCCGTCCTCACCTTTCTCCAGCCAGCCCCTCAAGGGCCTACTGAAGAACAGGTAGAGTCAGAAGAGCAGCCAGCCCAGGAGGCAGAAGAATCCATACCAGCAGCCCAGGAGAATCAACCCTCTGTTAGTAGTGTGCCTGCCGTGCCCCTGGTAAGCCAAAGAGTACGCAGAAAGCTGCCAGACCTACCCGTAACACCTTCTACACCCTGTAGTGCAGAACCAGATAGTGGGTTACGTAGGTCCACCAGGAGCACTAGAGGACAGATGCCCGCTCGCTGGAGAATCTAAAATGTAATCTGTAAATTGCAAATGTTGAAAATGGTTTATGTTTTTGTTACCTGGTTACTAATTATGTTTCTCTAGTTACCCTGCAGGTTTATTTGGACTGACAGGTTATGGACGCTGAGTAACCGGAACTACATTGTAGATAGTTGCACCTTGGTGCCTCTTGCGAAGATGGCCGCGGAAGAGAAAACCTGTCTGGCGTGGCCTCCTTGTGGCCCAAAGTAGCTAGCCTCAGCCTTGCAGACACGCCCAGGGCCAACGCTTGGGGTTTGCTTTGGACAGGTCCCCTACTCTGTGCCAAGACTTCACCTTGTTGGGTGACATGGACACCCGGTTACGGACACACCGTGACCTCTAAAGACTAAAGCTTCTAGTATATATGTTGTTGTATTATTGTTTATACCCTGTATTTGTGTTTTCTTAAAAATGTGTTTAGTCCCGGAGTACTAAAATTCACTAGGGGGGAATGTGGCACCCCAGGGGTCTGGTTGCCACAGTAATAGAAATATTACGTCTGAGAGCAGGTGGGAGGTTTCTCTGGTCAGGAGCCCTAAGCATGCAACACTTCCTGCCCAGACCTGGGAGGGGAGGAATCTGCCCTTATAAACTGGGTCTGGGGCGGGATTAGTGAGTTCAGTCAGAGCCTGGAGACAGTTCCAGACACAGGGAGAGTTACAGCAGGAGCTCTGTAGGAGCAGTAGCTGAAGACCAGGGGCTGGAGCTGAGCTGAGCTCGCCCTGGCAGAATAAACCAAGTACCGGACACCGGAGTCCGAGGCTGTGGGGACTGATATCCACCCAGCAGCAGAAACCAGCCGGCAGGGGATTCCAGGTCCTCTGGCCATAGAAGCCCGGAGGCTCAGTTACAAGGAAGGGACCAGCACCGCCATCCAGGAGCGGAGGCTAACAGAAGGCCCCAAGTCACCAGCCATACGGGTGAGCACCACACGGTATACTCAGGGACGTGGGCTACTTCTCCCCACTTACAGCAAGGTAGCCAGAAAGAGTGCAGGTAGACGGGGAGGCCTACAACTCCACCTGGCCAGGGGAACTCCTGTTTGCTCGCAGACTGACCAGGCCCCTTATGTTAGCCAGTACTCCCGGGAGGGTCTGCCTTAATATCACCAGTAAAGACCCTGAACTGCACTGCAAAGACTCTGAGTCGTTCCTGCTTCATCGCCGTACCAGCACTACTAGTGCTGGGACTCCCGTGCACTATCACCCTCACCATCAACTACACTGCCCTGGGGCTCCGCTCTTCCCGTGGGGAGTCACACTACCTCAGCTGCACACACCATCAGCCCCAGCGGTCTGCCTTGCAGCGGCGGTCCGCGCTGACCGCAATCTACGGGTGGCGTAGTCGGACAATTAACCTAAAACCCCCACAAAATACCGCCATCGGCCTGACCACCCTGAGCCACGGGACTGTGTCACCGCCACGGATTCTACAACCTCCAGAGACCCGGTTCCGGGTATCCCACACACGTCCACACTAGGCCCAGGGGGCGAGTCAGATGCATCTAAAAATTTGCATGTCATTTATACCCTGTTTTACTCTGTTCCAGCCCGCGGACGTGCTGTGTTTTACCGGGGGGGAATGTGGCGCCCCTGAGGGTTCAGTCGCCACAGAGGTACTGCACCTCACCCAGAGGTGTGGTGTCTCTCTTCTCTCAGGTAAGGACGGAGTGCCGCACGGAACCCCAAACAACTGCATCCAACACTACACTGCTCCAGGCCAGTTGGAGGGGCAACATGCAGAGTGCAGTTGCTGAGCCCTGACCCTTGCTGGAGTGGGGGGAACCCAAAAGTAGGGGGAACCAGTAGTGGGTGTGGGTGGAGGAAGTAGTTAGAGGGAGCACTTTGGTAGGAGTATAAGATAGGGAAGCCATCTTAGGGTGATGGTTAGTTAGTTCTAGAGAGCAGTTCAGAAGAACAGCTTGGGACAGTTCAGAAGAACAGTCCGGGAGCAGAGTCTCATTAGGAGCTCTGCTTCACAAGTAGGGCCAAGTCTGGAGGCCCAGGAGGGGAGCAGGGAGTAGGCTCCGTTCTAAGAAAGGATCCTAGAGGGTACGGCGTGTGCAGGACAGCACCCGTATGCCCCGCATCTGTCAGAAGACAGAGGGATCGTAGCCGCATTCTAGTCCCTTGCGAGTGAAGCAAGTCTGTGTAACTCCGACGGACAGGAGGGACTTCAAAGTACCCGAACAGGATTGAGAGTGGGCACCGCAGAGCAGGAGGGAGAAAGACCAGTGTGGAGACGGTCAAAATAGGAACACGAGAAGGTGGGGTTCTGCCAGGTATTCCCAAGCTGTCTGAGGAAGGATTGAACCACTGCCCGGTGAACGCAGAGCGACGCGGGAGGCCTGCACCTGTGCAATGCACCTGTGGACTGTCTGAAGAATTGTGAGTAAAAATCTCGGATGACTGCACTGTACTGCCTCCGTCCATTCTTTCATCGGCGCCATTGCACCCCCTGCACTACAACGCCCAGCGCAACCCACGCTCTCTCACTACACTGCCCTGAGGCCTGCTCCACCTGTGGGGAGCCGTCCCATCACAAGCTGCTCTAACATATGCCTCAGAGGACTGTTGCAGCACTGGTGATCCTCACCAGACACCACAGGTGGCGTCACAAACTTTCTAAAAATAACCCCTTTTGCACTGAGCACCCTGGGTCACGGACCGGGCCAGCCACCGTGATACTCCTCACCAACCGGCATCCAGAGGCCCGGCTGCCGAGTGCCCCACGGCCCTGGGGGCGCGACACATACCCTATAACTGTATAGCAGACCCTCTCCTTTCTAATGGGAACATATTGTACTTGTTACTGTCGCTCTGCTCTATGTGTCTTTAAATTCTTAGTGGGGTTTTTCCTAAAATTGGTCAGCTGTTGGACTCACTGCATACCCTATAACCGTATAGCAGACCCTCTCCTTTCTAATGGGAACATGTCATACTTGTTACTGTGGCCCTGCTCTGTGTGTCTTTAAATTCTTAGTGGGGTTTTTCCTAAAATTGGTCAGCCGTTGGAATCACTACATACCCTATAACTGTATAGCAGACCCTTTCCTTTCTAATGGGAACATGTCGTACTTGTTACTGTGGCCCTGCTCTGTGTGTCTTTAAATTCTTAGTGGGGTTTTTCCTAAAATTGGTCAGCCGTTGGACTCACTGCATACCCTATAACTGTATAGCAGACCCTCTCCTTTCTAATGGGAACATGTCGTACCTTGTTACTGTGGCCCTGCTCTATGTGTCTTTAAATTCTTAGTGGGGTTTTTCCTAAAATTGGTCAGCCATTGGACTCACTGCATACCCTATAACTGTATAGCAGACTCTCTCCTTCCTAATGGGAACATGTCGAACCTTGTTACTGTGGCCCTGCTCTATGTGTCTTTAAATTCTTAGTGGGGTTTTTCCTAAAATTGGTCAGCCTTTGGACTCACTGCATACCCTATAACTATATAGCAGACCCTCTCCTTTCTAAATGGAATTTGTTGTTACTATGGCCCTGCTCTATGTGTCTTTAAATTCTTAGTGGAGCTTTTCCTAAAATTGGTCAGCCGTTGGACTCACTGCATACCCTATAACTGTATAGCAGACCCTCTCCTTTCTAATGGGAACATGTCGTACTTGTTACTGTGGCCTTGCTCTATGTGTCTTTAAATTCTTAGTGGTGTTTTTCCTAAAATTGGTCAGCCGTTGGACTCACTGCATACCCTATAACTGTATAGCAGACTCTCTCCTTTCTAAATCTAATTTGTCGTTACTGTGGCCCTGCTCTATGTGTCTTTAAATTCTTAGTGGTGTTTTTCCCAAATTTTGGCAGCCCTTGCAGTCACAGCATGGGCATTACCACTATAGGAGACCCGCTCCTTTATAATGGGAACATTTTTTTTACTGAGACCCTCCTCTATGTCTCTACAAAGGGTTTTTTTGGTTGCGTCCAAATTTTTGGCAGCCCTTGCAGTCACTGAATACGCTATAACAGTATAGGAGACCCACTTGTTAATAATGGGAACAACAAAGCATAGCCGGCTGATGGCTCTCTAACAATAGCGAGGGCCGACTGCTGGCCTTTTAAGAATAGTAAGGGCCTTCGGATGTCCCTATAAAAATAGGCTTCTTGTCATTCAGAGTCCCTCAATCATAAATAAAACAGGATGTATTTGATGATGTGTCACACACCACATTGCCTGATAAGGTCGTAAAATGTTAAAATGTCAATTCCCGGTGAATGCATTTGTCTTAAAAAATAACGTAAAAAACAAAACAATAGGATCTTTCTTTAGTATAAAAAATAGCGTCACCAATTTAACCTCAATGTAATCACATTGTTCAGCTCCTGCACCTCCTCCTCCATCTCCGAAATGACCACATCAGTCACAAGCTGATAGCACTGCAGCACTGCCTTGGCCAAGCGGCAACAGGCTGTGCTGAAGATAACATGCTTAATGCTTAATTGACAAACCGCCCAGCGCTGCTGAGTTGTTGAAAGCTGTAACACAGCAGCCTGATCTGTGGCTCTCACCGCTGAACATACAGCCAGACATGGTTGTGTGTGACAATGGGCGGAACCTGGTGACGGAGAAATGACAGCCGGAGTAGATACAGTTTTCCTCTATGCCAGTCCTTTCACGGAGCTAAATACAACTTTCAGTAAAAAAAGCTGTGGACTGGCTCCATACCATCCCTGGCCACATTCACCTGTCCACGTGTTTGTGGGTAGGCGGTCCTTCCCAGTAAGTGCACCGGGGAGGGTAATGTTGTGGGACCCGTGCTTGCGGAAGGTGGAGACGATACCGGGAAAAATAATGGCGGCTGGGGACCGAGTATGGATACCCGGTCACCGCCGCCATAAGATTGTGGACAGCTTCCGCCTCCACGACCCTAAAAGGCCATATTTCAAGTGCAAGCAGCTGCCCTGAAATCTGGCAGTTTAGTGTTGCGGCCTGTGGGTGGCTGGCTGGCTGGCTGCATACTTGTGCTTGCATTCCAAGTAACAGAAAACTAAGCAGATGGTGGCCTCTATCATCATCGTGGCCTCACCTCGGCACTATGAACTCTCGTGAAGGAGAAGCCAGGGCCCACCGGAGGAGTCTCCGGTTCTCTGGAGGGCCCGTCCAACCCTGCCGAGAAGCAGCCCTGGCTAAGAAAAGTGTGGGGGAAGGTTCCCGAACACTTTATGGCTGCTTTTTTGATGTGGATCGGACATGCTTATGCATGTTATTTCTTAAACCGCATTGCAGATATGGCCATTGTCCAACTCTGTATTCATGAAATTAAATGCGCAAAGAAAGATGTTTGTGTGTCAAAGCACCACCGACAATTACGAGTTAATGTTGGACGGGCTGCCATTGCTTCTGCAACAAGCTGCATTAGAGGACTTCCTGGGAGAAATAACACTCAGGGTAGATGCGGTTTCCCTCTATGCCAGTCCTTTCACCGAGCTAAATACAACTCTCAGCAAAAAAAGCTGTGAACTGGCTCCATACCGTCCCTGGCCACATTCACCTGTCCACGTGTTTGTGGTTAGGCGGTCCTTCCCAGTAAGTGCACTGGGGAGGGCACGGTTAATGTTGTGGGACCCGTGCTTGTGGAAGGCGGAGACGACACCGGGAGAGACAGTGGCGGCTGGGGACTGAGTATGGACACCCGGCCACCGCCGGCATGAGGTTATGAAAAGCTTCCGTCTCCACGAGCCTAAAAGGCCACATTTCAAGTGCAAGCAGCTGTCAAAAATTGGCAGTATCGTATTGCAGCTTGTGGGTGGGTGGCTGGCTGAATACTTGCGCTTGCATTCCAAGGAATGGGGTAGGGACAACTGAACGCTGCACTGTGACAAGGACATGGACAGTGATTGTTGCAAGTCTGCAATGACAGGTGCATGGCGGGAGGAATTTTCGCATGCGCCAAGGATCACTTATGATGGGCACACTTTTAGACAGTGACCTGGGAGTCAGAAATGCTTCCAGAGGTCTTCCCCATGCTGTTCCCATATCTTTTCAGCACTGTATGCATGTGTCTGATGAGGTGTCACACACCACATGGCCAGATAAGGTTGTAAAATGTTAAAATGACATTTCGCAGCGAATGCATTTGTCTTTGTTGAAAGCAATGCAAAAGTGCAAAAATGCTACGTGTGAACATAGCCCAAGGTGTGGAGGAGTATTTTTGGTTTTGGTTATTTATTTTGCCTTATTTACAAGTCATTACTCTGGGAAGGATGTTCCTTAATATATTTCCCAGGAAAATCCATTTTGGTTTTGTTTTAGTATGTTTTATTGTGAATCTGTAAAAGTGGCGTAATACTCTGACAACGTTGTTGACAGCAGTGACCTGGGTTTCAGAAATGCTTCCAGGGGTCTTCCTCATGCTGTTCCCATGTCATTTGAGCACTGTTCCCATCGATTTGGGCAATTTTTAGGCCCTCTACAGACCACCGGGGGTGAGCCGCCTGAAAAATGCTCGAGTTTCCCATAGACTAACATTGGGCTCGATACTCGGGTTGAGCACTCGAGTTTTCAAATTTGCTCGACCCGAGCAACGAGTACCCGAGCATTTTAGTGCTCGCTCATCACTATTAATTAGTTATCCTCTCTATTCTCTCCCCCCGGTCTTGAGGCACGTGGGACATTGGGTGGGAGAATGTGTGAAAGTAGGTGGACTTATACCGATTAAAAACGTGTGGGGTGCATCTGCAACAAGCAGTATATTTGTGGGTTTTAAGGTGCCTATTGATGAACAACATGTCTTCCTAAGGGGAGTCTTTGTCCCTATCCCTACAATGGGTGCCATCTTGGGGCCAAGGTGCCACCATAGGCCAAAACCAATTCAGGTAATTGCTTCTCGGCCTTTTGGCTAAGATCAAGTATAGTATCTTTTCTTATCAGTTTAATATCAGATACGTCCCCTATACATCCGCCTATTTTCATACATTCTCCTCTCCCCCTAATGTCCCACGCGCCTCAAGACTGGGAAGGGTGGGGGTAGAGAGGGTAACTAATTATTGAACAAACGAGCAGCGGTCCCCCCTGCTTCCCAGTCTGTAGTCTCCCTACAGACTGAAGCTGGCTGCTGCAGCACAGCTAGATAAAAGCCAGGAGCCCATTATGACACGTGCAATGTCTGTTCCATTCTTCCATTCTTGCACTATTCCATTGTCCCATTGTTAGTGGGCAATGGAACAATGGGACAGTGGAATAATGCAAGAATGGAAAAATGGAACAGACATTGCATGTGTCATAATGGGCTCCTGGCTTTCATCCGGCAGTGCTGCAGCAGCCAGCTTCAGTCTGTAGGGAGCCTACAGATTGGGAAGCAGAGGGGACCGCTGCTCGTTTGTTCAATAATTAGTTATCCTCTCTACCACCCCCCGGTCTTGAGGCGTGTGGGACATTGGGGGCGAGAATGTGTGAAAATAGGTGGACTTATGCAGATTAAAAAAGTGTGGGGTTCATCTGCAACAAGCAGTATAGTTGTGGGGAGTCTTTGTCCCTATCCCTACAATGGGTGCCTTCTTGGTGCCAGGGTGCAGCCATAGGCTAAAACCAATTCAGGTAATTGCTTCTTGGCCTTTTGGCTAAGATCGGGTGCAGTGATTTAATGGTTGCTGTGCTTGATCTTGGCCTGGGGTGTCTGGGGTACCTGACTTGTTGGCCTTGGGGGATCGTTCTCACCTAACGGTGGGGACTTCACCCCCTTGCTGCTATTGGCAGGTCGGCTTAGTCCTCGGACAACAGGGACCCAACATGGCATCCGCTAACAATTTGAGCCGATTTTCCATTCAATTTGTTAGCGGACACCATATTGCATTTGGAGAGTCCCTGTGTGCCCAAACATTGGAGATCCCCCACAAGTGACCCCATTTTGGAAACTAGACCCCCCAAGGCACCTATCTAGATGCATAATGAGCACTTGGAACCCCCAGGTGCTTCACAAATTGATTCGCAAAAATGAAAAAGTATTTTTTTTCCCACTTTTTCATTTTTACGAATCAATTTGTGTAGCACCTGGGGGTTCCAAGTGCTCATTATGCATCTAGATAGGTGCCTTGGGTGGTCTAGTTTCCAAAATGGGGTCACTTGTGGGGGAGCTCCAAAGTTTAGGCACGCAGGGGCTCTCCAAACGCAACATGGCGTCCGCTAACAATTTGAGCCGATTTTCCATTCAATTTGTTAGCGGACACCATGTTGCATTTGGAGAATCCCTGTGTGCCCAAACATTGGAGCTCCCCCACAAGTGACCCCATTTTGGAAACTAGACCCCCCAAGGCACCTATCTAGATGCATAGTGAGCACTTGGAACCCCCAGGTGCTTCACAAATTGATTCGCAAAAATGAAAAAGTATTTTTTTTCCCACTTTTTCATTTTTACGAATCAATTTGTGTAGCACCTGGGGGTTCCAAGTGCTCATTATGCATCTAGATAGGTGCCTTGGGTGGTCTAGTTTCCAAAATGGGGTCACTTGTGGGGGAGCTCCAAAGTTTAGGCACGCAGGGGCTCTCCAAACGCAACATGGCGTCCGCTAACAATTTGAGCCGATTTTCCATTCAATTTGTTAGCGGACACCATGTTGCATTTGGAGAATCCCTGTGTGCCCAAACATTGGAGCTCCCCCACAAGTGACCCCATTTTGGAAACTAGACCCCCCAAGGCACCTATCTAGATGCATAGTGAGCACTTGGAACCCCCAGGTGCTTCACAAATTGATTCGCAAAAATGAAAAAGTATTTTTTTTCCCACTTTTTCATTTTTACGAATCAATTTGTGTAGCACCTGGGGGTTCCAAGTGCTCATTATGCATCTAGATAGGTGCCTTGGGTGGTCTAGTTTCCAAAATGGGGTCACTTGTGGGGGAGCTCCAAAGTTTAGGCACGCAGGGGCTCTCCAAACGCAACATGGCGTCCGCTAACAATTTGAGCCGATTTTCCATTCAATTTGTTGGCGGACACCATGTCGCGTTTGGAGATCCCCTGATGTGCCTAAACAGCTCCCCTACAAGTGACCCCATTTTGGAAACTATACCCCTCAAGGATGTTATTAAGGTGTATAGTGAACATTTTGAACCCAGAGGTACGATACAGAATTTGATAACATTAGGTCATCATATTGAATAAGTTGTCATTAGTCTTGAGCGCAAGTGCTCGCTACTTGAGTTTGTATCGGGTACTCAGGTATGCACCATGTACTGCGTGTGCTCGAGTGACATGCTCGAGTTCCCGCCCGGATGTTTCACGGCTATTAGACACCCAAAAAAAAACATGCGGGTATCGCTCGTGCATGGCAGGCAATCCCCGCAAAGTTTTTTGGGCCGTGAAGCATATGGGGCGGAGACTCGAGCATGTCACTCAAATACCCACGATACTCAATGCATACCAGAACACCCGATGCAAACTCAAGTAGCGAGCACTTGCGCTCAACACTAGTCGCCATATCGTCATCTTTTTTCTTACTTTTGAAAAAAATCCCAACCCCATCACAACCCTAACCCCAGCCCTAACCCCAACCCCAGCCCTAACCCTAACACAACCCTAACCATAGCACAACCCTAACCCTAGCACAACCCTAACCCTAGCACAACCCTAACCTGAGAGTTTATTTTTTACGCCGTTCGTCATGCGGTATAAGTGATTAGACGACCTTATTCTTTGGGTCGGTGAGACTACAGCGATACCAGAATCATATGGGGTTTTTATGACTGACAGCTGTCACACACTAAAAGACGCATTTTTTGTAAAATCTAGTTTTTGCATCGCCATATTTTGAGAGCTATAATTTTTCCAGATTTTGGCAGACAGTCATTTGACGGCTTGTTTTTTGCGGGATGAGTTGACGTTGTTATTGGTGCCATTTTCAGGCACGTGACATTTTTTGATCGCTTTCTATTCCGATTTTTGGGAGGCAGAATAAACAAAAACTAACAATTCAGGAATTGTTTTTTTTTTTACTTTTTTATTCTGTTCCGCGTGTGTTAAAATTGATAAGGCAGCTTTATTCTTCGGGTCAGTACGTTTACAGCGGTACCACATTTATATCGTATTTCTATGTTTTGCACTTTTACATAATAAAAGCAATTTTATAGAAAAAATAATATTTTAGCATAGCTTTATTCTGAGAGCTATAACTTTTTTATTTTTCGACTGATGGAGCTGTATGGTGGCTTGTTTTTTGCAGGACGAGATGACGTTTTTAGCGGTACCATTCTTATTTATATTTGTCTTTTTGATCGCGTGTTATTCCATTTTTTGTTTGGCGGTATGGTGATAAAGCATTGTTTTTTGCTTCATTTTTTTTTTTTTTTTTACCGTGTTCACTGAAGGGGTTAACTAGTGTAACAGTTTTATAGGTCAGGTTGTTCCGGATGCGGCGATACCAAATATGTGTACGTTTATTGTTTTTTTTTTGTTTTTTTTTATAATAATATTTATTGATGGGTACATTATATTTTTATTTTTGGTGGATTATTTTTTTTATTTTTTTTTAAATATTTTTACAATTTTTTTTTTATTTTTTTTTTCACTTTCTGATAGTTTTTATACTTTATTACTTTGTCCCACTATGGGACTTTCACTTTTTTTTCTCTGATCGCCTGCATGGCACAGGAATGCAGCACCATCCCTGTGCCATGCAGGCTGTCAGCGCTGGACAGGGAGAAGATTGTTTGGAGATGCACTGCGCATGTCCAAAAAATCTTCCTGCTGTCTGGTGACCCGGATGTTGTCATGACGACATCGGGTCGTCATGGCATCATCCTGGAAGCCACGGCAGACAGAGCTGGAAGCCGGAAGAGGAAGTGAGTATCTGCAATCACCTCCCCTTGCCACCGCAATGCTGCGATCGACTTCGATCGCAGCATCGCGGGGGTTAATGTGCTGGGAGCGGTGCGTGACCGCTCCCTGCACATAGTACCGGGTGTCAGCTGTGACAATCAGCTGACACCCGGCGGCGATCGCGCCCGCACAGCCTGTGTGCGCTCGCGATCGCCATGACGTACTAATACGGGTCTGGCTCTTAAGTCCCGGGGCACAGACGCGTATTAGTACGTCTAATGTTGTTAAGGGGTTAAAGAACGATATGTTTTTATTGTTTAAAGAAGCTTTTAATACTAATGAATTACCCCCACCTTGGAGGAGAGGTCTGGTGTCTTTAATATATAAAAAAGGGAACTGGCAGCCTATTATGCTTTTAAACCTTGATTATAAAATTTTAGCTAAACTCATTGCAGTCCGTTTAAAACCCTTTATAGCCAAATTAATTCACCCTAACCAGATATGCGGAGTTCCCGGAAGAACCATAGCTGAGTCCCTCAACATAATTAGGGATACCATATGGTATTCAAAAGAGAGAAGTCAAAACCTTGCTATTTTATCTTTAGACTTTGAGAAAACTTTTGACAGGTTATCGCATGAATATCTTTTTATGGTTCTTAAAAAAATGGCGTTTCCAGAGAAAACTTTAGCCCGCATTATGCTTTTATATCATTCTTGTTTTAGTCAAATTTCTGTAAATGGGTTTTTAACGAAGGGGGTTCCTCTATTATCTGGGGTGAAACAAGGGTGCCCTCTCTCACCACTGATCTTTATCTGTGTTATGGAACCACTATTAACCATACTGAGGAAAGATAAAGTAATTAAAGGGGTACCTATTCCTGGAAGTAGGGTATGCAACTTAAAGTCCTAAATTACATGGATGATGTTACCATACTATGTCCAGATTCCACATCTCTGAGGAGGGTATTGAGAAACACACAATTTTTCTGTGAAGCCTCAGGCTTTAAATTAAATATAGATAAATGTGATTGTTTTAATGTGGGTGGATGGGACTCCTCTTTGACCCCTGGGATAGTGATACAGAGAAATCACATAAAAATTTTAGGAATTATTTTTAACCAAGCCAATGAGGGGGGCCCTAACTGGAACTCTGCAATAGATAAAATAGAAAAAAAGATCTCATTTTGGAATTTAAGGAACCTTAGTATGGAAGGTAAAATTTTAATTATTAAAGCCGTTTTAATTCCCATTATGTTGTATGTTGCAATGGTGTTTCCCCCTTCCAATTTACAAATCAAGAAGGTAACAAGAATTGTGTTTATGTTTTTATTGGGTTCAAAAATGGAAAAGTTAAAAAGAGATCTGATGTACAAATGTAAATCTAATGGAGGTAAAGATGTACCCAATTTTTTTTTCCCTTTTTCTATATAAAGTATTTCTGCTTCTGTTTTAAGGTATTTAAATCTGATGGCATTTTTAGTTATTTTTAAAATATGCAGCAGGAATGATTTTGAAGAGGTGGTTTAGTCTACCTTTAAATTCTCCTGTGCTCCTCTGCCCCCCTAAACAGTATGTGATACTTGAGAAAACGGTTAGACTTTTAGGTCTCCAGGAATTGGAGTCTGATATATTGGGGGACCAAAGGAAGGTATCTATTGCTTGCAGACACTCTGAGGACACAATTCCTGTCTCCAATTTTTCACAGGCAAGGTCCAAAACGGTGTGGCGAAATGTGTACGGGAAATATCTGGCAAATGTACACAAGGACCTTGCCTGGGCTATCGTCCACCAGTGCCTCCCTACCCGTGAGTTTCAACATAGACGGGGGCTGGTGGCGAGAGCCAAATGTCCTAGAGATATATGCGGGGAAAGTGAGTCTGTATTGCATCTCTTTTGGAATTGTCCTTTTGCACAGGAGGTTTGGAGAAAGGTAGGCCCACTTTTAAAATGGGTATGTGGCCTGAAAGATTTTAATCACTTTTATGTCTTTTATGGTCTTTTTAAGTGTCCAAACTTTAAACAATTCAGAGTTGCCTGGATTATTATCAATTGTTTTAAAAATGTCATGTGGAAAGTTAGAAATATTTTACTCTTCAAACATGATCATATTGATTCAACAGACTGTATAAAAATTGCTTTAAGTGAAATGTATATTACTATTTCAGAGATAAAAACCTGTATGGAGCGAAAGAAGCAGCTTCAATGTAGTTTGTACAATTATGGAACACAATAAGTGGTTATTAAATAAATCTAAGTACATCCGTAATTATGATATTCTTAATTATGACAATGGTTTTATGATGGCAAATTGTGTTTTTAAAAACATTGAATTCATTATTATCATGTTTTATCATTTTATTGTAATGTTATAAATGTTCTTTTTTAAAACCTTTGTAAATATACTTTTGAATCAATAAAATTGCGTTGAAACCTTATCTTTTCTTATAAGTTTAATATCTGATACGTCCCCTAAATGCCCACCTATTTTCACACATTCTCCTCTCCTCCCTAATGTCCCGCGCTCCTCAAGACCGGGAAGGGTGGGAGGTAGAGAGGGTAACTAATTAATGAACAAAAGAGCAGCGGTCCCCCCTGCTTCCCAGTGTGTAGTCTCCCTACAAACTGAAGCTGGCTGCTGCAGAACAGCTAGATAAAAGCCAGGAGCTCATTATGAAACAAGCAATATCTTTTCCATTCTTCCATTCTTGCATTATTCCATTGTCCCATTGTTAGGGGGCAATGGAACAATGGGAAAATTGAATAATGCAAGAATGCAAGAATGGAAGAATGGAACAGACATTGCATGTGCCATAATAGGATCCTGGCTTTTATCTTGCAGTGCTGCAGCAGCCAGCTTCAGTCTGTAGGGAGCCTACAGACTGGGAAGCAGGGGGGACCATTGCTTGTTTGTTCATTAATTAGTTATCCTCTTTACCCCTTCCCCGGTCTTGAGGCGCGTGGGACATTGAGGGGGGGAGAATGTGTGAAAATAAGTGGACTTATGCACATTAAAAATGTGTGGGGTGCATCTGCAACAAGCAGTATAGTTGTGGCTTTTACGGTGTCTATTGAAGAACAACATGTCTTCCTAAGGGGAATCTTTGTCCCTATCCCTACAATGGGTGCCTTCTTGGGGCCAGGGTGCCGCAATATTCCAAAACCAATTCAGGTAATTGCTTCAAGGCCTTTTGGCTAAGATCAAGTATAGCATCTTTCTTATCAGTTTAATATCTGATACGTCCCCTATACGTCCACCTATTTTCATATATTCTCCTCTCCTCTCCCCCCCTAATGTCCCACGCGTCTCAAGACTGGGAAGGGTGGGGGGGTAGAGAGGGTAACTAATTATTGAACTAACAAGCAGCAGTCCCCCTGCTTCCCAGTCTGTAGGCTCCCTACAGACTGAAGCTGGCTGCTGCAGCACAAAAGCCAGGAGCTCATTATGACACATGCAATGTCTGTTCCATTCTTCCATTCTTGCATTATTCTATTGTCCCTTTGTTAGGGGGCAATGGAACAATGGGACAATGGAATAATGCAAGAATGGAAGAATGGAACAGACATTGCACGTGTCATAATGGGCTCCTGGATTATTTCTGGCAGTGCTGTAGCAGCGAGCTTCAGTCTGTAGGGAGCCTACAGACTGGGATGCAGGGGGGACCGCTAGTCGTTTGTTCATTAATTAGCCATCCTCTCTACCCCCCCACCCGGTCTTGAGGCACGTGGGACATTGGGGGAAGGGGAGATTGTGTGAAAATAGGTGGATTTATGCAGATTAAAAACGTGTGGGGTGCATCTGCAGCAAGCAGTAAAGTTGTGAGTTTTAAGGTGTCTATTGATGAACAACATGTCTTCCTAAGGGGAGTCTTTGTCCCTATCCCTACAATAGGTGCCTTCTTGGGGCCAGGGTGCCGCCATAGGCCATAACCAATTCAGATAATCGCTTCTCGGCCTTTTGGCTAAGATCAAGTGTAGTATCATTTCTTATTAGTTTAATATCTGATACATCCCCTAAACGCCCAACTATTTTCACACATTCTCCTCTCCCCCCTAATGTGCCGCGCGCCTCAAGACCGGGAAGGGTGGGAGGTGGAGAGGGTAACTATTTATTGAACAAAAGAACAGCGGTCCCCCCTGCTTCTCAGTCTGTAGGCTCCTGGCTTTTTTCTGGCAGTGCTGCAGCAGCCAGCTTCAGTCTGTAGCGAACCTACAGACTGGGAAGCAGGGGGGACCGCTGCTCATTTGTTAAAAAATTAGTCATCCTCTCTACCCCCCCACCCGGTCTTGAGGTGCGGGGGACATTGGGGGAGGGGGATAATGTGTAAAAATAGGTGGACTTATGCAGATTAAAAATGTATTGGGATGTATCTGCAAGAAGCAATATGGTTGTGGGCTTTAAGGTGTCTATTGATGAACAACATGTCGTCTGAAGGGGAGTCTTTGTCCCTACCCTACAATGGATGCCTTCTTGGGGCCAGGGTGCCGCCATAGGACAAAACCAATTCAGGCAATTGCTTCTCGGCCTTTTGGCTAAGATCAAGTGTACTATCTTTTCTTATCAGTTTAATATCTGATACGTCCTCTAAACGCTCACCTATTTTCACACATTCTCCTCTTCTCTCCACCCTAATGTCCCACGTGCCTCAAGACTGGGAAGGGTGGGGGGTAGAGAGGGTAACTAATAATTGAACAAATGAGCAGTTGTCCCCCCTGCTTCCCAGTCTGTAGGCTCCCTACAGACTGAAGCTAGCTGCTGCAGCACAGCTAGATAAAAGCCAGGAGCCCATTATGACAGGAGCCCATTATGCCAGGAGCCCATTATGACAGGAGCCCATTAGAGCGCCAATCAACATGCAGGGATTGCATGCCACTCACTGTAATGCCGTAGCCATGTTGGTTGTGGCATTACAGTGATTGGCTGGCCGCACAGCGTCATCAGGTCTATATCAGACCTGGCACCGCCATGTTCGTCACAGTCACTCCGGAATCTGAAAGTGTAGTGAGAGGTGCTGCTGCGTCAGGGAGAGATTTGCTTGTGTATTAGGTAGTGTAGGGAGAAAAACCGTACATTACACGTATCCATCTTAACAAACAGTCCTTTTGAGGACTAAGTAATCCATCTGCAGAGATATCAGGCAGGCAGTGTATATAGGCAGGCAGGCAGGGTATATACAGTTATATGAAAAAGTTTAGGCACCCCTATTAATCTTAAGCTTAACGTTTTATAAAAATTGGTGTTTTTGCAACAGCTATTTCAGTTTGATATATTAAATAACTGTTGGACACAGTAATGTTTCTTCCTTGAAATGAGGTTTATTGTACTAACAGAAAATGTGCAATCTGCATTCAAACAAAATTTGACAGGTGCATAAGTATGGGCACCTCACCAGAAAAGTGACATTAATATTTAGTAGATCCTCCTTTTGCAAAAATAACAGCCTCTAGTCGCTTCCGGTAGCTTTTAATGATTTCCTGGATGAAGGTATTTTTGACTATTCCTCTTTACAAAACAATTCCAGTTCAGTTAAGTTGGATGGTCGCCGAGCATGGACAGCCCTCTTCAAATGATCCCACAGCTGTTCAATGATATTCAGGTCTGGGGACTGGGATGGCCATTCCAGAATATTGTAATTGTTCCTCTGCATGAATGCCTGAGTAGATTTGGAGCGGTGTTTTGGATCATTGTCTTGCTGACAGATCCATCCCCCGCGTAACTTCAACTTTGTCACTGATTCTTGAACATTATTGTCAAGAATCTGCTGATACTGAGTGGAATCCATGCGTCCCTCAACTTTAACAAGATTCCCGGTGCCGGCATTGGCCACACAGCCCCAAAGCATGATGGAACCTCCACCAAATTTTACTGTGGGTAGCAAATGTTTTTCTTGGAATGCTGTGTTTTTTTGCCGCCATGCATAACGCCTTTTTGTATGACCAAACAACTCAATCTTGGTTTCATCAGTCCACAGGACCTTCTTCCAAAAAGAAATTGGCTTCTCCAAATGTGCTTTTGCATACCTCAGCCGACTCTGTTTGTGGCATGCTTGCAGAAACGGCTTCTTTCGCATCACTCTCCCGTACAGCTTCTCCTTGTGCAAAGTGCGTTGTATAGTTGACCGATGCACAGTGACACCATCTGCAGCAAGTTGATGTTGCATCTCTCTGGAGGTGGTCTGAGGATTGTCCTTGACTGATCTCACCATTCTTCTTCTCTGCCTTTCTGATGTTTTTCTTGGCCTGCCACTTCTGGCCTTAACAAGAACTGTCCCTGTGTTCTTCCATTTCCTTACTATGTTCCTCACAGTGGAAACTGACAGGTTAAATCGCTGAGACAGCTTTTTGTATCCTTCCCCTGAACAACTATGTTGAATAATCTTTGTTTTCAGATCATTTGACAGTTGTTTTGAGGAGCCCATGATGCCACTCTTCAGAGGAGATACAAACAGGAGAACAACTTGCAAGTGGCCACTTTAAGTAGCTTTTCTCATGATTGCATACACCTGGCTATAGAGTTCAAAGCTCAATGAGGTTACAAAACCAAAAAAAGTGCTTTAGTAAGTCAGTAAAAAGTAGGTAGGAGTATTTAAAACAAGAAAATGATAAGGGTGCCCATACTTATGCACCTGTCAAATTTTGTTTGAATGCAGATTGCACATTTTCTGTTAGTACAATAAACCTCATTTCAAGGCAGAAACATTACTGTGTCCAACAGTTATTACATATATCAAACTGAAATAGCTGTTGCACAAACACCAATTTTTATAAAACATTAAGCTTAAGATTAATAGGGGTGCCCAAACTTTTTCATATAACTGTAGCAGACTGCAGTGCATATAGCACAAGAGGCTCCATTCCAATTCTGCCTTCTGCTGCTGTGAGATAATTCTATACAAAGGCCCAGGTCTCAGGGGCCAGGAATACTTTTCTTTGGATCTTAATCCTCATTATTTGCTTAAAAAGCAATCCAGAGAGCATCGTTTTTCTGCACCATTTGCTTGTTGGCACTGCAGAATACAGTCAGGTCCTTTCCATATTACAGCACTAGAAATCCAGCTATTTAAAATGATGTTTTCTCCGTCACACATTTCTGGCCTCCATTAAAAATTTCCTTTAGTGTGTCAGTGAAGCAATTCACAGCAGTTTGCTGTTCAAACTACTTACCTACAGGCCAGGTATTTAAAACTCTGTTTTCTCCGTCACACGGATCACATATACGTTGTGAGAAAATACTGCCATTTCTGGCCTCCATTAAAAATTTCCTTTAGTGTGTCAGTGAAGCAATTCACAGCAGTTTGCTGTTCAAACTACTTACCTACAGGCCAGGTATTGAAAACTCTGTTTTCTCCGTCACACGGATCACATATAAGTTCGCTCCAAACTCAGTCATTTGTAGTGAGCATGGAAGATACTGTCCTCCATTTGAAATGGGCAAGGCACGTGGCAAGGTAACTGCCACGTGATGGTAATGTTGCATGCAGAGGCCGAGGACAAGGCCGTGGGCAAGTTGAAATTGTGCCACAACAAACACCCACATCTTCTCGCCTGACCTTCCTGTCCCAATTTCTAGCGGACCGCAGCACACAACTTTTGAACCCAGAGCAGTGTCAAAAGGTTATTGGTTGGATAGCGGATAATACTTCCAGTCACTTAGCCACCGCCACCACCACCCTGTCTTCCACACGGTCAAGTCTCAGTAGCCGTGAGTCTGGATCGCATATTCCTCACCCTGATCATCCTTCCTCCCACCATGCCCAGTGCCGAGAGACAACTGATCCCACACTTGGAGTCTCTGAAGAGCTGTTCACTTTTCCATTTATAGATTTGGGCCTCTCTCCCGGTCCTCTTGAAGCGGGGCAAGAGGAGATCGCAGCCACGGTCACACGAAGCCACGGTCACACGAAGCCGACGGTGGGAAAGTGTCACAAGAGGTGGACGATGATGAGACACAATTGCCAGAAAGTCAGGAGGAGGACCAAGGTGCAGAAGTGGAAGACAAGGTGGTGGATGATATAGTAACTGACCCAACCTGGCAGGAGGACATGCAGAGCGAGAACAGCAGTACACAGGGGGAGAGAGGCAGAGCACCCCAACAGGCAGGAAGAAGCAGGGTGGTAGCCGCAGACAGAAGGCAGGCAACCGTTTCCCGTAACACCAACATGAAGGAAGTTGCCAGTACAACTGTTAGGTCTTCCCGAGTCTGGTTGTTTTTTAAAGACTCTGCCAATAACCCCAAAAAGGCCATTTGCACCACCTGCCAGGCCAGCATCAGCAGGGGTGGCAAAACGACCAGCCTGACCACCACCAGCATGATCAGGCACATGGCAGCAAAGCACCCGACTTTGTGGGCCAAACCCCAGGGTCCAGGAACAGTGTCTGCAGGTGGCACCATTGCTTCTTCGACTGTTGTGCATGCAAGCCAATCCCCTGTCCAAGGTGCATGCGAAGATGCCTCCTGCCCTGCACCTCTCGGTGTGCCGTCCCCGCATTACACAAACACGTGTCCCAAAACATTAGCCGTGCCTTCAACAACGCAGTTACCGGGAAAGTCCACATAACCACGGACACGTGGAAAAGTGCTTGTGATCAGGGATGGTACATCTTGCTGACGGCACACTGGGTTAACATAGTGGAAGCCGGGACCCAGTCGGACCTTGAGACAAAACACGTCCTCCCGACGCCAAGGATTATGGGCCCTAGGTCAATCAGGGTTGCCTACACGGTCTACAGCTCCTGCACCTCATCCTCCTCAGCCTCCTCCTCCTCTTCAGCCTCCATCTCCGAAATGACCACATCAGTCACAAGCTGGAAGCACTGCAGCACTGCCTCGGCCAAGTGGCAACAGGCTGTGCTAAAGCTAATATGCTTAGGTGACAAACCGCACAATGCTGAAGAGTTGTGGACAGCTCTGAAAGAGCAGGCAGATCTGTGGTTCACACCGCTGAACCTACAGCCAGGCATGGTCGTGTGTGACAATGACCGGAACCTGGTGGCGGCTCTGAGGCGAGGAGAGCTCACACACGTACCATGCCTGGCCTATGTGCTTAACCTCGTGGTTCAGCGGTTTCTCAAATCCTACCCGGAGCTGCTGGATCTGCTTCTTAAAGTACGCCGCCTGTGTGCCCATTTTAGAAAGTCAGCTACAGCTTCCGCCGCCCTTGCCGTGTTTCAGCAGCATTTGCAGCTTCCGGCTCACAGACTGGTGTGTGATGTCCCCACGCATTGGAACTCTACACTGCAGATGTTGGGAAGGATTTGTGAGCAGAAGAGGGCAGTTGTTGAGTACCAGCATCAGCAAGGCCGTCGGTATTCAGTTCAGACTCCACACATAAGACCTCAGGAGTGAACATGGATGTCAGACATATGTACCATCCTCCAAAACTTTGGGGACTCCACCAAGATTGTGAGCGGCGATGATGCCATAATTAGCATCACCATCCCACTTCTCTGTCTTCTGAAATGCTCTCTGCTCACAATCAAAGAGGATGCATTGCAGGCGGAGCACGATGAGATGGAGCAAGGAACCATACAGGGTGATTACACACAGCCAAGCCTCATCTCATCCCAATGTGGATTGGGTGACAATGACAGGAGCTAGTTTCATGCACTATAGATGGTACTACCTGCACAGCTGTCATACCGTCTGTTCAGCATAGATGGCCAGAAGAGAGAGAGGAGGAGGAGGAGGAGAGCATGGTCAGTCATCCTCTTGGTGAGGAAACGGAAGTCTTGCCTGTTAGTAGTCTGGCACGCATGGCTGAGTTTATGTAACCCTGCCTTTCCCATGACCCTCGTGTTCTCAAAATTTTGGGTGACAGTCATTACTGGTTGGTGACACTTCTAGACCCACGCTACAATGAGAACTTTATATCTCTTATTCCTGAGGCGGACAGGTCTACAAAAATGGGGCAGTACCAGAAGGCCCTTGTTGCGGAAGTATTAAAAAAATTCCCATCTGAAAATGCTTTGTAAATGTTTTTTCCAGCAATATGCGCTCCTGAAGGATGATGATGGAACTTGATATTCGGATTCAAAGAATTTTTATTTCAAACTAAAATACAACCGGTTTCGACTTCTTTGAGTCTTCCTCAGGTATAACATCATGCATATAAACAGATCTATCTACACACATTTTATAGCAGATATCCTTGCTTGTCATTTTGGGTGGAGACTGAAAGATCTGTTTTTCAGACACACCCAGATACTCAGATATGCAGGATTTTGCACTCTGAGGAATCTAACAAAACCCATATACTAAATGACTTTCATACAGTTTAAAAAAAAAAAAAAAATTGATTGGATTTACATGCTTTACCTCAAGATACCAAATAGGTGAGTGGATTTATACTGAGTATATACCCTTGGAATCTAACTACTACACTTAGAAGCCTGCGCTTCCTATTTTCTCTCCCTACAATCCCCTCTTGTTTCATCTGAAAATGCTGGCGGCAGAGGGCACACTTCGATGGACAACCAAGGAGTACAGGCGAGAGAGACACAACATCAATCCAGCAGAGGCAGGGGAACTCTGTCAAAGTTCTGGGAGAATTTTCTCAGACCCTCCCAGACCCTCAGACCCTCCCATCGCACAGGCCCTGAGGCACGGGGTACTCTCACAATTAGTGCAAAGTTTGGGAAGATGCTGAGGGAGTACCTTGCAGTCCGTACCAACGTCCTCCGTGATTACGCTGTGCCTTATAATTATTGGGTATCCAAGCTGGATACGTGGAATGAACTAGCTCTCTATGCCTTGGAGGTCCTGGCCTGCCCTGCCGCCAGTGTTTTATCAGAGCGGGTTTTTAGTGCCGCTGGTGGAATTATAACTGATAAGCGCATCTGCCTGTCAACTGAAAATGCTGACAGACTGACTCTGATAAAAATGAACAAGGGCTGGATTGGGCCAGACTTCTCAACACCACCGAATGAGAGCAGCGTACCATAAACTCAAATCCAGTGTCTTTTCTTGGGAGGTATATTCCCATGCACCTCTTCACACTCACACATAGGTATACACTTCCTGATTTTGGCTATTTGCTCTTGTCCTCCTCCATCTCCTCATCCTCCACCACCATATCATCAGGGTGACCGTGGTCAATGATGCAACACCCACATAATTTTTTTAAAGGGTGTTTATGATGCCCGTAAAAAAAAAAAATTTATACAGTATGTTCATGTATACCCCCAGGGGTAAATGTTTGTCAGCCCATACACTTAGTGCATGGGAATTACAAGTATAGGAGGCCCGCTCCTTTCTAATGGGAAAAAATTTTTATGAGGCCCTCCTCCATGTCTCTTCCAAGGGTCATTGAAGTGCCTCCAAATTTTTGGCAGCCCTTGCATTCACTGCATAGGCCAACACTATGGGAGACTCTCTCCTTTCTAATGAGAATTTATCGTTACTGTGGCCCTGCTCTATGTGTCTTTAAATTCTTAGTGGGGTTTTTCCTAAAATTGGTCAGCCGTTGGACTCACTGCATACCCTATAACTGTATAGCAGACCCTCTCCTTTCTAATGGGAACATGTTGTACTTGTTACTGTTGCCCTGCTCTGTGTGTCTTTAAATTCTTAGTGGGTTTTTTCCTAAAATTGGTCAGCCGTTGGACTCACTGCATACCCTATAACTGTATAGCAGACTCTCTCCTTTCTAAATGGAATTTGTCGTTACTGTGGCCCTGCTCTATATATCTTTAAATTCTTAGTGGGGTTTTTCCTAAAATTGGTTAGCCATTGGACTCACTGCATACCCTATAACTGTATAGCAGACCCTCTCCTTTCTAATGGGAACATGTCGTACCTTGTTACTGTGGCCCTGCTATATGTATCTATAAATTCTGAGTGGGGTTTTTCCTAAATTTGGTCAGCCATTGGACTCACTGCATTCCCTATAACTGTATAGCGGACCCTCTCCTTTCTAATGGGAACACGTCATACTTGTTACTGTGGCCCTGCTCTGTGTGTCTTTAAATTCTTAGTGAGGTTTTTCCTAAAATTGGTTAGCCATTGGACTCAATGCATACCCTATAACTGTATAGCAGACCCTCTCCTTTCTAATGGGAACATGTCGTATGTTATGCACACGCCCCGGCTGACTGGTGTGTGCGTGATTTAGTGATCCCACTGGACCATGAACCGGAGAGTGCTTGGAGGGGCGTAACTAAGTATTTACCCAATCCGACCAAGGTCGCACGACGGCTAATGACGCCTGTGCACCAGGGAGGAACCGAGCAGAGGGACCAGGTGCTACTCCAGTTCAGACCCCGGACACGGCTGTTGACCCACACCGGAGAATACAGGAACAGGCAGGTTAGGCTGGCACACTGGCTGGTGGGTATAGGCAGGCACGGCCGGTATGCAGACAGGCGGGCACTGGTAAGCACGACTGGTATGCAGGCAGGGGGTACTGGCAAGCACGGCTGGAGTGCCGACAGGGAGGCACTAGCAGGTTGGAGTACAGACTGGATAAGGTCCAGTACAGACTGGGACTCAGGAACAGAACCGCAGATGCGGTAGACAAGCAGAGCAGAGCGAGACCGCCGGAGCGGTGAACAAGAGCAGAGCAGGGTAAGGCTGCCGTAGCAGTGAGCAAGAGCAGAGCAGGGCGAGACCGCCTGGAGCGGTGAGCAAAGGCAGGGCAGAGCGAGACCGCTTGGAGCGGTGAGCAAAGGCAGAGCAGAGCGAGACCGGCTGGAGCGGTGAGCAAAGGCAGAGCAGAGCGAGACCACCTGGAGTGGCAAGCAAAGGCAGAGCAGAGCGAGACCGCCTGGAGCAGTGAGCAAAGGCAGAGCAGAGTGAGACCGCATGGAGCGGTGAGCAAAGGCAGAGCAGAGCGAGACCGCCTGGAGCGCTGAGCAAAGGCAGAGCAGAGCGAGACCACCTGGAGCGGTGAGCAAAGGCAGAGCAGAGCGAGACCGCTTGGAGCGGCGAGCAAAGGCAGAGCGAGACCGTCTGGAGCGGTGAGCAAAGGCAGGGCAGGGCGAGACCGCCTGGAGCGGTGAGCAAAGGCAGGGCAGAGCGAGACCGCCTGGAGCGGTGAGCAAAGGCAGGGCAGAGCGAGACCGCCTGGAGCGGTGAGCAAAGGCAGGGCAGAGCGAGACCGCTTGGAGCGGTGAACAAAGGCAGGGCAGAGCGAGACTGCCTGGAGCGGTGAACAAAGGCAGGGCAGAGAAGACAGGGCTCCGTTCACACGGAAAAGGCTAGAAGGGAAAGGCAGAACAAGAAACACACAAGGTACTTGCAATGAAGTAGCGAGTGGACTCTAAACTCACAAACGGGAGTACATGGACAACGAGTAGGAGTTAGGTACAGGGTTCAGACTCTGCAGGAAAAGGGAAGGTACAGACATAGAGAAAAACAGGTAACAGGCTAGGAGAGTATTCAGACAAGAACAGAAACAGCAGCAAGATACAAGAGCGGATCTAGGTATGCGGCCCCTAGAAGGCGGAACGAACAGGCTAGGAGCGTGTTCATACAGGAACAGGCAAGATACAGGAGCGGGTCTAGGTATGCGGCCCCTAGAAGGCGGAAAGAACAGGCTAGGAGCATGTTCAGACAGGAATAGGCAAGATACAGGAGCGGGTCTAGGTATGCGGCCCCTAGAAGGCGGAAATAACAGGCTAGGAGCGTGTTTACACTGGCCTAGAAATACAGCCTCCAGGATAGGCAGACAGACAACAGGCTAGAAGATAGTTCAGACAGGACCTGGCACATCAGCGGCGAAAAGCCATCTGACAGAACGCATTGCTCAGGCACCAGCTTGTATGTGGAGCTGGTGTAAATATCCAATGACTGACAGCAATAGGCAGAGGACGCATTAGGGGTGTGTCCACAGCAGCTACAAGAAACAGGAAGTGACCGGACCGCCGCCCTAAGCAGCCAGAACAGAGGCAAACAGACAGCATGAATAGAAGCCAGGCTAGCAGATTGGACTGAAGATCAAGTTTGCGATCTTGCATAGTGAGAGATGGTGCACCATGCAAGCCCACCACCAGGTATGTTACATCGTACCTTGTTACTGTGGCCCTGCTCTGTGTGTCTTTAAATTCTTACTGGGGTTTTTCCTAAAATTGGTCAGCCGTTGGACTCACTGCATACCCTATAACTGTATAGCAGACTCTCTCCTTTCTAAATGGAATTTGTCGTTACTGTGGCCCTGCTCTATGTGCCTTTAAATTCTTAGTGGTGTTTTTCCTAAATTTTGGCAGCCCTTGCAGTCACAGCATGGGCATTACCACTATAGGAGACCCGCTCCTTTATAATGGGAACATTTTTTTACTGAGACCCTCCTCTATGTCTCTTCAAAGGGGTATTGGGTTGCGTCCAAATTTTTGGCAGCCCTTGCAGTCACTGGATAAGCAATAACAGTATAGGAGACTCACTTGTTAATAATGGGAACAGCAAAGCATAGCCGGCTGATGGCTCTCTAACAATAGCGAGGGCCGACTGCTGTCCTTTTAAGAATAGTAAGGGCCGTCTGATGTCCCTATAAAAATAGGCTTCTTGACTTTCAGAGTCCCTCCATCATAAATAAAACAGGATGTATCTGATGATGTGTCACACACCACATTGCCAGATAAGGTTGTAAAATGTTAAAATGACAATGACATTAAAATGCATTTGTCTTAAAAAAAAACATAAAAAAAACAATAGGATCTTTCTTTAGTATAAAAAACAACGTTACCAATTTAACCTCAATGTAATCACATTGTTCAGCTCCTGCACCTCCTCCTCCATCTCTGAAATGACCACATCAGTCACAAGCTGACAGCACTGCAGCACTGCCTTGGCCAAGCGGCAACAGGCTGTGCTGAAGATAACATGCTTAATGCTTAATTGACAAACCGCCCAGCACTGCAGAGTTGTTGAAAGTTGTAACACAGCAGCCTGATCTGTGGCTCTCACCGCTGAACATACAGACAGGCATGGTCGTGTGTGAGTATGGGCGGAACCTGGTGACGGAGAAATGACAGCCAGAGTAGATACAGTTTTCCTCTATGCCAGTCCTTTCACAGAGCTAAATACAACTCTCAGCAAAAAAAGCTGTGGACTGGCTCCATACCATCCCTGGCCACATTCACCTGTCCACGTGTTTGTGGGTAGGCGGTCCTTCCCAGTAAGTGCACCGGGGAGGATAATGTTTGGGGACCCATGCTTGTGGAAGGTGGAGACGATACCGGGAAAAATAATGCCTGCTGGGGACTGAATATGGACACCCGGTCACCGCCGCCATAAGATTGTGGACAGCTTCCGCCTTCACGAGCCATATTTCAAGTGCAAGCAGCTGCCCAGAAATCTGGAAGTTTAGTGTTGCGGCCTGTGGGTGGCAGGCTGGCTGAATACTTGTGCTTGCATTCCAAGTAACAGAAAACGAAGCAGATGGTGGCCTCTATCATCATCGTGGCCTCACCTCGGCACTATGAACTCTCCTGAAGGAGAAGCCAGGGCCCACAGGAGGAGTCTCCGGTTTTCTGGTGGGCCCGTCCAACCCTGCCGAGAAGCAGCTCTGACTGAGAAAAGTGTGGGGAAAGGTTCCCGGACACTTTATGGCTGCTTTTTTAATGTTGATCGGACATGCTTATGCATGTTATTTCTTAAACCGCATTGCAGATCAGGCCATTGTCCAACTCTGTATTCATGAAATTAAATGCACAAAGAAAGATGTTTGTGTGTCAAAGCACCACAGACAAGTGTGAGTTGATGTTGGACAGGCTGCCATTGCTTCTGCAACAAGCTGTATTAGAGGACTTCCTGGGAGAAATGACACCCAGGGTACATACGGTTTCCCTCTATGCCAGTCCTTTCACCAAGCTAAATACAACTCTCAGCAAAAAAAGCTGTGGACTGGCTCCGTACCGTCCCTGGCCACATTCACCTGTCCACGTGTTTGTGGTTAGGCGGTCCTTCCCAGTAAGTGCACTGGGGAGGGCACGGTTAATGTTGTGGGACCCGTGCTTGTGGAAGGCGGAGACGACATCGGGAGAAACAGTGGCGGCTGGGGACTGAGTATGGACACCTGGCTGCCGCCGGCATCAGATTATGAAAATCCTCCGCCTCCACAAGCCTAAAAGGCCACATTTCAAGTGCAAGCAGCTGTCAAAAATTTGTCAGTATAGTATTGCAGCTTGTGGGTGGCTGGCTGGCTGGATGCATTCTTGCGCTTGCATTCCAAGGAATGGGGTAGGGACAAATGAACGCTGCACTGGGACAAGGACGTGGACGGTGATTGTTGCAAGTCTGCAATGACAGGTGCATGGCGGGAGGCATTTTCGCATGCGCCAAGGATCACTTATGATGGGCACACTTTTAGACAGTGACCTGGGAGTCAGAAATACTTCCAGAGGTCTTCCCCATGCTGTTCCCATATCTTTTCAGCACTGTATGCATGTGTCTGATGATGTGTCACACACCACATGGCCAAATAAGGTTGTAAAATGTTAAAATGACATTTCGCAGTGAATGCATTTGTCTTTGCTGAAAGCAATGCAAAAGTGCAAAAACGCTACGTGTAAACATAGTCCAAGGTGTGGAGGAGTATTTTTGGTTTTGGTTATTTATTTTGCCTTATATACAAGTCTTTACCCTGGAAAGGATGTTCCTTAATATATTTCCCAGGAAAATCCATTTTGTTTTTGTTTTTGCATGCTTTATTGTGAATCTGTAAAAGTGGCTTAATACTCTGACAACGTTGTTGACAGCAGTGACCTGGGAGTCAGAAATGCTTCCAGGGGTCTTCCCCATGCTGTTCCCATGTCATTTGAGCACTGTTCCCATCGATTTGGGCAATTTTTAGGCCCTCTACAGACCGCCGGGGGGAGCCGCCTGAAAAATGCTCGAGTTTCCCATAGACTTACATTGGGCTCGAGTCTCGGGTCGAGCACCCGAGTTTTCCAATTTGCTCGACCCGAGCAACGAGTACCCGAGCATTTTAGTGCTCGCTCATCACTATTAGTTATCCTCTCTATTCTCCCTTCCCCGGTCTTGAGGCGCGTGGGACATTAGGTGGGAAAATGTGTGAAAATAGGTGGACTTATGCCGATTAAAAACGTGTGGGGTGCATCTGCAACAAGCAGTAAAGTTGTGGGTTTTAAGGTGTCTATTGAGGAACAACATGTCTTCCTAAGGGGAGTCTTTGTACCTATCCCAACAATGGGTGCCTTCTTGGGGCCAGGGTGCCGCCATAGGCCAAAACCAATTCAGGTAATTGCTTCTCGGCCTTTTGGCTAAGATGAAGTATAGAACCTTTTCTTATCAGCTTAATATCTGATATGTCCCCTATACGTCCACCTATTTTCATACATTCTCCTCTCCTCTCCCCCCTAATGTCCCCCGCGCCTCAAGACCGGGAAGGGTGGGGGGTAGAGAGGGTAACTAATTATTGAACAAACGAGCAGCGGTCCCCCTGCTTCCCAATCTGTAGGCTCCCTACAGACTGAAGCTGGCTGCTGCAGCATAGCTAGATAAAAGCCAGGAGCCCATTATGACACGAGCAATGTCTGTTCCATTCTTGCATTATTCCATGGTCCCTTTGTTAGGGGGCAATGGAACAATGGGACAATGGAATAATGCAAGAATGGAAGAATGGAACAGACATTGTATATGTCATAATGGGCTCCTGGCTTTTTTCTGGCAGTGCTGCAGCAGCCATCTTCAGTCTGTAGGGACTACAGACTGGGAAGCAGGGGGAACCGCTGCTTGTTTGTTCATTAATTCATCATCCTCTCTACCCCCCCGCCAGGTCTTGAGGCACGTGGGACTGTGGGGGAGGCGGGGAATATGTTAAAATAGGTGGACTTATGCAGATTAAAAACATGTGGGGTGCATCTGCAACAAGCAGTATAGTTGTGAGTTTTAAGGTGTGTATTGATGAACAACATGTCTTCCTAAGGGGAGTCTTTGTCCCTATCCCTACAATTGGTGCCTTGTTGTGGCCAGGGTGCCGCCATAGGCCAAAACCAATTCAGGTAATCGCTTCTCGGCCTTTTGGCTAAGATCAAGTGTAGTATTGTAACATCCCTGGCGGTGTGCTTGCATAGTGCACCACCTCCCACTATGCAAGACCGCAATCTTACCTGTCTGTCCAGTCTACAAACCTTGCTCCAGTTCATGCTATGTGCATGTCTCTTGACTGACTGTTTAGGGCGGTGGTCCGGTTACTTCCTGATTCTAGCTGCTGTGGGCGCACCCCTAATGCGTCTCCAGCCTATTGCTGTGAGTCACTGGATATTTAAACCCCCTCCACCCAGTAGGAGGGGCCTGAGCAATGTAATGCAGGTGCTGGAATGCAGCGCACAGAGACACAAGGCGAAAAACAGTAAGAGTTAAATATAAACAGTTTATATATATATATATATATATATATATATATAACAGGTACGCTGAACAAGGGATTGCAACAAGGGTAATAAACAGTAATTTGAAGTATTAGCAAAATGCGAAGTCTCTCAAGGTAATGTGGTGCCTCGATCATGTGAGACACCACATGAGTTCCTTAACTGTGCATATGGCTCTAGCGGGGGTCACCGGTTATTCCTGCTAAGCCGTGAGTCTTTTTCCGGATAAATTCAATTAGATCACGTTGAGCTTGTTTAGCCCCAACCGTTCCCCTCCCAACCTGAGTACCTAAGCCCAATTGTCCCCGGTACCGTGGGTGAACAGTAGAAGTGACGGCTCTGTTCATGTATGCAGCTCCTCTGCTTTCGCTGGCGTGACTTTCCTGGGGCAGCCATCTCTCAAGTCCTCTCTGCTTGGCTGTTGGAGACAATCTCTCGAGCCTTGGGTAGGGGGGTCCAGACCTCGTCTGTCGGCGGGCGACGTCGGGTTCCGCGAACTCACTCAGCACCGCAAGCATGTTCCGAGTCTCCTCAGCAGGCACAGCACTCGGGTCACATCTGTGAGGGATCCGGAGCTCTTCTACCGGTGCCCGGCTGTGGCACCTCACAGGCCTCTGGCTTAGGCCTGTCACGCGGGGCTTCTCAGCACGCAGGGAACACGTCTGCTGCTTGGCGCCAAAGACCCCTCAGGTTTGGCGCGCTGGCCTCTTATCTCCCGGAACTCCTTCCTGGAAGTCACCTGATCGGGTCCAGCATCTAAATCTGCTCTCCTTTCAACTTCCCTTGCATATCTTGGTTCCGCTTGACTGTGTCTGGCCAGCAGATGGCAGCCTCTCTCCATCTTTGAAACATCATGTAGGAGTTCCCTCACGAGCTCTCTCGCCTTTGCTACAGCAACACTAACTTTCAGTGTGCTTCTTGCCTCTGAGTTGCCAGGTCTTGTCTCTAACTCCAACTCGTTGTCTCTGTGCTTCTGTTTGTGAGTTTTGTGTCCACTCGCTACTTCATAGTAAGTACCTTGTGTGTATCTGGTTCTGCTTGTCCCTTTTCCCTTCCTCCGTATCTTCCTCCTGTGTTCTAGCCATCTTCCTGTATTTTCCAGTCTGTTCCATGTGAACAGAGCCCTGTCTTCTCTGCCTGCACCTACAGCCTTGTTCGGCTCTGCCTTGCTCACCCCGCCAGCAGTTTCTCTCTGCTCTGACTTGCCCACCGCTCCGGCGGCTTTCCTCTGCTCTGCCTTACCCAACACTCCGACGGCTTCTCTCTGCTCTGCCTTGCCCACCACTCCGGCGGTTTCGCTCTGCTCTGCCTTGTCCACCGCACCTACGGTTTCGCTCTGCTCTGCCTTGTCTACCGCACCTGCGGTTTTGCTCTGCCTCGTCCACCACACCTGCGGTTTCGCTCTGCCTCATCCATGGCACCTGCGGTTTCGCTCTGTTCTGCCTTGTCCACCGCTCCGGCGGTTCCTCTCTGCTCTGCCTTGTCCAGCGCTCCCGCGGTTCCGCTCTGCTCTGCCTTGCCCACCGCACCTGCGGTTTTCACTCCGCTTTGCTTGCTCACCGCACCAGCAGTTCCTCTCTGCTCTGCCTTGTTCTCCGCTCCGACAGTTTCGCTTTACTCTGCTTGTCTACCGCATCTGCAGCTCTGTACCTGTCTCCCAGTCTGTACTGGACCCTATCCAGCCTGCGCTCCAACCTGCTAGTACCTCCCTGTCAGCACTCCAGCCGCGCTTGCCAGTGCCCACCTGTCTGCATACCAGCCGTGCTTGCCAGTGCCCACCTGTCTGCATACCAGCCGTACTTGCCAGTACCCACCTGTCTGCATGCTGGCCGTGCTTACCAGTATCCACCTGTCTGCATACCAGCCGTGCCTGCCAATACCCACCTGTATGCCAGTCTAACCTGCCTGTTCCTGCATTCCCCAGTGTGGGTCAACAGCTGTGACCGGGGTCTGACCTGGAGTAGCACCTGGTCCCTCTGCTCGGTTCCTCCTTGGTTCATGGAGTCAACTGAGCCACTGTGCGACCTTGGTCAGATCGGGTTGATACTTAGTTACGCCCCTCCAGGCACTCCTCGGTTCATGGTACAGTGGGATCACTAATCATGCTCACGCCAGTCAGTTCGGGCGCAAGCGTAACAGTTTGCTCAGGCCATGGTTCCCGTTGAGCCCCACGGCCTTTCCCTCTCAGAGACATTTTGAATTCTTGTCTGGCGAGTACGTGCACCAAGAAAAAAATTTTTTCTCAAGCTATGGCCCAGGCGATTTACGCATCAGCCCAAATGGATCTATCAGCACTCGTTCCTGCGGATCCACCACGGTACTATGGAGATCCAAAACGAAGCCGTGCATTTGTGAAGCAATGCATGCTGCATTTCAAGCTCTATGCTCACTATTTTCCTACCGATCAGGTTAAAGTGGCATTTATGATGTCCTACTTAGCGGGTGACGCCTTGAAATGGATCACCCCCCTATGGAAAGCATGGGATCCTATCATCTTTGACCTGCAGGCCTTCCTGGTGGCCTTTCTAATGGTCTTCGGTGACCCTAATCCTGAAGCCTCTGCTAAAGCTTCCCTTCCCAATATCCCGGAGCAGCCCCGATGGGTAATGTGTGTAGGTAGCCTACCAGTCCTCCAGCCCGAAGAGACTGCTGCCCACCCAGAATCCACACAGGATGACTATGCTCCACAGAATACTTCTCTTCCCAACCTCAAAAGGCAGTCCAGACGTGCAAGGCGTAGAGGTAAACCATCACGCCAGGTTCTGTCCTCCCGAAGACCTCCTGTTCCCCAGCCTGTAGAGGCAGCTTTCCTCACAGAATCCATGAAGCATGACTATGTTCGTCAGGCAAAGCAGAAGCCAGAACTCAGTCACGAAATGGATTGCGGTCCCGCTGCGGTGGTTTGGGACCCCCTGACGGTCTTTGTCCAGCGAAGGTTGGAGAATCCCAAAACATTAGGCCTGTAGGAGAGGCTGCCCTTGGCGTTAGTGTTTCCTCTCCACAGATGACCATGACTGTCTCCGTGGCAAGTGAAGGCCTCGGATTAACCGGAAGTTTCGGGCTTAAAGTCTTGAAGAGTCAGTGTCTGATTCCCGTCCGACAACTCCAGAAGCCGGTTTGGGCATTGTCAGCAGAAGGACGAGCCCTACTCAGAAACAGTCAAAATATTTCTGTACAAATTAAGCTCCAGATTGGAGCATTACACATGAAGAAGTTCACATTCCAGGTGCTGACTGGCTTACACACAGGTCGTCCAGAGCCGAGAGATCTAGTGCCCGCTCAGGTCTGGAGATCCTGCATGGTGTATCCTGGAGGACTGCTGAGGTACAAGGGGTGTCCAGTCCCCACATCTTCAGGACAGTCAGCAGTCTCTTCTTCTTCACCAGATCTGCTAGTCGCTGACTCGCTGTGCGTTGAAATCTCCGAGGGAAGAGAAGCGGAGGCAATGTCCCCACACAGTCTCGACGATTGTACCAATGATCTGGCTTCAGGTACTGTCCCGCCTTACAGACATGTCATATCTGAAACCAATCTGAATATGGTCCTAAAGCAAGGACCCTCCGTCTCTAATAAATCTGGTCCTACGTCCATCAAGGCGGTGTTTACTCCCGAGTCTCTGCACCCCTCCAACCAGGTGGAGGACCTCCAGTTGTCTCCTGAGTCCTCCGGGGTGCTACCTGATAACAAATGGACAGAGACTTTCCTACACCCTGCACCTGGTATTTCGCCCACTTCATCCAGTGAGCTTGGCAAAGTGTACGTAAAGGCTGTGGTTACCCCCGAGTCTCTGCACCCCTCCAACCAGGCGGAGGACCTCCAGTTGTCTCCTGAATTTCCCGGGGTGCTACCTGATAAACGGAAAGAGACTTTCCTACACCCGGTACCTGGTACGCCGCCCACTTCATCCAGTAAGCTTGGCAAAGTGTACGCCAAGGCGGTGGTTACCCCCGAGTCTCTGCACCCCTCCAACCAGGCGGAGGACCTCCAGTTGTCTCCTGAATCCACCAGGGTGATACCTGATAACAAATGGAGAGAGACTTTCCTGTGTGCTGTTCCTGGTACTTCACCCACTTTATCTGTTGCTGAGGATCGCTTGATAGGAGGAAGCATCCTAGTCACCAAGATGATGAGATCAGTTTCGTTTCCTCTAATGGACAGAAGAGGTAATACTCTTGAAGAGAAGTAGTGGCCTCCAAATTCTCTGCAGAAGACCCTTGCAGGCTTGAAGAAGAGGGGGCATAAAGGGGGGGTACTTTAACATCCCTGGCAGCGTGCTTGCATAGTGCACCACCTCCCACTATGCAAGACCGCAATCTTACCTGTCAGTCCAGCCTACAAACCTTGCTCCAGTTCATGCTATGTGCATGTCTCTTGACTGACTGTTTAGGGCGGCGGCCCGGTTACTTCCTGATTCTTATAGCTGCTGTGGGCGCACCCCTAATGCGTCTCCAGTCTATTGCTGTGAGTCACTGGATATTTAAACCCCCTCCACCCAGTAGGAGTGGCCTGAGCAACACTAACTTTCAGTGTGCTTCTTGCCTCTGAGTTGCCAGGTCTTGTCTCTAACTCCAACTCGTTGTCTCTGTGCTTCTGTTTGTGAGTTTTGTGTCCACTCGCTACTTCATAGTAAGTACCTTGTGTGTATCTGGTTCTGCTTGTCCCTTTTCCCTTCCTCCGTATGTTCCTCCTGTGTTCTAGCCATCTTCCTGTATTTTCCAATCTGTTCCATGTGAACAGAGCCCTGTCCTCTCTGCCTGCACTTTCAGCCCTGTTCGGCTCTGCCTTGCTCACCGCGCCAGCGGTTTCTCTCTGCTCTGACTTGCCCACCACTCCGGTGGCTTCCCTCTGCTCTGCCTTACCCAACGCTCAAGCGGCTTACCCTCTGCTCTGCCTTACCCACCGCTCCGGCGGCTTCTCTCTGCTCTGCCTTGCCCACAGCTCAAGCGGCTTACCCTCTGCTCTGCCTTACCCACCGCTCCGGCGGCTTCTCTCTGCTCTGCCTTGTCCACCACACCTGTGGTTTCACTCTGCTCTGCCTCGTCCACCACACCTGCGGTTTCACTCTACTCTGACTTGCCCACCGCTCTGGCAGCTTCCCTCTGCTCTGCCTTACCCACCGCTCCAGCGGCTTCTCTCTGCTCTGCCTTGCCCACCGCTCTGTCGGTTTCGCTCTGCTCTGCCTTGTCCACCGCACCTGCGGTTTCGCTCTGCTCTGCCTCGTCCACCGCACCTGCGGATTCGCCCTGTTCTGCCTTGTCCACCGCTCCAGCAGTTCCTCTCTGCTCTGCCTTGTCCTCCAGTGGTTTCGCTTTACTCTGCTTGTCTACTGCATCTGCGGCTCTGTACCTGTCTCCCAGTCTGTACTGGACCCTATCCAGCCTGCGCTCCAACCTTCTAGTACCTCCCTGTCTGCACTCCAGGCATGCTTGCCAGTGCCCACCTGTCTGCATACCAGCTGTGCTTGCCAGTGCCCACCTGTCTGCATACCAGCCGTGCTTGCCAGTGCCCACCTGTCTGCATCCCAGCTGTACTTGCCAGTGCCCACCTGTCTGCATACCAGCCGTACTTGCCAGTACCCACCTGTCTGCATACCAGCCGTACTTGCCAGTACCCACCTGTCTGCATACCAGCCATGCCTGCCAATACCCACCTGCCTGTATGCCAGTCTAACCTACCTGTTCCTGCATTCCCCGGTGTGGGTCAACAGCTGTGACCGGGGTCTGACCTGGAGTAGCACCTGGTCCCTCTGCTCGGTTCCTCCTTGGTTCAAGGAGTCGACTGAGCCGCCATGCGACCTTGGTCGGATCGGGCTGATTCTTAGTTACGCCACTCCAGGCACTCCTCGGTTCATGGTACAGTGGGATCACTAATCACGCCAGTCAGTCCGGGCGCGAGCGTAACAAGTATCTTTTCTTATCAGTTTAATATCTGATACGTCCTCAACTATTTTCACACATTCTCCTCTCCTCTCCCCCCTAATGTCCCACTCGCAGGGAAGGGTGGGGGGTAGACAGGGTAACTAATTATTGAACAAACAAGCAGTGGTTCACCCTGTTTCCCAGTCTGTAGGCACTATACAGACTGAAGCTGGCTACTGCAGCACAGCTAGATAAAAGCCAGGAGCCCATTCTGACACATGCAATGTCTGTTCCATTCTTCCATTCTTGCATTATTCCATTGTTCCATTGTTAGAGGGCAATGGAACAATGGGACAAATGTATAATGCAAGAATGGAAGAATGGAACAGACATTGCATGTGTCATAATGGGCTCCTGGCTTTTATCTGGCAGTGCTGCAGCAGCCAGATTCAGTCTGTAGGGAGCCCACAGACTGGGAAGCAGGGAGAACCGCTGCTTGTTTGTTCATTAATTAGTCTTCCTCTCTACTCCCCCACCCGGTCTTGAGGCGCGTGGGATATTGGGGGAAAGGTGATTGTGTGAAAATAGGTGGACTTATGCAGATTAAAAATGTGTGGGGTGCATCTGCAACAAGCAGTATAGTTGTGGGTATTAAGGTGTTTATTGATGAACAACATGTCTTCCTAAGGGGAGTCTTTGTCCCTATCCCTACAATAGGTGCCTTCTTGGGGCCAGGGTGCCGCCATAGGCCGTAACCAATTCAGGTAGTCGCTTCTCGGCCTTTTGGCTAACATCAAGTGTAGTATCTTTTCTTATTAGTTTAAGATCTGTAACACAAATGTAGTCCAAAAGTATGAGGTCAGACAGCTTCAAAACTGTAATATCACAAAAAAGGTCTGTATCGGCACATGACCGACAGACAAAAAGAGATTCTGACAAAATATAAAATTAAAACAATTTTTATTCAATATAGAAAGGTAAAAGGGTACATAAAATGAGACAATGGAAAGAAAACCTCCAAAAAATCAGGGGAATGGAAAACACAATGAAGTCCACTGCGTGCAAATGCAATACATGGGCATTCTGACAGGAAAAAAACACCTCAATGAAGTATAAGGTAGAACTCAAGCAATTAAAGGGTATACCAATCCAAGGATCACTATATCCTGGTGTAGCGCAAGTGCGGCAAGGGAAGAATATCCACAGAATGTATACCAAATAAGAGTAAAGCTAAAGTGCAGCAAGGCAAGGGCAGCTATAATAGATGCAAACTGAAGCCTAAAGCAAAATACACTGATAGGAGTATTGCCTGAGGAGGAGAAGATTAATACCTGGTATAGAGGTGGATCCTGACATGCTGCGGACCTGATGTGTCCTCCCCCCACACCCGACGGACGCCGTTTCGCTAAGTCGCTTCTTCCGGGGCGTGTCCTACCAGCGGAGGGTCCATGGAGGGTATAAATAAGACATGTAGCCAATGGGAGCCCAGGGGAAGTCTATCTACATGGCTAACAGGATCCTGAGGGGGGCGGGTGTATGGGAGTCTTCGACCAGCGTCATGTATGACCTCATACGGCCGGGTCCCTCCTCCAGGTAAAGATGACTTCCGGAACCGCGCTCCCTGAACCGCATGTGGAACGCACAGCGGTCACGTGATCGAGCACTTCCGGAACTCAAGGAAGAGCAGGACCCCGCGCATGCGTACTGACGCTGGGCAAGCCATGTGAAGGAAAATGGGGAGGAACAATGACGTGCAGCGAAAGCAGGAGTGACCTACAAGTGCTGAGGATATGTTGCATCCATATAGAGCAATGGGGATAATCTAAAGTGCACCTAACCATCTTAGGTGCCCACATCCCAAGATGGCCAGGTACACTGGCACTAAAGTAAACAATGTAAAAATATAACACACTTAATTAATAAATGAGTGGATGATGGAGGCTGTAGCTAAAAAAAAATAAAGCCTCCTTTGACAAGAGCCCATGATGTGACAATAAAACACAATACTGTATCCCATAAGGGAAAGGTGAGACGACAAATACGTATAAATAAGAGATGAAATCTAATCAAAGGTGTAAAACCTGTGACAGTCACTGAAGTGCTAATCCACCTGCTGGGGCGCAGCAGGACAAGTGCCAAGTGAGGGGGAAAAAAAAAAATTAAATTAAAGAGCATCCCAAAAAAGGATGCTGAACAATACACACCGTACCTAGAGGTGCGATAAACCAAAGTATGAATGTGGAGAAAATAGCTAAAATGCTACGTGCCTGTGACAAAGGAAAATACGGGGAGTGCCAGATGAAATATATTTATTGAGGGGAAATATTTAAACATATAAAGTGTCAAGTGCATAAATAAGGTGCTTCCCAGGCCTACAAAAATTGGGAAGGGTCCTAAGGAATTCACCTAAAAACACGAGGGAATACAAAGGGTAAGATAAAATGAAAAATGTGTAAATGCACCTAGTGCATATTATTAAAACCAAGGGTAAAAAAGGTGCCAAAGTGCTGGAGGAACAAAAGGGACAGAAGGGGCGAGGGAGCAGGTCAGGATCCCACGAAGGCCGGGGGGGGGGGGGCGGGGAAACCATAGTCCATCGCAAATCTCTCCAGGTGATGTCTTCCAACTGTAAATGCGAGGCCAATCATCCTTCTGAAGGAGGAATCTTCATCCTGAATTTTATTCTCCATTAATTGGATTTGGACAGAATATTGCTCCCAGACAAGGCGAATCGGGCTCCCATCTAAATGGCATCAGCGTCATGTATACCCATAGGTATGTGTACTGGAAATGACAGAATAAAAGAATAAGACTCACAAAACACATGTTAAAAAAAGTATATACATACCTAGTTAAAAAAAAAACCAGGAGTAGCTACAGAAAGGACCCAAAACCAAGGTTCTCATTTAGACCTTGTGGGGTGAGGGTGCCCAGACGGTAGATCCATCGGCTCTCATAATTGTGCCAGTAATTTACCCAGATCCCCCCCTCCAACCCCCATCGTGACCTGGTCAATACATTTAATCCTTAGGCCACTAGGATTACAATTGTGGTATGTTTTGAAATGGCGAGGTAATGTTTTTAACAGTTTACAATCGTCTATAGTCTTAGCTTTTTCGATATCTCTTACATGTTCTCTGACCCTCACTTTCAGTTCCCGAGTGGTAAGACCTATATAGATCAAGTTACACGGGCATTTGGCATAATAAATGACCCCTTTAGAAGAGCATGTAAGATGTTTCCTGATCTGAAAATGCTTTGTTCCATTGAAGTTTTCAAAACTCACTGATTTGTTCAAGTTTAAACAGGCTTTGCACAGCCCACACGGGAAGAATCCCATTTTGGAGCCATGTTTTCCGGCGTTCTTCACAGGGGCATAATGACTATGCACCAGAAGGTCTTTTAAATTTTGGCTTCTCCTGGCTACCATGGATGGAGCCGGGGGGATAATTTTTTGAAGAATCGGATCCATGTGGAGAACTTTCCAATGCCTAGATAATGTCTCTCTTAAGTCTTCCCATCGATCACTGTAAGTGGAGATGAAGCGTACCTGATTTTCTGGATCGGTGCGTTTTTTGTCTTTATACCTACCATAGATCAATTTGTCCCTGGGTATATGTTGAGCTCTTTTGTATCCTTTGATAATGGAACGTCGACTATATCCTCTGTCCAGGAAGCGATTTCCAAGATCCACAGCTTGTTTCTCAAAGTCAGTGCCCTCTGAGCATATTCTTTTGGCTCTTAGAAATTGACCTGTGGGTATTCCCCTGACAGTAGATGAAGGATGCGATGATGTTGCATGGAGAAAGGAATTTGTGGATGTTGGTTTCCTATACACATCCGTTGTAATCCTACCATCATCAGAAACACCAATCTTTAGATCTAAAAAGTCCAGGTCTCTTCCAAATTTGTAAGTCAGTTTGATATTCAATTTATTATTGTTTAGCTTCCTCATGAGTGTCTCCAAATCCCCAACTGAGCCCTTCCATATAAACCAGATGTCATCAATATATCGCATCCAGCCCTGTATGAGGTCAATCCCCACAATGTCATCTCCCTGGAATATGTCCCTCTCCCACGCTTCCAAAAACAGGTTAGCATACGAGGGGGCACAACAGGCCCCCATCGCAGTCCCCTGTAGTTGGAGATACGTGTTGTTGTTGAAAGTGAAGATATTGTGTTTGAGGACATACTCCAAGAGGGTGAGGACCAGCTCCACCAGGGTTGGACGCAGATTACTTGATTTTAAATAGAAGGCTGCTGCTCTTAGTCCATCTTCATGTCTGATGGACGTGTATAAGGCCTCTACATCAGCTGTAACCATGATCATATTTGTGTCTAGGTAGAGGTGATTTAGTCTCTGTAAGGCCGCTGTAGTATCTTGTATGTAAGACGGCAGGGAGGGCACCAGTGGTTTTAAGTAGTGATCTATAAATTTCCGGATACTATGGGTCTACCGGGAGCATCCGTCGGATTCTTATGTATTTTAGGAATAAGGTAAAATGCTGGGAGTTTAGGTTGTAATTTGCTAATACTATCCAGCATTTTCTTAAGGATGATTCCATCATCAAAGGCTTTTTGCAAGATAGATATTAATTCCGATTGAAATTTGATAAGAGGGTTGTAACCTAATTTCTTATAACAATGAGGCATATTAAGGAGAGTGTATGCTTGTTTTTCATACAGGGGTGTGGGCCATAACACCAAATTTCCCCCTTTGTCAGCTGGTTTAAAAACAACATTTTCAAGGGATTGTAATTCTCTCTCTGCTTTCCTTTCTTGTGCTGTTAAATTCGAGGCCCATCCCGGTTTGTGGCCAAAGGCCTCAATACCCGCCGTTACTAATTTAGTAAATACTTCCATGGCCGGGCAGGTGCTTAAAGGAGGGAATTTTTTTGATGATATGGTAAACAACGATGATGGAAAATTACTCACCTCATCATCGTTGCTTTCCTCCAACAGAGATTCTAATATCTGAAGTGCCTCTTTTTCTTCTAATGTAGAGAGGAAATTACTGGGTTCATGTTTGAAATGCAGTTTTTTGAGGATTAACTTCCTTGCAAACAGATGTAGATCTTTTACCGTCGTGAACGGATCTAAATGAGATGTGGGGGAAAAGGTTAGCCCTTTTTGTAATAGTTTAAGTTGGCAGGGTGTCAAAATATGCTCTGACAAATTGATTACCTTTTGCTGATCATCATTGGTCACCTGACCTTTAGATCTAGTGAAGATATCTGGAAGACGTTTGGCAGGTCCACCACTTGCGCCTCCCACGTCTATGCTGGAGCCCTCATTATCACTTGATGACACGTCAGTTAAGGATGGACAAGGACTTACCGAGGGACTTTTAGCAGGTCCCCTTGTTTTTTTCACGTTTGGATTTCTATTGCCGTTTTTCGTATCCTTTTTGTTTTGCCAGCGGAAGATATTACCACTGTCATAGTCCTTACTATCTCTCTGATACTTTTTTAATTTATTGAGACTTATTTCCTGTTCCCATTTATCTACCTCCTTATTAATCTCAACAATCATTTTATCAAAATTATCCACTGGGATATCTTTTATCAGGGATTTCTCTAGCTCCTCAATTTCCTCATCGAGTTCCTTCAAAGACATAGAGTTCTTGTCAATAATGATTTGGATGAACTCTAGGGAACAGGTGGTGGCTGCTGAAATCCATCTTTTGAGTAACGGCTCTTCATCTAATTCGAATGAAGGAAAAAGCTGTATGCGTAAACCTCTCGGTATAATTTGTTTGTCCATGTAATTTTCTAAGGAAGATATGTTCCACCATAACCGTGTTTTCTTATATAGTACCTTCTTGTAATGTTTTATGAGGTCCTTATGATTAGTAGCTACATCCGGAGTGACACCGGAGGCCCCTTGTCTAAACAAATCTGAGGCTTTAGAACGCCAGGAATTTTCTCTGGCTTTAAAGTCCATAATACCAGTACGTCGGACTGTCTGTTTACAAAAAACAGAAAACATCATTAACACAAATGTAGTCCAAAAGTATGAGGTAGTTTAAGGTCTGATACGTCCCCTAAACGCCCAACTATTTTTGCACATTCTCCTTTCCTCTCCCCCCTAATGTCCCACGCGCCTCAAGACCAGGAAGGGTGGGGGGTGAAGAGGGTAACTAATTATTGAACAAAAGAGCAGGGGTCCCCCCTGCTTCTCAGTCTGTAAGTTTCCTACAGACTGAAGCTGGCTGCTGCAGCACAGCAATATAAAAGCCAGGAGCCCTTTATGACACAAGCAATGTCTGTTCCATTCTTCCTTCTTCAATTATTCCATTGTCCCATTGTTAGGGGGCAATGGAACAATGGGAACACTGAATAATGGAAGAATACAAGAATGGAAGAATGGAACAGACAATGCACGTGTCATAATGGGCTCCTGGCTTTTATCTGGCAGTGCTGCAGCAGCCAGCATCAGTCTGTAGGGAGCCTACAGACTGGGAAGCAGGAGGGACAGCTGCTCGTTTGTTCATTCATTAGTCATCCCCTCTACCCCCCCCACCCGGTCATGAGGCGCGTGGGGCATTGGGGGAAGGGGAGATTGTGTGAAAATAGGTGGACTTATGCAGATTAAAAACGTGTGAGATACATCTGCAACAAGCAGTATAGTTGTGGGTATTAAGATGTTTATTGATGAACATGTCTTCCTAAGGGGAGTATTTGTCCCTATCCCTACAATAGGTGCCTTCTTGGGGCCAGGGTGCCGCCATAGGCCGTAACCAATTCAGGTAATCGCTTCTCGACCTTTTGGCTAAAATCAAGTGTAGTATCTTTTCTTATTAGTTTAATATCTGATACGTCCCCTAAAAGCCAACTATTTTCACACATTCTCCTCTCCTCTCCCCCCTAATGCCCCACACGTCTCAAGACCAGGAAGGGTGGGGTGTGGAGAGGGTAACTAATTATTGAACAAAAGACCAGCGGTCTCCCCTGCTTCTCAGTCTGTAAGTTTTCTACAGGTTGAAGCTGGCTGCTGCAGCACAGCAATATAAAAGCATGGAGCCCTTTATGACACAAGCAATGTCTGTTCCATTCTTCCATTCATGCATTATTCCATTGTCCCATTGTTAGAGGGCAATGGAACAATGGGAAAATTGAATAATGCAAGAATGGAAGAATGGAACAGACATTGCACGTGTCATAATGGGCTCCTGGCTTTTATCTGGCAGTGCTGCAGCAGCCAGCTTCAGTCTGTATGGAGCCTACAGACTGGGAAGCAGGGGGGACCACTGCTCGTTTGTTCATTAATCAGTCATCCTCTCTACCCCCCCACCAAGTCTTGAGGCGCGTGGGACATTGGGGGAGGGGGAGAATGTGTGAAAATAGGTGGACTTGTGCAGATTAAAAACGTGTGGGAGCATCTGCAACAAGCAGTATAGTTGTGGCTTTTAAGGTGTCTATTGATGAACAACATGTCTTCCTAAGGGGAGTCTTTGTCCCTATCCCAACAATGGGTGCCTTCTTGGGGCCAGGGTGTCGCCATTGGCCAAAACCAATTCAGGTAATTGCTTCTCGTCCTTTTGGCTAAGATCAAGTATAGTATCTTTTCTTATCAGTTTAATATCTGATACGTCCCCCATTACGTCCACCTATTTTCATACATTCTCCTCTCCCCCCGAATGCCCCATGCACTTAAAGACCGGGAAGGGTGGGGGGTAGAGAGGGTAACTAATTATTGAACAAACGAGCAGCGGTCCCCATACTTCCCAATCTGTAGGCTCCCTACAGACTGAAGCTGGCTGCTGCAGCACAGCAACATAAACGCCAGGAGCCCATTATGACACAAGCAATGTCTGTTCCATTCTTCCGTTCTTGCATTATTCCATTGTCCCATTGTTAGGGGGCAATGGAACAATGGGACAATGGAATAATGCAAGAATGCAAGAATGGAAGAATGGAACAGACATTGTACGTGTCATAATGGGCTCCTGGCTTTTCTCTGGCAGTGCTGCAGCAGCCAGCTTCAGTCAGTAGGGAGCCCACAGACTGGGAAGCAGGGGGGACCGCTGCTCGTTTGTTCATTAATTAGTCATCCTCTCTACCTCCCCACCCGGTCTTGAGGTGCGTGGGACATTGGGGGAAGGGTAGATTGTGTGAAAATAAGTGGACTTATGCAGATTAAAAATGTGTGGGATGCATCTGCAACAACCAGTATAGTTGTGGGTTTTAAGGTGTCTATTGATGAACAACATGTCTTCCTAAGGGGAGTCTTTGACCCTATCCCTACAATGGGTGCCTTCTTGGGGCCAGCGTGCAGCCATATGCCAAAACCAATTAAGGTAATCGCTTCTCAGCCTTTTGGCTAAGATCAAGTGTAGTATCTTTTCTTATCAGTTTAATATCTGATACGTCCCCTATATGTCCACCTATTTTCATACATTCTTGTAGAATCTGCTGAGTTTTGGGGTGCCAGTTACTATTAATTAACAAGAGCTACTGGATCTTTAAAAGGGGATTTATTACAGATAGGATATTTACAATAACATACATAAGGGAAACCTAACTAAGGGACAAGGGAACAATGTAAGGGAAAAATAAAATGAGAGGGTGGTAGAAGATGGAAAGTGGGAAGAAGAAGAATGCCTAACTAGTTTGATGTGCTACCTTTATATCAGTTACACAGTCAGACATGGCCCATACATTGCCCATCCCTGTAACATCTCCACATAATGGTACCATCCAATCAGGTCACAGTCTTTGGAGTTCTCCAGAAACATGCACATGGCTGCTGATGCAGACAGTCTTCTGAAAGTGGCGCTCTTAGGTCCAGAATGGATAAGAGTATCAGAGGTCATATGTGATTGCAGTGGTCTTCATCTTCCTGCTGATGGTGTCTGGTATATAGCCAAAAGGTCTTTGTATCAAGTGGCCTGAGGACAGGTCCAACTGCATTTTGCTTGGAGATAAGAGGTCAACTTGAAGAACAATGGTTTGTAATCCAAACACCACAGGGGTTATGTACCTTTCAAGAGGCCAGACTAGATGTCCATCTCCCATGTAGGTGCTCTCTCTCGTTATCAATAGAACAAAAGGCACCACACCACAGGACACACAATGTCTTCCCGCCTCACAGGTTTTATGACTCTGGTAAATTTTTTGATGTAGTCCTTTGATGAACTTTAGTGCTATACAGAGTTTGTGGATCAAATTGTGAGTTCAGTCATTCATATTACACGTACGATAGATATTGTCCATGTTGGGTTCCAACATATGCCCGTTTGTGTCTGAATGACACACAAACTTATGACCAGGGCATGTTAAAATAGCGCTCTGCTCCAGGATCATCATCCATTTACTCCATATGTTAGAGCGCCAGGGCACCATCAAAGCGAGATAACTAACAGGGACAAGGCATAAAAATCTCTGGACTCACAACATTTACTCTCATTCACACCTATCTAGATGCATTTTACACTTCAGTAATTATACAATTTGTGACAGATGTACAGGAGCAGAAATATAAATAAGGTATAGAACAATAATAAAAAATATATATAGCAATATATCAAAATGTCTACATGTAAAATGTGCATCCAATGAACACATCATAACTTCAACATCTATACCTTTTAAAATAAAATTGGTGCTTTGAGGTAGTTTCAAGCACTCCAAATTTATAATATATTCAAGAAATAATGGTTATGATATTTACTAGTCATACGTTTAGATAATCCCCTACTCCTTTGAATATATCTAATAAATTCAGATTATGAAGAGTTCACAAATATCACATGCAATTTACATCGCTGCACACGGTACCAGTAGATAACCTGTCCAATGCCCTATTAAAAGCATCTTCTTATTGTTTATTAGAATATATGGAGATCACACTGGCTGATAATTTGATACCCTATTGCAAAATATTAGCAAGTGTCTATACTCTCCTATAATGGTCACACTCTGCTGTAGGTCCTTTCTTCTTGTATATTTTTCATTCAGATTATAATATATGATCTTTTCACAAATTTTCAGATACAGGTCAATCAATGTCAAGAAATCCCAAGAAAATAATCCATAAAGGTAGTTTATCAATCCAATTGCCATCAAATCATGGCTCATCCAGGATTCAAATTTGATAAATTAGAGTATGCTCCATCAAAGGTCCTGGAAATAAAGAACAAGAGCAGTATCAGATTCTTAGCAGTTGTAATCTACATATGGTTTCTTTAGAAGACAACATTTTAACTTGAGCATTTACAAGTAAAGCACTTGTAGTCAGCAAAAAGAGCTTGAAGAGGAGAAAAAAAAATAACAATTACAAAAAAAAATAATTACAAAAGAATAAAAACTTTAATCTCCCTAGCTATATACACTGCTCAAAAAAATAAAGGGAACACTTAAACAACAGAATATAACTCCAAGTAAATCAAACTTCTGTGAAATCAAACTGTCCACTTAGGAAGAAACACTGATTGACAATTCATTTCACATGCCGTTGTGCAAATGGAATAGACAATAGATGAAAATGATTGGCAATTATCAAGAAACCCTCAATAAAGGAGTGGTTCTGCAGGTGGGGACCACAGACCACATCTCAGTACCAATGCTTTCTGGCTGATGTTTTGGTCACTTTTGAATGTTGGTTGTGCTTTCACACTCGTGGTAGCATGAGACGGACTCTACAACCCACAGAAGTTGCTCAGGTAGTGCAGCTCATCCAGGATGGCACATCAATGTGAGCTGTGGCAAGAAGGTTTGCTGTGTCTGTCAGCGTAGTGTCCAGAGGCTGGAGGTGCTACCAGGAGACAGGCCAGTACACCAGGAGACGTGGAGGGGGCCGTAGGAGGTCAACAACCCAGCAGCAGGACCGCTACCTCTGCCTTTGTGCAAGGAGGAACAGGAGGAGCACTGCCAGAGCCCTGCAAAATGACCTCCAGCAGGCCACAAATGTGCATGTGTCTGCACAAATGGTTAGAAACCGACTCCTTGAGGGTGGTATGAGGGCCCGATGTCCACAGATGAGGGTTGTGCTCACAGCCCAACACCGTGCAGGACACTTGGCATTTGCCACAGAACACCAGGAATGGCAAAGTCGCCACTGACGCCCTGTGCTCTTCACAAATGAAAGCAGGTTCACACTGAGCACATGTGACAGACATGACAGAGTCTGGAGATGCCGTGGAGAGCGATCTGCTGCCTGCAACATCCTTCAGCATGACCGGTTTTGCAGTGGGTCAGTAATGGTGTGGGGTGGCATTTCTTTGGAGGGCCGCACAGCCCTCCATGTGCTTGCCAGAGGTAGCCTGACTGCCATTAGGTACCGAGATGAGATCCTCAAACCCCTTGTGAGACCATATGCTGGTGCGGTTGGCCCTGGGTTCCTCCTAATGCAGGACAATGACAGACCTCATGTGGCTGGAGTGTGTCAGCAGTTCCTGCAAGATGAAGGCATTGAAGCTATGGAGTGGCCCGCCCGTTCCCCAGACCTGAATCCGATTGAGCACATCTGGGACATCATGTCTCGCTCCATCCACCAATGACACGTTGCACCACAGACTGTCCAGGAGCTGGCGGATGCTTTAGTCCAGGTCTGGGAGGAGATCCCACAGGAGACCATCCACAACCTCATCAGGAGCATGCCCAGGCGTTGTAGGGAGGTCATACAGGCACGTGGAGGCCACACACAATACTGAGCCTCATTTTGACTTGTTTTAAGGACATTACATCAAAGTTGGATCAGCCTGTAGTGTGTTTTTTCCACTTTAATTTTGGGGGTGACTCCAAATCCAGGCCTCCATATGTTAATAAATTTGATTTCCATTGATGATTTTTGTGTGATTTTGTTGTCAGCACATTCAACTTTGTACAGAACAAAGTATTCAATGAGAATATTTCATTCATTCAGATCTAGGATGTGTTATTTGAGTGTTCCCTTTATTTTTTTGAGCAGTGTATATTGCAAGGTAATTCTTACCCTTACGCCCCTTTGGTACTAAGACATTGTACCAAACAAAAACAAGGGGGAAAACAAAATATTGAGCGTGAGGTAAAAAAAATATATATATATATATATATATATAAAACTCCGAATGCAGCTGTTAAAAAAAAAAAAAAAATACATAAATAAATATATATAAAAATGTATATTCCTGAACAGTGGGAATATGAAAAGCAAAATATTGTGACTCAATGCATTGCACAGGATGACAAAAAAAAAAAAAACAGACAAACATAAAACAATTAGGGGTAACTCAACTTTATCTGTCTTATTTTGAATAAAGATTGGTAAAGTGGTCAAGCTGGTGCTGCAGATCTCACACAGAAACTACAGCTTTGCATTGGTTGACATTATCATATACATTATCTATCCAATTCAGGTCCTGATTGAAGACTTAGTAGTATGATGGCCCGCACATAGCATTACAAAGAGTATGATGACCCCACAAATAGCCCTCCAAATAGTATGATGGCCCCACAAATAGCCTTCAAATAGTATGATAGTGACGCGCCCCCTGGGACATATTCCTTTTTGAGGGGAATACCCGGCACCGGATCAGATGGGGGGGTTTGTAGTCTCCGAGCAGCTGTGACCCGGCCCGTGCCCAGGGCGTCAAGCTCAGTGTTATGTGGCAGTCCTACAGATGTTATTAAGAGTTCTTTTGTGTCGACTACGCCACCCGTTGTGATGCGGTCACTGTGGCCGCCGCTGCAGCAGGGTCCGCTGAGGCTGATGGTGGGTGCGCAGCTTGGTGGGATAACCCCCAACGGGAGGGGTATAGCCTCAGAGGGGACAGGCGCAGAGGATGGGGGTTGTGGTGGTGTAGTGCAGACGGCAGTGAAGACAGAGTCGGGTTGTGCAGTTAAGGGTGTTTACTTACTGCAGATGTTGTACTGGTCACTCCAGCTGCTAGTGACCACCCGAGCCGTGCTGCGTCCACCAGGTCCTGGATCCAGCCAACCCCCAAACAAGTCCGGAGCGTGGCCCTGAGCTCTCTTTCTGTCCCGTTCTCTGGCCGTCCCCACCAGTAATCCACCTAGGTCCAGCTCCCTCGGGCCTTCTGTTGGGACACCCTTGGCCCTGGGTTCCTTGACCCTTCATGTGGTGTGCCTTCGGGGTGGATGTGATGGGTGACCGTGGCAGACGCTGCCCACGGTCTCCGGTCTCTGGCTGGGGAATGTTTTTACCCCCACCAGCTTGGGTTCCGGTACCCTGATGCCGACTCTTCACCCGGTGCTTTGAGTTGGGATCTCAGAGTCCTTCTCTTCTGTGCTCTGGGTCTCTCTCTTTTCTCCTCTCTCACTCTGGGTCTTTGTCTTTCTTCTCTCCTCTGCTCCTGACTTGTTCTCTGCAGCTGACTGACTCTCTGCATCTGATCCTCTGCATCTGACCCTGATCTTAGTTGGTGCCCACCTTATATACACCCTCTATGTGTGAGCTCAGGTGACCAGCACCCAATGAGCTCCTATCTTTACCCAGGCTGCTCCCCCTATCTGCCCCTACACTACATGGGATGTACCACCCCCCTCCCACTCCAGCCAGGAACAGACTCGGTCGTACCTGCACATTTCTAAGTGGGAGTACCGTCGGCCTGTTCCCCGGAAATGGGATGTGTGTAGTGCATGCAGCCTACCGAGCTCAGTTCCACACTCCATCCTTACCCGGGAGTGGAATATCACACCTCTGGGTTGAGGTGCAATACTCCTGTAGCAGCCGAATCCTCAGGGTGCTACATTCCCCCCTGGTAAATCACAGCACGTCCTCGGGCTGTAAGACATAAATAACACCAAAACATACAAAATTTTTTTTTTTTTCATATAAACATAATAAAACATATAAAACATTATATATATAAAACTTTTCATATAAACATTCTCGTCGTCTCTTGTTTCAGGTTCCTCCTCCGGACACTGTGCAACGTGTGTCCGGGAAAAGTGCGACAGTCTCTTAGAAAAACTGGTTTTCCTATAAAACCGGTAGGGGGCGCTTTAGGAAGCGCAACTATATACAGGGGAAGTTGGCCGCTCTCAGTCCTCGGCCAGGTAATGGGAATAGGGATGACCGCTCTCAGTCCTCGGTCAGAGGGATTAAGGGAAATACGGGTAACAGTTCAATTTGCTGGTCCCAACGGGGACTATATTAGCAACAGTTCACTGTGCCCCGACGGGCAACTATATACAACTTCTGCTTCGCTGTACTTAACGACGACGTCCTCCTGCTCTTTCTTTGTGGACAGTTTCAGTTTCAGACCCGTCCGGGCACGTATGCTGGGCAAATAGATCTTCTCCCAGATGCGGCACTCTTGGTTTTATGGGCACGGTGGTGTTAGCGCCCGGGTTGCCCGGGCCTTGCGGCCAGGCCTGGGGTATCTGGAAGGTGAAGGGCACCGTAAGGACGGCGGCGCCCTGGGCTACTTGGCCCTGCGACCAGGCCGGTGGCTCCGCGGAGGTAGGGGGCGCTGTTGGTATTGCGGCGCCCGGGGGTACTAGGCCTTGCGACCAGGCTGGTGGTACTTCCTGCTTGGTCACGCTCGGGGTCGAGGCGTGTGACGTCACAGGGGTCGCGGCTCCCGTTTGAGGCCTAGTCTGCGGCGGTGACGTTGCAGCGACGGGCACGGCAGGATAGACTTCGGGCTCTGCGACGGGGAGCTGGGGCAGGTACGCGGTTTCCCGGTTTGGGGTATAGACGTCCCCTTTACCTGCTTCCACTCGTTCGGCTCCCTTCTCGGCGCCGTCTCCGGCCTTGAGTCCTCCCGCGCCATCCTCAGAGGTGGTCTGTCTCCTCGTCTTGGGTGGCGTGCTCCGCTGACGGGTCTCGGTCTGCTGGGCCATCTCTCGGCTCCACTCCGCCAACGTCTCTCGCTGCACCCGGGCCATCCTCCTTGCGAGGCCCTCCAGAGCGGTCTGCGCACACTCCCGATCTCGGGGGAGCTGTGCTAGGACCTCCACTAGGCCTAGTGGGGTCGTTGCTTCCAGCAGGCTCCTGACCAACGGGTCGGTGCTGCTCTGCTCTCCTCCTGTTGTCTCCAGCAGGCTCCTGGCCAGCGGGCCGGTGCTGCTCTGCTCTCCCTCCTCTGTTTCTAGCAGGCTCCTGGCCAACGGGCCGGTGCTGCTCTGCTTTCTCGCCATCTCCGGGTAAGCTCCTCCGATACTCTTCTCCAGGCTTCTTGCCTCCGGGTGCGCTCGCTCCAGACTGCTCCAAGCGACACCCATCTTTGCTCTCTCCTTCTCAGTCCTCCCACATCGAGGGCGGTCCCGGGGCCACTTGGTGATTGTCAGCTCCAGGGGCAGTTCTTTCACGCTGACAGACACCTCTAGCATCACAGTCTCTGTTGGTGGGGGCGGTTTCCACTTTTGGCGCCATTTTCGGTCCTGGCCCACGATGGGAGGTGGCCTCTTGCCACCCTCTGGCACGCCCATAATGGCGTCCGCTCTTCCAAGGCGGGAAACCTTTGGAAATGGCGGGAATCGTCTCCCAGTGGCGGGAAACTCTGCAGATGGCGGGAAAAAGCTGTTAATGGCGGACAACCGGCGGGAATCGATCTGTGACGGAGTCCGATGGCGGGGACCCTCCGGAACCGGCAGGAGACTTCTTTTTGAGGTAAACTTGTTCTTTTCTTCAGGCACGCAGTACCCGGGTGTTGCGGGCACGTAATCCTGCCGACTACGCCAAAGTTGACGCGCCCCCTGGGACATATTCCTTTTTGAGGGGAATACCCGGCACCGGATCAGATGGGGGGGTTTGTAGTCTCCGAGCGGCTGTGACCCGGCCCGTGCCCAGGGCGTCAAGCTCAGTGTTATGTGGCAGTCCTACAGATGTTATTAAGAGTTCTTTTGTGTCGACTACGCCACCCGTTGTGATGCGGTCACTGTGGCCGCCGCTGCAGCAGGGTCCGCAGAGGCTGATGGTGGGTGCGTAGCTTGGTGGGATAACCCCCAACGGGAGGGGTATAGCCTCAGAGGGGACAGGCGCAGAGGATGGGGGTTGTGGTGGTGTAGTGCAGACGGCAGTGAAGACAGAGTCGGGTTGTGCAGTTAAGGGTGTTTACTTACTGCAGATGTTGTACTGGTCACTCCAGCTGCTAGTGACCACCCGAGCCGTGCTGCGTCCACCAGGTCCTGGATCCAGCCAACCCCCAAACAAGTCCGGAGCGTGGCCCTGAGCTCTCTTTCTGTCCCGTTCTCTGGCCGTCCCCACCAGTAATCCACCTAGGTCCAGCTCCCTCGGGCCTTCTGTTGGGACACCCTTGGCCCTGGGTTCCCTGACCCTTCATGTGGTGTGCCTTCGGGGTGGATGTGATGGGTGACCGTGGCAGACGCTGCCCACGGTCTCCGGTCTCTGGCTGGGGAATGTTTTTACCCCCACCAGCTTGGGTTCCGGTACCCTGATGCCGACTCTTCACCCGGTGCTTTGAGTTGGGATCTCAGAGTCCTTCTCTTCTGTGCTCTGGGTCTCTCTCTTTTCTCCTCTCTCACTCTGGGTCTTTGTCTTTCTTCTCTCCTCTGCTCCTGACTTGTTCTCTGCAGCTGACTGACTCTCTGCATCTGATCCTCTGCATCTGACCCTGATCTTAGTTGGTGCCCACCTTATATACACCCTCTATGTGTGAGCTCAGGTGACCAGCACCCAATGAGCTCCTATCTTTACCCAGGCTGCTCCCCCTATCTGCCCCTACACTACATGGGATGTACCACCCCCCTCCCACTCCAGCCAGGAACAGACTCGGTCGTACCTGCACATTTCTAAGTGGGAGTACCGTCGGCCTGTTCCCCGGAAATGGGATGTGTGTAGTGCATGCAGCCTACCGAGCTCAGTTCCACACTCCATCCTTACCCGGGAGTGGAATATCACACCTCTGGGTTGAGGTGCAATACTCCTGTAGCAGCCGAATCCTCAGGGTGCTACAATAGTCCTTCAAATAGTATGATGGTCCAACAAATAGCCCTCAAAATAGTATCATTGCCCCCCAAGTAGCATAATAGCCTCCACATAGCACTCCAAATAGTATGATGGCCCCCACAAAGTACTCATTGATTTAAAAAAAAAATCCTCTACCTGTTCTTCAACTGCTCTGGTTTCTGCAGCGTTTGGTCTGCTCTGCTCTGCACAGCGTTTACGATGAAATGACATCATTGCGCTGAGACATCAAACTCAAAGGGAAAATGATGGAAGAGGGATCATCAACTGATTTCTCCCTCTTTCATCATTGCTTTTAACTGTTTCTGCATCCAGAATGCCAATGTGACATCACTGTGTGAATTATTTCTGTACTGTGACATCCCTGTTTGCTTTATCCCTGTACTGTGACATCACTGTGTTTATTATCCCTGTACTGTGACATCACTGTGTTTATCCCTGTACTGTGACATCACTGTGTATAGTATCCCTGTACTGTGACATCACTGTGCATATTATCCCTGTACTGTGACATCACTGTGTACATTATCCCTGTACTGTGACATCACTGTGTATATTATCCCTGTACTGTGACATCACTATGTATATTATCCCTGTACTGTGACATCACTGTGTTTATTATCCCTGTACTGTGACATCACTGTGTATATTATCCCTGTACTGTGACATCACTGTGTGTATTTTCCCTGTACTGTGACATCACTGTGTATATTATCCCTGTACTGTGACATCATTGTGTATATAAGCCCTGCACTGTGACATCATTGTGTATATTATCCCTGTATTATCCCTGTACTGTGACATCACTGTGTTTATTATCCCTGTACTGTGACATCACTGTGTTTATTATCTTTGTACTGTGACATCACTGTGCTTATTATCCCTGTACTGTGACATCACTGTGTTTATTATCCCAGTACTGTGACATCACTGTGTTTTTTATCCCTGTACTGACATCACTGTTTTTTATCCCTGTACTGTGACATCACTGTGTGTATTATCCCTGTACTGTGACATCACTGTGTGTATTATCCCTGTACTGTGACATCACTGTGTATATTATCCCTGTACTGCGACATCACTGTGTGTATTATCCCTGTACAGTGACATCCCTGTGTGTATTATCTCTGTACTGTGACATCCCTGTGTGTATTATCCCTGTACTGTGACATCACTGTGTTTATTATCCCTGGACTGTGACATCACTGTGTATATTATTGCTGTACTGTAACATCACTGTGTGTATTATCCCTGTACTGCGACATCACTGTGTGTATTATCCCTGTACTGCGACATCACTGTGTGTGTTATCCCTGTACTGTGACATCACTGTGTGTATTATTTCTGTACTGTGACATCCCTGTGTGTATTATCCCTGTACTGCGACATCACTGTGTGTATTATTTCTGTACTGTGACATACCTGTGTGTATTATCCCTGTACTGTGACATCCCTGTGTTCATTATCCCTGTACTGTGACATCACTGTGTTTATTATCCCTGTACTGCAACATCACTATGTATATTATCCCTGTACTGTGACATCACTGTGTATATTATCCCTGTACTGTGACATCACTGTGTATATTATCCCTGTACTGTGACATCACTGTGTATATTATCCCTGTACTGCGACATCACTGTGTGTATTATCCCTGTACTGTGACATCACTGTGTATATTATCCCTGTACTGTGACATCACTGTGTATTATTATCCATGTACTGTGACATCACTGTGCATATTATCCCTGTACTGTGACATCACTGTGTTTATTATCCCTGTACTGCGACATCACTGTGTGTATTATCTCTGTACTGTGACATCACTGTGTATATTATCCCTAAACATTAGGTAAAGACACATGACAGAAAATAAAGACCAAAATAATTTTGCATATTTTTCTCTGAACCGCCTGGTGGTCATGGTGAAGTGAGGCTCCATTCCAAGTTTCCCTGTGCGGCTCCATGGTTACTTATTATGCCCCTGCTTGGATCGGATGAAATCACCGTCTAGAATGCAATAGATGAGCACTCAGTTACAGCATGTCCTCATTTCCCCTTAACCAACTGCGCCTCATCCTGCGACCTCTTATCTGTCCGCAGGAGAAATGCATTCAGTCCTTGGATTAAATTATGTAGCAAGTGAGAATGTATGAATATAAACCTGCTAATATTCTAAGCCTTTTGCTATTAAAGTTTGAATCCTGAAAAAGGTTCTACAAAAAAAAAAGAACTCATTGAAATCATTTTTATACAATGTGTTTTTGGCTGTTTGGACACTCAGTATGTCAGGAGTTAAATGGCGGTACAATGCCAGGCAGCATGGAAGAAAATGATGAGCTGTGATATGCCAGCAAGGAATGGTATTATATAATAAATAATAATAATAATAAATAATACTCAAGATATAAAATTATATAATAGGCAGCATGAAAAATTGTGATACAATACAATAAATAATTAAAATCTTCCAGGCATGGTAGGAATATGATTTCTTGTATTCCAGGCAGAGTTTATATAACAGTCAGATGGGAATAGAAGCCCCCCTCGTTCCATCATATCCACCACCTACGTCTACCAGAGAGGCAGAGCTGCTCACTTTACAGATGGAAGCGTAGTATATAGACGTATGTGTGACCTGCCTGTGGAAAGCAACAGCCTTGAAGGAGCAGAACAGCTTCCCCTGGAAATTACAAGAAGTGGAGAAGAAACAATGGAGGACCAGGCTGATATAATGCAGATCTCCAGCTATAATGAGGATCTCCAGCATAAGGTGTGTATATGAATTATATGAGCTGAAGACACACACATCTACACATATATGTATTTACTGGGTATGGGTACTGGCCGCACTCTAGATTATGATTATTTCAATATCATAAATAAAATCAATCACTGTAATATAAAGCTGTCGGGGTGGGATAATGGGAGAAGTAACGTGAAGCATTGCTTTCTTATTGCCATTAAATATGGAACGTGCAAAAGTGAATGCACCCATATTCAAGAATTCCTGCCCCTACTAATGGGTGCCATCATACAGACCCATAAGGACTGTTTACTGTTATATACAGGATATATGGGATTGACAGGTGCAATAAGGGTTAACTGTACCTTATCTTGAAGGTGCCCTGTCTAATACGTATATATATATATATATATATATATATATCATAGCAGATAATATAGACACTATCATTTGCTGATGGAAAACTGTAGAGAGTTTGAAGTCCCTGAAGAGGCCTTATTCTATGTTAATGGGCAAGCCAGTTAGTAAGTTGCACACACCCCAGCGCACAACACATTATATACACAGTAAAATTGGTTCTCCACTCTTTACCCAGAACATGTGAATGCTGGGGGATGCTGACTGATGGTGACACCACACCCAATGAAGAGGGGCATGCCTGTCCGCAGTTCTTGCTCACTCTGCAACCTAAGTGCAAACAGCCGCAAACCCTGGGGTATGCAAGTCATGGTCCCTGATCTTCTGCAAAACCATTAATCATAATAAGCTATTTACAAGAAGGGATGAGTTGGGATTTTATTGGCTTGCGTCACAGGTAGTAAACCAGAGCCTTCCACCTGCCTGCCCCCATTATTCTTCACCAACCTTTATTCAACTTTTTCTTTCTAAAACGACCTTAGTCCCGCCAGTCATGTGGCCTGCTCACTCAATTATAATAGGAGGGACTCTTAGTTTTGCAGTTTGATGGTACTTCATACAATAAGACTTCCTTCTTGACTGATACACCTTTGTGTCGTGTTTTACACATTCGACTATTTTTTCTCGTTTACCTGGAGTGACGAAATTTGAAGGAGCAGATCACTCTCTCCATTTGTGTATATTTGTATGTCTTTGAGCATTTGCACTTTTTTCACGGAATTATTTTAATAATTGACATAATAAAAGTTAAATTTTATCTGATTCGCTGCAAAACTATATATATTTTGTATTATTTAAGAGTTTAAAAAAATTAGAAATCCATAAAACAATTTGCTTTTTACAATTTTTGGTTGATGGAGTTGTGAGAGGGCTTGTTATTTGCACCATGAGCTGACATTTTTATTGATACCATTTTGGGGTTGATACATTTTGATCACCTCCTATTGCATTTTGCATTTTTTTTCGGCGATTCTAATGTTTAGATCTTTTTTTTTTATCATTACAGCTTTTTACCAATTGGATTAGTTAATTTTATGTTTTGACAGATCGGACTTTTACGGACAGAGAGATATCAAATATGTGTATTTTTTTTCTATTTCTTTATTTTTAATGGGGGGGAAATGAGAGTGATTTGAATTAATATTTTTTCATGTTTTAATCTTTTTTTACCTTTTTACACTATTGTAGTCCCCTTAGGGACAGGGGAGAAAGTGTCTACAGACTCAAGGAGGTAAAAAAAAAAAAAAAAAAAAAAACAGGCTGTAGGAAACGTGTAGAGGAAATATGTTCCAAATAGAAACTGTGCTGATACATGAGCAAAAAAAATGACAAACAGACCTCAATTCCAGCCTATTTCATTGGTGGAGACACTCTAACAAGAGAAAATTTTGATTTTTTTTCTGCCTATGCACTGTGTACACAGAAAGCTGCCAAACAGTGGGATGGGCGGAGTTATACAATGCTCAGCATTTAGAGAACTGGTAGATATGCCGAAAATGAAACAGCGATTTTCTCAGAACTGCAGCAGCTAATAAGCCAATAAGTGACACATTGCTGGAATCAGGGTCTCTTCCCCAACATCATTCTGCTCTCAGATGGGCTAAAACCTGCTGACAGATTCCCTTTAAAACCGCATGTTTTAAAAACCCGAAAAATGTGCTTGGGCATAAAAAATGGTCCAGTCTTGAAATGGTTAAAGAAGTTTACTGACAAATAGAACTGCTTGCTTTATCCAAATTTAGGTTTGACACTTGCTGATTTTTGCCAAAGTGTTTGTAACTTTTTTTTCTATAAGACAATGGAAAATGCATCAAAATGCCATGTACGCCCTTGTAAAAGCTTTGGGGGCTTTATAATTCTGTGAGCAGTAAATTCCCTATTGCAGCAGTTGAACAAAATGAATTGTATAATTTAAAGGGGTAATCCCATCTTTATAGATGGATATTGTTGAGTGGTTTTGCAATTAACTATGTATTAAAATTTGCAGCTATTCTGGAGCTATTCTCACTTTTCTTTATAACTAGTTTCCTAGGAGACCGACCACCGGTGTTGTCTAGCTTGTAAGCACAAATCTAAAACTGGCCCGGATTAGGAGGTAACACCGCACTCCAGCAATCCTGACCAACTTCAAAACAGTGCTTACAAGCTCAATAAAACAGAGCTTGTAACTACTGTACATGTTCTGCTGTCTAGCAGAGGTGGTCGGTCACAAAGCCAACAAGCTGTAACCAATAGAAAAGTGTTAATATCTCAAGAACCACTGAAAATTTTAATAGGCAATAAATTGCAAAATTGCTTGTATTTACCAGCACTATCCGAGAATACCCATTTATGAAGATGGGACTAAACCTTTAATTAATTGACAAAGATAGAACAGTACAATTATATTAAGTTTTTTTGCATATAAAAAATCTGTATGGATACTCCAGCTAAAGCCCCATTCATTAGTAAAGATAACATGGAAAAGACCTGTAAAATCTTGGGAAAATTCTTTATCCAACATACATTCATTAACATTTTTAATTGTGATTCTTCTCTAATCATCGGTATTTTTCCATTTTGCCTTTGCTTAGACCATTCTGGTAGGAGACAGCTCCGTGGGAAAGACCTCGTTACTTGTGCAGTTTGACCAAGGCAAATTTCTCCCGGGATCTTTTACATCTACAGTGGGCATAGGATTCACGGTAAGAGAAGCAAATGTGGCACTGGATGTTCACACCGTGATGTACAACACTGGAGCTCTTGTTTTCATTCTTCATCGCATCATTTGCGCAAAATTTGCAGTATGTTCAATTGATTCTTTAAAAGGGGTAATTTGCCCGTTCCAAATCAAAATTAAATGTCTGTAAATGGTAAAAGTGCAATATACTTACCCAAATCTTCTACCCCTTTCCTGCTCTATGTGACCATGCCAGATGATTCCTGGCTCCAAGTGTCATGTAATGTCATCACTGTGATCAGCAATTGTCACATTTAAAAATATCATATTAGATTTATTTTCCACAGTCATCTGAACTAATGTTTTAGAAGTTGGAAAATCTCTTTAAACCTCACTTTTATTGTGACTAGAGGAACTAATGTCACGTGCTGCTCTAATTATGAAGAATTTGAAAATGCAGCACTGAAATGCATAAATTGTAGAAAAGTCTACTTTGGGTATCTAGCCTATTGTGCTCACGTGTTTTTTTTTTCCTTTGCAAGTTGACTTATAGGTAGCTAGCTACCAATGTATTTTAGTAGAAATTGTATTTTATCTCCAAATATATAGCTTATCTGCACCATGGCCTTTATCATAATCACATTTCTGGAGAAGAGTATTTAGCTATTTCTAATATAAATACAATTAAAAGTGTCTGACATCCCCAAAATGCTAATTAAACTACTTTTTTTAGGTTATGTGCCCACAATGCAGAAATGAAGCAGAAATTTTCTGAGCATTTCTGCATCTCCTTGGCAGAAAAAACGCATGTGGATTTTACATGCATTTTTTTCTGCCAGGGATAAGCATTTTTCAAGCATTTTTGCATGCGTTTTTTCAAGCGCTTTTCCAAGTGATTTTGAGCATCACTTGGAAAAGTGCTTGACAAGTTGGTCACACAACATAAATCCATGCAACTGGTATGGATTTATATTGTGTGACCAACTTATGCTGCTTTAAATGCAGCATCAATAGTAAAAAAAAGAATTAGGCTATGTGCCCACGTTGCATTTATGAAGCAGAAAATTTCTGCTGCATAAATGCAAGTCCTCTCCCGGAAAAACGCATGCGGAATTCCGCACGCGTTTATCGCGCATTTTTCGCGCGTTTATCACGCGTTTTCCACATGCGGAATTGCCTTGCGTTTTTTATGCATTGGACAAAGGCAATTCTGCTTGCGGAAACGCAAAATTAAATGACATGCTGCGGATTTTTGAACGCAGCATAAACGCTGCGGAAAAATCCGCAGCATGTGCATAGAACTTGCGGAATCCCATTGGGGACCATGGGGTGCGGATATACATGCGTTTTTCAAGCGTTTACGCTGCGGAAATTCCGCAGCATATACTCTTGAAAAATGCTACGTGGGCACACAGCCTTAGGCTGTGTGCCCACGTAGCGTTTTTCAAGCGTTTTTGATGCCTTCCTTTGGGCTTAAAATGTTATGCCAAAATGCCAATCAACATGGTGTTTGTTTTTTTTACTTACCACAATAGCATATGTATAAAAGAAGGTTATAGAAAAATAAAGGATACAATGATACATAAATTAACCTAATAGGGTAAGCAGTCAAGTAATATATCAAATATATAATGTGTAACGGGTCTGGGAGGCGGAACCTCTGAGCTACTATACAAGGGGGCGGTCCTTGTAAGGGAGCGGGTGGCGACCAGGGAAGACGGGCAGGCAGTCACAGCAGGTGACCGGGACAGTCTCTGAGTGAACGGGCTGGAGGTCACGGCAAGTGACCGGGGCAGTCTCTGGATGAACGGGCAGGAGGTCACGGCAAGCGACCGGGGCAGTCTCTGGATGAACGGGCAGGAGGTCACGGCAAGTGACCGGGGCAGTCTCTGGGTAAAGGGTAGGTACGACCTGTGATTGCAGAGCCTCCAGGTAGGCTAGCAGGCAGATGGTTGATGTGTGCTCCCAGGTGAGCAAGCGAGAGTCTCTGGAATGGCGGGTGGTCACAGCACGTGACGGCGGAGCCTCCAGGTAGGCTAGCAGGCAGGTAACAGGTGTGCGCTCCCAGGTGAGCGGGCAGGAGTCTCAGGAATGGCAGGTGGTCACAGCACGTGACGGCGGAGCCTCCAGGTAGGCTAGCAGGCAGGTAACAGGTGTGCGCTCCCAGGTGAGCGGGCAGGAGTCTCTGGAATGGCAGGTGGTCACAGCACGTGACGGCGGAGCCTCCAGGTAGGCAAGCAGGCAGGTAGCTGATGTGCGCTCCCAGGTGAGCGGGCAAGCTGGTCCATAGACAGACTGACAGGAGTTGGAGGGCAGACCGTCGAACCTCAGGCTAGCAGGCAGGTAGCAGAGGAGCGCTCCCAGGTGAGCGGGCAAGCTGGTCCTTAGACAGACTGACAGGAGTCGGTAGGCAGACCGTCGGACCTCAGGCTAGCAGGCAGGTAAGTAGAATATCAGGCAGGAATCAGACAGCAAACTGGCAGGAATCTGGCAGGTAACTGGCAACGGGACCTGAGGGCTGAAGCAGAGTAGTGAACAGTGCAACAACATTGCTCGGGCACCTCCATTTTGGAGGAGGTGCCTTATATATGGTGAAGTCCTCCGGCCATCGGCCGGGGACTCCTTAGGACGGCGCGCGCGGCCCCTTTAAGAGGGAGGGAGCGCGCGCGCGCCCTAAGCACAGTGGCCGGGAAGGAGCGCGCGCTGCCAGCAGAGCGGGAGGAGGACGCCGGGCTAGGAGCAGAGAGGTGAGGGGAACAGCGTCCCTGCCTAGCAGAGGGCAGGGACGCCGGCGCTACATAATGGCACAATAAAACAAGGAAGAAGGAGGTGGGCAGGCAAGGTTTCTGCTATTTCTTCTGTCGGGAGAAATAGGAAGTAACAGGGAGACAGGAAGTTATATCTTTCCTTAAATGCCTCCCCACCAACAGTAATAAAAACCAGGCACATAGTCGCATAGCTCCCAACCGTCCCGGATTCAGTGGGACTGTCATGCTAGAGCTTTTGTCTCGGCTTCTATACTCACCTCTGTAATCTTGACCTCTATTGCAGGCAATGAACCCAGAAGCAGGTTATACATGTCCATAGATGTACATTGTATATATATAACAATGTATTTCTACGGTCCCTGTATTCTGAGGTGAAGAAAAAAAAAATTTGTTCCTATAAAAGTAGTAAAAATAATAAGCAATTACAAAAATCTTTTTTTTTTTCTTTTACTGTGAGTCTCCCGGTCTCAAATCCACAACCTTGTCATTACATGCAAGAGCCTTAGCTACCGAGCCACAAGCTCTGATGATGAAATGGGGGAGAATTTTGTGTACTTGATCTGTATTGCAAGATCTGACTCCACAGGTAGATTATACTGATAGAAACACTGCTATGTACAATGTATGTATTTGTATTCTAGAGGGGGAATTAGAGATTTTTCCATCCTTTAAAAATCACTAAAAGATAATAAGGTCTAAGGGGTAACGTTTCTCCTTATGGAGAGTGACACACCAGCTCTGGCACGTCAAGGTAAGGAGGCTTATTCGCCGTGCAATGCTCCTCTGGGCAATTTAATATGCAAATTGTCTCTTCAGAGAAAAAGAGGACTTGTACTCTATAGCGCCACCTATTGGAAGCAGCAATCCTACAAGTCACAATCAACCCTTTAACGAGTCGTGCAATATGGCTTAGGATAAAAGCCAAATCAGAATCTCAATTTGCAGACACGGTGTTTCGGGCTTTTTGCCCTCGTCAGTGCAAAGTATGAGAACTGATTTGGCTAGGTGTTGATTGTTGATTGTGACTTGTAGGATTGCTGCTTCCAATATTTGGCGCTATAGAGTACAAGTCCTCTTTTTCTCTGAAGAGGCAATTTGCATATTAAAAGATAATAATAATGAAGAAAAAAAAATGTAATTTTTAATGCTTTTTTTAAATAATAAACATCACAAATCAGCAAATAACAGACATATTTGGTGTCCAATCCATGTAATTGCAACGACCTGCACAACACAGTGATTTATGGGAATTGGTAAATGGCGTGATTGATATTTTTGCTCTATTAACCCCTTTACGACCTTGTCAGTAATAGTACGTAGCTGCGCCCTGGGCCTATAGGGCCAGCTACGTACTATTACGCACGCTTCGATCGCGCTCGCGCACAAGCTGTGATGGGCGATCGCCGCAGGGTGTCAGCTGATTGTCACAGCTGACACCTGGTGCTATTTGCCGGGAGCAGTCCCGCACCGCTCCCTGCACATTAACCCCCACAATGGCAATGCTGCGATCGAAGACGATCCCAGCATTGCGGTGGCAAGGGGGGAGGTGATCGCTATACTCACCTCTCCTGCTGGTGTCCCGTGATGTCTGCGGCGGCTTCAGGATGTTGTCATGATGATCCGATGTCGTCATGACAACATCCGGGTCACCAGGACGTTACTTTGGTCATGCGCAGTGCATGACCAAAGTAATGTCTCCCCTGTGTGCAGCGCTGAGAGGCTGATTGGCATAGGGGGCTGCTGCTCTCTATGCCATGCAGCCGATTAGGCTGCAAAAAGTGAAAGTCCCATAGTGGGACAATGTGTAAGAGTAAAAAAAAAAGTGAGAAAAAAATAATAATAATTTGTAAAAATATTTAAAAAAATGAAAAAAATAATCCTCAAAAAATAAAAATATATTGAACCCATAATATTTATTTATTATGAAAAAAAATAATAAACCAATAAAAGTACACATATTTGGTATCGCCACATCAGGAAAGACCTGACCTATAAAAACTGTCCCCCTAGTTAACCCCTTTAATGAACACGGTAAAAAATAAAAATAAAAAACGAAGCAAAAAACAATGCTTTATCATCATATCGCCAAACAAAATATGGAATAACACGCGATCAAAAAGACGAATGTAAATAAAAATGGTACTGCTGAAAACGTCATCTTGTCCTGCAAAAAACAAGCTGCCATACAGCTCCATCATCCGAAAAATAAAAAAGTTATAGCTCTCAGAATAAAGCGATACAAAAAATTATTTTTTTCTAGAAAATAGTTTTTATTGTGTAAAAGCGCCAAAACATAAAGAAACTATATAAATGCAGTACCGCTGTAAACATACTGACCCGAAGAATAAAGCTGTCTTATCAATTTGACCACACGTGGAATGGCATAAAAAAAACAACCATAAAAATAATTCCGGAATTGCTGGTTTTTGTTTATTCTGCCTCCCAAAAATCGGAATAGAAAGCGTTAAAAATATGTCATGTGCCCGAAAATGGTACCAATAAAAACATCAACTTGTCCCGCAAAAAATAAGCTGTCACATGACTCTGTCGGACAAAATATGGAAAAATTTTAGCTCTCAAAATATGGCGATGAAAAACTAGTCTTTTAAAAAAAAACGTCTTTTAGTGTGTGACAGCTGTCAATCATAAAAACCCGATATGAATCTGGTATCACTGTAATCGCACCGACCCGAAGAATAAAGTCATCTAATCACTTATACCACACGGGTTAGGCTAGGGTTAGGGTTAGGATTGGGGTTAGGGTTAGGGTTAGGATTGGGGTTGTGGTTAGAGTTGGGATTTTTTCAAAAGTAAAGAAAAAAAATGATGACGATGTCAACATATGACGATATGTTGAGGGCAAGTGCACGCTACTTGAGATTGCATTGGGTGCTCGGGTATGCATTGAGTATCGCGGGTGCTCGAGTCATTGCCCCATATGCTTTGCGGCCAAAAAAACATTGCTGGGATCGCCTGCCATGTACGAGCAATCCCCGCATGTTTTTTTTTTGGGTGTCTAACAACCGTGAAACATGCGGGGCAGGGGCTCGAGCATCTCACTCGAGCACCCATGATACATGGTGCATACCTGAGTACACGATGCAAACTCCAGTAGCGAGCACTTGCGCTCAAGACTAATGACAACTTATTCAATATGATGACCTAATGTTATCAAATTCTGTGTCGTACCTTTGGGTTCAGAATGTACACTATACCTCTTGATAAAATCCTTGAGGGGGTCTAGTTTCCAAAATGGAATCAATTGTGGGGGGTTTCCACTATTTAGGCACATTAGGGGCTCCTGAAATGAGACGTGGCATCCGCTCTTGATTCCAGCCAATTTTGCATTCAAGAAGTCACACAGTGCTCCTTCTCTTCTGAACCCTGATGTGCGCCCAAACAGTGTATTTTCCCCACATATGGGGTATTGGCGTACTCAGGAGAAATTGCACAACAGTTTTTAGGTTCCATTTTCTCCTCTTACCCTTGTGAAACTAAAAAATGTAGTTAGATTTTTTTATTTTCATGGCTTCATGTTCTAAACTTCTGTAAAGCACCTGGGGGTTAAGGGTGCTCACCACACATCTAGATAAGTTCCCTGAGGGGTCTAGTTTCCAAAATGGTGTCACTTGTGGGGGTTTCCACTGTTTCGGCACATCAGGGGCTCTCTAAGCGCAACATGGCGTCCGCTAATTATTTAAGCAAATTATACATTCAAAAAGTCAAATGGCGCTCCTTCCCTTCCGAACCCTGCCGTTCACCAAAGCAGTGGTTTTCCCCCACATATGGGGTATCAGCTTACTCAGGAAAGATTGCACAACAAGTTGCATGGTGCAATTTCTCCTGTTACCCTTATGAAAATGCAAAACTGGGGGCTGAAAAACATTTTTGTGGGAAAAATGTGAAAATTTTATTTTCACGGCTGCATGTTATAAATTTCTGTGAAGCACCTGGGGGTTCAAGGTGCTCACCACACATCTAGATAAGTTCCCTGAGGGGTCTAGTTTCCAAAATGGTACCACTTATGGGGTTTTCCACTGTTTAGGCACATCAGGGGCTCTCCAAACGCAACATGGTGTCCGCTAATTATTCAAGCAAATTATACATTCAAAAAGTCAAATGGCGCTTCTTCCATTCTGAACCCTGCCGTGCGCCCAAACAGTGTTTTTTCCCCACGTATGGGGTCTCTGCGTGCTCAGGGGAAATTGCACAACAAATTTTGGGGTCCATTTTTTCCTGTTACCCCTGCAAAAATAAAAAAATTGGGGTCTAAAGTAACATTTTTGTGAAAAAAGTTAAATGTTCATTTTTTTCTTCCCCATTCCAAAAATTCCTGTGAAGCACGTGAAGGGTTAATAAACTTCTTGAATGTGGTTTTGAGCACCTTGAGGGGTGCAGTTTTCAGAATGGTGTCACTTTTGGGTATTTTCTGTCATAAAGGCCCTTCAAAGTCACTTCAAATGTGATGTGGTCCCTAAAAAAAATGTTTTTGTAAATTTTGATGGAAAAATGAGAAATCGCTGATCAACTTTTAACCCTTATAGCGCACTAATAAAAAAAAAATTGGTTCCAAAATTGTGCTGATGTAAAGTAGACATGTGGGAAATGTTATTTATTAACTCTTTTGTGTGACATATCTCTCTGATTTAAGGGCATAAAAATTCAAATTTTGAAAATTGTGAAATTTTAAAAATTTTCGCCAAATTTCCAATTTTTTCACAAATAAACACAAGTGATATCGCATAAATTTTACCACTATCATGAAGTACAATATGTCATGAAAAAAGTCTCAGAATCAGGGGGATCTGCTGAAGCGTTTCAGAGTAATTACCTCATAAAGTGACAGTGGTCAGAATTGTAAAAATTGGCCTGGTAATTAACGTGCAAACCACTCTGGGAAGTAAAGGGGTTAAACCCATAAAAAATGTAATAGCACTGTAACGCTAAGGCTGTGTTCACATGTAGTGTAAATGCTGCATTCTTTCTGCTGCTTTTTTTCTGCAGGTGTCCACACTACACAGAGCAATAACAATCTTCTCTGATTATTCGTGTTTGCTGCATTACTTTTATACGTTTTCCCCTTATTTGATGCGATTTAGGTACAGATATGAAACAGAGTTTTTAATGCTTTTTTTAATAGTACAGAAAAGCTTTGATTGCGCGCTTAAAAATGCAATGGCGCTTTTTTTCTTTCATGCGTTTTTTTCAGAAGCCTATAGAGAAAAAAAATGCACCAAAATCAAAGAGTTTAGCAGCGTCTTCAGACCACAGAGGGCAGAGATTTCATGGAATTACATTTGCTTAGACATTTAGACCATGTTCACACGTAATGAAAATGCTGCGTTTTTTCTGCTGCTTTTTTTTTGCATAAATTCTGGTGCGTTTATCTGTCCAATCAAAGTGGATGGGATTTCATGAGAACTGTGCGTCTAAACATGCGGCTGAACTGTGCCGTTTTGGTGCTTTTTTTTTCCTCTCTTGTCTATGTGGAGCCTAAAAAAAACGCATGTAAAAAACTGCAGTTACTTTTTAAGTGCAGAATCAAAGCTTTCCTGTACTATAAAAAGCAGATTATAAACGGAGCTTCACATCTGCACCAAAACCGCATCAAACAAGGGTTAAAAGGTCTAAAAAAAAATGCAGCAATAATCAGAGAAGATTGTTGTGGTGTAGTTTGGTGCGGACACTTGTAGAAAACAAAAAATACATTATTTATGCAACGTGTGAACACAGCTTTACAGACACCAACAAGCCAGATGTCATATAGTGAAGCTACAGCACATAAAGATGAGAAAGTTCTGGCGGCTCCGACTGTGAATGAAGAAACAAAAATAATCCACAGGTCCCAACTACAGATGAGCAGCACGCACAGATGACGTCCCGCCAGCACTGGGTGATCAAAAGCTGCGCCGGGGACGCCGGAAGGTTAGAGATTCACGGCTTCCCATCCAGCTGTGAATCTATCCTCTCATCTCTAGTCCCAACTGTCCTAGATACAGCTTACAGTCCCGGATTTGGATCTATGCCCTGCAATCTCAGGCGTCTAAATTTCCCTCACTACTACTACCCTTCTGACATCTCCTCCTGCCAGGGTAGAAAGAAATGGTAAATGGGTGTGACCAAAATTTGCTACGCGCGTCACATAATTTGTCCCTTTTTCTGTTCTTCAAAGTTGGGACGTATGCTTTTTCTCAGCCACTACAACACTGAAATCTACACTGCAGGTATGGTTTTATGAGGGTTAACTCCCCTACACACCTTTATAAGTAGTTTAATTTGCGTTTTGCACCATTCCCTGCGAACACTGGCTGTGTCACACAGCCAGCATCTGCTGCTAGGTGGAGTTCAGATTTGCTGTTGTTAACACCTGTTGTCAATCTCTGATAGCCGTGACAAAGCACCACTCCAGCGGTTTTTATTTTATTTCAGCACTGGTGAAGTGCTTCTGACCCTAGTCTGATACTTACCAGCCACTGTCTTCAGCTCTTCCCAGCGCCACTCCTGTCCTGATCCGCCATATTGTGACTACAACTTCCGACTGACCGGAAGTAACGGTCACAAGCTCTCAATACAAGTGTATGAGAGCCTCGTTCTGACCTTGTTTTGGTTCTCATAGACTTACATTGAGTAGTGACTTTCGGCTTGACCAGCAAACACTGGAGAGATCCAGCAGGTCACAAACGGCTGAAGACTGACTGGAGCGGTGCAGATAAAATATGAAGACAGCGGCTGCTAAGTATAAGCCTATCGGCAGGGACCTTAGATTAGTAGCACCACTCCAATACTACAATAAGAAACAAAAAAACACACTGGACTCCCGGGGTGCCATGGCAGCCAGGGGTCTGCTGAAGGCCCGATCTTCCCATGACAGTGCTCCTGTTAATACCATCCTGTAGCCAGCATTCCCAGGAGGCAGTGATTTGTCCTATATACCTCTATTCTGTAACATTGCAGTATATAGCATAAGCAACCGAACGATCGCAGGCTCAAGTCACCTCAAATGAGTAGAAAATAAAGTGAAAAAAAAAGTTTAAAAATAGAGATTAAAAAGAAAAAAAATATGTAAATATTGTAATCATCTTCTTTTCCTCCATTAAAAAATATTATATAAAAAATAAAAAGTAAACATATGTGGTATCACTGCATCCATAAAAGTCTGTTCTCTCAAAATATAAAATGAATAAACCTGATCGGTCAACACTGTAAGGCTGAGTTCACACGATGCGTTTTTCATGCGTTTCCGCGGCGTTTTTGCAGTTGCGTAAACGCCGCGGAAACGCATGAAAAACGAATGGTAGAAGGGCAGCAATGTTCCCCAATTGAAATCCGCATGTGCTGTGCCCATGATGCGGATTTTTCCGCAGCGTAAACGCTGCGCTCAAAAATCCGCAGCATGTCAATTAATTTTGCGGAAACGCTGCTCTTTTGCCGCCATTGACTTGCATTAGACCGCATGGAATCCGCATCACTGTATATGTTGATGCGCTTTTCATGCGGTCTAATGTGCGGATGGTACCCGGGTGTGGATGAGAGGACTCTCATCCAGACCCAGGTACCATTAAAAAAAAAAGAATAAAATAAAAAATATATATAGACTCACCTTCTGACGGCCCGCGCAGCGCTCCTGCTTGATTCCCCGCACTTCGCGGTTGAATGAAGAAGGACCTTCGCTGACGTCAGAGTCATGTGACGGGTCACGTGACGCTGACGTCGGAAGGTCCTAAAATCTTCACTGCCGGCAGCCGGGACCGAGCGAAGCAGGACACCGGGGGCCATCAGAGGGTAAAGTATATATTTATTTTTTATTTTTTGACATTCACACACTATATAAATCCATGCCGGTTGCATGGATTTATATAGTGTGAAGTTGACAAGCACTTTCCAAGTGATGCTAAAATGGCTTGGGAAGGGCTTGTCAACCCGCATGCGGAAATGAAAGTGAAGTTTCCAGCTTCAATGCACTCCAACAGTAATAAGGTGCTGTTCTTGTGTGTCTTTTAAAGCAGCTGCAGCGCAGCCAAGTGTTCCAGATTCCAACTGTTATGACTAAGCCCTACCACTTGCACAGGGATGAACAAACCAGGGGAAATGTTCAACCTACACATCACACGTTCCTATACAGACTAGGCAAATCCCGAACTAGACCCTGATTTGTCCCTGCCTGACTGCGGAGGTTGACATCCTAAAATTACGCAATAGCGCCCCCACTCAATGTCAAATGACACTGAGTGTCCTTAATTGCACCCACAACTATACACAGAGTGTAACCCAAAACCACAATAACAGAAGGAAGTGCCATAGACAGAGGGTGAGGTACAGGTCTAAGGACATGTTCAAACAGTCATACATGAAAGATGGAAGAAAAAGAAAGGAACCCAAAATACCTTTGTTATATGTGGAAACACCCAGACCCTAAATGTAACAAATTTGGAAGAGTGCTGGGAAGGGGAACACACAAACAAACCACAGGAGAAGCAATAGAGAAAAACTCAGCATGATAATTTTAACTGGGGAGCTGGGACTCCAAACATCCATCTAATTTGGAACATAGCCAGTAAAGCCTGCATGTGCCAGGATAGTATAAATAGCCCCTCCCAAGATGTGATAGGGCAAACCAAAAGGAGAAAGTGAAAACACCTGCATAGAAGCAAAACAGCAAAGCAAAAGAAAGACAAGAGCATCATCAGCAGTTGGACAGAGACAACACACACTGTGGTCCAACTGAGAGGGAAACTGACCCCCAGCCAGAGGTCACCGGATTGAGCCCTGGAGTCGAGCCATCACACCTGCGCCTCTTTGAATGTTTGGTATTGTACAGTCAGATCCATCAGCCATCAATGCAGATTTGAGAATCAAGTCACAAACTATTAAGTGCAATAAGTAATGCAATTTCAAAGCATGGATGCAGAATGTGCACTACCTGTAGACTCACTCCATACAGGAGTTAGGGAGCCTGCAACTTAGGAAATGTATTTTTGGGTAGTTGGCATACAGAAAAGGAACTGAGCATGCATAATCACTGCTTCAGCCTGATGGTGACTGATAGTGGGGTTCCCGCGGTAGTGGCCAGGATAGGAAATAAGTATCGTTTTAAAAATTTCACCTCAGAGGGCTCGCTCACACCAGTGATGTTTTTATTGGATAGCACTCGGAACAATATTATTCAAAGGGGCTGTGCTGATTCATGATTTCACTTTAAAATCGGATGCCACATACCGATTCAAGTCTATGGGTGCGTGGAAGATATCCGAGTGCAGTCCGATTGCAGCAGACTCACAGAATGGAGAAGATGGAGAAATTTTGTTCTCCCTCTTCTCCTCACAGTGTGCTCAGATCCTCTCAAATTAGAGAATCGGATCACACTATGCTGACACTCAAATCAAACTCTTATCAGAGTGTCACGGGGATACCACGACAGAGAGTGGTCTCCTCTATTTCAGGGGTCAAAAGATCGCAATAATTTGGCTACACGAACACCTGCACTGGTTGGATCTACGTTGCTTACCAGTTAGCTGTGCAGATTTCCCTTGTTCTTTTGTTGCAAGAGTTAAGCAGTTCTGTTTGTCTCCTAAAGCTTTCCGTCCTGGGTTATTTCAGCTGTTCTGATTTCTCCACTCCCCTCTGGTATAAATACTCACCTCTTAGCTTGGGTAGTTGCCAATGATAGCTTGCTATATCTTGGTATTTGTATGGAGGTGTGACTGTGGAAAGAGAAGTAGTTTTTTGTTGTTTTTTTTTGCAAGACAAGTAGTAGATTTGAATGACACCATTCATTTTACTAAACATTGTACTGAAAACTGCAAAAAAAAATCAATGTGGAGGGGGGGGGTGAAGTTGAAAAAAAACTGCTGTTATTTTTTGGATTTTGTTTTTACAACATTCACTTAGCAGTAAAAGTGACCTATGGGTTAGTACATTTATGGTGATACAAATTTATATTATTTTTTTGTCTCACTACTAAGATAAAAAATATTCTGAGAGGCATACATTTTTTATTTTTTGACCAATAAAGTTGTATAATGGCTTTTTTGTGTTTTTTGTGAGGTCGGCTGTAGTTTTTATTTGTACCATTTTGAGATTCATATGACTTTCCGGTCTCTTTGCATTGCTTTTTTTAGGGGAGATAACATGAACGAAAGAAAAGAATTTTGGTATACAAATGTTTTGCTCCGTTTCGGTGTTCACTATTAACAGTATTCCTTAAAGGGAATCAGTCAGTAGGATCAACCCTCCTAAGTCATCCATATAGGCACACAGGTCATAGGAAGCTGAATAAAATGTTACCTTGATATCTTATGCCAAAGTAACCCATATTTTTCTTATACGTAATTGAGCTTTCCAGGCTATGGGTCGGACATAGATCTCCCTGAGAATCTGCCTCCAGAGATTATTTTAAATGAGGCATTACCATTATGAGACATGTAACTAACACAGAACAGTAGAAGCTGAACTCTGTCTCTTTACAAACACATTTGCTTCAGCTCCCACAGCTCTGGCTCTGCTGTATTTGTAAGGGGATGAAGAAGTGAAGAAAAGCATATAATAATGTTTAAACAGAATGTCTGTAAGTGAACACCGCCATCTGCTGGTCAAAGGCAAAAGGAAAAGTGAAAAAAGAATTGTATTAGTAGGAACCCAATAGTGAAGTACATGTTCCCACAGGGAGGAGATTGGAGAAGACACCGGGTCAGGTGATAGCTGTGGCATAGATCATAAATATGATAAAGCCTGGCTGGGCCAAGAAGGGGGGAGTTGGCGCCTGAGCCTGTACCATGCAGGTCGTGTAACCGCTAAGTCGGTTTACAGACACCATCGCCACAGGAGGGTCCGAGAGCGGTCAGATCCCAGAGAGGGTCTCAGCCATATCTGAGCTGAGAGGAAGATCTGTGACCTGAGCTGAGAATATCGGTGATCTGAACTCAGTAGAAGACTATGAACTGTGTCAGTAGGAGACCGTGACCAATGCCAGTAGAAGATCGTGATCAGATCCAAACCAGGTTGAAGAGACGATCCGACTATAACAGAGGACATACAGTACAGAGCGTGGGTCGGGGAACGAAGACGGCCATTGTGACGACCATACTGTGTATCAAGTGACTCGCATATCTAAGACTTGTGGCCTAGCGAGAAATACCTGTGACCTCCATTAGGGCCTGTATAATGATCGGAGTCGCTTAAAGAGAATACGACGATGACGGGCTTGGTAGTAAGAGTGACGCCCATTAAGCTGAAATATAAAGGCTAAGCATTACTTGCTAGATAATAAAGACAGTGTATATTAATAGAACGTTGAATAGATATCGTATTTAGTCGCATCGCTGTGTTCTGATAGTGTCATAATATACTGTATTGACCTTGTTACTGTTATCCCGAATATCGTACTTACTTGTATATATGTACTGTATTTATAGATTTTCTCTTTCTGTGTTATTCAAATAAATAGTGTTGGTTAACTACTAGTGATGAGCGAGCACTAAAATGGGGCCTAAAAATTGCCCAAATCGATGGGAACAGTGCTCAAATGACATGGGAACTGCATGGGCAAGACCCTTGGAAGCATCTCTGACTCCCAGATCACTGCTGTTAACAACGTGGTCAGAGAATTACGCAACTTTTATGGACTCACAATAAAACATACAAAAAAAAATAAAAAATGGATTTTCCTGGGAAATATGTTAAGGAACATCCTTTCCAGGGTAATGACTTGTATATAAGGTAAAATAAATATACAAAAACAAAAATACTCCTCCACACCTTGGACTATGTTCACACTAGCGTTTTTGATGCGTTTTTGCACTTTTGCATTGCTTTCAACCAAGACGAATGCATTCAATGGGAAATGTCATTTTAACATTTTACAACCTTATCTGGCCATGTGGTGTGTGACACATCATCAGAAACATGCATACAGTGCTGAAAAGACATGGGAACAGCATGGGGAAGACCTCTGGAAGCATCTCTGACTCCTAGGTCACTGCCTAAAAGTGTGCCCATCATAAGTGATCCTTGGCGCATGAGAAGATGCCTCCCGCCATGCACCTGTCATTGCAGACTTGCAACAATCACCGTCCACATCCTTGTCCCAGTGCAGCGTTCAGTTGTCCCTACCCCATTCCTTGGAATGCAAGCACAAGTATGCTGCAGCCAGCCACCCACCCATCCACAGGCTGCAATACTATACTGCCAAATTTTTGACAGCTGATTGCACTTGAAATGTGGCCTTTTAGGCTCGTGGAGGCGGAAGCTTTTCATAACCTCATGACGGCGGCAGCCGGGTATCCATACTCGGTCCCCAGCCGCCACTATATTTCCCGGTATCGCCTCCGCCTTCCACAAGCATGGGTCCCACAACATTACCCGTGCCCTCCCCAGTGCACTTACTGGGAAGGACCGCCTAACTGCAAACATGTGGACAGGTGAATGTGGCCAGGGACAGTACGGAGCCAGTCCACAACTTTTTTTGCTAAGAGTAGTATTTAGCTCGGTGAAAGGACTGGCATAGAGGGAAACCGTATCTACCCTGAGTGTCATTTCTCCCAGGAAGTCCTCTAAATCTGCTTGCACTTGAAATGTGGCCTGAACATTACTACTGGTACTTTTTTGCTTGCCTCCTACCAGCCTGGAATATTTCCAGCAAACTATGGTAGGAGGCCATGGTATTAGCACTGCCCCCAGTACCAGTAGCGAAGCCATCCCCAATTTCCTTCTCAGGAATTTTATTTGGTAGACTGAGTGGCTGCCCAAATACATTTTTTCACAAAGTAGTTGAAGATAGAGTGGCAGTAGGTGCAAGTTTCTCCAGCCTGTTAGATATTAGAGGGTGAACGGCAGCACATTAGATCAGTGGTTAGCACTGAAGCCTTGCAGCGCTGGGATCCAGGGTTCAAATCCCAGCAAGGTCAACATCTGCAAGGACTTTGTATGTTCTCCCCGTGTTTGCGTGTGTTTACTCCTCAGTAAAAAATCAGCCATAGAGTGTCCGGGAACCTTCCCACACACTTTTCTTAGCAAGGACTGCTTCTCGGCAGGGTTGGACAGTCCCACCAGAGAATCCTCTGGTGTGTCTTGGCTTCTACCTCAGGAAAGTTCATTATAGTGCTAACTTTGCTGTTGCTATGGGGCTCTTGAGCGGGGGAGAAAGGTTAGCCCTCAGAATCAAATCCTCTGGTGGGCACAATGTTTTTCAATCTGAAACAGCTTCTCAGTTGGAGCTGTATTTTACCACAGCCATATTCTTTAGCTCGGTGAAAGGACTGGCATAGAGGGAAACCGTATCTACCCTGGCTGTCATTTCTCCATCACCAGGTTCCGCCCATTGTCACACACAACCATGCCTGGCTGTATGTTCAGCGGTGCGAGCCACAGATCAGGCTGCTGTGTTTCAGCTTTCAACAACTCTGCAGCGCTGGGCGGTTTGTCAATTAAGCATTAAGCATGTTATCTTCAGCACAGCCTGTTGCCGCTTGGCCAAGGCAGTGCTGCAGTGCTGTCAGCTTGTGACTGATGTGGTCATTTCGGAGATGGAGGAGGAGGTGCAGGAGCTGAACAATGTGATTACATTGAGGTTAAATTGGTGACGCTGTTTTTTATACTAAAGAAAGATCCTATTGTTTTGTTTTTTTTACGTTATTTTTTAAGACAAATGCATTCACCGGGAAATGTCATTTTAACATTTTACAACCTTATCTGGCAATGTGGTGTGTGACACATCATCAGACACATTCTGTTTTATTTATGATGTAGGGACTCTGAAAGTCATAAAGCCTATTTTTATAGGGTCATCAGATGGCCCTTACTATTCTTAAAAGGCCAGCAGTCAGCCCTCGCTATTGTTAGAGAGCCATCAGCCGGCTATGCTTTGTTGTTCCCATTATTAACAAGTGGGTCTCCCATACTGTTATTGCGTATCCAGTGACTGCAAGGACTGCCAAAAATTTGGACGCAACCAAATACCCCTTTGAAGAGACATAGAGGAGGGTCTCAGTAAAAAAAATGTTCCCATTATAAAGGAGCAGGTCTCCTATAGTGGTAATGCCCATGCTGTGACTGCAAGGGCTGCCAAAATTTAGGAAAAACCCCACTAAGAAATTAAAGACACATAGAGCAGGGCCACAGTAACAAGGTACAACATGTTCCCATTAGAAAGGAGAGTGTCTGCTATACAGTTATAGGGTATGCAGGGAGTCCAACGGCTGACCAATTTTAGGAAAATCCCCACTAAGAATTTAAAGACACACAGCAGGGCCACAGCAACAAGGTACAACGTGTTCCCATTAGAAAGGAGAGTGTCTGCTATACAGTTATAGGGTATGCAGTGAGTCCAACGACTGACCAATTTTAGGAAAAAACCCACTAAGAATTTAAAGACACACATGGAAGGGCCACAGTAACAAGGTACGACATGTTCCCATTAGAAAGGAGAGGGTCTGCTATACAGTTATAGGATATGCAGTGAGTCCAACGGCTGACCAAATTTAGGAAAAACCCCACTAAGAATTTAAAGACATATGGAGCAGGGCCACAGTAGCAAGGCACGACAAGTTCCCATTAGAAAGGAGAGGGTCTGCTATACAGTTATAGGGTATGCAGTGAGTCCAACGGCTGAACAAATTTAGGAAAAACCCCACTAAGAATTTAAAGACTCATGGAGCAGTGCCACAGTAACAAGGTACGACATGTTCCCATTAGAAATTATATGGTCTGCTATACAGTTATAGGGTATGCAGTGAGTCCAATGGCTGACCAATTTTAGGAAAAACCCCACTAAGAATTTAAAGACACATAGAGCAGGGCCACAGTAACGACAAATTCCCATTAGAAAGGAGAGAGTCTCCCATAGTGCCTATGCAGTGAATGCAAGGGCTGCCAAAAATTTGGAGGCACTTCAATGCCCCTTGGAAGAGACGTGGAGGAGGGCCTCATAAAAAAATGTTCCCATTAGAAAGGAGTGGGCCTTCTATACTTGTAATGCCCATGCACTGTATGGGCTGACAAACATTTACCCCTGGGGGGTATACATGAACATACTGTATAAAAAAAAATTTTTACAGGCATCATACACACCCTTTAAAAAAATTATGTGGGTGTTGCATCACGGACCACGGTCACCCTGGTGATATGGTGGTGGAGGATGAGGAGAAGGAGGAGGACAAGAGCAAATAGACAAAATCAGGAAGCGTATACCCATGTGTGGGTGTGAAAAGGTGCATGGGAATACACCTCCCAAAAAAAGTCACTGGATTTGAGTTTATGTTATACTGCTATCATTCGGTGGTGTTGAGAAGTCTGGCCCAATCCAGCCCTTGTTCATTTTTATAAGAGTCAGCCTGTCAGCATTTTCAGTTGACAGGCGGATGCGCTTATCAGTTATAATTGCACCAACGGCACTAAAAACCCGCTCTGATAAAACGCTAGCGGCAGGGCAGGCCAAGACCTCCAAGGCATAGAGAGCCAGTTCATTCCACGTATCCAGCTTGGATACCCAATAATTATAAGGCACAGCGGAATCACGGAGAACGTTGGTACGTGTGTGAGCTCGCCTCTCCTCAGAGCCGCCACCAGGTTCCGGCCATTGTTACACACGGCCTTGTCCTCGGCCTCTGCATGCACCATTAGCATCATGTCCAGTTCCCCGTCCCTTACCACGTGCCTTGCCCATTTTAAATGGAGGACAGTATCTTCCACGCTCACTACAAATGACTGAGTTTGGAGCGAACTTATATGTGATCCGTGTGATGGAGAAAACAGAGTTTTAAATGCCTGGCCTGTAGGTAAGTAGTTTGAACAGCAAACTGCGGTGAATTGCTTCTCTGACACACTAAAGGAAATTTTTAATGGAGGCCAGAAATGGCAGTATTTTCTGACAACGTATATGTGATCCGTGTGACGGAGAAAACAGAGTTTTGAATACCTGGCCTGTAGGTAAGTAGTTTGAACAGCAAACTGCGGTGAATTGCTTCACTGACACGCTAAAGGGAATTTTTAATGTAGGCCAGAAATGGCAGTATTTTCTGACAATGTATATGTGATCCGTTTGACAGAGAAAACAGAGTTTTAAATAGCTGGATTTCTAGCGCTCTAATATGGAAAGGACCTGGCTGTATTCTGCAGTGCCAACATGCAAATGGCGCAGAAAAAACGATGTTCTCTGGATTGCTTTTTAAGCAAATAATGAGGATTAAAATCCAAAGAAAAGTATATAGATTAGTCCTCAGGACTGTTTGTTAAGATGGATATGTGCAATGTACGGTTTTTCTCCCTACACTACCTAATACACAAGCAAATCTGTCCCTGACGCAGCAGCACCTCTCCCAAAACAAGCAAATGGCGCAGAAAAAAACGGTGTTCTCTGGATTGCTTTTTAAGCAAATAATGAGGATTAAGATCCAGAAAAAGTATTCCTGGCCCCTGAGACCTGGGCCTTTGAATACAAATATCTAACAGCAGCAGAAGGCAGAATTGGAATGGAGCCTCTTGTGCTATATGCACTGCAGTCTGCTATATACACTGCCTGCTTATACACCCTGCGTGCCTGATATCGCTGCAGATGGATTAGTCCTCAGAAGGACTGTTTGTTAAGATGGATATGTGTAATGCACAGTTTTTCTCCCTACACTACCTAATACACAATCAAATCTCTCCCAGACACAGCAGCAGCTCTCCCTACACTGTCTGATCTGGAGTGACTGTGACAAGCATGGTGGCACCAGGTCTGATATAGACCTGATGACGCTGTGCGGGCAGCCAATTACTGTAATGCCCACAACCAACATGGCTACGGCATTACAGTGCATGGCAGACAATCCCTGCAAGTTCATTGGCTCTCTAAAGAGTGCCAAACATGCAGGGAGGGGACCTGAGTTCAAGCCCGAGCAACCCGGAAATACTCGGCGAGCGCTGAGCATCTCGGGCAGTGAGAGGCTCGGGCGAGCACCGAGGAGTAGCGAGCATGCTCGCTCATCACTATTAACTACCACTGTCTCCTCATTATCTGTGCTGTTGCATCCAAGTATACTGCTTACATATTGCAACAATATTACAACCCTGTCTGCCTGTGAACTGGACACTGAAGCTGAGAGGAACCTGCAGATGTGTCAGTGATAAACACACACAGCTCTGCAGTAAGATCAGGAGAGCCGAGAACGACCATTACACATCATAATGGTAACCATTATACATCGCAGTGGCGATTCCGCCTTTCATTTATAATAAGCTCTGGAGGCAGATTCTCAGGAAGATCTCTGTCCCACCCATAGATCTTAAATGCTCATTTACATATAAGTGTAAGGAAATGGACATATTGCTCCATTCCCCCTTGAAAACATCATTGCTGTGTATAATGTAAAATGTAGTATGTATAATGTATGCGCTATTGTGATGATTTTGTGTAGTGTGGATTGTGATGTGGTGTATTGTAATGTTTTCACTGTACTGTTAGGAAGCTGAGTTCTACCCAGCAACAGACAGTCAGTAGGGAAAGACATAGTTAAGTGTTGGTTCTAGCCCAGAGAGTGAGTGACTATGTAGCAGGATCAGAGAGGTCTTGCTGGTAGTGACTCAGACAGGGCCTAGCTTGCAGTGAGAGCAGAAGTTTAGTCTCACTGCTCAGTAAGGCCGCATGCAGTGATGTTTTGTGGCAAGGGAGAAAGGAGATCGGGACAGAAATACTATGATCCGGAGGAACAGACAGAGAGAGGACAGTGCCAGCTCAGAGGACTGACCAGAGAGCAGAGTGGCCAAGTGAGAAGGGTCCGGGGAAGGTATGCCTAGCAGCAAGGCCACCAGTAGCTTACAGGTCTTAGGTTAAGTGCACACGTAACGTTTTTTAGGCGTTTTCACAGCTGTTTTTTTGCTCGGAAATGCATCAAAAACGCTAATTGCTAATGCAATGGCAATCCTGATGTGCTGTGCACATGATGTGGACATTTCCGCTCAGGATTGTCATTGCGTTTAAAAACCCAGCATGTCCTTTCTATATAGCATTTCTGCAGCGTGTACCGCCCATTGACTTTAATTGAAGCGCAGCAAATCCGCAGGTATAATATTTATACCTGTGAATTTGCTGTGGTTCAGTTGAAATCAATGCGTGGGAAACACTGCATAAACGCACATAGATTGGTACCTGGGTCGGTTGGGGAAGACTACTACTCCCATCATCCGACAGCCGTTCCTGCTGATAACAGCGAGAGCGGCGCGGCTGAGGGGAGTAGTAGTGTCTTCAGCCAAGCCGGGCCCGCGTGCTGTGTAAAAAAAAAAAAAAAAGTAAACAAAAAAACCTATTCTCACCTGTTTGGCGTCCCCCGGTGCCCTCCTGGTCCTCGCGATGTCTCCGGCGATGTGTTCAGCCCATCGGCCGGCGGTACACTGCCGGGAGCGCGCTCTCTCCCAGCAGTGTACATCGCTGCGCAGCCAGGACCTGAGGTCACGAGAGCTCTCAGCTGAAGATCAGCTGAGAGCTCCGTAACCTCACTTAAGAGCACTGGTGCTACATGGGAACATTCTCATGAATGTTTCCAAGTACCACTGATGCTGAGGTCACTGGGGATGATCAGCTGATCTTAAGCTCATGAATCCAAGTGACCTCACTTCTGCAGCAGAGCCATGCACACTGACAGGAGTGATTTTACAGGTGAGGGATATGGTTGTTTTTTATCTTAATTTTTTTAGAAGATCGAGGGATTCGGGGACTGGGCGTTCAATAAAAAAATTATTAAAACCGTGTGTATTTTTATTTCATTAAAATACTTAATTCTGGCCGTGTCTTGTATTGAAAAAGCGGCGAAAACTTTACTACGCGGTTAGTAATTGGAGTCGTCTTATAGACGCCTCTCCATTACTAACCTGGGCTTCATGTCAGCCGCCAATACAAGGCTGACATGAACCCCAACCCCATTACCCCACTCGCCACCGCTGCAGGGCAGTGGAAAGAGCGGAGGCTAAGCGCCATATGGATGCGCCATTTCTGGGACTGCTGAGCAGTGATATTATTAGCCACGGAGAGGGCCAGGATCCATGGCCCCTTCCCTGGCTATTAATATCAGCCCGCAGCTGTCTGTTTAGCCTTTTCTGGTTAGATTAAATATGGGGACCCTACGTAAAAAAATTTCTGAGGTCCCCCTGTAATCTAGCCAGTAAAAGCTAAGTAAACAGCTGTGGGCTGATATTAATAGCCAGGGAACATTTCTGGCTAATGGCCCCTTCCCCGGCTACTAATATCAGCTCCCAGCGGTCGACTTTCCCTCTGCTGGTTATAAAAATGACACAGGAGCCCACGTCATTTTTTTTTTACATTTTAGGCTCTGTGCCCATGATTCAGACTTAGCCACGCATGTTTTTGCTGCGTCCAAAACATTGCATTCTATGTGTTCACTGAACCATGTGTGTTTACCGCATTCAATACATTCTAGTGGTCAAATTTCTGTTACAGAGACTAGCAACTCAGCAAGAGAATTTGACATGTTACGGTCCTGAAAGACGCGCCGCATGTCCGTGTCCGCTGGTGATTCGCAGCCTCTGATGCATGCCTAGTGGACATTGGATTTCTAGAAATTCCATCCACTATGCTTTAACATCTGGACGCTGCGGGTTTGACGCTGTATAAACACGAAGCGTCAAACCTGCAGCAGCTCCGGATCGTGGGCACATACCCAAACTCACCTACATTATGTAAATTTCTGTAGCGGACATTGGTGATGACAAGGTGTCAATCAGACCCTTTCATTACCATACTTAATTAAAGTAAAGTAAAGAGTTAAATAAACACACAGACCCAGAGCAAACACTTTATTTGAAATATAACAGACACATTCTTAAATTAACCAATATACTCACCCCAGTTAAATAAGAACACAGACACAGAGAAAATACTTTATTTGAAAATGTCTGTACAAAGAAAAAAAAGTCCGCACCTGTGCAACTATTGAGCAAATCCCTTGGAACACAATCCAGATGAGAGACCAGAAAGAACACAATATCCAATACGACCTGGTTCATACCAGTGAATGAGTAAATGTCCAAAAATGCAAAAAAGGAAAAAAAAGGTAGCACTCACCGATCTTCTTTAAAAGCTAACAATTTATTGATCCATTAAAAATGGTACAGGGGGAGAATGAAAGGAAACCTCCAGACGACGGCCGTTTCGCGCCTCCTTGCGCTTCAACGGGTCCTGAGGTATATGCTTTATTTGAAATACAACAGACACATTCTTAAATTAACCAATATACTCACCCCAGTTCTGACGGTAATCCAAGGGTTAAAGCAATGTCCCACGTTCCTTTTCAAATAACTTTATTTAGCTTCAAAAAGCTTTCATCGATGTACAAAAACGCATTAAAAAAACGCTTCAAAATCGTGGCAAAACGCTCTTTTTTTCTGCAGCGTTTTTCCTGCCAAGGAGATGCAGAAACGCTGCATAAATTTTTGCTTCAAATCCTGAACGTGCGCACATAGCCTTAAAGGTAACAGGCCAGGATAGAATAGAACGTGAGACCAAATACACTGTGTTCCAAATTATTATGCAAATAATATTTTCTCAGATTTTCCCAAATTACCTATATGAATTGCAGTCATTGTAATTTTCCAGTTAAATAACTATTAGAGTACAATTGAAAGGTTTTTGTACAAACTGCCTATGATAACAGTATATTTTTAAAAAAATAAAAAACTCAAACTGCACTCAAAATGCATGTTCCAAATTATTATGCACAGCAGAGTTTTCAACCTTTTCATTTTAATAAAGAACAAAAAAATGGTCATTTTTGAAATTATAAGCATTAGCAGGTTATTACAAACTGAAATCAAACAGTTTTCAACTCAAAACTTTATTCTAGGTGATGTTACATTTGCACATAGGACCGCTTGTTCGAAAGGAGCTTCTGAACTCTCTAGTCCATTGAATTTGTCAGGTTTTGGATGGTTTCTGCTTCAATTGTTTTGCATGAGGACAGAATACCCTCCCAGAGCTGTTGCTTAGATGTGAACTGCCTCCCGCCATCATAGACACTCCTTTTGATGATGCTCCAGAGGTTCTCAATGGGGTTGAGGTCAGGGGAGCATGGGTGCCACACCATAAGTTTGTCCCCTTTTATGCCCATAGCAGCCAGAGATGCAGATGTGTTATGTGCAGCATGAGACGGGGCATTATCATGCATGAAAATGATCTTGCTGCGGAATGCACGGTTCTTCTTCTTGAACCATGGAAGGAAGTGCTGTTTGAGAAACTCAGCATACATTATGGAGTTCATCTTTACCCCTTCAGGGATCCTAAAAGGGCCGACAATCTCTCTCCCCATGATTCCAGCCCAAAACATTACTCCACCTCCTCCTTGTTAGCGCCGTAGCCGTGTTTGCATGGGGTGTCCATCAACCAGCCATCCTCCACTCCATCCATCTGGACCATCGAGATCATTTCATGCATGATAATGCCCCGTCTCATGCTGCACATAACACATCTGCATCTCTGGCTGTTATGGGCATAAAAGGGGACAAACTTATGGTGTGGCACCCATGCTCCCCTGACCTCAACCCCATTGCCTCCATGGCGGGAGGCAGTTCACATCTAAGCAACAGCTCTGGGAGGGAATTCTGTCCTCGTGCAAAACAATTGAAGCAGAAACCATCCTAAACCTGACAAATTCAACGGACGAGAGAGTTCAGAAGCTCCTTTCGAACAAGCGGTCCTATGTGCAAATGTAACATCACCTAGAATAAAGTTTTGAGTTGAAAACTGTTTGATTTCAGTTTGTAATAACCTGCTAATGCTTATAATTTCAAAAATGACCATTTTTTTGTTCTTTATTAAAATGAAAAGGTTGAAAACTCTGCTGTGCATAATAATTTGGAACATGCATTTTGAGTGCAGTTTGAGTTTTTTATTTTTTTAAAAATCTACTGTTATCATAGGCAGTTTGTACAAAAACCTTTCAATTGTACTCTAATAGTTATTTGACTGGAAAATTACAATGACTGCAATTCATATAAGTAATTTGGGAAAATCTGAGAAAATATTATTTGCATAATAATTTGGAACACAGTGTAAATGCACAGGGCAGGAGTTCCCTAAGCGTCAGAGAGCTTGAAGCCAAGTCTGGCCATATTGGCAAACCCTCTCCTCTACAAGGAGAATCAGACACGGAACTGCGGGAAGAGGAAATGGCTTTCACAGACTGTACTGTGGTATTAAGCTCTGTGGTGGTGAAGGAAATGAGACCAGTGAAGGAATGTGTGAGGCCGAGGAAGTAACTAGACTGTGTATTGAGATGCTCTGTACTAATGAAGAAACGTGCGTGAAGTTGTGTACCCACTATCCTGTGTACATAGTTACCACGCAATGGCTGTTTAGTAAAGCATCGTTTGTTAAGAACTGGTGGTCACCTTTCATGAGCTAGTTAACTTCTGGTCCTGGCAAACCAGCGTAATTGGTGACATACAGCCTGCATGGGCATAGCACCCTCACAGCACAAGTCCACACACCCAGCCAGGACCCCACTTTCATGTAACGTGCTGGGGCGCAAGAGACGAGTATCTGGCCCATGGCTACCGCCTTGCGCCACGTTAAATAAGAAAAACGTGGATTTCACTGGAATAAAACATCAGATTGCAGATATCAAGGTATTTTTTTTTCAGCTTCCTATGACCTGTGTGCCCATAGAGATGGCTTGGGAGGGTTGGTCCTACTCCAAGATTCCCTTTGAGGTCCCATGAACCTGCGATCATTTGTTCGCTTATACAATACATTGCAATTCTGCAGTCTATAGTACATTTGGTCTGCAATTTTAGTGTGGAAATTGATTTGCGGCGTTAATCCTAAAATCTTAAAATGTCATTTTTTTGTGCAAAATTTAATGATTTCATCCTTTGCAATACAACATCTGCATGTAGCTGAAGTCTGTAGCAAACCTGCTACATGTGAACCTCCTCTATGCTTTCGGGAAAAACATTATTTCAAAGAGGACCTTTCAGCTATCTCGACTAGTGTTGAGCGATACCTTCCGATATCAGGAAATATCGTATCGGATTGGATCGGGCCGATACCCAAAAAGTATCGGATATCGCCGATTCCGATACCGGAAACCAATGCAAGTCAATGGGACACAAATATCGGAATGAAAATAAACCCTTTCTTTCCTTGTAGGTTAATTCTACATGAAGGAAAACAACTAAGAATAATGTAGAATGACATGAAAAGCCGGCAATTCATCAGCGGCATACACCGGTACCCGACAATTTACAACAGAAAGAATAGAGCTTCACACATAGATTAGATAGATAGAAACATGTCAGTCACATATATATGAAGTACAGTGACAGTGTTGCTTACTGTACTTGTCATTTAGTGTAAAGGATTTATTAAAAAAAATATTAGTGTTTTCGTGCACCGTCTCTTTAAAAAAGCCGGCCGGCAATTCAGCAGCGGTACCCGACAATTTATAACAGACAGAATAGAGCTTCACACATAGATTAGATAGATAGAAACATGTCAGCCACATATATAAGAAGTACAGTGACAGTGTTGCTTACTGTACTTGTCATTTAGTGTAAAGGATTTATTTAAAAAAATAATAGTGTTTTCATGCACCGTCTCTTTAAGAAAGCCGGCCGGCAATTCAGCATCTGTACCCGACAATTTAGAATAGAAAGAATAGAGAATCACACATAGATTAGATAGATAGAAACATGTCAGTCACATATATATGAAGTACAGTGACAGTGTTGCTTACTGTACTTGTCATTTAGTGTAAAGGATTTATTAAAAAAAATATTAGTGTTTTCGTGCACCGTCTCTTTAAAAAAGCCGGCCGGCAATTCAGCAGCGGTACCCGACAATTTATAACAGACAGAATAGAGCTTCACACATAGATTAGATAGATAGAAACATGTCAGTCACATATATATGAAGTACAGTGACAGTGTTGCTTACTGTACTTGTCATTTAGTGTAAAGGATTTATTTAAAAAAATAATAGTGTTTTCATGCACCGTCTCTTTAAGAAAGCCGGCCGGCAATTCAGCATCTGTACCCGACAATTTAGAATAGAAAGAATAGAGAATCACACATAGATTAGATAGATAGAAACATGTCAGTCACATATATATGAAGTACAGTGACAGTGTTGATTACTGTACTTGTCATTTAGTGTTAAAATAAAGGATTTATTTAAAAGAAAATTGGCGTGGGGTTCCCCTTAATTTTAGGCTCTAGCGGAGGTTAAGCAGACAGCTGGGGCAAATGTTTGAAGCCTGGGAAGGGGGTAATACCCACGGAGCTTCCCAGGCTACTAATATCAGCCCCCAGCTGAATACCTAGCCTTTACTAGCTATTAAAATGGGGGAACCCCCCCCCAAAAAAATAACGTGGGGTCCCCCCTAATTTAATAGCTAGCACAGGCTAGGCAGACAGCTGGGGGCTGATATTAATAGCCCAGGAAGGGTGCCATGAATATTGGCCCCCTCCCAGGCTAGAAACACCAGCCGTCAGCCGCCCCAGAAATGGCGCATCCATAGGATGCGCCAATTCTGGCACTTAGCCTCGCTCTTCCACGCTGCCCTGGTGCGGTGGCAGGGGGTAATAGGGTTGGGGTTGATGTCAGCTTATAATGCCAGCTGACATCAAGCCCAGGTTAGTAATGGAGAGGCGTCTATAAGACACCCCCATTACTAACCCCATAGTCAAAGTTAAAAGAAAACACAAACACCCAGAATAAAGTCCTTTAATTGAAATAAAGACACAATTCTTTATTGTTCTAAATTAAACCATACTTACCATCACGCCCATTCCAGCTGAAGCCAACGATCTCCTGCAATAAAAGTAAAATAATAAAGCAACCTCATCCTTACCTTTCCATGGTTCCCACGACAGCTTCAGCTCTGCTACATCGAGATGACAGGCTGGACCGCAGCAGAACGCTGCCATCCAGCCTGTCATCCCGCAGACACTGAGAAGCGCAGGCATGCTTGCGCTCCTCAGTGTCTCTCTGTGACGTCATCCAGATGAGCCGAGTTCATGTCCAATGAACTCAGCTCACCTCATGCACGTCACTGACAGCGTGGGAAAATTCTCCTGCACTCAGCGCTTCAGCGTGAGAATTCTCCCACGCTGTCAGTGACATACATGAGGTGAGGTCATGTCCAATGAACTCAGCTCACCTCATGCACGTCACTGACAGCGTGGGAAAATTCTCACGCTGAAGTGCTGAGTGCAGGAGAATTTTCCCACGCTGTCAGTGACGTACATGAGGTGAGCTGAGTTCATTGGACATGACCTCGGCTCATCTGGATGCCGTCACAGCCAGACACTGAGGAGTGGAAGTATGCCTGCGCTTCTCAGTGTCTGCGGGATGACAGGATGGATGGCAGCGTTCTGCTGCGGTCCAGCCTGTCATCTCGATGTAGCAGAGCTGAAGCTGTCGTGGGAGCCATGGAAAGGTAAGGATGATGTTGCTTTATTATTTTACTTTTATTGCAGGAGATCGTTGGCTTCAGCTGGAATGGGCGTGATGGTAAGTATGGTTTAATTTAGAACAATAAAGAATTGTGTGTTTATTTCAATTAAATGACTTTTTTCTGGGTGTTGTGTTTTTTTAAATACTTTACTAGAAATTCATGGTGGTCATGTCTAATATTGGCGTGACCCCATGAATTTCGGGCTTAGGGCCAGCTGATAATGCCAAGCTGGCCTTAACCCCTTTATTACCCAGTGAGCCACCGCACCAGGGCCCTGGATGAGTTGGGTACAGCGCCAGAAGATGGCGCTTCTATGAACGCGCCATTTTCTGGGGCGGCTGCGGACTGCAATTTGCAGCGGGGGTGGCCCAGAAAGCTTGGGCCTCCCTGCGCTGCGGATTCCAGCCCCCAGCTGCCTAGTTGTACCTGGCTGGACACAAAAATAGGGCGAAGCCCCATGCATTTTTTTTTTAAATTATTTCATGAAATTCATGGAATAATTAAGAAAAAAAGGGCTTCCCTATATTGTTGTGTCCAACCAGGTACAAATAGGCAGCTGGTGGTTGGGGGCAGCCCATTCCTGCCTGCTGTACCTGGCTGGACACAAATATAGTGCGAAGCCCCACGTCAATTTTTTTTTAATTATTTCATGAAATAATTTTTTTAAAAAAGGGCTTCCCTATATTGTTGTGTCCGGCCAGGTACAAATAGGCAGCTGGTGGTTGGGGGCAGCCTGTTCCTGCCTGCTGTACCTGGCTGGACACAAATATAGGGCGAAGCCCCACGTCAATTTTTTTTAAAATAAATCCTTTATTTTAACACTAAATGACATTTGAGGAGTTAATAAAGATGCAGTCCCTAAATTATTATTTATTTTTTAATTAATTTTTCCCAAAACTTTTGACGTGGGCTTCGCCATATTTTTGTATGCCAGCCAGGTACAGCATCCAGCTTCTATGAACGCGCCATTTTCCGGGGTGGCTGCGGACTGCAATTTTCAGCGGGGGGGGGGGGCAGAAAGCTTGGGCCTCCCTGCGCTGCAGATTCCATCCCCCAGCTGCCTAGTTGTACCTGGCTGGACACAAAAATAGGGAGAAGCTTCACGTATTTTTTTTTTTTAATTATTTCATGAAATTCATGAAATAATTAAGAAAAAAAGGGCTTCCCTATATTGTTGTGTCCGGCTAGGTACAAATAGGCAGCTGGTGGTTGGGGGCAGCCCGTTCCTGCCTGCTGTACCTGACTGGACACAAATATAGGGCGAAGCCCCACATAATTTTTTTTTAATTATTTCATGAATTTCCTGAAATAATTAAAAAAAAATTGACGTGGGGCTTTGCACTATATTTGGGTCCAGCCAGGTACAGCAGGCAGGAACGGGCTGCCCCCAACCACCAGCTGCCTATTTGTACCTGGTTGGACACAACAATATAGGGAAGCCCTTTTTTTCTTAATTATTCCATGAATTTCATGAAATAATTAAAAAAAAAAAAACGTGGAGCTTCTCCCTATTTTTGTGTCCAGCCAGGTACAACTAGGCAGCTGGGGGATGGAATCTGCAGCGCAGGGAGGCCCAAGCTTTCTGCCCCCCCGCTGAAAATTGCAGTCCGCAGCCGCCCCGGAAAATGGCGCGTTCATAGAAGCTGGATGCTGTACCTAGCTGGCATACAAAAATATGGCGAAGCCCACGTCAAAAGTTTTGGGAAAAATTAATTAAAAAATAAATAATAATTTAGGGACTGCATCTTTATTAACTCCTCAAATGTCATTTAGTGTTAAAATAATGGATTTATTTAAAAAAAAAATGGCGTGGGATCCCCCATAATTTTAGTCTCTAGCGGAGGTTAAGCAGACGGCTGGGGCAGATGTTTGAAGCCTGGGAAGGGGGTAAAACCCACGGAGCTTCCCAGGCTACTAATATCAGCCCCCAGCTGAATACCTAGCCTTTACTAGCTATTAAAATGGGGGACCCCCCCCAAAAAATGACGTGGGGTCCCCCCTATTTTAATAGCTAGCAAAGGCTAGGCAGACAGCTGGGGGCTGATATTAATAGCCCAGGAAGGGTGCCATGAATATTGGCCCCCTCCCAGGCTAGAAACACCAGTCGTCAGCCGCCCCAGAAATGGCGCATCCATAGGATGCGCCAACTCTGGCACTTAGCCTCGCTCTTCCACGCTGCCCTGGTGCGGTGGCAGGGGGTAATAGTGGTGGGGTTCATGTCAGCGCCAGCTGCCATGAAGCCCAGGTTAGTAATGATGGGCGTCTATAAGACACCCCCATTACTAACCTACAAAGTGTTAAAAAGAAAAAACACACTACACCCAGAAAAAAATAATTTATTTGAAATAAAACACACAATTTTATTTAATTCTTAGTTTACTAAAAATAATAGTTACCTGTCCACGTTCCTGCGCTGATCTCCCATGCACAGCTGTCACATCTGGAGATGGTGACAGCTGTGCATGGCTGCTGTAAGCTCACGCTGCCGGGAACACGTCCGCTCCCGGCAGCGGGAGCCACTGACTGAGGTCACCGGAGTGCATTCAGGCAGCGCAGCTCCGGAGACCTCCTTTACGGCACTGCTGTACCGTGGGAATTTCTCACGATACAGCAGGGCCGTAAAGGAGCTAACCGGAGCAGCGCTGCCTGAACTCCGGTGAACCCTTACGGCCCCGTCATTCTAGCGGCGGCAGCGGTTCAGAGCGGTCACATTCTATGTGGCTGCTCTGAACTGGAGATCTTCGTGGGACACTCGTGGACTGCTACGGAGGGGTAAGGATAAGGTTGTGGTTTATTATTTTATATTTTATTACAGGAGATCAATGGCTTCGGGGAATTAGGTGTCTTGGTGAGTATAGGTGTAGTTTTTTATTTTTTACTTTATTTTAGGTGGCGATCGGCGAGGACAGGTAATGTATGAACTAATTTCTTTTAGGTAACCACTGGCCACCAATGACATGTATTTAACATTTATTGGGGACACAGTAGGGCAATTTAAATAGCAGGATCAGTCTGATGGGAACTACTGCTCCCATCGAGCTGATCCTGCTGGCAGGAGTGGACGGGGGACAGACATAGGCCGATGGGAGTAGTAGTGTCACATCGGCCTATGTCTGCCTGCACGCACACACTCGTAGACATCGCACAGACACCGCGCACACACACCCGCACAGACACCGCACACACTCGCAGACATCGCACAGACACCGCGCACACCCGCACAAACATCGCGCACACACCCCGCACACACACCCCGCACACACACTAATCATGACGGTCTGATCGTCTGGGAGGTGAGGCTGACCTGTGCGGCCGTGGGAAAGTTCATGTGAGTTCATGCAGTCAAGCATGAACTCACATGAACCCTCTGAGGGCACCGCGGCTAATTCAAATGAACAGCTGATCGGCATCAGCTGATACCTCAGCTGTTCATTTGAAATAACCGGCGGGAAAGCGCAGCACAGAACGGGAAAGCCGGCGGTGAAGTCTTTTCACTGCCGGCTTCCCCGCCCGGGTCCTTCACTCCCCGCTCCTTGGAGCTGCGCTCCCCGCCCGGTCTTAACTTACGATCGGGATGGGAGGTGGCGAGGGGAGCGGAGGATCGGGGTGGGAGGCTGCGGGGAAGCAGTATGGGGCTGTGTGATTGTTTAAAAGCCGGCGGCTTTATACCGCCCGCCGGCTTTTAAACAATCAGGAGAATTCTCCCCCGCTGGGATGGCATTCTGATGACAGGCTGGATCGCGCTGCCATCCAACTTGTCATCCTTCACAGACACTGCAGAGCGCAGGCATTATGGGAACTTCCGATTCCGGTATCCGATATTGTAAAAGTATCGGAATTAAGTATCGGAATTCCGATACCGCGAATATCGGCCGATACCCGATATTACAGTATCGGAATGCTCAACACTAATCTCGACGCAAGAAAATAACACTTTTGGTGCACCTTCATTTTCAGTTCTTCTGTTATTACACCTGGAAATAGAAGAATACATTGACAACTGGATGTTACCATTCCATATCACTAAGGAATGCTCATACAAAATCTGACATTATTCAATGAATTGTGACAATGTCAAACTGCATAAGGATACATTTCATACTGAGAAAGGAAATGGGAATACCCAGTTGACAATTTATTCATGCATTACCAGGAACAATACAGAGGAACGGCACAACTTAGAGAGCTAGGAAAATATGCAATACACGTAGTTACTGGACATAGGCTATGTTCACACATCATGTTTTTTTCTGCGTTTTTTGCTGCAGATTTTTATGCAAATTTTCAGCTGCGTTTTGCAGTACCAGCAAAGTCTATGAGAAACCAGAATTCTCTGTTCACACATCATGGGTTTTTTTTGTTCACGATTTTGTGCCTTGCATGGTTTTTTGGAAAATAGAGCATGTCACTTCTATCAGCGGTTTTTCACCCATAGGAAGTAATGGGTGGTGGAAAAAAATGCATCAAAAACGCATCAAAATTCGCATCAGCATTTTTGATGGCAAAATAGAATGGGGTTCTTTTTTTCATAGAACATTTTGTACATGCATAGAGACAGAAGTACAGTGAAAAAACGCTGAAAAAACGCATCAACGCTGCAAGAAAAATACTGAACAAAATGCTCCTGAAGATAAAGTTTTGCTGCAGATTTGTGATGCAAATAAAACATGATGTGTGAACATAGCTTTAGACATGTCAGGAGGGCAGACCGGTCGTCTTTAAATTTGTGGTAAAAGCTTAGATCTGCTTTTTACAGATTTCACAATGTTTATTTCCATCCATGTCACTATCTCTGTGGTCACATTAGCTGCACAGCTGTCACACTGCTGATATGTAAACCAAAAACCGCTAAGATGGTTATCACTCAGCCAGGCCATGCTAGAGTCACAACTGTCCAGAGATCTAGGACAGAGCTGATTTGAAGGTTAGTTTTTAAAGGGATTTTATCTATTCAGCTATGTTCACACAGAGCTTTTTTTTTCAGTTCCAAAATCTTCCGTAACCCCTTCCCGCTGAAGCCACTTTCTATTTTTGCGCTATCGTTTTTTTTTCTCCCCTTCTTTCAAGAACCATAACTTTTTTATTTTTATGTCAACATACCGTAAAAGGGTTTGTTTTGCAGGATGAGTTGTAATTTTGAATGACATTTTTCATTTTAACGTTCAATTCACTGGAAAACGGGCAAAAAAAAATTACCATAAGTGCTTCGAAATTGTGAAAAAAAAAACATGCAATTGTCTTTGTTTGTTTTGTTTTTCCTGCCTTCATTGTGCTGCAAAATAATTACTTAGAAATATTTTTCTCCTGGACAGTACGATTACGGTGATACCAGACTTGTATAATTGTTGTTTTTTTTTCATTTATGTGTTGAAAAAAATTAGCAAATTTTTATTAAACAAACTAAAAAAAAACATTTTGCTTGTATCGCCATTTTCTTGGACTTGTAATATTTTAACTTTTACAATGATGGAGCTGTGTGAGGGCTTGTTTTTCGCCTGGCGAGCAAACATTTTTATTGATACTTTTTTATTGCAGTATTTTGAGGTTTTGCCACAACCGAAAAACTGCAAATCTGGCATTTAGATATTTTTTCTCTTTATTGCATTTAGTGATTGGGTTAATTTATATTATATTTTGACGCAGAGATAGCACCCATACATGTATCAATATATTTATATTAATGCTTTATTTTTAATTGGGGAAAATGTGTTTTTTATATTTTTCCATAGTTTTTTTTTAACCCCTTTACCATCTTGGGTTTTTCCATTTTTGCTTTTTTGGTTTTTGCTTCCCTTCTTCCCAGAGCCATAACATTTGTATTTTTAGGTCAATATGAGGGCTTGCTTTTTGCGGGACGAGTTGTACTTTCGAACTAGACCATTTGATTTATCATATCATGTACTGGAAAATGGGAAAAATATTCCAAGTGCGGGGAAATTGCAAAAAGTGCAACTCCCACAATTGTTTTTTTGATTTTTTTTTTTACCATATTGACTAAATGCTAAAACTGACCTGCCATTATGATTCTCCAGGTCATTACGAGGTAGATACCAAACATGTAAAGGTTCTTTTTTATTTAAGTGGTAAAAAAAAGCATAATTTGCACACAAAAAAATAAACAATGGCGCCATTTTCCGAAACCCATAGCATCTCCTTTTTTTGGGATCTGGGCCGGGTGAGGGCTTATTTTTTGCGCGCCAAGCTGACTTTTTTATACCATTTTGGGGTAGATACGATCTTTTGATCGCCAGTTATTGCATTTTATTGCAATGTTGCGGCGACAAAAAAAAGTAATTCTGGCGTTATGATTTTTTTTTCTCTTTACGCCGTTCACCGATTGGATTAATTATTTTTATATGTTGATAAATCGGGCGATTCTGAACGCAGCAATACCAAATATGTGTACATTTGATTTTTTTATTGTTTTATTTTGAATAGGGCAAATATACAGTACAGACCAAAAGTTTGGACACACCTTCTCATTTAAAGATTTTTCTGTATTTTCATGACTATGAAAATTGTACATTCACACTGAAGGCATCAAAACTATGAATTAACACATGTGGAATTATATACTTAGCAAAAAGTGTGAAACAACTGAAAATATGTCTTATATTCTAGGTTCTTCAAAGTAGCCACCTTTTGCTTTGATGACTGCTTTGCAAACTCTTGGCATTCTCTTGATGAGTTTCAAGAGGTAGTCACCGGAAATGATCTTCCAACAATCTTGAAAGAGTTCCCAGAGATGCTTAGCACTTGTTGGCCCTTTTGCCTTCACTCTGCAGTCCAGCTCACCCCAAACCATCTCGATTGGGTTCAGGTCTGGTGACTGTGAAGGCCAGGTCGTCTGGCATAGCACCCAATCACTCTCCCTCCTGGTCAAATAGCCCTTACACAGCCTGGAGGTGTGTTTGGGGTCATTGTCCTGTTGAAAAATAATTGATGGTCCAACTAAACGCAAACCGGATGGAATAGCATGCAGCTCCAAGATGCTGTGGTAGCCATGCTGGTTCAGTATGCCTTCAATTTTGAATAGATCCCCAACAGTGTCACCAGCAAAGCACCCCCACACCATTACACCTCCTCCTCCATGCTTCACGGTGGGAACCAGGCTTGTAGAGTCCATCCTTTCACATTTTCTGCGTCGCACAAAGACACGGTGGTTGGAACCAAAGATCTCAAATTTGGACTCATCAGACTAAAGCACAGATTTCCACTGGTCTAATGTCCATTCCTTGTGTTCTTTAGCCCAAACAAGTCTCTTCTGCTTGTTGCCTGTCCTTAGCAGTGGTTTCCTAGCAGCTATTTTACCATGAAGGCCTGCTGCACAAAGTCTCCTCTTAACAGTTGTTGTAGAGATGTGTCTGCTGCTAGAACTCTGTGTGGCATTGACCTGGTCTCTAATCTGAGCTGCTGTTAACCTGCGATTTCTGAGGCTGGTGACTCGGATAAACTTATCCTCAGAAGCAGAGGTGACTCTTGGTCTTCTTTTCCTGGGGCGGTCCTTATGTGAGCCAGTTTCTTTCTAGCGCTTGATGGTTTTTGCAACTGCACTTGGGGATACTTTCAAAGTTTTCCCAATTTTTCAGACTGACTGACCTTCATTTCTTAAAGTAATGATGGCCACTCGTTTTTCTTTACTTAGCTGCTTTTTTCTTGCCATAATACAAATTCTAACAGTCTATTCAGTAGGACTATCAGCTGTGTATCCACCTGACTTCTGCACAACACTGATGGTCCAAACCACATTTATAAGGCAATAAATCCCACTTATTAAACCTGACAGGGCACACCTATGAAGTGAAAACCATTTCCGGTGACTACCACTTGAAGCTCATCAAGAGAATGCCAAGAGTGTGTAAAGCAGTCATCAAAGCAAAAGGTGGCTACTTTGAAGAAGCTAGAATATAAGACATATTTTCAGTTGTTTCACACTTTTTTGTTAAGTATATAATTCCACGTGTGTTAATTCATAGTTTTGATGTCTTCAGTGTGAATGTATAATTTTCATAGTCATGAAAATACAGAAAAATCTTTAAATGAGAAGGTGTGTCCAAACTTTTGGTCTGTACTGTATATATATATATATATATACACTGCTCAAAAAAATAAAGGGAATACTCAAATAACACATCCTAGATCTGAATGAATGAAATATTCTCATTGAATACTTTGTTCTGTACAAAGTTGAATGTGCTGACAACAAAATCACACAAAAATCATCAATGGAAAGCAAATTTATTAACCAATGGAGGCCTGGATTTGGAGTCACCCCCAAAATTCAAGTGGAAAAACACATTACAGGCTGATCCAACTTTGATGTAATATCCTTAAAACAAGTCAAAATGAGGCTCAGTATTGTGTGTGGCCTCCACGTGCCTGTATGACCTCCCTACAATGCCTGGGCATGCTCCTGATGAGGTTGCGGATGGTCTCCTGTGGGATCTCCTCCTAGACTTGGACTAAAGCATCTGCCAACTCCTGGACAGTCTGTAGTGCAACGTGACGTTGGTGGATGGAGCGAGACATGATGTCCCAGATGTGCTCAATCGGATTCAGGTCTGGGGAACGGGTAGGCCAGTCCATAGCTTCAATACCTTCATCTTGCAGGAACTGCTGACACACTCCAGCCACATGAGGTCTGGCATTGTCCTGCATTAGGAGGAACCCAGGGTCAACCACACCAGCATATTGTCTCACAAGCGATCTGAGGATCTCATCTCGGTACCTAATGGCAGTCAGGCTACCTCTTGCGAGCACATGGAGGGCTGTGCAGCCCTCCAAAGAAATGCCACCCCACACTATTACTGACCTGCTTCCAAACCGGTCATGCTGAAGGATGTTGCAGGCAGCAGATCACTCTCCACCGCGTCTCCAGACTCTGTCACATGTGCTCAGTGTGAACCTGCTTTCATCTGTGAAGAGCACAGGGCGCCAGTGGCGACTTTGCCAATCCTGGTGTTCTGTGGCAAATGCCAAGCGTCCTGCACAGTGTTGGGCTGTGAGCACAAGCGCTATCTGTGGACGTCGGGCCCTCATACCACCCTCATGGAGTTGGTTTCTAACCGTTTGTGCAGACACATGCACATTTGTGGCCTGCTGGAGGTCATTTTGCAGGGCTCTGGCAGTGCTCCTCCTGTTCCTCCTTGCACAAAGGAGGAGGTAACGGTCCTGCTGCTGGGTTGTTGCCCTCCTATGACTCCCTCCACATCTTCTGGCATCTGCTCCATGCTCTGGACACTGTGCTGACAGCCACAGCTACCCTTCTTGCCACAGCTCGCCATCCTGGATGAACTGCACTACCTGAGCAACTCCTGTGGGTTGTACTGTAGACACTGCCTCATGCTACTGTACCTCTAGCAATGGAAAAATAAAAAAGTGACCAAAACAACAAACAAAAAGGATGAGAACAGAGAAATGGTCTGTGGTCACCACCTGCAGAACCACTCATTTATAGGGGGTATCTTGCTAATTGCCTATCATTTCTACCAGTTGTCTGTTCCATTTGCACAACAGCAGGAGAAATTGATTCACAATCAGTGTTGCTTCATAAGTGGACAGGTAGATTTCACAGAAGTGTTAGTGACTTGGAGTTGTATTGTGTTGTTTAAGTGTTCCCTTTATTTTTTTGAGCAGTGTATATATACTAGCTATTGAGCCAGTTCTAAGCCCGGGTGGCGAGCATTTGTATTGGTATATGGTCTCCCATGCTGGTATGTGCTGCCCACATCCTGGTATTTGTGCTGCCCCCATCCTGGTATTTGTGCTGCCCCCATCCTGGTATTTGTGCTACCCCATCCTGGTATTTGTGCTCCCCAATCCTGTTCCCCCATCCTGTTCTGTGCTGCCCTCATCCCTATCCTGGTATGCATGGCACCCCTCACCCCCAATCCTGGTATGCATGGCACCTTCACCCTCAATCTTGGTACGCATGGCACCCCTCACACTCAATGCTGGTACGCATGGCACCCCTCACCCTCAATCCTGGTAAGCATGGCACCCCTCACCCCCAATCCTGGTACACATGGCACCCCTCACCCTCAATCCTGGTATGCATGGTACCCCTCATCCCTATCCTGGTATACATGGTACCCCTCATCCCTATCCTGGTATGCATGGCCCCTCATCCGAATCCTGGTATGCATGGCCCCCCCAGATCCCTATCCTGGTATGCATGGTACCCCTCATCCCCCAATCCTGGTATGCATGGTACCCCTCATCCCCCAATCCTGGTATGCATGGTACCCCTCACCCCTCAATCCTGGTATGCATGGTACCCCTCACCCCTCAATCCTAGTATGCATTGCACCCCCCTTCCCCCAATCCTGGTATGCATGGCACCCCTCATCCCCAATCCTGGTATGCATGGCACCCCACCATCCCCAATCCTGGTATGCGTGGCACCCCCATCCCCAATCCTGGTATGCATGGCACCCCTCATTTCAAATCTGGTATACATGGCACCCATCATCCCAATCCTGGTATGCATGGCACCCCATCTCTCATCCTGGTATGCATGGCACCCCTCATCCCAAATTTGATATACATGGTACCCCTCATCCCAATCCTGGTATGTGTGGCACCCCTCATCCCCCAATCCTGGTATCCATGGCACCCCCCATCCCCCAATTCTGGTATGTATGGTACCCAATCCTTCATCCTGGTATGCATGGATTTCTCATCCCCAATCCTGGTATGTATGGCCCCCTCATCCCTATCTTGGTATGCATGGCACTCCTCATCCCCCAATCCTGGTATGCATGGTACCCCTCACCCCCCAATCCTGGTATGCATGGTACCCCTCATCCCCCAATCCTGGTATGCATGGTACCCCTCATCTCCCAATCCTGGTATGCATGGTACCCCTCATCCCCCAATCCTGGTATGCATGGTAACCCTCATCCCCCAATCCTGGTATGCGTGGTAACCCTCATCCCCCAATCCTGGTATGCGTGGTCCCCTCACCCCCAATCCTGGTATGCATGGCCCCCCTCATCCCCCAATCCTGGTATGTATGGTACCCCTCATCCCCCCATCCTGGTATATGTGGCCCCCTCATCCCTCAATCCTGGTATTCATGGTCCCCTCACCCCCAATCCTGGTATGCATGGTCCCCTCACCCCCAATTCTGATATGCATGGTCCCCTCATCCCCCAATCCTAGTATGTGTGGCCCCCTCATCCCCCAATCCTGGTATGTGTGGCCCCCTCACCCCCCAATCCTGGCATGTGTGGCCCCCTCACCCCCCAATCCTGGTATGTGTGGCCCCCTCACCACCCAATCCTGGTATGTGTGGCCCCCTCATCCCCCAATCCTGATATGTATGGCACCCCTCATTCCTTTCACGCTGCACACATACAAAAAAAATAAACACTTATACTCACCTTTCTTCCCTGTGCTCCAGCACTGCTGTGTCCTGTTCTGCCGGAGGCCAGGGGAGGAGTGCGGCGCCGGAGCGGCGCCACCAATCCTGGTATGCATGGTTCCCCTCATCCCCCAATCCTGGTATGCATGGTACCCCTCATCCCCCAATCCTGGTATGCGTGGCACTCCTTATCCCCCAATCCTGGTATGCGTAGTACCCTTACCCCCAATCCTGGTATGTATGGTCCCCTCACCCCCAATCCTGGTTTGCATGGCCCCCCTCATCCCCCAATCCTGGTATGTATGGTACCCCTCATCCCCCAATCCTGGTATGCATGGTACCCCTCATCCCCCAATCCTAGTATGCATGGTACCCCTCATCCCCCAATCCTGGTATGCATGGTCCCCTCATCCCCCAATCCTGGTATGTGTGGTCCCCTCACCCCCAATCCTGGTATGCATGGTCCCCTCACCCCCAATCCTGGTATGCATGGTCTCCTCATCCCCCCAATCCTGGTATGTGTGGCCCCCTCATCCCTCAAGCCTGGTATGTATGGTACCCCTCATCCCCCAATCCTGGTATGTGTGGCACCTTCATCCCCCAATCCTGGTATGTGTGGCCCCCTCATCCCCCAATTCTGGTATGTGTGGCCCCTCACCCCCCAATCCTGGTATGTGTGGCCCCCTCACCCCCAATCCTAGTATGTGTGGCCCCCTCATCCCCCAATCCTGGTATGTATGGCATCCCTCATCCCATTCACACTCTACACACATATAAAAAAATAAACAGTTATACTCACCTTTCTTCCCTGTGCTCCAACGCTGCTGTGTCCTGTTCTGCCGGAGGCCGGGGGAGGAGTGCGTCACCGGAGCGCCGTGCTGTCCGGCGCCATTTTGCTGAAGACACACTGTAAATGTGTCTTCAGTAAAATGGCGCCGGATGGCGCTATGCGCATGCGCCAATTCCCACGCCTTCACTCCGCCCCCGGTCTCCGGCCAGAAGAGAGGCGCCGCGGCAACACCCCTCCCGGTCAGGTAAGTATGTAAGTATGGCGCCGGAGACCGATGTATGCGTTCAGTGTCTACGCATACCGTGATCTCCAGCGCCATAGACTTCTCTTACCTGTAATGGCTCCATGCATTCTTCTGTCTGGAGCCAGACTGCGCGTCGCGCATGCGCAGTCTCTAGTGGCTTCAGACAGAGGGATGCTTGGCCGGTTATATTATAGATATCTATGCATGTTGAATTGTGTATATGTATATTAATATTGCATGCATATATACACACTCCGGGGGGGCATAGCCGGGGTTCAAGTCTCCTTCGCTCTTCAAATGTGCTTATGCCTTTATATGTGTGTGTGCACGTATCTGCGACCCGTATGAGTGCAAGTCTGCATGTGTATACATGACTGCAAGTGCATGACCATGTGTGCGTGTGTCTGCATGTGTGTGTACAAGACTGCGTGTGTCACTGCATGCGCATGACTGTGTGTGTGTGTGATTGTATGTGTGTACCATATCTAGGGAGCTGCGAGCGGCATCATACTGTATATAGAGGGATGTTAGCACACTTAATTGTGCTCAATATTAAGTCATGCAATTAATATTAAAAAAATTACAATTAATATGCTAATAATAATATTGAGCAGAATTAAGTTGAACCTATTGGTTCGGCCTCCACAACAGTCATGGTCTCTCATGTGGCCCCTTGGGAAAATTAATCTTCCACCCCTGCTCTATTTTATATAGTGCTATGTTACACAGTGGGTTCGGAAAGTATTCAGACCCCTTTAAATTTTTCACTCTTTGTTTCATTGCAGCCATTTGGTAAATTCTAAAAAGTTCTTGACTGAAAAAAACAGAAATGTAGAAATTTTTGCAAATTTATTAAAAAAGAAAAACTGAAATATCACATGGTCATAAGTATTCAGACCCTTTGCTCAGTATTGAGTAAAAGCACCCTTTTGAGCTAGTACAACCATGAGTCTTCTTGGGAATGATGCAACAAGTTTTTCCCACCTGAATTTGAGGATCCTCTGCTATTCTTCCTTGCAGATCCTCTCCAGTTCTGTCAGGTTGGATGGTGAACATTGGTGGACAGCCATTTTCAGGTCTCTCCGGAGATGCTCAAATGGGTTTAGGTCAGGGCTCTGGCTTGGCCAGTCAAGAATGGTCACAGAGTTGTTCTGAAGCCACTCCTTTGTTATTTTAGCTGTGCTTATGGTCATTGTCTTGTTGGAAGGTGAACCTTCAGCCAAGTCTGAGGTCCAGAGCACTCTGGAAGAGGTTTTCATCAAGGATATCTCTGTACTTGGCCGCATTCATATTTCCTTCAATTGCAACCAGTCGTCCTGTCCCTGCAGCTGAAAAACATCCCCATAGCATGATGTTGCCACCACCATGTTTCACTGTTGGGATTGTATTGGGCAGGTGATGAGCAGTGCCTGGTTTTCTCCACACATACTGCTTAGAATAATCACCAAAAAGTTCTATCTTCATCGCATCAGACCAGGGAATCTTATTTCTCATAGTCTGGGAGTCCTTCATGTGTTTTTGAGCAAACTCTATGTGGGCTTTCATATGTCTTGCACTGAGGAGAGACTTCCGTCGGGCCACTCTGCCATAAAGGCCCGACTGGTGGAGGGCTTCAGTGATAGTTGACTTTGTGGAACTTTCTCCCATCTCCCTACTGCATCTCTGGAGCTCAGCCACAGTGATCTTGGGGTTCTTCTTTACCTCTCTCACGAAGGCTTTTCTCCCACGATTGCTCAGTTTGGCTGGATGGCCAGGTCTAGGAAGACTTCTGGTGGTCCCAAACTTCTTCCATTTAAGGATTATGGAGGTCACTGTGCTCTTAGGAACCTTGAATAACGCAGAAATTCTTTTGTAACCTTGGCCAGATCTGTGTATTGCCACATTTCTGTCTCTGAGCTCCTTGGGCAGTTCCTTTGAGCTCATGATTCTCATTTGGTCTGTCATGCACTGTGAGCTGTGAGGTCTTATATAGACAGGTGTGTGCCTTTCCAAATCAAGCCCTATCAGTTTAATTAAACCTAGCTGGACTCCAATGAAGGAGTAGAACCATCTCAAGGAGGATCACAAGGAAATGGACAGCATGTGACTTAAATATGAGTGTCTGAGCAAAGGGTCTGAATACTTATGACCATGTGATATTTCAGTTTTTATTTTTTAATAAATTTGCAAAAATTTCTACATTTCTGTTTTTTTTTCAGTCAAGATGGGGTGTAGAGTGTACTTTAATGAGAAGAAAAATAAACTTTTTAGAATTTACCAAATGGCTGCAATGAAACAAAGAGTGAAAAATGTAAAGGGGTCTGAATACTTTCCATACCCACTGTATATAGTTCTGTACATAAAGGAAAAATTTGCACGGTGCGTTATGTGCACCGCTGTCTCTGTCTTTTTCTCTGCAGATATGCACCAGAGCACCTGTTACTCAAATAAACTATCATATGATTTATCAAAAATGGATCATGTGACATATCACGTGATCCACTGGGTACCAGGGGGGACCCACGCCTTTTAAACTGCCCGGGGCACTGACTACTCTTAATCCTCCAATACCTGGTTTAAAAACAACAGTATCACTATGCTTGATTGGCCAGCAAACTCGCCTGACCTTAACCCCATAGAGAATCTATGGGGTATTGTCAAGAGGAAGATGAGACACCAGACCCAACAATGCAGATGAGCTGAAGCTGCTATCAAAGCAACCTGGGCTTCCATAACACCTCAGCGGTGCCACAGGCTGATCACCTCCATGCCACACCGCATTGATGCAGTAATTGATGCAAAAGGAGCCTCGACCAAGTATTGAATGCATTTATTGAACATACATTTCAGTAGGCCAACATTTCGGATTTTAACCCCTTAACAACATCTGACGTACTAATACGCGTCTGTGCCCTGGGACTTAAGAGCCAGACCCGTATTAGTACGTCATGGCGATCGCGCGCGCACACAGGCTGTGCGGGCGCGATCGCCGCTGGGTGTCAGCTGATTGTCACAGCTGACACCCGATACTATGTGCAGGGAGCGGTCCTGCACCGCTCCCAGCACATTAACCCCCGCGATGCTGCGATCGAAGTCGATCGAAGTCGATCGCAGCATTGCGGGGGCAAGGGGAGGTGATCGCAGATACTCACCTCCTCTTCCGGCTTCCAGCGCTGTCTGCAAAGGCTTCCCGGGTGTTGCCAAGACAACATCCGGGTCACCAGACAGCAGGAAGATTGTTTGGACATGCGCAGTGCATCTCCAAACAATCTTCTCCCTGTCCAGCGCTGACAGCCTGCATGACACAGGGATGGTGCAGCATTCCTGTGCCATGCAGGCAATCAGAGAAAAAAAAGTTAAAGTCCCAGAGTGGAACAAAGTAATAAAGTATATAAACTTTCAGAAAGTGAAAAAAAAAAAAAAAAATTGCAAAAATATAAAAAAAAAATAATAATAATAATCCACCAAAAATAAAAATATAATGTACCCATCAATAAATATTATTAGAAAAAAAACAAAAAAAAACAATAAAAGTACACATATTTGGTATCGCCGCGTCCGGAACAACCTGACCTATAAAACTGTCCCACTAGTTAACCCCTTCAGTGAACACGGTAAAAAAAAACAAAAAACGAAGCAAAAAACAATCCTTTATCACCATACCGCCAAACAAAAAATGGAATAACACGCGATCAAAAAGACAAATATAAATAAAAATGGTACCGCTGAAAACATCATCTCGCCCCGAAAAAAACAAGCCAACATACAGCTCCATCAGCCGAAAAATAAAAAAGTTATAGCTCTCAGAATAAAGCTATGCTAAAAAATATTTTTTTCTATAAAATTGCTTTTATTATGTAAAAGTGCAAAACATAGAAAAATGATATAAATGTGGTACCGCTGTAAACGTACTAACCCGCAGAATAAAGCTGCCTTATCAATTTTACCACACGCGGAACAGAATAAAAAAAAACAAAAAAAACAATTCCTGAATTGTTGGTTTTTGTTTATTCTGCCTCCCAAAAATCAGAATAGAAAGCGATCAAAAAATGTCACGTGCCTGAAAATGGCACAAATAACAACTTCAACTCATCCCGCAAAAAACGAGCCGTCACATGACTATCTGCCAACATCTGGAAAAATTATAGCTCTCAAAATATGGCGATGCAAAAACTAGATTTTACAAAAAATGCGTCTTTTAGTGTGTGACAGCTGTCAGTCATAAAAACCCCATATGATTCTGGTATTGCTGTAATCACACCGACCCGAAGAATAAAGTCGTCTAATCATTATACCGCACGAGGAACGACGTCAAAAATAAACTCTTGGGTTAGGATTGGGCTAGGGTTAGGGCTGGGTTTGGGGTTAGGGTTGTGCTAGGATTAGGGTTGTGCTAGGGTTAGGGTTGTGCTAGAGTTAGGGTTGTGCTAGGGTTAGGGTTGTGCTAGGGTTAGGGTTGTGCTAGGGTTAGGGTTGTGCTAGGGTTAGGGCTGGGGTTGGGGTTAGGGTTGGGGTTAGGGTTGTGATGGGGTTGGAATTTTTTTCAAAAGTAAGAAAAAAAGATGACGATATGGCGACTAGTGTTGAGCGCAAGTGCTCGCTACTTGAGTTTGCATCGGGTGCTCTGGTATGCATTGAGTATCGTGGGTATTTGAGTGACATGCTCGAGTCTCTGCCCCATATGCTTCACGGCCAAAAAAACTTTACGGGGATTGCCTGCCATGCACGAGCGATCCCCGCATGTTTTTTTTTGGGTGTCTAATAACCGTGAAACATGTGGAGCAGGGACTCGAGCATGTCACTCGAGCACACGCTGTACATGGTGCATACCTGAGTACCCGATGCAAACTCAAGTAGCGAGCACTTGCGCTCAAGACTAATGACAACTTATTCAATATGATGACCTAATGTAAACAAATTCTGTGTCGTACCTCTGGTTTCAAAATGTTCACTATACACCTTAATAAAATCCTTGAGGGGTATAGTTTCCAAAATGGGGTCACTTGTGGGGGAGCTCCACTGTTTAGGCACATCACGGGCTCTCCAAACGCGACATTGTGTCCGCTAACAAATTGAATGGAAAATCGGCTCAAATTGTTAGTGGACGCCATGTTGCGTTTGGAGAGCTACTGCGTGCCCAAACATTGGAGCTCCCCCACAAGTGACCCCATTTTGGAAACTAGACCCCCCAAGGCACCTATCTAGATGCATAGTGAGCACTTGGAACCCCCAGGTGCTTCACAAATTGATTCATAAAAATGAAAAAGTGTTTTTTTTTCACTTTTTCATTTTTACGAATCAATTTGTGAAGCACCTGGGGGTTCCAAGTGCTCACTATGCACCTAGAGAGGTGCCTTGGGGGGTCTAGTTTCCAAAATGGGGTCACTTGTGGGGGAGCTCCAATGTTTGGGCACACAGGGGCTCTCCAAACGCAACATGGTGTCCGCTAACAATTTGAGCCGATTTTATATTCAATTTGTTAGCAGATACCATGTTGCATTTGGAGAGTCCCCGTGTGCGCAAACATTGGAGCTCCCCCACAAGTGACCCCATTTTGGAAACTAGACCCCCCAAGGCACCTATCTAGATGCATAGTGAGCACTTGGAACCCCTAGGTGCTTCACAAATTGATTCGTAAAAATGAAAAAGTGAAAAAAAAAACACTTTTTCATTTTTACGAATCAATTTGTGAAGCACCTGGGGGTTCCAAGTGCTCACTATGCATCTAGATAGGTGCCTTGGGGGGTCTAGTTTCCAAAATGGGGTCACTTGTGGGGGAGCTCCAATGTTTGGGCACACAGGGGCTCTCCAAACACAACATGGTGTCCGCTAATTATTCAAGCAAATTTTACAATCAAAAACTCAAATGGCGCTCCTTCCCTTCCGAGCCCTGCCGTGCGCCCAAACAGTGTTTTTTCCCCACATATTGGGTATCTGCATGCCCAGGGGAAATTGCACAACAAATTTTGGGGTCTATTTTTTCTTGTTACCCCTGTGAAAATAAAAAAAAATTGGGTCTAAAGTAACATTTTTGTGAAAAAAGTTAAATGTTTATTTTTTTCTTCCACATTCAAAAAATTCCTGTGAAGCACCTGAAGGGTTAATAAAGTTATTGAATGTGGTTTTGAGCACCTTGAGGGGTGCAGTTTTTAGAATGGTGTCACTTTTGGGTATTTTCTGTCATAAAGACCTCTCAAAGTGACTTCAAATGTGATGTGGTTCCCTAAAAAATGGTTTTGTAAATTTTGTTGGAAAAATGAGAAATCGCTGGTCAACTTTTAACCCTTATAGCTCCCTAACAAAAAAAAATTTTGGTTCCAAAATTGTGCTGATGTAAAGTAGACATGTGGGAAATGTTATTTATTAACTCTTTTGTGTGACATATCTCTCTGATTTAAGGACATAAAAATTCAAATTTTGAAAATTGCTAAATTTTCAAAATTTTTGCCATATTTCCGTTTTTTTCACAAATAAACGCAAGTGATATCGAATAAATTTTACCACAATCATGAAGTACAATATGTCACGAAAAAACATTCTCAGAATCAGGGGGATCCGTTGAAGCATTCCAGAGTAATTACCTCATAAATTGACAGTGGTCAGAATTGTAAAAATTGGCCTGGTCATTAACGTGCAAACCACCCTCGGGGCTTAAGGGGTTAAAAACATTTTTCAAGCTGCTGTTATAAAGTATTCTAATTTACTGAGATAATGAGTTTTGTGTTTTCATTGGCTGTAAGCCATAATCATCAACATTAACAGAAATAAACAATTGAAATAGATCACTCTGTTTGTAATTACTCTATATAATATATGAGTTTCATTTTTTGTATTGAAGAACTGAAATCAATTAACTTTGTGATGATATTCTAATTTTGTGAGATGCACCTGTATATACTGCCATATCACAAAATGGCAGTATATTGTAAAAATAATTGTCTTCTATGAATCTGGCATGTCATTCACAAGATCGTCGTCTTGACAGGTGCAGAGGCCTTCAGCAGCCCCTGGCTGCCATAGCAACCCATTGGTATGCCACATTGCTGCTGATGGATGCATAGAACAGTGTGCCTCCGGGCCTCACACATTGGATGCCATTCAGAGATTGGCAGTGGCATATTAGGTGTTAACAACTCAGCTTAGATTGCTCTTACTAGAGTCAAATTCTGGTTGTGTAAGGCTTTGTTCACATGTTGCGCTTTTGCTGCTTTTTTTATGCAAATTTTAAGCTGTGTTTTACAGTACCACCAAAAGCTACGAGATTTCAGAAATCTCATGCACACACCCTGTTTTTTTTCCTGACTGATTTGGAAAACTGCTGCGTTTTTGCAAACTGCAGCATGTCACTTCTTTCAGCGTTTTTTCACCCATAGAAAGCAATGGGTAAGTGCAAAAACACAGCAAAAACGAAGGTATCCGGTTTTACTGCATTTTTTTTTACAAAAAAACTAAAGGAAGTTGCATAATCTTTTTTTGGGAGCACTAAACTTTATCAGCATGCACAAGAGACAATAAAAACGCAGCAAAAAAAAACACAGCAAAACCTGCTTTTTTGAAGCTGCTTCTTTACTGGGAAGAGAGCCGGTTTTGCCTGTGGAAAAAAACGCAGCAAAAGACGCTGCGTGTGTGACTACTATACACATACACTCAGGAGATACAGTGGGCGAAAAAAGTATAGAACACGTCACCAATTTTCTAGGTAAATATATTTCTAAAGATGCTATTGACACGAAATTCTCACCAGATGTCAGTAACAACCCATCCAATCCACACAGGCAAAGAAATCAAATCATAGATGTCCATAAATTAAGTTATATGTAATAATGAAAAATGACTCAGGGAAAAAGTATTGAACACTCTTAGGCTATGTTCACACTAGCCATTTTTTCAGCATTTTTTTCTGCAGCAAAACCAGCTCTCTTGGCAGAAAAGAAGCAGTGACAAAAACACATTGTTTACTTTGTACGCATCACTAATTTAATTCAACTTTACTAATCCTAACTGTCATCTCAGGTGACCAAGACAAGACGGTAAACTTGAGAAAATCGCAAGAATAAATGGGTTACTGCCGTACTTCCTTTTTATCACTAAAAACACAGTAAAACCTGGATACCTGTGTTTTAAGCAGCATTTTTGCACTACCTATTGCTTTCAATGGGTGAAAAACGCTGAAAAAAAGCTGAAAGAAGTGACATCCTCTATTGTGCAAAAAAACGTGCAAAGCACAAAATACCAAGGACAAAAAAAACAAGCTGTGTGCATGAGATTTCAGAAATCTCATAGACTTTGATGGCACTGTAAACCGCAGCTGAAAATTTGCCTTAAAAAAACGCATCAAAAAAACGCCTAGTGGGAACATAGCCTTACTAAAATGTATTTAATACTTCGTACAAAAGCCTTTGTTGGTGATAACAACTTGAAGATGCCTCCTATAAGGAGAAACTAGTCGCATGCATTGCTCAGATATGATTTTGGCCCATTCTTCCACACAAACACTCTTCAAATCCTAGAGGCCCCATGGACTCCTATGAACTTTGATCTTTAGTTCCTTTCATACATTTTCTATTGGATTGAGCTCAAGTAATTGGATGGGCCATTCTAGCAGCTTTATTTTCTCTCTCTCAAACCAATTGAGAATTTCCTTGGCTGTGTGTTTGGGATCATCGTCTGGCTGAAATGCCAATGTCACACAAGATGAGGGAAAGACTAAGTTCATCACGAAGGGAAGAGGGGAAGGAATCCCAAACACTAGGGAAAGGGGGAGTGGAGACCCCTAGGCACATTTAATATCACCCTGCCTACCCTACCATCTCTATAAAGGTTCCACACCTATTGCCGAGCAGGAACCTAAACCCTGAATGTCCCTAGAGCTTGGCTCTAGATAAGGAGGGGACAGGGTGAGCACTAGTCAAGCCCCACTACAAACTAAAGATAACAAGGTAGACAAACAAAGGGGATACACTTAGCTTGAGCAGACACCAGAGAGATAACGCCAACGGTCCTCCAAGGGCATCAGAGAAGAAACTAGCCAACTGCTAGTGCTCCAAGCCAACACAGAGGTACATAGAACTATCACCGGTGCGTCTCTGGAGAAACAGAGTATTTAACTACTAAGCAAGGGTGTGTCAATCAGCAGCTGAAGGTGGAGGTAGCTGTTGGGTCCTAAAGGAAGAAGGATATAACAATACTAAAGAGATGAGAGGATCAAGAAACCATCTGCAATGCCAAGCGCAGTGACCTTCTGCAGCCAGCCCCAGAGCGACTGTCTGCCACACCTGACACACCCCTGACAGTCAACCCTTGTTTCATCTTCATCATCCTGGTAGATGCCAGCAGATTTTTATCAAGAATGTCTCTGTACATTTGTCTATTCATCCTTCTTTCAATGATATGAAGTTTGCCAGTGCCGTATGCTGAAAAACAGCCCCACATCATGATGTTCCCACCTCCAAACTTCACTGTTGGTATGGTGTTTTTGGGGTGATATGTAGTGCCTTTTGGCCTCCAAACATGGTGTGTATTATCGCATACAAAGAGTTCAATTTTGGCCTCCTCTGACTAGACTATATTCTCCCAGTATTTCACAGGCTTGTCTAAATATTGATCAAACTTTAAACGCTCTTTTGAACATGCTTTTTGTTCAGCAATGAAGTTTTGCTTGGTGAGCGTGCATATAGGACATGGAGGTTGAGTCCATTTGTTACACGCACGCCGCTAGGTTCAGATAGGGCGAGACGGGTTTCATGAATTTGTTGGAATCCTGGGGGACCCGTTACCCAGGGCAACCATAGGCTGCAGCTTCTCTCAGGCACACAATAGATTCAATTACTGACCAGACACATCTGACAAGAGTCTTGATAAACAGCTGAACAGTGGAGTTTAATCAAGTACGGCCAGTACCATTTAACTCTTTGAAGCAACAGGCTTCACCACAGTACAGTCTATTAGGCTAAGTGCCCACGATGCAGAAATGCTGCAGATTTTTTCCGCATTTCCCTGGCAGGAAAAACGCATGCGGATTTTACATGCGTTTTTCCTGCCAGGGACAAGCGTTTGTCAAGCGTTTTTGCATGCATTTCTGCATGCGGGTTATCAAGCGCTTTTCCAAGCGATTTTAGCATCACTTGGAAAAGTGCTTGACAACTTGGTCACACTATATAAATCCATGCAACCGGCATGGATTTATATAGTGTGACCAAGTTAATAGTTAAAAAAAAGAATAAAAATGGTAAAAAATAAAGATTATACTTACCTTCCGATGGCCCCTGGTGTTTTCTCCGCTGCGTCCGGTCTGTTGTATCGGTTGTGGTGGTGTGAAAGGACCTACCATGATGTCATTTAGTCATGTGACAGGTCAAGTGACCGCCGACGTCAGCAGTCGCGTGACCTGTCACATGACTAAATGACGTCATGGCAGGTCCTTTCACACCACCGCGACCCATACAACAGACCGGCAATCAGAAGGTAAGTATAATCTTTATTTTTTATTTTAAATTCTTTTTTTAACAGGTTCTATGGTACCCGAGTCTGGAGGAGAGTCTCCTCTTCTCCAAACCCGGGTACCATCCGCACATTGAACTGTATGATACCCGCATAGGCACATGTGCCCATACGGATATTATCCGGTTCAATGCAAGTCAATGACGGCAATTACGCTGCGTGTCCGCAAAATTAATGGACATGCTGCGTATTTTTCCGCAATGATAATCTGCAGTGGAAATTTCTGCAGCATGTGCACAGCACATGCGGATTATCATTGGGGACCATGGGCACGTATTACCAAGCGTTTTCGCTGCGGAAATTCCGCGGCAAAAACGCTTGAAAAACACATAGTGGGCATGCAGCCTTAAAGCTGGCACAGTAACGTCAGTCTCTTCAGTAGTATAATTTGGCACAGATTAGATCTCTTTGCAGCACACTTCTATGCATACACAACCACAGGCTTTTCCTTCACAAGGACACAATAGTGCACAGCATTCTTTATCCTGCATGGAGATGGAGGGGGGGAGGGTTTGATGAGGGAGATGTCAGGGCCGGCTCCAGGTTTTCGTGGGCCCCGAGCAAAAGAGTCTCAGTGGGCCTCTTTAACACATACCACGATTCATTATGCACAGATACGGCAGAGAAATATAGATATATATAGAACAAGGCCAAAGATTTCACTTCTTACATTACATGAGTGATATCTATTGTAAATTCTACAATAGCTCAGAAACCAGCGAATCCTCGCAGCGCACAGTACAGGCTGGACAGTATAGTCCTCCATACAGTATTATGGGCACCACTAAGTCCTCCATACAGTATAATGGCCCCACATAGTCCTCCATACAGTATTATGGGCACCACTAAGTCCTCCATACAGTATAATGGTCCCACATAGTCCTCCATACAGTATTATGGGCCTCACATAGTCCTTCATACAGAATAATGGCCCCACATAGTCCTCCATACAGTATTATGGGCACCACTAAGTCCTCCATACAGTATAATGGGCCCCACATAGTGCTCCATACAGTATAATGGGCTCCAGATAGTGCTCCATACAGTATAATGGGCCAACATAGTCCTCCATACAGTATAATGGGCTCCACATAGTCCTCCATACAGTATAATAGGCCCCACATAGTCCTCCATACAGTATAATGGCCCCACATAGTCCTCCATACAGTATAATGGCCCCACATAATCCTCCATACAGAATAATGGGCACCACATAGTCTTCCATACAGTATAATGACCCCACATAGTCCTCCATACAGAATAATGGGCCCCACATAGTCCTCCATACAGTATAATGGGCCCACACAGTCTTCCATACAGTATAATGAGCCCCACATAGTGCTCCATACAGTATAATGGTCCCACATAGTCCTCTATACAGTATAATGGCCCCACATACACTGTGTTCCAAATTATTATGCAAATAATATTTTCTCAGATTTTCCCAAATTACCTATATGAATTGCAGTCATTGTAATTTTCCAGTCAAATAACTATTAGAGTACAATTGAAAGGTTTTTGTACAAACTGCCTATGATAACAGTATATTTTTAAAAAAATAAAAAACTCAAACTGCACTCAAAATGCATGTTCCAAATTATTATGCACAGCAGAGTTTTCAACCTTTTCATTTTAATAAAGAAAAAAAAAATTGTCATTTTGAAATTATAAGCATTAGCAGGTTATTACAAACTGAAATCAAACAGTTTTCAACTCAAAACTTTATTCTAGGTGATGTTACATTTGCACATAGGACCCCTTGTTCGAAAGGAGCTTCTGAACTCTCTCGTCCATTGAATTTGTCAGGTTTTGGATGGTTTCTGCTTCAATTGTTTTGCATGAGGACAGAATACCCTCCCAGAGCTGTTGCTTAGATGGGAACTGCCTCCCGCCATCATAGACACTCCTTTTGATGATGCTCCAGAGGTTCTCAATGGGGTTGAGGTCAGGGGAGCATGGGTGCCACACCATAAGTTTGTCCCCTTTTATGCCCATAGCAGCCAGAGATGCAGATGTGTTATGTGCAGCATGAGACGGGACATTATCATGCATGAAAATGATCTTGCTGCGGAATACACGGTTATTCTTCTTGAACCATGGAAGGAAGTGCTGTTTGAGAAACTCAACATACATTATGGAGTTGATCTTTACCCCTTCTCTCTCCCCATGATTCCTGCCCAAAACATTACTCCACCTCCTCCTTGTTAGCGCCGTAGCCGTGTTTGCATGGGGTGTCCATCAACCAGCCATCCTCCACTCCATCCATCTGGACCATCGAGATCATTTCATGCATGATAATGCCCCGTCTCATGCTGCACATAACACATCTGCATCTCTGGCTGATATGGGCATAAAAGGGGACAAACTTATGGTGTGGCACCCATGCTCCCCTGACCTCAACCCCATTGAGAACCTCTGGAGCATCATCAAAAGGAGTGTCTATGATGGCGGGAGGCAGTTCTTATCTAAGCAACAGCTCTGGGAGGGTATTCTGTCCTCATGCAAAACAACTGAAGCAGAAACCATCCAAAACCTGACAAATTCAATGGACGAGAGAGTTCAGAAGCTTCTTTCGAACAAGCGGTCCTATGTGCAAATGTAACATCACCTAGAATAAAGTTTTGAGTTGAAAACTGTTTGATTTCAGTTTGTAATAACCTGCTAATGCTTATAATTTCAAAAATGACCATTTTTTTGTTCTTTATTAAAATGAAAAGGTTGAAAACTCTGCTGTGCATAATAATTTGGAACATGCATTTTGAGTGCAGTTTGAGTTTTTTATTTTTTAAAAAAATATACTGTTATCATAGGCAGTTTGTACAAAAACCTTTCAATTGTACTCTAATAGTTATTTGACTGGAAAATTACAATGACTGCAATTCATATAGGTAATTTGGGAAAATCTGAGAAAATATTATTTGCATAATAATTTGGAACACAGTGTAGTCCTGACAGGAGCCATGGCAGTAACTCACCCAGTGACCCCACATAGTGGAGAGATGGGCACCAGGTGGTCAGACAGTGCCAGAAGATCGGGCCACATACGTGTTATGGTATGTCACATACCATTACAGTATAGCCCTCCTATAGTGGAGAAGACTGTCACTATCATCCCTGCCCCTGCCTGCCACTTCCTTCTCTGCCATTCCACACAGTCAGACAGGTCAGGCCAGGATTTCCTGTAAGATGCTGCAGACAGTGCTGTGCTGACTATATATAATATATCTATGTCTTTCTATATATAGATACATGATGATGCATGTGATTGTCACTGTATCTATATATAGAAAGACATTACATAAGAAATGCAGTCTCTGACAGTCAGATAAAGTTACCAGAAGTCGGTGTTTGCTGGCTGTGGCTGGTGCTTGAATAGAGGAGCTCGAGCTCGGAGGAGGAACCCAGGCTGAAGGCAGCGCATGCGCTGTAGACAGTTGAGAATAGATAGTGCCATCATCTGACTGGATGTCTGCGCTGCTGGCACATGCACTCTGCAGCATCGGGAGGCCAAGGATGCATCTGCGGCTCTGCCGTCCGGCGGTAACCCAGGACGCGGCGGGCAGCGCTCACATAGCCACCAAGGTTAGTGTGGGCCCCCCGCTGTCCAGAGGAGGATCTGCCGGACTGCAGTAACCCAGGAAGCCGCAGGCAGCACCACAGCGCCAGCGCTCACATAGCAGCCAAGCAACATGAGTGGGCCCCCCCCCCCCACTGTCCAGGGCCCTGGCACTTGCCCGGGTGCGCCGGGTGGTGACGCCGGCCCTCATCCCTGTGACACGATTCCTTCCAGTCCTTATCTTTCTGCCGGATAATACTCTGCACTGTTAGTTCAGGGAGTCTATCTGACCTGTGCTTAGCTTCCCTCCTGACCTGAATTCTGTTCACTTGCCTTCTGTCAGATACAGATAACACACCACCTTTCTCTTTGGCTCCAGCCAGACTAATAAACAAGTTCCCCACAATCCCTCTGGGGCTCTGCTAAACACTTGCTGTCTCCTGAGACTGTGTTAACTCCTCTAGTTGCTGGATGCTTCTGAAGCACAACACTTCCTGTCTCTTGTGACTGTGTTAACTCTTATAGTTGCTGGATGCTTTTGAAGCAACAGCACTACTTCTGCATGTCACACATTACTTATAGTTTTCTTTGAAACAATTGTACTTGCTGATTCCAAGCCTTACTGTAGCTCTCCACAGGTGGTCCTTGGCTCTTGGACAAATCTTCTGATAATTCTTTTCACTCCTCTGTCTGAAATCTTGCGGGGAGCATCTGGTTGTGGCCAGTTTATAGTGAAAAATTATGTTCTTTCCACTTCCAGATTATGGCCCCAACAGTGCTCACAGCGGTACCACATTCATATAGTTTTTTTTTGTTGTGGCGCTTTTACACGATAAAAACTATTTTATAGAAAAAAATATTTTTTTTTGCATTGCTTTATTCTGAGAGCTATAACTTTTTTATTTTTTCGGGAGATGGAGCTGCATGGTGACTTGTTTTTTGCGGGACAAGCTGCCATTTTTATTTACATTCGTCTTTTTGATCGCGTTTTATTCCACTTTTTGTTCGGCGATATGATGATAAAGCACAGTTTTTTGCTTCGTTTTTTTATTTATTTTTACTGTGTTCACTGAAGGGGTTAACTAGTGTGACAGTTTTATAGGTCAGGTCGTTCTGGAAGCGGTGATACCAAATATGTGTACTTTTATTGTTTGTTTTTTCATAATAATATTTATGGGTACAATATATATATTTTTGGGGGATTATTTTTTCTTTTTTTTTTATATTTTTACAATTTTTTTCCACTTTTTTACTTTGTCCCACTATGGGACTTTCATTTTTTTGCAGACTGATCGCTTGTATAGCAAAGGGTTGCTATGCTATGGAGGCTGTCAGCGCTGCACTGACACAAGTTAGATAGATCATGCACTGCGCATGATCTAACTAACTTGCTGGTGCCTGGTGACCCGGATGTCATCACGACGACAGCGCAGGGTCTCCGATCCAGGGTAAGAGGGCCTGCTCCCAATATGCTGCAATCGACTTCAATCGCAGCATTCCGGGGGTTAATAAGCCGGGAGAGGTGCGGGACCGCTACCTGGCACCAAGTGCCGTGTGTCAGCTGTCAGAATCAGCTGACACCCAGCAGCGATCGCGCCAGCACAGCCACCGAGGTGTAATAATACGTACCTGGTCATAAAGGCCCAGGCCACAGGGACATTACCCCTCACGTCAGAAAGGGGTAAACCAACCAATAACAAAAAAATTCTTCAGGACAAAAAGAAAAAACGCCACATAGGAAAGTGTTTCCTGACGTGATTTCTGCTGAAAAACTTGTCCTTTTTGGCAGCCTCAATCTCGCTTAGAAGTAAAACTTCCAAAACAACTTCGGGAAACGCATCAAAAACACCTCTAAAAATGAGCTTCTCCTGTTGTGCTTTACACTTGAAAAACTTAAGATTTTTGAATGCATCAAAAAATTAGGCATTGATTCATCAAGATCGGCGATCTTCAGATCAATCTTGATGATGTGCTAGGGTGTTGTGCGAGGCTCTTGATATATTAAGGGGTGCACACCTCTTATTAATGAATCAGGAGAGGCACGATGTGGCAGGGACTGGAATAAGATTTGTGGCGTACGAACGCAAAAACGCTGCAGCTTTGCACAAACTATGGTGCTATTAACCCCTTCCCTATATGTGAACGCTCTCCAATAATGGCGAGTGCACAGCAGTAACTGAAGCCTGCTCCGATCGCTGCTGTTTAAGTCCCCCAAAAAAATCCTGTGGCCAATTTTTGTCTTTATGTTACTCTTGCTGCTCCTCTTCAATTCTTTTTTTTTTATTTTTTTAAATACTTTATATGGACTCAGACATATGGGCCTTTTGATTTAGTGCTAATATTTCACAGCGCAAGAGAATCCTGTGAGCAATGCCTCCTTGGTAAAGACCACAAAAATAGCCCTAAATAAAAAGGTCCATATTTCTGCAACCGTATGGCGGATTTAAAAAAAAAACGACAAACAATGGAACACTCAGGTCACTTGGAGCAGATGGATTGCCATGGCAGCCGGGAAACTGCTGAAGGCCTCCGTCACTAGTGTCTTAGTAGCGCTAGGCTTCAAAGGAGGCTGTGATTTTCACTGAAGTATTGCAGTATATAGCACGTGTGAGCAAATGAATTTGAATTACGTTTCCCTGTTTAAAAACTAAAAAAATAAATATTGGTACTACTGTGTCCGATCAAAATGTAAAAATTATTTATGTGTGCGTTAAATGCTGTATAGAGTAAAAGAAATAAAAAATAAATAAAAGAAAAAGATTGAAATGCCAGAATTGCTGTTTTTTTGGTGACTGTACCTCCCTGAAAAAATTGCAATAAAAGTGAACTAACTGTCATATGTACTTAAAATGGTGTAAGTAAAAATGTCAGCTCGCCACAAAAAAACAAACCCAAACCTCATTGACCGAAAAAAAAAGTCTCAAATGGTTCTGAATTTTTCTACACACTAAAATACATATCACAAATAAACCTATGAAGTTTGGGTATTCAAAGAAATGAACTGGAGTATAGTTGGTATGCATGCAAGTAAGTATAAGAACATGTTCCAAGGCGCCGATACGTGTGATACTGATGCAGCACACGGTTGCCACACACGGACATGGATATCTCCGGTACTGGTTTTTCTAGTACCGGAGATATCAGGACATGTCAAAGAGTTGCTGAAACAATTCACTAATAAAGAAGATTTTATTCGTGGAGCAGGATTTTCCTTTAGGGTCTGTGCACACGATCAGGAGCCGCTGCAGGTTTCACGCTGTGTGTTTATGCAGCATCAAACCCGCAGCAGCCAGATGTTACAGCATAATGGATGGGATTTCTAGAACTCCCATGTCCACTATGCGTCTCTGGGCACCTGCGGATCACCCGTGGATAATGACATGCGGCGCCTCTTTCCAGACCGCAGCATGTTAATTTCTCCGGCAGGTCCACATGTGGACTTTCCCCGTAGACCTAATATCTATGAGGAAAGTCCGCAGGAGAAAAAAAAATTGCGACTCTCACTTGCATAAAATGAGGGTGGAAGCCGCATGGCCATCCCGCAGTGTCGGGGCCGCAGGAGGCTCCTGACTGTGGGTACATACCCTATGTTTAGCACTTATTTTTCATTGATATATACACACACACACACACACACACACACACACACACACACACACACACACACATATATACACATATATACACACATATATACACAGTTAGGTCCATATATATTTGGACAGAGACAACATTTTTCTAATTTTGGTTCTACACATTACCACAATGAATTTTAAACAAAACAATTCAGATGCAGTTGAAGTTCAGACTTTCAGCTTTCATTTGAGGGTATCCACATTAAAATTGGATGAAGGGTTTAGGAGTTTCAGCTCCTTAACATGTGCCACCCTGTTTTTAAAGGGACCAAAAGTAATTGGACAGATTAAATAATTGTAAATAAAATGTTCATTTCTAGTACTTGGTTGAAAACCCTTTGTTGGCAATGACTGCCTGAAGTCTTGAACTCATGGACATCACCAGATGCTGTGTTTCCTCCTTTTTGATGCTCTGCCAGGCCTTCACTGCGGTGGTTTTCAGTTGCTGTTTGTTTGTGGGCCTTTCTGTCTGAAGTTTAGTCTTTAACAAGTGAAATGCATGCTCAATTGGGTTGAGATCAGGTGACTGACTTGGCCATTCAAGAATATTCTACTTCTTTGCTTTAATAAACTCCTAGGTTGCTTTGGCTTTATGTTTTGGGTCATTGTCCATCTGTAGTATGAAACGACGACCAATCAGTTTGGCTGCATTTGGCTGGATCTGAGCACACAGTATGGCTCTGAATACATTAGAATTCATTCGGTTGCTTCTGTCCTGTGTCACATCATCAATAAACACTAGTGACCCAGTGCCACGGGCAGCCATGCATGCCCAAGCCATCACACTGCCTCCGCCGTGTTTTACAGATGATGTGGTATGCTTTGGATCATGAGCTGGACCACGCCTTCGCCATACTTTTCTCTTTTCATCATTCTGGTAGAGGTTGATCTTGGTTTCATCTGTCCAAAGAATGTTCTTCCAGAACTGTGCTGGCTTTTTTAGATGTTTTTTAGCAAAGTCCAGTCTAGCCTTTTTATTCTTGATGCTTATGAGTGGCTTGCACCGTGCAGTGAACCCTCTGTATTTACTTTCATGCAGTCTTCTCTTTATGGTAGATTTGAATATTGATATGCTTACCTCCTGGAGAGTGTTGTTCACTTGGTTGGCTGTTGCGAAGGGGTTTCTCTTCACCATGGAGATTATTCTGCGATCATCCACCACTGTTGTCTTCCGTGGGCGCCCAGGTCTTTTTGCATTGATGAGTTCACCAGTGCTTTCTTTCTTTCTCAGGATATACCAAACTGTAGATTTTGCCACTCCTAATATTGTAGCAATTTCTCAGATGTTTTTTTTTCTGTTTTTGCAGCTTAAGGATGGCTTGTTTCACCTGCATGGAGAGCTCCTTTGACAGCATGTTTACTTCACAGCAAAACCTTCCAAATGCAAGCACCACACCTCAAATCAACTCCAGGCCTTTTATCTGCTCAATTGAGAATGACATAATGAAGGGATTGCCCACACCTGTCCATGAAATAGCCTTGAAGTCAATTGTCCAATTACTTTTGGTCCCTTTAAAAACAGGGTGGCACATGTTAAGGAGCTGAAACTCCTAAACCCTTCATCCAATTTTAATGTGGATACCCTCAAATGAAAGCTGAAAGGCTGAACTTCAACTGCATCTGAATTGTTTTGTTTAAAATTCATTGTGGTAATGTCTAGAACCAAAATTAGAAAAATGTTGTCTCTGTCCAAATATATAAGGACCTAACTGTGTGTGTGTGTGTGTGTGTGTGTGTGTGTGTGTGTGTGTGTGTGTGTGTGTGTGTGTGTGTGTGTGTGTGTGTGTGTATGTATGTATATATATATATATATATATATATATATATATATATATATATATATATATATATATATCTATCTATCTATGTTTTTCTGAGGGCAAGAGAGACCATTTCTTCCAGGGGTTAATTGGGCAGTGATCCGATGCAGCTCGGCACAGCTGTGGACAGGCGTCAGTGGCGCCCGGTGTCTTGGCAGGGCTGTGGACAGGTGTCAGTGGTGCCCGGTGTCTTGGCAGGGCTGTGGACAGGTGTCAGTGGTGCCCGGTGTCTTGGCAGGGCTGTGGACAGGTGTCAGTGGTGCCCGATGTCTCTACACGGCTGTGGACAGGCGTCAGTGGTGCCCGGTGTCTCTACACGGCTGTGGACAGGTGTCAGTGGTGCCAGGTGTCTTGGCAGGGCTGTGGACAGGTGTCAGTGGTGCCCGGTGTCTCTACACGGCTGTGGACAGGCGTCAGTGGTGCCCGGTGTCTTGGCAGGGCTGTGGACAGGTGTCAGTGGTGCCCGGTGTCTTGGCAGGGCTGTGGACAGGTGTCAGTGGTGCCCGGTGTCTTGGCAGGGCTGTGGACAGGTGTCAGTGGTGCCCGGTGTCTTGGCAGGGCTGTGGACAGGTGTCAGTGGTGCCCGGTGTCTTGGCAGGGCTGTGGACAGATGTCAGTGGTGCCCGGTGTCTTGGCAGGGCTGTGGACAGGTGTCAGTGGTGCCCGGTGTCTTGGCAGGGCTGTGGACAGGTGTCAGTGGTGCCCGGTGTCTTGGCAGGGCTGTGGACAGGTGTCAGTGGTGCCCAGTGTCTTGGCAGGGCTGTGGACAGGTGTCAGTGGTGCCCGATGTCTCTACACGGCTGTGGACAGGCGTCAGTGGTGCCCGGTGTGGCTGTGGCAGATGTCAGTGGTGCCCGGTGTCTTGGCAGGGCTGTGGACAGGTGTCAGTGGTGCCCGGTGTCTTGGCAGGGCTGTGGACAGATGTCAGTGGTGCCCGGTGTCTTGGCAGGGCTGTGGACAGGTGTCAGTGGTGCCCGGTGTCTTGGCAGGGCTGTGGACAGATGTCAGTGGTGCCCGGTGTCTTGGCAGGGCTGTGGACAGGTGTCAGTGGTGCCCGGTGTCTTGGCAGGGCTGTGGACAGATGTCAGTGGTGCCCGGTGTCTTGGCAGGGCTGTGGACAGGCGTCAGTGGTGCCCGGTGTCTCTACACGGCTGTGGACAGGTGTCAGTGGTGCCCGGTGTCTTGGCAGGGCTGTGGACAGGCGTCAGTGGTGCCCAGTGTCTTGGCAGGGCTGTGGACAGGTGTCAGTGGTGCCCGGTGTCTCTACACGGCTGTGGACAGGCGTCAGTGGTGCCCGGTGTGGCTGTGGCAGATGTCAGGGACGCCTGAGGTCTCAGGATACCTGTTCCTGGCCGACGTGTGACTGATGTAACGAGGCTATCACGGACACTGCGGGTCAGCTGACTACACAGAAGGGCGGAGCAACTGAAACAGAACCGCACAGTGGGCGGGGCATATGAAGGAATATAGGGGGAGTGGTAAGGATGTGGGCGGTGTTTACTGAAGACGGGGATGCGGTCTGCTGGCACCACGCCCTCTCTGTTGGGGGGAACGCTGCTGTCTCCGCCCAGTTCCTGGTTCGGGTCACCCTGTATGATGTCCGAGATGCTGAATGGAGACTTGTCAGCTACGGTGAAAGCCCAGAAGTTCAGCCATTGTCAGAACTCCTTCTACGAGCAGACGTACAAGGTGCTGTACTGTGTGTGGTGGAGGCTGCGCTGCTGCTGTCACGCCTCCGTCCGTCCGGTAACTTACAGCTGGAGGCGGCTAATAAGTGGGTTACGGTGCGGACACCTGTTCTCTCAGGGATCCCGGGAGCCCCCCACCTGTCACAGCCGGGATGTCACCTGCAGGACTTGTGCCTGCGCTCTGTGCTGCACGTACAGCTGGGAGTGACAAGTGTCCAGAAGGTGTGGGCTCCGGGTCTCCGAGCTCCGCTAGTGAAGGGTCTACACCAGTGTTTCCCAAACCCCATCCTCACGGCCCCCCACAGGTCATGTTTTCAGGATCTCCTTAGTATTACACAGGTGATTGAAGTATCATCAAGGTATCAGAAATTCTCTCACCTGTGCAATACTAATGAGATCCTGAAAACATGACCTGTGGGGGGCCGTGAGGATGGGGTCTGGGAAACACTGCTCTAGATAATCCAGCAGAACTGTGCCACCTGCCGCACCCCCATAGTGTGGATGTTGTGGGGGAACTCCGCATATACATATAGATAGTTCTGATCAAGGCTGGTCATAAATGGGAGGTGGGGTGGGGGAGAGGGCAAATCTCCCAGGTGCAGCTGAATTCGACCCCCTCCTCATTCCTGCTCCCCTCAGGCGTCATTCACACGTCTGTTTTTGATGTACCTGTTCTATCACTAGATTGCACAGATCGAACACGTGCCCATAATAATCATTTTTATTTATATAGCGCCAACATATTCCGCAACACTTTACAATTAAGCAGAGACATGTATATACAATACAAGGTGAGACAGTTTAAACAGTTACATTAGGAGTGAGGTCCCTGCTCGCAATCTTACATTCTACAAGGAAATGGGGGGACATAATAGGTGGAAAGTGGTTGTTATTTCAGGTTTGACAATTATAATAGGGATTTTCATATAAAGCTGTATGATCCGGTCATCAGCCAATATGTTGAATGAAGTGCAATTATTAAGTATCGAGTGCAGTTATCGTGTGCATGGAGGGTGTGGAGACAGATGAATAGTAGGGTGCAGATTCTGAATAATATCTAGAAGGAGGGAACAGGGGAAAGTTAATTTACTGAGTAGTTGAGGTGGTAGGCTTGTTTAAAGACTTGGGGGCTAGGCATCAGTCGGATCGCCTGGGGTAGTGCATTCCAGAGAACTGGCGCAGCACGAGAGAAGTCTTGTAGACGGACATGCGAGGTTCGGATTATGGGGGATGTTAGTCTTAGGTCACTTGTAGAACGGAGGGCACGTGTAGGGAGATAGACAGAGATGAGAGAGGAAATATAAGGCGGTACAGAACTGTGGAGAGCTTTGTGGCTGAGAGCGATGAGTTTATATTGGACCCTGTAACGAATGGGTAACCAGTGTAATGACTGACACAAGGTGGAGGCATCGGTGAAGCGGCTGGACAGAAATACGACCCTGGCTGCTGCATTCAGGATGGATTGGAGAGGAGAGAGTTTGTTTAGTGGGAGACTGATTAGAAGAGAGTTGCAGTAGTGCAGACAAGAGTGAATAAGAGCGACAGTAAGAGTTTTAGCAGTTTCAAAGGTGAGAAAAGGTCGGATTCTGGAGATGTTTTTAAGATGCAGGTGACAGGAGCAAGTGAGTGATCGGATATGGGGGGTAAAGGAAAGTTGTGTGTCAAATTTGACCCCAAGGCAGCTGGTGTGCTGCTTGGGAGCTATGGTTGAACCCTCCAAGGTAATTTCGATGTTAGGTACCCATAATAATCCCATAATCTATGGGATTGATCACGCATCTGGTTTTTTATTTTTTTTTTTTATCGGTGTCACTGATGAAAATCCCTCATACAGGTCTGTGGGTCCATGAAAATCACAGCCGGCACATGGAGGTTATCTGTGCACAGTCAGCTGACCCTGATGTAATTTATTAATTTGTGAAAATCCCTGATCGTGAAAACTGACGAAAATCCGATCTAAAACCCTGATGAATGCTGCTCGTGCGTACATTCGGATGCTAATTATTTTTTTCTTTCCGTTGTCTTTGCAAATTTTATCCATAGAGGGAATTAAAGTAGAATTTGCCGTTTTGTTTTTGCAGATAATCAAACCAGGATAGCGGAGTCTGTGTGGTCAAGGATCTCTGTATTAAAGGGAACCTGTCGGCACAGAATGACTGTTCAAACCAAGTACAGGTGCACAGTGTACCATGTGGTCTGGCAATTTACCTTCCACCTGTTTGGTTTTGCTTTATGAAGCCAGAGCTGTCAAAGAGGAGGTTGAAATTGAAGGAAAACAAGCAGGTGGGCAGGTGTATATAAATGATTGGCCCCGCCATGAAGCACTGAGCGCCTGTACTTAGTTTGAACAGTTATTCTGTGTTGACAGTCCCTTTAAAAGGACTCTCTCGGCACAGGATGACTGTTTAGACCAAGTAGACGCACTGGGTGCTTCACGGTGTGGTCAATCATTTATATACACCAGAACAGTAATTCTGAAAGGGACTGAACAGACCAACTGTCAGTCCCTTTAAAGCGACATACAAATGTGACATGTTGGAATTTCCTGCACCTTTTGCATGCTTGTCATGTGAGCAGCACCAGCCAATCCAAATGCATAGATGGCTTTACAATTTATCACTTATAACATGCTGATGAAACTGAAACTGAACTGGCATGCAGGTCTTTGAATATAAGTTCATTGACACCTTTAAATCTTCTATCTGTTGCTGCATTTTCCCAGAAATTAGCATTTTCAATCATATACTCAATATATAACGAAAGTGTTAAGTGTTTTAAGTGTGGCAGAGCACTTAAAGAACTACTATATTAATTCCAGAGCTCCAGCACTAGCCTTTTTAGCTTGAATATGTGACATCAGGTGCAAGGCAACATAATCAGACAGTGAGCTATCAATCAAGCTAAAGAAGCAGAGGCTCCCTAACTGCTCTCTTATTGCTCAGAGCAAGTAATACTCAATTCGTGTATGAATGAAAATGCTAAACAATTCCAAATGTAGAAACAGATAGATACAAGGACATTGATTTAAATTTTAAAGCACTGCATGCCCTATACAGTAGGTGACATAGGAGGAGGTGGTTGATCCTGCTAGTAGATTCCTTCTAGATCAAACTAGAGGGTCACTTTAAGGGCTACATCACTACTACTTTAAAGCTAAATTCACTTGTGTGAAAAAATAAATTGCAGACTGGTCATAGGTCTGACACCTCTGGCACAAGCATGGTGGGTTACTAATCGTGGCACAATTATGGTAGGTTACTAGTCAAAACACAACCAGGTTAAAAAATCCTTAGTGACTCAAGATACATGTCTCCATGTGGCTTTAACCTAAAGTCTGGTCTGCCTTGTAAAGATAGAGAATATTATTGGGGAAAGGGTGGGGCCAGTCTATATTTATTTTGGGGCGCCTAGGTGTATATCTTCTAGTCTGTATTTAGGGATCTGGACTGTGGTTTATATTTATTTGGGGTCTGGATGCTTGGATGGGTCTGTATTTAAGGAGTCAGGTCTGTGGTTTATATTCGTGTAAGGGGACTGTATTCATTTTAGCGTGTGGTGTTGGGGATCACCTCTGTAACTTTAAATGCTATAAGTAGGGGGGCCTAGACAAATGGGTTAAGCATAAGGCCAAAATCATTGTATGGCTCCTGACTTTCCATGATGTAGTGTGATAGACTCTAGTTCACCTCCAGAATCCCTGACGGCGACTATTCACATATATTTAACCTTATGATTATTTCTGCGCTGAATCTGATTACTATAGTGGTGGTAACAGTGTGTATATATGTATACAGAAGTATCGAGACTCCTACGTTACACCTACTTAATCTGTTATGACGTCCCATTCTAAATCCATAGGCGTTAATATGTAGTTCCCCCACCTTTGCAGCTATAACAACTTTCACTCTTCTGGGAAGGTTTTCTACAAGATTTTGGCGTGGTGGTGGGAATTATATCCCATTCATCCAGGAGAGTATTTGTGAGGTCAGATACTGATGTTGGATGAGGGTCTATTTGAGATCAGAGGTCTGTGTGGTCAGTTAGGTATCCACCCAAACTCGCCCAAGCATGCCTTTTATAGCTTGCTTTGTTCCCAGGGGGGCACAGTGATGCTGGGACAGAGAAGGGGCTTCCCCAAACTGTTCCCACAAAATTGGAAGCATATAATTGTCCAAAATGTCTTTGTATTCTGAAAGAGTAAGATTTCTCTTTAACGTTGCTAAGTGGTATAGGACAACATCTGAAAGCACCCCCATAGCATTACCCCTCCTCTATCAATCTCTACAGTTGACGCCATTTAGCCAGGCAGGTAACGTTCTCCTGGAATTCTCCAGACTCTGACTCCATCAGATGCCAGCTAGAGAAGTGATTTCTCCCTCCACATAGCACGTTTCCACTGCTCCAGAGTCGGGGCTATACACCTCTCCATCTGACGCTTACTTGGTGACTTTACAAATGGACTTATTACAGCAGTGACTCCTATTACAGGACCGACCACATTGGTATCAGGTATCTCTTTAGAACTTCCCCCACCTTTAACAAATGTTTCTGAAGGCAGCCTGCATGGCCATGGCATGTGGATTTTACACACCTGTGGTAATGGCTCGGTATGAAAAAGCTGAATTCAATGATTAACTCTTTTAAAACATGATGACTTCTCGTTATGTCTTTATTTTTCGCCTCCCTTCTTTCTACATTTTACTTTCGACACACCCATAGGAGGGCCGTTCCTGTGTTTGCTTGTTTTTTGCTTATTTTTACTTTGCATGAGTTGTACTTTAAGTAGCACCATTCATTTTAATATATAATGTACTGAAAAATGGGAGAAAAAAACTTCCAAGTGGGGTGGAAAAAACAAACACAACTCTACCATTGTCTTCTGTATTTTTGTTTTTACAGCTTTCAATTTGCTGTAAAAAAAAAAAAAAAAAAAATGACCTGGCAGTAATTCTCCATTTTTTAACGGGTATATCGGAATTGATTTTTTTTTTTCCTATAGATCTTTTAAACATATTTTTTTAAAGGGAATCTCTGCAGGTTTTCACCCCCAAACTATGCACACTTAGCACGTTGTAATGCCGCAGCTTGCGGCATTACTGTAATGGTCCAGGGTGTGTTTTGGCCGATCATGTACCTCCCCAGGTGACTGGTCACATGACTGTGACATCAGCACAGGTCCTGTGTGTGCACTGGAAGATATATAAACCCTGGTAGATTTGAGACAGGTATGAAAGGCGTGAGGCCTGTTCCCGTGTGTGGGACACCGTTAGCCTGGAGACGCTTAGTGAGGCCTAGTGAAGCCTGAAAGGCAGAGGCTGGATCCTTACGTGTAAGCGATCCCAGTAGCCTTGGAGGGCCGGAGGCTTGGAAGGCAAGAGTCCTGGAAGGCAGAGGCTGGAAGTTAGGTGAGAAAACATACCTGTAGCCTTTGAAGGAACGAGGGCTGGAGACCCCCATCTGGGAAGTCGTAAAGCCACAGTGGTGGCAGAACGAATCTGACTGAAGCAGCTAAAACCCGGCAAAGGTAAAGCACTGCATTTTATGGACGTTGCTATAAGTGACTTTGGAGGCTGTAACTGGAGCCAAGTGGGCCTGTCTTCCACTTGAAAGGCTCCTGGTCATTATATGTGTATGTCAGTAAGCCACTGAGTTGGACTCTGTTATAAGCAGTTATGATAAATAATAAACTGCTGGATTGTGAAATTCCGGAAAGGTGTTGCATGGTGTGCTTTAATTGACCCGGTGAAGCGAGTGTCCCCCAGCATGATGACTAGCGCTGCCTTACAACGTTCAAAGACAAGTCCAGCAATACCTTTTACATGGCCAGTCCGCTCCTCCATTACTGATAAATCTGCACTTGAATTCATATGCAAATTGTAGACCTGAAACCTCTGTCACTCCAGCTCTAGAATCTGCCCAGTTTTGCCTCCTCCTGCTTGATTGACAGCCTCTATGCTGTGTGATTTCAAGCAAAGAAGCCAGTCAGTCAAGCATAAGGAGGTGGAGCTGGACTAGGGATAGAGCTGGACTGACAGAGGCTTCAGATCTACAATTTGCATATAAATTCAAACACTGATTCTTAGTAATGGAGGAACAGACTGGCCATGTAAAGGTACTGTGGACTTGTCTGTCAGCAACATTGCACATATACATAGTTTGGGTGTGAAATCCTGCAGATGTCCTTAAATTTTTTGTTCCGGTAGGAGACTTGAACCTGCCATCATTCGATCGCTTATACGATGTACTATAATAAAAAAACAAAAAATGCAAGTCAGATTCTGATAATAGAAAATATTTTATTAATACATAAACTGAGAAGAGACACATGATGAAATGACTGTAGAATCACCAGAGGGACAGACAGCTAACTGACTGTAAAGCCATAAAATGCATGACAAGACAAAAAGGTTCAAGGCTAAACAAATGCTACCCGGTTGTAAATCAATCTAATAAACTGCATGTGCAAAATGAAGAGACTAAACCAACAAGTAAGTGACTAAATGTTTGTGTTACAAAGTTACCTATGGCAAAAAAGAACCTGTTGGAGCAATGAATACCTGTCCATAATGATCTTCCCTCCAGGATGGGATATTCTTACACTTAGACAGCTTTACCTGCAGTGCTGCTTCTCCGTGTTGTCAGTTCTGTTCCCTTATATACTGTAATACTATGGTAGTATAGTATTATAATAAAGTGTAATTGACTTTGTGAAGTTCAGTCAGAGGCAGGTGTCACACGCACGCCGCTAGATCCGAGAAAGGGGTGAGACAGGTTACATGAATTCTTTCGAATCCTGGGGAACTGTTACTCAGGGCGACAATAGCCCATCTGCTGCAGCTTCTCTCAGGCACACAGGGGTATTGACCCTCAGGCACAGACAAGTAGGTTATTTCACTTGCTTCCATACACACTTGGCAAGAGTCCTCATAAATGGTAGAAGAGTAGCATTTCATAAGAAGCCGCACAGCCAGTGCAAGTTGAGTCTTATGAGCAACAGGCTCCAGTGACAAACAGTACAGTTTCCTTAGCAGCACAACAGTTCACAGTCTTCCCAGTAGTACAGGACAGCACAGTTCTAATGCAAAGGCACATCAATGAACACAGCATTCTTTACAGCACAGTGAGATGGAGGAGGGGGGGAGGGTTTGCTGAGGGAGATGATCCCTGTGACTCCATTTCTTCCAGCCCTTATCTTTCTGCCTGACAATACTCTGCACTGCTAGTTCAGGAACTCTACCTGACCTGTGCTTAGCTTCACTCCTGACTTGAATCCTTTTCACTTGCAAGGGCACTTCTGTGAGATACAGAACACACACACCACCTTTCTCTTCAACTCCAGCCAGACAGTAAAAAAACTTCCCCACAATCCCCCTGGGGCTCTTCTAAAATACTCCCCTTCTCCTGTGACTGTGTTAACCCCTCTAGTTGCTGGATGCTTCTGGAACACAACACTTCCGGTCTCCTGTGCTTGTGTTGCTTCCAATAGTTGCTGAATGCTTTTTACAGCAACAGCACTACTTCTGCATGTCACACTCTGCAACAGCACTACTTCTGCATGTCACACTCTGCAACAGCACTACTTCTGCATGTCACACCTATCCTGTGAAAATGTCTGAGATGGGGGGGAATATCACTTTTTTTTTTTCTTGCTGCCCTGGGCCAGTTTCACACATTATTTGGTGCATGTGCAGCCATTACTGTTACAGATACCCACTACAACAATTGTTGGCCCCCGAAAAAAAACAGACCTTTTGCAGATCAAACTCACAAATGCAAGTCAGTGGCCCCGTTGTTTAAAAAAAAAAGGCACAGATGTCACCCGTGTGCATACTGTGTAGGGTTACGATCCTATGATGAGTGTAATTTGATTTGATGTTGCGTTTCTGAATGAGGGTTTTTTTGTTTTTGTGTTTACACATGCATTTATCATGTTTGCCTCAGATTTTGTCCCTTTTTTTTGTCATGTTTTAAATAAAGTTGCTCTGTTATATTTCCTGGTATTTGGCTTTGATAAAACTTTGATACCAATGACAGCACACTTATATTCCCTCCTGTCACTGATGGGTGATCACTAGTTTCCTTCAATTTTGTGTTTGACATTGTATATACAGTGATGTGAAAGTGTTTGCCCCCTTCCTGATTTCTTATTCTTTTAAATGTTTGTCACAAATACCGTATTTTTCTGACTAGAAGACTCACCAGACCATAAGGCGCAGAGGTGGAAAATAGGAAAAAAATATTTTTTTTATAAGATGGGGGGGAATCCGTCTTATAGTCTGAATAGGTATCCTACCTGGGGGGCGGTGGAGTCTGGGTCACAGGAGGCAGGGTCCTTCAGGAAGCTGGCGGAAGTGGAGGAATGCTGCGGACCCTGGGTGGGAGAAAGGGGTGCCCCAGCAGCGGGAGGTTGTAGTGGTGGCCAATCAAGATCGTAGGGCCCTCCCTACCTCAAGCACCTGGTGGTGGCAGCAGAAGCGGTGAGATGCTGCGGGGCCGGTGTCGGCGGTCAGGCAGAGCGGCATGCGCTGCTTTTTCCGGCGGCTTCTTCCTCAAGCCGTGATCTACAAGAAAATGGTAGCCCAAGCCGGCGCATGCGCCGGCTGGGATCTCGGCGGCCATCTTCCTGAAGCTGTGGGCCTCAGGGAAATGGCCGCCGAGTTCCCAGACTGCACATGCGCCGGCTCGGGCAGCCATTTCCTTGTAGATCACGGCTTCAGGAAGATGGCCACTGGAAAAGCAGCGCATGCCTCTCTGCCTCACCACCGACACTGGCCCTGCAGCATCTCACCGCTTTTGTTCCTGAGGGAGGGAACAGAGGGACCCTGCTTCCTGTGATCCTGCTCTACCACCACCACAACTCCCCGGTAAGCTACATTTGGGCCATAAGACGCACCCCTCATTTTCCTCCTAAATTTGGGGGGAAAAAGTGCGTCTTATGGTCCGAAAAATACAGTAAATGTTTCAGATCACAAAACACAAGTAAACACAAAATGCAGTTTTTAAATGAAGGCCTTTATTAATGGAAAGAGAAATCCAATCCTACCAGGCCCTGTGTGAAAGTGATTACCCCTAAACCTAATAACTGGTTGGGCCACCCTTAGCAGCAGCAACTACAATCAAGTCTTTTACAAAGCTCTGGAGGAATTTTGGCCCACTCATCTTTGCAAAATTGTTGTATTTCAACTACATTAGAGGGTTTCCGAGCATGAACCGCCTTTTTAAGTTCATGCCATAGCATCTCAGATGAACATCAGGACTTTGACTAGGCCACTCAAGTCTTAATTTTGTTTTGCTTAAGCCATTCAGAGGTGGACTTGCTGGTGTGTTTTGTATCATTGTACTGCTGCATAACCCAAGTGCACTTCAGATTGATGTCACAAACAGATGGCAGGACAATCTCCTTCATGAATTTTTGGTAGACAGCGGAATTCATGGTTCCATTTACCACAATGTCTTCCAGGTCCTGAAGCAGTAAAAGAGCCCCAGACCATCACACTACCACCGCCATATTTTACTGTTGGTATGATGTTCCTTTTCTGAAATGCTGTTACTTTTATGCCAGATTTAATGGGACGTATACCTTCCAAAAAGCTCAACTTTTGTCTCGTCAGTCCAGAGTATTCTCCCAAAAGTCTTGGTGATCATCAAGATGTTTCCTGGCAAAACGGAGACAAGCCTTTATGTTCGTTTTACTCCGCAGTGATCTTTGTCTTGGAACTCTGGCATGCATGCTATTTTTGCCCATCTCTTTCTTATGGTGGAGTCATGAACACTGACCTTAACTGAGGCAAGTGAGGCCTGCAGCTCTTTGGATGTTGTTGTGGGATCTTTTGTGACCTCTTGGATGAGTAGTCGCTGCGCTCTTGGGGTAATTTTGGTCGGCCGGCCACTCCTGGGAAGCTTCACCATTTTCATGTTTTCGCCACTTGTGGATAATGGCTCTCACTGTGGTTCGCTGGAGTCCCAAAGCTTTATAACCTTTTCCTATTTAAGTGATTTTCTTGATCGAGAACAGGCGTGGCAGCAATCAGGTCTGTGTGGCTAGGGAAATTGAACCCAGCTTCCCAAAGATGTGATAAACAACAGTTAATTTATGTTTTAAGGGGGGCGGGGCAATCACTATTTCACACAGGGCCCTGCATGTTTGGATTTCTTTTTTCCTTAATAAAGAACTTCATTTAAAAACTGCATTTTGTGTTTACTTGTGTTATTTTTGTCTATTTAAATTGTTTCATGATCTGAAAAATTTAAGTGTGACAACCATGCAAAAGAATAAGAAATCGGGAAGGGGGCAAACACTTTTTCACACCACTGTAACTGTTAAATGGTTTCCTCTCGTGCTCTGTAATCCAACTGATGAGTGGGAGAGGTTCCGTCCTTTTATTCTGTAGGTTTCCTGTCCTTAAAGGGCAGATGCTCTCTCTCCGTGGTGCTGTCATTAGGTCTGAAAAATCCTATTACCGATAAGTAATTAAATCTCACAGGCAGATCCCGCCTGGAACCTGCCTGAAAGTGGTAAAAAAACAACAAAACAAATATGTACAGCAATGTAGAAGCAACATCATTGTGCACATGTTCGTCTTTTGTCTCCTCTTTTTCCTACTTCTGCCTTAGAAAGCTGAGAAGCGGTTAAAAGAAGTAGTATGTTCACCAGCAAACTGTTGTTGAGCCTGATTTATAATTTGCCAAGCGCTCATAGGGTCGCATGTACACCCCTGCATAAGCCCTTGTCTCAAGTACTAGTGTCACTATCCAGTAAGGGTATACAAATATTGCTCTTTTGCAGTACAGTGTATATATATATAACCTGTCAAAACTGTATATTTAATGGGTAGCTATCCTTATTTTGGCATTATTTATATATTTATACTGGTCAAGAGGACATTAGGGCTAAGGGGAACATATACATACTAAGGAGTAACCAAAAATGTAATGTGAACCCTGCCTTAGTGATGAATTAAGTTTTTAATTAATACAAATAGGTGTAACTTATCAATATTCAGGACAGTAAACATATTTAGTGTTTTCATAACTGAAGACTGTAAGATAAATAAATACAATTATACCAAAAAACCTAAGTTAAGAGGGTTATCTGTTGATTAGCTGAGCAGGAATTTCCTACCACTAAGGGTGGGTCAAGGACCAGGAAACATAGACCAAAAGGAAAAGTGTAAGCCTTTGAATGAATGGAATGGAGGAAATTGAGTATTATTTCTCATTTTTTAAAACTTTGAGGTTTTTACGAAAAAAAAAAAAGAAGCCCTTACGGACCTCCGCTGTATGGCTCAAGTCATGTTTGGGTGTATGAAGCAGGTTCAGGAGCTCAGGCCGCACCATACCCAGCAGATGCTGACTGTCACACAGCCAGCATCTGACTGTAACATCACGATGGCAGAAGCCCACTCCTAAAATGCCAATGAGCAAGTGACATTTTAAGGTGTGGAGTCCAGGGGTGCACCAATCACGGCCGCTCCCGCAATGCTATCATGGCGGGCTCTGGCTGCCATCTTGGTAATCATGTGCTAGGACACTGTAATTTTAGCTGAGTATTGCAGTCCACTTGCATTGCAGTATATATCGCTTTTTATATAACAAGCTATCCTACAATTGCAGGTCAAAGTCATCAGAATTTAATCATAAAATTGCAATAAAAAGTGGTCAAAACCTCGTCTGTAGTACAAAAGGATACCAGTATGCAAAAAATGAAATCCCTCAAACTGCTCAATGCACAAAAAAGGAAGTTGCGGGAATTAGAAAATGGCAAAACTTTTTTTTTTTTTTTTAATGTTCCTTAAATTATTTTTCACCTTTAAAATAGAAAAAAAAACTATACAAGTTAGGTATTGCTGTAATCGTGCTGAACTCAAACTGGAGAATCCTATTGCCAGGTTTCTTCTTCCCCAGCAATGAGCACCATGAAAACAAATTCAGAAAAACAATGATGGATATATGGAGTTTTTTTTGTGATTTCGCCCACTTTTTTTTTCCTATTACATTGCATGCTAAATGAACAATGTCATTCACAACTACAACTTATCCTGCAAACAAGTCCTAGTACATCTACGTTGGTGGAAAAATAAAAAGAATGACTCTTCTAAAAAGGGTGGAAAAAATGAAAGCGCAAAAAACAAAGTTGTCTGCTGTGAGAAGGGGGTTAAACGAATAGAGAAAAGTGATGTTCCAGGTCCAACTGTTCCAGCTGACTGGTCAGTCAACAGACCAACTCCAAGACTGGTGGCAAATAGAAGGGCGCAGTCTACTAGAGCCAGAACAAGGCTCTCTGACTTAGGCTAGAATCAACACTGGGGAGAAAGTAGCGCAAATAGTATCCAAATATCGCATACCTGAATTGACGTCATCAGTAAAGCAGCAGCGCAGGAAGTATCCACAAATTTCTCCAGATCCTGATTAGGCTAGAATCAGACAGCCGTGGATTGTCTCATCTGAGAGAATCGGGCCGATTTTTGCAAATGGATTCTCTTGGATGAGGGAATCTGTGCACACTGAAGAGAAGATAGAAAACAAAATTTCTCCATCTTCTCCTGTCAGTGTGTAGAAATCTGACTGCACTCTGATGTCATCAGAGTGCAGTCCGATGATTTTGCACGCACTCATTGACTTGAATGGCCGAGTGTGATCTGAATATCTAATAGTTCTCGGATACGTTGCATTTTTGTTTTATTTCCCTTGGACTGACGTGTACGGCCCCATACACTAATGTTGGTCCGAGTGTGATCTGATGTTTACACTTATTCTGACTGAAACAGGAACCTGATCATGAATCTTACTGCCTTCGTGCAGCCACCACTAGGGGGAGCATTGGAGCTAGCTTACAATACTATTATACACTGAACTCTGATGGCACAGTAAGCTCCCATGCGCCCTCTAGTGTTATGGTTGGCATTTTTCTATGCAGCAGGTTTCATAGCAACAAAATCACTAAGGTACCTTTGGCGCCTGTGGGTGAAAAATTTTGGAGCCAAATGATATTTATTTTTGGTTATATTTGTCACCAATTCAGTTGCCATCTGGAGCTACGCAGCAATATTTACCTCTGCTTACATGGCAAATATTGACCTTCTTCCCGACTGCAGCTCCAGCACTACTTCCTCTTTCATACACCACGTTGGGCAATCCCTTATGACGCAGTGGTGCTTTTAACTCGATTTTACAGTCTAACTTTCATTTATTCGAAGAACAAAGTACCAACCATTCATGTAAAGAATCAGAGATGGCTTAATATATTGTCGTATGACATGCGGATGCAAAGTGTCAGATCACTTAAAACAGCACACCCATTATTTTGTTATAAGATCCTCCAGAGGGTGGCGCTGTCTCGTGGGAAGAATTTCACCTGTGATCAGTGGTGAGGACTGAGCTGCGGCATCCTGTATATTACAATGCTGTGTCCTCACCCATGTTTTGTGTTTGAGGAGCAGACTGGCACTTGGGGACGTGGCAGATGCAAGGTGTACAGTTTCAGGTACATGTTTTGCATCAGGGAGGGGTTGAACACTCCTGTGTGTGTTTTGTGTGATTGTCAGGTTGCTGTATGTGTGACTCAGTAGTAGAAGGTAAAGCTATGCAGTGACAATGACGAACTCTGGGTGCTGTAAACTTACAAATGAGATCAGACAATCAAATTGATCCAGAATCGTATACGTATAGATCCCTTAATCCGTCAACACTTTACATTAATACCAGTAAGCACAGGTGCAGACGAGCGTATATTCTCCCATTTGAAAGAATCTGGTCAATTATGCAAATCACACTCTGATCAAACTCTGACCAGAGTGTGATCCGATTCCTTCGGATAAGGAGGAGGGAAATCTCCATCTTCTCAATTCTGACTGCACTCAGATGTCACCCGAGTGCAGTCTGGTTCACTTGTATGGCCGAGTGCGATCCGAATATCAGATCAAACGCTGACATGCTGTAACTTTATTTTTTTTTTCCCCTCAGTCCAGCACAGTCTGAGGGGGGAAAAAAAATCTGTGGACCAACATTGGTCTGAGTACAATTGGCTGTTTTGTCGGATCTCACCCAGACTGAAAATACTCTCATCTTTGGTTTATCAAAGAAGTCATTTAACCTTTTCTTAAAAAGAATCGGTCAGTAGGATCAATCCTCCTAAGCAGTCTATATGGGCATGTAGGTCATAGAAAGCTGAATAAAATTATACCTTCTTATCTGTAATTTGATGTCTTATGCCAGAGAAAGCCTCATTTTTTTTTTTCTTATATGCAAATGAGCTGTTAAGATCTATGGGCCAGACACTGACTTGCTTACGTGTCATATCTTCAATGCTGAAGGTTATTCTAGTGGATGTCTATCTACATATCCTGTGCACGCCATTATAAAGGTGTGCGAGCCTTTGACCTCCATCTTTGATCTGCATGAAATCTACCTCCAGAGTTTATTTTAAATGAAAGCGGGCATCACCAGTGTGAGACATGTAATGACTGACATCTGCTCTCATAATCACACACAGCTCTGCAGTGAGATCAGAATTAACACAGTACAACAGCTGTGAACTTTCTCATTATGAAAATATTTGCAGTTGCAATTTCCTCTTGGTGTTTTCATTGTCCATCTCACAGGCAGCCAGTGTGGGGGAAGGGCAGAGAGCACTGTGAAAAGACTACTGCAAATGTGTTTGTAATGAGACAAGGTTCAGCTCTGCTGTACTGTTTGCACTCATAATCACACAAAGTTCTGATCTCACTGCAGAGCCAAGTCAGTTATTACATGTCTCACACTGGTAACGCCACCTTTTATTTTGAAATAAGCACTAGGTCAGGGAGATCTGTTTGGCCCAGAGATCTCAACAGCTCCTTTACATATTAAAAAATTGTGGATTTCTCTGGCATAAGACATTGGAATGCATATGTGAAGGTATAATTGTATTAATTATTGCATTTTTTTTTTGAAAGCCTGAGATTGTGCTCTGCACCAGGAGGCGGTCACTTGTAGCCCTCTCCAACAGGAGAAAGGCCCCCAATAGCCGTTCACCGAGACCGAAGGCCACAGCAAGGGTCAGGGACTAGTACACTCCCCTAGCTGAAGCCAAGGGAGACCAATCTTGCTCCCAGCATCTTCCTGGGCTCTCACCTAAGCAAGAACTAGGAGCCATAGATGGTCTGCTCCCCTCCCAAGAGAGCAGAACCAAGGATGGGGGTGGGGGGCGGGAGTGGAACCAGATGGCCACACACGCCCCACTTCCCCAAACTTAGACCGGTCAGGAGGGAACCTATAAGGCAGGGGTCTCAAACACGCGGCCCGCGGGCCGCATGCGGCCCCTGAGGCTGCTTTATGCGGCCCGCAGGCACAGACCCCTTGACTATCCCGACCTGGTCCAGGAGGAGCCGCCGACAGCAGCGCTGCATTGCCGCACAGAGACTGTCTCCCAGCACTGCATTTCCAATGCCAGCTGCTGGCCAATCAGAGGCCAGCAGCTGATATCTGCGTGTCGGCGCAGCGAGTATGACGTCATTGCCATATGCAGATGTCAGCTGCTGGCCTCTGATTGGCCGGCGGCTGACATTGAAAATGCTGTGCTGGGAGACAGTCTCTGTGCGGCAATGCAGCGCTGCTGTCGGCGGCTCCTCCTGGACCAGGTCGGGATCGTCAAGGGGTCGGACTCTGTGGTGCCTGCGGGCCACATCTGCAGGAAGGCCGCCGAGGGAACGGAGGACAGGCGAGAATCATCTTTTTTTTTTTTCTATTTTATGTGTGTGAAGAACAGCACAGGGGGCACAGAGCCACAACATGGGGACCTGGATGGGGCACAGAGCCACAACATGGGGACCTGGATGGGGCACAGAGCCACAAGAGGGGACCTGGATGGGGCACAGAGCCACAACATGGGGACCTGGATGGGGCACAGAGCCACAACAGGGGACCTGGATGGGGCACAGAGCCACAAGAGGGGACCTGGATGGGGCACAGAGCCACAAGAGGGGACCTGGATGGGGCACAGAGCCACAAGAGGGGACCTGGATGGGGCACAGAGCCACAAGAGGGGACCTGGATGGGGCACAGAGCCACAAGAGGGGACCTGGATGGGGCACAGAGCCACAAGAGGGGACCTGGATGGGGCACAGAGCCACAAGAGGGGACCTGGATGGGGCACAGAGCCACAAGAGGGGACCTGGATGGGGCACAGAGCCACAAGAGGGGACCTGGATGGGGCACAGAGCCACAAGATGGGGACCTGGATGGGGCACAGAGCCACAGGATGGGGACCTGGATGGGGCACAGAGCCACAGGATGGGGACCTGGATGGGGCACAGAGCCACAGGATGGGGACCTGGATGGGGCACATAGCCACAGGATGGGGACCTGGATGGGGCACATAGCCACAGGATGGGGACCTGGATGGGGCACATAGCCACAGGATGGGGACCTGGATGGGGCACAGAGCCTCAAGATGGGGACCTGGATGGGGCACAGAGCCACAGGATGGGGACCTGGATGGGGCACATAGCCACAGGATGGGGACCTGGATGGGGCACAGAGCCTCAAGATGGGGACCTGGATGGGGCACAGAGCCTCAAGATGGGGACCTGGATGGGGCACAGAGCCTCAAGATGGGGACCTGGATGGGGCACAGAGCCTCAAGATGGGGACCTGGATGGGGCACAGAGCCTCAAGATGGGGACCTGGATGGGGCACAGAGCCTCAAGATGGGGACCTGGATGGGGCACAGAGCCTCAAGATGGGGACCTGGATGGGGCACAGAGCCTCAAGATGGGGACCTGGATGGGGCACAGAGCCACAAGGTGGGGACCTGGATGGGGCACAGAGCCACAAGGTGGGGACCTGGATGGGGCACAGAGCCACAAGATGTTTTCCATTATTACTATATGATGCTATTTGTAAGACAATATTACTGTATGTGGCCAATTGGGGGAAATAAAATTGTAAAAAAAATAAAAAATAAAATAAAGCATGAAAAAATATTGGGCACTAAAAATGCTGTTTTATATGTAAACTAAAGTAAACACAAAAAAGTGCACGTTTATTATCGCCACATCCATAACGACCCAAGCCATAAAAAAAATAAACACGGGAAAAATGTTCAAAAGGTGTATACAAAAAAAATGGTATCACTAAAAATGTCACATTGAACAAAGAATGCGGCCCCCCAAATTCAAATTTTTTCCATGTGCGGCCCATATACCCAGCCGAGTTTGAGACCCCTGCTATAAGGGAACCACACCCTGATAATTCCTAGTGATAAGGTGACACATAGTGAAAACAAAATAATGAAGCATTTTCTAGTGTTATACTAGCCGGACCTTAGGATTGATCCCACTGACGGGTTCCTTTTTAGGGCCCATTTGCACACAGCAGATTTGTTGCAGAGTTTTGCTGCTGTCCTATATTTTTGGATTGGACTTGCAGAAGCACTTGCCACAATAACATCCACATTTTAGATGAACAGATGTTTCTGCAACATTTTAATGCATTCAAGGGAATCTGTCACCACATTTGACCTATCTAAACTATTAATATGAGCATACAGGCTACAGACTGCTGAAAAAAGTCCTGTAAAATCAGCTCTGGGGGCAGAGAGCCTGGAAGAGGTAATTTTACATAGTGATAAAGACTGTAAGGAGTGTTAAAACCCCCTCTGCCTCTTGAAATCAAAAACCTGGGCTGCTTTTTCTTAACATTTAAATAAGACCATCAAACACTTTTGTGGTTCAAAGTGGTTGGCCACAGCTTTATTATCATAAAACCAAAACCGTACAAAAACTCAAACTCATTCCATACCCATTTCCTTTTTATACCTTTTAACCTTCCTCTTGTGTTAGCTTTCTGTTACTCTTTCTTATGTTAATGGGTCGGTTTTGACCCGTGTCTTAAATCACCCCTAGAATACCCTAAAAACAGTTATTTATGATCCAATTTGTTTCTCACCTCTTAGTTACCTTGTTAGGGTTTCTCATCCATGGAAGGATTGATTTTAATATTTTAGTTGTGGCCCCCTGGGCCTTTCATTTGAGAGCATACCCTTCATTTTCAATATAAAAATATTGTCAAATGAACCTCAAGAGAATAATATAAACTTAAAAAAAAGTTCGTTATATTACCTGACTATTACTGAAGGGTTTTAGAACACCTTTCTTAAATGTAAAAAAAGTGTGTGTGTGTGTATGTATGTATGTATGTATGTATGTATGTATATATAATTAACTCTAGTAACATCTATGGTGTTACGGGTCAATTTTGACCCATATCTAACTACTTTATGAAAAAGGCAAAAAAACAGTTTTTTTTTTTTTTTTTTTTTTTTTTTTTTTATAGAACTTTAATACAAATAAAAGATGAAAATTATATTAACATTAATAGCAATAATAATAAAAAGTAGCTTTTCTAGGTCAAACAACAATCAATCAAGCAAATCAACAGAAATCAAGTACTAGTTTTTAGATGCATGTGTGGCAAAAAATGACACTTTTTGTGTGTTCTTTGCAGAGGTATTTTTTGCAGCTGAAGCACAATGTTTGTCTTTCTGTCCTTATTGCTAGGGCAGACCTGACGCCTTTCTTTTAGAATCAGGCGGTCTCACTGGGGTTGTGGCTGTTGTGGTTGATGTTGAGGAGGATGCTGGTGATGATGCTCTTTGTGTTGCTATGGTTGTGGACGAAGCACTTGTTGAGCTCTGGAGTTGTCGGATCAAGGCTGCAGCGGCTGGGTCTCGGGGCTCTCGTTCCCTTTGGTCAATGTGCGCCTTGACAAGGGATCTTCCTAGTTCCTCAAGAAACATCCTCCGCTTGTGTTTTTTCTTTGAATTCCATCCTTGGTGAATGTGGGTCCACAACACAAATGAATTGCATGCTGACACATCAAGGATGTTGTAAAATACAACCATTGGCCATCTCCTAGTCATTCGCTGGCAAGTGTAGGTGGCAGTCAGCTTGTCCAGGTTGTCCACTCCTCCTTTGTTTTTGTTATAGTCCAGGATGATTCTGGGCTTTTTGTCACTTCACAAAGATGCAGCGGTGTCATCAGGAAGTGAGGACATCAGTACCACATTCCGTCGTTTTTTGGGGCAGTATGAAACAGCAGTGGTGGTGTCTGTAAAAACAAACTTTGAGGAAAGTGGAGCCCTGTCCTTCATCTGCAACAATTCAGCGGGCAGCTCAGGTTTGTTTTTTTCACTGTGCCCACCATGGTGATTTTCCTCCTGAGAAGTTCTTGTCCAAGGTCATAGCTGGTAAAAAAAATTGTCACAAGTAATGTTGTGATGCTGCAGTCCAGTAGTCCTATCGAGGACTACACGTTTTCCTTGTTTTTTTTCAGGGATGCCGCTTGCAAACTTGCAAATCTGTAGATTCCATGCATAGCTAGTTTTTGCATCACAGGCTGCCCAAATTTTTATGCCGTATTTGCCTGGCTTACTTGGCATGTATTGCTGGAAGGGGCATTTTCCGCAGAAAGGGAGAAAACGTTCGTCTACTGTCACCTCTGGCCCTGGGTTGAACATCAGTGGAAGGAGCTGCACCCATTTCTCCCAAACATCCCTGATGGGAGCAAGTTTGTCAGATTTTGTTCTGGTGTCTCTGTTGTCAAATCTGAGGACTCTTGATATCATTTGAAAATTTTGAAGTGACATTGTTGCCCGGAAAATATTCCTGCCTGTCGATGCGTCCCAGAGACTATCAGTGGCCTCATTGCAGGATTTGTACACTCCAGCAAGGAGAAGAACACCAATGTAGGCATCCAGGACATCATCATGAAGGTCATTCCACATGTTGCCGTGGACTTTTTTCCCTTCAAGGTTTGTCATAGCAATAATGACTTTTTTTTAATGACAATGGCATAAACAGATCAAAACATGACTTGATGTCACTTACTCTTGTCACAGCAAACCTTGTGATCCCAGGGGTCATTTTCATGACATTTGCAGCATCTGCCCTGCTATGTACATCTGGAGGTACTGAGCTCCAACTGATCTTGCCACTTTTGGATTTGAATCTTTCAGCGGGAGCAGCTTCAGCACCAGTGACCTCCTCATCAGACTGATCAGAACAGTCTGTGTCTTCCGGTTGATACTCCACATCATCTTCCTCCTCAGAAACCTGTTCATCTGTATCAGTTTGCTGCTGTGTGTCCTCTGATTCATTATCATCTAAGATATAATCCAGAATTTGGCTTACATCAAATCTTCTCCTCATTGTTGCATGAGTAAACTGGAGATGTATACTCTGCTAAGTACCAACTCTAAGCTGATTTGGCCATACATGCCTGGACATGTCCCTAACTCAAGTTGTTGGAGGTAGAGCTGGCTGTGGGCTGTTGGTTTATATTGTGTTTGAGTTCAGTTTTGGGACTTATTATTGGTTTTTTACTCTTATATTAGACCTGGGTCGAAATTGACCCCAACAACACAAATGTTATAATTTTAATAAGAGCATTTTTACAATTTGGTAAAATAGTTTTATTTATTGTATTTTGTTTAAAAATAAATTCCTGAAAAAGTCAAAAAGTCTTGATGCAATAAACAAATGTATGTAGAATTTGTATGCATTTAAAACCTAAAAGGGGTCGGTCACGACCCTAACACAAGAAGAAGGCAAAAGCTAACTGTTGCTGTACAGCAGGCCTTGCAATTAAAACTTAATTGGGCATGGAAGAGACACCGCCACGCTGTGACAATTTTACATGACACAATTTTTATCCTACCTAAAGATTACCATATAACAAACATTTATTTATTTTTATATATACATTTTTTATTAATATAAAAAACTCTCAACATCACTTAACAAAAAAAATATATAATGGTTAGGGTGGGTGGATGTTCTTCTAGTAAGCGGACCTGACTTTTGACGCCAAACCACCCTATAAATAACCTTCTGTCCACATCTCTATGGACAGTCTAGCCCTCTTCACCCCCCCCCCCCCACACACACACACACACACACACACACACACATACACACACACACACACACACACACACACACACACACACACACACACACACACACACACACACTTTATTTAACCCTTACCCACTGCCTTACAGTCCTTGGGCCTATCCTTATACAGTTCATGCCCTCCTAAGATGATTCTTCCACAACAAGGCATCTGATATCAGACAGATGGGTAGGACTTTTTCAGCAGTTTAGTCCTTTTCTGCTGTTCTGTGTTAGTTACCTGTCTCACACTGGTAACTCCCCCTTCATGTATAATAAGCTCTGGAGTCATCTTCCAGGCAGCGTCCTCACCAGAGCCTTGAAGAGATCATTTATATAAAGTGATAAAAGATGATTTCTCAACAACAAGGCTTCTGATATGAGACATACAGGCATCACTCTCCTCAGCAGTCTATAACCTGTATGCCCATATTAATAGTTTAGATCGGTCAAATGTGGTGACAGATTCCCTTTAAGGTCACATGACTTACCAGAATCGGTGCCATGGTGTATAGGTCACGGTAACAAACATTTACTTATCCCACAGGTTATGCTACTAGGAGATTCTGGTGTTGGAAAAACGTGTTTTCTTGTCCAGTTTAAAGATGGGGCGTTTCTCTCAGGCACGTTCCTGGCAACTGTGGGCATTGATTTTCGGGTGAGAATTCCCATTTGGGTCATCTGATTATTTTTTGTAAACTTTTAGCATCTAATCTGCTTTCTGATTCTCATATCTGTACAGTTAATCTATAGTACAGCATAATTCTGACATCACAACTTTCCTTTACTTCACATTAAGGTTCTTCCAGAAGACCTCAAACTGCATTATTTGTCTTTTTGCTGGTCCTTTACTTTGAATTCCAGTTTCTTTTCTTCTGTTTTATCTTCTTCTGTATTTTAAATCTTTGAGTCTCACTTTAGTAAAATGTGCTTCCTTTTGGCTTTTGCTCTTCTGTCTCTGGTCACTTTTTATAAACTGTGTTAAAAGCTCCTTCTCGCTGCAATTGCCCTCTGAACATTAAGTAATGGTTATAATATAACTGGTTCATTGAGATTCCGACTGTCACAGCTACCGTAATTTTCTCATTATACAGAAATTTGACCTGGTCACTTTTTATTTCTGACTTGTATTCTATTTTCCTACTCTGTGGATACAGTTGGGTTCAGGACATGACTCTAATCCTAAACTTTCCTTTTACACTGTGTGATTTTTGTCTATTGCATTTAAGAAATGAAATGTTTTATATACATTGAAATTGAAAATGAAAAAATATAATAGATATGTTGGTGTTAAGGAGTTTTAGGAATTAAAATTGTTTGAGCAGTCTTAGAATATTTGCACATGGGGGTCATATATGGTGCAGGGTTTCCGCTGTGAAATTTGCAATGGAAAGTGTTGCTTAGTCGCACATTTCACACTTTATAATGCAAAATCATCAGCAAAATGCACGTTATAAATTACTCTGATTTAACGCTTTCTGATATTTAAGACAGTGTGGAAAAAATAGAAGTGTCATACACATTGCTGCTACTGTGACATGCAATGGATTTTCTATCCCCCAAAAATTCACTGTGTATATGCCCAGTGTGTGCACATATAGATCATACAGTTTCGTTCATGCTATATTTTTGAGCAGACTCTGCACCAAAATCGATCTGGAAAAATTTCTCCAAATACGGAGTAAGCTCCAACACTCCTATTGTGGACAATGGCGCTGGAAAAAGAAGCTACATGTCAAATCTCGAGGTGCCTCTGCGCCAAGCAAAAAAGCTTCAAATTTGACTTTTGAAATGGTTGAACCAGAAAACCGCCCCAAAATAAGTGTTGAGGTGCAGCCCTGGCGGGTATAAAAGATCCTTATGGGAAAAGTGGTCTATTTAAAGTCTATAGCTTCCATGTGGATAGCAGCCGCTTATTTGTAGCATGCACACGGTTTGTGATCCGATGATGGTCAGTCCTCACACTCTCTAAATCTTGTTTTCACAGAATAAAATGGTTACGGTGGATGGAATGAATGTGAAGTTACAGGTAAGGGAATAATACGTATTCTCCACACAGCTTACTATAAAAATGGGCTGTTTCATTAAGGTTGTCTGCAAGAATCAAGACAAACACAGACCAACCCCATTGTGTCCTTTCTATGATTCCAGGATGACTGCTCATGACCCAGACCCAATGTAAGAGTACCAATATAATGGCCACAACTACTGAAGGCCTAAGAGTATTAAAGATGTGGATTTCTGAGTATGATGAAGGGAGCGATTTCACCCTTTATTCATGGGTATATTTGATCTTTTAGGAAAATTTGAATAGAAGTCAATTCTATTTAATTATACGTCCACATGGGTCAGATTTGTAGCAGATTTTCTGTCCTGTTTTCCAAACACATAATGCATTTCTGATGAGGTGTTATCAAATCTGCAGCAAAAATTGACCAGCGTTGCTTTTTTGACTTGCACAACATATCAGTTTGTACCCTAATCCATATGAAAATCTGCTGTAATTCTGCAGGATTTGGTGTTGATTTTACCACTGGAGATAGTCCTACATGGATGTTCCCCCAATAGTCACTCACATAAAACCGTTTTTTCCCACTGATAATCTGCAATGAGATTGATTTGCACAGAGTAATTCCAATAATAGAAGGCAATTAAGTATTTGTCCTATGCATCCAGCCCTCTTCATAGGTGTCATGCATATGGATCCCAAAAAAGGTGCGTATAAAAATCTTGGTCCATAGCACATCATGCAAAAGATTTAACCATGTAAGGTGTTGCTACAACCAAAGAAAACATTGGAACAAATGAGCTGGCTGGGATTGAAAACTTCCCATTCAAGGGTTGAGCTGACATCCCAGATACAACAAGAAGACAATGGTGCCATAGTTTGTGGTTGGAAGGTTGGAAACTGCCATGGTTTTTAAATCTCATACAATCTGTTTAATTTTTCCTTTTTTATAATGATAAAACCTTCTACTGTGAAAACCTGATAGCTCACTGAGTGCAGGTGTCAGTAGGACATCTCACCTGTTTGGGTAATTGTCATTCGGCCTAAGGACCAGATTACTACAAAGTATGGTCAGAAGCCAGTGGATTGCATTGCTTGGTAGGAGACAGCTGGTGCCTTTCTGCCCTGTCACCTCCTCCTCCTCCCCCCCCCCATTCCACTTGATGTTGACTTTAGGCTGCTGTCCTGAAGTTAATGGATGAAACATTGGGGAGAATGACTTCCACACTCTTCATATGATGACTCAAAATAAGGAATAGCCATTGTAGTATCTTGTCCTTTTTAAAGAGGTTGTCCAGGAATTTTTTTCTTTTAAATATGCCAAAGCACTAACAGGCCAGATAGTTTCTAACTACCTCCCTGTTGTACCCAACGCCGGCTCAGAGCAGTCAGACAGCTCCTGCCTCGATTCAGCTGCTCCACAACGATAGAGCACCTCTTCCAGGCTGCTCTGTCGACAGGGCTTGACTGTCAACCTCATGCTAAATGATAGCTGGCTTCTCAGTTTGACAGCTGGATCCCCGCTGCTTATCAGTATATCTGCAGTCACGCCCTGTCAACAAAGCCGAAGAGCAGTCGCTGCTCTGTCGATGTGACGTCAGCCGAAGCCGCTGATTCGCCAGCAGGATCAGTCTGTGCCTATGTTTCGGTAGAGAATGGTGCTGGGCACAACAGGCAGATAATTAGCACTTAGTTGCCTGTTAGTTCTTTGACACATTGTTTAAAAAAAAAAAAAAAAAAAAAAACACAGACTTTTATTTAAACTCCTATTAAAAATATATGGGTGATAAGGTAAATAACCATAAAATGGATCTACACTGTTATGCATATCAGGCTGGCATGGCCCTGAGTGAAACGTAGAAGTGTAAACTCCTCCTTTTATGACTCTTCGTTTAATGGTTCATGTATTTTTAATATAGGTTTAAACAAACGTCTATGGACTTTGCCACATACGGATGCTGGCTCTTCTATTTACTCACATGGGTACCTGTCCCCATAGGTCTAACTTTCCTATCTCCTACATAAGTCAGTCATACAGTTGTGCTCAAAAGTTTACATACCCCGGCAGAATTTTTGCTTTCTTGGCCTTGTTTCAGAGAATATGAATGACAGCAAAAAAACTTTTTCTCCACTCATGGTTATTGGTTGGGTGAAGCCATTTATTGTCAAACTACTGTGTTTTCTCTTTTTAAATCTTAATGTTAACCAAAAACATCCAAATGACCCTAATCAAAAGTTCACATACCCTGGTGATTTTGGCCTGATAACATGCACAGAATTTGACACAAATGGGTTTGAATGGCTACTAAAGGTAACATCCTCACCTGTGACCTGTTTGCTTGTAATCAGTGTGTGTGAATAAAATCTGAGTGAGTTTCTGGAATCCAGGCAGACTTTTGCATCTTTCATCCAGCCACTGATGTTTCTGGATTGTAAGTCATGGGGAAAGCAAAAGAATTGTCAATGGATCTACGGGAAAAGGTAGTTGAACTGTATAACACAGGAAAGGGATACAAAAAATATCCAGGGAATTGATAATGCCAGTCAGCAGCCTTCAAACTGTGATTAACAAAAGGAAAATCAGGGGCTCTGTAAAAACCAAACCACAGTCAGGTAGACCAACAAAAATTTCGGCCACAACTGCCAGTAAAATTGTTCGGGATGCAAAGAAAAACCCACAAATAACATCAGCTGAAATTCAGGACTGCATGGTCGAGTCGCCAGAAGAAAGCCATTACTGTGCAAATGCCACAAAGTATCTGGCCTACAATACACCAAACAGCACAAAGATAAGCCTCAAAACTTCTGGGACAAGGTAATTTGGAGTGATGAGACCAAAATTGAACTTTTAGGCCACAACCATAAACGTTACATTTGGAGAGAGGTCAACAAGGCCTATGATGAAAGGAATGCTATTCCTACAGTAAAGCACAGAGGTGGATCGCTGATGTTTTGGAGATGTGTGAGCTACAAAGGCACAGGAAACTTGGTAAAAGTTGAAGGTAAGATGAATTCAGCACGTTATCAGCAAATACTGGAGGCAAATTTGCACTCATCAGCCTGGAAGCTGCGCATGAGACGTACTTGAACGTTCCAACATGACAACGATCCAAAACACAAGGCTACAGCAGAACAAAGTGAAGGTTCTGGAGTGGCCATCTCAGTCTCCTGACCTCAATATCATGGAGCCACTCTGGGGAGATCTCAAGCGCACAGTTCATACTAGACAGGCCAGGAATTCACTGGAACTGGAGGCTTTTTGCCAAGAATGGGCAGCTTTGCCATCTGAGAAAATAAAGAAACTCCTCCACAAGTACCACAAAAAAAGACTTCAAGCTGTCATTGATGTTAGAGGGGGCAATACACAGTATTAAGAACTGGGGTATGTGAACTTTTGATCAGGGTCATTTGGATGTTTTTGGTTGTCATTAAGATTTAAAAAGAGAGAACACAGTAGTTTGACAATAAATGGCTTCACTCAACCAATAACCATGAGTGGAGAAAAACTTTTTTTTTTATCATTCAGACTCTCTGAAACCAGGCCAAGAAAGGAAAAATTCTGCCGGGTATGTAAACTTTTGAGTACAACTGTATATCATGGAACCCGCTAAACATCGACTTACTGTACTAAAAGATCAACTCCTCTTGGAACAGCGTAAGAGGCACTAAGGCCCCAAATCATCAAGGATTTTTCGCCAAATTTCTGGCTTAAAACACCTTGAAATGTTAGATCGGACATAACATTAAAACCACTGATCCTGATCCCTGACTGGTTCAGTTATTCTCTCTCTATTCTATTCTCATTAGTTCCTATCAACAGGTGTGATAAGTGGCAAGTGAACAGTCACTACTTGATGTTAGTGTGTTGTGCAAGGATCAGAACAGATTTGACAATTGACAAATTAAAGATTCTCTGACCTAATGATGTAACAAACACAAACCGCATGTTGTGTGGGGGGGTAGTGTTGAGCGATACCTTCCGATATCGGGAAATATCGGATCGGACCGATACCCAAAAAGTATCGGATATCGCCGATTCTGATACCAGAAACCAATGCAAGTCAATGGGACAGAAATATCGGAATGAAAATAAACCCTTTCTTTCCTTGTAGGTTAATTCTACATGAAGGAAAACAACTAAGAATAATGTAGAATGTATTGGGGGAGGTGGGGGAGACAATAAAGGCATAGAGGTTTAGCCCAATCAAATGGAATAGCAGGAATTCATATTTTTTTTTTTAAGATGTTCTGAGTTACGGAAATATTGACTATGTTAAGTATTTTTATATTTTGTCAGATATTTGTTTCACTACTTCCATGCTCTTCACCTTCTTTTTTACTTCTCCCACACTTTCTTTTTCATCAACTTCTTCTTCACCTTCTTCTTATTATTCATTTTTTTTTACATTCTTCATATTCTTCTTATTCAACTATTATTCTTCTTCATATTCTTCTTCTTCATCATATTCTTATTTGTGACAGGCATTCCTGTAGTTGTTATCTATAAAAGGTTGGACATTACACCTTTCGTTCTGCCCGTCACAAAAGATTTACAACAGGATTTGTCCGCGTTCAGTTTGGCCTGCAGCAGCAGGTCTTTTCCAGGGGCACCACGAGGAGGAACGGACTCACCCCCATACACTGCTTAGTCATCTTCTGCTTATAATTTAGATAATATCTTTTGCTCTGATTTTTAGTCTTATGCTTAATGTTCTTCCGCTTTTTGTTCTGCAGCTTCTTGTACTTCTGCTTCTTGGTTTTCTGTCTCTTGTTCTTCTGTATCTTGGTGGTTGTCTTCTCTTCTTTGTCCTCTTGGTCAACTTCTTCAGGGTCATCTTCTTGGTCTTCTTCAGGGTCATCTTCTTGGTCTTCTTCAGGGTCGTCTTCGGGGTCCTCATCTTCTTCGAGGTGGTCTCCAGGGTCCTCGTGTTCAGGGTCTTCTTCGGGGTCCTCGTCTTCGGGGTCCTCGTCTTCGAGATCCAGAGTGATTACCAAGAACCATTTCAAAAAGCTTGAACTTGGAAATGTAGCAGATGGTACAAGAAGGCTGAGAAACTGCCGAGAACCAGCTGATGGTACTGGAACCCGGATGGGTAGCAGAAGGTACAAAAGCCAATGGAACTACCAAGGACCAGCTGACTGTACTGGAACTCAGTTACTAAGCAGGAGGTACCTGTGCCAGAAAGCACTACCAAGGACCAGCAGACGTTGGTGGAACTTGGATACCGAGAAGGAGGCACCTAAGCCAAAGGCACTGCTGAGAACCAGCTGACGGTACTGGAACCCGGATGGGTAGCAGAAGGTACCCATGTAAAAAAAAAAGTTGCAAGGCCGCGAGCCGGCCGCAGTTACCGAAACCCACAGTCCTACAGGGGGTGCTTGTCTTATTGGCACTATGGAACCAGCCTTCATTGCCAGATCCCGCTGCCCACATAGGAGTCACCAAAACTGCAGGCACCATAGAGTCGGCTAGCCCGACCGCACACGACAGGACAACGCATTGGAGGCAAAGTGACTTTGACACTACCCGGAAACAGCTGACGTGCTGGAACCAGGCTGGGCAGGAGGGAGTACCCGTGCCAAAGACACTGCTGGGAAACAGCTGGCGGTGCTGGTAAATACTAAAAACAGAGGAGCCAGAGGTGTAATTGGAGCAACTTTAAAATCTGTAGTACAGTGGATGTAGACAAAGCAGGAGAATTTGCCGGACACACAGCTGGGGATCAGCTGACGTTACTGAACCCCAATAACACGGCAACTAGTGTTGACTGTGCAGACAGCACTTCTGAGTGCCAACTGGCGGTGTTGGAGCTCAGGGATTACAGTTCAGGTGGTAGAAACATGAACACAACAGGAGACCTGGATACTGTTGCCAACCAATTATTTATTCTGGAAGAGGACTGGCAAATTCATGAGAGATCCAGGCCTTGTTCATTTTGAGAAAAGTAAGCCAGTCAACGTTATCGGAGGATAGTCACATGCGACGGTCTGTTAGTACACCACCTGCGGCACTAAAGACGCGTTCCGATAATACACTAGCAGCAGGGCAAGCTAGCACCTCCAATGCATACTGGCTAAGCTCTAGCCATGTATCCAGCTTACAGACCCAAAACTTGAAGGGAGAAGAGCCGTCTGGGAGTACACTGAGAGGGCAAGACATGTAGTCTGTCACCATCTGACGGAAATGTTGCCTCCTGCTGACTGGAGCCGTCTGTGATGGTGTAGAATTTTGTGGCGGCGGGGACACAAAACTTTGCCACATTTCGGCCATACTGGTCTTGCCTTGTGCTGAGGCGCTGCTTCTGCTCCCTCTTTGTGCAGAGCTTCCTCCACTGCCTCGACGCACTGAGCTGCTTTGTAAAGCACTAGCAGCACTGCTCTCGGTTGGAATGGAGAACATGATGGAATGCACCAGTGCGTCTTGGTACTCCCGCATTTTATTCTCCCGGTTCAATGGTGTTATGAGGCTTTGTAAGTTGTCCCGGTAGCGAGGATCTAGGAGGGTGGACACCCAATAATCAGCCGTGTTGAGAATGTGGGCGATGCGGCGGTCGTTTCTCAGGCACTGCAGCATGAAATCAATCATGTGCTGCAGACTGCCAACTGGCCAAGAAACGCTGTCCCCTGCTTGAGGCGTGATCTCTGCCTGCTCTGCATCACCCCACCCTCCCTCTAGATACTGACTACTAGAGCATTGTGTACCTCGCTCCTCTGGACAGATGTCTTCCTCCTCCATTGACTCCTCCTCATCCTCCTCACAAAGTGTCCCCTGCCTAGGCCTTTGTTAGGAACCACGTTGCGCAGACTGTAGAGAAGCAGATGGCATTTGTGACTCCTCATCCTCCTCCTCTTCCAAAACCTCGTCCCTTAGTGCTTGCAGTGTTTTTTCAAGCAGGCAGATAAGGGGGATAGTCATGCTGACTAGTGCATCATCTGCACTCGCCATCCGCGTGGAATAATCGAAGGCATGCAAAACGTGGCAAATGTCCTTCATAGAGGCCCACTCAGTGGTGGTGAAGTGTGAACGGCACGCACTGCGACTTGTTTGCGCCTGCTGCAGCTGGTACTCCATTACTGCTGCCTGCTACTCACACAATCTCTCCAACATATTTAACGTTGAATTCCACCTGGTGGGTAGGTCACATATGATGCGATGTTCCGGAAGACGTAGTCGGCGCTGCAGAGCTGCAATGCGCGATCTTGCGTTGCTGGAACGCCGTAAGTGAGCGCACTCTATGCGGACCTTGTGAAGCAGTGCATCAAGATCCGGATAATCCCTCAAAAAACTGTGCACAACCAAGTTAAGCACATGTGCCAGACATGGGATGTGAGTGAGGTTGCCTAGGCCCAGAGCTGCCACCAGATTTCGACCATTGTCACACACTACCATGCATGGCTGGAGATTTGCTGGCACAAACCACACGTCGCTCTACTGCTTGATGGCATTCCAGAGCTCCTGTGCTGTGTGGTTTCGATTCCCCAAAGAAATTAATTTTAATACGGCCTGTTGACGTTTGGCCACGACTGTGCTCATATCGGTCATCATAACAGGTAACCGTTCACGGGTCGATGTGGAAGTAGACCGTGACGGCTCCTGCAGCGCTGATTCAGAGGAACTGGAGTATGAGGAGGAGTCAATGTGTACAGACTGGATTCCTGCAATCCTTGGAGTTGGCAGAACACGTACAGCGCCACTCTCAAGATCTGTACCCGGCTCCACAACATTTACCCAATGGGCAGTGAGGGAAAGGTATCGTCCCTGTCCATGCTTACTGGTCCACGCATCGGTGGTCAGGTGGACCTTGCTACTGACGGCATTTTGTAGCGCATGTTTAATTTTTCCCTCCACATGCTGTTGCAGGGCAGGGACGGCTTGCCTGCTGAAATAAAAGCGGCTGGGCACGTTGCATTGTGGGACTGCCAATGCCATAAAGTTACGGAAGGTGTCAGTCTCCACCAGCCTGAATGATAGCATTTCAAGGGCCAGTAGTTTAGCAATGCCAGCATTCAGAGCCTGTGCTCGGGGGTGGTTTGCCGAGTATGGGCGCCTTTTCTCCCATGCCTGTGCTAACGATGGCTGTAGACTGGCCTGGGAGTGTGAGGATGACTGGGAAAGTGGTGCTGTGGGTGGAATTACACTGTGTCTCTGTACAACAGTGCCAGAGATTCTTCCATGGCGATCCTGTGAGGAAGCCGAACCAGCTGTGTGTGTGAGCTGGAGGAAGAGGCTACAACACGAGCTGAAGAGGTGGTAGGTGGCGCTGTAGGTTGGCCTAGGTCTTCAGTGTGTTTTTGTAACTCCACCACGTGCTTGGTCCGCACATGTTTCCACATATTTGTGGTATTGAGGTTGCTGACACTTTTCCCTCTTTTCACCTTCTGATTACACAGCTTGCATTTGACAAAGCAAATGTCATCTGCAACTGTGTCAAAAAAGGACCAGGCACTGCAAGTCTTGGGAGCGCCCGCTTTGGATTTTGGAAGAGCCATGCTCCTAATGGGTGCCAAAGTGGAGGCTACAGGCAACCAAGGCTGCCCCCTCCCTCTCCCTCCTTTTTGGGCTGTTCGGGGAATCTATTCCTCAGAGCTTCTCCCACCACCTTCCTGTCCCTCATGCCATGATGGGTCAAGGACCTCATCATCTACACCACCCTCTTCAAACAACTGCTTCTCCTGGGTAGTCTCGACAGCACAGTACGCACCAGAAAGTGGCACCTGAGTCTCATCATCAGATGCGTACTGAGGTGTGCTGCTGACCATAGGCACTGGCCCACCCGCCTCTTCAGATTCAGAGAGACGAAACGGTTGCGCATCACTGCATTCTACCTCTTCTTCAAATTCTCGAATTCTGCTTGGCTGGCCCCCTCTTTCCAAGCCAAGAGATTCAGAGAACAGAAGTAGAGATGGCTCCTGTCCAGGGCTCTGACTGCCTGGGCAATTTGGCAGGTGGTGAAGAGACAGATGGGTGCTCTTCAGTGCTCAGGACCTGAGAGGATCTGGAACTAATTGAACTCAATGCGTTAGCTGCCATCCATCCGACAACGGCTTCAATTTGGTCCTCCCGCAGCAGTGGGGTACGACTAGCTCCTACAAAGCTGCGCATAAAGGACTGTTCCCTGGTAAAACTGGGGGATGCTGAGTCACTGGTGCCGGCAGCAGGCACAGAATCCCCACGTCCTCTCCCTGCAAGCACAGAATCCTCATGTCCTCTCCCTGCAGAAACTCAACGACCACGACCACATGCCTTACTCCCTGCCTTCTTCATCTTGGTAGACTGATAAAGATAGGCAGAAAAGTACTAAGGGCTTAGTGTGCTTATTCCTGAACCGCTGCTAACAGGTATACGAAACACTAATTTTATAAAGTGTGGACTAGACTTTAATATGAGCTAATGTGGCCTACACAACTGTAAAGTGGAGTGTTTGGTGAACTTTATTTAGGCTTTTTTTGTCACAAAAAGACACTGGATGTTCCCAAAAATGCAATACCGATAGTATCACGAACTTTTTGTAGCTATTACAATGTAGGAAGGTAACCTACAATGCAATAGATGAGGCTACAAAAAATTGGCTAATACTAATCTGGCTGGGGCTGCAGGGCACAATGCTGCAGAAAGGCTCCTCTATCTACTCCTATATAGTGTGTTTGGAACCAATTTAGTTGAATACGGATGGAACCACCACACTAATAGGAGAAATCAGGAAAAATTATGAATTGGCAAAAAAGGACAATGTATGAGGCAGTGACACACACTGAGTGCACTACAACCAGATGTGGCTGAAGCACACACTACAGGGTGAGACACACACACACACACACACACACACACACACACACACACACACACACACACACACACACACACACACACACACACACACACACACACACACACAGCTGTGAACAGCACAGAGAACTGTGCACTAGCACTGCAAGGCACAGCGATTTATAAAGTAGCTTGGGTAAAGCAGAATAGACCAAATAGGTAGCTAAAACTGTCCCTCAGAACAACAGCGTCCTATCCCTAACTGAATTCACAGCAGAGTGAGCTCAAAATGGCGGCGGCGGCTTTTATAGTGCATCATGACATTTCAGCAGCCAATCACAGCCATGCCATTAGTTAAGATGCCTAACAGGATGTGCCCACACTTCTTAGGATCCTCATTGGCTGAATAAAATGAAACTGGCTCATTGCATTATGGGATCTTCCGATTCCGGTATACGATATTGCAAAAGTATCGGAATTCCGATACCGCGAATATCGGCCGATACCCGATATTTCAGTATCGGAATGCTGAACACTAGCGGGGGGTGTTCATGGTATGCAGTGGGTAGTACCTACTAAGTGGTCCAAAGAAGGACATCTGGTGACTGTCATGGGTAACAAAATGTATTGATATGTGTGGGTTGTGAAGAATTGTCCTGTCCTATTGGATAATCCTACAAAAGAACTACTGTAGCACAAATGAAAGCAGAAGTAAAACGAGCTTTACTAGAGTAGGATATAAAATCGAATAAATACAATTATAGAGGTCATGTGAATGATTAACAGGACATGATCCATGCAGAACTGGCAAGGATCAATGATGCAGTAATGCTAGTGCGGTAGAGGGGATTCAACAGGTTATTATTCTTAGAGGTGATCAAAAAGATCACTACCACCCACCAGTGTTTTTCCTGTACTTGTCAGGGACAGATGCAGGAGAGGGCATTCAACGCGAAGAGACGGACTTGGAGGATCGGGGGGGGGGGGTCCATATCTTCCCTCCTATGGTGGCAGAGCCAAAAGCTGATACCTCTAGAAAGGGGTCACTTGGTGTCCAGTTGAGCTGAGTGCACCTAGGGTAGCCACATCCCTCTCTAGAGGGCTCTCTGCTTCCTGCTGCTGGGTCAGGGGAGCACATGCCGCAGGGAGCTGATTGAAAGTTCCATGACATGCACTTCTGGTCCGGAAGTACGAATGACCTCTAGTGTTCCAGCGTGAAAACTCATACGACGCAGGGATATGATGCGTCATCGGAGTGGTGTGCGTTCCTGCATGAACCGCAGGACCTTATTGGATGGCATGGTTGGCAGCAGATGGGACTACTAGGATCTCCCGAATCAGATGAATAGAAGCCAGGTCAGCTATGCTATTTAAATTGCCTGAGGGGAGCCAGCTTTTACCAGCAGCCTATCTTACTATGGGCAAAGCTCTGGCAGTTCGGCCATTCAGTCCACAGAACCATCCCTAGGTCATGCGAGTAAGGTTTTGGACATTGTCACCTTACCTTCCTTGTCAGAATATATTCTATACGTATTATATTGTTTGTTTTTTTAGGACAAGGAAGCCCCTAAAAGGTCTACTTCAACTAATAAGAGTGTTAACAGATGTGCTACCTGTAATATATCAGAAATATCAGAAATATACAGCAAGTTGTTTTGTGCAGAATGCATATCTAAGATAATTAAAGATGAACAATCCACATTCATTCATGACAGACATGAGGGTAATAATTAGGGAGGAAGTACAAAACAATTTCTGCCTTTATCCCGCCTCAGTCTCCCTTGCCTAAGCAGCCCAGGTGGGAAATAGACAGAAGCCCAGGGGATAGGGAATTATCTTATTACTCTGACCCTGAGCTGGACACAGGTGGATATACTACACCATTTTACCCGAGGAAAGTAAGAAATTCTTATTTTCTCCAGAAAATACAGACACACTATTACAGGCCGTGAGGGGAACTATGAAAATTGAGGACACCTGTGAAACGTTCAGTTCAGGACGAGATGTTTGGTGGTCTAAGTGTCTGTAGAACGGGGTCTTACCAGTTAATAAGCACATCACTGCTATGATTTTGGAAGATGCAGGAAAGAAACTTGTTATCCAAAGGGATTTTAAAGCTGGTCTTCCCTTTTAACCCTGAAGAAATGAAATTATGGGAGGAAATTCCAAAAATCGATATACCAGTAGCCAGAGTTGCTAGGAATACCTCTATTACATTTGAGGATTCCTCAAGTCTTAAAAATCTGATGGCTAACAGATCAGAAGACCTAAAAAAACCTTGGGAGGCCTCCTCGGACATTATTAAAGCAAATATAGCTGTCACATCTGTTGCAAGGTCAATGAATCTCTGGGTGGAAGATTTAGAAAATCCTATAAGGAGCAAAACCCCTAGAGAGAAGATTCTGGAATCACTACCGTTGCTTAAGATGGCAACCGCTTTTATGGCAGATGCTTCTACGGAATCAGTTTGATTCGTGGCAAGGAATGGAGCACTTTCCAACGCTGCAAGATGGCTCTATGACTAAAGACATGGTCAAGTGATAATTCATTCTTTGGTTATGTTCCATTCCCTTCTCATGTTTACAAGTATTTGGGCCTGTCCTGGATGACCTGCTAGAAAAAGCTTTGGATTCAAAGAGGTTTTGTAGAAGCAAAACCAAGGACGGTACCTTCCTTTCCGAGGACCCACGCTCATCCCAGACAGGATTACAAAGGGAAAGGGAAGACAGGCAGGTGGGGCTATCCCAAGGGTGGTAGAAGAGGTTCCCTTCTCAGTCTGGGCTCTAGCACAGGGAGACAATGAAGCCAGAAGCGTTGGTGGGAGGCTTCGATGTTTCTTAGAGGGTTGTCAGGGCATATCCAGTAATCAGTGGATACTTCAGACTATCTCTCTGGGATACAGAATAAAATTCATCCACACTCCTCCCAAAAGGTTCTGTCTAATATCTGCTCATTCCTCAGGAGTCTATCACAGACTCCTAAAAGATTAAAAAAAGCTGCAAGACTTGGAGGTGGTACAGGTCCCACGGTGCCAACAATATTAGGGCCATGATGTGAGTCTGTTCTCCATAAAGAAGCCAGAAGCAGAAGGAGAGTTTTGAACAATTCTAAATCTAAAACCACTGAATCAGTGTGTTTTATACAAGCCATTCAAGATGGAATCATTGAAATCAATAATACCCCTAATAAGGAAGGATTCGGTGATATGTACAGTACAGACCAAAAGTTTGGACACACCTTCTCATTTAAAGATTTTTCAGTATTTTCATGACCATGTACAATTTTCATTCACACTGAAGGCATCAAAACTATGAGTTAACACATGTGGAATTATATACTTAATAAAAAAGTGTGAAACAACTGAAAATATGTCTTATATTCTTGGTTCTTCAAAGTAGCCACCTTTTGCTTTGATGACTGCTTTGCACACTCTTGGCATTCTCTTGATGAGCTTCAAGAGGTAGTCACCGGAAATGGTTTTCACTTCACAGGTGTGCCCTGTCAGGTTTAATAAGTGGGATTTCTTGCCTTATAAATGGGGTTGGGACCATCAGTTGTGTTGTGCAGAAGTCAGGTGGATGCACAGCTGATAGTCCTACTGAATAAACTGTTAGAATTTGTATTATGGCAAGAAAAAAGCAGCTAAATAAAGAAAAACGAGTGGCCATCATTACTTTAATAAATGAAAGTCAGTCAGTCCGAAAAATTGGGCAAACTTTGAAAGTGTCCCCAAGTGCAGTTGCAAAAACCATCAAGTGTTACAAAGAAACTGGCTCAAATGAGGACCGCCCCAGGAAAGGAAGACCAAGAGTCACCTCTGCTTCTGAGGATACATTTACCCGAGTTACCAGCCTCAGAAATCACAGGTTAACAGCAGCTCAGATTAGAGACAGGTCAATGCCACACAGAGTTCTTGCAGCAAACACATCTCTTCAACAACTGTTAAGAGGAGACTTTGTGCAGCAGGCCTTCAGGGTAAAATAGCTGCTAGGAAACCACTGCTAAGGACAGGCAACAAGCAGAAGAGACAAGTTTGGGCTAAAGAACACAAGGAATGGACATTAGTCAAGTGGAAATCTGTGCTTTGGTCTGATGAGTCCAAATTTGAGATCTTTGGTTCCAACCACCGTGTCTTTGTGCATCGCAGAAAAGGTGAACGCATGGACTCTACATGCCTGGTTCCCACCGTGAAGCATGGAGGAGGAGGTGTGATAGTGTGGGGGTGCTTTGCTGGTGACACTGTTGGGGACTTATTCAAAATTGAAGGCATACTGAACCAGCATGGCTACCACATCATCTTGCAGCGGCATGCTATTCCATCCGGTTTGCGCTTAGTTGGACCATCATTTTATTTTTCAACAGGACAATGACCCCAAACACACCTCCAGGCTGTGTAAGGGCTATTTGACCAAGGAGAGTGATGGGGTGCTACGGCAGATGACCTGGCCTCCACAGTCACCAGACCTGAACCTAATCGAGATGGTTTGGGGTGAGCTGGACCGCAGAGTGAAGGCAAAAGGGCCAACAAGTGCTAAGCATCTCTGGGAACTCCTTCAAGATTGTTGGAAGACCATTTCAGGTGACTACCTCTTGAAGCTCATCAAGAGAATGCCAAGAGTGTGCAAAGCAGTCTTCAAAGCAAAAGGTGGCTACTTTGAAGAACCTAGAATATAAGACATATTTTCAGTTGTTTAACACTTTTTTGTTAAGTATGTAATCCACATATGTTAATTCATAGTTTTGATGCCTTCAGTGTGAATGTACAATTTTCATAGTCATGAAAATATAGAAAAATCTTTAAATGAGAAGGTGTGTCCAAACTTTTGGTCTGTACTGTATGTTGGACCTAAAAAGTTCCTACGATCATGTACCAATATTAATACATCCCTCATATCAAAAATACCTCCGGTTTGCAGTAAAAGATCAGGGTAAAATCCGACATTTCCAGTTTTGTTGCCTACTGTTCGGACTCTTTTCCGCACCTTGCATTTTCACAAAGCTTGTGGTGGAGGTGATGACCTTTTTTAAGAGAAGATATTCTAATTGTCCCATACCTAGATGACCTATTTGGTGGCTGATTAACCGAATCAGAGGAGCTTGAATCTGGCTACAACTATCTCCGTATTAGGGAGACTAGGATGGCTAATAAAGAAAAGAAAAATCAAACCCCAAGCCAGAGAAGCGGAAGATCCTCCTAGGGGTACTTCTGGACTGAGAACAGCAATACTCCTTCCTTCCTTCCTTCCTTCCTTCTTTCCTTCCTTCCTTCCTTCCTTCCTTCCAGCAGGAAAGAGTCAGGAGGGAGATTCAGTCTACCCAGAAGAAAAAGCCGATTTGTATTAGGAAGGCAATGAGGATCTTGGGTCTAATGAGCTCCTGTATATCCAGCATTCAGTGGAGCCAATTCCACTCAAGGATGTTTACAACTGGAAGTACTATCTGCTTGGGATGGCCAATGAGCCAGTCTAGACAGCAAGAAGAAATTATCAAAGGAGGTGAGAGAATCTCTAACCTAGTGGACTGTTCCAAAAAAAACTCCAAAAAGGAAACCTTGGATCATCTCACCCTGTGTGAACGTCACTACAGATGCAAGCCAAATTGGTTGGGGGGACCCACATAGATGGTCAATATCTTCAAGACACATGGCCCACATCAATACACAACAGATCTTCAAATTACAGGGAAGTCTGTGCAGTGTGGGAAACCAAACAAGTCTCAAAGATCAACACGTCAGAGTATTTTCAGACCACTCCACTCTCCTTCCTTTTTCATCAAGGAGGACCGAAACCTCAATCTCCAGTCCATATCTGAATATTTGGTTGGACAGAAAACATGGTACGGTCAGTCTCGGCGGTTCACATCAAAAAATCAGATGGCAGACTTTCTAAGCAAGGAGACTATTCAATTATCAGAGAAGACCCTAAACAGGTAAGTTTTCCACCAGTTAACACAGTGCTGAAGCGTCCCTGAAATGGTTTTCTTTGCCTCTAAGAAAAACGCTAATGCAAAGGATTTCTATTCATTAAAACCAGGGAACAGTCCGACCGGGGTAGACTCTTATCCCAGACCTGGGATGTGGAACTAGCATATGCCTTCCCGCCATTCTCTCAGATTCCAAAAGTATTCAGGAAGATCCAAGAAAATTAATCCCTTTTTAAGACTGTCTCTGGAGGATACTGTCCTCCTTCGTTCCAACAAGACACAACCTTCTGTCTCAGGGTCCACTTATACCACCAAAATGTGGAAATGCTGCACCGATCAGCCTGGATCCTGAAAGGGGAATGCTGATATCAAAGGGGCTTTCAGAATCTGTCATCTCTACAATCCAGAGCAGTAGGAAGGCTCATCGGTTTTTATACCTTGAGAAAGGCGCCGCTTGGGCGCAGAAACGCATTGGTATTAATAAAAAAGTTTTGGAATCCCAAGGCTCTTCATTTCCGCAGCACAGCCCGCCCAAACGTGCCAGCTTCCATTTTTGCTGTAGTACGTCATGACATAGCACGCATGCACGGTGAAATGCATGGCCTGAGCAAGCCGTGGCATGTATTGAAGAGGCCGAAGATGTATGAAAAGAGATGGTCACCGAGGACCAGATGTAAGGACTGGTGAGAAGTGAGGCGAGTATTTATTTATCCTATGTTAACTATGCTCTGAAGCAGGGGTAGGAAAATAATTTGCCCGAGGGGCCACATGAGAGACCATGACTGGAGGGCCAATTCAGTAGGCTGAAATTAATTCTGCTCAATGTTAACATACAATTGAGATTCTAAAATAATTATATCACTCAATATTGAGCAGAATTAAAGCACCACTCCACTGTTTTTTTTTTTTTTTTTTTATTTCATAAGAGAACTATTTGTCAAATTCGAATCTTGCCAGACATGCTCCTCTCTAATGGATGCTCATCGGTTACACTGGGTACTGAGTGATTTTTCATTTTCATAGAGAAATGTATTACTTGCATAGTATTTTCCCAGCTGGCAACTTGAGATACATGTAACAAGGTGTTTCCAACCGTACAGCACCTGCATACTACTCGCTTATATTGTGAAGGAGTTGTACAAACATTTCTATTGATATATATTGATAACTCATACTGCTTGATATACTTGCCTGCGATCTCAAAGTTTTCAAAACGCTCCAAAATTCACCCAAAAGTCGGTGTTCCTTGTGGGTTGGCCTTAAACACCCCCCCCCCCCTCCCCTAACAAGCTAAAGTTGGTAAGTATGAAATTGTGCATCTTCCATGTAGAAAAAAAAAGCTACAGCTCGCCTATAATGTGTGAATATCGTCAGGGAATGTTGATCAGCAATGGGCATCTTGAGGAGGGTGCAGGGTCAGGGCTTGTAGGACTCCATGGAGTAACCATAGACAAAATTCCAGAGAAACATCCAGCACCTTGACGGTCTTAAAACCTCTTCATTTAGATTCCATTTGTCATAATAGGTGGGCATATTCAGTTGTTAGGAGTTTCTAGTTACATGGCCAGTTTGTGCAGCCTGAAATGCTTAACAACTGAATATGCCTATTTACTATATAATGGCATGTAAATAAATCTTGGACAACATTCGTGAGACACATCTAGGCATGTGATGGTGCTGCCTCTATGGGTTATGTGCACACGGTCAGGAGCCTCTGCGTGTTATGCAGCGTCAAACCCGAAGCGGCCTGATGTTACCGCATAGTGGATGATTTCTAGAAATCCCATGTCCACTATGCGTCTCTGGGCACCTGCGAATCACCTGCGGAAACTGACGTGCTTTCCATACCGCAACATGTCAATTTCTCCGGCGGGTCCGCATGCAGGCTTTCCCCATAGACCTAACCTCTGAGGAAAGTCTGCAGGTGAAAAAAAAAATGGCACTCTCATCTGCTTAAAAGGAGCGGAAGCCGCCGCCAGCTATTCCGCTGTGTCGGGCCGCAGGTAGCTCTGGACAGTGTGCACATACCCTAACTCTGCTAAGAAAATTAATGCAATATAGTTTTCGAAGTAGCCAGCAGGTGGCAGTATGAAATTATTTAGCAATGGAGAATGTGCCCAAGCAATGTTTTTTGCTGTTAGAAATTATTTTTCTCTCTAAGAATAAAATCCAAAAAATATGAAACCACCAGATTGATGATCATGTTAAAAAAAATAAAAAAAAAGTAACTTGCTGACAACATGCTTGGTTCTTGGAACTCATAATGTCACATACATTACTGTGTGTTCTGTCATTCTAAATCTGTCATATATGCATGGAAACCATGTACCCAGAGATCAAAGCTGTAATCTGTTCTTTCTTATTTACATGCATGCCTAAGGGTACGATCATACAGTAGTTTATTCCTGTGGGAAAATGTGAAATCTGTACTAATGCACGGCTGACCTTCAGGTTTCTTCTGAACTGCTGCATGTCTGTACACGGAGTCTTAGGGCATGTGCACACAATCACGAGCCGTTGCAGGTTTGAAGCTTCGTGTTTATGCCCGCAGCGGCCAAATATTGCAGCATAGTGGATGGGATTTCTAGAAGTCCCATGTCCACTATGCGTTCATATGCACTTGGTGATCACCTACGGACATGCGGCGCGTCTTTCCAGATCGCAGCATGTAAATTTCTCTTGCAGAGTCACTAGTCTCCGCAAGAGGAATTCAATCACTACAATGTACTGAATGCGGTGAATCCGCATGGTTCAATGAACACATGCGGATTCACCTGCGTTCATATAACGCAGCACTTTGGACGCAACATAAAGTATGCTGCATCCAAAGCGCTGTCTGTCTGGATCGTGGGCACATTCCCCTTTTCAATTGGATTAGACCCTCGCCGCCTCCATCTTTGAGATCAATATTGCACAATACTGTACAAGCAATCGCAGGTTCAAGTTCCTTAGGGCAGGACCGAGACAAAGCACTTTTGTGTCTTATGCAGATGAAGCCAGTGGCGCACCCTCGCCCTGAAGCAATTGAGTGGGTCAGAGACTAAAGACCCCATCACACTAAGCGAGATCGCTAGCGAGATCGCTGCTGATTCACAAGTTTTGTGACGCAACAGCGACCTCAGCTGCGATCTCGCTACGTTTGACACGTAGCAGCGACCAGGCCCCTGCTGTGAGATCGCTGGTCGTGTCGAAATGGCCTGGACCATTTTTTGATCGTTGAGGTCCCGCTGGGTAGCATGTATCGGTGTGTTTGACACCTTACCAACGACCTCGTTGGCGACTCAGAACTGAGACAAATAGGCGTGCATTTGCGTTGCATCGTTACACAGGTCGCTACGGGTCGCCATATCGTTGCTGCGTCGTTGGGAAGATCTGACTGTTTGACATCTCTCCAGCGACCACACAGCGACACAGCAACGATCCCTGCCAGGTCGTATCGTTGTCGGGATCGCTGTAGCGTCGCTAAGTGTGACAGTACCTTTAGGTAACAGACCCCTAACGCACCCCTCCTACCCCAATTGGTCAGGTAACAAACTATGACAACCACTTACAGTAGAGTTGTTGCCCTTTTCACCAAAAACTACCGGCAAACGTAAAAAATAAAAATTGGTACGCTTTTAGTGGTGTGGCTTAACAGGGAGTTCAGTTTTGAAGTTTGATATAGAATAATTTTATTGTTTGTAGGCCAGTTACACAATACAAGGGACAAATAGCGATATTCATCTGACGTCTTATATTTTATGTCCGACCTAAGGAGAGTCATGGAAACTAATATAGTTTAACTATAATGGGGGCCATTAGGTTTCAGTTAATCTGTACCGCCATTTGGCATATTCCCTAATGAAAACTAAACAGACCACATAATAAAGGGATCCGTATGATTTTTTTAAATTTTTTTTTTTTTGCATTTATCATTCGACAAATACAACTGCACAAAATTGATGGTGGTTCTAGAGACATATTCATGTAGTGATGGTCATTCTGGTGCTGTATTTATGTACTTCTGATTGCTCTGGTGATGTAGTGATGATTGTGGTGATGTATTTATATGAAACCAAAATCATCATCATCAATATATAAATAGAACACCAGAGCCATCAATAATACATGAATATGGCGCTAAAACCATAATTAGTAAATACGTCACCAAAACCATAATTAGTAAATATGTCACCAGAACCACCACCAGTGCATGAATGCATCGTCAGAACCACCATCCGTACATGAATACATCACCAGAATCACTCTCAGTACATGTATTCGTGTACTTATGGTGGTTCTGATGATGCATTAATCACCAGAACCACCAAAATTACTTGTATGCAAGAACCAAGCTCAGTACAGCGATCAATTTTAATGTCAAGTGAGCCCCATATACAATATGAAGTTGCATTGGAGGGTAAAGCGATTTTCAGTTTCCAGTACAGATGTTGCTGATTTTAGTTGTGAATTTTACGCTGCTGTATTACAAAGCACTGCACAAAGTCAAATCCATGGTTTAAATCAGCATTACAATGAGCATACTGCAGATATCTAAATCAACAGCATGCTCTTTTTTTTTTTTTTTTTTTTTTTTTTTTTTTCTTGGAGCTTTTTTGTAACAAAATAAAAATCTCTTTACTCCTGTATTTGCAGTTTAGAGTGTGCAGCGCATCCTGAATGTGTGAACATGGCTTAAAATGAATGTCATAACAATCAACACCCTCAAACCACTTATGTTGCCTTGTAGCTCATTGAAAGATGAGCTGTTTAAAGCCATATACAAATGAGGCTGATGTTCTTTGGGTGTGAACCAAGCACTTCCCAAGTCTTTGCCTCCTGGTTCTATTCTTTGCCAAGCGCCACCTTCCTTTCCTTGACTGTCAGGTCACTGGCTTGACTATAGTTTACATGCTGTTTATACATGTTAACTAAATCTTAAAACATCACTCAGCCTGCTCCTCATAGTGTTAAATGCTGGCAGACAGAATTTTATTTGATGGCTATGCATAAGATTTGTAGCTGTGCATTACGAGAAACTGCTCTAGTCACATAAAAATGGATTAAATGGTTATTTTCAAAATCCTAATGTGGTCTGTTTTCTGTACATACAGAATTATTCATGTGTGCCAATATAACAGCTGTAAATCAATGCAGACTTAAATATCAACTCCCTCCACATAATGATGATTCCTCCCACGATCAGGGCTCACTTTACCCTCTGTTACACTGTATCCATCCTCCACCATTTCTAATGCAGTTCATTGCTCATGCTTGGAGTCACATAATGACCCTGTCTAATAAATCTGACTTCTGAGTTTTAGCATAGCTCAGTATGCAAATTGCCTCTTCAGAGAAAAAGAGGACTTGTACTCTATAGCGCCACCTATTGGAAGTAGCAATCCTACAAGTCACAATCAACCCTTTAGCGAATCGTGCAATATGACTTAGGATAAAAGCCAAATCAGAATCTCCATTTGCAGACACGGTGTTTCGGGCTGTTGGCCCTCGTCAGTGCAAAGTATGAGAACTGATTTGGCTAGGGGAGAGGCTCTGGACTGAGGTCTAAGGTGTAGCGTTTCTCCTTATGGAGAGTGACACACCAGCTCTGGCACATCAAGGTAAGGAGGCTTATTCGCCATGCAATGCTCTTCTGGGAAATTTAATATGCAAATTGCCTCTTCAGAGAAAAAGAGGACTTGTACTCTATAGCGCCACCTATTGGAAGTAGCAATCCTAAGTCATTCTCAGTCATGCTATGCTAAAGATCCCACGGACACTAGCTTCACCTAATGACCTTATCTAATTTACGGAAAACTTAGACATGCACCTGTGCACTGTCTAGTAAAACATCCCTAGACACTCATTGCACCCTCCTTGCCCATGAACTGCCAGTGAAATGTAGAGTTAGTACATAGTTTAGAATGTCGTGACTGTGACCCACTTTCTGATCAATATTCATTACTATCAATGGTCGCCACTTCCATCTAAATAAATGTTTCCATGTTGAGATCTACCCATATATAGCTCTATAAGGAAGTACGGAGCAGAGGGTGGGGCCTGCAGCACTGAAGAGAAGCTGTGTGCTGCTACTGTGTAGTTTCTGCAGATGACTGCCCATTCAGCTCTGAAAAACTGCCCTGCCTGCCCTCACACCCCTAGATACACCTCTGCAGAGGGTCAGAAGGAGATTTAAAAAAAAAAAAAAAAAAAAATTGAAACTTTGTTGGGCTTGCACTGTATATTAACATTAGGTATGCAGGTACACTGTGCTTTGTAAAAAATATTGTCATTGTGGGAATAATCTTTAAAGAAATTAATCAATACAGAATACTGCACCAATCAAATTGTTCAGACGTGGAGCTTTGGATGCCCATAGTTGCTCCTGCAGGTTTTTGTAGGGTCAGCTTTAGGAATTGTATGGTTTCCTTGACAAATATCCTATTTTATCCCATTCTGGGTCTGCTGATGCACATTGGAGATACCCTGACTAGACTTATTTCTAGTCCTAGTTAATATGGGTTGTGGATGGTGAAGGAATAGTAACAGCACAGATTAACACTGCATGGTTGACCTAGAGTAATGTGATGTTTAATGCAGAAGTTTATATTCTGTTGCCTAGTAGATAAGCTCTAAATATCCTTCATGCAAACAAGACTATTAGTCCGTGACTGGCTGTCATACTCGTATCATACAAAATTTGTTTACTTTTCCCATCCTGCAGATCTGGGACACAGCCGGTCAGGAACGCTTTCGAAGTGTCACCCATGCGTATTACAGGGACGCTCAGGGTATGTGAATTGGCTGATGTTATGAGATGGCAGAAACATTGACAGGTGCTGGTAACTTTTCTCTCCTACCCTCCAGCTCTGCTCCTGTTGTATGATATCACAAGCAAGACTTCATTTGACAACATCCGTGTATGTAACAAAATTCTCCAAAAACTAAAGCTGTCTTTCCCTTGTCCGTGTCCTACCTATGTCAAGTCAGCACTTGTTTGAAGTGTATGTGTAAGCTTGATGGTGCTCAATCTTTTTTTTTTTCTTAAAAGTTTCCTATTACTATCTAATAATTTCACAAACTCCTAGGTTTATTGGGAAACAGTTGCAATGTGATACCTGTAAGGGAGCGATGCACAATTCAGGCATTCAAAGAATTACAAAAGGAGTTATTCACTACACTCACCCACTAGGGGTTTGCAGAGGCACGTTTACCTCTGCAGTATCAGAGGAGTGCAGGAGCACTGAAGATAACTAGATCACGTGGTCTAGCTACAGTGCAGCACTTACAAGCTTTATAGTAAAGCGCTTGCAAATGCTGCACTCCTTATCTAGCAAAATAGCCACCTCTGATAGACTACAGGTAACCTAGACAGTAAATAAAATTAAAAATCCTCTTGTTCTTGAGAACTAAGGTGTTTTTTCATAACAACAAAGTGACAAAATTGCTTTTGGTCTGTCCAAGTACTGCATTGACTTACTGAGTCCTCCAAAATGAGACACTTTGTAGGCACTGTCCTCTCTGGTCAACTGAAGAGTGCCATCAGCAGTCAAACTTCACTTCTAATAGGAGACTCCGAGGCTGGTGTCTCACAAAGTGTAAGACTGATGAAACCCAAATCCCACAGCAACAATATTCCCATGAATAAACAAGACCACACAATATAACTTTTAAAACAACTTTTAATGGCTGGAGGTCGGTCACAGCAAAATGGATGTAAACGGTTAAGGAACAGCTCTGTTCCAGAAGCACTGTAAGTGCAAAATTGTGCAAAACACCCAGACTCCCGGCGAGAATAATCATTAAAACATAAAATACCATAACTGACCGCCAAGGAGGGGCGCAGGGCTAAACTGTGCTCCAACCCCAACCCATTAGCATCAACGCCTGCTCAATACCATCCTGGATGCCGGACAGGAAAATATCCAGGCCGATATTGGTGAGATGGACACCCTCATTAAGCATGAGCCTAGAATTGTCCCCTTCAAGCTGGCGGTGTCATATAACACCCCCTTTGAAATGCACAAAGCGGGACATGCGAGCATTGAGGGTTCTGCGAGAGCGTTCAACAGCCGCCGACTCCATAGCACCCTGCCACACAACACAAGGAATAACCTCGGACCAAACCAAAACCAGCTCTGAGAAGAAGCAGTGAAACTTGTCCACATCTGACCGCATCATCGTCAGCAGCTCGGCCAGGCGGAAGGAGCAGAGGTCATTCCCGCCAGCATGAACAACAAGGATGACTGGGGAGGAGGCAGGCTGAGCAATCCTCACAATCTCCGGTAGGACTTGGGACCAGGTTAGGCCACGAATGCCTTTCCAAAACACCTCCAAACCCCGAAAACTGAGTCCTCTTTCTCCTGGACGACTGTCTGCTCTTTGGGCGGCCCAGAAAATGTAGGAGTCACCTAGGATCCACACAGTAGGTCTCGTAGCACCTAAGGGAAAAAATTCTTAATAAATTAGCAAATCCGGTCTGATATACTTCGCAAAGCAAGCAGAACGCCACCTGCCAATCCGTTGAATATAGACATTGGATAAACCCACTCGAGCAGCTTCGGTAGCCGCCCCAATTCTAAACGAGTGGGTGCCAAAATCTTTCGGGGAAAGACCTAGTAGACTCAGGCCTTTATGAAAAAGGGAATGAAATTGAAACTTTGTCAGAGGGGAACCGTCTTCATGGGACAAAAATGAATGACCACAGCGTCTGTGTTGAAGGAAATTCGTCACTAAGGTTAGTAGGCATATCTGGCCCGGAATGGAAAACAAAGAGACCCATGTCCCTGCGCCTGAAGGGTCTGTTTTAGATTTACGTATGCGAATATGTAAGTCACCCTGACAGAAGGATACATAGTCATGGCGAAGGCTTCCTGGGATTCGCTTAGTGTTTCTCACCTCCAGTCCTCAGGACCCCGCAACAGGCCATGTTTTCAGGATTTCCTTAGTATGCACAGGTGATTGAAGTTCTCTCACCTGTGCAATACTAAGGAGATCCTGAAAACCTGATCTGTTGTGGGGTCCTGAGGACTGGAGTTGAGAAGCACTGGCTTAGAAGCTGATACCAACTCACTAATGCGAAATGCACCAAAGAATGCAAGACTAAAAGCTCCTGAAAATAAACACCTCATAAGGAGAGGAGCAGCGGGAGAGGTGCACTCAATGAGGCGCTTAAGGAGGTTAAAGGAAGTGGGCCGTCTGCTCTCCTCCCGGGGGTGACTCCTGCTCCAGCCCCTGACAGCCCGCCGTATAATAAAAATTTTTGTCACATCCACCCATTCACGGAGCTGAAAGTGAAAAGACAAACCTGACAAATGGCTCTGGGCAACCGCACCTGAGGCACCAGTACTGTGAAGATAAAGAAGATACTGTATAGTAACTTCTAAACGGGCAGAGTCGGAAGAGGAAACCGGTTTGTTACCTACAAATACAAGCCACTCATTCCCGCCATGTCGCTGGGGCTACAGATGATCTAACCAGCAGCATTAGCTGTTCTCCACCACCTCCCATACACTGGATGGGCATGGGAGACCCTCCGACTGGCCACTGGGACACAGCTGTCGAAATGTCTGCAAATCAAAACGCAAGTGAGTCAGCGACCACATTCATAGAACCAGGAATATGGCGTGTCCGAAACCATATGTTGAAAGATAGACATTGTAATACTAAAAACCTAATTAGCTTTATCACCGGAATGGACGAGGATGCAAGATGATTTATCGCATGGATTACACTCATGTTATCAGACGAAAAGCAGATGCTCTTATTGCGCAAATTGGGGCCCCAGATAAAAATTGCAACTGCAATGGGGAAAAGTTCCAGCATTTGTAAGATTTTTGACCCAGTCCCTGGAGTGCCAGGACTCGGGCCACTTTTCAGCACACCACTGTTCTCCAAAAATCACACTAAAAGCTAAGGATCCTGAGGCATCAGAAAAAAAGACAGATCTTCATTAGAAGACTCTGCTGACTGGAAACGAGTACGGCCATTGTAAGATCTGCCAAACCAGCAGATCAGCCTGCAAAGGGAGGGTTATATGGATCCAGTGAAGGGGAAGCTTTATGCCTTTAGTAGAAAGGGACAAACAGCGAGAAAAAATTCTTACCATGGGCATGACCCGACGTGCAAAAACAAGGAGGCCCAACAGGGACTGCATTTGATGCAGAGTGACGCTTTTGACAGCGAAAAAACCTTTAATGATAGATAATAATTTTGAAATCTTGTCCTCAGGCAGACGAAAAACCATTTCTGAGTCAATTTCAATACCCAGGAAAAATAGAGAAGACGTTGGTCCAACAGTTTTTTCAATGGAAAGGGGAACTCTAACACTTTTTGTTCTTTTATGTCTCGTTTTGAACAAATTGACAAGAACTGGAATCCCGAGGGCCAGCGAACAAAAAATCATCAAGATAATGAATGATTGAAAAGTAATTTGTTTCATACTTAATGACCCATTCAAGGAAGGAGCTAAACAGTTTGAAATAATGGCAAGAAATGGTGCAACCCATTGGAAGGCAAGTGTCGTAGTATTGCCCGTCCACCAAGCAACCTAAGAGGAGATGACAGTCAGGATGAACCGGCAAGAGGCGAAAAGCCGACTGTCAGATTTTGCCATTAAAGCTCCTTGACCGGCATCCCTGACCAGGGCGACTGCTCTATCAAGGGAAACATATGTGACAGACGCGTCACTATCAGAAATGCCGTCATTAACCGAGTAATCCTTAGGATGTGAAAGGTGGTGAATCAAACGAAACTTTCCGCTCTCCTCCTTCAGTACAATACCTAGCGGCGATACCCGTAGATTGTAAAACGGAGGGGTTGAAAAAGGACACTTAATTCTTCCCAAAGATATTTCTTTTTGAAGCTTCTCAGACAGTATATGGGGGAAATCTCTGGCAGATTTTAGATTTGAAGAAAGACCGGGAAACCTGCTGAAAATGAAAGGAATAAAGAAACCAAAGCGAAGTTGGATCCCTGCCTCTTTATTGGGGTACAGGTTGAGCCAAAGCCCCATCTCGGACACGCTCACTGGAGTCCTTTTTTTCTGATTGACCAGAGGGCATTGTTGGAAACTTTGTGGAGGGGCGGGAACATTTAATGGCTGCATGGGGGGTTCCGCAGGCAGAACACATGTTTATATTTACAGAGTCCGTAAAAACGGCAGTGCCCCTGATTGAAAAGCCAGCATGTGCCCGGTCTGAACGGCCGCTGACTCTGGACCAACGAGGGGGCCAGGGGCTGTTGACTGAAAGGAAGATGAAGCCTTTTGGGCCATCATTAATCTGAGCCATGTATCCGTGGCTTTTACCCCCCCCCCCCCTCCCAATCCCAAATGAGCCTGAAAGGACAAGCGCCTTCTAAAATCCTCATCATAACGCCACCAGGCGCTGCCTCCATGGGACTTGTAAGAATTTATATATTGAATCTATATAAACAAACATCTCTGAGCATCGCTCAGGGTGCCTCTGACCCATGATGCATCCCATAACAAAGGCCTGAAGCCAATTATTCATAGTCCTCGCGACCTTTGGTTTGCGGTCATAAGGTCTATCGGCCACACAGCGTTCCTTGTCAATCGTGTGTTGGTCAGTGGAAACCAGTGACCAAATATCAATGTATTCATTTGACCAAATTTTATTTTGAGTTTACTCATCTAAGTGGGATCCTAATGGGCAAATACCACAGAAGAAAACGTCTTTATGTACGCTAGCAGGGACCTCGCTGAACTAGGGAGTTCTGCATTAACATAAGTGCGTTGACTAAAATTTTTCTACCTGAGGTGGGAGCTACTACCGGTGATGAACCATCCCCCCCCCCAAGCCCCAGAATATTGGTACTCACCGCAGCCTTGCTGAATCGTCGGGACGGGAACCGAAGTGGGAGTGATTATACCATCCTGACGTTGAAGTCCGGGAGCCTTGTCACGGTGCTGTGAATGACTATGTGAACACCCCTGCGAATCAGCTGAAGATTTAGACTACTCGTCCATGGATGACTGAACGCCGGAGCGAGGACCTAGAGCGGTAGCTCCTTCTGGCTGATCTTGAGCTATGTGAAGAATGCCTGGTACACCATTTATGCGACTTTTTAGAATGTCTGTGTGGAATTGGGCTGCAGGAAGTTGAAGGGGATGAAGAATCCGCGGTGCGGGTACCGCGCCCGCAATGGTGGCGATGATGAGCCGGAGATCCTGCACCGGCGGATGGACCAGCAATGGGAATAGATGCCATATCAGAGCCAGAGGGCACCAAAGGTGCTGTGGAAGAGATGATCGGGTCAGGGAATTAGGAAGGGGGGCTAGAACCTGCGGGATGGGTGGGGGCTGTGGGGAGGGTGAGGGTGGTGACGTGGCTAAAATCACTGACTGTGATGGATAGCTGATTGGTAGTGGAGGCTGGGGGGGGGGGGGGTTAATACGCATGAGGGTGCCAGAGGTTGTGGATTACTGGCAGCCGTCTCAGAGGATGAGCTGCAACTAGCATGGCCACCCATGGCTGAAAAAGCATGCTGCTGTTGTAAAATGGGGCAAACTGCGGAGTAAAGAGGGGGCTCTGCAATGCTCTGCAGCATGCAGCGATTATTGGCCTCTTCAAAAAACCTTTGTGAGGGGGGTACTCTTTTACTGGGCTGTGAGGTGGGGACTGGAACTGCCGGCTCTGCAATGCCTGACAGACAGTGTGCAGCAGCCGCGGGTACAGTATGAGGGATGGTGAGCAGCGCTTTATTTGAAATTGGCGCCGAGAATGAGGAGGGAGGGGCCTGCCCTGAGCTGCTGCACACACCGCGTGCAGCAGCCGAGGAAAAAGCATGATGGCGGGTGGGCGGGGCAACGATCAGACCCGGCGCAGGAAGCGCCGTGCATGATAGTGGTGGTGGCAGCTGTATTGCCTTCTATGCATGTAAGGCTTACAGCTGCCACCGCCATAGCGCCCCGCTGTGAGGATGATCTCTCCACCGGCGCACGCACAGCCTTCTTGCGCACCTGCCGGGATGAGTCACCACTGGGGCTGAGTCTCACTGGCGGGCGGATTCGCCGAGCGCGGTCGCTGGTCGCCAGAGGGTTTAGACTGCTGGGGAGGAGGAGCGCCCGGCTCACCAAGTATGCAGGTAAGCCAGGCGTTCCCCCTCTTTTCTGATCTTTTCCCTGCAAGGCTGTCACGGTCTGTCATCTTACCGGTCTCTCACCAGCAGACAACCAGTCTCCGGGTCCCACGCTGTGGGGAGAGACCAGAAAATGACAGACGGGGACATTTATAGGAAAGGGAATGGGAGGAGGACAGGAAACAGGGGACCATTGGGCAGGCCAGAACCGGAGGAGGGGACATGGGAATACAGGGGATTTTAACCCAATATAGCAGGGCACCTCAGTCAAAGGCATCTGACTAAGGATCAGACTGCCCTGCAGGTGTGCCACGTTATATATGTTACAGCACTGTTCTGCTTCATGCAAATTATTACAAATTACTTGATGATATTGGATATGTGGATTCTACAAAACTGTGCAGCCACAATATAGCAGAAAGCCACTGTGGCTTTTATAAAAAAAAAAAGCTGCTTTGCAGCCACACCTTGGCCATGGGCTAGCGGCACCAACTGTTTTATGGGTCCAAGTTTCATTATTGCATGTCTTGGGCATATTTCTCTCAGGTGTAGTGTTATCATGGCTTTGTGGGGATCCATTTTTATCAAATACGGTTATACCTCCGAATATACACATACACCTGCTAATATTCATGTCAAGTACCTGTAAGGTGTGCAGGGTGGTAGTCATGGGCGAGGGACTGCGGTGTTCCCACACCCTGGCACCCTACAAATAAACTGTGTCACGATTCTCCTGTGCTATGTGTGTGGTGTGTAACGCTCACATTTTGGTTGCAGGCCTGTGCTTGCTCCGATTCTTCAACTTCAGCAACCATCGCACACACACATCAGAGGACACCCAATTCGTTTTATAATAGAAAAGTTTACTTAACTGTCCATCTTCATGAAATTGAAGCATGCAGTATTGGGCACAAACTTTTCTGTTCCCACAGTCCATAACACAGCACGTTTTTGTATCTGCTGTCCGCTCCCCCTGAGCTATCCCTTTCTTCATTGGCATCTCTGGTCCCTGGGATACTCCGTCCGGCTCCGCAGCTTCCATGAGTCTCGTCCCAGCTCCCTTATGCAATTTCCCTGTCCAGCTCTCTCTCATAGGAAGATGAGACGCGCTTCTCAGTGCCTTGGTTTGGCCATAGAAACCCGGACGTTCCAGGAATGTTTGCTGAAGTTTGTGGCTGACTTATCCATGCTGCTAAACAGCCTGTGCGCTTCATGTCCTCCAGCCCTCTGGCCTCAAACTACTGCCATCTCTTCTCTCAATGTAATCTTTCCCTCTAACTACCTTTAATCAGGAAGTGCTCCTCTTGTTAACTATTCTTTCTCCCTCCCAAGTTGGGGCAGTTCCTGAACGTTTAACTGTTCCTATCCTGTGCATCTTACTTCCTACTTCTAATGTGCCCTCAACTGCACCTTTCCCATTCCTAATCTATACCAAATGCTATAGCTATGTCCTATACTTAACCATAGATTTTCCCTATATGTTATACGTAAGGAACATTATACATTCATCACATTACACTCACTGTGCACCTTAGTGCCTATAAGGTTCTATGCACAATAAAACCACATTACTCATACAATGCAATTCACGAATGTCATCTTCAGGGGAAGAGGCTAATGACTATCCCTGTCACACACTTACATACCCCTCAAGAAATTAGGAGGCAGATTGTCATTGGGCACGCTTAGCTGTGCAGCTTCAGTGTGTGCCTGTAACTCTAAGACAGCATGTGATAAGTATTCAAATCAGGAAAGCAGCTTTCCATTTGTCTGTACCAATCTTATTAGCCGCATACAAATAACAAACAAATAAATGTTACCTTTAGACCAACCTTGAAGAGTAAAATGGACTTCAAAGAAGGGGAATTTCAACAGCTTTAGCCCCTTTAAAGGGGTTTTCCTACGAACGAAAGTTCATTTTAATCAATCGTTCTTGGAATAATAACTTCCACAATTGGATGTGTTTAAATAAAATGTTCCTGTGCTGAGATAATCCTATAAATGTGTCTCTGTGTAATGGCTGTATCTCACCGTGTACATCATACCACAGCTCCTGGGCAGGGGAGGATGCCTCTTAACAGCAACTGGAGCAAGCGCTAATAGCTGCTTTTAACCCCTTGAATGTTGCTCAATCACTGACATCAGCATTTAAGCTGCGCGATCATGTCTGGGTGTCCGCCATGTTCCCTTTGTGATGCGACCGCAGTGTTGCCATTTATGCCTGTGTAGGCTGCGTTTCATAGAAGACCAAGATTAGGACTATATACTGCAATACAGTATGCACATTGTGGTCGGACGGCTCGCTCGGCCACTTCTGGAAGTAGACTCAGGAACCCGGGTTTTCTTTACAGGCTTTATTAACAGCATAAAGCCCTGCACTCCAGCAAAATAAATACAGCCTTACTTAGCTAAACAACAAAACAAAAGATAAACTGTAGTACAGTCCATATATGTGTGTGCGGGGCGTCCACACAGGTTACGTCCAGCCTTCAGCTCCCTCCTGAGCTATGGCTGTCCAGTCTGGAGACCTCGCCTCTCCAAACACAACAGAAAAAAAACAGGACTGAACATTTAAAGGATGCTCAGCCACACCCTTTAAGTGAGTTAACCCACCAGCATATAACATGCTGGCAGAAAGTCCACTAGTTTCAGTTCACACAGGCTAGCAACCTGCGTGGCACATGCCTCCCCTCATATACCATACAAGTGACTCTGTCACAACATTTACAGTGTATATTTTTACATATATTAAAAAAACACTGGTCACTCCACAACCCATCAAAAAATGTAATAGGTGAACAAAAACGTAGTATTTACCTCAAAATGATACCAATAAAATGTAAATGAGTTAGGCACACAAAAGACGAACTCCAACAGAAAAGTTATGGCTCTTTGAAGAAGGGGAAGAAAAAAATGAAACTTAATATGAACATTGGTGCTCAAAATGCACAACATTCCAGTTAATTTTCAGTTTTGTAGCTCATGGATACACTACCACCCTGTGCACAAAGCCTGGATGCTATGAATACATGACTTAGAAGCTACTAGGGCTGTAATGGTGTTGTGTATGGCTATACGCTTAGTCTAGGAAAACGAGCACTGCTGTTAGTACTTTGGTTATGTATGTGATGTTCCAGATGTTTGTGTATTATGTGTCTTATTGTCATAATTTTTTTTTTTTCTTTTATATGTTTTAAGTCAGTTTTTTTTTGTGTCTTTTGACTTGTACATTTTTCAGGCTTGGCTTACAGAGGTTCACGAATTTGCCCACAAGGATGTGGTCATCATGCTACTCGGCAACAAGGTATTGGTAACTTCCTGCTACTCTGCAGATCTCTGAATTGTGACACCCACTCGCCTCCCAAGCCTACTCTATGTATACGTGACATGTCTACCTCCTGCCACACGCACTTTATTATTACACATACTTATAGTTGAAGAACACTGTTATATACTGAACCAAATTGCTCACGAATTTCCAAGGGCCGCTTTCAGCTGCTGGGGAAGAACCAAACAACAAATATTCCAAAAAAAAGAAATTAAGCATTACACCATGACTATTAAATAGCAGCATGGTTAAAGGCTGTGCACACTTTTGCTAGCATTGTTTCCTTGCCGAAATGCAAACAAAATATGGAGTATACAGCTCATACCCAGATTCTGGTCAATGCAGCTCCATCTCCATCTGATCCCGTAATCATACATGCTTCTTGATGACCTACTCATCAGCACTGTAACAGTTTCTATCACAGTTTGCACAGCTGTGTACCTGTTGGGTTACATCGATCAGACTACGCATCCCTGGGTAAATCTACAAGGCAAGTTTGTCCCAAATTGTAATTAATACATTTTTTTTTTTTTATCAAAATGCATAGCCATCTAACCACGTCACAGTGTACCTTATATGGGTGGTCCCTATAACTAATGTCCTACCTCACTGTGCCAAACCAGGTCTCTTCTAAATTGGGGACGTGAGGGGAAACCAGGCATGGTCCATAATTAAAACCTTGCTGGGAAAGATGTGTAGATAAGGGTGCTGAGCCTGGGAGGTGGTTCCACACCCCCAATGTACACTACAAAAAAGCCCACACACCTTTATTAGTATTAAATTAACGTGTAGGTACTTATATGCAATGTGGTCAATGTTAATTAAGTACCTCACTTGATAGATAGAGATAGAGATAGAGATAGAGAGAGAGATATATATATATATATATATATATATATATATATATATATATATATATATATATATATATATATATATATATATATATATATATTAGAGAGATATATATATATATATATATATATATATATATATATTAGAGAGAGATATATATATATATATATATTAGAGAGAGATATATATATATATATATATATATCTCTCTAATATATATATATATATATATCTCTCTAATATATATATATATATATATCTCTCTAATATATATCTCTAATATATATAGCAATAGTGGAATTCAAGTATTCATTAATGATTATTATTATATCCGCACATACTGATTTTGTGCAGAGCCACAGGTATCCTGCAGCAAAATCATGGACACTTTGATGGTGGACTTTCACAGAGAAAATATGATGAACAATATAAGGTTGTCCAAAAATATATATAGTAATAGAAAAATTAGCACCTTTAAAAAATTAGAAAATCTTTTACTCATTTAAAACATCCAAATAGCACCACAAAGCTATACATATAAATAGGGGAAACAAGAGGATCTTGTTATAAAAAAAAATAAATAGGGTAGGAAGCGGAAAGGGCACCTACAGAATATGCCTGTAAGATCCTAATTACTGAGTTGCCCCTACCTGAGCCACAGAGGTTGCCACCATAAAATTGTGTAATGGCGCCCCTGCTCAACATCGGCTAAGCGTTGTTCCCTAATGAGGAACCTAAAAGGTTAGAAAATTAAATGGCATTAAATATTTAGTCTATTGATAATGGCCTGTGAGTATCAATTAGGACAGCATGCAGTATATAATCATAGAATATACCGCCTTAATATAAAGGAGTCCATTTTTACAAAACTATATTACCACCTTGACACATTTCCCTCGTGAGATCATGTTCATCAGGAGGGAAGTCTTCAGTCCTATATACGTAGGACAAAGCAGGAGGAGACCAGATGAGGAACTCTACCTATATACTGTGTATTGTTCGGTTGAGCATTATCAATAGACTATAAAGTAATTAGGGAATACTGGGGATTAGCCTATATTGAGCAGGCGTGACATTATGCAATTTTAGGATGCCAATCTTTGCAGCTCCGGTAGGAGAAACTTAGTATTGGGGTCTTACAGGGATAATATAGCTGTCATTTCCCCTTCCTACCCTGTTGTTTTGAGTTTTTTTAGGGGATCCTCTTGTTCCCCCTATTTATATGTATAGTTCAGTTTTTTTTGTGCTGTTTGGGTGTTTTCAATGAGTCTATTTCCTAAAAATTTACAATTATTTTTTTAAAGCGGTAATTTTTATGTTGCTGTAGATTTTCCCTGATGGGAAAGAGAAAATCCATAACAGATCTGTGTGCTTTCTGGATCAGAAATTGACATACAGCAATATTTACACCTTTTTTACTTTTCCTTGAGGGAAAAATTTGTCAGCATGTGAATACCTGTTATAATTTCATCCACATGTCGGCTACTCTAAACTATGCAGGTAAAGTCTGTATCCTCTCTGATCCAGCCGAAGGGAGGAGAGAATGATTAGTAATTTTACTACAGAGCTCCAATCAGCTGGTCATGGAGGGTTAGATGAGCCGGATGGGACTATGCTGTCACATTCTGATTCTTTCTGATACAGTATTGATTTGTTATATTCTGGCTTTCAGTGTGACGTAAACAGTGGGCGAGTTATTCGAACAGAAGATGGGGAGACTTTGGCGAAGGTACTGTATGTAAATGTCTGAACACAATATAAAGGGTTATTCATCGCCTAAAATAACAAAAAACACAAAACTAAACCTTTACAGTGTAGTTTTGAAACAGAGCTGATTCTCTTATTCATACATACACTTTTTATCTTTTTGCTGGAGTTTCTTATTGTTCTCTATTCCTAACCAGAGTTCAGAATAGAAGTATGTATTCAATTTATGGATAAATGCAGCTACTGCAGGCATATGATATATTATATGTAAAGGGTTCATTGATGCATTTTATACTAAACATGAGTGACAGCCTTCCATTCTAGTTTGTCTGGCCACGGGTCCAGTGTAATAAGTACCTATGATCGGCTTTCATTGCTGGAAGAAATCACTACTAGCCATACAGTAATTGCCCCTGCATTGTAGATAAGCCAGGTCCATCAAAGCAACAGCCCTTATTTTGTTAGCAGCTTCCTACTGACCATTGGATCCCATTTAAAGGGAATGTGTCAGTAGGCTCAACCCTCCTAAGCTGTCTGTATCGGCATGTATTTCATAGGAAGCTGAATAACATGATACCTTGATATCTGCAATCGAATGTCTTATTCCAGAGAAATCCACATTTTTTTTTTCTTGTATAAACCTTCCTATGATCTACATGCACATATAGATAGCCTAGGAGGATTAACCCTACTGACAGATTCCCTTTATTGCATACGAAAATTTGTCTTTGCCTAATAGCATCCCACTATCTCCACTTTGCAGACCTAAAGCCAGCAAAGCTTATTGGGAGATTTCAGCAGAATTTTTAGTGCAGTACAGATGTATAATACAGGCTGTAACTTGTGATCAGTTTAAAGATGAGCACAATAAAGCATTTACAGTATTACTCATTTTTTTTAGGTTGATTAAGTCTATAATAACGAAATGCAGTTCCAAGGTGAACTTAAGCTTTAAATTAAACACATAGCTGTGACTTATTCTTAAAAGCATATGACTGTGAACTATATTATCTATATATTGATTCTTAATCCTTAGGAGTATGGCATTCCTTTCATGGAGACAAGCGCAAAGACGGGTGTAAATGTCGAACTTGCATTTATGGCTGTAGCCAAGTAAGTATGTTAGGTGGCTGTGGTGTGATGGATGTGTGTAAGTGACTCTAGTACATATGGTAATCACACAAGTAAGTCATTGGATTTGAAAAAAAATTTTCATGCTCAAATTTTGGAAATTCTTATGTTTTCTTATGTTCTGATTTTAAAAGATCACCTCATTTTTCTATTAACATCACATATGGATTTTGCACAGAACGCGCGTGAAATTACATACAATGAAGAATCTTTATTGTACCAAAAAAATGTACACCATATTATATATAAAAATTTATTGAATATTCTGCAACTTTATTGGAAATGAATTCTTGCACCGCTTACTTTTCTCTTCAAAGCTTCTCTTGATATCTTTTCTCTTATAGAAGGCCTGCGGATCTTCTCTGTGAAGCATCCAGCAGTAGTCCCCCATCATGTTCACGTTTCATCTACCTTCATATTGTCGTTCCATCTCCTTGATATCCTGATGAAATCTTTCTCCTTGCTCTTCGCTAACAGCACCAATGTTTTCAGGAAAGTAGTCCAAATGGGAATGTAAATAATGTAACTTCAAATTCATCAGACAACCCAAGGCTTTGAAATGTTTCAGCATGGACTTAAATTTTTGGATCTTTGTTGTTTCCTAGAAATTTCTTCACAACTTCTTTAAAAGAATCCCAAGCCCTTTTCTCAACAGCCTTCATTTTTGTTTCGAACACGTCGTCCTTTGTTTCCTAATATGCGGACCCACAAAAATGCTTTCTTTCAGTTTTGCTTCAGACAGTCCCTGAAACTTATTACACATGTACTTAAGTCTCTCCTTCTTTCAGTAGAGCTTTCACAAACTGCTTCATGTGGAGTGATGGGTGGCAGGAGAACTTTTAGTGAGATCAATGAAACTTTTGCAACTGTGTTCTTGAGTCCAGGTTGCAAAGATGTTCTCATTGCCCAACTTTTTTGGCTCCAGTGATGAGTCCTATCTCAGCTGTCCCATTGACACAAAAATCAAGGGTACTTCATGTATCCCTGCTGCCCAAGGAGCAAAAGGACAGAACATTCACATCACCACATATTGACCATCCTTGATTCTTGTTAAGTTTCTTGAGAATTCATGACTTTCCTTCAAGTGCACAGAATGCCCTACAGGCACGGAAGTGTGGCGCCCCTGAGGGTTGTCACCACAGAGGTACTGCACCTCACCCAGAGGTGTGGTGTCTCCCTTCTCTCAGGTAAGGTGGGAGTTCTGCACGGAACCCCAAACACCTGCATCCAACACTACACAGCTCCAGGCCGGCTGGAGGGGCAACATGCAGAGCGCAGCTGCTGAGCCCTGACTCTGGCTGGAGTGGGGGGAACCCAAAGGTAGGGAGAACCAGTAGTGGGTGTGGGTGGAGGAAGTAGTTAGGGGGAGCACTTCGGTAGGAGTATAAAATAGGGAAGCCATCTTTAGGGTAGTGGTTCCGTGGAGTTAGGGAGCAGTTCAGAAGAACAGCTCGGGACAGTTCAGAAGAACAGTCCGGGAGCAGAGTCTCATTAGGAGATCTGCTCCACAAGTAGGGCCAAGTCAGGAGGCCCAGGAGGGGAGCAGGGAGTAGGCTCCGTTCTAAGAAAGGATCCTAGGGGGTACGGCGCATGCAGGACGGCACCCGTACGCCCCGCATCTGTCAGAAGACAGAGGGATCGCAGCCGCATTCTAGTCCCCTGAGGGTCAAGCAAGTCTGTGTAACTCCGACGGACAGGAGGGATTTCAGAGTATCCGAACAGGACTGAGAGTGGGCAGCGCAGAGCAGGAGGGAGAAAGACCAATGTGAAAAATAGGAACACGAGAAGGTGGGGTTCTGCCAGGTATTCCCAAGCTGTCTGAGGAAGGATTGAACCCCTGCCCGGTGAACGCAGCGCGACGCGGGAAGCCTGCACCTGTTCAGTGCACCTGTGGACTGTCTGAAGAATTGTGAGTAAAATCTCGGATGACTGCACTGTACTGCCTCTGTCCATTCTTTCATCGGCGCCATTGTTCCCCCTGCACTACAACGCACAGCGCAACCCACGCTATCTCACTATACTGCCCTGAGGCCTGCTCCACCTGTGGGGAGCTGACCCATCACAAGCTGCCCTAACATCTGCCTCAGAGGACTGCTGCAGCGCTGGTGATCCTCACCAGACACCACAGGTGGCGTCACAAACTTTCTAAAAATAACCCCTTTTTGCACTGACCGCCCTGGGTCACGGATTGGGCCAGCCACCGTGATATTCCCCGCCAACCGGCGTCCAGAGGCCCGGCTGCCGAGTACCCCACGGCCCTGGGGGTGCGTCAGAAGCATGCTTTGTCATTGTTCAGTAGCACAGCTTTCAGACTTATTTTTGGATGAATCCATAGTCTCCACTCGCTCACATTGTATTCGATGTTAATTTTTTCCATCAGACTTAGGAGCATCACTGCAATACACTAGAGCACAGTCTTGAGAAAAGTATGGAAGGAATTCCTTTTCTCTGCTTCTGTACCATGAAAAACGGGTACCAGGAGCTAGCAGGTTCTTTTCCTTTAGTCTAGAGTCTAAAAGTTCTGTGGAATGTTTAGGAAGGTGAAAGTCCTTGACTAAATAATTTAATTTGGGCTGTGAAAAAAAGCTGTCGCTCGTTGGAACTAGCATGACAGTCTTCATCAGAATACTGCTCTTCATGTTCTGAATCAGGTGTATCTTCACGTTTCTCCGGAGGTGAAGGCACAGGGTGAATCGCTGACGGGAGGTCCGGGTATATGATTTCCTTGTTATTTTTAAGGTTAAATCCCTCCATGTTGCACCTACAAAAGTATCACTATGATTTTGTGGTTCCCTCCAGTTCATAGACATGCTAAAGCGCTCTTTCTTCCCTTTAGATCACTGTCGTAGTCCTTCTACACAAACAGAACACACTACATGTGGAGCCCACAACTTGTCCTGATCACCTCGTTTTACTCCATAATACACTTTTCTAATGAAGTCCTTAATGTTCCTTTGCTTCTTCACTACAAAACAACTGTAAATGTAGCAAAAATTGTTGGGTGGATTAAGCCACCATCTTGTAGCCATTTTGATCATGTTATTAGAAACTGAAGCCTAATTCACCACAACCACTAAATACTGAAAGGAATTGTTGGCACACCACCACAGTCTTATGAATTGTCTAAAAGAAAATCTGCCTTTTCTCCCCATAGCAAACAATCAGAATGCAGCTTTCAGTTCTTATACTGCTGAGGTAAAATGAAAGATATGCTATAGACACCACCACACTCTTTGGAAGCTGGGTTCAGAAAATCTTCACAGCAGGCAATCGCAACACAGTCCTTAATTTCTAACCAATCTAATGACCCCAAAATCATCCAGCAAAGGTCACTGTACGTGATGGAATCTTTTAGATATTTTTATGGAGTTCAGCGATCGAAAGTATATTAAAATCACCTCTTACTTTTCAAACAATTTTACCCTTGCAGATCTGTGTAATATTTCTGTATAGTTACCATTTTGTTGAAATTTTAATATAAAAAAAAAAGGCAAGTAAAACATATCCCATATACTTTAGCGGTAAGCCTTCAGTGCCCTAAGTTTTCTTTTTTAATATTTCACTGCCAGAGTGGTATCACCAATGTATGTTCCCTATGTGTAGAAGAATACTTACCCGCCGCCGCCGTCTTCTGCTGTTCTCTTTGCCGATCCCGGCCTCTTCTGCTAGTTGTGAGCTGCCCGATCACTCCCAGTAATCCATTTTTTTTTAATAATCACTGGGGCTTTTTTAGACTCTAATTTCCTGTTTCAGTACATAGCCACAATAGTCAGACCCCAACCCAACCTTTTGTACTGAAGTATGGTGTATATATTAAGCCTACCCAGCGATGTCGGCACTGACTCTCCCGGGGATCGTGTAACATTCACCTGATCCCTGCGGCCAATCGGTGCTGGCTTCACTCTCCCCGCCTTCAGACAAATTGCTTCCATTCGGAGGAAGTGAGAGCTGCTGCTGCTCTTTCTCTGGATGTATCTGATGACATGACAATCCCCAGGAGAGCCATTGCCGACACCTCTGAAACAGCGGAGTGAATATACTGTAGGTGGTGTTTTACAAGAGGGTAACATGGGGATTGAGAAGAAGTAAAACAGTATCTCACACATGTCAATTTAAAGTATCCAGAACATTTTCCTCATTGTGTCCTTTTATTTTCCTATGCAGGGAGTTGAAGCAAAGATCTAGTAGTCCAGATGACCGTAAATTCCAGATCCACCAGTACATTGAGTCACAAAAAAAGAAAAGCAGCTGCTGTGGACTCCTCTGATTTGTGTTTTTAATTATGATCTAAGCAATTCCGGGTCAGGAAGTGTTCTTTTGGTCCAGAATTGACTGTAGAGTTAAGGACATATAATGACCCAATGAAACTCAGTTTGTTGGATACCCTGATGCCTGGAGTGGAAGCCCCTCCGTGATTGTTTACTCAGAACTCACAGGAACCTTGTTGCCTTTTGAGTCTTCTCGAAAACGTCTAAGGAATCTGTTGTGTTTCCTCTTGCATGGAATTCAATGACAGACCTCATTTAGATAAAAACCCTTCCTGCTGCGCAAGAATACTGTGCCAAAATCGTTTACACGGACAAAGGTTGTATAACAGATGGCATTATGACGTACCACGTGTTATCAATCAATAGCCTCCTGGTACTGTCATAGGTTGCACAACTCAGATTTGTTTACAAGGTATGAAGAATTCCTCTGATTTTTATCCTTACTTAGAGACCTTATTATCATAAGTTTCCTAGGATTTTAAAGAAATTGGAGGAAACTGTATATGCTGAATACATTTACTGCAATATTTTCATGTAACCTGTTCACTCTCGAGTATCACCCATTGGCTGTTTACACATTGAGCGCTAGTTGTGGGTATTTCCATAACTGCAATTTTTAATGGCTTTATAATAAAATTTGCTTTTGTTATTTACACTTTGGGTATATGTTGTGTGTTTTTTTTTTTTTTTCCGTTTGTTTTTGGCTAGATACAGACAGATAAGTACATAATATTGCGGATGTAAGCTAATGGAAAACACTTAAAGGGAACCTAACAGCTGATCGGATAGCATGTACGTATTGGTCACTGCCTGTATATCTCAGCCGGGTATGACTGACTAAAACACTGCAGTTTTTCACAGAAAAAAAATGGTTTAAATACCGCCGTGGGCTGAGCAATACGGGTGTCTAGTCAAACAAATGGGTCCCTGGTAGCTTCTCACTGCCCAACTCCCCTTGAGTGACTAGTTTCTCCCTGCATGTGTGTATAGAAAGAGAGCGGTCACTCCTGGGGAGTGGGCAGGGAGAAACCGAAACCATTGGGGACCCACCTTTCCACATAGACACCCATGTGGCTGTCTCCTGTGACTTTTAAAAAGACTGTTTTTGTTTTTCTCTGAAATGCAGCAGCATTCAAAGAGCAACCAGTCCATTTTTTAGGACCCTAAAGTGCTCCTCCAGAAGTGAAATCAGGTTTTAAAGTTGTCTGGAAGTTGTATTATCTACCTATCTGCACCCACCCTTGGACTATTGACAGGTCTGAGGCCATGTACCAGAGCGAACAACCTCTCAATCAGCCAGGGGAGGGCGCTGCTATGTAGGAAATACAGCATGAGGTTTAGAAGCTAGAAGTGCATCATCACGCTCTAATGCCCTTCCCGTTGCAACTTCAAAACGTGATTTCTCGCTGCTGAAACAGTGCTTTGGGGTCAACAAAGAGCTCAAATGGCTCATCTTTTAAGAGCGACACAATCCTATTAAAGTGACTCTGTCAGCACAAAATGACTGTTCAAACCAAGTACAGGCGCTCGATGCTTCACGGCTGAGTCAATCATTTAAACACGCCTTCCAACCTACTTGTTTTCCATCTACCTCCTCCTTTCTCTTGCTCTAATGAAGCTAGAGCTATCAATCAAATAGGATGGTTGCGATGGATGGAAAACAAGCAGGTGGAAAGGTGTATTTAACCACTTTACAGACTGGGGCGTATTAGTACGCACCAGGCTGTCACCCCCTGTTCAGCGCGGGCTCTGGCGCTGAGCCCACACTGAACCGGGCACTTGTCAGCTGATTATTACAGCTGACATGTGCCCGCAACAGCTGCGGGTGGAATCGCGATCCACCCGCGGCTGTTAACATGTTAAATGCCACTGTCAATCTCTATAGTGGTCGGCGCTCATGGCGCAGGAGCATTTCTGCTACATAGAGGTGATGAGCAGATCACCTCTATGTAGCAGAGGCGATCGGACAGTTGCTGCTTCTAGTCTCCTATGGAGAATATAGAAGCAAGCAAAAAGTGAAAAAAAAGTTTTTAAAAATATTAAAAAAAATAAGTTTAAATCACCCCCCTTTCGCCCCATTCAAAATAAAATAACTTACACATATTTTGTATGTGTTTTTTTTTTTTTTATCGCTACGTTCAGAATCGCCCGATCTATCAATATGAAAAAAGAATTAATCCGATCGGTAAACGGCGTAACGAGAAAAAAATTCTAAACGCCAGAATTACATTTTTTGGTCGCCACAACATTGCAATAACGGGTGATCAAAACATTGGGTCTACCCCAAAATGGTATCAATAAAACTTCAGCTCGGCACACAAAAAATAAGCCCTCACCTGGCCCCAGATCCCGAAAAATGGAGACGCTACGGGTCTTGGAAAATGGCGCCTTTTTTTTTTTTTAGCAAACTTTGGATTTTTTTTTCACCACTTAAATAAAAAAGAACCTGTACATGTTTGGTGTCTACAAACTCGTAATGACCTGGAGAATAATAATGGCAGGTCAGTTTTAGCATTCAGTGAACGTGGTAAAAAAATAAAAAAAACATCTGTGGTATTGCAATTTCACCGCACTTGGAATTTTTCCCGTTTTCCCGTACATGATATGGTAAAACCAGTAATGTCGTTCAAAAGTACAACTCATCCTGCAAAAAATAAGCCCTCACACGGCCATATTGACCAAAAAATAAAAACGCTATGGCTCTGGGAACAAGGGGAGCAAAAAACGAAAATGCAAAAAACTGAAAATCCCAGGGTTGCGAAGGGGTTAAATGATTTACCCCACCGTGAAGCACAAAATGACTGTTCAAACGAAGTCCTGGTGGTGGTAAAAGCTTCTAACAGGTTCCCCTTTAAAGGGTTAATACTTCCAATAGGTGGCTATAAAGTTCCTGTCATCTCTGAAGAGGATTGTATGAAGAGGCAGGATTTGCACAAGCGTACATCTATAGAAGATCTGTGTGTCACACCCACGCCGCTAGGTTCAGATAGGGCGAGGCGGGTTTCATGAATTCGTTGGAATCCTGGGGGAACCATTACTCAGGGTGACCATAGGCTGCAGCTTCTCTCAGGCACACGATAGATTCAATTGCTGACCAGACACATCTGACGCATCTTTTTCAACAGGTTAACAGTGGAATTTAATCTGAAGCACGACCAGTGCAATTCAGGGATATTATAGCAACAATCTTCATTACAGTGCAGGCACAGGAACGTCAGTCTCTTTAGTAGCATAATTCAGCACAGATTAGATCTCTTGGCAGCACACTTCTATGCATAAACAGCAGGATTTCCCTTCACAAGGACTCGCTAGTACACAGCATTCTTTATCCTGCATGGAGATGGAGGGGGGAGGGTTTGATGAGGGAGATGATCCCTGTGACATGATTCCTTCCAGTCATTATCTTTTCCCCTCACCCATGACAGCACACCTTGAGAGAGGGATCCGCCTCACCAAGGACAGGAAACCGTCTGAAATAAAAGGGCGGTACCTCTCCCTCGCTTCAGTTGGTTTACTGTCCTTGATGGAAACCTGTCTGACGAAAGGTGTCCTACTTACCTGGGCCTGTTCCGGTGTGGAAGAGCGGGCACCAGCCTGTGCACCGGGTTCCAGAAGCGCCATCAGCGGTTCCCTGGAGCCGTGTCCAAGCGGGCGCAGGCGGTGAGGAGGGCTCCGGCTCCCCGCAGACCGCTGCGCTGTCCTCTCCCTGCCGCAGGCTCCTGTCTGGTCGCACGCCGGGAGCAGCATCTTCCGGGTGTGACGCGCCTGACGTCATGGCGCGGTGCACGCTGGGAGAGGCGTGCCCGATGACGTTGGAGGGCGGCACCCGGATCCAAGATGGCGGCGCTCTGTAAGCGCTTGCTGGCAGGTTTTTTAAACTTCGGCCTGTGTGTGCCAGGATGGGGGAGGACACAAGAACCAGAGGAGGTCTGGATGTGCCCTATTTAAGGTGGTGGGGTTGTCCTGGTGAAACGCTGCCTATACTCTTGTGGTGTAGCAGCTATGGCAGACCAGGACAGCCAGGAGCAGCAGCAGCTGACCCCTCGATCTCATCAACGCCAGCGGAAGAAGCAGTCGGACACCTCGCACACGAACGGCCGCTCCAGCAACCGCAGCGGCAGCAGGAGAAGTAAGGTGTCGGACGCTTCAGGGCCATCCAGAAGGGATTCATCTTATGTCTCGCCACAGCCTCCAAATCCGGTACCCTTTTGTGACTTCAGGGGTGAGTGATCTTCGTGAATGTCACTTAATAGTAATGGAAAGTTATGTGCTTCATTCCTTAGGAACCTAAGAAGAGTAGCGCCAAAAAGCACAGGGTTTGCGCCTTATGCCAGGCCCCCCTTTCCATAGATTGGCAGAAACAGCTTTGTGCAAGCTCTATTAACCAAACCATAGCGGAGAGCACCCCGGATTTCGCTTCTAATTTGAGGTCCGTAATCCGTTCAGAGGTTCAGGATTCCCTGAAAGGCTTACTAAAGGGGGAAAAAAAGAATCCATAAAGCGATCTCCTCCGACTATGATTTATCCTCCCAGTCAGAGGATCTTTGCCTCAGTGATTCAGCATCCTCCTCTTCATCAGACAGTGGTAGGCCCTGTTTCCCTATTGATACTGACAAGTTGGTCAGAGCGGTCAGATCTACCATGGGATTGAGGGAGGAAAAGGCAGCCAGGTCCCTGGAAGACATTGTTCGCAGGCCTGGAGGAAAAAAAGAGACGCTCCTTTCCAGTAAATCCTAAAATTTAGACCCTTATAGACCGGGAATGGAGGAAGCCGGAGAAATCAGGAGTGTTACCCTAATCCTCTAAAAGGAGGTACCCCTTTGAGGATAGTGTCTCTGGGTCCTGGGACAAAATTCCTAAAGTTGATGGGTCTGTCGCCCGATCATCCAAAAAATCGTCCCTACCCCTGGAAGATTCGGGCAGTCTAAAGGATGCTCTGGATAAAAAGGCAGATTCCTTCCTGCGTCACACCTGGGAGGCAGCGGCAGGGGGCCTGAAGCCAGCGGTAGCAGGCACTTGTGTCGCTAGGTCACTTATGGTGTGACTTCAGCAATTAGGAGACCAGATCAAGGATAAAAAGATATCCAGAGATAAAATCCTCTCCAATCTGCCTTTGCTACAAGCAGCATCTGCTTTTCTGGCCGACTCCTCAGCGGATTCAGTTAAACTCGCTGCCAGGTCTGCAAATTTGTCTAATGCCAGACGAGCCCTATGGCTCAAGGGTTGCCCAGGAGACCTACAATCTAAACATAAGCTATGTTCCCTTCCTTGTAATGGTAAACTCTTGTTTGGCCAAAAACTGGACAAGCTTTTGGAGAAGGCTGGCGACAGAGCGGTTTCCCAGGGTTCACGGGGGACACAAAAAGGTCCTATTTTCAGAGGAAGAGATATAACCGGGGTCGCCCTCCGGGAGAAAGAAAAAGATGGGAGCCCAGATCTAAAAGGACTCTGGTTACATGTTTGGAGGACCATCCTCCAGTACCAAAAAATCTCCCCAATGACGTGAGGCTAGAGGTCGGGGGAAGGCTTTCCCATTTTATCCCAGCTTGGGAAGCCATCACTTCAAATCCCTGAGTGTTGAGTATCATAAAGAACAAGCTAAAGATACGCTTCAGTCAGGTCCCTCACCAAACCTTCATGATGACCTCCAGGAGGAAGTCCAGGGAGGGGCAGATGGCCCTAGAATCTGAAGTGTTAGACTTAGTCAACAAGCAGGTCCTTCACGAAGTTCCAGATTCACAATGGGGATGGGGATTTTATTCCCCCCTGTACGTGATAAAAAAACAAAACAAATGGGTCCTTAAGGACCATTATCAACCTTTAAAAGTCTAAATCAGCTGATAAACAACCAGACTTTCAAGATGAAATCAGTGAACTCTGCAGTAAAACTCCTACACCACAATTGTTTCATGGCAGTTATCGACCTAAAAAATGCCTACTATCACGTCCCAATCCATCCAGACTACCGGAAGTACCTAAGGGTAGCCCTGTTCATCCAAGGGCAATTGAGACATTTCCAATTTACTGCCCTACCTTTTGGACTCTCGATAGCACCGAGAGTGTTTACAAAGGTTATAGCGGAGGTGCCAGCTTTTCTCCGAATCAAAGCCGTGGTGATTGTTCCCTGTCTGGACACTTTCTGATAATAGGGGAATCGGAGGACCACTGTTCCTCTCAACTTTTAGAGGTCAGGACAGCTTTACATCAGCTAGGGTGGTTAATAAATATTCAAAAATCAAAACTATCCCCCTCAAGGACTCTGATCTTTCTGGGCTTGACCCTTGACTCCAATCCTGTTTCCTCCCGGAAGACAAGGTTTGCAAAGTAATCAGCCTGGTCTCAAGGGCCATAAAGTCTCCCGTGATGTCCTTGAGAGAAGCAATGTCCCTACTAGGCTCCATGACTTCCTGTCTCCCGGCAGTCAAATGGGCCCAGAGTAATATGAGGCTTCTTCAGTAGGAGGTCCTGTCAGCACAAAAATCCTTCAACGGGCATTTAGAAAAAAAGACTATCTTTCTTTGGAGACAGTAAACTCCCTCTCCTGGTGGACAAACAGGGAGAATCTGACCTCAGGCTTACAGTGGTCCAGACCAGTCGACCATACAATTACAACAGATGCAAGTGGCTCCGGCTGAGGGGGTCATCTAGCAGATCTCTCAGTTCAGGGGCTCTGGCTACGTCACAAAATAGAAGAGTCATCGAACCTAAAGGAGCTTTTGGCAGTAGAGAAATCTCTGATAGGTTTCCTTCCCCACATACAGGGTCGCCATGTCCAGATCAGGTCCGATAATCGGACGACAGTGGCGTATATAAATCACCAGGGAGGAACAAGATCTTGCTCCCTTATGGTAGTGGCAAACAGAATCCTGCATCTAGCAGAACAGCATCTCCCATCCCTCAGTGCTCTTTACATCTGGGGGGTAGAAAATTCAAGGGCAGATTTCCTCAGTCGCCACACTTTAAGACAAGGAGAGTGGGCTCTAAACCCGATTAGTCTTCCAACAAATTTTCCAGCTATGGGGGTCATGGGACATAGATTTGTTCGCCACCAGGGCGAACAGGAAGGTGGAGAGATTCTGTTCACTAAATCCAACAGAGAATCCCTATGCTGTGGATGCTCTCCAGATACCCAGGAAGTTCGGGAAGGCCTACGCGTTTCCACCGATAGTAATGATCCCGGCAGTTGGGAGGAAAATTCGGGAGGAGGGGGCAAGGATAATTCTGATAGCCTCCTTTTGGCCAAAAAGACCCTGGTTCTCCCTGCTTCGCCTAATGTCGATCTCTGATCCCTGGGTCCTGCGGGACAGGCCGGACCTTCTCATCCAGGGGCCGATATTCCATGCACAAGCCAAAGGTTTCCATCTGGCAGCTTGGAATTTGAGAGGTTGTTACTAAGCAATAGGGGGTTTTCACCAGGCCTAGTTTCTACCCTGTTGGGTAGTAGGAAGTCCATAACAACTAAGGTTTATTCCAGGATCTGGGGAAAATTCCTGGATTTTATAGACTCACCATTGTCGGATAAACCTCCAGTTAAAGAAGTCCTAGAATTTTTACAAAAGGGACATGACCTGGGGTTGGCTACGGGAACACTTAAAGTTCAGGTGTCCGCCCTAGGGGCGCTCTATAATTGTAACCTGGCGGGGAACAGACTGGTCTCTAGATTCATTAAATCCTGTTCCAGAGCTAAGCCAGTTGGGGCTCTGAGTTCCTCCCTGGGACCTGAATTTGGTTTTAAACGCACTCTCTGGCGAACCATTTGAACCCATGCAGGTTATCTCTCCAAAGTTCCTCACCCTCAAAACCATTCTCTTAGTGGCCCTAACGTCGGCCCGTAGGGTGAGTGACCTGCAGGCCCTTTCTGTTGATCCCCCCCCCCATACACCCAAATTCATGAGGACCGGGTCGTCCTGCGTACAGATCCGGCATACCTTCCGAAAGTAGTATCCAGATTCCACTGTAATCAGGAGATTGTACTTCCCTCTTTCTGCAGTAACCCTAAAAACCCTGGGGAGGTTAGGTTCCACAATCTAGATGTTAGAAGGGCATTACTACAGTACATAGACATGACTAGTCAGTGGAGGAAGGACAAGTCCTTGTTTCTGGCCTTTCAGGGGAGTAGGAAAGGTCACGGGGTATCAAAGGGAACTATTGCTAGGTGGCTTAGGGAGGCCATTTGTCTAGCTTTATACATCTACAGGTGTTCCGGCACTGGACGGTATTAAAGCTCATTCCACCAGAGCTGTAGCAACCTCCTGGGCGGAGAGAGCAGACATCTCGATTGACCAGATATGTAAAGCTGCTACTTTGTCTGCACCATCCACCTTCTACAAGCACTATCTGTTGGATCTATCCTCCTCTGACCTTACCTTTGGGAGAAGGATACTTCAGGCGGTGGTCCCTCCCTAGGGTGCTCATATTCTCCAAAATTCTCTCAAGGTGTGCTGTCATGGGTGAGGGGAAAACACCAAGGTTACTTACCGGTAGCTGGTTTTTCCTGAACCCATGACAGCACCCGTAGTTTCCCCCCCCTGTCTTTCTCACACCCTGGTGAAGCACTTTACATTTTGGGTGATTATATATATTGTAGGTGTTAGTTATGTGTCTAACCTTTTCTGGAGGTCCTCTCAATGCTCTGTAATCCAACTGAAGCGAGGGAGAGGTACCGCCCTTTTATTTCAGACGGTTTTCTGTCCTTGGTGGGGCGGATCCCTCTCTCAAGGTGTGCTGTCATGGGTTCAGGAAATACGGCTGCAGGTAAGTAACCTTGGTGTTTCTGCATGATAATACTCGGCACTGTTAGTTCAGGGAGTCTATCTGACCCGTGTTTAGCTTCACTTCTGACCTGAATTCTGTTCACTTGCCTTCTGTGAGATACCGATCACACACCTCCTTTCTCTTAGGCTCCAGCCAAACTAAGCAACAAGTTCCCCACAATCGTCCTGGGGCTCTGCTAAACACTCCCTGTCTCATGTGACTGTTAACCCCTCTAGTTGCTGGATGCTTTTGAAGCAACAGCACTACTTCTGCATGTCACATGTGGTTAGTTCTCCAATATGTTTGGAACAACCTCCCTGGTGAGTACCTTCTAAAACTGTGTAAGGCTGCGTTCACACATTGCGTATTTTCGCGCGCTTTTTTGCGCGCGCTTTTTCAAAATACGCAATGTGCCTTGTGTCTGCCAGCAAAGTGAATGGGAAATTCACTTTGCCGTTCAGACACTGTGTGTTTTTACGCAGTGCGTAATCGCAGTTGCGTAAAGAATTGACATGTCAATTCTTTACGCAGCTGCCTCCTGCGCTTTCTCCTATTGTGCCCGTTATAAGCAATGGAATTACGCAGCGGTGTTCACACACTGCGTAATTCCATAGCTTTTTGATGGAGGCGCAGGAGAAACTATGGATACTCACCTATCCGATGGATGGGAGAGGCGTCCGGTCCCGCCGCTGCCAGCATCTTCAGTGAAGCGATGACAAGCCGGCGTCGGCTTCGGTCCCGCCGCTTGCAGCTTCCTGCCGTAAAGCGATCACAAGCCGGTCAGCTGACCGGCTTGTGATCGCTTTACGGCAGGAAGCTGCAAGCGGCGGGACCGGTGCGAACGCCGGCTTGTCATCGCTTCACTGAAGATGCTGGCAGCGGCGGGACCGGACGCCTCTCCCATCCATCGGATAGGTGAGTATCCATAGTTTTTTTCTTTTAAAGCAATGTATGTACTGCAGCCAGAAGCTGTTTGTACATACACTGCTAGGGGGACACTAACAGGACACACACACATAGACAGGACACACAGACACATACATTACATTACATACAGGTGTAATCCTCCATCCTCACACTTCATTTCTCCTGCATCCTCCGTAAAAAAAGCAGGAAAAAAAGCAGTGTGTGAATGGAGGTGCTTTTTTTACCTGCGTAAAAAAACGCAGGTAAAAAAGCAGGAAATATGCACGCGTAAAAATATGCAGGAAAAAAAGCAATGTGTGAACGCAACCTAACTGTGCCTAGAAGAACTTAAGCTTTTCTGGCGATGGGGGGAAAATCATGTCACCCCAAATACTGATTTGATTTTAGATTTCTCTTGTTTATTCACTTCGCAGTTTAATCAAAATAAACTGCAAAGTCAAAAGTTTACATATTTCATTAGTATTTTGGTACCATTGCCCTTAAACTGAATGACTTGGGTCAAACTTTTAGGCTATCCTTCCACAAGCTTCTCACAATAATTGGTTGGAATTTGGGCCCATTCCACCTGACAAAACTGGTGTAACTGATCCAGGTTTGTAGGTCGCCTTGCTTCCACCTGCTTTTCCAGATTTACCCATAAATTTTAAATAGGATTGAGATCAGGACTTTGTGATGGCCACTCCAAAACACTGACTTTGTTATCCTTAAGCCAGTTTGTTACCATTTTGTCAGTATGCTTCGGGTCATTGTCCATTTGGAACACCCATTTCCGCCCGAGCTTTAACTTCCTGGCTGATGTCTTGAGATGTTGCTTCAGCATTGCCGCATAATCTTCTTTTCTCATGATGCCATCTATTTTGTGAAGTGCACCAGTCCCTCCTGCAGTAAAACCCTTCAACATGATGCAGCCACCCCTGTGTTTCACAGTTGGGATGGTTTTCTTAGGCTTCCAAGCTTCTCCCTTTTTCCTCCAAACGTTATGATGGTCATTATGCCCAAAAAGTTACGTTTTAGTTTCATCAGACCACAGGACATGTCTCCAAAAATTAAGGTCTTTGTTCCTGTGTGCATTTGCAAACATTAATCTGGCATTTTTATGTTTCTTTTGGAGTAATGGCTTCTTCCTGGCAGAGTGGCCTTTCAGCCCATGTTGATACAGTACTCGTTTCACTGTGGATATTGACACAATCTTACCAGCTTCCACCATCATCTTCACAAGGCCTTTTGCTTTTGTCCTTGGGTTGATATGCACATATCGGACCAAAGCAAATTCATCTCTGGGACACAGAACCTGTCTCCTTCCTGAGTGGTATGATGGCTGGACATTCCCATCTTGTTTGTACTTGCGTATAATTGTTTGTACAGATGAACGAGGCACCTTCAGGTATCTTGAAATTGTACCCAAGGACGAGCCAGACATATGCAAGTCCACAATTCTCTTCCTGATATCTTGGCGCGTGCATTAAAATACATTCACAAGTGTCACTAATTAACTCCGATGTTGCCACAAGCTTCCAAACACGTGACATCATATGGGCAGTCCAGAATTGTTTAAAGGCATAGTAATCTTACTGCAAAGTCAAAAGTTTACATACACTAAGTAATAAAAATGCCTTAAAACATTCTCTCTCATATTATTCTGCTATTTGGCAAATATTAAATATTATGGTAATCCTAATTGACCTAAAACAGGAAAGGTTTATTTTGATTTCATGTCAGATATTGAGAAAAACGTGCATATGTGTCTTTTTATATAGTGTACGGTATGTAAACTTCTGGTTTCCACTGCATGTAATATGTGAATGTATACAAATTCATTAATAAGTGCCATATCTGTGCAATTTATTCACTGTTAGATTCCAGGTATGCATATTGTGTAATCCCTGCTGCTAAATATCTATGCATACAGTACAGTCTTTGTTTTATATATTTTTATGTTGCATATTCTTTGCTTGTACAATTATGTATGCAGTTCACTGATATATACATATATTATGTAATTTATTCACTGATGGTATATAGTAAGGTGTCAATGTATGCTCCATTACTTTTACTTTATTTTATTTTTTTTGTTTTTAGCCCTGAATATTTTTAGAAATAAAAAAAAAAAGAGCCTACCAGCGGTCCCATGGATCCAGCACAAGTCACTGCAGAGGTCTGTTCCCCCTACGTTCTGAACTCACTGGGCAGTTGAAGCCTGTGATTGTCATCAGAGAAGCATCCCATGACACGCTTGTTCTAGTCTCCTGAATACTTCACTGGTCTTCTGACTTCGAATTGAGCAAACATCACTTCTTGAGCCAATGCAGACCTCCAAAGTGGCTTACACTGCATGCTGGAAGGTGAATATGCTTCCCTTCCTGTGTGTGTGTGTGTGTGTGTTTTTGTTTGTTTTTTCCCCCTTTTGCTATATTCACACTAGGCGGTTTTTCAGCAGTTTTTTGATGCGTTTTTAATGCTATTTTTCAGCTGCGTTTTACAGTACTAGCAAAGTCTGAGATTTCAGAAATGTCATGCACACAGCTTGGTTTTTGTGTTTTGCATGGTTTGTTGCACAATAGAGCATGTCACTGGTTTCAGTGTGTTTTCAGCATTGAAAGTAATGGGTGGTGAAAAAAAGCTGCAAAAAATGCAGGTATCAAGTTTTGCAGCGTTTTTGTGCCAAAACCTGATGTAATAGAATCAGATTTTTTTTTTTTGCACTAAACTTTATCAGCATGCACAAGAGGCAAATGTAGCATGACAAAAACGCAGCAAGAAAAAACAAACGTCTAGTGTGAACATAGCCTTAGTGTATGAAAAGTGTTCACCTCTTGGATGTACAGTGGATACGGAAAGTATTCAGACCCCTTTAAATTTTTCACTCTGTTTGATTGCCGCCATTTGCTAAATTCTAAAAAGTTCATTTTTTTTTCTCATTAAAGTACACTCTGCACCCCATCTTGACTGGAAATAAACAAAAGTAGAAATTTTTGCAAACTTATTCTAAAAGAAAAACTGAAATATCACATGGTCATAAGTATTCAGACCCTTTGCTCAGACACTCATATTTAAGTCACATGCTGTCCATTTCCTTGTGATCCTCCTTGAGATGGTTCTACTCCTTCATTGGAGTCCAGCTGTGTTTAATTAAACTGATAGGACTTGATTTGGAAAGGCACACACCTGTCTATATAAGACCTCACAGCTCACAGTGCATGTCAGACCAAATGAGAATCATGAGCTCAAAGGAACTCCCCAAGGAGCTCAGAGACAAAATTGTGGCAAGGCACAGATCTGGACAAGGTTACAAAAGAATTTCTGCATTACTCGAGGTTCCTAAGAGCACAGTGGCCTCCATAATCCTTAAATGGAAGAAGTTTAGGACCACCAGAAGTCTTCCTAGACCTGGCCATCCAGCCAAACTGAGAAATCGTGGAAGAAGAGTCTTGGTGAGAGAGGTAAAGAAGAACCCCAAGATCGCTGTGGCTGAGCTCCAGAGATGCAGTAGGAAGAAAGTTCCACAAAATCAACTATCACTGCAGCCCTCCACCAGTCGGGCCTTTATGGCACAGTGGCCCGACGGAAGCCTTTCCTCAGTGCACGACATATGAAAGCCCACATAGAGTTTGCTCAAAAACACATGAAGGACTCCCAAACTATGAGAAATAAGATTCTCTGGTCTGATGAGACGAAGATAGAACTTTTTGGTGATAATTCTAAGCGGTATGTGTGGAGAAAACCAGGCACTGCTCATCACCTGCTTAATACAATCTCAACAGTGAAATATCATGGTGACTGCATCATGCTATGGGGGTGTTATTCAGCAGCAGGGACAGGACGACTGGTTGCAATTGAAGGAAACATGAATGCGGCCAAGTACAGCGATATCCTGGATGAAAATCTCTTCCAGAGTGCTCTGGACTTCAGACTTGGCCGAAGGTTCACTTTCCAACAAGACAAGACAATAACCTGGCTTCAGAACAACTCTGTGACCATTCTTGAGTGGCCCAGCTAGAGCCTGACCTAAACCCAATTGAGCATCTCTGGAGAGACCTGAAAATGGCTGTCCACCAACCTTCACCATCCAACCTGACGGAACTGGAGAGGATCTGCAAGGAAGAATGGCAGAGGATCCCCAAATCCAGTTGTGAAAAACTTGTTGCATCATTCCCAAGAAGACTCCTGGCTGTACTAGCTCAAAAGGGTTCTTCTACTCAATACTGAGCAAAGGGTCTGAATACTTATGACCATGTGATATTTCAGTTTTTCTTTTTTAATAAAATTTCTACATTTCTGTTTTTTTCAGTTAAGATGGGGTGCAGAGTGTACTTTAATGAGGAAAAAAAATGAACTTTTTAAAATTTACCAAATGGCTGCAATGAAGCAAAGAGTGAAAATTTTAAAGGGGTCTGAATACTTTCCCTACCCACTGTATATATACAGTACAGACCAAAAGTTTGGACACACCTTCTCATTTAAAGATTTTTCTGTATTTTCATGACTATGAAAATTGTACATTCACACTGAAGGCATCAAAACTATGAATTAAAACCAGTTTCTTTGTAGCGCTTGATGGTTTTTGCAACTGCACTTGGGAACACTTTCAAAGTTTTCCCAATTTTTCAGACTGACTGACCTTCATTTCTTAAAGTAATGATGGCCACTCGTTTTTCTTTACTTAGCTGCTTTTTTCTTGCCATAATACAAATTCTAACAGTCTATTCAGTAGGACTATCAGCTGTGTATCCACCAGACTTCTGCACAACACAACTAATGGTCCCAACCCCATTTATAAGGCAAGAAATCCCACTTATTAAACCTGACAGGGCACGCCTGTGAAGTGAAAACCATTTCCGGTGACTACCACTTGAAGCTCATCAAGAGAATGCCAAGAGTGTGCAAAGCAGTCATCAAAGCAAAAGGTGGCTACTTTGAAGAACCTAGAATATAAGACATATTTTCAGTTGTTTCACACTATTTTGTTAAGTATATAATTCCACATGTGTTAATTCATAGTTTTGATGCCTTCAGTGTGAATGTACAATTTTCAAAGTCATGAAAATACAGAAAAATCTTTACATGAGGTGTGTCCAAACTTTTGGTCTGTACTGTATGTGTTTATAATATATATATATATATATATATATATATATATATATATATATATATATATATATATATATATATATATATACACATGCATACATACAGTGTATGTACATACACCACACTGATTTGAAGCAGGAGTCCAATGGAAATCAGTGAAAAAAGTGTCCTTTATTCGTACAGATACATGCCACGTTTCAGCTCCCCATTTGAAGCCTTTCTCAAGCATAACACTTACCAATTAAGCTCTAATCGTACTGGCACATAAATACAGGTGCATCTCACAAAATTAGAATATCATCAAAAAGTTAATTTATTTCAGTTCTTCAATACAAAGAGTGAAATTCATATATTATATAGAGTCATTACAAGCAGAGTGATCTATTTCAAGTGTTTATTTTTGTTAATGTTGATTATGGCTTACAGACAATGAAAACACAAAAGTCATTATCTCAGTAAATTAAAATAATTAACAGAAAACACCTGCAAAGGCTTCCTAAGCATTTAAAAAGGTCCCTTAGTCTGTTTCAGTAGGCTCCACAATCATGGTAAAGACTGCTGACTTGACAGATGTCCAGAAGGCAGTCATTGACACACTCCACAAGGTCCCAGAGTTCCAATTTTCATTTGGAAATCAAGGTCCCAGAGTCTGGAGGAAGAGTGGAGAGGCCACAATCCAAGCTGCTTGTGGTCTAGTGTGAAGTTTCCACAATCAGTGATGGATTGTAGAGCCATGTCATCTGCTGGTGTAGGTCCACTGTGTTTTATCAAGACCAAAGTCAGCGCAGCCGTCTACCAGGAAATTTAGAGCACTTCATGCTTCCCTCTGCCGACAAGCTTTTTGGAGATGGAAATGTAATTCTCCAGCAGGACTTGGCACCTGTCCACACTGCCAAAAGTACCAATACCTGGTTTACAAACAATAGTATCACTGTGCTTGATTGGCCAGCAAACTCGCCTGACCTTAACCCCATAGAGAATCTATGGGGTATTGTCAAGAGGAAGATGAGAGACACCAGACCCAACAATGCAGACGAGCTGAAGGCTGCTATCAAAGCAACCTGGGCTTCCATAACACCTCAGCAGTGCCACATGCTGATCGCCTCCATGCCACGCCGCATTGATGCAGTAATTGATACAAAAGGAGCCCGACCAAGTATTGAGTGCATTTACCGAACATACATTTCAGTAGGCCAACATTTCGGATTTTAAAAACATTTTTAAAGCTGTTGTTATAAAGTATTCTAATTTACTGAGATAATGACTTTTGTGTTTTCATTGGCTGTAAGCCATAATCATCAACATTAACAGAAATAAACACTTGAAATAGATCACTCTGTTTGTAATGACTCTATGTAATATATGAGTTTCACTTTTTGTACTGAAGAACTGAAATCCATTAACTTTTTGATGATATTCTAATTTAGCGAGATGCACCTGTATGTGCACTGGGTTAGAAGTAAATATAAATGGTGCAATCTATAGTGATTTGTGTGTATGTATATAATACCTATAATGTCAAATCCATTCAGACATAATTTTATCATGTGAATATAGTGATAAAAATAAATAGTGTTTAACCCTGCAATAAATTAGTGAATAGTATATAACCATAGGTTAAGTAACACAATCAAGTGAACACATGTGGAAAAGAAACATCGACTTTAAGAATGTGCTCACCAAAGACCTAGAAGCAATGAGACGTCTGGGCTGTGATAGTAGAATCCCCTTTGTCAGCACCTATACAGATAACAGAAATGATATTGCCAGGATCATCTGTAAACATTGGTATATACTGTCTATTAATCTAAGATATGTCAAGGAATCTTATTATCCTCCACTTCTTTTCTACCATAGATCACCCAGTCTTGGAGATAAACTGGTCAGGTCAGATTCTTTCTTTGGTCAAAAAGTCACACAAAGTTGCATATGCCCTCCCAGGTTGGGCAGTTACCTGTGCCTAAATTGTATTAGTTGCAATGTTATGCTTAAAGGGGAAAGGGAAATTATTTAAGGTCAAACACTGTTACATGTAACACTTTTTTTCATAGATTTCTATTGGAGTGCTGCTTCCAATCTATTTATTTTTTTCTACATTTGGAGGCTTCTTGGCTGGTTGCTTGCGGAAGTATTGCACCCACATTAGGACTGTGCTGCTATTTTTTTCCTTGTTATTATAATACAGATTTGCAGCAATTTTTTGTGAAGCAAAAACCGGAGAGTTGACCGGAAAATCGTTGCTTAAAATGTATGTTTTTGATGCATTTTTACTTGTTCTTTTCCTATGTATTTGAATGGGTGAAAGAATTTACATGCTGCAGATTTGAAAAAAACGCTTTGATGGCTGAAATCCTCTAGGAAAATAACAGTATGGGCATAAGATTTCAGAACTTTCATTCATGTTATTGGTGCTATAAAAAGCTGCGTTCTTTCCATGACAAAAACGAGCGGAAAAAAAAAACTTGGAAATAACGCAGCGTGTGAACAAGTTCTGAAGATGACATGCATGCACTGCTGCTTTTTTTTTCTTACATACATTTCTATGATGTGGCAAATAAACATAAATATGAAATGGAAAGGTGCTGTAAAGAAATGTATTTGTTCATGGGTGTATATGCAAATTGTCTCTTCAGAGAAAAAGAGGACTTGAACTCTATAGCGCCACCTATTGGAAGCAGCAATCCTACAAGTCACAATCAACCCTTTAACGAGTCGTGCAATATGACTTAGGATAAAAGCCAAATCAGAATCTCAATTTGCAGACACGGTGTTTCGGGCTGTTGGCCCTCGTCAGTGCAAAGTATGAGAACTGATTTGGCTAGGTGAGAGGCTCTGGACTGAGGTCTAAGGGGTAACGTTTCTCCTTGTGGAGAGTGACACACCGGCTCTGGCATGCCAAGGTAAGGAGGCTTATTCACCGTGCAATGTTCCTCTGGAAATTGTAATAAGCAAATTGCCTCTAACAATGAGCCTTTACCTGAAATTGAAAGAAATATTATTGTTTCAATTAAAAGGGGTTATTTATCTGACTAACCTAAAAATTTGGTGGTCAGCTGAAAAGCTTAGTACTTGACTTGGTAGCACTACAACACTGAGCAACACCTATTCTCTTAGCTTGCTGTTGCTACTCCAGCTCTGTTCCACATTCAGCACCATCTCCTCCTGCTTGGCTGATGGCTCTTTTGCTTATAGTGACACAGCAAAGGAACAGTCAGTCAAGCAGAAGCCAGTGCTGGGCATGGAATAGAGCTGGAATGACAGAGGCTTGAGAAGAGCTTCAACATGCTGCAAGCACTTCAGCCTTATTTGCATATCGTTTTTTCGGTAATGGAGGAACAGATCAGTTACCTAAAGGTATGGGGGGAATTGTCTTGGCTAGAGCTACATGTGCATATAAACAGTTTGGGGACTGGAATTGGTCAGCAGAATTTCCTTTTAAAGGGGCTCTGTCAGCACAGAATGACTTTTCAAACCAAGGTAGAGGCACTCTGAACATCATGGCGGGGCCAAACATTTAAGGGCAACTTCCAACCTACTTGTTTTTCCTCTCTCTGCTCTTCTCTGGCTCTAAAAAGCTAACGATGTCAATCAAAGAAGAGGAGGTGGAGATACAGGGGAAAACAAATAGGTGGGAAGATGTACTTAAATGTTTCTCGTCAAGGGTGTGTCGAGCCCAGGGGATGGGGATGACTCGGCGCCCGGGCCTTGTTGCCTGATTTTGGGGGATGTCGCGGTAGTCGGCTCCTGGGCCCGTACCCTGGGCCTCTCTTTAAAAGAAAGGGGTGGATAATTATGGTTATAAGTTCGTGACGCCACCTGTGGTGTCTGGTGAGAATCACCAGCGCTGCGGCAGCCCACTGAGGCCGGTGTTAAGGCAGCTTGCGTGGTATAGCTCCACACAGGTGGAGCTAGGCCTCAGGGCAGCGGGGAAGAAAGGATGCTGGACAGGTGGGACCCAGCCGGGTCAGAGCAAGAACAGGGACAGACACGATAGTCACTTCAGTACCTTTTACTGATGTTATTCAAGGCACAATCCAGAGCACTGTAGGGTGAAGGGTGCATATCAGGATCCTCCCCAGTGAGCGGGTATAGGGCCTCCTGATTCTTGCCTTTGTGTAGTAAGTTTCTGACCTGCCTGGAGCTAGGCCTAACTTTGGCTCTGTCCTGCACCGGCTGACTTTGTGGTAGGGCCTTCTCTTGGAGTACGTGCTCCCAGCTTGCGGGGCCTCCGTGACTCCTGGCTCTGGTACGTATCAGCTCTTGGGTGATCTTGGGACCTGAAGTCTTCCATGGGTCTCCGGTTGTCTCTACAGGGGGGGTATACGACCCTGTAGACGAGGACCCGGTGTCCGGTATATGTTTTCTGGGGTGAGCTTGTACAGCTCCTCTGCCCCCGATGCTACTCACTCCTCTAGCCATCGGCCTCGCTCGAGGCCCTCACTAGGCTATACACACTAGCGGCAGCTTGCCGCGCTTCACCGCTCTTATGGTTTCGGCACACCTTAAGCTCACGATTCTGAGCTACAACTGAGGCTGGACTGTGCTCCACTGCTGGCTGACCTCTCTCAGGCTTAACTACTGCAGGAACTCTCTCAACAGACTAGACTGAGCTCGACTCTGTATTCAGATCTGCACTTGCTGAACTCTCCAGAGGAACTACTCACTGCCTAGCTCCACTTCCCCTATTTATATCCCCAACGGGCTCCCTCTGGTGGTCTGAGGTACAAGGTGGAGGTGTGTGTGTGCTGTAGGGGCCTCTTGTGGAGGAATCCGCTAATGCACCCCTCTAGGATCTGTAGCACTCATGTGCAGCAGGGGCGCCACAGGTGCACCAAGCGCTTGTACTTAGTTTGAACAGTCATTCTGTGCTGACGGATTCACTTTTAAAGGGACTCTGTCAGCACAGAATGACTGTTCAAACTAAATCCCGCCACTACGTGCATCATGTTGGGGAAATGATTTAAATACACCTTCTCACCTGTTTTACCTCCCCCCTCTTCTTTGATTGACAGCTTTGGCTTCATAGAGCCAGGGAAGGGTGGAGATAGAGGGAAAACAAGCAGGGGGGAAGGTGTATTTAAATGATTGGCCCCGCCATGATGCACGTAGTGGTGGGACTTAGTTTTAAGTCATTTTGTGCTGACAGAGTCCCTTTTAATAATGTTTATACTGAGTATTTACACCTCCTTACAGGAGATAAGAGTGAATAATGATGGGATACTTTAGGCTCTTCATCTCAAGCTTTAACCCAAAATTGATGTCTTAGAACTGTTCTCTGCATTAGGCCACGCTCACATGTTCAGTATTTTACCTCAGTATTTGTAAGCCAAAATCAGGAGTGGAACAATCAGAGGAAAAGTATAATAGAAACACGTCACCACTTCTGTATTTATCACCCACTCCTGGTTTTGGCTTACAAGTACTGATGTAAAATACTGAACGTGTGAACGTGGCCTTGCTATGAAGCTTTTTCCACTTCTTGATACCCTACGTTCTTCTACAGAAAGTCTGCCATCTACATACCAAAGTCCCCAGAGTAGCAGTAATGTGCATGTGCAACCATGACTCCTAATCACAGTGAATTTAAAAGAAGGTGGCACATGTCCACCACTGCTCCATTCACTAGTCGGACAGGTGGATTCGCTACGGCTTCTCTTCACCCGCAGCCCTGTATTGACAGGTGTCTCGCTAGGTGCACATAAAGGCAGAGAAATGTCAATCCAGGGCAGCGGGCGGGGAGAAGCCACAGGGGACCCGCCTATCCGACAAATATACAACGTGGTCTCGGTCCCCAGCAGCTTTTACCCCCGAGGGTGGTTTGCACGTTAATGACCGGGCCAATTTTTACAAATCTGACCACTGTCACTTTATGAGGTAATTCCTCTGGAACGCTTCAACGGATCCTGCTGATTCTGTGTTTGTTTTTACGTGAAATATTGTACTTCATGATAGTGGTAAAATTTCTTCGATATCACTTGCGTTTATTTGTGAAAAAATCAGAAATTTAGAAAAATTTTGAAAATTTTGCAATTTTCAAAATTTGTATTTTTATGCCCTTAAATCAGAGAGATATATCACACAAAATAGTTAATAAATAACATTTCCCACATGTCTACTTTACATCAGCACAATTTTGGAACCAACATTTTTTTTTATTAGGGAGCTATAAGGGTTAAAAGTTGACCAGTGATTTCTCATTTTTACAACAAAATTTGCAAAACCATTTTTTTAGGGACCACATCTTATTTGAAGTGACTTTGAGGGGCCTTTATGACAGAAAATACCCAAAAGTGACACCATTCTAAAAACTGCACCCCTCAAGGTGCTCAAAACAACATTCAAGAAGTTTATTAACCCTTCACGTGCTTCACAGGAATTTTTGGAATGGGGAAGAAAAAAATGAAGATTTAACTTTTTTCACAAAAATGTTACTTTAGACCCCAATTTTTTTATTTTTGCAGGGGTAACAGGAAAATGGGATGGCTATTTTCCCTGAGCACGCAGATACCCCATACGTGGGGAAAAAACACTGTTTGGGCGCATGGCAGGGCTCAGAACGGAAGGAACGCCATTTGACTTTTTGAATGTAAAATTTGCTTGAATAATTAGCGGATGTGCCCCTCATGTGCCTAAACAGTGGAAAACCCCCACAATTGACACCATTTTGGAAGCTAGACCCCTCAGGGAACTTATCTAGATCTATCTAGTGTGGAGAGTAGAGATGAGCGTTGTTCTACTCGAACTGTTCGCCAATCTCAAATTCGAGCTGTTTTGGGCGGTGTTCGAGCCGTTCGGCGAACACGAACAATTTGAGAAAAATTCGGCTGTTCGAGGTTATGTTCGATAACTGTTCGTGCACCAAAATCATAACTGGATTTTTTCTCAGTAATGATGAAAATTAATGTTAATACGCAGTTTGAGTGTACAGCGGGGTGGGGGGAGGGGCAGGGGATGGATCTCTGCAGGAACAATGAAGATCTCCATTTTTTTTTCTCTTTCCCGCATTTACAGTGGGGAGGTGCAATCTGTCAGCCTATCAGCAGCGCACACACGGAGCAAAGTGCTTTTTTTCACACAAGCAAGGGCATGTGTCATTGGCAGTGTATGTCACATGTCCTTGCCCTATAAGACCAAGCCATTTTCCCCGTCGCCACCATTTTCTCACTGCTGCAGCTGCGTGTTAGACGGCACCGCTGTTGCTGTGTGCGCTATACCTTGTTAATTTCAAGCCAATTTTCGCACAAATATACAGATAGCTTGGGAGTAGGGAATAGTTGTGATTGCAGTCCTTTTAAGGACTAGGTTACAGCATTTCCTACGACTTTTATCAGGCAGGTCTGTGCTCTTAAATAGATAGGTTGTGGGAGTAAAGACTAATTGTAATTGGAGTCCTTTTCAGGACTAGGTTACATCAGTTCCTATCAGTTTTTGCCAGGCAGGTCTGTGCCAGTGCTGTGCAAGTTTTTTTCACAGCATTTGGCTGAATCTAGCAAAGCTAATCCTTTTTGGCCTATTGCAGAGTGTGTTAGTCAGTGGAGTAGCCTATCTGTGTTGCAAGATATACCACCTGTGTATAGAATACCAATTTTTTTACTGCACCTAGTGAAGTAAAATCTTTTGGGCATAGCATCATTCTATTAGTCCATCTATACTGACCTCCATCAGGTTGCAAACTTAATCTAATTTTTTTCTGCATCTAGCTCTGAAAAAATATTGGGCTTCTAGCTGTGTGTGGGTCTTGTTCTACTAATCCATCTATACTGACCTCCATCAGGTTGCAAACTGAATCTAATTTTTTTCTGCATCTAGCTCTGAAAAAATATTGGGCTTCTAGCTGTGTGTGGGTCTTGTTCTATTAATCCATCTATACTGACCTCCATCAGGTTGCAAACTGAATATAATTTTTTTCTGCATCTACCTCTGAAAAAATATTGGGCTTCTAGCTGTGTGTGGGTCTTGTTCTATTAATCCATCTATACTGACCTCCATCAGGTTGCAAATTAAAAATAATTTTTATCTGCATCTACAGTACCTCTGAAAAAATATTTGGGCTTCTAGCTGTGTGTGGGACTTGTTGTATTAGTCCATCTATACTGACCTCCATCAGGTTGCAAACTGAATATATTTTTTTCTGCATCTACCTCTGAAAAAATATTGGGCTTCTAGCTGTGTGTGGGACTTGTTGTATTAGTCCATCTATACTGACCTCCATCAGGTTGCAAACTGAATATATTTTTTTCTGCATCTACCTCTGAAAAAATATTGGGCTTCTAGCTGTGTGTGGGTCTTGTTCTATTAATCCATCTATACTGACCTCCATCAGGTTGCAAACTGAATATAATTTTTTTCTGCATCTAGCTCTGAAAAAATATTTGGCCTTCTAGCAGTGTGTGGGACTTGTTCTATTAGTCCACCTATACTGACCTCCATCAGGTTGCAAACTGAATATAATTTTTTTCTGCATCTAGCTCTGAAAAAATATTTGGCCTTCTAGTAGTGTGTCGGACTTTCTCTATTAGTCCATCTATACTGACCTCCATCAGGTTGCAAATTAAAAATAATTTTTATCTGCATCTACAGTACCTCTGAAAAAATATTTGGGCTTCTAGCTGTGTGTGGGACTTGTTGTATTAGTCCATCTATACTGACCTCCATCAGGTTGCAAACTGAATATATTTTTTTCTGCATCTACCTCTGAAAAAATATTGGGCTTCTAGCTGTGTGTGGGTCTTGTTCTATTAATCCATCTATACTGACCTCCATCAGGTTGCAAACTGAATATAATTTTTTTCTGCATCTAGCTCCGAAAAAATATTGGGCTTCTAGCTGTGTGTGGGACTTGTTGTATTAGTCCATCTATACTGACCTCCATCAGGTTGCAAACTGAATATATTTTTTTCTGCATCTACCTCTGAAAAAATATTGGGCTTCTAGCTGTGTGTGGGTCTTGTTCTATTAATCCATCTATACAGACCTCCATCAGGTTGCAAACTGGATATAATTTTTTTCTGCATCTAGCTCTGAAAAAATATTTGGCCTTCTAGTAGTGTGTCGGACTTTCTCTATTAGTCCATCTATACTGACCTCCATCAGGTTGCAAATTAAAAATAATTTTTATCTGCATCTACAGTACCTCTGAAAAAATATTTGGGCTTCTAGCTGTGTGTGGGACTTGTTGTATTAGTCCATCTATACTGACCTCCATCAGGTTGAAAACTGAATATATTTTTTTCTGCATCTACCTCTGAAAAAATATTGGGCTTCTAGCTGTGTGTGGGACTTGTTGTATTAGTCCATCTATACTGACCTCCATCAGGTTGCAAACTGAATTTTTTTTTTCTGCATCTACCTCTGAAAAAATATTGGGCTTCTAGCTGTGTGTGGGTCTTGTTCTATTAATCCATCTATACAGACCTCCATCAGGTTGCAAACTGAATATAATTTTTTTCTGCATCTAGCTCTGAAAAAATATTTGGCCTTCTAGTAGTGTGTCGGACTTTCTCTATTAGTCCATCTATACTGACCTCCATCAGGTTGCAAATTGAATATAATTTTTTTCTGCATCTAACCCAGCCAATAGTTTTGGCCTAATACCACAGTTTGGCCACTCAGCTCTGCTCGGTTACCATCCATTGTTTTTTTGTGCAAACAACTCCAGAGTTGTGAATTAGTTAACCACCAAAATGAGTGGAAAAAGGCCTGCTGCTGGTGGAAAGGGGAATAGGCGTGTTGGGAAGGGGAAAAAAGGTTGTGTCCGTGGGGTAGGTGTTAAAGCAACAGTAACATCTGCAGAAGAAAGACCATCTTCCAGCCAAACTAAAATGTCTACTTCTTTTAGCGGACAATGTGATAAGATCCCTTTCTTACGGCCACGCCAATCGCTACAAATTCCAGATGAGGCACAAAAACAGCAGGTGCTTCAACGGATATCAAGTGCTCATTTAAGTGGGCTCTCCTCCACATCAACTTCAACATCACAAATACTCCAGTCCTCAAAGGTGTCACCCAAATCGCACTTGCTTCCTCACAGCTCCCAAATCTCCAGCTGCCCGTCTGAGTATGAGGTAGAACAGATGGTTGAGTCTGCAGAGCTGTTTACTCATACTATAGCCTGGGAATCAGAGGTCGACTCCAGCGCTTCTGTGAATCCAGACGAGGAAATGATCTGCACTGATGCCCAGAATCTTTATGAGTCGGATCCAGGACCAGACGCAGAAGGTTCTGACCATAATGTAGACCCTCATTCCCAAACTGTAACTCCTGTTGGTGGAGACAATGAGGAAGACGATTGTGATGGAAGCCGGCCGGTGGGTGCAGCTCTCTGGCGCCCCCTTACCTCTCAGGTCAGTCAAGGTACTGCACCTAGAGAAAGTAGTGCCAGGTAGCTGCAACCAGCGCAGGGAACACGGTAGTGTGTTATCCCTTCAACGTCACTAAACCGTAACGTCACTACACAGCACAACTCGCTAGCGCCCTCTTAGCCTCAGGTCAGTCAAGGAACTGCACCTAGGATAAGCGGTCGCCAGGGAGACTGTCCTGTAACCTACTGGGTATCGGGGCCCTCTGTAGTGAGGGCGGTATATATATCTTCCTTGGCCGCGCCAGGAATATATATATCTGAACCTCCGACCGTCACTACCAGCCTTCCCCAATCCCCAGTTGGTATGCTGCCACCAGTCCCTATTTTAGATATACGCCCAGTCCGTGAATGGGCCTATATCGGGTCAGGAACCAACCCTGGGTAGCGTTTTGGCTTGAGCCGAGCTCACACGGACGTGCGTTCGTTATGCAGAATAAAAGGCAGGCCCACAATTACTTGAGGTAATTGATTATAATAATACACTAGATACACGATATACAACTAAATATACACAGGTATAAGGTCAGGCTAAACTATACAACAATGGAATACAACACACAGAATCACCACAGCATATCAGTTACCGGTTTCTTGATTTTCTTGTGACGCAGGGAGAGGATTCTGCGGTCGCAGGCACGGTTCTTTGTTACAGGCTGAGGCCTACCACCGCATGGTCAAACTGCTCCTCCCCTTGGTGGCCTCAGCTGGTGCTCAGATGTTCAGCACACCACTCTTGGGTCAAGACTGACTTGTCTCTTGTCTGTCCTGCTATCTTACCTGCCCCGTCCCGCCCACTGCTGGTGAGGTCAGCTGGCTCAGTCTCCACCCTCAGGTCTAACTTCGATCAGAAGCCCAAATTCTAAGGAACCCAATAACTTCTTCTGGGATGGTCTCAGGATACCCACAGGGGTTCCCACGGATTCGGGCCGCCGTAACCGACCTTTTGATATCAATTATGATACCATACGGTCCTCAGGAATGGCTCAGCGCTATATCTTGGCTTCCAGAGCACGTACAAACGTCTACCGCGGAGGCTTGTGTGCGCAATGGCTCCGGGACGCCGTGATATTTTTTATTGGCCCATCCCACGCAACATGCGTGTACTTTTCATGTTTCTATATCTTATGCCTCCATGCTTGTGACAGACAAAGAAACTAGTCCTATGGGACAAATGGTCAGTTACAGATGGACGAAGCACCCCCCCCTGCTGGCTGTGTTTCCTCTCGAAGTCTTTGAAGCTCCTAGCATTCAAGTGTTAAGTAGGCTTCTTATCTTACAGGAGCCTGGATGGGGGGAAACTATCTAGTTGACGTTTTAACAGAAGGTCCCAAGGGTGGGGGCTGCTGAAGTGTGGCCATCCCTGGATATGATTTATCATTACCAAGATGGCGGCTACAGGTTCATCACACCTCCCCCTATACGAGGGCGCGAGGGGGTAGCACATTCCTGTGTTCCCCCGTGCGTCCTTCTGCACCCTCCCCTTGCCGGGATAACCCGTCAGCGTTACCGTGGTCACGGCCTCTTCTGTGGCGAATGGAGAAGTGGTACTGCTGGAGAGCGAGGCTCCAGCGTAGCAACCTGCCATTCGACCCAGAGACCGTGTGTAACCAGCTGAGGGGGTTGTGGTCCGTCTCCACGGTGAAATGGCTCCCGTACAAGTAGGGCTGCAGACGCTGCAGGGCCCATACAATTGCCAGGCATTCTTTTTCCACCGTGGAGTAAGCCACCTCCCGGGGCAGTAGCTTCCTGCTCAGGTACAAGACAGGATGTTCCTGGCCTGTCGTGTTGACCTGACTTAGCACAGCACCGAGGCCAAAGTCACTGGCGTCGGTCTGTACCACAAACGGCCGGTCGAAGTCGGCAGCTTGCAGTACAGGGGAGCTACTTAGGGCGGCCTTGAGTGCCCCGAAAGCTGTCTCGCAGGCGACTGTCCAGTCGACTGCGACGGGCAGCTTCTTCTTGGTGAGGTCCGTCAGGGGCTTGGCCAGGGTGCTATAGTGTGGGACGAACCTCCTATAGTACCCGGCGGTCCCCAAGAAGGACATCACCTGCTTTTTGGTCCTAGGAGTGGGCCAGGATGCGATGGCATCCACTTTCCCCGGTTCTGGCTTCAGAACCCCCCCGCCTACCCGGTGACCCAGGTAGAGGACCTCACTCATGCCCAGCTGGCACTTTTCCGGCTTGATGGTCAAGCCTGCCCGGTGGATCCGACCGAGCACCTGCCGCAGGTGCTCTAGGTGATCCTCCCAAGTGGGACTGAAGACTGCAATATCGTCCAAGTACGCAGCCGCGTACCCTTCAAGTCCCTCAAGCAGCGTATTGACCATCCGCTGAAAAGTGGCAGGGGCATTCTTCATGCCGAATGGCATCACTGTGGACTCGTACAGTCCAAAAGGGGTGATAAAGGCAGAGCGTTCCCTTGCCGCGGGGGTCAGAGGAATCTGCCAGTACCCCCGGCTCAGATCCATGATGGTCAGGTACTTAGCCCCGGCCATCCGATCGAGCAGGTCATCGATGCGTGGTATGGGGAACGCATCGGTGGCCGTTACAGCGTTGAGCCCCCGGTAGTCCACGCAGAACCGTGTAGTTCGGTCCTTCTTTGGTACGAGGACTACAGGCGAGGCCCACGCGCTGCTGGATGCCTGGATCACCCCCAGCTTCAGCATCTCGTCTATCTCTTGGCGCATGTTTCCCTGCACCTCGAAAGAGACCCGATATGCTGAACGCCGGATCGGCGGGTGATCGCCAGTGTCCACGTCGTGGACAGCCATCTCAGTCCTTCCGGGCAGGCTGCTGAACAGCCCCCGGAAGGGGTGCAGGGTGGTCCCCAGCTGGGACCGTTGGTCCTCCGTGAGCTGGTGGCCAACCCCCACATCCTCGATGGACCCACCCGCCTTGGCTTGGGTGAGCAGATCCAGGAGGGTTTCTACCTCTCCTTCCTCGGGAAGGTTGCACACTGGGTGGGCAGTCGCTTCCCGCTCATGATGAGCCTTCATCATGTTCACGTGGAAGGCCTTCCTCCTTCCACGGGCGTGATCCAGGGTGACCAGATAGGTGACGGCATTGAGTTTCTGGTGCACGAAGTAGGGACCTTCCCAGGCTGCCTGAAGCTTGTTCTGTGGTACGGGGACCAGTACCCACACCTTTTGACCCACCTGGTAGGTCCTCTCACAAGCATTCTGGTCGTACCACCGCTTCTGGTCGGCCTGGGCCTGGGCCATATTGTCCTGCACCAGCTTTGCCAAGGCCATCATCCTGTCCCGGTGGCGCACGACATACTCGATGACCGACACCTCGGGGGTGGCCAAATCCCCTTCCCATGCTTCCTTCACCAGAGCCAGGGGGCCCCGTACCCGTCGCCCGTACAGGAGCTCAAAGGGGGAGAACCCCGTTGAGGCCTGCGGAACCTCCCGGTAAGCAAATAGGAGGTGTGGGAGGTAACGCTCCCAGTCTCTCCCGTGGGAGTCGACCAACATCTTAAGCATCTGCTTTAAGGTGCCATTGAACCGCTCACACAGGCCATTAGTCTGTGGGTGATACGGGCTGGCCACCAGATGTTGCACCTGCATTTGCTTACAGAGGGACTCCATCAGCCGCGACATGAACTGGGTCCCTCGGTCGGTGAGCATTTCTTGGGGGAAACCCACTCTGGAGAAGATCTCCAGTAAGGCGGTAGCCACCTTGTCGGCCCGAATGGACGACAAAGCTACCGCTTCCGGGTACCGGGTGGCATAGTCCACTACCGTGAGTATGAAGCATTTCCCGGAGTGGCTGGGAGTGGACAGAGGTCCAATAAGATCCACAGCAACCCTCGAGAAAGGCTCTTCGATGATTGGCAGAGTTACCAGTGGGGCTTTGGGGCGCGGCCCCGCCTTCCCCACCCTCTGACAGGTGTCACACGAACGGCAGTAGGCACCCACCGCGGCTCCCATCCCAGGCCAGTAGAAATGCTGAGCTATCCTGGCCTTGGTTTTAGCGATCCCTAGGTGTCCGGCCATCGGAATCTCGTGTGCGATCCGCAACAATTCCGCCCTGAACGGATAGGGTACCACTAACTGTCGGTCCCTGGGCCACGCCTCCGGTGAACCCTGCTGGACCGTTACCCGGTACAGCCGTCCCTGGTCCCAGACCACCCGCTCGCAGTCTGACTCCATGGAAGGCTGTGCCGCCTGTTCCTTGAGAGCTTTCAGGCTGTCGTCTGCTTCCAACGCAGCCTGAAATTCCTGACTTGATGTGGCCAGAATCGACGAAACTGCCACATCCTCTGTCAGCCCCTCCGGGCATGTCACCTGGCCGCTGTCTGACCCGGCAGACACTTGGTCAGAAGTGGGGAAGCCGTCGGACCTCTGCAAGGCTCCTTGGGCTCCGGCGCTCCCACTCCTGGTGACAGCGGCTATGACCGCTGTGACCGTGGGTAGTGCCTGCTTCCCCTCTGTTTCTGACCAAGCCGCCCGATCAGGCAGGCTTCCTAGGCCTTTGGACATCTCGGATGTGGGGAACTCCTGCCCTGGGGTCTTACCTGGCGGCTCCTCTCTTGGGACACCCCCACCTCCCATGGCCTGTTCCTCCCCCTGCAGTGGGCCTATACTCAGCAGCCTGGATACCCCTGGGAGCCCTACACTGCCGGTAGCTGCCCCCCTCTCCATCCCTGAGCTTCCCTCTACAGAATCCTGCCCGCCCCCTCCCTCACCGGAGGACAAGAGGTCACGGCACGCCGGCTGAGCACCTCTGCGGGCATCCCCACACTCCCCACCTGCTTTCACTAACCCTGTTTGTGTTGTGTCTGTGCAGGTGTTACCCTCAGGTTTCACTCCCTCCTCCTCAGCAGGACACACACTACATACAACATGGTTGGCATTAGCAGCAGACAAATCAATACACTCTTGGGGGGCCGAACTTGGGGGTTCAGAGGGTACATACTGCGATACTAGACGCCCCAAGTCGGTCCCTAATAAAACATTTGCGGGAATATTTGGCGTTACTCCCACCTCCCGCATCCCCCTTCCGGCACCCCAGTCCAAATACACCATGGCAACGGGAAGTGCCGGCTCCACGCCTCCAACCCCGGAGACGGAAAGAGTCTTTCCTGGTACCAAGTCCTGGGGGGACACCACCTCAGGCCGTACCAGTGTTCGTTCAGCGCCCGTGTCCCGCAGTCCCATGACCGCAGAACGGCCTATGGTGACGGGTTGGATGTTGTCCAGGGACCTACCACCACCCCCTCCCACACACAAAACATTGGGCGCTCTCTGGGACTGGGATGGGGTCTTTTGGCGCTGGGGACACTCAGCCCTAAAGTGTCCTGGTTTGTTGCATAGATGACAACGTCTTACGTCTGGTCCTTGCCTGGAGAGGGCAACAGGGGGATACACCCCTTGTGTTCTAGGGGCCGGGGAAACAGGGGCATGACTGGGCTTACCCCCTCTCCAGGTGCTGCTGGCAGACTTCTTCAGCTCAGGCGCCCTGTTATTGGCATACTCGTCTGCCAGGGCGGCTGTAGCAGAAGCCCCTGTTGGTTTTCGGTCACGGAGGAACTGTCGGAGGTCCTCTGGGCAGTTCCACAAGAACTGCTCCGTGACGAACAGTTCCTGGACCTCCTGGCGGGTAGTAAGCGCTAGACCCGAGGTCCAGTGCTCTGCGGCTCTCAACAGCGCCCGCATATGATCGGTCCAGGTGTCCTTGGGGCCACGCAGCAGGCTCCGGAACTTCTGGCGGTACGACTCGGGAGTGAGGTTGTACTGCCGGATCAGGGCCCGCTTGATGCAGTCGTAGTTCTGTACCTCCCCGGCAGGTAAGTCCCCCAAGGCATCCAGGGACTTACCCCTCAAACGGGGGGTCAGGTATCTGGCCCACTGATCCCGGGCCAGATGGTGCTGAAGACAGGTCCGTTCAAATGCCACCAGAAAGGAGTCCAGGTCCCCATCCTTCTCCAGTAGAGGGAAGTCCTCAGCTCGGACTTTGGACGACTTGGTCTCCTGATGGGTTGGTTGCTCTAGCGGAAGCCCCCGCTGGGCCAGGTCCAGTTGGTGCTGGCGCTCCGCAGCTCGCTCTGCACGCTCTGCAGCTTCACGCTCCGCAGCCTCCCGGCGCTCTGCAGCCCGCTCTGCACGCTCCGCAGCCTCCCGGCGCTCCGCAGCTTCGCGCTCCTCCTCCGCTGCCTTCTCTGATGCTGCCAGGAGGGTTTTGTAGACGGCATCGCCATGAGACTGGAGACTTGCCATAGCCGCTTGTAAAAGGGCTTGTGATCTGGACAGGCTGGGCTGGGTAGGTGGTGGGCAGCCCACTGCGGGACCGTATACTGGGGACTGGCTCCCTGAGGTGCCCGGGCTGGACTCCTCCTCGCCATGAGTAACAATGTCCTCCCCTCCTGCCACACGGACCGTAGCATTAGCCTCCTGCAGGGTCTTGCTCCTGGTGCCGTCTGCCATCTTGGTAACCGACACCGCTGCAACCCTGAGTTTGCACACACCTTGTTATACTTTTAGCCTGACCGTCTAACGTTGGGCTGACCTTAAGACTCCAGCAGTGGAAGTTACCACTGGCAGTCTTTAGTGCCTGGGAGTAGGGGTCCCACAACACTATTATTCTGCAATCCCACCGCTCTGCCACCAATGTGATGAAAGCCGGCCGGTGGGTGCAGCTCTCTGGCGCCCCCTTACCTCTCAGGTCAGTCAAGGTACTGCACCTAGAGAAAGTAGTGCCAGGAAGCTGCAACCAGCGCAGGGAACACGGTAGTGTGTTATCCCTTCAACGTCACTAAACCGTAACGTCACTACACAGCACAACTCGCTAGCGCCCTCTTAGCCTCAGGTCAGTCAAGGAACTGCACCTAGGATAAGCGGTCGCCAGGGAGACTGTCCTGTAACCTACTGGGTATCGGGGCCCTCTGTAGTGAGGGCGGTATATATATCTTCCTTGGCCGCGCCAGGAATATATATATCTGAACCTCCGACCGTCACTACCAGCCTTCCCCAATCCCCAGTTGGTATGCTGCCACCAGTCCCTATTTTAGATATACGCCCAGTCCGTGAATGGGCCTATATCGGGTCAGGAACCAACCCTGGGTAGCGTTTTTGGCTTGAGCCGAGCTCACACGGACGTGCGTTCGTTATGCAGAATAAAAGGCAGGCCCACAATTACTTGAGGTAATTGATTATAATAATACACTAGATACACGATATACAACTAAATATACACAGGTATAAGGTCAGGCTAAACTATACAACAATGGAATACAACACACAGAATCACCACAGCATATCAGTTACCGGTTTCTTGATTTTCTTGTGACGCAGGGAGAGGATTCTGCGGTCGCAGGCACGGTTCTTTGTTACAGGCTGAGGCCTACCACCGCATGGTCAAACTGCTCCTCCCCTTGGTGGCCTCAGCTGGTGCTCAGATGTTCAGCACACCACTCTTGGGTCAAGACTGACTTGTCTCTTGTCTGTCCTGCTATCTTACCTGCCCCGTCCCGCCCACTGCTGGTGAGGTCAGCTGGCTCAGTCTCCACCCTCAGGTCTAACTTCGATCAGAAGCCCAAATTCTAAGGAACCCAATAACTTCTTCTGGGATGGTCTCAGGATACCCACAGGGGTTCCCACGGATTCGGGCCGCCGTAACCGACCTTTTGATATCAATTATGATACCATACGGTCCTCAGGAATGGCTCAGCGCTATATCTTGGCTTCCAGAGCACGTACAAACGTCTACCGCGGAGGCTTGTGTGCGCAATGGCTCCGGGACGCCGTGATATTTTTTATTGGCCCATCCCACGCAACATGCGTGTACTTTTCATGTTTCTATATCTTATGCCTCCATGCTTGTGACAGACAAAGAAACTAGTCCTATGGGACAAATGGTCAGTTACAGATGGACGAAGCACCCCCCCCTGCTGGCTGTGTTTCCTCTCGAAGTCTTTGAAGCTCCTAGCATTCAAGTGTTAAGTAGGCTTCTTATCTTACAGGAGCCTGGATGGGGGGAAACTATCTAGTTGACGTTTTAACAGAAGGTCCCAAGGGTGGGGGCTGCTGAAGTGTGGCCATCCCTGGATATGATTTATCATTACCAAGATGGCGGCTACAGGTTCATCACAACGATGATAAGACTCAAATACCTGATTGGAGCGACAACTTTAGTTTTTTGTCAGGGCAGGAACAGGTTGGCTCTGAGGACGACGGGTGTGATAACACACAGGGTGATGATGATGAGGTTGGAGATCCCACTTACTGTCAACCCACAGTCAGCCAAGAGATGAGGTCAGCAGAGGAGGTGGAGGAAGATGCTAGTGACGACGAGGTCAGGTTGCGCCTTCCTGGACAGAGACGTAGTACTGGAAGCACGTCAACAACTGCATCCTCAAACACAACTCTGCCTCTCACCACAAGTCGTGGTGGCTCTTCAGGTCGCATGGGTGCTAAGCCTTGCATAGCCTGGGCATTTTTTCAGATCGATAAAGATGACCCAACTCGTGTTATCTGTAACATTTGTCAGCAAAAGCTAAGTAGAGGCCAAAAAATACATAGTTTGAGTACTTCATGCATGAACCGGCACATGGACATGAAGCATAAATTGCAGTGGGAAGCTCAGTGTGCTACAATGCGGCCTAGCCGGCCGGGCCAACCACCGTCTGCCATATCTTGTGCATCCGCGGCCTCTTCATCCTCTGTGACTGGGGGGACAGCAGTCACACCTGTTTTTGGGCGCAGACCTGCCACCTCTTTACCCGCAACAGCCAGCGTGATTGGCAGGTCATCATTTTCTTTGGAGGTGGGAACACCAGCTGGTGTTGAGCGCTGTCCGACATCGATAGCACCACCTTTGGATCAAGGCAACCTAACATGTCCGCCTGCATCTTCCTCACAGACCGGCAGTTTGCCGGGGACACCCTTATCAACCCCGTCTAAGCACAATAGCCAGCCCTCGGTCCCTCAGATGTGGACAAGTAAAAGACCATTTACTCCTAGCCATGAGAAAGCTAAGAGGTTGAATTTCACCATCTGCAAGCTCTTGGCTACAGAAATGCTGCCTTTCCGCCTGGTGGACACAGAGGATTTTCGAGACCTTATGTCCGTCGCAGTGCCCCAGTACCAGATGCCCAGTCGGCACTACTTCTCAAAGAAAGGTGTGCCTGCGCTCCACCAGCATGTCGCACACAACATCACCGCTTCTTTGAGAAACTCTGTGTGTGACAGGGTGCATTTCACCACAGACACTTGGACGAGTAGGCATGGACAGGGGCGTTACATGTCGCTGACTGGGCACTGGGTAACTATGGTGACAGCAGGACAATGGGCTGCTGTCCAAGTCTTGCCGTCCCCACGAGTTGTGCGTCAATCCTCTTTATGTCAAAGTTCCTCCACTGCTTCTGCCTCCTCAACCTCCTCTCGGTCTTCCACCTGCACCCAAAGCCTGTCTGGTCATGCCACAAGCTTTCTAACTGCGCAGAAGGGATCCTGCACACCTCCTTACTATGCTGGCAGTAGGGCTCAACGTCATCAGGCGGTTTTTACATTGAAATGTCTGGGAAATGTGAGTCACACAGCTGAGGAGTTGTGGTCAGCTCTGGAGAACCAATTTCATGAATGGTTGTCTCCACTGGACCTGAAACCAGGGAAGGCCGTGTGCGACAATGCTGCAAACCTGGGTGCGGCCCTTCGCCGGGGCAATGTCACACACGTGCCTTGTATGGCTCACGTGTTGAACCTGGTTGTCCAGCAATTTTTAGCCCACTATCCCAGACTAGATGGCCTTCTGCAGAGGGCACGGTCGCTGTGTGCTCACTTCCGCTGTTCGCATCCCGCAGCTCAGCGACTTACATCTCTACAGAAGTCGTTGGGCCTGCCACTTCACCGGCTAAAATGCGATGTGCCTACCCGGTGGAATTCAACTCTGCACATGTTGCAGCGACTGTGGCAGCACCGACAAGCCCTGGTGCAATACGTTCTGACGTATAGCCTGGGCCAACGAGATTCAGAGGTGGGGCAAATCACGCTGGAGGAGTGGTCTCAGATCAGGGACCTATGCACCCTTCTGCACAGTTTTGAAATGGCGACGAAGATGTTTAGTGCTGACGATGCCATTATCAGCATGACTATTCCGGTGATTTACATGCTGGAGCACATGTTAAACAGAATTCGGAGTCAGGTGGTGGCACAAGAGGAGGTGGAGGAAGTAGAGGAGGAGGAGTTGTATGCGGAAGGGCTAACATCTGCAAGGTCCAGACGGTCGGCAGCACCAAGGCGGCAGGCATGTGAGGGTGGGGGAGATGGTTTTACCAGGGCGCATGGTAGCAGCCAAACTAGTGAGGAAGGTGCAGGAGCCCAGGAAGAAGTGGAGGACGAACTGATGGAAGACTCATCAGATGAGGGAGACCTTGATCACATTTCTGTTGTGCGAGGTTGGGGGGAGAGGACAGAGGAAGGAAGCATGATTGTTACCTCACCACCAACACAACAGGGACTTGGTGCTCCTGGATGCGCAACACACATGAGTGCCTTCTTGCTGCACTACCTGCAACATGACCCTCGAATTGTGAGAATTAGAAATAATCCTGACTACTGGGTTGCCACACTGTTAGATCCCCGGTACAAAAGTAAATTTGCAGAAATTATTCCTGCCATAGAAAGGGATGCACGCATGCAGGAGTATCAGCAGAGACTGTTGCAGAATCTTACATGTGCTTTTCCACAAAATACCAGTGGTGCACGTAGTGAATCTCACAGTTCCAACTTGCCAACCGTGGGACCGTCAAGTGTTCAGCACTCAAACCGTAACAGAACCACAGTATCTGCTGGTAACATCAATTTTGCGGAATCATTTCACCACTTTTTTAGCCCATCCTTTGCAAGGCCACAGGAGACAAGAAGTCTGACACATAGTCAACGCCTAGAGACGATGGTACAGGAGTATCTCCAAGTAAACATTGAAGCCACGACTGTGTCACTGGACCCTTGCTCTTTTTGGGCTTCCAATCTGGATAAATGGCCGGAGCTAGCCACTTACGCCTTGGAGATCTTGTCATGCCCCGCAGCCAGCGTTCTGTCTGTGTTCAGCGCTGCTGGTGGTGTGCTGACAGATAAGCGCACGCGGCTCTCCACTGATAATGTAGACAGACTCACGTTCATAAAGATGAACAAATCATGGATCCGAAACGACTTTTCTACCCCTGTGTCATCCTGGGGAGAGTAAAAGCTTGATGATTGGTTAAAATCACCCTACCAACCGTTTTAAGCTTTCAAATTACTAATCATGTTTATCTGTATCTTGACTGGAAAATAATTTGGGCTTTGTAGCAGTGTGCAGCACTGATCCTATTAGGCCATCTATACTAAAGCTTCACCAGATTTAAAATTAAAAATAATTTTTAGCTGCATCTAGCCCGGAAAATAATTTTGGGGCTCCGAGATGCGCAAGACACATAAGTGCCTTCTTGCTGCACTACCTGCAGCATGACCCTCATATTGTCAGAATTCGAAGTAATCATGACTACTGGGTTGCCACACTCTTAGATCCCCCAAACTTTTCGATCAACCTTTTCATTTTAATAAAGACCAAAAAAATGGTCATTTTTGAAATTATAAGCATTAGCAGGTTGTTAGAAACTGAAATCAAACAGTTTTCAACTCAAAACTTTATTCTAGGTGATGTTACATTTTCACATAGGACCCCTTGTTCGAAAGGAGCTTCTGAACTCTCTTGTCCATTGAATTTGTCAGGTTTTGGATGGTTTCTGCTTCAATTGTTTTGCATGAGGACAGAATACCCTCCCAGAGCTGTTGCTTAGATGTGAACTGCCTCCCGCCATCATAGACACTCCTTTTAATGATGCTCCAAAGGTTCTGAATGGGGTAGAGGTCAGGGGAGCATGGGGGTCACACCATAAGTTTGTCCCCTTTTATGCCCATATCAGCCAGAGATGCAGATGTTTTATGTGCAGCATGAGATGGTGCATTATCATGCAGAAAAATGATCTTGCTGTGAAATACACGGTTCTTCTTCTTGAACCATGGCAGGAAGTGCTGTTTGAGAAAATCCACATACATTATGGAGTTCATCTTTAGCGCCTTCAGGGATCCTAAAGGGGCCGACAATCTCTCTCCCCATGATTCCAGCCCAAAACATTACTCCACCTCCTCCTTGTTGGCGCTGTAGCCGTGTTTGCGTGGGGTGTCCATCAACCAGCCATCCTCCACTCCATCCATCTGGACCATCGAGCGCTGCACGGCACTCATCCGTGAACAAAACAGTTTTGAAATCAGTCTTCATGTAATGTTTGGCCCACTGGAGCCGTTTCTGCTTGTGTGAAGTGGATAGAGGAGGTCGACAGGATGGCGTATGCACAGCTGCAAACCTCTGAAGGACCCTGCATCTTGTTGTTCGGGGGACGTTGGAGGCACAAGCAGCTTCAAAAACTTGTCTGCTGCTATGACAAGGCTTTTTTGCCGCTGCTCTTTCAACCTGACGTAATTGCCTGTAGGAAAGAGTCCTCAATTTGCCCTTATCAGCACGCACACGTGTGTACTGTGAATCAGCTACATACTTCTTGATTGCCAAGACACTTCATCCTGATCATCGCACAATGTTGATTGTAGTCATGCCTTGACCTAAACACTCCACAATTTGTTGCTTCTCAGCAGCCGACACATCCTTTTTCTTTCCCATTTTGGCAGAAAATGTAGGCTGCTTAATAATGTGAGAGAGCCTTCTTAAGTAGTCTTGCCTTTCATTGGACACACCTGCCAAACTAATTAGCACAGGTGTCTGCAATTGCTTACAGTGATATAAAGAGCCCTGACACACATCACCATCAATGAGTTTAACTGACAAACAAACAAATTCTTCCCTTATCACTCCTAAACACTTTTTGCATAATAATTTGGAACGCAGTGTACATGTGCTTTTCCACAAAACACCAGCGGTTCACGTAGTGAATCTTACAGTTCTAACTTGCCAACCGTGGTCTGTATGGAGTTGTTCAATAAAGGGCCCAAAATTAAGATAACATAGATGGGAGAGGTCTCTATGAATAGGAATTCCTAAGTATTTGATACCCTGTGAGGGACAGGCAAAGGGAAAGTTGGACTGGATGGAATCCTATATGGATTTGGGGAGGGAGACATCGAGGGCCTCAGACTTCGCTGCATTGATTTTAAAATTTGACCATGTAACAAAGTGATCTATTTCAGCCATAACAGCAGGGATGGATATATGTGATTGAGTGATATATACTAGGACATCATCAGCAAATAGAGAGCACTTGTACTCGGTGCCTCCCACCTCAATCCACCTAATACTGGGGTTATGGCGAATTGATGAGAGCAGGTGCTCCGTCACTAGGATGTATAAGAGAGGGGACAGAGGACATCCCTGCCTTGTCCCATTGGTGATTGTGAAAGGTGATGAAAATGTTCTGACGCACCCCCTGGGCCTTGGGACACCCGGAGCCGGACCCTTTTTGGTGGATGCTGGTGGTTGTAGTCTTCGTGGCGGCGACCCGGTTCCGTGGCTCAGGGCGGTCAAACCAGTGGCGGAACTATTTATGTGGTTTTGATGTTTAAATGTCCGACTACGCCACCCGTGGATTGCGGTCAGAGTGAACCGCTGCTACAGGGCAGACCGCTGAGGCTGGTGTTGTGGGTGCAGCAGAGCGTAGCATAACTCCCCACGGGAGGAGTATAGCCTCAGGGCAGTGTATGCGGAGGATGGGGGTGATGGTGCAGGGCAGCAGCAGTAACGACACGGAGTCAGTGATGCAGTACAGGGCCTTTACTCACAGTTCTTATTATCCAGACCACGTCTGCAGGTAACGGCTGCCCACGTCGTACTGTGCTCACCAGGTGAGGGGCTCAGACAACTCCCAGATAACTTTGGAGCACTTCACAGGACCCCCTTTGTGTGTCCTTTGTCTGGCCTTTCTTACCAACACTTCTGTCCGGCTGCCTCGGGCCTCCTCTTGGTAAACTTGGCGCCAGTTTCCCTGACCCTATGTGGTGCCTTCCTAGCGGGTGTAGCGAGGGGCTGCGCCACATAAAATGTCAGAGCCTCCGGTTTCTAGCTGAGGGTCGTTTCCTGCCTCCACTAGTTCGGGGACCGGTCTCCCCCTTTGGCCTGACCCCTCCACGCAGGTGGATTCGGGCGTGCGGTGGCGACTCGCCCGTCCGCACCCCTGGGATCCCTTCATTCCTCGTTCCTGGAGCCTTCTCCGCTCCTCTTCCTTCCTTCTCCCTCTTCCAGGCCTGGGCCTCTGTTACTAGGCCCGCCTCCGGAGCAGAGCTCATGCAGAGCCCCTGCTCCCTGCCACTTCTGCTCAGACTTCTCTGCACTGAACTAAGATGGTGCCCACCTTTTATACTCCCTTCTCAATGCACCCAGGAACTGCTTCCTCCCTGCTCCTGCACTACAGGGCTCCCCTTCCTCAGTGTTCCCTCCCCCCACTCCAGCCAGGGACAGGGACTGTCGTGCCCATCTCAGGGGCATATTGGTCGCCCTGCCCCACGGCAATGTGGTGTAATGCATGCAGGTGTCGGGTCCTGATCCACACTCCATCCTTACCTGAGAGTGAGATATCACACCTCTGGGTGAGGTGCAATACGTCTGTAGCAACCGAGCCCTCAGGGTGCTACAGTTCCATTTATCTTCAGCCTAGGTGACGTATTGCGATACAGGGCCGTGATTTTGGCTATAAAAGGGTCCCCTAGACCCCTACCCCAAGCTTTTTAAGAGAATCATATATGGCGTGCCAGGAGACTCTATGGAATGCTTTCTCAGCATCCAACGAGAGTATCTAATTACAAATTTTTAACTGCATCTAGCCCAGGAAATACTTTGTGCCTAGTAGCAGTGTCTGCTAGTCAGCGGATTATCCCGGCTGTTAAGCAAGCTACACCACCTGTAGTTTAGACACTTAATTTTTTCAAAGGAAATGATTCGGGACCATGGGATACTTAGTGAAGAGCATCAGGAGGCACCCCAAGGCATAGGGGCTGGGACTGGCAGTAGGATGCCTTGCAGTGGACAGCCGAGCTCGATCCTTATAAAAGCTTTTTAAATGCAGCAGCTTTAGTGGACGCTACTGGAGCTGGAATTACGCGGCTGCTGGCATGAGACTTGCCCTCCAATAGATCCTTGTAAATGGATTTAAAGTGTATTCATTCAAATTAGAGAGACAATTTAAATTAAAAAGCTTAGAGCTGCCTCCACCACAGGGGGGCTCGCTCGACCCACCAGCGGACAGGCACCAGTATTGGGAGAGGGGGGCTGGCCGTCAGGGTTCACCACGGCTCTGGCACAAACCCGGCGACACGGAGGTGGCACGGGCAGGAGCGGACTGGCCGTGTCGGCTTCTCACTTTTTGGATTTTAGAAGGGCATGACATGCCTATATCTGTGTCTCCCCCTCCTTTTACTCCTCCACCTCTTTTATTTTCGCATGACTATATGTACTTGTCACTTTTCCATGTGTTAGTTATGTCTTCTGAGCAGTTTGTCAGCTTTTGGACACCTTTGAAGGTGTTTTCTATGTGTTTCTATGTGTTTTTGTTTGCCTGCCATTGGTTTTAACGGTGTTCGAAGGTGTTCGACGAACAGTTCGACGAACAGTTCGACGAACACACGGGTGTTCGACGAACCGAACCGAACTCGAACACTACGGGGGTGGCTTAACACTACCCTTAACCCCCAGGTGCTTCACAGAAGTTTAGAACATGAAGCCGTGAAAATAAAAAAAATCTAACTTTTTCCACAAATGATCTTTTATCCCCAAATTTTTTTAGTTTCACAAGGGTAAGAAGAGAAAATGGAACCTAAAAACTGTAGTGCAATTTCTCCTGAGTACGTCAATAACCCATATGTGTGGAAAATACACTGTTTGGGCAAACGTCAGGGTTCCGAAGGGATGGAGTACTATGTGACTTTTTGAACGCAAAATTGGCTGGAATCAAGAGTGGACGCCATTTCGGAAGCCCCTGATGTGCCTAAATAGTGGAAACCCCCCACAATTGACTCCATTTTGAAAACTAGACCCCTTAAGGATTTTATTAAGGGGTATAGTGTACATTTTGAACCCAGAGGTATGATAGAATTTGATAACATTAGGTCATCATATTGAATAAGTTGTCATTAATCTTGAGCGCAAGTGCTCACTACTTGAGTTTGCATCGGGTACTCGGGTATGCACCATGTATCACGGGTGCTCGAGTGACATGCTCGAGTCCCTGCCCGGCATGTTTCACAGTTGTTAGACACCCAAAGAAAAACATGCGGGGATTGCTCGTGCATGGCAGGCGATCCCAGCAACGTTTTTTTGGGCCTCGAAGCATATGAGGCAGACTCGAGCATGTCACTCGAACACCCACGATACTCAGTGCATATGACGCACCCCCTGGGCCATATTCTTTAGGGGAATACCCGGAGCCGGATCAGATGGGGGTTGTAGTCTCCGAGTGGCTGTGACCCGGTCCGTGCCCAGGGTGTCAAGCTCAGAGTATGTGGCAGTCCTACAGATGTTACAAAGTTCTTTATGTCGACTACGCCACCCGTTGGATTGCGGTCACTACGGCCGCCGCTGCAGCAGGGTCCGCTGAGGCTGATGGTGTTGGTGCAGCTTTAGATAGTATAACCCCCAACGGGAGGGGTATGGCCTCAGGGGGTCAGGTGCAGAGGATGGGGGTTGTGGTGGTGCAGCGTAGATGATAAGTAAAGACAGAGTCGGGTTGTGCAGTTCAGGGTGTTTACTTACTGCAGATATTCCGGTCACTCCGGCCTTGAGTGACCACCCGAGCCGTGCTGCGTCCACCAGGTCCTGGATTCAGCCAACCCCCAAGCAAGTCCGGAGCGTGTCCCTGAGCCCTCCTTCTTGTCCTTTCTTCTGGCCGTCCCCACCAGGGATCCACCTAGGTCCAGCTCCCTCGGGCCTTCTGTTGGGAGACCCTTGGCCTTGGGTTCCCTGACCCTACACGTGGTTTGCCTTCAGGGTGGATGTGGTGGGTGGCCGTGGCAGATCCTGCCCACGGCCTCCGGTCTCTGGCTGAGGTATGCTTTAGCCCCCACCAGTTTGGGATCCGGTACCCTTTTGCCAACTCTTCACCCTGTGTTTGTATGTGGGTTCTCAGAGTTCCTTCTGTCTCCCTCTCTGGGTCTTTCTTGCTCCACTCTCACTCTCTTTGGGGCTGCTCTGCTCTTCTGCTCTCTTCCTCTGACTTCTCTGCAAAAGGCTGACTTCTCTCAGACTGACTGACCTCTCACAGACTGACTGACCTCTCACAGACTGACCCTGATCTTAGATGGTGCCCACCTTAAATACTCCCTCTATGTGTGAGCTCAGGTGACCAGCACCCAATGAGCTCCTATCTTTACCCAGGCTGCTCCCCCTATCTGCCCCTACACTACTGGGATGTACCACCCCCCCTCCCACTCCAGCCAGGAACAGACTCGGTCGTACCTGCACATTTCTAAGTGGGAGTACCGTTGGTCTGTTCCTCGGAAATGGGATGTGTGTAGTGCATGCAGCTTTCTGAGCTCAGATCCACACTCCATCCTTACCCGGGAGTGGAATATCACACCTCTGGTTGAGGTGCAATACCCCTGTAGCAGCCGAATCCTCAGGGTGCTACACATACACGAGCACCCGATGCAAACTCAAGTAGTGAGCACTTGAGCTCAACACTGGTCGCCATATCGTCATCATTTTTTTTAACCCTAGCACAACCCTAACCCTAGAGTTTATTTTTTACGCCGTTCCTCGTGTGGTATAAGTGATTAGACAACTTTACTCTTCGGGTCGGTGCGATTACAGCGATACCAGATTGATATCGGGTTTTTATGATTGACAGCTGTCACACACTAAAAAAAAATATTTTTTTTGCAAAGTTTTTGCATCACCATATTTTGAGAGCTATAACTTTTCCATATTTCGGGCGACAGTCATGTGATGGCTTGTTGTTTGGGGGACAAGTCGACGTTTTTATTGGTACCATTTTCGCTCACGTGACATTTTTTGATCGCTTTCTATTCTGATTTTTGGGAGGCAGAATAAACAAAAACGAACAATTCAGGAATTTTTTTTTTTTTTTTAGGTCGTTCTGCGTGTGGTAAAATGGATAAAGCAGCTTTATTATTTGGGTCAGTATGTTTACAGCGGTACCACATTTATATTTATTTTAGGTTTTGGCGCTTTTACACAAAAAGTATTTTCTAGAAAAAAAAAATTTTTTGTATCGCTTTATTCTGTAAGATATACAGTACAGACCAAAAGTTTGGACACACCTTCTCATTTAAAGATTTTTCCGTATTTTCATGACTATGAAAATTGTACATTCACACTGAAGGCATCAAAACTATGAATTAACACATGTGGAATTATATACTTAACAAAAAAGTGTGAAACAACTGAAAATATGTCTTATATTCTAGGTTCTTCAAAGTAGCCACCTTTTGCTTTGATGACTGCTTTGCACACTCTTGGCATTCTCTTGATGAGCTTCAAGAGGTAGTCACTGGAAATGGTTTTCACTTCACAAGTGTGCCCTGTCAGGTTTAATAAGTGGGATTTCTTGCCCTATAAATGGGGTTGGGACCATCAGTTGTGTTGTGCAGAAGTCTGGTGGATACACAGCTGATAGTCCTACTGAATAGACTGTTAGAATTTGTATTATGGCAAGAAAAAAGCAGCTAAGTAAAGAAAAACGAGTGGCCATCATTACTTTAAGAAATGAAGGTCAGTCAGTGCGAAAAATTGGGAAAACTATGAAAGTGTCCCCAAGTGCAGTTGCAAAACCACAAAGAAACTGCCTCACATGAGGACCACCCCAGGAAAGGAAGACCAAGAGTCACCTCTGCTTCTGAGGATAAGCTTATCCGAGTTACCAGCCTCAGAAATCGCAGGTTAACAGCAGCTCAGATTAGAGACAAGGTCAATGCCACACAGAGTTCTAGCAGCAGACACATCTCTTCAACAACTGTTAAGAGGAGACTTTGTGCAACAGGCCTTCATGGTAAAATAGCTGCTAGGAAACCACTGCTAAGGACAGGCAAGAAGCAGAAGAGACTTGTTTGGGCTAAAGAACACAAGGAATGGACATTAGACCAGTGGAAATCTGTGCTTTGGTCTGATGAGTCCAAATTTTAGATCTTTGGTTCCAACCACCGTGTCTTTGTGCAACGCAGAAAAGGTGAACGGATGGACTCTACATGCCTGGTTCCCACCGTGAAGCATGGAGGAGGAGGTGTGATGGTGTGGGGTGCTTTGCTGGTGACACTGTTGGGGATTTATTCAAAATTGAAGGCATACTGAACCAGCATGGCTACCACAGCATCTTGCAGCGGCATACTATTCCATCCGGTTTGTGTTTAGTTGGACCATCATTTATTTTTCAACAGGACAATGACCCCAAACACACCTCCAGGCTGTGTAAGGGCTATTTGACCAAGAAGGAGAGTGATGGGGTGCTACGTCAGATGACCTGACCTCCACAGTCACCAGACCTGAACCCAATCGAGATGGTTTGGGGTGAGCTGGACCGCAGAGTGAAGGCAAAAGGGCCAACAAATGCTAAGCATCTCTGGGAACTCCTTCAAGATTGTTGGAAGACCATTTCCGATGACTACCTCTTGAAGCTCATCAAGGGAATGCCAAGAGTGTGCAAAGCAGTCATCAAAGCAAAAGGTGGCTACTTTCAAGAACCTAGAATATAAGACATATTTTCAGTTGTTTCACACTTTTTTGTTAAGTATGTAATCCACATGTGTTAATTCATAGTTTTGATGCCTTCAGTGTGAATGTACAATTTTCTTAGTCATGAAAATACGGAAAAATCTTTAAATGAGAAGGTGTGTCCAAACTTTTGGTCTGTACTGTAACTTTTTTTATTTTTCGGCTGATGCAGCTCTATGGTGGCTTCTTTTTTGCGGACAAGATGATTTTTTCAGCGGTACCATTTTTTTATTTACATTCGTCTTTTTGATCGCGTTTTATTCCATTTTTGTTTGGCGTTTGATGATCAAGCAATGTTTTTTGCTTAGTTTTTTTTTCCTTTTAACGTGTTCACTAAAGGGGTTAACTAGTGGGACAGTTTTATAGGTCAGGTTGTTTTGGACGCGGCAATACCACATATGTGTATTTTTATTTTTTTCATAATATTTATTTATGGATACAGTATATTTTTATTGTTTTGGATTTTTTTTTTTTCACTTTATGAACTTTGACACTTTGTCCCACTATGAGACTTTCACTTTTTGCAGTCTGATCCGCTGTATAGCATAGGGATGCAGCAGCATCTCTATACTATACAGGCTGTCAGCGCTACACAGGGAGAAGTTACTTTGATCGTGCACTGCGCATGATCAAAATAACTTCTTGCTGTCTGGTGACCCAGATGTCTTCAGGATGACATCCGGGTCACCATGACAACCACTGGGACCCAGCAGAGAAAGCGCGAGATGCCAGAGAGTAGGTAAGTAGGTCGAGCTTACCTCCCCTTGCTCCCGGAATGCTGCGATCGACTTAGATAGCAGCATTTTGGGGGTTAGTTTGCAGGGAGCGGTGCGCAACTGCTCCTTGCACATAGTACCGAGTGTCAGCTGTGACAATCAGCTGACACCCGGTGGTGATCGCCCCGCACCTTGTGTGTGGGCGCGATCACATTATGCGTAATAGTTAGAGATGAGCGTTGTTCTACTCGAACTGTTCGCCAATCTCAAATTCGAGCTGTTTTGGGCGGTGTTCGAGCCGTTCGGCGAACACGAACAATTTGAGAAAAATTCGGCTGTTCGAGGTTATGTTCGATAACTGTTCGTGCACCAAAATCATAACTGGATTTTTTCTCAGTAATGATGAAAATTAATGTTAATACGCAGTTTGAGTGTACAGCGGGGTGGGGGGAGGGGCAGGGGATGGATCTCTGCAGGAACAATGAAGATCTCCATTTTTTTTTCTCTTTCCCGCATTTACAGTGGGGAGGTGCAATCTGTCAGCCTATCAGCAGCGCACACACGGAGCGAAGTGCTTTTTTTCACACAAGCAAGGGCATGTGTCATTGGCAGTGTATGTCACATGTCCTTGCCCTATAAGACCAAGCCATTTTCCCCGTCGCCACCATTTTCTCACTGCTGCAGCTGCGTGTTAGACGGCACCGCTGTTGCTGTGTGCGCTATACCTTGTTAATTTCAAGCCAATTTTCGCACAAATATACAGATAGCTTGGGAGTAGGGAATAGTTGTGATTGCAGTCCTTTTAAGGACTAGGTTACAGCATTTCCTACGACTTTTATCAGGCAGGTCTGTGCTCTTAAATAGATAGGTTGTGGGAGTAAAGACTAATTGTAATTGGAGACCTTTTCAGGACTAGGTTACATCAGTTCCTATCAGTTTTTGCCAGGCAGGTCTGTGCCAGTGCTGTGCAAGTTTTTTTCACAGCATTTGGCTGAATCTAGCAAAGCTAATCCTTTTTGGACTATTGCAGAGTGTGTTAGTCAGTGGAGTAGCCTATCTGTGTTGCAAGATATACCACCTGTGTATAGAATACCAATTTTTTTACTGCACCTAGTGAAGTAAAATCTTTTGGGCATAGCATCATTCTATTAGTCCATCTATACTGACCTCCATCAGGTTGCAAACTGAATCTAATTTTTTTCTGCATCTAGTTCTGAAAAAATATTTGGCCTTCTAGCAGTGTGTGGGACTTGTTCTATTAGTCCACCTATACTGACCTCCATCAGGTTGCAAACTGAATATATTTTTTTCTGCATCTACCTCTGAAAAAATATTGGGCTTCTAGCTGTGTGTGGGACTTGTTGTATTAGTCCATCTATACTGACCTCCATCAGGTTGCAAACTGAATATATTTTTTTCTGCATCTACCTCTGAAAAAATATTGGGCTTCTAGCTGTGTGTGGGTCTTGTTCTATTAATCCATCTATACAGACCTCCATCAGGTTGCAAACTGAATATAATTTTTTTCTGCATCTAGCTCTGAAAAAATATTTGGCCTTCTAGTAGTGTGTGGGACTTTCTCTGTTAGTCCATCTATACTGACCTCCATCAGGTTGCAAACTGAATATATTTTTTTCTGCATCTACCTCTGAAAAAATATTGGGCTTCTAGCTGTGTGTGGGTCTTGTTCTATTAATCCATCTATACTGACCTCCATCAGGTTGCAAACTGAATATAATTTTTTTCTGCATCTAGCTCTGAAAAAATATTTGGCCTTCTAGTAGTGTGTCGGACGTTCTCTATTAGTCCACTAATACTGACCTCCATCAGGTTGCAAATTAAAAATAATTTTTATCTGCATCTACAGTACCTCTGAAAAAATATTTGGGCTTCTAGCTGTGTGTGGGACTTGTTGTATTAGTCCATCTATACTGACCTCCATCAGGTTGCAAACTGAATATAATTTTTTTCTGCATCTAGCTCTGAAAAAATATTTGGCCGTCTAGTAGTGTGTGGGACTTTCTCTGTTAGTCCATCTATACTGACCTCCATCAGGTTGCAAACTGAATATATTTTTTTCTGCATCTACCTCTGAAAAAATATTGGGCTTCTAGCTGTGTGTGGGTCTTGTTCTATTAATCCATCTATACTGACCTCCATCAGGTTGCAAACTGAATATAATTTTTTTCTGCATCTAGCTCTGAAAAAATATTTGGCCTTCTAGTAGTGTGTCGGACTTTCTCTATTAGTCCATCTATACTGACCTCCATCAGGTTGCAAATTAAAAATAATTTTTATCTGCATCTAAAGTACCTCTGAAAAAATATTTGGGCTTCTAGCTGTGTGTGGGACTTGTTGTATTAGTCCATCTATACTGACCTCCATCAGGTTGCAAACTGAATATATTTTTTTCTGCATCTACCTCTGAAAAAATATTGGGCTTCTAGCTGTGTGTGGGACTTGTTGTATTAGTCCATCTATACTGACCTCCATCAGGTTGCAAACTGAATATATTTTTTTCTGCATCTACCTCTGAAAAAATATTGGGCTTCTAGCTGTGTGTGGGTCTTGTTCTATTAATCCATCTATACAGACCTCCATCAGGTTGCAAACTGAATATAATTTTTTTCTGCATCTAGCTCTGAAAAAATATTTGGCCTTCTAGCAGTGTGTGGGACTTGTTCTATTAGTCCACCTATACTGACCTCCATCAGGTTGCAAATTCAAAATAATTTTTTGTATGCATCTAGCTCTGAAAAAATATTTGGCCTTCTAGCAGTGTGTGGGACTTTCTCTGTTAGTCCATCTATACTGACCTCCATCAGGTTGCAAACTGAATCTAATTTTTTTCTGCATCTAGCTCTGAAAAAATATTTGGACTTCTAGCAGTGTGTCGGACTTTCTCTATTAGTCCATCTATACTGACCTCCATCAGGTTGCAAATTAAAAATAATTTTTATCTGCATCTACAGTACCTCTGAAAAAATATTTGGGCTTCTAGCTGTGTGTGGGACTTGTTGTATTAGTCCATCTATACTGAACTCCATCAGGTTGCAAACTGAATATATTTTTTTCTGCATCTACCTCTGAAAAAATATTGGGCTTCTAGCTGTGTGTGGGACTTGTTCTATTAATCCATCTATACAGACCTCCATCAGGTTGCAAACTGAAAATATTTTTTTCTGCATCTACCTCTGAAAAAATATTGGGCTTCTAGCTGTGTGTGGGACTTGTTGTATTAGTCCATCTATACTGACCTCCATCAGGTTGCAAACTGAATATATTTTTTTCTGCATCTACCTCTGAAAAAATATTGGGCTTCTAGCTGTGTGTGGGACTTGTTGTATTAGTCCATCTATACTGACCTCCATCAGGTTTCAAATTGAATATAATTTTTTTCTGCATCTAACCCAGCCAATAGTTTTGGCCTAATACCACAGTTTGGCCACTCAGCTCTGCTCGGTTACCATCCATTGTTTTTTTGTGCAAACAACTCCAGAGTTGTGAATTAGTTAACCACCAAAATGAGTGGAAAAAGGCCTGCTGCTGGTGGAAAGGGGAATAGGCGTGTTGGGAAGGGGAAAAAAGGTTGTGTCCGTGGGGTAGGTGTTAAAGCAACAGTAACATCTGCAGAAGAAAGACCATCTTCCAGCCAAACTAAAATGTCTACTTCTTTTAGCGGACAATGTGATAAGAACCCTTTCTTACGGCCACGCCAATCGCTACAAATTCCAGATGAGGCACAAAAACAGCAGGTGCTTCAACGGATATCAAGTGCTCCTTTAAGTGGGCTCTCCTCCACATCAACTTCAACATCACAAATACTCCAGTCCTCAAAGGTGTCACCCAAATCGCACTTGCTTCCTCACAGCTCCCAAATCTCCAGCTGCCCGTCTGAGTATGAGGTAGAACAGATGGTTGAGTCTGCAGAGCTGTTTACTCATACTATAGCCTGGGAATCAGAGGTCGACTCCAGCGCTTCTGTGAATCCAGACGAGGAAATGATCTGCACTGATGCCCAGAATCTTTATGAGTCGGATCCAGGACCAGACGCAGAAGGTTCTGACCATAATGTAGACCCTCATTCCCAAACTGTAACTCCTGTTGGTGGAGACAATGAGGAAGACGATGATAAGACTCAAATACCTGATTGGAGCGACAACTTTAGTTTTTTGTCAGGGCAGGAACAGGTTGGCTCTGAGGACGACGGGTGTGATAACACACAGGGTGATGATGATGAGGTTGGAGATCCCACTTACTGTCAACCCACAGTCAGCCAAGAGATGAGGTCAGCAGAGGAGGTGGAGGAAGATGCTAGTGACGACGAGGGCAGGTTGCGCCTTCCTGGACAGAGACGTAGTACTGGAAGCACGTCAACAACTGCATCCTCAAACACAACTCTGCCTCTCACCACAAGTCGTGGTGGCTCTTCAGGTCGCATGGGTGCTAAGCCTTGCATAGCCTGGGCATTTTTTCAGATCGATAAAGATGACCCAACTCGTGTTATCTGTAACATTTGTCAGCAAAAGCTAAGTAGAGGCCAAAAAATACATAGTTTGAGTACTTCATGCATGAACCGGCACATGGACATGAAGCATAAGTTGCAGTGGGAAGCTCAGTGTGCTACAATGCGGCCTAGCCGGCCGGGCCAACCACCGTCTGCCATATCTTGTGCATCCGCGGCCTCTTCATCCTCTGTGACTGGGGGGACAGCAGTCACACCTGTTTTGGGGCGCAGACCTGCCACCTCTTTACCCGCAACAGCCAGCGTGATTGGCAGGTCATCATTTTCTTTGGAGGTGGGAACACCAGCTGGTGTTGAGCGCTGTCCGACATCGATAGCACCACCTTTGGATCAAGGCAACCTAACATGTCCGCCTGCATCTTCCTCACAGACCGGCAGTTTGCCGGGGACACCCTTATCAACCCCGTCTAAGCACAATAGCCAGCACTCGGTCCCTCAGATGTGGACAAGTAAAAGACCATTTACTCCTAGCCATGAGAAAGCTAAGAGGTTGAATTTCACCATCTGCAAGCTCTTGGCTACAGAAATGCTGCCTTTCCGCCTGGTGGACACAGAGGATTTTCGAGACCTTATGTCCGTCGCAGTGCCCCAGTACCAGATGCCCAGTCGGCACTACTTCTCAAAGAAAGGTGTGCCTGCGCTCCACCAGCATGTCGCACACAACATCACCGCTTCTTTGAGAAACTCTGTGTGTGACAGGGTGCATTTCACCACAGACACTTGGACGAGTAGGCATGGACAGGGGCGTTACATGTCGCTGACTGGGCACTGGGTAACTATGGTGACAGCAGGACAAGGGGCTGCTGTCCAAGTCTTGCCGTCCCCACGAGTTGTGCGTCAATCCTCTTTATGTCAAAGTTCCTCCACTGCTTCTGCCTCCTCAACCTCCTCTCGGTCTTCCACCTGCACCCAAAGCCTGTCTGGTCATGCCACAAGCTTTCTAACTGCGCAGAAGGGATCCTGCACACCTCCTTACTATGCTGGCAGTAGGGCTCAACGTCATCAGGCGGTTTTTACTTTGAAATGTCTGGGAAATGTGAGTCACACAGCTGAGGAGTTGTGGTCAGCTCTGGAGAACCAATTTCATGAATGGCTGTCTCCACTGGACCTGAAACCAGGGAAGGCCGTGTGCGACCATGCTGCAAACCTGGGTGCGGCCCTTCGCCGGGGCAATGTCACACACGTGCCTTGTATGGCTCACGTGTTGAACCTGGTTGTCCAGCAATTTTTAGCCCACTATCCCAGACTAGATGGCCTTCTGCAGAGGGCACGGTCGCTGTGTGCTCACTTCCGCCGTTCGCATCCCGCAGCTCAGCGACTTACATCTCTACAGAAGTCGTTGGGCCTGCCACTTCACCGGCTAAAATGCGATGTGCCTACCCGGTGGAATTCAACTCTGCACATGTTGCAGCGACTGTGGCAGCACCGACAAGCCCTGGTGCAATACGTTCTGACGTATAGCCTGGGCCAACGAGATCCAGAGGTGGGGCAAATCACGCTGGAGGAGTGGTCTCAGATCAGGGACCTATGCACCCTTCTGCACAGTTTTGAAATGGCGACGAAGATGTTTAGTGCTGATGATGCCATTATCAGCATGACTATTCCGGTGATTTACATGCTGGAGCACATGTTAAACAGAATTCGGAGTCAGGTGGTGGCACAAGAGGAGGTGGAGGAAGTAGAGGAGGAGGAGTTGTATGCGGAAGGGCTAGGTCCAGACGGTCGGCAGCACCAAGGCGGCAGGCATGTGAGGGTGGGGGAGATGGTTTTACCAGGGCGCATGATAGCAGCCAAACTAGTGAGGAAGGTGCAGGAGCCCAGGAAGAAGTGGAGGACGAACTGATGGAAGACTCATCAGATGAGGGAGACCTTGATCACATTTCTGTTGTGCGAGGTTGGGGGGAGAGGACAGAGGAAGGAAGCATGATTGTTACCTCGCCACCAACACAACAGGGACTTGGTGCTCCTGGATGCGCAACACACATGAGTGCCTTCTTGCTGCACTACCTGCAACATGACCCTCGAATTGTGAGAATTAGAAATAATCCTGACTACTGGGTTGCCACACTGTTAGATCCCCGGTACAAAAGTAAATTTGCAGAAATTATTCCTGCCATAGAAAGGGATGCATGCATGCAGGAGTATCAGCAGAGACTGTTGCAGAATCTTACATGTGCTTTTCCACAAAACACCAGTGGTGCACGTAGTGAATCTCACAGTTCCAACTTGCCAACCGTGGGACCGTCAAGTGTTCAGCACTCAAACCGTAACAGAACCACAGTATCTGCTGGTAACATCAATTTTTCGGAATCATTTCACCACTTTTTTAGCCCATCCTTTGCAAGGCCACAGGAGACAAGAAGTCTGACACATAGTCAACGCCTAGAGACGATGGTACAGGAGTATCTCCAAGTAAACATTGAAGCCACGACTGTGTCACTGGACCCTTGCTCTTTTTGGGCTTCCAATCTGGATAAATGGCCGGAGCTAGCCACTTACGCCTTGGAGATCTTGTCATGCCCCGCAGCCAGCGTTCTGTCTGAACGTGTGTTCAGCGCTGCTGGTGGTGTGCTGACAGATAAGCGCACGCGGCTCTCCACTGATAATGTAGACAGACTCACGTTCATAAAGATGAACAAATCATGGATCCGAAACTACTTTTCTACCCCTGTGTCATCCTGGGGAGAGTAAAAGCTTGATGATTGGTTAAAATCACCCTACCAACCGTTTTAAGCTTTCAAATTACTAATCATGTTTATCTGTATCTTGACTGGAAAATAATTTGGGCTTTGTAGCAGTGTGCAGCACTGATCCTATTAGGCCATCTATAATAAGCTCCACCAGATTTAAAATTAAAAATAATTTTTAGCTGCATCTAGCCCGGAAAATAATTTTGGGGCTCCGAGATGCGCAAGACACATAAGTGCCTTCTTGCTGCACTACCTGCAGCATGACCCTCATATTGTCAGAATTCGAAGTATTCATGACTACTGGGTTGCCACACTCTTAGATCCCCCAAACTTTTTGATCAACCTTTTCATTTTAATAAAGACCAAAAAAATGGTCATTTTGAAATTATAAGCATTAGCAGGTTGTTAGAAACTGAAATCAAACAGTTTTCAACTCAAAACTTTATTCTAGGTGATGTTACATTTTCACATAGGACCCCTTGTTCGAAAGGAGCTTCTGAACTCTCTTGTCCATTGAATTTGTCAGGTTTTGGATGGTTTCTGCTTCAATTGTTTTGCATGAGGACAGAATACCCTCCCAGAGCTGTTGCTTAGATGTGAACTGCCTCCCGCCATCATAGACACTCCTTTTAATGATGCTCCAAAGGTTCTGAATGGGGTAGAGGTCAGGGGAGCATGGGGGTCACACCATAAGTTTGTCCCCTTTTATGCCCATATCAGCCAGAGATGCAGATGTTTTATGTGCAGCATGAGATGGTGCATTATCATGCAGAAAAATGATCTTGCTGTGAATTACACGGTTCTTCTTCTTGAACCATGGCAGGAAGTGCTGTTTGAGAAAATCCACATACATTATGCAGTTCATCTTTAGCGCCTTCAGGGATCCTAAAGGGGCCGACAATCTCTCTCCCCATGATTCCAGCCCAAAACATTGCTCCACCTCCTCCTTGTTGGCGCTGTAGCCGTGTTTGCGTGGGGTGTCCATCAACCAGCCATCCTCCACTCCATCCATCTGGACCATCGAGCGCTGCACGGCACTCATCCGTGAACAAAACAGTTTTGAAATCAGTCTTCATGTAATGTTTGGCCCACTGGAGCCGTTTCTGCTTGTGTGAAGTGGATAGAGGAGGTCGACAGGATGGCGTATGCACAGCTGCAAACCTCTGAAGGACCCTGCATCTTGTTGTTCGGGGGACGTTGGAGGCACAAGCAGCTTCAAAAACTTGTCTGCTGCTATGACAAGGCATTTTTGCCGCTGCTCTTTCAACCTGACGTAATTGCCTGTAGGAAAGAGTCCTCAATTTGCCCTTATCAGCACGCACACGTGTGTACTGTGAATCAGCTACATACTTCTTGATTGCCAAGACACTTCATCCTGATCATCGCACAATGTTGATTGTAGTCATGCCTTGACCTAAACACTCCACAATTTGTTGCTTCTCAGCAGCCGACACATCCTTTTTCTTTCCCATTTTGGCAGAAAATGTAGGCTGCTTAATAATGTGAGAGAGCCTTCTTAAGTAGTCTTGCCTTTCATTGGACACACCTGCCAAACTAATTAGCACAGGTGTCTGCAATTGCTTACAGTGATATAAAGAGCCCTGACACACATCACCATCAATGAGTTTAACTGACAAACAAACAAATTCTTCCCTTATCACTCCTAAACACTTTTTGCATAATAATTTGGAACGCAGTGTACATGTGCTTTTCCACAAAACACCAGTGGTTCACGTAGTGAATCTTACAGTTCTAACTTGCCAACCGTGGTCTGTATGGAATTGTTCAATAAAGGGCCCAAAATTAAGATAACATAGATGGGAGAGGTCTCTATGAATAGGAATTCCTAAGTATTTGATACCCTGTGAGGGCCAGGCAAAGGGAAAGTTGGACTGGATGGAATCCTATATGGATTTGGGGAGGGAGACATCGAGGGCCTCAGACTTCGCTGCATTGATTTTAAAATTTTACCATGTAACAAAGTGATCTATTTCAGCCATAACAGCAGGGATGGATATATGTGATTGAGTGATATATACTAGGACATCATCAGCAAATAGAGAGCACTTGTACTCGGTGCCTCCCACCTCAATCCACCTAATATTGGGGTTATGGCGAATTGATGAGAGCAGGTGCTCCGTCACTAGGATGTATAAGAGAGGGGACAGAGGACATCCCTGCCTTGTCCCATTGGTGATTGTGAAAGGTGATGAAAATGTTCTGACGCACCCCCTGGGCCTTGGGACACCCGGAGCCGGACCCTTTTTGGTGGATGCTGGTGGTTGTAGTCTTCGTGGCGGCGACCCGGTTCCGTGGCTCAGGGCGGTCAAACCAGTGGCGGAACTATTTATGTGGTTTTGATGTTTAAATGTCCGACTACGCCACCCGTGGATTGCGGTCAGAGTGAACCGCCGCTACAGGGCAGACCGCTGAGGCTGGTGATGTGGGTGCAGCAGAGCGTAGCATAACTCCCCACGGGAGGAGTATAGCCTCAGGGCAGTGTATGCGGAGGATGGGGGTGATGGTGCAGGGCAGCAGCAGTAACGACACGGAGTCAGTGATGCAGTCCAGGGCCTTTACTCACAGTTCTTATTATCCAGACCACGTCTGCAGGTAACGGCTGCCCACGTCGTACTGTGCTCACCAGGTGAGGGGCTCAGACAACTCCCAGATAACTTTGGAGCACTTCACAGGACCCCCTTTGTGTGTCCTTTGTCTGGCCTTTCTTACCAACACTTCTGTCCGGCTGCCTCGGGCCTCCTCTTGGTAAACTTGGCGCCAGTTTCCCTGACCCTATGTGGTGCCTTCCTAGCGGGTGTAGCGAGGGGCTGCGCCACATAAAATGTCAGAGCCTCCGGTTTCTAGCTGAGGGTCGTTTCCTGCCTCCACTAGTTCGGGGACCGGTCTCCCCCTTTGGCCTGACCCCTCCACGCAGGTGGATTCGGGCGTGCGGTGGCGACTCGCCCGTCCGCACCCCTGGGATCCCTTCATTCCTCGTTCCTGGAGCCTTCTCCGCTCCTCTTCCTTCCTTCTCCCTCTTCCAGGCCTGGGCCTCTGTTACTAGGCCCGCCTCCGGAGCAGAGCACATGCAGAGCCCCTGCTCCCTGCCACTTCTGCTCAGACTTCTCTGCACTGAACTAAGATGGTGCCCACCTTTTATACTCCCTTCTCAATGCACCCAGGAACTGCTTCCTCCCTGCTCCTGCACTACAGGGCTCCCCTTCCTCAGTGTTCCCTCCCCCCACTCCAGCCAGGGACAGGGACTGTCGTGCCCATCTCAGGGGCATATTGGTCGCCCTGCCCCACGGCAATGTGGTGTAATGCATGCAGGTGTCGGGTCCTGATCCACACTCCATCCTTACCTGAGAGTGAGATATCACACCTCTGGGTGAGGTGCAATACGTCTGTAGCAACCGAGCCCTCAGGGTGCTACAGTTCCATTTATCTTCAGCCTAGGTGACGTATTGCGATACAGGGCCGTGATTTTGGCTATAAAAGGGTCCCCTAGACCCCTACCCCAAGCTTTTTAAGAGAATCATATATGGCGTGCCAGGAGACTCTATGGAATGCTTTCTCAGCATCCAACGAGAGTATCTAATTACAAATTTTTAACTGCATCTAGCCCAGGAAATACTTTGTGCCTAGTAGCAGTGTCTGCTAGTCAGCGGATTATCCCGGCTGTTAAGCAAGCTACACCACCTGTAGTTTAGACACTTAATTTTTTCAAAGGAAATGCTTCGGGACCATGGGATACTTAGTGAAGAGCATCAGGAGGCACCCCAAGGCATAGGGGCTGGGACTGGCAGTAGGATGCCTTGCGGTGGACAGCCGAGCTCGATCCTTATAAAAGCTTTTTAACTGCAGCAGCTTTAGTGGACGCTACTGGAGCTGGAATTACCGCGGCTGCTGGCATGAGACTTGCCCTCCAATAGATCCTTGTAAATGGATTTAAAGTGTATTCATTCAAATTAGAGAGACAATTTAAATTAAAAAGCTTAGAGCTGCCTCCACCACAGGGGGGCTCGCTCGACCCACCAGCGGACAGGCACCAGTATTGGGAGAGGGGGGCTGGCCGTCAGGGTTCACCGCGGCTCTGGCACAAACCCGGCGACACGGAGGTGGGACGGGCAGGAGCGGACTGGCCGTGTCGGCTTCTCACTTTTTGGATTTTAGAAGGGCATGACATGCCTATATCTGTGTCTCCCCCTCCTTTTACTCCTCCACCTCTTTTATTTTCGCATGACTATATGTACTTGTCACTTTTCCATGTGTTAGTTATGTCTTCTGAGCAGTTTGTCAGCTTTTGGACACCTTTGAAGGTGTTTTCTATGTGTTTTTGTTTGCCTGCCATTGGTTTTAACGGGGTTCGAAGGTGTTCGACGAACAGTTCGACGAACAGTTCGGCGAACACACGGGTGTTCGACGAACCGAACCGAACTCGAACACTACGGGGGTGGCTCAACACTAGTAATAGTACGTCCTTGGCCCAATAGGCCCTGGGCACAAGGATGTACTGTTACCACATATATCAGAAAGGGGTTAAAGGAATTGTCCACTACTGAACAACTCCTTATGACCCCAAGGTGCTACTCAAAGTAAAAAAAAAATCTATAGTTGTCTCTAAGAACAGCACACTGCCGGTCTTGTCACTCCTGCAGTCAATCAGCAGCTGCTGATAGGCTGCAGTGTTTGCATTTCTGTATGCAGCTTTGGGCCATTAATAAGTGGTTGTCCAGTTTTGGGTATCCCCTTTAATATAGTAACATGAATAGCATAATTTTCACATGAAATTGTGAACAAAAAAAAGTAAAACTTCACTATAATAAAACAGTCTAATCACTACTGTAAAACAGAATGTTATCATGTTTTTTATGCCCTGAGAACATGACTACTCATAGGGAGTCCATTCAGTCAAAATAACTGAATAACAGTCAAATGATTTTTCACTGTAACTTTTATTAATGTTGGCTATTACTTTGTGTGAACATGTGATATTTATTGCTCTGGCATCTTACAGAAAACATATTTTGAAGTTCCCCACACTGCTCCAGTTGATTGACAGGTCACTCCAAATCGGCTAGAACAGGCCAGGCCAGTCTCGTCTCTATTGATGATCCCTGGCTGGCTATTGAAACAGTTTTCTCTGAAAAGCCAAAGTGTTTCAGAGAAAAACATACCTGACTGTCGTTGTGTGGCAGGGCTGTAATTTACACTAGGCACTGGAGGTCTGCGTCCTAGGGTGGCTGGTTGCAGGGGGCTACACTGGCTTGTTATAAAAAATAAAAAAAAAAATCTTAAAATTCCCTCCTCCTCCTCCATAGCTGCGTCCGTAGGAAAGGCAGCACTCGGTCTACCAGCATTCATTTGTATTTACGTCTTTACAGATGCGAATACAAATGAAGATGCAAGCGCTGGTATTTCAGGGATCTTCTCCTGACTTGACAACATCAGAGCTCCACAGAGGAGTGGACGATGCGGGAGCGGCAGCCGGGAAACTAAGAGCTCGTAGAGCCGCAGACATAGACATATACTACACAGAGGGGCATAATATGGAGAGGGGCCAGTATGGGGATGTGACAGTACAGCTGGATCTTTATGGAGATGCTGCAGTATAAGGCTGTTTAATCTGAAGATGGAGCAGTATGGGGGAGCTATGGAAGGGCTCTATATAGAAATGGGGCAATATAGGGGAGCTTAATATGAATATGGGGCAGTGTAGGGTGGCTCTATATAGAGATGGGGTTGTATAGGGGGCTCTATATGGAGATTGGACTGTGTTGGTGGTTATGTGTGGAGATTGGACTGTGTAGGGGGGTTCTGACGGAGATGGGACAGTGTAGTAGGGGGTTTTGCATTGAGATGGGACAGTGTAGGGGGTTGTAGACTCTGAATCAAAATGGGGCAGTATAGGGGGGCTTAGTATGGCACTGCACAGCATAGGGCGAGCTCTAGTACAGTATATAGAGATGGGTCAGTGATGGGGTCTTTGTGTGGAGATTGGACAGTATAGAAGGACTCTTTAAGGCGATGGGGCATGTGAGGCAGTGAGGGGAATTATATGAGAGGAATGGTATGCATCCGCCAGGAAGCGCATAGAAGCATATTGAACCCTCTGGAGTACATTACAATCACAGACATGGCTGTGGTTGCAGTGCAGAATAAAAGTAAGTTTGGATTTGGTCAAGCTATTTGACCAAGGCAGATTTAGTAAAACCCAGCATGGGCTTTTATTCTTGGAGTGGACTACAGGATGGCAGTGGGGCGGGTCATTCCCTTCAGCAGTGTCTTATAAGTGGCTCATGTCCACAGTTTTCATTTAAAAACCTGCAGCAAAGGTTTGGGTGTGTCAGTTTTGTGTTTGCAAACTGCAGAGCTGGAGGCTCTGCAATACTGGCCTGTGTGACAGGAATACAGGGCCCAAGAAGGCAAAACTCTGACCTCAGAGTGATACAGTGGTGCAGTTTCCCACGGCAACGGGTCTGGGTACGGACTCTACTTTGACAGCCCGGCTGCGATCTGGAGGATACCAATTACCGTTATTTTGTGAGTTTCTGGAGAATAAAGACATTTGATTTGAACTTTTCCTGGGTCACTGCCTCATTACTGCACAGTGTGAACACCGCTGAACTACAGGCAGTATAGGGGGACTCCATATGGAGATGGAGCAGTATAGTGGGACTCTGTATGGAGATGGAGCACTATAGTGGGACTCTGTATGGAGATGGTGCAGTATAGAGGGACTCTGTATGGAGATGGGGCACTATAGGGGAACTCTGAATCAAAATGGGGCAGTATAGGGGGCTTTATATGGAGATGGGGCAGTATAGGGGGACTTTGAATGGAGATGCGGCAGTGTAGGGTGCTTAAAATGGCACTGGGCAGCATAGGGGAGCTCTATATAGAGATGGGTCAGTGATGAAGTATTTGTGTGGAGATGGGACTGTATGGAAGGAATCTATGGATATGGAGCAGTATAGGGGGATTCTGTATGGAGATGGTGCAGTATAGGGGACTCTGTGTGGCGATGGGACAATATAGAGAGACTCTGAAGATGAGGCAGTTTCGGGGGACTCCGTGGAGATGGAGCAGTATAGGGAGATTCTGTGTGGAGATAGGGCAGTATAGGGAGTCTTAGGCAATGGGGCAGCATAGGGTGCTCTATATAGAGATTGGTCAGTGATGGGGTCTTTGTGTGGAGATGGGACAGTATGGAAGGACTCTCTATGAAGATGGGGCAGTATAGGGGGCTATGGAGATGGGACAGTATAGGGGGCTTAGTATGGAAATGGGGTAAAATGGGGGGTCGGATCTGTGTGGAGTTGGGGCAGTATGTGGGGACTCAGTGTGCAGATAGGTCAGTATAGGGAGTCTTTGACTAGAGATGGGGCAGTATGTGGGGCTGTCTATGAAGGAGGGCCAGTATGGGGATCAGTATGGTGAAGGGGCAGCATTGGAATGACAGTGTAAAAAGGAGGCTCAGTATGGAGTGGGGGGACAGTGTGAAGAGGGGGCTCAATATGGAATGAAGGTATTGGGGGAAACAATGTGGAGGTCATGGTTCATAAAAGAGGAAGGAGTTTTGTGTATAACTCATAATGGAGGACAATGGTGGTTGTAGTTCATTAGGATATACAGTATCGTGGTAGTCATAGTGAAAAAAAAGGGAATAGTATGATGGGAATATTTTATAGGAGGGGACAGTGTGGACACTATGTAACATAAGAGAAACAATGTGGGATAATTTTTTGTGCAGGGAGTACAGTAAGGGGCAATTGTTTATCCAGGGGCACAGTATGGGTGCTCATATTTATTCAGGAGCATTATAATGGGCACCGTGTTGGGATGTGCTGAAGAAGTCGAGAAGAAGGAAGTCTGCAGAGGCGAGCACTGGCTGCAAAAAGTCATCATGGCATCAGGACCAGATGAAGAAGAAACAACGAGAAGAACTCCAACCAGAGAAGATGTCACCTATAAGGTACCTGGATGTAAGGGAGCATGTCACTGGCAAATTTCTGCCTTTAAACAACCGCATATCTGCTATATGAAGATGACCGACAAATGTTTAAAGGACCACGGAAGCTTTTTTTTTTTATTTTACAGCTAGAGTGGTGCTTAAATCTCAGGTCCCTGACCCTACTCTTATATTTAGCCTCTGCCGTCTTCCCCTTCTATCGCCGCCGCTCCCATCAGTCTCCGGCAGTTTGTGACCTGCCAGATCGCTCCAGTGTTTCATGGAGCAAGCCGGAGGTCACAACGATAGGCGGATTATAATGAGAGCAATCTGGGCTACCACCCGGGGCCCCAGGACTCCGGGGGGGGTCCATGGCCAGATTGCCCTCATTATAATATGTGCGGCACCGTGGCACATACCGGCAGTCAGAGGTGGGGGGTCCCCGGACCGCTCCCCCAGCAGCGGCACACGGCCGCTGCTTCTTCTTCGGCCGGGCCAGCACTGCACCTGTTAACTTCCCTGTGTGCTGGCCCGGCCGCGTCACAGCTAGGAGACACGGCCCTGTGCGTGGCCGTGTCTGCTAGTGTGTCGTCACGGAGTGCGCGCCCTGCACTGCTACTTACCACCGGAGAGGAGCTGGACGACGGGAGTCGGGGGATGGTGAGTGAGTGTGTGTGTGCAGATATCATTGTGTGATGTCTGTTTATATGTATTTTTGTGTTTCAAATGTGGCCTCCCACTGTATCTGGGGGGCGCCGTGCGTCCTCCCGCTGTGTATAGATGGCGCCATGCGGCCCCCTGCTGTGTATAGATGGCACCGTGCGGCCCCCTGCTGTGTATAGATGGCTACGTGCGTCCTCCTGCTGTGTATAGATGGTGCCGTGCCGCCTCCTGCTATGTATAGATGGTGCCGTGTGGCCTCCTGCTGTGTATAGATGGCGCCGTGCGGCCTCCCATTGTGTATAGATAGCTACATGCGGCCCCCTGCTGTGTATAGGTGGCTACATGCGGCCTCCCGCTGTGTATAGATGGCACCGTGCGGCCTCCCGCTGTGTATATATGGCGCCGTGCGGCCTCCCGCTGTGTATAGATGGCGCCGTGTGGCCTCCCGCTGTGTATAGATGGCGCCGTGCGGCCTCCCGCTGTGTTTGGATGGCTACGTGGGGCCTCCTGCTGTGTATAGATGGCTACGTGGGGCCTCCCGCTGTGTATAGATGGCTATGTGGGGCCCTCTGCTGTGTATAGATGGCTACGTGCGGCCCCCCGCTGTGTATAGATGGCCACGTGCGGCCTTCCGCTGTGTATTGATGGCTACGTGCGGCCTCCTGCTGTGTATAGATGGCTACGTGCGGCCTCCTGCTGTGTATGGGAGGATTGTGGCAGCTCATATTGTGTGTAGGGTCTCATACTGTATATAGGGGATGTCAGCATACTTAATTGTGCTCAATATTAAGTCATACAATTAATGTAAAAAAAAATATAATTAATATATTAATATTGTGCCAAATTAATTTCACGTGAACTATCATGATCTATCACAGGGGATCATGTGACATGTCACGTGATACATCAGGTGTGTGTGTGTGGGGGGGGGGGGGGAGGGGGCCCGCACCTTCTAAACTGCCCGGGGCCCTGGCTACTCTTAATCCACCCCTGAGAATGATGATATTTAAGCAAGCATAAAAATAATTTAATAATTATTAAAACAAATTAATTATAATTTCACCTTACAATGAAATGTTTTGTTTGTGTACCGAGTGATTGACAGCCTGCTTAGAGCGGCCGATATTTGATTTCTGATTATCAGTGGCCGTGTAAATGCACCTTGAGAGTTACTAAACTTTTGGGATATTTTTTTAATGTCTTAGGCCTATTAATTTTGAGCTGTTCTGTGGGGGATGCAGTCATGAGACCCCACCAATTGCTCCAAAAACAAGTTTGAAATGCGCATCTCAGGAGACAGAAGAGCATACATGGCACAGAGTGGATGCAGTAGAAAATCAAAGTCATACTTCTGTCTCATGAGCTTCGCACTTCTAAGAGGTTTGTTGAGCAATCTATGGAAGACCCAGAACCCACCACTGTGCTCAAAATGAATGGCCTAAAACCTACATCTCCCAAAAGTTAAGTTTCTCTTTAAATGTTTAACTCCTTAACTTCACAGTTCTGGTGCTGAATTCACGTATTGATGGTGGTTCTGGTGATGTACTTGTGGCGCCCCTGAGGGTTCAGTCGCCACAGAGGTACTGCATCTCACCCAGAGGTGTGGTATCTCACCCTCAGGTAAGGAAGGAGTACAGCTCACTACACCACATTTCCGGGGGACAGGACGAGATTGCTCCTACGGGAGAGCACAGTCCCTGGTCCCTGGCTGGAGTGGGGGAAACCACCTAGAGAGGGGGAACCATGTAGTGGATGGGGTGGAGGAAGTAGATCCTGGGAGCACATGACAGAGAGAGTATAAAATAGAGACACCATCTTAGCTCAGGGTCAGTTCAGTCAGAGGAGGAGAAGTGACAGGAGCAGAGGCTCTGTATGAGCTCTGCTCCAGAGGCGGGCCTAGCCTGTGAAGCCCAGGACTGAGGGAGAGGAAGCAGGAAGGCTCCAGGAGGAGAAGAGAAGGGACCCTAGGGGTATGGGCCGTGCAGAAAGCCACCCGTACGCCCGCTGCTACCAGGAGGTAGAGGGGTCAGGCCAGATAAGGGGAACTGGTCCCTCAACTAGCGGAGAAACAGCAAGGCTCAACTAGAAACCGGAGGATGCAACACTTTATGTACTGTAAGCCAAAAGTCCACACCAGTCTCACTAAGAAGGTAGCCACACAGGACCCAGGGGACGGAACACACGTCGCCCGCCAAGGCCCGAGGGTACCGGATATAAGTGTCACTGAGTGTGAGGTGCAGGGAGAAGGCCAGAGAAAGGACACACAGAAGGGGGTCCTGCTAAATACTCCGGAGTTACCTGGGGGTCGGCTGAACCCCTCACTGAGTGAGCACAGAACGACGAGGGCCGTTACATGGGTCCCTGTAACCAGAACTGCAATAACTGTGAGTAAAAATCTTGGGACTGCATCACATGAACTCTGTGTTCATTACTGACTCCCTGCACTACAACCACCATCATCCACACACACTTCCCTGAAGCTACACTGTTCCTGTGGGGAGTTATACCACCCATGCTGCCAAACCATCAGCTTCAGAGGACTGTTCCGCAGCGGCGGCCTCATTAGCCACACTCCACAGGTGGCGTAGTCGGACATTATAAAAACCTATACATATCATTCCCCTTGGATTGACCGCCCTGGGCCACGGACCGGGTCACCGCCACTGTGACTACAACCCCCAGCGTCTACCGGCCCGGTTTCGGGTACCCCACGGCCCAGGGGGCGCGTCATACTCATGCACTGACAGTGGTTCTACTGAATAAGTCATGCACTGATGGTGGTTCTGGTAATGTATTAATGTAGATGTGGCACCCCAGGGGTCTGGTTACCACAGTAATAGAAATATTACATCTGAGAGCAAGTGGGAGGTTTCTCTGGTCAGGAGCCCTAAGCATGCAACACCGCCCGCCCAGACCTGGGAGGGGAGGAATCTGCCCTTATAAACTGGGTCTGGGGCGGGATTAGGTCAGTCAGAGTCTGGGAGTCAGAGCCTGGAGACAGTTCCAGACACAGGGAAAGTGTCAGCAAGGAGCTCTGTAGGAGCAGGAGCGAGTGCCAGGGGCTGGAAGCTAGATAGCTCGCCCTGGCTGAAGACATTAAGACCGGACACGGAGTCCGAGGCTGTGGGGACATCCAGGTCCAGCAGCAGAATCCAACCGGCAGGGGATTCCATGTCCTCTGGCCAGAGAAGCCCGGAGGCACGGTCACAAGCAAGGGACCAGCACCGCCATCGTGAAGCGGAGGCTAACAGAAGGCCCCAAGTCACCGGCCGTACGTGTGAGCACCACACAATATACTCAGGGACGTGGGCTACTTCTACCCGCACACAGCAAAGTAGCCAGGAAAGAGTACAGATAGACGGGGAGGCCTACAACTCCACCTGGCCAGGGGAGATCCTGCTAGCTCTCAGACTGACCAGGCCTATACTGCTAACCAGTACTCCCGGGAGGGTCTGCTTTATAACATCAGTAAAGACCCTGAACTGCACGGACTCTGAGTTATTCCTGCTGCACTCGTGCACCATCACTCCCATCATCCACACTAACTGCCATGAGGCTATACTCCTCCCGTGGGGAGTCATCCCGTTCTTAGCTGCACACACAACACCGGCCTCAGCGGTCTGCCTTGCAGCGGCGGTCCCCACTGACCGCAATCCACGGGTGGCGTAGTCGGACTATTATCTAACTAATAAGACTGCCACTGAATTGACCACCCTGGGCACGGACCGGGTCAGCGCCACGGAGACTACAACCCCCAGCGATCCGGGTATTCCCCGCACGCACGACACAGGCCCAGGGGGCGCGTCATAGATGTCGTAATGTTTAATTCATTATGCTAGAACAACATAAGGTGAGTGCTTGACTAAAAATACAGCCGTCTGTATGAGGCTATATATGTCAACTGATGAGGTGTTTGATTAAAGCCCCCATACATTTTAGACGGCTGTCCAAACTCTCCCGTACACAGGTGCAATCGCTCTGTTGAGTGTTCCTGTGTTCTCTATGAGAGAGTCATCCCGGCGGCGGCAACTTATCTGTTAGAGAATAAAAGGATCTACAATCCCAAATCTGACATGCCAAATCCTTTTCTCCCCAGCAATCATCAGTTAAAGGCACCGATACACATTAGACTGTCAGTCGACCCAGACAATTTCTGCTGGTTTGGTCAATTTTAAACTAATATGTATGGGTGTTTTATCTATTATCTAAAGGGTATGTGCACACAATGTCTTTATACGTCGGCAAAGCCAATGAGTTATTCAGGTGGAAGACTCTTCAGGATACGCTGGTGACTTTTGTTCTAAAGTGACTTTTTCTGCTTCTTTTCTGTCGTTTTCGCCAACATTTTTTTTTCCGACAGTTTTTTAAGAATTGTATTCAATAAATTGAACTCTGGAGCGCTCACTTTTTAACAGCTTGTCGTCTTTGCAAGCCTGAAAAAAGAAGCTCAAAAGACTGAACCTATGCACAGCAGGTTGTTTTTACACTGCAGTATATATGTTCATTCTTTTCAGTGTTTTATTTATCATTTTTTTTACAAAGCAGAAGCGCCTGGAAAAGACATCATTTGCGCATACCCTTAGACTGACTTACCAGTAGGGGGCGTGACCACTTAAAGTGCCTAGGGCAGCATCAGTTCCAAATACAGCCTTGTTCTGAGGTCTGGCTCTGATTCCTGCTGCCTGTGGATTGAGCAGCAATGACTGACAGATTCCCTTTAATGTAGATGGGTTGCAGTTTAGTCTGACTGTGGGGTTGATGACTACTGGAAGTGTTGTATATGTTTCAATATAGTTTATCCACAGCTGGGGCGTGTATACATGTAACCATAAGTATCTCATAGATAGTAAGCTTGCAAGCAGTGCCCGACACCGTCACTCCTCTTGGTATGTGTTGAACTAGGTGTTACTTTAAGATACAGTAATGCCTTATCTTGTTTGTATAAGCATCCTCTGAATTGTAAAGTGCTGCAGAATATGTTGGCGCTATAGAAATAAAAATATGTAGAAATTCCTGGATGTACAGAGGGAAGCTGCAATATGGCAACTATAGTAGAACTTCCTCTGCATCTTGTTCTTGAGTACAAACTGACATTGTCTGTCTGCTGGGCAGGGAAACCAAGAGAAACACATGATGATTTTTTTTATGTTGAATTTGAGTCAGATTCTGATCCCAAATTCCCATAAAAAAATACTTCAAATACTCTTTAAATAAGCATTACAACTTGAAATAATTCTCCAAACTAGACTTCTGAATCAATTGAAGCAGAGAAAAAAGTCTAATGTGTAAAAAAAAACACCAAAATTATTAAAATTATAAGAATAGTTGGAAAGACTGTTCTCCTTTATGCCTAGTTATGAATGTACAGTGTGAGAAATAGGACACCCCCAGCTTATTAGCCTATATTAACACAAAGTTTTGTTTGCATGAGGATTTTAAAATGATTCTGTGTTAAAATCCAGATCAAAAACCTCTTCAAGTACTCTTATGTTTTTTTTGGAGTGGATCTGCTTTAGAATCCTTATAATAAAAACTCTGTGAGAACACAGCCTAATGGTCTGGGGTGTCCTTCCTATATCTCACATTGACTATTCATAAATAGGCATAAAGGAGAGCAGTCCTTCCAGCTATTCTATGTTTGTTTTAGGCATCGCTCAATAGTCATGTGGAAAGTGCTGCAGCTAGTCGCAGTCTCTTTGCTGATAGTACGCCTATTCTTCCTGGCTTGACCTCTTTCTCATCAGTTAGCTGCACACACCCAGCAGGATGTCAGTTCATGAAGAATTGGCACTAAAACAGTGAGAAGATTATAAGTAGTCCTTAGTGCAGAACCAACTGACTATTGGTGAGCAACACACAGCTGTTTTATAAATGATTATTCTTCGTAAGAGCAAAATGAAAGATGTAAACAGGGACATGATTAGAACATAGTTCACAGGAAAAATCGATATCTTTGTACCGTGTTAGCGAATAGATAGAAAAATATTTAGATTTGAGAGTCCTCATTGGTTGATGCCTTTTAATGGCTAACTGAAAAGATGGTAACAAGTTGAAGTTGCAAGCTTTCGAGACCACTCAGGTCTCTTCATCAGGCATCATACTATGCCTGATGAAGAGACCTGAGTGGTCTCGAAAGCTTGTAACTTCAACTTGTTACCATCTTTTCAGTTAGCGATTAAAAGGCATCAACCACTGAGGACTCTCAAATCTAAACATAGTTCACAAGCATTTGAGCAGCATACTACTGATTTACTCAATTAACTCTAGTGGCAGGTTCCCTTTAAATTAGTTACCAAATTTGTGTAATTTTTTTAAGGTCATCAAAGATATATTAGCTAGAAACATTAACATGACAATAAGGCTACAAATTCAGGTCAGTATTTTACCTCCTCAGTAATCCAAAACAAGGAGAGGAACAGTCAGAGGAAAAGTATAATAGAAATACGTGAACCAGTTCTGTATTTCTCACCCACTCCTGTTTGAGCTTACAAATACTGATGGAAAATACTGACCCAAATACTCAACGTGTGAATGTGGCCTTATACTGAGGTGTGAGAAATGGCAATACTTTTTTATAGCCAGGACAAATGGCATCCATGATAATTTACTGTAGGACATTTCATTTCCCAGTAGGGACTGTCTCACACCTTGCGCTCTTCCTTGCTTTCTAAACTTGCAGCTCCAACACAGCTCAAATTACAGCCCTGAAACAGCATGTAAATGTGGATGTCCCATTGACAAGACCATGCTTCAGTGGGTCTGCAACATTTGAGATCATGTTAAGAAGGAACACAATATTACATCAATGGTAACATGACTGCCGCTGAGAGTGAAACGGGGGTGTCTTTTACATAGGAAATAGCATAATTGTAATTTAAAATGATGGGCAACTTAAAGATGATCTGTCACCAGGTCAAGTGTCCAGTTCTTGCTATTATTTTATTTCTGCTGTTCTCTTGAGCATGTAGTTTTTCTTAAATCCACCATATTGGTCCAGATATATAGGTCTCTTTATTTAGTGCTAATTTTTATGGCCTTTCTTTAAAAAGGGGGAGTTGCTCACAGGGTAATAATGCAGAGAATCATGTGAACCTTGCCCCCTTAGTAAAGACTATAAAAAACTGCACTAAACCAAAAGGCGAAGGCCCCGATTTATCAAGACCGCCAAGTTTCTCACCAGTCTTGATGAGAGGGCGTGTAGGGGTCAGACGCTCCTGATTCATTAAAGAAGCACACTTCTCTTAATGAATCAGGAGCAGTAACCTGTGGCATGTTTGCGCCACTGGAGTAGGATTTCTGGCATAAGTCACGCCCCCATAATGTCCCCACTGTGCCCGTTTTGTAATAGCTGGGAGAAACTGGTGTGAAAACACCAAAAGTTGAAATATTTTTCTGCAACTACGAAATGTGCAAAAATGTTGCGAATTTACAAAGCAAATTGTGGAGACACAAAGGTCCGTGGTTGCTCTTGTCCGCTGGCCTGGCTTTCTTTAGAAAGACCGCACTGGCCAGGGCTCATCTCACTGAACGCTCGTACTCCTTCCCTGTGGGCAGAATACGAGATGGTACAAATGACAGTGTCTCACCCTTACGCTGGCTCGCCGGGGATTAGTTTAGGAAGTTGACTGAGCACAGTGAGGTATGTGACCAGGTGATCTGACTGTTCCAACCTGGGTTCTCCAAATGTCTTCATGGGTTCAGTGATGAGTAGTGGAGCAGACCTGTATTCCATCAGCTGGACCCTGGGTTCCTCAGCTGATGTTCTGTAGAGTCTATCTGGAGACAGAGCTGCCCCCTTTTAGATTCCACAGCTCTAATTCAGGGAATTCTCTCACAGGATTGGGGGAAGGTGCGGGGAGGTCATCCCTCATTGTTCGATTGTTCAATTAGACTGCATATTTGTCCTCCATGTTGTGCAAACTAGTACACCGCAGGGGGCTGATGCAATACATAATCAGCAGGCATTCCACAAATTAACATACAGTGCTGCTCACCATTATTGGCACCCCTTCATTTTTTTCATAGACTATACAATATCTTCAGAAATAAATGGAAATGTACCAAAGTTATATCCTCAGAATTTTTTAATTAGTGGTCCAAAATAATACAACAATAAAACATTGTTTTTCAACTTCCATGTTGCAATTTCAAAGAAGAAACGGAATAAACAGCATGTGCAGCAACAAAGGCACCCCGAATTAATACTTGGTTGCACACCCTTTGGCATTGCTGACAGCCTCAAAACGTTTCTTGTAGTCATCTATAAGCTTCTTGCACTTCTCAGTTGGAATTTTCTCCAACTTTTCCTTTGCAGTTTCTTCAAGTTCTTGAATGGTTGCAAGGATCTTTTTCCCAATGGCATATTTCAGCTCACTACAAAAACTTTCAATGGGATTGAGATCAGGACTCATTGATGGCCATTTTAAAACAGTCCATTTTTTCTTTTTCAACCATTCCTGTGTACTTTTGGATGTGTGCTTTGGGTTATTGTCTTGCTGGAGGACACATTATCTTCGACTCATACCAAGTTTTCTTATACTGGGTAGGATATTTTGCTCCAAAATCTCTTGCTAATTCGCTGATTTCATGATTCCTGTGATACTGTCAAGGCCTCCAGTACCAGACACAGCAAAGCAACCCACAGCATTATGGATCCACCATCATGCTTAACTGTTGGTAAGGCGTTCTTTTCCTTATAAGCTTCATTGCGCCCTCTGTAAACAAACTGTTGCTTTGCATTGCCAAAAAGCTCTATTTTTGTTTCATCTGTCCACAAAACGTTTTCACAGAAGGATTATGGTTTGTCAAGGTACTCTTTGGCAAAGATCAGTTGTTTCTTTTTATGTCTTTTCTTCAGCAATGGTTTCTTCCTTGGTCTTCACCCATAAAGCTCCGCTTAGTTTAGTGTGCTCCATATGGTACTGGTTGAAACTATGACCCAAGATTGTTCCGGGTTGGCCTTTAGGTCTTTGGATGTTTGACGTGGTGTTTTTTCCACCATTCGCACAAACCTTTGAAGACATCACTTGTCAATTTTCCTCTTTCCCCCATGTCCAGGGGGGTTCTTGATGGTTTCATGCTTGGCAAACTTCTTAACAACATTGTGCACTGTTGAAACGTGGATATCAAGGTCTTTGGAATTGCCTTATACCTTTTGGAAGTCTTGTGTTTGCTAATAATAGCAGTTCTGATGTCCTCAGACGGCTCCTTTTTCTTCACCATTGTGACAAAGGAACATGGCCTACCATGTGGCTTTTTAAAACACTGAAGTCCTCATTCATTGGCTAATTCATGTCACATGGGTACCGACAATCACAGGAGACTCTCTTGTGATTTACGACAAGTGAGTCAAAATGTGTTTCCATACTAAATAAATGTAAAGGGTGCCAATACCAGTGTCACAGCAAGCTTTCAGTTTTTCTATTTTTCTCTCCCATTGTTTTTTTGTTTCTAAATTATTGTTTATCATTTGTTCTTTTATATTTAACACAAGTGCTCTATGCAAAAAAACTGTTTCACTTGATTAATTTTTTTAGGCGATATTCCACATTATATACTTAAACTTCATGGGTGCCAATAACTATGAGCAGGACTGTACAACAAAGATCAAGGGACAGACTCACATGAAACAATGGCTCATGTCCCTTGACCTACTGAACAAAGGAACAATACGTCTGACATAATTAAAAATAATTTACCTCGCACCAGTGGCCAGGGTGATGCTGTGTCATCACACAAATTTATCCATAATTCTGACAAAATTGCTTCGATGAATTGCAGCCAAAAACTTTCATATCTCAGGAATATTGTGGATTTAGAAAACAAAATGAAATACTTATGGGAGCAGTAAGACAGCAGAAATAAAATGAGAGCAAAAATTTGACATTTTTGACATGGTGACAGCAAAAGCAAAATCATGATCCACTGAACTTCGCTGATAAGACCCATAGTCAAGGGAGTAGGTCGTGATTAGCAATTAAGAATTCTCTTACACATGGCTGCTGTCCAAATAACAGACATTTTCTTTTTCAATTTTATCATAGTTATCTAAAGAATGTTCTTCTTGTATGTTGAATAAGACGCAAGCTGGAAATAGCTGGACTAAAGCTGGAATTTTTAAGAAATTGTATCGGGTCTTCTCAGATCTTTTTTAGTAAGACTTCTATATAAACAATGAAATGTGTCCATTTAGGTACATGACATTGGGGAACGTATACATATTTAGTTTTAATGTCAGACACATATGTCAAACTCTGGCCCGCAGGCCAAATCTGGCCCGCAGAGTGAGTATGTTTGGGCTGCAACACCGGGCTAGTCCCCCGAGTATATTTGGCCAGCGATCCCATACACTTTATCACACTTTAAACTATATCAGCATCCTAGATGCCAATACAGTTGAAAGCAATGATGGAGGAGGGAGAATCAGCTGATGCTCCCTCTCCCATCATTCTCCCTCTGCTTCTGATGTGTTAGCGCAGCAGGCATGATGATGTCATTACAACAAGCCTGCTGTACCGAGATGTGCAGAGGATTTGAAGACAACATAAAGAGATTGGAGCAGAGGGGGAACGAGTAGAGGTGAGTATTTTTTTTTTTAAGTGGGGCCTATTTTGCTGTATGGAACACTATGTGGGGCCTATTATACTGTATGGAGAACTGTGTGGGGCCATTATTCTGTATGGAGCACTATGTGGGGCCTATTATACTGTAAGGAGAACTGTGTGGGGCCATTATTCTGTATGGAGCACTATGTGGGGCCCATTATGCTGTATGGAGCATTATGTGGGGCCCATTATGCTGTATGGAGCACTATGTGGGGCCCATTATGCTGTATGGAGCACTATGTGGGGCCTATTATACTGTATGGAGGGCTATGTGGGGCCCATTATGCTGTATGGAGCACTATGTGGGGCCCATTATACTGTATGGAGAACTATGTGGGGCCATTCTTTATGGAGCACTTTTTTTGTGACCATTCTACTGTATGGAGCACTATGTGGGGCAATTATACTGTATGGAGCACTATGTGGGATCATTATACTCTATGGAAAGCAATGCAGGGCCCCGTTATAATGTATGGAGGACTATGTGGGGCTGTTATATTATATGGAGCACTTTTTGTGGCCATTATACTGTATGGAGGACTTTTTGTGGTCATTATACTGTATGGAGCACTATGTGGGATCATTATACTCTGGAAAGCAATGCAGGGCCCCGTTATAATGTATGTAAGATTATGTGGGGCCATTATATTATATGGAGCACTTTTTGTGGTCGTTATAATGTATGGAGGGCTGTGTGGGGATTAGTTGGAGAATCATACTGTGATGGGGTCACCATTCTTTGTTGTGGGGTACAGTAGGCTCATCATACCGTGCATGTGGGGGTATCATACTGTGTTTGTGGGCACTTGTGTTTGCATCATACTTTATTATCTGTATTATTAAAGGTTTTTTATCCTTTATTTCATATTTAAATTAGGCCATTTGGCCATATGCTTTTTACTGCTCTTACATAACATATTACAATATTTTATTCTAAGATCTATTAATTAAAATGTACTGTACTTTGTTAGTGGGACAACCCCTTTAAGTTTGTTTCCATATGGAAAGGTTCATCGCTATACTTGATAAGGAAAAACTTCCTCAATTGTAGACCTTTTTTTTAATAAATATCAAGGTTGGCCTGCGACTTTATTCAAGCTTTTAATATTGGCCCTCTGTGTATACGAGTTTGACATCCCTAGGTATGTGGAAGAAACGTATATTTACTTTTTGACAGATATACATATTACATTTTTCAGCTTTCAGTTTTTTTCAGTTCCAAAATTGTTGAGATGGAAGACTGAAAACTTCATTGATAAGTGCATTTGTCATATAAAATGCACAAAAAGTTGCAACCAGCGTCCACATAATAATAGAACATAAGGAGTGGGACCCTGATGAAGTCTTGCAAAGAAATTAATGTCCACTCAGGCTGGATGACCTCCATAAACCCTCTTACCCATTTTTGTTATGTTACAACATTGGTTGTCCATAACTGTCCCCCGACACCCGCTCAGACTGGTAGCCAGTAATCCCTCTCTGCTACATAAAAAAGATCAACAATCACTTAAACACCTTCTTAGTTCTGACGTCACCATCCTAGCTGGGCAGAATGCCAGGTCCCTTCCTTAAGCCTGAACCATGTACAGCAGTATTGCAATGTGAGTACAACATAGATGAAACGGTTATCGCGTATCTCTCATAGTCTTTTTATTCCAATTCCATTATCACGGTCTACAAGCCAATGTTTTTTTCTTGCAAACATTGATGTAGATTTTAATCTTTAACTGGCCTCTATAGTATTATCACCTTGATGGATGCTTTGCTGTTGCACATGGTGCTCACATTCCCTCCTAACATTCCTTGGATACTTTAAACTGCACATTAATCCAAGGAGCAAAGTCCCTGTACTGAAATTTCTAATCATTCACTAACACAAACTCTACATTCTCTTCCTCTACAACAGTTCTAAGTCAAGACAACATGAAATGAAAAGTATATGTTACTACGACGCAGGTCCTGGTAGGGCATAAAGATTTCATGGAGTGGGGATTTCCGAATCAGATCACTCGATTACATTCTTTGTTTGGAAAGAGTGTCATAAGCCAGACCTGCGGCATTTACATGACTGCCAGGCGGACTTCAATTAATAACAGGGTGTTCTCGATGAGGCATCTGCCTAAATTTAGAGTCTAACAAGCTACGGTACAATTTATAAAAAAGGATCTGTTAATTTCTCATCCCTTGGCTTTATAGTCTGTGCCTTCTTCTGGATCTACTCAGAGCTCACCAAACAATCAGTTTGTCTCCTATTCAGGCACTTGTCTTACATTGATGATGATGACACTCAAATTTACCTGTCAGGCCCAAATGTCACCTCTCTGCTGTCCATAATGTCAGAGTGTCTATCAATTTAACTGCTTCCTATTCCCGTTCTTCTATGTAAAGCTCATTTTCATTATCTTTCAAACACTTCACTCAAACTCCCCTCCATCACCAATAATGGAGTTAATGGCTCCACATGTTCACCAGACTCACAATTCTGCTGCCTTGTGGTAACCTTTAATAATACTCTGAATTCAAGTCAACAAAAATGATAGCGCATGTCCTCTTCACCTTCCACAAAGACTACTGAAACATCCTTTTCTATGGCCTCTCTTCTAAGGAAGCCTATATACATGAGCTAAAAAGTGAATTAAATGGACGATTTCGACCATAATGAATGAGCATTAGCTGATTCATTGATACAATTGTTCATTTTGACCTATCGCAGAACATTGACAATTGTTCAAAACAATGGATGGGCATATTAGATCTTTTTGGCCAATGATCAGTGCTGGCTGCGTGATTGGTGTTTAGGGCCATCAACAAACAATCGTTTTTTTTCACTAATCAATCCTCTGTCAGCCAATTTCCATCTAATGTACAGTACAGACCAAAAGTTTGGACACACCTCATTTAAAGATTTTTCTGTATTTTCATGACTATGAAAATTGTACATTCACACTGAAGGCATCAAAACTATGAATTAACACATGTGGAATTATATACTTAATAGTGTTGAGCGAGCACTATAATGCTCGGGTGCTCGAAGCTCGGACCAAGCTCACCGTGGTGCTCGACCCGAGCAACGAGCCCAATGTTAGTCTATGGGAGACCCGAGCATTTTTACGGCCACATCCCCGGCAGTCTGTAGAAAGCCTAAAAAGTGCCCAAAACGATAGTGACAGTGCTCAAATGACATGGGGACAGCATGGGGATCGCCCCAGGAAGCATTTCTGACCCCCAGGTCACTGCTGTCAACAGCGTGGTCAGAGGTATTAAGCCACTTTTACGGGCTCACAATAAAACGTTCAAAAACTAAACTGAAACGGTTTCCTGTGAAATATGTTAAGGAACTTCCTTTCCAGGGTAAAGACTTGTGTATAAGGTAAAATAAATAACCAAAAACAAAAATACTCCTCCACACCTTGGGCTATGTTCACAAGTAGCATTTTTTATGCGGTTTTGCACTTTTGTATTGCTTTCAACCGTGACAAATTCATTCACCGGGAAATGTCATTTTAACATTTTACAATCTTATCTGGCCATGTGCTGTGTGACACATGCATACAGTGCTGAAAGACATGGGAACAGCATGGGGAAGACCCCTGGAAGCATCTCTGACACCCAGGTCACTGCCTAAAAGTGTGTCCATCAGAAGTGATCCTTGCCGCATCAGAAGATGTAGACTTGCAACTATCCCCGTGCAAGTCCTTGTCCCAGGGCAGTGTTTAATTGTACCTCCCCCATTCCTTGCAATGCAAGCGCAAGTATGCAGCCTGCCGCCCACCCACCCCCAGCCTGCAATACTATACTGCTAGCTTGCACTTGAAAGGGAGCCTTTTAGTTTGGAGGAGGCCGAAGCTGGCCACTACCTCATGGCTGCTTTGGCAGCGAGGTATCCATACTCAGTCCCCAATCGCCCAGCGGCCGGGTGTCCATACTCGGTCCCCAGCCGCCCCGCGGCCGGGTGTCCGCACACGGTCCCCAGCCGCCTGGGGGCGGCCGGGTGTCCATAAACGGTCCCCAGCCGCCCCTATTTCTCCTTGGAACTTCCCCCCACACTTTTCTTAGCCCGGTCTGCTTTAGGGCAGCAATGGACAAGCCCACCAGAGAACCAGACTCCTCCGGTGGGCCCTGGCTTCTCCATCAGGGGAGTTGAGAGTGCCAAGGTGAGGAGCATGATGATGATGATAGAAGTTAGCATCTGCTTTGTTTTCTTGGAATGCAAGCGCATGTATGTAGTAGCGGCTAGGCCTGAGGTGGTCAGTGTTTTGGCGCATATCCTACCTCCTCCGAGGATTGCTGGATGTTTTCCGGCTACTATTCCAGTTCTATGACTCCCGTTAAAACAAAACTTCAGTTGATGAATGATGGATGAGGTGGTGGCAAAGGAGAAAGAGCAGGAGGAACAGGGACCATTCACATCAATATCAGGCTAGTCAACCACACATGTCTTGTAGGATATGTTTCTGTACCAAAAGGAGCGGTTCGGCTACACAGTTATAGGGCATGCAGTGAGTGCAATGCCTACCAAAAATTTCGAGGCACTCTAATGCCCCTTGGAAGTGACATGGAGGTCAGAGGGCCTTAACTAAACCGTTTTTTCCATTTATAGCAACTTGGTCTCCTGTGCACTGTTGGCCTAAGCAGTGAATGGAAGGCTTTCCAAAAATTATGAGGAACTGCAATGCCCCTTGAAACAGCATACTAAAATCCTTCTACCCATTATTGGGGAGTGGGTCTCCCTTAGTGTTCGCCTATGCATTGAAAAGGAAAAGCTGACTAAAATTAGGAGGAAATGCAATGCCCTTTGGAAGAATGGTGGAGTTTGCAGTGGAATAAAAAGACAATATCAATGCCCCTTGAAAAAGTGGTGGAGGTCGCAGTAGCTTAACAAGACTGTTTTAATGCCCCTGGGAAAAGTGGATGAGGTCGCAGTAGCTTAACAATCCGGTTTTAATGCCTCTTGGAAGACACGTGGCGGTCGCAGTGGAATAAAAAGACCATATCAATGCCCCTGGGAAAAGTGGTGGAGGTTGCAGTAGCTTAACAAGACAGTTTTAATGCCCCTTGGAATAATGGTGGAGGTCACAGTAGCTTAACAAGATGGTTTTAATGCCCTTGGAAGAGACGTGGAGGTCGCAGTGGAATAAAAAGACAATATCAATGCCCCTGGGAAAAGTGGTGGAGGTCGCAGTAGCTTAACAAGACGGTTTTCATGCCCCTTAAAAGAGCCATGCAGTACAGCATATTAAAAACATTATTCCCATTATTGGGGAGTGGGTCTCCCATAGTCTTTGCCTATGCCTTCCAAGCAAAAGCTGCCAAAAATTAGGACGGAGGAACTTGCAATGCTGGCAACACTGACCACGGTCACCCTGGTGGTATAGATGTGGAGGCTGAGGATAAGGAGAAGAGAAAAATACAGCCAAAATGAGGAAGCGTATACCCATGTGTGGGTGTGAAGCGGTGCATGGGAATACACCTCCCAAAATAACACAGTGGATTTGACTTTGTTACTCTTCTATCATTTGGTGGTGATGAGAAGTCTGGCCCAATCCAGCCCTTGTTCATTTTGATAAGGGTCAGCTTGTCAGCATTGTCAGCTGACTGGCGAGTGCGCTTATCAGTTATAATTCCCCCAGCGGCACTAAAAACACGCTCCGATAACACGCTAGTGGCAGGGCAGACCAGGACCTCCAAGGCGTACAGAGCGAGTTTGTTCCAAGTGTCCAGCTTGGATACCCAATAATTAAAAGGCACAGAGGACTCATGGAGGACGCTGGTACGTTCGGCAAGGTACTCCCTCATCATCTTTTGAAACTTTCCATTCCTTGTGAGAGTACCCCGCGCCTCAGGGCCTGTAAGCTGGGCGAGTCTCAGAAAACTGTCCCAGAATGTTGACAGTGTTCCCCTGCCTCTGCTGGATTGCAGTTGCGTCTCTCTCGCTTGTACGACTTGGTTGGTCAACGAACTGTGACCTCTGCCGCTAGCGTGTTTAGATGGGAATTTTTTTAACAGTTCTGCAGCAAGGGCCTTCTGGTACTGCCCCATTTTTGTAGACCTCTCCACCTCAGGAATAAGAGAGTGAAAGTTCTCCTTGTAGCGGGGGTCTAAAAGTGTCACCAACCAGTAATGACTGTCACCCAACATTTTGACAACGCGAGGGTCACGGTTAAGGCAGCGTAACATAAAGTCAGCCATGCGTGCCAGACTGGTAATGGGCAAGACTTCCGTGTCCTCACCAAGATGACGACTGACCATGCTCTCCTCCTCCTCCTCCCCCCTGTCCTCAGGCCACCCACGCTGAACCGACTGTATGACAGTTGTATAGGTACTACCGTCTACAGCGCATGATACCAGCTCCTGTTCTTTCTCCTCCTCCTCCTCCTCTCCCACATTGTCCCCCAATGCACGTTGGGATGAGATGAGGCTGGGCTGTATGTAATCGCCCGCTACGGCTTCTTGATCCATCTCCTCATACTCTGGCTGCAATGCTTCCTCTTTAATTCTCTGCAGAGAGCGTTGCAAAAGACAGACAAGTGGGATGCTGACGCTAATGATGGCGTCATAGCCACTCACCATCTTAGTGGACTCCTCAAAGTTTGTAAGGATGATACATATGTCAGACATCCAGGTCCACTCCTGAGGTCTTATGTGTGGAGTCTGACCTGAATATCGACGGCCTTGTTGCAGCTGGTACTCCACAACTGCTCTCTTCTGCTCACAAATCCTTTGCAACATGTGGAGGGTAGAGTTCCAACGTGTGGGGACATCACACACCAGTCGGTGTGCCGGAAGCTGCAAACGCTGCTGCAACACAGCAAGGGCGGCGGAAGCTGTAGTCAACTTCCGAAAATGAACTGACAGGCGGCGTACTTTGACGAGCAGATCTGGCAACTCGGAGTATGATTTAAGAAACCGCTGAACCACGAAGTTAAGCACATGAGCCAGGCATGGTACGTGTGTGATCTCGCCTCGCCTCAGAGCCGCCACCAGATTACGGCCATTGTCACACACGACCATGCCTGGATGTAGGTTCAGCGGTCTCAGCCACAGATCTGCCTGCTCTTTCACAGCTGTCCACAACTCGCAAGCAGTGTGAGGTTTATCAGCCTGTTGCCGCTTGGCTGAGGCAGTACTGCAGTGCTTCCAGCTTGTAACTGATGTGGTGATATCTGAGATGGAGGCTGAACATGAGAAGGAGGAGGAGGAGAATGATGCGCAGGAGTTGTACACTGTGGGGGCAACTCTGACTGACATAGGGCCCGCAATCCTCGGTGTGGGGAGGATGTGTTCCATCCCAAGGTCCGACTGGGTCCTGGCTTCCACTATGTTTACCCTGTGTGCCATCAGGGAGATGTACCGTCCCTGGCCACAAGCACTTGTCCACATGTCCGTTATCAGGTGGACTCTCCCAGTAACTGCGTTGTTGAGGGCACGGCAGATGTTTTGGGACACGTGCTTGTGTAGTGCGGGGATGGCACACCGGGCAAAATAGTGTCGGCTGGGGACCGAGTACCGAGGGACGGCCACCACCATAAGGTTGTGGAAGGATTCCGTCTCCACCAGCCTAAAAGGCAGCATTTCCAACGCAAGTGACTCGCCCCCTGGGCCGTGGGACACTCGGATCCGGGCGGTAGGGAAACGATGGGAGTAGTAGTGGCAACCCGGTTCCGTGGCTCAGGGTGGTCAGACCAATGGTAGTCTGCTATGCTCTATTGATAATGTCCGACTACGCCACCCGTGGATTGCGGTTATTAGGAACCGCCGCTGCATGCAGACCGCTGGGGCTGATGAGGTGTGCAGCTAGGGTAGTGTGACTCCCCACGGGAAGAGTGCAGCCCCAGGGCAGTATAATGGATGTTGGGAGTGATGGTAGTGAGAGTCCCAGTGCTGATAGTGCTGGAGGAGCAAGGAGCACATAGACAACAGGTTGCAGTCCAGGGTCTTTACTAGAACAGGTAAATTGACCCACAAACAGTCCCAGCTAGGAGGGGACCTGGATGTCTGAGAGCAACGGGGAAATTGGCCCTGGTCAGGGTGAGGGTGTAGGCCTACCGTGCTTTCTGCGCTCCTTCTGGCTATCTCCCCGTTATAGGGTAACAGCCCACGTTTCCAAGCTTTCCGTGTATTCTCGCCTGTATGGCCTGCGACGTGGGTTCCTTTCTGCTCCCAGCCTTGTACGGCTTTGCTGGTCCCTTCTGTTGTGGCAGGGCCTCCAGGCTTCTTAGGCCAAGGAATATACAGTCCCCTGCGGACTGGTTATCTGCTGGAGAATGTGGAATCCTTCCAGCCTCAGACACCAAAGTCTGGTAAATTAAGTCCTTTCTCTGCCAAGACAGGCTCTCTTCGCCTCTTGTCTCTGGCTTGTGGCTCTCCTCCTGCCACACTTCCTCTTAGGTGCAGTGCAACTGTCTGTCCCTGCTCTGCTCTGGGACAAGTCTCAGTGCTGAGACAGGCCATCAAGTTCTCTCTAACCCTGCCCCCAGCACCAGCTTTTATAGGGGCAGCCTGCTCCCCCTACTGGCCTGAGACAGGAGGTACTGCATGCTAATGTTCCCCTGACTAGAGAACCTCCCCCTTGCTCTCAGACACAGCTTTATTACATTTTGTGGCATCCAGGCCAGGGTGACACATTCCCCCCTAGTGAAATTTAGTACTCCGGGACTAAACAATAAACAAAGACAATATGCATACCATAAAACATTAACAGACAGACAGCGCACAAATTGAGGTCTTAAGGTCACAGCGTGGCCTGTGACCGGGTATCCATATCACCAGCACAACGGGGAGCCTTAACCAGGTGGGGGTCTGTCCTACCCCAAGTCCTTTACAGTCTTAGTTCATTCCTTGGTTAGGCTCCGAACGCAGTCCATACAAGGTCCTGGTTATAAAAAGTCCATAACCTTTGAGTCCTTACGGTAGCTGCAAGAAACTGAAACACACTATTAATAAACATGCAGGTAACTTTGGCAAACATTTCAACATTTGGCAACAAGGTTATTTACAATTTTAGCACACTCTATATTTTCCAGCGAGCGGGTATCTGTCCCTTTGTGCTCCTGGTTGACCTACGTAGCCCACTGTCTGGTGGTGGACCAACCTGGCTTTCCCCACTAGCGTTAGGGGTACAGCTACCAGCTGGGTGTACAGGTAGGGCAGGCAGCTGTCTGCAGGTCCTTTGGCTTACCGCAGGCATGGCAGGCTCACTGTCAGCAGAGGGTTGACTCTCCTGGGCTGCTGGTACAGGCTCTTCTGCCTCTGGAACCGCTTGCTCCTCTTCACCTTCCGGCTCTGGTGTTGGCTGTTGCTGTGCCGGTTGCAGGAAATGCAGGACAGGTACCACTATGGCATCATTTATGCGAGTCCAGGACTGAGGGAACTCTCCGAGAACGGTGCTGATCATTTCTTCCTTGTCCTCTGCGGGTTCAAGGTCACTCTGATCCTCTTCTGCACTATGGAGTTGCTCGGGGCACCTTTTGAGGTGGTCTCTGGAGACGCCACTAGTGGTTTCTCCTCCGTCCTTGGTGATTACGCACACCTTTGGGTTGTCGTGGTCAGACTGCAGTACGGTGTAGGGTTCCCTTTCCCACTGGTCGTCCAACTTATGTAGCCTTCTCTTCCGCTTCAGGACTTGCTCACCAGGTTCTAGGGGACCAGCAGGGGCGTGTTGGTTGAAGAGTTTTTCTTGCCTCTCTCTCACCTGGGCCAGGCTCTTCTCCACACTCTCCTGTACCTTCTTGTACTGCAGTTGCCTTTCCGTATCCCAGTCCGCATCCGGGGAGGTGTCCTCAGGTATTAGGACTCCCATCTCCAGGTCTACGGGCAGCTTACCTGGTCTAGCTCGCATCAGGTAAGCCGGGGTGCAGATTGTAGCATTCACCGGGATATTGTTGTATAGGTCTATCAGGTCCGGCAGTTTTTCTGGCCACAGGCTGCGTTCCTCCAGGGGCAACGTCTTCAGGAGATCAATGACTATATTGTTCATCTTCTCACACATCCCGTTGGTTTGGGGGTGGTAAGGCGTTGTACGAATCTTCTTACAGCCATAGAGGTTGCAGAACTCCTGGAAGATTTCAGCCTCGAACGCTGGACCCTGGTCTGTCAGGACCCGTTCCGGATACCCGTGTGGACGGCAGAAATATTGCTGGAAGGCTCTGGCCGCTGTTTGGGCTGTCAAGTCTTTTACCGGGACCACCACGAGAAAACGGGAATAGTGGTCCACGATTGTCAGGGCGTAGATGTACCCTGACCGGCTTGGAGCCAACTTGACATGGTCTAGAGCTACCAGCTCAAGAGGCTGCGTGGTGACGATGGGCCTCAAGGGTGTCTTCTGGCTGGTGCGGTCCTTCCTCCTTAGGTGACAAGGGCCACAGTCTCTGCACCATTTTTCTACAGCTCCTCTCATGCCGACCCAAAAGAATCTTCCTCTTAGCAGGAACTCCAGTTTCTTCCAACCGAAGTGCCCTGCTCTGTCATGGTAAGCCCCCAGGACCATAGCTGCATCTCGCCTTGGGACCACGACTTGCCAGGTCAGCTCGTGCGTCCGGTGGTTGACAATCCTTCCGCACAACTTGCCTTCGTAGAGGAACAGCTTGCTCTTTTCTTTCCATAGCAGCTTGGCTTCCTCTGGGGCATCTGGATCTAAGCGGGCGTCTTCCCGGGTCAGCAGATCTTTCACCAGGCGGATGGCAGGGTCACTATCTTGGGTCTCGGCCCAGCTGTGGTGAGGTAGTGGATTGATCATCACGGTTGTTAGATCCTCCTCCTTCACACGGTGAGAGTGTTGAGCGGCTCCATACCGGTGAAACGCGGGGAGTTCTACCTCCTCCAGCTCTTCTGGGTCTTCGTCACCTTCAGGTAAGTGAGGCATTCTTGATAGGGCGTCCGCGTTGGCATTGGTTTTGCCTGCCCGGTACTTGATCATAAAGTCATAGTTGGAGAGACGGGCCATCCACCGCTGTTCTAGGGCACCCAGTCTTGCATTGTCCAGGTGTGTCAACGGGTTGTTGTCCGTGTACACGGTGAACTTTGCGGAGGCCAGGTAATGCTTGAAGCGTTCCGTCACGGCCCACACCACCGCCAAGAATTCTAGCTTGAAGGAGCTGTAATTCTCCGGGTTCCTCTCGGTGGGTCTCAGCTTCCGGCTGGCATACGCGATCACCCTTTCTCTGCCCTGTTGGTTTTGGGACAGTACGGCTCCCAGTCCCACATTACTGGCATCTGTGTGGAGAATGAAAGGCTGGCCATAATCAGGGTAGGCCAGGATCTCGTCCCCTGTGAGGGCCATCTTTAGCTGGCGGAAGGACTCCTCTTCCGGTTTATCCCACTTGAAGGGCGGCTTTTGGCTCCTGGACTTAGACTGTCCGATCAGGAGGTCCTGCATAGGAGCTACCATCTTAGTGAACCCGGGGATGAACCTTCGGTAGTAGCCTACCAACCCGAGAAACTGTCTCACCTCTTTGATGTTCGAGGGGCTTGGCCAGCTCTTGATTGCCGTGACCTTGTCAGGGTCGGGGGCTACTCCTTCCGCACTTACCACGTGCCCTAGGTACTGGACCTTCGATTTCAGCAGGTGACACTTCGATGGTTTCACCTTCAGGCCGTAGCCTGCCAGGGCTTCGAACACCTCGGCCAGGTGCTTTAGATGGTCCTCGTAGGTCTTTGAATAGACGATCACGTCGTCCAGGTAAAGGAGGACCGTCTCAAAGTTTCGGTGCCCTAGACAGCATTCCATCAGCCGCTGGAAGGTCCCTGGTGCGTTGCAGAGCCCGAAAGGCATACAGTTGAATTCGCTCAGTCCCATCGGGGTGGTGAAGGCGGTCTTCTCCTTGTCAGCCTCTGCCACAGGAACCTGCCAGTACCCGCTAGTAAGGTCCAAAGTAGAAAAGAAGTTAGCAGATTTTAGTGCGGCTAAAGACTCCTCTATTCTAGGCAGCGGATATGCGTCTTTGTGGGTGATACGGTTGATTTGTCTATAGTCTACGCACATTCTCATGGTGCCGTCTTTCTTTTTCACCAGAACCAAGGGGGCTGCCCAGGGGCTACAGCTATCTCTAATGACCCCAGCTTCTTTCATCTCTCTTAGCATGCCCTTTGCATTCTGATAATGTGCAGGGGGTACAGGTCTGTGCCTCTCTTTTATCGGTGGGTGGCTCCCTGTGGGGATGTGGTGTTCTATCCCCTTTACTCTGCCGAAGTCTAGCGGGTGCTTACTAAAGACTCTCTCGTACTCCTGTACCACCCGGTAGACTCCTTGTTTTTGGTGCAGGGGAGTGGAGTCAGCACCCACATGGAGTTTCTGGCACCAGTCCTCCTTTTGTTTCTGGGAGCCATTACCCTCCACCTGTGGAGATGGAGGCAAGGGTTCCATGGCCCTGATAGCTTTGTGTTCGACAACAAACAGTTTGGTGAGTGTAGCGTACCTGGGTAAGTGTACTTCCCTCTCCCCAATGTTGAGCATGCGGACGGGCACCCTCCCATGACGGACATCAACCACCCCCCGGGCTGTCAAAATGGTGGGCCTGCTGTCTGAGTACACGGGTTCTACCATGGCTTGGTAGTCTCTACCTCTCAACCCGATTGCAGTCCGACACCAGATCATCATTTCACTTTTGGGAGGCATGGAAATGGGGAATGGGTCACTCAGTCTTACGCTACCGATCTCACCACCAGACAGTTCTACCTGCTGCTGTCTCATCAGGGCTTTTATCTCCTTGTTGAGGACTCTCTGTTGGCTGGAACTAGCATTCACTGCCACCTGTTGTAAGATTACAATTACCTCTGAAAGACAATTTTCAATTACGTTAGTACCCACAGTTATTTTAGGGTGACTTTCACGACGGTCAATGTCCACAATAATCACTCCCTGTGCCGGTAGTTCAACTTTACCAATTTTAATGGTCATCTCCTTGAACCCCATCTGCGGCACGGGTAAGCCATTACTGGCGATGATGCTCAAGTTACTGTCTGGATACCGTGTGATATCAGCATCAGTCCAATACTGCTTAAAAAGTACATAAGGGATAGTGGTTACTTGTGACCCAGTATCCAGCAAGGCGCTCATGGGGATACCGTCCAGCACCACGGGTAAAACCGGGCGCCCCCCAACGTACTTATCACGCCAATTATAAGGGCCTGGTGATCTTATGCCTGGGGGTTGGCCCTCTGCCCCAGGTTGGACCCGTTTAAATTACAGTACCTGGAAATGTGTCCGGGCTGGTTGCATCGACGGCAAATGGGCTGTCCATCCTCTGCGTAGCGGTCTGTGGGCCTCCCTCGGAACGACGGGATCCTCTTCTGTCGACGCCACGGGACATCCTCCGGACTTGAAGCCAGCTCGATGGGTCTTGACGGGTCCACTTGCAACGCCTGGACGGTCCTGGTCAACGCTGCGACGCTCCTGGTCAGCTCCTGGACTTGGTGGTGCAGGTCTTTCGACGGGGCTTGGTTCAGGGCCTGTGCATCAGCCCCCACGGGATCCATAGAGGAGGGCGCCGCCTCCAGGTGGTAGCTGAGAGCAGGGCGCCGGGGGTTTATAGCGCCACTGGTTGCAGATTCACGGAGCACCCTTATGGCCCTGTCTTTAAATTGGGCAAAGGTCAGGTCGGGGTTCTGAAAGAACATGAGGCGCAGTTGGGCCCTATGGGCGCTAGACAGCAGACCTTCTATGAATTGTTCTGTTAGCAGCTTATCCGTTTCCTGCACAATGCCAGGGTCAGTTTGTTGAATAGCCCTCAAGGCTTCTTGCAGATTTAGGGCATAGTCTCTGATGCTGTCCTGTGCCCGTTGCTTACATCCATAGAACCTCATTTTAATCTCAGCGGAGGTACGTGTGTCAAACGTACCCCGCAGCCGGGCCAGAATACCCTTCACAGTCCTTTTCTCCTCAGTGGGCCATGATTTTACCTCCCTCTGGGCTGCGCCAGTTAACTGCCCTGTTAATATGCTGACCTTCTGTTCCTCTGTCAGGGGGTAAACCTGGAACAAACTGTACAGCCTTTCCTTAAAGTCAATTAGGGCATGGGGCTCCCCTGAGTACTTGGGCAGCCAGGCCGCTCCAGGGATGTAGGGCAGGGAAAAGGGCATCACCGCTGCTGCAGCTGCGTTGGTGCTAGTGGGGGCCTCTGTGTCCGACATCTTCCTCCCCCCTAGTCAAGCGTGGCCTACCTTCCGACGATCCTCTTCTGTAGGCCGCGGCTCCGCTGCTGCTGCTCTGGACGAGGAACTTGCGTCGCGTCCTGATGACGTCAGCGTCGCTCTCTCTCCCTTCCAGGACCTTGCGCAGCGTCGGTGCGTGGGGCGGAGCTTCGGATCTCGCGCGGTTTTGACGTCCATGCCCCTCTTCTTCCCGCGCGGCGTCCTGAAGATGGCATCCGATGGCGGGAAGCAGCTGCGGATGGCGGGAAGACGGCAGAAGACGGCGGGAAACGGTCCAAGATGGCGTCTGATGGCGGGAATCGGCTCTGGATGGCGGGAAACGACTCCGGACGGCGGGAAACTTCGCCACAGGTAAGTTACAAAAGACTTTTTCAGGCACGCAGTACCCGGTGGTTGCGAGCTCGAAATCCTGCCGACTACGCCAAAGCTGACTCGCCCCCTGGGCCGTGGGGCACTCGGATCCGGGCGGTTGGGAAACGATGGGAGTAGTAGTGGCAACCCGGTTCAGTGGCTCAGGGTGGTCAGACCAATGGTAGTCTGCTATGCTCTATTGATAATGTCCGACTACGCCACCCGTGGATTGCGGTTATTAGGAACCGCCGCTGCATGCAGACCGCTGGGGCTGATGAGGTGTGCAGCTAGGGTAGTGTGACTCCCCACGGGAAGAGTGCAGCCCCAGGGCAGTATAATGGATGTTGGGAGTGATGGTAGTGAGAGTCCCAGTGCTGATAGTGCTGGAGGAGCAAGGAGCACGCAGACAACAGGTTGCAGTCCAGGGTCTTTACTAGAACAGGTAAATTGACCCACAAACAGTCCCAGCTAGGAGGGGACCTGGATGTCTGAGAGCAACGGGGAAATTGGCCCTGGTCAGGGTGAGGGTGTAGGCCTACCGTGCTTTCTGCGCTCCTTCTGGCTATCTCCTCGTTATAGGGTAACAGCCCACGTTTCCAAGCTTTCCGTGTATTCTCGCCTGTATGGCCTGCGACGTGGGTTCCTTTCTGCTCCCAGCCTTGTACGGCTTTGCTGGTCCCTTCTGTTGTGGCAGGGCCTCCAGGCTTCTTAGGCCAAGGAATATACAGTCCACTGCGGACTGGTTATCTGCTGGAGAATGTGGAATCCTTCCAGCCTCAGACACCAAAGTCTGGTAAATTAAGTCCTTTCTCTGCCAAGACAGGCTCTCTTCGCCTCTTGTCTCTGGCTTGTGGCTCTCCTCCTGCCACACTTCCTCTTAGGTGCAGTGCAACTGTCTGTCCCTGCTCTGCTCTGGGACAAGTCTCAGTGCTGAGACAGGCCATCAAGTTCTCTCTAACCCTGCCCCCAGCACCAGCTTTTATAGGGGCAGCCTGCTCCCCCTACTGGCCTGAGACAGGAGGTACTGCATGCTAATGTTCCCCTGACTAGAGAACCTCCCCCTTGCTCTCAGACTCAGCTTTATTACATTTTGTGGCATCCAGGCCAGGGTGACACACAAGCAGTCGTGAAATGTGCGAATTTGAGACTGTGGCCTGTGGGTCGTTGGCTGCGAATTTGCGCTTTCGTTCAAAGCTCTGGGATATGGACAATTGAACACTGCGGTGGGACGTGGACGTTGATGCTGTTTCTTGAGAAACTGCCATAACAAGTGAAGACTGAGAGGAGGGGGCATCTTTGCATGCAGTATGGACAGGGGATTGCCTTGCACGCACAACAGGGGATTCTATTACATGCACAACAGTGGAAGAAGCAGTGGTGACACCCGCTGACACTGGTCGTGGACCCTGGGGTTCGCCCCATAAAGTCGGGTGCTTTGCTGCCATGTGCTGATCATGCTGGTGGTGGTCAGGCTGGTAGTTTTGTCACCCCTGCTGATGCTGGCATGGCAGGTAGTACAAATGGTCTTTTTGGGGTTATCAGCAGAGTCTTTAAAAAAATTCCAGACTCTGTAAGACCTACAGGTTGTACTGGCAATGTCCCTCGTATTGGTGTTACGGGGAACTGTTGCCCGCCTTCTGTGTGCGGCCACCACACTGCTTCTTCCTGCCTGTTGGGGTACTCTGCCTTCCTCCCCTGTGTGCTGCTGGCCTCGCTCTGCGTGTCCTCCGGCCACGTTGGGTCAGTTACTAGATCATCCACCACCTCCTCCTCTTCCAATTGCACACCACAATCCTCCTCCTCACTTCGTGGCAATTGTCTCGTCATAGTCCACCTCTTGTGACAAATTGCCAGCGTCGACTTCCTGTGGCCGTGGCTGTTCAAATATTTGGGCATCGCTACATGGGATCTCCTCTTCCACCACTTCAAGCGGAGCAGGCGAGGGGCACAAATATGGAAATGGACCAGTGAACAGCTCTTCAGAGCGTCCAAGTGTGGGATCAGTTGCTGTCTGACGACACTCGGCATGGTGGGAGGAAGGAGCATCAGGGTGAGGAGGAGTATGAAGTCGAGACTCACGGCTACTAAAACTTGACCGTGTGGAAGACAGACCGGAGGTGGTGGTGCCCAGGTAACTGGAAGTATTATCTGCTATCCAATTAATAACCTGTTCACACTGATCAGTTCGCAATACTGGTGTTGTAGTGTGGTTCCCTAGTAATTCGGTCAAGAAATGGGAGCGAGAAGAAGTGGCTGTTGGTTGTGGCACTTTTTCACCTTGGCCACGGCCCCGTCCTCTACACGCACCATTACCAGAACGTCCAGTTCCACGTCCCTTGCCACGCGCCATGAAGTAAAATAGCTTACACTCGCACTATCAATGGAAAAAGGGTAATAAAACGGAGATTAGAACCATGGAAGAGGAAAACCACAGTATTTCTCTGGCCTTCACCAGACTCTTTTAAACAGATATATTGGTGTCTGACCAGTCAGGGAGACACTATTACAGGTTTTTTTTACGGCAAAAAATGCCAAAAACAGGATAATACAGAGATTTGACCCGTGGAACAGCAAAACCACAGTTCTATATTTCTGGCCTACACCAGACTCTTTTAAACAGATATTTTGGTGTCTGAACAGTCACAGACACACTCAAATTTTTTCTTTGGGGGGGGGGTGGGAATACCAAAAGGTTAATAAGATGGGTATTTGTACAGTCTGACTGAGGGAAAAAAAAATAAATACAGGATTTAGATGAAAAAAAAAAAATTTTTCCTGGCCCCTGAGACCGGGGTGATAAGTCTAGCAATTTGACCAACAGGAGCACACAGGACTGTAATGCAGCATTTGCTGGTATAACCACTGCGTCTCCTATACAGCCTGCCTGCCTGCCTGATATCTGGGATGGATATTAGTCCTGAGAAGGACTGTTTGTTTGATTTGGCAGGCTTTAGAGACCCTACATTACCTATTTTGCACTATATATCTCTCCCTAAATCAGCAGCACCCTCTCTACACTGTCTGATCCGGAGCGACTGTGTCCAAGATGGCGGCACCCGGTTTTAAATACTCGAGGTGACGCTGTGCGGCCAGCCAATCACTGTAATGCCCACAAACAACATGGCTGCTGCATTACAGTGACTGGCTGGCAATCCCTGCATGTTCATTGGCTCTGTAAAGAGCACCAAACATGCAGGGCGGAGACCCGAGCTCCCGCCCGAGTAACCCGGAAATGCTCGGTGTTCGCCGAACATCCCGAGTAGTGAGATGCTAGGGCGAGTAACAAGCAGTGTCGAGCATGCTCACTCAACACTAATACTTAACAAAAAAGTGTGAAACAACTGAAAATATGTCTTATATTCTAGGTTCTTCAAAGTAGCCACCTTTTGCTTTGATGACTGCTTTGCACACTCTAAGACATATTTTCAGTTGTTTCACAATTTTTTGTTAAGTATATAATTCCACGTGTGTTATTTCATAGTTTTGATGCCTTCAGTGTGAATGTACAATTTTCATAGTCATGAAAATACAGAAAAATCTTTAAATGAGAAGGTGTGTCCAAACTTTTGGTCTGTACTGTATATGTGGGTCCTAACACTCTTGTACCTCTCCAATCTACACTCATCTCTGTTGCTAATCCACCACTCCCCTTGTTACCACCTCTGCCTTCACCTTCCCTGCACCTATTGTCCAGAGAAATCAAGTTCAAAATATTAATGAATTACAAGGCTGTCTGCAACCTGTCCCCTCCATAAATCTCTCTTAATTTATGGATACCTCCTCTACTTGTATAGATACTGGCTGGTGACTGGTTCATGCAGAATTATTTAAATGCCCCTACTTATTATATTGATGGCTGGACCGTACACAACAAGCACTTTTTTACCTTTTGTGTCACTTCTACTTATTTCCTGATAGATAGTAAGCTTACAAGCAGGGTTCTCACTCCTCTTGAGATGTGTTGAATTATAGTTTACTCTGTATTGTCTTATCTTGTATGTACATGAACCCTCTGAATTGTAAAGTGCTGCGGAAGATGTTGGCGCTATAGAAAGAAAGATTATTACTATTAATTATACCTCCGCTCACATATTTTCTGATCCTAACTAGATCTCCTTCTTTGCTCTCCTCTTGCCTACTTCTCACACAATCATCCTGTGCATCCAGCATACTCTGGAACTCTCTCCCTAGATTGATCAACCTCCTCCACCTTCAATAGGCAGGAACACAGAAGAGCATAGCCCACAACTTTGCAGACCTTACAAAGCCTTATTGGAGCCCCTTAGTGTTCCCACACACTAAGATACCACTTTCATGGCCCCCATAAAGTATGCTGCCAAAAATGTGTCCCCCAAAACAATAAGATACGTCTATAGTTTTTTCCTCCACAGTACCCTCCAAACGCACAGTATGATGACCCTAGAGCACCACCCACAAAGTGTGATACCACCACATTGATGCCAACACAGTATGATGGCCTGTATAGTCCCCCACACACAGTATGATGCCCCCCACACAGCCCTCTGTACAGTATGATGGCCCTCCATACAGTATAGTGGCCCCCATACAACCCTCCACACTGTTTAATGGCCTGCACACATTATAATGGCCTCCACTAGTCTTCCAACAGTATAATAACCCTCTACACAGTCCACCGGACAGTATTATTGCCCCTTACATAGCCCAACAGACAGTATAATGGCCTCCCACATAGCACACTGGACAGTATAATGGCCTCCACACAACTCTCACACAGCATAAAGGTCCTCACACAACTCTCACACAGCATAAAGGTCCTCACACAACTCTCCACACTGTTTAATGGTCCCCACACAAGCCGGCCCCCGCAAAGCCCTCCAAACAGTATAATTGGCCTCCACACAACCCTCCAAACAGTATAATTGGGCCCCACACACCACTCAAAATAGTATGATGGCCCCAAAATAGCCCTCGACAAAGTATGATGGCTCCACAAATAGCCCTCCACATAGTATGATGCCCCCACATAGTCCTTTGCATAGGATGATGGCCTCCACAAATAGTCCTCCACATACGATGATGGCCCCACAAATAGTCTTTTACATAGTATGATGGCCCCAAAAATAGTCCTCCACATAGTATGATGGCCCCTATAAATAGTCATCCACATAGTATGATGGCCCCCACAAATAGTATGACGGTCTCACAAATAGTCCTCCACATAGTATGATGGCCCCACAAATTGTATGAAGGTCTCACAAATAGTTCTCCACATAGTATGATGGCCCCCACAAATGGTCCTCCACATAGTATGATGGCCCCCACAAATGGTCCTCCACATAGTATGATGGCCCCCAGAAATGGTCCTCCACATAGTATGATGGCCCCCACAAATGGTCCTCCACATAGTATGATTGCCCCCACAAATAGTCATCCACATAGTATGATGGCCCCCACAAATAGTCATCCACATAGTATGATGGCCCCCACAAATAGTCATCCACATGGTATGATGGCCCCCACAAATAGTCTTCCACATAGTATGATGGCCACACAAATAGTCCTCCACATAGTATGATGGCCCCACAAATTGTATGAAGGTATCACAAATAGTCCTCCACATAGTATGATGCTCCCACAAATAGTCCTCCACATAGTATGATGGCCCCACAAATAGTCCTCCACATAGTATGATGGCCCCACAAATAGTCCTCCACATAGTATGATGGCCACCACAAATGGTCCTCCACATAGTATGATGGGCCCCACAAATGGTCCTCCACATAGTATGATGGCCCCCACAAAGTACTCATTGATTAAAATACTCATCGTTCCCCTGCTTCTCCGGTCTCTGCATTGTGCGGTCTGCACTGTTCGGCACAGCGGTTGCGATGTAATGACACAATTGTGCCTGCTGCGTTGAGATGTCAGACGCACAGAGAGAATGATGGAGGAGAGAGCGTCAGCTGACTGTTTCCTCTTCCATTATTGCTTTCAATGCTTTCAACTATATACAGTTGAAGTCGGGCGGGGGAAGAGGACCAGGTGCTGGCACAAGGCCCCCCAGACTCAAGGGCCCCATAACGGGCGCGTGGTCTGCCACTATTAGCAGCATGCCACTGGCATATGTGAAGCTTCTATGCTCACCTGCTATTTCCTCCCCTATTCCCTGTAGATAAGCCCTTATGCGCAGGTTCTTCTGGCATGTACCAGCCTGTCATTCATTTAGCATCTATTCATTGTACTTGTTTTTTATCCTACATTATATAATAAGTTTAAAAAAATAAGCAGTGTTGAATCTGTGCACACTGCAGGAATCTGAAGAGTGCATTTGTTACAAAATCAGCAAACTAAATAAACAATAGTTGTACTTCAGGAGAGATTCCGACACAAATAAATCAGGTGCAGGCGAAACTGTTACCTTTGCACCCATTATAGCTACTCCCCTTGTTTTAATGCAGAGATGAAATGACAAAAGCCAACAGAGAAGTTCTGTGGTATACAGCAAGTTGGTTGAACGGAAAACTTGCACCTTTATTTCCAGGTGGGGGCATTACTTTGGAATGGAGGGGCACAGAAGAAAACCCGTTCCGGAATAAGTTGAACAATGTAAATTGGAGGAGGTGCTCAGTTTAAATTAATATTTCGAGTGAAAGGTCCTCTTTGAGTTTAATATGTCCACTGTTTTTTTTATTTTTTTATTTCCACCTGCTGCTCTACAACCTATAAAAATCACTCCGTAATAAAACAGGGACATTGCTGTTATGAATCTCTGTTTAGAATTCAATATTTTACACACCTTATTACAGCTGTACTTTAATAATAACTTGTAGCGCTCCCCATAAACAAGACTCGTGTGTCAATACATGCAAGATTAAAAACAGTAATTTCATGCATGTGTCACATTAGGCGCTTTATGCTGCAGGCAATCTAAATGCCAGGACCAAGTCGTCTTTGGCACTAAAGGAGCCTCAGCAGTTGCCCGATTTAGAAAACTAATTTTCGAATACCCTATTAGATGTGGGGTACTCACTGTTTAGGAGATTTATGTACACAAAACCTTAAGGGAAAGCTCTTTTTCTAGAGGAGCTGCATTACACTCATGTAAAAAATAAAGGACACTCCTAGTTTTTTATGTGGACATATTAATATTTGATATTCAAGCAGGATATAAAATTGATGTTATATAGAATTTAAATGGGCTATCCACCCTTCTTAAGATAAGCCATCAACGTTGGATTGATAGGGTCCAATTATTCGCACCGCCTCCAGTCAGTTGCTTTTAAGAAAAGTCACACAATCTTAGCGATGATGACAATAACAACACTATAAGAATTTCAATATCTTGTTCTATGTTCTAATGGGCTATCTCTCAGATAAACAACTATTAATATCTTTCTGTCTCTTCTCAACGGGCATCACTCCCAAAGATAGGCCTGTCTCTGTAATATGCTGTTCAAGTGCCTCTGATTATTATACTGGCACTAACGAGGGGTCACCGGTATTTCCCGCTAGGCTGCAAGTCCGTCATAAGTGAGCCACTTAGTACCCTGTGTGTTTGTCACACCGGCCCCCCTCGATAGCTTCTGAAGCGTGGCCCTGACCCACACCCTATACCGTACATCTATGCTAGAAGTAACAGCCTGGTTCTCTCGGGTCTCTTTGTCACCATGGCAGACGTCCGGCCTTGTACAATGATCGGCGTGCGACCTTTGGTGCTTGACCTGCGACATCTAGGCCCTCAGTGTCCAGCCACCCTTCGGTCACTCAGCCTCTGCGCTCCACCGCTCACACGTCCTCTATCTCGCTTGCTGGTGCCAACTCTCTTCCAGCTTTACCGCTTCGGTCTTTTATATTTGATAACTGTGCCACAGCCACCATCTTACCTGGCTTCTCCTCGGTTCGCTCAGCAAATGGCGACATTTGGTCGTGCGTGCCATAGAACATTGATGAACCACATCTACTGCTCCCCACCCCCTTACATTTCTCTCTCCTTTTAGCTTGCCAGTTCTTGGGCGAGAGGAATCCTCACGCATTCTAACATTTTTCAGGGATGGTACTATTTTGCCAGTAATCAAACACACTCATGAGTCTTTATATGATGCATTGCCATCTGAACTCGTCTTGCACATATCTTGTCGGGGGCCATTGGCGCGTTAAGTCCTATGTTGCTCCTCTTGCGGGGACGCTACAGGGTCACTGGGAACTTCGGGTGCTTCATGTGGAGGTTTGATTTAGGGCCCAATCTTCAGTTCTGCTGAGGACGGTGGAGTCACCTCTTGATGCTTTGTGGGCACTGACACCACTCATCCTCATCACTGACATCCTTTCCCGATGCAGCATTGGGCTGTTCCTTTGGAGTCTCAACCCCTTTATCTTTCTCTGCTTCTGAGGGGCAGGGTGGAAGCATGTTCTGTTGTTACACCCTACTAGGGGCCTTCTCTCCTTCAGGTCAAACCTCATACACCGGGTCATCGGGGCGAACCCTTCTCATCACTCGGTGGGGCATTGCCTCCCAGCGTTAACAAGATATTCAGAAATAAATGGAAATGTAACAATGTTATAGCCTCAGAATTTTTTTAATTTGTAGTCCAAAGTAATACAACAATGAAATGTTGTTTTTCAACTTCCATGTTGCAATTTCAAAGAAGAAACAGAATAAACAGCATGTGCAGCAATAAAGGCACCCCGAATTAATACTTGGTTGCACACCCTTTGACAGTGCTGACAGCCTCCAAACATTTCTTGTAACCATCTATAAGCTTCTTGCACTTCTCAGCTGGAATTTTCTCCCACTCTTTCTTTGTAGTTTGTTTGAAGGGTTCTTTTTCCGAATGGCAGATTTCAGCTCACCCCAAAGATTTTCAATGGGATTGAGGTCAGGATTCATTGATGGCAAGTTTTAAAACGGTCCATTTTTTCTTTTTTTCAATCATTCCTGTGTATTTTTGGATGTGTGCTTTGGGTCATTGTCTTACTGGAGGACCCATGATCTTCAACTAAAACCAAGTTTTCTTACACTGAATAGAACATTTCATTCTAAAATCTCTTGATAATTCTCTGATTTCTTGATTCCTGTGATATGGTCAAGGCCTCCAGTTCCAGATCCAGCAAAGCAACCCCACAGCATTATGGATCCTCCACCATGCTTAACTTTTTTTAAGGTGTTATTTTCCTTATAAGCTTCATTGCTTCCTCTGTAAACTAACTGTTGCTTTGCAATGCTCCCCCCCCCCCCATCCAAGGGGGTTCTTGACTGTTCCATGCTTGGCAAACTTGTTAATAACATTGCGCACTGTTGACTTGGCCTTTATACCCTTTGGAAGTCTTGTGTTTGCTAATATTAGCAGTTCTGATGTTCTCAGGTAGCTCCTTTTTCTTCACCATTGTCACAAAGGGACAGGGCTTACCATGTGGCATTTTAAGACACTGAAGTCATCATTCATTGGCTAATTCATGTCACATGGGCATCAACAATCACAGGAGAATTTTTTTTGTGATTTACCACAGGTGAGTCAAAATGTGTTTCCATACTAAATTAATGTAAAGGGTGCCAAAACCAGTGTCACAGCAAGCTTTAGGTTTTTCTATTTTTCCCTTCCATTGGTTTTGGTTTTAAATTATTGTTTAGCATTTGCTCTTTTGTATTCAATACAAGTGCTCTATACAAAAAAACTGTTTCACTTGATTCATTTTTTCAGGAGATATTGCACATTATGTTCTTAAACTTCATGGGTGCCAATAATGATGAGCAGGAGTGAATGTAGGCAGCTATGTGTGGGCTTATGATCTCTCATGTGACCCCTTGGGGAAAATTAATTTCCCACCCCTGCTCTATTATGTGTAGCGCTGTACATAAGGGAAAAATCAGCACAGTGCGCTATGTGCACTGCTACAGATGCATGTCACTAAATTAGAATATAATCAAAAAGTTAATTTATTTCAGTTCTTCAATGCAAAAAGTGAAATTCATATATTATATAGAGTCATTACAAACAGAGTGATCTATTTCAAGTGTTTATTTCTGTTAATGTTGATGATTATGGCTTACAGCCAATGAAAACACAAAAGTCATTATCTCAGTAAATTAGAATACTTTATAACAGCTTGAAAAAATTTTTTAAAATCCGAAATGTTGGCCTACTGAAATGTATGTTCGGTAAATGCACTCAGTACTTGGTCGGGGCTCCTTTTGCATCAATTACTGCATCAATGCGGCGTGGCATGGAGGTGATCAGCCTGTGGCACTGCTGAGGTGTTATGGAAGCCCAGGTTGCTTTGATAGCAGCCTTCAGCTCATCTGCATTGTTGTGTCTGGTGTCTCTCATCTTCCTCTTGACAATACCCCATAGATTCTCTATGGGGTTAAGGTCAGGCGAGTTTGCTGGCCAATCAAGCACAGTGATGTGTTGTTTTTACACCAGGTATTGGTACTTTTGGCAGTGTGGACAGGTGCCAAGTCCTGCTGGAGAATTACATTTCCATCTCCAAAAAGCTTGTCAGCAGAGGGAAGCATGAAGTGCTCTAAAATTTCCGGGTAGACGGCTGCACTGACTTTGGTCTTGATAAAACACAGTGGACCTACATCAGCAGATATCATAGCTTCCCAAACCATCACTGATTATGGAAACTTCACACTAGACCTCAAGCAGCTTGGATTGTGTGCCTCTCCAAATGAGAATTGGAATACTGGGACCTTGTGGAGTGTGTCAATAACAGCCTTCTGGACATCTGTCAAGTCAGCAGTCTTCCCCATGATTGTGGAGCCTACTGAAACAGACTAAGGGACCTTTTTAAATGCTTAGGAAGCCTTTGCAGGTGTTTTTTTGTTAATTATTCTAATTTACTGAGTTAATGACTTTTGTGTTTTCATTGGCTGTTAGCCATAATCATCAACATTACCAGAAATAAAAACTTGAAATAGATCACTCTGTTTGTAATGACTCTATATAACATATGAGTTTCACTTTTTGTATGGAAGAACTGAAATAAATTAACTTTTTGATGATATTCTAATTTAGTAAGATGTCATTTTCCATCTACAGATAGGTCACACTGTGCTCTGGTGCACATCAAAAAGGGATCATGTGACATATCACATGATACATCGGGTACCTGGAGGGCCCACACCTTCTAAACTGCTTGGGTCCCTGGCTTCTCTTAATCCACCCCTGGCAACAACACAGGTAATGATGATGGGAAAGTAGTCAACTAGAGATCTTTATTTTTATACCACAGAATGAAAGCTTAAAGGGAACCTGTCATGTCCTTTTTTATATTAAACTGCCCCCAATGTCTTGTTAGTGATGATCATTGCATCACTAACATGTTTTCCTAAAGCAAAACGTCCTAGTATTTTTTGCCAAAAAAACACTTTTTAAACTTTGATTGCACCACATACCATCTGTTTCAGTCATAGGGGTAAGGAATTCTAGATTTCCAATCACGGTCAGTCATTATGCCTTTTCAAATTCTCCATGCCCATCGCATCATAACTCATTCCCTTGACTGCTCCCTACGTCACTGAAATTTCCCAACAGATCCCGCGCTTGCGCATTGCTTCCCCTCACTGCTCCCTAGGTCACACCACTCTCCTAGTTTTCCGTGCATGCCTTTTTGCTAAAATTATTGGGACGTTTTGCTTGTGAAGCAACGTACATCACTAACAAGACATTGTGGGCAACTTAATATCAAAAGAAGTGACAGTTTCCCTTTAACTATTGGAACAGATGATTACTTGGGTATAGTGTAACAAGTCACACAATGTTAGCGATAATGACAATAACAATATAACAATTGCAATATCTTGTTCTATGTTCTAACTAGTTATCTCTCAGATAAACAACTATTAATATCTTTCTGTCTTAGCTCAACAAGCATCACACCCAACAATAGGTCCGTCTCTGTAATATGCTGTTCAAGTGCCTCTGATAGTTATAATGGCACTAACTGGTGTCACCGGTATTTCCCACATATGGGGGTTTCTGCTGTTCTGGCACTTCAGGGGCTCAGCCAATGACATCGCACCCTCAAACCATTCCAGCAAAATTTGAACTCCAATATGGCCCTTCTGAGCTTTGCCTGTGGCTCAAAAGTAGTTTTTGACCACATATAGGGCATCAGTATATCAAATTTTGGTTTCCATTTTCTCCTGTTATCTTTGTGAAAATTAAAAGAATTGGGGCTAAAACAACATTTTTTGTGAGAAGAATTTGATTTTTTATTTTCACATCTCTAGGTTCAAAGTGCTCACCACACATCTAGATACATTCCTTGAGGGGTCTAGTTTCCAAAATGAAGTCACTTATGGGTGGTTTCCACTGTTTAGGCACATCAGAGGCTCTTCAAACGCGACATGGCATCCGCTAGTGATTCCAGCCAATTTAGCATTCAAAAAGTCAAACTGTGCTTTCCCCCTTCCGAGTCCTACCATGCGCCCAAACAGTAGTTTTCCCCCACATATGGGGTATCGTGTACTCAGGAGTAATTGCACAACAATTTTTGGGGTCCATTTTTTCCTGTTACCCCTGTGAAAATAAAACATTTCGGGCTAAAAGAACATTTTTGTGGAAAAAAGTTAAGTGTTCATTATTTGCTTCCATATTCCATTAAATCCTGTGAAACACCTGACAGATTAATAAACTTCTTGAATGTGGTTTTGAGCACCATGAGGGCTGCAGTTTTTAGAATGGTGTCAATTGTAGGTCTTTTCTGTCATATAGACGCCCCAAAGAAATTTCAAATGTGATATGGTCCCTAAAAAAATTGTTTTGTAAATTTTGTTGGAAAAATAAGAAATCGCTGATCAACTTTTAACTCTTCTAACTTCCTAACAAAACAAATTGTTTCAAAAATTGTGCTGATGTAAAGTAGACATGTGGGAAATGTTATTTACAGTTGTGTGAAAAAGGGTTTGCCCCCTTCCTGATTTTTCATTCTTTTGCATGTTTGTCATATTTTAAATGTTTCAGATCACAAAACAAATTTAAATATTTGACAAAGATAAAACAAACAAAAAATGCAGTTTTTACACGAAGGTCTTTATTATTAAGGGAAAAAGAAATTCAAACTTACAGGACACTGTGTGAAAAAGTGATTGCCCCCCCTCCCCCCTAAAAATATAAATTAACTGAGGTTTATCACATCTTTGGGAAGCATAGTTTAATTCTCTTAGCCACACACAGGCCTGATTACTGCCACACCTGTTCTCAATCAAGAAATCACTTAAATAGGACCTTCCTGACAAAATAAAGTAGACCAAAAGATACTCAAAAACTAGACATCATGCTGCAATCCAAAGAAACTCAGGAACAAATGAGAAACCAAGTAATTGAGATCTATCAGTCTGTAAAAGGTTATAAAGTCATTACTAAAGCTTTGAGACTCCAGCGAACCACTGGGAGAGCCATTCTCCACAAATGGCGAAAACATGGACGGTGGTGAACCTTCCCAGGAGTGGCCAAAATTACCCCAAGAACACGTTACACGCACGCCACCTAAGTTTAGATAGGGGCGAGTCCACTTACATGAATTCGTTGGAATCCTGGGGGAACCGTTACTCAGGGTGACCATAGGCTGCAGCTTCTCTCAGGCACACGATAGATCCAGTTGCTGACCAGACACATCTGACAAGAGTCTTCATAAACGGTAGAACAGTAACATTTAATGAGGCACGGCCAGTGCAATGCAAATGTCTCTTTGAGTAACAGGCTCCAGTAATAACAGTACAGTCTCCTTTGCAGCACAGCAGTACACAGTCTATTATCCGGTAGCACAGTACAGAACAGTTTTAATGAATACACAACCACAGGCTTTTTCTTAACAAGGACTCTATAGTACACAGCATTATTTATCCTGCATGGAGATGGAGGGGGGGAGGGTGTGATGGATCTATGACAGGCTTCCTTCCTGTTCTTATCTTCCTGGCCCATAATACTCCACACTGTTAGCTCAGGGAGTCTAACTGACCTTTTTTAGCTTCCCTCCTGACCTGAATTCTGTTCCCTTGACTTCTGTGAGATACAGATCATAAGCCACCTTTCTCTTTGGCTCGGCCAGACAGTAAACAACTTCCCCACAATCCCCCTGGGGCTCTGCTAAAACACGCCTCTTCTCCTGTGACTGTGTTAACCCCTCTAGTTGCTGGATGCTTCTGGAGCACAACACTTCCGGTCTCCTGTGCTTGTGTTACTTCTAATAGTTGATGAATGCTTTTAAAGCAACAGCACTACTTCTTCATGTCACAAACAGCGACAACTCATCCAAGAGGTCACAAAAGACCCAACAACAAAGAACTGCACGCCTCACTTGCCTCTGTTAAGGTCAGTGTTCATGACTCCACCATAAGAAAGAGACTGGGCAAAAATAGCATACATGGCAGAGTTCCAAGACGAAGACCACTGCTGAGCAAAAAGAACATAAAGGTTTGTCTCAGTTTTGCCAAAAAACATCTTGATGATTACCAAGACTTTTGGGAAAATACTCTGTGGACTGACGAGACAAAAATTGAACTTTTAGGAAGGAGTATGTCCCATTACGTCTGGAGTAGAAGTAACACAGCATTTCAGAAAAGGAAAATCATACCAACAGTAAAATATGGTGATGGTAGTGTGATGGTCTGGGGTTGTTTTGCTGCTTCAGGACCTGGAAGACTTTCTGTGGTATATGGAACCATGAATTCTATTTTCTACCAAAAAATCCTCATCAAGAATATCTGGCCATCTGTTCAAGACCTCAAGCTGAAGCGCACTTGTCCACCTCTAAATGGCTTAAGAAAAACAAAATTAAGACTTTGGAGTGGCCGAGTCAATGTCCTGACCTTAATCCGAATGAGATGCTTTGAAATGACCTTGAAAATCAGGTCGAAAAAATCCAGCCTCCAAAAAACTCCATACAATCGCTTACTTTATTGAATCCAAATAAAAACAATCCATCTGAGATGTCACAACACTATGGGGAGAAATTGAAAGACAAACGCATTTCAGACCAGCAGGTCTTTAATCATTGCATGTACAAAGTTGCTGCACCAACAGCGCTTGATACTATATCCTTTTTGGAACACATGGTCTCATTGTGTACAGTATACAGAGGAAATGTACAGTATAAACGAAATCAAACCGTGCATCATAGACAATAAAAGCAATACTACACGATGGCTAGACACATGAGCTAATATTGTGGGGAAAAAAGGGGGAACGGGGAGAAGAAAGAAAATCAATCGAAATGATATATTAAATAGTTTTTTACATTCATGCCTTGCGGCATCCTGGTTTTTAGCAGGTAAATCCACCGACTGAGTAATTTCCTACTGTGGTCTCCTCCCCTGTATGGTCTGCTAACCTGCTCTATGCCTATGACAGAACATGAGGCAGTGTTACCTCCATGGTGAATCGAGAAATGCTTGGAGGCTGCCGAGCATTTAGATGTAAGTTTACTAGCCGCATCCGATAAATGGCGTCTGATGCAGTTTTTAATGGATCAATAGTGCAGCATACATACTGGATATTACAGCTTTGGCACATAATCAAATATACTACACTGCTCAAAAAAATAAAGGGAACACTCAAATAACACATCCTAGATCTGAATGAAATATTCTCATTCAATACTTTGTTCTGTACAAAGTTGAATGTGCTGACAACAAAATCACACAAAAATCAGCAATGGAAATCAAATTTATTAACCAATGGAGGGGCCTGGATTTGGAGTCACCCCCAAAATTAAAGTGGAAAAACACTACAGGCTGATCCAACTTTGATGTAATGTCATTAAAACAAGTCAAAATGAGGCTCAGTATTGTGTGTGGCCTCCACGTGCCTGTATGACCTCCCTACAGCGCCTGGGCATGCTCCTGATGAGGTTGCAGATGGTTTCCTGTGGGATCTCCTCCCAGACCTGGACTAAAGCATCCGCCAACTCCTGAACAGTCTGTGGTGCAACGTGACGTTGGTGGATGGAGCGAGACATGATGTCCCAGATGTGCTCAATCGGATTCAGGTCTGGGGAACGGACAGGCCAGTCCATAGCTTCAATGCCTTCATCTTGCAGGAACTGCTGACACACTCCAGCCACATGAGGTCTGGCATTGTCCTGCATTAGGAGGAACCCAGGGCCAACCGCACCAGCATATATGGTCTCACAAGGGGTCTGAGGATCTCATCTCAGTACCTAATGGGAGTCAGGCTACCTCTAACGAGCACATGGAGGGCTGTGCGGCCCTCCAAAGAAATGCCACCCCACACCATTACTGACCCACTGCCAAACCGGTCATGCTGAAGGATGTTGCAGGCAGCAGATCACTCTACACGGCGTCTCCAGACTCTGTCACATCTGTCACATGTGCTCAGTGTGAACCTGCTTTCATCTGTGAAGAGCACAGGGCGCCAGTGGCGACTTTGCCAATCCTTGTCTTCTGTGGAAAGTGGCAAGCGTCCTGCACGGTGTTGGGCTGTGAGCACAACCCCCATCTGTGGACGTCAGGCCCTTATACCACCCTCATGGAGTCGGTTTCTAACCGTTTGTGCAGACACATGCACATTTGTGGCCTGCTGGAGGTCATTTTGCAGGGCTCTGGCAGTGCTCCTCCTGTTCCTACTTGCACAAAAGCGGAGGTAGCGGTCCTGCTGCTGGGGTGTTGCCCTCCTATGACCCCCTCCACGTCTCCTGGTGTACTGGCCTGTCTCCATGTAGTGCCTCCAGCCTCCGGACACTACGCTCACAGACACAGAAAACCTTCTTGCCACAGCTCGCATTGATGTGCCATCCTGGATGAGCTGCACTACCTGAGAAACTTCTGTGGGTTGTAGAGTTTTTCTCATGCTACCACGAGTGTGAAAGCACAACCAACATTCAAAAGTGACCAAAACATCAGCCAGAAAGCATTGGTACTGAGATGTGGTCTGTGGTCCCCACCTGCAGAACCACTCCTTTATTGAAGGTGTCTTGATAATTGCCAATAATTTCCATCTATTGTCTATTCCATTTGCACAACAGCATGTGAAATTGATTGTCAGTCAGTGTTGCTTCCTAAGTGGACAGTTTGCTTTCACAGAAGTTTGATTTACTTGGAGCTATATTCTGTTTAAGTGTTCCCTTTATTTTTTTGAGCAGTGTATATTGGACGAATTGCAATTAATGAAATTGTATATTTTATATGTTTTGTTTGTAATTGATGAAATAACATGAGTTGAATTAGTAACATGTTGGCAGCATGTACAGATTGCGTGGCCACATTTAAAAAATCCTGTCATGTGAAGCCAAGTTTATTTAGAATAATTATTTTCATTTACATAAAGACTAGGTGATAAGATGCTGCCTAAACTGGGGGCTTTTCTGGCCGTCAATCTTATTGGATTATTAAGGATTTTTTAAAGTTTGGTATCCTGGTAAAGCAAGGGGATATGTTTTGTATAATAATCTTTATTTTTTAGTGAATTGAGTATAAGTGGACACAAAGGGAATCTGATTAGATTTGTGTAGAGGTTGTACATTTTTTTTCTTTGAGCATATCCTGTCTATTCATGTGTTATACAGTATTTTGCACCCTGTTAATTATACAATTTGGATATTTTCAATTTCGTAATCTTTGTTGTACTGTAGCTGCTTCTGATTGAAATTTAATATCAGAAGAATTACTTCTTGTGTGAATCCATTCCCCCAACAGAATATTTTTTATCATTTGTTTGGGGTGACCTGATGTTGCCAACAAAGTGGCATTGGTAGCCAAAGTTGTTGTTTTTTGTAAGGAGCTACTGAAACTCCATTAGAAGAATGTAAAAGCGTAATGTCCAAAAAATTTATACTTCAATCCTGAATATCCGAGGTAAATTGTAGATTCAACTTATTGTCATTGAGATATTCTGTAAACTTCATGGCCGACTCTCTCGAATCCCCCCATATCAGGAGGAGGTCGTCGATATAGCGACCATACCACCTGATATGGGAGGAGAAGGGATTAGTATCGGAGAAAATGTATAGTTCCTCCCATCTGGACATGTAAATGTTAGCAATTGAGGGGGAGAAACCTGCCCCCATAGATGTTCCTTGCTTCTGTAAATAAAGCCTTAAAAAGGCGGTTCATGATCAGAACCCCTCCAATGTGGCTGAATTACAACAATTTTGCAAAAATGAGTGGGTCAAAATTCCTCCAGAGCGTTCTAAAAGACTCATTGCCAGTTATCACAAATGCTTGATTGCCATTATTGCTGCTAAGGGTGGACCAACCAGTCATTAGGTTTAGGGGGCAATCACTTTTTCATACAGGGCCCTGTAGGTTTGCATTTCTGTTTCCCTTAATAATAAAGACCATCATTTAAAAACTGCATTTTGTGTTTACTTGTGTTATCCTTGTCCAATTTTTTAATTTGTTTTGTGATCCGAAACATTTAAGTGTGACAAACATGCAAAAGAATAAGAAATCAGGAAGGGGACAAACACTTTTTCACACCAGTGTATTAACTACTTTGTGTCACATAACTCTCTGGTGGCACAGGGCGGTAGCTGCGGGGGTGGTACTCATCTCTTACACCCCGGAACGTTACATGAAGGTGGGGGTCCTGGCTGGGTGTGTGGACATGCCCTATGGGGGCTCTACGCCCTTGCAGGCTGCATGTTACCGATAACTTTAGTTGGCCAGTACCACATGTTGAGGACTTCAATGAGGGAGACCACCAGTCAAAAATAAACTTTTTACTGAACGATAACTTGGTGGGGATTATGTATAGAAGATAGCGGGTACACAGCTTAATGAACATTTCCTTCACACTACGGAGAATTTTCACAGTCTCTGTTCCTTTCGCTTGACTCACTCGGTTCCTGTTTCCACTCATTCACCTTTCTTCACCACAACCCAGTTCAGTACTACAGTCCAGTAAGTGAAAGTCCTTTTCTCAACCCGCGGTTCTGTGTCTTCTTTCCTATCAAGGGAATTAGCTTGCCAATATGGCCGGTACTTAGTTTGTATACTACTGATGCCTGGGAACTCCCACCCGGGGCACTCTTTTCATCTCCTATTCTCTGTTCCGTCCTGGCCCGTTACCTTTTTGAGTTCTAAACTTGGGGTTGTACTTCTAGGTGTCTTCACCCTGGACTTGTCTCCGACTGACCACTCTGTCCTGTCAGTTTTCCTTCTTTTTTAATCTGGTTCACACTAACCATTGTCTTGGTCTTCTGTCACTTTGGGAAACCTAGGTCATGCTGCACTGATTACTGTCTAGACCTTATGCCTGCTTCTTACGGATACTCGGCCCTATCTGACGTCTTGACAGAAAACAGTCTCTGTCCATTCACCTTAGTCCCACCCACTCTGGGCTAGTCTCAAACATTAACTCTACCTTCTGTCAGGCAAAATACAACACCATTACTAATAACGCATGTCATAGTACACATTACAACCATTTGCGTGTCTTCAAGGGGGAACGTGAGCAGTATGTCCATCTCCTTACCACTACTCAATTCATGGCTGTGAGAGAGAGCCACAATCTTAGGATAGGTGTTGGTCTCATAGGTGAGATACGCATTTCTATGGCATTTATGGCATGTTCTGTGGATATACAGTACCATTAATGTCTGAGATAGAAAAAAAAACATTTAAACTTCTGACAGTTTCAAATTTCCTCAGCATCCCCTGGCACAATGAAGAATCACATTTGATTGTGTTGGTGTGCAGCCCTGATCCATAACATTTCCATCTCCACGCCTTACAATTAGTATCAGGTTCTTATTATTGAATTCTGCGATACATGCTTTCTGGCACTATGGCCAAATATCTTTGCTTCATCTGAGCGTAGCACAGGGGCATCCATCTGTGGGTGATACATAGATACAGTGCTAAGCATAAATTACTTTGAAGAGTAAGATTTTAATTCACAACTCACTGAACACAAGAACAATTTCCAAAATTTTGACGAGGCTGAGTTTCGGAGAACATTTTTTTTAACCCATAACATGAAAGTAAGATTAATAATATAACTTTCATTATAAAATCTTCAATTTTACTCAAATTACTTGATCAAAAGAAAATACACTCCACATCAAAAACGACTGTATCTAGTATTTTGTATGACTTCCATGATTTTTAAGCACCAAGTCTTCTAGGTATGGAATGAACAGGTTGGTGACATATTGCAACATCTATCTGTTTCCTTTCTTCAATAACAACCTCTTTTTGCTGTGGTGCTGATACAGTCCTGCTCATCGTTATTGGCACCCATAAAGTTTAAGTACATAATGTAGAATATCTCTTGAAAAAAATGAATCAAGTGAAACAGTTTTTTTCTATAGAGCACTTGTATTAAATACAAAAGAGCAAATGATAGACAATAATTTAAAACAAAAAAACAATGGAAGGGAAAAATAGAAAAACCTAAAGCTTGCTGTGATACTGGTATTGGCACCCTTTACATTAATTTAGTATGGAAACACATTTTGACTCACCTGTAGTAAATCACGACAAAAATTCTCCTGTGATTAATTGTCGGTGCCCTTGTGACATGAATTAGCCAATGAATGATGACTTCAGTGTTTTAAAATGCCACATGGTAGGCCATGTTCCTTTGTCACAATGGTGAAGAAAATGGAGCTACCTGAGGACATCAGAACTGCTAATATTAGCAAACATAATACTTCCAAAGGGTATAAGGCCATCTGCAAAGACATTGGTGTCCCAGTTTCAACAGTGCGCAATGTTATTAAGAAATTTGCCAAGCATGGAACCATCAAGAAACTCCCTGGACGTGGGGGAAAGAGGAAAATTGACACCAGATGTCTTGAAAGGTTGGTGCGAATGGTGGAAAAAACACTACGTCAAACATCCAACCTGGAACAGTCTGCAGTTATGGTTTCAACAAGTACTATACGCCGCACACTAAACCAAGCAGAGCTTCATGGGCGAAAGCTAAGGAAGAAACCATTGCTGAAGAAAAGACATAAAAATGAACGACTTATCTTTGCCAAAGATTACCTTCACTAACCACAATCCTTCTGGGAAAATGTTCGCTGGACAGACGAAACAAAAATAGAGCTTTTTGGCAATGCAAAGCAACAGTTTGTTTACAGACATGCAATGAACCTTATAAGGAAAAGAACACCTTACCAACAGTTAAGCATGGTGGAGGATCCACAATGCTGTGGGGTTGCTTTGCTGCGTCTCGTATTGGAGGCCTTGACCGTATCATAGAAATCATGAAATCAGAGAATTATCAGGAGATTTTAGAGCGAAATGTCCTACCCAGTGTAAGAAAACTTTGTTTGCGTTGAAGATCATGAGTCCTCCAGCAAGACAATGACCCAAAGCACACATCCAAAAGTACACAAGAATTGTTGAAAAAGAAAAAATGGACAGTTTTAAAATGGCCAGCAATGAGTACAAACCTCAATCCCTTTGAAAATCTTTGGGGTGAGCTTAAATCTGCCATTGGGAAAAAGAACCCTGCAAACATTCAAGAGCTTGACCAAACTGAAAAGGAAGAGTGGGAGAAAATTCCAACTGAGAAGTGCAAGAAGCTTATAGATGGCTACAAGAAACGTTTGGAGACAGTCTGCAATGCCAAAGGGTGTGCAACCAAGCATTAATTAGGGGTGCCTTTATTGCTGCACATGCTGTTTATTCTGTTTCTTCTTTGAAATTGCAACATGGAAGCTGAAAAACAATGTTTTATTGTTGTATTACTTTGGACCACTAATTAAAAAATCCTGAGGATATAACTTTGCTACATTTCGATTTATTTGTGAAGATATTGTACAGTCTATGAAAAAAAATGAAGGGGTGCCAATAATGGTGACCAGCACTGTATATGACTATCACACTAACTTCTCTTATGTAGTATGGCCTCTATCTTATCACACATTATAAATATGGACTCCACGGCGTTCCTTGCAGGTCGGCATCCTGCGTTCTACTGTTTTACAGAATGAGGTATCATTTTAACAGCTGCTTTGGTGAAATGGCGAGAACCAGCCATATACGTTCCTTGTACTAAACATCTTCACCTGCACAAATAATTTTTTTTGGTCTACGTTTACCACCTAATAGTTAGATGTCTACATTTACCATTCACATACACCTGTATACAAGTGGATCATGGTTTCATAGTTTTAAGGTTTAATGTAGAGTTCAACCTATACCCTAACATACTGATCTAGAGGAAAGAAAGAAAACTCATGAGGTAGATGCTAAATGTCCCATATTAAGGGAAAAAAATCCTTCCCAACTCCACACATGGCAATTAGATTAGTTCTCTAGAACAATGTACCATCCTAGAGTCTATTACCCTTACCCATAATATAATACACATAGAAAAGGAGGTTGCTAGGCAACAAATCAATTATTATACTGGTACCCATGAGTTGATCCTCTCTTACAAATAAGTAGGGCATGTGATATATCTAACAAACAATCAGGTTATACTTATCATTTATACATGTACACTTAGTTATGCATCTAATGGATATTGGGTTATACCTACCACACTTACTGTAGTGCCGGCATCTCAGCCTCCTGCCCCCATCCCCAGCAGAGATGCTGACCCCCTTACCGCCGTGGTCCCTGGTGAAAGTGTCCTGCTCTAGCGTCCTCACACCACGCTGATGCTGCCCGGGGTGCGCGCACTCCGTGCAGAACCCCGGGCACTGTGCTTAGGGCGCGCACACACTTCCCTCCTCTTAAAGGGACCGCACGCGCTGTCCTAAAGTGTCCCCGGTCAATGGCCGGAGGACACTAGCTATTTAAGACACCTCCTCCAATATGGAGGTGCCTGTGCAGCGTTGTTAGTTTGTGTGTAACATTCCTATCAGTTCTCAGGTCCCAGTTCATGTGTCTGCCTTGCCCGCTTGCCTACCGGCCGTGCCTGCCTGATTGCCGGCCATGCCCACCTGCCAGTCTATCGGCCATGCTCGCCTACCCTAACCCTAACCCTCGTCCCTCCTCGGATCGCGGAGTCAATTAGCCACCGTAGATCCACAGTTCGATTTTGGAGGCACCTAGTTACGCCCCTCCGGTCTCTCCTCGCACCACGGCACAGTGGTTCCACCACCCGTCCTGTTACACTTACTAGTTAAACATGTGCACCTTGCAATACATTTAATTATTAGGATATAATGTTATTACAAGTATAATTATTTTTATATCTTGATATCTTTATTGTGAAAATGGAATATAATATACCATGGGACAAAGGTTCAAGGCAACAAGTTCATTATAACATTGGCACTCACGTAGTTCTTCCTCTCATCCTATCAAAATACAGTGTGTCTAGAATCACATTGTATTCTCTGTGGTTACCTCATAGATGAAATTATTATACTTCGAGCAGCAGCCTGATGTAGCCTAGACTATATATAAGAGGAGCGAAAAGGGATCACATCAGTCACAAGCATGTTTCATTCCCCTGATGAAGCCTCGGTAGAAGTGAAACAAGTAGGGGTACAATTTTTGTGTGTTTTTTGTTTTAAAAATACTGTTGGGTAAGCAATAACCAGTAATAGAAAAGCACTACAAAGTGACATTTTTCAATTAATTATGGCACTGAAGGTGCTATATGTGACATTCATTAAGATCAAGCCTAACAACTTTCAAACTGAGACTTTAAAGAAGTTGTTCACAACTTTTTATTATCCCCCCAATGTATTCCCCCGGGGCCCCTGAGGGATTTTGTAATTACCTTGTGTTGCAGATACTGCCTGTGAGCGGCGCTACCGCTGGCTGCTCACAAGCATCACGTGGCCCACCACTGATGTTACGTCAAGTGAGGCGTGACATCAGTGACGTGGTCCCCACGGTGGATGCTGGGTTGTGGGCAGGGTTACCCCCGCGTCACACACAGCATCCACTGTGCGCTTTCCCAGTGAATGGGGAGAGAGAGAGCACGCGGAGGATGCCGGGTGTGACGAGCTGAGTAATCCTGCCCACAACCCAGCATCCACCGGTGGAGAGCAGAAGAGAGATCCCAGGCTGCATCCAGAATCATGACATGACCTCAGCGGATGTCAGAGCCGGCTGCAGCCGGGGTCACGAGATGCCTGTGAGCAGCCAGTGATAGCGCCACTCACAGGCAGTAACTGCAACGTAAGGTATTTACAAAAACCCTTATGGGCCACGGGGGAATACATTAGGGGGATAATAAAAAGTAGTGGACAACCCCTTTAATTTTCACATGATCCTTATATGTAAATATTCCCTATGATTTCAGTTTTAATGTATAAACAATAAAAGTGAAGTTTTAGCCATCTGTTAGAAAGATGCTGTCCTACTAGTGGGGCTAAGGCTATGTGCCCACGATGCAGAAATGCTCCGGATTTTTCCTGAGCGTTTCTGCATCTCCCTGGCAGAAAAAACACATGCGGATTGTACATGCGGATTGTGCATGCGGATTGTACATGCGGATTGTACATGCGGATTGTACATGCGTTTTTCCTGCCAGGGACATGCGGATGTGAAGCGTTCTTCACATGCATTTCCGCATGCGGGTTGACAAGCGCTTTCCAAGCGATTTTAGCATCACTTGGAAAGTGCTTGACAGCTTGGTCACATTATATAAATCCATGCAACCGGCATGGATTTATATAGTGAGACCCGAGAGAATGTCAAAAAATAAAAAATAAACCTATACTTACCTTCCGATGGCCCCCGCAGTCTTGCTTCACCGTCCCAGCTGCCGGCAGCGGTACACTGAAGGACCTGCCGACGTCAGCGTCGCGTGACCCGTCACATGACTATGACGTCAGCGCAGGTCCTCCAGCCCATCGCGAACTGCCGGCATGAGAGGATGAGCGCACCGGGGGCCGTCAGAAGGTAAGTATATATTTATTTTTTATTTTATTCTTTTTTTTACAGTTTTCTATGGTACCCGGGTCCGGAGGAGAGTCTCCTCTCCTCCACACCTGGGTACCATCGCACATTGGAACGCATGGATTCCGCATGTGCTTATCTAGTGAAGCGGAATCCATGCGTTCTAATGCAAGTCAATGGCGACGAAAACGCAGCGCTTCCTCAAAATAATTGGTAGTGCTGTGTTTTTTTCCGCAATGATAATCCGCAGCGGAAATTTCCGCAGCATGTGCACAGCACATGCGGATTATCATTGGGGAACATGGTAGGCCTTCTACCATGCGTTTTTTTAAGCGTTTCTGCAGCGTTTTTGCCCCTGCGGAAACACTTAAAAAACGCATCGTGGTCACACAGCCTAAATGCTCTTTTTAGTTCATGTTTTTTGTAGAATAGTGGCAGATTTCTCAAAATTGTCTTTCTTCTTTTTTTTTTTTTTATCAGACTCAAAATTGTCTTTCTTATCCATAGCAACCAATCAAAGCTTAACTTACAGTTTGCTAGAGCAGTTTAAGATATTGAAGCTGAGCTCTGATTGATTGCTATGGGCAAAGACATGTCTTTTCGTTTAAACAGTTTTGATAAATGAGGCCAATTGTTTCAAAAGTTTGGATGTTTGCCTAAGTTTTCATGGGCAAAGGTTAGTTCTGCTGTTAATAAGACATGTTTCTGTAGGCAAGTAAAAGCCAAACAGACTGCTGACCCAGACATGATATAAACATGTAACCTTCTGACGCTATCACATCGGGGTCAGCAGTCTGGTCTTCACCTGACTATGGAAACATACCTCTTTATCTGCAAAACTAAAGTTGGCCCATGAACACACTAGGTAAATTCCCAAACTTCTGAAACAATATGCTCTGGACAGACAAAGCAAAGAAATTTTGCCACAGTATCAGAATCCATGATTATGAAACTTTCGTTTTGCTCATGTTCCTTCTGGACAGCGAAATTTCCTCCTGGCACACCTCCAATATAAATCTAATTTATGCAGCTTCTAATTCTCTTGAACTTTGATATCAATAGTGACGAGAGCAGCCTGTAGCCCCATAAAAATGGACTTCTTTCAGCATCTTGCATCTCTGCTCTCTGGCTGGGCTTGCTGGGACGGCCAGGCTTGGACAGATTGTCAGTGTCATAGTTTTAAGGTTGAAGGTATACTTAAGTCCATCGAGTTCAACCTATAGCCTAATATGTTGATCCAGAGGAAGCCAAAAACCCCATGTAGCAGATATAACAGCTCCATATTAGGGGCTCCCGACCGATTCAATAAGGCAATCAGACTAATTCCCTGGATCAACGCCCCATCACAGGATCCTAGTGCCCATAAACTGTAATATATTTATCAAGAAAGGAATCCAGACCCTTCTTGAACTTTAGTAGTGAATCAACCATCACGACATCATGCAGCAGAGAGTTCCATAGTCTCATTGCTCTTACAGTAAAGAATCCGCGTCTGTGATTATGATTAAAACTTTTTTCCTCTAGACGAAGAGGATGCCCCCTTGTCCCCGTCGCAGGCCTAAGTGTAATAAGATCGTTAGAAAGATCTCTGTACTGTCCCCTATGTTTGTACATTGTAATTAGATCGCCTCTAAGCCTTTGTTTTTCCAAACTGAATAACCCAAGTTTAATAACCTATTTTGGTACTGCAGTACACCCATTCCTTATATAACCTTGGTCGCTCTTCTCTGCACCCGCTCTAGTTCAGTTCTTATATACCGGAACACAAAATTGTACACAGTATTCTAAGTGTGGCCGTACTAGTGACTTGTATAGAGTCAAAACTATGTTCTCGTCGTGAGCTTCTATGCCTCCTTTAGGCTATGTTCACACATGTTGTGTTTTTCAGCGTTTTTTTGCTGCATATTTTTATGCAAAATTTCAGCTGCGTTTTGCAGTACCAGCAAAGTCTATGAGAAACCAGAATTCTCCGTTCACACATCATGGTATTTTTGTTGTTGCGTATTTTGTGCCTTGCATGTTTTTTTGGAAAATAGAGCATGTCACTTCTTTCTGCGTTTTTTTCACCCATAGGAAGTAATGGGTGGTGGAAAAAAGCTAAGAAAACGCATCAAAAATGCACCAAAATTTGCATCAGCGTTTTTCATGGCAAAATAGAATGGGGTTCTTTTTTCACAGAACTGTATGTACATGCATAGAGACAGAAGGACAGTGAAAAAAATACATAAAAAAGCAGCAAAACCTTCCTTTTTGATGCAGCTGATTTCCTGCCAGATATCAGTTTTGCTGCCGAATTGTTGCATAAAAAAAAAACAACATGTGTGAACATATTCTTAATGCATCCAATTGTTTTATTTGCCTTGACAGAAGCTGCCTGACACTGATCACTAAAGTGGAGTTTGCCGTCAACCCATACACCCATCTTTATCAGTGACAGTTTTACCCAGTGTTTTACAATTTAGTACATAATGTATATTTAATTTCATCTGTCCAAGTGCACCATTACCTTATATTGATCTACATTAACCCCACTCAGACGTGGGGCGTAATAATACGTGCCTGGGCCTTAATGACCAGGTACGTATTATTACGCCTCATTGATTGCGCCCGCACAGACTTTGTGCGGGCGCGATTGCCGCCGGGTGTCAGCTGATTCTAACAGCTAACACCCGGTATTATGTGCCAGGAGCGGTCCCGCACCGCTTCCGGCACATTAACCCCCGAAATGCTGCGATCGAAGTCTATCACAGCATTTCTGGGGGCGAGCAGAGGTAAGAGCGCCCCTCTTACATTGGACCGGAGACCCCGCACTGTGTGCGCGGGGTCCCGATCGTTGCCATGGTGACCCGATGTCATCATGACGACATCCGGATCACCAGGCATCAGGAAGTTAGATAGATCATGCACAGTGAATGATCTATCTAACTTGTGTCTGCATGGCTGACAGCCTGCATATCATAAGGATGCTGCTGCATCCCTGTGCTATGTAAGTGATCAGCCAGCAAAAAATGAAAGTCCCATAGTGGGACGAAGTGTAAAAGTGAAAGAAAGTGTCAAAGTGGGGGGGGGGCAAACATTTTTTTTTTTTTTTAATGAAAAAATAATCCAAAATAATATATATATACTGTAACCATAAATAAATATTCTGAAAAAAAGACAAAACTATAAAAGTACGCATAATTGGTATTGCCACGTCCCAAACGACCTGACCTATAAAACTGTCCCACTAGTTAACCCCTTTAGTGAACACTGTAAAGAAAAAATAATAAACGAAGCAAAAAACGATGCTTTATCATCATACCGCGAAACAAAAAATGCAATAAAACATGATCAAAAAGACGAATGTAAATAAAAATGGTACCACTGAAAACGTCATCTTGTCCTGCAAAACACAAGCTGCCATACAGCGCCATCGGCCGAAAAATAAAAAAGTTATAGCTCTCAGAATAAAGCAATGCAAAAATTTTTTTTCTATAAAATAGTTTTTGCATAAAAGCGCCAAAACATAAAAAAACAATATAAATATGGTACCACTGTAAATGTACTGATCCGAAGAATAACACTGCCTTATCAATTTTAACACACGTGGATCGGCATAAAAAAAAACCAATTCCTGAATTGTTGGTTTTTGTCATTTGGCCGAAAATGGTGCCAATAAAAACGTCAACTAATTCCGCAAAAAACGAGCTGTCACATGACTCTGTCGGCCGAAATATGGAAAAATGATTGCAAAAACTAGTCTTTGCAAAAAAAAAAAAGTCTTTTAGTGTGTGACAGCTGCCAAACATAAAAACCCAATATGAATCTGGTATCGCTGTAATCGCACCAACCCAAAGTCATCTAATCACTTATACCGCACAAGGAACGGCGTAAAAAATAAACTCTAGGGTAAGGGTTATGTTAGGGTTGTGCTAGGGTTGGGGTTGGATTTTTTCAAAAGTAAAGAAAAAAAATGATGACGATATGGCGACTAGTGTTGAGCGCAAGTGCTCGCTACTTGAGTTTGCATCGGGTGCTCGGGTATGCACTGAGTATCGCGGGTGCTCGTGTGACATGCTCGAGTCTCCGCCCCATATGCTTCACAGCCAAAAAAAACCACGCGGGGATTGCCTGCCATGCACGAGCGATCCCCGCATGTTTTTTTTTGTGTGTCTAACAACTGGGAAACATGCGGGGCAGGGACTCAAGCAAGTCACTCAAGCACCCGCGATACTTGGTGCATACCTGAGTACCCGATGCAAACTCAAGTAGCGAGCACTTGAGCTCAAGACTAATGACAACTTATTCAATATGATGGCCTAATGTTATCAAAATCTGTGTAGTATCTCTGGATTCAAAATGTTCACTATACCCCTTGATAAAATCCTTGAGGGGTCTAGTTTCCAAAATGGTGTTACTTGTGGGGGGTTTCCACTGTTTAGGTGCATCAGGGACTCTTCAAACGCGAAATGGCATCCGCTCTCAATTCCAGACAATTTTGCGTTCAAAAAGTCACACAGTGCTCCTTCCCTTCTGAACCCTGCCGTGTGCCCAAACACTGTATTTTCCCCACATATGGGGTATTGGCGTACTCAGGAGAAATTGCACAACAGCTTCTAAGGTCCATTTTCTCCTCTTACCCTTGTGAAAATAAAAAATATGGGGCTAAAAGATCATTTTTGTGGAAAAAGTTCATTTTTTTATTTTCTAGGCTCTACGTTATAAACTTCTGTGACGCACCTGGGGGTTCAGGGTGCTCACCACACATCTAGAGAAGTTCCTTGAGGGATCTAGTTTCCAAAATGGGGTCAGTTGTGGGCGGTTTCCACTGTTTAGGCACATCAGAGGCTCTCCAAACGCGACATGGCGCCCGCTAATTATTCAATCAAATTTTACATTCAAAAATTCAAATGACGCTCCTTCTCTTCCGAACCCTGCCGTGCGCCCAAACAGTAGTTTTCTCCCACATATGGGGTATCTGTTTACTCAGGAGAAACTGCACAACAAGAGGTATGGTGCAATGTCTCCCATTACCCTTATGAAAATGCATAATTGGGGGCTGAAAAACATTTTTGTGGTAAAAATGTGAACATTTTATTTTTACGGCTCAATGTTATAAACTTCTGTGAAGCACCTGGGGGTTTAAGGTGCTCACCACACATCTAGATAAGTTCCCTGAGAGGTGTAGTTTCCAAAATGGTGTCATTTGTGGGGGGTTTCCACAGGCACATCAGGGGATCCCCAAACACGACATGGCATCCACTATTTATTCAAGCAAATTTTACATTCAAAAAGTCAAATGGCGCTCCTTCCCTTCCGAGCCCTGCCGTGTGCCCAAACAGTGGTTTTTGCCCACAAATGGGGTATTAGTGTGCTCAGGAGAAATTGCACAACAAATTTTGTGTTTCATTTTTTCCTGTTACTCTTGCGAAAATAAAAAAATTGGGTCTAAAGTAACATTTTTGTGAAAAAAAGTTAAATGTTCATTGTGTTCTTCTACATTCCAAAAATTCCTGTGAAGCACCTGAAGGATTAATAAACTTCTTGAATGTGGTTTTGAGCACCATAAGGGGTACAGTTTTTAGAATGGTGTCATTTTTCGGTATTTTCTGTCATAAAGGCCCCTCAAAGTCACTTCAAATGTGATGTGGTCCCTAAAAAAATGGTTTTGTAAATTTTGTTGGAAAAATGAGAAATCGCTGGTCAATTTTTAACCCTTATAACTTCCTAACAAAAAAAAATTTTGGTTCAAAATTGTGCTGATGAAGTAAATATGTGGGAAATGTTATTTATTAACTATTTTATGTGACATATCTCTCTGATTTAAGGGCATGAAAATTCAAAATTTGAAAATTGCTAAATTTTTGCCAAATTTCCAATTTTTTTCACAAAGTAACACAAGTCATATCGAAGAAATTTTAGCACTATCATGGAGTACAATATGTCACACAAAAAACAATGTCAGAATCAGGGGGATCTGTTGAAGCATTCCAGAGTTATTACCTCATAAAGTGACAGTGGTCAGAATTGTAAAAATTGGCCTGGTCATTAACGTGCAAACCACCTTCAGGGGTAAAGGGGTTAAACTACAATTGCCATTCCTCAGCCCAAGCCTTCAGCTTACATAAATCCTTCTGTAATATTAAATTATCCTCCTCTTTGTTGATTACCCTGCAGAGTTTAGTATAATCTGCAAATATTGAAATTCTACTCTGTATGCCCCCTACAAGGTCATTAATAATTATGTTAAAAAGAAGAGGATCCAATACTGACCCCTGTTGTACCCCCACTGTGAACTATGACCCAATCTGAATGTATTTAATTAATAGCTACCCTTTGTTTCCTACAACTGAGGCAGTTGTTAACCCAGTTACACATATTTTCCCCTAGTCCCATTTTTCTCATTTTATATACTTGTTTGATAACTTCGCCATGTGCAGATGATTTTCCGGACAGTTGAATGATTGATGATACTATTTGTAGTACAGAAATCTATTGAAATCATCTGATCCTGTTTTTACCTGCAAATTTGTATAGAAAAAATTAAGGGCTCCAAAAAACACTGGAGCAGCTGGCAGGTCACTTTTTGCCAGAGACCGAAGGCACCGACGCTGGAAAACGATGAAGGCGGCGGGAGTTGAGTATGAGACAGTGGGAAGGGGTTCTTTAAGTACACTTTCACTGCTGCAATAGCAATTAAGAGAGTAAGTAGCAGCTAAGTGCTGCTAATCAAATGGTCTTGATTAATTCTTCATCAGCAAGTATGACCACCTCTATGAAAGCAGGAGCATTCAGGCATGAATGAACACAATGCCAGCAAGGAAAGACATCAGTAATGATCTTAGAGAAGCAATGTCCTGTCAATTTGGACAGGGCAATAAGGCCATTGCTAAACACTTTGGAGAACATCATTGTACTGTGACAAAGATTATTCACAAGTGGAAGACATTCAATACAGTTGATGATCTTCCCAGGAGTGAGCATTCTGGCAAATTAACCCTAAGGTCAGACTATGCAATGCTCAGAGAAATTGCAAAAAAACAAAACAAAAGAAAGCTACAGCTCAGACTCTAAAGGCCTCAGCATATGAAACGTTCAAGTTCATGACAGTACAATGAAAAAAAACCAAGTGTATCTTATTGGAAGTGTGGCCAGGAGAAAGCCTCTTCTTTCTAATCACAACATGGCAGCATGGCTAAAGTTTGAATCTGAACAAACCACAAGACTTCTGGAACAATCTCCTTTTAAGAGACAAGGTCAAAGTGGAGAAGTTTGGCCATAATGCCCTAAATCAGGTTTTCCGAAAACCGCACAAAGGCCTCATAGTGACTGTCAAGCATGCATGTGATGATTTGCTTGATTTGAAGCTACAGGACCCGTACATCATGCTGTCATTGAAACGACCATTAATTCCTCTGTATAACAAAGTATTCTACAGTCAAATGGGACGCCATCTATCCAAAATGTAAAGCTTGTCCGAAACTGGGTCATGGAACAGGACAATGATCCCAGGCACAGCAGCAAATCTACATCAGAATGGCTGAAAAAGAGATGAATCAAGGTATTGCAATGGCTCAGCCAAAGTCCATATCTCTACCCAATTGAAATGCTGTGACTGGACCTGAAGAGCTGCGCATAAACGAAGGCCTACAGACCTCAATGAACTTAAGAATAGTTTGTAAAGCGGAGTGGGGCAAAATTCTTCCAGAAAAATGTGAGACTGATAAAATAATTCAAAAAAAACATTCTTTAAGCTGGTTCTACAACTTATTGATACTTGGGATGTACTTAATTTTCCACACACTGCTTCTGCATTTTGGTCTGTTTTTGTTAAATAATGACACAATGTAATTTGTCATATGTAGTTGTTGACCTGAGGTTGTATTTGCCTAAATTTGATACCTTCTAAGGACCAGATGTTATGCCCCCCAATGCATAAAACCATAGAGTTTATCTCATGACTACTTGTATTAGGGCAGCAAAATGATGAATCTCTGTTGTCTATGACATAGCGATGTATGGGACATGGGCAGGGTATTATGGGCTCCTGGTCTCGCTGCTGTGACACATATGGACAGTATTATTCTTCATTCTTGACATCATTTTAGAAGCACTGTGTTGGCACTTGAACACTGAGTCAGCTGGCACTATTATATGGATATGCTGCCTAAAGCGTCATTCTGTTCAGCATTATGACTGATGCTACTAGACATGAAGAAGTAGCAGTTCCTGTTGGAAACTCTGCAATCTTCCTTTTTTTCATAATTTTTTTCCTCTGGTGTAGTCCTCTGTACTACATTGAAGGAGATCCTGATTGGAAGGCTGGGCATACGTGAAGGGAGTCCTACATGTCATTGTATGACACAAATATAACACATACTTTTGATGGCTTTATTTAGCCTTATTCGCGTGATACTGATTTATTGGGGTTTATTTTTTGTAACTTCAGAATATTGTAGCAAATGATGCAGCACGATCGCAGTGTAAGAACATAATATTACTTGTGCGCTATATACACTGTGTGCAGAATTATTAGGCAAGTTGTATTTTAGAGGATTATTTTTATTATTGATAAACAACTATGTTCTCAATCAACCGAAAAGACTCATAAATATCCAAGCTTAATATTTTTGGAAGTTGGAGTGTTTTTTTTTTTAGATTTGGCTATCTTAGGAGGATATCTGTTTGTGCAGGTAACTATTACTGTGCAGAATTATTAGGCAACTTAATAAAAACCAAATATAATCCCATTTCACTTGTTTATTTTCACCAGGTAAACCAATATCAGTGCACAAAATTTAGAAATAAACATTTCTGACATGCAAAAACAAAAACAAAAATAATTAGTCATGAATATAGCCACCTTTCTTTATGATGACACTCAACAGCCTTCCATCCATAGATTCTGTCAGTTGCTTGATCTGTTTTCAATCAACATTGCGTGCAGAAGCCACCACAGCCTCCCATACACTGTTCTGAGAGGTGTACTGTTTTCCCTCCCTGTAGATCTCACATTTTATGATGGACCACAGGTTCTCTATGGGGTTCAGATCAGGTGAATAAGGGGGCCATGTCATTATTTTTCCTTCTTTTAGACCTTTACTGGCCAGCCACACTGTGGAGTAGTTGGATGCATGTGATGGAGCATTGTCCTGCATGAAAATCATGTTTTTCTTGAACGATACCGACTTCTTCCTGTACCACTGCTTGAAGAAGTTGTCTTCCAGAAACTGGCAGTAGGTCTGGGAGTTAAGCTTCACTCCATCCTCAACCCGAAAAGGTCCCACAAGTTCATCTTTGATGATACCAGCCCATACCAGTACCCCACCTCCACCTTGCTGGCATCTGAGTCGGAGTTGAGCTCTCTGCCCTTTACTGATCCAGCCTCTGGCCCATCCATCTGGCCCATCAAGAGTCACTCTCATTTCATCAGTCCATAAAACCTTTGAAAAATCAGTCTTAAGATATTTCTTGACCCATTCTTGACGTTTTATCTTTTGTTTCTTGTTCAAAGGTGGTCGTTTTTCAGCCTTCCTTACCTTGGCCATGTCCCCGAGTATCGCACACCTTGTGCTTTTTGATACTCCAGTAACGTTGCAGCTCTGAAATATGGCAAAACTGGTGGCGAATGGCATCTTGGCAGCTTCACGCTTGATTTTCCTCAATTCATGGGCAGTTATTTTGCGCCTTTTTTTGGCCAACAAGCTTCTTGCGACCCTGTTGTCTATTTGCCATGAAACGCTTGATTGTTCGGTGATCACGCTTCAAAAGTTTGGAAATTTCAAGACTGCTGCATCCCTCTGCAAGACATCTCACAATTTTGGACTTTTCAGAGCCCGTTAAATCTCTCTTCTGACCCATTTTGCCAAAGGAAAGGAAGTTGCCTAATAATTAAGCACACCTTATGTAGGGTGTTGATGTCATTAGTCAACACCCCTCCTCATTACAGAGATGCACATCACCAGATTTACTTAATTGGTAGTTGGCTCTCAAGCCTATGCAGCTTGGAGTAGGACAACATGTATAAAAAATATCATGTGATCAAAATACTCATTTGCCTAATAATTCTGCACGCGGAGTAGCATGGTTCTAATCTAAACGATTTAAGGAATCTGTTATTAGATTCACATAGCCCAAACTATGAGCCACATTAATCAAACACTGGCCTATACTGGCAGCATTTCAGCGGAAACTGTTAGAACCTTGCTGTTAGGTTTTTTTTCCTTTGCTGGTCACATGACCTTGTTGGCCTATTTAATCCTGCTCCGCCCTTCTGGCTTTGCTGGACTTCATTGTATATCTACTTTCTAGCTAGCCTGTGCTCTGTATCTAACTCTGTTAGTTTGCTTGGTCTACGGACCTCTATGTTCTATCTATTTTGTTTGTTCGTCTGTCTGCTACTATTTCTGTTAGGAGGTGTCCCATATTCCTCCCAGTCCTTAGTACTTGTAGGGATTCCCTCCTCACATCTATAGGTCTCCGTACAGACTAGATTAGGACTTTAGCAGGTCTGATCGCAGGATCAGGTTCCCTGTTACATCGTAGGGATTCAGCTGAGTCTTATAGTAGGGACAGATCTCCTCTCTTTCCTTAGCTTTGGTAGCAGAACATAACAGTAAGTCCAGCCAGCAAATTCTCTAAGGAAAGATTTTTTTTTTTTTGTTTGTTTTTTTTTGTTCCATCATGGTGTCGGTTCAGGATTTGGCTAAACACCTGCAGGGACTCTCTCTGGAGGTGGCCGAGCTCCGTCAGCACGTGAGTAACTGTCCTGGAGCATATTTCTTGGAGCCTAAGGTATGTTTGCCGGATTTATTTTTTGGTGAACATCGAGAATTTTTTTCATTTAAAAATGCTTGCTTATTGTATTTTCGTTTGAGACCCAAGTCCTCTGGGGATGAATCCCAGTGCGTAGGGTTCATAATGTCACTTTTGCGCAAAGAGCCTCAGGAGTGGGCCTTTTCTTTGCAACCTAGTGATACATGCTTCAGATCAGTGGATAGTTTTTTTTCTGCTTTAGGACTATTATATGATGATCCTGACCGTGTGGCATCAGCTGAGACTGAGTTGAGACGTTTAAAACAAGGATCAGGTAATGTCGAAAAATATTGTACTCATTTTCGTCGTTGGTCCACTCAAACAGGGTGGAACGATTCTGCTCTGAAAAGTCTATTTCTTGCTGGGCTCAGTGAAAGGGTTAAAGACCTGCTAATTGCTTATCCTACACCTGAGGATTTGCAACAGGCTATGCAATTAGCTATACGGGTGGATAGAAGACTGCGTGCTAGGGTTAATGAGAGCAAATCCTCTGCTATGTCAGTTTCTGGTTATGATAATGTGTGTACTAACAGTGGTGAACCGATGGAGATTGGATCGGTGGCACCTCGCTCTCAAGAAAAAGACCGTCGTTTTTCAGAAGGCTTGTGTTTCTATTGCGGAAAATCTGGTCATTTGATTAAAGGCTGTGAGCTTCGTATGAAGAAAGAAAAAAAAATGGTCAGTCACGCCCGTATTGCCTGTTTAAATTCCAAGGGTATATTTTTAGCTGCTTCCACGATTGCTCAGGAAAAATTAATGGAATTTCGGGTGTTTGTTGATTGCGGGTCTACACTGAATGTAATTGATGGGGGATTCGTGGAAAAACTCAATTTAAAACCTGAACCTTTATCATCCCCCATTGCTGTGGTTTCTGTGGATGGCTCCCCTTTGAAGAATATTACTCTCAAGGTCAGTGAATTTCCTCTCACTATTAATGGTGTTCACCATGAGAAATTGGATTTGGTAGTGTTGAATAACTTGCCTTCTCCAGTAATATTGGGTTTGCCCTGGTTAAAATTTCACAATCCTGTACTGGATTGGTCTACCAGTGAAATTAAATCCTGGAGCCATAAATGTTATGACAAGTGTTGTAACGGGCGTATTGCAGCTTTGGATAGGGGAGAATTGCCTGTTCCTATTCAGGATTTTTGGAGAGTTTTTTCTGAGAAGGAATCGCAGGTTTTGCCTCCCCATAGAGACTATGATTGTTCTATTGAATTTGTCCCTGGAGCGACTCTTCCTAAAAGTCGTTTATTTAACCTTACCATTCCTGAGAGGAAGGCTTTGGAGGAATACATACAGACAAGTTTGGCCGCCGGTCACATTAGGCCCTCTAAGTCTCCTGTGGCGGTTGGATTTTTTTTTGTAAAAAAAAAGGACGGCGGTTTACGTCCTTGTCTGGATTTTCGTGAGATTAACAAAATTACGGTACGCAATCCTTACCCACTGCCATTGATTCCTGATCTGTTTAACCAGTTATTGGGGGCCAAGTGGTTCTCTAAAATTGACCTTAAGGGGGCATACAATCTGTTGCGCATGAAGGAGGGTGATGAATGGAAGACTGCTTTTAACACTCCTGTGGGTCATTTTGAGAATCTGGTTATGCCTTTTGGTCTTACTAATGCTCCTGCATTTTTTCAGAATCTGATTAATGACATCCTTAGACCTTTGATCGGTAAAAATGTGGTTGTGTATTTGGATGACATTTTGATTTATTCGCCAGATCTGGAGTCTCATTGGCGGAGCGTGCGTGAGGTATTACAGTTATTAATGGACAATTCGCTTTTTGCTAAGCTGGAGAAATGTGAGTTCGCTGTACAGAGAATTAGTTTTTTGGGCTACATTATCTCCAGCAAAGGTTTTGAGATGGATCCGGTTAAGGTTCAGGCTGTGCAGGAATGGCCTAGGCCTATTGGTTTGAAATCGATACAGAGGTTTTTGGGTTTCGCCAATTACTACAGAAAATTCATAAAAAAATTTTCTAGTATTGTCAAACCTCTGACTGATCTCACCAGGAAAGGTGCTGATGCGGTTCAGTGGTCTTCTGAGGCCATTGAAGCTTTTGTGTATCTCAAGGAGAGGTTCACCTCTGCTCCCATCCTTATGCAGCCTGATGTTACTAGGCCGTTTTTGGTTGAGGTTGATGCTTCCTCTGTGGGGGTTGGCGCAGTATTGTCTCAGGATAACGGGGATGGATTACATCCCTGTGCCTTTTTTTCAAAAAAATTTTCGGAGACTGAACTGAATTACGATATTGGTAATCGGGAATTATTGGCTATTAAACTCGCATTTGAACACTGGCGCCACTTCTTGGAAGGTGCGGAATTTCCCGTTCAGGTTCTTACGGATCATAAAAATCTGATATATCTTGATGCTGCCAAGCGCCTGAATGCCCGTCAGGCTAGGTGGGCACTGTTTTTCTCGCGGTTTAATTTCTCCGTTACTTACATCCCTGGTACTAAGAATGTTAAGGCGGATGCCTTGTCTCGCAGTTTTTCTCCCATAGTCGGTGCTGAGAAAGAGGAAAACATTTTACAAGAAGGTGTTGTGATAGCTGCTTTAGACTCCGTTTTGGAAGATGAGATTCTTAAAGCTCAGGAGAATGCCCCATCTAACACTCCTCATGGGAGGTTGTTTGTGCCTGGGACCTTTAGGAGAGATTTGTTTGTTGAGTGTCACGAATCTCGGTTGGCAGGTCATCCCGGAATCTCTGAGACCAAGAGACTGGTGGGTCGCAGTTTTTGGTGGCCTGGATGGCAGAAGGAAGTCATTAAGTGGGTGCGCCAATGTACTATATGTGCTAGATCTAAGTCCTCACATACTCCTGCTGCGGGGTTGCTTTGTCCTTTGGAGGTCCCCAGTGCTCCTTGGACACATTTGGCTATGGACTTTATAACTGACCTTCCCTCCTCTGAGGGTTTTACTGTCATCTGGGTGGTCGTGGACCGTTTTTGCAAGATGTGTCACTTGGTTCCCTTCGTCAAACTGCCCTGCGCTAAAACTCTCGCTAAGGCCTTTGTCAAGGAAATTGTCAGACTTCATGGCGTTCCTACTGACATTGTTTCTGATAGGGGTCCTCAGTTCGTGGCTCGTTTTTGGCGTGCCTTTTGTGACAGGTTGGGAATTCATTTGTCGTTTTCGTCCGGATATCATCCTGAATCTAATGGCCAGACAGAAAGGAAAAACCAGGATGTTGAGCAGTTCTTGCGTTGTTTTGTGGCAGACAATCAAGAGGGGTGGTCTGAGTTTCTGCCACTTGCCGAATTTGCTCTGAACAATCATACATCTTTTTCTGCTGGTTGTTCGCCTTTTTTTTGTTGTTCTGGGAGACATCCGTCGTTTGGGTCGTTCTCCAAGTTGGGATCTGCCGTGCCTGAGGAGGAGAATTTTTCCGGTGATTTGGAAAGAGTTTGGACGGATGTGCGTGGTAATCTTCAGGAGGCCAACAGAAAATCTAAAGACTACTTTGATAGGAAACGACAGGAGGTTTTGTTCGCTGTTGGTGACATGGTTTGGTTGTCCTCTAGGAATCTGCGGTTGAGGATTCCTTCTAAGAAATTGGGTCCCAAGTTTGTAGGGCCCTTTAAGGTGCTTCAGGTTGTCAACCAATCTGCTGTTAGGTTGGAGGTTCCTACCTCCTGGAGAATTAATCCGGTCTTTCATGTCTCTCTGTTAAAAAAAGCTGTTGTGTCGGATGGTGACGCCTCTGCCTCTGTTCCTCCGGTGGTGGAGGACGGGGAATATGAAATTTCTCGCATCCTTGACTCTAGACGGTATAGAGGTAGTTTGCAGTATCTTGTGGCCTGGAAAGGTTTCGGACCCGAGGATAACTCTTGGGTGAGGTCAGATGATGTTTCCGCGTCCAGACTTATCAGAGCGTTTCACAGGAGATTTCCTGATAAGCCTGGTCCTAGGGGATCCGGAGGATCCTCTTAGAAGGGGGGGTACTGTTAGAACCTTGCTGTTAGGTTTTTTTTCCTTTGCTGGTCACATGACCTTGTTGGCCTATTTAATCCTGCTCCGCCCTTCTGGCTTTGCTGGACTTCATTGTATATCTACTTTCTAGCTAGCCTGTGCTCTGTATCTAACTCTGTTAGTTTGCTTGGTCTACGGACCTCTATGTTCTATCTATTTTGTTTGTTCGTCTGTCTGCTACTATTTCTGTTAGGAGGTGTCCCATATTCCTCCCAGTCCTTAGTACTTGTAGGGATTCCCTCCTCACATCTATAGGTCTCCGTACAGACTAGATTAGGACTTTAGCAGGTCTGATCGCAGGATCAGGTTCCCTGTTACATCGTAGGGATTCAGCGGAGTCTTATAGTAGGGACAGATCTCCTCTCTTTCCTTAGCTTTGGTAGCAGAACATAACAGAAACATATAAGATGAGACCTGACTTGTCCGATGTGGTCCTTGGCCGGCTTCTCCCAGTTGACTGACAGGTCGCTCATTCTGTCAATCATCTGGTTCGGGGCGAGGCGAAGCCGGCCGGCTGGATTTTTAAAGTATGTTTACTCGGACACTCTGCAGTATTTAAGAGAAAGACCTACCTGGCTCTGATTCATGCTGCCCGTGGTTTAGTTAGCATGAATCTAATGACCGGTTCCCTGTTATGATATTATTCTTTGGGCATAATATAGACCTTTGAGACACAAGCAAATGGGGGCACCTGTGTAAGACAATGTATGGACCCCTTGTTATCCAGGATCTCATCATACAGGACCCCATTATGTGTCTTACCAACAACTGGCAAATTGTTAGTCATACAATTTATTAGCTCTGGCATTTACCAGCAGTCTAACAGATGGTGGAAAGCTGCCTGCCATATAAGAGGGCTCCATTACCTACCAAGCCCCTGTGCAATTCCACATGTTGCACCAATGGTGCCTCTGCTCCTGAGGCATTTATTGATTTAACCAATTAATTCCACAGCGCTTTACAGACATTATGGGCACTGTCCCATAGGGGCTCACTATCTACATTCCCTATCAGTATGTCTTTGGAGTGTGGGAGAAAACTGGAGAACCCAAAGGAAACCCACGCAAACATGGGGAGAACATACAAACTCCTTGCAGATGTTGTCCTTGGTGGGATTTGAACCCAAGGCTAAAGTGCTCACCTATGGCACTGTCTGGCAAGGTTACAATTAGAGACTTGATGGCACTATTACTTGGGCACTGTCTGGCATGGTTACAATTAGAGAGTTGATGGCACTATTACTTGGGCACTGGGCATGGTTACAATTAGAGAGTTGATGGCACTATTACTTGGGCACTGTCTGGCATGGTTACAATTAGAGTTGATGGCACTATTACTTGGTGTTGTATGACACCGTTATAATTTGAAATATTTTATGGCATCTTTGACATTTTCTTTGTGCCTATAATGTATACATTTTAGAGCACTATTATTTGGGCACCACACGCAGGGTTACTTTGGTGGTATTATACCTCCCAACTATCCCAGATTCAGAGGAACTGTCCCAAATTTGGGGAGCTGTGCCACGAGGTTGGGCGGTATGTCCTGAGTTCAGTTGTATCTGATAAGAAATAGCTTAGTATAATGGTGAGGCGGTGGTGAGACACCAGCTCTTACCTCCACCGTTCAGTCTATGGAATAATAAGGTGTGGGGGCATCTTACTGTATAGGGGGCACTGTGGGGCCATGAAGCACTCCCATACTGCATGGGAACACTGGTGGGCTTCACCAGGAGCAGCATTCTGTGTGGGGACATTGGTGGGCTTCACCGGGAGCAGCACTCTGTGTGGGGACATTGGTGGGCTTCACCGGGAGCAGCATTATGTGTGGGAACATTGGTAGGCTTCACTGGGAGCAGCATTCTGTGTGGAAACATTGGGGGACTTCACCGGGAGCAGCATTCTGTGTGGAAACATTGGGGGGCTTCACCGGGAGCAGCATTCTGTGTGGAAACATTGGGGGACTTCACCGGGAGCAGCATTCTGTATAGAAACATTGGGGGGCCTCACCGGGAGCATCGTCCTGTGTGGGGATATTGGGGGGCTTCACCAGGAGCGGCGTCCTGTGTGGGGACATTGGTGGGCTTCACCGGGAGCGGCGTCCTGTGTGGGAACATTGGTGGGCTTCACCAGGAGCGGCATTCTGTGTGGAAACATTGGGGGGCTTCACCGGGAGCGGCATTCTGTGTGGAAACATTGGGGGGCTTCACCGGGAGCAGCATTCTGTGGGGAAACATTGGGGGGCTTCACCGGGAGCAGCGTCCTGTGTGGGGACATTGGTGGGCTTCACCGGGAGCAGCGTCCTGTGTGGGGACATTGGTGGGCTTCACCGGGAGCAGCGTCCTATGTGGGGACATTGGTGGGCTTCACCGGGAGCAGCGTCCTATGTGGGGACATTGGTGGGCTTCACCCGTTGCTGTATTCTGTGTGGGTACATTGGTGGGCTTCACCGGGAGCTGTATTCTGCGAGGGAACATTGGTGGGCTTCACCAGGAGCTGTATTCTGCGTGGGAACATTGGTGGGCTTCACCCGGAGCTGTATTCTGCGTGGGAACATTGGGGGGCTTCACCCGGAGCTGTATTCTGCGTGGGGACATTGGTGGGCTTTAACAGGAGCAGCATCCTGTATCGGTGCCTCTGTCTTATTTTGTAAAAGTTGGGCGCTATGGTATCATGGGTGCTAGGCTCATCTCCTTTCTCACTACAGAATATTAGAGGTTTGACTTCTCTCCTGTGCCGGCTGCTACCAGGGAATACTAGCTGACAGGGGATGACAGGACGCACAGGTCCGTGGTCCGGCAGGTGACAGCAGTGACAGCCCATAGAGCGGCTTCTGACGGTCACGTGGTCCTGCGGAATAATCGGGGTCATGTGAGTGATTTGCAGCGATTAAACAAGAAGTGGGTGCGGCTCACACTTTCCTCTATTTGCATGATCGCTTTACTTTTGACTTTCTCATCCAATTAGAAGCCACCATTCCATCCATCTCGTCCGCTGATTGGTGGGGCCTGCTGTCAGTCTAGACAGTTGTCCCTCCGCTGTTATAAGTGACGTTCTCCGAAGAGGTTCGGGACAGTAGAACGTAAGGTAACGGGAGGAGAATGGCTGCGGAGCGGACGTGCGTCCTGGAGAAAGGGCCCGCGGGCTACGGCTTCCACCTGCACAGTGAGAAGAGCCGGCCGGGCCAGTTTGTGAGACTTGTAGAGCCGGGCTCCACCGCGGAGAAGTCAGGGCTCCGGGCGGGGGATCGGCTGATCCGGGTGTGCGGGGAGGATGTGCGGGAGCTCGGGCATCAGCAGGTGGTCGGCAAGATCCGGGCGGCCACAGAAACGCTCATCCTGGAGGTGGAAGGGCCCGAGGAGCAGAGTCCGGAGCCCCCCCAGGTATATGACAGTCTATAGGCGGCTGTGGGCGGGGGGCTACTTATAGCAGTGACGTCATAAATGGTTTCACTCCCTCTGCTGTGGCATCTACAGCTTTCTGTTCCCCTAAAGTCAATATAAAAAGTTCTGTCTGTATCCAGAAGGGCCACACGGACGTCTGCATGTGTGATGGCCGGCACCGCTTATCCCTGCACGGGTGACGACTGCATGTGTGATGGCCGGCACCGCTTATCCCTGCACGGGTGACGACTGCATGTGTGATGGCCGGCACCGCTTATCCCTGCACGGGTGACGACTGCATGTGTGATGGCCGGCACCGCTTATCCCTGCACGGGTGACGACTGCATGTGTGATGGCCGACACCGCTTATCCCTGCACGGGTGACGTCTGCATGTGTGATGGCCGACACTGCCTAGCCCTGCACGGGTGACGTCTGCATGTGTGATGGCCGACACCGCCTAGCCCTGCACGGGTGACGACTGCATGTGTGATGGCCGGCACCGCTTATCCCTGCACGGGTAACGTCTGCATGTGTGATGGCCGGCACCGCTTATCCCTGCACGGGTGACGACTGCATGTGTGATGGCCGACACCGCTTATCCCTGCACGGGTGACGTCTGCATGTGTGATGGCCGACACCGCTTATCCCTGCACGGGTGACGTCTGCATGTGTGATGGCCGACACCGCTTATCCCTGCACGGGTGACGACTGCATGTGTGATGGCCGACACCGCTTATCCCTGCACGGGTGACGACTGCATGTGTGAAGGCCGACACCGCTTATCCCTGCACGGGTGACGACTGCATGTGTGATGGCCGACACCGCTTACCTCTGCACGGGTGACGACTGCATGTGCGGCGGCCGGCACCGCTTACCCCTGCACGGGTGACGAGTGCATGTGCGGCGGCCGGCACCGCTTACCCCTGCACGGGTGACGAGTGCATGTGCGGCGGCCGGCACCGCTTACCCCTGCACGGGTGACGAGTGCATGTGCGGCGGCCGGCACCGCCTAGCCCTGCACGGGTGACGTGTTCATGTGCGGCGGCCGGCACCGCCTAGCCCTGCACGGGTGACGTGTGCATGTGCGGCGGCCGGCACCGCCTAGCCCTGCACGGGTGACGTGTGCATGTGCGGCGGCCGGCACCGCCTAGCCCTGCACGGGTGACGTGTGCATGTGCGGCGGCCGGCACCGCCTAGCCCTGCACGGGTGACGTGTGCATGTGCGGCGGCCGGCACCGCCTAGCCCTGCACGGGTGACGTGTGCATGTGCGGCGGCCGGCACCGCCTAGCCCTGCACGGGTGACGTGTGCATGTGCGGCGGCCGGCACCGCCTAGCCCTGCACGGGTGACGTGTGCATGTGCGGCGGCCGGCACCGCCTAGCCCTGCACGGGTGACGTGTGCATGTGCGGCGGCCGGCACCGCCTAGCCCTGCACGGGTGACGTGTGCATGTGCGGCGGCCGGCACCGCCTAGCCCTGCACGGGTGACGTGTGCATGTGCGGCGGCCGGCACCGCCTAGCCCTGCACGGGTGACGTGTGCATGTGCGGCGGCCGGCACCGCCTAGCCCTGCACGGGTGACGTGTGCATGTGCGGCGGCCGGCACTGCTTAGCCCTATACAGATCACTTATTTTACTCATTTACCCATTGTCAGTCAGTATAAACAGGCTGCCGCATGAGCACAGTGCTCATTGGTGGGGTGAAACTACTTAAAGGGAACCTGTCGCGTCCTACCTGCCCTCTACACTGCCCCCATAGCGTTGTTAGTGATGCAATGTGCATCAATAACAAGCTTTTTTCATGAAAATTGGTGGGATTATAATGATTTTATAACGTTTAATATACTACCTGCTCATTCAGTCATAGGGGTGTGCTTGGTATATTCAGTCATGGGCGGGCGCAGCATTCACTCACTGATGGCACCACCCATGTATTTGAATCCTGCTCCCGGCAAGCGCTGATATTGTGGGATGCAGGCGCACTTGTAGATGTCCAGCCGCCTGCGCAGTGAGGCTGTGTGATTACCAGCTTCACTGCGCAACAAGCGTGAGGAACATAGCGCGTCATTGCGCATGGCAGTGAAGCCGGTTATCACACAGCCTCACTGCGCAGGCGGCCGGACATCTACAAGTGCGCCTGCATCCCACAATATCAGCGCTTGCCGGGAGCAGGATTCAAATACATGGGTGGCGCCATCAGTGAGTGAATGCTGCGCCCGCCCATGACTGAATATACCAAGCACACCCCTATGACTGAATGAGCAGGTAGTATATTAAACGTTATAAAATCATTATAATACCACCAATTTTCATGAAAACAGCTGATTAATGATGAACATTGCATCACTACCAACGCTATGGGGGCAGTGTACATAGCAACTAGGACGTGACAGGTTCCCTTTACACTTCCCTAACAATCATCGTTCTCGGCAGCACATTGCCCAGTGTATGCAGGACATTCTGCAGAGAACACGGATATTCTGTGGACACAGAACCGATCCTTCTGTGCAAGTGCGGTCTGCTAGTGTAAGTGTACTGCCAATGTCTGCCAAAACTATGCCAGGCCCCATGACCAATCCTCCACATAAATGCATCAGGTCACGTTGGTAGTCTTGGATCCGACCCTTCCATTATGATCTTCTATTTCTATTTGGATGTCTCTTATAGTTACGTGACTTGTATTGAATCGGCGGCCCAGTGCCCCCCACCTCTGACGTGAGGCCCAGTGCCCATTCATATATCCGATCAGACGTTCAGGAACAGACATACTGAAGCAGAAGGGTCTCATGGATTATTCTGGGGTCAGTTTAGTGTCTGATTTTTTTGAACTGAGAAATTTCTGCTTTCAGAACTTTTTCTTTAAAAAAACAAAGTGGCCCCCAGAATATTGATCGGGCCCCTTCTGCTCCTGATTGCAGAACTGATGCAATACATCACTTAATATGTGCCTGGTCCTCCATGGTCGTCTGACCGGACATGTCCACTGTCTTACCAAACCGTATCCCCCTCTGCATCATTGATAAGTTGGGCTGAGATTAGCCGTGCATTCCTGGGGGGGGGGGGGGATACATTATGTTGCCGCCACACCAGACTTCATTCACATCAAGTTTCAGGGCTTTTTTTTACCAGACACAATGTTGAGTACATCCGGCCCTGACAGAGGAGGAACCAGCGATCATGATGTGTAGAGGAGGTTCTTCTGGGTTATTGCAGAAATCTGCGCCCGCGGTTGCTCAGCCCCTGTGCACTGGGTGACCACTGCAGATCTCCATCTTGTCATCCCTTGGCATTGAGATTTACCAGGTTTCCCTCCTGCCCACACAGATTGTGTTTGGCTATTTCCTTCCTGCAGACCCCCACCCCCCATTGTCAGAGCTGAGCACTGACACCGCTGCGCTCAGAATAGTTACTTCACGGGATGAGGAAGGACAGGACTACAATGTAAATGTTTTCTTTATGTGCAACAGGGACATGGGAATTTGTGAATTTACAAAACACCATTCACTTCTATGGGGTCAAAGTGATGCTGCATCTGCTTACCACTAAGCCGAAGGGAGCTGAGATAGGGCAGTGTGTAATTGGGGGTCCGCCAGTCTACAATATGGTGCGGTTTCCTCCCTGATGACCTCTCGGCTCTGCTGCTCTCGCTCTCCACCTCGTGAAGGGTTTCAAGGGGTTGTTTTCTAGGCGCCATGGCACCTGTTGATATAATTTATTGAACTCATCAAATTCACATGTAAAAAAAAAAGAGAGATAAATATGACTGAAATTTTTTAACCGCTAGGATAGGTCATCAATGAAAGAGTAGTGGACCACCTGTTTAAAAGACCTTGAAACATCACACAAACTTTTTGACTTGGTGTTTTTTTGTTACTCCTCGACAACAACTCTGCCAAAGTGGGCGGCAGGGTGTGGCAAAGCTTTCCCAGAAAAACTCCACATAATTTGCACTACTAAACTAATATAAATTACACCAGGAATATACATCAGCCGCCAGATAGTGTAACAATTGTCAGAGGCGCAAAGCAATTATAAGATGCGCCACTTAATGAATTACCATATGTGCATCCTGCACCAGCATTCACTTCATGAAGACTGGCGTACAAAACACGTTTTGATGAATAAGGGCCTTATATTTTGAAGTGCTAGTCAGTCTACTACCCACTCTGGCAGCTGTAAATATAGTCTACTTCCCCTTCTGGCAGCTGTAAATATAGTTCCCATTACTTTCACATGTAATTTTATTTAACTCCAAATATGTTATAAAAAATAACCTCTTCAGTACTGCTATATAGTGCTGCACATGCTTTGGCTTAGTTTGTATAGGCTTCTATTGAATGCGCAGAGCATCTCCATGCTGAGCACTGGTGAGGGGCGAGTACCTGAGCATGTGCCCACCACCCTGCTCTGCATTTATCTGCATGCACACTTTGCTCTATGCTTTGTACATCGAGTGGCGCCATACTATGTGACAAAATACCATAACTCAATGGGTCAATAATATTTCAAATAAATGGAATATTGTTAATTTTTCATGATCTGTATAATGCATATAATTACTTCTGGTGACTTCACCTTTTTAATTACGGTGTCTTTTTCCAGACTGTTAAAGAGCCCCCTGCATCCGTTACCGAAAAGGTGAGGCTATATTTGTGAGTTGTGTTTTCTGCTACTTCCACATTTTGCTATTATTGACTTGGCCACTCTTGGTAATATATAGGAAGTTGTAAGAGGCTGGATAGTGTGTAATATTCAGTTCTCAAGAAGTGAAAGTTCTGGATGCAGCAGAATGAGCTGATGGGTGAAGGGTTCAGGCTCAGTGCACCAGTCGCTTGGAGCTTCAGTGGACGGACTGGAGTCACCGATGCTACACGTAAGGCCATGGCCCCACTATCAGTATTCGGTCAGTATTTTTTCTCAGGAGTGGGAGCCAAAACCAGGAGTGGGTGATAAATCCAGAATTGGTGACTTGTTTCTATTCTACATTTTCTCTGATTGTTCCTCATCTCGTTTTGGCTCTCACTCCTGAGAAAAAATACTGCCCAAATACTGATAGTGGGGCCATGGCTTTAGAGGTGATAATGGTTACAATGTAGAAAATACTAGCTAGCCGGTCCCCAATAAGGCTGGCCATAAACATCATCGCTGTCTGCAGTCTCTCTCAAATTCCTATACACGGCAGTGGGGAGAAAGCTGCTTCTCTTCAGTCCTATCCTAATGAACAGGACAAGTGTACAATACCTGCTGCTCAGACACAACATGGCCGATATCTGTGGACTCCACATCTGGATGTGGAAGAGAGCGGAGTAAGATTACCCTTTAAGTGGGCAAAGTATAAGGCACTGTTCTAATACTTTACTTGCACATCTTAATGGGAACCTGTCATCCGATACATGTTCCCCGAGCCGCAGGCAGCATGAATCCGATCCAGGCTGTGTAATTGCACTGCAGCATTTCAGAAAAATCAGTTTGACAAGCTGGTGGAGGACTAAAGAGACACCTGACTTCTCTGTGCAGCTCCCAGAGGGCTTCTCCACACCAAGCTCCAGTTGACAGGACTTCCCCCTACACACACATGGTAGAGACCTGTCAACTAGAGAGGTGCAGGGAGAAGCCGGCCAGGGGACTGCATTGGATTATCTGGTCTCCCTATAGTTCTTGGCCACCTTCTCCCTGTACCTCTCCTGTTTATTGACAGGTGTCGACCATGTGTGTGCATAGAGAGATGCCTGCCAGTCACCTAGATCAGTGCGGACAGAAGACGGCCGGGGACTGCACCAGACTAGTTGGGTCTCTACTTATATCCCTGGCTGACTCTTCAGACTATGATTTCTCAAATGCCCCAATGTTTCGGAGAAAGACCTACCTGGCTGCCATTGTTCTGTCCAGCTCACATTCATTCTGCCCTTGGTTTGGAAAGCATGGATTTAACTCCAGATATACTATAAAATTCACATCCTCACAAGTATTGCTGTATACTGCTGCACATACTCTGGCTTAGTTTGTATAGGCTTCTATTGAATGAGCAGAGCATCTCCATGCTGTGCACTGGTGAGGGGCGAGTACCTGAGCATGTGCCCACCACCCTGCTCCGCATGTATTTGCATGCACACTTTGCTCTACACTTTGTACATCTAGTGGCGCCATACTATGTAATGAAATACCATAATTCCTCAATGGGTCAATAATATTTCAAATAAATGGAAAAAATTGTTAATTTTCCCTGTTCTGTATAATACATATAATTACTTCTGGTGACTTCACCTTTTTAATTACGGTGTCTTTTTTTCCAGACTATTAAAGAGCCCCCTGCATCCGTTACCGAAAAGGTGAGGCTATATTTATAATGGGGTTAGTAGTCCACAACTACATTCTCATGGCTGCTGATAAATGGACATTACATTGCCGTAAATGCATAGAATATATGATGTTTTAGTTGCTGTCTGAGGGTTTTCTGATCTCCGGCTGTAGGTACCTTTATACTGTGCATGTTCTGCGGCTCCTAATCCTCCACCCTCTCCCCTGCCTGTCACTGACTCTGTGGCTGCAGCGCTTCCTCTTGTCTAACTGCCAGGTAACTAATAATACTCCTCCTGCGTCCGATGAGGATGCTGGGCAGCATGTAGTGCAGCTTGGAGACAAGAGAAGTTTTATAAAGTGTAATGTGGGCACACTACTTGTGTTCCCTCAAATATTTATCATTCAGTAATTCCCAGGTCTAAGCTGCCAATACAGAATGAAACGGATTTGTGTGGCATGTCTAGGCATGCAGGCAGGGCTACGGTTGGCACAACACGAGTCACTATGCCCTGTCTGATGGAAGGGATCCAAGTACAGCGCTGAGGGTGTGACTTCAGAGGGACCTTGCCTCCATCCTAATCTTATTTGCTTAGGTGGACCTTAACAATTTTCCGAATGTTTGGTGCCAACCTTGACAAATATGCATAAATGTGGACAGTATGAATGGAAGTTTCTCACTTCAGAGTGAAGGACGTCCCAGGCTGTGTACAATGAAGAAGGGCTCCGGAGGGTATGGATTCAATCTCCACAGTGACAAGAATCATCCAGGGCAGTATGTCCGAGCCGTGGATCCCGACTCCCCCGCTGAAAGGTCCGGACTTCTTCCGAAAGATCGTATTTTAGAGGTATGGCCATCTTCTATGGGTTTACTATGGCAGCTGTTTAGCTACATAGTGATGGAGGACACCGGTTGAGTCGCTAATAGAAGAGTTTCCGAATGTAAATGGTTGCACAAGTGATAGAATAATTGCCGACCACATGAGTGATATTTGGGGTGAGCTGGAATAGACAATGAAGTGTGGAGGAGCTTGTCTTTTTATGATACCTGATGTTGGGAGACACCAGGAGAAATATTGGGTAATAGCTGTAACAAAACCCATACAGGGAGATGGCTGACATTCTCGTGGTTAGTTTGTGTCGAGCAATTTTTTTTTCACTGGTGGGAGGGTAAAAGTTGTGAAGTTGAGCTGCATCTGCCTCAGTATAATCCGCACCACAGACTGGGCCACGTCATTACAGAACTGGTTCTGGGCCTAGTCACAGATGCAGAGGAGCTATTTCTAACAGCTTTGCTGTTAGGGGGTTTTATTCATTTTGCATCTTTGGTAGTCAGTGCAATTTTGTCAGTCTTGACCTGTGAAATTACAGAATAAAAAGTCAAAATTACTGGAAATGTGTTGAAATGTCCCTTTTGCACTTTCTGCACACAGACGCCTTCATGCAGTTTTGCAACACGGTAAAAAAAAAAGAAATTATATAATTTCTTTTCTTGAGGTTGTCTAAGCTTGCGATTAAGTTTTTGTAGTTTGCTGCTTAATCGGAACAGCGGGCAGTTTCCATGCGATCATTCCCTGGTGCAAGTGGGTGGTCATGGGATGGCATGTATGCAGTTTGGACACTTGTGGTCACGTGACATCTAGACTAATTCTGCTTCTTTCAATCCCCGGCACGTGACGAAGTATGCAAACTGCATTCATGCAGTCACGTAACTGCCTGCTCGCACTGGGAATACTGAGCAATTTGACAGTGACTGCATATTTTATGTCCCCAGACAGGACCACCCCTTTAATATAATTCTGTGGGTCAGTAGCTTTAACCTGATTTTATAGTTTTACACTGTTTAAATTATGGGCTCATTTTGAAGCTAATATTTTTGGACATCTGCATCTCTCACTTTAACCCCTGATATCTCAGGCTGTATTGCGTCTCCCATGTTTCTCTTCAAAATGAAGCCTGGGATCTCTCTTCTGTAGCTGAGATGTGGCCATTAGTAGCCAGGACGTGTCTCGTACATCTTTGGCTACTGAAGTGCTACCCTGCAAGGATGCATGAGATGTGTCCTTAGCAGGATGAGGTTATGTGCACACGTTAAGTATTCGGTGCAGAGATTTCTGAAAATTAAAATGGATGCGTTTTTTGGTGCAGATTTTTCCCCACTCATTAGTAGAAGTGAAATCTGCAGCAAAAATACTAAAAAAAAAAAAAACTTGACATGCTGCAAAGTTAAATCTGCACCAAAATTGCAAGTCAAAAATAAGCAACGTGTGCATGAGACTTCAGGATTCTCATTCACTTTGGTGGCATCAGGAAACTCTTCAGGTTTTAAAAAAGTGACAAATCTGCAACATGTGCACAGGCCCTTAGGGTTAAGGGATTGTCACATCAATCCTAAGACACTGTCTCCTGAGGGTTCACAGAACTGTAGAGATGACTGTTAAATACACATTCATTGCGTGTCACATTTAATTTTTTCCCCACCTATACCAGCCATGAATGCTTTAAAAAGTCAGCAGTTGAATTTAGATCAGTGATGGAGCAAAAGAGATCTTATGATATTAGCAGATCACTTTATGCCTGTTTTCATATACCCTAGTAGGATATATAGAGTGGATCCTCTTTGTGGATCACTGTGTCCCTCCATCTGCAGGACCGATCCTGCATCACACTCGGCTCGTTGATTTGTGCTCACACGGTGTAATGCCTAATTGTCCCTGTGGTGGCACTGTAGGGTAATTGAACACTTACTATCAAGTTTCCCAAGGGGGCACTTTGTGATCTGAATATTGTCAAGAGACAAGTGGCGAGTGTCCAATGTGGAGCACCTCTGTCCATAGTTGGCAAAAAAAAAAAAAAATTGTATAGCCTGTCATGAGAATAGTGGCAGCAGTCTCGTTACTACTGTCTCGTTTCTTTCAGGTCAATGGGGAAAGCATGTTGGGAAAACAGCATACTGATGTGGTGAGTGCCATCAAAGCAGGGGGTGATGAAACGTCCCTGCTGGTGGTGGATCCAGAGACGGATAAATACTTCCAGGAATGTCATGTGACCCCCGGACGGGAGCACTTGACAGGTGAGTAAGATGGGATTGTGAGGGTTGATCCTTGCTCCCTCCTCTCATCTAGAATCTGCTTAGCCGGATTATAAGGAATGAATCTGGACAGCAAGTTCTGTTCCGTGTGGGGGCTGTACGAAGGAGTCCAGCTATTTGCTCATCTAGCAGTTTGCTAGCAGCTTTTGATCTGAACCCTTCCTATTCCTCCCACAATGCTGGCTTGTTGCTTGTTTGGAGAGATTTATATTTCCTCTTTATTACTTTTCTCTTCCTCCTGAGCCACACTAATCCCCTCCATGGTAATGCTTTTCATAGTACTCACTTTTTTTTAGAACATATTGCAAAGACCATAGCCCCCCACTGAAGAACTAAATTGGCTGAAGTGTCTCATTTATTTCTCTTTAATGTTTTATTGTGGTTCCAAATGTGGACATTATTTTCCACCATAGATTCCCTTTAAGGTTATTATTGTGGGACTGTCAGTAGAATCAGCCATGTATATGGGCATTTAGGTCATTGGATCGGAGATATCAAGGTATCATTTTGCTCAGCTTCCTATGTTTTTTTATTTCAGAGAAATCCACATTTTTTTTTAAATATGTAATTGACCTGTTCAGGACTATGGGCCGGAAACTGATCTGAATGAGAATCTGCCTCTAGAGATTATTTTAAATGAAAGGAGGTGATACTAGTGTGAGACATGTAACTAGCAAGGAACAGTAGAACTGAACTTTGTCGTCTTACAAACACTTTTGCTGCAGCTCTCACAGCTCTGCTATATTATAACCCTGTCTGCCTGTGAGATTGAAGCTGAGAGGAACCTGCAGATGGGTCAGGTATACACCTCGTGCAGAATTATTAGGCAAATGCGTATTTTGATCACTTTGATACTTTTTATACATGTTGTCCTACTCCAAGCTGCATAGGCTTGAGAGCCAACTACCAATTAAGTAAATCTGGTGATGTGCATCTCTGTAATGAGGAGGGGTGTTGTCTAATGACATCAGCACCTTATATAAGGTGTGCTTAATTATTAGGCAACTTCCTTTCCTTTGGCAAAATGGGTCAGAAGAGAGATTTGACGGGCTCTGAAAAGTCCAAAATTGTGAGATGTCTTGCAGAGGGATGCAGCAGTCTTGAAATTCCCAAACTTTTGAAGTGTGATCACCGAACAATCAAGTGTTTCATGGCAAATAGCCAACAGGGTCGCAAGAAGCGTGTTGGCCAAAAAAGGCGCAAAATAACTGCCCATGAATTGAGGAAAATCAAGCGTGAAGCTGCCAAGATACCATTCACCACCAGTTTTTGCCATATTTCAGAGCTGCAACGTTACTGGAGTATCAAAAAGTACAAGGTGTGCGATACTCAGGAACATGGCCAAGGTAAGGAAGGCTGAAAAACGACCACCTTTGAATAAGAAGCATAAGATAAAACGTCAAGAATGGGTCAAGAAATATCTTAAGACTGATTTTTCAAAGGTTTTATGGACTGATGAAATGAGAGTGACTCTTGATGGGCCAGATGGATGGGCCAGAGGCTGGATCAGTAAAGGGCAGAGAGCTCCACTCCGACTCAGACGCCAGCAAGGTGGAGGTGGGGTACTGGTATGGGCTGGTATCATCAAAGATGAACTTGTGGGACCTTTTCGGGTTGAGGATGGAGTGAAGCTCAACTCCCAGACCTACTGCCAGTTTCTGGAAGACAACTTCTTCAAGCAGTGGTACAGGAAGAAGTCGGTATCGTTCAAGAAAAACATGATTTTCATGCAGGACAATGCTCCATCACATGCATCCAACTACTCCACAGCGTGGCTGGCCAGTAAAGGTCTAAAAGAAGAAAAAATAATGACATGGCCCCCTTGTTCACCTGATCTGAACCCCATAGATAACCTGTGGTCCATCATAAAATGTGAGATCTACAGGGAGGGAGAACAGTACACCTCTCGGAACAGTGTCTGGGAGGCTGTGGTGGCTGCTGCACGCAATGTTGATGGAAAACAGATCAAGCAACTGACAGAATCTATGGATGGAAGGCTGTTGAGTGTCATCATAAAGAAAGGTGGCTATATTCATCACTAAATTTTTTTGGTTTTTGTTTTTGCATGTCAGAAATGTTTATTTCTAAATTTTGTGCACTGATATTGGTTTACCTGGTGAAAATAAACAAGTGAGGTGGGATTATATTTGGTTTTTATTAAGTTGATTAATAATTCTGCACAGTAATAGTTACCTGCACAGTAATAGTTACCGGCACAAACAGATATCCTCGTAAGATAGCCAAATCTAAAAAAAAAAAAAACACTCCAACGTCCAAAAATATTAAGCTTGGATATTTGAGTCTTTTGGGTTGATTGAGGAACAGTTGTTGATCAGTAATAAAAATAATCCTCTAAAATACAACTTGCCTAATAATTCTGCACACAGTGTAATCACACACAGCTCTGCATTGAGATCAGCGATTACATATCACAGGCAGAGTCTCCTGCAGATCAGTGTCCAGATCATAGTACTAAACAGATCATTTACATATAAGAAAAGTGTGCATTTCTCTGGAATAAGACATCAGATTGCATATATTAAGGTATCCTTTTATTCAGCTTCCTATGACCTACGTGCCCATATAGATGGCTTAGGAGGGTTGAACCTCCTGACATATTCCTTTTAATCTTTTATATTGGTTGTGATTTAGAATTATTTGCATTTTTAAGATTTAAAGCTTGTAGCTTTAACTGCATCATATTTTCTAGGTCCATTGCCAGAAAAAGTTGCCAATGGAGACATTGAAAAGGTAATACTGTGTACTGTATGTATATCTTCTGTTATTTCTTAACCTTACATATGTAATTGTTATGGGTTGTGCGGTAACACAATCAACGTTGTAGTACTCGTGTGTGTGTGTGTGTGTGTGTGTGTGTGTGTGTTTCCCACCTCCCTCAAATATATTTTAAAAGGTGGTGTCAAAGTAGTGAGCAATCCCTTTAAACTTGATCTCTTGCATTTCAGGAGGAGCAGTCTGATGTGCATTTGGAGAATGATGTTTCAAGAGACTCCCCTGTGTCTTCTCCAGAGCCTCTGCCCTTAGATATGTCATCTACACAAAAGAATGAAAAGGTAACCTTAGTGGGAAAATATGTTGCAATCCTCTCCACTAAATACTTTATCCCCTGTTTTGTGCATGATTTTAGGGGGTCCGACTACAGGAAACCCCACTGATCACAAGACCTGTGGTCCCAAATGTCCTTATGTGACTAGAGCCTTAGTGTGCACGTCACCACCACTCACTTTACTTCTCAGTGTATACTGCTCTGCTAGCTCTCCTCAAAAGGGCGATGAATGTATTTGGGGGGGGGGGGGACTGCTTTAAGACACGCTTGGACCTTAAAGTTCAAAATGTCCATTAAAGTTGTACAGTACTTTATATTATCCCCCCCCCCCCCCCGGGGCCCCTAAGACTTTTTGTAATTACCTTGCATTGCTGATAATGCCTGTGAGCGGCGCTATCGGTGGCCACTCGCAGGCATCACGTAACCCCGCATTGACGTCATGACAAGTGAGGTGTGACTCAGTGCTGGGGTCCCTGCGGTGGCTGCTGGGTTGTAGCCGGGGTTACCCCTGCGTCACACCCAGCATCCACCGCGCGCTTTCCCAATGAATGTGGAGAGGCAGAGCGCACGGTGGATGCCGGGTGTGACGCGGGGGGGGGGGGGGGGGGGGGGTTGGGGGTAGGGGGGGTAACCCCGCCCACTGCCTAGCATCCACCGTGGAACCAGTTCTGACGTCAGCGGATATCAGAACCGGATGCAGCCGGGGGCCACGTGATGCCTGTGAGCGGCCACCGATAGCGCCGCTCACAGGCATTATCTGCAACTTAAGCTAATTACAAAAATCCTTAGGGGCCCCGGGGGGATACATTGGGGGGGGGTAATCTAAAGTACTGGACAACCCGTTTAAGGAAAAGTGTATGTTGTGGCAATTAAGCTTGTACCCAGTTGATCAGTGTACTGTTTATGTGGCTGACTGAATCGCCAAGTGTACTGATGACTGTATGCCGGTCTCATTAACCTTGTATAGAGAGCCATTCATTCCTATTGGAATGGATCTGCAGTACCCAGCCATGGCCACTATACAGTTGACGGAGTTGTGCAGTTTCGCTCCACAACTGATAACTTCTGGCTGCTACCAGCACCAAGAAGAGCTGATCTGTTGGGCTCCCAGGTGTCACCCTCCCGCCATTGATCTGTTATTGATACTTTATATTGATGGTCTATCGTTAGTATAAATAAAGACAACCCCTTTAAAATGTAAACTCAAACCGGATCTAAAGGAAAGTGGATGTACTAGGTGCCTATTAACAGGTAGTTGGAGCAGCTGCGTCTTTCCTTACCCCTATTCCAGGAGCCTGTTGTATTGCGCGCACTGTTCTGCCTCATGTCTCACCCCTCCCCTGTATGTACTGCTCTGTTTTTCACCTTGATGGCTTTGTTACTTTATATAACAAGGTCATGTCTTCTCTACTGTGTTTTTAATACAAACAACAGCTGTAAATATAAAATTAAGATGGAATATTTTTTTTTATAGGTAACTTCAGAGTCTGACCCAGCACCCAGCATTGACCCCGTGCCTGCAGCTGAAACCCTTGATCTTAACATGTCACTGGCCTTAGCCAAGGAACGAGCCCACCAAAAGCGTTCCCAAAAAAAGGCACCCACAATGGACTGGAATAAAAGAAAGGAAGTTTTTAGTAGCCTGTGAGACGGTGGTAGCCCTGGTCTGCACCCAGCAATATTCCTGTGATCTGAATCAGCAGTTATTCCCGTTCCTGTTATCTGCAGAGATTGGTTATTGCCCCTGTTCTGTGGGGTCTGTCCGTGAAGGAAGATGCTTGTTAACCTGTGAATCCGTCCACATTTACCTGGAGTTAAGAGAAGTGCGTGTAGGACTGTACAGCATCAACGCTATGCTGACGTGGGGCAAGTGTTGATGCCGTGGTTCTGATGGGCCACAGTAATAGTCTACAACCATTGGGGTCATTGATCACATTGGCTGAATGCCTCTATATGTTTACACGGAAAGCACTGTAATTACAGGTCCCTATTGCCTACGGCTGCGGAGACTTAAAGGCATTTAGATCAATGACCCTAATAGTCACATCACTGCATTGATGTCCTGTTCGGCCAGAAACGCTGTATCGGTGGTTCTGTAGGCATCAGACTGCTCGTCGGAACAAGCCTTTATGTTGTCTACAAAAGCTGTTTCTTTCTGTTAGAAAGTTCTATTTCTGAGACTCCTTAGGGTCCTACTGAATTTCCAGTTTTTCACTGATTTTGTCTTAAAGTTTTTCTAATGGGTTGTGAAACTGTCACCACATATTTTGCTATGTAGATGAATACAGATATCTTTACTTTTACCAGTTGTGCTGGATTATTGCGTCACTGAGGTGCATTTTCACACAATTTACTTCTAAAACATCTGACACTTATCGTAAAATTAACATTGGTGCAGTCCTGTGAGCTTACACCTGTAGCAAGTCACCTCATCACTTCATTGCTGGAAATATGACACAATCAAATCTGTTGTCAAATGGAAAGAACATGGTACCACAACAAACATGCCAAGAGAGGGCCGCCACCAAAACTCTCAGCCCGGGCAAGAAGGGCATTAATCAGGCAGTACAGAGACCAAAGGTAACCCTGAAGGAGCTGCAGAGTTCCCAAGCAGAGACTGGAGTGCTGTCCATACGACCACAATAAGCCGTACACTCCATAGTGGTGTAGACTGGGCAGAGAAAACCCTTTACTTACACACACAAAAGTTTGTAAGGCTTGTTTTTAGTTTGCAAAAAAGATGAGACTCCAAACATGTATAGAGGAAGCTGCTGTGGTCAGATCAGATCAAAACTTAACTTTTTGGCCACCAAGGTAAATGATTTGTCTAGTGTCAAACCAACACAGCTCATCACCCCAAGAAGACCATCCCCACAGTGAAACATTGTGGTGGTAACATCATGCTGTGGTGATGTTTTGTGGCAGCAGAGACAGGGAAAAGGGTCCGAGGGGAAGATGGATGGTGCGAAATACAGGGATATTCTTGAACAAAACCTGTTTCAGTCTCTTAGTAATTTGAGACTGGTACAGAGGTTCACCTTCCAACAAGACAATGACCCAAAGCATACTGCTAAAGCAACACTTGAATGGTTTAAGGTGAAACATGTTAATGTTTTGGAGTGGCCTAATCAAAGCCAAGACCTTAATCCATTTGAGAATCTGTGGTCAGACTTGATTGCTGTTCACCAGAGGAAACCATCTAACGCGCTTTTCAGCTGTCAGTGTTTTGAGTGGTGTCCATTTCCGCACGTATTGAAGACACTGACACAAGTAGACACATTCAAATGAATGGGTTTGTGCATGTCAGTGTGTTTCCACAGACTGTGTGTCCATGGGCAAAACATGCTGACATGTCCATTTTTTTCTCGTAGCACGGGGCGCAAAACATCCCGCACACGTGCACAGTGATGACACACGGATGACAGTGTGACACATACAGGCACCTGGGAATCAGCGGTACAGGTAGCGCTGTTCCCAAGCGCCAAGTGCTGCAGGCATCTGTTATCATCTTCCCCTGCTTACGCTGCAATCAGCACCAGCAGGGGACAGTGTTCAGAGTAGTAGTCCGCTCCCACTGTGTCCTGGTGTAAAAATAGCAAAATAAAAAAAATCCTTGTACTCGCCTGTCCGAAGATGTCCCCCGCTGTAATCCATCTGACCACTCACGCAGAGGAGCCAGGGAGAATGACTCGCTACAGCGAGCGCCCCAAGGTAGAAGCAGAATACTACTATCAACATTGTCCCTTGCTTGTGCTGATTGCAGCGCAAGCAGGGGACAATGATGAGGGCAGCATTCAGCACCCGGCGCTTGGGAACAGCGCTAACTGTACCGCTGATTTCCAAGCGCCGGTATGTGTGATCCTGATGCGGCATACGGTTGCCACACAGGTGGACATGGATATCTCCAGTACTGATTTTTGAAAGTACCGGAAATATCCGGATGTCTGAAAGATGCCTAACCTGAAGGAGCTGGAGCAGTTTTGTCTTGAGGAATAGGCAAAAATCACAGTGGCAATATGTGGAAAGCTCACAGAGACTTATCAGAAGTGGCTAGCAGCTGTAATTTCTGCAAAAGAAGGCCCAAAGTACTGGTGAATAGTTAGGACAAAATAACTGAAAAACTCAGTGTCCATATTTGTTGTTTGGTTCACAATAAAAAGAAAACCAAATGTTCACAGCTGTAGCAATGTTTTTTACATGAACTGATGCAAACCCTCAAAAAAAACTGAAATTTCAGGTTGTGAAGTAGCAAAACACAAGAAATGCCTAGGGGTGAATACTTTCTCAAGCCACTGTACATGTTCTATCCTTGGACAACTCAAAGTCCTTGACTTACTGTACCACCTATATGCTGATGACACTCAAATCTACCTCTCTGGCCCACATGTCATCAGCCATATCTTGCCATATCCTACTTCTCATCACGCTTCCTAAAGCCCAGTGTGGACAAAATTATACTCCTTCCTCAATCCCACTTAATTCTTTGACCCTATCTGTCACAATAAATGATATCACACTTTCCCCTGTGCTGGAGGTTCGCTGCCCCGGAGTAACCCTTTACTCAGCATTGTCCTCCAAACTGCACATTCAAGTTCTTGCTGCCTCCAGCTCAAAAATTTTTCCAGAATATCTCCTTTCTTCAACTCTGAATCTACTAAAATGATGATGCATGCCCTCATCTCTTGCCTGGACTGCTGCAATATCCTCCTCTGTGGCCTTCCTGCTAACAGTCTCGCACCTCTCCAGTCCATCCTTAACTTTGCTGCCCATCTAACCCACCTTTCTACTTGATACTCCTCTGCTTCTCCCCTCTGCCAATCCCTTCATTGGCTCCCAATTTTCCCAACGAATCAAGAACAAACTACTTGGCCTACAAGGCTGTCCATAATCTGTCTCCTCCATATGTCTCCGAACTTGTCTCCCAACACGTACTCTCCAGTCCTCCCAAGAACGCCTTCTCTCCTCCACTCTTGTATGTTCCTCACCCAATTGCCTTCAAGACTTCTCCTGTGTATTCCCCATGCTCTGGAATTCTGTGCCCCAAGACATCCAATTACCCACCACATTCGAATCTGTCAGCTGGAACCTGAAAACCCATCCCTTCAAGAAAGCTTACAGGCTGCAATGACTCCGCTGTCACCTCAACACCACCAAAGCTGCTGCAACTCCCAACCTACTGTCTCCTTCCCTATTACCCTGTAAACTGTAAGCCGCAGGGCCCTCTCCCCTCTGTACCAGTCTTTCATTGTTAGTTTGTTCATTGTAATATATATTTATATTTGTATGTAACCCCTTCTCATGTACAGCACCATGGTGATCTAATAATATGTGGAACTTCTTCACAGATAGAACACGTACCCATTATAATCTATGCGGCAGTTTATATGTCATTGTTGATTTTTGTATCACAGATGAAGAGGGCCAATACAAGTCTATGGGTCCATGAAAAACATGTACAGCACACAGATGGCATCCCTGTTCTCTCCGTAATTAACATGGCAAAGGAGAAAAGCTTTGCAATTTATTTATCCATCATTAGACACTGACACACTGATGGTACCATTTTTTTCATGTACACGTTTAAACACGGATGTGTGAATGAGGCCTAAGCCTCAGGGTTTTTGGTTTTACGCATAACTAAGCTTATGGTCAAAAGTTTTTAAGGGGCAGACTTGTGCAGTAGTGCAAATGCATCTTGAGTAAGTAGTCCAATTTTGGCCACTTGACGTATCGACTATTTGAAGCGCGTTCAAAGAGGGCAACCAAACTAATGAGGTGTGGAAGATCCTGATTAACATAGGATAAATAAGTTTAGTTTCTGCTAAAGAGAAGGTTGTAGGAGGAGTATCTCTTAATATGAATGGTCTCTCTAAAAATCACTATGATAAATGGTTCCATTCATGGATGTAGCCGAGACCATAGGGTCACTGCTTATGGTTAAAGGAAGTGCAATTTCATCACATGTTCAATGGTGAAGGCTGAAAATATGAAGAAGTTAAAAGGTGCTGGTCCACTTTTAGCAACCTTCACTTATCCTGTGGGTAGATACCTTAGAACAAGGTTTCAGTTTATTGTCTATGGGACTGACCGCATACAGCGCTTGACTATCTCCATCAGTCCTATAGACAAGAGCGATAGGACATGTGTGACCTCAGCTTCATCCAAACTGGGAACACAGGACCCCCATTCTCAGACTACATGGAGCTATTATTACTTTAGACACGGGTCATTGGTTTCGTGAATTGGTGGTCATTTGTGTGCACCATAATAAAACTGACCATGGAAACTGTGGAGCTACGTAGTCTGGCAAGAAGCAAAGACTGGATTTTCCATTTGTTTACTTGCCTCGCTATCCCGGTCATTATCCGGGTGCAGTGATGATATCACAACTAAAGTGCATATGACCGCTGCAGCCAATCAGTGGACTCAACAGCTTGTGCCGCCTATATCGGCAGAGCTTAGTGATTGGCTGCAGAAGTTGCATACTGTAGTTGTAACATAACCACTGCAGCATGTCAACAGACTGGGACAATGGTGGAGAGGCGGCACTGGATTTTGAAAGAGTAACTGTGCAGTTTATTTTAGGTGTACAAGTCTTTGGGGGAAATTAAAGTTTATCTCAGACTACACCTTCAGGAGGATATATTGCCTCTCATATTTATGTATGTAGTAAATACTTGTGCTACCTAATTGTACGTGCACACAACGTCTTTTTCAGGCGCCTTCTACCTGGAACCCACCTTTAAAACAAAAAAAAAAAACAAGTGACCTGACCAAAAACCTCAGTGGCTATGCTGGAGTTAATAATACACGTAGACTAAAGCATTTTTTTTAGGACTCTGTATTGTGCCATTCCAGTAGATTGTAAGCCAATTAGGGGAGAGACCCCTCTCCCAGTCTGTCTAATTTATACCTGGAAAATCTATATCTTTGTACCGTGTTAGACAGTAGATAGAAAAATATTTAGATTTGAGAGTCCTCAGAGGTTGATACCTTTTAATGGCTAACTGAAAAGATGGTAACAAGTTGCAAGCTTTCGAGACTACTCAGGTCACCTCATCAGGCATAATATAATTTATACCTGCGTTTTGTATGTAAATCCTCTATACCAGGGATGTCAAACAAACATACAGAGGGCCAAAATGAAAAACTTGGACAAAGTCGCGGGCCAACCAACATACAGAATAATGGGCCCAAAAAGTCCTCCATACAGAATAATGGACCTCACATAGTCCTCCATACAGTATAATGGGCCCCCACATAGTCCTCCATACAGTATAATGGGCCCCCACATAGTCCTCCATACAGAATATTGGGCCCCACAAAGTCCTCCATACAGAATAATGGGCCCCACATAGGTCTCCATACAGAATAATGGGCCCCACATAGTCTTCCATACAGAATAATGGGTCCCACATAGTCCTCCATATAGAATAATGGGCCCCACATAGTCCTCCATACAGTATTATGGGCACCACATAGTCCTCCATACAGGATAATGGGCCCTACATAGTCCTCCATACAGTATAATGGGCCCCACATAGTCCTCCATACAGTATAATGGGCCCCACAAAGTCCTCCATACGTAATAATAGGCCCCACATAGTCCTCCATACAGAATAATAGGGGTGGTGGTTCTGGTGTCGTCGGCCAAATAAAACCACCCATGTGGGCCAGAGTTTGACATATATGCGCTACACGTACAGCACCATGGAAAGAGTGGTGCTATAATATTCCTCTATTATTCCTGCTGGAAATGTCTGAATGTATAGTGTCTGATAATGGCAGCGCTGATTGGAACATTTACGAGTGGTTAGGAACACAACTCCAACAAGTAACTTCCCGTTGTCAATTAATTCATAAATGTCTAGGAGGAACTGAACATTGCAGAGTTAAGAAGTTTCAGACTTGTTAGCATGCGGACTACAAGTATTTACTAACACAATCCTGTAGTGAGCTGGGGCGTTCTCCAGATTTTATTGTAATGCTCACTCATTTCCAATAAACCTTCATTTATAGGCCTTATTCACACATACGTGTTTTTTGTAATCCACAAAACAAATTTTTCTTCATTTATTTTTTTTGTTTATGCGTTTGTTGTTCAATAACTGTCATCTGTTTATCTTGTATACAAAAAAAAAAATAACAATTGAGAACTGGTGGAGGTTTTCCATGCTTCTACTAGCAAAGAGTTATTTGGAAAACAAACAGCGATGACAGAATGTTATCAGTTTCCTTTTTTTCCTTTTGAATTGGCGAGTAAGGCCACGGTCACTTGTTCAGTATTTGGTCAGTATTTTACCTCAGTATTTGTAAGCCAAAACCAGGAGTGGGTGATAAATACAGAAGTGGTGACGTGTTTCTATTATACATTTGCTCTGATTGTTCCTCTTCTGGTTTTGGCTTAGGCCAGTTTCACACCTCCGGATATTTCCGGTACCGGAAAAAATGGTACCAGAGATATCCGTGTCCCGTGTGTCCGTGTCACACGTGTGGCAATCATGAGCCGCCCGTGTGCCGCATCAGGATCACACAGACCGGCGCCTGGGAATCAGCGCTACAGTTAGTGCTGTTCCCAAGCGCCGTGCTGAACGCTGCCCTCATCATGGTTCCTGCCAGCGTTGCGATCAGCACCAGCAGGGACAATGATGATGGTAGTAGTAATCTGCTCGCACAGTGTCCCCACCTGTGAAAATAAGAATAAAATAATAAAATCCATGTACTCACCTCTCCTAGGTTTCTCCCGCTGTAATACATGCGATCACTGCTGCCAAGGAACAGGGGAGAATGAGCCGCTCCGGAGCTGCAGCTCAGGAGCGGTGTCCTGTCACTCACTTGATGCTGCTCCGGATCCGCTCATTCTCTGCAGCAGCGGTCACATATATTACAGCGGGGGACACCTAGGAGAGGTGAGTACATGGATTTTATTATTTTATTTTTACACAGGGACACAGCAGGAGCAGACACTACTACCCTTATCATTGTCCCTGCTGGTGCCGATCGCAGCGCCGGCAGGGAACCATGATGAGGGCAGTGTTCAGCACCCGGCGCTTGGAAACAGCACTACCTGTAGCGCTGATTCCCAGGCGCCGGTACGTGTCACACTGATGACACACGGATGACATCCGTGTGTTCAGCGTGAGACAGTTTTACGGACCGTGTATCCGCAAAAAAACGGACCTGTCTTCTTGTGGAGCACATGGACACACGGTCCGTGAAAACATACTGAGATGTGCACAGACCCATAGATTTGAATGGATCTGCGTGTGTCAGTTTCTCCGGTACGTGTGGAAACTGTCACCACTCGTACCGGCGATACTGACGTGTGAAAGAGCCCTTACAAATACTGAGGTAAAAAACTCAGTAAATACTCAACATGTGCACGTGGCCTTAGGTCCGCAAATGGGACCAAGTTGTTTGGTCATGTCACTGTACCCCACTGCACCTGCTCGACCATCTAGCTAAAGAAAAGCTATGCTGCAGAAATGGATGTATGAATGAGGCCTAAGCTTGTGTACCTGCTGCATAATAAGATATGACCATTGTCACAGCCAGTGGAAGAGAAAAATGGAGTTCCAGCTTTCTTTCCCCTGAGAGACTTTTAAAACAATTACTGCTTGTAGTGCCTTTAAGATGGTCACCTTCTATTCTTTGTTGAAGTCAAAGCACAACCAGGAAATTGTAAAATGTTGAAATGTTAGTGGTGCATGTAAATGCTTATAGATTACAAAAAAGTTACATTGCTATATATATATATACAGTATATATATATATATATATATATATATATATATTTATATATTGTAATGTGAGGCATAATAAGACATCTATCAATAGTCTTCTATGGTGTCCATTTTGTGCTTGCTGTTTTGTCTGTTGATGTAGTTCTTGGCTAATAGATTCCATTTTAGACAATCAGCTGGATAAGGGATGATCATTAGATTAATGTGTACCCGGCTGTTGAGCCTCCCAAGTGGCCACTGACTGCCTGGTAATACATGCGCTGTGCTCAGTAATTTTTTAGCCAGTGCCATGGACTTTGTAGCAGCAGGGACCATCTGCTCAACCCCCTGGCTTCATGGATGGGTGATAAATTGTCTAATCTGGATTACCCCTTTAAGATTTTAGACCGGATTCCAGATGTACAATGACTAACATTGATATTGGAAGAATTTCTGCCACTGTTGTGTACACAGGGTGGCCTTGGCCTGTATCTGGTACCTGTCCACAGTTGTACTACTTGTATTTGTACTCAGGGCGGAATAATCATGTTGTATGTGTTATCAAGATGAATTAACTGAATGGACCTAACCTCAGCTACAGTTTAGGGGAGACGGTGCTAAGATACCAGGGACCTGTGGAGTAGAGAAGCAGGTAACATATGTACAACTTCCTAGACAATCTGATAACACCAGTGATGGCATGTAACTGTACAATGTATCACCTGTGGCATCTGATTCACCCATTTGAACATGTAAAGCTTTTATGTCTTTATTTGCTATGATTTTTATAGGCACTACTGAGGAAAAGCTTCAGATAATGTGTCCTTAGAAATACCCCTTCATCTCCAAGATCCTATCCCAATATATAGTAGATTTAATAAGAATAATATTAGCAAATACCACCAATTAGAAATGTAATATAGTTCTTCTGATTCGCTATGTCACTTACCCCATGTGCAGGGCATTGCAGTAGCTTTGGTATCCATGGTTACAACCACTCATAGAGTGACAGCTAGTTGCTAGTGGTCATAACCATAGATAACTAAGCTACTGCAATGCCTGTACATGGGGTAAGTGACATAGCGAATCAGAAGAACTATACTATATTTGTAATTGGAGATATTTGCTAATATTATTATTATTACATCTACTACATATTGAGATAGGATCTTGGAGATGGGAATACCGCTTTAAGTTCAACAAACCTTTATATAATACAAATACATTCACTAGTAATGTACAGTAAAAGGGACCATAGTGCCCACAATAATGTGTAACACTAAGGAAACTCTTATCATAGTTTAGAGTGAAAGAAGATATACGTCCAATCAGTTCAACCTATAACCTAACATGATGACCCAGAGGTTGCAAAAACCATATGGGGCAGATGCTAATAGCTCCATATTAGGAGAAAAATTCCTTCCTGACTCCGCATACAGCAATAAGACTAGTTTCCTGGATCAACGTCCCATCACATAATCTAGCACCCATAACCTGTAATAATATATTTATCAAGAAAGGCATTAAGGACCTTCTTGTAGTTTTGTAGTTAATCAACCATCATTTGGCAGAGAGTTCCATAGACTCATTGCTCTTACAGTAAAGAATCTGTGCCTGTTGTTATGCTTAGGCTGGGTGCCCACGTAGCGTTTTTCAAGCGTTTATGCTGCGGAATTTCCGCAGCGTAAACGCTTGTGAAATGCTAGGTAATCCGCACCCCATGGTCCCCAAGGGGATTCCGCATGTTCTATGCACATGCTGCGGATTTTTCCGCAGCGTTTATGCTGCGTACAAAAATCCGCAGCATGTCATTTAATTTTGCGGAAGCGCAGCGGAACTCCCGCCATTGACTTGCATTGAGACGCATAGAAACCGTGTCTGTACATTTGTACAAGCGGCTTCTATGCGTCTCTATGTGCGGATGGTACCCAGTTCTGGAGGAGAGAAGACTCTCATCCAGACCTGGGTACCATTGTACCTGTAAAAAAAGAATAAAATAACAAATAAAGTTTATACTCACCTTTCCGAAGGCTTCTCTCTGAATGCCGACATCGCTTGAGGACCTGCGGTGACGTCACAGTCATGTGACCGCAGGCCCTTCACCGCTCTGTCTCGCGATATGCCGGCAGCCGGGAACCAGACAGGAACGAGCGCTGCAGCCACGCCGGACATCGGGGGTGAGTATAGCTTTATTTGTTTTAATTTTTACGGTCACACTGTATAAATCCATGCCTTTTGCATGGATTTATACAGTGTAACCTAGTTGTCAAGCACTTTCCAAGTGATGCTATCGCCTGGAAAGCGCTTGTCAATCTGCATGCGGAAACGCATGTGAATCCGCATGTGGATCCGCATGTATTCTGCAGGAAAAACGCATGCACAATCTGCATGCGTTTTTTCTGCCAGGGAGGTGCAGAAATGCTGCAGAAATTTTCTGCTTCATTTATGCATCGTGGGCACATAGCCTTAAACCTTCTTTCCTTTAGACATAGAGAATGCCCCCTTGTAATCATTGCAGGCCTAGGTGTAAAAATCTCATTAGGAAGATCTCTGTACTGTTTTTATATTTGTAGACCACTTGGAATAAATCCAATAAATTACTCATTTTGCAGTATTGAGGAATGAACAGAGCCTTACAGAAATAAAACCCCTGGCAGCCGTAGCTGTACGATATGTCATACTAAATATTTCTTCTCATCCTTGGCAGCATTAATGGGCTTTGTTAGCAACTAGTGTTGAACGAGCGTGCTTGTGTAGCCCTTTAAACGAGCACGCTCAGGTACTCGCAATCCCTGCATGTGTCACTGTAGGGGGTTGGCGGGTGAAGAAGATGCCGAGGCAAGAAGGGGTTGTTTAGTTATCTTGTAATTGTTATGTATTCAAATAATGTTATTTGTGTTGATTAAAGTATTTGCTGTGTAAAATCCCTATGGCCGAATATTGTAGGCCAGTTCTCCTATAGGCTTTTCCTAAGGCCGTCCCTGGGATGCAGGAGGTCAGCTTAGATTGGAAACCATACAAGAGATAGGGATTCAGTTACACTACACTGCTTAGACACTAGGTAGTTAAGTCAGGGGTTGCATCATCAACTGGGAGGGGTTTAGAACTGGTTTATAGAAAATCAATTCCGGGTTGCAGTAGTAGTGAGGAGCAGTAGTCAGAGAGTGACTTAGGCAGTGAGGCTGCCATTAGGGGAGGTCTGTGTCAGGCCACCGCAGTTCTGGGCTCATGACCCAAATGCATAGAACCAGTGTAGGTTCTGTTCCTTAACAGAGAGAAAGACAGAGTGTAGAGGAAGACTGAGCAGACAAGAAAACAGACTTCATCAGCAGTTACAGCAGTGAAGAAGTGTTTTAATGGTGCAAGTTGTCAGAACAGAATTAAAGTACGTTTGATACTGAATCTGGACGCCGGCACAGTCCTAGGCTCACAGCCTGTTAGAGGTGCTCAAGGCGAGGCTTCCATATCCCTAAAGGGGAGATTCTCAGCTGGGTCACAGAAGAAGTGGATGATGTTGGGTCTCAGGACAGGACGAGAACGAACACTGGAAAAGCACATTACCAAGGCTAAAGAACTTGTGTTGATCTGTATACTGCAGCTGTGTATGGAAGAATTGCTCAGTAAAAGTGAGTCTGTTAACCCGGATCTATGATCTCCTGTCTTGTTTGAAGTCGGTTCCAGTCTCATGGACGGTGTAACAGTGAGTATAGAGAATCCTCCAGTGCAGCACACACTCCTGTCTCAGTCCTTAATAGTAGAGGGGGCATTGGGTGAGTAGAATAGCATTTCGGTACACAGTGTGTTGGTAACTGCCCTGTGTGCTCTCCTCTACATCACAGCTGTCTAACAGCCGCGACACATGGAGCCGCAACGGATCAAACAGAGAAGCCGAGCATGCAGAAACTACTCGGCGAGTACCCGAGAGTGCTCGTTTATAGGGTTAAACAAGCATGCTCGCTCACCACTAGTAGCAAGCCAATTTAGGGCAGAAAAGCCTCAATCAAAGCAGTAACATGTAGTCATACCATAAAATTACCTTCAGAAACCACCACTGTGGGACCTTACTTTTATAAAGCATCAGGATGGCCATGGTTTGCTCCTAGGCTGACCAGATAAATAGATAAGCTTTTCTGATATTATATTATTCTGAGAGTGTCATACAAACTGGGGGTGCCCACTTGGTCTAGTTACGTGAATCCACCATGGGGGTGTCTGATATTTATTTTTAAATGGCTGTGAGCAATGAGAACTTTTTGGGCACAATTCATTAAGACTGACGATGTACACTTCAGTCTTACCCGGACCACTGGCATAATGTACATCAAATTTATTAAAAGATGCAAGTCACTTGATGTAGTAGGTGAATCTTACAACTGGTGTGCGCGCGCCTCTGCTAGAATTGTACTCTAGTAGGGGACTGGTTACATTTTTGGCCATAGGTTAGCCCACTGTTGTGGAGAAACTTTTCATGAATAGGATCACCATGCTGTGCACATCTTGCAGAAGATAGCTGTCAATTTCTTGAAAACTCAAAAGCAGCTACATTTTTTAGCAACTTTGTTGCGAAAAAAATTTGCAAAATTTTAAGGTGTTTTACACCAGAATTCCCCTTAATGAATCAGCCCCTTTGTCATCTGCAAAAAAGAGTAGCAATGATTCAGCATTCATGGATTCCTCAGAGCAGTCAAGGCGGTAGTTGAAGTTAAGAAGCAGCTTCGTAACTAGGAAAATTGAGCTATTTCTACGTCTCTGGAAAGAATGCTTTCCATGTCATCTACAGTTGTGCTTTGCCTGCCTTAAAAAATATGTCCTGAAGCTTATCAAAATGTCAAAGTTCCTGAATATCAATATGGGATTCATTAAATGACAGGCACCTTCATGTTCCTTGCCAAAAATCTCACTTCAGTCAGGGAATTTGTGGTGTAAGGCATGCCACTGCTCGATATTATTATTATTTAATTATATAGCATCATTTATTCCAGGTTGCTGTACATTAGAAGGGGTTACATACAAAATACAGATATCACTTAGGCTGTGTGCCCACGATGCGTTTTTTAAGCGTTTCCGCAGCAGCAATTCCGCTGCAGAAACGCTTAATAAACGCTTGGTAGAAGGGCAGCAATGTTCCCCAATGATAATCCGCATGTGCTGTGCACATGCTGCGAAAAATCCGCAGCACTACCAATTATTCTGCGGAAGCGTTGCGTTTTCGCCGCCATTGACTTGCATTGGAACGCATGGAATCCGCATCACTGAATCTGCACATGCGGATTCCATGCGTTTCAATGTGCGGATGGTACCCGGGTTTGGACAAGAGGAGACTCTCCTCCGGACCCGGGTACCATAGAAACTGTAAAAAAATAATAAAATAAAAAATATACATTATTCTTACCTTCTGATGGCCCCCGGTGTCCTTGTCTCGGCTTGTGACGGATCACGCGACTGCTGACGTCGGCAGGTCCTTAAATCTACCGCGAGCTGCCGGCAAACCAGGACGCATCGGATAAAGACTCCGGGGGCCATCAGAAGGTAAGTATAATATTTCTTTTTTATTTTTTACCATTCTTTCGGTCACACTATTTAAATCCATGCCAGTTGCATGGATTTATACAGTGTGACCAAGTTGTCAAGCACTTTCCAAGTGATGCTAAAATCTTGCATGCGGAAATGCATGTGAAGAACGCTTCACATCCGCATGTCCCTGGCAGGAAAAATGCATGTACAATCCGCATGTACAATCCGCATGTACAATCCACATGTACAATCCGCATGTACAATCCGCATGCGTTTTTTTCTGCCTGGGGAGATCCACAAACACTCAGGAAAAATCTGGAGCATTTCTGCATCGTGTGCACATAGCCTTTCAGTAAACAAACTAACAATGATAGACTGGTACAGAGGGAAGAGGACCCTGCGGGCTTACATTCTACAGGAACGGGGAAGTAGACAGGAGGTTGGGGGGGGGGCAGTAGACACATGCCACATACACACCAGTCACACACTAGACACACGCCACATACACACCAGACACACGCCACATACACACCAGACACACGCCAGACACACTCCACATGCATGCCAGACACATGCCACATTCAAACCAGACACATGATACATACACACCAGTCACACACTAGACACATGCCACATATACACCAGTCACACACTAGACACATGATACATACACACCAGTCACCCACTAGACACATGATACATACACACCACTCACACACTAGACACATGATACATACACACCAGTCACACACTAGACACATGCACATGATACATACCTGACCGGAAAAGCAAGAGAAGCTTTTAATAACTTTCTGGGGATCAGAGATATTATTACTAGAGAGGTATATGGTCACGCCGGAAACCCACCGGAGGAAGTTTCGGGAGACTGACAAGCCTTCTGCACACACAAATCGGGAGTTTGCCAACACACTACGTACGGCATGCACTCGGTGGATAGAAGGACTGAAGGCTCGGGAAGCAGAACATGTAATGGATATAGTCATGCTGGAACAATTTATGTCAAAGCTCCCAGGTAATTTAAAAGAATGGATGGCAGATAGAAAACCACTCAGCCTGGATGAGGCTGCAAGATTGGCTGATGATTGGTCTGCTAATCGACTAGGGCAACGTGGAAGTACAGCCCCAGTGAGTCGGGAACAGGAGCTTACAGGGAGGCCATTGATACCCATGGACTGGCCACAGGAGGAACGGCAGGGAGTTCGGACTTCACAAAGAGGGGGAGGTTGCCAAAGCCCACAAGTACGGCCCGTGTTGGGGCGAGGAAGGCTTAACTGCCATAACTGTGGATGCATGGGACACTTTGCTAGGGAATGCCGGGAACGTTATAGTCCACATCATCCGCGTCCCCAACCTGTGAACACTGTGCTGCAATGGGGTTGGAATGCTGAGGGAGAGAGGATCCCACTACCCCGCCTGGAAAAAGTAGAGGCATATGTGGTACAAGGAGAAGTGTCCCGGACTAGATGGGACACCTCAGAGTCTATTAACCAGCATCTGCAGCCTGTCTGGGTAGAGGGTGTGGAGGCTGTGGGGCTCCGTGACTCCGGAGCCTCAGTCACATTGATAAAAGACCATTTAGTACCGGACCAATGTATTGTCCCCGGCAGCCGTATGTTAGTCAATATAGCCGAAGGAGAAACTTTGAACATTCGGAGGGCCCGACTACATTTAGACTGGGGTCACAGTCATGGAATGGTGGATGTAGGAGTAGTGCGGCACCTATCAGTAGATGTGTTGCTGGGAAACAATCTGGGAGCAGGATTGGTGTGCCACTGGGCAAATGTCATAACTGGAAGCCAAGGACCGGTTCACACCGCATCAGCCGATAGGGAAAGGAGCAATATCAACATGTCAGCGGTGAGTGATACACAAAATGCAATGACTGTCACAATGAAGGAATGTAATCTGGGGGAGGTAAATTACTTCAGGGAGGAGGCCCAGGGACTTCGGGACTCTGGATCTACCATCACCCTGGTCAGCCCAGATACTGTCCCCCCAGAACTCCCTTTACCAGGCCGCCAAGCGACCATCCCCTTAACTGGGTGTCAGCACTCTAGGGTTGGTTGCGATGGATACAAGTTTGGTTCTCATTGGGCACGTGGGGAGTTTCCCAGGACAAACCGGGCATCAGGGGGGGAGATATGGAGGACCCCGCAGAAAGGACAGACCCCTAATCCAGCAAACTAAATACAGAGTCCTCATCTCAGGGCTTCCCCTATCGGGAAGTTGGCAGGATCTGAAATACCATATGAGAGGAGCTGGAGATGTCTATTACACTGACGTATACCAGGGTGGAATGGGGACTGTGGAGTATATTCGCAAGGACGACATGGAATATGCTTTGATGAAACAGGATGATACAAAGTTTCGTTCTCATAAAGGCGAGACCTCTTACATTCGTGTCCGCGCTGAAAAAGTGGGGAAGGTATGTGAGGAGCTGCCCACTTACTAAAGACAAAAAGACAATGATACTTTTCCAACAACAGACCACCATTTTTGTCAATATTATTATTGTGTTTTATTAGTGATTTACTTGTTATGTTTTATATAGTTCTGCTAACTTGTCAGTATGTGCACTAGATTCACTTGTAAAATGTCCAGCATTCCACTAATCTCAGGATATTTGTATCTCAGGAGTATCTAACCATTGTTCCAACAGCCAATAATCTCATTATGTGTGTGTAGATTGTAGACACAGTGGAGCCATTACCACAGGGGGTCTTACATGCTGGCTTCTAGAATATTCTTCATTGTTTTTAGCTAACAGTAAATGCTTAATGGGGAGGGTCATCACTTCTGACCTAATTGGGGACTGATGCCAGTGAAAGAAAGGAGAGTCATGTTTTAGGGAGAGTTGTGTGGAAGGATTGAAGGAAAAGGATAGAGACCGTGGACTTGGAAGGATGGATGGATAAACATGTTACCATTATGGATTATGTCGTTTGGATTTAAACTTTCTTAAAATGACTGCAGCTACTGGATACCTGTGCTTTCATTATTTTATCTGCCGTCTAGAAGATCATGGACTGTGGCTACAGACTATACTGGCTGGAGATACGAAATCTGTGGGCCAACCGAAAGTTGGGAGACAGTGAGTATGGCCTTATACAAAGCCAGTGGAACTACTGAACCCAGATTAAGAACTTGAGGACTGAGAGAACTGTCACACACTAGACACATTATACATACAAACCAGTCACACTGTAGACTCATGCCACATACACACCAGTCACACAGTAGACACATGCTACATACACACCAGTCACACACTAGACATGATACATACACACCACTCACACACTAGACACATGATACATATGTGGCACCCCAGGGGTCTGGTTTCCCACAGTAATGTAATGTTATGTCTGAGAGCGGGTGGGAGGTCCTTTGGTCAGGGATCCTGTGCATGCCACACCTCCTGCCCAGTCTTGGGAGGGGAAGAACTTCCCCTATATAAACCCGGGGCTGAGGCAGGGTTAGGAGTAGAGAAGAAGTAGAGATGAGAAACAGTCATAGGAAGAAACAGCAGAAGCTCAGTGGGAGCAATACTACTACGAGTCAGGGGCTGGCAGCTGCAGAGCTCGCCCTGACTGAGAAGCTTTCTTACCAGACCCGGCGTCCGAGGCTGTGGGGACTAACTCTTACCCAGCAGCAGAAGCCGACCGGCAGGGGATTTCAGGTCCTCAGGCCCAGAAACCCGAAGGCACGGTCACACGTGTGGGACCAGCACCGCCATCGTGGAGCGGAAGCCAATAGAAGGCCCCGAGTCACCGGCCATACGGGTGAGCACCACACGGTACACTCAGGGACGTGGGCTACTTATATCCGCTTCTAGCAAGGTAGCCAGAAGAGTACAGTCAGTTTGGGAGGCCTACAACTCCGCCTGGCCAGGGGAGATCCCATCTGCTCAAGGACTGACCAGGCCCCGTTCGCTAGCAAGTACTCCGGGAGGGTCTATCGTTGTTACCAGTAAAGACCCTGAATTACACCGCACCGTCTCTGAGTGGTTCCTGCTACCCCCATCTTCCACGTCGGCTGCCCTGAGGCCATACCCCTCCCGTTGGGGGTTATACTATCACGCTGCACAATTCTACACCGGCCTCAGCGGTCTGCCCTGCAGCGGCAGCTCCATAGCTGCAAATCAACGGGTGGCGTAGTCGACACTCAGATAACATCTATCAAGACTGCCACACACTGAGTTTGACTCCCTGGGCACGGACCGGGTCCCCGCCACTCGGAGACTACAACCCTCATCTGATCCGGTTCCGGGTAAGCCCCCGTGCGCGAGACGCTGCGCGACACAGCAGGCCCAGGGGCGCGTCACATACACACCAGTCACACACTAGACACATGATACATACACACCAGTCACACTGTAGACACATGCCACATACACACCAGTCACACAGTAGACACATGCTGCATACACACCAGTCACACACTAGACATGATACATACACACCAGTCACACACTAGACACATGATACATACACACCAGTCACACTGTAGACACATGCCACATACACACCAGTCACACAGTAGACACATGCTGCATACACACCAGTCACACACTAGACATGATACATACACACCACTCACACACCAGTCACATGATACATACACACCAGTCACACACTAGACACATGATGCATACACACCAGTCACACACTAGACATGATACATACACACCACTCACACACCAGTCACATGATACATACACACCACACTAGACACATGATACATACACACCAGTCACGCTGTAGATACATGCCACATACACACCAGTCACACAGTAGACACATGCTGCATATGTGTCACCCTGGCCTGGATGCCACAAATATAATAAAGCTGTGTCTGAGAGCAAGAGGGAGGTTCTCTGGTCAGGGGAACATTAGCATGCAATACCTCCTGTCTCAGGCCAGTAGGGGGAGCAGGCTGCCCCTATAAAAGCTGGAACTGGGGGCAGGGTTAGGGAGAACTGGACAACCTGTCTCTGGATAGAGAAGTGTCCCAGAGCAGTGAGGGACAGTTGTATTGCACCCTAAGAGGACGTGTGGCAGTAGGAGAGCCATAAGCCAGGGACAAGAGGTGAAGTACGCCTGTCCTGGCAGATAAAGAACCAAATTTACCAGACTTTGGCGTCTGAGGCTGTGAGGATTCCACGTCCTACAGCAGATAACCAGTCCGCAGGGGACTGTACGTTCCTTGGCCTAAGAAGCCCGGAGGCTCCGCCACAGCAGAAGGGACCAGCAGAGTCGTACCAGGCCGGGAGTAAAAAGGAACCCACGTTGCAAACCATACGGGCGAGAGGACACGGTGAGCTCGGGACCGTGGGCTGTTACCCTACCAGGAGGAGATAGCCAGAAGGAGCGCAGAGAGCACGGTAGGCCTACACCCTCACCCTGACCAGGGCCGTTTGCTCTCAGATGTCCAGGCCCCCTCCTAGCCGGGCCTGTTTGTGGGTCAGTTCACCTGTTCCAGTAAAGACCCTGGACTGCAACCTGTTGTCTGTGTGCTCCTTGCTCCTCCAGCACCAACGGTACTGGGACGTCCTGCACCATCACACCCATCTTCCTTTATACTGCCCTGGGGCCGCACTCTTCCCATGGGGAGTCACACTATCCCAGCTGCATACATCATCAGCCCCAGCGGTCTACCTGGCAGCGGTGGTCCGCACTGACCGCAATCCACGGGTGGTGTAGTCAGACACATCAACAGCGCGTCGCAGACTACCAATGGTCTGACCACCCTGAGCCACAGAACCGGGTTGCCACTACTACCCCCATCGTTTCCCGATTGCCCGGCTCCGAGTGCCCCACGGCCAGGGGGCGAGTCACATACACACCAGTCACATGATACATACACACCACACTAGACACATGATACATACAGAGTAGACACATGCTACATACACACCAGTCACACAGTAGACACATGATACATACATACCAGTCACACACTAGACACAGTGATACATACACACCAGTGACACACACTAGACACATGATAAATACACACTAATCACACCCATAACATTAAGTGGGTTATCGTGTCTCTCATCTTTCTCTTGACAATATCCCATACATTTTCTATGGGGTTAAGGTCAGGTTAGTTTGCTGGCCAATCAAGCACAGTGATACTGTTGTTTTTAAACCAGGTATTGGTACTTCTGGCAGTGTGGACAGGTGCCAAGTCCTGCAGGAGAATGAAATTGCCATCTATAAAAAAGCTTGTCGGCAGAGGGAAGCATGAAGGGCTCTAAAATTTTCTGGTAGACGGCTGCGCTGACTTTGGTCTTGATAAAACACAGTGGACCTACACCAGCAGATGACATGGCTCCCCAAACCATCACTGATTGTGGAAACTTCACACTAGACCTCAAGCAGCTTGGATTGTGTGCCTCTCCACTTTTCCTCTAGACTCTGAGACCTTGATTTCCAAATGAAATGCAAAATTTACTTTCATTGTGGAGTGTGTCAATGACTGCCTTATGGACGTCTGTCAAGTCAGCAGTCTTCCCCATGATTGTGGAGCCTACTGAAAGAAACTAAGGGACCATTTTAAACGCTTAGGAAGCCTTTACAGGTGTTTTTTGTTACTTATTCTAATTTACTGAGATAATGACTTTTGTGTTTTCATTGGCTATAAGCCATAATCATCCACATTAACAGAAATAAACACTTGAAATAGATCACTCTGTTTGTAATGACTCTATATAATATATGAGTTTCACTTTTTGTATTGAAGAACTGAAATAAATTAACTTTTTGATTATATTCTAATTTTGTGAGAAGCACCTGTATGTTACTATGCTACTATGAAATGTGCACACACAAACATATACAGACATATACAAAGATACATACAGAAGAAATCCAATAAATATACAGCCTATATTGCTGCACTTCCAACTTAAAGGGAATCTGTCACCCCCTGACCTCCACCATGGGCATACAGGTCACAGAAAAACAAATCTACACATATCTGTATGGTCCACAGCAGAGGCCCGATCGCAGAGAAATGCGCCTCCACCAACTCTGCCCCGCACAGGCCCGGCGTCGATATGAATTAAAATAGCAGGCGTTGACATGACCTGTCTCATTCTATCCCCAGCTCCGCCCATTTTAGCATTGCTGGCTGAAACTGATGTAACAATGCCAAAAGACACCAGTTTTAAAGAGGGTGTACATAGTTTTTCTCATTATGGGAATTGCAAATCACAGCTTTATTTCATGATCCTAAAGATGAAGAACATTTTTACTCCATTTTTATGAACTGATTTTTACATGTTGTAGGAAAGCCAGGTAGGTTAGGTTTAAATCCTAGCACTATAGGTTCTGATTAGGTGCACCTGTATAGCTATGACTAGAACCAGGCCATGTGTTCACTGCTCAGTCAGCTGGTGAAGCTGAGCAGAGTGGATTGTGTTGGAGCTGGTGAGAAGAAACCAGAATCTCTCTGAGAAGAGACTGCACAAGCCGTGTGCACCAAACTGCAAGTATCATTGGTTGCTATGGACGATAGTTGTTTTGTGTGACCGAACTGGGACTAGCTCAGCTGTGTGTGACTAGTCAGGGTATATATTGTTTAGTTTGCGCCTGGACAAGGCTGCGCCTGGACAAGGCTAGGGATTTTATGTTTATGGTTTTGTTTTGATACTGTGCAACCATTGTAAATAAGCACTATCCAGTGTGTGATCTAAAACTCCTGTGGCTTCATGTTCCAAGCCGCTACCTGAAAGAGTGAACACCTACAATGTATTGCAGAAATAAAGGTACTTTTATGATACTTTTTTGTCACTGTGCCTTCTATTTTGGGAGCCCAAATACAATTTTGCACTTCAATCTGACTAGCTGGTCCTGATTATTAGGTTACTTTTTCACTTGGCAAGAGATGAAGATTTCATGCTACTTTCTACTAAATGTTCCTGGGGCAGCTTAATAATTTAAATTGTACAATGTCACCTGTGGCTACATTCCTTTTCACAGAATGATATTTTATCCTCTCTGCATGTTACCCAGACAGATTTGTTCTATGTTAGTTCTGCGTAACCCTACATTCCAAGGAATTATTAGGTTTTTTTTTTCAGCCTGGGACTACTCACAGTCATTATATGCCACAGTTTTACCACTGCACAATATAGGACAACTTCATTAGCGGCTGTAGCTTGGTTTTGCGTGCAATTTGTGTGCTCCTTTTTAACCCATAGCTTCCTTATTGATACAACTGCCACATATTGCAGTGTCTGTATGTTTCCAGTCTAGGGTATTTGCATTTGTCAAATGTGACATGCTCACTTAAAAAAGCCAATCTGAAGAAAGTACAACTGCTAAAGGCTCATTCAGACATCAGTTTTTCTTGTACGAGTGTTATCCGTGTTTTCATAGATAGAACTTGTACCTATTATAGCAGGGATGTGAAACTCAAATACACAGAGGGCCAAAATTAACGAACTTGTACAAAGTCGGGGGCTAACCTTGATATTTATTTAAAAAAATATCTACAATTGAGGAAGTTTTTCCTTATCAAATATAACAATGAACTTTTTCATATAGAAACAAACTTAAAGGGAATCTGTCACCCCCCTGGGCGATATCAGACCTCTACTATGGCCATACAGGGTATAGAAAAGTAAATCTATACATACCTGTATGGCCCATAGTAGAGGTTTGATTGCAGAGAAAAGCGCTTTAATCAATTCTTTCTTCCACAGGCTTGGCGCCCGGGGAACACCAAGCAATACCCGCCTATCTGCTTACTAGTCCCCTAAATCCCCACCTCTCTGCTTAATTATCATATCCCCCCTCCCCTGCACGTCATAGGGTCCTGTGACGTGCACTGTGCTCCCTGACTTCGAGGAATGCGCAAAGCGCCGCTCACATAGAGCGCGCTTTGCTTCATCCCTGCCCTATCTACCTGTGCTCTGCGCCGCAGGTTTCTATTGCGCAGGCACCGAGAAGTGACAGTGACCCTCTGGAAGTATGGCCATAGTAGAGGTCTGATATCTCCAAAGTGGTGACAGATTCCCTTTAAAGGAGTTGTCCTACAAATAAAGTACATTTTAATTAATAGATCTTAAGAGTCAGATTACATGACTGGAGCATTGGGTATTTCCTCGAGTACATAGAAATCAACTTAGCAGAAGTTCTAATTGGGCCCCTCCACCCCTAAAAAACGCCTTCATATTCGGTTGGGTCACAAAAGAACATATCTCATAACTTTGCAACTCTTACAAAGTAATTTTCCTCCTATTGAAGAGGAATATGTCAACAAAAGTGCCCCCCAAACACAGTATGTTACCCCCACATTGAATTTCTCCATAGTACCCTCCACACACACGGTATGATAACCCTACTGTAACCCCCCAGCCAAGTGGCAAAGTATTGTGACCCTAACACAGTATGATGCCTCAGCTGTGATCCCCACTCAGTCCTCCACACACCACATAGTCCTCCTTACAGTATAATGAGCCCCACATAGTCCTCCATACAGTATAATGAGCCTCACATAGTCCTCCACACAGTATAATGGGCACCACATAGTCCTCCATATGGTATAATGGGCCCCACAAAGTCCTGCCTACAGAATAATGGGCCCCACATAGTCCTCCATACAGCATAATGGCCCCACATAGTCCTCCATACAGTATAATGAGCACCACATAGTCCTCCATACAGTATAATGGACCCCACATAATACTCCATACAGAATAATGGCCCCACGTAGTCTGCCATACAGTATTTTGGTCCCACATTGTCATCTATACAGTATAACGGGCCTGACTAGTCCTCCAAACAGTATTTTGGGCCCCACATATTCCTCCATACAGTATAATGGGCCCCACATAGTCCTCCATACAGAATAATGGGCCCACATAGTTCTACAAACAGAATAATAGTCCCCACATAATCCTCCATAACCCATATAGTATTATGGGCCCCACATTGCCTTCCATAAAGCATAATGGGCCCCACATAGTATACAGTATACATTAAAAAAAAACATACTCACCTCTCCTTTTCCTCTACTGCTCCGGTCTCGGCAGCAATCGCTCTGAAGCTCTTCACTGCTTGACACAACAGGCTCGAAATAGTGACATCATCGCCCCCGCTGCACTGAGATATCATACGCAGATAGAGGAGGTAGTGAATGGCATCCAGAATGCCGAAACAGTTGAAAGTGCGATGCCGGGGGGCAAGGCGTGGTGCTTGTGTCCCGGGTCAAATATAATCACCTTGCCAGAGTTTGACATGTACAGTATGTATTATAGTCTATGGAGCTGATCACATGTGTGTATGGTCCACACAAAATCATTGAGACATGAAACATTTTAATCCCAGTCTCGGATGAAACTTGCCAATGCAAATCACAGGTCCATGAAAAAAATTGATAGCGCTCAAATGCTGTTTTTCATTGACTGATTGATCGGAGAAGCTTGAGAAACCTCCATTAGTTTTTTTATTCATCCAAGAAAAAACTGATGAAACTTTGGCCAAATTCTCATGGTAAAAACTGACACACGGACCAAACGCTGATGAAACTCTCATACCTCCCACCTTTTACAGAACAAAAAAAAACACACAGCATTAATGCTTCATTTGAACACAGCTTGAGTATTATAGGGATACCAAACATATCTGTTATTTGATGATTTGTGATGTTTATTTTTTTTTTACTAAATGTGCATTAAAAATGTCCTTATTGAAATTGTTTTTAATCGTTTTTAGTAATTTTATAGGTGAAAAAAATCTGACACTTAGATTCCAGGTACATATAAATGCACTGGCATATAGAGATGTAGCTCTATGTACCAGTACAATCTGCCTGTAATTTAGAATACAATGCACATGCAAGTAGTGAAAATTCTCCTGTGCTAGTCAGTGCAGCCTGTGGCTTGTAACGTTTGCTCATGCCTCTAATGATACAGGTTGGGGATTTGAATCCTGGGGAGAACAGATTTAAAGAAAAGAATTTCTTATTTACGGTAATTAAATGTATGTAGAGAGCAGAGATGCTGGTCCCACCCTCTGAGGAGGAAGAGCTTCGAAGCAATGAAGATGGCAGGAGGGAAGACATTGCACAGAGTGAGTGGAAGTCAGGACATTGCCCTGACCACCCATGACAGCTTCCCCACATCAGAACTGTCCTGTTAAATCCGTGATGGATGGGAGAGATGAACTCAAACCATTCAAGAAAAATCACTGACGTCTGAATGAGGTCTAACTGGCTAAATTTATCGAAGATATGCCTTAATTTATAGAAAACTCCCAAAAATGAGCAGTTCTGTATAGACCTCTGGATAATGAATTTGAATGAATGAATTTGTTTGTAGCAGTCAGATGTTTGTGCAAGACATTTCTCTTTTTCTGGATCAAAGTTCAATCGTTGAATTAAAGCAGAACAAACCATGTGTACCAAAGACTCAGCGGCACCATGGAAAACTGATTACAAAGCTAACATAATTAGTTCTGCAGGATTATGCTTTCTATGTTATTGGCCTTTAAACTATAACGTCTTAGTGTGAAATTAAGACAACCTTTAGCACTGACATATATTTGACTTCTACCACTAGTAATAACTTTACTAAAGCTTAATCATTAAAAAGAAAGTAAGGAAAATGATAATATGGCTGTGAAATGATAGCACAGTTATAATATATCATTACTTTATTTACCCATGTATTGTATAAAGTAAGTCTTAATGTGGTATTCACAAATTTAGAAGTTAGCCCCTATCTAACTTCCCTGGCCGCTGGGACCCCCACCGATACCAAAAACTGGAGCTCTGAAGAGTGGCAAGAGCTCTGTGTGAATGGAATAGAGGTCGATTATACACTTTGCTGGTTTCCAGTGGTTGGATCCCCAGTGATCGTGAAGTTATGCCCTATCAGATCAGGGGATAACTTCCAAATTTAAGAATACCCCTTTAGGCCATGTTGCCAGCAATGAGCATTTGATACATTTTTGATGTTTCAGAATTTCTGCACCTATTAGCTAAATGAGGTTAGTTGCATTTTTATTTCGTTCTGTTCTTGGATACGTTTTACATGTGTTTTTATCATGTTTTTGATTCTGTGCTTTTTGTCTCTTATTGGTATGTAATGTTACGCACACCTAATGGGGAAATGCAGCACAAACGACTCATCGTACCCGCAAGAGAAATTGACATGTTGCAGATATCAAACAGGCACCGCAGGTCAGTTTACGCTGAGTAGAAACTAATCATAGTGGGCATGAGATTTCTATAAATCCCATCCACTTTGCTGGGACTGTATGACGTTGCATTTTTTTTTTTTACGCAGCAAAACTATGCAGCATTGAAAACTCACCAAAAACTCATTGTGGGAACTTAACCTTACGTTCCTCACTAGAAACTCAGAGGTAATACTTGTTTGCAGTGCAGGGTGGATGAAACTAGGAATATACAGTTATGCTAATATATCGACATAGTGATCAGAGCTCTGTTTTTCTGATACAGATTTCCCGATCCTCCTCATAGGTATATGTTTAAATAATTAAAGTGAACCTGTCAATTTATACATGCATTAGCGTCTCTGGTCATTTTATAGAGCTGGAGATGCAGAACTGATTAATATTTAGAAATGAGGAAAAGATTCAGCATAAAGGCTTACTCACACATCTAAGGGGGATTAATATGAGAAAAATGGATCGATTTTAATCAGTGCTTTTTTTTATTCAATTTCAGGTTTTATCCGTTTGGTATACATTTTTCTTGTGTGAAAAAAAATAAAAAAAAGTTTTGATGCTTCTCCTACACATTAGACAACAAAAAACGAACAGTGCTAGAATGTAATATGGATGGCATGCAAGTGATGTCCTTTTTTCAGTGGATATATTGACTTGAATGTGCAAATTTGATCTTTGTCTTTTTTTCTCTCGGATAAAAACAGACATATGAACAGCCCATAAACAGTAATTGTCACAGGGATATCGTGACAAAGACGGGCCAGAAGATCACGGCGTCTGGTTTCTCGTACTCCTGCACTGGTTAGAAATGCTTCACCATCATATTAAACAGTGCAGGTTTTCTTTGCTCTGGTTAATCAGTTCAGTTGATCTCCTGGAGCTCTCCATCATGGATTGTCTCAGCTGTTCTGTGTTGGACACTCCCCTCTGGTATATATGCTTGCCATTGGCATTTGGGAATTGCCAGTGATAGTTCATTCTGCCTAGTTTGGAGTTGGAGGAGTTGATTGGTGTTTGGAAAGTTGTTCTGGAGATTTCTGCATGGAGTTTGTTTGCGTGTTCACCCTCATCCTCTCCTATTTGGTTTCACCTACCTTACTCTCCCCTGTGTTCCACTCTGTTGTTTGGTGAGTGTATTTTCTATGATTGCAGTTTTCATTTATCCCTGTCTGTCTTCCTTTGTCTGTCTGATTAGTGTAATCCTATACACTTCGTCCTGACACTTTCCTGGGTGGGGGTGGGAACAGATAAGGGTAAGACAGGAGCATAGCAAGGCATGTGACCCCGGCGTCTTCATCTTCCAGGGTAATCTGGGGGACAGGGATAGAATAGGGCTCCCTCTAGCTTGAGGGATAGGGAACGAGCATCTTGCCCAGAGAAATCCTGCAAAAGTACTGTGACAGTAATGTTCTATCTGTGAAATACAAAGATGGGAATGGGGCATAAATTGTATTTTATTCATTCAAATTCCTGTTCCTTCTTTGCATCAGAGTCCAATAGGAGTTTCTACTAAGTGACATTTACCTCTGTCTAGGCAATAATAATGAGATGGCTGTATAAAAAAACTGTAAAATAGTAAGTAGTAAACTCTTACCCCTCCCCTAGAAGCGGTTAAAGACAGGTAGAATGTTATAATTTATATCTATGAGTAGAAGATTGGTAGTTTTGTATGAGAAAGTCGGTTGACTACCAAAAACATATTTTAAGAATTAAATCATCAACTTATTTGCAGTCTAACAACATCCAGTATGAAAAGGTATCCTTCACCTTTACAATGGAGAAGATTAAATTGTTCCTGTGGGCAGACTGCTATTTAGGATTTTGGGCATTGCCTAACCCCTTCCAACAAATGAGTGTAACTGTGCATCCATATTACTGTTAGATTACCACAGTCCATCATTCAGTTAGGTTTCAGTAATTGCACAGGCACATGACAAAGGGGTAAATGCGAGACATATGAGCTTGTCCAACCCCCTCTTCCCCTCAATATTTTCCTTCCCCTACCATGAATAAATACACTATACATTGATGTTGGATTAAATTGGCCACAGCAGCCTTTTATTAAAAATTGATAACAAACATTAACAACCACCTAGAGGGGTGTTCCTCAAATCCCCAAACTTATAATAAGGTCACATAAGCCCAGCTTGGCCCCAGGTCATAACTTACGTCTAGCCGCTATGCACCAGCTCAGAGGCACCTATTAATTAAGGTGGCCAATGAAAATAACCATTAACCACGGGCCCTCAAATCCCTTCCCCGTCACCACTCAATTCCACCTAAGGAGGTCCAGAATCTCCTGAGATCCCCGCCCCCACCGATCCGCCATTATCCAGCTCCACCAACATCGAGGACCTCCCCCTCCTAGCTGCTATAACATATAACATTTTTTTTTGGGCGAACATAAAAGCTTCCCATAAAAAATCCCGTTCCACTTCCTACTTTCCCAGTCATTCACACTGATAATAACAATAGGGAAGGTGAGTGGGAGATTCCAGTTCTTGTTGGTGGCTACCCAAAATGGTTGCCCACTAGCAAATGACCGACCCTTATATACTGTCCCTCATACCTCTGACCCCTCCTCCCTCAGACCTAAAGTAACCCCCCCACAATCTTTTTTAACCCCGACACTCCCAAACCTATCCAGCCTTCCTATAGGCCAGGGGCCTGTACGGACTCTCTGGAGTTGTGCGCATGCTATCCTCAACAAGAGTCCACTGTTATAAAGATCTAAACTCCTACTGTGTGTGCTGGAATCAGACCTAGCTCCAATCCCAGCACTTTAATCCCTCAGATGTCGCTGTCAATTGTGAAAGCAACATGTGATGGGGTTGACAGAGGGAGATCGCTAATTCTCTCAGCCCATTGGCACCTCTACAGTGTGACCGCAGGTTGTAGATAGTTGCCATAGTTAGATGCCTAACAATGGCCTCAGTGTCTGTTGTAATCCTCAGTATATCAGATCCCACTGGAAACTGGGTCTGAAAGGCTTCCTGTCATTCAAACACTGACATGTTAGATAATGCACTGTACTACATAAATTGTACAGTATATTATCAATGTGATCAAAGGATTGCATGCTCTCGTCATCCTGTGGGACTAGTAAGTGCTGTAAAAAATCTTTTTAAGTGTAAAAATAAATATAAAACCCCTAAAATCCAAATTTTAGTAATAAACAAATGGTTTACCTGTGAAAAAAAACGCAACCCCTCACATATCTCTGCACTCATAACACATACTATAAAACTATATTAATATTTAATCTGTGAATTGAATGCAATAAAAAATATGAAATATATGCCATAGTTACTATTTTTGTTAATTTTGCCTCACATAAAATACAGTGGCATGTAAAAGTTTGGACACCCCTGGTCAAAATTACTGTTATTGTGAACAATTGAGCAAGTTGAAGATGAAATTACCTCCAAAAGGCCTAAAGTTAAAGCTGACACATTTCCTTTTGTATTTTAGGCCAAAAAAAAAAAAAGTTTTCATCTTTTACATTTTAAAAATTACAAAAAGGAAAATCGGCCGATGCAAAACTTTGAGCACCTTTGCAGATTTGTGTGCTCAGATAACTTTGACCAAGGTTTCAGACCTTAATTAGCCTGTTAGGGTTATGGCTTGTTCACTACCATCGTTAGGAAAGGCCAGGTGATACAAATTTCCCAGCTTTATAAAAACTCAGCCTCCTCTAACCTTGTGCCAAAATACATCAGCCATGGGTTCTTCTAAGCAGCTTCTTAGCACTCTGAAAATGAAAATGGTGGAGGCCCGCAAAGCACGAGAAGGCTATAAGAAGATAGCAAAGCATTTTCAAGTTGCCATTTCCTCAGTTTGAAATGTAATTAAAAAATGGCAGTTAACAGCAACATTGGAGATCAAGATAAGGTCTTTAAGACCAAGCAAATTTTCAGTGAGAGCTGCCCGTAGGATTGCTAGAGAGGCAGATCAGAACCCCCACTTGACTGCAAAAGACCTTCAGAAAGATTTAGCAGACTCTGGCACATTGTTCTACTCTTCAGAGACACCTGCACAAATATGGCCTTCATGAAAGAGTCATCAGAAGAAAACCTCCCCTGCGCCCTCACCATAAAATTCAGCGTCTGAAGTATGCAAAAGAACATCTAAACAAGGCTGATGCATTTTGGAAACAAGTTCTGTGGACCAATGAGGTTAAAATAGAACTCTTTGGCCACAATGATCATAAGTATGTGTTGAGAAAAAAGGGCACAGAATTTCAGGAAAAGAACATCTCGCCAACAATTAAGTATGGGGGTGGATCAATCATGCTTTTGGGCTGTGTTGCAGCCAATGACACGGGGAAGATTTCACAGGTAGAGGGAAGAATGGATTCAATGAAATTTCAACAAATTCTTGATGCAAACATAACACCATCTGTAAAAAAGCTGAAGTTGAAAAGAGGGTCATCATGGCCATTCTGCAAATGGATAATTAATCCTAAACACAGGTCAAAATCCACAATAGACTACCTCAAAAGGTGCAAGCTGAAGATTTTGCAATGGCCCCCACAGTCCCCTGAGCTGAACATCATTGAAAATCTGTGGCTAGACCTCAAAATAACAGTATATGCGAGATGACCCAGGAATCTCACTGAATTGGAAGAATTTTCCAAAGAAGAATGGAAGAAAATCCCTCAAACAAGAACTGAAAAACTCTTGTCTGGCTACAAAAAGTGTTTACAAGCTGTGATACTTTCAAAAGGGGGCGCTACTAGGTGCTAACTATGCAGGGTGCCCAAACTTTTGCATCAGCCCATTTTCCTTTTTGTAATTTTTTTAAAATGTAAAATATGACTATATATTTTTTTTTTGCATAAAATACAAAGGAAATGTGTCATCTTTAACTTTTAGGCCTTTTAGAGATCATTTCATCTTCAACTTGCTTAACTGTTCACAATAACAGTAATTTTGACCAGGGGTGTCCAAACTTTTACATGCCACTGTAAATGTATCAAAATGTTATATGTATCCCCAAATGGAACAAATAAACACTACAGCTCACAATCCCCCTCCCCCCAAAAAACAGCCCTCGTATAACTTTACTTTAAAAAATAAATAAAAATAAAAACTACAGCATGTTACGAGAAAAAAAGAAAATAACAAGCCTTCATGTAATGCTGTACTTTTTTTTAAAGGGAACCTGTCACCATGAAAATGCATTCCAATCTGCAGGCATCATGGTACACTACATGGTATACTACATGGTAAACTCCACATAAATAAAATTTTGTTCATGTTTCCTAACAAAAAATTATTAAAAACTGAGCAGTAAGACATATTTAACAAAAAGTGGTTCTAGTAAAAACTACAGACTGCCTGCAAAAAACAAGCCCACAAACAACTCTATCTACAGAAATAATAAGCTGTGTATCAAAATACGACAACCAAAAAAGTGTTTTTTTTTAAGTGATTTTTATTTGCAAAAATGGCAAAACATAAAAAAACCTATACAAAATTTGAATTGTTATAATCGTATCGATCTGCAGAATAAGGATAATGTCAATTATATCTAAAGGTGAATAATGTTTAGAAAAGTAGGCACAATAATTTTAGAATTCATGTTTTTTGTTGATTTTGCCATCCAGATTTTAATAAAAAGTGAGCATAAGAAGTTGCATATACTGCAAAATGGTACCAATGAAAACTATAGCTTCTCACGCAAGAAAATAAGCCATCAGATAGCTCCACTGATGGAAAATTGTAAAACTTATGGGTCTTAGAATATGGTGACCCAAAAAACAAGTGATTTTTTTTCCAAAGTGTATATTTATGAAACTATTTAAATTTCGTATTTCCATTGTGGTACTGACCTGCAAAAAACAGTGGTAAAATTGCTGTTTTCTTTTTTGTATTCCTCCCAATAAGCAGTTAATAAAATTTGCTAATAATTAGTGTTGAGCGAGTATGTTCTGTTAACTCTTTCGCCGAGTATGCTCGGGCCGAGCACCGAGTATTTACAGCTGCTCGGTGATAAGGTTGAATCGCTCCCATGTGCATGATTTGCAACTGTTTGACAGCTTTACTACATGTGAGGAATGTCTATTTCTTACATATTCCTCACATGTAATAAAGCTGTCAAACAGTTGCAAATCATGCACACGGGAGCGATTTAACCTTATCACCGAGCAGCTGTAAATACTCGGAGCTCGGCCCGAGCATACTCGGTCAGAACATACTCGCTCAACACTACTAATAATATATACAGTGCTTACCATAAATGAGTACACCCTCTTTGGCATGTAAAATTTTAATCAATAGCTCACTCAACACAACAACAATTTCTAACTTTCTGACAACACTGAGTTTCATAGAACTTTTTTAACCCATAATTTCATTACAAAATCTTCATTTTTTTCTCAAATTAGTTGATGCATAAATGAATAAACCCCACATCAAAAACTACTACAGCTAGTATTTTGTATGACCTCAATGATTTTAAAGGGGTTTTCCCATGAACAAAGTACACTTTAATCAACAGATCTTGGAATAATAATAACTTCCACAATTGGATGAGTTTAAATAAAATGTTCCTGTGCTGAGATAATCTTATAAATGTTCCCCTGCTGTGTACTGTGTAATGGCCGTGTCTGACTGTACAGGAACATGGTCTGATCATACCACAGCTCCTGGGCAAGGGAGGAAGCAAAAGAGAGTATACAGTTATTACAGCAGGGGATCACAGCTGATTCTTTTTGTGAGGTAAAACATTTCAATTTCACTGCCTGTTTTTAAGCAATGTTTTACCTCAAAGAAAGCAAACTATTCTAGGAAAATCTGTGCTCCAGGAGGCAATTAGCGCTCATTTCCTCCCGAGTCTCACCATGTGGCTAAGCAGTACTGTACAGCCACATATGGGGTATTTCTACATTCAGCATAAAATTGGGGGACACATTTTAGTGCCATTTTTACCCATTTCCCAGTGTGAAAATGTGAAATCTGGGGCTAAAACAAAATTTTGGTGGTAAAAATTTAATTATTCGCCACTGCCCAATGATATAAAATGCTGTGACACAGCTGTGCTGTCAGTAAGATCACTGCATCCCTAGATTAATTAATTGAGAGGTGTAGTTTGTAAAATGGGGTCACTTATGTGGAGTTTGGCTGTTCTAGCACCTCAGGACCTCTACCAATGTGACATGGCACCCTCAAACCAGTCCAGCAAAATCTGAACTCCAATATGGCGCTTCTTTCTGAGCTTTGCACAGTGCCTCAAAAGTAGTTTTCGACCACATATGGGGTATCGGCGAACTCAGGAGTAATTTCTCAACAAACTTTGGGGTCCATTTTCTCCTGCTATCCTTGCGAAAATGAAAAGAATTGGGGGCTAAAACAACATTTTTGTAGGAATTTTTTTTTTTTCATTTTTACAGATCAATATTGTAAAATTCTGTGCAGCACCTGTGGGTTCAAGGTGCTCACCACACATCTATATGAGTTCCCTGAGGGGTCTAGTTTCCAGAATGGTGTCACTTGTGGGAGATTTCCACTGTTTAGGCACATCAGCGGCTCTCCAAACACGACATGGTGTCCGCTATTATGCCAGCAAATTTTACATTCAAATGGAGCTCCTTCCTTCCCTTCCGAGCCCTGCTTTTCACCCAAACAGTAGATTTCCCCCACATATGGGGTATCGGCGTGCTCAGGAGAAATTGCACAACAAATTTTGGGGTCAATTTTCTCCTGTTACCCTTGTGAAAGTAGAAAAAAATGGATCTAAAGGAAAATTTTTGTGAAAAAAAGTTAAATGTTTGTTTATTTTTTCCTTCCACATTCCATTAATTTCTGTGAAGCACCTGAAGGGTTAATAAACTTGTTGAATGTGGTTTTGAGCACCAGTTTTTAGAATGGCGTCACTTTTGGGTATTTTTTGTCATATAGACCCCTCAAAATCACTTCGAATGCAATGTTGTCCCTAAAAAATGTTTTTTTACATTTTGTTGGAAAAATGAGAAATCGCTGGTCATCTTTTAACCCTTCTAACTCCCTAACAAAAAAATATGTTTCAAAAATTGTACTGATGTAAATGACTTGTGGGAAATGTTATTTATTAACTATTTTGTGTGACAACGCTCTGAGTTAAGGGCATAAAAATTAAAAGTTTAAAAATTGCTAAATTTTCAAAATTTTTGCCAATATTTGCTAATGTGGCGTCCCTGAGGGTTCAGTCGCCACAGAGGAACTGCACCTCACCCAGAGGTGTAGTGTCTCCCTTCTCTCAGGTAAGGTGGGAGTGCTGCACGGAACCCCAAACACCTGCATCCAACACTACACTGCTCCAGGCCAGCTGGAGGGGCAACATGCAGAGTGCAGCTGCTGAGCCCTGACCCTGGCTGGAGCGGGGGGAACCCAGAGGTAGGGGGGAACCAGTAGTGGGTGTGGGTGGAGGAAGTAGTTAGAGGGAGCACTTTTGTAGGAGTATAAATAGGGAAGCCATCTCCGGGTGACTGGTGAGATCAGTTGAGAGTGGAGCAGTTCAGAAGAACAGTCCGGGAGCAGAGTCTCATTAGGAGCAGGGAGTAGGTTCCGTTCTAAGAAGGGATCCTAGGGGGTACGGCGCATGCAGGACGGCACCCGTACACCCCGCATCTGTCAGAAGACAGAGGGATTGCAGCCGCATTCTAGTCCCCTGAGGGTCAAGCAAGTCTGTGTAACTCCGACGGACAGGAGAGACTTCAGAGTACCCGAACAGGACTGAGAGTGGGCAGCGCAGAGCAGGAGGGAGAAAGACCAGTGTGGAGACGGTCAAAATAGGAACACGAGAAAGTGGGGTTCTGACAGGTATTCCCAAGCTGCCTGAGGAAGGATTGAACCCCTGCCCGGTGAATGCAGCGCGACGCGGGAGGCCTGCATCTGTGGACTATCTGAAGAATTGTGAGTAAAATCTCGGATGACTGCACTGTACTGCCTCCGTCCCTTCTTTCATCGGCGCCATTGTTCCCTCTGCACTACAACGCCCAGCGCAATCCACGCTTCCCCCCCTTCACTGCCCTGAGGCCTGCTCCACCTGTGGGGAGCCGTCCCATCACAAGCTGCCCTAACATCTGCCTCAGAGGACTGTTGCAGCGCTGGTGATCCTCACCAGACACCACAGGTGGCGTCACGACAAATTTCCCTAATAATTCCCCTTTTCAGTGACCGCCCTGGGCCACGGACCGGGCCAGCTACCGTGATATCCACCGGCATCCAGAGGCCCGGCTGCTGAGTACCCCACAGCCCTGGGGGCACGTCACCAAATTTCAGATTTTCTCACAAATAAACGTAAGTAATATCAAAGAAATTTTACTACTATCATGAACTACAATATGTCATGAAAAAACAGTCTCAGAATCACTGGGATCTATTGAAGCGTTCCAGAGTTATTACCTCATAAAGTGACACTGGTCAGAATTAAAAAAAATTGGCCTGGTCAGGAAGATGAAATCAAACTTCAGGGTAAAAGGGTTAATTCTACAGTTATTACCTCATTAAACAAAACCATTGTGATTTGGTCATTAAATGTATTTAGGGTTTTATTTCTAATGACATTTCCTTTAGTTATTTAGTCTTAACCCTTTAAGTAATGCCATTTTATAGTCAACTGTATGCTGGACACCAGTTAAATGAATAAACTATAATGGGACTATAATAAAATATCTCACTGATTTGATAACAATGTGACCACTTAAAGGGAATTTGTCACCAGGTTTTTGCCAACAAATCTGAGAGTAGCATAATGTACAAAAGAGACCTTGATTCCTATTACGTGTTACTTATTGGGCCTGGGTTTTGATACACTCACTATTTAATCAGATTATCACTAGAGGACTAGTAAACCTGCTGCTATGTAGTCCTCCATATTCATGAGTTCTGTATAATTCTGTCCCCAACACTGATTTGCAGCTTTCTGTCTATGTAGAACACAGAAAGCTCCCAATCAGTGGTGTTGGCGGGGTTATACAGAGCTCAACATTCAGAGAACTGGTAGATCTGCAGCAGATAAAATAGTGATTTTATCAAAACTGCAGCAAGCAACCAGCAAGTGACATATTGCTATGATCAGGGTATCTGCCCTTACATTATGCTGCTGTCTGCTGGATAGTAAAAACCTGACAGATTCCCTTTAACAATGTAGCATTCTGGGGCCTTTTTAAAATTCAGAGGGCCCTGCAGTGAAGTCATGAAAGACCCCCACTTTGTTAACCCTAAGACAACAAGTCAAGTCTGAATGAGCTTCCTCTACCTTTGAACTCTGTAGCAGCGATAGAAATAAAAAAAAAAATAAAGTAAATATTTTTTTTTTTGCTAATGTAATTTATATTTTTTCAACTGGCTTGTCAAATCAATCATATTTGCAGTATATGTTCATTTTTTATTTATTCAATGTTGCCCACCACCTCCATATTTTAACAGCCTGTTCAAATTAATCTGAGATTTCTTTAATATAGATAAATTATTCTTTGTCCACATAAACCATCAAATTAAGAAAATTAAAGGGGTTGTGCCATGAACAAAGTTCATTGTAATCAATAGATCTTGGAATAATAATAATTTCTACAATTGTATGTGTTTAAATAAAATGTTCCTGTGCTGAGATAATCTTATAAATGTGCCCCTGTTGTGTACTGTGTAATGGCCGTGTCTGACCGTGCTGGAAAATGGTCTGATCATACCACAGCTCCTGGACAGGAATGGATGCAAAAGAGTATACAGACATTACAGCAGGGGATCACAAATAATTCTTTCTTTGAGGAACAACAATTTTTAAAAACAGGCAGAGAAATGTTTTCCCGCATAGAAAGAATCAGCTGTGACCCTGTAATGTAATGTCTGTATACTCTTTTGCTCCCTCCCCTGCACAGGAGCTTTGGTATGATCAGACCATGGCCCTGTACGGTCAGACACAACCATTACACAGTACACAGCAGGGGAACATTTATAAGATTATCTCAGCACAGGAACATTTTATTTAAACACATCCAATTGTGGAAGTTATTAGTCCAAGATGTATTGATTAAAATCAACTTTAAGGCCATGTGCCCATGATGCAGAAATGCTCTGGATTTTTCCTGAGCGTTTCTACATCTCCCTGGCAGAAAAAACGCATGCGGATTGTACATGCGGATTGTACATGCAGATTGTACATGCGGATTGTACATGCGTTTTTCCTTCCAGGGACAAGCGGAAGTGAAGCGTTCTTCACTGACATTTCCGCATGCGGGTTGTCAAGCGCTTTCCATGCTATTTTAGCATCACTTGGAAAGTGCTTGTCAACTTGGTCACACTATATAAATCCATGCAACCGGCATGGATTTATATAGTGTGACCGTAAAAGAATGGTAAAAAATAAAAAAATAAATCTATACTTACAGTTATATGAAAAAGTTTGGGCACCCCTATTAATCTTAAGCTTATTGTTTTATAAAAATTGGTGTTTTTGCAACAGCTGTTTCAGTTTGATATATGTAATAACTGTTGGACACAGTAATGTTTCTGCCTTGAAATGAGGTTTATTGTACTAACAGAAAATGTGCAATCTGCATTCAAACAAAATTTGACAGGTGCATAAGTATGGGCACCTCACCAGAAAAGTGACATTAATATTTAGTAGATCCTCCTTTTGCAAAAATAACAGCCTCTAGTCGCTTCCTGTAGCTTTTACTGATTTCCTGAATCCTGGATGAAGGTATTTTTGACAATTCCTCTTTACAAAACAATTCCAGTTCAGTTAAGTTTGATGGTCGCCGAGCATGGACAGCCCTCTTCAAATGATCCCACAGATGTTCAATGATATTCAGGTCTGGGGACTGGGATGGCCATTCCAGAACATTGTAATTGTTCCTCTGCATGAATGCATGAGTAGATTTGGAGCGGTGTTTTGGATCATTGTCTTGCTGAAAGATCCATCCCCTGCGTAACTTCAACTTCATCACTGATTCTTGAACATTATTGTCAAGAATCTGCTGATACTGAGTGGAATCCATGCATCCCTCAACTTTAACAAGATTCCCGGTGCCGGCATTGGCCACACAGCCCCAAAGCATGATGGAACCTCCACCAAATTTTACTGTGGGTAGCAAGTGTTTTTCTTGGAATGCTGTGTTTTTTTGCCGCCATGCATAACACCTTTTTGTATGACCAAACAACTCAATCTTGGTTTCCTCAGTCCACAGGACCTTCTTCCAAAAAGAAATTGGCTTCTCCAAATGTGCTTTTGCATACCTCAGCCGACTCTGTTTGTGGCGTGCTTGCAGAAACGGCTTCTTTCGCATCACTCTCCCATACAGCTTCTCCTTGTGCAAAGTGCATTGTATAGTTGACCGATGCACAGTGACACCATCTGCAGCAAGTTGATGCTGCAGCTCTCTGGAGGTGGTCGGAGGATTGTCCTTGACTGATCTCACCATTCTTCTTCTCTGCCTTTCTGATGTTTTTCTTGGCCTGCCACTTCTGGCCTTAACAAGAACTGTCCCTGTGTTCTTCCATTTCCTTACTATGTTCCTCACAGTGGAAACTGACAGGTTAAATCTCTGAGACAGCTTTTTGTATCCTTCCCCTGAACAACTATGTTGAATAATCTTTGTTTTCAGATCATTTGACAGTTGTTTTGAGGAGACCATGATGCCACTCTTCAGAGGAGATTCAAACAGGAGAACAACTTGCAAGTGGCCACTTTAAGTAGCTTTTCTCATGATTGCATACACCTGGCTATGAAGCTCAAAGCTCAATGAGGTTACAAAACCAAAAAAAGTGCTTTAGTAAGTCAGTAAAAAGTAGGTGGGAGTATTTGAAACAAGAAAATGATAAGGGTGCCCATACTTATGCATCTGTCAAATTTTGTTTGAATGCAGATTGCACATTTTCTGTTAGTACAATAAACCTCATTTCAAGGCAGAAACATTACTGTGTCCAACAGTTATTACATATATCAAACTGAAATAGCTGTTGCAAAAACACCATTTTTTATAAAACATTAAGCTTAAGATTAATAGGGGTGCCCAAACTTTTTCATATAACTGTACCTTCTGATGGCCCCAGTGTCCTTGTCTCGGCTTGCCGGCAGCTCGCGGTAGCTTAAAGGACGTGCCGACGTCAGCGGTCGCGTGACCCGTCACATGACTAAATGACGTCACTGCAGGTCCTTTAGTCTACCGCGAGCTGCTGGCAAGCCAAGACAAGGACACCGGGAGCCATCAGAAGGTAAGTATAATATTTATTTTTTATTTTATTCTTTTTTTTTTTAGAGGTTCTATGGTACCTGGGTCCGGAGGAGAGTCTCCTCTTCTCCAAACCCGGGTACCATCCGCACATTGAAATGCATGGAATCCGCATGTACAGATGCAGTGATGCGAATTCCATGCGTTCCAATACAAGTCAAAGGCGGCGAAAACGCCGCGCTTCCGCAAAATAATTGGTAGTGCTGCGGATTTTTCCGTAATGATAATCCGCAGCGGAAATTTCCACAGCATGTGCACAGCACATGCGGATTATCATTGGGGAACATGGCAGACCTTCTACCAAGCGTTTTTTAAGCGTTTCTGCTGCGGAATTGTCGCTGCGGAAATGCTTAAAAAACGCATAGTGGGCACACAGCCTAAAATTACCTTTGTTCCTGGGAAAACCCCTAGAAATCTCTCATGTGCATATTAAATGTGGTTTTCACCAGAACAGTCGGAATTTTCTATTGGGCAGTATACTTTTCTCATCCATATAGCCATCGTGTATTTCATCATGATTAAAAATGCCTTTAGCGTTTGAAACGCGTTGTATTGATGGTCAGTATCCACTCACCTCTCTTCCAAGCATTTTAAATGTTTGAAATAAAGGGCTAATTTTTATCTATTCGGATCATGCTGGTTAAACCAACCTATTTTTTTCTAAATTTTCATGCACAAGAGTGACTGACCATCTTGACTTCCTCACAAAAAGACCAATATTTTTGAATCTGAATGAGCTTCTTCCGCCTCTGGACCCCATAGCAGCCATAGAAGCAATACCATAGTAACATTATTAGATGTGTATAATCTACAATGGTTAAGTACCGAATATATGACTAAGAGGTTATAGATTACTTGATTGATATAAGTCACCTAAATTGATTAGGGCAAAGTATGTAAGTCACAAGTCATATTCTTACATAGTCAGTCATCCTAGCTAATGTTACCTATATTGCTGGCTATTAACTACTTAAATATTCGGTATTTCAGACAATTATCACCAGTTTACACTATTCAGTTTGCAGCTTCATGTGGAGATTACATGATGGAGAAATATAATAGAACACTTTAAATGAAAGATTTCTGGATTCTAAGCCTGTAGTTGGAATCTCGCATTCAGTGCAATGTGATAGCATGTTTAGGAGAATTGGGCTATGTTCACACTGAGTTTTCTGATGAGTTCAAAGAAACCGCTTCAGTAAACTCTTGTTAGATATGTACAGACTATTTCAAGGTGTTGTTTGAGCAGAAGCTTGCAGGAAACTCTCCAAATGCTCCTCATAAATGCAAAACTCCTTAAAAACATGAAGGTTCTGCACTATTTCCAATATGAAATCTCAGCAAAAAGACAATTTTTGGAGAAGTTTTTATTTTCTTAAAGCGCTACCCAAAGAAGATTTGAAATATTTTTGGAAGATTTTAATTTTCCTGAAAATTTCTTTGGAAACTGAGCAGAAACTCAAAGTTTTTGAGGAGGATTTGGAGAATTTCCACTCAGATTTTTCTATAAAAACTCCTCAAAAAGCTCAGTGTACACATACCATTTGACTCTACCTAGATTGGAGAGGATTCTTTCAGGATCCTCTTCAAAGAAGAGAAATGCACTTTATTCTTTCCACCAGAATTTTTTTTTTTTCAAAACCTCTTCAGGAAAAATTAAAGCTCAAGAATCTCCTCAAGTTAGCAGCAAAGTAGATTTCCAACAGAAATGGAATTTAAAGTAGAAGTAGAAGAGTTTTACAAGCGTTTATGAAGCAGTTTTTGAATAAGATCCACTCTTCAAGGGTATGTGCACACTGAGTATTTAGCTTTTGGAGCAGAAACTGAGTGAAAACTGAGTGGAATTTCACCAAATCCACCTTAAAAATGCAAAACTCCTCAAAAATGTGGTGTTACCTGTCAGTGGGTATGTGCACACAAAGTCTTCTTCAGGCATTTTCTGCCTATCAAAAAATGTCCAAAAGAATGAACATATGCATGTTTATGAAAAAAAAAAAACGGTCTGATACAGGTCTGACACATCTCATCCAGCCAAACCAGAACTCACACTTTGCACTGACGAGGGGCAGTACCCCGAAACACAGTGTCTGCAAAGTGAGTTTCTGATATTGGCTTTTTATCCTAAGTCATGTGATAAGGCTCGTTAAAGGGTCACTATTCACGTTTAGGATTGCTACTTCCTGTAGGTGGCACTAGAGTTCTAGTCCTCTTCCTCTCTGAAGAGACAATTTGCATATGAAAAAAATGACATTGCTGTGCATATGTTCAGTCTTTTGGTATTTCTTTTAACCACTTCAGGGTTCTGAAACACTAGAGCAAGTAAAAGAAGTATCATGTTCATCCTTTAGGCGACTTCCTCCCGCTCTCAATAGAACATATATTAAAAAGCCGCTGTTGGTGGAGCTGCTTCAAAAATGTCGGCAGAACTGCTGGCGGATCCACTTCAGGAAAAAGCCGCCTGCTGTTTCCTGAAGCGGTTTTGTGAGTGAAAACTTTGACAGCTGTGCTGGTATCTAAAAGAACTGTTACACCCACGCCGCTAGGTTTAGATAGGGCAAGACGGGTTTCGTGAATTCTTTGGAATCCTGGGGAAACCATTAATCAGGGCGACCATAGGCTGCAGCTTCTCTCAGGCACACGATAGATTCAATTGCTGACCAGACACATCTGACAAGAGTCTTTTTCAACAGTTTAAGGCTGTGTGCCCACGTAGCATTTTTCAAGCGTATATGCTGCGGAATTTCCGCAGCGTAAACGCTTGAAAAACGCATGTATATCCGCACCCCATGGTCCCCAATGGGATTCCGCAAGTTCTATGCACATGCTGCGGATTTTTCCGCAGCGTTTATGCCGCGTTCAAAAATCCGCAGCATGTCATTTAATTTTGCGTTTCCGCAAGCGGAATTGCCTTTGTCCAATGCATAAAAAACGCAAGGCAATTCCGCATGTGGAAAACGCGTGATAAACGCGCGAAAAATGCGCGATAAACGCGTGCGGAATTCCGCATGCGTTTTTCCGGGAGAGAACTTGCATTTATGCAGCAGAAATTTTCTGCTTCATAAATGCAACGTGGGCACATAGCCTAACAGTGGAATTTAACCTGAAACACGGCCAGTGCAATTCAGGGTTATTACAGCAACAATCTTCATTACAGTACAATCTGAGTTTCTTGAGCAACCGACTCCAGTAACGATACGGTAGTTTCTTCACAAGGCACAGTATTACAGTCTCTTCAGTAGCATAATTCAGTATAGATTAGATCTTTTAGCAGCACACTTCTATGCATACACAACCACAGGCTTTTCCTTGCTGTGGAGTTCCTCTGGTCCTAAGAGTTCTTTTAGCGGCCGAAGGCAGGTATGCGGCAGGTAGCGCCTTCTCCATTCTTCATTTAAAAGGTTCACTTGGGCTCCTGTGTCCCACAGTGCTTTTACCAGGAGTCCATCTAGCTGGCGCTGTATAAAGCACCTTTCACCAATTAGGCTGATGAGGCTATCTTTACTGACCAAGGAATCCTCCTCCCAGGAGTACATCGTTTGACCTCCTCACTGGGCATTAAGTAACTGATGCCCCTGTCTCTCTTGCAGCTGTTGTAGACGGGAACACACTTGGGGATAGTAGTGACGCAGCCATTTTACCTCATGCGCCGTTCTGGGGTTTGGTGAGATTTGGATTTGCTTCTGGGGCCTCCTCTGTGTCACGGTTACCAGTCGCCCCGCACTGGCAACCTCCTGTCTTTTAACCCAAACGACCGTGACCATTGGCATTCCCTGGCATAATGTTCTTCCTCACCACATCTTAGACAGTGGACACACACCGCACTCTCATTTGATGAACGGCACGCTTCACAAGCTGGGTATCTTCTGTTTTGGATCCCACTCCTGTTTCTGAGGGATCCAGTTTCTGGCCTGGAACAAATCAACTTTTTCACCTCAATCAACTCAGCTCATAGTTCGATTACTTCCTCTCAGTCAGCGCTCGCGATCCTCTCTTTTGTTGGTGATTTAAGGTTCCCTCTCGGAGGTGGCACTGGAGGGTCTCCATGATGATCTTCGGACTGGCGACCGGGGGTCTCCAACTTCAGCTGACTCATTTTGGTGACTTTAGGAGCAGAGCCTTTCTTTAACTTCTGTTCGCTCTCTGATTCCAAACTAGCTGCCGCATTCATTTTTTCAATTAGGACTTTGTCCAGAATGCCAGGATCTTCCAGGTACTGTTTCAGGTGCAACTTGATGTCTTTGCTGATTAACCCCGTTCCCAATGATCTCAAGAACTTCTTCTGGACTAGTTCAGCATCAAACTTCTCCTCCGCTTCTACATCTCTGGATGCAAACAGTCTACCCTTCAGTTCAATTGCTCTGAGCAAGAAACTTTGGGGTGATTCATTATTTTTCTGTGAGAGGTTAATGAGTCGGTGGAACAATTCTGAAGTACTCTCTTCTTTATAGTGCCCTTTTAAAATCATCTTCAGCTGTTGCAAGGTCAGTTGACTCTTCATTTCTAGCATACTACGGAGGTTCTGTCCTGGTCTGATCGTTTTCGCCATCCCCTCAATGACCTCATCTGGCTGGTAGCCTTTCTGTAAGCCTGCATCGATCTGGTGCAACAAGTTCATATAAGACAGTTTCTCTTTCTGTTCACACTCTTTTTCCTTATGGTGATTTGTGGTGTTAGAGAGGACTGTCTTCCTGATTTATCTAACCCGAGCAGGTTAAAGGTCCTATCTGTGTCTGTCACCCGTTCAGAGGTTTTGGTTGATTCCTGCAGGGCTGTTGTTGGGGCTTTGAATTGTTCTTTCAATTCCTATAGTTCTGTCTGCGGACGGAGATTCCCACTTTTGGTAATTGGTACTACCCCTCCATCCTCCAACTTCAACTTGGTTAGAAACTGTGTTAGCTCCTGGAGGAACGTCCCCATGACATCTTCAGCTTCTTTCTTTCCCAGCTCATCCATTTTTGCATTAATGGCAGCTAACAGTTGCCTGCCGTTGTGTGCTTTTGAAATCTGTTCTTCTGACATCTTTATATGTTCTGCTACTGTTCTCAATTCTTCATAGGTTATAAGAAGAAGCAGCTCACTAATTCTGTCCATTTGTATTTCCATTTCCATTGCTGCTAGTGAGTTTTTCTTTAGGGCTGGTCCCCTTTAACTGTCATAGCAGAGTTGAATTGAGGTGCTCTGCTGCTGTGTTTTTCCAGACACTTTTTCTCTTCTCCCTCTACACACTAATTCCCACTCAGGATTCCTCGTATGGGCCACTGACTCGCCCAGGGGGATATGGGGGACTTGGTACCTGGGCCTTTACCTTCTTGGGATGTCACGGCGGTCGGCTCCTGGGCCCGTACCCTGGGGTCACTCTTAAAAGGGGGTTGTTACTTGAAGGGATGAATAATGGTTTTGTCTCGTGACTAGTGTTGAGCGATACCTTCCGATATCGGCAAATATCGGATCGGATTGGATTGGACCGATACCCAAAAAGTATCGGATATCGCCGATTTCGATACCGGAAACCAATGCAAGTCAATGGGACAGAAATATCGGAATGAAAATAAACCCTTTCTTTCCTTGTAGGTTAATTCTACATGAAGGAAAACAACTAAGAGTAATGTAGAATGTATTGGGGGAGGTGGGGGAGACAATAAAGGCATAGAGGTTTAGCCCAATCAAATGGAATAGCAGGAATTAATATTTTTTTTAAGACGTTCTGAGTTACGGAAATATTGACTATGTTAAGTATTTTTATATTTTGTCAGATATTTCTGCTTCACTACTTCCATGCTCTTCACCTTCTTTTTTACTTCTCCCACACTTTCTCCTTCATCATCCTCAGCATCAGCATCTTTTTCATCCACTTCTTCTTCACCTTCTTCATCTTCTTCTTCTTCACCTTCTTCGTATTATTATTTCTTTTACATTCTTCATATTCTTCTTATTCAACTATTATTCTTCTTCATATTCTACTTCTTCATCTTCTTCATATTCTTCTTCTTCATCATATTCTTATTTGTGACAGGCATTCCTGTAGTTGTTATCTATAAAAGTTTGAACATTACACCTTTCGTTCTGCCCGTCACAAAAGATTTACAACAGGATTTGTCCGCGTTCAGTTTGGCCTGCAGCAGCAGGTCTTTTCCAGGGGCACCACGAGGAGGAACGGACTCACCCCCATACACTGCTTAGTCATCTTCTGCTTATAATTTAGATATTATCTTTTGCTCTGATTTTTAGTCTTATGCTTAATGTTCTTCCGCTTTTTGTTCTGCAGCTTCTTGTACTTCTGCTTCTTGGTTTTCTGTCTCTTGTTCTTCTGTATCTTGGTGGTTGTCTTCTCTTCTTTGTCCTCTTGGTCAACTTCTTCAGGGTCATCTTCTTGGTCTTCTTCAGGGTGGTCTTCAGGGTCGTCGTCTTCGGGGTCCTCGTCTTCAGGGTCGTCGTCTTTGGGGGTCCTCGTCTTGGGGGTCCTCGTCTTCTTCGGGTTGGTCTTCAGGGTCCTCGTCTTCAGGGTCCTCGTCTTCGGGGTCCTCGTCTTCTTCGGGGTGGTCTTCAGGGTCCTCGTCTTCTTCGGGGTCGTCTTCAGGGTCCTCGTCTTCAGGGTCCTCGTCTTCGGGGTCCTCGTCTTCGGGGTCCTCGTCTTCTTCGGGTTGGTCTTCAGGGTCCTCGTCTTCAGGGTCCTTGTCAGGGAGATCCAGAGTGATTACCAAGAACCATTTCAAAAAGCTTGAACTTGGAAATGTAGCAGAAGGTACAAGAAGGCTGAGGAACTACCGAGGACCAGCTGACGGTACTGGAACCCGGATGGGTAGCAGAAGGTACAAGAGCCAATGGAACTACCGAGGACCAGCTGACGGTACTGGAACTTAGTTACTAAGCAGGAGGTACCTGTGCCAGAAAGCACTACCAAGGACCAGCAGACGTTGGTGGAACTTGGATACCGAGAAGGAGGCACCTAATCCAAAGGCACTGCCGAGAACCAGCTGACGGTACTGGAACCCGGATGGGTAGCAGAAGGTACCCATGTAAAAAAAAATTTCAAGGCCGCGAGCCGGCTGCAGTTACCAAAACCCACAGTCCTACAGGGGGTCCTATTGGCACTATGGAAACAGCCTTCATTGCCAGATCCCACAGCCCACATAGGAGTCACCTAAACCGCAGGCACCATAGAGTCGGCTAACTCGACCGCAACACGACAGGACAACGCATTGGAGGCAAAGTGACGTTGACACTACCCGGAAACAGCTGGCGTGCTGGAACCAGGCTGGGCAGGAGGGAGTACCCGTGCCAAAGACACTGCTGGGAAACAGCTGGCGGTGCTGGAACCCAGGGTAACTACTAAAAACAGAGTGGAGCCAGAGGCATAATTGGAGCAACTTTAAAATCTGTAGTAGTGTGAATGTGGATAGAGCAGGAGAATTTGCCAGACACACAGCTGGGGAACAGCTGACGTTACTGAACCCCAATAACACTGGAGCAGGCATTGACTGTGCAGACGGCACTTCTGAGCAGCAACTAGCGGTATTGGAGCCCAGGGTAAATACTAAAAACAGAGGAGCCAGAGGTCTAATTGGAGCAAGTTTTAAATCAGTAGTACAGTAGATGTGGACAAAGCAGGAGAATTTGCCGGACACACAGCTGGGGAACAGCTGACGTTACTGAACCCCAATAACACTGGAGCAAGCGTTGACTGTGCAGACGGCACTTCTGAGCAGCAACTAGCGGTATTGGAGCCCAGGGTAAATACTAAAAACAGAAGAGCCAGAGGTGTAATTGGAGCAAGTTTTAAATCAGTAGTACAGTGGATGTGGACAAAGCAGGAGAATTTTCCGGACACACAGCTGGGGAACAGCTGACGTTACTGAACCCCAATAACACTGGAGCAAGCGTTGACTGTGCAGATGGCACTTCTGAGCAGCAACTAGCGGTATTGGAGCCCAGGGTAAATACTAAAAACAGAGGAGCCAGAGGTCTAATTGGAGCAAGTTTTAAATCAGTAGTACAGTGGATGTGGACAAAGCAGGAGAATTTGCCGGACACACAGCTGGGGAACAGCTGACGTTACTGAACCCCAATAACACTGGAGCAAGCGTTGACTGTGCAGATGGCACTTCTGAGCAGCAACTAGCGGTATTGGAGCCCAGGGTAAATACTAAAAACAGAGGAGCCAGAGGTGAAATTGGAGCAAGTTTTAAATCAGTAGTACAGTGGATGTGGACAAAGCAGGAGAATTTGCCGGACACACAGCTGGGGAACAGCTGACGTTACTGAACCCCAATAACACTGGAGCAAGCGTTGACTGTGCAGATGGCACTTCTGAGCAGCAACTAGCGGTATTGGAGCCCAGGGTAAATACTAAAAACCGAGGAGCCAGAGGTCTAATTGGAGCAAGTTTTAAATCAGTAGTACAGTGGATGTGGACAAAGCAGGAGAATTTGCCGGACACACAGCTGGGGAACAGCTGACGTTACTGAACCCCAATAACACTGGAGCAAGCGTTGACTGTGCAGACGGCACTTCTGAGCAGCAACTAGCGGTATTGGAGCCCAGGGTAAATACTAAAAACAGAGGAGCCAGAGGTGTAATTGGAGCAAGTTTTAAATCAGTAGTACAGTGGATGTGGACAAAGCAGGAGAATTTGCCGGACACACAGCTGGGGAACAGCTGACGTTACTGAACCCCAATAACACAGGAGCAAGCGTTGACTGTGCAGACGGCACTTCTGAGCAGCAACTAGCGGTATTGGAGCCCAGGGTAAATACTAAAAACAGAGGAGCCAGAGGTGTAATTGGAGCAAGTTTTCAATCAGTAGTACAGTGGATGTGGACAAAGCAGGAGAATTTGCCGGACACACAGCAGGGGAACAGCTGACGTTACTGAACCCCAATAACACTGGAGCAAGCATTGACTGTGCAGACGGCACTTCTGAGCAGCAACTAGCGGTATTGGAGCCCAGGGTAAATACTAAAAACAGAGGAGCCAGAGGTGTAATTGGAGCAAGTTTTAAATCAGTAGTACAGTGGATGTGGACAAAGCAGGAGAATATGCCGGACACACAGCTGGGGAACAGCTGACGTTACTGAACCCCAATAACACTGGAGCAAGCGTTGACTGTGCAGACGGCACTTCTGAGCAGCAACTAGCGGTATTGGTGCCCAGGGTAAATACTAAAAACAGAGGAGCTAGAGGTGTAATTGGAGCAAGTTTTAAATCAGTAGTACAGTGGATGTGGACAAAGCAGGAGAATATGCCGAACACACAGCTGGGGAACAGCTGACGTTACTGAACCCCAACAACACTGGAGCAAGCGTTGACTGTGCAGACGGCACTTCTGAGCAGCAACTAGCGGTATTGGAGCCCAGGGTAAATACTAAAAACAGAAGAGCCAGGGGTGTAATTGGAGCAAGTTTTAAATCAGTAGTACAGTGGATGTGGACAAAGCAGGAGAATTTGACGGACACACAGCTGGGGAACAGCTGACGTTACTGAACCCCAATAACACTGGAGCAAGCGTTGACTGTGCAGACGGCACTTCTGAGCAGCAACTAGCAGTATTGGAGCCCAGGGTAAATACTAAAAACAGAGGAGCTAGAGGTGTAATTGGAGCAAGTTTTAAATCAGTAGTACAGTGGATGTGGACAAAGCAGGAGAATTTGCCGGACACACAGCAGGGGAACAGCTGACGTTACTGAACCCCAATAACACTGGAGCAAGCGTTGACTGTGCAGACGGCACTTCTGAGCAGCAACTAGCGGTATTGGAGCCCAGGGTAAATACTAAAAACAGAGGAGCCAGAGGTGTAATTGGAGCAAGTTTTAAATCAGTAGTACAGTGGATATGGACAAAGCAGGAGAATTTGCCGGACACACAGCTGGGGAACAGCTGACGTTACTGAACCCCAATAACACTGGAGCAAGCGTTGACTGTGCAGACGGCACTTCTGAGCAGCAACTAGCGGTATTGGAGCCCAGGGTAAATACTAAAAACAGAGGAGCCAGAGGTCTAATTGGAGCAAGTTTTAAAGTAGTACAGTGAATGTGGACAAAGCAGGAGAATTTGCCGGACACACAGCAGGGGAACAGCTGACGTTACTCAACCCCAATAACACTGGAGCAAGCGTTGACTGTGCAGACGGCACTTCTGAGCAGCAACTAGCGGTATTGGAGCCCAGGGTAAATACTAAAAACAGAGGAGCCAGAGTTGTAATTGGAGCAAGTTTTAAATCAGTAGTACAGTGGATGTGGACAAAGCAGGAGAATTTGCCGGACACACAGCTGGGGAACAGCTGACGTTACTGAACCCCAATAACACTGGAGCAAGCGTTGACTGTGCAGACGGCACTTCTGAGCAGCAACTAGCGGTATTGGAGCCCAGGGTAAATACTAAAAACAGAGGAGCCAGAGGTCTAATTGGAGCAAGTTTTAAAGTAGTACAGTGAATGTGGACAAAGCAGGAGAATTTGCCGGACACACAGCAGGGGAACAGCTGACGTTACTGAACCCCAATAACACTGGAGCAAGCATTGACTGTGCAGACGGCACTTCTGAGCAGCAACTAGCGGTATTGGAGCCCAGGGTAAATACTAAAAACAGAGGAGCCAGAGTTGTAATTGGAGCAAGTTTTAAATCAGTAGTACAGTGGATGTGGACAAAGCAGGAGAAATTGCCGTCCGCACAGCAGGGGAACAGCTGACGTTACTGAACCCCAATAACACGGCAGCAAGTGTTGACTGTGCAGACGGCACTTCCGAGCGCCAACTGGCGGTGTTGGAGCTCAGGGATAATACTGAAAACAGAGGAGCCAGAGGTGTAATTGGAGCAACTGTAAAATCTGTAGTAGTGAGAATGTGCACAGAGCAGGAGAAATTGCCGTCCGCACAGCAGGGGAACAGCTGATGTTACTGAACCCCAATAACATGGCAGCAAGTGTTGACTGTGCAGACGGCACTTCTGAGCGCCAACTGGCGGTGTTGGAGCTCAGGGATTACAGTTCAGGTGGTAGAAACATGAACACAACAGGAGACCTGGATACTGTTGCCAACCAATTATTTATTCTGGAAGAGGACTGGCAAAATTCATGAGAGATCCAGGCCTTGTTCATTTTGAGAAAAGTAAGCCAGTCAACGTTATCGGAGGATAGTCGCATGCGACGGTCTGTTAGTACACCACCTGCGGCACTAAAGACGCGTTCCGATAATACACTAGCAGCAGGGCAAGCTAGCACCTCCAATGCATACTGACTAAGCTCTGGCCATGTATCCAGCTTACAGACCCAAAACTTGAAGGGAGAAGAGCCGTCTGGGAGTACACTAAGAGGGCAAGACATACAGTCTGTCACCATCTGACGGAAATGTTGTCTCCTGCTGACTGGAGCCGTCTGTGATGGTGTATACATTTGTGGCGGCGGGGACACAAAACTTTGCCACATTTCGGCCATACTGGTCTTGCCTTGTGCTGAGGCGCTGCTTCTGCTCCCTCTTTGTGCAGAGCTTCCTCCACTGCCTCGACGCACTGAGCTGCTTTGTAAAGCACTAGCAGCACTGCTCTCGGTTGGAATGGAGAACATGATGGAATGCACCAGTGCGTCTTGGTACTCCCGCATTTTACGCTCCCGGTTCAAAGGTGTTATGAGGCTTTGTAAGTTGTCCCGGTAGCGAGGATCTAGGAGGGTGGACACCCAATAATCAGCCATGTTGAGAATGTGGGCGATGCGGCGGTCGTTTCTCAGGCACTGCAGCATGAAATCAACCATGTGCTGCAGACTGCCAACTGGCCAAGAAACGCTGTCCCCTGCTTGAGGCGTGATCTCTGCCTGCTCTGCATCACCCCACCCTCGCTCTAGATACTGACTACTAGAGCATTGTGTACCTCCCTCCTCTGGACAGATGTCTTCCTCATCCTTGACTCCTCCTCATCCTCCTCAGAAAGTGTCTCCTGCCTAGGCCTTTGTGAGGAACCACGTTGCGCAGACTGTAGAGAAGCAGATGGCATTTGTGACTCCTCATCCTCCACCTCTTCCAAAACCTCGTCCCCTAGTGCTTGCAGTGTTTTTTCAAGCAGGCAGATAAGGGGGATAGTCATGCTGACTAGTGCATCATCTGCACTCGTCATCAGCGTGGAATAATCGAAGGCACGCAAAACGTGGCAAATGTCCTTCATAGAGGCCCACTTAGTGGTGGTGAAGTGTGAAAGGCACGCACTGCGACTTGTTTGCGCCTGCTGCAGCTGGTACTCCATTACTGCTGCCTGCTACTCACACAATCTCTCCAACATATGTAACGTTGAATTCCACCTGGTGGGTAGGTCACATATGATGCGATGTTCCGGAAGACGTAATCGGCGCTGCAGAGCTGCAATGCGTGAACTTGCGTTGCTGGAACGCCGCAAGTGAGCGCACTCTATGCGGACCTTGTGCAGTGCATCAAGATCTGGATAGTCCCTCAAAAAACTCTGCACGACCAAGTTGAGCACATGTGCCAGACATAGGATGTGAGTGAGGTTGCCTAGGCCCAGAGCTGCCACCAGATCTCGGCCATTTTCACACACTACCATGCCTGGCTGGAGATTCGCTGGCACAAACCACACGTTGCTCTGCAGCTTGATGGCATTCCAGAGCTCCTGCACTGTTTGGCTTCGATTTCCCAAAGAAATTAATTTTAATACGGCCTGTTGACGTTTGGCCACGGCTGTGCTCATATCGGTCGTAACAGGTAACCGTTCACGGGTCGATGTGGGGGTAGACCGTGACGGCTCCTGCAGCGCTGATTCAGAGGAACTGGAGTATGAGGAGGAGTCAATGTGTACAGACTGGATTCCTGCAATCCTTGGAGTTGGCAGAACACGTACAGCGCCACTCTCAAGATCTGTACCCGGCTCCACAACATTTACCCAATGGGCAGTGAGGGAAAGGTATCGTCCCTGTCCATGCTTACTGGTCCACGCATCGGTGGTCAGGTGGACCTTGCTACTGACGGCGTTTTGTAGCGCATGTTTAATTTTTCCCTCCACATGATGTTGCAGGGCAGGGACGGCGTGCCTGCTGAAATAAAAGCGGCTGGGCACGTTGTATTGTGGGACTGCCAATGCCATAAAGTTACGGAAGGTGTCAGTCTCCACCAGCCTGAATGATAGCATTTCAAGGGCCAGTAGTTTAGCAATGCCAGCATTCAGAGCCTGTGCTCGGGGGTGGTTTGCCGAGTATGGGCGCCTTTTCTCCCATGCCTGTGCTAACGATGGCTGTAGACTGGCCTGGGAGTGTGAGGATGACTGGGAAAGTGGTGCTGTGGGTGGAATTACACTGTGTCTCTGTACAACAGTGCCAGAGATTCTTCCATGGCGATCCTGTGAGGAAGCCAAACCAGCTGTGTGTGAGCTGGAGGAAGAGGCTACAACACGAGCTGAAGAGGTGGTAGGTGGCGCTGTAGGTTGGCCTAGGTCTTCAGTGTGTTTTTGTAACTCCACCACGTGCTTGGTCCGCACATGTTTCCACATATTTGTGATATTGAGGTTGCTGACACTTTTCCCTCTTTTCACCTTCTGATTACACAGCTTGCATTTGACAAAGCAAATGTCATCTGCAACTGTGTCAAAAAAGGACCAGGCACTGCAAGTCTTGGGAGCGCCCGCTTTGGATTTTGGAAGAGCCATGCTCCTAATGGGTGCCGAAGTGGAGGCTACAGGCAACCAAGGCTGCCCCCTCCCTCTCCCTCCTTTTTGGGCTGTTCGGGGAATCTCTTCCTCAGAGCTGCTCCCACCACCTTCCTGTCCCTCACGCCATGATGGGTCAAGGACCTCATCATCTACACCACCCTCTTCAAACAACTGCTTCTCCTGGGTAGTCTCGACAGCACAGTACGCACCAGAAAGTGGCACCTGAGTTTCATCATCAGATGCGTACTGAGGTGTGCTGCTGACCATAGGCACTGGCCCACCCGCCTCTTCAGATTCAGAGAGACAAAACGGTTGCGCATCACTGCATACTACCTCTTTCTTCAAATTCTCGAATTCTGCTTGGCTGGCCCCCTCTTTCCAAGCCAAGAGATTCAGAGAACAGAAGTAGAGATGGCTCCTGTCCAGGGCTCTCTGACTGCCTGGGCAATTTGGCAGGTGGTGAAGAGACAGATGGGTGCTCTTCAGTGCTCAGGACCTGAGAGGATCTGGAACTAATTGAAGTCGATGCGTTAGCTGCCATCCATCCGACAACGGCTTCAATTTGGTCCTCTCGCAGCAGTGGGGTACGGCTAGCTCCTACAAAGCTGCGCATAAAGTACTGTTCCCTGGTAAAACTGGGGGATGCTGAGTCACTGGTGCCCGCAGCAGGCACAGAATCCCCACATCCTCTCCCTGCAGGCACAGAATCCTCACGTCCTCTCCCTGCAGAAACTCCACTCCCACGACCACGACCACATGCCTTACTCCCTGCCTTCTTCATCTTGGTAGACTGATAAAGATAGGCAGAAAAGTACTAAGGGCTTAGTGTGCTTATTCCTGAACAGCTGCTAACAGGTATAAGAAACACTAATTTTATAAAGTGTGGACTAGACTTTAATATGAGCTAATGTGGCCTACACAACTGTAAAGTGGAGTGTTTGGTGAACTTTATTTAGGTTTTTTTTGTCACAAAAAGACACTGGATGTGCCCAAAGATGTAATACCGATAGTATCACAAACTTTTTGTAGCTATTACAATGTAGGAAGGTAACCTACAATGCAATAGATGAGGCTACAAAAAATAGGCTAATATTAATCTGGCTTGGGCTGCAGGGCACAATATTGCAGAAAGGCTCCTCTAACTACTCCTATATAGTGTGTTTGGAACCAATGTAGCTGAATATGGATGGAATCACCACACTAATAGGAGAAATCAGGAAAAATTATGAATTGGCAAAAAAGGACAATGTATGAGGCAGTGACACACACTGAGTGCACTACAACCAGACGTGGCTGAAGCACACACTACAGGGTGAGCAGCCCTCACACACACAGACCTTGCAGACAGCGGTGAACAGTGCAGATGCAGAGCACTGTGCACTAGCGCTGCAAGACAAAAAAAATTTCTCTATCTACTCCTATATAGTGTGTTTGGAACCAATTTAGCTGAATACGGATGGAACCACCACACTAATAGGAGATATCAGGAAAAATTATGAATTGGCAAAAAAGGACAATGTATGAGGCAGTGACACACACTGAGTGCACTACAACCAGACGTGGCTGAAGCACACACTACAGGGTGAGCTGCACTCACACACACAGACCTTGCAGACAGCGGTGAACAGCACAGAGAACTGTGCACTAGCGCTGCAAGGCACAGCGATTTATAAAGTAGCTTGGGTAAAGCAGAATAGACCAAATAGGTAGCTAAAACTGTCCCTCAGAACAACAGCGTCCTATCCCTAACTGAATTCACAGCAGAGTGAGCTCAAAATGGCGGCGGCGGCTTTTATAGTGCATCATGACATCATTTCAGCAGCCAATCACAGCCATGCCATTAGCTAAGATGCCTACATGCCTAACAGGATGTGCCCACACTTCTTAGGATCCTCATTGGCTGAATAAAATGAAACTGGCTCATTGCATTATGGGAACTTCCGATTCCGGTATACGATATTGCAAAAGTATCGGAATTAAGTATCGGAATTCCGATACCGCGAATATCGGCCGATACCCAATATTTCAGTATCGGAATGCTCAACACTACTCGTGATGCCACCTGTGGTTCCCGGTAATGGGTATCGGCGCTGCTGCAGACCTCTGGGGCAGATGTTAGGGCAGCTGAGTTGATGCGGCTCTCCACAGGCAGAGCACAGCTCCAGGGCAGTGTAGGTGCAGATGGTGATGCTGGGCGTTGTAGTGTAGGAGCAATAGCATGGTAGAAATAACTGACAGAAACAGTGGGGTGAGGTCATCCGAGTTTACTCACAGTTATTCAGGTTCCTCAGCTGACAGTCTCCCATGTCGCGCTGCATTCACCAGGCAGTGGTTCAGCACTCCCTCAAATATCTCAACAGCACTTAACAGGACCCCTCTCTGTATGTTCCTTTCTTAGCCGACTTCCCGCGCTGGGTCTCTCCCTCCTGCCCTGCGCCTCGCCACACAAAGGCCCGATCGGGTACCTTGAGATCCCTCTGAGCAACTTGAAGTTCCCGGACCTTGCTTGGTGCCCTTCTCAGCGGCTTAGGTGCGGATGTGGCAACTACACCTTGAAAGTGCAGAAGCCTCCGGTTTTCTAGCTGAGACTTAAAGTAACTCGGCTAGTCCAGGGACCGGTTCCCCTCTTGCGGCCTGATCCCTCTGACGCCTGGCAGATCCGGGCATACGGGTGCCGTCCTGCACTCACCGTACCCACTGGGATCCCTTCTGTTACTGGAGCCTTCACCCCTTGCTCCCACTCCTCTCTCAGTCTTGGACATGACAGGCTGAGCCTGCCTCCCGAGCAGAGCTCCTGAAGAGCCTCTGCTCCCTTCACTTCTCCTCTTCTGACTCACTCTCACTCTGAACTACCACTAACAAGATGGCTTCCCCTATATATATGTATATATATATATATATATATATATATATATATATCTTCAAGTGCTCCCCTGTTCTACATCCTCCACCCACACCCACTACTTGGTTCCCCCTCACTTTTGGTTCCCCCCCACTCCAGCCAGGGACGGGGCAGCAGAAGAAGTGCATAATGCCCTTCCAGCCGGCCTGGAGTAGTGTAGTGTTGAGTGCAGGTGTTGGGGTCCCTGGTAGTGCTCCATCCTTACCTGAGAGAAGGAGATGCCACACCTCTGGGTGAGGTTCAGTACCTCTGTGGCGACTGAACCCTCAGGGCGCCACACCACCAATGTTACACCCACGCCTCTAGGTTCAAATAGGGCGAGACGGGTTTCATGAATTCTTTTGAATCGTAGGGGAACCATTACTCAGGACGACCATAGGCTGCAGCTTCTCTCAGGCACACGATAGATTCAATTGCTGACCAGACACATCTGACAAGAGTCTTTTTCAACAGTTTAACAGTGGAATTTAATCTGAAGCACGACCAGTGCAATTCAAGGATATTACAGCAACAATCTTCATTACAGTACAATCTGAGTTTCTTGAGCAACCAACTCCAGTAACGATACGGTAGTTTCTTCACAAGGCACAGTATTACAGTCTCTTCAGTAGCATAATTCAGCATAGATTAGATCTCTTAGCAGCACACTTCTATGCATACACAACCACAGGCTTTTCCTTCACAAGGACACAATAGTACACAACATTCTTTATCCTGCATGGGGATGAAGGGGAGGAGGGTTTGATGAGGGAGATGATCCCTGTGACACAATTCCTTCCAGTCCTTATCTTCCTGCCTGCTAATACTCTGCACTGTTATTTCAGGGAGGTTATCTGACCTGTGTTTAGTTTCTCTTCTGATCTGAATCCTGTTCTATTGACTTCTGTCAGATCAAGATAACACACCACCTTTCTCTTCGACTTCAGCCAGACTACAATAAAGAGTTCACCACAATCCCCCTGGGGCTCTGCTAAAACACTCCATGTCTCCTGTGACTGTGTTAACCCCTCTAGTTGCTGGATTCTTCTGAAGCACAACACTTCCTGTCTCCTGTGCTTGTGTTATTTGTAACAGTTGCTGGATGCTTTGGAAGAAACAGCACTACTTCTGCATGTCACAGAATCCTTATGCACATAGCCACTTTCCACTCCAAAAATCAGCAAATAGACATAGGCCCCGATTCACCAAGCTTTTACACCAAAAGTCACAACATTTTTATGCAATTCGATATTGGGCAAAAATGTTGCGACTTTTGGCGTTGTCACATTTGTCAACTTCACGACGACCGATTTCCTACCTTACGACATCAATCTGACTCCCCAACTGGAATAAGATTTGTGGTAAGGAGTTCACAGAGGCGCACGCTACTTCGCGCCTCATCTGATTCATTAACAGGTATCTGACTCTTAATGAATCAGGTGCCTCACACTCCACCCCAACCCCTCATCAAGACTGGAGTGAAAAATGCCAGTCTTGATGAATCAGGGTCTGAGTGTGCACATACCCCCTTAGGCGTTAGCATTCCTGTGTCAATTTTAAGAACAAAATGCTTCACAATAATGCACTGTTTTCCCTGAAAGGTCTTTTCTGGTGCTGGCATTTTTTTTAATTGCATGTATGACATTGTGGCAGCTTCCATAAACGTGGAAGTTGGCATAAGAATGGACTAGTCTCTTCTTTTAGCCACTTAACAGCTATCTAAGCCTGCGGCAGTTAAAAGAAGTGACAAAAGATGTAACATACAGTATGCACAGCATTCTTTTTGCCTTTTTTTAGCACTAGGTCTTTTTGCTGTGTTTTGGGATTGGAAACTGTGTGGAAATGAAAATTTTTTGAAGAGCTTGAGTTTTTTAAAACAGTACTTCATCTTTTTTTTAATTTTATCGCTGAAGTGGTGCTTCTAACCTAAGGGCCTACATCCTACTTTTATACCTGCCACCACGCCCGTCGGTCTCCTGCTTAATCGCTTCAGTGTTTCATGGAGCGAGCTGGAGGTCAAAACTCAAAACAAGTCTAGAGCCTCATTCTGCCTCTCATAGACTTGCATTGAGAGCTTGTGATGTAACTTCTGACTTCCGGCCAGCCAGACCTTGCTGTCACAAGATGGTGCTGCAGCGGCGCTGAAAAAAGGTGAAGACGCCAGAGGGTCAGTATAAGACCGGGGGCAGGGACCTTGCAGTAGAAGCAGCACTCCAGCACTGAAAAAAAAAAAGAATGTTGTGGTGGTGCTTTAACAGGTTTTTGAAGAGGTAGCACTTCGAAAAAGTCAGCCAAAAAACTGCACATAGTCTCAAAGTATGACGATAGTAAATTGGAGATTTCCAGGGACAATCCCAGAGATCCAGTGATTTCTGTGTCAGAAGAAGAAATAGCATCCAGTCCTCAATCGTCCTAGCAATGGTTTTGGCATGGGTTACTGACCCAAATCGATGACATCTTCTGACATGTCCATTAATTTTGCGGACACGCTGCGTAATTGTCGCCATTGACTTGCATTGAAACTCTTGATATCCGCATCACTACATGTGCACACGCGGATATGAAGCGATTCAATGTGCGGATGGTACCCAGGTTTGGAGAAGAGGATACTCTCATCCAGACCCGAGTACCACGGTACCTGTAAAAAAAAGAATTTTAAATAAAAAATAAAGATTATACTTTCCTTCCGATGGCCCCCGGTCTCCTCAGCGATGCGTCCTGTGTGTTGGGCGGCTCGCGGTGATGTGAAAAGACCTTCCATGACGTCATTTAGTCATGTGACAGGTCACGCGACCGCTGACGTCGGCGGTCACATGACCTGTCACATGACTAAATGACATCATGGCAGGTCCTTTTACACAACTGCGAGACACCAGGGAGACCGGACGCAGCGGAGAAGGAGACCGGGGGCCATCAGAAGGTAAGTAAAATCTTTAGTTTTTATTTTTTACCATTCTTATTCTTTTTTTTTAACTATTACTTGGTCACACAATATAAATCCATGCCGGTTGCATGGATTTATATAGTGTGACCAAGTTGTCAAGAACTTTTCCAAGTGATGCTAAAATCGCTTGGAAAAGCGCATGATAACCCGCATGCAGAAATGCATGCAAAAACGCTTGATAAACGCTTCTACCTGGCAGGAAAAACGTATGTAAAATCCGCATGCGTTTTTCCTGCCAGGGACAAGCGGAAAAAATCTGCAGCATTTCTGCATCGTGGGCACTTAGCCTAAAACCATCATGCTCAGCACATGACCAAGCCCAGTTTGAAGATCAAATGTTTTGCCAAATCTGAAGTGAAATTCCAGTCCATACGGCAGGTTCAGGCTGGCATAACATGTGCTACTGGTCCTTTGGACCACTCTAAGGGCTTATGCAGATGTCCACGAAACTAAGTCCAAGTGACGCGCCCAGGGGATGGGGACGACTCGGCGCCCAGGACTTGTTGTTGCCTGACCTTGGGGGATGTCGTGGTGGTCGGCTCCCGGGCCCATACCCTGGGGTCACTCTTAAAAGAAAGGGGGGAAGGTGTATGGGATAGGGAAAGTTCATGACGCCACCTGTGGTGTCTGGTGAGGATCACCAGCGCTGCGACAGTCCTCTGAGGCCGGTGTTCAGGCAGCTTAGTTGGTGCGGCTTCCCACAGGTGGAGCGGGGCCTCAGGGCAGCATAGGAGAAGGGATGCAGGACAGAGGGGACGCAGCCGGGTCAGCGGAAGGATAGAAGAATAGGCACGCACACCAGAGTTCACTTCAGTACCTTTACTGGTGGTGTTTCAGGCACGATCCAGGGCACTTTAGGGTGAAGGGTGCATATCAGGACTCTCCCCAGTGAGCGGGTGTGGGGCCTCCTGTTTCTTGCCTTTCTTTGATAAGTTTCTGACCTGCCTGGAGCTAGACCTAACTTGGTCTCTGTCTTGCACCTGCTGACCTGGTGGTAGGGCCTTCTGTTGGAGATCACACTCCCCGGTCTCTTGGGCCTCCGTGACTCCTGACCCTGGTATAACAGTCAGCTTTTGGTGTTCCTGGGACATATAGTTCGCCAGGGGTTCCGGTTGTTTCTGCTGGGTGTAAGGAATCCCTGCAGATGCGGACCCGGTGTCCGGTAAATGGTTTTGGGGTGAGCGGGTAAAGCTCCTCTGCCCCCTATGTTACTCTCTTTCCACTCGCCTTCGGCCACACTCGGGGCCCTCACTAGGCTTCACACTGCATCAGGCACACTGCGCTTCGCCGCTCTTCTGGCATCGGCACGCCCTAGGCTCACTAATCTGAGCTCTCTGAGTCTGAACTGACCTGACAACCTCTCTGGCTGCAGCAGACTGTAGACTGCATACTCCAGACTGTAGATTCCAGACTCAGACTGCGCTGCCTAGCTCCACCTTCCCTTTTTTATATATCCCTAACGGGCTCCCTCTGCTGGTCTGAGGTGGAAGGTGGAGGTGTGTGAATGCTATGAGGGCCTCTTGAGGAGGAATCCGTCCATGCACCCCTCTGGGATCTGTGGCACCAATGCGCAGCAGTGCGCCACACAAGCACGGACCGCAATTCACGTACTGTCAGCAGGTCATTCCAACAGCCTCATAGGCATACATCAGTAGACCCGTGGACAGTCCATGCATTGTGATCTGTGCTCAGACCGGGTTTCACGGATGTCTTCATAAGTAGCAGCATAAGCTAAGCAATTTAGATTCATGGATAGGACAGTGCACTGATTCTTTGCCTCGGGTAAAATAAAGCCTAGTCACTTCTTCAAACTGACCCAAATATATTTGTATCTTTCTTTACTCAATGCTAATAGGCTGATATGGGTCAAGCAAGTGCAATTTTCCACTCTAATAAACCTATACTGTTGGTTCAGCAAAATGAAAAACATAATTGAAGCTATTGTCAGCAATACTTGAGAATGTAGAAAAATTCCTCTTCAGCTCTGCAGTAATCAGCTACTTTCTTCATAGAAGCCTACACCATTACAAGCAGGAGTTACCTCCAGGATCTCTGTATGTGCTTTTCTTAAGACTCCTACTATACTTGTCTACTAAGACCACATAATCTTCTTAGTATTAGGATTGCTCTGTCTGATGGCTCTCATTCGGTGACATCATTTATTCTAGTGTCCTGTTGCTCTCTTTAATGTTTAACAGACACATCAGCTTGCTTCTTATTGAATTAAATGAAACTATGGTAGATAATACCGGAGCCCAGCGGAGTGATGGAAATTGTACGTGTCAATTTAATTTCAGGCAATTATATGCTTACTGTCAGTGTAATCTGCTGCAGATAATCCATTCCAGCTTTTGTCTGCAGATGTCACACAGATACGGTGTTAGTGGTCATCCTTCGCGCCGCTTGTAGTGCTTGTCGATTTTAGGAGACTATGCTTAAAGGGTTATTTCCATCACTAACATTTATTGCGTATCCCAAGATTAAGTCATAAATTTGTAGTAGGTGCAGAATCTACCAATGAGACCCACATTTATCTTGAGAACAGGGCCGTGTCGCATGCTCCTGTTATAGGTGGTCAGAATTCTCAAACAAATGAATAAGAGTCCTGACCATCTCTGACAGCAGTGTGGCAATGCCATAAATGTACAAGATGGACATACCCCGTCAAGTTTCTCTATAATCTGATACACCAGTGTAAATAGCTGCCGATTGTACATCTTCACCAGCCAACTCTATGACAGATACAATTCCAAAAGTTTACAGTCACATGGAGAGGGACATAAGAGGCTGCCAAAGAAAAAAATGCTGCTCGTCCCCCCAGCCAACTGCAGATATAAGGAGACTGATTTACTACATGCACCATCAATGACTACTGCTTTCAAGATGGGAGAACAAATGTATGCATGTACCTAAAGTCAACCACACACAGTAAGTGTACTATCGTTTCGATGACAGCTGCCTTTCCCGACTCCCCCATACACGACTGCGCTGAGATCGACTGAGCGCTCCTGTATTCTGTATGAGAATACTGCCAGACTTCTTTGGTGGCAGCTCATCTCTGTGCCAAAAAATGGATAAGGGTATATGCATACATCCTTTTCAGGTGATTCCATGTTGAACATGCCTGAAAAAAGTGCTCAATAAACCTTAAAACATAATGAGCATTTGCGCAGCAATGATTGTATATAAGTGCCCACTTTTGTAGTTTCTTTTAACTGTTATATTTAGTATAGGAAAAGAAGACTCTGAATGCAAAAAGTCAAAATAATGCAAAAAAAAAAATGTGGAAAGAAAACTGCTTCCAAACTGTGATGTCAGATCTGAAAACCTTATCAAAAACCACAATTCCACAACAAAAAACACATAAAAACACATGAATAAGTGAAAAAATGTGTGGATTTTAGATGCTGAAACGCTGTGGATTTCAGTTTTTTAAAATCTGTGTATAAAATTTGCACCAAATATACAACGTGTGGACCAAGCCTTAAGGACCCCATACAGATTAGATATAAGTTAGCCAGCCTAACCCATGGATTTTGGTGGGATTGGCCGACAATCTTATGTGTATTGGGGCCTCCCAACTCACCTTGACAGATGATGTCAGGGGAGAGAAGGACCCGGCCTGTGGAAGGTCAACGGCTGATACTTTTGTTCGGCAGGGAGATAAGCCATTGTCAAATCAGTCTGGCATTGGCTCCTATAGAGAACACAGAAATGAGTGGCCATTGTATAGGGGAGTTTGGATAGACCACTGAATAATCGTTTGGGTAATGGATATCCAATATTTATGGGGTGCTTTACTGTGTCCAACCACATCTATGCATGTAAAAAATGGGTGCAATTGTGTAACACTTGCCCATAGCAACCATTCAGATTCCACCTTTCATTTTTTAGAGGCCTTCTGAAAAATGAGAGCAGTGACATGATTGGTTTCTTCATGACTTTTTCTTTGGAGCACTTTGATACTTCTAGACAAGTTTTGCAGATTTTACTTATTTAAAATGAATAATAGAAACTGAGAGCTGACAATTGTAGTAGCCAAAAAGGTGGCTGTTCTATGTCCAAGGTCAGAAAACACGGGTAAATGTGCCGGCTGAGAACAAATACTTGACCTGTCATTGAACAATAGTAAGCCGCAAATTATTGGCAGCTCTGTGCTCGCGGTCTGAATTCTTCCACCTCCTGGTTACAGAATGGAAGGTTTGTTTTTTACCAGCTGGTGCAGCTTTCTCTTCCCCTGGCACGGTTTCTAAATACACCTCTAATATACACAATATGAAGCTATAAACGATGCGCCAGTTACTAAGTGACTAGCAATAGCGCACAGTCAGTGTCATAAAATCAAACAGTGAGTCATCCAGAGATAAAACACTCCCTTATCTTGCCTTCTGGAATGTTCCTGTGAACCACCAGGGTGGGGTTCTCACATTGTGATACCGCCATTCGTAACTTTATGGATTCTGGTCAGCGACTAAAGATCCTCTAGATGCGAAAGGGTTAATTCACAAAACAGCACTCCCTGACTGTGCAAATGAAAGCTAACAAATATATGAAGTAATCTGGAAGGTAACCAGATGGATGGAGATGTGATAAAGGCTCACAAACCTTTTGTTTAACCATTTGCTGTATTTATTGCAACCTTTGCCAAAATCTAGTAGTAATTTGGGGGGCAAATTATACATTACACTTAGTGCCATTAGCAACTGTCAGGGGGATATTACTCAAAACTTCCCATATCAGATTTTCCTAAATCATGGAAGGTCTTGTCCCATCAAGGGGCGGACATATTATTGTGTAACGTGTGCAGCTGCACATGGACGTGTAGCACCCCGAGGGCTCAGCTGCTACAGGGGTATTGCACCTCAGACCAGAGGTGTGATATTCCACTCCCGGGTAAGGATGGAGTGTGGACCAGGACTCGTTAGGCTGCATGCACCACACACACCCCATTTCCGGGGGACAGCTCAACGGTGCTCCCACGAGACAGGAGTGCAGGCACGACAGCATCTGTCCCTGTCTGGAGTGGGGAGTGGAAAGTACACCCAGTGGTGTAGGAGCAGATAGGGGTGGGTTTCTGGGCATAGGTAGGAGCCCATTGGTTGCTAGTCACCTGGGCTCAGGTGTTAGAAGGAGGTATATAAGGTGGGCACCATCTTAGAGTCAGTTCAGTGAGTTCAGTCAGTGCAGTCTGAGGAGAAGTGACAGGGAGCAGAGCTGCTGCATGGGCTCTGCTCCACGGGCAGGCCTTGTCAGGAGGCAGGAGCCTGAGAGAGAGAGAGAGAAGAAGGAACAGAAAGGAAAGTAAGAAAGGAAACAAGGAACAGGAACACAGAGAAAGGCCCAGAGACACGAGGACAGAGGGAGCCCTAAGGACCCAGGAGACTGCGGGTGACGGGTTTGCAGAACAGGGTACCGGAACCCAAATTGGTGGAGGCAACAAATTCCTCAGCCAAAGACCGGAGGTTGTGACCACATCTTGGTGCGACCCCTCACTACATCCACCAGGAAAGCATACCACATAGGGTCAGGGAAACCGGAGATAGGTTTCGCCAAACAGAAGGCCCGAGGGAGCTGGACAAAGGTGGGTCACTGGTGGGGACGGCCAGAAAAAGGAAAGGAAGGGAGCCCTGTGCCACGCTCTGGAATTGCCTGGGAGTTGGTCGAGTCCCTTGCCTGGTGGACGCAGCACGGCTTGGGCAGTCACCGCCGGTACCGAGGTGACTAGGACCAGTAAAGAACTGTGAGTAAAACATTGGAAACTGCAATTACAAGTCTCTGTGTTTCATCGCCGCACCAGCACCATTAGTACTGGGACGCTCACACCATCACTCCAACCATCTTCTACACTAGCTGCCCTGAGGCAATACTTCTCCCGTGGGGAGTTATTCCATACTCGGCTGCGCAAACTACATCAGCCTCAGCGGTCTGCAGCGCAGCGGCGGTCCCCACTGACCGCAATCCACGGGTGGCGTAGTCGGACACTTGTTACAACATTAAGACTGCCACTGGTTTGACCACCCTGGACACGGACCGGGTCACTGCCACGGAGACTACAACCCCCAGCGATCCGGTTCCGGGTATCCCCTGCACAACACAGGCCCAGGGGGCGCGTCAGACGCATGTAGAAAGGGGGTCCATTTGCCCACCAAAACCAGGTGAAATTATACATTATGATGAGCTATTAGACTACAAAGGGCTCCTATACTTTTCTGACACAGGAGCCCACTTCTGTCTGTGACCAACCCTGGCCTCATCAAAAACAATCCCCTTAATACGGGAGCTACTGGTCTACTAATCACACGATGTCCAGTTTTCGAGATCCCCAATAAACAGCTGATTTTGCTAGGGGTAGTTGCAACTTTCCCCTTCAGCTGCTGCTACACGGCAAATGTAGCCCATGTAGTGGGCAAGTACTCTGCCTTGTAAAATAAAAATAACATATACTCCCCTCCCACACTGACGCAGTTCCAGTGTTGTTGGCGCTTGGTCTCCCAGGCTTGTGTGACATAGTTATGTCACGTGAGCCCTGCAGCCAATCAGCAGCTGCTATTTGGCTGCTGCGCTCTCGCTTTTAACTTCCCAATAACTTCCCCGATTGAACAATGTCAAATGGTGCGGTGGTGGTGTGGGAGGTGAATATCTGGTATTTTTATTTTACAAGGGAGAGTACTTTAATGGGAAAGCGGTTGTCTATGTAGTGGACAACCCCTTTAAGGCCTATGTAAACATGCTGGTAATCACCCGACAAACAATCAAAACTATTGATTGTCGAGTGATAGATCTTTTTGCCAGCATAAAACTCAATAAAAGCACTAAAAATGTATGTGTGTTTTTTCACCTGTGATTTTTTTGCATCTAATGCAATTCTATGCTGAATATCTGCACAAAAAACTCCACGTACCTGCAAGAGAAATTGACATGTTGCTGCAAGAGAAATTGACATGTTGCGGATTGGAAACACGCACCGCAGGTCAGTTTATGCAGTGAAAAAAAAAGCACAGAGGGCAGGAGATTTCTATAAATCCCATCTACTTTGCTGGAATTGTAAGGAGCGGCATTTTTGACACAGGGAAAATACAAAACACCAAAAACTCACCAAAAACTTAGTGTTGAAACTTAACCTTAGAGACTGAAAATCCGGAGGGGGAAAAAAAAGCAGGTAAAATCGACTGCAGTAGAACACTAAATGAGCATTTAATCCACACATGACTATATCAATAAAGTTTTGTCAAAGCCATATACCAGGAGGTATCAAAAACAAAGCAGCTTTATGTAAACCATGACCCAACATAAAGAAATAAAAACCACAGCGTCAAAAACAGAATAAAAATGCATGTAAAAAAACACAATGAAAAAAACCCCCGCAAGCAACCTAATAGGTGCAGAAATGCATAATAAAATTTTCAACATCCAAAACTCACCAAAACCTCATTGTGTGAATGTAACCTAAAAAGGCCAGTAAAGGACCGACGATTGACTTGTATATTGTTAATCAGCGGTCATTTTAAGGTCTGAATCTACAAGTGTAAACCTGGCAATACATGTGGCACATTGTTACCGGCTCTCCGTTCTGGCTTATATAGAAGTCGTTGTGAGGGATCCTTCTCAATGACGTCCATATTTTCTGACAGCTGATGAACCGTGGTTACCTTAAGGTACCCATACATGTCGACTGAAAGTTTTTTTGTCACAGCTATTTCTTGAGACTCGCTTCCAAACACGAAAGCTTGGCTCTGCTGTCTGAACATATGTTCTCTATCGGGAGAGCGTAAAAGGCTGCTGTCAGACACCTCAGGTGGCCACTTATCTTTTGGGAGAACATAAGGATCAGAGTTTGAAAACAAATCGCATGACCTTTATCTCCACCAACAGACATACAGGTGCATCTCACAAAATTAGAATATCATCAAAAAGTTAATTTATTTCAGTTCTTCAATGCAAAAACTGAAACTCATATATTATATAGAGTCATTACAAACAGAGTGATCTATTTCAAGTGTTTATTTCTGTTAATGTTGATAATTATGGCTTACAGCCAATGAAAACACAAAAGTAATTATCTCAGTAAATTAAAATAATTAACAAAAAACACCTGCAAAGGCTTTCTAAGCGCTAAAAAAGGTCCCTTAGTCTGTTTCAGTAGGCTCCACAATCATGGGGAAGACTGCTGACTTAACAGATGTCCAGAAGGCAGTCATAGACACACTCCACAAGGTGGAAATCAAGGTCCCAGAGTCTGGAGGAAGAGTGGAGAGGCCACAATCCAAGCTGCTTGAGGTCTAGTGTGAAGCTTCCACAATCAGTGATGGATTGTAGAGCCATGTCATCTGCTGGTGTAGGTCCAGTGTGTTTTATCAAGACCAAAGTCAGCGCAGCCGTCTACCAGAAAATTTTAGAGCACATCATGCTTCCCTCTGCCCACAGGCCTTTTGTAGATGGAAATTTCATTCTCCAGCTGGACTTGGCACCTGTCCACACTGCCAAAAGTACCAATACCTGGTTTATAAACAACAGTATCACTGTGCTTGATTGGCCAGCAAACTCACCTGACCTTAACCCTATAGAGAATCTATGCGGTATTGTCAAGAAGAAGATGAGACACCAGACCCAACAATGCAGACGAGCTGAAGCTGCTATCAAAGCAACCTGGGCTTCCATAACACCTCAGCAGTGCCACAGGCTGATCGCCTCCATGCCACGCCGCATTGATGCAGTAATTGATGCAAAAGGAGCCCTGAACAAGTATTGAGTGCATTTACTGAACACACATTTCAGTAGGCCAACATTTCAGATTTTAAAAACATTTTTCAAGCTGTTGTTATAAAGTATTCTAATTTACTGAGATAATGACTTTTGTGTTTTCATTAGCTGTAAGCCATAATCATCCACATTAACAGAAAGATATTAAAAGTAAAACATCACTGTAGTTTGTGTGCTAACCAGCATAATTTAAAAAATATATATTCTTGGGCTTGAGGGGGATTTGAACCCCAAAGCTCTACTCTTTGAGGCAGAATCTTTACCATTCAGCCATAGGATCAAATGATAATGGTGGATAGTTTTTCTTGGCTTATGTGACCAACCATGAAAATACTCAGGGTGTCTAAAAGTCATTGTGATTCTGATGTTTGAAGAAAGTCAGATAACAGAGTCACATATCAAAGTCACACATCATTTGAATTTGGCTTGGAGGAAGTCTGTGTGAAAGTCCCAATGAGTTTCAGACAGGTTACACTGAAAATTACATAATCAAATAGAATGCCTAAATTTCTTCAACTGAGTGTATAGCTCAATGGTAAGTGTACTGGCTTCTAGAGTTCTATACAGTTTTGGGTTCAAGTCCCAGCAGCGTGCAGTGAACTTTTTTTATTATTATTATCAGTTGTAAAAATCACATGTCAAACTCACTTATCAAAGTCAGTTCTCAGACAGGGTATTTAGCCTCAAACTGACATTATTCTGATGTTTGACTTTGATATCTGATCATGTCCTAAAATGGACACTCCTACCTATGCTGCTGTTTCAGTTTCCATTAGGGGTTAGGGACCCAGTTCACTTTGCTTTGGTGCTTTATGAATTCTAGTTACGCCTATGATTCAATATGTTCTTGCTGTTCCAAGAAACGGTTTACCATGGAGTCTGCTATCATCCATAGATTGCCATTGTGTTTAGCTGAAAATGACTCTTCTTGAACAAAACACAAATGTCTAAGGTTTTCTACTGAGGCAGAGAAGACAGTACATCTAACACAGCAAATAAAGGAGGTGTGCACATATGTAACATGATCCTCAATTGTACTGTATTGTGCTGTAAAACATAGTGACGTGAGGGAAATAATAATAATAACATTCTATATGTCGGCCTGGCAGGCAAGTGATATACTGATAAAAGTGCAAATAGACACCGCATGACCTTACTCGATTGGGCTGTCAATGTATTATGTAGTTTTGTTCTATGAATGCTGCCATCTAGTGAGTTCCAAAAAAGTTAACTTTGCAAGAGAATATTCATTGTACTATATCTATGTTTATATACAGTATACAGTGGGGAAAATATAAGTATTTGATACACTGCAAATTTTGCAAGTTTTCCCACCTAAAAAGAATGGAGAGGTCTGTCATTTTTATCATAGGTACACTTCAACTGTGAAAGACAGAATCTAAAAAAAATCCAGAAAATCACATTGTATGATTTTTAAATAGTTAAATTGCATTTTATTGCATTAAATAAGTATTTGATCACCTACCAACCAGCAAGAATCCTGGCTCTCGCAGACCTGTTAGTTTTTCTTTAAGAAGCCCTCATACTCTGCACTCATTACCTGTATTAATTGCACCTGTTTGAACTCGTTACCTGTGTAAAAGACACCTGTCCACACACTCAATCAATCACACTCCAACCTCTCCACCATGGCCAAGACCAAAAAGCTGTCTAAAGACACCAGGGACAAAATAGTAGACCAGCACAAGGCTGGAATGGGCTACAGGACAATAGGCAAGCAGCTTGGTGAGAAGACACTGACTGCTGGCACAATTATTAACCCCTTTCCTACCTGGTCAGTAATAGCACGCACCAGGTCGGAAAGGCCGGTTCAGCGGGGGATCCGGCGCTGAGCCTGCACTGAACCGGGCACATGTCAGCTGATTCTTACAGCTGACATGTGCCCGCAACAGCCGCGGGTGGAATCGCGATCCACCCGCAGCTGTTAACCAGTTAAATGCCGCTGTCAATCTCTGACAGCGGCATTCAACTCGCGCTTCAGGGAAGCGCGTCCTAGGCCCCGCCCATCGGTGACCCCGTCACGTGATCGCGGGTCACCGATGGGTCGGCATGACAACCCAGGGTCTGCAGCAGACCCCTGTGGTTGTCATGTCTCAATTGCTATGAGCACCACCCAGTGGTCAGCGCTCACAGCAAGTGAGCATTTCTCCTGCATACAGGCGATCTGCTCATTGCCTGTATGCAGTAGAAGCAATCAGACAACTGCTGCTTCTAGTCTCCTATGGAGACTATTGAAGCATGCAGTAAGTGTAAAAAATGTTTTTAAAAATATAAAAAAAATAAAAAATATATAAAAGTTTAAAACGGCCCCCTTTCGCCCCATTCAAAATAAAATAATTAAAAAAAACAAACCACATACACATATTTGGTATCTCCGCGTTCAGAATTGCCCGATCTATCAATATAAAAAAGAATTAATCCAATCGGTAAACGGCGTAACGAGAAAAAAAATTGAAAAGCCAGAATTACATTTTTTTGGTCGCCGCAACATTGCAATAAAATGCAATAACGGGCGATCAAAACATCGGATCTACCCAAAAATAGTATCACTAAAAATGTCAGCTCGGCGCGCAAAAAATAAGCCCTCATCCAGCCCCAGATCCCGAAAAATGGACGCTACGGGTCTCGGAAAATGGCGCCATATTTTTACATTTTTTTTAACTTTGGATTTTTTTTTCACCACTTAAATAAAAAAGAACCTGTACATGTTTGGTGTCTACGAACTCACAATGACCTTGAGAATAATAATGGCAGGTCAGTTTTAGCAATCAGTGAACGTGGTAAAAAAATGACCCAAAAAACAACTGTGGAATTACATTTTTTTTGCAATTTCACCGCACTTGGAATTTTTTTCACGTTTTCCAGCACACAATATGGTAAAACCAGTGATGTCGTTCAAAAGTACAACTCGTCCCGCAAAAAATAAGCCCTCACACTGCCATATTGACCAAAAATTAAAAACGCTATGGCTCTGGGAACAAGGGGAGCAAAAAATGAAAACGTAAAAACAGAAAAACCCAAGGTCGTTAAGGGGTTAAAAAATGGAAGAAACACAAGATGACTGTCAATCATCCTCGGTCTGGGGCTCCATGCAAGATCTCACCTCGTTGGGTAAGGATGATTATGAGAAAGGTCAGGGATCAGCCCAGAACTACAGTCTCAGACATTACTGTTAGTAACACACTACGCCGTCATGAGTTAAAATCCTGCAGGGCACGTAAGATCCCCCTGCTCATGCCAGCACATGTCCAGGTCCGTTTGAAGTTTGCCAATGACCATCTGGATGATCCAGAGGAGGCATGGGAGAAGGTCATGTGGTCAGATGAGACCAAAATAGAACTTTTTGATATCAACTCTACTCGCCATGTTTGGAGGAAGAATAAGGATGAGTACAACTTCAAGAACACCGTCCCAACCATGAAGCATGGTGGGGAAACATCATACTTTGGGGGTGCTTTTCTGCAAGGGGACAGGATGACTGCACTGTATTGAAGGGAGGATGGATGGGGTCATGTATCGCGGGATTTTAGCCAACAACCTCCTTCCCTCAGTAAGAGCATTGAAGATGGGTCATGGCTGGGTCTTTCAGCATGACAATGACCGGAAACGCACAGCCAGGGCAACTAAGGAGTGGCTCCGTAAGAAGCATTTCAAGGTCCTCGAGTGGCCTAGCCAGTCACCATACCTGAACCCAATAGAAAATATTTTGAGGGAGCTGAAACTTAATGTTGCCCAGCGACAGCGCCGAAACTTGAAAGATCTGTATGGAGGAGTGGGCTAAAATCCCTGCTGCAGTGTGTGTAAGCTTTGTCTAGATCTACAGGAAACGTCTGTATGTCCGCAGTAAAATCTGCAGTAAATTCTGTGCAAGGAAATTCTTAGAATTTTCCACAGTTTTCCTCTGTGAAAATCTGCAGCATAATTTAACAGGCTGTGTATATCAAATCTGCAACGCAGGTTATTTTCTACTGTGAGATTTCGACATTTCCTAAAATTTCATCCACTTTGCTGGTATTGTAATAATATGCAGCGGATTCTTCGTATGCAAATCCACTAAGGAAAATCTGCTGTTTCTCTAATAAATAGGCAGAAATGGTGCATTACAATTTGCAGACAGTCTAAGGGCTTGTGCAGATGAACGTATTTTCGGTCTGAGTGTGATCCGACAAAACATCGGATTGCATTCAGAACAATGTCATTCTATGGGGTTGTGCCCATATCTGACTTTTTCCTCGGACAGAGTCTGTCTGAGGAAAAAAGCATGCTCGATTTGTATCCAATATTCAAATCGCACTCGGCCATGCAAGTCAATGAGTTTGTGGGAAAAATTGGACTGCACTCAGATGATAGCCAAGTGCAGTCCGATTTTCACGGACTCACAGAATGGAGAAGATGGAGAATTTTTTTCTTCTTTCTGCCTTATCCGAGAAAATAGGATCACACTATGATCAAAGTCTGATCAGAGTGCAATTAGCATAATAGGACCGATTTTCTCAGATGAGAGAAAATACAGTCATGTAACCCTAGCCTAAGGAGAACAGTGGCACTTTTTGTCTACCATCCACTGTCGCCTATCTGTTATTAGAATCATGAATATAAGAACATATTATAATCAGGATAGGTAACATTTTACCAGACAAGTAACAGCATAGCAAGTTGTAATATCTGGCATGGTAAATAACAAGAATGGTGTCAACAGGTCCTGTCTACTGACATTTTCATGTGCAGTACCATTCCTAGGAGCTGTGATGAATGATCCCCATTGCCCTTTGTTAGGATTTGCGATGTATCACAGAGAAACTCTATCTAACAATGGGCCTTTTGTGTTGCAGAGTCCAGTTGTCAACTTTTTACTGCTGGTGCTCTTGGTATGTCTACTGCTATGCGTGATGTATACACAACACTTTAGAAGGAAGACATAGGCTGATATCTAAAAGAGGGATTGGTGGGTAATTTTCTGAAAAATGTCCCAAAAGTGTCAAGAAAATGGCCACCACCATATTGAGTATTGATGGTGTCAGAAGTAGTCCAAAGAGTAGGCATTTGTCTCAAGAAGTATGTAGCCAATTTTGTCACTTGATCCCATTTTGCATGCCATATTTATAAAGGGGTCCCAATTTCTATAGCTCATCATATAGAGTGGACAGCTTTCGAAGATTGTCTCGTAACATTTGCATTTATAGGGGCATCATTTCGATTTCACTGGCTCCCCAGAAAGACAGAATGCCCTCTTTAAAATCCCATTTATTTAAATGTCATCCCCCCACCCACTGAGATACACAATGTGGTTCCCAAGAGATGCAGGTTAAGAATGTTCTAGGGAGAATCTATGGGGGTGGGTGAGACCTTGTTAAGAGAGATACACCCCCCCTTAGGGACACAGGCTAATGATGAAAGAAGAGGAGCAGGGCTGAATATCCAGGGGGTACCACTGGTCACAATGAAAACATGAGCAGCACTGGAGCACTGCAAGACAAGCTATAGCAGAGAAAGGAGAGAGGATTATGCAGACACAATTATTCAGATTGGGATGATCCCAGATTTTATAGAGCTGGAATTATGGTGGCCTAGGAAAATAGATTAAGGTAGTATTGATGGCAATAAATATTGTCCAGGTATCATCTATTGATTCATCCTAAATATATTTGAAACATAGTTGAATACTGGTTGCTTTGGTCTATTTAGTCCATGCACCTGCTACACTGGACCTTTTATGCTCATCTATCATGTTCAGGTGCTGGACAGGTGGACAACCAGTACTTCTGTTTCTCTTGTATACTACTCTCTTCTATGACTCCCTGTCAAATGCAAACTTAGCATTGAGAAAAAAGAGATCTCCAGAATCAGGGATTCATTTGGGATGTAGGTCAACAAATCTGGAAAGCACTGAAAGTGAATTTGAGGGTGATGGTGTAGATGACGAAGATTGTTCCGCGGACCAAGGACAGAGATCCAGAGCACAAACTCCAATACTTTGTCCTCTGCAGTGCAGGTGCACAACAATTTATGTCAATTGTTCTGGTGCTGGATTATGGACCATTCCTCCTGCCAAGGACTTTCCACCAGACACCATCACCATGTAAGTAAATCCATATGAATCAGTTTGAAAAACGTTTGCTTTATCATTGTTATAGTAGTTATGGTTGCTTTATCCAAATTAGACATTTTTCTATTATTTGTGCATTACATTATTCCTGTGTGTACAGTATGTAGTATTTGATATGAACTGTGGTCACCTGCAAATATGTGCTTCAATTCTTCTTTATTTCTGGTTAAGTCTTTCCCTTTCCCATTGCCTCACCTCCCCTTCCTCCCTCCCTCACATTGTGTGGGAACTGGCAGCACAGACCGGAATGCAAGAATGCCATTCTGCAATGTAGCCAGTAAGGATGCCAGCTTGGCACATGTAAAGGAAAAACGCTGAGAACTTAAAAAAACACCAGTTTTTCAATTGCATATATTCAATTGTATACAAACCTACCACACCTTCTAATGCACAGATACTACTTGACTAGTGATGAGCGACCATGCTCGCTACTGCTCGGTGCTCGCCCGATCATCTCACTGCTCGAAATGCTCGGCACTTGCCGAGTATTTCCGGGTTGCTCGGGCGGGAACTCGGGTCCCCTCCCTGCATGTTTGGCGCTCTTTAGAGAACCAATGAACATGCAGGGATTGCCTGCCATGCACTGTAATGCCGTAACCATGTTGGTTGTGGGCATTACAGTGATTGGCTGGCCGCACAGCGTCATCAGGTATATATCAGACCTGGCGCCGCCATGCTCGTCACAGTCACTCCGGATCAGACAGTGTATGGACAGCTGCTGCTGTGTCAGGGAGAGATTTGATCGTGTATTAGATAGTATAGGGAGAAAAACCGTACATTAAGCATATCCATCTTAACAAACAGTCCTTCTGAGGACTAATCCATCTGCAGAGATATCAGGCAGGCAGTGTATATAGGCAGGCGGTGTATATAGCAGACTGCAGTGCATATAGCACAAGAGGCTCCATTCCAATTCTGCCTTCTGCTGCTGTTAGATATTTCTATACAAAGGCCCAGGTCTCAGGGGCCAGGAATACTTTTCTTTGGATCTTAATCCTCATTATTTTCTTAAAAAGCAATCCAGAGAACACCATTTTTTCTGCGCCATTTGCTTGTTGGCACTGCAGAATACAGCCAGGTCCTTTCCATATTAGAGCGCTAGAAATCCAGCTATTTAAAACTGTGTTTTCTCTGTCAAACGGATCACATATACGTTGTCAGAAAATACTGCCATTTCTGGCCTCTATTAAAAATTTCCTTTAGTGTGTAACTGAAGCAATTCACCGCAGTTTGCTGTTCAAACTACTTACCTACAGGCCAGGTAGTTAAAACTCTGTTTTCTCTATCACACGGATCACATATAAGTTCGTTCCAAACTCAGTCATTTGTAGTGAGCATGGAAGATACTATCCTCCATTTAAAATGGGCAAGGCACGTGGCAAGGGACGGGGAACTAGACGTGATGGTAATGGTGCATGCAGAGGCCGAGGACAAGGGCGTGGCCAAGCCGAAATTGTGCCACAACAAACACCCACATCTTCTCGCCTGACCTTCCTGTCCCAATTTCTAAGGGACCACAGCACACCACTATTGAACCCAGAGCAGTGTCAAAAGGTTGTTGGTTGGATAGCGGATAATGCTTCCAGTCACTTAGCCACCACCACCACCACCCTGTCTTCCACACGGTCAAGTCTCAGTAGCCGTGAGTCTGGACCGCATATTCCTCACCCTGATCCTCCTTCCTCCCACCATGCCGAGTACCCAGAGACAACTGATCCCACACTTGGACACTCTGAAGAGCTGTTCACTTTTCCATTTATAGATTCGGGCCTCTCACCTGGTCCACTTGACGCGGGGCAAGAGGAGATCGCGTCTAGCGATGCCCAAATATTTGAGCAGCCACGGTCACACGAAGGCAACGGTGGGAAAATGTCACAAGAGGTGGACGATGATGAGACACAAATGCCAGAAAGTCAGGAGGAGGACTAGGGTGCGGAAGTGGAAGACGAGGTGGTGGATGATATAGTAACTGACCCAACCTGGCAGGAGGACATGCAGAGCGAGGACAGCAGCACACAGGGGGAGGGAGGAAGAGCACCCCAACAGGCAGGAAGAAGCAGTGTGGTGGCCGCAGACAGAAGGCAGGCAACCGTTCCCCGTAACACCAACACAAAGGAAGTTGCCAGTACAACTGTTAGGTCTTCCCGAGTCTGGTTGTTTTTTAAAGACTCTGCCGATAACCCCAAAAAGGTAATTTGCACCACCTGCCAGGCCAGCATCAGCAGGGGTGGCAAAACGACCAGCCTGACCACCACCAGCATGATCAGGCACATAGCAAAGCACCCGACTTTGTGGACCGAACCCCAGGGTCCAGGAACAGTGTCTGCTGGTGGCACCATTGCTTCTTCCGCTGTTGTGCATGCAAGCCAATCCCCTGTCCATGGTGCATGCGAAGACGCCTCCTGCCCCGCACCTGTCGTTGCACACTCTCAAGTAGCAGCATCAGGAAGCACGTCCATGTCCTTGTCCCAGTGCAGCGTTCAGTTGTCCATACCCCAGTCCTTGGAATGCAAGCGCAAATATGCAGCCAACGCCCCACAGGCCACACTACTAAATTCTCACATTTCACGACTGCTTGCGCTCGAAATGTTGCCTCTTAGGCTCGAGGAGACGGAAGCATTCCGCAACCTGATGACGGTGGCTGTCCCTCGGTACTCGGTCCCCAGCCGCCACTATTGCTCCCGGTGTGCTGTCTCCGCATTACACAAGCACGTGTCTCAAAACATTAGCCGTGCTCTCAACAACGCAGTTACCGGTAAAGTCCACCTAACCACGGACACGTGGACAAGTGGTTGTGTGCAAGGACGGTACATCTTGCTGATGGCACACTGGGTTAACATAGTGGAAGCCGGGACCCAGTCGGACCTTGAGACGGAACACGTTCTCCCGACGCCAAGGATTGCAGGCCCTTGGTGAATCAGGGTTGCCCCCACGGTCTACAGCTCCTGCACCTCATCCTCCTCAGCCTCCTCCTCCTCTTCAGCCTCCATCTCCGAAATGACCACATCAGTCACAAGCTGGAAGCACTGCAGCACTGCCTCGGCCAATAGGCAACAGGCTGTGCTGAAGCTAATATGCTTAGGTGAAAAAACGCACAATGCTGAAGAGTTGTGGACAACTCTGAAAGAGCAGGCAGATCTGTGGCTCACACCGCTGGACCTACAGCCAGGCATGGTCATGTGTGACAATGGCCGGAATCTGGTGACGGCTCTGAGGCAAGGCGAGCTCATACACATACCACGCCTGGCCCATGTGCTTAACCTCGTGGTTCAGGGGTTTCTCAAATCCTACCCGGAGCTGTCTGATCTGCTTGTTAAAGTACGCCGCCTGTGTGCCCATTTTAGAAAGTCAGCTACAGCTTCCGCCGCCCTTGCAGTATTTCAGCAGCGTTTGCAGCTTCCGGCTCACAGACTGGTGTGTGATGTCCCCACGCGTTGGAACTCTACACTGCAGATGGGAAGGATTTGTGAGCAGAAGAGGGCAGTTGTTGAGTACCAGCATCAACAAGGCCGTCGGTATTCAGTTCAGACTCCACACATAAGACCTCAGGAGTGAACATGGATGTCAGTCATATGTACCATCCTCCAAAACTTTGAGGACTCTACCAAGATGGTGAGCGGCGATGACGCCATAATTAGCGTTACCATCCCGTTTCTCTGTCTTCTGAAATGCTCTCTGCTCACAATCAAAGAGGATGCATTGCAGGCAGAGCACGTTGAGATGGAGCAAGGAACCATACAGGGTGATTACACACAGCTAAGCCTCATCTCATCCCAGCGTGGATTGGGTGACAATGAGGAAGAGGAGGAGGAGGAAGGACAGGAGCTAGTTTCATGCATTATAGATGGTACTACCTGCGCAGCTGTCATACCGTCTGTTCAGCGTGGATGGCCAGAGGACAGAGAGGAGGAGGAGGAGGAGAGCATGGTCAGTCATCCTCTTGGTGAGGACACGGAAGTCTTGCCTGTTAGTAGTCTGGCACGCATGGCTGAGTTTATGTTACGCTGCCTTTCCCTTGACCCTCACGTTCTCAAAATTTTGGGTGACAGTCATTACTGGTTGGTGACACTTCTAGACCCACGCTACAAAAAACCAGGGGAGGAGTCCTGAGGAGATAATTTGCATATTCCCACTGCATTTTGGGGTAAGTGAAGAGTCTCCGCGAGCTCAAAGAACACTGGATTTTGGCTGTTGGAGCTGAAAAGAGGACATCGGTAAACCAGGGGAGGAGTCCTGAGGAGATAATTTGCATATTCCCACTGCATTTTGGGGTAAGTGAAGAGTCTCCGCGAGCTCAAAGAACACTGGATTTTGGCTGTTGGAGCTGAAAAGAGGACATCGGTAAACCGCGCGCCGGGCTTTTTTCACTGTTTTCAGAACATTAACAGTAAGAACATGGAAGAGTCCAGGAGCCATTTGGTGAGCTGCATATCCTGCTACATGTTCACAGACTTGCCAGTGGAAAAGCCAAACTTCACATGCCAGAAATGCAAGCTTGTGTCCCTGTTGGAGGAAAAGTTGCGAAATCTAGAAGAGAGGTTAACTACCTTGAAAATCATTAAGGAAGGTGAAGAGTTCTTAGACAGAGCAGAATTATCTCTTCATGATTCAGAAAGAGAAGAAATTCGAACTGCACCTGATGAAACAGAGGAATGGAAGCATGTGACCCACAGAAGCAGGAGGATCGAGAGGCAGTCAGCACCCATACTGCTCAGGAACCAGTACCAGGCTCTCACGCAGGAGAACCATGAAGAAATACCGCAAAATAAGACTTTGCCAGCAATGAATAACCTTGTAAGCCCTCAGAATCCTCCTGGATGGAGAAAGAAGAATGTTGTGAAGAAAAAACGGAGAGTGGTGGTCATGGGGGATTCCCTGCTAAGAGGAACAGAGGCCGCTATCTGCAGACCAGACATAACCTCAAGAGAAATGTGCTGTCTTCCAGGAGCAAAAATTAAAGATGTGTCTGACAGGATATCAAGACTCTTCAGACCTACAGATCACTACCCATTCCTGCTAATACATGTGGGGACAAATGACACCGCAAGAAAGGACCTGGAAACCATCTGCAGTGACTTTGAAGACTTAGGCAAGAAAGTGAAAGAATTGGGAGCGCAGGTGGTCTTCTCATCCATCCTCCCAGTGGATGGCCATGGAACAATGAGGTGGAATAAGATTCTACAGGTGAACAACTGGCTACGTCGATGGTGCCGTCAACAAGGATTTGGATTTCTGGATCACGGAATGAATTACCTATACGATGGACTACTTGCTAGAGATGGGGTGCACCTTACGAAGACTGGAAAACGTTTATTTGGAAGTCGCCTTGCTACACTCATCAGGAGAGCTTTAAACTAGAACAATGTGGGAAGGGAAGCAAAAGGCCAGAAAAAGCCATACAGCTGACAAATACTATTGAGATCTCTGCTACTGGAAGTGGAAAGGAAGAACAAAGACAAAACAATTTAAATAATAAAAATATGGGAGGAAGAGAAACCAATCACAAACTAAAATGTTTTTATACAAATGCACAAAGCATGGGCAACAAACAAGGAGAATTAGAACTACTAATGCAGGAAAAGGAATATGATGTCATTGGAATCACTGAAACTTGGTGGGACGATACACATGATTGGAATACAAGGCTAAAAGGATACAACTTATTTGCAAGAAACAGACTTGATAAACGAGGAGGAGGTGTCGCATTGTATGTTAGAAAAGCGTATATCTGCACAGAGATTGAAGCTTCAGAGACTGGGAGTTCTGTGGAAACTGTTTGGGTAAGAATACAAGGAGAGAACAACGGAAAGGACACCATTGTAGGCATTTACTACAGGCCACCTGGGCAAGCTGAAGATATGGATGAACTCTTTATGTATCAAATGACCAAGTTCTCCAAAAAATATGACGTAGTGGTCATGGGAGATTTCAACTATCCAGACATTTGTTGGGAATCTCTCTCAAGTAAAACTAACAGGTCAAGCAAATTCTTATCCTCTCTTGCTGACAACTTTATCTTCCAAAAGGTAGGGGAGAAAACAAGGGGATCTGCTACTTTGGATCTAATCCTTATAAACAGGGAGGAAATGGTTGAGGAGGTAAAGGTGGCTGGGACCCTAGGAGGCAGCGATCATGCTATTATAGAATTTTGGATAACTAGAGGAGGAAGACAGGTGAAGACTCAAACTTCAAGGTTAGATTTTAGAAAGGCAGATTTTAAGAGACTCAGAAAGAGAATAGGAGGGATCCAATGGCTGGATGTCCTTAAGGACAAAAATGTCCAGGAAGGATGGGAAATTTTTAAAAATGAGATTCTCAAAGCACAATCGTTAACAATCCCGAAAAGTAGGAAGAATGGGAAGCATTTAAGGAAACCAGGATGGATGAACACAGAACTTAAACACATGCTAAAAAGAAAGAAAGAAATGTTTATTAAATGGAAAGAGGGAGGCATATCTAAAGAAGATTATAATGCAGTCTGCAGATCCTGTAGGGCACGTATCAGGTTAGCTAAAGCTGACAATGAATTAAGGCTTGCAAGAGATGTCAAAAGCAATAAAAAAGGATTTTGGGGGTATGTCAAAAGTAAAAGAAAAGTCAAAGATGCTATAGGATTTTTACAGGATGAAAATGGAGAAATGGTAAGAGAGGATGTTGAGAAGGCCGAACTTTTTAACTCCTATTTTGCATCTGTTTTCTCTCAGAAAGAAAATGTAACATCAACTAATCTTCACTGTCCTTTTAAAGGAATAGAGGAATCCAAGTTATCTGTAAACAGAAAGATTGTGAGGGAATATTTAGCTAACATAAATGAGTTCAAGTCTCCAGGTCCAGATGAATTACACCCCAGAGTACTGAAGGAGATCGTAGAAGAAATTTTAGAACCACTCTCCATAATCTTTGAAAATTCTTGGAGAACAGGAGAAGTCCCAGAAGACTGGAGAAGAGCAAATGTTGTTCCTATCTTCAAAAAGGGGAAGAAGGTGGACCCAGGGAACTATAGGCCGGTGAGTCTGACTTCTATACCAGGAAAGATCTTTGAACAAATTATTAAACAACATGTATGTAAGTACCTGGATAAGAATGAAGTGATTAACCAGAGTCAGCATGGGTTTGTAACTAACAAGTCATGTCAGACTAACTTAATTTCCTTCTATGACAGAATCACTGACTGGGTGGATCAGGGAAATGCTGTAGATATAGTATATCTTGACTTCAGCAAAGCATTTGACAAAGTATCTCACACCATCCTTATTGAAAAAATGACCAAGTATGCAATGGACCAGGCAACTGTTAGGTGGATTCATAACTGGCTTAGTGATCGGACTCAAAGGGTGGTTGTAAATGGCTTCACATCCAGCTGGATGAATGTCTCAAGTGGGGTACCACAGGGCTCCGTCCTGGGACCTGTATTGTTCAACATCTTTATCAATGATTTAGATGAAGGAATTGAGGGTAAACTGATTAAATTTGCTGATGACACAAAGCTAGGAGGGATAGCTAATACTAGAGAAGAGAGAGGGAAGATTCAAAAAGACCTAAATAAACTGGAGCAGTGGGCAGCAACCAACAGAATGGTTTTTAACAGGGAAAAATGCAAAGTACTACATCTGGGCAATAAAAATGAAAAAAGTATATACAGAATGGGAGGAATAGAGCTAAGCAACAGTACATGTGAAAAAGACTTAGGTATACTAATAGATCATAGACTGAACATGAGTCAACAGTGTGATGCAGCAGCAAAAAAGGCAAATACAATTCTGGGATGTATTAACAGAAGCATACAGTCTAGATCACGTGAAGTCATTATCGGTCTTTACTCCTCTTTGGTCAGACCTCATCTGGAATACTGTGTACAGTTTTGGGCACCACATTTTAAAAAAGACATAGACAAACTGGAGCAAGTTCAGAGAAGAGCGACCAGAATGGTGACTGGTCTGCAAACCATGTCCTATGAGGAACGGTTGCAGGATTTGGGAATGTTTAGCTTGCAAAAAAGAAGACTGAGAGGAGACTTAATAGCTGTCTACAAATATGTCAAGGGCTGTCACATTGTAGAAGGATCATCTTTATTCTCATTTGCACAAGGAAAGACTAGAAGCAATGGGATGAAACTAAATGGGAGGAGACACAGATTAGATATTAGAAAAAACTTTTTGACAGTTAGGGTGATTAATGAGTGGAACAGGCTGCCACGAGAGGTGGTGAGTTCCCCTTCAATGGACGTCTTCAAACAGAGGCTGGACAGAAATCTGTCTGAGATGATTTAGTGAATCCTGCTTTGAGCAGGGGGTTGGACCAGATGACCCAGGAGGTCCCCTCCAACTCTACCATTCTATGATTCTATGATTCTATGATTCTACAAGGAGAACTTTATATCTCTTATTCCTGAGGCGGACAGGTGTACAAAAATGGTGCAGTACCAGAAGGCCCTTGTTGCGGAACTATTAAAAGAATTCCCATCTGAAAACGCTGGCGGCAGAGGGCACACTTCGTTGGACAACCAAGGAATACAGGCGAGAGAGACACAACTTCAATCCAGCAGAGGAAGGGGAACACTGTCAAAGTTCTGGGAGAGTTTTCTCAGACCCTCCCATCGCACAGGCCCTGAGGCGGGGGGTACTCTCACAAGGAGTGCAAAGTTTGGGAAGATGCTGAGGGAGTACCTTGCCGACCGTACCAACGTCCTCAGTGATTCCTCTGTGCCATATAATTATTGGGTATCCAAGCTGGATACGTGGAATGAACTGGCTCTCTATGCCTTGGAGGTCCTGGCCTGCCCTGCCGCCAGCGTTTTATCAGAGCGGGTTTTTAGTGCCGCTGGTGGAATTATAACTGATACGCGCATCCGCCTGTCAACTGAAAATGCTGACAGGCTGACTCTTATAAAAATGAACAGGGGCTGGATTGGGCCAGACTTCTCAACACCACCGAATGATAGCAGCGTAACATAAACTCAAATCCAGTGTCTTTTTTTAGGAGGTGTATTCCCATGCACCTTGTAACGGGTCTGGGAGGTGGAACCTCTGAGCTACTATACAAAGGGGCAGTCCTTGTAAGGAAGCGGGTGGCTCCCAGGGAAGGCGGGCAGGTAGACACGGCAAGTGACAGGAACAGTCTCTGGGTAGAAGGGCAGGTGGTCACGGCAAGTGACGGGTAAAGTCTCTTGACAGGCGGGTGGTCACGGCAAGTGACAGCAGGGTAAGAGTCTCTAGACAGGCAGGTGGTCACGGCAAGTGACGGCAAAGCCTCCAGGTAGGCTAGCAGGCGGGTAGCAGGTGAGCGCTCCCAGGTGAGCAGGTAAGAGTCTCTCGGCTGGCTGGCAGGTGGTCACGGCAAGTGACGGCAGAGCCTCCAGGTAGGCTAGCTGGCGGGTAGCAGGTGAGCGCTGCCAGGTGAGCGGGTAAGAGTCTCTCGGCTGGCTGGTAGGTGGTCTCAGGCAGGTATCAGGCAGGTGCTTCCTGATCCGCAGGCGGACTGGTCCATAGACAGACTGGCGGATGCTGGTAGACAGACTGTCGGACCGCAGGGAATGCAAGCAGGTAGACAGAGCTGGAAAACAGACTGGCAACGGGACCTGAGGGCTGAAGCAGAGGTGAAAGGCTTTGCAACAACTTTGCTCAGGCACCTCCATTTTGGAGGAGGTGCCTTATATATGGGAGCTCCACCGGCAATTGGCCGGGGACTCCTTAGGACGACGTGCGCGGCCCCTTTAAGAGAGAGGGAGCGCGCGCGCGCCCTAAGGACAGTACCCGGGAAGCGGCGAGCGCTGCCAGTAGCGCAGGAAGAGGGTGCCGAGGACGGAGCAGGGAGGTGAGAGGAACGGCGTCTCTGCCTAGCAGGAGGCAGGGACGCCGACGCTACAGTACCCCCCCTTTAGGCCCCCCCTTTTTTAGGCCGGAGAGAAATTTATCAAGGATGAGCGGGTCAGGGATGTTCTCCCGGGGCTCCCACGTTCTCTCCTCAGGACCAAACCCCTTCCAATCCACTAGAAAAAAGGTCTTTCCTCTTACCCTTTTGGTGGCCAGAATGCTCTCTACCTCAAACTCGTCTTCAGCGGAAACCGGAGCAGGAGGCGTACCTGTAGACTTGGAAAAAGAGTTAAGTACCACAGGTTTGAGGAGAGATACATGGAAGGAGTTAGGGATCCGCAAGTTGGCCGGGAGTTTCAATTTATAGGCCACCGGGTTGATTTGTTTGATAACTTCCAGTGGGCCGATGAACCGAGGCCCTAACTTGTAGGTAGGAATCTTGAGCCGGACATACTTGGACGAGAGCCAGACTTTATCTCCAGGACGGAATTGGGGCGGATCAGGTTTCTGTCAATTATCAAAGACAATTATTTGTCACAACTTGTGCAGGAACCAACTAGAGGGACGGCCCTTTTACACTTAATATTAACTAACAGGCCAGACAGAATAACTGAGGTGCAGGTCGGGGGGCACCTGGGAAATAGTGACCACAACATTATACAATTCCACATGTGCTTCAGTAGGGTGCCCAGCAAGGGAGTCACAAAAACACTGAACTTCAGGAGGGCAAAGCTAAGAGATGCCCTTCACCTTATAGACTGGGATAGTATCTTTAGTAATAGGAGCACGGATAGAAAATGGGAAATTTTCAAAACAGTCCTACATAGTCACTGTAGAAGGTACATACCTTATGGGAATAAAAGGGCTAGGAATAGGAGGAAGCCAATGTGGCTACATAAGGAAGTCAAGAGGGCAATGAAAAACAAAAAAAGGGCTTTCGGTAAACTTAAACAAGAAGGCAGCGAGGAAGCGCTAATATCTAATAGGGAAAAAAACAAAATCTGTAAGAAACAAATAAGAATAGCAAAAGAGGAGACAGAGAGACTAATTGCCAAGGAAAGTAAAACGAATCCCAAACTGTTCTTTAACTATATAAACAGTAAATGGATTAAAACTGATGGAGTTGGCCCATTGAAAAATAACCTGGGTAAAATCATAGAGGGCGATGAGGGTAAAGCAAACCTACTCAATAGCTTCTTCTCCACTGTTTTCACAAAAGAAAACAATTTATCGGAGGAAATGCAGAGTGATAAAGTAAACCCTCCGCTAAATATCACCCACCTAACCCAGGAGGAAGTTCAGAAACGCCTAAATAATATCAAAATAGACAAGTCACCAGGCCCAGATGGCATACACCCCCGGGTACTAAAAGAATTAAGTAATGTGATAGACAGACCGCTGTATCTTATATTCAAGCACTCTTTATGGACAGGGACTGTCCCACTAGACTGGCGCCAAGCAAATGTGGTACCAATATTCAAAAAGGGGTCTAAAAGTGACCCTGGGAACTATAGACCAGTCAGCTTAACGTCTGTTGTGGGTAAATTGTTTGAAGGATTTCTTAGAGATGCTATTGTAGAATATCTTAATGATAATAACTGTCTAACTGTAACGGGTCTGGGAGGCGGAACCTCTTGGCTACAATTAAAGGGGGCGGTCCTTGTAAGGGAGCGGGTGGCGACCAGGCAGGTAGTCACAGGAGGTGACCAGGACAGTCTCTGGGTGTACGGGCAGGAGGACACGGTAGGTGATCGGGGCAGTCTCTGGATAAAGGGTAGGTACGACCTGTGATGGCTGAACCTCCAGGTAGGCTAGCAAGGCAGATGGAGAATGTGTGCTCCCAGGTGAGCAAGCGAGAGTCTCTGGAATAGCAGGTGGTCACAGCACGTGACGGCGGAGCCTCCAGGTAGGCAAGCAGGCAGGTAACGGAGAAGCGCTCCCAGGTGAGCGGGCAAGAGTCTCAGGAATAGCTGGTGGTCACAGCACGTGACAGCGGAGCCTCCGGGCAGGCAAGCAGGCAGGTAGCGGAGAAGCGCTCCCAGGTGAGCGGGCAAGAGTCTGGAGTAGCTGGTGGTCACAGCACGTGACAGCGGAGCCTCCGGGCAGGCAAGCAGGCAGGTAGCGGAGAAGCGCTCCCAGGTGAGCAGGCAAGAGTCTGGAGTAGCTGGTGGTCACAGCACGTGACAGCGGAGCCTCCGGGCAGGCAAGCAGGCAGGTAGCGGAGAAGCGCTCCCAGGTGAGCAGGCAAGAGTCTGGAGTAGCTGGTGGTCACAGCACGTGACAGCGGAGCCTCCGGGCTGGCAAGCAGGCAGGTAACGGAGAAGCGCTCCCAGGTGAGCGGGCAAGCTGGTCCATAGACAGACTGACCGGAGTTGTAAGGCAGACCGTCGGACCTCAGGCAAGCAGGCAGGTAGCTGAGGTGCGCTCCCAGGTGAGCGGGCAGGCTGGTCCTTAGACAGACTGACAGGAGTAGTAAGGCAGACCGTCGGACCTCAGACTAGCAGACAGGTAGCAAGTAATCAGGCAGGAATCTGACAGGTAACTGGCAACGGGACCTGAGGGCTGAAGCACAGGTGAGACACAGGTGCAAACAACATTGCTCGGGCACCTCCATTTTGGAGGAGGTGCCTTATATATGATGAAGTCCTCCGGCCATTGGCCGGGGACTCCTTAGGACGGCGCTCACGGCCCCTTTAAGAGGAGGGGAGCGCGCGCGCGCGCGCCCTAAGCACAGGGGCCGGGAAGGAGCGCGCGCTGAGAGCAGAGCGGGAGGAGGACGCCGGGAAGGAGCGCGCGCTGACAGCAGAGCGGGAGAGGGACGCCGGGCACGGGGCAGAGCGGTGAGGGGAGCAGCGTCCCTGCCTAGCAGAGGGCAGGGACGCCGGCACTACAGTACCCCCCCCTTTAGGCCCCCCCTTTTTTAGGCCAGACAGAAATTTAGCTAGGATGAGAGGGGCATGGATGTTCTCCCGGGGCTCCCACGTTCTCTCCTCAGGACCAAACCCCTTCCAATCTACCAGAAAAAAGGTCTTTCCTCTTACCCTTTTGGTGGCAAGAATGTTCTCTACCTCAAACTCGTCCTCAGCAGAAACCGGAGCAGGAGGCGTACCTGTAGACTTGGAAAAAGAGTTAAGTACCACAGGTTTGAGGAGAGATACATGGAAGGAGTTAGGGATCCGTAAGTTGGCCGGGAGTTTCAATTTATAGGCCACCGGGTTGATCTGACTGGTGACCTCCAGAGGTCCGATGAACCGAGGCCCTAACTTGTAAGAGGGTATCTTGAGTCGAACATATTTAGATGAGAGCCAGACCTTATCTCCTGGACGAAATTGAGGAGGATCCAGGCGTTTTTTGTCAGCGTGTCTTTTCATCCGCTCGGACGACTGAAGGAGTGCGGATCGGGTACTCTCCCAAATGGAGGAAAATTTGCTAACGAGAGATTCCGCAGCCGGGTTGTCCACCGAGGTGGAGACAGGAAAAGGAATCCGAGGATGCTGACCAAAGACTACAAAAAACGGGGATTTGGAGGAGGATTCGCTCTCGTGATTATTGTAAGAGAACTCGGCCCATGGTAGGAGATCCACCCAGTCAGAATGGTGGGCATTAACGAAGTGCCGGAGGTAACTGGTCAGGTTCTGATTGATCCGCTCCACTTGACCATTGGACTGTGGGTGGTAAGCGGAAGAGAAGTCCAGGGTGACGTCTAGTAGTTTACAAGTGGCTCTCCAGAAGCGTGAGGTGAACTGTACCCCACGATCCGACACGATGTGGAGGGGCAGGCCATGAAGACGGAAGATGTGACGAATAAAGTCTCTAGCTAGCTCGGGTGCAGACGGGAGGCCTGGCAGGGGAACGAAATGAGCCATCTTGGAGAAGCGGTCAGCGACCACCCAAATGACCGTACAACCGGCAGAGAGTGGGAGGTCAGTTATGAAGTCCATTGCAATATGCTGCCAGGGGGCAGCAGGTACTGGGAGCGGAAGGAGGCGACCGGCTGGCAGATGTCTCGGAACCTTGTTGCGGGCGCAGGACACACAGGCAGAAACAAAGTCTATTACATCCTTGTGCAGGGTAGGCCACCAGTAGTGCCGGGAAATAAGCTGGAGGGTCTTCTTCTGACCAGCGTGGCCAGCCAGTTTAGACGAGTGACCCCAGTGAAGGATCTTCTCCCGATCAGGTACTGATACGAACGTCTTTCCGGGAGGGAGACGATTTAGACTCACGGGAGCCACCTGCATTACTCTGGCGGGATCGATGATGTGTTTCGGATCTTCCTCGAGATCAGATACCAGAAAGGATCGAGACAAGGCGTCCGCCTTGACGTTTTTGTCAGCCGGGCGAAAATGAAGGACAAAATCAAAACGAGCAAAAAACAAGGACCACCAGGCTTGGCGCGGGTTAAGTCTCTGGGCATGCTGGAGGTAAGCCAAGTTCTTGTGGTCAGTGTAAATTATTACCGGGTGAAGAGCCCCCTCAAGCAGGTAACGCCACTCCTCCAATGCCAGTTTGATGGCCAATAACTCTCGATCTCCTATGGAATAATTGCGCTCAGAGGAGGAGAAGAGTTTAGAGAAGAAGCCGCAAGTTACCATCCTCCCGGAAGAAGATTTTTGAGTAAGTACCGCTCCAGCTCCAGAGGAGGAGGCGTCCACTTCCAGGAAGAACTGCTTGTTGCCGTCCGGGCGATGCAGCACCGGGGCGGAAGAGAAGGCCTGTTTTAAGGAAAGAAAGGCTTCTTCTGCTTCGGGCGGCCACTCTTTGGGATTAGTACCCTTACGGGTGAGCGCGGAAATTGGGGCAGTCCGGGAAGAGAAGTGTGGTATGAAGAGGCGGTAGTAGTTGGCGAAGCCCAGGAACCGCTGAATGGCCTTCAACCCCTCCGGTCGGGGCCATTTCTCGATGGCAGACAGTTTCTCTGGATCCATTCGTAGGCCGGTCTGAGAAATAATGTAGCCCAAAAACGGAAGCGAGGTCTGCTCAAAGAGGCACTTCTCGTATTTAGCGAAGAGGTGATTCTGCCTGAGCCTGAGCAGGACCTGACGAACGTCCCTCCGGTGAGTCTGGAGATCCGGAGAGAAGACCAAGATGTCATCCAGGTACACCACTACGCAGGAGTAGAGAAGGTCCCGGAAGATGTCATTGACCAACTCTTGAAAGACGGCAGGAGCGTTACAGAGACCAAAGGGCATTACCAGGTATTCATAGTGGCCGTCCCGGGTGTTGAATGCCGTCTTCCATTCATCCCCTTGACGGATACGAACCAGGTTGTACGCCCCACGGAGGTCTAGTTTGGTGAAGATTCTAGCCCCCCTCAGACGATCAAATAATTCTGGAATGAGCGGAAGGGGGTACTTATTCTTCACCGTGATCTGGTTTAGGCCTCTATAGTCTATACAGGGACGGAGAGAGCCGTCCTTCTTTTTGACGAAAAAGAAGCCTGCTCCCGCCGGGGAGGTAGATTTCCGGATGAATCCCCTGGCCAGATTCTCCTCAATATATTCGGACATCGACCGGGTCTCAGCAGCGGATAAAGGATAAATACGCCCACGGGGAGGAGTAGTACCGGGTAACAGGTCGATGGGACAGTCGTATGGTCTATGAGGGGGTAATGTCTCTGCCTCCTTTTTATTAAAGACATCAGCATAAGACCAATAAGGAATTGGAAGTCCAGGTAGATTAGCTGGGGTAGGAGAGGGACGGACGGGATGGACGGGAACCAGGCAGGTCTTATGACAGTCTTGTCCCCAGCGAAGGACTTCTCCGGTTTGCCAGTCAAGCACGGGTGCATGTTTCTGGAGCCAAGGCAGACCTAGCAAGAGGGCGTGAGAGAGTCCAGGCAGAACATGAAAGGAGATACTTTCAGAATGCAGCATTCCCACCTGCAGAGTAATGGATTCGGTGATGAGTTGGATGGGGCGTGGTAAGAGCCCCCCATCCACGGCAGCCACAGACAAGGGTACAGCCAGAGGTTTGGTGGGGATGCGGTATTTCTCTACCAGGGACTGTGAAATAAGATTCCCGGCTGCTCCAGAGTCCAGTTGGGCTAGTTCGAAATAACGGTTCTCCCCGTAGACGATTGAAACTGACAACAGCAGGGATGGAGAGGATTTATTCTTGTCTAGGTGGACCTCTCTGAGCGAACCTAGACACAGGCGTTTCCCGACCTCTCCGGGCAGGCACGGATCCGGTGCTCCTTACTGCCACAGTAGAAGCAGGTCCCCTCGGCACGGCGTAAGTCCTGACGGGTCTTGACCATCTTGGTCTGGTCGACCTGCATAGGCTCAGGAGGGTGTACCTGGTTAGAGACAGAAGGAGTGACGGGTTTCTGAAAAGTAGGAGCTAGACGTGGTAACCTCCTCTCACGGGTGACCTCTCTGGCACGCTCCTGGAACCGTAGGTCAATCCGGGTGGCAAGAGTTATTAAGTCATCGAGAGTGGTAGGAATGTCCCGACCGGCAAGTTCATCTTTAATACGGCCGGACAGACCCTCCCAGAAGACGGAAACCAGAGCGTCGTTATCCCAAGCCAGCTCCGAGGCAAGGGTACGGAACCGTATGGCATATTGGCCCACGGTGAGACTCTCCTGACGGAGGCGTAGCAACGATGATGCAGATGAGGTCTTCCGTCCGGGTTCGTCGAAGACTTTCCGGAAAGCCGTGAGAAAAGCAGGCAAGTTGGACACCAGGGGGTCTCCTCTCTCCCATAGAGGATTTAGCCAGGCCAGGGCCTCCCCGGTGAGATGGGACATGATGAAGGCAATTTTGGCCCGGTCGGAGTTAAACTGGTGGGACAAAAGTTCAAAGTGCAGGGTGCACTGATTTAAGAAGCCCCGAGCCTGGACGGAGTCGCCTCCGAAGCGAGGAGGTGCAGAAAGCCGGGGTCCGGGGTAGGATACCATGGTATTAGTGGGCAGCGGAGCTGCCGGATTGCAAGATATGGCACTGGCGGAGGTTGTTGGTGGATCAGACAGAGTGTTCAGGCGAGTATTGACATTCCGCAGGTGACCCAGGATGGACTCCTGTTGGGACCTCTGACGGGACAGTTCAAGACAGAGGTCCGAGAGCGAGGGAGCTTGGGTGCCACCGGGTTCCATGGCCCGAGCAAACTGTAACGGGTCTGGGAGGCGGAACCTCTGGGCTACAATACAAGGGGGCGGTCCTTGTAAGGGAGCGGGTGGCGACCAGGCAGGTAGTCACAGGAGGTGACCAGGACAGTCTCTGGGTGTACGGGCAGGAGGACACGGCAAGTGATCGGGGCAGTCTCTGGATAAAGGGTAGGTACGACCTGTGATGGCTGAACCTCCAGGTAGGCTAGCAAGGCAGATGGAGAATGTGTGCTCCCAGGTGAGCAAGCGAGAGTCTCTGGAATAGCAGGTGGTCACAGCACGTGACGGCGGAGCCTCCAGGTAGGCAAGCAGGCAGGTAACGGAGAAGCGCTCCCAGGTGAGCGGGCAAGAGTCTCAGGAATAGCTGGTGGTCACAGCACGTGACAGCGGAGCCTCCGGGCAGGCAAGCAGGCAGGTAGCGGAGAAGCGCTCCCAGGTGAGCGGGCAAGAGTCTGGAGTAGCTGGTGGTCACAGCACGTGACAGCGGAGCATCCGGGCAGGCAAGCAGGCAGGTAGCGGAGAAGCGCTCCCAGGTGAGCAGGCAAGAGTCTGGAGTAGCTGGTGGTCACAGCACGTGACAGCGGAGCCTCCGGGCAGGCAAGCAGGCAGGTAGCGGAGAAGCGCTCCCAGGTGAGCAGGCAAGAGTCTGGAGTAGCTGGTGGTCACAGCACGTGACAGCGGAGCCTCCGGGCTGGCAAGCAGGCAGGTAACGGAGAAGCGCTCCCAGGTGAGCGGGCAAGCTGGTCCATAGACAGACTGACCGGAGTTGTAAGGCAGACCGTCGGACCTCAGGCAAGCAGGCAGGTAGCTGAGGTGCGCTCCCAGGTGAGCGGGCAGGCTGGTCCTTAGACAGACTGACAGGAGTAGTAAGGCAGACCGTCGGACCTCAGACTAGCAGACAGGTAGCAAGTAATCAGGCAGGAATCTGACAGGTAACTGGCAGGTAACTGGCAACGGGACCTGAGGGCTGAAGCACAGGTGAGACACAGGTGCAAACAACATTGCTCGGGCACCTCCATTTTGGAGGAGGTGCCTTATATATGATGAAGTCCTCCGGCCATTGGCCGGGGACTCCTTAGGACGGCGCTCACGGCCCCTTTAAGAGGAGGGGAGCGCGCGCGCGCGCGCCCTAAGCACAGGGGCCGGGAAGGAGCGCGCGCTGAGAGCAGAGCGGGAGGAGGACGCCGGGAAGGAGCGCGCGCTGACAGCAGAGCGGGAGAGGGACGCCGGGCACGGGGCAGAGCGGTGAGGGGAGCAGCGTCCCTGCCTAGCAGAGGGCAGGGACGCCGGCACTACACTAACTCCATATCAACATGGATTCATGAGGGATCGCTCCTGCCAAACAAACCTGATCGCCTTCTACGAGGAGGTGAGCTCACAGCTGGACCGGGGAGAGTCAGTGGATGTTGTATACCTTGACTTCTCCAAAGCGTTTGATACCGTTCCACACAAAAGGTTGGTATATAAAATGCGAATGCTTGGTCTGGGGGATAATGTGTGCAAGTGGGTAAATAGCTGGCTGAGTGATAGAAAGCAGAGGGTGGTTATCAATGGAGTAAGCTAAGGGTGTGTCAGGGTTACTAGCGGGGTGCCTCAAGGGTCTGTCTTGGGCCCTATATTATTTAATATATTTATTAATGATCTAGTGGAAGGGTTGCATAGTAAAATAGCAATATTTGCAGATGATACTAAACTTTGTAAAGTAGTTAATACAGATGAGGATAGGGCACAGCTACAGGAGGATTTAGATAAATTGGGGAGTTGGGCCAAAAAATGGCAAATGGGGTTCAATGCCGATAAATGTAAGGTCATGCACATGGGAAAGAAAAACAGCAGTCACCCATACATATTAAATGGGAAACCGTTGGGGAAATCTGACATGGAGGAGGACCTGGGCGTCTTGGTTAATAGCAAATTAAATTGGAGTGCCCAGTGTCAGGCAGCAGCTGCGAAGGGAAATAGAGTCATGGCATGCATCAGAAGAGGAATAGGGGCATATGATGAGAACATTGTTCTTCCTCTGTATAAAGCGCTGGTAAGGCCGCACTTAGAATATTGTGCACAGTTCTGGGCTCCGGTGCACAGGAAAGACATATTGGAGCTAGAGATGGTACAAAGGAGGGCAACTAAGGTCATAAAGGGAATGGAGGGACTAGAATACCCAGAGAGGTTGTCAAAATTAGGCCTATTTACGTTGGAAAAGAGAAGGCTTAGGGGAGACCTCATAAACATGTATAAATACATCAGGGGGCAGTACAGAGATCTCTCCCATGACCTGTTTATACCAAGGATGGTGACAAAGACGAGGGGGCACACTATGCGTCTGGAGGAAAGGAGGTTACCGCACCAGCATAGAAGGGGATTCTGTACGGTCAGAGCCGTGAGACTCTGGAACTCTCTGGGAGAGGAAGTGGTGATGTCCAACTCACTTAATGAGTTCAAGAGAGGCCTGGACGCCTTTCTTGAGAACAATAAAATTACATCTTATGCTTAGTTAATTAATCCAGGGATTTAATCTGACTGCCAGATTGGTGTCGGGAAGTGAATTTTTCCTCAATGATGTAAATTGGCCTATACCGCATGTTTTTTTGTTTTTTTTGCCTTCCCCTGGATCAACGCTGCGTAATAGCTGCAGTGCACAAGAAATAGGCTGAACTGGATGGACGCTTGTCTTTTTTCTGCCTTATAAACTATGTAACTATGTCTTTTGTCAGCCTGTTTCTTCATCCGCTCGGAGGACTGAAGAAGTGAAGATCTGGTACTCTCCCAAATGGAGGAGAATTCGCTAGCAAGAGATTTCGCAGCCGGATTATCCACCGAGGCGGAGACGGGAAACGGGATCCGAGGATGTTGACCGTAGACAATAAAAAACGGGGATTTGGAGGAAGACTCGCTCTCGTGATTATTATAGGAAAATTCGGCCCACGGTAAAAGATCCACCCAGTCGGAATGGTGGGCATTAACAAAGTGCCGGAGGTAACTGGTTAAAATTTGGTTGATCCGCTCTACTTGACCATTGGACTGTGGGTGATAAGCAGAGGAGAAGTCCAAGGTGACCCCCAGCAGTTTACACATGGCTCTCCAGAAGCGAGAGGTGAACTGAACTCCTCGGTCGGATACGATGTGGAGAGGGAGACCATGAAGACGGAAAATATGATGGATAAAGTATTTAGCCAATTCAGATGCAGACGGAAGACCCGGCAGGGGAATGAAGTGAGCCATCTTAGAGAAGCGGTCAGCGACCACCCAAATGACCGTACAACCAGCAGAGACAGGGAGATCCGTTATAAAGTCCATGGCTATATGCTGCCACGGGGCAGCAGGTATGGGAAGAGGCAGAAGGCGGCCGGCTGGCAGATGTTTAGGAACCTTGTTGCGGGCGCAGGACGCACAGGATGAGACAAAGTCTATTACGTCCTTGTGCAGGGTAGGCCACCAGTAATGCCGGGTAATAAGCAGGAGGGTCTTTTTCTGGCCAGCATGGCCAGCTAGCATAGACGAATGGATCGGGACAAGGTATCAGCTTTGATATTTTTGTCTGCCGGGCGAAAATGAAGAATGAAATCAAAGCGGGCGAAGAACAAGGACCACCGGGCTTGGCGCGGGTTAAGTCTTTGGGCACTCTGGAGATAAGCCAAGTTTTTGTGATCCGTGTAGATAATTACTGGGTGAAGAGCCCCCTCGAGCAGGTAACGCCACTCCTCCAGTGCCAACTTAATGGCTAACAATTCTCGGTCTCCTATAGAATAATTGCGCTCAGATGAGGAGAAGAGTTTGGAGAAGAAGCCGCAGGTTACCATTCTTCCAGATGACGACTTCTGGGTGAGCACCGCTCCGGCTCCAGAGGAGGAAGCGTCTACTTCTAAGAAGAATTGTTTGTTGCTGTCCGGACAGTGCAGCACAGGAGCGGAGGAGAAAGCTTGTTTCAAAGACAGGAAGGCCTCCTCTGCCTCGGGCGGCCATTCTTTGGGATTAGCGCCCTTACGGGTGAGCGCAGAGATAGGGGTAGTCCGGGAAGAGAAGTGCGGAATGAAGAGGCGGTAGTAGTTGGCGAAGCCCAGGAACCGCTGGATAGCCTTCAACCCCTCCGGTCGGGGCCACTTCTGAATGGCAGAAAGTTTCTCAGGATCCATTCGTAGACCGGTCTGAGAGATGATGTAGCCTAGAAATGGAAGCGAGGTCTGCTCAAAGAGGCACTTCTCAAATTTTGCGTAGAGGTGGTTTTGCCTGAGCCTGAGCAGGACCTGACGAACGTCCCTCCGGTGTGTAGGGAGATCCGGAGAGAAGACCAAGATGTCGTCCAGGTATACCACCACGCAGGAGTAGAGAAGGTCATGGAAGATATCATTGACCAACTCTTGAAAGACGGCGGGAGCATTACAGAGACCGAAGGGCATTACGAGGTATTCATAATGGCCGTCCCGGGTGTTGAATGCCGTCTTCCATTCTTCCCCCTGACGGATACGAACCAGGTTATAGGCCCCACGGAGATCCAGCTTGGTGAAGATTCGAGCACCCCTCAGACGGTCAAATAATTCAGGAATGAGCGGAAGGGGGTATTTATTCTTCACCGTGATCTGGTTAAGGCCTCTATAGTCTATGCAGGGACGGAGTGAGCTGTCCTTCTTTTTAACGAAGAAGAAGCCTGCTCCCGCCGGGGAGGTAGATTTCCGGATAAATCCCCGGGCCAGGTTCTCCTCGATATATTCAGACATGGACCGGGTCTCAGCAGCGGACAAAGAGTAGATACGCCCTCGGGGCGGAGTAGCGCCAGGTACCGAGTCGATAGGGCAATCGTATGGTCTATGAGGAGGTAATGTCTCTGTTTCTTTTTATTAAAGACATCAGCATAAGACCAATAGGGTACTGGCAGGCCGGGTAGATTGGCTGGGGGAGGAGAAGGACGGGCAGGACGAACGGGAACTAAACAAGTCTTATGGCAGTCCTGTCCCCAGCGAAGGACTTCTCCGGTCTGCCAATCAAGCACGGGAGCATGTCTCTGGAGCCAAGGTAGGCCAAGCAAAAGAGCATGAGAGAGTCCAGGTAGAACATGGAAGAAGATGCTCTCAGAGTGCAGCATTCCCACCTGCAGTGTAATGGGTTCAGTGATAAGTTGAATGGGATGCGGTAAGAGACCCCCGTCCACGGAGGCGACAGATAAGGGTTCGGCCAGAGGTTTGGTGGGAATGCGGTATTTCTCTACCAGGGACTGGGAAATGAGATTTCCAGCTGCTCCAGAATCAAGTTGAGATAGTTCAAAGTAACGGTTCTCCCCGCAGATGATAGAGACCGACAGCATCAGAGATGGAGAGGGTTTATTCTTGTCTAGGACGACCTCTCTGAGCGATCTTAGACACAGGCGTTTCCCAACCTCTCCGGGCAGGAACGGATCCGGTGCTCCTTACTGCCACAGTAGAAGCAGCTCCCCTCGGCACGGCGTGACTCTTGACAGGTTTTGACCATTTTGGTCTGGTCGACCTGCATTGGCTCAGGTGAGTGCGCCTGGGGAGTAACAGAGGAAGTGACGGGATTCTGGAAGGTAGGAGCAAGGCGAGGAAACCTCCTCTCACGGGTAACCTCTTTGGTACGCTCCTGGAACCGGATGTCAATCCGGGTGGCAAGTGTTATTAAGTCGTCGAGAGTGGTAGGAATGTCCCGACCGGCAAGTTCATCTTTAATCCGGCCGGATAGACCCTCCCAGAAGACGGACACCAGGGCGTCGTTATCCCAGGCAAGCTACGAAGCAAGGGTACGGAACCGTATGGCATATTGGCCCACGGTGAGACTCCCTTGACGGAGGCGTAGCAGAGATGAGGCGGAAGAGGTCTTTCGTCCTGGTTCGTCGAAGACTTTCCGGAAGGCCACGAGAAAAGCTGGCAGGTTGGACACCAGGGGGTCTCCTCTCTCCCATAGAGGATTTAGCCAAGCCAGCGCCTCCCCAGTGAGATGGGACATGATGAAGGCCACTTTGGCTCGGTCGGTGGAAAACTGGTGTGCCAAAAGTTCAAAGTGCAGGGTGCACTGGTTAATGAAGCCCCGTGTCTGACCGGGATCTCCACCAAAACGAGGCGGGGCGGAAAGGCGGGGACCGGGAAGGGATGCCATGGTATTGATGGGCAGCGGCGCTACCGGGGTAGTAGTTGTGCGAGTAGAAGCAGCTCCCGACGAGGCAGTCAGTGTGTCCAGGCGGGAGTGAACACTACGCAGGTGGCCCAAGATGGAGTCCTGTTGGGACGTCTGACGGGAAAGTTATTGACATAGGTCCGAGAGCGAGGGAGCTTGGGTGCCACCGGGTTCCATGGCCCGAGCAAACTGTAACGGGTCTGTGAGGTGGAACCTCTGAGCTACTATACAAAGGGGCAGTCCTTGTAAGGAAGCGGGTGGCTCCCAGGGAAGGCGGGCAAGTAGACACGGCAAGTGACAGGAACAGTCTCTGGGTAGAAGGGCAGGTGGTCACGGCAAGTGACGGGGAGAGTCTCTTGACAGGCGGGTGGTCACAGCAAGTGACAGCAGGGTAAGAGTCTCTAGACAGGCAGGTGGTCACAGCAAGTGACGGCAAAGCCTCCAGGTAGGCTAGCAGGCGGGTAGCAGGTGAGCGCTCCCAGGTGAGCAGGTAAGAGTCTCTCGGCTGGCTGGCAGGTGGTCACGGCAAGTGACGGCAGAGCCTCCAGGTAGGCTAGCTGGCGGATAGCAGGTGAGCGCTCCCAGGTGAGAGGGTAAGAGTCTCTCGGCTGGCTGGCAGGTGGTCTCAGGCAGGTATCAGGCAGGTATCAGGGAGGTGTCTCCTGATCCGCAGGCGGACTGGTCCATAGACAGACTGGCGGATGCTGGTAGACAGACTGTCGGACCGCAGGGAATGCAAGCAGGTAGACAGAGCTGGAAAACAGACTGGCAACGGGACCTGAGGGCTGAAGCAGAGGTGAAAGGCTTTGCAACAACTTTGCTCGGGCACCTCCATTTTGGAGGAGGTGCCTTATATATGGGAGCTCCACCGGCAATTGGCCAGGGACTCCTTAGGACGGCGCGCGCGGCCCCTTTAAGAGAGAGGGAGCGCGCGCGCCCTAAGCACAGTACCCGGGATTCAGCGAGCGCTGCCAGTAGCGCGGGAAGAGGGTGCTGAGGACGGAGCAGGGAGGTGAGTGGAACGGCGTCTCTGCCTAGCAGGAGGCAGGGCCGCCGACGCTACACACCTCTTCACATCCACACATGGGTATACGCTTCCTGATTTTGGCTATTTGCTCTAGTCCTCCTCCTTCTCCTCATCCTTATCCTCCACCATCATATCACCTGGATGACCGTGGTCCGTGATGCAACACCCACATAATTTTTTTAAAGGGTGTTTATGATGCCCGTAAAAAAATTTTTTATACAGTATGTTCATGTATACCCCCCAGGGGTAAATGTTTGTCAGCCCATACACTTAGTGCATGGGCATTACAAGTATAGCAGACCCTCTCCTTTCTAATGGGAACATGTCATACCTTGTTACTGTGGCCCTGCTCTATGTGTCTTTAAATTCTTAGTGGTGTTTTTCCTAAAATTGGTCAGCCATTGGACTCACTGCATAGCCTATAACTGGATAGCAGACCCTCTCCTTTCTAATGGGAACATGTCGTACCTTGTTACTGTGGCCCTGCTCTATGTGTCTTTAAATCCTTAGTGGTGTTTTTCCTAAAATTGGTCAGCCATTGGACTCACTGCATGCCCTATAACTGTATAGCAGACCCTCTCCTTTCTAATGGGAACATGTTGTACCTTGTTACTGTGGCCCTTCTCTATGTGTCTTTAAATTCTTAGTGGGGTTTTTCCTAAAATTGGTCGGTCAGACATTGGACTCACTGCATGCCCAATAACTGTATAGCAGACCCTCTCCTTTCTAATGGGAACATGTTGTACCTTGTTACTGTGGCCCTGCTCTATGTGTCTTTAAATTCTTAGTGGGGTTTTTCCCAAATTTTGGCAGCCCTTGCACTCACAGCATGGGCATTACCACTATAGGAGACCCGCTCCTTTATAATGGGAACATTTTTTTTACTGAGACCCTCCTCTATGTCTCTTCAAAGGGGTATTGGGTTGCATGCAAATTTTTGGCAGCCCTTGCAGTCACTGGATACGCAATAACAGTATAGGAGACCCACGTGTTAATAATGGGAACAACAAAGCATAGCCGGCTGATGTCTCTCTAACAATAGCTATGGCTGACTGCTGGCCTTTTAAGAATAGTAAGGGCCGTCTGATGTTCCTATAAAAATAGGCTTTATGACTTTCAGAGTCCCTCCATCATAAATAAAAAAGGATGTGTCTGATGATGTGTAACACACCACATTGCCAGCTAAGGTTGTAAAATGTTAAAATGACATTTTCCGGTGAATGCATTTGTCTTAAAAAATAATGTAAAAAAACATAACAATACGATCTTTCTTTAGTATAAAAAACAGCGTCACCAATTTAACCTCAATGTAATCACATTGTGCAGCTCATGTACCTCCTCCTCCTTCTCCGAAATGACCACATCAGTCACAAGCTGACAGCACTGCCTTGGCCAACAGGCTGTGCTGAAGATAACATGCTTAATGCTTAATTGACAAACTGCCCAGCGCTGCAGAGTTGTTGAAAGCTGAAACACAGCAGCCTGACCTGTGGCTCTCAACGCTGAACATACAGCCAGTCATGGTCGTGTGTGACAATGAGCGGAACCTGGTGACGGAGAAATGACAGCCGGGTTAGATATAGTTTCCCTCTATGCCAGTCCTTTCACCGAGCTAAAGAATATGGCTGTGGTGAAATACAACTTCCACTGAGAAGCTGTTTCAGATTGAAAAACATTGTGCCCACCAGATGATTTGATTCTGAGGGCTCACCTTTCTCACCGGCTCAAGAGCCCCATAGCAGCTGCAAAGTTAGCGCTATCATGAACTCTCCTGAGGTAGAAGCCAAGGCACACCAGAGGATTCTCTGGTCGGACCGTCCAACCCTGCCGAGAAGCAGTCCTGGCTAAGAAAAGTGTGTGGGAAGGTTCCTGGACACTCTATGGCTGCTTTTTTATTGAGGAGGAAACACACGCAAACACGGGGAGAACATACAAAGTTCTTGCAGATGTTGTGCTTGCTGAGATTTGAACCCTGGATCCCAGCGCTGCAAGGCTTCAGTGCTAACCACTGATCCAATGTGCTGCCGTTCACCCTCTGATATCTAACAGGCTGGAGAAACTTGCACCTACTGCCACTCTATCTTCAGCTCCTTTGTGAGAAAATGTATTTGGGCAGCCACTCAGTCTACCAAATAAAATTCATGAGAAGGAAATTGGAGATAGCTTCGCTACTGGTACTGGGGGCAGTGCTAATACCATGGCGTCGTACCATAGTTTGCTGGAAATATTCCAGGCTGGTAGGAGGCAAGCAAATTCCCACAGAGCTGTTGTGGACTGGCTCCGTACAGTCCCTGGCCACATTCACATGTCGACGTGTTTGTGGTTAGGCGGTCCTTCCCAGTAAGTGCACTGGGGAGAGCACGGGTAATGTTGTGGGACCTGTGCTTGTGGAAGGCGTAGGAGATACCGGGAAATATAGTGGCGGCCGAGTATGGACACCCGGCCGCCGCCGGCATGAGGCCACGTTCCAAGTGCAAGCAGATGTCAAAAATTTGGCAGTATAGTATTGCAGCCTGTGGGTGGGTGGGTGGCTGCCTGCATACTTGCGCTTGCATTCCAAGGAATGGGATAGGGACAACTGAACACTGCACTGGGACAAGGACGTGGATGGTGATTGTTGCAAGTCTGCAACGACAGGTTCATAGCGGTAGGCATCTTCGCATGCGCCAAGGATCACTTATGATGGGCACACTTTTAGGCAATGATCTGGGAGACAGAGATGCTTCCAGAGGTCTTCCCCATGCTGTTCCCATGTCTTTTCAGCACTGTATGCATGTGTCTGATGATGTGTCACACACCACACGGCCAGATAAGGTTGTAAAATGTTAAAATTACATTTCCTGGTGAATGCATTTGTCTTGGTTGAAAGCAATTCAAAAGTGCAAAAACGCATCAAAAACGCTACGTGTGAACATAGTCCAAGTTGTGGCGGAGTATTTTTGTTTTTGGTTATTTATTTTGCCTTATATACAAGCCATTACCCTGGAAAGGATGTTCCTTAACATATTTCCCAGGAAAATCCATTTTGGTTTCGTTTTTGTATGTTTTATTGTGAGTCTGAAAAAGTGGCGTAATACCTCTGACAGCGTTGTTGACAGCAGTGACCTGGGAGTCAGAAATGCTTCCAGGGGTCTTCCCCATGCTGTTCCCATGTCATTTTAGCACTGTTCCCGTCGATTTGGGCAATTTTTAGGCCCTCTGCAGACCGCCGGGGGGAGCCGCCTGAAAAACGCTCGAGTTTCCCATAGACTTACATTGGGCTCGTTGCTCAGGTCGAGCACCCGAGTATTCCAATTTTCTCGACCCAAGCAACGAGTACCCGAGCATTTTAGTGCTCGCTCATCACTACACTTGACCTCTTCTAGAAGATATTGGTGAAATCTGTGTCAGTCAATCGATGACTAACATGAAGTTCCTTCTTCTTTCATAAGAGCGGTTTTACAGCAGCTGGGGTATGTGGTTCATAACGATGGAACACATTGATAGCAGGATGTACTTTAGTCTATACACACAAGTGCATTAAAGGGTTATTCCCATCTTATACTTACAGAGAAATCCTTATCCAAATTGCCTCTTCAGAGAAAAAGAGGACTTGAACTCTATAGCGCCACCTCTTGGTAGCAGAAATCCTACCAGTCACAATCAACCCTTTAACGAGTCGTGCAATATGACTTAGGATAAAAGCCAAATCAGAATCTCAATTTGCAGACACGGTGTTTCGGGCTGTTGGCCCTCGTCAGTGCAAAGTATGAGAACTGATTTGGCTAGGTGAGAGGCTCTGGACTGAGGTCTAAGGGATAACGTTTCTCCTTGTGGAGAGTGACATACCGGCTCTGGCACGTCAAGGTAAGGAGGCTTATTCACCGTGCAATGCTCCTCTGGAAAATGTAATAAGCAAATTGCCTCTTCACAGAAATCCTTAAAATGTCCTATCGATGTGGACCTCTTTGGTCCACATTTATTTTGAGAACTATGGTCTGTCTCTTTGGGGTTCAAGGTGTGTGGGGTGGGATGAGTGGAGGAGGTGAAATACGCTGCTTTGATCAAAGTATTTAGATACAGACCTAGGGCACCGACTGAACCTTAACCTTTGATGCCATAACGCCTACCTATCACTCTGAGACTTCAAATATTATCTTTAAATCTTTGAGATCTGCCTGAGCTAGAAGTTAGATTATATTAGCATGGCAATAAATAAAATAAAACATGGCAAAAGCATATTCATAACAACACACCTATCAAATTATAAAGATACCTTTAGTTGAATCTCTAAGACAGTAGTCCCCAACCTGTGGCTTGAGAAGAGCAGATCTGAATGTGCATATACTGGCATAAAGGGTGGTGGGGATATATGTGGTAAGTTGGAGATAGGGTGAAGCTGTTAGTTAGAAGGGTGTTGAAGCTGGATGAGATAATTTGGTGGGAATGCTTAATGCTTGAATTCTGAATGTGGGAAAAGTGGGAACCCGTAGATGTAAGTATACTGCCTATAATGGAGGGTGGCACAATGGGATTTCTGTGGGGAAGCTTTGGTTGTTATTAAACTGGTAAACTTGGCTCTGGGTAACACTATGGTGGGGGAGGATGGGTGCGCTGGATGTGGCTCATAGCCATCTCTCAGAACTGAATATGGCCCTCAAACTAAGAAAGGTTGGGGATCATTGCTTTTATGTGTCCAAGTGGTCCTGCTCAGCCAATAGAGCGTGAAGCTCAGTTAACAGACTCTACATGGTTTAATGGCTGCTACCTATATATGGGAGTATAGGGAGGGAAAAAACTCACCAGGTGTAGAAGCAGGCTTGTTTTTTTGTGTGTGACAACTAGCATTTTAATGGCACCATTTAATTTAATTACCATAGAATGCACTGAAAAACAGAATACAATGCTTTCACTGGGTGGATTTGAAAAAAAACATTAATTTTGACATTGGTTTTTGAAATTTGTTTTTAAATTCCTTTACTATGTTATAAAAAATGACATCACATTTATTCTGCCAGATATCAAAATTATGTTTCAAGTTTTTTTTTTTTAAGAAAGATCTTTAGTTTTTATTGATACCATTTTGATACACATATGACTTTTTGATCACCTTTTCCTCCATTTTTTGGATGGGGACAGGTGACCAAAAAGCTGCATTATTTTAATCAAAGCTACAGCATGCAGCTCAGTAAATGACACATTGTTGGAATCGGGGTCTGTGCCCTTACATCATGCAGCTTTCAGATTAAAACAGTCAGGTCTGGGTCATGCTCACCCTCCCCCCACTATTGAGGCCTGCTGTTACATAGAGGGGTTTTACATTAGAGATAGGACCAACCCGAATGGGTACACCTTGTCGGGGTGGGATGGATTTTACACTTTTTTGATTAACATACTGTCAACCAAGTACCCTATGTTATTTACATGTACAATTACTGTTTACTCACTTATTTACTGCAGGGTATTTGCTCATTTTGTTTTTACCCTAGCTTCTGTCTATTCACCAATGTACTGTATGTTCCAGCTGATTTTTTTGGTTTTGCTTTAGTTTTTTATACTTTATACATACAGGGTCATTACTCCCCCTTTTTGGACTGTGCATGTCATCTATATAGCTTTCCACAGGAAGGTGTTTAAACAGTCATTCCCTTTAATAGTTGGTAATTGTACAGATGCAGCAGTACCAATTATATTTACTTTTTAGTATTCATATTATATGCTAAATGGGAAAGGGGGACAATTTACCTTTCACTTTTTTTTATATTTTTTAAGTCCTTTTTTATATCCCATTATGAAACTTGAACATGCCATGGCATGAGCTCTGGTACAATACAATGCAATATTTCTGGGCTTAATCAAAATACTAACATGCAATGAAGTGACAGAAGGAGACCCCACGGCATCCAAGACCTTAAACTGTTAGGATCTGAGTTATCTCTGATCCTGGCAGATGTGGGCAAATTTCAGCTGTATAATAACACAAATGTCACCCGCTGCATATTGAATTGGCTCCACCATTTCTTCCACATTGACATTAGTAGATATTTTACTTCTTCCCAACAACCAATATATACGTGATTATAGGTTCACACGAGCGTATAAAAAAAATTGTTCAGAGTTTCATCCTTAAAAGTGGGATGACTTTTTGCTCACTTGCCATCCATATGCAATCCGTTTTATTTTACTGCAGCAGCTCTTAATCATCTACAGTTTCTTATGTTACACAATTGCAATACTGTATATCTGTAATAATCGGATGCTTACTGTGGCTCCGTATCATAGAATCATAGAATGGTAGAGTTGGAGGGGACCTCCTGGGTCATCTGGTCCAACCCCCTGCTCAAAGCAGGATTCACTAGATCATCTCAGACAGATGTCTGTCCAGCCTCTGTTTGAAGACGTCCATTGAAGGGGAACTCACCACCTCTCGTGGCAGCCTGTTCCACTCATTAATCACCCTAACTGTCAAAAAGTTTTTTCTAATATCTAATCTGTGTCTCCTCCCATTTAGTTTCATCCCATTGCTTCTAGTCTTTCCTTGTGCAAATGAGAATAAAGATGATCCTTCTACAATGTGACAGCCCTTGACATATTTGTAGACAGCTATTAAGTCTCCTCTCAGTCTTCTTTTTTGCAAGCTAAACATTCCCAAATCCTGCAACCGTTCCTCATAGGACATGGTTTGCAGACCAGTCACCATTCTGGTCGCTCTTCTCTGAACTTGCTCCAGTTTGTCTATGTCTTTTTTAAAATGTGGTGCCCAAAACTGTACACAGTATTCCAGATGAGGTCTGACCAAAGAGGAGTAAAGACCGATAATGACTTCACGTGATCTAGACTGTATGCTTCTGTTAATACATCCCAGAATTGTATTTGCCTTTTTTGCTGCTGCATCACACTGTTGACTCATGTTCAGTCTATGATCTATTAGTATACCTAAGTCTTTTTCACATGTACTGTTGCTTAGCTCTATTCCTCCCATTCTGTATATGCTTTTTTCATTTTTATTGCCCAGATGTAGTACTTTGCATTTTTCCCTGTTAAAAACCATTCTGTTGGTTGCTGCCCACTGCTCCAGTTTATTTAGGTCTTTTTGAATCCTCTCTCTCTCTTCTCTAGTATTAGCTATCCCTCCTAGCCTTGTGTCATCAGCAAATTTAATCAGTTTACCCTCAATTCCTTCATCTAAATCATTGATAAAGATGTTGAACAATACAGGTCCCAGGACGGAGCCCTGTGGTACCCCACTTGAGACATTCATCCAGCTGGATGTGAAGCCATTTACAACCACCCTTTGAGTCCGATCACTAAGCCAGTTATGAATCCACCTAACAGTTGCCTGGTCCATTGCATACTTGGTCATTTTTTCAATAAGGATGGTGTGAGATACTTTGTCAAATGCTTTGCTGAAGTCAAGATATACTATATCTACAGCATTTCCCTGATCCACCCAGTCAGTGATTCTGTCATAGAAGGAAATTAAGTTAGTCTGACATGACTTGTTAGTTACAAACCCATGCTGACTCTGGTTAATCACTTCATTCTTATCCATGTACTTACATACATGTTGTTTAATAATTTGTTCAAAGATCTTTCCTGGTATAGAAGTCAGACTCACCGGCCTATAGTTCCCTGGGTCCACCTTCTTCCCCTTTTTGAAGATAGGAACAACATTTGCTCTTCTCCAGTCTTCTGGGACTTCTCCTGTTCTCCAAGAATTTTCAAAGATTATGGAGAGTGGTTCTAAAATTTCTTCTACGATCTCCTTCAGTACTCTGGGGTGTAATTCATCTGGACCTGGAGACTTGAACTCATTTATGTTAGCTAAATATTCCCTCACAATCTTTCTGTTTACAGATAACTTGGATTCCTCTATTCCTTTAAAAGGACAGTGAAGATCAGTTGATGTTACATTTTCTTTCTGAGAGAAAACAGATGCAAAATAGGAATTAAAAAGTTCGGCCTTCTCAACATCCTCTCTTACCATTTCTCCATTTTCATCCAGTAAAAATCCTATAGCATCTTTGACTTTTCTTTTACTTTTGACATACCCCCAAAATCCTTTTTTATTGCTTTTGACATCTCTTGCAAGCCTTAATTCATTGTCAGCTTTAGCTAACCTGATACGTGCCCTACAGGATCTGCAGACTGCATTATAATCTTCTTTAGATATGCCTCCCTCTTTCCATTTAATAAACATTTCTTTCTTTCTTTTTAGCATGTGTTTAAGTTCTGTGTTCATCCATCCTGGTTTCCTTAAATGCTTCCCATTCTTCCTACTTTTCGGGATTGTTAACGATTGTGCTTTGAGAATCTCATTTTTAAAAATTTCCCATCCTTCCTGGACATTTTTGTCCTTAAGGACATCCAGCCAATGGATCCCTCCTATTCTCTTTCTGAGTCTCTTAAAATCTGCCTTTCTAAAATCTAACCTTGAAGTTTGAGTCTTCACATGTCTTCCTCCTCTAGTTATCCAAAATTCTATAATAGCATGATCGCTGCCTCCTAGGGTCCCAGCCACCTTTACCTCCTCAACCATTTCCTCCCTGTTTATAAGGATTAGATCCAAAGTAGCAGATCCCCTTGTTTTCTCCCCTACCTTTTGGAAGATAAAGTTGTCAGCAAGAGAGGATAAGAATTTGCTTGACCTGTTAGTTTTACTTGAGAGAGATTCCCAACAAATGTCTGGATAGTTGAAATCTCCCATGACCACTACGTCATATTTTTTGGAGAACTTGGTCATTTGATACATAAAGAGTTCATCCATATCTTCAGCTTGCCCAGGTGGCCTGTAGTAAATGCCTACAATGGTGTCCTTTCCGTTGTTCTCTCCTTGTATTCTTACCCAAACAGTTTCCACAGAACTCCCAGTCTCTGAAGCTTCAATCTCTGTTCAGATATACGCTTTTCTAACATACAATGCAACACCTCCTCCTTGTTTATCAAGTCTGTTTCTTGCAAATAAGTTGTATCCTTTTAGCCTTTTATTCCAATCATGTGTATCGTCCCACCAAGTTTCAGTGATTCCAATGACATCATATTCCTTTTCCTGCATTAGTAGTTCCAATTCTCCTTGTTTGTTGCCCATGCTTTGTGCATTTGTATAAAAACATTTTAGTTTGTGATTGGTTCCTCCCATATTTTTATTATTTAGATTTTTTTGTCTTTGTTCTTCTTTTCCACTTCCAGTAGCAGAGATCTCAATAGTATTTGTCAGTTGTATGGCTTTTTCTGGCCTTTTGCTTCCCTTCCCACATTGTTCTAGTTTAAAGCTCTCCTGATGAGTGTAGCAAGGCGACTTCCAAATACATGTTTTCCAGTCTTCGTAAGGTGCACCCCATCTCTAGCAAGTATGGCATCCGTTTTTTTTTTTTTTTTTTTTAACGCACCTATAGACTTGAATAGGTGAGTCTCATCTGATTTAGGGAAGAAACTAGTGCCTGCTATGATTTTTTACACAGATTTTGTCAGTAAAAAAAAAATCGATCAACTGCACTACTCCTTTGAAAAGCATTAGTCCGAGTGTGGTCCGTTTTTTTTATAGACAGCAATTGGTCTCAAAATATGGTAGTGTGAATGAGCTCTAAGGAGGATTTTGTAAAGGTGTTAAATAACAGCCATGTATTTTTTAATTGAATTCTATGCAGAGCTCTGAGAGGTTTAAAACACAGCAAAATAAAATCATTAGATTGCAGATTTAATGTGGATCGATCTATGACAGAGCACAATCCATACAGCACAAAGAACATGCACCAAACACGTATTTACCACTCTGTTATTACTGGACATACTGTATCTCTTGAGACCCCTTGGACATATGCAGTATGAGATTCTCTCTATTTGACACTCTTTGCTTGTTATCTGTGAATTACCCATAGGAAATACACAGCTATGAGTATCCTGGCAGCACTTGAGAGAGAACAAGAATGTCCTGGCTTATTTTACTCGGCCTATTTCCATGGCAATGTTAAGGAATTGTAGACAAAGTGTTCAGAGCTGTGGGCAATGTCCCTTCCACTTTAGTGCACGTCATAAAATCTTATTATTTCACTAAGAATCCTTTGAGTAGGATAAGGAAACACACAAATCCGCAGCCTTCTAAAATCAGCTGCAAGAAAGCCAATTCTTGGTTTTGGCCAAACAGCAAATCTTGCAGCAGAAGACGTCCAGTACAGTATTCTTATTAAACTGCCAGCTGATAATCCAGCGCTTGTTTCCAGCATAGAACAGAGAAATACAATGAGGACTTTCGCAAGACTAAAAGGACACAGAGCGGAGAGGATTAAAGATTTTAAAAAAAAGTTTTGAAGCTCTATAAAAAGAAACAAAAATAAATCAGAGTAGTAGATGTTGCTGTCTGATCCATCTTTGGGCAAATAAACCTTCATTCTCTCTGAGCAACCTATCTTTCACATTGTTCATAAATTCAATTCTGCATATTTCTGGAGTGAGATGTATGGGAGGGGGTCATTGTGTCTTACTGCCAGGGAAACCTAAAAGTGAGAGGACATAATAGCTAAATGAGTGGCAGTAAAAGTAGCCTCATGAAAGCTCCACTGATCACTCTCTCTGAATTACAAGAAGAAATCCCAATTCAGCAGTAGCTTAATTAGAGTTAGGTGGGCCCCGATGCAAAATGTGGACTTGGGCCCCCACTGCATGTTGGTCAGATGTATGGGCCCTTGTAGTATTCTAAATCCTATAAAGACATACGTGTCTTCCCCACCCCCTTCGTTATGTAGTAATGTCCCCCATCCTGAACTAATGAACCCCATCCTCGACTCCTTCCCGGTATATACAGTACAGACCAAAAGTTTGGACACACCTTCTCATTTAAAGATTTTTCTGTATTTTCATGACTATGAAAATTGTACATACACACTGAAGGCATCAAAACTATGAATTAACACATGTGGAATTATATACTTAACAAAAAAGTGTGAAACAACTGAAAATATGTCTTATATTCTACGTTCTTCAAAGTAGCCACCTTTTGCTTTGATGACTGCTTTGCACACTCTTGGCATTCTCTTGATTAACACTGCCTTAACATTCTTAGTACCTGGGATGTAAGTAACGGAGAAATTAAACCGCGAGAAAAACAATGCCCACCTAGCCTGACGGGCATTCAGGCGCTTGGCAGCATCAAGATATATCAGATTTTTATGATCCGTAAAAACCTGAACGGGAAATTCAGCACCTTCCAAGAGGTGGCGCCAGTGTTCAAATGCGAGTTTAATAGCCAATAATTCCCGATTAACAATATTGTAATTCAGTTCAGTCTCCGAAAAATTTTTTGAAAAAAAGGCACAGGGATGTACTCCATCCCCGTTATCCTGAGACAATACTGCGCCAACCCCCACAGAAGAAGCATCAACCTCGACCAAAAACGGATTAGTCACATCAGGCTGCATAAGGATGGGAGCAGAGGTGAACCTCTCCTTGAGATACACAAAAGCTTCAATGGCCTCAGAAGTCCACTGAACCGCATCAGCACCTTTCCTTGTGAGATCGGTCAGAGGTTTGACAATAATAGAAAAATTTTTAATGAATTTTCTATAATAATTGGCGAAACCCAAAAACCTCTGTACCGATTTCAAACCAATAGGCCTAGGCCATTCCTGCACAGCTTGAACTTTCACCGGGTCCATCTCCAAACCTTCGCTGGAGATAATGTAGCCCAAAAAACTAATTCTCTGTACAGCGAACTCACATTTCTCCAGCTTAGCAAAAAGCGAATTGTCAATTAATAACTGTAATACTTCACGTACGCTCCGCCAATGAGATTCCAGATCCGGCGAATAAATCAAAATGTCATCCAAATACACAACCACATTTTTGCCGATCAAAGGTCTAAGGATGTCATTAATAAGATTCTGAAAAAATGCAGGAGCATTAGTAAGACCAAAAGGCATAAACAAATTCTCAAAATGACCCCCAGGAGTGTTAAAAGCAGTCTTCCATTCGTCACCCTCCTTCATGCGCAACAGATTGTATGCCCCCCGAAGGTCAATTTTAGAGAACCACTTGGCCCCCACTAACTGGTTAAACAGATCAGGAATCAATGGCAGTGGGTAAGGATTGCGTACAGTAATTTTGTTAATCTCACGAAAATCCAGACAAGGACGTAAACCGCCGTCCTTTTTTTTTACAAAAAAAAATCCAACCGCCACAGGAGACTTAGAGGGCCTAATGTGACCGGCGGCCAAACTTGTCTGCATATATTCCTCCAAAGCCTTTCTCTCAGGAATAGTAAGGTTAAATAAACGACTTTTAGGAAGAGTCGCTCCAGGGACAAATTCAATAGTACAATCATAGTCTCTATGGGGAGGCAAAACCTGTGATTCCTTCTCAGAAAAAACTCTCCAAAAATCCTGAATAGGAACAGGCAATTCCCCCCTATCCACAGCTGCAATACGCCCGTTACAACACTTGTCATAACATTTATGGCTCCAGGATTTAATTTCATTGGTAGACCAATCCAGTACAGGATTGTGCAATTTTAACCAGGGCAATCCCAACACCACCGGAGAAGGCAAGTTATTCAAAACTACCAAATCCAATTTCTCATGGTGAACACCATTAATAGTGAGGGGAAATTCACAGACCTTGAGAGTAACATTCTTCAAAGGGGAGCCATCCACAGAAACCACAGCAATGGGGGATGACAAAGGTTCGGGTTTTAAATTGAGTTTTTCCAAGAATCCCCCATCAATTACATTCAGAGTAGACCCACAATCGACAAACACCCGAAATTCCATTAATTTTTCCTGAGCAATAGTGGAAGCAGCTAAAAATACACCCTTGGAATTTAAACAGGCAATGCGGGCATGACTGACCATTTTTTTTTCTTTCTTCATACGAAGCACACAGCTTTTAATGAAATGACCACAATTTCCGCAATAGAAACACAAACCTTCAGAAAATCTGCGGTCTTTTTCTTGAGAGCGAGGTGCCATCGTTCCAATCTCCATCGGCTCTCCACTGTTAGTACTCACATTCATATGACCAGAAACTGACATAGCAGAGGATTTGCTCTCATTAACCCTTGCACGCAGTCTCCTATCCACCCGTATAGCTAATTGCATAGCCTGTTGCAAATCTTCAGGTGTGGGATAAGCAATTAGCAGGTCTTTAACCCTTTCACTAAGCCCTGCCAGAAACAGACTCTTCAGAGCAGAATCGTTCCACCCTATTTGCGTAGACCACCGACGGAAATGAGTACAATATTTTTACACATTACCTGATCCCTGTCTCAAACGTCTCAACTCAGTCTCAGCAGATGAGACACGGTCAGGATCATCATATAATAGCCCCAAAGCAGAAAAAAAACTATCCACTGATCTAAGGCATGTATCACTAGGTAGCAAAGAAAAGGCCCACTCCTGAGGTTCTTTGCGCAAAAGTGACATTATGAACCCTACGCGCTGGGATTCATCCCCAGAGGACCTGGGTCTCAAACGAAAATACAATAAGCAAGCATTTTTAAATGAAAAAAATTCTTGGTGTTCACCAAAAAATAAATCAGGCAAACGTACCTTAGGCTCCAAGAAATGTGCTCCAGAACAGTTACTCACGTGCTGATGGAGCTCGGCCACCTCCAGAGAGAGTCCCTGCAGGCGTTTAGCCAAATCCTGAACCGACACCATGATGGAACAGAAAAATCTTTCCTTAGAGAATTTGCGGGCTGGACTTACTGTTATGTTCTGCTACCAGAGCTAAGGAAAGAGAGGAGATCTGTCCCTACGATAGAACTCAGCTTGATCCCTACGATGTAACAGGGGACCTGATCCTGCAATCAGACCTGCTAAAGTCCTCAGCTAGTCTGTACGGAGACCTATAGAAGTGGGGAAGGAATCCCTACAAGTACTAGGGACTGGGAGCAAAATGGACACCTCCTAACAGAAATAGTAGCAGACAGACGAACAAATAATATATATAGAACACAGAGGTCCGAAGACCAAGCAAACTAACAGAGTTAGATACTGAGCACCGGCTAGCTAAAGAGTAGTAATACAATGAAGTCCAGCAAAGCCAGAAGGGCGGAGCAGGACTAAATGGGCCAACAAGGTCATGTGACCAGCAATAGAAAAAACCTAAGAGCAAGGTTCTAACAACATGAGGACCGCCCCAGGAAAGGAAGACCAAGAGTCACCTCTACTTCTGAGGATAAGTTTATCCGAGTCACCAGCCTCAGAAATCACAGGTTAACAGCAGCTCAGATTATTGACCAGGTCAATGCCACACAGAGTTCTAGCAGCAGACACATCTCTTCAACAACTGTTAAGAGGAGACTTTGTGCAGCAGGCCTTCATGGTAAAATAGCTGCTAGGAAATCACTGCTAAGGACAGGCAACAAGCAGAAGAGACTTGTTTGGGCTAAAGAACACAAGGAATGGACATTAGACCAGTGGAAATCTGTGCTTTGGTCTGATGAGTCCAAATTTGAGATCTTTGGTTACAACCACTGTGTCTTTGTGCGACGCAGAAAAGGTGAACGGATGGACTCTACACGCCTGGTTCCCACCGTGAAGCATGGAGGAGGAGGTGTGATGTTGTGGGGGTGCTTTGCTGGTGACACTGTTGGGGATTTATTCCATATCTCACCATCCACAACTGCTTGTAACGTGAGACTACCATCATTTTATAGACAATCATCTTGCCTATCTCATACATAAATTTGACTTGCAACTATTTAGCATATGATTAGTTATGCAGATTCTTGTCATGTCACTGCATTGTTACTGTTTTGCTCCTAGTGGTGGAAAAATATTTTTCTTCCTGCCTACTACAAAATACAACCTGTTCTCACATTCCCTAATAGATCAGTGTGTTAATATTTGGTTTTGTGTAAGTCCAAGAGGTAAAGAGGCCCACTTCCACTTGAAAAGCAGCTTTTGTTACAGACACAAAGAGGGTCCCATGTATTCTTACACAGGGGCCCTCTTCTTCTGTGTCAGCCATTGATCCGAAAGTTTACGTATGGGATGTTTTACCTAAAATTATATTTTGCGTGAATATCAGACATACATATAAAAAGGAGACATCTGTTCTACTTTTGTAGTTCATTATATCTTCTGTGTCTCTGGTAAGAAGTGGGCTGTGATGTTTTCACTAAAATTAGGAAAGAATCCATATTAAATAGCTGTATAATATCCAGGCACATATCTGCATAATAGCCCTATAATTACCATGCAGAACTCAACTATTATTACTGTTACATTGTGGGGGAAGGCTTGTTACTCATCATGTGTGGACACTTTCACAATATGTCTCAGTACATATCTCCTTTTCATTAATGAGTTTCTCCCCTTCCATTGTCTTCAGGATCTGGACATTGCGGAGGAGAATTGTTTTTGCTCAGTCAGTGTGAGAACATCATCCCACAGAAATGACTGGAATCTTGTTCTGCTGATGGAGCAATCAATTAACATCTTTATTTGATGGAGGTTGTTGTCAGGCAGATATTCTCAGAGAATACATTGTGGTAATTTGAATAATGTGCATATTTTCTATCTGAGCCACGTTATCCGTGATAACATTACCAAAAGTGACAGTGGGGGCGCTATAGAGTTCTTTTCAAACAGGAGTAAACCAGCTCAACTTTACATGGCCAGTCTATTTTTCCGTTACTGAGAAATCAGAGTTTGAATCAATATGCAAATGAGGCTGAAAAGCAATGGTAGATCTGAAGACTCTGTCACTCCAGCTCTATTCCCCACTTACCGTATTTTTTAGACTGTAAGATGCACTTTTTTCCGCCAAAATATTTTTGGGAAAGGCAGAGGAGCGGGGCACAAGGGGCAGAAGCAGCCTGCTGCAGCTGATACTGTGCCCACTGTTAAAAAAATGAATATTCACTACTCCCCATGTCCATGGGTGTGTGGAGTAGTGAATATTCATTCTCCTTAATAGCTCATACTGTGTCAGCCGCAGCCGCCGCTCCTGCAGCGGCTCGGCGATCCTGTGTGCCCGCCATTAAAGAGAATGAATATTCACTGCTCCCCACACTCATGGGCGTGGGGAGTACTGCATATTCATTCTATTTAATAGTGGGCACATAGGATCACCGGACAATGAATATTCACTACTCCCCACGCCCATAGTCCGGGGTCATGGGGAGCAGTGAATATTCCGGCAGATAACCTCAGCGTTTGAAGGCTCATGGCAGTGACGTCATGCGCTGCTCACAGAGTGATTTCAGTGCTGACAGCAGAACAGGACGCAGCGCTGGAGCAGAGGGATGCTGAGTAAAATCCTTTTTTTTTTGGGCAGCATGATGGAGATGGGGGTGCCATGCATACCAGGATGGGGGTGCCATGCATGCATGGATGGGGGTGCCAAGCATACCAGGATGGGGATAGGGGTGCCATGCATACCAGGATGGGGGTGCCATGAATACCAGGATGGGGATGGGGATAGGGTGCCATGCATACCAGGATAAGGGATCATGTATACCAAGATGGTGATGGGGCCACATATAACAGGAAGGGGGATATTAGTACAAAATTGGGGGACATTACCCCCATAGCAGTGTCAGCAGCAGATCCTCTCCCCCATAACAATGCATTAGGACTAGTGATGAGCGAGCATACTCGCAAGTACTCGGTACTCGCCCAAGCATCTCAGTACTCGAGATGCTCGGAGCTCTCCGAGTACTTGCGAGATGCTAGGGCGGATGCTCGGGTCCCCTCCCTGCATGTTTGGCGCTCTTTAGAGCGCACATCAACATGCTGGGATTGTCTGCCACTCACTGTAATGCCGCAGCCATGTTGGTTGTGGCATTACAGTGATTGGCTTGGCGCACAGCGTCATCAGGTCTATATCAGACCTGGCGGCGCTGTGCTCGTCAGTCTACTCCGCAATCAGGCAGTGTAGGGAGAGATGCTGTTGAGCTAGGGAGAGATTTGGTTGTGTATTAGGTGTTACGGGTCTGGGAGGTGGAACCTCTGAGCTATTATACAAAGGGGCAGTCTTTGTAAGGAGGCAGGTGGCTCCCAGGGAAGGCGGGAAGGTAGACACGGCAGGTGACAAGAACAGTCTCAGGGTAGAAGGATGGAACGGACACGGCAAGTGACGGGAACAGTCTCTTGACAGGCGGGTGGTCACGGCAAGTGACAGCAGAGCCTCCAGGCTAGCAGGCAGGTAACAGGTGAGCGCTCCCAGGTGAGCGGGCAAGAGTCTCTGGACAGACTGGTGGTCACAGCAAGTGACGGCAGAGCCTCCAGGTAGGCTAGCAGGCGGGTAGCAGGTGAGAGCTCCCAGGTGAGCGGGCAAGAGTCTCTGGACAGGCAGGAGATCACAGCAAGTGACGGCAGAGCCTCCAGGTAGGCTAGCAGGCAGGTAGCAGGTGGGCGCTCCCAGGTGAGCGGGCAAGAGTCTCTGGACAGGCAGGTGGTCACAGCAAGTGACGGCTAAGCCTCTAGGTAGGCTAGCAGGTGAGCGCTCCCAGGTGAGCGGGTAAGAGTCTCACGGCTGGCTGGCAGGTGGTCACGGCAAGTGATGGCGGAGCCTCCAGGTAGGCTAGCAGGCAGGTAGCAGGTGGGCGCTCCCAGGTGAGCGGGCAGACTGATCCATAGACAGACTGGCAGGTGCTGGTAGGCAGACTGTCGGACCGCAGGAATGCAAGTAGAAAGACAGGTATCAGGCAGGAATCAAGCAGGATTCTGGCAGGTAACTGGCAGGTATCTGGTAACGGGACCTGAGGGCTGAAGCAGAGTTGATAGGCTTTGCAACAACATTGCTCGGGCACCTCCATTTTGGAGGAGGTGCCTTAAATATGGGAGGTCCAACGGCAATTGGCCGGGGACTCCTTAGGAAGGCGCGCACGGTCCCTTTAAGAGAGGGGGAGAGCGCGCGCGCCCTAAGCACACTACCGGGGAAGGAGCGCGTGCCGGAAGCAGCGGGGAGAGAAGCGCTGGAGGACGCCGCGCCAGAAGCGGGGAGGTGAGAGGGACGGCGTCTCTGCCTAGCAAGGGGCAGAGACGCCGATGCTACAGTACCCCCCCCCCCTTAGGCCCCCTCTTTTTTAGGCCAGAAAGAAATTTTTCAAGGAGAAGTGGGGCGTTGATGTTCTCCCTGGGTTCCCAAGTTCTCTCCTCAGGACCAAACCCCTTCCAATCTACCAGAAAAAAGGTCTTTCCTCTTACCCTCTTGGTGGCCAGAATACTCTCTACCTCAAAGACATCTTCAGCAGAAACCGGAGCAGGGGGAGTACCTGGATTGTTGGAAAAAGAGTTAAAGACAACGGGTTTGAGGAGAGATAGGTGGAAGGAGTTGGGAATCCGTAAGGTGGCCGGGAGTTTCAATTTGTAGGCCACTGGATTAATTTGCCTGAGGATTTCGAATGGGCCGATGAAGCGAGGACCTAACTTGTAGGAGGGTATCTTGAGCCGTACATGTTTGGAGGAGAGCCAAACCTTGTCTCCCGGACGGAACTGAGGCGGATCCAGACGTCTCTTATCAGCATATCTCTTCATCCGCTCGGAGGACTGAAGAAGTGCGGACCTAGTACTCTCCCAAATGGTAGAAAACTCGCTGACAAGAGACTGCGCGGCAGGGTTGTCCACAGAGGCGGAGACGGGAAACGGAATCCGGGGGTGCTGGCCAAAGACAATAAAGAACGGGGATTTGGAAGAGGATTCGCTCTCGTGGTTATTGTAAGAGAATTCGGCCCAAGGGAGGAGGTCCACCCAATCAGAATGGTGGGCATTAACAAAGTGCCGGAGATAGCTGGTAAGGATCTGATTGATCCGCTCCACTTGACCATTGGACTGAGGGTGGTAAGCGGAGGAGAAGTCCAGGGTGACGTCCAGCAGTTTACATGTGGCTCTTCAGAAGCTTGAGGTGAACTGAACCCCTCGATCCGACACGATGTGGAGGGGTAGGCCATGGAGACGGAAGATATGCCGGATAAAGTCCTTAGCCAGCTCAGGTGCAGACGGAAGACCAGGCAGGGGAATGAAGTGGGCCATTTTAGAAAAGCGGTCCGCGATCACCCAAATGACAGTACATCCGGCAGAGACAGGAAGATCGGTAATGAAGTCCATAGCGATGTGTTGCCACGGGGCAACAGGTATGGGAAGCGTCAGGAGATGACCAGCTGGTAAGTGTCTGGGAACTTTGTTGCGGCCACAAGACGAACAGGCAGAGACGAAGTCTACCACATCCTTACGCAGGGTAGACCACCAGTAATGCCCGGAAATGAGTAGGAAGGTCTTTTTTTGGCCGGCATGGCCAGCTAGTTAAGAAGAATGACCCCAGCGAAGAACCTTCTCACGGTCAGGAGTCGCCACGAACGTCTTGCCGGGTGGAAGACGAGTCAAATCCAAGGGGGCCACATTCATCACCTTGGAGTGGTCGATAATGTGCATAGGCTCCTCCTCTTGGTCGGAGGACAGGAAGGATCGGGACAAGGCATCAGCTTTGACATTCTTGTCCGCCGGGCGGAAATGAAGGATGAAATCGAAGCGGGCAAAAAACAAAGACCACCGGGCCTGACGTGGATTAAGTCTCTGGGCATTTTGGAGATATGCCAGGTTTTTGTGATCCGTGTAGATGATCACCGGGTATAGAGCCCGTTCAAGCAGGTAACGCCACTCCTCCAGCGCCAATTTAACGGCTAACAGTTCTCGGTCTCCTATGGAGTAATTGCACTCGGAAGAGGAGAAGATTTTAGAGAAAAAGCCGCAGGTTACCATTCTCCCGGATGAAGACTTTTGAGTGAGCACCGCTCCGGCTCCAGAGGAGGAAGCATCAACCTCCAGGTAGAACTGTTTGTTGCAGTCCAGACGGTGCAGCACAGGGGCAGAGGAGAAGGCTTGCTTCAGGGAAAGGAAGGCCTCCTCAGCTTCGGGTGGCCATACCTTGGGATTTACTCCCTTACGGGTGAGCGCAGATATGGGCGCAGTCCGAGACGAGAAGTGAGGAATGAAGAGACGATAGTAATTAGCGAAGCCCAGGAATCGCTGTATCGCCTTCAAGCCCTCCGGACGGGGCCACTTTAGGACAGCAGAGAGCTTCTCGGGATCCATTCGCAAGCCTGTCTGGGAGATAACATAGCCCAGGAATGGAAGAGAGGTCTGCTCAAAAAGGCACTTCTCGTATTTAGCATAGAGTTGGTTCTGCCTGAGCCTAAGCAGGACCTGACGAACATCCCTCCGGTGTGTGGGAAGATCCGGAGAGAAAACCAAGATGTCGTCCAGGTATACCACCACGCAGGAGTAAAGAAGGTCACGGAAGATGTCGTTGACCAGTTCTTGGAAGACGGCGGGAGCATTGCAGAGACCGAATGGCATCACACGGTACTCATAGTGTCCGTCCCGGGTATTAAATGCCGTTTTCCACTCGTCTCCCTGACGGATACGGACAAGGTTATACGCACCACGTAGATCCAGCTTGGAAAAGATCCTGGCGCCTTTAAGGCGATCAAATAACTCAGAGATGAGCGGAAGGGGGTATTTATTTTTAACAGGATTCTGGCAGGTAACTGGCAGGTATCTGGTAACGGGACCTGAGGGCTGAAGCAGAGTTGCTCGGGCAGAGTTGCTCGGGCACCTCCATTTTGGAGGAGGTGCCTTAAATATGGGAGGTCCAACGGCAATTGGCCGGGGACTCCTTAGGACGGCGCGCGCGGTCCCTTAAAGAGAGGGGGAGAGAGCGCGCGCGCGCCCTAAGCACACTGCCGGGGAAGGAGCGCGTGCCGGAAGCAGCGGGGAGAGAAGCGCTGGAGGACGCCGCGCCAGAAGCGAGGAGGTGAGAGGGACGGCGTCTCTGCCTAGCAAGGGGCAGAGACGCTGATGCTACATTAGGTAGTGTAGGGAGAAAACAAGTACATTACACATATCCATCTCAACAAACAGTCCTTCTGAGGACTAATCCATCTGCAGAGATATCAGGCAAGCATTGTATATAGGCAGGCAGACAGTGTATATAGCAGACTGCAGCACAAATAGCACAAGAGGCTCCATTCCAGTTCTGCCTTCTACTGCTGTTAGACATTTCTAGACAAAGGCCCAGGTCTCAGGGGCCAGGAATAATTTTTTTTGGATCTTAATCCTCATTATTTGCTTAAAAAGCAATCCAGAGAACACCGTTTTTCTGCGCCATTTGCTTGTTGGCACTGCAGAATACAGCCAGGTCTTTTCCATATTACAGCGCTAAAAATCCAGCTATTTAAAACTGTGGTTTGTCCGTCACATGGATCACATATAATTGCTGTGAAAATACTGCCATTTTTGGCCTCCATTCAAATTTTTTTTCAGTATGTCAGCAAAGTTTTTGACACCGGTTTGCTGTTCAAAATAGTTACCTACAGGCCAGGTATTTAAAACTGTGGTTTCTCCATCACACGGATTACATATAACTTCGCTCCAAATTCAGCCATTTGTAGTGAGCATGGAAGATATTGTCCTCCATTTAAAATGGGCAAGGTGCGTGGCAAGGGACGTGATGGTGATGGTGCATGCAGAGGCCGAGGCCGAGGCCATGGGCAAGCTGAAATTGTGCCATAACAAACACCCACAACTTCTCGCTCGACCTTCCTGTCCCAATTCCTAGGGGACCGCAGCACACCACTATTGAACCCAGAGCAGTGTCAAAAGGTTGTTGGTTGGATAGCGGATAATGCTTCCAGTCACTTAGCCACCACCACCGCCACCCTGTCTTTCACACGGTCAAGTCTCAGTAGCCATGAGTCTGGACTGCATATTCCTCACCCTGATCCTCCTTCCTCCCACCATGCCGAGTGCCCGGAGACAACTGATCCCACACTTGGACACTCTGAAGAGCTGTTCACTTTTCCATTTATAGATTCGGGCCTCTCGCCTGGTCCACTTGAAGCGGGGCAAGAGGAGATCGCATGTAGCGATGCCAAAATATTTGAGCAGCCACGGTCACATGAAGGCGACGGTGGGAAAGTGTCACAAGAGGTGGACGATGATGAGACACAATTGCCAGAAAGTCAGGAGGAGGACCAGGGTGCAGAAGTGGAAGACGAGGTGGTGGATGATATAGTAACTGACCCAACCTGGCAGGAGGGCATGCAAAGCGAGGACAGCAGCACACAGGGGGAGGGAGGAAGAGCCCCCCAACAGGCAGGAAGAAGCAGTGCGGTAGCCGCAGACAGAAGGTAGGCAACTGTTTCCCGTAACACCAACACGAAGGAAGTTGCCAGTACAACTGTTAGGTCTTCCTGAGTCTGGTTGTTTTTTAAAGACTCTGCCGATAACCCCAAAAAGGCCATTTGCACCACCTGCCAGGCCAGCATCAGCAGGGGTGGCAAAACTAGCAACCTGACCACCAACAGCATGATCAGGCACATGGTAGCAAAGCACCCGACTTTGTGGGCCGAACCCCAGGGTCCAGAAACAGTGTCTGCGGGTGGCACCATTGCTTCTTCCGCTGTTGTACATGCAAGCCAATCCCCTGTTGTACATGCATGCCAAGATGCCTCCTGCCTTGCACCTGTCATTGCACACTCTCAAGTAGCAGCATCGGGAAGCACGTCCACGTCCTTATCCCAGTGCAGCGTTCAGTTGTCCATACCCCAGTCCTTGGAACGCAAGCGCAAATACGCAGCCAACGCCCCACAGGCCACACTACTAAATTCTCACATTTCACGACTGATTGCTCTCGAAATGTTGCCTTCTAGGCTCGTGGAGACGGAAGCATTCCGCAACCTGGTGGCGGCGGCCGTTCCTTGGTACTCGGTCCCCAGCCGCCACTATTTCTCCCGGGGGGCCGTCCCCGCATTACACAAGCACGTGTCCCAAAACATTAGCCGTGCCCTCAACAACGCAGTTACCTGGAAAGTCCACCTAACCACGGACACGTGGACAAGTATTTGTGGGTAAGGACTGTACATCTCGCTGACGGCACACTGGGTTAACATAGTGGAAGCCGGAACCCAGTCAGACCTTGGGACGGAACACGTCCTCTCGACACCAAGGATTGCAGGCCTTAGGTCAATCAGGGTTGCCTCCACAGTCTACAGCTCCTGCACCTCATCCTCCTCAGCCTCCTCCTCTTCAGCCTCCATCTCCGAAATGACCACATCAATCACAAGCTGGAAGCACTGAAGCACTGCCTCGGCCAAGCGGCAACAGGCTGTGCTGAAGCTAATATACTTAGGTGAGAAACAGCACAATGCTGAAGAGTTGTGGACAGCTCCAAATGAGCAGGCAGATCTGTGGCTCACATGGCTGAACCTACCTACAGCCAGGCATGGTCGCGTGTGACAATGGCCGGAACCTGGTGGCGGCTCTGAGGCGAGGCGAGCTCACACACGTACCATGCCTGGCCCATGTGCTTAACCTCGTGGTTCAGCGGTTTCTCAAATCCTACCCAGAGCTGCTGGATCTGCTTGTTAAAGTATGCCGCCTGTGTGACCATTTTAGAAAGTCACCTACAGCTTCCTCGGCCCTTGCCGTGTTTCAACAGCGTTTGCAGCTTACAGCTCACAGACTGGTGTGTGATGTCCCCACACATTGGAACTCTACACTGCAGATGTTGGGAAGGATTTGTGAGCAGAAGAGGGCAGTTGTTGAGTACCAGCATCAACAAGGCCGTCGGTATTCAGTTCAGACTCCACACATAAGACCTCAGGAGTGAACATGGATGTCAGTCATATGTACCATCCTCTAAAACTTTGAGGACTCTACCAAGATGGTGAGCGGCGATGACGCCATAATTAGCATCACCATCCCGTTTCTCTGTCTTCTGAAATGGTCTCTGCTCACAATCAAAGAGGATGCATTGCAGGCGGAGCACGATGAGATGGAGCAAGGAACTATACAGGGTGATTACACACAGCCCAACCTCATCTCATACCAACGTGGATTGGGTAACAATGAGGAAGAGGAGGAGGAGGAACAACAGGAGCTAGTTTCATGCGCTATAGACGGTACTACCTGCACAGCTGTCATACCGTCTGTTCAGCGTGGATGGCCAGAGGACAGAGAGGAGGAGGAGGAGAGCATGGTCAGTCATCCTCTTGCCTGTTAGCAGTCTGAGTTTATGTTACGTTGCCTTTCCCATGACCCTCGCGTTCTCAAAATTTTGGGTGACAGTCATTACTGGTTGGTGACACTTCTAGACCCACACTACAAGGAGAACTTTATATCTCTTATTCCTGAGGCGGACAGGTCTACAAAAATGGGGCAGTACCAGAAAGCCCTTGTTGCGGAACTATTAAAAAAATTCCCATCTGAAAACGCTGGCGTCAGAGGTCACAGTTCGTTGGACAACAAAGGAGTACAGGCGAGAGAGACACAACTTCAATCCAGCAGAGGTAGGGGAACACTGTCAAAGTTCTGGGAGAATTTTCTCAGCCCCTCCCATCGCACAAGCCCTCAAGCGCGGGATACTCTCACAAGGAGTGCAAAGTTTGGGAAGATGCTGAGGGAGTACCTTGCTGACCGTACCAGCGTCCTCCGTGATTCCTCTGTGCCTTATAATTATTGGGTATCCAAGCTGAATACGTAGAATGAACTGGCTCTCTACACCTTAGAGGTCCCGGCCTGCCCTGCCGCCCGTCAACTGAAAATGCCGACAGGCTGACTCTTATAAAAATGAACAAGGGCTGGATTGGGCCAGACTTCTCAACACCACCGAATGATAGCAGCGTAACATAAACTCAAATCCAGTGTCTTTTTTTGGGAGGTGTATTCCCATGCACCTCTTCACACCCACACATGGGTATACGCTTCCTGATTTTGGCTATTTGCTCTTGTCCTCCTTCTCCTCATCCTTATCCTCCACCACCATATCACCAGGGTGACCGTGGTCCGTGATGCAACACCCACATAATTTTTTTAAAGGGTGTTTATGATGCCCGTAAAAAAATTTTTTTATACAGTATGTTCATGTATACCCCCCAGGGGTAAATGTTTGTCAGCCCATACACTTAGTGCATGAGCATTACAAGTATAGGAGACCCGCTCTTTTCTAATGGGAACATTTTTTATGAAGCCATCCTCCACGTCTCTTCCAAGGGGCATTGGAGTACCTCCCAATTTTTGGCAGCCCTTGCATTCACTGCATAGGCAAACACAATGGGAGACCTACTTCCTAATAATGGGAACATTGTTTTCAGGATATATAAAGAAGGTAAAATCCGGTGCCACATGCGATAAATCCTTTTATTCCAAAAAATAAAACATGTCCCTAGGAGGGGAACAACTGACGATTAAGGGGCTGTGTCCTCGAAACGCGTCCAGTTGTTCCCCTCCTAGGGACATGTTGTGATTTTTATTTTTTGGAATAAAAGGATTTATCGCATGTGGCACCGGATTTTACCTTCTTTATATATCCTTGCAAGTGTATGCTGGACACTAATCCGTGAGCCTGGGATTCCTGTGAGTATCAGGTGATATGAGCTAATTATCTTTTTTCAGTCTATTGTTTTCAGGAGGCCCTCTGACCTCCACGTCTCTTCCAAGGGGCATTGGAGTGCCTCCAAATTTTTGGCAACCCTTGCTTTCACTGCATAGGCAAACACAATGGGAGACCTACTTCCTAATAATGGGAACATTGTTTTCAGGAGACCCTCCTCTAAGTCTCTTCAAAGGGGTATTGGGATGCGTCTAAATTTTCAAAGTGGTATTGGAGTGTGTCCAAATTTTGGGCAGCCCTACCACTCACTGCATACGCAATAACAGTATAGGAGACCCACTCTTTAGTAATGGGAACAATAAAACATAGCCGGCTGATGGCTCTCTAAGAATAGTGAGGGCCGACTGCTGGCCCTTTAAGAATAGTAAAGGTCGCCCGATGGCCCTATAAAAATAGGCTTTGTGACTTTCAGTGTCCCTCCTTCATAAATGAAACACGATGTGTCTGATGATATCTCACACACCACATGGCCAGATAAGGTTGTAAAATGTTAAAATGACATTACCTGGTGAATGCATTTGTCACGGTTGAAAGCAATGCAAAAGTGCAAAAACGCATCAAAAATGCTAAGTGTGAACTTACTCCAAGGTGTGGAGGAGTATTTTTGTTTTTGGTTATTTATTTTGCTTTATATACAAGTCATTACCCTGGAAAGGATGTTCCTTAACATATTTCCCAGGAAAATCCATTTTGGTTTCGTTTTTGTATGTTTTATTGTGAGTCCGTAAAAGTGGCGTAATACCTCTGACAACGTTGTTGACAGCAGTGACCTGGGAGTCACAAATGCTTCCAGGGGTCTTCCCCATGCTGTTCCCATTTCATTTGAGCACTGTTCCCATCGATTTGGGCAATTTTTAGGCCCTCTGCAGACCGCCGGGGGGAGCTGCCTGAAAAATGCTCAAGTTTCCCATAGACTTACATTGGGCTCGTTGCTCGGGTTGAGCACCCGAGTATTCCAATGTGCTCGACCCGAGCATCGAGTACCCGAGAATTTTAGTGCTCGCCCATCACTAATTAGGACCACAGTTTTTGCTTCAATTTTTTTTCTATTTTCCCCCTTTAAAACCTAGGTGTGTCTTATGGGCCAGTGCGTCTTATTGTCCGAAAAATACGGTTGCTCCACCTCCTCCTGCCTTTACAGTTTTTTACAGTTTGTCTTTTAAGGTTGGTCTGTGATGGTTGCTTTTCTGGATGATATATGAAAAACAAATTAAAGACCTGGGCTTCAGTTTTGACCTGTGATCTGTTGCCAAAAAGCACAAAAAGCTTCTCTGTCCCTTTGTAATTACTAATTATCTTTACTAATTAAAAATAAACTAAATTAACAAAATTTATGTGCAAAAACAAGCTCAAGTAAAGTGCAGTAAAAATGCAGACTGCTTTCAACTGTTATTTATTCTTCACTGTATACTTAGTAATTAATGTTGCTATTTATTTCACAGTCAAGGATTAAATATCCCTCTTTATCTCCCCTGTAATGCTAACAGATTTCATATGATTGTATTTTATCATGACTTGAAGTATTGTTTATGTATTCGTGAACCTGAATTCTTAGCTTTACCAAATATACATGCTTTCAATATGGAAAGAGTAAGCAGCTGCCAGACATGTCCTACAGCAATTGTATGCTTGCAAGGCAATCGGACCACCCTGTCTATTTGCATGATATTTTTTTTTATAAAACTGTATTTGTATTTGCAACCAATTTTTATATTGCTCCAATACATCTACATCAATAAGTAAAGTAAATATGAAATGGGAAAATCACCACAAATTAAATAGTTCAAATTATATATTTGGCACTTGGGCTGGAAAGCAGGAGACTTGCGCCCATCTGTTCCGAGCGGCCTAAAGTGATTTTCCAGGAATAGAAGAAAACAATTGCATAAATAAAATGTCATTATTAGATAAATTGCAGAATACTTTTAATGAGCAAATCACACTTATTTTGTCTAGGTAGGTATCCACTATAAGTACATTAAAATAGCTGCCGTCTTGTTACACTGACACAAACTTGTCCTAGACTGCTAATAGGACGGGAGCCTGGGCCGTAGGAAGCTCTGCTGCTGTCACCTGGAGATAACTTGACAGTACATGGTATAAATTATATAAGGTATGCATCACAACAGTTGTGCTTCCTACTGCACATGCTCACAGGCTCCAGTCCTATTAACCTTCTAAGAAAGGTTTCTGTCAGTGTTAAATTGTTCATGCTACTTTAATGTGTTTATAGTGACTACTTCCCTAGACAAAATGGCAAATCCCTGTTAGTCAAACATAATACTATACTATCAAAGCTCTAACACAGTAGCATAGGTCAACAGGGAAGAAAAATCCAGCATCCACGGCAGTAGGGAAAAGTATTAAAACATGACTTTTAATAGCAACAGTATTGGTACACTTGGTGAGCCGATTTCCCCTCTCTTTCTCCCCCTTTTTTTTGGTACAATAGTGTAGGTACTGAGGGGGGCAGAGGGGGCGGTCGCTCTGGGCCCCACACTCACAAGGGCCTACTCGGATGGATCACCACCCTAAACTGTATTGGTATGCTGTGCTGCACACGCCCATACAGCTAAACACTGTGGTAGAGCATAGAAACATGGTCTCCCTGCACGACCACTGCAGACTACAGAACAGCAGAGAGATGTACTGAAGGAGATGGGGGGAGTGGTGTGATAATGTCATCATGATGGTACTGATGACTTTTGAGCCTTAGTCATGTCTGCCGGCCAGGCTCACCATGATCTGGACTTAGGTGAGTATAAGATTTTTTTATTTTATTTTAACAGTACTTGAAGGGCCTGACTACTGGGGACCATAATACAGCTTGGGAGCCTAGTGGGGGCTACAATTCAGTGTGGGGGTCTATTGGGGGCCATAATTTAGTGTAAGTAGGGCTACTGGGTGCCAACATACAGTGGGGACTGCTAGGAGCCATCATACAATGTGTAGAGGGCTACTAGGGGACCATGACACATAGTGGGTGGCTACTGGGGGCCATAATTCAGTGTGGGGCGACTGGAGGCAATCATGTACTGTGGGGGTTACTGGAGGCTATCATACTGTATGAGGGGCTATCGGGCACCCTAATACAATGTATGAGCTACTGGGGGTGATCATATAGTGTAGGAGGGCTAATGGGGGATCATTCAGTGTGGGGGAGGCTACTGGCGGTCATCATACAGTGTGAGTAGGGTTACTGGGGGGGCATCATACAATTTGTGGTGGCTACTGGGGGCCATCATACAGTGTGGGGGCTACTAAGGTTATCATTCATTGTTGGGTCCTATTAAGGGCCATAATGCAGTGTTGGGTGTTACTAATGGCCATCATGCAATGTGGGGGGAATAGTGTGGGCCATCTTGCAGTGTGGGGGACTACCAGGGCCCAACAGTGTGTGGGGGCCATCACGCAGTGTACGAGACTACTGGGGACCAACATAGTGAGAAGGTTACTGGGGGGCAGCCTACATTGTGGGGGTTATTCGGAGCCATCATGCAGTCTAAGGGCTACTGGGGACTTTCATGCAGTGTGTGGGCTACTAGGGGCCATCATACAGCATGGAGGCTACTGTGGGTCCCATGTATGGGGAAGATGTGGGCTCATCATGCTGTGTATGGGGGAGCTGTGGGGGACATCATGCTGTGCATGGGGGAGCTGTGGGGGGCATCATACTGTATATAGGAAGCTGTGGGGGATATCACACTGTATAAATTGGAACACTATATGAGGGGACTCAGGGGACATTATTAAATGTTAAGTGGGCATATATTGTTATAGGGGCAGTCAGGATACTGTTACTCTTTAGGGGGCATTATTACTTTCTAGGGGAAAAATGTGGGCATTGTTTTTTAGGGCATTTGCACAGGGCATTAATATTTTGTAGGGTGCAATTTTACCAATTAGAAGGCACACAGGAGGCATTTTACATTGTAAGGGGCAAATTGGTGAGCATTATTGCATGGTGCACTCAGAGAAGCAGTATTATGGACACATACAGCAACTCAGCATTGGGGTGAAAGCAGAATGAGGAGTTTGTGTAGGTTTGGAAAAGATGATGACAGTGCTGAAATGTGAGAAGTCAAATGTGTCTTACTTGTAAACTGCAGACGAGTCGTGGCTTGAAGAAGTTATGCTGGTCTGGACCAGATGGAAAAGACAGGAAATTGTACAATTCCTTCAGAAAGAAGTTCAGGTGTAAATCACTATCTATAGCTGTACTGTAATCTCTTATGTGTTCTGCAGGACTGATATCTACCACTATTACCACTATATGGTCACCGTATGGCGGTAATATCAGTGTTAATCTTTGTATAGAGAGTGTTAGTAACAGCATTATCATCTGCTGAGGTTCCCCTACACCGACGATTAGGGGGCACCACTATAAGTGTAAACATGGTTACCTGGTTAGTGGCCCACTCAGATGTTTAGCCCCCGCCTCCCGTGTGAAAGCCTTTGCGCCAACAATTTAAAAAAAACTCGAGTACAAGTAGGTGCTAGTTAACTGGGTTCTGATACTCAAAGTAAAGAAGCACTCCCATCAACGTTTTTATCCTCTTGATATATTGCAGTCATCATATTATATAGCACTGTGTACTTACAATTGCTTATTTTGCCTTTCTACCTAGTTAATTCTTCTGTTTTCCATTAAGTCTATGATATAACGTGATTAAAAATAGACTAGCTGAATTCTTCTAAGCTCTATGTAGAAACAGGAGTAGTGTTGAGCCACCCCCGCAGTGTTCGGGTTCGGTTCGGTTTGTCGAACACCGGGATGTTCGTGGAACTGTTCGTCGAACACCTTAGAACACTGTCGAACAACGTCGAACACCGTTAAAACCAATGGCAGGCAAATAAAAACACATAGGCTGACAAACTGCTCAGAAGACACTCTCTTTAAAAAAGCCGGCCGGCAATTCAGCATCGGTACCCGACAATTTAGAAGAGAAAGAATAGAGCATCACACATAGATTAGATAGATAGAAACATGTCAGTCACATATATAAGAAGTACAGTGTCAGTGTTGGTTAATGTACTTGTCATTTAGTGTTAAAGGATTTATTAAAAAAAATAATAGTGTTTTCATGCACCGTCACTTTAAAAAAGCCGGCCAGCAATTCAGCATCCGTACCCGACAATTTAGAACAGAAAGAATAGAGCATCACACATAGATTAGATAGATAGAAACATGTCAGTCACATATATAATAAGTACAGTGATAGTGTCCACATCTACGTACCTTTAACTCCGGACCACCCTTGACATCTATCGTAGCTTGTACTTCCACTCACACGAGTAATCTACCTCCTTAGGACTTGGCCGTTATCTCGACTCTACCCTACTCAGTGCAACCAGAGCCCTCTGCTGCACCTATCAGGACGGGCAATCACTCACAAAATCGGCACCATGCCGTGAACCTATCAGGCTTCACAGCCCTATTTGTTCTAAAACAGAACACGTCCACCTAAAAGGGTGAGTAGTTCTAAAAACGTCAGACCACCATCTGTAAGTATCGCAGCCAGCATCCCTACTCACACCATTTTAACTATCTCCATAGGACATGGGCCACACTCCTGACCCGGCTTTGCCCTACCAGACTACGCCATTACAGTACTACAGGGCAACATGGACACCTAAAAGCAAGAATAACCTCTAAGTCCTACAGCACAAGCCAAGGTGCCCCAGGAGAATCCATCAACCAGGTGACCCTCAGTGACCTTCACCTCTGAATTCCTGAGGTCTATACTAATTAACCAATACACCGTCCATACTGTCCTCCAACAGATAACTCTAAAGGAACCTAATCCATAAAGACTACAGCCCTAGAGGACACCTGCACAGCCAACCCCTGGCAGCGTGCCAACCTCCAATTCAACAGCAGGTATCTCACTACTTAATCTATCTCTCAACAAGTAATATTTGCTCCAATATAACAGCCTATCCTCTACTCTAGATACCACAGTAGAAAGCCGTCCACATAACAACCCATCTATCCTTGAGAGATACACCAGGTAATCCTAAAAGGATTAATACTGTTCTACTACCCTCCTACCAGACCTAACACCCCACACCACTTTTCTCTTACTAGGTCTCCGCAGTTGCACCTCCTAGCCTACCGAATCCATCATCGTACTCCAGAGAACCCCAAGAGTACCAGCTCGAACTACTAACATCTATTCGCCTATTTATCTATTTATTTATTTATATATTTATTAATTACGCTCTCTATCACACATATACAGTCCCTGTATTGTACTATATATTTTAAGAAACAATTTTAGAACATCACCTTTTATTTTATGATCTAATAAAAAGATTTTTAATCCTCCCTCCCGAATCCGTCTCACTACTGTCAGTGCGAACCAATACCCCAACTACCAGTATACATACATTTACGGACACCAAGTGGTTCCCTGTCGATAATTCGCAGCTACTGGAAGAGAACAGCCCGTTAGCGCCTTCGATACCCAACCTACACTATTTTAGAAATGTAGAAATGTTCGCAAATTTATTAAAAAAGAAAAACTGAAATATCACATGGTCATAAGTATTCAGACCCTTTGCTCAGACACTCATATTTAAGTCACATGCTGTCCATTTCCTTGTGATCCTCCTTGAGATGGTTCTACGCCTTCATTGGAGTCCAGCTGTGTTTAATTAAACTGATAGGACTTGATTTGGAAAGGCACACACCTGTCTATATAAGACCACACAGCTCACAGTGCATGCCAAACCAAATGAGAATCATGAGCTCAAAGGAACTGCCCAAGGAGCTCAGAGACAGAATTGTGGCAAGGCACAGATCTGGCCAAGGTTACAAAAGAATTTCTGCATTACTCAAGGTTCCTAAGAGCACAGTGGCCTCCATAATCCTTAAATGGAATAAGTTTGGGACCACCAGAAGTCTTCCTAGACCTGACCGTCCAGCCATACTGAGCAATCATAGGAGAAGAGCCTTGGTGAGAGAAGTAAAGAAGAACCCCAAGATCACTGTGGCTGAGCTCCAGAGATGTAGGGAGATGGGAGAAAGTTCCACAAAGTCAACTATCACTGAAGCCCTCCACCAGTCGGGCCTTTATGGCAGAGTGGCCCGACGGAAGCCTCTCCTCAGTGCAAGACATATGAAAGCCCGCATAGAGTTTGCTCAAAAACACATGAAGGACTCCCAGACTATAAGAAATAAGATTCTCTGGTCTGATGAAACGAAGATAGAACTTTTTGGTGATAATTCTAAGCGGTATGTGTGTAGAAAGCCAGGCAATGCTCATCACCTGCCCAATACAATCCCAACAGTGAAACATGGTGGTGGCGGCATCATGCTATGGGGGTGATTTTCAGCTGCATGGACAGGACGACTGGTTGCAATTGAAGGAAACATGAATGTGGCCAAGTACAGAGATATTCTGGATGAAAACCTCTTCCAGAGTGCTCTGGACCTCAGACTTGGCCGAAGTTTCACCTTCCAACAAGACAATGACCATAAGCATAATTTTTTCCCTTTGCTTGGTCTGAAAAAAATTACCCGTACTGAGTACCACATTTTTAATCTTGATTTCTTTTAGTGTTTCTTAAAGCCCTAAAGTTGCCATTTGAAATTACTTTAGTTTTGTGCCATGTCTGTGATCTGCTTTTTTTCAACAACCTTAAACAACTGAATGAATATCCTCCGAGCCCGGTGATTCCATAATTCCATAATTTTTGCCAGGGGTTGTAGATATTTCAAGCAATTTTACATCAGGAAACTGCCAAAAACTGCTCAATGAATCAGGGACTTTTTTATTTTTAGACCATGCTGGACCCATTTTTAAAAAAGGGGAGTTTTACAATCCCTTTAAATTTGCAGTAGGCATTAATGAAAAAATTATTTTTAATTTGTTTGTCCAGCTTCTATGCAGACCTATGCATCTCCATGGTAACAGACAACACGCTAGCTCTGTGTTGTCTGATACCTCCATCTAATCTCTATTATACATTTCATTCAGCAGATTGACAAAATGTAGTGGACAGATAATAGGTGGCATGACTGAAAATCAATAGATGAATTTCACTATGGCCATGTTCATATGTTCAGTATTTGGTCAGTATTTTACCTCAGTATGTGTAAGCCAAAACCAGGAGTGGAACAATCAGAGGAAAAGTATAATAGAAACACGTCACCACTTCTGTATTTATCACCCACTCCTGGTTTTGGCTTACAAATACTGAATGCAGGGGAGGACTTATAGCTGATGCAGCTGCACAGGGGCCCAGAGGGGGGGGGGGTCCTCACATCTAGAAGAGGGCCATGAACAGTAATATTGCTGGGGTCCGATTAGCTCACCTGTAAACTGGTGAATCCCGATGGGTCTCGGAATCAGTGAGAAGTGCTTTCTATTAAAAAGCTCTCCTGCAGCTCTGCAATAAGCTCCGCCCCTTTTCCCTGTGTGAGAGCACAGGGGAGAAGATGGCCGGGGCTCCCTGCTCAGGAGAGGATAGAGGCTGCAGCTTCAGCAGCCAATGATGAGAGCAGGCCTGAAGGAGAGGAGGGCTGAAGAGACAGCAGGAAGATGGAGGTCGTACAACTCCACCACCACCACTTCTGGTTACACAGGACACAGCAGGAGAGGAAGCAACAGAGTGGTAATTATCTGGGTATATGTAAATGTGCCTGTGTTTATATAGTATATATGTGTATGTGCCAGTATGGTATGTGTTTATGTGCCTGTGTGTATTGTGGTAGGACGCTTTACTCGGCCGCTTCTGGAAGTAGACTCAGGAACCGTGTTTTCTCCGCAGGCTTTATTATGTGGCATAAAGCTCTGCACTCCAGCAAAAATAAACACAGCCTTACTGGCAAAACAACAAAACAAAAAAATAAACAATAACACAGTCCATAGCATTGTGGGATTAGCCACGCAGGTTGTAGTCCTAGCTTTCAGCTCCTCTCTGAGCTGTGGCCTTCCAGTCTGGAGTCCTTGCCACTCCAAACTCAACAACTGAAAAAAAAATGGTGACTGAGCATTTAAACCTTGCTCAGCCACACCCAGAGGTGGAGGTATGGGGAATGACTTCCCTCCCATCTCTACATCATTCCCATAAAACCACACCCTTTAAAAGAGTTAACCTCCAGCATATAACATGCTGGCAGAAAGTCTATTGGTTTCAGTTCACACAGGCCAGCAACCTGCGTGACAGATACCTCCCCTCATAAACCATACCAGTGTCTCGGTCACAGTATACATAGTATATATGCCTGTGTATATGCCTATGTATATATGTGTGTATATGCCAGTATATATGGTATGTGTTAATGTGCCTGTATATATACAGTACAGACCAAAAGTTTGGACACACCTTCTCATTTAAAGATTTTTCTGTATTTTCTTGACTATGAAAATTGTACATTCACACTGAAGGCATCAAAACTATGAATTAACACATGTAGAATTATATACTTAACAAAAAAGTGTGAAACAGCTGAAAATAATCTTATATTCTAGGTTCTTCAAAGTAGCCACCTTTTGCTTTGATGACTAATTTGCACACTCTTGGCATTCTCCTGATGAGCTTCAAGAGGTAGTCACCGGAAATAGTTTTCACTTCACAGGTGTGCCCTGTCAGGTTTAATAAGTGGGATTTCTTGCCTTATAAATGGGGTTGGGACCATCAGTTGTGTTGTGCAGAAGTCTGGTGAATACACAGCTGATAGTCCTCCTGAATAGACTGTTAGAATTTGTATTATGGCAAGAAAAATGCAGCTAAGTAAAGAAAAACAAGTGGCCATCATTAGTTTAAGAAATGAAGGTCAGTCAGTCCGAAAAATTGGGAAAACTTTGAGTGTCCCCAAGTGCAGTTGCAAAAACCATCAAGTGCTACAAAGAAACCGGCTCACATGAGGATCGCCCCAGGAAAGGAAGACCAAGAGTCACCTCTGCTTCTGAGGATAAGTTTATCCGAGTCACCAGCCTCAGAAATCGCAGGTTAACAGCAGTTCAGATTAGAGACCAGGTCAATGCCACACAGAGTTCTAGCAGCAGACACATCTCTTCAACAACTGTTAAAAGGAGACTTTGTGCAGCAGGCCTTCATGGTAAAATAGCTGATAGGAAACCAATGCTAAGCACAGGCAACAAGCAGAAGAGACTTGTTTGAGCTAAAGAACACAAGGAATGGACATTAGACCAGTGGAAATCTGTGCTTTGGTCTGATGAGTCCAAATTCGAGATCTTTGGTTCCAACCACCGTGTCCTTCTGCGACGCAGAAAAGGTGAACGGATGGACTCTACATGCCTGGTTCCCAGCGTGAAGCATGGAGGAGGAGGTGTGATGGTGTGGGGGTGCTTTGCTGGTGACACTGTTGGGGATTTATTCAAATTTGAAGGCATACTGAACCAGCATGGCTACCACAGCATCTTGCAGCGGCATGCTATTCCATCCAGTTTGCGTTTAGTTGGACCATCATTTATTTTTCAACAGGACAATGACCCCAAACACACCTCCAGGCTGTGTAAGGGCTATTTGACCGCTGTGTAAGGGATATTTGATCAAGAAGGAGAGTGATGGGGTGCTACGCCAGATGACCTGGCCTCCACAGTCACCAGACCTGAACCCAATCGAGATGGTATGGGGTGAGTTGGACCGCAGAGTGAAGGCAAAAGGGCCAACAAGTGCTAAGTATCTCTGGGAACTCCTTCAAGATTGTTGGAAAACCATTTCCAGTGACTACCTCTTGAAGCTCATCAAAAGAATGCCAAGAGTGTGCAAAGCAGTCATCAAAGCAAAAGGTGGCTACTTTGAAGAACCTAGAATATAAGACATATTTTCAGTTGTTTCACACTTTTTTCTTAAGTATATAATTCCACATGCGTTAATTCATAGTTTTGATGACTTCAGTGTGAATGTACAATTTTCATAGTCTAGAAAATACAGAAAAATCTTTAAATGATAAGGTGTGTCCAAACTTTTGGTCTGTACTGTACGTAATATATATGTATGAATATATATATATATGTACAGTACAGACCAAAAGTTTGGACACACCTTCTCATTTAAAGATTTTTCTGTATTTTCATGACTATGAAAATTGTACATTCACACTGAAGGCATCAAAACTATGAATTAACACATGTGGAATTATATACTTAACAAAAAAGTGTGAAACAACTGAAAATATGTCTTATATTATAGGTTCTTCAAAGTAGCCACCTTTTGCTTTGATGACTGCTTTGCACACTCTTGGCATTCTCTTGATGAGCTTCAAGAGGTAGTCACCGGAAATGGTCTTCCAACAATCTTGAAGGAGTTCCCAGAGATGCTTAGCACTTGTTGGCCCTTTTGCCTTCACTCTGCGGTCGGTCCAGCTCACCCCAAACCATCTCGATTGGGTTCAGGTCTGGTGACTGTGGAGGCCAGGTCATCTGGCGTAGCACCCCATCACTCTCCTTCTTGGTGAAATAGCCCTGACACAGCCTGGAGGTGTGTTTGGGGTCATTGTCCTGTTGAAAAATAAATGATGGTCCAACTAAACGCAAACCGGATGGAATAGCATGCCGCTGCAAGATGCTGTGGTAGCCATGCTGGTTCAGTACGCCTTCAATTTTGAATAAATCCCCAACAGTGTCACCAGCAAACCACCCCCACACCATCACACCTCCTCCTCCATGCTTCACGGTGGGAACCAGGCATGTAGAGTCCATCCGTTCACCTTTTCTGCGTCGCACAAAGACACGGTGGTTGGAACCAAAGATCTCAAATTTGGACTCATCAGACCAAAGCACAGATTTCCACTGGTCTAATGTCCATTCCTTGTGTTCTTTAGCCCAAACAAGTCTCTTCTGCTTGTTGCCTGTCCTTAGCAGTGGTTTCCTAGCAGCTATTTTACCATGAAGGCCTGCTGCACAAAGTCTCCTCTTAACAGTTGTAGAGATGTGTCTGCTGCTAGAACTCTGTGTGGCATTGACCTGGTCTCTAATCTGAGCTGCTGTTAACCTACAATTTCTGAGACTGGTGACTCGGATAAACTTATCCTCAGGAGCAGAGGTGACTCTTGGTCTTCCTTTCCTGGGGCGGTCCTCATGTGAGCCAGTTTCTTTGTAGCGCTTGATGGTTTTTGCAAGTGCACTTGGGGACACTTTCAAAGTTTTCCCAATTTTTCGTACTGACTGACCTTCATTTCTTAAAGTAATGATGGCCACTCGTTTTTCTTTACTTAGCTGCTTTTTTCTTGCCATAATACAAATTCCAACAGTCTATTCAGTAGGACTATTCAGTAGGACTATCAGACTTCTGCACAACACAACTGATGGTCCCAACCCCATTTATAAGGCAAGAAATCCCACTTATTAAACCTGACAGGGCACACCTGTGAAGTGAAAACCATTTCCGGTGACTACCTCTTGAAGCTCATCAAGAGAATGCCAAGAGTGTGCAAAGCAGTCATCAAAGCAAAAGGTGGCTACTTTGAAGAACCAAGAATATAAGACATATTTTCAGTTGTTTCACACTTTTTTGTTAAGTATATAATTCCACATGTGTTAATTCATAGTTTTGATGCCTTCAGTGTGAATGTACAATTTTCATAGTCATGAAAATACAGAAAAATCTTTAAATGAGAAGGTGTGTCCAAACTTTTGGTCTGTACTGTATGTATACTGTATATATGGTGTGTATGTGCCTGGAGACATGTATGTGCATACTGTATATATATTATGTGTGTATGTACCGGTATATGCGTGTATACTGTTTATACGGTGTGTGCATTTTCCTGTATATATGAGTGTATGTGCCTATATATATGGTATATGTGTGTTTCTACCAAATATGTGGATGTGCCTATATATAAGGTATGTGTTTATATGCTGGTATATATGCTATGTATCTGTATATATGATATATGTCTGTAATTTGTGTGTATGTGCCTGCATATCTGTGTATCTACCTGTATGTCTGGTATGTATGTATGTATCTGCCTGTGATAAATATTCTTAGCAGTGTGACTGACTTATGATGTAGATTGTACAGTAATAATTGTGCACATATGGTATGTCGTTTGTGCTAGTCTGATTATGTGTTTCTTGTGTGTCCTGCACTTCTGTGATGTGTGCGGCTTACTCGTATGTTTATAATATGTGCACTTGTGTGATTTGTGCGCTGTGCTTGTGTGACATTTCTCATGGCTACACTGTGCTTGTGTGATGTGTCTGATGTGTGTGCTGTACTCATTTATGTGTGTGATTGTAATTTTTTGATGTGTGTCCAACATGTTTTTGTTGTATCAAATAATGTTACTTAAAGCACCCGGCAGTTTTTTTTTTCTTCAGCGCTGGAATGGCACCTTAAATGTAAGTCCCCTGCCCCCCAGTCATATACTCACCCTCCGGCGGTCTTCACCAGTTTTCGTCACCACTTCTATGGCATTCTGTAGCGCCTGCATGTGAGCACAGTTTCTGAGTGGCTGGAAATCAGAAGCTACGGTCTCAATGCAAGTCTTTGAGAGCCAGAACAAGGCCAAAACGAGGCCAGAATGAGGCCAGAACGAGGCCAGAATAAGGTCAGAACGAGGCCAGAACGAGGCTAGAACGAGGCTAGAACAAGGCCAGAATGAGGCTAGATCGAGACCAGAATGAGGCCAGAACAAGGCTCTCATAGACTTATATTGAAAGTGACCTCCAGCATCTGCATGAAACACTGGAGCTGCTGGCAGGTCACTTTTCGCCGGAGATCGACGGGAGCGACGCTGGCAAAGGATGAAGGTGGCGGTAGGTGAGTGTGAGATGGGGCAGGGGAATTACATTTAAAGCACCACTTCAGCGGTGCAATAAAAAAAGCTTAGGGGTGGTGCTTTAAAAGGATTTTCGGTTTTACTTATTTTAATTCCCTTAGGCTTGCAATAGAGAAAAACAGTAAAATCAGGGATACTCATCCACCTCGGGGCCAGCAATTCCTCTTTGCTACTGCTCTGGTCTTTGTTTTCAGGGTCCTGTCGTGATGTCATCACTAAAACACGTGAGTACTGGAGCTAATCACTGAGGTCAGCAGTCATGCCGAGGTAGACAGAACAAGCTGCTAAGCCGTGTGATTGGCTAAAGTGGTCACATGTGACATTACCACTGCAGCCTGTAAACATAGAGCAGTAACAGAGAGACATCAATAGACCAGATGAAAATGAGTAACCCTGATTTTATTATGCTTTCCATAGTCCAAGCCGATGAGCACAAAAAATATTAAAATGGAAGTACCCTTTAAGAAAGGGGGGGCACATACACAATTCTTGCACAGGGGCCCTTTCCTTTCAGTGTCTGCCCCTGACTGAACATGTGCATGTGGCCTATTAGATATGGCAAATAGAGTGCTAAATCAGTGGACCTTGATCTATTACAATTAAAATATTTACCTGAACATTTCCTATTCCTTCAGGGACCTCTCTGGAAACCAGCTGAGTTTGCTTCACTCAAAGGACTTTAATGGGCTCCACAACATAAGGAACCTGTGAGTACACAGTACATGGGAAAATCAGTAATCTAATGATGGTCCTGTTTATACAGTGGGTACAGAAAGTATTCAGACCCCTTTAAATTTTTCACTATTTAATTTCAGCCATTTGGTAAATTCTAAAAAACTTCATTTTTTTTCTCATTAAAGTACACTCTGAACCCCATCTTGACTAAAAAAACAGAAATGTAGAAATTTTTGCAAATGTATTAAAAAAGAAAAACTGAAATTTCACATGGTCATAAGTATTCAGACCCTTTGCTCAGTATTGAATAGAAGCACCCTTTTGAGCTAGTACAGCCATTAGTCTTCTTGGGAATGATGCAACAAGTCTTTCACACCTGGATTTGGGGATCCTCTGCCATTCTTCCTTGCAGATCCTCTCCAGTTCCGTCAGGTTGGATGGTGAATCTTGGTGGACAGCCATTTTCAGGTCTCTCCACAGATGCTCAATTGGGTTTAGGTCAGGGCTCTGGCTGGGCCAGTCAAGAATGGTCACAGAGTTGTTCTGAAGCCACTCCTTTGTTATTTTAGCTGTGTGCTTAGGGTCATTGTCTTGTTGGAAGGTGAACCTTCGGCCAAGTCTGAGGTCCAGAGCACTCTGGAAGAGGTTTTCAACCAGAATATCTCTGTACTTGGCTCTATTCATGTTTCCTTCAATTGCAAACAGTCGTCCTGTCCCTGCAGCTGAAAAACACCCCCATAGCATGATGCTGCCACCACCATGTTTCACTGTTGGGATTATATTGGGCAGGTGATGAGCAGTGCCTGGTTTTCTCCACACATACCGCTTAGAATAATCACCAAAAAGTTCTATCTTCGTCTCATCAGACCAGAGAATCTTATTTGTCATAGTCTGGGAGTTCTTCATGTATTTTTGAGCAAACTCTATGCGGACTTTCATATGTCTTGCACTGAGGAGAGGCTTCCGTCGGGCCACTCTGCCATAAAGGCCCGACTGGTGGAGGGCTTCAGTGATAGTTGACTTTGTGGAACTTTCTCCCATCTCCCTACTGCATCTCTGGAGCTCAGCCACACTGATCTTGGGGTTCTTCTTTATCTCTCTCACCAATGCTCTTCTCCCACGATTGCCCAGTTTGGCTGGACAGCCAGGTCTAGGAAGACTTTTCGTGGTCCAAACTTCTTCCATTTAAGGATTATGGGGGCCACTGTGCTCTTAAGAACCTTGCGTAATGCAGAAATTCTTTTGTAACCTTGGCCAGATCTATGCCTTGCCACAATTCTGTCTCTGAGCTCCTTGGGCAGTTCCTTTGAGCTCATGATTCTCATTTGGTTTGACATGCACTGTGAGCTGTGAGGTCTTATATAGACAGGTGTGTGCCTTTCCAAATCAAGTCCTATCAGTTTAATTAAACACAGCTGGACTCCAATGAAGGAGTAGAAGCTTCTCAAGGAGGATCACAAGGAAATGGACAGCATGTGACTTAAATATGAGTGTCTGAGCAAAAGGTCTGAATACTTATGACCATGTGATATTTCAGTTTTTCTTTTTTAATAAATTTGCAAAAATTTCTACATTTCTGTTTTTTTCAGTGAAAATGCAGTGCAGAGTGTACTTTAATGAGAAAAAAAATGAACTGCAAATGGCTGCAATGAAACAAAGAGTGAAACATTTAAAGGGGTCTGAATACTTTCCGTACCCACTGTATATCACACTCATAGCTCTTGTGTTCTGCTCTTTCTCCCTTCAGAAATCTAAGTCACAGCAACATTTGGATAATTGATGAATTCTGGAATAATTTTCTTCCTGGACTGCAGACATTGTGAGTACTATTATATGTAAATCATAGATTGTTCCCAAATATTCTTATGTCTATTGTCTTAATTATAATGGTCATAAATTAGGCGTTATCAACCCACGTCCCACTGTGGTCCTAAAAATACAATAATACACTCCTCAACATTAATATCTCAATACTAAGAAAGAAAAGTCATGGAATTATGAAAATCCTAGGATGGATAGACATGATAATGATATGCAAATGATGAAAAAAATGGAAACAAAATAAAAACTTTTCAAAAATCCCCACACTTTTACACCTTGACATGGTATTAATGAGATTCTTACTATGTGAAAAAAAGGGTAAATAGAGCTCACCACTTCTGTTGGTAATAAAGTTGGCTGGATAAGAAGAATAACCGAGGGTGCCTTAATTCTGCTGGTGAAACACAGCAAAGTCCATGAGGAAAAGGGTAAGAATTCGGCACATCCATCCGGAAATAATAAAAGGAATTGATCTTTATTAGAAGTTCGTTAAAATACAAACAAGTTCAGTGAGAGATTAAAATCTGAGGCGTTTCTGACAAACCGCCTTTAGTCATAGACCTTCCATCACCCTTGGCACAGTCCCGATATAATAACAACCAAAGCTTCCCTACAGAAAGCACACCGAAACCTTGTTCCCACCGCCCTTATAGGCAGTATACTTACATCCAGGGGTTCCCACTTTCCCCTTTTTTGTTGTTCTTGCATTATGCACAATCACATTATCGCACCCAGCTTCAAGCATCCCTGTACCTGTCAGTATCATCCTATCTCCAGGTTACTATATTTATCCTTCAGTATGTGTCGATTCATATCTGCACTTCTATGCAGCACTACTCACAAAAGTCACCATCTGAGGACCTTCTCTTCATAGCTGTTTGCTAAAACTACTGCTACCGCACTAAACTGGCGAGCCGCCACAGGCCACACAGCATGGCCCAAGAGCCACATGTGGCTCCCGAGCCACAGGTTGGGGACCCCTGCTCTACATCATGATGGCAGGGGATAGAGTAATTGCTTAATGCTCCAGAACAATGAGTATTCACTTCTTCACTGAAACGTATGGTCACTTTCTAATTCTCTTTGTCTCAGTATTTACAACGTAGCAAATTGAAAAAATGCACTCCTAACAGCATTTTATGCTATAAAAAAACTTTTTACTGTATGCAATTTCTTTTAGTACAATTTCAATAATAATTTCATATTTCGCACGATGCTTGAGAAAGGGGACGTTTCCCCGACTGCTTCTGTATCTGCTACATGTCTTGAAGTCTGGATCTCATATTGGAGGCATTTGTGCCAAAAGAAAATGAGTTTACAATTGCCAAACAGGGATTAAGAACATTTCACCTGCATATGGTAATACACGAAGTATGAAATTGTTATTGAAATTGTACTAAAAGAAATTGCGTACAGTAAAAAGTTTTTTTTATAGCATATTAATGCTGTTTGGAGTTCAATTTTTTCAATTTGCTATGTTTTATGGATAGGAAGAGTCCATGTGTGCACTTATATCCTTGGCTCCAATATACTGTATTACTTTTCAAAAAATTTGGTTTTGAACATTCAGTGTTTATAACCACACTTTTATTATTATATTGCAGGGATCTATCAGGAAACCATCTACCATGTGGCTGTCCCTTTCACCGTTTCATTGCCCATTTGGCAGCAGGAGTAAATTTAATCATAGATCCAGAGACAGAGCGTTGCATTCATGAGGCCAGTTTATCTTTGCTTCCCTGTGGTAAGACACATTAAAAGAACCATTAAAGTACCAAGCTAAATACCAGTTTAAATATCCGTATAACAGGACACAATTCTATTTTCACACTTTACTTTGTCTACCATCAAGCTAACAATTTGAGAAATACCCCTAATATATTTTCTGTAGTAATTGACGAATCCTAGAAACCGATTGCAATTACTCTATGTCTGGAGTTTTTATGGATTTGCAATAAATAAGGATTTTTTACAAGGACCCAGTGTTGGATGTACTGTACCTTCCTTTTTAATCCTGGAAAACGTTGCAATGCTTTAAAGAGGATATCAGCAAAAAAAAGTGCCTAAACACTAAGCAGGTGGTTGCTGCCTACCTGCTTATTATGCCTGGCACTGCTCCCCGCCAGCACAGAGCGGTCACTGACTGCTTCTGCTCACGATTCAGTGTCTCCTGCTGACGTCACTTGGACAGAGCAGCGGTTTCTTTTTCGCTCTGCTCCGTTGACAGGGTGGGACTTCTGAAGTTATTCTGATTAACAGTCGGATCCCTGCTGCCTAACTGGGGGAGCCAGCTGTCAATAAGCATGATGCCAGAAGTCCTCCCTGTCAGCAGAGCTGCCCGGAAAAGGAAGTGCTGTTGACAAAGAGCAGCTGAATCGCTGGCAGGAGCGGTCCGTAACCGCTCGGTGCCGGCGGAGAACGATGCTGGGCACAACAGGCAGGTAAGTTGCAACTACCTGCCTGTTAGTGCTTAGGCACATTTTTTTTTCTTTTTTTTACAAAGTCCCGGAAAGCTCCTAAGGTCACGAGGTTTAACCCAATCAATTATGGCCTGCACTTTCCCAGGATCCATCTTAATCCCTTCAGCCAATACAGTGGACCCCAGGAACGATATTTCTTGCACAGAAAAAGTAAATTTCTACAATTTAGCAAACAAAGAATTTTTTCTAAGCTTTTGTAAAACAAAACAGGCACATTCATAGTGCGAATCCAGATCAGGCGAAAAAATTACAATATCATCAAGGTATGCTACAATAAACCTTCCAATACAATCAGAAAAGATATTATTCATAAAGTTTTAAAAAACTGCTGGCTCAATCGTTAACCCAAAAGGCATGACAAGATTTTGAAATAGACCCTCAGGCATGAAAAGAGCAGTTTTCCACTCATCATCCTTCTGCAAGCGTATCAAATTATACGTCCCTATAAGATCTAGTTTAGAAAACCATTATGCCGCCATAAACTGAATATATAGGTTGGGGATAAGTGAAACTAAGTAAGTACTCTTAACAATAATTTTATTTAATTCATGGAAATTGAGACAAGGACGGAGACCCCCATCTTTCTTTTTAACAAAGAAAACCCCAGCAGCTACAGTCGAGGAGTAAGGACGGATATGACCCTTCCATAAACTTTCATTTACATATTTCATAATGGTACGTTCAGGACCCTATAAATTATACAGGCAAATTTTAGGTAATTTGGCACCAGAGACGAGATCAATAGCACAATAAGGACGATGGGGAGGTAATATCTCTGCTTCTTTATCTGAGAACACATCTCCGAAGTCTTGCAGGTACCCTGGCGACCCCCTAGATTAGCGGAGAATATTTATACAGAACTAAGACAATTGGGGATCCACGTAACAATATCCTTCTGACACCAATCAATAACAGGATTGTGAATACACAGTCATGGAAACCCCAATACCAACCCAGCAGGCAAATTATCCAAAACATAGCAGGAGATGGATTCCACCATTACCAGATGGACAAGGTTCTAGTGTCCTGTCAATGGCAACAAATTGAATGGATCCTTCCAACCTAACTGTCCCTAATCCTAATCTCACAACCAATCCTGAATCAATGAAGTTGGCTGCATAGTCAATGAAAGCTAATGCTGATAATCAGGGTCGGCTCCAGGTTTTTCTGGGCCCCGGGCGAAATAGTCCCAGTCGGCCCTTTTAACACATACACGATTCATGATGCACAGATACGGCGGAGAAATATATATATAGTACACAGGGCCCAGCCTGCCACCTCATCCTTCACATATGCAGACATGCGCACGCACACACGGTACGCAGACATGCACAAGCACACACGGTACACAGACACGTGCACGCGGTACGCAGACATGCGCACGCACACGCGGTACGCAGACATGCGCGCACGCGGTATGCAGACATGCGCACGCACACGCGGTACGCAGACATGCGCACGCACACACGGTACGCAGACACGTGGACGCGGTACGCAGACATGCGCACGCACACGCGGTACGCAGACATGCGCACGCACACGCGGTACGCAGACATGCGCACGCACACGCGGTACGCAGACATGCGCACACACGGTACGCAGACATATGCACGCACACACGGTACACAGACATATGCACGCACACACGGTACACAGACTTATGCACGCACACACGGTACACTGATATGTACACATACAGACATACACACATTTTTACACAAATTCTTAAAGACATATATAAAACAGACAAATATATATACACAGTCATACACACTGACATTCACATACATGCACTCACACAGACCCATTACAAATATTTTTAATATGGGGATTGGGGAAGCCTCACTCACCTGTCCCCGGTCCAGTGTCCTGTCCAGCAGCTCCTCAGGTATGGGGCAGTGCAGGGCCCCCAGCGTGTCACAGACATCATGGCCCTGGACCATCAGAGGGGCCCACTTGCGGTCGGGTCCGGGTCCAAGCCGCTCCCCCCCATCTGTGCAGGACCTCCGACGGTGTTTGATTGCACTCCCCCCAGACATGGCCGCGCACTGTGCGGTTGTGTCTGCTAGTAATGACGCGGCAGGGGCGACACACAAGCACAATTAAAGGTGCAGTGCTGTCGACCCTGCCGCGTCATTACTAGCAGGGGGGGCGTGCCGGCAATCAAGCAGCGCCTGCGTCACTGAACAGGTGCCGAAGAAGCGGCCAGGGCCCCGACAGTGAGTGGGCGGTGGGCCCCGACAGTGAGTGGGCGGTGGGCCCCTCTCATTTTCCAGGGCCCCGGCACTTGCCCGGGTACGCTGGGTGCTGACGCTGGCCCTGCTGATAATGACTGGTTCTGGAAAAGTAGTTCCACGTTCAGCAGTACTTTATCTGAGGAGTAAAAAGGTATCTGGAAGTCTGGATGACCTCCTCTACAATCACTCAGACTTAAAGGGGTTTTCCCACGAACGAAAGTTCATTTTAAAAATTGTCTGTGTCTGACCATGTACTGATCATACCACAGCTCCTGGGCAGGGGAGGAAGCAAAAGACAATACAGACTGTTACGGATCCGGGTGGTGGAACATCTGTGCTGCGGTGCAAGGAGGGACCATAGGGGCGTAACTAGGTATCAACTCGGACTGACCAAGGTCGCACGGTGGCTCAATCGACTCCATGAACCAGGGAAGGACCGAGCAGAGGGACCAGGTGCTACTCTGGACCAGTCCTTGTATGAGAGCAGGTGATTCCCACGGGTCAGAAGGCAGGGACTGACCGGTACAGCAGATGAGCACAGCAGGCAGGCTGACGCTTGATCCGGGAAAACGGACTGGCCGACACCACGGGTAACTGGCAGGAGCCTCCAGGTAAGCTGACTGGTAGGCACGGCAGGAAACTGGTACGTTCTCCGGGTAGGCAGGCAAGCCTGGCCCTTAGACAGACTGGCGGGTTAGGACCGTAGGCAGACCATCGGGCTGGAGAGTGTACTTGACTGGCGGACACAGGTAGACAGGCTGGCGGACTGGACTGGTAGTCAGGCTGGCGGACTGGACTGGTAGTCAGGCCACGGACTGGACTGGTAGTCAGGCTGGCAGACTGGACTGGTAGTCAGACTAGCAGAGGGACCTGAGGGCTGAAGCAGGGTACCTCCATTTTGGAGGATGCGCCTTTTATATGAGAGGTCCTCTGGCCATTGGCCGGGGACTCCTTAGGACGGTGCACGCGGCCCCTTTAAGAGGGAGGGAGCACGCGCCCTAAGCACAGTGCTCGGGAAGCTGCGTGTGCCGGCAGCAGCAGGAGGGCCGGAAGACGCCGGGCCAGGAGCGCGGCGGTAAGGGGGACGGCGTCTCTGCTTGTCAGGGGGCAGAGACACAGATGCTACAGTACCCCCCCCCCTCTTTACGCCTCCTCTTTTTTAGGCCCGAAATTTTTTTTTTAAGAAGAAGCGGGGCGTGGATGTTCTCCCTGGGTTCCCAAGTTCTTTCCTCTGGGCCAAACCCCTTCCAATCCACCAGAAAAAAGGTTTTTCCTCTTACCCTCTTGGTGGCCAGAATGTTCTCTACCTCATAGACGTCCTCAGTGGAGACCGGAGCTGGGGAGATACCTGGATCGTCGGAAAAAGAATTAAGAACAACCAGTTTGAGGAGAGATATGTGGAAGTAGTTGGGAATCCGTAAGGTGGCCGGGAGTTTTAACTTGTAGGCCACTGGATTGATTTTCTTGAGGACTTCAAATGGACCGATGAACCGTGGGCCCAACTTATAGGAGGATATTTTGAGACGAACATGTTTGGAGGAGAGCCAAACCTTGTCTCCCGGATGGAATTGAGGCGGATCCAGACGTTTCTTATCAGCATGTCTCTTCATCTGCTCGGAGGATTGAAGAAGTGCGGATCTAGTGTCCTCCCAAATGGTGGAAAATTCGCTGACCAGAAACTCCGTGGCAGGATTGTCCACTGAAGCGGAGACGGGAAACGGAATCCAGGGGCGTTGACCGTAGACCACAAAGAACGGGGACTTGGAAGAAGATTCGCTCACATGGTTATTATAGGAGAACTCGTCCCATGGTAGGAGCTCTACCCAATCGGTATGGTGAGCGTTGACGAAGTGCCGGAGGAAGCTGGTAAGGATCTGGTTTATACGTTCCACTTTGGCAATGGACTGAGGATGATAAGCAGAGGAGAAATCCAGAGAGACATCCAGCAGTTTACACATAGCTCTCCAGAAGCGAGAAGTGAACTGGACCCCTCGATCAGACACAGTGTGGAGGGGTAGGCCGTGGAGACAAAAGATGTAATGGATGATGTCCTTAGCCAGCACAGATGCAGACGGGAGACCAGGAAGAGGGATAAAGTGGGCCATTTTAGAAAAGCGGTCAGCGACCACCCAAATGACTGTACAACCGGCAGAAACATGGAGATCAGTAATAAAGTCCATAGCAATGTGTTGCCACGGGGCAGCAGGTACGAGAAGAGGCAGGAGATGGCCGGCTGGAAGACGTCTGGGAACCTTGTTGCGGGCACAGGATAAACAGGCCGTGACGAAGTCTACAACATCCTTGCACAGGGAAGGCCACCAGTAATGCGAAGAACAAAGACCACCGGGCCTGGCGCGGATTGAGTCTTTGGGCATTTTGTAGATATGCCAAGTTTTTCTGGTCAGTATAGATGACCACCGGGTGCAGAGCCCCCTCTAGCAGGTAACGCCACTCCTCCAATTTGATGGCTAGCAGTTCTCAGTCTCCTATGGAATAGTTGTGCTCGGACGAGGAGAAGAGCTTGGAGAAGAAGTCGCAGGTTACCATTCTCCCGGACGGAGATTTCTGGGTGAGCACCGCTCCGGCTCCGGAAGAGGAAGCATCAACCTCCAGAAAGAACTGTTTGTTGCAATCCGGACAGTGCAGCACCGGGGCAGAAGAGAAGGCTTGTTTTAAGGAGAAGAAGGCCTCCTCCGCTTCGGATGTCCATTCCTTAGGATTAGCACCCTTACGCGTGAGCGCAGAGATGGGTGCAGTCCGGGAAGAGAAATGCGGGATGAAGAGGCGGTAATAGTTAGCGAAGCCCAGGAATCGCTGAATCGCCTTCAACCCCTCCGGTCGCTGCCACTTTAAAACGGCAGAGACCTTCTCGGGGTCCATCCGTAGACCAGTCTTAGAGATAATATAGCCCAGGAACGGAAGAGAGGTCTGCTCGAAGAGGCATTTCTCAAATTTTGCGTATAGGTGATTCCGCCTGAGCCTAAGCAGGACTTGATGAACATCCCTCTGGTGTGTGGGTAGATCCGGAGAGAGAAGACCAAGGTGTCGTCCAGGTACACCACCACGCATGAATATAAGAGGTCATGGAAGATGTCGTTAACTAGTTCTTGGAATACGGCTGGAGCATTACTGAGGCCGAAGCACATCACACGGTATTCATATTGGCCGTCCCGGGTATTGAATGCCGTCTTCCACTCGTCTCCTTGGCAGATCCGGACCAAGTTATACGCCCCACGAAGATCGAGCTTGGAGAAGATCTTCGCGCCTTTAAGGCGGTCGAACAGCTCTGAGATGAGTGGCAGGGGGTATTTATTTTTTATAGTAATCTGGTTAAGTCCCCTATAATCGATATAGGGGCGTAGTGAACCATCTTTCTTTTTTACGAAGAAGAATCCAGCTCCAGCCGTGGAGGTAGATTTCTGGATGAATCCCCTAGCCAGATTTTCTTTGATGTACTCCAACATGGCCTGGGTTTCGGCCAGTGACAAGGGGTAGATACGCCCACAGGGTGGAGTGGCACCGGGTACCAGGTCGATAGGGCAATCATATGGCCTATGAGGTGGCAGTGTCTCTGCCTCCTTCTTGTCTAAGACATCTGCATAGGACCAGTAAGGTGCCGATAGACCAGGTAAATTAGCCGGGGTAGACGGAGGTCGAACCGGGCGAACTGGAACCAGGCAGGTCTCATGGCAATCCTGCCCCCAACGGAGCACCTCACCGGATCGCCAATTCAGAAAGGGTTCATGTCTCTGTAGCCAGGGTAGACCTAGCAAAAGGGAGTGAGAGAGTCCGGATAGCACATGGAAGGAGATCCTCTCGGAGTGCAACATTCCCACCTGAAGGGTTACAGGCTCTGTGACGAGCAAGATGGTCACCGGAAGGAGTCTTCCATCCACGGAAACGACTGCCAATGGTTCAGCCAGAGGTTTGGTAGGAATCTGATACTTCTCTACAAGGGACTGAGAAATGAGATTCCCAGCGGCTCCGGAATCCAGGTGGGCGGTTTCAAAGAAGCGGGTTTCTCCACAGGAAATAGAAACGGATAGAGTCAAGAACAGAGAGGATTTACTCTTACCTAGGACGACCTCTCCGAGTGGTCCTAGACACTGGAGTTTCCCGACTTCTCTGGGCAGGAACGGATCAGATGCTCCTTACTACCACAGTAGAAACAGCTCCCCTCGGCACTGTGTATTTCTTGGAGAGACTGGACCATCTTGGTCTGGTCGATCTGCATGGGTTCGGGTGAGCGTGCCTGGGGAGTTGCGGGTTGGGGGGCAGGTTTCTGGAAAAGAGGAGCAAGACGAGGAAATCTTCTCTCCCGGGTAGTCTCCTTAGCTCGTTCCAGGAAACAGATGTCAATCCGGGTAGCTAGAGATACCAGGTCATCCAGGGTGGTAGGAATGTCCCGGCCGGCTAGCTCGTCCTTGATCCATCCGGAAAGACCATCCCAGAAGGTTGACACCAGAGCCTCGTTGTTCCAGGCAAGCTCAGAAGCGAGGGTACGGAACTGTATGGCATACTGGCCCACGGTGAGACTCCCTTGGCGGAGTCGGAGCAATGAGGAGGCAGTAGAAGTCCTTCGTCCGGGCTCATCGAACACCTTCCGGAAGGCAGTGAGGAAAGCCGGAAGATCGGACTCCAGGGGATCCCCTCTCTCCCATAGAGGGTTTAGCCATGCCAATGTTTCCCACGTGAGGTGAGACATGATAAACACCACCTTGGCCCGGTCGGAGGGAAACTGATGTGCCAGTAGTTCAAAGTGCACTGTGCACTGGTTCAGAAAACCCCGACATAAGACGGGGTCACCCCCAAAATGAGGAGGTGCAGGGAGCCGGGGTCCTGAGCTGGATGCCATGGCACTGGTAGGCAGAGGCGCCACCAGAGCAGGTGTCGCTCAGCTCGAGGCGGATACTGGTGGGATGGACAGCGTGTCCAGGCGAGAGTTGACAGACCGCAAGTAGGTCAGGATGGTTTCCTGTTGGGATCTCTGACGAGAAACCTCCTGGTACAGGTCAGCAAGCGAAGGAGCCTGGGGGCCACTGGGTTCCATGGCCGGTGCAAACTGTTACGGATCCGGGTGGTGGAACCTCTGTGCTGTGGTGCAAGGAAGGACCAGAGGGGCGTAACTAGGTATCAACTCGGACTGACCAAGGTCGCATGGCGGCTCAATCGACTCCGTGAACCAGGGAAGGACTGAGCAGAGGGACCAGGTGCTACTCTGGACCAGTCCTTGTATGAGAGCAGGTGACTCACACGGGTCAGAAGGCAGGGACTGACCGGTACAGCAGATGAGCACGGCAGGCAGGCTGACGGGTGATCCGGGAAGACGGACTGGCTGACACCACGGGTATCTGACAGGAGCCTCCAGGTAGGCTGGCTGGTAGGCACGGCAGGTAACTGGTACGTTCTCCGGGTAGGCAGACAAGCCTGGCCCATAGACAGACTGGTGGGTTAGGACCGTAGGCAGACCGTTGGGCTGGAGAGTGTACTTGACTGGCGGACACAGGTAGACAGGCTGGTGGACTGGACTGGTAGTCAGGCTGGCGGACTGGACTGGTAGTCAGGATGGCGGACTGGACTGGTAGTCAGGCTGGCGGACTGGACTGGTAGTCAGGCTAGCAGACTGGACTGGTAGTCAGGCTGGCGGACTGGACTGGTAGTCAGGCTGGCGGAATGGACTGGTAGTCAGGCTGGTGGACTGGACTGGTAGTCAGACTAGCAGCGGGACCTGAGGGCTGAAGCAGAGTTTAGAACACAGCTACAACCTTGCACGGGCACCTCCATTTTGGAGGAGGTGCCTTTTATATGAGAGGTCCTCTGGCCATTGGCCGGGGACTCCTTAGGACGGCGCGTGCGGCCCCTTTAAGAGGGAGGGAGCGCGTGCCCTAAGCACAGTGCTCGGGAAGCGGCGCGCGCTGGCAGCAGCATCAGGAGGGCCAGAAGACGCCGGGCCAGCAAGGGGGACGACGTCTCTGCCTGTCAGGGGGCAGAGACGCCGATGCTACACAGGCTGTTACGGGTTCGGGTGGTGGAACCTCTGTGCCGAGGTGCAGGGAGGGACCCAGAGGGGTGTGACTAAGTATCCACCCGAACCGACCCTGGTCGTACGGCAGCTAACGACACCGTGACCAGGGAGGATCCGGGCTGAGGGACCAGGTGCTACTCTGGGGACAACCTTGTAAGAGAGCAGGTGGCTCCCACGGGTCAAATGGCTGGGACTGACCGGTATGGCGGATGGACACGGCAAGCAGGCGGAAGTCTCTGGTAGCTGACAGGTGGTCACAGTTCGAGAAAGCAGGGCAAGTAGCAGTCTTTAGGTTTACCAGGAAGGTGGTCACAGCAAGTGACGGCAGGATCTCCAGGCAGGCTGGCAGGAAACAGGCAGGTGCTCCCAGGTGAGCGGGCAGACAGACGAGGCGGGTAACTGACAGGTAACTGGTGGGCGCTCTCAGGTGAGTGGGCTGACGGACACAGCAGGTAACAGGCAGGTAACTGGTGGACGCTCCCAGGTGAGCGGTCTGACAGACAGGGCAGGCGGATGCTCCCAGATGAGCGGACAGATAGCCAAGGCAGGTAACAGGCACGTAACAGGTGAGCGCTCCAAGTGAGCAGGCTGGCAGGCTCGGCAGGTAACGGGCAGATAACAGGCTGGCAGGCAGGACGAGAAGTCAGGCTAGCAGCGGGACCTGAGGGCTGAAGCAGAGATCAGACACAGTGCAAACAACTTTGCTCGGGCACCTCCATTTTGGAGGAGGTGCCTTATATATGGGAAGTCCTCCGGCAATTGGCCGGGGACTCCTTAGGACGACGCACGCGGCCCCTTTAAGAGAGGGGGAGCGCGCGCGCGACCTAAGCACAGTGCCCGGGAAGGAGCGCGCGCCGGCAGCAGCTAGGGAAGGAGCGCTGGAGGACGCCGCGCGCTGAACAGGAAGGTGAGAGGGACAGCGTCTCTGCCTAGCAGGAGGCAGAGACGCCGATGCTACACAGGCATTACAACAGGGGAACGCAGAGGATTCATTTTGTGAGGTAAAATATTGTTTAAAAACAGCAGTGAAAAGTTTTACCTCACAAAATGAATCCTCTGCAATCCCCTGCTGTAATGTCTGTATTGTCTTTTGCTTCCTCCCCTGCCCATGAGATGTGGTATGTTCTGTACACGGTCAGACAGACAATTTTTCAAATGAACTTTTGTTTGTGGGAAAACCCCTTTAAGCGTTTACCGATGATTTGCTTACTTGAGAAGTATCGAGCAATCTTTGAGAAAATGCCCTCTCAAATGGTCTGCGAGCTGGCCGATCCAACCTCCATTGGTTCCACCTCAGGTATGTGAACAGATTCAGGGGTAATGACAGAAAACCCCTGCTGCTCATCACACCTCTCCCAAATCCTGTAATCCAACTGAATGGCCTGAGTTATGGCTCCCAAGAAACAGGGTGGAGTATGCAGTGCCAGAGCATCCTTAACTGTATCGGAAAGGCCTCGGCGAAACTGACACCTGAGAGCTGCATCATTCCACAGAACTTCAGTGCTGGAAGTGTCGGTACTATAGCCCAGGGTTCCCCAACTCCAGTCCTCAAGGCCCACCAACAGGTCATGTTTTCAGGATTTCCTTAGTATTGCACAGGTGATAATTCCATCACCTGCACAGGCAATAATTACATCACCTGTGTAACTAAGGAAATCCTGAAAACATGACCTGTTGGTGGGCCTTGAGGACTGGAGTTGGGGAACACTGCTATAGCCCACTGAAGTGCGGCCCCCCCTGTGTCAGGTTCATGATCTTTGCCTCGGAGACCTGGATTCTGTTAGGTTCGTCGTAGATTAACCCTAAGGTGTCAAAAAAGGCGTCAACAGATTGTGGGGACAAAGAAAAAGCCCAAGTCGGAGGACCCCCTCGCAGTAGGGACATGATTATTTCTACATGCTGGGACCCATTCCCTGTTAACCAGGGTTGCAGGGTAATAAATAGCCTACAGCTCTCCCTGAACAACGTAAACTGTTTTTTCTCTCCCGAAAATTTATCAGAGAGAGCCATTACTGGTGAGAAACCAACTGCGCATCAGAAGATACAGGCATCAAAACTACTGCCGGCAGCGGAGGGCTCTAAGAAGCAACCATCATGCTAGAAAACTAACCCTGCAACTGGGACTGGGAAATTTCTAGTTTCTGCTGCTCCCTGGCCAGATCCTGAACCACTTGGGTCAGATTCGTAACCTGATCGCACAGTGTATGAATAGGATCCATACTGTTGGAAAAAAAAGTGTCAAGCTACTTGAAATGTCACGCTAGTCACTACTCACAGGCACTCCATCCAGCTGGGTAGTCAACAGGTACGGGGTCAGATACCAAGAAAGCTCGTCATAAACGAAGGGGTAACACAAAGGGTTAGTCAGGTAACAGTCTGAGGTCAGGATTCCAGGAAGGTAGTGAATCAAGGCAGAGGGGCTAGGCAAACAGATGTTCAGAAACAAGATCAAATGTCGAATAACAATAGATCTGAGACTGAGCACAGGAACAGAAGGTATACAGACACCAACGAGCATAAGCTACAACTGCCAGTAATTGGAGGCAGAGAGCCAGCTAAATAGCCAGGTAATCACTCCAAACAGGCGACACGTAGAGGAAACCCTCCACGCCCTGGCCCTGATTGGGCGACTGGACTGACACTCAACACACTGACAGCTCAGCACACCCCAGCCTCCGATTGGATGGCTGAGCTGCCAATTCTAAACTGAGAGGTCAGCATGTCCATGTCTTAGAGTAGATGGCTGAACTATCACTCACTGCATCCAGACACACCGATAGGAGAAATCGTGACAGTGGGAAGCTGGAGTGTCAGTGCTGGACCAGTGGGGGAAAGAAGAGGCAATTATAGTTTCTTATGATGTTTCATAACATTTGCAGCTTTTTTAAAAGTCCACACTTTAGTGGGCCATAATATGGGAGTAACATTCAGTCTGAATGTAGCTACGTGATGTGGATATTGATCCAGTCTGCTTCCTGCTGATTAGTGTATTGGGGCTGCTGTAGTAATTTGGGGACGAGCTAACAATATGGAATAATCTAGACAATTATAGATGCTTGCTTATATAATCATATTCTCAGTGTTTCTGTGTGATAATTGTTCTTTTTTCCCCCAGCAGATAAATATGTCTCATGTTTGAGGGGACCCCCTGACTCTCCTGTACATTATTCTCTTGTGACACCGATACCTTTCACCGATGACGCCTGCCTTGCTCTTTGCTTTCGTCATGGTTTCTCTTATTATAGTAGGGATGATATACAACGATGTCTTTGTGGCTCTGTCACATCACAAATCAACAGCTCGTGTGTGGAAACATGTACAAAAAGTGGGGATGGCAACTCATGTAATAAAACTATCATCCAAAAGCTGCAATCTGTAAAGGTGAAAAATTACATCTGAGTATTTTTTTTAAATCCGTAAATTGCACACCTGACTGTCACCAGAGCCGTAGAGAAAGCTTTGAAAACCGGAAGGTTAGGTAAAAAATAAAATGTGTTAGATGGCCATGGTTTTGGTACTACTGCCAGCATCTGCTGACTAGGGGTTTATTTTCATTTTTTTGTTGCTATTTGTGCAAAATCATGGAAAAAATACTAAAGTTATGTGCAAATTGCCTCGTCACAGAAAAAGAGGACTTGAACTCTATAGCGCCACCTATAGGAAGCAGCAATCTACAGGTCACTATCAACCCTTTAACAAGTTGTGCAATATGACTTAGGGTAAAAGCCAAATCAGAATCTTAATTTGCAGACACGATGTTTCGGGCTGTTGGCCCTCATCAGTGCAAAGTATGAGAACTAATTTGGCTAGATGAGAGGCTCTGGACTGAGGTCTAAGGGGTAACGTTTCTCCTTGTGGAGAGTGTCATACCGTCTCTGGCATGTCAAGGTAAGGAGGCTTATTCGCCGTGCAATCCTCCTCTGGGAAATTTAATATGCAAATTGCCTCTTCAGCGAAAAAGAGGACTTGAGCTGTATAGCGCCACCTATTGGAAGCAGCAATCTTACAAGTCACAATCAACCCTTTAACGAGTCGTGCAATATTAGGATAAAGTTATGTGACAACTTGGGGTTAAAAAAACAGCACAAAGATGCAAGCAAATCCACCTTTAGAGCGGAGTCCCATTAGCGAATCACATCCGATGTGAGAGCATTGGATATGATATGCTAATGACACTCGGCTCCTGCTCTGCTGCGAGCGTGAGCCAAGTGTCAGTGCTCGTATCCTTTCGCATCAGAGGATCACAGCAAAACTTAAAAGGAGATGGAAAAATTAATTTCACAATTAATTTAAAAATTAAAATCACACTGCACTTGGGTGTGTGCGATCTGAACTTCGCATGCAATTGCAGCATGCTGCGTTAATTTTTCCATCCGATCGTGATCTGATCCGAGCAGGAAAATAAATGTCATTGAGAACACAAGCATAGGGTTAAATTAGCACTAATGCAATCCGCTGCCGCTGCCCTGTGCCACTGTGTTTTTTCCGCTCTTTCCCTGCATAATAACTTAATCTTGCACATAATGTAGTGGCCGTGTGGTCTTGCAGGTGAAACAGCTTTTTTTCTGCAAGCCTAAGGGAAAAGTGAAAAGATCACAGCGGCACAGGACTGCTGCAGTTAAGCACCGCAACATGACCGTTGTGTATGAACACTGCCATAGTAGATTGGAGTTAAACTGTGATATGAAAAACTGTTCTAGCAAACATGCTGTCTTCTCAGGTTCTTGGAATTAAAAATAATTTATTTAGGATAAGAGTTACAATTAGAAAGGGATATGTAAAGATAAGAATTAAAAAGTATGTGTACTGAGATCTCTATGAATATGAGAATGATATATGACCTGCTGCAAAAGGGTGCAGTATTTAAATCAATATGCTGGCTTACAGACATGCAGTCTCTGCACATGCCCAAATTAAAGAATGTTGCACATCATTAATAGTTAAACAATGCATAAGCAAAATATAAACAATCATTGATTTTCTAGGACCTTTAGCCTTAAAATACGTCAGACACTCAGTTTCTCTGCGTATATTTTATGTAGAGAACATTAGCTTCTGGATCATTCCATGGATGTCTGCAGGCCTAACAGGTGTCTTTAATTGAAATAAAAAATATATATATATATATATAACAAATAACATAATTTAAAATATTGTGATAAAACATATCGGCAAATTATAGATTATAATAACTGTATTGAATATTTTCCTTAGCACCTTTAATAAAAACAGCTGTTCTTGCATTAGACAAGCTTCCTGAACCAAAGATAATATGAGTGCATGCAGCAGTACCTGGCACCATCATATCACCCACTCCCTCCTTTCCACTCTGTATAATCCATAAGTAAATTTGCTGGGATTATTGTTGCATCATTGTCAGCCTCCAAGGGCCGATGTGTTGTCTGATATCTAGTTTTATTTTTTGTTTAGTTATTGTTGCTGTAGTTTGTATCATATTTTATCGTGTGATCTTCTGTTGAACAGCATGTTGTAAGAATAGTAATTTCTCTCTGAATACAAGGCCACTCTGATGATTTTATAAAGATGATTCAGCTGCTTGCAAAGTGATTCGATTATATTTTTCCACTTTCATTTTCCTTGTGACATATCCTGTGATACGGCCATTTAAATCAATGGTACGCCTAAAGCTCTGTACCAAAGACTCAGTATTCAGACTCTACAGTATAACTAGGCTGTGAGTGTAGGGCTCTTGAGACACTGTTTCTTGGCTTTTTCTATGTACCAGTACTCATACAAAGAGATTTCATCAGATAGCTTGACTTGACTGCTGAGGCATGTATGAAAATTCAAGAAGAAGGTTTATTTTCAAACTGAATTCTTGTAGTTATGCACAAATACAGTAGGTAAAAAAGACTATCCTGAACCAGAAATGCAAAGACATAAGCTTCTTAACATGGCTGACATGCACAGAATGAAGAAGAAGTGAGGGGTTACTGACATCAGAGCTAAGAAGGCAGCCAAGGAGAGTCGGAGGACAGACTTCTAGAAGGCAAACCTTATTGCATAGCAATAGCAACAATACATACTATAAGATTCCCAAGTCGTGGAACATGACACTCAGAATTGCAGAATTCTTTTAGAAATTGCTGACTGTATAAAATATTCAAGATTTGTCAAATTACATACATTTTGTCAGGGTCTATGTTTTTTCTGATAAGACAAAAATTCAACAATGCCATTTTCTTCTTGCAGGTGGCAGTCTCTCTATCAGCCTTTCCGCACTTCTCTGTGTTTCAAACTTCTTGTTTTCATGTGGAGGCTTCTGCTCCTGTCCAAAGATTTGTGTGGGAATTCAAAGATGGAAGTAAACCTGTCACTACTGCTGGTGGAGTAATCACTCATAAGTACAGTCTGCCTGGTCAATATAAAGTAAATGTGAAAGCAGAAGGGCAAGAACCTGCAGCAGAACTCCAGGTCACTGTGACAGTCCCAGTATACGGAGCAGAGCTACAGTGCCCAATGGTGGCTCAAACAGGACAAAGCCTGGAAGTGTGGCTGAGTGTCAAGCATGGCACACACCTACGAGCTGTTTATGGGGTTCATCAACAAGATGGCCATCATCTGATTGGTTTGTAAATCAATTCAGTACAGTCTATAAACTGCATCTACCTGTCTAACTATCATTAGCATGGGTTCTCGAATAGTTCCCCCAAACAATAAAACAATCACAAACCATGAAATTGCTGATACTTTGGCATGCAATGTTAGACAGACACAATATGAATAGCAGCCTAAAGATATGAAAACAAAAATATTTGGCGCCCAGAGAGAGTAAAACTAAACTGCTAAAAAAACAGAGTAGGTCCAGAGGTGACTGTAAGGGTTCATAGATACTAACAGTTTACTCGAAATTCGGCAGGAAATTTTGATTTTGCATCAAAATTATTTGATGCAAATCTAATGTTCCTTATTATTCTCTGGGGTGTCTCTGCATACCCTAGCGCATAATAAACATAGGATAAAAAAGAATGCTTTGCTGTTCAACTGTCCCACTACTGTAGCCCCTTGTCTTTTTTTTTTTTAATCAAATAAATTTTTATTGAACATATTTAGGCATACAATAATTTCCAAGGCATTAATTTTTTTAAAAGGATAAATAAGGAACAAGAACATTCCAACAATCCCTCCTCCCCCACCCCTTTCCGACAGCACCCCTTCCCCTAACCAGTAGAGAGGAAAATAGAAAGCTTCAAACAATAAAGAAATTTCTATTAATCGACTATGGTAGAAAACCAGTGGTATATTATTTAAGTGTTAATTTATACTGTATTCTATAAGTTTGGAGTCAGTGTTCTCAAATTCCATTGTATTGTATCCGTGGCTCCCATATCTTTTCAAATGTGCACAGCTTCCCTCTTTTTTCGCATATTCCCTTTTCCATTTGTATAATAAATTGCATTTGTCTAAGGAATTCTTCTTCAGAAGGGGGATCAGCTCCTATCCATTTTCTTGCTATAACTTTCCTAGAACAGTAGAGTACTCTAGCAATGGCTATTTTTGTATTTTTATCAGCTAGTAATTGTAGCCCCTAGTCTAGTTATCCGTACGGCCAATACTCTGTACATCCACTTTTGTACTGACTAGGCCTCCGACTACACCTGTTGCAATGTCTACACATGTCTTATCGTCAATGGCAGCGGTCCCCATACCTTTCTTATCTTGAGAGCCACATTTAACTCTGAGAGATGGTCACAAGCACAATCCAGGGCTCCCTCCACCCTCACAACAGTGACACGCAGAATCCACCATTACCGGTGTGATGGTAGCCAAATCTTCCCCGCAGAAAGCACCCTGAGACCTTCTGCCCCCCTACCATATAGGTAGTGTATTTACATTTAGGGGTTCCCACTTTAACCCTATTTGATATTCGCATATCAGGCACACTCAGAACATCATTGCACACCTGTGATAAACAGTATAGTCAACTGCCAATATATGCACATCCCATTCTGCTCTTCTGTTTCAAGCTACTTACAAAAGTCACCATCTGGAGACCTGATCTTCGTAGCTGGTTGCTAGACCTGGAGCTAATGAATTAATCTGGCAGACAGCTGCAAGCCACACATCATGGGCTCATGAGCCACATGTGGCTCCAGAGCCAAAGGGTGAGGATCCCTGTTCTAAGGTCTACTTGGCACCGACTGAAGATTTATTTATTTTACTCACTTATATAGCGGCATTAATTCCACAGCGCTTTACAGATATTATCATCGCTGTCCCCATTGGAGCTCACAATCTACATTCCCTATCAGTATGTCTTTGGAGTGTGGGAGGAAACCGGAGAACCTGGAGGAAACCCACGCAAACACGTGGAGAACATACACACTCCTTGTAGATGTTGTCCTTGGTGGGATTTGAACCCAGGACGAGCTTCTGTCTACCATTTTTCTGATGTTTCACAAAATAAATAGCAAAAAATTAGAGTCAGACAAATCCAATTTTTTTTTTTAAATTTGAAACTAATTAAATTGGTCTCAAACAGATTTGCTCATATCTAGTAGTTACACACTGAGTTACCCACTTCCTGGATCGCTCATCACCATCGGGGTCAAATACCCTTTTAATCCATGTTGAAGATGTTTGTCCTATTATGAATCCTTGGTGCTACACCAGTAATCCTCCAAGTACAATATGCTTCAAAAATATATTTGTATTAGACATATAAAATTGCTATAAAAATCCTTGTTATGCGTTTCTGGGGTATGACCTTTCCCCTATCTCAGGCATAGCATGCCTACTAGGTGATAGTCTATGAAACTATATTTGGTTTACTGTTTATGTATGCAATCCATAAAGACTATTACTGTACTTCTTGAATTAAGTATATACAATACAGTGTATATATACTGTATATACATATATATATATATATATATATATATACACAGTATTGTATGTACTTAATTCAAGAAGTACGATAATAGTCTTTATGGATTGCATACATAAACATAAACTTTTGGTCTGTACTGTATATATATATATATATATATATATATATATATATATATATATATACATATAAATGGGAACATACAGCTACAGCTTCTACATCTATATTTTGACCTCAATAAATCCAATACTTTCACCACTTTATGAAATCAGTGGAAATCCCCCTTCCTGTCCCTCAACAGTATGTTATTTTTTTTTTTGCACAAGTTATTTTTAATTATGCTGCCACAGATGTCCCTAAGTGTATACCACATATGCCCCACAAATTATCAGCCACAAATGTTCCATAAAGTACTTGCCATAGATGTTCCCATTACAACCACTGATGTCCCTTATAGTGTCATTTACGTGTCATCCAGAGGAGCTCAACACCCTCTTGTCCCAGACTGGTCTAAAATGCGATGTTGAAAATATAATCTAAGGAATCAGCTGAAATATAAGCAGAGTAGCAACCAGTAAACTAGCTTTTTCTTTGAAATTATTTTAACATAGCTGATTGGTTTAATTGGTTTGCGGAAAATTGTAACACGCAGTGTCATGAAATTCAGTACTAAACTTTATTTTAAAAATGATTATTTTTGAAAGTCTGTAGAAATCATCTTTCACTTAAAGGGTTATTCTCAAAATCAGAAGTTATCCCCTAACCATTGGATAGGGAATAATTTACCGATCCCTGGGAGTCTGAGCACTGGGTCCCCCAATAATCCCAAATTAGAGACTGTGGAACCCAATGGGACTGGCGGTAATATCCAAGTACAGCGCTCAGCTTTCTCCGCATCTCACATACAATGAAAGAAGAGAAGTCCTCTGCTCCACTCAAGGCCATTCCAGCAGTCAGACCCATAGCAATAACCAGGTTATACCCTATTTTGTTGATAGGGGATCATTTGTGATTTTGGGAATACCCCTTTAACCCTACATTTACATAGAATATTCCAAAGCTCATACCACATTATAAATGTATTTTCACCCTTTTCACATCTAACCCCATTCCTTTAAAGAGAATTTGTCATACTGTACATGCAGTTCAATCTATGGTATAGAGAATTGGATAGAGAATGGTACAGAAAGGGAGAAGCTGAGCAGAGTGATCTTGTTGTTGGAAAAGATTCAGTATAACTGGTATTTTATTCATTGAAATCCCTTGTGTTTGTATGCATGAGTCCAGTGGGCAGTCCTACTAGTGTTTGACAGCTATCTCTGCATGCGCAGTCATATGGCGAAGACCAATGGACTCAGGTATACAAACGCCAGGGATTTCAATAACTAAAATGCAACTTTACTGAAACTTTTACCACAAAAATGTATATCAATCAGATAAACTTCTCCTGCTCTATAACATCTTGCCTGCTGATCAGATACTACAGTAACATGTAAAAGGACCTACAGGCCAACCAGCATTCCCAGTATTAGTGAGCATTAGAGTCCAGCCTTTGTGCCATTAATTCTAGATTATAATATACTTATTGTAATTTATAAAGTTATGTAGAACTGTTGATCCAATAAATCAATAACCAGAAGCATCACACATTTTTCCTTCTAAATGTTACAGCAATGAGATCAATATTCCAGGTTTTCACTGTCACTCTGTTTCACAACAACGAGGCATACATTTATTCGTAGGAACTTCATCGCCATCTAGAGGCTTGACACATGTTTTCCACATTATTCGTTGTAAAGTTCTTAGGAAAAGTTGGAGTCAAACACTCCTGATTCATTAAGAGCAGCACGCCTTTTAATGAATCAGGAGCATCAATGAGTGGTGTGCACCTCCGTGTGCCTTGGCAGTAATCTTACTCCAATCAGGGACTGGAGAAAGATTTCTGGCGTAAGGTACTCAACAGCTCATCATGAAGACAAGATGTGGCACCACTCCACTAATCTGCCCCTGTCCTGTCCCAGCTGCTCCCATTTTGGCAGAGCTGGACCAAACCGTCATGAAAATGGCAAAAGTCCCGACATTTTTGCCCAACTTTACGTTGTGCAAAAATGTTCTGACTTTTCAAAACAATTTACACCAGAGCTTAATCTCTTTGATGAGTATGAGCCATAGTCCCTGTCAGGCTTTGTCTCACCCCAGATCTTTCCTGTCCTCTTGTTCACACATAGTAAGAGACCTGTCAGTGAACTGGAGTGGGATGGGGAGAACCTGCCTCATCGGATTAGTCAGTTTTTCAAAGTATATTTACTCTAAAATGCTGCAACATTTCATAGTAAAATATACCTGTCTCCAGTCACGCAGCCTGTGACTAACTCATGCCTCCGTGGTTCAAGCAGCGTCAGTCTGATGACACTTTCCCTTTAAACAGTCCAATCTGCAGCAGTTTGTAAAAGCGGTTTATGTGTAGTATGTGTTCATGTATGTGTGGTGCATACACGGCATGTGCCATATGTGTTACCCTATGTGTGAGTGGCATCCAATCTACTATTGGCTTATGGGTCGCATGTGTGAGTGGCCTGTGCACAGTCCTATATTCACACCCTGAGATGTAGATTTTGTATAATTACCTTCCTCTTACATGTATCCATTTTCCATACTCTTTTTCAGACGAATCGTCGTGCCCCCGTGGAGGAAAGGTTTTCCAAGGTGACTTGCACTGTTATTGGCTGAGCCATGTGAAAGAGACCCTGTTATCCGCCCGCAGCCGTTGCTCTTCAGTTCCTGGAGGTGATCTTGCATACATAACCTCACTGGATCAAATAACATTTATACAAGAATTTTTTTCTGGGTAAGAAACATAAGGGATAGAAATGACCGAATCAATTCTCGGAGAATTGACTTTGACTTGAATTTAATAAAATTCACAGATCCAGATTCATGTGGATAAAAAAAATGTCCGGAGCTACTTCACACGTTGCTGAAGATTGAATCAACTAGTTAGCAGGCCTCCCCCTAATACCCCACATTTTACATCCCATAGTCTAGCCCAGTCAATCCATAGGTTATACCACAGCCACTGTAAGACTGCGTGCCCACTATGCGTTTTTCAAGCATTTTTGCCTCGGAATTTCTGCAGCGAAAACGCTTAAAAAACGCTTGGTAATACGTGCCCCATGGTCCCCAATGATAATCCGCATGTGCTGTGCACATGCTGCGTAAATTTCCGCTGCAGATTATCATTGCGGAAAAATATTCAGCATGTCCATTAATTTTGCGGATATGCGGCGTAATTGCCGCCATTGACTTGCATTGAATCGCTTAATATCTTAATATTAGCGATTCAATGTGCGGATGGTACCCGGGTCTGGAGAAGAGGAGACTCTCCTCCAGACCCCCATAGTACCTGTAAAAAATAAGAATTTAAAATAAAAAATATACATTATACTCACCTTCTGATGGCCCCCTGTCTCCTGTACGGTGCGTCCTGGCTCCCCGGTGGCTCGCGATGGTGTGAAATGACCTTCCATGACGTCATTTAGTCCTGTCACATGCCTAAATGACGTCATGGAAGGTCCATTAACACCACCGCGAGCCGTACAAGACACCGGACGCACCGGAGAGAAGACCGGGGGCCATCAGAAGGTGAGTATAATGTTTTTTTTATTATTATTTTTTACCATTTTTATTCTTGTTTTAACTATTAACTTGGTCACACTATATAAATCCATGCCGGTTGCATGGATTTATATAGTGTGACCAAGTTGTCAAGCACTCTCCAAGTGATGCTAAAATCGTTTTAAAAGCACTTGATAACCCGCATACAGAAATGCATGTGAAGAACGCTTGACAAACGCTTCTACCTGGCAGGAAAAACGCATGTACAATTCGCATGCGTTTTTCCTGCCAGGTAGATGCAGAAAAAGTCTGCAGCATTTCTGCATCGTGGGCACTTAGCCTTAGAGGCGACGGCAGTGAAAGCAGTGGCCATTTCACAACTTAAGGCCACATGCACACGTTCAGTATTTGGTCAGTTTTTTACATCAGTATTTGTAAGCAAAAACCAGGAGTGGAACAATCAGAAGAAAAGTATAATAGAAACACGTCACCACTTCTGTATTTATCACCCACTCCTGGTTTTGGCTTACAAATACTAATGTAAAATACTGACCAAATACTGAACGTGTGAACATGTCCTAAGGATAGGAGTTCAGAGCACATCATTGCAGAAAGGCCTAAATTTGATTGGTGTGTACTACTGCAGTGCTGAAGAACATAAAAAATGGGAGTGGTAGTCTCATTCTGTTAATAATAATGCATAGATTCAAGTGATATGGTATGGAGGTGCAGGAGCTGCAGAGTCAGTGTGACTGTAAAATGAGTGATCTGTGATTTACTGCAGTACAATCTTAACAACAATATTTTTTGCATTCTTGATGCACTATAATCAAGGAGGGCATTTTAAGTTCACTAAGTCCTAATTTTCCTATAAAAGAAAAATATTGACTCCAAGGCTTGTTGTCTATCTGAAAAAGAAGCGTGCTTCCTGGCTTGTGAGACTGACAAACTATAAGCGACAAGTTTTTTTTTTAATAAAAAGACAAAAGAAAATTCTACAGTCACAGTTGGATGGATTTACATTATTTAGAGTATTTCTACAATTTTATTCTCCCACTTAGTGGCCATATCCCTACTGATCAGATGTTGGTGGCATGGTGAAAGACCTTTAATGTTTACTCCCCATGCATTACACATGATTTGATTTGCTATTGTTTTTGTTTTTTATTCTTTGTTTCAAAACCAAGGATTTGGATACCCATTATCACCTGTTTAGTAGCATACAAAGGTCATATTATGACATACAAAGAACAGTTATAAGGCTACAATGCTTTCTTTACCTTTCTTGTTTTTACAGAAAAGGAGCAGTTGGAATTTAATCAGTTGCAATTGGTCATCTGTACACTGTAGTATTTTACTGTATGATGCCACTATAAAACCAATACAGCCCTGTGTCTAGCTAATCCTTCCTAAAATAGCATATATTTATACGTATAGATCCAAGTGTTTCACCTCTTTTTCCCTGCTAAACCAGTGTCTATATCAAAGTCTCAATTATACAGCAGTAGGGCTTATTAAGATATTGATTTTGCTCGTATGCAAATAACGGACCAATTTCCATAAGTGTTTTGGATCATATTTTCATCAGTGTTTGGGCAGTAAGTTAGTTTTTACCATGAGCTTCATTAGTTTTTCTAGTATGCCCCCCAAAAAATTGATGGAGGTTTCTCAAGCTTCTCCAACAAATCAATCAGTGCATAACAGACGGCACACAGATGGTGCACAGACAGCATCTGAATGTTGTCCGATTTTTTTCACGGACCCATAGACTTGCGTTAGTGAGTTTGATAAGTGACTCAGATCAAAATTAGACATGTTTCCATGTTTTGGTGTGGACCACTAGCTCCGTTAAAATCCAAGGACATGTGAACTTTTCCATAGACTATAATGGGTATCAGTTCTATTTGTGAAAAACACTGATAGGGCATGTACGTGAGAACTTGACGTCTGAATGAAATCTTACAGATATCTCTCTTCTAGATACTTTCCAGTGTGGATAAATGTTTCACAGTCTCTGAGAAAACAGGACAGGATTTCCTTGACTGTGCCTACTTCAGATGACCAGAATGTACAGGACGAGTGTATACTTTTACCATTAATACCTATGAAAAACTATCAGAGGCGTTCATGCATGGAGAAGGCCCCATCGTTGTGTCAAAGCAGAGCTGGCGGTCAGTATCAAGTTATTCTGCTTCTAACTGCAGCTACTTGAAAGGGAATTGTTGATCATGAAAGGCTGTGTGCCCACTATGCGTTTTTCAAGTATTTTTCCACGGAATTTCTGCAGCGAAAACACTTAAAAAACGCTTGGTAATACGTGCCCCATGGTCCCCAATGATAATCCGCATGTGCTGTGCACATGCTGCGGAAATTTCCGCTGCGGATTATCATTGCGGAAAAATACGCAGCATGTCCATTAATTTTGCGGACATGCAGCGTAATTGCCGCCATTGACTTGCATTGAAACGCTTAACATCCGTATGTTTAGATGTATACATGCGGATGTTAATGCGGTTCAATGTGCGGATGGTACCTGGGGCTGGAGAAGAGGAGACTCTCCTCCAGACCCAGGTACCATAGAACCTGTTAAAAAAATAATTTAAAATAAAAGATTATACTTACCTTCCGATGGCCCCCGGTATTTTCTCCGCTCCGTCCGGTCTGTTGTATGGGTCGCGGTGGTGTGAGGACCTGCCATGACGTCATAGAATCATGTGACAGGTCACGCGACTGCTGACGCCGGCGGTCACGTGACCTGTCACATGACTCAATGACGTCATCGCAGGTCCTTTCACACCACCGCGACCCATACAACAGACCGGACGGAGCGGAGAAAATACCGGGGGCCATCGGAAGGTAAGTATAATCTTTATTTTTTACCATTTTATTCTTTTTTTATTAACTATTACTTGGCCACACTATATAAATCCATGCTAGTTGCATGGATTTATATAGTGTAACCAAGTTGTCAAGCACTTTCCAAGTGATGCTAAAATCGCTTGGAAAGCGCTTGATAACTCACATGCAGAAATGCATGCAAAAACGCTTGACAAACGCTTCTACCTGGCGGGAAAAACGCATGTAAAATCCGCATGCATTTTTCCTGACAGGGAGAAGCGGAAAAAATATGCAGCATTTCTGCATCGTGGGCACTTAGCCTAATTCTCACACACTGTGTAGAGTGCTGCAAACTGGCAGTCATGCTATCTATAATATCTATCGGCTGAATATGCATTATTCTCAATGTAAAATGTCTATTTGTTAATAAATGAATTTAAAAAAAAAACAACTGGCAGTCGTGCTGCACATGGTATAAATTATGTCTTTATGTCATCTAAGGTAAAAATTCAGTTTGCTTCTCTTGCTCTTTATCTAAATACCTTGACCAAGTTACTTTTTTGCTACCCTGCATCTATGGCTCATACCCAGGGCCGGTTTTAGACACAGTGGGGCCCTGACAAAAGTTTAAAGTGGGGCCCCAAATGCTAACATATTGCACCATCGCAGTGGAACATTTACATGCACTGAGTTCAGGCTGTTAAACGAGCATTAAATTGACAATATTGACATTGTTCAACGCTTGTTTCCCGGCCTATTTACACCGACTGAGGAAGAATGATGGGCACAAAGCAATCACTAATAGATCAATCTGTCCCCATAGGGTATAATGCAGCCCCCATGAAGTATAATGCAGCCTCCATATGGTATAACGCAGCCCCCATAGAGTAAAATGCAGCCCCCAAAGAGTATAATTCAGCCCCATGGAGTATAATTCAGTCCCATGGAGTATAATCCAGCCCCCATAGAGTATAATGCAGCCCCCAAAGAGTATAATGCAGCCCCCCATAGAGTATAATGCAACCCCCATAGAGTATAATGCAGCCCCCATATAGTAAAATGCAGCCCCATATAGTAAAATGAAGCCCCCATATAGTAAAATGCAGCCCCCATATAGTAAAATACAGCCCCATATAGTAAAATACAGCCCTATATAGTAAAATGCAGCCCCCATATAGTACAATTCAGCCCCATATAGTAAAATGCAACCCCATATAGTAAAATGCAGCCCTATATAGTAAAATGCAGCCCCATGTAGTAAAATTCAGCCCCCTTATAGTAAAATGCATCCCTCATACAGTATAATGCAGTCCCATATAGTATAATGCACACCCCAAAGTCCTCCAGTATTATGGCCACCACGTACTCATTTTAAAAAAATACAATACTCACCCTTCCCTCGCTGCTCCGGTCTCTGCTGCACGTCTACTCACCTCAGCAGCTCCACTGCCTGACACAGAGTGGCGCATGATATAGTGACGTCATCGCGCCTTCTGCCTCAGATGCAGAGGGGGATCACATAACGCTCCCTCCTCCATCATTGCTGTCAATTGTATCTGACGCGCCCCTGGGCCTGTGTCGCGCTGCGTTGCGCACGCGGGAGCTTACCCGGAGCCGGATCTGTTTAGGGTTGTAGTCTCGTGGCGGTGACCCGGTCCGTGCCCAGGGAGTCAAACTGGACGGCAGTCTGTTAGCGGTAGAAAATGGTTGATGACTACGCCACCCGTTGAATGCAGCCAGGGGGCTGCTGCTGCAGGGCAGACCGCTGAGGCCGGTGGAAGGGTGGTGCAGCGTGATAGTATAACCCCCAACGGGAGGGGTATGGCCTCAGGGCAGCCGACGTGGATGATGGGGGTAGCAGGAACCACTCAGAGACGGTATGGTAGCGTTCAGGGTCTTTACTGGTAACAACGATAGACCCTCCCGGAGTACTTGCTAGCGAACGGGGCCTGGTCAGTCCTTGAGCAGATGGGATCTCCCCTGGCCAGGCGTAGTTGTAGGCCTCCCAAGCTGACTGTACTCTTCTGGCTACCTTGCTAGAAGCTGATGTAAGTAGCCCACGTCCCTGAGTGTACCGTGTGGTGCTCACCCGTATGGCCGGTGACTCGGGGCCTTCTAATGGCTTCCGCTCCACGATGGCGGTGCTGGTCCCACGCGTGTGACCGTGCCTTCGGGCTTCTGGGCCAGGGGACCTGAAATCCCCTGCCTGACGGATTCTGCTGCTGGGTAGAAGTTAGTCCCCACAGCCTCGGACTCCGGGTCCGGTAAAGAATCTTCTTAGTCAGGGCGAGCTCTTTAGCTGCCAGCCCCTGACTCCTTGTGACTCTGCTGCTTCCTATGCTGCTCTTGTCTCTACTCTTCCTGGACTCTCTAACCCTGCCTCAGCCCCGGGTTTATACAGGGGAAGTTCTTCCCCTCCCAAGGCTGGGCAGGAGGTGTGGCATGCACAGGATCCCTGACCAAAGGACCTCCCACCTGCTCTCAGACGTAATATCTCTATCACTGTGACAACCAGACCCCTGGGGTGTCACACTCCCCCCTAGTGAAATTTAGTACTCCGGGACTAAACACTTTTTAGAAAAATATAACAAGGTATATCAAAGAACAATAAAATACAATAAGGAAACACAATAAGATGGTCACGGATGTCCGCAACCGGGTGCAGTCTTTGAAGAAAAGCAAAGGTGTCCATTTCACCAACACAGGGAGACGTAACCAGGTAGGGGTCTGTCCTACCCCGAGTCCTTAACAGTCTCTAGTCCATCCTGGGTTACGCTCCAACTATATACAAAGGATTCCCGGTAAATCCACCGAAGACTCCTAAAAACAACTAGAAACACAAAATTACACACAAGCAACAATAAACAGGTAAACATTGTAAAACAACTTAAACATTTAGATCCTCCAACGTGCGGGTAACTGGCCTCTAGTGGCCCTAGTGGACCTGATGGTGTAGGTCTGGAGCCGGGTCATTGTCCAAAGCCTGCGCATCAGCTCCCACAGGCCCTGCTGACAAGGGCGCCGCCTCCTGGTAGTAAGTGGTAGTGGGGCGTCTGTGGGTCACAATGCCACCTGGTGCCGGTTCTCGGAGCACCCGGATGGCTCTGTCCTTGAACTGTGCAAATTCTAGATGAGGGTCCTGTAAGGCCATTGCCCGCAACTGGGTGCGGTGGGCATTGCAATATAAACCCTCTATAAATTGTTCGGTCAACAGCCTGTCCTCGTTTCCCACTCCATTAGGGTCGGTCTGCTTAATGGCCCTCAGGGCCTCTTGTAGGTTGAGTGCATAGTCCCTTATACTCTCATGCGCTCGCTGCTTGCACCCGTAGAATCTAAGTTTAATCTCGGCTGAGGTGCGGGTATCAAAGGTGTCCTTCAGCCGGGTTAGTATCCCTGCGACAGTCTTCCTCCCAGGTGGCCAGGATTTTACTTCCCTTTTGGCTGCCCCAGTTAGTTGGGCCACCAGGATGCTCACTTTTTGCTCTTCTGTGAGGGGGTACACCTGGAAGAGGCTATCCAGCTTTTCTCTAAAGTCATGCAGGGTATGTGACTCCCCTGAGTACTGGGGTAGCCAAGCTGCTCCCGGGATATAGGGCATGGTGAAGGGCATAACTGCAACAGCGGTAGCGCTGGCGGGGGTTGAGGCAGTGGAGCTCTCCTCCGTATCCGACATCTTCCTCCCCCCTAGTGGACCGTGGCCTACCTTGCGATGATCCTGTTCCGTAGGCCGCGGCTCCGCAGTGGATCGTCAGGGTTGAGGACCTTCCGTCGCGCTCCTGTGACGTCGGCGTCTGCTGGGCTCCTTCCAGGACCTTACGCAACGTCCGGACGTGAGGCGGGGCTTCAGTTCTCGCGCGCTTTCGGAGTCCACGCCCCTCTTCTTCCCGCGCGGCGTCCTCAAGATGGCGTCCAATGGCGGGAAAACTCCACGGATGGCGGGAAGAAGGCTGAAGATGGCGCCGGATGGCGGGAATCTTCACCGATGGCGGGAATCTTCACCACTGGTAAGTTTGAACAGTCTTTGCTTTTCAGGCACGCAGTACCCGGTGGTTGCGGGCACGTGATCCTGCCGACTACGCCAAAGTTGACGCGCCCCTGGGCCTGTGTCGCGCTGCGTTGCGCACGCGGGAGCTTACCCGGAGCCGGATCTGTTTAGGGTTGTAGTCTCGTGGCGGTGACCCGGTCCGTGCCCAGGGAGTCAAACTGGACGGCAGTCTGTTAGCGGTAGAAAATGGTTGATGACTACGCCACCCGTTGAATGCAGCCAGGGGGCTGCTGCTGCAGGGCAGACCGCTGAGGCCGGTGGAAGGGTGGTGCAGCGTGATAGTATAACCCCCAACGGGAGGGGTATGGCCTCAGGGCAGCCGACGTGGATGATGGGGGTAGCAGGAACCACTCAGAGACGGTATGGTAGCGTTCAGGGTCTTTACTGGTAACAACGATAGACCCTCCCGGAGTACTTGCTAGCGAACGGGGCCTGGTCAGTCCTTGAGCAGATGGGATCTCCCCTGGCCAGGCGTAGTTGTAGGCCTCCCAAGCTGACTGTACTCTTCTGGCTACCTTGCTAGAAGCTGATGTAAGTAGCCCACGTCCCTGAGTGTACCGTGTGGTGCTCACCCGTATGGCCGGTGACTCGGGGCCTTCTAATGGCTTCCGCTCCACGATGGCGGTGCTGGTCCCACGCGTGTGACCGTGCCTTCGGGCTTCTGGGCCAGGGGACCTGAAATCCCCTGCCTGACGGATTCTGCTGCTGGGTAGAAGTTAGTCCCCACAGCCTCGGACTCCGGGTCCGGTAAAGAATCTTCTTAGTCAGGGCGAGCTCTTTAGCTGCCAGCCCCTGACTCCTTGTGACTCTGCTGCTTCCTATGCTGCTCTTGTCTCTACTCTTCCTGGACTCTCTAACCCTGCCTCAGCCCCGGGTTTATACAGGGGAAGTTCTTCCCCTCCCAAGGCTGGGCAGGAGGTGTGGCATGCACAGGATCCCTGACCAAAGGACCTCCCACCTGCTCTCAGACGTAATATCTCTATCACTGTGACAACCAGACCCCTGGGGTGTCACATATCAGCATCTATGATACCGATACAGTTGAATGAGCGATGCGGGGGTGGGAAGGGGAGCCAGCACTGGCTCCGGGGCCCCCTGACTCACAGATCCCATAGTGGCCACTGGGGGGGGACCCCGGTGGAGTAGTGGGCCCTAGGCAAATGCCTAGTTTGCCTGCCCCTAACGCCGGCCCTGCCCATACTCCACTAGCCTTATTCAAATGTGCACCGGCACAAGGATGTTTGTAATGATCATTCCATAACTTTTTTTTGGATGCAATTCTGAGGAGCTAAAGGAAACTGTGCTGTATATGTGTTCTTTGGAAATCAAAGTAAAAAGAAAATCCAAATAGCGAAAACTTCAAATGCTAAGTTGTTAACGTGGCTTCTGCATATTATACAGTTAATACACAGGGGGCACTGCTTTGTGGCTGGCACAATTTTATATCCAATTCTGTGTAGGACACATAGGACATATAGGGGTATGGGCAATTCTATATGGATGTCATTACTCTACTGGCCAATGGTGTGACTTGAAAAATGTGCATCTCAATGTAAGATCTCCAACAGGGCCCACTACTATCATGAGTTTTTAAAGGGGTTGTAAGGTGGCTAATGGTCGTGTAGTCGATGAGAGGTATGTATCACAGAGATGGCTGGTCTCTGTGATGTAACCCAGTGTATTTTCTCTAGTGCAAGTAAGCACTAAGAGGACTAATTGGTGCACCTGGCAGACGGGTTACTAGGAGAGAATGGGCGGATCCAGCAACCCACATACGCCACCTCTGGGTGGGGTTAACAGCCTATAAAATGGAGGCTGTTGTTTGGCACATGGTCTGTATGCTTGGAGGGAGGAGGCCTCCTGTGTGTGTTTGTCTTCAGACCAAGCCAGGACACTGGATTCTACCCCAGCTTGTGTGCCACACAGGCCTGTCTGAGCAGAGACCTGCTAAGGACATTTGCATGATCTCAAGGCCATTTGCTTTTCTGTTTTGCTTCTGGGTTTATGAAGCAATAAACCCACATGAACTTTTAAAGGAACATGCTCCCTGTTTTCCTCCCGCCGCACCCCAACGAGTAAACCCCCTACAGGCTTCTCCAAGAAATGTTCTAAAATAAATAAATAAAATAAATAATATGCATTTAAATATTAAACAGTTGTAGACCGTGTACCGAGGAGGTCTCTCTCAGAATACAGCAGGCCGAGGACAAAGGATACTGGCAGACAATTTGTTGAGATAACACCTTTTTACTAAGAACAGGAACTGGGTTGCCCCGGCAATGCAAGAAAGGAACACAAATAAACTTCACACACACCTAGCTCAAGACAGCCAGGACCCCTGCGCTGCACAACCGACAGGACCAGGATGTGCTAACAGAAGAACTATAATTTGCCTACTCAGTGGTTCCGCCTAGTGCGGTAACCACGTGTTACCCAAAGCAATGATGTAATCAGATGGGTGCACAAGGCGGTCCGTGCAGTGGTGCAGCGCAACAGTTAACAAACTTGACAACTTTCTACGTTTACAATACTGTTGTAGCATCGGCGTCTCTGCCCCATGCCAGGCAGAGACGCCGTCCCTCTCACCTCCTCGCACCCCGCGCTCCTCGCTCGGCGTCCTCCAGCGCTCCTCTTCCTGTTCCTGCTGCTGCCAGCGCGCGCAGCTTCCCGGGCACTGTGCTTAGGAAGCGTGCGCTCCCTCTCTTTTAAAGGGGCCGCGCGCGCCGTCCTAAGGAGTCCCCGGCCAATTGCCGGAGGACCTCCCATATATAAGGCACCTCCTCCAAAATGGAGGAGCCCGAGCAAAAGTTGTTGCACAGTGTTTCTTACCTCTGCTTCAGCCCTCAGGTCCCGCTGCTAGCCTGACTATCAGTCCTGCCTGTTACCTGCCTGTTACCTGCCGTGCCTGCCAGCCCGCTCACCTGGGAGCACTTGCCTGTTGCCTGCCTGTTACCTGCCGTGCCTGCCAGCCCGCTCACCTGGGAGCACTTGCCTGTTGCCTGCCTGTTACCTGCCGTGCCTGCCAGCCCGCTCACCTGGGATCACTTGCCTGTTGCCTGCCTGTTACCTGCCGTGCCTGCCAGCCCACTCACCTGGGAGCACTTACCTGTTGCCTGCCTGTTACCTGCCATGCCTGCCAGCCCGCTCACCTGGGAGCACTTGCCTGTGACCGGCCTGTTACCTGCTTGTTACCTGCCGTGCCCACCTAGAGACTCCTGCCGTCACTTGCCGTGTCTCCCTGATAGCCTACCTGGAGGCTTCTGCTCGCCAGCCTGCCTGCTGTGACTACCTGCTATTCCGGTCAGTCCCTGCCATCTGTACTATGGGAGTCACCTGCTCCCTTACAAGGTCGTCCCCAGAGTAGCACCTGGTCCCTCTGCTCGGTCCCTCCCAGGTCACGGAGTCGTTAGCCGCCGTACGACCAGGATCGGTCCGAGTTGATACTTAGTTACGCCCCTCTGGGTCCCTCCTTGCACCGTAGCACAGAGGTTACACTTCCCGGACCCGTAACAACTGTTATCCGAACTATACCCAATCTCACGACTGAGGGGAGTCTCTAGCTAAGGTTCACCCAACTCTGCCTACAACCAATGTCTTTAATTGAGAACCTCTGTTTAGCGCCAAACTCTTTCTGCTATTTGCATGCATGCATCCATCGGGGTCCCTGTGGTGGTGCCTGAGCTCAGGACTTACCGGCCGTTAACTGTTCTCTGAAGAAGCTGTCTTATCGTCTGATCGGGCACTTGACTGGGAGACTGAGGAGAGGAACAGCTTCCATATGCGATCACTCTCTCTCGGCCATCTTGTACCTGCGACAACACTGCTCCCAAACCATGCAGGCTCCCATCGGTGTAGAGCAGGATCGGAGCATCAAATCGGGTGTAAGTCGGGATCGGTGCTCTGGTTAGGGCGGCTTTCACCTCTTCAAAGGCCTTCTGTTGCTGAGAGCTTCACTGAATGGGGCGATTCTTGGGTTCTCGAGTTGTGCCTCTCAGGAGTTCATTCAAGGGACCAACCAGATGGGCGAACTTGGGGACAAACCGTCGGTAGTATCCCGCTAGTCCCAAAAAGGCTGTCACCTCTCGCAACGTTCTCGGCTGAGGACACTTCTGGACAGCCTGAACCTTACTGGCAGCTGGTTTTACTTCTTCGGGAGTCACCACATAACCCAGGTATTCAATACGGTCTTGAAACAATTGGCATTTTTGAGGCTTGATCTTCAACCCATGGTCACAAAGTCGCTGCAGGACCTGCCGAAGCTTCTGAAGATGATCCTCAAATGATGTCCCAAACACCACCACATCGTCCAGGTAGATCAACACTGACTCAAAGTTGAGGTCGCCCAAAGATTGTTCCATTAGTCGCTGAAAGATTCCCGGCACATTGGAAAGACCAAACGGCATCCTGTTAAATTCATAGAGTCCCATGGGTAGGATGAACGCCGTCTTTGCCTTGTCTTTCTCAGCTACCGGGACTTGCCAGTAACCGCTTGCCAAGTTGAGGGTAGAAAAGTACTTAACCCGAGCCAGTGCTGATAGCGATTCTTCAATCCGGGGAAGAGGGTAGGCATCCCGTACAGTGTGAGCATTCAATTTTCTATAATCTACACAGAATCAAAGGGACCCATCCTTTTAACGTACTAAGACCACTGGCGCTGCCCATTGACTCTGGCTCTCTCGCATGACCTGGTTGTCCATCATGTTGGCTACCATGTTCTTTACTTCTTGATACAACTTTGGAGGGATCTGCCGATAACGTTCCCGAATTGGGGGCGTGTCCCCGGTTGGAATCTCATGCTCGATGGTAGAGGAACACCCCAAATCTTCGCCATGACAGGAGAAGGCCTCCTGTAACTTGTCCAGTAGGAATTTATTGGCTAACCCAGAAATTAACTGGTTCCGCAACAGCCTGTCCACTTCCCGGAAAGATCCCATTGCTTCAGGGTCCCGCCGCTGTACTTCATTCAACGTTTATTGCAAAGCATTGGAGTATTTCATTAGAGTTTCTCCCTCTCACTGCCGCTGATTAAAGAAGGAACTTCGCAGTTGCGTCACTTTGACACCCCTATACCCGTGGGTTCCCTCCAGCAGGGCGAGTATCTTATCTAAGGTGTCTCGTTCAGGCTCAGGTCGGACCATTACTGTCTGCCTGGCGTCACCCTCTAGTGCATTCAATGCTATCTCTGCTCGCAACTCCGGGATCAAATTGCACATTTTAATCACACTCCGCACCCTTTCTGTCCCATCTTGCAACAACATATTTTTACCGTCATATTTAGGCAAATGCTGTAATAGCGCCCCAGCCAGAAGGTATCCCGCCGAAACTGAAGCAGTGGGAGGTGGATTCAGTACTTGGGCCGGGGCCACTGCTGCTAAGGGGTTGTCTCCCTCCATGTCTCTGTCCAAGGCTATCGCTGTATCCGGCCGACTACGCCAAGTTATAGACCGTGTGCTGAAGAGGTCTCTCTCAGAATACAGCGGGCCGAGGACAAAGGATACTGGCAGACAATTTGTTGGGGTAACACCTTTTTACTAAGAACAGGAACTGAGTTGCCCCGGCAATGCAAGAAAGGAACACAAATAAACTTCACACAAACCTAGCTCAAGACAGCCAGGACCCTTGCGCTGCACAACCGACAGGACCAGGATGTACTAACAGAAGAACTATAATTTGCCTACTCAGTGGTTCCGCCTATTCGGTAACCGCGTGTTACCCAAAGCAATGATGTAATCAGATGGGTGCACAAGGCGGTCCGTGCAGTGGTGCAGCGCAACAGTTAACAAACTTGACAACTTTCTACGTTTACAATACTGTTATCCTAACTATACACAATCTCACCACTGAGGGGAGTGTCTAGCTAAGGTTCACCCAACCCTGCCTACAACCAATGTCTTTAATTGAGAACCTCTGTTTGGCGCCAAACTCTTTCTGCTATTTGCATGCATGCATCCACCGGGGTCCCTGTGGTGGTGCCTGGGCTCAGGACTTATCAGCCGTTAACTGTTCTCTGAAGAAGCTGTCTTATCATCTGATCGGGCACTTGACTGGGAGACTGAGTAGAGGTTCCTGACCTTATCACAAGAGCGCAGTTTTCAGTCTTTCAGACTAGCAAAGGGCCCTTCACGTCACTCAGATGCCTTGGGGAGAATCCAACTCTGCATCCAACCGTAGTCGTCCTCCCAAGGTGATTCTTTCTCTCTGGCCAAAGTCACAGACAAGGCTTCTCCTTCACTCAAAGTCCTGTAATACTTCCAACACGCCGCACACACCTGCTCTTAGGATGCAGCTCACCATAATCTCTTTCCTCTCCTCACAACTGCTTGTTTTTTGCTGACTCACACACCAGCAAGTTTACCATAGAGTCCCTTTTTTTAGAGGCAACAGAGACCTCTTGTGGCCAGAGGCTGATACCGCAGCAATGTCCACACATCTCCCTCTCACACATTTTTCTAAACAACTTCAATTAGCAAAAATCTATGCTTCATCTACTGCACTCTGTCAGGATGCAAAGATGACAGCTACGGTCAATCACAAACCGTTCTAGCTTTCAGGACGGGTAGAGCCGGAATGAACAGAGGAATGCACGTTCATGATACCTGAGAGCTAACTCTCTCCTTCTCTCTTTCTCTCCTTCTCTCTCACCTTCATGTAAAATAAACTCTGCAGGCAGAGTTATTTTCTGGGCCTCAGCCTCATAGTTTGGATATGAGGCATACAGGTAGGACTATTTTCAGCAGTCTATAACCAGCATGCCCATATTAATAGTTTAGATAGGTCAAATATGGTGACAGACACACACACACCCAAGGACCCCGCTTTCCTGTAGAGGGCTGGGGCGCGTAAGACGAGTACCTTGTCTGTGGCTACTGCCCTGTTACAGCATGCTTCTCACAGCCCGTCCTGAAATCTAGGATGGTTTGCGATTGATGGTAGTGTGGCACCCCAGGGGTCTGGTTTCCACAGTAACAACAATGTTATGTCTGAGAGCAGGTGGGAGGTCTCTTGGTCAGGAATCCTATGCATGCCACCCTCCTGCCCAGTCCTGGGAGGGGAAGAACTTCCCCTGTATAAACCTGGGGCTGAGGCAGGGTTAGAGAGTTGAGAGGGAGAGTGCAGCCAGGAGGGCTGACAAGGAGCTGTGGCTCCGGCTGGGCCCAGCTCCTGGGCCATGCCAGAAGTAGAGACAGAGAAGAGAAGCAGCTATGGGAAGAAACAACAGGAGCTCTGTGGGAGCAGTGCTACAAGGAGTCAGGGGCTGGCAGCTGCAGAGCTCGCCCTGACTGAGAAGTTATCACCGGACCCGGAGTCCAAGGCTGTGGGGACTAACTCCTACCCAGCAGCAGAATCCGTCAGGCAGGGGATTTCAGGTCCTCTGGCCAAGAAACCCGAAGGCACGGTCACACGCATGGGACCAGCACCGCCGTCGTGGAGCGGAAGCTACTAGAAGGCCCCGAGTCACCGGCCATACGGGTGAGCACCACACGGTACACTCAGGGACGTGGGCTACTTATACTCGCTTCTAGCAAGGTAGCCAGAAGAGTACAGTTAGTTTGGGAGGCCTACAACTCCGCCTGGCCAGGGGAGATCCCATCTGCTCAAGGACTGACCAGGCCCCAATCGCTAGCCAGTACTCCGGGAGGGTCTATCTTTATCACCAGTAAAGACCCTGAACTACACCGCATCGTCTCAGAGTGGTTCCTACTACCCCCATCATCCAGGTCGGCTGCCCTGAGGCCATACCCCTCCCGTTGGGGGTTTCACCATCTACGCTGCACAATCGTACCACCGGCCTCAGCGGTCTGCCCTGCAGCGGCAGCTCCATAGCTGCATTCAACGGGTGGCGTAGTCGTCCAACATCTACTGCTGATACAGCGCCACTTAGTCTGACTCCCTGGGCACGGACCGGATCACCGCCACGAGACTACAACCCTCAAGAGATCCGGCTCCGGGTAAGCTCCCGCATGCGCAACGCAGCGCGACACAGGCCCAGGGGCGCGTCAACTTTTGGCGTAGTCGGCAGGATCTCGTGCCCGCAACCACAGGGTACTGCGTGCCTGAAAAAGACTGTTCAAACTTACCTGTGGTGAAGATTCCCGCCATCCGGCGCCATCTTCCGCTTCCTTCCCGCCATCGGTGGAGTTTTCCCGCCATCCGGCACCATCTTCAGCCTTCTTCCCGCCACACGTGGAGTTTTCCCGCCATTGGACGCCATCTTGAGGACGCCGCGCGGGAAGAAGAGGGGCGTGGACTCCGAAAGCGCGCGAGAACTGAAGCCCCGCCTCACGTCCGGACGTTGCGTAAGGTCCTGGAAGGAGCCCAGCAGACGCCGACGTCACAGGAGCGCGACGGAAGGTCCTCAACCCTGACGATCCACTGCGGAGCCGCGGCCTACGGAAGAGGATCATCGCAAGGTAGGCCACGGTCCACTAGGGGGGAGAAGGATGTCGGATACGGAGGAGAGCTTCACCGCTTCAACCCCCGCCAGCGCCACCGCTGTTGCGGTCATGCCTTTCACCATGCCCTATATCCCGGGTGCAGCTTGGCTACCCCAGTACTCAGGGGAGTCACATACCCTGCATGACTTTAGAGAAAAGCTGGATAGCCTCTTCCAGGTGTACCCCCTCACAGAGGAGCTGCAGTACTACCAATACGAGGAAAGCCAAGAGGACCCGGACGGGTCTGAGGACTACCCTCAGGAGGGAGCACAAAGAGGACATAGCTACTGAAGGGAAGTAGCGTGAATAAAGAGCTGTAAATAGTTACCCGTAAGGGTACAAGGACTGCTGCTAATTAAAATATGGTCCCCGTTGGGATTAGTGAATTGTTCCCCGTGTGTCCCTATCCCTTACCAGGCTGAGGACTGTGAGCAGCCATCCCCTATCCCTTACCAGGCTGAGGACTGTGAGCAGCCAATCCTTATCCCCACTGGCCGAGGACTGAGAGCGGCCATATCCTGTAAATAATTATGTGTTTCTAGTTATTTTTAGGAGTCCTTGGTGGATTTACCGGGAATCCTTGTACAATTGGTTGGAGCGTAACCCAGGAATGGACTAAAAGACTGTTAAGGACTCGGGGCAGGACAGACCCCTACCTGGTTACGTCTCCCTGTTTTGGTGAAATGGACACCTTGCTTTTCTTCAAAGACTGCACCCGGTTGCGGACACGCCGTAACCATCTTTATGTGTTTTTCTTATGGTATTATTATTGTTTATACCTTGTTATGTTTTTCTAAAAATATGTTTAGTCCCGGAGTACTAAATTTCACCAGGGGGGAATGTGGCACCCCAGGGGTCTGGTTTCCACAGTAACAACAATGTTATGTCTGAGAGCAGGTGGGAGGTCTCTTGGTCAGGGATCCTATGCATGCCACACCTCCTGCCCAGTCCTGGGAGGGGAAGAACTTCCCCTGTATAAACCTGGGGCTGAGGCAGGGTTAGAGAGTTGAGAGGGAGAGTGCAGCCAGGAGGGCTGACAGGGAGCTGTGGCTCCGGCTGGGCCCAGCTCCTGGGCCATGCCAGAAGTAGAGACAGAGAAGAGAAGCAGCTATGGGAAGAAACAACAGGAGCTCTGTGGGAGCAGTGCTACAAGGAGTCAGGGGCTGGCAGCTGCAGAGCTCGCCCTGACTGAGAAGTTATCACCGGACCCGGAGTCCGAGGCTGTGGGGACTAACTCCTACCCAGCAGCAGAATCCGTCAGGCAGGGGATTTCAGGTCCTCTGGCCAAGAAACCCGAAGGCACGGTCACACGCATGGGACCAGCACCGCCGTCGTGGAGCGGAAGCTACTAGAAGGCCCCGAGTCACCGGCCATACGGGTGAGCACCACACGGTACACTCAGGGACGTGGGCTACTTATACTCGCTTCTAGCAAGGTAGCCAGAAGAGTACAGTTAGTTTGGGAGGCCTACAACTCCGCTTGGCCAGGGGAGATCCCATCTGCTCAAGGACTGACCAGGCCCCAATCGCTAGCCAGTACTCCGGGAGGGTCTATCTTTATCACCAGTAAAGACCCTGAACTACACCGCATCGTCTCAGAGTGGTTCCTACTACCCCCATCATCCAGGTCGGCTGCCCTGAGGCCATACCCCTCCCGTTGGGGGTTTCACCATCTACGCTGCACAATCGTACCACCGGCCTCAGCGGTCTGCCCTGCAGCGGCAGCTCCATAGCTGCATTCAACGGGTGGCGTAGTCGTCCAACATCTACCGCTGATACAGCGCCACTTAGTCTGACTCCCTGGGCACGGACCGGATCACCGCCACGAGACTACAACCCTCAAGAGATCCGGCTCCGGGTAAGCTCCCGCATGCGCAACGCAGCGCGACACAGGCCCAGGGGCGCGTCAGTAGCTGCCATCTTTGAATCCTAACAGAGTGCAGTAGATAAAGCATAGCTTTTTGCTAATTGAAGGTATTTAGAAAAATGTTTAAATGTGTATTATTTATTTTATTTATTTATTTTACGACATTTCTCTGACAACCTGTCACGGGTGTGTTGCCACGAAGATCGTCACGAGTACACAGCCTGACTTCTCGCAGCTGACTTGTTGGTGCTTTGTGTTTCTCGGCAGTGAGGGAGTTAATTCTCTTTCTCTCTCTCTGGGCTAGATGAGGTCCAGCCTCGCCCAGCTGCAATCAATACTTCTGTAGTGAGACTCCTTCATATACCTGCTGGTCTGTTTGGGAGGTGTCGGTGAAAGCATTTCATTCAGACTGACAGAGCGGATCGTGGTGTTTGGAGTTGCTGAGATAAGTGTATTTGGAAGTGTTTTTTCCCTTTCCTCGCTTTATCATTTATCTCCTTTCCCGTTGGTTTTCCCTCTGTTGTAGTTGAGTAGTTGTTTGTATGCAAGGTGGTTTTGGTTTTTCCCTTGTACTGTCTCGTTCGTCTAAATACTGTGTTTGGGCATATTATTTCTTGTTCCCTTTGGTTGTGATCGGGGTCCTTCTCAGGACTAGATTACTGAGGTGCAGGGATCTTCAGGAGGTAGGGGTTACGCTGGCGGCCTGGACCTCTGTACCTTTAACAGTACCTCCAGGTTGAGGGATTAGTCAGGGCCCCAGCTTAGGGTCAGCTTAGGCCCCCTACCTCCAGTATACAGAGACAGCGTGACATTTTCACCGACCCACTTAGTTTTTCTCCAGCTACTATGGATCCAGTAGCCGGTCTAGCTCGGCAATTGCAGAGTTTGTCCATGGAGCTGGCGGACGTTAGGTCCAAGGTTTGGCATCCTCAGGAGCAAGCCGGACCAGAACCTAAAGTAGCTCTCCCTGATAGGTTCACTGGGGGGCGGGACAAGTTTTTTGTTTTCCGGGAGGCATGTAAATTGTACTTTCGGCTGCGGCCTCGGTCATCGGGGAGTGAAGAACAAAGGGTGGGAATTGTCATCTCGCTCTTACAAGGGGACCCACAATCTTGGGCGTTCTCTCTTCCCCCGGGTTCCCCGGCTCTCCAGTCAGTGGATAGGTTTTTCGCTGCCCTGGGACTCGTATATGATGACCCAGATCGGATCTCCCTTGCTGAGTCTAAGTTACGTAGGATCCAGCAGGGAGATCGTCCGGCAGAGGAATTCTGTTCGGAGTTCCGTAGGTGGGCCACGGACACCCAGTGGAATGACCCGGCTCTTAGGAGCCAGTTTTGTCATGGTTTATCCGACAAATTACAGGATGTGTTGGCACAGTATGACTCTCCCGTGTCTCTGGAAGCCGCTATGGCCCTCGCTATTCGCGTGGACAGACGGCTTCGGGAGAGGTGCGGGATAACTCTACCCCCTGTGATGACTCCACCTCCTACAAGGTCCCCTCATATGGTGGTTCCCCTGGTCAGTCCAGAGGAGCCTATGCAATTAGGAGGGACATCATTTCGGGGGAGGGGACCGGTGGTGCGCCATAAGGCAGGAAGGTGTTTCTTCTGCGGGAGAAAGGGACATTTTATTGGGGGGTGTCCATCCCGTCCCTTGCAGAGTGAAGAGTCGTCGGAAAACTGTTGATCCCAGGTTGTGTGGTGGACGGCAATCTGGGAGTAGGTATTTCGTCCCTAGGTTCGTCTCAGTTTCTCGTACCGGCGGAGGTGGTGGTGGGTACGAGAACTGAGAGGATATCTGTTCTTCTGGATAGTGGGGCCGGGGCTAATCTGGTTGATGCTCGGTTTGCCCGGGTTCAAGGTATGCGGTTGAGTGAGTTGGCTAAACCCATCCCCATATTCTCGATCGATGCCAGGCCTCTCGGGCAGGGAAGTTTTTTGCAAGTTGTGCATGACGTAAAACTTCAAGTGGGGGCAATACATAAAGAACTGTTGTCTTGCTACATGTTGGAGGGTCTTCCCACTCCTATTGTGTTGGGCCTTCCTTGGTTAGCTAAGCATAACCCGGTTATTAATTGGCAAACCAGGGAGATAAGCCAATGGAGTAAATTCTGTAATAAAAACTGCATGAACACGGTCATTGGTGCGGTTACTCCTTGGGTCTTACCTCCATTTCTGGCGGACTTTGAGGATGTATTCTCGGAGAAAGGGTGTCAGGAACTACCTCCTCATCGCGTGTATGACTGTTCTGTAAAACTGCTCCCTGAGGCCAAGTTACCTAAAGCTAGGTTGTATAACCTTTCTGGTCCTGAGAGGCAGGCCATGAAGGATTATATCTCAGAAAGTCTGGCTAAGGGGCATATTAGACCTTCATCTTCACCGGTGGCTGCGGGGTTCTTCTTTGTTAAGAAGAAAGATGGAGGCCTACGCCCTTGCCTGGATTTCCGTGAACTTAATCGGATTACGGTCCGAGATCCGTATCCGCTCCCACTTATTCCCGATCTCTTTAATCAGATCGTGGGCGCCAAATGGTTTTCTAAGTTGGATCTCAGGGGGGCGTACAATCTGATTAGGATGAAGGAGGGGGATGAGTGGAAGACGGCGTTTAACACTCCGGAGGGGCATTATGAGAACCTTGTCATGCCATTCGGTCTGACTAATGCCCCGGCGGTGTTTCAACACTTTGTTAATGACATTTTTCGCCGCTTGGTGGGACAGTTTGTTGTCATATATCTGGATGATATCCTAATTTACTCGCCGGATCTGGTGTCTCATCAGGAGCACGTTAGGCAGGTGTTACAGATCTTGCGGGATAATAAACTGTATGCCAAGTGGGAAAAGTGTGTGTTCGCCGTACAGGAACTCCAGTTTTTAGGCTTCCTGGTTTCAGCGTCCGGTTTTCGTATGGACCCTGGGAAAGTGCGGGCAGTTCTTGAGTGGGATCGGCCAGAGAATCTTAAGGCACTACAACGTTTCCTGGGGTTTGCTAATTATTACCGGAAGTTCATTCGTAATTTCTCGTCCATGGTTAAGCCTCTCACTGACATGACTAAAAAGGGGACGGATTTTTCTAGGTGGTCTGACAAGGCTTGTCAAGCATTCTCCTCTTTGAAAAAATGTTTTGCCTCGGCGCCCATACTCATTCAACCTGATGCGTCTCAGCCATTCATTGTAGAGGTAGACGCTTCCGAGGTAGGGGTGGGAGCAGTATTGTCACAGGGTTCGTCCCCTGGTAAGTGGCATCCGTGCGCCTTTTTCTCTAAAAAATTGTCGTCCGCTGAGAGGAATTACGATGTCGGCAATAGGGAACTCTTGGCCATTAAGTTAGCTTTTGAGGAGTAGCGCCATTTTCTGGAGGGGGCTGTTCATCCGGTCACCGTCATCACCGATCACAAGAACCTGCTATATCTGGAGTCCGCGAAACGTCTGAATCCCAGACAAGCTAGGTGGTCATTGTTTTTTACCAGGTTTAATTTTGTCGTTACATATCGTCCTGGGTCAAAAAATGTAAAGGCGGATGCCTTATCTCGTAGTTTCCCGGGGGCCGGGAATACGGACGACCCGATTCCTATCCTTCAGGAGGGGGTGGTGGTTTCGGCAGTATGCTCTGAGCTGGAGGAGGAGGTATTGGAGGCTCAGGGGGACGCCCCTGTTGGACCTCCAGGGAGATTGTTTGTTCCAGATCAGTTGCGACAAAAGGTGATCGAGGCACACCATAACTCAGTTTTTGCAGGACACCCGGGGAGTAAAGCTACTGTGGATCTCCTCTCGCGTCGGTTTTGGTGGCCTAATTTACATAAGGAGGTGGTAACTTTTGTCGCGTCCTGTGGGGTTTGTGCGCGCTCTAAGACCTCACATACCCGTCCTTCTGGGGCCCTCTTACCTTTGAAGATCCCGGAGCGTCCTTGGACTCATCTGTCTATGGACTTTATTACGGACCTCCCTCCGTCTTCGGGTAAAACGGTCATACTCGTTGTAGTGGACAGGTTCAGCAAGATGGCACATTTTATCGCTCTTCCGGCTCTCCCTAATGCTAAAACTCTTGCGCAGGTGTTCATTGGGGAGATTGTGAGGCTTCACGGGGTACCCTCCGAGGTGGTGTCTGATCGGGGGTCTCAGTTTGTGTCCAAGTTCTGGAAGGCGTTTTGTGCACGGCGGGGGATGCAGTTGTCATTCTCATCGGCTTTTCATCCTCAGACCAATGGTCAGACGGAACGTATGAACCAGAGCTTGGAGACATATCTCCGGTGTTTTGTGTCAGAGAACCAGGAGGACTGGGTTTCTTTCTTACCTCTGGCAGAGTTTGCTCTTAATAATAGGCGGAGCGAGTCCACTGGTAAGTCCCCGTTTTTTGGGGCATATGGTTTTCACCCCCAGTTTTGTACTTTCAGTGGGGGGGGCTCTTCGGGGGTTCCTGAGGAGGAACGATTTTCCTCATCACTCGCTTCAGTATGGAGAGGGGTGCTGAAGAATCTGAATACTATGGGGAACCGATACAAACGTATGGCTGATAGGAGGAGAGTGTCTGGTCCGGACCTAAGTGTGAACGATCGGGTATGGTTGTCTACCAGGAATATAAAACTTAAGGTTCCCTCCTGGAAACTGGGTCCCAGGTTCATCGGGCCGTACAGAATCAGTTCTATTATTAATCCGGTGGCATTCCGTCTTGACCTCCCCCCTACGTTTAAAATTCACAACGTGTTTCACAGATCATTGCATAAGAGGTATGTGGCGCCGGTGGTACCGTCACTTTTACCTCCCCCTCCAGTGGTTGTCAATGGTAACTTGGAGTTCCAGGTATCGAGGGTCATTGATTCACGCTTTAATCGCCGGTCCCTTCAGTACCTGGTTCATTGGAAGGGGTATGGTCCTGAGGAGAGGATGTGGGTTCCTGCGTCGGATATCAACGCAGACCGATTAGTTCGGGCCTTCCACACGACTCACCCGGATAAACCTGGCCCTGAGGGTCCGGAGGCCCCTCGTAGAAGGGGGGGTACTGTCACGGGTGTGTTGCCACGAAGATCGTCACGAGTACACAGCCTGACTTCTCGCAGCTGACTTGTTGGTGCTTTGTGTTTCTCGGCAGTGAGGGAGTTAATTCTCTCTCTCTCTCTCTGGGCTAGATGAGGTCCAGCCTCGCCCAGCTGCAATCAATACTTCTGTAGTGAGACTCCTTCATATACCTGCTGGTCTGTTTGGGAGGTGTCGGTGAAAGCATTTCATTCAGACTGACAGAGCGGATCGTGGTGTTTGGAGTTGCTGAGATAAGTGTATTTGGAAGTGTTTTTTCCTATTCCTCGCTTTATCATTTATCTCCTTTCCCGTTGGTTTTCCCTCTGTTGTAGTTGAGTAGTTGTTTGTATGCAAGGTGGTTTTGGTTTTTCCCTTGTACTGTCTCGTTCGTCTAAATACTGTGTTTGGGCATATTATTTCTTGTTCCCTTTGGTTGTGATCGGGGTCCTTCTCAGGACTAGATTACTGAGGTGCAGGGATCTTCAGGAGGTAGGGGTTACGCTGGCGGCCTGGACCTCTGTACCTTTAACAGTACCTCCAGGTTGAGGGATTAGTCAGGGCCCCAGCTTAGGGTCAGCTTAGGCCCCCTACCTCCAGTATACAGAGACAGCGTGACACAACCCCTTTAATAAGATTGGTCTTCTCCTCTGGGACAAAGGGAACTTGTGGGCCCCATAGACTACAGGAACTAGGTGCGACTGCACCCTCTATAGTTACACTCCTGGTACTGACTCTTTTACTTAGACTAAACTACTGAGTGTTCTAAACCTTAAATATCTGCAAGGTGACACCACTGTGTAGAATATGGTCCAAGTGAGAAGAGAAGAATCTGCCATAAATGTTCAACCAGCTATTTGCCCATGCTCCTCCATACACACGTGTAGCACCCTGAGGATTCGGCTGCTACAGGGGTATTGCACCTCAACCCAGAGGTGTGATATTCCACTCCCGGGTAAGGATGGAGTGTGGATCTGAGCTCGGTAGGCTGCATGCACTACACACATCCCATTTCCGAGGAGCAGACCGACGGTACTCCCACTTAGAAATGTGCAGGTACGACCGAGTCTGTTCCTGGCTGGAGTGGGAGGGGGGTGGTACATCCCAAGTAGTGTAGGGGCAGATAGGGGGAGCAGCCTGGGTAAAGATAGGAGCTCATTGGGTGCTGGTCACCTGAGCTCACACATAGAGGGATATATAAGGTGGGCACCAACTAGAATCAGGGTCAGTCTGTCAGAATCAGGAAGAGGAGCAGAGCAGAGCCCTAGAGAGAGAGAGAGTGGAGCAGAGAAAGAGAGACCCAGAGGGGGAAGCAGAAGAGAGGACTCCAAGATCCCAAATTAAAACAATGGGTGAAGAGCCGGCATCAGGGTACCGGAACCCAAGCTGGTGGGGGCAGAAACACACCCCAGCCAGAGACCGGAGGCCGTGGGCAGCGTCTGCCACGGCCACCCACCACATCCACCCCGAAGGCATACCACGCGGAGGGTCAGGGAACCCAAGGCCAAGGGTGTCCCAACAGAAGGCCCGAGGGAGCTGGACTTAGGTGGATCACTGGTGGGGACGGCCAGAGAACGGGACAGAAGGAGAGCTCAGGGCCACGCTCCGGACTTGTTTGGGGGTTGGCTGGATCCAGGACCTGGTGGACGCAGCACGGCTCGGGTGGTCACTCGCAGCTGGAGTGACCAGTACAACATCTGCAGTAAGTAAACACCCTTAACTGCACAACCCGACTCTGTCTTCATTGCCGTCTGCACTGCACCACCACAACCCCCATCCTCTGCACCTGTCCCCCCTGAGGCTATACCCCTCCCGTTGGGGGTTATCCCACCAAGCTGCGCACCCACCATCAGCCTCAGCGGACCCTGCTGCAGCGGCGGCCACAGTGACCGCATCACAACGGGTGGCGTAGTCGACACAAAAGAACTCTTAATAACATCTGTAGGACTGCCACATAACACTGAGCTTGACGCCCTGGGCACGGGCCGGGTCACAGCCGCTCGGAGACTACAACCCCCCATCTGATCTGGCTCCGGATATTCCCCCTAAAAGAATATGGCCCAGGGGGCGCGTCAACTTTGGCGTAGTCGGCAGGATTACGTGCCCGCAACACCCGGGTACTGCGTGCCTGAAGAAAAGTGCAAGTTTACCTCAGAAAGAAGTCTCCCGCCGGTTCCGGAGGGTCCACGCCATCGGACTCCATCACCAGTCGTTTCCCGCCGATTGTCCGCCATTTCCAGCTTGTTCCCGCCATCTGCAGAGTTTCCCGCCACTGGGCGACGCTTCCCGCCAAAACCGCAGATTTCCCGCCTTGGAAGAGCAGCGGACGCCATTATGGGCGTGCCAAAGGAGGGCAAGAGGCCACCTCCCATCGTGGGCCGGGACAGAAAATGGCGCCAAAAGTGGAAACCGCCCCCACCAACAGAGACTGTGATGTTGGAGGTGTCTGTCAGCGTGAAAGAACTACCCCTGGAGCTGACAGTCACCGAGTTGCCCCGGGACCGCCCTCGAGGTGGGAGGAGACGAGAGAGAAGAGAAAAGATGGGTGCCGCTTGGAGCAGTCTGGAGCGAGCGCACCCGGAGGCAAGAAGTCTAACGAAGAGTATCGGAGGAGCTTACCCGGATATGGAGAGAAAGCAGAACAGCACCGGCCCGCTGGCCAGGAGTCTGCTAAAGACCGAGGAAGGAGAGCAGAGCAGCACCGGCCCGCTGGCCAGGAGCCTGCTGGAAGAAGAGCAGAGCAGCACCGACCCGTTGGTCAGGAGCCTGCTAGACACCACGACCCCGCTAGGTCTAGCGGAGATCTTAGCGCAGCTCCCCCGAGACCGGGAGTGTGCACAAACTGCCTTGGAGGGCCTCGCAAGGAGGATGGCCCGGGTACAGCGAGAGATACTGGCGGAGTGGAGCCGGGAGATGGCCCAGCAAGCTGGAACCCGTCCACGGAGCATGCTCCCCTGGGAGAGGACACCAACTGCCTCTACGGATGACGCGGGAGGACCCAAGGTCGGAGACGGCGCTGAGAAGGGAGCCGAACGTATGAAGGCAGGTAAAGGGGACGCTTATACCCCATACCGAGAGACCGCCCACCTGCCCCGGTTCCCCGTCGCAGAGCCCGAAAGTCCCCCGTCCGTGCCAGTAACCGCCATGTCACCGCTAATGACTAGGCCCCGACCAGAAGCCGCCGCCGCGACCCCTGTGACGTCACACGCACCGACCCGGAGCGTGACCAAGCAGGAAGAGCCTCCGGCCTGGTCGCAAGGCCCGGTACTCCCGGGCCCCGCATCACCAACAGCGCCCCCTACCTCCGCGGAGCCTCCGGCCTGGCCGCAAGGCCAGGTAGCCCAGGGCGCCGCCGTCCTAACGGTGCCCTTCACCTTCCAGGTGCCCCAGGCCTGGCCGCAAGGCCTGGGCAACCCGGGCGCCACCACCACCGCGCCCGCACCCGTAAAACCAAGGGTGCCGAGTTTGGGAAAGGACCTCTTCAGCCAGCTCACATGGCCGGACGGGCGGCCCTTTATCTGGCCCGAGGAGTTTTGTGAGCTGGAGCGGCAACAAAGACTAGGGCCCTTGTGTGAGCCCCTGATCCCGGCTCCGAAGCCCGTGACTCGGGTCTCGCCTCCTTTAGAAGAAGCCCAATTCGTGTGGGACCCCACGGGAGAAGATTTGATGGGGTTCACCGGAGAAACTCGGGCAGTCGCCGCTGAGCGTACTGAGTGTTGTCGTCAGCAGCTAGCAGAGTTTGCGAGAGAACGGGAGGAGAGGCGGGTCAGAGAACAACAGGCCCAAATCCGGAGCGCGGAGCAGAAGAGCCGGACTAGGAGGAACCCCCGTGCAGCGCACTGTCCCCGCACCATCGGGACGGTGATAAAGTTCAACCCGCAGCATGGGTGGGGCTTTATTCGGGACCGTAACAACCGCGGTGACGTTTTTGTGACCCGCAGAGACGTCGAGTCCCACCTGCCGGAAGGTCACAAAGGCCGTGACCTCTACGTAGGAGACGAGGTCACTTTCACCCGGCACAAGTGTGCCAAAGGACCTTACGCCCTCCACGTACACCGCTTGACGGAGGAGGAGTTGCGGTGCGAGGAGGAGGAGCAAGAGGACCCGGACGGGTCTGAAGCAACACCATATCACCAAGAAAAAGCAGGAGGGAGCCGTCGTTAAGAACGGGGGTAGAGACTGTATATAGTTGCCCGTCGGGGCACAGTGAACCGTTGCTGCTAAAATAGTCCCCGTTGGGACCAGTGAACTGTTTACCCGTTAACCCCTTCATCCTACAGGCTGAGGACTGTGAGCAGCCATTCCCTTCCCTCTACCTGGCCGAGGACTGAGAGCGGCCAACTTCCCCTGTAAATAGTTGCGCGTCCTAAAGCGCCCCCTACCGGTTTTATAGAAAACCAGTTTTTCAAAGAGACTGTCGCACTTTTCCCGGACACACGTTGCACAGTGTCCGGAGGAGGAACCAGAAACAAGAGACGACGAGAATGTTATATGAAAAGTTTTATATATATATAATGTTTTTATATGTTTTATATGTTTATATGAAAATTTTGTATGTTTTGGTGTTGTTTTTGTCTTACAGCCCGAGGACGTGCTGTGATTTACCAGGGGGGAATGTAGCACCCTGAGGATTCGGCTGCTACAGGGGTATTGCACCTCAACCCAGAGGTGTGATATTCCACTCCCGGGTAAGGATGGAGTGTGGATCTGAGCTCGGTAGGCTGCATGCACTACACACATCCCATTTCCGAGGAGCAGACCGACGGTACTCCCACTTAGAAATGTGCAGGTACGACCGAGTCTGTTCCTGGCTGGAGTGGGAGGGGGGTGGTACATCCCAAGTAGTGTAGGGGCAGATAGGGGGAGCAGCCTGGGTAAAGATAGGAGCTCATTGGGTGCTGGTCACCTGAGCTCACACATAGAGGGATATATAAGGTGGGCACCAACTAGAATCAGGGTCAGTCTGTCAGAATCAGGAAGAGGAGCAGAGCAGAGCCCTAGAGAGAGAGAGAGTGGAGCAGAGAAAGAGAGACCCAGAGGGGGAAGCAGAAGAGAGGACTCCAAGATCCCAAATTAAAACAACGGGTGAAGAGCCGGCATCAGGGTACCGGAACCCAAGCTGGTGGGGGCAGAAACACACCCCAGCCAGAGACCGGAGGCCGTGGGCAGCGTCTGCCACGGCCACCCACCACATCCACCCCGAAGGCATACCACGCGGAGGGTCAGGGAACCCAAGGCCAAGGGTGTCCCAACAGAAGGCCCGAGGGAGCTGGACTTAGGTGGATCACTGGTGGGGACGGCCAGAGAACGGGACAGAAGGAGAGCTCAGGGCCACGCTCCGGACTTGTTTGGGGGTTGGCTGGATCCAGGACCTGGTGGACGCAGCACGGCTCGGGTGGTCACTCGCAGCTGGAGTGACCAGTACAACATCTGCAGTAAGTAAACACCCTTAACTGCACAACCCGACTCTGTCTTCATTGCCGTCTGCACTGCACCACCACAACCCCCATCCTCTGCACCTGTCCCCCCTGAGGCTATACCCCTCCCGTTGGGGGTTATCCCACCAAGCTGCGCACCCACCATCAGCCTCAGCGGACCCTGCTGCAGCGGCGGCCACAGTGACCGCATCACAACGGGTGGCGTAGTCGACACAAAAGAACTCTTAATAACATCTGTAGGACTGCCACATAACACTGAGCTTGACGCCCTGGGCACGGGCCGGGTCACAGCCGCTCGGAGACTACAACCCCCCATCTGATCCGGCTCCGGATATTCCCCCTAAAAGAATATGGCCCAGGGGGCGCGTCACACGCACATTTGGTTTGGCTGAGCATGCATGGGCAAGCAGTGCTGGATTACCAATTAGGCATAATAGGCATCTGCCTATGAGCCACGCATAACAGATGCAAAATAATATTGATTTCAGAGTGAAAGAAGTTTACAATCAGCATACCGACTCGGCTGGATGACATAGCAAGTCAACAGGGCTCCAATGAGAACATTACAGCAGTTGGCAGTGAAATGATGTTTCAGCTGTTGTCGGGTATATTTAAGAATTCATAAGAATTAGAGGAGGGGCATCTATGCGATTTGGTGTGGCAACTGTGAGATTGGCTAGAAAGGGGAGTGGGAGTGTAGGAGAGGAAATAACTGTCCACGAGTTCCTACCGACTCTAGATTATAATAGAACATTTATGAGTCGAAGCTTCGGGAACACAGATATTATAGGCCTACACCAGAGGTCAACATTAACATAGTTCCCTTTTCTGGGTTATAATGAAGTTTGATCAACTTAATTTTCGTTCTGTATGCTAAAATGTAATTGGTGTATTATAATTGTTGTTTAGTAAATTTAAAAACATTGGGTTCAGCCAAACTATACTCTGTTGGTTATAGGTTATAGGAGTCTGCTGTAACACGGGCACTTTAGATGCAGCGACACAGAAACACAGAGCAGCCAATACGGGGTTAATAAACAGGGGAAGTTTATAATAACAGGGTAAATCTCCACGCAGGGAGTATCAGGGGAAAAACAAGGGAAAAGCAGGTAAAAGTCTATCACTGACAGTTCACAGTTTAACTGGATGTAGCGGAGTCAAACCGGTTATAATTAACAGTTTTTTTCACTTAGCTGACTCTCGCTCCTCACAAGGCAGATGCCGGCTGATGCCGGTGTTGATTTTTCAGGCGTCCCCGCCCAAACAATGCTCTGTCTTCTGGCGGCAGTGGGTGGTCTCCGGTTTTACCCACTGAGCCCCTAGTCCATAACACGGCACCTCACGTGCCCGGCTCCACCGACCCTGCGTCTCTTCTCTAGTCGGCCTGACTCCTCCGGTCCACTGCACTCGGCTCTTGCTCCCAGTCCTGGAGCCAGGAGCCTGGACCCTCTCACGCTGCTCTGCTGAGCCGGATCCAGCTCCGCTTTCCCACGCAAAACGTACTCGTCTCTTCCTCCCTCTAGTCACACCAGGAGTTCCCCTGTCACCTGACCTCCCAGCTCCCTCTCTCGACACACCCCCTGCTTCCCTGTCACATGACTCCTCTGCTTGCAGTCTGTCTTCCCCCTGCAACAAGAGGTACGGCCCCGGCAGTTCCGGATCCTTTGCTCTGAAAGTACTTACACCCCGGTCTTCCCCCTTACACTGCAACTGGACAGTCCATTTGTTTCTCACATTGCTTTATGCATATTTCTTTTTAGTCCACTTCCCTGGCGCCCCTGTCTACCTGGTGGGTGTTCCTGTTTTTGATGAAGCTGACACAGAGAATGTTACATTATCTTCTTTACATGAAGACCTTGAAAGTGATATTGAAGTAAGTCTCTGACTTCTATCCTACCACTTTCTTGTCTAAAATTTCTACATATTTAAATGATGAGTTACCACCATAGCTCATAATGTTTTAAAAATGCAACATAAATATTATTTATATGTTTTCTCCCCTGTTATTCCACATTTGTTGCAGGTGATGGTATTTCCTGGTCTTTGGTTCAGCCATTCTGGATTTCCTTTGTCACTTGAATTTGGAATCCAACCTCTTCATCATGAATACCAGGCTCGAATCCAGGTCCTGCGGCCATTTTGCATTCCAGAACAACATTTGCTTCCCCCTGGTATGTTTTTCAATATCAACATTCTGGTGAATTGCAAAGAGAGAGATGGCTATACATAAATAGACATGCATACTGCATAGGCAGATTCAAAGGGAACCTGTCACATGAAAAAAAAGCTATTAAACTGCAGATATGGGGTTAATCTGCAGATTAATAGCGTTCTGAACCTGCCCGGTGCTCGTGCTGAGAGCCCCGCTGCCAGGAGGAAAACTTTACTCCCCCCAGCAACATTTGGTGTCCAGTCATAGGGTGGGGCCGGCCCGGTTTCAGTCACCGCTCTGACAGCAGGCACCACTTAAACCGCGCCAGCACTACCTCAACACATTCAGAATGCTATTAACCTGTAGATTAACCCCATATGTGCAAGTTGATAATGTTCTGAACCTGCCTGACTCTGGCACTTAGAGCCCCGCTGCCGTGAGGAAATTAACTTTATACCCCCCGCAGCGTTTGGCGTTCAGTCATAGGTTGGGGCCAGCTCGGTTTCAGTCACCGCTCTGTGTATAGAGAGCGGCAGCTACAACCGTGCCCCTGACACTGACACACAGCAGGCACCACTGAAACCGTGCTAGCGCCACCCCAGCAGGTTCAGAACGCGATTAACCTGTAGATTAACCCCATATCTGCAGATTAACAGCGTTTTTTCACACGACAAGTTCCCTTTAACATATTGGTGGGCCCAGTGCAAACATTTTAAAGGGATCAGTCACCAGATAATTTTCGCAACTTACAACTATTTGGAATCAGAATTGCACAACTCGCCCCACACTTCTCACTACATATCTAATATCACAAGAGTGATGATGTTTCTGGGAAAGAGTAAACATTCTCTTCTAATCCTGGTTGAGTCATTAAAAAGTACATTGCTAAAACAATCAGCTCTGGTTTATGGACAAGTGTTCCATCAATTATAACAGCATTAACAATTGCTTTACTTGTCTTTAGAGATATATGAATCACCTACAAGAAAAAAATGCTAGACTTGATAATAGAAACCAGGGCTGGGGATGAGGGATAGGTAGGTTAGACACCCACTTAGGGTGCTACCTCCTACCTCCCCGAGGGGGGCGCACTTTTGGGGAAAAAAAAGCGACATTGCCGTCCAGCTCCTTCCTCCGCCCGCAAGCATTCAACACACTGAGGGCCCAAGGGCAGGTATACAGGTGAGCAGTGCTCCCCCCATCTCTCTGCCTGCGCCCCGACCGTCGCTCCTTCCCTGCACTCAATTGTATTCACGTCTGTCAGATGCAAATACAATTGATGCCACCCGAGACAGGAGCTTTGATCAGCTCCCTGCTAGGAACTCCAGCAGAATGCGGGCCACTTCCGGCCTGCACACTGTTGGAGATAGTCGTACGCAGAGGACATTGGATTGCGTGATGCAGTGACGTCATCGTGCCATCCAGCACCCACTGCTATACAGGATAGAAGAGGAGACGGAGCAGCGCTGGATGAGGAGACTAGATTAGGTGAGTATAAGCTTTTTTTACATTTTTCTTATATTAATTTGCCAGTGAATGGGAACATTACAAGAGGGTCTGGCTGTGGAGACATGTGAGGGACTGGCTGTGGGGACATATATAGGGCTGGCTGTGGAGACATATTCGGGGATAGTTGTTGGGCATATATGTGGGGCTGGCTGTGGTGACATAAGATGGGCTGGCTGTGGGTACATAACAAGAGGAGTTGTGGAGGACCTCATATTATATGTGAGACTGTGGGGAACATTATACTGGGAGCTGTGGTGGACATTTCACCTGGACTTTGGGGACATCATACTATATAGGATATGTGGGAGGCATCATATTGTATAGGGGGCTGTTGGGGACATTATACTCGGGGCTGTGGAGGGCATCATACTGTATATTGGGGCTGTGGGGTCGTCATAAAGTATAGGGGGCTGTGGGGACATTATACTGTGGGCTGTGAAGACATCATACTGTAAAGGGGGCTGTGGTGACCATAATGTATTGGGGGGTGTGGTGACTATACTATATAGGGGCTGTAGAGACATCATACTGTATTGGGGGCTATGGTGACCATATTGTATAGGGGCGGTTGAGGACATTACACTGAATAGGGGTCTGTGGTAGACACCATACCATACATTTGGAGCTGTTGTGGTTATCATAGTGTATATTGGGGCCTGTTGTGGATATCATACTGTATGGGCGGCATCATACCGTGTTATAGGGACAGTGTGAGGAGGAAGTACAGTTTGGAAAGCATAACATAGTGAGCAGTGTGAGGAAATAATTTTAAAAAGGGGGTGTTGAATGGATAAAGAGGGAAGGCAGCGTGAAATGGGTACACAGTATGGAGAGAAGTTAGCATTGCGGGTGGAAAGTTTGGAGATACAGTGGGGAAACTAAGTATTTGATACACTGCCGATTTTGCAGGTTTTCCCACCTACAAAGAATGGAGAGGTCTGTAATTTTCATCGTAGGTGCACTTCAACTGTGATAGACAGAATCTTAAAAAAATCCAGAAAATCACATTGTATGATTTTTACATAATTAATTAGCATTTTATTGCATGAAATAGTATTGATACAAAAGAAAACAGAATTTAATATTTGGTATTGAAACAATTGTTTGTAATTACACAGGTCAGATGTTTCATGTAGTTCTTGACCAAGGTTGCACACACTGCAGCAGGGATTTTGGCTCACTCCTCCATAAGATCTCCTCCAGATCTTTCAGGCTTCAGGGCTGTTGCTGGCCAATATTGAGTTTCAGCTCCCTCCAAAGATTTTCTATTGGGTTCAGGTCTTGAGACTGGCTAGGCCACTCCAGGACCTTAAAATGCTTCTTACGGAGCCACTCCTTAGCTGCCCAGGCTGTGTGTTTTGGGTCATTGTCATGCTGGAAGACCCGCCTCGACCCATCTTCAATGTTCTTACTGAGGGAAGGAGGTTGTTGGCCGAAATCTCGCGATACATGAATCCATCCATCCTCCCTTCAATACGGTGCAGTCGTCCTGTCCCCTTTGCAGAAAAGCATCCCCAAAGTATAATGTATCCCCCACCATGCTTCACGGTTGGGAAGGTTTTCTTGAGGTTGTACTCATCCTTATTCTTCATCCAAACACGGCGAGTGGAGTTGATACCAAAAAGTTCTATTTTGGTGTCATCTGACCATATGACCTTCTCCCATACCTCCTCTGGATCATCCAGAGGAGGCAAACTTAAAACGGACCTGGACATGTGCTGGTGTGAGCAGGGGGACCTTGCGTTCCCTGCAGGATTTAATCCATGACGGAGTAGTATGTTACGGTAATGTTTGATACTGTAGTCCCAGCTCTAATCAGGTTATTGACCAGGTCCTCCCGTGTAGTTCTGGGTTGATTCCGGACCTTTCTTAGAATCATCCTTACCCCACAAAGCGAGATCCGGCATGGAGCCCCCAACCGAGGAAGATTGACAGTCATCTTGTGTTTCTTCCATCTTTAATAATTGTACCAACAGTTGTTGCCTTCTCACCAAGCTGCTTGCCTATTGTCCTGGAGCCCATCCCAGCCTTGTGCAGGTCTACAGTTTTGTCCCTGGTGTCCTGAGACAGCTCTTTGGTCTAGGCCATGGTGAAGAAGTTGAAGTGTGATTAGTTGAGTGTGTGGACAGGTGTCTTTTATACAGGGAACAAGTTCAAACAGGTGCAATTAATACAGGTAATGAGTGCAGAGTAGGAGGGTTTCTTAAAGACAAACTAACAGGTTTGTGAGAGCCAGAATTCTTGTGGGTTGGTAGGTGCTCAAATACTTATTTCATGCAATAAAATGCAATTTAATTATTTTAAAATCATTCAATGTGATTTTCTGTTTTTTTCTTTTTAGATTCTGTCTCTCACAGTTGAAGTGTACATATGATAAAAATTACAGACTTCTACATTCTTTGTAGGTGGGAAAACTTGAAAAATCGGCAGTGTATCAAATACTTATTTTCCCCACTGTATAGATAGTGTAAGGAAAAACAGTGGAGAGGGGACAACTATGGTATAGACTGTGGTTCATAAGGGCATATGGTGTGGCGCTTATAGCTGATAATGGCCAAAGGTGGGGTGGTTATAGATCATTAAGGCAAACAGAGTGGAAGTCATATACCATAGGAGGCTTATTTAGGTCATAATATGGACAGATATTTTTATGCAGAGGGCATTTAAATAAAACCCTTATTTTTAAGGGTATTGTGATAGGATCTGCTGCAGAAGACCGGAGAAGGGAGAATCTGGAGAGAAGAGCCGCGGATATCAAAAATCATCATGACGTCTGGACAAGATGGAGGCGAAAAGAAAGAAACAACTCAGTCAGAGAGAATGCCACCTATAGGGTACCTGGATGTAAATGTTTACTTGTTGATACTGACTACGTCTTATCAGTGCTATGGTTCCTGTATGGTCCACAGTCTGATAATGACTGATAACAATAACTTTGAGCATCTCCTTACCATTGTTAATGACATACTGGGAGTTGTAGGTTCATGAGATACACATGTATATGGGTCCGGACATTGCAATTGATTGCTGTACTAATGCAAAAAAAAGAGAGCATGGACCGCACCTCCAAAAAATCATACGTTGATCTAATGCCTCTCGGCCCATTGCCGTGAAGTGGCAGTGGGCTTCATACAGTCTGATCAGAATGTTAAACTAAGAACCTCATGTTCAGTTTTATATATTTTTACCAAGAAGCATTAGATCAGTGTATGTTTTTGGGGGTGCTGTCCATTCTCTTTTTTTTCAGTGAATTGCTGTACTAAACTTGGTGATGTATTCATATACTGATGGTGGTTTTGGTGACGTATACGTGTACTGGTGTTGTGTTTATTTACTGACTATGGTTCTCGTGATGTATTCATGTACTGATTGAGGTCCTGATGACTCATTATTGTACTGATGGTCGTTCTGGTGATGTATTCATGAGCTGATGGTGGTTCTGGTGCCATATTCATGTACTGATGGTGGCTCTAGTGGCCTATTTATTTACAGATTATGGTTCTGGTGCTATATTATATGTATTATTGATGGCTCTGGTGTTCTTGTTATGATTTATTTACTTGACAAAAACCTGGTATTTGGCAAGGCTGCATAAATAGAAGAATCATTTTAGAACTTTTTCTACCTTTAATGTCACTCATAATCTGTACAAATCCATTGAGAAACAAACTGAAGGATTTTGAGGGGGTAAATATAAATAACAAAATTAAAATAATGTGGTTCCATAAGAGTGAACATCCTCTTATAATTGAGGATGTGGTTGTGTTCAGAATTAGCCAATCACATTTAAACTCATGTTAAATAGTCAGTACACAGCTGCATAATTTAAAATAGATGTGAATAATCCCATATAAGGTTTTGCTGTTTTAGCAGGATTTCCCTGACATTTTCAGTTGCATTTTACAGCAAAATCCATGGTCCGCAAACAGCTTACAGCAAATGGATCTCATTGTTGAAAGGTATTAGGAAAGTGGTTAAAAAAAATTCCAAGGTATTAGATATACCAAGTAACACTGTGAAAACGGTCATAAACAAATGGCTTAAATTTGGCACCACAGTGACATTAGCTAGAACTGGACATCCCTCAAAAAATTAAGAAAAGACAAAAAGAAAATTGGGAGGCTGCCAAGAGGCTTACAGCAACATTAAAGGAGCTGCAGGAATTTCTAGAAAATACTGGTTGTGTGCTGCATGTGACAACAATCTCAAGTATTTTTCATATGTCTTGTTTATGGGGTAGGGTGGCAAGATGGAAGCCTTTTCTTATAAATAAAAACATCCAAGCCCAGTAATGTTTGCCAAAGCCTGCATCATGTCTGCCAAAAGCATATGGGAAAACGTGTTATGGTCTGATGAGACCGAGGTTAAGCTATTAAAGCATAATTTCAAAAAGTATGTTTGGCACAAAGCCAACACTGCGCAACACCAAAAGAACACCATACCCACAATGAAGAATGGTGGAGGCAGCATTATGTTTTGAGACTTTTTTTGGCAGCTGAAACTGGGGTTTAGTCAAGGTGAAGGGAATTATGAACAGTTTCCAATATCATTGAATTTTGCGAAAACAACCTTCAGGCCTTTGCTAAAAATCTGAAGATGGAGAGGAATTTCACCATTTTGCATTACCACAACCCTAAGCATATAGAAAAAGAACTCGGGTTGTTGAGGGGGCATTCTGCACCTCATCCTATATGTAGAGGACGGGGGGGGGGTGTTATGACTGTCTATTTGTTGCTCTCTGACTAACCATCAGGGTGTGTATAGTTGAGTGCACTGCCTGTATAATTTATAGTATTAAAAGTTTGGTATAAAAGGTTTACTTTTATCCCTTTGTCAGTGAGTGGACACAACTCTAAGCATGCCTCCGAATCAACAAAAGAATGTCTTTGCCAGAAGAACATCCAAGTTTTGAAATGGTCCAGAACTGATTTCAGCTGAAAATCTGTAGGTTTTCCTGTACACAGGAGATGCCCTCACAATCTGAATGATTTGGAGCACTACTGCAAGGAAGAGTGGGCAAAGATTGACAATTCCAGATTTCCCCCGCTGATTTTGTTATGGGTTTCATGAACTTGAAGTTACACCTGTACTTACAATATCCTTGGGGCATGACAATACATGGAACTAGTTCTACGCCCATTTCTAGCTAGCTACGATGCTGCCCCCTGATCCAGCTGGTCACCAACTACAGTACATTGCCTTTTACAGGACACAGCACTACCCTCGCTAATAATGAGTGGCACCCTAGATCTTTAAACAACTACTAGAAGCATCTTTTTTTCAGCATAATCTCCTAGGTTCGTTTCTCTTACTAAGGTAGCCATGGACTCGCATTCTTCCGCAGTGGAAGTTTTCCTGTGTGATGGACGAAATGGATTTGTGGTTGACATAAGAAACAGCTATAATACGGTCACATTTTAGTATCTATATTAAGTCTGACTGTTATACCTGGACCTCTTGACGTTCTTAACCATTGATCAAGAAGGGGGCTGGAAGCAAGTGTAACTAGAAGGAAGCCCCACATGACCGGGATGTGCCAGGAGGGTGTAATTTTAATCCCAATATCGGGATTGGTTATAAGCCTGGAGGGGCGGGCATTGGGAAAGGGGGGGGGGGGGAGATATAATAAGGAAAAGTGCGGAAAAACGGTCAGTCCAGGAAGGAAGTCAGCGGGGAAAGTTGCTGAACTTAAAAAAAAAAAAAAAAAAAACTGCCACTTTCCCATTGTTTGGTACACTTACCAGGACTATGGAGACCGTTGATTCCCTGATCACCAATCTGAGGGAGGCTGCTAGATCCAGGCGTGGGGGGGTGGCTCGAGTCCCAGCTGTCGGGATTGCTGGGGAACGCCTGGGCAGAAGAACCCCCGTCGGGATCTGGAAGAAGCGGCAGGAGGACGGGGCCCCCCGAGAGGCTCTCCCCGGAGATGGTTAGCACGGGCAGCAGGCGCAGGCTGCGGAGCCCCTCAGGGGACCCTGCGTCCGGTGAGCGGGCCGGCGGAAACCCCCGCCGGCGCGCCCGCCGCGGCAGGAATCCGCCCAGCCGGCCTGCGGGCTCCTCCAGCATCGGGTCGCAGTCCGCGACCAAGGCGTCCCGCTCGGCTGTAGTGCGGCCTGCTACGGCGGAGCGCCGCAATACTAGAGCCTGGGCTGCGCTGGAAGCAAGGCTCGCGCTGCAGCAGCGTCACCTTCCGGTGGGCGGGGCTTTACCGGAAGTGCGTCAAACGTCACTTCCGGAACCGGAGTCATGTGACAGGGGTGCTCAGGAAGCGAGCGGAGGGCGCCTGGACACGCCCCCCGCTGCAGGAGCCGGCGTTGATGCACGGCACCGCTTGCCCACCAGGAATCGGAGCCCCAGAGCGGATGAGCGGACCAGAGGGACCACCAGCACGGCAGGCACACCTGGCGATGTACCAGTCGGGGTGCCTGCCAGGGACATCAGCAGAAGGAGACAGCAGCCCAGGTGCACGGGCAGGCTGCAGCAATTCGGGGACCTGCTGCCTGGCTCGAGTCAGCAAATTCATGCCAGTGGAGCGGCGGGCAGCAGCACAGGGCTACCTGGCAGTCATCCATGGACCACCACGGATCGGGCTAGGGAGTCCGGGTCTGGAATTCGAGGAGTGCCGCGGATGGCGGGGAGGACCGGAGCCGGGACCGGCGGGAGACGATTGACGGGGACATCGGCTCGTGCTCAGGTCCCCCCTGGTGACGAGGAGGCCAGGGGCGCGGGCCTTGAGCAGCAGCAGGAGTCTGGCGAATCGGAGTGTGGCAAGGATCAAAGCGAATACACAGCACCTGCGCAGCTTGGTGAGTATGCGTCCATGTATTGTTTGTCGCCCACTGGGTCATTAGTGGATGGGGGAGGTGATAGGCAGTTGGCTGGGCCCAGCGGGGAAAATACTAGGGGAGGTCGTGGGTCAGATGTAGTGGGTCTTAGGGACATTTTGTTTAGCATGTCGTAAATTTTGGCTAGAATAGACGGTGGTGGAGTTAATCAAGGAGGTTTGTTACCTGCGGCGGCGTGGGTACCTAGTCAACCGGTGTTGTCGCAGGTGGGGAGCGAGTCGGCCAGGTCGGCGGTGAATGCAGCCGGGACACCTTCTGGGGCATCGGTTTGCGTACAGGCAGAGAAGGACAAAGCGGATACCGTAAAGATGGATGATAGGGCAAAAGGGGAGGTATATGTGTGCTTTGAGGGGCCGTTGGGGGCACACTTAAAAAAAAAAAAAAGAAGAAAGGAAAAAGTTTGGCGGGATGACTATGTTGAAATTTTTTCCCTTCTTCCGCTGAAAAAGTTTAATCTGGATAAGAGTAAAAAGGACGATAGTAAAAAAGAGGAAGAAGAGAAGCGTAGGTGGAGGTTGATTCCTCAGACGTTTGTTAATTGGTTACAGGCTTTTGCAATATTGGCTAGCGTTATTGGGGAAAAAGCTCCGGATAATTGCTCAGGTTTATTTTGCTACCTTGATTCTATTGGGGAGGCTCATCGTACTTATGGGGGTCAGGCGTGGTTACGATATGATGAGCAATTTAGGCAGAGGAAAGCTGTCCGCCCGGAGATCAGATGGGATCAAAAGGACATTGGGTTGTGGTTGAAGGTTATGGCCCCAGTGAGGTATGGGCAGTCCTTTCACGGGAGCAACAGTAGTGGGAATCAGTCAGCAGGACACGGGGGAAGTAGTCAAGGGGCACACAGCACAAAAAAAGGAAGCGGGAACTTGCTGGCAATTTAATGACGGCCAATGCAAGTTTGGGACCTCCTGTAAATTTAAACATGGGTGCTCCCATTGTAACGGAAGTTCGCACGGAGCATCAAAATGCTTTAAGAAGGGTAAGGGAAAGCCGACAGTGGGTACCGGTCAAAGGGGTGACTCCGGTGAGGGTTCACGCGATGGCCCCCCTTTCTAAGTAGGTATCCGGATCAGTTGAAGGCTAAGGTCATTGCGGATGTTTTTTTGGAAGGGTTTAGAATCCCTCCTCCTGATCATGAGGCCCCCTTTTTAGTTAAAAATTTGACGTCGGCTTCCCTTCATCCGGAAGTGGTTAGTGTGAAGTTGGCTAAGGAGGTGGAATCGGGCAGGATGGCTGGACTGTTTCAGGAATTGCCTAGTAGCAAGGTGATTATCTCGCCTTTGGGGGTTGTGCCCAAGAAAGAGCTGAATAAGTTTCGTTTAATTCAGCATTTGTCGTACCCGAAGGGGCTTTCGGTTAATGATGGTATTGCGCAGGAGTTGTGTTCGGTTGAATATACATCATTCGATGCGGCAGTGCATTGGGTACGGAGATACGGGCCAGGCTCGTTGCTAGCTAAGACTGATATCGAGTCAGCCTTTAGGTTGTTGCCAGTTCACCCGGATAGCATCCCGTTGTTAGGTTGTTTTTGGGAAGGGGAGTACTATGTGGATAGGTGTTTGCCAATGGGTTGTGCGATTTCGTGTTCTTTGTTTGAAACGTTTAGCTCCTTTTTGGAATGGGTAGTGAAGGACCTGGATTCTGTTAAGTCGGTCATTCATTATTTGGATGACTTCTTGTTTATAGGCCCCCCGCAATCGTTGTTGTGTAGGAATTTGTTAGGTACTATGGTGTGGGTAGCGGAGCATTTTGGCGTGCCGTTAGCAGAAGAAAAAACAGAAGGACCTGGCACCATTTTAAGTTTTTTGGGCATTGTAATTGATACCGAAAGAATGGAGTGTCGGTTACCGGATGATAAATTGAGTTTGCTTAAGCAGGAGGTCGATAGGATCAGGAAGTTGCGCAAGGTGCCCCTGAGGGAGCTACTGTCGCTGTTAGGGCATTTGAATTTTTGCCTGCTGGATTATGCCAATGGGCAGAATATTTTGTCGCAGGTTGTCAGGAGTGACAGCAGGAGTGTGCGCGCCGCATCATTTCATTCGTCTTAATAAGGACCACAAGGAGGATCTAAAAGTTTGGAAATTGTTTTTGGAAAGTTATAACTGCAGGTTAGTAATCCAGCGGGAGTTCTTGAGCAGTTTTGATGGTGAGATATTTACGGATGCGGCAGGAGGTGTCGGTTACGGGGCCTACTGAAAAGGGCGGTGGAGCGTTGGCGAGTGGCCGAAGGTGTGGAAAGAGAGGGGTCTTACGAGGAACTTGGCATTTTTGGAATTGTTTCCTATTGTTGTTGCGGTTACTATTTGGGAGAGTGTTTCGCCAACAGGAGAATTCGGTTTCACTGCGATGGGAGTGGTGTCTGTCATCAACAGTTTGTCGGCCTCGTCTCCGCCTGTGATTAGGCTGCTGAGGGAACTAGTACTTTGTTGTCTTAAGCTGAACGCTTGGATTACAGTGGTACATGTTCCAGGTGTACAAAATTCCATAGCAGATGCCTTGTCTCGTTTTCAGTGGGATCGTTTTCGGACGCTAGCTACAGAGGCAGAGGACGTGGGACAGGAATGCCCTTCGCGCTTGTGGCAGCTGGTTATGGAAGAGCGGGACGGTTAATACGGGAGTCCATCACGAGGCAGACCTGGGCATTATACGAGGCATCGTGGCGGTTTCAAAAGTTGGCAAGTTTGTTGCAGGTTTAGCGTTTGGTTTTAAATTGCAGGGGATAAAGGATGTTACGAAGTCCTTTTTAGTGAAGCAAGCTCTCAAGGGCTTTAGGAGAAGAGGTAAAGAGTTGGATAAACGGAGGCCGGTAACCTTTAGTATTTTGGAACGTTTGGGTTTTGTATTGGATAAGATTTGTTGTTCAGTTTTTGAAGCCACACTGTTTAGATTGGCTTTTTCATTGGCGTTTTTTGGCGCGCTAAGAGTAGGTGAATTGGTGGCACCAAGCGGGAATAAGGTTGGGGGTTTGTTTGCTGAGGATATGAGTGGTCGAGATGGGGGTATTGAATTTTGGATTAGGTGGGGGAAGACGGATCAATTGGGCAAAGGTAAACGAGTAATATTGGGTGAGGTTATGGGATCTTTTCTTTGTCCTAAGAGATGTTTATTGGCTTATTGGCAGGTTTGGCAAGGGGCGGACGGGCCCATTATTGTGTCATGAAAATGGAGACTTTTTGTCACGTTTTCAATTCATAGCGGTGTTTAAAAAGGGGATTGCTGAGGTGGGCCTTAGCCCTGAGGTATACGGGTCACATTCATTCAGAATTGGTGCGGCATCAGAAGCGGATGGCTTGAGGTTAGACAAGGATGTGATAAAACATATTGGGAGGTGGAGTTCTGATCGTTACCTGTCTTATGTAAGGCATTAGGTATGCGGTCTTAGGTAATTTGCCTTTTGAGATGCGAATACCTTTTGGTTGTCTTGTTGCTGGTGGCGTCCCGTTGTTAGTTTGGATGCTAGGACACTCTTTCGTCCATTGGGGGGCGCTGAGGGCGGACGTGAGGCCGGACGGTAGGCAAATGGGTTTTAGCAGGGAGCAAGCGGTGGTTGGGTTTTTGAGGGATGGTTTGGAGAAGGGTGCTGCCAGAATTCCATAAAGCAGCTCGTTTGGATCGGCGCCGGATATTTTGGTGGTGCATATGGGGGGTAATGATTTGGACGGCTCGGCCGGTTAGGGAATTGATGAGGGACATTCGAATCGGTCTGTTAAGGTTATGGACATCTTTTCCTGAGGTGTTGACAGTGTGGTCTGACATTGTGCCCAGAGGAAAATGGAGGGAGGCCAGATCATTGAAGGGAATTAATAGGGCAGGTATAAAGTTGAACAGAGCTATATCAGCTTTTGTTACCAGGAACGGGGGAGTAAGCGTGCAGCATCTTGATCTGGAAGCGGGAGTTGGAGATTTTTGGAAAAAGGACGGCGTACATTTGAATGATATTGGCATTGATTTATGGCCATTGGCCATACAGGAGGGGATCGAAAGGGCTTTTGCGGTGTTGGGGCGCTCACGAGCCTGAGGTGGTCAGGGCTGTTCGTTGGTGGCGGGGGGTGGGGTTCTTGGAGTTGGCACAGAAGTGTCGGTGGAAAGAATATTGGATAATCACAGGCAGTGCCTTGATTAACCGGGGTGATCTGGCATTTGGTTTTGGGCTCTGGACGGGGTTTTACCCTGGGAGCTTTTGGTGCCCTTGAGCTGGTGATGGACGGCTGAGGGTAATATGTAGTGTTGAGCCACCCCCGTAGTGTTCGAGTTCGGTTCGGTTCGTCGAACACCCTTGTGTTCGCCGAACTGTTCGTCGAACTGTTCGTCGAACACCTTCGAACACCGTTAAAACCAATGGCAGGCAAACAAAAACACATAGAAACACATAGAAAACACCTTCAAAGGTGTCCAAAAGCTGACAAACTGCTCAGAAGACACAACTAACACATGGAAAAGTGACAAGTACATATAGTCATGCGAAAAGAAAAGAGGTGGAGGAGTAAAAGGAGGGGGAGACACAGATATAGGCATGTCATGCCCTTCTAAAATCCAAAAAGTGAGAAGCCGAGACGGCCAGTCCGCTCCTGCCCGTGCCACCTCCGTGTCGCCGGGTTTGTGCCAGAGCCGCGGTGAACCCTGACGGCCAGCCCCCCTCTCCCAATACTGGTGCCTGTCCGCTGGTGGGTCGAGAGAGCCCCCCTGTGGTGGAGGCAGCTCTAAGCTTTTTAATTTAAATTGTCCCTCTAATTTGAATGAATACACTTTAAATCCATTTACAAGGATCTATTGGAGGGCAAGTCTCATGCCAGCAGCCGCGTAATTCCAGCTCCAGTAGCGTCCACTAAAGCTGCTGCAGTTAAAAAGCTTTTATAAGGATCGAGCTCGGCTGTCCACCGCAAGGCATCCTAGTGCCAGTCCCAGCCCCTATGCCTTGGGGTGCCTCCTGATGCTCTTCACTAAGTATCCCGTGGTCCCGAAGCATTTCCTTTGAAAAAATTAAGTGTCCAAACTACAGGTGGTGTAGCTTGCTTAACAGCCGGGATAATCCGCTGACTAGCAGACACTGCTACTAGGCACAAAGTATTTCCTGGGCTAGATGCAGTTAAAAATTTGTAAGTAGATACTCTCGTTGGATGCTGAGAAAGCATTCCATAGAGTCTCCTGGCACGCCATATATGATTCTCTTAAAAAGCTTGGGGTAGGGGTCTAGGGGACCCTTTTATAGCCAAAATCACGGCCCTGTATCACAATACGTCACCTAGGCTGAAGATAAATGGAACTGTAGCACCGAGGGCTCGGTTGCTACAGACGTATTGCACCTCACCCAGAGGTGTGATATCTCACTCTCAGATAAGGATGGAGTGTGGATCAGGACCCGACACCTGCATGCATTACACCACATTGCCGTGGGGCAGGGCGACCAATATGCCCCTGAGATGGGCACGACAGTCCCTGTCCCTGGCTGGAGTGGGGGGAGGGAACACTGAGGAAGGGGAACCCTGCAGTGCAGGAGCAGGGAGGAAGCAGTTCCTGGGTGCATTGAGAAGGGAGTATAAAAGGTGGGCACCATCTTAGTTCAGTGCAGAGAAGTCTGAGCAGAAGTGGCAGGGAGCAGGGGCTCTGCATGAGCTCTGCTCCGGAGGCAGGCCTAGTAACAGAGGCCCAGGCCTGCAAGAGGGAGAAGGAAGGAAGAGGAGCGGAGAAGGCTCCAGGAACGAGGAATGAAGGGATCCCAGGGGTGCGGACGGGCGAGTCGCCACCGCACGCCCGAATCCACCTGCGTGGAGGGGTCAGGCCAAAGGGGGAGACCGGTCCCCGAACTAGTGGAGGCAGGAAACGACCCTCAGCTAGAAACCGGAGGCTCTGACATTTTATGTGGCGCAGCCCCTTGCTCCACCCGCTAGGAAGGCACCACATAGGGTCAGGGAAACTGGCGCCAAGTTTACCAAGAGGAGGCCCGAGGCAGCCGGACAGAAGTGTTGGTAAGAAAGGCCAGACAAAGGACACACAAAGGGGGTCCTGTGAAGCGCTCCAAAGTTATCTGGGAGTTGTCTGAGCCCCTCACCTGGTGAGCACAGTACGACGTGGGCAGCCGTTACCTGCAGACGTGGTCTGGATAATAAGAACTGTGAGTAAAGGCCCTGAACTGCATCACTGACTCCGTGTCGTTACTGCTGCTGCCCTGCACCATCACCCCCATCCTCCGCATACACTGCCCTGAGGCTATACTCCTCCCGTGGGGAGTTATGCTACGCTCTGCTGCACCCACAACACCAGCCTTAGCGGTCTGCCCTGTAGCGGCGGTTCACTCTGACCGCAATCCACGGGTGGCGTAGTCGGACATTTAAACATCAAAACCACATAAATAGTTCCGCCACTGGTTTGACCGCCCTGAGCCACGGAACCGGATCGCCGCCACGAAGACTACAACCACCAGCATCCACCAAAAAGGGTCCGGCTCCGGGTGTCCCAAGGCACAGGGAGTGCGTCAGAACATTTTCATCACCTTTCACAATCACCAATGGGACAAGGCAGGGATGTCCTCTGTCCCCTCTCTTATACATCCTAGTGATGGAGCACCTGCTCTCATCAATTCGCCATAACCCCAATATTAGGTGGATTGAGGTGGGAGGCACCGAGTACAAGTGCTCTCTATTTGCTGATGATGTCCTAGTATATATCACTCAATCACATATATCCATCCCTGCTGTTATGGCTGAAATAGATCACTTTGTTACATGGTCAAATTTTAAAATCAATGCAGCGAAGTCTGAGGCCCTCGATGTCTCCCTCCCCAAATCCATATAGGATTCCATCCAGTCCAACTTTCCCTTTGCCTGGCCCTCACAGGGTATCAAATACTTTGGAATTCCTATTCATAGAGACCTCTCCCATCTATGTTATCTTAATTTTGGGCCCTTTATTGAACAATTCCATACAGACCACGGTTGGCAAGTTAGAACTGTGAGATTCACTACGTGAACCACTGGTGTTTTGTGGAAAAGCACATGTACACCGCGTTCCAAATTATTATGCAAAAAGTGTTTAGGAGTGATAAGGGAAGAATTTGTTTGTTTGTCAGTTAAACTCATTGATGGTGATGTGTGTCAGGGCTCTTTATATCACTGTAAGCAATTGCAGACACCTGTGCTAATTAGTTTGGCAGGTGTGTCCAATGAAAGGCAAGACTACTTAAGAAGGCTCTCTCACATTATTAAGCAGCCTACATTTTCTGCCAAAATGGGAAAGAAAAAGGATGTGTCGGCTGCTGAGAAGCAACAAATTGTGGAGTGTTTAGGTCAAGGCATGACTACAATCAACATTGTGCGATGATCAGGATGAAGTGTCTTGGCAATCAAGAAGTATGTAGCTGATTCACAGTACACACGTGTGCGTGCTGATAAGGGCAAATTGAGGACTCTTTCCTACAGGCAATTACGTCAGGTTGAAACAGCAGCGGCAAAAAAGCCTTGTCATAGCAGCAGACAAGTTTTTGAAGCTGCTTGTGCCTCCAACGTCCCCCGAACAACAAGATGCAGGGTCCTTCAGAGGTTTGCAGCTGTGCATATGCCATCCTGTCGACCTCCTCTATCCACTTCACACAAGCAGAAACGGCTCCAGTGGGCCAAACATTACATGAAGACTGATTTCAAAACTGTTTTGTTCACGGATGAGTGCCGTGCAGCGCTCGATGGTCCAGATGAATGGAGTGGAGGATGGCTGGTTGATGGACACCCCACGCAAACACGGCTACAGCGCCAACAAGGAGGAGGTGAAGTAATGTTTTGGGCTGGAATCATGGGGAGAGAGATTGTCGGTCCCTTTAGGATCCCTGAAGGCGCTAAAGATGAACTCCATAATGTATGTGGATTTTCTCAAACAGCACTTCCTGCCATGGTTCAAGAAGAAGAACCGTGTATTTCACAGCAAGATCATTTTTCTGCATGATAATGCACCATCTCATGCTGCACATAAAACATCTGCATCTCTGGCTGATATGGGCATAAAAGGGGACAAACTTATGGTGTGACCCCCATGCTCCCCTGACCTCTACCCCATTCAGAACCTTTGGAGCATCATTAAAAGGAGTGTCTATGATGGCGGGAGGCAGTTCACATCTAAGCAACAGCTCTGGGAGGGTATTCTGTCCTCATGCAAAACAATTGAAGCAGAAACCATCCAAAACCTGACAAATTCAATGGACGAGAGAGTTCAGAAGCTCCTTTCGAACAAGGGGTCCTATGTGAAAATGTAACATCACCTAGAATAAAGTTTTGAGTTGAAAACTGTTTGATTTCAGTTTCTAACAACCTGCTAATGCTTATAATTTCAAAAATGACCATTTTTTTGGTCTTTATTAAAATGAAAAGGTTGATCGAAAAGTTTGGGGGATCTAAGAGTGTGGCAACCCAGTAGTCATGATTACTTCGAATTCTGACAATATGAGGGTCATGCTGCAGGTAGTGCAGCAAGAAGGCACTTATGTGTCTTGCGCATCTCGGAGCCCCAAAATTATTTTCCGGGCTAGATGCAGCTAAAAATTATTTTTAATTTTAAATCTGGTGAAGCTTATTATAGATGGCCTAATAGGATCAGTGCTGCACACTGCTACAAAGCCCAAATTATTTTCCAGTCAAGATACAGATAAACATGATTAGTAATTTGAAAGCTTAAAACGGTTGGTAGGGTGATTTTAACCAATCATCAAGCTTTTACTCTCCCCAGGATGACACAGGGGTAGAAAAGTCGTTTCGGATCCATGATTTGTTCATCTTTATGAACGTGAGTCTGTCTACATTATCAGTGGAGAGCCGCGTGCGCTTATCTGTCAGCACACCACCAGCAGCGCTGAACACACGTTCAGACAGAACGCTGGCTGCGGGGCATGACAAGATCTCCAAGGCGTAAGTGGCTAGCTCCGGCCATTTATCCAGATTGGAAGCCCAAAAAGAGCAAGGGTCCAGTGACACAGTCGTGGCTTCAATGTTTACTTGGAGATACTCCTGTACCATCGTCTCTAGGCGTTGACTATGTGTCAGACTTCTTGTCTCCTGTGGCCTTGCAAAGGATGGGCTAAAAAAGTGGTGAAATGATTCCGCAAAATTGATGTTACCAGCAGATACTGTGGTTCTGTTACGGTTTGAGTGCTGAACACTTGACGGTCCCACGGTTGGCAAGTTGGAACTGTGAGATTCACTACGTGCACCACTGGTATTTTGTGGAAAAGCACATGTAAGATTCTGCAACAGTCTCTGCTGATACTCCTGCATGCGTGCATCCCTTTCTATGGCAGGAATAATGTCTGCAAATTTACTTTTGTACCGGGGATCTAACAGTGTGGCAACCCAGTAGTCAGGATTATTTCTAATTCTCACAATTCGAGGGTCATGTTGCAGGTAGTGCAGCAAGAAGGCACTCATGTGTGTTGCGCATCCAGGAGCACCAAGTCCCTGTTGTGTTGGTGGCGAGGTAGCAATCATGCTTCCTTCCTCTGTCCTCTCCCCCCAACCTCGCACAACAGAAATGTGATCAAGGTCTCCCTCATCTGATGAGTCTTCCATCAGTTCGTCCTCCACTTCTTCCTGGGCTCCTGCACCTTCCTCACTAGTTTGGCTGCTACCATGCGCCCTGGTAAAATCATCTCCCCCACCCTCACATGCCTGCCGCCTTGGTGCTGCCGACCGTCTGGACCTTGCAGATGTTAGCCCTTCCGCATACAACTCCTCCTCCTCTACTTCCTCCACCTCCTCTTGTGCCACCACCTGACTCCGAATTCTGTTTAACATGTGCTCCAGCATGTAAATCACCGGAATAGTCATGCTGATAATGGCATCGTCAGCACTAAACATCTTCGTCGCCATTTCAAAACTGTGCAGAAGGGTGCATAGGTCCCTGATCTGAGACCACTCCTCCAGCGTGATTTGCCCCACCTCTGAATCTCGTTGGCCCAGGCTATACGTCAGAACGTATTGCACCAGGGCTTGTCGGTGCTGCCACAGTCGCTGCAACATGTGCAGAGTTGAATTCCACCGGGTAGGCACATCGCATTTTAGCCGGTGAAGTGGCAGGCCCAACGACTTCTGTAGAGATGTAAGTCGCTGAGCTGCGGGATGCGAACGGCGGAAGTGAGCACACAGCGACCGTGCCCTCTGCAGAAGGCCATCTAGTCTGGGATAGTGGGCTAAAAATTGCTGGACAACCAGGTTCAACACGTGAGCCATACAAGGCACGTGTGTGACATTGCCCCGGCGAAGGGCCGCACCCAGGTTTGCAGCATTGTCGCACACGGCCTTCCCTGGTTTCAGGTCCAGTGGAGACAACCATTCATGAAATTGGTTCTCCAGAGCTGACCACAACTCCTCAGCTGTGTGACTCACATTTCCCAGACATTTCAATGTAAAAACCGCCTGATGACGTTGAGCCCTACTGCCAGCATAGTAAGGAGGTGTGCAGGATCCCTTCTGCGCAGTTAGAAAGCTTGTGGCATGACCAGACAGGCTTTGGGTGCAGGTGGAAGACCGAGAGGAGGTTGAGGAGGCAGAAGCAGTGGAGGAAAAATGACATAAAGAGGATTGACGCACAACTCGTGGGGACGGCAAGACTTGGACAGCAGCCCCTTGTCCTGCTGTCACCATAGTTACCCAGTGCCCAGTCAGCGACATGTAACGCCCCTGTCCATGCCTACTCGTCCAAGTGTCTGTGGTGAAATGCACCCTGTCACACACAGAGTTTCTCAAAGAAGCGGTGATGTTGTGTGCGACATGCTGGTGGAGCGCAGGCACACCTTTCTTTGAGAAGTAGTGCCGACTGGGCATCTGGTACTGGGGCACTGCGACGGACATAAGGTCTCGAAAATCCTCTGTGTCCACCAGGCGGAAAGGCAGCATTTCTGTAGCCAAGAGCTTGCAGATGGTGAAATTCAACCTCTTAGCTTTCTCATGGCTAGGAGGAAATGGTCTTTTACTTGTCCACATCTGAGGGACCGAGGGCTGGCTATTGTGCTTAGACGGGGTTGATAAGGGTGTCCCCGGCAAACTGCCGGTCTGTGAGGAAGATGCAGGCGGACATGTTAGGTTGCCTTGATCCAAAGGTGGTGCTATCGATGTCGGACAGCGCTCAAGACCAGCTGGTGTTACCACCTCCAAAGAAAATGATGACCTGCCAATCACGCTGGCTGTTGCGGGTAAAGAGGTGGCAGGTCTGCGCCCCAAAACAGGTGTGACTGCTGTCCCCCCAGTCACAGAGGATGAAGAGGCCGCGGATGCACAAGATATGGCAGACGGTGGTTGGCCCGGCCGGCTAGACCGCATTGTAGCACACTGAGCTTCCCACTGCAACTTATGCTTCATGTCCATGTGCCGGTTCATGCATGAAGTACTCAAACTATGTATTTTTTGGCCTCTACTTAGCTTTTGCTGACAAATGTTACAGATAACACGAGTTGGGTCATCTTTATCGATCTGAAAAAATGCCCAGGCTATGCAAGGCTTAGCACCCATGCGACCTGAAGAGCCACCACGACTTGTGGTGAGAGGCAGAGTTGTGTTTGAGGATGCAGTTGTTGACGTGCTTCCAGTACTACGTCTCTGTCCAGGAAGGCGCAACCTGACCTCGTCGTCACTAGCATCTTCCTCCACCTCCTCTGCTGACCTCATCTCTTGGCTGACTGTGGGTTGACAGTAAGTGGGATCTCCGACCTCATCATCATCACCCTGTGCGTTATCACACCCGTCGTCCTCAGAGCCAACCTGTTCCTGCCCTGACAAAAAACTAAAGTTGTCGCTCCAATCAGGTATTTGAGTCTTATCATCGTCTTCCTCATTGTCTCCACCAACAGGAGTTACAGTTTGGGAATGAGGGTCTACATTATGGTCAGAACCTTCTGCGTCTGGTCCTGGATCCGACTCATAAAGATTCTGGGCATCAGTGCAGATCATTTCCTCGTCTGGATTCACAGAAGCGCTGGAGTCGACCTCTGATTCCCAGGCTATAGTATGAGTAAACAGCTCTGCAGACTCAACCATCTGTTCTACCTCATACTCAGACGGGCAGCTGGAGATTTGGGAGCTGTGAGGAAGCAAGTGCGATTTGGGTGACACCTTTGAGGACTGGAGTATTTGTGATGTTGAAGTTGATGTGGAGGAGAGCCCACTTAAAGGAGCACTTGATATCCGTTGAAGCACCTGCTGTTTTTGTGCCTCATCTGGAATTTGTAGCGATTGGCGTGGCCGTAAGAAAGGGATCTTATCACATTGTCCGCTAAAAGAAGTAGACATTTTAGTTTGGCTGGAAGATGGTCTTTCTTCTGCACCTACCCCACGGACACAACCTTTTTTCCCCTTCCCAACACGCCTATTCCCCTTTCCACCAGCAGCAGGCCTTTTTCCACTCATTTTGGTGGTTAACTAATTCACAACTCTGGAGTTGTTTGCACAAAAAAACAATGGATGGTAACCGAGCAGAGCTGAGTGGCCAAACTGTGGTATTAGGCCAAAACTATTGGCTGGGTTAGATGCAGAAAAAAATTATTTTTAATTTGCAACCTGATGGAGGTCAGTATAGATGGACTAATAGACCAAGTCCCACACACCGCTAGAAGCCCAAATATTTTTTCAGAGCTAGATGCAGAAAATTTTTTTATTCAATTTGCAACCTGATGGAGGTCAGTATAGATGGACTAATAGACCAAGTCCCACACACTGCTAGAAGCCCAAATATTTTTTCAGAGCTAGATGCAGAAAAAAATTATTTTTAATTTGCAACCTGATGGAGGTCAGTATAGATGGACTAATAGACCAAGTCCCACACACTGCTAGAAGCCCAAATATTTTTTCAGAGCTAGATGCAGAAAAAAATTATTTTTAATTTGCAACCTGATGGAGGTCAGTATAGATGGACTAATAGACCAAGTCCCACACACCGCTAGAAGCCCAAATATTTTTTCAGAGCTAGATGCAGAAAAAAATTATATTCAATTTGCACCCTGCTGGAGGTCAGTATAGAAGGACTAATAGAACAAGTCCCACACACTGCTAGAAGCCCAAATATTTTTTCAGAGCTAAATGAAGAAAAAAATTATTTTTAATTTGCAACCTGATGGAGGTCAGTATAGATGGACTAATAGACCAAGTCCCACACACCGCTAGAAGCCCAAATATTTTTTCAGAGCTAGATGCAGAAAATTTTTTTATTCAATTTGCAACCTGATGGAGGTCAGTATAGATGGACTAATAGACCAAGTCCCACACACTGCTAGAAGCCCAAATATTTTTTCAGAGCTAGATGCAGAAAAAAATTATTTTTAATTTGCAACCTGATGGAGGTCAGTATAGATGGACTAATAGACCAAGTCCCACACACTGCTAGAAGCCCAAATATTTTTTCAGAGCTAGATGCAGAAAAAAATTATTTTTAATTTGCAACCTGTTGGAGGTCAGTATAGATGGACTAATAGAACAAGTCCCACACGCTGCTAGAAGCCCAAATATTTTTTCAGAGCTAAATGAAGAAAAAAATTATTTTTAATTTGCAACCTGATGGAGGTCAGTATAGATGGACTAATAGACCAAGTCCCACACACTGCTAGAAGCCCAAATATTTTTTCAGAGCTAGATGCAGAAAAAAATTATATTCAGTTTGCAACCTGATGGAGGTCAGTATAGATGGACTAATAGAATGATGCTATGCCCAAAAGATTTTACTTCACTAGGTGCAGTAAAAAAATTGGTATTCTATACACAGGTGGTATATCTTGCAACACAGATAGGCTACTCCACTGACTAACACACTCTGCAATAGGCCAAAAATGATTAGCTTTGCTAGATTCAGCCAAATGCTGTGAAAAAAACTTGAACAGCACTGGCACAGACCTGCCTGGCAAAAACTGATAGGAACTGATGTAACCTAGTCCTGAAAAGGACTCCAATTACAATTAGTCTTTACTCCCACAATCTATCTATTTAAGAGCACAGACCTGCCTGATAAAAGTCGTAGGAAATGCTGTAACCTAGTCCTTAAAAGGACTGCAATCACAACTATTCCCTACTCCCAAGCTATCTGTAGATTTGTGCGAAAATTGGCTTGAAATTAACAAGGTATAGCGCACACAGCAACAGCGGTGCCGTCTAACACGCAGCTGCAGCAGTGAGAAAATGGTGGCGACGGGGAAAATGGCTTGGTCTTATAGGGCAAGGACATGTGACATACACTGCCAATGACACATGCCCTTGCTTGTGTGAAAAAAAGCACTTCGCTCCGTGTGTGCGCTGCTGATAGGCTGACAGATTGCACCTCCCCACTGCAAATGCGGGAAAGAGAAAAAAAAATGGAGATCTTCATTGTTCCTGCAGAGATCCATCCCCTGCCCCTCCCCCCACCCCGCTGTACACTCAAACTGCGTATTAACATTAATTTTCATCATTACTGAGAAAAAATCCAGTTATGATTTTGGTGCACGAACAGTTATCGAACATAACCTCGAACAGCCGAATTTTTCTCAAATTGTTCGTGTTCGCCGACCGGCTCGAACACCGCCCAAAACAGCTCGAATTTGAGATTGGCGAACAGTTCGAGTAGAACAACGCTCATCTCTAGTAATATGGTGGTTCGAGTTCGGTTTAATTTATGCCAGATCTAATTTTAACTCCAAGAACCCTCCCTTCTTATTTATTTTATAACACTGTTAATATGTTAATGTTGTTTGTTAATAAAATGGCCGCTGTGGCCAAATTTATCCAAAGAATACAGGTGCAGTGTTTTTATTTGGTGGGGGAAAGGTGAGTGCTGGAAGATGGGGGCATGTTGAACCATGGAACCCGTGTTGGCAGTACACCGTCATGTAGTTCAATGTTGATCTACATCCTGTTCACTAAACCCATGAAAGCTCTTGGTTGCGTTTATCATATATATCCTGTCATGTGATCTTATTACAGTCATTCAAAACGTTAATGTGAATAGACAGAACTGCCAGGAACATTTGACATGGTAAATAGCATAAAGTAGTTCATTTCGGCTGTATGCAAATTTTATGTGCCATCATTGATGAAATATCATTCTAAAAAAATACCATTATGGCATAAAATGTGATTGTTTCTATAATAATCTGTGCTCTTTTGCTTGTTTGTGAAGGTTGTATGTTCCAGCAGTCGCCTTTTGCTACATGCAATCCACATCCTCTATGTAACACTACCGGGGTCTGTCCCAATGGCAAACAGTGGTGCTCCCTTACTGATAGCTGTCTGAGTCCTGACCATCCCTGCAGTGTTTATACCTCTGAGAGCTACGTATACCCACCTCGGTATGTTGAAGCTCCACCATTATACTCTCCAGTTGCTGACATCCCACTACTTTTCTCACCAAGCAAGAAGAGGCAAAACATCCAAGTAAGAATAGATTAAGTGTTATTTGATGTGATATTTACTTCTTACTACAGAAATCTAACATGTTCTGTAAACCTCTTTAATAAACATTTAAAATTTGCACTTGTTATACAGTCTGATTTTAATATAATATGATCTTAAGGCGATTTATTCTTTTGTGATTCAGGGAATTCTGATAAGATTTTCCAAAGGGACAGCATTTACAAAGAACAACTCTCTCTCTGGGGACCATGGATATATTACACGGATAGTCCTTTGATCTCAATGGGCACTATGTAATGCTTCATTTCTCCTGTGAGGGTGCTGAGCATACTATTAATATTGTTGAATTCCCAAGGAAATTTTAGGGAAGACAAGTAAAAAAGTAGTCATTGCAAATCAACTAGAGGCATTCCTCACATCTACATACAGTGGGGAAAATATGTTTTTAATACACTGCCGATTTTGCTCGTTTTCCCACCTATAAAGAATGGAGAGGTCTGTAATTTTTATCATAGGTACACTTCAACTGTGAGAGACAAAATCTAAAAAGAAAAAAAACAGAAAATCACATGGTATGATTTTTAAATAATAATAATAATAATAGTTAAATTGCATTTTGAATTCTGGCTCTCACAGACCTGTTAGTTTTTCTTTAAGAGACCCTCCTACTCTGCACTCATTACCTGTATTAATTGCACGTGTTTGAACTCATTACCTGTATAAAAGACACCTACCCACACAATCAATCACACTCTAACCTCTCCACCATGGCCAAGACCAAAGAGCTGTCTAAGGACACCAGGGACAAAATTGTAGACCTGCACAAGGCTGAAATGGGCTACAGGACAATAGGCATGTAGCTTGGTGAGAAGGTTGGCACAAATATAAGAAAATGGAAGAAACATAAGATGACTCTCAATCTACCTCGGTCTGGGGCTCCATGCAAGATCTCACCTCGTGGGGTAAGGATGATTCCGAGAAAGGTCAGGAATCAGCCGAGAACTACATGGGAGGATCTGGTCAATAACCTGAAGAGAGCTGGGACCACAGTCTCAAACATTACCGTTAGTAACACACTACTCCATCATGGATTAAAATCCTGCAGGGCACGCAAGGTCCCCCTGCTCACGCCAGCATATGTCCAGGCCAATGACCATCTAGATTATCCAGAGGAGGCATGGGAGAAGGTCATGTGGTCAGATGACCCCAAAATAGAACTTTTTGGTATCAACTCCACTTGCTGTGCTTGGAGGAAAAATAAGGATGAGTACAGCCACAAGAACACTGTCCCAACCGTGAAGCAGGGTGAGGGATACATCATACTTTGGGGGTGCTTTTATGCAAAGGTACAGGCAGACTCCACCGTATTGAAGGGAGGATGGATGGCTCATGTAACGTGAGATTTTGGTCAACAACCTTCTTCTCTCAGTAAGAGCATTAGAGATGGGTCATGGCTGGGTCTTCCAGCATGACAATGCCTCGAAACACAGCCTGGGCAACTAAGGAGTGGCTTCGTAAGAAGCATTTCAAGGTCCTGGAGTGGCCTCGCCAGTCTCCACACCTGAACCCAATAGAAAATCTTTGGAGGGAGCTGAAACTCAATGTTTCCCAGCGACATCTCCAAAAAATGAAAATTTGGAGAAGATCTGTATGGAGGAGTGGGCCAAAATCCCTACTGCAGTATGTGCAAACTTGGTCAAGAACTACAGGAAACATCTGACCTCTGTAATTACAAACAAAGGTTTCTGTGCCAAATATTAAGTTCTGTTTTTCTATTGTATCAAATACTTATTTCATTCAATAAAATGCAAATTAATTATGTAAAAATCATAACAATGTGATTTTCTGTTTTTTCTTTTTAGATTCTGTCTCTCACAGTTGAAGTGTACCTACGATAAAAATTACAGACCTCTCCATTCTTTGTAGGTGGAAAAACGAGCAAAATTGGCAGCGTATCAAATACTTATTTCCCCGATTGTATTGTGAGGCTACAATTTGTCATTGTTGTTATAGAGAGGGAATAAATGCAGAAGAATAACTATAGCGGGTGCACAATTTATAGTCGCACCCAGACCCAGTAACCTGAAATGCCTCAAAGTCCTATGTGCTTTTTGGGTAGCTGTGTTGCAAATTTTGTTCTGGGAGCCAAGAGCTTAAATGTATGACTCTTATGAAATGTAAGACATATTGTACATTAAAAATCTAAGCTTGTATTGCTATTTTACCGTCCCTTCGTAATAATTAAATACAGCGAGATATCATTGGATTAATGCTGAATCTATTTCTCTTGCAGGTCCTGTTGTCTCACCTGTCTTACTCTGTACACCCTGATGATATTCTTTCCATACAACACACAGGTGTCAAAGGGTCTTTCTTGCATTGTACCTCTAGTTCAGATTCACTCTGGCGGCAAAGTTATATTACCATGACAAGTCAAGGATGGCTGAAAGAGTCTGTTCTTATAGATTCGGGTAGCTGGATAGATGATGAGGTTTGTGACCTCCATATGATATATGGTTCCGAAGCACACAGCCTTGTGGTCTCACCGTTGTTATTGGGTTTTCCACAAACTGGAAGATATACAATCAGTGCCATCCTGACAAATGCCGTAGGTTCAACCACAACCACTTGTCAAGTCAGTATTCTAAGTCCCATCACTAATGTGCAGATTGTTCACCCTACACCTTACAATGACTCCTTACATCTGCTGACTCAGGAGGATAATCTGGTTGTTATCAGTGCTCAGAGTACAAGTCTTGTCCATGTTCACTGGTTAACAGCCCTGCACAGCGGAGATTCCATTATGCAGCAGGAATGTCCTTCAGATATTGCATCTTCTTTGCCGATTTGCACTGCCCATTCAATGGATGAGAGATTTTTTGGAATGTATTTGCATTTTAACAATCCTCAAAGCACTCTACTTTCCATCCAGTTGACCAGTGAAGTCTGCGTCAAAAATGTCACCATCCAAGTCCAGGCTCATGATGCCATCCACGAACTCCAAATTCACTCCAATGGATCTAATCATATACAATTAAACCAAACTCGGGTATGTAGGCAGTATAGCAAGTCTCTTCATCAATCCATTAATATTATTTAATGTGATTATTTAATGAAAAATATGGAATTTCGAGTCCACCTTAGGCCTTAAAGGGGTTTTCCCATGAAGAAAAGTTAATTTTATTCACTAGATCTTGGAACAAAAATAAGATTCATAATTGGATGTCATTAAAAAAAATGTTCATGTGCTGAGATAATCTTATAAATGTGCCCCTGCTGTGTACTGTGTAATGGCTGTGTCTGACCGTGCAGGAACATGGTCTGATCATACCAAAGCTCCTGGGCAGGGGAAGAAGCAAAAGAGTATACAGACAGGACAGCATGGGATCACAGATGATTATTTTTGTGAGGCAAAACATTTCCCTGCCTGTTTTAAAGCAATATTTTACTTCACAGAAAGAATCAGCTGTGACCCTGTAATGTAATATCTGTATATTCTTTTGCTTCCTCCCCTGCCCAGGAGCTGTGGTATGATCAGACCATGTTCCTGTACGGTCAGACACAGCCATTACACAGTACACAGCAGGGGAACATTTATAAGATTATCTCAGCACAGGAACATATTTTTTAATCACATCCAATTGTGGATCTTATTTTTATTCCAAGATCTATTGATTAAAATGACCTTTTGTTCGCGGGACAACCCTTTTAAGCACACTACCACAATATGGCTCTGTGCAACCTTTGAGGCTAAATTCACACATCCAGTAATCATCTGTTTGAAACGGATCCATTAGCAATAAGTTGTCTTAGCAAGACTAAAAATTTGTACAGACACAACTTTTTTGTCTGGCTAAAAAAACTGATTGTAACTGGATCCGATTTTTTTAATACTGTATTCTATGGAAAATGGATTTGGTAAATAGTCATCCGATTTACCTCCATTGGAAATGGAACCAATCTTTGTTTACTGGATCAGTTTCAAATGGATGATTACTTGACAATTCACATGTCCAGTAGCCATGTCAACCTGTCAAGTAATCATCTTTTTTGTCCTGCTAAGATAACTGATGAATCCGTTTCAAAATGTGAACTTAGCCTAAGTTGCATAAAGCCATACTACAACTTCCATGGGGCCCTACTGACCCATTTTATGTCCAAATTAAAATGGTGGTTACGTTTTCAGATTTTGTAAGGAAATAATAGAAACATGAGGGAAATATTCTCCACTAGAAGCATTGTTTCTAAAGGAAGATATCTCTAAGGGAATATGCTGGTTCCATGGGCGAATACAGATGTATCCTACGTTATCTTTCCTCTTGGCATATCCTGAGATGTATGGAACCTGATAACAAGCTTTTTTTTCAACTAGAAAACCACAAAACATTATTTTGAGATACTCTCTCACAAGATGTCTATACTTTGTTTGCAATAATGTATTTAAACTGCTTTGTGAAAAATCAGAGTCCTTCACTAAATTCGCATATTTCTGTAATATGACTCAGTGGCACATTTTAAGCCATAATCAATATTTCCTTTAAACATGTGACATTTCTATCCTTACTCTCCTCAGCTTTTCACAGCTGCATCTCGTGGCTCATCTGTTACATTCACATGGATGCTCGATAATAATAAAAAGTTTTCATACAAAGGTCCGAGTTACACTGTAACATTCAGGACTCCAGGGGTTTATAGTTTGAAGGTAAGATTTCCCCTACGTTTTACACCATAATTTCCTCCAGATAATCTAAATTATCAGTGTAGTTAATATTCAAGGACCCGCTTTGGATAGTCTGTTCATTTTATTTTGCTGATTATAGTCATTGTCATTATTGCTTTTGTACATACTAATTTTTTTAAAACGTATATATTTTTATCTGTTTCTTAGGTTTTTGCTGAGAACCCAGTCAGTTCTCAGGAGGTGACCTTGGTGCTTCACGTAGATGTGATTGATCCTCTACTCCATGCTGAGCTCTTTCTGTTTTCTACTTTGTTGCTTGTAAATAAGACTCATGAAATGTCTTTAAAGTTACAATTAGAATGGTCATCTGACGTGACTATAAGGTGCGGATTTTGTAATATTCCTCTTTTAGTTTCAATCTTTAAAGGGGTGGTCCACTACTGAAGAAACCCAGCTTAATCAATTCAGTTCCTAATAAAAAGATATAAACAATGTATATTCACCTCCTGCAGTGAAGCCATCCCAGCAATGTCAGAGCTGCTGTTCCCAGTGGGTGACATTAGCTCTCGCTGATCGGCTGCTGCTCATCAATATTCCATCAAAGAGGACGTCCACTCTGATGAAACAGTAGATGCTGCGGCTGGTCAGTGACTGCTGATTTTGTGCAGTGTTCACATGGCATAACAAAGTCATGCAATCACTGGGGAAGCCAGCGTGGACATTGCTGTAAAGGAACTAATGTGGGAAGTGAGAATAAACTTTCCTTAATTTACTCAGGAGACTCAGCCATTTAAGAAAATATTGTCCAACTCATGCTTCCCTTTACAAACCATGAAGCTAAATAATCAGCAAGGCCAAGTTCACTTTGTTGCATATTTGCGTTGTGCATTTTGCATTACAAATCTGTGGTCAAAAACAGTCCAATATAAATGAATGGGACTATGAAAAGCCTATTCAAATGTTGTAAATCTGTTTTGTTTCAGATTTAGTCATACTTTACAGATTTTCAATCCTCAGCATGTCCTTTTTCTTGCTGTCCAATTACAGATTTTGTGCAAACTCTCGCCATTAACGTCAATGTATTTGTTAAACGGCAATTAAAATCCACAAATGCAGATTAATTGCAAATTTAATTGCAGATTTAATGAGGATCAAATCCATGACAATACTGTGGCATGTAAATTTAGCCTTACACAAATACACCTACACTTTGTATATACACTAGCAGCTAGAGCAATCTGAGAACACAGAACAAGTGAGTTCACGTTCCACCACTAATTATGGTAATGGAATTCAGAATATAGAGTGTCTTAAGGTACCATAGGTAATTATAGGACTCTACATGTAAATAATTTACTGTCCCCTTCCACATTTAGAGTCTTATTTAAAAAAAAATTCTCACAAACTTCATAGGTAAGGCAATATTTCGAGAGGGTTTCCTCGCCTGTTAATCCTTAGTCTTAGGTCATGTATTCGGTTCATATGTTCTAGCGTTTGTGCAGATTTTTTGTTAAGAGATTTGTGTGGGGTCTTGTGATGTCCTCTATACCTAATGTTTTTGGCTTCTACAATCTGTCTCCTTCTTTTTAGACATGTCACCTGTCTTTAAACATAGCTGGTTATAAGTTTTGTTTTTCTATAGCTGGGACTTTGGAGATGGTAGCCCACTACTACACAGAAACTTTTCTCCCTCATTTGATCTCCAGCACCTACAAACCCTTAAAGAGCCATTGGCCAATATGAACACAACAGAAATGCACACTTATTGCCAGCCGGGTAAGAGAGAAAATTGTAATGGCCTGTGGTGTCTAGATTATTTCTTACTCATAATGAGGTAATACTGTGTTTAATGTTCACAGGGAATTATGAAGTTAAAGTGACGGCATATCAAGGTGGATCAGAAATCTTATGTTCAGTGCAATTACAGGTTGTTTCCCCTTTAACATCCTTGACCCTTGAAGCGGACCATTCATCTCTAGGATTGCATAGCGTTTCCCTGTTTTCTGCTTTATGTATGCCTTCATCGTTTGCTGTGACCTTCACTTGGGATTTTGGTGATGATTCCAGAGTTCTGGAAAGCAGAGATCAGCAAGTAAAACACGTCTACAAGTCCGTTGGTAGCTACAATATCACAGTTATTGCAAGTAATGAGCTCAGCCACATTAATGAAACCTTGATGGTTACCATTGAGCAACAGATCATTGGTTTACAAGTAAGAAGCAATAGTCCTACAGAGCTGGGTACAGAAATCACAGTTTTCTGCTCAATAACCCAGGGCACAAATATTACTTGGACTTTTGATATGGGAGATGGCAAAGGCTACATTAATCAGTCAGAGGCATCAGTCTGCCATAAATATGGCCAATGGGGTAATTTTACTGTTGCAGTATTTGCTAGAAATGCTCTCAGCTCTGCATATGAATCACTCAGTGTGCATATATACAGAATACAAGTTATCAATGTTCTTCCAGAAATTACCACCAGCCTAATATCTACAAAATTGACTGCATACCTCTCTATGCCAACCAAGTTACAAATATTTCACTGGGACTTTGGAGACCGAAGTCCGTTCATCCTCAGTGAAGGAATGGTAGATGTGTGGCACACCTATCTATCTGCTGGTAATTACACAGTTAAAATATTTATGTCTGGAAATACTGAGAGTAATTTTTACAGCAAAGAAATAACAGTTGAAGATAAAATTATCAATGTAACCATTCATGTATCAACCACAGCAGCAAATGTATCCCAGCCGCTCTTCTTCTATGCATTGGTACAACCCCTTCCAGACAAATGGCATCATTACCGGTATCGGTGGGACTTTGGGTTGGGAAACCATCTGATAAACACTTCATCTCCTGAGGTCACCTGGTCATATATGTTTGAGGGTCAATACAATGTGACACTCATAGTCTGGAACCAAGTGAGCCTTCATCAAGCATGGTGTTTTGTGACTGTTCAGCTGCCAATTGTTTCTGTGTCTTTAGAACATGATATTGAAGTTATAATTCCGCTTGGTGTTGAGAAGATGTTCTCTGCTAGTGTTACACCAGAAGTGACTGCTCATTTCACCTGGAATTTTGGTGATTCTTCCCCTGTATGCTTTGGACAAAGTGTTAAACACACTTTTCAGCAGTCCGGCAACCTAACAGTTAGTGTCTATGCAAAAAATAATGTAAGCCGTCGTGAAATTACTTATTCTTTGTATATACAAGCTCCCATAGTAGACCTTTCATTGAGTTCTGATGTTGTGCTAGTGAAATCTGACCAAACCGTCAATTTCTATGCTACCTTGTCTAGGGGTGATGATGTGCTATATTTCTGGTCTGTGTGTGAGTCCTGTCCATATTTAAGTGCAACATCAAACATATCTCACACATTTTTCTACCCTGGTAGCTTTATGGTCAGAGTCCAGGCTAACAATACAGTAAGCTCTGCTCATGCTTTTGTTATGATGGATGTTCAAGAAGAAGTACAAGGTCTAAGCATATGGCAAGAGAATGCCCTAGTTGATGGGTTTACTGTTATTGGTGAGCCTCTGACTCTTACAGCTCTTGTAAGCAAAGGATCCAATTTTACCTTTGATTGGGTATTGATGCCTGGACCATTGGAAAGCCATAACTCCTCCATCACTATTCATCCAATAGAACTGGGTGACTTGCTTGCAGGGGTTTGGGTAGAGAATGCATTAGGAAGGATGTACGCACAAACTCGATTGCAAGTCATAGAACGAATAAGTGGTGTAGCCATACAAACACCTATTGATAGTGTGGCTATTGGGACACCTTTGAACTTGACTGTTCATGTCCAATCTGGCACTGATATGCAATTTAAATGGGATTTTGGAGAGGATGCATTGTTGCTTTCTGGCCAAAATAGGTCTATGACTTTAAATTATCTCACACCGGGCTTGAAGGTCATTACCGTCACAGTGACGAATGCTTTGAGTTATGTTACTGTGACATCCAAGTTGATAATACAAGAATCATTGTTAAATATTAGTATTGTCGTCAATGGAAAATATAATAATACAGCAGTACCATCCCATACAATAGTTCTGTTGTGTGCTTCAGCAGAACCTGACGCACACCTGTTTTGGGAATGGAGGTTGTCAGGATTCAGTGAAAATTACATGTATAGCACACAGAATGTGTCACATATCTTTGAGAAACCTGGTGTGTATGAGGTGTCCCTAAGAGTCTACAACTCGGTGAGTAATGCCACGATCTCTCATATATTGCTTGTGCAGGATGCAATAACTGGTTTCAAGGTCAATACCCGAAGAAATAGAATCTGTGCTGGGCAAGAAGTTACATTCTGTCAAACTATCCAGTCTGGCACCAATGTGACCTTCGCATTTGCTTTTCCACAATTGAACTTATCTAATTTTTTTTCTCAAACATGCAGCCAATTTAGCTTTCCTTTTCCAGGTGAATATGATATTGTGTCATCTGCATATAATAAGGTCAGCCTTGCCAATTATACACTTCAAATAAAAGTCTTGGACAACAGCAAAGGTCTGAAGATCGTTGGTCTTTCCTCTTCTTGGCCAGTTATGAAGACCATGCAGTTACTTGCAGAGGTAGAATCCATTTATCTCCACAATTTTCAATGGGATTTCCAACAAGAAACTCAACCTGTCCTTACACAGTCAGGACAAAAGGTAGAGTTCACTCCAGTGGAACTGGGAACACTTCATATTGTCCTCAATGTCAGCAACCATGTTTGTTTCTCCATAATGCGGTCTCTGGTTATTGTCCAGGAACCAGTGACAAGTGTTACTCTACAGATTAGCAGTGAAGAGGTTTTCTTGTACCAGTGTGTCACATTTATGGCCATTGTATCTGATGGCTCTGACTTACATTTCCAATGGACGTTTGGAGAAATAAATATTACAGCTATAGGGAGCTCAGTAGAATATTGCTACAATGACGTGGGTGAATTTATGACTAATGTGACTGTGTTTAACCTGCTAAGTGTTGTCCATGCATATAGAAAAGTAACTATAAGGGCAGAAGATTGTGAACAGCCACTTGTCTGGTTGGTGGAATCACCATCAGTAATACACCGGGCCGATGGTGGCAACTTTGAGGCCACTGTAAATCTAAGGGACTGCTACAAATATAAAATAATATACCAATGGCAGGTTTACAGGAGATCAGATAACCATGCATTAAGTCTTCCAAGCATAGACATGTCTAACGCTCTGCTGACCATCCCTGGACATTCACTGGATATTGGGATGTACTGGCTACTTTTTACAATCACTCTTCAAGGGACTCCACTGATAAAGGACATTACACATGTATTTGAAGTAACTCATAGTTTATTAGTGGCCCAGATACATGGAGGATCAAAACTGATCTGGCCAGCGAAAACTGATTTAACTCTGGATGGCTCAAAATCTTATGATCCTGATCAAGATGAGTCAGATATGAAGTATGAATGGAGCTCAGAACTGAACACTGAGGTAAGAGGGATGGATTTGTCTAATGCCATATAAAGGTAAATAAGAAATAGACAATAATCGAATAACATAAAAATGTGTCCTTCCTTACCTTTCCTATTGGTCTGAGATGATTTCACAATATTCTCACAGTAGTTTTTTGTTCTATATTTGGGTGTTAATTGCAGCCTGTTGAGGATTCTGTTAAACAATTTGCGAAAATTTATTGAATTTATATTGTGAGAAATTAGAGTCCTTTGAAGGGAAACTGTCAGCAGGTTTTTGCTATGTTATATGAGAGCAGAATGATGGAGGGGCAGAGCTGCATGGTGTAGTTCTAATAAAATCCCTGTTTTCTCTGCTACAGATCTACCAGTTGTCTGAATGTTGAGCTCTGTATAACCCCTCCCACACCACTGATTGGCAGAAAAAGAGGACTACATGGCATGAGACATCTAGTCCTAAAGTGATAATCTCCTGCTGATAAAACACTGATTTTATTCAAACTATAACAAGCAGCCCAGTAAATGACACATTGCTGGAATTAGGGCATCTGTCCCTACAGCATGCTGCTTTTAGATTAAATAGCAAAGATCTGCTGATGGATTCCCTTTAAGAAATTTGTTGAAAGGTATGGGTGAACACATCTGTATTGTGTAGTAAAAATATCATTTGTTAAAAAAAAACTATTTTATGTTGGGTCAGATCATATCTATTAATTGTAGGTAAATAGAAATAATAAATATGAGAACACCAGAACTTGTTCGCACATAGAGTCATTTTCCTAATTTTTGGTTCTCTATCCATATCCATCAGGACCGATCCTGCTTTCTGAATTTCTTGCGTGGACTTCCAACAATTACAATTAATTGGTCTAAACTATGTGGAAATATATCATATAGCTTTACACTGACTATTTTAAAGCCAGGAAGAACCCCAGCAACTGCCAGACAGACTGTAAGTAACAATCTCAAAATTACTCTTTATTCCACTTACAGTCTTGTACAGCTGTCGTTAACCCTATTCTTCCTACACAGGTTTTGATTCATACCGGCTCTGTGTTCCCTGTCTTTGTCCGGTGCATCTCTTGTAATTTATTGCCCTCAACCTATAGCAGCAATAGGATTCCTGTGATCCTGTATGGAGAATGTGACAGATGTCATAATGGCTCAGTGGTGAGAAATTCTTGATATTATCCTTTCTATAACATTTCTAACTTCCATTTGGAAAGTTGAAAATAGAAGTGTGTGGATATACACTACCCTGCTATAATTGTATAGATTTTTACAGTTAGTAAATTGTCCACAATGGCTCTTTTCTCCCGAAGGTGGCAATCTAGAGCTTGCTTGAATAAGATCATTCTTTGTTGTATTGTACTTTATTGTACTTACAATGTTTAGATATGTAAATCATTTTTTTGATACAGTTTAGGTGGAGCGCTTTTGACTCTTATGGGAATCCTCTGACTTTGGACAAGAATACAACTACTACTGGCTCTTCTCAGCATCAACTTGTCATTCGGAAAGGGACTTTACAGAATACTCAAGGTTATACATTCACCCTTCATGTTATGCAGCAGATGGGACCAGGATGGGGTGAAGGCAGCATTACGCTAACCCCAAACCATCCACCAACTGGAGGCCAATGCTCACTACTTCCTCAAGCTACTGTAAAGTGGCTGGATACCCCTCTGGAATATAACTGCACAGGTCAGTAGTCACTGTCACTAGACCATTAACACACTAAGTATGTAGCAAGGTTGGGTGAAGAATAAAGGAATGAAAATTTCATTTTCCTGAACCAGATTGCAATACAGTAAGAACTTTTTAAAACTTAGTTACTTACATACTCATTTCATTCTCATATAAATGCAAAACTTTGTAATTATGAATTTTATTCTTTGCCAGGATGGAAGGACCCAGATATGGGCAGTCAGCTATTTTACCTCCTGTCAGTATACACCTGCTCAGTCACGAATTGTCGAAAACTGTTCTTATATCGCGGTTTGAAGAGCTTGCACAGTGTATGGGTGCCTGCAGCAGCTAAGGGTGGAGATATTCACATACACCTGGAAGTGGAAGACATGCAGGGAGGTCGGACATTGGCATTAAACTGGTGAGATGGAAGGCAGACACCATTCACGTTGCTTCCTGAATTCTATTCTGTTTTGTCTGGATTTGTAAAACCTGAGGAAGGATTTAGTCTGATCCCTTAAGACGTAGTCAGTAAAAAAAATCTAAAATCTTGTTAGGACTCATTTACCTGTCAGTAGTTTTGTGTTCGAGTGCTATACATGTTTTTCATGGATAACACTCATACCTATAATAGTGAATGGGGCTGTCCATATATCCATGATTTTTCACAGATCGAGCAACTTTACTACACACCTTACTTTCAATTGTTGATCCACATTTATTGTTGCTACACTTCTCAGTTACTTGACATCTAGAAGGAGTAAGGTTGAGTGGCTAAGACTTGTATCATATGACTGCAATATTGTCATTCCATTAGATAGGGCATATGTTGTTATAAAGAATTTCTTCCTCTTAGTAAATCAGGTGCCTCTGACTCCAGTACACCCCTCATTAAGATCAGCAGGAACAACAGGAAAATGTGGTTCAGGTCTAAAATTGTCTTTATATCAAAGTTTAGGAAATAGGAAAGTTCAAATGTGAGCATCATTCATTGATAAATGATATGCCAGGCACTCTAGACAATAAAATGTTGGAATAATTAAGCTTTCTTTGGTGCAGTAGAAGGTTCTAATTTGAATGTTAGTACTGACAATATAATTCTAAGTAATAATGGTCATGTTAATTCCATTTTAAAGATGTAGTATAAAAGCCGTTTTTACCATATACTGCTGTAGTGATACTTTGGTTCTTTTCTCCTCTCACCAGCTCTCTGTCAGTTATGGTACCCTTCTTATACCAAGAAGTCTCAATGGCTCAGTGGTTGAGGAATCACAGCGAATCCATGTTGGCACACATGCAGGTAGTAGGGGACAGCACATCCTTGCTCCAGTATGCCCTGAAAATTGTGTCAGCTATGAAACTGGTGAGAAACACAGGCAGTACTTTATGGAAATAGTGCAAGCCAACTGTCATGGTTTTTCTCTAACTTTCCTTGCACGTCTACACAGGATAATACCCTGACTAGTGAGGAGCATAAGTATCATGTCCATCTACGTAACAGAGTGACCGATGCATTGTGCTCTCGTAATGTCTCCAGTCTATGGGAAGTGGCAGCTTTCAGTGCAGCTTTGACGCAGTGTGTGGTATGTGTATCTCTGATATGTCATGACAATATTGTGATATGTTGCTGCCTCCAAATCTAAACAACCCAAGGTCCCAACATAAAAAAGAGGACCTGTCACCCGGCCAAAAGGGACCAGTCTTTGCTCTCGTGTTATTGCCATTGCTCCCCTGAGTGTTGCATTTGTTTGTTTTTTTTAAATTCGCCATATGGTTCCAGAAATATTACATTACCTTAGCTGCACACTATGCCTATGGGCACTGTATTATTCTGGTAGATACACTATACTCTCTGACCATGTCCTGATTGATTTCCAACAATCTGCATGTGTTTTTCTCTTAACGTTAGCCCCTATGTTTCGAATGCCCCCATCACAGTGCTCAGATGACTACCACTTCTCCAACCAAATCACACACACAAACATTGACTACTTCATCAACTACTCCATTATTACTGCAAAAAGTAGACAAGTATCTTATATATATAGAAGGGGCAGTTGGGAACATTGCTATGCTTGCTGGATCTCGGGATGAAAAAACCCACCCCTACCTGTTATTATGCAAGAACCTAATCCTTTAAATTAAAAGGTTTTCCAGGATTATTTTATTTCTTTTACTATGGGCGTAAGTTGCTAACTACCTGTCAATTCTACCCGGCGCTGGCATTGACCTACCAGCAATTCTGCTGCTTCACGTCAACAGAGCAGTTCTTCCACTTCCAGGCTGCTCTGTCGACAGGGTGTGACTGCCGACTTCATATGGATCCCACAGTTAGGCAGCAGGGATTCAGCTGTCAATCAGCATGACATCGTTAGTCACGTCCTGTCAACAGAGCAGAACGGAAGATAAGCAGCTACTTCATCGATGTGATGTCAGCGGATGCTGCAGAATCGATAGCAGGAGTGGTCTGTGACTGCTCTGATCCAGCAGAGATTGGCGTCAGGCAGGTAGTTTACAACTACCTGCCTGTTATTTCTTAGGCCCAAAGTATAAAAACAAAGTAATAGTCACGGATAACCCCTCTAACTTCTCCTCTCCCAATGTAAGTAACTCTTGAATCCATTAACTCTTTAGTGCCTTCTCTTTAGACCCACATACACATATTAGGGACTCTGTCGACAGTGTAATGTGTATGGGGACCTCCTGACCCTCTGCTGACAGATGATGTAGGGGAAGATCAAGATCTAACATGTTTGATTTCGTACTGCCAATCATTTTCTTTTCCCTCTCACCTACCATCAGAGGTGTCTGACAGCAGCACTCTCATAAAGAACACAGGAGCACTCGGCAAGGCAAATTTTCCTGTGTTTGGAGGAGTCAGGTGAGATAGTTGCCAGCCAGATTATCAGCCGAACTCTCGTTTGGTCAACAGTTATCTACTGTGTATGGGGTCCCTTATACAACCCTAACCACCCTCCCTTCTGCCCAGTCTCTGTCATCCTACAGCACATATTCATGTCTTCATGTGTCCACAGCTTAATATTACATTATTCATTATCACATGGATTGTGTTATTCTACGTATTTACTCAGAGTTTTGAAATAATTTTCCTCTAAGATAAGAAAAATTGACTAGCAAGAGAATACATTTGATCTGATTAATTTATGTTTTTTTTTCAATTTCACTAATTATGTCACTATGGATATAACCCAAAGAACCATCAACCTGAGTTGGATTCAGCAGTGCTTCTCAAGGTCCTGAACCTCACTGAGAAAATGATATATGTGATGAATATAGAAAGCAACAAGGGCCAAAGAGTTGAAAATGATATACAGGAAAATATTCTTACTCTGCTTGGTAAGAGGAACTAAGGGTCAAGAAACATAATAATGTCATAAGACATGAATGGATTTCAAAATGCTAGAAAAAAATAGAATTTAGTCTCCATATATACTCTCTATAATGTCATGTGTGTAGTTTTGTTAGTATAGAGCTTAGGTGCATCTATGTAGTTACATGTTAAATGTCATGTATTTGGTCCAATGTACATAGTAGCCAGCTTATTTTGACCAGAATGACATGAGAGGGAATAAGAAGGTCCAGCCTTTAGCAACTATTGAAAGGGGTTGTTCCACAAACAAAGATAATTTTAATCAATAGATCTTGGAATAGTAATAAAGCCCCGGTCACACTAAGTGAGATCGCTAGCGAGATCGCTGCTGAGTCACAAGTTTTGTGATGCAACAGCGACCTCAGTAGCGATCTCCCTACGTTTGACACTTAGCAGCGACCAGGCCCCTGCTGTGAGATCGCTGGTCGTGTCGGAAAGGTCTGGACATTTCTTTGATCGTTGAAGTCCCGCTGGGTAGCATGCATCAGTGTGTTTGACACCTTACCAACGACCTTGTTAACGACTCAGACACAGAAACACATAGGCGTGCATTGTTACCCAGATCGTTACGGGTCGCCGCATCGTTGCTGCGTCGTTGGGAAGATTTGACTGTTTGACATCTCACCAGCGACCACATAGCGACGAAGCAACGATCCCTGACAGGTCGTATCGTTGTCGGGATCGCTGTAGCGTCGCTTAGTGTGACGGGGCCTTAAGTTCCACAATTAGATGTTTTAAAAAATGTTCATGTGCTGAAATAATTTTATAAATGTGCCCCTGCTGTGTACTGTGTAATGGCTGGGTCTGACCATACAGGAACATGGTCTGATCATACCACAGCTCCTGGGCAGGGGAGGAAGAAAAATTAGTATACATGCTGGAGAGCCAGGGATCACAGATGATTCTTTCTGTGAGGTAAAACTTGTTTAAAACCAAGCAGGGAAATGTTGTGGAGGCAAACAGACCGGCAACAACTATACTCTCAACAAATAGTACCATGGTAAACATTACAGCATATATGTATGGACTATGAAATGGATTAGTGCAAACTGCAATAAACAGCAAAGGACTGAGCAGGGAGCAGGGTTAAATAGCCTGCCTAATGATCAGGTGTTGATTATCTCCCAAGCATCCCCAGACAGCCACTCCATGCTAGCTTCAGCAGCAGACTGAACATAATCCCACCACTGCTCAGTACTATACACAACAGCGTCCTGCACCCTCACACATCCCACAACACCAGAATGCGACACACCACAAGACTGGGACCGTTTCTCTGCACGAGTAGTAGCTCCGCCTCCAAGGTCAGGGCAATGGCGGCGCTTGCGACCGGAGTATTGTAGCACCGAACCTGCTCCATTCCCAGGTAGGAGCACAGAACCACGATTTATAACAATTAGGTAGTATGACAGGGTCACTCTAAATGTTTGTGAGAGGAGATATTTATCACGAAGATTGCTATCTTCTGTGATGTGAAACCCAGAAGTTTCTCTCCAGCATGTTATTTGCTGAAGGGGTTAATCAGCTATGACAGGGTTGTGTTTTTCGTGAGTGGCTGTAAGACATGGGTGGGACAGACACTCACCATATCTCCACCTCAAGGGTGTGGTTGGGGAAGTTAAATGTCCATCTACTGAGTTTTTTTTCTCTGTTGTGTGTTTGGAGACAAGGAAGACTCCAGTTGGGTGCTCAAGTGTGAGCTGAAGTGTGTTATTTTCCACAGTGCTGTTTATTTTAATTTATGCCAAAGTAGGCTGTTTTGTGTTACTATTTTGTTTTCCGGTTTATGAAGTAATAAACCAGTCATGGACATTAACCCCAAGTGTTCCTGTGTCTACCTCTGAGAGCAGCTGAATGAGTTAGAGTACCACAGTAAGTATAATAAATTGCCCTCTAAGTATTTATTGAGTTTTTAAAGTTTTAATCCATATATGATGTTTTAAAGATGATGATCAATTATCACTCTCTATAAAGCAGACAAGACAAACCTGTAACTTTAATAAAACCCAACATGAACTCACAGTAGATGAATGTAAAGCTTTGGGTCAAGAATATGCTAAGTCTGTTATTAAATACATATATTTCTTCATAATTGTATTTCAGGTGGAGTGATGAATGCCCCATATTTTGATGCTCTTTCTCATTTTGCATTTAACCTGACCCGGGATTTTACAATAACTCTTGGCAGATCACACATGGCCGGGGAAGAACCTTTGTTAGTTAATGTCCCTGGAATTAAAATACAAGCAGCAAAGGTTAACTCTGAGGAACTTCTGTGCTCTTCTTCACCTTCCTTGTGCCACATATCTAAGTTACAAGCTCTGCCAAATACTTTGCTGGACAACAATGAACTAATTCAATTGTTTATTGAGCTGGACTATAACCCTTTTCCTGATGCACTTTTCCTAAATATTTCTATGACCTCCCAGTTTGTGGCTATGGAATTTACAACACCGAGAGGAGACTCTGTACCAGTAAAAGACCTTCCAGTGGATGCTACCATTAAGTTGAGGATGCCTGTAAAGAAAAAAGTTAATCTGAGCCCTATATCAGTCTTCTTAATGCCAAAAGGTTCTGCTAACTTTACAGTAACTGTAGAAGCGAGGACACATAGCTCTGCAGGAGTGCATCTGTATATCATGGTCTCCGTAATAAATGGTGAGTGGTATTGTGTATGTAAAGGTTGTTTTTGGCCATGTACACTACTGTGCAAAAGTTTTAGGCAGGTGTAGAAAAAAAATTTGAAAAGTAAGGATGCTTTCATAAATAGAAGTTTTAATAGTTTATTTTTAATAATTAAGAAGTGAAATCCCACATAGACTAATACTGTTGAGATCAAGGCTCTGTGGGGGACATATCATCTCTTACAGGACTCCTTGTTTTTTTTACTCTGAAGATAGTTCTTAATGGCATTGGCTGAATATGTTTATGGTCATTGTCCTGCTGCAGAGTCAATCAGTACTGTACATTTAAGTTTTCTGTACGACTAGTTGGTACTCCATCAAATGTGTTGAATTACTTTCTGTGAAATATTCAATCACCACCATCACTCTTTCCATAGTGAATGGTTATGACTAAAAGATGGAGGTTTGTAGCAGTGGACTCCATATATTACAGTCCTATGCACAAGCATCACTGTCTACGTATTGCAATTAGGAATGTCCCTCATGTTTGTCATTCAGAGGCTGGCCTTGATGCTTTCATAATCCAAAAGAGAATTTGAGAACCTTATACATCTTTGACTTCTTTGATTACATTGTGTATATAATTGTCTTTGATTGTTTAGGGTCAGACTGGTTTCGCGAAGAGTCTCCAGAGTTGCTAATGTCATATGAACCCATTTATTCTTCTAATGAATCTGACACAAAGAAGAGTCATGTGTTTAGATTAACTCTTACACAAAAATTGGAACAAAATCTTAGTCTTCTGCTACCAAGTGGATGGAGGTAAACATATAAACCTTATGAAAGTTACAGGATAATATTTCTCACTGATTTTGAGACTTTTTGCATATTTCCTGTTTTATGGCTACAGAGGCATAGCTATGAGAGATTGGTAGAACATGTGTACCAGGTGCTGCATGACCAGGAGATGCCAGTAAGCCAGTCAGACTTGGTCAGCCTATTTACATACAGACTATGGGGTTAAGAACTTACACCGTTCACACAGGTAGCTAGCTATCTGCCTGTTGTGCCCGGTGCTGATCTCTGCCGGGTCAGAGCAATTATAGACCACTCCTGCTAGCGATTCTCTGGTTTCCAGTGATGACATGACGACAGAGCAGCTTCTTCTCTTCCACTCTGCTCTATTGATGGGGTATCTGTTGATGCTGCTGATTGACAGTTGGCTCCCTGCTGCCTAACTGCTCTGTTGACGTGAGGTCAAATGAAACAGCAGAATCGCTGTCAGGAATGGTCCATGACTGCTCTGAGCCGGCAGAGATTGGAGCCGGGCAGAACTGGCAGGTAGTTAGCAACAACCTGACTGTAAGTTCTTAGCCTCGGAAAACTCCTTTAATGGATATATTTATAGATGTACTTACGTCACTTATTTTTGTTGCTTTTCAGCTGGCCGTCATCAATGCTTGAGTACCGTGTAAATATCACTAGCATGCTTTCTACCATCACAGTCACTGTTTCTGTCGGCCTCTTCTCAAGCCTCTGCCAGTACTTTGATATGCCGAGCCAGACATGGAGGACAGAGGGAGTGACCCCCAGTAATGCGAGCCAACCTCATGAGGCTGTTTGCCAAACTAACCATCTTACACTATTTGGAGCCAGTATATTTGTGCCTCCACATCAACTTATTCTGCTTCCTCCGGTAAGTATATTCAATTTATAAAAACAAAGTATGCGGATGTATGCTGGAGTGATTCTTTATATATAGTATAATGAAATTCTCTTAACCGGTTATTCACTTCTGCATCAAGAACCGGGAGGCAATGCTTTGGTGGCTTCTGTTGACAAGGCATTGTGCACATATCATATTCTAATTAATAGGACAGGAGCACAATAACTGACATGTGCCTCTCACCTCCTGATTTGGAAGTAAGAGGTGCTGAACAAAGATGAGCGAATACATTTGCAAAACCCTGGTCCAGAAGCCAGTTCAGTGTTCCATGCTGCTGGACTGGAGACATGAGAACCTGACAGAATCCATGGCTCATCTTTTGATTAGCCGGTGTGGCGTGACTTCATATGTGTGTGTTAGGCGTTGGGCATTTGCAGCCATCGGTGGACTCTGTGGTCTCCCATTCAGGTCCAGCTGGGGCTGATGCTGCTCAGTGTCATCATCAGTCCCAGCGCCTGGCTGGTGCATGAGATGTACAGGTTGTCTCTTGGGTCTTCGTTCCTAGCAACATGAAGGATAGGTTGCGGAGGGAGACAGGGCAGTTAAAGCCTAAGTCCAGGATTCTCTGTACTGAGCATGCCCATGACATGGCGGACCGTGATTGGTGGTTTGGGAGTCAGCTGATCCGGTGACCTGGCACCACCTGATTGGTCGCGGGTGACGTCACCAATGGTGCGACGGTGGGCAGGGCTTAATCTTTAAAAAGCCCGCCCACAAACATGGCGGCGCGCTCTGATCATTGAGCTGTGATGGTGTTGTGTGGACACTTGGTCTCTTGGGCTTCACGTGTGCTTTAGTTTCTGGTAGGCAGGTTTAGTGGAAATAGGCAGGCTTAGATGAAATAGGCAGGTAGCTTCATCTGACAGCCTGGCTCTGACAAAGGGGTCGCCTTACACCCCGAGCAGTCTGCAGACACCCTATTTCCGGTACCATCTGTAAGCCACGTGGAGGGATCCTCCTCAGTCCGGTAGCCAATATGCCATCCAGTTCAGAACCTTAGCGGCTGAATTGGATTGGTCCGAGCGGTCTTTAATCCCGGTGTTCTGGAAGGGTCTGGCTGGGCATATTAAAAATGCTCTATCTACCAGAGAGATTCCAACCTCCCTGGAGGAGTTAATCTCTCTCGCTAACCGAATAGATTTGCGTCATGCAGAACACAAGTTAGAGCTGGAGGTCCCCAGACCTCAGTGTCGGTTGGCACCATCCTGCTCTAGACCCATTTCCAAACCCGCGACTCCTGACCCGGAGCCTGAGGCTATGGATATATCCCAGACTGAGTCTAACCCCTCTCGTTCCCGACCTTCACATCTCTTGGAGTACCCCATTAATAAGGGTTCAAAGCTGTCGGGAAAACGAGTGTGTCTAACCACCGTTGGAGGAGGTGTGTTAGATTCTGGTGCTTCTTCTTCCAAATTATTGTATAAGGTGACATTGTTCTTCGGAACAACCACGGTTACTGCCAAGGCGTGGGTGGATTCTGGCGCCGATGGAAATTTTTTGTCATCTACGTTTGCCCAGAGGCACGCGATCCCTATAGAGTTACTGCCAAAACCAATGAACTACATTAGGGTAGTCAACGGTTCACTCCTGGACATGCAAATCACCCACCAGTCGATTCCCCGCACCATGTCATTTCCCCAGGGTCACCGGGAGGTTATCTCCTTTCTTATTATCCCCTGTCGATTAGATGAGGTGCTATTGGGTCTTCCCTGGCTACATTGTCACACTCCACACATTGACTGCAATACGGGGAGAATTTCTTCCTAGAGTGAGAATTGTGTGTCTCAGTGTATGGTTACAGTCACCCGGAGGGTAGTTTCTGAGCCTGCTACCGATGTGGCCCCAGGCACAGATCCTCTGTCTGTCCCTGAGACCCAGGTCTTGTCTGATTATATAAAAAACAACCCTCGGGTAGACCTTGTGTCCCGGTCCATGGATACGGCTGAGGATGATGACCAGCCCAGGCTCACCGTTCCTTCAGGAAGTATGCGGAGGGTGGCTCCAGTGTCCTTAAACCAGGTCCCCTCGGGGAGGACGTTCGTTCCCCCTAATCTACAAAATGAGGTGCTCTCCTGGGCACATGCCCCTAAGATCGGAGCTCATTTTGGGGTCAAACGTACCACAAAGTTCCTTCAACCGTCCTATTCGTGGCCCCAGTGACGCCAGGACGTTAAGGAATATGTTCTTGCGTGTGTCTCCTGTGCGAGAGGTAAATCATCCCGTCAAAGTCCGGCTGGTCTTCTCCACCCGTTACCAGTGGCGGATTCCACAGGTCTAAATAATGGCCAACATCTGCGAGTCCCGGTTCCTATGCCAGTTTCCTCAGTGGAACCTGGGGTCAGAGATTGGGCTCTGGAGGCACGGGAGGTTTGGGACCATACCCAGGATGCTATATTGGCCTCCAAGAAACAAATGAGAGAGTCGGCTAATACTCTTCGTCGTCCTGCTCCCGTATTCTATCCGGGCGACAGAGTGTGGCTCACGGCTCGCAATACTAAAGTACGTGGGGAGTCTGCTAAGTTTGCCCCCCGCTTTATTGGTCATTTCAAAATTTTGGCCCAATTAAACGCTGTAATGTACCGGTTACAGTTACCACGACACCTGAGGAGTCACAACACTTTTCATGTGTCGCTCCTTAAACCCGTTTGCCTGATAAAACTCGCTGAACCCCAACCTGCTACAGACACCAGGGGTGATAAACTCGAGGTGCAGGCTATTAGGGGGTCTAAGATGGTTTGTGGGAAAAAGGGTTACCCAGTACATTGGAGGGGCCGTGGATCTGAGGATCATCCCTGGGAACCGGTGAACCACTTTCATGCTCCCCTGCACGTTGAGGAAAATGAGTGTCAAGTGGAGGGGTATGTTAGAAGGGGGGATAATGTTAGGCGTCGGGCGTTTGCTGGATTCGAAATGGGTTTGGAGCCATCGGTGGACTCTGTGGTCTCCCATTCTGGTCCAGCCAGGGCTGATGCTGCTCAGCATCATCATCATCGGTCACAGCACCTGGCTGGTGCACAAGATGTACAGGTTGTCTCTTGGGTCTTTGTTCCTAGCAACATGAAGGATAGGTTGCGGAGGGAGACCGGGCTGTTAAAGCCTAAGTCCAGGATTCTCTGTACTGAGCATGCCCGTGACATGGCTGACCGTGATTGGTGGTTTGGGAGTCAGCTGATCCGGTGACTTTGCACCGCCTGATTGGTCGCGGGTGACGTCACCAATGGTGCGACGTGGGCATGGCTTAATCTTCAAAAAGCTCGCCCACAAACATGGTGGCGCGCTCTGATCATTGAGCTGTGATGGTGTTGTGTGGACGCTTGGTCTCTTGGGCTCCATGTGTGCTTTAGTTTCTGGCAGGCAGATTTAGTGGAAATAGGCAGGCTTAGATGAAATAGGCAGGTAGCTTCATCTGACTGCCTGGCTCTGACAAAGGGGTCGCCTTACACCCCGAGCAGTCTACAGACACCCTATTCCCGGTACCACCTGTAAGCCACGTGGAGGGATCCTCCTCAGTCCGGTAGCACGCCGACTGGGAGCACGTATTCGCCGGCATGAGTCACACACGCATCCTAGCGCCAACTGTGTAGTCCCTGTGCTGCAACAGAACTACAGATATATTATTTATCGCACATCTCTCGTGCTGTTAACGGAGATAGTGTGAATCCCTATTCCCGTCCTGGTGTGCTGTAACACGGAAGGGATTGTCATTTAAGTTGGTTGTTTTACCTTCTCACCCGGAAGGTGTTCGGCCGCAGTCCACCAGGCTGCATTGCGGACCCCGGGTTCGGTTGCTTTCCATTATAAATAAAGTTGTTTGCAACCGTCCCCTTAACAGTGTGTCATGCCACAACGAGAATGTTGCGCCAGGCAGCCTAATCAAAATAAGGACCACATATAGGGGCAGTACAGTGGCTCAGTGGTTAGCACTGCAGCCTTGCAGCACTGGGGTCCAGGGTGCAAATCCCACCAAGGACAACATCTGCAGGGAGCTTATATGTTCTCCCTGTGTTTGTGTGGGTTTTCTCCAGGTTCCCCAATTTCCACCCACATTCAAAAGACATACTGATAGGGAATGTAGATTGTGAGTCCCAATGGGGACAGTGCTGATAATGTCTGTAAAGCACTGTGGAATTAATGGTGCTATATAAGTGAGTAAAATAAATAAATATGCTATCAGGTAGCAGGTGATTCACAGCCTGTGGTCCAACAGCCATTAAACACTGACCTGGCCACTCATTCAGGGTCCTTCAAATCAATTTGCTCATCTCTAGCACTAGATAACCCTTTTAATTTCCTTACAAATCCCTGCCATCAATGGGACCTAAAAGAGTAGATATCCTGATTTATCATACAGATGTATGATGCTTTTGTATTTCCATGCTTTTTGTGACAAATACAAATTACCCTAAGGTCATGTTTGCTTGTTGTATGTTTGCTTCATCTCCTAGGCTCCTCGACAGTGGACTCTTGTACTGGTGTGTTGTTTAGGGCTCCTTTCTCTGTATCTCCTGCTGGTGCTCATTTCTCACAAGTTGGACTATCTGGATATATCACGAGTAGGAACCATTCCATTGTGTGGTCCAGAAGGTCAATTCAGATATTGGGTGCTTGTAAAGACTGGCTGGAGGAAAGGGGCAGGTAAATATTATGGTTTTATTCCTATAGATCAGAGGTCCCCAACCTTTTTTGCACCAGTGACCGGCTTTAAGCAAGACCAGTTTTCCATGGCCCGGTGGGGGTGGGGGCGGGGCTTTGGTCATATGGGGGTGGGGTTATGGAGGGGTGGAGCTGTATGGGGAGGATGCTGGCGGGACCTCGGTGTACAGCGCTGCTAAGTAGCAGCATTGTACATTGAGCGTCAGTGTATACAGCGCTGCTGCTTAGCAGCGCTACACACTGAACACCGGTACCGGGAGCCGCGTCACTGAAGCCAGTCTGCTGCCCCAGCACGCCCCACATAACATGTTCTGCCGGGGGCGTGTCAGTGAGGAGAGCCTGCCGCCCCACCCCGTCAGGAACACACCATGCTGTGCAGGAGGGCCGCGTCACTAAGACCCGCCCCGTGACGTACAACAGGTACCATGCTGTGCTGTGGAGGGCTGCGTCACTAAGACCCGCCCGACGCCCCACCCCGTCCTGCATAATGTTCTCTGCCGGGAGCTGCGAGCTGTCACGGCTATGGCAGAAAACATTATAAATCCACACAGAGCGAGCTCTGACCAGGCGCAGGGCCGCGGAGCTAGCTGTCAGCGGCGCCGCGGACCGGCTGAAAAACCCCAACGGCCCGGTCCTGGTCCGCGGACCGGCGGTTGGGGACCTCTGCTATAGATCTATACATGTTCTTAATATATGATTCCATATTAATATGTCTATTGAAGTTTGGGAGGAAACCCACATAAACAAAGGATGTTGTCCTTAATGTGATCCTGGGTTCAAATCCCACCAAGACAAAACCTCAATGGATTTTGTATGTTCTTCTCATATTTGAGTGGATTTCCTCCATTACTCTGTCCCCCCCCTAAAAGACATATAGGCATTAGGCAATCATTGTGCCCCAATGGAAATAACAGTGACAGTTTTTGTAAAGCATTGCAAAATATGTAGGTGCTATATAAATAAGCATAATGAATAAACATTCTCTACATATGCATTACAATAGTCCGCATTGCCTCTGTACATACTGACTCTCCATTAACCCATTTAGATGCCATTGTCAATCATTGACAGCGACATTTAAATGTAGGGATTGTACGTGCAACCAACTCCATGTGACACAATTGTGGGGTGCAAAAGGGCCACCCTAACACCTAAGAGCCTGTTGAAGGCCTCCATACCTGCCATCTTGGTACTCCTGTGAAGCCCATCCACAGGCTAGGCTTCATTGGAGACCATCATTTACAGTATATACTGCAATACCGTAGTATTGCAGGATAGAGAACAGATAATCAGAGGATCACATGTTCAAGTCCTCTAATTGGACTAAAAAAACAAAGTATAACATTTAAAATATGTTTTTAAAAATATAAAAATTTAAATGAACCCCTTTTTGACAGTAATAAAAAATAAACTTATCGGCTACCATCACACCCGTAAAGGTCCAATATATAAAAATATAAAACCAATTAACCTTTGTGGTAAATGTCATAAAAAGTAATAAAAACAAATTGCCAGAATTGCTGTTTTTTGGTGGCTGCACCTCTGTCAAAAATGCAATAAAAATGACAAAAACGTTATATGCACCCCAAAATGGTATCAATAAAGCTGACAACTTGTCATGCACAAAATAAAGCCCTTGTGCACAGCTCCATTGTTGTAAAAATAAATAAAAGTTATAGTGATAAAAAACATAATTTTTTTTACAAAGTTATTGTTTTTTAACCACTAAAATAATGAAAAAAACATATACAAGTTCAATATAACTTTTATCGTACTGACCTAAAGAATCTGAGTTTCAGAACAAACTTTGCAAAAACTAAACCCAAAAAACAATGACAGAAATGTTTTTTTTTTACTATTTCATCTCCATTGGAATTTTCCCATTTTCAGTACATTATATGATAGAGTATATGATGTCATTCAGAATTACAACTCATAATGCAAAAATCAAGCTCACATATGGGTATGTTAATGGAAGGTATAGCATTTGGAAGAAAGGGAGCATAAAACGAGAGCACAAAAAGTAAATGTCACCCTGTCTTTAATGGGTTAACCTCAGCATAGGCCCCAATCCTCAATAAGAGCTCTGCTAAATGTACTTTAACTTGATTAAAGTAAATGACCATCTTTCATTTTTGGGTCCTGTTTTTCTTTTAAAAAGCAATATAGTTGGGGGTACAAGCAAACACATCTAGTGAGGCTCACTGCAAATAGAGAAAACCAGTATGCTATATAAAGACAGCTAAAATCTATTTATTCTGCTTATTCTAACTTTTGTATTTTAATTAAAAAGCGTTCTTACTTACTGGACAGGTACCACGGCGCATGTTGGAATATGTCTATATGGAGTGAACAAAAGTGGAGCTCGACACCTACATAGCCGAGGAGGCTTGACTACTGGGAATTTGGACATGTTCCAGGTTGAAACTGATTGTAATTTAGGAGAAATCTGGAAAATACGTGTGTGGCATGACAATACTGGTAAGCTAATATGACACTTAAAATTTGTTGTCGGAGCAATTTAAGATCGGTTGGGGCCCAACACCTGACACTTTCGCTAATCAGCTGTTATGTGCTCCTTCTATTCCCTTATAGGAAGTATTCTGCAGTAACCTGCAGCGGCTGCTACACATTGAATGGAGCTGTGCTTTGTAGCTCAATTCAAAGTGTTTACAGCCACAGGAACAAATAACAGTTGATCAGTAGGAATGTCTGGTGTCAGACCCCTACTGGTCACAAATTGATTATGTATTCTGTAAAATTGACCATCAATATGCTGTGACCTTCAAACCATTTAAAGCCAACGGGGGCAATTCATCAAAGCTGTATCTCCAGATTTCTGGTGAAAAAAAAGCTTTGAAAAATTGAATTTTTTTGCACAACGCGATTTTGCTCAATAACATTGCGACTCTTGGTGTTTTCATGCCATTTTCACCAAGCTCTGGCAAAGTATGTGTAGCTGGGGCAGGACGGAGTTGTGATAGGGTGTGGCGACCAGCATTCACTATACCACAAATATTACTTCAGCAGAGACTGGAGTAAGATTTGTGACAAGGTGCAAATCACAACAGTCTTCGCATGATTCATTAAGAGGCTTGTCCATCATAATGAATTAGGAGCATCTTCTCCAAGCCACCCTTCATCAAGACCAATGAGAATAGTTCCGGTCTTGCTGAATTGGGGCAAGTTTCTTCTTTATGTCTTTCCTTTGCATATTTCTCTCTCATGGAATAAACTACTGACTTTAGTTATGAAGAAGGCAGCAATATTGTTTTTAAAAAAAGTGTGTAGTGTTGGTGAACATGAAAAAGTATAAGAAAATAACACTGATAGCTACTGCTAAGTATGGCGTTATCATGAAAATCACAATATTTTGAGGAAGAATTTAGAACATTAATGCATTAATATATTCTGTACTTATATCCATAAAGTATAATGTGAGTTAGCAGGCATTCAGAAAGAGTGACCTGTGACCAGACTGCCCGCCACTGTACTGTAACATGGAAGACAATTGGAATGAATCATCAAAGTGCTTATGCCAGTATTCTGGTGTAAAACACAAGTAGCAAGATTTTTGCGCAACGTGAAGATGCACAAAAGATATGCTACTTTTGGCTCTCCTGGTCAGTTCCGCCAAAGTGGACAGAGCATGAACTGGACACGGCGTGGCTGCACCAGCTGAATTAACAAAAAGTTATGTCAGAATTGTAACTCCAGTCCCTGACTGAAGTAGCACTGCAGGTGTGGTGCACAGGAGATGCACAGAATTCATTACGCATCGTGCATCTCTTAATGAATTTGGCGGATTTTACCCCACCACACCACTTCATTAAGACTGATGTGTACTCACCATTTCAGTAAAAACATCTTAGCCCTTTATTTCATATGTGGGACTTGGACACCGTGTGCAGGTTTTGGAAGAATGCAGGGGGAGAAAGAGGAGACTGGGCGACGGCCGTTTCGCGCTCGAGTAGCGCTTCTACGGGTCCGGGTAGAAGCGCTACTCAATAGTGAAACGGGCATCGTCCGGTCTCCTCTTTCTCCCCCTGCATTCTTCCAAAACCTGCACACGGTGTCCAAGTCCCACATATGAAATAAAGGGCTAAGATGTTTTTACTGAAATGGTGAGTGCCCCCTTCTCTCTTATTCTTCGTTGCTGACATTGAACAATCTTGTGGCAGAGCACCCAGGACATTTCAAAATTATTTCATAAACTTTGGGTAATAATTGGCTCTGGCTTTATTCACACCCTCAGTGGTGTAGTGCGGGTGTACTCTTTTTGGTTAGACTGATGTGTACAAAGCCAGTCTTAATGAATCGGCCTTAATGAATTCAATTCCCTACTACAGTATTAAGAAAGAGAAGACATTCATAGTACATACAGCCGAACATTAATGAGAAAAGCTTCACAAAGGTAAATTAATACATTAGGATCTAGGGATCACTGTGAAGTTTTAATTTTTCACTATTGTTCTGCATTATGAAAGGGGTTATCTAGATTAGAAAATATATTTTCATATGTACTGGATCCTCATATTGTGGCAAAAGTGTAAAACAGCAGCAAAGAGCATCTCTGGAGGACTTGTCCTGTCCCTCATTACACCTTAATGTGATTGGGCACTGTGTAATACTTAAATTCTCCCGTGGTGGCGCTGCTGGGAAACTGAACACTTACTTCTGGGTTTCTACACAAATTACAGCTGATCGGCACACTTTGTGGTTAGCTTTTTGTCAAGAGCCCCTCCTAACAAGTTAGGATTGATTCAAGGACAAAATTCTTTTAAGAAGTGTAAAAGGTCTTTAATTCTGACTGAATTTCATGTTTCAGATTTGTATATGAACTCTCCTGTTATACTGTAAAAGACATGACTATTAATCTGCCAAGTGCAAATAAAGCTACATAAACATCATACACTCTCAATAATGCTGTTGTCTTCTTAGGCTTGGATCCCTCCTGGTTTCTTCAGTATGTGGCTGTATGGGACAAACAAACAGATTTCCTATATTTCTTTGTGGTGAATGACTGGCTGTCTGTAGACAATGAAAGAAATGGGGGAAGAGTGGAAAAAGAGATTCTAGCCACATGTAAGTTCTACTATGAGTCATGTTTCCCAGTGGTTGCTCTTCTTCAGGGGTTTATGTACAGAGCCAAGGGCTTTATCGTTGTATACATTTTCTTATTAACAGAAGTCTTACTTTGCGTATTGTGCACATTCAACAGTTTCTATGTTGGTGAATGCTGGTAATCAAATTGCACTCCGTTCTAAATTCTACATACCATTATTCATATTTAATAATAGTTGAGGAATGGTTTCCGACTCATTTACAGTGTCGATCCGCTCAAGAACTGGAGTCATCCTCTTTATCTACGACTTAACTTTTACTTGTTTATCTGGAGATCTATGACATTTTAACTCAGGTCCCTTCAATGGATGTGATAATCCCTCTGGAAAACAGACAATATTTCAAGCTAAGAGTTATTTCTTGCACTGTTTTGAGTGGGTCTTTACATTAGTTATTGATATCTACCCGTGCTGTACAGGATTCAGGGGCAGCAGGCAAGAAGTATACCAAGGAACCCTAGAGAAGTAGGATAAAGATAGGATAAAATTCCTGGTGTGCTTGGCATCACACTTAGGTATAAATCAGAATTTTCAGTTCTTGCCTGTAGTGTTACTTTCATTTAGAACACCTAGTGTATGTTTTGTGCACACTTTAATTTCTTTAGTTGTGAACAATGACATTAACCATTAGGATTAGGATGACTGTAGTTTGTTGGCTGTCCTTGGTGTTTTCAGATTTTCTGGATAAAACTCTTCCTAGGAGTAATTTTGGAAGGTTCTCCACTTCACTATTGGTGAAATTTTTTTTCATTTGGGTATAGTAGTTCCCACTGAAAACCTTAGGGCAGAGACAGACTGCTGTATAGCTCGTGCGAGGATCGCATCGCACTGAATGGACTAGCCAGGACCTCTCCTGACCTGAACGTGACAGCATAATGTATGTCTTTGCAGCTGTCAACCTCAGGTCAGGAGAGCAGACAGCCAGTATGAGGCTTATGATGAGATCCTCGCACGAGAAATACAGCAGTCTGTCTGCACTGTAGGACCAGGCGATGCAGCTGGTCGCCTGCAGGCTCAACTCCGCCATATGGCCACTTTACTGCCTGACCATGCCCTTATACATGGCTCTGTAACTTTTTCCAGATTTTCAACATTACATTCTCTTTCAGTCTTGATACAAACAGTTCATGTACATTAACCAAACAGGGTGCTTACAAGGTAGACTAGGATAAAATTCCTGTACAGTTCTGTGAAAAAATAAAAGCAAATATTAGATTGTACTTTGTGATTCCACGGACCGGGTCACCGCCACTGTAACATCTCCCCAAGCAATGACCGGCCCGGCACCGAGTACCCCACTCCCCAGGGGGCGCGTCAGATACACAGTTGATAGTCCAACTGAATAGACTGTTAAAATTTGTATTATGGCAAGAAAAAAGCAGCTAAGTAAAGAAAAATGAGTGGCCATCATTACTTTAAGAAATGAAGGTCAGTCAGTCCGAAAATTTGGGCAAACTTTGAAAGTGTCCCCAAGTGCAGTTGCAAAAACCATCAAGCCCTACAAAGAAACTGGCTCACATGAGGACCGCCCCAGGAAAGCAAGACCAAGAGTCACCTCTGCTTCTGAGGATAACTTTATCTGAGTCACCAGCCTCAGAAATCACAGGTTAACAGCAGCTCAGATTAGAGACCAGGTCAATGCCACACAGAATTCTAGCAGCAGACACATCTCTTCAACAACTGTTAAGAGGAGACTTTGTGCAGCAGGCCTTCATGGTAAAATAGCTGCTGGGAAACCACTGCTAAGGACAGGCAACAAGCAGAAGAGACTTGTTTGGGCTAAAGAACACAAGGAATGGACATTAGACCAGTGGAAACCTGTGCCTTGGTCTGATGAGTCCAAATTTGAGATCTTTGGTTCCAACCACCGTGTCTTTGTGCGACGCAGAAAAGTTGAACGGATGGACTCCACACATGCCTGGTTCCCACCGTAAAGCATGGAGGAGGAGGTGTGATGGTGTGGAGGTGCTTTGCTGGCGACACTGTTGGGGATTTATTCAAAATTGAAGGCGTACTGAACCAGCATGGCTACCACAGCTTCTTGCAGCAGCATGCTATTCCATCCGGTTTGCGTTTAGTTGGACCATCATTTATTTTTCAACAGGACAATGACCCCAAACACACCTCCAGCCTGTGTAAGGGCTATTTGACCAAGAAGGAGAGTGATGGGGTGCTACGCCAGATGACCTGGCCTCCACAGTCACCAGACCTGAACCCAATCGAGATGATTTGGGATGAGCTGGACCGCAGAGTGAAGGCAAAAGGGCCAACAAGTGCTAAGCATCTCTGGGAACTCCTTCAAGATTATTGGAAGACCATTTCCGGTGACTACCTCTTGAAGCTCATCAAGAAAATGCCAAGAGTGTGCAAAGCAGTCATCAAAGCAAAAGGTGGCTACTTTGAAGAACCTAGAATATAAGAAATATTTTCAGGTGTTTCACACTTTTTTTGTTAAGTATATAATTCCACATGTGTTAATTCATAGTTTTGATGCCTTCAGTGTGAATGTACAGTTTTCATAGTCAGGAAAATACAGAAAAATCTTTAAATGAGAAGGTGTGTCCAAACTTTTGGTCTGTACTGTATATCCAGACTACAGTTTTGTCTGCTGCCCTTCTGGGAATTGCATCACTGATTGAAGACTGTTCTGGTATTTTTGTTAGTTATATAACTTTTTGGGTATGTCCATATGAGGCCTAAATTGAGCAGACAGAAATTTAGTATGGTTTTCCTCAAAATCCGCAGAAAAATCCATGACGAATCTGTGGCAAAATCCATTTACAGGTACATGTGGGCTTGTCATGGATTTTGCTGCATATTTCATCCTATGCATTTGTCAAGTCTAAAATCTGTAGTGAAAATCTATGGCATAAAATGAAGATTTGTTTTGTCTGAACATACATCTTATCTACTTGAACTCTATTATTCGCATAATCCCAACAAATAAATGAAAAAAAAGGAACATTTATACAGTACATCACAAAAACTGTAATTTGTACATATGTTTCACGCTGGTAAATATGAATTGTGGATAAAGTAGAGAAATAATTATCTGATCAAGGCACAACGCTAATTGTCTTATTGCATCTTCTACTTCGTCTCAGGTCCTCAGGAGCTTGCCAGTTTTTCACAAGTATTTCCAGCACAACTAGCTCTTGGCTTGACAGACTGGCACCTCTGGTTGTCCGTTTGGTGGAGGCCTGCACGCAGCCGCTTTACACGTATGCAGAGGGTAACTTGCTGTGTGCTGACATTTCATCTCTACATGACAGCTTGTTCTCTGTGGTATGGAGCTGCTGGAGTTCAAGGAGAAAGGTCTGTACTACTGTGTACATCGCTAGATAAGTGTAATGGTCTGAAGAGTTTATATGAGATTTCTCAGAAATAGCACCACTCCTCTCCATGACCAATCTGGCATCGCAGCTTAGCCCATTTTACATAATTGAGGCTGTTCTGCAATACCAGACACGGCCTATGGACAAGGGTGGCACTGTTAGATTCTTCTGATCTCTTGCAGCAGAACTTGTTTTATCTTCCTACGCTTTAGCTTGCCTCTAGGATTCCAGTCTCTGGTTCCTTGGCAAAGTGTTTGTGTTGGGATCGTCACATCTGTTCTAGTTCTTCCAGTGCAGATTCTGTTCTCATTCCTATTCCGAGAAACACGTAGTTTGGTAAGAAAAATATCAAAGCACAACCCAACATGATTATATGTTTATGCAAGATTATTCTGGCCGCCTACTAATGTGTAAATTATCTTTTCTTTAGGTATTTGTAGAAGATTTGGTTACCCCTTCCTCAACCACAGAGGAGGAAGTACAAACCGGTTCATCATCAATATTATCCATTCCTGGAAGAGCTAATTCTTTGGAAGACATCAGTTCTCTCAGTTGTGTAGGTGACGTCCATACACAAGACACCATATACCCATATATAAATGCAGCCACATATATAATGTAGGTATCGATCTAATTAATAAACCTTTCTTTTCCATTTAGAGGTCCTTAACAAGCAGCAAATTTACCTTTGACCTTGGTAAAGATGAATTCTGGCATTTAGAGAGGTGAGCCTTGGTTTCTTAGTAGATAACTGGTTAGGTTGGCATCTATCATCTACAGTATATATCTCACTATCTTATTCTGTCAGCTATAGAGTTGCATTTTTATAGTAAAAATGTTCTTTTTGCTACTCCATCTCAGAGCATAAATACATAATGACCATTGATAGCAGTGTACTGTATAAATGTAAACTGAGGTAATTAGAGCAGTTCATAATCATTAGTGCTCAAATGGATACCAAATATAGTCTATAAACATAAGCAAATGTTTGAAAATGTTAGCTTTTACCTAGAATGGCATCCACAAGATAGTCCTGCATCCCTTCACCCTGACGCGCGTTTCGCTCTGTTTCTTCTGGGGGCTTCTTCACCTGAGATTTTTCTATCAATGGTCATTATGCATTTATGCTTGATGAAGTGTTAGCTGTCCAAGAAACCCCATCAATGCAGCATGATGTTAGGGCAGAGACCTTGATTACAGCAATGTGTCACTTACATTACTGGGTGCTGCAATTTTGATTAAAAACTGTTTTTTTATCTGCTGCAGATCTATCAGTTCTCTGAATGCTGAGTTATGTATAAAACCGCCCACACCACTGATAGACAGCTTTCTGTGTACACTGTGCCTAGGTAGAAAGCTGACAATCAGTGGTGGGGAAAGGGTTATACGGAGCTCATGAATATGAAGGATGACCTAGCAGCAGGTTTACTAGTCCTCAAGTGAAAATCTCCTTATGATAAAACAGTGATTTAATCAAAACTAAAGCAAGAACCCCAGTAATTGACACATTACTGTAATCAGGGTCTCTCCGCTTACATTGTGCTGCCCTCAGATTAGGTAGCAAAAGCCTGGTGACAGATTCCCTTTAACAATGATCTGTCCCACTGCATTTTTGGAATTCCACTTACAGTACTATTAGGTTTTTGTCTGTAAACAAATTAATTGAGTATTTCCAACAAGAAACAGTAAAACTGTATTTGTGTATTTGTAACTTTGGAACATAATCCAGGTTATAGCTAAGGATCGGTGCAACATAGATAATACAATATAATTACATAGTTTCTCCATTTTTAATGTAGATGTGTATTTATACACAGCTGCAGAAATGAGTTTAAAGAGAACCTGTCACCTTTAAAAAAAATTATATTTACCTGCAGATGTGGTAATCTGAAGGTAAATAGAGTTTAAATCATGTTAGGATGGTTCAGTGGAACAGCCACTCCAGTGAGAAAATATTCTCTCTGCAGCCACTTGCTTCCAATGATCAGTGCGGTGCAGGGGCTTGCCACAGTCAGAGCTCACTATACAGTGCAATCACTCCTACTGTTCCTTGATTGACAACAAGGTCTGCGCTCATATACTGCCGATCAGGCTGTCTGTCAATGTGCATGGAGAGTGATCACAGTGCACTCCCTGTGTAGTGATGGGTGACTGTTACAACCTTCTGCACAGCCCTGATGACTGGAAGCGAGTGGCTGCAGGGAGAAATAACTTAATTTTCTCACTGTAGCTGCTGTTCCAGTGCAAGAGACTAACATGGTTTAAAATCTATTTACCCACAAGATACCACTATATCTGCAGGTAAATTGTGGTTTTGTAGGTGACAGGTTCCCTTTTAACGAAATCATATACCAGGTCCCACAAACAATGTATTATTATTGTCATTCTGAATAATTATTTAAGAAAATTTGTTCCTTTTCCCACCAGTTCAGGGCCATTCTGGATGTCCTCTTGTGATAGCTTATATGACTCCCGATGTGATATTCCATTAGAGTCAGAATTTAGCTTCATTCAACCCTTGTGTAAAGAGAAGTGGAATAATCGGTCTGGCTTACATTCTTCTGGCAGCTCTGCTGATGACCCATTATCCCTATCAGATGGGTCCATCTGCAGTCCACACTTCACACTTTCAGGTAGTGTTATTTTAATTTACTTTTAAGTGGAGGTAAATTTTCCACACTTTATCAATGAGACCGTATGTTCACATAACTGTGTTTCTTGTCTTTCCCAATCGGTTTTCTCTGTAATTCTTGTATTGAATTTATTCCTATAATATTAACTACTGCCATGTGAAGTTTCAATAATGGCAAAAGGTATAAAAAGTGCTGAGAAGAAGGAAGTGAGTTAATGTGTGGCTGAAAGCAGATCGGATGCAAAGGTCCCGTGTGCTAAGAATTACAGAGAACTTTACCACAGAATCTGCAGATAGATATGGAGTATTTGGAGTAGCCTTCAATTTAACCCCTGTGAAGTCATCAGCCATGATAGCAGCGCTGCAAAATGAGAGACTATTTTGTATATGTTGTTAGTTCGGGGCTACTAAGATGTCAGTTTTGGAGCAGGTTACTACACATTTTGCTTCTGGAGAGATGGAAAACAGTGTCAGGAATTTGCGTACTTAGGTCAAGAGGCTGTAGGCCAATTATCAAGGCTGAAGGAATGCAAATCATAGTTTATGAGTGATGAGAACATCATGGTGTGAGAGACCTGTTACGCACACAAAGTAGAAAGCATCAATATCTTGCTTTTCATATTTTTTCAGAAGAGAATTTACTTGAATCTATCGTTGGCGATACTCATGAGTGGAAATCAAGTGAGTCGGACAGCGGCAGGTTCTCACCTCATTTACCCTTAAGATCACCCAGGTAATATAACTGAATCATACAGAGCCTAACATTATAACTTTTCTATTTTCATTAATATTGTTGGATTGTTTAAATTTTTATTACAACTTCTACGCTGAAAAGTAAGCAAGGTTCACCTTTGAACATGTTTCACAAGTAATTAAAGGGATCCTGACAGCTAATACATGCAGCCCAATCCACAGGCAGCATATGCATCAGACACTGGCTGTTTGATTTCAGCTATATACTTTTAATTCTGAAATTAAGTGGCGTTTCAGAGAAAAACATAGTTTAAAAGGAACCAAGTTGCTTCTCTCTGCTCATGCCCCTTGAGTGATAGATCCCCCATGCATGCATGTGTAAGGAGAGATTTGTCAGTCATTTGGCAGTGTGCAGAGGTAAGTCGCTAGGAACCTGCCTGTCCAAGTAGTTTCTCATACAACTTGGTCTCCAATGGCTTTTAAACTATGACTCTATCTGAAATTCTGCAGTGTTTCAGAGTTAAATGTACAGTGCTGGCCAAAAGTATTGGCACCCCTGCAATTCTGTCAGATAATACTCAGTTTCTTCCTGAAAATGATTGCAATCACAAATTCTTTGGTATTATTCTCTTCATTTAATTTGTCTTCAATGAAAAAAACACAAAAAGAATTGTCCTAAAGCCAAATTGGATATAATTCCACACCAAACCTAAATAGGGGGTGGACAAAAGTATTGGCACCCTTTGAAAAATCATGTGATGCTTCTCTAATTTGTGTAATTAACAGCACCTGTAACTTACCTGTGGCACCTAACAGGTGTTGGCAATAACTAAATCACACTTGCAGCCAGTTAACATGGATTAAAGTTGACTCAACCTCTGTCCTGTGTCCTTGTGTGTACCACATTGAGCATGGAGAAAAGAAAGAAGACCAAAGAACTGTCTGAGGACTTGAGAAACCAAATTGTGAGGAAGCATGAGCAATCTCAAGGCTACAAGTCCATCTCCAAAGACCTGAATGTTCCTGTGTCTTCCGTGCGCAGTGTCATCAAGAAGTTTAAAGCCCATGGCACTGTGGCTAACCTCCCTAGATGTGGACGGAAAAGAAAAATTGACGAGAGATTTCAACGCAAGATTGTGCGGATGGTGGATAAAGAACCTCGACTTAAATCCAAACAAGTTCAAGCTGCCCTGCAGTCCGAGGGTACAACAATGTCAACCCGTACTATCCGTCGACGTCTGAATGAAAAGGGACTGTATGGTAGGATACCCAGGAAGACCCCACTTCTTACCCTGAGACATAAAAAAGCCAGGCTGGAGTTTGCCAAAACTTACCTGAGAAAGCCTAAAACATTTTGGAAGAATGTTCTCTGGTCAGATGAGACAAAAGTAGAACTTTTTGGGAAAAAGCATCAACATAGAGTGTACAGGGAAAAAAAAGAGGCATTCAAAGAAAAGAACACGGTCCCTACAGTCAAACTTGGCGGAGGTTCCCTGACGTTTTGGGGTTGCTTTGCTGCCTCTGGCACTGGACTGCTTGACCGTGTGCATGGCATTATGAAGTCTGAAGACTACCAACAAATTTTGCAGCATAATGTAGGGCCCAGTGTGAGAAAGCTGGGTCTCCCTCAGAGGTCATGGGTCTTCTAGCAGGACAATGACCCAAAACACACTTCCAAAAGCACTATAAAATGGTTTGAGAGAAAGCACTGGAGACTTCTAAGGTGGCCAGCAATGAGTCCAGACCTGAATCCCATAGAACACCTGTGGAGAGATCTCAAAATGGCAGTTTGGAGAAGGCACCCTTCAAATATCAGGGACCTGGAGCTGTTTGCCAAAGAAGAATGGTCTACAATTCCAGCAGAGCATTGTAAGAAACTCATTGATGGTTACCGGAAGCGGTTGTTCGCAGTTATTTTGGCTAAAGGTTGTGCAACCAAGTATTAGGCTGAGGGTGCCAATACTTTTGTCCGGCCCTTTTTTGGAGTTTTGTGTGAAATGATCAATGATTTGATTTTTGCTTCATTCTCTTTTGTGTTTTTTCTTTGCAAGCAAATTAAATGAAGATAATAATACCAAAGAATTTGTGATTGCAATCATTTTCAGGAAGAAACTGAGTATTATCTGACAGAATTGCAGGGGTGCCAATACTTTTGGCCAGCACTGTATATGGCTGAAGTCATGAAGCCAGTGTCTGATACATGTTGTGTGTGGATCGGGCAGCATGTATCAGCTGTCAGGTTCCCTTTAAGCTGTGTTGAAGACTCTTTTGTAGATTCAATGAGATTTGAAGGCATACAACACTACTGTCAAAATTCTGAACAACACAACAAAACAAAACCCAGTTTACCCTATTAAAAAAACAATGGGGTCTATCAGGAACATTTGATATCTGTTTTATATCAGATTTGTCACTGTATTCTAGTTTTCTTTATAGACAGAAACTACAGCACCAATATTGACAGATAATGCTCTGAAAAATGAGTATAACACTAATCTCTTCTCCTCCCGCATTTATTGTGTTCACTGTGTGTAGCCACACACATTGTTTGCACAGTTTTTTCTCTTCAGTGTTTTATGGCTTTCCAACATATTTATATGGCTAAACTGTGAGCTATGACATCCTCTCACTATCCAGATCCACCACAAAATGGCAGCTGAATTTCCTACTTCTGTTTTTATATAGGGTAGGAGAGTCCTTCCTGAATAGCTGTGCTATAATATGTGATTTGATGTGATATCTGCAAGGCATTATGTGGGAAATCTGGTGGAGATCATGTGATGCTTCTCTGGCTGATAAAACCTTTTTATCTTTGTAAAATTTTGGATGATTTATATAAAGCAAATCGCACATTGTTTAAATTCACTGTTTTAAGTGAATTCCTAAAATATGACACCAATTCCATTCACTTTGAAGCCATTTGCTCATCTCTAGTACCAAGTAAAAGGTGCAAAAATTCACAGCTGTTCTATATGTAGTTCTCATCTCTTACTGTATTCACAATTGCTCACACCAGACCTGTGCAAAGTGCAGTGTGAGGACCACATCCGACTCTTTGGCTGTTCCTGTCTGGTCAATATTTAGTGAAACAGTTAATATTAATATATAATAGTAATAATTAGAATTAGGGGTGCACAACAATTTTTGCTTCAAGGGCCATATTGCCATGCTGAACCAATCCCAAGGGCTGCAAACATTTTTAAAGGGCTACTTACATTAATACATCACCAGAACCAAGTTTTGCGTATTTGAGCAGAATTTGGAGAGTTTCTGCTCCGATACTATTCGAAAAAAATCACCGTGGACACACGCTAACTTAAACTGAATTTTTGGAGCAGAAACTTTCCAAATCCTCCTCATAATTTCAAATCATTAAATTTTGAGGATTTTTAAGTTTTAATATAGCCATGAAGCACGTTATGGATTATATATGTGTACAAGATCAGAACCACTGTCTGCACGAGTCACGAATGCACCGTCAACACGAGTGCAGCTGCAGAACCACCTTTAGCACATGAATTTGATGCCAGAAACACAATCAGTACATGAATGTAGCACCAGAACTCCCATCAGTACATGAATACAGCACCAAGCTTAGTAAAGCAATCAGTTGTAATGTCAGGTCAGCCCCATATACAATTATATCATATGAAGCTACAATTTCCAGTATTTTCTTAAAAGAAGGTAACGGTACTTTTATTTTTAAGGGTATCATTATACTGCCTCATAAATAAAAATATCACCCATGCTGTGCACCTTAATAAATAATTGCCCCTCACTTTGCTTCCTGCACATAATATCTCCCCACACAGCGCCTCTTCAAAATATCCCACCCACACTGCCCCTCTCTTTAATGTCCCACCAACACACTGCCCCTCTCGATAGTGTCCCCCACAATCTGCCTCTCTCCATAATGTCCCTCCAAACGGCAACCTTCCATATCTCCCCCACACTTCCTCTCTGCATAAAGTCCTCCACCCCACTGCCCCTTGCTATAATATGCCTTGCTCTTTCACTGCTCTAATAATGAATTCAGTATTACCCTCTGTGGGCCAGAGCAGGCCATCAAAAATATTTTTTGTTCATCTTATTTCCTGCTGTTTCTTTGTAGTACTGAAAGTGGCTATAGCCACATGTCTGAGAATACACATTCCTATATGACTCGATGCTGGTCTATTAATGACCAGTCTGTACCCAGAAGGGGATCCGTTGCTTCCTTGATGGTTTCTGAAGGAAGCAGTAATGACTCTGAGCTCCAAGACTGCTGGGATATGTCATCTGCATCTCCCTCACCGTTTAATACACATATTGGTAAATGCAATATTTTTTTATGATTCTATAGATGGGACTTAGTTTTCATTGCATTTTTATTCTGTTCTATAGTTGTTATTCTTCTTATTATTATTATTAATAATATTTTTTACTTATTTTATTGTGCTTAAATCTCTGTGCCCTCAGGTGTTCGCTGGAAGCCAGTTGGATGGCTGTTCTCTTCTGGGATGCTGTGGGCGATTTACACAGTTTCATTAATGATAATAGTTGGCTGTGTTGTGGTCATAGTTCTTTACATCTCATCACTTGCTGAACATGGCTTCTTATTATGGCTTATGTCTTGCACGTGTGCAGTGATTACATCTGCAATACTACTTGAGCCCCTTAAGGTAAGCACACCATAGTGTCTAAAAGGAACTACATTTTGCTGGAAAATGCCTCCCACTTTCTCAACTGAACCATTCACAATAAAACATAATATACAGTACAGACCAAAAGTTTGGACACACCTTCTCATTTAAAGATTTTTCTGTATTTTCATGACTACCTATTGAAGCTCATCAAGAGAATGCCAAGAGTGTGCAAAGCAGTCATCAAAGTAAAAGGTGGCAACTTTGAAGAACCTAGAATAAGACATATTTTCAGTTGTTTCACACTTTTTTGTTAAGTATATAATTCCACATGTGTTAATTCATAGTTTTGATGCCTTCAGTGTGAATGTACAGTTTTCATAGTCATGAAAATGCAGAAAAATCTTTAAATGAGAAGGTGTGTCCAAACTTTTGATCTGTACTGTATATTTAGCACCCATGGTATTTTTTAATTTTGTTTTCCTTGCTCATCCATTTTCCATGGTCTTAAAGAAATCATGTCTCAGTTTTTATTATCTTATGTATATATTTCTTTATTATTAAGAATTTTATTTAAAAAAAATACCTATCAGCCAAGATGATTTGCCCACAATTGCTAATCAACCCTGGCCTAAACATGTTTTTGTTTCCTTTTTGTTTTTGTTCTTTCCACAATCACGTGTTTGCACCTTGAAGGTTGTGTTGCTCTCACTTTACTATGCTTTACGTTGCCCCCCAGTTCTCAGTGAAGGACTGGGGTTGGTGGAGGAACCACTTGTTAAGAAGATATTGGACCAGTGTAATAAAGTTCGAGCTCCAGGAGGTTTCAGTCTTCTTCAGGCAAAAGAGGAAGCAAGGAGAGTGCGTGCACTGAAGACCATGATCAGGGTGAGAATCGTAGACCATTTTTGGAGAAAGCTAAAAGTGTTTTTTTTCATATCTGCAAAATCCTCAGAATTTCTTTTATCAAGTATCTAAATATCATTTTTAAAGTAAACCACTTGCTGGAGCCCCTTACATATTTATAGATATAAAAATGAATCTCTGTTGTCTGTTCTTTGTGTATGGCCAAAGGACAGTACCAATCTGCCCCAAATTTAACACATAGATAAATTAGTTTATTTGGAAGGTGTTAGACTAGGTTGCAGATTTCTAGGACCTATCGCTCTCAACATATTCCTACAAAAAAAGAAGATTACAAAAGCAAAGATTAATTTACTGCCAGACTCCTGGACCAATCTGCCTCAAATTTGTTCTTGATATATTCTGAACATATTCTGAAGAAAACAGAATACAAAAGAAACTAAGTTTCAGTTCTAGGATTTACCATTTTAGAAATAAAAAAGAATACAGATTTAAAGTTGCTAAATAACAACTGTACTAGAGATGAGCGGATTCGCGGGACTATGGTCCCGCATCCAGGTCAGTGGTACCTGGCAGCTAGATGGGAATCTCATGAATCTCTTACCTTCCGGCATCCCCGGCACGGCTTTTGACACACACACGACACACAGATGACATCACGCCAGCCTTGACAGATCAAAGTATCACTGACCAGGTGTTGGACCAGAGTTCTGCGAATCGATCCACTCATCTATATATAACTGTATCTTAGATAGAGTCTGTCACCAGGTTTTTACTCCACCATTTGAGAGCAGCATGATGTAGAGACAGAGACCCTAATTCCATAAATGTGTTACTTACTGGATGATGTAGTTTTTATAAAATCAGTTTTATCTGGTGCAGATCTACCAGTTCTGAATGTCAAGTTTTGTATAATACCGCCCACACCACTGATTGCCAGCTTTTTGTGTACATTAGTGATGAGCGAGCGTGTATTATTAACTCTTTCGGTGAGCATGCTTGGGTGCTTGCCGAGTATTTTCAGTGTGCTCCGTATCTATGTTAGTGTAGCCGCGGCTGCATGTGTAACTGCTGTTAGACATCTGTGACACATGCAGGGATTGCCTAACAAACAGGTGTCCCTGCATGAAAACAGGTGTCTAACACTCTAATTGACTGAAAAACATGCGTACAACACTCTGTGGTATCCAAGGACTGTATTAACCTTCACTACTCAGCGATTTTTCGTCATATAGCCATATGAGGGCTTGTTTTTTTGGTCAGTATGAGTACGCAGATACCAAACATGTATATTTTTTTTTTTAATTAGGTGGTGAAAAAAAATTCGGAAATTTGTAAAAATAAAATAATCATTTTTTTTTTGGCCATTTTCAAAGACCCGTAAAGTTTTTATTTATTGGAATCTGGAGCTGGGTGAGAGCTTACTTTTTGCGCCCTGACCTGATGTTTTTATTGATATCATATGGGGGTAGATGCAATGTTTTGATTGCCTATTCTTACATTTTATTGCAATGTTGCGGCAAAAAAACCGTAATTCCGATGTTTCGATTTTTTTTCTCATTACCCTGTTTACTGTTCGGATTAATTTATTTTATATTTTAATATATCGGACATTTGTGAAAGCAGCAATATCAAATATCTGTATTTTTTATTTTTTTGTTTTCTTTTCAATGGGGCAAAAGGGGGGTGATTTTAACTTTTGTGTTTTTTTTTTCATATTTTTAAAAACTTTTTTTTAACTTTATTTAATAGTCCCCTTAGGAGACTTGAAGCTGCCATCGTCCAATCGCCTGTGCTATAAATTGCAGTGCTTCAGTCCTGCTATGTATAGCATAAATCATGATCTCTTATGAATGCCGGTCACAAGCCGGCATTCACAGAGGTATCGTAATGACAGGCACAAGGGTCTTCTGCAGACCCCCGGCTGTCATGAGAACCCATTGGCACCCTTATCACGTGATTGCTGGGTGGAGTTTGTGTCGCGCTTCCAGCTGGCACATGTTAAATCCCGCTGACAATAACTGACAGTAAGATTTAACTGGATAACAGCTGTTAAAGGCACTTGATGATTGATTAAATCAGCCATCAAGTACAGGGAAAGATGTGGGCTTGGCGTGCGAGCCCACATCAAATGCAGGGACACTACCTTTGATGTACATGTACATCAAAGGTATGGAAGGGGTTAAACCCCTTTTGAGGTTTTCAACACAAAAGCATCCTTATTAATGCCTAAGTGACTGCAACCTATTTGGCTAGGAGAAAACAGATGGCAACTGGTGGTAACCAACAGCTGTATATATGGGGGTCTATATCTATCTACAGTATATACATATACAGCCGGTGAAATAAGTATTGAACACGTCACCAATTTTCTAAGTAAATATATTTCTAAAGGTTCTATTGACATGAAATTTTCACCAGATGTCGGTAAGAACCTATCCAATCCACACAGAAGTTATGTGTAATAATGAGAAATGACCTCAGGGAAAAAGTATTGAACACGCTTACTAAAATTTATTTAATATTTCTTACAAAAGTCTTTGTTGGCGATGATAGCTTCAAAACGCTGCCTGTATGGAGAAACTAGTCACATACTTTGCGAAAGAGGTGCAAAAAGCCATGGATAGTCAAGACACCAGCTAATATTTATCAGTAATTAGAAAGCAATCCTGCCACTTAGTGAAAAATTATATCAGCTGGTTCAACTGATGGCCTGTAAAAAGGTGTATCATTACCAAGGTGCCACACAAGTAGCGTCTCATGATGGGGAAAACCAGAGTACTTTCTCAAGATCTTTGCAACCTTATTGTTGCAAAACATAGTGATGGCATTGGTTACAGAAGAATTTCTAAACTACTGAAGGTTCCAGTGGAAAGAACATCATTTCACCATAAACCGGCCATAACCAGTTGCTCATCGCAAGATTTCAGACAGAGGAGTGAAAAGAATTATCAAAAGACTTGTCCAAGAGCCAATGAAAACCTGTGGAGAGCTACAGAAACACCTGGGATGAGCAGGTACAATTGTTTTAAAGAAAACTATATGTAATGCACTGAAGGAAGAATGAATGGACAAATGTACCGAGACATTCTTGATAAAAATCTGCTACCATCTACCAGGACAATTAAGATGAAACGAGAGTGGACACTTCAGCAAGACAATGATCCCAAACACACATCCAAGCAAACTCTTAATTGGTTGCAGAGAAAGAAAATAAAACTGCTAGAATGGTCCAGCCAATCACCTGACCTAAATCCAATAGAAAATTTGTGGAAGGAAAAAGCTCAGAGTTTATAGAAGGAGCCAAAGTAATCTTCAGGATTTGAAGAATGTTTGTGTGGAAGAATGGGCCAAAATCACACCTGAGCAAAGCATGCGACTAGTTTCTCCATGCAGGAGGTGTTTTCAAGCTGTCATCGCCAACAAAGGCTTTCGTGCGAAATATTAAATAAATTTCAGTAAGCGTGTTCACTTCCAGTACTTTTTCCCTGTGTCATTTCTCATTAATTTATTACACATAACTTAATTTATGGACATGTATAGTTTGATTTATTTGCTTGTGTGCATTGGATGGGTTGTTACCAATGTTTGGTAAGAATTTCATGTCAATAGCACTTTTAGAAATATATGTACTTAGCAAATTAGAGATGTGTTCAATTGTTAATTCAAGTTTGCCCACTGACAAAGACATGAACAGTCTATAATTTTAAGGGTAGGTCAATTTTAATATTGAGAGATAGAATACCCCGCAAAAAAACCAAGAAAATCACATTGTATAAATTAGATAAATTTATTTGCATTTTGCAGTGAGAAATAAGTATTTGATCCCTCTGGCAAACAACACTTAACTCCAAAGTGGTGACAGATTCCCTTTATCAGACTTCTACTATGGGCACACAGGTTATAGAAAAGTACATCTATACTTACCTGTATGGCCCATAGCAGAGGTTTGATTGCAGAGATAAGCGCTTTAATCAATTCTATTTTGTAGAGGCTTGGTGTCCGGAGGGCCCTGTGACGTGCACTGTGCTCCCTGACTTCCCGGGCATGCGCAAAGCACCGCTAACATAGAGCGCGCTTTGCTTCATCCCGGCCCTGTCTACCTGTGCACTGCGCTTCAGGGTTCTATTGCGCAGGCGCCGGGAAGTGACAATGACTCCCTGGCGCCTGCGCAATAGAAACCTGCGGCGCAGTGCATGGAGAGACGGAGCTGGGATGAAGCAAAGCACGCTCTATGTGCGCATGCCCAGGAAGTCAGGGCGCACAGTGCATGTCACAGGACCTGTCACAGGGCCCTGTGGCATGCAGGGGTGGTATAGGATAATTAAGCATATAGGCGGGGATTTGGGGTAATAATAAGCACATAGGCAGGGATTGCTTGGCGTCCCACGGACGCCAAGCCTGTACAAAATAGAATTGATTAAAGTGCTTTTCTCTGGAATCAAACCTCTACTATGGGCCATACAGGTATGCATAGATTTACTTTTCTATATCCTGTATGGCCATAATAGAGGTCTGATATCTCCAAAGTGGTGACAGATTTCTTTTAATACTTGGTGGCAAAACCCTTGTTGGCAAGCACAGCAGTCATACGTTTTTTGTAGTTAATGATGAGGTTTGCGCACATGTCGGGAGGAATTTTGGTCCATTCCTCTTTCCAGATCATCTCTAAATCATTAAAATTTTGAGGCTGTCGCTTAGCTACTCGGAGCTTCAACTCCCTCCATAACTTTTTTATGCGATTAAGATCTGGAGACTGGCTAGACAATTCCATGACCTTACTGTGCTTCTTTTTGAGCCACTCCTTTGTTGCCTTGGCTGTATGTTTTGGGTTATTGTCTTGCTGGAAGACCCAGCCATGACCCATCTTCAATGCTCTAACTGAGGGAAGGAGATTGCTGGCCAAAATCTCGCGATACATGACCCCATCCATCTTCCCTTCAGTACGGTGCAGTCGTCATATCCCCTTTGCAGAAAAGCACCCCCAAAGTATAATTTTTTCACCACCATGCTTCACGGTTGGGACGATGTTCTTAGGGTTGTACTCATCCTTCTTCTTCCTCCAAACATGACGAGTTGAGTTAATGCCAAAGAGCTCAATTTTTGTATCATCTGACCACAGCACCTTCTCTCAATAACTCACAGAATCAACCAGGTGTTCATTGGCAAACTTTATACGGGCCTGCACATGTGCCTTCTTGAGCAGGGGGGACCTTGCAGGCACTGCGGTTTTTTAAACCTTTAAGGCCTAATGTGTTACACATGGTTTTCTTGTTGACTATGGTCCCAGCTGCCTTGAGATCATTAACAAATTCCCACCGTGTAGTTTTAGGCTGATCTCTCACCTTCCTCATGATCAAGGATACCCCACAAGGTGAAATTTTGCATGGTGCCCCAGATCGATGTTGATTGACCGTCATTTTGTATTTCTTCCATTTTCTATTGCACCAACAGTTGTCTCCTTCTCACCCAGCGTCTACTTATGGTTTTGTAGCCCATTCCAGCTTTGTGCACGTCTATGATCTTGTCCCTGACATCCTTAGAAAGCTCTTTGGTCCTTGCCAATGTTGTAGAGGTTAGAGTCTGGCTGATTGAGTCTGTGGACAGGAGTCTTTTATACAGGTGACTATGTAAGACAGCTGTCTTTAATGCAGTTAATGAGTTGATTAGGAGCATCTAACTGGTCTGTAGGAGCTTTTTTTAATGTTAAAATTAACCTACCCTTAAAAACATTGACTGTTCATGTCTTTGTCAGTGGGCAAACTTACAAAAACAGCAAGGGATCAAATACTTATTTACCCCACTGTGTGTATAATATATATATATATATATGTATATATATATATATATATATATATATATACACACATATATACAGTTATATGAAAAAGTTTGGGCACCCCTATTAATCTTAAGCTTAATGTTTTATAAAAATTGGTGTTTTTGCAACAGCTATTTCAGTTTGATATATGTAATAACTGTTGGACACAGTAATGTTTCTGCCTTGAAATGAGGTTTATTGTACTAACAGAAAATGTGCAATCTGCATTCAAACAAAATTTGACAGGTGCATAAGTATGGGCACCTCACCAGAAAAGTGACATTAATATTTAGTAGATCCTCCTTTTGCAAAAATAACAGCCTCTAGTCGCTTCCTGTAGCTTTTAATGAGTTCCTGGATCCTGGATGAAGGTATTTTTGACCATTCCTCTTTACAAAACAATTCCAGTTCAGTTAAGTTTGATGGTCGCCGAGCATGGACAGCCCTCTTCAAATGATCCCACAGATGTTCAATGATATTCAGGTCTGGGGACTGGGATGGCCATTCCAGAACATTGTAATTGTTCCTCTGCATGAATGCCTGAGTAGATTTGGAGCGGTGTTTTGGATCATTGTCTTGCTGAAAGATCTATCCCCTGCATAACTTCAACTTTATCACTGATTCTTGAACATTATTGTCAAGAATCTGCTGATACTGAGTGGAATCCATGCGTCCCTCAACTTTAACAAGATTCCCGGTGCCGGCATTGGCCACACAGCCCCAAAGCATGATGGAAGCTTAAGATTAATAGGGGTGCCCAAACTTTTTCATATAACTGTATATATACACATACACACACACACATATATATATTATATATATATTATTTTAGTATTTTTTTTACAAAACACTTTGTGAGGTAGACTAATGAGTTTACATTTCTGGACTGTGTAGATTTTTCATTTGTCTTTAAAAAAAAGTTATAACTTGCTCATAAAACAATCTAGAAAGCATACTTTCTGTGCGACACAAGCATTGGTTTCATAATTTTTCTTTAGTAACAAAATTAGAGGAGTATTAAACATCCATCCTTTTTATGCTTTGTATGAAGAATAAGAAGTTGTTGTTGTTAATGTGCTGTTACTACAGTATATCACAGATCAATTAATTCACAATCACACTGACTATAATGGTCCTGCACCTCCCTATAATTTGTATCTTTGGATTATCATTCACATACTGAGACTAACACTCCAATTTTCAATGTGCTGTAGAACTGCAATAGTAATGAGCTGTGCGTTCTGTCCTCCTATCACTACGCTGTAAAATCCTAAAATGGCAGTGCTTGGCCAGACATCATAGTGGCTGTGATAGTCCCCTTAAGTGGCTGAGCTAGATCATGGGATGTGGTAGCTACAAGGCATTATGGGGAAGTGTGCAGTTGTGTCTGACATCATGAGCCTGTTCTCTGGGTGCTACAGACTGCAGCAGTGTGTGAAATGGCATTTTTTTAGGCAATTCCCACAGGTTGAAATTCGCCTCAAAGTCAATTCACAGCAGATTGATCCACTCATCTGTAGTTTTGAGCACATTAGCCTTGCAGTTCTGTTCGTATTGGCTATACATTTATACTGTTCGGGTCAATATGACCCGACCTATTAAAGTCTGTTAATTTTGACATTCAGCTACTCTAAACAGATTATTTGAATACCAGTTGCATTATTTAACTGTATATGAACATGGTTGATCAAAAACAAATGAAAAATAAAAATCAAAACTTCAGTTTTCAAAAGAATATAAAGCAAAGGGTTGTACAGGTTCACTTATTGCTATATTCAGGCATTCTTACATTCTGCACTGAAATAACTCACATGCGCTTTACCTAAATATTTACTACAACTAGAACATGTAAAATTTATTTTATCACATGAAGATGGACAAATGCTGCAACCTTTTCGCTTTTAGGCTTTTTCCAGTGCTGGTGGAGGCTGTGGGTTCGCTTTGGATACCGTTTACTATGGCTTCTGCTCCTTCACTTCGGGGTTTTACTTTTCTTCCTAAAACAGATGGCATAACAAGTGACTTTCCTAATTCTTCCAGAAAGAGTCTTCGTTTATGCAGTTTATTGGCCTTTCAATCAGGGTTAATTTCACGCCATAAAACAAATGCATTATAGGCAGATACATCGAGAATGTTATAGAATAAAACCACTGACCACCAATTGCTTTTGCGTCTGCTTTTGTACGTAGCTATTAGTTGATCTAGTGTATCAACTGCCCCTCTGGTGGAATTTATAATCTAATATCATCTGCGGCTGTTTGTAATCTTGACTACTTACTGCATTGTCATGGTGCATTGTGCTCATCAGAATGACCTGTTTGTTTTTTTTGGGAATGTAAGAAACCACTGTCGTATCTCCAGCAAAGTAAAACGTTGGACTATGAACATCTTTTACCAAGGATACCTTGCGGTAGTTCAGGCTTGCTTTCTTTTACAATGCCCAGCATTGTAAGTTTTCGTTTTAGCAACAGCTGCCCCAGTTGGTACAATTTAAAAAAGTTGTCACATTTTGTCCTCTCAGTCCATCATCAAATCTGAAACGACTCGAATTCCCTGATTCTCTTCAGGTTTTTCTCCAGGCTTTTCTCTTGTATATACCTGAGTGTTTAGGGCGTATGAACTGCGCCTGTCACAAAGTGTTCATATCTTGATGCCGTACTTTGCTGGCTTACTTGGTATATATTGTTTGAACGGGCATCTACCTCGAAATGCCACAAGTTGTTCATCCACAGTGACATTTTCACCAGTATTGTATAGTTTTGGAAGAATCTTTATCCATTTATCCAAAACTTCTACCGTCTAGTTATTAACTAGCATCTAGTTATTAGAGAATTATCTGATGTTAGTAGAGAACAATTTTCCTGCCTGGGCCGAAGGCTGCAAGTTCCAAATTACACTTTTGTTTTTAGACTGAATTGCTTGCATTGGACTAGTTGTCTGGGTCTCGTGCCTCATCAGATTCAACTTCAGAATCAGAATTCTCGTAATCACTTTCCCCACCACTTATGTGGTCCTCATCTTCGGATACTTTCTCCAGTTGGACATCTTCAGAATATGAGGCATTGGCAAGCTTTTATAATTCAGCTTCATTCAATGGACGTCTTTGCCACATTTTTATCCAACTTTCCTAATAATGGACACTCACGACTTTCACGGGGTAAAATCACCGTTTTGGAATAAAACAGCACGATATAAATAAATAACAACAATACAATAGTAATAAAATCGCAGTAAACACTAACCAGTGTAGAAACAATAGAAGCTGATAAACTACTGCGAAACAGACCTGCACAGATGTGTACTCAAAACTCATCCATCAGCAGTAACTTGCAAATGTATCGAGCGCATGGACCTGCAGGAACAGGAGAAATCAATAAACAATCGTAGATGCAGTAGATAATCCACAATGATACTATAAATTTTTATGTGACTGAAAATATGGCAGGAAATCTGTATAAAACACTATCGGGTCATATTGACCCGTACAGTACATATGTAACAATTATTATTTCATACAGAAAGAGTTAAAATAAAAAAAACAATACGCATAATTACAACACCTATCCATAAACAAACTTGCCTAACCACGATTTGCAGATCCTCACAATAAATAATCTGCAGCTTCACAAACTTTTTTCAAGTCAAATAGACCCGAACAGTACAGCAGAGTTAAGCTTGTGAATTTATAGCACTGTTGTCTAGAAACTGTTGTTAATAAAATTTTGTTTCATGTTCAGAATTGTACAGGTTACATGATCTTCTTAATTCTGGTGCTAATGATGAATTTTCAAAGTACCTTCCATGATAACAATATCAGTCTACTCCACTCAGCTATAAAAAGATCTGTTAACAGGACGACCAATGCTGGGGTCAGCTTTACCACAATACAAAGGTAGGAATACTCATGATATACTATTCAGAAGGATATTACAAGATTTGGAAATGATAGAACTGTATGAATTATATTTGCAGTGTTTCTGATCTATGGTATTGGCTAGAAAATACATTACCTGGTCATCTTTACAATGATCCTCGATTGACTTTGTTGGGCTCTCCACGTCTATGCCAGTATAATTCTGGTGAGTTATTCCAGTAAATAACCACTGCTCATATTTTTCACTAGAAATATCACTTTATCTCTAATTTTATGTTTAGTATTAATTCTCATTACTCTTTATAATATCTTTCAGTTTTGTTTCCTACCTCACAGTCTGCAAAGTTTTTTCCAACCAAATATCCTCCTACCAATTGGGAGTATGCAGAACTGTGCACCAATCTTACTTTAGAGTCAAATGTCCCACATGACTATTTAAGGTAAGCAAGATAATATTTTGACAATCTGCAGTCTGCTTCTCCTACTACCTTTAGCCTCCTATGGTGGCTGACACGTAGAGGACATTGCTGCACATAGCTGAGGCTGGCCAAACTCATTCTCACTAGGCTTTCTCTCTGCAGTGCAATCTTTGCTGGTGTGCTCTTCTCCTCTTTAGGCTCTGCTGACTGTCCTATCTTTGCTGTGACTTGCAGCTCCAAGGGGCTAATTCAGGAATAAAATCTGGGATAGAGGGGTGGTACCATACACTATGAACTCAGAACTCAGACCATATCTCTAAATAAATTCAGATCTCAAACTAGACCTAGACCATTAAATAAATTTAGACCCCAGAACTTATCCCAAAATAAAATCAGATCTCAGACCAACCACTTAAAGCGCACCTGTCAGCATGATTGTTCTCAGTAAACCAGATACACTGTCAAGTTGGCGCCATTACACAGATTAAAATGATACCTTGGTTGATGAAATCCGTCCTGTGGTTCTTTTTTAATCTTTAAAATGCACCTGTTCAAAATGCAAAAAGTGAATATATAAGCAGAGCACCAGATAAAGCCCCTCCCCAAAGGCCCGCCCTGAAGCACGAGAATATCATTATCTCAAAACTGAAAATAAAGATAAAAAAGAACAACACAGGGCGGATTTCATCAATAAAGGTATCATTTTAATCAGTGTATCGGCGTCCACCTGACAGTGTATGTGGTTTACTGATCACAAGCTTGGTGCGCTTTAATAAATACAAACTCCATAGTTGACGTTTAAATAATTACAACCCTAATTCAAAAAAAGTTGGGACGCTGTGTAAAATGTAAACAAAACAAGAATGATTTGGAAATCTCTAATAATCATATTTTATTCAGAACATAGAACACATCAGAAGGTGAAAGTTATTAATTTTCTACTTCATTTAAAAAGTTAACTAACTGTGATAGATCGACTCACTCAGCTTCTTAAAGAGGCAGACACAGGAACCTTTTCTATTTAAAGTGCGGCTGATTTGTTGCAGTCCTCATAAATCACGGTACCAGAAAACGTAAATACAGCCTTTGTCCGGCAGAAGGTAAAACATAAAACAACAAGTCCATACAATAGTGCTGGTTAGCCTACCTGGCTTAGAGTCCAGCTTCCATGTCCTTTAACAATTCACACCAGGAGACCTGCAATCTCCATACATCCAGTATGTGTGAAACTAACAGCTCAGAGCTTTCACCTCCAGCCCACCCCCACCTCAAATGCTCTCAAGGCTGGGATTTTATCCTCTGACCTCTTCCCTCTCTACAGGTCTTCAATCACCCTAGCACCCAAGATGGCCGTTTAACCCACTCGCGTGCTGGAACCTTTTTTCCTATTTTTAATTACTGGAGCTAACAACCTTAATGCTACATATCTCCCCTCCAGTACTTTGCCAGTGACTTTGTCACATATCCCCCCTCTCTGCCTAAAGCCGTAGATTTTGGCACCTTCAGTCACCAAACAGGGGAGTCTAAAACAGCATCTACGTTACCGTGCAGCTTCCCAGGCCTGTGTTCAGATGAAAGATGAAGATCTGTAGCCCTGAGTTTTAACTCCTGGAGCGCCATCTCTTCTTCAAGAGACCATTTGGCTGTTGACGACTTCGTGCTCTTAAGAAGGTCAGTCAGGGGTGCGGTTATCATGGCAAAATTCGGGATACCCAGCTGATAGAGTCTCACCACTCCCAGAAATGCCTGAAGCTGTTCCTTGGAGACTGGTTTCAGCCAATTTTGGACTGCCTCCACCTTGTTCACTTGTGGCTTTACTTTGCTTCTTCTAGCGAAGTAGCCCAGGTATTTTCCCTTCTTTTTCCCGATGGTACACTTCTTTGGGTTTATGCTAAACTCCCCTTTCCTCAGCGCATCCAGCGCGGCTTGGACCTTTTGCAGATGACTTCCCCAATCCGGGCTGAATATCACAATATCATCAAGGTAAGTTGTGGCATACTTTTTGTGAGGGGCTAAGATCCGGTCTATGGCCCTCCAGAAGGTACCTGGGTCTCTTTGCAGGCCCAATGGGCTTCTGGTATACTTGAAGCAACCGTCAGGTGAAAAAGAGGTCGTCTTCTTCTTGGCACTTTGAGTGAAGAGCATTTGCCAGCAACCCTACCTCAGGTCCAAGTAGGTGCTGTATCTGGCTGACCCTAGCTTCGATATGAGTTCATCGTCGCGGGGTATTGGATACGCGTAAATTTTAGCCCCTTCCTTCGAAATCACCTTACAGCGGACTTTTGAGATTCTATAAGGCTTCTGCACATGTGGTTCCGTCAGGATTCTTTGTTCATCAACCTGCGTACGTCTTGGTAACTTCGAAAACAGGTCCCGTTTCCCCTGAAGAAGTTCTCGGCATTGTTGTTTCTGGGCCGGTGACAGTGTATCTGCCACGGGACACCCTTAGTGTCACCTTCTGGTCTGTCCAGCCCACATGGAGTTTCAACTTGGTTTCTCTGTTGCCCAGCCTTGACGGATAGCAGCATGAGAGGATTTTGGAATAGAGAGGTGGTAGGAGTTAACTGGCAGGTGGGACAGGACTTGCAATATTTTAGGATTTCACAATGACATCTGGGCCAATAGTACCTCTGCATGACCCATTGTTGAGTTTTGTCCACCCCCAGATGACCACCCAAGACATGTGAATGGGATCTGTCCAAAACCCTTTGTCTATAGGGTGCTGGTACCAATAATTGCTCTATTATCTCTTCCCTCACCTTAGTGACCCGGTACAATAAGTCCCCACTTAACATGCAATAGGGAAACCTGGTGTCAGCCCCCCACTCCTGTGCTATGCCGCTTATGACTGTTACCTTATTGAATGCCTCTTTTAGAGTTAGGTCCCTATGTTGGGTGCACCTAAAATTTTCTCTGGTCACCCCAATCTCAGGAATGTCTGCCTCAGGGGATACTATCTTCTTCTCTTCACCCACCACACAGAAGGGAAACCCGTTAGACTCTGAGGTTGGTGTGAATATTTTAGGGCCAACCTGTTTCTTATCCAAGGAATTGAGGTCTCGGCCCCTCCCCCACAAGTCCCAAAACAATACAAAGTCCCGACCTATGATAATTGGGTGCAACAAATCCTGAACCACGCCGACCTCATGAGACTCAGTACCTCGGGCCGTTTCAATGACCACTCTAGCCTCCGGATAGTCTTTAGCATCCCCATAAATACAGCGGACGCCAACCTTCTTCCCAGGGATCAATTGGAGAGGGAGTGTGTCCCTCACAATAGTCACCAAACTCCCTGAGTCTAGTAGTCCAGTCATTTGCAGGCCATTAACCTTTACAGGACAAGATTGGGGCCCCTCGCCAGGAGGACAGTCCACGCTGCAAGCCTGATAAGCGTAGAAGGAACACCGGCGTCCCATGCTACAGTCCATTTGCTCGGTGGTCAGGGGACAATGGGCAGCTATATGACCTGGGCCATGACATCTCCAACAAATTACATCCCCAATGACGGCCTTGGAACGACCTCTGCCGCCCCTTTGGACGCCCCACCCCATTTTCAACCTCCGCCCCCCAGTATGGAATGGGTTGCCTCCCCACAGACCCCTCGACCCCCTGATACCTTTCGACCAGTCCGACCAGGTCATCGGTATTCTGGGGATCTCCCTGGGCAACTCAAGTCTGCATCAGGCTCGGAAGGGAGTGCACGAACCGGTCCATTACAACTCGCTCCACCATCTTCACTAGGTAACCACTTTTGGATGAGATGCAGCAGATCAAACATTTGGGAGCGAGGGGGTTTGTCATGGTGGTATGCCCAGAGGTGGACCCGTTGTGCCCTGACAGACATTGTCACCCCCAAGCTTGCCAAAATTTCTGTTTTCAATTTTTCATATTCTTTGGCATCGTGTAAAGCCAAATCATAATAGGCCTTTTGTGGCTCCCCCGTTAAGTATGGTGCCAGGACTTTCTCCCACTGCTCTTGAGGGAGTTTCTCTATCGGCGACCCTTTCAAAAACGGTTAAAAATGCCTCTATGTCATCACCCGGAGTCATTTTCTGCAAAGCTCTCTTCACTGCCTTCTGGACAGAGAAATCATCAGCTGACTTTGGAGTCTGAGCGACTGCCGTGCCGCGAACCGCCTCTGTGAGTAAATCAATCTGTTGCTGCTGTTGTCGGCTCTGTTGCTGCTGCTGTTGGAGCTGCTGCTGTTTCCTATTTTTAATTACTGGAGCTAACAACCTTGGTGCTACATATCTCCCCTCCAGTACTTTGCCAGTGACTTTGTCCCATAACTTAGAAATTGATGGCAGCAACACATCTTAAAAAAGTTGGGACAGGGTTAGCGAAAGGCTGGAAAAGTAAGTGTTACTAATGAAAAACAGCTGGAAGGTCAATTATCAACTAAATAACATGACTGTGTATGAAAAGAGCATGTTAGAGAGGCAGAGTCTCTCAGGAGAAAAGATGGTCAGAGATTTATCAATCTGTGAAAAACTGCATCTAAAAATGTGCAACAATTTCAGAAAAATGTTCCTCAATTTAATATTTCAAAGACTGTATATATCCAACCCTCTACAATACATAATATCATTAAAAGATTCAGAGATTATGGCGTAATCCATCTGCTGAGAGGACAAAGCTGAGTTCAATCTTGGATGCTCTTGATCTACGGACTGCATTAATAACAGACATGATCATGCATTATCACTCCATAGGCTCTAGAAAACTTTCAGAAATCATTAAAGCTGTATAATGTAAAAAAGAAGCCATATATCTACATAATCCAGAAATGCTGCTGTCTTCTCTGGGTCAAAACTAATTTGGAATGGACAGTGGCAAAATGGAAAACTGTTCTGTAGTCAGAGGAATCAAAATGTTAAATTCTTTATGGAAACCATGGATGTCATGTCTGGCTGGCTTAAGAGGTGGGGGACCATCCAGCTTGTTATCAGTGCACAGTTCAAAATTCTGTATCTCTGATAGTATGGGGGTGCATTAGTGCCCATGGTATGGGCAGCTTACACATCATGAAAGGCACCATTAGTGTTGTGCTTTATATAGATCAGCATATGTTCCCATCCACACATTGTCTAAGAGAAGGCCTTGCATCTTTCAGCAAGACAATGCTAAACCACAGAATGGGAAAACAGCCCTCTCCCAAAAATCCAGGAGTGTTTCCATTAACACTGATTTACATGACAAGTCAAACCCCAAATAAAATGCCAGTCAAAACTTTTGACACACCTGTTCATGCAATGATTTTCCTTGTTTTTATTGGAAAATGCATGTTGTATACTCAGACTGAAGTCAGCAAAACCTCAAATGTCCACATATGGAAACAAGGAGTAAAGAAACAAATGTGAAAAAAACCTTTGTGTTAAGGCTTAGATTTCTCAAAGTATCCCCCTTTAACTCAGATGATAGCTTTACACCCACTTGACATTTTCTCATGCATCTTAATCAAGTGGTCGCCTGAAATTGCTTCCAATAAACAGGTGTGCATCAGCAAGCATTCATTTGTGGAATCACTGGCCTTCAAACAGTGTTTGTGATTATCAGGTGTGTTTGGCATAGATGGTGTACACAGAGGTACACAGGTCCAAACAGTGATAATCCCTATTCTATGACTATAGGTCAATCTATTGAAAGAGCCATTTAACTAAGTAAAAATAAAGGACAGTCCATCATTACTTTATGACATGAAGGTCAGTCATTCTAGAAATTGCTAAAGCCTTGAAGGTATCGTCAAGAGCATGAAAAAAATAATTGCTATTCTGAAACGTACTCTCATGAAGAACATCCTAGGAAATGAAGACCGAGACTGATAAGTTCATCAGAGTTACCAGTCTCAGAAACCACAGATTGACAGCACCTTAAATAACAACCCTCATAAATGATGTACAGGCATCAAGAAGCAGACACATTTCATTATCAACTGTCCAGCGTAGACTGCTAGAAGCCGGCCACTACTGAGGACCACAACAAGACGAAGAGATTTGTTTGGACCAAGCAACTGGATATTAGATGAGTGGAAATCAGTACTATGGTCTGATTATCAAAATTTGAGAGTTTTAGTGCCAACCAACATGTCTTTGTGAGACTCAGAATAGGTGAGCAGATGGTTTCTCCATGTCTTATACCCACAAAGAAGCATAATGGGGGGGGGGGGGAGGGTTGATGGTGTGGTGGAGTTTTGCTGGTGACACTGTTTACGATTTATTTGAAATTAAAGGCGCACTTACCAATCATGGCTAGTACAGAATTCTACAACCACATGCTATCCCATCTGGTTTGCACTTAGTGGAACCATCATTTGTGCTGCAACAGGATAAAACACATCTACAGGCTTCGTAAGGACTATGTGACCAAGAATAGGCGGCATGGAGGCTGCGTCAGATGACATGGCCTCCACAATCAGCCAACCTCAACCCTATTGAGATGGTTTGGGATGAGTTGGACCACAGAGTCTAGGCAAACCAATAAAAAAGTGCTCAATACCTTTGTGAACTCCCTCAGGACTGTTGCAAAGTCATTCCAGGTCACTACCAGATGAAGCTGCTTGAGAGAATGCCAAGGTGGTATAAAGCTGTGATCAGAATAAAAGGGGAGTACATTTATTATTCTTCGAGTATTTGCTGCTTTCTGTCTGAATCTACAATGTACACATTTCAGTAAAAACAAGGAAAACCATTGCATGAACCAGTGTGTCCAAATTTTATATTACAACATCTACAAAATCTTTAGAGTATCTGGGAAGAGCCTAGAGGTTTTCCCAGGGCCATTTCTAGGGCCATTTCCAAAATTCTTAAAGTATGTGTGCACAAACATACATCTGTGTGAGCGCTCCACTGAGTAAATTAGACTATATAAGGTTTTCTTTCACAAATGCAGTCTATTAAATGGATTTCAAACTTGAGTGCAATGCTAACGCTGTAGTCAGACTTTTTTTTATGTGATGTTACTGTATGGCAATAGGTATGAAGACTGTTTAAGGCCTCTTTCACATGTCCTGATATTTCCAGTACTGGAAAAAACAGTACCGGAGATATCCATGTCTGTGTGTACCTGTGTAGCAACGTTGTACTGCATCAGAATCACATGTACCGGCGCCTGGGAATCAGTGGTACAGTTAGAGCTGTTCCCATCCGCCGGTACATGTGTCATTGTCCCCTGTTATGCTTATATCAGCGCGAGCAAGTGATAATGTTGAGAGTTGTATTCTGCTGCCGCTGTCTACAACAAGTGTAAGAATAAGAATAACATAAAAAACACATCAGACTCACCTTTACACCTAATTCCCTGAAGCCATTGTCCCCTGTAAACAAACCAAAAATAAAAAAAACACAATATCCCTCACCTGTCCGAAGTTTAAATAATCCATAGTGTCCCACGCAGTAATCCATCTGATCAACATTTCTTCATCAGCGTGTGCAGTGGCTTGAGGCGACCGCACACACTGGTGATCAGAGGAGAATGACTCACTGCAGCGTACTGGGCCCTGACCTGTGCCGAACTCACTGAGTGACAGGACACCGCTCAGTGAGTTCAGCGCAGCTCACCGTCTGCTCAGTGTAGTTCAGGGGCCCGCTCGCTGAATCAAATCATTCTTCCCTGCTCCTCAGCGTGTGTGGTCGCCTCAAGCCACCACACATGCTGATGAAGAAAGGTTGGTCAGATGGATTACTGCGTTGGACACTATGGATTATTTAAACTTCAGACGGGTGAGGGATATTGTTCTTTTTTTATTTTTGGTTTGTTTACAGAGAACGATGGTTTCAGTGAATTAGGTGTAAAGGTGAGTATAATGTGCTATTTATATTATTTTTAATTTTATAATTGTTGGAGACAGAGGGAGCTGAATACTATTCTCAACATTGTCACTTGGTTGTGATGATCGCAGCGCAAGCAGGGGACAATGATGAGAGATGCCTCCAGCACCCGGCACTTGGGAACAGCGCTAACTGTACTGCTGTTTCCCAGGTGCCGGCATGTGTGATACTGATGACACACGGATGTCATCAGTGTGCACGTGTGTGTGACGTTTTCCTGCATGTGCGGCGTGCGAAAAACTGACATGTCAGCGTGTTTTTCCTACAGATACACGGTCAGTGGAAACACACTGACATGTATATCATGTGCATGTGTCTCTAGTACGTGTGAAGACTGTCACCACACGTACTGGAGACACGGACGTGTGAACGAGGTCTTATATGTTGCCATATTAAGGCAACAGCAATTATAATTAGTTCACAAGGTGCTACAATTATTAGTTCATAGATTGCTAAAAATACCAGTTAAACATGTCATGAGCCATTTGTGCTGATTATCTAGGTTGAGTTCTTTATTCATTACTTTTTTGTATTTCTTCTTACTTTAGTTAGTGGTGAAATAGGATCTGCCATAACTTTCACATTGGGGGTCCGATGGCTGGGGCTCCAACAGATCCTTAGAATGAATGGAACTGTCTTTGGTTTTTCAGCACAGAGTTTAGCCATGTTAACCGCTGTGCTGTAGAAATAGAAGAAACTCAGTTTCTACATTATCCTTAACAAAGGAGTCCCAGATGATTAACCCTAATGAATTGATCATATACCTATAATAAAATTGCTGTTTTCATAACTGAGCTGGCATATGTGTACACTCTGACACTAGATCTTTCAGTCTATATCCTTTATGCTAACTAATTATGTACTGAAACTTCTAGATGCATGGAGGGTCCATGCCAGTTACTTGGCAACACAATGAAAAATACTACCGAAATCATCCAAACCCTGAAGAATATAAGCTGGATAAATAAAAGGTATGTTCTAACTTGGAAAATGTCTTCTTGTGGAGAGTGCCAAGCCTGAGTAAGGAGACTTCTAGGCCATCTGGTAATTTAAAAGAAACCCTTCCTGTAAAATAATGCTATTAACCTGCAGATATGAGGTGAATCTGCGGGTTAATAGCGTTCTGACACCGTGCAGCACCCGCACTTAGAGCTTTACTGCTGGGAGGAAATTAACTTTATTCCTCCCAGCAGCCTCGCTCTTTCAGCCACAGTGGTGGCGCCGACACGTTTTCAGTCACTTTTCTGTATATAGTGAGCAGTTGCTGTAACCACGCCCCCGGCACTGACTGACAGCCAGCTTTAATGCTGAGCCTGCTGTGCGGGGGTCACGGTTACAGTAACCGCTGTCTACGTAGAGAGCGGTGATTGAAACTGTGCCGGCGCCACCACAGTGACTGACAAAACAAGGCTGCCATGAGGCATAAAGTCCATTCCCTCCAGGCAGCAGGACTATTAGTGTAGATGACGCGCCCCCTGGGCAGTGGGGTACTCGGCAGCCGGGCCTCTGGTAGCCGGGGAATATCACGGTAGCTGGCCCGGTCCGTGACCTAGGGCGGTCAGTAAAAGGGGGAATAGTTTATATGGGATTTGGGAAAGTGTTCGTGACGCCACCTGTGGAATGCGGCTAAGGGATGCCGCCGCTGTGGAGCAGTCCTCTGGAGCTGGTTTTACGGCAGCAGGGATGGTGTGGCTTTCCAGAGGTAGAGCTAGCTCCATGGCAGCGAGGGGTGTAATGGATGGTGGTGCAGGGGAGAGACGGCAGAACGGTCCCAGAGGAAAGACGGACACTCACTCAGGGGTAAGCTTCAGTACCTTTACTGGTGATGGTGCAGGCACGGTCCAGGGTACTCCGGACGAAGGGCGTACTTTTGGACTCTCCCCAGTGAGCAGGTATAGGGCCTCCTGATCTGTGGCTTTCCTCGCTAAGCTTCTCACCTGCCTGGAGCTAGGCCTAGCTTGGTTACTGTCTCTCCTTGCACCTGCTGACCTGGTGGTAGGGCTTTCTCTTGGAGATCACTCTCCTTTGACGCTGGGGCCTCCGTGACTCCTAGCCCTGGTACTGTAATCAGCGTTTGGTGAACCTGGGACCTGTAGTCCTCCAGGGGTTCCTGTAGTTCCTACTGGGTGTAAAGGGTTCCTGTAGGCGCGGACCCGGTGTCCGGCATATATATCAGGGTGAGCCTGGTATGCTCCTCTGCCCCCTCGCTACTTCTTCCTTCTCCTCTCGCCTTCGGCCCACTCAAGGCCCTCACTAGACCTTCACACGTGCTGTAGGCCTTGGCTCGCCTAAGCACAGCAGCCAGCTTGCTGCCTCTTCGCTGCTCTCTGAGCGTCAGCACGCTCTCTGCTCAACTCTGAGCTCTGTCCCTCTCTGTCTCTAAGCAGGAACTATTCTCAGATGCCTGGCTTCACCCTCCCTATATATATCCCTATCATGGCTCCCTCTGCTGGTCTGAGGTGGTAGAGTGAAGGTGTGTGAATGTGTGAGGGCCTCTTGTGGAGAAGTCCATCCATGCACCCTTCTGGGTTCTGTGGCATCAGTGCGCAGCAGGGCGCCACACAGGCACATGTCAGAATACTATTACCTTGCAGATTAACCCCATCTCTGCAGGTTAATAGCGTTATTTTGCATAATAGGTTCCCTTTAAATATGTAAATAGCCTTTTCAGAGAAGAGGACTTGAACTCCAGCTCCATCTATTACATGCAGCAGTCCTAAAAGTTAATATTGACTCTTTAATGAGTTTTTGCCCCATGACTTAGGCTTAGAACTGACTTGTACTGATGAAGGGCAAACATCCCAAAACACGTGTCTGCAAATGGAGTGTCTGGTTTGGCTTCTATCTTAAGGTTAAGTGCCCAAGAAGCAGAAATGCTCCGGATTTTTTCTGCATCTCCCTGGCAGGAAAAACGCATGCGGATTTTACATGCGTTTTTCCTGCCAGGTAGAAGCGTTTGTGAAGCGCTTTTGCATGCATTTCCGCATGCGGGTTGTAAAGCGCTTTTCCAAGCGATTTTAGCATCACTTGGAAAAGTGCTTGACAACTTAGTCACACTATATAAATCCATGCCGGTTGCAAGCGGCATGGATTTATATAGTGTGACCAAGTATTGATGCTGCAAATGTAGCATCAATAGTAAAAAAAGAATAAAATGGTGAAAAATAAAAAAAAAACATTATACTCACCTTCCAATGGCCCCTGGTCTCCTTCTCCGGTGTCTTTGACGGCTCTCAGTGGTGTAAAAGGACCTTCCATGACGTCATTTAGTCATGTGACAGGTCACGCGACCGCCGACGTCAGCGGTCGCGTGACCTGTCACAAGACTAAATGACGTCATGGAAGGTCCTTTTACACCACCGTGAGCCACCGAAGACACCGGACGCACCGTACAGGAGACCGGGGGCCATCAGAAGGTGAGTATAATGTTTTTTCTAATTTTAATTCTTTTTTAACTACAGGTGCTATGGTACCCATGTTAGAACTCTCCTGTTAGGTTTTTTCTATCTTGCTGGTCACATGACCTTTTTTGCCTATTTAATCCTGCTCCGCCCTCCAGGCCTTGCTGGACTTCATTGTAATTTCTACTCTTAAGCTAGCCTGGTGCTTAGTTACCGTTCTCAGTCAGTTTAGCTAGGTCTTCGGACCTTTACGTTCTATGTTGTGTGTTTGACTTTTACTGCTACAATCTCTGCTAGGAGGTGTCCAACTTTATCCCAGTCCCTAGTTCTTGTAGGGATCCCTCCCTTGCATCTATAGGTCTTCGTACAGACTAGCCGAGGACTTTAGCGGGTCTGATCCCAGGATCAGGTTCCCCGTTACATCGTAGGGATCCAGTTTAGTTCTATTGTAGGGACAGATCTCCTGTCTTTCCTTAGTGCTTGTAGCAGATCATAACAGTAAGTCCAGCCCAAAAATATCTCTAAGGAAAGACCTCCAGTTTCCATCATGGTGTCGGTTCAGGATTTAGCTCAACGCCTGCAGGGACTCTCTCTGGAGGTGGCCGACCTCCAACAACACGTGAGTAGCTGTTCTGGAGCACATTTTGTGGAGCCAAAGGTACGTTTGCCTGATTTATTTTTTGGTGATCAGCAAGAGTTTTTTTCCTTTAAAAATGCTTGTTTGTTGTATTTTCGTTTGAGACTCAGATCCTCTGGTGATGAATCACAGCGCATAGGGTTCATAATGTCACTTTTGCGCAAAGAACCTCAGGGATGGGCCTTTTCTCTCCAACCTAGTGATCCATGCTTTAGATCAGTGGATAGTTTTTTTTCTGCTTTGGGTTTGATGTATGATGATCCTGATTGTGTCTCATCAGCTGAGACTGAATTGAGACGTTTGAGGCAGGAATCAGGTAATGTGGAAAAATATTGTTCTCACTTCCGTCGGTGGTCTGCCCAGGTGGGGTGGAACGATTCAGCTTTGAAAAGTTTGTTTCTTGCGGGGCTAGGTGAAAGGGTTAAGGATTTGCTGATTACTTATTCCACACCTGGAAACTTGCAGGAGGCAATGCAATTAGCTATATGGGTGGACAGGAGACTGCGTGCAAGGGTTAATGAGAGTAAATCCTCTGCCATGTCAGCTCCTAGTCTTGAGAGGGTCTGTAATGACATTGGAGAGCCGATGGAGATTGGGGCGATGGCACCCCGCTCTCAGGAAAAAGACCGCAGATCTTCTGAAGGTTTGTGCTTTTATTGAGGGAAATCTGACCATTTTATTAAGAACTGTGTGCTTCGTATGAACAAAGAAAAAAAAAGGTCAGTTACGCCCGTATTGCCTGTTTAAATACTAAGGGGGTATTTCTTTCTGCTACTACTGCTGCTCAGGAAGAATTAATTGAATTTCGGATATTTGTGGATTGTGATTCTACTCTGAATGTGATTGATGGGGGATTCTTGGAAAAACTTAAATTAAAACCCAAACCTTTGTCATCCCCTATTGCTGTGGTTTCTGTCGATGGCTCCCCCCTGAAGAGTGTTACTCACAAGGTCTGTGAATTTCCACTCACTATTAATGGTATTCACCAAGAAAATTTGGATTTGGTAGTATTAAATAATTTGCCTTCTCCAGTAGTTTTGGGGTTACCCTGGTTAAAATTGCACAATCCTGTACTGGATTGGTCTACCAATGAAATTAAGTCCTGGAGCCCTAAGTGTTATGACAAGTGTTGTAACGGACGTATTGCTGTGGTGGAAAAAGGGGAATTACCTGTACCTATTCAGGATTTTTGGAGAGTTTTTTCTGAGGAGGAGTCACAAATTTTGCCTCCCCATAGAGACTACGATTGTACCATTGAATTTGTCCCTGGAGCGACTCTTCCTAAAAGTCGTTTATTTAATCTTACTATTCCTGAGAGAAAGGCTTTGGAGGAATACATACAGACAAGCTTGGCCGCCGGTCACATTAGGCCTTCCAAGTCTCCTGTGGCTGTTGGATTTTTTTAGTTAAAAAAAAGGACGGCGGTTTACGTCCTTGTCTGGATTTTCGTGAGATTAATAAAATTACTGTACGCAATCCTTACCCACTGCCATTGATTCCTGATTTGTTTAACCAGTTAGTGGGGGCCAAGTGGTTCTCTAAAATTGATCTCCGGGGGGCATACAATTTGTTGTGCATGAAGGAGGGTGATGAATGGAAGACAGCTTTTAACACTCCTGTAGGTCATTTTGAGAATCTGGTTATGCCTTTTGGTTTTACCAATGCTCCAGCATTTTTTCAGAATCTTATTAATGACATCCTTAGACCTTTGATCGGCAAAAATGTGGTTGTGTATTTGGATGACATTTTGATTTATTCACCAGATCTGGAGTCTCATTGGCGGAGCGTACGTGAGGTATTACAGTTATTAATTGACAATTCGCTTTTTGCTAAGCTGGAGAAATGTGAGTTTGCTGTACAGAGAATTAGTTTTTTGGGCTACATTATCTCCAGCGAGGGCTTTGAGATGGACCCTGTGAAGGTTCAGGCGGTTCAGGAATGGCCTAGGCCTATTGGTTTGAAATCGATACAGAGGTTTTTGGGTTTCGCCAATTATTACAGAAAATTCATTAAAAATTTTTCTATTATTGTCAAACCACTGACCGATCTCACCAGGAAAGGTGCTAATGCGGTTCAGTGGACTACTGAGGCCATTGAAGCTTTTGTGTTTCTAAAGGAGAGGTTCAGCTCTGCTCCCATCCTTATGCAGCCTGATGTGACTAAGCCGTTTTTGGTTGAGGTTGATGCTTCTTCGGTGGGGGTCGGTGCGGTGTTGTCTCAGAAAAACAAGGATGGAGCACATCCCTGTGCTTTTTTTTCAAAAAAATTTTCTGAGACTGAACTTAATTACGATATTGGTAATCGGGAATTGCTGGCTATTAAACTCGCATTTGAACACTGGCGTCATCTCTTGGAAGGTGCTGAATTTCCCATTCAGGTTTTCACTGATCATAAAAATCTGATCTATCTTGATGCTGCCAAGCGCTTGAATGCCCGTCAGGCTAGGTGGGCACTTTTTTTCTCGCGGTTTAATTTTTCCGTTACTTACATCCCGGGTACCAAGAATGTTAAAGCTGATGCTTTGTCTCGCAGCTTTTCTCCCATGGTCTGTGCTGAGGAGGAGGGGAGCATTTTACAAGAAGGTGTTGTGATTGCTGCATTGGACTCCGTTTTGGAAGATGAGATTCTTAAAGCACAGGAGAATGCCCCATCTAACACTCCCCATGGGAGGTTGTTTGTGCCTAGGACCTTTAGGAGAGATTTGTTTGTTGAGTGTCATGAGTCTCGGTTGGCAGGTCATCCAGGAATTTCTGAGACCAAGAGACTTGTGGGTCGCAGTTTTTGGTGGCCTGGATGGCAGAAGGAAGTCATTAAGTGGGTGCGTCAATGTACGGTGTGTGCTAGATCTAAGTCTTCACATACTCCTGCAGCGGGGTTGCTTTGCCCTCTGGAGGTTCCTAGTGCACCTTGGACACATCTGGCTATGGACTTTATTACTGACCTTCCCCCCTCTGAGGGTTTCACAGTCATCTTGGTGGTCGTGGACCGTTTTAGCAAGATGTGTCACTTGGTTCCTTTCATCAAACTGCCCTGCGCTAAGACACTCGCTAAGGCCTATGTCAAGGAAATTGTCAGACTACATGGCGTTCCTACTGACATTGTTTCGGATAGGGGACCTCAGTTCGTGGCTCGTTTTTGGCGTGCTTTTTGTGACAGGTTGGGAGTTCATTTGTCGTTTTCATCCGGATATCATCCTGAGTCTAATGGCCAGACAGAAAGGAAGAATCAGGATGTTGAGCAGTTCTTGCGTTGTTTTGTGGCAGACAGTCAGGAGGGGTGGTCTGAGTTTCTGCCACTTGCTGAGTTTGCTCTTAACAACCATACATCCTCTTCTGCTGGTTGTTCGCCTTTTTTTTGTTGTTCTGGGAGACATCCGTCTTTTGGGTCATTCTCCAAATTGGTATCGGCTGTGCCTGAGGAGGAGAGTTTTTCCGGTGATTTGGAGAGAGTTTGGACGGGTGTGCGTGGTAATCTTCAGGAGGCTAACAAAAAATCTAAGAGGTACTTTTGTGAGGGTCGTGATGACATTCCACTCGTCCTCCAGGCACTCCAAATTAAGGCTATGAGCATGGGTCAACCATTCAAAGAATGAGTCAGACAACAAGCTGGTTCAAACTCAGAGCACGCTCAAAAGACTACTACAGACAACGTTCTCAGCAATGTTCTGTGTTTATTTTTTACATGCACAAACCTAAATACACTACATAATGGGAGGGGAAAGGGGTTGTCCGGAGCGGGGTAAGCCATGAAAGTCCAGTGTCTGACCACTCCTGATTGGTCCACATCTCCTTATCTCAGTCTCTGGGCAGATATTGCAGCCGTCAGCTTATAATCTTGTTTCGTTTCTCTGAAATAAGTCTTGGCAACACTGGAACTGTCTTAGTTTAAGTTTCGATTTGAGTAATACGTAGCAAGGAAAGCTTATTGTTATAAGACACAAAATGGTGGTTAGTACATAAGCAAAGCGTATAAAAGTATAAAAGTAGAGAAAATATATATATATACTTTTTTACCCTGACATTCCCCCCTAAACACTAAGCTTTCCCTTGCTTCGGGGCCTTTGAGACTGTCCATGTGTGGGGAGAGGGGAGGTGGATTTCTTCACCCAATCATCTTAGAAGCTGCCCCCTTATGGGGCGCCCCCGAACAATTGAGCCCTACCCTAAATGACACATGGAGTTCTCCCAACTGATCCTAAACTAAATCTTTCAGTTGGACTCTGTCATGGGGGGTCTGGTCAGGCTTGTTCAAAGGAGTGTATTTCTCCATATCTTCCTTACTGGTATCATCATGTAACAGAGATGTGGTTTCTTGATTCAGAAAGGTCCCGGAGGTTGGGACGGCATTGGTTATAGCTTTCCTGTATAAGGGGACTATGCAGCATAGGACCACCAGGCCCAATACTAGTAGACCTCCTATCACTAAACAAGCTTGTTGGAAGAATCCCTTGACCCCTCCCAACCATCCTGAGAAGAAGGAGGTATCTACCCCTGCATTTGTCTTTACTTCTTCTGCCAGTCTTGTTATCCTTCGAAGAGCTACTACGGTTTTTCCATTCACTCCTGAGTTCTGAGGAATGTATGTGCAGCATTCCTCCCCTATCATTCCACATACTCCACCTTTCTCAGCAAGAATCATATCTATTGCCAATCTATTTTGAAGAGTCATTCTTGTATTGGGTCCTAGTTCCTCAACTATGCCCTGGAAGGCATCTCTGCTGTAATTTATAAATCTTTGCTCAGTGTAATAGACATAATTTATCCAGTCTACATTTCTATTTATCTGTATGGTTGGAATGAGAGAAAGAAAACCCGCTACCACTTGATTCTGGGCCTTGTACTCGTCTGGGACCCCCCTCGGGACCCCTATAGAATCTATATAGACCTTAGGGTCCTCAGCATAACCGGAATGTAATTGCTCTAAACTTCTTTTCCGTCGGGACTCCTTGGGGATTGGGTCTGTGGGATCCCAGGGCAGAATTCTAAACTGCATGGCTAATTTTACTAGGGTACATTGTCCGGTCCAGGTGGTCGGAAGTCTGGACCTGAGTCGTCCGTCCCCACAGAGCCAATAAACATCATATATATACCTGGAGTGATTGCTTAACAGGTTAGTGTCTACAGTCTCGTTAGTCTGACAGAAGCCGTCTTCAAAGATTCCTAGAGAAGGACCGGTGGAATTATCAGGGGAATAACAAGTGTAGTTATCTTTGGTTATTATTATATCACCCGGGGTTCGAATTTTAGCCTTGGAGCTAACCAGGGGAATATATTCAGGACAGGAGCTACCTTTTAGTTTTTTCAGCAATCCCAATAAACAGAGGGTGCTATTATTGTCAGCAGGGAAAGCATGGGTGTACAGATGAGTATTAGCGGCTGCACAAGCTACACAGCCTTCAGATATATTTTGGGCTCGGACGTTATACCGTACCCATTCTAACCATAGATTCTTCCGAGGATTCACTTGAGTCTCCATGGAAAAAACATCCTCCCATTTGAGTCTCGGGATTGGGATTACTTCTGTCAGAATTCTTTGTAACGCCTCCCCCCCCATGGGCAGACGTGCAAGGGGGGGGGGCCTGCGTGGGTTTTGTTTTTATATCTTTCAACTCTATTATTCCTTGTTTGGGATTTATGAAGCCATTGTAACTGCTTAAAACATATTTTCCTAAATCTCCCGACTGGGGGTTTTCTAAATTCAAATATAAGGGGAAACACTTCTTATCCCATGAGCATTTCGGCTTGTGCGGTGGTCGCTCCTTGTTTATAAACCCCATGCTTAAAGTCATTCGAGTCAATAGAGACCTCCCCTCTCTATCCTTACTGTTTATAGCTTCCTTTGGTTTGTATCCCCAGTCCGTGTCTCCCGTGTTCCACCCCACATCTGACCAATAGTAGCAGTATTCATTTCCCGGACGGGTTACACAGAGATAGAATGTTCCTCGGGCATAGGCATCATACGAGTTCCAGGTCATTTCAGCACAATTTACTGTATTACAAAAGTCAAATTGATAAGTCTGGGTCTTTGCTTCAGTATCCACCCAGAAGGTGGTGGCCGCCCAGCTCGGGACGGGCAGTAGGCACATGGAAAGGATATGGAAAAAAGTGACCATCTTCTATGGGCTCGTTCTATCTTGCTTGCAATGGGAAGCGTGGATCCAAGTGCCTTTTCCTTCGAGTTTCAGAGCCGTCGGGGTGGTGAGAAGCACAGTGTACGGTCCCTCGAACCGCGGCTGGAGGCAGTCTTTCCGGACAAACTTTTTCACATACACCAGATCGCCTGGGATGAAATCATGTACTGCATCACCTGTAGATTCTGGGAGAGAAGCAGATACTGTAGAGCGGGTGTTAGTCAATTCTCTAGACAGAGCAATCACAAATTTTACCACTCTATCATTTGTTTCGGACAATTCTTGGGGCCTAATCTCTCCTATCTTGGGCGGGGCCCCAAACAGAATTTCGTAGGGAGTTAGCCCATGTTTAGCTTGTGGGGTGTGTCTGATATGATACAGTACTATGGGGAGTAGGTCGGGCCAGGGGAGGGGATGATCTTGGGTCATTTTCAAGAGCTGGGTCTTGAGTGTGGAGTTCATCCTTTCCACTTTGCCTGAACTGGCAGGATGGTATGGAGTGTGGAGGCCCAAATCTGTTCCCAACATGTTCCAGAGTTCTTTGTAGATATTTGCTGTGAAAGCTGGTCCTTGGTCCGATTCTATAACTTGGGGAACTCCAAATCTGCAGGCAATTTCGGTGATCAGTTTCTTGGCTGTGACTTTAGCAGTCATGTTGACAACCGGGTAGGCCTCGGGCCAGGCTGAGAACATATCCACGGCTACCAAAACGTACTCGTATTTTCCTGCTTTAGGCATTTGGATATGGTCGACTTGTATTCTCTGCCAAGGGTAGTCTGGTTTAGCCAGGTGTTGAAGAGGGACCCGTGCCGTACACGTTGGGTTGCAGGTAGTGCAGACAGAGCAGGATTTTGAGTACGCAGTCACAGTGGAAGAGATTCCGGGTGCAAAGTACAGTTTCTTGATACATGCTGCCACAGCTGAGTACATGCGTCTAGGCAAGCAAGGCTTCCCATCCACTTGGTAAAGAGTCGAGTTGACCTTTGAATCTTTGCGACCTGCCAGCACGGCTCCTGCCGCTTTCCATTGCTTGACTTCTTCAGTGGGGGTCTTCCTTTGTTCCTCACACAATTTTTCTTCAGGCATCCTGACCCCCCTGGATTCCACTCGTGTCTCCGCTGGACTTGTATGATCTTCCGCCGGCTGTTCTTTGGCTCTTGCTCTAGTGAGCGCCACAGCTACGGTTTGCAGGGTCTCCCCTATCTCTTCTTCCTTTTCCTGCCACTTTGATGACACATTCTCCACTGCTGCAGTCTTGGCTGCTTGGTCAGCTAGGTGGTTGCCCCTGGCTTCTCTGGATTCTAGTCTTCCATGAGCCTTGACCTTGATAACAGCAACCTGAATGGGTAGTTCCAGGGCCTTCATTAGGGCCTTAATCCATGAGACATGTTTCACTGGTGTACCTGCAGCTGTGATGAATCCTCTAGACTTCCACAAGAGTCCAGAATCATTGCAAATTCCATGTCCATACCTGGAATCGGTATATATATATTCGTCTTTGTTCCTGCTGCCAGGTGGCAGGCCTCTGTGAGAGCCACAAGTTCAGCTTCTTGTGCAGACATGTATGGTGGTAGAGCTTCAGCCTTGAGGACTGTTAGGTCTGTTGTGACAGCATATCCCGTGTGGAACTTCCCTTGAGGGTCTGCGAGCGGGATCCATCAGTCCATAGGTGCAAGGCAGGGTCTGCGAGCGGATGTGCCACCATATTCTCTGGAGCAGAAGTCTCTTCCTGCAAAATTTTTATACAATCATGAGGTTCCACCAATGGACCTTCACCCTCTTCACCTTCCCCCCTAGAAGGTGGAAGCAAAGTGGCAGAGTTGATAGTCAGACATCTGGTAAATGTTATATTGGAGGGCAACAATAGGGAACACTGCAGCCGCAGGTGTCTTTGGTTGGTGAGATGTTTCGGAGATGTTTGTTGCAGAACAGCCGAGAGATCATGGCCAGCCTGTATAACTAGATCATGTCCAAGGACGATATCAGCTGACTTGTCAAGGAGAATGTGAGCAGCGTGGACCGCCTTAAGGCACGTGGGGGCAGTTCGGGCGACAGGGTCCAGGCGGGCTGAGTAGTAGCCCAAAGGCCGATACTTATGATCATAACGTTGTGCTAGAACTCCAGAGGCATGACCTTCCGATTCCGAGACAAAAAGGTGAAATGGCTGAGTATAGTCTGGTAAGCCCAAGGCCGGGGCAGAGACAACAGCCTGTTTAAGGTGGTCAAAACATAGTCTGTGTTGATGAGAAACACGTGGATCTTCGGCATGAAGCCAAACTGAGCCTTCATTCTTGAGACAGTCGTACAGAGGTTGCATGAGCTTTGAGGCATCAGGGATCCATTGCCTGCAGTAAGTGATGAGGCCAAGGAAAGTCTGCATAGCGGAATAGGTGGTTGGGAAGGTGATATCCATGATGGCTTGCTTTCTTTCTTCAGTCAGATGTCTAGCACCTTGTGAAATACAATGTCCGAGGAAAATGACCTTGGGCAGACACCATTGGACTTTGCCTTTCGAGACTTTACAGTTAGCTGAGTGAAGAAACCAGAGAAGGGATGCTGACATCTCTGGCAAATTTTCTTCAGTGCCACAAAGTAAAAGATCATCCACATACTGTAGAAGGGTGACCTGAGGGTTCTCTTGAACCCATGGCTCCAGAATAGACTTCATAGAATGAGTGAATTGGTTAGGAGAGTTCTGGGCTCCTTGTGGAGTCCTGGTCCATGTAAACTGTGCTCCTTGAAAGGTGAAGGCAAAAAGAAACCATGAATCTTCATGTAAGGGTATACTGAAGAAGGCGTTGGCCAGATCTAACACCGTAAACAAAGTGGCCGTTGGAGGCAGCTGAGACAAGAGGGTGTTTGGGTTAGGTACCACTGGAGTTTCTAAAATGGTAGCTGCATTGACGGCTCTGAGATCCTGAACCAACTGGTATCTTGGAGACTCTCCCGGAACGGTTTTCTTTTTTACAGGAAAGAGGGGTGTATTGCATGGAGATACACATCTGACAAGGACTCCTGATTCCAGGAGGGAAGCGATTTGGGTACCCAAGCTTTGTTCTTGTGCAGCCTTGAGGGGGTATTGTGGCAACCGTGGGAACCTGTGTCCAGGCTTGAGGTGTACTCGGACCGGGGGAACCTGCAGGAGGCCGACGTCCTCTGGCCCACTGGACCACAGAGAGTGAGGGAACTGTGAGGTATCAAGAAGAGTGTGAGGTTGTATGGTCATCATCATGAGAGGGAAGGCTTTAAGAACACAGCGGTCTTCAGTCCCTTGTTCGGAATGAGGGTCCCGCAAAAGAAGCTCCATACCATGGTTTCCGAAGGTAATTGTTGCCTTCATCCGCTCTAAGAGATCGGCTCCCAACAGGTTGACAGGGCAAGTTTCAGAGACCAAGAATCTTGTGAGTACTCCGGTGAACGGTCCTGCAGACACAGGGACTGTGAGTGGAGAGGAAATATGTTGGCCTTCCACCCCAACACAGGTAGGGTAATCGGTGATAGGGATACAGAAGGAGGGAGCTGTGCAGAGGAAATGACAGATGTGGCCGCCCCAGTGTCCACCAGGAACTCCAGTGGTTGATGGTCCACCTGTAAAGTGACAGTCCCACAGGCGGCCGTGAGATGCGTAGCCGGGAAAGTGGACACTGGTTGACCGAGCCGTCATTGGCGTGGATGAGATGGTTCACGGGAAGGTCCATGGTTGTGTGGACCGTCACGGAACGACCGGTCATGGTACTGTCTGCGGGTTGGACAGTCTCTGAGGATGTGGTCAAGGCTACCACACTCCCAACACAACATTCGTCCTTCAGAATCACGAGATTGTCTTCTGTTTCTAGATGGTCCCTTGTCATCTCTTCTGTCTTGTTTTCTATATGTGGGAGGAGTATTATCACCTGTGCCTTTAACCATTACCCACTTGATTCCATGTTGGTTGCCAGGGGGTGGGTAGCTTTCTTGAGCTTGATATACCATGGCAGGAGCGGTTTTCTTCTTTGGTTTAGTATCCTTTTTCATTTTTAGCATTGATTTTTGGAAAGCTTTAACGATGTCCACCGCGTCGTTGAAAGAAGAGGAACGAATCTCAGGCCGTACTCTCAGGACTTCATCTCTGAGAGCGTCTTGTAGGCCATCTACTAGGGCCTGAACCAACAGGGCGGCCTGCGTCTTGACGTGAGGACTGTATCCGAGATCCTCAAAATGCATGCTGAGTCTTGCAGCATATCTTTCCACAGATTCATCAGGGTCTTGTTGAACATCTTGTACAGACCCAGCTTGATCTGACAAGCGATCCTGAGCCCAGGCCTTTAACTGTTTCATGTATTCTAGGCCGGATTCATACGTACTAAGGGATCCTGCTTTTGTGGAATCCATGGCCTTTTCGATAGTAGGCAAGAAATATTCCTTGGCCTTCACAGATGTGATACCTGCCAAATCAGCCCAGGTTGCACCATAAATGGCTCTGGTTGTGTCCAAGCGTCTAGCATACTGCATGGGAGATTTATCGGGATCAGGAAGCTTTGAGACCAGAGTGTCTACTTGTACTGGGGTAAAGGGTTGATATTTGATCATCCCTAAAGGTCCAGGAACTTGTTGAGGACCGGGCAGCGTCGCTTGTTCCTTGGTGGTGTTTGGGGTGGCCGCTAGGGAGGATTCTTCAGGCAACAGAACCGCATTGGGAATCGGTGTCGGGGAGGAGGTTGCCACTAGTAGCTCAAGGGCCAAAGGCATAGCAACATGAACTGCTGGACTACGGACACAGACAATGCGTATCGAGTCCAATCCATGAGGGAGGGTCTCTATGCCTTCCTTGAGGGCCAGTACGTGTTCCTCCATGCACGGCCCGAGTGGGTAGCCGAAAATTCCAGAAGATATGAGTGGTATCGCTAAAGTGCGTCTGGGCATATCCTGATGAGTCAATTTTCCTGCATGAAGGAGTACTGAACGGATGGTAGATGCGAGAGTGGAACGTGACTCTTCAGGGTTCCGGGAGTCATAAATAGGACCCACTGCATGTATGATGACATCAGCGGGCAGTCTACCCGCACGGGTGACTAAGGTCTGGCCTTGTGAAAGCTCTCCGTTTTCGGCTAAGTGAGCCTGGCATTCTGCAGCCAGAGTAGAACCAGCAGCAAGGGAAATTTTGCGAGCCAATCCTCCAACATGGCTCATACAGGTGTTTGCAGGGTTGACTATGGCCCCCACCCGATGTGTAAGGATGTCACCATAGCCTATTGACAGAGTGACAGGGCGTCCTGATGGGTCTACTAGATTACGGGAGCGGCAGGGGTCCCAAACTTCTGAGAGGCTGGGGGGTGGTGTTCTTTCAGCAGTTGCTTGGAGCAAGGGCCGGAGTACGGGTAATGGATGTGGGGTGGAGGATGCCATAGGAGACGTATGGGGTAAAGGAGGGGGGGCTGGAGTATCTTGAGCCCATCCCTCATCTGGCTCCGTATCGTCTTGAGTAACAGTATGTTGGCGGAGGGAGAGCAGTCTGGCCTGAAATTCTGGGGAGTTGAGGAGGATATCCCCAGGGTTGTGGGTGACTCCCATAGGAAACAGGGGAAGCGTCTCAGCATCGTGGACTGGAGCAGAGGGTGTCACATTAGTTTCAGATGGGTGCTCTGGGACTGCGGGCTTTTCCACCTGTGCTGGTGGCTGGTAATATGCACCGGACGGATCTAGTAGTGGATATAGGCCGGATTGGGGCTTTCCGGGCCTCCCACAACAAGTAAGAGGTGTAGCAAGATGGCCGTGGGAGGGAGGAGTTAGAGTGGGAGTGGGAATGTTCTTGGAGACAGGAAAAGGTGTAGTAAGATGGCCGTTGGAGGGAGGAGTTAGAGTGGGAGTGGGAATGTTCTTGGAGGTAGGCTGGGCATCGTGCCATGGGCGGCCCGCCCCACAGACACAGCAGAACTCCGCCCAGGGTGGGTTTTGCTCTCCACACCCCCGACACGTCCATCCCTCCGGTGATTTGTTGTTGGCACCATTATAGGGCGGTGGCTGAGGGCTCGGTGTAGTGACAGGCATCAAAGGTGCAACGGCCATTTTGGGGGCACATAACAAATCACAGTCTGCAGCTTTCATGTATCCGAACAAAGGCTCGGCATTCTCTGTCTCCCCCACACCATCTACCTCTTTCCAGCCTTCAGACTTCAAATCACTCGCTACTCTAAGATGTGCTTGAGCCTGGTGCAGAAGTCCTCACCCAGCTTTCCCAATTTCTGTGTAACATATTCTTTCTACACTGAAAACTAAAGCCTGCCTGTACTGGATAAGCTTATCATGTTATACAAATTCCTAACATTCTTCTTGCCTTCTTGCCTTCCCGTAACTCCACTAATTGGCTTAACTCCCACAGCAGCATTCCGCAACTTACGAGATCTTTCAAATTTGAATATACGCAACATTTTCTTATAGAATGCAATGATCTGTCGCGACTCAGATCACTGGTGCAGTCTACAGGTCGCCACCCGTCAGTGTAGAGTACTCCTCAATACACTGATAAGACAGAGAGACCCCTCATCTATCCCTTTTTCCTAACCTTGAATGGCGACTTTACAGTACGACTCACCACGGCACCCTGACTGACAGCAGAACCCCTCCTTATGAGGTTTCTCTGTATAAGACGAAGAGTACACCTCAGTCCGTCATGGACCCTGACAGCAGACCACCTCCTTATGAGGTTTCTCTGTATAAGACGAAGAGTACACCTCAATTCGTCACAGATTCTGACAGCACAACACCTCCTTATGAGGTTTCTCTGTATAAGACGAAGAGTACACCTCAATTCGTCACAGATTCTGACAGCACAACACCTCCTTATGAGGTTTCTCTGTATAAGACGAAGAGTACACCCCAATTCGTCACAGATTCTGACAGCACAACACCTCCTTATGAGGTTTCTCTGTATAAGACGAAGAGTACACCTCAATTCGTCACAGATTCTTTCTCCCTTACACTACAATTCAGGAATGCTTTGAAACCTCGATTATCAGTCACGGGAGGCAGCTATCTAAAGAGAGTTCAGTGACCGGAGGAGGAGGAGATGGTGTTCACACGAGCACGCGCAGGCATGCGACGTCACTCGTTTTAACACTTGCTGGTTCAGGACGTGGTGCGGGACTCACCACTCGACCGGTCACCCACCCAGATCCAACCTGACAGCCCCACAGAAACCGCTGCGGCTGACACACAGGCAAGTGAAACATATATATTATATATATGTCAACTTACCGTGTTCGATGGAGGTTGATCAGGCCTCAAATTCAGCCACCGCGGTCACCACCAGGGAAGTCAGCAATATGGGTCCGGGAGGGCGTCGTACCGCTAGCCACGCCCCACGTTGGGCGCCATTTGTGAGGGTCGTGCTCCACTCGTCCTCCAGTCACTCCAAATTAAGGCTATGAGCATGGGTCAACCATTCAAAGAATGAGTCAGACAACAAGCTGGTTCAAACTCAGAAGCACGCTCAAAAGACTACTACAGACAACGTTCTCAGCAATGTTCTGTGTTTATTTTTTACATGCACAAACCTAAATACACTACATAATGGGAGGGGAAAGGGGTTGTCCGGAGCGGGGTAAGCCATGAAAGTCCAGTGTCTGACCACTCCTGATTGGTCCACATCTCCTTATCTCAGTCTCTGGGCAGATATTGCAGCCGTCAGCTTATAATCTTGTTTCGTTTCTCTGAAATAAGTCTTGGCAACACTGGAACTGTCTTAGTTTAAGTTTCGATTTGAGTAATACGTAGCAAGGAAAGCTTATTGTTATAAGACACAAAATGGTGGTTAGTACATAAGCAAAGCGTATAAAAGTATAAAAGTAGAGAAAATATATATATATACTTTTTTACCCTGACATTTTGATAGGAAACGGCAAGAGGTTTTGTTTGCTATTGGTGACATGGTTTGGTTGTCCTCTAAGAATCTGCGGTTGAGGATTCCTTCTAAAAAATTGGGTCCCAAGTTTGTAGGGCCCTTTAAGGTGCTTCAGGTAGTTAACCAATCTGCTGTTAGGTTGGAGGTTCCTACCTCCTGGAAGATTAATCCGGTGTTTCATGTTTCTCTGTTGAAAAGAGCTTATGTGTCGGATGGAGACGCCTCTGCCACTGTTCCTCCGGTGGTGGAGGACGGGGAATACGAAATTTCCCGCATCCTTAATTCTAGACGGTATAGAGGGAGTTTGCAGTATCTCGTCACTTGGAAGGGTTTCGGACCCGAGGATAACTCATGGGTGAGGGCAGATGATGTTTCTGCTTGCAGACTTGTCAGAGCGTTTCACAAGAGGTTTCCTGATAAGCCTGGGCCTAGGGGATCCGGAGGATCCTCATAGAAGAGGGGGTACTGTTAGTACTCTCCTGTTAGGTTTTTTCTATCTTGCTGGTCACATGACCTTTTTTGCCTATTTAATCCTGCTCCGCCCTCCTGGCCTTGCTGGACTTCATTGTAATTTCTACTGTTAAGCTAGCCTGGTGCTTAGTTACTGTTCTCAGTCAGTTTAGCTAGGTCTTCGGACCTTTATGTTCTATGTTGTGTGTTTGTCTTTTACTGCTGCAATCTCTGCTAGGAGGTGTCCAACTTTATCCCAGTCCCTAGTTCTTGTAGGGATCCCTCACTTGCATCTATAGGTCTTCGTACAGACTAGCCGAGGACTTTAGCGGGTCTGATCGCAGGATCAGGTTCCCCGTTACATCGTAGGGATCTAGCTTAGTTCTATTGTAGGGACAGATCTCCTTTCTTTCCTTAGTGCTTGTAGCAGATCATAACAACCCGGGTCTGGAGGAGAGTCTCCTCTTCTCCAGACCCAGGTACCATCCGCGCATTGAATCGATTAATATCCGCATGTGTGCATGCACTCATGCGGATATTATGCTATTCAATGCAAGTCAATGGCGGCAATTATGCCACGCAGCATGTGCTCAGCATTATCTTTGGGGACCATGGGAGACGTATTACCAAGCGTTTTTAAGCGCTTTCGTTGCGGAAATTCCACGGCGAAAACGTTTTAAAAACGCATCGTGGGCACGCAGCCTAAGTCTTGCGGCAAGACTCGTTAAATGGTTGATATTGAATTTTAAGATTGCTACTTCCAATAGATGGTGCTAGAATTTTAAGTCCTCTTAACTCCTTTACAATGTGGTACGTAATAGTACGCACCATGTCTTAACCCCCGGTTCAGTGCAGGCTCCGGCGCTGAGCCCGCATTAAACCAGGCACATGTCAGCTGATTTATACAGCTGACATGTGTCCACAACAGCCGCAGGTGGAATCGCAATCCACCTGCGGATGTTAACTAGTTAAATGCCACTGTCAATCTCTCACAGCGGCATTTAACAGTGCCACGCCGGAAGCGCGACACTTACCCCATGCATCGGTGACCTCGTCACATGATCGCGGGTAACTGATGGGTTGGCATGACAACTCGGGGTCTGCAGCAGACCCCTGTGGTTGTCATGTCCAGATTGCTATGAGCGCCCCAGTGGTCGGCGCTCATAGCAAGTGAGCAAATCTGCTACATACAGGCGATGAGCAGATCGCCTGTATGTAGCAGAGCCGATCAGGCAAGTGCTGCATCTAGTCTCCCATGGAGACTATTGAAGCAAGCAGAAAGTAAAAAATAATGTTTTTAAAAATATAAAAAAATAAAAAATATATAAAAGTTTAAATCACCCCCTTTCACCCCATTCAAAATAAAAATAAAGCAATGAAAAAAAAACCCCACATACACATATTTGGTATCATCGCATTCAGAATCGCCCGATCTATCAATATAAAAAAAGAATTAATCCGATCGGTAAACGGCGTAACGAGAAAAAATTCTAAACGCTAGAATTAAGTTTTATTGGTCGCCGCAACATTGCAATAAAATGCAATATCAGGCGATCAAAACATCGGATATACCCCAAAATGATATCAATAATCATGTCAGCTTTGTGCACAAAAAATAAGCCCTCACCCGGCCCCAGATCACAAAAAATGGAGACGCTACGGGTCTTGGAAAATGGCGCCATTTTTTTTAGCAAACTTTGGATTTTTTTTTCACCACTTAAATAAAAAACAACCTATACATGTTTGTTGTCTATGAACTAGTAATGACCTGGAGAATAATAATGGCAGGTCAGTTTTGTCGTTCAGTGAACGTGGTAAAAAAACAAACAAAAAACATCTGTAGAAATGCACTTTTTTTACAATTTCACCGCACTTGGAATTTTTTTCCTGTTTTCCAGTACACGATATGGTAAAACCAGTAATGTTGTTCAAAAGTACAACTCGTCCCGCAAAAAATAAGCCCTCACACGGCCATATTGACATATTGACCGAAAAATAAAAAAGTTATGGCTCAGGGAACAAGGGGAGCAAAAAACGAAAATGCAAAAACTGAATATGCTCCGGTCATTCAGGGGTTAATCTCTGAAGAGTTTTTTTTTTTTGCTTACTAACATGGAAAAAAATGATCATGTGTTTTGGAAACACCTTCTCAAATTATAGTACCCCCAGCAAAAGTTAGTTTTGTTGCTGGGAAACATCAATAATTTGTTTCATGAAATATGACTGGAAGGGCAATGCTAAGGTTGCCCATATACCATATCTATTATGAGAAAGTAGTCCAATCTCATGTGAATGGGGGCGTTTCAGATCGCCAGCTGATATCAGGGGAAAGAAGGATTCTTCATTTCTACTGGAGATAACCATCTGCTACATGTATCTAGCAGTGGCTTATTCCCCTCTCCCCATTGAAAACACAAGTGACTCGCCCCCTGGGCCATGGGGCACTCGGAACCGGGCTTCAGTGTGATGATGGGGGTAGTAGTGGCAACCCGATCCCGTGGCTCAGGGTGGTCAGACCAAATGCTGTGGCAGTGTATTTGTAGGTTTTGAATGTCCGACTACGCCACCCGTGGATTGCGGTCAGGGAGGGCCGCCGATGCAAGGCAGACCACTGAGGCTGATGTAGATATGCAGCACAGGGATAGGATAACTCCCCACGGGAAGAGTGTAGCCTCAGGGCAGTGTAATAGGATGTTGGGGGTGATGGTGCAGGCGCAGCAGAAATCACACAGAGTCCAATAATGCAGTCCAGGGTCTTTTACTGCAGATGTTATCACTGACCCACCAGGAGTACAGGGTAGGAATGGGCCTGGGTGTCTGAGGGCATTCGGGCGAGCCTCACTGGTCAGGGTGAGTGGGTAGGCCTACCGTTCCCTCTCTGCCCTTGCTGACTATCCCCCTTTTCGTGGTGTGATAGCCCACGTCACTGAGCTGGCCGTGTACTACGCCTGTATGGCTTGCGACTCGGGCCTTAGGTACCTGTTGCTTCTCTGTGCTGTACCGGTCCCTCTGTGTGGCGGAGCCTCCAGGCTTCTTAGGCCAAGGGACCTAAAATCCCTCGCAGGTCGGTTATCTGCTGCAGGGCTTGCAACCCTGACAGCCTCGGACCCCAGTGTCCGGTTGTGTAGTTCTCTCTCAGCCAGGACCGGCTCTCGTCGCCTCTGTCCCTGGCTTGTTGTTCCTACTTTGCCTCCCGGACTCCTCAGCTGCGGCTGACCTGTCCCTCTCCTCTGGGAGCCCTTCTAGATGCTTCAGAAGTGGGTCCTGGTCTCTCTAACCCTGCCCTCAGTTCCAGCTTTTATAGGGGCAGCCTGCTCCCCCTACTGGCCTGGGACAGGAGGTGCTGCATGCTAATGGTCCCTGACCAGAGAACCTCCCTCCTGCTCTCAGACACAGCCTTTAATATTTGTGGCATCCAGGCCTGGGGTGACACATTCCCCCCTAGTAAATTTTAGTACTCCGGGACTAAACAAGAAACCCAAATACAGGGTATAAATACATGACCAAAACACAACAGGGAAAGAAATAACAAACAACACCACATATTGAGTTCTTTAGGTCACAGTGTGGTCTGTGACCGGGTGTCCATATCACCAACAAAAGAAGAGGGTCACAGTATGATCCATGACCGGGTGTCCATTTCACCAACACAACGGGAGCCTTAACCAGGTGGGGGTCTGTCCTTGCCCCGAGTCCTTGACAGTCTTTATTCACTCCTTTGGTTAGGCTCCGAACATATTTACAAGGAAGTCCCGGTTACTCAAAGTTCATAACCTGTTAGTCCATATATCTAGAAAAGTGGAGAAAACACTATTAGTTATCAGGTAACAAACATAACACATTAAATATATACATTGTACATTTAGATCTTGTACTCATATCCTCCAGCGAGCTGGTGTTTGACCCCTAGTGCTCCGGGTTGACCTCCTTAACCCACTGTCTGGTGGTGGTCTAACCTGGCTTTCCCCACTATCATTAAGGGTACAGCTACCAGCTGGGTGTACAGGCAGGGCAGGCAGCTGTCTGCGGGTTCTTTAGCTTACCGCAGGCATGGCAGGCTCACTGTCAGCAGAGGGTTGACTCTCCTGGGCTGCTGGCGTGGGTTCTTCTGCCTCCGGGGCAGTTTGTTTTTCTTGTTCTTCTGTAGGCTCCTGCTGGGTAGGCTGAAGGAAGTGTAGGACGGGTACTACTATGGCATCGTTTATTCGAGTCCAGGTGCGGGGGAACTCTCCGAGAACTGTGCTGATCATTTCTTCCTTGTCCTCAGCGGGTTCAAGGTCATCTTGCTCTTCACTTGGACTCTGCAGTTGCTCGGGGCACCGTTTTAGGTGGTCTCTGGAGACGGTGCTAGTGGTTTCTCCTCCATCCTTGGTAATCACACATACCTTCGGGTTGTTGTGGTCGGACTGCAGTACTGTGTACGGGTTTCTCTCCCACTGGTTGTCCAGCTTGTGAAGCCTTCTCTTCCGCTTCAGGACCTGCTCACCAGGTTCCAGGGGACCAGTAGGGGTGTGTTGGTTGAAGAGCCTCTCTTGCTTTTCTCTCGCTTGAGCCAGACTCCTCTCCACACTCTCCTGTACCTTCTTGTACTGTAGCCGCCGTTCCGTATCCCAGTCCGTGTCTTGGGAGGTGTCCTCGGGTGTCAGGACTCCCATCTCCAGGTCTATAGGCAGCTTACCTGGTCTTGCTCGCATCAGGTAAGCCGGGGTGCAGTTGGTAGCATTCACCTAGATATGGTTGTACAAGTCAAGCAGGTCTGGCAGCTTCTCCGGCCACAGGCTGTGTTCTTCCAGGGGCAACATCTTGAGGAGATTAATGACGATATTGTTCATTTTCTCACACAGCCCGTTGGTTTGCGGGTGGTAAGGCATTGTCCGAATCTTCCTACAGCCATAGAGGTTGCAGAACTCCTGGAATACTTCAGCCTCAAACGCTGGACCTTGATCTGTCAAGACCTGTTCCGGATACCCGTGTGGACGGCAGAAGTGTAGCTGGAAGGCTCTGGTCGCTGTTTGGGCTGTCAGGTCTTTAACAGGAACCACCACCAGGAACCGGGAGTAATGGTCCACAATTGTCAGGGCATAGACGTAGCCCGACCGGCTTGGAGCCAATTTCACATGGTCCAGAGCTACCAGCTCAAGAGGCTGCCTGGTGACGATGGGCCTCAAGGGTGTCTGCTGGCTGGTACGGTCCTTCCTTCTGAGGTGACATGGGCCGCAGTCCCTGCTCCACTTCTCTATGGCCCTTCTCATACCGACCCAGTAGAACCGCTCTCTCAGTAGGAACTCCAGTTTCTTGCACCCGAAGTGTCCCGCTCTGTCATGGTAGGCCTCCAGGACCATTGCTGCATCTCGCCTTGGGACCACTATCTGCCCGGTCATCTCATGCGTCCGGTGGTTGACAAGCCTTCTGCACAGCTTACCCTCGTAGAGGAATAGCCTGCTTTTCTCCTGCCATAACTGCTTGGCTTCCTCTGGAGCGTCTGGGCCAGGGCTAGCGTCGGCCTGGGTTAACTGGTCCTTCACCAGGCGTATTGCAGGGTCACTATCTTGCGGTTCAGCCCAGCCATGGTGGGGTAAGGGGTTGAACATGACGGTGGTTAGGTCTTTGTCTCTTACCCGGTGAGAATACTGAGTTGCCCCATACCGGTGGAACGCAGGGAGCTCTACTTCCTCCAGCTCTTCCGAGTCTTCTTCTCCTTCAGGTATGTGGGGCATTCTGGATAGGGCGTCTGCGTTGGCGTTGGTTCTGCCTACCCGGTATTTGATTGTGAAGTCATAATTGGATAGCCGGGCCATCCACCGCTGTTCTAGGGCACCTAGTCTTGCATTGTCCAGGTGTGTCAGCGGGTTGTTGTCCGTGTACACAGTGAACTTTGCGGAGGCCAGGTAATGCTTAAACCGTTCTGTGGCGGCCCACACCACTGCAAAGAATTCTAGCTTGAAGGAGCTGTAATTCTCCGGGTTTCTTTCAGTGGGCCTCAGCTTCCGGCTGGCGTACGCGATCACCCTTTCTCTGCCCTGTTGGTTTTGTGACAGTACGATTCCCAGCCCCACATTACTGGCGTCGGTGTGGAGGATAAAAGGCTGGCCATAATCAGGGTAGGCCAGGATCTCATCCCCCGTGAGGGCCATCTTCAACAGGCGGAAGGACTCCTCTTCCGGCTTGTCCCACTTGAAGGGTGGCTTGTGACTTCTGGATTTGGACTGGCCTATCAGGAGGTCCTGCATTGGAGCTGCCATCTTTGTGAACCCGGGGATGAACCTACGGTAGTAGCCTACCAACCCGAGGAACTGCCTCACTTCTTTGATGTTAGAGGGGCTTGGCCAGCTCTTGATGGCTGTGACTTTGTCGGGGTCGGGGGCTACTCCCTCTGCACTCACCACGTGTCCTAGGTACTGGACCTTTGGTTTCAACAGGTGACACTTTGAGGGTTTCACCTTTAGGCCATAGGCTGCTAGGGCTTCGAACACCTCGGCCAGGTGCTTTAGATGGTCCTCGTAAGTCTTCGAATAGACAATCACGTCGTCCAGGTAAAGTAGGACCGTCTCGAAGTTTTGGTGCCCTAGACAGCATTCTATCAGCCTCTGGAAGGTCCTGGGCGCGTTGCAGAGCCCGAATGGCATACAGTTGAATTCGCTCAATCCCATCGGAGTGGTGAAGGCGGTCATCTCCTTGTCAGCCTCTGCCACAGGAACCTGCCAGTACCCGCTAGTAAGGTCCAAAGTAGAGAAGAAGTTAGCTGATTTTAGTGCGGCTAAAGACTCCTCTATCCTAGGTAACGGGTACGCGGCTTTATGGGTGATACGATTGATTTGTCTATAGTCCACGCACATTCTCATGGTACTGTCTTTCTTTTTTACCAGAACCAAGGGGGCTGCCCAGGGGCTACAGCTGTCTCTAATGACCCCATTTCTTTCATTTCTCTCAGCATGCCCTTTGCGTTCTGATAATTTGCAGGGGGTACAGGTCTGTGCCTCTCTTTTATTGGTGGGTGGCTCCCGGTGGGGATGTGGTGTTCTACTCCCTTTACTCGGCCGAAGTCTAGCGGGTGCTTACTAAAAATTCTCTCGTACTTCTGAACCACCCGGTAGAGGATAGTGAAGACCTACAGAGGGATTTGGATAAGCTGGGTAGGTGGAGCATTAAATGGCAAATGAGGTTTAACGAGGAGAAATGTAAGGTCATACATATGGGAAGGAAAAATGGAAGTCACCAGTACTCACTGAATGGGAAACCATTGGGGAATTCAGAGATGGAGAAGGACTTGGGCATCTTGATTGATAGCAAACTAAATTGGAGTGCCCAAAGTCAGGCCGCTGCTGTAAGGGCAAACAGGGTAATGGGATGTATCAGAAGAGGTATAGCTGCAAAGGATGAGAACATTGTTCTTCCACTGTACAAAGCACTGGTCAGACCACACTTGGAATACTGTGCTCAGTTATGGGCCCCAATATATAGAAAGGATATAAATGAGCTTGAAAAGGTACAAAGGAGGGCAACAAAATTAATAAGGGGAATGGAGGAACTGCAATACCCAGAGAGGTTGGCAAAACTAGGACTATTCAGCCTGGAAAAGAGAAGGTTGAGGGGGGACATAATAAATGTGTACAAATATGTTAGGGGACAGTATAGAGACCTTGCCCGGGATTTGTTCAAAAGGAGGGATATTACGGTAACAAGAGGGCACTCACTAAGACTGGAAGAGAAAAGGTTTCAGCACCAGCATAGGAAGGGGTTCTTTACGGTAAGAGCAGTGAGAATATGGAATTCACTGAGTGAGGAGACGGTAATGTCGGATTCACTAAACCAGTTCAAGCGGGGACTGGATGCTTTTCTAGATACCAGGCAGATTTCTGCATATACTTAAAAATAGAATAAAATAGTAGGTTGATACAGGGATTTATTCTGACTGCTGGTTTCAGAGTCGGGAGGGAATTTTTCCTCAGGTGAAGATTGGCTAAATCATTTGGGGTTTTTGCCCTCCTCTGGATCAACTTTAGCAATTACAGAACTAACAGGTCGAACTTGATGGACGCAAGTCTTTATTCGGCTTTACTAACTATGTAACTATGTAACTCCTTGTTTTTGGTGCAGGGGAGTGGAGTCAGCACCCACATGGAGTTTCTGCACCAGTCCTCCTTGTGTTTCTGGGAGCCATTACCCTCCACCGGGGGAGATGGAGGCAAGGGTTCCACGACCCTGATAGCATTGTGTTCGATGGCAAACTATTTGGCTAGCGTAGCGTACCGGGGCAAGTGTACTTCCCTTTCCCCGATGTTTAAGATCCGGACGGGTACCCTTCCATGGCGGACATCAACCACCCCCCTGGCTGTCAAAATGATGGGCCTTCTGTCTGAGTACACGGGTTCTACCATGGCTTGGTAGTCTCTCCCTCTTAACCCAATTGCAGTCCGACACCAGATCATCATTTCACTTTTGGGAGGCATGGCAATGGGGAACGGGTCGCTCATCCTCACGCTGCTGATCTCACCACCAGACAGTTCTACCTATTGCCGTCTCATCAGGGCTCTTATCTCTTTCTGGAGGACCCTCTGATGGCTGGAGCTCGCATTCATCGCCACCTGCTGCAAAATCACAATTACTTCTGAAAGACAGTTTTAAATCACATTAGTACCCAAGGTTATTTTAGGGTGACTTTCACGACGGTCAATGTCCACAATGATCACTCCCTGTGCCGGCAGTTCCACCTTACCAATCTTGATGGTCATCTCTCTGAACCCCACCTGCGGCACGGGTTGGCCATTGCTGGCGATGATGCTTAAGTCATCGTCTGGATAGCGTGTTATGTCAGCGTCACTCCAGTACCGCTTGAAAAGTATGTAGGGGATGGTAGTCACTTGAGACCCGGTGTCCAGTAGTGCACTCATGGGGATACCGTCCAGCACTACGGGTAAGATCGGGCGTCCCCCCACGTACTTATCACGCCAATTAGACGGGCCTGATGATCTTATGCCTGGGGGTTGGCCCTCTGCCCCAGGTCGGACCCATTTAAAGTACAGTACCTTGCTATGTGTCCTGGCTGACTGCAATGGCGGCAAATCGGCTGTCCATCCTCAGTGTAACGGTCGGCGGGCCTCCCTCTGAACGACGGGATCCACCTCTGTCGACGCCATGGGACATCCTCCGGACTGGAAGCCAGCTTGATTGGTCTTGACGGTTCCACCTGCAACGACTGTACGGTCCTGGTCAGTGCAGCCACACTCTTTGTTAGCTCTTGGACTTGATGGGGCAGGTTTGCAGGATGGGATGGATTTAGGGCCTGTGCATCAGCCCCCACAAGGTCTGCGGGGTAAGGCGCCGCCCCCTGGTGGTAAGTGATGGCAGAGCGCTGGGAAGCTACAGCGTCACTTGGTGCGAGTTCTCGAAGCACCCGGATAGCCCTATCCTTGAACTGCGCAAAAGTCAAATCGGGGTTCTGTAGGGCCATGAGGCGCAGCTGGGTTCTGTGGGCGCTGGACAGCAGACCTTCTATGAACTGGTCAGTCAACAGTGTCCTGCATGCTGCCAGGGTCAGCTTGTTTAATTGCTCCCAGAGCTTCTTGCAGGTTCAAGGCATAGTCTCTGATACTATCTTGGGCTCACGGCTTACAGCCATAGAACCGCATTTTGATTTCGGCTGAGGTACGGGTATCAAAGGTACTCCGCAGCCGGGTCAGAATGTCCTCTACAGTCCTTTTCTCCTCATCTGACCATGATTTCACTTCCCGCTGGGCTGCACCGGTTAGCTGCCCCGTCAGAATGCTCACTTTCTGTTCTTCTGTCAGGGGATAAACTTTAAATAAACTGTGCAGTCTTTCCTTAAAGTCAGTTAAGGTATGGGATTCCCCTGAGTATTGGGGCAGCCAGGCTGCTCCGGGGATGTAGAGCATTGAGAACGGCATCACCGCTGCTGCAGCCACGCTGGTGGTAGAAGGTCCCTCCGCGTCCGTCATCTTCCTCCCCCCTAGATAAGTGTGGCCTACCTTCCGTCGATCCTCTTCTGTAGGCCGCGGCTCCGCTGGTGCTGCTCCGGGCGAGGACCTTGCGTCGCGTCCTGATGACGTCAGCGTCGCTCTCTCTCCTTCCAGGACCTTGCGCAGCGTCGGTGCGTAGGGCGGGGCTTCAGGTCTCGCACGGTTTGGACGTCCACGCCCCTCTTCTTCCCGCGCGGCGTCCTGAAGATGGCGTCCGATGGCGGGAAAATGGCTGAAGATGGCGGGAAACAGCTGAAGATGGCGGGAGACGACCGAAGATGGCGGGAAACGGCTCCGGATGGCGGGAAACCTCTTTTTAAGGTACGTGTACAGTCTTTTTCAGAAACGCAATACCCGTTTGTGGCGGGTTGGCCACAATCCTGCCGACTACGCCAAAGCTAACTCGTCCCCTGGGCCGTGGGGCACTCGGAACCGGGCTTCAGTGTGATGATGGGGGTAGTAGTGGCAACCCGATCCCGTGGCTCAGGGTGGTCAGACCAAATGCTGTGGCAGTGTATTTGTAGGTTTTGAATGTCCGACTACGCCACCCGTGGATTGCGGTCAGGGAGGACCGCCGCTGCAAGGCAGACCGCTGAGGCTGATGTAGATATGCAGCACAGGGACAGGATAACTCCCCACGGGAAGAGTGTAGCCTCAGGGCAGTGTAATAGGATGCTGGGGGTGATGGTGCAGGCTCAGCAGAAATCACACAGAGTCCAATAATGCAGTCCAGGGTCTTTTACTGCAGATGTTATCACTGATCCACCAGGAGTACAGGGTAGGAATGGGCCTGGGTGTCTGAGGGCATTCGGGCGAGCCCCACTGGTCAGGGTGAGTGGGTAGGCCTACCGTTCCCTCTCTGCCCTTGCTGACTATCCCCCTTTTCGTGGTGTGATAGCCCACGTCCCTGAGCTGGCCGTGTACTACGCCTGTATGGCTTGCGACTCGGGCCTTAGGTACCTGTTGCTTCTCCGTGCTGTACCGGTCCCTCTGTGTGGCGGAGCCTCCAGGCTTCTCAGGCCAAGGGACCTAAAATCCCTCGCAGGTCGGTTATCTGTTGCAGGGCTTGCAACTCTGACAGCCTCGGACCCCAAGAGTGTGCAAAGCAGTCATCAAAGCAAAAGGTGGCTACTTTGAAGAACCTAGAATATAAGACATATTTTCAGTTGTTTCACACTTTTTTGTTAAGTATATAATTCCACATGTGATAATTCATAGTTTTGATGCCTTCAGTGTGAATGTACAATTTTTAAAGTCATGAAAATACAGAAAAATATTTAAATGAGAAGGTGTGTCCAAACTTTTGGTCTGTACTGTACATTAAAGTTCTGTGAAAAAAAAGAACCCCCAAACCATTTTGGCATAAAAAAACGCTGATACAAATATTGATGTGTTTTTTTCACAAACATGCAAGGCACAAAATCCTGAACGAAAAAAAGCTATGATGTGTGAACAGAGAATTCTGTTTTTTTTCATAGACTTTGCTGGTACTGCAAAAGGCAGCTGAAAATTTGCATAAAAAATCTGCATCAAAAAACGTTGAAAAAAACATAATGTGTGAACATAGCCTAAAGATCTAGCGTAAAATTAATTGATCAAAACTTTTGAGATTGTAATTATTTTTCTTTCATCACTTAGTATTTTAAATATAGAGATAACCCAGTATCATAAGGATGTCCACCTTCACATCTCCACTATTCTCCAACTCAACCTCTCACCACTCGATGATAGCAGACCTTCCAGACTGACTATCCTCCCATTCCACCTCTCAGCGGTCAGAAATGGTCTGAACCTACCCATGTTACTGGCTGTAAGTATCTTCATTTAGGTTCTAATGAATTGTTTTCATGTCTTCTGGATGGTTGACCAGTCTGTTTCTATCTTCCACAGTCATCTTTTCTGCTTTCTGCATTTTGTTTCTTATATCTGGAGCTGGCTGCTGTAAAAGATTTCTGCACCGCAAATGCATCTTACTCTCCAAATTGGACACAAGTTCTTATGGGACTAACATCTGGAGCTGCTGGATTTCTGCATTTTGTCAGGATTTGGCTAACTAAGTACGTGATAGACCATTATCATGAGAAACCTTGGGCTTTTATCAGCCTGTATGATGTAGCCATGCTATCACGGATACAGGTAGCGCTGTCTGCCTTTCTGCTGTTTCTTGTCATGCTAAAGGTGAGGCTCATTAAAATGGTCATATGATGACAACTATGAATATAGGACACAGATGAACTATACAGATACCAAGAAGGCAAAGGCATATCAGTTTCTTTCCTTTTTTAAAGGTTTCTCTGCAATTGCGATTTGTACGGAGATGGTCAGTTTTTGGAAAGACATTTCAAAAGTTAAAGCGGGATCTATTGGGATGCTTGTTCTTTATCACAATTGTATTCCTTGCGCTTATTCATTATGTAAGTAATATTGCTTTAGGTAATATATACATTATATGCTTTTAAAAGTGGCACCACACTTCAGATTTAAAGGGAATCTGTCACCAGGTTTATACTTCTCAATCTCAAGGCAGCACACAATAGGGTCAGATACCCTGATTCCCATGCTGTGTCACATACTGGGCTCCTTTCTGTACATAAAACTATCAAATGTAAAAACTACACCAAGAAGCCCAGTAAGTGACTCAATCTTAGAATCAGGCTTTCTCCACCTATTTTATATTGCTCTTAGATAGGGTGGCATTAACTTAACTGATTCTTTTTAAAGGGATTATGTCACCAAGTTTATGCCACCTAATCTGAGAGCAGCAGAGACGGAGACTCTAATTCCAACAATGTGTCACTTACTGGGTTGCATGCTGTAGGTTTGATAAAATCATTGTTTTATCAGTAGGAGATTATCACTGAAGTTCTAGTAATCCTGTTGTCATGTAGTCCTCCATACAATTGAGCTGTGTAACACCTTGCCCCACCACTCACTGGCTGTTTTCTGCCTATGCACAGTGTACATAGCAAGTCACCAATCAGTGGTGTGTACCGGGTTAAACAGAGCTCAGCATTCAGACAGCTGGTAGATTTGCAGCAGGTAAAACCATGATATTTTCAAAACTGCAGCAAGCAACTCAATAAGTGATACTTCAGGGTCCCTGTCCCTACATCATGCTGTTCTCAGATGGGCAGACAATGTGAACTGAGGTCTAAGATGGCAGACATGCAAGAAACAGAGGCATGTTCACACTAGCAAAAAAGAAGCAAGACAAAAATATATCTCATACCCTACCATAATTATATATAAATGTAAAGCAAAATTGCATAATAAATATAGGGTACTTAGTGAACTATTTTTGATCAAAAAAAGTATACAAGCCGTCCCACCAGCGGCAAGGTGACCCTAAATTGGGACGGTACCTATACTGCCTATATTAAAAACCTTACTGTATATCAAAGTTGAAGTAATGCATATAAAAGGGTAGACAAATCGGACCGGGTCCCAACTCCAGACCACCTAGGCCCGTGGTAAGCTACATATATACCCATCAGCTCAACAAAGGGCATGCCACACCCTTAAATTGCACAGAATGCAAACAAGTCAAAAAACCAGACAATGTGAGCTGAGGTCTAAGATGGCAGACATACAAGAAACAGAGGCATGTTCACACTAGCAAAAAAGAAGCAAGACAAAAATATATCTCATACCCTACCATAATTATATATAAATGTAAAGCAAAATTGCATAATAAATATAGGGTACTTAGTGAACTATTTTTGATCAAAAAAAGTATACAAGCCGTCCCACCAGCGGCAAGGTGACCCTAAATTGGGACGGTACCTATACTGCCTATATTAAAAACCTTACTGTATATCAAAGTTGAAGTAATGCATATAAAAGGGTAGACAAATAGGACCGGGTCCCAACTCCAGACCACCTAGGCCCGTGGTAAGCTACATATATACCAATCAGCTCAACAAAGGGCATGCCACACCCTTAAATTGCACAGAATGCAAACAAGTCAAAAAACCAGACAATGTGAACTGAGGTCTAAGATGGCAGACATACAAGAAACAGAGGCATGTTCACACTAGCAAAAAAGAAGCAAGACAAAAATATATCTCATACCCTACCATAATTATATATAAATGTAAAGCAAAATTGCATAATAAATATAGGGTACTTAGTGAACTATTTTTGATCAAAAAAAGTATACAAGCCGTCCCACCAGCGGCAAGGTGACCCTAAATTGGGACGGTACCTATACTGCCTATATTAAAAACCTTACTGTATATCAAAGTTGAAGTAATGCATATATACATGCCTCTGTTTCTTGTATGTCTGCCATCTTAGACCTCAGTTCACATTGTCTGGTTTTTTGACTTGTTTGCATTCTGTGCAATTTAAGGGTGTGGCATGCCCTTTGTTGAGCTGATTGGTATATATGTAGCTTACCACGGGCCTAGGTGGTCTGGAGTTGGGACCCGGTCCTATTTTGTCTACCCTTTTATATGCATTACTTCAACTTTGATATACAGTAAGGTTTTTAATATAGGCAGTATAGGTACCGTCCCAATTTAGGGTCACCTTGCCGCTGGTGGGACGGCTTGTATACTTTTTTTGATCAAAAATAGTTCACTAAGTACCCTATATTTATTATGCAATTTTGCTTTACATTTATATATAATTATGGTAGGGTATGAGATATATTTTTGTCTTGCTTCTTTTTTGCTAGTGTGAACATGCCTCTGTTTCTTGTATGTCTGCCATCTTAGACCTCAGTTCACATTGTCTGGTTTTTTGACTTGTTTGCATTCTGTGCAATTTAAGGGTGTGGCATGCCCTTTGTTGAGCTGATTGGTATATATGTAGCTTACCACGGGCCTAGGTGGTCTGGAGTTGGGACCCGGTCCTATTTGTCTACCCTTTTATATGCATTACTTCAACTTTGATATAAAGTAAGGTTTTTAATATAGGCAGTATAGGTACCGTCCCAATTTAGGGTCACCTTGCCGCTGGTGGGACGGCTTGTATACTTTTTTTGATCAAAAATAGTTCACTAAGTACCCTATATTTATTATGCAATTTTGCTTTACATTTATATATAATTATGGTAGGGTATGAGATATATTTTTGTCTTGCTTCTTTTTTGCTAGTGTTCTCAGATGGGGTAGCAAAAATCTCGAGATAGATTCCCTTTAAGTGCCCTCTCTTCTGATTGCTGATTCCAAATGATCCACAGATTGGCTTCTATTTAAATAGTGGTCTTCATGAGACAATTCTTTTAACCTTCTTAAAAAGAAACTTACCCTAAACTTGATGGATTTGTTTTTTCCACCTATAAAATTTTGTTTTCTATCTCCATTTAGGTATCCATTGTAAAAGGATCTACAGACTTTCTCCATACCCTACGGTATGGTTTTGGTCTTCATTTCCTACTGAAGCGCATTCCCTTGGCAGGATTATTTCTTGGATTGGTCCTGGTTATGGTGTGCAGAGGACTTTTATGTGCTTTAGTACTTAGCATTCATCGCAGTATTAGAGCTGAAAAATACCACCCAGCCTTGGAACCTCAAGATCATGAGATGATAGATTTTCTTGTCAAAAGGTTCAAATTATGGTTGGGAGTAAATAAAGCAAAAGAGGTAAAACTCTTAATGATAATGTCTTCATATAACCATTTTCATCCATATAGATGTGTGGACAGAACAGCAGAGGTGAATTTGGCTCAGTCATCTTGTAGAATGCAGATTGATTACGATTGGCATTATAGGTGTGCTGTTGGGCTTTACACATAGGCTCCAATTAATTAAGACTGACATTTCGTATGCCCATCTCAATGAGGGGCGTGTAGGCATAAGATGTGCCAAATTCATTAGAAGGTGCAGGTCCCTTAATGAGTTTCACATGTCTTATCATTTCTGGTGTACGAAATACCGACACTTTTGCTGAATTTCATGGGTGGGCATAGCCACACCCTGTCGCTTCCTGTCCCAAGCTCTACCTATTCTGGTGGAGCTGCTTCAAATTGGTGTAAAAAAGCCAAAAGTATATACCTTTTTGCGCAACTCCATGTAGCGCAAAGACTTGTAACTATATCAGTGTGATTTACACCAGTTTTCTGGCATAAACACTTTGATGTATCATCCTCACAGTCTTTTTTAATGTTATTATAAATTGATGTTTTGATTACTTCACATAGATTAAGTGATTTCAATGTCTAGAAACAGATGTCTATGTATTCTTGCTATATAATGTCCCTCCTTTATGAAATAGAAACCACCCAACCAATAGACAAGTGGTACTTGATCAACCTAAACTTGCACTTATAGTCACATAAAAAGTTATTTTGGTTAAAAAGGACACTCATGCATCAATTTCAACCATTTAAGTAATAACTGAACCAGAGGGAGGCTGAATGAGTTCTTTCACCAATAGTAGGCAATCTTGCCCCCCAAAATTTGTTTGTGACCATTATAACCTGGATAAATTATTAAACGTCATTCTCCTGTCATTAACTTGTTTGGCATTCCTTTCTCATTTTGTGTAGCATTCCAAAATTTGACTGCTCTAACTGAAAAGAATCCTTTCATCGTGGTTAAGATTACTAGTACTTATATTAATATGCTCAAAGTGTTTCTATTTCTGTTATACTTATCTTCTCTTTTTGCTTTCTAGTATCGTCATACTGTGAAATTTGAAGGTTTGGGTTCTGGGTCAACAAGATCCTTCACTACATCATTCCGAAGTCGGTCTAGGACACTGCTATCAAAGCACGTTTTGACATTTCAGCATGAAGATGTGGCATCACCAACCAGCCCTAGACCATTAGTTTCACCTGGTCTAGCTGTAGATCACCTTCCAACAGCAGTGACAGACCTTCTAGACAGAATGGATAAAGTGACCTCTGTCCTTAGAGAAGTGTGCACATTGGAGCAAAAGTTAAAACTTTGGCAAACAATGCAACAATCATACAAAGTTACCCAAAAAGATACAGCATCAGCCCCAGATAATCCTAGACTACTTCACCTGCCTCGCACCTACAGTACGTTTTCAGAGTCTGCTCTATCTCGTCTAAAATATAAGGGACCCGTGTCTGATAACTACGGTTTATTTCAAGGGGCAAACCCAGAAAGTGCATGTTTCTTAGTGTACCCCGCTTCTGCTACTAACAAAATCCTCCTGACCATGAGAAGACCCCACAGTGAGGAAAGATCAGGGGTTCGTAAACGAAGTGAACTTGTAGTTCAGCCAATTCCACAGAAGCGCAGCGCCTGGGACTCTGAGAAGCCAGAAGATGCAATATGAATCATCATATTGTATGTAGGACTAAAATTGTAGGCAAAATTGTATGAAAGGATTTTATGAAGGAAAATAATGTTTTTTCTTCCTGTATTTTGCGGTATCCATTGTTGCTATACTGTAATTTGGGATGGTTTTCACTATATATTTATAGATTGGCTTCCATCACTAATAGGCTTGCATTATAAAATAAAATTAAAAAATTATACCACGTGGTATGCATTTTTTTCTGGATTCTGTTGTATGGAAAAGTGCAGTCTGCTGCATTATTCCATGTGAAAAAAAAAGGTATACTGGTGTATACCTGCCTAATGAAGGCCAAAGGGGCATACTTTTGGCCTCCATTGGGTGACTAGAGTCATTTATATATGTTTGTTGTATGGATCTGGAGCTTTCCCAACACATGCAGAAAACGGAATGTAAAATTAGCTTTACGCACATATAACACTTTCTCCTCACATAAAGTCCAGTTACACAACTATCTTGCTATCATCATTGTCAGCATACTCTACCTGAGAAAGCCAAAGGAGAAGTCAGCCCCCTTCCTTTACCAATGGTACTACTTACATCAGTCAAATGAGGGCTACTTCACCAGAAATGTAGAGAGGGTAGGCACAATCTCTGGAGAGAGTAGGCATGTATGATGAAGATATTTGTATCCTATCAGTGAATAGAAACGTTATTGATTACATTCAAGGGACATGTTGGCACATTTTGGTAAAGTTTATTATCTTCTTCAGCGTTAGCTGTAGGTTGTGTTTTGTTATTTCTTTTTAGCTCTGCCTTGTCTAGTCACTGCTATAATACACACACATAACAGAGCAGTTTTTGAGCAACTTTGTAGTTAAATGAATGTATACAAAAAAGGGAGACTTATTTTATGTCGTATGACTGGGACCTGACCGTCTTTATATGCTTTTCTCCCCCTTACGATTCACTCTTGGCTTTGGCCAACAAAGTAATAAGATCACAGAACTCAATAGTGGTTAAATCCCACTGAAAGCTTTATTATTGTACTTTTCTTACACTCCATGACAGTAAATTGCATGCTGGAAAGATCACAGTACGCTTCCCAAAAATAACTACTAGAGCAAACTCTTGATATACGCTTTCCCACAATTCCCCTGTATTCCTTGCAAGAATGGGGGGTAACATGACCTCTACCATACGATTTGCATAGTTGTAGTCATGTGCTGACTGGATTCTCAACCTATTCTATCAATGTTCATTTAAAAGAAACGGAGGAGAATCTTGTTGGCACTGGAAATACAAGGGAATTGTGAAAATGCCTTGATTCGGTAATCTCTAGTCCCATAGAGTGACTGCAGAAATTTGTCTAGAGCCAGGAAAATACCTTTAAATATGGACTTGTTCTTTAAGGATTATTGTAGAGAGCTACATCTAACTTCTTAGTGAATTCTTGCAAGAATTCTTTATAGAACTGAAATAAAATTATTACTAGGAAAAATGTTGGACTTGGCGGCACTACTCACATTCTATGTTTGGTGACATTATTGCTGACACTAAATTCCCAGTATTCAAGTTTCTATCCCAATGACTTAACCATTGACCACATTTTAAAAGGGTGGTCCGAAACTAACACTGGTTTACTCCTAATATCTATCTATTAATATAATAATCTAATCTATTCTTTAATATACTCTAATTAAAAGTTCACTACTATTCCCTCTCTACTCCAACTGCTTTATTTTTTTTTTTTAATTTCCTGTTTGATGACATTTTGTTTGAGAATCTCAGTGCATGCTGGGATACTCAAACAAGATGTCACTTTCGGAGATGGGGCTGGTGTCTGCTTTTCCTGTTCACTGGGGTATTTCCTTACAATGTTCACTGACAGTGCGCTCTCTTGCTGGCTCGACACTTCTCATCAAAGTCGGCAAGGGAGCGCACTGTCACTGTGATTAAAAAGAATATTGCACAGTGATTAGATACTACTGAGCATCCATTGGAATTGACAACCGATGCATACTCATTAGATCAGTGATTAGCCCAGCCCCTGAAACCAATGTCACTGATGACGCTTTATTTCAGGGTGGGAACAGATGACATTTCATTTCTTCTTTCCCTGACGAAGCCGTCAGCTGACGGAGATACGCGTGGGGCTTCTCTCCATCGCTATACCTTTGCAGCTTCCTCTTTGGGGTCCCCCTATATACCACAGCAGGTTGTATCCCTATATCCCTTCTCTGGTATTTTCCAGTACAATCTCTGGGAGTAAAGTCTACAAGCTTTATCCATTCATGAGTATTTTGCTTGGCACCATTATTAGATTCAGGATATTTCCTTGATTTGGCAGACACTGAGAATTAATGATTTATTGGTCAGAAGTTCTCTCTGGGGGATCCGGGAATACCTGACACTTTACTTGTGACATGTACTTCTACTTGACCCACAACTGTGATCTTATAACCATCTTGACCATATCTGGGACCATATTCTGGGACAACCATGTCACATTGTTACCAGGCGCCTGGCTTTTTCATGTTTGCATAATTGTTTTGTGATGGCCATCATTGATTATGATCATTATCATATTATCCTGTATGCATGTTGCCTATGGTGCTAAGAGATCATTCACATCTATATACATTTTTTCTGAGTGTCTTGGTCCCACATGTAGCTTACATTGATATATTCATATTTCATTACGCAGGGATGTATTATACCATTTGTTTTTTTTTTTATGTTTTTAACTCCATTGTCCTTGTGCTCAATAAACTTTTTGTATTACTTACTGTTATACCAGGTGTGCACATCTTTAAGCGATGCTTTACTTTGTCTCTTATATGGTTCCTTCTCTCTACATGATCTTGCACTCTATAGTATCAATTTCATATTAGTAGTGTGCCCCTTCCCTTGTCTCTGACTCGTTTGAATATCCCAGCATACACTGGGGATTCTCAAATGAAATTTCATCAAACAGAAAGTTGTAAAAAAAAAAAAGATTGGTTAAAAAAATTAAAGCAGTTAGAGTAGAGAGGGAACAGTAGAGAATTTTAATTATAGTATACTAGCTGTACCCGGCCATGCGTTGCTGTGGCTCAGTCTGGTTGAATGGAAAAGAAAGAAAAGAGCGCACATTTCTAAAATATTTAATTTCACAATGTTTGTGGGTGTAATATTTTTTGTTGTTCCATTGTCTGTGTAGATATATAGATTGTCTGGTTTGTCGACTCTAGAACACGCAACATATAATTGTCCATGCGAGAAGCAATCCGTGTCTAGATTTAAAGCGCACAATTCTAAAGATTGGCCCTGAGCTTTGTTGATGGTGATTGCAAACGCCAATCGAAATTGGGAATTGCAATCTCTTAAATTGAAATGGCATATCCGTTGGAATCATAGGAATGCAAGGAATGAGGACATCTTCAACTTTGAAAGGTCCTGTCAAGATTGTTGCTTCAACGACGTTATTTAAAAAACAAAGTAGGTATATAAAAACATGCTTGTATTCGAATGCAACGTTGTGTCAAAATTTCAAAGCAATCAGTGAAGAATTTTCGGAGATTTAAGATTTTGAACAAACGAACATTTACATTTTTATTTATACAGGGTGGGCCATTTATATGGATACACCTAAATAATGGAATGGCTGGTGATATCAACTTCCTGTTTGTGGCACATTAGTATATGGGAGGGAGAAAACTTTTCCAGATGGGTAGTGACCATGGCGGCCATTTTGAAGTCGGCCATTTTGGATCCAACTTTATTTTTTTCAATGGGAAGAGGGTCATGTGACACATCAAACTTATTGAGAATTTCATAAGAAAAACAATGGTGCGCTTGGTTTTAATGTAACTTTATTCTTTCATGAGTTATTTACATGTTTATGACCACTTATAAAATGTGTTCAAAGTGCTGCCCATTGTGTTGGACTGTCAATGCAACCCTCTTCTCCCACTCTTGACACACTGATAGCAACACCGCAGAAGAAATGCTAGCACAGTCTTCCAGTATCCGTTGTTTCAGATGTTGCACATCTCATATCTTCACAGCATTGACAATTGCCTTCAGATGACCCCAAAGATAAAAGTCTAAGGGGGTCAGATCGGGAGACCTTGGTGGCTATTCAACTGGCCCACGACGACCAATCCACTTTCCAGGAAACTGTTCATGTAGGAATGCTCGGACCTGACACCCATAATGTGGTGGTGCACCATCTTGTTGGAAAAACTCAGGGAGCGTGCCATCTTCAGTGCATAAAGAGGGCAACACAGCATCATGTAGCAATTTTAGATATCCAGTGGCATTGAAGTGTCCATTGATGAAGAATGGCCCCACCATCTTTGTACCCCATATACCACACCATACCATCAATTTTTGTGTTCCAACAGTCTTGGAGGGATCTATCCATTGTGGGTTAGTGTCAGATCAATAGCGGTGGTTTTGTTTGTTAACTTCACCAGTCACAAAAAGTTTGCCTCATCACTGAACATAATGTTCTGTGTAAACTGAGGGTCCTGTTTCAATTTTTGTTTTGCCCATTCTGCAAATTCAGTGTGCCAATCTGGGTCATCCTCATTGATATGCTGCAGCAGCTGGATTTTGTAAGGGTGCCATTTGTGAGTAGCTAATATCCGCCGAAGGGATGTTCGACTGATGCCACTCTCCAGTGACATGCGATGAGTGCTACACTGTGGGCTCTTGCTGAATGAAGCTAGGACAGCCCACTGATGTTTCTTCATTAGTGACAGTTTTCTTGCGTCCACATTTTGACAAATCCAACACTGAACCTGTTTCATGAAATTTGGCAAGCAGTTTGCTAACTATAGCATGGGAGATGGGTGGTCTCGGAGGGTGTCTTGCATTGAAATCGGCTGCAGTGACCCGGGTACTGAGTTCACCAAACATCAACACAATTTCTATCTGCTCCTCATGTGTTAACCTCTGCGACATGTCAATGGCTGTAAACAAAGAAAAACTTGTAAATAACTCATGAAAGAATAAAATTACGTTAAAATCAAGCACACCATTGTTTTTCTTATGAAATTCTCAATACGTTTGATGTGTCACATGACCCTCTTCCCATTGAAAAAAATAAAGTTGGATCCAAAATGGCCGATTTCAAAATGGCCGCCGTGGTCACCACCCATCTGGAAAAGTTTTCCCCCTCCCAGCGGTCAGCACTCATAGCAGATGAGCACTTTTGTTACACATAGCAGGGCTGAAGCCTTGCTATGTGTAACACAGGCGATCAGATGATCGCAGCTTCCAGTCTCCCGTGGAGACTATTGAAGCAAGTGGAAAGTGAAAGAAAAATGTTTTTAGAAATATAAAAAATATATAAAAGTTTAAATCACCCCCCTTTCGCCCCATTCAAAATAAAACAATAAAAAAATACACATACAGTATATGGTATCGCCAAGTTCAGAATCGCCTGATCTGTCAATATATAAAAACAATTCAATTGATAAACGGCGTAACGAGAAGAAAAATCAAAATGTCAGAATTATGTTTTTTTGGTAGCTGCAACATTGCAATAAATTGCAATAACGGGCGATCAAAACATCGCATGTACACCAAAATGGTATCAATAAAAACGTCAGCTCGATGTGCAAAAAATAAGCCCTAGCGTAGACCCAGATCCCAAAAAATGGAGACGCTACTGGTCTTGGAAAATGGTGCCTTTTTTTGTCAAATTTGGATTTTTTTCACCACTTAAATAAAAAAGAACCTATACATATTTGGTGTCTACAAACTCGTAATGACCTGGAGAATTATAATGGCAGGTCAGTTTTAGCATTTAGTAAACATGGTAAAAAAAAACTATTGTGGAATTGCACTTTTTTTTGCAATTTCACTGCACTTAATTTTTTTTTCTTGTTTTCCAGTAAAACCAATGGTGTCGTTCAAAAGTACAACTCACAAAAAACAAGCCCTCACATGACCTTATTTACAGAAAAATAAAAAAGTTATGGCTCTGGGAAGAAGGGGAGCAAAAAACAAAAACACAAAAACAGTGGTGAGTTGGTTAATTAACTATAATAGAATTTTGCAAAGCGCATCAAACTTTGCATAGCAAATTATGGAAATCATATTGAAGAAGTTATTTAATTTTCCAATTGAATAAAATGTTAATAAATTTCATTTCTTGAAAATCTATATTTTTGCCTATGTTACCTATGAGTCCAAACTTTGGGGACTCCCTGTACATGGATATTTTTCATAACTATGTCATATATTTCTTCTAATATAATGTTAGTGAGTTAACACAAGCGACAACCCTCTAGTAATCTCCAGCAGTCACTCTTCTCTCCCGCCCTCCTGTCACGTCACTTTTCCAGTCCATGCTGGAAGCTGCTGCACCGCCTCTTCCCTCCCCTCATGGATGATCAGTGTTTGTACACAGGGCCCTCCCTTACACTCCATATACAGAGAGCACATGGAAGTGTCAGGAAGACACCAGAAGTCTCAGCAGTGAATATATAAGAAGCTGAGGTAGAACTGCCTGCAGTACTGAGCAGCAAGAAAGCAGCAGCTGACACATTGCCTCCAACTCAACCGAGACAAGAAGCTTCAGCAAAATCAGCCAAAGATGTTTCCTCTCAGCGTTCTGCGGTCCTCATACAGCCCTCTGTGTGTCTGCCGGGAGCCGGCCCTCACTCTCTGGCCGGCTGCACAGCTCATGCTTGGCCTCCTGGAGGATGACATGATGAAGAAGGACATGGAGAGGAGAATGCAGTGTGTCCACCAGGCTCACCACCTCCTGGCGCAGGGCATGGGACGGAGAGCCGATCTGAGCAGAAGCTCCGCAGCCTCTGACAAGAACTCTTCCACCACAGGCAAAGAGGGGAAGGAAAACTTTGAGCTCATCCTGGATGTCAGTGGCTTTTCTCCCGAGGAGCTGACAGTGAGAACAGAAGGCAGGAGACTCATTGTATCAGGAAAGCATGACAAGAAAAAGGAGACGGAGAATGGCGGCTATTTCCATGAGTACAAAGAGTGGAAGAGAGAAGCGGAGCTCCCGCAGGACGTCAGCCCTAAGGACGTTGTGTGCTCCCTGTCCAACAATGGCCGGCTCCACTTTCTGGCTCCTAGACTGGCACTGCCGACTACTGAAGAAAGATCTATTCCTATCACCCAGAGCCCCGGAGATGGACAACTGAGCCCCCCGGAGATCCAGAGCAGTAACCCAGAGGGAGAGGAAGGACCGGGTTCTTCCTGACTCCATATGGACAGTTATCCTACTCAGTGTCTTTCTAACAATGTCTGTAAATTGTAAGGCATTTTGAATTAATTTTTTTTACTCTTAATTATTTTTTATTTGTCCATTAAACGTGAAACATATTTCACTTTTGTTTCTCCATTGTGTGGGTTAATAAAAGCAATATGTTATTCTTGAGATTTAGGGTTTGCAACTGAAAGCAGCCATTATAAAAAAAATCTGTTGCTTAAAAGGGTTGTCCACTACTCTGATAACCTCATCTCAATCACTACTTTTTCTCCATGTAAAATAATAACAGCTATGCTCTCCTCCGGTGGGAGTCGTTCCAGAAATCTCGGCACCTGCTCTCCCAGGGCTCCTGTGACACTCTTATGTTGCTGGAGCTCTGTAGCCAATAAGCGGCTATTTCATTCTCACCTTCCGACACCTGAAGAAGTGACAGCGTTCAGCTCAGTTATGTCCGAGGGAGGTGAGAGTGAAATGGCCACTTATTGGCTGCAGGGCTTGTGTGAAATAGCAACGCCAAGTGACCCATGGGAAAGCAGGCACTGAGGTTGCTGGAAGGGCGCCCCTCACAGGAGGTAAGTATAGCTGTTATTATTTTACATGGGGGAAATATAGTGATTGAGAAGAGGTTGTCCGTTTAGTGGACAACCACTTTAATATTGGAAATGTTTCACTTTTACCTTAAATAAGCTACCATAGAAAGAAAATGAACATACACCCTTCTGTAAGTAAAGAGCAATAGTGCATATAAATAACATAGGGTACTTAATAAACACTGTTTTTGAACAATAAAAGCATAAATGCCATCCCACCAGTGACATGGTGTGCCCAATCAGAACAGTACTAAGTTCTAGTGTAAAACCTTACCATGTGTCAAAAATTACCTCAATGTAAATAAGGGCCGAGCAGGACCAGGTCCCAACTATGGACACCCAGCCATGGGAAGCTATATAAATATAATGCCCAGATCAAAGAAAGGAAAGCCACACCCTTGCCAGAACTGAGTGCAGGAACCTAAAGCAAAACCAAAAGAAATGAACTGGAGTATAAGTTGGTATACATGGAACATGTAAGAGCATGTTCACACTGGTCATTAAACAGACAAAACCTAAGATAGAATCAAAATGAACATATACCGTGCTGTGAATTAAAAGCAATAGTGCATATAAATAACATAGGGGACTTAGTAAACACTGTTTTTGATTTAAAAAAAAATTGTAAAATCCATCCCACCGATCCCAATGACAAGGTGTACCCTATCGGGACGGTCCTGACATCTAGTATTAAAACCTACCATGTCTTAAAAATGACCTCAATGTGAATAACGGCTGAGCAGGACCGGGGCCCAACTATGGACACCCAGCCATGGGAAGCTATATAAACATAATGACAGTCCACAAAAAGTTATTCCATTAGTAATCCATCATCTGAAGAGAAAGTCCCAAAGGAAATATTTCAAAGTCCTGGTTGACGCATTTCGAAGTGATACTTCTTATTCATAACCTAATGTGAGAATGGAGCTCAGACAGAATATAAAACTCTCCCAGGTAACCACAAAACTAGCGTACACCACTCTTGCATGCCATCTTTACCTCAGAGTTGGCTGGCAGAGCAGTTGTTAGACCCCCCTGTGTTACGTGAGAGAGAGAATCATTGGTGTTCAGTGCGATCCTCCTGCTGTGCTGTGCTGCCTGCTACTGCATCTCCTGTGCTGCGATCTCCTGCTGTGCTTCCTGCTACTGCATCTCCTGTGCTGCGATCTCCTGCTGTGCTTCCTGCTACTGCATCTCCTGTGCTGCGATCTCCTGCTGTGCTTCCTGCTACTGCATCTCCTGTGCTGCGATCTCCTGCTGTGCTTCCTGCTACTGCATCTCCTGTGCTGTGATCTCCTGCTATGTGCTGGCTGCTGTTGACTGATCTATGATCACAACAGCAGCTGTTCTTCAATCTCCTTTTTTGTGCTTTCTTTGTGTGCACGGAGTCCTGCGCTGAGCATTCGTGCTATTCCCATGGATGCAGCGCTCTGATCAGTAATGCTGCTGATTAGAGTTTGTGCCAAGGGACTTTTTCTTTTTTAAGTTAGCTAGAGTAGCGGACGTCGCAGTGTAAATTACATCTTTTTTTAGAGAGTGTTTTATAGGTAGGGAGTAGTGTTGAGCCACCCCCGTAGTGTTCGAGTTCGGTTCGGTTCGTCGAACACCCGTATGTTCGCCGAACTGTTCGTCGAACACCTTCGAACACCGTTAAAACCAATGGCAGGCAAACAAAAACACATAGAAACACATAGAAAACACCTTCAAAGGTGTCCAAAAGCTGTCAAACTGCTCAGAAGACACAACTAACACATGGAAAAGTGACAAGTACATATAGTCATGCGAAAAGAAAAGAGGTGGAGGAGTAAAAGAAGGGGGAGACACAGATATAGGCATGTCATGCCCTTCTAAAACCAAAAAAGTGCAAAGCTGATACGGCCAGTCCGTTCCTGCCCGTGCGACCTCCGTGTCGCTGGGTTTGTGCCAGAGCTGCGGTGGACCCTGATGGCCAGCCCCCCTCTCCCAATACTGGTGCCTGTCCGCTGGTGGGTCAAGCGAGCCCCCCTGCGGTGGAGGCAGGTCTAAGCTTTTTAATTTAAATTGTCTCTCTAATTTGAATGAGTACACTTTAAATCTTTTTACAAGGATCTATTGGAGGGCAAGTCTGATGCCAGCAGCTGCGGGAATTCCAGCTCTAGTAGCGTCCACTAAAGCTGCTGCAGTTAAAAAGCTTTTATAAGGATCAAGCTTGGCGGTCCACCGCAAGGCGTCCTACCGCCAGTCCCAGCCCCTGTGCCTTGGGGTGCCTCCCGATGCTCTTCACTGAGTGTCCCGGGGGCCCGAAGCATTTCCTTTGAAAAAATTAAGTGTCCAAACTACAGGTGGTGTAGCTTGCTTAACAGCTGGGATAATCCGCTGACTAGCAGACACTGCTACTAGGCACAAAGTATTTCCTGGGCTAGATGCAGTTAAAAATTTGTAATTAGATACTCTCGTTGGATGCTGAGAAAGCTTTCCATAGAGTCTCCTGGCACGCCATATATTATTCTCTTAAAAAGCTTGGGGTACGGGTCTAGGGGACCCTTTTATAGCCAAAATCACGGCCCAGTATCGCAATACGTCACCTAGGCTGAAGATAAATGGAACATTTTCATCACCTTTCATAATCACCAATGGGACAAGGCAGGTATGTCCTCTGTCCCCTCTCTTATACATCCTAGTGACAGAGCACCTGCTCTCATCAATTCGCCATAACCCCAATATTAGGTGGATTGAGGTGGGAGGCACCGAGTACAAGTGCTCTGCATTTGCTGATGATGTCCTATTATATATCACTCAATCACATATATCCATCCCTGCTGTTATGGCTGAAATAGATCACTTTGTTACATGGTCAAATTTTAAAATCAATGCAGCGAAGTCTGAGGCCCTCAATGTCTCCCTCCCCAAATCCATTCAGGATTCCATCCAGTCCAACTTTCCCTTTGCCTGGCCCTCACAGGGTATCCAATACTTAGGAATTCCTATTCATAGAGACCTCTCCCATCTATGTTATCTTAATTTTGGGCCCTCTATTGAACAACTCTATACAGACCACGGTTGGCAAGTTAGAACTGTAAGATTCACTACGTGAACCACTGGTGTTTTGTGGAAAAGCAGATGTACACTGTGTTTCAAATTATTATGCAAAAAGTGTTTAGGAGTGATAAGGGAAGAATTTGTTTGTTTGTCAGTTAAACTCATTGATGGTGATGTGTGTCAGGGCTCTTTATATCACTGTAAGCAAATGCAGACAACTGTGCTAATTCGTTTGGCAGGTGTGTCCAATGAAAGGCAAGACTACTTAAGAAGGCTGTCCCACATTATTAAGCAGCCTACATTTTCTGCCAAAATGGGAAAGAAAAAGGATGTGTCGGCTGCTGAGAAGCAACAAATTGTTCAGTGTTTAGGTCAAGGCATGACTACAATCAACATTGCCAAGACACTTCATCCTGATCATCGCACAATCAAGAAGTATGTAGCTGATTCACAGTACACACGTGTGCGTGCTGATAAGGGAAAATTGAGGACTCTTTCCTACAGGCAATTGCGTAAGGTTAAAAGAGCAGCGGCAAAAAAGCCTTGTCATAGCAGCAGACAAGTTTTTGAAGCTGCTGGTGCCTCCAACGTCCCCCGAACAACAAGATGCAGGGTCCTTCAGAGGTTTGCAGCTGTGCGTAAGCCATCCTGTCGACCTCCTCTATCCACTGTACACAAGCAGAAATGGGTCCAGTGGGCCAAACAATACATGAAGACTGACTTCAAAACTGTTTTGTTCACCGATGAGTGCCGTGCAACGCTCGATGGTCCAGATGGATGGAGTGGAGGATGGCTGGTTGATGGACACCCCATGCAAACACGGCTACAGCGCCAACAAGGAGGAGGTGGAGTAATGTTTTGGGCTGGAATCATGGGGAGAGAGATTGTCGGCCCCTTTAGGATCCCTGAAGGGGTAAAGATGAACTCCATAATGTATGTGGAGTTTCTCAAACAGCACTTCCTGCCATGGTTCAAGAAGAAGAACCGTGTATTCCGCAGCAAGATAATTTTCATGCACGATAATGCACTGTCTCATGCTGCACATAACACATCTGCATCTCTGGCTGATATGGGCATAAAAGGGGACAAACTTATGGTGTGACCCCCATGCTCCCCTGACCTCAACCCCATTGAGAACCTCTGGAGCATCATCAAAAGGAGTGTCTATGATGGCGGGAGGCAGTTCACATCTAAGCAACAGTTCTGGGAGGGTATTCCGTCCTCATGCAAAACAATTGAAGCAGAAACCATCCAAAACCTGACAAATTCAATGGACGAGAGAGTTTAGAAGCTCCTTTCGAACAAGTGGTCCTATGTGCAAATGTAACATCACCTAGAATAAAGTTTTGAGTTGAAAACTGTTTGATTTCAGTTTGTAATAACCTGCTTATGCTTATAATTTCAAAAATGACCATTTTTTTCTTCTTTATTAAAATGAAAAGGTTGATCGAAGAGTGTGGGGGATCTGAGAGTGTGGCAACCCAGTAGTCAGGATTATTTCGAATTCTGACAATCTGAGGGTCATGTTGCTGGTAGTGCAGCAAGAAGGCACTCATGTGTATTGCGCATCTAGGAGCCCCAAAATTATTTTCCGGGCTAGATGCAGCTAAAAATTATTATTAATTTGAAAGCTGGTGGAGCTTAGTATAGATGGCCTAATAGAATCAGTACTGCAAACTGCTACAAAGCCCAAATTATTTTCCAGCCAAGATACAGATAAACATGATTAGTAATTTTAAATCTGGTGGAGTATAGTATAGATGGCCTAATAGAATCAGTACTGCACACTGCTACAAAGTCCAAATTATTTTCCAGCCAAGATACAGATAAACATGATTAGTAATTTGAAAGCTTAAAACGGTTGGTGAGGTGATTTTAACAAATCATCAAGCTTTTACTCTCCCCAGGATGACACAGGGGTAGAAAAGTCATTTCGGATCCATGATTTGTTCATCTTTATGAACGTGAGTCTGTCTACATTATCAGTGGAGAGCCGCGTGCGCTTATCTGTCAGCACACCACCAGCAGCGCTGAACACACGTTCAGACAGAACGCTGGCTGCAGAGCATGACAAGATCTCCAAGGCGTAAGTGGCGAGCTCCGGCCATTTATCCAGATTGGAAGCCCAAAAAGAGCAAGGGTCCAGTGACACAGTCATGGCTTCAATGTTTACTTGGAGATACTCCTGTACCATCGTCTCTAGGCGTTGACTATGTGTCAGACTTCTTGTCTCCTGTGGCCTTGCAAAAGATGGGCTAAAAAAGTGGTGAAATGATTCCGCAATATTGCTGTTACCAGCAGATACTGTGTTTCTGTTACGTTTTGAGTGCTGAACACTCGACGGTCCCACGGTTGGCAAGTTGAAACTGTGAGATTCACTACGTGCACCACTAGTGTTTTGGGGAAAAGCACATGTAAGATTCTGCAACAGTCTCTGCTGATACTCCTGCATGCGTGCATATCTTTCTATGTCAGGAATAATTTCTGCAAATTTACTTTTGTACCGGGGATCTAACAGTGTGGCAACCCAGTAGTCAGGATTATTTCTAATTCTCACAATTCGAGGGTCATGTTGCAGGTAGTGCAGCAAGAAGGCACTCATGTGTGTTGCGCATCCAGGAGCACCAAGTCCCTGTTGTGTTGGTGGCGAGGTAACAATCATTAGAGATGAGCGTTGTTCGACTCGAACTGTTCGCCAATCTCAAATTCGAGCTGTTTTGGGCGGTGTTCGAGCCGTTCGGCAAACACGAACGATTTGAAAAAAATGCGGCTGTTCGAGGTTATGTTCGATAACTGTTCGTGCACCAAAATCATAACTGGATTTTTTCTCAGTAATGATGAAAATTAATGTTAATACGCAGTTTGAGTGTACAGCGGGGTGGGGGGAGGGGCAGGGGATGGATCTCTGCAGGAATAATGAAGATCTCCATTTTTTTTCTCTTTCCCTCATTTACAGTGGGGAGGTGCAATCTGTCAGCCCATCAGCAGCGCACACACGGAGCGAAGTGCTTTTTTTCACACAAGCAAGGGCATGTGTCATTGGCAGTGTATGTCACATGTCCTTGCCCTATAAGACCAAGCCATTTTCCCCGTCGTCACCATTTTCTCACTGCTGCAGCTGCGTGTTAGACGGCACCGCTGTTGCTGTGTGCGCTATACCTTGTTAATTTCAAGCCAATTTTCGCACAAATCTACAGATCGCTTGGGAGTAGGGAATAGTTGTGATTGCAGTCCATTAAGGACTAGGTTACAGCATTTCCTACGACTTTTATCAGGCAGGTCTGTGCTCTTAAATAGATAGATTGTGGGAGTAAAGACTAATTGTAATTGCAGTCCTTTTCAGGACTAAGTTATATCAGTTCCTATCAGTTTTCGCCAGGCAGGTCTGTGCCGATGAAGTGACCGCGGGCAAGGCCGCGCATTGGTATCTATGATCTGGCCCAGCAAGATCCCCACACACAGACTCTATCTTGATAACCGTATCTTTACTCGTATACATTTTTTTAACACAGCAAAGAAAAACAATAAATGACAACCGTAAATATGCACAGTAATAACGTGTACTGATAAGCTGACCCTCACTGTCCCTACTCACACGTTACCAGTCCTTTACTCCAGAAGGATGTGTCCCCCGTCGCAGGCCTGTCTGTCTTTGCAGGAGGGCGTCCCAGCCGGAAAAAAAAACAGGAACAGCAGAATTCGCGGAAAGAAAGGAAGGGATACTCTCGCCAGAGGTCCCGCTTACAGTCTCTCTGATCCGGATAGAAGCTCTGGTGGGTCCCCTTATGTAGTCCACACTCCAGTAGCAGGGAGTGTAACAGCTGAATCCTTCAGCAGTGCAGAAGCTGGGGAAGGCACCGAGGATATGATGTCAGATAGAAGAAATCACGTTGAGAGTCTCTCCTGCGCCACACACGAGGGCCTGCACACCGTCCTGGCTCTTTTTACAGACCACAGCAGATTCTTCGCGCGCTTTTTCCTGCTTCCCACTTTGGTCACGTGACTCTCTAGGGCGGGACACAGGAGGCTCAGTCTTTTTCTCTGTCATCACACCCTGCGCAGGTGCAACCTCTGGCCACAAGGTGGCAACATCATCCTGTGTAATCACTTCTGTAACAAGCTCTATATCAATTATAACAGAACAGCCAGAGCCGGCCAGCTCACTACACCAGTGCTGTGCAAGTTTTTTTCACAGCATTTGGCTAAATCTAGCAAAGCTAATCCTTTTTGGCCTATTGCAGAGTGTGTTAGTCAGTGGAGTAGCCTATCTGTGTTGCAAGCTACACCACCTGTGTATAGAATACCAATTTATTTACTGCACCTAGTGAAGTAAAACCTTTTGGGCATAGCATCATTCTATTAGTCCATCTATACTGACCTCCATCAGGTTGCAAATTGAATATAATTTTTTTCTGCATCTAGCTCTGAAAAAATATTTGGGCTTCTAGCAGTGTGTGGGAATTGTTCTATTAGTCCATCTATACTGACCTCCATCAGGTTGCAAATTGAATATAATTTTTTTCTGCATCTAGCTCTGAAAAAATATTTGGGCTTCTAGAAGTGTGTGGGACTTGTTCTATTAGTCCATCTATACTGACCTCCATCAGGTTGCAAATTAAAAATAATTTTTATCTGCATCTAGCTCTGAAAAAATATTTGGGCTTCTAGCAGTGTGTGGGAATTGTTATATTAGTCCATCTATACTGACCTCCATCAGGTTGCAAATTGAATATAATTTTTTTCTGCATCTAGCTCTGAAAAAATATTTGGGCTTCTAGCAGTGTGTGGGACTTGTTCTAATAGTCCATCTATACTGACCTCCATCAGGTTGCAAACTGAATATAATTTTTTTATGCATCTAGCTCTGAAAAAATATTTGGGCTTCTAGCAGTGTGTGGGACTTGTTCTACTAGTCCATCTATACTGACCTCCATCAGGTTGCAAATTGAATATAATTTTTATCTGCATCTAGCTCTGAAAAAATATTTGGGCTTCTAGCAGTGCGTGGGACTTGTTCTATTAGTCCATCTATACTGACCTCCATCAGGTTGCAAATTGAATATAATTTTTTTCTGCATCTAGCTCTGAAAAAATATTTGGGCTTCTAGCAGTGTGTGGGAATTGTTCTATTAGTCCATCTATAATGACCTCCATCAGGTTGCAAATTGAATATAATTTTTTTCTGCATCTACCTCTGAAAAAATATTTGGGCTTCTAGCAGTGTGTAGGACTTGTTCTATTAGTCCATCTATACTGACCTCCATCAGGTTGCAAATTAAAAATAATTTTTATCTGCATCTAGCTCTGAAAAATATTTGGGCTTCTAGCAGTGTGTGGGACTTGGTCTATTAGTCCATCTATACTGACCTCCATCTGGTTGCAAATTGAATATAATTTTTTTCTGCATCTAGCTCTGAAAAAATATTTGGGCTTCTAGCAGTGTGTGGGACTTGTTCTAATAGTCCATCTATACTGACCTCCATCAGGTTGCAAATTGAATATAATTTTTTTCTGCATCTAGCTCTGAAAAAATATTTGGGCTTCTAGCAGTGTGTGGGACTTGGTCTATTAGTCCATCTATACTGACCTCCATCAGGTTGCAAATTGAATATAATTTTTTTCTGCATCTAGCTCTGAAAAATATTTGGGCTTCTAGCAGTGTGTGGGACTTGTTCTATTAGTCCATCTATACTAACCTCCATTAGGTTGCAAATTAAAAATAATTTTTATCTGCATCTAGCTCTGAAAAAATATTTGGGCTTCTAGCAGTGTGTGGGACTTGGTCTATTAGTCCATCTATACTGACCTCCATCAGGTTGCAAATTGAATATAATTTTTTTCTGCATCTAGCTCTGAAAAAATATTTGGGCTTCTAGCAGTGTGTGGGACTTGTTCTAATAGTCCATCTATACTGACCTCCATCAGGTTGCAAATTGAATATAATTTTTTTCTGCACCTAGCTCTGAAAAAATATTTGGGCTTCTAGCAGTGTGTGGAACTTGGTCTATTATTCCATCTATACTGACCTCCATCAGGTTGGAAATTGAATATAATTTTTTTCTGCATCTAGCTCTGAAAAATATTTGGCCTTCTAGCAGTGTGTGGGACTTGTTCTAATAGTCCATCTATACTGACCTCCATCAGGTTGCAAATTGAATATAATTTTTTTCTGCATCTAGCTCTGAAAAAAATATTTCGGCTTGTAGCAGTGTGTGGGACTTGTTCTAATAGTCCATCTATACTGACCTCCATCAGGTTGCAAATTGAATATAATTTTTTTCTGCATCTAGCTCTGAAAAAAATATTTCGGCTTGTAGCAGTGTGTGGGACTTGTTCTATTAGTCCATCTATACTGACCTCCATCAGGTTGCAAATTAAAAATAATTTTTAACTACATATAGCTCTGAAAAATATTTGGGCTTCTAGCAGTGTGTGGGACTTGGTCTATTAGTCCATCTATACTGACCTCCATCAGGTTGCAAATTGAATATAATTTTTTTCTGCATCTAGCTCTGAAAAAATATTTGGGCTTCTAGCAGTGTGTGGGACTTGTTCTAATAGTCCATCTATACTGACCTCCATCAGGTTGCAAATTGAATATAATTTTTTTCTGCATCTAGCGCCGAAAAAATATTTGGGCTGCTAGGAGTGTGTGGGACTTGGTCTATTAGTCCATGTATACTGACCTCCATCAGGTTCCAAATTGAATATAATTTTTTTCTGCATCTAGCTTTGAAAAAATATTTGGGCTTCTAGCAGTGTGTGGGACTTGTTCTATTAGTCCATCTATACTAACCTCCATCAGGTTGCAAATTAAAAATAATTTTTATCTGCATCTAGCTCTGAAAAAATATTTGGGCTTCAAGCAGTGTGTAGGACTTGGTCTATTAGTCCATCTATACTGACCTCCATCAGGTTGCAAATTGAATATAATTTTTTTCTGCATCTAGCTCTGAAAAAATATTTGGGCTTCTAGCAGTGTGTGGGACTTGTTCTAATAGTCCATCTATACTGACCTCCATCAGGTTGCAAATTGAATATAATTTTTTTCTGCATCTAGCTCTGAAAAAATATTTGGGCTTCTAGCAGTGTGTGGGACTTGGTCTATTAGTCCATCTATACTGACCTCCATCAGGTTGCAAATTGAATATAATTTTTTTCTGCATCTAACCCAGCCAATAGTTTTGGCCTAATACCACAGTTTGGCCACTCAGCTCTGCTCGGTTCCCATCCATTGTTTTTTTGTGCAAACAACTCCAGAGTTGTGAATTAGTTAACCACCAAAATGAGTAGAAAAAGGCCTGCTGCTGGTGGAAAGGGGAATAAGCGTGTTGGGAAGGGGAAAAAAGGTTGTGTCTGTGGGGTAGGTGTTAAAGCAACAGTAACATCTGCAGAAGAAAGACCATCTTCCAGCCAAACTAAAATGTCTACTTCTTTTAGCGGACAATGTGATAAGATCCCTTTCTTACGGCCACACCAATTGCTACAAATTCCAGATAAGGCACAAAAACAGCAGGTGCTTCAACGGATATCAAGTGCTCCTTTAAGTGGCCTCTCCTCCACATCAACTTCAACATCACAAATACTCCAGTCCTCAGAGGTGTCACCCCAATCGCACTTGCTTCCTCACAGCTCCCAAATCTCCAGCTGCCCATCTGAGTATGGGGTAGAACAGATGGTTGAGTCTGCAGAGCTGTTTACTCATACTATAGCCTGGGAATCAGAGGTCGGCTCCAGCGCTTCTGTGAATCCAGACGAGGAAATGATCTGCACTGATGCCCACAATCTTTATGAGTCGGATCCAGGACCAGACTCAGAAGGTTCTGACCATAATGTAGACCCTCATTCCCAAACTGTAACTCCTGTTGGTGGAGACAATGAGGAAGACGATGATGAGACTCAAATACCTGATTGGAGCGACAACTTTAGTTTTTTGTCAGGGCAGGAACAGGTTGGCTCTGAGGACGACGGGTGTGATAACACACAGGGTGATGATGATGAGGTTGGAGATCCCACTTACTGTCAACCCACAGTCAGCCAAGAGATGAGGTCAGCAGAGGAGGTGGAGGAGAATGCTAGTGATGACGTGGTCTGGTTGCGCCTTCCTGGACAGAGACGTAGTACTGGAAGCACGTCAACAACTGCATCCTCAAACACAACTCTGCCTCTCACCACAAGTCGTGGTGGCTCTTCAGGTCGCATGGGTGCTAAGCCTTGCATAGCCTGGGCATTTTTTCAGATCGATAAAGATGACCCAACTCGTGTTATCTTTAACATTTGTCAGCAAAAGCTAAGTAGAAGCCAAAAAATACATAGTTTGAGTACTTCATGCATGAACCGGCACATGGACATGAAGCATAAGTTGCAGTGGGAAGCTCACTGTGCTACAATGCGGCCTAGCCGGCCGGGCCAACCACCGTCTGCCACATCTTGTGCATCCGCGGCCTCTTCATCCTCTGTGACTGGGGGGACAGCAGTCATACCTGTTTTGGGACGCAGACCTGGCACCTCTTTACCCGCAACAGCCAGCGTGATTGGCAGGTCATCATTTTCTTTGGAGGTGGTAACACCAGCTGGTGTTGAGCGCTGTCCGACATCGATAGCACCACCTTTGGATCAAGGCAACCTAACATGTCCGCCTGCATCTTCCTCACAGACCGGCAGTTTGCCGGGGACACCCTTCTCAACCCCGTCTAAGCACAACAGCCAGCCCTCGGTCCCTCAGATGTGGACAAGTAAAAGACCATTTCCTCCTAGCCATGAGAAAGCTAAGAGGTTGAATTTCAACATCTGCAAGCTCTTGGATACAGAAATGCTGCCTTTCCGCCTGGTGGACACAGAGGATTTTCGAGACCTTATGTCCGTCGCAGTGCCCCAGTACTAGATGCCCAGTCGGCACTACTTCTCAAAGAAAGGTGTGCCTGCGCTCCACCAGCATGTCGCACACAACATCACCGCTTCTTTGAGAAACTCTGTGTGTGACAGGGTGCATTTCACCACAGACACTTGGACGAGTAGGCATGGACAGGGGCGTTACATGTCGCTGACTGGGCACTGGGTAACTATGGTGACAGCAGGACAAGGGGCTGCTGTTCAAGTCTTGCCGTCCCCACGAGTTGTGCGTCAATCCTCTTTATCTCAAAGTTCCTCCACTGCTTCTGCCTCCTCAACCTCCTCTCGGTCCTCCACCTGCACCCAAAGCCTGTCTGGTCATGCCACAAGCTTTCTAACTGCGCAGAAAGGATCCTGCACACCTCCTTACTATGCTGGCAGTAGGGCTCAGGTGGTTTTTACTTTGAAATGTCTGGGAAATGTGAGTCACACAGCTGAGGAGTTGTGGTCAGCTCTAGAGAACCAATTTCATGAATGGTTGTCTCCACTGGACCTGAAACCAGGGAAGGCCGTGTGCGACAATGCTGCAAACCAGGGTGCGGCCCTTCGCCGGGGCAATGTCACACACGTGCCTTGTATGGCTCACGTGTTGAACCTGGTTGTCCAGCAATTTTTAGCCCACTATCCCGGACTAGATGGCCTTCTGCAGAGGGCACGGTCGCTGTGTGCTCACTTCCGCCGTTCGCATCCCGCAGCTCAGCGACTTATATCTCTACAGAAGTCGTTGGGCCTGCCACTTCACCGGCTAAAATGCGATGTGCCTACCCGGTGGAATTCAACTCTGCACATGTTGCAGCAACTGTGGCAGCACCGACAAGCCCTGGTGCAATACATTGTGACGTATAGCCTGGGCCAACGAGATCCAGAGGTGGGGCAAATCACGCTGGAGGAGTGGTCTCAGATCAGGGACCTATGCACCCTTCTGCACAGTTTTGAAATGGCGACGAAGATGTTTAGTGCTGACGATGCCATTATCAGCATGACTATTCCGGTGATTTACATGCTGGAGCACATGTTAAACAGAATTCGGAGTCAGGTGGTGGCACAAGAGGAGGTGGAGGAAGTAGAGGAGGAGGAGTTGTATGCGGAAGGGCTAACATCTGCAAGGTCCAGACGGTCGGCAGCACCAAGGCGGCAGGCATGTGAGGGTGGGGGAGATGGTTTTACCAGGGCGCATGGTAGCAGCCAAACTAGTGAGGAAGGTGCAGGAGCCCAGGAAGAAGTGGAGGACGAACTGATGGAAGACTCATCAGATGAGGGAGACCTTGATCACATTTCAGTTGTGCGAGGTTGGGGGGAGAGGACAGAGGAAGGAAGCATGATTGTTACCTCGCCACCAACACAACAGGGACTTGGTGCTCCTGGATGCGCAAGACACATGAGTGCCTTCTTGCTGCATTACCTGCAACATGACCCTCGAATTGTGAGAATTAGAAATAATCCTGACTACTGGGTTGCCACACTGTTAGATCCCCGGTACAAAAGTAAATTTGCAGAAATTATTCCTGCCATAGAAAGGGATGCACGCATGCAGGAGTATCAGCAGAGACTGTTGCAGAATCTTACATGTGCTTTTCCACAAAACACCAGTGGTGCACGTAGTGAATCTCACAGTTCCAACTTGCCAACCGTGGGACCGTCGAGTGTTCTGCACTCAAACCGTAACAGAAACACAGTATCTGCTGGTAACATCAATTTTGCGGAATCATTTCACCACTTTTTTAGCCCATCCTTTGCAAGGCCACAGGAGACAAGAAGTCTGACACATAGTCAACGCCTAGAGACGATGGTACAGGAGTATCTCCAAGTAAACATTGAAGCCATGACTGTGTCACTGGACCCTTGCTCTTTTTGGGCTTCCAATCTGGATAAATGGCCGGAGCTAGCCACTTACGCCTTGGAGATCTTGTCATGACCCGCAGCCAGTGTTCTGTCTGAACGTGTGTTCAGCGCTGCTGGTGGTGTGCTGACAGATAAGCGCACGCGGCTCTCCACTGATAATGTAGACAGACTCACGTTCATAAAAATGAACAAATCATGGATCCGAAACGACTTTTCTACCCCTGTGTCATCCTGGGGAGAGTAAAAGCTTGATGATTGGTTAAAATCACCTCACAACCGTTTTAAGCTTTCAAATTACTAATCATGTTTATCTGTATCTTGGCTGGAAAATAATTTGGACTTTGTAGCAGTGTGCAGTACTGATTCTATTAGGCCATCTATACTAAGCTCCACCAGATTTAAAATTACTAATCATGTTTATGTGTATCTTGGCTGGAAAATAATTTGGGCTTTGTAGCAGTGTGCAGTACTGATTCTATTAGGCCATCTATACTAAGCTCCACCAGATTTAAAATTAATAATAATTTTTAGCTGCATCTAGCCCGGAAAATTATTTTGGGGCTCCGAGATGCGCAAGACACATAAGTGCCTTCTTGCTGCACTACCTGCAACATGACCCTCAGATTGTCAGAATTCAAAGTAATCCTGACTACTGGGTTGCCACACTCTTAGATCCCCCACACTCTTCGATTAACCTTTTTATTTTAATAAAGACCAAAAAATGGTTATTTTTGAAATTATAAGCATTAGCAGGTTGTTAGAACCTGAAATCTAACAGTTTTCAGCTCAAAACTTTATTCTAGGTGATGTTACATTTGCACATAGGACCCCTTGTTCGAAAGGAGCTTCTGAACTCTCTCGTCCATTGAATTTGTCAGGTTTTGGATGGTTTCTGCTTCAATTGTTTTGCATGAGGACAGAATACCCTCCCAGAGCTGTTGCTTAGATGTGAACTGCCTCCCGCCATCATAGACACTCCTTTTGATGATGCTCCAGAGGTTCTCAATGGGGTTGAGGTCAGGGGAGCATGGGGGTCACACCATAAGTTTGTTCCCTTTTATGCCCATATCAGCCAGAGATGCAGATGTGTTATGTGCAGCATGAGACGGGGCATTATCATCCATGAAAATGATCTTGCTGCGGAATACACGGTTCTTCTTCTTGAACCATGGCAGGAAGTGCTGTTTGAGAAACTCCACATACATTATGGAGTTCATCTTTACCCCTTCAGGGATCCTAAAGGGGCCGACAATCTCTCTCCCCATGATTCCAGCCCAAAACATTACTCCACCTCCTCCTTGTTGGCGCTGTAGCCGTGTTTGCGTGGGGTGTCCATCAACCAGCCATCCTCCACTCCATCCATCTGGACCATCGAGCGTTGCACGGCACTCATCCGTGAACAAAATAGTTTTGAAATCAGTCTTCATGTAATGTTTGGCCCACTGGAGCCGTTTCTGCTTGCGTGCAGTGGATAGAGGAGGTCAACAGGATGGCGTACGCACAGCTGCAAACCTCTGAAGGACCCTGCATCTTGTTGTTCGGGGGACGTTGGAGGCACCAGCAGCTTCAAAAACTTGTCTGCTGCTATGACAAGGCTTTTTTGCCGCTGCTCTTTTAAACTGACGTAATTGCTTGTAGGAAAGAGTCCTCAATTTTCCCTTATCAGCACGCACACATGTGTACTGTGAATCAGCTACATACTTCTTGATTGCCAAGACACTTCATCCTGATCATCGCACAATGTTGATTGTAGTCATGCCTTGACCTAAACACTCCACAATTTGTTGCTTCTCAGCAGCCGACACATCCTTTTTCTTTCCCATTTTGGCAGAAAATGTAGGCTTAATAATGTGGGACAGCCTTCTTAAGTAGTCTTGCCTTTCATTGGACACACCTGCCAAACTAATTAGCACAGGTGTCTGCAATTGCTTACAGTGATATAAAGAGCCCTGACACACATCACCATCAATGAGTTTAACTGACAAACAAACAAATTCTTCCCTTATCACTCCTAAACACTTTTTGCATAATAATTTGGAACACAGTGTACATGTGCTTTTCCACAAAACACCAGTGGTTCACGTAGTGAATCTTAGAGTTCTAACTTCCCAACCGTGGTCTGTATGGAGTTGTTCAATAAAGGGCCCAAAATTAAGATAACATAGACGGGAGAGGTCTCTATGAATAGGAATTCCTAAGTATTTCATACCCTGTGAGGGCCAGGCAAAGGGAAAGTTGGACTGGATGGAATCCTGTATGGATTTGGGGAGGGAGACATCGAGGGCCTCAGACTTCGCTGCATTGATTTTAAAATTTGACCATGTACCAAAGTGATCTATTTCAGCCATAACAGCAGGGATGGATATATGTGATTGAGTGATATATTCTAGGACATCATCAGCAAATAGAAAGCACTTGTACTCGGTGCCTCCCACCTCAATCCACCTAATATTGGGGTTATGGCGAATTGATGAGAGCAGGTGCTCCGTCACTAGGATGTATAAGAGAGGGGATAGAGGACATCCCTGCCTTGTCCCATTGGTGATTATGAAAGGTGATGAAAATGTTCTGATGCGCCCCCTGGGCCTTGGGACACCCAGAGCCGGACCCTTTTTGGTGGATGCTGGTGGTTGTAGTCTCTGTGGCGGCGACCCAGTTCCGTGGCTCAGGGCGGTCAAACCAGTGGCGGAACTATTTATGTGGTTTTGATGTTTAAATGTCCGACTATGCCACCCGTGGATTGCGGTCAGAGTGAACCGCCGCTGCAGGGCAGACCGCTGAGGCTGGTGTTGTGGGTGCAGCAGAGCGTAGCATAACTCCCCACGGGAGGAGTATAGCCTCAGGGCAGTGTATGCGGAGGATGGGGGTGATGGTGCAGGGCAGCAGCAGTAACGACACGGAGTCAGTGATGCAGTCCAGGGCCTTTACTCACAGTTCTTATTATCCAGACCACTTCTGCAGGTAACGGCTGCCTACATCGTACTGTGCTCACCAGGTGAGGGGCTCAGACAACTCCCAGATAACTTTGGAGCGCTTCACAGGACCCCCTTTGTGTGTCCTTTGTCTGGCCTTTCTTACCAACCCTTCTGTCTGGCTGCCTCGGGCCTGCTCTTGGTAAACTTGGCGCCAGTTTCCCTGACCCTATGTGGTGCCTTCCTAGCGGGTGTAGCGAGGGGCTGCGCCACATAAAATCTCACAGCCTCCGGTTTCTAGCTGAGGGTCGTTTCCCGCCTCCACTAGTTTCGGGGACCGGTCTCCCCCTTTGGCCTGACCCCTCCACGCAGGTGGATTCGGGCGTGCGGTGGCGACTCGCCCGTCCGCACCCTTGGGATCCCTTCATTCCTCGTTCCTGGAGCCTTCTCCGCTCCTCTTCCTTCCTTCTCCCTCTTCCAGGCCTGGGCCTCTGTTATTAGGCCCGCCTCCGGAGCAGAGCTCATGCAGAGCCCCTGCTCCCTGTCACTTCTGCTCAGACTTCTCTGCACTGAACTAAGATGGTGCCCACCTTTTATACTCCCTTCTCAATGCACCCAGGAACTGCTTCCTCCCTGCTCCTGCACTACAGGGTTCCCCTTCCTCAGTGTTCCCTCCCCCCACTCCAGCCAGGGACAGGGACTGTCGTGCCCATCTCTGGGGCATATTGGTCGCCGTGCCCCACGGCAATGTGGTGTAATGCATGCAGGTGTCGGGTCCTGATCCACACTCCATCCTTACCTGAGAGTGAGATATCACACCTCTGGGTGAGGTGAAATAGCTCTGTAGCAACCGAGCCCTCAGTGTACTACAGTTCCATTTATCTTCAGCCTAGGTGACGTATTGTGATACAGGGCCGTGATTTTGGCTATAAAAGGGTCCCCTAGACCCCTACCCCAAGCTTTTTAAGAGAATAATATATGGCGTGCCAGAAGACTCTATGGAATGCTTTCTCAGCATCCAACGAGAGTATCTAATTACAAATTTTTAACTGCATCTAGCCCAGGAAATACTTGGTGCCTAGTAGCAGTGTCTGCTAGTCAGCGGATTATCCCGGCTGTTAAACAAGCTACACCACCTGTAGTTTGGACACTTAATTTTTTCAAAGGAAATTCTTCGGGACCACGGGATACTCAGTGAAGAGCATCAGGAGGCACCCCAAGGCATAGGGGCTGGCACTGGCGGTAGGATGCCTTGCGGTGGACAGCCGAGCTCGATCCTTATAAAAGCTTTTTAACTACAGCAGCTTTAGTGGACGCTACTGGAGCTGGAATTATGAGGCTGCTGGCATGAGACTTGCCCTCCAATAGATCCTTGTAAAAGGATTTAAAATGTATTCATTCAAATTAGAGAGACAATTTCAATTAAAAAGCTTAGAGCTGCCTCCACCACAGGGGGGCTCGCTCGACCCACCAGCGGACAGGCACCAGTATTGGGAGAGGGGGGCTGGCCGTCAGGGTCCACCGCGGTTCTGGCACAAACCCGGCGACACGGAGGTGGCACGGGCAGGAACGGACTGGCCGTGTCGGCTTCTCACCTTTTGGATTTTAGAAGGGCATGACATGCCTATATCTGTGTCTTCCCCTCCTTTTACTCCTCCACCTCTTTTCTTTTCGCATGACTATATGTACTTGTCACTTTTCCATGTGTTAGTTATGTCTTCTGAGCAGTTTGGCAGCCTTTGGACACCTTTGAAGGTGTTTTCTATGTGTTTCTATGTGTTTTTGTTTGCCTGCCATTGGTTTTAACGGTGTTCGAAGGTGTTCGACGAACAGTTCGACAAACAGTTCGGCGAACACACGGGTGTTTGATGAAACGAACCGAACTTGAACACTACGGGGGTGGCTCAACACTAACAATCATGTTTCCTTCCTCTGCCCTCTTCCCCCAACCTCACACAACAGAAATGTGATCAAGGTCTCCCTCATCTGATGAGTCTTCCATCAGTTCGTCCTGCACTTCTTCCTGGGCTCCTGCACCTTCCTCACTAGTTTGGCTGCTACCATGCACCCTGGTAAAACCATCTCCCCCACCCTCACATGCCTGCCGCCTTGGTGCTGCCGACCGTCTGGACCTTGCAGATGTTAGCCTTTCCGCATACAACTCCTCCTCCTCTACTTCCTCTACCTCCTCTTGTGCCACCACCTGACTCCGAATTCTGTTTAACATGTGCTCCAGCATGTAAATCACCGGAATAGTCATGCTGATAATGGCATCGTCAGCACTAAACATCTTCGTCGCCATTTCAAAACTGTGCAGAAGGGTGCATAGGTCCCTGATCTGAGACCACTCCTCCAGCGTGATTTGCCCCACCTCTGGATCTCGTTGGCCCAGGCTATACGTCACAATGTATTGCACCAGGGCTTGTCGGTGCTGCCACAGTCGCTGCAACATGTGCAGAGTTGAATTCCACCGGGTAGGCACATCGCATTTTAGCCGGTGAAGTGGCAGGCCCAACGACTTCTGTAGAGATGTAAGTCGCTGAGCTGCGGGATGCGAACGGCGGAAGTGAGCACACAGCGACCGTGCCCTCTGCAGAAGGCCATCTAGTCCGGGATAGTGGGCTAAAAATTGCTGGACAACCAGGTTCAACACGTGAGCCATACAAGGCACGTGTGTGACATTGCCCCGGCGAAGGGCCGCAACCCTGGTTTGCAGCATTGTCGCACACGGCCTTCCCTGGTTTCAGGTCCAGTGGAGACAACCATTCATGAAACTGCTTCCCCAGAGCTGACCACAACTCCTCAGCTGTGTGACTCACATTTCCCAGACATTTCAAAGTAAAAACCGCCTGATGAAGTTGAGCCCTGCTGCCAGCATAGTAAGGAGGTGTGCAGGATCCCTTCTGCGCAGTTAGAAAGCTTGTGGCATGACCAGACAGGCTTTGGGTGCAGGTGGAGGACCGAGAGGAGGTTGAGGAGGCAGAAGCAGTGGAGGAACTTTGAGATAAAGAGGACTGATGCACAACTCGTGGGGATGGCAAGACTTGGACAGCAGCCCCTTGTTCTGCTGTCACCATAATTACCCAGTGCCCAGTCAGCGACATGTAACGCCCCTGTCCATGCCTACTCGTCCAAGTGTCTGTGTTGAAATGCACCCTGTCACACACAGAGTTTCTCAAAGAAGCGGTGATGTTGTGTGCGACATGCTGGTGGAGCGCAGGCACACCTTTCTTTGAGAAGTAGTGCCGACTGGGCATCTAGTACTGGGGCACTGCGACGGACATAAGGTCTCGAAAATCCTCTGTGTCCACCATTCGGAAAGGCAGTATTTCTGCAGCCAAAAGCTTGCAGATGGTGAAATTCAACCTCTTAGCTTTCTCATGGCTAGGAGGAAATGGTCTTTTACTTGTCCACATCTGAGGGACCGAGGGCTGGCTGTTGTGCTTAGACGGGGTTGAGAAGGGTGTCCCCGGCAAACTGCCCGTCTGTGAGGAAGATGCAGGTGGACATGTTAGGTTGCCTTGATCCAAAGGTGGTGCTATCGATGTCGGACAGCGCTGAACACCAGCTGGTGTTTCCACCTCCAAAGAAAATGATGACCTGCCAATCACGCTGGCTGTTGCGGGTAAAGAGGTGGCAGGTCTGCATCCCAAAACAGGGGTGACTGCTGTCACCCCAGTCACAGAGGATGAAGAGGCCGTGGATGCACAAGATGTGGCAGACGATGGTTGGCCTGGCCGGCTAGCACAGTGAGCTTCCCACTGCAACTTATGCTTCATATCCATGTGCCGGGTCATGCATGAAGTACTCAAACTATGTATTTTTTGGCCTCTACTTAGCTTTTGCTGACAAATGTTACAGATAACACGAGTTGGGTCATCTTTATCGATCTGAAAAAATGCCCAGGCTATGCAAAGCTTAGCACCCATGCGACCTGAAGAGCCACCAGGACTTGTGGTCAGAGGCAGAGTTGTGTTTGAGGATGCAGTTGTTGACATGCTTCCAGTACTACGTCTCTGTCCAGGAAGGCGCAACCTGACCTCGTCGTCACTAGCATCCTCCTCCACCTCCTCTGCTGACCTCATCTCTTGGCTGACCGTGGGTTGACAGTAAGTGGGATCTCCAACCTCGTCATCATCACCCTGTGTGTTATCACACCCGTCGTCCTCAGAGCCAACCTCTTCCTGCCCTGACAAAAAACTAAAGTTGTAGCTCCAATTAGGTATTTGAGTCTCATCATCGTCTTCCTCATTGTCTCCACCAACAGGAGTTACATTTTGGGAATGAGGGTCTACATTATGGTCAGAACTTTCTGCGTCTGGTCCTGGATTCGACTCATAAAGATTCTGGGCATCAGTGCAGATCATTTCCTCGTCTGGATTCACAGAAGCTCTGAAACCGGCCTCTGATTCCCAGGCTATAATATGAGTAAACAGCTCTGCAGACTCAACCATCTGTTCTACCCCATACTCAGACGGGCAGCTGGAGACTTGGGAGCTGTGAGGAAGCAAGTGCGATTGGGGTGACACCTCTGAGGACTGGAGTATTTGTGATGTTGAAGTCGAGGCGGAGGAGAGGCCACTTAAAGGAGCACTTGATATCCGTTGAAGCACCTGCTGTTTTTGTGCCTCATGTGGAGTTTGTAGCGATTGGCGTGGCCTTAAGAAAGGAATCTTATCACATTGTCCGCTAAAAGAAGTAGACATCTTAGTTTGGCTGGAATATGGTCTTTCTTCTGCAGATGTTACTGTTGCTTTAACACCTACCCCACGAACACAATCTTTTTTTCCCTTCCCAACACGCCTATTCCCCTTTCCACCAGCAGCAGGCCTTTTTCCACTCATTTTGGTGGTTAACTAATTCACAACTCTGGAGTTGTTTGCACAAAAAACAATAGATGGGAACCGAGCAGAGCTGAGTGGCCAAACTGTGGTATTAGCCCAAAAGTATTGGCTGGGTTAGATGCAGATAAAAATTATATTGAATTTGCAGCCTGGTGGAGGTTAGTATAGATGGACTAATAGAACAAGTCTCACACACTGCTACAAGCCGAAATATTTTTTCAGAGCTAGATGCAGAAAAAAATTATATTGAATTTGCAACCTGGTGGAGGTTAGTATAGATGGACTAATAGAACAAGTCCCACACACTGCTACAATCCGAAATATTTTTTCAGAGCTAGATGCATATAAAAATTATATTGAATTTGCAACCTGGTGGAGGTTAGTATAGATGGACTAATAGAATGATGCTATGCCCAAAACGTTTGACTTCACTAGGTGCATTTGTATTCTATACACAGGTGGTGTAGCTTGCAACACAGATAGGCTTCTCCACTGACTAACACACACTGCAAGAGGACAAAAAGGATTTGCTTTGCTAGATTTAGCCAAATGCTGTGAAAAAAGTTGCACAGCACTGGCACAGACCTGCCTGGCAAAAAGTGATAGGAACTGATGTAACCTAGCCCTGAAAAGGACTGCAATTACAATTAGTCTTTACTCCCAACCTATCTATTTAAGAGCACAGACCTGGCTGATAAAAGTGATAGGAACTAATGTAACCTAGCCCTGAAAAGGACTGCAATTACAATCAGTCTTTACTCCCAACCTATCTATTTAAGAGCACAGACCTGCCTGATAAAAGTCGTAGGAAATGATGTCCTTAAAAGGACTGCAATCACAACTATTCCCTACTCCCAAGCTATCTGTAGATTTCAGAGAAAATTGGCTAGAAATTAACAAAGTATAGCGCACACAGCAACAGCGGTGCCGTCTAACACGCAGCTGCAGCAGTGAGAAAATGGTGGCGACGGGGAAAATGGCTTGGTCTTATAGGGCAAGGACATGTGACATACACTGCCAATGACACATGCCCTTGCTTGTGTGAAAAAAAGCACTTCGCTCCGTGTGTGCGCTGCTTATAGGCTGACAGTTTGCACCTCCCCACTGTAAATGCGGGAAAGAGAAAAAAAAATAGAGATCTTCATTATTTCTGCAAAGATCCATCCCCTGCCGCTCCCCCACCCCGCTGTACACTCAAACTGCGTATTAACATTAATTTTCAGCATTACTGAGAAAAAATTTAGTTATGATTTTTGTGCACGAACAGTTAACGAACATAACCTCGAACAGCTGAATTTTTTTCAAATTGTTCGTGTTCGCCGAACGGCTCGAACACCGCCCAAAACAGCTCGAATTTGAGATTGGCGAACAGTTCGAGTCGAACACCGCTCATCTCTAGTAGGGAGGTTTCAGTGACGTCCGATTTTGCTTTAGAGAACGAAAAATAATCGTACGAAGTTGTTTTATAGGTAGGGAGATTATAGGTAGGGTGTATTAGAGTAGAGGACGTCACAGTGTTAGAGACGTCCAGTTTTCTTTTAGAAAAAAAAAGTTAATACAGAGTAGCTTTATAGGTAGGGAGGTAGCTTGTTTCTTTTGCATAAAAAAATTGTTATCGCCGGGTAATTTCACGTCGCAGTGTTAGTGATGTACATTTTTCTTTTGAAAAAAAAAAAGAATTCTTTGCGTCGAGTAAATTTTTAGCTAGTGCATTAAGGAAGCATACGCCGCAGTGTTAGTGACGTCTGTTTCTATTTTGCAAAAAAAAGAATTATTTGTGTCAAGTAAATTTTTAGTGAGTGCATTAGGGGAGAGTACAGTGCAGTGTTAGTGACATCCATTTTTCTTTGGCAAAAAAAAGAATAGTTATAGCGCCAAGGAAATTTTTATCTAATGCATTAGGGGAGCGTACGTCGCAATGCTAGTGACGTCTGTTTCTAGCTTGCAAAAAAGAGAATTGTTTGCATCAAGTAAATTTTTGGTGAGTGCATTAGGGGAGCATATGTTGCAGTGTTAGTGACGTACTGTTTTCTTTGGCAAAAAAAAAATTGTTTGCATTTAGTAAATTTTTAGCTAGAAAATTAGGGGAGAGTATGACGCAGTGTTGGTGACGTCAGTGTTTCTTTTGCAAAAAAAAAAGGTTAGTGTTGAGTAAATTTTTAGCTAGTGCATTAGGGGAGCGTACATCACAGTATTAGTGACATCCGTTTTTCTTTAACAAAAAAAGAATAGCGCCAAGTAAATTTATAGGTAGGGTCATTAGTGTAGTGAATGTCACTGTAATTTTTTCTATACAAACTTTTTTTACATTTGACTTTTCTTTTCATTCTTTTCTTCTAAATGTTTCTTCTAAATTTTTCCTTTTTACTCTACTTTTTTTCTCTCTAATTTTTTTCTCTCTACTTACATTGAGCAGAAAAGCAGCTTGAGCTGTTGCATGAGGTATCATGCCAAGGTATCATTTTAATCAGTGTAATGTCGCCCAACTGACAGTGTATGTCGTTTACTGAACAAAATTTCTGCTGACAGGTGCACTTTAAGTTCAAATTAAGAAGAGGTGGGTGATTGACCGATGTAGGCCTGCTATGCTGGGAGCCCTGATACCTCATGCAACAGCTCAAGCTGCTTTTCTGCTCAGCCACACTCAGGTGGCACAAATATCAGTTTTGCAGACTACTATTGCTAGAAAGATTTAAGGATTGTAACACAGGTAGTTGACTGAAAGTAAGTGCAGGCCTGCCAGTCTGGGAGCCCTTCTGCTACAGGCAACACACATGAAGGAGACCCAACTTGGAGTCTTCACATTTCAAAAAATTATTGCCACACACTACTAAAGTGGCATCAATTTCACCAGAGTAGAACTAGTATAATGGGGCACTGACACCACTTCCACTACAGGCAACCCACAAGATGGAGAGAGACCCAACTTGGAGTGTCCACATTTCAAAAAATTATTGCCACATACCACTAAAGTGGCATCAATTTCACCAGAGTAGAAATATTATAATGGGGCTGTGACACCCCTTCCACTACAGGTAGCCCACCAGATGGAAACCCAACTTGGAGTCTCTACTCTCCACATTTCAAAAAATATTGCCACACACCACTAAAGTGGCATCAATTTCAACAGAGTAGAAATAATATAATGGGGCACTGACATCCCTTCCACTACAGATAACCCACCAGATGGAGACCCAACTTGGAGTCTCCACATCTGAAAAATTATTGATAACATCAGCAGCAGTAGAAACAGCAGGCACAGAAGCCACGACAAAGATGTCACAGACTGCAATAACGCGAGATCAATGAAGCACACTAAAAACTACACCGTCACCTAGTCTGCACAGTCTGCGATTGGGGTGCAAAAGTCCTTGGAGATCCATGACTTGTTCATCTTGATGAAAGTTAGGTGGTCTACACTTTCAGGGGACAGCCAGATGCGTTGTCCATCAGGACACTACCTGCAGTGCTGAAGATACGTTCTGAGAGAACGTTGGCTGTCAGGCATGACAAAACCTCCTAGGCGTGACAGGCAAGCTCAGGCCACTCTTCTATTTTTGAAGACCAAAATACAAATGGGTCCAAATTCCCCCTGATGGCATTGATATTGAGCTTGAGATACTCCCGCAACATCCTCTCCAGTCGTTCACTACGTGTTATACTTGTACTATGTTCTGCTGGCTCACAGGTTGGTCTAAAAAATGTGTGAAATGACTCACAGAAATTGCCACTTACACTGCTGCTAATGTTTTTGCATTGATGACTCGATGTTGCCAGGGTTGGAAGTCTACAACTTCGATGCATACTGTGTACCTCACTGCTGTCTTGGGGAAAACCACTCTTTAGGTTGTCTACAAGCGTGTTTCGATACTCCAGCATCTGGAAAAATTTACTCTTGTACCGTGAATCTAACAGAGTGGCAACCCAGCAGTAAGCACTATTTCTAATCCTAACAACACGTGCATTATGTTGCAGATAGTGCAGCAAGAAGGCGCTTATGTGTCGGGCTCCATGAAGTCCAAGTCCATGGTGTGTTGGTGGCGGGCCCAACACTGAAGCTTGCTTCCTCCGTCCCCTCCCACCAACCACGGACAACAGAGAGGGGATCATTATCCTCTTCATCTCCTGACTGTTGTGCGCCCATCACCTCTTCCTCCTCGTCGTCTCCCATTTGTTCCTTGGCTCCTGCATCTTCACTAGCAGTTTGCAGAGGTATTTAATCTGTGCCCACTCCGCAAACGTAATTTGCACCACATTTGTACTGCGTTGGCACAGGCTATACAAAATGAGAAACTGCGTCAGGGCTCATCGCTACTGCCACAGTCATTGCAACATATGCAGAGTGGAATTCCACCATGTCGGAATATTGCATATCAACCAGTTAACCGGTAGGACCAAAGACCTCTGTAGCGATGTAAGTCGATGACCCACAGGGTGCAAACTGCGGAAGTGAGCACACTGTGAGTGTGCTTTCTGCAGAAGCGCATCCAGGCCGAGATAGTGGGGGACAAATTGCTGTACCATCAGGTTGAGGATGTGAGCTATGCAAGGCACGTGTGTGAGGTTGCTCCGGCGTAGGTCCGCCACCAGGTTCGCACCATTATCGCACATGACCTTCCCTGCCTCCAGGTTCACTGGAGACAGCCATTGCTCAAACTCGGCCTGGATAGCTGTCCACAAGTCTTGAGCTGTGTGACTGCGATCTCCAAGGTATATTAATTTTAACACTGCCTGATTGCGGTAAGCACTGCCTGCGCAGTACGGAGGTGGGGAGGATTCTCTCTGCACTGTTGAAACGTGTGTCTCATTAAGGCAGGGGTTGAGGGTGCTGGTGGAGGCCATAGAGGAGGAGGCAGAAGCAGTGGAGTAAGTGTTAAATACAGAGGTTTGTCCCGCAAGACTTGGGGATTCCAAGACTTGTGGAGCAGCCCATTCCTCGCCTGCCCTCACAGCCAACAGAGTCACCCAGTGCCCAGTCAGTGAGATGTAATGTCCCTGGCCATGCTTGCTCACCCAGGTGTCTGTGGTGAAATGCACCCTGGCAGACATAGATTTTTTTCAAGGAACGGGTGATGTTGTCTGCGACATGCTGGTGTAGCCCAGGCACAACTTTCTTAGAGACGTAATGGCAACTGGGCAACTGGTACTGGGGGACTGCAACGGCCATAAGCTTTCAGAAACCGTCTGTATCCACCAGGCAGAAAGGCAGCATTTTCATTGCCAACAGATTGAAGATGGTGAAGTTCAAACTCCTGGGTAAGGACGGATGATGTCTCTGCTCCTATGCTTGTTAGAGCTTTCCACGAGAGGTTTCCAGATAGGCCTGGAGGATCCGGAGGATCCTCTTAAAAGAGGGGATACTGTTAGAACCATCCTGTTTGATTTTTCCATCTTGTGTTTTGCGGTCAAGTGTCCATCTCCCATTATATTCCAGCTCAGCCTATTTGGCTGTGCTGGACTTCAGTGTTGTTTGACTGTTTTGCTAGCCAGGTGCTTCTGTGCCTATCTCTATCAGTTTGCTTGGTCCTTTTGGTAGCTCTAGTACCTTTTTGTCAGTTTATCTTTTTTTGTTCTGCAACAACTTTCTTTGTTCAGGAGGTGTCCCATTTTATGTTCCAGTCCTTAGTTCTTTTAGGGACCCCTTCCCTTAATTCTATAGATCTTCGTTCAGACTAGCCTAGGACTAAGGCGGGTCCATTCGCTAGGAACAGGCAGCCCGCTACATCATAGGGATTCAGCTTAGTCTTACTGTAGGGAAAGCTTTCCCCTTCTTTCCTTAGTACTTGTTGCAGATCATAACAGTAAGTCCAGCCTTAAAAAATATTAATACGGGGATCAGTATGGCTTCCATCCAGGATTTGGCTCGATGCTTGCAGGGATTGACTCTGGAGGTGGCCGAGCTCCAGCAACACGTGAGTAGCTGTTCCGGAGCTCATTTTGTGGAACCCAAGGTAGGACTGCTGGATGTTTTTTTTGGTAAACAACAAGATTTTTTTTCCTTTAAAAATGCTTGTTTGTTATATTTTCGTTTGAGACCAATGTCCTCTGGGAATGAATCACCGCGCATTGGTTTTATTATGTCACTTTTGCACAATGAACCACAAGGGTGGGCCTTTTCTCTTAAACCTAATGATCCATGCTTGAGGTCGGTAGAGGAGTTTTTTTCTGCTATGGGTCTGTTATATGACGATCCTGATCGAGTCTCATCTGCTGAGGCAGAACTCAGGCGTTTGAATCAGTGGTCAGATGATGCTGAGATTTATTGCACACACTTTAGAAGGTGGGCTTCTGAAGTCAGATGGAATGATCCTGCTCTGAAATGTCTATTTCTTGCTGGTATGAGTGAAAGGGTTAAGGATTTGCTAATTGCATTCCTCGCACCTGAGACTCTGCAGGATGCCATGCAATTAGCTGTTCGTGTTGATAGGAGGCTGAGATCTAGGCAGAATGAGGTAAAGACTCCTGTAATGCCAGGTCCTAGTCCCCAGAAAATCTTCTCAGACGGCGGAGAACCGATGGAGGTTGGGGCGATGTCGCTCCGCTCTCAGGAAAGAGACCGGAGGTTCGCCGAGGGATTGTGTCTTTATTGTGGTAAAGCTGACCATTTGATTAAGTTTTGTGAGCTTCGTTCAAGTAAAGAAAAAAAAAGGTCAGGTACGCCCGTATAGCTTGTTTACGCTCTGCAGGAGAATTTCTTTCAGGGAGTACTACTTTGCAGGAAAATTTGATTGAATTTCAGGTATTTGTGGATTGTGGTTCAACACTTAATGTGATTGATAAAGGGTTTTTGGAAAAACTTAAATTGAAATCCAAACCTTTGTCATCACCTATTTCTGTAATTGCAATTGATAACACTCCCTTGAAATGTATTACTCACAAGGTTGCTGCATTTCCCCTCACTATCAATGGACTTCACCAAGAAATTTTGGACTTGGTTGTATTAGATAATTTAATCTCACCCGTTTTTCTAGGATTACCTTGGTTAAAACTGCACAATCATTTGCTGGACTGGTCTACTAATATGATAAAGTCTTGGAGTCTGAAATTCTATGATAAATGTTGTAATGGTCACATCGCGGCTGTGGGAAAAGGGGAATTACCTGTACCTATTCAAGATTTTTGGAGGGTTTATTTGGAAGAGGAGTCGCAAGTTTTACCTCCTCATAGGGATTATGATTGCGCCATTGAGTTTATTACGGGAGCTACTCTTCCCAAGAGTCACTTGTTTAATCTAACTATCCCTGAAAGAAAGGCCTTGGAGGAATACATACAGACTAGCCTGGCTGCTGATCACATTAGACCTTCTAAATCGCCTGTGGCAGTTGGATTTTTCTTTGTTATAAAAAAGGACGGAGGTTTGCGTCCATGTCTGGATTTTCGTGAAATTAATAAGATTACCGTACGCAATTCCTACCCATTGCCTTTAATTCCTGACTTGTTTAACCAGTTAGTGGGGGCCAAGTGGTTCTCTAAAATTGATCACCGGGGGGCATACAATTTGTTACAAGTGAAGGAGGGTGATGAATGGAAAACTGCTTTTAACACCGGTAGGTCAGTTTGAGAATCTGGTGATGCCTTTTAGTCTTACCAATGCACCTGCATTTTTTCAGAACCTTATTAATGACATCCTGAGACCTTTGATTGGTAAGAATGTGGTTGTGTATTTGGATGACATTTTGATTTATTCGCCGGATCTGGAGTCCCATTGTCAGAGTGTACATGAAGTTTTGCAGTTATTGAGTGATAATTCACTCTTTGCTAAGCTGGAGAAATGTGAGTTCGCTGTGCGGAAAATTAGTTTTTTGGGTTACATTGTCTCCAGCGAGGGCTTTGAGATGGACCCGGTGAAGGTTCAGGAATGGCCTAGGCCTATTGGTTTGACATCTATACAGAGATTTTTGGGAAATTCATTAAGAATTTTTCTGTAATTGTTAAGCCTCTAACCGATCTCACCAGGAAAGGTGCGAATTCGGTCCAATAGACTGCTGAGGCCATTGAAGCGTTTAAGTATCTCAAAGAGAGGTTCAGTTCAGCCCCTATCCTTATGCAGCCTCATGAGACCAAGCCTTTTTTGGTCGAGGTCGAGGTCGATGCTTCATCGGTGGGGGTCAGAGCAGTTTTGTCTCAGGAGAACAGGGATGGCTTACATCCTTGTGCCTTCTTTTCTAAAAAAAATTTCGGAAACCGAATTGAATTATGATGTTGGAAATCGGGAGTTGCTGGCTATTAAACTCGCGTTTGAACATTGGTGTCATTTTTTGGAAGGCGCTAGATTTCCTATTCAGGTTTTCACAGATCATAAGAATTTGATCTATCTGGATGCTGCCAAGCGCTTGAATGCCCGTCAAGCTAGGTGGGCACTTTTTTTTTCTCAGTCTCATTTTTCTGTTAACTATATCCCTGGTACTAAGAATGTTAAAGCCGAAGCTTTATATCGCAGCTTCTCTCCTGCAGTCGGTGCCGAGGAGGAGGAGAGCATTTTACAGAAAGGAGTTGTGGTGGCGGCATTGGACTCCATGTTGGAGAATGGGATTCTAAAAGCTCAAGATGATGCTCCAACTAACACTCCCCATTGGGAAGTTGTTCGCGCCTAGAAACTTTAAGAGGGACTTGTTTGTGGAGTGTCATGAGTCTCGGTTGGCAGGTCATCCAGGAATTTCTGAGACTAAGAGACTTATCAGTCGCAGTTTTTGGTGGCCTGGATGGCAGAAAGAAGTCAACAAGTTGGTGCGTCAATGTACGGTGTGTGCTAGGTCAAAGGCTTCACATACTCCTGCTGCAGGGTGGCTTTGCCCTCTGGAGGTTCCTAGTGCACCTTGGACGCATCTCACAATGGATTTTATTACTGATATGCCCGTGTCCGAGGGTTTTACTGTCATCTGGGTGATCGTGGACCGTTTTAGTAAGATGTGTCATTTGGTTCCATTTATTAAGTTTCCCTGCGCCAAGACACTTGCTAAGGCGTTTGTTAAGGAGATTGTCAAGCTTCATGGCGTTCCCACGGATATTGTTTCTGATAGAGGACCTCAGTTTGTGGCCCGCTTTTGGCGTGCTTTTTGTGACAGGTTGAGAGTCCATTTGTCATTTTCGTCTGGGTATCATCCTGAGTCTAATGGACATACTGAAAGAAAGAACCAGGATGTAGAACAGTTTTTCTGATGTTTTGTGGCGGACAATCAAGAGGTGTGGTCTGAGTTTCTGCCTCTCGCAGAATTTGCTCTTAACAATCATACATCCTCCTCAGCTGGGTGTTCTCCTTTTTTTTGTTGTACTGGGAGACATCCGTCTTTTGGTTCGTTCTCCAAATTGGGGTTGGCGGTGCTGGAGGAGGAGAATTTTTCCGGTGATTTGGAGAGAATTTGGACTAATGTACGTTGCAACCTTCAAGAGGCTAACAAGAAGTCCAAGAAGTATTTTTACAGGAAACGTAAGGAGGTTTTGTTTACTGTGGGTGACATGGTTTGGTTGTCCTCAAGGAACCTGCAGTTGAGGATTCCCTCTAAAAAAATGGGTCCTAAGTTTGTGGGTCCATTTAAAGTGCTTCAGGTTGTTAACCCGTCTGCGGTTAGGTTGAATGTCCCTATTTCCTGGAAGATTAATCCTGTGTTTCGTTTCCATGTTGAAAAAGGCGGATGTATCTGATAGGGATGCCACTGTCACAGTTCCTCCTGTGGTGGAAAACGGCGAATATGAAATTTCACGTATCTTGAATTCTAGATGGCATTGAGGGAGATTACAGTATCTCGTCTCCTGGAAGTGTTTCGGTCCCGAAGATAACTCCTGGGTAAGGACGGATGATGTCTCTGCTCCTAGGCTTGCTAGAGCTTTCCACAAGAGGTTTCCAGATAGGCCTGGGCCTGGAGGATCCTCTTAAAAGAGGGGGTACTGTTAGAACCTTCCTGCTTGTTTTTTCCATCTTGTGTTTTGCGGTCACGTGACCATCTGCCTTTATATTCCAGCTCCGCCTTTTTGGCTGTGCTGGACTTCAGTGTTGTTTGACTGTTTTGCTAGCCAGGTGCTTCTGTGCCTATGTCTGTCAGTTCGCTTGGTCCTTTTGGGACCTCTAGAACCTTTTTGTCAGTTTATCTTTTTTTGTTCTGCAACAACTTTCTCTGTTCAGGAGGTGTCCCATTTTTTGTTCCAGTCCTTAGTTCTTTTAGGGACCCCTTCCCTTAATTCTATAGGTCTTCATTCAGACTAGCCTAGGACTAAGGCGGGTCCGTTCGCTAGGAACAGGCAGCCCGCTACATCGTAGGGCTTCAGCTTAGTCTTACTGTAGGGAAAGCTTTCCCCTTCTTTCCTTAGTACTTGTTGCAGATCATAACACTTAGCTTTGGCATGTGTAGGAGGAAACAATATTTTACGTGACCACAACTGTGAGACCGAGGGCTGGCCGCTGTGCTGAGAGAGGATGGAGTAGGGTGAACACGACAAACTGCTGGACTGTGAGTGAGGCGCAGGTGGAGATGTTATGGTAGATTGAGAAAGATGTGGTGTGCTCAGTGAAACAAAGACAGCAGGCATGTCCACTTCCATAACAGCTGATGGTCTCTCACTCATTCTGACTGTAGCGGGTAAACAAGTGGAGGTTCTGCGGTCGGAGACCACTTGCCACGGTAACGGAGGAGAAAGAAGCAGCAGATGCAGTTGATGGGGCGGCCGCTGGTTGGCGAGACCCGCTAGTCTTCATTTTAGCTCAGTGATATTCCTAGACTAACGCATGTTGATTGCGCATGTGACGGTTCATGCATGTAGTACTCAAATATTGTAATTTTGCCTCTAATGAGTCATTTTTTACAAAGTTGTCAGACAACGTGAGTTGGGTCATCCTTTGCGGTCTCAAAAAAGGTCCAGGCTAGGCTACCCTTGCCATCCCTGCAAACTGCAGACTTGTGACCGCTACTGGCCACAGTCAGAGTTGTGGCTGAGGATGCAGTGCTTGTCGTGGTTGCATCACTCCGTGTTTGCGCGGGAGGCCACAACGTGACCTCCTCGTCTTCCTCCTCTTCCACCTCCTTTGTTGAGCTACTCAGCTGCGTGCCTCTGGGTTCACACCAAGTGGGATCTACAACCTCATTGTCATCCTCTCTGTTCTCCCACTCCTCGACCTGAGAGTCACCCTCCTCCTCTTCCTGCCCTGACAGCACAGTACAGTCCGTGTGCGCCTCAGGTATCTGAGTTTCACCAGGATCACCTCCACACCCGGGGGTTAATGTATGGTGACGAGGGACTGGATTCTGCTCGGCCCCTACTTCGTCCAGCCCCGGATCCAACTGAAAAAAATTTTGGGCATCGGTGCAGATGTTTTCCCCCTCTTGAGTCTGTGAATCTTTGGAGCATACCTCTGATGCCCATGGAATAGAATGTGTGAACAGCTCTGCAGACTCATCTGTGGTTCCCCACAGTCAGTTGGGCAGCTGGAGAGTTGTGACGCAGGGGAAACAAGGGTAATTGGATTGCCACCTCTGAGGACTGTACTGTGTGTGATCTTGAGGTGGAGGAGGAGGAGGAGAGGCTACTTGATGTTTTGCTTGCCATCCACTGGAGCACAGTCTCTTTCTGACCTTCATCTGCAAGGTGTACCACTGTGCAGGTGCCAAAGAAAGGGAGTGGAGTAGCCCATCCAGCAGTAACAGTAGTTGTCAGTTGTCTTTGGATCAGACGAGACGGTGTTTTTTCAGTAGAGCTTTCACTAACTTTACCACCTACCCCACGTACATCTTGAACACCAAGCCTATTCCCCCTTCCACCATGACCTCACTTTTTCCCACTCTTGTTGGATGTACTCTTTCCCTCTTTTAACCAGCTGTTTCATAACTCTAGGCACAGTATTTATTTGCTGAGATAGTGTGGCTGGAGCACGCTATTAGCACAAAAAAATTAGATTCAGAAATGTGGACTCCTGACTGAAGTAAAACTAGTAGCACAAAATATTTATATGCATATATGTGTCCTGCTTTCTGTAGTATGCTATTAGCACCAAAAATTTAGATTAAAAATGTGGACTCCTGGCTGAAGCAAAAATAGTAGCACAAAATATTTATATGCACAAATGTGGCCTGCTATGTAGCATGCTATTAGCACAAAGAAGTTAGATTTTCAAATGTGGACTCCTGCCTGGGAAAAAATATTACCAACACAAAATATTTATATGCACAAATGTGGCCTTGTTTCAGGACCACACTATTAGCACAAATAATTTATAGTTTCAAATGTGGACTCCTGCCTGGAGCACAATATTAGCAGCACAAAAGAGTTATATGCTAAAATGTGGCCTGGTGTCTCTGGTCCACACAATTAGCAAAAAGGATTGATCTGCTGGAAGGTCGATTTCACAGCCAAACAGAATCCTATCTATCTGAACTAGCTGACTGACAATCAACTGCCTACCTAACTATCTCACTATCTAGTAACAGCAGCAGGAGCAGCCTCTCTGCGCTCTCACACTGACAAAATGGCGCCAAAAAACATGTCTGCTTTTTATATGGAGAGGGACATGTGACTTCGGCAGCCAATGACACAAGCCCTTGTGTCTGGACGTTGTGGATGGTTTCTGCGCCCTGATTGGCTGCCAAAGTTTTCACACATTAAGTTAAGAAAAAATAAAAAGAGAATAACAGTTCGCCGCTCCTCAGACCTCTCCCCAACCGCTCCCTTCATCAAACATGCCCTGCCCACTCATCATACAGCACCACTATCCAAGCCAAAGTCCTAAAAAAAGCATTAGTAGAAATGTGATAATTTACAAAACCTTTGCCGAGTTTTGCCGATTTTGAATAAAAAGCTCAGGGGTCCGAACACGAATCCGAATGTGTAATGTTTGTGCTGACTTTGAGATTGGCGAACGCTTTCCGAACAAGTTCGCTCTCTATTAAGGATTGCTTCAAAGCGTACCACACGTCCACAAATGAATAAAATTAGTTTTTACCCTGTTGATACAGCACACTTTTATAATCTGATGTACTCCACACAACTTACACATACAGTGGGGAAATCAAGTATTTAGTCAGCCACCAATTGTGCAAGTTCTTCCACTTAAAAAGATGAGAGAGGCCTGTAATTGATATCATAGGTAGACCTCAACTATGAGAGACAAAATGAGAAAACAAATCCTGAAAATCACATTGCCTGATTTGGAAAGAATTTTTTTTACATTTTGGTGGAAAATAAGTATTTGGTCAATTACAAAAGTTCATCTCAATGCTTTGTTATATATCCTTTGTTGGCAATTACAGAGGTCAAATGTTTTCTGTAAGTCTTCACAAGGTTGGCACACACTGTTGCTGGTATGTTGCCCATTCCTCCATGCAAATCTCCTCTAGAGTAGTGATGTTTTGGGACTGTCGCTGTTTACACAGACTTTCAACTCCCTCCAAAGGTTTTCTATAGGGTTTAGATCTGGAGACTGGCTAGGCCACTTCAGGACCTTGAAAGGCTTCGTACGAAGCCACTCCTTCGCTGCCCTGGCGGTGTGCTTGGGATCATTGTCATGCTGAAAGACCCAGCCACATTTCATCTTCAATGCCCTTGCTGATGGAAGGAAGTTTGCACTCAAAATCTCACGATACATTCATTATTTCATGTAGATGGATCAGTCGTCCTGGTCCCTTGGCAGAGAAACAACCCCAAAGCATGATGTTGCTACCCCCATGCTTCACAGTAGGTATGGTCTTCTTTGGATGCAACTCAGCATTTTTTCTCCTCCAAACATGACGAGTTGTGTTTCTACCAAACAGTTATACTTTGGTTTCATCTGACCATATGACATTCTCCCAATACTCTTCTGGATCATCCAAATGCTCGCTAGCAAACTTCAGTCGGGCCCGGACATATAATGGCTTAAGCAGGGGGACACATCTGGCACTGCAGGATCTGAGTCCCTGGGGGAGTAGTGTGTTACTGATGGTAGCCTGTGTAACGTTGGTCCCAGCTCTCTGCAGGTCATTCACTAGGTCCCCCCGTGTGGTTCTGGGATTTTTGCTCCCGGTTCTTGAGATCATTTTGACCCCACAAGGTGAGATCTTGTGTGGAGCCCCAGATCGAGGGAGATTATCAGTGGTCTTATATGTCTTCCATTTTCTAATTATTGCTCCCACAGTTGATTTCTTCACACCAAGCTGCTTGCCTATTGCAGATTCAGTCTTTCCAGCCTGATGAAGGGCTACAATTTTGTTTCTGGTGTCCTTCGACAGCTCTTTGGTCTTCACCATAGTGGAGTTTGGAGTGTGACTGTTTGAGGTTGCGGACAGGTGTCTTTTATAATGATAACAAGTTCAAACAGGAGCCAGTACTACAGGTAATGAGTGGAGGACAGAGGAGCCTCTTAAAGAAGTTACAGGTCTGTGAGAGACAGAAATCTTGCTTGTTTGTAATTGACCAAATACTTATTTTCCCCCAAAATGTAAAAAAAAATTCTTTCCAAATCAGACAATGTGATTTTCAGGATTTGTTTTCTCATTTTGTCTCTCATAGTTGAGGTCTACCTATGATGTCAGTACAGGCCTCTCTCATCTTTTTAAGTGGGAGAACTTGCACAATTGGTGGCTGACTAAATACTTTTTTTCCCCACTGTAACACCACATTATAAATTCGTACACCAGTAAAACCAAAAGCATTATCATTACTATAAAATTATGACTCTAGATAAATTCCTTGGAGGGGGCTTAGTTTCCAAAATAGGGTTACATGTGGGGATTTCCACTGTTTAGGCACATACAAGCACGACATGGCGTTCACAGATCATTGCATCAAACTCTGCTCTCCAAACCGTCACCCCTTCCCTTCTGAGCCCTGCTATGCACACAAACAATAGTTTTCCACCAAATCAGCGTAAGGCTGCGTGCCCACTATGTGTTTTTCAAGCTTTTTTGCTGCAGAATTTCCACAGCAAAAACGCTTAAAAAACGCTTGGTAATATGTGCCCCATGGTCCCCAATGATAATCCACATGTGCTGTGCACAAGCTGTGGAAATTTCCGCTGCGAATTATCATTGCGGAAAAATACGCAGCATGTCCATTAATTTTGCGGACCCGCAGCGTAATTGCCGCCATTAACTTGCATTGAAACGCATATTATCCGTGTCAGCACATTTGCACACATGGATATTATGCGATTCTATGTGCGGATGGTACCCGGGTTTGGAGAAGAGGAGACTCTCCTCCAGACCCAGGTACCATAGAACCTGTTAAAAAAAAGAATTTAAAATAAAAAATAAAGATTATACTTACCTTCTGATGGCCCCCGGTCTCCATAGCGACGCATCAGGTCTGTTGTATGGGTCGCGGTGGTGTGAAGGACCTGCCATGACGTCATTTAGTCATGTGACAGGTCACGCGACCGCTGACGTTGGCGGTCGCGTGACCTGTCACATGACTCAATGAAGTCACCTCAGGTCCTTTCACACCACCGCGACCCATACAACAGACTGGACAGAGCGGAGAAAATACCGGGGGCCATCGGAAAGTATAATCTTTATTTTTTATTTTTTACCATTCTTATTCTTTTTTTTCATCTATTACTTGGTCACACTATATAAATCCATGCCAGTTGCATGGATTTATATAGTGTGACCAAGTTGTCAAGCACTTTTCCAAGTGATGCTAAAATCGCTTGGAAAAGCGCTTGATAACCCGCATGCAGAAATGCATGCAAAAACGCTTCTACCTGGCAGGAAAAACGCATGTAAAATCTGCATGCGTTTTTCCTGTCAGGGAGATGCGGAAAAAAGTTGCAGCATTCCTGCATCGTGGGCACTTAGCCTAAAAAAAAAAACATTTTTGTGGAAAAAATTAGATTTTGTTTTATTTTCATGGCCCAATGTTATAAATTTCCGTGAAGCACCTGGGGATTCAAGGTGTTCACCACACATCAAGATAAGTTCTTTGTTGGGTCTACTTTCCATTCCAAAATGGGGTCACTTGTGGGGAGTTTCCACTGTTTAGGCATGTCAGGGACTCTCCAAACGCGACATGGCGTCAGCTCTAAATTCCAGCCAGTTTTGGGTTCAAAAGTCACACAGTGTTCCTTTCCTTCTGAACCCTGCCATGCACCCAAACATTTTTTTTTCCCCACATATGGGGTAGCAGCATACTCAGGAGAAATTGCACAACAATTTTTGGGCTCCATTTTCTCAAATTAGCCTTGTGAAAATAAAAAAATTTGGGGCTAAAAGATCATTTTTGTGGAAAAAGTTAGATTTTTTTATTTTCACGGCTCTACATTATAAACTTCTGTACAGCACCTGGGGGTTCAAGGTGCTCACCATACATCTAGATAAGTTCCCTGAGGGGTCTAGTTTCCAAAATGGTGTCACTTGTGGGGGTTTCTCCTGTTTAGACACATCAGGGGCTCCCCAAAAGCGACATGGCATCCTCTAATTATTCAAGCAAATTTTACATTCAAAAAGTCAAATGGTGCTCCTGAAAATTCAAAGTTTGAAAATTGCAAAATTTTTAACATTTTCACCAAATTTCCAATTTTTTCCCAAATAAACGCATGTCATATCAAATAAATTTTACCACTATCAAGAAGTACAATATGTCAGGAAAAAACAATCTCAGAATAAGGGGGATCCGTTGAAGTGTTCCAGAGTTATTACCTCATAAAGTGACACGGTCAGAATTGTAAAAATTTGCCTGGTCATTAACGTGCAAACAGCCTTCGGGGGTAATGGGGTTAAGTGATAGGTCTCTATCTATGTGTGTAGGGAGAAAACTGTCACTCAAGGGGAGCGGCCAATTGCACTAGTCACCCTCGGCTAGAAGTTAAATGCATACTTTTTTGTCTTTAGGCCACGGCCCCAGTATTAGTATTTGGTCAGTATTTTTTCTCAGGAGTGGGAGCCAAAACCAGGAGTGGGTGATAAATGCAGAATTGGTGACTTGTTTCTGTTACACCTTTTGTCTGATTGTTCCTCACCTGGTTTTGGCTCCCATGCCTGAGAAAAAATACTGAGCGAATACTGATAGTGGGGCCGTGGCCTTAGGGTATGTGCCCCCGTAGCATTTTACAAGCGTATTTGATGCGGAATTTCCGCAGCGTAAACGCTTGTGAAACGCTATGTAATCCGCCCCCCATGGTCCCCAATGAGAATCCGCAAGTTCTATGCCCATGCTGCGGATTTTTCCGCAGAGTTTTTGATGTGCACAAAAATCCGCAGCATGTCAATTAATTTTGCATTTCCGCATGCGGAATTGCCTTTTCAATGCAATAAAAAACACAAGGCAATTCCGCATGTCAAAAATGCGCGAAAAACGCGCGATAAGCGCTTGCGAAATTCCGCATGCGTTTTTCCAGGAAAGGACATGCGGAAATGAAGCGCAAATTTTCCACTTCATTTCTGCAACATGGGCACATAGCCTTACTCAGAGACTTAGCACTGTGTTATCTGTGGTGTTACATTGGATTGAAGGTGACATTTACTACATTATCTGTACTCAGAGAGGTATTACTGAGTTATATGTGATGTTACATTGGACTGCAGGTAATATCTACTACATTATCTGTACTCAGAGCATTATCACTATGATATCTGTGGTGTTACATAGGACTGCATGTAAGATCTACATTGTCTATACTCAGAGAGTTATCACTGTGTTATCTGCAGTGTTACATAGGACTGCAGTTAATATCTACTACATTATCTGTACGCAGAGCGTTATCACTGTGTTATTTGTGATGTTACATAGGACTACAGTTAATATCTACTACATTATCTGTACGCAGAGCGTTATCACTGTGTTATTTGTGATGTTACATAGGACTACAGTTAATATCTACTACATTATCTGTACGCAGAGCGTTATCACTATGATATCTGTGGTGTTATATAAGACGGAAGGTGACATCTACTACATTATACTCAGAGTTATCACTGTGTTATCTGGTTATCTGCAATGTTACATAGGCCTGCAGTTAATATTTACTACATTATCTGTACTCAGCGCGTTATCACTGTGCTACCTGTTGTATTTGTTTTATCATATTTTTTAGTGGGGAAAGGCTGGCAGCAAAATGTGTCTTGGAACTTGGGCCCCTGATCTTTTCTGACCTTAGCAATGCCCCTGGGGACGGTGACATTTTGTAAGATGGATTGGCAATTATCATACAAAAATACTTGCTAAAACAAAGGACACATGTAATGATCTACAATAAACACTAGATGGCAGTAATGTAGAGATGATAAGAGAAACTTACCATAAAGACAACACATATTTTTGGGGATTTATATAGCTATTGAGGCTCCATAATAATAATAAGGGAAATTGAAGGTGTAGAAAACAATACTGGTTTAATGGGGAAGAATTACACATCTGGATCAACATGTTAGGCTAGGGGTTGAACTAGATGGACTTAGTCTTCCTTCAACCTTAAAAACAATGTTACTATTAGAGATGAGCGTTGTTCTACTCGAACTGTTCGCCAATCTCAAATTCGAGCTGTTTTGGGCGGTGTTCGAGCCGTTCGGCGAACACGAACGATTTGAAAAAAATCCGGCTGTTCGAGGTTATGTTCGATAACTGTTCGTGCACCAAAATCTTAACTGGATTTTTTTCTCAGTAATGATGAAAATTAATGTTAATACGCAGTTTGAGTGTACAGCGGGGTGGGGGGAGGGGCAGGGGATGGATCTCTGCAGGAATAATGAAGATCTCCATTTTTTTTTCTCTTTTCCGCATTTACAGTGGGGAGGTGCAATCTGTCAGCCTATCAGCAGCGCACACACGGAGCGAAGTGCTTTTTTTCACACAAGCAAGGGCATGTGTCATTGGCAGTGTATGTCACATGTCCTTGCCCTATAAGACCAAGCCATTTTCCCCGTCGCCACCATTTTCTCACTGCTGCAGCTGCGTGTTAGACGGCACCGCTGTTGCTGTGTGCGCTATACTTTCAGTGTTAATTTCAAGCCAATTTTCTCTGAAATATACAGATAGCTTGGGAGTAGGGAATAGTTGTGATTGCAGTCCTTTTGAGGACTAGGTTACAGCATTTCCTACGACTTTTATCAGGCAGGTCTGTGCTCTTAAATAGATAGGTTGGGAGTAGGGACTAATTGTAATTGCAGTCCTTTTGAGGACTATTTTACAGCATTTCCTAGGACTTTTTGCCAGGCAGGTCTGTGCCAGTGCTGTGCTAGTGTTTTTCACAGCATTTGGATAAATCTAGCTAAGCAAATCCTTTTTGGCCTCTTGCAGTGTGTGTTAGTCAGTGGAGTAGCCTATCTGTGTTGCAAGCTACACCACCTGTGTATAGAATACAATTTTTTTTACTGCACCTAGCCAAGTAAAACCTTTTGGGCATAGCATCATTCTATTAGGCCATCTATACTAAGCTCCACCAGCTTGCAAATTAGCAAATTAATAATAATTTTTATCTGCATCTAGCTCGGAAAGTAATTTTGGGCTTGTAGCTGTGTGTGGGACTTATTCTTAGTCCATCTATACTAAGCTCCTCCAGCTTGCAAATTACAAATAATTTTTATCTGCATCTAGCTCGGAAAATAATTTTGGGCATAGTAGCAGTGTGTGGTACTCATTGTATTAGGCCATCTATACCAAGCACCACCAGTTTTGAAATTAATGATAATTTTTAGCTGCATCTTGCCTGGAAAATAATTTTGGGCTTGTACCAGTGTGTGGGACTTTTTCTTAGTCCATCTATACTAAGCTCCTCCAGCTTGCAAATTACAAATTCAGGAACTCTCAACCCAGACACTCGAAGTCGCCACACCACCTCAGACCGTCTCCCCTTTGTCCACACTTACCACCCTGCAGTACGCATCCTTCATAAAAGGATCCATCAACACTGGACAATTCTACACACGGCATACCCATCAGTTCCTGAATTCAAAAACCCCTTCCTCCCGTGCTTCAAAAGAGCGCCCAATAAAAAAGATCGCCTGATCCGAGCTGACTTACCCACCAACCCTCCTATACCCAGACAAAGATTCCTTGCTAACCCTAAAACTGGGACTTTTCCCTGTCTCCACTGCTTTCAATGTAACAATGTCATCAGGGGTAATACGTTTTACCATCCACACTCCGGCAAACAATTTCACATTAGAGATTTCTTCACATGCAACTCCTCCTTCGTAGTCTATCTCATCAAGTGCCCATGTGGTCTCATCTATATCGGGGAAACTACCCAACCGGTCAAAGACCGTATATCAAAACACAAATCCACTATCCGTTGTAAAAACTTTTTTCTACCCATACCACACCACTTTTCTACCGCTGGACACACCATCTCACAGCTCAAATTCCAAGTAATAGATCATGTACCCATCCCACGGAGAGGCGGCGACCGCATCCGTATGCTTAAACGCCGTGAATCTTTCTGGATTCATGAACTTCAAACATTATCCCCGAAAGGACTCAATCGGGACTACGACCTGCTCTCTTTTATCTAATTGGTCTACAATGAACACTAGTACACAGCTAGCCGCATTTATAATGGGATTTTCTCAATACGTATTTTGTGATGGTCTCTACTCCCATTCTGTACAATTGGTTATGCTTTACATAATTCTCTATGATTTGTTCTGTCTTGCATAATACTTTATTTGAAAAGTTATCTAGAGCAATTAATATACTTAGAGTATACCCTCATTCTCTTTTTCCTCATGTACATGCTTGTGGTTTTTAATGTGATCTCCCCCTTTTCTCTCCCCAGCAACCTTCCTAATACCTCAACCTCCTCCCCTGCTTCCTATGGATGTCCCCTCTCGAGATTTCACCTCCTACCTGCTTCCTATACCAAGCCACACACCATCTACAAGCAGTGGAGCGCACCGCTCTCCTCCTGGAACGCAAACAAGGGATACTACCGCTCATGTGACTATCACATGACCCGATGACGCGCGTTCGCGTCATTTCCGGTTCAGGTCCTCTCGGCAGCGCGCATTTCAGCGTCCCACCGCTTACAACACACACCTCCTCCCCTTCCTCCCATCATATATATAACCCCAGGGTGACACCTCATACACTGCATCACCTTTGACAAGCGGTGGATACCGCGTCTTTACTTCACTCTGGACTTCTGTCTCCAGGTACGTGTCACCCTCCTTTAGCCCCCTTAGCCTGTAGTCTTTTGAAAAAGCCTCCCTCATTTGTGATATCCCATTACAGCTTTCTCTACTGACGTACCATTCCTGGCCTATACTCCTTGGTATATGTTCCAGTTCTCTGCTCAGGTATGCCCGTTCTCTGTACATCTACATTCTTCTTTGTTTCCTATGTAGTTCCTTTTTTAATGGGTTCATTTCTGCTTTACAGCAATCTTAGTGGATTCCTTTTTCCACCTTCATGACCTGTACCTTGGTATGTTACCTCTTTCTTCTTTTTTCTCACATTCCCCATGGGACATCCTTCCTAACTCCTCCCTGATCCCTTCCTCCCTTCGTGTCGCCCTATGAAGGTAGTCTTTTGACTCACAAGAATTGCACTTGTTTATGTTTTCCTCTGACGATGTCAACCGACGTTCGCAGAACACATGATCATTACTATATGTAACTGTGTGTTTGTTGTTTTCTTGTTTTTGTAGTACACTGATGAAGGTCCCGAGGGACCGAAACGTTTGTCTATTTGATTGTACCTACTTCATTAAAAACTTTATACCCATTTTTCTAAATTCCTTGAGTGCCGGGTTTTTCTAATATTGTACTTTGGGCTTGGTACCTTACCTGTGCACCAAGAACAAATCAGGAGTGCGGTAGTTTTTGTATCTTTGTACTCATTGTATTAGGCCATCTATACCAAGCTCCACCAGCTTTGAAATTAATAATAATTTTTAGCTGCATCTTGCCTGGAAAATAATTTTGGGCATATTAGCAGTGTGTGGTACTCATTATATTAGGCAATCAATACTAAGCTCCACCAGCTTTCAAATTACTAATAATTTTTAGCTGCATCTTGCCTGGAAAATAATTTTTGGCATAGTAGCAGTGTGTGGTACTCATTGTATTAGGCCATCTATACCAAGCTCCACCAGCTTTGAAATTAATAATAATTTTTAGCTGCATCTTGCCTGTAAAATAATTTTGGGCATATTAGCAGTGTGTGGTACTCATTCTATTAAGCCATCTATACTAAGCTCCACCAGCTTTCAAATTACTTATAATTTTTAGCTGCATCTTGCCTGGAAAATAATTTTGGGCATAGCAGCAGTGTGTGGTACTCATTGTATTAGGCCATCTATACCAAGCTCCACCAGCTTTGAAATTAATAATAATTTTTAGCTGCATCTTGCCTGTAAAATAATTTTGGGCATATTAGCAGTGTGTGATACTCATTGTATTAGGCCATCTATACTAAGCTCCACCAGCTTGCAAATTACAAATAATTTTTATCTGCATCTAGCTCGGAAAATAATTTTGGGCTTGTAGCAGTGTGTGGGACTTATTCTTAGTCCATCTATACTAAGCTCCTCCAGCTTGCAAATTACAAATAATTTTTATCTGCATCTAGCTCGGAAAATAATTTTGGGCTTGTAGCAGTGTGTGGGACTTATTATTAGTCCATCTATACTAAGCTCCTCCAGCTTGCAAATTACAAATAATGTTTATCTGCATCTAGCTCGGAAAATAATTTTGGGCTTGTAGCAGTGTGTGGGACTCATTCTTAGACCATCTATACTAAGCTCCAACACCTGTGTATGTAATAAAATTGTTTTACTGCATCTAACCCAGCCAATACTTTTGGGCTAATACCACAGTTTGGCCACTCAGCTCTGCTCGATTCCCATCCATCGTATTTTGTGCAAACAACTCTAGAGTTGTCAATTAGTTAACCACCAAAATGAGTGGAAAAAGGCCTGCTGCTGGTGGAAAGGGGAATAGGCGTGTTGGGAAGGGAAAAAAAGGTTGTGTTAAAGCAACAGTAACATCTGCAGAAGAAAGACCATCTTCCAGCCAAACTAAGATGTCTACTTCTTTTAGCGGACAATGTGATAAGATCCCTTTCTTACGGCCACGCCAATCGCTACAAATTCCAGATGAGGCACAAAAACAGCAGGTGCTTCAACGGATATCAAGGGCTCCTTTAAGTGGGCTCTCCTCCACCTCAACTTCAACATCACAAATACTCCAGTCCTCAGAGGTGTCACCCCAATCGCACTTGCTTCCTCACAGCTCCCAAGTCTCCAGCTGCCCATCTGAGTATGGGGTAGAACTGATGGTTGAGTCTGCAGAGCTGTTTACTCATACTATAGCCTGGGAATCAGAGGTCGGCTCCAGAGCTTCTGTGAATCCAGATGAGAAAATGATCTGCACTGATGCCCAGAATCTTTATGAGTCAGATCCAGGACCAGACGCAGAAGGTTCTGACCATAATGCAGACCCTCGTTCCCAAACTGTAACTCCTGTTGGTGGAGACAATGAGGAAGATGATGATGAGACTCAAATACCTGATTGGAGCGACAACTTGAGTTTTTTGTAAGGGCAGGAAGAGGTTGGCTCTGAGGACAACGGGTGTGAGAACACACAGGGTGATGATGACGAGGTTGCAAATCCCACTTACTGTCAACCCACAGTCAGCCAAGAGATGAGGTCAGCAGAGGAGGTGGAGGAGGATGCTAGTGATGACGAGGTCAGGTTGCGCCTTCCTGGACAGAGACGTAGTACTGGAAACACGTCAACAACTGCATCCTCAAACACAACTCTGCCTCTGACCACAAGTCGTGGTGGCTCTTCAGGTCGCATGGGTGCTAAGCCTTGCATAGCCTGGGCATTTTTTCAGATCGATAAAGATGACCCAACTCGTGTTATTTGTAACATTTGTCAGCAAAAGCTAAGTAGAGGCCAAACAATCCATAGTTTGAGCACTTCATGCATGAACCGTCACATGGATATGAAGCATAAGTTGCAGTGCGAAGCTCACTGCGCTACAATGCGGCCTAGCGGGCCAGGACAACCACCATCTGCCCCACCTGTGTCATCCTGGGGAGACTAAAAGCTACTGCGTAGTCTTTTCCAAAAATTTGAGGGAATTACCATGGGAATCGTTTGGAAGAGGTATAAGAGTTTAGGTAGGATGTTCATTTTTAGTATACTTATTCTACCGAACCAGGAAAAATCCTTCACCGTCCAAGAAGTAAGATCTTTATGGAGTTGTTCAATAAAGGGCTCAAAATTAAGATAAAATAGACGGGAGAGGTCTCTATGAATGTATTTGATACCCTGTGAGGTCCAGGCAAAGGGAAAGTTGGACTGGATGGAATCCTGTATGGATTTGGGGAGGGAGACATCGAGGGCCTCAGACTTCGCTGCATTGATTTTAAAATTTGACCATGTACCAAAGTGATCTATTTCAGCCACAACAGCAGTGATGAATATATGTGGTTGAGTGATATATACTAGGACATCAGCAGCAAATGCAGAGCACTTGTACTCGGTGCCTCCCACCTCAATCCACCTAATATTGGGGTTATCGCAAATTGATGAGTGCAGGTGCTCCATCACTAGGATGTATAAGGGAGGGGACAGAGGACATCTCTGCCTTGTCCCATAGGTGATTATGAAAAGTGATGAAAATGTTCCATTTATCTTCAGCCTAGCTGACGGATTGCGATACAGGGCCATGATTTTGACTATAAAAGGGTCCCCTAGACCCCTACCCCAAGCTTTTTAAGAGAATAATATATGGCGTGCCAGGAGACTCTATGGAATGCTTTCTCAGCATCCAACGAGAGTATCTAATTACAAATTTTTAACTGCATCTAGCCCAGGCAATACTTTGGGCCTAGTAGCAGTGTCTGCTGGTCAGCGGAGTAGCCACCGCCTGTAGATCTAATTACAAATTTTTAACTGCATCTAGCCCAGGAAATAATTTGGACCTAGTAGCAGTGTCTGCTAGTCAGCAGATTATCCCATCTGTTAAGCAAGCTACACCACCTGTAGTTTGGACACTTAATTTTTTCAAAGGAAATGCTTCGGGCCCCCGGGACACTCAGTGAAGAGCATCGGGGAGGCACCCCAAGGCATAGGGGCTGGGACTGGCGGTAGGACGCCTTGCAGTGGACCGCCAAGCTCGATCCTTATAAAAGCTTTTTAACTGCAGCAGCTTTAGTGGACGCTACTGGAGCTGGAATTCAACCCACCAGCGAACAGGCACCAGTATTGGTAGAGGGGGGCTGGCCGTCAGGGTCCACCGTAGCTCTGGCACAAAACCGGCGACACGGAGGTCGCACGGGCAGGAACGGACTGGCCATGTCAGCTTCGTACTTTTTTTGATTTTAGAAGGGCATGACATGTCTATATCTGTGTCTCCCCCTCCTTTTACTCCTCCACCTCTTTTCTTTTTGCATGACTATATGTTCTTGTCACTTTTCCATGTGTTAGTTCTGAGCAGTTTGTCAGCTTTTGGACACCTTTGAAGGTGTTTTCTATGTGTTTCTACGTGTTTTTGTTTGCCTGCCATTGGTTTTAACGGTGTTCGACGAACAGTTCGACGAACAGTTCGACGAGCAGTTCGACGAACAGTTCGACGAGCAGTTCGACGAACAGTTCGACGAGCAGTTCGACGAACAGTTCGACGAACATACGGGTGTTCGACGAACCGAACCGAACTCGAACACTACAGGGGTGGCTCAACTCTAGTTACTATATTACTATGTTACATAGACCCTACATGATGATTGTGGGAATATTAGACCATGGAAGTATAAACCAGGTTAACTACAAGGAATGCAGAATTTTCTTTATCAGTTTTGGGGTCTAAGGGCAGGGACACACAGCTGTATAACTCATGCGATGATCACATCGCACTGAAGGGACTGTCCGGCACCTCTCCTACCCTGAGCGTGACAGCATGGATTTCTATGCAGCTGTCAAGCTCAGGTCAGGAGAGGTGCTCGCCAGTACGAGGTTTACCATGCAATCCTCGGATGAGAAATAAGGCAGTGTGCCCCTGCCCTAAAAAAAAAAACGCATCAAAAAACGCTGAAAAAAACAAGATGTGTGAACATAGCTTAAAACTATTAAATTAAACTAAAAGTATTGGCACCCCTGCAATTCTGTCAGATAATACTCAGTTTCTTCCTGAAAATGATTGCAATCACAAATTCTTTGGTATTATTATCTTCATTTAATTTGTCATCAATGAAAAAACACAAAAAGAATTGTCCTAAAGCCAAATTGGATATAATTCCACACCAAACCTAAAAAAGGGGGTGGACAAAAGTATTGGCACTGTTTGAAAAATCATGTGATGCTTCTCTAATTTGTATAATTAACAGCACCTGTAACTTAACTGTGGCACCTAACAGGTGTTGGCAATAACTAAATCATACTTGCAGCCAGTTAACATGGATTAAAGTTGACTCAACCTCTGTCCTGTGTCCTTGTGTGTACCACATTGAGCATGGAGAAAAGAAAGACCAAAGAACTGTCTGAGGACTTGAGAAACCAAATTGTGAGGAAGCAGGAACAATCTCAAGGCTACAAGTCCATCTCCAAAGACCTGAATGTTCCTGTGTCTTCCGTGCGCAGTGTCATCAAGAAGTTTAAAGCCCATGGCACTGTGGCTAACCTCCCTAGATGTGGACGGAAAAGAAAAATTGACGAGAGATTTCAACGCAAGATTGTGCGGATGGTGGATAAAGAACCTCGACTAACATCCAAACAAGTTCAAGCTGCCCTGCAGTCCGAGGGTATAACAGTGTCAACCCGTACTATCCGTCGGCATCTGAATGAAAAGGGACTGTATGGTAGGATACCCAGGAAGACCCCACTTCTTACCCCGAGACATAAAAAAGCCAGGCTGGAGTTTGCCAAAACTTACCTGAGAAAGCCTAAAACGTTTTGGAAGAATGTTCTCTGGTCAGATGAGACAAAAGTAGAGCTTTTTGGGAAAAAGCATCAACATAGAGTGTACAGGGAAAAAAAAGAGGCATTCAAAGAAAAGAACACGGTCCCTACAGTCAAACATGGCGGAGGTTCCCTGATGTTTTGGGGTTGCTTTTCTACCTCTGGCACTGGACTGCTTGACCGTGTGCATGGCATTATGAAGTCTGAAGACTACCAACAAATTTTGCAGCATAATGTAGGGCCCAGTGTGAGAAAGCTGGGTCTCCCTCAGAGGTCATGGGTCTTCCAGCAGGACAATGACCCAAAACACACTTCCAAAAGCACTATAAAATGGTTTGAGAGAAAGCACTGGAGACTTCTAAGGTGGCCAGCAATGAGTCCAGACCTGAATCCCATAAAACACCTGTGGAGAGATCTCAAAATGGCAGTTTGGAGAAGGCACCCTTCAAATATCAGGGACCTGGAGCAGTTTGCCAAAGAAGAATGGTCTACAATTCCAGCAGAGCATTGTAAGAAACTCATTGATGGTTATTTGAAGCGGTTGTTCCCAGTTATTTTGGCTAAAGGTTGTGCAACCCAGTATTAGGCTGAGGGTGCCAATACTTTTGTCTGGCCCATTTTTGGAGTTTTGTGTGAATTGATCAATGAATTGATTTTTGCTTCATTCTCTTTTGTGTTTTTTCCTTGCAAGCAAATTAAATGAAGATAAAAATACCAAAGAATTTGTGATTGCAATCATTTTCAGGAAGAAACTGAGTATTGTCTGACAGAATTGCAGGGGTGCCAATACGTTTGGCCACCACTGTATGTATTTTTGTGTATGTCTTCAAATATGTTTATGTCTGTATGTGTCTTTGTATATGTCTGTATATGTTTGTGTGTGTGTGTGCACATTTCTGCAACCCGTATATGTGCAAGTCTGCATGTGTATACGTGACTGCATGTGCGTGTGTGACTGTATGTGCATGACATTGTGTGTATGACCTTGTGTTTGCATGCCTGCTGGTGTCTGACTGTGTTTGTACATGTATGTACAAGACTGTGTGTGTGTGTGTGACTGCATGTGTGACTGCATGTGTGTGACTGCATATGTGTGTGTGTGTATGTGCGTGCGTGAGTGTCTACGTGTGCGTGTGGACTAGTTTACAAAAAACAGATGTATAGCCGAGGATTATTAATAACTAGCTAACAAATGTATCCACTTGAAAATTAAAAATTTTATAAATTTAGATTAAAACCAAAGAGCTATGCGGGGGCTCATACTGTATCTAGGAGGCTATTTAGTGGCTCACACTTGATCTAGGAGGCTATTTGGGGTCTCATACTGTATCTAGGAGGCTATGTGGGGGCTCATACCGTATCTAGGAGGCTAAGCGGGGGCTCATAATTGATCTAGGAGGCTATTTGGGGGCTCATACTGTATCTAGGAGGCTATGTGGGGGCTCATACCGTATCTAGGAGGCTATGCGGTGGCTCATACTGTATCTAGGAGACTATGCGGGGGCTCATACTGTATCTATGAGGCTATGCGGAGGCTCATACTGTATCTAGGGAGCTAAGCGGGGGCTCATACTGTATCTAGTGAGGTATGCGGGGGGTCATACTGTATCTAGGGAGGTATGCAGAGGCTCATAATATATCTAGGAGGCCATGTGGAGGCTCATACTGTAGGAGGCTATGAGGGGGCTCATACTCTATATAGGGAGATTTATGTGGGCTCATACTGTGTCTAGGGAGCCACGTTCAGGCTCATACTGTATATAGGAGGCTATATGGGGGCTCATACTTTGTCTAGGGAGCCACGTGCAGGCTCATACTGTATATAGGAGGCTATATGGGGCTCATACTGTATCTAGGGAGCTATGTGGGGGCTCATACTGTATATAGGAGGCTATATGAGTGCTTATACTGTGTTTAGGGAGCCACGTTCAGGCTCATACTGTATATAGGAGGCTATATGGGGGATCATACTGTATATAGGGAGCTATGTGTGGGCTCATACTGTATATAGGAGGCTATATGGGGGCTCATACTGTGTCTAACGAGCCACGTACAGGCTCATACTGTATATAGGAGGCTATATGAGTGCTTATACTGTGTTTAGGGAGCCACGTTCAGGCTCATACTGTATATAGGAGGCTATATGGGGGATCATACTGTATATAGGGAGCTATGTGTGGGCTCATACTGTATATAGGAGGCTATATGGGGGCTCATACTGTGTCTAACGAGCCACGTACAGGCTCATACTGTATATAGGAGGCTATGTGGCGGATCATACTGTATCTAGGGAGCTATGTGCGGGCTTATACTGTATATAGGAGGCTATATGGGGGCTCATACTGTATCTAGTGAGCTATGTGCGGGCTCATACTGTATCTAGTGAGCTATGTGCGGGCTCATACTGTATCTAGGAAGCTATGTGTGGGCTCATACTATATACTGTATAGGCTATATAGGTTATAATACTGTAAATAGGAGACTATATGGGGGCTCATACTATATATAGGAGGCTACATGGGGACTCATACTGAATATAGGAGGCTATATGAGGGCTCATGCTGTATATAGGAGGCTATATGGGGGTTCATACTGTATCTAGGGAGCAATGTGCAGGCTCATATTGTATAGGAGGCTATATGTAGGCTCACACTGTGTCTGCCACAAATTTTTGGAAATGTCGCTACTCATGTAGCATCTCACTGCTTGCTACTGCTCGGTGCTCGCCGAATATTTCCGGGGTTGCTTGGCGGGAGCTCGGGTCCCCTCCCTGCATGTTTGGCGCTCTTTACAGAGCCAATGAACATGCAGGGATTGCCTGCCACTCACTGTAATGTCGTAGCCATGTTGGTTGTGGCATTACAGTGATTGGCTGGCCGCACAGTGTCATCAGGTCTATATCAGACCTGGCGCCGCCATGCTCGTCACAGTCACTCCGGAATCAGACAGTGTAGGGAGAGATGCTGCTGAGCTAGGGAGAGATTTGCTTGTTTCTAGTTAGCGTTGGTGTACCAAACTATATTAGAGACACATATCCATCTCAACAAACAGTCCTTCTGAGGACTAATCCATCTGCAGAGATATCAAGCAGGCAGTGTATATATATAGGCAGGCAGGCAGGGTATACAGCAGACTGCAGTGCATATAGCACAAGAGGCTCCATTCCACATTTGTCTGCTGCTGCTGTTAGATATTTCTAGAAATAGGCCCAGGTCTCAGGGGCCAGGAATAATTTTTTTTTTTTATCTTAATCTTCATTATTTGCTTAAAAAACAATCCAGAGAACACCGTTTTTCTGCCCCATTTGCTTGTTGGCACTGCAGAATACAACCAGGTCCTTTCCATATTACAGCGCAAAAAATCCAGCTATTTAAAACTGTGGTTTGTCCGTCACATGGATCACATATAATTGCGCTGAAAATACTGCCATTTCTGGCCTCCATTAAAAATTAGTTTCAGTGTGTCAGTGAAGCTATTGACACCAGTTTGTTGTTTAAAATAGTTACCTACAGGCCAGGTATTTAAAACTGTGTTTTCTCCGTCACATGGATCACATACACGTTTTCAGAAAATATTGCCATTTGTGGCCTCCATTAAAAATTTGTTTCAGTGTGTCAGTGAAGCTATTGACACCAGTTTGCTGTTCAAAATAGTTACCTACAGGCCAGGTATTTAAAACTGTGTTTTGTCCGTCACACGGATCACAAATAAGTTTGCTCCAAATTCAGCCATTTGTAGTGAGTGTGGAAGATATTGTCCTCCATTTAAAATGGACAAGACACGTGGCAAGGGACGGGGAACTGGACTTGATGGTGATGGTGCATGCAGAGGCCGAGGCCGTGAGCAAGCTGAAATTGTGCCACAACACCCACATCTTCTCGCTCGACCTTCCTGTCCCAATTAATAGGGGACCGCAGAACATCACTATTGAACACAGAGCAGTGTGAAAAGGTTATTGGTTGGATAGCAGATAATGCTTCCAGTCACTTAGCCACCACCACGACCACCTTGTCTTCCACACGGTCAAGTCTCAGTAGCTGTGAGTCTGGACCGCATATTCCTCACCCTGAATCTCCTTCCTCCCACCATGCCGAGTGCCCAGAGACAACTGATCCCACACTTGGACACTCCGAAGAGCTGTTCAATTTTTCATTTATAGATTCGGGCCTCTCGCCCGCTCCACTTGAAGCGGACAAGAGGAGATCGCATGTAGCGATGCCCAAATATTTGAGCAGCCACGGTCACACGAAGGCGATGGTGGGAAAGTGTCACAAGAGTGGACGATAATGAGACACAATTGGCAGAAAGTCAGGAGGAGGACCAGGGTGCGGAAGTGGAAGACGAGGTGGTGGATGATATAGTAACTGACCCAACCTGGCAGGAGGACATGCAGAGCAAGGACAGCAGTACACAGGGAGAGGGAGGCATTGCACCCCAACAGGTAGGAAGAAGCAGTGTGGTGGCCGCAGACAGAAGGCAGGCAACCGTTCCCCTTAACACCAATACGAAGGAAGTTGCCAGTACAACTGTTAGGTCTTCCCGAGTAAGGTTGCTTTTTAATGACACTGCCAATATCGCCAAAAAGGCCAATTGCACTACCTGCCAGGCCAGCATCAGCAGGGGTGGCAAAACTAGCAGTCTGACCACCACCAGCATGATCAGGCACATGGCAGCAAAGCACCCGACTTTGTGGGCCGAACCCCACCTGTCATTTCACACTCTCAAGTAGCAGCATCAGGAAGCACGTCCAAATCCTTGTCCCAGTGCAGCGTTCAGTTGTCCATACCCCAGTCCTTGGAACGCAAGCGCAAATGCGCAGCCAACACCCCACAGGCCACACTACTAAATTCCCACATTTCGCGACTGCTTGCGCTCAAAATGTTGCCTTTTAGGCTCGTGGAGATGGAAGCATTCCACAACCTGATGGCGGCGGCCGTTCCTCGGTACTCGGTCCCCAGCCACCACTATTTCTCCCGGTGTGGTACTCGGTCCCAGCCACCACTATTTCCACAAGCACGTGTCCCAAAACATTAGCCGTGCCCTCAACAACGCAATTATCCGGAAAGACCACCTAACCACGGACACGTGGACAAGTTTGTGGGCAGGGACGGTACATCTCGCTGACGACACACTGGGTTAACATAGTGGAAGCGGGACCCAGTCGGACCTTGGGATGGAACTAGTGTTGAGCGAGCAGGCTCGACATTGCTCGGTACTCGCCTGAGCATCTCACTACTCGGTATGTTCGGCGAGCACCGAGCATTTCCGGGTTACTCAGGAGGGAGCTCAGATCTCCACCCTGCACGTTTGGCGCTCTTCACAGAGCCAATGAAAATGCAGGGATTGCCAGCAAGTCACTGTAATGCCGCAGCCATGTTGTTTGTGGGCATTACAGTGATTGGCTGGCCGCACAGCGTCACCTTGAGTATTTAAAAGAGGGCGCCGCCATCTTGGACACAGTCGCTCCGGATCAGAGTGTAGGGAGAGTGCTGCTGAGCTAGGGAGAGATTTATACTGCGAAATAGTTAGTGTAGGGTCTCTAAAGCCTGCAAAATCAAACAAACAGTCCTTCTCAGGATTAATATCCATCCCAGATATCAGGCAGGCAGACTGTATAGGAGATGCAGTGGTTATACCAACAAACACTGCATTACAGTCCTGTGTGCTCCTGCTGGTCAAATTGCTAGACTTATCCCCAGGTCTCAGGGGCCAGGAAAAATCCTTTTTTTTCATCTAAATCCTGTGTTGTTTTTTTTTCCTCAGTCAGACTGTACAAATACCCGTCTTATTAACCTTTTGGTATCCCCTCCCCCCCAAAAAAAAAAATTGAGTGTGTCTGTGACTGTTCAGACACCAATATATCTGTTTAAAAGAGTCTGGTGTAGGCCAGATAACTAGAACTGTGTTTTTCCTCTTCCACGGTTCAAATCTGGGTGTTATCCACCTGCTTGCCTTTTTTCCATAAAAAAAAACAGTTTGAGTGTTTCGCTGATTGTTCAGACACAAATATATCTATTTTAACAAGTCTGGTATACACCAGGAAATTATAACTGGTTCTGCAGTTCCACGGTTCAAATCTCTGTATTATCCACTTTTTTGTCTTTTTTCCATAAAAAAAAACAGTTTCAGTGTCTCGCTGACTGTTCAGACACCAATATATCTGTTTAAAAGATTCTGGTGTAGGCCAGATAACTAGAACTGTGCTTTTCCTCTTCCACGGTTCAAATCTGGGTGTTATCCACCTGCTTGCCTTTTTTCCATAAAAAAAACCAGTTTGAGTGTTTCGCTGACTGTTCAGACACAAATATATCTATTTTAACAAGTCTGGTATACACCAGGAAATTATAACTGGTTTTGCAGTTCCACGGTTCAAATCTCTGTATTATCCACTTTTTTGTCTTTTTCCATAAAAAAAAACAGTTTCAGTGTCTCGCTGACTGTTCAGACACCAATATATCTGTTTAAAAGAGTCTGGTGTAGGCCAGAGAAATAGAATTGTGGTTTTACTCTTCCACGGTTCTAATCTCCTTTTTATTACCCTTTTGCCATTGATAGTGCGAGTGTAAGCTATTTTACTTCATTTACAATGGGCAATGTGCGTGGCAAGAGATGTGGAACTGGACGTTCTGGTGATGGTGCGTGCAGAGGATGGGGCCGTGGCCAAGGTGAAAATGTGCCACAACCAACAGCCACATCTTCTCTCTCCCAGTTCTTGACCAAATTACTAGGGAAGCGCACAACAGCACCACTATTGCGAACTGATCAGTGTGAACAGGTTATTAATTGGATAGCAGATAATACTTCCACTCACCTGGGCACCACCACCTCCGGTCTGTCTTCCACAACGTCAAGTGTTAGTAGCCGTAAGTCTCGACTGCATACTCCTCCTCACCCTGATGCTCCTTCCTCCCACCATGCCGAGTGTCGTCAGACAGCAACTGATCCCACAGTTGGACACTCTGAAGAGCTGTTTACTGGTCCATTTCCATATTTGGGCCCCTCGCCTGCTCCGCTTGAAGTGGTGGAAGAGGAGATCCCATGTGGTGATGGCCAAATATTTGAACAGCCACGGCCACAGGAAGGCGACGCTGGCAATTTGTCACAAGAGGTGGACGATGACGAGACACAATTGCCACGAAGTGAGGAGGAGGATCATGGTGCGGAAGTGGAAGATGAGGAGGTGGTGGATGATCTAGTAACTGACCCAACGGGGCAGGAGGACACGCAGAGCGAGGCCAGCAGCACACAGGGGGAGGGAGGCAGAGTACCCCAACAAGCAGGAAGAAGCAGTGTGGTGGCCGCAGACAGAAGTCAGGCAACCTTTCTCCGTAACACCAACACGAGGGACGTTGCCAGTACAAGCGGTAGGTCTTCCAGAGTCTGGAATTTTTTTAAAGACTCTGCTGATAACCCCAAAAAGGCCATTTGTATCACCTGCCAGGCCAGCATCAGCAGGTGTGACAAATCTACCAGCCTGACCACCACCAGCATGATCAGGCAAATGTCAGCAAAGCACCCGACTTTGTCGGGCGAACCCCAGGGTCCACGACCAGTGTCAGCGGGTGTCACCACTTCTTCTTCCGCTGTTGTGCATGTAAGAGAACCCCCTGTTGTGCGTGCAAGGCAATCCCCTGTCCATACTGCATGTAAAGATGCCCCCTCCTCTCAGTCTTCACTTGTTATGGCAGTTTCTCAAGAAACAGCATCAACGTTCACGTCCACGTACCACCGCAGCGTTCAATTGTCCATATCCCAGACCTTTAAACGAAAGCCCAAATTCGCAGCCAACTCCCCACAGGCCACAGTCCTAAATTCGCACATTTCACGACTGTTTGCGTTGGAAATGCTGCCTTTTAGGCTGGTGGAGACGGAAGCATTCCGCAACCTTATGGCGGTGGCCATCCCTCGGTACTCGGTCCCCAGCCGACACTATTTTGCCCGGTGTGCCATCCCCGCACTACACAAGCACGTGTCCCAAAACATCTGCCGTGCCCTCAACAACGCAGTTACTGGGAGAGTCCACCTGACAACGGACACGTGGACAAGTGCTTGTGGCCAGGGACGGTACATCTCACTGACAGCACACTGGGTAAATATAGTGGAAGCCGGGACCCAGTCGGACCTTGGGACGGAACACATCCTCCCCACACCGAGGATTGCGGGCCCTATGTCAGTCAGAGTTGCCCCCACAGTGTACAGCTCCTGCGCATCATCCTCCTCCTCCTCCTCATGTTCAGCCTCCATCTCAGATATCACCACATCAGTTACAACCTGGAAGCACTGCAGTACTGCCTCAGCCAAGCGGCAACAGGCTGTGCTGAAACTCATAAGCTTAGGTGATAAACCTCACACTGCTTGTGGGTTGTGGACAGCTGTGAAAGAGCAGGCTGATCTGTGGCTGAGACGACTGAACCTACCTCTAGGCATGGTCGTGTGTGACAATGGCCGTAACCTGGTGGCGGCTCTGAGGCGAGGCGAGATCACACACGTACCATGCCTGGCTCATGTGCTTAACCTCGTGGTTCAGCAGTTTCTTAAATTGTACCCCGAGTTGCCAGATCTGCTCGTTGTGGAGTACCAGCTGCAACAAGGACGTCGATATTCAGGTCAGCCTCCACACATAAGACCTCAGGAGTGGACCTGGATGTCTGACATATGTACCATCCTGACAAACTTGGAGGAGTCCACCAAGATGGTGAGTGGCGATGACGCCATCATTAGCATCAGCATCCCACTTGTCTGTCTTTTGAAACGCTCTCTGCAGAGAATTAAAGAGGAGGCATTGCAGCCAGAGTATGATGAGATGGATCAAGAAGCCGTAGCAGGCGATTACACACAGCCCAGCCTCATCTCATCCCAACATGCATTGGGGGACAATGAGGGAGAGGAGGAGGAGGAGGTAGAACAGGAGCTGGTATCATGCGCTGTAGACGGTAGTACCTGTACAACTGTCATACCGTTGGTTCAGCGTGGGTGGCCTGAGGACAGGGGGGAGGAGGAGGAGGAGAGCATGGTCAGTCGTCATCTTGGTGAGGACACGGAAGTCTTGCCCGTTACCAGTCTGGCACACATGGCTGAGTTTGTGTTACGCTGCCTTAACCGTGACCCTCGCGTTGTCAAAATGTTGGGTGACACTCATTACTGGTTGGTGACACTTTTAGACACCCCGCTACAAAGAGAACTTTCACTTTCTTATTCCTGAGGTGGAGAGGTCTACAAAAATGGGGCAGTACCAGAAGGCCCTTGCTGCAGAACGGTTAAAAAAATTCCCATCTGAACACGCTAGCGGCAGAGGTCACAGTTCGTTGCTCAACCAAGGCGTACAGGCGAGAGAGACGCAACTCCAATCCAGCAGAGGCAGGGGAACACTGTCAACATTCTGGGACAGTTTTCTGAGACCCGCCCAGCTTACAGGCCCTGAGGCGCCGGGTACTCTCATAAGAGTGGAAAGTTTCAAAAGATGGTGAGGGAGTACCTTGCCCACCATACCAGCATCCTCCATGATTCCTCTGTGCCTTTTAATTATTGGGTATCCAAGTTGGACACTTGGAATGAACTCGCTCTGTACGCCTTGGAGGTCCTGGCCTGCCCTGCTGCTAGCGTGTTATCGGAGCGTGTTTTTAGTGCCGCTGGGGGAATTATAACTGATAAGCGCACTCACCTGTCAACTGACAATGCTGACAAGCTGACCCTTATCAAAATGAACAAGGGCTGGACCAGACTTCTCATCACCACCAAATGACAGCAGAGTAACATAAAGTCAAATCCACTTTGTTATTTCGGGAGGTGTATTCCCATACACCGCTTCACACCCACACATGGGTATACGCTTCCCCATTTCGGCTGTTTTTTGCTCTTCTCCTTATCCTCAGCCTCCACCACCACTATACCACCAGGGTGACCGTGGTCCGTGTTGATAGCATTGCAAGTTCCTCCGTCCTAATTTTTGGCAGCTTTTGCTTGGAAGGCATAGGCAAAGACTATGGCAGACCCACTCCCCAATAATAGGAATAATATTTTTAGTATGCTGTACTGTATGGCTCTTGTAAGGGGCATTAAAACCGTCTTGTTAAGCTACTGTGACCTCCACGTCTCTTCCAAGGGGCATTAAAAGCATCTTGTTAAACTACTCTGACCTCAACGTCTCTTCCAAGGGGCATTAAAACCGACTTGTTAAGCTACTGTGACCTCCACGTCTCTTCCAACGGGCATTAAAACCATCTTGTTAAACGACTCTGACCTCCACATCACTTCCAAGGGGCATTAAAACCGTCTTGTTAAGCTACTGTGACCTCCACGTCTCTTCCAAGGGGCATTAAAACCGTCTTGTTAAACCACTCTGACCTCCACGGCTCTTCCAAGGGGCGTTAAAACCGTCTTGTTAAGCTACTGTGACCTCCACATCTCTTCCAAGGGGCATTAAAACCGTCTTGATAAGCTACTGTGACCTCCACTTCTCTTCCAAGGGGCATTAAAACCATCTTGTTAAACCACTCTGACCTCCACGTCTCTTCCAAGGGGCATTAAAACCGTCTTGTTAAGCTACTGTGACCTCCAAGTCTCTTCCAAGAGGCATTAAAACCATCTTGTTTAACCACTCTGACCTCCAAGTCTCTTCCAAGGGGCATAGGGGCATTAATACTGTCTTGTTAAGCTACTGTGACCTCCACGTCTCTTCCAAAGGGCATTAAAACCGTCTTGTTAAACCACTCTGACCTCCACGTCTCATCCAAGGGGCATTAAAACTGTCTTGTTAAGCTACTGTGACCTCCACGTCTCTTCCAAGGGGCATTAAAACCGTCTTGTTAAACCATTCTGACCTCCACGTCTCTTCCAAGGGGCTTTAAAACCGTCTTGTTAAGCTGCTGTGACCTCCAAGTCTCTTCCAAGGGGCATTAAAACCATCTTGTTAAACCACTCTGACCTCCACGGCTCTTCCAAGGGGCGTTAAAACCGTCTTGTTAAGCTACTGTGACCTCCACATCTCTTCCAAGGGGCATTAAAACCGTCTTGATAAGCTACTGTGACCTCCACTTCTCTTCCAAGGGGCATTAAAACCATCTTGTTAAACCACTCTGACCTCCACGTCTCTTCCAAGGGGCATTAAAACCGTCTTGTTAAGCTACTGTGACCTCCAAGTCTCTTCCAAGAGGCATTAAAACCATCTTGTTTAACCACTCTGACCTCCAAGTCTCTTCCAAGGGGCATAGGGGCATTAATACTGTCTTGTTAAGCTACTGTGACCTCCACGTCTCTTCCAAAGGGCATTAAAACCGTCTTGTTAAACCACTCTGACCTCCACGTCTCATCCAAGGGGCATTAAAACTGTCTTGTTAAGCTACTGTGACCTCCACGTCTCTTCCAAGGGGCATTAAAACCGTCTTGTTAAACCATTCTGACCTCCACGTCTCTTCCAAGGGGCTTTAAAACCGTCTTGTTAAGCTGCTGTGACCTCCAAGTCTCTTCCAAGGGGCATTAAAACCATCTTGTTAAACCACTCTGACCTCCACGTCTCTTCCAAAGGGCATTAAAATCATCTTGTTAAGCTACTGTAACCTCCATGTCTCTTCCAAGGGGCATTAAAACCATTTTGTTAAACCACTCTGACCTCCACGTCTCTTCCAAGGGGCATAGGGGCATTAAAACTGTCTTGTTAAGCTACTGTGACCTCCACGTCTCTTCCAGGGGGCATTAAAACCGTCTTGTTAAACCACTCTGACCTCCACGTCTCATCCAAGGGGCATTAAAACCGTCTTGTTAAGCTATTGTGACCTCCACGTCTCTTCCAAGGGCATTAAAACTGTCTAGTTAAGCTACTGTGACCTCCACGTCTCTTCCAAGGGGCATTTAAACCGTCTTGTTAAACCACTCTGACCTCCACGTCTTTTCCAAGGGGCATTAAAACCGTCTTGTTAAGCTACTGTGACCTCCACGTCTCTTCCAAGGGGCATTAAAACCGTCTTGTTAAACCACTCTGACCTCCACGTCTCTTCCAAGGGGCATTAAAACCATCTTGTTAAACCACTCTGACCTACACCACTCTTCCAAGAAAAAACGGTTTAGTTAAGGCCCTCTGACCTCCATGTCATTTCCAAGGGGCATTGCAGTGCTTCAAAATTTTTGGTAGGCATTGCACTCACTGTATGCCCTATAACTGTGTAGCCGAACCGCTCCTTTTGGTACAGAAACATATCCTACAAGACATGTGTGGTTGACTGTCCTGATATTGATGTGAATGGTCCCTGCTCCTCCTGTTCTTTCTCCTTTGCCACCACCTCATCCATCATTCATAACCTGAAGCTTTGTTTTAACGGGAATCATAGTGTGATGTCTCCTTCGCTACTCACTAGCCTACCCTGAGAGATGGGGGTACTCGGAACCGGGCCTCCAGATGGAAGGTGGATGCAGTCATGGCCTAGGCCCGGCCCGTGCCCAGGGTCGTCACAATCAAAAAATAAGGGCTAGGGGGGACGGTGGTAATCGAGTGGATTAAATGACTATGCCACCTGTGGAGTCTGGTGATTTGCCACCAGAGCTGCAGCAGTCCTCTGAGGCGGGATGTAGTGGCAGCAGAAGATGGTACTACTCCCCACAGGCGTAGCAGGGCCTCAGGGCAGAGAAGACGGATCAGGGGAGTCGTAGTGGGTGGTGCAGTGTGGTGTCGCGCTGAAATAAGGGACCGGAGGCAATGGATGCAGTCTTCCAAGCTTTACTCAAGTTCTTAGGTGTCATCTGCAAGGCTTCTCCTTGCTCCTCACGGCGTGCTGCGGCCACCAGGAAGGGGTTCAGCACACTCCGGGTAGTTCAGGTGCATCAATCAGGACCCCCTGCACCAGAGTGTTCCTAGACTTTCCCACTAGGTCCTCTGCTGTCCGTATGGGGTGCGTGTTACAAGGCTGGGTCTCCCTCTGGCTATACACAGAACAAGGGTACGGGTGGCGACTCTGCTCCGTCCGTTACCCGGTGGGATCCTCTAAGCCTCCAGGCTTTTCTGACTAGGACATGAAGTAGCAAAGCCAGATATCGGGGGCCGGTACCCCTTTTGCAGCAGGAATCCCTCTGACTAGGCCAGAATAGTGAGGACAGGTGGCATATGCCGCTCCGTCTGCATCCCCCTGGGATCCTTTTGCCTGCGGAGCTTGTCTCCTCTGCTCCCCTCCAGGCCTTCTTAGGTAGGGACCTTGACTGGGTAGAGACAACCGTTAACTCTAGCCCGCTCCTCGCCTCAAGGCCGGAGGACGAGGACCGTGTATCCTCTATCAGCTGCAGGTTCACACAGAAAGCCACGTTCAGTGATGAAAATCACAATCAAAGACCATAAGCCCAAGATGGCCGTTTATTAAATATGAATTTTGTGGTGTAACCTAAAGTGCATCCTCCACCCTCACCCACTACACGGTTCCCCGTATCTTTGGTTCCCCTCATCTCCTCTTATCCCGGCTGGGGCAGAACCCTGGTGCATATGAGCCCACCTCAGGTGGGAGAGGTGTAGTGTTGGATGGATGGCTGAGTCCTGAGAGGTGCTCCTTCCTTACCTCGGAGAGGGATACCACACCTCGGTCTGAGGTGCAGGGGCGCCACAATAGAACTGGGATAGTAGCAGGAAAACATCCAGCAAACCTCGGAGGAGGTAGGATATGCGCCAAAACGCTGACCACCTCAGGCCTAGCCGCTACTACATACATGCGCTTGCATTCCAAGGAACAGAAAGCTAAGGAGATGGACGGCCTCATGATCATGAATAATTTACTCGTTGTGTAGGAGGCTGACCACTGCTGCTGTCTACCTTCTGAACTTTGTGTTGAAGCATGATTGACCCAGGACCCGCAATCCTCTATGTCTGGAGGACGTGTTGCATCCCAGTGTCCAACTGTGTTCCGGCTTCCACAATATTAACCCAGTGTGGAGGCGTCAGTGAGATGGACCATCCCTGGCCACATTCACTTGTCCACGTGTTTGTGGTTAGGCTGTCCTTCCCACTAAATGCACTGGGGAGGGCACAGGTAATGTTTTGGTATGCGAGCTTGTGTATAAGGCGCACCGGGACAAATAGGGGCAGCTGGGGACCGTGCGTGGGCACCCGGCCGCGGGGTGGCTGGGGACCGAGTATGGACACCCAGCCGCCCCCTGGCGGCTGGGGACCGAGTGTGGACACCCGGCCGCCGGGCGGCTGGGGACTGAGTATGGATACCAGACCGCCGAGGCAGCCATGACATGGTGGCCGGCGTCTGCCTCCACAAGCCTAAAAGGCCTCATTTCAAGTGCAAGCAAGCTAGCAGTATGGTATTGCAGCCTGGGGGTGGGTGGTTGGCAGGCTGCACACTTACGCTTGCATTCCAAGTAAACAAAGCAGATGCTAACTTCTATCATCATCATCATGCTCCTCACCTTGGCACTCTCAACTCCCCTGATGGAGAAGCCAGGGCCCACCGGAGGAGTCTGGTTGTCTGGTGGGCTTGGCCAATGCCCTAAAGCAGGCCAGGCTAAGAAAAGTGTGGGGAAGGTCACGGGGACAAATAGGGGTGGCTGGGGACCGAGTATGGACACCCGGCCGCCCCCTGGACGCTGGAGACCAAGAGTGGACACCCGGCCGCCGGGCGGCTGGTGACTGAGTATGGATACCAGGCCGCTAACGTAGCCATGACGTGGTGGCCAGATTCCGCCTCCACATGCCTAAAAGGCCCAATTTCAAGTGCAAGCAAGCCAGCAGTATGGTATTGCAGCCTGGGGGTGGGTGGGTGGCAGGCTGCATACATGCGCTTGCATTGCAAGGAATGGGGGAGGTACAATTGAACACTGCCTTGGGACAACGACTTGCACGGGGATAGTTGCAAGTCTGCATCTTCTGATGCAGCAGGGATCACTTCTGATGGGCACACTTTTAGGCAGTGACCTGGGTGTCAGAGATGCTTCCAGGGGTCTTCCCCATGCTGTTCCCATGTCTTTTCAGCACTGTATGCATGTGACACACAGCACATGGCCAGATAAGGTTGTAAAATGTTAAAATGACATTTCCAGCCAAGATACAGATAAACATGATTAGTAATTTTAAAGCTTAAAACGGTTGGTGAGGTGATTTTAACAAATCATCAAGCTTTTACTCTCCCCAGGATGACACAGGGGTAGAAAAGTCGTTTCGGATCCATGATTTGTTCATCTTTATGAACTTGAGTCTGTCTACATTATCAGTGGAGAGCCGCGTGCGCTTATCTGTCAGCACACCACCAGCAGCGCTGAACACACGTTCAGACAGAACGCTGGCTGCAGGGCATGACAAGATCTCCAAGGCGTAAGTGGCGTGCTCCGGCCATTTATCCAGATTGGAAGCCCAAAAAGAGCAAGGGTCTAGTGACACAGTCATGGCTTCAATGTTTACTTGGAGATACTCCTGTACCATCGTCTCTAGGCGTTGACTATGTGTCAGACTTCTTGTCTCCTGTGGCCTTGCAAAGGATGGGCTAAAAAAGTGGTGAAATGATTCTGCAAAATTGATGTTACCAGCAGATACTGTGTTTCTGTTACGTTTTGAGTGCTGAACACTCGACGGTCCCACGGTTGGCAAGTTGGAACTGTGGGATTCACTACGTGCACCACTGGTGTTTTGTGGAAAAGCACATGTAAGATTCTGCAACAGTCTCTGCTGATACTCCTGCATGCGTGCATCCCTTTCTATGGTAGGACTAATTTCTGCAAATTTACTTTTGTACCGGGAATCTAACAGTGTGGCAACCCAGTAGTCAGGATTATTTCTAATTCTCACAATTCGAGGGTCATGTTGCAGGTAGTGCAGCAAGAAGGCACTCATGTGTCTTGCGCATCCAGGAGCACCATGTCCCTGTTGTGTTGGTGGCGAGGTAACAATCATGCTTCCTTCCTCTGTCCTCTCCCCCCAACCCCGCACAACAGAAATGTGATCAAGGTCTCCCTCATCTGATGAGTCTTCCATCAGTTCGTCCTCCACTTCTTCCTGGGCTCCTGCACCTTCCTCACTAGTTTGGCTGCTACCATGTGCCCTGGTAAAACCATCTCCCCCACCCTCACATGCCTGCCGCCTTGGTGCTGCCGACCGTCTGGACCTTGCAGATGTTAGCCCTTCCGCATACAACTCCTCCTCCTCTACTTCCTCCACCTCCTCTTGTGCCACCACCTGACTCCGAATTCTGTTTAACATGTGCTCCAGCATGTAAATCACCGGAATAGTCATGCTGATAATGGCATCATCGGCACTAAACATCTTCGTCGCCATTTCAAAACTGTGCAGAAGGGTGCATAGGTCCCTGATCTGAGACCACTCCTCCAGCGTGATTTGCCCCACCTCTGGATCTCGTTGGCCCAGGCTATACGTCAGAACGTATTGCACCAGGGCTTGTCGGTGCTGCCACAGTCGCTGCAACATGTGCAGAGTTGAATTCCACCGGGTAGGCACATCGCATTTTAGCCGCTGAAGTGGCAGGCCCAAAGACTTCTGTAGAGATGTAAGTCGCTGAGCTGCAGGATGCGAACGGCGGAAGTGAGCACACAGCGACCGTCCCCTCTGCAGAAGGCCATCTAGTCCGGGATAGTGGGCTAAAAATTGCTGGACAACCAGGTTCAACACGTGAGCCATACAAGGCACGTGTGTGACATTGCCCCGGCGAAGGGCCGCACCCAGGTTTGCAGCATTGTCGCACACGGCCTTCCCTGGTTTCAGGTCCAGTGGAGACAACCATTCATGAAACTGCTTCTCCAGAGCTAACCACATCTCCTCAGCTGTGTGACTCACATTTCCCAGACATTTCAAAGTAAAAACTGCCTGATGACGTTGAGCCCTGCTGCCAGCATAGTAAGGAGGTGTGCAGGATCCCTTCTGCGCAGTTAGAAAGCTTGTGACATGACCAGACAGGCTTTGGGTGCAGGTGGAGAACCGAGAGGAGGTTGAGGAGGCAGAAGCAGTGGAGGAACTTTGAGATAAAGAGGATTGACGCACAACTCGTGGGGACGGCAAGACTTGGACAGCAGCCCCTTGTCCTGCTGTCAGCATAGTTACCCAGTGCCCAGTCAGCGACATGTAACGCCCCAGTCCATGCCTACTCGTCCAAGTGTCTGTGGTCAAATGCACCCTGTCACACACAGAGTTTCTCAAAGAAGCGGTGATGTTGTGTGCGACATGCTGGTGGAGCGCAGGCACACCTTTCTTTGAGAAGTAGTGCCGACTGGGCATCTGGTACTGGGGCACTGCGACTGACATAAGGTCTCGAAAATCCTCTGTGTCCACCAGGCGGAAAGGAAGCATTTCTGTAGCCAAGAGCTTGCAGATGGTGAAATTCAACCTCTTAGATTTCTCATGGCTAGGAGGAAATGGTCTTTTACTTGTCCACATCTGAGGGACCGAGGGCTGGCTGTTGTGCTTAGACGGGGTTGAGAAGGGTGTCCCCGGCAAACTGCCGGTCTGTGAGGAAGATGCAGGCGGACATGTTAGGTTGCCTGGATCCAAAGGTGGTGCTATCGATGTCGGACAGCGCTCAACACCAGCTTTTGTTACCACCTCCAAAGAAAATGATGACCTGCCAATCACGCTGGCTGTTGCAGGTAAAGAGGTGGCAGGTCTGCGTCCCAAAACAGGTGTGACTGCTGTCCCCCCAGTCACAGAGGATGAAGAGGCCGCGGATGCACAAGATGTGGCAGACGGTGGTTGGCCCGGCCGGCTAGGCCGCATTGTAGCACAGTGAGCTTCCCACTGCAACTTATGCTTCATGTCCATGTGCCGGTTCATGCATGAAGTACTCAAACTATGTTTTTCTTGGCCTCTACTTAGCTTTTGCTGACAAATGTTACAGATAACACGAGTTGGGTCATCTTTATCGATCTGAAAAAATGCCCAGGCTATGCAAGGCTTAGCACCCATGCGACCTGAAGAGCCACCACGACTTGTGGTCAGAGGCAGAGTTGTGTTTGAGGATGCAGTTGTTGACGTGCTTCCAGTACTACGTCTCTGTCCAGGAAGGTGCAACCTGACCTCGTCGTCACTAGCATCCTCCTCCACCTCCTCTGCTGACCTCATCTCTTGGCTGACTGTGGGTTGACAGTAAGTGGGATCTCCAACCTCATCATCATCACCCTGTGTGTTATCACACCCGTCGTCCTCAGAGCCAACCTGTTCCTGCCCTGACAAAAAACTAAAGTTGTCGCTCCAATCAGGTATTTGAGTCTCATCATCATCTTCCTCATTGTCTCCACCAACAGGAGTTACAGTTTGGGAACGAGGGTCTACATTATGGTCATAACCTTCTGCGTCTGGTCCTGGATCCGACTCATAAAGATTCTGGGCATCAGTGCAGATCATTTCCTTGTCTGGATTCACAGAAGCTCTGGAGCCGACCTCTGATTCCCAGGCTATAGTATGAGTAAACAGCTCTGCAGACTCAACCATCTGTTCTACCCCATACTCAGACGGGCAGCTGGAGACTTGGGAGCTGTGAGGAAGCAAGTGCGATTGGGGTGACACCTCTGAGGACTGGAGTATTTGTGATGTTGAAGTTGAGGTGGAGGAGAGCCCACTTAAAGGAGCACTTGATATCCGTTGAAGCACCTGCTGTTTTTGTGCCTCATCTGGAATTTGTAGCGATTGGCGTGGCCGTAAGAAAGGGATCTTATCACATTGTCCGCTAAAAGAAGTAGACATTTTAGTTTGGCTGGAAGATGGTCTTTCTTCTGCAGATGTTACTGTTGCTTTAACACCTACCCCACGGACACAACCTTTTTTCCCCTTCCCAACACGCCTATTCCCCTTTCCACCAGCAGCAGGCCTTTTTCCACTCATTTTGGTGGTTAACTAATTCACAACTCTGGAGTTGTTTGCTCAAAAAAACAATGGATGGGAACCGAGCAGAGCTGAGAGGCCAAACTGTGGCATTAGGCCAAAAGTATTGGCTGGGTTAGATGCAGACAAAAATTATATTGAATTTGCAACCTGATGGAGGTCAGTATAGATGGACTAATATAACAAGTCCCACACACTGCTACAAGCTGAAATATTTTTTCAGAGCTAGATGCAGAAAAAAATTATATTGAATTTGCAACCTGATGGAGGTCAGTATAGATGGACTAATAGAACAAGTCCCACACACTGCTAGAAGCCAAAATATTTTTTCAGAGCTAGATGCAGAAAAAAATTATATTGAATTTGCAACCTGATGGAGGTCAGTATAGATGGACTAATAGAACAAGTCCCACACACTGCTAGAAGCCTAAATATTTTTTCAGAGCTAGATGCAGAAAAAAAATTGATTGAATTTGCAACCTGATGGAGGTTAGTATAGATGGACTAATAGAACAAGTCCCACACACTGCTAGAATCCTAAATAGTTTTTCAGAGCTCGATGCAGAAAAATATTATATTGAATTTGCAACCTGATGGAGGTCAGTATAGATGGACTAATAGAACAAGTCCCACACACTGCTACAAGCTGAAATATTTTTTCAGAGCTAGATGCAGAAAAAAATTAGATTGAATTTGCAACCTGATGGAGGTTAGTATAGATGGACTAATAGAACAAGTCCCACACACTGCTAGAAACCGAAATATTTTTTCAGAGCTAGATGCAGAAAAAAAATTGATTGAATTTGCAACCTGATGGAGGTCAGTATAGATGGACTAATAGAACAAGTCCCACACACTGCTACAAGCTGAAATATTTTTTCAGAGCTAGATGCAGAAAAAAATTATATTGAATTTGCAACCTGATGGAGGTCAGTATAGATGGACTAATAGAACAAGTCCCACACACTGCTAGAAGCCTAAATATTTTTTCAGAGCTAGATGCAGAAAAAAAATTGATTGAATTTGCAACCTGATGGAGGTTAGTATAGATGGACTAATAGAACAAGTCCCACACACTGCTAGAATCCTAAATAGTTTTTCAGAGCTCGATGCAGAAAAATATTATATTGAATTTGCAACCTGATGGAGGTCAGTATAGATGGACTAATAGAACAAGTCCCACACACTGCTACAAGCTGAAATATTTTTTCAGAGCTAGATGCAGAAAAAAATTAGATTGAATTTGCAACCTGATGGAGGTTAGTATAGATGGACTAATAGAACAAGTCCCACACACTGCTAGAAACCGAAATATTTTTTCAGAGCTAGATGCAGAAAAAAATTTGATTGAATTTGCAACCTGATGGAGGTCAGTATAGATGGACTAATAGAACAAGTCCCACACACTGCTACAAGCTGAAATATTTTTTCAGAGCTAGATGCAGAAAAAAATTATATTGAATTTGCAACCTGATGGAGGTCAGTATAAATGGACTAATAGAACAAGTCCCACACACTGCTAGAAGCCAAAATATTTTTTCAGAGCTAGATGCAGAAAAAAATTATATTGAATTTGCAACCTGATGGAGGTCAGTATAAATGGACTAATAGAACAAGTCCCACACACTGCTAGAAACCTAAATATTTTTTCAGAGCTAGATGCAGAAAAAAATTAGATTGAATTTGCAACCTGATGGAGTTTAGTATAGATGGACTAATAGAATAAGTCCCACACACTGCTAGAATCCTAAATATTTTTTAAGAGCTCGATGCAGAAAAATATTATATTGAATTTGCAACCTGATGGAGGTCAGTATAGATGGACTAATAGAACAAGTCCCACACACTGCTAGAAGCCGAAATATTTTTTCAGAGCTAGATGCAGAAAAAAATTATATTGAATTTGCAACCTGATGGAGGTCAGTATAGATGGACTAATAGAACAAGTCCCACACACTGCTAGAAGCCTAAATATTTTTTCAGAGCTAGATGTAGAAAAAAATTAGATTGAATTTGCAACCTGATGGAGGTTTGCATAGATGGACTAATAGAACAAGTCCCACACACTGCTAGAATCCTAAATAGTTTTTCAGAGCTCGATGCAGAAAAATATTATATTGAATTTGCAACCTGATGGAGGTCAGTATAGATGGACTAATAGAACAAGTCCCACACACTGCTACAAGCTGAAATATTTTTTCAGAGCTCGATGCAGAAAAATATTATATTGAATTTGCAACCTGATGGAGGTCAGTATAGATGGACTAATAGAACAAGTCCCACACACTGCTACAAGCTGAAATATTTTTTCAGGGCTAGATGCAGAAAAAAAATTGATTGAATTTGCAACCTGATGGAGGTTAATATAGATGGACTAATAGAACAAATCCCACACACTGCTAGAAGCCGAAAAAAATTTTCAGAGCTAGATGCAGAAAAAAATTATATTGAATTTGCAACCTGATGGAGGTCAGTATAGATGGACTAATAGAACAAGTCCCACACACTGCTACAAGCTGAAATATTTTTTCAGAGCTAGATGCAGAAAAAAATTGTATTGAATTTGCAACCTGATGGAGTTCAGTATAGATGGACTAATAGAACAAGTCCCACACACTGCTACAAGCTGAAATATTTTTTCAGAGCTAGATGCAGAAAAAAATTAGATTGAATTTGCAACCTGATGGAGGTTAGTATAGATGGACTAATAGAACAAGTCCCACACACTGCTAGAAGCCGAAATATTTTTTCAGAGCTAGATGCAGAAAAAAATTATATTGACTTTGCAACCTGATGGAGGTCAGTATAGATGGACTAATAGAACAAGTCCCACACACTGCTAGAAGCCAAAATATTTTTTCAGAGCTAGATGCAGAAAACAATTAGATTGAATTTGCAACCTTATGGAAGTTAGTATGGATGGACTAATAGAACAAGTCCCACACACTGCTAGAAGCCGAAATATTTTTTCAGAGCTCGATGCAGAAAAATATTATATTGAATTTGCAACCTGATGGAGGTCAGTACAGATGGACTAATAGAACAAGTCCCACACACTGCTAGAAGCTGAAATATTCTTTCAGAGCTAGATGCTGAAAAAAATTAGATTGAATTTGCAACCTGATGGAGGTTAGTATAGATGGACTAATAGAACAAGTCCCACACACTGCTAGAAGCCAAAATATTTTTTCAGAGCTAGATGCAGAAAAAAATTATATTGAATTTGCAACCTGATGGAGGTTAGTATAGATGGACTAATAGAACAAGTCCCACACACTGCTAGAAGCTGAAATATTTTTTCAGAGCTCGATGCAGAAAAAAATTATATTGAATTTGCAACTTGATGGAGGTCAGTATAGATGGACTAATAGAACAAGTCCAACACACTGCTAGAAGCCAAAATATTTTTTCAGAGCTAGATGCAGAAAAAAATTATATTGAATTTGCAACCTGATGGAGGTCAGTATAGATGGACTAATAGAACAAGTCCCACACACTGCTACAAGCTGAAATATTTTTTCAGAGCTAGATGCAGAAAAAAATTAGATTGAATTTGCAACCTGATGGAGGTCAGTATAGATGGACTAATAGAACAAGTCCCTCACACTGCTAGAAGCCAAAATATTTTTTAAGAGCTAGATGCAGAAAAAAATTAGATTGAATTTGCAACCTGATGGAGGTTAGTATAGATGGACTAATAGAACAAGTCCCACACACTGCTAGAAGCCTAAATATATTTTCAGAGCTCGATGCAGAAAAATATTATATTGAATTTGCAACCTGATGGAGGTCAGTATAGATGGACTTATAGAACAAGTCCCACACACTGCTACAAGCTGAAATATTCTTTCCGAGCTAGATGCAGAAAAAAATTAGATTGAATTTGCAACCTGATGGAGGTTAGTATAGATGGACTAATAGAACAAGTCCCACACACTGCTAGAAGCCAAAATATTTTTTCAGAGCTTGATGCAGAAAAAAATTATATTGAATTTGCAATCTGATGGAGGTCAGTATAGATGGACTAATAGAACAAGTCCCACACACTGCTACAAGCTGAATTTTTTTTTCAGAGCTAGATGCAGAAAAAAATTAGATTGAATTTGCAACCTGATGGAGGTTAGTATAGATGGACTAATAGAACAAGTCCCACACACTGCTAGAAGCCGAAATATTTTTTCAGAGCTAGATGCAGAAAAAAATTATATTGATTTTGGAACCTGATGGAGGTCAGTATAGATGGACTAATAGAACAAGTCCCACACACTGCTAGAAGCCTAAATATTTTTTCAGAGCTAGATGCAGAAAAAAATTATATTGAATTTGCAACCTGATGAAGGTTAGTAAAGATGGACTAATAGAACAAGTCCCACACACTGCTAGAAGCCGAAATATTTTTTCAGAGCTAGATGCAGAAAAAAATTAGATTGAATTTGCAACCTGATGGAGGTCAGTATAGATGGACTAATAGAACAAGTCCCACACACTGCTACAAGCTGAAATATTTTTTCAGAGCTAGATGCAGAAAAAAATTAGATTGAATTTGCAACCTGATGGAGGTCAGTATAGATGCACTAATAGAACAAGTCCCACACACTGCTAGAAGCCTAAATATTTTTTCAGAGCTAGATGCAGAAAAAAATTTGATTGAATTTGCAACCTGATGAAGGTTAGTATAGATGGACTAATAGAACAAGTCCCACACACTGCTAGAAGCCGAAATATTTTTTCAGAGCTAGATGCAGAAAAAAATTAGATTGAATTTGCAACCTGATGGAGGTCAGTATAGATGGACAAATAGAACAAGTCCCACACACTGCTAGAAGCCTAAATATTTTTTCAGAGCTCGATGCAGAAAAATATTATATTGAATTTGCAACCTGATGGAGGTTAGTATAGATGGACTAATAGAATGATGCTATGCCCAAAAGGTTTTACTTCACTAGGTGCAGTAATAAAATTTGTATTCTATACACAGGTCGTGTAGCTTGCAACACAGATAGGCTACTCTACTGACTAACACACTCTGCAATAGGCCAAAAAGGATTTGCTTTGCTAGATTTAGCCAAATGCTGTGAAAAAAACTTGCACAGCACTGGCACAGACCTGCCTGGCAAAAAGTGATAGGAAATGATATAACTTAGTCCTGAAAAGGACTGCAATTACAATTAGTCTTTACTTCCAACCTATCTATTTAAGAGCACAGACCCGCCTGATAAAAGTGATAGGAACTGATGTAACTTAGTCCTGAAAAGGACTGCAATTACAATTAGTCTTTACTCCCAACCTATCTATTTAAGAGCACAGACCTGCCTGATAAAAGTCGTATGAAATGATGTAACCTAGTCGTTAAAAGGACTGCAATCACAACTATTCCCTACTCCCAAGCTATCTGTAGATTTGTGCGAAAATTGGCTTGAAATTAACACTGAAAGTATAGCGCACACAGCAACAGCGGTGCCTTCTAACACGCAGCTGCAGCAGTGAGAAAATGGTGGCGACGGGGAAAATGGCTGGGTCTTATAGGGCAAGGACATGTGACATACACTGCCAATGACACATGCCCTTGCTTGTGTGAAAAAAAGCACTTCGCTCCGTGTGTGCGCTGCTGATAGGCTGACAGATTGCACCTCCCCACTGTAAATGCGGGAAAGAGAAAAAAAAATGGAGATCTTCATTATTCCTGCAGAGATCCATCCCCTGCCCCTCCCCCCGCCCCGCTGTACACTCAAACTGCGTATTAACATTAATTTTCAGCATTACTGAGAAAAAATCCAGTTATGATTTTGGTGCACGAACAGTTATCGAACATAACCTCGAACAGCCGATTTTTTTTCAAATCGTTCGTGTTCGCCGAACGGCTCGAGCACCGCTCAAAACAGCTCGAATTTGAGATTGGCGAACAGTTCGAGTCGAACACCGCTCATCTCTATAAATGACAAGTACAGTAATCACCACTATCACTGTACTTATTATATATGTGACTGACATATTTCTATCTATCTAATCTATATGTGATGCTCTATTCTTTCTGTTCTAAATTGTCGGGTACCGATGCTGAATTGCCGGCCGGCTTTTTTAAAGAGACAGTGCATGAAAACACTATATTTTTTTAAATAAATCCTTTAACACTAAATTACAAGTACAGTAACAAACACTGCCACTGTACTTCTTATATATGTGACTGACATGTTTCTATCTATTCAATGTATGTGTTATGCTCTATTCTTTCTGTTCAAAATTGTCGGGTACCGATGCTGAATTGCCGGCCGGCTTTTTTAAAGAGAGTGTCTTCTGAGCAGTTTTTCAGCTTTTGGACACCTTTGAAGGTGTTTTCTATGCATTTTTATTTGCCTGCCATTGGTTTTAACGGTGTTCGACAGTGTTCTAAAGTGTTCGACGAACAGTTTCACGAACATCCCGGTGTTCGACGAACCGAACCGAACCCGAACATTACGGGGGTGGCTCAACATTTTTCGTGACGCCACCTTTGGTATGCGGCTATATGGGGCCGCCGCTGCGGTGCAGATCCTCTGGAGCTGATGGTGACGCAGCAGAGTTGTTCAGCTCTCCACAGGCAGAGCAAAGCTACAGGGCAGTGTAGTGATGATTAATGAGGTAGATGTTGCTATGCAGCATAGTGCAGGTGATGGCTCAGATAATAATTCTAGGACACAGTGGGGTGCAGTCTTCAGATTTACTCACAGTTGTCGGACTCCAGGTTCCCAGTACCAGGGTAACCTCCCACGCTGTCCTGTGTTTACCAAGGCAGGGGTTCAGCAAACTCCCAGGTGTTTCAGGAGTACATAACGGGGCCCCATTCTGTGTGCCTTCCTCGGTCGTCTTCCTGCGCTGGCTCTCACCCTCCTGCCCTTCGCCTCGCAACCAGTGTCCCAAGCCAGTAGCCTCGGATTTTGGCGGGCAACATGCAGTTCCCTGAATCCTATGCGGCTACCTTTTTAGCGATTTAGTTGCGCATTGGTGCTAAAGAACCCAGAAGGGTGCATGGATGGACTTCTCCACAAGAGGCCCTCACACATTCACACCTCCACCCTACCACCTCCGACCAGCAGAGGGAGCCCGTTAGGGTTATATATAGGGAGGGTGGAGCCAGGCAGCTCAGTTAGTCTTTAGTCTAGTCTGTGAGGAGAGAGCGTGCTGACGCTCAGAGAGCAGCGAAGAGGCAGCACGCTGGCTGCCATGATTAGCCGAGCCAAGGCCTACAGCACGAGTGAAGGCTTAGTGAGGGCCCTGAGTGTGGCCGAAGGCGAGAGAAGAAAGAAGTAGCGAGGGGGCAGAGGAGCATACCAGGCTCACCCCGAGATATATACCGGACACCGGGTCCGCGCCTACGGGGTCCCTTTATACCCAGTAGGGACCACCGGAACCCCTGGAGGACTACAGGTTCCAGGTTTACCAAACGCTGACTACAGTACCATGGCTAGGAGTCACGGCGGCCCCAGCATCCAGGGAGAGTGATCTCCAAAAGAAGGCCCTACCACCAGGTCAGCGGTAGAAAGGAGAGAGACAGTACCAAGCTAAGCCTAGTTCCAGCCAGGCCAGAAGCTTTGCGAGTAAAGCCACGGAGTCAAGGAGGCCCTATACCCGCTCACTGGGGAGAGTCCAAAAGTGCGCCCTTCGGCCAGTAAAGGTACTGAAGCTTACCCCTGTGTGAGTGTCCGTCTTTCCTCCGGGACCGTCTTGCCGTCTCTCCCCAGCATCCACCATCTACCCCTACACTGCCCTGTAGCTAGCTCTACCTGTGGAGAGCCACACCTGCTGCCATAACACCAGCTCCAGAGGACTGCTCTGCAGCGGTGGCTCCCTTTTGCCGCGTTCCACAGGTGGCGTCACGAACTTCCAAATCCCCTATAAATAATCCCCCTTAAACTGACCGCCCTGGGTCACGGACCGGGTCACCACTACTGTGACATCACCCCCAGCATCTACCGGCCCGACACCGGGTACCCTATGGCCCAGGGGGCACGTCAGCCTTGGCGTCACGAACAGGATTCCGTGCCCATCGCCACCAGGTACTGTGTGCCTTAAAAGACTGTAATACTCACTGTGGTGAAGGTTTCCCGCCATTCCCGAGATTTCCCGCCATTGTCCGCCATCTTTCTGTTGCCGCGCGGGAAGAAGAGGGGCGTAACCGTTGGAAGCGCGCGAAGCCCAGGACACCCCCCGCCCCTGACGTCAAACCAGGAAGCGTCAGGTCCTGGAAGGAGCCCAGAGTCCGCTCTGACGTCAGATGTGAGCAACGCAAGGTCCTGGAAGCAGACCGTCGCCCACGGAGCTGTGGCCTACCTGATAAGAAATGAACTAGGGAGTTCACTAGGGGGGCGCAACCATGGCCGATGACCAGCTAGCCGCCGGTTAACGCACCTAATGCCCAACCTGCGCCCGGCGCTGCACAGGCCGGAGCGGCCGCTCCACCAGCAGGGGTCGTGACTCCGTTGATACCCATGGCCCTGCCGTATATCCCTGGAGAGAAATGGCTTCCCCAGTATAATGGCAAGCCAGACACCCTGTCCGGATTCAAGAGAAAAATATGCAGTGTGCTAGACATGTATTTATTGACTAGTAAACAGAGAGCTGCTGTTGTGCGGGGACAATTGACTGGTGCCACAGAGAAAGAAGTTGAAACCTGGCCAGCCGCAGACCAGGAATCAGTATCCATCATCTTTAAGAGACTACAAACTGTGTTTGAAAACCGCACTGAGACAGATCTCCGGATGAAGTTCTACCACTGCATCCAGAAACCTGAGTACAGTGTCCATGACTATGCCTGGCGCTTACAGGAAGCCCTGCGGGCCCTGAAACAAGTTAGTCCCGCCAGCATACAAAATGAAAATAAAATGCTGACGGAACAGTTCATCCGGGGGTTGAGGTCCCAGGAGGAGAGCAGAACTGTATGGTGGTGGGCCTTAGACCATCCAGATGCCACCTTTGACACCCTTAAGGACATGGCTATAAAGGGGCTGCAGCCCCTGGAAACACCAGATACTGCTATCCAGCGTTACCAGGGTGGGGCCATCCCAGTGCCCGCAGCACCCACTGCTCCTTCATTAACGGCTGAAACAAAGATGCAAATAGTGCCTCCTAGCGAGCTGGACAGCCTACGCTCTGCAGTGCGCCAGTTAAGGAAAACCCTGGCCACGGTCCTGAGCACCCTGCAGCTACAGACGGAGCCTGAGCCGGAAGGAAGGATCCTACTGGACGACAGCCCCGAGGACGTCCCCTGGATGAGGAGAAAAAGGAGGACAACGCCGCCCCGGAGGAGGACACCGCCACCCCGCGGGAGGACCAATGACCAACGTCACCCTCCAGGAGAACTCATCTGCTACCGCTGCCACAAGGCAGGCCACACAGCACGGAACTGTCCTTTAAACGAGCAAACCCTGGGGCCGAGGGCCGACACCCAGGAGTAAATCAAGTAGGCCCATCAAGCTGGTATCACCGGTTCGTAAGAGGAAGGCCTTTCCTGTCCATCGTGCTGAACGGGATAGCAACACCTGCATTACTGGACACCGGCTCACAGGTAACCATCATACCTGATGTCCTCTACAAAAGGTACTGGTCCGTAGATGAACTCCAGCTGCCAGCCCCGAACCTCTCTGTGTATGCCTCTAACAGCCTTCCTCTTAACCTAGTAGGGGTTAAGGACGTGACAGTGAAGGTGGGGAGAGCGGAACTAAAGGACCAAGGACTGATTGTAGTGGAGTCTAACCCTGGTGATACAGTCTTGTATATGATACTTGGTACAAATATTGTCGGTAACTGTTTGGGAGAAGTGTTGTTTTTGCTCCAACAGATTGTTGACACCGCCAAACTAGGGCAGAGGAAGGTGCTCCGGAGAGAGATATGAGCCCTCCTGTACCAGCAACAGGTAAAGCTAACAGGTGGTGAGATTGGTAATGTACGGGTGACAGACCCGATACCCATTGTGATTCCCCCGATGAGTGAAATGCTGATTTGGTGTAGGGCAACAAAAGGTCTCAAGCGACAGAACTACGAGGCGGTAGTGGAGCCCATTAGCTCAGAGCACAGACCTACACTCTTAACTGCCAGAGGTGTGGTTGATGTACGCAATGGGAGTGTACCCGTACGTCTCCTAAATTGTGGGAAGGATGAAGTTAAGTTACCAAGACACGCCACGGTTGCCAGGTTGTATACTGTGAATGATGATGCCATGCACACAGTAGAGTCCTTAACCTCATCAGACACAGTGGAGGGTAATGACTCAGAAACCCAGGTGGGGGATTGGTGTCAACAGCTCCATGTTGGGACTGAAGCCACTCCTGTCCATCAAAAACAAGGTATATATGTGGCGCCCCTGAGGGTTCGACCGCCACAGGAATGCTGCACTTCTTCAATGGTGTTAGAACTCTCCTGTTAGGTTTTTTCTATTTTGCTGGTCACATGACCTTTCTTGCCTATTTAATCCTGCTCCACCCTTCTGGCCATGCTGGACTTCATTGTAATTTCTACTCTTAAGCTAGCCAAGTGCTTTGTTACCTCTCTCAGTCAGTTTAGCTAGGTCTTTTGACCTCTATGTTCCATGTTGTTTGTTTGTCTTTTTACTGCTACAATTTCTGCTAGGACATGTCCATCTTTCTCCCAGTCTCTAGTTCTTGTAGGGATCCCTCCCTCACATCTATAGGTCTTCGTTCAGACTAGCTGAGGACTTTAGCGGGTCTGATCGCAGGATCAGGTTCCCCGTTACATCGTAGGGATCTAGCTTAGTTCTATTGTAGGGACAGATCTCCTGTCTTTCCTTAGTGCTTGTAGCCTATCATAACAGTAAGTCCAGCCCAAAAATATCTCTAAGGAAAGACCTCCAGTTTCCATCATGGTGTCGGTTCAGGATTTGGCTCAATGCCTGCAGGGACTCTCTCTGGAGGTGGCCGAGCTCCAACAACACGTGAGTAGCTGTTCTGGAGCACATTTTGTGGAGCCAAAGGTACGATTGCCTGATTTATTTTTTGGTGAACAACAAGATTTTTTTTCCTTTAAAAATAGTTGTTTATTGTATTTTCATTTGAGACCCAGATCCTCTTGTGATGAATCACAGCGCATAGGGTTCATAATGTCACTTTTGCGCAAAGAACCTCAGGGATGGGCCTTTTCTCTCCAACCTAGTGATCCGTGCTTTAGATCAGTGGATAGTTTTTTTTCTGCTTTGGGGTTGTTGTATGATGATCCTGATCGTGTCTCATCAGCTGAGACGGAATTGAGACTTTTGAGGCAGGGATCAGGTAATGTGGAAAATTATTGTACTCACTTCCGTCAGTGGTCTGCTCAGGTGGGGTGGAACGATTCAGCTCTGAAAAGTTTGTTTCTTGCTGGGCTAGGTGAAAGGGTTAAGGATCTGCTTATTGCTTATCCTACACATGGAAACTTGCAGGAGGCAATGCAATTAGCTATACGGGTGGACAGGAGACTGCGTGCAAGGGTTAATGAGAGTAAATCTTTTGCCATGTCAGCTCCTAGTCTTGAGAGGGTCTGTACTGACATTGGAGAGCCGATGGAGATTGGGGCGATGTCACCCCACTCTCAGGAAAAAGACCGCAGGTTTTCTGAAGGTTTGTGCTTTTATTGCGGAAAATCTGACCATTTCATTAAGAACTGTGTGCTTCGTATGAACAAAGAAGAAAAAAAAAAGGTCAGTTACGCCCGTATAGCCTGTTTAAACACTAAGGGGGTATTTCTTTCTGCTACTACTGCAGCTCAGGAAGAATTAATTGAATTTCGGGTATTTGTGGATTGTGGTTCTACTCTGAATGTGATTGATGGGGGATTCTTGGAAAAACTTAAATTAAAACCCCAACCTTTGTCATCCCCTATTGCCGTGGTTTCTGTCGATGGCTCTCCCTTGAAATGTGTTACTCACAAGGTTTATGAATTTCCCCTCACTATTAATGGTATTCACCAAGAAAATTTGGATTTGGTAGTATTAAATAATTTGCCTTCTCCAGTAGTTTTGGGGTTACCCTGGTTAAAATTGCACAATCCTGTACTGGATTTGTCTACTAATGAAATTAAGTCCTGGAGCCCTAAGTGTTATGACAAGTGTTGTAACGGGCGCATTGCTGCTGTGGATAAAGGGGAATTACCTGTACCTATTCAGGATTTTTGGAAAGTTTTTTCTGAGGAGGAGTCGCAAATTTTGCCTCCCCATAGAGACTATGATTGTACCATTGAATTTGTCCCTGGACCGACTCTTCCTAAAAGTCGTTTATTTAATCTTACTATTCCTGAGAGAAAGGCTTTGGAGGAATACATACAGACGAGCTTGGCCGCCGGTCATATCAGACCCTCTAAGTCACCTGTGGCTGTTGGATTTTTTTTTGTTAAAAAAAAGGACGGCGGTTTACGTCCTTGTCTGGACCTTTGCGAGATTAATAAAATTACTGTACGCAATCCCTACCCACTGCCATTGATTCCTGATTTGTTTAACCAGCTAGTGGGGGCCAAGTGGTTCTCTAAAATTGATCTCCGGGGGGCATACAATTTGTTGCGCATGAAGGAGGGTGATGAATGGAAGACTGCTTTTAACACTCCTGTAGGTCATTTTGAGAATCTGGTTATGCCTTTTGGTCTTACCAATGCTCCAGTATTTTTTCAGAATCTTATTAATGACATCCTTAGACCTTTGATCGGCAAAAATGTGGTTGTGTATTTGGATGACATTTTTATTTATTCGCCTGATCTGGAGTCTCATTGGCGGAGCGTACTTGAGGTATTACAGTTATTAATTGACAATTCGCTTTTTGCTAAGCTAGAGAAATGTGAGTTCGCTGTACAGAGAATTAGTTTTTTGGGCTACATTATCTCCAGCGAGCGCTTTGAGATGGACCCGGTGAAAGTTCAAGCTGTGCAGGAATGGCCTAGGCCTATTAGTTTGAAATCGATACAGAGGTTTTTGGGTTTCGCCAATTATTACAGAAAATTCATTAAAAATGTATCTATTATTGTTAAACCACTGACCGATCTCACCAGGAAAGGTGCTAATACGGTTCAGTGGACTACTGAGGCCATTGAAGATTTTGTGTTTCTAAAGGAGAGGTTCAGCTCTGCCCCCATCCTTATGCAGCCTGATGTGACTAAGCCGTTTTTGGTTGAGGTTGATGCTTCTTCTGTGGGGGTCGGTGCGGTGTTGTCTCAGGAAAACAAGGATGGAGTACATCCCTGTGCCTTTTTTTCAAAAAATTTTTCTGAGACTGAAGTTAATTACGATGTTGGTAATCGGGAATTGCTGGCTATTAAACTCGCATTTGAACACTGGCGTCATCTCTTGGAAGGTGCTGAATTTCGCATTCAGGTTTTCACTGATCATAAAAATCTGATCTATCTTGATGCTGCCAAGCGCTTGAATGCCCGTCAGGCTAGGTGGGCACTTTTTTTTTCGCGGTTTAATTTTTCCGTTACTTACATCCCGGGTACCAAGAATGTTAAAGCTGATGCGTTGTCTTGCAGCTTTTCTCCCATGATCGGTGCTGAGGAGGAGGAGAGCATTTTACAAGAAGGTGTTGTGATTGCTGCATTGGACTCCGTTTTGGAGGATGAGATTCTTAAAGCTCAGGAGAATGCCCCATCTAACACTCCCCATGGGAGGTTGTTTGTGCCTAGGACCTTTAGGAGAGATTTGTTTGTTGAGTGTCATGAGTCTCGGTTGGCAGGTCATCCAGGAATTTCTGAGACCAAGAGACTTGTGGGTCGCAGTTTTTGGTGGCCTGGATGGCAGAAGGAAGTCATTAAGTGGGTGCGTCAATGTACTGTGTGTGCTAGATCTAAGTCTTCTCATACTCCTGCTGCGGGGTTGCTTTGCCCTCTGGAGGTTCCTAGTGCACCTTGGACACATCTGGCTATGAACTTTATTACTGACCTTCCCTCCTCTGAGGGTTTCACGGTCATCTGGGTGGTCGTGGACCGTTTTAGCAAGATGTGTCACTTGGTTCCCTTCATCAAATTGCCCTGCGCTAAGACACTCGCTAAGGCCTTTGTCAAGGAAATTGTCAGACTCCATGGTGTTCCTACTGACATTGTTTCTGATAGGGGACCTCAGTTCGTGGCTTGTTTTTGGCGTGCCTTTTGTGACAGGTTGGGAGTTCATTTGTCGTTTTCATCTGGATATCATCCTGAGTCTAATGGCCAGACAGAAAGGAAGAATCAGAATGTTGAGCAGTTCTTGCGTTGTTTTGTGGCAGACAATCAAGAGGGGTGGTCTGAGTTTCTGCCGCTTGCTGAATTTGCTCTTAACAACCATACATCCTTTTCTGCTGGGTGTTCGCCTTTTTTTTGTTGTTCTGGGAGACATCCGTCTTTTGGGTCATTCTCCAAATTGGTATCGGCTGTGCCTGAGGAGGAGAATTTTTCCGGTGATTTGGAGAGAGTTTGGACGGATGTGCATGGTAATCTTCAGGAGGCTAACAAAAAATCTAAGAGGTACTTTGACAGGAAACGTCAAGAGGTTTTGTTTACGGTTGGTGACATGGTTTGGTTGTCCTCTAAGAATCTGCGGTTGAGGATTCCTTCTAAAAAATTGGGTCCCAAGTTTGTAGGGCCCTTTAAGGTGCTTCAGGTAGTTAACCAATCTGCTGTTAGGTTGGAGGTACCTACCTCCTGGAAGATTCATCCGGTGTTTCATGTTTCTCTATTGAAAAAAGCTGATGTATCAGATAGAGACGCCACTGCCACTGTTCCTCCGGTGGTGGAGGACGGGGAATATGAAATTTCCCGCATCCTTAATTCTAGACGGTATAGGGGGAGTTTGCAGTATCTCGTCACTTGGAAGGGTTTCGGTCCCGAGGATAACTCATGGGTGAGGGCGGATGATGTTTCTGCTTCCAGACTTGTCAGAGCGTTTCACAAGAGGTTTCCTGATAAGCCTGGGCCTAGGGGATCCGGAGGATCCTCATAGAAGAGGGGGTACTGTTAGAACTCTCCTGTTAGGTTTTTTATATTTTGCTGGTCACATGACCTTTTTTGCCTATTTAATCCTGCCCCGCCCTTATGGCCATGCTGGACTTCATTGTAATTTCTACTCTTAAGCTAGCCAGGTGCTTTGTTACCTTTCTCAGTCAGTTTAGCTAGGTCTTTTGACCTCTATGTTCTATGTTGTTTGTTTGTCTTTTTACTGCTACAATTTCTGCTAGGAGGTGTCCATCTTTCTCCCAGTCCCTAGTTCTTGTAGGGATCCCTCCCTCACATCTATAGGTCTTCGTTCAGACTAGCTGAGGACTTTAGCGGGTCTGATCGCAGGATCAGGTTCCCCGTTACATCGTAGGGATCTAGCTTAGTTCTATTGTAGGGACAGATCTCCTGTCTTTCCTTAGTGCTTGTAGCCTATCATAACAAATGGAGTGTGGTGTTCCTCCTCTGAGGTAAGGCCAGTGTGATGGTAGTGATCTAGCCTTTTGCATCCAACACCACATTTCCACCAGAGGGAGTTAGTATGCACTAGTTGCTGCTCCCCTGGTTACAGGGATACTGGGGAACACAAAGTGGTAGGAACCAGTTAGTGGGTGTGGGTGGAGGAACAGTTAGTTAGTGACACTTCTAATTTCATATTTAATAGAATGCCATCTTAGATCTTGGTCCTTCAGTCCTTTTTGGTCTCGGGCAGCCTGTCTGTCAAGTGGTCCGTCCTTTTTCTAGCCTTTGCTAGTCTGTCGGCTGTCTCTGTGCTGTCAAAATACTGTGTGTAATGTGACTTCCCTCCGGGAGCGCAGATCCTGTGTGGGCCTGCACCGGCATGGGACACAGCCCTCGTACCCTGATCTTGGGACGAGAGGGAGGTTGCAGGTGTAGGAATGTCTCAACCCGGCCGAGGACCAGGATCAAGAAGGCCCGGGAGCTTTAGAGTGTGGCTCCCTAGCAAATGGGTCCCAGGGAGGATGCAGACGCAGCGGAGCACGCCACCTGTCCTCGCCTACCTGATCTATTCAGAGGGATTCCGGCTGCAAGAGGGGTACCGGCCCCCGACACCCGACCTTGTACTCTACGTCCAGGACGGGAAAGCCCGGTTAGGCCCTGGGGATCCCACCGGGCGTCGGATGGAGAGGAATTGCCATCTGACCCCTACACCTGAGAGGAGCTCAGAGGGAGACCCGGCCTATCTACACACGCACAGACGGGAAAGGGTGAAGTCTGTAGTGCAGGATCACTCTGGTGTAGGGTCGCTACCGAACACTGGACTTCCTCGGAGGTAGTCGGACCCCCGTCCCTGGTGGCCGCAGGACTCCGCGAGGAGCAGGGAATCGCCTTCCCGCTAACATCTCTGAGTGAGTAAAGCCTTGGAAGTTCACCCCTATGGCCTCTGGACTGTTCATTACGCGCCATACCACGCGACACGGTGCCCGTACTCCCCGCGCTACTGCTAACCCCCTTCATCCTGTTTGTCTGCCCTGAGGCCTTGCTCCGCCTGTGGGTAGCCGTGAGAACTTTAGACGCCATGACACCAGGCCTCAGCTGACTGGTTTGGATTCTTCTCAGACTCTACTTTGTCCAGGCCTGAATCAACTGAAAAAAATTTGGGGCATCGCTACACATGCTTTCCCCCTCTTGAGTCTGTGAAGCTTTGGATCAGACCTCTGATGCCCCAGAATAGAATGTGTGAACAGCTCTGCAGACACCCCCATCTGTGCTTTCCCACTGTCAGTTGGCCGGTTGGAGAGTTGTGACGTGGCTGAAAACAAGGGTAATTTGGATGCCACCTCTGAGGACTGTACTGTGTGTGATGTTATGGTGGAGGAAGAGGAACAGAGGCCACTTGATACAGTGCTTGTCATCTACTGGAGCACATGTTCTTCCTGCCCCTCATCTGCAGGGCGTACCACTGTGCGACTGCCAAAGAAAGGGAGTGGAGTCCAGTAACAGAAGTTTTAAAAATACTGCACAATTGCTCACTGCAGCAAAACAAACCTATTACTCATCTCTCATATCATACGTGTCTCACAACTCTAAAAAGCAATTCAGTACTTTCAAGTCCCTCCTCTGTCCACTAGTTCCCCCTCCCTCTCCTCTCATCTTAGCTGAAGACTTAGATTCTTCAAGCAGAAGATTGACAACATAGGGCAAAGCTTTTGCTTAAAGTCCCAACAGCCCCTTCTCATAACGACTCAACTCTCTTCCTCCAAAACCAGCTTCTCTGTCATCACGGAAGATCATCTTTACTCTCCAAATCACATCTCACCACCTGTGAACTTGACCCAGTACCATCCCACCTCATTCCAAACCGTACCACAGTCTTCATCCCAAGCCTAACTCTCCTCTTCAACCTGTCACTAACAACTGGCGTCTTCCCCCTCATGATTCAAACATGCCTAGATCACACCCATCCTCCAAAAGCCCTCCCTTGACCCATCCTATGTTTAGCTATCGCCCCATCTCACTTCTCCCCTATGCCTCCAAACTACTGGATCAGTACATCTATTTTGAACTGTCCTCCCACCTCTCCTCCTGCTCCCTCTTTGACCGTAACAATCTGGCTGCCAACCTCACCATTCCACTGAAAATGCCCTGACTAAAGTCACCAACGACCTACTAACTGTGAAATCCAAGCAAGACTACTCTGTCCTCCTCCTCCTAAACCTGTCATCTGCCTTCGACACAGTAGACCATAACCTCTTACTACAGACTCTCATCTCTCGGCATCACAGACTTGGCTCTGTCTTGGATCTTTTCATACCTAACCGACAGGACATTCAGTGTCGCCCACTCACACACCACCTCCTCATCTTACCCCCTATGTGTCGGTGTCCCCCAAGGTTCAGTTCTAGGACCCAGGCTTTTCTCCATCTACACCTTCGGCCTGAGACAGCTCATAGTCTCACGGCTTTCAGTATCACCTCTATGCTGATGTCTCACAGATCTACCTCTCTGGAGCTGATATCACCTCCTTACTAACCAGAATCCCACAATGTGTGTCTTGTATTTCATCTTTCTTCTCTGCTAGATTTGTAAAAATTAAAATAGATAAAACAGAATGCATCATTCTTTCCACCATCTCATTCATCCCCTCCAACTGATCTATCCATCAAAGTGAATGGCTGCCCACTCTCCCCAGTCCCGCAAGCTTGAGTTTGATCTGTCCTTCCTCAACCATGAATCTAGAAAAACACCAGTGCACGCCCTCATCATCTCCCACCTCGACTACAGCAATCTCCTGCTCTGTGGCCTCCCTTCTACCACTCTCGCACCCGTCCAATCTATCCTAATCTGTTCTGGCTGATTAATCCACTTGTCACCCCGCTATTCCCAGGCTTCTCCCCTCTGTCAATCCCTGTGCTGGCTCCCTGTTGCCCAGAGACTCCAGTTGAAAAACCTAACTTTGGCATACCAAGCCATCGAAAACCTGTTCCCTCCATACATGTGTGACCTAGTCTCCCTGTACTAGTTATCTGCAGGCAGGGTCCTTTCTCCTCTTGTACCGGTCAGTGAGTCACCGACGGTGACCCCTTTTCACATGTAAAGCGCCACGGAATAAATGTTGCTGTAATAATAATAATAATTATAGTACTTCGTACTCTTGGTCAATTGATGGCACTTTCCAGGTGTTTACCCCTAATTTGATGTGTTTTGGCAGCTTTTGGGCCCATTTGAAGGTGTTGTATATGCGTTTTTTTTTACCCCCATTGAATCCTATGGCGTTTGGTAATGTTCGACGAATATTTGACGAATAAATCGGCGAATATTGCAGATTCAGCGATCGTAATCCAAACCGAATATTGAAACATTCGCTCATCCCTAATCAGGACCAAACGAAGAAGACATGAAAAGATCTCTAATCAAAAAATACGGTACCTATAAGGTACCATTTACACTGGGCAATCGTTGCCTTTAAACGACCGCTGATCAGCAATATGAAGCCGTTTAGCAGTTAAGAGCTTTTTTTAGAGAGGCTGTCTGCACTTTCATTTGCACAGAATGATCATATAATATGATTGTTCTTAGCGCATAGAATAGCTCTGTTCATGACAGCACATGTCCTGTTTGCACACGAATAATGATTCATTTAAGCAAGCTTATAAATTAATTCACAGGATGAACAAACGTTTTTCTTACGCAACAGGTGGTTGGTAGTCTGTTTAGATACACCAATCAGTTCAAAATTATCCGCCAATGTAAATGTACCTGAGTAACAACTTTTAGGAGATATTTTTATCATGCTTTAGCCCCTTAAATTATAATTGAATTGGTGGGGGTCCGGGTCCTTAGACCTCCACCAATTGCTCTGATATCTCTTAAAAGTCCGCAGCTCACATACTCAGTGGAATACAGATGCAGTATAAGTCATAGGCTTTCTGTCCGCTCCTGAGCTGTGCACTTCTAAGAGGCCTTTTGAGCGATTGTTGAGGGTCTGATTTTATTGACCAGTGGAAATACATCTTAAAGAGTTACTAAAAGTGATGAGCGAGCACTAAATTGCTTCGGTACTCGTTGCTCTTGTCGAGCAAATTGAAATACTCGGGTGCTCGACCCGAGCAACGAGCCCAATGTAAGTCTATGGGAAACTCGAGCATTTTTCAGGCGGCTCCCCCCAGAGGTCTGCAGAGGGCCTAAAAATTGCCCAAATCGATGGGAACAGTGCTCAAATAACATGGGAACAGCATGGGGAAGACCCCTGGAAGCATTTCTGACTCCCTGGTCACTGCTGTCAATAACGTTGTCAGAGTGTTATGCCACTTTTACGGACTCACAATAAAACATGCAAAAACCAAAATGGATTTTCCTGGGAAATATATTAAGGAACATCCTTTCCAGGGTAATGACTTGTATATAAGGCAAAATAAATAACCAAAACCAAAAATACTTCTCCACACCTTGGGCTATGTTCACACGTAGTGTTTTTGATACGTTTTTGCACTTTTGCATTGCTTTCAACAAAGACAAATACATTCACTGGGAAATGTAATTTTAACATTTTACAACCTTATCTGGCCATGTGGTGTATGACACATCATCAGACACATGCATACAGTGCTGAAAAGACATGGGAACAGCATGGGGAAGACCTCTGGAAGCATTTCTGACTCCCAGGTCACTGCCTAAAAGTGTGACCATCATAAGTGATCCTTGGCGCATGCGAAGATGCCTCCCGCCAAGCACCTGTCGTTGCAGACTTGCAACAATCACCATCCACATCCTTGTCCTAGTGCAGCGTTCAGTTGTCCCTACCCCATTCCTTGGAATGCAAGCGCAAGTATGCAGCCAGCCACCCACCCACCCACAGGCTGCAATACTATACTGCCAATTTTTTTACAGCTGCTTGCACTTGAAATGTGGCCTTTTAGGCTCGTGGAGGCGGAAGCTTTTCATAACCTCATGCCAGCGGCGGCCGGGTGTCCATACTCGGTCCCCAGCTGCCACTGTTTCTCCCAGTGTCGTCTCCGCCTTCCACAAGCACGGGTCCCACAACATTACCCGTGCCCTCCCCAGTGCACTTACTGGGAAGGACCGCCTACCCACAAACACGTGGACAGGTGAATGTGGCCAGGGACTGTACGGAGCCGGTCCACAGCTTTTTTTGCTGAGTTGTATTTCACCACAGCCATATTCTTTAGCTTAGTGAAAGGACTTGGGAAACCATATCTACCCAGCTGTCATTTCTCCCAGGAAGTCCTCTAAAGCTGCTTTCACTTGAAATGTGGCCTTTTATGCTCATGGAGGCGTAAGCTTTTCATAACCTCATGCTAGCGGCGGCCAGGTGTCCATACTTGGTCTCCAGCCGCCACTATTTCTCCCGGTATCGTCTCCGCCTTCCACAAGCACGGGTCCCACAACATTACCCGTGCCCTCCCCAGTGCACTTACTGGGAAGGACCGCCTAACCACAAACACGTGGACAGGTGAATGTGGCCAGGGACGGTACGGAGCCAGTCCACAGCTTTTTTTGCTGAGAGTTGTATTAAGCTCGGTGAAAGGACTGGCATAGAGGGAAACCGTATCTACCCTGGGTGTCATTTCTCCCAGGAAGTACTCTAATGCAGCTTGTTGCAGAAGCAATGGTAGCCTGTCCAACATCAACTCGCACTTGTCGGTGGTGCTTTGACACACAAACATCTTTCTTTGCGCATTTAATTTCATGAATAGAGTTGGACAATGGCCTGATCTGCAATGCGGTTTAAGAAATAACATGTATAAGCATGTCCAATCCACATTACAAAAGCAGCCATAGAGTGTCCGGGAACCTTCCTCCACACTTTTCTCAGCCAGGGCTGCTTCTCGGCAGGGATGGACGGGACAACCAGAGAACCGGAGACTCCTCCGGTGGGCCCTGGCTTCTCCTTCAGGAGAGTTCATAGTGCCGAGGTGAGGCCATGATGATGATAGAGGCCACCATCTGCTTAGTTTTCTGTTACTTGGAATGCAAGCGCAAGTATGCAGCCAGCCAGCCACCCACCCACAGGCCGCAACAATAAACTGCCAGATTGCTTGCACTTGAAATATGGCCTTTTAGGCTCTTGGAGGCGGAAGCTTTTCACAGCCTCATGCCGGCAGTGGCCGGGTGTCCATACTCGGTCCCCAGCCGCCACTGTTTCTCCCGGTGTCGTCTCCGCCTTCCACAAGCATGGGTCCCACAACATTACCCATGCTCTCCCCGGTGCACTTACGTTATTTTTTAAGACAAATACATTCACCGGGAAATGTTATTTTAACATTTTACAACCTTATCTGGCAATGTGGGGTGTGACACATCATCAGACACATCCTGTTTTATTTATGATAGAGGGACTCTGAAAGTCATAAAGCCTATTTTTATAGGGCCATCAGACAGCCCTTACTATTCTTAAAAGGTCAGCAGTCGGCCCTCGCTATTGTTAGAGAGCCATCAGCCGGCTATGCTTTGTTGTTCCCATTATTAACAAGGGGGTCTCTTATACTGTTATTGTGTATCCAGTGACTGCAAGGGCTGCCAAAAATTTGGATGCAACCCAATACCCTTTTGTAGAGACACAGATGAGGGTCTCAGTAATAAAATGTTCCCATTATAAAGGAGCGGGTCTCCTATAATGGTAATGCCCATGCTGTGACTGCAAGGGCAGCCAAAAATTGGGAAAAACCCCACTAAGAATTTAAAGACACTTAGAGCAGGGCCACAGTAATGACAAATTCCTATTAGAAAGGAGAGAGCCTTCTATACAGTTATAGGGTATGCAGTGACTCCAACGGCTGACCAATTTTAGGAAAACCCCACTAAGAATTTAAAGACACATAGAGCAGGGCCATAGTGATGACAAATTCCCATTAGAAAGGAGAGGGTCTGCTATACAGTTATAGGGTATGCAGTGAGTCCAACGGCTGAACAATTTTAGGAAAAATCCCACTAAGAATTTAAAGACACACAGAGCAGGGCCACAGTAACAAGTACGACATGTTCCCATTAGAATGTAGAGTGTCTGCTATACAGTTATAGGGTATGCAGTGAGTCCAACAGCTGAACAATTTTAGAAAAGACCCCACTAAGAATTTAAAGACACATAGAGCAGGGCCACAGTAACGACAAATTCCCATTAGAAAGGAGAGAGTCTCCCATAGTGTTGGCCATGTTGGGATGAGATGAAGCTTGGCTGTGTGTAATCACCCTGTATGGTTCCTTGCTCCATCTCATCGTGCTCTGCCTGCAATGCATCCTCTTTGATTGTGAGCAGAGAGTGTTTCAGAAGACAGAGAAGCAGGATGGTGACACTAATTATGGGGTCATCGCCGCTCACTCTGAGGTGGAGTCCTCAAAGTTTTGGAGGATGGTACATATGTCTGGCATCCATGTCCACTCCTGAGGTCTTATGTGTGGAGTCTGAACTGAATACCAGTGGCCTTGTTGATGCTGGTTCTCAACAACTGCCCTCTTCTGCTCACAAATCCTTCCCAACATCTGCAGTGTAGAGTTCCAATGCGTGGGGACATCACACACCAGTATGTGAGCCGGAAGCTGCAAACGCTGCTGAAACACGGCAAGGGCGGCGGAAGCTGTAGCTGACTTTCTAAAATGGGCACAGAGGCGGTGTACTTTAACAAGCAGATCCGGCAGCTCCGGGTAGGATTTGAGAAACCGCTGAAACACGAGGTTAAGCACATGGGCCAGGCATGGTACGTGTGTGAGCTCGCCTCGCCTCAGAGTCGCCACCAGGTTCCAGCCATTGTCACACATGACCATGCCTGACTGTAGGTTCAGTGGTGTGAGCTACAGATCTTCCTGCTCTTTCAGAGCTGTCCAAAACTCTTCAGAATTGTGCGGTTTGTCACCTAAGCATATTAGCTTCAGCACAGCCTGTTGCCGCTTGGCCGAAGCAGTGCTGCAGTGCTTCCAGCTTGTGACTGATGTGGTCATTTCGGAGATGAAGACTGAAGTGGAGGAGGAGGCTGAGGAGGATGAGGTGCAGGAGCTGTAGACCATGGTGGCAACCCTGATTAACCTAGGGCACGCAATCCTTGGCGTTGGGAAGACATGTTCCATCCCAAGGTCCGACTGGGTCCCGGCTTCCACTATGTTAACCCAGTGTGCCGTCAGCGAGATGTACCGTCCCTGCCCACAAGCACTTGTCCACGTGGCCGTGGTTAGGTGGACTTTCCCGGTAACTGCGTTGTTGAGGGCACGGCTAATGTTTTGGGACATGTGCTTCTGTAGTGCGGGGACGGCACACCGGGAGAAATAGTCGTGAAATGTGAGAATTTAGTAGTGTGGCCTGTGGGGCGTTGGCTGCATATTTGCACTTGCGTTCCAAGGACTGGGGTATGGACAACTGAACGCTGCGCTGGGACACAGACATGGATGTGCTTCCTGATGCTGCTACTTGAGAGTGTGCAACGATAGGTGCAGGGCAGGAGGCATCTTCCTTTAAAGTCTCTGCCTTTTTGGGGTTATCGGCAGAGTCTTTAAAAAACAACCAGACTTGGGAAGACCTAACAGTTGTACTGGCAACTTCCATTGTGTTGCTGTTACGGGGAACGGTCCCCTGCCTTCTGTCTGCGGCCACCACACTGCTTCTTCCTGCCTGTTGGGGTGCTCTGCCTCCCTCCCCCTGTGTGCTGCTGTCCTCGCTCTGCATGTCCTCCTGCCAGGTTGGGTCAGTTACTATATCATCCACCACCTCGTCTTCCACTTCCGCACCCTGATCCTCTTCCTGACTTTCTGGCAATTGTGTCTCATCATCGTCCACCTCTTGTGACACTTTCCCACCGTCGCCTTCGTGTGACCATGGCTGCTCAAATATTTGGGCATCGCTACATGCGATCTCCTCTTGCCCCGCTTCAAGTGGAGCGGGCGAGAGGCCCGAATCTATAAATGGAAAAGTGAACAGCCCTTCAGAGTGTCCAAATGTGGGATCAGTTGTCTCTGGGTACTCGGCATGATGGGAGGAAGGAGGATCAGGGTGAGGAATATGCAGTCCAGACTCATGGCTACTGAGACTTGACCGCGTGGAAGACAGGGTGGTGGTGGCTAAGTGACTGCAAGCATTATCCGCTATCCAACCAACAACCTTTTGACACTGCTCTGGGTTCAATAGTGGTGTACTGAGGTCCCCTAGAAATTGGGACAGGAAGGTCAGGCAAGAAGATGTGGGTGTTTGTTGTGGCACAATTTTGGCTTGGCCACGACCTTGTCCTCTGCATGCACCATTACCATCACGTCCAGTTCCCAGTCCCTTGCCACGTGCCTTGCCCATTTTAAATGGAGGGCAGTATCTTCCACGCTCACTACAAATGACTGAGTTTGGAGCGAACTTATATGTGATCCGTGTGATAGAGAAAACAGAGTTTTAAATACCTGGCCTGTAGGTAAGTAGTTTGAACAGCAAACAGGTGTGAATTGCTTCACTGACACACTAAAGGAAATTTTTAATGGAGGCCAGAAATGGCAGTATTTTCTGACAACATATATGTGATCCGTGCGTGATGTATTCATGTACTGATGATGGCTCTGGTGCAGTATGCATATACTGATGATGGTGGTCCTGGTGCTGTATTTATGTGCTGGAGATTTGCGCTCTAAGCAAGGCAAAGTTTTGTCCAAACTTATTTCTGTATTTGGCAGACATAAATAAAGAGCTTCACTTTTAATATTAAAAAGTGCATGAGTGCTATTTAAGCTTTATTGTAAAATGCCAGCCTCAGTCTAGAGGAAGTCATATGAAATATTTTTCTATGTTCACACATAATCAATTATACATGTGTTTGTGTGCCCATAAATTCCAAAATATATACAATATTAAATTATTTTAAAATGTACTGTAGCTACATATAGTCACTTAAAGATCTAAAAATCACAATCATGCTCACATGTACTGGGTTTTCCAGCATACAACCAGTTGATGGCAAACAAGAGACTAAAATGAACAATATTTGATTCCTTCATGTTAACTTCACAGTATATGACAAGTGCTAGAAAAATACATAGATTACAGAATGCACCACACATTACTCACAGAATAAAACGAATGGTTTATTAGACACGGCAAGTAGCTTAAAGTGGCACATGTGAGAATGTTCTTGGCGCAATGAGGCAACTTGCCATTGCTGGATGCTATAACAGATTGTCTTGACAGAGGCGGTTACTGGTCACTCTTGAGGTGAGCAAAGAGGCTGTCATGCAACAGTGTTGTCACTGTCATTGCAGGCATGTGGCTGTCACTATTACAGGGTATACTGGGGTCTGAGGCTGTCACTGGTATGTGACTATATTTGTGACTGTACTTGGGGTCCTATGGCAGAGGCTAAACATAATAATTGTAGAATTGAAAAAAAAAATCATAGAGTTGCTGGAACCCTTTTCCACAATGAGGATAACTGGAAATAGTAATAATAATAATAATCTGCTGACATTATAACGTATTTACCAAAAAAATGATTGAAAATTTGGCAAAAGGTTTGCTACCTTTAGTATAAGATCATATGATCAGAGGCATGTGTGTTAGAAAATATGAGGCATGCAAGGTTTGATTTGTGGGTTTGCGTTTCTATTTAAATTTCAAAAATGGAAATGAATAATTTATAATTCTGTTGCCATATGCTATCAAAAACCTGTTTTTTTTATTTCATAAATCAATTATACACATGAAAATAAAAAATGTTGTATTATATCTTATCAGAGAAATCCACTTCTTTATTTTCCTGAACTAATCATTCATTCTCAAAATTCTCAATTCGCTGGTAAAATCTGTCTTCAGTGGGTACAGATTTTGTCATTATTGAGATAGATGGTAGCTGGTGCTCATTACTAGTAGCATTATGTCTGTTGGCCTCCAGCTCCTTCCTCCATAGAATTTTAAAAGCATCATCTGCCATCTCCTATCTCAGTAATGAGAATATCTGTATTCACTGAATACAGATTTTATCCATGAACTGAGAATGAAGGATCAGTCCAGGAGGAGAACAAAGCCAATTTCTTAGATAAAAATATATTACAAAGTTGCTTATTTTCATATGTACTATTGATTTATGAAATAAAATTAAAACGACGGTTACACCTTTTACACCTAGAAGACCAAGCTATTTTTCATTTTTGCCCTTTCATTTTTCCCACTCCTTCTCCCAATTTTTTTTTATTTCCACGCTGGCTAAGCCATAGAAGGGTTTGTTTTTGCGGGACTTGTTGTACTTTGGAATGACACTATCAATTTTATCTTATGGTGTACTGAACAATGGGAAAAAAATCCAAGTGAAGTAAATTTGCAAAAAAAATATGCAATTTCACAATTGTTTTTTGGGTTTTGTTTTTTTCAGCATTTCTTCTGCAGTAAAAATGACCTGTAAATATGATTCTCCAGTTCAGTACTATTATATTGATGCCAAACTTGCATTTTTTTATTTAAGTGGTGAAAATCATTTCAGAAAATTTAAAAAAAATTTTTTTGCTTAAATTGTCATTTTCCAAAACCTAAAACATTTTTATTTTTTGGGTGATGGAGCTGTGTGAGGGCTTGTTTTTGTGTGGTGACCAGATGTTTTTATTGATGCTATTTTTGGGTAGATTTGATTGCTTCTTATTGAATTTTCTGAACAGTTGCGGCAACCAATTTGGGAATATCAACTTTTTTCTCTTTACAGTTTTTAGATTTAATTTTAGATGAATTTCAGATTGAAATACATCCGACTTTTCTGGACATGTTGATACCAAATATGTGTATTTTTATTTATTATTTTACATTTCTTTATTGTTAATTGTGGAAATTGGTGGTGATACGAATTTTTATATTTTTTAACATTTTTAAAAACTTTTTTCTTTACTTTTTTGATTTGTCAGTTTCCTTAAGGGACTTGAACCTGCAATTGTCTGATCACCTCTTTTATTTACAACAATACTGCATCGTTGCTGCATATAGTAAAAACCATTGTCTTCTATGACGCCCAGTCACAGGATGCACGCCACAGCAGAGATTACATGACAGTCACTGGGGTGTTCAGCTGGCCCCTGCCTGTCATAGTAACTCATTGACTCTTCGATCACGTTGCAAGTAAGTGGGTGGCCACCAGAACTAACATCGGATCGGGATGCTTAAATGCCACTGGCAGCAATTGACAGCGGCATTTCAAAGGTTAACAGCATCAATAGGCGGATGCGAGGCAGAGAAGCAAATGTCAATTATATAATATAGCCAACGTCTGACCTATGTGAAGTGGGTTCCGCTATAATAGATCATAGACTGAACATGAGTCAACAGTGTGATGCAGCAGCAAAAAAGGCAAATACAATTCTGGGATGTATTAACAGAAGCATACAGTCTAGATCACGTGAAGTCATTATCGGTCTTTACTCCTCTTTGGTCAGACCTCATCTGGAATACTGTGTACAGTTTTGGGCACCACATTTTAAAAAAGACATAGACAAACTGGAGCAAGTTCAGAGAAGAGCGACCAGAATGGTGACTGGTCTGCAAACCATGTCCTATGAGGAACGGTTGCAGGATTTGGGAATGTTTAGCTTGCAAAAAAGAAGACTGAGAGGAGACTTAATAGCTGTCTACAAATATGTCAAGGGCTGTCACATTGTAGAAGGATCATCTTTATTCTCATTTGCACAAGGAAAGACTAGAAGCAATGGGATGAAACTAAATGGGAGGAGACACAGATTAGATATTAGAAAAAACTTTTTGACAGTTAGGGTGATTAATGAGTGGAACAGGCTGCCACGAGAGGTGGTGAGTTCCCCTTCAATGGACGTCTTCAAACAGAGGCTGGACAGACATCTGTCTGAGATGATCTAGTGAATCCTGCTTTGAGCAGGGGGTTGGACCAGATGACCCAGGAGGTCCCTTCCAACTCTACCATTCTATGATTCTATGATTCTATGATTCTGAGCCTGCTCCAAAGTTCCTGACACACTCCATGACGGATTCCGTCAAGGGGCATTAAGTGGTTATACAAAAGTTACAGAGTTATTTATCGTTTATTATGGACACGGGATACATGTCCGTTATTATTATGGTCTGTTACTGACTAACCCTGCGTTACAAATCAGGGCACAAACACATCATTAAAAACTACACAATAGTATTTAATTCATAATTTTCTACAAATAATTACAAAAATAAAAAACGTCTTTTGATGCTAGAACACAATGAGGGGATTCCGCATTTCCTCATCTCAAGTTCTTCTTTTTTCCTCCTATTATACTGTCCTTCAATACTCTTTATACTGGGTATTTCCAGATCTTTATACAGCACATTCTATGACATTCGAAACACTTCCAAAAGGCTTGCAGCTCCATGCATACGATAGAAAATGCCAAATGGTAGGCTGATGTTAGTGATAATAGCCCATACTGTAGGTCCATAGAACTTCAACTCTAAATCATTCCTTAACTGTGGTCGAGCACCAAACGCAGGCAGCAACCAGAGCTTTGAGGGGAAAAAAAATGGAGATACGTAAGACAATAGTATGAGCATAATATTTTTACATAGGTAAATGTATTAAAATTGGCATCAATTCTTGATTTTTAGCAAAATGGCAGACATCCTCATCTAGGTCAATTTCCTTTCAGTAACGTATTCTGGAAAAAAATGCTATAAACATATTGCACTTTGGTGTATATAAAGGCAGATCATGTGGGTATAGGGCTCTTGCCCACCTCTGTCGTTCCCATTCTCTTTGCCACCGGGTGGCAAGAACTTGTGCATGACTATGTGGGGTTGCCGACTTAATTTCTTTTTTATGGATAGTATGTTCAAATATCATGGACACTGCCAACAACATTTTTGAGGACTAGCTATAAAACCTGAATAAATGACAGAGATTATAATTAGAGTTGAGTGAGTATGTTCTATTAACCCTTTCGCCGAGTATGCTCAGGCCGAGCTCCGAGTATTTATAGCTGCTCGGTGATAAGGTTAAATCACTCCCGTGTACATGATTTGCAACTGTTTGACAGCTTTATTACATGTGAGGAATGTGTAAGAAATAGACATTCCTCACATGTATTAAAACTGTCAAACAGTCGCAAATCATGCACACGGGAGCGATTTAACCTTATCACCGAGCAGCTATAAATACTCGGAGCTCGGCCCGCGCATACTCGGACAGAACATACTCGCTCAACCCTAATTATAATTAATACATGTCTACAGATATATACTAATATAAATTTATCTGCTTTTAATTAGAGATTAGCAAAGTTTTTGAAGTTCAAATTTGACAACTACACCAAATTTTTCCCAAAAAATTTAATTTGTGGTGAATCCGTTGGCTGCAAATTGAAAATACAGTTGCCCTGAAAAGAGATGTGTTATTATCTGTGTACTGCACTGTATCAAACCTTTGTCAAGCTGTTTAAAGCAAACACAACCTTATCAATGTCAAAGAGACCTCAACATATATGGCTATGGGAATCTGGTAACTGATGGTAACCATTAGCTTATTTATTAACATACTGCAATGTTGCACTTTTCATACTTTTTTAAATGGTTCCAAAATTATCCCTTTTTGGGGGCATATTTTTGCTGTTTCGGTATTTACACATTTGGTGTATATGGAAAAAAACGTGTTTTTTTGGCAAACAGTGGTCCAAAAATTATCAATTTTTCCCAAATAAAAAAAGGTTGGTTATTTGGAAATTTAAGAAACAATAGATTTTTAACAAACCTTCAAAAAAGTATCCCTTTTTGGGATCAGCAACAGGTTTGTTGTTTGGAACAACAATAAGTCATAGAAAAATTATCCATTTTTAGGGAGCAGCAACAGGCTTGATGTTTGGAAATTGAAGAAATAAGGGCTATTTTAAGAAGCTGTCCTAAAATGATCCCTTTTTGGGCGTTGCAACAGGATTCCTATTTGGAAAGTTAAGGACTCGGAGTAACAGCTTTTTAAAAAATGAGTGTTTTTTTCCAGTATCAATATGCAGGCATGACATCATTGATGGCACATTTGTATCTTCTGATAATATTAGTAGCTTATTTGAGGGACCTCATTAAGCGACATGCATCACTCATCGGCAGCCAACAATAAATTCCAACGTAACCCAAGCTGAATAATGCTGTCAATGCTTTATCATGAAGACATTCCAATTTTATTCCATTGCATTAAAACATTGCAAATCAGGCAGTGATCAAGCAGACTGTTCTGTCTTTGCAAGCCTGGAGTGCGTGGCTCACCACTTAACAGCAGTTGAAATGCCTAGCCATTCTTCTGGCCATGGCCACCACCCTCTTCAAGCAGGTATATTTTGTTTTAAAAAAGTTGTCACGACCACAATGGGACGTGCGCCATGCAGGAAGCATGAGTTACTTTGCCCAAATGTAGTGCAGCCACAATGTTCTGGGACTTGTCACTTATCACAGGGAGCAATCCAGAGTGAGATTGCTCTCTGATGCTTATAAGTTTTAAACCAGCTTGACAGCACTTACAGAGCTTTTCCCATGCACAAAGTACATTTTATTTAAAAAATGTTGGAATAAAAATAAGTTTCACAATTGAGTGTGTTAAATAAAATGTCCCTGTGCTGAGATAATCTTATAAATGTGCCCCTGCTGTGTACTGTGTAATGCCTGCTCCTAACCATGCAGGAACATGGTCTAAACATACCACATCTCCTAGGCAGCTGATTCTTTTTGTGAGGTATAGCACTAGCTGCTTGTTTTTGAACATTAAACATTTTTTTTAACACATCCGCTCTCTCTAATTCCTACCTCTAGATTTGCCCAGACTCCAAGTGCCACTACCACCTCGGCTGATAGAACCATCAACAAAGCTAGGTGTTTGAATTATGTCCTTTACCTACTCAACCCTCATTTTCATCCAAGGCCAAGCACAGACTGTTCATCCAATCCACTAACTCAACTAGAGAAAGTTGTTGTGGGGAAATATCTTCCTTAGACCCTGCAGTTCTGTAGCTTAAGAGACTGTGGGGCAGAAAACACACAGGTGTTGTTGATGGAATTAAAAGTCTGCAATCTAAAAGTTTAACTGTTACAATGGTGGAAGAGGACTAGGCAGAACACTGATTCAATCTGATGGTGTCACTGTCAGAGGTAGCATCATCCTGCTGTGACTGAGATGAGTTGTGTGTCATGTTGTCTGCCATATATTCCATAAAGCCCTTCGCTTTTTCCACACTAATACATTTGCAGGTAGCAAATCAGGACAATTGGTATTACTATTGCCCAGGCAGCCAGTGCTATTGCTGCTGCTTGTGGCTCTGATATTCTTATTGCCAGATGTTATAGTATGTTTTTTTTCCTCTTTTATGGTACCCTGTTTATTGCAATTGAACCTTTTTTTTTTTTCCTGTAAATTTTTTACTATGCTAGTATAAACTTTTGTCACTGTTTTAAAACCCAATTTCCCCTTCCCAAAATGACTGCACAAAAATGCTGTGTACATCTTAAAAAAAACAGCAGCGGAAATAGGCCGCATAGTTGGTATAGTGTCACAGTTACATTTTTGGATTTTTTTATAATTCTCTTTTGCATTTTTTAACAAAATTATTCTCTACAGCCAAAGGAGGAATAAACAAAAAATGCTAGGTATACGGCATGCCTAAAAAACAACCCTATGCGCATTCAAGGCCATGTGAGTATTCTCTGGCTGATGTCAAATTCTGCAATGTATAAAAGGGTGGTGGTTATATTAGGTGATTTGCACAAAGCAAATCACAAATTTTTCCATTTCACCAGAATTCAGCGAATTCCCAAAAACTGTACACAAATTCGATGAGCATCCAATTGATTCACGTATCTTTACTTTCAATATGTCCTTTTACCTACTTGAGCACCATCAGCCATCAAAAGAGCATGGAGGTTTAAATTTTTTACTATGATACTGAAAAATAGTATAAAGGTAATATATATATATATATATATATATATATATACAGCACAGACCAAAAGTTTGGACACACCTTCTGACTTAAAGATTTTTCTGTATTTTCATAACTATGAAAATTGTACATTCACACTGAAGGCATCAAAACTATGAACTAACACATGTGGAATTATATACTTAACAAAAAAGTGTGAAACAACTGAAAATATGTCTTATATTCTAGGATCTTCAAAGTAGCCACCTTTTGCATTGATGACTGCTTTGCACATTCTTGGCATTCTCTTGATGAGCTTCAAGAGGTAGTCACCGGAAATGGTCTTCCAACAATCTTGAAGGAGTTCCCAGAGATGCTTAGCACTTGTTGGCCCTTTTGCCTTCACTCTGCGGTCCAGCTCAACCCAAACCATCTCGATTGGGTTCAGGTCTGGTGACTGTGGAGGCCAGGTCATCTGGCGTAGCACCCCATCACTCTCCTTCTTGGTCAAATAGCCCTTACACAGCCTGGAGGTGTGTTTGGGGTCATTGTCCTGTTGAAAAATAAATGATGGTCCAACTAAACGCAATCCGGATGGAATAGCATGCTGCTGCAATATGCTGTGGTAGCCATGCTGGTTCAGTATGCCTTCAATTTTGAATAAATCCCTCACCAGCAAAGCACCCCCATCACACCTCCTCCTCCATGCTTCACGGTGGGAACCAGGCATGTAGAGTCCATCCGTTCACATTTTCTGCATCGCACAAAGACACGGTGGTTGGAACCAAAGATCTCAAATTTGGACTCATCAGACCAAAGCACAGATTTCCACTGGTCTAATGTCCATTCCTTGTGTTCTTTAGCCCAAACAAGTCTCTTCTGCTTGTTGCCTGTTCTTAGCAGTGGTTTCCTAGCAGCTATTTTACCATGAAGGCCTGCTGCACAAAGTCTCCTCTTAACAGTTGTTGAAGAGATGTGTCTGCTGCTAGAACTCTGTGTGGCATTGACCTGGTCTCTAATCTGAGCTGCTGTTAACCTGCGATTTCTGAGGCTGGTGACTCGGATAAACATCCTCAGAAGCAGAGGTGACTCTTGGTCTTCCTTTCCTGGGGCGGTCCTCATGTGAGCCAGTTTCTTTGTAGCGCTTGATGGTTTTTGCAACTGCACTTGGGGACACTTTCAAAGTTTTCCCAATTTTTCGCACTGACTGACCTTCATTTCTTAAAGTAATGATGGCCACTCGTTTTTCTTTACTTAGCTGCTTTTTTCTTCCCATAATACAAATTCTAACAGTCTGTTCAGTAGGACTATCAGCTGTGTATCTACCAGACTTCTGCACAACACAACTGATCGTCCCAACCCCATTTATAAGGCAAGAAATCCCACTTATTAAACCTGAAAGGGCACACCTGTGAAGTGAAAACCATTTCTGGTGACTACCTCTTGCAGCTCATCAAGAGAATGCCAAGAGTATGCAAAGCAGTCATCAAAGCAAAAGGTGGCTACTTTGAAGAACCTAGAATATAAGACATATTTTCAGTTGTTTCACACTTTTTTGTTAAGTATATAATTCCACATGTGTTAACTCATAGTTTTGATGCCTTCAGTGTGAATGTACAATTTTCAGAGCCAGGAAAATACAGAAAAATCTTTAAATGAGAAGGTGTGTCCAAACTTTTGGCCTGTACTGTATATATATATATATATATATATATATATATATATATATATATATGTGATAAATACTTACTATAATGTTACATAGGAGCAGAAAAAGGGAAATTTCCTGGACGAGTCTTCTTTTTAAATTCCATGGGCGGATATGTTCCATTGGCATTTGACTATTTTCGGTACTTGTTCCAAATGGGACTGGGGGCTCTGGAGGTGTTTCCTCTGGTAAGCTAGGTGCAACAGATTCATTGGTGTAAACAAGTTCTTTATGTGGATCCAGAGGGGAATCTCTGAAAGGTTCTCTATGCAGCCCTTCAATTATAAAGGTATTCTGCAATGTAAGCTGCACAATCATGAGCAATGAGTACATCAGATTCAACGCATTTAGCAGCTCTCCAGGGGTTGTAGCCACCATAGCCACTATGGAGTAATATGAAATACAGTATTGACCAAGTGCTGCTCCAAGTAGCAAAGTCACATCTAAAGTGCGAGTTGGATTCTTGTGGCCATCCATGTCCCTCTTATCAAACCGGTAAATGATAGAGCCTGTGAGTGAGCCCATAGACATAATACTGAGGACAACCACATTGAATGAATAAAACATAATATGGGCCTGGTAGCTTTTATCTCGAATATTGACTTGTACTTTGTATGTAACAAGAGCCACAATGCCACCAAGAAAAACTATTCCTCCAAGCAAGAGTCCCACAAAGACACTATTAAAGCAGAAACAAGGGCTAAGGCGAGGGTGGCATGGCATGTTGTCATCCATCTCACGGCCAACGTTTTTCCACATAACATATGTCATAGCTGATGCGAAGAGGCTATATTCTATGTTAAATGGGTAGAGGTAATAATATCCGGTCTGGAAGATGTGGCACAAATGATTACTGCAGCGGCAAGTATGTCCGTGTGCTCCACCTGCATCTAAAAAAATACAGAAAATGTTAATGTGAAGATAAAGACTTGTTCTGATTGTTTTCTCATGTTCTTGTTTTATACCTCGATGATCATGGTATCCTGTTGTACTGGTTTCTTCTTTTAAATCTATATCCAGGCTTCGCGTCTCATGTACAGACTCATCAGTCACAGCAGCCATCCATATACTGAGATTTGTAATCAGCACTAACATCAGACCATACCTGAGGAGTATAAAATATAGTTACTTTACATTAGTATCATATTAAAAGGCATTTTAGAAGATATTGAGAAATATTGTATTATAAATAAATGTGATTTAAAAGGTTAGGGTATGTTCAAGTAACTTTCAGATTGAGCTGTTGTGTGTGTGTACATGAGAATTTAGACTATTTCCAGCCAATATATAATTTGTATTGTCAATTTTCATCAGTTTTCCACACTGCATGCTCTGCAGCTGGGGGAAAGAGACAAGCTGCAGTGATTTCTGCTATACACAGCACAGCACACAGAAATACTGTATATTCCTGCTCTTCATTCATTTTTTAGCACACAGAAACAAGCAGCAGGAACATAGGTGAAATTATACAGCAATGCTGAGCTGTCCTGATCTGAATCAAGTCCTTGTGTGAGGTAAAACACTTGTTAGAAAGCTCTGCACAATGTTTCTGTCTCTCTGCCTGTTTCCTCTCCCTGCTCCTCTCTTCTAATATCCCCATAGTATTTCACATGACACTTGTAATCCTTTAGTCAGTCTTGCAAGATCAATGTGAGATGTTTTTTCAGAGAGGATGACAAGTTTTGGAGGCAGGGGGAAGGGGAAGATGTGGCTGATTACTGGGGAAGGAAGCCGATTTCTCTGATATGATATATTGCAAAATTTCTTATACTGATTTATGCAAAGTTTTTTTAAAGTACAGATCAATTTTAACGCCAGCCAGTCATCCCTGTCCCTTCCTTCAATGGGCTGTAATTTGTTCACTTCCTGTGACAAACATACAGCCACACAGGGCACAGTTTGAGGTAAAGAAAAAAGAAAAATGGCATAAAAAAGCAATGTTTATCCAGCATCTAGTCCACCATTAAGAATGATATGTATAAACATTTACATTTTAACAGTCAGTCCACAGCTATCAGCCTTGAGTCACCCAGTAGCATATATATATTTAAATGGGCAAATATTAACTCAGTCATAATGAATATTTACATCATGGAGTGTATCAGGTACTTTGGAGCAGGCTCAGAGGTAGAGCCCGTTCCGCAGAGTACAGATGCCAGCTATATTACCTAACAGCGATCTGTTTGTGAATTGCTGCTGTTAACCTCTTAAATGCTGCTGTCAATCACTGAGAGGGGCATTTAAAGGGGTTGTCCACTACTAGGACAACCCCTTCTTGAACTGAATGTTTCACCCCGATAAAATAAAAAAAAACTATACTCACCTCTTGTGCCGGCGCCGGTGTCAACACTCGTGGTCCTGGGGCTCCTGTGCTGTTGTTGTGATGCCGGCGCCCAATCAGCGCTGGCGTCACTGTCCCCGCCTATGTACGGCTTGAACAAGAAGAGGACGTCCGGGCTGCAGCCGGATCAACAAGTGCTGATGAGAACAGAATGATATTTAATACAATCGTTTTGTCCCCATAGAGCCCCATGTTATCGGTAGCACAGACCCTGAATACATTGGGTGATGTGCTGCTGATAACGATGATTTTTATATTTGCATGAAAACTTCAATCACCATACAAACAAGCATTTTCCTCGTATATCAGGTGATCGCAGCAATGTTCACATCGGAGGATAATAATGAACAAGCTTACTGTCTGATGTCACCTAAACCCCACAGTTATGTTATGAATTGTACAGGAGGTTGCTGTTGTGAAAAAAACCTTGGTTCCCCAAGTTTCCTTATTACTCTGCGCATGACCTTATGTGCAATCTTTTTTTGTGAGCGTCATTATTTTATGCGCCACATGCTGCATGTCACCAGCGATGTGCTGCTGCTAGCTAGTATTACACATTTTTCTACAAAGTGCACAATGCATAGTGTTTATTCTTATTATTGCCATTTATTTTATTGGTATTGTGACTGAATTGAGACAGATATAGAACTATTTGGCAACAAATGTGGTGGGAAACGCTGTTTGAGTAATGTAAGTGAATGGTGATGTCAGAGACTCAGAGCCAATAATTAAAATGGGAAAAATGCCACAGATTAAAGAGGGTTGTCCAGGTTTGGCACGAAAGCCTGCAGACTATGTAAGTGACTGCAGACCAGTGACTTCTCACAGCCCACACGCTGTCAGGATTCTCTGGTGTTGGTGGCGAGACTGAGTGGTCATGTGAATGCAAGTATGTGATGTGCATACTTCTGGCCACACTCTAACTGAATGTGCATTGCACTCACTCAATTGACTTGTATTGAGCAATGGCGCTCAAGTCCTGGCGGCGGCACTGGAGTATCCTGACAGCGTGCTATACATGCTGTGAGGATTCACAAGTCTGCAGTAACATAGACTGACTACAGACTTCTGTGCCAAACCTGGATAACCCCTGTAAGTAAAGCCTAAGCAGGGTGCTACTGGGTATCAGTGAAGACTGAGGAGCCACTCATAATGTGCAGTGGTTTTAACCTATGTCCTTTAAGTTGTGCATTAAGTTTATGGTGACAATGCTGGGTCAGGAGGCAGTGAGGGATTAGAACCATAATTGTTTCCATGCCCTTAGACAGAGTATCACAGAGCATAAAGATTCCTGTTTCCTACCAGTAGAGGTCACACATGTATAACCGATTTCAGACAGACAGAAGAGAGCTGTTTAGCAGCAGAAAAAGACTTGTGAGATAGCTAGCAGACATCAGTTTAAGTGAGGAGTTAGCCACATTAGGGCGAGCATGAAAGCTGATTCTTGTGTATGGAGAGGAAAGAACATCTGAGTGTGGAGAACTGTGCAACGGGCTGTGACCAGCACATTGAGCAGGGGCGGACCTACCGCCTGTCCAGCTGGTGCAACTACACCTGGGTCCGGCGGTGCAGGGGGGACCTTGCCGGACGGCTAATGATAAGGGCAATCTGGCCTGCTTCTCGGAGCCTCAGGCTCCGGGGGTCCCATGGCCAGATTGCCCTCATCATATGTGGCGGGCAGGGAGCTATCCCTGCAGCTCCACTGCTGACAAGAGGAAAATGGCAGCGGAGCGGAACTGCAGGGATCCGTCCTCACCTCTGCTTCCTGCCCGGCTCTTCCTCCCTGACACAGGCCCTCACTTCTTGATGATGTCATCATGCAGCGCAGGCCTGTGTCAGGGAGAAAGTTACCGGAGATGAGGAGGATGCTGCAGGGGAGCGGGCTGAGAGGTAAATTGTGTGTATTTTTTTATATACTAAAATGCTGGGAGAAGAACAGGAGAATGAGGGGAGGTGGGGGAGAGCAATGATGGGGCTGGGTTGAGCAGTGATGGGGCTGGGGTGAGCAGTGATGGGGCTGGGGAGAGCAATGATGGGGCTGGGGTGAGCAATGATGGGGCTGGGGTGAACAATGATGGGGATGGGGAGAGAAATGATGGAGCTGGGGTGAGCAATGATGGGGCTGGGGAGATCAATGAGGGGGCTGGGGAGAGCAATGATGGGGATAGGGAGAGAAATGATGGGGAGAGCAATGATGGGGATGGGGAGAGCAGTGATGGGGATGGGGAGAGCAATGATGGGGCTGGAGAGAGCAATGATGGGGCTGGGAAGTGCAATGATGGGGCTGGGGAGAGCAATGATGGGGCTGGGGAGAGCAATGATGGGGCTGGAGAGAGCAATGATGGGGTTGGGGAGAGCAATGACGGGGCTGGGATGAGCAATGATGGGGCTGGGGTGAGCAATGATGGGGCTGGGGTGAGCAATGATGGGACTAGAGAGAGCAATGATGGGGATGGGAACAGCAATGATGGGGCTGGGAAGAGCAGTGATGGGGCTTGGGAGAGCAATGATGGGGCTGGGGAGAGCAATGATGAGGCTAGAGAGAGCAATGATGGGGATGGGAAGAGCAATGATGGGGCTGGGAAGAGCAATGATGGTGCAGGGGTGAGCAATGATGGGGATGGGAAGAGCAATGATGGGGCTGGGAAGAGCAATGATGGGGCTGAAGTGAGCAATGATGGGGCTGGGGTGAGCAATTATGGGGCTGGTAAGAGCAATGGTGGGGACGGGGAGAGCAATGATGAGGATGGTGGGGATGGGGAGAACAATGATGAGGTTGGGTTGAGCAATGATGGGGCTGGAGTGAGCAATGATGGGGATGGGGAGAGAAATGATGGGGCTGGGGTGAGCAATGATGGGGCTGGGGTGAGCAATGATGGGGCTGGGGAGAGCAATGATGGGACTGGAGAGAACAATGATGGGGCTGGGGAGATCAATGAGGGGGCTGGGGAAAGCAATGGTGGGGCTGGGGTGAGCAGTGATGGGGCTGGGGTAAGCAATGATGGGGAGAGAAATGAGGGGATGTGGAGAGCAATGATGGGTCTGGGGAGAGCAATGATGGGGATGGAGAGAGCAATGATGTGACCGGGGAGACCAATGATGGGGCTGGGGAGAGAAATGATGGGGCTGAGGTGAGCAATGATGGGGCTGGGGAGAGCAATGATGGGGCTGGGGTGAGCAGTGATGGGGCTGGGGAGAGCAATGATGGGGATGGAGAGACCAATGATGTGACTGGGGAGACCAATGATGGGGCTGGGGAGAGAAATGATGGGGATGGGAAGAGCAATGATGGGGCTGGAGAGAGCAATGATGGGGTTGGGGAGAGCAATGACGGGACTGGGGTGAGCAATGATGGGTCTGGGGTGAGCAATGATGGGGTTGGGGTGAGCAATGATGGGGCTAGAGAGAGCAATGATGGGGATGAGAAGAGCAATGATGGGGCTGGGAAGAGCAATGATGGGGCTGGGGAGAGCAATGATGGGGCTGGGGAGAGAAATGATGAGGCTAGATAGAGCAATGATGGGGATGGGAAGAGCAATGATGGGGCTGGGAAGAGCAATGATGGTGCTGGGGTGAGCAATGTTGGGGCTGGGGAGAGCAATGATGGGGCTAGAGAGAGCAATGATGGGATGGGAAGAGCAATGATGGGGCTGGGAAGAGCAATGATGGGGCTGGGGTGAGCAATTATGGGGCTGGTAAGAGTAATGGTGTGGATGGGGAGAGCAATGATGAGGATGGGAAGAGCAATGATGGGGCTGGGGAGAATAATGATGAGGTTGGGTTGAGCAATGATGGGGCTGGGGTGAGCAATGATGGGGCTGGGGTGAGCAATGATGGGGCTGGGGAGAGCAATGATGGGGCTGGAGAGAGCAATGATGGGTCTGGGGAGATCAATGAGGGGGCTTGGGAAAGCAATGATGGGGCTGGGGTGAGCAGTGATGGGGCTTGGGTGAGCAATGATGGGGAGAGAAATGAGGGGATGGGGAGAGCAATGACGGGTCTGGGGAGAGCAATGATGGGGATGGGGAGAGCAATGATGGGACTGGGGAGACCAATGATGGGGCTGGGGAGAGAAATGATGGGGCTGGGGTGAGCAATGATGGGGCTGGGGAGAGCAATGATGGGGCTGGGCTGAGCAGTGATGGGGCTGGGGAGACCAATGATGGGGCTGGGGAGAGAAATGATGGGGCTGGGGTAAGCAATGATGGGGCTGGGGTGAGCAGTGATGGGGCTGGGGAGACCAATGATGGGGCTGGGCTGAGCAATGATGGAGATAGGGAAAAAAATGATAGGGCTGGGGTGAGCAATGACGGAGCTGGGGAGAGCAATGATGGGGAAGGGGAGAGCAATGATGGAGATGGGGAGAGCAATGATGGGGCTGGGGAGAGCAATGATGGGGCTGGGGAGAGCAATGACGGGGCTGGAAAGAGCAATGATGGGGCTGGGAAGAGCAATGATGGGGCTGGGAAAAGCAATGATGGGTCTGGAGTGAGCAATGATGGAGTTGGGGAGAGCAATGATGGGGCTGAGGAGAGCAATGATGAGGTTCGGGAGAGCAATGATGGGGCTGGGGTGAGCAATGATGGGGATGGGGAGAGAAATGATGGGGATGGGGAGATAAATGATGGGGCTGGGGGGAGCAATGATGGGGATGGGGAGAGCAATGATGGGGCTGGGTAGAGCAATGATGGGGCTGAAGTGAGGAATGATGAGGCTGGGATGAGCAATGATGGGGCTGGGGTGAGCAATGATGGGGCTGGGAAGAGCAATGGTGGGGACGGGGAGAGCAATGGTGGGGACGGGGAGAGCAATGACGAGAATGGTGGGGATGGGGAGAGCAATGATGAGGATGGGAAGAGCAATGATGGGGATGGGGAGAGCAATGATGGGGATGGGGAGAGCCATGATGGGGCTGAGGAGAGCAATGACGGGGGTGCTGGGAGAGAGCAATGATGGGGGTGCTGGGAGAGAGCAATGATGGGGGTGCTGGGACAGAGCAATGACGGGAGTGCTGGTAGAGAGCATTGATGGGGGTTTCACTTTGCTTGTACTGAAAAACCTTGTATATTTTCCATGTGCACATAGCGTTAAAGTTAATTGGAGAGAGTCACAGAGACTGAATAATTTATATTATTGGCTGGTGGAGATTATAGTTAATGGGGGGGCACAGTGTTGCTTATCACTTTATATTTTGATTACTAAGTGGCTAATAGTATATTAATAGTGGGGTATACATCTGTATTCAGGGGCGCAGTGCGGGGGAGACATGTATGTATACAATATATGTGACCTTCAAAGAAACCTAGGCCATATGCGCCTTGGTTTAAATGGAAGAAAAAATAGAAAGACACATAAAAATTAATTATTATTTATTTCAACAGTTTAAAATAGAAACAGGATTAAAAAACAGGTGCCCTCAGAATACATAACAAACATATTCCCTTAGCTAAACAAATACAGTGGTGGGGGGGCCCTATATCAAAAAGGGTCAAAAGGTATATTACAACTAATAAATATTGTGCACAATTCCTAAAAGAAAGGGGCTAATAATGATATAATAATTTGATAATTTAATATCGGTAAATAGTACAACCTGCAGATAAGTAAAGTGCAAATGTGCCTGAAACAGTATCAAAATATGTAAATTTATATATATATATATATATATATATATATATATATATATATATATACATACACCCTAAGTCAAATTATAAATAAATATATAAAGTGAAAAAGTGCATAAAGAGATTAGTGCATACAAAAATACACTTGCAGGTGTACCAGAAGAACAAAGGTAGTGCAATAATTGTAATTACATCTTATGCATCCCATTTAGCAAGTGCTAACAACAAGACCTGTCAGGTGGATGCATAGAAATAAAAGCACAAAAGTAATGTGTACACCTCAAAAGAGATTACTTACATAATGACTACCAAGGGAATAGCAAGGGGAGATATGCCGTCCTAAACGTCCTAAATATATGTGACCTTGTTATTTTTAGGGCTGCACTGATCATCGTGACAAGACGAGTTGTGGCTGGGAGATGTCTACATGAAGTTCTGACCAGATGGAGAAGAAGCAGCAGAAACTGACTGATCATAGAATCATAGAATGGTAGAGTTGGAAGGGACCTCCTGGGTCATCTGGTCCAACCCCCTGCTCAAAGCAGGATTCACTAGATCATCTCAGACAGATGTCTGTCCAGCCTCTGTTTGAAGACGTCCATTGAAGGGGAACTCACCACCTCTCGTGGCAGCCTGTTCCACTCATTAATCACCCTAACTGTCAAAAAGTTTTTTCTAATATCTAATCTGTGTCTCCTCCCATTTAGTTTCATCCCATTGCTTCTAGTCTTTCCTTGTGCAAATGAGAATAAAGATGATCCTTCTACAATGTGACAGCCCTTGACATATTTGTAGACAGCTATTAAGTCTCCTCTCAGTCTTCTTTTTTGCAAGCTAAACATTCCCAAATCCTGCAACCGTTCCTCATAGGACATGGTTTGCAGACCAGTCACCATTCTGGTCGCTCTTCTCTGAACTTGCTCCAGTTTGTCTATGTCTTTTTTAAAATGTGGTGCCCAAAACTGTACACAGTATTCCAGATGAGGTCTGACCAAAGAGGAGTAAAGACTGATAATGACTTCACGTGATCTAGACTGTATGCTTCTGTTAATACATCCCAGAATTGTATTTGCCTTTTTTGCTGCTGCATCACACTGTTGACTCATGTTCAGTCTATGATCTATTAGTATACCTAAGTCTTTTTCACATGTACTGTTGCTTAGCTCTATTCCTCCCATTCTGTATATGCTTTTTTCATTTTTATTGCCCAGATGTAGTACTTTGCATTTTTCCCTGTTAAAAACCATTCTGTTGGTTGCTGCCCACTGCTCCAGTTTATTTAGGTCTTTTTGAATCCTCTCTCTCTCTTCTCTAGTATTAGCTATCCCTCCTAGCTTTGTGTCATCAGCAAATTTAATCAGTTTACCCTCAATTCCTTCATCTAAATCATTGATAAAGATGTTGAAAAATACAGGTCCCAGGACGGAGCCCTGTGGTACCCCACTTGAGACATTCATCCAGCTGGATGTGAAGCCATTTACAACCACCCTTTGAGTCCGATCACTAAGCCAGTTATGAATCCACCTAACAGTTGCCTGGTCCATTGCATACTTGGTCATTTTTTCAATAAGGATGGTGTGAGATACTTTGTCAAATGCTTTGCTGAAGTCAAGATATACTATATCTACAGCATTTCCCTGATCCACCCAGTCAGTGATTCTGTCATAGAAGGAAATTAAGTTAGTCTGACATGACTTGTTAGTTACAAACCCATGCTGACTCTGGTTAATCACTTCATTCTTATCCATGTACTTACATACATGTTGTTTAATAATTTGTTCAAAGATCTTTCCTGGTATAGAAGTCAGACTCACCGGCCTATAGTTCCCAGGGTCCACCTTCTTCCCCTTTTTGAAGATAGGAACAACATTTGCTCTTCTCCAGTCTTCTGGGACTTCTCCTGTTCTCCAAGAATTTTCAAAGATTATGGAGAGTGGTTCTAAAATTTCTTCTACGATCTCCTTCAGTACTCTGGGGTGTAATTCATCTGGACCTGGAGACTTGAACTCATTTATGTTAGCTAAATATTCCCTCACAATCTTTCTGTTTACAGATAACTTGGATTCCTCTATTCCTTTAAAAGGACAGTGAATATCAGTTGATGTTACATTTTCTTTCTGAGAGAAAACAGATGCAAAATAGGAATTAAAAAGTTCGGCCTTCTCAACATCCTCTCTTACCATTTCTCCATTTTCATCCTGTAAAAATCCTATAGCATCTTTGACTTTTCTTTTACTTTTGACATACCCCCAAAATCCTTTTTTATTGCTTTTGACATCTCTTGCAAGCCTTAATTCATTGTCAGCTTTAGCTAACCTGATACGTGCCCTGCAGGATCTGCAGACTGCATTATAATCTTCTTTAGATATGCCTCCCTCTTTCCATTTAATAAACATTTCTTTCTTTCTTTCTTTTTAGCATGTGTTTAAGTTCTGTGTTCATCCATCCTGGTTTCCTTAAATGCTTCCCATTCTTCCTACTTTTTGGGATTGTTAACGATTGTGCTTTGAGAATCTCATTTTTAAAAATTTCCCATCCTTCCTGGACATTTTTGTCCTTAAGGACATCCAGCCATTGGATCCCTCCTATTCTCTTTCTGAGTCTCTTAAAATCTGCCTTTCTAAAATCTAACCTTGAAGTTTGAGTCTTCACATGTCTTCCTCCTCTAGTTATCCAAAATTCTATAATAGCATGATCGCTGCCTCCTAGGGTCCCAGCCACCTTTACCTCCTCAACCATTTCCTCCCTGTTTATAAGGATTAGATCCAAAGTAGCAGATCCCCTTGTTTTCTCCCCTACCTTTTGGAAGATAAAGTTGTCATCAAGAGAGGATAAGAATTTGCTTGACCTGTTAGTTTTACTTGAGAGAGATTCCCAACAAATGTCTGGATAGTTGAAATCTCCCATGACCACTACGTCATATTTTTTGGAGAACTTGGTCATTTGATACATAAAGAGTTCATCCATATCTTCAGCTTGCCCAGGTGGCCTGTAGTAAATGCCTACAATGGTGTCCTTTCCGTTGTTCTCTCCTTGTATTCTTACCCAAACAGTTTCCACAGAACTCCCAGTCTCTGAAGCTTCAATCTCTGTGCAGATATACGCTTTTCTAACATACAATGCAACACCTCCTCCTCGTTTATCAAGTCTGTTTCTTGCAAATAAGTTGTATCCTTTTAGCCTTTTATTCCAATCATGTGTATCGTCCCACCAAGTTTCAGTGATTCCAATGACATCATATTTCTTTTCCTGCATTAGTAGTTCCAATTCTCCTTGTTTGTTGCCCATGCTTTGTGCATTTGTATAAAAACATTTTAGTTTGTGATTGGTTTCTCTTCCTCCCATATTTTTATTATTTAAATTGTTTTGTCTTTGTTCTTCCTTTCCACTTCCAGTAGCAGAGATCTCAATAGTATTTGTCAGCTGTATGGCTTTTTCTGGCCTTTTGCTTCCCTTCCCACATTGTTCTAGTTTAAAGCTCTTCTGATGAGTGTAGCAAGGCGACTTCCAAATACATGTTTTCCAGTCTTCGTAAGGTGCACCCCATCTCTAGCAAGTAGTCCATCGTATAGGTAATTCATTCCGTGATCCAGAAATCCAAATCCTTGTTGACGGCACCATCGACGTAGCCAGTTGTTCACCTGTAGAATCTTATTCCACCTCATTGTTCCATGGCCATCCACTGGGAGGATGGATGAGAAGACCACCTGCGCTCCTAATTCTTTCACTTTCTTGCCTAAGTCTTCAAAGTCACTGCAGATGGTTTCCAGGTCCTTTCTTGCGGTGTCATTTGTCCCCACATGTATTAGCAGGAATGGGTAGTGATCTGTAGGTCTGAAGAGTCTTGATATCCTGTCAGACACATCTTTAATTTTTGCTCCTGGAAGACAGCACATTTCTCTTGAGGTTATGTCTGGTCTGCAGATAGCGGCCTCTGTTCCTCTTAACAGGGAATCCCCCATGACCACCACTCTCCGTTTTTTCTTCACAACATTCTTCTTTCTCCATCCAGGAGGATTCTGAGGGCTTACAAGGTTATTCATTGCTGGCAAAGTCTTATTTTGCTGTATTTCTTCATGGTTCTCCTGCGTGAGAGCCTGGTACTGGTTCCTGAGCAGTATGGGTGCTGACTGCCTCTCGATCCTCCTGCTTCTGTGGGTCACATGCTTCCATTCCTCTGTTTCGTCAGGTGCAGTTCGAATTTCTTCTCTTTCTGAATCATGAAGAGATAATTCTGCTCTGTCTAAGAACTCTTCACCTTCCTTAATGATTTTCAAGGTAGTTAACCTCTCTTCTAGATTTCGCAACTTTTCCTCCAACAGGGACACAAGCTTGCATTTCTGGCATGTGAAGTTTGGCTTTTCCACTGGCAAGTCTGTGAACATGTAGCAGGATATGCAGCTCACCAAATGGCTCCTGGACTCTTTCATGTTCTTATTGTTAATGTTCTGAAAACAGTGAAAAAAAGCTTAAGAAAAAAGCTTCAAAATGCGCGCGCCTACCGGCGCGCGGTTTACCGATGTCCTCTTTTCAGCTCCAACAGCCAAAATCCAGTGTTCTTTGAGCTCGCGGAGACTCTTCACTTACCCCAAAATGCAGTGGGAATATGCAAATTATCTCCTCAGGACTCCTCCCCTGGTTTACCGATGTCCTCTTTTCAGCTCCAACAGCCAAAATCCAGTGTTCTTTGAGCTCGTCAGATGAGACGTCAGAGGTAAGTGCCTGGATGTAAATATTATTCTGTATCTGCAGTGTGTGACTTGGAGTGATAATGTTTTCTGTAAAATCCCTTAGGCTGCATTCTCACATTTGTGTGAAATGTCCGTGAGCCGCCAGATTTTTTTATTGGATGGTCCACAGACTCATAGAGTTTTATAGATCCATTCACACACACATGAAAATCACGGATCTGAGAATGAGATCTGTGAAGGTCAGATAATGTCCTGTTCTGATCTGATTTAAAGGATTAGAATAGGACATGCTCAATGCGTCTGTAAAAGCGGGCAGCACACCGATACTGCACACAGATGCAGGAATGTAACCTTATTATGTATAGCTCAGTCCCTTAGTAAATAGTGTACTCACTTATTATGTACAGCGCCATCCTTAGTTACATAGTTTCCTCTTTTATTATGTATAACACCGCCCCTTATTACCTACCATCCTCTCTAGCTATATATGGTGCCGTCACTTATATAGCTTCCTCTGCTGTTATGTACAGTGCTGTCCCTTACATAGCGTATTCTTGTTATTTTTGTCAGTCACAGCGCCCTCTCTTTATTACATAGTCGTCTCTTGTTAGATATAAAATGGCTGCTGATGGAGCAGCCGGTGACCAGAAGACCAGTCCATCAGCTCCTCCATCAGAAAATAGGTTTTCCCCTGCTCCATTAGCAGTTATTGCATGATATATCTAACAAGAGAGGACGCTATGTAATAAAGAACAGGGCTCTATAAATAATCCATTATCCAATAATCTCATCTCTCATATCCTCCCTGTCTCACAACCCCAAACAACTATTCAACACCTTCAATTCTCTCCTCCGTCCCCCAGTGCCTCCTCCCTCTCCTTATTTCAGCCGAAGACTTTGCCTCATTCTTCAAGCAGAAGATTGACACCATCAGACAAAGCTTTTGCCTAAAGCCCCCACAGCCCCTCCCCACTCCTACTCAACCCTCCTCCTCCAAAACCACATTCTCCACCATTATGGAAGATCAACTTTCCTCTTTACTCTCCAAATCACACCCCACCACCTCTAAACTTGACCCAATCCCGTCCCACCTCATCTCAAACCTTACCACTATCTTCATCCCACCACTAGCCCACCTCTTCAACCTGTCACTAACAACTCGTGTCTTTCCCTCATGCTTCAAACATGCCTCAATCACATCAATCCTCAAAAAGCCCTCCCTTGATACATCCTCTCTGTATAGCTATCGCCCCATATCACTTCTCCCCTATGCCTCAAAACTACTGGAACAACATGTCCATTCTGAGCTGTCCTCCCACCTCTCCTCCTACTCCCTCTTCGACCGCCTACAATCTGGTTTCCGACCGCACCATTCTACTGAAACTGCACTGACTAAAGTCACCAACGACCTACTAACCGCCAAATCTAAGCGACACTACTCTGTCCTCCTCCTCCTAGACCTGTCATCTGCCTTCGACACAGTGGACCATTCCCTCTTGCTAAAAACTCTCTCATCTCTCGGCATCACAGACTTGGCCCTATCCTGGATCTCCTCATACCTAACAGACAGGACATTCAGTGTCTCTCACTCACAGACCACCTCCTCATCTCGCCCCCTATCTGTCAGTGTTCCCCAAGGTTCAGTTCTAGGACCCCTGCTCTTCTCCATCTACACCTTAGGCCTGGGACAGCTCATAGAGTCTCATGGCTTTCATTATCACCTCTATGCTGATTACACACAGATCTACCTCTCTGGACCCGATATCACCTCCTTACTAACCAAAATCCCACAATGTCTGTCTGCTATTTCATCCTTCTTCTCTGCTAGAGTTCTAAAACTTAACATGGACAAAACAGAATTCATCATCTTTCCGCCATCTCATTCAACCCCCCCAACTGACCTATCTAACAACGTCAATGGCTGCCCACTCTCCCCAGTCCTTCAGGCTCGCTGCCTTGGGGTAACCCTGGACTCTGAACTCTCTTTCAAACCACATATCCAAGCCTTTTCCACTTCCTGCCGACTCCAATTCAAAAATATCTCCTGGATCCGCACATTCCTCAACCATGAATCTGCAAAAACACTAGTGCACGCCCTCATCATCTCCCGCCTTGACTACTGCAACCTCCTGCTCTGTGGCCTCCCTTCCAACACTCTCGCACCCCTCAAATCCATCCTAAACTCTGCTGCCCGACTAATACAACTTTCCCCCCGCTATTCCCCGGCCTCTCCTCTCTGTCATTCTCTTCACTGGCTCCCCATTGCCCAGAGACTCCCGTTCAAAACCCTAACCATGACATACAAAGCCATTCACAACCTCTCTACTCCATATATCTCTGACCTAGTCTCCCGCTACATACCCGCACGCAACCTCCGATCCTCACAAGATCTCCTTCTCTACTCCCCTCTAATCTCCTCCTCCCACAATCGCATACAAATTTCTCCCGTGCTTCCCCCCTACTCTGGAACTCTTTACCCCAACACATCAGACTCTCGTCGACCGTGGAAACCTTCAAAAAGAGCCTGAAGACCCACGTCTTCCGACAAGCCTACAACATGCAGTAACCACCACTCCACCAATACCGCTGCACGACCAGCTCTACCCTCACCTACTGTATCCTCACCCATCCCTTGTAGACTGTGAGCCCTCACGGGCAGGGTCCTCGCTCCTCCTGTACCAGTCGCCGCTACATTGTGTTCAAGATTATTGTAATTGTTCTTGTATGTATACCCCTTTTTCACATGTAAAGTGCCATGGAATAAATGGCGCTATAATAATAAATAATAATAATGTAAGGGATGGTGCTGTACATAACAAGAGAGGGCACTGTGTAATAAGTGATGGCAATATACATAATAAAGGAGGCTATGTAAGAGGTATATATGTGTGTGTGGCTATATATACATCTGTAGCTTTGTCGCCATAAAAGGTGGGGGGCACAGACACATTTCTTGCACAGGGGCCCCAAGCAGTCAGTGTCCGCCCCTGACACTGAGTGTGTGAAAAGCTGCATTGCCAATTACGCAGGTGCTGTGGCAGAAAGGAGGAAGAGCTGCTGACCAGGTTGTCAGCAGTCTATGTCAGTAAAGTGTTGCAAGTGTCAGCTCACCATTCTTTATAATAAAGTATCTACCATTGTTGAAGCCAAGCTGTTGCTTCATGTAAGACTTTGTAACCAGGGGCATAAATTCAATAGGTGCAGGGGTTGCAATCTCACCAAGGGGGGCCCTAAAAGTATTAAAGACTTGCAATATTTGGTGTCCCATTGGAACTTTTGCATTGGGACCCATAAGTTTCAAGTTACGCCATTGTTTGCAACCATCAAGCTCATTGCTTCATTGTGAGCAAAGTTGTTGAATTGACATCTGTTTACCTGCATTGTTCCACCATCTCTAAAAGGGGACTACCGTACCACCAAGTACATCCACAAGCAGGGGCACACCACCAACTAAGAACCCATTAGGGTATGTGCCCACGATCCGTAGTGGCAGAGCTCACCTGCGCTGTGTCCATACCGCTGAGTTGTACAGTAGAAGCACAGTGGATGGGATTTATAGAAATTCCATGCCACTGCGCTTCTATTTGCTGCCGCGTAAACTCAATGACGGCGCGGCATTACAAGACACAGCATGTCAATTTCCACAGAAATTTCCACAATAGAATGGATACGGTGCAGTAACTCAGCATGTGTTCAACGAACACATACGGATTTACATGGGGGATCGGACGCAGCAAAAATATGCTCCGTCCAAAGCACTGCTATAGCTTGATTGTGGACACAGCCTTACAGGTTTCATAGGTAAACTTATGACAGGCAAACAAAGCAATAAAGGGGAATATTATCTGAAATTCATAAAAATTCAGAATAACACTATAGAAAGAAAATCTATCCATCGACTCACCTGGAAATGTTGGTATGAATCTGTACACAGTGTTTGCTGGAGACCCAGAGAAAATATGTCTGAAAAGCAGAGGTGAGTACTGTTGGTTACTTAATTTAAAATGACTAAAGCCTAAATAAAATTGCTAGAAATCAAGGAAGACATTCCATCTGCATCTAGATGGAGCTTTTACCTGAAGGATTATGAATGCGCTCTGCACCATGGGGTGAATCAGCTTGATTGGAGACTCACAATCAATATAACTAATATAATATCCAATCTTAAATACATCAAGAACCAGACTGCAGATCCCAAAGAACACCAAGCCACCTGTCGGAAGAAGTACACAGTGACCTTAATTACCTTTATTGAATAGCATGTAAATCAATTTTGCAATTTAAGATTGTTGAAAGGAGTCGACTATTTTACAAATTATTTTTAAATATATTAATACCATATGGATCACATAGTTATCACTGAATTTTAAAATGCTTGTTCTAAAAATAAACCTTATAGCTACTGTATGGGAAAATAAGTTTTTAATACACTGCCGATTTTCAAGTTTCTCCACCTACAAAGAATGGAGAGTAGTGATGAGCGAGTATGAATTGTTAACCCTTTCAGCGAGCACACTCGGGTGCTCGCCGAGTATTTGCAGCGTGCTCGGCATTGATGTAAGTGACGCCGCGGCTGCATGTGTCACATCTGTTAAATACCTGTGATACATGTGTGTCACCCCAGGCCTGGATGCCACAAATATTAAAGGCTGTGTCTGAGAGCAGGAGGGAGGTTCCCTGGTCAGGGACCATTAGTATGCAGCGCCTCCTGTCCCAGGCCAGTAGGGGGAGCAGGCTGCCCCTATAAAAGCTGGAACTGGGGCAGGGTTAGGGAGACCAGAACCCACTTCTGAAGTGTCCAGAAGGGTTCCTTAGAGGAAGGGACAGGTCAGCAGCAGCTGAGGAGTCCGTGAGGCAGAGGAGAGACTGCGAGCCAGGGACAGAGGCGACGAGAGCCGGTCCTGGCTGAGAGAATCACCACCGGACATTGGGGTCTGAGGCTGTCAGGGTTGCAAGCCCAGCAGCAGAGAACCAACCCACGAGGGATTTCAGGTCCCTTGGCCTAAGAAGCCTGGAGGCTCCGCCACACATAGGGACCAGTACAGCAGGAGAAAGCAAAAGGTACCTAAGGCCCGAGTCGCAAGCCATACAGGCAAAGTACATGGCCAGCTCAGTGACGTGGGCTATTACACCACGAAGAGGGGGATAGTCAGAAAGAGCATAGAGTGAACGGTAGGCCTACACACTCACCCTGACCAGTGGGGCTCGCCCGAATGCTCTCAGATACCCAGGCCCACTCCTAACCGGTACTCCTGGTGGGTCAGTAATAACATCTGCAATAAAGACCCTGGACTGTTTGAAGCGGACTCTGAACTCTTACTATTGCGGCCTGCACTATCACCCCCAGCATTCACCTACACTGCCCTGAGGCTACACTCTTCCCGTGGGGAGTTGTCCTACCCCTGTGCTGCACACCAACACCAGCCTCAGCGGTCTGCCTTGCAGCGGCGGTCATCCCTGACCGCAATCCACAGGTGGCGTAGTCGGACATTCAAAACACTGATAAATAGACGGCCACAATTTGGTCTGACCACCCTGAGCCACGGGATCGGGTAGCCACTACTACTCCCAGCATCGCATAGAAGCCCGATTCCGGGTGCCCCACGGCCCAGGGGGCGAGTCACATGCAGGGATTGCCTAACAAACAGGCTATCCCTGCATGTGTCACAGGTGTTTAACAGATGTGACACATGCAGCCTCGGCGACACATCGATACCAAGCATGCCGCAAATACTCGGCGAGCACCAGAGCATGCTCGCCAAAAGGGTTAACAATTCATACGCGCTCATCACTAATGGAGAGGTCTGTAATTTTTATCATAGGTACACTTCAACTGTGAGAGGCAGAATCTAAAAATAAAAACCATAAAATCACATTGTATGATTTTTAAATAATTAAATTGCATTTTATTGCATGAAATAAGTATTTGATCACTTACCAACCAGCAAGAATTCTGTCTCTCACAGACCTGTTAGTTTTTCTTTAAGAAGCCCTCCTACTCTCCACCTGTTTGAACTCATTACCTGTATAAAAGACACCTGTCCACACACTCAATCAATCACACTCCAACTTCTCCACCATGGTCAAGACCAAAGAGCTGTCACAATCATTACTGTAGTGCCGGCGTTCCTGCCCTCTGCTAGGCAGGGACGCTGTTCCCCTCACCGCTCTGCTCCGTGCCCGGCGTCCCTCTCCCGCTCTGCTGGCAGCGCGCGCTCCTTCCCGGCCACTGTGCTTAGGGCGCGCGCGCGCGCCCTCCCTCCCTCTTAAAGGGGCCGCGCGCGCCGTCCTAAGGAGTCCCCGGCCAATGGCCGGAGGACTTTACCATATATAAGGCACCTCCTCCAAAATGGAGGTGCCCGAGCAATGTTGTTGCACCGTTCTACTCTGCTTCAGCCCTCAGGTCCCGTTGCCAGTTACCTGCCAGTTACCTGCCAGATTCCTGCCAGCTTGCTGTTCTAATCCTGCCTGATTTCCAGCTACCTGCCTGCTTGCCTGAGGTCCGACGGTCTGCCTTACAACTCCGGTCAGTCTGTCTATGGACCAGCTTGCCCGCTCACCTGGGAGCGCTTCTCCGCTACCTGCCTGCTTGCCTGCCCGGAGGCTCCGCTGTCACGTGCTGTGACCACCAGCTATTCCAGACTCTTGCCCGCTCACCTGGGAGCGCTTCTCCACTACCTGCCTGCTTGCCTGCCCGGAGGCTCCGCCGTCACGTGCTGTGACCACCAGCTATTCCAAAGACTCTTGCCCGCTCACCTGGGAGCGCTTCTCCGCTACCTGCCTGCTTGCCTGCCCGGGGGTTCCGCTGTCACGTGCTGGGACCACCAGCTATTCCAGAGACTCTTGCCCGCTCACCTGGGAGCGCTTCTCCGCTACCTGCCTGCTTGCCTACCTGGAGGCTCCGCCGTCACGTGCTGTGACCACCTGCTATTCCAGAGACTCTCGCTTGCTCACCTGGGAGCACACATCCTCCATCTGCCTTGCTAGCCTACCTGGAGGTTCAGCCATCACAGGTCGTACCTACCCTTTACCTAGAGACTGCCCCGGTCACTTGCCGTGACCTCCAGCCCGTTCTTCCAGAGACTGCCCCGGTCACTTGCCGTGACCTCCAGCCCGTTCTTCCAGAGACTGCCCTGATCACTTGCCGTGACCTCCTGCCCGTACACCCAGAGACTGTCCCGGTCACCTGCTGTGACTGCCTGCCTGGTCGCCACCCGCTCCCTTACAAGGACCGCTCCCTTGTATAGTAGCCCAGAGGTTCCGCCTCCCAGACCCGTTACAGTTTGCTCGGGCCATGGAACCCGGTGGCACCCAAGCTCACTCGCTCTCGGACCTGTGTCATGAACTGTCCCGTCAAAGGTCCCAACAGGAGTCCATCCTGGGTCACCTGCGGAATGTCAATACTCGCCTGGACACTCTGACTGTTCCACTAACAACCTCCGCCAGTGCCATGTCTCGCAATCCGGCAGCTCCGCTGTCCACTAACACCATGATATCCTACCCCGGACCTCGGCTTTCTGCACCTCCTCGCTTCGGAGGCGACTCAGCCCAGGCTCGGGGCTTCATAAATCAGTGCACCCTGCACTTTGAACTATTGTCCCACCAGTTTAACTCCGACCGAGCCAAAATTGCATTCATCATGTCCCATCTCACCGGGGAGGCCCTGGCCTGGCTAAATCCTCTATGGGAGAGAGGAGACCCCCTGGTGTCCAACTTGCCTGCTTTTCTCACGGCTTTCCGGAAAGTCTTCGACGAACCCGGACGGAAGACCTCATCCGCATCATCGTTGCTACGCCTCCGTCAGGAAAGTCTCACCGTGGGCCAATATGCCATACGGTTCCGTACCCTTGCCTCGGAGCTGGCCTGGGATAACGACGCTCTGGTTTCCGTCTTCTGGGAGGGTCTGTCCGGCCGTATTAAAGATGAACTTGCCGGTCGGGACATTCCTACCACTCTCGATGACTTAATAACTCTTGCCACCCGGATTGACCTACGGTTCCAGGAGCGTGCCAGAGAGGTCACCCGTGAGAGGAGGTTACCACGTCTAGCTCCTACTTTTCAGAAACCCGTCACTCCTTCTGTCTCTAACCAGGTACACCCTCCTGAGCCTATGCAGGTCGACCAGACCAAGATGGTCAAGACCCGTCAGGACTTACGCCGTGCCGAGGGGACCTGCTTCTACTGTGGCAGTAAGGAGCACCGGATCCGTGCCTGCCCGGAGAGGTCGGGAAACGACTGTGTCTAGGTTCGCTCAGAGAGGTCCACCTAGACAAGAATAAATCCTCTCCATCCCTGCTGTTGTCAGTTTCAATCGTCTACGGGGAGAACCGTTATTTCGAACTAGCCCAACTGGACTCTGGAGCAGCCGGGAATCTTATTTCACAGTCCCTGGTAGAGAAATACCGCATCCCCACCAAACCTCTGGCTGTACCCTTGTCTGTTGCTGCCGTGGATGGGGGGCTCTTACCACGCCCCATCCAACTCATCACCGAATCCATTACTCTGCAGGTGGGAATGCTGCATTCTGAAAGTATCTCCTTCCATGTTCTGCCTGGACTCTCTCACGCCCTCTTGCTAGGCCTACCTTGGCTCCAGAAACATGCACCCGTTCTTGACTGGCAGACCGGAGAAGTCCTTCGCTGGGGACAGGGCTGCCATAAGACCTGTCTGGTTCCCGTTCATCCCGTCCGTCCTTCTCCTACCCCAGCTAATCTACCTGGACTTCCGATTCCTTATTGGTCTTATGCTGATGTCTTTAATAAAAAGGAGGCAGAGACACTACCCCCTCATAGACCATACGACTGCCCTATCGACCTGTTACCTGGTACTTCTCCTCCCCGTGGGCGTATTTATCCATTATCCGCTGCTGAGACCCGGTCGATGTCCGAATATATTGAGGAGAATCTGGCCAGGGGATTCATCCGGAAATCTACCTCCCCGGCGGGAGCAGGCTTCTTTTTCGTCAAAAAGAAGGACGGCTCTCTCCGTCCCTGTATAGACTATAGAGGCCTTAACCAGATCACGGTGAAGAATAAGTACCCCCTTCCGCTCATTCCGGAGTTATTTGATCGTCTGAGGGGGGCTAGAATCTTCACCAAACTGGACCTCCGTGGGGCGTACAACCTGGTTCGTATCCGTCAGGGGGATGAATGGAAGACGGCATTCAACACCCGGGACGGCCACTATGAATATCTGGTAATGCCCTTTGGCCTCTGTAACGCTCCTGCCGTCTTTCAAGAGTTGGTCAATGACATCTTCCGGGACCTTCTCTACTCCTGCGTAGTGGTGTACCTGGACGACATCTTGGTCTTCTCTCCGGATCTCCAGACTCACCGGAGGGATGTTCGTCAGGTCCTGCTCAGGCTCAGGCAGAACCATCTCTACGCTAAATATGAGAAGTGCCTCTTTGAGCAGACCTCGCTTCCGTTTCTGGGCTACATTATCTCTCAGACCGGCCTACAAATGGATCCTGAGAAACTGTCTGCCATCGAGAAATGGCCCCGACCAGAGGGGTTGAAGGCAATTCAACGGTTCCTGGGCTTCGCCAACTATTACCGCCTCTTCATCCCGCACTTCTCTTCCCGGACTGCCCCAATTTCCGCGCTCACCCGTAAGGGTACTAATCCCAAAGAGTGGCCGCCTAAAGCAGAGGAGGCCTTTCTTTCCCTAAAACAGGCCTTCTCTTCCGCCCTGGTGCTGCATCGCCCGGACGGCAACAAGCAGTTCTTCCTGGAAGTTGACGCCTCCTCCTCTGGAGCCGGAGCGGTACTTACTCAAAAATCATCTTCCGGGAGAATGGTAACTTGTGGCTTCTTCTCCAAACTCTTCTCCTCTTCTGAGCGCAACTATTCCATAGGAGACCGAGAGTTATTGGCCATCAAGCTGGCGTTGGAGGAGTGGCGTTACCTACTCGAGGGGGCTCTTCATCCGGTAATAATTTACACTGACCACAAGAACTTGGCTTACCTCCAGCATGCCCAGAGACTTAACCCGCGCCAAGCCCGGTGGTCCTTGTTTTTTGCTCGCTTTGATTTTGTTCTTCATTTTCGCCCGGCTGACAAAAACGTCAAAGCAGACGCCTTGTCCCGATCCTTTCTGGTGTCCGATCTCGAGGAAGAACCTAAACATATCATCGATCCCGCCAGAGTAATGCAGGTGGCTCCCGTGAGTCTAAATCGTCTCCCTCCCGGTAAGACGTTTGTTTCAGTACCTGATCGGGAGAAGATCCTACACTGGGGCCATTCATCTAAACTAGCTGGCCACGCCGGTCAGAAAAAGACCCTCCAGCTTATTGCCCGGCACTATTGGTGGCCTACCCTGCACAAGGACATAATAGACTTTGTTTTTGCCTGTGTGTCCTGCGCCCGCAACAAAGTCCCGAGACATCTGCCAGCCGGACGCCTCCTTCCGCTTCCTGTACCTGCTGCCCCCTGGCAGCATATAGCAATGGACTTTATAACTGATCTCCCCGTCTCTGCCGGTTGTACGGTCATTTGGGTGGTCGCTGACCGCTTTTCCAAGATGGCTCACTTTATTCCCCTGCCAGGCCTTCCGTCTGCACCCGAGCTGGCTAAAGACTTTATCCGCCACATCTTCCGTCTTCATGGCCTGCCCCTCCACATCGTGTCGGATCGTGGGGTACAGTTCACCTCACGTTTCTGGAGAGCCACTTGTAAACTACTAGACGTCACCCTGGACTTCTCTTCCGCTTACCACCCACAGTCCAATGGTCAAGTGGAGCGGATCAATCAGAACCTGACCAGTTACCTCCGGCACTTCGTTAATGCTCATCATTCTGACTGGGTGGATCTCCTACCATGGGCCGAGTTCTCTTATAATAATCACGAGAGCGAATCCTCCTCCAAATCCCCGTTTTTTGTAGGCTTTGGTCAGCATCCTCGGATTCCTTTTCCTGTCTCCACCTCTGTGGACAACCCGGCTGCGGAATCTCTCGTTAGCAAATTTTCCTCCATATGGGAGAGTACCCGGTCCGCACTCCTTCTGTCATCCGAGCGTATGAAAAGACACGCTGACAAAAAACGCCTGGATCCTCCACAATTTCGTCCAGGAGATAAAGTATGGCTCTCATCTAAATATGTTCGACTCAAGATACCTTCTTACAAGTTAGGGCCTCGGTTCATCGGTCCTCTGGAGGTCATCAGTCAGATCAACCCGGTGGCCTATAAATTGAAACTCCCGGCCAACTTACGGATCCCTAACTCCTTCCATGTATCTCTCCTCAAACCCGTGGTGCTTAACTCTTTTTCCAAGTCTACAGGTACGCCTCCTGCTCCGGTTTCTGCTGAGGATGAGTTTGAGGTAGAGAACATTCTTGCCACCAAAAGGGTAAGAGGAAAGACCTTTTTTCTGGTAGATTGGAAGGGGTTTGGTCCTGAGGAGAGAACGTGGGAGCCCCGGGAGAACATCCATGCCCCTCTCATCCTAGCTAAATTTCTATCTGGCCTAAAAAAGGGGGGGCCTAAAGGGGGGGTACTGTAGTGCCGGCGTCCCTGCCCTCTGCTAGGCAGGGACGCTGTTCCCCTCACCGCTTTGCTCCGTGCCCGGCGTCCCTCTCCCGCTCTGCTGGCAGCGCGTTCTCCTTCCCGGCCACTGTGCTTAGGGCGCGCGCGCGCGCCCTCCCTCCCTCTTAAAGGGGCCGCGAGCGCCGTCCTAAGGAGTCCCCGGCCAATGGCCGGAGGACTTTACCATATATAAGGCACCTCCTCCAAAATGGAGGTGCCCGAGCAATGTTGTTGCACCGTTCTACTCTGCTTCAGCCCTCAGGTCCCGTTGCCAGTTACCTGCCAGTTACCTGCCAGATTCCTGCCAGCTTGCTGTTCTAATCCTGCCTGATTTCCAGCTACCTGCCTGCTTGCCTGAGGTCCGACGGTCTGCCTTACAACTCCGGTCAGTCTGTCTATGGACCAGCTTGCCCGCTCACCTGGGAGCGCTTCTCCGCTACCTGCCTGCTTGCCTGCCCGGAGGCTCCGCTGTCACGTGCTGTGACCACCAGCTATTCCAGACTCTTGCCCGCTCACCTGGGAGCGCTTCTCCGCTACCTGCCTGCTTGCCTGCCCGGAGGCTCCGCCGTCACGTGCTGTGACCACCAGCTATTCCAGAGACTCTTGCCCGCTCACCTGGGAGCGCTTCTCCGCTACCTGCCTGCTTGCCTGCCCGGGGGTTCCGCTGTCACGTGCTGGGACCACCAGCTATTCCAGAGACTCTTGCCCGCTCACCTGGGAGCGCTTCTCCGCTACCTGCCTGCTTGCCTACCTGGAGGCTCCGCCGTCACGTGCTGTGACCACCTGCTATTCCAGAGACTCTCGCTTGCTCACCTGGGAGCACACATCCTCCATCTGCCTTGCTAGCCTACCTGGAGGTTCAGCCATCACAGGTCGTACCTACCCTTTACCTAGAGACTGCCCCGGTCACTTGCCGTGACCTCCAGCCCGTTCTTCCAGAGACTGCCCCGGTCACTTGCCGTAACCTCAAGCCCGTTCTTCCAGAGACTGCCCTGATCACTTGCCGTGACCTCCTGCCCGTACACCCAGAGACTGTCCCGGTCACCTGCTGTGACTGCCTGCCTGGTCGCCACCCGCTCCCTTACAAGGACCGCTCCCTTGTATAGTAGCCCAGAGGTTCCGCCTCCCAGACCCGTTACAATTACCATTAGTATCACACTATGCCTTCATGGATTAAAATCCTGCAGGACACCAAGGCCCCCCTGCTCACCCCAGTACATGTCCAGGTCCATTTGAAGTTCGCCAATAACCATCTGAATTATCCAGAGGAGGCATAGGAGAAGGTCATGTGGTCAGATGAGACCAAAATAGAACTTTTTGGTATCAACTCCACTTGCCATGTTTGTAAGAAGAAAAAGGATGAATACAACCCCAAGAACATCGTCACACCCGTGAAGCATGGTGGGGGAAACATCATACTTTGGGGGTGATTTTCTGCAAAGGGACAGGATGACTGCACTATATTGAAGGGAGGATGGATGGGGTTATATATCGCAAGATTTTGGCCAATAACCTTGTTCCCTCAGTAAGAGCATTGAAGATAGGTCGTGGCTGGGTCTTCCAGCATAACAATGACCCAAAATACACAGCCAGGGCAACTAAGGAGTGGCTCCGTAAGAAGCATTTCAAGGTCCTGGAGTGGCCTGGCCAGTCTCCAGACCTGAACCCAATAGTAAATATTTGGAGGGAGTTGAAACTCAATGTTGCCCAGTGACAGTCCTGAAACCTGAAATATCTGGAGAAGATCTGTATGGAGGAGTGGGCCAAAATCCCTGCTGCAGTGTGTGCAAACTTGGTCAAGAACTACAGGAACCGTCTGACCTCTGTAATTGCAAACAAAGGTTTCTGTACCAAATATTAAGTTCTCTTTTTCTATTGTATCAAATACTTATTTCATGCAATAAAATTCAAATTAATTGTGTAAAAATCATACAATGTGATTTTCTGGATTTTTTTTAGATTCTGTCTCTCACAGTTGAAGTGTACCTACAATAAAAATTACAGATCTCTCCATTCTGTGTAGACGGGAAAACTTGCAAAATCATCAGTGTATCAAATATTTATTTCCCCACTATACATTCACACATTAGATAGCATAATGATCCATAGAGTTTCATTGATCTATACATACATACATTTTAAAAACAGTTGTCCCATCTGTAAGACTTAGAACATGCTGCATTCTAATCCGCTTTGCAGATCAGAATCAGCCATTAAAGTCTATCTGGATCCATTAAATCAAAAACAGAAGACACTGGGGCCGACTGATCAAAGCTTTTACACCAGAAAGTTGTGCAAAAATTTAGTGACTTGGGTGGAGCCGGGGTGAGACAGGGCGTAACCTGCATGTCAAATTCATCAAGAGGGCCAATGTTTTGTACACTAAAAATGATACTCCAGTCCCTGACTGAAGTAACATTTCTGGTGCGGCATATGGAGGTGCACGCCACTCAGAAGAGGTGCAGAATTCGTTAATTGGAGTGCGCCTCTTAATGAATTTGGCATCGTGTACCCTAGCAATACTGCTGTAGTGTGAGCATCCACTATGCCAGTCTTGATTAATCACTCACGGCCTCATTCTTTATAATTCAGTTTTCCATTTGTGATTCATCCATTTTCACCTATAGGTTGTTAAGATTAAATCAATAAGTAAATGCTCAGGCTGTATAGCTGCTTCAGTTTTTAAAAATGGATGAGAAAAAAAGCGTACTCCAAATGGATGAAAAAAGGGAGGCAAAATAAATGACACAAGAGAGAAAAACAATTCATTTTACATGGATATAAAAATATACAAAAATATACAAGGATGTGTGAATGTAGCCTAAAGCCCATCCAGATGGGACGGTTTTGGCTCATTAGTGATCACCAATTGACTATGTACAAGGGGTGCAGTGCTTGTTTACATGGCCCCACAGGGGTGGTAGAACATTGCCTATGTACATGGAGTGATGTGCTGCCAATGACAATATTCATGCTGGCATGAACTGTCTGACCAGCCAATGAATGAGCAAACGGCTTATTTTCTGGGTTTTCTTGTTTACTAGGTGATTGCCGACATGTTTACTCAGGCTAATAATTAGGATCGAGCATTTCTCTGAATGCTGGTTTGACGATCGGTCTTCAGAGTCCATTTGAGTGAATTATGTTTGGATACAGGAAAATTTTGAAAGAGCTGAAATGTTAAACAGTACTGTGTCCTCTATATTCTAAAGATTGGTGAAAATCCTGGGAGTTTGAACCCCACAAAATGATGGCATCTCCTAGTTTTATGTTATCACTTTATGTGATTATAAAACCACCATAAAGGGGTTGCTGAATATAAAAACCTTTCTTTGAATTCTTAGAATATTCAGAGTTACTAAAGTGGATGGGGGGGGGGGTCCCAATTCAGGACCCATATTAGTTAGCCACACTAGAGTGCAGTAAAAATGAATGGAATGATCCAACATGTTAATGCATTTCATTGACAGCCCACTGAATTTAATGCTTACTGCAATACTTCATTCTCCCTGTAGTATTGTTGCAAGAAAACAAACAGTTGCAGCTATGTCTCACAGCATATTAAGCTAATTTTCATGATACCCTGCTAATCAAATCAGTCAAACCCTTAAATACTAATATATTCCTATGATTTTCCTCAAAGGGGTTATCCACGACTTTTATATGGATGACCTAACCTTAGTTTATAATATGCATAAAAAGAATATGGGAGAGGATAGGAGTTGATCCCCAGTATATGGCTGTGATTTTCAGCTCCATTCACTGATTAGAGGGGCAGCCAGACCACCACCTTCCATATATTGATGACCATCGTAAGTATAGGTCATCAATATAAAAGTAGTGGACAACTCCTTTAATAATTACTTTACAGTCCAAATATGATACAGAAACACATTATTATTAATATTATTAACAATAATCATAATAATATTAATAATAAAAAGTATTTTCACTGTTATTATATATAGGTGAATTTCACCAGATAAAGCAGAAGAATTAATGTAGAATACGCTTCAGGTTATCAACCTGGAGCATTTGTTTTTTTCAATGGAGGTACTGCCATATGTAATGCAATACTGAAATATGAGGTATGCCATCACATGACAAAGTACCATGTAACAGTGACATTTAATGTTATTATTACAAGCTATGCTTTAGTAGATCCTTAGTATCAACGTCTGTTCCACTAGAGCAGAGGTCCCCAACCTTTTTTGCACCAGGGACCGGCTTTAAGCAAGACCAGTTTTCCACGGCCCGGTGGGGGTGGGGGCGGGGCTTTGGTCATATAGGGGTGGGGTTATGGAGGGGTGGAGCTGTATGGGGAGGATGCTGGTGGGACCTCGGTGTACAGCGCTGCTAAGTAGCAGCATTGTACATTGAGCGTCAGTGTATACAGCGCTGCTGCTTAGCAGCGCTACACACTGAACACCGGTACCGGGAGCCGCGTCACTGAAGCCAGTCTGCTGCCCCAGCACGCCCCACATAACATGTTCTGCCGGGGGCGTGTCAGTGAGGAGAGCCTGCCGCCCCACCCCGTCAGGAACACACCATGCTGTGCAGGAGGGCCGCGTCACTAAGACCCGCCCGATGCCCCACCCCGTCCTGCATAATGTTCTCTGCCGGGAGCTGCGAGCTGTCACGGCTATGGCAGAAAACATTATAAATCCACACAGAGCGAGCTCTGACCAGGCGCAGGGCCGCGGAGCTAGCTGTCAGCGGCGCCGCGGACGGGCTGAAAAACCCCAACGGCCCGGTCCTGGTCCGCGGACCGGCGGTTGGGGACCTCTGCACTAGAGTATATATAAAGAATAGACTGATAACTAGGCTAAGTTTTTAAAAACTTCCATCCTATACATTTACTGTAAATCATTTTTGCATTTTTTTCCCACGATACCTCTTAGCCATACAGGGCCCGCATGTGAGTCTTTGTAGAGTACTGCATTTTTCCGACAAGAGAAATAAAATTGGAATATCATCCATAAAGTAGAGAGCAGCATCAGAATGACCAAAAAAGCAAGAACTTCACTGTCCTTAACAGTAACTTTTTCTAATGTGCCACTGCTCACAAGAACACAAGCAATCAGGCCAACATTAATGGCCAGGAGTGCAGACAGCAAGCGGCCTCCTTTCTTCCAGATATCAGAGGGAGCATGATGGTTAACTTGATGGTTGCCTTGGATCTGATTTTGGGCAGGCATATCAGCCTGGTCCACTGAATTGCCCACAGTTCTGGTATCTGCTGGAGGAAGAGACAATGTGTCTTCATGACCTGAGTTCGAAGCTTTTACTTCCTGGCCTTGGTTAATTGGGGGCACTTCCATTTCTTGTTGGGCAGATTTTGAAATGTCCATCTTTCACTAACCAGACCTGAAAAAAAGCAAAAAAAAAAAAACTTAGTCTACATTCCCCTTATTCTACATCTCTTAATTAAGTAATGTATTTCAAGAACTGGCCAATGACGTTGGGACTCCATATCTTAGTTACTATGAACTTATAAAGGGATTTATGCAAGGTTAATTCCATCTTAATTTTAAGTTTCTCTTATTTCACCTCACGACACCCTACATACAAAACCCATCCTGGCAAAGCTCCATCGCAGTAAAGGGTGACCATAAAGGGTTAACTCTGCGGGAATAGCTGTAGCAGTTTTAATTAACAAAGCCCAAGTCATCTCATTTAAATGCAAATATGTTCAATAAATCCCTTGCAGAATTCAGAAAGGTCATAGGTCAGAACTCTCCGCTCCTTTTAGATACATAGAATGTCATAGCCGTATTTCCTTGTAAACCATAGATGACATTTTTATGACGTAAATAGACCTTTGGCCTTTGATTGATAATTACAATGTTGCGAGGAAGACCGTTTTATCTTTTATCCCTTGTTAAATTGGATTTCACCATGTACAAAGAGGGGATGTTATAAATTACAAGATACTAGTGAATTTGTTTCAGTCCCGTAAAACTATATGTTACACATTTGACACTATTTAGAAGCGACTGCCTATGGTAGCAGAACTCAGCCAGATGTTATGGGGGCGTGTAAAACAAATCTTCTTAACTGACCTTGAATGGTTGTGCTACATGTTTACATGTACAGTAAAGGTGAAAAATTTGGACAAAACTGCTCATGCAATGGTTTTCCTTGTTCTTATTGGGATGTGAACACTGTAGAATCAGACTGAAGGTAGCAATGCGATGAAGGAACAGATATGGAAACAAGGAGTAAAGAAACGTGTGAAACAAATGAGAATATGTGGTTAGAGTTCTCAAACAACCCTTCTATTACTCGATGATAGCTTTACACAGCCTTGACGTTCTCTCATGCAGCTTCATCAGGTGGTCAGCTTGAATGGCTTTCCAACGGTCTAGAAGGAGTTCCCAGAGGAGCTGAGCACTTGTTAGCTGCTTTTCCTTAGCTCTGCTATAAAACTCATCTCAAATGATTTCAACTGGGCTGAGGTTAAATGATTGTGGTGACATATTCCTTACATAGCCTGGAGGTGGGATTTGGTTAATTGTCCTGTTGTAAGACGGATGATGATCCCACTAAGTGCAAACCAGAAGAAATGATATGTCTTTGCAGAATGCTGTGGTAGCCATACTGGGCTATTGTGCCATGAATTTGAAATAAATCACAACAATGTCACCAGCAAAGCACCTACTCACCATCACACCTCCTCCATGCTTCACTGTGAGCACCACACATGTAGAAACCATCTGCTGTGCGCCTCACAAACATGAATGTTGGCACCAAAAAGCTCTATTTTTGACTTATCAAACCACAGTACAAATTTCTACTGATCTAATGTTCAGTCCTTGTGCTGCCTTGCCCAAAAAGTCTGTTCTTCATGTTTGTGATCCTAATTAGTGGCTTCTTTGCAGAAAATCGTCCATTTAGACCTGCCTCTCGCATTTTATGTTTTTGAGGTTGGCATTTCTGATGAACTTAACCTCAGTAGGACAGTTAATTCTTAGTCTTCCTTTTATATGGTAGTCCTCATGAGAGCCAGTTTCATCATAGCAATAGATGGTTTTTATGACTGTACTTGAGGATGCCTTTAAAGTTTTAGCAATTTTATGGATTGACTGTCCTTCATGTCATAAAGTAATGATGAACTGTCCTTTCTCTTTACTTAGTTGATTGGTTCTTGGCTTATTTTGGTTTAGTACAGTAGTGGAATAGCGCACAGCACTGTATGTAACTGTGTACCAACACTGTCTCTGAAAAACACACCTGATTATCCCACATACTCTGAATGTTGGTGATCCCACAAATTAATTTTTGGTGAGGCTATCCTGTTCATTTGAAGCCATTCCAAGTGGCTACCTGATTAAGCTGCTTGAGAGAATGCAATGGGGTGTAAAGCTATCATCTGAATAAAATGAGGGTACTTTGAGGAATCTAAGGTCAAACACACATTCTCGTTTGTTTCACGCATGTTTCTTTATGGTTTGTTTCCATGTGTTCCTTTAAGGTTTTGCAACCTTTAGTCTGAATCAACAATGTGCCTATTCCAATAAGAGCAAGGAAAACCACTGCATGAACAGGTTTGTCCAAACTTTTCACTGGTATTGTAAGTTTTTACCTGGTGTAAATGCTACAGTTCTTTTGAATCTAGGATTGTTTTTCTTTTGTACCTGCACCTCTACAGTTGTTCTTCTTGAGGACCATGTTGAATTTGGCTGAAAATACTACATTTACAGACATGAAACAGGAGGTAATTTCTTAGGAACTGAGAAGTACAGGAACGAAAGAAAAAAACAATGCCAGACTCAGTATCATTTACACAAAACTAAAAAATTACATATTTATGGTGAGTCACAGATTCTCTTTAAGTCTCCTTCTTTGTATGCCTTACATTAATATAATTTGAGTGTGCAGCCTGCAAGTGAATGAAGCTAATAAGAATCACAGAGCACTTCTGTTTTAATTATAGGGCAAAAATTTGAACTTACATAATGAAGTGCATATCTTAAGTGAATCATTAGTACATTTTAAATACCATTTTCATAATTCTTGGCTCTTAAATACTGTACAAAGCAAAAACGAAATACGTGTTCATAATAGAAGAAGAGATTTTTGGAAAAGTTTCTGGAAAGATAATTCCAGGTGTTGTCACTCAGGCTTACTGCTTCAATTACAACAAATTGCTTACTGGTTACTATGTTCAATTTTACAACTTGACTTTGAATTAAATACTGCACTTTCTATATTTAAAACTTTCTTCAAGACTTTGACATCTACGGCCTATTTTTAGAATTAGATGGCTGGTGGTCCAACTTCTACCTGTTATTGACAGCCTTGGTAAAGGAAATGCTATCAAATCAAAGTCTCAGAAAATCTTTATACACACAGGAAGGCCAGTATTTAATACCATATCCAAATCTGTAAATGCAGATAGCTACAAGTCCTGGAAAACGTAGTATCTATAATATCTAGTTAAATTGCCTATAGCTAAATTATTCTATTCATCCATATCCTCCTTCTTTCTCTTGCTGAATTTAATGGACATGTGTCAACTTTATATCACACTAACTATGAAACTATATATTTAAGCGCTGCACTTGCATTGCTGTGTTAGCTCTGTGGCATAGTATTTTGGGTACCATGCACCAATAATTAGTGGGCACAGGATTAATTATGGCATTTTAAGTACTATTATTAGACCAGTAGAGCCAAATAACCATAGACCTGTAAGCCCAGACATCTATTGTAAAAAATTTTGTTGAGAGGCTGCAAATAGACTGCATAAAGCACAAGTAAGAAAATTATATTATCTACAATATCTATAATATAACGGTAGATGTGTCCTGTCTGAAGCCTCTATAGACTGCGCAGGCGCGATGACAGAGACATAAGAAGACATCAGCCGCTATAGGTGAGAGGGAGGAGGACGAGGATGAAGGACTGTGGTGCCGGAGATTGCGTTATGCGGAAGAGCTGACCGCATACCGCTATCTCCGGCGCCATTACGACACGGACACATACCTCAGGCGCCATTTTGTTGTGCGCAAATTTGTCTTCAACAAAATGGTGCCAGAGATCGCGCTATGCGCAGGCGCGAACTCCGGTGCCTCACTCTTCCTCCAGACTCGCCGGAGATTGAGGACGTGCTGCATGGGAGTGGAGAAAAAGGTGAGTAGGAGTGTTTTTTATTTTTTTTTGTTGTATGGATGGGCGCACAAATACCAGGATGGGGGCACAAATACCAGGATGGTGGAGCAGGATGGGTGCAGCTCAAAACAGGATGGGGGCGCAAGATGGGGGCAGCACATAACAGGATGGGGCAGCACGATGGGGGCAGCACATAACAGGATGGGGGCGCAGGATGGGGGCAGCACATAACAGGATGGGGGAGCAGGATGAGGCACAGGATGGGGGCTGCACATAACAGGATGGGGGCAGCGCATAACAGGATAGGGGCGTAGGATGGGGGCAGCACATAACAGGATGGGGGCGCAGGATGGGGGCAGAACATAACAAGATGGGGCGCACATAACAGGATGGGGAAGCAGGATGGGAGCAGCACATAACAGGATGGGGGCAGCACATAACAGTATGGAGCGCACATAACAGGATGGGGGCGCAGAATGGGGGCAGCACATAACAGGATGGGGGTGCAGGATTGGGGCTGCACATAACAGGATGGGGAAGCGGGATGGGGGAAGCACATAGCAAGATGGTTCAGCACATAACAGGTGGAGGGCAGCACATAACAGGTGGGGGGCAGCACATAACAGGATGGGGGCAACACAGAACAGGATGGGGGCAACACAAAACAAGATGGTAGCGCAGGATGGGGGAGCATATGCCAGGATGGGAGACCATATACCAATAAAAATGCTTGCCACCCAGGCGTAGAACGGGTTCAATAGCTAGTTAGGGTATAGTCAGCATAGTAAAGTAGTATTGTGTTTGTGGTTAAAAAGAAACATCTAATAATCTGAAAACAGACAGCTCTCCCATTTTCTCCACTCTCTCCATTCTAGGTTGTTCTACAATAAGACAGCATTCGAAACAGCTTGTTTAGACACAGGTCCCTTGCAGCACACATTGTCCTTCTCATACTCTCCGCTAATCGAGCCCCCGAACCAATTTAACACCCATTTTCAGACCCAATGGGAGAGTGACCTGGGTCTCACTCTGTCAAAGGACCAGTGGCAGCGTATTTTTAACTTAATGTGCAAATCTTCTATCTACTCCTGCTTCCATGAAGCAGGATATAACTTAATATCTCAATGGTGTAGGATCCCTACTCGCCCGCATTGGTACTTCCCAGTAGCTAGCCCCATGTTTTGGAGATGTGGGAAGGAGGAGGGTAACCGGTTACGTATTTTCTGGTCCTGTAGGCTACTCGCACCTTTTTGTGGAAAATACAAGTTATACATAATATCACAGACCTGGTTCTTGTCCTTCTCCATCATTGTGACATACCATTAAAAATATGCAGAAACTCAATCCTGAGACACATGATCGTGACTGCCAGAGCTTGTATTCCCTTTCTTTGGAAAAAAACACCAACCCGAAAATCTCCTTCTGGTTTGCTAAAATGAATGAAGTGATGCTTATGGAGGAACTCACCTCGGTCATCAATAACTCCTACGAACGCTTCTATAAAACTTGGCTTTACTGGTTGGAATTCAGATCCTCTGCCGAATATCTAGCTCTAATTGGGGATAACTGAATCTGCATTTTTGGAGCCCCATCCTTACATATATTCCCCTTTCCCTACTCCTTTCCACCCTCCCACCTTCCTGCTCTCTCTTTTCTCTGTAATTCTTCTGTTTCTCTCTCTCTCTTTTTCTCTTTTTCCTTCTTCTTCTGATCTTACTCTTATGTTGATGGTAGGTCACTATGACTGTGAGATTATGTTCATGGAATCAGTATTCTGCCTTCAATACACGTTTTATGTTAATGTCCTAGACTGTGTGAGGGATTCTTGGAATTGGTAGCACAGTCTACGGTTGCTACTCTCTCATGGTGATTGTTCTTTACTTTGGCATGGTGATTGTACCTCTTTGTTTCTTTTATAAATCAATAAATAAAGATAAATTTAAAAAATTAAAGAAATAATACTCTGGAGTTGTAAAAGGAAAAATTAAGAGCACCTAAAGTGACAAATATGATGATATTAACTTCATTTATTTTTTACATTGTTCATATAACAAAAATGGTTATAGGACGTTTCTTGGAAAATCCCTTGAAAATACAAGGAGGCACTGCCTCAAAATAAAAGGTTCAATTTGCAGAGGTAAAAAATCTTCTTTACTAGAGATAATCAAATATTTTGAAATTCAAAGTCACCAGGTTTGACACATTTTTCCAGAAAATTCAATTTGCTGTGAATCACAAGAAGCCAGCACCAGCAGTAGGCTGCTGTTTTGGTGGGTCATGTGCAGATGAAACATTTAACTACTTAAAGAGGTTGTCTACTACTTTTTGATTGATGACTTACCCTTATGATAGGTCATCAATGTCTGATCAGCTGGAAGTGCTCACTTGCGGAGCTGCTCCATCTTCTGGGAGTGGCTGGGGTACTGCACATCCGCCTCCTATTCAAATCAATAGGAGGCGGATTTGTAGAACCCTACGATGGTTGCTATCAGAAGACGGCCAGCTTCGCAAGTGAGCACTTTCGGCTGGCTGACAACGATAACAGCTGATTGGTAGGGGTGCCAGGTGTCGGACTCTGACCAATCAGGCATTGATCAGACAGGATAGGTTTTCAATCAAAAAGTAGTAGACAACCTCTTTAAACAGATGTGCAAATAAAAAAATGTTTGTGACATGCACACTTTGTGGGATAGAAAGTCACAGCTAAATTTCTGTATTGTAGGGAATTTTCTTTCATATTTAAATAAAAAACAATTGTTCCCCCTTTACAAAAAGGAAAGAAAATGAAAAACTTCAGTACAGGAGATGGTGATCAGTAAACACACTGTCTCAGACTAACTGTGGCTTACTGCTGCTTGCTGCTTTCAAGTGGATTAAATATGAAGAAAGAAAATGTGTAATTGCAATTCAAATGCATCAGGATAAATGCCAACTCCACCATATCACTAATGAATGACACTGAATCTGGCACTGCTGCTGGCTCTATTGCTCTCTCTTTCCCCCTATCAACTGAATCTTTGTATTATTCATAGACTAGTGCACTCATCTTCTTCAGTGATGTAGTCTACAACATATTAGAGTCAGTTGTATTTGTCCAATGTTTTAGGATTTTCTCTTGTTATCTTTATTGCTGACCTGTGAGCTCTGATATCCATTCACTATCCTAAATCACCCATAAATGGCTGCTGTATTCCCTGCTTCGGCTTTTATACAGATTATGGGAGTCTCTCCAACTTGGTTGCACTCTATCATGTGATGAGATAGGCAGGGAACAGCCAATTTCATAAAATTCAACTTTAATTTGATTAGCATCAAATCAATTCATTCATCTCTATTCTTTTCCATTTGTACTATCTGCGGCATAGTCAACTCAGGAGTTGGTCACATCAGAAAAGTTTACATAGGTGATTTCGTAAAACAAAAAAATACTTTTGTATAGAGTTCTTGTAGGTACGTTGAACTAGTCTGTTCAATATTTGTGATTAGGAATTGGACTTTTCTCTTGCTGGCTGATTTTCTTATGCCTTATGTTTTATTTGTTTTGCCATTGTTTGGATAAATAAAAAACAAGAGTCTAAAATATACCTTTCACCATCCTCTCCTTTCCTCTGGTTTACTTTGATGCACATTTCTCTTTTTCTACTGCACTCTGTTTGTTACTATGTAGTATGTATTTTATCACTGGTTGCTTTATATTACATCTTATTTACTAGAGCCCAGAAGTTTACATTTAAACTTAAGAAGTTAAAATCCTGAAAGTTGAGTACACCTAGTGAAATGATCACTAGACAAGTCAAGTCTTGACAGATCAAACATGTAATGGCTCTGGACGGCTTATGGAACCGGGCAGGGAAGTCTGTAGAGTGCATTATGCGGAGGAGGAAGGAACTTGTGGAGATTACACATGATATTTAAGTAGATGTCGGAAGGACATGTGATTATCATGATGAGCCAGTAATAATAAGTTTGTATTAGCACAGTCCTGAAAGACCTGCACCACAATCCAGTAACATAGAACATGGACACGAATTAAAGATTTGTAGCTTATGCTAAATATATGCAGAATATGTTACTAGCAGCTTTATTTTCTGTCTCTGAAACCAATTGAGAGTTTCCTTGTCTGTGTGTTTGGTATCATTTCTTGCTGAAAAGTCCACCCTCGTTTCATCTTCATCGTCCTGGTAGATGGCAGCAGATGTTTATGAAGAATGTCTCAGCACATTTGTTCATTCATCCTTCCTTCAACTACATGAAGTTTTCCAGTGCTGTATGCTGAAAAACAGCCGCACACCATGATGTTCCCACCTCCAAACTTCACTGTTGGTATGGTTTATTTGGGGTAATATGCAGTGCCTTTTGACCTCCAAACATGATGTGTTTTATAGCAACCAAAGAGTTCAATTTTGGTCTCATCTGATCAGAAAATATTCTCCCAGTGTTTCACAGGCTTGTCTAAATGTTGTTGAGCAAACTTTAAACACACTTGAACATGCTTATGGTTCAGCAATGGAGTCTTGCGTGGTGAGCGTGCATGCAGGTCATGGATGTTGAGTGCATTACTTATAGTTTTCTTTAAAACAATTGTACCTGCTGATTCCAGGTCTTTCTGTAGCTCTCCACAGGTGGTCCTGGCTTTTGGACAACTCTTCTGATAATTATTTTTACTCCTCTGTCTGAAATCTTGTTGGGTGCACCAGGTCTTGGCTCGTTTATGGTTAAATGATGTTCTTTTCATTTCTGGATTATGGCCCCAACAGTGCTAACATGACCCCTAGCACAGGATTGAGATAACTGTAGGCCTTGTACACACATCTGTATAGTGATGCTGTACAGTAGGGGTCCTCAAACTTTTTAAACAGGGGCCAGTTCACTGTCCCTCAGACCATTGGAGGGCCGGAATTTAATTTTTTTAAAAAAAAACTATGAACAAATTACTATGCACACTGCACAGATCTTATTTTGAAGTAAAAAAAAAACAATACAAGAACAAATACAATATTTAAAATGAAGAACAAGTAAAGTTAAATCAACCAGTATTTCAATAGGCAGCATAGGTCCCCAATAGGCAGCATAGGTCCCTAATAGGCAGGTAAATGTCCCCAATAGGCAGGTAAATGTCCCCAATAGGCAGCATAGGTCCTCAATAGGCAGCATAGGTCCCCAATAGGAAGGTAAATGTCCCCAATAGGCAGCATAGGTCCTCAATAGGCAGGTAAATGTCCACAATAGGCAGCATAGGTCCTCAATAGGCAGGTAAATGTCCCCAATTGGCAGCATAGGTCCTCAATGGGCAGGTAAATGTCCTCAATAGGCAGCATACGTCCTCAATAGGCAGGTAAATGTCCCCAATAGGCAGGTAAATGTCCCCAATAGGCAGGTAAATGTCCCTAATAGGCAGCATAGGTCCTCAATGGGGAGGTAAATGTCCCCAATAGGCAGCATAGGTCCTCAATGGGCAGGTAAATGTCCCCAATAGGCAGCATAGGTCCTCAATAGGCAGGCTGTTTCCCCCTTATAATGCCCCATGCAGGCTGTTCCCCCCTTATAATGCCCCATGCAGGATGTCACCCCCCATATAATGCCCCATGCAGGATGTCCCTTTCTCCCACCATATAATGCCCCATGCAAGATATCACTCCCCTGTCTTTATAATGCCCCATGTAGAATGTCACCCCCCCATATAATGCCCCATGCAGGATGTCACCCCCCATATAATGCCCCATGCAGGATGTCACCCCCGATATAATGCCCCATGCAGGATATCACTCCCCTGTCTTTATAATGCCCAATTCAGGATGTCACCCCCCCATATAATGCCACATGCTGTATGTCACCCCCCCATATAATGCCCCAGACAGGATATCACTCCCTTATCTTTATAATGCCCCATTCAGGATGTCACCCCCCCATATAATGCCCCATGCTGGATGTCACCCCCCATATAATGCCCCATGCTGGATGTCACCCCCCCCATATAATGCCCCATGCTGGATGTCACCCCCCATATAATGCCCCGTGCAGCATGTCACCCCCCCATATAATGCCCCATTCAGGATGTCAACCCCCATATAATGCCCCATGCAGGATATCACTCCCCTGTCGTTATAATGCACCATGCAGGATATCACCCCCCTCTCTTTATAATGCCCCATGCAGCATGTCACTCCCCCATATAATGCCCCATGCAGGATGTCATCCCCCATATTATGCCCCATGCAGGATGTCACCCCTAATATTATGCCCCATGCCTCCATACATTAAAAAAAAAAAAATACTCACCTCACTTCTCACCTGCTGCCGCTGCTCGGGTCCGGACTCCAGCGTCGCCGACGTCTTCCAGCTCTGCGCTGCCTGTGATGGCTTAGGGGAGGGCGCGGTGGAAAGACGTCACCGCACCCTCTGACCTGAGACTTCACAGGGAGCGCACAGCAGGAAGACAGCGGATCTGCAGAGGCACGGGGAGAGGTAAGTATCCGGCTGCCGGGGCCCTGAGCAAGCGGGAGGGAGCGGGCGCTGACACCGCTCTCCCCCGCCCCCAGCCCGGCGGGCCGGATAAAAATCCTCCGTGGGCTGCATGTGGCCCGCGGGCCGTACTTTGAGGACCCCTGCTGTACAGATTCCAAAGAGTAAAGAGCTGTTGTATGGCACAAGTAGAAGTTTAAAGGGCCTTCCTGTATCTCATACCTCTGATTGCATATTCAAAACTGAAGCTTGCTCTGCCATGACTTGTCTTATTTCATTCCAATTGCTTTTAACTTGGTCATAGAATTCTAAACCTCCACTTACAATATAATACTTGTTGTCCCGTGCCTCTGACTATACACTGCATGTTTTCACATCTAGAAGAGCTTGCATTAAAAAAGGCAACATTTGACCTTCACCTGAAATTGTAATAAAAAACATACATATTGAACTCCTGAAACAACTATTGTTCTACCATAATCTACATATTCCAAACGCAGACAACAAAAAGTAGCCAAATCGACATTCAACAGCCATTTAATGTACATGGGGGCTTTAGGATAAACATAAAAGTTACAAAAGTTTGTGTCCTCATAGTAAACTATTAGTTTATTATAAGTGACTTCCTCATTATTTGATTAATCTGCGTCACCTGGATGCAAATATTGCAGTCAGATAGGAAGATGGTATTTTGTTTGGGTGGAAGGAATTATGTAGGTGTGTTGACTAGACATGCTAATTAAATTTAACTTCATCATTGTAAAATGAAAACATAGGGCCCAATTTATTATTAGCGAGTTTTTTTTTTTAATTCACTTTTTCTTTTTTTGTTCATAGTATTTGTTGATGTTTTGTGCCAAATTCTTCAAAATAGCGCACATGGTTCATGAATTTTGTGCGAAAATAAAAAATGCTCTTTATTTTTTTTGCCTTTACATTTTTTTATAACTTTTATAGTGCAAAAAGTAGAATGTTCCGTTAAAATGTTGCAAAATCTGCTCAAAATTTACAGACGTACATAAAATCTCTCCAAAGGGGGTACAGGATTACATTTGCACAAAAAGTTTCTGACTTTTTAAAAAGTCACAATTGATGAATCATCTGAAAGCATTTAGAAACCCAAAAATGTCACACGCGATGACAAACATGAAAAAAAACAAAGGCCAACACTTATAAATTACCGTAAGCTTTTAAATAGGTGTAAATTACAAGAAAAACATGTTGCAAATGAAAAACAGACAAAACAGTCTAAAAAAGATACAAATGCAATAATGAATTTCAATTCCCTACCATTTTCAAGATGCGTGCAAGCAGTCAGTGAATGGACAAAGGAGATATTATGTTGTTGATTTATATACAGTACTTCATATGGTATATTAAAATTTGCTACTATTGTACTTTTGTGACGTATTTGACAGTATTATAGCAGTTTTTAGCTTTTACATATAAACAGTTAGATAGCTTTTCATTATAAAATGATTATGCACGTTGAACTGTCTTATTAGGGAATTCAGAGTAAGGGCTTGTGTGGAGCCCCTGCGGGTCCAGTTGCCACAGAGGTACTGCATCTCAGCCAGAGGTGTGGTACCCCACTTTCAGGTAAGGAGGGAGCACTACCCGGGACCCAAACACTCACATCCAACACTACACCATTCCTGAGGGAAGGTCCAGATAGCTCCTAAGAGAGAGCACAGGCCTGGTCCCTGACTGGAGGGTGGAACTAAGTAGAGGAGGTGGGTGGGGGAAGTCGTTTAGGGGAGCACTGAAGGAAGAGTATAAAAGAAGGGTAGAAACATCTAGAAGGGGCGATTCCTGGTTCCAGTCCTGGGTCCAGAGCCAGTAAGTGAGGACCGTTGAGGAGTGAAGGCCCAGTCAGGGGGGCCCAGTAGGAGAGTGAGGAGAGAGGATTGGAGCAGTGAGAAGGGCTCCAGAGAGAGAAAGGATCTTAGGGGCATGGGAAGTGCGGAGTCCACCTGTGCGCCCGTGTTCACTCTGACCGTGAAGAGATCAGGTCGCAGTAGGGAACCGGCTCCAGACTAGTGAAGGACTACAAGACTCAGCTAGCAAACCGGAGGTTGCAGTATCTTCAAGTGCCGTAGTCCCCAACCACACACATTCGCTGAAAAGGTGGTCATATAGGACCAAGGGGACAGAGAGGACGTCACCCAACACTGCCCGGGGCCACTGGCTCGGGACACTGTGTGAGAGGCGCAGGGCAGAAGGGCGAGAGCCAGCGCAGAGAGATGACCTGGGAAGGTACATAAGAAGAGGGTCCCGATCAAGTGCACCCAAGTTATCTGAGAGTTGGCTGGATCACTTCCCCGGAGGACACAGGACTCGGCGGGTGGTTATAATCTGGACGTTGTAACTTGAAGCATCTCAATAACTGTGAGTAAATACTTGAAGACTGCACCCCGCTGTGTCCTTGACTTAATTGCTGCGTCACCTGCCTTGCACAACACCAACATCCTAGATCCCCTATTTAACTGCCCTGGGACCTTGCTCTATCCGTGGAGAGCTGAACCATCTCAGCTGCGTCACCAACAGCCCAAGTGGATCTGAGCAGCAGCAGCAGCCCACTATAGCTGCATACCACGGGTGGCGTCACGAACTTTAACCCAAAACTTTATTTCCCCAACTGACTTTTCATTTGGTTGACTGCCCTGGGCCACGGACCGGGTCACAGCCGCCGTGACTACCCCAAACAGAACGGTCCGGCCCGGCTACCGAGTACCCCACGGCCCCAGGGGGCGCGTCACTTGCTCCCACTTGCGATTAAATTGAACAAATTCTATCCGATTAAAAATCGGATTGCATTCATACCAATTTAATCCTATGCTTGCGTTCTCAATGGCATTTTTTTTCCTGCTCCAATCAGATCGCGATCGGAAAGAAAAGAAAATGTAGCATGCTGCTATTGCATGCGGAATTCGGATCGCACGCACCCATATAAGTCTATGAGTGCGTGTGAAACATCGCATTGCACTCAGATGTCACCCGAGTGCAGTGCGATTCACGTCGACGCCGGCAACAGAGGAGATGGAGAGATTACTTTCTCCGCCTCCTCCGCAGCTGTGCAGTGATCCTCCTGTTGTGCGAGAGGACCAAAGCATGGAGCACTGACACTCAGCTCACGCTCAAACCAGAGTAGGTGCCAAGTGTCACTAGTATCTTGCATAAGATGGGTTTCGCTAATGGGACTCCGGCCTTAAACGGGTTGTCCACTACTAGGATAACCACTTCTTAATCTAAATGTTTGGCCCCAATAAAATAAAAAAGCTTATACACACCTTCCGTGCCAAAATCATGGCTGCAGCTGATCTGACTTTCTCTTCAATGTTCAATTCGTACAAAAGAACGGCCAGTGCTGATTGGGCGCCAGGCTCACGTGATATAAGAACCGCATGAGAACCCCGGGACCGTGAGTGTCGGCACCGCTTAAACGGCGCCAGCATGGGATGTGACCATAAGCTTTTTTATTTTATCGGGGCCAAACATTTAGATCAAGAAGAGGTTGTCCTAATAGTGTCTAACATCCAGGACTGTCATAATTTCTCCAGAATATAGTCCTAAAGCTACATTCACACATCCTTATGAAATTTAAGAGTGCTGCCCAATTTTTTATATCGGACGGCACACGGGCAAATAAAGTTTCATGGATCTATTCACACATTCCTGAAAATCAAAAATGCGGGTCTGAGAACTTTGAGATTCATAGCATCTCCTATTCTGATCCGATTTGGAGGATCAGAATACAACATTCTCAATGGGTCTGTGCGCTGTCTGAGGAAAAATCGGACAGAACACCAACACTGCACAAGGGTGTGTGAATCGAGCCCAATTAATACACAGAGCCAATTGATTGAAATGAACACCAGAGATGATGGCGCTGCGGGGAGAATAAGCACTTGCTGTCATGTCCCCTTATACATTATAGCCGATCTTATATGGGCACACATTGTGATCAGCTGATTGTGAAACAACAAGACCAGTAAAACTTGAAATGGAAATTTACAAATTTGAAAATGCAAATGAAAATAGCACCAGTGATCCTTTTCTGAATTATGTAAGAGCAATAAAGAAGGGGGCTGGAGGCAGGGCAACCTAGCAGGAAGCCCCACATGACCGGGATGGGCCAGGAGGGTGCAATTTGAATCCCAATAATCGGGATTGGGTAGAGGTCAGGAAAGGCGGGCATTGGGACGGGGGTGGAGCTGGGGGAAGAGAGGTATAAGAGGGAAAAAGTGCGGGAAACGGACAGTCCAGAGGAGAAGAGCATAGGAAAAAGTAATAGAGGAACACAAAAAAAAACAAAAAAAAAACCCTTACCTTTATTTGGGACGTTTCTCTGCGGTCATGGAGTCTGTGGAGTCCCTTGTCGCTAGGTTGAGGGAGGTAGCTAGATCCAGGCGAGGAGGATGGCTCGAGGCCCAGCTGTCCGGTCTGCTGGGGAATGCTGGCGAAGAAGGATCCACGTCTGGATCAGGAAGAACCGCCAGGAGGACGCGGCCTCCCGAGAGGCTCTCCCCGGAGATGGTGGGTACGGGCAGCAGGCGCAGGCTGCGGAGCCCCTCACGGGACCCTGCGTTGGATGTTCATGATGGCGGAACCCCCCGCCAACGTGCACGCCGCGGCAGGAATCCGCCTAGCCGGCGTGCTGGCTCTCCAGGTGTCGGGTCGAGGTCCGGGAACGAGGTGCTCCGCTCCGTTGTGGTGCGACCTGCTCCGGCGGCGCGCCGCAGTACCAGAGCGCAGGCCGCGCCGGAAGCAAGGCCCGTGCTGATGACGCGCCATCCGGGGGGCGGGGCTTCCCCGGAAGTGCGGCCCACGTCACTTCCGGCCCCGGAAACTCACGACGATAACGCGCAGCCAATGAGCGGCGGGCACGCGGACACGCCCCCCGCTCCAAGATCCCGCGGCAATGCACGGAGCGGGAGATTCAAAAGGCGGAGGACCAACACTAATGCTGAGACGGCTAACCAAGGGGATACTCGCGCGGCAGGCACACCTGGCGAGGTACCTGTCGGGGTGCCTGCCAAACAGTCCAGCGGGGGAAGGATGCAGCAGAAGCACACGGGCAGGCAGCAGCAGTTCCAGGACCTCCTGCCTGGCCCAAGTCACACCATGCAGAGAGATGAGGCGGCAGGCAGCAGCATGGGGTTGCCTGGCAGTTTCTCACGGACTGTCACGGATTGGGCTAGGGAGTCTGGATCTGCTGAACAACGCGGTACATGGACGGCGGCGAGGACAGGAACAAAGATGAGTGGAGGACGAGCGGCTGGGATGTCAACACGGGCTCGGGTCCCCCCTGGTGACGTGGAGGCCAGGGGCGCGGGCCTTGAGCGCATGGAGGCGAGCGGATCGGACTTCGGTGGAGATCGAGGCGAAGCAAGGAATCGTCAGGACTCGGGGCGTACGGCTGGCAGGGACACAGCACCTGTGCAGCTTGGTGAGTATGCATCTATGTATGGTTTGTCGCCCACGGGGTCATTGGCAGTCGGGGTGGGGGATAGGCAGTCAGCGGGCCCCAGTGGGGAACATGTTGGGGGAGGTAGTGGGTCAGATGTATGCGGGATTAGGGATATGTTGGTTAACATGTCGCGCATTCTGGCCAGATTAGAAGGCGGTGGAGATAATCAAGTGGGGTCGTCACCAGCGGGGGCTTGGGTACATAGTCAAACGGTGTTGGCACAGGAGGGGAGCGCATCGGCCAGGTCAGCGGGGTTTGCAGCCGGGACACCATCTGGGGTGTCGGTGTGTGTGCAGACGGAAAAGGAGAAAGGGGATACTGTAAAACTGGATGATAGGGCAAAAGGGGAGGTTTATGTGTGTTTTGAGGGGCCATTGGGGGCGCATTTAAAAAAAGAGGTTAAGGAAAAAATTTGGCGGGATGAGTATGTGGAAATTTTTTCCCTTCTTCCGTTGGAAAAGTTTAACCTGGATAAGGGAAAAAAGGACGACAGTAAGAAAGAGGAGGAAGAAAAGCGCAGGTGGAGGTTGATTCCACAGACGTTTGTTAACTGGTTACAAGCTTTTGCAATAATGGCTAGCGTTATTGGGGAAAAGGCTCCTGATAATTGCTCGGGTTTGTTTTGCTACTTGGACGCTATTGGGGAGGCTCATAGGACTTATGGGGGTCAGGCATGGTTACGGTATGACGAGCAATTTCGTCAGAGGAAGGCAGTTCGCCCGGAGATTAGATGGGATCAAAAGGACATTGGATTGTGGCTGAAGGTTATGGCCCCTGTGAGGTATGGGCAGTCCTTTCACGGGAGCAACAGTAGTGGGAACCAATCAACAGGACATGGGGGAAACAGTCAGGGGGCACAAAGCACTAAGAAAGAGGCTGGAACTTGCTGGCAATTCAACGAGGGCCAATGCAAATATGGAAGCTCCTGTAAATTTAAACATGTGTGCTCCCATTGTAGTGGAGGCTCACACGGAGCATCGAAATGTTTTAAAAAGAGTAAGGGAAAGGCGACAGTGGGTACCGGTCAAAGGGGTGACTCCAGTGAGGGTGCACGTGATGGCCCCCTTTCTAAGTAGGTATCCAGATCAATCGAAAGCTAAGGTTATTTCGGATGGTTTTTTGGAAGGTTTTAGAATACCTCCTCCTGAGCACGAGGTCCCCTTTTCAGTAAAAAATTTGACCTCGGCCTCTCTTCATCCGGATGTGGTCAGTGTAAAATTGGCAAAGGAAGTGGTATTGGGTAGGATGGCGGGACCGTTTCAGGACTTACCTAGCAGCAAAGTGATTATTTCACCACTGGGGGTTGTGCCCAAAAAAGAGCGGAATAAGTTTCGTTTGATTCAGCATTTGTCGTACCCGAAGGGGCTCTCGGTGAACGATGGCATTGCACAAGAATTGTGTTCCGTTGAATATACTTCATTTGATGCTGCGGTGCAATGGGTACGGCGATATGGGTCAGGATCGTTGCTAGCAAAAACGGATATCGAGTCGGCTTTTCGGTTGCTGCCAGTTCACCCGGATAGTATCCCGTTGTTAGGTTGTTTTTGGAATGGGGCATATTATGTGGATAGGTGCTTGCCAATGGGTTGTGCAATTTCGTGTTCTTTGTTTGAAACGTTTAGTACATTTTTGGAATGGGTTGTGAAGGACCTGGCATCAGTTAAGTCAGTCATTCATTATTTAGATGATTTCTTGTTTATAGGCCCTCCGCAATCGTTGTTGTGTAGGAATTTATTAGGTACTATGGTGTGGGTGGCAGAGCATTTTGGCGTACCATTGGCTGAAGAGAAGACAGAAGGCCCTTGCACAACCATAAGTTTTTTGGGCATTGTAATTGATACAGAAAGGATGGAGTGTCGGTTACCGGAGGACAAATTGATTTTGCTCAAGCAGGAGGTTGATAGAGTCGGGAGGCTGCGCAAGGTGACCCTGAGGGAGTTGCAATCGCTGTTGGGGCGACTGAATTTTGCATGCAGGATTATGCCAATGGGCAGAATATTTTGTCGCAGGTTGTCAGGCGCGACAGTAGGAGTGCGGGCCCCCATCATTTTATTCGGCTAAATAGGGAACACAAGGAGGATTTAAAGGTTTGGAAGTTGTTTTTGGAAAGTTATAACGGCAGGTCATTAATCCAGCAGGAGTTCTTAAGCAGCTTTGATTGTGAGATATTTACGGATGCTGCAGGAGGTGCTGGTTATGGGGCCTACTGGAAAGGGCGGTGGAGTGTTGGAGTATGGCCGAGCGAGTGGAAGGAGAAGGGTCTTACGAAGAATTTGGCTTTTTTGGAATTGTTCCCCATTGTTGTTGCAGTTACTATTTGGGGTGAGTGTTTTGCTAACAGGAGAATTCGGTTTCATTGCGACAACATGGGAGTGGTATCTGTCATCAACAGCTTGTCTGCTTCGTCTCCGCCTGTGATTAGGCTGCTGAGGAATCTAGTTCTTTGTTGCCTTAACTTGAACGCTTGGATTACAGCGGTCCATGTTCCAGGTGTGCAAAATTCCATAGCAGATGCCTTGTCTCGTTTTCAGTGGGACCGTTTTCGGGCGCTAGCACCAGAGGCAGAGGACGTGGGACAGGAATGCCCTTTGCATTTGTGGCAGCTGGTTATGGAAGAGCAGGACGTTTAATACAGGAGTCCATCACAAGGCAGACCTGGGCATCATACGAGGCATCGTGGCGAGTATGGCAAAGTTGGTTACTGCAGTGGGGTGAGGTGGAGAGTGATGGTGATAGGGAAATGGCGGTGTTGTTTCTTGTAGGAAAGGCAGCGGAGAGCGGGTGGTCTGTTTCAAAAGTTAGTAAATTTGTTGCAGGATTGGCATTTGGTTTTAGATTACTGGGGTTAAAAGATGTTACAAAATCCTTTTTAGTGAAGCAAGCAATTAAGGGTTTTAGGAGGGGAAGTAAAGTATTAGACAAACGAAGACCGGTGACTTTTAGTATTTTAGAGCAGTTGGGTTTTGCTTTGGATAAGATCTGTTGTTCGGTTTTTGAAGCCACACTGTTTAGGTTGGCTTTTTCATGGGCGTTTTTTGGCGCACTAAGATTAGGCGAGTTGGTGGCTCCAAGTAGGAGTAAGGCTGGGGGTTTGTTTGCCGAGGACGTGAGGGGTCGGGATAGGTGCATAGAATTCTGGATTAGGGGGGGGGAGACGGATCAATTGGGCAGAGGCAAGCAAGTGGTACTGGGTGAAGTGGATGGATCGTTTATGTGTCCTAGGAGATGTTTAATGGCTTATTGGCATGTCTGGTCGGGACGTAAGGGCCCATTATTATGTCATAAAAATGGTGAGTTTTTGTCTCGTTTTCAATTTATTGCAGTGTTTAAGAAAGGGATCATAGAATTGGGCCTTAGCCCTGAGGTTTACGGTTCGCATTCTTTCAGAATCGGTGCGGCGTCAGAAGCGGATGGTTTGGGTTTAAGCAAGGAGGTGATAAAGCGCATCGGGAGGTGGAGTTCAGATCGTTATCTGTCCTATGTACGGCATTAGGTATGCAGGCTTACGTTATTATCTGGTTAAGAAGTGAGTACAATTCTTTGGTTGTCCTTTTGCAGGTGATGTCCCGTTATTAGTCTGGATTCTCGGACACTCTTTCGTTCATTGGGGGGCGCTGCGGGCGGACGCGAGGCCGAACGGTAGGCAAGTGGGTTTTAGCAGGGAGCAAGCGGTGGTTCGGTGGCTGGGTTTTCGAGGGATGGTATGGAGAAGGGTGCTCCCGGAATTCTATAGGGCGACTCGTTTGGACCGGGCGCCGGATATTTTGGTAGTGCATATGGGGGGGAATGATTTGGGGTCTCGGCCAGTTAGGGAATTGATGAGGGATATTCGGATCGATTTTTTAAGGTTGTGGACATCTTTTCCGGGGGTGTTAACGGTTTGGTCGGACATTGTACCGAGGAAGAAATGGAGGGAGGCTAGATCAATGAAGGGCATTAACAGGGCACGAGTGAAGTTAAATAGAGCCATAGCAGCATTAGTCTGTCGGAACGGGGGAGTAAGTGTCCGGCATCTTGATCTTGAGGCAGGGGTTGGAGAATTTTGGGCAAAGGATGGAGTACATCTGAACGATGTTGGAATTGATTTGTGGACTTTGGCTATACAGGAAGGGATTGAGAGGGCTATGGCGGTGTTGGGGCGCTCACAAGCCTGAGGTGGTCAGGGTTGTTCGTTTGTGGCAGGGGGTGGGGTTCTTGGAGTTGGCACAGAAGTGTCGGTGGAAAATTATTTGAATTTTATAGGCCGTGGTTTGATTAACCGGGGTGATCTGGCATATGGTTTTTTTGGGGCTCTGGACGGGGTTTTACCCTGGGAGCTTTGGTGCCCTCAAGCTGGGGATGGACGGCTGAGGGTAACACGGTAGTTCGACTTCGGTTTTTAGTTTTGCCAGATCAATCTTTAACTCCAAGAACCCTCCCTTCTTATTTATTTCATAATAATGTATATATGTTAATGTTGTTTGTTAATAAAATGGCCGCTGTGGCCAAATTTATCCAAAGAAATTACAGGTGCAGTGTTTTTATTTGTAAGTGTGGTAAGATGGGGGTGGAGGCATATGAACGGTGGAACCCGGGTTGGCCGTATACGGTCAAGAAGGGGGCTGGAGGCAGGGCAACCTAGCAGGAAGCCCCACATGACCGGGATGGGCCAGGAGGGTGCAATTTGAATCCCAATAATCGGGATTGGGTAGAGGTCAGGAAAGGCGGGCATTGGGACGGGGGTGGAGCTGGGGGAAGAGAGGTATAAGAGGGAAAAAGTGTGGGAAACGGACAGTCCAGAGGAGAAGAGCATAGGAAAAAGTACCCACCCACCCACCCTCTTTTTTCCATTGGTATTTTTTGTAGGTTATGGGTAAAAGGATGGTTTGCTTTTATCAGGGACGAATTAAAGGGGCATTTGATGTGGCATAAAGAAGAGTATTTAAACTTGTGTAAGAAGGTTTGTCGCAGTGGCTTGGCGGGGGGTGGGGTTCTTGGAGTTGGCACAGAAGTGTCGGTGGAAAATTATTTGAATTTTATAGGCCGTGGTTTGATTAACCGGGGTGATCTGGCATATGGTTTTTTTGGGGCTCTGGACGGGGTTTTACCCTGGGAGCTTTGGTGCCCTCGAGCTGGAGATGGACGGCTGAGGGTAACACGGTGGTTCGACTTCGGTTTTTAGTTTTGCCAGATCAATCTTTAACTCCAAGAACCCTCCCTTCTTATTTATTTCATAATAATGTATATATGTTAATGTTGTTTGTTAATAAAATGGCCGCTGTGGCCAAATTTATCCAAAGAAATTACAGGTGCAGTGTTTTTATTTGTAAGTGTGGTAAGATGGGGGTGGAGGCATATGAACGGTGGAACCCGGGTTGGCCGTATACGGTCATGAAAACAACACATCAAGGTTTGCAAACACAAGTAAAACCTGCTATATATTAATCTTGATGATTCAAGAGGTAGCTTTATGGTGTGGCCCTATTAATATATACTGAATCTATTATTGTCCCAGCTTTTGTAATGGGTGTGTTGGCACGAGATAATTTGTGGTAAACACATTTCACTACATAATTACATCTAATATTATAGTTTGAGCACAACATCTAGCCAACTTATTGAGCACCTGGGCAACTAGGTTGGTCTCTAGTAGTTTAGCCATATCACTAACATTTTCCTTATTACTATATCTTTCTAGTGCCTTCTTGCATCTAGTGGCAGTTTCTAGTGTGACCTTCCACACCCAACTTATTTAATGTTCCCATGGAACTACGTATGTTTTGGACTGTGGCCCTTCTGGGGAAGAATCCAGGTTTACCAAATAAGAATGTTGTTTAACCATTCTCCTTTTAACAATTTTGCTATTTTTTTTTCTCATTGGTTTTCATCAAGTGCAACTTTAGTTTCCACCTCTTTTTATATATTACTTATGTAACTGCTGCTGATGGTGGGATGATGCATAGAGGTTTCCCCATCCCAGCACAGAAGGAGATTATTAGAAAATATGAACTAGTGATGGAACCAGAAAACCAGCCAATTACATCCAAGTATTACGTAGTGAAGGAACTCATAAATTCATGTACGGAGAAAGGTGGAATGGTCAGTGGTAGCGCTAAGTGGAGAAGAAAGAAAAGAATGATAATGACAACTTGGAGTCAGAGTTAACTATAAAGCCCAGCTACAGCCATCAGCCTGTCAGGACAGATGCAAAGTATGACTGCATATAAGGAGAACCACTAGAGACATTGCTGCCTGTCTTCTCATCTATGATTGTCCGCCATGTACTCAGATATGGGTAATCTCCTGACACCAAGTTTAGTTTTTCTATGACAACTTAGGGAGAACTACCTCATTACTAGTGGGGCTGACTGATAATTCACAAAGACACTATTGGGGACCTCTGTGAGCAACACCAAGGAGAAGTGCTCTGTGAGTGATACCAAGAAGAAACTCTCTGTGAGCAACACCAAGATGGAGTGATCTGTGAGTGATACCAAGAAGAAACGCTCAGTGAGAAACACCAAGGAGGAGTGATCTGTGAGTGATACCAACGAGAAGTACTCTGTGAGCTTCACCAAGAAGGAGTGCTCTGTAAGTGACACCAAGAAGGGGCACTCTGTGGGTGACACCAAGAAGAAACGCTCTGTGAGCAACACAAGAAGGAGCACTCTGTGAGTGATACCAATGAGAAGTGCTCTATGAGCTTCACCAAGGAGGAGCACTCTGTTAGCTTCACCAAGGAGGAGTGCTCTGTGAGCTTCACCAAGGAGTGCTCTGTGAGTGGCACCGAGGAGGAACACATTTTTATAGACTGGTGCTGCCCTCATTAATCGCAGACTCTGTGTGGACCAGCCCATATGTTGTACAATTACACCATATCTAAGCTAGCTAACGGTACCAGAGCTGTTTGTTGGCTGATCTCAGCCTTCAGAATAAGTAACTAGTTAGGTAGATAAGTTTCTACTAGTGTGAGTCCCATGCACATGGTTTGAAAGTTGGGTATGGCAATTTTGATGTTTTGTGTTAAACCACGCTGTAATAAGACTATGCTGTGAATACTAGTTGTTATATGACTGTTATTACCAAAGTGAATCTGCTTTTCAGTAATTAAATTATTTTTCATTTTACTCATTTCGCTCATTTGCTCATTCTGTTGTGCGTCTGGCCTACAAGTTATGCCTAATTGTTGCTATGGTAATAAAAGCCATTCCCTTTCTCTATACCTATCTGTAGCTTTATTGTGTCATTACCACTTATTGAGTGTTGGTCAGTCACTGGTTACCTGAGTGTTCCCTGGTAGAAGAAACACCGCTATCCACCCTTCTAGCAAGACTCAGGTTGAGGCACTGTGCAGATGAAAAGTGACATTATCTAAACAACCACAGACACTGAGGTACACAGGAGTTACACTTAGGATAGACAACTTGCAAAGGTTTGGTTCAAGGGCCACAGCAGTCAGCAGGAAGTTTCTCTTAACTGCAATACCAAAGTCCACATGTACAGACATGATAGGAGGTGGAGAAAGTCCATAAAGAAGAGGGTGTTTGGCACCACTGGTATGAGTGTGTGCGGACAGACCTTATAAAGTGACAGAGAAACTTATTTTAGAGGTGAGTGAAAAGTAGGCCTGTATTCCAGAAGCCAAAGAGCAAACCAGTGGTCTGCCTGGGGGAAAAAAGTGAATAATGGAGAATCACACATTGATGTCCTAAGGATGTGTATTTAAAAAAATGCTTTTCAAGACCAGTGCAGGAAGAGAGAGCAGAACATTGTGCGCTTTCATAATTGATAAAGAGTTCTTGTAAGCAGCAGTTTACTTCCACCATGAAGGTAAATGGAAAAGAAATCTGTTGTAGCACAAACAGTACAAAAGTAAGTGATGGAAAGCAATTAGAGAAAAAGGTTGGGCGTTTTGTTCCCTGTGGAAGCCAAACACCAAAACGCGCATCGGGGTCACTATCCATGTCTTTGTCAGGTAGTATATCGGGCATCATATTGTTCTATACTGTTACTTGAGGTTAGCGCAGTGGGGAATTTTCCATTACACTATGTAATACTATTATGCTCTATTATCACCGTGTCCTTTTCTATAATGGCTGCTGATTGCTCTCCATAGGTTTTATTTATAATACTTACTGCTTAGTTCACTTCTATCTATGTTGGGACTATATTTACACTAGTTGTTTCTTACCACTTATTGTTTTGAGTATTGAAGGTTGATTACCCCTTGATTATTGTCTAATTAGCTTTATACTACTTTACTCAATTACCTCAATAATGTATATGCATTTTATATAGTCCATCGGGTTTTGGATATATTCGTTTATATGTTATCTCTCATACTGAAGAATTATGAATAATCTTGCATTTGATGGTGTTCTGACTAATAGCTTTCTTTGACTCCCAAAGTTTTTTGCTTCTTTTTATTTTTGCTCTTATTGCTTTATACTTTCTGCACGAACATGGCACTTTGTTGCTATTTTCCCTTTTATTATTCCTAATTGGAATTTGTTTGATGTTTCTAATTGATTATCTAAATAAAGATTGTTACCTTTTTAATATGCTGTGTCCAGTTCTCTCTCTATAAATGTTTTGGAGAGGCAGTCAAAGCCCAGACATTAATCCAATTGAGAATCTGTGGTCAGACTTGAACACTGCTGTTCACCAGAGGAAACCATCTAACTTGAAGAAGCTGGAGCAGTTTTGCCTTGAGGAATAGACAAAAATCTCAGTGGCAAGATGTGCAAAACTTATAGAGACTTATCTTTATATGAACTGAAGCAAACCCTCAAAAAAACAGTGAAATTCCAGGTTGTGAAGTAGCAAAACACGAAAAATGCCAAGGGGGTGAATACTTTCGCAAGCCACTGCATGTATGGATGCATGCAGGCATAGACATTCACTTTAATGACCACAATATATAGATCGCAGGTGATGTCGAAACACTGTTTATAACCTACAACAAAGTCCAATGAAACAGTCACACTTCCAAAACAACCATACATAAAAAGTATGGGGCACTTAGCTGAACAGTTTGTTCTCATGGTGTTTGTACAGTGTCCATTTTAGGACATGATTAGATATCAAAGTCAAACATCAGAATAATGTGACTTTGACATGTGACTTTTACATCTGTCCTTGATATGTGACTTTGACATCTGACTTTGATAAGTGACTTTGATATGTGACTTTGACAAAGGACTTTGATAAGTGACTTTGACATCTGACTTTGATATGTGACTATGACATCTGACTTTTACAACTGATAATAATAATAATCATCATAATAATAATAATAATAAGTCACTGTTTGCTTCTGGGGCTTGAACCCAAAATTCTATGTTTAGAAGCCACTTACCATTGAGCTATACACTCAGTTGATTAAATCAGTTTTTCTTGGCTTATGAGATCAACCATGAAAATACTCAGGGTGTCTAAAAGTCATTGTGATTCTGATTCTGAATTTTAATTTGGCTTGGAGGACGTCTGTATGTGACGCGCCCCTGGGCCTGTGTCGCGCAGCGTTGCGCACGCGGGAGCTTACCCGGAGCCGGATCTGTAGAGGGTTGTAGTCTCGTGGCGGTGATCCGGTCCGTGCCCAGGGGGTCAGACTAAGTGGCGCTGTATCAGCGGTAGATGTTGGACGAATAAGCCACCCGTTGAGTACAGCTAAGGAGCTGCTGCTGCAGGGCAGACCGCTGAGGCCGGTGGTAGGATTGTGCAGCGTGATAGTATAACCCCCAACGGGAGGGGTATGGCCTCAGGGCAGCCGACGTGGATGATGGAGGTAGCAGGAACCACTCGGAGACGGTACGGTGTAGTTCAGGGTCTTTACTGGTGACAAAGATAGACCCTCCCGGAGTACTGGCTAGCGATTGGGGCCTGGTCAGTCCTTGAGCAGATGGAATCTCCCCTGGCCAGGCGGAGTTGTAGGCCTCCCAAACTAACGATACTCTTCTGGCTACCCTGCTAGAGGCGGGTATAAGTAGCCCACGTCCCTGAGTGTACCGTGTGGTGCTCACCCGTATGGCCGGTGACTCGGGGCCTTCTAGTAGCTTTCGCTCCACGACGGCGGTGCTGGTCCCACGCGTGTGACCGTGCCTTCGGGTTTCTGGGCCAGAGGACCTGCAATCCCCTGCCGGTCGGTTTCTGCTGCTGGATAGGAGTTAGTCCCCACAGCCTCGGACTCCGGGTCCGGTGATAACTTCTCAGTCAGGGCGAGCTCTGCAGCTGCCAGCCCCTGACTCCTTGTAGCACTGCTCCCACAGAGCTCCTGTTGTTTCTTCCTATGCTGCTTCTCTTCTCTACTTCTTCTCTACTCACTAACCCTGCCTCAGCCCTAGGTTTATATAGGGGAAGTTCTTCCCCTCCCAGGACTGGGCAGGAGGTGTGGCATGCTTAGGATCCCTGACCAAGAGACCTCCCACCTGCTCTCAGACGTAATATCTCTATCACTGTGGCAACCAGACCCCTGGGGTGTCACATTCCCCCCTAGTGAAATTTAGTACTCCGGGACTAAACATATTTTTAGAAAAACATAACAAGGTATAAACAATAATAATACAATAAGAAAAACACATAAAGATGGTTACGGCGTGTCCGCAACCGGGTGCAGTTTTGAAGAAAACAAAGGTGTCCATTTCACCAAAACAGGGAGACGTAACCAGGTAGGGGTCTGTCCTGCCCCGAGTCCTTATCAGTCTTTTAGTCCATCCTGGGTTACGCTCCAACTAATTGTACAAGGATTCCCGGTAAATCCACCAAGGACTCCTAAAAATAACTAGAAACACATAATTATTTACAAGCAACAAGAAAAACAGGTAACCACAAATAAAACAATTTATACATTTCAAATCCTCCAACGTGCGGGTAACTGGCCTCTAGTGGCCCTAGTGGACCTACGGAGCTGACTGTCTAGCCCTGAACTACAGGGTGTAGGAGCTGTCAAGGGTAAACTGGGCAGCTGTCTACCGGCTCTTTGGCTCACTAGGGGTACGGCAGGCTCACTATAAGCAGAGGGTTGATCCTCCTGTTCTGCTTGTGTGGAGTCTTCTGCCTCCTGGACCGGCTGTTCTTCCAGCTCTACCTGTTGCTCCGTAGGTGCTTGGGATGCTGGTTGGAGGAAGGTGATTACGGGTACCACAACTGCGCCATTGACTTGAGTCCAAGACCGAGGGAAGTCTCCGAGCACAGTACTAACCATGTCTTCCCTTTCCTCTACGGGTCGAGGGTCTTCTTGTTCCTCTTCAGGGTTCCGTAGCTGTTCGGGACACTTCTTCAGGTGATCCCGGGATACAATGGTTGTGGTTTCCCCTCCGTCTTTACTGATGGTACAGACCTTTGGGTTGTCGTGGCTTGAGGGCAGTACGATGTACGGGTCCTTCTCCCACTGGTCGTCCAACTTGTGGAGCCGCCTTTTCCTCTTCAAGACCTGCTCTCCGGGTACCAGGGGAACAGCGGGAGCATACTGGTTGTAAGTTTTCTCTTGTCTTTCCCTAGCTTGACAGAGACTTCGCTCCACGCTCTCCTGTACTTTCCGGTACTGCTGCTGCCTCTCTGTGTCCCAGTCTGCTTCTGGTGAAGTGTCCTCGGGTGTCAGGACTCCCATCTCCAGGTCAACAGGTAGCTTACCAGGCCTTGCCCTCATCAGGTAAGCCGGGGTACAGTTGGTGGAACCTACCGGGATGTGGTTGTATAGGTCCACCAGATCGGGCAGCTTCTCAGGCCACAGACTGCGTTCTTCCAGGGGCAACGTTTTCAGAAGATCCATTACCACCTGGTTCATTTTCTCACAAAGTCCATTAGTTTGCGGATGATAGGGTGTCGTCCTTATCTTCTGGCAGCCATACAGATTGCAGAATTCCTGGAAGACCTCCGCTTCAAAGGCAGGTCCCTGGTCCGTCAGCACTTGGTCCGGGTACCCGTGTGGACGGCAGAAGTGCTGCTGGAAGGCTCTAGCTGCTGTTCGAGCTGTTAAGTCCTTGACGGGGACGACAACCAAGAACCGGGAGTAGTGATCCACGATGGTTAGTGCGTAAACGTAGCCACTTCTGCTTGGGGTCAGTTTTACATGATCCAAGGCTACCAGTTCCAACGGCTGCCGGGTGACGATGGACTGCAGGGGAGTCTTCTGGCTGGCACGGTCCTTCCTTCTTAGGTTGCACGGGCCACAGTCTCTGCACCACCTCTCGATGGTTCCCCTCATGCCTACCCAGTGGAACCGCCCGCGCAGCAGGAACTCCAGCTTCTTCCATCCGAAGTGTCCAGCCCCGTCGTGGTATGCCTCCATCACCATGGCTGCGTCTCTCCGTGGCACCACTACTTGCCAGATTAGTTCATGCGTCCGGGAGTTAACCATTCTGCGGCACAACTTCCCCTTGTAAAGGAACAGTCGACTCTTCTCAGCCCACAGTTGCTTGGCTTCCTCCGGAGCGTCTGGGTCAAGGCGAGCCTCTGGCCGAGTCAGCATCTCCTTCACCAGTCGGACGGCAGGGTCACTGTCTTGCGTTTCCTCCCAGTTGTAGTGAGGCAAGGGGTTAAACATAGCGGCTTGCTTACTCCTTACCCGATGGGAATACTGGATAGTCCCATGACGGTGGAACGCGGGGAGTTCAACTTCTTCCAGTCCCTCTGGATCTTCTCCTACGTCCGGTAGGTTTGGCATCCTGGACAGGGCGTCCGCGTTGGTATTGGAGCGTCCTGCCCGGTATTTGATTGTGAACTCGTAGTTGGACAGACGGGCCATCCATCTCTGCTCTAGGGCACCGAGTCTTGCCGTGTCCAGGTGTGTCAACGGGTTGTTATCCGTGTACACGGTGAACCGGGAAGAAGCGAGGTAGTGCTTAAAGCGTTCGGTGACTGCCCACACCACTGCCAGGAACTCTAGCTTAAATGAGCTGTAATTCTCAGGGTTTCTCTCGGTGGGTCGCAGTTTTCGGCTGGCGTAAGCGATTACTCGTTCTTTCCCCTGCTGGATCTGGGACAGCACGGCTCCTAGCCCGATGTTACTTGCGTCGGTGTAGAGGATAAAGGGCTGGCTGTAATCAGGGTACGCCAGGATTTCATCCCCCGTGAGGGCCATCTTCAGCTGGCGGAAGGACTCTTCTTCTAACTTCTCCCATCTGAAGGGTGGCTTCTGGTTCTTGGCCTTCCGGGACTGGCCTATCAGGAGGTCCTGCATAGGAGCTGCCTTTTTGGTGAAACCGGGGATGAATCTGCGGTAATAGCCTACCAACCCGAGGAACTGCCGCACTTCCTTTACACTGGAGGGACTTGGCCATTCCTTAATTGCGGTGATCTTATCAGGGTCGGGAGCCACTCCATCAGCGCTCACCACGTGTCCCAGGTACTGCACCTTTGGTTTCAGGAGGTGACACTTGGAGGGTTTCACCTTTAGGCCATAGCTTGCCAGAGCTTCGAATACTTCCGCCAGGTGTTTCAGGTGGTCCTCATACGTCTTGGAATATACGATGACATCGTCCAGGTACAACAAGACCGTCTCGAAGTTTCTGTGGCCCAGACAGCACTCCATTAATCGTTGGAAGGTTCCTGGTGCGTTGCAGAGTCCGAACGGCATGCAGGTAAACTCGCTAAGTCCCATCGGGGTGGTGAATGCGGTCTTCTCCCGGTCCGCCTCTGCTACAGGAACCTGCCAGTACCCACTAGTGAGATCCAAGGTAGAGAAGAAGTTAGCAGATCTTAAAGCAGCCAAAGACTCCTCTATCCTTGGTAAGGGGTACGCATCCTTGTGTGTGATACGGTTGATTTTCCGGTAACCTACACACATCCTCATGGTGTTGTCTTTCTTTTTGACTAAGACTAGTGGAGCTGCCCAGGGGCTACAGCTATCCCTGATCACCCCAGCCTCCTTCATGTCTCTAAGCATCCCCTTGGCGTGTTGGTAGTGTGCAGGGGGTACGGGTCGATACCTCTCTTTTATGGGAGGATGGTCTCCCGTGGGGATGTGGTGTTCTACCCCCTTGACTCGCCCGAAGTCTAACGGGTGTTTACTAAACACTCTCTCGTACTCTTGAACCACCCGATAGACTCCCTGTTTCTGGTGTGAGGGAGTGGAGTCAGTACCCAAATGTAGTTGCTGACACCAGTCCTCCATTGTTTTCTTAGAGCCGTTACCTTCCTCCGGGGAAGATGGAGGCAAGGGTTCTACGGACTGTATGGAATCTTGATTGATGGTATACAATTTGGCTAGCGTGGCATACCGGGGCAGGTACACTTCCCTCTTCCCGATATTTATTATGCGAACGGGCACCCTCCCATGGCGTACATTGACCACCCCCCGTGCTGTCAAAATGGTGGGCCTACTGTCTGAGTAAACTGGTTCTACCATTGCCTGGTAATCTCTACCTCTCAGACCAATAGCTGCCCGGCACCAAATCATCATTTCACTTTTCGGGGGGCATGGCAATAGGGAAAGGGTCACACATTCGCACGCTACCAATCTCACCACCGGAGAGTTCTAGCTGTTGCCGTCGCATCAGTGCCCGGATCTCTTTCTGGAGCACTCGCTGCTGGCCGGAGCTGGCGTTCTTGGCAACCTGCTGTAAAAGGAAAATCACCTCTGCAAGACAATTTTCAATTACATTAGTTCCTAGAGTTATCTTTGGGTGACTCTCGTGTTTGTCAATGTCTACAATGATCAGTCCCTGTGCTGCCAATTCGACTCTACCGATTTTAATGGTCACCTCTTTAAATCCAATCTGTGGCACGGGCTGACCATTGCTGGCGATGATACTCAAGTCGTCGTCAGGGTAGCGGGTGATATCCGAGTCATTCCAGTACTGCTTGAAGAGCACGTACGGGATGGTGGTGACCTGTCACCCGGTGTCCAGTAGGGCACTCATAGGAATGCCATCCAGTACCACGGGTAAGACTGGACGTCCTCCCACATATTTGTCGCGCCAGTTCGATGGGCCTGGTGATCTTTTTCCTGGGGGTTGGCCCTCTACTCCAGGTTGTGCCAGTTTAAAGGACAGTACCTTGCCATATGTCCGGGTTGATTGCAGCGGCGGCAGATGGGTCGTCCGTCCTCGTTGTATCGGTCGCTGGGTCTTCCTCTGGCCGGTGGGGTCCTCCTTGGTCGACGCCACGGGATGTCCTCCGGTCCGGATGCCAGCTGGATCTTCCCTGGAGTGGAAACCTGTAAAGACTGCACAGTTCAGGTTAGCGCAGCAACGCTTTTAGCTAGCTCTTGGACCTGATGGTGCAGGTCTGGAGCCGGGTCATTGTTCAAAGCCTGCGCATCAGCTCCCACAGGCCCTGCCGACAAGGGCGCCGCCTCCTGGTGGTAAGTGGTAGTGGGGCGTCTGTGGGTCACAACGCCACCTGGTGCCGGTTCTCGAAGCACCCGGATGGCTCTGTCCTTGAACTGTGCAAATCCCAGATGAGGGTCCTGTAAGGCCATTGCCCGCAACTGGGTTCGGTGGGCATTGCAATATAAACCCTCTATAAATTGTTCAGTCAACAACCTGTCCTCGTCTCCCACGCCGTCAGGGTCGGTCTGCTTAATGGCTCTCAGGGCCTCTTGTAGGTTCAGGGCATAGTCCCTTATACTCTCATGTGCCCGCTGTTTGCACCCGTAGAATCTAAGCTTGATCTCGGCTGAGGTGCGGGTATCAAAGGTGTCCCTCAGCCGGGTTAGTATCCCTGCGACAGTCCTCCCCCCAGGTGGCCAGGACTTTACCTCCCTTTGGGCTGCCCCGGTTAATTGGGCCACCAGGATGCTCACTTTTTGCTCCTCTGTGAGGGGGTACACCTGGAAGAGGCTATCCAGCTTTTCTCTAAAGTCATGCAGGGTATGTGACTCCCCTGAGTACTGGGGTAGCCAGGCTGCCCCCGGGATATAGGGCATGGTGAAAGGCATGACCGCAACAGCGGTGGCGCTGGCGGGGGTTGAAGCGGTGAAGCTCTCCTCCGTATCCGACATCCTTCTCCCCCCTAGTGGACCGTGGCCTACCTTGCGATGATCCTCTTCCATAGGCCGCGGCTCCGCAGTGGATCGTCAGGGTTGAGGACCTTCCGTCGCGCTCCTGTGACGTCGGCGTCTGCTGGGCTCCTTCCAGGACCTTACGCAACGTCCGGACGTGAGGCGGGGCTTCAGTTCTCGCGCGCTTTCGGAGTCCACGCCCCTCTTCTTCCCGCGCGGCATCCTCAAGATGGCGTCCAATGGCGGGAAAACTCCACGTGTGGCGGGAAGAAGGCTGAAGATGGCGCCGGATGGCGGGAAAACTCCACCGATGGCGGGAAGGAAGCGGAAGATGGCGCCGGATGGCGGGAATCTTCACCACAGGTAAGTTTGAACAGTCTTTTTCAGGCACGCAGTACCCGGTGGTTGCGGGCACGAGATCCTGCCGACTACGCCAAAAGTTGACGCGCCCCTGGGCCTGTGTCGCGCAGCGTTGCGCACGCGGGAGCTTACCCGGAGCCGGATCTGTTGAGGGTTGTAGTCTCGTGGCGGTGATCCGGTCCGTGCCCAGGGGGTCAGACTAAGTGGCGCTGTATCAGCGGTAGATGTTGGACGACTACGCCACCCGTTGAGTACAGCTAAGGAGCTGCTGCTGCAGGGCAGACCGCTGAGGCCGGTGGTAGGATTGTGCAGCGTGATAGTATAACCCCCAACGGGAGGGGTATGGCCTCAGGGCAGCCGACGTGGATGATGGAGGTAGCAGGAACCACTCGGAGACGGTACGGTGTAGTTCAGGGTCTTTACTGGTGACAATGATAGACCCTCCCGGAGTACTGGCTAGCAATTGGGGCCTGGTCAGTCCTTGAGCAGATAGGATCTCCCCTGGCCAGGCGGAGTTGTAGGCCTCCCAAACTAACGATACTCTTCTGGCTACCCTGCTAGAGGCGGGTATAAGTAGCCCACGTCCCTGAGTGTACCGTGTGGTGCTCACCCGTATGGCCGGTGACTCTGGGCCTTCTAGTAGCTTTCGCTCCACGACGGCGGTGCTGGTCCCACGCGTGTGACCGTGCCTTCGGGTTTCTGGGCCAGAGGACCTGCAATCCCCTGCCGGTCGGTTTCTTCTGCTGGATAGGAGTTAGTCCCCACAGCCTCGGACTCCGGGTCCGGTGATAACTTCTCAGTCAGGGCGAGCTCTGCAGCTGCCAGCCCCTGACTCCTTGTAGCACTGCTCCCACAGAGCTCCTGTTGTTTCTTCCTATGCTGCTTCTCTTCTCTACTTCTTCTCTACTCACTAACCCTGCCTCAGCCCTAGGTTTATATAGGGGAAGTTCTTCCCCTCCCAGGGCTGGGCAGGAGGTGTGGCATGCATAGGATCCCTGACCAAGAGACCTCCCACCTGCTCTCAGACGTAATATCTCTATCACTGTGGCAACCAGACCCCTGGGGTGTCACATATGAAAGTCCCAATGAGTTTCAGACAGGTTTGCTCTGAAAATCACATAACCAAATAGAATGCCTAGGGATCTTCCACTGAGTGTATAGCTTAATGGTAAGTGCACTGGCTTCTATACATAGAGTTTTGGGTTAAAGTCCCAGCAGCAAACAATGACTTTTTTATGATTATTATCAGTTGTAAAAGTCACGTGTCAAAGTCACATATCAAATTCACATGTCAAAGTCACATATCTTTGACATGTGACTGACTTGTGACTTTGACATGTGACTTTTACAACTGATAATAATAATAATAAAAAAAATCACTGTTCGCTGCTGGGACTTGAACTCAAAACTCTATGTCTAGAAGCCAGTGCACTTACCATTGAGCTATATACTCAGTGGAAGATCCCTAGGCATTCTATTTGGTTATGTGATTTTCAGAGCAAACCTGTCTGAAACTCATTGGGGCTTTCATACAGACCTCATCCAAGCCAAATTCAAATGATGTGTGACTTTGATGTGTGAGTCTGATATCTGACTTTCTTCAAACATCAGAATCAGAATCACAATGACTTTTAGACACCCTGATCATGGTTGATCTCATAAGCCAAGAAAAACTGCTTTTAGCAATTGAGTGTATAGCTCCATGGTAAGTGCACTAGCTTCTAAACATAGTGTTTTGGGTTCAAGTCCCAGCAGCGAACAGTGATTCATTATTATTATCATCAGTTGTAAAATTCAGATGTCAAAGTCAGTTCTCAGACAGGGTATTTAGCCTCAAACTGGCATTATTCTGATGTTTGACTTTGATATCTGATCATGTCTTACAATGGACACTGTATGTTTGTTTCTTAGATGTTTAGTCCAAAACCAGGCATAGCACCAACAGATCGACATCACTATTATAAGTAGAGTCAGATCTTAATCAACCTGTATATATTTGTAATTGATAGTTAATCAAATTTACTAACTTACAGATGGGTCTACAAGCTCCCATTTGGACACCATGTAATCATCTCAGGGATAAATACATATACTAATATAGTTTATGGCCTATTGCTTATCTGATTTATACAGTTTAATATGTGCTAAACAGTGTTAATTGGAAAATTAGGTAATAACAGCTCTAATAGGGTTAAGATTTGAAATATGAATATTGCGTACATCATGTTGTCTTTAACAAGTATAGTCCATTGTCTGTTATGGCAATGTAGCATCCAAAAAAAATTGTTACTGTTTGCTATTCAGCACTTCTGATCTTTAAGTGTTTACCAATGAGAAAACTGTTGAGCTATAATAATTCAGGATAAGCCCACGTTACCTCACACATAGTACATGACACATTCTCCCCATTATGTGCTGTGCTATTATGTTGCCTTTCCAGGAAGGTGTTCCACACTATGAATCTGATGACAGATCACAGCTAGTTCTTTACAAGTTCTGAAGAAGTAGGATCTCATTTGTGTGTTTGTGTATTAAATAACTTTGACTAACACTACTTTATAAATCAGATTTGTTATCTCTGTTGGATACTATTGAGGATTGTGGCTTATATGCCTGAAGACACCTATGTTGACTTAGACTTTTCCAAACAAGTACATTTCAGTAGAAATGTACTAGTACGCAATCAAAAATAGATTACTATAACGCCCAACTTAAAAAGATAAGATAGAATGACAAATACTATGGCACGGGTATTTTTATGTTATTCTAAGCCAGTATTCACCCATCACAGTATGGTGCCTACACGCCAAGCATCCCACTTTCCTGTGTGTCCTGCTACTCTGATGAGCTTGCTCCTGTTGTCAGTCACATGATCTGAGAATATCGCATGACTTTGCGTATAGCTCCCATCAATCCCAGATCCAGCGGGACTGTCCCGATGTCCCGGCAGGTCAGGGCTTCGCCCCGACTTCCACACACTCTCTATGGCCACAGCCCCACTATCTGTATTTGGTCAGTATTCGGTCAGTATTTTTTCTCAGGAGTGGGAGCCAAGACCAGGAGTGGGTGATAAATGTAGAATTGGTGACTTGTTTCTGTTATACCTTTTCTCTGATTGTACCTCGCCAGGTTTTGTCTCCCACTCCTGAGAAAAAGTACTGACCGAATACTGATAGTGGGGCCGTGGCCTATGTGCGATGTCGTCTACGCTCCATAGCACCTCATCGGAGGGCATGGCCAGAATCTCTCTCTTAATACACACACTTACAATAAATCAAATATACTATTCTAATCTTGAGATCTGGTCTCCCTGGAAATCAAACCCACAATCTGTATCATTGCAGGCAGCAGCTAAAGCAACGAGCCACAGTCTACACTGACAATGACATGAGGATTTTCTATGCTTGAAGCTGCATTGCAACCTCTGAACCCACATACAGATTATACTGATACATAAAGATACATCTGTGTATAGCAGTGTATTTCTATGTACCTGTTTTGTAGAGGGGAAAAAAAAGTCAGATTTTTTTCTTCCTGTAAAATTACTAAAAAATAATAATAAAAAAATTACAATAATGGCATTTTTAACATGCTTTTTTTAAAAAATAATAAACATCACAAATCAGTAAATAATCTGGACAAAATTGGTGTCCTTGTAATCGAAATAACCCGCAAAACACAATGATCAGATTATTTATGGTGACCAGTAAATGGGGCAAAAAATGGCATAATTGGATTTTTTTCTCTCCATTAAACCCATAAAAAATGTAATAAAAATGTAACACTGAGGCCTTGTCTCCCGTAACCTAAATACAGCTTTTTTTTTAAACTGTTTTTTTTCTGCATGTGTCTGCACCACTGAACGCAATAACAATTTCTGATAATTGCATGTTTGCTGCATTTTTTTATGCATTTTCCACCCTATTTGCTGCGCTTTCGGTGCAGATGTGAAGCAGCATTTTTAATGCTTTGTTTAACAGAACAGAAAAGCTTTAATTCTGCACTTAAAATTGCAATGGCATTTTTTTTACATGGATGTGTTTTCATGAAAATTGCGCTCCGTGTGCGTCTGAAGACGCTGCTGAACTGTGCAGTTTTGGTGCTTTTTTTCTCTAGAGGTTTCTATGTGGAGCCTAAAAAATGCATGTAAATATCTGCAGTTACTTTTTTAAGTGCAGAATCAAAGTTTTTCAGTGCTATAAAAAGCACATAAAAAAGCTTACAATCTGCACCAAAAGCCCATCAAAAAAGGAGAAAAAGGCATAAAAAATACAATAACCAGAGAAGATTGGTATTGTGTAGTTTGGTGTTGGTACCTACAGAAAAACAAAAAGAGAAACACTATTTAGGCAATGTGTGAACACGGCCTTATAGACACAAAAAGCCAGATGTCATATAGTAAAGTTAACATGAAAATAAGAACCTTCTGGCTGCTATGACTAAAAAACAAAGAGACAAATCCATAGGTCTCCACTGGAGATGAGCATGACGCACAGGTGATGTCACACCAGACCTGGGGGGGGCGCTAGAAGGTAAGAGATTTGCAGACCTCCCATCCAGCCGCCAGGTAGCACTGACCTGGACGCTGGACCGAAGTCCCATGAATCACACCGCTCATCTCTACTCCTAAACGTCCTGGACACAGTGCACAGTCCTGAATTTCGGTCCACACCCTGCAGTCTCAGGCGTTTGCTGAATGTCCCTTACTGCTACCGCCCCTCTCACATCTCCTCCTGCCAGGGTAGAAAGAAACGGTAAATGGGTGTGGCTTGGATGTGGCTAGGGGCGTGGCCAAAATTTGCTGCATGATTAACCCTTTTCTCTCTCTCTTCTAAAACTTGGGAGGTATGCTTTAAGTCCTCGCAGGTCCTTCAGTCTCTACCCAAAAGGAATGGTAAAGAAGGAATTTGATGGCTGCCTGCTCCACCATTGTTATTAAACTGTATCTTTGTTCTGAGGATGCAGATACAGTTGAGGTCAGGACATACTCCCAACCTTATGGGACAGCTTACCAAATTCTGAACTGCCCTGCTGAATCCTGGGAAGTTGGGAAGTATGGATTACGTCAGAATAAACTATGGAAATAAATTTTAAAGCAGAGAGGAATGAGAGTGGCATGGGCCCCCTGGCAGTGATAGTCATGTCTCTACCCCCATAGTTGTTTTTTTAAAGAGTTATTCCTATCGTCATGTACATCGATACTGTCAGATTGCACTTGTAAAAAAAAGCATTTTTGCAATTTACTGGCTATTAAAATTTGCAGATCATTCTTCTGATATTAATACTTTTATTTTGGACACAGCTCGTTGCCTAGGAAACCAACCACTGCTGCTGTCAAGCTTATAAATACTGCACTGAAGCTGGCTGAAATTAGGAGGTCACATTACTCTCCAGTGATCCCAGCCAGCTTCGAAACAGTGCTTACGAGCTCATTAGAAAAGAGCTTGTAAGTAGTGCGCATGTTCTACTGTCTAGAGCAGTGGTGGTCGGTCTCCAAGGCAACAAGCGGTAAACAAAAGAAAAGTGTTAATATCCCCAAAACTAATAAGCAGTGAATTGCAAAACTGCTTGCATTTACAAGCACTATCCAACAATATTCATTTATAAAGATAGGAATAACCCTTTAAGACTTTGAGCAGCAGTTACCTTATATCGAGCAAAACATAAATGCATCTGGCTCAGGGGCTTTTTTTCCCATGGACCCTTGGCCTCTACCCCAATTTCAAAACTTTATTTGACAGGGACACTAAAATTTGCAGGTTCTTAAATATCATTACATACGTGCATATGAGCTGTTGGCTGTGAGCAGTAACCTAATCATAGAAAAAGTTAAAGAAGTTGTCCACTACTTTATAATATCCCCCCGAGGCCCCTAAGACTTTTTGTAAATACCTTCTGTTGCTGCTTCTGCCTGTGAGCGGCGCTATCACTGGCCGATCACAGGCATCACGTGACCCCGCGCTGATGTCACGACAAGTGAGGCATGACTCAGCGCTGGGGTCCCCGCAGTGGCTGCTGGGTTGTGGGCAGGGTTACCCCCCCGGTCACACCCAGCATCCACAGCGCACTTTCCCAATGAATAGGGAGAGGCAGAGCGCGCGGTGGATGCCGATGCCGGGTGTGACACGGGGGGGGGGGGTAACCCCGCCCACAGCCTGGCATCCACCATGGAACCAGGAAGACAAAGACCCCCGGCTGCTGCCAGCACTTGTCGTGACGTCAGCGGATGTCAGAGCCGGCAGCAGCCGGGGTCACGTGATGCCTGTGAGTGGCCAATGATAGCGCCACTCACAGGCATTATCTGCAACGGAAGGTATTTACAAAAAGTCTTAGGGGCCCCAGGGGGATACATTGGGGGGGGTATTATAAAGTAGTAGACAACCCCTTTAAGCAAGTTATCTTTCCTTGGAGATAAAGAGTGTTACTATTCATGACTATATAAAGAGCACTAAATATTGCACTAGAAGACTATTCTTTTGGAAAAATCAATTTCTGATTTTGCAACCCTTACATTTACTCAAAGAAACTGAAAGATTCAGCTTCTATCACTGTTTGCTTATAATGGAGAAAATAGAAGATCCAGCAATCAAAGAATTTCCAAATAAACATCACTTAAGTTTTTCTATGTTGCAGTAAAAACGTAACAACAGAACAGGATCCTCTGATCACGCCAGCATATTTCAGTAATTAAACCTTAGTCATGGCTGAGAGCAAACTCCCAGACACCCCCATACCCTTTTACAATGCTGTTATAATGAAACTAATGATTCACAATGAAGGTGGGATACAGCGAAAGAGGGCCTGTCACCAGGTCCAAAGTGGCACGTTTTTTCTCTTATTTTATACCCGCTGATCCTCTGAGTATTCCAAGTTTTTTTCAATTCACCTCATGATTCCAGAGATATGGGCCTTTTTACTTAGCTCTAATTTTTTTAGTTTTAGTTTATACTTAGGGGGCATGACTCACAAGACTCTTTAGGGGCTTGTCTTTAAACTGCTTTATATTATTACCCCCGCCCCCTTGGTAAAGACCATAATAACTAGCACGAAATAAAAAGGCCCATATCTCCGGAATCATGTGGCGAATTAAAAACCAAGCAAACTGGATATATCAGGGGATCAGTTCTCTGGAACCAAATAGCAGATTTAAAAAAAAAAAACATAAAAAAACACAGGAGGAGCAGTGGAATTAAAATAAGAACAAAAATTGGCCACTTTTCATCTAGAAACAGGTCCTCTTTAAAACCATATATGCAAAAGTCATTTATAAATGTCAACGAACAATGGATATTTTTTTCAGATTAAGAAATATATATGCTTGATAACATTTTTAGATTTTAGCAGCAAAACAAACTGATTTTATTCCACTGTTAAGGCATACAATGGCTTGTGAAAGTATTCACTCCCCTGCCCCCTTTTGGCTTTTTACCTATTTTGTTACATTACAACCTGTGTTTAAATATTTCTGTAATCCTATTTGTGTGTGATGCATCAGCACTAAATAATCTAAGCTGGTGAAATGAGAAAAATATAGGCATAAATTAAATTTATGGGATCAGATAACTAAAAAATGCCATGTACATATGTATTCACCCGTTTTGCAAAGAAGCCTCTAAAAATTTCTGGTGCAAAAAATTCCCTTCATAAGTCACATGCTTGGTGAACGGAAGTCCCCTTGTGTGCAATCTAAGTGTCCCATGGTCTGTCAATATATACATACCTTTTCTGAAAGGCCACAGAGGCTGCAACACCATTAAGCAAGAGGCACATTTTGAGTTTGCCAAAAGACATGTGGAAGATGCTCCAAATGTGTGGAGGAAGGTGCTGTGGTCAAATGAGGCCAAATTTGAACTTTTTGGCCACCAAGGTAAACGCTATGTCTAGTGCCAACCAACATAGTTCATCACCAAAAGAACCCCATCCCCACAGTGAAATATAATGGTGATAGCATCATGCATTGGGGATGTTTTTCGGCAGCAGTGACAGGGCAAATGGTCAAAGTCGAGGGGAAAATGGATCTTGCGCAATACAGGGATATTCTTGAGCAAAACCTTTTTCAGTCTGTCAGTGATTTGAGACTGGGACAGAGGTTCTCCTTCCAATAAGACCATGTCCCAAAGCGTACTACTAAAGCAACACTCGAGTGGCTTAAGGGGAAGCGTGTTTTGAAGTGGCCTAGTCAAAGCCCAAACATTAATCCAAACCCTCAAAAGAACTGTGAAATTCCAGGCTATGAGGTAGCAAAACACAAAAAATGCCTGGGGGGGATGCACCCATACTGCATCCAGCACATGCCAAGCACTGACTGCCCATAGTCCTCTCCACCGCCCACCCATGTGGAATCAAGAGGTCACAGGACCACCCTCCCTAGCAGATGAACACCCAGCCACACTACCATACTGCCATACCCATGTCCAGGGTGGTATACATTTTCTATCCCACTGAACCTCAAATTAATATTATCCCCATTGTGTTGTTGCTTGAAATCGCGAGAGAACATCGCAACATTAAGAGTATTAGGGTTGCTCACATAACTCTCATTTTTACCTACATTTAAGGCATTCGATATGCAACCCACATATTTTAGATGACACATTGTACATGTGGCAATCTATAGCATGAACCCCCCAACTATTGGAAAAAGAAACTAAGTCCTTCCCTATTTGTATACTTATTGCATTCACATTTATAGAAGCCAGTATATGACAAACAAGATTGTTTGTTCAGACGAAAGTCGGTGATCGCCTAGATACTATTTAAGTACCTGGACTTAGAATTTCTCTTAACTATGTGTACTGATACAAAATGGGCTAAGATTTAGTCATGATACACTTTACTTCAGGAAACTGATGTATGCTCTCACAAATGTCACATCCTGTTTGGATTCACTTCAACCTTTATCAGGAGTTTATTCTTTAATGAGATCACTCTGTATTAAATTTCACACTCTATTTCTAGCCTCATCAAATAATGCTCTTAGACATTCCTAAGTATTTCCGACTTTACTTCAAAATTGCTATCATTGGTGTCATCACGTCTTAATCTTACTTCTTCACAATAAGGGATACTTTATTTGACATGCTTTGGAAGACAATATGTGGCTGAGAGAGTTTCTAGACACCTCTTTTCTGTATTGAGATACCACAAATGACAATTGGCTTGACAATTCAATGTCCAAGAAAGAAATTCATTACTCTAAGTACTGTAAGTATTCAAGTAACATTTCAAAAGCTTAACGCCTAAAGCCTGGGGTATAGATGAATACAATGACAAAATCATATGAGGCAAACTCATGATCCTCATACCAACAGAGCTTATCCATGACATACAAAACGTTTTTGCTATCCCTTTAGTAACTGGGTGTTTGCAGGACCAAATGTTGTAGACAATGATCCAGCTAAGCCCCCAAACGTACATTGTGGCAACCTGTCCCCACAACGATAGGCCTGAAAGTGAGAAACAAATTCTTGTGTACTTTTGAATAAGTAGGAAAATTGTGACAAGATAGTCTGCAATTTTTGTGGTAATAACACCCAGAGACATAACTGTTTGAAGTAGATTCCCAAGGTGCACTGAGAATTCTGCTGTGGGTTCCTATTTTATTTTACGGTAAGCATTAGTATGACTTAATAGGTCCATATTTAGGTGTTTTTTTTATAAAGACCCGAATCCAAAATAGCCACTAAACCACCTTAGTCTCCTTCCTTTATCAATAGGTCTTCTTTGTTCCCGAGTTCCTCTAAATTTACTTTCTCAGATGTAGTTAGTTTACTAATGAAATTACATGTACCCACAGTAACAACTGATAAAAAAGGAACCTGTCAACAGTTTTGTCATATAACAACTAAAATGGTGACCTTAATACGCACCAGTGCTGCATTCCATAAATGCTTATATAACACCCTGACTCCCCAAAAACCTTTTTAAGTTCTCCCGCGCTTTACGGAAATCGGGTCGGTCCGGTCCAATGGATGTGCTTTCAGCCTCTCCATCTCTCCCCCCGGCTGCTGCTCACCGTACTCCTTCTTTGATTGACATGGAGGACGGCTTGCGTCATCCACATTGCCGGGCGAAATCTTGCGCCTGCGCATTATGCTTTGCCCTACTGCGGGCAGAACCGAAAACATAAGTGTGCATGTGCCCACAGTAGGGCAAAGCATAATGCGGAGGCGAGAGCAGTGATTCAAGATTTCGCCCAGCAACGTGGATGACACGAGCCATCCTCCACGTCAATTAAAGAAGGAGGATGGTGAGCACCAGCCGGGGGGGGACAGAGAGGCCCGAAACCATGCCCATCGCATCGGATCGACCTGATTTCAATACAGCGTGGGAGATTTTTGGGGGAGTCACAGGGGGTGTCAGGGTGTTATATAAGCATTTATGGAATGCAGCACTGGCGCTGAATAAGGTCATAGTTTTAGTTGTTATATGACAAAACTGGTGACCGGTTCCCTTTAACTAACTTCTCCACCACCAGTCCCTGAAATCCATCCATGGCTAAAGGCCAAGTAGCCACAACGCAGAAATCAGGATTACTCCTGGAGATGGACAAATGTAACTCATTATTGCTCTGCATAGATTCACATTGTAAACTCTGTAATAAAAGAAAATGTCTCTGGTCTTCAATACTAGTATAAAGCACACAGTTAGAAATCACAATTATCATCCATAGTATTGCTTGTATCTACAGTGTTAGCATTCTGTCCAAAGTCCATAGTAGCACTACCGCCCTGTCCACATCAACATTTGTCTCCAAGTCACATGATTTAAAGTGTTTTTTGACTGCAAAGTTCCTTGCCAACCTGTTAACATCTAGAATTGTCCTAAATAAATCAGTCTGTGATTACGATAAAATATATGGTAACTAGATAAATTACAATACTCTCCTTTATTTCTTTCTGGTCCACCATTTTTTGGAATTGTGCTATGCTTCTATTCAGACAATCACTTGTTGACTTACTGAAGGAGTCTGTGTGACCTGATAAGATGAGATGAAGGAATCTGATAGATTATCCGATGTATGTGTAGCACCCTGAGGATTCGGCTGCTACAGGGGTATTGCACCTCAACCCAGAGGTGTGATATTCCACTCCCGGGTAAGGAAGGAGTGTGAAACTGAGCTCGGTAGGCTGCATGCACTACACACATCCCATTTCCGAGGAGCAGACCGACGGTACTCCCACTTAGAAATGTGCAGGTACGACCGAGTCTGTTCCTGGCTGGAGTGGGAGGGGGGTGGTACATCCCAAGTAGTGTAGGGGCAGATAGGGGGAGCAGCCTGGGTAAAGATAGGAGCTCATTGGGTGCTGGTCACCTGAGCTCACACATAGAGGGTGTATATAAGGTGGGCACCAACTAAGAACAGGGTCAGTTGCAGAGAGAAAGTCAGCGAGCAGAGGAGAAGAGAGACCCAGAGTGAGAGAGGAGCAAGAGAGACCCAGAGGGGGAAACAGAAGAAAAGGACTCCAAGAACCCAACTTAAATCCCCGGGTGAAGAGTTGGCACAGGGTACCGGAACCCAAGCTGGTGGGGGCAAAAACACACCCCAGCCAGAGACCGGAGACCGTGGGCAGCGTTTGCCACGGTCACCCACCACATCCACCACGAAGGCATACCACGTGGAGGGTCAGGGAACCCAAGGCCAAGGGTCTCCCAACAGAAGGCCCGAGGGAGCTGGACCTGGGTGGATCAATAGTGGGGACGGCCAGAGAAAGGACAGAAGGAGAGCTCAGGGTCACGCTCCGGACTTATTTGGGAGTTGGCTGGATCCAGAACCTGGTGGACGCAGCACGGCTCGGGAGGTCACTCGAAGCTGGAGTGACCGGAACATCAGCAGTGAGTAAACATCCTAAACTGCATAACCCGACTCTGTCTCTGATTGCCGTCTACACTGCATCACCACAACTCCCATCCTCTGCACCTGATCCCCCTGAGGCTATACCCCACCCGTTGGGGGTTATATCACCAAAGCTGCACCTACACCACCAGCCTTAGCGGACCCTGCTGCAGCGGCGGCCACAGTGACCGCAACACAACGGGTGGCGTAGTCGACATTAAGAACTTAGTAACATCTGTAGGACTGCCACATACAACTGAGTTTGACACCCTGGGCACGGACCGGGTCACAGCCACTCGGAAGACTACAACCCCCATCTGATCCGGCTCCGGGTATTCCCCTAAAGAATATGGCCCAGGGGGCGCGTCAACTTTGGCGTAGTCGGCAGGATTACGTGCCCGCAACACCCGGGTACTGCGTGCCTGAAGAAAAGATCGCGTTTACCTCAAAAAGAAGTCTCCTGCCGGTTCCGGAGGGTCCCCGCCATCGGACTCCATCACAGATCGATTCCCGCCGGGTGTCCGCCATTAACAACTTTTTCCCGCCATCTGCAGAGTTTCCCGCCACTGGGAAGCGGTTCCCGCCATTTCCAAGGATTTCCCGCCTTGCCAGAGCGGACGCCATTATGGGCGTGCCAGAGGGTGGCGAGAGGCCACCTCCCATCGTGGGCCAGGACCGAAAATGGCGCCAAAAGTGGAAACCGCCCCCACCAACAGAGACTGTGATGCTAGAGGTGTCTGTCAGCGTGAAAGAACCGCCCCTGGAGCTGACAGTCACCCAGTGGCCCCGGGACCGCCCTCGAAGTGGGAGGAGACGAAAGGAGAGAACAAAGATGGGTGCCGCCTGGAGCAGTCTGGAGCGAGCGCACCCGGAGGCAGGAAGCCTGGAGAAGAGTAGCAGAGAAGCTCACCCGGAGATGGCGAGAGAGCAGAGCAGCACCGGCCCGCTGGCCAGGAGCCTGCTGGAAGAAGAGCAGAGCAGCACCGACCCGTTGGTCAGGAGCCTGCTGGAAACCACGACCCCACTAGGCCTAGTGGAGGTCCTTGCACAGCTCCCCCGAGACCGGGAGTGTGCACAGACTGCCCTGGAGGGCCTCGCACGGAGGATGGCCCGGGTACAGCGAGAGACATTGGCGGAGTGGAGCCGAGAGATGGCCCAGCAAACCAAGACCCGGAGCACGCCAGCCAAGATGAGGAGACAGACCGCCTCTGAGGATGGCGCGGGAGGACCCAAGGCCGGAGACGGCGCCGAGAAGGGAGCCGAACGCATGGAGGCAGGTAAAGGGGACGTCTATACCCCAAACCGGGACACCGCTTACCTGCCCCAGCTCCCCGTCGCAGAGCCCGAAAGTCCCCCTGCTGTGCCTGAAAACGCCATGTCACCGACGCAGACTAGGCCCCAACCGGAAGCCGCCGCCGCGACCCCTGTGACGCCATGCGCACCGACCCCGAGCGTGGCAAAACAGGAAGTAACACCAGCCTGGTTGCAGGGCCTAGAATTTCCGGGCGTCGCATCACCAACAGCGCCCCCTACCTCCGCGGAGCCTCCGGCCTGGCCGCAAGGCCAGGTAGCCCAGGGCGCCGCCGTCCTAACGGTGCCCTTCACCTTCCAGGTGCCCCAGGCCTGGCCGCAAGGCCTGGGCAACCCGGGCGCCACCACCACCGCGCCCGCACCCGTAAAACCAAGGGTGCCGCGTCTGGGAGAGGACTTGTTTGCCCAGCACACGTGGCCGGACGGGCAGCCTTTCATCTGGCCCCAGAAATATTATGAACTGGAGCACCAGAGGAGAGTTGGGGCCATGTGTGCACCCCTGATTCCGGCTCCGAAGCCCGTGATAAGGATCTCGCCCCCGCTTGAAGAGACCCAATTTGAGTGGGACCCCACCGGAGAAGACCTAATGGGGTTCACTCAGGAAACCAGGGCAGCTGCAGCGGAGCGTGCTGAGTGCTGCCGACAGCAGCTCGAGGAGTTTGCGAGGGAGCGGAGAGAGAGGCGGGTCCGGGAACAACAGGCCCAAATAAGGAGCACCGAGCAGAAGAGCCGAACCAGGAGGGACCCCCGTGCAGCGCACAGTCCCCGCACCACCGGGACTGTAATTAAGTTCAATATGCAGCATGGGTGGGGCTTCATCAGAGACCACAACACCCCCGGCAACGTCTTTGTCACGCGCAGAGATGTGGAGTCCCATCTGCCGGAGGGGCACAGAGGTCGTGACCTTTATATCGGGGACGAGGTCACCTTTACCCGGCACAAGTGTGCCAAAGGACCTTACGCCCTCCATGTGCATCGCCTGACAGAGGAGGAGCTGCGATGTGAGGAGGAAGAGCAAGAGGATCCGGACGGGTCTGAAGCTGAGATCCCCAAAGAAGGAGCAGTAGGAAGACGTTGTTGAGTACAGCGGAGCAGGTGCTGTAAATAGTTACCCGATCGGGGTATAAAGAAACTGTTATTGCTAATATAGTCCCCGTTGGGACCAGCTGAGTGAACTGTTTACCCGTTTACCTTAATCCCACAGGCTGAGGACTGTGAGCAGCCATTCCCTTTCCCTCCTTAACTGGCCGAGGACTGAGAGCGGCCATATCCCTGTATATAGTTGCGCGTCCTAAAGCGCCCCCTACCGGTTTTATAGGAAAATCATTTTTCTAGAAAGACTGTCGCACTTTGCCCGGTCAACAGTTGCCCAGTGACCGAAGGAGGAACAAGAGACGACGAGAATGTTTATTATAAAAAGTTTTATTGATGCTGCTAATTTATATGATGTTTTATATGTTTTATATGTTTATGAAAAAAAAAAATGTATGTTTGTGGTGTTGTTTATGTCTTACAGCCCGAGGACGTGCTGTGATTTACCAGGGGGGAATGTAGCACCCTGAGGATTCGGCTGCTACAGGGGTATTGCACCTCAACCCAGAGGTGTGATATTCCACTCCCGGGTAAGGAAGGAGTGTGAAACTGAGCTCGGTAGGCTGCATGCACTACACACATCCCATTTCCGAGGAGCAGACCGACGGTACTCCCACTTAGAAATGTGCAGGTACGACCGAGTCTGTTCCTGGCTGGAGTGGGAGGGGGGTGGTACATCCCAAGTAGTGTAGGGGCAGATAGGGGGAGCAGCCTGGGTAAAGATAGGAGCTCATTGGGTGCTGGTCACCTGAGCTCACACATAGAGGGTGTATATAAGGTGGGCACCAACTAAGAACAGGGTCAGTTGCAGAGAGAAAGTCAGCGAGCAGAGGAGAAGAGAGACCCAGAGTGAGAGAGGAGAAAGAGAGACCCAGAGGGGGAAACAGAAGAAAAGGACTCCAAGAACCCAACTTAAATCCCCGGGTGAAGAGTCGGCACAGGGTACCGGAACCCAAGCTGGTGGGGGCAAAAACACACCCCAGCCAGAGACCGGAGGCCGTGGGCAGCGTTTGCCACGGTCACCCACCACATCCACCACGAAGGCATACCACGTGGAGGGTCAGGGAACCCAAGGCCAAGGGTCTCCCAACAGAAGGCCCGAGGGAGCTGGACCTGGGTGGATCAATAGTGGGGACGGCCAGAGAAAGGACAGAAGGAGAGCTCAGGGTCACGCTCCGGACTTATTTGGGAGTTGGCTGGATCCAGAACCTGGTGGACGCAGCACGGCTCGGGAGGTCACTCGAAGCTGGAGTGACCAGAACATCAGCAGTGAGTAAACATCCTAAACTGCATAACCCGACTCTGTCTCTGATTGCCGTCTACACTGCATCACCACAACCCCCATCCTCTGCACCTGATCCCCCTGAGGCTATACCCCACCCGTTGGGGGTTATACCATCAATAGCTGCACCTACACCATCAGCCTCAGCGGACCCTGCTGCAGCGGCGGCCATAGTGACCGCAATACAACGGGTGGCGTAGTCGACATTAAGAACTTAGTAACATCTGTAGGACTGCCACATACAACTCAGTTTGACACCCTGGGCACGGACCGGGTCACAGCCACTCGGAAGACTACAACTCCCATCTGATCCGGCTCCGGATATTTCCCCTAAAGAATATGGCCCAGGGGGCGCGTCATATGCAACATAGTATTTTATGTGTCACCCAAGCAAACAATTTGAGCATGTTTTTTATCATTTCTCTGCAATTTAATGTCAGATTTTGGGGTAAAGGTACCCTCTTCTTTTTTTCTTCCAGACATATATACGCATTTTGTTGGTAATATGTTACGCCCCGAAGGAACTTCATCCTTTTGGTATCAATGATAGTATCTTCTAGTTCAACTAAATTTTGACTGATTTTATCATCCAAATTTTTAAATGTTCTTATGTTGTGATTTATAAAGTGACAATGATGTTTAAAAGGTTTTAATCTCTGAGTCGAATATCCATTGTTCAAGAGTATTAATAATCAAGTCCATCAATTTAATGGAACACTCTGATAATGTATTGCTCCATTTATCCAGAAAATCGTGTGCATATGCAAAAGTAGGAATCTTTTTATTGCAAAGACCCCAAGGTATCATCGTTGAGTCCCGCCACACTCTCAGGTCCTTTGCTAGGAGTACTGTATAATTGCATCCTTAAAGTTTTTAAATCTTGAGATTCCGGAGCTTTTAATACCTCAGTTTCAAACAAATGACCTGCCCTAGTAAAGCGTCCTTTGCCATCATCAATATTTTTCAGGCATAAAGCCTGCCCCGATATCTCTACAGGCTCCATGTAAAGTGTTGTACTCGTATTTAAATATGTTATTAACAACTAATCAAATTGCTATGGTAGATGCACAACAAAAAATAAGCTAAAATCTTATGTTTGCTTTTTTGTGATTTTTATAAACATGTTGCCAAAGAAAGGGGAAGGTACAAGACAGTAAATACATTATACTGTATAAATCAGTTGTGCTGGAAGGTTTGTATTCACACTAAGTAAAACCTAACTCAAGAATTATACCATATTGTAATGCTCAATGAAATGCCAAGTGAACACTACCAAAATGATCTAACATTGATCATTTCCAAATCAAAGCAATTAACCTTCCTCTGGATCAATAAGGGTACACAAGGCTCCTCCTTTTATTTTCTCCGATCATGCTACTGATTAAGCGTGGAGGTTATGTGTTGTTTCTGTATAAATTATTTCACAAACACTATTAGGACACCAATACCTTACTCCTACTAGAAATATTATGAGATCCCATTCATCTTCTTTGAAGGCTTTCTATAACATTTTGGACTGCATTAGCAGGAATTTTTGCCTATTCATCCAGAAGAGTATTTGTGAAGTGAATAGTAGATTCATATGTACCATTGACATATAGATGGATGGTGTTAGTGGTTATAGTTCATAAGAGCTGATAGCGTGGCAGATATACCTCATTAGGATGGACAGTGAGGTGGTTGGAGTTCATAAGGGGGACATTGTGGCAGTTGTAGTTCATAAGGGGGCAAAATGGGAGTTGTAGAACGTCTGAGGGGATGGTATGGATGCAATATTTTATAGTAGAGGACAGTATGGTGGATATGGTTCATAAAAAGAGAGGACAGTGTGGTGGTTGTAGTTCATAAGAGGGATGGTATGGTGGTTTTAGTCCATAAATGGGGATGGTGTTGTGAGTGTAATTCATGGGGTGGGTTGGTGAGGAGGCAATATTTTATAGAAATGTACAATAAGAGGGATAATGTAGGGTAATGTTTTGTATAGGGAACACAGTGAGGGGCAATAATTTTTTTCAGGGGCACAGCATAGACAGATATTTTTTCAGGGTTCATTATAATGCCACTGTTATTTTTAAGGGCATTGAGTCAGGATTTGCTACACAAGGCTGGAGAAGAGAAAAGTCTGCAGAGACAAACAGTGGATCTGAAAATTCACTTTTATGTCTTTACCAGATGGAGAAAAAAGGAATGAGAATGACTCTAATCAGAGAAGAAATCACTTGTAAGGTACCTGGATGTAAATGCTTATATGTGATATGGGTGTAATCAGTACTGTGGTCCCTGTATGGTTTGAAATGTGATGATGGCTGGTAACAACTGAATTGGCATAAAAATGGATAAACAAAATTGTAGAAGTGCATTATAGTTTGCACTACAGGCTTATACATTACAAAAGTTAATATTAATAGCAGCTCTGTAAAAGTATACGCAAAACTATCAAACCACTGATGTTAGCATAAGACGTGTACACAATAGTTAGTCATATGGTGCAATAGAAATACTAACCCATAAATGTTTACTTCTGCTGGAAGGGTGACCAACATATCAGAGAGTGGTGAAGGTTTGCGCCATTAACTGGCTGTTCCTTTAACATCAAGTCGAACCAACCCTTGATGAAAGTTTGCTTCGAAATGCGCATCCAGGCTCATGTCGTTCCAACAGGGGGAAATATTTATGGATAAGCATTTCTATTGCTTGGTATAGACTAACTTTTTATCCTACCATTGGTGCTTTGATAATTTTGGGTAATTTATGTATTTGGAAGTCGCCTTGCTACACTCATCAGAAGAGCTTTAAACTAGAACAATGTGGGAAGGGAAGCAAAAGGCCAGAAAAAGCCATACAGCTGACAAATACTATTGAGATCTCTGCTACTGGAAGTGGAAAGGAAGAACAAAGACAAAACAATTTAAATAATAAAAATATGGGAGGAAGAGAAACCAATCACAAACTAAAATGTTTTTATACAAATGCACAAAGCATGGGCAACAAACAAGGAGAATTAGAACTACTAATGCAGGAAAAGGAATATGATGTCATTGGAATCACTGAAACTTGGTGGGACGATACACATGATTGGAATACAAGGCTAAAAGGATACAACTTATTTGCAAGAAACAGACTTGATAAACGAGGAGGAGGTGTCGCATTGTATGTTAGAAAAGCGTATATCTGCACAGAGATTGAAGCTTCAGAGACTGGGAGTTCTGTGGAAACTGTTTGGGTAAGAATACAAGGAGAGAACAACGGAAAGGACACCATTGTAGGCATTTACTACAGGCCACCTGGGCAAGCTGAAGATATGGATGAACTCTTTATGTATCAAATGACCAAGTTCTCCAAAAAATATGACGTAGTGGTCATGGGAGATTTCAACTATCCAGACATTTGTTGGGAATCTCTCTCAAGTAAAACTAACAGGTCAAGCAAATTCTTATCCTCTCTTGCTGACAACTTTATCTTCCAAAAGGTAGGGGAGAAAACAAGGGGATCTGCTACTTTGGATCTAATCCTTATAAACAGGGAGGAAATGGTTGAGGAGGTAAAGGTGGCTGGGACCCTAGGAGGCAGCGATCATGCTATTATAGAATTTTGGATAACTAGAGGAGGAAGACATGTGAAGACTCAAACTTCAAGGTTAGATTTTAGAAAGGCAGATTTTAAGAGACTCAGAAAGAGAATAGGAGGGATACAATGGCTGGATGTCCTTAAGGACAAAAATGTCCAGGAAGGATGGGAAATTTTTAAAAATGAGATTCTCAAAGCACAATCGTTAACAATCCCGAAAAGTAGGAAGAATGGGAAGCATTTAAGGAAACCAGGATGGATGAACACAGAACTTAAACACATGCTAAAAAGAAAGAAAGAAATGTTTATTAAATGGAAAGAGGGAGGCATATCTAAAGAAGATTATAATGCAGTCTGCAGATCCTGCAGGGCACGTATCAGGGTAGTTAAAGCTGACAATGAATTAAGGCTTGCAAGAGATGTCAAAAGCAATAAAAAAAGGATTTTGGGGGTATGTCAAAAGTAAAAGAAAAGTCAAAGATGCTATAGGATTTTTACAGGATGAAAATGGAGAAATGGTAAGAGAGGATGTTGAGAAGGCCGAACTTTTTAATTCCTATTTTGCATCTGTTTTCTCTCAGAAAGAAAATGTAACATCAACTGATCTTCACTGTCCTTTTAAAGGAATAGAGGAATCCAAGTTATCTGTAAACAGAAAGATTGTGAGGGAATATTTAGCTAACATAAATGAGTTCAAGTCTCCAGGTCCAGATGAATTACACCCCAGAGTACTGAAGGAGATCGTAGAAGAAATTTTAGAACCACTCTCCATAATCTTTGAAAATTCTTGGAGAACAGGAGAAGTCCCAGAAGACTGGAGAAGAGCAAATGTTGTTCCTATCTTCAAAAAGGGGAAGAAGGTGGACCCAGGGAACTATAGGCCGGTGAGTCTGACTTCTATACCAGGAAAGATCTTTGAACAAATTATTAAACAACATGTATGTAAGTACATGGATAAGAATGAAGTGATTAACCAGAGTCAGCATGGGTTTGTAACTAACAAGTCATGTCAGACTAACTTAATTTCCTTCTATGACAGAATCACTGACTGGGTGGATCAGGGAAATGCTGTAGATATAGTATATCTTGACTTCAGCAAAGCATTTGACAAAGTATCTCACACCATCCTTATTGAAAAAATGACCAAGTATGCAATGGACCAGGCAACTGTTAGGTGGATTCATAACTGGCTTAGTGATCGGACTCAAAGGGTGGTTGTAAATGACTTCACATCCAGCTGGATGAATGTCTCAAGTGGGGTACCACAGGGCTCCATCCTGGGACCTGTATTGTTCAACATCTTTATCAATGATTTAGATGAAGGAATTGAGGGTAAACTGATTAAATTTGCTGATGACACAAAGCTAGGAGGGATAGCTAATACTAGAGAAGAGAGAGAGAGGATTCAAAAAGACCTAAATAAACTGGAGCAGTGGGCAGCAACCAACAGAATGGTTTTTAACAGGGAAAAATGCAAAGTACTACATCTGGGCAATAAAAATGAAAAAAGCATATACAGAATGGGAGGAATAGAGCTAAGCAACAGTACATGTGAAAAAGACTTAGGTATACTAATAGATCATAGACTGAACATGAGTCAACAGTGTGATGCAGCAGCAAAAAAGGCAAATACAATTCTGGGATGTATTAACAGAAGCATACAGTCTAGATCACGTGAAGTCATTATCGGTCTTTACTCCTCTTTGGTCAGACCTCATCTGGAATACTGTGTACAGTTTTGGGCACCACATTTTAAAAAAGACATAGACAAACTGGAGCAAGTTCAGAGAAGAGCGACCAGAATGGTGACTGGTCTGCAAACCATGTCCTATGAGGAACGGTTGCAGGATTTGGGAATGTTTAGCTTGCAAAAAAGAAGACTGAGAGGAGACTTAATAGCTGTCTACAAATATGTCAAGGGCTGTCACATTGTAGAAGGATCATCTTTATTCTCATTTGCACAAGGAAAGACTAGAAGCAATGGGATGAAACTAAATGGGAAGAGACACAGATTAGATATTAGAAAAAACTTTTTGACAGTTAGGGTGATTAATGAGTGGAACAGGCTGCCACGAGAGGTGGTGAGTTCCCCTTCAATGGACGTCTTCAAACAGAGGCTGGACAGACATCTGTCTGAGATGATCTAGTGAATCCTGCTTTGAGCAGGGGGTTGGACCAGATGACCCAGGAGGTCCCTTCCAACTCTACCATTCTATGATTCTATGTACCTTTTTTAGAGTTGATGTTTATAAATATATATAAGCCTGTTGGTAGATACTGCATTTATAATTTAATTGCTCAAGCTACAATCAACTTTTATGATTTTGTTTATCCATTTCTATGGCTAGGTGCTTTATTTTATACACCTATGACAATGGGACTGAGATAAAAGCGGAATTCAGCGAGTGAGTAAGTGATGTTTCTCCAGACTTTTGTCCATAGAGTGTACTTATAAGAAAGTATACAGTGGCAAGACAGTGGTCCAAAAATAAAAAAAAAGGATCATTGTCTTGCACAAGCAAGAGAAAGGATACAAAAAGATAGCAAAGGCAATTATGTAAATTATTCTAATAAACTTAATTTACAATGGGGGTTGACTAATTTTGATTGCAACTGTTTATATACATGCACATATCTGGGTCCTATAGTCTTATTTTTGGTTTGGTTTACTTTTACGTCAGAGCTGGTCAAAGTACATGATCCCAAAAGACGTTCCTGCTACTTGTCTGAAATACAAAGTCACCAAGGCTTCCAGACCAATGCCTAAAAACATACTTATAGCCTGAACCTCAAAGCTTTATATTAATAGGAAAGTTATTGGACAATTAATACCATCTGTTCGATTATTCACAATCTTGAGAACCACATTGTGAAACAGAACAGCCCATTTACACCTTAATCAAACTAATATATGTACAGACCATGAAAAAGACCCAATGGGCTGCAAATTTTGTAACCTTTCAAAGGCAGCTAGAAAATCACATATGAAAGATCTGCGATGGACCCAAAGTAAAGAATACACAAGGTCAAACCAACACCAAATTCAGAAACATCCACTATACATTTCCAGGAATAACTATTGTTCAAACCCTGTATCAGCTGAAGTGAATATTAAATCCAGATTGATTGGAGTAAAGTTGTAATGATGCATTTACACCTAATGATTATGCATTGTTAAGATGCAAGAATATTCAAAAGTGACTTTTTAGATACAAGGATGTAATAAGGTAAAACCCTAAATAGACAATGTGATGATTATACTCAAAAAAAGTAAACAAAAAAAGTCTATACATGATAGACTTACTTTGTAATTATTTTGGCACATATGCTATCAGGCTACAGTGTTGAAGGACAGGTCCTTACCTTCAGCAGGTCAGAGATGAAGTGACAGTACCAGTGCTGAGCAGTGTATATTTGTGAAGTGCTACCTTATTCTGAGAGTGAGCCAATTATTCCAGCCCTTCCTGATTGTTTTAAGCTGCAGAAGTTCCCGAAAAGTAACTTGGGCTGAGAGCTAAGAAGTTGTGGACCAACAGGTTCTATATAATTGACACTCCCAGAAGAGCAGTGACAGGATGTCTTGCCTGTGTGCATCTAAAAGCACTGTATCAAGGAAAGTGTCACTAGTGAAACCAACACCCACAGGCTGGACGATTACTGTAATCTGTAATACCTGCCTAGTGGGGGGTTCTTGATTTTCCACAAAGTACGAACTCAAAGTACAAGGAGCAGGGGGGAGAGGTAAGAGGTAAGAAGATGATGTTATGCACATTAATTGGCTAAATGATTTTCAAATCTTAATAAATTCAAGTGCTAATCATTGTTCGAAAATTGTATCAGAATTATATCTTATCTAAAGAAAATACGAAGCTCTGAAAAACTGCATTATAATCCATATACTTTTAAATATCTTCAATTAAGTATAAACTCTTGTTTTTGTAATCAGATCCCTCAACATTTACTGGTGATTCGATTTTGTATATATAGACCTCTAAAAATTAGATTAGACCCGCAAAAAATTTCAGATGACAGAGCAGGCCCCTTTTTATACACCCCTAAAAATTACAGACCCATGATTATACACATCTGTTTATAGTAGCCAGACCCCCGTAATAATAATGTGACCAACTCATATGATGATGATGATGATTATGGAGACAGCTGAACACACTGCAGGAGCAGTTTTCTGAGCTGAGTGGGCTTCAAGAGCTGCCTATTTTGCAAAAATTTTCTTCCCACATCAGTACCTAGCAAAAGAGCAATGAAACATTACTGGATTCTAGGGTAGTGTTAGTTTTTTTTCTCCCAGAGTACCCCATGAGGCTGTAGTTCCTGTCACCTAGAGTAAGGTTATTATTGAGGACCACTGCCTGCCCATTTTTCCTTTGGGAGGACTTTTCACAAGATTTTGGAATGTGTCTCTAGCAGGAATGGATTGGGACTAAAATTCAGCCCTGAAAGTATACAGGTCTTTGCCGGCTCTATCCCTATCCCCTTCCCCAGATTTGGGGCTTTATTAATTATATTACCCTGCCTGCAAGAAATTTAGTACAAAACCCATATTTCCAGTAATAATGCTATATAAGACTTAATAATAATACCGCAATAATAATATTGCAATATAACAAATACCACCAGACCATAACCAAATATCACCAGCATATACAGAAACAATAATACCGCCATACTGATCATTAACCAAAACCACTGTGGTAGGACTAATTTCACCACCATGCAGTAATCAGATAATGGTAAAATCAGTTGTATACCAGTGCTCTGTAGACCATAAACAGTATGTGTGTACTGTACAGGTTCTCACCAGTGATATTCTCAATGTTTTCCCTTTTCTTTTCCAATCTGCCCAGACTGCCATGACCTTTTCTTCCATCCATAACTCGTCCCTGCAAAGTGTAACATAGAGACATCCTTTGATTACTGCTTTTCCACGACTCTACTTACATTCCCACCACCTCTACACATACCATATAGTGATATAATCAGTGCAGATTACAGAAAGTAATAATGTCCTCTCTGTGCCCTATATGGTATAGTATCCTCCTATTGTGTCCCACACAATAACAATGCCCCTTTTCTGTCCATAGTGTAATAATGTTCCCTGTGTACTTCCTCATAGTAATAATGCTCCCCTGTGCCTCCTTACAGTTATACAGCACTCTATTGAAATAATGTCCCCTGTGCCTTATTTTAATAATAATTCCCCTCGACCCTTTGTAATAGTAACCCCAACCAAGTTATACAATCACATCTGTGCTTTCTAATAATAATAATAATAATAATAATAATAATACTGTATGTGCTTCCCCTATAATAATGATTCCTCAGTGTGCCTCCTTAGAATAATGATCCCCAGTGCCTCTTTATTGTAATAATGTGAAGTGGTATACATATAAATCACAGGTGCCCATACCAAAAGTCCTATCATGGCACATACTGTAGGTCCAGTCACAGAAGGACATACCTCATAACTATGTAAGACAGGGAGAGGGATATACAGTATATTGCCAGACTTACACAGTTATTATCCCCCTACTGAAGCCACTTAGTGTTCTCACCCACTATGATACCCCTTCCATGGTCTCTATTGCGTATGATGCCCCGAATAATGCCCCCACACAGAATTATGTTCCTACATTCCTCCATCTACACAGCAGAATGGCCTCACAAACCTCACATAGGATGATTGTCACCACTACCACCCCCACAGTACGATGGTCAACACTGACCCCCCACACAATGTGATGGTAATATTTTGTATGACCCCTTGATTTTTAAGGACAGTACCAGGTTTTCTCGGCATTGAATGGACAAGTTGGTGATATACTGCAACATCTTTCTTTTTCCTTTCTTCAAGAACTTCCTCTTTTAGAGCCTGGATGCTGGATTGAGAATGATAGAGAGTACACTTGTCTCTCCAGAACTCCTCCTTGGTGCTCGATTGGGTTCAGATCAGGAGACATACTACTTGGCCACTGAATCACTTTTACCCTGTTCTTTAGAAATACATCAGATGTGTGATTTGGATCATTATCATGTTGGAAAAGTGCATGTCGTGATATCATGAGGTTGTGATGACAAGCCCAGGGGATGGGGGATGACTCGGTTACCCGGGCCTTTAGCCTTAAGGAGGTCGCGGTGGTCGGCTCCCAGGCCCGTACTCTGGGGTCTCTCTTTAAAAGAGCTTTAATCGATGTAAAGTTTATAAAAGAAAGAGTTTGTGACGCCACCTGTGGTTTCTGGTGAGGATCACCAGCGCTGCGCAGTCCACTGAGGCTGATGATAGGGCAGCTTGATGGTATTGCTCTCCACAGGTAGAGCTGGGCCTCAGGGCAGTGTATGAACGGGAATGCAGGACAAAGAGACTACGCCAGGCCAGAGCAAGAACAGGGACGGACACGATAGTCACTTCAGTACCTTTTACTGATGGAAATTCAGGCACTCCCCGGAGCACTGTAGGGTGAAGGGTGTATGTCCGGATCCTCCCCAATGAGCAGGTTTTAGGCCTTCTGTTGCTTGACTCTGCGTAGTAAGTTTCTGACCTGCCTGGAGCTAGGCCTAACTTTGTCTCTGTTCTGCGCTGGCTGACCTTGTGGTAGGGCCTTCTCTTGGAGTGCACGCTACCGACCTACGGGGCCTATGTGTCTCCTGGCTCTGGTACGTATCAGCACTTTAGCGATCCTGGGACCTGTAGTTCTCCAGGGATTCCGGTTAATCTTACTGGGTGGTGGAGATCCCGGCAAGCTTCGGACCCGGTGTCCGGTAACTGCTTCTTCGGGGTGAGCTAGTTAAGTTCCTCTGCCCCCTATGAACTAACTCTCTCTACTCTTTCGCCTTCGGCCTACTCGGACCCTCAATAGGCTACTCACACTAACGGTAATAACGAACTTATGGCGCCGGCACACCTAAAGCTTACCTCTCTGAGCTACACCCGAGTCTGGACTCCACTCTGTATTCAGGCTTGCACCAACTGAACTTTCAGAGGAATTGCTGAGTCACTGAGCTCCACTGCAGACTGACCTGTTTCTGTGTCTCGCTCTGCAGGAACTCATCAACAGACTCAGACTCCCTGCTGCCTGGCTCCACCTTCCCTTTTATATCTCCCTAAGGAGCTCCCTCTGGTGGTCTGAGGTGGAAGGTGGAGATGTGTGAATGGTTATGGGGGCCTCTTGTGGAGGAATCCTTCAATACACCCTTCTAGGAGTTGTGATACCAAGCACAGCTGGGCTTCACAGTGACATTTTGCATGCTTGCACAGAACCCTAATGGCCTTCATAAGAGCGAGAAATGTGAGAGGCCTTGGGGATTCAGCCTTCGTGGAAGATAGAAGATGCTACTAGCAGGACATTACCGCCCTTACAGACATATGGGGCCCGGTGAGAAGGATGAAGTAACATGGGGCAGAGTGGAGACACTTGGGGCAGGATGAAGACACATGTGGCACGGTGGGAGATCATATGGGGCAGGATGGGAGACACCTGGGGCAGGAAGGGAGACACCTGGGACAGGATGGATGACACCTGGGGCAGTATGGATGACACCTTGGGAGAATGAATGACACCTGGGGCAGGATAGGAGACACATGGGGCAGGATGGATAACACATAGGGCAAGATGGAGACATCTGAGGCAGGATGGAGACACCTTGGGCAGGATGTGGGACATTAGTACTGTATGGGCTAATTAAGGGATATTATTACTGCTGTGATGTATTTTATTTTTGAGGATACTGTTTTCAGTGGAGGTGGGAGGTCTTGTCACTGTGCAGGATGATACTATGTCGCCTTTTTTTTTCAAATTGTGCAGTGTAGAAGTTGAGGAAAAAATGGGGAATGTGCTCTAGATAACTGTGTGCTATTTTCTGCAGAGACAAGTGATGGCTGTATGCACTGGATGAAGAAGAAAAGCGAAGATGAATATCTTCAACTAGAGACATCAGTGTGTTACCTTGTACACTTACATTATTCACTGACACTATATACAGAGCTCCTGTGTATGATGTCACTGGTGATCACTATATTACTGTACACTGACACTATATACAGAGCTCTTTTGTATGATGTCACCGGTGATCACTGTATTACTGTACACTGACACTATATACAGAGCTCCTGTGCATAATGTCACTGGTGAGTCACTGTATTACCTATACACTGCATACTATATACAGAGCTCCTGTATATAATGTCACTGGTGAGTCACTGTATTACCAGTACACTGACACTATATACAGAGCTCCTGTGTATAATGTCACTGGTTAGTCACTGTATTACCTGTACATTGACACTACACACTATATAGAGATCCTGTGTATAATGGCACTTTTGCTAATATTAGTATTGTGTTTTTTAGTGTTTTTATTAATGATCAGTATTGTAGTATTTGGTCACTATGTGGTGGTAATATGTGGTCTGGTCATGGTATGGTGGTATTTGTCCCTTTCATATGGTATTATTCAATCACTATGTGGTGTTAATATGTGGTCTGCTCATGGTTTGACAGTATTTGTCCCTTGTATTTGGTATTATTGGTACTTAGTGGGACCCCCTTCTGTGTCTTCTCTCTGGCTGTCTCCCTGAACCTCATACCAAGTGTCCCAGTCCAGTACCTGCGGGCATTGGCGGGCGACGTCTGTTCCGTCCCCTGGGTCCTATATAGCTACCTTCCTGGTGAGACTGGTATGGAATGTTGGCTACAGGACATGAAATACTGCAGCCTCCGGTTTCTAGTTAAGATATGCAATCTTCTGCTAGCTGAGGGATCCGGTACCCTGTATGCTGCTTGACCCCTTCACCTCCCGGTAGATGCGGGCGTACGGGTGGCCTTCTGCACGGCCCGTACCCCTAGGGTCCCTTCTTCCGTTCCTGGAGCCTCTCTGCCCCCTCTCCTCTCTTCTCTCCTTCTCCTCTCAGCCTTGGGCCTCACTGTCCAGGCCCGCCTCTGGAGCAGAGCTCATACAGAGCCTCTGCTCCTGTCACTTTCCTCCTCTGACTGAACACACTGATCTAAGAAGGTGTCTGTACTTATCCCTTTCTTCTATGTGCTCCCCTTAACTACGTCCTCCACCCACACCCACTACATGGTTCCCCTTTACTAGGTCCCCCCCCACTCCAGCCAGGGAAGGGGCTCAGCAAGTACGTGGGAGGCATCTTGCCCCTCCTGTTGACCTGGAGTGGTGTGTTGGATGCAGATGTTAGGGTTCTGAGCTGTACTCCTTCTTTACCTGAGAGTGAGATACCACACCTCTCGCTGAGATGCAGTACCTCTGTGGCGACCAAACCCTCAGGGGCGCCACAATTATCTCAGCAAATTAGAATAATTAACAAAAAACACCTGCAAAGGCTTCAGAAGCATTTAAAAAGGTACCTTAGTATGTTTAGTAAACTAAGCTCCACAATCATGGGGAAGACTGCTGACTTGACAGATGTCCAGAAGGCAGTCATTGACACACTCCACAAGGAGGGAAAGCCACAAAAGGTCATTGCTGTCTGTTCACATAGTGCTATATCCAACCATATTAATAGAAAGTTGAGTGGAAGGAAAAAGTGTGGTAGAAAAAAGGTGCACAAGCAACTGGGATAACCGCAGCCTTGGAAGGATTGTTAAGAATAGGCCATTCAAAAATTTGGGGGAGATTCACAAGGAGTGGACTGCTGCTGAAGTCATTGCTTCAAGAACCACCACACAGACGTATCCAGGACATGGGCTGCAAGTGTCGCATTCCTTGTGTCAAGCCACTCATGACCAATAGACAACACCAGAAGCGTCTTACCTAGGCCAAGGAGAAAAAGACCTGGACTGTTGCTCAATGATCTAAGGTGTTGTTTTCAGATGAAAGTAAATTTTGCATTTCATTTAGAAATCAAGGTCCCAGAGTCTGGAGGAAGAGTGGAGAGGCCACAATCCAAGCTGCTTGAGGACTGGTGTGAGGCTTCCACAATCAGTGAAGGTTTGGGGAGCCATGTCATCTGCTGGTGTAGGTTCACTGTGTTTTATCAAGACCAAAGTCAGCGCAGCCATCTACCAGGACATTTTAGAGCACTTCATGCTTCCCTCTGCCGACAAGCTTTTTGGAGATGGAAATTTCATTCTCCAGCAGTACTTGGCACCTGTCCACACTGCCAAAAGTACCAATACCTGGTTTATAAACAACAGTATCACTGTGCTTGATTGGCCAGCAAACTCGCCTGACCTTAACCCCATAGAGAATGTATGGGGTATTGTCAAGAGGAAGATTAGAGACACGTGACCCAACAATGCAGACAAGCTGAAGGCTGCTATCAAAGCAACCTGGGCTTCCATAACACCTCAGCAGTGCCACAGGCTGATCGCCTTCATGCCACGCCGCATTGATGCAGTAATTGATGCAAAAGGAGCCCTGACCAAGTATTGAGTGCATTTACCGAACATACATTTCGGATTTTAAAAACATTTTTCAAGCTGTTTGCTACGCACACGCCCAGACTGACTGGCGTGAGCGTGCTTAGTGATCCCACTGGACCATGAACCGAGGAGTGCCTGGAGGGGCGTGACTAAGTATCAACTCGGTCCGACCAAGGTCGCACGGTGGCTCAGTCGACTCCATGAACCAGGGAGGAACCAAGCAGAGGGACCAGCTGCTACTCCAGGTCAGATCCCGGTCACAGCTGTTGACCCACACCGGGGAATGCAGGAACGGGCAGGCACAGCTGGTATGCAGACAGGTGGGTACTGGCAGGCACGGCTGGTATGCAGACAGGTGGGTGCTGGCAGGCACGGCTGGTATGCAGACTGGTAGATACTGGCAGGTAAGAACGCAGGCTGGATAGGGACCAGTGCAGACTGGGATACAGGAACAGAGCCGTGGGTGCGGTGGACTGGCAGAGCAGAACCGCAGGCGCGGAGGACAAGTGGAGCAGAGCAGAGCGAAACCGCAGGTGCGATGGACAAGCAGAGCAAAGCGAAACCGCAGGTGCGGTGGACAAGCAGAGCAGAGCGAACCCACAGGTGCGGTGAACAAGGAGAGCAGAGCGAAACCGCAGGTGCGGTGAACAAGCAGAGCAGAGCGAAACCGCAGATGCGGTGGACAAGCTGAGCAGAGCGAAACCGCAGGTGCGGTGGACAAGACAGGGCTCTGTTCACATGCAACCGACTGGAAAATACAGGAAGATAGTTAGAACACAGGTGGTAGATACGGAGGCAGGGAAATGGGACAAGCAGAACCAGATACACGCAAGGTACTTACAATGAAGTAGCGAGTGGACACAAAACTCACAAACAAAAGTACAGAGACAACGAGTTGGAGTTAGGTGCAGGTTCAGACACTGCAGGAAAAGGGCAGGTACGGACATAGAGACAAGCAGGTAATGGACTAGGACCCGGAACTGAACCCGGAACAAGATACAGGAACGAGCCTGGGAACTCAGCCCCCAGGGTGGCGGAAACAGACTAGAAGTCACAGATATAGATAACGGGCCTGGGTATACAGCCCCCAGGGTGGTGGAACAGACTAGAAGTCACAGATACAGATAACGGGCCTGGGTATACAGCCCCCATGGTGGAGGAAACAGACTAGAAGTCACAGATACAGGTAACAGGCCTGGGTATAGAGCCCCCAGGATGGCGGAAACAGACAAGATACAGGACAGGACCTGGCAACTCAGTTGCACAGAACACACTGAAAGAAAGTGTTGCTCAGGCACCTCCTACTGGGTGGAGGGGGTTTAAGTATCCAGTGACTCACAGCAATAGGCTGGGGATGCATTAGGAGTGCGCACACAGTAACTATAAGAATCAGGCAGTAACCGCGCCGCCGCCCTAAGCAATCAGACAAGAGACAGGTGTAGCGCCCCGAGGGTTCGGCCGCTACAGGGGTATTGCACCTCTGCCAGAGGTGTGATATTCCATTCCCAGGTAAGGATGGAGTATGGACCAGGGCTCAGTTAGCTGCATACAGCACACACACCCCACTTCCGAGGGACAGCTCAACAGTGCTCCCACTAGACAGAAGTGCAGGCACGACCGACTATGTCCCTGTCTGGAGTGGGGAGGGGGGTGGAACACCCAGTGCTGTAGGGGCAGATAGGGGTTGGTTCCTGAGCGTAGGTAGGAGCCCATTGGTTGCTGGTCACCTGGGCTCATGGCTAGAGGGAAGTATAAAAGGGAGGAGCCATCTTAGATCTGGGTTCAGTCTGTGAGGAGAAATGGGCCTAGAGAAGAGGCCAAGGAAGGAGGAGAAGTGGGAACAGGAGGAGAAGGAACAAGAAAGGAAGAGAGAGAGGAACAGAGGGGCTCAGGAACAAGAAGGTGGAAGGGACCCTAAGAACCCACGAGAATACAGGGTGAAGGGTCAGGCAGATTAAGGATACCGGATCCCAAGTTGGTGGAGGAGAAACAACCCTCAGCCAAAGACCGGAGGTCGTGATAATTTATTGGTGCGACACCTCAGCAAACCTGCTAGGAAGGCACCATAAAGGACAGCAGGGAACGGGGCCCACGTTTACCTGCGCAGGTCCGCGGCAGCTGGACAAAAGTGGGTCACTGGTGAGGCAGGCCAGAGAAAGGAAAGAAGGGGGTCCTGTGCCATATTCCTGAACTGCCTGGGAGTTGACCGAGCCCCACACCTGGTGGACGCAGCACGGCTCGGGCAGTCATCGCCAGCTGAAGTGACTTGGATATTAACCGTGAGTAAAGACCCTGGACTGCAGTACATTGTCTGTGTGCTTTTCGCTCCTCCAGCACTACCGGTACTGGGACTCTCACCACCATCACTCCCACCATCCACTACACTGCCCTGGGGCCGCACTCTTCCCGTGGGGAGTCACACTACCCCAGCTGCACACCTCATCAGCCCCAGCTGTCTGCATGCAGCGGCGGTTCCTAATAACCGCAATCCACGGGTGGCGTAGTCGGACATTATCTGAAGTACAGTAGCAGACTACCATTGGTCTGACCACCCTGAGCCGCGGGACCGGGCCGCCACTACTACTCCCAGCGTCTCCCTATTGCCCGGTTCCGCGTGCCCCACGGCCCAGGGGGCGAGTCACATGCACACTGCAGGTACTGGAGCAAAGTGTGCAGCCTGGACTGATAGGTAAGATGGCGGGAGGTGGTAAGCCATGCCAGCATGCCGCCAGGGATGTTACACTGTTGTTATAAAGTACTCTAATTTACTGAGATAATGGCTTTTGTGTTTTCATTAGCTGTAAGCCATAATCATCAACATTACCAGAAATATACACTTGAAATAGATCACTCTGTTTGTAATGACTCTATATAATATATGAGTTTCACTTTTTGTATTGAAGTAAGAACTGAAATAAATTAACCTTTTGATGATATTCTAATTTTGTGAGAAGCACATGTAAATTATGGCCACTGTGCATTGTCTGTTATATAACATGAGTTTAAATGTAATTGGTTAATTCTGAAGACAACCAAATTCCCATCTATAAGAAGGTGTTCAAACTTATGCAACCACAGTATTTTAGTTTTGTTGTTTTTAATTTTTTTCTCAACGGATTTGTACAGATTATGGATGGCATTAAAGGTGGAAAAAATTCAGAAATTATTCTTTTTGGTATGATTTATTCCATGACAAAAACCTGACATTTTAACAGGGGTGTAAAGACAGTTGACACACAGGTTACGGGAGCTGTGTTTCTTCAGACAGCAGTCAGTCCTGACACGTGACTAGAATGGGCTGCCATTTGAATGATATGATGGAAGGGCGATTTTATTACATTCCTGGAGAAATCCTTTAAATGCCACTGTCAGAGATTCACAGTGTCACTTAACGGGTTAACAACAACTTGTTACATAAAGATGCCAACAGTCCAACATAGCCATATAGATAACTGAAGAATAACATCTGCCGGGTATGGTGCAAACTAATCTCTTGAACCCACTATGTTCATCACCTCCATCAGCTGCATGACATAATAGTGTGTTGTATACTGGCAAATGGCTAAACAATTATTCTAGACATGTTCCATATATGAGTTAGAGATTTTGAGAGGTAAATAGACTATGGTTGCTCGTATACTTAGTCGTTTGTGTCATGCATACGAGAAACAAAGCGGTAAATGTACATGCATCATGAGGAGAATAAAGAATTGATAAAACAGACCCTAAGTCATATTCTATAGACATGATATCCAGATTTTATAAACATGGTTACCAGATTCTGTGGACATGATGACTAGACCTTTGGACATGATAGTCCTTACCCACAACATTAGAATCTGAACATCAAATCAGAACCTTTCACATTCTTTCCGCCCTCATCTATATGGGAGTTGGTTGCACCTGGCCTTACAATTGTTTAGGACGATTATGAATATAATTCTCAGAAATGTGTTCTTCCAACAAAAAGATTGAAATTGTTTGACATTTGATGAGCCGTCTCTCAGATAATTTACAAGATGCCCACCTAATAATTTCTGATTTACATAAAATGCTTTGGGTTGGTGATGTGTTTAGCTCTGATGTCCTGGTGGAAATGAAGATGCAATTTTTATATTACTGGAATATTAAAAGATAGAGGTAAGGTCTTACCAACTTTTCAGGAATCCACTGATATTAAAGGAGTCTAGCTTATTTTTTTTTTTTTTCAAAACTTGATGCCATTGTTCTAAAATAATGAAAGTAACAATACTCAACTACCCTCTCGCCCATTGATTCAGTGCTACCTGTCTTTGCTTACATGCCTACGGCACTTGACTGTTGCAGTTAGTCAGTAGACTAAGCAGTCATTTGCTGTACCACTGTGATCATGACTTCCATTACGGCGTGGTGATTTGAGTAATATTATGGCAGGTGACTGCTACGGCCTCAGATTGGTCTCATCGGTTAAGTGCCATCGGCATTTGAACAAAGACCGAAAGCCCTGCAGAAAGGTCAGTGATGGATTGCTGGGGCACACAATAGGTGAGTAGTGCTTCTTTTAATATTTTAGAACAAAGGCAGGTGGTTTAAAAAAATGTTAAGTTGGAATACCACTTTAACAATGTCTGGTAGACACTGGTAGATAGCTAAGATTTCACACACTTCTCTTTTGCAAACATCAATTACCTCCTGGCAGCAGATCAATTGACCCAAAGTTGATCAGCATTCAATATTACTTGACATGGTCTCATGATCAGCATCTTTATATATGCTACTCTGACATCTCATCTCAGCATTACTATCAGTAGGCTAGAACATTGCAGTCTGTTTTCAGAACATTGATGTCTTTTAAGGATCAGCAGTAAGTTTTGGTCCTTATTAAACTTTATTAGATTTGTTTATAACGATATATATCACCCATTAAAAAACACAGATTCAATAAAACCAAAAAATAAGGTAAGTATGCAGCTTTGCAAAATATGTGGCGTTGCAGTGATACTCTTATATGGGAACATCAGTGTAATTAGATCGCCAGGTCCCCAAAAACTCTGAGTTTCAGCATTGTAAATACTGGATGGACATCCATTTATCCAGCAACTCTGAGCCCTGATTCAACCAATGTCAAGGCTAGAACTATGCATCATCTTTGTCCAGAACAACAATTGCTCTGAGTTGCAGCTACATCACAGCACAATACAAGTGAATGGGGTCTCATTGCGATCCCTAGGGTTTAGCGACAGGGACAAACAAGTTGCAAGAAGTCCACCAAGGTCCGAAATAGCTGTACAATGGAATTAAAGGTAAGTTATCATCAGAAAGTGACCTATTGTTTAAATCAGGTTTTTATGTCACATTTAGTTTTTAATAGATGTTTTTTTTTTTACATTTTACAATCTGTATTAAAAATAAAAATAAATAGAACTTTTGCAGTTTTTATGCTCGCCACTAGGGATTGTGTAAACCTTAATATTGTTTCAGGAAACAACACTTGTACATAGCCACAATGGTCAGATCCGATCTTTTGTATTGAGATGCCTAATGTGGTCAGGTTCAGGTTCAGCTATGACATCACCTATTGTGATTGGTGGATCCTGTGGTATCAGCGGTGTATAGAGGTGTTACCTGTCACTATAATCCTGTCTGTGTTGATAATGAGCTTTGCTGAAAACTCTTCCTAAAAAGACAGGACGTATGTCTAAAAAGTCCCAACTAATTTTATTGTATTTAAATAAAGAACATAATATTGAAAAAAAAGTAGTGCCAACATTTAAAAAACAACACATGTAATACAAAAACTTGATTTAAACAATAGATTATTTTCTGATGACCTTTTACGAGTTAAGTTAAAAATCTATGATTTAACTAAATATATTTCTGGTACTTATTGTTCCATAAAGTTATTGTATTTAGCAGACAGATGACTCATACAATTGCAACATGTTAAATGTTTCAACTTGAGGTAATTGAACCACAACAGTATAATATATTGCAAAATGACCTGGAGAAACTAGAAGGTTGGGTTCAGAAAAGTCAAATGAAATATAACATTGAAAAGTCTTAGAACAAATACTGTATAATACCAATTTCTATAAATTAAATTCTATGGAACCATGATAAAAAAGTAAGAAATGTTTTACATTATTTCTCCTTTGATGTAGTTTTGTCACAATTGTCCATACAACGCCAAGGTGGATTTCATCCGTAGTGACATGACATCATAAGGGAGACAATTTATGCAAGGTATTTAAGGGTCTGCTGGAAAAACAGGTGTAGCGCCCCGAGGGTTCGGCCGCTACAGGGGTATTGCACCTCAGACCAGAGGTGTGATATTCCACTCCCAGGTAAGGATGGAGTATGGACCAGGGCTCAGTTAGCTGCATACAGCACACGCACCCCATTTCCGAGGGACAGCTCAACGGTGCTCCCACTAGACAGAAGTGCAGGCACGACCGACTATGTCCCTGCCTGGAGTGGGGAGGGGGGTGGAACACCCAGTGCTGTAGGGGCAGATAGGGGACGGTTCCTGAGCGTAGGAAGGAGCTCATTGGTTGCTGGTCACCTGGGCTCATGGTCAGAGGGAGGTATAAAAGGTGGGCACCATCTTAGATCGAGGTTCGTTCAGTCAGAGGAGAAGACCGGGAGTGGAGGCTCTGTAGGAGCTCTACTCCAGGAGGGCCTAGTGAGAGGCCGGAGAAGAGAGAGAGAGGAGGTGAAAGGGAGCTGTGATTAAGTCTCATCCCAGCTCCACGAGAAAGGAACAGAAAGGAACAGAGAAAAAGAAGGAGAGACAGAGAAACAGAAGGGCTCAGGAACAAGAAGGTGGAAGGGACCCTAAGAACCCACGAGAATCCAGGGTAAAGGGTCAGGCAGATTAAGGGTACCGGATCCCAAGTTGGTGGAGGAGAAACTACCCCCAGCCAAAGACCGGTCGTCGTGATCATTTATTGGTGCGACACCTCATCAAACCTGCTAGGAAGGCACCATATAGGACAGCGGAGGACGGGGCCCACGTTTAACCGCACAAGTCCGCGGCAGCTGGACAAAAGTGGGTCACTGGTGAGGCAGGCCAGAGAAAGGATTAAAGGGGGTCCTGTGCCATGCTCCTGAACTGCCTGGGAGTTGACCGAGCCCCACACCTGGTGGACGCAGCACGGCTCGGGCGGTCACTACCTGTACAGAAGTGACCTGGAGTACCTGAACTGTGAGTAAAAGACATTGGACTGCAGTACGTTGTCTGTGTGCTCTTTCGCTCCTCCAGCACTATCAGCACGGGGACTCTCACTACCATCACTCCCACCATCCACTACACTGCCCTGGGGCTGCACTCTTCCCGTGGGGAGTCACACCATCCCAGCTGCATACATCATCGGCCCCAGCGGACTGCCTTGCAGCGGCGGTTCCTAATAACCGCAATCCACGGGTGGTGTAGTCGGACATTATCAATAGTGCATAGCAGACTACCATTGGTCTGACCACCCTGAGCCGCGGGACCGGGCCGCCACTACTACTCCCAGCGTCCCCCTACTGCCCGGTTCCGGGTGCCCCACGGCCCAGGGGGCGAGTCACAGGCATTCCTCACATGTATTAAATTTATCAAACAGTCGCAAATCATGTTCACGGGAGCGACGAAAACATAAAGCCCGAGCATGCTATAAATACTCGGTGCTCGGCCAAGTATACTCGGCGAAAGGGTTAACAAAACATACTCGCTCATCACTAGTCTTAAATAGTGATGAGCGAACGTGCTCGCTACTACTCGGTACTCGCCCGAGCATCATGGTGCTCGACAAGCTCGGCGCTCGGCTAGTATTTCCGGGTTGCTCGGGCGGGAACTCAGGTCCCCTCCCTGCATGTTTGGCACTCTTTAGAGAGCCAATGAACATGCAGGGATTGCCTGCCATGCACTGTAATGCCGTAGCCATGTTAGTTGTGGGCATTACATTGATTGGCTGGCCACACAGCGTCATCAGTCTATATAAGACCTGACGCCGCCATGCTCGTCACAGTCACCCCGGATCAGACAGTGTAGGGAAAGCTGCTGCTGTGTCAGGGAGAGATTTAATCGTGTATTAGGTAGTGTAGGGAGAAAAACCGTACATTACACATATCCATCTTAACAAACAGTCCTTTTGAGGACTAACTAATCCATCTGCAGAGATATCAGGCAGGCAGTGTATATAGGCAGGCAGTGTATAGAGCAGACTGCAGTGCACATAGCACTCCAGTCAAGTTCTGTCGGCTGCTGCTGTTAGATATTTCTGGAAATAGGCCCAGATCTCAGGGGCCAGGAATAATTTTTTTAGCATATTAATCCTCATTATTTGCTTAAAAAGCAATCCAGAGAACACCGTTTTTCTCCGCCATTTGCTTGTTGGCACTGCAGAATACAGCCAGGTCCTTTCCATATTACAGCGCTAAAAATCCAGCTATTTAAAACTGTGGTTTCTCCATCACACGGATTACATTTATGTTTTCAGAAAATACTGCCATTTCTGGCCTCCATTAAATTTTCTTTTCAGTGTGTCAGCAAAGTTTTTGACACTGGTTTGCTGCTCAAAACAGTTACCTACAGGCCAGGAATTTAAAACTGTGTTTTCTCCATCACACGGATTACATATACGTTTTCAGAAAATACTGCCATTGCTGGCCTCCATTAAAAAAAATTTTCAGTGTGTCAGCAAAGTTTTTGACACTGGTTTGCTGTTCAAAACAGTTACCTACAGGCCGGGTATTTAAAACTCTGTTTTCTTCGTCACACAGATCACATATACGTTGTCAGAAAATACTACCATTTCTGGCCTCCATTAAAAAAAAATTTCAGTGTGTCAGTGAAGCTATTGACACCAGATTGCTGTTCAAAACAGTTACCTACAGGCCAAGTATTTAAAACTGTGTTTTCTCCGTCACACAGCTCACATATACGTTGTCAGAAAATACTGCCATTTCTGGCCTCCATTAAAAAAAATTTCAGTGTGTCACCAAAGTTTTTGACACTGGCTTGCTGTTCAAAACAGTTACCTACAGGCCAGGTATTTAAAACTGTGTTTTCTCCGTCACACGGATTACATATGTGACGCTCGCAGCCCTGCCCAGAGAGATGGGGGTACTCGGAGCCAGGTCAGATGTTTTAAGGGTTGTAGTCGTGGCCTGGACCCGTTCCGTGCCCAGGGCCGCCACATTTAAAAGGGTGTAATGGGCTTTCAGGGTTGGTGTTAATCGAGTGGTTGTATTGACTTTGCCACCTGTGGTGTCTGGTGATTCCCCACCAGCGCTGCGTTCAGTCCTCTGAGGCGGGATGTAGTGGCAGCCGGAGATGATACTACTCCCCACAGGGAGTCGTAGTGGGAGATGTTATGCGATGTGGTGTGGTGCCACGTTGCAATAAGAAACCAGAGGCCATAGGGGTAGTCTTCCAAGCTTTACTCACGGTAGAATGCACAGCTGCAAGGCTTCTCCCTGCTCCTCACGGCGCGCTGCGGCCACCAGAACTGGGGGTCCGACAACCTCCGAGTAGTTCAGGTGCTTTGGTCAGGACCCCGCACCAGAGTGTTCCTAGACTTTCCCACTAGGTCTTCTCCTGTCCGTATGTGGTGCGCGTACTAAGGCCGGGTCTCCCTCTGGACTATGCGCAGAACAAGGGAACGGGTGGCGACTCCGCTCCTTCCGTTACCCGGTGGGATCCACTGAGCCTCCGGGCTTCTCCGACTAAGACGTGAAGTGACAGAGTCAGATATCGGGGGCCAGTACCCCTTTTGCAGCAGGAATCCCTCTGACTAGGCCAGAATAGTGAGGACAGGTGGCGCATACCGCTCCGTCTGCATCCCCCTGGGATTCTTTTGCCTGCGGAGTTTGTCTGCTCTGCTCCCCTCCAGGCCTTCTTGGGTAGGGACCTTGACCGGGTAGAGACAGCCGTTAACTCTTGCCTGCTCCTCGACTCAAGGCCAGAGTACAAGGACCGTGTCCCCATCAACTGCAGGTTCACACAGAAAGCCACGTTCAGTGATGAAGATCACAATCAAAGACCATAAGCCCAAGAAGGCTGTAGATTAAATATGAATTTTTGTTGTGCAACCTCTAAGTGTGTCCTCCACCCTCACCCACTACTAGGTTCCCCCTATCTTTTGGTTCCCCCATCTCCACTTATCCCGGCTGGGGCAGCACCCTGGTGCATATTAGCCCCCCTCAGGTGGGAGAGGTGTTGTGTTGGATGCAGAGGTGAGGTCCTGACAGTTGCACCATCCTTACCTCGAAGGAGAGATACCACACCTCATTAAAGAGATGCAGTACCCCTGTGGCGACCGAACCCTCAGGGGCGCCACACATAAACGTTGTCAGAAAATACTGCCACTTCTGGCCTCCATTAAAAATTTCTTTCTGTGTGTCAGTGAAGCAATTCACAGCAGTTTGCTGGTCAAACTACTTACCTACAGGCCAGGTATTTAAAACTCTGTTTTCTCCGTCACACGGATCACATATACACTGTGTTCCAAATTATTATGCAAATAATATTTTCTCAGATTTTCCCAAATTACCTATATGAATTGCAGTCATTGTAATTTTCCAGTCAAATAACTATTAGAGTACAATTGAAAGGTTTTTGTACAAACTGCCTATGATAACAGTATATTTTTAAAAAAATAAAAAACTCAAACTGCACTCAAAATGTTCCAAATTATTATGCACAGCAGAGTTTTCAACCTTTTCATTTTAATAAAGAACAAAAAATGGTCATTTTTGAAATTATAAGCATTAGCAGGTTATTACAAACTGAAATCAAACAGTTTTCAACTCAAAACTTTATTCTAGGTGATGTTACATTTGCACATAGGACCCCTTGTTCGAAAGGAGCTTCTGAACTCTCTCGTCCATTGAATTTGTCAGGTTTTGGATGGTTTCTGCTTCCAATTGTTTTGCATGAGGACAGAATACCCTCCCAGAGGACAAACTTATGGTGTGGCACCCATACTCCCCTGACCTCAACCCCATTGAGAACCTCTGGAGCATCATCAAAAGGAGTGTCTATGGCGGGAGGCAGTTGACATCTAAGCAACAGCTCTGGGAGGGTATTCTGTCCTCATGCAAAACAATTAAAGCAGAAACCATCCAAAACCTGACAAATTCAATGGACGAGAGAGTTCAGAAGCTCCTTTTGAACAAGGGGTCCTATGTGCAAATGTAACATCACCTAGAATAAAGTTTTGAGTTGAAAACTGTTTGATTTCAGTTTGTAATAACCTGCTAATGCTTATAATTTCAAAAATGACCATTTTTTTGTTCTTTATTAAAATGAAAAGGTTGAAAACTCTGCTGTGCATAATAATTTGGAACATGCATTTTGAGTGCAGTTTGAGTTTTTTATTTTTTTAAAAATATACTGTTATCATAGGCAGTTTGTACAAAAACCTTTCAATTGTACTCTAATAGTTATTTGACTGGAAAATTACAATGACTGCAATTCACATAGGTAATTTGCGAAAATCTGAGAAAATATTATTTGCATAATAATTTGGAACACAGTGTAAATTCGCTCCAAACTCAGTCATTTGTAGTGAGCTTGGAAGATACTGTCCTCCATTTAAAATGGGCAAGGCACGTGGAACTGGACATGATGGTAATGGTGCATGCAGAGGCCGAGGACAAGGCCGTGGGCAAGCCGAAATTGTGCCACAACAAACACCCACATCTTCTCGCCTGACCTTCCTGTCCCAAATTCTAGGGGACCGCAGCAGACCACTATTGAACCCAGAGCAGTGTCAAAAGGTTGCTGGTTGGATAGCGGATAATGCTTCCAGTCACTTAGCCTCCACCACCCTGTCTTCCACACGGTCAAGTCTCAGTAGCCGTGAGTCAGGACCGCATATTCCTCACCCTGATACTCTTTCCTCCCACCATACCAAGTACCCAGAGACAACTGATCCCACACTTGGACACTCTGAAGAGCTGTTCACTTTTCCATTTATACATTCGGGCCTCTCGCCTGGTCCACTTGAAGTGGGGCAAGAGGAGATCGCGTGTAGCGATGCCCAAATATTTGAGCAGCCACGGTCACACGAAGGCGACGGTGGGAAAGTGTCACAAGAGGTGGACGATGATGAGACACAGTTGCCAGAAAGTCAGGAGGAGGACCAGGGTGCGGAAGTGGAAGACGAGGTGGTGGATGATATAGTAACTGACCCAACCTGGCAGGAGGACATGCAGAGCGAGGACAGTAGCACACAGGGGGAGAGAGGCAGAGCACCCCAACAATCAGGAAGAAGCAGTGTGGTGGCCGTAGACAGAAGGCAGGCAACCATTCCCCGTAACACCAACAAGTTGCCAGTATAACTGTTAGGTCTTCCCAAGTCTGGTTGTTCTTTAAAGACTCTGCCGATAACCCCACAAAGGCCATTTGCAACACCTGCCAGGCCAGCATCAGCAGGGGTGGCAAAACGACCAGCCTGACCACCACCAGCATGATTAGGCACATGGCAGCAAAGCACCCGACTTTGTGGGTCGAACCCCAGGGTCCAGGAACAGTGTCTGCGGGTGTCACCATTGCTTCTTCCGCTGATGTGCAAGCAAACCAATCCCCTGTCCATTGTGCATGCGAAGATGCATCCTGCCCTGCACCTGTCGTTGCACACTCTCAAGTAGCAGCATCAGGAAGCACGTCCATGTCCTTGTCCCAGCGCAGCGTTCAGTTGTCCATAACCCAGTCCTTGGAACGCAAGCGCAAATATGCAGCCAACGCCCACAGGCCACACTACTAAATTCTCACATTTCACGACTGCTTGCACTCGAAATGTTGCCTTTTAGGTACGTGGAGACGGAAGCATTGCGCAACCCGATGGCGGCGGCCGTCCCTCGGTACTTGGTCCCCAGCCGCCACTATTTCTCCCAGTGTGCCGTCCCCGCATTACACAAGCAATGTGTTAGCCGTGCTCTCAAAAACACAGTTACCGGTAAAGTCCACCTAACCACGGACACGTGGACAAGTGCTTGTGGGCAGGGACGGTACATCTCGCTGACGGCACACTGGGTTAACATAGTGGAAGCCGGGACCCAGTCGGACCTTGGGACGGAACACATCCTCCCGACGCCAGGGATTGCGGGCCCTAGGTCAATCAGGGTTGCCCCCACGGTCTACAGCTCCTGCACCTCATCCTCCTCAGCCTCCTCCTCCTCTTCAGCCTCCATCTCTGAAATGACCACATCAGTCACAAGCTGGAAGCACTGCAGCACTGCCTTAGCCAAGCGGCAACAGGCTGTGTTGAAGCTAATATGCTTAGGTGAAAAACCACACAATGCTGAAGAGTTGTGGACAGCTCTGAAAGAGCAGGTAGATCTGTTGCTCACTCCGCTGAACCTACAGCCAGGAATGGTCGTGTGTGACAATGGCCGGAACCTGGTGGCATCTCTGAGGCGAGGCGAGCTCACACATGTACCATGCCTGGCCCATGAGCTTAACCTCGTGGTTCAGCGGTTTCTCAAATCCTACCCAGAGCTGCCGGATCTGCTTGTTAAAGTATGCCGCCTGTGTGCCCATTTTAGAAAGTCAGCTACAGCTTCCGCCGCCCTTGCAGTGTTTCAGCAGCGTTTGCAGCTTCCGGCTCACAGACTGGTGTGTGATGTCCCCACTCATTGGAACTCTACACTGCAGATGTTGGGAAGGATTTGTGAGCAAAAGAGGGCAGTTGTTGAGTACTAGCATCAATAAGGCCGTCGGTATTCAGTTCAGACTCCACACATAAGACCTCAGGAGTGGACATGGATTTCAGACATAAGTACCATCCTCCAAAACTTTGAGGACTCCACCAATTAGCGTCACCATCCCGCTTCTCTGTCTTCTGAAACGCTCTCTGCTCACAATCAAAGAGGATGCATTGCAGGCGGAGCACAAAGAGATGGAGCAAGGAACCATACAGGGTGATTACACACAGCCAAGCTTCATCTCATCCCAACGTGGATTGGGTGACAATGAGGAAGAGGAGGAGGAGGAAGGACAGGAGCTAGTTTCATGCACTATAGACGGTACTACCTGCACAGCTGTCATACCGTCTGTTCAGCGTGCATGGCCAGAGGACAGAGAGGAGGAGTAGGAGGAGGAGAAGGAGAGCATGGTCAGTCATCCTCTTGGTGAGGACACGGAAGTCTTGCCTGTTAGTAGTCTGGCACGCATGGCCGAGTTTATGTTACTCTGCCTTTCCCATGACCCTCGCGTTCTCAAAATTTTGGGTGACAGTCATTACTGGTTGGTGACACTTCTAGACCACTGCTACAAGGAGAACTTTATATCTCTTATTCCTGAGGCGGACAGGTCTACAAAAATGGGGCTGTACCAGAAGGCCCTTGTTGCGGAACTATTAAAAATATTCCCATCTGAAAACGCTGGCGGCAGAGGGCACACTTCGTTGGACAACCAAGAAGTACAGGCGAGAGAGACACAACTTCAATCCAGCAGAGGCAGGGGAACACTTTCAAAGTTCTGGGAGAGTTTTCTCAGACTCTCCCAGCGGACAGGCCCTGAGGCTCGGGGTACTCTCACAAGGAGTGCAAAGTTTGGAAAGATGCTGAGGGAGTACCTTGCCGACCGTACCAACGTCCTCCTTGATTCCGCTGTGCCTTATAATTATTGGGTATCCAAGCTGGATACGTGGAATGAACTGGCTCTCTATGCCTTGGAGGTACTGGCCTGCCCTGCCACCAGCCTTTTATCAGAGCGGGTTTTTAGTGCCGCTGGTGGAATTATAACTGATAAGCGCATCCGCCTGTCAACTGAAACTGCTGACAGGCTGACTCTTATAAAAATGAACAAGGGCTAGATTGGGCCAGACTTCTCAACACCACCGAATGATAGCAGCGTAACATAAACTCCAATCCAGTGTCTTTTCTTGGGAGGTGTATTTGTGGCGCCCTGCTGCGCATTGGTGCCACAGATCCCAGAAGGGTGCATGGATGGACTTCTCCACAAGAGGCCCTCACACATTCAAACACCTCCACCCTACCACCTCAGACCAGCAGAGGGAGTCTGTTAGGGATATATATAGGGAGGGTGGAGCCAGGCAGCTCAGTCAGGTTTAGTCAGAAGTCAGTGAGTTAGAGTTTGGAGTCAGACAGAGAGAGTCTGGGAGCATGCTGACGCTCAGAGAGCAGCGAAGAGGCAGCACGCTGGCTGCTGTGCTTAGGCGAGCCAAGGCCTACAGCACGTGTGAGGGCCCTGAGTGTGGCCGAAGGCGAGAGGAGAAGGAAGAAGTAGCGAGGGGGCAGAGGAGCATACCAGGCTCACCCCCAGTTATATACCGGGTCCGCGCCTACGGGGTCCCTTTATACCCAGTAGGGACCACCGGAACCCCTGGAGGACTACAGGTCCCAGGTTTACCAAACGCTGACTACAGTACCAAGGCTAGGAGTCACGGAGGCCCCAGCGTCCAGGGAGAGTGATCTCCAATAAAAGGCCCTACCACCAGGTCAGCAGGTGCAAGGAGAGAGACAGTAACCAAGCTAGGTCTAGTTCCAGGCAGACCAGAAGCTTAGCTAGTAAAGCCACGGATCAGGAGGCCCTATACCCGCTCACTGGGGAGAGTCCAAAAGTGCGCCCTTCGTCCGGAGTACCCTGGACCGTGCCTGTATCATCAACAGTAAAGGTACTGAAGCTTACCCCCGTGTGAGTGTCCTTCTTTCTTCCGGGACCGTCCTGCCGTCTCTCCCCAGCCTCCCCAATCTACCCCTACACTGCCCTGGAGCTAGCTCTACTTGTGGAGAGCCACACCATCCCTGCTGCCGTAACACCAGCTCCAGAGGACTGCTCAGCAGCGGCGGCTCCCTTTGGCCGCATTCCACAGGTGGCGTCACAAACTTTCCAAATCCCCTGTAAATATCCCCCTTTTACTGACCGCCCTGGGTCACGGACCGGGCCAGCCACCGTGATATTCCCCACCAGCATCCACAAGAGGCCCGGCTGCCGAGTACCCCATGGCCCAAGGGGCGCGTCAGCCATGACGTCACGAACTGGATTCCGTGCCCGTCGCCACCGGGTACTGTGCGCCTTAAAAAGACTGCAATACTCACTGTGGTGAAGGTTTCCTGCCATTCCCGAGATTTCCCGCCATTGTCCGCCATCTTCCTGTCGCTGCGCGGGAAGAAGAGGGGCGTAACTGCGGGAATCGGAGAGGCGTAACCGCTGGAAGCGCGCGAAGCCCAGGAGACGCCCCGCCCCTGACATGGAACCAGGAAGCGTCAGGTCCTGGAAGGAGCCCAGAGGACGCTCTGACGTCAGATGCGAGCGACGCAAGGAGCTGCAGCCTACCTGATAAGAAATGAAGAAGGTAGGCTTCGGTTCACTAGGGGGCGCAACCATGGCCGACGACCTGCAAGCCGCCGGAGCACCAGTTAACGCTCCTGATGCCCAACCTGCGCCCGGCGCTGCACAAGCCGCAGCGGCCGCTCCACCAGCAGGGGTCGTGACTCCGTTGATACCCATGGCCCTGCCGTATTCCCTGGAGCAAAATGGCTTCCCCAGTATAATAGCAAACCAGACACCCTGTCCGGGTTCAAGAGAAAAATATGCGGTGTGCTAGACATGTATTCTATGACTGGTAAACAAAGAGCTGCTGTTGTGCGGGGACAATTAACTGGTGCCGCACAGCGGGAAGTTGAAACCTGGCCAGCCGCAGACCAGGAATCAGTTTCCATCATCTTTAAGAGACTACAAACTGTGTTTGAAAACCGCACTGAGACAGATCTCCGGATGAAGTTCTACCACTGTGCCCAGAAACCTGAGGACAGTGTCCGGGACTACGCCTGGCGCTTACAGGATGCCCTGCGGGCCCTGAAACAGGTTAGTCCAACCAGCATACAAAATAAAAATAAAATGCTGACGGAACCGTTCATCCGGGGGTTGAGGTCCCAGGAGGAGAACAGAACTGTACGGTGGTGGGCCTTAGACCATCCAGCTGCCACCTTTGACACCCTTAAGGACATGGCTATAAAGGGGCTGCAGCCCCTGGAAACCACTGATACTGCTATCCAGCGTTACCAGGGTGGGACCACCCCAGTGCCCGCAGCACCCACTGCTCCTTCATTAACGGCTGAAACAAAGATGCAAACAGTGCCTCCTAGTGAGCTGGACAGCCTACGCTCTGAAGTGCGCCAGTTAAGTAAAACCCTGGCCACCGTCCTGAGCACCCCGCAGCTACAGACGGAGCCTGAGCCGGAAGGAAGGATCCTACTGGCCGACAGCCCTGAGGACGTCCCCTGGATGAGGAGAAAAAGGAGGACAACGCCACCCCGTAGGAGGACAACGCCGCCCCGGAGGAGGACACCGCCACCCCGTGGGAGGACCAACGACCAACGTCACCCTCCAGGAGAATTCATCTGCTACCGCTGCCACAAGGCAGGCCACACAGCGCGGAACTGTCCTTTAAATGAGAAAACCCTGGGGCCGAGGACTGACACCCAGGAGTAAATTAAGCCGGCCCATCCAGGTGGTATCACCGGTTCGTAGGAGGAAGGCCTTTCCTGCCCATCGTGCTGGACGGGATAGCAACACCTGCATTACTGGACACCGGCTTGCAGGTAACCATCATACCTGATGTCCTCTACAAAAGGTACTGGTCCGTAGATGAACTCCAGTTGCCAGCCCGAACCTCTCCGTGTATGCCTCTAACGGCTTTCCTCTTAACCTAGTAGGGGTTAAGGATGTGACAGTGAAGGTGGGGAGAGCGGAACTAAAGGACCAAGGACTGATTGTAGTGGAGTCTAACCCTGGTGATACAGACTTGTATATGATACTTGGTACAAATATTGTCAGTAACGGTTTGGGAGAAGTGTTTTTTTTGCTCCAACAGATTGCTGACACCGCCAAACCAGGGCAGAGGAAGGTGCTCCAGAGAGAGATACGAGCCCTTGTGGCGCCCCGAGGGTTCGGTTGCCACAGGGGTATTGCACCTCAACCAGAGGTGTGATATTCCACTCCCAGGTAAGGACGGAGTGTGGACCAGGGCTCAGTTAGCTGCATATACATACTCACCCCTTTTCCGGGGGACAGCTCGACGGTGCTCCCATTTATGCAGGCACGACTGACCATGTCCCTGGCTGGAGTTGGGAGGGGGGAAAGAACCCAGTGATGTAGGAGCAGTAGGGGACGGTTTCTGGAGCATAGGAAGGAGCTCATTGGGTGCAGGTCACCTGAGCTCAGACACAGGAGGCAGATAAAAGGTGGGAGCCAACTTAAGTCAGTGGGTAGTTCAGCCAGAGAGAGCTGACAGGGAGCTGTGGCTCAGCCTGAGCTCAGCTCCACGAGGCAGGCCTGGAGAGAAGGCCGGAGCCAGAGAGGAGAAGAGGAGAAGGAGAAGGAAGGAAAGAGGAGAGACAGACGAGTAGAAAGGCTCCAGAAGCAAGAAGGCAGAAGGGACCCTAAGAGAGCAGAACGGACAGCAACCGTTGCAAGCCCGCGTTATATCGGGTGAAGGGCCAGGCCGCGGAAGGGTACCGGATTCCCAAGTTGGTGGAGGTAAAGCATCCCTCAGCCAAAAACCGGAGGTCGTGATCATTTATTGGTGCGACCCCTTGCTACACCAGCTAGGAAGGCACCACATAGGGTCAGGGAAACTGGTGCCAAGTTTTACCAGAGAAGGCCCGAGGCAGCCGGACAGAAGCGTGGTCACTGGTGGGGCACGAGAGGCCAGAGAAAGGATAGAAGGGGGTCCTGTGCCACACTCCTGAGTTGCCTGGGGGTTGACCGAGCCCCTCACCTGGTGGACGCAGCATGGCTTGGGCAGTCATTGCTGACAGAAGTGACTTGGATATCAACTGTGAGTAAAAGGCCTGAACTGCACCATTGGACTCTGTGTGATTTATGCTGCGCCTGCACCATCACCCCAGCATCCACCTACATTGCCCTGAGGCTACACTCTTCCCAGGGGGAGTTATCCTATCCCTGAGCTGCACACCAACACCAGCGTCAGCGGTCTGCCTTGCAGCGGCGGTCATCCCTGACCGCAATCCACGGGTGGCGTAGTCGGACATTCCCAAATCTATAATTAGACTGCCACAACATTGGTCTGACCGCCCTGAGCCACGGGACCGGGTTGCCACTACTACCCCCATCAGCACCGTACACCAGAAGGCCTGGTTCCGGGTACCCCACAGCCCAGGGGGCGAGTCAGCTTTGGCGTAGTCGACATGATTGTGACCAACCCGCCACAAACAGGTATTGCGTGCCTGAAAAGAGACTGTTTCACTGTATTGAAAATGGCGCCCGCCCCGGCAGAACAGACGCCATAATGTGCGCGCCAAAAGACAACAAGAAGCCACCTCCCATCATGGGCCAGGTCCCAGAATGGCGCCAAAGAAGGAGCCCACCCCCAACAGCCATGAGTGCGGCTGTGGAGATGTCCATCAACGTGGCGGTGCTGCCCCTGAGAGTGATTGTCAGCAGGTTGCCCCGGGACCACCCCCAACAGGGGCGGAAAGAGAAGAAAACCGCGGGGCAGGGTGTGGTTTGGATCAGTCTCGCCAGACCACACCCGGAGATGGAGAGGAGCGTCAACTCCAGCACCCTGGCAAGCGGCCTGCTGCAGGCCGAGGCGTCCCCGTACAGCCTCACGGAGCTGATGGCTCAGCTCCCCGCAGAAGACCCTGTGTTCCTGCGGACTGCGCTGGAGGAGCTGGACTGGAGGATGGTCCGGGCACAGAGGGAAGTCATCGCCGGATGGAGGGAGGAAATGGCCCGGCGGGTCGCGACCCGGCAGCAAGAAACGCTGCCAGCACCCAGCAGTGCGCCTGCCCCCGAAGACAGAGAGAGGAGAACGGAGGCCGAGAACAGCGCTGCCGCGGAGGCAGGTAAGGAAGACACCCCTGCCCCGGGTCCTGACACCGAAGGCTTACCCCTGGATCCCGCCGTGGAGCCAGAAGTCCCGGGTGCCGCTGCAGCTTCCACGCTCCCGCCGCAAACACCTGGGCCTCAAGTCGCGAGCACCGCCGCTGAACCACGCCACCAGTCATGCCCCCTGACCCCGGACGTGACCGAGAGCAGCCCGCCTCAGGCCTGGTCGCAAGGCCTGGTGCCCTCAAGCGCCTGTCGCCCGTTGACGCCCCCGGTCTCGAAACCACCACCCCTGGGCGCGGACCTGTATGCCCAACTGACCGGTCGGGATGGAGAGCCAGTCCCCGTACCAGAGGGGTGGGTACACCCTTGTCTTCGGGTGGGCCTGTCCGCAGAGGACAGAGACTTGCCTCGTCCGCTCCTGCCTGCTCCACAGCCCGTTGATGTCCCCCAGCTCCCGCTCGAAAAGATCCAGTACAAGTGGGACCAGGCCGGTGAGGACCTCATGGGGTTCTCGCAGGAGACGCGGGCAGCCGCAGCCCGCAGGCGGGAGTTCTGTCACCGACAGGTGGCGCAGTTAGAGAAGGAGAGACGGGTGCGGCGCCAGAGGTATGAGCAGCTGCAGGCCCGGAGCGCGGAACAGAAAATGCGCGCCCGACGAGACCCCCAAACCGCACGCAGTCCCAGAATCATAGGGACTGTGGTGAAATTCCACAAAGAAGAGGGGTGGGGTTTCATCAGGGACCCGACGACGGACACGGATGTGTTTGTCACCCGGAGGGACGTAGAGAGTCACCTGCCAGAAGGACACCCGAAGCGGGATTTATTCTCGGGAGATCGAGTGTTCTACACCAGACACAGAGGTCTGCGAGGGTGGTATGCCCTCAACGTCCAGAGGGTGGAGGAGGAGCAGTACCAGGAGTATTGTTGCCCAGAGGACCCGGACGGGTCTGAAGAATATGGCGAGGAGGAAGAAGGTGCGCAGGGAGGACACTGCTACTGAGAAGTGGCAGCGCACAAATGTACATAGTTGCCCGTCAGGGTGAAGGAACTGTTGCGTACAGTTACCCGGTATCGGGTCAGTTAAAACCGGCTGAGGACTGGGAGCAGCCAACTTATTGAACTATCCGGACGAGGACTGGGAGCGGTCAATCTTGAACATAATTGCACTTCTTAAAGTGCCCCCTACTGGTTTTATAAGAGACCACAACAACAACTGACCTCAGAACAAAAACCCATTAGAGGTGGCTGAAGATGAGGTCCAGCAGCTGGATCAGCTACGCCCTGCAGCCACCCCAGGGCCTTCGTTGAGGGTTTACGAATGGGTCCCTCGTGTTTGTGTTTATGTGTTTGCACTTAATAGAAAGATGGACACCTGGTTGCAAAGTACACTGTGACCAGTTAACCAAAGTTTTACATCAAGAATGTTTACAAGAAAAATGTTTTTTATGTGACAGATGTGGTTATAAAAGTGAAAAGAGTTTTATAATATTTTATATATGTGAAGAAAGTCTTATAATAACTGCTGAAAGAGAAAATGTGCCAGTAACGTTAAAAGAGAAGAATTGCCTCCCAAAAAGGGATGAGTTATGATGGTTTATAATCTTATATGTGAATGCATTCTAAAAATTTGCATGTTTCTGAATGGTCTTTTGTTTTGTTCCAGCCCGAGGACGTGCTATAATTTACCAGGGGGGAATGTGGCTCCTCGAGGGTTTGGTTGCCACAGGGGTATTGCACCTCAACCAGAGGTGTGATATTCCACTCCCAGGTAAGGATGGAGTGTGGACCAGGGCTCAGTTAGCTGCATATACATACTCACCTCATTTCCGGGGGACAGATCGACGGTGCTCCCATTTATGCAGGCATGACTGACTAGGCTCGACGGTGCTCCCATTTATGCAGGCACAACTGACCATGTCCCTGGCTGGAGTGGGGAGGGGGGAAAGAACCCAGTGATGTAGGAGCAGTAGGGGACGGTTTCTGGAGCATAGGAAGGAGCTCATTGGGTGCAGGTCACCTGAGCTCAGACACAGAAGGCAGATAAAAGGTGGGAGCCATCTTAAGTCAGTGGGTAGTTCAGCCAGAGAGAGCTGACAGGGAGCTGTGGGTCAGCCTGAGCTCAGCTCCACGAGGCAGGCCTGGAGAGAAGGCCGGGGCCAGAGAGGAGAAGAGGAGAAGGAGAAGGAAGGAAAGAGGAGAGACAGACGAGTAGAAAGGCTCCAGAAACAAGAAGGCAGAAGGGACCCTAAGAGAGCAGAACGGACAGCAACCGTTGCAAGCCCGCGTTATATCGGGTGAAGGGCCAGGCCGCGGAAGGGTACCGGATTCCCAAGTTGGTGGAGGTAACTCATCCCTCAGCCAAAAACTGGAGGTCGTGATCATTTATTGGTGCGACCCCTTGCTACACCCGCTAGGAAGGCACCACATAGGGTCAGGGAAACTGATGCCAAGTTTTACCAGAGAAGGCCCGAGGCAACCGGACAGAAGCGTGGTCACTGGTGGGGCACGAGAGGCCAGAGAAAGGATAGAAGGGGGTCCTGTGCCACACTCCTGGGTTGCCTGGAGGTTGACCGAGCCCCTCACCTGGTGGACGCAGCACGGCTTGGGCAGTCATTGCTGACAGAAGTGACTTGGATATCAACTGTGAGTAAAAGGCCTGAACTGCACCATTGGACTCTGTGTGATTTATGCTGCGCCTGCACCATCACCCCAGCATCCACCTACATTGCCCTGAGGCTACACTCTTCCCAGGGGGAGTTATCCTATCCCTGAGCTGCACACCAACACCAGCCTCAGCGGTCTGCCTTGCAGCGGCGGTCATCCCTGACCGCAATCCACGGGTGGCGTAGTCGGACATTCCCAAATCTATAATTAGACTGCCACAACATTGGTCTGACCGCCCTGAGCCACGGGACCGGGTTGCCACTACTACCCCCATCAGCATCGTACACCAGAAGGCCTGGTTCCGGGTACCCCACGGCCCAGGGGGCGAGTCACCTTCCTGTACCAGCAACAGGTAAAGCTAACAGGTGGTAAGATTGGTAATGTACGGGTGACAGACCCGATACCCATTGTGATTCCCCCATTGAGTGAAATGCTGATTTGGTGTAGGGCAGCAATAGGTCTCAAAGGACAGAACTACCAGGCGGTAGTGGAGCCCATTAGCTCAGAGCACAGACCTACACTCTTAACTGCCAGAGGGGTGGTTGATGTACGCAATGGGAGGGTACCCGTAAGTCTCCTAAATTGTGGGGAGGAGGAAGTAAAGTTACCATGATACGCCACGGTTGCCAGATTGTATACTGTGAATGATGATGCCATACCCACAGTGGAATCCTTGACCCCACCAAGTACAGTGGAGGACAATGACTCCGAAGCTCAGCTGGAGGATTAGTGTCAACAGCTCCATGTTGGGACTGACGCCACTCCTGTCCATCAAAAACAAGGTGTATACAGGGTGGTTCAGGAATACGAGCAGGTATTCAGCAAACACCCACTTGATTTTGGGAGAATTAAAGGGATACAACACCATATACCCACAGGTGACCATCCACCCATCAAAGAACGTTACAGGCCCATACCACCAGCACACTACCAGAAAGCGAAGGAAATGTTGCATGACATGAAGAAGGCAGGGGTAATAAGAGATAGCTGTAGCCCCTGGGCAGCTCCCCTGGTCCTGGTCAGGAAAAAGGATGGAAGTATGAGGATGTGTGTAGATTACAGACAGGTAAATCACATAACACATAAAGATGCATACCCTTTGCCCCGTATAGAGGAATCCCTGGCTGCACTAAAGTCTGCAAATTACTTCTCTACCCTTGACCTCACTAGTGGGTACTGGCAAGTAGCAGTTGCTGAAGAGGACCGGGAGAAGATGGCCCTCACTACCCCGATGGGACTCTGCTAGTTCAACAGTATGCCGTTCGGACTCTGCAACGCTCCTGGAACGTTCCAGAGATTGATGGAGTGCTGTTTGGGACACCGTAACTTTGAGACCGTGCTGCTATACCTGGATGACGTGATAGTGTACTCCAAGATGTATGAGGACCATTTGAAGCACCTGGCAGAAGTATTTGAGTCGTTGTCCCGGTATGGGATAAAAATTGAAGCCTTCCAAGTGCCACCTGCTCAAACAGAAGGTTCAGTAACTGGGGCACATCGTCAGTCCACAAGGAGTAGCACCAGACCCGGAGAAGGTCACTGCCATCCAGAAATAGCCGGAACCAAAGAATCTCAAGGAGGTACGTCAGTTCCTGGGACTGGTTGGGTATAAGCGGAGATTTGTACGGGACTACACTAAGAAGGCAGCACCTTTGCAAGATCTCCTGGTAGGACAGTCCAACAGAGGCAAACCTCCCCCCCTTCCAGTGGGTTAAAGAGCAGGCTGAGTCCTTTGCAGTGATGAAAGAGATACTGACCTTCGAAGAAATCCTGGCCTACCCTGACTACAGCCACCCTTTCCTGCTGTACACTGATGCCAGCAACGAGAGACTAGGAGCTGTGTTGAGTCAGAAGCAGTATGGCAAGGAGAAGGTGATTGCCTATGCTAGCAGGAAGCTTCGCCAGACCGAGAGGAATCCGGAAAACTATAGCTCCTTCAAGTTGGAGTTCCTGGCCTTGGTCTGGGCCATCACTGAACGATTCAAGCACTACTTGGCCTCCAGTAAGTTCACGGCTTACACTGACAACAACCCCTTGACACATCTAGAGACCGCCAAGTTGGGAGCCATGGAACAGCGGTGGATGGCCCGACTGTCAAACTATCAGTTCACCATCAAGTACCAGGCAGGCCACAAGAACGCCAACACCGATGCCCTATCCAGAATGCCTCACCAGTCGGACACTGAAGAAGAAGTGGATGACCTAGAGGAGATTGAGCTACCTGCCTTCCACAGAAATGGGATGGTCCACGAGCAGCGCACCTCCAGGAGGTATAGTGGTAAGACACTAAACCCTTTACCTCATCACAGTTGGAAGGAGACCCAGGACAGCGACCCGATTGTCAGCCGTATCAAAGTACTGATAACCCAGGAAGGTTCCTCCCTGGAGAAGGACGCTCCTCCCCAAGCCAAGCAACTGTGGAATGAGAGAAGCCGGCTATTCATCTATAGAGAGAAGCTGTGCCGAAGGTATGTCAACCCAAGGACCCATGAGATGGTATGGCAGATCGTAGTGCCCAGGACAGACATCCAGATGGTATTGGAGGCCTACCACGATCAAGCAGGGCACTTTGGCTGGAAGAAGCTGGAAGCCCTCCTGAAGAATCGGTTTTATTGGGTTGGAATGCGGAGTTCCATAGAGAGGTGGTGCCAAGATTGTGGACCCTGTAGCCTTAGAAGAAAAGACTACCGCAGCCAGAAAGCACCCTTGCAGTCCATCAAGACAATCCAGCCCCTGGAGATCGTCGCTATGGATCAGGTCAAGCTGTCACCCAGCAGGTCAGGCTACTCGTATGCCCTGACCATGGTGGATCACTAATCCCGGTTCCTGGTGGTAGCCCCCGTCAAGGATCTGACGGCAGAAACTGCAGCAAGGACGTTCCAAGCCTACTTCTGCAGGCCCCATGGAAACCCGGATAAGGTGCTGACGGATCAAGGCCCTGCCTTTGAAGCTGAGCTATTCAAAGAGTTTTGCCATCTGTACGGATGTAAGAAGATCCGGACTACACCGTACCACCCCCAAACCAATGGGTTATGTGAAAAGATGAATAACATAGTCATCGACCTGTTGAAGACCTTACCTCTAGAAGAAAGAAACCAGTGGCCAGACTAACTACCTGACCTGGTAGATCTGTACAATCACATACCTGTGAGTTCCACCAATTGTACTCCAGCGTACCTCATGAGAGCAAGACCCGGAAAGTTGCCCATGGACCTGGAGCTTGGAGTGGTAGAGCCAGAAGCAGATATGTTCACTGAAGACTGGGATGTGACCCGACAGGAGCAGTACAAAAGAGTACAGGCCTGTGTCGAAGACAGTTTAAATAGGGTGAGAGATAAGCAGGAGGCACAGTACAACAAGAGTGCACCCGCCGAACCCTTGACACTTGGAGAAGTTGTGCTGAAACGAAAGAGAAGGAGCCACAAGCTTGACGACCAGTGGGAAAGGGAACCTTACACTGTGTTGAATTCCAGATTCGACAATAGGAAAACCTGTCTGATTAGCAAAGACAGAGGAAGAACAACTGCAACGGTATCAAGAGACCATCTGAAGTTGTGCCCAAGTCCGCTGAAGCCCCAGGAGGAAGTACCTCTCACCGTACCGGAGGAGCCTAAAGAAGAAGTACTCCATACTGTCTTAGGAGATTTCCCGGGAGATTGGCCTCAACTGGATGGAGCGGTAATAATACCTGTGATACACTTCTACCAACAGCCAGAAGACTCTCCACTGCAAGTAAGACCTGTAAGTGCCCCGGAAGAGCCTGCTCAGGAAGAATCCCCGGAAGAAGGATCACCGGTAGAAGCAGAGCCAATAGGCCCAGTAAGCAGTGTACTTGCCAGTCCCGTAGAGAGGTTACGGCAGTCTTGCAGTCCACCAACACATAGAGCTGATAGAGCGGAAAATAGCGCAAGCATCCACAGTACACGCGTTCCAGTACTACGTAGGCCATCGCGTAGCACAAAAGCCCAGACCCCTGTCAGGTATAGGGAGTAAATAGAGAAACACTGACAGTATAAATAGTTACCGCGTAGGGTATGTTCTTGTAATAATTTCATGTATTGATTTATTGATTTATTTTGCCTTGCTGTTCGACAATTTATGTGACACGGACACTTCTAATTGCATTTAGTTACCCATAAGGGTATATATATAAAGGACTCGGTGGCTGAGGACTGTGAGCAGCCCAAAAACTGTCATGTACAGTACAGACCAAAAGTTTGGACACACCGTCTCATTTAAAGATTTTTCTGTATTTTCATGACTATGAAAATTGTACATTCACACTGAAGGCATCAAAACTATGAATTAACACATGTGGAATTATATACTTAGCAAAAAAGTGTGAAACAACTGAAAATATGTCTTATATTCTAGGTTCTTCAAAGTAGCCACCTTTTGCTTTGATGACTGCCATTCTCTTGATGAGCTTCAAGAGGTAGTCACCGGAAATGGTTTTCACTTCACAGGTGTGCCCTGTCAGGTTTAATAAGTGGGATTTCTTGCCTTATAAATGGGGTTGGGACCATCAGTTGTGTTGTGCAGAAGTCTGGTGGATACACAGCTGATAGTCCTACTGAATAGACTGTTAGAATTTGTATTATGACAAGAAAAAAGCAGCTAAGTAAAGAAAAACAAGTGGCCATCATTACTTTAAGAAATGATGGTCAGTCAGTTCGAAAAATTGGGCAAACTTTGAAAGTGTCCCCAAGTGCAGTTGCAAAAACCATCAAGCGCTACAAAGAAACTGGCTCACATGATGACCGCCCCAGGAAAGGAAGACCAAGAGTCACCAGCCTCAGAAATCACAGGTTAACAGCAGCTCAGATTAGAGATCAGGTCAATGCCACACAGAGTTCTAGCAGCAGACACATCTCTACAACAACTGTTAAGAGGAGACTTTTTGCAGCAGGCCGTCATGGTAAAATACAGTGCCTACAAGTAGTATTCAACCCCCTGCAGATTTAGCTGGTTTGATAAGATGCAAATAAGTTAGAGCCTTCAAACTGCAAACGAGAGTAGGTTTTATGAACAGAAGCATAAATCTTACAAACCAAAAAGTTATGTTGCTCAGTTGAATTTTATTAAATTTTAAACATAAAAGTGTGGGTCAATTATTATACAACCCCTATGTTTAATATTTTGTGGAATAACTCTTGTTTGCAATTACAGCTAATAATCGTCTTTTATAAGACCTGATCAGGCCGGCACAGGTCTGTGGAGTTATCTTGGCCCACTCCTCCATGCAGATCTTCTCCAAGTTATCTAGGTTCTTAGGGTGTCTCATGTGGACTTTATTCTTGAGCTCCTTCCACAAGTTTTCAATTGGGTTAAGGTCAGGAGACTGACTAGGCCACTCCAACACCTTGACTTTTTCCCTCTTGAACCAGGCCTTGGTTTTCTTGGCTGTGTGCTTTGGGTCGTTGTCTTGTTGGAAGATGAAATTACGACCCATCTTAAGATCCTTGATGGAGGAGCGGAGGTTCTTGGCCAAAATCTCCAGGTAGGCCGTGCTATCCATCTTCCCATGGATGCGGACCAGATGGCCAGGCCCCTTGGCAGAGAAACAGCCCCACAGCATGATGCTGCCACCACCATGCTTGACTGTAGGGATGGTATTCTTGGGGTCGTATGCAGTGCCATCCAGTCTACAAACGTCACGTGTGTGGTGGGCACCAAAGATCTCGATCTTGGTCTCATCAGACCATAGAACCTTGAACCAGTCTGTCTCAGAGTCCTCCAAGTGATCATGAGCAAACTGTAGACGAGCCTTGACATGACGCTTTGAAAGTAAAGGTACCTTACGGGCTCGTCTGGAACGGAGACCATTGCAGTGGAGTACGTTACTTATGGTATTGACTGAAACCAATGTCCCCACTGCCATGAGATCTTCCCGGAGCTCCTTCCTTGTTGTCCTTGGGTTAGCCTTGACTCTTCGGACAAGCCTGGCCTCGGCACGGGAGGACACTTTCAAAGGCTGTCCTGGCCGTGGAAGGCTAACAGTAGTTCCATAAGCCTTCCACTTACGGATGATGCTCCCAACAGTGGAGACAGGTAGGCCCAACTCCTTGGAAAGGGTTTTGTACCCCTTGCCAGCCTTGTGACCCTCCACGATCTTGTCTCTGATGGCCTTGGAATGCTCCTTTGTCTTTCCCATGTTGACCATGTCTGAGTGCTGTTCACAAGTTTGGGGAGGGTCTTAAATAGTCAGAAAAGGCTGGCAAAAGAGATCTTTAATCCACACATGTGAAGCTCATTATTCTTGGTGCCTGAACTACTTCTTAATACTTTTGGGGGACCAAACAGAATTCTTGTGGTTTGAGGAGTTGAATAATAAATGACACTCTGAATTAACTTTTAACGTTTTTAAAAAAACAAAAAAACAAAAACAAAAACAAAATTTGCTGCAGTGCATTTCCCACTTCCAGGCTGATCTACAGTACAAATGTCACAATGCCAAGTTAATTCCGCATGTGTCAACCAGCTAAATCTGCAGGGGGTTGAATACTACTTGTAGGCACTGTAGCTGCTAGGAAACCACTGCTAAGGACAGGCAACAAGCAGAAGAGACTTGTTTGGGCTAAAGAACACAAGGAATGGACATTAGACCAGTGGAAATCTGTGCTTTGGTCTGATGAGTCCAAATTTGAGATCTTTGGTTCCAACCACCGTGTCTTTGTGCGAGGCAGAAAAGGTGAACTGATGGACTCTACATGCCTGGTTCCCACCGTGAAGCATGGAGGAGGAGGTGTGATGGTGTGGGGGTGCTTTACTGGTGACACTGTTGGGGATTTATTCAAAATTGAAGGCATACTGAACCAGCATGGCTACCACAGCATCTTGCAGCGGCATGCTATTCCATCCGGTTTGCGTTTAGTTGGACCATCATTTATTTTTCAACAGGACAATGACCCCAAACACACCTCCAGGCTGTGTAAGGGCTATTTGACCAAGAAGGAGAGTGATGGTGTGCTACGCCAGATGACCTGGCCTCCACAGTCACCAGACCTGAACCCAATCGAGATGGTTTGGGGTGAGCTGGACCGCAGAGTGAAGGCAAAAGGGCCAACAAGTGCTAAGCATCTCTGGGAACTCCTTCAAGATTGTTGGAAGACCATTTCCGGTGACTACCTCTTGAAGCTCATCAAGAGAATGCCAAGAGTGTGCAAAGCAGTCATCAAAGCAAAAGGTGGCTACTTTGAAGAACCTAGAATATAAGACATATTTTCAGTTGTTTCATACTTTTTTGTTAAGTATATAATTCCACATGTGTTAATTCATAGTTTTGATGCCTTCAGTGTGAGTGTACAATTTTCATAGTCATGAAAATGCAAAAAAATCTTTAATTGAGAAGGTGTGTCCAAACTTTTGGTCTGTACTGTACATAGTTGCACTCCCTGGAGTGCCTTTTAAGCGACCTCAGAACAAAAACCTGTTAGGCGTGGCAGAAGTCGTGGTCCGACCCCGGATCGCCTGAGCCCTGCAGCCACGCCCAGGGCCTACGTGGAGGGTTTACGGACAGGTCCCTCAAGCTACCTTTGGACGTTAACCAGTGAGAGGGATACCCTGTTGGGATCTCACTGGAACTGACTTGAGAAACTCTGAAGATACTTTATATTATTGTATTATAATGTTACCTGTAACGTTCAAGAAAAGTGCCTCCCATAAAGGGAAGAAATGTTATTGTTTAACCTGTTTTGAAAAAAAAAAAAAGCTTCAGTCCAGGAGTACTGAGTTTTACTAGGGGGGAATGTGGCGCCCTGCTGCGCATTGGTGCCACAGATCCCAGAAGGGTGCATGGATGGACTTCTCCACAAGAGGCCCTCACACATTCACACACCTCCACCCTACCACCTCAGACCAGCAGAGGGAGTCTGTTAGGGATATATATAGGGAGAGTGGAGCCAGGCAGTTCAGTCAGTCTTTAGTCAGAAGTCAGTGAGTTAGAGTTTGGAGTCAGACAGAGAGAGTCTGGGAGCGTGCTGACGCTCAGAGAGCAGCGAAGAGGCAGCACGCTGGCTGCTGTGCTTAGGCGAGCCAAGGCATACAGCACGTGTGAGGGCCCTGAGTGTGGCCGAAGGCGAGAGGAGAAGAAAGAAGTAGCGAGGGGGCAGAGGAGCATACCAGGCTCACCCCTAGATATAAACCGGACACCGGGTCCGCACCTACGGGGTCCCTTTATACCCAGTAGGGACCACCGGAACCCCTGGAGGACTACAGGTCCCAGGTTTACCAAACGCTGACTACAGTACCAAGGCTAGGAGTCACGGAGGCCCCAGCGTCCATGGAGAGTAATCTCCAAAAGAAGGCCCTACCACCAGATCAGCAGGTGCAAGGAGAGAGACAGTAACCAAGCTAGACGTAGTTCCAGGCAGGCCAGAAGCTTAGCTAGTAAAGCCACAGATCAGTAGGCCCTATACCCGCTCACTGGCGAGAGTCCAAAAGTGCGCCCTTCGTCCAGAGTACCCTGGACCGTGCCTGTATCATCAACAGTAAAGGTACTGAAGCTTACCCCCGTGTGAGTGTCTGTCTTTCCTCCGGGACCGTCCTGCCGTCTCTCCCCAGCCTCCCCCATCTACCCCTACACTGCCCTGGAGCTAGGTCTACCTGTGGAGAGCCATACCATCCTTGCTGCCATAACACCAGCTCCAGAGGACTGCTCCGCAGTGGCGGCTCCCTTTGGCCGCATTCCACAGGTGGCGTCACGAACTTTCCAAATCCCCTGTAAATATCCCCCTTTTACTGACCGCCCTGGGTCACGGACCGGGCCAGCCACCATGATATTCCCCACCAGCATCCACAAGAGGCCCGGCTGCCGAGTACCCCATGGCCCAAGGGGCGCGACATATTCCCATGCACCTTTTCACACCCACACATGGGTATATGTAGCACCCCGAGGGCTCGGTTGCTACAGAGGTATTGCATCTCATCCAGATGTGCGATATCTCACTTCCAGGTAAGGATGGAGTGTGGATCAGGACCCTGACACCTGCATGCATTACACCACATTTCCAGGGGGCAGGGCGACCAATATGCTCCAAGTAGAGCATGACAGTCCCTGTCCCTGGCTGGAGTGGGGGGAGGGAACACCGAGGAAGGGGGAACCCTGTAGTGCATAGGAGGGAGAGGGCAGTTCCTGGGTGCACCTAGAAGGAGGTATAAAAGGTGGGCACCATCTTAGTTCAGTGTTCAGTCTGAGAGAAGAAGTGACAGAGCAGGGCCTCTGTGGAGCTCTGCTCCGGAGGCGGGCCTAGCCTGTGAGGCCCAACCACCACTGAAGGAGAAAGTGAGTGAGAGAGGAGAAGACAGGGAGCAGAGGCTCAGGCCGAGCTCTGCTCCGCAGGCAGGCCTGGGAGAGACCGGGGCCTGGAGGAAGGAGAAGGAAGGAAGAGGAGCGGAGGAGGCTCCAGGATCAAGGAACGAAGGGACTCTAGGGGTGTGGACCGGCGAGTCGCGACCGCACGCCCGAATCTACCTGCGTAGAAGGGTCAGGCCAAAGGGGGAGACCGGTTCCCGAAACTAGTGGAGGCAGGGAACTACCCTCAGCTAGAAACCGGAGTATGTGAAGCCTTTGACCTAGCACACACCGTACACTGACGCACCCACTTGATGACTTCCTTCTGCCATCCAGGCCACCAAAAACTGCGACTGATAAGTCTCTTAGTCTCCGAAACTCCTGGATGACCTGCCAACCGAGACTCACGACACTCCACAAACAAATCTCTCCTAAATGCTCTAGGCACGAACAACCTCCCATGGGGAGTGTTAGATGGAGCATCATCTTGAGCATTCAGAATCCCATTCTCCAAATCGGAGTCCAATGCCGCCACCACAACTCCTTTCTGCAAAATGCTCTCCTCCTCCTCGGCACCGACCGTAGGAGAGAAGCTGCGAGATAAAGCATCGGCTTTAACATTCTTAATACCAGGGATATAGGTAACAGAAAAATGAAACCGAGAAAAAAAAAGTGCCCACCTAGCTTGACGGGCATTCAAGCGCTTGGCAGCATCCAGATAGATCAAATTCTTCTGATCTGTGAAAACCTGAATAGGAAATCTAGCGCCTTCCAAAAAATGACGCCAGTGTTCAAATGCAAGTTTAATAGCCAGCAAATCCCGATTTCCAACATCATAATTCAGTTCGGTTTCCGAAAATTTTTTCGAAAAGAAGGCACAAGGATGTACTCCACCCTTGTTCTCCTGAGACAAAACTGCTCCGACCCCCACCGATGAAGCATCAACCTCGACCAAAAAAAGTTTGGTCTCATCAGGCTGTATAAGGATAGGCGCAGAACTGAACCTCTCTTTGAGATACTCAAACGCTTCAATGGCTTCAGTAGTCCACTGGGTCGTATTCGCACCTTTCCTGGTGAGATCGGTTAGAGGTTTAATAAGTACAGAAAAATTCTTAATGAATTTCCTGTAATAATTGGCAAAACCCAAAAACCTTTGCATAGATTTCAAACCAATAGGCCTAGGCCATTCCAGCACAGCCTGAACCTTCACAGGATCCATCTTAAAGCCCTCACTGGAGACAATGTAGCCCAAAAAACTAATTTTCTGCACAGCGAGCTCACATTTCTCCAGCTTAGCAAAGAGTGAATTATCACTCAATAACTGCAAAACTTCACGTACACTCTGCCAATGGGACTCTAAATCTGGTGAATAAATCAAAATGTCATCCAAATACACAACCACATTCTTACCAATCAAAGGTCTCAGGATGTCATTAATAAGGTTCTGAAAAAATGCAGGTGCATTGGTAAGACCGAAGGGCATCACCAGATTCTCAAAATGACCTACCGGAGTGTTAAAAGCAGTTTTCCATTCATCACCCTCCTTCACTCGTAACAAATTGTATGCCCCTCGGAGATCAATTTTTGAGAACCACTTGGCTCCCACTAACTGGTTAAACAAGTCAGGAATTAACGGCAATGGGTAGGAATTGCATACGGTAATCTTATTAATTTCACGAAAATCCAGACATGGACGTAAACCGCCGCCCTTTTTTTAAACAAAGAAGAATCCGACTGCCACAGGCGACTTAGAAGGTCTAATGTGACCAGCAGCCAGGCTAGTCTCTATGTACTCCTCCAAGGCCTTTCTTTCAGGGATAGTAAGATTAAACAAGCGACTTTTGGGAAGAGTAGCACCTGGAACAAATTCAATGGTGCAATCATAATCCCTATGAGGAGGTAAAACTTGCGACTCCTCCTCCTTGCGACCATTACAACATTTATCATAGCACTTCGGACTCCAAGACTTAATCACATTAGTAGACCAGTCCAACAAAGGATTGTGCAGTTTTAACCAAGGCAATCCTAGAACAACTGGAGAGGGCAAATTATCCAAAACAACCAAGTCCAAAATTTCTTGGTGAACACCATTGATAGTGAGAGGAAATGCAGCAGTTTTGTGAGTAATACATTTCAAAGGAGTGTTATCAATTGCAACCACAGAAATAGGAGATGACAAAGGTTTGGATTTCAATTTAAGTTTTCCCAAAAACCCTTTATCAATCACATTAAGTGTTGAACCACAATCCACAAATACCTGAAATTCAATCAAATCTCCCTGCAGAGTAGTACACCCAGAAAGAAACACTCCTGCAGAGCATAAACAAGCTATACGGGCGTAACCGACCTTTTTTTTTTCTTTACTTAAACGACGCTCACAATACTTAATCAAATGATCAGCTTTACCACAATAAAGACACAAACCTTCGGCGAATCTCCGATCTCTTTCTTGAAAGCGGAGTGACATTTCCCCAACCTCTATTGTTTCTCCGCTGTCAGAGCAGATTTTCTGGAAACTAGGACCTGAAGTTACAGGAGTTTTTACATCATTGACTCTGGACCTTATTCTCCTGTCCACACGAACAGCTAACTGCATAGCTTCCTGCAGAGTCTCAGGTGCAGGGAATGCAATTAGCAAATCCTTAACCCTTTCACTCAGACCAGCAAGAAATAAACTTTTCAGCGTCAAATTATTCCACTTAACTTCTGAAGCCCATCTCCTAAAGTGTGTGCAATAAATTTCAACATCATCTGACCCCTGATTCAAACGTCTAAGTTCTGATTCAGCAGATGAGATTCGATCAGGATCATCATAATATAGCCCCATATCAGAAAAAAAATTCCTCAACAGAACTTAAACACGGATCATTAGGTTGGAGAGAAAAGGCCCACCCCTATGGTTCTTTGCGCAAAAGTGACATAATAAAACCAATGCGCTGTGATTCATTCCCAGAGGACCTCGGTCTCAAATGAAAATATAACAAACAAGCATTTTTTAAGGAAAAAAAATCTTGCTGTTTATCATAAAAAATATCAGGCAGTCCTACCTTCGGTTCCACAAAATGCGCTCCAGGACAGCTACTCACGTGTTGCTGAAGCTCGGCCACCTCCAGAGACAATCCCTGCAGGCGTTGAGCCAACTCCTGGATGGAAACCATATTGATTCCCAAATTTCTTTCCTTTTAGTTTTTTTTTTTGGGCTGGACTTACAGTTATGATCTGCAACATAAGCTAAGGAAAGAATGGGAAAAGCTGTCCCTACAGTAAGACTAAGCTGAATCCCTACGATGTAGCGGGCAGCTTGTTCCTTGTAAACAGACCCGCCTTCATCCTCGGCTAGTCTGAACGGAGACCTATAGAATAAAGGGAGGGGTCCCTAAAAGAACTAAGGACTGGGACAAAAATGGGACACCTCCTAACAGAAGTTGTTGCAGAGCAAAAAGACAAACTGACAAAAAGTACTAGAGGTCCCAGAGGACCAAGCAAGATAAGTGAGATAAGCCACTGTCAGAGGAGTCTGGTAGCTGTGAGTTAATATATAAAAAGGAGGGTCCCACTGCTGTGAGGAGAGAGACAGGAAGAGGCAGGGACACCATTTATAAAGAGGGGAACAAGGGAGGAGAAAACGGACCATTGGGTGAAAACCAGGAGGGGAGGGGAAAACAACATGGGACACAAAAAGTAACCTTTTAAATGGGGCACAGCAGTCAAGGGGCATGCAATACAATATTGAAGTGCCCCTCATAACCATTGAGGCCTATAGTATTAATGCTGGGTCCTAGTGGCCACCCTGTCAATACCTTTAACAGACTCTGAACAATCCACAGCTGTGAACATTCATCAGCCCCATCCTAAAGTGATTTTCTAACACTAATTAAAAAAAAAGGACAAGGATGGTTCTAAGATATTAAAAAGAAGCTATACTCACTTCCTCTAAACTCCATATTATCACACAGGTCGCTGCACTGGTCTTTGCCAGGACAAGAGGCAATAAAGTCCTGTTCTTTGATCAACCTGACTACATAAGCCTGTGACTGGCGGCATCAGTCAGGAGTAGTGATGGGTGAGCACTAAAATGCTCAGGTGCTCGATGCTCGGGTCAAGCAAATTGGAATACTCGGGTGCTCAACCCAAGCAACGAAACCAATGTAAGTCTATGGGAAACTCGAGCATTTTTCAGGTGGCTCCACCCGGCCGTCTGCAAAGGGCGTAAAAGTTGCCCAAATCGATGGGAACAATGCTCAAATGACAAGGGAACAGTATGGGGAAGACCCCTGGAAGCATCTCTGACTCCCCGGTCACTGCTGTCAACAACGTTTTCAGAGGTATTACGACACTTTTACAGACTCACAATAAAAAACACAAAAACAAAATGGATTTTCCTAGGAAATATGTTAATTAACATCCTTTCCAGGGTAATGACTTGTATATAAGGCAAAATAATTATACAAAAATAAAAATGCTCCTCCACTCCTTGGACTATGTTCACACGTAGCGTTTTTGATGCGTTTTTGCACTTTTGCATTGCTTTCAACCAAGACAAATGCATTCACTGGGAAATGTCATTTTAACATTTTACAACCTTATCTGGCCATGTGGTGTGTGACACATCATCAGACACATGCATACAGTGCTGAAAAGACATGAGAACAGCATGGGGAAGACCCCTGGAAGCATCTCTGACTCCCAGGTCACTGCCTAAAAGTTTGCCCAGTATAAGTGATCCTTAGTGCATGTGAATATGCCTCCCGCCATGCACCTGTCGTTGCAGACTTGCAACAATCACCGTCCACGTCCTTGTCACAGTGCAGCTTTCAGTTGTCCCTACCCCATTCCTTGGAATGCAAGCGCAAGTATGTAGCCAGCCACCCACCCACCCACAGGCTGCAATGCTATACTGCCAAACTTTTGACAGTATCCCCACTCGGTCCCCAGCTGCCACTATTTGTCCCTGTGTCTTCTCCGTCTTCCACAAGCACGGGTCCTACAACATTACCCGTGCCCTCCCCAGTTTACTTACTGGGAAGGACCGCCTAACCACAAACACGTGGACAAGTGAATGTGGCCAGGGACGGTACAGAGCCAGTCCACAGCTTGTCGGTGAGCCATATTTTTTAGCTTGGTGAAAGGACTGACTTTTGGGAAACCGTATCTACTCCAGCTGTCATTTCTCCCAGGAAGTCCTCTAAAGCTGCTTGCACTTGAAATGTGGCCTTTAAGGCTTGTGGAGGTGGAAGCTTTTCACAACCTCATGCCGGCGGCGGCCAGGTGTCCATACTTGGCCCCCAGCCGCCACTATTTCTCCCGGTATCGTCTCCGCCTTCCACAAGCAAGGGTCCCTGAACATTACTGCTGGTACTTTTCTGTGGAAATCTGCTTGCCTCCTACCAGCCTGGAATATTTCCAGGGAACTATGGTACGACGCCATGGTCTTAGAACTGCCCCCAGTACCAGTAGCGAAGCCATCCCCAAGGAATTCTATTTGGTAGACTGAGTGGCTGCCCAAATACATTAGTTTCTCACAAAGGAGCTGAAGATAGAGTGGCAGTAGGTGCAAGTTTCTCAAGCCTGTTAGATATCAGAGGGTGAACGACAGCACATTGGCTCAGTGGTTAGCACTAATGCCTTGCAGCGCTGGGATCCTGGGTTCAAATCCCAGCAAGGACAACATCTGCAAGGATTTTGTATGTTCTCCCCTTGTTTGAGTGGGTTTCCACCTCAGTAAAAAAGGAGCCATTGTCGCGGGTGTGTCAGAGGTGACAGACAGTCACCCTGCAGTGGTTTGCAGTAGGTCTCCACATTTGGCAATGCAGACAGCTGCCTAAATAGGAGGCTGTGTTTAGCACCCAGCGACTACCTCCCTTTAGTCTCGGTGTATATGTGGCACCCCAGGGGTCTGGTCTCCACAGTAATAGCAATGTTATGTCTGAGAGCAGGTGGGAGGTCTCTTGGTCAGGAATCCTATGCATGCCACACCTCCTGCCCAGTCCTGGGAGGGGAAGAACTTCCCCTATATAAAGCTGGGGCTGAGGCAGGGTTAGGGAGAAGAAGAGTTGAGAAGAAGAGAAACAGCTATAGGAAAGAGAGATCAGGAGCTCTGTGGGAGCAGTGCTAAAAGGAATCAGGGGCTGGCAGCTGAAGAGCTCGCCCTGATTGAAGAGTTACCACCGGACCCGGAGTCCGAGGCTGCGGGGATTAACCCAGACCCAGCAGCAGAAACCGCCCGGCAGGGGATTTCAGGTCCTCTGGCCAAGAAACCCGAAGGCACGGTCACACGCGTGGGACCAGCACCGCCGTCGTGGAGCGGAAGCCACTAGAAGGCCCCGAGTCACCGGCCATACGGGTGAGCACCACACGGTACACTCAGGGACGTGGGCTACCTTTACCCGCCTCTAGCAAGGAAGCCAGAAGAGTACAATTAGTTGGGGAGGCCTACAACTCCGCCTGGCCAAGGGGAATCCCATCTGCTCAAGGACTGACCAGGCCCCGACCGCTAGCCAGTACTCCGGGAGGGTCTATCTTTGTCACCAGTAAAGACCCTGAACTACACCGCATCGTCTCTGAGTGGTTCCTGCTACCCCCATCATCCACGTCGGCTGCCCTGAGGCCATACCCCTCCCGTTGGGGGTTATACCATCTACGCTGCACTATCCTACCACCGGCCTCAGCGGTCTGCCCTGCAGCGGCAGCTCCATAGCTGCATTCAACGGGTGGCGTAGTCGTCCTACATCTACTGCTAATATACCGCCACTTAGTCTGACTCCCTGGGCACGGACCGGGTCGCCGCCACGAGACTACTACCCCCAACAGGCCCGGCTCCGGGTAGTCCCCGCGTGCGCAACGCTACACCAAGTAGGCCCAGGGGTGCGTCAACTTTTGGCGTAGTCGGCAGGATTACGTGCCCGCAACCACCGGGTACTGCGTGCCTGAAAAAGACTGTTCAAACTTACCAGTGGTGAAGATTCCCGCCATCCGTGGAGGTTTCCCGCCATCCGGCGCCATCTTCTACCTTCTTCCCGCCATCCGCGAAGTTTTCCCGCCATCCGGCGCCATCTTCTGCCTTCTTCCCGCCTTCCGTGGAGTTTTCCCGCCGTTTGACGCCATCTTGAAGACGCCGCGCGGGAAGAAGAGGGGCGTGGACTCCGAAAGCGCGCGAGAACTGAAGCCCGCCTCACGTCCAGACCTCGCGTAAGGTCCTGGAAGGAGCCCAGCAGACGCTGACGTCACAGGAGCGCGACGGAAGGTCCTCAACCCTGACTATCCACTGCGGAGCCGCGGCCTACGGAAGAGGATCATCGCAAGGTAGGCCACGGTCCACTAGGGGGGGAGAAAGATGTCGGATACGGAGGAGAGCTTCACTGCCTCAACCCCCGCCAGCGCCAGCGCTGCTGCAGTCATGCCTTTTACCATGCCCTATATCCCGGGAGCAGCCTGGCTACCCCAATACTCAGGGGAGTCACATACCCTGAATGACTTTAGAGAAAAGCTGGATAGCCTCTTCCAGGTGTACCCCCTCACAGAAGAGCAAAAAGTGAGCATCCTGGTGGCCCAACTAACCGGGGCAGCCCAAAGGGAGGTAAAGTCCTGGCCACCTGGGAGGAGGACTGTCGCAGGGATACTAACCCGGCTGAGGGACGCCTTTGATACCCGCACCTCAGCCGAGATTAAGCTTAAATTCTATGGGTGCAAGCAGCGAGCACATGAGAGTATAAGGGACTATGCACTAAACCTACAAGAGGCCCTGAGAGCCATTAAGCAGACCGACCCCGACAGCGTGGGAAACGAGGACAGGCTGTTGACCGAACAATTTATAGAGGGACTATATTGCAATGTCCACCGAACCCAGTTGCGGGCCATAGCCTTACAGGATCCTCATCTGGACTTTGCACAGTTCAAGGACAGAGCCATCCGGGTGCTCCGAGAACCAGCACCGGGTGGCGTTGTGACCCACAGGCGCCCAGCTATCACTTACCACCAGCTATCACTTAAAGGAAGTGAGGCAGTTCCTCGGGTTGGTAGGCTACTACCGAAGGTTCATTCCCGGTTTCACCAAAAAGGCAGCTCCTATGCAGGACCTCCTGATAGGCCAGTCCAGGAAGGCCAAGAACCAGAAGCCACCCTTCAGATGGGAGAAGCTGGAAGAAGAGTCCTTCCGCCAGCTGAAGATGGCCCTCATGGGGGATGAAATCCTGGCGTACCCTGATTATAGCCAGCCCTTTATCCTCTACACCGACGCCAGTAACATCGGGCTAGGAGCCGTACTGTCCCAGATCCAGCAGGGGAAGGAACGGGTAATTGCTTACGCCAGCCGAAAACTGCGACCCACCGAAAGAAACCCTGAGAATTACAGCTCATTTAAGCTAGAGTTCCTGGCAGTGGTGTGGGAAGTCACCGAACGCTTTAAGCACTACCTCGCTGCTTCCCGGTTCACCGTGTACACGGATAACAACCCGTTGACACACCTGGACACTGCAAGACTCGGTGCCCTAGAGCAGAGATGGATGGCCCGCTTGTCCAACTATGAGTTTACAATCAAATACCGGGCAGGACGCTCCAATACCAACGCAGACGCCCTGTCCAGGATGCCGAACCTACCGGACGTAGGGGAAGATTCAGAGGAACTGGAAGAAGTTGAACTCCCCGCGTTCCACCGTCATGGGACTATCCAGTATTCCCACCGTGTAAGAAGTAAGCAAACCGCTACGTTCAACCCCTTACCTCATTACAACTGGGTGGAGACGCAAGACAGTGACCCTGCCGTCCGTCTGGTAAAGGAGATGCTGACTCGGCCAGATGCACGCCTTGACCCAGACGCTCCGGAGGAAGCCAAGCAACTGTGGGCTGAGAAGAGTCGACTGTTCCTTTATAAGGGAAAGTTGTGCCGCAGAATGGTTAACTCCCGGACGCATGAACTAATCTGGCAAGTAGTGGTGCCAAGAAGAGACGCAGCTATGGTGATGGAGGCATACCACGACGGAGCTGGGCATTTTGGATGGAAGAAGCTGGAGTTTCTGCTGCGCGGGCGGTTCCATTGGGTAGGCATGAGAGGAACCATCGAGAGGTGGTGCAGAGACTGTGGCCCATGCAACTTAAGAAGGAGGGACCGTGCCAGCCAGAAGACTCCCCTGCGGTCCATCATCACCAGACAGCTGTTGGAACTGGTAGCCTTGGATCATGTAAAGCTGACCCCAAGCAGAAGTGGCTACGTCTACGCGTTAACCATCGTGGATCACTACTCCCGGTTCTTGGTTGTCGTCCCCGTTAAGGACTTAACGGTTCACACAGCAGCTAGAGCCTTCCAGCAGCACTTCTGCCATCCGCATGGATACCCGGAGCAGGTGCTGACGGACCAGGGGCCTGCCTTTGAAGCGGAGGTCTTCCAGGAGTTCTGCACCCTGTATGGCTGCCGGAAGATTAGAACAACACCCTATCACCCGCAAACTAATGTACTTTGTGAGAAAATGAACCAGGTGGTGATTGATCTTCTGAAAACATTGCCCCTGGAAGAACGTAGTCTGTGGCCTGAAAAGCTGCCCGACCTGGTGGACCTATACAACCACATCCCTGTAGGTTCCACCAACTGTACCCCGGCTTACCTAATGAGGGCAAGACCTGGTAAGCTTCCTGTTGATCTGGAGATGGGAGTCCTGACACCCGAGGACACTTCACCAGAAGCAGACTGGGACACAGAGAGGCAGCAGCAGTACCGGAAAGTACAGGAGAGCGTGGAGCGAAGTCTCTGTCAAGCTAGGGAAAGACAAGAGAAAACTTACAACCAGTATGCTCCCGCTGTTCCCCTGGTGCCCGGAGAGCAGGTCTTGAAGAGGAAAAGACGGCTCCACAAGTTGGACGACCAGTGGGAGAAGGACCCGTACACCGTACTGCCCTCAAGCCACGACAACCCAAAGATCTGTACAATCAGTAAAGACGGAGGGGAAACCACAGCCATTGTATCCCGGGATCACCTGAAGAAGTGTCCCGAACAGCTACGGAACCCTGAAGAGGAACAAGAAGACCCTCGACTAGTGTTGAGCGATACCTTCCGATATCGGGAAATATCGGATCGGATTGGATCGGACCGATACCGAAAAAGTATCGGATATCGCCGATTCCGATACCGGAAACCAATGCAAGTCAATGGGACATAAATATCGGAATTAAAATAAACCCTTTCTTTCCTTGTAGGTTATTTCTACATGAAGGAAAACAACTAAGAATAATGTAGAATGTATTGGGGGAGGTGGGGGAGACAATAAAGGCATAGAGGTTTAGCCCAGTCAAATGGAATAGCAGGAATTAATATTTTTTTATTATGTTCTGAGTTACGGAAATATTAACTATGTTAAGTATTTTTATATTTTGTCAGATATTTATGTTTCACTACTTCCATGCTCTTCACCTTCTTTTTTACTTCTCCCACACTTTCTCCTTCATCATCCTCAGCATCTTTTTCATCCACTTCTTCTTCACCTTCTTCTTCTTCACCTTCTTCGTATTATTCTTTTTTTTACATTCTTCATATTCTACTTCTTCATCTTCTTCATATTCTTCTTCTTCATCATATTCTTATTTGTGACAGGCATTCCTGTAGTTGTTATCTATAAAAGGTTGGACATTACACCTTTCGTTCTGCCCGTCACAAAAGATTTACAACAGGATTTGTCCGCGTTCAGTTTGGCCTGCAGCAGCAGGTCTTTTCCAGGGGCACCAGGAGGAGGAACGGACTCACCCCCATACACTGCTTAGTCATCTTCTGCTTATAATTTAGATATTATCTTTTGCTCTGATTTTTAGTCTTATGCTTAATGTTCTTCCGCTTTTTGTTCTGCAGCTTCTTGTATTTCTGCTTCTTGGTTTTCTGTCTCTTGTTTTTCTGTATCTTGGTGCTTGTCTTCTCTTCTTTGTCTTCTTGGTCAACTTCTTCAGGGTCATCTTCTTGGTCTTCTTCGGGGTGGTCTTCAGGGTCGTCGTCTTCGGGGGTCCTCGTCTTCGGGGTCCTCGTCTTCTTCGGGTTGGTCTTCTGGGTCCTCGTCTTCGGGGTCCTCGTCTTCTTCGGGGTGGTCTTCAGGGTCCTCGTCTTCTTCGGGGTGGTCTTCAGGGTCCTCGTCTTCTTCGGGGTGGTCTTCAGGGTCCTCGTCTTCAGGGTCATTGTCTTCGGGGTCCTCGTCTTCTTAGGGTTGGTCTTCAGGGTCCTCGTCTTCAGGGTCCTCGTCAGGGAGATCCAGAGTGATTACCAAGAACCATTTCAAAAAGCTTGAACTTGGAAATGTAGCAGAAGGTACAAGAAAGCTGAGGAACTACCGAGGACCAGCTGACGGTACTGGAACCCGGATGGATAGCAGAAGGTACAAGAGCCAATGGAACTACCGAGGACCAGCTGATGTTACTGGAACTCGGTTACTAAGCAGGAGGTACCTGTGCCAGAAAGCACTACCAAGGACCAGCAGACGTTGGTGGAACTTGGATACCGAGAAGGAGGCACCTAATCCAAAGGCACTGCCGAGAACCAGCTGACGGTACTGGAACCCGGATGGGTAGCAGAAGGTACAAGAGCCAATGGAACTACCGAGGACCAGCTGATGTTACTGGAACCCGGATGGGTAGCAGAAGGTACAAGAGCCAATGGAACTACCGAGGACCAGCTGATGTTACTGGAACTCGGTTACTAAGCAGGAGGTACCTGTGCCAGAAAGCACTACCAAGGACCAGCAGACGTTGGTGGAACTTGGATACCGAGAAGGAGGCACCTAATCCAAAGGCACTGCCGAGAACCAGCTGACGGTACTGGAACCCGGATGGGTAGCAGAAGGTACCCATGTAAAAAAAAAGTTCAAGGCCGCGAGCCGGCCGCAGTTACCAAAACCCACAGTCCTACAGAGGGTGCTTGTCCTATTGGCACTATGGAACCAGCCTTCATTGCCAGATCCCGCAGCCCACATAGGAGTCACCTAAACTGCAGGCACCATAGAGTCGGCTAACCCGACCGCAACACGACAGGACAACGCATTGGAGGCAAAGTGACGTTGACACTACCCGGAAACAGCTGGCGTGCTGGAACCAGGCTGGGCAGGAGGGAGTACCCGTGCCAAAGACACTGCCGAGAACCAGCTGACGGTACTGGAACCCGGATGGGTAGCAGAAGATACAAGAGCAAATGGAACTACCGAGGACCAGCTGACGGTACTGGAACCCGGATGGGTAGCAGAAGGTACAAGAGCCAATGGAACTACCGAGGACCAGCTGATGTTACTGGAACTCGGTTACTAAGCAGGAGGTACCTGTGCCAGAAAGCACTACCAAGGACCAGCAGACGTTGGTGGAACTTGGATACCGAGAAGGAGGCACCTAATCCAAAGGCACTGCCGAGAACCAGCTGACGGTACTGGAACCCGGATGGGTATCAGAAGATACAAGAGCAAATGGAACTACCGAGGACCAGCTGACGGTACTGGAACCCGGATGGGTAGCAGAAGGTACAAGAGCCAATGGAACTACCGAGGACCAGCTGATGTTACTGGAACTCGGTTACTAAGCAGGAGGTACCTGTGCCAGAAAGCACTACCAAGGACCAGCAGACGTTGGTGGAACTTGGATACCGAGAAGGAGGCACCTAATCCAAAGGCACTGCCGAGAACCAGCTGACGGTACTGGAACCCGGATGGGTAGCAGAAGATACAAGAGCAAATGGAACTACCGAGGACCAGCTGACGGTACTGGAACCCGGATGGGTAGCAGAAGATACAAGAGCAAATGGAACTACCGAGGACCAGCTGACGGTACTGGAACCCGGATGGGTAGCAGAAGGTACAAGAGCCAATGGAACTACCGAGGACCAGCTGATGTTACTGGAACTCGGTTACTAAGCAGGAGGTACCTGTGCCAGAAAGCACTACCAAGGACCAGCAGACGTTGGTGGAACTTGGATACCGAGAAGGAGGCACCTAATCCAAAGGCACTGCCGAGAACCAGCTGACGGTACTGGAACCCGGATGGGTAGCAGAAGATACAAGAGCAAATGGAACTACCGAGGACCAGCTGACGGTACTGGAACCCGGATGGGTAGCAGAAGGTACAAGAGCCAATGGAACTACCGAGGACCAGCTGATGTTACTGGAACTCGGTTACTAAGCAGGAGGTACCTGTGCCAGAAAGCACTACCAAGGACCAGCAGACGTTGGTGGAACTTGGATACCGAGAAGGAGGCACCTAATCCAAAGGCACTGCCGAGAACCAGCTGACGGTACTGGAACCCGGATGGGTAGCAGAAGATACAAGAGCAAATGGAACTACCGAGGACCAGCTGACGGTACTGGAACCCGGATGGGTAGCAGAAGATACAAGAGCAAATGGAACTACCGAGGACCAGCTGACGGTACTGGAACCCGGATGGGTAGCAGAAGGTACAAGAGCCAATGGAACTACCGAGGACCAGCTGATGTTACTGGAACTCGGTTACTAAGCAGGAGGTACCTGTGCCAGAAAGCACTACCAAGGACCAGCAGACGTTGGTGGAACTTGGATACCGAGAAGGAGGCACCTAATCCAAAGGCACTGCCGAGAACCAGCTGACGGTACTGGAACCCGGATGGGTAGCAGAAGATACAAGAGCAAATGGAACTACCGAGGACCAGCTGACGGTACTGGAACCCGGATGGGTAGCAGAAGGTACAAGAGCCAATGGAACTACCGAGGACCAGCTGATGTTACTGGAACTCGGTTACTAAGCAGGAGGTACCTGTGCCAGAAAGCACTACCAAGGACCAGCAGACGTTGGTGGAACTTGGATACCGAGAAGGAGGCACCTAATCCAAAGGCACTGCCGAGAACCAGCTGACGGTACTGGAACCCGGATGGGTAGCAGAAGGTACCCATGTAAAAAAAAAGTTCAAGGCCGCGAGCCGGCCGCAGTTACCAAAACCCACAGTCCTACAGAGGGTGCTTGTCCTATTGGCACTATGGAACCAGCCTTCATTGCCAGATCCCGCAGCCCACATAGGAGTCACCTAAACTGCAGGCACCATAGAGTCGGCTAACCCGACCGCAACACGACAGGACAACGCATTGGAGGCAAAGTGACGTTGACACTACCCGGAAACAGCTGGCGTGCTGGAACCAGGCTGGGCAGGAGGGAGTACCCGTGCCAAAGACACTGCCGAGAACCAGCTGACGGTACTGGAACCCGGATGGGTAGCAGAAGGTACAAGAGCCAATGGAACTGCCGAGAACCAGCTGGCGGTGCTGGAGCCCAGGGTAAATACTAAAAACAGAAGAGCCAGAGGTGTATTTGGAGGAGGTTTTAAATCCGTACTACAGTGGATGTGGACAAAGCAGGAGAATTTGCCGGACACACAGCTGGGGATCAGCTGACGTTACTGAATCCCAATAACACTGGAGCAAGCGTTGACTGTGCAGACGGCACTTCTGAGCAGCAACTAGCGGTATTGGAGCCCAGGGTAAATACTAAAAACGGAGGAGCCAGAGGTGTAATTGGAGCAAGTTTTAAATAAGTAGCACAGTGAATATGGACAGAGCAGGAGAAATTGCCGTGAACACAGCAGGGGAACAGCTGACGTTACCGAACCCCAATAACACCGCAGCAAGTGTTGACTGTGCAGACGGCACTTCCGAGCGCCAACTGGCGGTGCTGGAGCCCAGGGATAAGAATGAAAACAGAGGAGCCAGAGGTGTAATTGGAGCAACTTTAAAATCTGTAGTAGTGAGAATGTGGACAGAGCAGGAGAAATTGCCGTCCGCACAGCAGGGGAACAGCTGACGTTACTGAACCCCAATAACACGGCAGCAAGTGTTGACTGTGCAGACAGCACTTCCGAGCGCCAACTGGCGGTGTTGGAGCCCAGGGTAAATACTAAAAACGGAGGAGCCAGAGGTGTAATTGGAGCAAGTTTTAAATAAGTAGCACAGTGAATATGGACAGAGCAGGAGAAATTGCCGTGAACACAGCAGGGGAACAGCTGACGTTACTGAACCCCAATAACATGGTAGCAAGTGTTGACTGTGCAGACGGCACTTCCGAGCGCCAACTGGCGGTGCTGGAGCCCAGGGATAAGAATGAAAACAGAGGAGCCAGAGGTGTAATTCGAGCAACTTTAAAATGTGTAGTACAGTGGATGTGGACAAAGCAGGAGAAATTGCCGTCCGCACAGCAGGAGAACAGCTGACGTTACTGAACCCCAATAACACGGCAGCAAGTGTTGACTGTGCAGACGGCACTTCCGAGCGCCAACTGGCGGTGCTGGAGCCCAGGGATAAGAATGAAAACAGAGGAGCCAGAGGTGTAATTCGAGCAACTTTAAAATGTGTAGTACAGTGGATGTGGACAAAGCAGGAGAAATTGCCGTCCGCACAGCAGGAGAACAGCTGACGTTACTGAACCCCAATAACACGGCAGCAAGTGTTGACTGTGCAGACGGCACTTCCGAGCGCCAACTGGCGGTGCTGGAGCCCAGGGATAAGAATGAAAACAGAGGAGCCAGAGGTGTAATTCGAGCAACTTTAAAATGTGTAGTACAGTGGATGTGGACAAAGCAGGAGAAATTGCCGTCCGCACAGCAGGAGAACAGCTGACGTTACTGAACCCCAATAACACGGCAGCAAGTGTTGACTGTGCAGACAGCACTTCCGAGCGCCAACTGGCGGTGTTGGAGCCCAGGGTAAATACTAAAAACGGAGGAGCCAGAGGTGTAATTGGAGCAAGTTTTAAATAAGTAGCACAGTGAATATGGACAGAGCAGGAGAAATTGCCGTGAACACAGCAGGGGAACAGCTGACGTTACCGAACCCCAATAACACCGCAGCAAGTGTTGACTGTGCAGACGGCACTTCCGAGCGCCAACTGGCGGTGCTGGAGCCCAGGGATAAGAATGAAAACAGAGGAGCCAGAGGTGTAATTGGAGCAACTTTAAAATCTGTAGTAGTGAGAATGTGGACAGAGCAGGAGAAATTGCCGTCCGCACAGCAGGGGAACAGCTGACGTTACTGAACCCCAATAACATGGTAGCAAGTGTTGACTGTGCAGACAGCACTTCCGAGCGCCAACTGGCGGTGCTGGAGCCCAGGGATAAGAATGAAAACAGAGGAGCCAGAGGAGTAATTGGAGCAACTTTAAAATGTGTAGTACAGTGGATGTGGACAAATCAGGAGAAATTGCCGTCCGCACAGCAGGAGAACAGCTGACGTTACTGAACCCCAATAACACGGCAGCAAGTGTTGACTGTGCAGACGGCACTTCCGAGCGCCAACTGGCGGTGCTGGAGCCCAGGGATAAGAATGAAAACAGAGGAGCCAGAGGTGTAATTGGAGCAACTTTAAAATCTGTAGTAGTGAGAATGTGGACAGAGCAGGAGAAATTGCCGTCCGCACAGCAGGGGAACAGCTGACGTTACTGAACCCCAATAACATGGTAGCAAGTGTTGACTGTGCAGACAGCACTTCCGAGCGCCAACTGGCGGTGCTGGAGCCCAGGGATAAGAATGAAAACAGAGGAGCCAGAGGTGTAATTGGAGCAACTTTAAAATCTGTAGTAGTGAGAATGTGGACAGAGCAGGAGAAATTGCCGTCCGCACAGCAGGGGAACAGCTGACGTTACTGAACCCCAATAACACGGCAGCAAGTGTTGACTGTGCAGACAGCACTTCCGAGCGCCAACTGGCGGTGTTGGAGCCCAGGGTAAATACTAAAAACGGAGGAGCCAGAGGTGTAATTGGAGCAAGTTTTAAATAAGTAGCACAGTGAATATGGACAGAGCAGGAGAAATTGCCGTGAACACAGCAGGGGAACAGCTGACGTTACCGAACCCCAATAACACCGCAGCAAGTGTTGACTGTGCAGACGGCACTTCCGAGCGCCAACTGGCGGTGCTGGAGCCCAGGGATAAGAATGAAAACAGAGGAGCCAGAGGTGTAATTGGAGCAACTTTAAAATCTGTAGTAGTGAGAATGTGGACAGAGCAGGAGAAATTGCCGTCCGCACAGCAGGGGAACAGCTGACGTTACTGAACCCCAATAACATGGTAGCAAGTGTTGACTGTGCAGACAGCACTTCCGAGCGCCAACTGGCGGTGCTGGAGCCCAGGGATAAGAATGAAAACAGAGGAGCCAGAGGAGTAATTGGAGCAACTTTAAAATGTGTAGTACAGTGGATGTGGACAAATCAGGAGAAATTGCCGTCCGCACAGCAGGAGAACAGCTGACGTTACTGAACCCCAATAACACGGCAGCAAGTGTTGACTGTGCAGACGGCACTTCCGAGCGCCAACTGGCGGTGTTGGAGCTCAGGGATTACAGTTCAGGTGGTAGAAACATGAACAGAACAGGAGACCTGGATACTGTTGCCAACCAATTATTTATTCTGGAAGAGGACTGGCAAATTCATGAGAGATCCAGGCCTTGTTCATTTTGAGAAAAGTAAGCCGGTCAACGTTATCGGAGGATAGTCGCATGCGACGGTCTGTTAGTACACCACCTGCGGCACTAAAGACGCGTTCCGATAATACACTAGCAGCAGGGCAAGCTAGCACCTCCAGTGCATACTGACTAAGCTCTGGCCATGTATCCAGCTTACAGACCCAAAACTTGAAGGGAGAAGAGCCGTCTGGGAGTACACTAAGAGGGCAAGACATGTAGTCTGTCACCATCTGACGGAAACGTTGCCTCCTGCTGACTGGAGCTGTCTGTGATGGTGTAGACATTTGTGGCGGCGGGGACACAAAACTTTGCCACATTTCGGCCATACTGGTCTTGCCTTGTGCTGAGGCGCTGCTTCTGCTCCCTCTTTGTGCAGAGCTTCCTCCACTGCCTCGACGCACTGAGCTGCTTTGTAAAGCACTAGCAGCACTGCTCTCGGTTGGAATGGAGAACATGATGGAATGCACCAGTGCGTCTTGGTACTCCCGCATTTTACGCTCCCGGTTCAATGGTGTTATGAGGCTTTGTAAGTTGTCCCGGTAGCGAGGATCTAGGAGGGTGGACACCCAATAATCAGCCGTGTTGAGAATGTGGGCGATGCGGCGGTCGTTTCTGAGGCACTGCAGCATGAAATCAACCATGTGCTGCAGACTGCCAACTGGCCAAGAAACGCTGTCCCCTGCTTGAGGCGTGATCTCTGCCTGCTCTGCATCACCCCACCCTCGCTCTAGATACTGACTACTAGAGCATTGTGTACCTCCCTCCTCTGGACAGATGTCTTCCTCATCCATTGACTCCTCCTCATCCTCCTCACAAAGTGTCCCCTGCCTAGGCCTTTGTGAGGAACCACGTTGCGCAGACTGTAGAGAAGCAGATGGCATTTGTGACTCCTCATCCTCCACCTCTTCCAAAACCTCGTCCCTTAGTGCTTGCAGTGTTTTTTCAAGCAGGCAGATAAGGGGGATAGTCATGCTGACTAGTGCATCATCTGCACTCGCCATCCGCGTGGAATAATCGAAGGCACGCAAAACGTGGCAAATGTCCTTCATAGAGGCCCACTCAGTGGTGGTGAAGTGTGAACGGCGCGCACTGCGACTTGTTTGCGCCTGCTGCAGCTGGTACTCCATTACTGCTGCCTGCTGCTCACACAACCTCTCCAACATATGTAACGTTGAATTCCACCTGGTGGGTAGGTCACATATGATGCGATGTTCCGGAAGACATAATCGGCGCTGCAGAGCTGCAATGCGTGATCTTGCATTGCTGGAACGCCGCAAGTGAGCGCACTCTATGCGGACCTTGTGAAGCAGTGCATCAAGATCCGGATAGTCCCTCAAAAAACTCTGCACGACCAAGTTGAGCACATGTGCCAGACATGGGATGTGAGTGAGGTTGCCTAGGCCCAGAGCTGCCACCAGATTTCGGCCATTGTCACACACTACCATGCCTGGCTGGAGATTCGCTGGCACAAACCACACGTCACTCTGCTGCTTGATGGCATTCCAGAGCTCCTGCGCTGTGTGGCTTCGATTCCCCAAAGAAATTAATTTTAATACGGCCTGTTGACGTTTGGCCACGGCTGTGCTCATATCGGTCATCATAACAGGTAACCGTTCACGGGTCGATGTGGAGGTAGACCGTGACGGCTCCTGCAGCGCTGATTCAGAGGAACTGGAGTATGAGGAGGAGTCAATGTGTACAGACTGGATTCCTGCAATCCTTGGAGTTGGCAGAACACGTACAGCGCCACTCTCAAGATCTGTACCCGGCTCCACAACATTTACCCAATGGGCAGTGAGGGAAAGGTATCGTCCCTGTCCATGCTTACTGGTCCACGCATCAGTGGTCAGGTGGACCTTGCTACTGACGGCGTTTTGTAGCGCATGTTTAATTTTTCCCTCCACATGATGTTGCAGGGCAGGGACGGCTTGCCTGCTGAAATAAAAGCGGCTGGGCACGTTGTATTGTGGGACTGCCAATGCCATAAAGTTACGGAATGTGTCAGTCTCCACCAGCCTGAATGATAGCATTTCAAGGGCCAGTAGTTTAGCAATGCCAGCATTCAGAGCCTGTGCTCGGGGGTGGTTTGCCGAGTATGGGCGCCTTTTCTCCCATGCCTGTGCTAACGATGGCTGTAGACTGGCCTGGGAGTGTGAGGATGACTGGGAAAGTGGTGCTGTGGGTGGAATTACACTGTGTCTCTGTACAACAGTGCCAGAGATTCTTCCATGGCGATCCTGTGAGGAAGCCGAACCAGCTGTGTGTGAGCTGGAGGAAGAGGCTACAACACGAGCTGAAGAGGTGGTAGGTGGCGCTGTAGGTTGGCCTAGGTCTTCAGTGTGTTTGTGTAACTCCACCACGTGCTTGGTCCGCACATGTTTCCACATATTTGTGGTATTGAGGTTGCTGACACTTTTCCCTCTTTTCACCTTCTGATTACACAGCTTGCATTTGACAAAGCAAATGTCATCTGCAACTGTGTCAAAAAAGGACCAGGCACTGCAAGTCTTGGGAGCGCCCGCTTTGGATTTTGGAAGAGCCATGCTCCTAATGGGTGCCGAAGTGGAGGCTACAGGCAACCAAGTCTGCCCCCTCCCTCTCCCTCCTTTTTGGGCCGTTCGGGGAATCTCTTCCTCAGAGCTGCTCCCACCACCTTCCTGTCCCTCACGCCATGATGGGTCAAGGACCTCATCATCTACACCACCCTCTTCAAACAACTGCTTCTCCTGGGTAGTCTCGACAGCACAGTACGCACCAGAAAGTGGCACCTGAGTCTCATCATCAGATGCGTACTGAGGTGTGCTGCTGACCATAGGCACTGGCCCACCCGCCTCTTCAGATTCAGAGAGACAAAACGGTTGCACATCACTGCATACTACCTCTTCTTCAAATTCTCGAATTCTGCTTGGCTGGCCCCCTCTTTCCAAGCCAAGAGATTCAGAGAACAGAAGTAGAGATGGCTCCTGTCCAGGGCTCTCTGACTGCCTGGGCAATTTGGCAGGTGGTGAAGAGACAGATGGGTGCTCTTCAGTGCTCAGGACCTGAGAGGATCTGGAACTAATTGAAGTCGATGCGTTAGCTGCCATCCATCCGACAACGGCTTCAATTTGGTCCTCGCGCAGCAGTGGGGTACGGCTAGCTCCTACAAAGCTGCGCATAAAGGACTGTTCCCTGGTAAAACTGGGGGATGCTGAGTCACTGGTGCCCGCAGCAGGCACAGAATCCCCACGTCCTCTCCCTGCAGGCACAGAATCCTCACGTCCTCTCCCTGCAGAAACTCCACGCCCACGCCCACGCCCACGACCACATGCCTTACTCCCTGCCTTCTTCATCTTGGTAGACTGATAAAGATAGGCAGAAAAGTACTAAGGGCTTAGTGTGCTTATTCCTGAACAGCTGCTAACAGGTATAAGAAACACTAATTTTATAAAGTGTGGACTAGACTTTAATATGAGCTAATGTGGCCTACACAACTGTAAAGTGGAGTGTTTGGTGAACTTTATTTAGGTTTTTTTTGTCACAAAAAGACACTGGATGTGCCTAAAGATGTAATAACGATAGTATCACAAACTTTTTGTAGCTATTACAATGTAGGAAGGTAACCTACAATGCAATAGATGAGGCTGCAAAAAATAGGCTAATACTAATCTGGCTGGGGCTGCAGGGCCCAATGCTGCAGAAAGGCTCCTCTATCTACTCCTATATAGTGTGTTTGGAATCAATTTAGCTGAATATGGATGGAACCACCACACTAATAGGAGATATCAGGAAAAATTATGAATTGGCAATAAAGGACAATGTATGAGGCAGTGACACACACTGAGTGCACTACAACCAGACGGGGTTGAAGCACACACTACAGGGTGAGCTGCACTCACACACCAGACCTTGCAGACAGCGGTGAACAGTACAGATGCAGAGCACTGTGCACTAGTGCTGCAAGACGGAAAAAAAATTCTCTATCTACTCCTATATAGTGTGTTTGGAACCAATTTAGCTGAATACAGATGGAACCACCACACTAATAGGAGATATCAGGAAAAATTATGAATTGGCAATAAAGGACAATGTATGAGGCAGTGACACACACTGAGTGCACTACAACCAGACGGGGTTGAAGCACACACTACAGGGTGAGCTGCACTCACACACCAGACCTTGCAGACAGCGGTGAACAGTACAGATGCAGAGCACTGTGCACTAGTGCTGCAAGACGGAAAAAAATTTCTCTATCTACTCCTATATAGTGTGTTTGGAACCAATTTAGCTGAATACAGATGGAACCACCACACTAATAGGAGATATCAGGAAAAATTATGAATTGGCAATAAAGGACAATGTATGAGGCAGTGACACACACTGAGTGCACTACAACCAGACGGGGTTGAAGCACACACTACAGGGTGAGCTGCACTCACACACCAGACCTTGCAGACAGCGGTGAACAGTACAGATGCAGAGCACTGTGCACTAGTGCTGCAAGACGGAAAAAAAATTCTCTATCTACTCCTATATAGTGTGTTTGGAACCAATTTAGCTGAATACAGATGGAACCACCACACTAATAGGAGATATCAGGAAAAATTATGAATTGGCAAAAAAGGACAATGTATGAGGCAGTGACACACACTGAGTGCACTACAACCAGACTTGGCTGAAGCACACACTACAGGGTGAGCTGCACTCACACACACAGACCTTGCAGATAGCGGTGAACAGCACAGGGAACTGTGCACTAGCACTGCAAGGCACAGTGATTTAGAAAGTAGCTTGGGTAAAGCAGTATAGAGCAAATAGGTAGCTAAAACTGTCCCTCAGAACAACAGCGTCCTATCCCTAACTGAATTCACAGCAGAGTGAGCTCAAAATGGCGGCGGTGGCTTTTATAGTGCATCATGACATCATTTCAGCAGCCAATCACAGCCATGCCATTAGTTAAGATGCCTACATGCCTAACAGGATGTGCCCACACTTCTTAGGATCCTCATTGGCTGAATAAAATGAAAATGTCTCATTGCATTATGGGAACTTCCGATTCCGGTATACGATATTGCAATAGTATCGGAATTAAGTATCGGAATTCCGATACCGCGAATATCGGCCGATACCCGATATTTCAGTATCGGAATGCTCAACACTACCCTCGACCCGTAGAGGAAAGGGAAGATATGGTTAGTACTGTGCTCGGAGACTTCCCTCGGTCTTGGACTCAAGTCAATGGTGCTGTTGTGGTACCCGTCCTCACGTTCCTCCAACCAGCATCCCAAGGACCTACGGAGACACAGGTGGTGCTGGAAGAACAGCCGGTCCAGGAGGCAGAAGACCCCACACAAGCAGACCAGGAGAATCAACCCTCTGCTTATAGTGAGCCTGTCATACCCCTAGTGAGCCAAAGAGTCCGTAGACGGCTGCCCAGTTTACCCTTGACAGCTCCTATACCCTGTAGCTCAGGACCAGTCAGCCAGCTCCGTAGGTCCACTAGGGTCACTAGAGGCCAGTTGCCCATACGGTGGAGGATCTAAATGTTCAAGTTATTTTATTAATGTTTACCTGTTTATTGTTGCTTGTGTATAATTATGTGTTTCTAGTTATTTATAGGAGTCTTTGGTGGATTTACCGGGAATCCTTTGTGTATATAGTTGGAGCGTAACCCAGGACGGACTGAAAGACTGTTAAGGACTCGGGGCAGGACAGACCCCTACCTGGTTACGTCTCCCTGTGTTGGTGAAATGGACACCCTTGTTTTCCTCAAAAGTTACACCCGGTTGCGGACACGCCGTGACCATCCTAATGTTTTTCTTTATTGCGTTGTTTCTGTTTGTAATTTGTTATGTTACAAAAATATGTTTAGTCCCGGAGTACTAACTTTCACTAGGGGGGAATGTGGCACCCCAGGGGTCTGGTCTCCACAGTAATAGCAATGTTATGTCTGAGAGCAGGTGGGAGGTCTCTTGGTCAGGAATCCTATGCATGCCACACCTCCTGCCCAGTCCTGGGAGGGGAAGAACTTCCCCTATATAAAGCTGGGGCTGAGGCAGGGTTAGGGAGAAGAAGAGTTGAGAAGAAGAGAAACAGCTATAGGAAAGAGAGATCAGGAGCTCTGTGGGAGCAGTGCTAAAAGGAATCAGGGGCTGGCAACTGAAGAGCTCGCCCTGATTGAAGAGTTACCACCGGACCCGGAGTCCGAGGCTGCGGGGATTAACCCAGACCCAGCAGCAGAAACCGCCCGGCAGGGGATTTCAGGTCCTCTGGCCAAGAAACCCGAAGGCACGGTCACACGCGTGGGACCAGCACCGCCGTCGTGGAGCGGAAGCCACTAGAAGGCCCCGAGTCACCGGCCATACGGGTGAGCACCACACGGTACACTCAGGGACGTGGGCTACCTTTACCCGCCTCTAGCAAGGAAGCCAGAAGAGTACAATTAGTTGGGGAGACCTACAACTCCGCCTGGCCAAGGGGAATCCCATCTGCTCAAGGACTGACCAGGCCCCGACCGCTAGCCAGTACTCCGGGAGGGTCTATCTTTGTCACCAGTAAAGACCCTGAACTACACCGCATCGTCTCTGAGTGGTTCCTGCTACCCCCATCATCCACGTCGGCTGCCCTGAGGCCATACCCCTCCCATTGGGGGTTATACCATTTACGCTGCACTATCCTACCACCGGCCTCAGCGGTCTGCCCTGCAGCGGCAGCTCCATAGCTGCATTCAACGGGTGGCGTAGTCGTCCTACATCTACTGCTAATATACCGCCACTTAGTCTGACTCCCTGGGCACGGACCGGGTCGCCGCCACGAGACTACTACCCCCAACAGGCCCGGCTCCGGGTAGTCCCCGCGTGCGCAACGCTACACCAAGTAGGCCCAGGGGTGCGTCATATATATACCTGGTGTGTCTAGGTGGGCGTCGCCGGTTATACTTATTTCTACTTGGAGCTTGGCTGAAGCAGCATCACGTCCTCTCTGGAGTCTTGAGGCCGTGTGCCCTGTTGGAGTTTCTTCTAAAGTTAAGTTCTTATTCCCCTGTGTTGTCTTCCCCTTTTGTCTTTACAGTGCTAGCAGAGGTTGACTAGGACTCATCTCCTTCCACCCCCAGCTATAGATTTATGCCAGGGATAGTAGGGCGAGGCACGTGATTGGCGACAGCTGCGGAGGCTGTATAGGGAAGTTAGGGGGAGACAGTGTGACGCTAGTCCAGGTTAGGAGGTCACCTCTTCCCCCATTCCCTAGTATCTGGGCTCCCTTTCCCCTCTGTGCTGCACTCACACCTGGCTTGACTCTCTGTGTTGCACTCACACCTGGCGTGACAGCCATAGAGTGTCCGGAAACCTTCCCACACACTTTTCTTAGCCAGGACTGCTTCTCGGCAGGGTTGGACAGTCCCACCGGAGAATCCTCGGGTGGGCCCTGGCTTCTCCATCTGGAGAGTTCATAATAGCGCAAACTTTGCAGCAGCTATGGGGCTCTTGAGTGGGGGAGAAAGGTGAGCCCTCAGAATCAAATCGTATGGTGGGCCCAATATTTTTCAGTGTGAAACTGCTTCTCACTGGGAGTTGTGTTTCATCAAAGCCATATTGTTTAGCTCAGTGAAAGGACTGGCATAGAGGGAAACCGCATCTACTCCGGCTGTCATTTCTCCATCACCAGGTTCTGCCCATTGTCACACACGACCATACCTGGCTGTATGTTCAGCGGTGAGAGACACAGATCAGGCTGTTACAGCTTTCAACAACTCTGCAGCGCTGGGCGGTTTGTCACCTAATCATTAAGCATGTTATCTTCAGCACAGCCTGTTGCCACTTGGCCTAGGCAGTGCTGCAGCGCTTTCAGCTTGTGACTGATGTGGTTATTTCGGAATTGGAGGCCAAACAGGAGGAGGAGGTGCAGGAGCTGAACAATGTGATTACATTGTGGTTACATTGGCGACTCTGGTTTTTATACTAAAGAAAGATCCTACTGTTTTTTTTTACGTTATTTTTTAAGACAAATTCATTCACCGGGAAATGTAATTTTAACATTTTACAACCTTATCTGGCCATGTGGTGTGTGACACATCATCAGACACATTCTGTTTCATTTATGATGGAGGGACTTTGAGAGTCACAAAGCCTATTTTTATAGGGCCATCAGGCGGCCCTTACTATTCTTAAAGGGCCAGCAGTCGGTCCTTTCTATTGTTAGAGAGCCATCAGCCGGCTATGCTTTGTTGTTCCCATTATTAACAAGTGGGTCTCCTATACTGTTATTGCGTATCCAGTGACTGCAAGGGCTGCCAAAAATTCGGATGCAACCCAATACCCCTTTGAAGAGACATAGAGGAGGGTCTCAGTAAAAAAAATGTTCCCAATATAAAGGAGCGGGTCTCCTATAGTGGTAATGCCCATGCTATGACTGCAAGAGCAGGGCCACAGTAATGACATGTTTCTATTACAAAGGAGAGGGTGTGTTATACAGTTATAGGGTATGCAGTGAGTCCAACGGCTGACAAAATTTAGGAAAAACCCAATTAACAATTTAAAGACACATAGAGCAGGCCCACAGTAACGACATATTCCCATTAGAGGGTCACCCATAGTGTTTGCCTATGCAGTGAAGCAACAGCTGCCAAAAATTTGGAGGAACTCCAATGCCCCTTGCAAGAGACGCAGAGGTCAGAAAGCCTCCTAAAACAATGTTCCCATTATTAGGAAGTGGGTCTCCCATAGTGTTTGCCTATGCAGTGAATGCAAAAGCTGCCAAAAATTTGGAGGCACTCCAATTCCCCTTGGAAGAGAAGTAGAGGTCGGAGAGCCTCCTAAAAACAATGTTTCCATTATAAGGAAGTGGGTCTCCCATAGTGTTTGCCTATGCAGTGAATGAAAACGCTGCCAAAAATTTGGAGGCACTCCAATTCCCCTTTGAAGAGACGTAGAGGTCAGAGAGCCTCCTAAAAACCATGTTCCCATTATTAGGAAGTGGGTCTCCCACACTGTTTGCCTATACAGTGAATGCAAAAGCTGCCAAAAATTTGGAGGCACTCCAATGCCCCTTGCAAGACATGTAGAGGACGTGATATGGTAGATATGGTGGTGAATGATATGGTGATGGAGGATGAGGAGAAGGAGGAGGACAAGAGCAAATAGACAAAAACAGGAAGCGTATACCCATGCTTGGGTGTGAAGACAGAATTAGACCTCCCAAAAAAAGGCACTGTTTTTGAATTTAGGTTACGCTGCTATCATTCGGTGGTGTTGAGAAGTCTGGCCCAATACAGCCTTTGTTCATTTTTATAAGAGTCAGCCTGTCAGCATTTTCAGTTGACAGGCGGAAGCGCCTATCGGTTATAATTCCACCGGCGGCGCTAAAAACCTACTCTGATAAAACGCTAGCGACAGGGCAGGTCAGGACCTCCAAGGCGTAGAGAGCCATGTCATTCCACGTGTCCAGCTTGGATAACCAGTAATTATAAGGCACAGAGGAATCACGGAAGATGTTGGTACGGTCGGCAAGGTACTCCCTCACCATCTTCCCAAACTTTGCACTCCTTATGAGAGTACCCAGCGCCTCAGGGCCTGTAAGATGGGAGGGTCTGAGACAACTGTCCCAGAACTTTGACAGTGTTCCCCTGCCTCTGTTGGATTGGAGTTATGTCTCTCTCGCCTGTACTCCTTGGTTGTCCAACGAACTGTGACCTCTGCCGCCAGCATTTTCAGATGGGAATTTTTTTTTAACAATTCCGCAACAAGGGCCTTCTGGTACTAACCCATTTTATTACACCTGTTCGCCTCGGGAATAAGAGATAGAAAGTTCTCTTGTAGCGTGGGTCTAGAAGTGTCACCAACCAGTAATGACTGTCTCCCAAAATTTGGAGAACGCGAGGGTCACGGGAAAGGCAGTGTAACATAAACTCAGTCATGACTTCCATGTCCTCACCATGAGGATGACTGACCATGCTCTCCTCCTCCTCCTCCCTGTCCTCAGGCCATCCACGTTGAACAGACAGTATGACAGTTGTGCAGGTAGTACAGTCTACAGTGCAGGAAACTAGCTTCTCCTCCTGCTCCTCTTCCTCATTGTCACCCAATCCACATTGGGATGAGATGAGGCTGGGTTGTGTGTAATCACCCTGTATGGTTCCTTGCTCCATCTTATCGTGCTCTGCCTGCAATGCATCCTCTTTGATAGTGAGCAGAGAGCGTTTCAAAAGACAGAGAAGCGGGATGGTGATGCTAATTATAGCGTCAGTGCTGCTCACCATCTTGGTGGAGTCCTCAATTACATGTCCACTCCTGAGGTCTTATGTGTGGAGTCTGAACTGAATACCGACGGTCTTGTTGATGCTGGTAGTCAACAACTGCCCTCTTCTGCTCATAAATCTTTCCCAACATCTGCAATGTAGAGTTTCAACGCATGGGGACATCACACAGCAGTCGGTGAGCCGGAAGCTGCAAACGCTGTTGAAACACGGCAGAAGCTGTAGGTGACTTTCTAAAATGGGCACACAGGCGGCGTACTTTGATAAGCAGATCCGGAAGCTCCGGGTAGGTTTTGAGAAACTGCTGAACCATGAGGTTAAGCACATGGGCCAGGCATTGTGCGTGTGTGAGCTCACCTCACCTCAGAGCCGCCACCAGGTTCCAGCCATTGTCACACACGACCATGCCTGGCTGTAGGTTCAGTGGTGTCAGCCACAGATCTTCCTGCTCTTTCAGAGCAGTCCACAAATCTTCAGCGGTGTCTGGTTTGTCGCATAAGCATATTAGCTTCAGCACAGCCTGTTGCCGCTTGGTCGAGGTAGTGCTGCAGTGCTTCCAGCTTGCGACTGATGTGGTCATTTCGGAGATGGATGCTGAAGAGGAGGAGGTGCAGGAGCTGTAGAATGTGAGGGCACCCCTGATTGACCCAGGGCCCGCAATCCTCGGCTTCGGGAGGACGTGTTTCGTCCCAAGGTCCAACTGGGTCCCGGCTTCCACAATGTTAACCCAGCGAGCCGTCAGCGAGATGTACCGTCCCTGCCCGCAAGCACTTGTCCACGTGTCCGTGGTTTGGTGGACTTTCCCAGTAACTGCATTGTTGAGAGCATGGCTAATGTTGTGGGACACGTGCTCGTGTAATGCGTGGACAGCACACAGGGAGAAATAGTGGCGGCTGGGGACCGAGTACCAAGGGACGGCTGCCGCCATCAGGTTGTGGAAAGCTTCTGTCTCCACAAGCCTAAAAGGCAACATTTCGAGCTCAAGCAGTCGCGAAATGTGTGAATTTATTAGGGAGGCCTGTGGGGCATTGGCTGCGTATTTGCGCTTGCATTCCAAGGACTGGGGTAGGAATAACTGAATGCTGCACTGGGACAAGGACGTGGACATGCTTGCTGATGGTGCTACTTGAGAGTGTGCAACGACAGGTGCATGGCAGGAGGCATCTTCGCATGCGCCATGGACAGAGGATTGGCTTGCACACACAACAGCAGAAGAAGCAGTGGTGCCACTGGCAGACACTGTTCCTGGACCCTGGGGTTCGGCCCACTTAGTCAGGTGCTTTGATGCCATGTGTGTAATCATGCTGGTGGTGGTCAGGCTGGTAGTTTTGTTACCCCTGCTGATGCTGGCATGGCAGGTGGTGCAAATGGCCTTTTTGGGGTTATCGGCAGAGTCTTTAAAAAACAACCAGACTCGGGAAGACCTAACAGTTGTACTGGCAACTTCCTTCGTGTTGGTGTTACAGGTAATGATTGCCCGCCTTCTGTCTGCGGCCACCACACTGCTTCTTCCTGCTTGTTGTGGTGCTACATGTCCCTCCCCCAGTGTGCTGCTGTCATCGCTCTGTATGCCCCCCTGCCAGGTTGGGTCAGTTACTATATCATCCACCACCTTGTCTTCCACTTCCGCACCCTGGTCCTCCTCCTGAATTTCTGGCAATTGTGTCTCATCATCGTCCACCTCTTGTGACAGTTTCCCACAGTCGCCTTCGTGTGACTGTGGCTGCTTAAATGTTTGGGCATCGCTACATGCGATCTCCTCTTGCCTCGCTTCAAGTGGACCGGGCGAGAGGCCTGAATCTATAAATGGAAAAGTGAACAGCTCTTTGGAGTTTCCAAGTTTGGGATCAGTTGTCTCCAGGCACTTGGCATGGTGAGAGGAAGGAGGATCAGGGTGAGGAATATCAGTCCAGACTCACAGCTACTGAGACTTGACCATGTGGAATACAGGTTGGTGGTAGTGGTGGCTAAGTGACAGGAAGCATTATCTGCTATCCAACCAATAACCGTTTCACACTGCTCTGTGTTCAATAGTGGTGTTCTGCGGTCCCCTATTAATTCGGACAGGAAGGTCGAGTGAGAAGATGTGGGTGTTTGTTGTGGCACTATTTCAGCTAGCCCACGGCCTCAGCCTCTGCATGCATCCACTTCCCCGTCCCTTGCCATGCACCTTGCCCATTTTAAATGGAGGACAATATTTTCCACATTCAGTACAAATGGCTGGATTTGAACTACAGTGATATGTGATACGTGTGACGGAAAACCACAGTTTTAAATAGCTGGCCTTTAGGTAACTATTTTAAACAGAGACCTCGTGTCAATAACTTCACTGACACACTGTAACAAAATTTCAATGGAGGCCAGAAATGGCAGAATTTTTAGCGCACTTATATGTGATTCATGTGACGGACCAACCACAGTTTTAAATAGCTGGCCTGTAGGTACATAACTATTTTTAACAGCGACCTCGTGTTAATAACTTCACTGACACACTGCAACAAAATTTCAGTGGAGGCCAGAAATGGCAGAATTTTCAGCACAATTATATGTGATCCGTGTGACAGAAAAATCACAGTTTTAAATAGCTGGCCTGTAGGTAACTATTTTTAACAGCGACCTCGTGTCAATAACTTAATGGATCCTCTTGCTATATGCACTGAAGTCTGCCACATACACTCCCTGCCTAGCACTGATATCTATGCAGCTGGTTTAGTCCTCAGAAGGACTGTTGGTTGAGATGGATATGTGTAGAATATGTTGTTGTATACCTACACTAACTAAGAAATGTTATGCACATGCCCGAACTGACTGCCGTGTGCATGTTTAGTGATCCCACTGGACCATGAACCGGAGAGTGCCTGGAGGGGCGTAACTAAGTATCTACCCGATCCGACCAAGGTCGCATGACGGCTAACGACGCCTGTGCACCAGGGAGGAACCGAGCAGAGGGACCAGGTGCGACTCCCGGTCAGACTCCGGACACGGCTGTTGACCCACACTGGGGAATACAGGAACAGGCAGGTTAGAGCACAGGCTGGGTAGGGTCCAGTACAGACTAGGAGACGGGTTCAGAGCCGCAGATGCGGTAATCAAGCAGAGTAAAGCGAAACCGCAGGTGCGGTGGACAAGGCTGAGCAGAGCGAAACCGCCGGTGCGGTGGACAAGGCTGAGCAGAGCGAAACCGCAAGTGCGGTTGACAGGGCTGAGCAGAGCGAAACCGCAAGTGCGGTGGACAGGGCTGAGCAGAGCAAAACCACAAGTGCGGTGGACAGGGCTGAGCAGAGCGAAACCGCAGGTGCAGTGGACAGGGCTGAGCAGAGAGAAACCGCAGGTGCGCTGGACAAGGCTGAGTAGAGCGAAACCGCAAGTGCGGTGAACAAGGCTGAGCAGAGCGAAACCGCAAGTGCGGTGGACAGGGCTGAGCAGAGCGAAACCGCAAACGCGGCAGACAAGGCCGAGCAGAGCGAAACCGCAGATGCGGTGGACAAGGCAGAGCAGAGCGAAACCGCAGATGCGATGGACAAGGCAGAGCAGAGCGAAACCGCAGATGCGGTGGACAAGGCTGAGCAGAGCGAAACCGCAGATGCGGTGGACAAGGCAGAGCGGAGCTAAACTGCAGATGCGGTGGACAAGGCAGAGCAGAGCGAAACCGCAGATGCAGTGGACAAGGCTGAGCAGAGCGAAACCGCAGGTGCGGTGGACAAGGCTGAGCAGAGCGAAACCGCAGGCGCAGTGGACAAGGCTGAGCAGAGCGAAATCGCAAGTGCGGTAGACAAAGCAGAGCAGAGCGGGTAGAAATCGCCAGAGCGGTAAGTAAGGCAGAGCAGAGATAAACCGTCCAAGCGGTGAGCAAAGATAGAGCAGAGGGGACAGAGCTCTGTTCACAAGGAACAGACAGGAAGGGAAAGGCTGAACCACATACACACAAGGTACTGGCAAAGAAGTAGCGAGTGGACTCCAAACTCGCAAACAGAAGTACAGCGACAACGAGTAGGAGTTAGGTGCAGGTACAGACTCTGCAGAAAAAGAGAGGAAACAGACAAAGAGACAAAAGAGGTAACAAGTTAGGAGACAGTTCAGACAGGAACTGTACTGCAACGAAATACAGGAACGAGCCTAGGTATAGCCAAGTGCTGGTTCAGACACTGCAGCAAAAGGGAGGAAACGGACATAAGGACCAAACAGTTAACAGGTTAGGAGACAGTTCAGACAGGAACTGTACTGCAACAAAATACAGGAACGAGCCTAGGTATAGCCAAGTGCTGGTTCAGACACTGCAGCAAAAGGGAGGGAACGGACATAGAGACAAAACAAGTAACAGGCTAGGAGACAGTTCAGACAGGAACTGTTACTGCAGCGAAATACAGGAACGAGCCTGGGTATACGGCCCCAGAGGCAGAAACAAACAGGCTAGGAGCGTGTTCAGACAGGCCTGAGAATACAGCCTCCAGGAAGGCGGACAGACAGGCAAGAAAACACAGATAACAGATCTAGGTATGCGGCCCCTAGAAGGCGGGACGAACAGGCTAGGAGCGTGTTCAGACAGGCCTGGAAATACAGCTTCCAGGAAGACGGACAGGCAGGGAAAAACAGAACAGGACCTGGCACATTCAGAGTCAAGGAGCACACTGAATGTTAAAGTTGCTCAGGCACCAGCTAATATGTGAAGCTAGTTTAAATATCCAATGACTGACAGCAATAGGCTGAGGACGCATTAGGGGTGTGCCCACAGCAGCTACAAGAAACAGGAAGTGACCGGGCCGCCGCCCTAAACAGTCAGAACAGAGACAAACAGCATGAATAGAAGCCAGGCTAGCAGACTGGACTGATGATCAAGTTTGCGATCTTGCATAGTGGGAGATGGTGCCCTATGCAAGAACGCCGCCAGGTATGTTACAAGAAACAAGCGAATCTCTCCCTAGCTCAGCAGCACCTCTCCCTACAGTGCCTGATTCCGGAGTAGACTGTGACGAGCATGGCGGCGCCAGGTCTGATATAGACCTGATGACGCTGTGCGGCCAGCCAATCACTGTAATGCCACAACCAACATGGCTGCGGCATTACAGTGTGTGGCATACAATCCTAGCATGTTCATTGGCACCAAAAAAGAGCGCCAAACATGCAGAGAGGGGACCCAAGCTCCCGCCGAGCAACCCCGGAAATACTCGGCGAGCGCCGAGCATCTCGAGCAGTGAGATGATCGGCCGAGCACCGAGCAAAGCAAGCATGCTTGCTCATCATTAGTCAGGAGACTGAAACAGGAACTTACAGGATTTTTCATGACAGATGGACAGTAAAGGCAGCTCCAATGGCAATTGAATTGTCAAAGCATTTAAAATAATGGTATGTATCATAAAAGGCATATATTTGCCTCAATATAAGTCAATAGTCAGATAACAAAGGATGGGCGACCATGATAATATAGAGAATGGATGGCTTGCAATACCAAGACAAATGATCAAATTTGATGTCTAATTCACTATCTTGTTGGCACGACTGACATTAAAATGGTCAAATTTTTTTTTCTCTGTTGCATTAACCCCTTCACGACATCCGGCGTACATATACGGCTCTGCGGGAGGGAGAAATCGATCAAAAAATGTTATGTGACTAAAAATGGTAGCAATAAAAACGTCAACTCGTCCCGCAAAAAAACATCCAGCACATGACTCTGTGGGCAGAAATATAGAAAAATTATAGCTCTGAAAATATGGTAGTGCAAAAACTTTGTTTTGCAAAAAAAAGCGTCTTTTAGTGTGTGACAATAGCCAAACATAAAAACCGATATAAATCTGGTATCGCTATAATCGCACCGACCCGAAAAATCACTCATGCTGAACGAGGAACAGTGTAAAAAGTAAATAAAATCAATTCTTCACCTGCTGGTGATTTGTTCATTCTGCCTCCCAAAGATTGCAATAAGGCACATTTATCCTGCACGCTAAGTTGAGAGCTTACACTGGGGTTCCTGTGAAAATATTTGAAATACGTAATTCAGATGGAACCCCCAGCAGAAGATTCCCTTCAATGAGGCAGATGGAGACACTGTGGTGATGATCCAGCAGTGTTAGTCTTTTTAAGAGTGCATAAATGCATGGTTGACAACATTTTTGTGCACCTTTGAAAAGAAGGACACTAATGAACAGAGGCCAGACATTGTACAGAGTAACTCTGCTGCCTCATTATAATGAATGGATCTCTTGGGGTTTCATCTGAATCACAACATTTGGAGATTTAGATGGAAACCCCGATGTAAGTGCTCAGCGTAGAGCACAGGATAAATGTGATCCAAAATGTAATCTAAGATGTTCCCATTAAAAGCTTCAAACCAATCCACAAAAAAAGCAAGTCCCCACTCAGGTCTGTCATCCATCAATGGAAATATAGGGGGCTTCCTTGTTACTGGTAATGCAAAGGCTCTGGAAAAGCGCTAAGACTCCTCACCACCCAAAATAAATCCAGTGAGTTCTGCACTCTGTGCTCCCAAATCCAAATGCCCCCCTTGCTTCTGAGCCTCACAGTGTGCCTAAACCGCAGTTAGCATACACGTTTGGCATTTTTGGAGCAATGAGAGCCTGCTTAATTTACGGGGACCATGTCTCCAGGATCATGAGCTGGGCAGAATGTATAGGTACTACAATGTATGGACACTATAATGTACTGGGCACTACAATGTACAAGCACTACTATGGCAAATTTGCAATTTTTACTCAGCAACATCTACTGCTTGTTTCTGACAAACACCGATGGAGTCAAAACCGACACTGCACCTGTACATAAATTCCCAGAGGGGTGTAATTTCCAAAATGGGGTCACTTGAGGGGAGATTCTGCTCTTCTGGCACTTAGGGGCTCGGTATAAGGAGTCTTCAAACTATGATACTTTGTTCTCCAAGAGTCAAATAGTGCTCCTTCTCTTTTGAGTCTCATCATATGGCTAAGCAGTACTGTACAGCCATATATGGGGTATTGTCACGTTCAGCAGAAATTGTGGGACAAATTTTGGTGCCATTTAAGCCCATTTCCCCGTGTGACTATGTAAAATCTGAGATACAAAAACTACCGCACTCCTGATTTGTTCTTGGTGCACAGGTAAGGTACCAAGCCCAAAGTACAATGTTAGAAAAACCCGGCACTCAAGGAATTTAGAAAAATGGGTATAAAGTTTTTAATGAAGTATGTACAATCAAATAGACAAACGTTTCGGTCCCTCGGGACCTTCATCAGTGTACTACAAAAACAAGAAAACAACAAACACACAGTTACATATAGTAATGATCATGTGTTCTGCGAACGTCGGTTGACATCGTCAGAGGAAAACATAAACAAGTGCAATTCTTGTGAGTCAAAAGACTACCTTCATAGGGCGACACGAAGGGAGGAAGGGATCAGGGAGGAGTTAGGAAGGATGTCCCATGGGGAATGAACCCATTAAAAAAGGAACTACATAGGAAACAAAGAAGAATGTAGATGTATGCCCGTTCTCTGTACATCTACATTCTTCTTTGTTTCCTATGTAGTTCCTTTTTTAATGGGTTCATTTCTGCTTTACAGCAATCTTAGTGGATTCCTTTTTCCACCTTCATGACCCATACCTTGGTATGTTACCTCTTTCTTCTTTTTCCTCACATTCCCCATGGGACATCCTTCCTAACTCCTCCCTGATCCCTTCATCCCTTCGTGTCGCCCTATGAAGGTAGTCTTTTGACTCACAAGAATTGCACTTGTTTATGTTTTCCTCTGACGATGTCAACCGACGTTCGCAGAACACATGATCATTACTATATGTAACTGTGTGTTTGTTGTTTTCTTGTTTTTGTAGTACACTGATGAAGGTCCCGAGGGACCGAAACGTTTGTCTATTTGATTGTACCTACTTCATTAAAAACTTTATACCCATTTTTCTAAATTCCTTGAGTGCCGGGTTTTTCTAACTATGTAAAATCTGAGGCTATAACAACATTTTTGTGATAAAATTTTAATTACTTTTTCTTCACCACCCAATTGTATAAAATTCTGTGAAACAAATGTGGTGTTAATATGATTACTGCACTCCTAGATGAATTCATTGAGAGGTGTAGTTTGTAAAATGAGATCACTTATGGGGAGTTCTGCTGTTCTGGTACCTCAGGGACTCTGCCAATGTGAGATGACACCCTCAAACCATTCTAGCACTAGAATATGGTGCTCCTTTTCTTCTGAGCTTTGTATTGTGCCTCAAAAGTAGTTTTCGACCACATATAAGGTATTGGTGCACTCAGAAGAAATTACGTAACATATTTTGTGGTCCATTTTCTCCTAAAATCCCTTTTGAAAATGTAATACTTGGGGCCAAAGTAACATTTTAGAGGAAAAAATCGTAATTTTCTATTTACTCAGACCAATGTTATGCAATTCTGTGAATTGCCTGAGGGTTAAAAATGCTCACTACACCACTAGATGAATTCTTCAAGAGGTGGCGTTTCCAAAAATGGGGTCATTTGTGGGGGGGTTCTGCTGTTTTGGCATGTCAAGGGGCTCTTCTGACATGGCATCTGCAATCTCTTCTAGCCAAAATTGAGTTCCAGAATTCTATTGGTGCTCCTTCCCTTCCAGGCACTGCCTTTCCACGACATATACCGTAGGTATCGGTGTACTCAGGAGAAGTTACACAGCAAATTGTATGGTCCATTTTCTTCTGTTAACTTTGTGAAAATTAAAAATGTGAGGCTGAAGCAACACGTTTTTGGGGAAAAAATGTTTTTTTTTCATTTTCACAGCTCAACGTTCTAAAATTTCTGAAGCACCTATGAGTTCAAGGTGCTACCTAAACCTTGAGGCGTGTAGTTTTGAAAATGGGGTCACTTGTGGGGGTATTTATAGATAAATCTTGCAAATTTTCACTAATCTTTCCAAAGCACCTGCTGTTAATTTTCTGTACCTGATGTACCTATGTTTTCATGCAAAGTTGAGTTGTTTAACCTTGTTTGCCTTGTTGAAGAACACTTCCTACCGTACAGAATTGTAATGTATTGGTAAAAATTGGATGCCATACTGATGGTTCATATGGCACGCAATTTTTTTTTCTCGCGCTCTTCAATTTCAGAGTGAAATTGCAGCATGTTGCGATTTTTTTCTCATGCCGAATACAGCTGAGAAAAAAATACACAGATCAGCACTACCTCAGTGAATAACATTTGTCCACGTTACATCCCATTTTTTATCGGATTGCACTCATCAGACTTATACGCAAGGGTTAGCAAACCCTCAGTGGGATTGTCCAGGGATATGATGCAGCTGATATCCGTCCTGCTGAATTTGAATTACACATTATTTCATGATTCTTCATGCACTAGAAAACAGAAAGGCATACAATATTGCAGTTTGTTACCGCATTTTTTTCAACTAAAGGGCTGGCGTCCTGTGTTTTGCCAGTCACCGGCCTGAACACTGCGGTCAGCGGCCCGAGCACTAAGGTCCTCAGGAATCTGCCTGGGGGCAGAGAAAATGGAGGTTCCCAAACCCTGCTTTAAGTAATGAAAAAAGTTCAAAAGTTTGTAAAAAAAATGTTGTTTGTATAGCCATTTTTAAACACCCTTTCCTTTTTTGTCTTCTTTCTTGCGTGGCGAGCTGATGGTTTAATTGATATCAATTTGGAGTACATACAGTACAGACCAAAAGTTTGGACACACCTTCTCATTTAAAGATTTTTCTGTATTTTCATGACTTTGAAAATTGTACATTCACACTGAAGGCATCAAAACTATGAATTAACACATGTGGAATTATATACTTAACAAAAAAGTGTGAAACAACTGAAAATATGTCTTATATTCTAGGTTTTTCAAAGTAGCAGTCATCAAAGCAAAAGGTGGCTACTTTGAAGAACCTAGAATATAAGACATATTTTCAGTCGTTTTACACTTTTTTGTTAAGTATATAATTCCACATGTGTTAATTCATAGTTTTGATGCCTTCAGTGTGAATGTACAATTTTCATAGTCATGAAAATACAGAAAAATCTTTAAATGAGAAGGTGTGTCCAAACTTTTGGTCTGTACTGTATGACATTTTGTTTGCTTTTAAAAAACATTGATGGAGAAGTGGACTGGTGACTAATTGTGCTAGTGGTCCCACACACTGCTCATAACTCTAGTAGAAGACAGAGCATCAGCTCTGAAAGATCACAATGCAGCCTATCTCAATGCTTGCATAGCTTTCTATTGTTTAACAATTGCTTTAAATACAGTAATCTGTGTACCGCCCATAGCGGTAGATGACATAGCTAGACGACACAGCTGCTATGTGGCTCATATCATGGAGGGGTTCGATGCGATACCTTCTCCCCTCCCTCTTTTAACGGTATCAGCATATTCAAGGTGCAGATATTGTTGAATGCAGTGGAGAACTAAGTAGCCATCTGCTCTTTCTTACATCATTCAGTCTGTGCGTCTGAGACTCAGTGTAGCCGGCGCGGTGACGTCACTAGATCCTAGCTGCTGCAGAGACAAGGGTTGCAAAATCGGGGAACAGGGTGAGGTATTTTTTTATTTTCTCTGTGGTAGCAATCATACTGTATGTTTGTGCACCATTCTGTGTGTGGGGGCCATCATACTGTGTATGGAGGCGGTATACACTGTGTTCCAAATTATTATGCAAATAATATTTTCTCAGATTTTCCCAAATTACCTATATGAATTGCAGTCATTGTAATTTTCCAGTCAAATAACTATTAGAGTACAATTGAAAGGTTTTTGTACAAACTGCCTCTGATAACAGTATATTTTTAAAAAAATAAAAAACTCAAACTGCACTCAAAATGCATGTTCCAAATTATTATGCACAGCAGAGTTTTCAACCTTTTCATTTTAATAAAGAACAAAAAAATGGTCATTTTTGAAATTATAAGCATTATCAGGTTATTGCAAAGTGAAATCAGTTTTCAACTCAAAACTTTATTCTAGGTGATGTTACATTTGCACATAGGACCCCTTGTTCGAAAGGAGCTTCTGAACTCTCTTGTCCATTGAATTTGTCAGGTTTTGGATGGTTTCTGCTTTAATTGTTTTGCATGAGGACAGAATACCCTCCCAGAGCTGTTGCTTAGATGTGAACTGCCTCCCGCCATCATAAACACTCCTTTTGATGATGCTCCAGAGGTTCTCAATGGGGTTGAGGTCAGGGGAGCATGGGTGCCACACCATAAGTTTGTCCCTTTTATGCCCATAGCAGCCAGAGATGCAGATGTGTTATGTGCAGCATGAGACGGGGCATTATCATGCATGAAATGATCTCGATGGTTCAGATGGATGGAGTGGAGGATGGCTGGTTGATGGACACCCCATGCAAACACGGCTACGGCGCTAACAAGGAGAAGGTGGAGTAATGTTTTGGGCTGCAATCATGGGGAGAGAGATTGTCGGCCCTTTTAGGATCCCTGAAGGGGTAAAGATGAACTCCATAATGTATGTTGAGTTTCTCAAACAGCACTTCCTTCCATGGTTCAAGAAGAAGAACAACCGTGCATTCCGCAGCAAGATCATTTTCATGCATGATAATGCCCCATCTCATGCTGCACATAACACATCTGCATCTCTGGCTGCTATGGGCATAAAAGGGGACAAACTTATGGTGTGGCCAGCATGCTTCCCTGACCTCAACCCCATTGAGAACCTCTGGAGCATCATCAAAAGGAGTGTCTATGATGGCGGGAGGCAGTTCACATCTAAGCAACAGCTCTGGGAGGGTATTCTGTCCTCATGCGAAACAATTAAAGCAGAAACCATCCAAAACCTGACAAATTCAATGGACGAGAGAGTTCAGAAGCTCCTTTCGAACAAGGGGTCCTATGAGCAAATGTAACATCACCTAGAATAAAGTTTTGAGTTGAAAACTGTTTGATTTCAGTTTGTAATAACCTGCTAATGCTTATAATTTCAAAAATGACCATTTTTTTGTTCTTTATTAAAATGAAAAGGTTGAAAACTCTGCTGTGCATAATAATTTGGAACATGCATTTTGAGTGCAGTTTGAGTGTTTTATTTTTAAAAAATATACTGTTATCATAGGCAGTTTGTACAAAAACCTTTCAATTGTACTCTAATAGTTATTTGACTGGAAAATTACAATGACTGCAATTCATATAGGTAATTTGGGAAAATCTGAGAAAATATTATTTGCATAATAATTTGGAACACAGTGTAAGCCTTCATTCTGTGTGAGTGGCTGTGTCTGGTCATCATGCTATGTAGGGGGCTGTGGTGGCCATTATACTCTATACGGATGCTTGCTATAGGGCCCAATAATATTTCTTCATGCCCTTGTATGCAGTTCTATATTTAGAAAATAGTATCCTATTAGTACCTAAATATGGACTGGCTGTAAATTATCTTATAAAATAGGGAAGAATGGGATCACCATTAAAGGGTTTTATTGAGATTGTACAACACTGAGACTGTTGTAGTTGGATCCTCATTAGGATGAAAAACTATTAAATGTACGGAACTACTGCCTATGTAGGTCACTCTGGTGAGTTATCACTTCCTAGATAATGTGATTTTCAATGACACAAACTGTAACCCCTGAACATTTTCTGTTGGCTGCTTAGATGAATCACTGGTTTTAAATGTACCATATGTTGTGACAGAAGTATCCTATTCGGCAGAGGTGATTTTTTTAGTGCCAGTACTTGCGTCAATAGTGAATATGTGTTGTAAAGTCCATGATTAGCACACCCTGGCACAAATTTAGTAATATATTCACAAAACCATTCCTTCCAGTCAGACACTTGATATCTTTTGAAATTGACACTTGGAGTCAAATACTTTAGTTAAAATAGCTTTTAAAAGTTGTGAAAATACAAAACTTTAAAATGAAACAATTGACTTTGAAGATTGGTTACATGAGCTTAGTTTGGGAAACTTTGTAAAAGGTAAGGAGGAAGCTGTGTTGATTTGTAATAGTGCCAGTTTAAACAATTGATACTTGGAAAAGGCTATCCAGATTGTAGGAATTTTCCTTCTAGTTTTCTGACGTTTATATTCCAGAATCTTCCAACTCCCATTTGTCAGACTGGAAATCTCAGGAACATGTATTTAAAGGTATGCACCTCTATTTTTTCTGCACTTAAAGGGGTGGTCTGGTATCTATAAAGCCCTTTATAAATACCTATCTTTAACCCCTTTACGACCAGGACAGTTATAGTACGTACCTGCGCCCTGGGCATAATGGACCAGGTACATACTATTACGCGTGCGGCAATCGTGCCCACACACAAGCGGTGCGGGGCGATCACCGCCGGTTATCAGCTGATTGTTACAGCTGACACCCAGCCCTATGTGCCAGGAGCGGTCCCGCACCGCTCACGGCACATTAACCCCTGAAATGCTGAGATCGAAGTCGATCACAGCATTGAGGGGGCAACGGGAGGTGAGCGCCGATACCTCCTCTGCCAGTGTCCCGTGGCGTCTGCGGCGGCTCCTGGATGTTGTCATGACGACCCAATGTCATCATGACAACATCCGGGTCACCAGGAGCCATGAAGTTACTTTGGTCATGCGCAGTTCATGGCCAAAGTTACTTCTCCCTGTGCAGTGCTGACAGGCTGCATGGCATATGGAGCTGCCGCTCTCTATGCTATACAGCCGATCAGGCTGCAAAAAGTGAAAGTCCCATAGTGGGACATAGTGTAAAAGTAAAAAAAAGTGTAAGAAAGTGAAAAAAAAATTTTTAAAAATTGTAAAAATATTTTTTAAAAAAGAAAAAAATAATCCTCAAAAAATAAAAATATAATATACCCATCAATAAATATTATGAAAAAAAAAAATAAGTAAAAGTACACATATTTGGTATCGCCACATCCGCAACTACCTGACCTATAAAACTGTCCCACTAGTTAACCCCTCTAGTGAACACGGTGAAAAAATAAAATAAAAAACAAAGCAAAAAACTATGCTTTATCGTCATACCGCCAAACAAAAAATGAAATAAAACGCGATGAAAAAAAATGTAAATAAAAATGGTACTGCTGAAAACGTCATATTTTTCCACAAACAACAAGCCGCTATACAGCTCCATCAGTCGAAAAATAAAAAAGTTATAGCTCTCAGAATAAAGCGATGCAAAAACAATTCTTTTTTCTATAAAATAGTTTTTATTGTGTAAAAGCGCCAAAACATAAAAAACTATATAAATGTAGGATCGTTGTAAGCGTAATGACTCGAAGAATAATGCTGCCTTATCAATTTCACCACACGCGGAACGGCATTAAAAAAAAAAAAAAAAACAATTCCTGAATTGTTGGTTTTTGTTTATTCTGCCTCCCAAAAATCAGAATAGAAAGCGATCAAAAAATATCATGTGCCTGAAAATGGTACCAATAAAAACGTTAACTCGTCCCGCAAAAAACAATCCATCACATGACTCTGTCGGCCAAAATATGGAAAAATTATAACTCTCAAAATACGGTGAAGCAAAAACTAGTCTAGGCAAAAAAAATACGTCTTTTAGTGTGTGACAGCTGTCAATCATGAAAACCGATATGAATCTGGTATCGCTGTAATCGCACCGACCCGCAGAATAAAGTCGTCTAATCACTTATACCGCACGAGGAACGGCGTAAAAAATAAACTCTAGGGTTATGCTAGGGTTAGGGTGAGGTTTGTGCTAGGGTTAGGGTTAGGGTTGTGCTAGGTTAAGGCTTAGGGTTGTGCTAGGGTTAGGGTTGTGCTAGGGTTAAGGTTGTGCTAGGGTTAGGGTTGTGTTAGGGTTAGGGTTGTGGTAGGGTTAGGGTTGTGCTAGAGTTAGGGTTGTGCTAGGGTTAGGGTTGTCTTAGGGTTGTGCTAGGGTTATGGTTAGGATTGTGTTGGGGTTGGGATTTTTTCAAAAGTAAAAAAAAATAAATAAATGATGACGATATGGCGACTAGTGTTGAGCGCAAGTGCTCGCTTCTTGAGTTTGCATTGGGTGCTTGAGTATGCACCGAATATCGTGGGTGCTCGAATGACATGCTCAAGCATCCGCCCCATATGCTTCACGGTCAAAAACACCTCACTGGGATTGCCTGCCATGCACGAGCGATCCCCGCATGTTTTTTTTGGGGTGTCTAATACCCGTGAAACATGCGGGGTGGGGACTCGAGCATGTCACTCAAGCACCCGCAATACATGGTGCATACCTGAGTACCCGATGCAAACTCAAGTAGCGAACACTTGCGCTTAAGACTAATGACAACTTATTCAATATGATGACCTAATGTTATCAATTTCTGTGTCGTACCTCTGGGTTCAAAATGTTCACTATACCCCTTGATAAAATCCTTGAGGGGTGTAGTTTCCAAAATGGGGTCACTTGTGGGGGGTTTCCACTATTTAGGCTCATCAGGGGCTCTCCAAACACGACATGGCGTCCGCTCTCAATTCCAGCCAATTTTGCGTTCAAAGAGTCACACAGTGCTCCTTCCCTTCCGAACCCTGCCGTGTGCCCAAACACTGTATTTAACCCAAATATGGGGTATCAGCTTACTCAGTACAACAAATTGCATGGTGCAATTTATCCTGTTACCCTTATAAAAATGCAAAACTGGGGGCTGAAAAACATTTTTGTGGGAAAAATGTGAAAATTTTATTTTCACGGCTCCATGTTATAAACTTCTGTGAAGCACCTGGGGGTTCAAGGTGCTCACTACACATCTAGAAAAGTTCCTTGAGGGGTCTAGTTTGTTTCCAAAATGGTGCCACTTGTGTGAGGGTTCCACTGTTTAGGCACATCAGGGGCTCTCCAAGCGCAACATGGCATCCACTAATTATTCAAGCAAATTTTACATTCAAAAAGTCAAATGGCACTCCTTCCCTTCTGAGCACTGCCGTGCGCCCAAACAATGGTTTTTCCCCATTTTTTTCTTCCCATTCCAAAAATTCCTGTTTGAGCACCTTGAGGGGTGCAGTTTTTAGAATGGTGTCACCTTTGGGTATTTTCTGTCATAAAGGCCCCTCAAAGTCACTTCAAATGTGATGTGGTCCCTAAAAAAATGGTTTTGTAAATTTTGTTGGAAAAATTAGAAATCGCTGGTCAACTTTTAACCCTTATAGCTCCCTAATAAAAAACATTTTGGTTCCAAAATAGTGCTGATTAGTGTATTGAGCGAGTATGTTCTGTTCCGAGTATGCTCGGGCCGAGCTCCGAGTATTTACAGCTGCTCGGTGATATGTTTGAATCGCTCCCATGTGCATGATTTGCAACTGTTTGACAGCTTTATAAGAAATAGACATTCCTCACAGGTATTAAAACTGTCAAACAGTCGCAAATCATGCACACGGGAGCGATTCAAACATATCACCGAGCAGCTGTAAATACTCGGAGCTCGGCCCGAGCATACTTGGCGAAAGGGTTAACAGAACATACTCGCTCAACACTAGTGCTGATGTAAAGTAAACGTGGGAAATGTTATTTATTAACTATTTTGTGTGACATATCTCTCTGATTTAAGGGCATAAAAATTAAAATTTTGAAAATTGCAAAATTTCTAAATTTTCGCCAAATTTCCGATTTTTTCACAAATAAACGCAAGTGATATCGAAGAAATTTTACCACTATCATGAAGTACAATATGTCACAAAAAAACAATCTCAGAATCAGCGGGATCCGTTGAAGCGTTTTACTTTACTTTCTGTGGCAGTACCAGTGTATATACAGTACAGACCAAAAGTTTGGACACACCTTCCCATTTAAAGATTTTTCTGTATTTTCATGACTTTGAAAATTGTACATTCACACTGAAGGTATTAAAACTATAAATTAACACGTGGAATTATATACTTAACAAAAAAGTGTGAAACAACTGAAAATATGTCATATTCTTGATTCTTCAAAGTAGCCACCTTTGCTCTGATGACTGCTTTGCACACTCTTGGCATTCTCTTGATGAGCTTCAAGAGGTAGTCACCGGAAATGGTTTTCACTTCACAGGTGTGCCCTGTCAGGTTTAATAAGTGGAATCTCTTGCCTTATAAATGGGGTTGGGACCATCAGTTGTGTTGTGCAGAAGTCAGTTGGATACAAAGCTGATAGTCCTACTGAATAGACTGTTAGAATTTGTATTATGGCAAGAAAAAAGCAGCTAAGTAAAGAAAAACGAGTGGCCATTATTACTTTAAGAAGTGAAGATCAGTCAGTCTGAAAAATTGGGCAAACTTTGAAAGTGTCCCCAAGTGCAGTTGCAAAAACCACCAAGCGCTACAAAGAAACTGGCTCACATGAGGACCGCCCCAGGAAAGGAAGACCAAGAATCACCTCTGCTTCTGAGGATAAGTTTATCCGAGTCACCAGCCTCAGAAATTGCAGGTTAACAGCAGCTCAGATTAGAGACCAGGTCAATGCCACATAGAGTTCTAGCAGCAGACACATCTCTACAACAACTGTTAAGAGGCGACTTTGTGCAGCAGGCCTTCATGGTAAAATAGCTGCCAGGAAACCACTGCTAAGGACAGGCAACAAGCAGAAGAGACTTGTTTGGGCTAAAGAACACAAGGAATGGACATTAGACCAGTGGAAATCTGTGCTTTGGTCTGATGAGTCCAAATTTGAGATCTTTGGTTCCAACCACTGTGTCTTTGTGCGATGCAGAAAAGGTGAACGGTTGGACTCTACATGCCTGGTTCCCACCGTGAAGCATGGAGGAGGAGGTGTGATGGTATGGGGGTGCTTTACTGGTGACACTGTTGGGGATTTATTCAAAATTGAAGGCATACTGAACCAGCATGGCTACCACAGCATCTTGCAGCGACATGCTATTCCATCCGGTTTGCATTTAGTTGGACTATAATTTATTTTTCAACAGGACAATGACCCCAAACACACCTCCAGGCTGTGTAAGGGCTATTTGACCAAGAAGGAGTGTTATGGGGTGCTACGCCAGATGACCTGGCCTCCACAGTCACCAGACCTGAACCCAATCGAGATGGTTTGGGGTGAGCTGGACCACAGAGTGAAGGCAAAACGGCCAACAAGTGCTAAGCATCTCTGGGAACTCCTTCAAGATTGTTGGAAGACCATTTCCGGTGACTACCTCTTGAAGCTCATCAAGAGAATGCCAAGAGTGTGCAAAGCAGTCATCAAAGCAAAAGGTGGCTACTTTGAAGAACCTAGAATATAAGACATATTTTCAGTTGTTTCACACTTTTTTGTTAAGTATATAATTCCACATGTGTTAATTCACAGTTTTGATGCCTTCAGTGTGAATGTACAATTTTCATAGTCAAGAAAATACAGAAAAATCTTTAAATGAGAAGGTGTGTCCAAACTTTTGGTCTGTACTGCATATATATATATATATATATATATATATATATGTATATATATGTATATATATATATATATATATATACATATATACACTGCTCAAAAAAATAAAGGGAGCACTCAAATAACACATCCTAGATCTGAATGAATGAAATATTCTCATTGAAAACTTTGTTCTGTACAAAGTTGAATGTGCTGACAAAAAATCGCACAAAAATCATCAATGGATATCAAATTTATTAACCAATGGAGGCCTGGATTTGGAGTCACCCCCAAAATTAAAGTGGAAAAACACACTACAGGCTGATCCAACTTTGATGTAATGTCCTTAAAAGAAGTCAAAATGAGGCTCAGTATTGTGTGTGGCCTCCACGTGCCTGTATGACCTCCCTGCAACACCTGGGCATTCTCCTGATGAGGTTGCGGATGGTCTCCTGTGGGATCTTCTCCCAGACCTGGCCTAAAGCATCCGCCAACTCCTGGACAGTCTGTGGTGCAACGTGAGGTTGGTGGATGGAGAGAGACATGATGTCCCAGATGTGCTCAATCGGATTCAGGTCTGGGGAATGGGCGGGCTAGTCCATAGCTTCAATGCCTTCATCTTGCAGGAACTGCTGACACACTCCAGCCACATGAGGTCTGGCATTGTCCTCCATTAGGAGGAACCCAGGGCCAACCACACCAGCATATGGTCTCACAAGGGGTCTGAGGATCTCATCTCGGTACCTAATGGCAGTCAGGCTACCTCTTCCGAACACATGGAGGGCTGTGCAGCCCTCCAAAGAAATGCCACCCAACACCATTACTGACCCACTGCCAAACTGGTCATGCTGAAGGATGTTGCAGGCAGCAGATCGCTCTCCACGGCGTCTCCAGACTTTGTCATGTCTGTCACATGTGCTCAGTGTGAACCTGCTTTCATCTGTGAAGAGCACAGGGCACCAGTGGCGAATTTGCCAATCCTGGTGTTCTGTGACAATTGCCAAGTGTCCTGCACGGTGTTGGGCTGTGAGCACAACCCCCATCTGTGGACGACGGGCCCTCATACGACCCTCATGGAGTCGGTTTCTAACTGTTTGTGCAGACACATGCCCATTTGTGGTCTGCTGGAGGTCATTTTGCAGGGCTCTGGCTGTGCTCCTCCTGTTCCTCCTTGCACAAAGGCGGAGGTGGCGGTCCTGCTGCTGGGTTGTTGCCCTCCTACGGCTCCCTCCACGTCTCCTGGTGTACTGGCCTGTCTCCTGGTAGCGCCTCCAGCCTCTGGACACTACGCTGACAGACACAGCAAATCTTCTTGCCACAGCTCGTATTGATGTGCCATCCTGGATGAGCTGCACTACCTGAGCAACTTCTGTGGGTTGTAGAGTCTGTCTCATGCTACCATGAGTGTAAAAGCACAACCAACATTCAAAAGTGACCAAAACATCAGCCAGAAAGCATTGGTACTGAGATGTGGTCTGTGGTCCCACTCTGCAGAACCACTCCTTTATTGAGGGTGTCTTGATAATTGCCATCTATTATCTATTCCATTTGCACAACAGCATGTGAAATTTATTGTCAATCAGTGTTGCTTCCTAAGTGGACAGTTTGATTTCACAGAAGTTTGAATTTCTTGGAGTTATATTCTGTTGTTAAGTGTTCCCTTTATTTTTTTGAGCAGTGTATATACAGGGTGGTCCAAAAGTAGGTTGACAGAAAGTGTAATAAGATTATGAAGGAGGAGATTTATCAAACATGGTGTAAAGTGAAACTGGCTCAGTTTCCCTTAGCAACCAATCAGATTCCACTTTTCATTCCTCACAGACTCTTTGGAAAATGAAAGGTGGAATCTGATTGGTTACTAAGGGCAACTGAGCCAGTTTCACAGATCTAGTTTTCACAGATAGATCTCCCCCAAATCTGTTTTCTTTTCAGATAATTCAGATAACACATAATGGCAAATAATTTATATACAGATCAAAGAAAATGGATTTTAACAGAGTATTGGAAATCTCAAAATGCTGAAACCGTTAGAGCAAATTGGGTTGAAACATTTGGTACTCAAGCCTCAAAGAGACAAACCATTTATCGCATTCGTGACAAATTCAATGCCACTGGTTCAATCCTTAATGCTCCAAAAACTGGTCGACCCAAACCAGTCTGTACAGAAGATAATAAACAACTTGTTGCTGAAACATTTGTTCAGAGTCCAAAAAGTCCACCAGAAGAGCCTCTTTGGAATTGGGAATTTCACAAGCTTCTATCATGCGAATCCTGAAATCTATTGGGTGGAAAGCTTATAGTCCACGTCCAATTCATGGTTTATTGGAGGATGATCCAGACAGGCGGCTGCAATTTAGTGTTTGATAAATCTCCCCCTTCATAACCTTATTACACTTTCTGTCCACCTACTTTTGGACCACCCTGTATATACAGTACAGACCAAAAGTTTGGACACACCTTCTCATTTAAAGATTTTTCTGTATTTTCATGACTATGAAAATTGTACATTCACACTGAAGGCATCAAAACTATGAATTAACACATGTGAAATTATACACTTAACAAAAAAGTGTCAAACAACTGAAAATATGTCTTATATTCTAGGTTCTTCAAAGTAGCCACCTTTTGCTTTGATAACTGCTTTGCACACTCTTGGCATTCTCTTGATGAGCTTCAAGAGGTAGTCACCGGAAATGGTCTTCCAACAATCTTGAAGGAGTTCCCAGAGATGCTTAGCACTTGTTGGCCCTTTTGCCTTCACTCTGCGGTCCAGCTCACCCCAAACCATCTCGATTGGGTTCAGGTCTGGTGACTGTGGAGGTCAGGTCATCTGGCGTAGCACCCCATCACTCTCCTTCTTGGTCAAATAGCTCTTACACAGCCTGGAGGTGTGTTTGGGGTCATTGTCCTGTTGAAAAATAAATTATGGTCCAACTAAATGCAAATCGGATGAAATAACATGCCGCTGCAAGATGCTGTGGTAGCCATGCTGGTTCAGTATGCCTTCAATTTTGAATAAATCCCCAACAGTGTCACCAGCAAAGCACCCCCATACCATCACACCTCCTCCTCCATGCTTCACGGTGGGAACCAGGCATGTAGAGTCCATCCGTTCACCTTTTCTGCATCGTTGTAGAGATGAGTCTGCTGCTAGAACTCTGTGTGGCATTGGCCTGGTCTCTAATCTGAGCTGCTGTTAACCTGTGATTTCTGAGGCTGGTGACTCGGATAAACTTATCCTCAGAAGCAGAGGTGACTCATGGTCTTCCTTTCCTGGGGCGGTCCTCATGTGAGCCAGTTTCTTTGTAGCGCTTGATGGTTTTTGCAACTGCACTTGGGGACACTTTCAAAGTTTGCCCAATTTTTCGGACTGACTGACCTTCATTTCTTAAAGTAATGATGGCCACTCGTTTTTCTTTACTTAGCTGCTTTTTTCTTGCCATAATACAAATTCTAACAGTCTATTCAGTAGGACTATCAGCTGTGTATCCAACTGACTTCTGCACAACCCAACTGATGGTCCCAACCCCATTTATAAGGCAAGAGATCCCACTTATTAAACCTGACAGGGCACACCTGTGAAGTGAAAACCATTTCCGGTGACTACCTCTTGAAGCTCATCAAGAGAATGCAAGAGTGTGCAAAGCAGTAATCAAAGCAAAAGGTGGCTACTTTGAAGAACCAAAAATATGACATATTTTCAGCTTCAGAAATCGCAAGATAACAGCAGCTCAGATTAGAGACCAGGTCAATGCCACACAGAGTTTTAGCAGCAGACACATCTCTACAACAACTGTTAAGAGGTGACTTTGTGCAGCAATCCTTCATGGTAAAATAGCTGCTAGGAAACCACTGCTAAGGACAGGCAACAAGCAGAAGAGACTTGCTTAGGCTAAAGAACACAAGGAATGGACATTAGACCAGTGGAAATCTGTGCTTTGCTCTGATGAGTCCAAATTTGAGATCTTTGGTTCCAACCACCGTGTCTTTGTGCGACACAGAAAAGGTGAACGGATGGACTCTACATGCCTGGTTCCCACCGTGAAGCATGGAGGAGGAGGTGTGATGGTGTGGGGGTGCTTTTCTGGTGACACTGTTGGGGTTTATTCAAAATTGAAGGCATACTGAACCAGCATGGCTACCACAGCATCTTGCAGCAGCATGCTATTCCATTCGGTTTGCGTTAATTGGACCATCATTTATTTTTCAACAGGACAATGACCCCAAACACACCACCAGGCTGTGTAAGGGCTATTTGACCAAGAAGGAGAGTGATGGGGTGCTACGCCAGATGACCTGGCCTCCACAGTCACCAGACCTGAACCCAATCGAGATGGTTTGGGGTGAGCTGGACCGCAGAGTGACGGCAAAAGGGCCAACAAGTGCTAAGCATCTCTGGGAACTCCTTCAAGATTGTTGGAAGACCATTTCCAGTGACTTTCTCTTGAAGCTCATCAAGAGAATGCCAAGAGAGTGCAAAGCAGTCATCAAAGCAAAAGTGGCTACTTTGAAGAACCTAGAATATAAGACATATTTTCAGTTGTTTCACACTTTTTTGTTAAGTATATAATTCCTCATGTGTTAATTCATAGTTTTGATGCCTTCAGTGTGAATGTACAATTTTCATAGTCATGAAAATACAGAAAAATCTTTAAATGAGAAGGTGTGTCCAAACTTTTGGTCTGTACTGTATATATATATATATATATATATATATATATATATATATAGTACAATGCCAAAGATTTCACTTCTTACATTACATGAGCGATATCTATTGCAAATTCTACAAAAGCTCAGAAATCGGCGAATCCTCGCAGTGCACAGTGCAGACCGGCAATATAGTCTTCCATACAGTATTATGGGCACCACATAGTCCTTAAATCAGTATTATGGGCCCCATATATTGCTCCATACAGAATAATGGACCCCATATAACGCTCCATAGAGGATACTGGCCCCCATATAACACTCCATACAGAATACTGCCCCCCATATAACGCTCCATACAGAATACTGGCCCCCCACATAATGCCCCATGCTGGCTGTGCCCCCACATAATGCCCCATGCAGGATGTCACTTCCCCCCATATAATGCCCCATGCAGGATGTCACCCCCCCATATAGTGCCCCATGCAGGATGTAACCCCCCCATATAATGCCCCATGCAGGATGTCATCACCCCCCCAATATAATGCCCCATGCAGGATGTCACCTCTCCTCCCCATATAATGCCCCATGCAGGATGTCACCTCTCCCCCCAATATAATGCCCCATGCAGAACGTCATCACCCCTCCCCATATAATGCCCCATGTAGGATGTCACCTCTCCCCCCATATAATGCCCCATGCAGGATGTCACCTCTCCCCCCCATATAATGCCCCATGGAGGATGTCACCTCCCCCCCATATAATGCCCCATGCAGGATGTCACCCCCCCATATAATGCCGCATGCAGGATGTCACTTGTTCCCCACCCCCATATAATGCCCCATGCAGGATGTCACCTCTCCCCCCACATATAATGCCCCATGCAGGATGTCACCTCTCCCCCCATATAATGCCCCATGCAGGATGTCACCCCCCATATAATGCCCCATGCAGGATGTAGGATGTCACTTGTGCCCCCCCCCCATATAATGCCCCATGCAGGATGTCACCTCTCCCCCCCCATATAATGCCCCATGCAGGATGTTACCTCTCCCCCCCTTATAATGCCCCATGCCTCCATTCATAAAAAAATAAATAAATCAAATACTCACCTCACTTCTCACCTGCTGCCGCTTCTCTGGGCTCCAGCTTTGCCGACGTCTTCCTACTCTGCGCTGTGACAGCTGAGGAGAGAGCGCGGTGTAAAGGTGTCACCGTGCCCTCTGACCTGAAACGTCACAGTGCAGCAGCCGTGGAAGAGACAGGACCTGCTGTGGAGACACGGGAGAGGTAAGTATTGTGCCGCCGGCTGCTGGGGCCCTGAGCAAGTGGGGGGGGCGGGCGCTGACACTGGCACCGCACCACACCACTCACGGGGTGCCCGACGGTGAGTGGTCCCCCCTCCGCATGCTCAGGGCCCCGGCACTTGCCCGGGTGCTGACACCGGCCCTGATTATACCTAACACATCTGCAGGTTCCTCTCAGCTTCCAGCTCACAGGCTGACAGGGCTGCAATATTGTTACAATACTGCAGAGCTCAGAGAGCTGCAAAAATGTGTTTGTAAGAAGATAAAGTTAGTTTCTCCTGTTCTGTGTTAGTTACATGTCTCATACTGGTAACTCTCCCATTATATAAAATAAGCTCTGGAGACAGTTATCAGCCAGGCAGTGTCCTCCCCAGAGCCTGGAAGAGGTCATTTATATAAAGTGATAAAAGATGATTTCTCAACAACAAGGTGTAAGGGGGAAGACCGGGGTGTAAGTACTTTCAGAGCAAGGGATCCGGAACTGCCGGGGCCGTGACTCTAGTTGCAGTGGGAAGACAGACTGCGAGCACAGGAGTCAGGTGACTGGGAAGCTGGGAGCTTGTCCAGAGTGAGAGCTGGGAGGTCAGGTGACCGAGAGACTGGTGACGTGGGTAGAGAGAGGAAGAGACGAGGACGTTTGCGCGGGAAAGCGGAGCTGGGTCCTGCTCAGCAGAGCAGCGTGAGAGGGTTCAGGCTCCTGGCTCCAGGACTACGAGCAAGAGCCGAGTGCAGTGGACCGGAGGAGTCAAGCCGACTAGAGGGAGAAGAGACGCAGGGTCTGTGGAGCCGAGCACATGAGGTGCCGTGTTATGGACTAGGGGCTCAGCGGGTAAAACCGGAGACCGCCCGCTGCCGCCAGAAGACGGAGCATTGTTTGGGTGGGGACGCCTGATGAAATCAGCACCGGCATCAGCTGGTAACTGCCTTGAGGAGGAAATGAGTCAGCTAAGTGTAAAAACTGTCATTTACAACCTGTTCAACCCTGCTATATCTAGTTAAACTGTGAACTGTCAGTTAAAAACTTTTACCTGCTACTTTCCTTGTTTTCCCCCATATTTTCCCCTGTTACTCCCTGCGTGGAGATTTACTCTGTTATTATAAACTTCCCCTGTTTATTAATGTAGCACCCCGAGGACTCGGCTGCTACAGGGGTATTGCACCTCGAACCAGAGGTGCGGTATTCCACTCCCGGGTAAGGATGGAGTGTGGAACGGGGCTCAGTTAGCTGCATACACTACACTCACCCCATTTCCGGGGGACAGATCAACGGTACTCCCACCAGATAGATGTGCAGGTACGACAGCGTCTGTCCCTGGCTGGAGTGGGGAGGGGGGAGGAATATCCCAGTGGTGTAGGAGCAGACAGGGGAGGGACTCTGGGCATAGGTAGGAGCCCATTGGGTGCTGGTCACCTGGGCTCGGGTGTCAGAAGGGAGTATAAAAGGTGGGCACCATGATAGAACGGAGGAGAGGTGCAGAGGAGTGCAGTCTGAGAGAGTTCAGCCAGAGAGGGCTGACAGGGAGCTGTGGCTCAATCCGGGCCCAGCTCCAGAGCCAGGCCTGAAGTGGAGGCCTGAAGCAGAGAGAGAGAGAGAGAAGTAAGAGGAAGAAGGAACATAAACACCAGGAAAGGCCCAGAGACGCAAGAAAAGAGGGAACCCTAAGATCCCACGGAATAACGGGTGAAGGGTTGGCAGAACAGGGTACCGGATCCCAAACTGGTGGAGGCCAATTATCCTTAGCCAGGAACCGGAGGTCGTGGTCAAGTCTTGGCGCGACCCCTCACCATATCCACCAGGAAGGCATACCGTATAGGGTCAGGGAAACCGGGAAAGGCTTCGCCACCAGAAGGCCCGAGGGAGCCGGACAAAGGTGGGTCCCTGGTGGGGACGGCCAGTAGGAAGGAAGAGAGGGGAGCCCTGGACCACACTCTGGAATTGCCTGGGAGTTGGCCGAGTCCCTGACCTGGTGGACGCAGCATGACTCGGGCGGTCTTGACTGCGCACAAGGGACCTGATAAAGAACTGTGAGTAAAGCATTGAAAACTGCAGCTGTACGTCTCACGGATTCCTTGTCGCATTAGCACTATTAGGACGGGGACTACTATAACATCACTACCATCATCCCCTCTTCGCCTGCTGCCCTGGGGCCATACCCCTCCCGTTGGGGGTTATACTATCCACGCTGCACACCCGTACCACTGGCCTCAGCGGTCTGCCCTGCAGCGGCGGCTTCATAGCCGCAATCAACGGGTGGCGTAGTCGAACAATATAACATCTTATTCTAAGTTCTGCCACTTGGTTTGACACCCTGGGCACGGACCGGGTCACCGCCACGAGGACTACTACCCCTATCAGATCCGGCTCCGGGTATTCCCCGCATGCGCAACGCTGCACAACATGGCCCAGGGGGCGCATCATTAACCCTGTATTGGCTGCTCTGTGTTTCTGTGTCGCTGCATCTAAAGTACCCGTGTTACATTTGGCGTAGTCGGCAGGATGCAGTCGTTAGACACAGACACTGCAGAGCAGTCCATCCTGGGAGCCCCTAGATCTAGCTTGCAGCTGGGGGCCATGCTCAGCAATCTCCCAAAGTTCACCGGGGACAATATGATGCTGTGGGACTGGATTGAGAGAGTTAGGAGTACGTTACATATGCATCCGATGACCCCAGCTATGCAACCCGAAATAGCCTTACTGGCCCTGGACGGCGAGGCCCGACAATCCGTGATGTACCGCCCTCCCCATGACCGGGATACTGTAGAAAAAGTGGTGTGGATACTGGAGGAGATGCATAGGGATCCCACCAATGTAGGAGAGCTGAGGATACGGCTGTTTCACCAAGTGCAGCAGGAGGGGGAGACTGTGACGCAGTATGATAATGCCTTACAGAGGGTGCATGCCTATATCACTAGAAAAGACGACACGGGGAATTTGGGAATGGGCCCTCCTGACGTGATCTTAAGGGACCAGTTTGTAGCAGGCCTCAGGGATGTGCAGCTGAAGCAGGCTTTGCGGGAGCGCCAGCCCACTTATGACTTTTCTAGAAGTGGGGGCGGAGGCACGTGTGAGAGAGCAGGAGATGGGGGTGACGGCCCTGGCAGGGATGGTCCAGAGTAACGAGGTACCCACCCCGCCTGCAGCTGAACTGGAATGGGCTCGAGAGATGCGAAAGGAGATACAGGAGATGCGGGATGAATGGTCCAGTCTCCCGACACCAGAGATACCCAGATCGATTGCTCCAGTTATGGAAAGAATTGAATACAGGACCCCCCCCTGCAGGAGAGTTCTGTAAGGGAGTGAGGCAGCCCTACACAGACAGAGACACGACCTGCTGGAAGTGTAGAGGCGCAGGACATTACGCCAGGGGCTGTGCTAGCTAAGGGCGGCCCCTGTCGCAGCAGCCGTTAAACTAGCGGGCTCCGTGTTTGGGGGACACAGCCTGAGGAAGGGGAAAGAAAAAGAGGAAGTCCCAAGGACCTGGTTTCCACCAGCCCGACTGTCTGGACCAAAATAAGCGGTCGGGCTGTTCACTGCCTGATTGACTTGGGATCCCAGGTGACTACTATGACAGAAGCCTACTTCCAACAGCAATTTCCAGAGATAGCGCGGCCTAAATGGGGACCAGTAATTAGACTCACGGCAGCTAATCAATTACCCATCCCGGTCGCAGGGGTAGTGTGGATGAAGATCCGAGTGTGTGGAACAGATGTGGGAAAAAAAGGAGTCGTCCTGGTCGCAGGGGGAACCGGAAGTGGACCCCCGGTGACTCTCGGAATGAATGTGCTGCAAGAGATCAGGCAAATCCTGATTAGTGAGCCGAAGGAGATTCCTCTAGTCCAGTGGGACCCGCGAACCCCCCAAAGGAGGGTCTTTCAACAACTAAACCGAGCTGCCCAGGCTCAGGAGACGTCGAGTGAAGGGAAGATCCTGGGGAAAATAATAGTGCCAGCAGCTACAGTGATCACCTTACCGCCCGGACAAAGTACCCCCCGGACTCTTGGTGGCTCGGACACTGGCCACCGTTCTGGGTGGCTATGTTATAGTGCGGTGTGTTAATCTGGGCGAAGATGATCTCATACTCCCTCCCAGGGCAGAAATAGCCCAGATTCTGGGAATGCCAGAGAAGTTGGTGCGACCTGATGTGGTACAGCTGTCCGCTGTACGAGGAGACCCTTGGAATCTGGCTGTCACCGTGCCGCCAGAATCCCACCGGGCTAGTGCGAAGGGGGGACGAAGAATCCTAGAACGAATGCGGGCTGAATTGACGGGACTTACACCTCGACAGGTGCAGCAGGTTGAAGAGGTGCTGGAGCGGTACCAGGAAGTCTTTGCTCACCATGAGGATGATTTTGGTTGCACCGAAGCTATTTCCCTCGAGATTCCCACGGGGAGCGCTGCCCCAGTGCGGGAGAGATACCGGCAGATACCTCCCCAGATGTATAAAGAGGTTAAGGAGATGCTAGCCCATATGTTACAGAATGGTGTGATACGGGAGAGTCAGAGTCCGTGGGCAGCCCCGATTGTCCTGGTCTGGAAGAAAGATGGGACCCTGCGGTTCTGTGTGGACTATAGACGACTGAATGCCTGTACAGTACGGGACTCTTACCCACAAACCCGAATCGAAGAGTCCCTGTCGGCCTTAGGGAAGGCAAGATACTTCTCCTCCTTGGATCTGGCCAGTGGGTACTGGCAGGTGCCCGTGGCCGAACATGACTGTGCAAAGACGGCGTTCATATTACCCATGGGACTGTTCGAGTTCAATCGGATGCCCTTTGGCGTGACTAATGCCCCCGGGACGTTCTAGCGTCTGATGGAGAGGTGCCTGGGCGATTTAAACTTCGAGGCGACACTGATTTACCTTGACGACATAATTGTCTATGCCACCACCTTCGAGGAGCACCTCCAGCGACTGGAGCAAGTACTGAGTCGCCTACAGAGTCATGGCCTAAAGGTGAAGCCCCAGAAGTGCCACCTGTTTTGCAAACAGATCGAATATCTCAGTCATACTGTGTCTGGTGAAGGCGTCAGGCCCACCCAGGAAAAGGTGGCCGTCGTACAGGAGTGGCCTACCCCGAAGACAGTGAAGGATGTTCGGGCCTTCCTGGGACTTGCCGGGTACTACCGAAGATTCATGAAGAACTTCACCCGCATAGCCAACCCACTGCTGGAGCTACTTAAGGGAGTGCCGGCGGGCTCCAAGAATCAGGCAATTCGGTGGGGGAGCAGCCAGGAAGAGGCCTTCCGTGCCCTAAAAATGGCCCTGACCGAGGCCCCAATACTTGCCTATGCGGATTTCTCCCAACCCTTCATACTCCACACTGATGGGAGCCTACATGGTCTGGGAGCCGTGTTATCCCAAGTACAGGAGGGGAAAGAGCGCGTGATTGCGTACGCCAGCCGCTCCCTTCACGACTCTGAGAGGAACCTGGACTCTTTCAAATTAGAGTTGCTGGCTCTGGTTAGGGCAATGACAGAGAAGTTTGCAGAGTATTTGTCTGGGTCCGAAGTACTGGTGAGAACAGATAACAACCCGCTGGCCCACCTGGAGAATGCGAAATTGGGGGCCCTGGAGCAGCGGTGGGTGGCCCGCATGGCCAGGTACTGGTATAAGATCGCCTACCGGCCTAAGGCAGAGAATACTCACGCTGCCGCCCTCTCCAGAGTGACATATGATTGGCCTGATCATGACCGCGATGAAGATTTGGAGGCGGATGAGACCCCTAGCTTCCGAAGTTTTGTGGGACCGCTGGCCGCGGCGCAGGGACAGATCAGAGAGACGTCGGAAGAACAAGTGCTAGGGCGGCCAAGAGATGACTGGATTCGACTTGAACAGACTGACAGAGAAGTTGCTCAATTACGTCAATGGGTGGCTTTGCGGCAAGTCCCCAGTCGAGAAGAGAGGAGTACCCTGTCCCCGGGAGCACTGAAGATGCTGGGACAATGGGAGAGACTGTGTTTGCGACACAGGCTGCTGTACCGACGGGTGCAGCTACTGCGAGAGTTCGCGACCACCTGGCAAGTGGTGATCCCAGAGAAGTTGGTCGGAGTAGTGGCTAAGGAGGCTCATGAACGAGGGGCTCACTTCGGACCAGAGAAGACGTTTCAGTGGTTGCAGAGGCTGGTGTATCATCCCTGACTGCGAGCCACAATAGAAGACACTTGTCGAAGATGTCAGAGCTGTGAGCTGGTTAAGCCCCCGGAGCAGCGGGTCCCCATACAAACTATTGTAACTTCTGCCCCCTTGGAGGTGCTGATGATCGACTATTTGACTGTTGGACTGGCGCATCTTGGGTATGAACATTGCCTGGTAATGACAGACCACTTCACAAAGTTTGCGGTAGTGACCCCGACCAGAGACCAGACCGCCGAATCCGCTGCGCAGGCCATCTGCCGAGACTTCATTCGGGTGTACGGCTGCCCAAAGAGGATTCATTCCGATCAAGCCGCCTGCTTCCAAGGCCGGGTAATGGAAGAGCTGCACCGGTTGTACAAGATTGAGAAGTCACGGACTACTCCTTACCACCCTCAAGGAAATGGGGCCTGTGAACACTTTAATTGGACACTGATCCAAATGCTCCGCACGTTGGAGGAAGATCGGAAGGTACGGTGGCCTGAGTTTGTAGCCGAGCTGGTGTGGGTCTAAAACAACCGAGTGAATAGTACGACGGGGTTCACTCCTTACACCTTGCTGTTCGGGCGAAAGGGGCGAGAGATTACAGAGTTAGAGCTGGACCCCGAGGAGGTCTACCCACGGACGGGGGTGTCTTCCTGGGTCCGGGAACATCAGCATCCACTGCAGACCCTCCGACGGTTGGTACAACAAAAGTTTCAGGAGCCCAAACATCATGAGACATTGCCTCTTCGAGGGACAGCTCTGAGGCCCGGGGAGCGGGTGTTGGTTCGGGACAGGCGGCCCCGGGGCAAATTGAGTAGGCGGTGGGAACGGACCCCGCATCGAGTGAAGCGCAGGATTGGTGCTGAAGGACCTGTGTATGAAGTTCAACCCGAGGGGGCTGAAGGAGCCCCTACCAGAGTGGTTCATCGTAGTATGCTGTGACCCTGTCTGTCTAAAGATGACGAGGATGGAGAAGAATCACCTGCTTCTAGAGAGGGTCCTGTCACAGTTGCCCCAAGCCACGATGTGGACGAAGAAGAGTTGTTGATTCTACCTCCGAGCCCCAGCACTCGATTACCGGCAGTCCCCAGTGCAGGCGGCGAGGGAACAACATCGGTTGAAGCCACCGGGCAGGCAGAGATTGGAAATCCGAGTGACCCTGCACCCCCCATCGTTCAGACTGAGTTACGCCAGTCAGAACGGACAACAGCAGGAGTGCCTCCTTACCGTTATGAACAAGATCAATTCATATGGTACCGTATCGTCCAGGAAGTCCAAGAATGTGAACGTTTGATGAAGGAACTCTCGCCCGTGGAATGGCGAGTTAAAGGAGAGGGGGAGTGTAAGGGGGAAGACCGGGATGTAAGTACTTCCAGAGTAAGGGATCCGAAACTGCCGGGGCCGTGACTATAGTTTCAGGGGGAAGACAGACTGCGAGCACAGGAGTCAGGTGACTGGGAAGCTGGGGGCGTGTCCAGAGTGAGAGCTGGGAGGTCAGGTGACCGAGAGACTGGTGACGTGGGTAGAGAGAGGAAGAGACGAGGACGTTTGCGTAGGAAAGCGGAGCTGGGTCCTGCTCAGCAGAGCAGCGTGAGAGGGTCCAGGCTCCTGGCTCCAGGACTGGGAGCAAGAGCCGAGTGCAGTGGACCGGAGGAGTCAAGCCAACTAGAGGGAGAAGAGACGCAGGGTCTGTGGAGCCAAGTACGTGAGGTGCCGTGTTATGGACTAGGGGTTGAGCGGGTAAAACCGGAGACCGCCCGCTGCCGCCAGAAGACGGAGCATTGTTTGGGCGGGGACGCCTGAAGAAATCAGCACCGGCATCAGCTGGCAACTGCCTTGTGGAGGAAAGAGTCAGCTAAGTGTAAAAACTGTCATTTACAACCTGTTCAACTCTGCTATATCTAGTTAAACTGTGAACTGTCAGTTAAAGACTTTTACCTGCTACTTTCCTTGTTTTTCCCCATATTTTCCCCTGTTACTCCCTGCGTGGAGATTTACCCCGTTATCATAAACTTCCCCTATTTATTAACCCTGTATTGGCTGCTCTGTGTTTCTGTGTCGCTGCATCTAAAGTACCCGTGTTACAAAGGCATCGAATATGAGGCATACAGGCATCACTCTCCTCAGCAGCCTATAACCTGTATGCCCATATTAATAGTTTAGATAGGTAAAATGTAGTGACAGATTCCCTTTAAGGTCACATTTACTGAAATTGAAAGCTTTTTAAATCAAAAACATCTTATCAGGCCAAGTTACATGTTAACATAGGACCCCTTCTTTGATATCACCTTCACAATTTTTGCATCCCTTTATCTTGTGAGTTTTTGGATAGTTTCTGCTTGAATTTCTTAGCAGGATGTCAGAATAGCCCACCCAGAGATGTATCTAGGGGGGGGTGCAGCCGGGGCATGTGCCCTGGGCACAGCCGGCAGAGGGCGCAGTCGGGCCACCTAATGTGGCGGTCCGATGTGCCTCTCTCGGCAGCTGCATTCTGCTGCCCCCCGGACTGAGAGTCGGCAGTTCTCTGAGCTGGGTGTCAACCTGACAGCTGGCTCAGAGAAGCTGCAGCGCGCTGGCTCCCAGTGATCATTTGTACTCGTATCTTTCAGACGCGAGTACAATTGAAGCTATGACCTCCGGGTCAGAACGACGCCAGCAGCGTGATCAGGTCATGTGATCATGCTGCTGACATCACTCACCGTCGCTGCAGACTCAGAGGCGCACATTGGTGGAAAGTGCTCTGTGCTCCAGAGCTGAAGACACCAAAGATGTAATGGAGGTGAAGATTTATTGTGGGGGTGATTTATGGTATGGCTGAGGGGGAATTTGCTATGGCGGGTGATTTATGGTATGGCTGAGGGGTGATTTTTTATGGTGGGTGATTTATGGTATGGCTGGGGGGTGATTTACTATTGGGGTGATTTACTATGGGGGGAGATTGGGGTAGATTTACTATGGGGGAGATTTATGGTGTGGTTGGGGGAGATTTATTGTATTCCTGGGAGAGATTTATTGTATGGCTGGGGGAGATTTACTATGGGGGAGATTTATTGTATGGCTGGGGGAGATTTACTATGGGGGGAGATTTATTGTATGGCTGGGGGAGATTTACTATGGGGGGTGATTTATGGCATGGCTATGAGAGATTTACTATGGGAGGAGATTTATTGTATGGCTTGGGGAGATTTACAATGGGGGGAGATTTATTGTATTGCTGAGGGATATTTACTATGGGGAGAGATTTATTGTTTTGCTGGGAGTGATTTACTATGGGGGAGATTTATTGTATGTCTGGGGGAGATTTACTATGGGGGGTGATTTATGGTAATGCTGGGGGGAGATTTATTGTATTGCTGGGGGAGATTTATTGTATGGCTGGGGGAGATTTACTATGGGGGGTGATTTATGGTAAGGCTGGGGGGAGATTTATTGTATTGCTGGGGGAGATTTATTGTATGGCTGGGGGAGATTTACTATGGAGGTGATTTACTATGGGGGTGATTTATGATATAGCTGGGGGGTGATTTACTATGGGGGATGATTTATGGTATGGCTGGGGGGCAGATTTACTATATATCTGGGGAGATTGGGGGGGGATTTACTATGGAGGTGATTTACTATGGGGGTGATTTATGATATGGCTTGGGGGTGATTTACTATGGGGATGATTTATGGTATGGCTGGAGGGTGATTTACTATGGGGGTGATTTACTATGGGGGTGATTTATGGTATGACTGGGGGGTGATTTACTATGGGGGGTAATTTACTAGGGGAAGTAATTTACTATGGGGGGGTGATTTATGGTATGGCTGGGGGTGATATACTATGGGGGTGATTTACTATGGGGGGTGATTTATGGTATGGCTGGGGGGTGATTTACTATGGGGGTAATTTACTATGGGGGGTAATTCATGGTATGGCTGGGGGAGATTTACTATGGGGGAAGATTTATTGTATGATTGGGGGAGATTTATTGTATGGCTGGGGGAAGTTTATTATATTGCTGGGGGGGAGATACTGTATATTGTATGGCTGCGAGAAGATTTAGTGTGGGGAGATTTATTATATGGCTGGGGGAAGATTTAGTGTGGGGAGAGGGGTGGGAGAGATTTTGTGTATGGGTGATTGGTACGGACACAGAATGGGTGCATACACAATATGGGGAGCGAAGGAGGGGAATGTATGTGGACACAGGATGGGGAGCGAGGGTGATGTGATTTGTGCAAACACAGTATGGGGAATTGGGGGGGATTTGTAAGGAGGTAAATATATGAGGAGACAGTATGGTTAGCAGGGGGGATGTGAGAGAAGACAGTATGAGGAGGAGGAGGGAAGGGGGAAATAATTGTGGGAGAAAAGTGTGAGTGGGCACAGAATAGAGACTGAGTAGTGTTGGGGGTGCAGTATGGGGTGACAGTGTAAGGGCACCGCCAGGAGGGGACAGTACGCTAAGGAGGCGGAGTGTGATGAGGGGGCACAATATAGACACTGGGCCCTATAGGGGGGACACAGTGTAAGAGGACAGTGTGAAGAGGTGACCCAGTATGGAAAGGAGGGGGCAGTGTGAAGAGCATGTACCATAAGAAGGACAGTGTAGGGGGTCATATTTTGTGCAGGGAATATAGTGAGGGGCAATTATTTATTCAGGAGCTCAGTGTAGGGCAGATATTTTTATTCAGGAGCATTATAATCACACTGCTATCTTTAAGGGCGTCGTTTCGGGATGTGCTCAAGAAGACCGGAGAAGATGGAAGTCTGCAGAGACGCAGCTGTGGATGAGAAAAAGTCATCATGGAGTCTGGACTAGATGAAGAAGGAAATAAAGAGAACGACTCCAGAGACAATGTAATCTATATGGTACCTGGATGTAAATTTTTTTTGTGACACTAATTCTCAAGTTTTTATTTGTTAGGATCATTAAAGGGGTTGTCCAAGAATGTGATGAGTTTGCAGTCATTCGATATGACTGCAGACTTCTGAATTCTCACTTTGCACACTGCACGCTGTCAGGATTCTCTGGTGCAAGCGATTTGCATACACGCGGTCACATGCCGACTAGACATGTGTGGCCTCATTCCATGACAATGAATTGAGCAAGGCAGGACACATCTAGTTGGAATGTGGCCAGAAGTTTACAAATCACATACTTGTGCAAGGGAGAATCCTAAAAGTGTGCAGTGCATGCACTGTGAGAATTCAGAAGCCTGAACACGGATAGAATGATTGCAGACTTTAATCTCAAACCTGGATAAGCCCTTTAATTATAAAATGAAGCCCTGTAGCCAATCCTAACAGTGTGTAATATACTCACTGTCAGGATTCATCTCTGCTTGCTGGTTCCAGCAGTCATCACATGGCCACTTCACTCATATGTGATTTTCATACTTACGGTCACATGACAACAAGCTTCTCTTCTTGCTTCTCTCAGTTTTTATTGAACATTGAGAGAATTAGAGAGAGCAGATAATTGGCACATGACTATGTAAGGTGCCCCAGCGAGGTAGTCGTGGGCGAGTTGTAGCCCCTGCTCGCTTTGACACCCTACAGACAATTTGTGTCCTCCCTCTGATGTGTGGCTGGGTATGTGACATTCTTCACTTACTTCAAATCATCCAATCGCGTCTGTCTCCAGGCATTTCTCTTCTGGGACTAGGGCAGCAATAAATTCAGAGGGCACAAAGTTCTTAACCATAACTGGGATTTTACTTGGGTGAGAGGAGTATATACAGTATTTTCAGTCAGGTACATTGGATAAGGTCCAACAGGTTTTCATCTCCCAAACAGGTGCTAAAAACATCTTCAGTCCTGGTGCTCTCTTTTGGTGAAGCATCTCTCTAACTCTATTCTCTAGCTGAAGAGAAGTTTCCTCACCAGCAACAGTGTGTCCAGATCCTATATCTCCCTCACGGCTTAACATGGAGACCATTCTTCCTCTGCTACCTGCAGACTAGAAGTGTCCCGGGGTCCTCAATACCTCTGTTGAGTTTCTCCGGATGGCTAAGGGGACTCCTGCGTGATGAGATATGTACACTGCTTATCCATTGTCTGAGGGTAGGTAGACCTCATCTACCCTAGCAGCCAATTTCCCTGGCTGTCCGTCCATAAGACTTCCTGTCAAAACTCTGATAGGACTCCAACTGACACTTTCTGGAAATTCTCCAGATGTTACCTAGGATGCCCTGCCCCCTGTGGTAGTTATTTCCTCACTGTTAGTCTGGTAGCAGGCTCTCACTAACAGCTGCGTCCGACAGTGGCATCTTGTGGCTGATTAAAAGTACTGCAGCCCCACAAGGAAATATATCAGGGACAAGGTTTATACACACTTTATACTTGATGATGGCACTAAGTTCCTCCTCTACTCTACTGGCTGGATCATCACAGCTAACCCCTTAACTGGACTTAAAGGCAGCTCAGAGAGACCTAACTATGGGAACATTCTCTTTTAACTCTTTTAGTGCCAAAGGAAGGCTATGTCCTTCCCCACTACTACATTCCCCCACACTTAATGATGGTCGTCCTCGACCATGCCAGGCAACAAATCACACATTAACACTTTTAGCATATATCACATTACTAAAACATTTTAGTACAAGACTGGTCCTAAAGTATTCTTCTTGTGTGGGAGACTGGCCCTTCTCGGCTAAGGGCCCCGGAACAACAACTCAGGCAGTCTATTGTCATGACTTCCAACAGTGCTCAAGAGTACCGGTCGTTCTTGGTAAGAACGCCGGAAGCACAGTGTCCATGTCCATATTATTAAGGCAGGTTAACAAACCAATAGCCCTCAATCTCCTTCAAGGGCTGCATTCTGAGGCAGACGGTCACAGGGAACACCCCAAGAGTCTCTTTCTTCTTGGCCCTAGCGGGGGTCACTGGTTCTTCCTGCTAGGCCGCAAATCTCTTAGGATTAGAGGATATTCATTCTCAAGGTGTGCCTTCAGCGCTGCAAATTCCATCAGAAAAAGGCACAACAGGCGCAAAAAAAAATAGAAGTCAAACTAAAAGAGAGCAGCTCACATAGGCACACAACTCAATGCTGCTTGAGGCCTCCTTGGCCTGGGAGGTAGGGAAACAGTCCTCCTATTTTTTCTGGCCCTTAGGTTAACATAGAGCGATCCGCCCTCGTTGGGAAACAGTCCCTGGTAGGAACCATCAACAGTGGGTCCTATTTTTAAAGAATAGGAAGGTCAACGGACCTTTTGGGTAGAAGTGCTCACTTCTTCTGGGCCTCCTTCCACTCCTTCATGAAGGCAGCCCATGCTGCAGATGAAGGTGGTTTCTTCCACCTCCAAGGCTGGTCAGGGTACCTGCTGGGACCAGGGTCCTCATCCGAGGACGTAGCGCTACCACAGCCGACTTGGGTAGGGCCATAGCTGGTGACCTTGGAATTGTGAACCACGTGACTGGTACCAGCTTGTGAGCTCCCAGCAGTCCCCTGACCAGATGCCTCCGGGTGCTTTGGCGTGAAGCTGGCAGTGTGCACCTCACTAGGAGAGTCAGCTTCCCTGCAGCTCGTGAAGTCTTCCTCTTCTTCACTTTCAGACTCCTCCCATTGGCGCCTTCTCTGTTCCTCCTCCTGAGGACTATCGGCTTTAGGCGTGGGTAGGAATCCCTTCGATAGCCCAACGCTTCAGAGCCTCTCTCTTGGCTCTTCGTCGGAAGACTTCCTCATCTCTCTCAAGGACATCTTCCCACTCATAGTGGCGAAAAAGAGCCGCCGCGTACCACCCCCTGGTACATTCACACTTCACAAAGTGGATTATATCCCCCACATGCAGGTTATGGAGGCGGGAGGGCAGGTGGCTGCGTTTAACAACTTCTCGAGTGAAGAATACCTCGTCCCTGGTCCATGTTATGTTCTGCTACCAGAGCTGAGGAAAGAGAGGAGATCTGTCCCTACGATAGAACTCAGCTTAATCCCTACGATGTAACAGGGAACCTGATCCTGCGATCAGACCTGCTAAAGTCCTAAGCTAGTCTGTACGGAGACCTATAGATGTGGGGTAGGAATCCCTACAAGTACTAAGGACTGGGAGGAATATGGGACACCTCCTAACAGAAATAGTAGCAGACAGACGAAAAAACAAAATATATAGAACATAGAGGTCAGTAGACCAAGCAAACTAACAGAGCAAGACACAGAGCACAGGCTAGCTAGAAAGTAGATATACAATGAAGTCCAGCAAAGCCAGAAGGGCGGAGCAGGATTAAATAGGTCAACAAGGTCATGTGACCAGCAAAGGAAAAAAAAACTAAGAGCAAGGTTCTAACAGTACCCCCCCTTCTAAGAGGATCCTCCGGATCCCCTAGGACCAGGCTTATCAGGAAATCTCCTGTGAAACGCTCTGATAAGTCTGGACGCGGAAACATCATCCGACCTCACCCAAGAGTTATCCTCAGGACCGAAACCTTTCCAGGCCACAAAAAACTGCGACCCACCAGTCTCTTGGTCTCAGAGATTCCGGGATGACCTGCCAACCGAGATTCGTGACACTCAACAAACAAATCTCTCCTAAAGGTCCCAGGCACAAACAACCTCCCATGAGGAGTGTTAGAAGGGGCATTCTCCTGTGCTTTAAGAATCTCATTTTCCAAAACGGAGTCCAAAGCAGCTATCACAACACCTTCTTGTAAAATGTTCTCCTCTTTCTCAGCACCGACTATGGGAGAAAAACTGCGAGACAAGGCATCCGCCTTAACATTCTTAGTACCAGGGATGTAAGTAACGGAGAAATTAAACCGCAAGAAAAACAGTGCCCACCTAGCCTGACGGGCATTCAGGCGCTTGGCAGCATCAAGATATATCAGATTTTTATGATCCGTAAGAACCTGAACGGGAAATTCCGCACCTTCCAAGAAGTGGCGCCAGTGTTCAAATGCGAGTTTAATAGCCAATAATTCCCGATTACCAATATCGTAATTCAGTTCAGTCTCCGAAAAATTTTTTGAAAAAAAGGCACAGGGATGTAATCCATCCCCGTTATCCTGAGACAATACTGCGCCAACCCCCACAGAGGAAGCATCAACCTCAACCAAAAACGGCCTAGTAACATCAGGCTGCATAAGGATGGGAGCAGAGGTGAACCTCTACTTGAGATACACAAAAGCTTCAATGGCCTCAGAAGACCACTGAACCGCATCAGCACCTTTCCTGGTGAGATCAGTCAGAGGTTTGACAATACTAGAAAAATTTTTTATGAATTTTCTATAGTAATTGGCGAAACCCAAAAACCTCTGTATCGATTTCAAACCAATAGGCCTAGGCCATTCCTGCACAGCCTGAACCTTAACCGGATCCATCTCAAAACCTTTGCTGGAGATAATGTAGCCCAAAAAACTAATTCTCTGTACAGCGAACTCACATTTCTCCAGCTTAGCAAAAAGCGAATTGTCCATTAATAACTGTAATACCTCACGCACGCTCCGCCAATGAGACTCCAGATCCGGCGAATAAATCAAAATGTCATCCAAATACACAACCACATTTTTACCGATCAAAGGTCTAAGGATGTCATTAATCAGATTCTGAAAAAATGCAGGAGCATTAGTAAGACCAAAAGGCATAACCAGATTCTCAAATTGACCCACAGGAGTGTTAAAAGCAGTCTTCCATTCGTCACCCTCCTTCATGCGCAACAGATTGTATGCCCCCTTAAGGTCAATTTTAGAGAACCACTTGGCCCCCATTAACTGGTTAAACAGATCAGGAATCAATGGCAGTGGGTAAGGATTGCGTACAGTAATTTTGTTAATCTCACGAAAATCCAGACAAGGACGTAAACCGCCGTCCTTTTTTTTTACAAAAAAAAATCCAACCGCCACAGGAGACTTAGAGGGCCTAATGTGACCGGCGGCCAAACTTGTCTGTATGTATTCCTCCAAAGCCTTCCTCTCAGGAATAGTAAGGTTAAATAAACGACTTTTAGGAAGAGTCGCTCCAGGGACAAATTCAATAGAACAATCATAGTCTCTATGGGGAGGCAAAACCTGCGATTCCTTCTCAGAAAAAACTCTCCAAAAATCCTGAATAGGAACAGGCAATTCTCCCCTATCCAAAGCTGCAATACGCCCGTTACAACACTTGTCATAACATTTATGGCTCCAGGATTTAATTTCACTGGTAGACCAATCCAGTACAGGATTGTGAAATTTTAACCAGGGCAATCCCAATATTACTGGAGAAGGTAAGTTATTCAAAACTACCAAATCCAATTTCTCATGGTGAACACCATTAATAGTGAGAGGAAATTCACAGACCTTGAGAGTAATATTCTTCAAAGGGGAACCATCCACAGAAACCACAGCAATGGGGGATGATAAAGGTTCAGGTTTTAAATTGAGTCTTTCCACGAATCCCCCATCAATAACATTCAGAGTAGACCCACAATCGACAAACACCCGAAATTCCATTAATTTTTCCTGAGCAATCGTGGAAGCAGCTAAAAATACACCCTTGGAATTTAAACAGGCAATACGGGCATGACTGACCATTTTTTTTTCTTTCTTCATACGAAGCTCACAGCCTTTAATCAAATGACCAGATTTTCCGCAATAGAAACACAAGCATTCAAAAAATCGACGGTCTTTTTCTTGAGAGCGAGGTGCCACCGATCCAATCTCCATCGGTTCACCACTGTTAGTACACACATTCTCATAACCAGAAACTGACATAGCAGAGGATTTGCTCTCATTAACCCTTGCACGCAGTCTTCTATCCACCCGTATAGCTAATTGCATAGCCTGTTGCAAATCTTCAGGTGTAGGATAAGCAATTAGCAGGTCTTTAACCCTTTCACTGAGCCCAGCAAGAAATAGACTTTTCAGAGCAGAATCGTTCCACCCTGTTTGAGTAGACCAACGACGGAAATGAGTACAATATTTTTCCACATTACCTGATCCTTGTTTTAAACGTCTCAACTCAGTCTCAGCTGATGTGACACGGTCAGGATCATCATATAATAGTCCCAAAGCAGAAAAAAAACTATCCACTGATCTGAAGCATGTATCACTAGGTTGCAAAGAAAAGGCCCACTCCTGAGGCTCTTTGCGCAAAAGTGACATTATGAACCCTACGCGCTGGGATTCATCCCCAGAGGACTTAGGTCTCAAACGAAAATACAATAAGCAAGCATTTTTGAATGAAAAAAATTCTCGGTGTTCACCAAAAAATAAATCCGGCAAACATACCTTAGGCTCCAAGAAATGTGCTCCAGGACAGTTACTCACGTGCTGACGGAGCTCGGCCACCTCCAGAGAGAGTCCCTGCAGGCGATGAACCAAATCCTGAACCGACACCATGATGGAACAGAAAAATCTTTCCTTAGAGAATTTGCTGGCTGGACTTACTGTTATGTTCTGCTACCAGAGCTAAGGAAAGAGAGGAGATCTGTCCCTACGATAGAACTCAGCTTAATCCCTACGATGTAACAGGGAACCTGATCCTGCGATCAGACCTGCTAAAGTCCTAAGCTAGTCTGTACGGAGACCTATAGATGTGGGGTAGGAATCCCTACAAGTACTAAGGACTGGGAGGAATATGGGACACCTCCTAACAGAAATAGTAGCAGACAGACGAACAAACAAAATATATATGGAACATAGAGGTCAGTAGACCAAGCAAACTAACAGAGCAAGACACAGAGCACAGGCTAGCTAGAAAGTAGATATACAATGAAGTCCAGCAAAGCCAGAAGGGCGGAGCAGGATTAAATAGGCCAACAAGGTCATGTGACCAGCAAAGGAAAAAAAAAACTAAGAGCAAGGTTCTAACAGTCCACTCTTCTTCCAGGAATCCGTAGCCTTTTACCAGGTTGAACTCCGTCAAAATTGTAGAACCGTGTGTTTTTTATATCATTAAAATACTTTATTCTGCCCGTGTCTTTTAGTGAAAAAGCGGCGACCATTTTACTACGCAGTTAGTAATGGGGGCGTCTTATAGACATCCTCCATTACTAACCTGGGCTTCACGTCGGCCGCCAATACAAGGCTGATGTGAACCCCAACCCCATTACCACACTCGCCATCGCTAAAGGGCAGTGGGAAGAGCGGAAGCTAAGCACCAGATTTGGCGCGTATTACGGATGTGCCTTTTTTGGGACTGCTGAGGGGTGATATTAATAGCCGTGGAGGGGGCTAGTATTCATGGCCCCTTCCCTGTCTATTAATATCAGCCCGCAGGTGTCTGTTTAGCCTTTGCTGGTTAAATTTTATAGGGGGACCCCATATAAATTTTTTTCTGGGGTCCCCCTGTAATCTAGCCAGTTAAGGCTAAACAAACAGCTGTGGGCTGATATTAATAGCCTGGGAACATTATTGGCTAATGGACCCTTCCCCGGCTACTAATATCAGCACCCAGCGGTCGGCTTTCCCTCTGCTGGTTATAAAAATGATGCGGGAGCCCACACCATTTTTTTTTTTTAAATTTTAGGCTCTGTGCTCACGATCCGGACGTAGCAGCAGTTTGGACGCATATTTTTTGCTGCGTCCAAAACATTGCATTCTATTAAATGCAGGTAAATCCACATGTGTTCACTGAACCATGTGTATTTACTGCATTCAATACATTCTAGTGGTCAAATTTATGTTCCAAAGACTAGCGACTCCGCAAGAGAATTTGACATGCTGCGGTCCTGAAGGACGCGCCACATGTCACGGGTGATTCGCAGCCTCTAATGCACGCATAGTGGACATGGGATTTCTAGAGATCCCATCCACTATGCTGTAACATCTGGACGCTGCAGGTTTTAAGCTGTATAAATGACGCGCCCCCTGGGCCTGTGCTGTGCAGGGGAACCCGGAACCGGGCCTGTTGTAGGATGCTGGGGGTTGTAGTCTCCGTGTGGCGGTGACCCGGTCCGTGCCCAGGGTGGTCAAACCAGTGGCAGTCTATTTGTATTGTAATAAGTGTCCGACTACGCCACCCGTGGATTGCGGTCAGTGGGGACCGCCGCTGCGCTGCAGACCGCTGAGGCTGATGTTGTTTGCGCAGCTGAGTATGGGATGACTCCACACGGGAGAAGTATTGCCTCAGGGCAGCTAATGTGGATGATGGTGGTGATGGTGTGAGTGTCCCAGTACTGATGGTGCTGGTGCGGCGAGGAACCACAGAGACGTGCAGTTGCAGTTTTCAATGCTTTACTCACAGTTCTTTATCAGGTCACTTGTGCGCAGTTAGGACCGCCCGAGTCATGCTGCGTCCACCAGGTGAGGGACTCGGTCAACTCCCAGGCAATTCCGGAGTGTGGTTCAGAGCTCCCTTCTCTTTCCTTTCTCTGGCCGTCCCCAGCAGTGACCCACCTTTGTCCAGCTTCCTCGGGCCTTCTGTTGGCGAAACCTCTCTCCGGTTTCCCTGACCCTATACGGTATGCCTTTCTGGTGGATGTAGTGAGGGGTCGCACCAAGATGTGGTCACAACCTCCGGTCTTTAGCTGAGGAATCTGTTGCCTCCACCAATTTGGGTTCCGGTACCCTATTCTGCCAACCCTTCACCCTGTATCTCCTCTGGGCATATGGGGTTCCTTCTGTCCTCGTGTCTCTGGGCCTTTTTCTGTGTTCCTTGCTTCCTTTCTCCTCTGTTCCAGTTCCTTTCCTACTTTCCTTTCTGTTCCTTCTTCTCTCTCTCTCTCTCTCTCAGGCTCCAGCCTCCTGACAAGGCCTGCCTGCAGAGCAGAGCCCATGCAGAGGCTCTGCTTCCTGTATTCTCCTCAGACTGTCTCCACTGAACTGGCTGGACTGGACTGAACTCTGTTCTAAGATGGTGCCCACCTTATATACCTCCTTCTGACACCCGAGCCCAGGTGACTAGCAACCAATGGGCTCCTGCCTATGCCCAGAGACCCACCCCTATCTGCTCCTACACCACTGGGTATTCCACCCCCTCCCCACTCCAGCCAGGAACAGATGCTGTCGTGCCTGCACTTCTGTCTAGTGGGAGCACCGTTGAGCTGTTCCTCGGAAATGGGGTGTGTGTGGTGCATGCAGCTTACTGAGCCCTAGTCCACACTCCATCCTTACCCGGAAGTGGAATACCACACCTCTGGCAGAGGTGCAATACCCCTGTAGCAGCCGGGCCCTCGGGGTGCTACATTCCCCCCTGGTAAATCACAGCACATCCTCGGCCTGGAAAAGAGCAAAGACAATTTAAACATACAAGTTTTTAGAATGCATTCGTATATAAGACAATAACTTTTCACTCATCCCTTTATGGGAGGTATTCTTCTCTTTTTAACGTTACTGGTACTCCTTTTCATAAAACATCTTGCTAATGCCACTGGAACTCTTTTAGCATATAAAACATCACATAAAACATTTGCATTATTATTCTAGCAGCATATAAAACTTTTCAATATAAAACATTTTCTAGTAGAACATTCTTGAGCTCTGGCCGCTGTGCAACTTGCGACCAGGTAAAGGTGCAACAGTCCATTTTAATCCACCTTGAGGTAGACGTTGCGGTTCTTGTATAAAACCAGTAGGGGGCGCTTTAAGAAGCGCAACTATGTACAAGGGTATGGCCGCTCTCAGTCCTCGGCCAGTGGGAATAAGGGAGTGGCTGCTCACAGTCCTCAGCCTGGTAAGGGATTAGGGGACACAGGTAACAGTTCACACAATCAACAATTTCACAACAGTTCTTGTACCCCGACGGGTAACTATATACAGTTCCACTTTACCATTCTCTAATAATGGTGTCCTCCTTGTTCTTCCGGGTAGTCTTCAGGTCCGTCCGGACCCTCGGTGTACTCTGTTTCTGGGCGGTACTGTAGTTCCTCCTCCGTGAGCCTGTGAACGTGGAGGGCGTACGGTCCCTTGGCACCCTTGTGCCGGGTGAAGGTGACCACATCACCCGGGTAGAGATTACGTCCGCGGTGTCCCTCCGGCAGGTGGCTCTCGACTCCCTGCGGGTGACAAAGACGTCACCGGGGGTTCGATGGTCTCGGATAAAGCCCCAGCCATGCTCCAGCTGGAACTTTATTACGGTCCCGTTGACTCGGGGACCGCGGGCGGCTCGGGGATCTTGTCGGGTCCTGCGCTTCTGCTCCGCGCTCCGGGCCTGCAGCTGTTCTTCTCGGATTCGCCTCTCCCGCCGTTCCCTTTCAAATACCTTCAGCTGTTGACGGCAGCACTCTTCACGCCGGGCTGCGTCCGCCCGGGTCTCCTGGGTGAACCCTATGAGACTCTGGCCGGTGGGGTTCCATGCAAACTGGGCATCCTCCAGTGGGGGTGGAGCGATGTTGGCGGGCTCCGGGGCCGGGATCAGAGGCTCGCTCAGGGGTTGTTCTCCCCGGAGACGGGGGTTGTCAAACTCTGGTGGCCACTCAAAGGGCAGCCCGTCCGGGCTGGTATGTTGGGCGTACTGGTCCGCACCCAGGGGCGGCACCGCGGGCTTCGGACGTGTGGCAGCGCCCGGGGGCACTCGGCCTTGCGACCAGGCCGGTGGTCGCTTGTTGGTCACGCCCGGGGGTGGCACCGCCAAGGTAGGGGGTGCTGGTGAGGCAGCGGCGCCCGGGTGTGCTGGGCCTTGCGTCCTGGCCTGTGACGTCTCCCGCGTTACGGCGCCGGGGTTCAGAGGGCACAGCGCGGGGCGGGGCGTGATGATGGTTCTTGCTGCCTGAGGCCTAGCTGGCGGCGGTGGAGACGTGGTGTCAGGTACGGTCCCCGGGGCTTTGGGTCCCGCAACGGAGGGTGAGGGCAGGCTGGTGTTCCCAGGGCTTGGGGTGGTGGCGTCCCCATTACCTGCCTCGGTCTCCATGGCCTCCTCCGCGGCGTCGTCTGCAGCTGCCGGTCCCGACGGGGTCCTCCGCTGGCTGCCTTCGTGCTGCCGGGTCATCTCCTCCTTCCACCCGGCAAACACATCCCGCTGCGCCCGGACCATTCTTCTGTTTAGGTCTTCCAGCGCTGCGCGCGCTCTGCCCGGGTCTCTAGGCAGCTGGGCCAGCAACTCTGTCAGGCTGCAGGGTTGCTCAGCTTGCAGCAGGCTGCGGGCCAGGGTGCTGGTGGAGTTCTCTGCTCCTTCCATCTCCGGGTGCAGCAGGTCCAGACTGATCAAGGCCGCACCCAGCCCCTCAGTTTTCATTCCTATCCGCCCCCATGGGGGTTGGTCTTGGGGGCATCTGCTGACAATCACCCTCAGGGGCAGCCCCCCCACGTTGATGGACATCTCCACTGCTGCACTCATGGCTGGTGGGGGCGGGCTCCTTCTTTGGCGCCATTCTGGGACCTGGCCCACGATGGGAGGTGGCTTCCTGCTGTCCTTTGGTGCGCACATAATGGCGTCCGCTCTGCCAGGGCGGGAAAAACGGATGAAGACGGCGGGAAACGGTCCAAGATGGCGTCCGATGGCGGGAATCGGCTCCGGATGGCGGGAAACGACTCCGGACGGCGGGAAACTTCTGGAAATGGCGGGAGACTTCTTTTTAAGGTACATGTGCAGTTTTCTCAAGGCACGCAATACCCGCTTGTGGCGGGTTGGTAATGATCCTGCCGACTACGCCAAAGTTGACGCGCCCCCTGGGCCTGTGCTGTGCAGGGAACCCGGAACCGGGCCTGTTGTAGGATGCTGGGGGTTGTAGTCTCCGTGTGGCGGTGACCCGGTCCGTGCCCAGGGTGGTCAAACCAGTGGCAGTCTATTTGTATTGTAATAAGTGTCCGACTACGCCACCCGTGGATTGCGGTCAGTGGGGACCGCCACTGCGCTGCAGACCGCTGAGGCTGATGTTGTTTGCGCAGCTGAGTATGGGATGACTCCACACGGGAGAAGTATTGCCTCAGGGCAGCTAATGTGGATGATGGTGGTGATGGTGTGAGTGTCCCAGTACTGATGGTGCTGGTGCGGCGAGGAACCACAGAGACGTGCAGTTGCAGTTTTCAATGCTTTACTCACAGTTCTTTATCAGGTCACTTGTGCGCAGTTAGGACCGCCCGAGTCATGCTGCGTCCACCAGGTGAGGGACTCGGTCAACTCCCAGGCAATTCCGGAGTGTGGTTCAGAGCTCCCTTCTCTTTCCTTTCTCTGGCCGTCCCCACCAGTGACCCACCTTTGTCCAGCTTCCTTGGGCCTTCTGTTGGCGAAACCTCTCTCCGGTTTCCCTGACCCTATACGGTATGCCTTTCTGGTGGATGTAGTGAGGGGTCGCACCAAGATGTGGTCACAACCTCCGGTCTTTGGCTGAGGAATCTGTTGCCTCCACCAATTTGGGTTCCGGTACCCTATTCTGCCAACCCTTCACCCTGTATCTCCTCTGGGCATATGGGGTTCCTTCTGTCCTCGTGTCTCTGGGCCTTTTTCTGTGTTCCTTGCTTCCTTTCTCCTCTGTTCCAGTTCCTTTCCTACTTTCCTTTCTGTTCCTTCTTCTCTCTCTCTCTCAGGCTCCAGCCTCCTGACAAGGCCTGCCTGCAGAGCAGAGCCCATGCAGAGGCTCTGCTTCCTGTCTTCTCCTCAGACTGTCTCCACTGAACTGGCTGGACTGGACTGAACTCTGTTCTAAGATGGTGCCCACCTTATATACCTCCTTCTGACACCCGAGCCCAGGTGACTAGCAACCAATGGGCTCCTGCCTATGCCCAGAGACCCACCCCTATCTGCTCCTACACCACTGGGTATTCCATCCCCTCCCCACTCCAGCCAGGAACAGATGCTGTCGTGCCTGCACTTCTGTCTAGTGGGAGCACCGTTGAGCTGTTCCTCGGAAATGGGGTGTGTGTGGTGCATGCAGCTTACTGAGCCCTAGTCCACACTCCATCCTTACCCGGGAGTGGAATACCACACCTCTGGCAGAGGTGCAATACCCCTGTAGCAGCCGAGCCCTCGGGGTGCTACATAAACATGCAGCTTCAAACCTGCAGCGGCTCCTGACCGTGGCCACATACCAAAACTCACCTGCAGCAATGTCAATTTCTGTAGCGGACACGCTAGTCTCTGCTGCAGATTTTGAACAATTGGAGTGTCATTATATGCGGTGGATTCACATTTACCAACAACAAAAATGTGGCATTAGAACACCGCGTTTTGGACGCAACAAAAATGCCATGCGTCAAAAGCACTGCTGAGTGCTGATCGGAGGGACATAATGGCTAACGAACCAGCTGTGAGATGTTAATTATTGTAAGGGATCATGCTTGCAAATGGCACTTTCCCAGGCTAAAAATAGCAGCTCACAGCAGCCGCATAAATTACATAAATAGAAATGCTAATGGGTTAATGGGACTAGCTGACACCCAGCTCTTTTGTTTGGTGATGACAAGGTGTCAACAAGGTTTCATGACCAAAACTAATTAAAGTAAAGTAAAGAGTTAAATAAACACACAGAGTAAACACTTTATTTGAAATACAACAGATAAATTCTTTAATCATTCAAATTAACCAATATACTCACCCCAGTTCTGATGGTAATCCAAGGGTTTAAGCAATGTCCCACCAAATAACTTTATTTAGTTGCAAAAAGAATTAATTGATGTACAAAACCGCTTCAAAAAACGCATCAAAAACGCATAAAAAATGGCCAGCGTTTTTTCTGCCAAGGAGATGCAGAAACGCTCAGGAAATTTCTGCTTCAAATCCTGATCGTGCACACATAGCCTCATGCATCCACAGTAGTCCTACATGCAGTACACAGTAGTCCTACATGCAGTACGATAGCCTCTCAGCAGTCCTCCCCCACCACAGCAGTATGATAGCCCTACAGTAGTCCCTCATATAGTATGATGGCCTCACAGTAGGCTTCACCACACTCAGTATGATGGCCCCAGAGCTGTCCATACCCACACAATATGATAGCCCCACAGTAGTCCATACCACACACAGTATAATGGCCCCACTGTATTCCCCACACATAGTGTGATGGCCCCACATTTGTCCACACAAAGTATGACAACCCCACATTAGACCCCACACACAGTATAATGGCTCCCCAGTAGTCTCCACCACACACAGTATGATTGCCCCAGAGTATTCTGTCCCCACATAGTATCATAGCCCCACAGTAGTCCTTACCAACACAGAGTATAATAGCCCCATAGTAGCACCAGACATAGTATGATGACTCCACAGTAGTCCTCCACACAGTATGTTGGATCCACAGTAGTCCCTACCACACAAACAGTACAACTGCCCCAGAGCAGTCTGTCCCCACATAGTTTGATGGCCTCACCAGGGCCGGCTCCAGGTTTTCGGTCTCAGTGGGCCCCTTTAACACATACCAAGATTCATGATGCAAAGATAGGGCAGAGAAATCTATATATAGTACAATGCCAAAGATTTCACTCACTTCTTACATTACATGAGTGATATCTATTGTAAATTCTACAATATCTCAGAAACCGGTGAATCCTCTCAGCGCACATTGCAGACCGGACAGTATAGTCCTCCATACAGGATACTGGCCCCCATATAATGCTCCATACAGGATACTGGCCCCCATATAATGCTCCATACAGTATACTGTCCCCCATATAATGCTCCATACAGTATACTGGCCCAAATATAATGCACCATGCAGGCTGGGCCCCATATATTGCTCCATCTTGTATGGGCCCCATCCTGTATGGGCCCCATATAATGCTCCATCCTGTATGGCCCCCATATATTGCTCCATCCTGTATGGGCCCCATCCTGTATGGGCCCCATATAATGCACAATCATGTATGGGCCCCATATAATGCTCCATCCTGTATGGGCCCCATATAATGCTCCATCCTGTATGGGCCCCATATAATGCTCCATCCTGTATGCGCCCCATATAATGCTCCATCCTGTATGGGCCCCATATAATGCTCCATCCTGTATGTGCCATATATATTGCTCCATCCTGTATGGGCCCCATATATTGCTCCATTTTGTATGGGCCCCATATAATGCTCCATCCTGTATGGGCCCCATAGATTGCTCCATCCTGTATGGGCTCCATATATTGCTCCATCCTGCATGGGCTCCATCCTGTATGGGCCCCATAGATTGCTCCATCCTGTATGGGCTCCATCCTCTATGGGCCCCATAGATTGCTCCATCCTGTATGGGCCCCATATAATGCCCCATGCCTCCATACATAAAAAAATCAAATACTCACCTCACCTCTCCTGCTGCCGCTGCTTAGCTCTGGACTCCTCAGCGTCGCCGGCGTCTTCCCGCTCTCTGAACTGTGACTGCTTAGCAGAGGGCGCACTGGAAAGACGTCATCGTGCCCTCTGACCTGAGACGTCACAATCAAGAGACGGAAGAGGCCAAAGCTGTAGAGGCATGGGGAGAGTATAGTGCTGGGGCCCTGAGCAAGCGGGGGTGTGCCCAGTCACGGGTGCTGGCACCTCACTCCTCCGCTCACGGGCCCCATAGAGTGCGGGGGTGCATGACAGTGAGTGGGCCCCCCGCCTGCTCAGGGCCCTGGCACTTGCCCGGGTGCACCGGGTGCTGGCGCCCGTCATGGGCCTCACAGTAGTCTGTCTCACACACAGCTTTGTCTGCCATTTTGCTTATGCTTGAAAAAGGCTGCTTTCTGACCAAAATATTGCTTTTATGATGCATTTTGGTTAAATTATTTCTCTGGTGCCTTGGAAACAATGTGTCTCTAGATTTGCTAGTAACTCGGTGGGAAGTTGCCCCAAGGAAACACGGATCCTGTGGAGTGGTGCAAAGGGAATTATCATTACAGACACCCACACACAGTATGATAGCCCCACAGGAGTCTCCACACATAGTATTTTGGCCCCACAGTCAGGGCCGCCATCAGGGCAATACTGCCCTTACTGCTGTATGGGGCAGAGGGTCCCGGACCCAGTCAGGGCCCCCCCTCTTGTGCTTCTGCACATTGGGCCCCAGCATGTAATAGAATGCTGTGTGCTGGGGTGCACACCTCAGCACTGGGAGCTTTTTCCCGGAGCTCCAGGGCTGTCAAACCTGAATGGCAGCGCAGCTCCAGCTCCCTCTGGACTTCTGGTCAGGTGACGGCACATACGCGATGACATCATGGCGTACATGCGCCACTGGCCGTTGCCAGGACACCAGAAGCGGAGCTGCACCTGCAAGAGATCGTCAGTGAGGTAAGTATGAAAGCCTTTCTTTTTTTTTCTTTATAAAGTTAATTCAATGGTTGAGGGTAGGGGGCCTGCACATAATGAAGTGAGAAGGTGAGGGGGCCTGCAAATGATAAAGTGAGAGGGCTAGGGGGACTGCAAATGATGAAGGGGGAGGGGGACTGCAAATGATAAAGGGGAAGGGAGATTGTAAATGATGAAGGGGAATTGGTACTGCAAATGATGAAGTAATGGGGGGTGGGGAATGCAAATGATGAAGTGAAGGGGGGACTGCAAATGATGATGTGAGGTGGGGCCTGCAAAAGATGATGTGGGGGGGGGGGGGTGGCTAGGGTCCCGAAATGATGAGTTGAGGATGTGGGGTGGGGAGAGCAAATGATGACTTGCGGGGGCTGGGGAGAGCAAATAATGATGAATTTTGAGGGTGGTGACAGTAAATGATGATGAATTGAGGATTGGGGTTTAACAAATGATGAATTGGGGATGGGGCAGCAAATAATGATACATTGAGGATGGGGTAGAGTAAATGATGTATTGAATGTGGGGGAGAGTAGTTGATAATGAATAGAGGGTGGGAATGGGAAAGAGAGAGAGAACATCACATAATGAATTTTGGAGGAGGGGGGTATATAAATAGAATGATTTGAGGGACCGGGAGGTACAGAGTGAGGGGCGTTGAGGATGCAGGAGTGTGACTGGTATAGAAATGGGGGAAGGAGTACAGGTGCTAATTAATTTATATATTTATTACGTGGGGAAAGTGGCTATTTACAGTTAGTAGGGAGCAAAGTGGTGGATTACAATTTATATTTACAATGGTGGGTTGCATAATAACTAATTATATATTAATGGTGGGTTCACGTCTGTATTCAGCTGTGTAGTGTAGAAGTTGGGGAATGTGCTCTAGATAACTATTATTTTCTGCAGTGATGAGTCCTGGCTGGAAGAAGTGATTGCGGTCTGCTTGGATGAAGAGGAAAAGCGAAGATGAAGGACTTCAACTAAAGACGACAATGGTGAGTTAGTGTGTTATCTGGACACTTACACTATACAGTATATACAGCGCTCCTGTGAATAATGTCACCGGTGATCCCTGTATTATCTGCACACTGACACTATATACAGAGCTCCTGTGTATAATGTCACCGGTGATCACTGTATACTGACATTATATAAAGAGCTCCTGTGTATAATGGCACTGGTGATCATTGTATTACCTGTACACTGACATTATATACAGAGCTCCTGTGTATAATGTCACTGCTCATCACTGTACTACCTGTACACTGACACTATACACTATATACAGAGCTCCTGTGTATAATGTCACCGGTGATCCCTGTATTACCTGTACACTGACACTATATACAGAGCTCCTGTCTATAATGTCACCGGTGATCCCTGTATTACCTGTACACTGACACTATATACAGAGCTCCTGTCTATAATGTCACCGGTGATCCCTGTATTACCTGTACACTGACACTATATACAGAGCTCCTGTCTATAATGGCACTTAGTATTGTGTTTTTTTTTTTATTAATGATCAGTATTGTAATATTCAGTCACTATGTGGTGGTAATATGTAGTCTGGTGGTGGTGCGGCAGTATTTGTCCCTTGTATGTGGTATTATTCGGTCACTGTGGTGGTAATATGTGGTCTGGTGATGGTGTGACAGTATTTAGCCTTTGAATGTGGTATTATTAGTCATTTTAAAAAATGTATGTGACACATTCCCTTAAAAAACTTATTATGCATGGAGGACTATGTGGGGCCCATTATACAGTATGGAGGACAGTTTGGGTCCATTATACTTTTTGGAGGACTATATGGGGCCATTATTCTATATGAAGGACTATGTGAGGCCATTATTCTGTATGGAGGACTATGTAGGGCCTATTATTCTGTATGGAGGACTATGTGGGGCCCATTATTCTGTATGGAGGACTATGTGGGACCCATTATTCTGTATGGAGGACTATGTGGGGCCATTATATTGTATGGAGGAATATGTGGGGCCCATTATACTGTATGAAAGACTATGTGGGGCCCATTATTCTGTATGGAGGACTGTGTGGGGCCCATTATTCTGAATGGAGGATTATGTGGGGCCCATTATTCTGAATGGAGGACTATGTGGGGCCATTATTCTGTATGGAGGATTATGTGGGGCCATTATTCTGTATGGAGGATTATGTGGAGCCCATTATTCATTATGGAGGACTGTGTGGGGCCCATTATTCTGAATGGAGGACTATGTGGAGCCCATTATTCTGTATGGAGGACTATGTGGGGCCCTTTATTCGGTATGGAGGACTATGTGGGGCCCATTATACTGTATGAAGGACTACACTAGTGACCAAAATTGAAGCAACAACCGGCAGTTTTTCACCATCACCAATATTTAATGAAAGTTTTCACTGACATACTTACTTGAACACATGCCCTCTTCTGCGATATATGTATTCTATGTTTGTTTTTAGTGACCTGGGTGTGATTTAAGACCGATATTGTACCAGCAGTATTGGATAGGAGTGGTCACCTACGAAGAGAACCAAAGCTGTTACTTTAAGAGAAGAAGGGTACAGTTACCGGAAAATTGCAGCACGAATTGGAAAAGGGATCTCACCGGCCAGCGTTCTCCAAGTGTGTAAGTGGTTTCAAGAGACTATACCAGGTAGAGGAAGGAAGAAGGCTACACCTCCTCAGACTGATAGAATTGTTAGAATCGCCCTAAATAACAGGAAATCAACTGCTGTTGACATCAACAAGGAGCTTGTCAACACTGGAGTGACGGTGTCCGATCGGACGGTTCGACGACGATTGGTAAACGCGGGGTTAAGAGCCATAATACCACGTAAAAAGCCATTTTTGAATGCCTCACAGCGTCAGAAACGTCTGCAGTGGCCAAAGAACATTCTAAATGGACCATTGAACAATAGAGAAATGTTTTATGGAGCGATGAGACACGCATATCCATCTTTGGCAGCGACAGTGTCCGCTACGTTCGACGACGACCTGGAGAGGATTGCTTGCCAGAGTGTACAGTACCCACCATGAAGCCTCCTCTGAGTGTTATGGTAGGGGGCTGCGTGTCCAGAGATGCAGTTGGTAGGCTGAAGGTAATTGAAGGAACATTTCAGTACATCAAGGAAGTCCTTCAGCCTAAACTCATTCCTTCGGCACGTGATGTATTTTGTGAAGCGACACCGTTTATTTTTCAGCAAGATGGAGCCCCATGCCATACAGCTAAAAAATGTCTCTCTTGGTTCAAGGACAAAAATGTCCAGCTATTGAATTGGCCAGGAAACAGCCCAGATCTCAATCCTATTGAGAATCTCTGGGCTCGGCTCAAAAGAGCGGTGTCAAAACAGTGAGCTTCAAACAAGCAGGAACTCATTGCAGCCATCATCAAATCATGGTTTCATATCATCACACTATCTGATTTAGACAAACTGGTAGATAGCATGCCACGTAGATGCCAGGCAGTTATCAAGGCCAAGGGCTATCCAACGAAGTATTAACATTTTAGTGTTAGATATGAAAATAGGACAAATAAATGGCTTTTCTCCCACAGTCATCTGAGTGACAATAGTGTCCAATTTGTTGACAAATGAACAAATTTCCTGCTAATATTGTTTCTATATGAGATTTTATTTCTACTTAAAAACTTTACTGTGAAATAAAAAACATTCATGAAATTTGGATTCGTATTGGCAAAATGCTAAAAATTCATAAATCTTGAGGGTTATTCTGTATGGAGGACTATGTGGGGCCATTATACTGTATGGAGGACTATGTGGTGCCCATTATTCTGTATGGAGGACTGTGTGGGGCCCATTATACTGTATGGAGGACTATGTGGGGCCATTATTCTGTATGGAGGACTATGTAGAGACATTATTCTGTATGGAGGACTATGTGGTGCTCATTATTCTGTATGGAGGACTATGTGGGGCCATTATACTGTATGGAGGACTATGTGGGGCCCATTATTCTGTATGGAGAACTATGTGGGGCCCATTATACTGTATGGAGGACTATGTGGGGCCATTATACTGTATGGAGGACTATGTGGGGCCCATTATCTTGTATGGAGGACTATGTGGGGCCCATTATACTGTATGGAGGACTATGTGGGGCCCATTATTCTGTATGGAGGACTATGTGGGGCCCATTATTCTGTATGGAGAACTATGTGGGGCCCATTATACTGTATGGAGGACTATGTGGGGCCATTATACTGTATGGAGGACTATGTGGGGCCCATTATCTTGTATGGAGGACTATGTGGGGCCCATTATACTGTATGGAGGACTATGTGGGGCCCATTATTCTGTATGGAGGACTATGTGGGGCCCATTATTCTGTATGGAGGACTATGTGGGGCCATTATACTGTATGGAGGACTATGTGGGGCCATTATACTGTATGGAGGACTATGTAGAGCCCACTATTCTGTATACTGGTTGGCTCTTTTTCATTTTGGCCCTTTGTGTGTTTGAGTTTGATGTCCTTGACTTATAAAGTCCTTAAATTTCACAGGACCAAGTTTGCCAACCTTACAAAAATTCGTAGACAGTCAGTAAAAATGGGGCATTTTTTCTTTTTTTAGCAAAATAATATTCAAGATTAAAATTAAGAATCATCTTCACTTTTCGGAAAAGTTTACGTAGTCGATGGTCTTCTGGGTGTTATGGGTATACAGAATGACAATTATAATTATTTGTTGACCCTTTTGTTATTAAGTTTGTTATTGGTGTGTGAATAAAGTCCTCTGCCCTTACAAACGACATACATTATCTGCTGTGGTCTTATAAGTGGCACATCCCGGGGGCTGTGAGGTGGGGGGCTGCCGCCGTCCAGAGTAAAGGCGCTGACACCAGAGACGGTCCTCGCAGTGACAGGTGACGGCGGGGCGGGGCGGCTCCGGGGAGGGCTGTGCTCCAGGCCCGGGGGCTGCGCGGTGACATCGGGCTGTGTGCTGGAGGGCAGCCCCGGGACATGCAGGATGGACGGGCGCTATCACCGCGCCGCCCGGGACGGCTTCCTGGACGTGCTGAAGGAGGCGACCCGGAGAGATCTGAACTCGCCCGATGAGGATGGGATGACCCCGACGCTCTGGGCGGCTTATCACGGACACCTGGGGGCGCTGCGGGTCATTGTCAGCCGAGGGTGAGCTACTGAGAAACTTCTGCCGACATGTGCTGCTCTGTCTGTCCTACTCAGCAATTCTCAGCCAACTGCTGGGAGTTGTAGTCCCCTGTAGTTTGCAGCATGGTGTCCTGCTGATAAAGACCAGATATTGTCTTGCAGCAATAATCAATGACTATTGTCTATGAATTATTATGGTGTATTTGGGGAAAGCAGTACATTACTGCCAGCAACAGTTCAGTATCTTACTGGACCATGCTGAAAATTACCATCTGACTTATTGTTTAAGGTAGTAAATGATTTGGTGGCCATCAATAACGATCCATATATTATAACAGAAGCTTCCTACATTTCGGGTATGTTCACACTGTTCTTTTTCTCCAACATTTAAAACGTCAGTTTTTGAAGCAAAGGATTCTTCGGGAGTCCTTCCTTTTTTTCTGGAAGTTTCTAACCCTTTTTTTCTGACTTTCTTTTTTAAGTGTTTTTTGACCAGCTTTTTACTGACATTTTCTTGCCTTTTTTAAAATGAAGAAAATTCTCGTTTTTTTTAAGCTTGAAAAATGCTCACATAACACTCAAAAATCCTCCAAAAGTAAAGTATTGAGCGTCCTCCTAGTGGAAAACCCCAGAAGAATTCGTCAGGTCCCTTTTTTTAACCACTTGGTGTCTTTATAAACCTGAAGGTGTTAAAAGACGTTGAAAAGTCTAAACGTATGAGCAGGAAGACGTTTTCCCTGACAAATGAATAGGACCATTCTAAATCATTATTCTAGCGCTTTTTCCACCATTTTTTGGAGCATAGAAGCAGTGTAAAGGTATTTTAGAATTCTGTCACCGGATGTATTATACCTGATGAGGCTGGTGTACTTACAATGAAAACCCATGTCAGAATAACTTTGAAATCTTCAAATTAAAATGAGGTATTTTATTAGATCAGCTGGCACTCATTTATATATATATAGATAGATAGATAGATAGATAGATAGATAGATAGATAGATAGATATTATATAGTGGGGAAAATAAGTATTTGATACACTACCAATTTTTTTCAAGTTTTCCCATCTACAAAGAATGGAGAGGTCTGTAATTTTTATCATAGGTACACTTCAACTGTGAGAGACAGAGTCTAAAAATAAAAAACAGAAAATCACATTGTATGATTTTTAAATAATTAAATTGCATTTTATTGCATGAAATAAGTATTTGATCACCTACCAACCAGCAAGAATTCTGGCTCTCACAGACCTGTTAGTTTTCTTTAAGAAGACCTCCTACTCTGCACTCATTATCTGTATTAATTGCACCTGTTTGAACTTGTTACCTGTATAAAAGACACCTGTCCACACAATCAATCACACTCCAACCTCTCCACCATGGCCAAGACCAAAGAGCTCTCTAAGGACTCCAGGGACAAAATTGTAGACCTGCACAAGGCTGGGATGGGCTACAGGACAATAGGCAAGCAGCTTGATGAGAAGGCAACAACTGTTGGTTCAATTACTAGAAAATGGAAGAAACACGAAATGACTGTCAGTCTTCCTCGGTCTGGGGCTCCATGCAGAATCTCACCTTGTGTGGTAAGGATGATTCTGGGAAAAGTCAGGAATCAGCCCAGAACTACAAGGGAGGACCTGGTCAATGACCTGAAGAGAGCTGGGACCACAGTCTCAAACATTACCGTTAGTAACATGCTACGCAGTGTAAGGTCGCCAGTGACCATCTGGATGATCCAGAGAATGCATGAAAGGTCATGTGGGATGAGAACAAAATAGAACTTTTTGGTATCAACTCCACTCGCTGTGTTTGGAGGAAGAAGGATGAGTACAACCCCCAAGAACACTGTCCCAACCGTGAAGCATGTTGGGGGAAATATCATACTTTGGGGGTGCTTTTCTGTAAATTGGACAGGGTGACTGCACCATATTGAAGGGAGGATGGATGGGGTCATGTATCGTGAGATTTTGGCCAACAACCCCCTTCCCTCAGTAGGAGTATTGAAGATGGGTCGTGGCTGGGTCTTCCAGCATGACAATGACCCGAAACACACGGCTAGGGCAACTAAGCTGTGACTCCATAAGAAGCATTTAAAGGTCCTGGAGTGGCCTCGCCAGTCTCCAAACCTGAACCCAATAGAAAATCTTTGGAGGGAGCTGAAACTCAATGTTGCTCAGTGACACCCCGAAACCTGAAAATTTGGAGAAGATCTGTATGGAGGAGTGGGCCAAAATCCCTGTTGCAGTGTGTGCAAACTTGGTCAAGAACTATAGGAAACATCTGACCTCTGTAATTACAAACAAAGGTTTCTGTACCAAATATTATGTTCTGTTTCTCTAATGTATCAAATACTTATTTCATGCAATAAAATGCAAATTAATTATGTAAAAATCATACAATGTGATTTTCTGGTTTTTATTTTTAGATTCTGTCTCTCACAGGTGAAGTGTACCTACAATAAACATTACAGACCTCTCCATTCCTTGTAGGTGGGAAAACGTGCAAAATCGGCAACGTATCAAATACTTATTTTCCCCACTGTAACTAACAACTAGACATCATGATACATTAGTACAGATATACGAGGCAGAGAAACCTTCACAAACAATTATTCAGCTCTTCTTACATACGTTTTCTTTTAAAAAGCAAGTACATCTACCTCATAAGGTCTAAGGAATATATATTTCTTTAATAATGCACACAGTTTGTATAGTGACATCTGGTGTCAGATCCAATTTAAGCCGGTAATAACACTAATAACTCTTTGTCAATCAATTATCAGTGTTCATACCTATAAAAAATGAATCTATAGGTGGGAATTTATTGCACAAATATTGCAGACAACCAGTAGGTGTACATGGGCAGACCCCCTGTTATATGGGACAATGGACAGTACGACACTTCACACTGTAGCCTAATATTACTGAACTGAAGCAATACGCGATTAGATCAAGGTTGGTCACACCAGGCAGACACTGTTTGTGTTAGGCCACGGCCCCACTATCAGTATTTGGTCAGTATTTTTCTCAGGAGTGGGAGTCAAAACCAGATGAGGAACAATCAGAGAAAAGGTATAACAGAAACAAGTCACCAATTCTGCATTTATCACCCACTCCTGGTTTTGACTCCCACTCCTGAGAAAAAATACTGACCAAACACTGATAGTGGGGCCTTGGCCTTAGACTCACATCTGTGTTGCTATATCTGCACCAATATAGGAACAGAAATAGGAAAATAAGAGAAGTGCTGGACCCTCTGCATGCTGGACACCTTTCATAGCTCAGAACGCAGATGTGACCAGAGCCTTATGGGCATGAGGCTGCATGTCCGCCCCCATTAGAATTCCTTTCTAGGGAAAGTTTATGGGGATGTTGTCTATCAATCTAATGGGCACTGTGAGCAGAAATCCAAACATGATTTTGCCACGTATAGGCAGTTCATATGGGTTTCTGAGGATTTTCTGGAGCATGAGAATATGGGTTACAAAATAAAAATAAAACATTCAAATGCATTGGAGGCGGAATGTTATCAGATTTGATTAGGTTTTGGTCTTGTGTGTATGGGCCCCTTTTGTGCAGTAGGTAGAATAAGAATTGTTATGCCGCCAGCCCTGCCCTGTTATTCTATAGTACCTCTGCTTCTGTATGTGGAAGAGGAGCTTATGTGCCTCTTCATATACCAGGACCCCATTACTGCAACATCTTCACCCCTCACACGACAATCCTAGGTCATGATTTCCCCTGTGTAGTACTTCTCATTCAGAACAAAAGTGCTGGGAATTGTTTTCCTATAGAGTGGCATTGCCCCTTTTATAGTTCTCCCCTAGAATGGCATTGCCCGTTTATAATTTTCCTATATAATGACATTGCCTGTTTATTATTTTCCTATATAATGACATTGCTTGTTTATAATTTTCCTATATAATGACATTGCCCCTATATAGTTTTCCTATATAATGACACTGACTCTTTATAATTTTTGTATAGAATGACATTGACTCTTTATAATTTTTGTATAGAATGACATTGACTCTTTATAATTTTCCTATAGAATGACATTGACTCTTTATAATTTTCCTGTATAAAGGCATTGCCCCTTTAGAGTTCTCCTATAGAATGGCATTGCCCGTTTATAATTTTCCTATATAATGACATTGCTTGTTTATAATTTTCCTATATAATGACATTGCCCCTATATATAAAGTTTTCCTATATAATGACATTGACTCTTTATAATTTTCCTATAGAATGACATTGACTCTTTATAATTTTCCTGTATAAAGGCATTGCCCCTTTATAGTTCTCCTATAGAATGGCATTGCTCCTTTATAGTTGTCCTGTATAATGGCATTGTCCCTTTGTAGTTTTCCTATAGAATCGCATTGACTCTTTATAGTTTTCCTATATAATGTCATTGCCCCTCTATAGTTTTCCTGTATAATGGCATTGCCCGCCCCGTTACACTGTAGTTTTCCTGTATAATGACATTGCCCCGTTATAGTTTTCCTGTATAATGACATTGCCCCGTTATAGTTTTCCTGTATAATGGCATTGTCCCTTTGTAGTTTTCCTATAGAATGGCATTGACTCTTTATAGTTTTCCTATATAATGTCATTGCCCCTCTATAGTTTTCATGTATAATGACATTGCCCGCCCCGTTATACTGTAGTTTTCCTGTATAATGACATTGCCCCGTTATAGTTTCCCTGTATAATGACATTGCCTCTTTATAACACTACACTCTCATGTGGCATGGGGCTTAAAGTTTCTATCACACACCAGTGCCCATGGGTCGCTGCAATCTATGCTCCCCTATATCTATGTCAGTGGTGCTACAACACATCTAATTTTATATGAGAAAGTCAATGTAAGATGAATATTTTCTCTTTGTAGCAAAATATTTTTTGTCTCTTCCCTTCTGATTAACTAATCTGAGATATCGGATTGGGAATAAATCGTTGTGTCTATGGCTGGCAGTACTGAGAGTGGGGTGTATGGGATCTATTCACTGACAGTATAATGTTCGGAGGTTTGTAATAAGATACCTATTGACATAGGCTACGTTATAAAGAGGATGTCACAGACTGATCATGCATGTGATGACTACTAATACATATGATGCTACAATGTGAGATTTTTTTGTAAATCTCACATTGACAATAATTATATAACAATGTCACGGGAGCCCCGAGAGAGCAGGCGTTGACATCACTAGAATGGTCCCTGCAGCGGAAGTGAGTATAGGAAGTAATTATAGTATTTTGTATGGGGGAAATATATTGATTAAGAAGAGGTTGTCTCTTCTTAATCAATATCTCTTCAGAGAAGAAGAAAAATCCTAAAAGTCAATATCGACCCTTTAGCGAGCTTTGCCTTATGACTTAGGATAAGAAGCCAAACCAAAAGCTCCATTTTCAGATACATATTTCGGGGTGTTTCCATCTCCTTAGTGCAAAGCAGGGGATCTGAGTTGACTGTATGAAAGGCTTCAGACTCAGGGTCTAAGCTGGAATGTTTCTCCTTGTTGAGAGTGCCAAGCATGCGTAAGGAGACTTATAGGCCATGCAGTTCTCCTCTGGGAATTTTTATATGCAAATAGCTTTTTTTCAGAGAGGAAAAGGCCTTGAAATCTAGCACCAGCTATTGGAAGTAGCAATCCTAAAAGTCAATATCGACCTTTTTATGAACCTTGCCACATGACTTAGGATAAGAAGCCAAACCAGAAATTCTATTTGTAGTTATAGGGAAAGAAATTAGACCCTAAAATAACAGATAAGCGGCAGAGGGAAGCAAAAGGAAAACTTCCTGGACTGGATTGTCCTTTAATTGCTAGGTGTATCACCTTCCATGCCAGTATGCATTAGGATAAATCAGTTAACTCCTATTTAGCAATTGCTAGTACCATTTTGGCATGTGAGATGTGACCTGACACTAGAGGTTCTCAAGGTGTCCCCTTTAGGCCTCCTGAAATGTCTATGGGAAACATGCCCCTCTTAATGAAACTGAAGGGTTGTCAATATTTCCTCCTGATCGCTTCTGTCTAGATAGATACCACATCCAAGTATTTCAGTAGCAATTTTTTTTAAACCCCTTTTGTCTTACTGTAAAAAAGTTAAATATTCTTCATGTTCCCGGCACTAAATTAATGATCTTTAATGAGCTCTTGTTTGTCTCTTTCCACAATGAATGTTCTCATCTAATTTGGCATAACTTCACGGTGAAAGGGCGGGAGAACGAGATCCTAGATATTAAAGGAGGCTTAGTCATGTTCTTTTACTTGTACAAAATTGGAGCCAAAGTCTTGTGAATAGCTTTTCATGTGGGTCCAAATAAGTGGGCTAAAGTGTTATGGCAGTTTAGTTATTACAAGTGCATATGTCTTGAATGGATTTTATGAATTCCCATATTGTTCTTACATGTACTTAAAGGGGTTGTCCGGTCCAAATCGATAAATCTGCAGTCACTCTGTGTGACTGCAGACTTATAAATCCCCCCAGTGTACACACTGTGCACTGAGGGGATTCACCGGTCTGTGTGTAGGGACCGGAGGGTATGTAGGAGTTATGCATACTCCTGACCAGAGCCCGTCCAGTGGGCACGGTTTCTCTTCCACACATTTGTTTTAAGCGAGGCCGCACCCTTTAGTCGGCCACGTACAGTGCGTGCGCTGGGGGGATTCATAAGTCTGCAGTCACACAGAGTGACTGCAGATTTATTGAGATCCCTTTAAAGCACCACTCCACGGGGGTGGTGCTTTAAATGTAAGTCCCCTGCCCCCTATCTCATACTCACCTGCTGTCGACTTCATCGTTTTCCAGTGTTGCTCCCGTCGGTCTTCAGCAAAAAGTGACTTGCGAGCTGCTGGGGTGTTTTATGGAGCGACGCAAAGGTTACTGTTCAATACATGTCTATTGTTCTGGCCCTGTTCTGGCTCTCATAGATTTACATTGAGAGTGTGTAACGTAGCTTCTGACGTCCGGCCAGTCAGAAGCTGCGCTCACAAGATGGTGCCACGAGACCGCAGTGTGGCGAAAAACGGTGAAGACGCCGGAGGGTGAGTATATGACCGGGGCAGGGGACTTACATTTAAAGCGCCGCTCCAATGCTGAAAAAAAAATGGGGTGCTTTAAATAGCTGTATTTGGGACTAAAAATTATTTTTGCATTTGGGCTTCATTAAAAGTTTTGCACAGTTTGGCTTTTACAAACTCTTTGTTTCCATGCACACTGGACTTTGATGTGGTCTGTGGTCATAAATCACCTGAACAAGAAAAAGACATAAAAGAGTTACAAACCCTCAGGTAGATTATCAGAACAAGCTCACTGACGGTTTCTCAATTAACTCATTCTGCAGCCAGCAACAGACAGTTCAACACAGAGGTTCTACAAGGCAAATTTTTTAATGAAACCAAACTTCAAAATTATTTTTAAATACATGTGACGCGCCCCCTGGGCCATATTCTTTAGTGGGAATATCAGGAGCCGGATCAGATGGGGGTTGTAGTCTTCCGAGTGGCTGTGACCCGGTCCGTGCCCAGGGTGTCAAACTCAGTTGTATGTGGCAGTCCTACAGATGTTATTAAGTTCTTAATGTCGACTACGCCACCCGTTGTATTGCGGTCACTATGGCCGCCGCTGCAGCAGGGTCCGCTGAGGCTGATGGTGTAGGTGCAGCTTGTGATGGTATAACCCCCAACGGGTGGGGTATAGCCTCAGGGGGTCAGGTGCAGAGGATGGGGGTTGTGGTGGTGCAGCGTAGATGTAAAATGAAGACAGAGTCGGGTTGTGCAGTTTAGGGTATTTACTCACTGCTGATGTTCCGGTCACTCCAGCTTCAAGTGACCACCCGAGCCGTGCTGCGTCCACCAGGTCCTGGATCCAGCCAACCCCCAAACAAGTCCGGAGCGTGACCCTGAGCTCTCCTTCTGTCCTTTCCTCTGGCCGTCCCCACTAGTGATCCACCCAGGTCCAGCTCCCTCGGGCCTTCTGTTGGGAGACCCTTGGCCTTGGGTTCCCTGACCCTCCACGTGGTATGCCTTCGGGGTGGATGTGGTGGGTGGCCGTGGCAGACACTGCCCACGGCCTCCGGTCTCTGGCTAGGGTGTGCTTTTGCCCCCACCAGTTTGGGATCCGGTACCCTTTTGCCAACTCTTCACCCGCTGATGGACTTTGGGTTCTCAGAGTTCCTTTTCTGTTTCCCCCTCTGGGTCTTTCTGGCTTTCTCCTCTCTCTCTCTCTCTGGGGCTTCTCTGCTCCTCTTCCTCCTCTGACTTCTCTCTGCAAAAGGCTGACAGACTGACCCTGTTCTTTGATGGTGCCCACCTTATATACACCCTCTATGTGTGAGCTCAGGTGACCAGCACCCAATGAGCTCCTATCTTTACCCAGGCTGCTCCCCCTATCTGCCCCTACACTACTTGGGATGTACCACCCCCCTCCCACTCCAGCCAGGAACAGACTCGGTCGTACCTGCACATTTCTAAGTGGGAGTACCGTCGGTCTGCTCCCCGGAAATGGGATGTATGTAGTGCATGCAGCCTACCGAGCTCAGTTCCACACTCCATCCTTACCCGGGAGTGGAATATCACACCTCTGGGTTGAGGTGCAATACCCCTGTAGCAGCCGAATCCTCAGGGTGCTACATTCCCCCCTGGTAAATCACAGCACGTCCTCGGGCTGTAAGAACAAAACACCAAAAACATACAAATTTTTGCATAAACATATAAAACATCATATATATATATATTAATAAAACTTTTCATATAAAACTTTCTCGTAGTCACTTTCTTTGGAACTCGTGGCTTTCCCATCAAACCAGTAGGGGCGCTTTAGGACGCGCAACTATTTACAAGGATATGGCCGCTCTCAGTCCTCGGCCAGTGGGATTTAGGGGTTAAACGGGTAAACAGTTCAATTCTCTGGTCCCAACGGGGACTACATTAGCAACTGTAACAGTTCACTGTGCCCCGACGGGCAACTATATACAGCCTCGGCTCCGCTGTACTTAACGACGGCGTCCTCCTGCTCTTTCTTTGTGGACAGTTTCAGACCCGTTCGGGCACGTATGCTGGGCAAACAGGTCTTCACCCAGATGCGGCACTCTTGGTTTTATGGGCGCGGTGGTGGTGGCGCCCGGGTTGCCCAGGCCTTGCGGCCAGGCCTGGGGCACCTGGAAAGTGAAGGGCACCGTAAGGACGGCGGCGCCCTGGGCTACTTGGCCCTGCGACCAGGCCGGGGGCTCCGCGGAGGTAGGGGGCGCTGTTGGTATTGCGGCGCCCGGGGGTACTAGGCCTTGCGACCAGGCTGGTGGTACTTCCTGCTTGGTCACGCTCGGGGTCGAGGCGTGTGACGTCACAGGGGTCGCGGCTCCCGTTTGAGGCCTAGTCTGCGGCGGTGACGTTGCAGCGACGGGCACGGCAGGATAGACTTCGGGCTCTGCGACGGGGAGCTGGGGCAGGTACGCGGTTTCCCGGTTTGGGGTATAGACGTCCCCTTTACCTGCCTCCACTCGTTCGGCTCCCTTCTCGGCGCCGTCTCCGGCCTTCAGTCCTCCTGCGCCATCCTCAGAGGCGGTCTGTTTCCTCGTCTCGGGTGGCGTGCTCCGCTGACAGGTCTCGGTCTGCTGGGCCATCTCACGGCTCCACTCCGCCAACGTCTCTCGCTGCACCCGGGCCATCCTCCTTGCGAGGCCCTCCAGAGCGGTCTGTGCACACTCCCGGTCTCGGGGGAGCTGTGCTAGGACCTCCACTAGTCCTAGTGGGGTCGTTGTTTCCAGCAGGCTCCTGACCAACGGGTCGGTGCTGCTCTGCTCTCCTACTGTTGTCTCCAGCAGGCTCCTGGCCAACGGGCCGGTGCTGCTCTGCTCTCCCTCCTCTGTTTCTAGCAGGCTCCTGGCCAACGGGCCGGTGCTGCTCTGCTTTCTCGCCATCTCCGGGTAAGCTCCTCCGATACTCTTCTCCAGGCTTCTTGCCTCCGGGTGCGCTCGCTCTAGCCTGCTCCAGGCGACACCCATCTTTGTTCTTTCCTTTCGTCTCCTCCCACCTCGAGGGCGGTCCCGGGGCCACTTGGTGACTGTCAGCTACAGGGGCTGTTCTTTCACGCTGACAGACACCTCTAGCATCACAGTCTCTGTTGGTGGGGGCGGTTTCCACTTTTGGCGCCATTTTCGGTCCTGGCCCACGATGGGAGGTGGCCTCTCGCCACCCTCTGGCACGCCCATAATGGCGTCCGCTCTTCCAAGGCGGGAAACCTTTGGAAATGGCGGGAATCGCTTCCCAGTGGCGGGAAACTCTGCAGATGGCGGGAAAACGCTGTTAATGGCGGACAACCGGCGGGAATCGACCTGTGATGGAGTCCGATGGCGGGGACCCTCCGGAACCGGCAGGAGACTTCTTTTTGAGGTAAACTCGCACTTTTCTTCAGGCACGCAGTACCCGGTTGTTGTGGGCACGTAATCCTGCCGACTACGCCAAAGTTGACGCGCCCCCTGGGCCATATTCTTTAGTGGGAATATCCGGAGCCGGATCAGATGGGGGTTGTAGTCTTCCGAGTGGCTGTGACCCGGTCCGTGCCCAGGGTGTCAAACTCAGTTGTATGTGGCAGTCCTACAGATGTTATTAAGTTCTTAATGTCGACTACGCCACCCGTTGTATTGCGGTCACTATGGCCGCCGCTGCAGCAGGGTCCGCTGAGGCTGATGGTGTAGGTGCAGCTTGTGATGGTATAACCCCCAACGGGTGGGGTATAGCCTCAGGGGGTCAGGTGCAGAGGATGGGGGTTGTGGTGGTGCAGCGTAGATGTAAAATGAAGACAGAGTCGGGTTGTGCAGTTTAGGGTATTTACTCACTGCTGATGTTCCGGTCACTCCAGCTTCAAGTGACCACCCGAGCCGTGCTGCGTCCACCAGGTCCTGGATCCAGCCAACCCCCAAACAAGTCCGGAGCGTGACCCTGAGCTCTCCTTCTGTCCTTTCCTCTGGCCGTCCCCACTAGTGATCCACCCAGGTCCAGCTCCCTCGGGCCTTCTGTTGGGAGACCCTTGGCCTTGGGTTCCCTGACCCTCCACGTGGTATGCCTTCGGGGTGGATGTGGTGGGTGGCCGTGGCAGACACTGCCCACGGCCTCCGGTCTCTGGCTAGGGTGTGCTTTTGCCCCCACCAGTTTGGGATCCGGTACCCTTTTGCCAACTCTTCACCCGCTGATGGACTTTGGGTTCTCAGAGTTCCTTTTCTGTTTCCCCCTCTGGGTCTTTCTGGCTTTCTCCTCTCTCTCTCTCTCTGGGGCTTCTCTGCTCCTCTTCCTCCTCTGACTTCTCTCTGCAAAAGGCTGACAGACTGACCCTGTTCTTTGATGGTGCCCACCTTATATACACCCTCTATGTGTGAGCTCAGGTGACCAGCACCCAATGAGCTCCTATCTTTACCCAGGCTGCTCCCCCTATCTGCCCCTACACTACTTGGGATGTACCACCCCCCTCCCACTCCAGCCAGGAACAGACTCGGTCGTACCTGCACATTTCTAAGTGGGAGTACCGTCGGTCTGCTCCCCGGAAATGGGATGTATGTAGTGCATGCAGCCTACCGAGCTCAGTTTCACACTCCATCCTTACCCGGGAGTGGAATATCACACCTCTGGGTTGAGGTGCAATACCCCTGTAGCAGCCGAATCCTCAGGGTGCTACACATGTATTAAGGTAAAAAAAATTGTGAAGGGTTCAGTAGGTGTAGCTGTCAGCTACACAAATGTTTGGCCAACAGTTGTCTAAAGTATATGACCACCTTTAGTCTAGGAAACAACTTTTTGGGAACATAATTCCAAAAAGGAGATTTTGCTTTTTTGAAAATGCCATATTTGCTTATTATACAATAATGTGCTTGCCATACTTGCCAGCACTTGCTAGTGTTTTCTAAACCTCCATCATCCATAAAGTAAGGTTCTTATCTCAGGACGTTCAGTTAGGAACTGAATTTCTACTGACAATTGAAAAAGGACATTATTGTGAGAGGGAACAGCTTCATCTCTCTTCTGCTCCTTTCAATCCTAGAATTGAGTGAAAATTCATTTTAAGTATATAAAGTTTATATAAGTAAGCTGGATGTTAGAGCAGAAATGGAAGACTGATAATTAAATTTCATTTACTTACCGATATATAAGAATGTATTTAAAGGGAAACTGTCAGGAGCTCACGCTGCCCAAACTGCGGGCAGCATGAATCGCTGCCAGGCTGTATGATTGCACCCTGTATACCATTCTCTGAAATGCCCAAGCGTTTTAGAGACAATATACTTTGGAGATCCAGATGGGGACCATAGGGAGCAATAACACTAGTCCGACTCTTCCCAGCACTGCTCCGGGTGATTGACAGGTCTCTTCATATGAACACACAATGGAGAGACCTGTCAATTTGGCTGGTTTTCACCTATGGCCCCCAGCCATATCATCAAATGCCGGAGCGTTTCAGATTAACATATACTGGCCTGCAATCATGCACCAGGCTGCGATTCATGCTGCCCACAGTTTAGGCAGCATGAATCACCTGACCGGTTCCCTTTAATTGTGAGAGTAATTTTTTTAAGTTCATAACAGGAAATGCAGCCATGTCAGTTGTCACGGATAAATTATCTTACCAGAAATTGTTGCTAAAGAGGATCTTACAGCAGATGTTTCATGTTGAACTGGACAAAGCATGTAATAGTGGCAGTAGAGCAGAATAAAACATTGGTTTATTGCCTCTCCGTTGTGGAGATAATAGCAATCAATGGATTTGACACCTAATGAGTTAACTATTTTAAGTCCAAGTGGGTGTTATCAATTAGTTATCAGTGGGGGCGTGTGCTGCTTCTCCCTGTCGAATGACGACCAATCATAAGCAGGCAGCAACACTCAAATGCAAGAAGAGTACCCCCCACCATAAATAGATTGTGAGCCCCAATGGGGACAGTGATGATGATGTCTGTAATGTGCTGTGGAATATGATAGCACTATATAAGCAATGCTTAATAAATATATTATCTTTTTAATTCCAGATTATATACAGAATGACGGGAAGTAGACTGCAACTTTTATTACTAAAAATGGTAGTCCGCTGCTTAAATATTGATCGCCGACCTTTTGAATAGGTCATCAATATTTTATTAATGGGGGTCTGACACCCGTCACCCCCACCGATCCACTTTTTGCAGCATGGCTTCGTACACTATGTGACGGCCGCTCCCAAGTTCTGCAGCTCCTGTAAAAGTTAGTGTGAGCTGAGCGGCAGTACCTTATTTTTTGGACTATAAGACACATCAGACCATAAGACGCACACCAAATTTGGGGGTGGAAAATAGGAAAAAAACATTTTTTTGAAATATGGGGGTCTGTCTTATAGTCCGAATAGGTATCTTACCTGGCAGCAGTGGAGCTTTGGTCACAGGTTGCATGGTCCCTCAGGAAACCGGCAGTGGCAGAAGTGGAGCAATTCTGGAGGCCCTGGGTGGGAGAAGGGGGTGCCCCAGCAGCGGGGGGTTGCGGCGGTGGTGGAGCAGGATCTCAGGAAGCAGGGTCTCTCCCTCAGGAACTCGTCGGCGGCAGATGCGGTGAGATGCTGCAGGGCCGGTGTCGGCTGTGAGTCAGAGCGGAGTGCATTGCTTTTCCGGCGGCTATCTTCCTGAAGCCATGGTCTACAGGGAAATGGCCTCCTGAGCCGGTGCATGCGCAGACTGGGATCTCAGCTGCCATTTCCCTGAGGCCCATGGCATCAGGAAGACGGCGGCCGCAGGTAGGCATGCGCGGTTGAGATCTTGGCTCTGCGCATGTGGCCCACGGCTTCAGGAAAATGGCTGTGGGGAAATCTCTGCCTGACCACCGATACTGGGCCCACAGCATCGCACCGCTTTTGCTGCCGCTGGGTCCCTGAGGGAGGGACCCTATTTCCTGCAATCCCGCTCAACTACCACCGCAACTTCCCGGTAAGCTACATTCGGACCATGAGACGCACCCCCCATTTTCCTCCCAAATTTTGGGGAAAAAAAGTGCATCTTATGGTCCGAACAATACGGTACTGGAGAATGGCCACTATGTAATGTACAGATCCATGTTGTTCTATTGTACTTTTTAGGTCGGTCTGCTGCCGGAGCTGCAAATAGCTGATCAGTTGAGGCTTAGGGTGTCGACCCCCACTGACCTGACAGCGATGACCTATCGTAAGGATAGGCCATTCATTGTGCATTATGAGGAGCTATTGGACTGCAAAGGGCCCATATACTGTTTTTACACAGGGGCCCTTTTCTCTCTGTGTCTGCCCCTCTTAAAAACAAACACACGTTATTATTACGAAATGGAATAAGAACAACGTACTTTCCAAATAGCTGTGGATTAAGCACATATGATTGTTAACAATTATAAGCCTTTCCAAAAACATGTCTTCTTCATTCCTTCAGATTATACCGTAGCTGCTGCTTCAGTTTAAAATATAGGCTGTTTTGTAATAACATTCACATAATCAAATAAACGTAAGCCGTGTTTAAGTAGAACCTAGTCTGACCGTAAGCTGTTGGTTTGGCCAGATATACCCATATCTGACATAGGGCCATTGTCACCATCCAATGTCCTTACAAATAAGTAAGTTCACCTTTCAGGTGGACTAACATATTGATGATCTATTAATATGCAAGATACGTCATCAGTATGAGATTGCTGGGGGTCCAACACCTCTGTTTTTGTTTTTTTTGTAGTATATTACTGAAGGTAGTAACTGTCTCCTTTTCTGACTATGTACTCCTCCCATCAGCCTCAGGCTATGTTCACACATTGCATATTTGCAGCATTTTTTTCCCTGTATTTTGTATGCAGATTAAAAGCTGCTTTTTACAGTACCAGCAAAAGCTATGAGATTTCAGAAATCTCATGCACATAATTGCTTTTTTTCACTGACTGAATAGGAAATCTGCTCCGTTTTTTAAATCAGCAGCATGTCAAATCTTTCAGCGGTTTTTCAGTGTTTTTTTCACCATAGAGTGCAATGAGGAAGAGTAAAAATGCTGCTAAAAACGCAACCCTGCATTCTTGGTGAATTAAACTAACTTTATTAAACATGTACTGTAGTCAAATGACACATATTCTGCATCTAAAAAACTAAAAAAAAAAAAAAACGCAGCAAAACCTGATTTTTGTAAGCAGTTTCTTTACTGTCAGGAGAGCAGGTTTTTCCTGCAGAAAAAAACGCTACAAAAATGCAACGCTGCAAAAGGCTTCTTTTAATTAGTGCTGAATCCTACCTGTCCTTTAAATTTGTAGGCTTTTAACTGGTGCTGGTAGAGGCATGTGTGATGAACCTGTAGCCGCCATCTTGGTAATGATAAATCATATCCAGGGATGGCCACACTTCAGCAGCCCCCACCCTTGGGACCTTCTGTTAAAACGTCAACTAGATAGTTTCCCCCCATCCAGGCTCCTGTAAGATAAGAAGCCTACTTAACACTTGAATGCTAGGAGCTTCAAAGACTTCGAGAGGAAACACAGCCAGCAGGGGGGGGTGCTTCGTCTATCTGTACCTGACCATTTGTCCCATAGGACTAGTTTCTTTGTCTGTCACAAGCATGGAGGCATAAGATATAGAAACATGAATAGTACACGCATGTTGCGTGGGATGGGCCAATAAAAAAATATCACGGCGTCCCGGAGCCATTGCGCACACAAGCCTCCGCGGTAGACGTTTGTACGTGCTCTGGAAGCCAAGATATAGCGCGGAGCCATTCCTGAGGACCGTATGGTATCATAATTGATATCAAAAGGTCGGTTACGGCGGCCCGAATCCATGGGAACCCCTGGGGGTATCATGAGACCATCCCAGAAGAAGTTATTGGGTTCCATAGAATTTGGGCTTCTGATCGAAGTTAGACCTGAGGGTGGAGACTGAGCCAGCTGACCTCACCAGCAGTGGGCGGGACGGGGCAGGTAAGATAGCAGGACAGACAAGAGACAAGTCAGTCTTGACCCAAGAGTGGTGTGCTGAACATCTGAGCACCAGCTGAGGCCACCAAGGGGAGGAGCAGTTTGACCATGCGGTGGTAGGCCTCAGCCTGTAACAAAGAACCGTGCCTGCGATCGCAGAATCCTCTCCCTGCGTCACAAGAAAATCAAGAAACCGGTAACTGATATGCTGTGGTGATTCTGTGTGTTGTATTCCATTGTTGTATAGTTTAGCCTGACCTTATACCTGTGTATATTTAGTTGTATATCGTGTATCTAGTGTATTATTATAATCAATTACCTCAAGTAATTGTGGGCCTGCCTTTTATTCTGCATAACGAACGCACGTCCGTGTGAGCTCGGCTCAAGCCAAAAACGCTACCCAGGGTTGGTTCCTGACCCGATATAGGCCCATTCACGGACTGGGCGTATATCTAAAATAGGGACTGGTGGCAGCATACCAACTGGGGATTGGGGAAGGCTGGTAGTGACGGTCGGAGGTTCAGATATATATATTCCTGGCGCGGCCAAGGAAGATATATATACCGCCCTCACTACAGAGGGCCCCGATACCCAGTAGGTTACAGGACAGTCTCCCTGGCGACCGCTTATCCTAGGTGCAGTTCCTTGACTGACCTGAGGCTAAGAGGGCGCTAGCGAGTTGTGCTGTGTAGTGACGTTACGGTTTAGTGACGTTGAAGGGATAACACACTACCGTGTTCCCTGCGCTGGTTGCAGCTTCCTGGCACTACTTTCTCTAGGTGCAGTACCTTGACTGACCTGAGAGGTAAGGGGGCGCCAGAGAGCTGCACCCACCGGCCAGCTTTCATCACATTGGTGGCAGAGCGGTGGGATTGCAGAATAATAGTGTTGTGGGACCCCTACTCCCAGGCACTAAAGACTGCCAGTGGTAACTTCCACTGCTGGAGTCTTAAGGTCAGCCCAACGTTAGACGGTCAGGCTAAAAGTATAACAAGGTGTGTGCAAACTCAGGGTTGCAGCGGTGTCGGTTACCAAGATGGCAGACGGCACCAGGAGCAAGACCCTGCAAGAGGCTAATGCTACGGTCCGTGTGGCAGGAGGGGAGGACATTGTTACTCATGGCGAGGAGGAGTCCAGCCCGGGCACCTCAGGGAGCCAGTCCCCCGTATACGGTCCCGCAGTGGGCTGCCCACCACCTACCCAGCCCAGCCTGTCCAGATCACAAGCCCTTTTACAAGCGGCTATGGCAAGTCTCCAGTCTCATGGCGATGCCGTCTACAAAACCCTCCTGGCAGCATCAGAGAAGGCAGCGGAGGAGGAGCGTGCAGAGCGGGCTGCGGAGCGGGCTGCGGAGCGGGCTGCGGAGCGTGAAGCTGCAGAGCGCCGGGAGGCTGCGGAGCGTGAAGCTGCAGAGCGCCGGGAGGCTGCGGAGCGTGAAGCTGCAGAGCGCCGGGAGGTTGCGGAGCGTGCAGAGCGAGCTGCGGAGCGCCAGCACCAACTGGACCTGGCCCAGCGGGGGCTTCCGCTAGAGCAACCAACCCATCAGGAGACCAAGTCGTCCAAAGTCCGAGCTGAGGACTTCCCTCTACTGGAGAAGGATGGGGACCTGGACTCCTTTCTGGTGGCATTTGAACGGACCTGTCTTCAGCACCATCTGGCCCGGGATCAGTGGGCCAGATACCTGACCCCCCGTTTGAGGGGTAAGTCCCTGGATGCCTTGGGGGACTTACCTGCCGGGGAGGTACAGAACTACGACTGCATCAAGCGGGCCCTGATCCGGCAGTACAACCTCACTCCCGAGTCGTACCGCCAGAAGTTCCGGAGCCTGCTGCGTGGCCCCAAGGACACCTGGACCGATCATATGCGGGCGCTGTTGAGAGCCGCAGAGCACTGGACCTCGGGTCTAGCGCTTACTACCCGCCAGGAGGTCCAGGAACTGTTCGTCACGGAGCAGTTCTTGTGGAACTGCCCAGAGGACCTCCGACAGTTCCTCCGTGACCGAAAACCAACAGGGGCTTCTGCTACAGCCGCCCTGGCAGACGAGTATGCCAATAACAGGGCGCCTGAGCTGAAGAAGTCTGCCAGCAGCACCTGGAGAGGGGGTAAGCCCAGTCATGCCCCTGTTTCCCCGGCCCCTAGAACACAAGGGGTGTATCCCCCTGTTGCCCTCTCCAGGCAAGGACCAGACGTAAGACGTTGTCATCTATGCAACAAACCAGGACACTTTAGGGCTGAGTGTCCCCAGCGCCAAAAGACCCCATCCCAGTCCCAGAGAGCGCCCAATGTTTTGTGTGTGGGAGGGGGTGGTGGTAGGTCCCTGGACAACATCCAACCCGTCACCATAGGCCGTTCTGCGGTCATGGGACTGCGGGACACGGGCGCTGAACGAACACTGGTACGGCCTGAGGTGGTGTCCCCCCAGGACTTGGTACCAGGAAAGACTCTTTCCGTCTCCGGGGTTGGAGGCGTGGAGCCGGCACTTCCCGTTGCCATGGTGTATTTGGACTGGGGTGCCGGAAGGGGGATGCGGGAGGTGGGAGTAACGCCAAATATTCCCGCAAATGTTTTATTAGGGACCGACTTGGGGCGTCTTGTATCGCAGTATGTACCCTCTGAACCCCCAAGTTCGGCCCCCCAAGAGTGTATTGATTTGTCTGCTGCTAATGCCAACCATGTTGTATGTAGTGTGCGTCCTGCTGAGGAGGAGGGAGTGAAACCTGAGGGTAACACCTGCACAGACACAACACAAACAGGGTTAGTGAAAGCAGGTGGGGAGTGTGGGGATGCCCGCAGAGGTGCTCAGCCGGCGTGCCGTGACCTCTTGTCCTCCGGTGAGGGAGGGGGCGGGCAGGATTCTGTAGAGGGAAGCTCAGGGATGGAGAGGGGGGCAGCTACCGGCAGTGTAGGGCTCCCAGGGGTATCCAGGCTGCTGAGTATAGGCCCACTGCAGGGGGAGGAACAGGCCATGGGGGGTGGGGGTGTCCCAAGAGAGGAGCCGCCAGGTAAGACCCCAGGGCAGGAGTTCCCCACATCCGAGATGTCCAAAGGCCTAGGAAGCCTGCCTGATCGGGCGGCTTGGTCAGAAACAGAGGGGAAGCGGGCACTACCCACGGTCACAGCGGTCATAGCCGCTGTCACCAGGAGTGGGAGCGCCGGAGCCCAAGGAGCCTTGCAGAGGTCCGACGGCTTCCCCACTTCTGACCAAGTGTCTGCCGGGTCAGACAGCGGCCAGGTGACATGCCCGGAGGGGCTGACGGAGGATGTGGCAGTTTCGTCGATTCTGGCCACATCAAGTCAGGAATTTCAGGCTGCGTTGGAAGCAGACGACAGCCTGAAAGCTCTCAAGGAACAGGCGGCACAGCCTCCCATGGAGTCAGACTGCGAGCGTGTGGTCTGGGACCAGGGACGGCTGTACCGGGTAACGGTCCAGCAGGGTTCACCGGAGGCGTGGCCCAGGGACCGACAGTTAGTGGTACCCTATCCGTTCAGGGCGGAATTGTTGCGGATCGCACACGAGATTCCGATGGCCGGACACCTAGGGATCGCTAAAACCAAGGCCAGGATAGCTCAGCATTTCTACTGGCCTGGGATGGGAGCCGCGGTGGGTGCCTACTGCCGTTCGTGTGACACCTGTCAGAGGGTGGGGAAGGCGGGGCCGCGCCCCAAAGCCCCACTGGTAACTCTGCCAATCATCGAAGAGCCTTTCTCGAGGGTCGCTGTGGATCTTATTGGACCTCTGTCCACTCCCAGCCACTCCGGGAAATGCTTCATACTCACGGTAGTGGACTATGCCACCCGGTACCCGGAAGCGGTAGCTTTGTCGTCCATTCGGGCCGACAAGGTGGCTACCGCCTTACTGGAGATCTTCTCCAGAGTGGGTTTCCCCCAAGAAATGCTCACCGACCGAGGGACCCAGTTCATGTCGCGGCTGATGGAGTCCCTCTGTAAGCAAATGCAGGTGCAACATCTGGTGGCCAGCCCGTATCACCCACAGACTAATGGCCTGTGTGAGCGGTTCAATGGCACCTTGAAGCAGATGCTTAAGATGTTGGTCGACTCCCACGGGAGAGACTGGGAGCGTTACCTCCCACACCTCCTATTTGCTTACCGGGAGGTTCCGCAGGCCTCAACGGGGTTCTCCCCCTTTGAGCTCCTGTACGGGCGACGGGTACGGGGCCCCCTGGCTCTGGTGAAGGAAGCATGGGAAGGGGATTTGGCCACCCCCGAGGTGTCGGTCATCGAGTATGTCGTGCGCCACCGGGACAGGATGATGGCCTTGGCAAAGCTGGTGCAGGACAATATGGCCCAGGCCCAGGCCGACCAGAAGCGGTGGTACGACCAGAATGCTTGTGAGAGGACCTACCAGGTGGGTCAAAAGGTGTGGGTACTGGTCCCCGTACCACAGAACAAGCTTCAGGCAGCCTGGGAAGGTCCCTACTTCGTGCACCAGAAACTCAATGCCGTCACCTATCTGGTCACCCTGGATCACGCCCGTGGAAGGAGGAAGGCCTTCCACGTGAACATGATGAAGGCTCATCATGAGCGGGAAGCGACTGCCCACCCAGTGTGCAACCTTCCCGAGGAAGGAGAGGTAAAAACCCTCCTGGATCTGCTCACCCAAGCCAAGGCGGGTGGGTCCATCGAGGATGTGGGGGTTGGCCACCAGCTCACGGAGGACCAACGGTCCCAGCTGGGGACCACCCTGCACCCCTTCCGGGGGCTGTTCAGCAGCCTGCCCGGAAGGACTGAGATGGCTGTCCACGACGTGGACACTGGCGATCACCCGCCGATCCGGCGTTCAGCATATCGGGTCTCTTTCGAGGTGCAGGGAAACATGCGCCAAGAGATAGACGAGATGCTGAAGCTGGGGGTGATCCAGGCATCCAGCAGCGCGTGGGCCTCGCCTGTAGTCCTCGTACCAAAGAAGGACCGAACTACACGGTTCTGCGTGGACTACCGGGGGCTCAACGCTGTAACGGCCACCGATGCGTTCCCCATACCACGCATCGATGACCTGCTCGATCGGATGGCCGGGGCTAAGTACCTGACCATCATGGATCTGAGCCGGGGGTACTGGCAGATTCCTCTGACCCCCGCGGCAAGGGAACGCTCTGCCTTTATCACCCCTTTTGGACTGTACGAGTCCACAGTGATGCTATTCGGCATGAAGAATGCCCCTGCCACTTTTCAGCGGATGGTCAATACGCTGCTTGAGGGACTTGAAGGGTACGCGGCTGCGTACTTGGACGATATTGCAGTCTTCAGTCCCACTTGGGAGGATCACCTAGAGCACCTGCGGCAGGTGCTCGGTCGGATCCACCGGGCAGGCTTGACCATCAAGCCGGAAAAGTGCCAGCTGGGCATGAGTGAGGTCCTCTACCTGGGTCACCGGGTAGGCGGGGGGGTTCTGAAGCCAGAACCGGGGAAAGTGGATGCCATCGCATCCTGGCCCACTCCTAGGACCAAAAAGCAGGTGATGTCCTTCTTGGGGACCGCCGGGTACTATAGGAGGTTCGTCCCACACTATAGCACCCTGGCCAAGCCCCTGACGGACCTCACCAAGAAGAAGCTGCCCGTCGCAGTCGACTGGACAGTCGCCTGCGAGACAGCTTTCGGGGCACTCAAGGCCGCCCTAAGTAGCTCCCCTGTACTGCAAGCTGCCGACTTCGACCGGCCGTTTGTGGTACAGACCGACGCCAGTGACTTTGGCCTCGGTGCTGTGCTAAGTCAGGTCAACACGACAGGCCAGGAACATCCTGTCTTGTACCTGAGCAGGAAGCTACTGCCCCGGGAGGTGGCTTACTCCACGGTGGAAAAAGAATGCCTGGCAATTGTATGGGCCCTGCAGCGTCTGCAGCCCTACTTGTACGGGAGCCATTTCACCGTGGAGACGGACCACAACCCCCTCAGCTGGTTACACACGGTCTCTGGGTCGAATGGCAGGTTGCTACGCTGGAGCCTCGCTCTCCAGCAGTACCACTTCTCCATTCGCCACAGAAGAGGCCGTGACCACGGTAACGCTGACGGGTTATCCCGGCAAGGGGAGGGTGCAGAAGGACGCACGGGGGAACACAGGAATGTGCTACCCCCTCGCGCCCTCGTATAGGGGGAGGTGTGATGAACCTGTAGCCGCCATCTTGGTAATGATAAATCATATCCAGGGATGGCCACACTTCAGCAGCCCCCACCCTTGGGACCTTCTGTTAAAACGTCAACTAGATAGTTTCCCCCCATCCAGGCTCCTGTAAGATAAGAAGCCTACTTAACACTTGAATGCTAGGAGCTTCAAAGACTTCGAGAGGAAACACAGCCAGCAGGGGGGGGTGCTTCGTCTATCTGTACCTGACCATTTGTCCCATAGGACTAGTTTCTTTGTCTGTCACAAGCATGGAGGCATAAGATATAGAAACATGAATAGTACACGCATGTTGCGTGGGATGGGCCAATAAAAAAATATCACGGCGTCCCGGAGCCATTGCGCACACAAGCCTCCGCGGTAGACGTTTGTACGTGCTCTGGAAGCCAAGATATAGCGCGGAGCCATTCCTGAGGACCGTATGGTATCATAATTGATATCAAAAGGTCGGTTACGGCGGCCCGAATCCATGGGAACCCCTGGGGGTATCATGAGACCATCCCAGAAGAAGTTATTGGGTTCCATAGAATTTGGGCTTCTGATCGAAGTTAGACCTGAGGGTGGAGACTGAGCCAGCTGACCTCACCAGCAGTGGGCGGGACGGGGCAGGTAAGATAGCAGGACAGACAAGAGACAAGTCAGTCTTGACCCAAGAGTGGTGTGCTGAACATCTGAGCACCAGCTGAGGCCACCAAGGGGAGGAGCAGTTTGACCATGCGGTGGTAGGCCTCAGCCTGTAACAAAGAACCGTGCCTGCGATCGCAGAATCCTCTCCCTGCGTCACAAGAAAATCAAGAAACCGGTAACTGATATGCTGTGGTGATTCTGTGTGTTGTATTCCATTGTTGTATAGTTTAGCCTGACCTTATACCTGTGTATATTTAGTTGTATATCGTGTATCTAGTGTATTATTATAATCAATTACCTCAAGTAATTGTGGGCCTGCCTTTTATTCTGCATAACGAACGCACGTCCGTGTGAGCTCGGCTCAAGCCAAAAACGCTACCCAGGGTTGGTTCCTGACCCGATATAGGCCCATTCACGGACTGGGCGTATATCTAAAATAGGGACTGGTGGCAGCATACCAACTGGGGATTGGGGAAGGCTGGTAGTGACGGTCGGAGGTTCAGATATATATATTCCTGGCGCGGCCAAGGAAGATATATATACCGCCCTCACTACAGAGGGCCCCGATACCCAGTAGGTTACAGGACAGTCTCCCTGGCGACCGCTTATCCTAGGTGCAGTTCCTTGACTGACCTGAGGCTAAGAGGGCGCTAGCGAGTTGTGCTGTGTAGTGACGTTACGGTTTAGTGACGTTGAAGGGATAACACACTACCGTGTTCCCTGCGCTGGTTGCAGCTTCCTGGCACTACTTTCTCTAGGTGCAGTACCTTGACTGACCTGAGAGGTAAGGGGGCGCCAGAGAGCTGCACCCACCGGCCAGCTTTCATCACAGCATGTTTGATAAATATTAGGTTCAGGTTCCTAACAGAGAAAGGTCGCCTTGTTGTGGTTAGTGGGCTCTCATGAATTGTCTAAATTGTGCACTAAGTACCATCATTTTATAAGTATATTCTATATAGCAGTAATCCGATCTAAATTTCATATATTCAATGTTTGCATACATGTTAGTGCTTACATAGTGCTGCTGTATTCTTTGTATTTTATGCAGTTATAGCGGCTTGTACCTGTTAACTTTTTCATTTTATTCTGGTAATTTTTGTGCTGGTAATTTTTGTGTACTATTTAAGTGATGACTGTGTACAGATGCTGAATGTAATGGGACAGTGAAATAGTTGAAGATTGTGAACATAAAAATCCCTTAATAAACAGTGTATACAGTGGGTACGGAAAGTATTCCGACCCCTTTAAATTTTAACTCTTTGTTTCATTGCAGCCATTTGTTAAATTCTAAAAAGTTCATTTTTTGTCTCATTAAAGTACACTCTGCAACCCATCTTGACTGAAAAAAAAGGAAATGTAGAAATTTTTGCAAATTTATTAAGAAAGAAAAACTGAAATATCATATGGTCATAAGTATTCAGACCCTTTGCTCAGTATTGAGTAGAAGCACCCTTTTGAGCTAGTACAGCCATGAGTCTTCTTGGGAATGATGCAACAAGTTTTTCACACTTGTATTTGGGGATCCTCTGCCATTCTTCCTTGCAGATCCTCTCCAGTTCCGTCAGGTTGGATGGTGAACATTGGTGGACAGCCATTTTCAGGTCTCTCCAGAGATGCTTAATTGGGTTTAGGTCAGGGCTCTGGCTGGGCCAGTCAAGAATGGTCACAGAGTTGTTCTGAAGCCACTCCTTTGTTATTTTAGCTGTGTGCTTAGGGTCATTGTTTTGTTGGAAGGTGAACCTTCGGCCAAGTCTGAGGTCCAGAGCACTTTGGAAGAGGTTTTGATCCAGGATATCTCTGTACTTGGCCACATTCATGTTTCCTTCAATTGCAACCAGTCGTACTGTCCCTGCAGCTGAAAAACACCCCCATAGCATGATGCTGCCACCACCATGTTTCACTGTTGGGATTGTATTGGGCAGGTGATGAGCAGTGCCTGGTTTTCTCCACACATACCGCTTAGAATTATCACCAAAAAGTTCTATCTTCGTCTCATCAGACCAGATAATCTTATTTCTCATAGTCTGGGAGTCCTTCATGTGTTTTTGAGCAAACTCTATGCGAGCTTTCATATGTCTTGCACTGAGGATAGGCTTCCGTCCGGCCACTCTGCCATAAAGGCCCGACTGGTGGAGTGCTGCAGTGATAGTTGACTTTTTGGAACTTTCTCCCATCTCCATACTGCATCTCTGGAGCTCAGCCACTGTGATCTAGCGGTTTTTCTTTACCTCTCTCACCAAGGCTCTTCTCCCACGATTTCTCAGTTTGGCTTGACGGCCAGGTCTAGGAAGACTTCTGGTTGTTACGCACACGCCCGGGCAGACTAGCGTGAGCATGATTAGTGATGCCACTGTACCATGAACCGAGCAGTGCCTGGAGGGGCGTAATTAAGTATCAACCCGATCCGACCAAGGTTGCACGGCGGCTGAGTCGACTCCGTGAACCAGGGAGGAACTGAGCAGAGGGACCAGATGCTACTCAAGGTCAGACACCGGGGAATGCAGGAACAGGCAGGTTAAACTGGCATATTGACTGGTGGGTACTGGCAGGCACGGCTGGTATGCAGACAGGTGGATATTGACAGGCACAGCTGGTATGCAGACAGATGGGCACTGGCAGGCACGGCTGGCATGCAGACAGGTGGGCACAGGCAGGCACGGCTGACATGCAGACAGACGGGTCCTGGCAAGTAGGAACGTAGGCAGGATAGGGACCAGTACAGACTGGGACACAGGAACAGAGCCGCAGGTGCGGTAGACAAGCAGAAAGGAGCAAAACCCGCAGATGCGGTGAACAAGCAAAGCTGAGCAAAACCGCAGATGCGGTGAATAAGCAAAGCAGAGCAAAACCCGCAGATGCAGTGAACAAGCAAAGCAGAGCAAAACTGCAGATGCGGTGAACAAGCAAAGCAGAGCAAAAAACCGCAGATGTGGTGAACAAGCAAAGCAGAGCAAAACCCGCAGATACGGTGAACAAGCAAAGCAGAGGAAAACCGCAGATGCGGTGAACAAGCAAAGCAGAGCAAAACCCGTAGATTCAGTAAACAAGCAAAGCAGAGCAAAACCGCAGATGCGGTGAACAAGCAAAGCAGAGCAAAACCCGCAGATGCGGTGAACAAGCAAAGCAGAGCCAAACCGCAGATGCGGTGAACAAGCAAAGCAGAGCAAAACCCGCAGATGCAGTGAACAAGCAAAGTAGAGTAAAACCGCAGATGCGGTGAACAAGCAAAGCTGAGCAAAACCGCAAATGCGGTAAAAAAGCAAAGCAGAGCAAAACCCGCTGATGCGGTGAACAGCAAAGCAGAGCAAAACCCGCAATTGCGGTGAACAAGCAAAGCAGAGCAAAACCGCAGATGCGGTGAACAAGAAAAGCAGAGCAAAACCCGAAGATGCGGTGAACAAGCAAAGCAGAGCAAAACCGCAGATGCGGTGAACAAGCAAAGCAGAGCAAAACTGCAGATGCGGTGAACAAGCAAAGCAGAGCAAAACCCGCAGATGCGGTGAACAAGCAAAGCAGAGCAAAACCCGCAGATGCGGTGAACAAGCAAAGCAGAGCAAAACCGCAGATGCGGTGAGCAAGCAAAGCAGAGCAAAACCCGCAGATGCGGTAAACAAGCAAAGCAGAGCAAAACCACAGATGCGGTGAACAAGCAAAGCAGAGCAAAACCCACAGATGCGGTGAACCAGCAAAGCAGAGCAAAACCGCAGATGCGGTGAACAAGCAAAGCAGAGCAAAACCCCTCAGATGCAGTGAACAAGCTAAGCAGAGCAAAACCGCAGATGCGGTGAAAAAGCAAAGCAGAGCAAAACCCGCAGATGCGGTGAACAAGCAAAGCAGAGCAAAACCGCAGATGCGGTGAACAAGCTAAGCAGAGCAAAACCGCAGATGCGGTAAAAAAGCAAAGCAGAGCAAAACCCGCAGATGCGGTGAACAAGCAAAGCAGAGCAAAACCCGCAGATGCGGTGAACAAGCGAAGCAGAGCAAAACCGCAGATGCTGTGAACAAGAAAAGCAGAGCAAAACCCGCAGATGCAGTGAACAAGCAAAGCAGAGCAAAACCGCAGATGCGTTGAGCAAGCAAAGCAGAGCAAAACCCGAAGATGCGGTGAACAAGCAAAGCGGAGCAAAACCACAGATGCGTGAACAAGCAAAGCAGAGCAAAACTGCAGATGCGGTGAACAAGCAAAGCAGAGCAAAACCCGCAGATGCGGTGAACAAGCAGAGCGGAGCAAAACCCGCAGATGCGGTGAACAAGCAAAGCAGAGCAAAACCGCAGATGTGGTGAACAAGCAAAGCAGAGCAAAACCTGCTGATGCGGTGAACAAGCAAAGCAGAGCAAAACCGCAGATGCGTTGAACAAGCAAAGCAGAGCAAAACCCGCAGATGCGGTGAACAAGCAAAGCAGAGCAAAACCGCAGATGCGGTGAATAAGCAAAGCAGAGCAAAACCGCAGATGCGGTGAACAAGCAAAACAGAGCAAAACCCGCAGATGCGGTGAACAAGCAAAGCAGAGCAAAACCCGCAGATGCGGTGAACAAGCAAAGCAGAGCAAAACCGCAAATGCGGTGAACAAGCAAAGCAGAACAAAACCACAGATGCGGTGAACAAGCAAAGCAGAGCAAAACCGCAGATGCGGTGAACAAGCAAAGTAGAGCAAAACCTCTCAGATGCAGTGAACAAGCAAAGCAGAGCAAAACCGCAGATGCGGTGAAAAAGCAAAGCAGAGCAAAATCCGCAGATGCGGTGAACAAGCAAAGCAGAGCAAAACCGCAGATGCGGTGAACAAGCTAAGCAGAGCAAAACCGCAGATGCGGTAAAAAAGCAAAGCAGAGCAAAACCCGCAGATGCGGTGAACAAACAAAGCAGAGCAAAACCCGCAGATGCGGTGAACAAGCGAAGCAGAGCAAAACCGCAGATGCTGTGAACAAGAAAAGCAGAGCAAAACCGCAGATGCGTTGAGCAAGCAAAGCAGAGCAAAACCTGAAGATGCGGTGAACAAGCAAAGCAGAGCAAAACCGCAGATGCGGTGAACAAGCAAAGCAGAGCAAAACTGCAGATGCGGTGAACAAGCAAAGCAGAGCAAAACCCACAGATGCGGTGAACAAGCAGAGCGGAGCAAAACCCGCAGATGCGGTGAACAAGCAAAGCAGAGCAAAACCCGCAGATGCGGTGAACAAGCAAAGCAGAGCAAAACCGCAGATGTGGTGAACAAGCAAAGCGGAGCAAAACCTGCTGATGCGGTGAACAAGCAAAGCAGAACAAAACCGCAGATGCGTTGAACAAGCAAAGCAGAGCAAAACCCGCAGATGCGGTGAACAAGCAAAGCAGAGCAAAACCGCAGATGCGGTGAACAAGCAAAGCAGAGAAAAACCCGCAGATGCGGTGAACAAGCAAAGCAGAGCAAAACCCGCAGACGCCGTTAACAAGCAAAGCAGAGCAAAACCGCAGATGCGGTGAATAAGCAAAGCAGAGCAAAACCGCAGATGCGGTGAACAAGCAAAGCAGAGCAAAACCCGCAGATGCGGTGAACAAGCAAAGCAGAGCAAAACCCGCAGATGCGGTGAACAAGCAAAGCAGAGCAAAACCGCAAATGCGGTGAACAAGCAAAGCAGAACAAAACCACAGATGCGGTGAACAAGCAAAGCAGAACAAAACCGCAGATGCGGTGAACAAGCAAAGCAGAGCAAAACCCGCAGATGCGGTGAACAAGCAAAGCAGAGCAAAACCGCAGATGCGGTAGACAGGACAGGGGTCTGTTCACATGGAACAGACTGGAAAACACAAGAAGATAGCTGGAACACAGGAATTAGATACAGAGGCTGGTAAACAGATCAAGCAGAACCAGATACACACAAGGTACTTACAATGAAGTAGCGAGTGGACACAAAACTCACAAACAGAAGTACAGAGACAAACAAGTAGCAGACTAGGACACTGTTCAGACAGGATCTGAACCAGGAACAAGATACAGGAACGAGCATGGGAACTCAGCCCCCAGGGTGGCAGAAACTGACTAGAAGTCACAGGTACAGGTAGCGGCCCTGGGTACTCAGCCCCCAGAATGGCAGAAACAGACTAGAGTCAGGACAGGACCTGGCAACTCACAGTTGCACAGAACACACTGTAAGAAAGTGTTGCTCAGGCACCTCCTACTGGGTGGAGGGGGTTTAAGTATCCAGTGACTCACAGCAATAGGCTGGGGACGTATTAGGACTGCGCACACTGTAGCTTTAAGAATCAGAAAGAAACAGCGCCGACGCCCTAAGCCAGCAGACATGAGACATACAAACAGCAGGTACTGGAGCAAAGTGTGCAGCCTGGCCTGAAAGGTAAGATTGTGGTCTTGCATGGTGGGAGATGGTAAGCCATGCAAGCACGCCGCTAGGGATGTTACACTGGTGGTCCCAAACTTCTTCCATTTAAGGATTATGGAGGCCACTGTGCTCTTAGGAACCTTGAGTAATGCAGAAATTCTTTTATAACCTTGGCCAGATCTATGCCTTGCCACAATTCGGTCTCTGAGGTCCTTGGGCAGTTCCTTTGATCTCATGATTCTCATTTAGTCTGGCATGCACTGTGAGCTGTGTGTTATATAGACAGGTGTGTGCCTTTCCAAATCAAGTCCTATCAGTTTAATTAAACACTGCTGGACTCCAATGAAGGAGTAGAACCATCTTAATGAGGACCACAAGGAAATGGACAGCATGTGACTTAAATATGAGTGTCTGAGCAAAGGGTCTGAATACTTATGTGATATTTCAGTTTTTCTTTTTTAATAAATTTGCAAAAATGTCTACATTTCTGGGTTTTTTTCAGTCAAGATGGGTGAGACAAAAAATGAACTTTTTAGAATTTAGCAAATGGCTGCAATGAAACAAAGAGTTAAAAATTTAAAGGGGTCTGAATACTTTCCGTACCCACTGTATTGTATTCTCATGGCTGCTGTGCTGTAGGTATAGTGAGCGCAGTCGTGTGTGTGCAGAGGTCACTGTACAGTCGTGTCGTGTGTGTGCGAGTCATGAGCTCAGTTACATTCTCCATCTCACTAACCCAACACCATGAATTATGCATATGAATGAAACTGTTATACTGCAGGTTACGTATGCAAGTGGAGATACTTAAGCGCTGGGAAGCGAGGCTCGTGGAGCATGGTAGAAACATAACAAATACACAGCATTGCATTTACTACATCATAAAGTGAATATGTCATTAAAAGCAAATAATAAATAAATGCGCTTTGTGGAGCAAACAAGAGGAATCTGAAATTGTCCACGGATTTTTACTGAATTTTTACTGAAAGGGTCATTTCCAGTTGGTGTGATCACTGCAGTTAGACGCCATCAAGAGGGACATTGATGGCATATCCTAGTGATAGACCACGAATGTTCCTCATTAGACAATCCCTTTACTCTTGGGGCTGGTTTTGTGATACATAAACCTTGCATCGGCCTTCCTAAAAATGTTGAAGATAGCACTTAAAATGAAAGGTATATTCAGGATAATGGGTCCATGCGGAAAGCAAACAGTGTATTTGCATCACTACTAGGGAAACTTATAATATATGGTTTGTATTATGTGATATGTATTGTACGAAAATCAATTTAAAAATGGTAAAAATATGAAACACACTTGGCAGCTGCATCTTATGTGAAATTAATGCATTTTGCTTGGCTTAATTTTGTAAAAGTGTGGCATGTTTTACTGGTGTTTTTGAGGGGACTGAACCCTTTTGTAAAACAGGAATGTAGGATGGCATTGAATGGTGGCAGACTGGTTCTCCTCTCTGAGATGGCTGAAGGATGCATGTGTACACAGTTGGCACTTGAAGAACTTTTACTCACAAAAAGGCAACAAGCTTGATGGTTACAACAGTCTAATATGGCAATAGAGTTTGCTCTCGCATCAATTTCCTGACTCTTGCGACAGCCCAAAGACCCCTGTACAATCTGCTGGCATGTTCTTCAGAAGTTCCCCAATAGTCTCTGTGTCACAATCCGAGCAGAGCAGCAAACTCTCTGTGATGGTAACAACCCCTTTGTTGGTCAACACTTGATAGCAGCAATTTCCTGCAGTTCCTGACCCTTTCTTCCTGGCAACCTACCCTTCACTACCACTACATCACATTCCCTCACACACAGACATCAGTCTTCTAGCCATCTCTGGCATGACACTCCTGTTGACATCAGCTTCCATGCTCCTCTTTGGTAACCAGGTGGTATTTTCACTGCAATAGACTTAGAGATTACAATTTTGAAAATAGTCGTGGATTAAAGGAGTGGTCCACTACTTGCTTTATGGGTTGCAGGGCTCACATGACATAACATTGCACGAGCCCCAAGAGTCCTGGTGCCCACGTCGCGGGAACAGCACTGGCATCAGAGGATGTCTATAAGGTGATTTTACTGTACATGGGGAATATTGTAATTGAGAAAGGGTTGACCAAGTAGTGGTCATTGGTAATCCTTATACACCTTTCCAAAAACATCTTCCTTATTCCTTCAGATTATTGTTTCTGTATCATCTTAAAATAGGTAAAGAAATGTTAGTCCTGTTTAGGTAGAATCTAACCTGGCCGTCATTTTTTTGCTATTGGTTTGCCTCATTATATCCTGATGGGGGACCCCTTTATATAACTTCAGTATCCCTAATCGGAATTGCCCCTTCAAGGTGTTGTCTGGAACTTACAAATTGATGATTATCAATATGAGAATATTAAATTGCTGGGGGTCTGACACTTGGCACCCCCACCGATCAGCTGATGTCCGATCATAACAGTCGGATCCATGTAATGCTAGAACATATGTGTAAGATGGTGAAGGAGCATTTCAACCCTATCACAAGGTGCCAATGCAGTAATTCATCTGGGTAACACATATAAATATTACTTCGTCTTCAGGAAAATATTATTTTGTGACTCATTTTTATCTACTGATCCCTACTGATGCTCCTATACACACAAAAATAATTTCTGTATACCAGTGCTCTGTTCCCCTGTTCGCATTACACATACCAGTTACAGAGGTCCTGTCACTTGCAATAAATTTGTAATCTTTTTATTTTTACTTGTGTAAATGCCAATCTGGAGTTGTTTCTCTTTTGTTCTTGCACCTCTTTTATCCTGAGCTCCCTCTTCCCTATATGTAAATCTACACTTTTTAGCCAAGTGGGCATGGGTCTCAAACTGAGAGGATCAGTGTTTATTTCATTTAGCACCAAATTTTCTACTTTGGAGATGATGTGACCAGAGCACCTTCTTCAACATGCTAGCTGTGTCCCCTACATGGCTTTTTGCAAACATGACTTCTTTCTTTTAAAAATGGATTTTTTTTCTTGCCACTGCTACATAAAGGCCAGATTTGTGGAGTATACGACTAATAATTGTCCTGTGGACAAATTCTCCTATCTGACCTGTGAATCTCTGTAGTTCCTCCAAAGGTCCATGGGCCTCTTGGCTGCTTTTCTAATTAGTGCTCTTTATTTTTGCGATATCCATTTAAGTGAACGGCTATGTCTTGGTAGGCTTGCCGTTGTGCCAGATTCCTTCCATTTTTGGATGATAGATTGAACAGTGCCCCGTGAGATGTTCAGGGCTTGAGCTATTTTTTTTTTTACAACCTAACCCTGCTTTATTCTTCTCCACAACTTTATCCCTGACTAGTCTTGTGTGTTCCTTGGTTTTCAAGATGCTGTTTGAGCCGTAATTTTCTCATCAGATCTCTGAAGCCTTCACTGAACAGCTGTAGTTATACTGAGAATAAATTACACACAGGTGGACCCAATTTACTAATTATGTGACTAATTATGTGACTTCTTGAGGCACTCAGGATTTTATATAAGGCTGTGTGCCCACGTAGCATTTTTCAAGCGTATATGCTGCGGAATTTCCGCAGCGTAAACGCTTGAAAAACGCATGTATATCCGCACCCCATGGTCCCCAATGGGATTCCGCAAGTTCTATGCACATGCTGCGGATTTTTCCGCAGCGTTTATGCCGCGTTCAAAAATCTGCAGCATGTCATTTAATTTTGCGTTTCCGCAAGCGGAATTGCCTTTGTCCAATGCATAAAAAACGCAAGGCAATTCCGCATGTGGAAAACGCGTGATAAACGCGCAAAAAATGCGCGATAAACGCGTGCGGAATTCCGCATGCGTTTTTCCGGGAGAGGACTTGCATTTATGCAGCAGAAATTTTCTGCTTCATAAATGCAACGTGGGCACATAGCCTAAGGGGTATCAGACTACAGGGGGCTTAATACAAATGCACGTCACAATTTTTAGATCTATATTTTTAACCCCTTTACAACCCAAGGTGGTTTGCACATTAATGACGAGGCCAATTTTTCCAATTCTGACCACTGTCACTTTATGAGATTATTACTCTGGAACGCTTCAACGGATCCCCCTGATTCTGAGACTGTTTTTTCGTGACACATTGTACTTCATGATTGTGGTAAAATTTCTTTGATATCACTTGCATTTATTTGTGAAGAAAATGGAAATTTGGCGAAAATTTTGAAAATTTTGCAATTTTCAAAATTTGAATTTTTATGCCCTTAAATCAAAGAGATATGTCACACAAAATAGTTAATAAATAACATTTCCCACGTGTCTACTTTACATCAGCACAATTTTGGAACCCAAATTTTTTTTGTATTAGGGAGCTATAAGGGTTAAAAGTTGACCAGCGATTTCTCATTTTTCCAACAAAATTTACAAAACCATTTTTTTAGGGACCACATCACATTTGAAGTCACTTTGAGAGGTCTTTATGACAGAAAATACCCAAAAGTGACACCATTCTAAAAACTGCACCCCTCAAGGTGCTCAAAAACCACATTCAAGAACTTTATTAACCCTTCAGGTGCTTCACAGGAATTTTTGGAATGAGGAAGAAAAAAATGAACATTTAACTTTTTTCACAAAAATGTTACTTTAGACCCAATTTTTTTATTTTCGCAGGGGTAACAGGAAAAAATTTACCCCAAAATTTGTTGTGCAATTTCCCCTGGGCACGCAGATACTCCATATGTGGGGAAAAACCACTGTTTGGGCGCACGGCAGGGTTCGGAAGGGAAGGAGATCCATTTGACTTTTTGAATGTAAAATTTGCTTGAATAATGAGTGGACGCCATGTTGCATTTGGGGAGCCCCTGATGTGCCTAAACAGTGGAAACCACCCACAATTGACACCATTTTGGAAACTAGACCCCTCAGGGAACTTATCTAGATGTGTGGTGAGCACCTTGAACCTCCAGGTGCTTCACAGAAATTTATAACATGGCGTAAAAATAAAATGTTCACATTTTTCCCACAAAAATGTTTTTCAGCCTCCAATTTTGCATTTTCATAAGGGTAACAGAAGAAATTGTGTGGCACCCCAGGGGTCTGGTTTCCACAGTAATGCAATGTTATGTCTGAGAGCAGGTGGGAGGTCTCTTGGTCAGGAATCCTATGCATGCCACACCTCCTGCCCAGTCCTGGGAGGGGAAGGACTTCCCCTATATAAACCTGGGGCTGAGGCAGGGTTAGAGAGTTCAGAGGGAGAGTTCAGCCAGGAGGGCTGACAGGGAGCTGTGGCTCCGGCTGGGCCCAGCTCCTGGGCCATGCCAGAAGTAGAGACAGAGAAGAGAAGCAGCTATGGGAAGAAACAACAGGAGCTCTGTGGGAGCAGTGTTACAAGGAGTCAGGGGCTGGCAGCTGCAGAGCTCGCCCTGACTGAGAAGATTTCTTACCGGACCCGGAGTCCGAGGCTGTGGGGACTAACTCCTACCCAGCAGCAGAATCCGTCAGGCAGGGGATTTCAGGTCCTCTGGCCAAGAAACCCGAAGGCACGGTCACACGCATGGGACCAGCACCGCCGTCGTGGAGCGGAAGCTACTAGAAGGCCCCGAGTCACCGGCCATACGGGTGAGCACCACACGGTACACTCAGGGACGTGGGCTACTTATACCCGCCTCTAGCAAGGTAGCCAGAAGAGTACAGTTAGTTTGGGAGGCCTACAACTCCGCCTGGCCAGGGGAGATCCCATCTGCTCAAGGACTGACCAGGTCCCAATCGCTAGCCAGTAGTCCGGGAAGGTCTATCTTTGTCACCAGTAAAGACCCTGAACTACACCGTACCGTCTCCGAGTGGTTCCTGCTACCCCCATCATCCACGTCGGCTGCCCTGAGGCCATACCCCTCCCGTTGGGGGATATACCATCTACGCTGCACTATCCTACCACCGGCCTCAGCGGTCTGCCCTGCAGCGGCAGCTCCATAGCTGCATTCAACGGGTGGCGTAGTCGTACAACATCTACCACTAATACAGCGCCACTTAGTCTGACTCCCTGGGCACGGACCGGGTCACCGCCACGAGACTACAACCCTCAACAGATCCGGCTCCGGGTAAGCTCCCGCGTGCGCAACGCAGCGCGACACAGGCCCAGGGGCGCGTCAGCTTTTGGCGTAGTCGGCAGGATTTCGTGCCCGCAACCACCGGGTACTGCGTGCCTGAAAAAGACTGTTCAAACTTACCTGTGGTGAAGATTCCCGCCATCCGGCGCCATCTTCCGCTTCCTTCCCGCCATCGGTGGAGTTTTCCCGCCATCCGGCGCCATCTTCAGCCTTCTTCCCGCCATACGTGGAGTTTTCCCGCCATTGGACGCCATCTTGAGGACGCCGCGCGGGAAGAAGAGGGGCGTGGACTCCGAAAGCGCGCGAGAACTGAAGCCCCGCCTCACGTCCGGACGTTGCGTAAGGTCCTGGAAGGAGCCCAGCAGACGCCGACGTCACAGGAGCGCGACGGAAGGTCCTCAACCCTGACGATCCACTGCGGAGCCGCGGCCTACGGAAGAGGATCATCGCAAGGTAGGCCACGGTCCACTAGGGGGGAGAAGGATGTCGGATACGGAGGAGAGCTTCACCGCTTCAACCCCCGCCAGCGCCACCGCTGCTGCAGTCATGCCTTTCACCATGCCCTATATCCCGGGGGCAGCCTGGCTACCCCAGTACTCAGGGGAGTCACATACCCTGCATGACTTTAGAGAAAAGCTGGATAGCCTCTTCCAGGTGTACCCCCTCACAGAGGAGCAAAAAGTGAGCATCCTGGTGGCCCAATTAACCGGGGCAGCCCAAAGGGAGGTAAAGTCCTGGCCACCTGGGAGGAGGACTGTCGCAGAGATACTAACCCAGCTAACCGAGGAGGAGCTGCAGTACTACCAATACGAGGAAAGCCAAGAGGACCCGGACGGGTCTGAGGACTACCCTCAGGAGGGAGCACAAAGAGGACATAGCTACTGAAGGGAAGTAGCGTGAATAAAGAGCTGTACATAGTTACCCGTTAGGGTACAAGGACTGCTGCTAATTAAAATATGGTCCCCGTTGGGATTAGTGAATTGTTCCCCGTGTGTCCCTATCCCTTACCAGGCTGAGGACTGTGAGCAGCCATCCCCTATCCCTTACCAGGCTGAGGACTGTGAGCAGCCAATCCTTATCCCCACTGGCCGAGGACTGAGAGCGGCCATATCCTGTAAATAATTATGTGTTTCTAGTAATTTATAGGAGTCCTTGGTGGATTTACCGGGAATCCTTTGTACAGTTAGTGGAGCGTAACCCAGGATGGACTAAAAGACTGTTAAGGACTCGGGGCAGGACAGACCCCTACCTGGTTACGTCTCCCTGTTTTGGTGAAATGGACACCTTTGTTTCCTTCAAAGACTGCACCCGGTTGCGGACATGCCGTGACCACCTTTATGTGTTTTTCTTATTGTATTATTATTGTTATACCCTGTTATGTCTTTCTAAAAAAATATGTTTAGTCCCGGAGTACTAAATTTCACTAGGGGGGAATGTGGCACCCCAGGGGTCTGGTTTCCACAGTAATGCAATGTTATGTCTGAGAGCAGGTGGGAGGTCTCTTGGTCAGGAATCCTATGCATGCCACACCTCCTGCCCAGTCCTGGGAGGGGAAGGACTTCCCCTATATAAACCTGGGGCTGAGGCAGGGTTAGAGAGTTCAGAGGGAGAGTTCAGCCAGGAGGGCTGACAGGGAGCTGTGGCTCCGGCTGGGCCCAGCTCCTGGGCCATGCCAGAAGTAGAGACAGAGAAGAGAAGCAGCTATGGGAAGAAACAACAGGAGCTCTGTGGGAGCAGTGTTACAAGGAGTCAGGGGCTGGCAGCTGCAGAGCTCGCCCTGACTGAGAAGATTTCTTACCGGACCCGGAGTCCGAGGCTGTGGGGACTAACTCCTACCCAGCAGCAGAATCCGTCAGGCAGGGGATTTCAGGTCCTCTGGCCAAGAAACCCGAAGGCACGGTCACACGCATGGGACCAGCACCGCCGTCGTGGAGCGGAAGCTACTAGAAGGCCCCGAGTCACCGGCCATACGGGTGAGCACCACACGGTACACTCAGGGACGTGGGCTACTTATACCCGCCTCTAGCAAGGTAGCCAGAAGAGTACAGTTAGTTTGGGAGGCCTACAACTCCGCCTGGCCAGGGGAGATCCCATCTGCTCAAGGACTGACCAGGCCCCAATCGCTAGCCAGTACTCCGGGAGGGTCTATCTTTGTCACCAGTAAAGACCCTGAACTACACCGTACCGTCTCCGAGTGGTTCCTGCTACCCCCATCATCCACGTCGGCTGCCCTGAGGCCATACCCCTCCCGTTGGGGGTTATACCATCTACGCTGCACTATCCTACCACCGGCCTCAGCGGTCTGCCCTGCAGCGGCAGCTCCATAGCAGCATTCAACGAGTGGCGTAGTCGTACAACATCTACCACTAATACAGCGCCACTTAGTCTGACTCCCTGGGCACGGACCGGGTCACCGCCACGAGACTACAACCCTCAACAGATCCGGCTCCGGGTAAGCTCCCGCGTGCGCAACGCAGCGCGACACAGGCCCAGGGGCGCGTCAATTGCACCATGCAATTTGTTGTGCAATTTCTCCTGAGTAAGCAGATACCCCATATGTGGGGGAACACCACTGTTTGGGCATACAGCACATTTGACTTTTTGAATGTAAAATTTCCTTGAATAATTAGCGGATGTGCCCCTGATGTGCCTAAACAGTGGAAACCCCCCGCAAGTGACACCATTTTGGAAACTAGACCCCTCAGGGAACTTATCTAGATGTGTGGTGAGCACCCTGAACCCCCAAGTCCTTTACAGAAGTTTATAACATGGAGCCGTGAAAATAAAAAAATCAAACTTTTTCCACAAAAATTATGTTTTAGCCCCAATTTTTCTATTTTCACAAGGTAATAGGAGAAAATGGACCCCAAAAACTTTTATGCAATTTCTCCTGACTATGCCAATATCCCATATGTGGGGAAAATACAGTGTTTGGGCTCACGGCAGAGTTCAGAAGGGAAGGAGCGGACGCCATGTCGCGTTTGGAGAGCCCCTGATCTGCCTAAATAGTGGAAACCCCCCACAAGTGACATCATTTTGGAAACTACACCCCTCAAGGATTTTACCAAGGGGTACAGTGAACATTTTGAACCCAGAGGTACGACACAGAATTTGATAACATTAGGTCATCATATTGAATAAGTTGTCACTAGTCTTGAGCGCAAGTGCTCACTACTTGAGTTTGCATCGGGTACTCAGGTATGCACCATGTATCACGGGTGCTCGAGTGACATGCTCGAGTCCCCGCCTGCATGTTTCACCGTTATTAGACACCCAAAAAAAACATGCGGGGATCGCTTGTGCATGGCAGGCAATCGCTGTAAGTTTTTTTGGCCGCGAAGCATATGGGGCGGAGACTCGAGCACCCGCGATACTCAATGCATGCCCGAGCACCCGATGCAAACTCAAGTAGCGAGCACTTGCGCTCAACACTAGTTTCCATATCGTCATCTTTTTTTTTTCTTACTTTTGAAAAAAATCCCAACCCTAACCCTAGCCCAACCCTAACCCTAGCACAACCTTAACCCCAACCCCAACCCTAACCCTAGCACAACCCTAACCCAAGAGTTTATTTTTTACGCCGTTCCTTGTGCGGTATAAGTGATTAGACGACTTTATTCTTCGGGTCGGTGCGACTACAGAGATACCAGAATCATATGGGGTTTTTATGACTGACAGCTGTCACACACTAAAAGACGCATTTTTTTGTAAAATCTAGTTTTTGCATCGCCATATTTTGAGAGCTATAATTTCTCCATATTTTGGCCGACAGAGTCATGTGACGGCTTGTTTTTTGCGGGATGAGTTGCCGGTTTTTTTGACACCATTTTCAGGCACTTGACTTTTTTTGATCGCTTTCTATTCCGATTTTTGGGAGGCAGAATAAACAAAAACCAACAATTCAGGAATTGTTTTTTTTAAAACTTTTTTATTCTGTTCTGCATGTGGTAAAATTTATAAGGTAGCTTTATTCTTCAGGTCAGTACGTTTACAGCGGTACCACATTTATATCGTTTTTCTATGTTTTGGCGCTTTTACATAATAAAAGCAATTTTATAGAAAAAATTATTTTTTTGCATCGCTTTATTCTGAGAGCTATAACTTTTTTATTTTTCGGCTGATGGAGCTGTATGGCGGCTTATTTTTTGCGGGACGAGATGCCGTTTTCAGCGGTACCATTTTTATTTATATTCGTCTTTTTGATCGCATGTTATTCCATTTTTTGTTTGGCGGTATGATGATAAAGCATTGTTTTTTGCTTCGTTTTTTTTTTTTTTTTTTTACCATGTTCACTGAAGGGGTTAACTAGTGGGACAATTTTATAGGTCAGGTCGTTCCGGAAACCACGCTACCAAATATGTAGGTGTTATTCTATGCAGGCATAGAATAACACAAAATCTGAAGAGATACACATTTATACACATATCAATATGGGAGAGGGATAAACATTTGTGGCTGTAAATATTGGAACAGTTCATAGATAAGGAGTGTGAAAATTTTATTGTCCTGTGATTGAGATCTGGTCCATGGTTGTGATGCCCCCTCAAGGTCTGAGGAGCACATTCCTTAGTTGATATAGAACGACATAAATCCATGTGACACATTCATTCCTTGCAATCTGTTACCATCTTTTCAGTTAGCCATTAAAAGGTATCAACCACTGAGGACTCTCAAACCTAAATATTTTTCTATTTACTGGCTAACACGGTACAAAGATATAGATTTTCCTTTATACTTCACAAATACTTGCAACTATGCGTTGGTAAGTTACTAAGGTAATTGCTGCATGTATACAGTACACTGAGGCAAATGAACCCTAAAGCCCTTATAAACATTAGATTTAAGTTGCTTTAGCCCATCAATTCTGGCAGGACCAGCAGACTGTCTTAAGATATTTGGGGGCCTTCAAACTCTAGGATTGAGCACTTTGAATTCACATGCCTGATCCTTTTGTTCCCCCTGGGGAGAGGCTGATGCCAGAGGTCTTTGGCAGCTGCATGCTTCACTCCTCCAAAAAAAATACGTAAATAATAAACGTTCATATGTATGGGACAAGTCAGGTAAGAACACTGTCAGCAGAATCAAAGCTGTAGGATTATATTTGATTAAGTAAGATTTAATTACAGTGTTATATTAATGGTTGTTTGAAATGTTGCAGGAAAAAAAACACAAAGTGTATTTTTTTTCTACAGTTTTTTTTTCTTATTTTACTAATTCAGACTGCAAGCTCCTTCAGTATAGAGTTTTCTTACTTAGGTTGATGTCAATGGTATCAGGATTCAATCCTAGAAATACTTAAGTCCTAAGAAGCAGCTCCACCTGCTGAGCTATCTGAGCTGCTGAACAGCTCCTTTCCCAGTATCAGTTTCATGCTGCATGATCATTGCTAAATCTAAATGCAACACTTAAAATGGACATTTCTAGAGAGGAAGGTGTATAATAACTGTTATGTTCGACTCGGTAGTCACTGATATCTTTATTTAAAGACAAAGACCAATGATACAGGAAGGAATATTCCCTTCTCAGCAAGTGATGGCATTTCTCTATGATATTTATTTATTTTCTTGCTTATATAGCGCCATCATATACCAAAACTGCACCAAGCAGCCCACTAAGTGATTCATCACTGGAATCAGGGTCTCTTCCCCTTCATCATACTACTCTCAGATGGGATAGCAAAACTCTGATGACAGAATCCCTTTAAAGAAGCACTCCCATCAGAATTTTTATTCTCTTAATATATGGCAGTCATCATATTACATGGCACTGTGTACTCACAATTGCACATTTTGCACCCGCGATACCCAGTGCATACCCAAGCACCCGATACAAACTTGAGTGACGAGTACTTGAACACTACTGGTTATCAAAAATAGGGGGGACCCCAAGTCATTTTTTAAGATTATTTATTTATTAAAACCAGGCTAAAAATCCTTGCATAAACGCACTTACAACATATGTTTTTTTTTAACTTTGGATTAACCGCATCTAATGCATGTCTATGGGGAAATTCCACAAAGAAGAGTGAACGCTCCCGCAAGAGAAGTTGACATGCTGCGGCTCAGAAACCTGCACTGCATGTGAGTTTACTCAGCGTAAAAAAAAGAAGCATAGTGGGCACGAGATTTCTATTAATCCCATCCACTGTGATTGTACTGTACAGTGCAGCATTATGGACCCAAAAATATACGAATAGGAAACAACTAATTGACAGACAAAAGCAAGCCTTAAAACAGCTCCATCGATTGAAAAATAAAGTTATAAGCCTCAGAAATTTTTATTTTTTTTCAAATTTCAGAATTTTTTTTTAAACCACTATAATATAAGGTAATGAAGTGAGGCTTATGAGGGAGACCAAAAGCAGTAAAAAAAGATTTTTGGGGTATGTCAGAAGAAAAAGAAAATTCAAAGATGCTATAAGATTTTTACAGCATGAAAAGGGTGAAGTGGTCAAAATGATTTTGAGAAGGCCTAACGTTTAAATTGCTATTTTGCAGGCCAGTGAGCCTTACTTCTTTACCAGGAAAAATCTTTGAACAAATTATTAAACAGCATGTATGTAACTACTTGGATAAAAATACTGTAATTAACCAGAGCCAGCATGGGTTTGTAGCAAACAAGTCATGCCAGACTAATCTAATTTCCTTCTATGGTGGAATCACTGACTAGGTGGATCAGGGAAATGCGTTAGATGTAGTATATCTCGATTTCAGCACAGCATTTGATAAACTATCTCATGCTATTCTTATTGAAAAAAAGACCAAGTATGGGATTGACAAGGTTACGGTTAGGTGGATTCATAAGTAGCTCAATGATTGTATTCAAAGAGTGTTAATAAATGGTTGCACATCCAGTTGGCAGTGTTTCAAGTGGGGTACCACAAAGCTCTGTCCTGGCCCCAGTGTTGTTCAACATTTTTATAAATGATCTAGATAAGGGAACTGAAGAAAAACTGATCAGATTTGCAGACAATGCCAAGCTAGGAGGGAAACCTAACACTAGAGAAGAAGACAAAGAAAGGATTCAGAAGGATCTAGATAAGCTGGAACAATGGGCAGCGACTAACAGAATAGTATTTAACAGGGAGAAATGCAAGATTCTACATTTACAAGAAACATTAAAATTACATCTACAGAATGGGAAGAATAGAACTAAGTAACAGCACATGGGAAAAAGACTTGGGCATACTAATAGATGACAGACTGCACATGAGTCAACAGTGTGATGCAGCAGCAAAAAAGTTATACACAGTTCTGGGATGTATTAAGAGAAGCATAGTCTAGATTACGTGAAGTAATTATCCCCATCTACTCCTCCTTGGTCGGACCTCATCTGAAATACTGTGTACAGTTCTGTGCACCACATTTTAAAAAAGACATCGAAAAACTGGGGCAAATTCAGACAAGACCTGTGGTGCGTGTTTCAAGTCCGCAACATGTCAATTTTTCTTGCGAGTATGCTGAGTTTTCTGTGCAGATTTTTCCCATAGACTTGCATTAGATGTGGAAACATATCTAAAATGCATATAAGCCTCATTTGACTATATCAATAAAGTTTTGATAAAGCCAAATACCAGGAAGTGTCAAAAACAAAGCAGCTTTATTTAAAACATGATATACCAACAAGAGACAAAAAACGCACTCAAAAACGTAATGAAAAAACACAAGTAAGCTAATTTACATATTAAGTGCAGAAAATATGCAACATCAAAAACTCAACTAAAGCTCATCGTGGGAATGTAGCCTAAGGCCATGTTCACAAGTTCCGTATTTAGTGAGTATTTTGCATCAGTATTTGTAATCCAAAACCAGGAGTGGGTGATAAATACAGAAGTGGTGACGTGTTTCTATTATACTTTTCCTCTGACTGTTTCACTGCTGATTTTGGCTTACAAATACTGATGTAAAATACTGACTAAATTCTGAACGTGGCAGCAAAGTGGATGGGATTAATAGAAATCTCATGCCCACTGTGCTTCTTTTTTACTGAGTGTGAACTGACCTGCGGTGCATGTTTGAAATCCTCAACATGTCAATTTCTCTTGCATGTACGTTGAGTTTTATGTGCTGATTTTCCCCATAGAATTACAATAAATGTGGAAAATTCACATATAAGAAATGCACATGCATTTTTAGTGTATTTCTGCAGTGGAAATGCACTAAAAACGCATGTAACACACACATGAAATTTTACTACAGCCAAATGTCAAAAACAAAGCATCTTTATTTAAAACTTGATATGCCAAAAAGAAACAAACAAAAAAAAACTGTCAAAAACATGATAAAAATGTGTGTAAAAAACACACTAAAAAACACACTGAACAAAAAAACCAAGAAACTTAATTTACTTAATAGGTGCAGAAAATCTGCAACATCAAAAACGCACCAAATACTCAGAAACGGAAAACAGTGTAACCAAGTGACTTCTTCAGGTCCAGTAAGGCTCAGTTACTGACACCTACATGACCGCATGTACTCACTCTGTTCCCAGAAACAATTATGCACAACATTATCAACCAAGGCAACAAGCAAACACGAGGTTCAGACGTTCACTCTTGTGACTTTAATTAAAAAGATTTGGCAGATTTGTTTTCATTATTAATGATTTCAAAGCTGTAACACAGTTTGTGCAAATGAAAGCCAGTCACTGTATGATGAAAAGTTCTACAATTTTCTAATAAACTTTATATCTCAGTTACAAGATCTTGGCTTTCTGTCATTGAACAAGAAGCTAACTAGCCTATTACCTGGGGCTAATAATAATCCATCCTGGTAATTGGATGATTACACAGGAGAACAGTTGGTTACAGTTACAGTAGTCATCAGAGCTCTTTATTATAACTAGCCATGCATCTGATTGTTCATCACATGCAGGGTCGGACTGGGGCACCTGGACAACGGAGCTCCAGTGGGAACCGGGTCCTCGTGGGGCCCCAAGCAGGACGTAAAGGGGGCCCGCTAGTTTCAACTGAATGTGCGTGACGCACATTCAATTGAAATGTATTGCGGTGCAGAAACTGTGCACAGCAATAATTAACATGGCCGCTGGTGGATGACTTCAAAGCACCCGTCGCAAGCGGCGCATGACAGTGACGTCGCTGGCGTATGACCTCACTCGCATGGGTCGCCTGTGACACATGCACAGAACTTGAAGTCATCCGCCGGTGACCATTTCACCATGACTGCGCCGGACCTGAAGGAAGAGGACACGGCGCGGCACCGGGAGCGCAGGCAGGTAAGAAGAATATTTTTTTTTCTTCCTTTCAGTGGATGCGGCATGATGTGGGTGGCCCAGGAGAAGGGGAATATTGGGCTCAGGCAAAGGGGCATATGGGGCCCAGGAAAAGTGGCTAATGTGGCCCGGAAGAAGGGGCTTATGGCGCCCAGGAGAAGAGGTATATGGGGCCCAGGAGAAGGAGCTTATGGGGCCCAGAAAAGGGGCTTATGGGGCCCAGGAGAAGAGGCTTTTGGGGCCCAGGTGAAGGGTCATATGGGGTCCAGGAGAAGGGACATATGGGGCCCAGGAGAAGAGACATATGGGGCCCAGGAGAAGGGGCATAGAGGGCCCAGGGCAAGGGAAATAGGGGCCTAGTGGGCCCAGGACATATTTGCCAGGACAAGGGACATAGACAAGATGGGGGAACATGGGGCTCCTGAATGGTGGACATTGGGGCCTGGACAGGGAATATAGAGGCTCAAGATGGGGCAGCATAGGGCCCCAGGATGGGGGACATTATTAATTAAAGGGGCCAAGTTGAGGGACTTTATTACTGTATGGAGGCCAAAATGAGGAACATGCATTAGTTTATGGTGGCAAGTGGGGGACATAATTACTGTAGGGGCCAATTAGGGACATTATTACTTCTGTAATATAGTTTACTTGATAGAATACTGTTTTCCATGGGGGGGGCATAAGGGGGTTCCTGTTACTGTGTAGGGCGGCACTATGTCGTCGGGGAAAAGTGGGGAATGTACTCTAGAAGCGATCAACTGTTGACAACTGTGTGTTATTTTCTGCATAGATGAGTCCCGGCTGTAAGAAGTGATGGCGGTCTGTGCCAGATGAAGAAGAAAACCGAAGATGAAGGACTTCACCTAGAGATGTCACTGGTGAGTCAGTGTGTAACCTCTACACTGACACTATGCAGTATATACAGAGCTCCTGTGTATAATGTCACTGGTGATCACTGTATTACCTGTACACTATATATAGTATATACAGAGCTCCTGTGTAAAATGTCACTGGTGATCACTGTATTACTTGTACACTATATATACAGGGCTCCTGTGTATAATGTCACCGATAATCACTGTGGTACCTGTACACTGACACTATATACAGAGCTCCTGTGTATAATGTAACCAGTGGTAATAACAGTGTGGTTCGTATTGTGTTTTTTATTAATGATCAGTATTGTAATATTCTAGCACCATGTCATAATATTTGGTCCGGTCATGGTGTGGCGGTATTTATCCCTGTATGTGATGGTCATATGTGATCTTGTCATGGTGTGGCGGTATTTCTCCCTTGTATGTGGTATTATTCGGTCACTGTGTGATCTGGTCATGGTGTGATGGTATTTTTCCCTTTTATGTGGAATTATTTGGTCGCTATCGCTATATGTTGGTAACATCTGGTCTGGTCATGGTGTGGCGGTATTTCTCCCTTGTACAGTATGTGATATTATTCAGTCACTATGTGGTGGTAATATGTGGTCTAGTCACGGTGTGATGGTATTTCTTCATTGTATGTGGAATTTTTTGCTCTCTATATGCTGGTAAAATATGGTCTGGTCATGGTTTCGCAGTATTTCTCCCTTGTATTTGGTATTATTGGTCTTGGTATAGTGGATTGTGTTGTGTATGGCGGTCAATTGTTTTCTCTGATATTAATTAGGAGAAGATTCTTTATTTCTATTAGTGATTAAATACTTGGAACAAGATGCACTTACAGGGGTTCTCTGGTGAAAACAAGTAATCACCTCTCAACAGGATAAGTGATAATTTATTGATTGGGTGGGGGTCAGACTGCTGGAACCAGCACTGATCGGCAGAATGTGGAGTTTTTATCCCATTAAACTGGTGCGGCATGTGCGACTTGACCATTGATCCATTCATTCCCTCAGTGGCTGCGAGCGTTGCTCTTGTTTTTTTCTGGAAATCCCAAAGAGAATGAATGGAGCTACGGTCAGACATCCCACCTGCAGCTCCATTTTCAAATGGGGATAAAACTTCTCAATTCTTCTGATTGGTGCGATTTCCAATGGTCGGAACCAAACGATCAATAAGTTATCACCTATCCTGTGGAGCCCATGGATCGGTGTGGTTTAACCAAAGAACCCCTTTAATGTAAACTATTGTAATTGTACATCCCAGTTATGGTGGCGCACAGTAGATGTGCAGGAGCCGTCTGTGTTTTACAGTCCATGTTCCACTATAACGGGGATAACGGCTAACAGGTATTTGCATATAGCTGTAGGGTGGGCCCCTAAGGTCAATTTCTCCTGTGGGCCCCAGATACCGTAGTCCGACGTTGAACACATGACCATGGACAGATTGTTATTTATTGGTGTTAACCCATTGGTGTAACTGGGGGGAGGGGGCAGGCGTGGCATTTGCCCTGGGCGTAGCCAGCAGGGGGGCCTAATGGGGTGATCTGACCTGTCTCCAAGGCAGCTGCATTCTGCTCACAGCTCTCACACAGCTTAATGGACTAAATAATAAAAATGTTGCAGGTCTCAGAAAATGGCGACACAACCAAATTTTTTTTACCACTAAAATAAAAGAATATACAGGTGCATCTCACTAAATTAGAATATTAATTAATATTAATTTATTTCAGTTCCTCAATACAAAAAGTGAAATGCATGTTATATAGAGTCATTACAAACAGAGTGATCTATTTCAAGTGTTTATTTCCCTTCCTTCCCTTTCAAGACCTGTCGTTTGTCGAAACAAGATTTTCTGAGAACATATGGGATATCCCTGTACTCAGGAAAAATTGCACAACAAATTGTGTGGCCCTTTTTTTCCTGATACTGTTGTGAAAATGAAAAATTTGGGACTAAAACAACATCTTTTGGGAAAAACATTTTTCATTTTCACTGTCCAAGGTTATAAAATTCTTTGAAGCACCTGTGGGTTCAAGGTGTTTACTACACCTCTAGATAAGTTACTTGAGAGGAGTAGTTTCCATAATGGGGTCACTCGTGGGGTTTTCTACTGTTTAGGCACATCAGAGGGTCTGCAAACACAACATGGTATCCCCGATCTATTTCAGCCAATTTTGCACTCCAAAAGTCAAATGGTGCGCTTTTCCTTCCGAGCCCTGCCATACGCCCAAACAGTGAGAAATTGCACAACAAATTATAAGATCCATTTCTCCAGCTACCCTTGTGAAAATTAAAAATTTGGAGCTAAAGCAACATTGTTGTGGGAAAATGTTAAATATTATTTTTTTCCTTCCAGGTTGCTTTAATTCCTCTAAAGCATCTGGAGGGTTTATAAACTTTTTGAATGTGGTTTTGAGCATGTTGAGGGGTGCAGTTTTTAAAATGGTGTCACTTTTGGGTATTTTCTGTCATCTCAAAGTCACTTCAAACATGATGTGGTCGATAAAAAAATTGGTTTTGTAAATTTTGTTTGAAAAATGAGAAATTGCTGATAAACGTTTAACCCTTCTAACTTCCCTAACAAAAAAAAATTAGGATTCCTTCAAAAATGATGCTGATGCAAAGTAGACATGTGGTAAATGATATTTATTAACTATTTTGTGTGCTTTATCTGATTTAAGAAAAACAGAGTAGACCCAGCACCACATTGATTCTAACTGTATATATGTGCCAGTGTCCCAGAACAATGCAAAGGAGAACTATGAGGGAAATTGGGACTAGGGGGGCACCAAATATGCTAGATAATTAAATATAAAGACAATGTTGTACAGAATTATACAAAATTTTTATTGTTCCAAAGACATTCAACACCATGATAAAAAACATGATTAAAAAACATATACGACAAAGACACAGCAAAGAATAAAGACAAGAAAATCCCCCCAAAAGAAAGGGAAAATAGACATATCTATCCAATATAGTATGTAATAAATTTTGTGCAGAAACAATGCAATTCAATAAATACGATGCACAATTCCAATATCCCTGAAATAGGAATAAGATGGTTTAGATGAAATTATTAATAAAGTATCATAATAAAAATATACAGTTATATGAAAAAGTTTGGGCACCCCTATTAATCTTAAGCTTAATGTTTTCTTAAAATTGGTGTTTTTGCAACAGCTATTTCAGTTTGATATATGTAATAACTGTTGGACACAGTAATGTTTCTGCCTTGAAATGAGGTTTATTGTACTAACAGAAAATGTGCAATCTGCATTCAAACAAAATTTGACAGGTGCATAAGTATGGGCACCCTTATCATTTTCTTGTTTTAAATACTCCTACCTACTTTTTACTGACTTACTAAAGCACTTTTTTTGGTTTTGTAACCTCATTGAGCTTTGAACTTCATAGCCAGGTGTATGCAATCATGAGAAAAGCTACTTAAAGTGGCCACTTGCAAGTCGTTCTCCTGTTTGAATCTCCTCTGAAGAGTGGCATCATGGGCTCCTCAAAACAACTGTCAAATGATCTGAAAACAAAGATTATTCAACATAGTTGTTCAGGGGAAGGATACAAAAAGCTGTCTCAGAGATTTAACCTGTCAGTTTCCACTGTGAGGAACATAGTAAGGAAATGGAAGAACACAGGGACAGTTCTTGTTAAGGCCAGAAGTGGCAGGCCAAGAAAAACATCAGAAAGGCAGAGAAGAAGAATGGTGAGATCATTCAAGGACAATCCTCAGACCACCTCCAGAGAGCTGCAGCATCAACTTGCTGCAGATGGTGTCACTGTGCATCGGTCAACTATACAACGCACTTTGCACAAGGAGAAGCTGAATGGGAGAGTGAAGCGAAAGAAGCCGTTTCTGCAAGCTCGCCACAAACAGAGTCGGCTGAGGTATGCAAAAGCACATTTGGAGAAGCCAATTTCTTTTTGGAAGAAGGTCCTGTAGACTGATGAAACCAAGATTGAGTTGTTTGGTCATACAAAAAGGCGTTATGCATGGCGGCAAAAAAAACACAGCATTCCAAGAAAAACACTTGCTACCCACAGTAAAATTTGGTGGAGGTTCCATCATGCTTTGGGGCTGTGTGGCCAATGCCGGCACCGGGAATCTTGTTAAAGTTGAGGGACGCATGGATTCCACTCAGTATCAGCAGATTCTTGACAATAATGTTCAAGAATCAGTGATAAAGTTGAAGTTACGCGGGGGATGGATCTTTCAGCAAGACAATGATCCAAAACACCGCTCCAAATCTACTCAGGCATTCATGCAGAGGAACAATTACAATGTTCTAGAATGGCCATCCCAGTCCCCAGACCTGAATATCATTGAACATCTGTGGGATCATTTGAAGAGGGCTGTCCATGCTCGGCGACCATCAAACTTAACTGAACTGGAATTGTTTTGTAAAGAGGAATGGTCAAAAATACCTTCATCCAGGATCCAGGAACTCATTAAAAGCTACAGGAAGCGACTAGAGGCTGTTATTTTTGCAAAAGGAGGATCTACTAAATATTAATGTCACTTTTCTGGTGAGGTGCCCATACTTATGCACCTGTCAAATTTTGTTTGAATGCAGATTGCACATTTTCTGTTAGTACAATAAACCTCATTTCAAGGCAGAAACATTACTGTGTCCAACAGTTATCACATATATCAAACTGAAATAGCTGTTGCAAAAACACCAATTTTTATAAAACATTTAGCTTAAGATTAATAGGGGTGCCCTAACTTTTTCATATAACTGTATAAAGCTAAACTCAATCTTGATCCAATATAATACAAATTGTATCAACAGAGAAAAACCTCATATACTATGATAATATAGGGATTAGGAAAGTGTCAAAAATAAAGCTGCACAAAGAAAGAGGAAGGATATAAATAACCTACGCGTTACGCCAAGTGATTACGGCTTCATCAGGGGTATCTGATTTAAGGGCATAAATATTAAAAGTTTGAAAATCATGACATTTTCTAATTTTTTGTCTAATTTTTGATATTTTCATAAATAAACACAAATAATAACGACCAAAATTTACCACTTACATGAAGTACTATGTGTCACGAAAAAACAATTTCAGAATCACTGGGACGTGTGGAAGATTTCCAGTTATTACCACATAAAGTGACGCTGGTCAGAATTGTAAAATGAGGCTTGGTCAATAATGTACATAACGTACAAAGTGGCTTGGTCCTTAAGGGGTTAAATAGCCTGGCTTTATTATTAATGCTGCACAACTCACTTTCTAGACATAACATGGACATTTGTTGCTTACATTTACTGTATAGAGTATTACGGAGTGGCTTAGTTTTTCTCTGCACACATTCTTCTTTTAACATGTTTGTATTTTCTGTCCTTTTTGTAATATAATAAATGTATATACCGTATTTTTCGGACTATAAGACGCACCGGACCATAAGACGCACCTTAGGTTTAAGCAAAAAATGTAGTCATGATACACTGTTATGGGGGGGGGGGGTCTGTTGCTGACAGTGGTATTGGGGTAATGTCCCTCTATTCTGTTAATATCCTCCATCCTGGTATGTATGGCCCCTCTTTCTTGGTATACATGGCTCTCATCCCCATCCTGGTATACGTGGCCCTCATCCCCATCCTGGTATACATGGCCCTCATTCCCACCCTGGCATGCATGGCACCCCTTGATCCCCCATCCTGGCATGCATGGCACCCCTTGATCCCCCATCCTGGCATGCATGGAACCCCTTGATCCCCCATCTTGGTATGCATTGCACCTCTTGATCCTGGTATGCATGGCACCCCTTGATTCCCCCATCCTGGTATGCATGGCACCCTTGGATTCCACCATCCTTGTATACATGGGATCCCTTGATCCTGGTATACATGGCACCCCTTGATGCCCCCATCCTGGTATGCATAGCACCCATTGATCCTGATATGCATGGCAACCCTTGATTCCCCCATCCTGGTATGGATGGCACCCCTTGATCCTGTATGCATGGCACCCTTTGATTCCCCTATCCTGGTATGCATGGCACCCCTTGATTCCCCCATCCTGGTATGCATTTCACCCCTTGATCCTGGTATGCATGGCACCCCTTGATTTATCTATCCTGGTATGCATGCCACCCCTTGATCCTGGTATGCATGGCACCCCTTGATCCTGGTATGCATGGCACCCCTTTATTCCCCCATCCTGGTATGCATGGCACCCCTTGATTTCCCCATCCTGGTATGCATGGCACCCCTTGATCCTGGTATGCATGGCACCCCTTGATTCCCCCATCCTGGTACGCATGGCACCCCTTGATCCTGTATGCATGGCACCCTTTGATTCCCCCATCCTGGTATGCATGGCACCCCTTAATTCCCCCATCCTGGTATGCATGGCACCTCTTGATCCTGGTATGCATGGCACCCCTTGATTTCTCTATCCTGGTATGCATGGCACCCCTTGATCCTGGTATGCATGGTACCCCTTGATTCCCCCATCCTGGTATGCATGGCACACCTTGATTCCCCCATCTTGGTATGCTTGGCACCCCTTGATTCCTCCATCCTGGTATGCATGGCACCCCTTGATTCCACCATCCTGGTATGCATGGCACCCCTTGATCCTGGTATGCTTGGCACTCTCTGAGCCCCATCACGCTGCCTGCAAAAAAAATAAACAGTTATACTCACCTCCTCTCTCCTCCAGCGCTGCGTCCCGCTCTGCTGTCGACACTCTCACTGTGTGAGCCGTGCATGGCACACAGTGAAGTGATGTGCCGGAATAGTTACTGCTCCCCACACCAGGACTGTGTGCGTGGGGAGCAGTGACCATTTACTCTCTTCAATAGCGTGCACACTGTAGCCGCAGCGCGGCTCCTGCTGCCGCTCTGCGGTAAGTGTGCCCGCTATTAAAGACCATGAATATTCACTACAACCAATGCGGCAATTTTACTACTGGGCATATAATTTTAATTTTCTATAGGTTTTGATAAAGACACACTTACCTACAGAATTCTGCAATGACGTGCCATCCCATGTGGTTTGCACTTAGTGGTACCATCATTTGTATTACAACAGGACAATGACCCAATACACACCTCCAGTAAAGGCTATGTGACCAAAGAAGAGAGGGGTGGGGTGCTGTGTCAGATGATATGGCCATAACATTCACCCAACCTTAACCCAATAGAGAGGGTTTGGAGTGAGTTAAACTGTGGAGTGAAGGCAATGCAGCCAACAAGAGCTCAGCACCTCTGTAGCACCTCTGTTACCTTGTGGAGCAGGAAACTTGTACGAGACTTTTGTCTCGTCAGTCCGCAGAGTACTGTCCCAAAAGTCTTGGCGATCATCATGATGTTTTCTGGCAAAACTGAGACGAGCCTTTATGTTCTTTTTGCTCAGCAGTGGTTTTCGTCTTGGAACTCTTCCATGCATGTCATTTTTGCCCAGTCTCTTTCTTGTGGTGGAGTCACGAACACTGACCTTAACTGAGGCAAGTAAGGCCTGCAGTTGTTTGAATGTTGTTGTGGGGTCTTTTGTGACCTCTTGGATGAGTCGTCGCTGCACTCTTGGGGTAATTTTGGTTGGCCGGCCACTCCTGGGACGGTTCACCACTGTTTCATGTTTTCGCCATTTGTGGATAATGACTCTCACTGTGGTTCGCTGGAGTCCCAAAGCTTTAGAAATGGCTTTATAACCTTTTCCTGACTGATAGATCTCAATTACTTTATTTCTGATTTGTTCCTGAATTTCTTTGGATCTCAGCATGATGCCTAGCTTTTGAGGATCTTTTGGTCTACATCACTTTGTCAGGCAGATCCTATTTAAGTGATTTCTTGATTGAGAACAGGTGTGGAAGTAATCAGGCCTGTGTTTTACAAGGGAAATTGAACTCAGCTTCCCAAAGATGTGATAAACCACAGTTAATTTATGTTTTAATTGGGGGCAATCACTTTTTCACACAGGGTCCTGTAGGTTTGGATTTCTTCTTCCCTTAATAATAAAAACCTTCATTTAAAAACTGTATTTTGTGTTTACTTGTGTTATCTTTGTTTAATATTTAAATTTGTTTTGCGATCTTAAACATTTAGGTGTGACAAAGATGCAAAACAATAAGAAATCAGGAAGGGGGCAAACACTTTTTCACACCACTGTATGCTACCTTCTGATTTTGCTGCCTACAGTCTGAATCTACTATGTTCATATTCCAGTAGTATAAGGAAGACCATTGCATCTAAAGAGGTATATCCAAACTCTTGTTCGGCAATATATACTGTACATGTATATATATTGTCCTTGAGGGGAGATATGCATCGCTGAGGTTGGCAACTTCAGTGATGTAAAACCAGAAAAGCATGCTCCAGTACAAGTAGTGCTGAGAGGGTTAATTAGGTGTATCAGGGCTGTTTTTTTCGAGCAGTCATAAGAGATGGGGGGGATTGGCTGCTCACATATCCCCACCCCCAGGGCGTGTGTATAAAATGGAGATCAAGTGTCTCATTCAGTGTCTGTGGCTGGAGGTGTAGAGATCTCTAGAGTGTTTGTGCCAAAAAGATACTGACCGTGACCACGAGCGGGTGAACCCGCCATATTGTATTGGACTGTTTATGTTCTGTTTTTGTTACACTGTGCCGGACTAGGCTTTCTTTTGTTTATTTCTGGAAGTGCTGTTTATGCAGCCTAATAAACCTGCCTTGGACAATTTAAAGAGACAGTGTCCCGTGGCTACCTCTAAAGTGGCTAAGTGAGTACCGAACCCTACAATTGGTGCTAGAAGCACGGGCACGAATCCCAAGGGGCAGTGTGACTGCTATAAGAAACAGTTTATGTCCTGGATGAAGGCCTCCAGCCATCCAGGGACGTCCGGCAGCATGGAGGAGCTGATTAAGCAACTGGTGCAGGCTAACCTCCAGCAGCACCAACAGCAGCAGCAGCAGTGGCAACAGCGGCAGCAAGCATAGCAGCAGCAGTGGCAACAGCAGCAGCAGATGCAACAACTAGAGCACAAGCGGCAGATGGAGCTCCTGGCCGAGGTGATCCGTGGCAGGGCAACCGCCCCACCCCCTACTCCAGGTGATGACTCACACGTCAGGAAGATGTTAAGGAGAGCATTGAAAAAAATGACCCCGGGCGATGATGTCGAGGCGTTCCTGACGGTCTTTGAGAGGGTGGCGGAATGGGAGAAATTGCCTCCGGAGCAGTGGGTGGAGGTGCTGGCGCCATGTTGAAAAATTAGATTTTGGTGCGCTTGGGAGTGACTTCGGTGCAATCCTGGGTTGCCCAGGCAGATCCCCGCAATGCCGATGACTTGGTGGGGTAGGTGGAAAGGTACCAGGCGGTTGAGAGTTCCTAGGCGAAACAAGGGGTCATAGCGTCTCTATACTGGAGTTCCCAAAGGGGGACGGACACCCAAAAGATGGGAGCTAGAGCCACACCTGGGGGGCGTCCTAGAGCTCAGGAGGGGTCTGAGTTGCTGCCCAAGATCCCACCCCATAACGTAGTATGTTGGAGGTGTCATACCCCAGGTCACATAGCCGCCCGGTGCCCCATGACAACCGAACCAATGGACTGCAGCGCAGGACGGCGTTGCTCATATTTTGCATATCCTGCTTGCAGTGCTGTCCCTCAACCAGGCGAAGGACCGCAGGCTTGCCTCGTGTCAGTGAATGGTATGCAAGTGACTGCTCTGCTAGACTCGGGGAGTTTAGTAACCCTAGTGAGAGCCACAGTTCCTCATCAGCTGGTTCAGGGGAAAAAGGTCGGCATCCGTTGTATCCATGGGGACGCTAAGGACTACCCTGTGGCCCGAGTGGTCATTGACCCAAACTGTGGCGCCAAGTCCCATGAGGTCGGCGTAGTCAAGGACCTGTTGCATCCAGTTATAATAGGGCGGGACTTTGCCCTGTTTTGGGACTTGTGAAAGAATGGGAGGAAGCCGGGTTGTCTAGGCAACAACCAAGTCACCCCTGAGAAAACCTCATCACAGGCCACAGTCAACAGGTTTCCTTTTTGTGTGCTGGTTGGGGATGAGGATGAGGCAGCATACCTGGAGGCTAACATCCCTGAACTGGAGGTGTCAGGGGGAAACTTTGGAACTGCCCAGCTCAGGGACTTAACTCTAAAAGGGGCGTTTAATAATGTAATGGTTCTTAATGGTGTTGCTCAAGAGCCGGGTGTTGACACCCAATATCCGCACTTTGCCGTAAATGGGGAGTTACTATATCGGGTCACCAAGCTCAGAGGGGAAGTAATCGAGCAGTTACTAGTACCAGGGCCGTACAGACGCAGGGTGTTAGATATGGCCCATACACATGTCTTGGGTGGACATGTGGGAGTTAAAAAAACCCAGAAAAGGATCCTCCAGAGGTTCTACTGGCCCAGGTGTCACCGAGAGATAGTGAATTATTGCAGGTCGTGTCTCAACTGTCAGCTGACCTCCCAGGTGGCTCACTTCCGTAGCCCTTTAGTGCCTCTACCTGTCATAGAGATCCCATTTGAATGCATCGCTATGGATCTAGTGAGACCCCTGGTCGAGTCCGCCAGAGGACATCAGTACATCCTGGTGGTACTGGACTATGCTACGCAGTATCCGGAGGCCGTGCCCCTACGAAACTCCTCCAAGTGTATAGCCCGGGAGTTGGTCCATATCTTTTCCAGGACGGGGTTGCCTAAAGAGATTCTAACGGACGAAGGAACTCCGTTTATGTCAAAGGTGATGAGTGAGTTGTGCAAGATCCTGCAAATCACACAACTAAGGACCTCAGTTTACCAAACGCAGACAGATGGCTTGGTGGAGCGGTTCAATAAAACCTTGAAGGCCATGTTGAAGAAGGTCGTAGAGAAAGACGGCCTCGACTGGGACTGTCTACTACCGTACCTACTGTTCTCCATCAGAGAAGTCCCACAGGCCTCTACTGGATTCTCCCCTTTCGAGCTGTTATATGGCCGACACCCCCGTGGTGTTATGATAAGCTACAAGCACTAAGGAAAGACAGGAGATCTGTCCCTACAATAGAACTAAGCTAGATCCCTACGATGTAACGGGGAACCTGATCCTGCGATCAGACCCGCTAAAGTCCTCAGCTAGTCTGAACGAAGACCTATAGATGTGAGGGAGGGATCCCTACAAGAACTAGGGACTGGGAGAAAGATGGACACCTCCTAGCAGAAATTGTAGCCGTAAAAAGACAAACACACAACATAGAACATAAAGGTCAAAAAGACCTAGCTAAACTGACTGAGAAAGGTTACAAAGCACCTGGCTAGCTTAAGAGTAGAAATTACAATGAAGTCCAGCATGACCAGAAGGGCGGAGCAGGATTAAATAGGCAAAAAGGTCATGTGACCAGCAAAATAGAAAAAACCTAACAGGAGAGTTCTAACACGTGGACTCCTGGACGTAGCAAAGGAGACCTGGGAGGCTGAGTCTACACCCTACAGGAGCGTAATTGAATATGTGGCACAGATGCAAGAGAGGATTGCAGAAGTAATGCCCTTTGTGAAAGAACACCTCAAAGTGCAAAGAGGCACAGTCGAGGGTGTACAATAGGTCGGCGAGGGTGAGACACTTCAACCCTGGAGATCGGGTTCTTGTGCTGGTGCCTACAGTGGAGAGCAAATTCCTGGCCAAGTGGCAGGGTCCCTATGAAGTAGTGGAAAAGGTTGGTTATGTCAATTATAAAATTCACCAACCAGGGAGGAGAAAGCCCTACCAGGTGTACCACGTCAACTTAATCAAGCCATGGCGAGATAGGGAGCCTGTGGTAGCTCCGTGTTTGGTGACGACTATAGGAAACTGAATGAGGTCTCTATATTCGATTCAAATTCGATTCATACCCAATGCCCAGGGTAGATGAACTAATTGAAAGGCTAGGGCCGGCCAGGTACATTACCACCCGTGACCTCACAAAAGGGTATTGGCAGATCCCTATGGCCCAAGATGCCAAGGAGAAGACGGCCTTTTCAACTCCAGATGGGTGTTTTCAGTACACCAAGATGCCGTTTGGGTTGCAAGGAGCTCCAGCTACCTTCCAGAGAGCCATGAACCTGATCCTACCTCCCCATAAGAATTATGCAGCGGCCTACCTGGATGATATCATGATCTACAGTCAGGATTGGGGAAGCCATCTGAGTACAGTCCAGGCAATATTTGATGCTCTGCGAAAGGCGGGGTTTTCAGTCAACCCAAAGAAATGTGCCATGGGCTTGGAGGAAGCCAGATATTTGGGCTATGTCATTGGCAGAGGCGTGATAAAGCCCCAAATAAATAAAATCGAAGCGATCCAGGGTTGGCCACAACCTCTCTCAAAAAAACTGGTCAGAGCCTTCCTGGGCATGTTGGGCTACTACCGCCGGTTCATTCCTAACTTTGCCATGATAGCCGCCCCTCTGAAAGACCTCCTTAAAGGGACAAAGTCGGCTATGGCTAAGTGGTCTCCAGAAGCTGAGACGGCTTTCCAGGAGCTGAAGTAGGCTCTGTGTAAACAGCCAGTGCTGGTGGCGCCGGATTTCTCAAAGAAGTTTGTGGTCCAGATGGACGCGTCAGATGTTGGAATGGGGGCTGTCCTATCACAAGAGGTTAACGGGGAGGAGCACCCCATAATGTATTTAAGCCGGAAGCTGACATCTTGTAAGAAGAATTACTCCATAGTGGAGAAGGAATGTTTGGCCATCAAGTGGGCGTTGGACACCCTGAAATACTACCTCTCAGGCAGGAAGTTCAGGCTGGTGTCAGACCATGCCCCACTAAGGTGGATGAGAGAGAAGAAGGGGAACAATGCCCGAGTGACCAGGTGGTTCCTAGCCCTCCAGGAATTTAGCTTCCATGTAGCGCATAGGCCTGGGAAACTGCATGGCAATGCTGACACATTGTCGAGGGTCCACTGTATGTTAGCAGAAGGTGCCAAGCTCCCCGGATTTGGGCAGAGGGGGGGCGTATGTAAAATAGCCACCGGACATGTCCTTGAAGGGAGATATGTATCGCTGAGGTTGGCAACTTCAGTGATGTAAAACCAGAAAAGCATGCTCCAGCACAAGTAGTGCTGAGAGGGTTAATTAGGTGTATCAGTGCTGTTTTTTTCGAGTAGTCATAAGAGATGGGGGGATTGGCTGCTCACATATCCCCACCCCCAGAGCGTGTGTATAAAATGGAGACCTAGTGTCTTATTCAGTGTCTGTGGCTGGAGGTGTGGAGACCTCCAGAGTGTTTGTGCCAAAAAGATAGTGACCGTGACCGGGTGAACCCGCCATATTGTATTGGACTGTTTATTTTCTGGTTTTGATACACTGTGCTGGACAAGGCTTTCTTTTGTTTACTTCTGGAAGTGCGGTTTATGCAGCATAATAAACCTGCCTTGGACATTTTAAAGAGACAGTGTCCTGTGCGTACCTCTAACGCGGCTAAGTGAGTACCGAACCCTACAATATATGTATATACAGTTATGTGCAAAATAATAGCAGTGTATTTAAAACAAATTAGAAAAAGCTCAATACTCATAATAACATTTATTTCCGTATACACAAAGGCACAGTACATTCAATTCCAAATGAAAACATGAACAAAATATAAATTTTTAAACTGAAAATGAAGAAAAAGGAATAATAGGCTGCTCAAAAAAATAGCAGTCTGCCTTTTTATTTACAAACTCGAATATTTACAGTATAACGTGAAATTTGTTTACAGACTTGGCTTTTTTGTTAATCACGGATCTAATATTTGCTTGTCTAACCTTTATTTCTGATAACTGCTTTATATCTGTGTGGCATGGAGTCAACTCACATCTGACACCTGTGAACAGATATTCTAGTCCAAGCTGACTGGACTAAATTCCACAGTTCTTTTGCATTGTTAGGTTTTGTATCAAAAAGATGATTTTTTATGTTAATCCACAAATTCTCAATCAGATTGATGTCTGGGGATTGGGTTGGCCACTTCATAACATCAATCTTGTTGGTCTGGAACCAGGATGTTGCCCACTTGCTGGTGTGTTTGGGGTCATTGTCCTTCTGAAAAACCCATTTCAAGGGCATTTCTTCTTCAGCATAAGGCAGCATGACCTCTTCCAGTATTTTGATATATTCAAACTGGTCCATGGTGCCTGGTATGCGATAAATGGGCCCAACTCCATAGTATGAGAAACATCTCCAAACCATTATGCTTGCGTCTCCAGGTTTTGCAGTCTTCACAGTGTTCTGTTGCTTGAATACAGTGTTTATGGGTTGTCTCACAAACTGTCTGCGGCCTTTAGACCCACTAAGAACAGTCTTGCTCTCATCTGTCCTTAGAATGTTATTCCTCTTCTCTTTAGGCCAGTCAAGGTGTTCTTTGGCAAACTGTAACCTTTTCAACACGTCTTTTTTCAGCAATGGTACTTTACAAGGGTTTCTTGTAAATAGTTTGGTTTATCATAGGCGTCTTCTGATGGTTGCAGGACTCACAGGTTACTGAAGTTCTTCTTTGATGTCCTTGGATTTGATCATTGGATACTTCTTTGCCATTCTTGTGAATCTGTGACCTACAGTATGTGGATGGTAGTATTTATTTTCCTACTACGTGTTTCAGGTCCTTGTATTTAACGCAAAAATTACTTTTTACACTTTGATGATTGCCCCACATACCCCCGGATTCAGTCATAACTTTTCAGACACGGTCAATCAACTGTGTTTTGAAATTCTCCACGCCCATCGTATTAGCATTCCTTCCAGTCACTGCTCCCTACATCACCGCAATCTCCCAGTAGATACCGCGCTTGCGCAATGACGCTCAGCTTCATATCCTATGTGCACATGCTCCAGAGCCGCTGAGTGTCAGTGGCCACATGACAGTTTGTGAGCACGCACACCATGCACGCCTGTCTTCCTTGCTGACGTGGTGTGAGTGTTGTGCTTGACAGCTCAGCCATCCTATCTGGCTGGGTCTGTGGGATCTCCTCCGGGTGTCATCTACCCTGGGTAATTGCAGGGCTATTTAGAACTCTGACAACTACCAGATCTTTGACAACTGTAGTTCTGCCCAAATGGTGTGTGTTTGTCTGCTCTGTGCACTGAGTTATATCCTGATCTCTGTTGATGACCGTGGAATTACCTTTTGACCATCCGTTTGACTTACCTCTGTTTCTTGATCTGCTACTGTCCTGATACTCTGACCTTGGACTGTTTTCTGGCTACTCTTTTGTCTTTTCCCTCTGTCTATCTCGAGCCCTCTGGTGCTGAGTCTGGACCTCTTGACTACACTGCCCCATGGTAAGTCCGTGTGTAGTGACTTGCGTCACATTGAGTAGTGATTAGCGATATATCACTTTGGCCCAAATACCTTTTTTTTTCTCTGACCAGTATAGAACCAATTTGCACATTTTGCGATCAGTTGACGAACCTGTCCCAGGTGGTTCACGAACTGACCAGGGAGCACCAGAAATTAGAAGCCTCAGTCTCTGCTGCAGGGTCAGTTTTCCAGTGTGATGGGTGCTGCTTAGAACCTTACGCTGCCGACAGTAGCTATGATGGCTGTACATTCTGATGTACAGTTAATCTCTCCCGAACCAGCAGCAGCTCTCCCTGATAAATTTTCAGGGTAGAAAGATCAGTTCCGGATGTTCAGGAAGAGCTGTAGGTTATTTTTTATCCTGCGACCCTGGTCTTCAGGAGATGATTCCCAGCGAGTGTGAATCATCATGTCACTACTGCAAGGATGCCTTCAGACTTGGGCATTGCCTTTGTCCCCACAAGCCCCTGAACGGTCTTCGGTTAACACCTCTTTTGATGCGTTAGGGTTAATCTATGACGAACCTGAAAGGATCCAGGTCGGGGAGGGAAAGATTATGACTCTGACACAGTGGGGCAACAACACTGAGGATTATTATGCAGAGTTCCAGCAATGGTCCATGGAAGTGCTGTGGAATGATGCAGCTCTCAGGTGCCAGTTCCACAGAGGCCTCTCTGATACTTTCAAGGATGCTCTGGTTCCACATACTCCACCCTGTTCCTTGGAGGAGGCCATGACCCAGGCTATTCAGCTGGATCACAGAAATCGGGAGAGGTGTGATAAATGACAGGATGTTCTGTCATTCCCCCCAATCCTGTCCACTTACCGGAGGCGAAACCGATGGAGGTTGAGGCTGTCAGTCAGCTTTCAGGTCGTTGAGAGGGAGGAGACGGCGCAATCTCGGGCTCTGTCTTTACTGTGATCGTGTCAGGCATTTTCTTCGAGCGCGTTACACCCGCAATCAAGCAAGCCGGCGGGAAACGCCTAAGTCTGGGAGATTGTCAAGGAGGTCACCCAGATTTCCAGGTACCTTTTTACTCCTCCGTTACTACACCGTTACTCCAGAACCTTGTCCAGCTGGCAAAGGTGGAGTGCACACTGAGACTGGGAACAATTCACTCTGAGTCCATCTCCTGCTATGTTTTGGACAAGTTACCTGTTTGGTTGGTATTGGGGTTTCCATGGCTGCGTATGCACAATCCTGTTATCGACTGGTGTCTGCAGGATGTTTTTATGTGGAGTCCTGATTGTCATAAGAAATGTCATAAATCTGCAGGGGTACCCAAAAGACTTTAGAGATGTATTCTCAGAAAATGCTAATACATTCCACCGACTCCTGTTGGCAGCTATTCTTCCTGTCTTCCTATATATGTTTGGAGCCTGGACACACACGATGTAAGGACTATGAGCATACACGCTCAAAACACGTACACCTGTGTTCCCTGGTGTTATGATCTGCTACAAGCACTAAGGAAAGAAAGGAGATCTGTCCCTACAATAGAACTAAGCTATATCCCTACGAGGTAACGGGGAACCTGATCCTGCGATCAGACCCGCTAAAGTCCTCGGCTAGTCTGTACGAAGACCTATAGATGCAAGGGAGGGATCCCTACAAGAACTAGGGACTGGGATAAAGTTGGACACCTCCTAGCAGAAATTGTAGCAGTAAAAGACAAACACACAACATAGAACATAAAGGTCCGAAGACCTAGCTAAACAGACTGAGAAAGGTAACTAAGCACCAAGCTAGCTTAAGAGTAGAAATTACAATGAAGTCCAGCAAGGCAAGGAGGGCGAAGCAGGACTAAATAGGCAAAAAAGGTCATGTGACCAGCAAGATAGAAAAAACCTAACAGGAGAGTTCTAACAGTACCCCCTCTTCTATGAGGATCCTCCGGATCCCCTAGGCCCAGGCTTATCAGGAAACCTCTTGTGAAACGCTCTGACAAGTCTGGAAGCAGAAACATCATCCGCCCTCACCCATGAGTTATCCTCGGGTCCGAAACCCTTCCAAGCGATGAGATACTGCAAACTCCCTCTATACCGTCTAGAATTTAGGATGCAGGAAATTTCGTATTCCCCGTCCTCCACCACCGGAGGGACAGTGGCAGAGGCGTCACCATCCGACACATAAGCTCTTTTCAACAGAGAAACATGAAACACCAGATTAATCTTCCAGGAGGTAGGAACCTCCAACCTAACAGCAGATTGGTTAACTAACTGAAGCACCTTATAGGGCCCTACAAACTTGGGACCCAATTTTTTAGAAGGAATCCTCAACCGCAGATTCCTAGAGGACAACCAAACCATGTCACCAATAGCAAACAAAACCTCTTGCCGTTTCCTATCAAAGTACCTCTTAGATTTTTTGTTAACCTCCTGAAGATTACCACGCACATCCGTCCAAACTCTCTCCAAATCACCGGAAAAACTCTCCTCCTCAGGCACAGCCGATACCAATTTGGAGAATGACCCAAAAGACGGATGTCTCCCAGAACAACAAAAAAAAGTCGAACACCCAGCAGACGAGGATATATGGTTGTTAAGAGCAAACTCAGCAAGTGGCAGAAGCTCAGACCACCCCTCCTGATTGTCTGCCACAAAACAACGCAAGAACTGCTCAACATCCTGATTCTTCCTTTCTGTCTGGCCATTAGACTCAGGATGATATCCGGATGAAAACGACAAATGAACTCCCAGCCTGTCACAAAAAGCACGCCAAAAACGAGCCACGAACTGAGGTCCCCTGTCCGAAACAATATCAGTAGGAACGCCATGTAGTCTGACAATTTCCTTGACAAAAACCTTAGCGAGTGTCTTAGCGCAAGGCAGTTTGATGAAAGGAACCAAGTGACACATCTTGCTAAAACGGTCCACGACCACCCAGATGACCGTGAAACCCTCAGAGGGGGAAAGGTCAGTAATAAAGTCCCTAGCCAGATGTGTCCAAGGTGCACTAGGAACCTCCAGAGGGCAAAGCAACCCCGCTGCAGGAGTATGTGAAGACTTAGATCTAGCACACACCGTACATTGACGCACCCACTTAATGACTTCCTTCTGCCATCCAGGCCACCAAAAACTGCGACCCACAAGTCTCTTGGTCTCAGAAATTCCTGGATGACCTGCCAACCGAGACTCATGACACTCGACAAACAAATCTCTCCTAAAGGTCCTAGGCACAAACAACCTCCCATGGGGAGTGTTAGATGGGGCATTCTCCTGTGCTTTAAGAATCTCATCTTCCAAAACGGAGTCCAAAGCAGCAATCACAACATCTTCTTGTAAAATGCTCTCCTCCTCCTCAGCACCGACCATGGGAGAAAAGCTGCGAGTCAAAGCATCAGCTTTAACATTCTTGGTGCCCGGGATGTAAGTAACGGAAAAATTAAACCGCGAGAAAAAAAGTGCCCACCTAGCCTGACGGGCATTCAAGCGCTTGGCAGCATCAAGATAGATCAGATTTTTATGATCAGTGAAAACCTGAATGGGAAATTCAGCACCTTCCAAGAGATGACGCCAGTGTTCAAATGCGAGTTTAATAGCCAGCAATTCCCGATTACCAATATTGTAATTAAGTTCAGTCTCTGAAAATTTTTTTGAAAAAAAAGCACAGGGATGTACTCCATCCTTGTTTTTCTGAGACAACACCGCACCGACCCCCACTGAAGAAGCATCAACCTCAACCAAAAACGGCTTAGTCACATCAGGCTGCATAAGGATGGGAGCAGAGCTGAACCTCTCCTTTAGAAACACAAAAGCTTCAATGGCCTCAGTAGTCCACTGAACCGCATTAGCACCTTTCCTGGTGAGATCGGTCAGTGGTTTGACAATAATAGAAATTTTTTTAATGAATTTTCTGTAATAATTGGCAAAACCCCAAAACCTCTGTATCCATTTTAATCCAATAGGCCTAGGCCATTCCTGCACAGCTTGAACTTTCACCGGGTCCATCTCAAAGCCCTCGCTGGAGATAATGTAGCCCAAAAAACTAATTCTCTGTATAGCGAACTCACATTTCTCCAGCTTAGCAAAAAGCGAATTGTCAATTAATAACTGTAATACCTCACGTACGCCCCACCAATGAGACTCCAGATCCGGTGAATAAATCAAAATGTCATCCAAATACACAACCACATTTTTGCCTATCAAAGGTCTAAGGATGTCATTAATAAGATTCTGAAAAAATGCTGGAGCATTGGTAAGACCAAAAGGCATCACCAGATTCTCAAAATGACCCACAGGAGTGTTAAAAGCAGTCTTCCATTCATCACCATCCTTCATGCGCAACAAATTGTATGCCCCCCTGAGATCAATTTTAGAGAACCACTTGGCCCCCACTAACTGGTTAAACAAATCAGGAATCAATGGCAGTGGGTAAGGATTGCGTACAGTAATTTTATTAATCTCACGAAAATCCAGACAAGGACGTAAACCGCCGTCCTTTTTTTTAACAAAAAAAAAATCCAACAGCCACAGGAGACTTTGAAGGCCTAATGTGACCAGCGGCCAAGCTTGTCTGTATGTATTCCTCCAAAGCCTTTCTCTCAGGAATAGTAAGATTAAATAAACGACTTTTAGGAAGAGTCGATCCAGGGACAAATTCAATGGTACAATCATAGTCTCTATGGTGAGGCAAAATTTGTGACTCCTCCTCAGAAAAAACTCTCCAAAAATCCTGAATAGGTACAGGTAATTCCCCTTTTTCCACCGCAGCAATACGTCCGTTACAACACTTGTCATAACACTTAGGGCTCCAGGACTTAATTTCATTGGTAGACCAATCCAGTACAGGATTGTGCAATTTTAACCAGGGCAGTCCCAAAACTACTGGAGAAGGCAAATTATTTAATACTACCAAATCCAAATTCTCTTGGTGAACACCATTAATAGTGAGGGAAAATTCACAGACCTTGTGAGTAACACTCTTCAAGGGAGAGCCATCGACAGAAACCACAGCAATAGGGGATGACAAAGGTTTGGGTTTTAACTTAAGTTTTTCCCAGAATCCCCCATCAATCACATTCAGAGTAGAACCACAATCCACAAATACCCGAAATTCAATTAATTCTTCCTGAGCAGCAGTAGTAGCAGAAATAAATACACCCTTAGTGTTTAAACAGGCAATACGGGCGTAACTGACCTTTTTTTTTTCTTTGTTCATACGAAGCACACAGTTCTTAATAAAATGGTCAGATTTCCCGCAATAAAAGCACAAACCTTCAGAAGACCTGCGGTCTTTTTCCTGAGAGCGGGGTGCCATCTCCCCAATCTCTATCGGCTCTCCAATGTCAGTACAGACCCTCTCAAGACTCAGAGCTGACATGGCAGAGGATTTACTCTCATTAACCCTTGCACGCAGTCTCCTGTCCACCCGTATAGCTAATTGCATTGCCTCCTGCAAGTTTCCAGGTGTGGGATAAGCAATCAGCAAATCCTTAACCCTTTCACGTAGCCCCGCAAGAAACAAACTTTTCAAAGCTGAATCGTTCCACCCCACCTGGGCAGACCACTGACGGAAGTGAGAACAATATTTTTCCACATTACCTGATCCCTGCCTCAAACGTCTCAATTCAGTCTCAGCTGATGAGACACGATCAGGATCATCATACAACAAACCCAAAGCAGAAAAAAAAACTATCCACTGATCTAAAGCATGGATCACTAGGTTGGAGAGAAAAGGCCCATCCCTGAGGTTCTTTGCGCAAAAGTGACATTATGAACCCTATGCGCTGTGATTCATCACCAGAGGATCTGGGTCTCAAACGAAAATACAACAAACAAGCATTTTTAAAGGAAAAAAATTCCTGTTGATCACCAAAAAATAAATCAGGCAAACGTACCTTTGGCTCCACAAAATGTGCTCCAGAACAGCTACTCACGTGTTGTTGGAGCTCGGCAACCTCCAGAGAGAGTCCCTGCAGGCGTTGAGCCAAATCCTGAACCGACACCATGATGGAAACTGGAAGTCTTTCCTTAGAGATATTTTTGGCTGGACTTACTGTTATGATCTGCTACAAGCACTAAGGAAAGAAAGGAGATCTGTCCCTACATTAGAACTAAGCTAGATCCCTACGATGTAATGGGGAACCTGATCCTGCGATCAGACCCGCTAAAGTCCTCGGCTAGTCTGTACGAAGACCTATAGATGCAAGGGAGGGATCCCTACAAGAACTAGGGACTGGGATAAAGTTGGACACCTCCTAGCAGAAATTGTAGCAGTAAAAGACAAACACACAACATAGAACATAAAGGTCCGAAGACCTAGCTGTCACGGGTGTGTCGCCACGAAGATCGTCACGATTACACAGCCTGACTTCTCGCAGCTGACTTTTTGGTGCTTTGTGTTTTCGGCAGTGAGGGAGTTCATTCTCTCTCTCTCTGTGCTAGACGAGGTCCAGCCTCGCCCAGCTGCAATCAATGCTGCTGTAGTGAGTCTCCTTCAAATGCCTGCTGGTCTGTTTGGGAAGTGTCGGTGAAAGCATTTCATACAGACTTACAGAGCGGATCGTGGTATTTGGAGTTTCTGAGATAAGTGTTTTTGGAGTGTTTTTTCCCTTCCTCGCTTTATCATTTATCTCCTTTCCCGTTGGTGTTCCCTCTGTTGTAGTTGTGTAGTTTTTGTATGCAAGGTGGTTTTGGTTTTTCCCTTGTACTGTCTCGTTCGTCTAAGTACTGTGTGTGGGCATATTATTACTTGTCCTCTTTTGTTGTGATCGGGGTCCTTCTCAGGACTAGATTACTTAGGTGCAGGGATCCTCAGGAGGTAGGGGTTACGCTGGCGGCCTGGACCTCTGTACCTTTAACAGTACCTCCAGGTTGAGGGATTAGTCAGGGCCCCAGCTTAGGGTCAGCTTAGGCCCCCTACCTCCAGTATACAGAGACAGCGTGACACTAGCTAAACAGACTGAGAAAGGTAACTAAGCACCAAGCTAGCTTAAGAGTAGAAATTACAATGAAGTCCAGCAAGGCCAGGAGGGCGGAGCAGGACTAAATAGGCAAAAAAGGTCATGTGACCAGCAAGATAGAAAAAACCTAACAGGAGCGTTCTAACACCTGGTGTCCGGTTTTCAGCCACCTTTTTATTGTTTCGTGTTTTAATGTCGCAATAAAAGTCATGTTTTCACCCCTTCCCGGTATGCGACATACATTTTCTGCTCTGCGGGAGCTATGTTTCCATAAAGAGCAGTATATGTATGGCGCAGTGATCGGATGAGCTCACGCTGTGCGCCACCGCTATCACATGCGGGTGTCAGCACCATGTGAGAGCTGACACCCCGCAGCAACGCCCACAATCAGTGCTAGCACCGATCACTGGCGTTTATCCCCTCTGATGCCGCTGTCAATAGTGACAGCGACATCACGGGCATCTCAGAGGGAGTGGGCTCCCTCTGTGATTCCATCAACACAACGTGATTGCGTTGTGTTGAGGGTCTCCATAGTTACCTCCGATCCCAAGAAGGCCACGGGGTCCTTCAGGGTACTGCAGGAAGATGGCCACTCAGCGCCTGCTCAGAGAGCAGGAGCTGAGATGCCTCCTTCCTGCCTGTCAGACGCTGCTCTGATGCCCTGCAGTGCAGATGCATTGCAGAGCATCAGATCAGCGATCTGAGAGTTTGAAAATTATGTCCCATCCTAGGGCAATGTAAAGAAATAAAAAAAACAGTTAGTAAAAATTATAAAAATATTTAAAAAAAATCACAAAATAAATAAAAAAAAAGAAAAAATATTAATCCAATAAATATATTTATCTGTGTAAAAACAATGGTGTCAATATGATCACTGCATCCCTAGATGAATTCATTGAGAGGTGTAGTTTGTAAAATGGGGTCACTTATGGGGGGTTCGGCTGATCTGGCACCTCAGGGGCTCTACCAATGTGACATGGCACCCTCAAACCTGTCCAGCAAAATGTGAACTCCAATACGGCACTTCTTTCCTTCTGAGCTTTGCACTATGCCTCAAAAGTAGTTTTCAACCACATATGGGGTATCTGCGTACTCAAGAGAAATTGCACAACAAATGTCGGGGTCCATTTTCTCCTGTTACCCTTGAGAAAATGCAAAATTTTGAGCTAAAAAACATTCTTGCGGGAAAAATGTGTTTGTTTGATTTTTTATTTTCACGGCTCAATGTTATAAACTTCTGTGAAGCACCTGGGGGTTCAAAGTGCTCACTACACATCTAGATAAGTTCCCTGAGGGGTCTAGTTTCCAAAATGGTGACACTTGTGGGGGATTTCCACTGTTTAGGCACATCAGCTGCCCTCCAAACGCGACATGGCGTCCGTTAATTATGCCAGCAAATTTTACATTCAAAAAGTCAAATGGCGCTTATTCCCTTCCAAGCCCTGCCATGCGCCCAAACAGTGGTTTTGCCCCACATATTGGGTATTGCTGTGCTCAGAAGACGTTGGACAACAAATTTTGGGGTCCCCTTTCTCCTGTTATCCTTGTCAAAGTAAAAAAAATTGGGTCTAAAGTCAAATTTTTGTGAAAAAAAGTTAAATGTTTATTTTTTTCCTTCCACATTCCATTAATTCCTGTGAAGCACTTGAAGGGTTAATAAAGTTCTTGAATGTGGTTTTGAGCACCTTGAGGGGTGCAGTTTTTAGAATGGTGTCACTTTTGGGTATTTTCTGTCATATAGACCCCTCAAAGTCACTTAAAATGTGATGTGGTCTCTAAAAAATGATTTTGTAAATTTTGTTTGAAAAATCATAAATTGCTGGTCAACTTTTAACCCTTATAACCTTCTAACAAAAAAAAATTATGTTTCCAAAATTGTGCTGATGTAAAGTAGACATGTGGGGAAATGTTATTTATGAACTATTTTGTATGACATGACTCTGATTTAAGGGCATAAAGATTAAAAGTTTGAAAATTGCAAAATTTTCACAATTTTCGCCAAATTTGTGATTTTTTTCACACATAAACTTAAGTCATATTAAAGAGATTTTACCATTATCATGAAGTACAATGTCATGCAAAAACAGAATAGTCTCAGAATCACCAGGATCTGTTGAAGCGTTCCAGAATTATTAGCTCATAAAGTGACAGTGGTCAGAATTTAAAAAATTGGCCTGGTCAGGAAGGTGAAAACAGGCTTCGTGGTGAAGGGGTTAATTATACCTATCTTCATGCTGCAGATGCTGGATTTTTTTCCTTCTCTCTGCTGATGCTGCCTAGAAGCTGGTCTGGAGGTTCTGTGCACCACACCTATATTGAGATGTTTTTTCTACATTTAATGAGCTGATATTATTTTCCTTTTTCCCATTTTCCCCACATATATATTTTTCATTGTGGTTTCTATGGTATGCTCAGAGTAGGAAGCAGAGATATGTGAAGCTCAGTTGTTGGCTTCTTCTGCTACCCCAGGGTCCAAATTATTTGTGCCTGTGTATCTAAGATTATGTTTATTGCAAGTGTTTCATGATTCTGTCTTGAGAGGTTATCTTGGGGTCCCAACTACACAGAAAGCTATTGCTAGACTCTTTTGGTGGCAATCCATGTGTTATGAACTGCTACAAACACTAAGGAAAGATAGGAAAACTGTCCCTACAATAGGACTAAGCTGATTCCCTACGATGCAGCGGGGGACCTGTTCATTGTGAACAGACCCGCCTAAGTCCTCGGCTAGTCTGAACGCAGACCTATAGATATAAGGAAGGGGTCCCTACAAGAACTAAGGACTGGGATATAGTTGGACACCTCCTAGCAGAAATTGTAGCAGAGCAAAGACAAACAAACAAACAGAAGTACTAGTGGTCAAAAGACCAAGCAAACTGCAGAGAAAGGTACAAGAGTAAATGTAACACTGAAGTCCAGCAAGGCCAGGAGGGCGGAGCTGGATTAAATAGGCAAAAAGTCATGTGACCAGCAAAATAGAAAAACTAACAGGATGGTTCTAACAGTACTCCCTCTTCTATGAGGATCCTCCGGATCCTCCAGGCCCAGGTCTATCAGGAAACCTCCTGTGAAACGCTCCGACAAGTCTAGGGGCAGAGACATCATCCGCCCTTACCCAGGACTTATCCTCGGGACCGAAACCAAGCGACGAGATACTGCAATCTCCCTCTGTGCCATCTAGAATTAAGAATGCGAGAAATTTCATATTCACCGTCTTCCTCCACCGGAGGAACAGAGACAGTGGCGTCCCTATCAGAAACATCAGCTTTTTTCAATAAGGAAACATGAAACACCAGATTAGTCTTCCAGGAGGTAGGAACCTCCAACCAAACAGCAGATTGGTTAACTACCTGAAGCACCTTAAACGGACCCACAAACTTCGGGCCCAATTTTTTAGAAGGAATCCTCAACCGCAGATTCCTAGAGGACAATCAAACCATGTCACCAACAGTAAACAAAACCTCTTGACGTTTCCTGTCAAAGTACCTCTTGGATTTTTTTAGCCTCTTGAAGGTTACGATGTACATCAGTCCAAACTCTCTCCAAATCACCGGAAAAATTCTCCTCCTCCGGCACAGCCAATACCAATTTGGAGAATGACCCAAACGACGGATGTCTCCCAGTACAACAAAAAAAAGGAGAACACCCAGCAGAAGAGGATGTATGGTTGTTAAGAGCAAATTCAGCCAGTGGCAGAAACTCAGACCACCCCTCTTGATTGTCAGCCACAAAACAACGCAAAAACTGTTCAACATCCTGGTTCTTTCTGTCTGTCCATTAGACTCCGGATGATAACCAGATGAAAATGACAAATGGACTCCCAACCTGTCACAAAAGGCATGCCAAAAACGAGCCACGAACTGAGGTCCCCTATCGGAAACAATGTCGGTAGGAACGCCATGGAGCCTGACAATTTCTTTAACAAAAGCCTTAGCGAGTGTCTTGGCGCAGGGCAGTTTGATGAAGGGAACCAAGTGACACATCTTGCTAAAACGGTCCACGACCACCCAGATAACAGTAAAACCAGGGGAGGAGTCCTGAGGAGATAATTTGCATATTCCCACTGCATTTTGGGGTAAGTGAAGAGTCTCCGCGAGCTCAAAGAACACTGGATTTTGGCTGTTGGAGCTGAAAAGAGGACATCGGTAAACCAGGGGAGGAGTCCTGAGGAGATAATTTGCATATTCCCACTGCATTTTGGGGTAAGTGAAAAGTCTCCGCGAGCTCAAAGAACACTGGATTTTGGCTGTTGGAGCTGAAAAGAGGACATCGGTAAACCAGGGGAGGAGTCCTGAGGAGATAATTTGCATATTCCCACTGCATTTTGGGGTAAGTGAAGAGTCTCCGCGAGCTCAAAGAACACTGGATTTTGGCTGTTGGAGCTGAAAAGAGGACATCGGTAAACCAGGGGAGGAGTCCTGAGGAGATAATTTGCATATTCCCACTGCATTTTGGGGTAAGTGAAAAGTCTCCGCGAGCTCAAAGAACACTGGATTTTGGCTGTTGGAGCTGAAAAGAGGACATCGGTAAACCAGGGGAGGAGTCCTGAGGAGATAATTTGCATATTCCCACTGCATTTTGGGGTAAGTGAAAAGACTCCGCGAGCTCAAGGAACACTGGATTTTGGCTGTTGGAGCTGAAAAGAGGACATCGGTAAACCAGGGGAGGAGTCCTGAGGAGATAATTTGCATATTCCCACTGCATTTTGGGGTAAGTGAAAAGTCTCCGCGAGCTCAAGGAACACTGGATTTTGGCTGTTGGAGCTGAAAAGAGGACATCGGTAAACCAGGGGAGGAGTCCTGAGGAGATAATTTGCATATTCCCACTGCATTTTGGGGTAAGTGAAAAGTCTCCGCGAGCTCAAGGAACACTGGATTTTGGCTGTTGGAGCTGAAAAGAGGACATCGGTAAACCAGGGGAGGAGTCCTGAGGAGATAATTTGCATATTCCCACTGCATTTTGGGGTAAGTGAAAAGTCTCCGCGAGCTCAAGGAACACTGGATTTTAGCTGTTGGAGCTGAAAAGAGGACATCGGTAAACCGCGCGCCGGTAGGCGCGCGCATTTTGAAGCTTTCTTTTTAAGCTTTTTTCACTGTTTTCAGAACATTAACAATAAGAACATGGAAGAGTCCAGGAGCCATTTGGTGAGCTGCATATCCTGCTACATGTTCACAGACTTGCCAGTGGAAAAGCCAGACTTCACATGCCAGAAATGCAAGCTTGTGTCCCTGTTGGAGGAAAAGTTGCGAAATCTAGAAGAGAGGTTAACTACCTTGAAAATCATTAAGGAAGGTGAAGAGTTCTTAGACAGAGCAGAATTATCTCTTCATGATTCAGAAACAGAAGAAATTCGAACTGCACCTGACGAAACAGAGGAATGGAAGCATGTGACCCAGAGAAGCAGGAGGATCGAGAGGCAGTCAGCACCCATACTGCTCAGGAACCAGTACCAGGCTCTCACACAGGAGAACCATGAAGAAATACAGCAAGATAAGACTTTGCCAGCAATGAATAACCTTGTAAGCCCTCAGAATCCTCCTGGATGGAGAAAGAAGAAAGTTGTGAAGAAAAAACGGAGAGTGGTGGTCATGGGGGATTCCCTGTTAAGAGGAACAGAGGCCGCTATCTGCAGACCAGACATAACCTCAAGAGAAATGTGCTGTCTTCCAGGAGCAAAAATTAAAGATGTGTCTGACAGGATATCAAGACTCTTCAGACCTACAGATCACTACCCATTCCTGCTAATACATGTGGGGACAAATGACACCGCAAGAAAGGACCTGGAAACCATCTGCAGTGACTTTGAAGACTTAGGCAAGAAAGTGAAAGAATTGGGAGCGCAGGTGGTCTTCTCATCCATCCTCCCAGTGGATGGCCATGGAACAATGAGGTGGAATAAGATTCTACAGGTGAACAACTGGCTACGTCGATGGTGCCGTCAACAAGGATTTGGATTTCTGGATCACGGAATGAATTACCTATACGATGGACTACTTGCTAGAGATGGGGTGCACCTTACGAAGACTGGAAAACATGTATTTGGAAGTCGCCTTGCTACACTTATCAGAAGAGCTTTAAACTAGAACAATGTGGGAAGGGAAGCAAAAGGCCAGAAAAAGCCATACAGCTGACAAATACTATTGAGATCTCTGCTACTGGAAGTGGAAAAGAAGAACAAAGACAAAAAAATCTAAATAATAAAAATATGGGAGGAAGAGAAACCAATCACAAACTAAAATGTTTTTATACAAATGCACAAAGCATGGGCAACAAACAAGGAGAATTGGAACTACTAATGCAGGAAAAGGAATATGATGTCATTGGAATCACTGAAACTTGGTGGGACGATACACATGATTGGAATAAAAGGCTAAAAGGATACAACTTATTTGCAAGAAACAGACTTGATAAACGAGGAGGAGGTGTTGCATTGTATGTTAGAAAAGCATATATCTGCACAGAGATTGAAGCTTCAGAGACTGGGAGTTCTGTGGAAACTGTTTGGGTAAGAATACAAGGAGAGAACAACGGAAAGGACACCATTGTAGGCATTTACTACAGGCCACCTGGGCAAGCTGAAGATATGGATGAACTCTTTATGTATCAAATGACCAAGTTCTCCAAAAAATATGACGTAGTGGTCATGGGAGATTTCAACTATCCAGACATTTGTTGGGAATCTCTCTCAAGTAAAACTAACAGGTCAAGCAAATTCTTATCCTCTCTTGCTGACAACTTTATCTTCCAAAAGGTAGGGGAGAAAACAAGGGGATCTGCTACTTTGGATCTAATCCTTATAAACAGGGAGGAAATGGTTGAGGAGGTAAAGGTGGCTGGGACCCTAGGAGGCAGCGATCATGCTATTATAGAATTTTGGATAACTAGAGGAGGAAGACATATGAAGACTCAAACTTCAAGGTTAGATTTTAGAAAGGCAGATTTTAAGAGACTCAGAAAGAGAATAGGAGGGATCCAATGGCTGGATGTCCTTAAGGACAAAAATGTCCAGGAAGGATGGGAAATTTTTAAAAATGAGATTCTCAAAGCACAATCGTTAACAATCCCGAAAAGTAGGAAGAATGGGAAGCATTTAAGGAAACCAGGATGGATGAACACAGAACTTAAACACATGCTAAAAAGAAAGAAAGAAATGTTTATTAAATGGAAAGAGGGAGGCATATCTAAAGAAGATTATAATGCAGTCTGCAGATCCTGTAGGGCACGTATCAGGTTAGCTAAAGCTGACAATGAATTAAGGCTTGCAAGAGATGTCAAAAGCAATAAAAAAGGATTTTGGGGGTATGTCAAAAGTAAAAGAAAAGTCAAAGATGCTATAGGATTTTTACAGGATGAAAATGGAGAAATGGTAAGAGAGGATGTTGAGAAGGCCGAACTTTTTAATTCCTATTTTGCATCTGTTTTCTCTCAGAAAGAAAATGTAACATCAACTGATCTTCACTGTCCTTTTAAAAGAATAGAGGAATCCAAGTTATCAGTAAACAGAAAGATTGTGAGGGAATATTTAGCTAACATAAATGAGTTCAAGTCTCCAGGTCCAGATGAATTACACCCCAGAGTACTGAAGGAGATTGTAGAAGAAATTTTAGAACCACTCTCCATAATCTTTGAAAATTCTTGGAGAACAGGAGAAGTCCCAGAAGACTGGAGAAGAGCAAATGTTGTTCCTATCTTCAAAAAGGGGAAGAAGGTGGACCCAGGGAACTATAGGCCGGTGAGTCTGACTTCTATACCAGGAAAGATCTTTGAACAAATTATTAAACAACATGTATGTAAGTACATGGATAAGAATGAAGTGATTAACCAGAGTCAGCATGGGTTTGTAACTAACAAGTCATGTCAGACTAACTTAATTTCCTTCTATGACAGAATCACTGACTGGGTGGATCAGGGAAATGCTGTAGATATAGTATATCTTGACTTCAGCAAAGCATTTGACAAAGTATCTCACATCATCCTTATTGAAAAAATGACCAAGTATGCAATGGACCAGGCAACTGTTAGGTGGATTCATAACTGGCTTAGTGATCGGACTCAAAGGGTGGTTGTAAATGGCTTCACATCCAGCTGGATGAATGTCTCAAGTGGGGTACCACAGGGCTCCGTCCTGGGACCTGTATTGTTCAACATCTTTATCAATGATTTAGATGAAGGAATTGAGGGTAAACTGATTAAATTTGCTGATGACACAAAGCTAGGAGGGATAGCTAATACTAGAGAAGAGAGAGAGAGGATTCAAAAAGACCTAAATAAACTGGAGCAGTGGGCAGCAACCAACAGAATGGTTTTTAACAGGGAAAAATGCAAAGTACTACATCTGGGCAATAAAAATGAAAAAAGCATATACAATATGGGAGGAATAGAGCTAAGCAACAGTACATGTGAAAAAGACTTAGGTATACTAATAGATCATAGACTGAACATGAGTCAACAGTGTGATGCAGCAGCAAAAAAGGCAAATACAATTCTGGGATGTATTAACAGAAGCATACAGTCTAGATCACGTGAAGTCATTATCGGTCTTTACTCCTCTTTGGTCAGACCTCATCTGGAATACTGTGTACAGTTTTGGGCACCACATTTTAAAAAAGACATAGACAAACTGGAGCAAGTTCAGAGAAGAGCGACCAGAATGGTGACTGGTCTGCAAACCATGTCCTATGAGGAACGGTTGCAGGATTTGGGAATGTTTAGCTTGCAAAAAAGAAGACTGAGAGGAGACTTAATAGCTGTCTACAAATATGTCAAGGGCTGTCACATTGTAGAAGGATCATCTTTATTCTCATTTGCACAAGGAAAGACTAGAAGCAATGGGATGAAACTAAATGGGAGGAGACACAGATTAGATATTAGAAAAAACTTTTTGACAGTTAGGGTGATTAATGAGTGGAACAGGCTGCCACGAGAGGTGGTGAGTTCCCCTTCAATGGACGTCTTCAAACAGAGGCTGGACAGACATCTGTCTGAGATGATCTAGTGAATCCTGCTTTGAGCAGGGGGTTGGACCAGATGACCCAGGAGGTTCCTTCCAACTCTACCATTCTATGATTCTATGATTCTATGAAACCCTGAGGCAGGAAGGTCAGTAATAAAATCCATAGCAAGATGCGTCCAAGGAGCACTAGGAACCTCCAGAGGGCAAAGCAACCCCGCAGCAGGAGCATGTGAAGACTTAGATCTAGCACACACAGTACATTGACGCACCCACTTAATGACTTCCTTCTGCCACCCAGGCCACCAAAAACTGCGACCTACAAGTCTCTTAGTCTCCGAAATTCCTGGATGACCTGCCAACCGAGACTCATGACACTCCACAAACAAATCTCTCCTAAAGTTTCTAGGCACAAACAACCTCCCATGGGGAGTGGTAGATGGGGCATCCTCCTGGGCTTTCAGAATCCCATCTTCCAAAACGGAGTCCAATGCTGCTATCACAACACCTTCCTGTAAAATGCTCTCCTCCTCCTCGGTACCAACCATGGGAGAAAAACTGCGAGATAAAGCATCAGCTTTTACATTCTTGGTACCCGGAATGTAAGTAACAGAAAAATTAAACCGCGAAAAAAAAAGTGCCCACCTAGCTTGACGGGCATTCAAGTGCTTGGCAGCATCAAGATAGATCAGATTCTTATGATCAGTAAAAACCTGAATGAGAAATTTAGCACTTTCCAAGAGATGACGCCAATGTTCAAATGCGAGTTTAATCGCCAGCAATTCCCGATTACCGACATCGTAATTAAGTTTGGTCTCAGAAAATTTTTTTTTTAAAAAAAGCACAGGGATGTACTCCATCCTTGTTTTCCTGAGACAAAACACCACCGACCCCCACCAAAGAAGCATCAACTTCGACCAAGAAAGGCTTGGTCTCATCAGGCTGCATAAGGATGGGGGCAGAACTGAACCTCTCCTTGAGATACACAAAAGCTTCAATGGCCTCAGTAGTCCACTGGACCGTATTCGCACCTTTCCTGGTGAGATCGGTCAGCGGCTTAACAATTATAGAAAAATTCTTAATGAATTTTCTGTAATAATTGGCGAAACCCAAAAATCTCTGTATTGGTTTCAAACCAATAGGCCTAGGCCATTCCTGAACCGCCTAAACCTTCACCGGGTCCATCTCAAAGCCCTCGCTGGAGATAATGTAGCCCAAAAAACTAATTCTCTGCACAGCGAACTCACATTTCTCCAGCTTAGCAAAAAGTGAATTGTCGCTTAACAACTGCAATACCTCACGTACGCTCTGCCAATGAGACTCCAGATCCGGCGCAAAAATCAAAATGTCATCCAAATACACCACCACATTCTTACCGATCAACGGTCTTAGGATGTCATTAATAAGGTTCTGAAAAAACGCTGGTGCGTTGGTAAGACCAAAGGGCATAACCAGATTCTCAAAATGACCCACTGGAGTGTTAAAAGCAGTTTTCCACTCATCACCTTCCTTCATACGTAACAAATTGTATGCCCCCCGGAGATCAATCTTAGAGAATCACTTGGCCCCCACTAATTGGTTGAACAAGTCAGGAATTAATGGAAGTGGGTAGGAATTGCGTACTGTAATTTTATTAATTTCGCGAAAGTCCAGACATGGACGTAAACCGCCGTCCTTTTTTTTGACAAAAAAGAATCCAACAGCCACAGGTGACTTAGAAGGTCTAATGTGACCGGCGGCCAAACTTGTCTGTATGTATTCCTCCAAGGCCTTTCTCTCAGGAATAGTAAGATTAAATAAGCGACTCTTGGGAAGAGTTGCTCCAGGGACAAACTCAATAGTACAATCATAGTCCCTATGAGGAGGCAAAACTTGCGACTCCTCCTCAGAAAAAAACTTCCAAAAATCCTGAATAGGTACAGGTAATTCCCCTCTTTCCACAGCAGCAATGCGACCGTTGCAACATCTATCATAACACTTAGGACTCCAAGACTTAATTTCATTGGTAGACCAGTCCAGTACAGGATTGTGCAATTTTAACCAAGGTAACCCCAAAACCACTGGAGCAGGCAAATTATTTAATACCGCCAAATCCAAATTCTCTTGGTGGATACCATTAATGGTGAGGGGAAATTCAAAAACCTTGTGAGTAATACCTTTCAAGGGAGAGCCATCAAAAGCAACCACAGAAATAGGAGATGACAAAAGTTTGGATTCTAATTTAAATTTTTCCAAAAAACCCTCATCAATCACATTGAGTGTAGAACCACAATCCACAAATACCCGAAATTCAATCAACTCCTCCTGGAATGAGGTGGTTCAAGAAAGAAATACTCCTTTTGAGTTTAAACAAGCTATGCGGGCGTAACTGACCTCTTTTTTTTTTTCTTTGTTCAAACGAAGCACACAGTTCTTAATAAAGTGGTCAGATTTACCGCAATAAAAACACAATCCTTTAGCAAATCTGCAGTCTTTTTCCTGAGAGTGGGGTGATATCACCCCAATCTCCATCGGTTCTCCACCCTCCGAACAGACCCTCTGAAAACTAGGAGCTGCCATAGCAGTAGATTTCTCTTCATTACTCCTAGCACGCAGTCTCCTGTCCACACGTATGGCTAATTGCATTGCCTCCTGCAAGGTTCCAGGTTTTGGGAAGGCAATCAGCAGATCCTTAACCCTTTCACCTAGACCATCAAGAAACAAACATTTTAATGCTGAGTTATTCCATTCCACTTCAGCCGACCATCTTCTGAAGTATGTACAATAATTTTCCACATCACCTGATCCCTGCTTCAAAAGTCTTAATTCAGTTTCCGCAGATGAGACTCGATCAGGATCATCATACAACAACCCCAGAGCAGAAAAAAAATCTTCCACAGATCTAAAACACGGATCATTAGGTTGTAGAGAAAAGGCCCATCCCTGTGGTTCTTTGCGCAAAAGTGACATTATAAACCCAATGCGCTGTGATTCATTCCCCGAGGATCTGGGTCTTAAACGAAAATATAATAAACAAGCGTTTTTAAAGGAAAAAAAATCTTGCCGTTTACCATAAAAAAAATCTGGCTGTCCTACCTTCGGTTCGACAAAATGCGCTCCAGGACAGCTACTCACATGTTGCTGGAGCTCGGCCACCTCCAAAGACAGTCCCTGCAGGCGTTGAGCCAACTCCTGAACCGACACCATGCTGAAATCAGGATTTCTTTCCTTAGAGTGTTTTATTTTTTGGCTGGACTTGCTGTTATGAACTGCTACAGACACTAAGGAAAGATAGGAAAACTGTCCCTACAATAGGACTAAGCTGATTCCCTACGATGCAGCGGGGGACCTGTTCCTTGTGAACAGACCCGCCTAAGTCCTCGGCTAGTCTGAACGCAGACCTATAGATATAAGGAAGGGGTCCCTACAAGAACTAAGGACTGGGATATAGTTGGACACCTCCTAGCAGAAATTGTAGCAGAGCAAAGACAAACAAACAAACAGAAGTACTAGTGGTCAAAAGACCAAGCAAACTACAGAGAAAGGTACAAGGCACCTGGCTAGCTTAAGAGTAAATGTAACACTGAAGGCCAGGAGGGCGGAGCTGGATTAAATAGGCAAAAAGTCATGTGACCAGCAAAATAGAAAAAACTAACACCATGCTTATTGATATTAAAGATTTTGTATCCGCTTGTGATGTTTGTACACGCACTAAAGTCTCTCGTTGCCGGACGGAAATTTGGCTTGATTACCAGTTCCAGAAAGACTCATTTGTCCATGGATTTCATTACTGATTTTCGTTTGTCTGGAAGGAAGACTGTTATTTGGGTGGTAGTTGACAGATTCAGTAAACGGACACATTTTGTTCCTTTATCAGGGTTACTGAATGCTGAAACACCTTCCAGTTTATCAGTCATGTAGTGAGATTGCATGGAATCTCTTTGAACATTGTATCTGATAGATGAGTGCAATTTGTCTCCAAGTTTTGGAGAACTTTTCTAAGAAATTGGGGATTGATTTGTCATTTTCCTCTGCTTACCACTCTGACACCAACGGTCAGACAGAAAAGACGAATCAGTCGAACAAATTTTAAACTGTTTTGTTACAGCTCAGCAAGAGGATTAGTCCTCATTTTTACCTCTTGCTGAGTTCGCCTTTAACAGTTGGGTTAACCAATCTACTGGAACATCATCTTTTTTGTAAGTATAGTTTTCATCCCCATTTTGGTGAATTCTCTAGGATGAGTGCTGGGTGTCCTGTAGTGGAGGTTGCTATACAGAGACTTGGAGATATCTGGAGGGAGGTTCAAAAGAATATTGGGGTTGCTCAGCTTCAGCAGAAATGGAAGCCGATAGGAAACTTTCGGTGGGTCTCATATTCAAAGTAGGTGATAAGGTTTGGTTGTCATCGAAAAATATTAAGTTGAAAGTGCCATCAGCGAAGTTGGGTCCTAAGTTTATTGGCCGTATTAGATTTTGGAGGTAATTAATCCAGTAGCCTTTAGATTAAAACTACCTCCATCTTTTCGCATCCTAAATGTGTTCCATCTATCATTGCTAAAGAAGTTTGTGCCTTCATTTTTGTCTCCCTCGAGTATGACATACAAAAGATTGTTGATTCTCAGAAAGCTCGTAATTGCCTCCAGTATCTCATCCATTGAAATGGATACAGACCGGAGGAGAGATCCTAGGTACCAGGTCGAGCTGTGAAGGCTGATCGCCTGGTGAAGGCCTTTTATCGTAGGTTTCCTGGGAAGCCTGGGGTCCGGTGGCCCACCCTAGAAGAGGGGGTACTGGCACAATTCCACCACTCGCTGTGTCCTAGGGACACTGTGAGTGAAAGCTCTGCGACCCTCTGGGATCGAGGGCTGGCTGAGCTGTCAAGATTGTGAGTGACAGATCTGCTGTCCAATCTGAGGCTGAGGTGTGAGTGTCATGATTGACAGCTCAGCTGTCCTATCTGGCTGAGTCTGTGGGATCTCCTCGAGGTGTCATCTATGCTGGGTAATTACAGGACTATTTAGAACTCTGACAACTGCCAGATTGTAGCTCTGCTCAAGTGGTGTGTGTTTGTTTGCTCTGTGCGCTGAGTTATATCCTGATCTCTGTTGACGACCTTGGAATTACCTTTTGATCATCCATTTGAATTACCCCTGTATCTTGATCCACTACCTTCCTGATACTCTGACCTCGGACTGTTTCCTTACTACGCTTTTGTTTTTTCCCTCTATTTCGAGCCCTCTTGACACTGACCCCCGATCTCTTGACTATCCTGTCCCATAGTAAGTCCTAGCGGTACTTTGAGTAGGACTAGCGTTACTTTGAGTAATGATTAGCGTCACACAGACACCTTTTTATAGGCCATCAGTTGAACCAGCTGATATTTTTCACTAAGTGACAGCATTACTTTCTAATTACTGATAGATTTCAGCTGGTGTCAGGACTTTCCATGGCTTTTTGCACCTCTCTTTCTTCATGTGTTCAATACTTTTCCCCTGTATCATTTCTCATTATTACATATAACTCAATTCATGGACATCTATAGTTTGATTTCTTTGCCTGTATGGATTGGATGGGTTATTATCGACATCTGGTGAGAATTTCATGTCATTACATAGTAACATAGTAACATAAGTTGAATAAAGAACTGGGTCCATCAAGTTCAACCTTCCTTCCCCAATTGTACATTTTGTCTAATTTAATTGTAACCCACAATGTTATATGCATCGAGGAAATCGTCCAGCCCTTTTTTGAAAGCTGTTATAGTGTCTAGTAGGGTTGAGCGAATATGTTCTGTCCAAGTATGCTCGGGCCGAGCTCCGAGTATTTACAGCTGCTCGGTGATAAGGTTAAATCGCTCCCGTGTGCATGATTTGCAACTGTTTGACAGCTTTATTACATGTGAGAAATGTGTAAGAAATAGACATTCCTCACATGTAATAAAGCTGTCAAACAGTTGCAAATCACGCACACGGGAGCGATTTAACCTTATCACCGAGCAGCTGTAAATACTCGGAGCTCGGCCCGAGCATACTCGCTGAAAGGGTTAATAGGACATACTCGCTCAACACTAGTGTCTACCATTACTACCTCTTGTGGTAGGGCATTCCACAGTCTGACTGCTTTAACTGTAAAGAGCCCTTTCCTGTTTATTTGCCAAAATCACCTTTCTTCCACTCGTAATGAATGCCCCCTGGTCCTTAGTATGGTCTTTGGAAGGAATAAGTCATGTGCCAGTCCTTTGTACTGACCACACATATATTTATACATGTAAATGAGATCCCCTCGGAGGCGTCATTTTTCTAAGATAAACAACCTCAACTTTTTCAACCTCTCATCATATCCCTTCCATCCCTTATAATAATCTAGTTGCCCGCCTTTGAACTGACTCTAACTTCTGAATATCCTTTTGTGGAGCCCAAAACTGGATCCCATATTCTAGATGTGGACTCACCAGTGATTTATAAAGGGGTAACAGCACGTTGGGATTGTGAGATTTTATTTCTCTTTTTATACATCCTAAAATCTTGTTTGCTTTTGCGGCTGCTGCTTGACATTGAGTACTGCTGCTCAGCTTACTTGTAACCAGAATACCCAAGTCCTTCTGTTCTGTAATCCCGAGTATACTCACATTTAATGTGTATGTAGCTATAGGATTACTCCGTCCTAGGTGCATTACTCTACATTTATCTACATTAAACCTCATCTGCCAAGTGTTTGCCCATTCAGTCATCTTATCCAGATTGTTCTGCAGTATCGTAATAACAAGATCAGATTTTAATATCCTACATAGTTTGGTGTCATCAGCAAAGACTGACACGTTACTCTCAATCCCATCCCCAAGTTCATTAATAAAGAGGTTAAAAAGAATTGGTCCTAGCACAGATCCCTGCGGCACCCCACTGCTGACTATATCCCATTTAGAGAACGTACCATTTATGACGACTCTTTGTTTCCTGTCATTTAGTCAATTCCTTACCCACCTGCATATAGTTCCACCAAGTCCTTGCTTCTGTAGCTTCAGTATAAGGCTGTTATGTGGTACAGTATCAAATGCCTTTGCAAAGTCCAGATAAATCACATCAGCCGCATTACCAACATCCAGATTTCCACTTATCTCCTCATAGAACGCCAACATGTTGGTTAGACAGAACCTATTTTTCATGAATCTGTGCTGATTATCACTTATTATATTATTCTCTGTGATAAAACTCTGCAGGTCATCTCTTATGATGCCCTCAAAAACTTTGCACACTATCGATGTCAGACTTACTGGACGGTAGTTACCTGGATCCACCTTCTTACCTTTCTTAAATATCGGTAGCACATCAGCTATCCTCCAATCCTGTGGCACTACCCCTGTTACAAGAGAGTCTAAGAATATGAGATTCAGCGGTCTGTCAATTACTGAGCTCAATTCCCTTAGTACAGTCTGGGCCGAGGGATTTGTCAATGTTTAATTTGCTTAGATGCAGGCGTATTTCTTTTTGTGTTAACTTAGTTATATCATGTGGTGAACTTTGATTTTTGCCCTGTTGAAAGATCCCTGGAACAGATGGTTTGTTTTGAACATGGATGAAAAGTGCCTGTTTAATATTTCAGCCTTTTCTTTGTCCTCTATAATTATCTTGTTATTATCGTCTTTTAACGGGCCGATTCCATCTGTTTTTTTTCTTTTTGGCATTGATGTATTTATAAAAAATGTTGGGATTTATTTTCATGTCGCTGGCAATTTGTTTCCCTGTAGATAACTTTGCTAGCTTGATTTCTTTTTTTACATTTCTTATTTAGGTCTTTATACTCCTGAACTGCTATTTCTGTATTCTCGACCTTCAAGACTTTGAATGCCCTTTGTTTTTGTCTTATTAAACTTTGTACTGTCTTATTTATCCATAATGGTTTCTTTTTATTCCTGGACATTTTATTACCAGATGGTATACATTTTCTACAGGATCCTAGTAGTATTTCCTTAAATATGCCCCATTTATGTTCGGTATCCCCAGTTACCATGATATGGTCCCAGTCTACACGATTAAGCTTTTCCCTTAATTTGTTGAAATCAGCTTTCTTAAAGTTACAGGTTCTTGCATCTCCTTTTTGAAATGTTTTGTGTCAATATTTGTGTCAATAGCACCTTTAAAAATATATTTACTTGTTCAATACCTTCAACCGCTGTATATCTGTATAAAATATATATATATATATATATATATATATACATACATACATACATACATACGCACACACAAACACACACACACACTAGCAAAATACCCATGGCTGCCCTCGTGGAAAATATGTTAAATTGTTGGTTACGCTTGCTAAAGTTAAATTTTCAGTTTCACCCTGAAGTTGACATCTTCAGCGTTTAAAATTTGTTTTTTCAACTCTTCTTAGTAATCACCTCACACTGATCAGAGATCTAATAGGTGAATCTATATATATATAAAGCAGAAAATATGTGTCCTGAAAGATCTCAAATCTCAGTTATGAAAACTGCCTTACAGTCAGACTGTTCTAGTTGTCCATAGCAGCCAATCAGAGCTCAGCTTTCACTTTACCTCAGCAGCTTTAATGCTGAAAGCTGCACTATTGTTGCTATAGGCAACCAGAACGATCTTACTGTGAGGCAATTCTCATAAATGAGGCCCCAGTTACTTCTGCAACACCTGTTGCTATAATTACAGACTTCAAAGCTACTTATCAGGTTGCCCCATCTTAGCAACTATTTGCTTGCTGCCCCTTTAAGAGCAACTTTTTGGTCGCTGTCGCTTCAATTCTTTAAAAAACTGTGATTTTGCATTCAACATACAGACACCAATTTTCTCCTTTATTTCTATAGAGCCTAAAGTCGGGGGCCAAATTTGTCGAAGGGGGAGAGATTTTGAGTTTTAATGTTCGCAGTATTTTTAGTCTGGTGTTAAAGATGCGTGGTGCAAAATTTCTCTCAAATCGGGTGAAAATGTGGTTTTGTATTCAACAGACTACCACACACAGATTTTCTGCTTTATATATTTAGATATTGTGTGTGTGTGTATATATATATATATATATATATATTTGTTGTGGTAATGCGACTCAATCGGCTCCCACATAGGTAGACACAGGAACCCTTCCTGGGTTAATCTCCTGCTGGTTTATTAGGACACGGCATAAACCAATGCAGGGTTCAACAAAATAAACAAGGCCTTTCTGGCATAACGAGAAACAAAAGATAATGAATAGCACAGTCCATAGGCCAGCGGGGTTCCGCCCGCATTGGGTACAACAAAGTTCACCATATCACTTCTGTGGAACTCTCTTGCCTCCACACACACAGACTAGAGACTTCCTTGTCTCCAAACACACAGAGGAAAAAACTCAGAACCTGGTCATTTAACTTCCCCAACCACACTTTTGAGGTGGAGATATGGTGAGTGGCCCTCCAACCCATCTCTTATCTCTTACAGCCACTCACAAAAAACAACAACCTTGTCTTGACAGATTAATCCCTCTCAGTACATAACACGCTGGAGAGAAACTTCTGGGTTTACAGAATTTTTCCTTTCTTGGCCTTGTTTCAGAGAATATGAATGATAGCAAAAAAACTTTTTCTCCCCTCATGGTTATTGGTTGGGTGAAGCCATTTATTGTCAAACTACTGTGTTTTCTCTTTTTAAATCTTAATGTCAACCAAAAACATCCAAATTACCCTGATCAAAAGTTCACATACCCTGGTGATTTTGGCCTGATAACATCCACAGAATTTGACACAAATGGGTTTGAATGGCTACTAAAGGTAACATCCTCACCTGTGACCTGTTTGCTTGTAATCATTGTGTGTGCATAAAAGCTGAGTGAGTTTCTGGGATCCAGAGAGACTCTTGCATCTTTCATCCAGCCACTGACGTTTCTGGATTGTGAGTCTTCGGGAAAGCAAAAGAATTGTCAAAGAATCTACAGGAAAAGGTAGTTGAACTGTATAACACAGGAAAGGGATACCAAAAAATATCCAAGGAATTGATAATGCCAGTCAGCATGCGTTCAAACTGTTTTTTGTTATCATTTATATTCTCTGAAACAAAGCTAAGAAAGGAAAAATTCTGCCGGGGTATGTAAACTTTTGAGCACAACTGTATATATAGTGCTGATTAAGAGTTTGGAAATACCTGTTCATGCTGTTGTCTTCCTTGTATTTATTGTAATGTGCACACTGTAGGTATACAGTATATGCTTTATATCTATATACAGGTGCATCTCACAAAATTAGAATCATCAAAAAGTTAATAAATTTCAGTTCTTCATAACAAAAATTGAGACTCATGTTATATAGAGTCATTACATAACAGAGTGATTTATTTCTGTTAATGCTGATGATTATGGCTAACAACCAATGAAAACACATAAGTCATTATCTCAGTAAATTAGAATACTTTATAACAGCTTGAAAAATGTTTTTAAAATCCGAAATGTTGGCCTACTGAAATGTATGTTCAGTAAATGCACTCAATACTTGGTCGCGGCTCCTTTTTCATAAATTACTGCATCAATGCGGCGTGGCATGGAGGCGATCAGCCTGTGGCACTGCTGAGGTGTTATGGAAGCCCAGGTTGCTTTGATAGCAGCCTTCAGCTCGTCTGCATTGTTTGGTCTGGTGTCTCTCATCTTCCTCTTGACAATACCCCATGGATTCTCTATGGGGTTAAGGTCAGGCGAGTTTGCTGGCCAATTAAGTACAGTGATACTGTTGTTTTTAAACCAGGTATTGGTACTTTTGGCAGTGTAGACAGGTGCCAAGTCCTGCTGAAGAATGAAATTTCCATCTCCAAAAAGCTTGTCGGCAGAGGGAAGCATGAAGTGCTCTAAAATTTCCTGGTAGACGGCTGCGCTGACTTTGGTCTTGATAAAACACAGTGGACCTACACCAGCAGATGACACGGCTCCCCAAACCATCACTGATTGTGTAAGCTTCACACTAGACCTCAAACAGCTTGGATTGTGTGCTTCTCCACTCTTCCTCCAGACTCTGGGACATTGATTTCCAAATGAAAATTGTAACTCTGGGACCTTGTGGAATGTGTCAATGACTGCCTTCTGGACATCTGTCAAGTCAGCAGTCTTCCCCATGATTGTGGAGCCTACTGAAACAGATTAAGTAACCTTTTTTTAACCCCTAGCAAGCCTTTGCAGGTGTTTTTTGTTAATTGTTTTAATTTACTGAGATAACGACTTTTGTGTTTTCATTGGCTGTAAGCCATAATCAACATTAACAGAAATAAACACTTGAAATAGATCACTCTGTTTGTAATGACTCTATATAATATATGAGTTTCATTTTTTGTATTGAGCTGAAATAAATTAACTTTTTGATGATATTCTAACTTTGTGAGATGCATCTGTATACAGTGAGGGAAATAAGTATTTGATCCCTTGCTGTTTTTGTAAGTTTGCCCACTGACAACGACATGAACAGTCTATAATTTTAATGGTAGGTTAATTTTACCATTGAGAGTTAGAATATTCAAAAAAAAAAATCAAGAAAATCGCATTGTATAAATTAGATATTTTTTTTTGCATTTTGCAGTGAGAAATAAGTATTTGATCCCCTACAAACCATTATGAGTTCTGGCTCCTACAGACAGTTAGACGCTCCTAATCATTTCGTTACCTGTATTAAGACAGCTGTCTTACATAGTCACCTGTATAAAAGACTCCTGTCCACAGACTCAATTAATCAGTCAGACTCTAACCTCTACAACATGGGCAAGACCAAAGAGCTTTCTAAGGATGTCAGGGACAAGATCAAAGACCTGCACAAAGCTGGAATAAGCTACACAAACCATAAGTAAGACTCTGGGTGAGAAGGAGACAACTGTTGGTGCAATAATAAGAAAATGGAAGAAATACAAAATGACTGTCAATCGACATCGATGTGGGGCAACATGCAAAATCTCACCTCGTGGGGTATCCTTGATCATGAGGAAGGTAAGAGATCAGCCTGAAACTACACGGGGGGAACTTGTTAATGATCTCCAGGCAACTAGGACCACAGTCACCAAGGAAACCATTGGTAACACATTATGCCTTAAAGGTTTAAAATCCTGCAGTGCCCGCAAGGTCCCCCTGCTCAAGAAGGCACATGTGCAGGCCCGTCTGAAGTTTGCCAATGAACACCTGGATGATTCTGTGAGTTATTGGGAGAAGGTGCTGGGGTCAGATGAGACAAAAATTGAGCTCTTTGGCATTAACTCAACTCGCCGTGTTTGGAGGAAGAAGAAGGATGAGTACAACCCTAAGAACATCTTCTCAACTGTGAAGCATGGTGGGGGAAACATTATACTTTGGGGGTGCTTTTCTGCAAAGGGGACATGACGACTGCACTGTATTGAAGGGAAGATGGATGGGGTCATGTATCGCGAGATTTTGGCCAACAACCTCCTTCCCTCAGTAAGAGCATTGAAGATGGGTCGGGGCTGGGTCTTCCAGCAAGACAGTGACCCAAAACATACAGCCAAGGCAACAAAGGAGTGGCTCAAAAAGAAGCACAGAAAGGTCATGGAGTGGCCTAGCCAGTCTTCAGACCTTAATCCCATAGAAAACTTATGGAGGGAGTTGAAACTCCGAGTTGCCAAGCGACAGCTTCAAAATCTTAATGATTTAGAGATGAGCTGCAAAGAGGAGTGGACCAAAATTTCTGCTGACATGTGCGCAACCCTCATCATCAACTACAAAAAACATCTGACGGCTGTGCTTGCCAACAAGGGTTTTGCCACCAAGTATTAAGTGTTGTTTGCCAGAGGGATCAGATACTTATTTTTCACTGCAAAATGCAAATAAATGTATCTAATTTATACAATGTGATTTTCTTGATTTTTTTTGGATATTCTATCTCTCAATGTTAAAATTAACCTACCCTTAAAATTATAGACTGTTCATGACTTTGTCAGTGGGCAAACTTACAAAAACAGCAAGGGATCCAATACATATTTCCCCCACTGTATATAGAGAGTGAGTGGGAGACAGATTGAGAGAGAGATAGAGAGAAAATTCGGGTATAGTGTTACCAGCAGTCAGACCCCCAGAATTCCTAAGACCTGTGCTCTTGAATCCAGCCACTGGCTTTCTGCAGCCCCATCTTTATAGCCCCAGATTTCAGGATTCTGCCTGGGAGTATGCATATCGCATACATCACCACTGTTTCCTGGGGCAGAGAGCAGTAAATCCTCGCAGTGCACAGTGCGTGCACTAGGGGGATTTAAAAGTCTGCAGTCACACAGAGTGACTGCAGCCTTTTCATTTTAGACCGCACAACCCCATTAAAGAGGGTTCCTTAGCAGAGACACTAAATAGGGTATTTGTATAGGACATCTATAGCTGAAACATATTGTTTTAGGGAGGTTTCATTGTATACTTTTAGGCTAAAAATTGGATTACTTACTTCTAACACTACTTTATCTTGAATTTAGTTGCGAAGTTTTGTTCATTGCATTACCCCATAGATACTGTATATAATATTGATTAATGTACTGTATTGAATATATAGAACATGAAAACATTAACTGCCCATTTACTCTTACCTTTATTGTTCCTCTCTTCTTTTCTTTAGGGGAGATCCAGATAAATGTGACATTTGGGGTAACACACCTCTGCATCTGTCTGCTGCCAATGGACATCTGAATTGCCTGTCCTTTTTAGTGTCCTTTGGGGCCAATATCTGGTGTCTGGATAACGACTATCACACCCCACTGGATATGGCAGCCACCAAAGGGCACATGGAGTGTGTGCGCTATCTGGATTCCATTGCAGCCAAGCAAAATAGTTTAAATCCCAAACTGGTGTCTAAACTGAAAGATCGAGCTTTCCGAGAAGCAGAGAAACGTATCCGTGACTGTGCAAAACTACAGCGCAGACACCATGAGCGTATGGAGCGACGTTACAGAAAGGAGATATCTGACCATTCCGATACCATGAGCTTCTCCAGCTTTTCCAGGTAATACTCTATACAATACAATAGAATAATAATAATATAATAAATGTGATAAAATGTATCCATACATACTAATGCAATGGAGATAAAGAGGTTTTCCACTATAGAAAATGATAGAATTAGTGAGGGTTGGAGTGCAAGAACTGCCAATGATCCTCAGAATGACCCGTTCCCTCCTGATGCATAAACTCCTTTATATTTTCCCTGTACAGCTACGTCTCCAGCCAGCACTGCACTCAGCCTACTGCATAGTAAGTGGCCGGAGTTCTGCACTACTTGAACAGGGGCGAGCAACTTTGGCTTTTTATCTTGCAGATTGACAGGTGTCTCAGAAGTTGGACACCATGGATAATAATGTTATCGCATATTCAAGCTATATGCCAAAACAGTAACAGTTGGGAATACTCCTTTGAATAAGTGATTAAAAGCTCCTATTTCATAGTTTGAAATAAAATAAATTGTTACATTCTTAGATGGGGCATCATATGGATACTAAAAGCTTCCTTTTATGGTCAAAGAGTTTGAACAGAAACCAGAGAAAGAGAAAAAAATGCATACAAACCCAACATCAGACTCCTCCATATAAACAAATACTGCTCCATTATACCACCCCTCCCCGGTCCTCTTGTGTTTTGGTCCCAACTTCAAAGTCCTGATGCCATTCGGGTGGGAGTCATGACCAGGGGCGTACATAGAAATCTTGGGGCCCCATAGCAGAAGCTCCAATTGGGCCCCCACACCAAAAATCACCTTAATATTCAACGGGCTCACAGAAGAGCGTATCTCACAACTTTGCTGCCCTTACAAAGTAATTTTTCTACTATTGAAACCCTAGATTGCCCTTTCATTGCTCATATAGAGTATGATGCCAATTACTGTATAGTGTCCCCCCGAAACACAATATGATAGCCCCACAGTGAATTCCTCCACAGTACCCTCCACACGCACGGTATGATGACCCTACTGTACCCCCGTCCCTTTCAACCCTCCCCCGGCAAAGTATGGTGACCCCAACACAGTATGATGCGCCAACTGTGATTGTTATACAGCCCTTCATATAGTATTATGGGCTTCCATACAGTATAATGGCCCCCACACCCCTGCACTCAGTATGATGGCCTCAACATAACCGTCCACACTGTATAATGGCTCCCACTAGCCCTTCAAATTGTATAATGGCCCCTCTCCACTCTGTATGAAGGCCCCAATACAACCATCCACACTGTATAATGGCCCCCACTAGCCCTAAAAATAGTATAATGGCCCCCACCCAGCCCTCCAAACAGCATACTGACCCACACAAAGCCCGCTACACACTATCACATATCCTCGTCAGAGCATATGGTGAAACGCGTGTTAGATCCATCCAGACATCTTGGGAGTCAGTATTTCCTTGTTCTTTTGCATACATCTTTCAGCCACAGACATATTTTGGCATATGTATTTGTAGTTCGTTACCATACTTACCTTAGCTGTTATTTACCTTATACGGCAGCTGGTGTGGTGTATATGTTATGCATGGTAGTGGGAACTATATCCCTACTGATTGTTGGTCTAATATGTAGTGTACCAGCATACATAATATGTTCTGTCCCACACATTTTGGATACAGCACTATGCACTTTTTTATATATTTACTTATTTATTTATTCAGCCTGGTGAGCAAGTCGGCGCCGGGTGAGAGGAGCAGAGGCATGCAGGAACGCTGGTGTTACACTCCATATAGTATTATGGGTACCACATGGTCCTCCATACAGTATTAGGGGAACAATATGGTCCTCAATACAGTATTATAGGCACCACATAGTTCTCCATACAATATTATTGGTACCACATAGTCCTCCATACAGTATAATGGGCACCACAGTGCTACATACAGTATAATGGGCACCACATAGTCCTCCATACTGTATAATGGGCACCACATAGTCCTCCATACAGTATAATAGGCCCCATACTGTATAATGCTCCATACAGTATAATGGACCCCATATGTCCCCCATAAAGTGCTCTATGCAGTATAATTGGCACCACATAGTGCTCCACACAGTATAATGGGCACCACATAGTCCTCCATACAGTATTGTGGGCGTCACATAGTCCTCCATACTGTATAATGGGCACCACATAGTGCTCCATACAGTATAATGGACCTCATATAATGCTCCATACAGTATAATGGGCCCCATATAATTCTCCATACAGTATTACGAGCCCATATAGTGCTCCATGCAGTATTATTGTCCCCATATATATTCCTCCATACAATATTATAAATTCCATGTAGTCCTCCATTCATAAAAAATAAATAAAACAAATACTCACCTCTCCCTGTTCCCCTGATGCTCCGGTCTCTGCAGTGTGTCTTCTGATCCTCTGCACTGCTCGGCACAGAGGGCGCACTGTAGTGTAGGTCAGACGCAGAAGGGGAATGACGGGAGAAGGAACGTCAGCTGACGGCTCCCTATCCCAGCATTGTTTTCAACTGTATCGGCATCCAGGACCAGGATACTGATACAGTTGAAAGTAGGATGCAGGGGGACGCGCTGGGTGGGGTTATAACGAGCTCAACATTCAGAGAACTGGTTGATCTACAGCAGATAAAACAGTTTTTAATCAAAACTGCACCCAGTAAAGTAAGTTATACATCGTTGGAATCAGGGTCTCTTCCCCTATATCAAGTTGCTGGGGTAGCAAAAAATCTGGCTACAGATTCACATTTAGCCAGCAGCCATGATCATCAATCACTTCACTGTCCTTCATTATTAGTGAGCGCTGTCCTCCTCGATCAGACTTCATGAGCACTACTATCAAACTATGGAGGGAGGTGTTCATTAGACAAAGTGACACAAAGCATCAAGATTAGTTTATATTTTTAACTAAAATGCATCCTTGGCTGCCCCTCTTGTTTTTGGGTCCCTGAGCAGTTGAGTGGAACCTGCAAGGGGGCAGTTTTAATACCTTCATTATCCCCTATATTGCACATATCCACTTATTGGATCCAGAAGCAAATTTCTTCCCATGATCAGCTACTACAAGTATGAGAATTTGATCTTAAAAACATAAAATTATTTTTAAATCTTGCATAAATTAAATTATCTGTCCTAAAGTGTTGTATGAAGTTCAAGGTTTTTATAAACACAAATACTTTTGCATTATGTCAAATTTAAAGGGATTGTCCAGGATTAGAATTAAAATGTGAGTTTCTTTTCCAGAAACAGATCCAGTCTTGTCTACAATGGCATGTAAAAGTTTGGGCACCCCTGGTCAAAATTACTGTTATTGTGAACAGTTAAGCAAGTTGAAGATGAAATGATCTCTAAAGGGCCTAAAGTTAAAGATGACACATTTTCTTTGTATTTTAGGCAATATATATACAGGTGCATCTCACTAAATTAGAATATCATCAAAAAGTTAATGTATTTCAGTTCTTCAATACAAAAAATGAAACTCATATATTATAGAGTCATTACAAACAGAGTGATTTATTTCAAGTGTTTATTTCTGTTAATGTTGATAATTATGGCTTACAGTCAATGAAAACACAAAAGTCATTATCTCAGTAAATTAAAATAATTAACAAAAAACACCTGCAAAGGCTTCCTAAATATTTAAAAAGGTCCCTTAGTCTGTTTCAGTAGGCTCCACAATCATGGGGAAGACTGCTGACTTGACAGATGTCCAGAAGGCAGTCATTGACACACTCCACAAGGTCCCAGAGTTACAATTTTCATTTGGAAATCAAGGTCCCAGAGTCTGGAGGAAGAGTGGAGAGGCCACAATCCAAGCTGCTTGAGGTCTAGTGTGAAGTTTCCACAATCAGTGATGGTTTGGGGAGTCATGTCATCTGCTGGTGTAGGTCCACTGTGTTTTATCAAGTCAGCGCAGCCGTCTTCCAGGAAATTTTAAAGCACTTCATGCTTCCCTCTGCCGACAAGCTTTTTGGAGATGGAAATGTCATTCTCCAGCAGGACTTGGCACCTGTCCACACTGCCAAAAGTACCAATACCTGGTTTAAAAACAACAGTATCACTGTGCTTGATTGGCCAGCAAACTTGCCTGACCTTAACCCCATAGAGAATCTATGGGGTATTGTCAAGAGGAAGATGAGAGACACCAGACCCAACAATGCAGACGAGCTGAAGCTGCTATCAAACCAACCTGGGCTTCCATAACACCTCAGCAGTGCCACAGGCTGATCGCCTCCATGCCACGCCGCATTGGTGTAGTAATTGATGCAAAAGGAGCCCCGACCAAGTATTGAGTGCATTTATTGAACATACATTTCAGTAGGCCAACATTTCGGATTTTAAAAACATTTTTCAAGTTGTTTTTATAAAATATTCTAATTTACTGAGATACTCTACTGGGAACCAGGCATGTAGAGTCCATCTGTTCACATTTTCTGCGTCGCACAAAGACACGGTGGTTGGAACCAAAGATCTCAAATTTGGACTCATCAGACAAAAGCACAGATTTCCACTGGTCTAATGTCCATTCCTTGTGTTCTTTAGACCAAACTTGTCTCTTCTGCTTGTTGCCTGTCCTTAGCAGTGGTTTCCTAGCAGCTATTTTACCATGAAGGCCTGCTGCACAAAGTCTCCTCTTAACAGTTGTTGTAGAGATGTGTCTGCTGCTAGAACTCTGTGTGGCATTGACCTGGTCTCTAATCTGAGCTGCTGTTAACCTGCGATTTCTGAGGCTGGTGACTCGGATAAACTTATCCTCAGAAGCAGAGGTGACTCTTGGTCTTCCTTTCCTGGGGCGGTCCTCATGTGAGCCAGTTTCTTTGTATCGCTTGATGGTTTTTGCACTTGGGGACACTTTCAAAGTTTTCCCAATTTTTCGGACTGACTGACCTTCATTTCTTAAGGTAATGATGGCCACTCGTTTTTCTTTACTTAGCTGCTTTTTTCTTGCCATAATACAAATTCTAACAGTCTATTCAGTATGACTATCAGCTGTGTATCCATCAGACTTCTGCACAACACAACTGATGGTTCCAACCCCATTTATAAGGCAAGAAAACCCACTTATTAAACCTGACAGGGCACACCTGTGAAGTGAAAACCATTTCCGGTGACTACCTCTTGAAGCTCATCAAGAGAATGCCAAGAGCGTGCAAAGCAGTCATCAAAGCAAAAGGTGGCTACTTTGAAGAACCTAGAATATAAGATATATTTTCAGTTGTTTCACACTTTTTTGTTAAGTATTTAATTCCACATGTGTTAATTCATAGTTTTGATGCCTTCAGTGTGAATGTACAATTTTCATAGTCATGAAAATACAGAAAAATCTTTAAATGAGAAGGTGTGTCCAAACTTTTGGTCTGTACTGTATATATATGTATATATATATATATATATATATATATATATATATATTAGTCATTTTTTACATTTTAAAAGTTACATAAAGGAAAATGAGCCAAAGCTAAAGTTTGGGCACCGTTGGAGATTTGTGTGCTCAGATAACTTTGACCAAGATTTCAGACCTTAATTAGCCTGGTAGGGTTATCGCTTGTTCACTATCATCGTTAGAAAAGGCCAGGTGATGCAAATTTCCCAGCTTTATTAAAACCCAGCCTCATCTAACCTTCTTCCAAAAAACAGCAGCCATGGGTTCTTCTAAGCAGCTGCCTAGCACTCTGAAAATGAAAATGGTGGAGGCCCACAAAGCAGGAGAAGGCTATAAGAAGATGGCAGACTGTTTTAAGTTGCCCTTTCCTCAGTTTGAAATGTAATTAAGAAATGGCAGTTGACAGGAACTGTGGAGATCAAAATAAGGTCTCAAAGACCAAGCAAAATTTCAGTAAGAGCTGCTTGTAGGATTGCTAAAGAGGCAAATCAGAACCCCCACTTGACTGCAAAAGACCTTCAGACTCGTTGTTGTGGTACATTGTTGTGGTTGTGGTACATTGTTCTACTGTTCAGAGACACCTGCACAAATATGGCCTTCATGGAAGAGTCATCAGAAAGAAACTTTTCCTGCAGAAGAACATCTAAACAAGCCAGATGCATTTTGGAAACAAGTCCTGTGGACTGATGAGGTTAAAGTAGAACTCTTTGGCCACAACCATCATGTGTGAAGAAAAAAGGGTACAGAATTTCAGGAAAAGAACATCTCGCCAACCATTAAGCATGGGGGTGGATCAATCATGCTATGGGGTTGTGTTGCAGCTAATGGCACTGGAAACATTTCACAGGCAGAGAGAAGAATGAATTAAATTACATTTCAACACATTCTTGATGCAAACATAACAGCATTTGTAAAAAAAAAACTGTAGTTGAAAAGAAGATGGCTTCTACAATTGGATAATGATCCTAAACACACGTCAAAATCCACAATAGGCTACCTCAAAAGGTGCAAGCTGAAGGTTTTACAATGGCCCTCACTGTCCCCTCATCTGAACATCATTGAAAATCTGTAGCTAGATCTCAAAATAGCAGCGCATGCAAGACGCCCCGGGAATCTCATAGAACGGGAATAATTTTCCAAGGAGAATAGATGAAAATCCCTCAAACAAGAATTGAAAGACTCTTGGCTGGCTACAAAAAGCATTTACAAGCGGTGATACTTGCAAAAGGGGGTGCTACTAGGCTCTAACCATGCAGGGTGCCCAAACTTTTGCATCGGCCCATTTTCCTTTTTGTAATTTTTAAAATGTAAAAGATGAAGATATATATATATATTTTGCCTATAATGCAAAGGAAATGTGTCATCTTTAACTTTAGCCCTTTTAGAGATCATTTAATCTTCAACTTTTTTTTTTTTTTTTTTAATTTAGGGACGAAACATAAAACATAGCAAGTATATAGATAAAGCCATACTCTAAACATATTTTTGGCAGCGTATTACAGTAGAATACAAAAGTATCATACGACAGTCAATATATATATATACAGTATAAATATAATATAATACACATCTGTAATGTAATCAAGAATCCACATTGTGACTTTAGTTTCGTTCAAATTTTTCATATTAAGAGAGGAAGGAGAAGAGCAGAGAGAAAAGAAGAACTTCAGGCAAAAAAGGAAGGGACTAAAAGAGAAAAGTAGACGGGGGAGGGGGATTGGGAAGGGGAGTGGGGAGGAAAAAAAAAAAAAGAGGAAAAAATCCCACCCCAGTCCAGACAACCGTTCAAACAAAAATCCCCCAATGGCAATCAAGTCTGAGAGTCGAGCTGCACAAGGCTTCCATATTCATTAGATTGCTTAAATTCCATCCAATAGAACCACTTTTTATAGAAGACTTCATATCTACTGAAGAGAGAAGCCGTCAAATCCTCCATGTACATTAAATCATTTACCTTAGAAATCCAGAGGGACGGGCTAGGTGGATTAACTTTCTTCCATAACAACGGAACACAAGCTCTGGAAGCCATCACCAAAAATCTTTATAGGGACCATTTGTAGGAGGAAACAGAAGTCTCACAGAGCTGTAGAAGGAATAGTTCAGGACCTATTTCAGATGAAATGCCTGTAATTACCTGATAATGCTTTTAACTTTAGTCCAGAACGGTTAGAAAACCGGACAGGACCAGAAGATTTGAAGGAAATCTCCCTCGCCTGATCCACATCTCCAACACTTAGGGTCAATAGAGGGGAACATTTTGTTCAACTTAACAGGGACCCTGTACCAACTTGAAAGGAGTTTGAAATTCGCTTCCTGAAGCCGAGAACTTATGGAAGATTTATGCTCTAAGGACAGCACCTTTTCCCTTTGTTCCATGGAGAGAGTGATACCCAAGGCCTCTTCCCATTGTGTTAAAAATATGGGCAGAGGCTCATCCATTGGGTTAGTTAGGATTGAGTGCATGATGAATCACCTCCTTACCCATGCAAAGATTTTAAAACACGGAAGGGGTTCGTGTATATTGAGCATAATTTGGAAGGGAGCAAACAAAGTGACGCAGTTGTAGAGAACGCCATGTGCCCAGTGGTAAGGGATCAGTAATAGCTTGAAGTGTCTCTAAGGGCCCCGTCACACTAAGCGATGCAGCAGCGATCCCGACAACGATACGACCTGTCAGGGATCGTTGCTGCATCGCTAATACATCGCTGGTGAGCTGTCAAACAGGCAGGCTCACCAGCGATCAGGGGAGCAGCGATATCGTGGAAAGAATCGTTCCACGATGTCCTGCTCCAGTTACCAGCCTGCTGCAAGCTGGAGCAGGCTGGTAACTATGGTAAACATCGGGTTACTAAGTGCGCGTGTGCCCCTAGTAACCCGCTGTTTACCATGGATACCACTCTGCTACGGTGCGCGGGAGCCTCCGCGCACCGTAGCAGAGTGGTATCCATGGTAAACAGCGGGTTACTAAGTGCGCGCGTGCCCCTAGTAACCCGATGTTTACCATAGTTACCAGCCAGATCGTTGGTCCCGCTGGTCACACACAGCGATGTGTGCTGGCCAGCGGGAGGCCAACGACCAAAAAATGGTCCAGGACACTTTGCAACGATCAGCGACCTCACAGCAGGGGCCTGATCGTTGCAAAGTGTCACACACAGCGACATCGCTGGTGAGGTCGCTGGTGAGTCACCAAAACCGTGACTCAGCAGCGATATCGCTAGCGATATCGCTATGTGAGACGGGGGCTTTAAGAAGACCAGTCATTATCTACACCAATCTAGAAAGCCCTAAACCTTCCCTGAGAAATCTAAAGTCTAAAAACAGGGTCTGACAAACCAGGGGAGAAGTCCGGAGAGCCTATAATAGTTGATAAAGGAGATGGAATGGGAAGGAGAAGTTTGCGTATCTCTGGTCTGGAGCAGCAGTAGAGTGTAGCACTAATTGTGGGATGAGATTTCAGTGAAGGTTGGGAAAAGAAGGGTACCCAGGGGAGAGCAGCTAAAGTGGCCTCTGAGAAGCTTTGTTCTATTTGTACCCATGGCTTCCCCGAGGCATGCCTACACCAATCTATAACTCTAGACATATGAGCAGATAAATAGTATGTTTTTACATCCAGAAGGCCCAAGCCTCCCCAACTTTTTGGTCTACATAAAAGGTATCGCTGGAGTCTAGCTTGTTTGTTAGCCCATATGAAACCTATTTGCAAGGACACGATAGATTTAAAAAAGGAGCTAGAGATTTTAATGGGAAGAGTTTGAAAGAGATATAATATGCGAGGTAGGATATTCATTTTAAGAATTTCACATCTGCCAAACCAATTAAAGTAAAGTTTAGACCATTTTGAACAATCAACTTTAATGTTCTGGAGCAATGGTAAAAAATTAAGTTTGAAGATGGAATTAATATCAGCGGAGAGGAGAATGCCTAAATACTTCAGGGACTGAGATGACCAATGAAATTTGAATGAAGTCTGTAATGATGAAACAAATTTCAAAGGGAGATTTATATTCAAAGCCTCCGACTTAGTTAAGTTGATTTTAAAATTAGACTAAAATGCATATTTTTTACATTCCAACATCAAGCTAGGGAGAGATACAATCGGGTTAGTTATGAAGAATAACATATCATCCGCATAGGCTGCAATTTTGTAAGAGATATTTTGAATCTTTAGACCCATAATATCTGGGTTGGACCGGATACACCGAAGGAAGGGCTCAAGAGTAAGGATAAAGATTAGGGGGCTGCCCTGCCGAGTGCCATTTGCAATTGGAAATCTCTCGGAGAAAACACCATTCACCCACACACAGGCGGAGGGAGTTCTGTAAAGAGAACCAATCCACTTTAGCATGGAGCTCTGCAACCTGATAGATTTCAACACCTCCTCCATGAACACCCAGTTGACCCGATCAAAGGTCTTTTCGGCATGTGTGGATAAGAGCATCAAAGGGGTGCCATTCAATTTGGCATATTCAACTTTCTTAACTGTTCACAATAACAGTAATTTTGACCAGGGGTACCCAAACTTTTACATGCCACTGTATGTGTGTGGTGTGTACTGTAATAATAGTCTTCTCTTCTTCAGATGAGCATGCTGTTGGTCCTTATGCTGTCTGTATGCAGCAGACTTTGGCTGCGGATTTCTCCTTGCTCCATTTACTAAGCATTGAATAGGGTGAAAACCATAATAAAAATCCACAAAATAATCAGCATACTGTAGATTTGATATCCACATCATGCTTTCACTTTTGTGCAGATTTTTTTCTGCAACGTATGACTGGGATTTTGAGAAACCTACTGTATTTACTTGTATTGTATTGTTAACTGTTGCGGAATCTGCACCGCAAATCCACGACATGTTTCAATCAAAGTATCTAACAACACATTTCACTCTGCTCTGCAGTCACTATTAGGCCCCCTTCACACATGCAAATAAAAACACGTCCAAGTGGGACATTCCTTTTTAACCATCCGTTTGCTTTTTTTCAACATCCGTGTGTATGTTTTTTCAATTCGTGTGTCATCCGTGTGTACGTGTGAGTCATCCGGGTTACGCATACCGGAATAAAATGCGTTCAAGAAATGACTGACTTAAAGATGTGAAACTATAATAGATAGATAGATAGATAGATAGATAGATAGATAGATAGATAGATAGATAGATAGATAGATAGATAGATAGAGTTGTGCTCAAAAGTTTACATACCCCGGCAGAATATTTCCTTTCTTGGCCTTGTTTCAGAGAATATGAATGATAACAAAAAACTTTTTCTCCACTCATGGTTATTGGTTGGGTGAAGCCATTTATTGTCAAACTACGGTGTTTTCTCTTTTTAAATCTTAATGACAACCAAAAACATCTATCAACAGACAGGTTTAAGTCCAAGTGTGAATTATTATATAATTTTCACTGGGGTTGTTTACTCCTGCCTCCTTTCATATACTGACTAATAATAAGCAGGTAGCAATATAAAAGTGCAGAAGAACCTGATGATGTCATCAGGATCAAATTACCTGAGCCCACGGGTCCTGCCAACCGGATTGTGCGGCCTAAATAAGCAGCACTGAAGATATATTACACAGCACAGGAGTGTGGAACTATTAACTCCAGCTAATATTTCCCGAATTCCAGAACTTGTGCGCTGTGTAATATATTTTCAGTGCTTATTTAGGCTCCACACTCTGGCTGGCAGGACCTGTGGGCCCAGGCCATGTGACCCTGATGACTTAAAGGGAATCTGTCAGCAGATTTTTGCTATGTAATCTGAACACAGCATGAGGTAAGAGTTAAAACACAGATTTCAGTGATGCCTCTCTTTTCAAGCTCTGTGGTTTTGTTTGCTTGCAATGATTGTTTTAGCACTTGTAGATTATCATTGCTGTGACTAGCTGGTCCCATAAGCCCTGATCTGACTTCTCTCCCTCCTGTGATAGGCACCTCACTGTCTATAGATAGTGTACATAGAGAGCCTGGTGTGGGCGTGGTTAGCTTCCTCAGCTCTGTGTTATGCACACGCCCGGACTGACTGACGTGTGCGTGTTTATGTAGTGATTCCACTGTGCCATGAACCGGAGAGTGCCTGGAGGGGCGTAACTAAGTATCTGCCCGATCCGACCAAGGTGGCACGACGGCATACGACGCCAGTGCACCAAGGAGGAACCGAGCAGAGAGACCAGGTGCTACTCCAGGACAGACCCCGGACACAGCTGTTGACCCACACAGGGGAATACAGGAACAGACTGGTAGGCTGGCACACAGACTGGTGGGTATAGGCAGGCACAACTGGTATGCAGGCAGGCGGGTATGCAGGCAGGGGGGTACAGGCAAGCACAGCTAGAGTGCAGACAGGGAGGCACTAGCAGGTAGGAACACAGGCGGGATAGAACCCAGTACACACTGGGACTCAGGAACAATACAGGCAGAGGGGTACAGGCAAGCACAGCTAGAGTGCAGACAGGGAGGCACTAGCAGGTAGGGACACTGGCGGGATAGGACCCAGTACACACTGGGACTCAGGAACAGAACCACAGATGTGGCGGACAAACACAGCAGAGTGAGGCCGCCCAGAGAGGTGAGCGAGAACAGGGCAGGACAAAGCCGCCTGGAGCGGTGAGCAAGAGTAGAGCAGGACAAGGCCGCCAGGAGCGGTGAGCAAAGGGTCAGAGCTGAGCGAGACTGCCGGAGCAGTGAGCAAGAGTGGAGCAAGACGAGACCGCCTGGAGCGGTGAGCAAGAGTGGAGCAAGACTGCTGGAGCAGTGAGCAAAAGGATAAGAGCGGAGCGAGACTGCCGGAGCAGTGAGCAAAAGGGTCAGAGCGGAGCAAGGCTGCCGGAGCAGCGAGCAAAAGGAGTCAGAGCAGGCTAGAACCGCCGGAGCGGTAAGCAAAGGAGTCAGAGCAGGCTAGAACCGCCGGAGCGGTGAGCAAAGGAGTCAGAGCAGGCTAGAACCGCCGGAGCGGTGAGCAAAGGAGTCAGAGCAGGCTAGAACCGCCGGAGCGGTGAGCAAAGGAGTCAGAGCAGGCAAGGCTGAGCAGGGGGGACAGGGCTCTGTTCACACGGAACAGACAGGAAGGGAAAGGCAGAGCCAGATACCCACAGGGTACTTGCAGTGAAGTAGCGAGTGGACCACAAACTCACAAACGTGAGTACAGAGACAACAAGCAGCAGTTAGGTACGAGTTCAGACTCTGCAGAAAAAGGAAGGGAACGGACATAGAGGCAAAACAGGTAAAGGATAGGAGAGAGTTCAGACTGGAACTGAGTGTATGGAGGAGACCGACACTGCAGCGGAATACAGTAGCGGGTCTGGGAATACGGCCCCCAGAGAGGCAGGATGAACAGGCAAGGAGCGTGTTCAGACAGGACAGACAAGATACAGGAGCGGGTCTAGGTAATCGGCCCCTAGAAGGCAGGAGGAACAGGCTAGGAGCGTGTTCAGACAGGACAGACAAGATACCGGAGCGGGTCTAGGTAATCGGCCCCTAGAAGGCGGGAGGAACAGGCTAGGAGCGTGTTCAGACAGGACAGACAAGATACCGGAGCGGGTCTAGATAATCGGCCCCTAGAAGGCGGGAGGAACAGGCTAGGAGCGTGTTCAGACAGGCCTGGAAATACAGCCTCCAGGATAGGCAGACAAGAGAACACAGACAGGACTCAGTTCAGACACGGGAACTGATACCGCAAGGCAGGAGACATAGACAGGACTCAGTTCAGACACGGGAACTGAAACCGCAAGGCAGGAGACAGACAGGACTCAGTTCAGACACGGGAACAGATACCGCAAAGCAGGAGACAAAGAACGGGACCTGGCACCTTCAGAGTGCAAGCACACACTGAAAGAAACACTATGCTCAGGCAGGGATAGATGGGAGCAGCTGAGCTATATACCAGGTGACAGACAGCAATAGGCTGAGGACGCACAAGGGGTGTGACCCACAGCAGGTACAAAAAGCAGGAAGTGATCGGGCGCCGCCCTTAAGCAGCAGAAACAGACACAAACAGACAGCATGGAGGTAAGCCAGAGAGACATTCTGGACTGGAGATCAAGTGCGCGCTCTTGCACAGTGGGAGATGGACCACCATGCAAGGACGCCGCCAGGTATGTTACAGTACCCCCCCCTTACGCCCCCTCTTCTTCAGGCCTGCCAGAATCTTCCGCAGGGAATTCGAGGACCAGTCGTTCACTTCAAGGAGATCACTTCCACTGTCCACAGGAAAAACTGATCTCATCTGGTTAGCTAGGATGCTACCTCCTATCCAGCCATCCTCAGCAACAGACGAAACGGGTGGAGTACCAGGAACAGCACACAAGGAAGTCTCTCTCCACATATTTTCAGGTGGCACCCCAGAGGGTACAGGAGACAACTGGAAGTCCTTCACCGGGTTGGAGGGGGACAGAGACTTGAGGGTAATCTCTGCTTCGAGGTACATCTTGTCAAGCTCACAGGAAGAAATAGACGGGTTATCAGGTACATAATGAGGAAAAGTCACTGTCTCTTTGTTATCTGGTGGTACCCCGGAGGATTCAGGAAACAACTGGAGGTCCCCCGCCGGGTCAGAAGAGTGCAGAGGCTCAGAGAAAACATCTGCTTCAGAGTACACTAGGTCGGACTCACTGGACGAAGCAGGCGAGGTATCGGGTACCGAGTATAGGAAAGTCTCTGTCCATTCACCACCAGGTGGCACCCCGAAGGGTTCTGGAGACAACTGGCGGTCCTCCGCCTGGTCAGAGGGGTGTAGAGACTCACGGGTAACCTCTGCTTCAGAGTACACTAGGTTGGACTCACTGGACGAAGCAAGCGAGGTATCAGATCCAGGATATAGGAAAGTCTCTGTCCATTCACCACCAGGTGGCACCCAGAAGGGTTCTGGAGACAACTGGAGGTCCTCCGCCTGGTCGGAGGGGTGTAGAGACTCGGGAGTAACCTCTGCTTCAGAGTACACTAGGTTGGACTCACTGGACGAAGCGAGCGAGGTATCAGGTACAGAGTATAGGAAAGTCTCTGTCCATTCACGACCAGGTAGCACCCCGAAGGGTTCAGGAGACAACTGGAGGTCCTCCGCCTGGTCGGAGGGGTGTAGAGACTCCGGGGTAACTACCACTTTGGGGTACCCTTTGTCAGGCTCACAGGACGAAGCGGACAAAGTATTGAGTACCGGGTGTAGAGAAGTCTCTCTCCATTTGTCATCGAGTGGTATCCCGGAGGATTCAGGAGGCAACAGGGGGTCCTCCACCAGGTAGCAGAGGTGCACAGACTCTGAGGTAACCACAGCTTTGGAGCATCCTTGGACATGCACACCGGTAAAAGTGGGTGAAGCATCTGATGCCGGGTGCAGGAAGTTCTCCTGTGTGGAGTCTGGATGGGCAGAAGTCTCTTCGGGCAGGAGAACTGGTGCACTACCCACGCACATTACCCGTTGGGGCTTCTCCAGGATACAGGGAGATGAAGCTTCAGTAGGGACTTCAAGGTTGGGGTCAGGAGGTCTCAGGGAGGACAGACCCTGGCGTGACGGCTTGCCTCTACGTCTAGCACGTCTGGACTGCCTCTTGAGGTTGGGAGAAGTATTCCGGAAAGCGTAGTCACCCTGTGAGGATTCTGGGTGGGCAGTAGTCTCATTGGGCTGGAGGACTATTGCGCTACCCACACACATTACCCGTCGGGGCTGCTCCGGGATATTGGGAAGTGAAGCTTCAGCAGGGGCTTCAGGGTTAGGGTCCTCGAAGACCATACGAAAGGCCACCAGGAAGGCCTGCAGGTCAAGGACGACAGGATCCCATGCTTCCCATAGGGGGGTGACCCATTTCAAGGCATCACCCGCTAGGTAGTCAATCATAAAGGCCACTTTAGCCCAATCTGAAGGAAAATAGAGAGGGTAGGCCTTAAAGTGTAGCATGCATTGCTCCACAAATGCACGACACTGTCTTGGATCCCCATAGTAACGTGGCGGATCCGCAGGAACGAGAGCTGATAGATCCATCTGGACGGTGCGTAATTCGCCTGGAACTCAGCTAAGGAAAAAAAAATTTATTTATTTATTTTAATGCATGTATTCGCTGGAAAACTTCTCAGAGAGCGAAGGCCGTGGGGCTCAACGGGAACCATGGCCTGAGCATGCTGTTATGCACACGCCCGGACTGACTGGCGTGTGCGTGTTTATGTAGTGATTCCACTGTGCCATGAACCGGAGAGTGCCTGGAGGGGCGTAACTAAGTATCTGCCCGATCCGACCAAGGTGGCACGACGGCATACGACGCCAGTGCACCAAGGAGGAACCGAGCAGAGAGACCAGGTGCTACTCCAGGACAGACCCCGGACACGGCTGTTGACCCACACAGGGGAATACAGGAACAGACTGGTAGGCTGGCACACAGACTGGTGGGTATAGGCAGGCACAACTGGTATGCAGGCAGGCGGGTATGCAGGCAGGGGGGTACAGGCAAGCACAGCTAGAGTGCAGACAGGGAGGCACTAGCAGGTAGGAACACAGGCGGGATAGAACCCAGTACACACTGGGACTCAGGAACAATACAGGCAGAGGGGTACAGGCAAGCACAGCTAGAGTGCAGACAGGGAGGCACTAGCAGGTAGGGACACTGGCGGGATAGGACCCAGTACACACTGGGACTCAGGAACAGAACCACAGATGTGGCGGACAAACACAGCAGAGTGAGGCCGCCCAGAGAGGTGAGCGAGAACAGGGCAGGACAAAGCCGCCTGGAGCGGTGAGCAAGAGTAGAGCAGGACAAGGCCGCCAGGAGCGGTGAGCAAAGGGTCAGAGCTGAGCGAGACTGCCGGAGCAGTGAGCAAGAGTGGAGCAAGACGAGACCGCCTGGAGCGGTGAGCAAGAGTGGAGCAAGACTGCCGGAGCAGTGAGCAAAAGGATAAGAGCGGAGCGAGACTGCCGGAGCAGTGAGCAAAAGGGTCAGAGCGGAGCAAGGCTGCCGGAGCAGCAAGCAAAACGAGTCAGAGCAGGCTAGAACCGCCGGAGCGGTAAGCAAAGGAGTCAGAGCAGGCTAGAACCGCCGGAGCGGTGAGCAAAGGAGTCAGAGCAGGCTAGAACCGCCGGAGCGGTGAGCAAAGGAGTCAGAGCAGGCTAGAACCGCCGGAGCGGTGAGCAAAGGAGTCAGAGCAGGCAAGGCTGAGCAGGGGGGACAGGGCTCTGTTCACACGGAACAGACAGGAAGGGAAAGGCAGAGCCAGATACCCACAGGGTACTTGCAGTGAAGTAGCGAGTGGACCACAAACTCACAAACGGGAGTACAGAGACAACAAGCAGGAGTTAGGTACGAGTTCAGACTCTGCAGAAAAAGGAAGGGAACGGACATAGAGGCAAAACAGGTAAAGGATAGGAGAGAGTTCAGACTGGAACTGAGTGTATGGAGGAGACCGACACTGCAGCGGAATACAGGAGCGGGTCTGGGAATACGGCCCCCAGAGAGGCAGGATGAACAGGCAAGGAGCGTGTTCAGACAGGACAGACAAGATACAGGAGCGGGTCTAGGTAATCGGCCCCTAGAAGGCAGGAGGAACAGGCTAGGAGCGTGTTGAGACAGGACAGACAAGATACCGGAGCGGGTCTAGGTAATCGGCCCCTAGAAGGCGGGAGGAACAGGCTAGGAGCGTGTTCAGACAGGACAGACAAGATACCGGAGCGGGTCTAGATAATCGGCCCCTAGAAGGCGGGAGGAACAGGCTAGGAGCGTGTTCAGACAGGCCTGGAAATACAGCCTCCAGGATAGGCAGACAAGAGAACACAGACAGGACTCAGTTCAGACACGGGAACTGATACCGCAAGGCAGGAGACATAGACAGGACTCAGTTCAGACACGGGAACTGAAACCGCAAGGCAGGAGACAGACAGGACTCAGTTCAGACACGGGAACAGATACCGCAAAGCAGGAGACAAAGAACGGGACCTGGCACCTTCAGAGTGCAAGCACACACTGAAAGAAACACTATGCTCAGGCAGGGATAGATGGGAGCAGCTGAGCTATATACCAGGTGACAGACAGCAATAGGCTGAGGACGCACAAGGGGTGTGACCCACAGCAGGTACAAAAAGCAGGAAGTGATCGGGCGCCGCCCTTAAGCAGCAGAAACAGACACAAACAGACAGCATGGAGGTAAGCCAGAGAGACATTCTGGACTGGAGATCAAGTGCGCGCTCTTGCACAGTGGGAGATGGACCACCATGCAAGGACGCCGCCAGGTATGTTACACTCTGCTTCATTGCTAAATCTAAAAACTCTGATTGTGTCAGAACGGCTACTCCCAAGTAAAAGTATAAGTGATACATCATTGGATTCAGCTTCTCTTTGCCTACATCAGGCTGCTCTCAGATAAGGTAGCAAAAGCCTGCTGACAGGATTCCCTTTAATCACAGGTCCTTTCTCACTTCTATGTTGCTTCCTGCTTATGATTGGTCAGCATCATACAGGTGGCAAAAGTACATGCCCACAGTGAAAACTATCTAATAACACCCACTTGGACTCTTTAGGTGCCATATATTTGGTATATTAGTTGCATATGAATATACATGTTAATTACTCAGGAATGTGGTAACAGTTAGAAGACGTAAAGGTGTAGATTGATTTAAATTTCAAAGACCTGCATGCCCATATATACAGTTTGGGGGTTCATCATACTGACAGATTCATACCAAATACATAGTGAGGATTGTCATATCTAGCTACAGTACAGACCAAACATTTGGACACACCTTCTCATTTAAAGATTTTTCTGTATTTTCATGACTATGAAAATTGTACATTCACCCTGAAGGCATCAAAACTATGAATTAACACATGTGGAATTAAATACTTAACAAAAAAGTGTGAAACAACTGAAAATATGTCTTATATTCTAGGTTTTTCAAAGTAGCCACCTTTTGTTTTGATGACTGCTTTACACACTCTTGGCATTCTCTTGATAAACTTCAAGAGGTAGTCACCGGAAATGGTTTTCACTTCACAGGTGTGCCCTGTCAGGTTTAATAAGTGGGATTTCTTGCCTTATAAATGGGGTTGGGACCATCAGTTGTGTTGTGCAGAAGTCTGGGGGATACACAGCTGATAGTCCTACTGAATAGACTGTTAGAATTTGTATTATGGCAAGAAAAAAGCAGCTAAGTAAAGAAAAAAGAGTGGCCATCATTACTTTAAGAAATTAAGGTCAGTCAGTGCGAAAAATTGGGAAAACTTTGAAAATGTCCCCAAGTGCAGTTGCAAAAAGCATCAAGTGCTACAAAGAAACTGGCTCACATGAGGACCGCCCCAGGAAAGGAAGACCAAGAGTTACCTCTGCTTCTGAGGATAAGTTTATCCGAGTCACCAGCCTCAGAAATCACAGGTTAACAGCAGCTCAGATTAGAGACCCGAGTTGCCACACAGTTCTAGCAGCAGACACATCTCTTCAACAACTGTTAAGAGGAGACTTTGTGCAGCAGGCCTTCATGGTAAAATAGCTGCTAGGAAACCACTGCTAAAGACAGGCAACAAGCAGAAGAGACTTGTTTGGTCTAAAGAACACAAGGAATGGACATTAGACCAGTGGAAATCTGTGCTTTGGTCTGATGAGTCCAAATTTGAGATCTTTGGTTCCAACCACCGTGTCTTTGTGCGATGCAGAAAAGGTGAACGGATGGACTCTACATGCCTGGTTCCCACCGTGAAGCATGGAGGAGGAGGTGTGATGGTGTGGGGGTGCTTTGCTGGTGACACTGTTGGGGATTTATTCAAAATTGAAGGCATACTGAACCAGCATGGCTACCACAGCATCTTGCAGCGGCATGCTATTCCATCCGGTTTGCGTTTAGTTGGACCATCATTTATTTTTCAACAGGACAATGACCCCAAACACACCTCCAGGCTGTGTAAGGGCTATTTGACAAAGAAGGAGAATGATGGGGGGCTACGCCAGATGACCTGGCCTCCACAGTCACCAGACCTGAACCCAATCGAGATGGTTTGGGGTGAGCTGGACCGCAGAGTGAAGGCAAAAGGGCCAACAAGTGCTAAGCGTCTCTGGGAACTCCTTCAAGATTGTTGGAAGACCATTTCCGGTGACTACCTCTTGAAGCTCATCCAGAGATTGCCAAGAGTGTGCAAAGCAGTCATCAAAGCAAAAGGTGGCTACTTTGAAGAACCTAGAATATAAGACATATTTTCAGTTGTTTCACACTTTTTTTGTTAAGTATATAATTCCACATGTGTTAATTCATAGTTTTGATGCCTTCAGTGTGAATGTACAATTTTCATAGTCATGAAAATACAGAAAAATCTTTAAATGAGAAGGTGTGTCCAAACTTTTGGTCTGTACTGTATATATATAAAAGCACTGACACATAGTCATCCTAATCATTCAAATTAATTATTTGCATGGAAATAACAATGTGTATTTTATTTAGATGAGGCACTGACCTGAATTGTGCCAATAAATCATCTAATAATATGTCACTATATCTCATTATTATGCAGCGCATTACTTGTGTCCTCATACCCAATTGTTTTCAGATTCATTATTATTATAACAAATTATGGTTATGCTTTCAGCAGCTGCTAAAGAAAGTAGCCAGATAGGAACCACCATGTTATACCCCGTCCAGTACCTACAGTAACTGATCCAACGTTTTAGATAGATTTTCGGGATTGCATTGGCACACCAGAATATTAGTTTATTGGCCCAGGCTCTTATTCAGTAATGGAGCCCAAAGGTGCACTATAGAATATCTTTCATTGGACTTTTCTCTGTGTAATGTGTGTAATGAGATCAACAAAGATTAACCCTTTACCGACATCCGCTGTACATGTATGGCGAAATTCCGTAGTAGGTGTATGTAGCGGGGTGAACTTGCCCCATACTCAGCAAGTAATGGGCTGTGTGTTACAGCCAGGAACTGTCTCCAAAAATCAATTGATAACCTGTTAAATGCCACTCTGAAACACTGACAGCGGCATTAACAACACGCCGGCAGGAGAACGCATCATTCAGTGCGACCATCGGCACACCCGTAACGTGATCACGGGTCTCCGATGGGTTGCTATTACAGCAGGGGGTCTATTGAAAACCTCTGTGATTTTCATTACAGAGCTCCCTTGAAACCCAGCCTGTTGCCAGGCTTTAAAGGAGACCAAGATTTTTGCCATATTCAGCAATGTTGTGGCATCACTGTATATAGCACAGGTGATCAGATGATCGTAGCTTCAAGTCCCCTAAAGGGACAAACAAGAACAGTGAAAAGTAAAAAAAAAAGTTTTAAAAAATGCGAAAAAAATAAAAAAAGCATAAAAGTTCAAATCACAGTCCTTTCCCCTCATTAAAATTAAAGATATTGAACAGATTTAAAAAATACACATATGTGCTATCGCCACGTTCAAAAAGTCTGATCTATCAGAATGTAAAAATAATTAACCCAATTGGTAAACACCGTAAACAGAAAAAATCATGAACGCAAAAATTATGTTTTTTTGGTTGCTGCAATGCCACAAAAAATGCAGCAATAAGCTAGCAAAATGTTTTATCTTTGCCAAAATTGTATAAATAAAAGCTTCGCCTTGCTCCGCAAAAAATACGCCATCACAAGACTCCATCAACAGACAAATAAAATTATTATGGGTCTTGGAAAATGGCAACACAACCTCCCCCCAAAAATTTTTAAAACTTCTGATTTCTTTTCACCACTAAAATAATAAAATAACTTGTCATGTTTGGTATCGCCATAATTATACTGATGAGCAGAATCATATTGCAAAGTCAATTTTCCCACAAAATGTTTGACGTAAAAACAATTCCCAAAAACAATGTCAGAATTGCATTTTTTTCACAATTTCACTGCAGTTGGAATTTTTTTCCTGTTTTCCAGTACATTATGTGGGGATCATATAGGAAAACATGCAAAAAGGGCCATTTAATAGGTAGTATTAAATATATTAATCTTTATTAAATACATTTAAAAAACAGAGCAGGACCAAAGAATCAAAAGGGCACCAGTCCCAGCAAGTGGTATAATCAGTATCAATGTATAGCTTAACACAATATGCAGAGTAGACAGGTAATCAATTTTTAGGCTATTTATGTATAAGGAAGACTCACTAGAAATTGTACCCAACAGTGGTATAGTGAGAGGCCCAACACAATGTGCAAAGTAGGCAAGTAAATAGTTAATTAATTAAGTATTCATGTGCATAGAGTATATCAAAGACCTTAATACAATGTGAAAAGTAAGCAAATTAATAGTTGATTGATTAGACATTTCATGTGGAAAAGAAAGGGGGGTCAATGCTAAAGATACCAAGCAGTGGTATCAATAGGCAATCATAAAACACCCATTACAAAATGATAGTTGATCTGCATGCCAGCAGTGACATAAGAGGTAAGTGTTAAGCAAAAAGAGTCAGGATAGATATAATTACCAGAGCTGGGAAAGGATGTGCCAGGTCCCCTACGCGCGTTTTAGTGATTGCCTTCTTCAGGCAGGCGCTTACTTTGCACATTGTAGTAAGGTCTTTGATATACACTAGGTACATAAATATCTAATCATTTAACTGTTTACTTGCCGACTTTTCACATTGTGTTTGACACTCTCACTATACCACTGTTGGGTACAATTTCTAGTGAGTTTTCCTTATACATAAATACCCTAAAAATTTATTACCTGTCTACTCTGCATATTGTGTTAAGCTATACATTGATACTGATTATACCACTTGCTGGGATTGGTGCCCTTTTTATTCTTTGGGCCTGCTGTGTTTTTTCAATTTATTTAATAAAGATTAATATATTTTAATACTAGCCCATTATATGGTCCTTTTTGCATTTTTTCCTATATGATCCCTACTGCTTCTTAGTGCATGATGGTCACATTAGTCCAATCCCCTCTAAGTACAAATTTACTTAACATCATTTACACTTAATGTACTTAAATGCAGTACATTAAGTACATTAAGTGTAAATGATGTTAAGTAAATTTGTACTTAGAGGGGATTGGACTAATGTGACCGTCATGCACTAAGAACTTGTGCAAATTGTTCACATTTGCTCAGTACATTATGTGGTAAAGTGAATGGTGTCATTCAAAAGTACAACTTGTCCCGCAAAAGACAAGCCCTCATATGTCTATGTGGACAGAAAAATAAAAAAGTTAGGACTCTGGAAAGAATGGGAGACGAGAACGCAAAAATGGAAATTAACATAGTAGCATAGTTTTTAAGATTGAAGGAAGACAAAGTCCATCTAGTTCAACCCATAGCCTAACATGTTGATCCAGAGGAAGGCAAAAAAAAAACATGTGTGGCTCCACATTGGGGGAAAAAAATCCTTCCCGACTCCATACGACAATCAGACTAGTTCCCTGGATCAACGCCCTATCAAGGAATCTAGTATATATAACCTGTAATATTATACTTTTCAAGAAAGGCATCCATGCCCTTCTTAAATTTTAGTAATGAATCACTCATTACAACATCATGCGGCAGAGAGTTCCATAGTCTCACTGCACTTACAGTAAAGAATCTGCATCTGTGATTATGATTAAACCTACTTTAGACGTAGACGATTCCCCCTTGTCCCCGTCTCAGGCCTCAAAGTAAAAAGATCAGTAGACAGGTCTTTGTACTGTCCCCTCATATACTTGTACATAGTAATAAGATCACCCCTAAGCCTTTGTTTTTCAAAACTAAATAACCCCAAGTGTAATAACCTGTCTTGGTGTTGCAGACACCCCAGTCCTCTAATAACCTTGGTCGCTCTTCTCTGCACCCGCTCTAGTTCAGCTATGTCTTTCTTATACACCGGAGACCAGAACTGTACACAGTATTCTAAGTGTGGTCGCACTAGTGACTTGTAGAGAGGTAAAATCATGTTCTCCTCATGAGCATCTGTGCCTCTTTTAATGCATCCCATTATTTTATTTGCCTTTGCAGCAGCTGCCTGACACTGGCCACCAAACGTGAGCTTGTCGTCCACCATTAGCCCCGTTAGGAAGGGGTTAAGATGCAACTAGACATGAGAGTGCTTAAAAGGCATCTGTCAGGAGATTTTTGCCACCTAATCTGTAGCATAAAGTAAAAATGGAGACCTTGATTCAAGCCATGTGTCACTTACTGGGCTGCTTGCTCTAGGTTATATTGATGCGCCCCCTGGGCCGTGGGGTACTCGGCAGCCGGGCCTCTGGTTGCTTGGGGGATATCACGGTAGCTGGCTTGTTCCGTGACCCAGTGCGGTCAGTAAAAAGGGGGATAGATTTGTAGGGGATTATAAGTGTTCGTGAAGCCACCTGTGGATTGCGACTAAAGGGAGCCGCCGCTGCGGAGCAGTCCTCTGGAGCTGGTATTACGGCAGCAGGCGTGGTGTGGCTCTCCACAGGTAGAGCAAGCTCCAGGGCAGTGTAGGAATAAATGGTGGTGCAGGGGAGAGACGGCAGGACAGTCCCGGAGGAAAGACGGACACTCACACGGGGGTAAGCTTCAGTACCTTTACTGATGATGCTGCAGGCACGGTCCAGGGTACTCCGGGCGAAGGGTGCACTTTTGGACTCTCCCCAGTGAGCGGGTATAGGGCCTCCTGATCCGTGGCTTTACTCTCTAAGCTTCTGACCTGCCTGGAGCTAGGCCTAGCTTGGTTACTGTCTCTCTCTTGCACCTGCCGACCTGGTGGTAGGGCCTTTTCTTTTGGAGATCACTCTCCCTGGACGCTGGGGCCTCCGTGACTCCTAGCCCTGGTACTGTAGTCAGCGTTTGGTGAACCTGGGACCTGTAGTCCTCCAGGGGTTCCGGTGGTTCCTACTGGGCATTAAGGGTCCCTGTAGGCGCGGACCCGGTATCCGGTATATATAGGGGTGAGCCTGGTATGCTACTCTGCCCCCTCACTACTTCTTCCTTCTCCTTTCACCTTCGGCCACACTCAGGCCCTCACTAGGCTTTCACTTTTGCTGTAGGCCTTGGCTCGCCTAAGCACGACAGCCAGCGGGCTGCCTCTTTGCTGCTCTCTGAGCGTCAGCACGCTCTCAGCTCAACTCTGAGCTCTGTCCCTCTCTGTGTCTTCTTGGGAACTCAACTGCCTAACTCCACCCTCCAGTGTCTATATATGTCCCTAACAGGGCTCCTTCTGCTGGTCTGAGGTGGTAGGGTGGAGGTGTGTGAATGTGTGAGGGCCTCTTGTGGAGAAGTCCATCCATGCACCCTTCTGGGTTCTGTGGCACCAATGCGCAGCAGGGCACCACAATATAACTAGGGGACTAGTAAACCTACTGCCATGTAGTTCTCCATATTCATAAGCTCTGTATAACCCCACCCCCACCACTGACAGCTTGCTGCCTATATGCATTGTGGTGGGGGCAGGGTTATACAGAGCTCAGCATTCAGAGAACAGGTAGATCTGCAGCTTCAAAACAGTGATTTATCAAAACTGCAGCAAGCAACCCAGTAAGTGATATATCACTGTAATAAGGGTCCCTGCCCATATATCATGCTGCTCTCAGATGGGGTTGCAATAGCCTCCCTTTAAAATGGATGGTGGGCCTAAAGAATTATCTCCACTGATATTCCCAATGTACCACTGTCTGGTTGTTTCCACATAACTTCAAAAAATCATTATTTCTAAATGGTAAAAATGGTACAATATTGAAAAAGGTTATTGTTATTGACCCTCCGATTATTGTCTTCTAAAAGTAAAGTGATAAACACCAGGTGAAAAACCACTATATCTTTGTAGTAATTTTTTACCGTTTTTCTCCCTTTCTCAGCTCTGTGAGCCAACGCCTCCCAAGTGCCACATTGCTTGCCACCATGCCATATTCACATGCTGCAGGCACCACAAAGGGCAAAACTAAGATGCAAAAGAAACTAGAGAGAAGGAAACAGAATGATGGGACTTTTAAGATATATGAAGATGGTAGGAAAAGTGTCCGCTCACTTTCTGGAGTTCAGCTAGGGAATGACGTCATGTTTGTGAAGCAAGGAACCTATGCAAGCCCAAGGGACAGAGGTCGCCAACACCTTCGTGATATGTTTTCACATGAAGATTCAATGTCTAGAGCTATAAGTGACCCTGGGCTTCATGTGGAGTCAGCCCAATCTGAGGTCAGCACAGACTCTGGACATGATTCTTTGTTTACTAGGCCAGGTCTTGGTACCATGGTATTCCGGAGAAACTATCTTAGCGCTGGGCTGTTTGGTGTGGGAAGGCAGGAAGACAATGCACTTAATATAGAAGGTGGGGAGGTGAAGCTACGCAGTCGTCTAAAACGCTCTTCAAGTCTAGATGACAGTATCGGCAGCGCTGGCAGTTTGGAGGTAAGAAATGAACGAGAGCTACCATGGGAAGATGAGGAATTAGGACTAGATGATGATGAGGAACCAGATACCCCTCCATTGGAGACTTTCTTGGCCTCACTACAGATGTCGGAGCTGGTGTCTCTGCTTCAGGATGAGAAGATTGACCTGGCAGCTCTCACTCTATGCTCAGATCATGACCTCAAAAGTATACGAATCCCACTTGGACCACGCAAAAAAATCCTAGATGGCATTCAGAGAAGAAAACAAGCACTGGAGAGACCCATGTCCATGGGAGATACTGAGCTGTAAGTTTCTGTTGCTACATTTTACAATTCATCATGGTTGTATGGTGGGCTGTGCATAGTTGTGGTCAGCAGTTGATCAAAACCAAGAGTATTTAAAGCTCCAGAACAATAGAAGCCATTCATTTTATAATAAAATCAGACAGCATTTGTCTTCATCAAGCTTAAAGTATTATAAAGGTTTTTACCATTTTAGCTTACAGTTCATTTTTAATATTGCAGTGGTTTTAGCAATTAGCATACAGTTTCTAATGTATCACACAGCTTTGGATAGTCTACAGCTTTCACCTTCCTGCATTGTCTTTAAAGATGGAAAGTGTCTAGACTTTGAGAGTTAATTTATACACCTTAAATTACTGAAGGCCAAACAAGAATTCAGCTAACACCAACCTCTACCAATTCCCCAATAAATATGTACACTCAGTTCAGCTAAGCATGCATGTGTATTCAATGGAAAAAAAGTTGAGTAATCCACTGCTAAACATTTTTGATAGCAGCAAATTTCCAAGGAGAACAAAAGGATGAGGAATTGAATCTCAGTGTTCCTGATTCTTCTCACCCCCCATATGATCTGTCAGGAAATAGTTGGAAGCTCCGCCATACATATTGGTCTGATGGTCTGAATTAGAATAATTTTATCCAATTTGTATGCCTCAAGGTACAAACAACATCGTGTCTGTAATGCATAGCCATCCTATACGGACATCCTATATGAAGGGAAAATCTCTGTATGTACACTCCTCAGCACTGAAATTGCAACCTTAAGAATGAAAAGTCATGAAATATATAAGTGACAGTATTCATAAACATGATAATGATATGCAAGTGATGAAAAAATGGAAACAAAATTTTCAGAACATCTTGATTTATTCAGCATCGAATTTGAGCACCACTTACAGAAATACCCCCACTTACACGCCTTAGTTGCTATCACTGAGGTTATTAATAGTTGTCTGAGGAAAATACTGCCACGCTGAAAGCACTTGGGTAAGTAAATCATCAAGATCCGCTTCTGGCAGCTTCCTTTGCAATTGCCGACCATTGACATCCCAGATGTGCTCAATCAGAGACAAGTCCAGAGGCACTGCAAATATTGGTAGCAAGTTTAGACTACACAGGCTGCTCACAGTAGCACAAGCAACATGCGGCCTGCCATTGAAAAACGGCTCTTGGGACACTTTGAAGAAACGGTCGTACCACTGGTTCCACAACCAAATCAATGTAATGCTGAGCTGTTAGTGTACTTGCAATGAAGACTAAAGGGGTCTAGCAACCATATATTATGCCACCCCACACCATAATCCCAGGAGTAAAACCGGTATGACATTTCCTCGTGAAGGCCTTTTCATGGCGTTGACCACATGGTATCCAGACCTGTCTCCTGTTATCATTTCTTTATATAATTACCATCAAGTAGAAATATAGTTAGAACATAACTCTATAAGGTTAGATATAGATTATAAAGTTTATTGGGAACAAAAAACATATAGCAACACAAAAAAAATCCCATAAAAAACCCTATAAAACCCAGGTAAAAAGCAAAAACTGGGACAGTGTGTGGACTCATGAACACAGCACTATGCAATATATAGATAGGTAACAATAGTATATTTTTATAGTTCTAGGAAAACACAGTAGTATACATAGTCCCTATACATAAATTTGAAGAGGACAGAGTATATGGTACAAATAAATGACAAGTACATCCTCATAAAGTGGCAAGTGCAAGAAAGCTGCCAGATATAGTCGCCCCTCAATAAATCAGATGTTAAATAGTGGGACCAATATCATACAGACCATGTGCAATTTTTGTGCCAAGTCTCACTGCCCAGTGCCCCTACTCTCCTTTCGGCGCTATGTCTTTATCAGGGTGTGCTAAAGTGGTGACACCCTGAGGTATATATAGTATATGGCCCCTTCACCTAAAAGTACCTGGGCACATGTGAGCCGCCCATCGCCCCGTCAGCCTCCCCAGCCGGCGTCCCGGAAGTCTCAGTGCGCATGTGTGAACAGCGAGAGCGCCGATTGGTCGCCGGGAGAAGGAGGGGGAAATGACGCGGCACACATGCGCTCCCACAGGAGCATCGGCTGTGCCATCTTAACTGATGGAAAGATGCCAATAGATTATACAGAATAGTTATTATTCCATAAATTCACTGAGATCATTACGGTTAAAATGTCAATCAAGTTCATACATTATGTCTACTGTATACAAAACTTAGACCCAATAACAAGATCCAAAAGGTGTTGCTATCCAGTGGTTAATTTTAGCAATATACATATAGCAGTACCATAGAAATCTCTATATACAGTACAGACATATAACATAGTAACATAGATTAGAGTTTTCTTAAAGGCACATAGAAGAATATATATGGATCCTCAAGTATCAGTGGGTCCAGAGGTGCTTGATTATTTCACTTTATGCATGTAGCATGTTCATACTTGATTTTCCTAGATCTGTAATATAATAGTGCAGGGAGAGAGGGATTAAGAAAAGTACATATATAAACCTCAGGGGGCACATTAAAAACTTTTTAAAAAAAACAAACATTAGAGGCATATAAACCCTACAACCCGCAGAAATGTTAGAGTCACAGAAGAAAAGGAGCAAAGCTAACAAGGTCATTCAGGCCTTTTGGTTTGACCGTACCTAGGGTGGTGATACATTGTATTTCTTTTTGGGCGAGTAATTTTTTCAGGTTTCCACCTCTTGCTCCAAAATTAATCTGGTCTATACCTCTAAATCTCAAGAGGCGCCAATTACAATTGTGATGTTCTCTGAAGTGTTTAGGAATATTTTTAAGCGTTTCAATTTTGTCAGGTTTATCCATCTTAGCTAAATTTTTTATATCGCATATATGTTCCAATAACCTGACCCTAAATTCACGAGAGGTGAGACCTAGATAAATTAATTTACAAGGGTATACAGCCCAGTAAATTATCCCTATGGACCGACAAGTGATATACTGTAAAATTTTGTAGCTTCTTGAGTTGGTAAAGATAGAAAAATCAAAGGATCTATCAATTTAAGCAAAATCCCACACCATAGTCCCAGGAGTAAAACTGGTGTGACATTTCCTCGTGAAGGCCTTTTCATGGCGTTGACCATGTGGTATGCAGACCTGTCTACTGCTATCATTGCATTCAAGAAAAAAGTGTGACTCATCGCAAAAGAGGATAGACCTACAATCCATCTTATATTGCTCTATTCCAGTCTCTAGTTTCCGTCTATGTCAGAGTTATATTTATTTGGTGGTGAAACCAGTGATTTTGCCATTTTTCCAGAGTGTTCTGGGAGCCATTTTTAAACAACACCAGGCCTCATGTTACTCGTGCTACTATGACCTAAATGTGCCGCCATGGCCTTCAGCTACCAGGATTTGTTACTTTTAAATCACATCTGGGATGTGATTGGTCACCAATTGCAATAGAAGACTACTACTACTAATTCTATTGATAGGATGCAAAGTCGTGTAAGTGCTTGTATTTCTGCATGAGGCTCTTATAGTCGATACTGAATAAATCGAGATGTTTTTAAAAAATATTTACATTTTTTCATCATTTGCATATCATTAACATGTCAATCCATCTTATGATTTCCAGAATTCCACGACTTTTCCTTCTTGGATTTGCAATTTCAAGGTTGAGTTGTGTGTTTAGGCTGATGCACTCAGATTCTGGTGATTAAATATTTTCAGAAAGGATGTCCTTTTTGCCGTTTACTGTTCTGTATTGAAAAGCATAGATTTCTAATACAATATTTTCCCCCAAAAAAAACATATGCTGTAGACTTTTTATGAAAGTTTATGGAATATATATGCAATTGAGTAAGCAAACAGCTGTAGCCGTTAGGGTATACAACCAATAGAACTATTTCAAACAGTCTTGACAAATATAATTGATTAACACAGTGTTTTAGTTTAAATTTCCAACTGTGCTTGACCTTAAAGGGAACCTGTCATGTGAAAAAAACGCTATTAAAGAAGCACTCCCATCAACGTTTTTATCGACTTAATATACTCGCAGTCATCATATTATATGGCACTGTGTACTTACAATTGCTCATCTTGCCCTTCTACCCAGTAAATTATTTTCTTTTTTCTGCGTTATGTAGAAACAGGAAGTCTCTTTTCCTTGCAAAAATCATCAACCTCTTCAACTCCTGACCTATCTGCTCCCTCCTCTGCCATGGACTTTGCAGTGACTCATGACTCATACAGAGTAAATTGACTTCCTTTTTCTACATAGAGCTTAGAAGGATTCAGCTAGTCAGTTTTTTTTATGTCAAAGACCTAATGGAAAGAAGAAAAATTAGCTGGGTAGAAGGGCAAAATTAGCAATTGTAAGTACACAGTGCTATATAATATGATGATTGCAATATATTAAGAGGATACAAATTTTGATGGGAGTGCTTCTTTTACCTGCAGATATGGGGTTAATCTGCAGGTTATAGCATTCTGAACCTGCCGAGGCCCCAGCACTGAGATTCTGGCTACCTGGAGGAAATTACCTTAATTCCTCCTGGCAGCGTTCGGCTTCCAGTCATAGGGGTTGAGCCGGCACGACTTCAGTCACCGTCAAGTGCTTAGTGAGCGGTGGCTGTATAGAGAGCATCACCCCTGGCACTGACTGACAGCCAGCTCTGCATTAGAGCCCGCTGTCAGTCACTGTATACTGAGTGGTTACTGCCGCGCCAGCGCCGCCCCTATGACTGGAAGCAAAATGTTGCCGGGAGGAATAATGTTAATTTGTTCCTGGCAGCGGGGCTCTCAGTTCGGGCGCTTGACAGGTTCAGAACGCTATCAACCAGCCTATATTTGAAGGTTAATAAAAGATTTTCACATGACAGATTCCCTTTAAAAGCGAAACCAAAGAAATGAGACAGAGCATAAGATGGTACACGTGCATATGTGTAGGAGCACCTTCACACTGTGGCCATTTTACAGACAAAACCGAAGGGAAAAAAAAAATGAGCTCATACCCTGTAGTAAGTAAATAGTAATAGTACATGAAAATAACATAGAGTACTTAGTTAATACTATTTTGATCAAAATAGCGTAAAAGCCATCCCACCGCGACAAGGTGTACCCTATTGGGACCGTCCCATCTTCTAGTATTAAAATCTTACTTTGTGTCAGCCAAGTTCATTGTTGATAAGAGCAGAGCTGGACACGGGTCCGACTGTTCAGATATCTGCCCATGGGAGGCCATATAGAATAAATGCCTAGCTCAAAAAAGGGGGGGGGTTAACCTTTTTTATAAAGGGTATAAGAAACTACAGCAAAACCAAAGAAATGAGCTAAAACATAAGTTGCTATACGTGCAATGTATAGGAGCACGTACCTTATTGCAGTTGGATGGCTTTTATGCATTTTTTATCAAAACAGTGTTAACTAAGTACTCTATGTTATTTACATGTACTATTTATTTACTACAGGCCCCTGTGCTGGTATCCCAATGATCAGCTGTAATTTGTGTTGCAGCAAGTGTTCAGTTCTCCTGCAGCACCACCGCAGGTGAAATGTAGCATTACACCAAGAGTTTTAAAAACTGTCAATAGTTTCACGGATATTTGTTGAATGTTGTAGCGATATTTTTTCTTGTTATCTGATTATAAAGTTATTTGAATATTTATGAAAGGAATAAACTTTCATGTAAGTAAATTTTATATATTTTTTTCTTCTATTATAGATAGTGGCATCATCTGAGCGGCGAGACCCAACTACAGTGCCAGTGCCATTCATAAGCCTAGAGACTGCCCCTCGCCAAAAATGTGCCACACAAGACTTGTTACTCTCTAGAGTCTCATGGTTCATCCAGGTGCCAAGAAAATGACCTATGTACCAAGGAATTGCAGAATCCACAGTGTGATGTGTTTTAAAAGATGCAGAAAACTCTGCACAACTCTATATGTTAAATATATATTTTTCCTATGGGAAATATCTGTACTGTTGTCATTGTATTTTGGCCTCTTAATGTTTTCCTCATATGAATTTTCAAGTAGATTTTGTCATCCTTATGTTATATGGTATAGACTGTGTAGTCTCAACCATTGCCATGCCTGATAATGAAGAATATGCTATTAACAGATAACAATAATTGCAAATATTATCTGCACCCTCTTATACAATACTCCTTGTTCAAGTTTGTTTTACAACATCTATACATATAATACTAACATGGTAATATTATTAATTGTTCATCACTTGTCATATGTTCATACACCTCTATGGAGGGATATGTAAACTTTCCATGTTGCTGGACTGAATGCAGCAAAAGGTTCATTTATGTTAAAAGAAATATGTAATCAGAAAACAACGCATTATTTAAATCAGATCTTTAAGTTACTTGCATGTTTTAAAAATTTTGGGACATTTTTTTATTTTTCATTTCACGATCGGAATTAAAAAAAATATTAGATATCTTAGATATGTTATTTTCACACTGGACACTAGCTAATCTCATGCTTCCTGTTCTTTCAGGAAAATCACATGTACATTAGCCACAATAAACAGTCTCAAACCCTATTCCATTGTATTGAAGCATCTAATGAGTGTGTGCAATGGTATGAAGGGAGGGGAAGCTGTGACATTGCCTATTGTGAATGATTGATCCTGTGTTATCAGCTGTGTATTGAGATGTTACCTGCCAGTTTGTGATGATAATGAGACTTTTGGAAAGCCTAAGTGGCCAGTGTGAAAATTGCAAGATTTCTATTTTTTTCAGTACAGAACATGAGATGAAAAATAATAATTACAAAAATTAGTAAAAAATAAGCTTAATATTAAAACCTTATTTAAACATTAACTCATTTTCTGATTATATATTCTCTTTAATAATGAAGCTCCATATAGCTTTCACCTTGGAAGTGAAAAATTTGTAATATTAGTTATTCATAAGTCACATGGACATTTTTTGCCATATAATTATGCAGTATATTGTATATACTGAGTGCATAGAAACGGACTATAAATATGACATTCTTTCAGAATCTCATTAATGGGGTTGCTACTGATCCTGAGAACAAGAGCGGTGTCACTTCAGCTGACCAGGAGCATTGTCTGTGAGTGCAGCACAGTCCTATTCTTGTAAATGGAGCATTGTTGTTGGTTCTACACCGTGTCTGGTTGGGAGTGACACTGTTAGACGCTGCGCACTTAATTAGGTACTGCCACCTATAAGAAATTCATGGCATATCCTATTTATAGTCATCGATATGTCACTCTAGAGGATACAGACAACCTATTTTAGAACATCTAATTGTGAATATTATTAGCTTATTAGTAAATACACAGTTATTACTTTTTTGCCTAACTTCCATGGTTGGGGGATTTCCCAAAATTGAATCTGGGAGTTTAAAGTGTATAAGTTAATAAAATGACTATGGCTGGCATGGAAGAGGTAATAAGGACTGGCTTGGACAACTGTGACATGTCATTAAAGGAGTGCCTTCCATGAACCTGGCAATTTCATACGTTACAGGTTTATCTAGGTCATGGTTCATACACCAAAAGCCCAAAGAGGTAATGAAATTAGTTAAACAATTACTACTTACGAAGCATAATCTGCTATAATGTTTCATTAGAGGCAGAGAAACTGGAATAACAATGAGCGCAATAGGGTTATGACACCCTGTGGTTTGTCCTGATGACATTTGGAACTTCGAAACGCGTTGACAAATGAACTGCGTTCCTGGATACTGTTCTCCTCTTCCATCTCTGACTATTGGCAGTGCAGAATTAACCCTATCATTCTTTTACGGTTTATAATATTTCATTAACACATCTTTGCTTGTTATTATTATGTTTCTGTATGACTGGATAAATAGCATTTAATTGGAAAATTTCCTTTGTATAATAATACTACAAAATGTGTAGACTTCATAATATTAGTAGTCTTCACTGTAACTGAGAATAACAATGTTCTTAAAGTGAATGTACTCTTTTTATCATCATGTCGTCCTTTATGTGCATATATCTGTGCAGATTAATTTCTTAATATAACTGCATAGTGGTTGAAGCTTTGTTTTTGTGATGCAGAGTTTCATATCCCTTTCATTGACATGGGTGTAACAAATAACTAACTTATTATTGAGCTCAGCATGTAACACTGTGCAATATTCTGCTAAGCTTCCTCTAGTGGTGCAACATTTCAGCAGCATGTTATTATTTAAAGGGAATGTGTCATCAGAAAATAGCCTAATATTTCAATCAGGCTTTTATATTACATGGATACTTTAACAATTTTTGTTAATGTTTTTTTTTATATCTTTTTATATCATGATCTGTATTAAACAACATTTTATATTGTCACATTAGCCACTGCGACTATTCTAGACTCATATTTCCTGTTCTTTCAGAAAATTCACATGTACATTAGAAGCAATAGATAGCCTAAGACCATATCTTTTATATTGAAGCATCTAATGAGCGTGTGCAAAAGTGATTGTGAAACGATGTGCAGCAGAGATAGCTGTGACATTGAATCTTTCACAAGAGTCATTCAGTATTATCATCTGTGTATAGAGTAAATGTAAGACACTCAAAAAAGCCCCTGATGAAATAGCACATCCCACAGCGCAGAACTCACTGACACAAATGACTGCAACCCTAGTACACACCGGTAACACATTTTCTTCAGCGGTGCTCTAGGTGAGCTAAACATCTGTGGAGAAAATCACTTTTGCCAGAAGACTTCATCCATTATAAGTTTATGCTTGAAACATAAAACTATGTCCTTCGCTTTGCCAAAAAAAAGCCTTCTCCACCCTCATAATCCCCCTATCCAATAATCCAAAATGACTCTTTGATTTGACACTTTTTATTCCCTTCTTAGTCTAAAATGCAATCTGGCCACTGATATCTAAGAATAAATTGACCATATCCAACAGAAAATTGTCTCCCAATCTCCTAATAGCATGGATCCTCTACCCATCTGCATCTCATCAAGTTCACTTTCCGCCTCTGAACGGGTGCTTCCTGCACCATTAACTCTATTCCCTCACACCTCCTTCAGTCCCTCTGCCCAGCTGTTACTACTAACAGCTAAATCTAATGGCCACTACTCCCTGATTCTCCTGGATCTCTGCAGCATTTGACACCATGTACCACCAGCTCCTCCTCACTATGCTCTGCTCTATCTGTCTCAAAGATACCATTCTCTCTTGGTTCTCCTCCTACCTCTGTGATTGCTGTCAGTGTATAATTTGCCTGCTCTTCTTGCTCTCCTCTTCCCCTTATTGTTGGCGTTCCTCAAGGTTCTGTCATGAGTCCCCTCCTCTCTTCTCTATACCCTGCCCCTGATGAACAATCCATCAGCGAATTTGTTTTTTAGTACCATCAGTATGATGTATACATTCATCTATACATATCTTCTGACATTACTCCCCCATTACTACACAATACCCGTGATTGTCTGTCAACTGTCTCTCTGTCTTCACTATATGTCAAGCTGAATCATGTCCTCCCTATATCTCAAGCTGAATCTTTCTAACACTGAGCTTCTTGTGTTTCCTCCTTCTAGAAATCTACCTAAACCCAATTTTGCCATTACCGTGCATGGTTCTATCATAACTTCGTAGCATATGCTTACTGTCATGGAGTTGACAGAGAACTTTCCTTTACTCCCTATATTGGCTCACTCGCTGTCTCATGTCACCTGCACCTCAAAAGCATCTCCAAAATTTACTCTTTTCTTAACTTCAAAACTGCAAAAACTCTTAAGGCTTATTGAGACGTCTGTATAAACCAGTCTGGGATTGGACTGCAATGCAGTGACTGGCCACTGCTCTCCCGACCCGAGCATGACAGCCTCATAGAAATACATGAAGCTGTCATGTCCGGACCAGGAGAGCCTCGGCCAGTTTGTGCTTTGCTGTCCAATCTCAGAACAATTGGCACGGACGTTTGAAAGAGCCTTAACTGTTGCTCTGATTCATTCCAGTCTTCACTATTGCAACTTTCTACTAATAGATCTTTCTTTCTCTAAACTCTCTCCCCTCCAACCTGTCCTAAATGTAGCAGCCAGGATAATATATATGTCCTGCCGCAAAACTGATGCCTCCCTCCAATCCATGCCAGTCATTGTACTGGTTTCCCATTTGTTACAGAATGCAACATACACTTATCAGACTCACCCACAAAGCTATCCATAGTTCTGCACCGCCCTATGTCTCCTCCCTCATCTCTATCTATCAATTTGTTCATACTTTCCATTCTGCTAATGACCTACGACTAACATTTTCCATATTCTAAACCTGTCACTCCTGCCTTCAAGGCTTCTCTCATGCTGTACCAGTTTAATTGAATGCACTACCCCAGATAATGCAGTTAATTCCCAATATCCACAGTTTTAAGTGTGCCCTTAAACAGTTTTAGGCTGGCCTTTCACTTCATCTCACTAGTTTAACTTATTTATTTATTATGCTTACTTATATAGCACCATTATATTCCACAGCACTGTACAGATATTGTCATCGCTGTTCCCAGTGGGGCTCACAATCTAAATTCCCTATCAGCAGAGGCAGAATGATTGCGGTCACAGAGAGACTCACATTCAGCTGAAATGCTTTGTGGTGCAGAGTTCCGCTGGGTCCCTGCACCACAATACATGCTGCCAGCCACTCAGAGCCTGACAGCTGACATCAGCGTGCAAGTCACTGGCGGCGCATCATGCCCTGCCCGTTGCTTGCACGCTGAAGTCAGCTACCGGCCTCTACACCTTGTGGAAATGGGGGTAGGTGAGTAGAATCCTTTATATTTTTTATGCGTTAAAGAATAGCGAGAGACTGGGGATATACAGTATATACCAGGACGGGAACATATATATACCAGGAAAGGTCCCAGGATGAAGGACATATCTATACCAGGATGGGGGACATATACTGTATACCGTGAAAGGGCCCAAAATGGGGAACATTACTACGTATTGGGGAGGGGGTGAAACAATTTATGTCTTTATAGGATTTAGAACACTACACATTTGGCCAACATGCGGTGGTAGGTCCAAATTTTGCATCGGGGCCCATCGGACTCTAGTTATGCCACTGCCTATCGGTATGTCTTTGGAGTGTGGGAGGAAACCCACACAAACACGGGGAGAACATACAAACTCCTTGCAGATGTTGTCCTTGGTGGGATTTGAACTCAGGACCCCAGGGATGCAAAGCAACCAATGAGCCACCATGCTGCCCAACTTCTCAATTCTCCCTTACTACATTTTTTCTGAGAATCTGGTACCGTCATCTATTCCTACACACTCCATGTACTCAGCAGCACTTCATATCTGAACATATAGAGATAATGGCTGGTGACTGATTTATGCAACCTTTATGAATTCTTATTTATTATAAAATATGTCTTGACCATACAATATAAGCCCTTTTTACCTCTAATGTCACCCCTATTGCTTCGTAGATTGTAAGCTCTTGTGAGCATGGTCCTTACGCCTTAGTCCTCTTGTTTAAATGATGAGAGTCCGCTGATTTTACTAGTGAATGTCTCCAGAAGCACAAGCTGGGCACAATCTATGGGCACTTAAGTAGCAGATTTGCAATTTCCACTCAGCAACATCCACTGCTGTTTGTTTCTGACAAACACCCATGGAGTCAAATCATCACTACACCTGTAGATAAATTCCCAAAGGGGTATAATTTCCAAAATGTGGTCACTTGAGGGGGAATTCTGCTCTTCTAGCACTTAAGTGCTCTGTATATGGAGACTTCATACTATTCTAGGGAAATATGGGCTCCAGGAGGCAAATAGCGCTCTGTCCCTCCTGGGTCTCGCTGTATGGCTAAGCAGTACTGTACAGCCACATATGGGGTATTTTCATGTTCAGTAGAAATTGTTGGACACATTTTGGTGCCACTTTTACCCATATCCCTTGTGAAAATGTAAAATCTGGGGCTAAAACAACATTTTTGTTGTAAAATATAATTATTCTTTCTTCACTGCCCAATGGTATAAAATTCTGTGACACACCTGTGGTGTCAATATGATCACTGCACCTTTTGATGAATTCATTGAGAGGTGTAGTATGTAAAATGGGGTCACTTGTGGGGGGTTCTGCTATTCTGGCACCTCAGTGGCTGTCCCAGTGGGTCATTGCACCCACAAACCATAGCAGTAAAATCTGCACTAAATTATGGCGCTCCTTCTCTTCTGAGTTTTGCACTGTGCCTCAAAAGTAGTTCCCAATTACATGTAGGGTATTGGCATACTCAGGAGACAAACTGAGAGGTCAATTTTTCCCATTAGCCCTTAAAAAAATAAAAAATTGGGGGCTAAAACAACTTTTTAGTGCTAGAAATGTAATTATTCTTTCTTCACTGCCCAATGGTATAAATTTCTGTGAGGCACATGTTGTGTCAACATGCTCACTGCACCCCTAAATTAATTCATTGAGAGGTATAGTTTGTAAAATGACATCATTTATGGGGAATTCTGCTGTTCTGGCACCTCATGGGCTCTGCCAATGAGATATGGCACCCTCAAACCATTCCAGCAAAATCTGAAGTCCAGTATGGTGCTTCTTCCGTTCCAAGCTTTACACTGTGCCTCAAAAGTAATTTTCGACCTCATATGGGGTATTTGCATGCTCAGAAGAAATTGCACAACAAATTGTATGACCCATTTTGCTCTTGCTACCCTTGTGAAAATAGAAAATTTGGGGCAAAATCAACATTTTTGCGGGAAAAAAAAATATTTTTTCATTTTCACAGTTCAACGTTATAATCTTCGGTGAAGCATCTGGGGGTTCAAAGTGCTCACCACACATCTAGATAAATTCCTCGAGGGATCTAGTTTCCAAAATGGCATCACTTGTTGGGGGTTTTTCACTTTTTAAACACATCAGGGGCTCTCCAAACTCGAAATGGCGTCCGTTAATTATTCCAAACAATTTTGCGTTCAAAAAGTCAAATGGTGCTCCTTCCCTTCTGTGCCCAAACAGTAGTTTTCCCCCACATATGGGATATTGGCATACTCAGGAGAAATTGAAAAACAAATTTTACTGTGCATTTTCTCCTGTTACCCTTGTGAAAATAATTTTGCATGGGGCCATTCTTTACAAATTCATCATTGTCCCTTTTTATAAATGCTTCACCTCCGTGTGTTGTGTACTAGGCTCTTAGTGACTAAAACTACGTCTCACTGACCTTTGTTATGAGATCAGTTTGCTCGCGTCATACATTGTCTGTATTTGACCATAGCCAAGATATTAGCAATAATACATACAGTGGCAACCAAAAGTTTTCCTTTTTTTTTTTAAAGTGCGATTACTTCTGTCTGGTTGTTGTGATGCCATTTCCCTGGTGATGAATTGAAAGTGTGTGAAATTTTCATCATTCAAGACCTTAATTTTAGCCAAAATGCTTTTGAATATAGGTATGGTCATTTATTTAAAGAAAACTGACTGGTAAAAGTTTTCATATACTATTTATTGACCACAACATAGAGAGTAATTCATTGTTTACAATGCCATAACTTAGCATTTTGTAGCATAACCTCTTCCTTTAATTACTGCACTTTACCGCCGGGGCATTGAAGCCATTAGGGTATTCAAGACATCTTGAGGGATCTTGCTCCATTCCATTTGCAAATCTGCAAACAATTCATCTTTATTGCTACGGGTAAGGGCCCCAACTAATTGCCCTAACTCACCCCAAAGGTGCTCTATAGGGTTTAAATCAGGTGATTGGCTTGGACATTGCAACTGGCGAACATTTTTCTTTGCTAACCAATTTTTTACTAAATTGGATGTGTGCTTAGGATCATTGTCTTGCTGGAATTTCCATCCCCTGCCAACTTTGTGTTTTACCATGTGGCAGCATTACATTCTCCAGTATATCCTTGTGCATGGCAACATTCATATTTCCATCAATTCTATGCAGAGGGCTAATGGCAGATGCAGAAAAGCAGCCTTAAACCTTGACATTGCTACCACCAGGTTTCACTGTAGGTGTTTGGTACCTTACATCATTACATTTTCAAATTGGGCGGTATATATAGTGCTTGCCATCACTACCAAACAAATTGAACTTTGATTCATCCGACCACAACACCTTAGACCAATTTGTCTCTTTCCATTGGCTGTGTTCTTTGGCAAACTCAGGTCGGACCTTCCAGTTCTTTGCAGAGATGAAAAGCTTCTTGACTGGAACTCGTGCATTCAACCCTACTCTTAGCCATTGCACCACAGTTTGGCGACTCACTTTGACCTCATATTCTTCGTTCATTTTGTGAGATACAGGTGCATCTCACAAAATTAGAATATTATCAAAAAGTTAATTTATTTTAGTTTTTCAATACAAAAAGTGAAACTCATATTATATAGAGTCACTACAAACAGAGTGAAATATTTCAAGTGTTTATTTCTGTTAATGTTGATGATTATGGCTTATAGCCAATGAAAACACAAAAGTCATTATCTCAGTAAATTAGAATACTTTATAACAACAGCTTAAACAATGTTTTTAAAATCCGAAATGTTGGCCTACTGAAATGTATGTTCAGTAAATGCACTCAATACTTGGTCGGGGCTCCTTTTGCATCAATTACTGCATCAATGCGGCGTGGCATGGAGGCGATCAGTCAAGTCAGCAGTCTTCCCCATGATTGTGGAGCCTATACTGAAACAGACTAAGGGACCTTTTTAAACTCATAGGAAGCCTTTGCAGGTGTTTTTTTGTTAATTATTTTAATTTGCTGAGATAATGACTTTTGTGTTTTCATTGGCTGTAAGCCATAATCATCAACATTAACAGAAATAAACACTTGAAATAGATCACTCTGTTTGTAATGACTCTATATAATATATGAGTTTCACTTTTTGTATTGAAGAACTGAAATAAATTAACTTTTTGATGATATTCTAATTTAGTGAGATGCACCTGTATCTGTACAGCACTTTTATGGACATCAGATACTGACTTTTTCTTAATATTGTGATCAATTCTGGAGGAAGTTTTCCGTTGTCGTCCACTTCTAGGTTTGTCAGTTGTTCCATAATCTTCTTTTTCTTTCTTTAATATACGTGACACTTGACATTGAGAACGGTTGAATTCCATAGCTACCTCTTTTTGGCTTTTGCCTGACTTCACTCCTAGAAAAGTAAACTTCCTGACATCTGGTGATCAATTTGGCTTTGTCTTTGCCATGTTTTAACCTAAAAACACACACAAAAAAATGTTGAAAACGAACACGTAAAGGGATAAAACAATGTCAAACACAATTTTCATCCTTATAGCTGACAACCATTTGCTTCCGGTTTACTAAAATCACCAGGAAAATGGCATGCAACAACCAGACAGAAGTAATCATAACTTTAAAAAAATTAAAAGCGTTTGGTCTCCACTGTAGATGACAGGGTGGAACCAAACTGGGACTCCCCACTTTTAGGAGAGATCAAAATGGGGCTTCTCATTTTTAAGAACAGCAGACACATGGGATAGAGAATATTCACTCCAACCAAGCCTCAATTTAAAGAGTAGCTAGACTTTCTTTTTTAAAAATAATTTGTTCAGCATGGGAGGTTTGCATATCACTTCATTAGGGAATTTGTCTTCGTTAATATATAAACATTACACGTAAGTGGGTTCCAAATCCTTGCTTTCCCCAGTCTATGTGCCTGCATTTAGCTGCATTAATATCAGAACATACTCCTTTGGATCCATTTCACTGCCAGCATCTGTAAAATTGCTTAATAAAAAAGTTTACTCACACTTTAAAGGAATCTGTCATCAGGAATAATTGTCCTGATTCACATTGCACATTGTCACTGGTGCATGTGAAGTGAAACGCACATTTCTGGATCCAGCTGAAGGTGGCTTGTGGTGATGCACCCAGCCTGCAACATGTCATTGAAGTCAAAATGGGGTCTGCCAGCCTGACATTTCCAGCAAGCTGCTCCATCCCCAGTGACAGTATACAAACTTTGAAATATCGCCTTCAAAGTCACTTTCCTGAAAGATACTGCACGTGCTAGAAAGTAAAAGAAAATCATTAGGAACCTATTGCCCTACTGGATAACACATTGGTGGCACTAATTTTTGATGACTTAATCCCTTTAAGGATCATACATTATCATATGGAGAAGTGCACCCTCAATTCTGACTACATACTGAGATGTAACAAAAACTGTGATAAGTGACATCAATTGTCTAAGGAAGTTATTTTGAGGAAAAAAAAAGAGTCACCAAGGTTTCAAAGTGTACATACCATACAGACAAGTCTTCCATGGGTTCCCTGGAGAAAGCGGCCATTTCCAGGTTGGTATAATTTCCATTTAATGAGAGCCTTTCAAGGGTTGTGGTTTCAACTAGTGCTGTAATGCAGGGTTGATGTACCGTATTTTTAGGACTATAAAACACACCGGACTATAAGACGCACCTATAAGACGCACCTAGGTTTTAGAGGAGGAATATAGAAAAAAAATGTAAGCAAAAAATGTAGTCCTGATACACTGTTATGGGGGAGGGGGTCTGCTGCTAACACTGTTATAGGAATAATATCCCCCAATTCTGTACTAATATCCCCTTTCCTGGTATGTTTGCATCCCTCATCCTGGTATGCATGGCACCACTCATCCTGGTATGCTTGGCATCCACATCCTGGTATGCATGGCACCCCTCATCCTTGTATGCATGGCACCCCTCATCCTGGTATGTATGCACCCCTCATCCTGGTATGCATGGCACACCCCTCATCCTGGTATGCTTGGCACCCCTTATACTGATATGCATGGCACCCCCACATCCCTCATCCTGGTATATATGGCACCTGCATCCTGGTATATATGGCACCCTTTATCCTGGTATGCATGGCATCCCTCATCCAGGTATGCAAGGCACCCCTCATCCTGGTATGCATAGCCCCCCTCATCCATCATCCTGGTATGCATGTCTTCCTCATCCTGGTATGCATGGCACCCCTGATCCTGGTATGCATGGCACCCCTCATCCCTCATCCTGGTATACATGCCCCCCTCATCCTGGTATGCATGGCACCCCTCATCCCTCATCCTGGTATGCATGCCCCCTTCATCCTGATATGCATGGCACCCCTCATCCTGGTATGCATGGCCCCCCTCATCCCTCATCCTAGTATGCATGCCCCCCTCATCCTGGTATGCATGGCACCCCTCATCCTGGTATGTATGGCACCCCCCACATCTTGATATGTATAGCACCCCTACATCCTGGTATGCATGGCACACCCACATCCTGATATGCATGACACCCCTCATCCTGGTATGTATGGCACCCCCACATCCTGGTATGCATGGCACCCCCACATCCTGGTATGCATGGCACCCCCACATCTTGATATGTATGGCACCTCCATCCCCATAACACAAAAAAATAAACACTCCTCACCTTCCATCCCTTTGCTCCATGGTCACGTCCTGCGCTGCTGCCAGCACTGATCTCACTGTGTGAGCCACGCATGATGTCATTGCCATGCATGCTCACACAGAGAGATCAGCTGCTGGAATAGTCACTGCTCTCCACACTGGGACTATTGGCATGGGGAGCAGTGACTTAACTGTACTTAATAGCGGGCGCACACTGTAGCCACGCCACGGCTCCTGCAGCTGCCGGGCAATCGCGTGTGCCCGCTATTAAAGAGCATGAATATTCACCCCCTCGCCACTCCCATGGGCGTGGAGAGGGTGAATATTCATGCTCTTTAGTAGTGGACACAAATGACCACCGAGCGCTGCAGGAGCCGCGGCTGCTGCAGACACTGTATGCCGCGATTAAGGAGAATGAATATTCAGTGCTCTTCACTAGTGATGAGCGAGTATGTTCGGTTAACCCTTTCAGCAAGTATGCTCGGGCGAGTACCGAGTATCTTCAGCGTACTCGGTGATATGTTTGAATCACTCCCGTGTGCATGATTTGTGACTGTTTGACAGCTTTAATACATGTTAGGAATGCTTGTTTCTTAAGCATTACTCACATGTATTAAAGCTGTCAAACTGTCGCAAATCATGCACACAGGAGTGATTCAAACATATCTCTTAATAAGCTGAAGATACTCGGCACTCGCCCGAGCATACTCGCCGAAAGGGTTAACCGAATATACTCGCTCATCACTACTCCCCACGCCCATGGGTGTGGGGAGCAGTGAATATTCATTTTCTTTAGCAGCGGGGACAGTACAGGCTGCAGCAGCCGCTCCTGTCTCCTGTGCCCCGCTCCTCCACTGCTGCCGCTCCCCCCACTCTCCCACCACCCGCAGAAACAAGACATTAGAAGGTTCGGACTATAAGACGCACCCCCCACTTTCCTCCAAAATTTTGGAGGAAAAAAGTGCCCCATGTCTTCTTGCTGCAGCCCCATATCTCCCGTGATGTCTAAGCTGCAGTCCCATGACTCCTTTAATGTATACACTGGTGCCCCATGTCTCTTGTGATGTATATACCACAGCCCGATGTTTCCTGTGATGTATATGTAGCACCCTGAGGATTCGGCTGCTACAGGGGTATTGCACCTCAACCCAGAGGTGTGATATTCCACTCCCGGGTAAGGATGGAGTGTGGAACTGAGCTCAGTTAGCTGCATGCACTACACACATCCCATTTCCGGGGAACAGACCGATGGTACTCCCACTACAGAAATGTGCAGGTACGACAGTGTCTGTTCCTGGCTGGAGTGGGAGGGGGGTGGAACATCCCAGTAGTGTAGGGGCAGATAGGGGGAGCAGCCTGGGTAAAGCTAGGAGCTCATTGGGTGCTGGTCACCTGAGCTCACACATAGAGGGAGTATATAAGGTGGGCACCATCTTAGATCAGGGTCAGTCAGTCAGTCTGTGAGACGTCAGTCAGTCAGTTGTCAGTCAGCCAGTCAGACAGTCTGTCTGAGAGCCTGAGAAGCAGAGCAGAGGAGAAGGAAGAGAGACCCAGAGGCGCAGAGGGGACCCCAAGATCCCAAAATAAGGACAAAAGGGTGAAGGGTCGGCAAAAGGGTACCGGATCCCAAGCTGGCAGAGGCTACAGCACACCTTAGCCAGGAACCGGAGGTCGTGGGCAGGGTCTGCCACGACCACCCACTAAATCCACCCGGAAGGCAAACCAAGAATAGGGTCAGGGAACCCAGAGACAAGGGTTTACCAACAGGAGGCCCGAGGGAGCCGGACTTAGGTGGATCCCTGGTGGGGAAGACCGGAGAGGAGGACAAGTCAGAAAGGGAGCTCAGGACCACACTCCGGAGTTGCCTGGGAGTTGACCGAGTCCAGGACCTGGTGGACGCAGCACGGCTTGGGTGGTCACTGCTGTACACAGTGACCCGAGCAACACCAGTAAGTAAAACCCTGGAACTGCATTTTATGCCTCTGAGTCTTCTTGCTGCACCTTCACAACCACCATCCTCCACGGCTGACCCCCTGAGGCTATACCCCTCCCGTTGGGGGTTATACTACCGCAGCTGCACACACACCACCAGCCTCAGCGGACCCTGCTGCAGCGGCGGCCTTTTGACCGCGAATCAACGGGTGGCGTAGTCGACACAAAGAACTCTAATAACATCTGTAGGACTGCCACACACTGAGCTTGACACCCTGGGCACGGACCGGGTCACAGCCATTCGGAGACTACAACCCCCATCTGATCCGGTTCCGGGTAATCCCCTAACAGCACTGGCCCAGGGGGCGCGTCAACTTTGGCGTAGTCGGCAGGATTACGTGCCCGCAACAACCGGGTACTGCGTGCCTGAAGAAAAGTTCACCGTTACCTCAAAAAGAAGTCTCCCGCCGGTTCCGGAGGGTCCCCGCCAACGGACCCCATCACAGGTTGTTTCCCGCCGGTTGTCCGCCATTTGCAGCTTTTTCCCGCCATCCATGGAGTTTCCCGCCACTGGGAGACGATTCCCGCCATTTCCAAAGATTTCCCGCCTTGGAAGAGCGGACACCATTATGGGCGTGCCAGAGGGTGGCAAGAGGCCACCTCCCATCGTGGGCCAGGTCGAAGAATGGCGCCAAAAGCGGAAACCGCGCCCACCAACAGAGACTGTGATGCTGGAAGTGTCCATCAGCGTAAGAGAACTGCCCCTGGAACTGACAATCACAAAGTTGCCCCGGGACCACCCTCAATGTGGGCGGAGACAGAACAAGAGAACAAAGATGGGTGTCGCCTGGAGCAGTCTGGAGAGAGCGCACCCGGAGACAAGACGTCTGGAAGAGAGTCCAGAGAGAGCCTACCCGGAGATGGAGGGAGAGTCAGGCAGCACCGACCCAGTGGTCAGGAGCCTGTTGCAGGTCGCCACTCCAGAAGGCCTGCTGGAGATCCTAACACAGCTCCCCCGAGACCGGGAGTGTGCACAGACCGCGTTGGAGGGCCTCGCACGGAGGATGGCCCGGGTGCAGCGAGAGACGTTGGCGGAGTGGAGCCGAGAGATGGCCCAGCAGACCGGCACCCGTCAGCGGAGCACGCCACCTGAGACGAGGAGACAGACCGCCTCTGAGGATGGTGCAGGAGGACTGAAGGCCGGAGACGGCGCCGAGAAGGGAGCTGAACGGACGGAGGCAGGTAAAGGGGACGTCTCTACCCCGAGCCGGGAAACCGCGTGCCTGCCCCAGCTCCCCGTCGCAGAGCCCGAAATTCCCCCTGCCGTGCCCGTCGCTGCATCGTCACCGCCGCCGACTAGGCCTCAACCGGAAACCGCGGCCGCGACCCCTGTGACGTCACACGCCTCGACCTCGAGCGTGGCCAAGCAGGAAATACCACCGGCCTGGTCGCAAGGCCTAGTACCCCCGGGCGCCGCTATTCCAACAGCGCCCCCACCGGCCTGGCCGCAGGGCCGAGTAACCACGGGCGCCGCCGTTCTTACGGTGCCCTTTTCCTTTAGCGTGCCCCAAGCCTGGTCGCAAGGCCTGGTCAACCCGGGCGCCGCTACCACCACAGCGCCCATAGCACCTAAAGTACCGCACCTGGGTGAGGACCTGTTCGCCCAGCATACGTGCCCGGATGGGCAGCCCTTCATATGGCCACCGGAGTTTCACCATCCCCGACTCCGGAAAGAGAGACCCCTAGATGAACCCCTGATTCCGGTTCCGAAGCCCGCAAGGAGGACCTCGCCCCCGCTGGAGGAGGCACAGTTCGAGTGGGACCCCACTGGAGAAGACCTCATGGGGTTCACTCAGGAGACTCGGGCGGCCGCAGCGGAGCGTGCAGAGTGCTGCCGGCAGCAGCTCGAGGTCTTCGAGAGGGAGCGGAGAGAGAGGCGGGTCCGGGAACAGCAAGCGCAGATAAGGAGCGCGGAGCAGAAGAGCCGGACCAGGAGGAACCCCCGTGCAGCTCATGGTCCCCCTTCCACCGGGACTGTGATAAAATTCAACATGCAGCATGGGTGGGGCTTCATTAGAGACCATCATACCCCCGGCGACGTCTTTGTGACCCGCAGAGACGTAGAAAGCCATCTGCCGGAGGGACACAGAGGTCGTGACCTGTATGTAGGGGACGAGGTCACCTTCACCCGGCACAAGTGTGCCAAAGGACCCTACGCCCTCCATGTGCATCGCCTGACGGAGGAGGAGCTGCGGTGTGAGGAGGAGCAAGAGGACCCGGACGGGTCTGAAACTGAAACCAACCAACAAGAAAGAGCAGGAGGACGCCGTCGTTGAAGTACGGTAGAGAGAGACTGTACATAGTTACCCGTCAGGGTATAAGAACTGTTCTAGTTAAAATATAGTCCCCGTTGGGACCAGCAGATTGAACTGAAACCCGTGTGTCCCTATTCCCACTGACCGAGGACTGAGAGCGGTCATTCCTCCCTAATACCTGGCCGAGGACTGAGAGCGGCCATATTCCCCTTGTATATAGTTGCGCTTTTTAAGGCGCCCCCTACCGGTTTTATAGGAAACTGTTTTCTTCCAAAAGAGACTGTCGCACTTTACCCGGTCACAAGTTGCACCGTGGCCGGAGGAACAAGAATGTTTCTAATGAGGAGTTTTATATGAAAAGTTTTATGATATATATATATTGTTTTATATGTTTATGATGTTTATGAAGAAAAAAAAATTGTATGTTTTTGGATGTTTTGTTATTTTACAGCCCGAGGACGTGCTGTGATTTACCAGGGGGGAATGTAGCACCCTGAGGATTCGGCTGCTACAGGGGTATTGCACCTCAACCCAGAGGTGTGATATTCCACTCCCGGGTAAGGATGGAGTGTGGAACTGAGCTCAGTTAGCTGCATGCACTACACACATCCCATTTCCGGGGAACAGACCGATGGTACTCCCACTAGAGAAATGTGCAGGTACGACAGTGTCTGTTCCTGGCTGGAGTGGGAGGGGGGTGGAACATCCCAGTAGTGTAGGGGCAGATAGGGGGAGCAGCCTGGGTAAAGCTAGGAGCTCATTGGGTGCTGGTCACCTGAGCTCACACATAGAGGGAGTATATAAGGTGGGCACCATCTTAGATCAGGGTCAGTCAGTCAGTCTGTGAGACGTCAGTCAGTCAGTTGTCAGTCAGCCAGTCAGACAGTCTGTCTGAGAGCCTGAGAAGCAGAGCAGAGGAGAAGGAAGAGAGACCCAGAGGCGCAGAGGGGACCCCAAGATCCCAAAATAAGGACAAAAGGGTGAAGGGTCGGCAAAAGGGTACCGGATCCCAAGCTGGCAGAGGCTACAGCACACCTTAGCCAGGAACCGGAGGTCGTGGGCAGGATCTGCCACGACCACCCACTAAATCCACCCGGAAGGCAAACCAAGAATAGGGTCAGGGAACCCAGAGACAAGGGTTTACCAACAGGAGGCCCGAGGGAGCCGGACTTAGGTGGATCCCTGGTGGGGAAGACCGGAGAGGAGGACAAGTCAGAAAGGGAGCTCAGGACCACACTCCGGAGTTGCCTGGGAGTTGACCGAGTCCAGGACCTGGTGGACGCAGCACGGCTTGGGTGGTCACTGCTGTACACAGTGACCCGAGCAACACCAGTAAGTAAAACCCTGGAACTGCATTTTATGCCTCTGAGTCTCCTTGCTGCACCTTCACAACCACCATCCTCCACGGCTGACCCCCTGAGGCTATACCCCTCCCGTTGGGGGTTATACTCCCGCAGCTGCACACACACCACCAGCCTCAGCGGACCCTGCTGCAGCGGCGGCCTTTTGACCGCGAATCAACGGGTGGCGTAGTCGACACAAAGAACTCTAATAACATCTGTAGGACTGCCACACACTGAGCTTGACACCCTGGGCACGGACCGGGTCACAGCCACTCGGAGACTACAACCCCCATCTGATCCGGTTCCGGGTAATCCCCTAACAGCACTGGCCCAGGGGGCGCGTCATATATACCACAGCCTCATGTCTCTATGTCGCAGCCCCATATCTCCTGTGATGTCTATGCTGCAGACCCATGTCTCCTGTGATGTATATACTACAGCCCCATGTCTCCTTTGAAGTATATACCACAGCCTCATGTCTCTATGCGGCAGTCCCATATCACCTGTGATGTCTGTGTCGCAGCCCCATGTCTCCTGTGATGTCAGTGCTGCAGCTCCATGTCTCTCTAGTGATGTATATATATATACAGCAGATCCATAACTCCTGTGATGTATAAACCGCAGCCCCATGTCTCTCTAGTGATGTATATACCTCACCCCATGTCTCCTGTGATGTATATACCACAGCCCCATGTCTCGTGATGTCTGTGCCGAAGCCCTATGTCTCCTTCTATAGTGTATATATTGCAGCCCCGTGTCTCCTCTGATGTACATGCCCTAGCCCCATGTCTCCTGTTATGTATTTAAAGCAGTCTTGGTGTCTCCTATGTGATGTATACGGCAGTCTCGGTGTCTCCTATGTGATGTGTTTACAGCAGTCTCAGTGTCCCCTATGTGATGTATACTGCATAACTCCCATTTCTTGAGTTCTATAAATGTAATGTGAGAAGTTCTATAAATGTAATGTGAGAAGTGATGGATGTTTGACCAAACATAGCAGGGTAATTTTTAAATTGACAATTTTGTACAGCCCCCGAATGATGGTATAAATAGTCAAATGGCCCTTGGCAGAAAAAAAGGTTCTACACCCCTGCTGTATTAAGTCATGATCATGGATGGGAAGGGGACTTAACCCCTTTACGACCCAAGGCGTACTAATGCGTATCTGTGCCCTGGGACTTATGGACCTGATACGTATTAGTACGCCCTATCTTTAAAGCGGCACCGCGACCGAAGTTGCGGTGATAAAATTAAAATTCCGGTGCCATCTTACCTCAGGGTAGATGGCGCCGGCATCTCGGGGGGGGTGGCGCCACCCCCCCGCACCCACGATCGCTGTGATTGGCTGTTCAATTCTGAACAGCCAATCACAGCATTTCTCACTTTTTCCGGCAAACAGATTGCCGGAAACAGTGCTGTGTAGCCTAGGATCGGTGCTCCTAAGAGCACCGATCCTAGGCTGTTGCCTAGTAACCCCAGCCCTCTCCCCAAACTGCTAGGATCGGTGCGATCGCCGATCAAATCGATCGTACCGATCACAGCGGGACCGCGCGGTAACAGGGCGGTCACGGGGCGGTGACCAGCTTGTGACCTGCCTGTCACCTCCCCATGACCCCCTGTGAAGTCATACAAGCCCCCTGCCATCCCCCAGCCAGCTCTGATTGGAGCAATCGATGATGACATCGATCGCTCCAATCAGAGTACATGAACACAGGTGACACGGCGGTCACAGGGCGGTGACCGGCTTGTGACCTGCCTGTCACCTCCCTGTAACCCCCTGTGGTGCGTGCCCAGGCCCCAGCCATCTCTGATTGGTGCGATCGATGTCATCATCAATCACACCAATCAGAGTACCTGACTGGGAGGTGACCGGCCTGTGACCTGCCTGTCACCACCCTGTCACCCCCTGTGACTGCCCTGCAGATCCTCACACTTGGTGAGGATTTCTACAGAGCGGTCACGTCTGATCACTCTGTGCTGGGCCTTGTAGTTACACAATCTTCTGTGACACTACAAGACCTTTCTCCTACCTGCTCCAGTCGCTGCTGCCGCTCTCCAGGGTCCTGGATCTCTTGCTCCGGCATCCTGCTGAGCTCTTCAGGCTGCTGGATCTTCGGCGTCCGGCTGCTGTCCAGGGTCCTGGATCTCCTGTCTCCTGGGTCGTCGGTCTCCAGCTCCTTATCCTGTGGATCCTGCTCCTGAGCCTCTTCCAGAACCTGCTGCTGATCCTGCTGAAAAAAGAACAGAGAAGACTTGGTAAGTGCATCTCTGTTCTCCCCTCATCCACCCCTCTCCTCCCCTCCTCCTCTCCCCTCCCCCTTTTACCAATTTTTTTTTTCGTGCGTTTCTTTCTCTTCTTTTTCTTGACCCTGTCAATTCTCCCCCCCACACCTTTGCACCACATCCGCGCACACACCCAGCAGCTGCCAAGAGTTGATTGGTGACATAGTTCACCGATCCGCACTCGTGCTCGCTGTTTGAACCACCTACGGTAGTTCTTTTTTTCTCTTTTTTTTTTCAGGAAAAAAAAGTTCACACCAAGCACACTGACACACACACACTCTAAATAAAGAACTGACACACACGCACCACATACACGGGAAAAAAAAAATGGCCGGCTCATCCCAAACTCGCTATTCAGCGGAGGAGGCATACTCTTTTGTTGCCTCCGACACTGAGACCGACAGCGAGGTCGAGGATCCCACATTTCTTTGCTTTTCTGACGCCTCATCGTCCTCCTCTTCCTACTCTTCTTCCTCCTCTTCTTCCTCAGGTTCTCCTGGACCGCCCCGCAGTCGTCGCAGGAGAGAAGATGTTCCAGCGCCCCCCAATACTGACCCTATATGGACCTCGCCCCCCGAAAATTTTGAGCCATTGATTCCTGATTTCGTGGCGGAATCAGGAATCAAGTTTGACACCACCGGCCTCACAGAAATAGACTTTTTCAAAGTCTTTTTCTCTGAGGATTTTATAAACCTCATGGTGGGCCAAACTAATTTGTATGCTCATCAATTTTTGGAACAAAACCCCTCTTCATCATTTTCTAACTGGTCTCCTGTAGACGCAGAAGAAATTATGAAGTTTTGGGGCCTGGCCCTTCGTATGGGGATCCTGAAAAAAACAGAGATTCGGCAATACTGGAGTGTTGACGTTTTGTATAACACTCCAGTGTTCCGAATGGTGATGATCCGGAAACGTTTTGAGGCCATCCACAAGTTCTTGCATTACCAAGATAATGCAAGGTGTCCTGCACGCGATGACCCGAACTTTGATCGTCTTTTCAAAGTTCGGCCGGTCATCGAGCACTTCAACAACAAGTTTGGTGAAGTGTACGTGCCCCAAAGGGACATCTGCGTGGATGAGTCCTTAATTTCTTTCAAGGGGCGGCTTGGATTCCGGCAGTACCTGCCCAGTAAAAGGTCCAGGTACGGGATCAAGCTGTATAAACTTTGTGAGAGTACCTCAGGGTACACTCACAAGTTTAGAGTTTATGAAGGGAAGGACTCCCGGATTGAACCCCCTGAATGCCCCCCTGTTCTGGGAGTGAGTGGGAAAATTGTGTGGGACTTGGTGCACCCACTGCTGGATAAAGGTTATCACCTGTACGTGGATAACTTTTATACAAGTATCCCACTCTTCAAGTCCCTCTCTTTTGCGGTACTGTCCGCAAAAATCAGAAAGGCCTCCCAAAGATGCTAATTGGGCAGTTGCTCAGAAGGGGTGAAAGCAGAGCCCAATGTAGCGACCACCTGTTGGTGGTCAAGTACAAGGACAAGAGGGATGTCCTTCTCTTGACCACCATACATGGTGATGGCAGCACCCTCAGCACTGTAAGAGGTTCCACTACACAGGTCGCCAAACCAGACTGTGTAGTGGGGTACAACAAGTTCATGGGGGAGTTGATCTCTCCGATCAAGTCCTCCAGCCGTACATTGCTTTGAGAAAGGCCAAGGTATGGTATAAGAAGCTGGCCGTGCACATTGTTCAGATGGCAATGCACAACGCTTTCCTTCTGTCTCAATGTGCAGGCCAGAATTCTGCGTCGTATCTTCACTTTCAGGAGACAGTTATCAAGGCCCTGATATTTGGCAGTGGTGGCGGAGCGGGTCCCACTACTTCTGGAACTGAAGGACCTCGAATTGTACCGGGCCAGCATTTCCCGGGGCAGATCCCTCACAGGGGAAAAAAGGGTAAGTCACAAAAGAAGTGCCAAGTGTGCTACCGAAGAGGAATACGCAAGGACACCATTTACCAATGTGACACCTGCCCTGACAAACCTGGCCTCTGCATGAAAGACTGCTTCAGAAGATACCATACCTCCATGGACTATTGAATTCATTTCTGACGCATGAGAACCCGACGAACACTACACAGCTGACGTAGTGTTCGTCAGGTTGTCATACTTCAGTTGTGTAGTGTTTGTCAGGTTGTAATACACAACTGGCATATAACACTACATTACAAAATTGACAAATCAGGAATCCGTTCCAAAAAGGGGGCACTTGTGGGGGAGCTCCAATGTTTGGGCACACAGGGGCTCTCCAAACGCAACATGGTGTCCACTAACAATTTGAGACGATTTTCCATTCAATTTGTTAGCGGACACTATGTTGCATTTGGAGAGTCCCTGTGTGCCCAAACATTGGAGCTCCTCCACAAGTGACCCCATTTTGGAGACTAGACCCCCCAAGGCACCTATCTAGATGCATAGTGAGCACTTGGAACCCCCAGGTGCTTCACAAATTGATTCGTAAAAATGAAAAAGTGAAAAAAAAACACTTTTTCATTTTTATGAATCAATTTGTGAAGCACCTGGGGGTTCCAAGTGCTCACTATGCATCTAGATAGGTGCCTTTGGGGGTCTAGTTTCCAAAATGGGGTCACTTGTGGGGGAGCTCTAATGTTTGGGCACACAGGGGCTCTCCAAACGCAACATGGTGTCGGCTAACAATTTGAGCCGATTTTCCATTCAATTTGTTAGCGGACACCATGTTGCATTTGGAGAGTCCCTGTGTGCCCAAACATTGGAGCTCCCCCACAAGTGAACCCATTTTGGAAACTAGACCCCCCAAGGCACCTATCTAGATGCATAGTGAGCACTTGGAACCCCCAGGTGCTTCACAAATTGATTCGTAAAAATGAAAAAGTGAAAAAAAAACACTTTTTCATTTTTATGAATCAATTTGTGAAGCACCTGGGGGTTCCAAGTGCTCACTATGCATCTAGATAGGTGCCTTGGGGGGTCTAGTTTCCAAAATTGGGTCACTTGTGGGGGAGCTCCAATGTTTAGGCACATCAGGGGCTCTCCAAACGCAACATGGCGTCCGCTAATTATTCAAGCAAATTTTACAATCAAAAAGTCAAATGGCGCTCCTTCCCTTCCGAGCCCTGCCGTGCGCCCAAACAGTGTTTTTTCCCCACATATGGGGAATCTGCGTTCCTAGGGGAAATTGCACAACAAATTTTCGGGTCCATTTTTTCTTGTTAGCCCTGTGAAAATAATAAAAATTGGGTCTAAAGTAACATTTTTGTGAAAAAAGTTAAATGTTCATTTTTTTCTTCCACATTCCAAAAATTCCTGTGAAGCACCTGAAGGGTTAATAAAGTTCTTGAATGTGGTTTTGAGCACCTTAAGGGGTGCAGTTTTTAGAATGGTGTCACTTTGGGGTATTTTCTGTCATAAAGACCTCTCAAAGTGACTTCAAATGTGATGTGGTCCCTAAAAAAATGGTTTTGTAAATTTTGTTGGAAAAATGAGAAATCGCTGGTCAACTTTTAACCCTTTTAGCTCCCTAACAAAAAAAAATTTTGGTTCCAAAATTGTGCTGATGTAAAGTACACATGTGGGAAATGTTATTTATTAAGTATTTTGTGTGACATATCTCTCTGATTTAAGGGCATAAAAATTCAAAGTTTGAAAATTGCAAAATTTTAAAAATTTTCGCCAAATTTCCGTTTTTTTCACAAATAAACGCAAGTGATATCAAAGAAATTTTACCACAATCATGAAGTACAATATGTCACGAAAAAACAATCTCAGAATCAGGGGGATCCATTGAAGCGTTCCAGAGTAATTACCTCATAAAGTGACAGTGGTCAGAATTGTAAAAATTGGCCTGGTCATTAACGTGCAAACCACCCTCGGGGATAAAGGGGTTAAAGGAGGCCTAATTTTTGTTTTCAAAATTCAATTTTTATTGAAAGGTTATATAATTTTCAATTAAAAAAATAAAAGAATAAACAGGACAATATCAGCATCAGTATATCATAGAATATGTATAGTATAACGTCCGATAAAACATCAAGTTATAGGAAGAAAAGGAGGGAAGGGAACATTTTAAGCCATAAGTATTACAATTATGAAGTTACTAAGATCCAATGGAAACCATACATAGTGCAGCCAGACGCGGACCAATTCGGAGCATAATCAGTACAGAGAAGAAGCGCACCAAGGAGGCCTAATTTTTATCTTTTTTATGGATCCGGGTGGTGGAACCTCTGTGCTGCGGAGCAAGGAGGGACCAGAGGGGAGTAACTAGGTATCAACTCGGACTGACCAAGGTCGCACGACGGCTCAATCGACTCCGTGAACAGGGAAGGACCAAGCAGAGGGACCAGGTGCTACTCTGGGCCTGTCCTTGTATAAGAGCAGGTGACTCCCACGGATAACTGGCAGGAGCTTCCGGGTAGGCACAGCAGGTAACTGACAGGAGCCTCCAGGTAGGCTGACTAATAGGCACGGCAGGTAACTGATAAGAGCCTCCAGGTAGGCTGACTGATAGGCACGGTAGGTAACTGATAGGAGCCTCCAGGTAGGCTGACTGATAGGCACGGCTGATAACTGGTACGTTATCCGGGTAGGCAGGCAAGCCAGGCCCATAGACAGACTGGCGGGTTTGGATCATAGGCAGACCGTCGGGCTGGAGAGTACACTTGGCTGGCGGAGACAGGTAGTCAGGCTGGCGGACTGGACTGGTAGTCAGGCTGGCGGACAGGACTGGTAGTCAGGCTGGCGGACTGGACTGGTAGTTAGGCTGGCGGACCGGACTGGTAGTCAGGCTGGCAGACTGGACTGGTAGTCAGACTAGCAGCAGGACCTGAGGGCTGAAGTAGAGTTTAGGACACAAAGCTACAACCTTGCACGGGCACCTCCATTTTGGAGGAGGTGCCTTTTACATGAGAGGTCCTCCGACCCCTTTAAGAGGGAGGGAGCGCGCACTAACACAGTGCCCGGGAAGCTGCACGCGCAGGCAGCAGCAGGAGAGCCGGAAGACACCGGGCCGGGAGCGCGGCAGTAAGAGAGACGGCGTCTCTGCCTGTCAGGGGGCAGAGACGCCGATACTACAGTACCCCCCCTTTACGCCCCCTCTTTTTTAGGCCAGAAAGACATTTTTTAAGGAGAAGCGGGGCGTGGATGTTTTCCCTGGGTTCCCAAGTTCTCTCCTCTGGGCCAAAACCCTTCCAATCCACCAGAAAACAGATTTTTCCTCTTACTCTCTTGGTGGCCAGAATGTTCTCTACCTCATAGACGTCCTCAGCGGAGACCGGAGGTGGGGAGGTACCTGGATTGTCGGAAAAAGAATTAAGCACAACTGGTTTGAGGAGAGATACATGGAAGGAGTTGGGAACCGTAAGGTGGCCGGGAGTTTTAACTTGTAGGCTACTGGGTTGATTAGCTTGAGGACCTCAAATGGACCGATGAACCGTGGACCGAACTTATAGGAGGGCATTTTGAGACGAACATGTTTGGAGGAGAGCCAAACCTTGTCTCCCGGACGGAATTGAGGTGGATCCAGACGTCTCTTATCAGCATGTCTCTTCATCCGCTCGGAGGATTGAAGAAATGTGGACCTAGTGTCCTCCCAAATGGTGGAAAATTCGCTGACCAGAGACTCCGCGGCAGGGTTGTCCACTGAAGCGGAGACGGGAAACGGAATCCGGGGATGTTGACTGTAGACCACAAAGAACGGGGACTTGGAAGAAGATTCGCTCTCATGGTTGTTATAGGAGATCTCGGCCCATGGTAGGAACTCTACCCAATCGGTATGGTGAGCGTTGATGAAGTGCCGGAGGTAGCAGGTAAGGATCTGGTTGATACGTTCCACTTGGCCATTGGACTGCGGATGGTAAGCAGAGGAGAAATCCAGGGTGACATCCAGCAGCTTACACGTAGCTCTTCAGAAATGCGAAGTAAACTGGACCCCGCGATCAGACACAATGTGAAGGGGTAGGCCGTGGAGACGAAAGATGTGATGGATGAAGTCCTTAGCCAGCACAGATGCCGACGGGAGACCAGGCAGAGGAATGAAGTGGGCCATTTTAGAAAAGCGGTCAGTGACCACCCAAATGACCGTACAACCGGCAGAAACAGGGAGATCAGTAATAAAGTCCATAGCAATGTGTTGCCATGGGGCAGCAGGTATAGGAAGAGGCAGGAGGCGGCCGGCTGGAAGATGTCTGGGAACCTTGTTGCGGGCACAGGACGAACAGGCTGTGACGAAGTCTACCACATCCTTGCGCAGGGTAGGCCATCAGTAATGCCGGGTAATGAGCAGGAAGGTCTTCTTCTGCCAGCATGGCTGGCTAGTTTAGATGAATGACCCCAGTGAAGAACCTTCTTATGATCCGGAACCGCTACAAACGTCTTACCGGGTGGGAGACGAGACAGGTCCAAGGGGGCCACATTCATCACTTTGGAGGGATCGATGATATGCATAGGCTCTTCCTCTTGATCGGAGGACAGGAAGGATCGGGACAAGGCGTCGGCTTTAACGTTCTTGTCCGCAGGGCGGTAATGTAGGGTAAAGTTGAAGCGGGCGAAGAACAAAGACCACCGGGCCTGACGCGGATTGAGTCTTTGGGCATTCTGTAGATATGCCAGGTTTTTGTGATCAGTGTAGTTGACCACCGGGTTCAGAGCCCCCTCAAGCAGGTAACGTCAGTCCTCCAGTGCCAATTTGATGGCTAGCAGTTCTTGGTCTCCTATGGAGCAGTTGCGCTCGGACGAGGAGAAGAGCTTGGAGAAGAAGCCGCAGGTTACCATTCTCCCGGATGGAGATTTCTGGGTGAGCACCGCCCCGGCTCCGGAAGAGGAAGCATCAACCTCCGGAACGTACTGTTTGTTGCTATCCGGACGGTGCAGCACTGGGGCAGAAGAGAAGGCTTGTTTTAAGGAGAGGAAGGCCTCCTCCCCTTCGGACGGCCATTCCTTAGGATTTGCTCCCTTACGGGTGAGCGCAGAGATGGGAGCAGTCCGGAAAGAAAAATGTGGGATGAAGAGGCGGTAATAGTTGGCGAAGCCCAGGAATCGCTGAATCGCCTTCAACCCCTCCAGACGGGGTCACTTTAAGACGGCAGAGACCTTCTCGGGGGCCATCCGTAGACCTGTCTTAGAGATAATGTAGCCCAGGAACGGAAGAGAGGTCTGCTCGAAGAGGCATTTCTCAAATTTTGCGTATAGGTGATTCTGCCTGAGCCTAAGCAGGACCTGACGTACATCCCTCCGGTGTATGGGAAGATCCGGAGAGAAGACCCAGATGTCGTCCAGGTACACCACCACGCAAGAATATAAGAGGTCACGGAAGATGTCGTTAACTAATTCTTGGAAGACGGCTGGAGCATTACAGAGACCGAAGGGCATCACACAGTATTCATAGTGGCCGTCCCAGGTATTGAATGCCGTCTTCCACTCGTCTCCTTGGCGGATCCGGACCAAGTTATACGCCCCACGAAGATCGAGCTTGGTGAAGATCTTCGCGCCTTTAAGGTGGTCGAACAGCTCAGAGATGAGCAGCAGGGGGTGTTTGTTTTTGATAGTAATCTGGTTGAGTCCTCTATAATCGATACAGGGGCGTAGTGAACCGTCTTTATTTTTTACGGCCGGGGAGGTAGATTTCTGGATGAATCCCCTAGCCAGATTTTCTTCGATGTACTCCGACATGGCCCGGGTTTCGGCCAACGACAACGGGTAAATACGCCCACGGGGTGGAGTTGCACCAGGTACCGGGTCGATAGGGCAATCATATGGCCTATGAGGTGGCAGTGTCTCTGCTTCCTTCTTGTCGAAGACATCTGCATAGGACCAGTAAGGTGCCGGTAGACCAGGTAAATTAGCCGGAGTAGACGGAGGTTGAGTCGGGCGAACCGGGACCAGGCAGGTCTCATGGCAATCCTGCCCCCAAAGGAGCACCTCACCGGATTGCCAATTCAGAACGGGTTCATGTTTCTGTAGCCAGGGTAGACCTAGCAAAAGGAAGTGAGAGAGTCCGGAAAGCACATGGAAAGAGATCCTCTCTGAGTGCAGCACTCCCACCTGAAGGGTTACGGGCTCTGTGACAAGCAAGATGGTCACCGGAAGGAGTCTTCCATCCACGGAAGCAACTGCCAATGCTACAGCCAGAGGTTTGGTAGGAATCTGATACTTCTCTACAAGGGACTGGGAAATGAGATTCCCAGCGCCTCCGAAATCCAGATGGGCGGTTTCAAAGTAGCGGTTCTCTCCACAGGAAATAGAGACAGATAAAGTCAAGAACGGAGAGGATTTACTCTTGCCTAGAATGACCTCTCCGAGCGGTCTTTGACACTGGAGTTTCCCGGCTTCACCGGGCAAGTACGGATCAGGTGCTCCTTACTACCACAGTAGAAACAGCTCCCTTCGGCTCGGCGTGTTTCTTGGCGAGACTTAACCATCTTGGTCTGGTCGATCAGCATAGGTTCGGGCGAGCATTGCTGGTTGGGAGGCAGGTTTCTGGAAAACAAGAGCAAGACAAGGAAATCTTCTCTCCCGGGTAGTCTCCTTATCACGTTCTAGGAAACGGATGTCAATCCGGGTAGCTAGTGACACCAGGTCATCCAGGGTGGTAGAAATGTCCCGGCCAGCTAGCTCGTCCTTAATCCAACCGGAATGACCCTCCCAGAAGGTGGACACCAGGGCCTCATTGTTCCAGGCAAGCTCAGAAGCGAGGGTACGGAACTGTATGGCATACTGGCCCACGGTGAGACTCCCTTGGCGGAGACGGAACAATGAGAAGGCAGTAGAAATCCTTCGTCCGGGCTCATCGAAGACCCTCCGGAAGGCAGTGAGGAAAGCCAGAAGATCGGACACCAGGGAATCCACTCTCTCCCATAGAGGGTTTAGCCATGCCATGATGAATGTCACCTTGGCCCGGTCGGAGGGAAACTGAAGTGCCAGAAGTTCAAAGTGCAGCATGCACTGGTTCAGAAAACCCCAACATAAGACGGGGTCACCCCCAAAATGAGGAGGCGCAGAAAGCCAGGGTCCTAGGCTGGATGCCGTGGTATTGGTAGGCAGCGGCGCCGCCGGAGCGGGTGTCGCTCGGCTCGAGGCGGGCACCGGTGGGACAGACCGCAGGTAGGTCAGGATGGTCGAGGCGAGAGTTGACAGACCGCAGGTAGGTCAAGATGGTTTCCTGTTGGGATCTCTGACGAGAAACCTCCTGGTACAGGTCAGCAAGTGAAGGAGCCTGGGGGCCACTGGGTTCCATGGCCCGTGCAAACAGTTACGGATCCGGGTGGTGGAATCTCTGTGCTGCGGTGCAATGAGGGACCAGAGAGACGTAACTAGGTATCAACTCGGACTGACTAAGGTCGCACGGCGGCTCAATCGACTCCATGAACCAGGGAAGGACCGAACAGAGGGACCAGGTGCTACTCTGGGCCTGTCCTTGTATGAGAGCAGGTGACTCCCACGGATAACTGGCAGGAACCTCCGGGTAGGCACGGCAGGTAACTGATAGGAGCCTCCAGGTAAGCTGACTGATAGGCACGGCATGTAACTGGTACGTTCTCCGGGTAGGCAGGCAAGCCAGGCCCATAGACAGACTGGCAGGTTTGGATCGTAGGCAGACCGTCGGGCTGGAGAGTACACTTGGCTGGCGGAGACAGGTAGTCAGGCTGGCGGACTGGACTGGTAGTCAGGCTGGCGGACAGGACTGGTAGTCAGGCTGGCGGACTGGACTGGTAGTCAGACTGGCGGACTGGACTGGTAGTCAGGCTGGAGGACTGGATTGGAAGTCAGACTGGCGGACTGGACTGGTAGTCAGGCTGGCGGACTGGACTGGTAGGCTGGCGGACTGGACTAGTAGTCAGACTGGCGGACTGGACTGGTAGTCAGGCTGGCGGACTGGACTGGTAGTCAGGCTGCGGACTGGACTGGTAGTCAGACTAGCAGCGGGGCCTGAGGGCTGAAGCAGAGTTTAGGACACAAAGCTACAACCTTGCACGGGCACCTCCATTTTGGAGAAGGTGCCTTTTATATGAGAGGTCCTCCGGCCATTGGCCGGGGACTCCTTTTGACGGCGCACGTGGCCCCTTTAAGAGGGAGGGAGCGCATGCGCCCTAAGCACAGTGCCCGGCAGCAGCAGGAGAGCCGGAAGACGCCTGGCTGGGACGGCGTCTCTGCCTGTCAGGGATCAGAGACGCCAATACTACAATCTTTAGTATGTATGACGCAGCTTTCATTGTTTCTTATGGTTTCATTTATGGGACATTCAGGAGTCTTCTGGAAAAAAAAGAGACCTCCTGGAAGAGTTGGCAAATCTCCCAAGCACACTGCTAAGCCTGTCAAAACCTCTTGGAAGGTTTCCTTTCTATAATGTCAGGATACACATTAAGGGGAAGGAAATGGGGCGTGGATGGTGGGAAACATTTCGTAGAACTTAGTTATGAGGAAAATGTGGCTGCCCGCTTGGAACATGTATGAGCGATTATTCCATGTCTATAAAATTGTCTCTTGAGAATATAACTGTTTTTAGTTTATTACTAAGCTTAGAATGATAGGTGATAACGTCTAAACATGAGAGTACCCCTTTAACATTGGAAATTCAATTGTGAGACCCACTGGGGATAAGCTTGTGGATATTCTTTCTGTAAAATACTGTGGAATAGATTGGCAATATGTAAAAATCTGATACCATATAATTAATCAACCTACTCTTGTGATACAGTGTAAGGTGTATTCACAATAACACTAATTATTTTTGGGTCATATGGATGTTTGTAATGCGATTATTTGTACATACGGTGCTATTTTTGTTAATATAGTGATTTTTTATGTACCTCTTACTGCTTGTACTCAGTATATTTATACTAGTAGTATCTAACATATACAGTGGATAAAAATGTCTACACAACCTTGTTAAAATGCCAGGTTTTTGTCAGGTAAAAAAAATAATACCAAGAAGAATCGCGTCAAAACATTTTCCACCTTTAATGTAACCCATAGTCTGTACACGCTGTGCACATAAACAATAATATCTCTCTCCCTCTTTATATATATGTATATATATAGAGAGAGAGAGGTATCTCTTAGTGTGTCCTGTGTCAGTCAGTTTGTAGCGGACATACTGTCTTTGGTTGGATGACCACTTGAGACGCTAAGGCATTTATATATGTGAGCTAATAGAGGGCTTGACACCTAACTGTATATACTGTAGAGGACGCTGTGAGCCGCACACACTGCCCAGGAAAAATACCGCATCACCCACTAACCAGTATACTGGAGAGCGGTTCCTGCTACACTATCAGTCATCACCCACATCGAAGCGCTATGCAGGAATTTAGATCGTAAGATTGGCAATAACAAGTGAGGAGGAAAGAAGGAAGCCGTCACCCAAAATCACCCCACTGTGCCTTGCACTGAGCAGTGTGGTGGAGATCAGCTCCCTCTACACTAATGTGCAGTTTAGCTCAGTTGATCCAGCTTCACCAACCTGTGGTTGGCCGCTCCTCTTGCAATGACCGCCCACTAAGAAGCACTTTTCCTAATTCCACTAAATAATTTTCATGAGCATGGGTATCATATACAGTGGCTTGTGAAAGTATTCCCCCACCCCTCTTGGCTTTTGGCATTTTTTTCGTGTTTTGGTACCTCACAACCTGGAATTTCACTGTTTTTCTTGAGAGTTTTCATTAGTTCATGTAGAGAACATGCCTAAAACTGTGAACATTTGTTTTTTGTTTTTTTTTAAGCAAACAACAAATAGGACAAAATTACTGAAAACTTCAGTGTACTAACTTCTCACTCCCCTAAAGTCAGTACTTTGCAGAGCCTCCTTTACAGCTGCAAGTTGCTTTAGATGAGTCTCTATGAGCTTTCCACATCTTGCCACTGAGATTTTTGCCCATTCCTCAAGGGAAAACTGCTCCAGCTCCTTCAAGTTTGGTGGTTTCCTCTGTGGAACAGCAATCTTCAAGTCTGACCACAGTTTATCAATTGGATTAAGGTCTGGGCTTTGACTAGGCCACTCCAACATATTTATATGTTTCACCTTAAACCACTCGAGTGTTGCTTTAGCAGTATGCTTTGGATCATTGTCTTGTTGGTAGGTGAACCTCGGTCCCAGTCTCAAATCACTGACAGACTGAAATAGGTTTTGTTCAAGAATATCCCTGTATTTCGCACCATCCATCATCCCCTCGACTCGGACCATTTTCCCTGTCTCTGCTGCCAAAAAACATCCCCAAAACATGATGCCGCCATCACCATGTTTCACTGTAGGGATGGTGTTCTTGGGGTAAGAGTTGCCCAGGCTGAGGGTTTTGGTGAGCGGCTCTCTCTTGAAAGGTTTGCTGTGTTACCATATTCTTTCCATTTGATGATAATGGATTTGATCGTGCTCCGGGGAATCATCAGGGATTGAGATAATTCTTAAATAACCCAACCCTGTCTTGTACTTCTTAACAACTTTGTCCCTGACTTGTTTGGAGATCTCCTTGGTCTTCATGGTGTTGTTTGGTTAGTGGTGCCTCTTGCTTAATAGTGTTGCAGCCTCTGTAGCCTTTCAGAAAAGGTATGTATATACTGAAAGACCATGTGTTTAGATTGCACACAGGTTGACTTCCTTTCTCTAAGCATAGAACTTATGAAGGTAATTGCTTGCACCAGAGATATTTTTAGGGGCTTCATAGCAAAAGGGGTGAATACATATGTACATGCCAATTTTTAGTTATTTGATTACATAAATGTAATTTATGCCTGTATTTTTCTCACTTCACCAACTTAGATTATTTAGTGCTGATGCATCACACACAAATCAGATTACAAAAATATTTAAACACAGGTTGTAATGTAACAAAATAGGTAAAAAGCCAAGGGGGTAAATACTTTCGCAAGCCACTGTACATAGATTACATTCTTTGTCTTGGGACAAAGACTCTGCCCTTAAGTAGATGTATTTGCTATTACAGCCACCGTCATGTGACGAGCAAAAAATTAGTGCTATCTGTCACTTGGGAAATTTAATTAACAGTAATTGATTCACAATGTATTGTGTAAGACGGATTGAATACCATGTAATACACACTTAACGATTATAATGCATTCCTGGATCAGAAGTCATCTATGGATGAGACATTGCACCTACAGAGAAAAGCAGGTCAAAGCTGTTAGTTACAGGATCCGGTGTCTGGTCTTCATATCATCTCTGTTCGTTTTTTTAGCAAATCCTCCGTGTTATATTAGTCAATATGTTATGAGCCAGTAATGTTTCCTATATATTACTATATGAATATGCATTTAGCTTTCTGAGTCTTGTTTATTTGACCTCTTGTTAAATGTAATCCTGAAATAAACCAATTTCTAATTAGCTTCTGTGATTCATTGTCTTTATCATACTAAATGTCCCCTCCCTGCTATTCCATCTTGTCCTACAAGTCAAACGAGAGGCTGAGATAGGCAAGGATGACAGAAACTTGTGCAGAGCTGCCAGTCCAGGGTCCTCAGGAGGTTCGAGAGTCCATATAGTCCATGAAGGTGAGAACTTTGATTTAGAGTCCTTACTTCTCTATACCTGATTTGTAATTACGATGTATGTTCTGTAATCTTCGCCTAATGACAGCGCCTTCTTGGCAGAACTGTAGAAAATGTGATCCTGATCCTAGAATAAATCAAGTTTGGCAGTAACATTGACCATTACCACAGTTATAGATTAGACTTCCAAATAAAGACAACCGTTTCATTTATGCTGTTTGATGTGAAACTATGAGATTTTACTTTGGAAAATATAACCTTTATTATATTTCCGCATATATACTTAGAAGGTTAATTAATATTTAAGTATTTTTGATAAGTCATCAATGTTAAAGTCCTGGACAACCCCTTTAGCAGAATACTGTGTCACATCAAAATCTTCTGTACATGAGGTGTTGTCTTCTTAGGAATGTGTTCTTTTGAAAACTTGTTATGTTATAGAAAAATATTCTTATTCATTACATTTTTAAGTGAATGACAGTATTTTAATTTATTTCAGCAAACTTTACATGAAGAATTCTGAAAGGCAAACAAATCACATTTCACAACACTCACCTGTTAGCGAGGTGACATATACAATTGGAAGTTATTTGTTACAATCTGGGTCTTTGTTGTTTTTGCCTTAAAAGTAAAAAAATGGAAGAAGTGGAGCAACTTAGCCAGAGGCAAATCAATGGTCAGTGTCTTCAAGCATCCAACATGGAGGAATCAGAGATACACCAGTCAGAAGAATGCTTAGTGATTCATAGGACAGTAAGGGACAAAGAGCACTCACCAGACTGTGGCACAGGCTCTGTAAAGGATCAATTATCACAATCCAAAAACACAGACAAAGATGAAAGTGGCACAATGCGGGAACTGTCTCAGATGGTAAAGGTAGTATGGAAAAACAGCAACTGGTGGGAAAGACATGGAGTAGACTGGAGTATTATTGGACTGGCATTCTGTATATTACCTATTGGTAAGTAACGCCTCGCAATTACTGTAATAGAAAGCCAACAAAGAATATTTATTATGCTCTTAATTTGTTCCAAAAATATACACTGCTCAAAAAAATAAAGGGAACACTCATAACACATCCTAGATCTGAATGAATGAAGTATTCTCATTGAATACTTTGTTCTGTACAAAGTTGAATTTGCTGACAACAAAATCACACAAAAATCATCAATGGAAATCAAATTTATTAACCAATGGAGGCCTGGATTTGGAGTCACCCCCAAAATTAAAGTGGAAAAACACACTACAGGCTGATCCAACTTTGATGTAATGTCCTTAAAAGAAGTCAAAATGAGGCTCAGTATTGTGTGTGGCCTCCACGTGCCTGTATGACCTCCCTACAACGCCTGGGCATGCTCCTGATGAGGTTGCAGATGGTCTCCTGTGGGATCTCCTCCTAGACCTGGACTAAAGCATCCGCCAACTCCTGGACAGTCTGTGGTGCAACGTGACGTTGGTGGATGGACATGATGTCCCAGATGTGCTCAATCGGATTCAGTTCCGGGGAATGGGCGGGCCAGTCCATAGCCTCAATGCCTTCATCTTGCAGGAAGTGCTGACACACTCCAGCCACATGAGGTCTGGCATTGTCCTGCATTAGGAGGAACCCAGGTCCAACCGCACCAGCATATGGTCTCACAAGGGGTCTGAGGATCTCATCTCGGTACCTAATGGCAGTCAGGCTACCTCTGGCGAGCACATGGAGGGCTGTGCGGCCCTCCAAAGAAATGCCACCCCACACCATTACTGACCCAATGCCAAACCTTTCTTGCTGAAGGATGTTGAAGGCTGCAGATCGCTCTCCACGGCGTCTCCAGACTCTGTCACGTCTGTCACATGTGCTCAGTGTGAACCTGCTTTCATCTGTGAAGAGCACAGGGCACCAGTGGCGACTTTGCCAATCCTGGTGTTCTGTGGCAAATGCCAAGTGTCCTTCATGGTGTTGGGCTATGAGCACAACCCCCATCTGTGGACGTCGGGCCCTCATACCACCCTCATGGAGTCGGTTTCTAACCGTTTGTGCAGACACATGCACATTTGTGGCCAGCTGGAGGTCATTTTTCAGGGCTCTGACAGTGCTCCTCCTGTTTCTCCTTGCACAAAGGCGGAGGTAGCGGTCCTGCTGCTGGGTTGTTGCCCTCCTACGGCCCCCTCCACGTCTCCTGGTGTACTGGCCTGTCTACTGGTAGCGCCTCCAGCCTCTGGACACTATGCTGACAGACACAGCAAACCTTCTTGCCACAGCTCGCATTGATGTGCCATCCTGGAGGAGATCCCACAGGAGACCATCCGCAACCTCATCAGGAGCATGTCCAGGCGCTGTAGGGAGGTCATACAGGCACGTTGAGGCCACACACAATACTGAGCCTCATTTTGACTTGTTTTAAGGACATTACATCAAAGTTGGATCAGCCAAATCCAGGCCTCCATTGGTTAATAAATTTGATTTCCATTGATGATTTTTGTGTGATTTTGTTGTCAGCACATTTTTTGTACAGAACAAAGTTTTCAATGAGAATATTTCATTCATTCAGGTCTAGGATGTGTTATTTGAGTGTTCCCTTTATTTTTTTGACCAGTGTTTATGGAGCAATGCAAAGAGGTAAAAAATCCCCACTATATAAATTATATCCTTTGGGAAAGATGGTTTAGATTCCGGAAAGTATTTCTTTTAAGAGTGTGTCCCTAAAAAAGTCTAACACTGTCCAATAAGAGTCAAGAATGTTGGAATGTGGAGCGCACCCCTTTAAAAATAGGGAATGAAGACACTTAGCTGACAAAGGGGTTGTCTGAATGTAATCTTAATATCTAACTATCTAAACGAAGCACTTTTCTAATATACTTCAATTAAAAAATCCCTACTCTTCCACTGTAACTTTCCATCAGCATTTTTTTCTTACATCCTATAATGTTTTGTTTGAGTCTCCCAGCATGCACTGGGGATTCTCAAAAGAGACATCATCAGGGGGCAGGGATTGCGGTCACTGCCGCTGCTGCTGTCCCCACCCTGAAATGAACATCAGAGACAACCCTTTTAGGGGCTGGGCTATTCTCTGCTATACTGAGCATGCACCAGTTGTTATTACCGATTCTTGCTCAGTATGCTGTCCCAGCTCACCACTTTGTTACTTTCATTGCACGCTGACAGTGCACTCCTACGCTGGCTATAAATAGAAGTGACAAGCTGGCAAGAGAGAGCTCTCCTACCGACTCTTCACTGACAACAGTGCGCTTCCTTGCTGGCTATAAAGAAAAGTGACAAGCTCGTCACTTCTCTATAGAGCTATCGAGGGAGCGCTCTGACAGTGCACAATGAAAGTAACACAACGGCGAGCAAGGATAGCATACTGAGCATTCATCGATATTGACCGATGAATGCTCAGTATAGCAGAGAATAGCCTAGCACCTGGAAAGAAATGTCCCTGATGATGGTCCGTTTCAGTGTAGGGACAGCAGCTGATATAAAGAGGAAAAAAAGTCAACAAAAATAAATGTAATACAAAAACATGATCTAAACAATAGCTCATTTGATTATGCATTCTCTCTAAGAGGTTATACCAATCTGTAGATGGAGCTACACAAAATCAACTGGACATCCACTGCTATCTGTGGTGGAATCCAGTTGCCAGTGTTCAATTATCTGCACTGTTTCCACAATATGAAAGAAGCTTTGTGTGCCACCTATAGAAGTGAGTATCCTGTCTGGGTAAAGCGCGGTTGTGCTGAATCCTCCAGGGAGGTAAACACTTTGCTCTGGATAATACATACTTAATAGGGTATTTGAAATGGGTATTTTTACACCCCTTTATTGGTTTTGGATTCAAATATTATTTACATAGCAGTTGCACTGAACATTATTTTATTAAATTAGGGCTAGGAAGAGCTGGACATACAGTATTGTTCTTCTATTGGATTAGTTAGTACAGAATGTCAAAAAACATTGTCTGCCTCATGATGGTGGATTTAACTGATATGTGTTATGCTTCATGTGAACGAAATACACTCTTTTCTAAGCCTTTCGATGAAATCAATACAGCACAGCCTTGTATGGTGTACCCAGGACTTCCCCTTTATTAGCACATGTAGGCACTTTAAATACGGTTACAGACAAAGGAAACGTTCCCTCCTAACTATGAGCCAATAGGAACTTTAGGGGCTTGAATAGAAATGTAAAACTTCCCTGCCCATCAATGTTATTTGATCACCATGACACAGGGATTACGATGGATACCATAGTCAGAAAATGGAATCCGTTCTCTCACATTCTATTTCTATAATAAAAATAACATTTTATTTATTAGCATCTTACTTCATATTTAATTCTTTATATTGAGTTCTACATATTATCATCTTTCTTATTGTTTTTCTGGGATGTAAAACTTTTTAGCTGAACTTGTTATTTCAGGCTATTACATACTTATATTCCTTTTGTAGGTTTCCAGTGCCTGAGATCCCAAAACCTTTTATTATCTGCACTGGGCATAGTCTTCCTTGGACTGGCTCATGCCGTCTTCACGGTTAAAGGTAGTCATATGGCAAGTCATCGCACACTGTGCCAATCCCGCACTTTGGGCAAGTTTTGGGCCACATTCTTTGTTGAGGTACAGAGAATCATTAGAAAATAAATATGTATTGAGTTGTGATACACGTAACATGAAATAATTTTTTGCAACTGTTAGTGGAAGTGTTTGAGTGTCAGGCTTAAAGGGAATCTGTCAGCAGGTTTTGCTATGTAATCTAAGGGCAGCATAAGGTAGGGGTTAAGACACTGAATTGAGCGATGTGTCACTTATTAGGCTGTGTGCTGTTGTTTCAATACAACGAGTGTTTTGTCAGCAGGAGAAAATCACTGCCTGGTCTATAGCTCCCATGCATCCTGGTCCGACTCCACCACCACCACCGATTAGGAGCTTATTACCAAGATATAATGTACAGAGAAAGCTGTAGTGTGGGCTGGGATCGTTTTCTGAGCTCTGCTACATGTTACATCTAAAAACTCTGATTGTAGCACAACTGCTGCACCCAGTAAACTAAATCATACATCACTGGAATCAGGATCTCTTTTCCTACTCTCAGATGAGGAAGCAAAAACCTGGTGACAGATTCCCTTTAAATGCCCTTCCAATATTACATTGTTACTTACACTTAACTGTATTTTAAGGTGTGTTCATGCATACCAGTTCAATGTGGAGATGAAGGACATGTCAAACTACATCATGGATACACTAACATTATTGGTCTTGGAGATTCCAGCGTCTGGAAAGTTCCGTATCTTAGCTGTGGCATCTACATGTTTGTGGCGCCACTAGCATTACCTTTCATCACAGTACTTGTTGGATTTAGTAAGTATCTATCTACTTGGTAGATCTGTCATACATACAATATGATTGACAATAAGACATAATGTTGTTAGAATTTTTTTTTTTCATAATGAGAAATATGTGTGAATTTACAACATTTTGTAACATATGTTAGGAATATGACATTTTGTTCAGCAACCTGTCGATCCCCTTGTTCTGCCTTTAGGCCCAGTGTAAATGTTCAGAATCTTTTCAATAATTACAAACCGTCACCTTCTCCTATTACTGTTTGAGTGAAATAGGAGAAGGTGAGATGAGGATGGAGATGATGCGTTGGTCTTCCGCTGTCTGTATGTCAGATTCATGCTGTTCGAGGGGAGAGGAGCAGCAGGTGATTGGTTTGATCCCACCGCACAGTTCTCCAGATTCACAAAAAATAGACTGCCCATTCCGCACAGTTATAGAGAAGCAAATATTAATTTACTATTTTGTTCCCATATTTGACAGCTTTGTAAGGTATATGGGCACCTTACAGAGTAACTGTCGTTTTATTTATTTTTTCACAAATCAATGGTACACACGAAAAGAGGAAACTTTGTAATATACTGTATATCGTATTAGAAAAATCTGTTTCTCTTTCCTCTTGAAATGATCATTCTCAATTTGCGGGTTAAATCTGTCTTCAGTGAACACAGCCTTTCATATTACTTAGAAAGGAGATGATAGTTAGTGCTCATAAAGTTCTATGGAGACCTGCAACTGTCATTTCTGGAGAACTTCCAGCAGAATGTCTGTGTCTGCTTATAGCTCTTCCCTTCTCTCCTCTCCATATAGTTTTAAAAGCACCAACTGTCATCTATCTCAGTAATGGGAAAATCTATCTTTACTGAATACAGATTTTAGCCAATAATTATGAATGAAAGATGAGTCCAGGAGCGGAAAGAAGCAGATTTCTCCAATAAGATATATTATAAAGTTGATTATTTTCGTTGGCCACTACCTATATGATATAATGTACAGCATTGTGCTACAGTCTGACTTGGTTCCTGATTCACATTATCTTCTATTGCTCACCTTATTATACACTGCTCAAAAAAATAAAGGGAACACTCAAATAACACATCCTAGATCTGAATGAATGAAATATTCTCATTGAATACTTTGTTCTGTACAAAGTTGAATGTGCTGACAACAAAATCACACAAAAATCAGCAATGGAAATCAAATTTATTAACCAATGGAGGCCTGGATTTGGAGTCACCCCCAAAATTCAAGTGGAAAAACACACTACAGGCTGATCCAACTTTGATATAATGTCCTTAAAACAAGTCAAAATGAGGCTCAGTATTGTGTGTGGCCTCCACGTGCCTGTATGACCTCCCTACAACTCCTGGGCATGTGCCTGATGAGGTTGCGGATGGTCTCCTGTCGGATCTCCTCCCAGACCTGGACTAAAGCATCCGCCAAATCCTGGACAGTCTGTGGTGCAACGTGACGTTGGTGGATGGAGCGAGACATGATGTCCCAGATGTGCTCAATCGGATTCAGCTCTGGGGAACTGGCGGGCCAGTCCATAGCTTCAATGCCTTTATCTTGCAGGAACTGCTGACACACTCCAGCCACATGAGGTCTGGCATTGTCCTGCATTAGGAGGAACCCCCTGGCCAACCGCACCAGCATATGGTCTCACAAGGGGTCTGAGGATCTCATCTCGGTACCTAATGGCAGTCAGGCTACCTGTGGTGAGAACATGGAGGGCTGTGCGGCCCTCCAAAGAAATGCCACCCCACACCATTACTGACCCAATGCCAAACCGGTCAAGCTGAAGGATGTTGCAGGCAGCAGATCGCTCTCCACGGCGTCTCCAGACTCTTTCACGTCTGTCACATGTGCTCAGTGTGAACCTGCTTTCATCTGTGAAGAGCACAGGGCACCAGTGGCGACTTTGCCAATCCTGGTGTTCTGTGGCAAATGCCCAGCGTCCTGCATGGTGTTGGGCTGTGAGCACAACCCCTATCTGTGGACGTCGGGCCCTCATACCACCCTCATGGAGTCGGTTTCTAACCGTTTGTGCCGACACATGAACATTTGTGGCCTGCTGGAGGTCATTTTGCAGGGCTCTGGCAGTGCTCCTCTTGTTCCTCCTTGCACAAAGGAGGAGGTAACGGTCCTGCTGCTGGGTTGTTGCCCTCCTACGGCCCCCTCCACATCTGGTGTACTGGCCTGTCTCCTGGTAGCACCTCCAGCCTCTGGACACTACGCTGACAGACACAGCAAACCTTCTTGCCACAGCTCGCATTGATGTGCCATCCTGGATGAGCTGCACTACCTGAGCAACTTGTATGGGTTATAGAGTCCGTCTCATGCTACCACGAGTGTGAAAGCACAACCAGCATTCAAAAGTGACCAAAACATCAGCCAGAAAGCATTGGTCCTGAGATGTGGTCTGTGGTCCCCACCTGCAGAACCACTCCGTTATTGAGGGTGTCTTGATAATTGCCAATAATTTCCATCTATTGTCTATTCCATTTGCACAACAGCATGTGAAATTGATTGTCAATCAGTGTTGCTTCCTAACTGGACAGTTTGATTTCACAGAAGTTTGATTTACTTTGAGTTATATTCTGTTGTTTAAGTGATCCCTTTATTTTTTTGAGCAGTGTATATACTTATATTCGCATTATGGTCACAATAAACTGATCACTAAGTAGTTAATACATTTTATTTAATAGAGTACTACAGACTTTTATACATGTGTGCAGTTATGTAAATGCTTAGTAGTCATCATAGCACGCTGTTAGCATACTTTGAACATTTCTCCATGCAGTTGACTCACTTCTGAGACTTATGCAATGAATACACAATATACATTGACACATGATGGATACTACATGTAATAAACTACAGAAGTAGTAGCACCACCCAAAATACATCATTTAAATTTTAATCCGAATCCAAAAATTCCCCATCTGTATGCAGACCGATTTCTTTTCTGCTTCTCTCCATTGAAACCATTTAAAGGGGTATTCTCAAATTTGAAAGTTATCCTATATCAATTGGATAGGGGATAAATTTCCAAATGCTGGGGTTCTGAACCAGGAGCGGTGGTCAATAATGTGCACTACTGCACCATTTACTTCTATTGGGACCTCTGGAGATTGTTAAGCGTTGTGCTCGGCTGGTCTTCGGCACTCCCATTAGAATAAATGGAGCGGCAGTGCGCATGGTAGACCACCACTTCATTAAGCCAGGGCCCCAGTTCTTGGGAATGCTGTGGGCCGTGGCAATCAGAAGGTGGATAAAAGATAATTTTCAAACTTGAGAATATACTTTTAAGTGCATTTAAGCAGTCACTTCATGAATGCCGGAGGAGGGAGTGTGGAAACAGCAAAATTTGACCACAGAGCGCACATTACAGACTGTGAAGATTCCGTATGTTACAGTCCCTGGAAAATTTTATGAAGGACTTGGGCAACACTTCAAACATTTTTGTTACTGAGATATTTATATTGAAAATGGAGATAGATGTCTAAATCTTAATTTGAATGATGTATCTTTTATGTTAGAGACCAATCCAAATTCTGACTACTCAAATGGTAAAGAACCCTTTCCTGGATTCATAAACTGTCCTACAGTATCTTCTGCATAAAACTGATGTCCCCTGGTCTGTTGTAAATGCAAAAATAAAAACTTCTTTCTTTTTTTTCCTATTTGCAGAATATGTTACTCAGATGCCATTAGTCCCAGCACTGCGCAGTCTTTTCTGGATTGTCTTTGGTCTGTGGAGTCACTTTCAATTGCTAATCCATGTCTCAGGCTTGAGTTATTCATCAGCGCTTGGGTGCATGTTCCTCTCCAGGGCTCTGTTAGCCATACCATTTATACATGTCAATATATTTCAGGTAATATTCAGCATGCATGGATTAACATCAACATAATATATGTCTCGTGAAAAGAAGCCAGTGATGGCTGCCTTAAAGAGGCTGAATGTGTCCTGGGGTTTTTGCCTTCTTCTGGATCAACAGATTTAGGCATAGGGATTTTAGTAATACCATTATTAGAATCACAAGAGTAATACAAAATATAAAACTAATTTAAAAAATTATAAACGGTACATTTTTAATTGTGATAGTGCAGCATTAATAAAAATGGTAATAATAATAATAATAATACATTTGTGAGGCCTAGTGCCAGTTAGTTAGTAAGTTAGTGTAGTGTTAGTGTAGGGAGTACAACTGGGGGAGAAAGGTTTAACTTGATGGACCTAGGTCTTTATTCAACCTACATTACTATTTTACTATGGCTCGTCTCTGGATTTCTTTTCATTTAAATTTAATAACTCCTCTAAATGCTGCTGTTTCACTAATTTTGGAATCGTTTTTTTTCTGTACCCCTCCGTTGAAACGTTATGCCCCTTGGTAGTAAAGAAGCAAATTTTCTCTTCAACCAACTGGGCGTATACCACAGAACAGACATAGAGAAGAAAAAAACAGAAGCTCTGTGTTATATGCCCAGTTGGTTGAAGGAAACGATTGGATCATTTTTACAGGGAGACATAACTTTGGAAAGAAAGGGCACGGAATAAAAGACTTCCAAAATCAATGAAACTGCGGAAATTGGAGGAGGTGCTCAGTTTAAATAGAAAAAAATCCAGTGAACGGTCCTCTTTAAGTCTAGATGAGGCATTTGCAGCTCACGAGATTGCAGGTAACACCTCATTATTAAAGGGGTTGTCCAGCACTTAATATTACCCCCCCCAATGTATCCCCCCGGGGCCCCTAAGGATTTTTGTAATTACCTTACGTTGCAGATAATGCCTGTGAGCGGCGCTATCACTGGCCGCTCACAGGCATCACGTGACCCCCGGTTGCAGCCGGCTCTGACATCCGCTGATGTCCACGACAAGTTCTGGCAGCAGCCGCAGATCTCTGTCTTCCGCGTCCCAGGTGGATGCCAGGCTGTGGGCGGGGTTACCCCTCCTCCCTGTGTCTCACCCGGCACCCACAGCGCGCTCTGCCTCTCCCCATTCATTGGGAAAGCGTGCGGTGGATGCTGGGTGTAACGCGGGGGGTAACCCCGCCCACAACCCAGCAGCCACCGCGGGGACCCCAGCGCTGAGTAACACCTCACTTGCCGTGACGTCAGCACGGGGTCACGTGATGCCTGTGAGCGGCCACCGATAGTGCCGCTCACAGGCATTATCTGCAATGTAAGGTAATTACAAAAAGTCTTAGGGGCCCCGGGGGGATACACTGGGGGAATAATATAAAGTAATGTACAACTTCTTTAACATAAATTCATACATTCATTGATGGCTGCAGCTGTACAGCTGACGGACTGTGGACACCTTGTGGTTTGCCACATTTTTGCGTGTGTCTAAAAAAGACGAATGCTGCCAGGATGGAAGTCACATAGTGTCCATATTGACTCAATTGGCTTCATTCAACTGAATGGCTCCTTCGAGGCTCTGTTGGGGTTCCTATCAGAATATAGATCCAGTAGACAAAACTCCTCCAGCCGGAAATCTAGGTAAAAAATAGAACTTTATTCCAGTGTGATTAAAAAATTAATGACATCTTCAATTTCAACCAGAAATGTAGTATAAATTTCCTACGCGATTCTGACCCGAAACCAGCCCTTAATCATTTGATCCATGGTTAAGGACTGGTTTACAGTCAGAAACGCGTAAGAAATTTATACTACATTTCTGGATGAAATTGAAGATGTCATTCATTTTTTAATCACACTGGAATAAAGTTCTATTTTTTACCTGTATTTTTAGCTGGAGGAGTTTTGTGTACTGGATTTATACAGCACTGAATCTAGCAAGAGTGGCTTCTGCCCGTGTCGAGGATCTCAGTCATATAGCAGGGGTGAGCTGGTTCTTCCTCTTTTTGTTCCCATCGGAATACAGTTTTTCAGGGATTCCGACAGAAATCCCAATGTAGTGTAGGACGGAAAACACTGTATTAATGTGAACCTATCCTAAAGTGTTACGTTGATGTTGCTGTAAACAAGGGGTTGTAGATTTGCAGGGTCACCATAGGAAATATTAGGTTTCCTGCAACATTCCATACTATTCTACATATTGTTGCAGAATTGCTATTTATGCAATACTCTTATTATATTTCTGCAGGTTCATCCTCATGAACCCATTAAGGAGTGTAAAGAGCAGTACTGGATTGTTTCCGTGTCCTTTTGTGGTGCTATTAGTTATTTATAGGAAGAGATCATACACAATTTATATAAGGGAACTGTTGAAATATAATCTCTTTGCACATGGCTGTATTTGTAAAGCAGAGATGAAGGGCGTGCTTTAATTGTCTTGAAGTCGGCTGTACATTATGTCATCATCTAATCAAAGAAGAGACCCAAGTACAAAAAGCCGCAAAGAGCCTAATTTGTATAACACGCAGGGAAGATGAGACCTTATAGTTATAGCTAAGTTTCAGTAAAGTTTAGCCAGGGGAGTGTGACGCGCCCAGGGAGATGGGGACGGACGACTACTCGGCGCCCGGGCCTCGTTGTTGGTTTTGGGGATGCCGCGCGGTGGCCGGCTCCCGGGCCCGTACCCTGGGGTCACTCTTAAAAGCAAGAAGGAATGGGGGGGGGGAAAGGTGTATGGGAAAGGGGAAAGTTCGTGACGCCACCCGTGGTGTCTGGTGAGGATCACCAGCGCTGCTACAGTCCTCTGAGGCCGGTGATCAGGCAGCTTAGTTGGCGCGGCTCCCCACAGGTGGAGCAGGGCCTCAGGGCAGCGTAGGAGAAGGGATGCAGGACAGAGGGGACCCAGCCGGGTCAGAGGAAGGGAAGAAGAATAGGCACGCACACCGGAGTTCACTTCAGTACCTTTTACTGGTGGTGTTTCAGGCACGTTCCAGGGCACTGTAGGGTGTAGGGTGCATTTCAGGACTCTCCCCAGTGAGCGGGTGTGGGGGCCTCCTGTTTCTTGCCTTTTCCTGATAAGTTTATGACCTGCCTGGAGCTAGGACTAACTTGTTCTCTGTCTTGCACCTGCTGACCTGGTGGTAGGGCTTTCTATTGGAGATCACACTCCCCGGTCTCTTGGGCCTCCGTGACTCCTGACCCTGGTATAACGGTCAGCTCTTGGTGTTCCTGGGACATATAGTTCGCCAGGGGTTCCGGTTGTTTCTGCTGGGCCTTGGGGATCCCTGCAGACGCGGACCCGGTGTCCGGTAAATGGTTGCGGGGTGAGCTGGTTAAGCTCCTCTGCCCCCTATGTAGCTCACTTACTCCACTTGCCTTCGGCGACGCTCGGGGCCCTCACTAGGCTTCACTCTGGCAGTAGGCCTCGCTACTCTTCACCGCTCTTTCGGCGTCGGCACTCCTTAGGCTCACTAACTGAGCTTTCTGAGTCTGTACTGACCTGTCAACCCCTCTGGCTGCAGCAGACTGACTGACTAGACTCTTCTGAAGACTGAACTGCCTAGCTCCACCTTCCCTTTTTATATCCCTAACGGGCTCCCTCTGGTGGTCTGAGGTGGAAGGTGGAGGTGTGTGAATGCTATGAGGGCCTCTTGTGGAGGAATCCGTCCATGCACCCCTCTGGGATCTGTGGCACCAATGCGCAGCAGGGCGCCACAAGTGTTGTTAAGAAACTAAAAGGGGTTTGAGCTTGAAAAAAAAAACCTTTAAATGTGCGTAAAATAGAAAGACATACAACTTACCCATATCGTAAAACCTAAGACTATTACAATCAGTGTACCAAAATCAGCATCAGTCTTGGGTCCCAGTAGGTCCACTTCTTGTTTGTGTTTGTGCCTATATTTGACATTAGTCACCATGCAATAAAGGAACTGATCATTATGAAACTATTGATTCTATGTAAAAATTTGTGGATGGAAATGCCAAAACCAAATAATTGTTATTGTTTATCTACACTTATAGCATATTGGTCTTCCTATGTTTTCCTCATCAAATCGCCCACGTCACCTCCAGCTTATGACTAATTCAGTTCTAAACCTGCCCCGAAACCCAGTCCTCGACTGGACATTTGGACACTCTATTGTCAGTTGTCACGTGGAACATCATCTTTTCCCACATCTGTCAGATCATATGTGTCTTAAGGTGAGTAATAATTCCATGTGGGCCAAAAAACACAATTTATGGTACATTAGTGTGCAGACATAAAGTAAAAGTCTAATCGTGGCCAAAAGCTTTGAGACTGACATAGATTTTGTTTTTCACAAAGTTTTCTGCTTCAGTATGTTTAGATGTTTTAGTCAGATGTTGCTATGGTTACTAAAGTACAATTATAAATATTTCATAAGTTTTTCAACTTTTACTGTTAAATACATCAATTTTATGGAGAGACTCAATATTTACAGGATCACTTTTTCCCAGTCAGATTCTTTCTGTAACTCCAAAATTCTGGACCCAAAATTTACTTTCGTACAAAATATTTAGGGCTGAAATAATTTTTGCAGTTTTGGTTTCATTAAAATTTTTTATCTATTGCCTTAGTGTTGCACTGTCTATTACTGGCTGCAAAATATGTTAATTAAGATTCTGACAAAGAATTTAACTTTTTTTTTTGTATTTTACCGTTTCTCTCAGCTGACTTATGATCATCTGAAACCTTGGCTCTCCTTCGATGCTGTTTCTAGATATAAATCAGCTGAGAGCAGAGGAGAAAAGAGCTATTACAACCCCCCGGCCCTCCATCAGTATGAGCTCACTGTCAAATTTCTGCCATACACATTAGAGGCTTTGGCTGCTTCAGCAAGGAGTCTCCCATATGTAGGAGTGCTTGCTGAAATGTCTGGTGGCAGCTTTTCTCTTGGAGAACAAAATGATGGGCAGTCCAAAATTGGACATGCCAGATCTTTAACTCACATGACAATTGTCCGAGGCCCACATACACATTAGACTGTTGGCCAAACCCATCAGTATTGGTGGATTTGACCGACATCAGTCTAGTTTGTATGGGGGGGCTTTAGTTTCTGCATCCAGCAATGAACAGGAAAACAAACTGCCATATAGCCAAACACAGCAACATTTTTTGTGAAAACCAATAGTAAAAATTATATTTAGCCTAAAATACATGCATCAAAGTTCAATGAAAAATTGGCCTCAAAGGTGTGCATCTCTTTAATGAGAGAACCTAAACATGAGCTGTGTACTTGATTGGGAGATGTACTGTAATTGCAACTATGTTAAGTTCTATCCAGATAATAGGGCTATAGTAATGTAAGTTGTTCCATAGATACATGTGCCAATTGTTAAATTCAAAATATACGGTAATTTAAATATACTGTATGAACCATGGATCCTTGGTAGTTAATGGGTTAGTATGCACACCAGTCACGTCAAAGATGAACTGCTTAAGTTTAGGTTCATATATATGTTAGAAGCTCTGATAGTCAGTGTCAGGGATCACCCACAGGGACGGCACCGGGGAGATCACATGATATCTCACCGTACCGTCACGCTGTCAGTATTTCCTCCGGAATCGCGAGCATGTGATCCAGACTACTCGCTGCATAGATATCGGGAAGTGACCGGTGAGCATATGGCATCACACCTCTGGGTCTCCAAAGCCTGGAATCCGTATTTAACGCCCTCCGTACGGTCACGGTCAGCTTCACGATAGCCCAATTATTATTATTCTCTGCCACCACCGGCCGAGTTTGATATATAATACAGGCCTGGCCGGACGAATGCGTTTTGGTAGCGTATATGACTTTGGGGAAGGGAACGATTACAGAACAAAAGAAACAGAACTATTACATTTTATATTTAATCCAAAAGGGAGGCAGTGTTTAAGAAAAATATATACAAGGATGTTACAAAGGAGACATTAAAATTACATAAGCAGTTACACAAAATAAACAGGATAAAAGAAGAATAACTTACACTATAAGGACCGCTGTGACTATTCAATATACAGTACAGACCAAAAGTTTGGACACACCTACTCATTTAAAGATTTTTCTGTATTTTCATGACTATGAAAATTGTACATTCACACTGAAGGCATCAAAACTATGACTTGACACATGTGGAATTATATACTTAACAAAAAAGTGAGAAACAACTGAAAATATGTCTTATATTCTAGGTTCTTCAAAGTAGCCACCTTTTGCTTTGATGACTGCTTTGCACACTCTTGGCATTCTCTTGATGAGCTTCAAGAGGTATTCACCGGAAATGGTCTTCCAACAATCTTGAAGGAGTTCCCAGAGATGCTTAGCACTTGTTGGCCCTTTTGCCTTCACTCTGCGGTCCAGCTCACCCCAAACCATCTCGATTGGGTTCAGGTCTGGTGACTGTGGAGGCCAGGTCATCTGGCGTAGCACCCCATCACTCTCCTTCTTGGTCAAATAGCCCTTACACAGCCTGGAGGTGTGTTTGGGGTCATTGTCCTGTTGAAAAATAAATGATGGTCCAACTAAACGCAAATCGGATGGAATAGCATGCCGCTGCAAGATGCTGTGGTAGCCATGCTGGTTCAGTATGCCTTCAATTTTGAATAAATTCCCAACAGTGTCACCAGAAAAGCACCCCCACACCATCATACCTCCTCCTCCATGCTTCACATTGGGAACCAGGCATGTAGAGTCCATCCGTTCACCTTTTCTGCGTCGCACAAAGACAAGGTGGTTGGAACCAAAGATCTCAAATTTGGACTCATCAGACCAAAGCACAGATTTCCACTGGTCTAATGTCCATTCCTTGTGTTCTTTAGCCTAAACAAGTCTCTTCTACTTGTTGCCTGTCCTTATCAGTGGTTTCCTAGCAGCTATTTTACCATGAAGGCCTGCTGCACAAAGTCTCCTCTTAACAGTTGTTGTAGAGATGTGTCTGCTGCTAGAACTCTGTGCGGCATTGACCTGGTCTCTAATCTGAGCTGCTGTTAACCTGTGATTTCTGAGGCTGGTGACTCAGATAAACTTATCCTCAGAAGCAGAGGTGACTCTTGGTCTTCCTTTCCTGGGGCGGTCCTCATGTGAGCCAGTTTCTTTGTAGCGCTTGATGGTTTATGCAACTGCACTTGGGGACACTTTCAAAGTTGTCCCAATTTTTCGGACTGACTGACCTTAATTTCTTAAAGTAATGATGGCCACTCGTTTTTCTTTACTTAGCTGCTTTTTTCTTGCCATAATACAAATTCTAACAGTCTATTCAGTAGGACTATCAGCTGTGTATCCACCAGACTTCTGCACAACACAACTGATGGTCCCAACCCCATTTATAAGGCAAGAAATCCCACTTATTAAACCTGACAGGGCACACCTGTGAAGTGAAAACCATTTCCGGTGACTACCTCTTGAAGCTCATCAAGACAATGCCAAGAGTGTGGAAAGCAGTCATCAAAGCAAAAGGTGGCTACTTTGAAGAACCTAGAATATAAGACATATTTTCAGTTGTTTCACACTTTTTTGTTAACTATATAATTCCACAGGTGTTAATTCATAGTTTTGATGCCTTCAGTGTGAATGTACAATTTTCAAAGTCATGAAAATACAGAAAAATCTTTAAATGAGAAGGTGTGTCCAAACTTTTGGTCTGTACTGTAGGTGGAGGGGAGACGGTCCGTTTACTGTTGTCGAACAGGGTCCTCTGCTATGATAGACATATGCTCCTGGGCAAAAAGCACGGCTTCAGCCTCAACAAACTATTTTATGCTGGAGGGAGAGACCCCCCTGGGTTCCATCCATCAGATTTGTATTAAAAACCTGTTTTTTGGGATAACTCATCGTGCGTTGATCCCAGAAGCCCAAAAGTGATATCATATTTTCTATTATTATTTTACCTTCATGTAGAGACCACACATCGCATAGTTGCAGTCTGCTATTCTGGTGTTTTTGCGCTACAGCTCCCTGATTTTGTTTACTGATCTGGAAAACTATGGATGCATTCCTGGGCTGGTTTGGTCACTAAAAATATGGGTCCCGTTATTGTCGGATGTATGGAACTCACAATATCTACTTGGCTATGGCTGGTGGCTGGAAATTGTTTGTGAGTGCCTTCGAACTTAACAAACCATTTCCTCTTTCCTCCAAACTCTGGCCTGGGAGAAGGTGTCAATCTATCTCAGGTCTGTGTTAAGAAGAAATACATTTGCATTTTAGCTTGTAACACTTCATGGCTGGCATTTGTTTGTGTAAGGCCTCCCTCATGACTGTGTTAATTGGGGCTTTTGTGCTAAGCAGAAGGGGAAGAATGGTCAATATCTGGGTCAGGGAAATATGGAAGAACATTTTCAATATTCCTCAATACTTCCCTGACAGTCAGTGATGTCCACCTGGCGCCGTTGTTGTCCATTATTTGACTGATCGGGCACCAAGTTTTTTTGTTCCTATAATAAAACAGAAAATCACAATACTAGTACAAATGTGATCCAAGTCACATTTGTAAAAATCTATGTGATCCCTTTTATCCCTTTGTGTATGTGATACTTTGCAGGTAAATAATACCTCTATAATGTTATACTCTTAGAGGAGAGTGACATGTTAAGCATGTCAAGGTGAGGACACTTTTAATGCTCCTCTTGGAAATATGCAAATTGTCTCTTCAGACAGGAAGAGGACTAGAACTCTAGTGCCACTTACAGGAAGTAGCAATTCTAAAAGTCAATAGTGACCCCTTAACGAGCCTTATCACATGACTTAGGATATCAGTCAGAATCAGAAACTCAATTTTGCAGACGCTGTGTTTCGGGGTACTGCCCCTCGATCGTGCAAAGTGTGAGTTCTGGTTTGGCTGGGAGAGAGGCGTCAGACCGGTATCCAAGGGTCCTCTTCCTCTCTGAAGAGAGGAGCATTGTGGCTTTAAAAGTCTCCTCACCTTGACATGCTTAACATATCACTCTCGGCAAGGAGAAATGTTACCCCTTGGATACCGGTCTGACGCCTCTTACCCAGCCAAACTAGAACTCACACTTTGCACTGACAAGGGGCAGTACCCCAAAAAACAGTGTCTGCAAATTGAGTTTCTGGTTCTGTCTTATATCCTAAGTTATGTGATAAGGCTCGTTAAAGGGTCACTATTGACTTTTAGGATTGCTACTTCCTGTAGGTGGCACTAGAGTTCTAGTCCTCTTCCTCTCTGAAGAGACAATTTGCATACTCTTAGAGGGAAATTCATTATGTGAGTCAGTTGTCAGTTCTTATTGTGGCTGCATTCCCATTATTTCTGCTAAATCTATCAAAGTGTTGTATTATGTTTGATAAATCTGGCGCATCTTTACATATAACGCTTTTGTCTACGACTGATTTTCCACTCACTACTGAAGTGAGCTTGCAACTTTTTAAAAGTCGTAATTCATAAATCTGGCTTTAGCCTTGTTTGTATAGCTAACCATGCCCAGATTACATCCATATTTTTAAAGTTGTAAGAGCAGCATAAAATAGCAAAATATGGCATATTTGTGCATAAAAATAAACAATTTTTGTTATGTCAAAATTCTGCAAGACCCTTAATGAATTTTCTCCCTTATTGTTATATTCTTATGTTTTTACAGGTAAAGCCTTTGGTGTCCAAGTACGTGTGTGATCACAATCTACCGTACCACGAGGACACGTATATGTCACGTCTCCACCTGTTTATGAGCAATTATAATGAACTGATGGTCTTGGCTCCGCCCATTGCTCATCTGGTGGAATTTCACTGAGGTCCATTTAGCTGACACTGTACTCTGTAGACATGGCACTCTACATATCCTGGTTTTGTTCATATCCTAATATTCTGTCCACACCGAAGAGAAGCATCAGTTGTCAAATATATTTGTAGATTACAATGTATATACTCCACTTGTGTGTATTGGACTGTCTGTGCAGCCTGCCTGGATATTAAACCAGTCAACCATTAGCTGAACTCATTATTCAGTATGTAATGATTGTAGTGGCAGACATCAGTGTTATCAGATAAAAATATGATGTGTGAACTAGATAGGAGATATTTTCATGTATTATTACTGTTTATTTATTTACTGCAGGGTGTTTGCCTATTTTGTTTTTTTCTTGAGTTTTGTCTAGATAGGAGATATGTTACGACCAATTCAAGGAAAACATAAAGCCCCGCGTAAACATTACACTAACACCTGCCAAACTTGACAATATCCGTGGATTCGGCCAACAGTCTATTGTGTATGGGTACCCCAACGTTATAAAGATCCGGCATGTCCGATTTCAGACATGCCAATCCTTTTGTTCTTTAAGAGATATGCCGCCGTCAGGGCCAGTGTTAAGGGAAAAGGGGGAGCAAACTTGACAATTTCCCAGTGCCCCCACTCCCTTAGGGCCCCCCAGAGTTTACTACAGAAACTTCATTGTAGTTTCCGAAGTTGAGACTGCTTGAGGAACTGTGGTGACATCACAGTCATGTGACTGTGATGTCACCACAGGTCTTGTACGATGCAAGAGTTTAGAGGAACTGAAGAAAAGGGGACAGTTATGTCCAGAAATATTTGGACAGTGACCGAATTTTCATGATTTGAGTTCTGCATGTCACTATTTTGAATTTAGAATAAAACAACTAAGATGCAATTGAAGTGTAGACTTTCAGATTAAATTAAAGGGGTTAAACAAAAATATCCTGTGAAATGTTTAGGAATTGCAACCATTTTTCGACAAAGCCTTCTCATTTCAGGGGCTCAAAAGTAATTGGACAAATTAACTTTACCATAAATAAAATGTTCATTTTTAATACTTTGTAGAGAATCCTTTGCAGGCAATGACTGCCTGATCTTTCGAAGCCATGGACATCACCAAACACTGAGTTTCCTCCTTTTGTGATGCTTTGCCAGGCCTTTATTGCAGCTCACTTCAGTTGTTGCCTGTTTATGGGTCTTTCTGCTCTAAGCATGTGAAATGCATGCTCGGTGAAGTTGTGGTCTGGTGACTGACTCATCCATTGCAGAATATTACACTTCTTTGCCTTAAAAACTCCTGGGTTGCTTTCGCAGGATGCTTCAGGTCATTGTCCATCTGTCCTGTGAAGGGTCATCTAACCTTGCTGCATTTGGTTGAACCTGAGTAGAAAGTGTAGCCCTGTACACTTCAAAATTCATCCGACTGCTTCTGTCTTCAGTCACATCAATAAACACTAGTGACGCAGTGCCACTGGAAGCCATGCATGTCCATGCCATCACAATGCCTCCACCATGTTTTACAGAGGGTGTGGTGTGCTTTGGATCATGAGCCATTCCAAGCCTTCTTCAAACTTTCTTCTTCCCTTCATTCTGGTACAGGTTGATTTTAGTATCATCTGTCCAAATAATGTTTGTCCCTAACTGGCTTCTTTAGATGATTTTGGCAAAGATTAATCTGGCCTTTCTATTTTTAAGGCTGATTAATGGTTTGCACCTTGTGGTGAACCCTCTGTATTCCCTCTGTATGGTAGACTTAAATACTGAAACACCTACGTCCTGGAGAGTGTTCTTCACTTGGGTGGATGTTGTGAAGGAGTTTTTCTTCACCATGGAAAGAATTCTATAATCTTCACCACCAATGTTGTCTTCCTTGGAAGTCCAGGCCATTTTGAGTTCCGAAACACACCAGTGCGCTCTTTTTTTTCTTTTGCGGAATGTACCAAACTGTTGATTGGGCCATTGCTAACATTTCTGTTATATCTCTGATGGAGTTCTTCTTTTTCAGCCTAATGATGGTCTGTTTCACTTCCATTGTGAGCTCCTTTGACTGCATGTTGTGGGTTCACAACAACAGCTTCCAAATGCAAATGTCACATCTTGAATCAGCCCCAGACCTTTTACCTGCTTTTTTGATGATGCATTAATGAGAGAAAAGCCCATGGAGCCCAGTAAAGAGCTTTTGAGATAATTGTCCAATTACTTCTGGTCCCTTGGAAAAGAGGCAGCTACATATTAAAGAGCTGTAATTCCTAAACCTTTACTCCAATTAGGATGTGAAATATTAATTACACATTAATTACACACACATTCGGCATACATAGAGCAGATACATACAGAGACATGCTGCATACACAGAGCACATACATATAAAGACATGCTGCACATACATACAGCAATATGGTGCATACAAAGAGTACATACATACGGAGATGTGCTGCATACACAAAGCACATACATACAGAGATGTTCTGAATACACATAGCACATACATACAGATACATGCAGCACACAGAGTACATGTATGCAACTGAGATTTATCAGTCTGGAAAAGGTTATAACAAGAAATCTAAAGCTTTGAGACTCCAATGAACCACAGTGAGAGCCATTATCCACAAATGGTGAAAACATGGAACAGTGGTGATCCACAGGGGCCATCAATTGTGAATCCATCAATATTTGGGCATGAAATGTGGTGCCATCAACTGTGGGACCATCAAATATGGGGCTATGTGGGGCCATCAAATGTGGGGCTGTGTGAGGCTATTAATTGTGGGCCTGAGTGGGGCCATAAATTATGAAGCCATCAATTATGGGGCTGTGTGGGGCCATCAAATGTGGGGCTCTCTGGGGTCATCAAATGAGAGGCTATGTGAGTCCATCAAATGAGAGGCTCTGTATGGCCATCAATTTTGGGGCCATCAATTGTGGGGCCATCAATAGTGGGGCCATCATATGTCGGGCCAAAAAATGTGGTGCCATTAACTGTGCAACCATCAAATGTGGGGCTGTGTGGGGTCATCAAATAAGAGGCTATGTAAGGCCATCAAATGAGAAGTTCAGTGGAGCCATCAATTGTGGGTCCATCAATTGTGTGGCCATCACTTGTGAATCTATCAATAGTGGGGGCATGAAATGTGGTGCCATCAACTGTGGGACCATCAAATGTGGGGCTATGTGAGGCTGAGTGGGGCTATCAATTGTGGGACCATCAATTGTGGAGCTCTGTGGGGCCATCAATTGTGGGGTCATGAAATGTGGGGCCATCAATTGCAGAGCTGAGTGGGGCCATCACTTGTGGAACCATCAATTGTGGAGCTGTGTGGGGCCATCAAATATGGGGCCATCAACTGTGGTACCATAAAATATGGGGTGGGGCTGTCTGGTGCAATCAAATGAGGGGCTATGTGGGGCCATCGAGTACTACGGTTTCTGCGCCCCAGCATGCTACAGTAATATGGAGTTCCTGGGGTTCCTGGGTACGTGTGTGCGATGCCGTGGTTACCATGGACACCAGGGCCGGCTCAAGGTTTTTGTGAGCCCTTGGCGAAAGAGTCTCAGTGGGCCCCTTTAACACATACCACGATTCATGATGCAAATATACCGCAGAGAAATATATATATAGTACAAGGCCAAAGATTTCACTTCTTACATTACATGAGCGATATCTATTGTAAATTCTACAATAGCTCAGAAACTAGCGAATCCTCACAGAGCACAGTGCAGACTGGACAGTATAGTCCTCCATACAGTATTATGGGCAGACTACATAGTCCTCTATACAGTATTATGGGTCCCATATATTGCTCCATACAGAATAATGGACCCCATATAATGCTCCATACAAAATAATGGACCCCATCAAATGCTCCATACAGAATACTGGCCTCCATATAACGCTCCATACAGGATACTGGCCCCCGTATAACGCTCCATACAGGATACTGGTCCCCATATAACGCTCCATACAGAATACTGGCCCCCATATAATGCTCCATGCAGGATACTGGCCCCCATATAATGCTCCATACAGGATACTGGCCCCCATATAACACTCCATACAGAATACTGGCCCCTATATAATGCTCCATGCAGGTTGTGCCCCCACATAATGCCCCATGCAGGCCGTGCCCCCACATAAAGCCCCGTGCTGGCTGCCCCCCCCCACATAATGCCTCATGCAGGCTGTTCCCCTCACATAATGCCCCATGCAGGCTGTTAACCCCACATAATTCCCCACGCAGGATGTTCCCCCCACATAATACCTCATGCAGACTGTTCCCCCCCACATAATGCCACATGTAGGATGTCCCCCCCACATAATGCCCCATGCAGGATGGGAAGTCCCCCCCCCCACATAATGCCCCATGCAGGATGTCCCCCCATATAATGCCCTATGCAGGATGTCCCCCCCCCCATATAATGCCCCATGCAGGATGTCACCCCCCTCCCATATAGTAACATAGTAACATAGTTTTTAAGGTTGAAGGAAGACTTAGTCCATCTAGTTCAAGCCATAGCCTAACATGTTGATCCAGAGGAAGGCAAAAAAAAAAACATGTGGCAACACTAAGGGGAAAAAAAATCCTTCCTGACTCCATATGGCAATCAGACTAGTTCCCTGGATCAACGCCCTGTAGCATACCTGGCGGCGTTCTTGCATGGTGTTCCATCTCTCATCATGCAAGATCGCAAACTTCATCTCCCGCCCAGCTTCCTGGTCTGGCTTCTTTCCTTGTGCTCTGCTCTGCTCTACTTTGGCTGCATAGGGCGACGCCCGCTGAACTTCCTGTTTCTTGTAGCTGCTGCGGACACGCCCCTGTTGCATCTTCAGCCTATTGCTGTCCATCTTTGGGTATTTATTCCACCTTCTTCCTCAAGATGGCGCCTGAGCATTGTGTCCTGTCAGTTGGCTTTTTGTCTCTGACGTGCCAGGTCCTATCCTGTTTTCCTGCCTGTTTTCCAGTTCTGTGTCTGAACTGTGGTCTGTTCTTGTGAACACGCTTCCAGCCTGTTCTTTCGCCTTCTAGGGGCCGTATTCCTGGATCTGCCTGTCTGTGCCTTGTGGTATCTGTTCCTGTTTGAACAGTGTCCTGTTTGTGTTCCAGCCTTGCTGTATTTGTTCCCGTTCCTCTGTTCCCAGTTGTCTGTGCCTCGTTTCTACTTTAGCCTTTTCTCCCTTTTCCCTCTATGTCTGTTTTCTGCGTCTTTCTGCAGAGTCTGAACTTGCTCCTAAATTCCTTCTCGTCGTCTCTGTACCTCTGTTGTGAATTTAGTGTACGCTCGCTACTTCTTTGTAAGTACTTTGTGTGCTTCTGGTTCTGCCTTTCCTTCTCCGTCTGTTCTTTGTGAACAGAGTCCTATCCCCTTGCCTTGTCTCGTTCGCCGCTCCGGCGGTTCTAGCCGCTCTGCGGTTTCCGCTCTGCTTCTGCCTCGCCTACCGCTCTGCGGTTTCCGCTCTGCTCCTGCTTAGCTTGCCGCTCTTGCGGTTTCTGCTCTGCTCCTGCCTTGTTTACCGCTCTGCGGTTTCCGCTCTGCTCCTGCTTAGTTTGCCGCTCTTGCGGTTTCTGCTCTGCTCCTGCCTTGTTTACCGCTCTGCGGTTTCCGCTCTGCTCCTGCTTAGCTTGCCGCTCTTGCGGTTTCTGTTCTGCTCCTGCCTTGTTTGCCGCTCTGCGGTTTCCGCTCTGCTCCTGCCTTCTTAGCCGCTCTGCGGTTTCCGCTCTGCTCCTGCCTTGTTTACCGCTCTGCGGTTTCCGCTCTGCTCCTGCCTTGTTTACCGCTCTGCGGTTTCCGCTCTGCTCCTGCCTTGTTTGCCGCTCTGCGGTTTCCGCTCTGCTGCGGCCTTCTTAGCCGCTCTGCGGTTTCCGCTCTGCTCCTGTCTTGTTTGCCGCTCTGCGGTTTCCGCTCTGCTGCGGCCTTCTTAGCCGCTCTGCGGTTTCCGCTCTGCTCCTGCCTTGTTTACCGCTCTTGCGGTTTCCACTCTGCTCTTGCCTTGCTTGCCGCTCCTGCGGTTTCTGCTCTGCATCTGCTCGCTGCTCCGGCAGTCCTGTCCTGCTCTGCTTGTGCTCGCTGCTCCGGCAGTCCCGTCCTGCTCTGCTCTTGCCCACCGCTTCGGGCGTTCCCTCTCTGCTGTGTTTGGCTACCGCATCTGCGGTTCTGTTTCTGTGACCCAGTCTGTACTGGGTCTTGTCCTCTCTGTGCTCCAGCCCGTCCTTTCGGCCAGTACCTCCCTGCCTGCATATTCACCTGTATCCACCCGTCTGCATACCTGCTGTGTTCGCTTATATCCACCAGTCTGTGCCAGCCTAACCTGCCTGTTCCAGTAATCCCTGTGTGGGTCAACCCCCGTGTCCGGAGTTTGACCTGGAGTAGCACCTGGTCCCTCTGCCCGGTTTCTCCCTGGTGCACTGGCGTCGTATGCCGTCGTGCCATCTTGGTCGGATCGGCCAGATACTTAGTCACGCCCCTCCAGGCACTCTGCGGTTCATGGTCCAGTGGAACCACTTCTCCCGCACACGCCAGTCAGTCCGGGCGTGTGCATAACAGCATGCTCAGGCCATGGTTCCCGTTGAGCCCCACGGCCTTCGCTCTCTGAGGCGTTTTCCAGCTAAATACGTGCATTAAAAATAAATAAATAATTTTTTTTTTCTCTAGCTGAGTTCCAGGCGAATTACGCACCCGTCCAGATGGAGCTTTCTGCACCCGTTCCTGCGGATCCGCCCCAGTACTATGGGGATCCAAAACTAAGTCGTACATTTGTGGAGCAATGCATGCTACACTTCAAGTTCTACCCTCTTTCTTTTCCTTCTGATTGGTTTAAAGTGGCATTTATAATTGACTACCTAGCGGGTGATGCCTTGAAGTGGGTCACCCCCCTATGGGAAGCTTGGGATCCTATCGTCCTTGACCTGCAGGCCTTCCTGGTGGCTTTCCTAATGGTCTTCGATGACCCCAATCCTGGAGTCCCTGCTGAAGCTGCACCTGCTCCCGCGGATCCACCACGGTACTACGGGGATCCAAAACAATGCCGTGCGTTTGTGTGGCAATGCTTGCTGCAGTTCCGGTTCTATGCCAATGCTTATTCTTCCGATCGGGTTAAGGTGGGATTTATAATGTCCAACCTAGCGGGTGATGCCTTGGAATGGATCAACCCCCTATGGGAAGCACAGGATCCTATCGTTCTTGACCTACAGGCCTTCCTGGTGGCCTTCCTTTTGGCTTTCGATGATCCTAACCCTGAAGCCCCTGCTGAAGCTTCACTTCCCTGTATCCCGGAGCAGCCCCGACGGGTAATGTGCATAGGTAGCGCACAAGTTCTCCTGCCCGAAAAGACTGTTGCTTGCCCAGAATCCACTCAGGATGACAACACTCTCCGGAATACTTCTCCCAACCTGAAGAGGCAGTCCAGACGTGCTAGACGTAGAGGCAAGCCATCACGCCAGAGTCTGTCCTCCCAGAGACCTCCTGACCCCTACCTTGAAGTCCCTACTGAAGCTTCATCTCCCTGTATCCCGGAGAAGCCCCAGCGGGTGATGTGCGTGGGTGGTGCACCAGTTCTCTTGCCAGAAGAGACTGCTACCCATCCAGAGTCCACACAGGAGAGCTTCCTGCACCTGGCATCAGATACTACACCCACTTTAACCAGTGTGCATGTCCAAGGATGCTCCGAAGCTGTGATTACCTCCGAGTCTGTACACCTCTACTACCTGGCGGAGGACCCCCTGTTGCCTCCTGAATCCTCCGGGATACCACTCGATGACAATTGGAGAGAGACTTCCCTACACCCGGTACCCGATACTTCGTCTGCTCAGTCCTGTGGGCCTGACAATGGGTGCCTCAAAGTGGTAGTTACTCCCGAGTCTCTACACCCCTCTGACCAGGCGGAGGACCTCCAGTTGTCTCCAGAACCCTTCGGGGTGCTACCTGGTAGCGAAAGGACAGAGACTCTCCTATTCTCTGTACCTGATACCTCGCTCGCTTCGTCCAGTGAGTCCAACCTAGTGTACTCCGAAGCAGAGGTTACCCCCGAGTCTCTACACCCCTCTGACCAAGCGGAGGACCTCCAGTCGTCTCCTGAACCCTTCGGGGTGCTACCTGATAACGAATGGACAGAGACTCTCCTTTACTCGGTACCTGATACCTCGCCCGCTTCTTCCAGTGAGTCTGACCTAGTGTACTCTGAAGCAGAGGTTACCCTCGAGTCTCGGTACCCCTCCAACCTGGCGGAGGACCCCCAGTTGTTTCCTGAATCCTCCGGGGTACCACCACATAACAAAGAGGCAGTGACTTCTCTACACCTTGTACCTGATACTTTGCCCATTTCATCCTGTGAGCTTGACAAGATGTACCCCGAAGCAGAGGCTACCCCCGAGTCTCTGCACCCCTCCAACCCGGCGGAGGACCTCCAGTTGTCTCCTGAACTTTTTGGGGTGCTGCCTAAAAATAAATGTAGAGAGACTTTTTTGTGTGCTGTTTCTGGTACTTCACCCGTTTCATCTGTTGCTGAAGATGGCTGGATGGGAAGTCGCATCCTAGCCATCCAGATTATGAGACCAGTTTTGTCTCCTCCTGTGGACAATAGAAGTAATCTCCTTGAAGAGAGGGATTGGCCCCCAAATTCCCTGCGGAAGATCCTTGCAGGCCTGAAGAAGAGGGGGCGTAAGGGGGGGGGGTACTGTAGCATACCTGGCGGCGTTCTTGCATGGTGTTCCATCTCTCATCATGCAAGATCGCAAACTTCATCTCCCGCCCAGCTTCCTGGTCTGGCTTCTTTCCTTGTGCTCTGCTCTGCTCTACTTTGGCTGCATAGGGCGACGCCCGCTGAACTTCCTGTTTCTTGTAGCTGCTGCGGACACGCCCCTGTTGCATCTTCAGCCTATTGCTGTCCATCTTTGGGTATTTATTCCACCTTCTTCCTCAAGATGGCGCCTGAGCATTGTGTCCTGTCAGTTGGCTTTTTGTCTCTGACGTGCCAGGTCCTATCCTGTTTTCCTGCCTGTTTTCCAGTTCTGTGTCTGAACTGTGGTCTGTTCTTGTGAACACGCTTCCAGCCTGTTCTTTCGCCTTCTAGGGGCCGTATTCCTAGATCTGCCTGTCTGTGCCTTGTGGTATCTGTTCCTGTTTGAACAGTGTCCTGTTTGTGTTCCAGCCTTGCTGTATTTGTTCCCGTTCCTCTGTTCCCAGTTGTCTGTGCCTCGTTTCTACTTTAGCCTTTTCTCCCTTTTCCCTCTATGTCTGTTTTCTGCGTCTTTCTGCAGAGTCTGAACTTGCTCCTAAATTCCTTCTCGTCGTCTCTGTACCTCTGTTGTGAATTTAGTGTACGCTCGCTACTTCTTTGTAAGTACTTTGTGTGCTTCTGGTTCTGCCTTTCCTTCTCCGTCTGTTCTTTGTGAACAGAGTCCTATCCCCTTGCCTTGTCTCGTTCGCCGCTCCGGCGGTTCTAGCCGCTCTGCGGTTTCCGCTCTGCTTCTGCCTCGCCTACCGCTCTGCGGTTTCCGCTCTGCTCCTGCTTAGCTTGCCGCTCTTGCGGTTTCTGCTCTGCTCCTGCCTTGTTTACCGCTCTGCGGTTTCCGCTCTGCTCCTGCTTAGCTTGACGCTCTTGCGGTTTCTGCTCTGCTCCTGCCTTGTTTACTGCTCTGCGGTTTCCGCTCTGCTCCTGCTTAGCTTGCCGCTCTTGCGGTTTCTGCTCTGCTCCTGCCTTGTTTGCCGCTCTGCGGTTTCCGCTCTGCTCCTGCCTTCTTAGCCGCTCTGCGGTTTCCGCTCTGCTCCTGCCTTGTTTACCGCTCTGCGGTTTCCGCTCTGCTCCTGCCTTGTTTACCGCTCTGTGGTTTCCGCTCTGCTCCTGCCTTGTTTGCCGCTCTGCGGTTTCCGCTCTGCTGCGGCCTTCTTAGCCGCTCTGCGGTTTCCGCTCTGCTCCTGTCTTGCTTGCCGCTCTGCGGTTTCCGCTCTGCTGTGGCCTTCTTAGCCGCTCTGCGGTTTCCGCTCTGCTCCTGCCTTGTTTACCGCTCTTGCGGTTTCCACTCTGCTCTTGCCTTGCTTGCCGCTCCTGCAGTTTCTGCTCTGCATCTGCTCGCTGCTCCGGCAGTCCTGTCCTGCTCTGCTTGTGCTCACTGCTCCGGCAGTCCCGTCCTGCTCTGCTCTTGCCCACCGCTTCGGGCGTTCCCTCTCTGCTGTATTTGGCTACCGCATCTGCGGTTCTGTTTCTGTGACCCAGTCTGTACTGGGTCTTGTCCTCTCTGTGCTCCAGCCCGTCCTTTCGGCCAGTACCTCCCTGCCTGCATATTCGCCTGTATCCACCCGTCTGCATACCTTCCGTGTTCGCTTATATCCACCAGTCTGTGCCAGCCTAACCTGCCTGTTCCAGTAATCCCTGTGTGGGTCAACCCCCGTGTCCGGAGTTTGACCTGGAGTAGCACCTGGTCCCTCTGCCTGGTTTCTCCCTGGTGCACTGGCGTCGTATGCCGTCGTGCCATCTTGGTCGGATCGGCCAGATACTTAGTCACGCCCCTCCAGGCACTCTCCGGTTCATGGTCCAGTGGAACCACTTCTCCCGCACACGCCAGTCAGTCCGGGCGTGTGCATAACACGCCCTATCAAGGAGTATAGTATATATAACCTGTAATGTTATACTTTTCAAGAAAGGCATCCATGCCCTTCTTAAATTTTAGTAGTGAATCACTCATTACAACATCATGCGGCAGAGAGTTCCATAGTCTCACTGCTGTTACAGTAAAGAATCCGGGTCTATGATTATGATTAAACCTTCTTTCCTCCAGACGTAGAAGATGCCCCCTTGTCCCCGTCTCAGGCCTCAGAGTAAAAAGATCAGTAGAAAGGACTTTGTACTGTCCCCTCATATACTTGTACATAGTAATAAGATCACCCCTAAGCCTTTGTTTTTCCAAACTAAATAACCCCAAGTGTAATAACCTGTTTTGGTATTGCAGACCCCCCAGTCCTCTAATAACCTTGGTCGCTGTTCTCTGCACCTGCTCTAGTTCAGCTATGTCTTTCTTATACACCGGAGACCAGAACTGTACACAGTATTCTAAGTGTGGTCGCACTAGTGACTTGTATAGAGGTAAAATTATGTTCTACTCATGAGCATCTATGCCTCTTTTAATGCATCCCATTATTTTATTTGCCTTTGCAGCAGCTGCCTGACACTGGCCACCAAACGTGAGCTTGTCGTCCACCAATACACCCAGGTCTTTTTCAGCGACAGTTTTGCCCAGTGTTTTACCATTAAGCATATAATTATACATTTTATTTCCTCTGCCCAAGTGCATTACCTTACATTTATCCCCATTAAAGCTCATTTGCCATTTATCAGCCCAAGCTTCTAGTTTACATAGATCCTCCTGTAATATAAAATTGTCCTCCTCTGTATTGATTACCCTGCAGAGTTTAATGTCATCTGCAAATATTGAAATATTACTCTGTATGCCCCCTACAAGATCATTAATAAATATGTTAAAAAGAAGGATGCTCCCATGCCCCATGCAGGATGTCACCCCCCCATATAATGCCCCATGCAGGATGTCACCCCCCCATATAATTCCCCATGCAGGATGTCACCCCCCCATATAATGCCCCATGCAGTATGTCACCCCCCCATATAATGGCCCATGCAGGATGTCACCCCCCCATATAATTCCCCATGCAGGATGTCACCCCCCCATATAATGCCCCATGCAGTATGTCACCCCCCCATATAATGCCCCATGCAGGATGTCACCCCCCATATAATGCACCATGCAGGATGTCACCCCCCCATATAATGCCCCATGCTGGATGTCAAGCCCCCCATATAATGCCCCATGCCTCCATACATTAAAAAAAAAATCAAATACTCACTTCACTTCTCCTAACCTGCTGCTCAGCTCTGGCCTCCCCGTCTTCCCGCTCTGCGCTGTGACTGCTCAGGAGAGAGCGCGGTGGAAAGACGTCATCGCGCCCTCTGACCTGAGACGTCACAGTGCAGCAGCCGCGGAAGACACTGGACCTGCTGCGGAGGCACGGGGAGAGGTAAGTATTGTGCCGGGGCCCTGAGCAAGCGGGCGGGGGGGGGGGGGCTGGCACCGCTCTTCTCCACTCATGGGTCCCATAGCGCACCTGGGTGCCCGAGAGCGAGTGGGCCCCCTGCCTGCTCAGGGCCCGGCACTTGCCCAAGTGCGCCGGGTGCTGGCGCCAGGCCTGGTGGACACCTTCATATTCAGGCCTACCAAGCTCTGTATGGCATCAGACCCATTAATCCTCAGAATGAGGAAGCCAGACAAGTTGATAAAAACACAGTTATTTTTACTTGAAAATAAGGTTAGGTATAGTGGGTAGCAGTCAGTACACTTCAAGAACTCTTCTGCACCATACAGAGGTACATTCATAATGGATTCTGGAAATGGCACATTACTTGTGAACGTTTCAAATGAACAGCACAGCCAAATGAGTGACTCCATACACTAAGAAATAAAATAAAAGAGCTAGCTACCACCCTACTAAATGCACCACTGGTCTGTCCGAATCCTCCTTTTCTTCAAGGCTGTGCCACAGAGTCCAGTACACTACTGCTGTATTACAGCTGTTTCAGTCCCAGAGTACCCTCACTCGCCTGCTTAAACCCTTAAGGGCTGAGTCACTTTGTACGTTAATGACCGAGCTTCATTTTCCAAATCTGACCAGTGTAATTTTTTGTTGTATGTCAGAAAAATATTGTGTCAGAGAAGTATTGAAAATTTTCCTTTCTTTCTTTCTTTCTTTTTTACTTTCTTTCTTTCTTTTCTTCCTTTCTTTCTTCCCCTGAAGCCCCCCTCACCCCTTCCTTCCACCTTTTGCCCCAAGACAAGAGCTAGCAATCGACCGCTTGTCAGTACAAGAGCTATCTCCTTGTAAATCTCAGCACAAAACCCCAATTAGCACACTCATGAGTAAGGCCTTGTACACAAAGGCTTGCAAGATAGGTGCCACCAGCCTAATTAAAATGTGAGGGTCTTTCTCTCATGATAGAGACAGGGGGTGATTAGATACAGGTAACTGTTGGAGCTTGATTCCCGGGAAGTCAAAGGGAGTTTTAGCCGAAGCCCCAGTCTGAAAGGAGCCGATATGAAATATGGACTAGCTTAAGTTACATAATTCTGATAATAATGGGACCTATATTTTTTAGTGGCAGGGACAGCCAAGGAGCCATATGCTTATTTTTCCATAGCTGTAAACCCCTCGGTGGAGCTGTGGCGCAAAAGTAGCAAAATAGCAGACTGCAACTGTATCATGTGTGGTCTCTAAATGAAGGTGAAATCATAATAGAAAATATGGTACCACTTTTGGGCTTCTGGAATCAACCAGCGATAAGTTATCCCAAAAACCAGATTTTTAATACAAACATGAAGGGTGGAGCCCCAGCCCCTGTGATGTCAGCACAAGGGTCTTTGGACAGGTCTCTCCCTTAAGCATAAAATAGTTTGCTGAGGTTGGAGCAATACTCATTGCCAGGGGGGTATAGATACTATAAGCAACTGGTCACTTTCGATAACGTTCAAATCAAATCGGGGAGCCCCTACTCCACCTACAGTGCTGGCCAAAAGTATTGGCACCCCTGCAATTCTGTCAGATAATACTCAGTTTCTTCCTGAAAATGATTGCAATCACAAATTCTTTGGTATTATTCTCTTCATTTAATTTGTCTTCAATGAAAAAAACACAAAAAGAATTGTCCTAAAGCCAAATTGGATATAATTCCACACCAAACCTAAAAAAGGGGGTGGACAAAAGTTTTGGCACCCTTTGAAAAATCATGTGATGCTTCTCTAATTCGTGTAATTAACAGCACCTGTAACTTACCTGTGGCACCTAACAGGTGTTGGCAATAACTAAATCACACTTGCAGCCAGTTAACATGGATTAAAGTTGACTCAACCTCTGTCCTGTGTCCTTGTGTGTACCACATTGAGCATGGAGAAAAGAAAGAAGACCAAAGAACTGTCTGAGGACTTGAGAAAGCAATTTGTGAGGAAGCATGAGCAATCTCAAGGCTACAAGTCCATCTCCAAAGACCTGAATGTTCCTGTGTCTTCCGTGCACAGTGTCATCAAGAAGTTTAAAGCCCATGGCACTGTGGCTAACCTCCCTAGATGTGGACGGAAAAGAAAAATTGATGAGAGATTTCAACGCAAGATTGTGCGGATGGTGACAAAGAACCTCGACTAACATCCAAACAAGTTCAAGCTGCCCTGCAGTCCGAGAGTACAACAGTGTCAACCCGTACTATCCGTCGGCGTCTGAATGAAAAGGGACTGTATGATAGGATACCCAGGAAGACTCCACTTCTTACCCCGAGACATAAAAAAGCCAGGCTGGAGTTTGCCAAAACTTACCTGAGAAAGCCTAAAACTTTTTGGAAGAATGTTCTCTGGTCAGATGAGACAAAAGTAGAGCTTTTTGGGAAAAAGCATCAACATAGAGTGTACAGGAAAAAAAAAGAAGCATTCAAAGAAAAGAACATGGTCCCTACAGTCAAACATGGCGGAGGTTCCCTGATGTTTTGGGGTTGTTTTGTTGCCTCTGGCACTGGACTGCTTGACCGTGTGCATGGCATTATGAAGTCTGAAGACTACCAACAAATTTTGCAGCATAATGTAGGGCCCACTGTGAGAAAGCTAGGTCTCCCTCAGAGGTCATGGGTCTTCCAGCAGGACAATGACCCAAAACACACTTCCAAAAGCACTATAAAATGGTTTGAGAGAAAGCACTGGAGACTTCTAAGGTGGCCAGCAATGAGTCCAGACCTGAATCCCATAGAACACCTGTGGAGAGATCTCAAAATGGCAGTTTGGAGAAGGCACCCTTCAAATATCAGGGACCTGGAGCAGTTTGCCAAAGAAGAATGGTCTACAATTACAGCAGAGCATTGTAAGAAACTCATTGATGGTTACCGGAAGCGGTTGTTCGCAGTTATTTTGGCTAAAGGTTGTGCAACCAAGTATTAGGCTGAGGGTGCCAATACTTTTGTCCGGCCCTTTTTTTGAGTTTTGTGTGAAATGATCAATGATTTGATTTTTGCTTCATTCTCTTTTGTGTTTTTTCCTTGCAAGCAAATTAAATGAAGAGAATAATACCAAAGAATTTGTGATTGCAATCATTTTCAGGAAGAAACTGAGTATTATCTGACAGAATTGCAGGGGTGCCAATACTTTTGGCCAGCACTGTATGTTGATTCGTCCCTGCAAACGGTATAGAGTAAGTTTCCTCTTTAATCCTTATTATTTTGTGTAACTACTTATGTATTGTATGCCTCCTTTATAAAATCTTGTATATTTTTCTTAAACACTGCCTCCCTTTTGGGTTAAATATAAAATGTAATAGTTCTGTTTCTTTTGTCCTGTAATTGTTCCCTCCCTAGAAGCCATATACACTACCAGAAAGCAGGCGTCCGCCCAGGCTTATATTATATTTCAAATCTGGTTTGTGGTGGCAGAGAATAATAATAATTGGGCTATCGTGAAGCTGAGAGTGACCGTACGGAGAGCATAAACACATATTCCATGTGTTGGAATCCAGAGGTGTGACGCCATACACTCACTGGTCGCTTGCAGATACCTAAGAAGTCAGTAGTTTGGATCGTGTGCTCGTGATTCCGGACGAAATCCGTGACACAGTGACGGCACGGTGAGATATTGCGTGATCTCCCTGGTGTCGTGTCTGTGGAGTCCCTGACATGGTAATAACTCTGGAACACTTCAACATATCCCAGTGATTCTGAGATTGTTTTTTCGTGATATATTGTACTTCATGATAGTGGTAAATTTTGGTCAATATGATTTGCTTTTATTTATGAAAATATCGAAAATTTTACACAAAATTTGAAAATTTCACAATTTTCAAGCTTTACATTTTTATGCCCTTAAATCAGATCGTAATACCACACAAAATAGTTAATAAATAACATTTACACATGACTACTTTACATCTGTATCATTTTTGAAACATAATATTTTTTGTTAGAAAGGTTAAAAGTTTATCAGAAATTTCTAATTTTTCCAACAAAATTTACAAAACCATTTTTTTAGGGACGACATTACATATGAAGTGACTTTGAGGGCCTACTTGACAGAAAATAAAAAAAAAAAAATTCACAAAAATGTTATCTTAGAAACCAATTTTTTTCTCAAGGGTAACAGGAGAAAATGAACCTCAAACTTTATTGTGCAAATTCTCCTGAGTATGTCAATACTCCATTTGTTGGGGAAAACTACTCTTTCGGAATACGGCAGGGCTCGGAAGGGAAGGAGCACGTTTGACTTTTTGAACACAGACTTGGCTGGAATCAAGAGATGTAGTTTGTAGTGATGAGCGAGCACTAAAATGCTCGGGTGCTCGATGCTCGGGTCGAGCACATTGGAATACTCGTGTACTCGACCCGAGCAACGAGCCCAATGTAAGTCTATGGGAAACTAGAGCATTTTTCAGGCGGCTCCCCCCCGGCGGTCTGCAGAGGGCCTAAAAATTGCCCAAATCGATGGGAACAGTGCTCAAATGACATGGGGACAGCATGGGGAAGACCCCTGGAAGCATTTCTGACTCCCAGGTCACTTCTTTCAACAACGTTGTCAGAGGTATTACGCCACTTTTACGGACTCACAATAAAACATACCAAAACAAAACCAAAATGGATTTTCCTGGGAAATATGTTAAGGAACATTCTTTCCAGGGTAATGACTTGTATATAAAGCAAAATAAATAGCCAATAACAAAAATGCTCCTCCACACCTTGGGCTATGTTCACACGTAGCGTTTTTGATGCGTTTTTTCACTGTTGCATTGCTTTCAACCGTGACAAATGCATTCACCAGGAAATGTCATTTTAACATTTTACAACCTTATCTGGCCATGTGGTGTGTGAGATATCATCAGACACATCGTGTTTCATTTATGAAGGAGGGACTCTGAAAGTCACAAAGCCTATTTTTATAGGGCCATCAGCCGGCCTTTACTATTCTTAGAGAGCCATCAGCCGGCTATGTTTTTTTGTTCCCATTACTAAAGAGTGGGTCTCCTATACTGTCATTGCGTATGCAGTGAGTGCCAGGGCAGCCCAAAATTTGGACGCACCCCAATACCCCTTTGAAGAGACTTAGAGGAGGGCCTCCTGAAAACAATGCTCCCATTATTAGGAAGTAGGTCTCCCATTGTGTTTGCCTATGCAGTGAATGCAAGGGTTGCCAAAAATTTGGAGGCACTTCAATGCTCCTTGGAAGAGACATGGAAGTCAGAGGGCCTCCTCAGAACAATGTTCCCATTATTAGGAAGTGGGTCTCCCATAGTGTTGGCCTATGCAGTGAATGCAAGGGTTGCCAAAAATTTGGAGGCACTTCAATGCCCCTTGGAACAGACATGGAGGTCAGAGGGCCTCCTCAAAACAATGTTCCCATTATTAGGAAGTGGGTCTCCCATAGAGTTGGCCTATGCAGTGAACGCAAGGGTTGCCAAAAATTTGTAGGCACTTCAATGCCCCTTGGAAGAGACATGGAGGTCAGAGGGCCTCCTCAAAACAATGTTCCCATTATAAGGACGTGGGTCTCCCATAGAGTTGGCCTATGCAGTGAACGCAAGGGTTGCCAAAAATTTGGAGGCACTCCAATGCCTCGTTGGAAGAGACATGGAGGAGGGCCTCATAAAAAAATGTTCCCATTAGAAAGGAGCGGGCCTCCTATACTTGTAATGCCCATGCACTAAGTGTATGGGCTGACAAACATTTACCCATGGGGGGTATACATGAACATACTGTATAAAAAAATTTTTTACGGGCATCATAAACACCCTTTAAAAAAATTATGTGGGTGTTGCATCACGGACCATGGTCACCCTGGTGATATGGTGGTGGAAGATGAGGAGAAGGAGGAGGACAAGAGCAAATAGCCAAAATCATGAAGCGTATACCCATGTCTGGGTGTGAAAAGGTGCATGGGAATACACCTCTCAAGAAAAGACACTGGATTTGAGTTTATATTACGCTGCTATAATTCGGTGGTGTTGAGAAGTCTGGCCCAATCCAGCCCTTGTTCATTTTTATAAGAGTCAGCCTGTCAGCAGTTTCAGTTGACAGGCGGATACGCTTATCACTTATAATTCCACTAGTGGCACTAAAAACCCGCTCTGATAAAACGCTGGTGGCAGGGTAGGCCAGGACCTCCAAGGCATAGAGAGCCAGTTCATTCCACGTATCCAGCTTGGATACCCAATAATTATAAGGCACAGAGGAATCACGGAGGACTTTGGTACGGTCGGCAAGGTACTCCCTCAGCATCTTCCCAAACTTTGTACTCCTTGTGAGAGTACCCCGTGCCTCAGGGCCTGTAAGATGGGAAGGGCTGAGAAAACTCTCCCAGAACTTTGATAGCGTTCCCCTGCCTCTGCTGGATTGAAGTTGTGTCTCTCTCGCCTGTACTCCTTGGTTGTCCAACGAAGTGTGCCCTCTGCCACCAGCATTTTCAGATGGGAATTTTTTTAATAGTTCCACAACAAGGGCCTTCTGGTACTGCCCCACTTTTGTAGACCTGTCCGCCTCAGGAATAAGAGATATAAAGTTCTCCTTGTAGCGTGGGTCTAGAAGTGTCACCAACCAGTAATGACTGTCACCCAAAATTTTGAGAACTCGAGGGTCATGGGAAAGGCAGCGTAACATAAACTCAGCCATGCGTGCCAGACTACTAACAGGCAAGGCTTCCATGTCCTCTCCAAGAGGATGACTGACCATGCTCTCCTCCTCCTCCTCCTCTCTGTCCTCTGGCCATCCACGCTGAACAGACGGTATGACAGCTGTGCAGGTAGTACCATCTATAGTGCATTAAACTAGCTCCTGCCCTTCCTCCTCCTCTTCCTCATTGTCACCCAATCCATGTTGGGATGAGATGAGGCTGGGCTGTGTGTAATCACCCTGTATGGTTCCTTGCTCCATCTCATTGTGCTCCGCCTGCAATGCATCCTCTTTGATTGTGAGCAGAGAGCGTTTCAGAAGACAGAGAAGCGGGATGGTGACGCTAATTATGGCGTCATCGCCGCTCAACATCTTGGTGGAGTCCTCAAAGTTTTGGAGGATGGTACATATGTCTGACATCCATGTCCACTCCTGAGGTCTTATGTGTGGAGTCTGAACTGAATACCGACGGCCTTGTTGATGCTGGTACTCAACAACTGCCCTCTTCTGCTCACATATACTTCCCAACATCTGCAGTGTAGAGTTCCAACGCGTGGGGACATCACACATCAGTCTGTGAGACGGAAGCTGCAAACGCTGCTGAAGCACGGCAAGGGCGGCGGAAGCTGTAGCTGACTTTCTAAAATGGGCACACAGGCGGCGTACTTTAACAAGCAGATCTGGCAGCTCCGGGTAGGATTTGAGAAACCGCTGAACCACGAGGTTAAGCACATGGGCCAGGCGTGGTACGTGTGTGAACTCGCCTCGCCTCGCCTCAGAGCCGCCACCAGGTTCCGGCCATTGTCACACACGACCATGCCTGGCTGTAGGTTCAGCGGTGTGAGCCACAGATCTCACTGCTCTTTTTCGAGCTGTCCACAACTCTTCAGCATTGTGCGGTTTGTCACCTAAGTATATTAGCTTCAGCACAGCCTGTTGCTGCTTGGCCGAGGCAGTGCTGCAGTGCTTCCAGCTTGTGACTGATGTGGTCAGTTCGGAGATGGAGGCTGAAGAGGAGGAGGAGGCTAAGGAGGATGAGGTGCAGGAACTGTAGACAATGGGGGCAACCCTGATTAACCTAGGGCCCGCAATCCTTGGCGTCGGGAGGACATGTTCCGTCTGGGTCCCGGCTTCCACTATGTTAACCCAGTGTGCCGTCAGCAAGATGTACCGTCCCTGCCCACAAGCACTTGTCCACGTGTCCGTGGTTAGGTGGACTTTCCCGGTAACTGCGTTATTGAGGGCATGGCTAATGTTTTGGGACATGTGCTTGTGTAAGGCGGGGACGGCACACTGGGAGAAATAGTGGCGGCTGGGGACCGAGTACCGAGGGACGGCCACTGCCATCAGGTTGCGGAATGCTTCCGTCTCCACGAGAATAAAAGGCAACATTTCGAGCGCAAGCAGTCGTGAATAGTGTTGAGCCACCCCCGTAGTGTTCGAGTTCGGTTCGGTTCGTCGAACACCCGTGTGTTCGCCGAACTGTTCGTCGAACACCTTCGAACACCGTTAAAACCAATGGCAGGCAAACAAAAACACATAGAAACACATAGAAAACACCTTCAAAGGTGTCCAAAAGCTGACAAACTGCTCAGAAGACACAACTAACACATGGAAAAGTGACAAGTACATATAGTCATGCGAAAAGAAAAGAGGTGGAGGAGTAAAAGGAGGGGGAGACACAGATATAGGCATGTCATGCCCTTCTAAAATCCAAAAAGTGAGAAGCCGACACGTTCAGTCCGCTCCTGCCCGTGCCACCTCCGTGTCGCCGGGTTTGTGCGAGAGCCGCGGTGAACCTGACGGCCAGCCCCCCTCTCCCAATACTGGTGCCTGTCCGCTGGTGGGTCGAGCGAGCCCCCCTGTGGTGGAGGCAGCTCTAAGCTTTTTAATTTAAATTGTCTCTCTAATTTGAATGAATACACTTTAAATCTATTTACAAGGATCTATTGGAGGGCAAGTCTCATGCCAGCAGCCGCGTAATTCCAGCTCCAGTAGCGTCCACTAAAGCTGCTGCAGTTAAAAAGCTTTTATAAGGATCGAGCTCGGCTGTCCACCGCAAGGCATCCTACTGCCAGTCCCAGCCCCTATGCCTTGGGGTGCCTCCTGATGCTCTTCACTGAGTATCCCGTGGTCCCGAAGCATTTCCTTTGAAAAAATTAAGTGTCCAAACTACAGGTGGTGTAGCTTGCTTAACAGCCGGGATAATCCGCTGACTAGCAGACACTGCTACTAGGCACAAAGTATTTCCTGGGCTAGATGCAGTTAAAAATTTGTAATTAGATACTCTCGTTGGATGCTGAGAAAGCATTCCATAGAGTCTCCTGGCACGCCATATATGATTCTCTTAAAAAGCTTGGGGTAGGGGTCTAGGGGACCCTTTTATAGCCAAAATCACGGCCCTGTATCACAATACGTCACCTAGGCTGAAGATAAATGGAACTGTAGCACCCTGAGGGCTCGGTTGCTACAGAGGTATTGCACCTCACCCAGAGGTGTGATATCTCACTCTCAGGTAAGGATGGAGTGTGGATCAGGACCCGACACCTGCATGCATTACACCACATTGCCGTGGGGCAGGGTGACCAATATGCCTCTGAGATGGGCACGACAGTCCCTGTCCCTGGCTGGAGTGGGGGGAGGGAACACTGAGGAAGGGGAACCCTGTAGTGCAGGAGCAGGGAGGAAGCAGTTCCTGGGTGCATTGAGAAGGGAGTATAAAAGGTGGGCACCATCTTAGTTCAGTGCAGAGAAGTCTGAGCAGAAGTGGCAGGGAGCAGGGGCTCTGCATGAGCTCTGCTCCGGAGACGGGCCTAGTAACAGAGGCCCAGGCCTGGAAGAGGGAGAAGGAAGGAAGAGGAGCGGAGAAGGCTCCAGGAACGAGGAATGAAGGGATCCCAGGGGTGCGGACGGGCGAGTCGCCACCGCACGCCCGAATCCACCTGCGTGGAGGGGTCAGGCCAAAGGGGGAGACCGGTCCCGAAACTAGTGGAGGCAGGAAACGACCCTCAGCTAGAAACCGGAGGCTGTGACATTTTATGTGGCGCAGCCCCTCGCTACACCCGCTAGGAAGGCACCACATAGGGTCAGGGAAACTGGCGCCAAGTTTACCAAGAGGAGGCCCGAGGCAGCCGGACAGAAGGGTTGGTAAGAAAGGCCAGACAAAGGACACACAAAGGGGGTCCTGTGAAGCGCTCCAAAGTTATCTGGGAGTTGTCTGAGCCCCTCACCTGGTGAGCACAGTACGACGTGGGCAGCCGTTACCTGCAGACGTGGTCTGGATAATAAGAACTGTGAGTAAAGGCCCTGGACTGCATCACTGACTCCGTGTCGTTACTGCTGCTGCCCTGCACCATCACCCCCATCCTCCGCATACACTGCCCTGAGGCTATACTCCTCCCGTGGGGAGTTATGCTACGCTCTGCTGCACCCACAACACCAGCCTCAGCGGTCTGCCCTGCAGCGGCGGTTCACTCTGACCGCAATCCACGGGTGGCGTAGTCGGACATTTAAACATCAAAACCACATAAATAGTTCCGCCACTGGTTTGACCACCCTGAGCCACGGAACCGGGTCACCGCCACGAAGACTACAACCACCAGCATCCACCAAAAAGGGTCCGGCTCCAGGTGTCCCAAGGCCCAGGGGGTGCATCAGAACATTTTCATCACCTTTCACAATCACCAATGGGACAAGGCAGGGTTGTCCTCTGTCCCCTCTCTTATACATCCTAGTGACGGAGCACCTGCTCTCATCAATTCGCCATAACCCCAATATTAGGTGGATTGAGGTGGGAGGCACCGAGTACAAGTGCTCTCTATTTGCTGATGATGTCCTAGTATATATCACTCAATCACATATATCCATCCATGCTGTTATGGCTGAAATAGATCACTTTGTTACATGGTCAAATTTTAAAATCAATGCAGCGAAGTCTGAGGCCCTCGATGTCTCCCTCCCCAAATCCATATAGGATTCCATCCAGTCCAACTTTCCCTTTGCCTGGCCCTCACAGGGTATCAAATACTTAGGAATTCCTATTCATAGAGACCTCTCCCATCTATGTTATCTTAATTTTGGGCCCTTTATTGAACAACTCCATACAGACCACGGTTGGCAAGTGAGAACTGTAAGATTCACTACGTGAACCACTGGTGTTTTGTGGAAAAGCACATGTACACTGTGTTCCAAATTATTATGCAAAAAGTGTTTAGGAGTGATAAGGGAAGAATTTGTTTGTTTGTCAGTTAAACTCATTGATGGTGATGTGTGTCAGGGCTCTTTATATCACTGTAAGCAATTGCAGACACCTGTGCTAATTAGTTTGGCAGGTGTGTCCAATGAAAGGCAAGACTACTTAAGAAGGCTGTCTCACATTATTAAGCAGCCTACATTTTCTGCCAAAATGGGGAAAAAAAAGGATGTGTCGGCTGCTGAGAAGCAACAAATTGTGGAGTGTTTAGGTCAAGGCATGACTACAATCAACATTGTGCGATGATCAGGATGAAGTGTCTTGGCAATCAAGAAGTATGTAGCTGATTCACAGTACACACGTGTGCGTGCTGATAAGGGCAAATTGAGGACTCTTTCCTACAGGCAATTACGTCAGGTTAAAAGAGCAGCGGCAAAAAAGCCTTGTCATAGCAGCAGACAAGTTTTTGAAGCTGCTGGTGCCTCCAACGTCCCCCGAACAACAAGATGCAGGGTCCTTCAGAGGTTTGCAGCTGTGCATACGCCATCCTGTCGACCTCCTCTATCCACTTCACACAAGCAGAAACGGCTCCAGTGGGCTAAACATTACATGAAGACTGATTTCAAAACTGTTTTGTTCACGGATGAGTGCCGTGCAGCGCTCGATGGTCCAGATGGATGGAGTGGAGGATGGCTGGTTGATGGACACCCCATGCAAACACGGCTACAGCGCCAACAAGGAGGAGGTGGAGTAATGTTTTAGGCTGGAATCATGGGGAGAGAGATTGTCGGCCCCTTTAGGATCCCTGAAGGCGCTAAAGATGAACTCCATAATGTATGTGGATTTTCTCAAACAGCACTTCCTGCCATGGTTCAAGAAGAAGAACCGTGTATTTTACAGCAAGATCATTTTTTTGCATGATAATGCACCATCTCATGCTGCACATAAAACATCTGCATCTCTGGCTGATATGGGCATAAAAGGGGACAAACTTATGGTGTGACCCCCATGCTCCCCTGACCTCTACCCCATTCAGAACCTCTGGAGCATCATCAAAAGGAGTGTCTATGATGGCGGGAGGCAGTTCACATCTAAGCAACAGCTCTGGGAGGGTATTCTGTCCTCATGCAAAACAATTGAAGCAGAAACCATCCAAAACCTGACAAATTCAATGGACGAGAGAGTTCAGAAGCTCCTTTCGAACAAGGGGTCCTATGTGAAAATGTAACATCACCTAGAATAAAGTTTTGAGTTGAAAACTGTTTGATTTCAGTTTCTAATAACCTGCTAATGCTTATAATTTCAAAAATGACAATTTTTTTGGTCTTTATTAAAATGAAAAGGTTGATCGAAAAGTTTGGGGGATCTAAGAGTGTGGCAACCCAGTAGTCATGATTACTTCGAATTCTGACAATATGAGGGTCATGTTGCAGGTAGTGCAGCAAGAAGGCACTTATGTGTCTTGCGCATCTCGGAGCCCCAAAGTTATTTTCCGGGCTAGATGCAGCTAAAAATTATTATTAATTTTAAATCTGGTGGAGCTTAGTATAGATGGCCTAATAGGATCAGTGCTGCACACTGCTACAAAGCCCAAATTATTTTCCAGCCAAGATACAGATAAACATGATTAGTAATTTGAAAGCTTAAAACGGTTGGTAGGGTGATTTTAACCAGTCATCAAGCTTTTACTCTCCCTAGGATGACACAGGGGTAGAAAAGTCGTTTCGGATCCATGATTTGTTCATCTTTATGAACGTGAGTCTGTCTACATTATCAGTGGAGAGCCGCGTGCGCTTATCTGTCAGCACACCACCAGCAGCGCTGAACACACGTTCAGACAGAACGCTGGCTGCGGGGCATGACAAGATCTCCAAGGCGTAAGTGGCTAGCTCCGGCCATTTATCCAGATTGGAAGCCCAAAAAGAGCAAGGGTCCAGTGACACAGTCATGGCTTCAATGTTTACTTGGAGATACTCCTGTACCATCGTCTCTAGGCGTTGACTATGTGTCAGACTTCTTGTCTCCTGTGGCCTTGCAAAGGATGGGCTAAAAAAGTGGTGAAATGATTCCGCAAAATTGATGTTACCAGCAGATACTGTGGTTCTGTTACGGTTTGAGTGCTGAACACTTGACGGTCCCACGGTTGGCAAGTTGGAACTGTGAGATTCACTACGTGCACCACTGGTGTTTTGTGGAAAAGCACATGTAAGATTCTGCAACAGTCTCTGCTGATACTCCTGCATGCGTGCATCCCTTTCTATGGCAGGAATAATTTCGGCAAATTTACTTTTGCACCGGGGATCTAACAGTGTGGCAACCCAGTAGTCAGGATTATTTCTAATTCTCACAATTCGAGGGTCATGTTGCAGGTAGTGCAGCAAGAAGGCACTCATGTGTGTTGCGCATCCAGGAGCACCAAGTCCCTGTTGAGTTGGTGGCGAGGTAACAATCGTGCTTCCTTCCTCTGTCCTCTCCCCCCAACCTCGCACAACAGAAATGTGATCAAGGTCTCCCTCATCTGATGAGTCTTCCATCAGTTCGTCCTCCACTCCTTCCTGGGCTCCTGCACCTTCCTCACTAGTTTGGCTGCTACCATGCGCCCTGGTAAAACCATCTCCCCCACCCTCACATGCCTGCCGCCTTGGTGCTGCCGACCGTCTGGACCTTGCAGATGTTAGCCCTTCCGCATACAACTCCTCCTCCTCTACTTCCTCCACCTCCTCTTGTGCCACCACCTGACTCCGAATTCTGTTTAACATGTGCTCCAGCATGTAAATCACCGGAATAGTCATGCTGATAATGGCATCGTCAGCACTAAACATCTTCGTCGCCATTTCAAAACTGTGCAGAAGGGTGCATAGGTCCCTGATCTGAGACCACTAATCCAGCGTGATTTGCCCCACCTCTGGATCTCGTTGGCCCAGGCTATACGTCAGAACGTATTGCACCAGGGCTTGTCGGTGCTGCCACAGTCGCTGCAACATGTGCAGAGTTGAATTCCACCAGGTAGGCACATCGCATTTTAGCCGGTGAAGTGGCAGGCCCAACGACTTCTGTAGAGATGTAAGTCCCTGAGCTGCGGGATGCGAACGGCGGAAGTGAGCACACATCGACCGTGCCCTCTGCAGAAGGCCATCTAGTCTGGGATAGTGGGCTAAAAATTGCTGGACAACCAGGTTCAACACGTGAGCCATACAAGGCACGTGTGTGACATTGCCCCGGCGAAGGGCCGCACCCAGGTTTGCAGCATTGTCGCACACGGCCTTCCCTGGTTTCAGGTCCAGTGGAGACAACCATTCACGAAATTGGTTCTCCAGAGCTGACCACAACTCCTCAGCTGTGTGACTCACATTTCCCAGACATTTCAAAATAAAAACCGCCTGATGACGTTGAGCCCTACTGCCAGCATAGTAAGGAGGTGTGCAGGATCCCTTCTGCGCAGTTAGAAAGCTTGTGGCATGACCAGACAGGCTTTGGGTGCAGATGGAAGACCGAGAGGAGGTTGAGGAGGCAGAAGCAGTGGAGGAACTTTGACATAAAGAGGATTGACGCACAACTCGTGGGGACGGCAAGACTTGGACAGCAGCCCCTTGTCCTGCTGTCACCATAGTTACCCAGTGCCCAGTCAGCGACATGTAACGCCCCTGTCCATGCCTACTCGTTCAAGTGTCTGTGGTGAAATGCACCCTGTCACACACAGAGTTTCTCAAAGAAGCGGTGAGGTTGTGTGCGACATGCTGGTGGAGCGCAGGCACACCTTTCTTTGAGAAGTAGTGCCGACTGGACATCTGGTACTGGGGCACTGCGACGGACATAAGGTCTCGAAAATCCTCTGTGTCCACCAGGCGGAAAGGCAGCATTTCTGTAGCCAAGAGCTTGCAGATGGTGAAATTCAACCTCTTAGCTTTCTCATGGCTAGGAGGAAATGGTCTTTTACTTGTCCACATCTGAGGGACCGAGGGCTGGCTATTGTGCTTAGACGGGGTTGATAAGGGTGTCCCCGGCAAACTGCCGGTCTGTGAGGAAGATGCAGGCGGACATGTTAGGTTGCCTTGATCCAAAGGTGGTGCTATCGATGTCGGACAGCGCTCAACACCAGCTGCTGTTACCACCTCCAAAGAAAATGATGACCTGCCAATCACGCTGGCTGTTGCGGGTAAAGAGGTGGCAGGTCTGCGCCCCAAAACAGGTGTGACTGCTGTCCCCCCAGTCACAGAGGATGAAGAGGCCGCGGATGCACAAGATATGGCAGACGGTGGTTGGCCCGGCCGGCTAGGCCGCATTGTAGCACACTGAGCTTCCCACTGCAACTTATGCTTCATGTCCATGTGCCGGTTCATGCATGAAGTACTCAAACTATGTATTTTTTGGCCTCTACTTAGCTTTTGCTGACAAATGTTACAGATAACACGAGTTGGGTCATCTTTATCGATCTGAAAAAATGCCCAGGCTATGCAAGGCTTAGCACCCATGCGACCTGAAGAGCCACCACGACTTGTGGTGAGAGGCAGAGTTGTGTTTGAGGATGCAGTTGTTGACGTGCTTCCAGTACTACGTCTCTGTCCAGGAAGGCGCAACCTGACCTCGTCGTCACTAGCATCTTCCTCCACCTCCTCTGCTGACCTCATCTCTTGGCTGACTGTGGGTTGACAGTAAGTGGGATCTCCAACCTCATCATCACCCTGTGCGTTATCACACCCGTCGTCCTCAGAGCCAACCTGTTCCTGCCCTGACAAAAAACTAAAGTTGTCGCTCCAATCAGGTATTTGAGTCTCATCATCGTCTTCCTCATTGTCTCCACCAACAGGAGTTACAGTTTGGGAATGAGGGTCTACATTATGGTCAGAACCTTCTGCGTCTGGTCCTGGATCCGACTCATAAAGATTCTGGGCATCAGTGTAGATCATTTCCTCGTCTGGATTCACAGAAGCGCTGGAGTCGACCTCTGATTCCCAGGCTATAGTATGAGTAAACAGCTCTGCAGACTCAACCATCTGTTCTACCTCATACTCAGACGGGCAGCTGGAGATTTGGGAGCTGTGAGGAAGCAAGTGCGATTGGGGTGACACCTTTGAGGACTGGAGTATTTGTGATGTTGAAGTTGATGTGGAGGAGAGCCCACTTAAAGGAGCACTTGATATCCGTTGAAGCACCTGCTGTTTTTGTGCCTCATCTGGAATTTGTAGCGATTGGCGTGGCCGTAAGAAAGGGATCTTATCACATTGTCCGCTAAAAGAAGTAGACATTTTAGTTTGGCTGGAAGATGGTCTTTCTTCTGCAAATGTTACTGTTGCTTTAACACCTACCCCACGGACACAACCTTTTTTCCCCTTCCCAACACGCCTATTCCCCTTTCCACCAGCAGCAGGCCTTTTTCCACTCATTTTGATGGTTAACTAATTCACAACTCTGGAGTTGTTTGCACAAAAAAACAATGGATGGGAACCGGGCAGAGCTGAGTGGCCAAACTGTGGTATTAGGCCAAAACTATTGGCTGGGTTAGATGCAGAAAAAAATTATATTCGATTTGCAACCTGATGGAGGTCAGTATAGATGGACTAATAGAACAAGTCCCACACACAGCTAGAAGCCCAAATATTTTTTCAGAGGTAGATGCAGAAAAAAAATATATTCAGTTTGCAACCTGATGGAGGTCAGTATAGATGGACTAATAGAGAAAGTCCCACACACTGCTAGAAGGCCAAATATTTTTTCAGAGCTAGATGCAGACAAAAAATTATTTTGAATTTGCAACCTGATGGAGGTCAGTATAGGTGGACTAATAGAACAAGTCCCACACACTGCTAGAAGGCCAAATATTTTTTCAGAGCTAGATGCAGGAAAAAATTATATTAAGTTTGCAACCTGATGGAGGTCAGTATAGATGGACTAATAGAACAAGTCCCACACACAGCTAGAAGCCCAAATATTTTTTCAGAGGTAGATGCAGATAAAAATTATTTTTAATTTGCAACCTGATGGAGGTCAGTATAGATGGACTAATAGAGAAAGTCCCACACACTGCTAGAAGGCCAAATATTTTTTCAGAGCTAGATGCAGGAAAAAATTATATTCAGTTTACAACCTGATGGAGGTCAGTATAGATGGACTAATAGAGAAAGTCCCACACACTGCTAGAAGGCCAAATATTTTTTCAGAGCTAGATGCAGACAAAAAATTATTTTGAATTTGCAACCTGATGGAGGTCAGTATAGGTGGACTAATAGAACAAGTCCCACACACTGCTAGAAGGCCAAATATTTTTTCAGAGCTAGATGCAGGAAAAAATTATATTCAGTTTGCAACCTGATGGAGGTCAGTATAGATGGACTAATAAAACAAGTCCCACACACAGCTAGAAGCCCAAATATTTTTTTAGAGGTAGATGCAGATAAAAATTATTTTTAATTTGCAACCTGATGGAGGTCAGTATAGATGGACTAATAGAGAAAGTCCCACACACTGCTAGAAGGCCAAATATTTTTTCAGAGCTAGATGCAGATAAAAATTATTTTTAATTTGCAACCTGATGGAGGACAGTATAGATGGACTAATAGAGAAAGTCCCACACACTGCTAGAAGACTAAATATTTTTTCAGAGCTAGATGCAGAAAAAAATTATATTCAGTTTGCAACCTGATGGAGGTCAGTGTAGATGGACTAATAGAACAAGTCCCACACACAGCTAGAAGCCCAAATATTTTTTCAGAGGTAGATGCAGAAAAAAATTATATTCAGTTTGCAACCTGATGGAGGTCTGTATAGATGGATTAATAGAACAAGTCCCACACACAGCTAGAAGCCCAATATTTTTTCAGAGGTAGATGCAAAAAAAAAATTATTTTTAATTTGCAACCTGATGGAGGTCAGTATAGATGGACTAATAGAGAAAGTCCCACACACTGCTAGAAGGCCAAATATTTTTTCAGAGCTAGATGCAGAAAAAAATTATATTCAGTTTGCAACCTGATGGAGGTCAGTATAGATGGACTAATAGAACAAGTACCACACACAGCTAGAAGCCCAAATATTTTTTCAGAGGTAGATGCAGATAAAAATTATTTTTAATTTGCAACCTGATGGAGGTCAGTATAGATGGACTAATAGAGAAAGTCCCACACACTGCTAGAAGGCCAAATATTTTTTCAGAGCTAGATGCAGAAAAAAATTATATTCAGTTTGCAACCTGATGGAGGTCAGTATAGATGGACTAATAGAACAAGTCCCACACACAGCTAGAAGGCCAAATATTTTTTCAGAGGTAGATGCAGATAAAAATTATTTTTAATTTGCAACCTGATGGAGGTCAGTATAGATGGACTAATAGAGAAAGTCCCACACACTGCTAGAAGGCCAAATATTTTTTCAGAGCTAGATGCAGATAAAAATTATTTTTAATTTGCAACCTGATGGAGGTCAGTATAGATGGACTAATAGAGAAAGTCCCACACACTGCTAGAAGGCCAAATATTTTTTCAGAGCTAGATGCAGAAAAAAATTATATTCAGTTTGCAACCTGATGGAGGTCAGTATAGATGGACTAATAGAACAAGTCCCACACACAGCTAGAAGCCCAAATATTTTTTCAGAGGTAGATGCAGATAAAAATTATTTTTAATTTGCAACCTGATGGAGGTCAGTATAGATGGACTAATAGAGAAAGTCCCACACACTGCTAGAAGGCCAAATATTTTTTCAGAGCTAGAAGCAGAAAAAAATTATATTCAGTTTGCAACCTGATGGAGGTCTGTATAGATGGATTAATAGAACAAGTCCCACACACAGCTAGAAGCCCAATATTTTTTCAGAGGTAGATGCAGAAAAAATATATATTCAGTTTGCAACCTGATGGAGGTCTGTATAGATGGATTAATAGAACAAGTCCCACAGACTGCTAGAAGCCCAATATTTTTTCAGAGGTAGATGCAGAAAAAAATATATTCAGTTTGCAACCTGATGGAGGTCAGTATAGATGGACTAATAGAGAAAGTCCCACACACTGCTAGAAGGCCAAATATTTTTTCAGAGCTAGATGCAGACAAAAAATTATTTTGAATTTGCAACCTGATGGAGGTCAGTATAGGTGGACTAATAGAACAAGTCCTACACACTGCTAGAAGGCCAAATATTTTTTCAGAGCTAGATGCAGAAAAAACTTATATTCAGTTTGCAACCTGATGGAGGTCAGTATAGATGGACTAATAGAACAAGTCCCACACACAGCTAGAAGCCCAAATATTTTTTCAGAGGTAGATGCAGAAAAAAATTATATTCAGTTTGCAACCTGATGGAGGTCTGTATTGAAGGATTAATAGAACAAGTCCCACACACAGCTAGAAGCCCAATATTTTTTCAGAGGTAGATGCAGAAAAAAAATTATTTTTAATTTGCAACCTGATGGAGGTCAGTATAGATGGACTAATAGAGAAAGTCCCACACACTGCTAGAAGGCCAAATATTTTTTCAGAGCTAGATGCAGAAAAAAATTATATTCAGTTTGCAACCTGATGGAGGTCAGTATAGATGGACTAATAGAACAAGTCCCACACACAGCTAGAAGCCCAAATATTTTTTCAGAGGTAGATGCAGATAAAAATTATTTTTAATTTGCAACCTGATGGAGGTCAGTATAGATGGACTAATAGAGAAAGTCCCACACACTGCTAGAAGGCCAAATATTTTTTCAGAGCTAGATGCAGATAAAAATTATTTTTAATTTGCAACCTGATGGAGGTCAGTATAGATGGACTAATAGAGAAAGTCCCACACACTGCTAGAAGGCCAAATATTTTTTCAGAGCTAGATGCAGATAAAAATTATTTTTAATTTGCAACCTCATGGAGGTCAGTATAGATGGACTAATAGAGAAAGTCCCACACACTGCTAGAAGGCCAAATATTTTTTCAGAGCTAGATGCAGAAAAAAATTATATTCAGTTTGCATCCTGATGGAGGTCAGTATAGATGGACTAATAGAACAAGTCCCACACACAGCTAGAAGCCCAAATATTTTTTCAGAGCTAGATGCAGATAAAAATTATTTTTAATTTGCAACCTGATGGAGGTCAGTATAGATGGACTAATAGAGAAAGTCCCACACACTGCTAGAAGGCCAAATATTTTTTCAGAACTAGATGCAGATAAAAATTATTTTTAATTTGCAACCTGATGGAGGTCAGTATAGATGGACTAATAGAGAAAGTCCCACACACTACTAGAAGGCCAAATATTTTTTCAGAGCTAGATGCAGAAAAAAATTATATTCAGTTTGCAACCTGATGGAGGTCAGTATAGATGGACTAATAGAACAAGTCCCACACACAGCTAGAAGCCCAAATATTTTTTCAGAGGTAGATGCAGAAAAAAATTATATTCAGTTTGCAACCTGATGGAGGTCTGTATAGATGGATTAATAGAACAAGTCCCACACACAGCTAGAAGCCCAATATTTTTTCAGAGGTAGATGCAGAAAAAAAATTATTTTTAATTTGCAACCTGATGGAGGTCAGTATAGATGGACTAATAGAGAAAGTCCAACACACTGCTAGAAGGCCAAATATTTTTTCAGAGCTAGATGCAGAAAAAAATTATATTCAGTTTGCAACCTGATGGAGGTCAGTATAGATGGACTAATAGAACAAGTCCCACACACAGCTAGAAGCCCAAATATTTTTTCAGAGGTAGATGCAGATAAAAATTATTTTTAATTTGCAACCTGATGGAGGTCAGTATAGATGGACTAATAGAGAAAGTCCCACACACTGCTAGAAGGCCAAATATTTTTTCAGAGCTAGATGCAGATAAAAATTATTTTTAATTTGCAACCTGATGGAGGTCTGTATAGATGGACTAATAGAGAAAGTACCACACACTGCTAGAAGGCCAAATATTTTTTCAGACCTAGATGCAGATAAAAATTATTTTTAATTTGCAACCTGATGGAGGTCAGTATAGATGGACTAATAGAGAAATTCCCACACACTCCTAGAAGGCCAAATATTTTTCCAGAGCTAGATGCAGAAAAAAATTATATTCAGTTTGCAACCTGATGGAGGTCAGTGTAGATGGACTAATAGAACAAGTCCCACACACAGCTAGAAGCCCAAATATTTTTTCAGAGGTAGATGCAGATAAAAATTATTTTTAATTTGCAACCTGATGGAGGTCAGTATAGATGGACTAATAGAGAAAGTCCCACACACTGCTAGAAGGCCAAATATTTTTTCAGAGCTAGATGCAGATAAAAATTATTTTTAATTTGCAACCTGATGGAGGTCAGTATAGATGGACTAATAGAGAAAGTCCCACACACTACTAGAAGGCCAAATATTTTTTCAGAGCTAGATGCAGAAAAAAATTATATTCAGTTTGCAACCTGATGGAGGTCAGTATAGATGGACTAGTAGAACAAGTCCCACACACAGCTAGAAGCCCAAATATTTTTTCAGAGGTAGGTGCAGATAAAAATTATTTTTAATTTGCAACCTGATGGAGGTCAGTATAGATGTACTAATAGAGAAAGTCCCACACACTGCTAGAAGGCCAAATATTTTTTCAGAGCTAGATGCAGATAAAAATTATTTTTAATTTGCAACCTGATGGAGGTCAGTATAGATGGACTAATAGAGAAAGTCCCACACACAGCTAGAAGGCCAAATATTTTTTGAGAGCTAGATGCAGATAAAAATTATTTTTAATTTGCAACCTGATGGAGGTCTGTATAGATGGACTAATAGAGAAAGTACCACACACTGCTAGAAGGCCAAATATTTTTTCAGACCTAGATGCAGATAAAAATTATTTTTAATTTGCAAACTGATGGAGGTCAGTATAGATGGACTAATAGAGAAATTCCCACACACTGCTAGAAGGCCAAATATTTTTTCAGAGCTAGATGCAGAAAAAAATTATATTCAGTTTGCAACCTGATGGAGGTCAGTATAGATGGACTAATAGAACAAGTCCCACACACAGCTAGAAGCCCAAATATTTTTTCAGAGGTAGATGCAGATAAAAATTATTTTTAATTTGCAACCTGATGGAGGTCAGTATAGATGGACTAATAGAGAAAGTCCCACACACTGCTAGAAGGCCAAATATTTTTTCAGAGCTAGATGCAGATAAAAATTATTTTTAATTTGCAACCTGATGGAGGTCAGTATAGATGGACTAATAGAGAAAGTCCCACACACTACTAGAAGGCCAAATATTTTTTCAGAGCTAGATGCAGAAAAAAATTATATTCAGTTTGCAACCTGATGGAGGTCAGTATAGATGGACTAATAGAACAAGTTCCACACACAGCTAGAAGCCCAAATATTTTTTCAGAGGTAGATGCAGATAAAAATTATTTTTAATTTGCAACCTGATGGAGGTCAGTATAGATGTACTAATAGAGAAAGTCCCACACACTGCTAGAAGGCCAAATATTTTTTCAGAGCTAGATGCAGATAAAAATTATTTTTAATTTGCAACCTGATGGAGGTCAGTATAGATGGACTAATAGAGAAAGTCCCACACACTGCTAGAAGGCCAAATATTTTTTCAGAGCTAGATGCAGAAAAAAATTATATTCAGTTTGCAACCTGATGGAGGTCTGTATAGATGGATTAATAGAACAAGTCCCACACACAGCTAGAAGGCCAAATATTTTTTGAGAGCTAGATGCAGATAAAAATTATTTTTAATTTGCAACCTGATGGAGGTCTGTATAGATGGACTAATAGAGAAAGTACCACACACTGCTAGAAGGCCAAATATTTTTTCAGACCTAGATGCAGATAAAAATTATTTTTAATTTGCAAACTGATGGAGGTCAGTATAGATGGACTAATAGAGAAATTCCCACACACTGCTAGAAGGCCAAATATTTTTTCAGAGCTAGATGCAGAAAAAAATTATATTCAGTTTGCAACCTGATGGAGGTCAGTATAGATGGACTAATAGAACAAGTCCCACACACAGCTAGAAGCCCAAATATTTTTTCAGAGGTAGATGCAGATAAAAATTATTTTTAATTTGCAACCTGATGGAGGTCAGTATAGATGGACTAATAGAGAAAGTCCCACACACTGCTAGAAGGCCAAATATTTTTTCAGAGCTAGATGCAGATAAAAATTATTTTTAATTTGCAACCTGATGGAGGTCAGTATAGATGGACTAATAGAGAAAGTCCCACACACTACTAGAAGGCCAAATATTTTTTCAGAGCTAGATGCAGAAAAAAATTATATTCAGTTTGCAACCTGATGGAGGTCAGTATAGATGGACTAATAGAACAAGTTCCACACACAGCTAGAAGCCCAAATATTTTTTCAGAGGTAGATGCAGATAAAAATTATTTTTAATTTGCAACCTGATGGAGGTCAGTATAGATGTACTAATAGAGAAAGTCCCACACACTGCTAGAAGGCCAAATATTTTTTCAGAGCTAGATGCAGATAAAAATTATTTTTAATTTGCAACCTGATGGAGGTCAGTATAGATGGACTAATAGAGAAAGTCCCACACACTGCTAGAAGGCCAAATATTTTTTCAGAGCTAGATGCAGAAAAAAATTATATTCAGTTTGCAACCTGATGGAGGTCTGTATAGATGGATTAATAGAACAAGTCCCACACACAGCTAGAAGCCCAATATTTTTTCAGAGGTAGATGCAGAAAAAAAATATATTCAGTTTGCAACCTGATGGAGGTCTGTATAGATGGATTAATAGAACAAGTCCCACACACAGCTAGAAGCCCAATATTTTTTCAGAGCTAGATGCAGAAAAAAATTATATTCAGTTTGCAACCTGATGGAGGTCAGTATAGATGGACTAATAGAACAAGTCCCACACACTGCTAGAAGCCCAAATATTTTTTCAGAGCTAGATGCAGAAAAAAATTATATTCAATTTGCAACCTGATGGAGGTCAGTATAGATGGACTAATAGAATGATGCTATGCCCAAAAGATTTTACTTCACTAGGTGCAGTAAAAAAATTGGTATTCTATAAACAGGTGGTATATCTTGCAACACAGATAGGCTACTCCACTGACTAACACTCTCTGCAATAGGCCAAAAAGGATTAGCTTTGCTAGATTCAGCCAAATGCTGTGAAAAAAACTTGCACAGCACTGGCACAGACCTGCCTGGCAAAAACTGATAGGAACTGATGTAACCTAGTCCTGAAAAGGACTGCAATTACAATTAGTCTTTACTCCCACAATCTATCTATTTAAGAGCACAGACCTGCCTGATAAAAGTCGTAGGAAATGCTGTAACCTAGTCCTTAAAAGGACTGCAATCACCACTATTCCCTACTCCCAAGCTATCTGTAGATTTGTGCGAAAATTGGCTTGAAATTAACAAGGTATAGCGCACACAGCAACAGCGGTGCCGTCTAACACGCAGCTGCAGCAGTGAGAAAATGGTGGCGACGGGGAAAATGGCTTGGTCTTATAGGGCAAGGACATGTGACATACACTGCCAATGACACATGCCCTTGCTTGTGTGAAAAACAGCAGTTTGCTCCGTGTGTGCGCTGCTGATAGGCTGACAGACTGCACCTCCCCACTGCAAATGCGGGAAAGAGAAAAAAAAATGGAGATCTTCATTAGTCCTGCAGAGATCCATCCCCTGCCCCTCCCCCCACCCCGCTGTACACTCAAACTGCGTATTAACATTAATTTTCATCATTACTGAGAAAAAATCCAGTTATGATTTTGGTGCACGAACAGTTATCGAACATAACCTCGAACAGCCGAATTTTTCTCAAATCGTTCGTGTTCGCCGAACGGCTCGAACACCGCCCAAAACAGCTCGAATTTGAGATTGGCGAACAGTTCAAGTAGAACAACGCTCATCTCTAGTTTCTATGTGTTTTTGTTTGCCTGCCATTGGTTTTAACGGTGTTCGAAGGTGTTCGACGAACAGTTCGGCGAACACACGGGTGTTCGACGAACCGAACCGAACTCGAACACTACGGGGGTGGCTCAACACTATTCCTGATGCTGCTACTTGAGAGTGTGCAACGACAGGTGCAGGGCAGGAGGCATCTTTGCATGCACCATGGACAGGGGATTGGCTTGCATGCACAACAGCGGAAGAAACAATGGTGCCACCCGCAGACACTGTTCCTGGACCCTGGGGTTTGGCCCACAAAGTCGGGTGCTTTGCTGCCATGTGCCTGATCATGCTGGTGGTGGTCAGGCTGGTCGTTTTGCCACCCTTGCTGATGCTGGCCTGGCAGCCACCACCTTGTCTTCCACTTCCGCACCCTGGTCCTCCTCCTGACTTTCTGGCAATTGTGTCTCATCATCGTCCACATCTTGTGACACTTTCCCACTGTTGCCTTCGTGTGACCTTGGCTGCTCAAATATTTGGGCATCGCTACATGCAATCTCCTCTTGCCCCGCTTCAAGTGGACCGGGCGAGAGGCCCGAATCTATAAATGGAAAAGTGAACAGCTCTTCAGTGTCCAAGTGTGGGATCAGTTGTCTCCGGGCACTTGGCATAGTGGGAGGAAGGAGGATCAGGGTGAGGAATATGCGCTTTAAACTCACGGCTACTGAGACTTGACTGTGTGGAAGACAGGGTGGTGGTGGTGGTGGCTAAGTGACTGGAAGCATTATCCGCTATCCAACCAACAACCCTTTGACACTGCTCTGGGTTCAATAGTGGTGTGCTGCGGTCCCCTAGGAATTGGGATAGGAAGGTCGGACGGGAAGATGTGGGTGTTTGTTGTGGCACAATTTCAGCTTGCCCATGGCCTTGTCCTTGGCCTCTGCATGCAACATCACCATCACGTCCAGTTCCCCGTCCCTTGCCACGTGCCTTGTCCATTTTAAATGGAGGGCAGTATCTTCCACGCTCACTACAAATGACTGAGTTTGGAGCAAACTTATATGTGATCCGTGTGACGGAGAAAACAGAGTTTTAAATACCTGGCCTGTAGGTAACTAATTTGAACAGCAAACCGGTGTCAAAAACTTCGCTGACACAGTGAAAAAAAATTGGAATGGAGGCCAAAAATGGCAGTATTTTCTGAAAACGTATATGTGATCCGTGTGACGGAGAAAACACAGTTTTAAATAGCTGGATTTCTAGCGCTGTAATATGGAAAGGACCTGGCTGTATTCTGCAGTGCCAACAAGCAAATGGCACAGAAAAATGATGTTCTCTGGATTGCTTTTTAAGCAAATAATAAGGATTAAGATCCAAAAAAAAGTATTCCTGGCCCCTGAGACCTGGGCCTTTGCATAGAAATATCTAACAGCACCAGAAGGCAGAATTGGAATGGAGCCTCTTGTGCTATATGCACTGCAGTCTGCTATATACCCTGCCTGCCTGCCTATATACACTGCCTGCCTGATATCTCTGCAGATGGATTAGTCCTCAAAAGGACTGTTTGTTAAGATGGATATGTGTAATGTACGGTTTTTCTCCCTACACTACCTAATACACAAGCAAATCTTTCCCTGACGCAGCAGCACCTCTCCCTACTCTGCCTAATTCCGGAGTGACTGTGACGAGCACATTGGCACCAGGTCTGATATAGACCTGATGACGCTGTGCGGCCATCCAATCACTGTAATGCCACAACCACCATGGCTGCGGCATTACAATGAGTGGCAGGCAATCCCTGCATGTTGATTGGCGCTCTAAAGAGCGCCAAACATGCAAGGAGGAGACCCGAGCATCCGCCCGAGCATCTCACAAGTACTCGGCGAGCTCCGAGCATCTCGAGTACTGAGATGCTCGGGCGAGTACCGAGTACTTGCGAGTATGCTCGCTCATCACTACTAGTTTATAAAATTACATCACTTATGGGGGATTTCTGCTGTTCTGGCACCTCAGGGGCTTTGCCAATGGGACATGGTACCCTCAAACCATTGCAGAAAAATCTGAACTCCAATATGGCGCTTCTTCCCTTCTGAGCTTTGCACCGTGCCTCAAAATTAGTTTTTTGACCACATATGGGATATTGGCGCACTCATGAGAATTGCAAATTTTGGGGTCCATTTTCTCCTGTTACCCTTGTGAAAATAAAAAAATTGGTGCTAAAAGAACATTTTTGTGAGAAAGATGTGATTTTTTATTTTCACGGTTCTACATTATAAACTTCTGTGAAGCACCTAGGTGTTCAAGGTTCTCACCATACATCTAGATACATTCCTTGAGGGGTCTAGTTTCCAAAATGTGGTCACTTATGGGGGGTTTCCACTGTTCAGGCACATCAAGGGCTTCCCAAATGCAACATGGCGTCCACTCTCGATTCCAGCCATTTTTGCGCTGAAAGAGTCAAATGGTGCTCTTTGCCTTCCGAGCCCTGCCATGCATCCAAACAGTAGTTTTCCCCTACATATGAGCATACTCAGGAGAAATTGCTCAACAAATTTTGAGGTTCATTTTCTCCTGTTACGCTTGTGAAAATAAAAAAAATTTGCAAAAAAAGGTAAAATGTTCATTTTTTCTTTCCACATTGCATCAATTTCTGTGAAGCACCTGAAGGGTTAATAAACTTCTTGAATGTTGTTTTGAGCACTTTGAGGGGTGCAGTTTTTAGAATGGTGTCACCTTTGGGCATTTTTTTGTCATATAGGCTTCCTAAAGTGACTTCAAATGTGATGTGGTCGTTAAAAAAATGGTTTTGTATATTTTATTGGAAAAATTAGAAATCGCTGATCAACTTTTTTAACCCTTCTAACTTCCTAACAAAAAAAAATTATGTTTCAAAAATTGTAATGATGTAAAGTAGTCATGTGGTAAAGGTTATTTATTAACTATTTTGTGTGACATATCTCTCTGATTTAAGGGCATAAGAATTAAAAGTTTGAAAATTTTAGCCAAATTTCCGATATTTTCACAAATAAACGCAAGTCATATAGAACAAATTTTACCACTATCATGAAGTACAATATGTCACACAAAAAACAATCTCAGAATCAGTGGGAGCCATTGAAGCGTTCCAGAGTTATTACCTGATAAAGTGACATTGATCAGATTAAAAAAATTAGGCTCGGTCACTAATGTACAAAGTGGCTCGGTCCTTTAGGGGTTAAACCCATTCCTGGCAACTGTGGTCAAAGAGCTACCCATCACAAAAATTTGTGCTTCACTTCTGATGTGTCCATACTTATGTATGCCAAATCAAGGTGCTGGTGGTGTAACCTCTGGCAGCAGTAGAAGAGGACAATTTCTTGAAAGTAAAACTTCCAATTGTTTCTACTGCTGCCAGAGATTACACCACCAGTACCTCCACTGGAAAGGGCTCAGCTACCCACCCTAAGAGACATGGACAATGACTGCAAATCCATTTATTCAATGCCCTACAATAGTGCTGTGCCTACAGCAATACCAAATTATTCATATTCCTAACTCCAGATTACCCTTTTTTCTGTTTATATGCCACTTTCACATACTTATGGATGTGACTTGGTTCACCTGGGTCTTTAATTTTTCAGTTTTCAAAGGTCCAATCAAAACAATACAGCAGCACTCTTTAAGCGCTAAGATGTATGCATATATTGATAATATAACATTTGGACTGCATTAATGCTATATGAAATATTCTTATAAAATGAAGGTACTTAGCTTATAAATTGGCCAATTCATGTGTGCCCACTAGCCGCATCAAGGAGTACATTTCTTTGATGTGACCTTAACCTAATATCATGCCTCTCTTGGGCTAAAAGTCTACAAATTTAAAGGGAACCTGTCATGTCCTAGCTACTATCTACACTGCCCCCATTGCTTTGTTAGTGATGCAATGTGCATCACTACCAAGCTTTTTTAATTAAAATAGGTGGTATTATAATGATTTTATAACCTTTTATGTACTTAGATCCTACCTGCTCGTTTTCAGTCATAGGGGTGTGATTCAGTCAGGGGCGGGCGCCGAATTCAGTCAATGGTGGCTCGCCCACGTATTTAAATATTGCTCCCAGCAGGCGCTATTATTGTGGCGCATGCGCATTTCTACATGTCCAGGCCGCTGGTCCGCGTGTGTGCAGTGAGGTTACCAGCTTCACTGCGCACATGCTATGTTCCCGTGCGTGCGCAGTGAGGCTGTGTAGTTCACAGCTTCACTGCGCATACGCTATGAACCTATGTTCCCACCGCGTGCGCAGTCAAGCTGGTAACCACACAGCCTCACTGTGCACGCACAAGGACATAGCGTGTGGTTACCAGCTTCACTGCGCACGCGCGTGGACAGAGGGTCATACGCATGTGCAGTGAAGCTGCGAACTACACAGCCTCACTGCTCATGCGTGGGAACATAGCGCATTGCCAATGAAGCTGGTAACCTCACTGTGCACGCGCGGACCAGCGGCCGAACATGTAGAAATGCGCATGCGCCACAATAATAGCGCTTGCCGGGAGCAATATTAAAAATACGTGGACGGCGCCAGCAGTGACTGAATGTGGCTCCCGCCCCTGACTGAATAGCAGAATCACACCCCTATGACTGAAAATGAGCAGGTACATACAGTACAGACCAAAAGTTTGGACACACCTTCTCATTTAAAGATTTTTCTGTATTTTCATGACTATGAAAATTGTACATTCACACTGAAGGCATCAAAACTATGAATTAACACATGTGGAATTATATACTTAACAAAAAAAGTGTGAAACAACTGAAAATATGTCTTATATTCTAGGTTCTTCAAAGCAGCCAACTTTTGCTTTGATGACTGCTTTGCACACTCTTGGCATTCTCTTGATGAGCTTCAAGAGGCAGTCACCAGAAATGGTCTTCCAACAATCATAAAGGAGTTCCCAGAGATGCTTAGCACTTGTTGACCCTTTTGCCTTCACTCTGCGGTCCAGCTCACCCCACACCATCTCGATTGGGTTCAGGTCTGGTGACTGTGGAGGCCAGGTCATCTGGCGTAGCACCCCATCACTCTCCCTCTTGGTCAAATAGCCCTTCAATTTTGAATAAATCCCCAACAGTGTCACCAGCAAAGCACCCCCACATCATCACACCTCCTCCTCCATGCTTCACGGTAGGAACCAGGCATGTAGGGTCCATCCGTTCACCTTTTCTGCGTCGCACAAAGACACGGTGGTTGGAACCAAAGATCTCAAATTTGGACTCATCAGACCAAAGCATAGATTTCCACTGGTCTAATGTCAATTCCTTGTGTTCTTTACCCCAAATAAGTCTCTTCTGCTTGTTGCCTATCCTTAGCAGTGGTTTCCTAGCAGCTATTTTACCACGAAGGCCTGCTGCACAAAGTCTCCTCTTAACAGTTGTTGAAGAGATGTGTCTGCTGCTAGAACTCTGTGTGGCATTGACCTGGTCTCTAATCTGAGTTGCTGTTAACCTGCGATTTCTGAGGCTGGTGACTCGGATAAACTTATCCTCAGAAGCAGAGGTGACTCTTGGTCTTGCTTTCCTGGGGCGGTCCTCATGTGAGCCAGTTTCTTTGTAGCGCTTGATGGTTTTTGCAACTGCACTTGGGGACACTTTCAAAGTTTTCCCAATTTTTCGCACTGACTGACCTTCATTTCTTAAAGTAATGATGGCCTCTCGTTTTTCTTTACTTAGCTGCTTTTTTCTTGCCATAATATAAATTCTAACAGTCTATTCAGTAGGACTATCAGCTGTGTATCCACCAGACTTCTGTACAACACAACTGATGGTCCCAACCCCATTTATAAGGCAAGAAATCCCACTTATTAAACCTGACAGGGTACACCTGTGAAGTGAAAACCATTTCCGATGACTACCTCTTGAAGCTCATCAAGAGAATGCCAAGAGTGTGCAAAGCAGTCATCAAAGCAAAAGGTGGCTAATTTGAAGAACCTAGAATATAAGACATATTTTCAGTTTCACACTTTTTTGTTAAGTATATAATTCCACATGTGTTAATTCATAGTTTTGATGCCTTGAGAGTGAGTGTACAATTTTCATAGTCATGAAAATACAGAAAAATATTTAAATGAGAAGGTTTTTCCAAACTTTTGGTCTGTACTGTACATACAGTTGTGCTCAAAAGTTTACATACCCCAGCAGAATTTTTGCTTTTTTGGCCTTGTTTCAGAGAATATGAATGATAACAAAAAACTTTTTCTCCACTTATGGTTAGTGGTTGGGTGGAGCCATTTATTGTCAAACTACGGTGTTTTCTCTTTTTAAATCTTAATGACAACCAAAAACATCCAAATGACCTTGATCAAAAGTTCACATACCCCAGTTCTTAATACCATGTATTGCCCCCTCTAGAATCAATGACAGCTTGAAGTCTTTTGTGGTAGTTGTTAATGAGGTTCTTTAATTTCTCAGATGGTAAAGCTACTGTTTCTCCTGTAAATTCCTGGGCTGTCTATCATGAACTGCGCGCTTAAGATCTCCCCAGAGTGGCTCAATGATATTGAGGTCAGAAGACTGAGATGGCCACTCCAGAACCTTCACTTTGTTCTGCTGTAGCCAATGACAGGTAGACTTGGCCTTGTGTTTTGGATCGTTGTCATGTTGGAACTTCCAAGTATGTCCCATGCACAGCTTCCCGGATGATGAGTGCAAATTTGCCTCCAGTATTTGCTGATAACGTGCTGTATTCATCTTTCCTTCAACTTTTACCAAGTTTCCTGTGCCTTTATAGCTCACACATCCCCAAAACATCAGCAATCCACCTCCGTGCTTTACTGTAGGAATGGTGTTCCTTTCATCATAGGCCTTGTTGACCTCTCTCCTAATCTAACGTTTATGTTTGTGGCAAAAAATTTTAATTTTGGACTCATCACTCCAAATTACCTTGTTCCAGAAGTTTTGAGGCTTGTCTCTGTGTTGTTTGGCGCATTGTAGGCGAGATACTTTGTGGCATTTGCGCAGTAATGGCTTTCTTCTGGCGACTCGACCATGCAGACCATTTTTCTTCAAGTGCCTCCTCATTGTGCATCTTGAAACAGCCACGCCACTAGTTTTCTGAGAGTCCTGAATTTCAGCTGTTATTTGTGGGTTTTTCTTTGCATCCTGAACAATTTTCATGGCAGTTGTGGCTGAAATTCTTGTTGGTCTACCTGACCGTGGTTTGGTTTTTACAGAGCCCCTGATTTTCCATTTGTTAAATCACAGTTTGAACGCTGCTGACTGGCATTATCAATTCCTTGGATATTTTTTTGTATCCCTTTCCTGTGTTATACAGTTCAACTACCTTTTCCCGTAGATCCATTGACAATTCTTTTGCTTTCCCCATGACTCACAATCCAGAAACATCAGTGGCTGGATGAAAGATACAAGAGTCTGTCTGGATCCCAGAAACACACTCAGCTTTTATGCACACACACTGATTACAAGCAAACAGGTCACAGGTGAGGATGTTACCTTTAGTAGCCATTCAAACCTATTTGTGTCAAATTCTATGCATGTTATCAGGCCAAAATCACCAGGGTATGTGAACTTTTGATCAAGGTCATTTGGATGTTTTTGGTTGTCATTAAGATTTAAAAAGAGAAAACAGTAGTTTGACAATAAATGGCTTCACCCAACCAATAACCATGAGTGGAGAAAAAGTTTTTTTGCTATCATTCATATTCTCTGAAACAAGGCCAAGAAAGGAAAAATTCTGCCGGGGTATGTAAACTTTTGAGCACAACTGTAAAAGGTTATAAAATCATTATAATACCACCAATTGTAATGAAAAAAGCTTTTTAGTGATGCATATTGCATCAGTAACAAAGTAATGGGGGCAGTGTAGATAGTAACTAGGACATGACAGGTTCCCTTTAAAGGGCATGCATTGACCAATTTATGCCCTAAGTACCTTTATTTTTATAAGTATCTTCTATATAGCATTAATGCAGTTCAAATTTCATATATTCAATGTTTGCGTACATCTTAACACTTACAGAGCGCTGGTGTATTCTTTCATTTGTATATTTGCAGTCATGGCAGCTAGTAACCTGCTTACACTTGTTTTTTCCTGTTCGTAGGTGCTGGTCAGTTTTTGAGTTTTTGTAGTTTTCAAAAGTCCGACCATTAGACACACATATTGTGTTATTTAAATTACACTCAAACAAAATTACCAAAGTACATTATACTGATAATAACAATGCCAGCCATTATCGTGGCAAGGAATGGTATATCTACTTTGACTTCAGCTCATAATGTGAGTACATTGTATTATGTTATATACATTTTATGTCCACTAGGTGGTGATACAACACAGAAAAGCATCCAACAATAAATTAGAACTGTTCTATTTTGTAACTTTTTGCTTTGCCACATTAGATCAATGTATAAGTTTTGGATGTGTGGTCCATGTCTTTTTTTTTCTACAATTATACCATAATATACATATTGTCTCCTCACTTTTTTTGTTTTGCTTGGAGCAGCATTTCTCCCATTTGGCCAAGGCATTTTTTAAATTAGCAGGAGACAGCACAACGGGGACTGCATATTCTGCTCTCAACTTTTTGTCTGAGACCTTATCAGAAGTGGAAGGAGTGTCTTTTAGCTCTTTTCACTTGGTGTTGATGCTGTGTGGTGGCCATTGTTGCTGTGGAGCTATGCTTGTGGGGTGGTGTGACCTGGAGCCTGGGGGACATTGAATTACAGCATGGGTTCTGTTCTGCCTTTAGATTGATCGGCACGCAGGTGCAGTATTGCTTGGGCACTGGTCACTGCAGGGCTAAGGTTAGCGACCCACTAAGAGGTTCACCATGATGTGGCAGTGCGCTTCATGAAATCTGATTAAAAAGTAAACTAAGAACCTGGTATTCAATTTTGTAAATTTTTGCCGCAACAGATCAGTGTATGAGTTTTGGATGTGCCATCCATGTCTTTTTTTTTATTGTTATAGCTTCTTGCAATTATTGTGTACTACAAGAATTTTTCATACCCGTTTTCCTTGTTTCTGCATTTCTCTTATCTGTGCCAAATCTATCAAAGTGTCACATACGTGCGTCTCACAAAATTAGAATATCATCAAAAAATTAACTTATTTCGGTTCTTCTATACAAAAAGTGAAACTCATATATTATACAGAGTCATTACACACAGAGTAATCTATTTCAAGTGTTTATTTCTGTTAATGTTGATGATTATGGCTTACAGCCAATGAAAACACAAAACTCATTATCTCAGTAAATTAGAATACTTTATAACAACAGCTTGAAAAATGTTTTTAAAATCTGAAATGTTGGCCTACTGAAATGTATGTTCAGTAAATGCACTCAATACTTGGTCGGGGCTCCTTTTGCATCAATTACTGCATCAATGCGGCGTGGCATGGAGGCGATCAGCCTGTGGCACTGCTGAAGTGTTATGGAAGCCCAGGTTGCTTTGGTAGCAGCCTTCAGCTCATCTGCATTGTTGGGTCTGGTGTCTCTCATCTTCCTCTTGACAATACCGGATAGATTCTCTATGGGGTTAAGGTCAGGCGAGTTTGCTGGCCAATCAAGCACAGTGATACTGTTGTTTTTAAACCAGGTATTGGTACTTTTGGCAGTGTGGACAGGTGACAAGTCCTGCTGGAGAATGAAATTTCCATCTCCAAAAAGCCTGTCAGCAGAGGGAAGCATGAAGTGCTCTAACATTTCCTGGTAGACGGCTAAACTGACTTTGGTCTTGATAAAACACAGTGGATCTACACCAGCAGATGACATGGCTCCCCAAACCATCACTGATTGTGTAAACTTCACACTAGACCTCAAGCAGCTTGGATTGTGGCCTCTCCACTCTCCACAGGTCTTTTTCTCCTTGGTCCAGGTAAGACGCTTCTGGCGTTGTCTATTGGTCATGAGTGGCTTGACACAAGGAATGCGACACTTGTAGCCCATGTCCTGGATACGTCTGTGTGTGGTGGCTCTTGGATCAATGACTCCAGCAGCAGTCCACTCCTTGTGAATCTCCCCCAAATTTTTGAATGGCCTTTTCTTAACAAGGCTGCTGTTATCCCGGTTGCTTGTGCACCTTTTCCTACCACACTTTTTCCTTCCAGTCAACTTTTCATTAATATGCTTGGATACAGCAGTGTGTAAACAGCAGCTTCTTTAGCAATGACCTTTTGTGGCTTACCCTCCCACCTTGTGGTGTGTGTCAATGACTGCCTTCTGGACATCTGTCAAGTCAGCAGTCTTCCCCATGATTGTGGCTTCTACTGAAACAGACTAGGGGACCTTTTTAAAAGTGTAGGAAGCCTTTGCAGATATTTTTGTTAATTATTCTAATTTACTGAGATAATGACTTTTGTGTTTTCATTGGCTGTAAGCCATAATCATCAACATTAACAGAAATAAACACTTGAAATTGATCACTCTGTTTGTAATGACTCTATATAATATATGAGTTTCACTTTTTGTATTGAAGAACTGAAATAAATTAACTTCTTGATGATATTCTAATTTTGTGAGAAGCACTTGTAGATTGTTTAAACAATGTTTGGCGCAGCTATAGACACAAGGCTGTATTCCCACAATGAGCTTTTGGTGAGTTTTTGAAGTTGCAGATTTTCTGCATTCATTAAGTAAAATGGGTTACTTGCATTTTTTCAAAAGTATGCAGCGTCAAAAACTCATCATGGGAACGTAGCCTTAGACTCCTGTCTGAAATGGATTTTCCACTTTTGACGCCACACCCTAGTGGAGTGAGTTTGTTACTTTAAGGCTAGGGTCATACAACGGAATAAAAAAATCAGTCCCATTCTCATCCAGGAGGGTGGGATGATTTTTTCTCATTTGTTATCCGTGTGCTGACCGTAAGCAATCAGTTTTTTTTACTCAGCAGCTATTAATCTTTTACAGGACCATTAACAGTTTCCCATCTTACAGAATTGTAACGTATCCGTAAAATCAGATGCAACTCTGATGGTCTGTATGGCATGTGATTTTTTTTCTCACACTGTCCAATTTTGGTGTGAAATCGCACCATGCTGGAATTCTTTTCCTCACTCCGAATACAGCTGAGAAAAAATATGCAGATCTGCACTGCCTCATTGAATAACATTGGTTTGAGAGCAATCCCTTTTTTTATCGGATGGCAATCATCTGGTTTATACGCTCGTGTGAACGAACCCTAATAATGACTTGGGTCACTATAATTGTCATAATTCATTATACTGGTTGAAACCTTATTTGCACAGCTAACCATTCCCAGATTGCACTTAAAGGGGATGTCCACTACTAGGAGCCGCAGCCCTGACTTCCTCTTACTGTTCAATATGTCCAAAGGCGGGGACAGTGACGCCATCGCTGATTGGGCGCCAGGCTCACATGTCATAACAACCACACAAGTGCCAACACTTCTGAAACGGCACCATCATAGGAGGTGATTATAAGCTTTTTTATTTTATCGGTGCCAAACATTTAGATCAAGAAGGGGTTGTCCTAGTAGTAGACAACCCCTTTAAAAAAAGTGTTGAAAGCGGTGTAAAATAGCAAAAAGTTATAAAACAGCATTCAGCAATTTTTGCAACTATTTTTTGCAACAGAAAAAAAAAAGATCCATATTTCTTTTTGAGCGATGGGAGATGGACAACCAATATGGCCACCCCTACTGCTCTTGACGGAGTTGTTAGGGTGTGTGCACACATTCAGTATCTGAAACAGAAAAATCTGCTGAAAATACTAGTGTTGGTAGGAAAATCTGTTTTTTGATGCATTTTTTCCATATTCATTTGAATGGGTGAAAAACTCTGCAAAAACGCTGAAAGAATTGACATGCTACAGATATGAACCTGCTTCAAATATGCAAGGAAAAAAATAATTCACATTGCTGGTATAGTAAAATGTTTTGTTTTTTCGATACAAAAGGCAACATGTGATCATACCAAAGCCCAGAATAGAAAATATGCATGTATATGCTGTGAGACCTTCATCTCTAAAGTGTGGCAAAATAACTGAACAAATTAGCAGCACAGGGGTCTGGGAAAACAAAGTGGCAAGCAGTCATTGTAGCCATATCGGTCGTCAACCAGTTTCCCAAAAATATACCTGAAAAATAGCTGAATAGAAAACAGGAAAACTAAAGAATGAATAGAACACAACAAAGGAGATGGGATAGAAGAAGGAATTCCCATGGCAAACATTTCAAGGAACACGTCTCCCAAATGTTTAAATCCTGGTCTTGTCCTGAGAAAGTGAAATGGAAAGGTCATTGTAAGATGGTGTGTTATTAAGCATTCCTGCTCATTAGAAGCGTTCAATATGTCTTTTATGGGACAACCTTAGTATTGGCTCATAAACGTGATCCTTTAGTATTCAGTGAGCATCGCAGAGTCCCTGTAGTATCAGTGATGGCGATTTAACGGGTTGAGAGTGAAGGGAGGTTGTTCTCTTTTATTCACACAATATATTGTTACACTGGATCAATCGGGAAGAGTAAGATCTAAGGAGCCCCCTCCTTCCTTTCTTCTAGCCATGTAGTCTTCTTTTTTTTCTGCCATGTCCCAAGATAGTATTGTTGGGGTCTCATGGGCAGAGACATCCAATAATTACTGGAGTAGAGGGGCTGAGTATTCTTCATAGTGCTGTGTCCTTTTGGCTCCCAAATGTCTTTCTCAGCATGGTTAGATCTTCTGCCATTACAGACTATGGTTATGGTGAAACCTAATATAGAAACAAAATGAATATACACCCTGCTGTAAGTAAGTAAAAAGCAATAGTGCACATAAATAACATTGGGCACTTAGTAAACATTGTTTTTGATTTAAAAAAAAAGTGTAAAAGCCATCCTACCAGTGTCAAGGTGTACTCAGTCAGGACTGTCCTATCCTCCTAGTATTAAAACCTTACCATGTGTCCAAAATGACCTCAATGTGAATAAGGAAGGCTTAGGGGAGACCTCATAAACATGTATAAATACATCAGGGGGCAGTACAGAGATCTCTCCCATGACCTGTTTATACCAAGGATGGTGACAAAGACGAAGGGGCACACTATGCGTCTGGAGGAAAGGAGGTTCCTGCACCAGCATAGAAGGGGATTCTTTACGGTCAGAGCCGTGAGACTCTGGAACTCTCTGGGAGAGGAAGTGGTGATGTCCAACTCACTTAATGAGTTCAAGAGAGGCCTGGACGCCTTTCTTGAGAACAATAAAATTACATCTTATGCTTAGTGATAGTTAATTAATCCAGGGATTTAATCTGACTGCCAGATTGGAGTCGGGAAGTGAATTTTTCCTCAATGATGTAAATTGGCCTATACCGCATGGGTTTTTTTTGCCTTCCCCTGGATAAACGCTGCGGAATAGCTGCAGTGCACAAGAAATAGGCTGAACTGGATGGACGCTTGTCTTTTTTCGGCCTTATAAACTATGTAACTATGTAACTATGTAAGGACCAAGCAGGCCAGCAGAGTATATGTTAATTTAATTCAGGGATGCACATCTCCAGTCCACAAAGGCCCACCAATAGGTCCTGTTTTCAGGATTTCCTTAGCATTGCACAAGGTGTTGGAATTATCACCTGAGCATTATTAAGGAAATCCTGAAAACATGCACAGTTGGTGGCCCTTGAGGACTGAAGTTGTGCACCCCTGATTTAGTTCCTATCTTAGGTTCTGTCAGTTTATTGGCCAGTATGAACATGCTCCTACACATTGCATGTATACCAACTTATACTCCAGTTCATTTCTTTCAGTTTTGCTTATGGTTATGGTAAGAAGTAGTGTTGAGCGAACATGCTCGACACTGCTCGGTACTCGCCCGAGCATCACGCTACTCAGGATGTTCGGCGAGCACCGATCATTTCCGGGTTACTCGGGCGGGAGCTCGTGTCTCCGCCCTGCATGTTTGGCGCTCTTTGCAGAGCCAATGAACATGCAGGGATTGCCAGCCAGTCACTGTAATGCCGCAGCCATGTTGTTTGTGGGCATTACAGTGATTGGCTGGCCGCACAGCGTCACCTCGAGTATTTAAAACGGCGCGCCGCCATCTTGGACACAGTCGCTCCGGATCAGACAGTGTAGGGACAGCACTGCTGATTTAGGGAGAGATATATCCTGCAAAATAGTTAGTGTAGGGTCTGTAAAGGCTGCCAGATCAAACAAACAGTCCTTCTCAGGACTAATATCCATCCCAGGTATATCAGGCAGGCAGGCAGGCAGGCTGTATAGGAGACGCAGTGGTTATACCAGCAAACGCTGCATTACAGTCCTGTGTGCTGCTCCTGTTGCTGAAATTGCTGGACTTAGCTCCAGGTCCCGGGGGCCAGGAAAAATCCTTTTTTTTTAATCTAAATCCTCTTTTTTTTTCCCTCCTTCACAATGTACAAATACCCATCTTATTAACCTTTTGGTGCCCCCCCCCCCTCCCAAAAAAAAAAAGTGTGCCTCTGATTTTTCAGACACAAATATATCTGTTGAAAATAGTCTGGTGTAGGCCAGAGAAATAGAAGTGTGGTTTTGCAGTTCTATGGGCCATTTGTATCTAAAAAAAACAGTTTGAGTGTGTCGCTCACTGTTCAGCCGCAAATATATATATATATATTTTAAAAAGCCTGGTATACACCAGTAAATTATTACTGTGGTTTTGATGTTCCACGGTAAAACATCTCTATTATCCTGTTTTTGGCATTTTTTGCTGTATAAAAATAATAAGTGTCTCCCTGATTTTTCAGACACAAATATATCTGTTGAAAATAGTCTGGTGTAGGCCAGAGAGACAGAAGTGTGCTTTTGCTGTTCCACGGTAAAAAATCTCTATTATCCTACTTTTTGCATTTTTTGCTGTAAAAAAAAAAAATAGTGTCTCCCTGATTTTTAAGACACAAATATATCTGTTGAAAATAGTCTGGTGTAGGCCCGAGAAATACAAGTGTGGTTTTGCAGTTCCACGGTACAAACCTCTGTATTATCCACTTTTGGGCCATTTGTATCTAAAAAAAACAGTTTGAGTGTGTCGCTCACTGTTCAGCCGCAAATATATATATATTTTAAAAAGCCTGGTATACACCAGTAAATTATTACTGTGGTTTTGATGTTCCACGGTAAAACATCTCTATTATCCTGTTTTGGCATTTTTTGCTGTATAAAAATAATAATAGTGTCTCCCTGATTTTTCAGACACAAATATATCTGTTGAAAATAGTCTGGTGTAGGCCAGAGAGACAGAAGTGTGCTTTTGCTGTTCCACGGTAAAAAATCTCTATTATCCTGCTTTTTGCATTTTTTGCTGTAAAAAAAAAAAAATAGTGTCTCCCTGATTTTTCAGACACAAATATATCTGTTGAAAATAGTCTGGTGTAGGCCCGAGAAATACAAGTGTGGTTTTGCAGTTCCACGGTACAAACCTCTGTATTATCCACTTTTGGGCCATTTGTATCTAAAAAAAACAGTTTGAGTGTGTCGCTCACTGTTCAGCCGCAAATATATATATATTTTAAAAAGCCTGGTATACACCAGTAAATTATTACTGTGGTTTTGATGTTCCACGGTAAAACATCTCTATTATCCTGTTTTTGGCATTTTTTGCTGTATAAAAATAATAATAGTGTCTCCCTGATTTTTCAGACACAAATATATCTGTTGAAAATAGTCTGGTGTAGGCCCGAGAAATACAAGTGTGGTTTTGCAGTTCCACGGTACAAACCCCTGTATTATCCACTTTTGGGCCATTTGTATCTAAAAAAAACAGTTTGAGTATGTCGCTCACTGTTCAGCCGCAAATATATATATATTTTAAAAAGCCTGGTATACACCAGTAAATTATAACTGTGGTTTTGCTGTTCCACAGTAAAAATCTCTATTATTCAGGTTTTGGTAGTTTTTTCCGTAAAGAAAAACAGTAGTGTCTCCTGACTGTTGTGACACAAAAATATATCTGTTGAAAATAGTCTTGTGTAGGCCCGACATCCCAGTGTAGTTTCGCAGTTCCACGGGTCAAATCGCTGTACTATCCAGTTTTGGGCCTTTGGTATCTAAAAAAAAAGCAGTTTGAGTGTGTCGCTCACTGTTCAGCCGCAAATATCTCTATTTAAAAAACTGTGGTATACCCCAGTAAACAATAACTGTGGTTTTCCTCTTCCACGGTTCTAATCTACTCTTTATTACCCTTTTTCCATTGATAGTGCAAGTGTAAGCTATTTTACTTCATTTACTATGGGCAAGGCGCGTGGCAAGGGACGTGGAAGTGGACGTTCTGGTGATGGTTCGTGCAGAGGACGGGGCCGTGGCCAAGGTGAAAATGTGCCACAACCAACAGCCACATCTTCTCGCTCCCACTTCTTGACCGAATTACTAGGGAAGCACAGAACAACACCAGTATTGAGAACTGATCAGTGTGAACAGGTTATTAATTGGATAGCAGACAATACTTCCAGTTACCTGGGCACCACCACCTCCGGTCTGTCTTCCACACGGTCAACTCTTAGTAGCCGTGAGTCTCGACCGCATACTCCTCCTCACCCTGATGCTCCTTCCTCCCACCATGCCGAGTGTCGTCAGACAGCAAGTGATCCCACACTTGGACACTCTGAAGAGCTGTTCACTGGTCCATTTCCATATTTGGGCCCCTCGCCTGATACGCTTGAAGTGGTGGAAGAGGAGATCCCATGTTGCGATGCCCAAATATTTGAACAGCCACGGCCACAGGAAGTCGACGTTGGCAATCTGTCACAAGAGGTGGACGATGACGAGACACAATTGATAGGAAGTGAGGTGGTGGATGATCTAGTAGCTGACCCAACGTGGAAGGAGGACACGCAGAGTGAGGCCAGCAGCACACAGGGGGAGGGAGGCAGAGTACCCCAACAGGCAGGAAGAAGCAGTGTGGTGGCCGCAGACAGAAGGCAGGCAACCGTTCCCCGTAACACCAACACGAGGGACGTTGCCAGTACAAGCAGTAGGTCTTCCAGAGTCTGGAATTTTTTTAAAGACTCTGCTGATAACCCCAAAAAGGCCATATGTTCCACCTGCCATGCCAGCATCAGCAGGGGTGACAAAACTACCAGCCTGACCACCACCAGCATGATCAGGCACATGGCAGCAAAGCACCCGACTTTGTGGGGCGAAACCCAGGGTCCACGACCAGTGTCAGCGGGTGTCACCACTGCTTCTTCCACTGTTGTGCGTGCAATAGAACCCCCTGTTGTGTGTGCAAGGCAATCCCCTGTCCATACTGCATGCAAAGATGCCTCCTCCTCTCAGTCTTCACTTGTTATGGCAGTTTCTCAAGAAACAGCATCAACGTCCACGTCCACGTCCCACCGCAGCGTTCAATTGTCCATATCCCAGACCTTTGAACGAAAGCGGAAATTCGCAGCAAACGCCCCACAGGCCACAGTTCTAAATTCGCACATTTCACGACTGCTTGCATTGGAAATGCTGCCTTTTAGGCTGGTGGAGACGGAATCCTTCCGCAATCTTATGGCGGTGGCCGTCCCTCGGTACTCAGTCCCCAGCCGACACTATTTTGCCCGGTGTGCCATCCCCGCACTACACAAGCACGTGTCCCAAAGCATCTGCCGTGCCCTCAACAACGCAGTTACTGGGAGAGTCCACCTGACAACGGACACGTGGACAAGTGCTTGTGGCCAGGGACGGTACATCTCTCTGACGGCACACTGGGTAAACATAGTGGAAGCCGGGACCCAGTCGGACCTTGGGACGGAACACATCCTCCCCACACCGAGGATTGCGGGCCCTATGTCAGTCAGAGTTGCCCCCACAGTGTACAGCTCCTGCGCATCCTCCTCCTCCTCCTCCTCCTCATGTTCAGCCTCCATCTCAGATATCACCACATCAGTTACAAGCTGGAAGCATTGCAGTACTGCCTCCGCCAAGCGGCAACAGGCTGTGCTGAAACTCATAAGCTTAGGTGATAAACCTCAAACTGCTTGTGAGTTGTGGACAGCTGTGAAAGAGCAGGCAGATCTGTGGCTGAGACCGCTGAACCTACATCCCGGCATGGTTGTGTGTGACAATGGCCGTAACCTGGTGGCGGCTCTGAGGCAAGGTGAGATCACACACGTACCATGCCTGGCTCATGTGCTTAACCTCGTGGTTCAGTGGTTTCTTAAATCGTACCCCGAGTTGCCAGATCTGCTCGTGAAAGTACGCCACCTGTCAGCTCATTTTCGCAAGTCGGCTACAGCTTCCGCCGCCCTTGCTGTGTTGCAGCAGCGTTTGCAGCTTCCGGCACACCGACTGGTGTGTGATGTCCCCACACGTTGGAACTCTACCCTCCACATGTTGCAAAGGATTTGTGAGCAGAAGAGAGCAGTTGTGGAGTACCAGCTGCAACAAGGCCGTCGATATTCAGGTCAGACTCCACACATAAGACCTCAGGAGTGGACCTGGATGTCTGACATATGTACCATCCTGACAAACTTTGAGGAGGCCACCAAGATGGTGAGTGGCGATGACGCCATCATTAGTGTCAGCATCCCACTTGTCTGTCTTTTGCAATGCTCTCTGCAGAGAATTAAAGAGGAGGCATTGCAGCCAGAGTATGATGAGATGGATCAAGAAGCCGTAGCGGGCGGTTACACACAGCCCAGCCTCATCTCATCCCAACATGCATTGGGGGGACAATGAGGGAGAGGAGGAGGAGGAGGAGGAAGAACAGGAGCTGCTATCATGCATTGTAGACGGTAGTACCTGTACAAGTGTCATACCATCGGTTCAGCGTGGGTGGCCTGAGGATAGGGGGGAGGAGGAAGAGGAGGAGGAGGAGAGCATGGTCAGTCGTCATCTTGGTGAGGACACGGAAATCTTGCCCGTTACCAGTCTGGCACGCATGGCTGACTTTATGTTACGCTGCCTTAACCGTGACCCTCGCGTTGTCAAAATGTTGGGTGACAGTCATTACTGGTTGGTGACACTTGTAGACCCCCGCTACAAGGAGAACTTTCACTCTCTTATTCCTGAGGTGGAGAGGTCTACAAAAATGGGGCAATACCAGAAGGCCCTTGCTGCAGAACTCTTAAAAAAATTCCCATCTGAACACGCTAGCAGCAGAGGTCACAGTTCGTTGCCCAACCAAGGCGTACAGGCGAGAGAGATGCAACTCCAATCCAGCAGAGGCAGGGGAACACTGTCAACGTTCTGGGACAGTTTTCTGACACCCGCCCAGCTTACAGGCCCTGAGGCGCGGGGTACTCTCACAAGGAGTGGAAAGTTTCAAAAGATGGTGAGGGAGTACCTTGCCGATCGTACCAGCGTCCTCCGTGATTCCTCTGTGCCTTTTAATTATTGGGTATCCAAGCTGGACACTTGGAATGAACTCGCTCTGTACGCCTTGGAGGTCCTGGCCTGCCCTGCCGCTAGCGTGTTATCGGAGCGTGTTTTTAGTGCCGCTGGGGGAATTATAACTGATAAGCGCACTCGCCTGTCAACTGACAATGCTGACAAGCTGACCCTTATCAAAATGAACAAGGGCTGGATTGGGCCAGACTTCTCATCACCACCAAATGACAGCAGAGTAACATAAAGTCAAATCCACTGTGTTATTTCGAGAGGTGTATTCACATGCACCGCTTCACACCCACACATGGGTATACGCTTCCTCGTTTCGGCTGTTTAATCTTCTTCTCCTTATCCTCAGCCTCCACCACCACTATACCACCAGGGTGCCAGCATTGCAAGTTCCTCCGTCCTAATTTTTTGCAGCTTTTTCTGGGAAAGCATAAGCAAATACCATGGGACACCCACTCCCCAATAATGGGACTTGTGTTTGTAATATGCTGTACTGCATGGCTCTTGTAAGGGGCATTGCAAGTTGCTCCGTTCTAATTTTTGGCAGCTTTTGCTGGGAAAGCATAAGCAAATACTATGGGAGACCCACTCCCCAATAATGGAACTTATGTTTGTAATATGCTGTACTGCATGGCTCTTGTAAGGGGCATTGTAAGTTGCTCCATCCTAATTTTTGGCAGCTTTTGCTGGGTAAGCATAAGCTAATACTATGGGAGACCCACTCCCCAATAATGGGACTTATGTTTGTAATATGCTGTACTGCATGGCTCTTGTAAGGGGCATTGCAAGTTGCTCCGTCCTAATTTTTGGCAGCTTTTGCTGGGAAAGCATAAGCAAATACTATGGGAGACCCACTCCCCAATAATGGGACTTATGTTTGTAATATGCTGTACTGCATGGCTCTTGTAAGGGGCATTGCAAGTTGCTCCATCCTTATTTTTGGCAGCTTTTGCTTGCAAGGCATAAGCAAATACTATGGGACACCCACTCCCCAATAATGGGACTTATGTTTGTAATATGCTGCACTGCATGTGACGCGCCCCCTGGGCCGTGTGTACACGTGTGTGGGATACCCGGTGCCGGGTCTCTGGGGTCTGTAGTCTCCGTGGCGGTGACCCGGTCCCGTGGCTCAGGCTGGTCAAACCAGTGGCAATCTTTCTTAGGTTTTGAGGTTAATTGTCCGACTGCGCCACCCGTGGATTGCGGTCAGGGAGTACCACCGCTGCGAGGCAGACCGCTGAGGCTGGTGTTGTGTGCCAGTATAAAATGGGATAACTCCCCTGCGGAGGAGTATAGCCTCAGGGCAGTGAGTGTGGATGATGGGGGTGATGGTGCACGAGCGCAGCAGGAATGACTCAGAGTCTTTGCAGTGCAGTTCAGGGTCTTTACTGATGATTATAAGGTAGACCCTCCCGGGAGTACTGGCTAGCATAAGAGGCCTGGTCAGTCTGTGAGCAAGCAGGAGTTCCCCTGGCCAGGTGGAGTTGTAGGCCTCCCCGTCTGTCTGCACTCTTCCTGGCTACCTTGCTGTAAGCGGGTAGAAGTAGCCCACGTCCCTGAGTGTACCGTGTAGTGCTCACCTGTATGGCTGGTGACTTGGGGCCTTCTGTTAGCCTCCGCTCCACGACGGCGGTGCTGGTCCCTTGCTTGTGACTGAGCCTCCGGGCTTCTATGGCCAGAGGACCTGAAATCCCCTGCCGGCTGGTTTCTGCTGCTGGATATATAAGTCCTCACAGCTTCGGACTCCTGTGTCCAGTTCCTATTGTCTTCTGCCAGGGCGAGCTCTGCTCAGCTTCCAGCCCCTCGTCTTTAGCTCCTAGCTCCTACAGAGCTCCTTGCTGTTACTTTCCCTTGCTTTCACTCTGACTCTGACTGTTCTCTGTTCTCTGACTCACTCAACCCCACCCCAGATCCAGTTTATAAGGGCAGAATTCTCCCCTCCCAGGACTGGGGCAGGAGGATGTTGCATGTTTAAGGGATCCTGACCAGGAAACCTCCCACTTGCTCTCCGACGTAATCTCTATTACTGTGGTGACCAGACCCCTGGGGTGCCACACATGGCTCTTGTAAGGGGCATTGCAGTACCTCATATTTTTTGGAAAGCATTCCATTCACTGCTTAGGCCAACAGTGCACAGGAGACCCAGTTGCTATAAATGGAAAAAAAGGTTTAGTTAACGCCCTCTGACCTCCATGTCATTTCCAAGGGGCATTGGAGTGCCTCGAAATTTTTGGTAGGCATTACACTCACTGTATGCCCTATAACTGTGTAGCCGAACCGCTCCTTTTGTTACTGAAACATATTCTACAAGACATATCTGGTTGACTGGCCTGATATTGATGTGAATGGTCCCTGTTCCTCCTGCTCTTTCTCCTTTGCCACTACCTCATCCATCATTTATCACCTGAAGCTTTGTTTTAACGGGAGTCATAGAACTTGGATAGTAGCAGGAAAACATCCAGCAATCCTCGGAGGAGGTAGGATATGCGCCAAAACGCTGACCTCCTCAGGCCTAGCCGCTACTACATACATGCGCTTGCATTACAACAAAACAAAGCAGATGCTAACTTCTATCATCCTCATCATGCTCCTCACCTTGGCACTCTCAACTCCCCTGATGGAGAAGCCAGGGCCCACCGGAGGAGTCTGATAGTCCGGTGGGCTCGGCCAATGCTGCCCTAAAGCAGGCCAGGCTAAGAAAAGTGTGGGAAAGGTTACCGGTACAAATAGGGGTGGCTGGGGACCGAGTATGGACACCCGGCCACTCCCTGGAGGCTGGGGAGCAAGCGGGGACACCCGGCCACCAGGCGGCTGGGGACTGAGTATGGATACCAGGCCGCCGACACAGCCATGGCGTGGTGGCCAGATTCCGCCTCCACATGCCTAAAAGGCCCAATTTAAAGTGCAAGCAAGCAAGCAGTATGGTATTGCAGCCTGGGGGTGGGTGGGTGGCAGGCTGCATACTTGCGCTTGCATTGCAAGGAATGGGAGAGGTACAATTGAACACTGCCCTGGGACAAGGACTTGAATGGGGATAGTTGCAAGTCTGCAACGACAGGTGCAAGGTGGGAGGCATCTTCGCATGTACCATGAACAGGGGTTTGGCATGCACACACTACAGCGGAATAGGCTCTCCTTCCCACTAAATGCACTGGGGAGGGCACAGGTAATGTTTTGGTATACGCGCTTAATCTTATGTATAAGGCACACCAGGACAAAGAGGGGCGGCTGGGGACTGAGTATGGATACCTTGCTGCCGAAGCAGCCATGAGGTAGTGGCCAGCTTCGGCCTCCTCTAAACTAAAAGGCCCCATTTCAAGTGCAAGCTAGCAGTATGAATTGCAGTCTGGGGGTGGGTGGGTGGCAGGCTGCACACTTACACTTGCATTAAAAGAAAACATAGCAGATGCTAACTTTTGTCATCATCATCATGCTCCTCACCTTGGCACTCTCAACTCCACCGATGGAGAAGTCAGGGCCCACCGGAGGAGTCTGGTTCTCTGGTGGGCTCGTCCAATGCTGCCTAAAGCAGTCCGGGCTAAGAAAAGTGTGTGGGGGGATGTTCCAAGGAGAAATGGGGGCGGCTGGGGACCGTTTATGGACACCCGACTGCCCCCAGGCGGCTGGGGACCATGTGGACACCCGGCCGCTGGGCGGCTGGGGACTGAGTATGGATTCCAGGCCGCCAACACAACCATGACGTGGTGGCCAGATTCCGCCTCCACATGCCTAAAAGGCCCAATTTCAAGTTCAAGCAAGCAAGCAGTATGGTATTGCAGCCTGGGGGTGGGAGGGTGGCAGGCTGCATACTTGCGCTCGTATTGCAAGGAATGGGGGAGGTACAATTGAACACTGCCCTGGGACTAGAACTTGCATGGGGATAGTTGCAAGTCTGCATCTTCTGATGCGGCAAGGATCACTTATGTTGGGCACACTTTTAGACAGTGACCTGGGAGTCAGAGATGCTTCCAGGGGTCTTCCCCATGCTGTTCCCATGTCTCTTCAGCACTTTATGCATGTGTCACACAGCACATGGCCAGATAAGGTTGTAAAATGTTAAAATGACATTTCCCGGTGAATGCATTTGTCATAGTTGAAAGCAATACAAAAGTGCAAAAACGCATAAAAAATGCTACTTGTGAACATAGCCGAAGGTGTGGAGGAGTATTTTTGTTTTTGGTTATTTATTTTAACTTATACACAAGTCTTTTCCCTGGAAAGGATGTTCCTTAACATATTTCACAGGAAAAAAGTTTCACTTTCGTTTTATTGTGAGCCTGTAAAAGTGGCTTAATACCTCTGACCACGTTGTTGACAGCAGTGACCTGGGGGTCAGAAATGCTTCCTGGGGCGATCCCCATGCTGTCCCCATGTCATTTGAGCACTGTCACTATCGTTTTGGGCACTTGTTAGGCTTTTAAAAGACTGCCGGGGGTGCCACCGCAAAAATGCTCGAGTCTCCCATAGACTAACATTGGGCTCGTTGCTCGGGTCGAGCACCCGAGTATCACGGCGAGCTCGGCCCGAGCTTCGAGCACCCGAGCATTTTAGTGCTCGCTCAACACTAGTAAGAAGCATTGTCTTTTCACCTGGACCTAACAGATACAATCTTCTGACACGTTTCCATGCTAGATCAGAAGTTTCATTTTTGGAACCATAAAGGGAATCTGCCAGGAGTTTTTTGCTATTTCATCTGAGAACAGCATAATATAAGGCAAGAAAGCCATATAAAAAGGTCATTGTGAAGGGAGCAGGGACAGCTGTGACATCACCTATTGTGATTAGTGGATTCTGTGTTATCAGTTATTGTTGAAAGTGTTACCTGTCATTCTAATTCTGCCTCTGATTACATGCTGTACATGCTTCCTGAAAGGACAGGAAGTATGAGTCTAAAAAAACCTCAGTGTCCAGTGTGAAAATTGCCAAATTGCTACATTTGTTTTTATAATAGGGATAGTAATATGAAAAAAAACATTGCAAATTTTTTGTTAAACCTGATTTAAACAATAGGGCATTTTTCAATGATAGCTTTCCTTTAAAAGAGGGATGGACAAGCTTTTTTCTGCCAAGGGCCATTTGGATATCTATACCATCATTCACAGGCCGCACAAAATTATCAACTTAATAATTAGCCTTCTATATTTGGTCAAAGATGTAATTAAGTTACCTCTAATGTGTTGGCTGGAACTTCTTCTCTTTGGTGAGATGTATGATGTCAGGTGGTATTGATGATATTGCTGCTCCCAACTGCTTTTCCAGGTTTGCATTTATCTTGATCACAGTTGACTTTTTGCAATGATAACTTTTGAATAGAACTGCTGTCAGCAGTAAGTTGTTCCGAACACCGATGTATATTACACTGTAGTTCTACTCACAGTGGGAAATTCATCACTGCTCATCTAGCGTTTATAGATCTCAAGCAGTGGGAGGTCTGCAGTATACATAACATAGGAGATGCCGAGACTGCTGTGTATACATCACATAGGAGACACAGAAATTGTTGTATATACATCACATAGGAGACACCGAGACTGCATATGTACATCACATAGAAGACACAGACTGCTGTATACATCACAAAGAATACAGTGAGTTAGCTTTATAAACATCCATGTATATAAATCCATATCCAGTATCTCACATCCATACATGTGAGATACTGAAACTGCTGTATGTACATCACATAGGAGACACTGAGACTGCTGTATGTATCATATAGAAGACACTGAGACTGTTGTATGCATCACACATAAGACAGTGAGACTGCTGTATACATCACATAGGAGACAACAGAACTGTGTCCCAGGGAATCTGCCCGGGGGCCAGAGGAAATGACTTTGAAAGGTTGAAAACCAAATACAACAAGAGACATATATCACTAATGTGTCTTAGATTGCCAAATAAAACACAACTCCTTAAATACTATTCAAATATTTCACTAAACCTCCTCTTGGTTTGAGCAAGTATCTCTAGGAGACTAACTGAATTTCCAGTCAAATAAATGACAAAGTTCATTATTTAGCTTTATAGAACACATGAAAACACATTTACCGTGTTTAAAAAAGTAGTTAATGTCCAAGCAAAAGAGTTTTTACTAAAATAGCAATTAATAAGAATAATGGACTGAAATATTAAATACAACAGCTCATTGTTCAGAGCAAGCACTGTATAATTAACAAGATTCGGGAGCGCAATGTAATCTATCAGGCTCAAGGAAGAGCGTACTGAATTATCATGGACCAAGTGCATTGTGGGGGCTCAGCAGAATAGAAGGATCAGACGATCAGACAGTATTTGTTGTGCTCCACAGAAAAGTGCTTACTGTGTATAAAAATAAACCATCTTTTATTTAAGGTATTGCACTAGAGATTGGCATTCTGCTGCTTTCCTGATTCAGCATTTCAAGGTACAGTCGTATCGATCAGTGGAAGGGATTCAAAACCAAGGACATTCGCTCACAAAGATGTGCAATACTGTCTTTTAGAAACAAAGTACCCTACAAGTTCATCTACTCACAAACCTGCAAATAAGCATCTGTTAGAGGAGCTGTCCATCATAGGACAAATCTCAGTAACAGGCAGGTTATGTTTTAAAATAACAAAGGGAATCTGTCAGCAGGATTTCACCCAGAAATTATTTACCGTATATGTGTATGCAGCTCTTTCAAAGACAAGTCTAGCAATACGTTTACATGGCCAGTCTGTCCCTCTGCTTCTGAGAATCAGCGTTTGAATTGATATGCAAATGAGATCGTTCATCTGAAGCCTCTGTCACTCCAACTCTATTCCTCATCCTCCTGCTTGACTGACAACTTCTATGCTGTGTGACTTCAGGCAAACGAGTCATCAGTCAAAAAGGAAAAGGTGGCACTGAGTGAGAGATAGAGCTGGAGTGACAGAGGAGTCACATCAACAAATAGCCCTTCAGCCTCATCTGCATATAAATTCAAACGCTGATTTCTCAATAAGAGGAAAGGACTGGCCATGTAAAGGTATTGTTCGACTTGTCTCTGAAAGAGCTGCGTGTGCATATAAATAGTGGTGTAGTGTGAAATTCTACTGCCAGATTCATTTTAAAGGGTTTGTTCACTGCTAAATATAGGCACATATCAGCAATAAAATAAAAAGCACATATCTAGACATATCTTGGTTTCAGCTTCCAGGTGGGGATTCACTCTCCTGACTCTTCCAGATCAGATGAAACAGTTGAAGTGCTCACCTGATGCCCCCCACCAAAAGGGGAAGACAGAAGACCAGCTGCAGAAATCACATGCCACCCGTGACCTCCTCCCCCCCCCCCCCCCCATCAAAAGAAGAAGATAGGAGACCAGCAGGGGACACTGACAGCAATAAAGAAGGGAGTTGGGGTAGGTGAATATTTTTTAAACTATTTTTATTTTAGTACTGCTATGGGCCAATTTTTTTAAAGTTTTTTATTAGTAGTAGATAACTCCTTTAATTACCACATCACCTATCTGCTGATCCACTAGTCCTTGATTACAGGGTTGCAGTGGTAAATTCCCATCTCCCTCACATGACTGGCATAGCCAATTACTGAATTCAGTGGTCTCATCTTCACTGGAACTACATGCTTTCCATTGCAAAAGTCAGAGGACTGAGAAGAAATGAACAGTACAGAGAACTTCAATTCCATCCAGGGTAGGATGCAGGGGTGTGACGGTCGTGGTCACAGAAAGTGCGACTGTGAACTGGCCTGGATCCTATCTGGAGGCGCAGAGATCCACAGGATGAGGCACAGAGACCCACCAGCCAATCAGGGGCTGGCAGCTGCCATCAGTATTCCCTTCAAGAATGGCAAGGGGCAGTGATATAATGCATTGCCCGTGGTGAGTATGCCGAAGTCAGCTGCCGGCAAGTCATAGGAACAAAGGAAGATAAGGAAAAATGTTTATTCTTTTTAAAATGTGTTGGAAAAGAACTGCAGAACAAAGGACATTTTTACAAGAAGGGGCCAAAATGGGGGACATTATTTCAGAAAGGGGCCAGGATGGGGGACATAATAACAGGAAGAGGACCAGGATAGAGAATCTTTTTGCAGAAAGAGGCCAGAATGGAGGACATTATTACAGGAAGGGGTACTGAATGGGGAACATAATAATAGTGTTATGACTGCCCCCAAACACTCACACAGGGATGAAAAAAACAAGGGGAGATGTTAAAGCTGCACAGTACAGGTTCGTATACAGACTAGGCAACTCCCTAACCTGATCTTTATTTGTCCCTGCATGACCACAGAGGTTGGCATCCTAAAATTACACAATGGCGCCCCCACTCAACATCCGCTGACTTTGAGTGTTCTTAACTGCACCCTCAACTATACACAGAGTGTAACCCAAAACCACAACAACAGAATGGAGTGCACACAGACAGAGGGTGAGAAACAGGGCTAGAGAGTAGAGACATGTTCGTACAGTCATATATGAAAGATTGAAGGAAAAGAAAGGAACCCAAAGAGACCTTTGGTATATGTGGAAACCTCCAGACCCTGAATGTAACAAAATGGGAAAAGAGCTGAGAAGGGGACTATGCAAACAAACTGCAAGAGAAGCAATAGAGAAAACCTCAGCTAGATAATCCTACACTGGGGGGCTAGGACTCCAAAATCCATCTAACTTGTAATATAGCCAGCAAAGACTGCATGAGCTAGAAGAGTATAAATAGCCCTTCCTAAGGTGTGATAGGACAAACCAAAACGAGGATGTGAAAACATCTGCATAGAAGCAACACAGCAAAGCAAAGACAAAAGCATCATCAGCAGTTGGACAGATACAACACAGGCTTTGGTCTAACAGAGCGAGAAACCAAACCACACTCAGAGATCACCGGATCGAGTCCCGGAGCCGAGCCGTGACGTGACAAATAGAAATGGGATAGGGAAAATTATACTGAGGGGCCCAGGATATGGGACATTTTTACAGGAAAGGGCCCAAGATGAGCAACTTTATTACAGAAAGTGGCCCAGGATAGGGAACATTATTACAGAAAGGGGTACAGGAAGGTGGACCTTATTAAATAAAGGGGCTTAGGATGGGGAACATTATTACAGGAAGGGTCCAGGATGGGGACATTAATACAGAAAGGGTAGCAGGATGGTGACATTATTACAAAAACGGGCAAGGATGGGGAACATTATGACAGGAAGGGACCAGGATAGGGACATTATTACAGGAAGTGGCCAGGATGAGCAACATCTGTCACGGGTGTGTCGGAGGTAACAGACAGTAGCCCTGCAGTGGCCTGTAGGAGATCTCCACGTTTGGCATTACAGACAGCTTCCTAGATAGGAGGTTGTCTTTAGGACCCAGCGACTACCTCCCTTTGGCCTGGGTGTATATATACCTGGTCTCTCTAGGTGGGCATCGCCGGTTATACTCATTCCTTCTTGGAGCTTGGCTGAAGTAGCACCACATCCTCTTTGGAGTCTTGAGGCCGTGTGCCCTGTTGGAGTTTCTTCTAAAGCTAAGTTGTAATTCCCCTGTGTTGTCTTCCTCTTTTGTCTTTAGAGTGCTAGCGGAGGTTGACTAGTGCTCATCTCCTTCCACACCCAGTTGTAGCCTACGCCAGGGATAGTAGAGCGACAGCTGCGGTGGCTGTATAGGGACTGTAGGGGAAGACAGGGTGACGCTAGTCCAGTTTAGGAGGTCACCACTTCCCCTTTCCGTAGTGTTTGGGCTCCCTTTACCTTTCCCCCCTGTATTGCATTCACACCTGGGGTGACAACATCATTACATGGGGGCCAACATTTATGTATTTATAGGATACATACATCTGACCAACATGCTGGTGGGGCCAAGTTCAAAGTTTGCATGGGGGCCCATTGGACTATAGTTACACCACTGGCAGGATGGATTCGACTGGGTTAGTAGACTTCAAACCAGACTAGTAGTGCTTTATATACAGAATGTATATATGTTAAGCGACACTATGTAATATGATTTTGCAGAAACATGAATATCCAAATCATTATTTTAATGTAGGAATAATGCTCTGAAACATAACTCTGATAGTTTTAAAGCGTTGGGGTACCTGACCATTTTCATTTAAAAAATATCAATGAGCTTGTTGAGTTGTGAGTTTTATAGGAAATTATTTCTCCATCAGTAGCTAAACTACAGTCACAGTTGGACTATTTATGAGAGGTGTTGTCCAGATTTCTGTACCTGTAAAAATGCTATTATTCTCTCTAGTCCTTTTAGAGAGTGGCACATTAGCCATTCCACTGCCAGGGGTTTCTGTGCTTTTTCCTTTTGTTAAATACTTTAGATATACAGTTGTAGGCAAAAGTTTTGAGACTGAGACACATTTTACTTTCCACAAAGTTTGCTTCTTTAGTGTTTTTAGATCTTTTTGTCAAATGTGTCTATGGTTACTAAAGTACAATTACAGGCATTTCAGAAGCTTTTAAACTTTTATTGACAAAGTAAATGAAAAAACTCAATATTTAAAGCGTTTGTTGACTCCTATTTATCAAAACTTCTGCTGTTCACCCAGGCATGCTGGATATCAGTTTCTGGGACAAATCCTCACTGATGACAGCCCATGCTTACCTAATCAGAGCTTGGAGTTTATCACAATTTATGTGATTTTTGTTTGTCAATCCACTCTTTGAGGATTGATCACAGGTAGTGATGAGCGAGCACTAAAATGCTTGGATACTCGTTAATCAGGTCGAGTACATCGTAATGCTTGGGTGCTTAACCCGAGTAACGAGCCGAATGTAAGTCAATAGGAAATCCGAGCATTTTTACGTCGCACCCTTTCCCCCCGGAGGTCTGGAGGGGACCAAAAAATTGGTCAAATTAATGGAAACAGTGCTCAAATGACATGGGAACAGCATGGAGAAAACCCCTGGAAGCATCTCTGAATCCCAGGTCACTGCTGTGAACAATGTTGTCAGAGTATTACGCCATTTTACGGACTAACAATAAAACACACAAAAACTAAACTAAAATCGATTTTCCTGGAAAGAATGTTAAAAATTATTTCCAGGGTAATGACTTGTATATAAGGCAAAATAAATAACCAAAAACAAAAATGCTCCTTCACACCTTGGGCTATGTTCACACTTAGTGTTTTTGATGCATTTTTGCACTTTTGCATTTCTTTCAACATTGAAAAATACATTCAACAGTAAATGTAATTTTAACATTTTACCACCTTATCTGGCCATGTGGTGTGTGAGACATGATCAGACACATCCTGTTTCATTTATGAAAGAGGGACTCTGAAAGTCACAAAGCCTATTTTTACAAGGGCCATCAGGCGGCCTTTACTATTGTTAAAGGGCCAGGAGTCGGCTCTCACTATTAATAGAGGGCCATCAGCCAGCTATGCTTTGCATAGCCATACAGTGGGTACGGAAAGTATTCAGACCCCTTTAAATTTTTCACTCTTTGTTTCATTGCAGCCATTTGGTAAATTCTAAAAAGTTCATTTTTTCTCATTAAAGTACACTCTGCACCCCATCTTGACTGAAAAAAACAGAAATGTAGACATTTTTGCAAATTTATTAAAAAAGAAAAACTGAAATATCACATGGTCATAAGTTTTCAGACCCTTTGCTCAGACACATGCTTTCCATTTCCTTGCGATCCTCTTTGAGATTGTTCTACTCCTTCATTGGAGTCCAGATGTGTTTAATTAAAATGATAGGACTTGATTTGGAAAGGTACACACCTGTCTATATAAGACGTCACAGCTCACAGTGCATGTCAGACCAAATGAGAATCATGAGCTCAAAGGAACTGCCTAAGGAAGTCAGAGACAGGCACAGATCTAGCCAAGGTTACAAAAGAATTTCTGCATTACTTAAGGTTCCTAAGAGCACAGTGGCCTCCATAATGCTTAAATGGAAAAAGTTTGAGACCACCAGAAGTCTTCCTAGACCTGGCCGTCCAGCCAAAACTGAGTAATCGTGGGAGAAGAGCCTTGGTGAGAGAGGTAAAGAAAAACCCCAAGATCACTGTGGCTGAGGTCCAAAGATGCAGTATGGAGATGGGAGAAATTTCCACAAAGTTAACTATCACTGCAGCCTTCCACCAGTCTGGCCTTTATGGTCCGATTGAAGCCTCTCCTCAGTGCAAGACATATGAAAGCCCGCATAGAGTTTTCTCAAAAACACATGAAGGCCCCCCAGACTACGAGAAATAATATTCTCTGGTCTGATGAGAAAAAAGATAGAACTTTTTGGTGATAATTCTAAGCGGTATGTGTGAAGAAAACCAGGCACTGCTCATCACATGCCCAATACAATCCCAACAGTGAAACATGGTGGTGTCAGGTGTTTTACAGCTGCAGGGACAGGACGACTGGTTGCAATTGAAGGAAACATTAATGAGGCCAAGTACAGAGATATCCTGGATGAAAACCTCTTCCAGAGTGCTCTGGACCTCAGACTTGGCTGAAGGTTCACCTTCCAACAAGACAATGACCCTAAGCACACAGCTAAAATAACAAAGGAGTGGCTTCAGAACAACTCTGTGACCATTCTTGACTGGCCCAGCAGGAGCCCTGACCTAAACCCCATTGAGCATCTCTGGAGAGACCTGAAAATGGCTGTCCACCAATGTGCACCATCCAAGCTGACGGAACTGGAGAGGATCTGCAAGGAAGAATGGCAGAGGATCCCCAAAACCAGGTGTGAAAAACTTGTTGCATCATTCCCAAGAAGACTCATGGCTATAATAGCTCAAAAGGGTGCTTCTACTCAATACTGAGCAAAGGGTCTGAATACTTATGACCATGTGATACTTCAGTTTTTCTTTTTTAATAAATTTGCAAAATTTTCTACATTTCTGTTTTTTTTTCAGTCAAGATGGGGTGCAGAGTGTACTTTAATGAGAAAAAAAATGAACTTTTTAGAATTTACCAAATGGCTGCAATGAAACAAAGAGTGAAAAATTTAAAGGAGTCTGAATACTTTACGCACCCACTGTATATTGCTATGTAATATACCGTATCCATCTGAGGTGGTCAAATTTTATTTTTCGTATATATTCTGTAAAGTTTGAAATTTGGATGTTCAGCAGGCGGCCCTCACAATTTATCGATGTCCAGCAGGCGGCCCTCACAATTTATAGAGTGCCAGCAGGCGGCCCTCGCAATTTATAGAGAGCCAGCAGGCGCCTTGGGGACAGATGAGACCAAGATAGAGCTTTTTGGTAACGCACATCATTCAACTGTGTACTGTAAATGTAATGTGGCTTACAAATAAAAGAACACAGTACTTCTAGTCAAATACGATGTAGGTTCAAAGATATTTAGGGGTTATTTTGCTGACTCTGGCAAAGGATGGTTTGACTGTGTGCAAGGCATCATGAAATATGAAGATTCCCAAAGGATTTCGGTTTGCAATGTAGTGTCATAAAGCTGGCTTTGCAACCTAGGACATGAGCAGGGCCAGCATTAGGGGCAGGCAGACTAGGCATCTGCCTAGGGCCCCCACTCTCCCAGGGGCCCCTGGCTCGCCGCCACCTGGCAGTGGGGTGCCGGTACACCACACGGCAGCTATGGGCCCGTGAGTCAGGGGGGTCCGACGTCACGCCGCCCCCCACATCGCGTATTCATCTATATCGGCATCATAGAAGCTGATACAGTTGATAGTAATGATGGCGGAGACAGCGTCATGTGACGCTCTCTCTCCCATAATTTCCCCCTGCCTCTGACGCAGCATCATGACGTCATCGTGCGCCACGCTGTACAGGGCAGTGGAGCTACTGCGACACACTGCAGATACCGGAGCTGCGGGGGAAAGAGGAGGAAAGTATTATATTTATTTTTTAACTCAGGCAATAATACTGGAGGAGGACTGGGGGCTACATTTTACTCGATATGGCTGCTGCATTATATGCTATATGGCTGTTGCATTATACTCTATATGGGGGCTTCATCATACTCTATATGGGGGCTACATTTTACTCTATATGGCTTCTGCATTATACTCTATATGGGGGCTACATTTTACTCTATATGGCTGCTGCATTATACTCTATATGGGGGCTGCATTATACTCTATATGGGGGCTGCACTATACTCTATATGGGGGCTGCACTATACTCTATATGGGGGCTGCACTATACTCTATATGGGGGCTGCACTATACTCTATATGGGGGCTGCATTATTCTGTATATGGCTGCTGCATTATACTCTATAGGGGGCTGCATTATACTCTATATGGGGGCTGCATTATACTCTATATGGGGGCTGCATTAGACTCTATATGGGGGCGGCATTATACTCTATATGGGGGCTTCATCATACTCTATATGAGGGCTACATTTTACTCTATATGGCTTCTGCATTATAGTCTATATGGGGCTACATTTTACTCTATATGGCTTCTGCAATATACTCTATATGGGGGATACATTTTACTCTATATGGCTGCTGCATTATACTCTATATGGGGGCTGCATTATACTCTATATGGGGGCTGCATTATACTCTATATGGCTGCTGCATTATACTCCTTATGGCGGCTGCATTATACTTTATATGGGGGCTACATTTTGTGCACGCTTTTTTTTGTGCAAAGTGGCCCCGGAGATAAGTGGCAGTTATTTCAGAGGCCATGAACTAACACCCGTCTTCTTCTCTTTTCACACAGGTACATGCTCTGCTCCTGCACAATTCCTCTGCTCGCTGTATATGTCGTCATCTATTGCTCTGCTTCCCTGATTCAACTTACTGGTACATTTCTCCGCTTGATATTTCTGCTTTATCTGTCCCATTCCTTTCAATACTCACATATGTCTGTCCTTTCCCCACTGTAGATTTTATCTGATGTTTAGAGGTGCTAAACTGCAGAGCCTACAGAGTCCTAGCTCTGTCTTTGATCACCCAGCCATCTCCTGGTGATGTGAGCAGCAGCTAATTTAGTCACAAGCAGCTCCCACAATGCCCCTCACCTGATGGTTTAGTGTGCCCTATATATTTAGAAGCTCCTTTAGGGGTGCACGCGTCTTCTTGTGCAAAGTGGCTTCAGAGATAAGTGGCAGTTATTTCAGAGGCAGTTAGTCAGGTAACCCACACTTTGACCACTTACTCTCTTTTAACTATGCTTTTGTTAGCTTTCACTTTTTCCCCAATAGTCCTCCACTTTCTAGTAACCTCTCAAATCCCTACACCTAGTAAGGAACTGTTCATCTCTCCCTCTATCCTCCCCACTCATCTCACCTCCTCCCCAGAATTATTCCTCAACATTCAATCCTGGATCTCCAAACACAGACAGCCACCTCATGCTCTCTCCTGCTCCCACCTGCTAACACTTTCTCTGCTCCTCCTCACTGCTGGAGATATCTCTCCAAATCCTGGTCCTCCTCGCCATATCCCCACAGTCACTTCTACCTCCTATCCACGACCTTCCACAAACTGTCACAACCCTTCTAATCTCATACCCATCCAATTAATCCCCACTTCCCAAGTTGCACTAACAGGAGCTCTATGGAACGCTCGCTCCATCTGCAACAAACTTTCCTACATCCACGACCTTTTCATTACTAACAAACTTTCCTTCCTCGCCATCACCGAAACCTGGCTCACGACCTCTGACACAGCCTCCCCAGCTGCAATTTCGTATGGCGGATTCCACCTTTCCCACCCCCCCCTCCCCAATGGCAAACATGGTGGAGGCATAGGTTTTCTCCTGTCAGATACCTGTGCCTACACCCAAATCCCACTGCCACTCTCCATTACACTCCCCTCTTTTGAGGTGCACTGTGTGCACATCTATTCCCCCTTTGAACTCCAACTGGCCGTCATTTACCGACCCCCAGGGCTAGCTACCACTTTCTTAGACCATTTCACCACCTGGCTGCTTTATTTCCTTTCCGCTGACATCCCCACTATCATAATGGGTGACTTCAACATCCCCATTGACACTTCCCACTCATCTGTCTCTAAGTTCCTATCCCTCACTTCCTCCTTCGGCCTTGCTCAATGGTCTTCTGCAGCTACTCATAAAGATGGCCACACACTGGACCTCATCTTCACCCGCCTCTGTTCCCTATCTAACCTCTCTAACTCACCTCTCCCTCTTTCTGACCACAACCTCCTCACATTCTCTACCCTCTCTTCTCCAGGTCCACAATCCCCACTCCACAAACTTACACACCCTCGCAGAAACCTCAAACACCTTGACCTACACTCACTCTCTGAATCCCTCCTCCCTCTTACAGACATAAATTCTTTACACATACATGACGCAGATGTTGCTGCTGCTTTATATAACACCACAATAGCTGCAGCTCTCAACTCGATCGCCCCTCTCACACATAGCAAAGCTCGCACAATCAACAGGCAGCCCTGGCCAACCTTACTAAAGAACTGTGATGGCCACCAGGGTTGCAGAGTGGAGGTGGAAAAGGTCTCACTCCATCGAGCACTTCATCGCATTCAAACAATCCCTCACTATTTTTCACACTCATGCAGCATAACAAACATACTTCTCATCTCTCATATCTTCCCTGTACCACAAACCTAAACAGCTATTCAACACTTTCAATTCTCTCCTTTGTCCCCCAGCGCCTCTTCCCTCTTCTCTCATCTCAGCCGAAGACTTTGCCTCATTCTTCAAGCAGAAGATTGACACAATCAGACAAAGCTTTTGCCTAAAGTCCCCACAACCCCTCCTCATATCTACTCAACCTTCCTCCACCAAACCCCACTTCTCCACCATTACAGAAGGTCAAGTCTCCTCTTTACTCTCCAAATCACGCCTCACCTTCTACGAACTTGACCCAATCCCATCCCACCTCATCCCTAACCTTAACAAAGTCTTCATCCCAACCCTAACCCACCTCTTCAACCTGTCACAAACAACTGGTGTCTTCCCCTCATGTTTCAAACATGCCTCAATCACACCCATCCTCAAAAGGCCCTCCCTCGACCCATCCTCTCTGACTAGCTACTGCCCCATATCACTTCTCCCCTATGCCTCAAAACTACTAGAACAACATGTCCACCTTGAATTGTCCTCCCATCTCTCCTCATGATCCCTCTTCGACTGCTTACAATCTGGCTTCCGACCGCATCACTCGACTGAAACTGCCCTGACCATAGTCACCAATGACCTACTAACCGCCAAATCCAAGCGACACTACTCCATCATCCTCCTACTGGATCTGTCATCTGCCTTCGACACAGTCGACCATTCCCTCTTACTGCAGATTCTCTCATGTCTTGGCATCACGGACTTGGCCCTATCTTGGATCTCTTCATACTTGACAGACAGGACATTCAGGGTCTCCCACTCACGCACCACCTCCTCATCTCGCCCCCTATCTATAAGTGTCCCCCAAGGTTCAGTTCTAGGACCTCTGCTCGTCTCCATCTACACCTTTGGCCTGGGACAGCTCATAGAGTCTCACAGCTTTCAGTATCACCTCTATGCTGATGACACACAGATCTACCTCTCTGGACCCGATATCTCCTCCCTACTAACCAAAATCCCACAATGTTTGTCCGCCATCTCATCCTTCTTTTCTGCCAGATTTCTAAAACTTAACATGGATAAAACAGAATTCACCCTCTCCACCCTCTCATTCATATCCCCCCTCTGACCTATCCATCAACGTCAATGGCTGTTCACTCTCCCCAGTCTCACAAGCTCGCTGCCTTGGGGTAACCCTGGACTCTGATCTCTCCTTCAAACCACATATCCACATACAAAGCCATATCCACATACAAAGCCATCCCATGGCTGCTTAATTATACTCTATATGGGGGCTACATTTTATTCTATTTGGCTGCTGCATTATACTCTATATGGGGGCTGCATTATACTCTATATGGCTGCTGCATTATACTCTATATAGCTGATGCATTAGGCTGTGTGCCCACGATGCGTTTTTTAAGCGTTCCCGCAGCGGCAAAAACGCTGCAGAAACGCTTAAAAAACGCATGGTAGAAGGCCTGCCATGTTCCCCAATGATGATCCGCATGTGCTGTGCACATGCTGCGGAAATTTCCGCTGCGGATTATCATTGCGGAAAAAAACGCAGCACTACCAATTATTTTGCGGAAGCGCTGCGTTTTCGTCGCCATTGACTTGCATTAGATCGCATGGATTACGCATCACTGTATATGTAGATGCGCATTCCATGCGTTCTAATGTGCGGATGGTACCCGGGTCTAGAGGAGAGGAGACTCTCCTCCGGACCCGGGTACCATAGAAAACTGTAAAAAAAAGAATAAAATAAAAAATAAATATATACTTGCCTTCTGGCGGCCCGCGGTGCGCTCCTCCTTGCTTGGCAGCAGTTCACGATGGAATGAAGGACCTGCGCTGACGTCATAGTCATGTGACGGGTCACGCGACGATGACATTGGCAGGTCCTTCACTCTACCGCTACGGGCAGACGGGACGGAGGAAATCAAGACTGCGGGGGCCATCGGAAGGTAAGTATACATTTATTTTTTTATTTTTTGACATTCTTTCGGGTCACAGTATATAAATCCATGCCGTTTTCATGGATTTATATTGTGTGACCAAGTTGACAAGCACTTTCCAAGTGATGCTAAAATCGCTTGGAAAGTGCTTGTTAACCCGCATGCGGAAATGCATGTGAAGAACGCTTCACTTCCGCATGTCCCTGGCAGGAAAACGCATGTACAATCCGCATTCGTTTTTTCTGCCAGGGAGATGCAGAAACGCTCAGGAAAAAATCCTAAGCATTTCTGCATCGTGGGCACATAGCCTTATACTCTACATGGGGGCTGCATTACACTCTATATGGAGGCTGCATTATACTCTATATGGCTGCTGCATTATACTCTATATGGGGCTACATTTTACTCTATTTGGCTGCTGAATTATACTCTGTATGGGGGCTGCATTATACTCTATATGGGGGTTGCATTATACTCTATATGGGGCTACATTTTACTCTATTTGGCTGCTGAATTATACTCTGTATGGGGGCTGCATTATACTCTATATGGGAGCTGCATTATACTCTATATGGGGGCTGCATTATTCTCTATATGGGGCTGCATTATTCTCTATATGGGGCTGCATTTTACTTTATATGGAGGCTACATTTTACTCTATTTGGCTGCTGCATTATACTCTATATGGGGGCTGCATTATACTCTATATGGGGGCTGCATTATACTCTACATGGCTGCTGCATTATACTCTATGTGGGGGCTACATTTTACTCTATTTGGCTGCTGAATTATACTCTATATGGCTGCTGCATTATACTCTATATGAGGCTGCATTATACTCTATATGGAGGCTACATTTTACTCTATTTGGCTGCTGCATTATACTCTACATGGCTGCTGCATTATACTCTATATGGGGCTACATTTTACTCTATTTGGCTGCTGCATTATACTCTATATGGGGGCTGCATTATACTCTACATGGCTGCTGCATTATACTCTATATGGGGCTACATTTTACTCTATTTGGCTGCTGAATTATACTCTGTATGGGGGCTGCATTACACTCTATATGGGGGCTGCATTATACTCTATATGGGGGTTACATTTTACTCTATATGGCTGCTTCATTATACTCTATATGGCTGCTGTATTATACTCTATATGGTGGCTGCATTATTCTCTATATGGGGCTGCATTATACTCTATGTGGAGGCTACATTTTACTCTATATGGCTGCTGTATTATACTCTATATGGCGGCTGCATTATACTCTATATGGGAGCTGCATTATACTCTATATGGCGGCTGCATTATACTCTATATGGGAGCTGCATTATACTCTATATGGTGGCTGCATTATACTCTATATGGCTGCTGCATTATACTCTATATGGGGCTACATTTTAATCTATTTGGCTGCTGAATTATACTCTGTATGGGGGCTGCATTATACTCTATAGGGGGCTGCATTACACTGTATATGGCGGTTGCATTATACTCCATATGGGGTCTGCATTATATGGGCGCTACATTTTACTCTATATTGCTGCTACATTATACTCTATATGGGGGCTACATTGTACTCTATATTGCTGCTGCATTATACTCTATATGGCTGCTGCATTATACTCTATATGGAGGTTGTATTATACTTTATATGGGGGCTGCATTATACTCTATATGGCTGCTGCATTATACTCTATATGGGGGCTGCATTATACTCTATATGGGGGCTGCATTATACTCTATATGGCTGCTGCATTATATTCTATATGGGGTCGGCATTATACTCTATATGGTGGCGGCATTATATTCTATATGGGGGCTGCATTATACTCTATATGGGGGCTGCATTATACTCTATATGGCTGGTGCATTATACTCTATGTGGGGCCTGCATTATACTCTATGTGGGGGCTGCATTATACTCTATGTGGGGGCTGCGGTATCCTCTATATGGGGGCTGCATTATACTCTATATGGGGGCTGAATTATACTCTGTGGCTGCATTATACTCTGTATAGGGGCTGCATTATACTCTGTATGGGGACTGCATTATACTCTATATGGGGCTTGCATTATACTCTATATGGGGGCTGCATTATACTCTATATGGGGGCTGTATTATACTCTGTATGGGGGCTGCATTATACTCTCTATGGGGGTTGCATTATACTCTCTATGGGGTCTGCATTATACTCTGTATGGGGGCTGCATTATAATCTATATGGGGGCTGCATTATACTCCATATGGGGGCTGCATTATACTCCATATGGGGGCTGCATTATACTCTATAGAGGGGCTGCATTATACTCTAAATGGCTGCATTATACTGTATGGGGGCTGCATTATGCTGTATAGGGACACTATAGTATACTCTATGGTGCTGCATTATACAGTATTGGGACTGCATTATACTCTATGGGGACTGCATTATACTGTATTGAGGAATTTGGGGTGCATTATACTGTATGGAGGACTAAATGGAGTGCAATATACTGTATGGAGGACTATGGGGATGCAATATACTATGGGGAGTGCAATATACAATATGGAGGACTATGGGATGCATTATACTATATTGAGGACTGGGATGAGTGTATTTTACTGTATGGAGGACTAAGGGAGTGCATTATACAATATGGAGGACTATAGGGAGTGCATTATACTACATGGAGGGCTATGGGGAGTGCATTATACTACACTGAGAACTATGGGGGTGCATTGTGCTATATAGAGGACTATGGGGCACATTATACTATATAGAGGACTATGGGGGTGCATTTACTATATGGGAGACTATGGTGTGAATTATACTAAACTAGCAAAATGCTGCCTATTCATCGAGTGATTGAATTGTTTATGCTGGAACAAAAATCACTGTTCCCAGCAGCACATCGCCTGGTGAAAACTGCTGTTATGCTGCTGATAACATGATATTGTATGTGGACAGATTGATCTATTAGTGATTGTTTTGTCCCCATCATTCTTCTTCAGCCGGTGTAAAGAAGCTGGAAAACAAGTGCCGAACGACTTCAATATTGTCGATCACGCTCGTTTAACGGCCTGAATTCAACATGTAAATACAATCAAAATATTTCTGTGTGATGGTGCAATATGTGAGCATTTGGGGCCCCACTTTAAACTTTTGCATAGGGCTCCTCTTTGTCTAAAACTGGCCCTGGTCATGGGTCTTCCAGCAGGACAATGACCCCAAACAGAATTCAAGAAGCACCCAGAAATGGATGAAAACAAAGCACTGGAGAGTTCTGAAGTGGTAATTCCAGCTCCAGTAGCATCAAGTCTCCAACCACTACCTCTTACATACAGAAGCTTCAGTGAAACTGTGAATGACACATTAAATCAGTAACATTTTTTAAGCTTGATTAATTTCTGTTAAATTTTAAAAATTTCTGCCAATTTCGATGAATTTTTGTCAACTGTGATACATTTTGGTCAACCTTGATTAATTTCTGAGTGCAGATCACCATAAAAATTATGAATCGGTCAATGAGTGCATGGAAAACATCAATCAAGTTATGCACTGTGGAATATATGTATGCGACCAGAATGAACACTCCTTTCCAGCTGATGGTACCATCTAGCACCTGTCCCTATTTTAAAAGCAGCCAACAGCGTAATCAATAGGGAATAGAATTGTTGTTTTTTCTTCATGGAGTATAATACAATAATCCCTGACTAGATGCCTGTAAGACGCTATCCCAACTACTATAGGTCACCCATACATGAATCTCAGATAAGAAAAGTAATATCGTACAATAAAAAATAAAATTTAACCGGATCCAAAGAGGTTTTTTTGGTAAGTTTCACCACCAAACTGTGAAGGAACGCAAGCAACCCTGCCTGCTTTCATCAATTTCTACTTACAGATCACCGGTAAAAATTAGGAATCAGTCAACGAGTGCATGGAAAAAATTGATCAAGTTATGGATTGTTCTAGGGATGTATGCGACCAGAATGAACACTCATTTCCAGATGATAATACCATCTAGCACCTGTTCCTATTTTAAAAGCAGCTAACAGTGTTATCAATAGGGAATATAATTTTTTTTTCAGCATGGAGTATAATACAATATTCTTTGACTAGATTCCTGTAAGACGCTATATCAACTGCTATAGGTCACCCATACACAAATCTCAGATAGGAGTGGTAATATAGTACAATAAAGAATAGAATTTAACCCGCTCCAAAGAGGTTTTTTTGGTATTTTGCAACACCAAACTGTGAAGGAACGAAAGCTACCCTGCCTGCTTTCATCAATTTCTACTTACAGATCACCATTAAAAATTAGGAATCGGTCAACGAGTGCATGGAAAAGATCAATCAAGTTATGGCTTGCTCTAGGGATGTATGCCACCAGAATGAACACCCCTTTCCAGCTGATGGTACCATCTAGCACCTGTCCCTATTTTAAAAGCAGCTAACAGCGTAATCAATAGGGAATAGAATTGTTGTTTTTTTTCACCATGGAGTATAATATAATAATCCCTGACTAGATGCCTGTAAGACACTATCCCAAGTGCTTACAGGCTGGTACTCAAGAACTGCCCTCTGCTGCTCACAAATCCTTCCCAACATATGCAACGTTGAGTTCCAATGCGTGGTGTCATCGCACACCAGTTGGTGAGCTGGAAGCTGCAAATGCTGCTGAAGCACTGTCAGGGTGGCGGAAGCTGTAACTGACTTTCTGAAATGGGCACATATGCAGCATACTTTCACAAGCAGCTCAGGCAGATCTGGGTAGGTTTTGAGAAACTGCTGAACCACTAGGTTGAGCACATGGGCCAGGCATGGTACGTGTGCGAGGTCGCCAAGCTTCAGAGCCGCCACCAAGGTCTGGCCATTGTCACACACGACCATGCCTGGCTGTAGATTCAGCGGTGAGAGCCACAGATCTGCCTGCTCTGTTACAGCTTTCAACAACTCTGCAGCGGTGTGCGGTTTGTCGCCTAAGCAGATAAACTTCAGCAGAGCCTGTTGCCGCTTGGCCGAGGCAGTGCTGCAGTGCTTGCATTTTGGAGATGGAAGCTGAAGAGGAGGAAGAGGACGAGGTGCAGGAGCTGTGAAATGTAGGGGCAACCCTGATTGACCGAGAGCCCGCAATCCTCGGAGCCGGGAGGACGTGTTCAGTTCCAGGGTCTGACTGGGTCCTGGCTTCCACAATATTAACCCAGTGTGCTGTCAGTGAAACGTACCATCCCTGGCCACAAGCACTTGTCCACGTGTCCGTAGTTAGGTGGACCTTCCCAGTAACTGCGTTGGTGAGGGCATGGGTAATGTTCTGGGACACATGCTTGTGTAACAGGGAGAAATAGTGGCGGCTGAGGACCGAGTACCGAGAAACAGCCGCCACCATGAGGTTTCTGAAACCTTCCGTCTCCACAAGCCTAAAATGCAACATTTCTAGTGTAAGCAGTAGATAAATGTGGCAGTTTAGTATTGTGACCTGTGGGTGACTGCGTATTTGCGCTTGCGTTTCAAGGACTGGGGTAGGGACAACTGAACGCTGTGCTGAAACAAGGACATGGTCGCTGACAGTGATGGTTGCAAGTGTGCAACGACAGGTGCAGGGTTGAAGGCATCTTCGCCTGCATCATGGACAGAGGCTTGGCGTGCATGTATAACAGCAGAAGAGGCAGTGATGTCACCCGCAGAAATTGTATCTGAACCCTAGCGTTTGGCCCAACTAGTCGGGTGCTTTGCTGTCATGTGCCTGAGCATGCTGGTGGTGGTCAGACTAGTAGTTTTGCTGCCCCTGCTGATGCTGGCATGGCAGACGTTGGCAAATGGCCTTTTTTGGGTTTTAAAAAAGAGCCAGACTCAGTAAGACCTAGCAGTTGCACTGGCAACTTCCTTCATATTGGTGTTTTGGGGAACAGTTGCCCACCTTGTGTCTGTAGCCACCTCACTGCTTCTTCCTGCCTGTTGTGGTGCTATACCTCCCCCCCCCCCTGCGCTTCTGTCCTCGCTATGCATGTCACCTTGCCAGGTTGGGTCAGTGACTTCATCGTCCACCACCTCGTCTTCCACGTACGCACCCTGGGCCTCTTCCTGACTTGCTGGTAATTTTGTCTTATCATCATCATCACCCACCTCTTGCGACAGTAACTGCACTTTCCCACCATCGCCTTCGTGTGCAATGGCTGCTCAAATACTTGGGCATCGCTATATGCGAATCTCCTCTTGTACCGCTTGAAGCGGACCGAGCGAGAGGCCAGAATCTATAAATGGAAATGTGAACAGCTCTTCAGAGTGTTCAAGTGTGGGATCACTTGTCTCCAGGCTCTCGGCATGGTGGGAGGAAGGAAGATCAGGGTGAGGTCCAGACTCACAGCTACTGAGACTGGACTGTGTGCAAGAAAGGGTAGTGGTGATGGTGGCAAACTGACTGGAAGCATTATCCGCTATCCAACCAACAACCTTTTCACACTGCTCTGGCTTCAAAAGTGGTGTTCCGCGGCTCCCTAGAAAGTGGGACAGGAAGGTAGGTCAACATGATGTGGGTGTTTGTTATGCTCCCTCAGCAGGCACAGTTTCATCTTGCCCACAGCCTCGGCCTCTGCATGCGCCATCAGCATCACATCCACCTCCCCGTCCGTTACCATGCCCCTTGCCCATTTTAAATGGAGTATAGCGATACTATTGGCCAGCGAACAAGTGTGGATATGTTTTGGACACACAAGCAGCAGACTTTAAATGGAGTATAATATTTTGCAGCTTGCAAAAAAAATGTCAGGATTAATACCGCAGTATTTGATCAAGTCTGATGTCGAATTCTTTTGGCCAGTGCCGGTATAGCGATGTTATTGGTCAGCGACCAAGTGTGGATATATTTTAGACACACAACTAGCAGACGTTAAATGGAGTATAATGTTTTGCAGCTTCCAAAAAAAATCAGGAGTAATACTGCAGTAATTTTGGACTACCTGAGATGATGGACAAGTTTCTCTACTTGCACAATACAGCAATGCTATTCAAATCAGCCAAATCTGACTGTATGCTGCTAACAAGCAAATGGAGCAGTAAAAATTGTGTATTATATTGCTTTTCACCAAAATTAATAGGATTAAGAGCAAAAAGAATATTATTAGCCCAGATATCTAAGGCTATTGATAGGAGTTCCAGCAGCAGAAAGAACATGCAATGGACCCTATTCTGTACTATACTAGTTCTCCACAAACTCAGCCTAACTAGTGCTGTCAGCAGGATTAATATTTTTGAGAATGAGCCCTTACAAAGACTGTTAGAGTAGATTAATAATTGTGGTGTGCAATCTCTGCTTAAAATAACTGCCAATTCTCTCCCTCGTTCAGCTGCAGCTCTCCCTACTCTGCCTCTTTGACCGGTAGACTGTGACGAGCATTGAGTCCGAGGTCTTATATAGACCCGATGACGCTATGCGGTGATCCAATCACTGTAATGCCACAACCAACATGGCTACGGCATTACAGTGACTATCAGGCAATCCCTGCATGGTAATTGGCTGCCTAAGATGCAGCAAACATGTGGGGTGGGGACTCAAGCTCCCGCCCGAACTTTCAAAAAATACTTGCCGAGCAACGCGCATCTCGAACTCTGTGATGCTCGGGCGAGTACCGAATAGTGGCGAGCATGCTCGCTCATCACTAATCACAGGTTCTCCTTGGCATTGAGATTTGGATAGTTTCCTTGACTCAAAATTTCAATGTTTTGTTCGTTGAGAACCTTAGTTATTACTTGTGACATGGTGCTCCATCATGCTGGAAAAAGCATTGCTCATCACCAAATTGTTCCTGGATTGTTGGGAGAAGTTGATTTAGGAGGATGTTTAGATCCCATGCTTTATTCATGGCATTGTTCTTAGGCAAAATTGTGAGTGAGCCCACTCCATGGATGACAGCAACCCCACACATTAATTTTCTAGGATTCTTTATTGTTGGCATGACGCGAAACTCATGGTAGAACTCACCTTTTCTTCTCCAGACAATCATTCTTCCAGAAGTCCCAAACAGTCTGAAGGGTGATAGCACTAGAGAAAGTAACTATGCAAGAAGAACAGGGATAAGACTGCTGAGGACGGAGCTAAAGTTATTAACTCTGATGAATCCCCTTTCAGAGTGTTTGGAACATCTGGAAGAATGATTGGAGTAATCCAATAGTCAGTCTAGTCTATCAATGGCAGGTGAAAACAGGAAATTCATTGATTTGTAAAATAAGATATGGTTGAAGGTTGGTTTGATCTGCCATCTCACCCTCATCGTCGTCATTTCTTCTTTGCTACAGGTCCTTTGATTATGAAATTATCATTGAGTTGATTCAGTACCTGCAGGTAAACCAGTAATCCTGGCATAAACAGGGCTGCAGGAGGTCCAGTGGTAATAGCCAGATTAGGCATCCCCCCACCTCTCTATACTGAGACTACTGTCTTACCGGGGATCAAACCAAATTTGGAGGCGAAGGACCTTTAAAAAGTATGAATTGGGCAGGAGAAGGGTTTGTCAGCTGGTGAAGGCTATATTCTAGTTCTTATCCAGAGCAATTTATCTTATGTTCCAATTAAATACTGACTGTAGCTATGCAGAAATGTAACGTGCTACACTGTACGCTGCTCTTTGTGCTATATCAATATTAAAGTGTATTTTGACTCCAGTGTTTAATTAAGGTCAAAGTAATTTTCAGTATATGTAACATAAAGCATGCCCCGAGGGTTATGAGATAACCAAGCCCAATCAATCTAAAACACAGAATTAAATGTGGGAAAGAGAAGGGGGGAGATCATTGACCTCTAAATGTAAGTGACCCCAAGGATTCGGTAATATCCTCAACACTGTAGATTATTCAAAAAGAAAGAAATTATAAAAATGGTAACATTTACCGAACTTTCCACTGTTCTATAAATACATGGTTATTATTATTAGAAAAAAGGGATTATGTAACATGTCTCAATCAGACAAAGTGGCTAGACAGTTAACAATGTAATATGTAGTAGGTCCATCAATCAGAGCAAGAACCAATCTTTGTAAGCAGATTTCATCTCTGGTTTATAGAGATGGCTCTTGAACGTAAAGAAAGATGTTGTCTACGTAGGAGAGTTTTTTATTTCTTCCGGACTTAAATCAGAGATGTAAAATCTTCATCTTGTAATGTCACTCTGTGTGGCTTTTACCATTTGTATATACACAGGTTCAGTTCAGCTTTTGCACAGATATTTGAGAAAGACGTCGCTGATATGACAGTCATATCCTACTGATACAAATAACAGGTTCCAGTGTCCTGCAGAATGGAAAATAGATCCAGTTGCATGGGCTGACCGGCAAAACTAAATGAGCACCAACTGGTAATTATTTACAGATCAACGGTTTTTTAAAAGTCTATTTACATAAGCAGATGGCACTAAAGGAGGCACATTGAACAATCCTAATAGATTGTAGCAAAGGGTTCCCATGCACGCACCACTCCCTCAAGCCTGTCCCTACTTGGAGCAATTCTCCAACAGGTCGCTAATAGTATTGAGCATTCCGATACTGAAATATCGAGTATCGACCGATATTCGCGGTATCGAAGTTCCGATACTGAGTACCGATACTTTTAGAATATCGAATACCGGAATCGGAAGTTCCCATAATGCCTGCGCTCTGCAGTGTCTCTGAAGGATGACAGGCTGGATGGCAGCGCTCAGCTGCGATCCAGCCTGTCATCAGAATGCCATCCCAGTGTGAGAGAATTCTCCTGCGCTCACAGCAAGTGCAGGAGAATTTTCCCACGCTGTCAGTGACTTGCATGAGGTGAGCCGAGTTCATTGGACATGACTAGTGTTGAGCCACCCCCGTAGTGTTCGGGTTCGGTTCGGTTCGTCTAACACCGGGATGATCGTGGAACTGTTTGTCGAACACCTTAGAACACTGTCGAACACCGTCGAACAACGTTAAAACCAATGGCAGGCAAATAAAAAGACATAGAAAACACCTTCAAAGGTGTCCAAAAGCTGACAAACTGCTCAGAAGACACTCTCTTTAAAAAAGCCGGCCGGCAATTCAGCATCGGTACCCGACAATTTAGAACAGAAAGAATAGAGCATCACACATAGATTAGATAGATAGAAACATGTCAGTCACATATATAAGAAGTACAGTGACAGTGTTGGTTACTGTACTTGTCATTTAGTGTTAAAGGATTTATTTAAAAAAATAATAGTGTTTTCATGCACCGTCTCTTTAAAAAAGCCGGCCGGCAATTCAGCATCGGTACCCGACAATTTAGAACAGAAAGAATAGAGCATCATACATAGATTAGATAGATAGAAACATGTCAGTCACACAAATAATAAGTACAGTGATAGTGTTGATTACTGTACTTGTCATTTAGTGTTAAAATAAAGGATTTATTAAAAAAAAAATTGGCGTGGGATTCCCCGTAATTTTAGTCTCTAGCGGAGGTTAAGCAGACGGCTGGGGCAGATGTTTGAAGCCTGGGAAACGGGTAATACCCATGGAGCTTCCCAGGCTACTAATATCAGCCCCCAGCTGAATACCTAGCCTTTACTAGCTATTAAAATGGAGGAGCCACCAAAAAAATGACGTGGGGTCCCCCCTATTTTAATAGCTAGCAAAGGCTAAGCAGACAGCTGGGGGGCCTCCCTGCGCTGCGGATTCCAGCCCCCAGCTGCCTAGTTGTATCTGGCTGGACACAAAAATAGGGCGAAGCCCCATGTATTTTTTTTTTTAAATTATTTCATGAAATTCAAGAAATAATTTTAAAAAAAAAATACGTGGGGCTTTGCCCTATTTTTGTGTCCAGCCAGGTACAACTAGGCAGCTGGGGGCTGGAATCTGCAGCGCAGGGAGGCCCAAGCTTTCTGGGCCCCCCCCCTGCTGCAAATTGCAGTCCGCAGCCACCCCAGAAAATGGCGCATTCATAGAAGCTCCTTCTTCTGGTGCTGTACCCAACTCATCCAGGGCCCTGGTGCGGTGGCTCACTGGGTAATAAAGGGGTTAGGGCCAGCTTGGTATTATCAGCTGGCCCTAAGCCCGAAATTCATGGGGTCACGCCAATATTAGACATGACCGCCATGAATTTCTAGTAAAGTATTTAAAAAAACACAACACCCAGAATAAAGTCCTTTAATTGAAATAAACACGCAATTTTTTAATATTCTAAATTAAACCATACTTACCATCACGCCCATTCCAGCTGAAGCCAATGTCTTCTGCAATAAAAGTAAAATAATAAAGCAACCTCATCCTTACCTTTCCATAGTTCCCAGGACGGCTCCAGCTCTGCTACATTCACATGACAGGCTGGATCGCAGCCGAAAGCTGCCATCCAGCTTGCCATGCTGCAGACACTGAGAAGCGCAGGCATGCTTGCGCTCCTCAGTGTCTAGCTGTGACGGCATCCAGATGAGCCGAGATCATGTACAATGAACTCAGCTCACCTCATGCACGTCACTGACAGTGTGGGAAAATTCTCCTGCGCTTGCGCTTGCCGTGAGCGCAGGAGAATTCTTTCACGCTCACCGCATGCGCAGGAGAATTCTCCCACGCTGTCAGTGACGTGCATGAGGTGAGCTGAGTTCATTGGACATGATCTCGGCTCATCTGGATGCCGTCACAGCCAGACACTGAGGAGCGCAAGCATGCCTGCGCTTCTCAGTGTCTGCGGCATGGCAAGCTGGATGGCAGCTTTTGGCTGCGATCCAGCCTGTCATGTCAATGTAGAAGAGCTAGAGCCGTCCTGGGACCCATGGAAAGGTAAGGATGATGTTGGTTTATTATTTTATTTTTATTGCAGGAGATCGTTGGCTTCAGCTGGAATGGGCGTGATGGTAAGTATGGTTTAATTTAGAACAATAAAGAATTGTGTGTTTATTTCAATTAAAGGACTTTATTCTGGGTGTTGTGTTGTTTTTTTTTAACTTTGACTATGGGGTTAGTAATGGGAGTGTCTTATAGATGCCTCTCCATTACTAACCTGGGCTTGTAATGCCAGCTGACATCAACCCCAGCCCTATTACCCCACTGCCACCGCTACAGGGCAGTGGGAAGAACGAGGCTAAGTGCCAGAATTGGCGCATCCTATGGATGCGCCATTTCTGGGGCGGCTGACGGCTGGTGTTTCTAGCCTGAGAGGGGGCCAATATTCATGGCACCCTTCCTGGGCTATTAATATCAGCCCCCAGCTGTCTGCCTAGCCTTTGCTAGCTATTAAAATAGGGGGGACCCCACGTCATTTTTTTTGGGGTCCCCCATTTTAATAGCTAGTAAAGGCTAGGTATTCAGCTGGGGGCTGATATTAGTAGCCTGGGAAGCTCTGTGGGTATTACCCTTTTCCCAGGCTTCAAACATCTGCCCCAGCCGTCTGCTTAACCTCCGCTAGAGACTAAAATTAAGGGGAACCCCACGCCAATTTTTTTTTTAATAAATCCTTTATTTTAACACTAAATGACAAGTACAGAAATCAATACTATCACTGTACTTCTTATATATGTGACTGACATGTTTCTATGTATCTAATCTATGTGTGATGCTCTATTCTTTCTGTTATAAATTGTCGGGTACCGATGCGGAATTGCCGGCCGGCTTTTTTAAAGAGACGGTGCATGAAAACACTATTATTTTTTTTTATAAATCCTTTAACACTAAATGACAAGTACAGTAAGCAACACTGTCACTGTACTTCTTATATATGTGACTGACATGTTTCTATCTATCTAATCTATGTGTGATGTTCTATTCTTTCTGTTCTAAATTGTCGGGTACCGGTGTATGCCGCTGCTGAATTGACGGCTTTTCATGTAATACATTTTACATTATTCTTAGTTGTTTTCCTTCATGTAGAATTAACCTACAAGGAAAGAAAGGGTTTATTTTCATTCCGATATTTGTGTCCCATTGACTTGCATTGATTTCCGGTATCGGAATCGGCGATATCCGATATTTTTTGGGTATCGGTCCGATTCAATCCGATCCGATATTTCCCGATATCGGAAAGTATCGCTCAACACTAGTCGCTAACAAATAAAAAAAAATATGGACGCGCATTCAGCTGAAATGTATTACGGAACAGAGACCTGCCGGTTCCTTGCACTGCAATACACGCCAGCCAATCAGAGGTCGGCAGCTGATATTACCATGCCTGTCACGTGCAAGACATGGCTGGCAAAGTGAAGCTGCAGACTATAGAAGAGGATGCTGCACGTCGTTTTTTTGGGGGGATTTGTTGGAAAAGAGAGGCAGAATATACATTATGCCTGGAAGAGGCCCAAGATGGGGGACAAAATACCATGAAGGGGCCCAGGATAGGGACATTATACCAGAATTGGGGACATTAGAGGAAAATGGATGTCATACCAGGCAGGGACCAAGGATAGGATGGAAACATTATACCAGGATGGGGGACATTATACCAGGAAGTGGCCAGGATGGAGGACATCACTATAGGATGGATGGCATTATACCAGGAAAGGGCTTATGATGGGGGACATTATACTAGGATGGGGGACATTGTTACAGGAATGAGCCAGGATTGGGACATTATTATAGAAAGAGGCCTAGGATGGGGGACATTATTACAAGAAGGAGCAAAGACGGGGTCATTAGTACAGAAAGGTGCCAGGATGGGGATATCATTACATGAAGGGTAATCACGTATGCCTTTATAGGATCTAGAATGCTAAATTTTGCACCGGGGCCCATCAGACTCTACAGTCATGGCCAAAAGTATTGAGAATGAGACAAATAGTAATTTTTCCAAAGTTTACTTCTTCATTTTTTGTAATGGCAATTTGCATATACTCCTGAATGTCAAAGAGTGATCAGCTTAACAGCAATTACTGTACTTGCAAAGTCAACATTTGCCCAGAAAATGAACTTTAACCCCCAAAACACATTTCAACATCATTGCAGTCCTGCCTTAAAAGGAGCAGCTAACATCGTTTTAGTGATTGATCCATTAACACAGGTGTGGGTGTTGATGAGGACAGGGCTGGCGATCAATCAGTCATGATTAAGTAAGAATGACATCACTGGACACTTTAAAAGGAGGCAGGTTCTTGGTATCATTGTTTCTCTTCAGTTAACCATGGTTATCTCTAAAGAAACACGTGCAGCCATCATTGCACTGCACAAAAATGGCCTAACAGGGAAGAGTATCGCAGCTACAAAGATTGCACCTCAGTCAACAATCTATCGCATCATCAAGAACTTCAAGGAGAGAGCTTCCATTGTTGTCAAAAAGGCTCCAGGGCGCCCAAGAAAGACCAGCAAGCGCCAGGACCGTATCTTAAAACTGTTTCAGCTGCGGGATCGGACTACCAGCAGTGCCGAGCTTGCTCAGGAATGGCAGCAGGCTGGTGTGAGTGCTTCTGCACGCACTGTGAGGCGGAGACTCTTTGAGCAAGGGCTGGTTTCAAGGAGGGCAGCAAAGAAGCCACTTCTCTCCAGAAAAAAACATCAGGGACCGACTGATATTCTGCAAAAGGTACAGGGAGTGGACTGCTGAGGACTGGGGCAAAGTCATTTTCTCTGATGAATCCCCTTTTCGATTGTTTGGGACATCTGGGAAACAGCTTATTCGGAGAAGAAGAGGTGAGCGCTACCACCAGTCTTGTCTCATGCCAACTGTAAAGCATCCTGAAACCATTCATGTGTGGGGTTGCTTCTCAGCCAAGGGAATCGGCTCACTCACAGTCTTGCCTAAAAACACAGCCATGAATAAAGAATGGTACCAGAATGTCCTCCAAGAGCAACTTCTCCCAACCGTCCAAGAGCAGTTTGGCGCCCAACAATGCCTTTTCCAGCATGATGGAGCACCTTGCCATAAAGCAAAGGTGATAACAAAATGGCTCATGGAACAAAACATAGAGATTTTGGGTCCATGGCCTGGAAACTCCCCAGATCTTAATCCCATTGAGAACTTGTGGTCAATCATCAAGAGACGGGTGGACAAACAAAAATCAACAAATTCTGGCAAAATACAAGCATTGATTATGCAAGAATGGACTGCTATCAGTCAGGATTTGGTCCAAAAGTTGATTGAGAGCATGCCAGGGAGAATTACAGAGGTCTTGAAGAAGAAGGGGCAACACTGCAAATATTGACTTGCTGCATTAACTCATTCTAACTGTCAATATAACCTATTGGTACTCATAATATGATTGCAATTATATTTCTGTATGTGATATAAACATCAGACAAACACTAATAAAAACCAGAGGCCAGCAGATCATGTGAAAATATAATTTTGGTGTCATTCTCAAAACTTTTGGCCATGACTGTAGTTATGCTACTGCCTTTAAATACTACTGGTTTACCATGTCACTTTCTGTAATGAGAGTCACTGGCCAGCACTGATATAGCTGGCACTGTTGTACATACACTTTTAAGTTTTACTCTTGGCCTTGGGAATTGTGCAATTTAAAACACTGTGAAAAGTCTGTGCACCCCTGGCTTAGAGCATATGAATAATTGATTTCTAAAATGAGCTAGTACTTTATATGATTTGATACTGGCTAAAATGCAATTTGCTCCATAAGAAGCCTTCCATTGCTTTGTGTACAAACAGAGGAAACCAAGCAAGGCTAAAAAAATGCCCTTTCTAACAATCAAATTCCCCTTTTTACCTGCCATATCAGTCCATATTTGTTTTTAGTGGGGACTTGCAAAGGATCCGTGCAGAAAGACAAAGAAATGCATCTTTACTTTCCCTTTTTTCATTACTTTCCTTTATATATTAAAAATGTCTGTTTTACCCTTTAATATATGGTATTGTATAAATTCTGTGTGAATTTCATAAATGTTTGAAGATAAAATATGTTGTGTGTTGACCACATAATACAAAGAGAAAATTTTCCGGTATTTTAGGAATCTTATTGGCTATTAATAAGTATAGGTCAAGGATTTCATTCCAAAAATGGCTCTTTTTGAAAATATTCGAGTTGTTACAGGTTCATTTTTATTTTTCTTTGTATAATGACGTCTGCACTGTAATATAAATGTTCCTTCACAGCTTTCATTTGGAAGATTTCACATATTTATGACTGATGCCATGATTTTGAACTATTCTAATATCCATCTTCATTTATTTTTTATGAGCACTGTGCATTTTGAAATATCAAGTAGCAATCGTATGATAGGAAATGAAAGAATCTACTCTATTTCTCTGAGTAGAATTTCTACTATTTTGAAGAGGTGATGAGCATTTCAGACAGGATCTAATATAATGATCCAGGCTCACTCAGGATTACATGACATTTACGGACCACTTTATAGTATTGTCAGCCTTGTCTGCATCTAGAATCATACAAAAGTAAATAAATAAAAGCCAAAATTGAGGGATGCAATTGCAGAATGGCTCACCTCCTCTAGACTCTCTTATGGCTTATTGCTCATAAATAAGGGAGCTAATATTGTGTATACCATAATATATGGCTATGTGCCATTCTTTGCACCTACAATAGGAGATATATTCAGGAGATGCTTCTCATGACTTAAAAATCAGTCACAGTTGCTCTTGTGATGACATTACCCGCTATACCCCCACGAATGATGTCATCACATTCAGCCACAAAATGCAAATTACTTGTTTTTTTTTTTACATATTCTGTACTTTATCATTAAAATCTTAAGGATACATGGACCCAAAAATGAGACATGTTTTCTTTTGTGACTGTCTGGAAGCTACAGGTCCCAGCACTCAGTTTACAGGGGCTGCACCCCTTGTGATGTCATTTCCCACTATGCTTCTAACATTGATGTCATCAATTTCAGCTTCAAACATGTAGTACTCTGCATGTTCAAATTCTGATCTGTATCATTAAAGGGGTTGTCCGGCCTTAGACTAGAAGTCTGCAGCCACTCTATTTGACTGCAGACTTGTGAATCCTAACATCACATTTATTTTGCTCTGTGAGGATTTTCCGGGGCCAGGACCGGGTGGTCATGTGACTGCAAGTATGCGATTTGCCACATTCCGACTAGACGCGTCCAGCCTTGCTCAATACACTTGCATTGAGCGATGACGTCTATTTGTCATGTGACCACATGTATGCAAATTGCATACTTGCAGTCATGCGTCCTCCACTCCCAGTGCCAGAGAATCCTCGCAGTGCATGTGTGGCACCCCAGGGGTCTGGTTGCCACAGTGGCATTGCCTCCCTCACAAGGGGTGATGCCATCCCCTAATCAGGTTTACCAGCATACAACACTTTCCTGGCTCCAGACCAGAGAGGGGAGCTCCCCCCCTTAGCAACTGGAATCTGGAGGCGGGGTTAGTAAGAGTGAGTTGAGAGTTGAAGACAGGACAGCGACGAGGAAGGACCTTAGGAAGGGAGCTGTGTACAAGCTCACCCCAGAGGAGAGAAGCGCAGAAGAACCGGACACCGGAGTCCGAGGTTGTGGGGCACTGAAGGCCCAGCAGCAGAAACCGGAGAGCAGGGGACTGCAGGTCTCTTGGCCCCATCAGACGCCCGGAGGCTCAGCAGCACCATAGGGCCCAGCACCGCCACGTGGGAGCGACACTCCAGGAAGGCCTGAGCTGCCTGCCATACGGGTGAGGAAAAAGACATTTTACTCAGGGACGAGGGCCGCAGCATAGCTTCAAGCAGCAGGGCCAAAGAGATTAGCGCAGAGGGAAGGCCTACAACTTCACCTGGCGAGGTGGATCCCCAACTTGCTTCCAGGCCGCCCGGACCTCTACTACCAGCTAGTACCCGTGCCCCGGGCTGCTTAACAAACCGCAAGTAAAGATAAGAGGAAACCGCCATTAAGCTGTGGACTGGTCATTATCTGCGCCATCACCTGCACTACACTGCACAGCAACATCTACCTCATCAAATCATCACTACACTGCCCTGGAGCTTAGCTCTGCCTGTGGAGAGCTGAACCAACTCTGCTGCGTCACCATCAGCTCCAGAGGATATGCACCGCAGCGGCGACCCCATAAAGCAGCATACCACAGGTGGCGTCACGAACATTATCTCTATAAAAAACTTTATTCCCCTTTTACTTTTCCCCTTTTATTGACCGCCCTGGGTCACGGACCGGGTCACTGCCACTGTGACATCCCCCAGCATCGACCGGCCCGGCTACCGAGTACCCCGTATTTATTCATTCTACCTCACATAAATTGCAACAAGGCTTAGCTCACATTTATCCTGCGCTCTCCGCTGAGCGCTTACATCAGGGTTACTATAAATTCTCCAAAACCAATATTCAGACAAAACCCCAGAAGGAATCACTCACTTATGAGGCAGATGAAGTCACTTAGGACTGGTCTGTGTTCCGGCGGTGTCACATTATTTAAGCATTTTCTTAGCGCACATGTGTGGACCACCACAGATCTGCGCACGTCTAAAAAGATGTATACCACCGGAGCAGTTGCCAAATGGACACCAAAGTGTCTCCATCTGCCTCATTATGGTGGGTGGTTCCATTGGGGGTTTTGTCTGAATCACATTTTTGTGGAATTTACGCGTAAAGTGCCCAGAGTTGAACACAAGAATGTGATCCCAGCCTTATTCTGGAAGTGATCAAAAAATATTATGTTACAATAGAAACTCTAAATTATCCAGCACAAAACTAGCCCCCACTCATGTCCGTCATCTGTAACTTGAACGATAGGGGGCTCCTACATTACTTCTAGAACAAACTCTGGAAAAGCAACATGGCTCCCGCCTCCTCAAATAAAGTCCAGTGAAATCTGTGCTCCCAAATCCAAATGCCTCCCTCCTTTTGAGCCAAACTGCGCTTAAACTGCAATAAGTGGCCACATGTTTGGTATTATTGTAGTGGGGGTGTCACGGGTGTGTCAGATGTGACAGACAGTCGCTCTGCATCTGGCTGCAGAAGGTCACTATGTTTGGCATTGCAGACGTCTTCTTAATCCTTCTCACTTTGGGACCCAGCAGCAACCTCCCTCCTGCTCTGATTAACACACCCTGGTCTGGGTGTTTATAAACTCTCAGTCTGCTGCAGGGAGCCGCCGGTGATATTTACATTTTCCCTTGTGAAGGCTTGGAGCTATTTCAGTCGGCTAGCTTCTTCTCTGGTGCCCTTGGAGGACATTTGGTGTTATCTCTCTGGTGTCTGCTCAAGCTAAGTTCTCCCCCTTTCCCTAGTTTTTCGGCTTCCTTCCCCTCATCCTTTCGTGTTGCACTTAGTCTTTCTCACACTGTGCGTGACATTATCACCGGCAGTGCATAAATATTAAAAAAAAAAAAAAAAACTGACACGTGATTTTTTTTGTGTGTGTTTTTTTTTCCAGATATGGTTGTTTTTTCTTGGTTCATGGATTCCATTGCTGAGCTGTCAGAGCAGCTGCACCGGCTGTCTCTGGAGGTGACTGACCTCCGCTATGAGGTTTAGCAGCAGCAACAGTGGCTGCAGGTCCCTAATGTTGGGGTCTCTGCAGGTAGGCGAGTCCAGCTTGAACCCAAGGTTGTCCTCCTGGACAGGATTTCAGGAGTTAGGGACAATTTTTTTGTGTTCAAAGAAGCTTGCAAACTGTATTTTAAACTTCGTCCTTACGTCTCTGGAGATGAGGAGCAACGAGTGGGAATTGTGATCTCACTGCCGCAAGGAGATCCTCAATTTTGGTCTCTCTCTTTGCCGCAGGGTTCGGTTTGTCTCCAGTCTGTGGAGGTATTTTTTGGGGATCTAGCCCTTATTTATGATGACCCTGACCGAATCTTCTTGGCTGAGTCCAGGTTACGTCGCCTTCATCAGGGGTATCAGTCAGTGGAGACGTACAGCTCCAAATTCCGCAGATGGGCAACTGATACAAAATGGAATGACCAAGCTCTTAGAAGCCAATTTTGTCAGGGCCTTACTGAAAAGTTGAAAGATGCTTTGGCAGTGTATGAAACCCAAGAGTCCTTGGAAGCTGCCATGTCGTTGACTATACGTGTTGATAGACGCCTTCGGGATAGGTGGGTGAGACGACCTTCTCCAGAGCCTTCTTTTTTGGGTAATGCTCCTTTGCCAGGGGGAGGGGCGGTCTGGCAGTGAACCAGTACAGGGGAAGGTGTAAGAAGTTATGCAGTTAGGGGGTGCCTCTGCATCATACATTTCCCCGGAGATCCGCAAAAAAAAAGGGTGTGTGTTTTTTTTGTGGAAAAAGGGACATTTTATTGGGGCCTATCCTTCGATTCCTAAACAAAAGGAAACTCAATTAACCCTTGGTAGTCTGGAGTTGGATAAGCAAAGGGTGCATTTATCATCAATCTGCAGTTCTCAGTTTGTCCTGACAGCAGAAGTGGTGCTAGAGAGCAAAACCGAGAACATTTCTGTGTTTGTTGACAGTGGAGCTGGAGTAAGCATGGTTGATGCTGAGTTTGTGAGAGCTCATGTTTTTGCTTGCTGTACCTTAGTTAAGCCCATTCCCATCTTCGCCATCGACTCAGTGCCATTTGCACAGAGAGCTCTGACTCAGATTGTACATGGTGTAAAACTGAGGGTGGGGTAGGTCCATTGTGAGATAATTCCTTGCTATGTTTTGGACGGTCTTCCCACCCCAATTGTTTTGGGTCTACCCTGGTGGTGAAACATAATCCATTGGTGGATTGGCAATTCAAGGAGATCATTGAGTGGAGAGATGACTGCCATAACAACTGTTTAAATATTTCCCTTTCTACAGTCTCCACAGAGACCTTACCTGCATTTTTGTCTGGTTTTGAGGACTTTTTTCTGAGAGGGGGTGTCAGGATTTTCCTCCTCATCGTGCATATGACTGTCCTATTAAGCAGACCCCCGGAGCTAAACTACCAAAGTTGAGACTGTATAATCTTTCTGGCACTGAGAGACAAGCCATGAAGGAGTTAATTGCAGAAAGTCTGGAGAAGGGACATATCAGACCCTCATCTTCGCCCATGGCGACAGGGTTCTTCTTCGTGAAGAAAAAAGATGGGCTTTACTAATTTTTACCGGAAATTCATCCAAAATTATTCAGTAATTGAGAAACCCCTCACTGACATGACAAGGAAGGGGTCTGATTTTTCCAAATGGTTGGATGCCGCCCTGCAGGCTTTTTCCTCCCTAAAGAGCAGTTTTGCCACGGCACCTATACTCAATCAACCCGATGTTTCCCAATCCTTTATTGTGGAGGTTGATGCATTGGAGGTGGGGGCTCGGGCTGTGTTGTCTCAGGGTCCGTCCCCTGGTAAATGGCTTCCATGCACTTTCTTTTCTAAGGAGTTATCTTCGGCTGAGAGAAATTATGACATGGGTAATAGGTAGCTTTTGGTGATTAAATTGGCATTCGAAGAATGGCAACATTGGTTGAAGGGGGCTGTCCATCCTATTACTGTTATCACTGACCATAAGGACCTGTCGTATCATCAAACGGCTAAATGTCTCAACCCTAGGCAAGCTAGATGGTCCCTGTTTTTTTTACTAGGTTCAATTTTGTTGTCACTTTCCGTCCAGGGGTCAAAAATGTCAAGGCTGATGCTTTGTCCCCAGCTTCCCTGGTGGTGGCGAACATGAGAACCCTGCCCCAATTTTACAGAAGGGGGTAATAATTTTGGCATTGTACCCTGAACTGAAGAGTGAGGTGCTGGAGGCTCAGGGGGACGCCCCTGCCTCCTGCACTTCAGAAAGGTTATTTGTACCATCGAATCTGCACCGCAAAGTAATTAAGCAACATCACAACTCTGTACTTGCTGGTCATCCAGGTGGTAAGGCAACTGCGGACCTCCTCTCTTGTCGTTTTTGGTGGCCGGGGTTGCATCGGGATGTGGTTGAACACGTATCCGCTTGTAGTATTTGCGCGCATTTTAAAGTATTGCATACCCGTCCGTCTGGTACTCTTCTTCCACTACCTATTCCTAGCAGGCCATGGACAAACTTGTCCACGGATTTTATTACTTATCTACCGGTATCTGCAGGCAAAACTGTGGTTTTGGTGATTGTAGATCGGTTCAGTAAAATGGTTCACTTTGTCGCATTACCAGCACTTCTGAATGTCAAGACTTTTGCTCAGATGTTTGTAAATGAGATCATGAAGCTTCTCGGGGTTCCCTCTAATGTGGTGTCAGATTGGGATAGCCAGTTTGTTTCCAAATTCTGGAAAGGGTTCTGTTCTCGACTGGAGGTGCAGCTGTCCTTTTCCTCTGCCTTTCATCCTCAGTCGAAAGGACAGACCGAGCACATTAATCAGAATTTGAAGACTTACCTCAGGTGTTTTGTCTCCAAAAATCAGAAGGATTGGGCATCCTACTTACCGCTCGCAGAATTTGCTATTAATAATGATCGTTAAGAATCTACTGGCAGGTCACCATTCTTTGGTGCATACGGTTATTATTCACAGTTTGGTAATTTTAGTGGGGGAGTTTCTGAGGAGGAACGTTTTGCTTCATCACTTTCCCCGGTGTGGCGGGGGGTTCTGTGTAATTTGAAGATCATGGGAGACAGGTACAAATGTATGGCTGACAGGAGACGCTTGCCAGGTCTGGACCTGAATGTGAATGACTTTGTGTGGTTGTCTACCAGGAAAATCAAGATGAAGGTTCCTTCTTGGAAGCTGCAACCTAAATTTATTGGTCCCTATAAAATAACCACTAAAATGTCATATTTCCATGTCTCAATGTTATAAAATTCTGCGAGGCACCTATGGGTTCAAAATACTCACTACGCCCCTAGATGAATTCCTTAGGTAGTGAAGTTTCCAATATAGGGTCACCTGTGGGGGTTTCTGCTGTTCTGGCACCTCAGGGGCTCAGATAATGGAGCCCACAATCTATTCAAACAGGAATCTGCATTCTAAAAGCCAAGTAGCACTCCTTCCCTTCCGATCCCTGTCGTGTGCTCAAACAGTGGTGTGCAACCACATATGGGGTACTACCACATTCGGGAGAAATTTCATAAAAAATTGTTTAGTCCAATTTCTTCCATTACCCCTCGTGCAAATGATAAATTTGGTGCTAAAACAGTATTTTATTGGGAAAAATTTTTTTTTGTTCTCACATCTAAATGTTATAACGTTTTGTGAATCACCTGTAAGTTAAAAATGCTCAGTACGCCCCTAGATGAATTACTTGAGGGATCTAGTTCCAAAATGGGGTCATTTGTGGGTTTTTTTCGCATGCCAGAGGCTCTCCAAATGTGAAATGGCATTCACAATTTATTCCAGACAAATAGCGCTCTTTCCTTTCCTAGCCCTGCCATGTGCCCAAACAGAAGTTTTTGACCACACATGGGGTATCATCGCGTTCAAGAGAAATTGCGCAACAAACTATGGGGTCCATTTTCACCTATCATCCATTGGGGCTCTCCAAATGTGACATAGTGACTGCTCTAGATTTCAGCCATTTTTGCATTCAAAAGGTTCAAAAGGGTCCCTTCCGAGCCCTACCGTGCACCCAAACAATAGTTTTCTCCTACATATGGGGTATCAGTATAATCAGGAGAATTTAAACAACAAATGTTGGGATTCATTTTCTCCTGTTACCCTTGTGAAAATAAAAAAATGTGGGGCTAAAGGTACATTTTTGTGGGAAAAATGTGATTTTCTTATTTTCACGGCTCTACGTTATAAATAAAGTTCTGTGAAGCACCTAGGGGTTCAACTTGCTCACCACACATCTAGATACATTCCTCGAGAGGTCTAGTTTCCAAAATGGGGTCACTGTTAGAACCCTCCTGTTTGTTTTTTCCATCTTGTGTTTTGCGGTCACGTGACCACCTGCCTTTATATTCCAGCTCCGCCCTTCTAGCTGTGCTGGTCTTCAGTGTTTGACTGTTTTTCTAGCCAGGTGCTTCTGTGCCTCTCTATGTCAGTCCTTCTGGGACCTCTAGTACCTTTTTGTATGTTTGTCTTTTGGTGTTCTACAACAACTTCTCTGTTTAGGAGGTGTCCCATTTTTGTTCCAGTTCTTAGTTCTTTTAGGGACCCATCCCCTTATGCTATAGGTCTTCGTTCAGACTAGCCGAGGACTAAGGTGGGTCTGTTCGCTAGGAACAGGCAGCCCACTACATCGTAGGGATTCAGCTTAGTCTTACTGTAGGGACAGTTTTCCCTTATCTTTCCTTAGTACATGTTGCAGATCATAACAGTAAGTCCAGCCCAAAAAAAAACTAAAAGGAAAGAAATTCGGGGATCAGTATGGTTTCTGTCCAGGATTTGGCTCAACGCTTGCAGGGATTGTCTCTGGTGGTGTCCGAGCTCCAGCAACACGTGAGTAGCTGTTCTGGAGCGCATTTTGTAGGACTGCCTGATGCTTTTTATGGTAAACAGCAAAATTTTTTCCTTTAAAAATGCTTGTTTGTTATATTTTCATTTGAGATCAAGGTCCTCTGGGAATGAATCACAGCGCATTGGTTTTATTATGTCACTTTTGCGCAAAGAACCACAGGGGTGGGCCTTTTCTCTCCAACCTAATGATCCATGCTTAAGGTCTGTAGAAGAATTTTTTTCTGCTATGGGGCTATTATATGACGATCCTGATAGAATCTCATCTGCTGAGGCAGAACTCAGGCGTTTGAATCAGGGGTCAGGTGATGTTGAAAATTATTGCACACACTTCAGAAGATGGGCTTCAGAAGTCAAATGGAATGATCCTGCTCTGAAATGTCTATTTCTTGCTGGTCTGAGGGAAAGGGTTAAGGATTTGCTAATGGCATTCCCCGCACCTGAGACTCTGCAGGATGCCATGCAATTAGCTGTTCGTGTGGACAGGAGGCTGAGATTTAGACAGAATGAGGTAAAGACTCCTGTAATGCCAGGTCCTAGTCCCCAGAAAATCTGCTCTGATGGCGGAGAACCAATGGAGGTTGGGGCGAAGTCGCTCTCCTCACAGGAAATAGACCGGAGGTCCGCCGAGGGATTGTGTCTTTATTGTGGTAAAGCTGGCCATTTGATTAACTATTGTGAGCTTTGTTTAAGTAAAGAAAAAAAAAAGGTCAGGTACGCCCGTATAGCTTGTTTACGCTCTGCAGGAGTATTTCTTTCAGGGAGTACTACTTTGCAGGAAAATTTGATTGAATTTCAGGTATTTGTGGATTGATAATGGGTTTTAGGATAAACTTAAATTGAGATCCAAACCTTTGTCATCACCTATTTCTGTGATTGCAATTGATAACACTCCCTTGAAATGTATTACTCACAAGGTTGCTGCATTTCCCCTCACTATCAATGGAGTTCACCAAGAAATTTTGGACTTGGTTGTATTAGATAATTTACCCTCTCCGGTCGTTCTAGGTTTGCCTTGGTTAAAACTGCACAATCCTTTACTGGACTGGTCTACTAATGTGATTAAGTCTTGGAGTCCGAATTGCTATGATATATGTTGTAATGGTCGCATTGCAACAGTGGAAAAAGGGGAATTACCTGTACCTATTCAAGATTTTTGGAGTTTTTTTTCGAGGAGGAGTCGCAAGTTTTACCTCCTCATAGGGATTATGATTGCGCCATTGAGTTTGCTCCGGGAGCTACTCTTCCCAAGAGTCGCTTGTTTAATCTGACTATCCCTGAAAGAAAGGCCTTGGAGGAGTACATACAGACTAGCCTGGCTGCTGGTCACATTAGACCTTCTAAGTCGCCTGCGGCAGTTGGATTTTTCTTTGTTAAAAAAAAGGGGTTTACGTCCATGTCTGGATTTTCGTGAAATTAATAAGATTACCGTAAGCAATTCCTACCCATTGCCGTTAATTCCTGACTTGTTTAACCAGTTGGTGGGGGCCAAGTGGTTCTCTAAAATTGATCTCCGGGGGGCATACAATTTTTTACGAGTGAAGGAGGGTGATGAATGGAAAACTGCTTTTAACACTCCAGTAGGTCATTTTGAGAATCTGGTGATGCCTTTTGGTCTTACCAATGCACCTGCATTTTTTCAGAACCTTATTAATGACATCCTGAGACCTTTGATTGATAAGAATGTGGTTGTGTATTTGGATGACATTTTGATTTATTCACCAGATCTAGAGTCCCATTGGCAGAGTGTACGTGAAGTTTTGCAGTTATTGAGTGATAATTCACTCTTTGCTAAGTTGGAGAAATGTGAGTTCGCTGTGCCGAAAATTAGTTTTTTGGGCTACATTGTCTCCAGAGAGGGCTTTGAGATGGACCCGGTGAAGGTTCAAGCTGTGTAGGAATGGCCTAGGCCTATTGGTTTGAAATCTATACAGAGATTTTTGGGTTTTGCCAATTATTACAGGAAATTCATTAAGACTTTTTCTGTAATTGTTTAGCCTCTAACCAGGAAAGGTGCGAATACGGTCCAATGGACTACTGAGGCCATTGAAGCGTTTAAGTATCTCAAAGAGAGGTTCAGTTCAACCCCTATCCTTATGCAGCCATATGAGACCAAGCCTTTTTTGGTCGAGGTCGATGCTTCATCGGTGGGGGTCGGAGCAGTTTTGTCTCAGGAGAACAAGGGTGGAGTACATCCTTGTGCCTTCTTTTCGAAAAAAATTTCAGAAACCGAACTGAATTATGATGTTGGAAATCGGGAGTTGCTGGCTATTAAACTCACGTTTGAACATTGGCGTCATTTTTTGGAAGACGCTAGATTTCCTATTCAGGTGTTCACAGATCATAAGAATTTGATCTATCTGGATGCTGCCAAGCGCTTGAATGCCCATCAAGCTAGGTGGGCACTTGTTTTTTCTCGGTTTCATTTTTCTGTTACCTATATCCCTGGTACTAAGAATGTTAAAGCCGATGCTTTATCTCACAGCTTCTCTCCTACGGTCAGTGCCGAGGAGGAGGAGACCATTTTACAGAAAGGAGTTGTGGTGGAGGCATTGGACTCCGTTTTGGAGAATGGGATTCTGAAAGCCCAAGATGAGGCTCCATCGAACACTCCCCATGGGAGGTTGTTCGTGCCTAGAACCTTTAGGAGAGATTTGTTTGTGGAATGTCATGAGTCTCGGTTGGCAGGTCATGCAGGAATTTCGGAGACTAAGAGACTTATCAGTCACAGTTTTTGGTGGCCTGGATGGCAGAAGGAAGTCATCAAGTGGGTGCGTCAATGTATGGTGTGTGCTAGGTCAAAGGCTTCACATACTCCTGCTGCGAGGTTGCTTTGCCCTCTGGAGGTTCCTAGTGCGCCTTGGATGCATCTCACAATGGATTTTATTACTGATCTTCCTGTGTCCGAGGGTTTTACGATAATCTGGGTGGTCGTGGACCATTTTAGTAAGATGTGTCATTTGGTTCCATTCATTAAGTTGCCCTGCGCCAAGACACTCGCTAAGGCGTTTGTTAAGGAGATTGTCAAGCTTCATGGCATTCCCACGGATATTATTTCTGATAGAGGACCTCAGTTTGTGGCTCGCTTTTGGCGTGCTTTTTGTGACAGGTTGGAGTCCATTTGTCATTTTTGTCTGGGTATCATCCTGAGTCTAATGGACAGACTGAAAGAAAGAACCAGGATGTTGAACAGTTTTTGCGTTGTTTTGTGGCGGACAATCAAGAGGTGTTGTCTGAGTTTCAGCCTCTTGCAGAATTTGCTTTTAACAATCATACATCCTCCTCTGCTGGGTGTTCTCCTTTTTTTTTGTTGTACTGGGAGACATCCGTCTTTTTGTTCGTTTTCCAAATTGGGGTCGGCGGTGCCAGAGGAGGAGAATTTTTCCGGTGATTTGGAGAGAGTTTGGACTAATGTACATTGCTACCTTCAAGAGGCTAACAAGAAGTCCAAGAAGTATTTTGACAGGAAACGTAAGGAGGTTTTGTTTACTGTGGGTTACATGGTTTGGTTGTCCTCAAAGAACCTGGGGTTGAGGATTCCCTCTAAAAAACTGGGTCCTAAGTTTGTGGGTCCATTTAAAGTGCTTCAGGTTGTTAACCCGTCTGCGGTTAGGTTGGATGTCCCTACTTCCTGAAAGATTAATCCTGTGTTTCATGTTTCCTTGTTGAAAAAGGCTGATGTATCAGATAGGGATTCCACTGTGACAGTTCCTCCTGTGGTGGAGGACGGCGAATATGAAATTTCTCGTATCTTGAATTCTAGATGGCATAGAGGGAGATTTCAGCATCTTGTCTCCTGTAAGGGTTTCGGTCCCAAAGATAACTCCTGGGTAAGGGCAGATGATGTCTCTGCTCCTAGGCTTGTTAGAACTTTTCACAGGAGGTTTCCAGATAGGCCTGGGCCTGGAGGATCCTCATAAAAGAAGGGGCACTGTTAGAACCCTCCTGTTTGTTTTTTTCATCTTGTGTTTTGCGGTCTAGTGACCACCTGCCTTTATATTCCAGCTCCGCCCTTCTGGCTGTGCTGGACTTCAGTATTTGACTGTTTTTCTAGCCAGGTGCTTCTGTGCCTATCTCTGTCAGATCGCTTGGTCCTTCTGGGACCTCTAGTGCCTTTTTGTCTGTTTGTCTTTTGGTGTTCTACAACAACTTCTCTGTTTAGGAGGTGTCCCATTTTTGTTCCAGTCCTTAGTTCTTTTAGGGACCTCTCCCCTTATGCTATAGGTCTTCGTTCAGACTAGCCGAGGACTAAGGCGGGTCTGTTCGCTAGGAACAGGCAGCCCGCTACATCGTAGGGATTCAGCTTAGTCTTACTGTAGGGACAGTTTTCCCTTATCTTTACTTAGTACATGTTGCAGATCATAACAGTCACATGTGGGGGGTTTCCACTGTTTAGGCACAACAGGGGCTCTCCAAATGCGACATGGCTTCCGCTATTTGTTGCAGCCAATTTTGCGCTCTAGAAGTCAAATGGCGTTCCTTCCATTCTGAGCCCTGCCGTGCGCCCAAACAATAGCTTTCCCACATATGGGGTATCGCCATGCTCAGGAGAAATTGCACAACAAATTTTGGGGTCCATTTCATCTTGTTACCCTTGTGAAAATAAAAAAATTGGGGCTAAAGTAACATTTTTGTGAAAAAAGTAAAATGTTCAATTTTTCCTTCCACATTGCTTTAGTTCCTGTGAAGCACCTGAAGGGTTAATAAACTTATTGAATGTGGTTTTAAGGACTTTGAGGGATGCAGTTTTTAGAATAGTGTCACTTTGGGTATTTTCTGTCATATGTGCCCTCAAAGTCACTTCAAATGTCATGTGGTCCCTAAAAAAATGGTTTTGTGAATTTTGTTGGAAAAATGAGAAATCGCTGATAAACTTTTAACTCTTCTAACTTCCTAACAAAAAAAAATTATCTTTAAAAAATAATGCTGATGTAAAGTACACATGTGGGAAATGTTATTTATTAACTATTGTGTGTGACATCGCTCTGGTTTAAGGGCATAACAATAAAAGTTTGAAAATTGCAAAATTTTCACCAAATTTACGATATTTTCAAAAATAAATGCAAGTCGTATCAAACAAATTTTACTACTATCATGAAATACAATATGTCACAAAAAACAATCTCAATCATTGGGATCCGTTGAAGCATTCCATAGTTATTACCACATACAAGTGACACTGGTCAGATTTAAAAAATTTGGCCTGGTCATTAAGGTCAAAATTGGCTCTATCACTAAGGAGTTAACATAAGAAGGGTACATGGGAGAGCTACAATTCCTTCTCCTTCTAATTTGCAAATGTTTACCAATGTCCCTAAATGTGAAAGTCAAACGCTGGATATATCCACACTAATGTTTCCCTATATTGTATTTTGAATACCGATGTAGTGCTGTTTTTTGGGAGGTGGGGGTTGGAAATGATCCAAATACGCCTTTTAGTTTAGGTGGAAGGGTAAATCCATGTACACCTCTTGTGTGTGAATTCAGCCTTAAGAACTAATTAAACATCTGCAGGGCGCACACAATATAGTGAGAGGTGACTGTAACCGCTCTGTGCACATCGACATGATTAAAAACGAATATATAACTTAATTTCCTCCCAGTAGCCATACTTTCAGTAAGACGGCCAGGCAGCATTTTAACTTTATTTGCCTGCGTTTTTACACATGACAAGTTCCTTTATACCGGCCTTGCTTTAATGCATATGCCCTAAAAGCTGTCATGACAGTGACTCGCACGCTTAGTGGCGCCGTCCTACTCACTGCGTTCGCCGCTCTGCTCCTCCCTGTGTCAAGCCATTTTGCTGGGTTGCTTCTTGCAGCACTCTCTGCACTGCTGCATCTTCCTGCTGTCTCCACCTAGCTGTAGGGAGGGGTAGCCAGACTCTGCAGGAATTTAACCCTCTGTGTCCTACAGAGTTTTCCTTCCCTGGCCTATCCCTTGCCAGCTTGGGATATTTTAGGCAGTTCCTCCCTCCACTCCTTGCCTGAACATAGGTTCTTAGTTGCAATATGTTCTCTTGTATCCTGTCTAGGCTCGTTACAGTTTTTGTCTGTCCTGTTACCTACCCGGCTTGTCTCCTCATTTTTGTTTGACCTCTCCGATCCAGACCCCAGTTTTGTATATTGATCCTGTGCTGGCCTTTCTGACCACAGACTGTCTGACCCCATCTCTGCATGAATGAATAGAGGAAAAATTGTGCACACCGTCCATTAAAATTATTCCTCTTTATTAGAAAATTAGAACATAGGGTTTGCACGGGTGAATGAAATGCTTACAGGACGACAGCCAGTTCTCACCAGCAGTACATATACAAGGACCTGTTGAAGCACCAGTTGGTGGGAAACGGCTATCGTCCTGTAAGAATTCCATTCACCACTGCAAACCCTATGTTTTATTTTTTTAATAAAGAAGACATGTTTTGAAGGAGAGTTAGTGTGGTTTTTTTCCTCTGTTTTTTTCATGCAATGCTGTTCATACTATTTTACACAAACCTGTGTTCCTGCAAGATCTGGTTCCCTGCTTATTCTCTGCATTAAAGGGAGTATCTGTGGATGGTACCAGCACACACCTTTGCTGCATATGACAACATCTATGTCTATGCTTCGCATCTGTGACTCTGCCCCTTCGGTAAGCTGCTGCTGGTCCGGGAACTGCCCTGGAGTGGCATCTGGTGGCTAACCTAACAGCCCAAGTCTATCCTCACCATTAGAGGCTCTTGTAAATACCAGGTAGCCACTTTGTCATGTGCCTCCAGGATAAGAGTGGCCAGTGGCACAGTGGGTCCACACCCAACGCCGTTACAGAAAGTTCAGGTCATGGACCCCGCTGACAAATCGGGACCCAGAGACCCCAAGTCTCATGTACAAGTCCTGTTTGAAAAGCTCCATTCTCAATGTGAGCACCAAGACCAGCTGATGCAGGCAATCAATGTGGTTGGCAACTCAGCTGCAGTATTTGTCCACCTCTGTTTCCACCTTAGCCACGATAGCCCATCCTCAGGATTGACATCCTCTCCAGGGGATCCGTTTAAGGCTCCAGCTCCTGTTGGAGCAGCTAAGCTCCATCTTCCACTCCCATCCAGCTACGATGGAGACCCAAAGAAGAGTCAAGGCTTAATTAACCAGTGCAAAACTACACTTCACTCTCCACGCTTATCTTTTTCCATCAGATCAAACCAAGACTGCATTTATGATCTCTCTCCTATCCAGACAAGCACTGGCTTGGACAAATCCCATTTGTGAACGTGGAGGTCCTGAGAACCCACGATTTAGGATAATTCATAGAGCTGTTTAGAGCGAGGCTCGATGTACCAGGCACTTCCTCAGCCGCCTCATCTTTTTTGACTCTGAGTCAAGCAGAGGACACCATGGCTCAGTATGCTTTACACTTTCATCACCTGGCTGCAGACCTGGCTTGAAATGAAGAAGCCCTGGTGGTGACCTTCTGGCAGAGTCTGTCCGGTCATATTGAGGATGAATTGTCAGGCTGAGATCTACCTTCTTCCCTGGATGCCCTTATACACCTGGCTACTAGGATCAATCTCCTCTTCCATTAGCAAGCTCTGTAACAAGTTCAAGTATCATCTCGAGTCAGAAGACCACCCAGGCTGGCTCCAACCTCCCAGTACCCCTTGCTGCCACAAGTCACATCTCCTGCTATAGAGCCGATGCAAGTGGAGCAGGCCAAACTTTCTGTACAAGAGCGACAGTGAAGGCATAACGAGAACGAGTGCATGTACTGTGGAGGCAAAGGATATTTTGTTCATCAGTGCCCAGTAAGGGTGCTTTCACATTTCACATTTAGACACTCGTTCAATGGCCCCGACAGGGCTTATGTCCGAACCCCCTGCAAAAAGGAATATGGACGTATGCGCCGACGGGGCCATAGACTATAATGTTGCAGACAGAGCGAATGTGAGCTCTGCTGTGCATCATTTTTGGGTGTGTACCCCTACTGGAGGTGGACAATCAAACATAGCAAACTGCATCTGGGTGTCCGCCTCCAGTAGGCGTATACGCCCGAAAATGATGAACGGCAGAGTGCACATTGGCTCTGTCAGCACCATTATAGTCTATGGCTCCGACAGGGCTAATGAATGGGTGCCTAAACACAATGTGGGGTCCAGTTGGATAAACACGTAATCATCATCTCTGTAGTAAATCAATTCTTCAGAGATGATGACGATGAAACGGCTTTTTATTAACAGCGTCTTTTTCAAGTTAAAAAACAAAGCCAATTTTGCGTTCAAAAAGTCACACAGTGCTCCTCCCCTTCTCAACCCTGCGTGCGCCCAAACAGTGTATTGTCCCCACATATGGGGTATCGGTGTACTCAGGAGAAATTGCACAACAGTTTTTGGAATCCATTTTCTCCTCTTACCCTTGTGAAAATAAAAAAATTGGGGCTAAAAGATAATTTTTGTGGAAAAATTAGATTTTTTTCATTTTTACAGCTCAATGTTATAAATTTCTGTGAAGCACCTGGGGGTTCAAGGTGCTCACTACACATCTAGATAAGTTCCCGGAGGGGTCTAGTTTCCAAAATGGTGTCACTTGTGGGAGGTTTTCACTGTTTAGGCACATCAGGGGCTCCCCAAACACAACATGGTGTCTGCTAATTATTCATGCAAATTTTACATTCAAAAAGTCAAATGGTACTCCTTCCCTTCTGGACCCTGCTGTGACCCCAAACAGTAGTTTTCCCGCACATATGGGGTATCCGCGTGGTAAGAAGGAATTGTGCAAATGTTGGGGTCCATTTTTTCTGTTACCATTGCGAAAATAAAAAAATTGGGGTCTAATGAAACATTTTTGTGAAAAAAGGTAAATGTTCATTTTTTTCTTCCACATTCCAAAAATTCCTCTGAAGCACCTGAGGGGTTAATAAACTTCTTGAATGTGGTTTTGAGCACTTTGAGGGGTGCAGTTTTTAGAATGGTGTCACTTTTGGGTATTTTCTGTCATAAAGGCCCCTCAAAGTCACTTCAAATGTGATGTTGCCCCTAAAAAAATGGTTTTGTAAATTTTGTTGGAAAAATAAGACATTGCTGGTCAACTTTTAACCCTTATAACTTCCTAACAAAAAAAATGTTGGTTCTAAAATTGTGCTGATGTAAAGTAGACATGTGGGAAATGCTATTTATTAACTATTTTGTGAAACATACAGTATGTCTCTGATTTAAGGGCATGAAAATTCAAAGTTTGAAAATTGTGAAATTTTTGCCAAATTTCCGATTTTTTCACAAATAAATGCAAGTCATACAGAAGAAATTTTACCACAATCATGAAGTACAATATGTCACGAAAAAAACAATCTCAGAATCAGTGGGATCCGTTGAAGCGTTCCAGAGTTATTACCACATAAAGTGACAGTGGTCAGAAGTGTAAAAATTGGCCCGGTCATTAACGTGCAAACCACCCTCGGGGGTAAAGGAGTGGTCAAAAGGCAAAGTAATTTTGCTCCTAACTCTCTATCTATTTGATGCCATAATCTAAGCTATTTTCTAATAGAATTGATTTAAAAATTCCCTACTGTTCCCTAACTACATTGTCTAACAGATATTGTATTTTTCTTTCTACTTCCTGTGTGATGACGATTCGTTTGAGAGCCCCTAGTGCATGCTGGGATACTCAAGCACAAAGCGTCATCAGAGCAGGGGGCAGAGGCTGTCGCATCATCAGTGAAGCTCGTTTCAGGGGCGTTGCTGTCCCTGCTGTGCCCCCCTGTATTATTGTCTCCTCTGTGCGATGTATGCAGTGCGCTGTCTCCCTTGTATCATGTGCACAGCTTGCTGTCTCCCTTGTGTGCGCTTTGTTGTCTTTTTAGAGAAATAGTAATAAGCCTGCAACAGAGCGGTGTCACTATACCCAGCAGAGACGAGTGACGTCATTGCAGAGCACGGCTCTGTCCATTTATAACACTTCATTTCAGGGAGGGGGCAGGGTTTGTTACCAGGGAGTACACTGAAATCATGGGGCCCCATAGCAAAAGTTCTAATTGCTTCCCCCCAAAAAAAAATTAAATAAATAATTGTCGGGGTCACAGAAGAGCATATCTCACAACTTTCCAGCCTTTACATAGTAATTTTCCTCCTGCTGAAGTCCTAGATCCCTCTTTCATGCCCCCATAAAGTATTATGCAAATAAAAGTGCCCCCACGTGCAAAAGTGACTTCCTCCACATGCACAGTATAATGACCCTACTGTACCCCACCTCAACTCCCAAGGCAAAGTATGGTGACCCCAAGATAGTATGATCCCCCAACTGTGACCCCCACACAGTTCCCCATGCACTATAATGGACCTACATACAGTATAATTGCCCGAACTAGCCCTCCAAACAGTATAATGGCCCCCACACAGCCCTCCACGCAGTATGATGGATCCCACACAAACCTTCACACTGTATAATTGCTTGTGACACGCCCCCTGGGCCTGTGTTGTGCAGGGGATACCCGGAGCCGGATCGCTGGGGGTTGTAGTCTCCGTGGCGCTGACACGGTCCGTGCCCAGGGGGTCAATTCAGTGGCAGTTTTAGTATTGTGATAATTGTCCGACTACGCCACCCGTGGATTGCGGTCAGTGGGGACCGCCGCTGCAGGGCAGACTGCTGAGGCTGGTATTATGTGAGCAGCTTAGAATGGGATGACTCCCCACGGGAAGAGTATAGCCTCAGGGCAGTTAGTGTGGATGATGGGAGTGATGGTGCACGAGCGCAGCAGTAATAACTCAGAGTCCGTGCAGTGCAGTTCAGGGTCTTTACTGGTATTATAAAGCAGACCTTCCCGGGAGTACTGGTTAGCAGTAGGGGCCTGGTTAGTCTGTGAGCAAGCAGGATCTCCCCCTGGCCAGGTGGAGTTGTAGGCCTCCCCGTCTATCTGCACTCTTTCCTGGCTACCTTGCTCTATGTGGGTAGAAGTAGCCCACGTCCCTGAGTATACAGTGTGGTGCTCACCCGTATGGCCGGTGACTTGGGGCCTTCTGTTAGCCTCCGCTCCACGACGGCGGTGCTGGTCCCTTGCTTGTGACCGTGCCTCCGGGCTTCTAAGGCCAGAGGACCTGGAATCCCCTGCCGGTTGGATTCTGCTGCTGGACCTGGATGTCCCCACAGCCTCGGACTCCGTGTCCGGGTTTAGTGTCTTCAGCCAAGGCGAGCTATCTAGATTCCAGCCTCTGGCACTCGCTCCTGCTCCTACAGAGCTCCTGCTGTCACTTTCCCTCTCCAGGCTCTGACTCACTTAATCCCGCCCCAGACCCAGTTTATAAGGGCAGATTCCTCCCCTCCCAGGTCTGGGCGCGCAGTGTTGCATGCTTAGGGCTCCTGACCAGAGAAACCTCCCACCTGCTCTCAGACGTAATATTTCTATTACTGTGGTTACCAGACCCCTTGGTTGCCACATTCCCCCCTAGTAAAATTTAGTACTCCGGGACTAAACATATTTTTAAAGAAACATAAATGCAGAGTATAAACAATAATACAATAACATATATACAAGTAGCTTTAGTCTGTGGAGGTCACGGCGTTTCCGTAACCGGGTGTCCATATCACCCAAGGTGAAGTTTGTGAAACAAGAGGGCGTCCATGTCACCCAAGGTGAAGTCTTAAGCGAGGTAGGGGACCTGTCCAAAGCAAACCCCTTGCGTTGGCCTTGGGCGTGGCTGCAAGGCTGAAGCTAGCTACTTTGGACCGAAAGGAGGCCACGCCAGACAGGTTTTCTCTTCCGCGGCCGTCTTCGCAAGAGGCACAATGTGCAACTATCTACAAGAATTGTTCCGGTTATCCAGCGTCCATAACCTGTTAGTCCATAAAAATCCGCAGGGTAACTGAGAAACATAATTAATAACAGGCAACAACAAAAACCGTAAACATCTTCAAGAAACAGGTAAATTTACAGTGCATTACTTTATATTCTCCAGCGAGTGGGCATCTGACCTTTAGTGACTCTAGTGGACCTACGGAGCTCACTAACTGGTCCTGCACTACAGGGTGTAGGAGGCGTTATGGGTAAGCTGGGCAGCTGTCTGCGTACTCTTTGGCTCACTAGGGGCACGGCAGGCTCACTACTAGCAGAGGGTTGATCCTCCTGCGTTGCTGGTGTGGACTCTTCTGCCTCCTGGGCCGGCTGCTCTTCCAGCTCTACTTGGTCTTCTGTAGGCACTTGAGGGGCTGGCTGGAGAAATGTGAGGACAGACACCACGATAGCGTTGTTTACTTGTGTCCAGGACCGGGGAAAGTCTCCGAGTACGGTGCTGATCATTTCCTCCTTTTCCTCTACGGGTTGAGGGTCTTCCTGATCTTCATCCGTGCTTTGCAACTTCTCGGGGCACTTTTTCAGGTGGTCTCTGGGGACGGTGGCTGTGGTCTCTCCTCCATCCTTGCTGATGACGTACACCTTTGGATTATTGTGGCTTGAGGGCAGTACGGTGTACGGGTCCTTTTCCCACTGGTCGTCCAACTTATGGAGCCGCCTTTTTCTTTTCAAGACCTGCTCTCCAGGTACCAGGGGAACAGCGGGAGCATGTTGGTTATAAGTCCTCTCCTGCCTTTCTCTTGATTGACAGAGACTTCACTCGACGCTCTCCTGTACTTTCCGGTACTGCTGCTGCCGTTCTGTATCCCAGTCTGCCTCTGGCGAGGTGTCCTCGGGTGTCAGGACTCCCATATCCAGGTCAACAGGCAGCTTACCAGGTCTTGCTCGCATTAGGTAAGCCGGGGTACAGTTGGTGGAACCTACCGGGATGTGGTTATACAGGTCCACCAGATCGGGCAGTTTCTCAGGCCACAGACTGCGTTCTTCCAGGGGCAATGTTTTTAGCAGATCTATCACCACCTGGTTCATCTTCTCGCAGAGTCCATTGGTTTGGGGGTGATAGGGCGTTGTTCTTATCTTCTTGCAGCCATACAGGTTGCAGAACTCCTGGAAGACCTCCGCTTCGAAGGCTGGTCCTTGGTCCGTCAGCACTTGGTCCGGGTACCCGTGTGGGCGGCAGAAGTGCAGCTGGAAGGCTCTAGCTGCTGTTTGTGCTGTTAAGTCTTTGACGGGGACCACCACTAGCAATCAGGAGTAGTGATCCACGATGGTTAGGGCGTAGACATACCCGCTTCTGCTTGGAGCCAGTTTAACATGGTCCAGAGCGACCAGTTCCAGCGGCTGCCTGGTGATGATGGGCTGCAGGGGAGTCCTCTGGCTGGCACAGTCCCTTCTTCTTAGATTGCACGGGCCACAGTCTCTACACCATCTCTCAATGGCTCCTCTCATGCCTATCCAGTAGAACCGTTCACGCAGCAGGAACTCCAGCTTCTTCCATCCGAAGTGCCCTGCCCCATTGTGGTAGGCCTCCAGCACCATAGCTGCGTCCCGTCTCGGTACCACAACCTGCCAGATCAGTTCATGTGTCCGGGAATTGACCATTCTGTGGCACAACTTCTCCTTGTAGAGAAACAGTCTGCTTTTCTCCGTCCACAGTTGCTTGGTCTCTTCCGGAGCGTCTGGATCCAGGCGGGCGTCAGCCTGGGTCAGCATCTCCTTCACCAGACGGACTGCGGGGTCACTGTCTTGCGTCTCCACCCAGTTGTAGTGGGGTAAGGGGTTGAACGTAGCGGATCGCTGGCCCCTCACACGGTGGGAATACTGGGTAATCCCATGACGGTGGAACGCAGGGAGTTCGACCTCTTCCAGTTCTTCTGGATCTTCCCCTCCGTCCGGTAGGTTTGGCATCCTGGACAGGGCGTCCGCGTTGGTATTGGAGCGTCCTGCCCGGTATTTGATCGTGAACTCATAATTGGACAGACGGGCCATCCATCTCTGCTCCAGGGCACCCAGTCTTGCAGTGTCCAGGTGTGTCAACGGGTTGTTGTCCGTGTACACAGTGAACCTGGAAGAGGCAAGGTAATGCTTAAAACGTTCGGTTACCGCCCACACCACTGCCAGGAACTCTAGCTTGAACGAGCTGTAATTCTCAGGGTTTCTTTCCGTGGGTCGCAGTTTTCGGCTGGCGTAAGCAATTACCCGTTCTCTCCCCTGCTGGATCTGGGACAGTACGGCTCCTAGCCTGATGTTGCTTGCTTCCGTGTGGAGGATAAAGGGCTGGCTGTAATCAGGGTACGCCAGGATTTCATCCCCCGTGAGGGCCATCTTCAGCTGGCGGAAGGACTCCTCTTCCAGCTTTTCCCATTTGAAGGGTGGCTTCTGGTTTTTGGCCTTCCTGGACTGGCCTATCAGGAGGTCCTGCATAGGAGCTGCCTTCTTGAAATACCGGGAATGAATCTTCGGTAGTAGCCTACCAACCCGAGGAACTGCCGCACTTCCTTTATGCTGGATGGTCTTGGCCAGTCCTTAATCACGGTGATCTTGTCAGGGTCGGGGGCTACTCCGTCAGCACTCACCACATGTCCCAGGTACTGTACCTTTGGCTTCAGTAGATGACACTTTGAGGGTTTTACCTTTAGGCCATAGTTTGCCAGGGCTTCAAACACTTCTGCCAGGTGTTCCAGATGGTCCTCATAGGTCTTGGAATAGACGATTACATCGTCCAGGTATAATAGGACCGTCTCGAAGTTCCAGTGTCCCAGACAGCATTCCATCAACCGTTGGAAGGTTCCTGGTGCGTTGCAGAGCCCGAACGGCATACAGTTAAATTCGCTGAGTCCCATCGGGGTGGTGAATGCGGTCTTCTCCCGGTCCGCCTCTGCTACAGGAACCTGCCAGTACCCGCTAGTGAGATCCAAAGTAGAGAAGAAGTTAGCAGATTTTAATGGAGCTAAGGACTCCTCTATCCTTGGTAAAGGGTACGCATCTTTGTGTGTGATACGGTTGACCTTCCTGTAGTCTACACACATTCTCATGGTGTTCTTTCTTTTTCACTAGGACTAGTGGAGCGGCCCAGGGGCTACAGCTGCCCCTAATTACCCCAGCCTCCTTCATGTCTTTTAGCATCCCCTTGGCGTGTTGATAGTGTGCAGGGGGTACGGGTCGGTATCTCTCCTTTATGGGAGGATGGTCTCCCGTGGGGATGTGATGTTCTACCCCCTTTACTCGCCCGAAGTCCAGCGGGTGTTTACTAAACACTCTCTCGTACTCTTGGACCACCCGATAGACTCCCTGTTTATGGTGTGAGGGAGTGGAGTCAGTACCCAAATGCAGTTGCTGACACCAGTCCTCCATTGGTTTCTTAGAGCCGTTACCTTCCTCTGGTTGAGATGGAGGCAAGGGTTCCACGGCCTGTACAGAGTTTTGGTTGATGGTGAACAATTTGGCTAGCGTGGCATACCGGGGCAGGTATACTTCTCTCTCCCCGATATTTATGATGCGGACGGGCACCCTCCCATGGCGTACATCGACCACCCCCCGTGCTGGCAAAATGGTGGGCCTACTGTCTGAGTAGACGGGTTCTACCATTGCTTGGTAGTCTCTACCTCTTAGACCAATAGCTGCCCGGCACCAAATCATCATCTCACTTTTCGGGGCATGGCAATAGGGAACGGGTCACACATTCTCACGCTACCACTCTCACCACCAGATAGTTCCACCTGTTGCCGTTTCATCAGTGCCCGGATCTCTTTTTAGAGGACACGCTGCTGGCTGGAACTGGTGTTCTTGGCAACCTGTTGCAAAATAAGAATCACCTCAGCAAGACAGTTTTCAATTACGTTAGTACCTAAGGTTATCTTTGGGTGACTCTCGCGACGGTCAATGTCCACAATGATCAGTCCTTGTGCCGGCAGTTCAACTTTACCGACCTTGATGGTCACCTCTTTAAATCCTATCTGTGGCACGGGCTGACCATTGCTGGCGATAATGCTCAGGTCGTCATCTGGGTAGCGGGTTATGCCCGAGTCATTCCAGTACCGCTTGAAGAGCACGTACGGGATGGTAGTCACCTGTGACCCGGTGTCTAGTAGGGCACTCATAGGAATGCCATCCAGTACCACAGGCAAGACCGGACGTCCCCCTATGTATTTATCACGCCAGTTCGATGGGCCTGATGATCTTATGCCTGGGGGTTGGCCCTCTACCCCAGGTTGTGCCCGTTTAAATGACAGTACCTTGCCATATGTCCGGGTTGATTGCAGCGGCTGCAGATGGGTCGTCCGTCCTCGTTGTATCTGTCGCTGGGTCTTCCTCTGGCCGGTGGGGTCCTCCTCAGTTGGCGCCACGGGACGTCCTCCGGTCCGGATGCCAGCTGGATCTTTCCTGGAGAAGAGACCTATAAAGACTGCACAGTTCTGGTTAGCGCGGCAACCCTCTTAGTCAGCTCTTGGACCTGATGGTGCAGGTCTGTAGCCGGGTTATTGTTCAAAGCCTGCGCATCAGCTCCCACAGGCCCTGCAGACAAGGGCGCCACGTCCTGGTGATAAGTGATAGCAGGGCGCTTGTGGGTCACAGCGCCACCTGGTGCCGGTTCTCGGAGCACCCGGATGGCTCTGTCCTTGAACTGTGCAAAGTCCAGGTCAGGGTCCTGTAAGGCCAATGCCCGCAACTGGGTTCGGTGGGCATTGCACAGTAGACCCTCAATAAATTGTTCGGTCAACAGCTTGTCTTCATTTCCCACGCTGTCAGGGTCAGCCTGCTTAATGGCTCTCAGGGCCTCTTGTAGGTTTAGAGCATAGTGTCTTATACTTTCGTGTGCCCGTTGTTTGCACCCGTAAAATCTGAGCTTTATTTCGGCTGAGGTTCGGGTATCAAATGTGTCTTTCAGCCGGGCTAGTATTTCTCTGACAGTCCTCTTCTTCCTAGGTGGCCAGGACTTTACCTCCCTTTGGGCTGCCCCGATTAACTGGGCCACCAGGATGCTCACTTTTTGCTCTTCCGTGAGGGGGTATACCTGGAAGAGGCTATCCAGTCTTTCCCTAAAGTCACTTAGGTTATGTGACTCCCCTGAGTACTGGGGTAGCCAGGTTGCCCCCGGGATATAGGGCATGGTGAATGGCATGACCGCAGCAGCGGTTGCTCTGGCGGCCGGTGTGGCGGTGGAGCTCCCCTCAGTGTCCGACGTCCTCCTTCCCCCCTAGTGGACCGTGGCCTACCTTGCGATGCTCTTCTTCCGTAGGCCGCGGCTCCGCAGTCGATCGTTGGGGTCGAGGACCTTGCGTCGCGCTCCTGTGACGTCAGCGTCGCTCTTCCTCCCTTCCAGGACGTTACGCAGCGTCGGAGCGTGGGGCGGAGCTTCGGATCTCGTGCGCTTTCGGCGTCCACGCCCCTCTTCTTCCCGTGCGGCGTCCTGAAGATGGCGTCCGATGGCGGGAAGCAGCTGCGGATGGCGGGAAGACGGCGGGAAACGACCCAAGATGGCGTCCGATGGCGGGAAACGGCTCCGGACGGCGGGAAACTTCTCTCAGGTAAGTGCAAAAAGTCTTTTTTCAGGCACGCAATACCCGTTGGGGCGGGTTGGTTTGAATCCTGCCGACTAAGCCAAAGTTGACGCGCCCCCTGGGCCTGTGTTGTGCAGGGGATACCCGGAGCCGGATCACTGGGGGTTGTAGTCTCCGTGGCGCTGACCCGGTCCGTGCCCAGGGTGGTCAATTCAGTGGCCGTTTTAGTATTGTGATAATTGTCCGTCTACGCCACCCGTGGATTGCGGTCAGTGGGGACCGCCGCTGCAGGGCAGACCGCTGAGGCTGGTATTATGTGTGCAGCTTAGAATGGGATGATTCCCCACGGGAGGAGTATAGCCTCAGGGCAGTTAGTGTGGATGATGGGAGTGATGGTGCACGAGCGCAGCAGTAATAACTCAGAGTCCGTGCAGTGCAGTTCAGGGTCTTTACTGGTATTATAAAGCAGACCCTCCCGGGAGTACTGGTTAGCAGTAGGGGCCTGGTCAGTCTGTGAGCAAGCAGGATCTCCCCCTGGCCAGGTGGAGTTGTAGGCCTCCCCGTCTATCTGCACTCTTTCCTGGCTACCTTGCTCTATGTGGGTAGAAGTAGTCCACGTCCCTGAGTATACCGTGTGGTGCTCACCCGTATGGCCGGTGACTTGGGGCCTTCTGTTAGCCTCCGCTCCACGACGGCGGTGCTGGTCCCTTGCTTGTGACCGTGCCTCCGAGCTTCTAAGGCCAGAGGACCTGGAATCCTCTGCCGGTTGGATTCTGCTGCTGGACCTTGATGTCCCCACAGCCTCGGTCTCATTGTCCGGGTTTAGTGTCTTCAGCCAAGGCGAGCTATCTAGCTTCCAGCCTCTGGCACTCGCTCCTGCTCCTACAGAGCTCCTGCTGTCACTTTCCCTCTCCAGGCTCTGACTCACTTAATCCCGCCCCAGACCTAGTTTATAAGGGCAGATTCCTCCCCTCCCAGGTCTGGGCGGGCAGTGTTGCATGCTTAGGGCTCCTGACCAGAGAAACCTCCCACCTGCTCTCAGACGTAATATTTCTATTACTGTGGTAACCAGACCCCTGGGGTGCCACACTTGCATACAGTATAATGGACCCCTACATATTATAATGGCCCACATAGCCTTCCATATAGTATAATTCGCCCCCATAATCCTCCATATAGTATTATACACTCCCCATGGTCCTCCATAGAATATAATGCACTCACCATGGTCCTCCATAGAATATAATGCACTCCCCATGGTCCTCCACCTAATAAAATGCTCTCCCCATGATCCTCCATACAGCATAATGCACCCCCATGGTCCTCTATACAGCATAATGCACCCCCCATGGTCCTCCACACAATATAATGCACCCCCCATAGTCCTCCACACAATATAATGCACCCCCCATGGTCCTCCACACAATAGAATGCACCCCCATACTCCTCCATACAGCAAAATGCACCCCCATAGTCCTCCATACAGCATAATGCACCCCCATGGTCCTCCATACAGTATAATGCACCCTCCAATGGTCCTCCATACAGTATAATGCACCCCAATGTTCCTCCATTCAGCATAATGCACCCCCATGGTCCTCCATACAGTATAATGCATCCCCATGTTCCTCCATTCAGCATAATGCACCCCCATGGTCCCCCATACAGTATAATGCACACCCATGGTCCTCCACACAATATAATGCACCCCCCATGGTACTCCACACAATATAATGCATCCCCCATACTGTATTGTGGCCACCGGTCATTGATTTAAAAACATAAATATCGTACTCACCTCTCCTGGTTCCACCCGATGCTCCAGTCTCCTCAGCGTGTGGGGTGAAGACATCTCAGAGCAGCGGGTGCCCTGTAATGATGTCACCGCGCCCGCAGCTTTGACATATCAGACGCCGAGGAAGAATGATGGGGGTGGACGTGCCTGCTGACGCTCCCTCCTCCATCATCATTGCTCGCACTGGGCCCCCCCTCCGGCCGTCAGTGCGAGCAATGATGATGGAGGAGGGAGCGTCAGCAGGTGCTTCCACCCCCATCATTCTGTGCAGGCGTGTGGCCGGGCAGTGCTGGTGCTGATGGGCGGAGGTGGGGCCCTGTGCGGGGAGGGTCCGCTGCTGTGAGGGCCTGGTGCGGGCCCCCAGCTCACAGGCCCCATAGCATTGGCATAGCATGGCCTGCCGCCATTGACTGTACGCCAGTGGCTGTGACCGCAGCCTCTGACCCTTGCTCTGATGACGCTTTGATTGTGTATCCCAGCAGGCACTCATCACACAGGCAGTAGAGAAAAAAATACAATAGCTGTTAGACAGTGTAGTTAGGGATCAGTAGGGAATTTTTAAAGCAAGCATATTAGAAAGTAGTTTAGATTATAGCATCAAATAGAGAGTTAGGAGCAAAATAACTTTGCCTTCGGACCACCCCTTTAAGGCCGTGTCCCAGATGAAGTCTCATGCAGACAAGAAGAGAGGTTGTCATTCTTGAAAGGTTTCTCCGTCGGTCTGGCCAAAAATTGAAGGGGCGTAAGGGGGATTACTGTCACGCAGGTGACTCGCACGTTTATTCGGCGCCACCCTACTCAGTATTCACTGCTCTGCTCCTCCCTGTGTCAGGCCATCTCACTGAAGTGCCTCTTGCAGCACTCCCAGCACTGCAGCATTTTCCTGTGGTCTCCATCTGGCTATAGGGAGGCATGGCCAGACTCTGCAGGAATTTAACCCGCTGTGTCCTGCAGAGATTTGCTTTCCTAGCCTTTCCCCTGTCAGAAGGATATATATTAGGCAGCTCCTCCCTCCACTACTTGCCTGAACTTAGGTTCCTTGTTGCAGTGCGTTCTCTTGTATACGGTCTAGATGCATTATAGTTTTTGTCTCTCCTGTTACTGACCCGGCTTGTCTCCTCGTTTTTGTCAGACCTCTCCGCTCCTGACCCTGGCTTCGAATATTGATCTTGGGCTGCTTGCCCCGACCACAGACTGCCAGACCACTTCTCAGTCTGTGCACTCTGTGCTTCGCATCTGTGCCACTGCCCTTCGGTCAACTGCTGCCTGGGTGGCTACCCTAATGGCTCAAGTCTATCCTCACCATCAAAGACTCTAGTGAAGACCAGATATCCACTTAGTCACGCCCCTCCAGGGTAAGCCTGGCCATTGGCTCCACACCCGCCGCCATCACACAAGCTGGTTGCCTGTAATTAGTTATCCAGGTGTGTGGGACATCAATCAAGCCTCAAAGTGCATGTTTTGGGACCAGTCATCAGGTAAGTGGCATGACCTCTGTGGCTCATTGGTAATAATTTCCCTGCAGCACATTGGTCTACCACCCTATTTACTGCCTTTCCACAAGATACGCCACAATTCAGGGGCACAGCTGCAGCCACAGCAGCTATAGCAGGCAGAGGGATAGCAGAAAATTCATTTTGGAGGATCTGACCTCAAGCCTAAATACATTTTGGGGCCAGAATTAATTTTTGGCGTCTGGTCTGAAGTCTGGGATAATATTGGTGTTTGGTCAGGGAACTTATTTAGGTCTAATACTGTTGGGACTTGCTTCATTTTGGGGTCTGGAGTTCATTATTGTGCTCTTATCTGCACAGTATAGCGTGAACATATGGCAACACAGGGACAGGTGGTCATAGGATAGTTCTGGGGGCATCTGTGCCCGATCCTTTCACATGGAGCTAATTACATGATTTAGACTCCTGCCATAAATATCAGTTTGGAAGGCGCACAACCTCTAACACCACCAGCTAGTGGCACATGGGACCCCCTATGACACCCCACCCCCCTCCTGACCTGGAAGGGACGCTTCTGCGCATGTGTAGTGTGTTCACTTTATTTTGGCTGCTGGAGCTTTAGCAGCATTGTGCATTACAGTGTTTACTGTAACATGCTATGGCACAGGTCCACGCCGGTAATATCGCAGCGTTGACACTAGAGGGCGGGGCCGCAGGAATGTAGGAACTAATGTCCAAGGCCACCGTGACTGCACATGCGCCCAGGAAACTGGGGAGAGCCGTTTCCATGGGAACGGACGCCATCTGTCAGAGTTCAGCCTTGCCGGCAGGGGGGAGTGTGGGCGGAGCGGAGCTTCTACCACAGTCCCCGGCTGCAGTGTGGCCTGGCAGTCGGCATGGCTCCCCCGTGCAGCTGGATGTGGCGCCTTCCTCGCTGCCCGCTGCTTGGCACAACTAGACGTCTGGGTAAGACTATTGTATTGATAAACTACGGGTGAGAAGAGCAGGGCATGGGACTACAAGTCTCAGCATGTTATACTACTTAAGCAGTATGTGCCAGGCTCACACTGTGTATTGTGGCAATGCCCCTCGCTGGCATGGATGGCACAGTGCACCAGGGCCATGTGGACCTTTCTGCCAGGATCTACATGTGCACACAGAACTGGTGTAATCTGATGTCTCTGATGTTCAGGTGCAGAACGAAGACTTTCTACCTGGTGCCAGCCTCCCCGGATCTGTATCGTGGGCAGCGGCCCAGCGGGATTTTACACAGCTCAACACCTGCTAAAGGTAAATCCCACTACCCCTCCCCATCACCCACCTTGTGGACACGGCGCCTACTCAGTGTCAGCTCCATGTCCGTATCGGGGGATGTAAAGAGCAGCACGTGGCAGAGCGTCTCTTCATTCTCAGTAAAGCAGTACATCTCCGTCAGGCCTATAGACTGAGTAAGGCCACGGCCTCACTATCAGTATTCGGTCAGTATTTTTTCTCAGGAGTGGGAGCCAAAACCAGGAGTGGGTGATAAATGCAGAATTGGTGACTTGTTTCTATTACACCTTTTCTCTGATTGTTCCTCACCTGGTTTTGGCTCCCACTCCTGAGAAAATATACTGATAGTGGGGCCGTGGCCTAAGGCAGTGTGTGACCACTGAACCACTGATCACCCCCAATTCTCATGATCAGTGCTGAAATGTGTGGAAATTGTCCTAAATCCAGTGATTACATGGAGCAGCGCCAGCATCTGTGAGCCGTACAGAGTAGAATCGGCAATATGTCTGCCATTCGGCGGTCGTTTAATACCCTGTTTACACACGATTGTGCTTAGGATGCACACAGAACAATTCGTATTAGGTTGTTCAGTACGCATAAGCTGCCTTTGTTCTCGGCAGCACAGGTGATGTTTTTTTGTTTTTTTTTTAAGCAAGAAGTTATTTCACCTAACACATGAGCGCTTTGCTCATTCATCATGCGATCTGCAGCCTGATGACATTATAGGGACACTTGTTCCCGTTAATTCTGCAGTGTAAATGCGTAAGGCCACGTTCACACGTTAAGTATTTGGTCAGTTTTTTACCTCAGTATTTGTAAGCCAAAACCAGAAGTGGGTGATAAATACAGAAGTGGTGACGTGTTTCTATTATACTTTTTCTCTCATTGTTCCACTCCTGGTTTTGGCTTACAAATACTGATGTAAAATACTGACCAAATACTGAATGTGTGCACATGGCCTTAGTGTGTTAAAAGGGGTTCCTAGGTTCCATTCAGAAGCATGCCCCGTGGCACAGCACTAGGGCTCTATACAAGGAGGATATACTGAGGATAGCCGCAGGTAACTGGATATCAAAGGGTAAAATCTAGTCCAAACAGTAGGCAGGCTGCAGTGTTTTCAGCAGTCACTGACCTCGAGACTTCATTCCGCATGTCGGTACAATTATGGTGATACCAGATTTATACAGATCTTTTTTTTATACTTTATGGCTATTAAAAAAAAAAAAAAAAAAAAAAAAAAAAAATTGGTTTGTGTCATCATTTTTGAGACCCATAACTTTTTCTTTTTTCCATCGATGAAGGTGTATGAGGGCTTGTTTCTTTTGCGGAGGGGCAAGTTATAGCTTTTACATGCCTTGAGTCCCCTGTTTTTATTCCATTTTTTTGTAATGTGGCTGAAAAAAAAAAATGCAATTTTGGGTTTTTCGTTCACAGCTTTCGCTTAAACCATTTTAAATTAAAAAGAAAACTTCTTGGGATGCCACAATCCCAAATATGCTTGTTTTTAATGGAAATGGGGGGTGATTTGAAATTCTAGATTTTGAAAAATATATTTTCTAAAATATACAAACTTTTTTTCAAATGTATTTTGTGTAATCACCCACTGTGATTGTATGATCTCCGATGAAGCTCATCCACAGGCAGGACCTCATAGTACTGTAGTATCACTAGTCCAGCCACAGGGGACTTCAGTAACCATCTCCCACTGCTGTGACAAAGCCATGGGCACCACACATCCACTAGTTAGCTCTAGCCGCCATTGTTGGAGGCTGTGCAAGGCCGCCCGAGGGCTCCTGTTGTGGAGTGTGTCCATCTCCATACATCTGCACCTAACATGTTAGCAAGGGGTTAAAAATCATCGCCTAGCCCTGAATTCTGCAGAATTTCCCACGACTTGGTGGTGAAAACTCCGTCCCCATACAATGTATGTTCAGTACGTAATCTGCTACAAATATTGACAACAATACCCCCATGTCTGCACTCACCCTAAGGTCGGGGTCAGAAGGGCGTATTTCATGGTCTGTATAGAGAACGCAGCTCCCGGACTTGCCGCGGGTCACCCGACGCGACCTTACTGCCTCATAGACGCATATTAGGTCTTATTTCAGCTCAGGAGAGCACGATCAGTCCGGACAATAAAATACACCCCTCTGAACTCTGCCTTACAAGTCAGCACTTAGTGATAAGTTCTAAGCTCCAGAAAGGTTTTCAGGTTATTTGTTTCCATTCACAGACAGAAAGCAGAGACATTACAATGTGTAGGAATTGAAATACACAGGCTGACTTTAGGCTACGTGCACATGTTCAGTATTTGAGTTTTTTTACATCAGTATTTGTAAGCCAAAACCATCAGTGGGGAAAAAAAGGCTGAAGTGATGCACGTGTTTTTATTTTACAGTCATGGCTGAAAGTGTTGGCACCCTTCAAATTGTTTCAGAAAATTTCACACAAGCCCAAAAATGGACCGGACAAAATTGTGGGTAAACAACTTTGTTTCAAGCATGTGATGCTCATTCAAACTCACCTGTGGCAAGTAACAGGTGTGGGCAATATGAAAATCACACCTGAAACCAGATAATAAGAGAATTTGACTCAATCTTTGCATTGTGTGTCTCACACATGGAGAACAGAAAAAGGAGAAGAGAAATGTCTGAGGACTTGAATCAAAATTGTTGAAAAATATTAACAATGTCAAGGTTGCAAGTCCATCTCCAGAGATCTTGTTCTTTTGTCCACAGTGCGCTACATAATCAAGAAGTATACAACCCATGGCACTGTAGCTAATCTCCCTGGATGTGGACAGCAGAGAAAAATTGATGAAAGGTTGAAACGCAGGATAGACCGGATGGTGGATAAGCAGCCCCGATCAAGTTCCAAAGAAATTCAAGCTGTCCTGCAGGCTCAGGATGCATCAGTGTCAGTGCGAACTATCCATCAACATTTGAATGAAATGAAACGCTATGGACCCAGGAGGACCCCATTGCTGACACAGACATAAAAAAGCTTGATTGCAGTTTGCCAAAATGTACGTGAGTAAGCCAAAATCCTTCTGGGAAAGTGTCTAATAGACAGATGACACCAAGATAGAACTTTATGGTAAACCACATCATTCTACTGTTTACCAAAAATGGAATGAGTCCTACAAAGAAAAGAACACTGTACCTAAAGTCAAATATGGTGGAGGTTCAAAGATGTTTTGCGGTTGTTCTGCTGCCGCTGGCACTCGGTGCCTTGACTGTGTGCAAGGCATCATGAAGTCTGAAGATTGCCAAAGGATTTTGGGTTGCAATGTAGTGCCTAATGTCCGAAAGCTGAACTTGTGTCCTAGGTCATGGGTCTTCCAGCAGGACAATGACCCCAATCATACTTCAAGAAGCACCCAGAAATGGATGGAAACAAGGCGCTGGAGAGTTCTGAAGTGGCAGCAATGAGTCGGGATCTAAATCCCATTGAGCACCTGTGGAGAGATCTTAAAATTGCTGTTGTGAGAAGGCACCCTTCAAATATAAGAGACCTGGAGCAATTTGCAAAAGAAGAATGGGCCGAAATTCCAGTTGAGAAGTGTAAGAAGCTTGTTGATGGTTATAGGAAGCGATTAATTGCGTGCAACCAAATATTAAGTTGAGGGTGCCAACAATTTTTGTCTGGCCTATTTTTGGGCTTTTGTGTGAAATTATGTCCAATTTGCCTTTTTTCTGTGTTGTTCCAATGCACATAAAAGAAATAAACTTGTAATTGTAATAATTTTGTGGGAGAAATACTTAATTTCCTGGAACAATTTCAATGGTGTACTTTTCCTCTGATCAGACAATTAGAATCTTTTTTTATCTTCAGTCCTGATCATTCAGAGCAGCACTGTCACCAGGTGAGATAGAAGAGGAGGACTTTTATGTGCTGTAATAATACTACAGATATGCTGAATATAGAGTCGCTATATGTCTCATGCTACAACCATAGTGAGCAGCTTTCTTATGTCCGCAGCACCACACACAAGCTATCGTTGACATTTATGAGAAACTTCCGGTACCCTTCGGCTTGGTCCGTTTTGGTGTGGCACCAGATCATCCTGAAGTAAAAGTAAGTGTTTATAAGGATGTGATAATTTACGGTACTAATGTCCATCTTGTGGTTGCATTTACATATTTTCTGCAAGCTTATTAACACTTTCCTGCCGCAGCCAATTTTAGATTTTGCTCTTTTTCCTGAGCCGTAATTTTTTATTTTTTTATTTAACGTTTTGTAGACATTGTCATTAGGAGACTTTTTTTTTTTTTTTTTTTTTTTTTTTTTTTTGATAAGGAGAACTTTTGAATGACACCAAACATTTTACCATACAATGTACTGAAATATAGGAGTGGGGTGAAATTGTGGAAAAAAAAAAAAAAAAACAATTCTGCCATTGTCTTTAGGCATTTATTTTTATGGCATCTAGTGTATGGTAAAATTACAAAGCTACCTTACCCTCCAGGTTATTACGATTATGGCGATGCCAAACACATATAGTTTCTTTTATAACAATAATAATAATTTTTATTTATACAGCGCCAATACATTTCGCAGCACTTTACAATTCAGTAGGGGCGTGTACAGACAATATAAACAATACAATGTATCACATTTCAACAATTACAGGAGGAGTGAGGGCCCTGCTCGCAAGCTTACAATCTACAAAGGGATGAGATATAGGGCGGTGCAGAACTGTGGAGAGCTTTGTGGGTGAGAGAGATGAGTTTGTATTGTATTCTGTAGTAAATCGGTAACCAGTGCAATGGCTGGCACAGGGTAGAGGCGTCGGTGAAGCGGCTGGACAGAAATACGACCCTGGCGCATTCAGGATGGATTGGAGAGAAGAGAGTTTGTTTAGAGGGAGACCGATTAGAAGAGAGTTGCAGTAGTCCAGACGAGAGTGAATAAGAGCGACAGTAAGAGTTTTTGCAGTATCAAAGGTGAGAAAAGGTCGGATTCTGGAGATGTTTTTAAGGTGCAGGGGACATGAGCGAGTGAGTGATTGTATATGGGGAATAAAGGAAAGATGTGTGTGAAATATGACTCCAAGACAGCGAGCTTGCTGCTTGGGAGTTATGGTGGCTCCACCCAAGGAAATTGAAAAGTTAGGTATATGTAGGTTAGTAGAGGGAAGAAAAACAAGGAGTTCAGTTTTGGAGAGATTCAGTTTCAGATAGAGGGAGGACATGTTGTTAGAGACAGCGGACAGACAATCACTGGTATTTTGTATTAGGGTAGGGGTGATGTCAGGTGAAGAGTTGTATAACTGGCTGTCATCAACATAGAGATGATATTGGAACCCAAATCTGCTGATGCTTTGTTCAATAGGGGCAGTATACAAAGAGAAGAGGAGGGGCCTAGGACTGATCCTTGTGGAACCCCAATAGTAAGGGGAAGATTAGAGGAATAAGAGTTGACAAAAGATACAGTGAAGGAGCGGTCAAAGAGGTAGGAGGAAAACCAGGAGAGAATGGTGACTTTGAGACCTACAGAGCGGGGCGCTGTGAGAAGGAGCTGGTGATCCACAGTGTCAAAAGCGGCAGAGAGATCCAGGAGAATCAGCAGAGAGTAGTAGCCATTAGATTTAGCTGTTAGTAGATTAGAGACTTTAGTGAAGGCAGTTTTAGTAGAGTGTGAGGAGCGGAAACCAGATTGTAAAGGGTCAAGAAGAGAGTTATCTGAGAGATGACGGATTGGACGGAGTGAACCAAGTGTTCCAGAAATTTAGAGATGAATGGAAGATTAGAGACGGGTCCATTGTTAGCAGTGCAGTTCTGGTACAGGGATGGCTGTTACTATTTTCTGAGTCATATAACTTTTTATTTTTATATCGATCATTTTGTGAGGGCTTAATTTTTGTGGGGTATATGCAATGTTATGATTCCTTTTTTTTTTGGGTAGGAGCATCCACTATAAAACTGTAATTTTGGTGTATTGATTTTTGTATTCTTTACCACCCCCCACCTGGATGTCCTCAGCCTATGATTTGTAATACATCACTATAAGGGCACAGTCAGACTGCTGTATAAATTGGAGCGCAGTACACGGACTGGCTGGCGGATGTCCCGCCCTGAGCTTGACAGCTTAATGTATTAACATTACCTTTTAAGCACTCCCATAGACTGGGCTTTATAAGTGTACAAAATGGAGGCTTGCAGTACACCCCTCTCTGTCATTTCAACCTATTGGCACCCTATGACCTTGCTGTGGCGGGGGCACATGGATACCTGAACGCGCCCTGCTCCGGATAGTGCCACTTATTGGGCGCTGTCAGAGATTCCAGGGTATTTTCGGTTAAACAGCAGAAATCAGAGTCAGCTCCGATAACTGCTGTCAGAGGCAGGTGGTGGCTGTATAACACTGCTGTCACCTGCCGTGTATGGTGCGGGCTCCCCTACTAAGACCACTTCATGCAAACACCTAGGACATCTACCGTACATATTAGGAAGGGTTTAAAACCAGTTAGTGGGTTTATCATCACAATTTTTTTCCCAAGTAACATTTTCTCAGATCTGCAGGGAACACGAGGTTCTCTCAGTGACAACATAAGGTCACACAGGATAATGAAGAAAACCAGTCGCCGCAACTCAGACATTGTTTTCAGGGCAGAGTGCTCATGACTACCATCTCCTTTTGTTATGTTGGAAAGTGTAAGTTAACCCTTTCATACATCATGACTTCAAATGTTTGCTGCAAGAAGAGTATAAGCAATAAAATTTAGAGGATACTGTATACGGTATTAAAAGGACCCAGACTGCCGGATTTTCCCCTATAATGTACTAAGGGCGCTTCATCGGTCTCCTAATATCATTTAATTATCCCTGTGTTGTGCCTAAATGTTACATTTGTGCTTTTAAAAACTGTCCTTGCCTCTGATTAGTGCCCTAGTCAACGACCGCCATCAATCGAAAGAGTGGCGTGACTGACATCCCGACATATTCAGTGTACAAGAAGAAGAGAGACTGAGCGTGACCCCAGAGTTCAGCAGCCATGATGGACAGCAGTCCGTGACTAGTCTACTAACACTAGGCAGGGAGCATGAAGGAGAAGAGAGACTGAGCGTGACCCCAGAGTGCAGCAGCCATGATGGACAGCAGTCCCTGACTAGTCCACTAACACTAGGCAGGGAGCAAGAAGAAGAGAGACTGAGCGTGACCCCAGAGTTCAGCAGCCATGATGGACAGCAGTCCGTGACTAGTCTACTAACACTAGGCAGGGAGCATGAAGGAGAAGAGAGACTGAGCGTGACCCCAGAGTGCAGCAGCCATGATGGACAGCAGTCCCTGACTAGTCCACTAACACTAGGCAGGGAGCATGAAGGAGAAGAGAGACTGAGCGTGACCCCAGAGTGCAGCAGCCATGATGGACAGCAGTCCCTGACTAGTCCACTAACACTAGGCAGGGAGCAAGAAGAAGAGAGACTGAGCGTGACCCCAGAGTTCAGCAGCCATGATGGACAGCAGTCCGTGACTAGTCTACTAACACTAGGCAGGGAGCATGAAGGAGAAGAGAGACTGAGCGTGACCCCAGAGTGCAGCAGCCATGATGGACAGCAGTCCCTGACTAGTCCACTAACACTAGGCAGGGAGCAAGAAGAAGAGAGACTGAGCGTGACCCCAGAGTTCAGCAGCCATGATGGACAGAAGTCCCTGACTAGTCCACTAACACCAGGCAGGGAGCAAGAAGGAGAAGAGAGACTGAGCGTGACCCCAGAGTTCAGCAGCCATGATGGACAGCAGTCCCTGACTAGTCCACTAACACCAGGCAGGGAGTAAGAAGGAGAAGAGAGACTGAGCGTGACCCCAGAGTGCAGCAGCCATGATGGACAGCAGTCGCTGACTAGTCTACTAACACCAGGCAGGGAGCAAGAAGGAGAAGAGAGACTGAGCGTGACCCCAGAGTTCAGCAGCCATGATGGACAGCAGTCCGTGACTAGTCTACTAACACCAGGCAGGGAGCAAGAAGGAGAAGAGAGACTGAGCGTGACCCCAGAGTGCAGCAGCCATGATGGACAGCAGTCCGTGACTAGTCTACTAACACCAGGCAGGGAGCATGAAGGAGAAGAGAGACTGAGCGTGACCCCAGAGTGCAGCAGCCATGATGGACAGCAGTCCGTGACTAGTCTACTAACACTAGGCAGGGAGCATGAAGGAGAAGAGAGACTGAGCGTGACCCCAGAGTGCAGCAGCCATGATGGACAGCAGTCCCTGACTAGTCCACTAACACTAGGCAGGGAGCAAGAAGAAGAGAGACTGAGCGTGACCCCAGAGTTCAGCAGCCATGATGGACAGAAGTCCCTGACTAGTCCACTAACACCAGGCAGGGAGCAAGAAGGAGAAGAGAGACTGAGCGTGACCCCAGAGTTCAGCAGCCATGATGGACAGCAGTCCCTGACTAGTCCACTAACACCAGGCAGGGAGTAAGAAGGAGAAGAGAGACTGAGCGTGACCCCAGAGTGCAGCAGCCATGATGGACAGCAGTCCCTGACTAGTCCACTAACACCAGGCAGGGAGTAAGAAGGAGAAGAGAGACTGAGCGTGACCCCAGAGTGCAGCAGCCATGATGGACAGCAGTCGCTGACTAGTCTACTAACACCAGGCAGGGAGCAAGAAGGAGAAGAGAGACTGAGCGTGACCCCAGAGTTCAGCAGCCATGATGGACAGCAGTCCGTGACTAGTCTACTAACACCAGGCAGGGAGCAAGAAGGAGAAGAGAGACTGAGCGTGACCCCAGAGTGCAGCAGCCATGATGGACAGCAGTCCGTGACTAGTCTACTAACACCAGGCAGGGAGCAAGAAGGAAAAGAGAGACTGAGCGTGACCCCAGAGCGCAGCAGCAGTGATGGACCGAAGTCCCTGACTAGTCCACTAACACCAGGCAGGGAGCAAGAAGGAGAAGAGAGACTGAGCGTGACCCCAGAGTTCAGCAGCCATGATGGACAGCAGTCCGTGACTAGTCCACTAACACCAGGCAGGGAGCAAGAAGGAAAAGAGAGACTGAGCGTGACCCCAGAGCGCAGCAGCAGTGATGGACCGAAGTCCCTGACTAGTCCACTAACACCAGGCAGGGAGCAAGAAGAAGAGAGACTGAGCGTGACCCCAGAGTTCAGCAGCCATAATGGACAGCAGTCCCTGACTAGTCGACTAGTCCACTAACACCAGGCAGGGAGCAAGAAGGAGAAGAGAGACTAAGTATGACCCCAGAGCGCAGCAGCAATGATGGACAGCAGTCGCTGACTAGTCCACTAACACCAGGTATGGGAGCAAGAAAGATATAACATGGCTTTTTTTAAACTCACACATTATAGCATTTCTTAGGAGACTAATAATATGGCGTTCTAATATTTCCTAGAGGTGAATCCTGTTGTTGGGAGCCTTTTAAAAAGATTATACCAAGTCTATAAGTCCCTATGGATAGAGGATGACCTACTGGTTGTCCGACTGCTTGGACCCCCACCCATCTCGAGAACGGTGCTCTATAAAGCCCCATCTGCATAGACTGGAGGCTGAGCATGTGCTCCTCCACTCCATTCTTTCCCTATGGAGACAGCTGAGCATAGTGGTCGGCTATCTCCTGCAGTCCTATAGGAAATGAATAGAACAAAGGTGCACATGCTCAACCTCCACTGTATTCAGATGGGGCTCTACAAAGCACCGTTCTCGAGGTTGATGGGGGTCCCAGCGGCTGCACTCCCAGTGACCAGCGAGATATTCCCTATGCATAGGACTAATAACTTGTATGCTTGGTGTTACCCCTTTAGGCCATGTTCCCACGATGAGCTTGTGGTGAGTTTCTGATGTTGCAGATTTTCTGCACCTATTTTGTAAATTAGGCTACTTGCATTTTTTTTTTTTTAAATGTGCTTTTTATCGCGTTTGTGATGCTGCGGTTTTTCGTCTCTTGTTGGTATATCACACTTTACAAATAAAGCTGCTTTGTTTTTGATACTTCCTGGTATTTGGCTTTGACAAAATGTTATTCATACCGTCATGTACAGATTACATACGAATTTAGTGCGTTTCTACAGCAGTAACTCCCGAAAATGAACATTTTTTTTTTTTTTTTAACCTGTGGATTTTGTACATCTTTTGTCTATGGGGAAGATCCGCACATAAACTCAGGAAACCTGCAAGAGAAATTGACGTTGCGGATTTAAAACCCACGCCGCACGTCAATTTACTCTGGGTAAAAAAAAAAATCAGAGGACATGAGATCTCTATAAATCCCATCAACTTTGCTGGAACTGTAAGACGCTGCGTTTTTGACACAGCAAATATACACCGCACCAAAAACTGATCGTGTGAAGACAGCCTTAAAGTCCATAATCTTAGATTATAGTAGGTTTTCAAATATAGGTGCAGTATTTGTGGTGCAGCACTCGTTTGAAGTTGGGGAGGATAATAAAAAGTTGTAACGTGTAGAGAAGAGGGTGACATTCAGGAATCTATAAGTGACATCAACAAGATGGTTCGTCACTTATAGATCCCTCATTAGGCTGTGTGCTGTTCAATAAAATCAGTGTTTTATCAGCAGCATATTATCACTTCAGGACTAATTGTCAACTGCTCTGTATAACCCCGCCCCCACCTCTGATTAGCAGCTTTTTGTGTACACTGTATATTGACAGAAAGCTACCAATCAGTGATGTGGGCGGGGTTATACAGAGCTCAGCATTCCGAGCTCTGCTAGATCTGCAGCAGAGAAAACTGTGATTTATCACGACTGCTGCACCCAGTAAACTAAGAGACACATCGCTGGAAACAGGATCTCTGCCTCTACATCATGCTGCTCTAACCTGAGGTAGCAAAAACCAAGTGACAGATTCCCTTTAAATTAACGATTGCTGACAACTTAATTGGAAACAGATGACCATCTAATGACGACCCAACAGATATTGTCAGGGGAGATAATGATCTGGCATTTTGTTTACAAATAACCCATCCTTTTATTCTCCCCGGAGGTGTCTGGTTAATGGGTACTCTCCTCTCCCCATAGAGAACACAAACACTCCGAGAATTCAATAACTATCCTTTGCCCAACATATGTGTCTAGCTGAAATCGCTCCCCTTTATGATGGTGTCTTGTATTTGCGGATAGCAGTGCTGTTCATCTCATCATTGCGTTCTACGAAGAACATCAGGAAGCTTTGGGGAAATGTCCTAATGCACATGACGGTGACAGTGGGCTCATGGATCTGCCTGAAGAACTTTTTTATTAATATGACTGTGAAATTTGCATTAGATGTACGTAAAATCTCCGGCAGAACTACTGTGGTGTATCACCTTGAGCTGTCCAGAGATCTGATCTGATTCCTCACGGGGATTTTGGGAGCGGCTGGAGGGTTTGAAGCTGATATGAAAGGCTGTATGTGTGAGATAAGAAGAAGAGCCCTTGAACAGTCTGTGGAGATAGAGCGGCCTTGCAGATAAGAGACAGACCTTTTGCAAGGACTCACGTGTGGAACTGAGGTGTCTCATTACGTCATACAGCCCACTCGGGGGCTATGTCCTGAAGGTTGAGCAAATTTCAGGCAGACATGTCAATGTTAAACATACAACCACTAGATAAAAAAATCCAATGTGTCAGATCGGTTACAGTCAGAGTATTTTTGTGATCTCTGGATGTTCGTGATTCCCTTTTACCAACTCCACTGTTATCTGCAATGTGGGAATTTACGCAAAGTGCTTTAAAAGTAGCGAAAGGCTCAGATCACAATAATACAGTACTTTCCATTGAGCGCTACATTGGGGTTACTGTCAGTATTCCCGAAAAACAGGTTTTCAATGGAGCCATTCACTCAAATAAACCTGACGGAGTCACTGTGAACTCTCTGGCCTCCATGTTGGCAGTGGTCATCTTTTTCAGACATTGACAAAAACCTGGGGCTCTTGTCGGAATATTATTTTACAGGGATTCCGATATAGTGCTCGAAAGAGAGAACTGTACGAATGTGGCCCTGGCCTAAGAGATGGAAATTGCATGTATAAATTCCAAGTGTGGTTTAATTAGTGACTTCTATAGAGACAAAACTCTACTTTTGACAAGTACTATGACCCAGATGCATCTCCATATTTTTTTTTTTGGGCTCGGCAGCATCTGTCACTTTTTGCTAAAGGTAAATAATTATTCCAATCCTGTCTGTTCAGGAGCATGCCACTGCACAGCCCCCAGACTTCCTGATTGTTGGGGGGCAAGCGATCCTGCTTCATTGACAGTCCAGACTAGCGGCTTCTTCACTCAGCTGGCCCAAGCTTTGCGCTCCTGATGCTGCAGTATGAAGCAGCTTTTCCTCTGCAGCATTGGAGGAGCATGGTGACAGTGAAGCTGGGTGGACCGGGAACTAAGTGTGCTCCAGTGATCCTCGTCAGCATCAAAGCAGCACTTACAAGCTGTTTTGTAAAGGGCTTGTAAGCACTGCGCATATTCGGTTACCACTGCTACACTGCAGTGGTGGCCAGTATCCTAGGCAATAATCTGTAAACAATAAAATAAATTACTATTAACTTGAGAGCCTGGAGCAGTTGTATATCAACAAGTGAATTGCAGAGTTATTGTTTTTCAAGCACTTTAAAGGGAATTTGTCCCAAGGTTTTGCTATGAAATCTGAGAGCATGATGTAGGGACAGAGACCCTGATTGCAGCAACGTATCACTTAGTTTACTGGGTGAAGCAGTTGTTGATAAAATCACAGTTTTCTCTGCTGCAAATCTAGCAGAGCTCTGAATGATGAGCTGTGTATAACCTTGCCTACACTACTGATTGGCAGCTTTCTGTGTACGCTGTCTATTAACAGAAAGCTTCTTATCAGTGGTAGGGGTGTGGTTGGTGGTTGGACCAGGAGGCAGAGGACACGTAGTCCTGTAGTGATAAATTGCTGCTGATAACACACTGATTTTATTGAAAGAACAACACACAGCCTAATAAGTGACACATCGCTGGAATCAGGGTTTCGGCCTCTATTTCATGCTGTTCTTAGACTAAATAGTAAAAACCTGCTGAACCGATTCCCTTTAAAAGGTTATTCCCATCTTCTTAGATGGGTAAACTTGCAAAGTATACCTGTCATTTAAAAAAGTTTTAGCATGTCAAAGTTTGGTGAAGGTCTGCATGATGGGACCTTTACTAATCATTAGGATGAAGGAGCCAAAACAGTTTCTTCTGAAATGAAAGTATGGTTTAATAGAAATCATTTAGAGACAATTTTAAAGGGGTTGTCCCCTCTCAAAGTCCTGGTTCTTAGGTGCAATTTGCTTTAAAAAAGAAAAAAAAAAAAAGCAAAGCACATTTTACTCGCCGTGCCCGGGTCCAGCTGTGAGTTTCCGCCTCTGCTCCTGCTTTCAGTTCTTGACTGTAGCGCTGATGTCACCTCGACAGCAGCGCTGATGTCACCTCGACAGCATGGCAGCCAATCAGTGAGATCAGCTGCTGTGGCCTTGTAGATGGAACTCTATTCTCAGAGTCCCTTAGCTCGCGGATTGGCTGATGAAGTGACATCAACGCTGCAGCCAATGACAGTCACTGGGAGCAGAAGAGACTCTAGTGGACCCTGGGGATGATGAGTAAATTGCAGTGTGTGTTTGTTTTTTCTCTAATAATAAACAGTGCCCAGGGATCTGGACTTCCTAAAAGGAGACAGCCACTTTAATTATTTATGGCTATGTTCACATTAGTGATCAGTCTGAATGAATCCAGCAGCAATCCGTTGGCAAAAAAGTTGTGCAGACAAACTTTTTAGCCTGTTTTTTAATAACTGATCTCTGCTAAATCTGTTTGTTTTAACATTGAAGTCTGTGAAAAACGGATCCGTTAATCAGCCATCCATTTTTCTTTCATTTGTAACGGATCCGATTTTTGCTTATTGGATCCACTACACTACAAAAAAAAAGAATCGGTTACATATTGTTCATATTTCCTTCATATGGTGGGTTAATGATGTTTATTTGATATGTGGAAATTCTCCAACTGCAGTGTGGGGCCAGGAAGGAAGCATTTTTTTTGTCCCTTTAAAAGCTCAGTTGTCTCCGATTGCCTAGTAGCGTAGCTTTACCTTCCTCCGGATACATCTATAAAGACATGGACAAAATTTTTAGTTCCCTTCTGTTAACGTAAGAATTACCCACGATGGTCACTGAAATAGCTTGTAAATTAATTCAGTTAATGAAAATCAGACATTGCTTTTGAATTGTTGTACAGCAGAAAAAAAACAAACTAATGAAAATGGCCTGGACAGAAATGATGGTGCCCTTAGCATAATATTTTATTTCAATGCAATCACTGCAAACAAACGATTTCTGTAACTCTCAATGAGACTTCTGCACCTGTCCACAGGTATTTTGGCACTCTTCTCGTGAGCACAGTGCTCCAGCTGTCTCCAGTATTAAAGTGCCTTCTCCAGACTACATGATTCAGCGCCTTCCACAGATAATCAATAGGATTTAGATCAGGACTCACAGAATAGTCCAATGCTTTGCTCTTCGCCATTCTTAGATGTTTTTCGCCGTGTTTCGGGTCATTATCCTGTTGAAGTACCCATGACCTTGCTACTCAGACCAAGCTTTCTGACAGTGGGCAGCACATTTTGCTCCAGAATGACTTGATAGTCTTGAGATTTCGTTGTGCCTTGCACAGAATCGAGACTCCCTGGGCTAGATGCAGCAAAGCAGCCCCAGAACATAACAGAGCCTCCTCCATGTTTCACAGTAGGTAAAATATTCTTTTCTTTGAATGATTCATTTATACATCTGTGAACATAGAAATGAGGTGAATTGCCAAAAAGCTCCAGTTTTGTCTCACCTGTCGAAAGGACATTCTCCCAGGAGCTTTGTGGCTTAGAATCATAGAATGGTAGAGTTGGAAGGGACCTCCTGGGTCATCTGGTCCAACCCCCTGCTCAAAGCAGGATTCACTAAATCATCTCAGACAGATGCCTCTGTTTGAAGACGTCCATTGAAGGGGAACTCACCACCTCTCGTGGCAGCCTGTTCCACTCATTAATCACCCTAACTGTCAAAAAGTTTTTTCTAATATCTAATCTGTCTCCTCCCATTCAATTTCATCCCATTGCTTCTAATCTTTCCTTGTGCAAATGAGAATAAAGATGATCCTTCTACAATGTGACAACCCTTGAGATATTTGTAGACAGCTATTAAGTCTCCTCTCAGTCTTCTTTTTTGCAAGCTAAACATTCCCAAATCCTGCAACCGTTCCTCATAGGACATGGCCTGCAGACCGGTCACCATTCTGGTCGTTCTTCTCTGAACTTGCTCCCGTTTGTCAATGTCTTTTTTTAAAATGTGGTGCCCAAAACTGTACACAGTATTCCAGATGAGGTCTAACCAAAGAGGAGTAAAGTGCGATAATGACTTCACGTGATCTAGACTGTATGCCTCTGTTAATACATCCCTGTAAAGTGTAGAATTCAGTGTATATGGAGTCTTGGCATGAGTGCAAGGAAGTACAAGAAACACAGGTCTTGATAAAGTAATATTCTTGTATTACGTCATACAAGCAGATGCACAGTAATATACAAGTCTCTGAGCAAAAGGGAACACCTCCTGGTGTAACTGGATTAACCCCGGATTCCCCGGAGTTGCAAAAGGCACAACAACAAAAGACAGTCTTTAAGCAATAAGCAAAGTCTCTCTTACGGGTGCTGAGAAGTCCTTTGAGTAAAGCAGTAGTCCAGTGATCCAGCAGGTAAGAAGACTCAGATCCATAAATGGGAACTTCAGACAGGCAGGTAAACTATGAGGATTCCTCAGAGAGTGAAGCTGACTTGAAGAGCTTAGTCCAGAGGCTTCAGGAAGCAATGTTACAGACTGGCTGCAGACAGGATTCAGAAGCACTGAACTAACAGCTGAGGCTGCTTAAGTGCAAATGGCAGAAAAACAGGGTGGAGACATAGAGGCTGAAGACTCCATTACAACTGAGGGCAAAATGGATGCACAAAACAGAAAGCAAGATGGCTGCAGGGAAAAAACAAGATCTAAGCACAACATGAAAAAACCATGATAGAAAGTCTCAGAACCTCACATTACTCCCCCCTTGAGGACGGCCTCCGGACGGCTCCGAACCAGGTTTGTCTGGGTACCTCTGATGGAACTGGCGGAGTAAACGGGGGGCATTGATGTTGTCAACTGGTTCCCAAGAGTTATCTTCCACTGAGTAGCCCTGCCATTTGATCAAGTATTGGAGACGATTTCTGTGCAGCCTAGAGTCCAGAATCTTTTCCACCACAAATTCTTCCTGTCCATCGATCAACACTGGATCAGGAGGGGAAGGAGACCGTCCAAGAAATATATTAGGAACTGCTGCCTTAAGTAAAGACACGTGAAACACTGGGTGAATTCTCATAGATTTAGGAAGTTGAAGACGATAAGCCACTGCACTTATAATCTTGTTAATCTTATAAGGACCCACGTACTTTTGTCCAAGTTTAGATGATGGAATTCTTAAGTTCAAATTCTTGGTTGACAACCAGACTAAATCTCCTACCTTGAAGTCTGGTGCTGGCTTTCGAAATTTATCGGCTGCTTTTTTATACCTTTCCCGAGCTGATTCCAGATTCTCCTTTAACACCTCCAGATTTTGTTGCAGGGAAGAAATTCTGTCGGCCACAGCTGGTAGAGGCGTATCTATGGGAAACCGAGGAAGAATGTTAGGATGATAGCCTAAATTGGCAAAAAATGGAGATTGCTTTGTGGAAGCGCTCTGTGAGTTATTATATGAAAACTCAGCCAATGGGAGAAGATCCACCCAATCATCCTGCAGATGGCAAATAAAGCAGCGGAGATATTGCTCCAGGGTCTGATTGGTGCGTTCAGTTTGTCCATTTGTCTGGGGGTGAAATGCAGAAGAGAGATTAACTTTAATGTCTAAAGCAGCGCAGAAACTCTGCCAAAATTTTGAAGTGAATTGCACCCCCCGATCAGAAATGACTTCATCTGGTACTCCATGTAGGCGAAACACATTTTGAACGATTAAGTCTGATGTCTGTTTGGCAGAAGGTAAACCGGTACAAGCAATAAAGTGAGCTGCCTTTGTCAAACGATCCACCACCACCAAAATGGAGTTTTTCCCCTGAGAGTTTGGCAACTCCACAATGAAATCCATAGAAATTGAGCCCCAAGGGCGGGATGGGATGGGCAAGGGCTGCAAAAGACCTGTAGGTGAGGAACGTGGTGTCTTGAATCTGGCGCAGACTTCACAAGAAGCAACATAATTTAGGACATCCTTCCTGTAGGTGGGCCACCAAAAGAAACGGGATAGAAACTCCTGAGTCTTTAGACTTCCTCTGTGACCCGCCATCTTAGAGTCATGAACTAAATGCAGTACTCTCAATCTGACAGTCTCAGGTATATACAAGCGTTGTCCCTGCATCCACACACCATTCTTATAAGTCAGACTTACCTCGTTAGAAGGTTGTTCTAACAAGGAATCCAGTTGATAAGCTTCCTTAATGTCGTTTAATAAATCTTGATTATGGATCACCCCCAGGACCTTGGAATCAGGAAGAATGGTCTTAGGTGTCATGATTGGAGTGGTCTCAATTGAGTGGATCCTAGATAATGCATCGGCCTTTCCATTGCGGGAACCAGGCCTATAGGAAATTACGAAATTAAATTGATTTAGAAAAAGACTCCAGCGGGCCTGACGAGGGGTCAGGCACTTGGCCGACCTAATGAATTCCAGATTGCGGTGGTCCGTCAGTACAACTATCTGCTGAGATGCTCCTTGAAGATGATGTCTCCATTCCTTGAAGGCGGCAATAATGGCCAGCAGTTCTCTGTTCCCTACGTCATAGTTCTTTTCTGCTGACGACAATCGCTGAGAAAAGAAAGCACAAGGATGTAAAATACTGTTCTCACCTATCCTTTGGGAGAGTATAGCTCCAATGGCACAGTCCGAAGCATCCACCTCTATTATGAAAGCGAGTTCAGGATCTGGGTGCACCAAGATGGGTGCCGTCGTGAATCTGGTCTTAAGACGGGAGAACGCTTCTTGGGCTTGAGAGGTCCAGGCAAAGGTAGACTTCTTACGGGTCAGCTGTGTGATGGGTGACACTATTTCAGAAAAGTTCCTGATAAAACGCCTGTAAAAATTTGCAAACCCGATGAAGCGCTGAACCTCTTTCACATTCCTGGGCACTGGCCAGTCCTGAATAGCCTGAGTCTTCCTCACATCCATGGTTATTCCCTGTGAAGAAATTACGTACCCCAAAAACTGGATCTTAGTTACATGAAACTCGCATTTCTCAGGCTTGATATAGAGGCGGTGCATTCTTAGACGTCCCAAGACCGTCCTCACATGTTCATGATGTTCATCTATGGAATTAGAGAAAATTAAAATATCGTCCAAATAAATCACCACAAATGTATCCAAAAGATCCCTGAAGATGTCATTGGCTAAATGTTGAAATGTTGCTGGCGCATTGCATAAGCCGAACGGCATGACTTGATATTCAAAATGTCCGTAACGTGACCTGAAAGCTGTCTTCCACTCATCACCTGGCCTAATGCGGACCAGATTGTAGGCCCCACGAAGATCTAATTTAGTAAAAATCTTAGCCTGTCGTACCCTCTCCAACAATTCGGGGATCAAGGGTAGTGGGTAGCGATTCCTGATGGTGACCTTATTAAGCTCCCGATAATCTATACAGGGTCTAAGAGATCCGTCCTTTTTCTTTACAAAAAAGATGGGTGCACCTGCAGGGGAAGAAGAGGGACGTATAAAGCCTTTAGCTAGATTTTCATCGATATAGTCTTTCAACGCCTTTAGTTCTGGGCCTGCCAGAGGGTAAATATTACCAAAGGGTATTGCTGCACCTGGTAATAGTTCAATTGGGCAGTCATAGGGACGGTGGGGAGGAAGCTGGTCAGCATTCTTCTTATCACAGATGTCAGCATACTCACTATACATGGGCGGCAGCTTGAAGACTGATGGTGTGGAAATTACCGGAGTGGAGCAAATCATAACCCCGGGAATTGTCTTCTTCTCCGGGAAATGCAGCTCCTTGGTTTCCCAATTTATTGTAGGGTTCTGAATCTGCAACCAAGGTAATCCTAAAATAATGGGGAAATGTGGAGAAGTGATGAGCATAAATGACAGTCTCTCTAGATGACCTTTCCCCATGAAAACCTTGACGGGTACCGTCTCCTGATCCACGGGTCCTGAACTTAACAGAGAGCCATCCACTGTCTCCATCTGTACAGGGGTTGTCCTCTTCACAGAACGTATTCCGTGTCTTTGGGCAAAGGAAATGTCCATAAAATTGCCGCTAGCTCCAGAATCAATCATAGCTGAAGTGGACACCCAAACAGCATTAATCCAGAGTTTAATAGAAAGAAGACAATGAGAACTGTTCTTGTTGCAGTTCGGACGAGACACAGCAGAGGAAACCGGAAAAATTGCAGCATTGATATGTGAATCAGGCTCAGATGTGACAGAGTTTAAGTCTGAATAGTCAATATCTATAGGTGCAGCCGGGTCAGACAAGAGTTCCCGAGCCGCCATCACAGACCCCTTTTCACAGCATTCACAGTGTATAACTGCAGCAGTAGCCTTACGGGAATGGCTGGGACAGTTTATAATGAAGTGCCCAGACTTACCGCAGTAGAAACATAGATTCTCCTTCAACCGATGCTCCTTACGTGCGTCACTGACCCGTTTCTGTAGAGAGTCCACTTGCATGGGTTCAGGTTCAGCTTCTCGAGGAGTCAGAGGAACAAAGTCTCTAGTTGGAGAGGGAGGAAGGTATCTGTTAACCCGATTAATTGCCGACCATCTCTCCTGTCTACGTTCCGTAAGCCGGGCATCGATCCGGATGCAGAAATTGATGAAATCTCCCAAAGCAGTGGGAGGGTCAGCACGGGCGAGCTCATCTTTAACTTCAGAAGACAACCCCTTCCGGAAAATGGATTTCTTGGCGGAGCTATTCCAAGTAGTGTCGAGGGCCCATCTCCTAAAATCCAGCGCATATTCTGCTACTGAGCGTTTACCTTGACGCAAGGTTAGCATGGCAGCTTCTGCTGTAGCACTGCGATTGGGATCATCAAACATTTGCCCCAGGGCCAATATGAAAGTATTTAGATCGTCCAGACATGCATCATTAGTCTCAATCAAAGGGTTCGCCCATGCTAGGGCCTTGTCAGTGAGAAGCATGATTATTGTTAGTACCTTAGATCGGTCAGTAGGGTATTGTGATGCCTGGGTGGCAAAAAACAGTTTGCATTGATTGAGGAATCCCCTGAATTTTTCTCGTTCTCCGCCAAAGCGAAAAGGTGGTAACTTGGGGAGGCCCGATGCCGGCGTAGGAACTGGTGCACGAACTAACTCCTCCAAACCTTCAGTCCGGGTGCAGAAATCTCGAAAATTTTGACCAAGCACCTGTAGGCTGTGATCGCTACGATCCTGCAGACCTGCAAAGTTCGCCTTTAAAGTCTGCAAATCAGTGAGGATTGAGTTAGTCACCTCATACAATTTCTTAATGCGGGCATCAATACTCCCAGACCCAGCTGACTCCATCTTGTGGCTTCTGAATCTTGTAAAGTGTAGAATTCAGTGTATATGGAGTCTTGGCATGAGTGCAAGGAAGTACAAGAAACACAGGTCTTGATAAAGTAATATTCTTGTATTACGTCATACAAGCAGATGCACAGTAATATACAAGTCTCTGAGCAAAAGGGAACACCTCCTGGTGTAACTGGATTAACCCCGGATTCCCCGGAGTTGCAAAAGGCACAACAACAAAAGACAGTCTTTAAGCAATAAGCAAAGTCTCTCTTACGGGTGCTGAGAAGTCCTTTGAGTAAAGCAGTAGTCCAGTGATCCAGCAGGTAAGAAGACTCAGATCCATAAATGGGAACTTCAGACAGGCAGGTAAACTATGAGGATTCCTCAGAGAGTGAAGCTGACTTGAAGAGCTTAGTCCAGAGGCTTCAGGAAGCAATGTTACAGACTGGCTGCAGACAGGATTCAGAAGCACTGAACTAACAGCTGAGGCTGCTTAAGTGCAAATGGCAGAAAAACAGGGTGGAGACATAGAGGCTGAAGACTCCATTACAACTGAGGGCAAAATGGATGCACAAAACAGAAAGCAAGATGGCTGCAGGGAAAAAACAAGATCTAAGCACAACATGAAAAAAACATGATAGAAAGTCTCAGAACCTCACAATCCCAGAATTGTATTTGCCTTTTTTGCTGCTGCATCACACTGTTGACTCATGTTCAGTCTATGATCTATTAGTATACCTAAGTCTTTTTCACATGTACTGTTGCTTAGCTCTATTCCTCCCATTCTGTATATGTTTTTTTCATTTTTATTGCCCAGATGTAGTACTTTGCATTTTTCCCTGTTAAAAACCATTCTGTTAGTTGCTGCCCACTGCTCCAGTTTATTTAGGTCTTTTTGAAGCCTTTCTCTCTCTTCTCTAGTGTTAGCTATCCCTCCTAGCTTTGTGTCATCAGCAAATTTAATCAGTTTACCCTCAATTCCTTCATATAAATCATTGATAAAGATGTTGAACAATACAGGTCCCAGGACAGAGCCCTGTGGTACCCCACTTGAGACATTCATCCAACTGGATGTGAAGCCATTTACGACCACTCTTTGAGTCCGATCACTAAGCCAGTTATGAATCCACCTAACAGTTGCCTTGTCCATTCCATACTTGGTCATTTTTTTCAATAAGGATGGTGTGAGATACTTTGTCAAATGCTTTGCTGAAGTCAAGATACAGTGCTGGCCAAAAGTATTGACACCCCTGCAATTCTGTCAGATAATACTCAGTTTCTTCCTGAAAATGATTGCAATCACAAATTCTTTGGTCTTATTATCTTCTTTTAATTTGCTTGCAAGGAAAAAACACAAAAGAGAATGAAGCAAAAATCAAATCATTGATCATTTCACACAAAACTCCAAAAAAGGGCCGGACAAAAGTATTGGCACCCTCAGCCTAATACTTGGTTGCACAACCGTTAGCCAAAATAACTGCGAACAACCGCTTCTGGTAACCATCAATGAGTTTCTTACAATGTTCTGCTGGAATTGTAGACCATTCTTCTTTGGCAAACTGCTCCAGGTCCCTGATATTTGAAGGGTGCCTTCTCCAAACTGCCATTTTGAGATCTCTCCACAGGTGTTCTATTGGATTCAGGTCTGGACTCATTGCTGGCCACCTTAGAAGTCTCCAGTGCTTTCTCTCAAACCATTTTATAGTGCTTTTGGAAGTGTGTTTTGGGTCATTGTCCTGCTGGAAGACCCATGACCTCTGAGGGAGACCCAGCTTTCTCACACTGGGCCCTACATTATGCTGCAAAATTTGTTGGTAGTCTTCAGACTTCATAATGCCATGCACACAGTCAAGCAGTCCAGTGCCAGAGGCAGCAAAGCAACCCCAAAACATCAGGGAACCTCCGCCATGTTTGACTGTAGGGACCGTGTTCTTTTCTTTGAATGCCTCTTTTTTTCCTGTACACTCTATGTTGATGCTTTTTCCCAAAAAGCTCTACTTTTGTCTCATGTGACCAGAGAACATTCTTCCAAAACGTTTTAGGCTTTCTCAGGTAAGTTTTGGCAAACTCCAGCCTGGCTTTTTTATGTCTCGAGGTAAGAAGTGGGGTCTTCCTGGGTATCCTACCATACAGTCCCTTTTCATTCAGACGCCGACGGATAGTACGGGTTGACACTGTTGTACCCTCGGACTGCAGGGCAGCTTGAACTTGTTTGGATGTTAGTCGAGGTTCTTTATCCACCATCCACACAATCTTGCGTTGAAATCTCTCGTCAATTTTTCTTTTCCGTCCACATCTAGGGAGGTTAGTCACAGTGCCATGGGCTTTAAACTTCTTGATGACACTGCGCACGGAAGACACAGGAACATTCAGGTCTTTGGAGATGGACTTGTAGCCTTGAGATTGCTCATGCTTCCTCACAATTTGGTTTCTCAAGTCCTCAGACAGTTCTTTGGTCTTCTTTCTTTTCTCCATGCTCAATGTGGTACACACAAGGACACAGGACAGAGGTTGAGTTAACTTTAATCCATATTAACTGGCTGCAAGTGTGATTTAGTTATTTCCAACACCTGTTAGGTGCCACAGGTAAGTTACAGGTGCTGTTAATTACACGAATTAGAGAAGCATGACATGATTTTTCAAAGGGTGCCAATACTTTTGTCCACCCCCTTTTTTAGGTTTGGTGTGGAATTATATCCAATTTGGCTTTAGGACAATTCTTTTTGTGTTTTTTTTCATTGAAGACAAATTAAATGAAGAGAATAATACCAAAGAATTTGTGATTGCAATCATTTTCAGGAAGAAACTGAGTATTATCTGACAGAATTGCAGGGGTGCCAATACTTTTGGCCAGCACTGTATACTATATTTACAGCATATCCCTGATCCACCCAGTCAGTGATTCTGTCATAGAAGGAAATTAAGTTAGTCTGACATGACTTGTTAGTTACAAACCCATGCTGACTCTGGTTAATCACTTCATTCTTGTCCAGGTACTTACATACATGTTGTTTAATAATTTGTTCAAAGATCTTTCGTGGTATAGAAGTCAGAATCACCGGCCTATAGTTCCCTGGGTCCACCTTCTTCCCCTTTTTGAAGATAGGAACAACATTTGCTCTTCTCCAGTCTTCTGGGACTTCTCCTGTTCTCCAAGAATTTTCAAAGATTATGGAGAGTGGTTCTAAAATTTCTTCTAAGATCTCCTTCAGCACGCTGAGGTGTAATTCATCTGGACCTGGAGACTTGAACTCATTTATGTTAGCTAAATATTCCCTCACAATCTTTCTGTTTACAGATAACCTGGATTCTTCTATTCCTTTAATAGGACAGTGAAGATCAGTTGATGTTACATTTTCTTTCTGAGAGAAAACTGATGCAAAATAGGAATTAAAAAGTTCAGCCTTCTCAACATCCTTTCTTACCATTTCACCATTTTCATCCTGTAAAAATCCTATAGCATCTTTGACTTTTCTTTTACTTTTGACATACCCCCAAAATCCTTTTTATTGCTTTTGACATCTCTTGCAAGCCTTAATTCATTGTCAGCTTTAGCTAACCTGATACGTGCCCTACAGGATCTGCAGACTGCATTATAATCTTCTTTAGATATGCCTCCCTCTTTCCATTTGATAAACATTTCTTTCTTTCTTTTTAGGATGTGTTTAAGTTCTGTGTTAATCCATCCTGGTTTCCTTAAATGCTTCCCATTCTTCCTACTTTTCGGGATTGTTAACGATTGTGCTTTGAGAATCTCAATTTTAAAAATTTCCCATCCTTCCTGGACATTTTTGTCCTTAAGGACATCCAGCCATTGGATCCCTCCTATTCTCTTTCTGAGTCTCTTAAAATCTGCCTTTCTGAAATCTAACCTTGAAGTTTGAGTCTTCACATGTCTTCCTCCTCTAGTTATCCAAAATTCTATAATAGCATGATCGCTGCCTCCCAGGGTCCTAGCCACTTTTACCTCCTCAACCATTTCCTCCCTGTTTATAAGGATTAGATCCAAAGTAGCAGATCCCCTTGTTTTCTCCCCTACCTTTTGGAAGATAAAGTTGTCCGCAAGAGAGGATAAGAATTTGCTTGACCTGTTAGTTTTACTTGAGAGAGATTCCCAACAAATGTCTGGATAGTTGAAATCTCCCATGACCACTACGTCATATTTTTTGGAGAACTTGGTCATTTGATACATAAAGAGTTCATCCATATCTTCAGCTTGCCCAGGTGGCCTGTAGTAAATGGCTGCAATGGTCCTTTCCATTGTTCTCTCCTTGTATTCTTACCCAAACAGTTTCCACAGAACTCCCAGTCTCTGCTTCAATCTCTGTTCAGATATACGCTTTTATAACATACAATGCGACAACTCCTCCTCGTTTATCAAGTCTGTTTCTTGCAAATAAGTTGTATCCTTTTAGCCTTGTATTCCAATCATGTGTATCGTCCCACCAAGTTTCAGTGATTCCAATGACATCATATTCCTTTTCCTGCGTTAGTAGTTCCAATTCTCCTTGTTTGTTGCCCATGCTTTGTGCATTTGTATAAAAACATTTTAGTTTGTGATTGGTTTCTCTTCCTCCCATGTTTTTATTATTTAGATTTTTTTGTCTTTGTTCTTTCTTTCCACTTCCAGTAGCAGAGATCTCAATAGTATTTGTCAGCTGTATAGCTTTTTCTGGCCTTTTGCTTCCCTTCCCACATTGTTCTAGTTTAAAGCTCTCCTGATGAGTGTAGCAAGGCGACTTCCAAATACACATTTTCCAGTCTTCGTAAGGTGCACCCCATCTCTAGCAAGTAGTTCATCATATAGGTAATTCATTCCGTGATACAGAAATCCAAATCCTTGTTGACGGCATCGTCGCCAGTTGTTCATCTGTAGAATCTTATTCCAGCTCATTGTTCCATGGCCATCCACTGGGAGGATGGATGAGAAGACCACCTGCGCTCCCAATTCTTTCACTTTCTTGCCTAAAGCCCTCGTCTCACATAGCGAGATCGCTAGCAAGATCTCCGCTGAGTCATGGTTTTGGTGACGCAACAGCGATGTCGCTATGTGTGACACTTTGCAGCGATCAGGCCCCTGCTGTGAGGTCGCTGATCGCTGCAGAATGTCCTGGACCATTTTTTGGTCTTTGCCCTCCCGCTGGTCAGCACACATCGCTGTGTGTGACCAGCGGGACCAGCGATCAGGCTGGTAACCATGATAAACATCGGGTTACTAGGGGCACACGCGCACTTAGTAACCCGCTGTTTATCATGGTTACCACTCTGCTACAGTGAGCGGTAACCTCCCGCTCACTGTAGCTGAGTGGTAACCATGATAAACAGCGGGTTACTAAGTAACCAGGAGCAGGACATCGTGGAAAGATTCTTTCCACGATGTCGCTGCTCCCCTGATCGCTGGTGAGCCTGCCTGTTTGACAGCTCACCAGCAATTACATAGCGACGCAGCAACGATCCCTGACAGGTCTTATCGTTGTCGGGATCGCTGTAGCGTCGCTAAGTGTGACGGGGCCTTAAGTCTTCAAAGTCACTGCAGATGGTTTCCAGGTCCTTTCTTGCGGTGTCATTTGTCCCCACATGATTAGCAGGAATGGGTAGTGATCTGTAGGTCTGAAGAGTCTTGATATCCTGTCAGACACCTCTTTAATTTATGCTCCTGAAAGACAGCACATTTCTCTTGAGGTTATGTCTGGTCTGCAAATAGCGGCCTCTGTTCCTCTCAACAGGGAATCCCCCATGACCACCACTCTCTGTTTTTTCCTTCACAACATTCTTCTTTCTCCATCCAGGAGGATTCTGAGGGCTTACAAGGTTATTCATTGTGGGCAAAGTCTTACCTTGCTGTATTTCTTCATGGTTCTCCTGCGTAAGAGCCTGGTACTGGTTCCTGAGCAGTATGGGTGCTGACTGCCTCTCGATCCTCTTGCTTCTCGCGGTCACATGCTTCCATTCCTCTGTTTCGCCAGGTGCAGTTCGAATTTCTTCTCTTTCTGAATCATGAAGAGATAATTCTGCTCTGTCTAAGAACTCTTCACCTTCCTTAATGATTTTCAAGGTAGTTAACCTCTCTTCTAGATGTCGCAACTTTTCCTCCAACAGGGACACAAGCTTGCATTTCTGGCATGTGAAGTTTGGCTTTTCCACTGGCAAGTCTGTGAACATGTAGCAGGATATGCAGCTCACCAAATGGCTCCTGGACTCTTCCATGTTCTTATTGTTAATGTGTTATGAAAACAGTGAAAAACGCTCCAAAATTCGCACGCCGGCAGGCGCACGGTTTACCGATGTCCTCCTTTCAGCTCCAACGGCCAAAATCCAGTGTTCTTTGAGCTCGCGGAGACCCTTCACTTATCCCAAAATGCAGTGGGAATATGCAAATTATCTCCTCAGGACTCCTCCCCTGGCTTGTCATTATGCATTTTGGCAAATTTCAATTTCACTTTATGATTTGCTTTCAACAGTGGTTTCCTTCTCGGTTGTCTTCCATGAAGTCCGCTTTAGCCAAGACAGTGACGGATGGTGCGATCTGACACTGATGTACCTTGACCGTGGAGTTCATCTCTATTATTTTTGGAAGTTGTTATGGGCTCTTTGATTACCCTTGGTATTATCCATCTTTTCAATTTGTCATCAATTTTCCTCCTGCGGCCACTTCCAGGGAGGTTGGCTTCAGTCCTGAAGACGTTAAATTTCTCAATAATATGTGCAACTTTAGTAACAGGAACATCAAACTGTTTAGAGTTGGTCTTATAGCCTTTACCTTTAACATGTTTGTCTATCTTTTTTTTTCTAATCTCCTGAGACAATTCTCTCCTTAGCTCTCTTTGGTCCCAGTTCAGTGTGGTTCACACCAAACAGCACAGTGACTACTTTTCACCCTTTTAAATAGACAGATTGACTGATTACAAGTTTGTAGACACCTTTTATGCTAATTAATTGACACGCCTTGGTTTAACATGTTCTTACATAGTTACAAAGGTTGAAAAAAGACCTAGGTCCATCAAGTTCAACCTTTCACCAATTGTACATTTTGTCACTAAATTGTGGTAAAATTATTTTCAACCGTTTCTAGGGGTACCTTCATTTTTATCCAGGTAATTTTCATTAGTTTGCTGCTTTTTTTTTTTTTTTCATTTTCTGTTGAACCACAATTCAAAAGCAAGTGTGAGTTTAATTATTTGATATTCAGTAAATTTAAGTTGAAAATTGCTTTTCCGTTTCAAGTTATTTCAGTCACCATTGTGTTTTTTTTCTTACTTTAATAGAAGGGTACCAACAATGTTGTCCACATCTGAAGGTCTGAAGAGTTATACTTCATTCTTTACATTTCTGTTCCTTCATTGAATCTATTATTTATTTTACTCATTTATATAGCACAGTCATGTTCTGCAGCACTTTACATATATTATTCTCACTGTTCCCATTGGGGCTCACAAGTCTAAATTCCCTATCGGTATGTCATTGTCGTGTGGGAGGAAACTAGAGTACCCATACTAAACCCACACAAACACGGGGAAAACATACAAACTCCTTGCAGATGTTGTTCTTGGTGGGATTACAACCCAGGACCCCAGCGCTGCAAGGCTGGATTGCTAACCACTGCGTCACCGTGCTGCCCATTTAATCCATATTGTAAGAGAGAAAAGATTATTAGGAAAGCGTTCATGGTCAGTACTATATACTAAATACATTAATACTGTCACATTGCTTTTCTCTCCATACAGAATGTTATCAACACTTTTACACAAACTGCCCGCTCTGAGCGCTGCAGCTTCTTAGGAAATGTGACTGTGGGGAGAGATGTAACAGTAGAGGAGCTGCAGGAAGCCTATCATGCTGTAGTGTTGGTAAGTGCTGAGGGACCATAAGAGGGTATCTCAAATGCTGCTGCCATTGGTCTCCCATTAGAGGTTTAAAGGCAGGAGAAATGGCTGACAGATCATTCACTACAGTTGTCAGTCCGACTGTATCATGCCTCTCCTGCAAAGATCCTATCTTGTAAAGTTGCTGTCAAATGGGAGATGAGCTCCTACAAGGAGTATATGTTACCAGAGAGCTGGTGTGGGTGCACCTGTTTGGGGTGAAGGGGGCATATGGTTACCTGTGCAGAAGCAGCATGTGAGCTATTCTTGATGACAAATAACCTGCTTTTATATTTGACTTGTAAAACAGCATTCTGCATTTAGTGCTCTCACTCTGCCTACTAATTGCCTTGGCATCAGTGTCTTTGGTGCTTGGGATCTAGCATACAGCCTAGGTGACTGCTTGAAATCAGAGTAATAAAGGAAAATCTCATAACGTGGCGTGTATACCTTCGGCAATTCTCATAGACTGGCAGAACTGTAGGACAATGTGAGAGTCTCTCAGGACCAGTGGTTGAAGTCTGTCGAGTTAGAAGGCGCCTCTGATATAGTGATGGCGGCTTACTTTATTATTTTTAGGCTCCCTGGAGCATCTCTGTCTTATTTGAGCTTCACAATCCAGAATTCTTTAAAATCCCGTATTGTTGAGTGTCATTGATATTGGATTAGAAGAATGATACTGGATTAGTCTCTCAACTAAGTAACATATCTACAGATATCTAAGTTAATTTAGAAAATGTAATGGTGACTAGTAAAGGACTGCAATCTTTGCAGAGGTCACTTATTTATAGGGGTTGCATGAAATTCGAAAAGTCTTCCCCTTCTCGCAGAACCAATACCACTCTACTAATACATTATTGATGTGATATGCGTTGATCAATTTAAATGAAGGCAAATACAATTGTGCAGCCGTAAATTGTATCAGTAACATGGCAGGACATGAGGCAGGATTATTCTGTTTCAAGTGTCAGTAGTGTCTCTTCACTATGTTAGAACAGCCCTAACTTCAACTTAGTTTCTGGGACTCAGTCTATGGCCGGTGAGAATAGAAGTAATACACAGGCTTGTGATTTCCAACAATCTCCAAGGTTTAAAGGAGTGTTTGATATTTTATACCTTTTGTGAATGTAGGTGCTTTGTATAAAAATATTATTAGCTTTTTATACAATATTATTTGTAATAGCAAATAGCAGAATTGGTAGTTGCGTAATAAGTAAAAGACACTCCACCCAGCTTAGTCACACTCCTGAATAGTTCTTTGTTCTAAATTCTTCTATGAAAGTTATGACATTCTGTGAAATTTAGTAGCTGTGAAAACACTTTGTTATGCTAACGACTATAAAAAATGCAGGCATAATTTGACTTTAATTTTCCTACAGAGCTATGGAGCAGAAGAAAAGAGAGAACTTGGGATACCTGGAGAACATCTTCCGGGCGTATATTCAGCCAGAGACTTTGTGGGCTGGTACAATGGACTTCCGGACAATAGATATGTGAGTTTCTGGAACCTGTGGGGCCTTCTTTTTTGCTTATTTACTAGAGGACATAACTTCTAAACCTAACTGTGGGATGTAAATAATTGTAGTTATTTCTTTTGGGGTATCTGGGTGTTGAGGAGTTAAGTGCATGACTGTAATGTGATGTAGAAGGTGTCAGTAAATTCAGTTGATTTTAATACACTTGATGTAAAGCTTAAATGGTATCATTAATTGAGAGCGCACATATAACATCTACTCTATCAACATGGATCTTGCGAAGGAAATCTAAGGTCATGGAGAATCCAAGGTCTTTAAATGGAAATTTGCCTGGGCCATTATCAGCTTTTGTGAATATATGTTAGGGCTTACAAATCCTGACAATATTATAATGTATAATATAGTTGGTGCTAAGCACTGATCTCAGGGTGTCCAAACTATTGCATATGCTCTTTATTACAGTGGAACATATTAATAAGGATGTGCTGTGTGTACAGAGCCTGTGCATATAGACGTGCGTGTAAGCTAACAGCCTCATCCCTGCAGCAATGGCACCTGATATCGGAGTCTGGGGACTATTTTGCACACTCCTACATCCTGTTAGTTTAGCTTATTTTTGTAACAGACCGGATCTTTATAACATAAACCCTCCAGCCTTTATACATATTGCAAAGGATCATACAGCCTGCAGAAAATGCGATAGAAGGGAATACGTGATGTTCTCTTTGTTCCAGTTATCCCCAGACCTGAGCAGTGAGACGGCTGTCATCTTAGGACAAGGAAATGTTGCTCTGGACATTGGCAGAATGCTGCTTTCCCCACTTGAGCTGTTAAAGGTCAGTGAGCGCTTAGTAAGAAGCTGGTCATTCGCAGAACTGAAACTGAACTATTCAGACCTACATATGGAGGGCTTAGCCCCTATAAAAGTCAAACATGTACTGTGGATTTTAGTAAATGTGTTTTAAGAGAAAAATAGTTTTTATTACATCTGGAAATGAAAAGGCTTTGGTGCACCCTTGGTGTGGCCAAGCGTTCTGTGCACCTTTCCACCCCATCAATTACAATACTCCACCCCTCTCTGTATGAGGATTAGCAGCGATCAATTTTGAGCACTACCTGATCTATATCCCCAGCCCTGCACATACTGGCGCTGACAACGTTAGTGCGTGCATGGGCAGAGTTCTCACCCCGGTCTCCCATATATAGCGGCCGCTCGCTACACATAGGATAACAAAGCAGCGTGTGGCTGTTACACACAGGAGAGGGAGATGAGAAGGCGCACAATGTCGGTGTATGTGCACTCTCATCTCCCTCTACTGTGTGGAGCGGCCACATGCTGCTTTGTGATCTGTGTGTAGCGAGCGGTGACAATAGTGGGAGGACGAGAGCACACACATACTGACATTGTGCAAGTTCTCATGCTTCTGTTAGCATCAGTCGCCACTGCTTTGTGATCCCGTGTATAGCGAGCAGCCACTATACACAGGAGAGGATGATGAGAACGCTGCCCTTGCACACACTGATATGTGTACACAGGCGCTGGACCCCACAGTGTCAGTGGGTGCAGGGCTGTGGAATTGGATGAGGCCGTGCAATCACCAAGGGGCAGAATATTGTAATTCAGTGGGTGGAAAGGTGCACCGAAGCTCCCTCATTTACATATGTAATAAGACACATTTACTAAAATCTACAGTACATGTATGACTTTTATGGGGGCTAAGTTCCCTATACGAAGTTCTGAATAGTTAATTTTCAGTTTTGGGGGCGACAGACTTCCTTTTAAAGGAGTCCTAAAAATGGCTGCTTAATCGTTGGCCTAAACACTGTTGTGTTTTTTTTTTGTACAGAAAACAGATGTCACGCAGCCTGCCCTTGAAGCCCTGTCTCAAAGTAAAGTCAAGAAAGTCTGGCTGGTTGGACGCCGCGGACCCCTACAAGTGGCATTTACGATAAAGGTACATTTTACTTTTGGTATATTTCGTTCTAATAGAACTGTAAGAAATTTCTGTTCAGAACTTGTAATAACTCACTCAAGTCACAATTGGATTTTATGACACATTAGAACCAATGTCACCCAGTACAATACGTCTTCAGCATATCGCTCTGTTCAGATATAGGGGAAAGATGAAGTTTAGGTTCGAGCAATTAGATAGTGCTGCCTGCTTCGTGTCGAGCAGGATATACACCTTGTTGTATAAACTCAAACTTCTAATCTATAATTAATAAAAGTTAGCATACTATGATTTTAATGGGGTTTTCCCTGAATTGAAAATGGAAATGTTATTATAAATTAATTCCTAAATACATTGAATTAGAAAATCACAATCATTTTGTCTATGGAGGTAATCACTAATGATTTACAATGCCTGTCGTCTTGTTACACTGACAGAAACCTGTCCTAGAATGTTAATAGTACCGGAGTCTGTGAGCTCACTTGTTTTCTGTCACTTCCAGGTGTGTACAGGTGCAAACTAAGAGCCGCCATCTCCATATATAACAAATGAAGTTGCATTGTGTAGCACTATAGTATGCAAACATGAAATATATGAAATTTGAATTGCATTACTGCTCTAGAAAATAGGAAAAAACGAGAATACTTAGCACATAAATTGGCCAGTTCATGTATAAGAAAAATTAAAAAACACACATTTGGTATTGCTGCAGTCAGAAATGTCCGATCTATCAAAATATAAAATAAATTAATCCGATCGATAAACTGCGGAACGAGGAAAAAAATCGAAACTCCAGAATTACATTTTTTTTTTTTTGGGCCGCCCCAACATTGTAATAAAATGCAATAACAATTGATCAAAACATTGTATCTACCCCCAAATGGTGTCAATAAAAACGTCAGCTCAGGGCGCAAAAAATAAGCCATGAAACAGCCCCATATCCAGAAAAATGAAAATGCTACGGGTCTCAGAAAATGGCAACAAAAGCAAAAAATTTTATTCATATAAATTTCCAAAAAATGTTTTCACCGCTTTAATAAAAAAAAAAAAACTATACGTGTTTGGTATCTGCTTACTCGTACTGACCTGGGGAATCACATTGCCAGGTCAGTTTTACCATATAGTGAACCATGGTAAATAAATAAAAACAATTGGGGAACTGCAACTTCACTGCACCTGTTTTTTTTTTTCCCGTTTTCCCGTACACTATAGGGTAAAACAAATGGTGTCATTCAAAAGTACAACTCGTCCCACAAAAAACAAGCCCTCATACGGCTTTATTGACAGAAAAATAAAAAAGTTCTGGCTCTTGGAAGAAGGGGAAGAAAAAACGGAGAAAAAAAAAACAACTGAAAATGGCCTGGGGATGAAGGGGTTAAGTCTTTAGTGATTACCTGCTAAGAAAAGACAAATAATTTTGACATGATATTTATGACATTTCCTTTAGTTAATGTTTTTCTGTTCCTAGAGAGCACCATTAATAATTCTTCTTCTTCTTCTTCTCCTTCTCCTTCTTCTCCTTCTTCTCCTTCTTCTCCTTCTCCTTCTTCTCCTTCTCCTTCTCCTTCTTCTCCTTCTCCTTCTCCTTCTCCTCCTTCTCCTTCTCCTCCTTCTCCTTCTCCTTCTCCTTCTCCTTCTCCTTCTCCTTCTCCTTCTCCTTCTCCTTCTCCTTCTCCTTGTCCTCCTTCTCCTTCTCCTTCTCCTTGTCCTTGTCCTTGTCCTTGTCCTTCTACTTCTTCTTCCTTCTTCTTCCTACGTTCCGGACTCGCTGCGTATTTATGCAGTGTCCAAAACGCAGCTGCCAGATGTTACAGCATAGTGGACAGCTCCGTCATCCGAAAAATAAAAAGTTATAACTCTCAGAATAAAGCGATGCAAAAAAAATATTTTTTCTGTAAGATAGTTTTTATTGTGCAAAAGCACCAAAACATAAAAAACTATATAAATGTGGTACCGCTGTAAACGCACTGACCCGAAGAAAAAGCTACCTTATCAATTTTACCGCACTCGGAATGGCATAAAAAGAAAAGAAAAATTCCTGAATTGTTGTTTTTTGTTTATTCTGAATCCCAAAAATCGAAATAAAAAGCAATCAAAAAGTGTCATGTGCCCAAAAATGGTACCAATAAAAACGTCAACTTGTCCCGCAAAAAACAAGCCCTTACATGACTGTCGGACGAAAAATGGAAAAATTATAGCTCTCAAAATATGGCGATGCAAAAACTAGTCTTTGCAACAACAAAAAAGCGTCTTTTAGTGTGTGACAGCAGCCAAACATAAAAACCCGATATAAATCTGGTATCGCTGTAATTGCGTTGACCCGTAGTATAAAGTCTTCTTATCACTTATACCGCATGAGGAACAGTGCAAAAATAAATACCTTCACCTGCTGCTGATTTGTTCATTCTGCCTCCCAAAGATCGCAGTAAGGCTCGACTCACATTTATCCTGCGCTCTGCGCTGAGCTTTTACACTGGGGTTTCCGTGTAAATCTCTGAAATATGTGATACGGATGGAACCCCCGGCAGAAGATTCTCTGTAATGAGGCAGATGGAGGATCTGTGGACGCCGTCAGGCCTGTGATCCCACAGTGTCCGTCATTTTATTAGGCGTTCGTAAATGTTCTGACGGCCTCAGTTTTGTGAACCTCTGAAATAAAGGACACCGTTAAACAGAGGCCAGACGGAGTCCAGATTAATTCTGCTGCCTCATTATAGTGAATGGATTCCTTGGGATGGGTTTAGGGTTGTGTTGGGGTTTAGGGTTGTGTTTCTGTTTGGGTTAACGTTGTGTTAGGGTTGTGTTGGGATTTTTTTCAAAAGTAAAGAAAAAAAAATGATGACAATATGGCAACTAGTGTCGAGCGCAAGTGCTCTCTACTTAAATTTGCATCGGATGCTCGAGTCTCCGCCCCATACGTTTCGGGGCTGCTATGCAGCCAAAAAAACACGCAGGGATTGCCTGCCATACACGAGCAATCCCCGACATGTTTTTTTTTTTTTGGTGTCTAACAACCGTGAAACATGCGGGGCAGGGACTCGAGCATGTCACTTGAGCACCCGCAATATTTGGTGCATACCCGAGTACCCGATGCAAACTCGCGTAGCGAGCTCTTGCGCTCAAGACTAATGACAACTTATTCAATATGATGACCTAATGTTATAAAATTTCGTGTTGTACCTCTGGGTTCAATATATTCACTATACCCCTTGATAAAATCCTTGAAGGGTGTAGTTTCCAAAATGGGGTCACTTGTGGGGGGTTTCCACTGTTTAGGCACATGAGGGGCTCTCCAAATGCAACATGGCGTCCGCTAATTATTCAAACAAATTTTACATTCAAAAAGTCTAATGGCGCTCCTTCCCTTCCGAGCCCTGCCGTGCGCCCAAACAGTGGTTTTCCCCCAACATATGGGGTATCTGCATGCTCACGACAAATTGCACAACAAATTTTGGGGTCCATTTTTTCTTGTTACCCTTGTGAAAATAAAAAAAAGTTGGGTCTAAAGTAACATTTTTGTGAAAAAAAGTTAAATGTTAATTTTTTCTTCCACATTCCAAAAATTCCTGGGAAGCACCTGAAGGGTTAATAAACTTCTTGAATGTGGTTTTGAGCACCTTGAGGGGTGCAGTTTTTAGAATGGTGTCACTTTTGGGTATTTTCTGTCATAAAGGCCCCTCAAAGTCACTTCAAATGTGATGTGGTCCCTAAAAAAATGGTTTTGTAAACTTTGTTGTTGAGAAATTGTTGGTCAACTTTTAACCCTTATAGCTCCCTAATAAAAAGAAAAAAAAAAAAATTTTGGTTCCAAAATTGTGCTGATGTAAAGTAGACATGTGGGAAATGTTATTTATTAACTATTTTGTGTGATATATCTTTCTGATTTAAGGGTATCAAAATTCAAATTTTGAAAACTGCGAAATTTGCCAAATTTCTGTTTTTTTTTGTTTTTTTTTCACAAATAAATGCAAGTGATATCAAAGAAATTTTACCACTATCGTGAAGAACAATATGTCATGATAAAACAATCTCCGAATCAGTAGGATCTGTTGAAGCGTTCCAGAGTATTTACCTCATAAAGTGACAGTGGTCAGAATTGTAAAAATTGGCCTGGTCATTAACATGCAAACAACCCTGGGAGGTAAAGGGGTTAAATGATATGAGAGGTTTGCAACCACAGGCGTGTACAGATGGGATAGAGGTGTAATGTACCGTATTTTTCGGACCATAAGACGCACTTTTTTCCTCCAAAATTTTGGAGGAAAATGGGGGGTGCGTCTTATGGTCCGAATGTTGTGGGGGGGTATATTTATGTGTGGTGTGGGGGGAGCAGTATCGGTGGAGGAGCGGGGCACATGAGGCAGCAGCCGCCTGCTGCAGCCTACACTGTCCCCGCTGCTAAAGAAAATGAATATTCACTGCTCCCCACGCCCAATGAGAGTGGAGAGCACTGAATATTCATGCTCCTTAATAGCGGTATACAGTGTAGCAGCGCTGCGGCTGCTGCTGCTGCCGGCTATCTCCTGTGCCCGTTGTTAAAGGGCATGAATATTCAACCTCTCTCCACGCCCATGGGCATGGGGAGGGGGTGAATATTCATGCCCTTTAATGAGCGGGCACAGGAGATAGCAGCAGCAGCAGCCGCAGCGTGGCTACACTGTGTGCCGGCTATGATGGAGAGTGAAGTCACTGCTCCCCGCGCACACAGACCCGGCATGGGGAGCAGTGACTTCCGGCAGCTGATCTCTCTGAGCCGCGCATGGCAGTGACGTCATGAGCGGCTCACATGGAGAGATCAGTGCAGGCAGACCAGAAGCAGCGCTGGAGGAGAGAAGAGAGGTGAGTAGGAGAGTTTTTTTTTTTTAATGTGCAGCCTGATGGGGATTAGGGGTGCCGTGCATACCAGGACAGGGATGAGGGGTGCCATGCATACCAGGACAGGGATTAGGGGTGCCATGCATACCAGGACAGGGATGAGGGGTGCCATGCATACCAGGACAGGGATGAGGGGTGCCATGCATACCAGGACAGGGAGGAGGGGTGCCATTCATACCAGGATAAGGATGAGGGGTGCCATGCATACCAGGATGGAGGGATGCTAGGCATACCAGGATGGGGATGGGGACCACATATAAAAGGAAGGGGGGGTATATACCAGGATGGGGGATATTGTCAGAATTGGGGGACATTACCTTATACCAGTGTCAGCAGAAGACCCCCTCCCTCTTAAAAGTGCATCATGACCACATTTTTTGCTTAAATTTTTATTTTTTTTTATTTTCCTCCTCTAAAACCTAGGTGCGTCTTATGGTCCGGTGCGTCTTATAGTCCGAAAAATACGGTATATTGTATTACTAGCTTACAGGCTTGTTAGTGGGCAGTAATTGTGTTTTTTTATTTGTTTATTGTTTGCATACTTCTTTATTTGTAAGTTTTAAAAGGTACTTAAATGTCATAACCCGATATAAGGAAAGTTCAAGCGTGGAAAGTATACACAATAAAGAACAAATGTAATTAGAGATAACAGAATCGGGGTTACGACTAGAGCAAGCTTGTGGCATTGAACATAGTACCAAAATAAAAAAAAAGGAAATCCATGCAGTAGGGGGGATATTGAAGGAGGAGGTAGCACAAACAGCCTTCTGAAGGTGAAGACTTCACAAAAATAATGTACATGAGCACCTAAGAGCACTGAAAAGGTTTTTCTTTTCTTCCGGACTTATGTTTTAAGTGCCTATTAGTAATGCTTGATCCCAGTCAGCAAATTCTGTGTGTATCCTGACCTCCTACTGGTATGGAGACATATCCTGAATCATAATGCTGTCTATTTTTTTTTTTTTTTTTTTAATGGCAGAAAGTTTAACTTTTTCTGACTTTAGTTTTTGCCAATCCTAGCTGAGGGTAACTGCTGCAAGTATTTGTTTTCCTACCGTATTGTTATAGTAGTCTTGAAGATCTTTGTAGATAATACAATGAGCAGAATATGACAACATTTTGAGTTTTACTTGTGCCATGAGTGCCCGATCCCCTGTGCTGCAACTTCCTAGGTATGGTGGTGCATACTGGATGCTAGCTGTAATGGCAACCCCACTTTTGCCGCATACTACCAGGCATTGTCAGCTAACAAAATTAAGTGCTGTGATTAAACCCGATACTAGTACTCTTGTAGGCGTGATCTCAATGTCTGGTGACATTATTGAGACACCCTGGGAATAGATAAAGCACCAAAGAACTATGGGCCTGATTAATCAAAACCGGCGTTGTTCACGTCGGTCTTTTATGTAGGGGGTGATGGAGTCAGAGGCTCCTGAATCTTGAATCTGGAGCGCCTGATGAGTGGCGTGAGCCTGTTTTCACTATGCCAGAAATCTGGAGTGAGATTTCTGGCGCACGGAACGCCACAGCTCGTCATGAATTAGACGAGCAATGTCGTCACACCCCTGCTGCACCCCTGTCTTCCTCATATTCGAGAGCCATATATATTTTTTTCCTTTTGTTTAAGTGTTGTATTTTTAATTAATACCTGTCACGGGTTTACCGCGACAGAGAGGGGCCAGAAGATCGCAGTGTCTTATTTCACGTACTCCTGCACTAATTAGAAGCACTTCACCATCATATTAAAAAGTGCAGATTTTTGCTATTAGTGCAGGGGTTAATATGTTCAGTTGAGAACTTCTGAAGTTTTCCTGCTTTGATGGTCTCAGCTGTTCAGTGTTATATATACTCTCATCTGGCAATCTGAGAGTGTTAGTTTCATACTGCCTGGTTCTGGAGTTGGTGGAGCTGGTTGTTTGAGGAGGCATTTGGTGTGTTATTCTAAAGACTTGCTTGGTGATTTGTCTGTGTACATATCCTCATCCTCTCCTATTTGGTTTTTCCTTCCTTCCCGGTGTTCCACTCTGTAAGTGCATATTTGCATGATTGGTATTTTCATATTTCCCTGTATGTCTTCCCTTGTTATTCTTATACACAACTACTCCCCACTTCCGTAGGTGGGGGAGGGGACAAATAAGGGCTGATTCAGGAGCTCAGCAAGGCACGTGGCCCCGGGGTCTTCACAATTAGAAGAAACCCGAGGAGAAGGGATAGCTAGGATGCACCTAGATTTATGGGTAGGAAAGGAGTCCCTGGTCCCGGGATTTCCAACAACAGTGCAATGACAGTACCTTTTTAGGATAAAAACAACTTTTTGTTGGCTTTTTATTGCACTTTTTTGGGGGCTAGACAACCAAAAAAGCATTCTGCCTTTGCCTTTTTTTTTATCATATGGAAAGAAGTCAGTTGAACTTTCATTCAATGTCTGCTGATCGCAAACCAAGTTTTGGTGAAGGGAAATTCCCAGAAAGTTTGTCATTTGTCCAGGGTCACTACAGACAGATGTGCAGATGTGTTTGACTGTTACACAAGATGCAGATATTCACTCGACATTCAATTGTTCAATGGTTGTTCAGCCATCAAATTACTATCTAATGTGTTTTGAAGCTTTTTGTCATAACCTTACCTGGCAGACCCAGTGGAAATTATTAGATCTCTTACTGCCTTAGCAATGATTAACATCCACACAGTTGCATTGTAGAGGTGCCAAACCACTTGGATGCTGTGGTTGATACTGACAGCAGCATCTAAGGGTTTAAAGGACTGATACCAGCCTCTATTAGAGCAGTGTTCCCCAACTCCAGTCCTCAAGGCCCACCAACAGGTCATGTTTTCAGGATTTCCTTAGTATTGCACAGGTGATGGAATTATTACCTGTGCAATACTAAGGAAATCCTGAAAACATGACCTGTTGGTGGGCCTTGAGGACTGGAGTTGGGGAACTCTGTATTAGCGGACACTTCAGTGTGTATATACTGCATAATAAATGTATGCAGGAAGCTCAGAAGTTTAACACCTCTTCATCTGTAAATGTCAAACTGTTACATCATATGTACAGCTAAGAATTTTTTTTTTTTTCATTATTATTAAGGAATTACGAGAGATGATTAATCTACCAGGAACTCGCCCTATCAGTGATCCTTCTGACTTTCAAGGCTTGGGGAATATTTTAAAAGGTAAACTATAGAGCTACAAGCATTTACAGCCATGCATTTAGACCCCCACGTGCAGAATCCACCACATGTATGCACTCAGCTGCAAATTGGCCAATCACGCTGTACATTTCCAAAGGGTATTACACCTAGTTGAAAAGAAAAACACAACATGTCAGATCAAAAAGTTGATTGCTAGGATTATTATACTTTCCTCAATGAACATTCACATAATTGTTCACCACTAATTATGACTTTTATAAGTGGGAAAGGGGTAAGGTGGGGAAAGATATGAATATGCAAGAATTGTTAAAGTATAACTTTTATTGTTTTATCGTATATACTTGAGTATAAGCAGAGTTTTTCAGAACATTTTTTGTGCTGAAAAAGCCCCCCTCGGCTTATACTCGGGTATATATTCGAGTATATAGAAATTCCGTTGGTGGATAGTGGGGGGGGGGGGTTGCGGCGGAGGAGCGGGGCACACGCAGTAGTCGGCTTCTGCAGCTACCACGTGTGCCCGCTGCTAAAGGGAAATGAATATTCCCTCTTCTCCACGCACATAGTCCGGCATGGAGAGAAGTGGATATGCCGGCAGCTCACATCAGTGTCTGAGAGCCATACATACCAGGATTGGGGGACGAGTTGGCCATGCATACCAGGATTGGGGGATGAGTTGGCCATGCATACCAGGATTGGGGATGAGGGGGGCATACATACCAGAGTTGGGGATGAGGGGGCCATGCATACCAGGGTTGGGGATGAGGGGGCCATGCATACCAGGGTTGGTGATAAGGGGGCCATGCATACTAGGGTTGGAGATGAGGGGGCCATGCATACCAGGGTTGGAGATGAGGGGGCCATGCATACCAGGGTTGGAGATGAGGGGGCCATGCATACCAGGGTTGGAGATGAGGGGGCCATGCATACCAGGGTTGGAGATGAGGGGGCCATGCATACCAGGGTTGGAGATGAGGGGGCCATGCATACCAGGGTTGGAGATGAGGGGGCCATGCGTACCAGGATGGGGAAATTTACCAGTAGCTGCTGCATTTCCCACCCTTGGCTTATACTCGAATCATTAAGTTTTCCCAGTTTTTTGTGGTAAAATTAGGTACCTCGGCTTATACTCGGGTCGGCTTATACTCGAGTATATACGGTAATTAATATTGTATGTTTACTAAAATTGATTAAAAAGCCTGACTAGTAGAGAGAGGAATCCATATATTGGGGTCCCCATAATAATTAAAACCCAGTTTAAGTAGGACATTCCTGTTAGGATATCTTTTTAGGGTCAGGGAACAGAGGTTTTAAGTTAGACTATATAAATTGTATTGGTAGCAGAGTATGGTTGAGTAGACAAGTGAGACTATGTCTACTTGTATTAATTTGAAAACACTTAACCCTGTCACTACTGGCTGTTCTAACATGTGTGACCCAACAGTTGTGTTATTAAAGGGTTAATAAGCTTCAGCAGAGGTGTAGCAAACCAAATTATTTCCTGGAAGAAGCCGGGTATCCGACTAAACTAGTTAGGCCTTTGAATCATTTTTTGCAAACACACAAAATTAATACAATAAAAGTTATATTTTAACAAGTCTTGCACATTCACGTCCTTTCCCACCTTACCCTTTTCCAATTTAGAACAGATCAAAAAAGTTGACAGATTGTCTGTCCGATATGAGTAGGGTCAATGAATCAAAGAGGAGTAGGAGTGATACCCCTCGCTGCTTCAGGCCATGTGCACACGAATGTCCGCCCAACTTGATGCCGCATGGTTTAAAAATCTTGGCGACCAGTAGGCATCATGTTGGGTGGAGTGTTGGACACATGCAGCGAGTGGCATCATCCTTTTAGCCAGCGATCAACTTGTGTCTATGGACAGCTTAATTACCAATTTGATAGTGCCTCATTATATATTTATTTTGTTAAAATCCAATGTTTCCTTTCACAACTCCTTGAAGATAAATGTTAAATTCTGCATCCCTGCAGACGCTATTACTGGGGTAGATTGCAGCATACAGATTTATACTGTAGAGCTCTTTTTGACCTTAAAGAAGCCTCCCATGAAAATAAAAATTTTTATGTATATAGTGTGTATGAGTTAATAACGCCGCTTTCTCCTGGATCCAGCACCGTCCTGCTCCTCTTCTCGGTGATGTCACCGCACTTCAAACTCTCCAGGTCATGCTTTGCTCTGTGTGTGAGCTGGAAGTCTTTGTTGCTGCCATCTATGTACTCCCATGAAGCCTTGTGGCTGGGCTTCATAGGTGATCCTTAATTCCCTATTATGTTGCAATACTATATAATTGCTGTAATATTCCAGTATATAGTACAAGCGATCAAATGATCGCAAGTTCAAGTCCCCACTGGAGGACTAAAAATGAAAATTAATGATAATATTTTTTAAATCATAAAAAAAAGAGGAGGTGTAATCTGCTCTTTTTTTCCAATTCAAAAATAAAATAAAAAAAATAAGCACATTTGGTATCACTGTGTCCATCAAAGTCTGATATATCAGTGTATAAAATTAAGTAACCCATACGGTCAAAAAGTGAAAAGAAAAAAGTTTGAAACGCCGGAATTGCTGTTTTTTTAAGTCACATTCCCTATCCCAACAAATTCAGTAAAAACAAAACGCCAAATGTACCCAAAAATAGTACCAATAACAATTGGAAGCTCGCTATGCAAAAATTCAAGGCTTCACACATCGATGGAAAAATAAGTCTTACAGGTCCCAGAACTTGGCGTCGCAAACTAATTTTTTCTTTTTAATGAAGTTTTAAACTTTGTTTATCCAAGAAAATGTCACGATAGTATTGGGACTATAGGCACTAACCAGCTCCCTAGAGCTAGGGGCGCCATAGTCTATCAATGTCCCCCAGATTGCTCCTGAAGGTGGAGACGCCGGGTTCACCGGCCTTGCTATTCTTCTATATCAACCCTTATCTGCTCCTTCCCCAACCCAGGGTAGTGGGAAGCTGAAGTGTATAGGGACACACTAACCAGACAAGCAAGGGAAGACGGACGGGGATAAATAAAAATACCAACCATACAAAATTCACACACCAAACAACAGAGTGGGACACATGGGAGTTAAAGGAATGAGAAACCAAATAGGAGAGGATGAGGATGTGCACACAGACAAAACTCCAAACGACAATCTCGTAAACAACTCCAAAATGCTGACTCCAACCACGAACGACACCTCCAACTCCAGAAACAGGCATTAAGAACTAACACTGGAAATCCCTAAGTGCCAGAGGCAAGCATATATAGCAGAGGGGAGTGGCCAACACTGAACAGCTGAGACAATCCAGGTAGGAAAGCTCCAGGAGCTTTAACCGAACAGATTAACCCTTGCACTGCTAGCAAGAAAAAAACCTGCACTATTTAATAAGACCGTGAAGTACTTCTAACCAGTGCAGTAGTTTGTAAAACCAGACACTGCGGCCTTCTGGCCCCTCTCTGTCGTGGTATACCCGTCAGGGCTGTGGAGTCGGAGTCTGTGCCCATTTTGGTGGAGTCTGAGTCGGTATAAAATGTATCAACTCCGACTCCTAAAATATATAATAAATTGGGTACAATAGTTCAATGTAGTTTGTGGGGAATATTTTTTCATAAGCATTTGGGAAAGTTATGAAATGTCCTATAAATTTCTGTCCTATTCCTGATCTAAGGGTCTAGACCTTTAACTGAGATGAATCTGTGCTACAGTAAATTTATCACTTAAACATGAGCCATGTATGAGGTAGTCTTAGTTAGTCGGTGTCATGAAAATTTCGGAGTCGGAGGTTTGGCTTACCGACTCCACAGCCCTGATACCCGTGACAGAAAGTAAAAATTAAACTATACAAGTTTAGTATGGTTTTTAATAGCACTAACCTGTAGAATCACATCGCCAAATCATTTTTACTGCCCAATGAACGCTGTTAAGACAAATCCCTAAAAACATTGGTGGAGTTGTTTATTTTTTCATTTTTTAATCCTACTTGGATTTTGTTTTCCGTTTTTCTATACATTATATTGTAAAATTAATGGAGCCATCCAAAACTACAACTCATTCCACAAAAAAATAGCCCTAGTTTGGCTATGGCTATTGTTGTCGTCACATAATGTGGGACGTTCTGAGACGTTGTGACTGTTCCAAATTAAATAGTAAAATTCAAATACATGCACGGAAGAACTACACTGATACTTTTGAGCATCAGGGAAGGTCTGTCTTTATTACGTCATCGGTCACTTATATATATAGATATCTCTCTGTACTATATATATATGTGTGTGTGTGTGTACAGTTATATGAAAAAGTTTGGGCACCCCTATTAATCTTAAGCTTAACGTTTTATAAAAATTCGTGTTTTTGCAACAGCTATTTCAGTTTGATATATGTAATAACTGTTGGACACAGTAATGTTTCTGCCTTGAAATGAGGTTTATTGTACTAACAGAAAATGTGCAATCTGCATTCAAACAAAATTTGACAGGTGCATAAGTATGGGCACCCTTATCATTTTCTTGTTTTAAATACTCCTACCTACTTTTTACTGACTTACTAAAGCCCTTTTTTGGTTTTGTTACCTCATTGAGCTTTGAACTTCATAGCCAGGTGTATGCAATCATGAGAAAAGCTACTTAAAGTGGCCACTTGCAAGTTGTTCTCCTGTTTGAATCTCCTCTGAAGAGTGGCATCATGGGTTCCTCAAAACAACTGTCAAATGATCTGAAAACAAAGATTATTCAACATAGTTGTTCAGGGGAAGAATATAAAAAGCTGTCTCGGAGATTTAACCTGTCAGTTTCCACTGTGAGGAACATAGTAAGGAAATGGAAGAACACAGGGACAGTTCTTGTTAAGGCCAGAAGTGGCAGGCCAAGAAAAACATCAGAAAGGCAGAGAAGAAGAATGGTGAGATCTGTCAAGGACAATCCTCAGACCACCTCCAGAGAGCTGCAGCATCAACTGTGCATCGGTCAACTATACAGCGCACTTTGCACAAGGAGAAGCTGTATGGGAGAGTGATGCGAAAGAAGCCGTTTCTGCAAGCACGCCACAAACAGAGTCGGCTGAGGTATGCAAAAGCACATTTGGAGAAGCCAATTTCTTTTTGGAAGAAGGTCCTGTGGACTGATGAAACCAAGATTGAGTTGTTTGGTCATACAAAAAGGCGTTATGCATGGCGGCAAAAAAACACAGCATTCCAAGAAAAACACTTGCTACCCACAGTAAAATTTGGTGGAGGTTCCATCATGCTTTGGGGCTGTGTGGCCAATGCCGGTACCGGGAATCTTGTTAAAGTTGAGAGAAGCATGGATTCCACTCAGTATCAGCAGATTCTTGACAATAATGTTCAAGAATCAGTGACAAAGTTGAAGTTATGCAGGGGATGGATCTTTCAGCAAGACAATGATCCAAAACACCGCTCCAAATCTACTCAGGCATTCATGCAGAGGAACAATTACAATGTTCTGGAATGGCCATCCCAGTCCCCAGACCTGAATATCATTGAACATCTGTGGGATCATTTGAAGAGGGCTGTCCATGCTCGGCGACCATCAAACTTAACTGAACTGGAATTGTTTTGTAAAGAGGAATGGTCAAAAATACCTTCATCCAGGATCCAGGAACTCATTAAAAGCTACAGGAAGCGACTAGCGGCTGTTATTTTTGCAAAAGGAGGATCTACTAAATATTAATGTCACTTTTCTGGTGAGGTGCCCATACTTATGCACCTGTCAAATTTTGTTTGAATGCAGATTGCACATTTTCTGTTAGTACAATAAACCTCATTTCAAGGCAGAAACATTACTGTGTCCAACAGTTATTACATATATCAAACTGAAATAGCTGTTGCAAAAACACCAATTTTTATAAAACGTTAAGCTTAAGATTAATAGGGGTGCCCAAACTTTTTCATATAACTGTATGTATGTATATACATACATACATACGTACATACATACCTTCATACATACAGTTATATGAAAAAGTTTGGGCACCCCTATTAATCTTAAGCTTAATGTTTTATAAAAATTGGTGTTTTTGCAACCGCTATTTCAGTTTGATATATGTAATAACTGTTGGACACAGTAATGTTTCTGCCTTGAAATGAGGTTTATTGTACTAACAGAAAATGTGCAATCTACATTCAAACAAAATTTGACAGGTGCATAAGTATGGGCACCCTTATCATTTTCTTGTTTTAAATACTCCTACCTACTTTTCACTGACTTACTAAAGCACTTTTTTTGGTTTTGTAACCTCATTGAGCTTTGAACTTCATAGCCAGGTGTATGCAATCATGAGAAAAGCTACTTAAAGTGGCCACTTGCAAGTTGTTCTCCTGTTTGAATCTCCTCTGAAGAGTGGCATCATGGGCTCCTCAAAACAACTGTCAAATGATCTGAAAACAAAGATTATTCAACATAGTTGTTCAGGGGAAGGATACAAAAAGCTGTCTCAGAGATTTAACCTGTCAGTTTCCACTGTGAGGAACATAGTAAGGAAATGGAAGAACACAGGGACAGTTCTTGTTAAGGCCAGAAGTGGCAGGCCAAGAAAAACATCAGAAAGGCAGAGAAGAAGAATGGTGAGATCAGTGAAGGACAATCCTCAGACCACCTCCAGAGAGCTGCTGCATCAACTTGCTGCAGATGGTGTCACTGTGCATCGGTTAACTATACAACGCACTTTGCACAAGGAGAAGCTGTATGGGAGAGTGATGCGAAAGAAGCCGTTTCTGCAAGCACGCCACAAACCAAGTCGGCTGCGGTATGCAAAAGCACATTTGGAGAAGCCAATTTCTTTTGAGAAGAAGGTCCTGTGGACTGATGAAACCAAGATTGAGTTGTTTGGTCATACAAAAAGGCGTTATGCATGGCGGCAAAAAAACACAGCATTCCAAGAAAAACACTTGGAACCTCCACCAAATTTTACTGTGGGTAGCATCATGCTTTGGGGCTGTGTGGCCAATGCCGGCACCGGGAATCTTGTTAAAGTTGAGGGACGCATGGATTCCACTCAGTATTAGCAGATTCTTGACAATAATGTTCAAGAATCAGTGACAAAGTTGAAGTTACGCAGGGGATGGATCTTTCAGCAAGACAATGATCCAAAACACCGCTCCAAATCTACTCAGGCATTCATGCAGAGGAACAATTACAATGTTCTGGAATGGCCATCCCAGTCCCCAGACCTGAATATCATTGAACATCTGTGGGATCATTTGAAGAGGGCTGTCCATGCTCGGCGACCATCAAACTTAACTGAACTGGAATTGTTTTATAAAGAGGAATGGTCAAAAATACCTTCATCCAGGATCCAGGAACTCCTTAAAAGCCACAGGAAGCGACTAGAGGCTGTTATTTTTGCAAAAGGAGGATCTACTAAATATTAATGTCACTTTTCTTGTGAGGTGCCCATACTTATGCACCTGTCAAATTTTGTTTGAATGCAGATTGCACATTTTCTGTTAGTACAATAAACCTCATTTCAAGGCAGAAACATTACTGTGTCCAACAGTTATTACATATATCAAACTGAAATAGCTGTTGCAAAAAAAAAACAATTTTTATAAAACATTAAGCTTAAGATTAATAGGGGTGCCCAAACTTATTCATATAACTGTACATGTATACACACATGGTCAAAATTGTTGGTACCCCTCATTTAATGAAATAAAAACCCACAATGGTCACAGAAATAACTTGAATCTTTCAAAAGTAATAGTAAATTAAAAATCTTTGAAAATGAACAAATGAAAGTCAGACATTGCTCTTCAACCCTGCTTCCACAGATTTTTAAAAAAAATTAAACTCATGAAATAGGCCTGGACAGAAATTATGGTTCTTCTTAACTTAATATTTTGTTGAACAACCTTTTGAGGCAATCACTGCAATCAAACGATTCCTGTAACTGTCAATGAGACATCTGCACCTCTTGACAGGTATTTTGGCCCACTCCTTGTGAGCAAACTGCTCCAGTTGTCTCGTGTTTGAAGGTTGCCTTCTCCAGACGGCATGTTTCAGCTCTTTCCAAAGATGCTCAATAGGATTTAGATCAGGGCTCATAGAAGGCCACTTCAGAATAATCCAAAGTTTTCCTCTTGGCCATTCTTGGGTGTTTTTAGCTGTGTGTTTTGGGTCATTATCCTGTTGCAAGACCCATGACCTGCGACTGAGACCAAGCTTTCTGACACTGGGCAGCACATTTCTCTCTAGAATCACTTGATAGTCTTGAGATGTCATTGTACCCTGCACAGATTCAAGACACCCTGTACCAGATGCAGCAAAGCAGCCCCAGAACATAACAGAGCCTACTCCATGTTTCACAGTAGGGACAGTGTTCTTTTCTTAATATGCTTCATTTTTCCGTCTGTGAACATATAGCTGATTTGCCTTGCCAAAAACTTCCATTTTTGTCTCATCTGTCCATAGGACATTCTCCCAGAGGCTTTGTGGCTTGTCAACATGTAGTTTGGCAAATTCCAGTCTGGCTTTTTTTATGATTTTTTTTTTTTCAACAATGGTGTTCTCCTTGGTCATCTCCCATGAAGTCCACTTTGGATCAAACAACGACGGATGGTGCGATCTGACATTGATGTTCCTTGAGCTTGAAGTTCACCTTTAATCTCTTTAGTTAAGTTATCCTGGGCTATTTTGTTGCCATTAATATTATCCGTCTCTTTGATTTGTCGTCACTTTTCCTCCTGCGGCCACGTCCAGGGAGGTTGGCTACATTCCCATGGATCTTAAATTTCTGAATAATATGTGCAACTGTAGTCACAGGAACATCAAGCTGCTTGGAGATGGTCTTATAACCTTTACCTTTAACATGCTTGTCTATAATTTTCTTTCTAATCTCCTGAGACAACTCTTTCCTTTGCTTCCTCTGGTCCATGTTGAGTGTGGTACACACCATGTCACCAAACAGCACAGTGAGTATCTGTAGCCCTATATACAGGCCCACTGATTGATTACAAGATTGTAGACACCTATGATGCTAATTAGTGAGCACAACTTGATTTAACATGTCCCTTTTGTCACATTATTTTCAGGGGTACCATCATTTCTGTCCAGGCCTATTTCATGAGTTTAATTTTTTTTAAATTCTGTGGACGCAGGGTTGAAAAGCAATGATTGACTTTCGTTTGTTCATTTTCATAGATTTTTAATTTATTATTACTTTTGTCAGATTCAAGTTATTTCTGTGACCATTGTGGGGTTTTCTTTCATTAAATGAGGGGTACCAAAAATTTTGACCGTGTGTGTGTGTATATGTGTGTGTGTGTGTGTGTGTGTGTGTGTGTGTGTGTGTGTGTGTATACATACATACATACATACATACATACATACATACATACATACACACATTTCTTGGACACTTGTTGTAGCAATATAATTGGCTCAGCTTATCTCTACATATGTGCTGGCATTAGCATACATACATCTCATTGGCTAAAGGTAATTCTGTTTACACCCATCTTTTGGATTTTAGGAATCTCTTTATATTTTAGTTTTGTTTCTTCCTTATCTCTAAGTCTCTAGACAAAAACATTCCTAAGGGACCCCTTATCTGGAAACACACATACTGGCTCAAACTTCATTTCAGAAAGCAAGGAGTTACACGTACAAAAATCAAAATGGAGTCAAGATAGATAAAGTATAAGGCTATGTGCCCACGATGCAGAAATGCTCAGGATTTTTTCCTGAGCGTTTCTGCATCTCCCTGGCAGAAAAAAACGCATGCGGAGTGTACATGCGGAGTGTACATGCGGAGTGTACATGCGGAGTGTACATGCGGATTGTACATGCGGATTGTACATATGTTTTCCTGCCAGGGACATGCGGATGTGAAGCGTTCTTCACATGCATTTCCGCATGCGGGTTGACAGGCGCTTTCCAAGCGATTTTAGCATCACTTGGAAAGTGCTTGACAACTAGGTCACACTGTATAAATCCATGCAAACGGCATGGATTTATATAGTGTGACCTTAAAGAATGTCAAAAAATAAAAAAATAAATCTATACTTGCCTTCTGATGGCCCCCGGTGTCTTGCTTCGCTCCGTCCTGGCTTGCCGGCAGCTCGCGGTACACTGCACTGAAGGACCTGCCATCACATGACTATGACGTCAGCGCAGATCCTTCAGTCCACCGCGATCTGCCGGCAAGTGAAGACAAGGAGACCGGGGGCCATCAAAAGGTAAATATAATATTTATTTTTTATTTTATTCTTTTTTCACAGGTTCTATGGTACCCGGGTCCGGAGGAGAGTCTCCTGTCCTTCAGACCCGGGTACCATCCGCACATTGAAATGCTTGGATTCCGCATGTACAGATGCAGTGATGCGGATTCCATGCGTTCCAATGAAAGTCAATGTTGGCGAAAACGCAGCGCTTCTGCAAAATAATTGGTAGTGCTGCGTTTTTTTCCACAATGATAATCCGCAGCGGAAATTTCCGCAGCATGTGCACAGCACACGTGGATTATCATTGGGGAACATGGCAGACCTTCTACCATGCGTTTTTTAAGCGTTTCTGCAGCGTTTTTGCCGCTGCGGAAATGCTTAAAAAACTCATCGTGGGCACACAGCCTAAATCCTGCTCTCGCAGCTATGTTGTCACAAAAATAAAAAAGTTAATCTGCCTCCTATTAAGTATTATTATCACCAAATTGATAAAAATATTGTAAACCCACAGCATGCCTGTAAGTTTGACTGTTCAGTAGTGTTGAGCGAGTATGTTGTTAACCCTTTCGCCGAGTATGCTCGGGCCGAGCACCGAGTATTTATAGCTGGTCGATGATATGGTTAAATCGCTCCCGTGTGCATGATTTGCAACTGTTTGACAGCTTTATTACATGGGAGGAAAGTCTATTTCTTACACATTCCTCACATTTAATAAAGCTACCAAACCGTTGCAAATCATGCACACGGGAGCGATTTAACCATATCACCGAGCAGCTGTAAATACTCGGAGCTCTGCCCGAGCATACTTGGACAGAACATACTCGCTCAACCCTACTGTTCAGTAATCCTTACCACAATGTTGAAGATTTTTGCCTGTGCTATGCATATTCTAAGAATATTATGTTCAGTATGACTCATCCCTTGAAATATAGGTGATTCTTTTTCTTTCCCTATAATTCTTAGACCTCCCTAGACCAAGAAAACGACTGACGGAACTACTAGTAAAGTCAGCCCTGGAGGCACCAGGAGAAAAAGAGACTGCTCGTCGGACCCAGTGTAATAGAGAATGGGGTCTACGTTTCTTCCGTAACCCTGTAGCAGTGCTTCCCAGTGAAGATGGGAAAAGAGCAGCGGGGGTCCGGCTAGCAGTCACTCGACTTGAGGTATGAAATGGCATTTGTATTATAGGCTATATGTGTTGTTCTCCATGATTTTGAGTAATGTTTCCTGTTCTTCAGGGATCTGGGGAGAGTGCAGTAGCAGTTCCTACAGATAAAACAGAGGATCTACCTTGTGGCTTAATTCTCAGCAGTATTGGGTATAGAAGTGTTCCGATCGCACCAGGCGTGCCTTTCCTTCTGAAGCAGGGTATCATTCCAAATATTATGGGCAGAGTGCAAGGCACTAGAGGTAAGTGTTTCTAACTTTTCATCACTAGAATGCTGACAACAACCTCTCTAGCAATTTATTCCAACTTTATTGGCAGGACTGTATTGCAGCGGTTGGGTAAAAAGAGGTCCCACTGGTGTCATCACAACTACAATGACGGACAGCTTTGATACAGCTCAAGCTTTGTTGGAGGACATAAAAGCGGGGACATTGAACTTTTCAAACCCTCGAGCAGGAGCTTCAGCAATTAGAGAGCTGCTTCTTCTTAGAGGTTGGTTTTACGTTGTGTTTATGGTTTTTCTACATTTTTTTTTTCTTTTTGACATGATTCCTTTTTTTCCCGATACATCTACCTAACTGCATTATAGGCAGAAAGGTTCATATGTTGTCCTCCATGATTGTCCAAGATCAACATTTGCAAATATTGTTGCTATTTCAGTTTGAAACCTTAAACTGGTTGTCCAGGCTAGGGATGATAGTCTGCAGTCACTCCTTGTACACGCTGTCAGGATTCTCCGGTATTGCTGGTGAGACACGTGATTGCAAGTGTGCTATTTGCATCCTTGTGGTCATGTGTCAACTAGATGTGCTCATCCTCTCTCAATAAAAGTGCACTGAGTGAGGACAAACAAGTCAAGTCAGAATGTGAGCTGAACTATCTAAATTATATATATGCATTCAATTGACCGGGCGCTCACACCAGCAGTACTGGAGAATCCTGACTGCATGCACCGCACACTGTCAGGATTCAGGTGTCTGCTGTCACGTAGAGTGACTGCATACTTTATTCTCAAGCCTGTACAACCCCTTTAAAGAACATTTTATTTAACATTACAGGAGTTCAAACTGTGTCATTCTCTGACTGGGAAAAGATAGATGCAGCGGAAACAGCACAAGGATTGAAAGCGGGAAAACCTCGAGAAAAGATTTTGGACACAGAAGAGATGCTGCAGTTAGTTTCTCGATGATCAATTCATGTACATTGAGCCTTCATGGACTCTTACAGTTTGGACTTATAAAAAGGAGAGAAATAATTGTTCTTTTTTTTCCAGTTTCCTCAAATGCCAATTTATATATTAGTAAATATTAATTTTTAGATATTAAATATCTATAAGATATTGTATTATACAGCCATTTCTGTGTATTCTCGAGGAAACAAATTTGTTCTCCAGAAGAATGAAATCTGCTTCTCTAGTGGCACCGATAGGTGGCTGTCCTGTTAGTCAATGTCCAGCCCTTAAGGAGGACCTGGTCAAAAGTGGGATATTTTTGCTCTTCTTTTATTCCCACTGCTCCCCTGAGTATTCCAGTTTATTTGTTTTAATCTGCCATACGGTTTCAGAGGTATGGCCTTTTCAGTCTGCTGCAAATTTTTATAGGTTTTACCAAGGGGATGTGGCTTACAGGGTAATAATTTAGAGCAGCCTAAACATACGTCCCCAGAAAATCCTCTGGCCACCTCTGAGACCTGCACTTGTCTGCAGAAGGTGTCCCCTGACTCTTGTTCCGTATAATGAAGCTGTAAATAAATGGAGAAATGGCTGTGCTCTTGCCTCCAATAGCAGTGAATGGAGAGAGACGAGTACATGCTCAACAGGTGGATTGTGAGGCCCCTATTTTTGTTGATGGGTGCGGATCCCAGATCTGGTGATCGCATCTATCAAACATGAGAATACACCTTTTAAAAAAAAAAAAAAAAGTTCTTAACATTTGAACAAAATGTAAATCTAAGAAGCTTTAATTGGTGGAATACTGAGATACAAGGGTCAGAAGTTCTCAACTGCTTCAGCTTTGTTCGTCTTTGCGTTTCTGTCTTTGGAGATGCAAGCAGTTTGTATTTTTAGTGAACCCCTCTGCTCTTGTCGCTAAGAAGAGGCCAACAAACCAATCATGGTAGAAGAATCACTTCTTCCCTTTAATTTTAGCCATTGGTGTGGACCCAAGTCCTAATACCCACACCTATCAAAACATTTTATGTGTCACTGTTCTTCGTTGGAACACTAAGGATGTATTTCTATCATCCAAAAAAGTTTATACAGGCAGACAGCTCTTCAGATGCCCACTGTACGATCTGTAATAGATTGCTCAGCGCTCATGTGCTGCCCAGAACAATGGCAGCATGAGTCCTGTTTACACAGGAGGATTCGCTGTCGATAATGATGATCTTATGTGCAGTACAAAAGATCATTTTCCCCAAAGTACGAATCTTTTGCTTGTTTGTCCAGTAGTCAACAGCCCCTGCAAGATTATCATGAAGGAGAGTTCCCGAGGACACTCGTTCACAATAATTTTGCAGTGTAAATGGACCTTAACTTGAAATTAACTGGAAGCATATGCACTAAAAATATGAACCAAATGTGTCTTCAATGAGTTGTTCCTAACTAAAACTGCAATCAGCTCAGTGTTATCATTTAAAGGGGTTGAACGGTCCAAATCGATAAATCTGAAGTTACTCTGTGCGCTGCGGGGATTCGCCGGTTTCTGAGCCTGGGACTGAAGGGTATGTATGAGTTATGCAAAAAAAAGGAGCGTGGACCGCACCTCCAAAAAATCATACATTTGATCTAATGCCTCTCGGCAAAAATATATATAACTGAACATGAGGTTCTTAATTTAACATTCTGATCAGACTGTATGAAGCCCACTGCCACGTCACGGCAAACCTCGTAGTGGGTCCTAACATTTCCTGGCTGAACGGGAGCGGAGCCGTGCGCCAACCACCGCTGCAGCGACAATGCACCAGCAGGGCGGGCGGCCTAGTGCCTCTCAGCACCCATGCTGCAAGACCGAGCCCCCATGACTCCAGGCCACGCCGCCCCACAACCACAAAACCACAGCAACAATGGCCGACACACTGCACCAACACCACATGAAAGGGGCATTGTAGCTCACCTTCCTCAAGCTCTCAAGTGAGAGCAAAGACCCTCTTTGCAGTCTCCTGCTAATTAAAATCGCATGTGCCAAATGGGATTTTTTTGCATTATGTATGCATTATACATACTCCCGGCCCGAACCAGACTAGTGGGCACTCCATCAACTTGTATTGAGCGAGGCTCTGCCCACTGGACGACCACACTCACTGGACAGCCACGTCACTAGACAGGGCGCTTTTTCACTCAATACAAGTGTATGGAGCGAGGCCGTGCCCACTGTACGGGCTCTGGCCCGGAGTATGTCTAACGCATACATACCCTCCGGTCCCTGTTCAGAAACCGGTGAATCCCCGCAGCGCACAGTGTCTGCGCTGGGGGTGGATTCATCCGTCTGCAGTCGCACAGAGTGACCGCAGACTTATCATTTTGGACCGAACAACTTTGCCATAGGAAACAGGATTTGTAGCTACATATGAGAAAAATTGGCCTTCAACATCTCTGAAGTTGTATTCTAAAGTAAATCCGTGCAGAAGAGCTTGCTCGCTTGCTACTATATGGACAAAAGTATTGGGACACCTCCACATTACACCTTCAGGAGTTTTTATGACATCCAATTCTAAATCCATAGGCCTTAATATGGAGTTCCCCCATCTTTGCAGCTAAAACAACTTCCACTCTTCTGTGACTGCTTCCTACAAGATTTTGAAGTATGTCTGTGGAAATTTTACCTATTTATTCATAAGAGCAATCGTGAGTTTTAGACCATGATGGAGGAGAGAGCCTGGCTTGTAATCTCTATTCTAGTTTATCCTAAATGTATTCAATAGGGTTGAGATCAGGGCTTTGTGCGGCCTGTCATGGTCTTCTACACCAAATTCACGCAATCCTTGCTTTTATGGATCTTGCCTTCTGCACGGACTGTCATGAAGGTGCAGAAAAGGGCTTTCCCCAAACTGTTCCCTCAAAGTTAGAAGTTTACAATTGTCCAGAATTTCTTGGCTTACTGAATCATTAAGATTTCCCAGAGGGGTATAGGACAACCCCAATATTATTCCTCCTCAACCAAACTGTACTCTTGGTTCAGATAGTGAAGTGTGACTTCTCACTCTACAGAAGATGTTTTCACTACTCCAGATCCCAGGGGCGGCATGACCCACCGTCCATACCTATTTTTTTGCTTTACCCCCCATCCTATTTAATTAAACCCCCTGTCCATAATTAATTGATTGAATCCCTAGTCCACAATTAATTATTTCCCCAGTCCATACTTATTGATCCCAGTCCATAGTTAATTGTCACACCGTCCACAATTAATCCACCTGACCCACTCAGCTGATCCCCCGTCCATACTTAATTGATACTTAATTGATCCCCCGTCCATACTTAACTGATCCCGCGCCGATATCTAATCGATACACTTGCACATCCCTAATTGATCCCCGTCCATACACCTATATATAAATAATTGTGTTTTGTACTTGTACATATATACTGACTGTATCCCCATATTTAGAATGACGTCCATGTTGGCCGGAGCCGTGCAGTGTACATCTTGCGCAATGTATGCATTCCCTGAGCTACCGCTCAGGGATCCATACTGCTGCGAGAGATGTGAGCATATCGTGCACTTGGAAGCCCAAATCCTGGATCTAAGTGCTCAGATAGCGGTACTGAGGAGCATCGACAACATGGAACGGAGTTTGCTGCTCACCGAGCAGACACTCAATGGGTCAACACTGGGGGTGGAGCTTAGTGGGGAAGCGCAGGCTGAACAGGCAGGGAGCTGGGTAACGGTTAGAAGGGATAGAGGGAAGAAGTATAGGAAGGCTGGTTCAGAACCGGCATTATTGGAGCACGACAGATCCTCTGACCGCCGGGGGAGTGTATGCTCCAGTAATGAGGGGGAGGGGGGAAGTGTAGGGCAGGCTAGACAGGTCCTGGTAGTGGGTGACTCTATTATTAGGGGGACAGACAGGGCAATCTGTCACAAAGACCGGGATCGCCGAACGGTGTGCTGCCTCCCTGGCGCTCGAGTCCGGCACATCGCGGATCGGGTTGACAGGTTACTGGGTGGGGCTGGCGAAGACCCAGCGGTCATGGTCCACATTGGCACCAATGACAAAGTGAGTGGTAGATGGAGGGTCCTTAAAAATGATTTCAGGGATCTAGGTAGGAAGCTTAGGGCAAGGACCTCCAAGGTAGTTTTCTCAGAAATACTACCAATCCCGCGAGCCACACAGGAGCGCCAACGGGAGGTTAGGGAGGTGAATAAGTGGCTAAAGAGTTGGTGCAAGGCAGAAGGGTTTGGGTTCATGGAGAACTGGGCCGACTTCGCTGTCGGCTACAGGCTCTACCGTAGGGACGGGCTGCACCTCAATGGGGAGGGTGCAGCGGTGCTGGGGAAGAAGATGGCTAATAGGTTGGAGGAGTTTTTAAACTAGAGACGGGGGGGGGGAAACCAAGGAAATAGGTGGGATGTGAGGCAAGCAAGGGGGAAGGGGAGAAGTGAATATAATGAGGGTGGAGAGGGGGGTGGGGATAGTACAGTTAGATCGTTAGAGAAGAATAGGATGCTAAATAACCCCAAAGTTTTATCTTGCATGCTGACCAACGCAAGAAGCCTGACCAATAAGGCGGATGAGCTGCGGGCGCTTATATCGGAGGAGAGGTGTGACATCGTAGGTATAACAGAGACTTGGCTAGACGATAGCTACGACTGGGCGGTAAATTTAACAGATTATAGTTTATTTAGAAGGGACCGGAAACAGGGGAAGGGCGGAGGAGTCTGCTTATATGTAAAGTCACGTCTAAAGCCCAGACTAAGGGAAGATATAGGAGAGGGAGAAGAGGGGGTCGAGTCCATGTGGGTAGAGATAGAGGGGGCAAAAAATAATAATAAAATATTACTGGGGGTCTGCTATAAGCCACCCAATATAACAGAGGAGAATGAGAAACTGCTATTAGGACAAATAGACAAAGTAGCAAAACATAATGAGGTGATTGTAATGGGGGACTTCAACTACCCGGATATTGACTGGGAAACAGAAACCTGTAGATCTCAGAAAGGAAAAAGGTTCTTGACAAATATCAAGGATAATTATCTCTCCCAACTAGTGCAGGAACCAACGAGAGGGAAGGCAGTGTTGGACTTAATATTGACTAATAGGCCTGATAGATTAACTGAGGTACAGATAGGGGGGCACCTAGGTAATAGCGATCATAATATTATCAATTTCAAAATGCCCTTCAGTAGGGTTATCAATAAGGGAACAACTAAAACATTAAACTTTAGGAGGGCGAAGTTTGATCAGCTGAAAGAAAACCTTCAACTTATAGACTGGGACAAAGTTCTTAATCAAGGAAATACGAATAGTAAATGGGAAACCTTCAAAAGAATTCTGAATACTCAGTGCGAGAGGTATATACCGTATGGGAATAAAAGGGCCAGAAATAAGAGGAAACCAATATGGTTGAATAAGAACGTAAAAGGGGCGTTAAACAGCAAAAAAGAGGCATTCAAGAGATTAAAACAGGAAAACAGCAAGGAGGCACTAATGTGTTACAAGGAAAAAACGAGAACCTGCAAAAAACAAATAAAAATAGCAAAGGAGGAAACAGAGAGACGTATTGCTAGGGAAAGTAGATCAAATCCCAAACTGTTCTTTACGTATATAAATAGTAAAAGGATTAAATCGAATAATATTGGACCGATAAAAAGTGATGAAGGCAAAATCATAGAGAAAGATGAGGATAAAGCTAATCTATTAAATAAATTTTTTTCGTCAACTTTCACAAAGGAAAAAGAACTAACAGGCGAAATGAGAAGTGACAAGCTTAATCCTCCACTAAGTATGACAAATCTAACCCAAGCTGGGGTACAGAAACGCCTCAGTAACATTAAAATAAACAAATCACCAGGACCTGATGGCATACACCCACGGGTACTAAGGGAACTAAGTAATGTGATAGACAGACCGTTATATCTTATATTTAAGGACTCTGTTGAGACTGGGTCTGTACCACTTGATTGGCGACAGGCGAATGTAGTGCCAATATTCAAAAAGGGAGCAAAAAGTAACACCGGAAACTATCGGCCGGTGAGTCTGACGTCCGTTGTGGGCAAAATTTTTGAAGGCTTTATTAATGAGGCAATCATGGAGCATCTTGACGCTAATAATCTATTAACCCCGAACCAACATGGATTCATGAGGAATCGCTCCTGCCAAACAAACCTGATTGACTTCTACGAGGAGGTTAGCTCTCGAGTAGATCAGGGGGAACCAGTGTCGTGATATGTCGTGTATCTCGACTTCTCAAAAGCGTTCGATAGCGTGCCACATAATAGGTTGGTATACAAAATGAGAATGATGGGGCTGGGGGAAAATGTCTGCAAGTGGGTAGCTAACTGGCTAAAGGATAGAAGGCAGAGGGTGGTTATAAATGGAATATACTCAGATTGGGTAAGCGTCACTAGTGGGGTACCACAGGGGTCTGTACTAGGCCCAATGTTATTTAATATCTTTATTAACGACATAGTCAACGGGATAAATAGTAAAATATCAATATTTGCAGATGACACAAAGTTATGTAAAACAATTAATACAAAAGAGGATAGTGAAGACCTTCAGAGGGATTTGGATAAGCTGGGTAGGTGGAGCATTAAATGGCAAATGAGGTTTAACGAGGAGAAATGTAAGGTCATACATATGGGAAGGAAAAATGGAAGTCACCAGTACTCACTGAATGGGAAATCATTGGGGAATTCAGAGATGGAGAAGGACTTGGGCATCTTGATTGATAGCAAACTAAATTGGAGTGCCCAAAGTCAGGCCGCTGCTGTAAGGGCAAACAGGGTAATGGGATGTATCAGAAGAGGTATAGCTGCAAAGGATGAGAACATTGTTCTTCCACTGTACAAAGCACTGGTCAGACCACACTTGGAATACTGTGCTCAGTTATGGGCCCCAATATATAGAAAGGATATAAATGAGCTTGAAAAGGTACAAAGGAGGGCAACAAAATTAATAAAGGGAATGGAGGGACTGCAATACCCAGAGAGGTTGGCAAAACTAGGACTATTCAGCCTGGAAAAGAGAAGGTTGAGGGGGGACATAATAAATGTGTACAAATATGTTAGGGGACAGTATAGAGACCTTGCCCGGGATTTGTTCAAAAGGAGGGATATTACGGTAACAAGAGGGCACTCACTAAGACTGGAAGAGAAAAGGTTTCAGCACCAGCATAGGAAGGGGTTCTTTACGGTAAGAGCAGTGAGAATATGGAATTCACTGAGTGAGGAGACGGTAATGTCGGATTCACTACACCAGTTCAAGCGGGGACTGGATGCTTTTCTAGATACCAGGCAGATTTCTGCATATACTTAAAAATAGAATAAAATAGTAGGTTGATACAGGGATTTATTCTGACTGCTGGTTTCAGAGTCGGGAGGGAATTTTTCCTCAGGTGAAGATTGGCTAAATCATTTGGGGTTTTTTGCCCTCCTCTGGATCAACTTTAGCAACTACAGAACTTACAGGTCGAACTTGATGGACGCAAGTCTTTATTCGGCTTTACAAACTATGTATACGTTACACCCATTGATCTAACTCTTGTAAGTGCTTGGTAATGTAAGTCTTGCATGGAGCTGATCAGCCATGGAGACCCATACCATAAAGTTCCTGGCATGCATATTTTGTGCTGATGTTAATGTCAGAGGAGGTTTATAACTCTGCATTCAATGAGTCAGCAGAATATTAGCCACTATTTTGAACTATGTGCCTCCATACTTGGCACCCTCTCTCTCTAACTTTTTGTGGTTACCACTTCCTGGCTGAGAAGCTGTTGGTCCTAAATGCTTCCACTATTCAATGATGCCTCTCACAGGTGATAATGGAATATTTAGGTGAGAACAAATTTCATGGAGTGATTTGTTATACAGGACCTTGCTGCTATCCTTGATCGCTTTAGAATGAGCCATTCTTTCACAAATGTTAGTAAAGTCCAACTGCAGGGCGAAGGACTGGAATTTATATACTTTATATATTAACAGCTGTGGCCCAATACTTTTATCCATATCGTGCATGCGTTTTTATGTGTGTATGGTATATGTTGTAGCAGAGCCAGGCAGGACAGGGTTAAGGCCCAGCTCTGCAGGATTTGATTAGATGCATCTGCCTAGCTTTTTACTAGAACTTTTTACTAGAATTTACAGTCAGTCTGCTGGATGGCATACCCACTTATCCCAGATACAAGGGGTAGTGGATTCGCTCAGAGCCGCGGGCTTAACCGCGAGCCCAAAAAAATGTGCAATAGGTTCCGAAGAAGCCCGTTACTTGGGGTACGTGATTCGCAAGGGGATTATCTAACCCAAAATAAACAAAATCGAGGCCATCCAAAACTGGTCCCAGCCTCTTACTACGAAACAGGTAAGAGCATTCCTCGGCATCTTTGGGTATTACTGACCATTTATATCTAATTTTGGCGGGAGATCGGCATCGTTGACCGATCTCTTAAAGGCAGAAAATCGGTCATGGTTCGGTGGAACCCTCAGATGGAGGAAGCATTCCAGTCCATGAAGTTGGCGTTGTGCGGACAGCCTGCCCTCACGAGGCCCAACTTTAGGAACAGCTTTATCATTCAAACGGATGCCCCTGAAGTAGGAACATCCAGTCACCTACTTGAATAGGAAACGTAACCCAGCAGAGAAAAACTATAGCAAAGTGGACAAGGAGTGTTTGGCCATTAAGTGGGCCCTACGCTATTACCTACTAGGGCGACAGTTCTGCCTGGTAACAGACCATTCACCCCAGGCCTGGATGGGAAATGCAAAAAAGAGGAATGCTCGAGTCACCAGATGTTTTTTGTCGTTGGGAAGTGGCAAGGAAATGCGGATGCCCTGTCACAGGCACCCTGTATGGTAACAGGTGTTACCCCCCCCCCCCCACAGCTGTTCAAAGTTGGGGGGTTGATGTGACGTAGCAATGGGAATCATATACGAGGGTCGTTGTGTGTGGAAACCTACAGAACCCGCTGGAGAGCATTGTAATTACAGCCACAGCTGTGGTTACAACACAAAATAAAAGTAAGTATGGACTGTCCAAGCTGTTTGACCAAGTCAGATTTAGGAAAACCTGATATGGGCTTTTATTTTTGGAGAGATCTGTAGGAAGGAAGTGGGACTGATCTCTCCCTCCATTCTGGGTCTTGGAAGTGGCCCATGACCACGATTCACATTTGACCCTGCAGTTAAGGATTGGGTGTGGCAGTGTTGGTTTGTAAGCATCAGAGCTGGAGGTTCTGTGTATGCCTGTCTGTGTGAGACGGAACATAGACCAGAGCCAGAGAGAGCAAAGCCATTACTGCATCAACTAGTTATATGGTGGTGCAGTCGCCACCGTAGCTGACTAGTATAAAGACATTTAAGTTGAATTTTCTTGTGTCACTGCCTTATACTGCACAGATGTGAAAGCCGCTGCCTTACATAAGGTATAGTTATTCTGTTCATAGTTCAGCAGTTCACAAATGTGATGTTTCGGTCAGATTATGACCTTTCTCAAACATCAGATTGCAGGAGCTTATTACAAATGTAGAAGAAAAAAAAAAGCGCAGTGAGTGGTGAAATAACCGCTCTGGTGATAGATGTAGTGTATGATCTGTGACATGAAATAGTCTTCCACATCATCATATTTGTAGCAGAGTTTGACTGTTCCTCACCCAGTTTTAAGCCTCCCACACAGCGGATTCTGTTTCAGTTAATGGCTGTGTTTCGTCTTAGACATGAAAATGATTATACACATGTCTATAAACCTACAAAATCCCTGCGTTTCTGCAACTGTATGTGGAAGAATTGATGCTGTTTTGAAGGTAATAGGCGGTCACTCCAAATATTGATTTGATTTAGATTTCTCTTGAGTTCATTCACTTTGCATTTTAAGTTATAAAAATAAACTACTAGCACTTATTTTAGAAAGCATTCTTGCTTTGAAGCATTTTTTTTTGCTTTTCCACCAGCCTAAAACTTTTGCACAGTATTGTATATGTATGTACAGTAGTGTTCAAAATAATAGCAGTTCAATATGACTAACCATATTATTCACTGTTTTTGGAATTAATTATATTACCACATGTCAAACAATTTACCAGTTGATTCTAAGAAAACCACTCTGCATTCTTGATCTGTATGTTTTTGAGTCTGTGTAGTTGAGTAATTATTTGAAAGGGGATTCAAAATAATAGCAGTGTGTAGTGAGGTCAATCGTTCTGTGAAGAAACAGGTGTGAATCAGGTGGCCCTTATTTAAGGGTGAATTCAGCACATGTTGTACATGCATTTCTCCTTGAAAGCCTGAGAAATATGGATTGTTTGAGACATTGTTTTGAAGAACAGCGTACTTTGATTAAAAAGTTGATTGGAGAGGGTACAACTTATAAAGAAGTGCACACAATGATAGGCTGTTCAGCTAAAAATGATCTCAATGCTTTAAAATGGAAAGCAAAACCAGAGAGACATGGAAGACTACCATTCGATTGGATGGAAGAATAGCCAGAATGGCAAAAGCTCAGTCAATGATCAGCTACAGGATGATCAAAAGTCTCAAGTTACCTGTGAGTACTGTGACAGTTTGACGCCTGTGTGCTGCTAATCTCTTAGCAAGAAGTCCCCGCAAAGTCTCACTGTTAAGAACACATCAATTGGTCTAAAGAGAAATGGAAAAATATGTTGTGGACTGATGAAAGTAAAATTGTTCTTTTTGGGTCCAAGGGCCGCAGACAGTCAGACGACCCCCGAACTCTGCATTCAAACCACAGTACACTCTGAAGATAGTGAAGCATGGTGGTGCAAGCATCATGATATGGGCATGTTTCTCTTACTATGGTGCCGGACCTATTTACCAGGGATCATGGACCAGTTTGCATATATTAAAATACTTGAAGAGGTCATGTTGCCTTACACTGATGAGGATATGCCCTTGAAATGGGTGTTTCAACAAGACATCGACCCTAAACACACCAGAAAACTAGCAAAATCTTGGTTCCAGTCCAACAAAATTGAGGTTATGGAGTGGCCAGCCCAATCCCCGCACCTTAATCCGATAGAACACTTGTGGGGTGACATCAAAAATACCGTTTCTGAGGCAAAGCCAACAAATGCTAAAAAATTGTGGGATGTAGTCAAAGCGTCCTGGGCTGGAATAACAGTTGACAGGTGCCAGAAATTGGTTGACTCTATGCAACACAGATGTGAAGCAGTTCTAAAAAACTGTAGTTAAATAACTAAATATTAGGTTAGTGATTCACAGGAATGCTAATTCCTCAAAAAAAAAAGAGTACATATTGTGAGTTTGTAAAGACAAATGCAGACACTGCTATTTTTTAGAACAACCCAATGTTCATTTTTTGTTATTTTCTGTAAAGTAGTTGAAAATTATATAGATTTCTCTTCATGTTTTGAATTAGAAACCAGTGTGCAATGTTCCCAATGCATGGAAATAAACACTAGTATAAAGATTTTGTGCTTAACTCATGTTTTTGAACACACTGCTATTATTTGAACACTACTGTATGTATATTTAGGCAGCTGCCATTCCACCCTAGATCTCCTCATCTTCGTTGGCCTGATGAGCCTCTTTTTTGCTTCTAAACGACAACCCAAGCAATTGTGTTACCGGAATTATTGAGGGATTCGCAGTGAGTTCAGATTATGAATTACAATGATAAGGTTAAAGGTAGCCATAGGGCAATAGTCAGGATTGGTGATGCAAACAAACCTTTTTTACCTAATTTAACGTTCTACTCTTTACTTAGAAGTGATGTAGCAGCCATATAATGTTAATAGGCTGTGTGAAATATGATGTCGAAGAGCAGCAGTGAATTGGGATGAGTCGGTTAATGATATGCAAACACATGTATTAACTGAATCAGATGACATATTGGGCTAATGTCATGTAGAGCAGCAAAATAATATACAGCGTGTCCTCATTATAATGCAGCATCACTCCAGCTTCAAGTTCATTGCTGTAAGTATGTTACAGGGATGAGATTAGCTAAGAAAGTAGCTCACACTGTGTTACTTTTTTTTTCTTGTAAGGAGGTTGTATCAGTTGCTTTCTATGTCTTTGACCTAGACCACAGCTGGTTTATAGGACCCCCTACTGTGATTCCTCCTTGAGCCTGACAATCAAAACAGATATACTTGAAAAAAATAAGGTTTTCTGACCGCACATTTTTTAACTCTATTTTGCATTGATCGAATATACATAAAATTGTAAATGCCATGGTTACAGGCTGGAATCTGTATTTTGTGCACTTTAATTTGACTACACAGTTAGTTTTCATCCTCATGCATGAATCAGGTGACAGGTTCCCTTTAATATATATCTGTATCTTTTTAGGACGGTGTATTTACTTTGAAAATCCATGTCAGAATGTCTGTTTTACATCTTTATGAAAGCTTAAAGGGGTATTTTCAAGTTTGAAAGTTAAGTTATCCTCCACCATGAGATAGGGGATAACGTGCTGATTGCTGGGGTGGTGGCGGCTGAGACCCTCACCGATCCAAGACCCAGGTCTCTGAAGATCCCCGTGTTAATGTAGCAGAGGTTAATCATGCGTACTACTGCTCAGTTCACTCTTATGGAAGTGCTTAAGACCAGCCGAGCTCAGCACTCCGCAAACTTTGGTGGTCCCATTGCACATGATCAGCCTCCGCTCCAATCACACGAGGCTCTTCAGAGCCGTAATTCTCGGGATCGGTGGGTGCCCGAGCAATAATTTCACACTTGAGAATAAGCCTTTAACTCAATCTCCACTCACTTGATTGACAGCAAATCATTGTCTGTTTCCTCCTGCTGAAATCTCACACTGCTCAGTATAAGCCGCAGCTGTCAAGCAAACTTATGAGCGATTTCATTCTAAAACTGGGCTCACAAAATGCTCATCTTAATATCAGAATTATATTGCCATTCTGACATGGATTTTATGAGTAATACACCAGCCTCATCAGGTCTGATCTATTTTAATAATGTGTACAGTTTGTATTGCAAAATCTGGTGACACCAGCCTAATATTAAGGTGTCAATAAAACACTTGTTACCTTTCTTATTTGCTTCCAGTAGTTATGTTCCAGTATTGGATCTAGCCAACACAGTTGTAACTTCTATTTCACTAGGTGTTACTTGAAGAGTTTAAGAAACATTGATGTAGAAGTTCTGAATCTCTCCATGTTGGGTCTGTGCAGGACTTTGCCTGGACCTTAAATTGGTAACATGGAAGTAAATTTAATATGTGAGGGTTATTTACTTCCATTTCATTGGTATAAAAAGAACAATTAGAATTAAAAATACATAAAGCGTGATACCTTATTAACATTCATTGAGTTATGCAACTAAACTCGCTTCCCAACACCTTGTGTAGATAATATTTTGCTCATCATTTACAAAGAAACCTGATGGGACTGAAAATAATTTTGGGAAGCATTGTACAGTCAAGAAATAGTTAATTATATTTCATTGCAGTGCATCTTTTAGCACCTGAATGCTGACTGATTGCAATGAGAACCTCAAGTGCTACTGGAAAACTTAATGAGATATTCTTCACTTTATATATTTTAGTTTTCATTTTAAAGTCAAAGTACCTGCCCTTTCAAGTCCTGTCCTGGTGATAAGTCCAGGAGCTGTCCCAATTCGCCTGCTCTAACTTGTCATCCATGCTTTAGTGGATGTTTTCTCTTCATCAGCCTTCTGTCAGCACTATATGAGCTATAAATTCCTTTTTTTCCCAAAGACTTACCTGCTGTGAATGGAAAGCCATATACCCTGTTATGTCTGTATAGAGTTTGACAGGAGGGTGAGCAAGTGCAGAGAGACACAGAACTGCTCCAACTTTCTCTAACCCATCTCAGTGTCTCTGCTCTTCGGGATGGATTACACTTGACAACAGGCAGTGAGCAGCTGGTAAATAGTGGCTGCACTGAAAGTACAGTGGCTATATAAGCCTATGCATAGGCAACTGGGTCCCTTTTAATTTAAGACCAAGCCAATTTTCATAGCTACAAAATTTTGCACAAAGTGTCATAAAATTAAAATGATGAAATGTCAATAGGACCTTATGAGTAGAGATGAGCGTTGTTCTACTCGAACTGTTCGCCAATCTCAAATTCGAGCTGTTTTGGGCGGTGTTCGAGCCGTTCGGCGAACACGAACAATTTGAGAAAAATTCGGCTGTTCGAGGTTATGTTCGATAACTGTTCGTGCACCAAAATCATAACTGGATTTTTTCTCAGTGATGATGAAAATTAATGTTAATACGCAGTTTGAGTGTACAGCGGGGTGGGGGGAGGGGCAGGGGATGGATCTCTGCAGGAACAATGAAGATCTCCATTTTTTTTCCTCTTTCCCGCATTTACAGTGGGGAGGTGCAATCTGTCAGCCTATCAGCAGCGCACACACGGAGCGAAGTGCTTTTTTTCACACAAGCAAGGGCATGTGTCATTGGCAGTGTATGTCACATGTCCTTGCCCTATAAGACCAAGCCATTTTCCCCGTCGCCACCATTTTCTCACTGCTGCAGCTGCGTGTTAGACGGCACCGCTGTTGCTGTGTGCGCTATACCTTGTTAATTTCAAGCCAATTTTCGCACAAATATACAGATAGCTTGGGAGTAGGGAATAGTTGTGATTGCAGTCCTTTTAAGGACTAGGTTACAGCATTTCCTACGACTTTTATCAGGGAGGTCTGTGCTCTTAAATAGATAGGTTGTGGGAGTAAAGACTAATTGTAATTGGAGTCCTTTTCAGGACTAGGTTACATGAGTTCCTATCAGTTTTTGCCAGGCAGGTCTGTGCCAGTGCTGTGCAAGTTTTTTTCACAGCATTTGGCTGAATCTAGCAAAGCTAATCCTTTTTGGCCTATTGCAGAGTGTGTTAGTCAGTGGAGTAGCCTATCTGTGTTGCAAGATATACCACCTGTGTATAGAATACCAATTTTTTTACTGCACCTAGTGAAGTAAAATCTTTTGGGCATAGCATCATTCTATTAGTCCATCTATACTGACCTCCATCAGGTTGCAAACTGAATATAATTTTTTTCTGCATCTAGCTCTGAAAAAATATTTGGGCTTCTAGCAGTGTGTGGGACTTGGTCTATTAGTCCTTCTATACTGACCTCCAGCAGGTTGCAAATTGAATATAATTTTTTTCTGCATCTAGCTCTGAAAAAATAGTTGGGCTTCTAGCGGTGTGTGGGACTTGGTCTATTAGTCCATCTATACTGACCTCCATCAGGTTGCAAATTAAAAATAATTTTTTTCTGCATCTAGCTCTGAAAAAATATTTGGGCTTCTAGCAGTGTGTGGGACTTGGTCTATTAGTCCATCTATACTGACCTCCATCAGGTTACAAATTAAAAATAATTTTTTTCTGCATCTAGCTCTGAAAAAATATTTGGGCTTCTAGCAGTGTGTGGGACTTGGTCTATTAGTCCATCTATACTGACCTCCATCAGGTTGCAAATTAAAAATAATTTTTTTCTGCATCTAGCTCTGAAAAAATATTTGGGCTTCTAGCGGTGTGTGGGACTTGGTCTATTAGTCCATCTATACTGACCTCCATCAGGTTGCAAATTAAAAATAATTTTTTTCTGCATCTAGCTCTGAAAAAATATTTGGGCTTCTAGCGGTGTGTGGGACTTGGTCTATTAGTTCATCTATACTGACCTCCATCAGGTTGCAAATTAAAAATAATTTTTTTCTGCATCTAGCTCTGAAAAAATATTTGGGCTTCTAGCAGTGTGTGGGACTTGGTCTATTAGTCCATCTATACTGACCTCCATCAGGTTGCAAATTAAAAATAATTTTTTTCTTCATTTAGCTCTGAAAAAATATTTGGGCTTCTAGCAGTGTGTGGGACTATTTGTATTAGTCCATCTATACTGACCTCCATCAGGTTGCAAATTCAAAATAATTTTTTTCTGCATCTAACCCAGCCAATAGTTTTGGCCTAATACCACAGTTTGGCCACTCAGCTCTGCTCGGTTACCATCCATTGTTTTTTTGTGCAAACAACTCCAGAGTTGTGAATTAGTTAACCACCAAAATGAGTGGAAAAAGGCCTGCTGCTGGTGGAAAGGGGAATAGGCGTGTTGGGAAGGGGAAAAAAGGTTGTGTCCGTGGGGTAGGTGTTAAAGCAACAGTAACATCTGCAGAAGAAAGACCATCTTCCAGCCAAACTAAAATGTCTACTTCTTTTAGCGGACAATGTGATAAGATCCCTTTCTTACGGCCACGCCAATCGCTACAAATTCCAGATGAGGCACAAAAACAGCAGGTGCTTCAACGGATATCAAGTGCTCCTTTAAGTGGGCTCTCCTCCACATCAACTTCAACATCACAAATACTCCAGTCCTCAAAGGTGTCACCCAAATCGCACTTGCTTGCTCACAGCTCCCAAATCTCCAGCTGCCCGTCTGAGTATGAGGTAGAACAGATGGTTGAGTCTGCAGAGCTGTTTACTCATACTATAGCCTGGGAATCAGAGGTCGACTCCAGCGCTTCTGTGAATCCAGACGAGGAAATGATCTGCACTGATGCCCAGAATCTTTATGAGTCGGATCCAGGACCAGACGCAGAAGGTTCTGACCATAATGTAGACCCTCATTCCCAAACTGTAACTCCTGTTGGTGGAGACAATGAGGAAGACGATGATAAGACTCAAATACCTGATTGGAGCGACAACTTTAGTTTTTTGTCAGGGCAGGAACAGGTTGGCTCTGAGGACGACGGGTGTGATAACGCACAGGGTGATGATGATGAGGTCGGAGATCCCACTTACTGTCAACCCACAGTCAGCCAAGAGATGAGGTCAGCAGAGGAGGTGGAGGAAGATGCTAGTGACGACGAGGTCAGGTTGCGCCTTCCTGGACAGAGACGTAGTACTGGAAGCACGTCAACAACTGCATCCTCAAACACAACTCTGCCTCTCACCACAAGTCGTGGTGGCTCTTCAGGTCGCATGGGTGCTAAGCCTTGCATAGCCTGGGCATTTTTTCAGATCGATAAAGATGACCCAACTCGTGTTATCTGTAACATTTGTCAGCAAAAGCTAAGTAGAGGCCAAAAAATACATAGTTTGAGTACTTCATGCATGAACCGGCACATGGACATGAAGCATAAGTTGCAGTGGGAAGCTCAGTGTGCTACAATGCGGTCTAGCCGGCCGGGCCAACCACCGTCTGCCATATCTTGTGCATCCGCGGCCTCTTCATCCTCTGTGACTGGGGGGACAGCAGTCACACCTGTTTTGGGGCGCAGACCTGCCACTTCTTTACCCGCAACAGCCAGCGTGATTGGCAGGTCATCATTTTCTTTGGAGGTGGTAACACCAGCTGGTGTTGAGCGCTGTCCGACATCGATAGCACCACCTTTGGATCAAGGCAACCTAACATGTCCGCCTGCATCTTCCTCACAGACCGGCAGTTTGCCGGGGACACCCTTATCAACCCCGTCTAAGCACAATAGCCAGCCCTCGGTCCCTCAGATGTGGACAAGTAAAAGACCATTTCCTCCTAGCCATGAGAAAGCTAAGAGGTTGAATTTCACCATCTGCAAGCTCTTGGCTACAGAAATGCTGCCTTTCCGCCTGGTGGACACAGAGGATTTTCGAGACCTTATGTCCGTCGCAGTGCCCCAGTACCAGATGCCCAGTCGGCACTACTTCTCAAAGAAAGGTGTGCCTGCGCTCCACCAGCATGTCGCACACAACATCACCGCTTCTTTGAGAAACTCTGTGTGTGACAGGGTGCATTTCACCAAAGACACTTGGACGAGTAGGCATGGACAGGGGCGTTACATGTCGCTGACTGGGCACTGGGTAACTATGGTGACAGCAGGACAAGGGGCTGCTGTCCAAGTCTTGCCGTCCCCACGAGTTGTGCGTCAATCCTCTTTATGTCAAAGTTCCTCCACTGCTTCTGCCTCCTCAACCTCCTCTCGGTCTTCCACCTGCACCCAAAGCCTGTCTGGTCATGCCACAAGCTTTCTAACTGCGCAGAAGGGATCCTGCACACCTCCTTACTATGCTGGCAGTAGGGCTCAACGTCATCAGGCGGTTTTTACATTGAAATGTCTGGGAAATGTGAGTCACACAGCTGAGGAGTTGTGGTCAGCTCTGGAGAACCAATTTCATGAATGGTTGTCTCCACTGGACCTGAAACCAGGGAAGGCTGTGTGCGACAATGCTGCAAACCTGGGTGCGGCCCTTCGCCGGGGCAATGTCACACACGTGCCTTGTATGGCTCACGTGTTGAACCTGGTTGTCCAGCAATTTTTAGCCCACTATCCCAGACTAGATGGCCTTCTGCAGAGGGCACGGTCGCTGTGTGCTCACTTCCGCCGTTCGAACCCCCCGGCTCACCGACTTACATCTCTACAGAAGTCGTTGGGCCTGCCACTTCACCGGCTAAAATGCGATGTGCCTACCCGGTGGAATTCAACTCTGCACATGTTGCAGCGACTGTGGCAGCACCGACAAGCCCTGGTGCAATACGTTCTGACGTATAGCCTGGGCCAACGAGATTCAGAGGTGGGGCAAATCACGCTGGAGGAGTGGTCTCAGATCAGGGACCTATGCACCCTTCTGCACAGTTTTGAAATGGCGACAAAGATGTTTAGTGCTGACGATGCCATTATCAGCATGACTATTCCGGTGATTTACATGCTGGAGCACATGTTAAACAGAATTCGGAGTCAGGTGGTGGCACAAGAGGAGGTGGAGGAAGTAGAGGAGGAGGAGTTGTATGCGGAAGGGCTAACATCTGCAAGGTCCAGACGGTCGGCAGCACCAAGGCGGCAGGCATGTGAGGGTGGGGGAGATGGTTTTACCAGGGCGCATGGTAGCAGCCAAACTAGTGAGGAAGGTGCAGGAGCCCAGGAAGAAGTGGAGGACGAACTGATGGAAGACTCATCAGATGAGGGAGACCTTGATCACATTTCTGTTGTGCGAGGTTGGGGGGAGAGGACAGAGGAAGGAAGCATGATTGTTACCTCGCCACCAACACAACAGGGACTTGGTGCTCCTGGATGCGCAACACACATGAGTGCCTTCTTGCTGCACTACCTGCAACATGACCCTCGAATTGTGAGAATTAGAAATAATCCTGACTACTGGGTTGCCACACTGTTAGATCCCCGGTACAAAAGTAAATTTGCAGAAATTATTCCTGCCATAGAAAGGGATGCACACATGCAGGAGTATCAGCAGAGACTGTTGCAGAATCTTACATGTGCTTTTCCACAAAATACCAGTGGTGCACGTAGTGAATCTCACAGTTCCAACTTGCCAACCGTGGGACCGTCAAGTGTTCAGCACTCAAACCGTAACAGAACCACAGTATCTGCTGGTAACATCAATTTTGCGGAATCATTTCACCTCTTTTTTAGCCCATCCTTTGCAAGGCCACAGGAGACAAGAAGTCTGACACATAGTCAACGCCTAGAGACGATGGTACAGGAGTATCTCCAAGTAAACATTGAAGCCACGACTGTGTCACTGGACCCTTGCTCTTTTTGGGCTTCCAATCTGGATAAATGGCCGGAGCTAGCCACTTACGCCTTGGAGATCTTGTCGTGCCCCGCAGCCAGCGTTCTGTCTGAACGTGTGTTCAGCGCTGCTGGTGGTGTGCTGACAGATAAGCGCACGCGGCTCTCCACTGATAATGTAGACAGACTCACGTTCATAAAGATGAACAAATCATGGATCCGAAACGACTTTTCTACCCCTGTGTCATCCTGGGGAGAGTAAAAGCTTGATGATTGGTTAAAATCACCCTACCAACCGTTTTAAGCTTTCAAATTACTAATCATGTTTATCTGTATCTTGACTGGAAAATAATTTGGGCTTTGTAGCAGTGTGCAGCACTGATCCTATTAGGCCATCTATACTAAAGCTTCACCAGATTTAAAATTAAAAATAATTTTTAGCTGCATCTAGCCCGGAAAATAATTTTGGGGCTCCGAGATGCGCAAGGCACATAAGTGCCTTCTTGCTGCACTACCTGCAGCATGACCCTCATATTGTCAGAATTCGAAGTAATCATGACTACTGGGTTGCCACACTCTTAGATCCCCCAAACTTTTCGATCAACCTTTTCATTTTAATAAAGACCAAAAAAATGGTCATTTTTGAAATTATAAGCATTAGCAGGTTGTTAGAAACTGAAATCAAACAGTTTTCAACTCAAAACTTTATTCTAGGTGATGTTACATTTTCACATAGGACCCCTTGTTCGAAAGGAGCTTCTGAACTCTCTCGTCCATTGAATTTGTCAGGTTTTGGATGGTTTCTGCTTCAATTGTTTTGCATGAGGACAGAATACCCTCCCAGAGCTGTTGCTTAGATGTGAACTGCCTCCCGCCATCATAGACACTCCTTTTAATGATGCTCTAAAGGTTCTGAATGGGGTAGAGGTCAGGGGAGCATGGGGGTCACACCATAAGTTTGTCCCCTTTTATGCCCATATCAGCCAGAGATGCAGATGTTTTATGTGCAGCATGAGATGGTGCATTATCATGCAGAAAAATGATCTTGCTGTGAAATACACGGTTCTTCTTCTTGAACCATGGCAGGAAGTGCTGTTTGAGAAAATCCACATACATTATGGAGTTCATCTTTAGCGCCTTCAGGGATCCTAAAGGGGCCGACAATCTCTCTCCCCATGATTCCAGCCCAAAACATTACTCCACCTCCTCCTTGTTGGCGCTGTAGCCGTGTTTGCGTGGGGTGTCCATCAACCAGCCATCCTCCACTCCATCCATCTGGACCATCGAGCGCTGCACGGCACTCATCCGTGAACAAAACAGTTTTGAAATCAGTCTTCATGTAATGTTTGGCCCACTGGAGCCGTTTCTGCTTGTGTGAAGTGGATAGAGGAGGTCGACAGGATGGCGCATGCACAGCTGCAAACCTCTGAAGGACCCTGCATCTTGTTGTTCGGGGGACGTTGGAGGCACAAGCAGCTTCAAAAACTTGTCTGCTGCTATGACGAGGCTTTTTTGCCGCTGCTCTTTCAACCTGACGTAATTGCCTGTAGGAAAGAGTCCTCAATTTGCCCTTATCAGCACGCACACGTGTGTACTGTGAATCAGCTACATACTTCTTGATTGCCAAGACACTTCATCGCACAATGTTGATTGTAGTCATGCCTTGACCTAAACACTCCACAATTTGTTGCTTCTCAGCAGCCGACACATCCTTTTTCTTTCCCATTTTGGCAGAAAATGTAGGCTGCTTAATAATGTGAGAGAGCCTTCTTAAGTAGTCTTGCCTTTCATTGGACACACCTGCCAAACTAATTAGCACAGGTGTCTGCAATTGCTTACAGTGATATAAAGAGCCCTGACACACATCATTGGTGATTGTGAAAGGTGATGAAAATGTTCTGACGCACCCCCTGGGCCTTGGGACACCCGGAGCCGGACCCTTTTTGGTGGATGCTGGTGGTTGTAGTCTTCGTGGCGGCGACCCAGTTCCGTGGCTCAGGGCGGTCAAACCAGTGGCGGAACTATTTATGTGGTTTTCATGTTTAAATGTCCGACTACGCCACCCGTGGATTGCGGTCAGAGTGAACCGCCGCTACAGGGCAGACCACTGAGGCTGGTGTTGTGGGTGCAGCAGAGCGTAGCATAACTCCCCACGGGAGGAGTATAGCCTCAGGGCAGTGTATGCGGAGGATGGGGGTGATGGTGCAGGGCAGCAGCAGTAACGACACGGAGTCAGTGATGCAGTTCAGGGCCTTTACTCACAGTTCTTATTATCCAGACCACGTCTGCAGGTAACGGCTGCCCACGTCGTACTGTGCTCACCAGGTGAGGGGCTCAGACAACTCCCAGATAACTTTGGAGCACTTCACAGGACCCCCTTTGTGTGTCCTTTGTCTGGCCTTTCTTACCAACACTTCTGTCCGGCTGCCTCGGGCCTCCTCTTGGTAAACTTGGCGCCAGTTTCCCTGACCCTATGTGGTGCCTTCCTAGCGGGTGTAGCGAGGGGCTGCGCCACATAAAATGTCAGAGCCTCCGGTTTCTAGCTGAGGGTCGTTTCCTGCCTCCACTAGTTCAGGGACCGGTCTCCCCCTTTGGCCTGACCCCTCCACGCAGGTGGATTCGGGCGTGCGGTGGCGACTCGCCCGTCCGCACCCCTGGGATCCCTTCATTCCTCGTTCCTGGAGCCTTCTCCGCTCCTCTTCCTTCCTTCTCCCTCTTCCAGGCCTGGGCCTCTGTTACTAGGCCCGCCTCCGGAGCAGAGCTCATGCAGAGCCCCTGCTCCCTGCCACTTCTGCTCAGACTTCTCTGCACTGAACTAAGATGGTGCCCACCTTTTATACTCCCTTCTCAATGCACCCAGGAACTGCTTCCTCCCTGCTCCTGCACTACAGGGTTCCCCTTCCTCAGTGTTCCCTCCCCCCACTCCAGCCAGGGACAGGGACTGTCGTGCCCATCTCAGGGGCATATTGGTCGCCCTGCCCCACGGCAATGTGGTGTAATGCATGCAGGTGTCGGGTCCTGATCCACACTCCATCCTTACCTGAGAGTGAGATATCACACCTCTGGGTGAGGTGCAATACGTCTGTAGCAACCGAGCCCTCAGGGTGCTACAGTTCCATTTATCTTCAGCCTAGGTGACGTATTGCGATACAGGGCCGTGATTTTGGCTATAAAAGGGTCCCCTAGACCCCTACCCCAAGCTTTTTAAGAGAATCATATATGGCGTGCCAGGAGACTCTATGGAATGCTTTCTCAGCATCCAACGAGAGTATCTAATTACAAATTTTTAACTGCATCTAGCCCAGGAAATACTTTGTGCCTAGTAGCAGTGTCTGCTAGTGAGCGGATTATCCCGGCTGTTAAGCAAGCTGCACCACCTGTAGTTTAGACACTTAATTTTTTCAAAGGAAATGCTTCGGGACCATGGGATACTTAGTGAAGAGCATCAGGAGGCACCCCAAGGCATAGGGGCTGGGACTGGCAGTAGGATGCCTTGCGGTGGACAGCCGAGCTCGATCCTTATAAAAGCTTTTTAACTGCAGCAGCTTTAGTGGACGCTACTGGAGCTGGAATTACCGCGGCTGCTGGCATGAGACTTGCCCTCCAATAGATCCTTGTAAATGGATTTAAAGTGTATTCATTCAAATTAGAGAGACAATTTAAATTAAAAAGCTTAGAGCTGCCTCCACCACAGGGGGGCTCGCTCGACCCACCAGCGGACAGGCACCAGTATTGGGAGAGGGGGGCTGGCCGTCAGGGTTCACCGCGGCTCTGGCACAAACCCGGCGACACGGAGGTGGCACGGGCAGGAGCGGACTGGCCGTGTCGGCTTCTCACTTTTTGGATTTTAGAAGGGCATGACATGCCTATATCTGTGTCTCCCTCTCCTTTTACTCCTCCACCTCTTTTATTTTCGCATGACTATATGTACTTGTCACTTTTCCATGTGTTAGTTATGTCTTCTGAGCAGTTTGTCAGCTTTTGGACACCTTTGAAGGTGTTTTCTATGTGTTTCTATGTGTTTTTGTTTGCCTGCCATTGGTTTTAACGGTGTTCGACGAACAGTTCGACGAACAGTTCGGCGAACACACGGGTGTTCGACGAACCGAACCGAACTCGAACACTACGGGGGTGGCTCAACACTACTTATGAGCAATGGCTTACCCCATAGCAAAGAACAAAAATTAGGCACTTTTCTGGTGCTGTTTTAAACAACTGCACTTCTAATCAGAAGAAAGTTCTGCTGACTGAATCCCTTCATCATAACTATATTACATTTTCCTGTTTGCAGCACCTAGTGAGACAACAATTACATGCAAAGTGTGACTATCCATTAAAGTAAGAAAAAGAACTAAAAAAGACTTCACTTGTCCACAGTATTAGAGATAACCATTAGATCGGAAAAGCTTGGAACATGTCTCTCATTCTCCCTTGGCCACAAGATCACGACAAGGAATGAATAGAGCAGCTGGGCGCACGTTTAACTTTGTTGTGCAATTTAAATTGACACTTAAATGGAGCTGCAGGGTGCATTTTGAGCTGCCATAAGGTTAAGGCTATGTGCCCACGATGCAGAAATGCTCCGGATTTTTCCTGAGCGTTTCTGCATCTCCCTGGCAGAAAAAACACATGCGGACTGTGCATGCGGATTGTACATGCGGATTGTACATGCGTTTTTCCTGCCAGGGACATGCGGATGTGAAGCGTTCTTCACTTGCATTTCCGCATGCGGGTTGACAAGCGCTTTCCAAACCATTTTAGCATCACTTGGAAAGTGCTTGACAACTTGGTCACACTATATAAATCCATGCAACCGGCATGGATTTATATAGTGACCGTAAAGAATGTTTAAAAATAAAAAAATAAATCTATACTTACCTTCCGATGGCCCCCGGAGTCTCGCTTCCCTCCGTTCTCCCTTGCCGGCAGATCGCGATACACTGAAGGACCTGCCGACGTCAGCATTGCGTGACCCGTCACATGACTATGACATCAGCGCCGGTCCTTCAGTCCATCGCGAGCTGCTGGCAAGTGAAGACCAGGAGACCGGGGGCCGTCAGAAGGTAAATATAACATTTATTTTTTATTTTATTCATTTTTTCACAGGTTCTATGGTACCCAGGTCCGAGGAGAGTCTCCTCTCCTCCACACCCGGGTACCATCCGCACATTGGAACACATGGAATGCGCATCTACATATACAGTGATGCGGAATCCATGCGTTCCAATGCAAGTCAATGGGGGCGAAAACGCAGCACTTTCTCAAAATAATTGGTAGTGCTGCGTTTTTTTCCGCAATGATAATCCGCAGCGGAAATTTCCGCACCATGTGCACAGCACATGCGGATTATCATTGGGGAACATGGCAGGCCTTCAACCATGCGTTTTTTAAGCGTTTCTGCAGCGTTTTTGCCGCTGCGGAAACGCTTAAAAACCTCATCGTGGGCACACATCCTATAGGTTATTTGGTAACAGCACAGTAAGGTATCCTGGTAAGTGAAATTTTGTGAAACCTTCAGAAATGTCCATATTTTTGCATAAATTTAACCTAAAACTCAGATTTTTACACAAGTCCTAAAAGTAAATAAAGAGAACCAAATCAAACAAATGAGCCAAAAATATTAGACTGTCATATTTTAAAAGAGGAAAGTGATGCAATACCACATGACTTGAGTGGCAAAAGTATACAGGTGCTTCTCACAAAATTAGAATATCATCACAAAGTTAATTTATTTCAGTTCTTCAATACAAAAAGTGAAACTCATATATTATATAGAGTCATTACAAACAGAGTGATCTATTTCAAGTGTTTATTTCTGTTAATGTTGATGATTATGGCTTACAGCCAATGAAAACACAAAAGTCATTATCTCAGTAAATTAGAATACTTTATAACACCAGCTTGAAAAAGCTACTACTTTGGCCTACTGAAATGTATGTTCGGTAAATGCACTCAATACTTGGTCGGGGCTCCTTTTGCATCAATTACTGCATCAATGCGGCGTGGCATGGAGGCGATCAGCCTGTGGCACTGCTGAGGTGTTATGGAAGCCTAGGTTGCTTTGATAGCAGCCTTCAGCTCGTCTGCATTGATGGTCTGGTGTATCTCATCTTCCTCTTAACAATACCCCATAGATTCTCTATGGGGTTAAGGTCAGGCGAGTTTTCTGGCCAATCAAGCACAGTGATACTGTTGTTTTTAGACCAGGTATTGGTACTTTTGGCAGTGTGGACAGGTGCTAAGTCCTGCTGGAGAATGAAATTTCCATCTCCAAAAAGCTTGTCGGCAGAGGGAAGCATGAAGTGCTCTAAAATTTCCCGGTGGACTGCTGCGCTGACTTTGGTCTTGATAAAACACAGTGGACCTCCACCAGCAGATGACATGGCTCCCCAAACCATCACTGATTGTGGAAACTTCACACTAGACCTCAAGCAGTTTGGATTGTGTGCCTCTCCACTGTTCCTCCAGACTCTGGGACCTTGATTTCCAAATGAAATGCAAAATTTACTTTCATCTGAAAACGACACCTTGGTGACTGAGCAACAGTCCAGGTCTTTTTCTCCTTGGCCCAGGTAAGACGCTTCTGGCGTTGGCTATTGGTCATGAGTGGCTTGACACAAGGAATGCGACATTTGTAGCCCATGTCCTGGATACGTCTGTGTGTGGTGGCTCTTGAAACAATGACTCAAGCAGCAGTCCACTCCTTGTGAATCTCCCCCAAATTTTTGAATGGTCTTTTCTTAACAATCCTTTCAAGGCTGCGGTTATCCCGGTTGCTTGTGCACCTTTCCCTACCACACTTTTTCCTTACACTGAACTTTCTATTAATATGCTTGGATAAGGCACTCTGTGAACAGCCAGCTTCTTTAGCAATGACCTTTTCTGGCTTAACCTCCTTGTGGAGTGTGTCAGACTGCCTTCTGGACATATGTCAAGTCGGCAGTCTTCCCCATGATTGTGGAGCCTACTAAAACAGACTAAGGGACCTTTTTAAACGCATCGGAAGCCTTTGCAGGTGTTTTTTGTTAATTATTCTAATTTACTGAGAATGACTTTTGTGTTTTCATTGGCTGTAAGCCATAATCATCAACATTAACAGAAATAAATACTTTAAATAGAGCACTCTGTTTGTAATGACACTATTTAATATGAGTTTCACTTTTTGTATTGAAGAACTGAAATAAATTAACTTTTTGATGATATTCTAATTTTGTGAGAAGCACTTGTATGTACCTTTAGGATTAGCATATAATTTGAAAGTAAAATTAAGAGTCTGGTGTTTTCCATTAAAGGTCTGACAATTAGGTGTGCGTGCATGAGCTACCTGTTTAATTTACAGAGCAGGAATCTGCTTTGCAGATGCGGCTGCCGCTTTTTATAACACCACAACAGCTACAGCTCTCAAATTTGTTGCCCCCTTTCACATACCAAAGCTCGCACAATCAACAGGCAACCCTGGCACACCAGCCTGACTAAAGAACTGAGACGGGCTTCCAGGGTTGCTGAGTGGAGATGGAAAAGGTCGCACTTCATTGCATTCAAACAGTCCCTCACTACTTTCAAGTCCACACTCACTGCAGCAAGACAAACCTATTTTCTCATCTCTCATAACCTCCCTGTCTCAGAGCCCTAAACAGCTATTCAACAGTTTCAATTTTCTCCTCTGTTTCCCAGCACCTCCCCCCTCTCCTCTCATCTCAGCCGAAGACTTTGCCTCATTCTTCAAGCAGAAGATTGACACCATAAGGCAAAGCTTTGGTCTACAGTCCTCACAGCCCCTTCTCATAACTACTCAACCCTCCTCCTCCAAAACGTTTCTCCTCCATTACGGAAGATCAGCCACATTACCTGTGCACTTGACCCAATCTTGTCCCATCTCATCCCAAACCTTACGACAGTCTTCATCCCAACCCTAATCCATCTCTTCAACCTGTCACTAACAACTAGTGTCTTCCCCTCATGCTTCAAACACGCCTCAATCACACCCATTCTCAAAAAGCCCTCCCTTGACACATCCTCTTTGTCTAGCCATCGCCCCATATCACTTTTCCCCTATGCCTCAAAACTACTGGAATAACACGTCCATCTTGTACTATCCTCCCATCTCTTCTCCTGTTCCCTCTTTGACAGCTTACAATCTGGCTTCCGACCTAACCGTTCCACTGAAACTGCCTTGACTAAAGTCACCACTGACCTACTAACTGCCAAATCCAAGCAACACTATTCTGTCCTCCTTCTCCTGGACCTGTCATCTGCCTTCGACATAGTAGACCATTCCCTCTTACTAAGATTCGCTCATCTCTTGGCATCACAGACCTGGCACTATCTTGGATCTCCTCATACCCAACAGACTGGACATTCCGTTTCTCCCACTCACACACCACCACCTTATCTCGCCCCTTATCTGTTGGTGTCCCTCAAGACTTAGTTCTAAGACCCTGCTCTTCTCTATCTACATCTTTGGCCTGGGACAGCTAATAGAGTCCCACTGCTTCTAGTATCACCTCTATGCTGATGACACACAGATTTACCTCTCTGGACCTGATATCACCTCCTTGCTATCCAGAATCCCACAATGTCTGTCCTCTATTTCATCTTTCTTCTCTGCTAGATTTCTAAAACTTAACATGGATAAAACTGAATTCATCATCGTTCCACCATCTCACTCAACCCACCCCATCTGACCTTTCCACTAGAGATGAGCGTTGTTCTACTCGAACTGTTCGCCAATCTCAAATTCGAGCTTTTTTGGGCGGTGTTCGAGCCGGTCGGCGAACACGAACAATTTGAGAAAAATTCGGCTGTTCGAGGTTATGTTCGATAACTGTTCGTGCACCAAAATCATAACTGGATTTTTTCTCAGTAATGATGAAAATTAATGTTAATACGCAGTTTGAGTGTACAGCGGGGCGGGGGGAGGGGCAGGGGATGGATCTCTGCAGGAACAATGAAGATCTCCATTTTTTTTTCTCTTTCCCGCATTTGCAGTGGGGAGGTGCAATCTGTCAGCCTATCAGCAGCGCACACACGGAGCGAAGTGCTTTTTTTCACACAAGCAAGGGCATGTGTGATTGGCAGTGTATGTCACATGTCCTTGCCCTATAAGACCAAGCCATTTTCCCCGTCGCCACCATTTTCTCACTGCTGCAGCTGCGTGTTAGACGGCACCGCTGTTGCTGTGTGCGCTATACCTTGTTAATTTCAAGCCAATTTTCGCACAAATATACAGATAGCTTGGGAGTAGGGAATAGTTGTGATTGCAGTCCTTTTAAGGACTAGGTTACAGCATTTCCTACGACTTTTATCAGGCAGGTCTGTGCTCTTAAATAGATAGATTGTGGGAGTAAAGACTAATTGTAATTGGAGTCCTTTTCAGGACTAGGTTACATCAGTTCCTATCAGTTTTTGCCAGGCAGGTCTGTGCCAGTGCTGTGCAAGTTTTTTTCACAGCATTTGGCTGAATCTAGCAAAGCTAATCCTTTTTGGCCTATTGCAGAGTGTGTTAGTCAGTGGAGTAGCCTATCTGTGTTGCAAGATATACCACCTGTGTATAGAATACCAATTTTTTTACTGCACCTAGTGAAGTAAAATCTTTTGGGCATAGCATCATTCTATTAGTCCATCTATACTGACCTCCATCAGGTTGCAAACTGAATATAATTTTTTTCTGCATCTAGCTCTGAAAAAATATTTGGGCTTCTAGCAGTGTGTGGGACTTGGTCTATTAGTCCATCTATACTGACCTCCATCAGGTTGCAAATTAAAAATAATTTTTTTCTTCATTTAGCTCTGAAAAAATATTTGGGCTTCTAGCAGTGTGTGGGACTTGTTCTATTAGTCCTTCTATACTGACCTCCAGCAGGTTGCAAATTGAATATAATTTTTTTCTGCATCTAGCTCTGAAAAAATATTTGGGCTTCTAGCGGTGTGTGGGACTTGGTCTATTAGTCCATCTATACTGACCTCCATCAGGTTGCAAATTAAAAATAATTTTTTTCTGCATCTAGCTCTGAAAAAATATTTGGGCTTCTAGCGGTGTGTGGGACTTGGTCTATTAGTCCATCTATACTGACCTCCATCAGGTTGCAAATTAAAAATAATTTTTTTCTGCATCTAACCCAGCCAATAGTTTTGGCCTAATACCACAGTTTGGCCACTCAGCTCTGCTCGGTTACCATCCATTGTTTTTTTGTGCAAACAACTCCAGAGTTGTGAATTAGTTAACCACCAAAATGAGTGGAAAAAGGCCTGCTGCTGGTGGAAAGGGGAATAGGCGTGTTGGGAAGGGGAAAAAAGGTTGTGTCCGTGGGGTAGGTGCAGAAGAAAGACCATCTTCCAGCCAAACTAAAATGTCTACTTCTTTTAGCGGACAATGTGATAAGATCCCTTTCTTACGGCCACGCCAATCGCTACAAATTCCAGATGAGGCACAAAAACAGCAGGTGCTTCAACGGATATCAAGTGCTCCTTTAAGTGGGCTCTCCTCCACATCAACTTCAACATCACAAATACTCCAGTCCTCAAAGGTGTCACCCAAATCGCACTTGCTTCCTCACAGCTCCCAAATCTCCAGCTGCCCGTCTGAGTATAAGGTAGAACAGATGGTTGAGTCTGCAGAGCTGTTTACTCATACTATAGCCTGGGAATCAGAGGTCGACTCCAGCGCTTCTGTGAATCCAGACGAGGAAATGATCTGCACTGATGCCCAGAATCTTTATGAGTTGGATCCAGGACCAGACGCAGAAGGTTCTGACCATAATGTAGACCCTCATTCCCAAACTGTAACTCCTGTTGGTGGAGACAATGAGGAAGACGATGATAAGACTCAAATACCTGATTGGAGCGACAACTTTAGTTTTTTGTCAGGGCAGGAACAGGTTGGCTCTGAGGACGACGGGTGTGATAACGCACAGGGTGATGATGATGAGGTCGGAGATCCCACTTACTGTCAACCCACAGTCAGCCAAGAGATGAGGTCAGCAGAGGAGGTGGAGGAAGATGCTAGTGACGACGAGGTCAGGTTGCGCCTTCCTGGACAGAGACGTAGTACTGGAAGCACGTCAACAACTGCATCCTCAAACACAACTCTGCCTCTCACCACAAGTCGTGGTGGCTCTTCAGGTCGCATGGGTGCTAAGCCTTGCATAGCCTGGGCATTTTTTCAGATCGATAAAGATGACCCAACTCGTGTTATCTGTAACATTTGTCAGCAAAAGCTCAGTAGAGGCCAAAAAATACATAGTTTGAGTACTTCATGCATGAACCGGCACATGGACATGAAGCATAAGTTGCAGTGGGAAGCTCAGTGTGCTACAATGCGGTCTAGCCGGCCGGGCCAACCACCGTCTGCCATATCTTGTGCATCCGCGGCCTCTTCATCCTCTGTGACTGGGGGGACAGCAGTCACACCTGTTTTGGGGCGCAGACCTGCCACCTCTTTACCCGCAACAGCCAGCGTGATTGGCAGGTCATCATTTTCTTTGGAGGTGGTAACACCAGCTGGTCTTGAGCGCTGTCCGACATCGATAGCACCACCTTTGGATCAAGGCAACCTAACATGTCCGCCTGCATCTTCCTCACAGACCGGCAGTTTGCCGGGGACACCCTTATCAACCCCGTCTAAGCACAATAGCCAGCCCTCGGTCCCTCAGATGTGGACAAGTAAAAGACCATTTCCTCCTAGCCATGAGAAAGCTAAGAGGTTGAATTTCACCATCTGCAAGCTCTTGGCTACAGAAATGCTGCCTTTCCGCCTGGTGGACAAAGAGGATTTTCGAGACCTTATGTCCGTCGCAGTGCCCCAGTACCAGATGCCCAGTCGGCACTACTTCTCAAAGAAAGGTGTGCCTGCGCTCCACCAGCATGTCGCACACAACATCACCGCTTCTTTGAGAAACTCTGTGTGTGACAGGGTGCATTTCACCACAGACACTTGGACGAGTAGGCATGGACAGGGGCGTTACATGTCGCTGACTGGGCACTGGGTAACTATGGTGACAGCAGGACAAGGGGCTGCTGTCCAAGTCTTGCCGTCCCCACGAGTTGTGCGTCAATCCTCTTTATGTCAAAGTTCCTCCACTGCTTCTGCCTCCTCAACCTCCTCTCGGTCTTCCACCTGCACCCAAAGCCTGTCTGGTCATGCCACAAGCTTTCTAACTGCGCAGAAGGGATCCTGCACACCTCCTTACTATTCTGGCAGTAGGGCTCAACGTCATCAGGCGGTTTTTACATTGAAATGTCTGGGAAATGTGAGTCACACAGCTGAGGAGTTGTGGTCAGCTCTGGAGAACCAATTTCATGAATGGTTGTCTCCACTGGACCTGAAACCAGGGAAGGCCGTGTGCGACAATGCTGCAAACCTGGGTGCGGCCCTTCGCCGGGGCAATGTCACACACGTGCCTTGTATGGCTCACGTGTTGAACCTGGTTGTCCAGCAATTTTTAGCCCACTATCCCAGACTAGATGGCCTTCTGCAGAGGGCACGGTCGCTGTGTGCTCACTTCCGCCGTTCGCATCCCGCAGCTCAGCGACTTACATCTCTACAGAAGTCGTTGGGCCTGCCACTTCACCGGCTAAAATGCGATGTGCCTACCCGGTGGAATTCAACTCTGCACATGTTGCAGCGACTGTGGCAGCACCGACAAGCCCTGGTGCAATACGTTCTGACGTATAGCCTGGGCCAACGAGATTCAGAGGTGGGGCAAATCACGCTGGAGGAGTGGTCTCAGATCAGGGACCTATGCACCCTTCTGCACAGTTTTGAAATGGCGACGAAGATGTTTAGTGCTGACGATGCCATTATCAGCATGACTATTCCGGTGATTTACATGCTGGAGCACATGTTAAACAGAATTCGGAGTCAGGTGGTGGCACAAGAGGAGGTGGAGGAAGTAGAGGAGGAGGAGTTGTATGCGGAAGGGCTAACATCTGCAAGGTCCAGACGGTCGGCAGCACCAGGGCGGCAGGCATGTGAGGGTGGGGGAGATGATTTTACCAGGGCGCATGGTAGCAGCCAAACTAGTGAGGAAGGTGCAGGAGCCCAGGAAGAAGTAGAGGACGAACTGATGGAAGACTCATCAGATGAGGGAGACCTTGATCACATTTCTGTTGTGCGAGGTTGGGGGGAGAGGACAGAGGAAGGAAGCATGATTGTTACCTCGCCACCAACACAACAGGGACTTGGTGTTCCTGGATGCGCAACACACATGAGTGCCTTCTTGCTGCACTACCTGCAACATGACCCTCGAATTGTGAGAATTAGAAATAATCCTGACTACTGGGTTGCCACACTGTTAGATCCCCGGTACAAAAGTAAATTTGCAGAAATTATTCCTGCCATAGAAAGGGATGCACGCATGCAGGAGTATCAGCAGAGACTGTTGCAGAATCTTACATGTGCTTTTCCACAAAATACCAGTGGTGCACGTAGTGAATCTCACAGTTCCAACTTGCCAACCGTGGGACCGTCAAGTGTTCAGCACTCAAACCGTAACAGAACCACAGTATCTGCTGGTAACATCAATTTTGCGGAATCATTTCACCACGTTTTTAGCCCATCCTTTGCAAGGCCACAGGAGACAAGAAGTCTGACACATAGTCAACGCCTAGAGACGATGGTACAGGAGTATCTCCAAGTAAACATTGAAGCCACGACTGTGTCACTGGACCCTTGCTCTTTTTGGGCTTCCAATCTGGATAAATGGCCGGAGCTAGCCACTTACGCCTTGGAGATCTTGTCATGCCCCGCAGCCAGCGTTCTGTCTGAACGTGTGTTCAGCGCTGCTGGTGGTGTGCTGACAGATAAGCGCACGCGGCTCTCCACTGATAATGTAGACAGACTCACGTTCATAAAGATGAACAAATCATGGATCCGAAACGACTTTTCTACCCCTGTGTCATCCTGGGGAGAGTAAAAGCTTGATGATTGGTTAAAATCACCCTACCAACCGTTTTAAGCTTTCAAATTACTAATCATGTTTATCTGTATCTTGACTGGAAAATAATTTCGGCTTTGTAGCAGTGTGCAGCACTGATCCTATTAGGCCATCTATAATAAGCTTCACCAGATTTAAAATTAAAAATAATTTTTAGCTGCATCTAGCCCGGAAAATAATTTTGGGGCTCCGAGATGCGCAAGACACATAAGTGCCTTCTTGCTGCACTACCTGCAGCATGACCCTCATATTGTCAGAATTCGAAGTAATCATGACTACTGGGTTGCCACACTCTTAGATCCCCCAAACTTTTCGATCAACCTTTTCATTTTAATAAAGACCAAAAAAATGGTCATTTTTGAAATTATAAGCATTAGCAGGTTGTTAGAAACTGAAATCAAACAGTTTTCAACTCAAAACTTTATTCTAGGTGATGTTACATTTTCACATAGGACCCCTTGTTCGAAAGGAGCTTCTGAACTCTCTCGTCCATTGAATTTGTCAGGTTTTGGATGGTTTCTGCTTCAATTGTTTTGCATGAGGACAGAATACCCTCCCAGAGCTGTTGCTTAGATGTGAACTGCCTCCCGCCATCATAGACACTCCTTTTAATGATGCTCCAAAGGTTCTGAATGGGGTAGAGGTCAGGGGAGCATGGGGGTCACACCATAAGTTTGTCCCCTTTTATGCCCATATCAGCCAGAGATGCAGATGTTTTATGTGCAGCATGAGATGGTGCATTATCATGCAGAAAAATGATCTTGCTGTGAAATACACGGTTCTTCTTCTTGAACCATGGCAGGAAGTGCTGTTTGAGAAAATCCACATACATTATGGAGTTCATCTTTAGCGCCTTCAGGGATCCTAAAGGGGCCGACAATCTCTCTCCCCATGATTCCAGCCCAAAACATTACTCCACCTCCTCCTTGTTGGCGCTGTAGCCGTGTTTGCGTGGGGTGTCCATCAACCAGCCATCCTCCACTCCATTCATCTGGACCATCGAGCGCTGCACGGCACTCATCCGTGAACAAAACAGTTTTGAAATCAGTCTTCATGTAATGTTTGGCCCACTGGAGCCGTTTCTGCTTGTGTGAAGTGGATAGAGGAGGTCGACAGGATGGCGTATGCACAGCTGCAAACCTCTGAAGGACCCTGCATCTTGTTGTTCGGGGGACGTTGGAGGCACAAGCAGCTTCAAAAACTTGTCTGCTGCTATGACAAAGCTTTTTTGCCGCTGCTCTTTCAACCTGACGTAATTGCCTGTAGGAAAGAGTCCTCAATTTGCCCTTATCAGCACGCACACGTGTGTACTGTGAATCAGCTACATACTTCTTGATTGCCAAGACACTTCATCCTGATCATCGCACAATGTTGATTGTAGTCATGCCTTGACCTAAACACTCCACAATTTGTTGCTTCTCAGCAGCCGACACATCCTTTTTCTTTCCCATTTTGGCAGAAAATGTAGGCTGCTTAATAATGTGAGAGAGCCTTCTTAAGTAGTCTTGCCTTTCATTGGACACACCTGCCAAACTAATTAGCACAGGTGTCTGCAATTGCTTACAGTGATATAAAGAGCCCTGACACACATCACCATCAATGAGTTTAACTGACAAACAAACAAATTCTTCCCTTATCACTCCTAAACACTTTTTGCATAATAATTTGGAACGCGGTGTACATGTGCTTTTCCACAAAACACCAGTGGTTCACGTAGTGAATCTTACAGTTCTAACTTGCCAACCGTGGTCTGTATGGAATTGTTCAATAAAGGGCCCAAAATTAAGATAACATAGATGGGAGAGGTCTCTATGAATAGGAATTCCTAAGTATTTGATACCCTGTGAGGGCCAGGCAAAGGGAAAGTTGGACTGGATGGAATCCTATATGGATTTAGGGAGGGAGACATCGAGGGCCTCAGACTTCGCTGCATTGATTTTAAAATTTTACCATGTAACAAAGTGATCTATTTCAGCCATAACAGCAGGGATGGATATATGTGATTGAGTGATATATACTAGGACATCATCAGCAAATAGAGAGCACTTGTACTCGGTGCCTCCCACCTCAATCCACCTAATATTGGGGTTATGGCGAATTGATGAGAGCAGGTGCTCCGTCACTAGGATGTATAAGAGAGGGGACAGAGGACAACCCTGCCTTGTCCCATTGGTGATTGTGAAAGGTGATGAAAATGTTCTGACGCACCCCCTGGGCCTTGGGACACCCGGAGCCGGACCCTTTTTGGTGGATGCTGGTGGTTGTAGTCTTCGTGGCGGCGATCCGGTTCCGTGGCTCAGGGCGGTCAAACCAGTGGCGGAACTATTTATGTGGTTTTGATGTTTAAATGTCCGACTACGCCACCCGTGGATTGCGGTCAGAGTGAACCGCCGCTACAGGGCAGACCGCTAAGGCTGGTGTTGTGGGTGCAGCAGAGCGTAGCATAACTCCCCACGGGAGGAGTATAGCCTCAGGGCAGTGTATGCGGAGGATGGGGGTGATGGTGCAGGGCAGCAGCAGTAACGACACGGAGTCAGTGATGCAGTTCAGGGCCTTTACTCACAGTTCTTATTATCCAGACCACGTCTGCAGGTAACGGCTGCCCACGTCGTACTGTGCTCACCAGGTGAGGGGCTCAGACAACTCCCAGATAACTTTGGAGCGCTTCACAGGACCCCCTTTGTGTGTCCTTTGTCTGGCCTTTCTTACCAACACTTCTGTCCGGCTGCCTCGGGCCTCCTCTTGGTAAACTTGGCGCCAGTTTCCCTGACCCTATGTGGTGCCTTCCTAGCGGGTGGAGCAAGGGGCTGCGCCACATAAAATGTCAGAGCCTCCGGTTTCTAGCTGAGGGTCGTTTCCTGCCTCCACTAGTTCGGGGACCGGTCTCCCCCTTTGGCCTGACCCCTCCACGCAGGTGGATTCGGGCGTGCGGTGGCGACTCGCCCGTCCGCACCCCTGGGATCCCTTCATTCCTCGTTCCTGGAGCCTTCTCCGCTCCTCTTCCTTCCTTCTCCCTCTTGCAGGCCTGGGCCTCTGTTACTAGGCCCGCCTCCGGAGCAGAGCTCATGCAGAACCCCTGCTCCCTGCCACTTCTGCTCAGACTTCTCTGCACTGAACTAAGATGGTGCCCACCTTTTATACTCCCTTCTCAATGCACCCAGGAACTGCTTCCTCCCTGCTCCTGCACTGCAGGGTTCCCCTTCCTCAGTGTTCCCTCCCCCCACTCCAGCCAGGGACAGGGACTGTCGTGCCCATCTCAGGGGCATATTGGTCGCCCTGCCCCACGGCAATGTGGTGTAATGCATGCAGGTGTCGGGTCCTGATCCACACTCCATCCTTATCTGAGAGTGAGATATCACACCTCTGGGTGAGGTGCAATACGTCTGTAGCAACCGAGCCCTCAGTGTACTACAGTTCCATTTATCTTCAGCCTAGGTGACGTATTGTGATACAGGGCCGTGATTTTGGCTATAAAAGGGTCCCCTAGACCCCTACCCCAAGCTTTTTAAGAGAATCATATATGGCGTGCCAGGAGACTCTATGGAATGCTTTCTCAGCATCCAACGAGAGTATCTACTTACAAATTTTTAACTGCATCTAGCCCAGGAAATACTTTGTGCCTAGTAGCAGTGTCTGCTAGTCAGCGGATTATCCCGGCTGTTAAGCAAGCTACACCACCTGTAGTTTGGACGCTTAATTTTTTCAAAGGAAATGCTTCGGGACCACGGGATACTTAGTGAAGAGCATCAGGAGGCACCCCAAGGCATAGGGGCTGGGACTGGCACTAGGATGCCTTGCGGTGGACAGCCGAGCTCGATCCTTATAAAAGCTTTTTAACTGCAGCAGCTTTAGTGGACGCTACTGGAGCTGGAATTACGCGGCTGCTGGCATGAGACTTGCCCTCCAATAGATCCTTGTAAATGGATTTAAAGTGTATTCATTCAAATTAGAGGGACAATTTAAATTAAAAAGCTTAGAGCTGCCTCCACCACAGGGGGGCTCTCTCGACCCACCAGCGGACAGGCACCAGTATTGGGAGAGGGGGGCTGGCCGTCAGGGTTCACCGCGGCTCTGGCACAAACCCGGCGACACGGAGGTGGCACGGGCAGGAGCGGACTGGCCGTCTCGGCTTCTCACTTTTTGGATTTTAGAAGGGCATGACATGCCTATATCTGTGTCTCCCCCTCCTTTTACTCCTCCACCTCTTTTCTTTTCGCATGACTATATGTACTTGTCACTTTTCCATGTGTTAGTTGTGTCTTCTGAGCAGTTTGTCAGCTTTTGGACACCTTTTGAAGGTGTTTTCTATGTGTTTCTATGTGTTTTTGTTTGCCTGCCATTGGTTTTAACGGTGTTCGAAGGTGTTCGACAAACAGTTCGAGGAACAGTTCGGCGAACACACGGGTGTTCGACGAACCGAACCGAACTCGAACACTACGGGGGTGGCTCAACACTACTTTCCACCAAAGTCAATGGCTGCACACTCTCCCCAGTCCCGCAAGCTCGCTGCCTTGGGGTAACCCTTGATTCTAATCTCTCCTTCAAACCACATATCCGAGCCCTTTCCACTGCCTGCCGACTCCAACTCAAAAATATTTCCCGGATCAGCACATTCCTTAGCCAAGAATCTGCAAAAACACTAGTGCACTCTCTCATCATCTCCCGCCTCAACTACTGCAACCTTCTACTTTGTGGCCTCACTTCTAACACTCTCGCACCCTTCCAATCTATCCTAAACTCTGCTGCCCGACTAATGCACTTATCCCCACGCTATTCCCCGGCCTCTCCTCTCTGTCAATCCCTTCACTGGCTCCCCATTGCCCAGAGACTCCAGTTCAAAACCTTAACCACGGCATACAAAGGCATCCACAACCTGTCTCCTCCATACATCTGTGACCTAGTCTCCCGGTACTTACCAGCACGCAACCTCCGATCCTCACAAGATCTCCTTCTCTACTCCCCTCTTATCTCCTCTTCCCACAATCGCTTCCAAGATTTCTCCCGTGCATCCCCCCTACTCTGGAACTTTCTACCTTAACAGATCAGACTCTGGCCTGAAGTGGAAACTTTCAAAAGGAACCTGAAGATCTACCTCTTCCTACAACCCTACAACCTACAGTAACACTCATTCCACCATACCGCTGCATGACCAGCTCTACCCCAACCTACTGTATCCTCACCCATCCATTGCTGATTATAATCCCTCGCGGGCAGGGCCCTCTCTCCTCCTGTACCAGTCGCTAACTCGCTTTTGCTCAAGATTACTGTAATTGTTTTTTGCTATGTATACCCCTTTTCACATGTAAAACACCATGGAATAAATGCCGCTATAATAATCTATCAAAGTTTGATCTTGGCATGAACAAGGAGATTTTTGAGATCTTCAGAAGTAGGGTTATTGATGCTCTTCATTCTAGAAAATGTTACAAAACTATCTCTAAAAAGTGTGGACTCCACCAAGTCACTGTCAGGCAGATTGTGTGCAAATGAAAGAAATTCAAGACCATTATTATCATCCCCCGACTGGCAAGCATAGGAAAACTGATTTAATAAAAAGACTTTTCAAAGCAGCCAGAGTTCTCATATAGGGCATACATGTATGTATAGATTTACATTTCTATCACCTGTATGCCCATATTAGAGGTCTGATAAGTCCCAAGGGGTGACAGATTCCCTTTAATTCACATAGATAAACTGATAGAATAATAGTAGCCACAGACATGAAGTGTCTGCAAAACTGTACCAAAAGATAACAGGTAAAGTGTATAGCATTCTCTGAATAAGGCATTGTGAAGACTAGTGTTTTTCGGTCTGTGCACAAAGGACAGCATATTGAACAATGAAAGTCAATGTGCTAGTCGCAGCTTGCGCGGATCTAAAAATCCACAGTGAAGTTTGCAGAATAAATTGGCATGCTAAGCATTTCATATCCACAGCATCATCAAATTTATTCTGCAAATTTTCTCCACAGTGTGTAGATGAAATTTTGTAGAATGTCAACCACAATGCTGCCTCAGTAATACATAGCTGAGTTACTGCAAGCAAATCTGCAGCGAAAACAAACAGTAGGTATGGAAATGTATGCTTAAAGGGTGGCTCTCAGGTTTTTGCTCATGTTTTTCTAACATTCCCGTCGCCTGTGTTATGGTAAATATTTATACTTTGCTTTGATTATTATTTTAGACAATTAAATCTACCTATATATCTTTGATAATTTAATATTAGCTTTATAAGTGTTATTCATAAAAGCGATAACACGGTGTAGAAGTGTCTTTCTGTTACGCTTTCCTCTGTTTCTTTTTAAAGTATAGTTAATTGGACAGAGCTAGTTTAGTTCAAGGACATCTGCATCAGTTTCCATAATTTACTACGTTGTTATTTCCAATTAAAATACTTTCTGTATTAGGTAAGACACGTAGCCATCCCCTTTCTTCTGCGGGTGTAATAAGACAAGAATTGTACACTCAGACACTGTGTGTTATTTTCTTTTCTCCGATGCATCGTATTTATTTATTTAGTTTATCTAATTTGAACCAAAAATGGCAAATTTGGAGATAATTTATATCTCAATCCAAATTAGCTTTTCTTGGAGGGGTTACCATGACACCTGTTACCCTGCCACTTTTACAATTATTAAATAAATCACCACAAAAGTTAGCTGAAATAGCAGATCAATAGTATTTGTGTGTCATTCAAAAACCTAGAAAAGGACACATCAAATTCATGATGGGGTCATAAAATCTCAAATTGTATTAGATCATAAAATTAAAAACATGATACGAGGGGGAGAAAAAATCCAAAGAGGGGGGCATACATAGGGGGATATATAAGTAAATATCAATGGTAGATGAAAAGATGACTCTCATGTCCACATAGCATAGCATATATAACCACAGTGGGAGAAAACATCACTGAAATGTATAAATATTAATAACAGATACCACAATCTTGAGTGGGAGCAAAAGCATAAATAAATAAAGTGCACAGTGCCTGAAAGATAATAATGCCCCTAACTGGATATTCAGAGGATCTGAATGTAACAGAGTATACTACACATCCACCACAAGGACGACAGCCCCATTGTAAGCCCTTAGAGCCAAATAGTAGGTTATTTTTTCTGCATGGTAAATGACTATGGACCAGCAAGTCCCGTAAATTCTGTGACCGTCGGTAGGTTATTGTTGGATTTCGTGAGACATAGGGTGCCAATGACTGATCTAATTGCAAGATTCGCCAGTGTTTCTTTAGCGCAGCCCATATTTCCCCACTTCTAGCATTGAAAGTAGAGATGAATCTTACTAGGTCCGATGTTTCCGGTGTCCGCGTTTTATATAATAAATCCTTCCTTTTGGAAAATTTGGCCCTCCGGTAGCTACGTTGAATTATTTTATCGCTGTAGCCCCTATCGCGGAATCTATCTTTTAGTAGATTTGCCTGAATCTCAAACTTTGCATCACTGGAACAAATGCGACGCATTCTGAGAAATTGTCCGGTTGGGATGCTATCAACAAGATTTCTAGGATGTGAAGAAGCAGCAAATAGAAGAGAGTTTACTGAGGTCGGTTTACGATAGACATCCGTTTGAATGAATCCATCTTGGTCGGTCGATGTCTAGTAGGACGTCCAGAAAGTCCATTTGATGTCGCCCATGTTTGAAGGTAAGTCTAATATTGAGGTCATTATCATTCAGGACAGTCATAAATGATGTAAGATCCTCCTCAGAGCCCTGCCACAGAAAAAATACGTCATCAATAAAACGACCCCAATATAGAACCTTATCAATTTGGAGGATTGGATTAGTTATGAACATCTCTCTCTCCCACAGCCCCAGGAACAAATTGGCGTACGAGGGGGGCGCAAGCTGCCCCCATGCCTGTGCCCCGGAGCTGTAGGAAGAAGGCGTCCCTGAAAAGAAAAAAATTATGTTTCAAAACGAAGTCCAATAGTGTGACAACCAGGTCACCAAAATCTCTGCCAATGTTAGACATCTTCAAAAAGGATGTCACTGCCCTAATCCCATCATCATGTCGTATTGACGTGTAGAGGGATTCTACATCGCATGTGACCATGATTACACTCTTGTCTACCTGAATCCCATCCAATCTTTTCAGGAGGTCCGAAGTGTCCTTCAGATAGGATGGTAAGGTTTCTACAATAGGTCGCAGTGTATGATCAATTAATTTGCAGACAGATTCACAAAAGTTATCAACTCCGGAAAGAATGGGCCTACCTGGGGGATCTTGAAGATCCTTGTGAATCTTTGGGAGTATGTAGAACGTTGGGATACGTGGATCCTTATTGAAAAGACAAGCCATTTCCTGTCTGGTCAAAACCCCCCTCTGGACCGCATCAAAAAGTATGGATTCAAGAGAACTCTGAAAACTGGATAAAGGATTGTACGTTAATTTCTTATAGGTCGTTTGATCACATAATTGTCGTTTCACCTCCTTCTCATATTTAGACAACAGTAGCAAAACAATATTGCCACCTTTGTCTGAAGGTTTGATGATTGTATCCTGGAGATTCTGTAATTCCTTAATCGCCTTCCTCTCCTCTCGGCTGCTGTTATCAAATGAAACAGAGGTCGGTACCTGTTTAAACTCATCACTCACCAATTGAACAAATAGCTCAATATTGGGGACAGTGAGAGGGGAGGGAAACGTTGAGACTTAGGAATAATAGATTGTGGGAATTTATCTATTGGCTTTTCAGTTTGTTCATCAAGGAGGCTCTCAAGGGTCCTCAGGGTCTCATATTCTTATGTAGTGGAAAAAATATCACAATCAGATCTCTTGTGAAACATCTTTTTAAACATGAACTTACGGGCAAAAAGCTGGAGATCCTTGAGACCCGTAAATAAGTCAAAGCCACTAGTGGGCGAAAATGTCAATCCTTTTGATAATACATCGATCTGAGATGTGGTGAGAACATGATTTGTCAAATTAATTACCTTCAGTGTAGACTTCGATGTGCTGGCGGCCTCTGCCATAGGCATTTGCTTAGGACGATTTCTCCAGTCTTCCTGCTTTTTCTGACCCCATCTCGTGTTGTAGCTGGGCTTTGAGGTGTAGGAATCAATCGATTCATTGTCTGTCGATATATAAGTTGAAACTGATCCTTTCTGTTCACCATGGGAAGGTTTAATGAATTTCCTTTTGTACACTTTATTATTATCTCTATCAAATTGGTCACGTTGATATTTGTTAGTTTTTGTCGTCTTAATCTGTTTTTCCCAAAGGGAGAAGCATTCCTCCATTTCTTCATTGACTTTATCAAGGTCATTTGTTGAAATCAAAGATTTTAATTTTTCCTCTTTTGTAGTAATCTCTGAGTCAATCTCATTCAAAGTGGTCCCGTTCTTGTTGATAATTAAACCCAAAAATTCACATGAACATTTGTCACATGCCTCTTCCCACCGTGTCGTAAAAAATGAATCGTCTTTCCCATAGGAGGGAAAGACCTGTATCCGCAGTCCCCGTAGGATAAGTTTTTCTTCTACATATTTCTCTAGTGTAAACCTGTTCCACCAGACTTTGTTGCGGCGGTAGTTGAGTAATTTCAAGGTGCGCTTACATTCACGAATGTCTGCTTGATTGGTATTATCTGATTGGACCCCTTTCCCCTTAAAGACTGATAAGGCTTGGGAATGCCAAGCGGCCTCTTTGGCTTTAAAATCCATATTGGAAAACGATAAACTCTGTAAAAATTGTTATGTTCTGCTACCAGAGCTAAGGAAAGAGAGGAGATCTGTCCCTACGATAGAACTCAGCTAGATCCCTACGATGTAACAGGGGACCTGATCCTGCGATCAGACCTGCTAAAGTCCTAAGCTAGTCTGTACGGAGACCTATAGATGTGGGGAAGGAATCCCTACAAGTACTAAGGACTGGGAGGAAAATGGGACACCTCCTAACAGAAATAGTAGCAGACAGACGAACAAACAAAATATAAAGAACACAGAGGTCCGTAGACCAAGCAAACTAACAGAGTAGATACAGAGCACAGGCTAGCTAGAAAGTAGTTATACAATGAAGTCCAGCAAAGCCAGAAGGGCGGAGCAGGATTAAATAGGCCAACAAGGTCATGTGACCAGCAAAGGAAAAAACCTAAGAGCAAGGTTCTAACAGTACCCCCCCTTCTAAGAGGATCCTCCGGATCCCCTAGGACCAGGCTTATCAGGAAATCTCCTGTGAAACGCTCTGATAAGTCTGGACGCGGAAACATCATCCGACCTCACCCAAGAGTTATCCTCGGGTCCGAAACCTTTCCAGGCCACAAGATACTGCAAACTACCTCTATACCGTCTAGAGTTAAGGATGCGAGAAATTTCATATTCCCTGTCCTCCACCACCGGAGGAACAGAGGCAGAGGCGTCACAATCCGATACAACCGCTTTTTTCAACAGAGAGACATGAAATACCGGATTAATTCTCCAGGAGGTAGGAACCTCCAACCTAACAGCAGATTGGTTGACAACCTGAAGCACCTTAAAGGGCCCTACAAACTTGGGACCCAATTTCTTAGAAGGAATCCTCAACCGCAGATTCCTAGAGGACAACCAAACCATGTCACCAACAGCGAACAAAACCTCCTGTCGTTTCCTATCAAAGTAGTCTTTAGATTTTCTGTTGGCCTCCTGAAGATTACAACGCACATCCGTCCAAACTCTCTCTAAATCACCGGAAAAATTCTCCTCCTCAGGCACGGCAGATCCCAACTTGGAGAACGACCCAAACGACGGAAATGAGTACAATATTTTTCCACATTACCTGATCCCTGTCTCAAACGTCTTAACTCAGTCTCAGCCGATGCGACACGGTCAGGATCATCATATAATAGCCCCAAAGCAGAAAAAAAACTATCCACTGATCTGAAGCATGTATCACTAGGTTGCAAAGAAAAGGCCCACTCCTGAGGCTCTTTGCGCAAAAGTGACATTATGAACCCTATGCGCTGGGATTCATCCCCAGAGGACTTGGGTCTCAAACGAAAATACAATAAGCAAGCATTTTTAAATGAAAAAAATTCTCGGTGTTCACCAAAAAATAAATCCGGCAAACATACCTTAGGCTCCAAGAAATGTGCTCCAGGACAGTTACTCACGTGCTGACGGAGCTCGGCCACCTCCAGAGAGAGTCCCTGCAGGCGATGAGCCAAATCCTGAACCGACACAATGATGGAACAGAAAAATCTTTCCTTAGAGAATTTGCAGGCTGGACTTACTGTTATGTTCTGCTACCAGAGCTAAGGAAAGAGAGGAGATCTGTCCCTACGATAGAACTCAGCTAGATCCCTACGATGTAACAGGGGACCTGATCCTGCGATCAGACCTGCTAAAGTCCTAAGCTAGTCTGTACGGAGACCTATAGATGTGGGGAAGGAATCCCTACAAGTACTAAGGACTGGGAGGAAAATGGGACACCTCCTAACAGAAATAGTAGCAGACAGACGAACAAACAAAATATAAAGAACACAGAGGTCCGTAGACCAAGCAAACTAACAGAGTAGATACAGAGCACAGGCTAGCTAGAAAGTAGTTATACAATGAAGTCCAGCAAAGCCAGAAGGGCGGAGCAGGATTAAATAGGCCAACAAGGTCATGTGACCAGCAAAGGAAAAAAACCTACGAGCAAGGTTCTAACAAAAATACAGGACATGTAATCACCACAAAAGTTAGCTGAAATAGCAGATCAATAGTATTTGTGTGTCATTCAAAATTCAAAAACCTAGAAAAGGACACATCAAATTCATGATAGGGTCATAAAATCTCAAAATTTATTAATCATAAAATTAAAAACATGATACGAGGATAAGGGAGAAAGGGGGAGAAAAAATCCAAAGAGGGGGCATAAATAGGGGGATATATAAGTAAATATTAGTGGTAGATGAAAAGATGACTCTCATGTCCACATAGCATAGCATATATAACCACAGTGGGAGAAAACATCACTGAAATGTATAAATATTAATAACAGATACCACAATCTTGAGTGGGAGCAAAAGCATAAATAAATAAAGTGCACAGTGCCTGAAAGATAATAATGCCCCTAACTGGATATTCAGAGGATCTGAATGTAACGGAGTATACTACAAGTGAGCATATGATATGTGGAGAAACCTGAGCCCAAAATACGATAAAGTTAGTAAGAAATACTGACCCCCTAGGCGCCACACCTCACATCCGACACGCGTTTTGCCAATGCTTTGTCAAAGATATGAGTCAAACATATAAGTATGTGTCTATATATATTTGACAAAGATATCTTGTAGTATACTCCGTTACATTCAGATCCTCTGAATATCCAGTTAGGGGCATTATTATCTTTCAGGCACTGTGCACTTTATTTATTTATGCTTTTGCTCCCACTCAAGATTGTGGTATCTGTTATTAATATTTATACATTTCAGTGATGTTTTCTCCCACTGTGGTTTTATATGCTATGTTATGTGGATATGAGAGTCATCTTTTCATCTACCATTGATATTTACTTATACAGTGGCATGTAAAAGTTTGGACACCCCTGGTCAAAATTACTGTTATTGTGAACAGTTAAGTAATTTGAAAATGAAATGATCTCTAAAAGGCCTGAAGTTAAAGATGACACATTTCCTATGTATTGTAGGCAAAAAAAATATGTATATTTCTATCTTTTACATTTTATAAATTACAAAAAGGAAAATGGTCCGAAGCAAAAGTTTGGGCACCCTGCATGGTTAGTACCTAGTAGCACCCCCTTTTGAAAGTATCACAGCTTGTAAACGCTTTTTGTAGTCAGCCAAGAGTTTCAATTTTTGTTTGAGGGATTTTCATCCATTCTTCCTTGGAAAATTCTTCCAGTTCTGTGAGATTACTGGGTCGCCTTGCATGCACTGCTATTTTGAGGTTGAGCCACAGATTTTCAGTGCTGTTTAGATCAGAGGACTGTGAGAGCCATTGTAAAACCTTCAGCTTGCGCCTTTTGAGGTAGTCTATTGTGGATTTTGACGTGTGTTTAGGATCATTATCCATTTGTAGAAGCCATCTTCTTTTAAACTTCAGCTTTTTACAGATGGTGTTATGTTTGCATCAAGAACTTGTGGAAATTTAATTGAATCTATGCTTCCCTCTACCCGTGAAATGTTCCCCGTGCCATTGGTTGCAACACAACCCAAAATAATTATTGATCCACCCCCATGCTTAATGGTTGGATAGATGTTCTTTCCTGAAATTCTGTGCCCTTTTTTCTCCACACATACCTTTGATCATTGTGGCCAAAGAGTTCTATTTTAATCTCATTGGTCCACAAGACTTGTTTCCAAAATGCATCAGGTTTGTTTCGATGTTCTTTTGCAAACTTCTGATGCTCAATTTTATTGTGAGGAAGCAGGAGAGGTTTTCTTCTGATAACTCTTCCATCAAGGCCATATTTGTGCAGGTGTCTCTGAACAGTAGAACAATGTACCACAACTCCAGAGTCTGTTAAATCTTTCTGAAGGTCTTTTGCAGTCAAGCGGAGGTTATGATTTGCCTCTCTAGTAATCCTACGAGCAGCTCTCACTGACATTTTTCCTGGTCTTCACGACCTTATCTTGACCTCCACTGTTCCTGTTAACTGCCATTTCTAAATTACATTTAGAACTGAGGAAAGGGCAACTTGAAAACGCTTTGCTATCTTCTTATAGCCTTCTCCTGCTTTGAGGTCCTCCACCATTTTCATTTTCAGAGTGCAAGCCAGCAGCTTAGAAGAACCTATGGCTTCTGTGGCTTCTGTTCTTTGGCACAAGGTTAGAGGAGGCTGGGTTTTTTGCATCACCTGGCCTTTCCTAACTGTAGCGCCGGCGTCCCTGCCCTCTGCTAGGCAGGGACGCTGTTCCCCTCACCCCTCTGCTCCGAGCCCGGCGTCCTCCTCCCGCTCTGCTGGCAGCGCGCGCTCCTTCCCGGCCACTGTGCTTAGGGCGCGCGCGCTCCCTCCCTCTTAAAGGGGCCGCGCGCGCCGTCCTAAGGAGTCCCCGGCCAATGGCCGGAGGACTTCACCATATATAAGGCACCTCCTCCAAAATGGAGGTGCCCGAGCAATGTTGTTGCACTGTTCACTACTCTGCTTCAGCCCTCAGGTCCCGTTGCCAGTTACCTGCCAGTTACCTGCCAGAAACCTGCCAGTTTGCTGTCTGTTTCCTGCCTGACATTCCTCCTACCTGCTTGCTAGCCTGAGGTCCGACGGTCTGCCTTCCTACCCCTGTCAGTCTGTCTATGGACCAGCTTGCCCGCTCACCTGGGAGCGCTCATCTGCTACCTGTCTGTTTGCCTACCTGGAGGCTCCGCCGTCACATGCTGTGACCACCTGCTTATCCAGAGACTCTCGCCTGCTCACCTGGGAGCACTCATCTGCATCTGCCTGTTAGCCTACCTGGAGGCTCCGCCGTCACATGCTGTGACCACCTGCTTTTCCAGAGACTCTCGCCTGCTCACCTGGGAGCACTCATCTGTCATCCGCCTGCTAGCCTACCTGGAGGCTCAGCCGTCACAGGTCGTACCTACCCTATACCCAGAGACTGTCCCGGTCACTTGCTGTGACCTCCTGCCCGTTCACCCAGAGACTGCCCCGGTCACTTGCTGTGACCTCCTGCCCGTTCACCCAGAGACTGCCCCGGTCACTTGCTGTGACCTCCTGCCCGTTTACCCAGAGACTGTCCCGGTCACTTGCCGTGACCACCTGCCCGTTTACCCAGAGACTGTCCCGGTCACCTGCTGTGACTACCTGCCTGTCTTCCCTGGTCACCACCCGCTTCCTTACAAGGACCGCCCCCTTGTATAGTAGCTCAGAGGTTCCGCCTCCCAGACCCGTTACAGTTTGCTCGGGCCATGGAACCCGGTGGTACCCAAGCTCCCTCGCTCTCGGACCTATGTCATGAACTGTCCCGTCAGAGGTCCCAACAGGAGTCCATCCTGGGTCACCTGCAGAATGTCAACGCACGCCTGGACACTCTGACTGCTCCACCAGCAACCACCGCTAGAGTCATGACTCGCAACCCGGCAGCGCCGCTGCCCACCAATACCATGGTATCCTGCTCCGGACCCCGGCTTTCTGCACCTCCTCGCTTCGGAGGCGACTCCGCTCAGGCTCGGGGCTTCATAAACCAGTGCACCCTGCACTTTGAACTCCTGTCCCACCAGTTTAATTCCGTCCGGGCCAAAGTAGCCTTCATCATGTCCCATCTAACGGGGGAGGCACTGGCTTGGCTGAATCCTCTATGGGAGAGAGGAGACCCCCTGGTGTCCGACTTGCCTGCCTTTCTCACGGCTTTCCGGAAAGTCTTCGACGAACCTGGACGGAAGACCTCATCCACATCGTCTCTGCTACGCCTCCGTCAGGGAAGTCTCACCGTGGGCCAATATGCCATACGGTTCCGTACCCTTGCCTCGGAGCTGGCCTGGGATAACGACGCTCTGGTATCTGTCTTCTGGGAGGGTCTGTCCGGCCGTATTAAAGATGAACTCGCCGGTCGGGACATTCCTACCACTCTCGATGATTTAATAACTCTTGCCACCCGGATTGACCTTTGGTTCCAGGAGCGTGCCAAAGAGGTCACCCGTGAGAGGAGGTTTCCACGTCTAGCTCCTTCCTTCCAGAAACCCGTCACTCCCTCCGTGTCTCCCCAGGAACACCCTCCTGAGCCTATGCAGGTCGACCAGACCAAGATGGTCAAAACCCGTCAGGACTTACGCCGTGCCGAGGGGAGCTGCTTCTACTGTGGCAGTAAGGAGCACCAGATCCGTACCTGCCCGGAGAGGTCGGGAAACGCCTGTGTCTAGGTTCGCTCAGAGAGGTCGACCTAGACCAGAATAAATCCTCTCCATCTCTGCTGCTGTCAGTCTCAATCGTCTGCGGGGAGAACCGTTATTTCGAACTAGCCCAACTTGACTCTGGAGCAGCCGGGAATCTTATTTCACAGTCCCTGGTAGAGAAATACTGCATCCCCACCAAACCTCTGGCTGTACCCTTGTCTGTTGCTGCCGTGGATGGGGGCCTCTTACCACGTCCCATCCAACTCATCACCGAATCCATTACTCTACAGGTGGGAATGCTGCATTCTGAGAGTATCTCCTTTCATGTTCTGCCTGGACTCTCTCACGCCCTCTTGCTAGGCCTACCTTGGCTCCAGAGACATGCACCCGTGCTTGACTGGCAGACCGGAGAAGTCCTTCGCTGGGGGCAGGACTGTCATAAGTCTTGTCTGGTTCCCGTTCATCCCGTCCGTCCTTCTCCTACCCCAGCTAATCTACCTGGACTTTCGATTCCTTATTGGTTATATGCTGATGTCTTTAATAAAAAGGAGGCAGAGACGCTACCCCCTCATAGACCATACGACTGCCCTATCGACCTGTTACCCGGTACTACTCCTCCCCGTGGGCGTATTTACCCATTGTCCGCTGCTGAGACCCGGTCTATGTCCGAGTATATTGAGGAGAATTTGGCCCGGGGATTTATCCGGAAATCTACCTCCCCGGCGGGAGCAGGCTTCTTCTTTGTTAAAAAGAAGGATGGCTCTCTCCGTCCCTGCATAGACTATAGAGGCCTAAACCAGATCACGGTGAAGAATAAGTACCCCCTTCCGCTCATTTCGGAATTATTTGATCGTCTGAGGGGGGCTAGAATCTTCACCAAACTGGACCTTCGTGGGGCATACAACCTGGTCCGTATCCGTCAGGGGGATGAATGGAAGACGGCATTCAACACCCGGGACGGCCACTACGAATATCTGGTAATGCCCTTCGGTCTCTGTAACGCTCCCGCCGTCTTTCAAGAGTTGGTCAATGACATCTTCCGGGACCTTCTCTACTCCTGCGTGGTGGTGTACCTGGACGACATCTTGGTCTTCTCTCCGGATCTCCAGACTCACCGGAGGGATGTTCGTCAGGTCCTGCTCAGGCTCAGACAGAACCACCTCTTCGCTAAATATGAGAAGTGCCTCTTTGAGCAGACCTCGCTTCCGTTTTTGGGCTACATAATTTCTCAGACCGGCCTACGAATGGATCCTGAGAAACTGTCTGCCATCGAGAAGTGGCCTCGACCGGAGGGGTTGAAGGCCATTCAGCGGTTCCTGGGCTTCGCCAACTACTACCGCCTCTTCATACCGCACTTCTCTTCCCGGACTGCCCCAATTTCCGCGCTCACCCGTAAGGGTACTAATCCCAGAGAGTGGCCGCCCGAAGCAGAGGAGGCCTTTCTTTCCTTAAAACAGGCCTTCTCTTCCGCCCCGGTGCTGCATCGCCCTGATGGCAACAAGCAGTTCTTCCTGGGGGTTGACGCCTCCTCCTCTGGAGCCGGAGCGGTACTTACCCAAAAATCGTCCTCCGGGAGAATGGTAACTTGTGGCTTCTTCTCCAAACTCTTCTCCTCTTCTGAGCGCAACTATTCCATAGGAGATCGAGAGTTATTGGCCATCAAGCTGGCATTGGAGGAGTGGCGTTACCTGCTCGAAGGGGCTCTTCACCCGGTAATAATTTACACTGACCACAAGAACTTGGCTTACCTCCAGCATGCCCAGAGACTTAACCCGCGCCAAGCCCGGTGGTCCTTGTTTTTTGCTCGCTTTGATTTTGTTCTTCATTTTCGCCCGGCTGACAAAAACATCAAGGCGGACGCCTTATCCCGATCCTTTATGGTGTCTGATCTCGAGGAAGAACCGAAACACATCATCGATCCCGCCAGAGTAATGCAGGTGGCTCCCGTGAGTCTAAATCGTCTCCCTCCCGGTAAGACGTTCGTATCAGTACCTGATCGGGAGAAGATCCTACACTGGGGTCACTCGTCTAAACTAGCTGGCCCTGCCGGTCAGAAAAAGACCCTCCAGCTTATTACCCGGCACTACTGGTGGCCTACCCTGCACAAGGACGTAATAGACTTTGTTTCTGCCTGTGTGTCCTGCGCCCGCAACAAGGTTCCGAGACATCTGCCAGCCGGTCGCCTCCTTCCGCTCCCAGTACCTGCTGCCCCCTGGCAGCATATAGCAATGGACTTTATAACTGATCTCCCCGTCTCTGCCGGTTGTACGGTCATTTGGGTGGTCGCTGACCGCTTTTCCAAGATGGCTCATTTCGTTCCCCTGCCAGGCCTCCCGTCTGCACCCGAGCTGGCTAAAGACTTTATCCGCCACATCTTCCATCTTCATGGACTGCCCCTCCACATAGTGTCGGATCGTGGGGTACAGTTCACCTCACGCTTCTGGAGAGCCACTTGTAAACTGCTAGATGTCACCCTGGACTTCTCCTCCGCTTACCACCCACAGTCTAATGGTCAAGTGGAGCGGATCAATCAGAACCTGACCAGTTACCTCCGGCACTTCGTTAATGCCCACCATTCAGACTGGGTGGATCTCCTGCCATGGGCCGAATTTTCTTACAACAATCACGAGAGCGAATCTTCCTCCAAATCCCCGTTTTTTGTTGTCTTCGGTCAGCATCCTCGGATCCCATTTCCCGTCTCCACCTCGGTGGACAATCCGGCTGCGGAATCTCTTGTTAACAAATTTTCCTCCATATGGGAGAGCACCCGTTCCGCACTACTTCTGTCATCCGAGCGTATGAAAAGACATGCTGACAAAAAACGTCTGGATCCTCCTCAATTCCGTCCAGGGGATAAGGTCTGGCTCTTGTCCAAATATGTCCGGCTCAAGATTCCTTCCTATAAGTTAGGGCCTCGGTTCATCGGTCCTCTGGAGGTCATCAGCCAGATCAACCCGGTGGCCTATAAATTGAAACTCCCGGCCAACTTGCGGATCCCTAACTCCTTCCATGTATCTCTCCTCAAACCTGTGGTACTTAACTCTTTTTCCAAGTCTACAGGTACGCCTCCTGCTCCGGTTTCCGCTGAAAACGAATTTGAGGTAGAGAACATTCTGGCCACCAAAAGGGTAAGAGGGAAGACCTTTTTTCTGGTAGATTGGAAGGGGTTTGGTCCTGAAGAGAGAACGTGGGAGCCCCGGGAGAACATCCATGCCCCTCTCATCCTAGCTAAATTTCTCTCTGGCCTAAAAAAGGGGGGGCCTAAAGGGGGGGGTACTGTAGCGCCGGCGTCCCTGCCCTCTGCTAGGCAGGGACGCTGTTCCCCTCACCCCTCTGCTCCGAGCCCGGCGTCCTCCTCCCGCTCTGCTGGCAGCGCGCGCTCCTTCCCGGCCACTGTGCTTAGGGCGCGCGCGCGCGCGCTCCCTCCCTCTTAAAGGGGCCGCGCGCGCCGTCCTGAGGAGTCCCCGGCCAATGGCCGGAGGACTTCACCATATATAAGGCACCTCCTCCAAAATGGAGGTGCCCGAGCAATGTTGTTGCACTGTTCACTACTCTGCTTCAGCCCTCAGGTCCTGTTGCCAGTTACCTGCCAGTTACCTGCCAGAAACCTGCCAGTTTGCTGTCTGTTTCCTGCCTGACATTCCTCCTACGTGCTTGCTAGCCTGAGGTCCGACGGTCTGCCTTCCTACCCCTGTCAGTCTGTCTATGGACCAGCTTGCCCGCTCACCTGGGAGCGCTCATCTGCTACCTGTCTGTTTGCCTACCTGGAGGCTCCGCCGTCACATGCTGTGACCACCTGCTTATCCAGAGACTCTCGCCTGCTCACCTGGGAGCACTCATCTGCATCCGCCTGTTAGCCTACCTGGAGGCTCCGCCGTCACATGCTGTGACCACCTGCTTATCCAGAGACTCTCGCCTGCTCACCTGGGAGCACTCATCTGCATCCGCCTGTTAGCCTACCTGGAGGCTCCGCCGTCACATGCTGTGACCACCTGCTTTTCCAGAGACTCTCGCCTGCTCAACTGGGAGCACTCATCTGTCATCCGCCTGCTAGCCTACCTGGAGGCTCAGCCGTCACAGGTCGTACCTACCCTATATCCAGAGACTGTCCCGGTCACTTGCTGTGACCTCCTGCCCGTTCACCCAGAGACTGTCCCGGTCACTTGCTGTGACCTCCTGCCCGTTCACCCAGAGACTGTCCCGGTCACTTGCTGTGACCTCCTGCCCGTTCACCCAGAGACTGCCCCTGTCACTTGCTGTGACCTCCTGCCCGTTTACCCAGAGACTGTCCCGGTCACTTGCCGTGACCACCTGCCCGTTTACCCAGAGACTGTCCCGGTCACCTGCTGTGACTACCTGCCCGTCTTCCCTGGTCACCACCCGCTTCCTTACAAGGACCGCCCCCTTGTATAGTAGCTCAGAGGTTCCGCCTCCCAGACCCGTTACACTAACGATGATATTGATGGTGATGAAGTCATAACCCTAAAAGGCTAATTAAGGTCTGGAACCTTGGTCAAAGTTATCTGAGCATATAAATCTGCAAGGGTGCCCAAACTTTTGTATTGGCCGATTTACCTTTTTGTAATTTATAAAATGTAAAAAATGACAATATAAATATATTTTTGCCTAAAATACAAAGGAAATGTGTCATATTTAATTTTAGGCCTTTTAGAGATCAATTAATCTAAAACTTGCTTAACTGTTCACAATAACAGTAATTTTGACCAGGGGTGCCCAAACTTTTACATGCCACTGTATATCCCCCTATGTATGCCCCCTCTTTGGATTTTTTCTCCCCCTTTCTCCCTTATCCTCGTATCATGTTTTTAATTTCATGATCTAATAAATTTTGAGATTTTATGACCCCATCATGAATTTGATGTGTCCTTTTCTAGGTTTTTGAATTATTAAGTAAAGAAGATTTTAACACACTTGGAGAGTGCCACTAAAATCTTTTTTTCTGATATGTACATATTTCTACACAAGTGACATGTTTTTACACCAGTTTTCCTATACATGTAGGCACACATACTTCTACATACTCAGGCATGCTTTTGACGCGCCCCTGGGCCTGTGTCGCGCTGCGTTGCGCACGCGGGAGCTTACCCGGAGCCGGATCTGTTTAGGGTTGTAGTCTCGTGGCGGTGACCCGGTCCGGGCCCAGGGAGTCAAACTGGACGGCAGTCTGTTAGCGGTAGAAAATGGTTGATGACTACGCCACCCGTTGAATGCAGCCAGGGGGCTGCTGCTGCAGGGCAGACCGCTGAGGCCGGTGGAAGGATGGTGCAGCGTGATAGTATAACCCCCAACGGGAGGGGTATGGCCTCAGGGCAGCCGACGTGGATGATGGGGGTAGCAGGAACCACTCAGAGACGGTATGGTAGCGTTCAGGGTCTTTACTGGTAACAACGATAGACCCTCCCGGAGTACTTGCTAGCGAACGGGGCCTGGTCAGTCCTTGAGCAGATGGGATCTCCCCTGGCCAGGCGTAGTTGTAGGCCTCCCAAGCTGACTGTACTCTTCTGGCTACCTTGCTAGAAGCTGATGTAAGTAGCCCACGTCCCTGAGTGTACCGTGTGGTGCTCACCCGTATGGCCGGTGACTCGGGGCCTTCTAATGGCTTCCGCTCCACGATGGCGGTGCTGGTCCCACGCGTGTGACCGGGCCTTCGGGCTTCTGGGCCAGGGGACCTGAAATCCCCTGCCTGACGGATTCTGCTGCTGGGTAGAAGTTAGTCCCCACAGCCTCGGACTCCGGGTCCGGTAAAGAATCTTCTTAGTCAGGGCGAGCTCTTTAGCTGCCAGCCCCTGACTCCTTGTGACTCTGCTGCTTCCTATGCTGCTCTTGTCTCTACTCTTCCTGGACTCCCCAACCCTGCCTCAGCCCCGGGTTTATACAGGGGAAGTTCTTCCCCTCCCAAGGCTGGGCAGGAGGTGTGGCATGCACAGGATCCCTGACCAAAGGACCTCCCACCTGCTCTCAGACGTAATATCTCTATCACTGTGACAACCAGACCCCTGGGGTGTCACACTCCCCCCTAGTGAAATTTAGTACTCCGGGACTAAACACTTTTTAGAAAAATATAACAAGGTATATCAAAGAACAATAAAATACAATAAGGAAACACAATAAGATGGTCACGGATGTCCGCAACCGGGTGCAGTCTTTGAAGAAAAGCAAAGGTGTCCATTTCACCAACACAGGGAGACGTAACCAGGTAGGGGTCTGTCCTACCCCGAGTCCTTAACAGTCTCTAGTCCATCCTGGGTTACGCTCCAACTATATACAAAGGATTCCCGGTAAATCCACCGAAGACTCCTAAAAACAACTAGAAACACAAAATTACACACAAGCAACAATAAACAGGTAAACATTGTAAAACAACTTAAACATTTAGATCCTCCAACGTGCGGGTAACTGGCCTCTAGTGGCCCTAGTGGACCTACGGAGCTGACTGTCTGGCCCTGAACTACAGGGTGTAGGAGCTGTCAAGGGTAAACTGGGCAGCTGTCTACCGGCTCTTTGTCTCACTAGGGGTACGGCAGGCTCACTATAAGCAGAGGGTGGATTTTCCTGTTCCGCTTGGGTGGAGTCTTCTGCCTCCTGGACCGGCTGCTCTTCCAGCTCTACCCGTTGCTCCGTAGGTTCTTGGGATGATGGTTGGAGGAAGGTGAGTACGGGTACCACAACTGCACCATTGACTTGAGTCCAAGACCGAGGGAAGTCCCCGAGCACGGTACTAACCATATCTTCCCTTTCTTCCACGGGTCGATGGTCTTCCTGTTCCTCCTCAGGGTTCCTCAGTTGTTCGGGGCACTTCTTCAGGTGGTCCCGGGATACAATGGCTGTGGTTTCCCCTCCGTCTTTACTGATGGTACAGACCTTCGGGTTCTCGTGGCTTGAGGGCAGTACGGTGTACGGGTCCTTCTCCCACTGGTCGTCCAACTTGTGGAGCCGTCTCTTCCTCTTCAAGACCTGCTCTCCGGGTACCAGGGGAACAGCGGGAGCATACTGGTTGTAAGTCTTCTCTTGTCTTTCCCTAGCCTGACAGAGACTTCGCTCCACGCTCTCCTGTACTTTCCGGTACTGCTGCTGCCTCTCTGTGTCCCAGTCCGTTTCTGGTGAAGTGTCCTCGGGCGTCAGGACTCCCATTTCCAGGTCAACAGGTAACTTACCAGGTCTTGCCCTCATTAGGTAAGCCGGGGTACAGTTGGTGGAACCTACCGGGATGTGGTTGTATAGGTCCACCAGATCGGGCAACTTCTCAGGCCACAGACTGCGTTCTTCCAGGGGCAACGTTTTTAGAAGATCCATTACCACCTGGTTCATTTTCTCACAAAGTCCATTAGTTTGCGGATGGTAGGGTGTCGTCCTTATCTTCCGGCAGCCATACAGATTGCAGAATTCCTGGAAGACCTCCGCTTCAAAGGCAGGTCCCTGGTCCGTCAGCACTTGGTCCGGGTACCCGTGTGGACGGCAAAAGTGCTGCTGGAAGGCTCTAGCTGCTGTTCGAGCCGTTAAGTCCTTGACGGGGACGACAACCAGAAACCGGGAGTAATGATCCACGATGGTTAACGCGTAGACGTAGCCACTTCTGCTGGGGGTCAGTTTTACATGATCCAAGGCTACCAGTTCCAACGGTTGCCGGGTGACGATGGACTGCAGGGGAGTCTTCTGGCTGGCCCGGTCCTTCCTTCTCAGATTGCACGGGCCACAGTCTCTGCACCACTTCTCGATGGTTCCCCTCATGCCTACCCAGTGGAACCGCTCGCGCAGCAGGAACTCCAGCTTTTTCCACCCGAAGTGTCCAGCTCCGTCGTGGTATGCCTCCATCACCATGGCTGCGTCTCTTCGTGGCACCACTACTTGCCAGAGTAGTTCATGCGTCCTGGAGTTAACCATTCTGCGGCACAACTTCCCCTTGTAAAGGAACAGTCGACTCTTCTCTGCCCATAGTTGTTTGGCTTCCTCTGGAGCGTCTGATTCCAGGCTAGCCTCCGGGCGAGTCAGCATCTCCTTCACCAGTCGGACGGCAGGGTCGCTGTCTTGCGTTTCCGCCCAGTTGTAGTGAGGTAAGGGGTTCAACGTAGCAGCCTGCTTACTCCTTACCCGGTGGGAATACTGGATAGTCCCATGACGGTGGAACGCAGGGAGTTCAACTTCTTCCAGTCCCTCCGGATCTTCTCCTCCGTCCGGCAGGTTGGGCATCCTGGACAGGGCGTCCGCGTTGGTATTGGAGCGCCCTGCCCGGTATTTAATTGTGAACTCGTAGTTGGACAGACGGGCCATCCACCTCTGCTCCAGGGCACCGAGTCTTGCCGTGTCCAGGTGTGTCAGCGGGTTGTTATCCGTGTATACGGTGAACCGGGAAGAAGCGAGGTAATGCCTAAAGCGCTCGGTGACTGCCCATACCACGGCCAGGAACTCTAGCTTAAATGAGCTGTAATTTTCGGGGTTCCTTTCGGTGGGTCGCAGTTTTCGGCTGGCATAGGAGATTACTCGTTCTCTCCCCTGCTGAATCTGGGACAGTACGGCTCCTAGCCCGATGTTACTGGCGTCGGTGTAGAGGATGAAGGGCCCATTGGAAGGGCGGCTTCTGGTTCTTGGCCTTCCGGGACTGGCCTATCAGGAGGTCCTGCATAGGTGCTGCCTTTTTGGTGAAACCGGGAATAAACCTTCGGTAGTAGCCTACCAACCCTAGGAACTGCCGCACTTCTTTTACGCTGGAGGGGCTTGGCCATCCCTTAATTGCGGTGATCTTATCGGGGTCGGGAGCCACTCCGTCAGCGCTCACCACGTGTCCCAGGTATTGCACCTTTGGTTTCAGGAGGTGACACTTGGAGGGTTTCACCTTTAGGCCGTAACTCGCCAGAGCTTCGAACACCTCCGCCAGGTGTTTCAGGTGGTCCTCATAAGTTTTGGAGTATACGATGACATCGTCCAGGTACAACAGGACCGTCTCGAAGTTTCTGTGGCCCAGACAGCACTCCATTAATCGTTGGAAGGTTCCTGGGGCGTTGCAGAGTCCGAACGGCATGCAGGTGAACTCGCTAAGTCCCATCGGGGTGGTGAATGCGGTCTTCTCCCGGTCCGCCTCTGCTACAGGAACCTGCCAGTACCCGCTAGTGAGATCCAAGGTAGAGAAGAAGTTAGCAGATCTTAAAGCAGCCAATGACTCCTCTATCCTTGGTAAGGGGTACGCATCCTTGTGTGTGATACGGTTGATTTTCCGGTAATCTACACACATCCTCATGGTGTTGTCTTTCTTTTTGACTAAAACTAGTGGGGCTGCCCAGGGGCTACAGCTATCCCGGATTACCCCAGCCTCCTTCATGTCTCTAAGCATCCCCTTGGCGTGTTGGTAATGTGCAGGGGGTACGGGTCGATACCTCTCCTTTATGGGAGGATGATCTCCCGTGGGGATGCGGTGTTCTACCCCCTTGACTCGCCCGAAGTCTAACGGGTGTTTACTAAACACTCTCTCATACTCTTGAACCACCCGATAGACTCCTTGTTTCTGGTGTGAGGGAGTGGAGTCAGTACCCAGATGTAGTTGCTGACACCAGTCCTCCATGTCTTTCTTAGAGCCGTTACCTTCCTCCGGGTGAGATGGAGGCAAGGGTTCCACAGATTGTATAGAATTTTGATTAGTGGTATATAATTTGGCTAGCGTGGCATACCGGGGCAGGTACACTTCCCTCTCCCCGATATTTATTATGCGAACGGGCACCCTCCCATGGCGTACATTGACCACCCCCCGTGCTGTCAAAATGGTGGGCCTACTGTCTGAGTAAACTGGTTCTACCATTGCCTGGTAATCTCTACCTCTCAGACCAATAGCTGCCCGGCACCAAATCATCATTTCACTTTTTGGGGGCATGGCAATAGGAAAAGGGTCACACATTCTTACGCTACCAATCTCACCGCCGGAGAGTTCCACTTGTTGCCGTTGCATCAGTGCCCGGATCTCTTTCTGGAGCACCCGCTGCTCGCCGGAGCTGGCATTCTTGGCAACCTGCTGTAAAAGGAAAATCACCTCTGCAAGACAATTTTCAATTACATTAGTTCCTAGAGTTATTTTTGGGTGACTCTCATGTTTGTCAATATCTACAATGATCAGTCCCTGTGCGGCCAGTTCGACTCTACCAATTTTGATGGTCACCTCTTTAAATCCGATCTGTGGCACGGGCTGACCATTGCTGGCGATGATACTCAAGTCGTCGTCAGGGTAGCGGGTAATATCCGAGTCATTCCAGTACTGCTTGAAGAGCACGTACGGGATGGTGGTGACCTGTGACCCGGTGTCCAGTAGGGCACTCATGGGAATGCCATCCAGTACCACAGGCAAGACTGGACGTCCTCCCACATATCTGTCGCGCCAGTTCGATGGGCCTGGTGATCTTTTTCCTGGGGGTTGGCCCTCTACCCCAGGTTGTGCCCGTTTAAAGAACAGTACCTTTCCATATGTCCGGGTTGATTGCAGCGGCGGCAGATGGGTCGTCCGTCCTCGCTGTATCGGTCACTGGGTCTTCCTCTGGCCGGTGGGGTCCTCCTTGGTCGACGCCACGGGATGTCCTCCGGTCCGGATGCCAGCTGGATCTTCCCTGGGGTGGAAACCTGTAAAGACTGCACAGTTCGGGTTAGCGCAGCAACGCTCTTAGCTAGCTCTTGGACCTGATGGTGTAGGTCTGGAGCCGGGTCATTGTCCAAAGCCTGCGCATCAGCTCCCACAGGCCCTGCTGACAAGGGCGCCGCCTCCTGGTAGTAAGTGGTAGTGGGGCGTCTGTGGGTCACAACGCCACCTGGTGCCGGTTCTCGGAGCACCCGGATGGCTCTGTCCTTGAACTGTGCAAAGTCCAGATGGGGATCCTGTAAGGCCATTGCCCGCAACTGGGTTCGGTGGGCATTGCAATATAAACCCTCTATAAATTGTTCAGTCAACAGCCTGTCCTCGTTTCCCACCCCATCAGGGTCGGTCTGCTTTATGGCCCTCAGGGCCTCTTGTAGGTTTAGTGCATAGTCCCTTATACTCTCATGCGCTCGCTGCTTGCACCCGTAGAATCTAAGCTTAATCTCGGCTGAGGTGCGGGTATCAAAGGTGTCCTTCAGCCGGGTTAGTATCCCTGCGACAGTCTTCCTCCCAGGTGGCCAGGATTTTACTTCCCTTTTGGCTGCCCCGGTTAGTTGGGCCACCAGGATGCTCACTTTTTGCTCTTCTGTGAGGGGGTACACCTGGAAGAGGCTATCCAGCTTTTCTCTAAAGTCATGCAGGGTATGTGACTCCCCTGAGTACTGGGGTAGCCAAGCTGCTCCCGGGATATAGGGCATGGTGAAGGGCATAACTGCAGCAGCGGTAGCGCTGGCGGGGGTTGGGGCAGTGAAGCTCTCCTCCGTATCCGACATCTTCCTCCCCCCTAGTGGACCGTGGCCTACCTTGCGATGATCCTCTTCCGTAGGCCGCGGCTCCGCAGTGGATCGTCAGGGTTGAGGACCTTCCGTCGCGCTCCTGTGACGTCGGCGTCTGCTGGGCTCCTTCCAGGACCTTACGCAACGTCCGGACGTGAGGCGGGGCTTCAGTTCTCGCGCGCTTTCGGAGTCCACGCCCCTCTTCTTCCCGCGCGGCGTCCTCAAGATGGCGTCCAATGGCGGGAAAACACCACGGATGGCGGGAAGAAGGTCGAAGATGGCGCCGGATGGCGGGAAAACTTCGCGGATGGCGGGAAGAAGGTAGAAGATGGCGCCGGATGGCGGGAAACCTCCACGGATAGCGGGAATCTTCACCACTGGTAAGTTTGAACAGTCTTTGCTTTTCAGGCACGCAGTACCCGGTGGTTGCGGGCACGAAATCCTGCCGACTACGCCAAAGTTGACGCGCCCCTGGGCCTGTGTCGCGCTGCGTTGCGCACGCGGGAGCTTACCCGGAGCCGGATCTGTTTAGGGTTGTAGTCTCGTGGCGGTGACCCGGTCCGGGCCCAGGGAGTCAAACTGGACGGCAGTCTGTTAGCGGTAGAAAATGGTTGATGACTACGCCACCCGTTGAATGCAGCCAGGGGGCTGCTGCTGCAGGGCAGACCGCTGAGGCCGGTGGAAGGATGGTGCAGCGTGATAGTATAACCCCCAACGGGAGGGGTATGGCCTCAGGGCAGCCGACGTGGATGATGGGGGTAGCAGGAACCACTCAGAGACGGTATGGTAGCGTTCAGGGTCTTTACTGGTAACAACGATAGACCCTCCCGGAGTACTTGCTAGCGAACGGGGCCTGGTCAGTCCTTGAGCAGATGGGATCTCCCCTGGCCAGGCGTAGTTGTAGGCCTCCCAAGCTGACTGTACTCTTCTGGCTACCTTGCTAGAAGCTGATGTAAGTAGCCCACGTCCCTGAGTGTACCGTGTGGTGCTCACCCGTATGGCCGGTGACTCGGGGCCTTCTAATGGCTTCCGCTCCACGATGGCGGTGCTGGTCCCACGCGTGTGACCGGGCCTTCGGGCTTCTGGGCCAGGGGACCTGAAATCCCCTGCCTGACGGATTCTGCTGCTGGGTAGAAGTTAGTCCCCACAGCCTCGGACTCCGGGTCCGGTAAAGAATCTTCTTAGTCAGGGTGAGCTCTTTAGCTGCCAGCCCCTGACTCCTTGTGACTCTGCTGCTTCCTATGCTGCTCTTGTCTCTACTCTTCCTGGACTCCCCAACCCTGCCTCAGCCCCGGGTTTATACAGGGGAAGTTCTTCCCCTCCCAAGGCTGGGCAGGAGGTGTGGCATGCACAGGATCCCTGACCAAAGGACCTCCCACCTGCTCTCAGACGTAATATCTCTATCACTGTGACAACCAGACCCCTGGGGTGTCACACTTTCATACACTTATACAATTATAGGCATGCTTTTAAACATATTCTTACATATGCATGAACACAGTCACACACATATTTCTACACATATAAGCTCACCTACACTACTGCACATCACACTACACACACATATATTTAGGGTGTTTGTTTTTCTTACCTGCTTCATATGCTGATCTTCTGGCAGGTGTTTTTGAGATGTGTGGTCCAGAAAAACTTTCATTTAGGGGCTTTCTGGTGATGAGTCAGTCTTCTTACTCTTTTCCTAGCAGGGCTCTACACAGAAGGCAAAGTCTGTCTAACCAGGAGTGCTGAATGGAGCAGCACCTGTCAATCAAAATCTACTAACCGTTCTCCAATTCAGCTAGTCTTCCTATGCACGCTACCTATAATATGCCTGCTGCTCATGATCATGTGTCACACAGACATAGGAGAGCAGGAATCCCTAATTTCTCTGTGTACTCTGTTTGGGAGACATTGAGCCTGCGAAGAGGAAACTGGTTAAAGTGAAGTGCACAAGACACATAATGGCTCAAGATAGAGTTGTTCCTCATACACACACAGACAGCTTCTTCTGAAAAGTCACATTAGCACTGGTATGAAAATACACATGAAACCATTGAAGGTTAGTATGTTTTTGTTTGTGAATTGTAAGTAAAAGTTATGTTTTATCTTCAACTTGTTTTTCATGGAATTTGGTTATTCCAGAGTTTATGTTCTGTGATTTTTCTAACAGAAAAATGACATTATTTTACTATGCTTTAAAGGAAAACTGTCATATCCAAAAACACTATTTACCTGCAGATTTAGGGTTAATTTGCTTGTAAAAGGCATTAAAAATATTGTCTGTCTGGCTGCCATAATGGAAGAGCAGCTGCAGGGAGAAAATTAAGTTATATCCTCCCTGTAGCCACTTGCTTCCAGTCATAAGAGCTGTGCAGGGAGTGGTTACAGTCACCTCTCAATACACAGTGAGTGCGCTGTGATCACTTTCCAGTAGTTTCATTGACAGCCTTCTGTGCAGAATGTGTGCAAAGCAAGCTGTCAATCAAAGTGCCTGGGAGTAATTATTGCACGCTAATTGTATAGTGAGTGGTGACTGTGACCCCCTGCACCCTGCACCTCCCCTCTCACTGAATGTGAGCAGTTACACCACTTTGGATGTATGTGATTTATCCGAATGCGGGGAGAGTGAAGGGTCTGTTGATTGGCCACAGGGATCGCGTGGCATAACAATGGTGCATGGTCTCCGGGAGAGACAGTACCAACACCGCTGGAATGGCGCCAGCACCAGAGGGGAGTATAGATGTTCTTATTTTACTGGGGGCAAACCTATTTATTGAGAAGGGGTTGTCCGAGTAGTGAACGATCCCTTTAAGAATCTAGCTTTACACATGGAGGGTCCCTTTAAATATGAAATCAGTTGTTTAACCTTGTAAACAGTATTCCTTATTGTGTATATGAAGTTGAAAATCTTCATCTACAAAATCGCTGCAGTCATCTAGAAAATCCTGCCTGGAACTGTTCTTCAAACGAAAGATAAATCACTGTTTTCAGTTCGTATTAGGTTTAGATAGAGCCTGCATAAACCACGCCAGGAGACAATAGGTTATCGAAATATTGCCATGAGGTGTCATATTGATGAGATTCTATATTTATACATCTACTCATTTCCATAAAATGTGAATACTATAACAAGATCCTGTGACCTTATCCCGAGGGACACAAATCAATAACATACTGAAAAGCAAGAGATGCTTGATGGAAACTGCAAGACGGAGCACTAAGTGAAATGACGTTAGTCTTTTCTGGCCTGCAAGAAAGGCGACCAATTCATCCATTTAGAAATCAATGCCGATTTCTATTAAACATACAATGGGATCTCCTCTTTTTTTATGGACATGTACCGTATTTTGTAGACATTTTAGTCTGATCTTCTGTCTCTGCTTCTGACATGCTACAAGCTGTTTTTTTTTATTCCTTGGTTCAGAGTGCGTCTAGTCTGTAATGAGATTCCTCTCGAATACAATATCTTAAAACTCTGCCATCAAATGATATTCCTTTTGTTTGTGGTAGCGTCCCTGCATATAACAATACTGACAGTGGCAGACTGTGTAGGGGTATGCTTTAAGGCTCATACAGAAGACTGATTTTTTCGCACGAGTGCTATCCGTCATTTTCTGTGATGGCCTATACGACCATTCATATGTCCGAGTTTTTCCTCGGACCAAGAGGTCCATGGAAAATTGTGGAGACGTCCCATTGTTGATCCGAGTGCCAGATCAAATTCGGCAATTCAAGTCAATAGGTCCGTGAAAATATTACACCGCACTTGGATGACATCATGGACTGCCAGAATGTAGAAGGTGTATAATTTTTTTTACATTTTTTTTAAATTTCTCCACGTATGAGAAAATCGGTTGACACTCGTAGCACACTTTGATCAAACTCTATAATTATACATCTCCAGGAGGAGTAACACAGGAACGGGACATTGCAACGTTCTTAAGAAAAGATGCAGATTATAAACAAACTTGTTGATCCCAGTTCCTATCTTTTTTTTTAATTATTATTTTGTCCCTTACAGGCGCTGCATATCAGAAGCGGTACGAGACCTGATACCCACACCAATCACCAAAAAAACTACTCTGAATCGCGCTGCTTAGCAGGCGAAGGTGCTGAGTAGAGATGAGCGAACCTTTTGATGTTCGGATTAACTAAACCCGAACATCAAAAAAAGGTTCGTGTTCGGGCACCAAAGCCCAAACACAAACCCGAACAGGGCCCCGAACATCCCTGGTTTCCCACGCTGTCATTTACATGACAGCAGGAGAAACAGGGGCTGTGATCGGCGGTAACATCGTTACCGTGGGTCACAGTGCTGCGGGATCACACTGTCATTATTATTTTTTATTTATTACAGGAGACGAGGGCATCGGGGATTAGGTGCTAAGGTGAGTATGTGGTGTTTTTTATTTTTTACAGGGGACGAGGGCATCAGGGACAAGGTGTAGGTGAGTATAATGTGTTTATTATTTTAATTTACATAATTATTTATTAATTTTAACTTTTTTTTTACTTTCACTGTGCAAGTGCCGGCGGAAGCTCCCATCCAGCGGCTCCTATTCTCGCTATGTACAATGACAACAGGCGCCGGCTGATGAGGGTAGTATTCCCATCAGTCAGCACCTATGACCCGCCGTAAGCTTTTTACCACGGGTCACTGTCACAACTGCGGGATCATGCTGACAACTGACAGTGTGATCCCGCAGCGCAGTGACACGTGGTAACGAAGTTACCACTGATCACAGCCCCTGTTTCCCGTGCTGTCACGCAAATTACAGGGTGGGAAACCAGGGGTGTTCATGTTCGGGCCGACTTTTGACGATTTTTGCGCAAAAGGCTCGGGAGCCCGAACACGAATCCGAATGAGCAACATTCGTGCCGAATTTGAAAAAATAACGTTTACCAAACATGTTTGCGCATCTCTATTTGTTATCACTCAATATCTTAGCTAAATCTGAAATTCCCTTCCTTTCCCACAATTTATAGTCAAAATGTGGAATATTATAAATATAGAAATAGGGATTGGTATTAAGTTGGACTTAGTGTTTTTTTATAGAGTTTTCTATGCTAATAATATAGAATTATTAATAGGGAGAGATGTAAGATTTGATGATCCAATAAGTGTGACAAAATGAGTATATGTATAGCTATATTCTTACAGAATGAGTTCTCCAACTTCTTCCAACTTGGTTTATTCAAAAATTTTGAAAATAAATTTTTGCTCTGTATAATAATGTTGGATAAATGATATGCGTCTAGGTTTGGTACACCTATACCACATTTTAATTTTTGCTTAAAGAGAATATGGTTAGCAATACTTGGAGATTTGGAACTCCAAATATGTTTGGATAGTTGTTTTTATGATTTTTTTAACCAAATTCCTGGAATAAGTATAGGAATCGAATGAAAGATATACAGGAATTTTGGTAGAAGAGACATTTTGTAGAGAATGATCTTCCCTAACTTATTTTTTCTATTTTGGATATGTAATTTTGTAGCTCTTTCAAGATATTATATTAGATTAGATATTAGTTTTCATCTATTATTTTGATTCCGGGATTTGTTAATTTTATACCTAGATGTGACATATGTTCTTCCCATGAAAAAGAGGATTTATTTTTGATAATAATGGATAATTCCGTATCTATATGGTAACCTGAGATTTTTGATTTACTACTGTTAATTTTATAATATGATATTTTGGAGAATTTCTCTATTATTTTACATATTTCACGGATGGAGTTAAGTGGGTCAGTCAAAGTTAAAATTATGTCATCGGCATAGAGACCTGTGAAGACCTGGAATCTTCCGTGGGCATAACACTACTCAGACAACACAGGGTGAGGGTAAAACAGCATGGCAATACTTTATTGAACCACAAAGCGGACAATAAACACATAGAACAGTCTCTGCAAATACCCAAGATGGTACAACATTACACAGTCTCACCCTTCGGATCCGCCCGCCTGGGATAGAACAGCTGAGAATTTGGGACTTCCAGGGCCAACTACCTCAACCAGTGGCCCCCCGCTTCTGGTGGGCCCCCACAGAGAGAAGGTAGCGGCAAGCTTAGCAAGCTAGCAGTCCATCGATGTACACGGCTAGGAGACCCGAGGGTCCCAATCTGGCTTCTCTGAATGTCTCCATGAGTTCCAGGTGACCGGTGGGTCCCTCCTGGCAACCCCAAACAATATATCCATGAGGCCAGGTGACTTCATCGCCCCAACCTGGTCACCCCAAACGTATCCATGGGCTCTCTGATGGTCAATGGAGCAGATTCGTATCTTTCCAGTCACGGCCATACCCTTAGGCCGAAATCATATAGAATCCAAATATGTGTCTCTTTGGGTAAAGCCATACTACCCAGCTGATGGTGTGCAGAGAGTCTGTGTCCTCTTGCTTCTCTGTTTTAAGTCTTTGTTGCTTCAGAAGCACATGTCCTTTTTAAGTATACATCCACAGGTTGGGAGAAAAGGGCAGCCTCATGTCTCATTGTTTGAGCATTAAATAAATTTGCTTAGTTTGTCCTCCTTTCTTGTGAGTCAATAAGCCACAGGGTCCACAAAGGTTAATCAATATAATTAGCAAACATTCATTGTTCCACAGACCAATAGAAGTCAACCCAAAGATAATAGTGTATTTCTCTTGTAGTAACAAAGGTAAACGTCTGGCTGATAAAGATTTTAAGACCTATTTTATATTGTCTAGAATTAGTGGCTATGCCTTTAATAACATTATTTGTTCTATTGCTAGGGGGTTCTATACTAAGTGAAAAAATGATCAGGGAAAGTGGGCATCTGGGTATTGTTCCATTTGAAATTTTAAACTTTTTGGATAGAAGATTATTGACTAATACGTTGACTGTAGGATAAGAATTTAGCCATTAAATCCTAATTTAAATAATGTTGCTTGCATATATTTCTAATTCAAATCGATCAAAAGCTTTTTCAGCATCTAATGAAATTATTATGGCTGGTATTTTTTCTTTTTCAGTATGTGAAATTAGGTCAATAGTTTGTCTGGTACCATCAGATTGTCTGTTTTTTTATAAATCCGACTTTATCTGTATGAATTAAGTTGGGAAGAAATTCCTAAATTCTGTTTGCTAATAAAACCTTATTTATTGTTATAAAAACATCTGTAGTGTTATACAGGGTTGTCTGGTTTTCAAAAAACAAAACAAAAACCCACTTAATTTCCCCACCAATCCAGTGGTGGTGCTGCAGTCTGCGGTGATCATGTGTTAGCGAGTAGTGTTTTATTTATTTTATAACATTTGTTGCTGTTTTCATTTATTCATTCCCAATACTGAACAAACCCTGGAATCTGTCAGCAGGTTTTTGCTGCTTCCATCTGAGAGGACCATGATGTAGCCGGTTCTGACACAGAGTTTTTAGTTTTAGCATGAAACAGAGCTGAGAAAGCTGCTCCAGCCCACACCAGGTATGCTCATTGTCTATTGACAGCGAGCTACTTATCACAGGAGGGGGCGGAGTCGAACTAGCAGCTGTGAGTGGATCAGACCTAGCAGTGATAATCCCCTGGTGATAAAACCTTCACAGTAAGTAAACAATAGCACACTGCTTGATAAGTGACACATCCTTGAATTCTACTACTTAGACATAATAGTACAGAATGATGTGTTATTTTATCTGCATTTTTGGCCATATTTGAGACAGAAGAGCATAAGATTGTGAGCCTCACGGTAATCAGAGAGTTATGTGAGTGAAAATATTCTGTATACAATTAATATGTATACATGTGTGTACATGTAAAACCAAGGGACCTCCCACACCAGAGATACAAGTAGCTTTTATCGCTCTGGAAATCATTGCAAAGAAGGAATGGGAGAGCTGTACATTTCAATTCGCACCTACATCCAAATACATGCTGCTGATAGCAAATCCGCAGCTCTTATCAATTTGCGCTATAGATGTATTTTGTAGCACTTGCACTGTAAAATAGTTACCCTAACAAGATCAAACACACAGATAAGACCATGTATGCAACTTTCCTGAGGAGGAAGATGTACTTTATCACTTTGTAGAGACTATGGAAATATTCAGACATTGCAATTGAGGTGTGGCTAAAACTGCATCTGAAAAACTGCATGTGTTTTTACTGTGGCTTTTGATGCATTAGTGGTTCTTACACTAGAAGCATGTAAAATTAATTGCACCACAGAGTGTAGTAGCTTAATGTGTGCCATTTTTTGGGTGGTAAACAGCCTCTAGATTGACAGTCATATCACAGGTGACATGCTTTTCCTGCTCCCGGGGCAAAAATTCAGTTTGGCGCTCCCTCCTATAGACAGCTTAAGTGGTTTGAGTAGTTGTCATGTGACTGCTCATATGCGATTTGCATGCTTACAGTCATGTGCCAACTAGCTGCTTTTCCTAATTCTCTCAATGTTCAGTGAAAAGTTACAGCCCCTGATTCATTGAGAGAAACAGGAAGAGAAGCTAGTTGATACATGACCATAAGTATGAAAATCGCATATGAGTACACATTTGATGACCACTGCAATCGGCAAACAGAGCCAAATCCTGATAGGCAGTATATTACACACAGGATTTGGCATGCTACAGTGTTTAATTTTATCATTAATGCTTCCAACATTGAATACAGAAGTAGCATCGCTTAAATTATCAGATGACATAATACACATAGCAGTGTATCAAGTTAGCTGACAAGTTATGGATTGCTATATGTGTAAATGACCAGAACCAATGACAGTTCATGAATACAGCACCAGAACCACCAATAGTACAGAAATACATAACCAGAATCACCATCAGTACATGAATATATCACTAGAACCACCAACAATACTGAAATACATAATCAGAATTACCATCAGTACAGGAATACATAAATAAAACCCCAATCAGTACATGTATACAGCATCACAACCACCATCATTACAGAAATACTGCATGACAACCACCATCAGTACTGGAATATACAGCGACATGTAAAAGTTTGGGCAACCCATGTCAAAATTGCTGTTATTGTGAACAATTAAGCAAGTTGAAGATGAAATGATTTCTAAAAGGGCTAAAGTTAAAGTTGACACATTTAGTTTGTATTTAAAAAAAAAAGTCATTTTTTTACATTTTTAAAATTGCAAAAAAGGAAAATGGGCCAGTGCAAAAGATTGGACACCCTGCATGGTTAGTACATAGTAGCACCCCCTTTTGAAAGTATCACAGCTTGTAACTGCTTTTTGAAGCCAGCCAAGAGCCTTTCAATTCTTGTATGAGGGATTTTCATCCATTCTCCTTGGAAAATTCTTCCAGCTCTGTGAGATTCTTGGGTCATCTTGCATGCACTGATATTTTGAGGTCTAGCCACAAGTTTTCAATGATGTTCAGATCAGGGGACTGTGATGGCCATTGTAAAACCTTCAGCTTGTGCCTTTTTGAGGTATTCTATTGTGGATTTTAACGTATGTTTAAGATCATTATCCATTTGTAGAAGTCATCCTCTTTTCAACTTGTTTTTTTTACAGATGGTATTATGTTTGCATCAAGAATTTGTTGAAATTTCATTGTAAATACTTTTATGCCCAAAAATGACAAAAGTAATCTCGGAGTGATACCTTTATTGGCTAACCAGAAAAAATATATATATATGCAAGCTTTCAGAGTACAGAGGCTCCTTCTTCAGGCAATATTACAAATGAATTCATAAGACCAGAGGCACAACATTTAAGAGATGTTACAGCAGGACATTTGTTCATGAGATGGAGTGGGTGATGCCTCCTAATGATAAGTCAAAGAGATCACATTTAGGGTTTTTAGTTGCAAATGGCAAGTCTGTGGGAATGTTTAATTATTTGGAGACCATCTGGTGGAGGTGTGAATTGAATCCATGTAGTGAGTCATAAATCCAAGTGTTAGATTGAGTCCTGTTGTCAACGAATTGAACATCCTTATCAATTTGAATTTCCAAATTTTTCTCTCTCTGTCGTCCTTGAAATGACCTTTTAGTACTACAGGGAAAATATATATTTTTGTACCGTATTAGCCAGTAGATTGAAAAATATTTAGATTTCAGAGTCCTCAGTGATTGATACCTTTTAATGGCTAACTGAAAAGATGGTAACAAGTTGCAAGCTTTCAAGACTACTCAGGCCTCTTCATCAGGCATAGTATAACACTAAATCTGAAGAGTCACATATTTATACACAATAGGATACAGAAATAATGCAATAGAGGAGACAGGTGACGTAAAGCAGAGCTATTACTGTGGGATAGAGAGAAACAGTTCTGGCTGTAAATATTGGATTAGTTCATAGATAAGGGGAAAATCTATATTCTTGTACCGTGTTAGCCAGTAGATAGAAAAATATTTAGATTTGAGAGTCCTCAGTGGTTGATACCTTTTAATGGCTAACTGAAAAGATGGTAACAAATTGAAAGCTTTCGAGACTACTCAGGTCTCTTCATCAGGCATAGTATAACACAAAATCTGAAGAGTCACATATTTATACATAATAAGACACACAAGAGAAAAAGAAAAAAAATGCAATAGGTAAGACAGGTGATGAAAAGCAGAGTTATTATGGAAGAAATAAACAGTTCTTGCTATAAATATTTTAGCAGTTAATAGATAAGGAGTGTGAAGGTTTTATTGTCCTGTGTCCTGTGTCATGATGACCTCACAGGTCTGAGAGTCTGAGGAGCACATTCTTTAGTTGATGTAGAATGACATAAATCCATGCGACACATTCATTCCTGCTCTGAAAGTGTTAAAGGTCATCATCAGTTTATATTCTGAGACTCTCCTTTCTCTCTGAGATTTGAAGTTACCTTTTAATACTAGTAATTTCATATCTTTTATGCTGTGATCAGGGGAACAAAAATGCTTGGCTACAGGCACATCTATTGGTTTTCAATCCACCATCTTAGACACAAACAGGAGACAAGCATCCAACATCAGTGCCCAGGAAAGAAAGGCCATACAATCTTTGAAAACCAACAAAGAAATCATCATTAAACCTGCTGACAAGGGTGGTGCAATAGTGATGATGAACACATCAGACTACATGAAGGAAGCAAACAGACAACTGGTGGACACGCGCTACTACAAAAAACTGGAGTCTAATCCTACACAGGACTATTACAAGGAACTAAACAAGTTGGTATCGTGTCTGCCTGAAGAATCCATAAGAGCCGATGACCTGATACCAGAGAGTCCAAGAATGGGGACATTCTATATGCTCCCCAAAATCCACAAATCTGGAAATCCAGGAAGACCAATTATTTCATGTGTGGGCACCTTTACTGAGCAAGTTTCTGGATGGGTAGAGTGTGTTCTTAAACCCCTGGTAAAGAGTACACCCAGCTACATTCAGGACATGACAGACCTACTGAATAAACTTGCAGCAATAGGTCCTCTACCAGAAGGAACCATCCTGGCCACCATGGATGTAGAATCTTTGTATTCTAATATCCCACACAAGGATGGATTAAATGCCTGCAAAATCTTCATAGAAAATACAGGAATTGTTGCTGATTCTGTGGTCAAACTTACAGAATTCATCCTCACCCACAATTACTTTGAATTTGATAACAACATATATCTACAGGAAACTGGTACAGCGATGGGAAGTAAAATGGCTCCACAGTACGCAAATCTTTTCATGGCCAAGCTTGAAAGTGACTTTTTGTCCTCATGTCCTATCAGGCCTCTGGCCTACTATCGTTTCATTGACGATATTTTAATCATCTGGACGGGGTCTGAGCAACAGCTGAAGACGTTCCATGAACACTTTAATCGATTTCATCCCACCATCAACCTAACACTCAACTACTCCTGTACTGAAATTAACTTTTTGGACACCATCATCAAGCTACAGAACAATGAAATAGAGACATCCTTGTATCGACCGTCCTACATACCTTAAATGGAACAGTTTCCATCCAAAACACATAAAAAACTCTATTGTTTACAGCCAAGCCATCAGATACAATCGGATATGTTCCAACCAGATGGATAGAGACAAACACCTTGATGGCCTCAGAAAGACCTTTTTGAAACAGGGCTACCATCCAAGAACAATTGAGAACCAGATTACAAGAGCCACCAGAATATCGAGGAATCATCTCCTACATTACAAAACTAAACAAGAAAGCAACCGGGTGCCTCTAGTAGTCACCTACAATCCAAATCTGGAAGCGCTAAGAAGAGCTGCACGGAAACTACAACCCTTACTACAAAAAGATGCCCGATTACAATCCATATTTCCAGACCCCCCACTTCTGTGTTTCAGGCAGCCCCCAAATCTAAGAAGCATCATTGTCAGAAGCTCCCTGTCATCTCCACCAGCTACAGGTACCTTTACTTGCAACCAGAAAAAAATGTAAAACCTGTCCATGTATAACGACCACGGACAAAATAAAGATCCCCAATTCACATCAGGACTATAAGATCCCAGGTATCTTCAGCTGTATCACATCTAATGTAGTGTACTTAATTATATGTACCAAATGTCCAGCTGGGGGTCTTTATGTAGGGGAGACAGGGCAAAAACTTAGAACAAGGATGAATGATCTCTTTTGACGTGAAGCAGCAGAAACGCCGGCTGGGGCGGTCTGTGATCGCTCTGAACCGTCGCCGGGTAGAAGTGGCAGGTAGTTAGCAACCTGCCTGTTAGTTCTTAGGCGCATAGTAAAAAATAAAATAGTCCTGGAAATCCCATTTAAGACACTTTTGAAAAGTGTTTAAAATATGAAACACGTCTGGCACAAAGCATGTACACCAGTTTTTTGGACACGTACATTATACAGGAGAATATGTTTCAACTAACCATATGGACTAAACCTTTGCATGGTGCAATAAAGTCTTTACTCTTTGCAATTGGAATTATTTTGGAGTGCTGCTATCCTTTGTTTTTATTTTGTGAAATTATCAAGTAAGGATTTATTACTCTAGATCCTGAAGCATACATAGTGGCACAATGTTGCTTTGCTTTTCTATTAATTTATTATACAGAAGTCAGCCATTTAGCTGAAGATTCATGCTCATTGTAACCACAGTGCACCAGTGATTGTTGTCAGTTGCAGGTTGCTGTCACTATGCTTGGATGGAGTTTAGTGACACATTTTTCAGCAGGTTCCAGGTATCCTGATTTAACAGGTAAGAATATATTCTTTGTTATTTTAATTGCTCAGTGACATTTAACATTTGGATTTGTAAAGCCATCAAATAAACTATTTGGGAATAATATAATAAATGGGCAGGGAGGGATTTCCAATATTTGGACAGATTTGTGTTACATCTAAAGACAGGTCGATAAGAAAGAGAAAGAGACTTGACACCAAAGAGGAGCAGAACAGGCTGGGTCAGAAAGAGCGGAGCTGTCTGTCTTGCAGAACTGATAACGAAAAGCAATTTATCACACAAAGGATGCCCTGCTCCAGACCCCCCTCCTTCTTCATTTCCAGAGCTGACAGCTCATCCAATTCACATCCCAGAAACTAGCATAACATAGTACAGGGCAAATCTAGGACTAGATGCGTGACCTATGTGGACATCTCCCAAGAATGTCCAGTTTACATATATTTAATCAATGGATAGACTGCATATATTGAAGGTAGGAAAACCTAAATGGCAAACTTAGTTACGAAGTAAAATGTAAGCATGAAAGTTTTTAGTACAAAACAAGGCTTTAAAGGGAATCTGTTCCCACTTTTGACCTATCTAAACTATTACTATGGGCATACAGGTTAAAGAATGCTGAAAAAAGTCCTACTTGTATGTCTCATATCAGATGCCTTGTTGTTGAGAAATCATCATTAATCACTTTATGTAAATGATCTCTTCCAGGCTCTGGGGAGGACGCTGCCTGGAAGATAACTCTGCCCCCAGAGATTATTTTACATGAAGGGGAGTTACCAGTGTGATGTGTAATGGTTACCAGTGTAATGGATACCAACAGGGGGGTACATAGAAATCATGGGGCCCCATAGCAGAAGTTCTAATTGTGCCCCCCCCGCCCCCCAAAAAAGGAAAAAAATAAAAACAAAAAATAAATAATAGTTGGGGTCTCACAACTTTCCGCCTTTACATAGTAATTTTGCTCCTGCTGAAGTCTAAGGGTATGTGCCCACGATGCAGATTTGAAGCAAAAATTTCCTGAGCGTTTTTTCCTCTCCCTGGCAGAAAAAACGCAAACGCAACGATTTTAAATGCCTTTTAAGCGTTTTTTAAGCATTTTTACATGAGTTTATGCATGTGTTTTTTCAAGCGGTTTTCCAAGCGATTTTGAGCATCACTCAAATGCATTTGGAAAAAGGTTTGATAATATAAGTTGGTCTCACAATATAAATCCATGCAACTGGCATGGATTTATATTGTGTGACCAACTTCTGAGGAGAGTTCTACTTTCAAATGGTGCATCTATACTTAAAAAAAAGAATTAAAAAGTAAAAAGAAAAAAAACCCTTATACTCACCTCTCCGGCGGCCCCCGGTCTCCTCCCGGCGGCGATCCTCTCTCATCGGCAGCCCTTGGTGTACTGACAGGACCTGCGGTGACGTCATTTAGTCGTGACCATCAGCTGACTAAATGACATCACTGCAGGTCCTGACAGTACACCGCGGGCTGCCGAAGAGAATGGATTGCTGCCGGGAGGAGACTGGGGGATGCCCGAGAGGAGAGTATGAATAATTTTTTTTATTTTTTACTTTGTAATTCTTTTTTAACTTGCGGGTACGATGGTACCTGGGTCGGATGAGAGTCTCCTCTTCTCCAGACTCGGGTACCATCCGCACAGTAAACTGCATAAAATCCACATGTATAAATCTTTACATGCGTATCTTATGTGGTTCAATGCAAGTCAAATTGGTAGTGCTGCGGATTTTTCCACAATGATAGTCCGCAGCGGAAATTTCCGCAGCATGTGCACAGCATGTGCGGATTATCATTGGGGAACATGGTAGAGATCTTAACAAGTGATTTTAAAATGTTTCCGCGGCGGAAATGCATTAAATCCGCATCGTGGGCACACAGCCTTAGATTCCTCTTTCATTGCCCCCATAAAGTATGATAATAATAATAATCTTTATTTTTATATAGCGCCAACATATTTCTCAGCGCTTTACATACATCATCATCGCTGTCCCCATTGGGGCTCAAAATCTAACTTCCCTATTAGTATGTCTTGGGAGTGTAGGAGGAAATCAGAGAACCTGGAGGAAACCCACGCAAACACGGGGAGAACATACAGACTCCTTGCAGATGTTGTCCTTGGTGGCATTTCAACCCAGGACCCCAGAGCTACAAGGCTGCAGTGCTAATCACTGAGCCACCATGCTGCCTTACAAACCAGAGCCGGCGTCAGCACCCAGGCAAGTGCCGGGGCCTTGAGCAGGCAGGGGGGGCCCACTCACCGTCGGGCACCCCGGCGCACTATGGGACCCGCTTGCTCAGGGCCCCGGCACAATACTTACCTCTCTCCGTGCCTCCGCAGCAGCTCCGGTCTCTTCTGCGTCCTCTGACTGTGACGTCTCAGGTCAGAGGGCTCTGTGACGTCTTTCCAGCGCGCTCTCTCCTGAGCTGTCACAGGCAGCGCAGAACGGGAAGACTCCGGCGCGGGTGAAGGGTCTGGAGCAGCGGCAGCAGGTGAGAAGTGAGGTGAGTATTTGATTTTTTTTTTTTATATGTATGGAGGCATGGTGCATTATATGGGGGGGGGGGGTTGAACAAGTGACAGCCTGCATGGGGCAGTATATGGGGGGGGGACAAGTGACATCCTGCATGGGGCATTATATGGGGGCGGACACGTGACATCCTGCATGGGGCATTATATGGGGGGGAGACTTGACATCCTGCATGGGGCATTATATGGGGTGGAGGTGACATCCTGCATGGGGCATTATATTGGGGTGGAGAGGTGACATCCTGCATGGGTCATTATATGAGGGAAAGAGGTGACATCCTGCATGGGGCATTATATGGGGGGGAGGTGACATCCTGCATGGGGCATTATATGGGGGGAGAGGTGACATCCTGCATGGGGCATTATAGGGGGAGGAAGGTGACATCCTGCATGGGGCATTATATGGGGGGGAGAGGTGACATCCTGCATGGGGCATTATATGGGGGGAAGAGGTGACATTCTGCATGGGGCATTATAGGGGGAGGATGGTGACATTCTGCATGGGGCATTATATGGGGAGGGAGAGGTGACATTCTGCATGGGGCATTATATGGGGGGGGAGAGGTGGCATCCTGAATGGGGCATTATAAGGGGGGTGACATCCTGCATGGGGCATTATGTGGGGGCCAGTATCCTTTATGAAGCGTTATATGGGGCCAGTATCCTGTATAGAGCATTATATGGGGACCAGTATCCTGTATGGAGCATTATATGGGGACCAGTATCCTGTATGGAGCGTTATATGGGGACCAGTATTCTGTATGGAGCATTATAAGGGGTCTAGTATCCTGTATGGAGCGTTATATGGGGACCAGTATCCTGTATGGAGCATTATATGGGGGTCAGTATCCTGTATGGAGCATTATATGGGGACCAGTATTCTGCATGGAGCATTATATGGGGCCCATAATGTATGGATGACTATACAGTCCGGTCTGCACTGTGTGCTGCGAGGATTCGGCGGTTTCTGAGCTATTGTAGAATTTACAATAGATATCGCTCATGTAATGTAAGAAGTGAAATCTTCGGCATTGTACTATATATATATTTCTCTGCGGTATCTGTGCATCATGAATCGTGGTATGTGTTAAAGGGGCCCACTGAGACTCTTTTGCACAGGGCCCACAAAATCCTGGAGCCGGCCCTGCTACAAACAAAAGTGTCCCCCAAACACAGTATGATATCCCCATAGTGAATTTCTCCACATTAGCCTCCACATGCACACCAGAGGTGTATCTAGGTCTTCTAGCACCCGAGGCAAGATTTCAGTTTGGTGCCCACCATCCTTCCCCAGCACATATGCGATTTGCACAGTAAGGCCAATACCCCACTATCTGTATTTGGTCAGTATTCAGTCAGTATTTTTTCTCAGGAGTGGGAGCCAAAACCAGGAGTGGGTGATAAATACAGAATTGGTGACTTGTTTCTATTATACCTTTTCTCTGATTGTTCCTCACCTGGTTTTGGCTCCCATGCCTGAGAAAAAATACTGACCAAATACCGATAGTGGGGCCGTGGCCTTAGTCACATGCCGACAAGCTGCTCTTCCTTATTCTCTCTGAGAGAAGCAGGAAGAAAAGCTAGTTATCACGTGACCGTAAGTATGAGAATCTCTTGTCCAGACGCTATGATGACTTTTCTCATCCACAGCTCGTCTCTGCAGACTTCCATCTTCTCCGGTCTTCTACAGCTCATCCCGACACGGTGCCCTTAAAGATACAGTGTCATTATAATGCTCCTGAATAAAAATATCTGACCTGTGCTGAGCCCCTAAATAAATAATTGGCCCTCACTATACTCACTGCACAAAATATGACCCACACACTGTTCCTCTTATGGTACATGCCCTCCACACTGCCCTCTCCTTTCCATAGTGGGCCCCCTCTTCACACTGTCCTCTCAGACTGTGTCCCCCCTATAGGGCCTAGTCTCTATACTGTGCCCCCTCATTACAGTCCCCCTCCTTGGCATACTATCCCTTCCTGGCTGTGACCTTACACTGTCCCCCCATGCTACGCCCCAACACTACTCAGTCTCTATTCTGTGCCCACTCACACTTTTCTTCCCCTATATTCTCCCCTCACACTATTCCCCTCAATAGTCTCCTTACACGTTTCCCCCTACCTCCTCATATTTCCTCCTTACATATATCCCCAAATCTCCATACTGTGTCTGCACACATCCCATCACCTCGGCCACCATACTGTGTCTGCACACATTTTTTCCCTCGCTTCTCATAATGTGTCTGCACCTACCCCCCACTCCCTCTCCACAGATTAAATCTCCCCCCTCCACACTGAATAACCCCCCCCTCCACACTGAATAAATAGCCCCCCCTGCACACTGAATAAATTGCCCCCCTGCACACTGAATAAATCCCCCCTCCACATTGGATACATAGCCCCCCTGCACACTGAATGAATCCCCCCATATTGAATAAATACCCCCCTTCCACACTGAATAAATAGCCCCCCTCCACACTGAAAAAATAGCCCCCTTGCACTCTGAATAAATCCCCCCATATTGAATAAATATCCCCCTTCACACTGAATAAATATCCCCCCTGCACACTGAATAAATACCCCCCCTCCACACTGCATAAATCCCCCCACACTGAATAAATACCCCCACACTGAACCCCCCGCCACACTGAATAAATACCCCCCCTCCACACTGAAAAAATACCCCCCTCCACACTGAATAAATACCCCCCCTCCAAACTGAATAAATAGCCCCCTTGCACTCTGAATAAATCCCCCCATATTGAATAAATATCCCACTTCACACTGAATAAATATCCCCCCAGCACACTGAATAAATACCCCCCCTCCACACTGAATAAATAGCCCCCTTGCACTCTGAATAAATCCCCCCTCCACGCTGAATAAACATCCGCCCCTGCACACTGAATAAATATCCCCCCTCCATACTGAATAAATAGCCCCCCTGCAAACTGAATAAATATCCCCCCACACTGAATAAATATACCCCCACACTGAATAAATATCTCCCCTGCACACTGAATAAATAGCCCCCCTGCACACTGAATAAATAGCCCCCCTCCATACTGAATAAATATCTCCCCTGCACACTGAATAAATATCTCCCCTGCACACTGAATAAATAGCCCCCCTGCACACTGAATAAATAGCCCCCCTGCACACTGAATAAATATCTCCCCTGCACACTGAATAAATAGCCTCCCTGCACACTGAATAAATATCTCCCCTGCACACTGAATAAATAGCCCCCCAGCACACTTAATAAATACCCCCCTCCACACTGAATAAATAGCCCCCTTGCACTCTGAATAAATCCCCCCTCCACACTGAATAAATATCCCCCCCCTGTACACTGAATAAATATCCCCCTGCACACTGAATAAATATCCCCCCTCCATACTGAATAAATAGCCCCCCTGCAAACTGAATAAATATCCCCCCAAACTGAATAAATATCCCCCCACACTGAATAAATATCTCCCCTGCACACTGAATAAATAGCCCCCCTGCACACTGAATAAATAGCCTCCCTGCACACTGAATAAATAGCCCCCCTGCACACTGAATAAATATCTCCCCTGCACACTGAATAAATAGCCCCCCTGCACACTGAATAAATATCTCCCCTGCACACTGAATAAATAGCCCCCCTGCACACTGAATAAATAGCCTCCCTGCACACTGAATAAATATCTCCCCTGCACACTGAATAAATATCTCCCCTGCACACTGAATAAATAGCCCCCCCTGCACACTGAATAAATATCTCCCCAGCACACTGAATAAATACCCCCCCTCCACACTGAATAAATAGCCCCCTTGCACTCTGAATAAATCCCCCCTCCACGCTGAATAAACATCCGCCCCTGCACACTGAATAAATATCCCCCCTCCATACTGAATAAATAGCCCCCCTGCAAACTGAATAAATATCCCCCCACACTGAATAAATATACCCCCACACTGAATAAATATCTCCCCTGCACACTGAATAAATAGCCCCCCTGCACACTGAATAAATAGCCCCCCTCCATACTGAATAAATATCTCCCCTGCACACTGAATAAATATCTCCCCTGCACACTGAATAAATAGCCCCCCTGCACACTGAATAAATAGCCCCCCTGCACACTGAATAAATATCTCCCCTGCACACTGAATAAATAGCCTCCCTGCACACTGAATAAATATCTCCCCTGCACACTGAATAAATAGCCCCCCAGCACACTTAATAAATACCCCCCTCCACACTGAATAAATAGCCCCCTTGCACTCTGAATAAATCCCCCCTCCACACTGAATAAATATCCCCCCCTGTACACTGAATAAATATCCCCCTGCACACTGAATAAATATCCCCCCTCCATACTGAATAAATAGCCCCCCTGCAAACTGAATAAATATCCCCCCAAACTGAATAAATATCCCCCCACACTGAATAAATATCTCCCCTGCACACTGAATAAATAGCCCCCCTGCACACTGAATAAATAGCCTCCCTGCACACTGAATAAATAGCCCCCCTGCACACTGAATAAATATCTCCCCTGCACACTGAATAAATAGCCCCCCTGCACACTGAATAAATATCTCCCCTGCACACTGAATAAATAGCCCCCCTGCACACTGAATAAATAGCCTCCCTGCACACTGAATAAATATCTCCCCTGCACACTGAATAAATATCTCCCCTGCACACTGAATAAATAGCCCCCCCTGCACACTGAATAAATATCTCCCCTGCACACTGAATAAATAGCCCCCCCTGCACACTGAATAAATAGCCTCCCTGCACACTGAATAAATATCCCCCCACACTGAATAAATATCCCCCCACACTGAATAAATATCTCCCCTGCACACTGAATAAATAGCCCCCCTGCACACTGAATAAATAGCCTCCCTGCACACTGAATAATATCTCCCCTGCACACTGAATAAATAGCCCCCCCTGCACACTGAATAAATATCTCCCCTGCACACTGAATAAATAGCCCCCCCTGCACACTGAATAAATAGCCTCCCTGCACACTGAATAAATATCCCCCCACACTGAATAAATATCTCCCATGCACACTGAATAAATAGCCTCCCTGCACACTGAATAAATATCCCCCCACACTGAATAAATATCTCCCCTGCACACTGAATAAAAATCTCCCCTGCACACTGAATAAATAGCCCCCCTGCACACTGAATAAATAGCCTCCCTGCACACTGAATAAATAGCCTCCCTGCACACTGAATAAATAGCCCCCCTGCACACTGAATAAATATCTCCCCTGCACACTGAATAAATATCTCCCCTGCACACTGAATAAATAGCCTCCCTGCACACTGAATAAATATCCCCCCCCTGCACACTGAATAAATATCTCCCCTGCACACTGAATAAATAGCCCCCCTGCACACTGAATAAATATCTCCCCTGCACACTGAATAAATATCTCCCCTGCACACGGAATAAATAGCCCCCCTGCACACTGAATAAATAGCCCTCCTGCACACTGAATAAATAGCCCCCCTGCACACTGAATAAATAGCCCCCCTGCACACTGAATAAATAGCCCCCCTGCACACTGAATAAATATCTCCCCTGCACACTGAATAAATAGCCCCCCTGCACACTGAATAAATAGCCCCCCTGCACACTGAATAAATATCTCCCCTGCACACTGAATAAATAGCCCCCCTGCACACTGAATAAAAATCTCCCCTGCACACTGAATAAATAGCCCCCCTGCACGCTGAATAAATAGCCCCCCTGCACGCTGAATAAATAGCCCCCCTGCACACTGAATAAATATCTCCCCTGCACACTGAATAAATAGCCCCCCTGCACACTGAATAAATACCCCCCCCTGCACACTGAATAAATATCTCCCCTGCACACTGAATAAATAGCCCCCCTGCACACTGAATAAATAGCCCCCCTGCACACTGAATAAATATCTCCCCTGCACACTGAATAAATAGCCCCCCTGCACACTGAATAAATAGCCCCCCTGCACACTGAATAAATATCTCCCCTGCACACTGAATAAATATCTCCCCTGCACACTGAATAAATATCTCCCCTGCACACTGAATAAATAGCCTCCCTGCACACTGAATAAATATCCCCCCCCTGCACACTGAATAAATATCTCCCCTGCACACTGAATAAATAGCCCCCCTGCACACTAAATAAATATCTCCCCTGCACACTGAATAAATATCTCCCCTGCACACGGAATAAATAGCCCTCCTGCACACTGAATAAATAGCCCTCCTGCACACTGAATAAATATCTCCCCTGCACACTGAATAAATATCTCCCCTGCACACTGAATAAATAGCCCTCCTGCACACTGAATAAATATCTCCCCTGCACACTGAATAAATAGCCCCCCTGCACACTGAATAAATAGCCCCCATGCACACTGAATAAATATCTCCCCTACACACTGAATAAATATCTCCCCTCCACACTGAATAAATAGCCCCCCTGCACACTGAATAAATATCTCCCCTGCACACTGAATAAATAGCCCCCCTGCACACTGAATAAATAGCCCCCCTGCACACTGAATAAATAGCCCCCCTGCACACTGAATAAATATCTCCACTGCACACTGAATAAAAATCTCCCCTGCACACTGAATAAATAGCCCCCCTGCACACTGAATAAATAGCCCCCCTGCACACTGAATAAATAGCCCCCCTGCACACTGAATAAATATTTCCCCTGCACACTGAATAAATAGCCCCCCTGCACACTGAATAAATAGCCCCCCCTGCACACTGAATAAATATCTCCCCTGCACACTGAATAAATATCTCCCCTGCACACTGAATATCTCCCCTGCACACTGAATAAATAGCCTCCCTGCACGCTGAATAAATATACCCCCACACTGAATAAATAGCCTCCCTGCACACTGAATAAATATCTCCCCTGCACACTGAATAAATAGCCCCCCAGCATACTTAATAAATACCCCCCTCCACACTGAATAAATAGCCCCCTTGCACTCTGAATAAATCCCCCCTCCACACTGAATAAATATCCCCCCCTGTACACTGAATAAATATCCCCCTGCACACTGAATAAATATCCCCCCTCCATACTGAATAAATAGCCCCCCTGCAAACTGAATAAATATCCCCCCAAACTGAATAAATATCCCCCCACACTGAATAAATATCTCCCCTGCACACTGAATAAATAGCCCCCCTGCACACTGAATAAATAGCCTCCCTGCACACTGAATAAATATCTCCCCTGCACACTGAATAAATAGCCCCCCTGCACACTGAATAAATATCTCCCCTGCACACTGAATAAATAGCCCCCCTGCACACTGAATAAATAGCCTCCCTGCACACTGAATAAATATCTCCCCTGCACACTGAATAAATATCTCCCCTGCACACTGAATAAATAGCCCCCCCTGCACACTGAATAAATATCTCCCCTGCACACTGAATAAATAGCCCCCCCTGCACACTGAATAAATAGCCTCCCTGCACACTGAATAAATATCCCCCCACACTGAATAAATATCCCCCCACACTGAATAAATATCTCCCCTGCACACTGAATAAATAGCCCCCCTGCACACTGAATAAATAGCCTCCCTGCACACTGAATAATATCTCCCCTGCACACTGAATAAATAGCCCCCCCTGCACACTGAATAAATATCTCCCCTGCACACTGAATAAATAGCCCCCCCTGCACACTGAATAAATAGCCTCCCTGCACACTGAATAAATATCCCCCCACACTGAATAAATATCTCCCATGCACACTGAATAAATAGCCTCCCTGCACACTGAATAAATATCCCCCCACACTGAATAAATATCTCCCCTGCACACTGAAGAAATATCTCCCCTGCACACTGAATAAATAGCCCCCCTGCACACTGAATAAATAGCCTCCCTGCACACTGAATAAATAGCCTCCCTGCACACTGAATAAATAGCCCCCCTGCACACTGAATAAATATCTCCCCTGCACACTGAATAAATATCTCCCCTGCACACTGAATAAATAGCCTCCCTGCACACTGAATAAATATCCCCCCCCTGCACACTGAATAAATATCTCCCCTGCACACTGAATAAATAGCCCCCCTGCACACTGAATAAATATCTCCCCTGCACACTGAATAAATATCTCCCCTGCACACGGAATAAATAGCCCCCCTGCACACTGAATAAATAGCCCTCCTGCACACTGAATAAATATCTCCCCTGCACACTGAATAAATAGCCCCCCTGCACACTGAATAAATAGCCCCCCTGCACACTGAATAAATATCTCCCCTGCACACTGAATAAATAGCCCCCCTGCACACTGAATAAATAGCCCCCCTGCACACTGAATAAATATCTCCCCTGCACACTGAATAAATAGCCCCCCTGCACACTGAATAAAAATCTCCCCTGCACACTGAATAAATAGCCCCCCTGCACGCAGAATAAATAGCCCCCCTGCACGCTGAATAAATAGCCCCCCTGCACACTGAATAAATATCTCCCCTGCACACTGAATAAATAGCCCCCCTGCACACTGAATAAATACCCCCCCCTGCACACTGAATAAATATCTCCCCTGCACACTGAATAAATAGCCCCCCTGCACACTGAATAAATAGCCCCCCTGCACACTGAATAAATATCTCCCCTGCACACTGAATAAATAGCCCCCCTGCACACTGAATAAATAGCCCCCCTGCACACTGAATAAATATCTCCCCTGCACACTGAATAAATATCTCCCCTGCACACTGAATAAATATCTCCCCTGCACACTGAATAAATAGCCTCCCTGCACACTGAATAAATATCCCCCCCCAGCACACTGAATAAATATCTCCCCTGCACACTGAATAAATAGCCCCCCTGCACACTAAATAAATATCTCCCCTGCACACTGAATAAATATCTCCCCTGCACACGGAATAAATAGCCCTCCTGCACACGGAATAAATATCTCCCCTGCACACTGAATAAATATCTCCCCTGCACACTGAATAAATAGCCCTCCTGCACACTGAATAAATATCTCCCCTGCACACTGAATAAATAGCCCCCCTGCACACTGAATAAATAGCCCCCCTGCACACTGAATAAATATCTCCCCTGCACACTGAATAAATAGCCCCCCTGCACACTGAATAAATAGCCCCCCTGCACACTGAATAAATATCTCCCCTGCACACTGAATAAATAGCCCCCCTGCACACTGAATAAATATCTCCCCTACACACTGAATAAATATCTCCCCTACACACTGAATAAATAGCCCCCCTGCACACTGAATAAATATCTCCCCTGCACACTGAATAAATAGCCCCCCTGCACACTGAATAAATAGCCCCCCTGCACACTGAATAAATAGCCCCCCTGCACACTGAATAAATATCTCCCCTGCACACTGAATAAATAGCCCCCCTGCACACTGAATAAATAGCCCCCCTGCACACTGAATAAATAGCCCCCCTGCACACTGAATAAATATCTCCCCTGCACACTGAATAAATAGCCCCCCTGCACACTGAATAAATAGCCCCCCCTGCACACTGAATAAATATCTCCCCTGCACACTGAATAAATATCTCCCCTGCACACTGAATATCTCCCCTGCACACTGAATAAATAGCCTCCCTGCACGCTGAATAAATAGCCCCCTTGCACACTGAATAAATATCTCCCCTGCACACTGAATACATAGCCCCCCTGCACACTGAATACATAGCCCCCCTGCACACTGAATAAATATCTCCCCTGCACACTGAATAAATAGCCTCCCTGCACACTGAATAAATATCTCCCCTGCACACTGAATAAATATCTCCCCTGCACACTGAATAAATAGCCTCCGTGCACGCTGAATAAATAGCCCCCCTGCACACTGAATAAATATCTCCCCTGCACACTGAATAAATAGCCCCCCTGCACACTGAATAAATATCTCCCCTGCACACTGAATAAATATCTCCCCTGCACACTGAATAAATAGCCCCCGTGCACACTGAATAAATATCTCCCCTGCACACTGAATAAATAGCCCCCCTGCACACTGAATAAATAGCCCCCCTGCACACTGAATAAATATCTCCCCTGCACACTGAATAAATAGCCTCCCTGCACACTGAATAAATATCTCCCCTGCACACTGAATAAATACCCCCCCTCCACGCTGAATAAATAGCCCCCTTGCACTCTGAATAAATCCCCCCATATTGAATAAATATCCCCCTTAACACTGAATAAATATCCCCCCTGCACACTGAATAAATACCCCCCCTCCACACTGAATAAATAGCCCCCCTGCACTCTGAATAAATCCCCCCTCCACACTGAATAAATATCTCCCCTGCACACTGAATAAATATCCCCCTGCACACTGAATAAATATCCCCCCTCCATACTGAATAAATAGCCCCCCTGCACACTGAATAAATATCCCCCCACACTGAATAAATATCCCCCCACACTGAATAAATAGCTCCCCTGCACACTGAATAAATAGCCCCCCTGCACACTGAATAAATAGCCCCCCTGCACACTGAATAAACATCTCCCCTGCACACTGAATAAATAGCCCCCTGCACACTGAATAAATAGCCCCCCTGCACACTGAATAAATAGTCTCCCTGCACGCTGAATAAATAGCCCCCCTGCACACTGAATAAATAGCCCTCCTGCACACTGAATAAATAGTCTCCCTGCACGCTGAATAAATAGCCCCCCTGCACACTGAATAAATAGCCCCCCTGCACACTGAATAAATAGCCCCCCTGCACACTGAATAAATATCTCCCCTGCACACTGAATAAATAGCCCCCCTGCACACTGAATAAATAGCCCCCCTGCACACTGAATAAATAGCCCCCCTGCACACTGAATAAATAGCCCCCCTGCACACTGAATAAATAGCCCCCCTGCACACTGAATAAATATCTCCCCTGCACACTGAATAAATAGCCTCCCTGCACACTGAATAAATATCTCCCCTGCACACTGAATAAATAGCCCCCCCTGCACACTGAATAAATAGCCCCCTGCACACTGAATAAATATCTCCCCTGCACACTGAATAAATACCCCCCCTCCACACTGAATAAATCCCCCCACACTGAATAAATCCCCCCCTCCACACTGAATAAATAGCCCCCTTGCACTCTGAATAAATCCCCCCTCCACACTGAATAAATATCTCCCCTGCACGCTGAATAAATATCCCCCCTGTACACTGAATAAATATCCCCCTGCACACTGAATAAATATCCCCCCTCCATACTGAATAAATAGCCCCCCTGCACACTGAATAAATAACCCCCTGCACACTGAATAAATATCCCCCCACACTGAATAAATATCTCCCCTGCACACTGAATAAATAGCCCCCCTGCACACTGAATAAATAGCCACCCTGCACACTGAATAAATAGCCCCCCTGCACACTGAATAAACATCTCCCCTGCACACTGAATAAATAGTCTCCCTGCACGCTGAATAAATAGCCCCCCTGCACACTGAATAAATAGCCCCCCTGCACACTGAATAAATAGCCCCCCTGCACACTGAATAAATATCTCCCCTGCACACTGAATAAATAGTCTCCCTGCACGCTGAATAAATAGCCCCCCTGCACACTGAATAAATATCTCCCCTGCACACTGAATAAATAGCCCCCCTGCACACTGAATAAATATCTCCCCTGCACACTGAATAAATAGCCCCCCTGCACACTGAATAAATATCTCCCCTGCACACTGAATAAATAGCCCCCCTGCACACTGAATAAATATCTCCCCTGCACACTGAATAAATAGCCTCCCTGCACACTGAATAAATATCTCCCCTGCACACTGAATAAATACCCCCCCTCCACACTGAATAAATAGCCCCCTTGCACTCTGAATAAATCCCCCCATATTGAATAAATATCCCCCTTCACACTGAATAAATATCCCCCCTGCACACTGAATAAATACCCCCCCTCCACACTGAATAAATACCCCCCCTCCACACTGAATAAATCCCCCCACACTGAATAAATCCCCCCACACTGAATAAATCCCCCCCCCTCCACACTGAATAAACATCTCCCCTGCACACTGAATAAATAGCCTCCCTGCACACTGAATAAATAGCCTCCCTGCACACTGAATAAATATCTCCCCTGCACACTGAATAAATAGCCCCCCTGCACACTGAATAAATAGCCCCCCTGCACACTGAATAAATAGCCCCCCTGCACACTGAATAAATAGCCCTCCTGCACACTGAATAAATAGCCCCCCTGCACACTGAATAAATATCTCCCCTGCACACTGAATAAATAGCCCCCCTCCACACTGAATAAATAGCCTCCCTGCACACTGAATAAATAGCCCCCCTGCACACTGAATAAATAGCCTCCCTGCACACTGAATAAATATCTCCCCTGCACACTGAATAAATAGCCCTCCTGCACACTGAATAAATAGCCCTCCTGCACACTGAATAAATAGCCCCCCTGCACACTGAATAAATATCTCCCCTGCACACTGAATAAATAGCCCTCCTGCACACTGAATAAATAGCCCTCCTGCACACTGAATAAATAGCCCCCCTGCACACTGAATAAATAGCCCCCCTGCACACTGAATAAAAAGCCTCCCTGCACACTGAATAAATATCTCCCCTGCACACTGAATAAATAGCCCCCCTGCACACTGAATAAATATCTCCCCTGCACACTGAATAAATAGCCCCCCTGCACACTAAATAAATATCTCCCCTGCACACTGAATAAATAGCCTCCCTGCACACTGAATAAATAGCCTCCCTGCACACTGAATAAATATCTCCCCTGCACACTGAATAAATATCTCCCCTGCACACTGAATAAATAGCCCCCCTGCACACTGAATAAATAGCCTCCCTGCACACTAAATAAATATCTCCCCTGCACACTGAATAAATAGCCTCCCTGCACACTGAATAAATAGCCTCACTGCACACTGAATAAATAGCCTCACTGCACACTGAATAAATATCTCCCCTGCACACTGAATAAATAGCCCCCCTGCACACTAAATAAATATCTCCCCTGCACACTGAATAAATAGCCTCCCTGCACACTGAATAAATAGCCTCCCTGCACACACAATAAATAGCCCCCCTGCACGCTGAATAAATAGCCTCCCTGCACACTGATTAAATATCTCCCCTGCACACTGAATAAATATCTTCCCTGCACACTGAATAAATAGCCCCCCTGCACACTGAATAAATAGCTCTCCTGCACACTGAATAAATAGCCCCCCTGCACACTGAATAAATATCTCCCCTGCACACTGAATAAATAGCCCCCCTGCACACTGAATAAATAGCCTCCCTGCACACTGAATAAATAGCTCTCCTGCACACTGAATAAATAGCCCCCCTGCACACTGAATAAATATCTTCCCTGCACACTGAATAAATAGCCCCCCTGCACACTGAATAAATAGCCCCCCTGCACACTGAATAAATAGCCCCCCTGCACACTGAATAAATAGCCCCCCTGCACACTGAATAAATATCTCCCCTGCACACTGAATAAATAGCCTCCCTGCACACTGAATAAATATCTCCCCTGCACACTGAATAAATAGCTCTCCTGCACACTGAATAAATAGCCCCCCTGCACACTGAATAAGTATCTCCCCTGCACACTGAATAAATAGCCCCCCTGCACACTGAATAAATAGCCTCCCTGCACACTGAATAAATAGCCCCCCTGCACACTGAATAAATATCTCCCCTGCACACTGAATAAATAGCCCCCCTGCACACTGAATAAATATCTCCCCTGCACACTGAATAAATAGCCCCCCTGCACACTGAATAAATATCTCCCCTGCACACTGAATAGCCTCCCTGCACACTGAATACATAGCCCCCCTGCACACTGAATACATAGCCCCCCTGCACACTGAATAATTAGCCCCCCTGCACACTGAATAAATATCTCCCCTGCACACTGAATAAATAGCCCCCCCTGCACACTGAATAAATAGCCCCCCTGCACACTGAATAAATAGCCCCCCTGCACACTGAATAAATATCTCCCCTGCACACTGAATAAATAGCCCTCCTGCACACTGAATAAATAGCCCCCCTGCACACTGAATAAATAGCCCCCCTGCACACTGAATAAAAAGCCTCCCTGCACACTGAATAAATATCTCCCCTGCACACTGAATAAATAGCCCCCCTGCACACTGAATAAATATCTCCCCTGCACACTGAATAAATAGCCCCCCTGCACACTAAATAAATATCTCCCCTGCACACTGAATAAATAGCCTCCCTGCACACTGAATAAATAGCCTCCCTGCACACTGAATAAATATCTCCCCTGCACACTGAATAAATAGCCCCCCTGCACACTGAATAAATAGCCCCCCTGCACACTGAATAAATAGCCCTCCTGCACACTGAATAAATAGCCCCCCTGCACACACAATAAATATCTCCCCTGCACACTGAATAAATAGCCCCCCTGCACACTGAATAAATAGCCTCCCTGCACACTGAATAAATATCTCCCCTGCACACTGAATAAATAGCCCCCCTGCACACTGAATACATAGCCCCCCTGCACACTGAATAAATAGCCCCCCTGCACACTGAATAAATATCTCCCCTGCACACTGAATAAATAGCCCCCCTGCACACTGAATAAATAGCCCCCCTGCACACTGAATAAACATCTCCCCTGCACACTGAATAAATAGCCCTCCTGCACACTGAATAAATAGCCCCCCTGCACACTGAATAAAAAGCCTCCCTGCACACTGAATAAATATCTCCCCTGCACACTGAATAAATAGCCCCCCTGCACACTGAATAAATATCTCCCCTGCACACTGAATAAATAGCCCCCCTGCACACTAAATAAATATCTCCCCTGCACACTGAATAAATAGCCCCCCTGCACACTGAATAAATATCTCCCCTGCACACTGAATAAATAGCCCCCCTGCACACTAAATAAATATCTCCCCTGCACACTGAATAAATAGCCCCCCTGCACACTGAATAAATATCTCCCCTGCACACTGAATAAATAGCCTCCCTGCACACTAAATAAATAGCCTCCCTGCACACTGAATAAATAGCCTCCCTGCACACTGAATAAATATCTCCCCTGCACACTGAATAAATAGCCCCCCTGCACACTGAATAAATAGCCCCCCTGCACACTGAATCAATAGCCCTCCTGCACACTGAATAAATAGCCCCCCTGCACACACAATAAATATCTCCCCTGCACACTGAATAAATAGCCCCCCTGCACACTGAATAAATAGCCTCCCTGCACACTGAATAAATAGCCTCCCTGCACACTGAATAAATAGCCCCCCTGCACACTGAATAAATAGCCCCCCTGCACACTGAATAAATATCTCCCCTGCACACTGAATAAATAGCCCCCCTGCACACTGAATAAATAGCCCCCCTGCACACTGAATAAGTATCTCCCCTGCACACTGAATAGCCTCCCTGCACACTGAATAAATATCTCCCCTGCACACTGAATAAAGAGCTCTCCTGCACACTGAATAAATAGCCCCCCTGCACACTGAATAAATATCTCCCCTGCACACTGAATAAATAGCCCCCCTGCACACTGAATAAATAGCCTCCCTGCACACTGAATAAATAGCCCCCCTGCACACTGAATAAATATCTCCCCTGCACACTGAAAAAATAGCCCCCCTGCACACTGAATAAATATCTCCCCTGCACACTGAATAAATAGCCCCCCTGCACACTGAATAAATATCTCCCCTGCACACTGAATAAATAGCCTCCCTGCACACTGAATACATAGCCCCCCTGCACACTGAATACATAGCCCCCCTGCACACTGAATAATTAGCCCCCCTGCACACTGAATAAATATCTCCCCTGCACACTGAATAAATAGCCCCCCCCTGCACACTGAATAAATAGCCCCCCTGCACACTGAATAAATAGCCCCCCTGCACACTGAATAAATATCTCCCCTGCACACTGAATAAATAGCCCTCCTGCACACTGAATAAATAGCCCCCCTGCACACTGAATAAATAGCCCCCCTGCACACTGAATAAAAAGCCTCCCTGCACACTGAATAAATATCTCCCCTGCACACTGAATAAATAGCCCCCCTGCACACTGAATAAATATCTCCCCTGCACAATGAATAAATAGCCCCCCTGCACACTAAATAAATATCTCCCCTGCACACTGAATAAATAGCCTCCCTGCACACTGAATAAATAGCCTCCCTGCACACTGAATAAATATCTCCCCTGCACACTGAATAAATAGCCCCCCTGCACACTGAATAAATAGCCCCCCTGCAAACTGAATAAATAGCCCTCCTGCACACTGAATAAGTAGCCCCCCTGCACACACAATAAATATCTGCCCTGCACACTGAATAAATAGCCCCCCTGCACACTCAATAAATAGCCTCCCTGCACACTGAATAAATATCTCCCCTGCACACTGAATAAATAGCCCCCTGCACACTGAATACATAGCCCCCCTGCACACTGAATAAATAGCCCCCCTGCACACTGAATAAATATCTCCCCTGCACACTGAATAAATAGCCCCCCTGCACACTGAATAAATAGCCCCCCTGCACACTGAATAAACATCTCCCCTGCACACTGAATAAATAGCCCTCCTGCACACTGAATAAATAGCCCCCCTGCACACTGAATAAATAGCCCCCCTGCACACTGAATAAAAAGCCTCCCTGCACACTGAATAAATATCTCCCCTGCACACTTAATAAATAGCCCCCCTGCACACTGAATAAATATCTCCCCTGCACACTGAATAAATAGCCCCCCTGCACACTAAATAAATATCTCCCCTGCACACTGAATAAATAGCCCCCCTGCACACTGAATAAATATCTCCCCTGCACACTGAATAAATAGCCCCCCTGCACAATAAATAAATATCTCCCCTGCACACTGAATAAATAGCCCCCCTGCACACTGAATAAATATCTCCCCTGCACACTGAATAAATAGCCTCCCTGCACACTGAATAAATAGCCTCCCTGCACACTGAATAAATATCTCCCCTGCACACTGAATAAATAGCCCCCCTGCACACTGAATAAATAGCCTCCCTGCACACTGAATAAATATCTCCCCTGCACACTGAATAAATAGCCCCCCTGCACACTGAATAAATAGCCCCCCTGCACACTGAATAAATAGCCCTCCTGCACACTGAATAAGTAGCCCCCCTGCACACACAATAAATATCTCCCCTGCACACTGAATAAATAGCCCCCCTGCACACTGAATAAATAGCCTCCCTGCACACTGAATAAATATCTCCCCTGCACACTGAATAAATAGCCCCCTGCACACTGAATACATAGCCCCCCTGCACACTGAATAAATAGCCCCCCTGCACACTGAATAAATATCTCCCCTGCACACTGAATAAATAGCCCCCTGCACACTGAATAAATAGCCCCCCTGCACACTGAATAAACATCTCCCCTGCACACTGAATAAATAGCCCTCCTGCACACTGAATAAATAGCCCCCCTGCACACTGAATAAATAGCCCCCCTGCACACTGAATAAAAAGCCTCCCTGCACACTGAATAAATATCTCCCCTGCACACTGAATAAATAGCCCCCCTGCACACTGAATAAATATCTCCCCTGCACACTGAATAAATAGCCCCCCTGCACACTAAATAAATATCTCCCCTGCACACTGAATAAATAGCCCCCCTGCACACTGAATAAATATCTCCCCTGCACACTGAATAAATAGCCCCCTGCACAATAAATAAATATCTCCCCTGCACACTGAATAAATAGCCCCCCTGCACACTGAATAAATATCTCCCCTGCACACTGAATAAATAGCCTCCCTGCACACTGAATAAATAGCCTCCCTGCACACTGAATAAATTTCTCCCCTGCACACTGAATAAATAGCCCCCCTGCACACTGAATAAATAGCCCCCCTGCACACTGAATAAATATCTCCCCTGCACACTGAATAAATAGCCCCCCTGCACACTGAATAAATATCTCCCCTGCACACTGAATAAATAGCCCCCCTGCACACTGAATAAATAGCCTCCCTGCACACTGAATAAATAGCCTCCCTGCACACTGAATAAATAGCCCCCCTGCACACTGAATAAATAGCCCCCCTGCACACTGAATAAATATCTCCCCTGCACACTGAATAAATAGCCCCCCTGCACACTGAATAAATATCTCCCCTGCACACTGAATAAATAGCCTCCCTGCACACTGAATAAATATCTCCCCTGCACACTGAATACATAGCCCCCCTGCACGCTGAATAAATAGCCCCCCTGCACACTGAATAAATATCTCTCCTGCACACTGAATAAATAGCCCCCCTGCACACTGAATAAATAGCCCCCCTGCACACTGAATAAATATCTCCCCTGCACACTGAATAAATAGCCCTCCTGCACACTGAATAAATAGCCTCCCTGCACACTGAATAAATATCTCCCCTGCACACTGAATAAATAGTCCCCCCTGCACACTGAATAAATAGCCCCCCTACACACTGAATAAATAGTCCCCCTGCACACTGAATAAATAGTCTCCCTGCACGCTGAATAAATAGCCCCCCTGCACACTGAATAAATAGTCTCCCTGCGCGCTGAATAAATAGCCCCCCTGCACACTGAATAAATATCTCCAAGGCACACTGAATAAATAGCCCTCCTGCACACTGAATAAATAGCCCCCCTGCACACTGAATAAATATCTCCCCTGCACACTGAATAAATAGCCCCCCTGCACACTGAATAAAAAGCCTCCCTGCACACTGAATAAATATCTTCCCTGCACACTGAATAAATAGCCCCCCTGCACACTGAATAAATAGCCCTCCTGCACACTGAATAAATAGCCTCCCTGCACACTGAATAAATATCTCCCCGGCACACTGAATAAATAGCCCCCCTGCACACTGAATAAATAGCCCCCCTGCACACTGAATAAATAGCCCCCCTGCACACTGAAAAAATATCTCCCCTGCACACTGAATAAATATCTCCCCTGCACACTGAATAAATACCCCCCCTCCACACTGAATAAATAGCCCCCTTGCACTCTGAATAAATCCCCCCATATTGAATAAATATCCCCCCTGCACACTGAATAAATATCTCCCCTGCACACTGAATAAATAGCCTCCCTGCACACTGAATAAATAGTCCCCCTGCACACTGAATAAATACCCCCCCTCCACACTGAATAAATCCCCTCACACTGAATAAATCCCCCCACACTGAATAAATCCCCCCCTCCACACTGAATAAATAGCCCCCTTGCAGTCTGAATAAATCCCCCCTCCACACTGAATAAATATCTCCCCTGCACGCTGAATAAATATCCCCCCCTGTACACTGAATAAATATCCCCCTGCACACTGAATAAATATCCCCCCTCCATACTGAATAAATAGCCCCCCTGCACACTGAATAAATATCCCCCCTGCACACTGAATAAATATCTCCCCTGCACACTGAATAAATATCCCCCCTCCATACTGAATAAATACCCCCCTGCACACTGAATAAATATCCCCCCTCCATACTGAATAAATAGCCCCCCTGCACACTGAATAAATATCTCCCCTGCACACTGAATAAATAGCCCCCCTGCACACTGAATAAATAGCCCCCGTGCACACTGAATAAATAGCCTTCCTGCACACTGAATAAATAGCCCCCCTGCACACTGAATAAAAAGCCTCCCTGCACACTGAATAAATATCTCCCCTGCACACTGAATAAATAGCCCCCCTGCACACTGAATAAATATCTCCCCTGCACACTGAATAAATAGCCCCCCTGCACACTGAATAAATATCTCCCCTGCACACTGAATAAATAGCCTCCCTGCACACTGAATAAATAGCCCCCCTGCACACTGAATAAATATCCCCCCACACTGAATAAATATCTCCCCTGCACACTGAATAAATAGCCCCCCTGCACACTGAATAAATAGCCCCCCTGCACACTGAATAAATAGCCTTCCTGCACACTGAATAAATAGCCCCCCTGCACACTGAATAAATATCTCCCCTGCACACTGAATAAATAGCCCCCCTGCACACTGAATAAATATCTCCCCTGCACACTGAATAAATAGCCCCCCTGCACACTGAATAAATAGCCCCCCTGCACACTGAATAAATATCTCCCCTGCACACTGAATAAATAGCCCCCCTGCACACTGAATAAATAGCCCCCCTGCACACTGAATAAATAGCCCCCCTGCACACTGAATAAATAGCCCTCCTGCACACTGAATAAATAGCCCTCCTGCACACTGAATAAATAGCCCCTCTGCACACACAATAAATATCTCCCCTGCACACTGAATAAATAGCCCCCCTGCACACTGAATAAATAGCCTCCCTGCACACTGAATAAATATCTCCCCTGCACACTGAATAAATAGCCCCCCTGCACACAGAATAGCCTCCCTGCACACTGAATAAATAGCCCCCCTGCACACTGAATAAATAGCCCCCCTGCACACTGAATAAATATCTCCCCTGCACACTGAATAAATAGCCCCCCCTGCACACTGAATAAATATCTCCCCTGCACACTGAATAAATAGCCTCCCTGCACACTGAATAAATATCTCCCCTGCACACTGAATACATAGCCCCCCTGCACACTGAATAAATAGCCCCCCTGCACACTGAATAAATAGCCCCCCTGCACACTGAATAAATAGCCCCCTGCACGCTGAATAAATCGCCCCCCTCCACACTGAATAAAAAGCCACCCTCCACCCTGAATAAATAGCCCCCCCTCCACACTGAATAAAAAGCCACCCTCCACACTGAATAAAAAGCTCCCTGCACCCTGAATAAATAGCCCCCCCTCCACACTGAATAAAAAGCCACCCTCCACACTGAATAAAAAGCTCCCTGCACCCTGAATAAATAGCCCCCCTCCACACTGAATAAAAAGCCACCCTCCACACTGAATAAATAGCCCCCCTCCACATTGAATAAAAAGCCACCCTCCACACTGAATAAATAGACCCCCTTCACCCTGAATAAATTCCCCCCTCCACACTGAATAAATATCCCCCTGCACGCTGAATAAATAGCCCCCCTCCACACTAAATAAAAAGCCACCCTCCACACTGAATAAATAGCCCCCCTCCACACTGAATAGCCCCCCTGCACACTGAATAAATAGCCCCCCTGCAAACTGAATAAATAGCCCCCCTGCACACTGAATAAATAGCCCCCCTCCACACTGAATAAATAGCCCCCCTGCACACTGAATAAATATCTCCCCTGCACACTGAATAAATAACTCCCCTGCACACTGAATAAATAGCCCCCCTCCACACTGAATAAATAGCCCCCCTGCACACTGAATAAATATCTCCCCTGCACACTGAATAAATAGCCCCCCTGCACACTGAATAAATATCTCCCCTGCACACTGAATAAATATCTCCCCTGCACACTGAATAAATATCTCCCCTGCACACTGAATAAATAGCCCCCCCTGCACACTGAATAAATAGCCCCCCTGCACACTGAATAAAAAGCCTCCCTGCACACTGAATAAATATCTCCCCTGCACACCGAATAAATAGCCCTCCTGCACACTGAATAAATAGCCCCCCTGCACACTGAATAAATATCTCCTATGCACACTGAATAAATACCCCCCCTGCACACTGAATAAATAGCCCCCCTGCACACTGAATAAATATCTCCCCTGCACACTGAATAAATAGCCCCCCTGCACACCGAATAAATATCTCCCCTGCACACTGAATAAATAGCCTCCCTGCACACTGAATAAATATCTCCCCTGCACACTGAATAAATAGCCCCCATGCACACTGAATAAATAGCCCCCCTGCACACTGAATAAATATCTCCCCTGCACACTGAATAAATAGCACCCATGCACAATGAATAAATAGCCCCCCTGCACACTGAATAAATATCTCCCCTGCACACTGAATAAATAGCCCCCCTGCACACTGAATAAATATCTCCCCTGCACACTGAATAAATATCTCCCCTGCACACTGAATAAATAGCCCCCCTGCACACTGCATAAATAGCCCCCCTGCACACTGAATAAATATCCCCCCACACTGAATAAATATCTCCCCTGCACACTGAATAAATAGCCTCCCTGCACACTGAATAAATAGCCCCCCTGCACACTGAATAAATAGCCCCCCTGCACACTGAATAAATATCTCCCCTGCACACTGAATAAATAGCCCCCCTGCACACTGAATAAATAGCCCCCCTGCACACTGAATAAATATCTCCCCTGCACACTGAATAAATCGCCTCCCTGCACACTGAATAAATAGCCCCCCTGCACACTGAATAAATAGCCCCCCTGCACACTGAATAAATATCTCCCCTGCACACTGAATAAATAGCCCCCCTGCACACTGAATAAATAGCCCCCCTGCACACTGAATAAATAGCCCCCTTCCACACTGAATAAATAGTCCCCCTGCACACTGAATAAATAGCCCCCCTGCACACTGAATAAATATCTCCCCTGCACACTGAATAAATAGCCCCCCTGCACACTGAATAAATAGTCCCCCTCCACACTGAATAAATATCTCCCCTGCACACTGAATAAATAGCCCCCCTGCACACTGAATAAATATCTCCCCTGCACACTGAATAAATAGGCCCCTGCACACTGAATAAATAGCCCCCCTGCACACTGAATAAATATCTCCCCTGCACACTGAATAAATAGCCCCCCTGCACAGTGAATAAATAGCCCCCCTGCACACTGAATAAATATCTCCCCTGCACACTGAATAAATAGCCCCCCTGCACACTGAATAAATAGCCCCCCTGCACACTGAATAAATATCTCCCCTGCACACTGAATAAATAGCCCCCCTGCACACTGAATAAATAGCCCCCCTGCACACTGAATAAATATCTCCCCTGCACACTGAATAAATAGCCCCCCTGCACACTGAATAAATAGCCCCCCTGCACACTGAATAAATATCTCCCCTGCACACTGAATAAATAGCCCCCCTGCACACTGAATAAATAGCCCCCCTGCACACTGAATAAATATCTCCCCTGCACACTGAATAAATAGCCCCCCTGCACACTGAATAAATAGCCCCCCTGCACACTGAATAAATAGCCTCCCTGCACACTGAATAAATATCTCCCCTGCACACTGAATAAATAGCCTCCCTGCACGCTGAATAAATATCCCCCCCTCCACACTGAATAAAAAGCCCCCCTGCACCCTGAATAAATAGCCCCCACTCCACACTGAATAAAAAGCCACCCTCCACACTGAATAAACAGCCCCCCTGCACGCTGAATAAATATCCCCCCCTCCACACTGAATAAAAAGCCCCCCTGCACCCTGAATAAATAGCCCCCCCTCCACACTGAATAAAAAGCCACCCTCCACACTGAATAAATAGCCCCCCTCCACATTGAATAAAAAGCCACCCTCCACACTGAATAAATAGACCCCCTTCACCCTGAATAAATTCCCCCCCTCCACACTGAATAAATATCCCCCTGCACGCTGAATAAATAGCCCCCCTGCACACTAAATAAAAAGCCCCCCTCCACACTGAATAAATAGCCCCCCTCCACATTGAATAAATAGCACCCCTCCACACTGAATAAATAGCCCCCCTGCACACTGAATAAATAGCCCCCCCTCCACACTGAATAAAAAGCCACCCTCCACACTGAATAAATAGCCCCCCCTCCACACTGAATAAAAAGCCACCCTCCACACTGAATAAATAGCCCCCCTGCACACTGAATAAATAGCCCCCCTGCACACTGAATAAATAGCCCCCTGCACACTGAATAAATATCTCCCCTGCACACTGAATAAATACCCCCCCTCCACACTGAATAAATAGCCCCCCTGCACACTGAATAAATAGCCCCCCTCCACACTGAATAAATAGCCCCCCTCCACACTGAATAAAAAGCCCCACTCCACACTAAATAAATAGACCCCCTTCACCCTGAATAAATAGACCCCCTTCACCCTGAATAAATAGCCCCCCCTGCACACTGAATAAATATCTCCCCTGCACACTGAATAAATAGTCCCCCTGCACACTGAATAAATAGCCTCCCTGCACACTGAATAAATAGCCTCCCTGCACGCTGAATAAATATCCCCCCCTCCACACTGAATAAAAAGCCCCCCTGAACCCTGAATAAATAGCCCCCCCTCCACACTGAATAAAAAGCCACCCTCCACACTGAATAAATAGCCCCCCTGCACGCTGAATAAATATCCCCCCTCCACACTGAATAAAAAGCCCCCCTGCACCCTGAATAAATAGCCCCCCCTCCACACTGAATAAAAAGCCACCCTCCACACTGAATAAATAGCCCCCCTCCACATTGAATAAAAAGCCACCCTCCACACTGAATAAATAGACCCCCTTCACCCTGAATAAATTCCCCCCTCCACACTGAATAAATATCCCCCTGCACGCTGAATAAATAGCCCCCCTGCATACTGAATAAAAAGCCCCCCTCCACACTGAATAAATAGCCCCCCTCCACATTGAATAAATAGCCCCCCTCCACACTGAATAAATAGCCCCCCCTCCACACTGAATAAAAAGCCACCCTCCACACTGAATAAATATCTCCCCTGCACACTGAATAAATAGCCCCCCTCCACACTGAATAAATAGCCCCCCTCCACACTGAATAAATAGCCCCCCTCCACACTGAATAAATAGCCCCCCCTCCACACTGAATAAAAAGCCACCCTCCACACTGAATAAATAGCCCCCCTGCACACTGAATAAATAGCCCCCCTGCACACTGAATAAATAGCCCCCTGCACTCTGAATAAATATCTCCCCTGCACACTGAATAAATACCCCCCCTCCACACTGAATAAATAGCCCCCCTGCACACTGAATAAATAGCCCCCCTCCACACTGAATAAATAGCCCGCCTCCACACTGAATAAAAAGCCCCACTCCACACTGAATAAATAGACCCCCTTCACCCTGAATAAATAGACCCCCTTCACCCTGAATAAATAGCCCCCCTGCACACTGAATAAATAGACCCCTGCACACTGAATAAATAGCCCCCCTCCACACTGAATAAATAGCCCACCCTCCACACTGAATAAATAGCCCCACTCCACACTCAATAAAAAGCCACCCTCCACACTGAATAAATATACCCTCTCCACACTGAATAAATATCTCCCCTCCACACTGAATAAATAGTCCCCCTGCACACTGAATAAATAGTCCCCCTCCACACTGAATAAATAGCCCCACTCCACACTGAATAAAAAGCCACCCTCCACACTGAATAAATATACCCCCTCCACATTGAATAAAAAGCCACCCTCCACACTGAATAAATAGACCCCCTTCACCCTGAATAAATTCCCCCCTCCACACTGAATAAATATCCCCCTGCACGCTGAATAAATAGCCCCCCTGCACACTGAATAAAAAGCCCCCCTCCACACTGAATAAATAGCCCCCCTCCACATTGAATAAATAGCCCCCCTCCACACTGAATAAATAGCCCCCCCTCCACACTGAATAAAAAGCCACCCTCCACACTGAATAAATATCTCCCCTGCACACTGAATAAATAGCCCCCCTCCACACTGAATAAATAGCCCCCCCTCCACACTGAATAAATAGTCCCCCTCCACACTGAATAAATAGCCCCCCTCCACACTGAATAAATAGCCCCCCCTCCACACTGAATAAAAAGCCACCCTCCACACTGAATAAATAGCCCCCCTGCACACTGAATAAATAGCCCCCCTGCACACTGAATAAATAGCCCCCTGCACACTGAATAAATATCTCCCCTGCACACTGAATAAATACCCCCCCCCTCCACACTGAATAAATAGCCCCCCTGCACACTGAATAAATAGCCCCCCTCCACACTGAATAAATAACCCCCCTCCACACTGAATAAAAAGCCCCACTCCACACTGAATAAATAGACCCCCTTCACCCTGAATAAATAGACCCCCTTCACCCTGAATAAATAGCCCCCCTGCACACTGAATAAATAGACCCCTGCACACTGAATAAATAGCCCCCCTCCACACTGAATAAATAGCCCACCCTCCACACTGAATAAATAGCCCCACTCCACACTGAAAAAAAAGCCACCCTCCACACTGAATAAATATACCCCCTCCACACTGAATAAATATCTCCCCTCCACACTGAATAAATAGTCCCCCTGCACACTGAATAAATAGTCCCCCTCCACACTGAATAAATAGCCCCACTCCACACTGAATAAAAAGCCACCCTCCACACTGAATAAATATACCCCCTCCACACTGAATAAATATCTCTCCTCCACACTGAATAAATAGCCCCCCTGCACACTGAATAAATATCTCCCCTGCACACTGAATAAATACCCCCCCTGCACACTGAATAAATAGCCCCCCTGCACACTGAAGAAATATCTCCCCTGCACACTGAATAAATAGCCCCCCTGCACACTGAATAAATATCTCCCCTGCACACTGAATAAATAGCCCCCCTGCACACTGAATAAATATCTCCCCTGCACACTGAATAAATAGCCCCCCTGCACACTGAATAAATAGCCCCCTGCACACTGAATAAATAGCCCCCCTGCACACTGAATAAATATCTCCCCTGCACACTGAATAAATATCTCCCCTGCACACTGAATAAATAGCCCCCCTGCACACTGAATAAATATCTCCCCTGCACACTGAATAAATAGCCCCCCTGCACACTGAATAAATATCTCCCCTGCACACTGAATAAATAGCCCCCCTCCACACTGAATAAAAAGCCCCCCTGCACCCTGAATAAATAGCCCCCCCTCCACACTGAATAAAAAGCCACCCTCCACACTGAATAAATAGCCCCCCTGCACGCTGAATAAATATCCCCCCCTCCACACTGAATAAAAAGCCCCCCTGCACCCTGAATAAATAGCCCCCCCTCCACACTGAATAAAAAGCCACCCTCCACACTGAATAAATAGCCCCCCTCCACATTGAATAAAAAGCCACCCTCCACACTGAATAAATAGACCCCCTTCACCCTGAATAAATTCCCCCCTCCACACTGAATAAATATCCCCCTGCACGCTGAATAAATAGCCTCCCTGCACACTGAATAAAAAGCCCCCCTCCACACTGAATAAATAGCCCCCCTCCACATTGAATAAATAGCCCCCCTCCACACTGAATAAATAGCCCCCCTGCACACTGAATAAATAGCCCCCCCTACACACTGAATAAAAAGCCACCCTCCACACTGAATAAATAGCCCCCCAGCACACTGAATAAATAGCCCCCCTGCACACTGAATAAATAGCCCCCTGCACACTGAATAAATATCTCCCCTGCACACTGAATAAATACCCCCCCTCCACACGGAATAAATAGCCCCCCTGCAAACTGAATAAATAGCCCCCCTCCACACTGAATAAATTGCCCCCCTCCACACTGAATAAAAAGCCCCACTCCACACTGAATAAATAGACCCCCTTCACCCTGAATAAATAGACCCCCTTCACCCTGAATAAATAGCCCCCCTGCACACTGAATAAATATCTCCCCTGCACACTGAATAAATAGCCTCCCTGCACACTGAATAAATATCTCCCCTGCACACTGAATAAATAGCCTCCCTGCACGCTGAATAAATATCCCCCCCTCCACACTGAATAAAAAGCCCCCCTGCACCCTGAATAAATAGCCCCCTCTCCACACTGAATAAAAAGCCACCCTCCACACTGAATAAGTAGCCCCCCTGCACGCTGAATAAATATCCCCCCCTCCACACTGAATAAATAGCCCCCCCTTCACACTGAATAAAAAGCCACCCTCCACACTGAATAAATAGCCCCCTTCCACATTGAATAAAAAGCCACCCTCCACACTGAATAAATAGACCCCCTTCACCCTGAATAAATTCCCCCCTCCACACTGAATAAATATCCCCCTGCACGCTGAATAAATAGCCCCCCTGCACACTGAATAAAAAGCCCCCCTCCACACTGAATAAGTAGCCCCCCTCCACATTGAATAAATAGCCCCCCTCCACACTGAATAAATAGCCCCCCTGCACACTGAATAAATAGCCACCCCTCCACACTGAATAAAAAGTCACCCTTCACACTGAATAAATAGCCCCCCCTCCACACTGAATAAAAAGCCACCCTCCACACTGAATAAATAGCCCCCCTGCACACTGAATAAATAGCCCCCTGCACACTGAGTAAATATCTCCCCTGCACACTGAATAAATACCCCCCCTCCACACTGAATAAATAGCCCCCCTGCACACTGAATAAATAGCCCCCCTCCACACTGAATAAATACCCCCCCTCCACACTGAATAAATAGCCCCCCTGCACACTGAATAAATAGCCCCCCTCCACACTGAATAAATAGCCCGCCTCCACACTGAATAAAAAGCCCCACTCCACACTGAATAAATAGACCCCCTTCACCCTGAATAAATAGACCCCCTTCACCCTGAATAAATAGCCCCCCTGCACACTGAATAAATAGACCCCTGCACACTGAATAAATAGCCCCCCTCCACACTGAATAAATAGCCCACCCTCCACACTGAATAAATAGCCCCACTCCACACTCAATAAAAAGCCACCCTCCACACTGAATAAATATACCCTCTCCACACTGAATAAATATCTCCCCTCCACACTGAATAAATAGTCCCCCTGCACACTGAATAAATAGTCCCCCTCCACACTGAATAAATAGCCCCACTCCACACTGAATAAAAAGCCACCCTCCACACTGAATAAATATACCCCCTCCACATTGAATAAAAAGCCACCCTCCACACTGAATAAATAGACCCCCTTCACCCTGAATAAATTCCCCCCTCCACACTGAATAAATATCCCCCTGCACGCTGAATAAATAGCCCCCCTGCACACTGAATAAAAAGCCCCCCTCCACACTGAATAAATAGCCCCCCTCCACATTGAATAAATAGCCCCCCTCCACACTGAATAAATAGCCCCCCCTCCACACTGAATAAAAAGCCACCCTCCACACTGAATAAATATCTCCCCTGCACACTGAATAAATAGCCCCCCTCCACACTGAATAAATAGCCCCCCCTCCACACTGAATAAATAGTCCCCCTCCACACTGAATAAATAGCCCCCCTCCACACTGAATAAATAGCCCCCCCTCCACACTGAATAAAAAGCCACCCTCCACACTGAATAAATAGCCCCCCTGCACACTGAATAAATAGCCCCCCTGCACACTGAATAAATAGCCCCCTGCACACTGAATAAATATCTCCCCTGCACACTGAATAAATACCCCCCCCCTCCACACTGAATAAATAGCCCCCCTGCACACTGAATAAATAGCCCCCCTCCACACTGAATAAATAACCCCCCTCCACACTGAATAAAAAGCCCCACTCCACACTGAATAAATAGACCCCCTTCACCCTGAATAAATAGACCCCCTTCACCCTGAATAAATAGCCCCCCTGCACACTGAATAAATAGACCCCTGCACACTGAATAAATAGCCCCCCTCCACACTGAATAAATAGCCCACCCTCCACACTGAATAAATAGCCCCACTCCACACTGAAAAAAAAGCCACCCTCCACACTGAATAAATATACCCCCTCCACACTGAATAAATATCTCCCCTCCACACTGAATAAATAGTCCCCCTGCACACTGAATAAATAGTCCCCCTCCACACTGAATAAATAGCCCCACTCCACACTGAATAAAAAGCCACCCTCCACACTGAATAAATATACCCCCTCCACACTGAATAAATATCTCTCCTCCACACTGAATAAATAGCCCCCCTGCACACTGAATAAATATCTCCCCTGCACACTGAATAAATACCCCCCCTGCACACTGAATAAATAGCCCCCCTGCACACTGAAGAAATATCTCCCCTGCACACTGAATAAATAGCCCCCCTGCACACTGAATAAATATCTCCCCTGCACACTGAATAAATAGCCCCCCTGCACACTGAATAAATATCTCCCCTGCACACTGAATAAATAGCCCCCCTGCACACTGAATAAATAGCCCCCTGCACACTGAATAAATAGCCCCCCTGCACACTGAATAAATATCTCCCCTGCACACTGAATAAATATCTCCCCTGCACACTGAATAAATAGCCCCCCTGCACACTGAATAAATATCTCCCCTGCACACTGAATAAATAGCCCCCCTGCACACTGAATAAATATCTCCCCTGCACACTGAATAAATAGCCCCCCTCCACACTGAATAAAAAGCCCCCCTGCACCCTGAATAAATAGCCCCCCCTCCACACTGAATAAAAAGCCACCCTCCACACTGAATAAATAGCCCCCCTGCACGCTGAATAAATATCCCCCCCTCCACACTGAATAAAAAGCCCCCCTGCACCCTGAATAAATAGCCCCCCCTCCACACTGAATAAAAAGCCACCCTCCACACTGAATAAATAGCCCCCCTCCACATTGAATAAAAAGCCACCCTCCACACTGAATAAATAGACCCCCTTCACCCTGAATAAATTCCCCCCTCCACACTGAATAAATATCCCCCTGCACGCTGAATAAATAGCCTCCCTGCACACTGAATAAAAAGCCCCCCTCCACACTGAATAAATAGCCCCCCTCCACATTGAATAAATAGCCCCCCTCCACACTGAATAAATAGCCCCCCTGCACACTGAATAAATAGCCCCCCCTACACACTGAATAAAAAGCCACCCTCCACACTGAATAAATAGCCCCCCAGCACACTGAATAAATAGCCCCCCTGCACACTGAATAAATAGCCCCCTGCACACTGAATAAATATCTCCCCTGCACACTGAATAAATACCCCCCCTCCACACGGAATAAATAGCCCCCCTGCAAACTGAATAAATAGCCCCCCTCCACACTGAATAAATTGCCCCCCTCCACACTGAATAAAAAGCCCCACTCCACACTGAATAAATAGACCCCCTTCACCCTGAATAAATAGACCCCCTTCACCCTGAATAAATAGCCCCCCTGCACACTGAATAAATATCTCCCCTGCACACTGAATAAATAGCCTCCCTGCACACTGAATAAATATCTCCCCTGCACACTGAATAAATAGCCTCCCTGCACGCTGAATAAATATCCCCCCCTCCACACTGAATAAAAAGCCCCCCTGCACCCTGAATAAATAGCCCCCTCTCCACACTGAATAAAAAGCCACCCTCCACACTGAATAAGTAGCCCCCCTGCACGCTGAATAAATATCCCCCCCTCCACACTGAATAAATAGCCCCCCCTTCACACTGAATAAAAAGCCACCCTCCACACTGAATAAATAGCCCCCTTCCACATTGAATAAAAAGCCACCCTCCACACTGAATAAATAGACCCCCTTCACCCTGAATAAATTCCCCCCTCCACACTGAATAAATATCCCCCTGCACGCTGAATAAATAGCCCCCCTGCACACTGAATAAAAAGCCCCCCTCCACACTGAATAAGTAGCCCCCCTCCACATTGAATAAATAGCCCCCCTCCACACTGAATAAATAGCCCCCCTGCACACTGAATAAATAGCCACCCCTCCACACTGAATAAAAAGTCACCCTTCACACTGAATAAATAGCCCCCCCTCCACACTGAATAAAAAGCCACCCTCCACACTGAATAAATAGCCCCCCTGCACACTGAATAAATAGCCCCCTGCACACTGAGTAAATATCTCCCCTGCACACTGAATAAATACCCCCCCTCCACACTGAATAAATAGCCCCCCTGCACACTGAATAAATAGCCCCCCTCCACACTGAATAAATAGCCCCCCTCCACACTGAATAAAAAGCCCCACTCCACACTGAATAAATAGACCCCCTTCACCCTGAATAAATAGACCCCCTTCACCCTGAATAAATAGCCCCCCTGCACACTGAATAAATAGACCCCTGCACACTGAATAAATAGCCCCCCTCCACACTGAATAAATAGCCCCACTCCACACTGAATAAAAAGCCACCCTCCACACTGAATAAATATCTCCCCTCCACACTGAATAAATAGTCCCCCTGCACACTGAATAAATAGTCCCCCTGCACACTGAATAAATAGTCCCCCTGCACACTGAATAGTCCCCCTGCACACTGAATAAATAGTCCCCCTGCACGCTGAATAAATAGCCCCCCTGCACACTGAATAAAAAGCCACCCTCCACACTGAATAAATAGCCCACCCTCCACACTGAATAAATAGCCCCCCTCCACACTGAATAAACAGTCCACCTGCACACTGAATAAATAGTCCCCCTGCACGCTGAATAAATAGCCCTCCTGCACACTGAATAAATAGTCCCCCTGCACACTGAATAAATAGCCCCCCTCCACACTGAATAAATAGCCCCCCTGCACACTGAATAAATATCTCCCCAGCACACTGAATAAATAGCCCCCCTGCACACTGAATAAATATCTCCCCTGCACACTGAATAAATATCTCCCCTGCACACTGAATAAATATCTCCCCTGCACACTGAATAAATAGCCCCCCTGCACACTGAATAAAAAGCCTCCCTGCACACTGAATAAATATCTCCCCTGCACACCGAATAAATAGCCCCCTGCACACTGAATAAATAGCCCCCCTGCACACTGAATAAATATCTCCCCTGCACACTGAATAAATATCTCCCCTGCACACTGAATAAATAGCCCCCCTGAACACTGAATAAATATCTCCCCTGCACACTGAATAAATATCTCCCCTGCACACTGAATAAATAGCCCCCCTGCACACTGAATAAATAGCCCCCCTGCACACTGAATAAATAGCCCCCCTGCACACTGAATAAATATCTCCCCTGCACACTGAATAAATAGCCCCCCTGCACACTGAATAAATATCTCCCCTGCACACTGAATAAATAGCCCCCCTGCACACTGAATAAATATCTCCCCTGCACACTGAATAAATAGCCCCCCTGCACACTGAATAAATATCTCCCCTGCACACTGAATAAATAGCCTCCCTGCACACTGAATAAATATCTCCCCTGCACACTGAATAAATATCTCCCCTGCACACTGAATAAATAGCCCCCCTGCACACTGAATAAATATCTCCCCTGCACACTGAATAAATAGCCTCCCTGCACACTGAATAAATATCTCCCCTGCACACTGAATAAATATCTCCCCTGCACACTGAATAAATATCTCCCCTGCACACTGAATAAATATCTCCCCTGCACACTGAATAAATAGCCCCCCTGCACACTGAATAAAAAGCCTCCCTGCACACTGAATAAATATCTCCCCTGCACACCGAATAAATAGCCCTCCTGCACACTGAATAAATAGCCCCCCTGCACACTGAATAAATATCTCCCCTGCACACTGAATAAATACCCCCCCTGCACACTGAATAAATAGCCCCCCTGCACACTGAATAAATATCTCCCCTGCACACTGAATAAATAGCCCCCCTGCACACTGAATAAATAGCCCCCCTCCACACTGAATAAATATCTCCCCTGCACACTGAATAAATAGCCCCCCTGCACACTGAATAAATAGCCCCCCTCCACACTGAAAAAATAGCCCCCCTCCACACTGAATAAATATCTCCCCTGCACACTGAATAAATAGCCCCCCTGCACACTGAATAAATAGCCCCCCTGCACACTGAATAAATAGCCCCCCTCCACACTGAATAAATATCTCCCCTGCACACTGAATAAATAGCCCCCCTGCACACTGAATAAATAGCCCCCCTGCACACTGAATAAATATCTCCCCTGCACACTGAATAAATATCTCCCCTGCACACTGAATAAATATCTCCCCTGCACACTGAATAAATAGCCCCCCTGCACACTGAATAAATAGCCCCCCTGCACACTGAATAAATAGCCCCCCTGCACACTGAATAAATATCTCCCCTGCACACTGAATAAATATCTCCCCTGCACACTGAATAAATAGCCCCCCTGCACACTGAATAAATATCTCCCCTGCACACTGACTAAATATCTCCCCTGCACACTGAATAAATAGCCCCCCTGCACACTGAATAAATATCTCCCCTGCACACTGAATAAATATCTCCCCTGCACACTGAATAAATAGCCCCCATGCACACTGAATAAATAGCCCCCCTGCACACTGAATAAATATCTCCCCTGCACACTGAATAAATAGCCCCCCTGCACACTGAATAAATAGCCCCCCTGCACACTGAATAAATAGCCCCCCTGCACACTGAATAAATATCTCCCCTGCACACTGAATAAATAGCCCCCCTGCACACTGAATAAATATCTCCCCTGCACACTGAATAAATAGCCCCCCTGCACACTGAATAAATATCCCCCCACACTGAATAAATATCTCCCCTGCACACTGAATAAATAGCCTCCCTGCACACTGAATAAATATCTCCCCTGCACACTGAATAAATAGCCCCCCTGCACACTGAATAAATAGCCCCCCTGCACACTGAATAAATATCTCCCCTGCACACTGAATAAATAGCCCCCCTGCACACTGAATAAATAGCCCCCCTCCACACTGAATAAATAGTCCCCCTGCACACTGAATAAATAGCCCCCCTCCACACTGAATAAATATCTCCCCTGCACACTGAATAAATAGCCCCCCTGCACACTGAATAAATATCTCCCCTGCACACTGAATAAATAGCCCCCCTGCACACTGAATAAATAGCCCCCCTGCACACTGAATAAATAGCCCCCCTGCACACTGAATAAATATCTCCCCTCCACACTGAATAAATAGCCCCCCTGCACACTGAATAAATAGCCCCCCTGCACACTGAATAAATATCTCCCCTGCACACTGAATAAATAGCCCCCCTGCACACTGAATAAATAGCCCCCCTGCACACTGAATAAATATCTCCCCTGCACACTGAATAAATAGCCCCCCTGCACACTGAATAAATAGCCCCCCTGCACACTGAATAAATATCTCCCCTGCACACTGAATAAATAGCCCCCCTGCACACTGAATAAATAGCCCACCCTCCACACTGAATAAATAGTCCCCCTGCACGCTGAATAAATAGCCCTCCTGCACACTGAATAAATAGTCCCCCTGCACACTGAATAAAAAGCCACCCTCCACACTGAATAAATAGCCCACCCTCCACACTGAATAAATAGTCCCCCTCCACACTGAATAAATAGTCCCCCTCCACACTGAATATATAGTCCCCCTGCACGCTGAATAAATAGCCCTCCTGCACACTGAATAAATAGTCCCCCTGCACACTGAATAAAAAGCCACCCTCCACACTGAATAAATAGCCCACCCTCCACACTGAATAAATAGCCCCCCTCCACACTGAATAAATAGCCCACCCTCCACACTGAATAAATAGTCCCCCTGCACACTGAATAAATAGTCCCCCTGCACGCTGAATAAATAGCCTCCCTGCACACTGAATAAATAGTCCCCCTGCACGCTGAATAAATAGTCCGCCTGCACGCTGAATAAATAGTCCCCCTGCACGCTGAATAAATAGTCCCCCTGCACACTGAATAAAAAGCCACCCTCCACACTGAATAAATAGCTCCCCTCCACACTGAATAAATAGCCCCCCTGCACACTGAATAAATATCTCCCCTGCACACTGAATAAATAGTCCCCCTGCACGCTGAATAAATAGTCCCCCTGCACACTGAATAAAAAGCCACCCTCCACACTGAATAAATATCTCCCCTGCACACTGAATAAATAGCCTCCCTGCACACTGAATAAATAGTCCCCCTGCACGCTGAATAAATAGTCCCCCTGCACACTGAATAAATAGTCCCCCTGCACGCTGAATAAATAGCCCCCCTGCACACTGAATAAAAAGCCACCCTCCACACTGAATAAATAGCCCACCCTCCACACTGAATAAATAGCCCCCCTCCACACTGAATAAATAGTCCCCCTGCACGCTGAATAAATAGCCCTCCTGCACACTGAATAAATAGTCCCCCTGCACACTGAATAAAAAGCCACCCTCCACACTGAATAAATAGCCCACCCTCCACACTGAATAAATAGCCCCCCTCTACACTGAATAAATAGCCCACCCTCCACACTGAATAAATAGTCCCCCTCCACACTGAATAAATAGTCCCCCTGCACGATGAATAAATAGCCTCCCTGCACACTGAATAAATAGTCCCCCTGCACGCTGAATAAATAGTCCCCCTGCACGCTGAATAAATAGTCCCCCTGCACGCTGAATAAATAGTCCCCCTGCACGCTGAATAAATAGTCCCCCTGCACGCTGAATAAATAGTCCCCCTGCACACTGAATAAAAAGCCACCCTCCACACTGAATAAATATCTCCCCTGCACACTGAATAAATAGCCCCCCTGCACACTGAATAAATATCTCCCCTGCACGCTGAATAAATAGCCTCCCTGCACACTGAATAAATAGTCCCCCTGCACGCTGAATAAATAGCCTCCCTGCACACTGAATAAATAGTCCCCCTGCACGCTGAATAAATAGTCCCCCTGCACGCTGAATAAATAGTCCCCCTGCACACTGAATAAATACCCCCCCTCCACACTGAATAAATAGCCCCCCTGCACACTGAATAAATATCTCCCCTGCACACTGAATAAATAGTCCCCCTGCACGCTGAATAAATAGTCCCCCTGCACACTGAATAAAAAGCCACCCTCCACACTGAATAAATATCTCCCCTGCACACTGAATAAATAGCCTCCCTGCACACTGAATAAATAGTCCCCCTGCACACTGAATAAATAGCCCCCCTCCACACTGAATAAAAAGCCCCCCTGCACACTGAATAAATAGCCCCCCTCCACACTGTATAAAAAGCCACCCTCCACACTGAATAAATAGCCCCCCTCCACACTGAATAAATAGCCCCCTTCCACACTGAATAAATAGCCCCCCTGCACACTAAATAACCCCCTCCACACTGAATAAATAGCCCTCCTGCACACTGAATAAATAGCCCCCCTCCACACTGAATAAATAGCCCTCCTGCACACTGAATAAATAGCCCCCCTCCACTCTGAATAAATAGCCCCCCTCCACACTGAATAAATAGCCCCCCTGCACACTGAATAAATAGCCCCCCTCCACAATGAATAAAAAGCCCCCCTCCACACTGAATAAATATCTCCCCTGCACACTGAATAAATAGCCCCCCTCCACACTTAATAAATATCTCCCCTGCACACTGAATAAATAGCCCCCCTCCACACTGAATAAATAGCCCCCCTGCACACTGAATAAAAAGCCCCCCTGCACACTGAATAAATAGCCCCCCTGCACACTAAATAACCCCCTCCACACTGAATAAATAGCCCCCCTCCACACTGAATAAATATCTCCCCTGCACACTGAATAAATAGCCCCCCTCCACACTGAATAAAAAGCCCCCCTCCACACTGAATAAATATCTCCCCTGCACACTGAATAAATAGCCCCCCTGCACACTGAATAAATATCTCCCCTGCACACTGAATAAATATCTCCCCTGCACACTGAATAAATAGCCCCCCTGCACACTGAATAAATAGCCCCCCTGCACACTGAATAAATATCTCCCCTGCACACTGAATAAATAGCCCCCCTGCACACTGAATAAATATCTCCCCTGCACACTGAATAAATATCTCCCCTGCACACTGAATAAATATCTCCCCTGCACACTGAATAAATACCCCCCTGCACACTGAATAAATAGCCCCCCTGCACACTGAATAAATATCTCCCCTGCACACTGAATAAATAGCCCCCCTGCACACTGAATAAATATCTCCCCTGCACACTGAATAAATATCTCCCCTGCACACTGAATAAATATCTCCCCTGCACACTGAATAAATACCCCCCTGCACACTGAATAAATAGCCCCCCTGCACACTGAATAAATAGCCCCCCTGCACACTGAATAAATATCTCCCCTGCACACTGAATAAATAGCCCCCCTGCACACTGAATAAATATCTCCCCTGCACACTGAATAAATAGCCCCGCTGCACACTGAATAAATATCTCCCTTGCACACTGAATAAATATCTCCCCTGCACACTGAATAAATAGCCACCCTCCACACTGAATAAATAGCCCCCCTGCACACTGAATAAAAAGCCCCCCTGCACACTGAATAAATAGCCCCCCTGCATACTAAATAACCCCCTCCACACTGAATAAATAGCCCCCCTACACACTGAATAAATATCTCCCCTGCACACTGAATAAATAGCCCCCCTCCACACTGAATAAAAAGCCCCCCTCCACACTGAATAAATATCTCCCCTGCACACTGAATAAATAGCCCCCCTGCACACTGAATAAATATCTCCCCTGCACACTGAATAAATAGCCCCCCTGCACACTGAATAAATAGCCCCCCTGCACACTGAATAAATAGCCCCCCTGCACACTGAATAAATATCTCCCCTCCACACTGAATAAATAGCCCCCCTGCACACTGAATAAATAGCCCCCCTGCACACTGAATAAATATCTCCCCTGCACACTGAATAAATAGCCCCCTGCACACTGAATAAATAGCCCCCCTGCACACTGAATAAATATCTCCCCTGCACACTGAATAAATAGCCCCCCTGCACACTGAATAAATAGCCCCCCTGCACACTGAATAAATATCTCCCCTGCACACTGAATAAATAGCCCCCCTGCACACTGAATAAATAGCCCACCCTCCACACTGAATAAATAGTCCCCCTGCACGCTGAATAAATAGCCCTCCTGCACACTGAATAAATAGTCCCCCTGCACACTGAATAAAAAGCCACCCTCCACACTGAATAAATAGCCCACCCTCCACACTGAATAAATAGCCCCCCTCCACACTGAATAAATAGCCCACCCTCCACACTGAATAAATAGTCCCCCTCCACACTGAATAAATAGTCCCCCTCCACACTGAATATATAGTCCCCCTGCACGCTGAATAAATAGCCCTCCTGCACACTGAATAAATAGTCCCCCTGCACACTGAATAAAAAGCCACCCTCCACACTGAATAAATAGCCCACCCTCCACACTGAATAAATAGCCCCCCTCCACACTGAATAAATAGCCCACCCTCCACACTGAATAAATAGTCCCCCTGCACACTGAATAAATAGTCCCCCTGCACGCTGAATAAATAGCCTCCCTGCACACTGAATAAATAGTCCCCCTGCACGCTGAATAAATAGTCCGCCTGCACGCTGAATAAATAGTCCCCCTGCACGCTGAATAAATAGTCCCCCTGCACACTGAATAAAAAGCCACCCTCCACACTGAATAAATAGCTCCCCTCCACACTGAATAAATAGCCCCCCTGCACACTGAATAAATATCTCCCCTGCACACTGAATAAATAGTCCCCCTGCACGCTGAATAAATAGTCCCCCTGCACACTGAATAAAAAGCCACCCTCCACACTGAATAAATATCTCCCCTGCACACTGAATAAATAGCCTCCCTGCACACTGAATAAATAGTCCCCCTGCACGCTGAATAAATAGTCCCCCTGCACACTGAATAAATAGTCCCCCTGCACGCTGAATAAATAGCCCCCCTGCACACTGAATAAAAAGCCACCCTCCACACTGAATAAATAGCCCACCCTCCACACTGAATAAATAGCCCCCCTCCACACTGAATAAATAGTCCCCCTGCACGCTGAATAAATAGCCCTCCTGCACACTGAATAAATAGTCCCCCTGCACACTGAATAAAAAGCCACCCTCCACACTGAATAAATAGCCCACCCTCCACACTGAATAAATAGCCCCCCTCTACACTGAATAAATAGCCCACCCTCCACACTGAATAAATAGTCCCCCTCCACACTGAATAAATAGTCCCCCTGCACGATGAATAAATAGCCTCCCTGCACACTGAATAAATAGTCCCCCTGCACGCTGAATAAATAGTCCCCCTGCACGCTGAATAAATAGTCCCCCTGCACGCTGAATAAATAGTCCCCCTGCACGCTGAATAAATAGTCCCCCTGCACGCTGAATAAATAGTCCCCCTGCACACTGAATAAAAAGCCACCCTCCACACTGAATAAATATCTCCCCTGCACACTGAATAAATAGCCCCCCTGCACACTGAATAAATATCTCCCCTGCACGCTGAATAAATAGCCCGCCTGCACACTGAATAAATAGCCTCCCTGCACACTGAATAAATAGTCCCCCTGCACGCTGAATAAATAGCCTCCCTGCACACTGAATAAATAGCCCCCCTGCACGCTGAATAAATAGTCCCCCTGCACGCTGAATAAATAGTCCCCCTGCACACTGAATAAATACCCCCCCTCCACACTGAATAAATAGCCCCCCTGCACACTGAATAAATATCTCCCCTGCACACTGAATAAATAGTCCCCCTGCACGCTGAATAAATAGTCCCCCTGCACACTGAATAAAAAGCCACCCTCCACACTGAATAAATATCTCCCCTGCACACTGAATAAATAGCCTCCCTGCACACTGAATAAATAGTCCCCCTGCACACTGAATAAATAGCCCCCCTCCACACTGAATAAAAAGCCCCCCTGCACACTGAATAAATAGCCCCCCTCCACACTGTATAAAAAGCCACCCTCCACACTGAATAAATAGCCCCCCTCCACACTGAATAAATAGCCCCCTTCCACACTGAATAAATAGCCCCCCTGCACACTAAATAACCCCCTCCACACTGAATAAATAGCCCTCCTGCACACTGAATAAATAGCCCCCCTCCACACTGAATAAATAGCCCTCCTGCACACTGAATAAATAGCCCCCCTCCACACTGAATAAATAGCCCCCCTCCACACTGAATAAATAGCCCCCCTGCACACTGAATAAATAGCCCCCCTCCACAATGAATAAAAAGCCCCCCTCCACACTGAATAAATATCTCCCCTGCACACTGAATAAATAGCCCCCCTCCACACTTAATAAATATCTCCCCTGCACACTGAATAAATAGCCCCCCTCCACACTGAATAAATAGCCCCCCTGCACACTGAATAAAAAGCCCCCCTGCACACTGAATAAATAGCCCCCCTGCACACTAAATAACCCCCTCCACACTGAATAAATAGCCCCCCTCCACACTGAATAAATATCTCCCCTGCACACTGAATAAATAGCCCCCCTCCACACTGAATAAAAAGCCCCCCTCCACACTGAATAAATATCTCCCCTGCACACTGAATAAATAGCCCCCCTGCACACTGAATAAATATCTCCCCTGCACACTGAATAAATATCTCCCCTGCACACTGAATAAATAGCCCCGCTGCACACTGAATAAATATCTCCCTTGCACACTGAATAAATATCTCCCCTGCACACTGAATAAATAGCCACCCTCCACACTGAATAAATAGCCCCCCTGCACACTGAATAAAAAGCCCCCCTGCACACTGAATAAATAGCCCCCCTGCATACTAAATAACCCCCTGCACACTGAAAAAATAGCCCCCCTGCACACTGAATAAATATCTCCCCTGCACACTGAATAAATAGCCCCCCTGCACACTGAATAAATAGCCTCCCTGCACACTGAATAAATAGCCCCCCTGCACACTGAATAAATAGCCTCCCTGCACACTGAATAAATATCTCCCCTCCACACTGAATAAATAGCCCCCCTGCACACTGAATAAATATCTCCCCTGCACACTGAATAAATATCTCCCCTGCACACTGAATAAATATCTCCCCTCCACACTGAATAAAAAGCCCCCCTGCACACTGAATAAATATCTCCCCTGCACACTGAATAAATAGCCCCCCTGCACACTGAATAAATATCTCCCCTGCACACTGAATAAATAGCCCCCCTGCACACTGAATAAATATCTCCCCTGCACACTGAATAAATAGACCCCCTGCACACTGAATAAATAGCCCCCCTGCACACTGAATAAATAGCCCCCCTGCACACTGAATAAATATCTCCCCTGCACACTGAATAAATAGCCCCCCTGCACACTGAATAAATAGCCCCCCTCCACACTGAATAAATAGCCCCCCTGCACACTGAATAAATAGCCCCCCTCCACACTGAATAAATAGCCCCACTGCACACTGAATAAATAGCCCCCTGCACACTGAATAAATATCTCCCCTGCACACTGAATAAATACCCCCCCTCCACACTGAATAAATAGCCCCCCTGCACACTGAATAAATAGCCCCCCTCCACACTGAATAAATAGCCTCCCTCAACACTGAATAAAAAGCCCCACTCCACACTGAATAAATAGACCCCCTTCACCCTGAATAAATAGACCCCCTTCACCCTGAATAAATAGCCCCCCTGCACACTGAATAAATAGCCTCCCTGCACACTGAATAAATATCTCCCCTGCACACTGAATAAATAGCCTCCCTGCACGCTGAATAAATATCCCCCCCTCCACACTGAATAAAAAGCCCCCCTGCACCCTGAATAAATAGCCCCCCCTCCACACTGAATAAAAAGCCACCCTCCACACTGAATAAATAGCCCCCCTGCACGCTGAATAAATATCCCCCCCTCCACACTGAATAAAAAGCCCCCCTGCACCCTGAATAAATAGCCCCCCCTCCACACTGAATAAAAAGCCACCCTCCACACTGAATAAATAGTCCCCCTCCACATTGAATAAAAAGCCACCCTCCACACTGAATAAATAGACGCCCTTCACCCTGAATAAATTCCCCCCTCCACACTGAATAAATATCCCCCTGCACGCTGAATAAATAGCCCCCCTGCACACTGAATAAAAAGCCCCCCTCCACACTGAATAAATAGCCCCCCTCCACATTGAATAAATAGCCCCCCTCCACACTGAATAAATAGCCCCCCTGCACACTGAATAAATAGCCCCCCCTCCACACTGAATAAAAAGCCACCCTCCACACTGAATAAATAGCCCCCCCTCCACACTGAATAAAAAGCCACCCTCCACACTGAATAAATAGCCCCCCTGCACAATGAATAAATAGCCCCCCTGCACACTGAATAAATAGCCCCCTGCACACTGAATAAATATCTCCCCTGTACACTGAATAAATACCCCCCCTCCACACTGAATAAATAGTCCCCCTGCACACTGAATAAATAGCCCCCCTCCACAGTGAATAAATAGCCCCCCTCCACACTGAATAAAAAGCCCCACTCCACACTGAATAAATAGACCCCCTTCACCCTGAATAAATAGACCCCCTTCACCCTGAATAAATAGCCCCCCTGCACACTGAATAAATAAACCCCTGCACACTGAATAAATAGCCCCACTCCACACTGAATAAAAAGCCACCCTCCACACTGAATAAATATACCCCCTCCACACTGAATAAATATCTCCCCTCCACACTGAATAAATAGTCCCCCTGCACACTGAATAAATAGTCCCCCTGCACACTGAATAAATAGTCCCCCTGCACGCTGAATAAATAGCCCCCCTGCACACTGAATAAAAAGCCACCCTCCACACTGAATAAATAGCCCACCCTCCACACTGAATAAATAGCCCCCCTCCACACTGAATAAATGGTCCCCCTGCACACTGAATAAATAGTCCCCCTGCACGCTGAATAAATAGCCCTCCTGCACACTGAATAAATAGTCCCCCTGCACACTGAATAAATAGCCCCCCTCCACACTGAATAAATAGCCCCCCTGCACACTGAATAAATATCTCCCCTGCACACTGAATAAATATCTCCCCTGCACACTGAATAAATATCTCCCCTGCACACTGAATAAATAGCCCCCCTGCACACTGAATAAATATCTCCTCTGCACACTGAATAAATATCTCCCCTGCACACTGAATAAAAAGACTCCCTACACACTGAATAAATATCTCCCCTGCACACCGAATAAATAGCCCTCCTGCACACTGAATAAATAGCCCCCCTGCACACTGAATAAATATCTCCCCTGCACACTGAATAAATACCCCCCTGCACACTGAATAAATAGCCCCCCTGCACACTGAATAAATAGCCCCCCTGCACACTGAATAAATAGCCCCCCTGCACACTGAATAAATAGCCCCACTGCACACTGAAAAAATATCTCCCCTGCACACTGAATAAATAGCCCCCCTGCACACTGAATAAATAGCCCCCCTGCACACTGAATAAATATCTCCCCTGCACACTGAATAAATAGCCCCCCTGCACACTGAATAAATATCTCCCCTGCACACTGAATAAATATCTCCCCTGCACACTGAATAAATAGCCCCCCTGCACACTGAATAAATAGCCCCCCTGCACACTGAATAAATATCTCCCCTGCACACTGAATAAATAGCCCCCCTGCACACTGAATAAATAGCCCCCTGCACACTGAATAAATATCTCCCCTGCACACTAAATAAATAGCCTCCCTGCACGCTGAATAAATATCCCCCCCTCCACACTGAATAAAAAGCCCCCCTGCACCCTGAATAAATAGCCCCCCCTCCACACTGAATAAAAAGCCCCCCTCCACACTGAATAAATAGCCCCCCTGCACGCTGAATAAATATCCCCCCTCCACACTGAATAAAAAGCCCCCCTGCACCCTGAATAAATAGCCCCCCCTCCACACTGAATAAAAAGCCTCCCTGCACACTGAATAAATAGCCCCCTCCACATTGAATAAAAAGCCACCCTCCATACTGCATAAATAGACCCCCCTTCACCCTGAATAAATTCCCCCCTCCACACTGAATAAATATCCCCCTGCACACTGAATAAAAAGCCCCCCTGCACACTGAATAAAAAGCCCCCCTCCACACTGAATAAATAGCCCCCCTCCACATTGAATAAATAGCCCCCCTCCACACTGAATAAATAGCCCCCCTGCACACTGAATAAATAGCCCCCCCCTCCACACTGAATAAAAAGCCACCCTCCACACTGAATAAATAGCCCCCCTCCACACTGAATAAATAGCCCCCCTGCACACTGAATAAATATCTCCCCTGCACACTGAATAAATATCTCCCCTGCACACTGAATAAATAGCCCCCCTGCACACTGAATAAATAGCCCCCCTGCACACTGAATAAATATCTCCCCTGCACACTGAATAAATAGCCCCCCTGCACACTGAATAAATAGCCCCCTGCACACTGAATAAATATCTCCCCTGCACACTAAATAAATAGCCTCCCTGCACGCTGAATAAATATCCCCCCCTCCACACTGAATAAAAAGCCCCCTTGCACCCTGAATAAATAGCCCCCCCTCCACACTGAATAAAAAGCCCCCCTCCACACTGAATAAATAGCCCCCCTGCACGCTGAATAAATATCCCCCCTCCACACTGAATAAAAAGCCCCCCTGCACCCTGAATAAATAGCCCCCCCTCCACACTGAATAAAAAGCCTCCCTGCACACTGAATAAATAGCCCCCTCCACATTGAATAAAAAGCCACACTCCATACTGAATAAATAGACCCCCCTTCACCCTGAATAAATTCCCCCCTCCACACTGAATAAATATCCCCCTGCACACTGAATAAAAAGCCCCCCTGCACACTGAATAAAAAGCCCCCCTCCACACTGAATAAATAGCCCCCCTCCACATTGAATAAATAGCCCCCCTCCACACTGAATAAATAGCCCCCCTGCACACTGAATAAATAGCCCCCCCCTCCACACTGAATAAAAAGCCACCCTCCACACTGAATAAATAGCCCCCCTCCACACTGAATAAATAGCCCCCCTCCACACTGAATAAAAAGCCACCCTCCACACTGAATAAATAGCCCCCCTGCACACTGAATAAATAGCCCCCCTGCACACTGAATAAATAGCCCCCTGCACACTAAATAAATATCTCCCCTGCACACTGAATAAATATCTCCCCTGCACACTGAATAAATATCTCCCCTGCACACTGAATAAATAGCCCCCCTGCACACTGAATAAATAGCCCCCTGCACACTGAATAAATATCTCCCCTGCACACTGAATAAATAGCCCCCCTGCACACTGAATAAATATCTCCCCTGCACACTGAATAAATACCCCCCCTCCACACTGAATGAATAGCCCCCCTGCACACTGAATAAATAGCCCCCCTCCACACTGAATAAATAGCCCCCCTCCACACTGAATAAAAAGCCCCACTCCACACTGAATAAATAGACCCCCTTCACCCTGAATAGACCCCCTTCACCCTGAATAAATAGCCCCCCTGCACACTGAATAAATAGACCCCTGCACACTGAATAAATAGCCCCCAACCACACTGAATAAATAGCCCCCCTGCACACTGAATAAATAGCCCCCCTGCACACTGAATAAATAGCCTCCCTGCACACTGAATAAATAGTCCCCCTGCACACTGAATAAAAAGCCACCCTCCACACTGAATAAATAGCCCCCCTGCACACTGAATAAATAGCCCCCCTGCACACTGAATAAATATCTCCCCTCCACACTGAATAAATAGCCCCACTCCACACTGAATAAAAAGCCACCCTCCACACTGAATAAATATACCCCCTCCACACTGAATAAATATCTCCCCTGCCCACTGAATAAATAGTCCCCCTGCACGCTGAATAAATAGCCCCCCTGCACACTGAATAAAAAGCCACCCTCCACACTGAATAAATAGCCCACCCTCCACACTGAATAAATAGCCCCCCTCCACACTGAATAAATAGTCCCCCTGCATGCTGAATAAATAGCCCTCCTGCACACTGAATAAATAGTCCTCCTGCACACTGAATAAAAAGCCACCCTCCACACTGAATAAATAGCCCACCCTCCACACTGAATAAATAGCCCCCCTCCACACTGAATAAATAGCCCACCCTCCACACTGAATAAATAGTCCCCCTGCACACTGAATAAATAGTCCCCCTGCACGCTGAATAAAAAGCCTCCCTGCACACTGAATAAATAGTCCCCCTGCACGCTGAATAAATAGTCCCCCTGCACGCTGAATAAATAGTCCCCCTGCACGCTGAATAAAGAGCCCCCCTGCACACTGAATAAAAAGCCACCCTCCACACTGAATAAATATCTCCCCTGCACACTGAATAAATAGCCCCCCTGCACACTGAATAAATATCTCCCCTGCACACTGAATAAATAGTCCCCCTGCACGCTGAATAAATATCTCCCCTGCACACTAAATAACCCCCTCCACACTGAATAAAAAGCCCCCCTCCACACTGAATAAATATCTCCCCTGCACACTGAATAAATAGCCCCCCTCCACACTGAATAAAAAGCCCCCCTGCACACTGAATAAATAGCCCCCCTGCACACTAAATAACCCCCTCCACACTGAATAAATATCTCCCCTGCACACTGAATAAATAGCCCCCCTCCACACTGAATAAAAAGCCCCCCTCCACACTGAATAAATATCTCCCCTGCACACTGAATAAATAGCCCCCCTCCACACTGAATAAAAAGCCCCCCTCCACACTGAATAAATATCTCCCCTGCACATTGAATAAATATCTCCCCTGCACACTGAATAAATACCTCCCCTGCACACTGAATAAATATCTCCCCTGCACACTGAATAAATAGCCCCCCTGCACACTGAATAAATATCTCCTCTGCACACTGAATAAATAGCCTCCCTGCACACTGAATAAATATCTCCTCTGCACACTGAATAAATAGCCTCCCTGCACACTGAATAAATATCTCCCCTGCACACTGAATAAATATCTCCCCTGCACACTGAATAAATAGCCCCCCTGCACACTGAATAAATAATCTCCCCTGCACACTGAATAAATAGCCCCCCTGCACACTGAATAAATAGCCCCCCTGCACACTGAATAAATATCTCCCCTGCACACTGAATAAATAGCCCTCCTGCACACTGAATAAATAGCCCCCCTGCACACTGAATAAATATCTCCCCTGCACACTGAATAAATAGCCCCCCTGCACACTGAATAAATAGCCCCCCCTGCACACTGAATAAATATCTCCCCTGCACACTGAATAAATATCTCCCCTGCACACTGAATAAATAGCCCCCCTGCACACTGAATAAATAGCCCCCCTGCACACTGAATAAATATCTCCCCTGCACACTGAATAAATATCTCCCCTGCACACTGAATAAATACCCCCCTGCACACTGAATAAATAGCCCCCCTGCACACTGAATAAATAGCCCCCCTGCACACTGAATAAATATCTCCCCTGCACACTGAATAAATAGCCCCCCTGCACACTGAATAAATAGCCCCCCTGCACACTGAATAAATATCTCCCCTGCACACTGAATAAATAGCCCCCCTGCACACTGAATAAATAGCCCCCCTGCACAATGAATAAATATCTCCCCTGCACACTGAATAAATAGCCCCCCTGCACACTGAATAAATATCTCCCCTGCACACTGAATAAATATCTCCCCTGCACACTGAATAAATAGCCCCCCTGCACACTGAATAAATAGCCCCCCTGCACACTGAATACATATCTCCCCTGCACACTGAATAAATAGCCCCCCTGCACACTGAATAAATAGCCCCCCTGCACACTGAATAAATATCTCCCCTGCACACTAAATAAATAGCCTCCCTGCACGCTGAATAAATATCCCCCCCTCCACACTGAATAAAAAGCCCCCCTGCACCCTGAATAAATAGCCCCCCCTCCACACTGAATAAAAAGCCCCCCTCCACACTGAATAAATAGCCCCCCTGCACGCTGAATAAATATCCCCCCCTCCACACTGAATAAAAAGCCCCCCTGCACCCTGAATAAATAGCCCCACCTCCACACTGAATAAAAAGCCTCCCTGCACACTGAATAAATAGCCCCCTCCACATTGAATAAAAAGCCACCCTCCACACTGAATAAATAGACCCCCTTCACCCTGAATAAATTCCCCCCTCCACACTGAATAAATATCCCCCTGCACGCTGAATAAATAGCCCCCCTGCACACTGAATAAAAAGCCCCCCTCCACACTGAATAAATAGCCCCCCTCCACATTGAATAAATAGCCCCCCTCCACACTGAATAAATAGCCCCCCTGCACACTGAATAAATAGCCCCCCCTCCACACTGAATAAAAAGCCACCCTCCACACTGAATAAATAGCCCCCCTCCACACTGAATAAAAAGCCACCCTCCACACTGAATAAATAGCCCCCCTGCACACTGAATAAATAGCCCCCCTGCACACTGAATAAATATCTCCCCTGCACACTGAATAAATAGTCCCCCTGCACACTGAATAAATATCTCCCCTGCACACTGAATAAATAGCCCCCCTGCACACTGAATAAATAGCCCCCTGCACACTGAATAAATATCTCCCCTGCACACTGAATAAATATCTCCCCTGCACACTGAATAAATACCCCCCCTCCACACTGAATAAATAGCCCCCCTCGACACTGAATAAATAGCCCCCCTCCACACTGAATAAAAAGCCCCACTCCACGCTGAATAAATAGTCCCCCTGCACGCTGAATAAATAGTCCCCCTGCACACTGAATAAAAAGCCACCCTCCACACTGAATAAATATCTCCCCTGCACACTGAATAAATAGCCTCCCTGCACACTGAATAAATAGTCCCCCTGCACACTGAATAAATAGCCCCCCTCCACACTGAATAAAAAGCCCCCCTGCACACTGAATAAATAGCCCCCCTCCACACTGTATGAAAAGCCACCCTCCACACTGAATAAATAGCCCCCCTCCACACTGAATAAATAGCCCCCCTCCACACTGAATAAATAGCCCCCCTGCACACTAAATATCCCCCTCCACACTGAATAAATAGCCCTCCTGCACACTGAATAAATAGCCCCCCTCCACACTGAATAAATAGCCCTCCTGCACACTGAATAAATAGCCCCCCTCCACACTGAATAAATAGCCCCCCTCTACACTGAATAAATAGCCCCCCTGCACACTGAATAAATAGCCCCCCTCCACAATGAATAAAAAGCCCCCCTCCACACTGAATAAATATCTCCCCTGCACACTGAATAAATAGCCCCCCTCCACACTGAATAAATATCTCCCCTGCACACTGAATAAATAGCCCCCCTCCACACTGAATAAATAGCCCCCCTGCACACTGAATAAAAAGCCCCCCTGCACACTGAATAAATAGCCCCCCTGCACACTAAATAACCCCCTCCACACTGAATAAATAGCCCCCCTCCACACTGAATAAATATCTCCCCTGCACACTGAATAAATAGCCCCCCTCCACACTGAATAAAAAGCCCCCCTCCACACTGAATAAATATCTCCCCTGCACACTGAATAAATAGCCCTCCTGCACACTGAATAAATAGCCCCCCTCCACACTGAATAAATATCTCCCCTGCACACTGAATAAATAGCCCCCCTCCACACTGAATAAAAAGCCCCCCTCCACACTGAATAAATATCTCCCCTGCACACTGAATAAATAGCCCCCCTGCACACTGAATAAATATCTCCCCTGCACACTGAATAAATATCTCCCCGCACACTGAATAAATATCTCCCCTGCACACTGAATAAATATCTCCCCTGCACACTGAATAAATATCTCCCCGCACACTGAATAAATATCTCCCCTGCACACTGAATAAATAGCCCCCCTGCACACTGAATAAATATCTCCCATGCACACTGAATAAATAGCCCCCCTGCACACTGAATAAATAGCCCCCCTGCACACTGAATAAATAGCCCCCTCCACATTGAATAAAAAGCCACCCTCCATACTGAATAAATAGACCCCCTTCACCCTGAATAAATTCCCCCCTCCACACTGAATAAATATCCCCCTGCACGCTGAATAAATAGCCCCCCTGCACACTGAATAAAAAGCCCCCCTGCACACTGAATAAAAAGCCCCCCTCCACACTGAATAAATAGCCCCCCTCCACATTGAATAAATAGCCCCCCTCCACACTGAATAAATAGCCCCCCTGCACACTGAATAAATAGCCCCCCCTCCACACTGAATAAAAAGCCACCCTCCACACTGAATAAATAGCCCCCCTCCACGCTGAATAAATAGCCCCCCTCCACACTGAATAAAAAGCCACCCTCCACACTGAATAAATAGCCCCCCTGCACACTGAATAAATAGCCCCCCTGCACACTGAATAAATAGCCCCCTGCACACTAAATAAATATCTCCCCTGCACACTGAATAAATAGTCCCCCTGCACACTGAATAAATATCTCCCCTGCACACTGAATAAATAGCCCCCCTGCACACTGAATAAATAGCCCCCTGCACACTGAATAAATATCTCCCCTGCACACTGAATAAATAGCCCCCCTGCACACTGAATAAATATCTCCCCTGCACACTGAATAAATACCCCCCCTCCACACTGAATAAATAGCCCCCCTGCACACTGAATAAATAGCCCCCCTCCACACTGAATAAATAGCCCCCCTCCACACTGAATAAAAAGCCCCACTCCACACTGAATAAATAGACCCCCTTCACCCTGAATAAATAGACCCCCTTCACCCTGAATAAATAGCCCCCCTGCACACTGAATAAATAGACCCCTGCACACTGAATAAATAGCCCCCCTCCACACTGAATAAATAGCCCACCCTCCACACTGAATAAATAGCCCCACTCCACACTGAATAAAAAGCCACCCTCCACACTGAATAAATATACCCCCTCCACACTGAATAAATATCTCCCCTGCCCACTGAATAAATAATCCCCCTGCACGCTGAATAAATAGCCCCCCCTGCACACTGAATAAAAAGCCACCCTCCACACTGAATAAATAGCCCACCCTCCACACTGAATAAATAGCCCCCCTCCACACTGAATAAATAGTCCCCCTGCACGCTGAATAAATAGCCCTCCTGCACACTGAATAAATAGTCCTCCTGCACACTGAATAAAAAGCCACCCTCCACACTGAATAAATAGCCCACCCTCCACACTGAATAAATAGCCCCCCTCCACACTGAATAAATAGCCCACCCTCCACACTGAATAAATAGTCCCCCTGCACACTGAATAAATAGTCCCCCTGCACGCTGAATAAATAGCCCCCTGCACGCTGAATAAATAGTCCCCCTGCACGCTGAATAAATAGTCCCCCTGCACGCTGAATAAAGAGCCCCCCTGCACACTGAATAAAAAGCCACCCTCCACACTGAATAAATATCTCCCCTGCACACTGAATAAATAGCCTCCCTGCACACTGAATAAATAGCCTCCCTGCACACTGAATAAATATCTCCCCTGCACACTGAATAAATAGCCCCCCTGCACACTGAATAAATAGCCCCCCTGCACACTGAATAAATAGCCCTCCTGCACACTGAATAAATAGCCCCCCTGCACACTGAATAAATATCTCCCCTCCACACTGAATAAATATCTCCCCTGCACACTGAATAAATATCTCCCCTGCACACTGAATAAATACCCCCCCTGCACACTGAATAAATAGCCCCCCTGCACACTGAATAAATAGCCCCCCTGCACACTGAATAAATATCTCCCCTGCACACTGAATAAATAGCCCCCCTGCACACTGAATAAATATCTCCCCTGCACACTGAATAAATATCTCCCCTGCACACTGAATAAATAGCCCCCCTGCACACTGAATAAATAGCCCCCCTGCACACTGAATAAATATCTCCCCTGCACACTGAATAAATAGCCCCCCTGCACACTGAATAAATAGCCCCCCTGCACACTGAATAAATATCTCCCCTGCACACTAAATAAATAGCCTCCCTGCACGCTGAATAAATTTCCCCCCCTCCACACTGAATAAAAAGCCCCCCTGCACCCTGAATAAATAGCCCCCCCTCCACACTGAATAAAAAGCCCCCCTCCACACTGAATAAATAGCCCCCCTGCACGCTGAATAAATATCCCCCCCTCCACACTGAATAAAAAGCCCCCCTGCACCCTGAATAAATAGCCCCCCCTCCACACTGAATAAAAAGCCTCCCTGCACACTGAATAAATAGCCCCCTCCACATTGAATAAAAAGCCACCCTCCACACTGAATAAATAGACCCCCTTCACCCTGAATAAATTCCCCCCTCCACACTGAATAAATATCCCCCTGCACGCTGAATAAATAGCCCCCCTGCACACTGAATAAAAAGCCCCCCTCCACACTGAATAAATAGCCCCCCTCCACATTGAATAAATAGCCCCCCTCCACACTGAATAAATAGCCCCCCTGCACACTGAATAAATAGCCCCCCCTCCACACTGAATAAAAAGCCACCTTCCACACTGAATAAATAGCCCCCCCTCCACACTGAATAAAAAGCCACCCTCCACACTGAATAAATAGCCCCCCCTGCACACTGAATAAATAGCCCCCCTGCACACTGAATAAATAGCCCCCTGCACACTGAATAAATATCTCCCCTGCACACTGAATAAATAGTCCCCCTGCACACTGAATAAATATCTCCCCTGCACACTGAATAAATAGCCCCCCTGCACACTGAATAAATAGCCCCCTGCACACTGAATAAATATCTCCCCTGCACACTGAATAAATATCTCCCCTGCACACTGAATAAATACCCCCCCTCCACACTGAATAAATAGCCCCCCTCGAAACTGAATAAATAGCCCCCCTCCACACTGAATAAAAAGCCCCACTCCACACTGAATAAATAGACCCCCTTCACCCTGAATTAATAGACCCCCTTCACCCTGAATAAATAGCCCCCCTGCACACTGAATAAATAGCCCCCCTCCACACTGAATAAATAGCCCACCCTCCACACTGAATAAATAGCCCCACTCCACACTGAATAAAAAGCCACCCTCCAAACTGAATAAATATACCCCCTCCACACTGAATAAATATCTCCCCTGCCCACTGAATAAATAGTCCCCCTGCACGCTGAATAAATAGCCCCCCTGCACACTGAATAAAAAGCCCCCCTCCACGCTGAATAAATAGTCCCCCTGCACGCTGAATAAATAGCCCCTTCCTGCACACTGAATAAATAGTCCCCCTGCACACTGAATAAAAAGCCACCCTCCACACTGAATAAATAGCCCACCCTCCACACTGAATAAATAGCCCCCCTCCACACTGAATAAATAGTCCCCCTGCACACTGAATAAATAGTCCCCCTGCACGCTGAATAAAAAGCCTCCCTGCACACTGAATAAATAGTCCCCCTGCACGCTGAATAAATAGTCCCCCTGCACGCTGAATAAATAGTCCCCCTGCACGCTGAATAAATAGCCCCCCTGCACACTGAATAAAAAGCCACCCTCCAAACTGAATAAATATCTCCCCTGCACACTGAATAAATAGCCCCCCTGCACACTGAATAAATATCTCCCCTGCACACTGAATAAATAGTCCCCCTGCACACTGAATAAAAAGCCACCCTCCACACTGAATAAATATCTCCCCTGCACACTGAATAAATAGGCTCCCTGCACACTGAATAAATAGTCCCCCTGCACGCTGAATAAATAGTCCCCTGCACACTGAATAAATAGCCCCCCTGCACACTGAATAAATATCTCCCCTGCACACTAAATAAATAGCCTCCCTGCACGCTGAATACATATCCCCCCCTCCACACTGAATAAAAAGCCCCCCTGCACCCTGAATAAATAGCCCCCCCTCCACACTGAATAAAAAGCCCCCCTCCACACTGAATAAATAGCCCCCCTGCACGCTGAATAAATATCCCCCCCTCCACACTGAATAAAAAGCCCCCCTGCACCCTGAATAAATAGCCCCCCCTCCACACTGAATAAAAAGCCTCCCTGCACACTGAATAAATAGCCCCCTCCACATTGAATAAAAAGCCACCCTCCACACTGAATAAATAGACCCCCTTCACCCTCAATAAATTCCCCCCTCCACACTGAATAAATATCCCCCTGCACGCTGAATAAATAGCCCCCCTGCACACTGAATAAAAAGCCCCCCTCCACACTGAATAAATAGCCCCCCTCCACATTGAATAAATAGCCCCCCTCCACACTGAATAAATAGCCCCCCCTCCACACTGAATAAAAAGCCACCCTCCACACTGAATAAATAGCCCCCCCTCCACACTGAATAAAAAGCCACCCTCCACACTGAATAAATAGCCCCCCTGCACACTGAATAAATAGCCCCCCTGCACACTGAATAAAAAGCCCCCCTCCACACTGAATAAATAGCCCCCCTCCACATTGAATAAATAGCCCCCCTCCACACTGAATAAATAGCCCCCCCTCCACACTGAATAAAAAGCCACCCTCCACACTGAATAAATAGCCCCTCCTCCACACTGAATAAATAGCCCCCCTGCACACTGAATAAATAGCCCCCTGCACACTGAATAAATATCTCCCCTGCACACTGAATAAATAGTCCCCCTGCACACTGAATAAATATCTCCCCTGCACACTGAATAAATAGCCCCCCTGCACACTGAATAAATAGCCCCCTGCACACTGAATAAATATCTCCCCTGCACACTGAATAAATATCTCCCCTGCACACTGAATAAATACCCCCCCTCCACACTGAATAAATAGCCCCCCTCGACACTGAATAAATAGCCCCCCTCCACACTGAATAAAAAGCCCCACTCCACACTGAATAAATAGACCCCCTTCACCCTGAATAAATAGACCCCCTTCACCCTGAATAAATAGCCCCCCTGCACACTGAATAAATAGACCCCTGCACACTGAATAAATAGCCCCCCTCCACACTGAATAAATAGCCCACCCTCCACACTGAATAAATAGCCCCACTCCACACTGAATAAAAAGCCACCCTCCACACTGAATAAATATACCCCCTCCACACTGAATAAATATCTCCCCTGCCCACTGAATAAATAGTCCCCCTGCACGCTGAATAAATAGCCCCCCTGCACACTGAATAAAAAGCCACCCTCCACACTGAATAAATAGCCCACCCTCCACACTGAATAAATAGCCCCCCTCCACACTGAATAAATAGCCCACCCTCCACACTGAATAAATAGTCCCCCTGCACACTGAATAAATAGTCCCCCTGCACGCTGAATAAAAAGCCTCCCTGCACACTGAATAAATAGTCCCCCTGCACGCTGAATAAATATCTCCCCTGCACACTGAATAAATAGTCCCCCTGCACGCTGAATAAATAGTCCCCCTGCACACTGAATAAAAAGCCACCCTCCACACTGAATAAATATCTCCCCTGCACACTGAATAAAAAGCCCCACTCCACACTGAATAAATAGACCCCCTTCACCCTGAATAAATAGACCCCCTTCACCCTGAATAAATAGCCCCCCTGCACACTGAATAAATAGACCCCTGCACACTGAATAAATAGCCCCCCTCCACACTGAATAAATAGCCCACCCTCCACACTGAATAAATAGCCCCACTCCACACTGAATAAAAAGCCACCCTCCACACTGAATAAATATACCCCCTCCACACTGAATAAATATCTCCCCTGCCCACTGAATAAATAGTCCCCCTGCACGCTGAATAAATAGCCCCCCTGCACACTGAATAAAAAGCCACCCTCCACACTGAATAAATAGCCCACCCTCCACACTGAATAAATAGCCCCCCTCCACGCTGAATAAATAGTCCCCCTGCACGCTGAATAAATAGCCCTCCTGCACACTGAATAAATAGTCCCCCTGCACACTGAATAAAAAGCCACCCTCCACACTGAATAAATAGCCCACCCTCCACACTGAATAAATAGCCCCCCTCCACACTGAATAAATAGCCCACCCTCCACACTGAATAAATAGTCCCCCTGCACACTGAATAAATAGTCCCCCTGCACGCTGAATAAAAAGCCTCCCTGCACACTGAATAAATAGTCCCCCTGCACGCTGAATAAATAGTCCCCCTGCACGCTGAATAAATAGTCCCCCTGCACGCTGAATAAATAGTCCCCCTGCACGCTGAATAAATAGCCCCCCTGCACACTGAATAAAAAGCCACCCTCCACACTGAATAAATATCTCCCCTGCACACTGAATAAATAGCCCCCCTGCACACTGAATAAATATCTCCCCTGCACACTGAATAAATAGTCCCCCTGCACGCTGAATAAATAGTCCCCCTGCACACTGAATAAAAAGCCACCCTCCACACTGAATAAATATCTCCCCTGCACACTGAATAAATAGCCTCCCTGCACACTGAATAAATAGTCCCCCTGCACGCTGAATAAATAGTCCCCTGCACACTGAATAAATAGTCCCCCTGCACGCTGAATAAATAGTCCCCCTGCACACTGAATAAATACCCCCCCTCCACACTGAATAAATAGCCCCCCTGCACACTAAATAAATATCTCCCCTGCACACTGAATAAATAGTCCCCCTGTACGCTGAATAAATAGTCCCCCTGCACATTGAATAAAAAGCCACCCTCCACACTGAATAAATATCTCCCCTGCACACTGAGTAAATAGCCTCCCTGCACACTGAATAAATAGTCCCCCTGCACACTGAATAAATAGCCCCCCTCCACACTGAATAAAAAGCCCCCCTGCACACTGAATAAATAGCCCCCCTCCACACTGAATAAATAGCCCCCCTCCACACTGAATAAATAGCCCCCTGCACACTAAATATCCCCCTCCACACTGAATAAATAGCCCTCCTGCACACTGAATAAATAGCCCCCCTCCACACTGAATAAATAGCCCTCCTGCACACTGAATAAATAGCCCCCCTCCACACTGAATAAATAGCCCCCCTCCACACTGAATAAATAGCCCCCCTGCACACTGAATAAATAGCCCCCCTCCACAATGAATAAAAAGCCCCCCTCCACACTGAATAAATATCTCCCCTGCACACTGAAAAAATAGCCCCCCTCCACACTGAATAAATATCTCCCCTGCACACTGAATAAATAGCCCCCCTCCACACTGAATAAATAGCCCCCCTGCACACTGAATAAAAAGCCCCCCTGCACACTGAATAAATAGCCCCCCTGCACACTAAATAACCCCCTCCACACTGAATAAATAGCCCCCCTCCACACTGAATAAATATCTCCCCTGCACACTGAATAAATAGCCCCCCTCCACACTGAATAAAAAGCCCCCCTCCACACTGAATAAATATCTCCCCTGCACACTGAATAAATATCTCCCCTCCACACTGAATAAATAGCCCCCCTGCACACTGAATAAATAGCCCCCTCCACACTGAATAAATATCTCCCCTGCACACTGAATAAATAGCCCCCCTGCACACTGAATAAATAGCCCCCCTGCACAATGAATAAATATCTCCCCTGCACACTGAATAAATAGCCCCCCTGCACACTGAATAAATATCTCCCCTGCACACTGAATAAATATCTCCCCTGCACACTGAATAAATAGCCCCCCTGCACACTGAATAAATAGCCCCCCTGCACACTGAATAAATATCTCCCCTGCACACTGAATAAATAGCCCCCCTGCACACTGAATAAATAGCCCCCCTGCACACTGAATAAATATCTCCCCTGCACACTAAATAAATAGCCTCCCTGCACGCTGAATAAATATCCCCCCCTCCACACTGAATAAAAAGCCCCCCTGCACCCTGAATAAATAGCCCCCCCTCCACACTGAATAAAAAGCCCCCTCCACACTGAATAAATAGCCCCCCTGCACGGTGAATAAATATCCCCCCCTCCACACTGAATAAAAAGCCCCCCTGCACCCTGAATAAATAGCCCCCCCTCCACACTGAATAAAAAGCCTCCCTGCACACTGAATAAATGGCCCCCTCCACATTGAATAAAAAGCCACCCTCCACACTGAATAAATAGACCCCCTTCACCCTGAATAAATTCCCCCCTCCACACTGAATAAATATCCCCCTGCACGCTGAATAAATAGCCCCCCTGCACACTGAATAAAAAGCCCCCCTCCACACTGAATAAATAGCCCCCCTCCACATTGAATAAATAGCCCCCCTCCACACTGAATAAATAGCCCCCCTGCACACTGAATAAATAGCCCCCCCTCCACACTGAATAAAAAGCCACCCTCCACACTGAATAAATAGCCCCCCCTCCACACTGAATAAAAAGCCACCCTCCACACTGAATAAATAGCCCCCCTGCACACTGAATAAATAGCCCCCCTGCACACTGAATAAATAGCCCCCCTGCACACTGAATAAATATCTCCCCTGCACACTGAATAAATAGTCCCCCTGCACACTGAATAAATATCTCCCCTGCACACTGAATAAATAGCCCCCCTGCACACTGAATAAATAGCCCCCTGCACACTGAATAAATATCTCCCCTGCACACTGAATAAATATCTCCCCTGCACACTGAATAAATACCCCCCCTCCACACTGAATATATAGCCCCCCTCGACACTGAATAAATAGCCCCCCTCCACACTGAATAAAAAACCCCACTCCACACTGAATAAATAGACCCCCTTCACCCTGAATAAATAGACCCCCTTCACCCTGAATAAATAGCCCCCCTGCACACTGAATAAATAGACCCCTGCACACTGAATAAATAGCCCCCCTCCACACTGAATAAATAGCCCACCCTCCACACTGAATAAATAGCCCCACTCCACACTGAATAAAAAGCCACCCTCCACACTGAATAAATATACCCCCTCCACACTGAATAAATATCTCCCCTGCCCACTGAATAAATAGTCCCCCTGCACGCTGAATAAATAGCCCCCCTGCACACTGAATAAAAAGCCACCCTCCACACTGAATAAATAGCCCACCCTCCACACTAAATAAATAGCCCCCCTCCACGCTGAATAAATAGTCCCCCTGCACGCTGAATAAATAGCCCTCCTGCACACTGAATAAATAGTCCCCCTGCACACTGAATAAAAAGCCACCCTCCACACTGAATAAATAGCCCACCCTCCACACTGAATAAATAGCCCCCCTCCACACTGAATAAATAGCCCACCCGCCACACTGAATAAATAGTCCCCCTGCACACTGAATAAATAGTCCCCCTGCACGCTGAATAAAAAGCCTCCCTGCACACTGAATAAATAGTCCCCCTGCACGCTGAATAAATAGTCCCCTGCACGCTGAATAAATAGTCCCCCTGCACGCTGAATAAATAGCCCCCCTGCACACTGAATAAAAAGCCACCCTCCACACTGAATAAATATCTCCCCTGCACACTGAATAAATAGCCCCCCTGCACACTGAATAAATATCTCCCCTGCACACTGAATAAATAGTCCCCCTGGACGCTGAATAAATAGTCCCCCTGCACACTGAATAAAAAGCCACCCTCCACACTGAATAAATATCTCCCCTGCACACTGAATAAATAGCCTCCCTGCACACTGAATAAATAGTCCCCCTGCACGCTGAATAAATAGTCCCCTGCACACTGAATAAATAGTCCCCCTGCACGCTGAATAAAGAGTCCCCCTGCACACTGAATAAATACCCCCCTCCACACTGAATAAATAGCCCCCCTGCACACTAAATAAATATCTCCCCTGCACACTGAATAAATAGTCCCCCTGCACGCTGAATAAATAGTCCCCCTGCACACTGAATAAAAAGCCACCCTCCACACTGAATAAATATCTCCCCTGCACACTGAATAAATAGCCTCCCTGCACACTGAATAAATAGTCCCCCTGCACACTGAATAAATAGCCCCCCTCCAAACTGAATAAAAAGCCCCCCTGCACACTGAATAAATAGCCCCCCTCCACACTGTATGAAAAGCCACCCTCCACACTGAATAAATAGCCCCCCTCCACACTGAATAAATAGCCCCCCTCCACACTGAATAAATAGCCCCCCTGCACACTAAATATCCCCCTCCACACTGAATAAATAGCCCTCCTGCACACTGAATAAATAGCCCCCCTCCACACTGAATAAATAGCCCTCCTGCACACTGAATAAATAGCCCCCCTCCACACTGAATAAATAGCCCCCCTCCACACTGAATAAATAGCCCCCCTGCACACCGAATAAATAGCCCCCCTCCACAATGAATAAAAAGCCCCCCTCCACACTGAATAAATATCTCCCCTGCACACTGAATAAATAGCCCCCCTCCACACTGAATAAATATCTCCCCTGCACACTGAATAAATAGCCCCCCTCCACACTGAATAAATAGCCCCCCTGCACACTGAATAAAAAGCCCCCCTGCACACTGAATAAATAGCCCCCCTGCACACTAAATAACCCCCTCCACACTGAATAAATAGCCCCCCTCCACACTGAATAAATATCTCCCCTGCACACTGAATAAATAGCCCCCCTCCACACTGAATAAAAAGCCCCCCTCCACACTGAATAAATATCTCCCCTGCACACTGAATAAATAGCCCTCCTGCACACTGAATAAATAGCCCCCCTCCACACTGAATAAATATCTCCCCTGCACACTGAATAAATAGCCCCCCTCCACACTGAATAAAAAGCCCCCCTCCACACTGAATAAATATCTCCCCTGCACACTGAATAAATAGCCCCCCTGCACACTGAATAAATAGCCCCCCTGCACACTGAATAAATATCTCCCCTGCACACTGAATAAATAGCCTCCCTGCACACTGAATAAATATCTCCCCTGCACACTGAATAAATATCTCCCCTGCACACTGAATAAATAGCCCCCCTGCACACTGAATAAATATCTCCCATGCACACTGAATAAATAGCCCCCCTGCACACTGAATAAATAGCCCCCCTGCACACTGAATAAATATCTCCCCTGCACACTGAATAAATAGCCCCCCTGCACACTGAATAAATAGCCCCCCTGCACACTGAATAAATATCTCCCCTGCACACTGAATAAATATCTCCCCTGCACACTGAATAAATAGCCTCCCTGCACACTGAATAAATATCTCCCCTGCACACTGAATAAATATCTCCCCTGCACACTGAATAAATATCTCCCCTCCACACTGAATAAATAGCCCCCCTGCACACTGAATAAATAGCCTCCCTGCACACTGAATAAATATCTCCCCTGCACACTGAATAAATATCTCCCCTGCACACTGAATAAATATCTCCCCTCCACACTGAATAAATAGCCCCCCTGCACACTGAATAAATAGCCCCCCTGCACACTGAAGAAATAGCCTCCCTGCACACTGAATAAATATCTCCCCTGCACACTGAATAAATAGCCCCCCTGCACACTGAATAAATATCTCCCCTGCACACTGAATAAATATCTCCCCTCCACACTGAATAAATAGCCCCCCTCCACAATGAATAAATATCTCCCCTGCACACTGAATAAATAGCCCCCCTGCACACTGAATAAATATCTCCCCTGCACACTGAATAAATATCTCCCCTGCACACTGAATAAATATCTCCCCTCCACACTGAATAAATAGCCCCCCTGCACACTGAATAAATAGCCCCCCTGCACACTGAATAAATAGCCCCCCTCCACACTGAATAAATATCTCCCCTGCACACTGAATAAATAACCCCCTCCACACTGAATAAATAGCCCCCCTGCACACTGAATAAATATCTCCCCTGCACACTGAATAAATATCTCCCCTGCACACTGAATAAATATCTCCCCTCCACACTGAATAAATAGCCCCCCTGCACACTGAATAAATAGCCCCCCTGCACACTGAATAAATAGCCCCCCTGCACACTGAATAAATATCTCCCCTGCACACTGAATAAATATCTCCCCTCCACACTGAATAAATAGCCCCCCTGCACACTGAATAAAAAGCCCCCCTGCACACTGAATAAATAGCCCCCCCTGCACACTAAATAACCCCCTCCACACTGAATAAATAGCCCCCCTCCACACTGAATAAATATCTCCCCTGTACACTGAATAAATAACCCCCTCCACACTGAATAAATAGCCCCCCTCCACACTGAATAAATATCTCCCCTGCACACTGAATAAATAACCCACTCCACACTGAATAAATAGCCCCCCTGCACACTGAATAAATATCTCCCCTGCACACTGAATAAATAGCCCCCCTGCACACTGAATAAATATCTCCCCTGCACACTGAATAAATAACCCACTCCACACTGAATAAATAGCCCCCCTGCACACTGAATAAATATCTCCCCTGCACACTGAATAAATATCTCCCCTGCACACTGAATAAATATCTCCCCTCCACACTGAATAAATAGCCCCCCTGCACACTGAATAAATAGCCCCCCTGCACACTGAATAAATAGCCCCCCTGCACACTGAATAAATATCTCCCCTGCACACTGAATAAATATCTCCCCTGCACACTGAATAAATAGCCACCCTCCACACTGAATAAATAGCCCCCCTGCACACTGAATAAAAAGCCCCCCTGCACACTGAATAAATAGCCCCCCTGCATACTAAATAACCCCCTCCACACTGAATAAATAGCCCCCCTCCACACTGAATAAATATCTCCCCTGCACACTGAATAAATAGCCCCCCTCCACACTGAATAAAAAGCCCCCCTCCACACTGAATAAATATCTCCCCTGCACACTGAATAAATATCTCCCCTCCACACTGAATAAATAGCCCCCCTGCACACTGAATAAATAGCCCCCTCCACACTGAATAAATATCTCCCCTGCACACTGAATAAATAGCCCCCCTGCACACTGAATAAATATCTCCCCTGCACACTGAATAAATATCTCCCCTGCACACTGAATAAATAGCCCCCCTCCACACTGAATAAATAGCCCCCCTGCACACTGAATAAATATCTCCCCTGCACACTGAATAAATATCTCCCCTGCACACTGAATAAATATCTCCCCTCCACACTGAATAAATAGCCCCCCTGCACACTGAATAAATAGCCCCCCTCCACACTGAATAAATATCTCCCCTGCACACTGAATAAATAGCCCCCTTCCACACTGAATAAAAAGCCCCCCTGCACACTGAATAAATAGCCCTCCTGCACACTGAATAAATAGCCCCCCTCCACACTGAATAAATAGCCCCCCTCCACACTGAATAAATAGCCTCCCTGCACACTGAATAAATATCTCCCCTGCGCACTGAATAAATATCTCCCCTGCACACTGAATAAATATCTCCCCTGCACACTGAATAAATAGCCCCCTTCCACACTGAATAAAAAGCCCCCCTGCACACTGAATAAATAGCCCTCCTGCACACTGAATAAATAGCCCCCCTGCACACTGAATAAATATCTCCCCTGCACACTGAATAAATATCTCCCCTCCACACTGAATAAATAGCCTCCCTGCACACTGAATAAATATCTCCCCTGCACACTGAATAAATATCTCCCCTGCACACTGAATAAATATCTCCCCTGCACACTGAATAAATAGCCCCCTTCCACACTGAATAAATAGCCCCCCTGCACACTGAATATATAGCCCCCCTGCACACTGAATAAATAGCCCCCCTGCACACTGAATAAATATCTCCCCTGCACACTGAATAAATATCTCCCCTGCACACTGAATAAATAGCCCCCCTGCACACTGAATAAATATCTCCCCTGCACACTGAATAAATATCTCCCCTCCACACTGAATAAATTGCCCCCCTCCACAATGAATAAATATCTCCCCTGCACACTGAATAAATAGCCCCCCTGCACACTGAATAAATATCTCCCCTGCACACTGAATAAATATCTCCCCTGCACACTGAATAAATATCTCCCCTCCACACTGAATAAATAGCCCCCCTGCACACTGAATAAATAGCCCCTCTGCACACTGAATAAATAGCCCCCCTCCACACTGAATAAATATCTCCCCTGCACACTGAATAAATAACCCCCTCCACACTGAATAAATAGCCCCCCTGCACACTGAATAAATATCTCCCCTGCACACTGAATAAATATCTCCCCTGCACACTGAATAAATATCTCCCCTCCACACTGAATAAATAGCCCCCCTGCACACTGAATAAATAGCCCCCCTGCACACTGAATAAATAGCCCCCCTGCACACTGAATAAATATCTCCCCTGCACACTGAATAAATATCTCCCCTCCACACTGAATAAATAGCCCCCCTGCACACTGAATAAAAAGCCCCCCTGCACACTGAATAAATAGCCCCCCTGCACACTAAATAACCCCCTCCACACTGAATAAATAGCCCCCCTCCACACTGAATAAATATCTCCCCTGCACACTGAATAAATAACCCCCTCCACACTGAATAAATAGCCCCCCTGCACACTGAATAAATATCTCCCCTGCACACTGAATAAATATCTCCCCTGCACACTGAATAAATATCTCCCCTCCACACTGAATAAATAGCCCCCCTGCACACTGAATAAATAGCCCCCCTGCACACTGAATAAATAGCCCCCCTGCACACTGAATAAATATCTCCCCTGCACACTGAATAAATATCTCCCCTGCACACTGAATAAATAGCCACCCTCCACACTGAATAAATAGCCCCCCTGCACACTGAATAAAAAGCCCCCCTGCACACTGAATAAATAGCCCCCCTGCATACTAAATAACCCCCTCCACACTGAATAAATAGCCCCCCTCCACACTGAATAAATATCTCCCCTGCACACTGAATAAATAGCCCCCCTCCACACTGAATAAAAAGCCCCCCTCCACACTGAATAAATATCTCCCCTGCACACTGAATAAATATCTCCCCTCCACACTGAATAAATAGCCCCCCTGCACACTGAATAAATAGCCCCCTCCACACTGAATAAATATCTCCCCTGCACACTGAATAAATAGCCCCCCTGCACACTGAATAAATATCTCCCCTGCACACTGAATAAATAGCCCCCCTGCACACTGAATAAATATCTCCCCTGCACACTGAATAAATAGCCCCCCTGCACACTGAATAAATATCTCCCCTGCACACTGAATAAATATCTCCCCTCCACACTGAATAAATAGCCCCCCTGCACACTGAATAAATAGCCCCCTCCACACTGAATAAATATCTCCCCTGCACACTGAATAAATATCTCCCCTGCACACTGAATAAATATCCCCCCTGCACACTGAATAAATATCTCCCCTGCACACTGAATAAATATCTCCCCTCCACACTGAATAAATAGCCCCCCTCCACAATGAATAAATATCTCCCCTGCACACTGAATAAATAGCCCCCCTGCACACTGAATAAATATCTCCCCTGCACACTGAATAAATATCTCCCCTGCACACTGAATAAATATCTCCCCTCCACACTGAATAAATAGCCCCCCTGCACACTGAATAAATAGCCCCCCTGCACACTGAATAAATAGCCCCCCTCCACACTGAATAAATATCTCCCCTGCACACTGAATAAATAACCCCCTCCACACTGAATAAATAGCCCCCCTGCACACTGAATAAATATCTCCCCTGCACACTGAATAAATATCTCCCCTGCACACTGAATAAATATCTCCCCTCCACACTGAATAAATAGCCCCCCTGCACACTGAATAAATAGCCCCCCTGCACACTGAATAAATAGCCCCCCTGCACACTGAATAAATATCTCCCCTGCACACTGAATAAATATCTCCCCTCCACACTGAATAAATAGCCCCCCTGCACACTGAATAAAAAGCCCCCCTGCACACTGAATAAATAGCCCCCCTGCACACTAAATAACCCCCTCCACACTGAATAAATAGCCCCCCTCCACACTGAATAAATATCTCCCCTGCACACTGAATAAATAACCCCCTCCACACTGAATAAATAGCCCCCCTGCACACTGAATAAATATCTCCCCTGCACACTGAATAAATATCTCCCCTGCACACTGAATAAATATCTCCCCTCCACACTGAATAAATAGCCCCCCTGCACACTGAATAAATAGCCCCCCTGCACACTGAATAAATAGCCCCCTGCACACTGAATAAATAGCCCCCCTGCACACTGAATAAATATCTCCCCTGCACACTGAATAAATATCTCCCCTGCACACTGAATAAAGAGCCACCCTCCACACTGAATAAATAGCCCCCCTGCACACTGAATAAAAAGCCCCCCTGCACACTGAATAAATAGCCCCCCTGCATACTAAATAACCCCCTCCACACTGAATAAATAGCCCCCCTCCACACTGAATAAATATCTCCCCTGCACACTGAATAAATAGCCCCCCTCCACAGTGAATAAAAAGCCCCCCTCCACACTGAATAAATATCTCCCCTGCACACTGAATAAATATCTCCCCTCCACACTGAATAAATAGCCCCCCTGCACACTGAATAAATAGCCCCCTCCACACTGAATAAATATCTCCCCTGCACACTGAATAAATAGCCCCCCTGCACACTGAATAAATATCTCCCCTGCACACTGAATAAATAGCCCCCCTGCACACTGAATAAATATCTCCCCTGCACACTGAATAAATAGCCCCCCTGCACACTGAATAAATATCTCCCCTGCACACTGAATAAATATCTCCCCTCCACACTGAATAAATAGCCCCCCTGCACACTGAATAAATAGCCCTCCTCCACACTGAATAAATATCTCCCCTGCACACTGAATAAATAGCCCCCTTCCACACTGAATAAAAAGCCCCCCTGCACACTGAATAAATAGCCCTCCTGCACACTGAATAAATAGCCCCCCTCCACACTGAATAAATAGCCCCCCTCCACACTGAATAAATAGCCTCCCTGCACACTGAATAAATATCTCCCCTGCACACTGAATAAATATCTCCCCTGCACACTGAATAAATATCTCCCCTGCACACTGAATAAATAGCCCCCTTCCACACTGAATAAATAGCCCCCCTGCACACTGAATATATAGCCCCCCTGCACACTGAATAAATAGCCCCCCTGCACACTGAATAAATATCTCCCCTGCACACTGAATAAATAGCCCCCCTGCACACTGAATAAATATCTCCCCTGCACACTGAATAAATAGCCCCCCTGCACACTGAATAAATATCTCCCCTGCACACTGAATAAATATCTCCCCTCCACACTGAATAAATAGCCCCCCTCCACAATGAATAAATATCTCCCCTGCACACTGAATAAATATCTCCCCTGCACACTGAATAAATATCTCCCCTGCACACTGAATAAATATCTCCCCTCCACACTGAATAAATAGCCCCCCTGCACACTGAATAAATAGCCCCCCTGCACACTGAATAAATAGCCCCCCTCCACACTGAATAAATATCTCCCCTGCACACTGAATAAATAACCCCCTCCACACTGAATAAATAGCCCCCCTGCACAATGAATAAATATCTCCCCTGCACACTGAATAAATATCTCCCCTGCACACTGAATAAATATCTCCCCTCCACACTGAATAAATAGCCCCCCTGCACACTGAATAAAAAGCCCCCCTGCACACTGAATAAATAGCCCCCCTGCACACTAAATAACCCCCTCCACACTGAATAAATATCTCCCCTGCACACTGAATAAATAACCCCCTCCACACTGAATAAATAGCCCCCCTCCACACTGAATAAATATCTCCCCTGCACACTGAATAAATAACCCCCTCCACACTGAATAAATAGCCCCCCTGCACACTGAATAAATATCTCCCCTGCACACTGAATAAATAGCCCCCCTGCACACTGAATAAATATCTCCCCTGCACACTGAATAAATAGCCCCCCTGCACACTGAATAAATATCTCCCCTGCACACTGAATAAATAGCCCCCCTGCACACTGAATAAATATCTCCCCTGCACACTGAATAAATATCTCCCCTCCACACTGAATAAATAGCCCCCCTCCACAATGAATAAATATCTCCCCTGCACACTGAATAAATATCTCCCCTGCACACTGAATAAATATCTCCCCTGCACACTGAATAAATATCTCCCCTCCACACTGAATAAATAGCCCCCCTGCACACTGAATAAATAGCCCCCCTGCACACTGAATAAATAGCCCCCCTCCACACTGAATAAATATCTCCCCTGCACACTGAATAAATAACCCCCTCCACACTGAATAAATAGCCCCCCTGCACACTGAATAAATATCTCCCCTCCACACTGAATAAATAGCCCCCCTGCACACTGAATAAATAGCCCCCTCCACACTGAATAAATATCTCCCCTGCACACTGAATAAATATCTCCCCTGCACACTGAATAAATATCCCCCCTGCACACTGAATAAATATCTCCCCTGCACACTGAATAAATATCTCCCCTCCACACTGAATAAATAGCCCCCCTCCACAATGAATAAATATCTCCCCTGCACACTGAATAAATAGCCCCCCTGCACACTGAATAAATATCTCCCCTGCACACTGAATAAATATCTCCCCTGCACACTGAATAAATATCTCCCCTCCACACTGAATAAATAGCCCCCCTGCACACTGAATAAATAGCCCCCCTGCACACTGAATAAATAGCCCCCCTCCACACTGAATAAATATCTCCCCTGCACACTGAATAAATAACCCCCTCCACACTGAATAAATAGCCCCCCTGCACACTGAATAAATATCTCCCCTGCACACTGAATAAATATCTCCCCTGCACACTGAATAAATATCTCCCCTCCACACTGAATAAATAGCCCCCCTGCACACTGAATAAATAGCCCCCCTGCACACTGAATAAATAGCCCCCCTGCACACTGAATAAATATCTCCCCTGCACACTGAATAAATATCTCCCCTCCACACTGAATAAATAGCCCCCCTGCACACTGAATAAAAAGCCCCCCTGCACACTGAATAAATAGCCCCCCTGCACACTAAATAACCCCCTCCACACTGAATAAATAGCCCCCCTCCACACTGAATAAATATCTCCCCTGCACACTGAATAAATAACCCCCTCCACACTGAATAAATAGCCCCCCTGCACACTGAATAAATATCTCCCCTGCACACTGAATAAATATCTCCCCTGCACACTGAATAAATATCTCCCCTCCACACTGAATAAATAGCCCCCCTGCACACTGAATAAATAGCCCCCCTGCACACTGAATAAATAGCCCCCTGCACACTGAATAAATAGCCCCCCTGCACACTGAATAAATATCTCCCCTGCACACTGAATAAATATCTCCCCTGCACACTGAATAAAGAGCCACCCTCCACACTGAATAAATAGCCCCCCTGCACACTGAATAAAAAGCCCCCCTGCACACTGAATAAATAGCCCCCCTGCATACTAAATAACCCCCTCCACACTGAATAAATAGCCCCCCTCCACACTGAATAAATATCTCCCCTGCACACTGAATAAATAGCCCCCCTCCACAGTGAATAAAAAGCCCCCCTCCACACTGAATAAATATCTCCCCTGCACACTGAATAAATATCTCCCCTCCACACTGAATAAATAGCCCCCCTGCACACTGAATAAATAGCCCCCTCCACACTGAATAAATATCTCCCCTGCACACTGAATAAATAGCCCCCCTGCACACTGAATAAATATCTCCCCTGCACACTGAATAAATAGCCCCCCTGCACACTGAATAAATATCTCCCCTGCACACTGAATAAATAGCCCCCCTGCACACTGAATAAATATCTCCCCTGCACACTGAATAAATATCTCCCCTCCACACTGAATAAATAGCCCCCCTGCACACTGAATAAATAGCCCTCCTCCACACTGAATAAATATCTCCCCTGCACACTGAATAAATAGCCCCCTTCCACACTGAATAAAAAGCCCCCCTGCACACTGAATAAATAGCCCTCCTGCACACTGAATAAATAGCCCCCCTCCACACTGAATAAATAGCCCCCCTCCACACTGAATAAATAGCCTCCCTGCACACTGAATAAATATCTCCCCTGCACACTGAATAAATATCTCCCCTGCACACTGAATAAATATCTCCCCTGCACACTGAATAAATAGCCCCCTTCCACACTGAATAAATAGCCCCCCTGCACACTGAATATATAGCCCCCCTGCACACTGAATAAATAGCCCCCCTGCACACTGAATAAATATCTCCCCTGCACACTGAATAAATAGCCCCCCTGCACACTGAATAAATATCTCCCCTGCACACTGAATAAATAGCCCCCCTGCACACTGAATAAATATCTCCCCTGCACACTGAATAAATATCTCCCCTCCACACTGAATAAATAGCCCCCCTCCACAATGAATAAATATCTCCCCTGCACACTGAATAAATATCTCCCCTGCACACTGAATAAATATCTCCCCTGCACACTGAATAAATATCTCCCCTCCACACTGAATAAATAGCCCCCCTGCACACTGAATAAATAGCCCCCCTGCACACTGAATAAATAGCCCCCCTCCACACTGAATAAATATCTCCCCTGCACACTGAATAAATAACCCCCTCCACACTGAATAAATAGCCCCCCTGCACAATGAATAAATATCTCCCCTGCACACTGAATAAATATCTCCCCTGCACACTGAATAAATATCTCCCCTCCACACTGAATAAATAGCCCCCCTGCACACTGAATAAAAAGCCCCCCTGCACACTGAATAAATAGCCCCCCTGCACACTAAATAACCCCCTCCACACTGAATAAATATCTCCCCTGCACACTGAATAAATAACCCCCTCCACACTGAATAAATAGCCCCCCTCCACACTGAATAAATATCTCCCCTGCACACTGAATAAATAACCCCCTCCACACTGAATAAATAGCCCCCCTGCACACTGAATAAATATCTCCCCTGCACACTGAATAAATAGCCCCCCTGCACACTGAATAAATATCTCCCCTGCACACTGAATAAATAGCCCCCCTGCACACTGAATAAATATCTCCCCTGCACACTGAATAAATAGCCCCCCTGCACACTGAATAAATATCTCCCCTGCACACTGAATAAATATCTCCCCTCCACACTGAATAAATAGCCCCCCTCCACAATGAATAAATATCTCCCCTGCACACTGAATAAATATCTCCCCTGCACACTGAATAAATATCTCCCCTGCACACTGAATAAATATCTCCCCTCCACACTGAATAAATAGCCCCCCTGCACACTGAATAAATAGCCCCCCTGCACACTGAATAAATAGCCCCCCTCCACACTGAATAAATATCTCCCCTGCACACTGAATAAATAACCCCCTCCACACTGAATAAATAGCCCCCCTGCACACTGAATAAATATCTCCCCTGCACACTGAATAAATATCTCCCCTGCACACTGAATAAATATCTCCCCTCCACACTGAATAAATAGCCCCCCTGCACACTGAATAAAAAGCCCCCCTGCACACTGAATAAATAGCCCCCCTGCACACTAAATAACCCCCTCCACACTGAATAAATATCTCCCCTGCACACTGAATAAATAACCCCCTCCACACTGAATAAATAGCCCCCCTCCACACTGAATAAATATCTCCCCTGCACACTGAATAAATAACCCCCTCCACACTGAATAAATAGCCCCCCTGCACACTGAATAAATATCTCCCCTGCACACTGAATAAATATCTCCCCTGCACACTGAATAAATATCTCCCCTCCACACTGAATAAATAGCCCCCCTGCACACTGAATAAATAGCCCCCTGCACACTGAATAAATAGCCCCCCTGCACACTGAATAAATATCTCCCCTGCACACTGAATAAATATCTCCCCTGCACACTGAATAAATAGCCACCCTCCACACTGAATAAATATCCCCCCTGCACACTGAATAAAAAGCCCCCCTGCACACTGAATAAATAGCCCCCCTGCATACTAAATAACCCCCTCCACACTGAATAAATAGCCCCCCTCCACACTGAATAAATATCTCCCCTGCACACTGAATAAATAGCCCCCCTCCACAGTGAATAAAAAGCCCCCCTCCACACTGAATAAATATCTCCCCTGCACACTGAATAAATATCTCCCCTCCACACTGAATAAATAGCCCCCCTGCACACTGAATAAATAGCCCCCTCCACACTGAATAAATATCTCCCCTGCACACTGAATAAATAGCCCCCCTGCACACTGAATAAATATCTCCCCTGCACACTGAATAAATAGCCCCCCTGCACACTGAATAAATATCTCCCCTGCACACTGAATAAATAGCCCCCCTGCACACTGAATAAATATCTCCCCTGCACACTGAATAAATATCTCCCCTCCACACTGAATAAATAGCCCCCCTGCACACTGAATAAATAGCCCCCCTCCACACTGAATAAATATCTCCCCTGCACACTGAATAAATAGCCCCCTTCCACACTGAATAAAAAGCCCCCCTGCACACTGAATAAATAGCCCTCCTGCACACTGAATAAATAGCCCCCCTCCACACTGAATAAATAGCCCCCCTCCACACTGAATAAATAGCCTCCCTGCACACTGAATAAATATCTCCCCTGCACACTGAATAAATATCTCCCCTGCACACTGAATAAATATCTCCCCTGCACACTGAATAAATAGCCCCCTTCCACACTGAATAAATAGCCCCCCTGCACACTGAATATATAGCCCCCCTGCACACTGAATAAATAGCCCCCCTGCACACTGAATAAATATCTCCCCTGCACACTGAATAAATAGCCCCCCTGCACACTGAATAAATATCTCCCCTGCACACTGAATAAATAGCCCCCCTGCACACTGAATAAATATCTCCCCTGCACACTGAATAAATATCTCCCCTCCACACTGAATAAATATCTCCCCTGCACACTGAATAAATATCTCCCCTCCACACTGAATAAATAGCCCCCCTGCACACTGAATAAATAGCCCCCCTGCACACTGAATAAATAGCCCCCCTCCACACTGAATAAATATCTCCCCTGCACACTGAATAAATAACCCCCTCCACACTGAATAAATAGCCCCCCTGCACACTGAATAAATATCTCCCCTGCACACTGAATAAATATCTCCCCTGCACACTGAATAAATATCTCCCCTCCACACTGAATAAATAGCCCCCCTGCACACTGAATAAAAAGCCCCCCTGCACACTGAATAAATAGCCCCCCTGCACACTAAATAACCCCCTCCACACTGAATAAATAGCCCCCCTCCACACTGAATAAATATCTCCCCTGCACACTGAATAAATAACCCCCTCCACACTGAATAAATAGCCCCCCTGCACACTGAATAAATATCTCCCCTGCACACTGAATAAATATCTCCCCTCCACACTGAATAAATAGCCCCCCTGCACACTGAATAAATAGCCCCCCTGCACACTGAATAAATAGCCCCCCTGCACACTGAATAAATATCTCCCCTGCACACTGAATAAATATCTCCCCTGCACACTGAATAAATAGCCACCCTCCACACTGAATAAATAGCCCCCCTGCACACTGAATAAAAAGCCCCCCTGCACACTGAATAAATAGCCCCCCTGCATACTAAATAACCCCCTCCACACTGAATAAATAGCCCCCCTCCACACTGAATAAATATCTCCCCTGCACACTGAATAAATAGCCCCCCTCCACACTGAATAAAAAGCCCCCCTCCACACTGAATAAATATCTCCCCTGCACACTGAATAAATATCTCCCCTCCACACTGAATAAATAGCCCCCCTCCACACTGAATAAATATCTCCCCTGCACACTGAATAAATAGCCCCCCTCCACACTGAATAAATATCTCCCCTGCACACTGAATAAATAGCCCCCCTGCACACTGAATAAATAGCCCCCCTCCACACTGAATAAAAAGCCCCCCTCCACACTGAATAAATATCTCCCCTGCACACTGAATAAATAGCCCCCCTGCACACTGAATAAATAGCCCCCTCCACACTGAATAAATATCTCCCCTGCACACTGAATAAATAGCCCCCCTGCACACTGAATAAATATCTCCCCTGCACACTGAATAAATAGCCCCCCTGCACACTGAATAAATATCTCCCCTGCACACTGAATAAATAGCCCCCCTGCACACTGAATAAATATCTCCCCTGCACACTGAATAAATATCTCCCCTCCACACTGAATAAATAGCCCCCCTGCACACTGAATAAATAGCCCCCCTCCACACTGAATAAATATCTCCCCTGCACACTGAATAAATAGCCCCCTTCCACACTGAATAAAAAGCCCCCCTGCACACTGAATAAATAGCCCTCCTGCACACTGAATAAATAGCCCCCCTGCACACTGAATAAATAGCCCTCCTCCACACTGAATAAATAGCCCCCCTCCACACTGAATAAATAGCCCCCCTCCACACTGAATAAATAGCCCCCCTGCACACTGAATAAATATCTCCCCTGCACACTGAATAAATATCTCCCCTGCACACTGAATAAATAGCCCCCTTCCACACTGAATAAAAAGCCCCCCTGCACACTGAATAAATAGCCCCCCTGCACACTGAATAAATATCTCCCCTGCACACTGAATAAATAGCCCCCCTCCACACTGAATAAATAGCCCCCCTGCACACTGAATAAATAGCCCCCCTCCACACTGAATAAATAGCCCCCCTGCACACTGAATAAATAGCCCCCCTGCACACTGAATAAATATCTCCCCTGCACACTGAATAAATATCTCCCCTGCACACTGAATAAATAGCCCCCCTCCACACTGAATAAATAGCCCCCCTGCACACTGAATAAATATCTCCCCTGCACACTGAATAAATATCTCCCCTCCACACTGAATAAATAGCCCCCCTCCACAATGAATAAATATCTCCCCTGCACACTGAATAAATATCTCCCCTGCACACTGAATAAATATCTCCCCTGCACACTGAATAAATATCTCCCCTCCACACTGAATAAATAGCCCCCCTGCACACTGAATAAATAGCCCCCCTGCACACTGAATAAATAGCCCCCCTCCACACTGAATAAATATCTCCCCTGCACACTGAATAAATAACCCCCTCCACACTGAATAAATAGCCCCCCTGCACACTGAATAAATATCTCCCCTGCACACTGAATAAATATCTCCCCTGCACACTGAATAAATATCTCCCCTCCACACTGAATAAATAGCCCCCCTGCACACTGAATAAAAAGCCCCCCTGCACACTGAATAAATAGCCCCCCTGCACACTAAATAACCCCCTCCACACTGAATAAATAGCCCCCCTCCACACTGAATAAATATCTCCCCTGCACACTGAATAAATAACCCCCTCCACACTGAATAAATAGCCCCCCTGCACACTGAATAAATATCTCCCCTGCACACTGAATAAATATCTCCCCTCCACACTGAATAAATAGCCCCCCTGCACACTGAATAAATAGCCCCCCTGCACACTGAATAAATAGCCCCCCTGCACACTGAATAAATATCTCCCCTGCACACTGAATAAATATCTCCCCTGCACACTGAATAAATAGCCACCCTCCACACTGAATAAATAGCCCCCCTGCACACTGAATAAAAAGCCCCCCTGCATACTAAATAACCCCCTCCACACTGAATAAATAGCCCCCCTCCACACTGAATAAATATCTCCCCTGCACACTGAATAAATAGCCCCCCTCCACACTGAATAAAAAGCCCCCCTCCACACTGAATAAATATCTCCCCTGCACACTAAATAAATATCTCCCCTCCACACTGAATAAATAGCCCCCCTCCACACTGAATAAATATCTCCCCTGCACACTGAATAAATAGCCCCCCTCCACACTGAATAAATATCTCCCCTGCACACTGAATAAATAGCCCCCCTGCACACTGAATAAATAGCCCCCCTCCACACTGAATAAAAAGCCCCCCTCCACACTGAATAAATATCTCCCCTGCACACTGAATAAATAGCCCCCCTGCACACTGAATAAATAGCCCCCTCCACACTGAATAAATATCTCCCCTGCACACTGAATAAATAGCCCCCCTGCACACTGAATAAATATCTCCCCTGCACACTGAATAAATAGCCCCCCTGCACACTGAATAAATATCTCCCCTGCACACTGAATAAATAGCCCCCCTGCACACTGAATAAATATCTCCCCTGCACACTGAATAAATATCTCCCCTCCACACTGAATAAATAGCCCCCCTGCACACTGAATAAATAGCCCCCCTCCACACTGAATAAATATCTCCCCTGCACACTGAATAAATAGCCCCCTTCCACACTGAATAAAAAGCCCCCCTGCACACTGAATAAATAGCCCTCCTGCACACTGAATAAATAGCCCCCCTGCACACTGAATAAATAGCCCTCCTCCACACTGAATAAATAGCCCCCCTCCACACTGAATAAATAGCCCCCCTCCACACTGAATAAATAGCCCCCCTGCACACTGAATAAATATCTCCCCTGCACACTGAATAAATATCTCCCCTGCACACTGAATAAATAGCCCCCTTCCACACTGAATAAAAAGCCCCCCTGCACACTGAATAAATAGCCCCCCTGCACACTGAATAAATATCTCCCCTGCACACTGAATAAATAGCCCCCCTCCACACTGAATAAATAGCCCCCCTGCACACTGAATAAATAGCCCCCCTCCACACTGAATAAATAGCCCCCCTGCACACTGAATAAATAGCCCCCCTGCACACTGAATAAATATCTCCCCTGCACACTGAATAAATATCTCCCCTGCACACTGAATAAATAGCCCCCCTCCACACTGAATAAATAGCCCCCCTCCACACTGAATAAATATCTCCCCTGCACACTGAATAAATAGCCCCCCTGCACACTGAATAAATATCTCCCCTGCACACTGAATAAATAGCCCTCCTGCACACTGAATAAATATCTCCCCTGCACACTGAATAAATATCTCCCCTGCACACTGAATAAATAGCCCCCCTCCACACTGAATAAATAGCCCCCCTCCACACTGAATAAATATCTCCCCTGCACACTGAATAAATAGCCCCCCTCCACACTGAATAAATAGCCCTCCCATGCTGAATCTTCGATATCGTCAGCTCCATAGCCACAGGGGCACTTACCACCGATGGTTTTCTCTCTTCTGGGTGACGTCAGCAGCATGATCACATGATCTGATCACGCCGCTGACATCGCTCTAAGCAGATGGTCAGAGCTTCAATTTTTCTCGCGTCTGAAAGAAACAAGTGCAATTGAAAGCTGGGAGCCGGCACCTTGCACTTTCTGCCAGCTTGACAGTTGAGTCAGAGAACTGCCGAATCCCGGTCCAAGGGGGGCGGCAGAATGCATCCGCAGGGGGAGACACCTCGGACCACCGCATTAGGCAGCCCAACTGCACCCCAGCCACTGGCTGCGCCCGGGGCACATGCCCCAGCTGCCCCCCCCCCCCCTAGATACGCCTCTGATAATAACCCCACCTCATGTTAACGCTGACACAGTGCAATGCCGCAGTCGCAGGAGATCCGGGGCTCCGAGCAAGAGGCTCACGGATCTTTGACGCTATCGATGCCCCTGGTCCTCATGTAACATTACAGAAGAATAGGTAAAAACTGTAATATGAACATGTGCAAAACTGTTTAAAACTAATTTACATTGCAGTAGTTTCCTGTAAAGAATGGCTTAAAGAGCAAATTGCTATACATTCATTTATTCTTTTGTTTAGTTTAAATCAATGTTGGTCATTGATTTGTGGAAATAAAGGGTTATTCACGTTTGTGGCAAATCCACATGATACAAGTTTGCCATACATGTGCTTCTCGCTCTATTTATTTGTATGTATCTCTCAATTCATTTGCACAGATAGCTGTGCATACGTGGCAAAATATCCATTCAAGACCCCATCAAGACAAATGTAGAACCCAGAGGTCGGACCCACACATCTATCATCTAACATTTATGACATTTACTGTATATATGCTATAAATGTCAAAGATGGGATAACCCCTTTAAATGTTATCCAAAAATTTCCAAAAGGTATGCATACTTTTTATAACTGTTGAATACATACATACAGTAATTCACCCATGCATAAATATATGCAGTAAAAAAAAGTCCCAAATGCTGTACATAAATAGGAATGCTATAAGATAAAATTGTCCAGAAACACCTGAATACATGAATGTAGGAATACATGAATGTGGCACTGTAGTCTGGTATGAAAATTGGGGCTCCTTGAGGTTTTCAGAATTAGCATCTGAGCCTTTAAGGAAGAACTGTCAGGCCCTTTCACAAAATGACGGTAATAAGAGGAGAACAGTGATTTCGCTGAAAGGCCGTGGGCAAGAACCTCCACTAACCCAAGAAGAAGGATGTGATTAAGCAAGAACCTTGTTAACCTAAGTAAGGCTGCAAAAGGGAGAGAGTGGCCCTTATTACTCAGAAATACACCAGCCTTTTCTGCTTTATTCATATGGTAAGAAATTCTATCAAAGTCATGTGATTCTCAAGGCAAACTTTATGTTGTATCATTGTTATAATACTAGTAATACTAGTCATTCAGATTTATTCCTGCTGCTACAAAGACTTCACATGCGCTGTAGACCAGTACAGTATCAAAGGATACTCTGCAAAACCAACATACACCAATATAACGTAGATAAAATATTCTTCTTGATGTGATGTTAGTGGTCTTCCCACTTTCAGAAACATGATTCTTACCCTGTTTATTCTTTAAAGGGAATATGTCACCAGGTTTTTGCTACCCTATCTGAGAGCAGCATGGTGTAGTAGCAGAGACCCTGATTCCAGTGACCTGTCACTTACTGGGCTGCTGCAGTTTTGATAAAATCACTGTTTTTTCTGCTGCAGATCTAGCAGCTCTCTGAATGCGGAGCTCTGTATAACCCCGCCAACACCACTGATTGGCTACTTTCTGTGTACACTGTGCATAGACAGGTACAAATCAGTGGTGGGGGTGAGGTTACACAGAGCTAATGAATATGGATGACTACCTGGCAGCAGGTTTACTAGTCCTCTAATGATAATCTCCTGTCCTGCAAAAAATACAGTGATTTTATCGAAACCACAGCAAGCAGTCCTGTAAGTGACAGTTCGCTAGAATCAGAATCTCTGACTCTATATTATGTTGCTGTGTCACCCAGGGGGAATATAGGGGACTCGGTACCCGGGCCTTTTACCTTGGTTAGGAGGTCACGGCAGTCGGTTCCGGGGCCCGTACTCTGGGTCTCTCTTTAAAAAGGGGTTTTAGTGTACAGTTTGTCTCGTGACGCCACCTGTGGTTTCTGGTAATGGTTACCGGCGCTGCTGCAGACCTCCGGGGGGGTGATGGGATGGCAGCTGGGATGTTTCTGCTCCCCACAGGCGGAGTGGGCCCCCGGGGCAGGGTAGGTGCAAATGGTGGTGATGCTGGGGCTTGCAGTGCAGGAGAGATGGCGCAGCAGGAGTAACTGACAGAGACAGTGGATTCACTTCAGTACCTTTACTGGTGCGGATGTCAGGTACGGTCCAGGGTACTCGGTAGGAAGGGTGCACTTCAGGACTTCTCCCCAGTGAGCGGGTATAAGGCCTTCTGGTCCGTGTGTAGAACAGACAAGAAAGCTTGTAAAAGAACTTCAACATGACGTTTCAAGGATGGAGCGAGACTGCCATCTACTGGCCAGATACAGTCAAGCGGAACCAAAATATGCAAGGGAAGTTGCAGGGAGAGCAGGTTCAGACGCGAGACCCGATCAGGTGACTTCCAGGAAGGAGTTCCGGGAGATAAGAGGCCAGCGCGCCAAACCTGAGGGGTCTTTGGCGCCAAGCAGCAGAAAGAAGCAGACGTGCTCCCTGCGTCCTGAGAAACCCCGCGTGACAGGCCAAATCCAGAGGCCTGAGAGGTGCTCCAGCCGGGCACCGGTAAAAGAGCTCCGGATCCCTCACAGTTGTGACCCGAGTGCTGTGCCTGCTGAGGAGACTAGGAACCTGATCGCGGTGCTGAGTGAGTTTGCGGAACCCGACGTCGCCCGCCGACAGACGAGGCCTGGACCCCCCTATCCAAGGCTCGAGAGACTGCCTCCAACGGCCAAGCAGAGAGGAGTTGAGAGACGGTTGCCCCAGGAAAGTCACGCCAGCGGAGGCAGAGGAGCTGCATACGTGAGCAGGGCCGTCACTTCCACTGTTCACCCACGGTACCAGGGACAATTGGGTTTAGGTACTCAGGTTGGGAGGGGAACGGTTGGGGCTAAAGTAGCACGACGTGATTTAATTGAATTTTTCCGGAAGAGACTCACGGCCTAGAGGGAATAACCGGTGACCCCCGCTAGGGCCAAATGAACAGTTAAAGAACTTGCGTGGTGTCTCCCAAACCTGAGGGCATCACCTTACTTTGAGAGACTGCGCCCTACTTTGAGAGACTGCGCCTTACTTTGAGAAATTTCGTATTTTTCTGATATTTCAAACCACTGTTCATTACCCTTGTTGCTAATCCCTTGTTTCAGTATACCTGTTGTATAAAACTGTTTACAATCATCTCTGACTGTTCTCGCCTTGTGTCTCTGTGCGTTGCATTCCGGCACCTGCATTACATTTGGCGTAGTCGGCAGCATGCATCATTCAGACGCAGAGATGGCGGATCAGTCTGTGGCTGGGTCCGGCCGGAGCCATATACCCCTGGGGGCTATGCTCAGCCATCTTCCCAAGTTTACAGCGGATGGCATGTCACTGTGGGACTGGGCAGAAAGACTGAGAAGTATGCTACGTATGTATCCCCTTGACCCTCTAGCCCAGGCGGAGCTGGCCCTCCTAACCCTTGATGGAGAGGCCCGGCAGACTGTGATATACCGCCCACCTGGGGACCGTGACACCGTGGATAAAGTGATAAAAATTCTAGAGGACATGCACGGTGACACTACAGATTTGGGACACTACCGCTTACGGTTGTTTCAGCGGGTCCAAGGGGAAAATGAGACAGTAAATCAGTATGTTAATGCATTACAGGAAGTGACGGCCCATATCACTAAGAAAACTCGAGATGGGAACCGAGGACTGGGACCACTGGATGAGGTGTTGCGTGACCAACTGATTGCTGGCTTGAAAGACCCTTCCCTGAGGCAGATCCTGAAGGAGCGGCTGCGATTGAGCCCTGATATGGGCTTCCTGGAGGTAGGGGCTGAAGCTAGATTCCTGGAGAGAGAAGTTCCTGTTCTCAAAGCCACAGTTAGAAGTCATGAGGCAATTGCTCCTGGATTCACCAACCAAGAGCCTGATTGGGCACGGGAAATACGTCAGGAAATTCGAGACATTCGGGGTGAGCTGAATGCTATTAGGAAGACTCCTACTGCCCCCTTGCCGACGGACCGTACTGCTCAACGTGGACGGAGACCAGAACGAGAAAGACGTTCCTATCTGGCCCCAGCACGACATGTACCCGACCTATCGGCAGAACGAGGACCGGAGTGCTGGACCTGCGGAGGTAGGGAGCATATCTCCAAAGACTGTCCCAACTGAGAAAGGAGGAGGAGGGGACAGCCGTTAAACTAAAATGCCCCACGGTATGCTCCACAACCGAGCTTCGGAGAGTAGAAGAGGGAGCTCTGAAGACATTGTCTCCGAGAGGCCCATTATCTGGGCTGAATTCAATTGGCAGCGGATCCACTGTTTAATGGACACCGGGTCTCAAGTGACCACTATGCCTGAGACGTACTTCCAAAGTCATTTTCCTGAAGTCGCTCGTTCCTGCCGGGAACCCACTGTCAAACTGGTGGCGGCTAATCAACTACCTATCCCAGTAGCGGGAGTAGTATGGATGTCCGTACGGGCATGTGGAAAGGACCTTGGTCGAAAAGGGATCGTACTGACCACAGGGCCCGGAGACGATGGGCCCATTGTAACCCTGGGCATGAATGTGCTGAAAGAAGTCAGACAGTTCCTGGCTGAGGGCTGTAGCAAAAACAACTGGACCCGCGCCACTCGAGACCCAGCTAACAAGAGAGTGTTCCAGCACCTCATGCGGGTCAGTCAGATTCAAAAGTTGCCCCCTACCAGTACCTTGGTAAGGTATCGATACCGCCCGAAGCCACAATGACACTGCTGGTGGGACAGACTGTACTCACTTTGCCGGTGCTGGCACATGTGTCCTTAGAGGGCGTGGACATTCAAATTGAACCAATGGAGGGAGAAGAAGCGCCCTCTGGACTCCTGATTGCTCGAACTCTGGCCACCGTGCGGCACGGTCGAGTACCCGTGCGCTGCATCAATTTAAGTGACACCAGTTTACAGTTGTTGACCCGACAAGAGGTGGCGCGAGTGTGCATAATGCCAGAGGCCCTTACTAGAGCTGACGCTATAGGGCTGGCACCTGTGGAAGGAAAGCCATGGACCCTAGAAGTGTCCCTCAATAGCCAGGAACATGGAAGAGAACCGTTGGCTGGACGCCACCTCCTGGAAGAAATGGAGGCTAACCTGACTGAGTTTTCTGCCGGACAAGTAAGGCAGATCGAACAACTTCTACAGCGATATCAGGGAGTATTTGCACAGCATGAAGATGATTTCGGGTGCACTCGAGACATTCAGCACGAAATACCCACCGGAAATACTGCTCCCATCCGAGAGAGATATCGGCAGATCCCGCCTCAAATGTACCAGGAGGTGAAAGAGCTGTTGGCCCACATGTTGCGGAACGGTGTGATCCGTGAAAGCCAGAGCCCCTGGGCGGCTCCGATCGTGCTGGTCCGAAAGAAGGATGGTACCCTGAGATTCTGCGTAGACTATCGAAAGCTGAATGCCTGTACAGTACGGGACTCCTATCCACTCCCCCGAATCGAAGAGTCTCTATCTGCACTAGGGAGCGCCAAATTCTTCTCCTCCCTCAACCTGGCCAGTGGCTATTGGCAGGTCCCAGTAGCTGAGAATGATCGCCCGAAGACAGCTTTTGTTCTCCCTATGGGCCTGTTTGAGTTCAATCGAATGCCGTTCGGACTAACAAATGCACCAGGAACCTTCCAATGGCTGATGGAGAGATACTTGGGGGACCTCAACTTTGAAGCCACTTTAATATATCTGGACGATATAATTATCTATTCCGCTACGTTTGAGGATCATCTCCGCCGATTGGAACAAGTGTTAGAACGGCTACAAAGGCACGGCCTGAAAATTAAGCCTCGTAAGTGTCGTCTCTTCAAACGAGAAATTGAATATCTGGGGCACACTGTGTCCAGTGCAGGGGTGCACCCCACTGCGGAGAAAGTAGCTCTGCCGTGCAGAAGTGGCCCATGCCCGCCAATCTAAGGGAACTAAGGGCGTTCCTGGGGCTTGCTGGATACTACCGCAGATTCATTAAAGACTTCGCTAAGATTGCGATCCCGCTCAATGAATTGCTGAGAGAAACAGCCGGGGGAGCCAAGCGGCAGCCCATTCAGTGGGGCCCACGACAAGAAGAGGCATTCCGAGCATTGAAAATGGCGCTAACAGATGCCCCAATTCTGGCCTACGCTGACTTTTCGCAGCCTTTCATGTTGTACACTGATGGAAGCTTGCATGGGCTGGGAGCAGTGCTGGCTCAAGTACAAGGAGGGAAAGAGCGAGTGATCGCGTATGCCAGCAGGTCACTCCGAGATACGGAGAAGAATCCGGACAACTACAGTTCGTTTAAGCTGGAGCTACTGGCACTGGTGTGGGCCATGACCGAGAAATTTGCTGAGTGATTGTCAGGGTCAGAAGTGCAAGTGAGGACAGATAACAACCCTTTGGCCCACTTGGAGAACGCCAAACTGGGCGCGTTAGAACAGCGGTGGGTCGCAAGGATGTCCAAATTCCAGTATAAAATCGCCTATCGGTCCAAGGCCCTGAACACACATGCAGATGCCCTGTCCCGGGTCACTCAGGCGGAGCCGAAGAAGGACAGAGATGAGGAGCTCGAAGGCGACGAGATCCCGGATTTCAGCCAGTTCGCCGCTGCTGTGGTCGACGCCCAAGAGACCAGAGAGGAGCCGAGGCCCACACAGATTCTGGGCCGTTCAAGAGACGAATGGATACATCTGCAGCAATCCAACCCGGAGCTAGCAAAGTTGAGAGAATGGGTCGCCCTTAATCAGAGACCCGACCAGGAAACCAGAGCCGCTTCACTTCCAACTACCCTACAAATCCTAGGCCAGTGGGAGAGGCTCCTCCTGAAGGACGGCTTGCTATGCCGAAGAATCCAGCTGCCTCGAGAGTTTGATGTTACCTGGCAAGTGGTAGTTCCAGGAGCACTAGTAACACAGCTAGCCCAAGAAGCTCATAGAAGAGGTGCTCACTTCGGAGTAGAAAAGACCTTCCGGTGGTTGCAACGGCTGGTGTATTGGCCTCAACTGTGGCAAGAAGTCGAGGGGGGTCTGCCGAACATGTCGCCAGTGTGAGTTGAACAAGCCCCCGGAGCAAAGAGCTCCCATTCAGACCATCCGAACTTTTGCCCCCTTGGAAGTCTTGATGATTGACTACCTGATGGTAGGAACTTCATACAACGGTTATGGACACTTTTTAGTCATGACTGATCACTTCACCAAGTTCGCAGTAGTGACGCCCACTAAAGATCAGACGGCAGAAGCCGCAGCCAAGGCCATCTGTCAAGATTTCATCCGGATTTATGGGTGCCCGAAGCGAATACATTCTGACCAGGGAGTCTGCTTCCAAGGACGAGTGATGGATGAGCTATACCGCATCTATGGGATCGACTGTTCCCGGACAACGCCCTACCACCCGCAAGGGAACGGTGCATGCGAGCGCTTTAACCGAACACTGTTGCAAATGTTGCGAACACTGGAAGCGGACAAAAAGATGAAGTGGCCCGAATTTGTGTCCGAGCTGGTGTGGGTGTATAATAATCGAGTTCATGCAACCACCGGCTACACCCCCTACATGTTGCTGTTTGGAAGAAGTGGCTGAGAAATCACCGAACTGGAGCTAGACTCAGAAGACCCCGGGCCGGGCAGTAGCCCAAGTACCTGGATTCGAGAACACCAGCGTCGACTCCATACCGTGAGAAGACTCGTTGCTCAGAAGTTTCAGGAAGTAGAGCATGCAGTTCGGCCCCCGACCACAGGTGGATCGCTTCAGCCAGGAGACCGAGTGCTGGTGAGGGCTAAACGATTTGGGAGTAAGCTGGACCATCGTTGGGAGGCAATACCATATCTGGTGGTGAAGAAGGTTCACCCAGACAACCCCGTCTACGAGGTTAGGCCCGAAGGGGATGACGCCGCGACATCCAGGGTGTTGCACCGTAATATGTTGCGACCTTGCTCCTCTGAAGCAGAAGTCTGTAACGGGGTTGGGCCCTCAGACGTGTTGGCTGAAGTGCCACATACAGGATCCCTGGGGGATGAAGAAGGATGGGCCACAATGCAGTTGGGCCCGTCAGAACCGTTGGTGCCACTCCCGAGTGGAACTCAGAATGAGTCGGGAAATGATTTGCAATCCCCAGTAGTTGATTCCTCGGATCCCCTGGAGTCTCCTCCGCAAGAAGAGCCCCGCAGAACTGAGCGGGCTAATGCTGGAATTCCTCCTAACCGGTATGCTCAGGAAGAGTTTATCTGGTCTCGAATCCAACAGAAAACGCAGGAGTGTGCCCAACTCCTGTCTGAGCTTGCACTGCCTGGAAGGAGACATCAATTCTGCGAGAAGTCCACTCGCCCGAGGACTGGCGAGCAAAAAGGAGGGAGGAAAGTAGAACAGGCAAGAAAGCTTGTAAAAGAACTTCAACATGACGTTTCAAGGATGGAGCGAGACTGCCATCTACTGGCCAGATACAGTCAAGCGGAACCAAAATATGCAAGGGAAGTTGCAGGGAGAGCAGGTTCAGATGCGGGACCCGATCAGGTGACTTCCAGGAAGGAGTTCCGGGAGATAAGAGGCCAGCGCGCCAAACCTGAGGGATCTTTGGCGCCAAGCAGCAGAAAGGAGCAGACGTGCTCCCTGCGTCCTGAGAAACCCCGCGTGACAGGCCAAATCCAGAGGCCTGAGAGGTGCTCCAGCCAGGCACCGGTAAAAGAGCTCCGGATCCCTCACAGTTGTGACCCGAGTGCTGTGCCTGCTGAGGAGACTAGGAACCTGATCGCGGTGCTGAGTGAGTTTGCGGAACCCGACGTCGCCCGCCGACAGACGAGGCCTGGACCCCCCTATCCAAGGCTCGAGAGACTGCCTCCAACGGCCAAGCAGAGAGGAGTTGAGAGACGGTTGCCCCAGGAAAGTCACGCCAGCGGAGGCAGAGGAGCTGCATACGTGAGCGGGGCCGTCACTTCCACTGTTCACCCACGGTACCGGGGACAATTGGGTTTAGATACTCAGGTTGGGAGGGGAACGGTTGGGGCTAAAGTAGCACAACGTGATTTAATTGAATTTATCCGGAAGAGACTCACGGCCTAGCGGGAATAACCGGTGACCCCCGCTAGGACCAAATGAACAGTTAAAGAACTTGCGTGGTGTCTCCCAAACCTGAGGGCATCACCTTACTTTGAGAGACTGCGCCTTACTTTGAGAGACTGCGCCTTACTTTGAGAAATTTCGTATTTTTCTGATATTTCAAACCACTGTTCATTACCCTTGTTGCTAATCCCTTGTTTCAGTATACCTGTTGTATAAAACTGTTTACAATCATCTCTGCCTGTTCTCGCCTTGTGTCTCTGTGCGTTGCATTCTGGCACCTGCATTACACGTGTCTCCCTCTCTCTAAGCTCCTGGCCAGCCTGCAACTGGGCCTAGCTTCTGTGTCGTGCTGTTCCTTCACCTGTCGCTTGGTAGTAGGACCTTTTTCTGGCAACCACTATCCCTGGACGCCGGGGCCTTCGTGGTTCCTAGTCCTGTCAAGGGTTTAGCTTCAGGTCGACCAGGGACTTGTAGTCCTCCTGGTATGCCGGTGATCCCTACTGGGTATAAAGGACCCTGTAGCGCGGACCCGGTGTCTGGTTTGTGTCTTGGGGTGAGCCTATGATGCTCCTCTGCCCCCTCCACTCCTCTCTCCTCTCCTCTTTACCTCTGGCCACACTCGGGGCCCTCAATACAGCAGCAGATGTGCTGCGTCTTCACTGCTCTCAGTGGCAGCACACTCTCCGAACAACTAACTCTGACTGAACTGCCTGGCTCCACCCTCCTTATATATATATCCCTAACGGGCTCCCTCTGGTGGTATGAGGTGGAAGGGTGGAGGTGTTTGTTTGTAATGAGAGCCTCTTGTGGAGAAGTCCATCCATGCACCCTTTTGTGTCCTGTGGTACCTGTGAACAGCAGGGTGCCACATTCCCCCCTAGTACAATTCAATACTCCTGGACTGAAGCATTTTGTAACAGGTTACAACAATAACAATAATAAGGTTACAGTAAGTCCCGTAACCAGTTGTCAATTTCACCGATGAAAGTGCAAAATGAGTAACATGAGGGACCCGCCTGAAAACCCTCAACGTAGGCCCTGGGCTTGGCTGCAAGGCATAAGTGATCCAGGTGTTGGACCACGTCTTCGGCCACGCCAAACGGGTTTTTGTTCAGTGGTCAAATAAGGGGGCACTTTTGATGAGTGCAACTATTTACAAGGGAAAATTTTTGGCTGCTCACAGTCCTCAGCCTACAAGTCTTTGTACCCTTACGGGTAACTAAATGCACACATTAATTTCAGTTTGCACAATAAACAATAGGCAATACCTAACTGGGTAACTATTTATAATGTAGACTCTTTGTGCTTATTGCCTAAACCTGGCAGGGATTTGTCCTTGTGTGCTGCGTGTGGACCTCCGTAGCACTGGGATGATACTGGTGTCTGTGCATGCACTCTCTGCTAACCTATCAGGTGTACGTACTGGTAGATTATAAAACTGCCTCAATCTCTCTATGAGACTGGCAAGTGCACTGATTACTGGGCCTTCAGGCTCTGCTTCAAAGGTGATCCTCCTCTGAGTGGGGACTCTTCCTGTTCCTGAGCAGGTTCCTCTAGGGCGCTCACAGGTTCTTCTTTTGGTTGATAGAAGTGTATTACTGGTATAATCACTGCTCCATCAAGTTGAGGCCAGTCCGCAGGGAAATCTCCTAGAACTGTGTGAAGCACATCCTCCTTGGGTTCTTCCGGTGCTATAGGAGGTACTTCTTCCTCCGTTGTCTTCAGTAGCCCTGGGCACACTTTCAAGTGGTCTCTTGAGACTGTTGCGGTTGTCTTACCTCCATCCTTACTAATCAGGCAGGTTTTACTGTTGTCAAATCTGGAGTTTAGCACAGTGTAGGGCTCTCTTTCCCACTGGTCATCGAGCTTGTGACCTCTTCTTTTCCGCTTTAGCACTATCTCTCCAGGTGCCAATGGTTCTGCTGGTGCATGTTTGTTATACTGCTCTTCCTGTCTTTCCCTCACCTTGTTTAGACTGTCTTCGACACAGGCATGTACCTTCCTGTACTGCTCTTGCCGGCTTGTGTCCCAATCTTCAGTGGACGTATCTGCAGCAGGTTCTACCACTCCGAGCTCCAGGTCCATGGGCAGTTTTCCAGGTCTTGCTCTCATGAGGTACGCTGGGGTACAATTAGTAGAACTCACGGGTATGTGGTTATACAGGTCCACCAGGTCAAGTAGCTTGGCTGGCCACTGGTTCCTCTCTTCCAAAGGTAGGGTTTTTAGCAGGTCTATAATGATGTTATTCATTTTCTCGCACATACCGTTGGTTTGCGGATGATATGGCGTAGTCCGGATCTTCTTGCACCCATACAGGTGGCAGAATTCCTTGAATAGCTCAGCTTTGAAAGCAGGGCCTTGATCTGTGAGCACCTTTTCCGGATATCCATGGGGTCTGCAGAAGTAGGCTTGGAACGTTCTTGCTGCAGTTTCAGCTGTCAGGTCCTTGACAGGGGCTACCACCAGGAACAGGGAATAGTGATCCACCATGGTCAGGGCATAGGAATAACCTGATCTGCTGGGCGACAGTTTGACGTGATCCAGAGCGACAATCTCCAGGGCTTGGGTTGTTTTGATGGACTGCAAGGGTGCTTTCTGGCTGCCGTAGTCTTTTCTTCTAAGGCTACAGGGCCTACAATTCCGGCACCACCTCTCTATGGAACTCCGAATTCCAACCCAATAGAATCAGTCCTTCAACAAGGTTTCCAGCTTCTTCCAGCCAAAGTGACCTGCTTGATCGTGGTAGGCCTCCAACACCATCGGGATATCCGTCCTGGGTACCACAATCTGCCACACCATTTCATGGGTTTTGGGGTTGACATACCTTCTGCACAGCTTCTCTCTGTAGATGAACAGCTTCTCTCATTCCACAGGTGTTTGGCTTGCAGAGGAGCATCCTTCTCCAGGTGAAAACCTTCTTGGGTTATCAGTCCTTTGATGAGGCTGACAACCGGGTCACTGTCCTGGGTCTCCTTCCAACTGTGATGAGGTAAAGGATTCAGCGTCCTACCATGACGTCTTCTGGAGGCGTGTTGCTCGTGGACCACTCCGCTTCTGTGGAAGGCAGGTAATTCAACTTCTTCTCGGTCATCCACTTCGGTGTCTGACTGGTGGGGCATCCTTGACAGGGCATCTGCATTGGTGTTCTTATGACCTGCCCGGTACTTGATTGTGAACTGATAATTCGACAACCTGGCCACCCAACGCTGTTCCATGGCTCCCAACCTGGCTGTCTCCAGATGTGTCAAGGGATTATTGTCGGTAAAGGCTGTGAATTTAGTTGAGGCTAGGTAATGCTTGAATCTTTCAGTGATAGCCCAGACCAAGGCCAGGAACTCCAGCTTGAAGGAATTGTAATTCTCCGGGTTCCTCTCAGTAGGGCGAAGCTTCCTACTGGCATACGCAATTACCTTTTCTCTGCCATTTTGCTTCTGGGACAACACAGCTCCCAGTCCCTCTTTGCTGGCGTTGGTATACAACAGGAAAGGCTGGCTGTAGTCAGGGTAAGCCAGGATTTCTTCACCGGTTAGGACTTCCTTCATTGATGCAAAGGACTCAGTTTGCTCTTTGCCCCACTGGAATGGGGGACTTTTTCCTCTTTTGGACTGTCCTACCAGGAGGTCTTGTAGGGGTGCTACCTTTTTGGTATAGTCCTTTATGAACCTCCTGTAGTACCCGACCAGTCCCAGGAATTGCCGTACTTCTTTGATGTTTCTTGGTTCAGGCCACTTCTGGATGGCAGTGACCTTCTCCGGGTCTGGTGCTACTCCCTCTGAGCTGACTACGTGTCTCAGGTACTGAACCTTCTGTTTGAGCAGGTGGCACTTAGAAGGTTTTAGTTTCAACCCATACCGGGACAATGCCTCAAATACCTCCGCCAGGTGCTTTAGATGGTCTTCATACGTCCTCGAGTACATGATAACGTCATCCAGGTATAGTAGCACTGTCTCAAAGTTCCGGTGTCCCAAGCAACACTCCATCAACCTCTGGAACGTTCCGGGGGCGTTGCAGAGCCCAAACGGCATACTGTTGAACTCGCATAATCCCATCGGGGAGGTGAAGGCTGTCTTCTCCCAGTCTTCCTCAGCAACAGAGACTTGCCAGTACCCGCTAGTGAGATCCAATGTAGAGAAGTAATTGGCAGATTTTAGTGCAGCCAGGGATTCCTCTATACGGGGCAAAGGGTATGCATCTTTATGTGTTATTCGATTAATTTGTCTATAATCTACACACATCCTCATGCTACCGTCCTTCTTTCTGACTAGGACTAGGGGAGCTGCCCAGGGGCTACAGCTATCTCTTACTACCCCTGCCTTTTTCATGTCATACAACATTTCTTTGGCTTTTTGGTAATGTGCTGGTGGTATGGGTCTGTAACGCTCCTTAATGGGTGGATGGTTACCGGTGGGTATGTGGTGTTGTACCCCTTTAACACTTCCAAAATCAAGTGGGTGTTTACTAAACACTTGTTCATATTCCTGAACCACTCTGTAAACACCGTGTTTCTGATGGACAGGGGTGGCGTCAGTCCCAACATGGAGCTGTTGACACCATTCCTCCGGCTGAGCTTCGGAGTCATTGTCCTCCACTGTATCTGGTGGGGTCAAGGATTCCACTGTGTGTATGGCATCATTATTCACAGTATACAGTCTGGCAACAGTGGCGTATCGTGGCAATTTAACTTCCTCCTCCCCACAATTTAGAAGACTTACGGGTACCCTCCCATTGCGTACATCAACTACCCCTCTAGCAGTTAGGAGTGTAGGTCTGGGCTCTGAGCTAGTGGGCTCCACTATCGCCTGGTAGTTCTGTCCCTTGAGACCTATTGCTGCCCTACACCAAATCAGCATCTCACTCATTGGGGGAATCACAATGGGTATCGGGTCTGTCACCCGTACATTACCAATCTCACCACCTGTTAGCTTTACCTGTTGCTGGTACAGGAGGGCTCGAATTTCTTTCTGGAGCACCTTCCTCTGCCCTGGTTTGGCAGTGTCAGCAATCTGTTGGAGTAAAAACAACACTTCTCCCAAACAGTTACCAACAATATTTGTACCAAGTATCATATACGGATTGGTATCACCAGGGTTAGATTCTATGACAATTAGTCCTTGATCCTTTAGTTCCACTCTCCCCACCTTCACTGTCACGTCCTTAACCCCTACTAGGTTAAGAGGAAGGCCGTTAGAGGCATACACAGAGAGGTTCGGGGCTGGTGGGTGGAGTTCATCTATGGACCAGTACCTTTTGTAGAGGACATCAGGTATGATAGTTACATGTGAGCCGGTGTCCAGTAATGCAGGTGTTGCTATGCCGTCCAGCACGATGGACAGGAAAGGCCTTCCTCCTACAAACTGGTCGTACCAGCTTGATGGGCCTGGTTGGTCTACTCCTGGGTGTCGGCCCTTGGCCCCGGGTTTGCCCGTTTAAAGGACAGTTCCGTGCGGTGTGGCCTGCCTTGTGGCAACGGTAGCAGATGAAGTCTCCTGGAGGGCGACGTTGGTCGTTGGTCCTCCCACGGGGTGGCGTTGTCCTCCTACGGGGTGGCGTTGTCCTTCTTCTTCTCCTCATCCAGGGGACATCCTCAGGACTGTCGGCGAGTAGGATCCTTCCCTCCGGCTTGGACTCCGCCTGTAGCTGCAGGGCGCTCAGGGCAGTGGTCAGGGTTTTACTGAGCTGACGCACTTCAGAGCGCAGGCTGTCCAGCTTGCTAGGGGGCACTGTTTGCATCTTTGTTTCAGACGTTAATGAAGGAGCAGTGGGTGCTGCGGGCACTGGGGTGGCCCCACCCTGGTAACGCTGGATAGCAGTATCTGATGGTTCCAGGGGCTGCAGACCCTTAATAGCCATGTCCTTCAGGGCATCAAAGGTGGCATTTGGATGATCTAAGGCCCACCACCGTACGGTTCTGCTGTCCTCCTGGGACCTCAACCCCCGGATGAACTGTTCCGTCAGCATTTTATTCTCATCTTGTATGCTGGCTGGACTAACCTGTTTCAGGGCCCGCAAGGCTTCCTGTAAGCGTCAGGCATAGTCCCGGACACTGTCCTCAGGTTTCTGGGTGCAGTGGTAGAACCTCATCCAGAGATCTGTCTCAGTGCGGTTTTCAAACACAGTTTGCAGTCTCTTAAAGATAATGGATACTGATTCCTCGTCTGCGGCTGGCCAGGTTTCAATTTCCTGCTCTGCGGCACCAGTCAATTGTCCCAGCACAACAGCGGCTCTCTGTTTACCAGTCATTGAATACATATCCAGTACACCGCATATCTTCCTTTTGAATCCAGACAGGGTGTCTGGTTTGCCATCATACTAGGGAAGCCATTTCACTCCAGGGATATACGGCAGGGCCATGGGTATCAACGGAGTCACGACCCCTGCTGGTGGGGCGGCCGCTCCGGCCTGTGCAGCGCAGGGCGCAAGTTGAGCATCAGGAGCGTTAACCGGTGCTCCGGCGGCTTGCTGGTCGTCGGCCATGGTTGCGCCCCCCTAGTGAACCGTAGCCTACCTCCTGTTTCTTTAATCGGGTAGGCCGCAGCTCCGCAGACGACGGTCTCCTTCCAGGACCTTGCGTCTCCCTCGCGGCTGACGTCAGAGCGTGCGCTTGACAACGGTCTCCTTCTAGGACCTGACGCTTCCTTGTCCAGCGTCAAGGCGCGAGGTGGGGCCTGAGCTTTGCGCGCTTCCAGTGGTTACGCCTCTCCGATTCCCACGGTTACGCCCCTATTCTTCCCGCGCGGCGGCACGGTAATGGCGGACAATGGCGGGAAACAGCGGCAATTGGCGGGAAAACTTCACCACGGTATGTGACACAGTTCTCTAAGGCGCACAGTACCCGGTGGCAACGGGCACAAAATCCTGTTCGTGACGCCAGAAGTTGACGCGCCCCCGGGGCAATGGGGTACTCGACAGCCGGGCCTATGGATGCTGGGGGGATATGTCACAGTGGCTGGCCCGGCCCGTGGCCCAGGGCGGTCAACCAAAAAGGGGGATTGTAACTTGGATAAAAAAATAAAGTAAATAGTTTGTGACGCCACCTGGGGTATCTGGTAAGGATTACCAGCGCTGCTGCAGACCTCCGGGGGGTGATGGGATGGCAGCTGAGGTGTTTCTGCTCCCCACAGGTGGAGCGGGCCCCCGGGGCAGTGTGGAGTTTGATGGTGGTGATGCTGGGACTTGTAGTGCAGGTGGGATGGCGCAGCAGGAGTAACTGACAGAGACAGGGGATTCGCTTCAATACCTTTACTGGTGCGGATGTCAGGTACGGTCCAGGGTACTCAGTAGAGTGGGTGCACTTCAGGACTTCTACCCAGTGAGCGGGTATAAGGCCTCCTGGTCCGTGTCTGCCTCTCTGTATGCTCCTGGCCAGCCTGCAACTGGGCCTAGCTTATGTGTCGTGCTGTTCCTTCACCTGTCGCTCGGTAGTAAGACCTTCTGTTGGCAACCACTCTCCCTGGACGCTGGGGCCTTGTGGTTCCTGGTCCTGTAATGGGTCTTGCTTCAGGTCAGCCAGGGACTTGTAGTCCTCCTGGAATGCCGGTGATCCCCACTGGGTATAAAGGACCCTGTAGGCGCGGACCCAGTGCCCGGTTTGTATATCGGGGTGAGCCTATGATGCTCCTCTGCCCCCTTAACTCCCCTCTCTCCTCTTGCCGTCGGCCACACTCAGGGCCCTCAGAACTCGCTGCTCTCAGCGTCTGCACGCTCTCCAACAACTAACTGAGCTGCTTAGCTCCACCCGCCATATGTATATCCCTAACGGGCTCCCTCTGGTGGTGTGAGGTGGAAGGGTGGAGGTGTTTGTATGTAATGAGGGCCTCTTGTGGAGAAACCCGTCCATGCACCCTGGGTCCTGTGGTACCTGTGCGCAGCAGGGTGCCACACATACATGCCATGTATTGTGGCCCTTACAAAGTAATTTTTCCGCTACTTAACCCCCTTAGTGTCACAGACTTGACTCATGGGCCTTATAGTGGCCTCGTGGCCTGCCACTCCTAGTGGTAAGCTACTGTTTCATAGAATGATTATGATAGCTCTGATTTGCTCCTAATTGAATTGCTGATGTCTAGCAGTGAAAGGGGACCTCTCAGGCGATTCATGCTGCTCAACCCACGGGCAGCATGAATCACATCCTGGCTTGATTGCGTTGTTTCAGAGCATATAATTAGAAGATCCAGCTCTGCCCCCGATGGCTTCTTTTAGCACTGCAGCAGGTGGTTGACAGGTCTCTCGCACAGGGGATTTTTAAAGTTTATTATTCTCTGAACTGCCACAATGTTTCAGAGAATAATATACCTAACCGTACATTGAACTCTCTACACATCAGATCGCTGGGAGCTGAACGATGGTCTGGCCGATGGTTCGGCTGACAGCTATCTCGGCCATCTCTCCCGTGCACAAGAGCGCTCGCTCTGCTGCTCTCGGTTCTCTATAAGAGAGGGTCACTACCAGACATCACTAGAGCTGGTTTATCTCTAGAGAACAAAAGGATCAGTAGTACAAAATTGGGCAGTTGGGAAGCCCCCAAACACATTAGACTGTCAGCTGAGCCTGCTAATATTGGCATGTTCAGCTGATGTCGAGCTAATGTGTCTGAAGACCTTTAGGGCTGCTACCTTTTTATACCAAAAAACACCAGTGCCACAGGTTAAAAGTAGAGTAAAAAACATACACCTGTATGTATGTACAGTGGTGGCCAAAAGTATTGGCACCCCTGCAATTCTGTCAGATAATACTCAGTTTCTCCCTGAAAATGATTGCAATCACAAATTATTTGGTATTATTATCTTCATTTAATTTGTCTTCAATGAAAAAACACAAAAAGAATTGTCCTAAAGCCAAATTGGATATAATTCCACACCAAACCTAAAAAAGGGGGTGGACAAAAGTATTGGCACTGTTTGAAAAATTATGTGATGCTTCTCTAATTCGTGTAATTAACAGCACCTGTAACTTACCTGTGGCACCTAACAGGTGTTGGCAATAACTAAATCACACTTGCAGCCAGTTAACATGGATTAAAGTTGACAAAACCTCTGTCCTGTGTCCTTGTGTGTACCACATTGAGCATGGAGAAAATAAAGAAGACCAAAGAACTGTCTGAGGACTTGAGAAACCAAATTGTGAGGAAGCATGAGCAATCTCAAGGATACAAGTCCATCTCCAAAGACCTGAATGTTCCTGTGTCTTCCGTGCGCAGTGTCATCAAGAAGTTTAAAGCCCATGGCACTGTGGCTAACCTCCCTAGATGTGGACGGAAAAGAAAAATTGACAAGAGATTTCAACGCAAGATTGTGTGGATGGTGGATAAAGAACCTCGACTAACATCCAAACAAGTTCAAGCTGCCCTGCAGTCCGAGGGTACAACAGTGTCAACCTGTACTATCTGTCGGCGTCTGAATGAAAAGGGACTGTATGGTAGGATACCCAGGAAGACCGCACTTCTTACCCCGAGACATAAAAAAGCCAGGCTGGAGTTTGCCAAAACTTACCTGAGAAAGCCTAAAACATTTTGGAAGAATGTTCTATGGTCAGGTGAGACAAAAGTAGAGCTTTTTGGGAAAAAGCATCAACATAGAGTGTACAGGAAAAAAAAAGAGGCATTCAAAGAAAAGAACACGGTCCCTACAGTCAAACATGGCGGAGGTTCCCTGATGTTTTGGGGTTGCTTTGCTGCCTCTGGCACTGGACTGCTTGACCATTATGAAGTGTGAAGACTACCAACAAATTTTGCAGCATAATGTAGGGCCCAGTGTGAGAAAGCTGGGTCTCCCTCAGAGGTCATGGGTCTTCCAGCAGGACAATGACCCAAAACACACTTCCAAAAGCACTATAAAATGGTTTGAGAGAAAGCACTGGAGACTTCTAAGGTGGCCAGCAATGAGTCCAGACCTGAATCCCATAGAACACCTGTGGAGAGATCTCAAAATGGCAGTTTGGAGAAGGCACCCTTCAAATATCAGGGACCCGGAGCAGTTTGCCAAAGAAGAATGGTCTACAATTCCAGCAGAGCATTGTAAGAAACTCATTGATGTTTACCGGAAGCGGTTGTTCGCAGTTATTTTGGCTAAAGGTTGTGCAACCAAGTATTAGGCTGAGGGTGCCAATACTTTTGTCTGGCCCATTTTTGGAGTATTGTGTGAAATGATCAATGATTTGATTTTTGCTTTATTCTCTTTTTCCTTGCAAGCAAATTAAATGAAGATAATAATACCAAAGAATTTGTGATTGTAATCATTTTCAGGAAGAAACTGATTATTATCTGACAGAATACAGGGGTGCCAATACTTTTGGCCACCACTGTATGTACACACATACAGAAAAAAATATTCTTGCTATTTTTTTTTCCCAAAACAAAGGCAGCAGTATGGACGGTGAATGCAGCGGTATGCATGGTGTCCATACATGGCACCTCTCCTTTCCAGTTTGTGCAATGTACAGACACATATACGCTGCACTGAGATGCTTTGTCACTTCCAATGGGGCTTTACCCAATGCAAGAGTGGCACATGTGTGATGCGGCTTTAGTGAAGACTGCCTCTATAAAGTAGGTGGGGGGTGGGGTAGTACGTACTTGAACATGTACATACAGGGGTGCTCAGTGTAGTGGATGTGGGGGGTGGGTTATAAAGTCTTCAGAAATACAAGCCCTTAATAAATTATATTCATATATCAAAAGAATTGAGGCAGTGCTGCAACATCCAGGAGTAAAAAGTGCAAAAACCTTTATTCCCCATGCAGATATTCTCATATTATCCCATCTCAAACTGGAGGACTGCCTCAATTCTTTTTATCTGCAATATTGTGGGATTTTCTTCCATTCTTCTACTCCATAGACTATGCTTGTGTGACGCCCTCCCTGAGCGGTGGGGTACCCGGAGCCGGGCCAATGTAGGGTGGCGGTGAGGGATGTCGTCATGACCGTGACCTGTTCCGTGCCCAGGGCTGTCACATGAAAATAATGGGCTTCTTTTAGGATGAGTGGTTATTCGACTACGCCACCTGTGGTTTCCGGTGATGGACACCAGTGCTGCAACAGTCCACTGAGGCTGGTGTTATGAGCAGCTAAGATGGAACGGCTCCCCACAGGCGGTGCGGGCCTCAGGGCAGTGTGAGAAGGGATGGTGGGTGCAGTGCCGTGCAGGAAATAACAGGCTGAGGCAGTGTGTGAAGTCATCCGGATCTTTACTCACTTTAGATGAACTTTAGCCGCAAAGCTTCCCTCTGCTACACACGGCGTACTGCGGCCACCAGGAAGGGGGCTCAGCACTTCCCAGATAGATCAGGAGCACCTGTCGAGACCCCTCTGGTTGTGTGTTCCTCTCCTTGGTGAGTTCTCCCACTAAGTCTTCTCCTGACTGTGTGTGGTATGAACGTAGTGTAAGGCCGGGTCCCACTGGATAAATGCAGTGTGAGAGATACAGGTGGCGACTCCGCTCCGTCCGTATCCCCCTGGGATCCACTAAGCCTCCGGGCTTTTCTGACTGAGACGTGAAGTAACAAAGTCAGATATCGGGTGCCGGTCACCCCTCTTGCAGCAGGAATCCCTCTGACTAGGCCTGAATAAAGAATACAGGTGGCGACTCCGCTCCGTCCGTATCCCCCTGGGATCCTTTTGCCTGTGGAGCCTATCTCCTCTGCTCCCCTCCAAGGCCTTCTTAGGTCAGGACCTTGACCGGGCAGAGACACTGGTTAACTCTGACTCCGCCAGCTACAGCCTCTTGCTGGACCTTGACGGAAGACCCTCAATCAAAGATCTTGAACTAAAGATGGCCGTAGATTAAATATGAATCAATAAGTGTTTCTTAAAAGTGTGTCCTCCACCCTCACCCACTACATGGTTCCCCCTATCTTTGGTTCCCCCCATCTCCTCTATCCCGGGCCGGGGCAGCACCCTGGTGCATTTAGGCCCCCTAAAGGACAGGAGTGGTGTAGTGTTGAGTGGTAAAGTAGGGTCCCAAGAAATGCTCCATCCTTACCTGGAAGAGGAGATACCACACCTCTATCTGAGGTGCAGTACCCCTGTGGCGACTGAACCCTCAGGGGCGCCACACTTGTTATATATATACATATACTGTACACACTCACGTATTTCTCAAGTACACTAATGTATATATACACAGTGTATATATTTATTATATTATATTTATATATTTGACACCGCTAGGAAGTTAATATAAACCTTAGCTATATATCCTGATGTGACAGTGAGCCCTCCCACACTGGAGTTGCTGTGTTCTGTCGTGGGTCACATAGGGATTCCTTCTTTGCAGTGGGTGATGCAGGGGTCACCAGCACAAAGCACTGCTTATCAAGATTTAGGCTGTGTGCCCACGATGCATTTTTTAAGCGTTTCCGCAGCTGAAGAAACGCTTAAAAAACGCATGGTAGAAGGCCTGCCATGTTCCCCAATGATAATCCGCATGTGCTGTGCACATGCTGCGGAAATTTCCGCTGCGGATTATTATTGCGGAAAAAAACGCAGCACTACCAATTATTTTGCGGAAGTGCTGCATTTTCGCCGCCATTGACTTGCATTAGAACGCATGCATTCCGCTTCACTAGATAAGTGACTCGCCCCCTGGGCCGTGGAGCACTCGGAGGCAGGCAATAGGGAGACGATGGGGTGTAGTAGTGGCAACCCGGTCCGTGGCTCAGGGTGATGAGACCAGTGGTAGTCCTTTATCAGTTCTGAGTGATGTCCGACTACGCCACCCGTGGATTGCGGTTATTATGAACCGCCTCTGCAAGGTAATCCCCTGAGGCTGATGGTGTGCGCAGCTGAGGTTGTTTAACTCTCCACGGGAAGAGTGTAGCCCCAGGGTTGTGCAATAGATGATGGGGGTGATGGTGCAGGGAGTCCCAGTACCGGTAGTGCTGGAGAAGCGAGAAAGTACACAGACAACGTACTGCAATCCAATGTCTTTTACTCACAGTTCATGTGCTCCGGGTCACTCCTGTACAGGTAGTGACTGCCCGAGCCGTGCTGCGTCCACCAGGTGTGGGGCTGGGTCAACTCCCAGGCAGTTCAGAAGTCCGGCTCAGGACCCCCTTTTGTCCTTTCTCTGGCCGGCCTCACCAGTGACCCACTTTTGTCCAGCTGCCGCGGATCTGCGCGGGTAAACGTGGGCCCCGTTCCCCACTGTCCTATATGGTGCCTTCCTAGCAGGTTTGATGAGGTGTCGCACCAATAAATGATCACGACCTCCGGTCTTTGGCTGAGGGTAATTTCTCCTCCACCAACTTGGGATCCGGTACCCTTAATCTGCCTGACCCTTCACCCTGTATTCTCATGGGTTCTTAGGGTCCCTTCCACCTTCTTGTTCCTGAGCCCTTCTGTTTCTCTCTCTCCTGTTCCTTCTTCTTCCTCCTTTCTCAACCTTTTCTCTAGGCCAACTCCTGAGCAGAGCTCCTACAGAGCCTCTGTTCCCTGTCACCTCTCCACTGAACTTCTCCTAGAACTAAGATGGTGCCCACCTCTTATACTTCCCTCTAAAGCATGAGCCCAGGTGACCAGCAACCAATGGGCTCCTACCTACGCTCAGGAACCGTCCCCTTCTGCTCCTACATCAGTGGGTTTTCCTCCCCCCTCCCCACTCCAGCCAGGGACATGGTCTGTCGTGCCTGCATTGGTGTCTAATGGGAGCACCGTTGAACTGTCCCTCGGAAATGGTGTGTGTGTGCTGTATGCAGCTACCTGAGCCCTGGTCCACACTCCATCCTTACCCGGGAGTGGAATATCACACCTCTGGCAGAGGTGCAATACCCCTGTAGCGGCCGAGCCCTCGGGGCGCTACATAAGCACATGCGGAATGCATGCGTTCCAATGTGCGAATGGTACCCAGGTCTAGAGGAGAGGAGACTCTCCTCCTGACCCGGGTACCATAGAAAACTGTAAAAAAAAGAATAAAATAAAAAATAAAGATTATATTTACCTTCTGACGGCCCCCGCTGCACTCGTCCTTTCATGCCGGCAGCTAGCGATGGACTGAAGGACCTGCGCTGACGTCATAGTCATGTAACGGGTCACGCGATGCTGACGTCGGCAGGTCCTTCAGTGTAACGTGATCTGCCGGCAGCCAGGACGGAGCAAATGAAGACAGCGCGGGCCATCGGAAGGTAAGTATATATTTATTTTTTTATTTTTTACCATTCTTTCGGTCACAGTATATAAATCCATGCCGTTTGCATGGATTTATATAGTGTGACCAAGTTGACAAGCACTTTCCAAGTGATGCTAAAATCGCTTGGAAAGTGCTTGATAACCCGCATGCGGAAATGCATGTGAAGAACGCTTCACTTCCGCTTGTCCCTGGCAGGAAAACGCATGTACAATCCGCATGCGTTTTTTTCTGCCAGGGAGATGCAGAAACGCTCAGAAAAAAATCCTGAGCATTTCTGCATCGTGGGCACATAGCCTTATAGTTAAAATGTAGAAAGGGGTCAGAACCTAGCAGTATCATCAGTGAGCCGGCTGCTGTACTCACTGACAGCAGGGCTGCCACCAGGAATTTCAGGGCCCCATACTGCCAAAATTTTCGGCCCCCTTAGAGTCTGCCCAGGCTCCACCCCAGCTCCGCTTCCATCCCTCAAACCTTCCACAGTCCCACTGCCCACTCTTGGAAAAACTCCACTTCTGCACCACGTCCTCACCAATCACACATTAACAGTTCCCATCGAACACCATATCACATACATAGCCAGCAGCTTTTCTTTTGACCAAAAGATTTTTTTAAGCGTGCCACCATGAGAAGGTAGACTCTTTTGGTAGAGCCCTACTCTACTCTAACCTATTATACATTTCTTAAAATATCCAATACTCCCTTTAGGTATATTTATTTTTCTTTAAGGGAATGTGTCATATACATTTTTTAAAATGACCAATAATACCACATACAAGGGACAAATACCATGACACCTTGGCCAGGCAACATATTGCCACCACATAGTGACCGAATAATACCACATAAAAGGGACAAAAAACGCTACACCATGACCAGACCACTTATTACCACCACATTGTCACCAAATAATACCACATACAAGGGACAAATACCATGACACCTTGGCCAGACCACATATTGCCACCACATAGTGACCGAATTATACCACATACAAGGAACAAATACTGTCACACCATGACCAGATTACATATTACCACCACATAGTGACCAAATAATACGACATACAAGGAACAAATATTGCCACACCATGACCAGACCACATATTACTACAACATAGTGACTAAATAATACCACATTCAAGGGACAAATACCACCACACCATGACCAGACCACATATTACCACCATATATTGTCAGTATACAGGTAATACAGTGCTCACCGGTGACATTATACACAGGGGCTCTGTATATAGTGTCAGTGTAAGGTAATCGAGTGATCACCAGTGACATTATACACAGAAGCTCTGTATATAGTGTCAGTGTACAGATAATATGGTGATCACTAGTGAAATTATACACAGGAGTTCTGTATATAGTGTCAGTGTACAGGTAATACAGTGATGACCAGTGACATTATACACAGGAGCTCTGTACATAGTATCAGAGCTGGACTGGCAATTCTGGCAATTGCCAGATGGGCTGGTACCTGCACTGGGCCGCTCTGTCACTTGATGTCTCCTGGTATCTTCCGCTGGGCACGGATCAACACTGCACCTGTAGCACCCTGAGGATTCGGCTGCTACAGGGGTATTGCACCTCAACCCAGAGGTGTGATATTCCACTCCCGGGTAAGGAAGGAGTGTGGAACTGAGCTCAGATAGACTGCATGCACTACATACATCCCATTCCAGAGGAGCAGGCCGACGGTACTCCCACTTAGAAATGTGCAGGTACAACCGAGCCTGTTCCTGGCTGGAGTGGGAGGGGGGTGGTACATCCCATGTAGTGTAGGGGCAGATAGGGGGAGCAGTCTGGGTAGTGATAGGAGCTCATTGGGTGCTGGTCACCTGAGCTCACACATAGAGGGATATATAAGGAGGGCACCAACTTAGATCAGGGTCAGACGCTGAGAACAAGTCAGTTGGAGAGGAGAGAGAAGGAAACAGCAGCCCTGGAGAGAGAGAGAGTGGAGCAGAGAAAGACCCAGAGGGGGAAGACTGAAGGGACCCAAGAACCCAAATTAGAGCACCGGGTGAGGAGTCAGCAAGAGGGTACCGGAACCCAAGCTGGTGGGGGCAAAGACATTCCCCAGCCAGAGACCGGAGACCGTGGGCAGTGTCTGTCACGGTCACCCACCACATTCACCCCGAAGGCACACCACATGAAGGGTCAGGGAACCCAGGGCCAAGGGTGTCCCAAAAGAAGGCCCGAGGGAGCTGGACCTAGGTGAATCACTGGTGGGGACGGCTGAAGAAAGGACAGAGGGAGAGCTCAGGGCCACGCTCTGGACTTGTTTGGGGGTTGACCGGATCCAGGACCTGGTGGACGCAGCACGGCTCGGGTGGTCACTAGCAGCTGGAGTGACCAGTACAACATCAGCAGTAAGTAAACACCCTTAACTGCACAACCCGAGTCTGTCTTCATTGCCGGCTGCATCGCACCACCACAACCCCCATCCTCTGCGCCTGTCCCCTCTGAGGCTATACCCCTCCCGTTGGGGGTTATCTCACCAAGCTGCGCACCCACCATCAGCCTCAGCGGACCCTGCAGCAGCGGCGGCCACAGTGACCGCATCACAACGGGTGGCGTAGTCGACACAAAAGAACTTTAGTAACATCTGTAAAGCTGCCACATAACACTTAGCTTGACGCCCTGGGCACGGGACCGGGTCACAGCCGCTCGGAGACTACAACCCCCCCCCATCTGATCCGGTGCCGGGTATTCCCCTCAAAAAGGAATATGTCCCAGGGGGCGCGTCAACTTTGGCGTAGTCGGCAGGATTACGTGCCCGCAACACCCGGGTACTGCGTGCCTGAAGAAAAGTGCAAGTTTACCTCAGAAAGAAGACTCCTGCCGGTTCCGGAGGGTCCACGCCATCGGACTCCATCACCAGTCGTTTCCCGCCGATTGTCCGCCATTTCCAGCTTGTTCCCGCCATCTGCAGAGTTTCCCGCCACTGGGCGACGCTTCCCGCCAAATCCGAAGATTTCCCGCCTTGGAAGAGCAGCGGACGCCATTATGGGCGTGCCAAAGGAGGGCAGGAGGCCACCTCCCATCGTGGGCCGGGACAGAAAATGGCGCCAAAAATGGAAACCGCCCCCACCAACAGAGACTGTGATGCTGGAGGTGTCTGTCAGCGTGAAAGAACTCCCCCTGGAGCTGACAGTCACCGAGTTGCCCCGGGACCGCCCTCGAAGTGGGAGGAGACGAAAGAGAAGAGAAAAGATGGGTGTCGCTTGGAGCAGTCTGGAGCGAGCGCACCCGGAGGCAAGAGGTCTAACAAGGAGTAGCGGAGAAGCTCACCCGGAGATGGAAAGAAAGCAGAACAGCACCGGCCCGCTGGCCAGGAGTCTGCTAGAGACCGAGGAAGGAGGGCAGAGCAGCACCGGCCCGCTGGCCAGGAGCCTGCCGGAAGCCGAGCAGAGCAGCACCGACCCGATGGTCAGGAGCCTGCTAGAGTCCACAACCCCGCTAGGTCTAGCGGAGATCCTAGCGCAGCTCCCCCGAGACCGGGAGTGTGCACAAACTGCCCTGGAGGGCCTCGCAAGGAGGATGGCCCGGGTACAGCGCGAGATACTGGCGGAGTGGGGCCGGGAGATGACCCAGCAAGCAGAGACCAGTCAACGGAGCACGCTACCCTGGAAGAGGAAGCAGACCGCCTCTGAGGATGGCGCAGGAGGACCCAAGGCCGGAGACGGCGCCGAGGAGGGAGCCGAACGCATGGAGGCAGGTAAAGGGGACGCCTATACCCCAAGCCGTGACACCGCTTACCTGCCCCAGCTCCCCGTCGCAGAGCCCGAAAGTCCCCCTGCTGTGCCCGTAGCCGCCAGGTCACCACCATGGACTAGGCCCCAACCGGAAGCCGCCGCCGCGACCCCTGTGACGTCACGCGCCCCGACCCGGAGCGTGACAAAGCAGGAATTACCACCAGCCTGGTCGCAAGGCCTAGTACCCCCGGGCGCCGCACCACCAACAGCGCCCCCTACCTCCGCGGAGCCTCCGGCCTGGCCGCAAGGCCAGGTAGCCCAGGGCGCCGCCGTCCTAACGGTGCCCTTCACCTTCCAGGTGCCCCAGGCCTGGCCGCAAGGCCTGGGCAACCCGGGCGCCACCACCACCGCGCCCGCGCCCGCAATACCTAGGGTGCCACACCTGGGGGAGGACCTCTTCGGCCAGCTCACATGGCCGGACGGGCGGCCCTTCATCTGGCCCGAAGGGTACCCTGAGCTGGAGCGGCAGCAAAGACTAGGGCCCTTGTGTGAGCCCCTAATCCCGGCTCCGAAGCCCGTGGCTCGGGTCTCGCCTCCTCTAGCAGAAGCCCAATTCGTGTGGGACCCCACGGGAGAAGATTTGATGGGGTTCACCGGAGAAACTCGGGCAGCCGCAGCTGAACGTACAGAGTGTTGCCGTCAACAGCTGGCAGAGTTTAAGAGAGAACGGGAGGAGAGGCGGGTCAGAGAACAACAGGCCCAAATCCAGAGCGCGGAGCAGAAGAGCCGGACTAGGAGGAACCCCCGTGCAGCGCATTGTCCCCGCACCATCGGGACAGTGATAAAGTTCAACCCGCAGCATGGGTGGGGCTTTATTCGGGACCGTAACAACCGCGGTGACGTTTTTGTGACTCGCAGAGACGTCGAGTCCCACCTGCCGGAAGGTCACAAAGGCCGTGACCTCTACGTCGGAGACGAGGTCACTTTCACCCGGCACAAGTGTGCCAAAGGACCTTACGCCCTCCACGTACACCGCTTGACGGAGGAGGAGTTGCGGTACGGGGAGGAGGAGTCAGAGGACCCGGACGGGTCTGAAGAAACATCATATCAAGAAAGAGCAGGAGGAAGACGCCGTTGAGTGCGGCAGAGCAGGAGCTGTAAATAGTTGCCCGATCGGGGTATATAGAAACTGAAACTGTTGCTGCTAAAATAAGTCCCCGTTGGGACCAGGGAACTGTTTACCCGTTAACCCCTTCATCCTACAGGCTGAGGACTGTGAGCAGCCATTCCCTACCCTCTACCTGACCGAGGACTGAGAGCGGCCAACTTTCAACTTCCCTGTATATAGTTGCGCGTCCTAAAGCGCCCCCTACCGGTTTTATAAGAAAACCAGATTTTTCTAAGAGACTGTCGCACTTTTCCCGGACACACGTTGCACAGTGTCCGGAGGAGGAACCAGAGACAAGAGAAGTCTACGAGAATGTTTATATAAAAAGTTTTATATATATATAATGTTTATATGTTTTATATGTTCATATAAAAATTTTGTATGTTTTGGTGTTTTATGTCTTACAGCCCGAGGACGTGCTGTGATTTACCAGGGGGGAATGTAGCACCCTGAGGATTCGGCTGCTACAGGGGTATTGCACCTCAACCCAGAGGTGTGATATTCCACTCCCGGGTAAGGAAGGAGTGTGGAACTGAGCTCAGATAGACTGCATGCACTACATACATCCCATTCCAGAGGAGCAGGCCGACGGTACTCCCACTTAGAAATGTGCAGGTACAACCGAGCCTGTTCCTGGCTGGAGTGGGAGGGGGGTGGTACATCCCATGTAGTGTAGGGGCAGATAGGGGGAGCAGTCTGGGTAGTGATAGGAGCTCATTGGGTGCTGGTCACCTGAGCTCACACATAGAGGGATATATAAGGAGGGCACCAACTTAGATCAGGGTCAGACGCTGAGAACAAGTCAGTTGGAGAGGAGAGAGAAGGAAACAGCAGCCCTGGAGAGAGAGAGAGTGGAGCAGAGAAAGACCCAGAGGGGGAAGACTGAAGGGACCCAAGAACCCAAATTAGAGCACCGGGTGAGGAGTCAGCAAGAGGGTACCGGAACCCAAGCTGGTGGGGGCAAAGACATTCCCCAGCCAGAGACCGGAGACCGTGGGCAGTGTCTGTCACGGTCACCCACCACATTCACCCCGAAGGCACACCACATGAAGGGTCAGGGAACCCAGGGCCAAGGGTGTCCCAAAAGAAGGCCCGAGGGAGCTGGACCTAGGTGAATCACTGGTGGGGACGGCTGAAGAAAGGACAGAGGGAGAGCTCAGGGCCACGCTCTGGACTTGTTTGGGGGTTGACCGGATCCAGGACCTGGTGGACGCAGCACGGCTCGGGTGGTCACTAGCAGCTGGAGTGACCAGTACAACATCAGCAGTAAGTAAACACCCTTAACTGCACAACCCGAGTCTGTCTTCATTGCCGGCTGCATCGCACCACCACAACCCCCATCCTCTGCGCCTGTCCCCTCTGAGGCTATACCCCTCCCGTTGGGGGTTATCTCACCAAGCTGCGCACCCACCATCAGCCTCAGCGGACCCTGCAGCAGCGGCGGCCACAGTGACCGCATCACAACGGGTGGCGTAGTCGACACAAAAGAACTTTAGTAACATCTGTAAAGCTGCCACATAACACTTAGCTTGACGCCCTGGGCACGGGACCGGGTCACAGCCGCTCGGAGACTACAACCCCCCCCCATCTGATCCGGTGCCGGGTATTCCCCTCAAAAAGGAATATGTCCCAGGGGGCGCGTCACACCCCTACCCCCACGAGTCCCACGTGACCTCCTTTTCTTCACATTCACGTTATGCACGTGAAGGATTAAGAGGAGATGATGCCTCAGCCAGTCAGCATGATCATTACCTACTGCCAGCCAGCCTTGCAGGAGCAGGCTGAGGTATGTAGCTTCTACACACTGAAGAGCGACAGCAGGTTGGTGCAGGAACCCTCCCCCAGTCCAGCAGGTGAGGAGGATTTTTTCCTGGTGTGCGGTAAGATGTGTTAGGTGAAACGCTTGTCCTCTGTTCTGTCCAGCAGCTCCTGCCTCTAATCTGCTGCTCCCATCTAGCTACACATGATCTTCAGATCTTCAGTGTATGAGCCATGGCACATGATGTTATTGCCATGTTGCCCCAGTCAGGGGCACGCCGACGTCAGTTGTCAGCCTTTGATTGGCGATCGGCGTATATGAGAGCGAAGGGAGCCGGCAGGTTTCTTGTGTCGCAATACATTTCAGCTGGATGTGCGCCATTGTCACGGGACCCCTCCAACTCTGGGCCCTGGTGCAGCTGCCCGGCAATATGTCCGCCCCTGTCATTACTGATCCCTGTGGCACACCAATGTTAACTGTGACCCAATCTGAGTGTGTTCCATTAATAACCACTTTCTGTTTCCTATCACTGAGCCAGTTGTTAACCCAGTTACACATATTTTTCCCTGGTCCCATTTCTTTCATCTTATGTACCAAGCTTTTGTGTGGCACTGTATCAAATGCCTTTGAAAAGTTCAGATAGACAACATCCACTGTGTTTCCCTTCTCCAATCTAGAACTTACCTCCTAATAGAATCTGATCAGAATAGTTTGCAGAACAGATCCCTCATAAACATATGCAGATATTGGGAAATTAGGTTATTCTTATTGAGATACCTAGGATAGCATCTCTTAGAAAACCCTCAAAGATGTTGTGCACAGTAGAGGTTAAACTTTCCGGCCTATAAATTCCAGGCTCAGATGTTGTTGACGCGCCCCCTGGGCCATGGGGTACTCGGTGCCGGGTCGGTCGTTGCTAGGGGAGATGTCACAGTGGCGGTGACCCGGTCCGTGACCCAGGGCGGTCAATAAAAGGGGATATTTAGAGGGGATTTATAGCTTTTATGCACAGTTCGTGACGCCACCTGTGGTATGCGGCTAAAGGGAGCCGCCGCTGCGGAGCAGGTCCTTTGGAGCTGATGTGAATGCAGCAGAGTTGGTTAGCTCTCCACAGGTAGAGCTTAGCTCCAGGGCTGTGTAGATGTTGCTGTTATGGTGTAGTGCGGAGGATGGCGCAGATAATGATCACAGAGACAGTAAGGTGCAGTCCTCAGGGTTTACTCACGGTTTCTTAGACTTCCAGTTACCAGTACTAGAGTAACTTCCCACGGCGTTCTGTGCTCACTCAGGGAGGGGTTCAGCAAACTCCCAGGTCTCTCCGGAGTACGTAACAGGACCCCCTTCTGTGTGTTCCTTCTGGCCGTCTCCCTGCACCTCACACCCAGTGTCTCAGGCCAGTGGCCGCGGACCTTGCCGGGCGACGTCTTCTCTGTCCCCTGGGTCCTCTATGGCCACCTTTCTGGTGATTACATGTGGCTTGTGGCTGCAGTACCTGAAATACTGCAGCCTCCGGTTTTCTAGTTGAGGGTTAAAGAACTCTGCTAGTTTAGGGACCGGTCCCCTCTATGCGACCTGACCCCTCCACTTCCTGGTAGATTCGGGCGTACGGTTGGCCTCCAGCACTCCCCGTACCCCTGGTGTCTCTTCCACGTTCCTGGAGCCTTTCCTGCTCCTCTCTCTCTCTCTTCAGTCTTGGGCCTCACTGGCTAGGCCCTCCTCCTGAGCAGAGCTCCTGCTCCTTCTACTTCTCCTCTTAGACTGTCTGGAACTAACAAGATGGCTTCCCTCTTTATACTATTCCTAACAAGTGCTCCCCTGAACTTCTTCCTCCACCCACACACACTACATGGTTCCCCCTCTCTTTGGTTCCCCCCACTCCAGCCAGGGACAGGGCTCAGCAGGGAAGCCACGCATCTTGCCCCTTCTGCAGGTCTGGAGTAGTGTAGTGTTGGATGCAGGTGTTAGGGTCCCGGGCAGTACTCCTTCCTTACCTGAGCGTGAGATACCACACCTCTGGGTGAGATGCAGTACCTCTGTGGCGACTGAACCCTCAGGGGCACCACATACCCCCCTGGTAAAGCACAGCAGGTCCGCGGGCTGGAACAGAGTAAAAACATATTTTAGACATGCAAATTTTTGAATGCATTCACATAGAAGATAATAAACAAAACTTTTCTTCCCTTTATGGGAGGCACTTTTCTTAAACGTTACAGGTTACTATATTAAACTTTTTAAAGAACATTTTTCTTCTTCACACATATAAAACATTTTTCAAGCAGGTAAAACACTTCTCATATCAAACATTTTCAATCAAATGCAGTGAAATTTACAGCCGAATGTCCTTTTCACTGGTAAGGTACAATTTGAGTAACACGAGGGACCCGTCCGACAACCCTCAACGTAGCCCCTGCACGTGGCTGCAGGGCATAGGTGATCCAGGTGTTGGACCACGTCTTCGGCCACGCCAAACGGGTTTTTGTTCTGAGGTCAGTCTTGTTGTATAAAACCAATAAGAGGCACTTTAATAAGTGCAACTATTTACAGTTAAGTTCTTGGCTGCTCACAGTCCTCAGCCTGTCAGTCTTTGGTACCCTTACCGAGTAATTATGTACACAAAAGCAAACTTTTTAAACTTGAACTTGGGCAGTGTTGTACCCTTCCAGGCAACTATATACAGTCTTTTAAACTTTTTCTTTCAATTAAACAGTTCAACAGTAGTGCTCCCTCCGGGGGAACACCTGATTTTGTCAGGCTGACCCAGCCGGGTCATCAGCCTCGTAGTGCGGGAGCATGTCCTTTCTCTCCTTCACCACTCTGTACACCTGGAGGGCATACCACCCGCGCTCTCCCTTGTGTCGGGTAAAGGTGACACGGTCACCGGGGTAGAGGTCTCGGCCGAGATGCCCCTGTTGGAGATGGGGCTCGACGTCCCGCCGATTTACAAAGACGTCCTGATCCGTCTGCGGCTCCCTGACGAAGCCCCACCCGGCGTCCAGGTCGAACTTCACCACTATCCCCTCCAGACGGGGACTGGGTTTGGTTGATCTTGCCTTGCGGGCCCTGGTTTTGGCCGCCATGTTCCTGGCCTCCTTCTGCTCCCACCGCACCTGCCGGTCATGACGCTCCTTCTCCAGCTGCAGGAGCTCCCGTCTGCAGTACTCCTCCCTCCTGAGGGCCAGGGTCTGGGTCTCCCACGGGAACCCCATGAGGTCCCCCTCCCGGTTGTCCCACCGAAACTCCTCTCCTCCTTGGCAGGTAACCGGGGTTGCAGGTGTGGGCTTCAGGGGGAGTCCCTGCTGGTCCTCGAACTTGGCGGACCAGTCGTAGACGGGGCTTCCATATGTGAAGCCCAGCTGTGCTTGGTATCACAACTCCTGGAAGGGTGTATTGATGGATTCCTCCACAAGAGGCCCCCATAACCATTCACACATCTCCACCTTCCTCCTCAGACCACCAGAGGGAGCCCGTTAAGGAGATATATAAGGGAAGGTGGAGCCAGGCAGTAGTTAGTCTAAGTCTAGACTGGAGTCAGTTCAGAGTCTAAGTGAGAGTCTGGTTTAACAGTGAGTCCAGTACAGCCTGAGAGGAGTTACCTCAGAGGACAAAAGCCTGTTCTAGCTCCTGCAATTGCTATCCTGCAGTGGAGCTTATCCAGATCAAGACTTGGTGTAGCTCAGTGAGGTGAGCTTTAGGTGTGCCGGCGCCATAAGATCGGTGAAGAGCGGCACGCTGCCGTTAGTGTGAGTAGCCTATTGAGGGTCCGAGTAGGCCGAAGGCGAAAGAGTAGAGAGTTAGTTCATAGGGGGCAGAGGAGCTTAACTAGCTCACCCCGAAGAAGCAGTTACCGGACACTGGGTCCGAAGCTTACCGGGATCTCCATGACCCAGTAAGATAAACCGGAATCCCTGGAGAACTACAAGTCCCAGGATCGCTAAAGTGCTGATACGTACCAGAGCCAGGAGACACATAGGCCCCGTAGGTCGGGAGAGTGCACTCCAAGAGAAGGCCCTACCACAAGGTCAGCCAGTGCAGGACAGAGACAAAGTTAGGCCTAGCTTCAGGCTGGTCAGAAACTTATTACGCAGCAGCAAGAACCAGGAGGTCCAAAACCTGCTCATTGGGGAGGATCCGGACATACACCCTTCACCCCACAGTGCTCTGGGGAGTGCCTGAATTTCCATCAGTAAAAGGTACTGAAGTGACTTTTGTGTCCGTCCCTGTCCTTGCTCCGACTCGGCTGAGTCTCCTTGTCCTGCATCCCCGTTCTTATACTGCCCTGAGGCCCAGCTCCACCTGTGGGGAGCCATACCATCTAGCTGCCTTATCACCGGCCTCAGTGGACTGCGCAGCGCTGGTGAATATCATCAGAAACCATAGGTGGCGTCACTTTTATAAACTTGATATCTATCAACGCCTTTTTAAAGAGAGACCCCAGAGTACAGTCCCGGGAGCCGACCACCGCGACCTCCTTAAGGCTACAGGCCCGAGTAACCGAGTCGTCCCAATCCCCTGGGCTAGTCACATACACCCACTCGGGTGCGGGGGCAGATGGCTCTGGTAAGGGGCCCAGGAGCAGGTCGGCGGAGCAGGCGCCCGGGGTCGGAGGTTCCGCCAGGGGGCCCAGGAGCAGGTCAGCACTCTCAGCGCCCGGGACAGGGAGACTCCTCTTACCTGCTCCTGCGGCCGCGCTCGTGCCGTTCTCTGCCTCCTGGCTCTGTTCAGGCTCCTCCGGGGCTGGGGCGCTGCTGGTGGAACGCAGTGGTGGCTGCTGCCGGGTCACAATCTTCACCAGCAGCTCCTCCTTCCAGCTGGTATGGCATCCTGCTGGGCCCTCTTCATCCTCCTGCCTAACTCCTGGATTTCGGCATGGAGGAACTCGGTATCCTCCAGGGACAATTTCTCCATTGCCTCCTCCAGAGTGAGAGGCATTTCTGATTGCTGCAGGTCATGGACGGGAGCTTGTTACGGACTCTCCTCCATGTTGCCTGCCGGGTGTGGCCTGTCTAGACTGCTGGAGACTCCACCCTGTCTCCCAGGTTTCTTCTCTCCTCTCCCCTTTCGGGGGTGGTTCCATGGCAGCTTGCTGTCGGACACACCTAGGGGCAGCCCCCCCCAGCTTGATGGACACATCCACATACATGATCACTGCTGCTCGGGGCGGGCCTTGCTTTTGGTGCCATTCTGGAACCCGGCCCACGATGGGAGGTGGTCTCTTGTTGTCTTTTGTCTCGCACATAATGGCGCTCGTTCTTCTGGGGCGGGCGCCACATTCAGTATAGAACACAGTCTCTAGGCGCACAATACCCGGTGATAACGGGTGGGTTCATATCCTGTTCGTGGCTCCAAAGATGATGCGCCCCCTGGGCCATGGGGTACTCGGTAGCCGGGCCGGTCGTTGCTAGGGGAGATTTCACAGTGGCGGTGACCCGGTCCATGACCCAGGGCGGTTAATAAAAGGGGATATTTACAGGGGAATTAAAGTTCTTATATACAGTTCGCGATGCCACCTGTGGTATGCGGCTAAAGGGAGCCGCCGCTGTGGAGCAGGTCCTCTGGAGCTGTTGTTAATGCAGCAGAGTTGGTTCAGCTCTCCACAGGCAGAGCTTTGCTCCAGGGCAGTGTAGATGTTATAGATAATGCGGTGCAGTGTAGTACAGGGGACGATGGCGCAGCAGTAATAATTCACAGAGACAGTGGGGTGCAGTCTTCCGGATTTACTCACAGTTCTCACTTTGCTCCTGGTTACAACTGCAGATCATAACTTCCCATGTCGTGCTGCGTTCACCGGGCAGTGGCTCAGCCAACCCTCAGGTACCTCCGGAGTACCTAACGGGACCCCCTTCTGTGTGTTCCTTCTGGCCGTCTTCCTGCACCTCACACCTAGTGTCCCAATCCAGTGACCGCGGACCTTGCCGGGTGACGTCTTCTCTGTCTCCTGGGTTCTCTATGGCCACCTTCTTGGTGAGATAAATGTGGCTTGTGGCTGCAGCACCTGAAATGCTGCAGCCTCCGGTTACCTAGTTGAATATTGTAATTCTCACTACTTAGGGGCCGGTCCCCTCTGCGACCCGATCCCTCCACCGCCTGGTAGATTCAGGCGTACGGGTGGCCTCCAGCACTGCCCGTACCCCTGGGGGATCCTTTCTTCACTCCTGGAGCCTTCTCTCTGCTCCCGTTCCTTCCTTCTCTCTTTCTCCTGGGCCTTTCACTAGGCCGCTCCGCCTGAGCAGAGCTCCTGCAGAGCTCCTGCTCCCAACTCTTCCTCTGACTCTCTCTGACTGGAACTCCACCTCCCAACTCTCTAGAATGTTCCACCCTCTCTTTTATATCACCTCTTACTGAGCTCCCTTGAACTGCTTCCTCCACCCACACCCACTACATGGATCCCCCTACTTTGGTTCCCCCCATTCCAGCCAGAGACTGGGCTCAGCAGGAGAGTGACGCATCTTGCCCCTCCTGCCGGTCTGGAGTAGTGTAGTGTTGGATGCAGGTGTTAGGGTCCTGGGCAGTACTCCTTCCTTACCTGAGCGTGAGATACCACACATCTGGGTGAGATGCAGTACCTCTGTGGCGACTGAACCCTCAGGGGCGCCAAATTGAATATTGGTACCACATTTGCTATGCGACTGTAATGCTGGTGGGTGAATGTAATGCTGGTGGATGTGGACCCACTACATCAAGGGCTAGGCTTACCCTGGAGGGGTGTCTACTGGATCTTCACTAGAGCCTCTGGTAGTGAGGACAGGCTGGGCTGCCGGTAGACACCATGTACCACTCCAGAGCAGTACCCGGGACTGCAGTGGCAAACAGGAGGTTCAGAGGCGCAGGTACAAGGTACAGGAGGGAGACGACAAGGGCGAGGTCAGATGGTCTGAGGTTGGGGCAGGCAGCACAGGTTCAGGATACGTAGCCGAGGTCAGGAGCGGATAAGTCAGAGAGGACGAGTATACAAGCCTGGTCAACAATGGGAGAAACAAAACACACATGGACTAACAGGACACTAGCAGAACAAACTGACTAGGAACCAACGTTTGGGCCAAGAGTGGTGGGAGGAGATGCCTAATATAAAGCCTGCTTGCACAGGATAGGCCAAGGAACCTAATTTTTGCAGGACACATCAGGGTTAAATTCCTGCGGAGACCGGCCACACACCCCTAAAGCCAAATGGAAACAGACTCGTGTGCAACAGTGCTGCAAGAGGCAAAACTCAGCGAGCCGGCAGATGCAAAGAGAAGCCACGTGGTGACATTGGTGAGTAGGGTGGAGCTGAGGAGGCATGCAAGTTACCGCCGTAACAGTGGTAGTCCTGTGATTCAGACCCTGTTATAATAGAATCCTTGAATATTAGAAATAGTGGTCTGTCTATCACAGTACTTAAAGAAGCATTCCTATCAAAGTTTTTATACTCTTAATTAGTGATGGGCGAGCACTAAAATGCTCGGGTGCTCGATGCTCGGGTCGAGCAAATTGGAATGCTCGGGTGCTCGACCCGAGCAACGAGCTCAATGTCAGTCTATGGGAAACTCGAGCATTTTTCAGGCGGCTCCCCCCGGCGGTCTGCAGAGGGCCTAAAAATTGCCCAAATCAACGGGAACAGTGCTCAAATGACATGGGAACAGCATGGGGAAGACCCCTGGAAGCATTTCTGACTCCCAGGTCACTGCTGTCAACAACGTTGTCAGAGGTATTACGCCACTTTTACGGACTCACAATAAAACATACAAAAACGGAACCAAAATGGATTTTCCTGGGAAATATGTTAAGGAACATCCTTTCCAGGGTATTGACTTGTATATAAGGCAAAATAAATAACCAAAAACAAAAATACTCCTCCACACCTTGGGCTATGTTCACACGTAGCATTTTTTATGCGTTTTTGCACTTTTGCATTGCTTTCAACCGTGACAAATGCATTAACAGGGAAATGTCATTTTAACATTTTACAACCTTATCTGGCCATGTGGTGTGTGAGACATGATCAGGCGCATCCTGTTTCATTTATAAAGGAGGGACTCTGAAAGTCACAAAGCCTATTTTTACAGGGCCATCAGGCGGCCTTTACTATTCTTAAAGGGCCAGCAGTCAGCCCTCGCTATTCTTAGAGAGCCATCAGCCGCCTATGCTTTGTTGTTCCCATTACTAAAGAGTGGGTCTCCTATACTGTTATTGCATATGCAGTGAGTGGCAGGTCTGCCCAAAATTTGGACGCACCCCAATACCCCTTTAAAAATTTGTACGCACCCCAATACACCTTTGAAGAGACTTAGAGGAGGGCCTCCTGAAAACAATGTTCCCATTATTAGGAAGCTGGTCTCCCATATTGTTTGCCTATGCAGTGAATGCAAGGGCTGCAAAAAATTTGGACCTATTCCAATGCCCCTTGGAAGAGATGTAGAGGAGGGCCTCCTGAAAAAAATGTTCCCATTATTAGGAAGTGGGTCTCCCATACTGTTTGCCTATGCAGTGAATGCAAGTGCTGCCAAAAATTTGGACCTACTCCAATGCCCCTTGGAAGAGACGTAGAGGAGTGCCTCCTGAAAACAATGTTCCCATTATTAGGAAGTGGGTCTCCCATAGTGTTGACCTATGCAGTGAATGCAAGGGCTGCCAAAAATTGGGAGGCACTCCCTTGGAAGAGACGTAGAGGGCCTCCTGAAAAAATGCTCCCATTATTAGAAAGTGGGTCTCCCATACTGTTTGCCTATGTAGTGAATGCAAGGGCTGCGAAAAATTTGGACCTACTCCAATGCCCCTTGGAAAAGACGTGGAGGAGGGCCTCATAAAAAATGTTCCCATTAGAAAGGAGCGGGTCTCCTATACTTGTAATGCCCATGCACTAAGTGTATGGTCTGACAAACATTTACCCCTGGGGGGTATACATGAACATACTGTATAAAATTTTTTTTTACGGGCATCATAAACACCCTTTAAAAAAATTATGTAGGTGTTGCATCACGGACCACGGTCACCCTGGTGATATGGTAGTGGAGGATGAGGATGAGGAGAAAGAGGAGGACAAGAGCAAATAGTGAAAATCAGGAAGTGTATACCCATGTGTGGGTGTGAAAAGATGCATGGGAATACACCTCCCAAAAAAGACACTGGATTTGAGTTTATGTTATGCTGCTATCATTCGGTGGTGTTGAGAAGTCTAGCCCAATCCAGCCTTTGTTCATTTTTATAAGAGTCAGCCTGTCAGCATTTTCAGTTGACAGGCGGATGCGCTTATCAGTTATAATTCCACCAGGGGCACTAAAAACCTGCTATGATAAAATGCTAGCGGCAGGGCAGGGCAGGACCTCCAAGGCGTAGAGAACCACATGTCCAGCTTGGATACCCAATAATTATAAGGCACAGAGGAATCATGGAGGACGTTGATATGGTCAGCAAGGTACTCCCTCAGCATCTTCCCAAACTTTGCACTCCTTGTGAGAGTACCCCGCGCCTTAGGGCCTGTACGATGGGAGGGGCAGAGAAAACTCTCCCAGGACTTTGAAAGTGTTCCACTGCCTCTGCTGGATTGGAGTTGTGTCTTTCTCGGCTGTACTCCTTGGTTGTCCGACGAACTGTGACCTCTGCCGCCAGCGTTTTCAGATGGGAATTTTTTTAATAGTTCCGCATCAAGGGCCTTCTGGTACTGCCCAATTTTTGAAGACCTGTCCGCCTCAGGAATAAGAGATATAAAGTTCTCCTTGTAGCGTGGGTCTAGAAGTGTCACCAACCAGTAATGACTGTCACCCAAAATTTTGAGAACGCAAGGGTCACGGGAAAGGCAGCGTAACATAAACTCAGCCATGCGTGCCAGACTGCTAACAGGCAAGACTTCCGTGTCCTCACCAAGAGGACGACTGACCATGCTCTCCTCCTCCTCCTCCTGCCTGTCCTCAGGCCATCCATGCTGAACAGACCGTATGACAGTTGTGCAGGTAGTACCATCTATAGCGCATGAAACTAGCTCCTGTTCTTCCTCCTCTTCCTCATTGTCACCCAATCCACGTTGGGATGAGCTGAGGCTGGGCTGCGTGTAATCACACTGTATGGTTCCTTGCTCCATCTCATCGTTCTCCGCCTGCAATGCATCCTCTTTGATTGTGAGCTGAGAGCATTTCAGAAGACAGAGAAGCAGGATGTTGATGCTAATTATGGCGTCATCGCCGCTCACCATCTTGGTGGAGTCCTCAAAGTTTTGGAGGATGGTACATATGTCTGACATCCATGTCCACTCCTGATGTCTTATGTGTGGAGTCTGAACTGAATACCGATGGCCTTGTTGATGCTGGTAGTCAACAACTGCTCTCTTCTGCTCACAAATCCTTCTCAACATCTGCAGTATATAATTCCAACGCGTGGGGACATTACACACCAGTCGGTGAGCAGGAAGCTGCAAACGCTGCTTAAGCAACACCAGGGTCGGCGGAAGCTATAGCTGACTTTCTAAAATGGGCACACAGGTGGCGTACTTTGACAAGCAGATCCGGCAGCTCCGGGTAGCTTTTGAGAAACCGCTGAACCACGAGGTTAAGCACATGGGCCAGACATGGTACATGTGTGAGCTCGCCTCGCCCCAGAGCCGCCACCAGGTTCCGGCCATTGTCACACATAACCATGCCTGGCTGTAGGTTCAGCGGTGTCAGCCACAGATCTGCCTGCTCTTTCAGAGCTGTCCACAACTCTTCAGCATTGTGCGGTTTGTCACCTAAGCATACAAGCCTGTTGCCGCTTGGCCGAGGCAGTGCTGCAGTACCGTCCCTGCCCACAGGCACTTGTCCACGTGTCTGTGGTTAGTTGGACTTTCCCTGTAACTGCATTGTTGAGGACATGGCTAATGTTGTGGGACACGTGCTTGTGTAATGCGGGGACGGCACACCGGGAGAAATAGTGGTGGCTGGGGACTGAATACTGAGGGACGGCCGCCGCCATCAGGTTGCAGAAAGCATTCGTCTCCACGAGCCTAAAAGGCAACATTTCGAGCGCAAGCAGTTGCAAAATGTGAGAATTTAGTAGTGTGGCCTGTGGGGCGGTGGCTAAATATTTGCGCTTGCGTTCCAAGGACTGGAGTATGGACAACTGAACGCTGCGCTGGGACAAGGACGTACTTGCTGATGGTGCTAGTTGAGAGTGTGCAATGACAGGTGCAGGGTAGGAGGCATCTCTGCATGCACTATGGACAGGGGATTGGCTTGCACGCATAACAGCGGAAGAAGCAGTGGTGTCACCCGCAGACACTGTTCCTGGACCCTGGGGTTCGGCCCACAAAGGCGGGTGCTTTGCTGCCACGTGCCTGATCATGCTGGTGGTGGTCAGGCTGATGGTTTTTCTACCTCTGCTGATGCTGGCCTGGCAGGTGGTGCAAATGGCCATTTTGGGGTTATCGGCAGAGTCTTTAAAAAACAACCAGACTCGGGAAGACCTAACAGTTGTACTGGCAACTTCCGTCGTGTTGGTGTTACAGGGAATGGTTGCCCGCCTTCTGTCTGTGGCAACCACAATGCTTCTTCCTGCCTGTTGGGGTGCTCTGCCTCCCTCCCCCTGTGTGCTGCTGTCCTCGCTCTGCATGTCCTCCTGCCAGGTTGGGTCAGTTACGATATCATCCACCACCTCATCTTCCACTTCCGCACCCTGGTCCTCTTCCTGACTTTCTGGCAATTGTGTCTCATCATCGTCCACCTCTTGTGACACTTTCCCACCGTCACCTTTGTATGACCATGACAAATGGACCGGGCGAGAGGCCCGAATCTATAAATGGAAAAGTGAACAGCTCTTTGGAGTGTCCAAGTGTGGGATCACTTGTCTCTGGGCACTCGGCATGAAGGGAGGAAGGAGGATCAGGGTGAGGAATATGCAGTCCAGACTCACGGCTACTGAGACTTGACCGTGTGGAAGACAGGGTGGTGGTGGTGGCTAAGTGACTGGAAGCATTATCTGCTATCCAACCAATAACCTTTTCACACTGCTCTGTGTTCAATAGTGGTGTTATGCGGTCCCCTATTAATTGGGACAGGAAGGTCGAGCGAGACTATGTGGGTGTTTGTTGGGACACAATTTCAGCTTGCCCACGGCCTTTGCCTCTGCATGCACCATCACCATCACGTCTCTTCCCCGTCCCTTGCAACGTGCCTTGCCCATTTTAAATGGAGGACAATATCTTCCATGCTCACAACAAATGGCTGAATTTGGAGCTAACTTATATGTGTATAATACTGCAGAGAAGTGGTGAAAAAAGTTAAAATATAACCTTTATTAATTCAGCTAAAATAACTCAGAGGCTTAATAAAAAGGTCACAAGGACCATGAGTGCAAGAAATAATTGCCAACCTGTTATGGGATGTACACCTCCCTAAGTATTAGGAGTGTTAAATGACACAGGTGAACACTAATATACAACTCACCCACCAATAAACTGACAGATGGTTGATCAATAACAGTAGACCAACTGAGAGAAGCAACAAACTGGGTATGACATATATTGGTTAATTTAGAGAGTCACTATAATAATGGAACAGTCTCACAACTTTGATGTCAATAATCTCCAGTATTCTCATCAGCTCACAGGCCAGGGCTCCTTAAAAATTCAGCCTCCAGCCGTGCAATAGACACACTCCTGACGCATTTCCTCACATTGGTGGATTATCAGGGGAGTTAAGTGTTGGTGTGTCAAGATCTGTCGCCGGTTCTGGCGTGCAGCGCAGCTCATGGACAGCGTCTAACCTTTTTGTATTCAACCGCGCTCCTGTGCGGCCGATACGTCACTTCCGGTTGCGGCCCCATTACTTCCGACACATGGACCGCATCAACTGGCGGTGACACGCAAACGTCACTTCCAGTATGCGCGTGCAGCAGCGCTAACAGATCGGGCAAGACGTTTACTGCAGTAGTGATGGCAACCAAAAAACTAAACCGACTGGTCATCGCTATGGTGAAGGGGAGTGGGCAGAGCTCCCTCTAGAAACCTGTGTGGTCACCAAAGCTAAAAATTGAAAGGCTGGATGTGATGACATATATCCCATTAACATCACACAGCACCCTAATAGTGGATGGCAATGGAAATCTGTCACGGGGTCAGAAATATCAGTGGGGTGGAGGCAAATGGTGCACAAAAAGAGATGCACATTCCTCCCAGAATGAAGGATGGATAGAAAATTATGGACAAATGGATGAGAGGACTTGAAGGGGCAGGAAAAATGAGGCACAGGGAGAACGACTATCGGGACCGCAAAGGATGACAGGAAAGAGAAAGGAGATCTAAACCGACCCTACCAAAACCCTAAGCACAGTGATCCCTACCTGACAGTGGAGGTTGGCACCCTAAAAACCTGCGCAATTTGGCGTCCCCACTCCGCGGCGGCTGTCCCTACACTCCTCGCTCTGTGTTGTCCCTATAGCTAAAGAAAAGACCTATAGGGCAGCTGTTCATTCAGGCCATATGGGATGACAGTCTGTAGCTTGAAGATCCATTTGGTTTCTCTCTATAGGATCATTTTGTCCCAATCGCCTCCCCTGGGAGGGGGAGGAATTTTGTCGATGCCCATAAATCTCATGGCTTCCGGATGATCTGGATGCAGGGTATTGACATGTCTAGCTATGGGGGTATCTCTCTTCAGGATAATGTCTCGCTGGTGCTCCCCCACCCTTCTCCGGAGCTCCCTTTTGGTTTTACCTACATATTCAGCACCACAGAAGCACGTGGCCTTGTATATTATCCCTTTAGACCTACAATTGATGAAATGTTTTATTACAAAGGTCTCACCCGTAATATTGCTTGTGAATTTCTTGCCCTGGGTCATCAATTTACAGGCCACCCACCCACTACATCTGAAACTGCCCTTTATGGACCCTGAAAGCCAGCTGTCTTCATGATGGCTAGTGTAGTGGCTATGAACAAGCCTATCCCTCAGGGATCTGCCTCCGAGCAGTTCCTACGATTACGCATGAACTGCCCTTTGGGGATTCCCCTCTTGAGGGGGATTGGATGGTTACTTTCCCACCTCAGAAGGGAATTTGTGGCAGTCGCTTTCCTAAATGTTTTAGTACTTATCAATCCATCCTTCTCCTTTTGGATTAAAATATCCAAAAACGGGAGTCTATCCACATCTATCTCAAAGATGAAACGAAGGTTCAGATTATTGTGATTAAGTCTGTCAATAAAATCTTCAAAATGTCTCTTGTCCCCTTTCCACAGCATTAAAATATCGTCAATGTAACGGATCCAAAAAAGCACACTGTCACTTCCCTCCACAGGTATGTCCCCAAAGACCACGGTTTCCTCCCACCAGCCCAGGTACAGATTAGCATACGATGGGGCACATGGGCTCCCCATCGCGGTCCCCCTGAGCTGGTGGAAGTACTTCCTGTCAAACAAAAAAACATTTCTTGATAAACAAAAACGAAGTGCCTCCAGAATGAACCTATTGTGCTCGTTATATTGTCTGCCCCTCCCACTCAACTAGTATTGAACTGCCTCCAGGCCCCTCTCGTGTGGGATAGAAGAGTATAGCGACTCAACATCAATACTGGCTAACATCACCACGGGATCCACCACCATGTTTTCCAATCTCCGAAGGAGATCAGTTGTGTCACCAACAAATGAATTGAGACCCGTTACAAACTGACCTAGTACCTTATCCAGGTAAATGCCCAAATTTTGGGTTAGGTTGTTAACCCCTGACACAATTGTTCGCCACTTCAAAGGTTTTAATCCTTTGTGTACTTTCGGTAAACTGTAAAAAGTCACCATAACTGGATGGCTTGGACAAATAAAGTCAAACTCCTGTTTACTGAGGACCCCATTCCCCAGGGCCTCCCTGGCTAGTCTGTGTAGTTCCAGGGAAAACTCCTTGGTTGGATTGGAGTCCAAAATATAATAACAGTCTTTGTCTTTTAACAGTTTTGTACACATAGAATAATAATCACCCGAATTCATGATCATCACATTCCGCCTTTATCTGACGGCTTGATGGTTATTGTGTGATCTTTTTCAAGGGCTAATAGGGTTTGCATTTCTTGGCTAGTAAGATTGTATTTATTCCATGATGGTTGTCTCCCCATATCTTGTAAGTCTTGAGTCACTATACTAAGGAAAACGTCAATCGGGCCGAGGTCATTTTGGGGGTGGGGGGGCATCTTTGTGCTTTTAGCCTTTAGGTCCGTGAAGGGGCCCTTCCCTTCACAATTGGGATCAGGGTCGCTAAGATGAAAAAGTGTCCTAATGTCTGTCAGTAGATCATCTTGTACTCCGAATTTGGCACACGTTTGTTTGTCATGCCTAATGAAATATTTGCGCCACTTCAATTTTCGAACAAACAAGTTTGCATCCTTAATAGTTTCAAAAGAGTCGTGGTCAGTGGTAGGTACAAAACTAAGACCCTTACTTAAAACTGCCATTTCTGAGGCAGAAAGGGCTCTGGAAGACAGGTTAAATACTTGAGGGTTTGTTAGGGGGTTTATTGTGGGGTCAGGGGGTTGGTCAGATTGAACCTGCTGCGTAGGGGATAACCCTCCTCTAAAAAATGCGTTCCTGGGGAGGATCTCCTGTTGTTGCCCCGTCCCCTGCCGCCCCTGCCTCCTTGTCTACTCCGTTGAGACTTGGGTCTTCCCTCTGACTCTGAGAAATCAGTGTCCATTGATGATAAGTCAGTGACTGGATGTCTGAAACCCCTATTTGTTGGAAAAGTATAGGCCTTATTGTCCTTGAACTCCTGCAAGTCTCTTACAAAAAATTTATGTTTGCGTTCTTTCAGATGATATTGGAATCTTTCCAACGTGTTCTGAAGTAAAGTCTCCTTTGATGTAAGTTCGGATTCAAGAGAGAATTTTTTTGTTGTCTCTAATTGGATTTTCAAGGAGTCATTCAAAGTACTTAATGTTGCTTTCTCTTCTTCTAATAAGAGTTTCATAAATCTAAGGGAGCTCTCTGTGGCTTCCTTTTCCCATAGACTTAATAAACTCGAGTTCTTATATCGAAATGAGGGCAACAATGTGATGCGGAGATTTCTAGGAACAATACCTGCCTTTATGTAATTGTCTAAAGTCTGCACCTCCCACCATGATGCAATCTGTTATTTATAGATTTTTGTGAGCTCAGGGAGGCCCTGGGGAATGGGGTCCTCAGTAAACAGGAGTTTGACTTTATCTGTCCAAGCCATCCAGTTATGGCGACTTTTTACAGTTTACCGAAAGTACACAAAGGATTAAAACCTTCGAAGGGGCAACCAATTGTGTCAGGGGTTAACAACCTAACCCAAAATTTGGGCATTTACCTGGATAAGGTACTGGGTCTGTTTGTAACGGGTCTCAATTCATTTGTTGGTGATACAACTGATCTCCTTTGGAAATTGGAAAACATGGTGGTGTATCCCGAGGTGATGTTAGCCAGTATTGATGTTGAGTCGCTATACTCTTCTATCCCACACGAGAGGGGCCTGGAGGCAGTTCAATACTACTTGAGTGGGAGGGGCAGACAATATAACGAGCACAATAGGTTCATTCTGGAGGCACTTCGTTTTTGTTTATCAAGAAATGTTTTTTTGCTTGACAGGAAGTACTTCCACCAGCTCAGGGGGACCGCGATGGGGAGCCCATGTGCCCCATCGTACGCTAATCTGTACCTGGGCTGGTGGGAGGAAACCGTGATCTTTGGGGACATACCAGTGGAGGGAAGTGACCGTGTGCTTCTTTGGATCCGTTACATTAACGATGTTTTAGTGTTATAGAAAGGGGACAAGAGACATTTTGAAGATTTTGTTGACAGACTTAATCACAATAATCTGAACCTCCATTTCACCTTTGAGATAGATGTGGACAGACTCCCGTTTTTGGATATTTTAATCCAAAAAGAGAAGGATGGATTGATAAGTACTAAAACATTTAGGAAAGCGACTGCCACAAATTCCCTTCTGAGGTGGGAAAGTAACCATCCAATCCCCCTCAAGAGGAGAATCCCCAAAGGGCAGTTCATGCGTATTCATAGGAACTGCTCGGATGACATTTCCTTTGAAGAGCAGGCTACTGACTTATGCAGACGTTTCCATGAGAGGGGTTATCCGGGCAAGGTGTTGTTAAGAGCTTACAGGGAGACGATAGTGAGGTACCGCACTTCTTTATTGAATCCATCTCCTAAACCCAAAAAGGATGATAATATATGCAGGCTGGTCACCACTTTCTCCAATAGAGCGGACTTGGTCCGCAAGACACTTTTGAAGCACTGGGCAATCCTTCAGATGGATGAGGACATAGGCACATTTGTTAGTTCTGCGCCCCAAATCACTTACAAAAGAGGCAGATCTCTGAGGGATAGGTTTGTTCATAGCCACTACACTAGCCATCATGAAGACAGCTGGCTTTCAGGGTCCATAAAGGGCAGTTTCAGATGTAGTGGGTGTGTGGCCTGTAAATTGATGACCCAGGGCAAGAAATTCACGAGCAATATTACGGGTGAGACCTTTGTAATAAAACATTTCATCAATTGTAGGTCTAAAGGGATAATATACAAGGCCACGTGCTTCTGTGGTGCTGAATATGTAGGTAAAACCAAAAGGGAGCTCCGGAGAAGGGTGGGGGAGCACCAGCGAGACATTATCCTGAAGAGAGATACCCCCATAGCTAGACATGTCAATACCCTGCATCCAGATCATCCGGAAGCCATGAGATTTATGGGCATCGACAAAATTACTCCCCCTCCCAGGGGAGGCTATTGGGACAAAATGATCCTACAGAGAGAAACCAAATGGATCTTCAAGCTACAGACTGTCACCCCATGTGGCCTGAATGAACAGCTGTCCTATAGGTCTTTTCTTTAGCTATAGGGACAACACAGGGTGAGGAGTGTAGGGACAGCCGCCGCGGAGTGGGGGCGCCAAATTGCGCAGGTTTTTAGGGTGCCAACCTACACTGTCAGGTAAGGATCACTGTGCTTAGGGTTTTGGTAGGGTCTGTTTAGATCTCTTTTCTCTTTCCTGTCATCCTTTGCGGTCCCGATAGTCGCTCTCCCTGTGCCTCATTTTTCCTGCCCCTTCAAGTCCTCTCATCCATTTGTCCATAATTTTCTATCCATCCTTCATTCTGGGAGGAATGTGCGTCTGTTTTTGTGCACCATTTGCCTCCACCCCACTGACTTTTCTGACCCCATGACAGATTTCCATTGCCATCCACTATTAGGGTGCTGTGTGATGTTAATGGGATATATGTCATCACATCCAGCCTTTCTATTTTTAGCTTTGGTGACCACACAGGTTTGTAGAGGGAGCTCTGCCCACTCCCCTTCACCATAGCGATGACCATTCGGTTTAGTTTTTTGGTTGCCATCACTACTGCAGTAAGCGTCTTGCCCAATCTGTTAGCGCTGCAGCACGCGCATACAGGAAGTGACGTTTGCGTGTCACCGCCAGTTGATGCGCTCCATGTATTGGAAGTAATGGGGCCGCAACCGGAAGTGACGTATCGGCCGCACAGGAGCGCGGCTTAATACAAAAAGGTTAGATGCTGTCCATGAGCTGTGCCGCACGCCAGAGCCGGCGACAGATCTTGACACACAAACACTTAACTCCCCTGATGATCCACCAATGTGAGGAAATGCATCGGGAGTGTGTCTATTGCACGGCTGGAGGCTGAATTTTTAAGGAGCCCTGGTCTGTGAGCTGATGAGAACACTGAAGATTATTGATATCAAAGTGGTGAGACTGTTCCATTATTATAGTGACTCTCTAAATTAACCAATATATGTCATACCCAGTTTGTTGCTTCTCTCAGCTGGTCTACTGTTATTGATCACCCATCTGTCAGCTTATTGGTGGGTGAGTTGTATATTAGTATTCACCTATGTCATTTAACACTCCTAATACTTAGGGAGGTGTACGTCCCATAACAGGTTGGCAATTATTTCTTGCACTCGTGGTCCTTGTGACCTTTTTATTAAGTCTCTGAGTTATTTTAGCTGAATTAATAAAGGTTATATTTTAACTTTTTTCACCACTTCTCTGCTGTATTATACCGAATTACAATTGGATTTTGCAATACCCTATTGCTTTTCTAACTTATATGTGATCCGTGTGACGGACAAGCCACAGTTTTAAATAGCTGGCCTGTAGGTAACTATTTTTAACAGCGCCGACCTCGTGTCAATAAGTTCACTGACACACTGCAACAAAATTTCAATGGAGGCCAGAAATGGCAATATTTTCAGCGCAATTATATGTGATCCATATAACGGACAAACCACAGTTTTAAATAGCTGGCCTGTAGGTAACTATTTTTAACAGCAAACTGGTGTCAACAGCTTCACTGACACACTGAAACAAAATTTTAATGGAGGCCAGAAATGGCAGAATTTTCAGCGCAATTATATGTGATCCGTGTGACGGACAAACCACAGTTTTAAATAGTTGGCCTGTAGGTAACTATTTTTAACATCGCCGACCTCGTGTCAATAAGTTCACTGACATACTGCAAAAAAATTTCAATGGAGGCTAGAAATGGCAATATTTTCAGCACAATTATATGTGATCTGTGTGACGGACAAACCACAGTTTTAAATAGCTGGATTTTTAGCGCTGTAATATGGAAAGGACCTGGCTGTATTCTGCAGTGCCAAAAAGCAAATGGCGTAGATAAATGGTGTTCTCTGGTTTCTTTTTAAGCAAATAATCAGGATTAAGATAAAAAATATATTATTCCTGGCCCCTGATACCTGGGCCTATTTCTACAAATATCTGTTAAAGCACCAGCAGACAGAACTGGAATGGACCCTCTTGCTATGTGCACTGCAGTCTGCTATATACCCTACCTGCCTGCCTAGCATTGATATCTCTTCAGCTGGATTAGTCCTCAGAAGGACTGTTAGTTGAGAAGGATATGTGTCTCTAATATAGTCTGGTATACCTACACTAACTAGAAACAAGAAAATGTTTCCCTAGCTCAGCAGCAGCTCTCCCTACACTGTCTGATTCTGGAGTAGACTGTGACGAGCATGGCGGCGCCAGGTCTGATATAGACCTGATGACGCTGTGCGGCCAGCCAATCACTGTAATTCCACAACCAACATGGCTGCAGCATTACATTGTGTGGCAAACAATAACTGCATGTTCATTAGCGCTCTAAAGAGCGCCAAACATACAGGGAGGGGACCCAAGCTCTTGCCGAGCAACCCGGAAATACTTGGCGAGCGCTGTGCATCTCGAGCAGTGAGATACTCAGGTGAGCACCGAGCAGTAGCGAGCATGCTCGCTCATCACTACTCTTAATATATTGCAATCATCATATTATATAGCACTGTGTACTTACAATTGCTCATTTTGCCTTTCAAACCAGTTAGTTATTCCCTTTGCTCTGTTCTAAGTAGAAACAGCAAGTCTCTTGTCCCTGCATGAATCCTTCCCCTCTTCAACTCTTGACCAAGCTGCTCATTCTCCCCCCTCCATAGCCTTTTGCAGTGACTCATGACTTGTGCAGAGAAAATTGGCCTTCTGTTTCTACATAGCGCTTAGAAGGATTCAGCTAGTCAGTTTTTAATTATAGACCTGATGGAAAACAGAAGAATTAGCTGGTTCGAAGAGCAAAATGAGCAATTATAAGTACACAGTGCCATATAATATGATGATTGCAATATATTAAGAGGATAAAACCTTTGATGGGAGTGATTCTTTAATTCCTGCAGTACTCGGAGGTGTATGTCACTGGGTCTTTTGATTTGTCTACTTTAGTGATTTTACGGCTGCGCAGTACTTCCTTGGTTAAGCAGGTGACATTTAATGGAAAATGTATGGTATCGCTGATCATGTCATCTGTCATGGGATTTTCTTGTGTACATACTGTAGAGAAGAAGGCGTTTAGTAAATTGGCTTTTCCCTCATCGTCTTCCACCATTTCTCCCAGATTAATTTGAGGGGGTTTATGTAAGTGAAGAATGATTTTGGATTATTTTTATTTTCCTAGGCAATGAGTCTCTCTGACTAAGTCTTTACTGCCTTGATTTTCTTTCTACCTTGTTTATTTATTTTTTCTATAATTATCTAATGCCTCATCCCTATCCGCTTGCTTTAATTCCCTAAATATTTTCTTTTTGTCATTTATTGTGCCCCTTAGAGCTGTATTTAGCTTTAGTGGTTTCCTCCTGTTTCTAGCTTGTTCATTCCCATGGGGTATATATTGTGCACAGGTCCTATTCAAGATGCTTATAAAAGTGTCCCATTTGCTTTGTGTATTTTTATTTTCAAGCACATTGCCCAATATCCAGATAATCTATGGATATGGAGATGGAAATTTGCTTTCCTGAAGTTTAGTGTCCTGGTAGCCCTTCTACTATATTATTAATATATGTCCTTCCTTTTTTAAAGGTCACACCTCCAACCTAAGCAGTGCATCACAGCCCAAAATTACAAAAGATTCATAACTAAACCCCAAAGTGTTTTCCAGCCCCCCCACCAGACAACACGCTTAAGTTACATTTCCTCTTGATTGGGTCGTGCAGTCATTTTTGCACCCAGGCATCACTGCACATGGCATCCTGAAGATAGGTCTGAGAAAGAAAGCGCCTGGTGGTAGGAGTTAGGACTTCGCTATACTATGGCAGAGCGCCCCCTATGGTCTTCATCACAGTAACCAATCCATGTGTTTTCCTATTTTTGACTTAAAGGGGTATTCCCATCACCAATATCCTATCCCAATATGTAGGAGGTGTAATAATAATAATATTAGCAAATACCTCCAATTACAAATGTAGGATATTTTTTTCTGATTTGCTATGTCTCTTTCCTCATGTGCAGGCATTGCAATAGCTTAGGTATCCAAGATTACAACCACTGGTATGGTGATCGTTACTAGGCTAGTTGCTAGTGATTGTAACCATGGATACCTAAGGTCCTGCAATGCCTGCACATGAGGAAAGTGACATAGCGAATCACTGATTCCAGTGATATATCATTTACTAGACTGCCGTTTCAGTAAAATCCCTGTTTTATCTGCTGCAGGTCTTGCAGTTCTCTGAATGCTGAGCACTGTATAACCCTGCTCACACCACTGATTGGCTGCTTTCTGCGTACATAAGCAGAAAGCAGCCAATCAACGGTGGGGGCGGAGTTATACAGAGCTCTTGAATATAGAGGACATCATGACAGCAGGTTTACTAGTCCTGTAGCGATAATCTCCTGCTGATAAAACAGTCATTTTATAAAAACTGCAAAAAGCAGCTCAGTGACACATCACTGGAATCAGGGTCTCTGTCTACATATTATGCTACTCTCAAATTAGGTAGAAAAAACATCATTTTCTGCCAGAGGACAATCAGGAAATCAGTGAAACTGTTCAGCTGTCCTTTAGCACCACCACAGAATGGATTTATTATACAGCGCTCATTCATATCCGTGGATTGTCAGTTACTGCAGGGCATAACAGCCATCTGGAGGCAAGAGCAAGATGTGTTCTTCGTAACCACACTGACCACGAGGATCACGGACAAAGGACATCCCTATATTCCCTAATATTCTTCAAGAGACTATATCAAAATCAGGGGCGGACACAGACTGTAGTGGGCCCCTGTGCAAGAAATTTTTGGGGCCCCCCCCTGCCCTTCATAAGGCAACAAAGTTATGTAAACATAACCCCCCCATGTGCATCTCTCACCCCCCCCATGTGCATCTCTCACCCCCCCATGTGCATCTCTCACCACCCCATGTGCATCTCTCATCCCCCCCCATGTGCATCTCTCATCCCCCCCATGTGCATCTCTCACCCCCCCATGTGCATCTCTCACCCCCCCATGTGCATCTCTCACCCCCCCATGTGCATCTCTCATCCCCCCCATGTGCATCTTTCATCCCCCCCATGTGCATCTCTCATCCCCCCCATGTGCATCTCTCATCCCCCCATGTGCATCTCATCCCCCCATGTGCATCTCATCCCCCCCGTGCATCTCTGATTCCCCCCACTCCTAGTTAATTAATTGTATTTAAAAAAAATAAAACTTGTTATACTTACCCCCATGCGATCCCTGCAGAATCCTGGCGCTCGTCCACGTCGCTGCCACCAGGTTCTCCTGACGTTCGGCCATGTGACGGCGCCACATACATAGCCAGCAGCTTTTGTTTTGGCCAAAAGATTTTTAAAGCCGCCACCACGATAAGGTAGACTCTTCTGGCCGGGCCCTACTCTAACCTATTAAAATTTTCTTAAAATATCCAATACTCTTTTTAGATATATTTTTATTTCGTTTTCTTTAAGGGAATGTATCATATACATTTTTTTTTTAAATGACCAATAATACCACATACAGGGAATACCGCCACACCATGACCAGACCACATATTACCACAACATAGTGACCGAATAATACCACACAGAAGGAAGAAAAACTGCCACACCATGACCAGACCACATATTACCACCACATTACTAATATTACCACCACATTACTAATATTACCATAAGTGTCATTATACACGGGAGGTCTATACATGGTATGTATAATTTAAGTGTCCAGGTAATCTAGTAATCACCAGTAACATTATACACAGGAGCTCTGTATATAGTGTCAGTGTACAGGTAATTCAGTGATCACCAGTGACATTATACACAGGAGCTCTGTATATAGTGTCAGTGTGCAGGTAATACAGTGATCACCAGTGACATTATACACAGGAGCCCGGTACATAGTATATAGTGTAAGTGTACATGTAATACACTGACTCACTGGTGACGTCTCTAGGTGAAGTCCTTCAGCTACGCTTTTCTCCTTCATCCAGCACAGACCGCCATCACGTCTTCCAGCCAGGACTCGTCTCTGCATAAAATAACACAGTTATCTAGAGCACATTCCCCAACTTCTACATTACGCAGCTGAATACAGACGTGCACCCACCATTAATATATAGTTATTATGCAACCCACCATTCCAAATATAAATTGTAATCCACCACGGTGCCCCCATTAACTGTAAATAGGCACTTAATATATAATTTAATTAGAACCTCTACTCTTTCCACCAATTTGTTACCAGTTACACTCCTGCATCCGCAACGCCCCCTACTCTATATTTCCTGCTCCCCGCATTCATTATTTACATGCACCCCCTGCCCCAATTCATTATATCATGTCCGTGCTCTCCCCACCCCATCATCATTTACTCTCCCCCACCCCACATTCATTATGTGCAGCTCATTATCCCCCTACTCCCAATTCCCCCATGTGCAGCTCATTTTCTCCCAATTCCCCCATGTGCAGCTCTCATCCCCCCCATGTGCACATCTCTCATCCCCCTCCCCCACATGTGCCCCTCTCTCATCCCACCCCATGTGCATCTCTCATCCCCCCACATGTGCACCTCTCTCATCCCCCTCCCCCACATGTGCACCTCTCTCATCCCCCTCCCCCACATGTGAACCTCTCTCATCCCCCTCCCCCACATGTGCACCTCTCTCATCCCCCTCCCCCATGTGCATCTCCCATTCCCCCCCCATGTGCACCTCTCTCATCCCCCTCCCCCCCATGTGCATCTCCCATTCCCCCCCATGTGCATCTCCCATTCCCCCCATGTGCATCTCCCATTCCCCCCATGTGCATCTCCCATTCCCCCCCATGTGCATCCCCCATTCCCCCATGTGCATCTCCCATTCCCCCCATGTGCATCCCCCATTCCCGCCCCATGTGCATCTCCCATTCCCCCCATGTGCATCCCCCATTCCCCCCCATGTGCATCCCCCATTCCCCCCCATGTGCATCCCCCATCCCCCCCATGTGCATCCCCCATCCCCCCATGTGCATCCCCCATTCCCCCCCATGTGCATCCCCCATTCCCCCCATGTGCATCCCCCATTCCCCCCCCATGTGCATCCCCCATCCCCCCCATGTGCATCTCCCATTTCCCCCCCATGTGCATCCCCCATTCCCCCCCATGTGCATCTCCCATTCCCCCCATGTGCATCCCCCATTTCCCCCCCCATGTGCATCTCCCATTTCCCCCCCGATGTGCATCTCCCATTCCCCCCCATGTGCATCTCCCATTCCCCCCCATGTGCATCTCCCATTCCCCTCCCCCCCTGTGTGCATCTCCCATTTATCCCCACTCCTAGTTAATTGTATTTAAAAAAATAAATAAAACTTGTTATACTTACCCCCATGCGATCCCTGCAGAATCCTGGCGCTCGTCCAAATCGCTGACACCAGGTTCTCCTGACTTCCGGTCATGCGACGGCGCGGTCACATGACCGGAAGTCAGGGGAATCATAAAGGCGCTGCTGCAGCAGAGCAGCGCTGCGCTGAGATGTCCCGGACCCGGCGCTTAGCATGGGGCCGGGGGCCCCATGAGGAGAGAGACGCACAAGAGGGGGGGCTCCGAGGGGGCCCCTACCGGCCGGGCCCCATACTGGAGTCAGGGCAGTCATGCCCTGATGGCGGCTCTGCTGGAGGCTGGAGGGGCCCCCTCTCCCTCGGGGCCCCCGTTCAATGAACCGGCTGCACGGGCGGTAGTTCCGCCCCTGATCAAAATATTTTGTTGTTGTTTTTTCTTTTTAACTGGAGAACCCCCATAAATCAGACCAAAAATTCTCTCCCATTGGCAACAGAATTGTCTCTAATCACCAGTCTCACAATCAGCAGAATTATCCTCTAAGGCTACAATATGTTTTCACGGTGATTATTTGGTGAGTTTTTGATGCTGCAGATTTTCTGCAGCATTTGATGCTTCATTAAGCTACATTAGGTTACTTGTGGGTTTTTTTCGTTGCAATTTTGAGTGTTTATTTTATGTTTTTGTTTTTTTCATAATTTTCACTTTTGTTTCTTTTTGTATATCGTGTTTTAAACAAAACTACTTTGTTTTGTAAACTTCCTGTCTGCTGAGCTTTGATAAAGATTTATTGATAATGTTGTGTAAATTACATCCATATTTTGCTGCAAAAACGCAATAGAAATATGCATTTTTTATATGCTGATTTTCTGCACCTCATTAAAGTCTATGGGGAAAACCCGCAAATAAAACACACATTAACCACAAGAGAAAGTGACACTGCAGATTTCAAAAACTCAATGCAATTCAAATTCTTTAGTGTTAAAAAAGGCCCAGGGGCGTGAGATTTACATACATGTCAGAAGCAAAAACATTCAGTGATTAAGACAGTCATCTGAAACGCGTTTGCAGAATTTTTTAATGCTTTTTAGAGATGAAGTTGTGACTTCCTTTCTCTATTTTTGCACAATTAAAGTATGGCTTTTAATAGAAGATTCTGATGCTGGATCAGTGTTTTTTGCTTCTGCCTACCTCTCGCCGCATTACAAGTCTCTGTACATGGATCTTCTTATGGATGAACTGACGTTTTTTGCCTTTTTGATTATATACATGTCATCCACTTTGCTGGAACTGTAATACCTTGTAATATGCTGTACTATGATGTTTTTGTTGCTTGAAACTATGCAGCAGAACCTAGCCTAAATGAGTGTGTCTCATACTCAGATTCAGTAGCTGGTTGTAAGTGAGCTGAGGATAGGGAGGCAGTGATCATAGACGTGATCATATGCTGCAGTCTTTCCTAGGGAGGGTGAGGAAAGTATAGTTTGTTTTTAAAACGGCAACCGGGGGACAGGGGTTTTTGAAACCGGAAAACTCCTTTATCGCTTGCAACCTCTGTTGCTTAACTGCAACTCAAACTGTCAAATCAGTCAGTAAGGATTTACGGCACTTTTACATGACGATATTTTGCATCAGTATTTGTTAACAGACGCCAGGAGTGGATCCAAAACACAGAAGAGGTGAAAGTGATTCAGTTATTATTTTCTGTGTTTGTTCCCCTCTGGTTTTTAGCTTACAAATACTGATGTAAATTACTGCCCAAAATATTCACTGCGTGAATGAGGCGAGAAAGCTGCTTGTAATACTGCTGTAATATAAGTCCTTATTCCGGGGATGAGTGCACACTTGCAGGTGCTGTGCTGTAATGCATGTCTTCTCTGCTCCATCATACTCCCCAGAGCAGGGGCAACCCCTGAGGCAAAACTGTGGCAGGCAGATGTCCAGTGATGTATGACACAGTGATATGTGATGGACCCCGACTCCCAAACAAAATGAATCAGACAGAAGCACAGAAAATAAATACATGAAGCATTGCAATTAGGTGTCAAACATTCTCAATTTTATTTAAATTCACATGACACCGAAAATGGCAAACCCCCGACTCACAAAGAGTCACCCTCCAGCATTCAGGAGAGGAAAACACCCTGTGGAGGAAACCTCTAGGGAACCATGGCTGGAGGATTGCCCTTCCCATGGGCTTAGAGAGTTAGTGCCGATAAATATCAGAGTTTTACCATTTTTACATTTTATCAGATTTACAGAGAACGACATAACAAATATAGACTAGAAATGTGATAAACTGGATGTGAGAGACATCTGGCTGCGATATCAGTCACCACATTGACTGGTAGAATGAATTTGGGTGATCTGAATGCCCAGGTAGATGAACCATTTCTCCCTTACAGATCTAGGTCCAAGTCTCAATAAGTTGGACACTTGGTTACAGTGGTTGTTCGTTATGGATAACCCCTAATAGTATAAATACCCCCTACCGACTTCCTCCTTCCCCTCCCAATTTATCACCCATTAAAGTCATAGACCCATCCACAAACTCCCAAAGGAGAGCAACTCTTTGTAGAAGGGTAACAGAAGGGGATCCTGTTCTGGGGACCCCTCTCTGTTACCTTCCCATGCCCTGGGGCTGTCTAAAGCAGACAACCCCTTTCCCTGCTAGAACCTCCAAATTATACCAAGGTCGGCACATTATGTGGGGTGGTCAAGCTCAAGGTCCTCAGGCGCATCAGTAATGGCGCTGATTGTGGCAGCACACCCTTCTTTTATGGAATTTTCTTTATGACACTTGTTTATGACCTCATAACAGTTGTTATATTTACTACAGGGGCCTATTACTGATGCAGTACCCAAGTATTAACCCTTTCATCATTGGTAATTCGCTTTCATTAGAGCTGCACTTGTTACCAAGCAGGTGCCTTATCATTATGGCTTCCCTTAGGCACCTTAAGAAATACAGATTACAGATTAAACGTGCAAGTTTTTCAGGAATGCTTTGCGCTTTTTAAATCCAGAGATTGGGCTTATATCTAGCACTTTACAAAGAAAAAATTAAGAGGAAATTACTTGTAAAATAATATTATAGGGAATTGCATTTAAAGCATTTTCCTAATGTACATGATACATAGTTACATAGTTTGAACTTTATGGTCCTAGATCTTTTTTCAGCCTATATAACTATCTTCAAAGTTATAGATTTTCTATTGCTAGACTATTTATAAATCACAATGTCATGTTTTGTTAAAAAAGTATAGAGACCTTTTTTAAATGCTATAGTGTCTGCCATTACTACTTCTTGCGGTAGGGCATTCCACAGTCTGAATGGTCTAACTGTAAAGAACCCTTTCTTATTTAGCTGCCAGAGTTGACTTTCATCCACGTGTAACAAATGTTCCATTACTCTATGTAAGGTCCTGGAAAGTAATGTCATGTGCCAGTACTATGCATTGACCACATATGTATTTATACATATAAATGAGATCTTGTAATCTAGTTTTCAACCCTTGAACTGACTCTAAATTCCACATATCTTTTTTAAAATATGGAGCCCAAATTGGATCCCATATCCAAGATGTGGCCTTAAGAGGGATTTATAAAGGGGGAATAATAATACATTTGGATCATAGGATTTTATCTCTCTTTTTATACACCCGAAAATCTTGTTTGCTTTTGCAGCTGCTGCCTGACATCTAATATATTTACATTTAATCTATATGGAGCAGTACGATTACTCCAGTCGCGGTGCATTACTCTACATTTATTAACATTAAACTTCATCTGCCATATGTTTTGCCTTTACAGGAATCTTCTCCAGATCCTTTTGTAATATTATACTGTCAAAGGTTAATAATCAACATATGCAGTTTGGAGGGTGCCTTGATCCATTGAATAAGGTAGAGATAGCCAGCCGTTTTTAGGATAAAAAATAAAAATAAAAAATTATTAGTAGAATGGAATAAAAACATTTTGGAAAAGGTCCACATTTTTTTCTATAGTACTGGGAATGTTCTGTTTTTTTTAATTCTACTAATACAATTGTTTTGAAATTTTTTATCCAAAAATAAAGGCTAGATATCTCTATCGTTTCCTATTGCTACCACTGGGCAGGTGCAAATTTTCATCCAAACTGAGGATTCGCTGGCTAGTTTAATGTGGGTGAGCTGGATCACTCTCTCTTATTTATTACCTTGATCCATTACTTTTAGATTCAGGACAGCTACAGAGTTAAAATCATTTTTACCTAAAGGGAATCTGTCGAAAGTATTTTGCTATTTCATCTGAGAGAAACATAATTTGGAAAAGAGACCCTGAATCCAACATTGTATCACTTAGTTTACTGGGTGCAGCTGTTCTGACACAATCAGAGTTTTTAGATTTAGCAATGCAGCAGAGCTGAGAAAGCTGACCCCTCCCACAGCACAGCTAACCCCACTCAAACTAGGCTCTCAGTGTACATAGCTATAAACAATGAGGTGCTTATCACAGAAGGAAGTGGAGTCAGTAAATATACTGAGGAACGCTATATAACATAAATTATAAGCAAAAAAGAAAGGGAAGAATGGCCGGCACATCTATTCTTAGAAGTGTTGTAACCATTCTTTTAAAAAAAATAGAGTCAAATAGCCTCTGAAATGAGCTCAGTGAGTCCAAACTGTGAAGAGATAAGACCATACAATGGCCCAAAGACAGAAAAAGCAAGACTCCCTAAAGTTAGGCTGTGTTCACATGTCCAGTATTCATCACTTAAAACGGATCCAGCAGCAATCTGTTAACTAAAAAGTTGTGTAGACGCAAATGGATTCAACTAGATCCGTTTTTTTAACAATGAAGTCTATGGAAACTGATCAGATAAACAGTCTGGCCCCGGTGCACCGAAATCTCATTAGCAGAAAATTTCACATGGTGATTAAAGAGAAACAGCAAAGCGGATTTATTCACCAAAGATATAAATGTAATCCGTATTACAACGCCATCACTGCCATGATTTTACTTGCTGACAGGTTCTCTTTAAGGTGCACTTACACTAGCTGACCATTAAAGGAAACTTTCAGCAAGCAGTACAGCTTACGGAATAGCTGACAGTGTGCAGTATACACAATGTTAGGATTTGGCTCTGCTCGTCAGTTGGAGCGGTTGTCATATCACTGCAGGAAAGTAATTTGCGCTAAATTGTGGTCATGTCCTGACAAGATTTTCATCTTACTCAGCAGAACATTGAGAGAAGATGATGAGCATCTATTCAGTATATAACTGCAACTGTGGAAATCCCATACTTACAGTTACATGACAAAGTGGTGGAAAGCCATTTTAACATCTGCAGTCGGCCAGTGTAAATGCACCTTTCTCCTGGTCAAGATAATTGTTAAAGTCAGTATCTAGTAAAGATAACAGCCCATAGTCTGCAATGGTTACTGGTAATGAAATGGTGCGGGTATGTGCACACAATAAGTACTTGCTGCAGACAGTTACAGTGGTGGCCAAAAGTATTGGCACCCCTGCAATTCTGTCAGATAATACTCAGTTTCTTCCTGAAAATGATTGCAATCACAAATTCTTTGGTCTTATTATCTTCATTTAATTTGCTTGCAAGGAAAAAACACAAAAGAGAATGAAGCAAAAATCAAATCATTGATCATTTCACACAAAACTCCAAAAATGGGCCAGACAAAAGTATTGGCACTCTCAGCCTAATACTTGGTTGCACAACCTTTAGCCAAAATAACTGCGAACAACCGCTTCCGGTAACCATCAATGAGTTTCTTACAATGCTCTGCTGGAATTGTACACCATTCTTCTTTGGCAAACTGCTCCAGGTCCTTGATATTTGAAGGGTTCCTTCTCCAAACTGCCATTTTGAGATCTCTCCACAGGTGTTCTATGGGATTCAGGTCTGGACTCATTGCTGGCCACATTAGAAGTCTCCAGTGCTTTCTCTCAAACCATTTTATAGTGCTTTTGGAAGTGTGTTTTGGGTCATTGTCCTGCTGGAAGACCCATAACCTCTGAGGGAGAACCAGTTTTCTCACACTGGGCCCTACATTATGCTGCAAAATTTGTTAGTAGTCTTCAGACTTCATAATGCCATGCACACAGTCAAGCAGTCCAGTGCCAGAGGCAGCAAAGCAACCCCAAAACATCAGGGAACCTCCGCCATGTTTGACTGTAGGGACCGTGTTCTTTTCTTTGAATGCCTCTTTTTTTTTCCTGTACACTCTATGTTGATGCTTTTTCCCAAAAAGCTCTACTTTTGTCTCATCTGACCAGAGAACATTCTTCTAAAACGTTTTATGCTTTCTCAGGTACGTTTTGGCAAACTCCAGTTTGTTTGTTTTATGTCTCGGGGTAAGAAGTGGGGTCTTCCTGGGTATCCTACCATACAGTCCCTTTTCATTCAGACGCCGACGGATAGTACGGGTTGACACTGTTGTACCCTCGGACTGCAGGGCAGCTTGAACTTGTTTGGATGTTAATCAAGGTTCTTTATCCACCATCCGCACAATCTTGCGTTGAAATCTCTCGTCAATTTTTCTTTTCCGTCCACATCTAGGGAGGTTAGCCACAGTGCCATGGGCTTTAAACTTCTTGATGACACTGCGCATGGAAGACACAGGAACATTCAGGTCTTTGGAGATGGACTTGTAGCCTTGAGATTGCTCATGCTTCTTCACAATTTGGTTTCTCAAGTCCTCAGACAGTTCTTTGGTCTTCTTTCTTTTCTCCATGCTCAATGTGGTACACACAAGGACACAGGACAGAGGTTGAGTCAACTTTAATCCATGTTAACTGGCTGCAAGTGTGATTTAGTTATTGCCAACACCTGTTAGGTGCCACAGGTAAGTTACAGGTGCTGTTAATTACACAAATTAGAGAAGCATCACATGATTTTTCAAAGGGTGCCAATACTTTTGTCCACCCCCTTTTTTAGGTTTGGTGTGGAATTATATCCAATTTGGCTTTAGGACAATTCTTTTTGTGTTTTTTCATTGAAGACAAATTAAATGAAGATAATAATGCCAAAGAATTTGTGATTGCAATAATTTTCAGGAAGAAACTGAGTATTATCTGACAGAATTGCAGGGGTGCCAATACTTTTGGCCACCACTGTATGCACCAAAAACATGTCTCTTGGCAGGAAAATCACCTTGGTATTGCTGCATTTTTATGAGATTTTTTCCTGTTCGTTAGAATAGGTGAAAAACGCCTCAAAAATGCTGAAAGAATAGACGCTGCAGACATGAAGCTGCTTCAAATCTGCAAGGAAAAAATAAGCTGCTTTTCCATGAAATTTCAGACATTGCATTCACTTTTCTGGTACTATATGTCCGTCCCTCCAGTTGAAAGAAATTAACATTTTCCTGGAGAGAAATTTATATTCTACATTATGTCAATTCAGTTTTTGTCTGTTAATGATAAAGTGCAGTTTGCAGCAATTTTTATTTAAAAAATGTGACATATACCCAAATCAGCCATAACCCACAAGTGTACGAAAATATTTCATATTCACTGCACACCAGGTGGGCCCGTATGCGCTCAAATGCCAGGACTGAGTTTTAATTCCAGTCCGGCCATGCATAGTATACACTGTACAGTGTCAGTGTACAGGTAGCACACTGACTCACCAGTGACGTCTCTAGTTGAAGTCCTTCATCCAGCGCAGACCGCCATCACTTCTTCCAGCCAGGACTCGTCTCTGCATAAAATATCACACAGTTATCTAATGCACCGCTTCCAAAGCATATTCCCCACTTTTTCCCCAACTTCTGCACTATGTCAGATGAAGAAAAAAGTGACATAGTGCGGCCCTGCACAGTAACAGGCCCTCCGCCCTCAATTAATCATTTTGCTCTCCCCCACCCCCAGTTCATCATTATTTGCTCTTCAGGCCCCCCCTCTTTGCTTCTGCTCACCGGGCCCCATACACCAGTAAGGATAGTTATACCCTGATGGAGGCCCTGACTGACAGTATCACTCCCACCACTGCAGCCTGGCGCATGCCTGGAGTCTGTGCCGTGCTTCTAATTGATGATACCGGCTAGTAGTACTGCAGGAGAGTGAGCTCATCGGGGATTGGATGACTGAAAATCCCATTCCTCTTGTCCTGTGATTTGGATTGGTTACTCTCCCAGGCTGCCTGTCATAATCAAGCTCCGCCTTCCATCTGCCTCCGAACACTGGAAAATCACAGATGGTGTTTTTTCCTGCTGGATGCTATATTTGGCCAAAAAAAAACACAAGGTTTTTGCTGACTGTCTGTGAATTTACAGACTGTTGGCAACCCTGGCACAGGCCCCCCCTCCCATCTCCTGGGCCCCATAGCACGATACTCCCCTGGCTTTTTTACAAATCAATTAAAAAATCATCATTACAGAGGAAAATGGATGTGGACGCGTTTTCGACTCGTCTTAATCGGAACATGATTGTGAGACGTGCCTGAGGTGCTAGAGAGCATGGCACAAGACGGCAGCAGACTTGAGGAGTGGGCTGCAGAGTGTGACTGTTTCCTGTGAACTTGCTTTGAGGCAGATTAATACTCATTTCACTTCTACTGGAGCAATTACCTTAGAGAATGTTTTACGTGACTGAATGAACATTTTGTATTGTTAGGCCAAAAAGCCCCAGTGCTCAGACTCAAGTACTGCAAGCCTGAGAGTGAGTGATGAGATGATTGTACTGTGAGAGAAAAATACTGTGGTACTCCAGAACCACAAGAATTAAATATATTTATCCATTAATTTTTATTAAGTATTGGGACCTGTAACCTAGTTAGCAGGCTGTAAGTGAGAAACTTTAGGAAACTCGCTGAATGCTGTCATGGATCTTTCTGTTTAGCACATGTGTCAAGATGGTGCCAGTACCAAATTCCCTTTGCTGCCTTTACTTGTTTCAGTCTATAAAACCTGCTGAACCCTTGAGAACACCACATGGATTCAGGAAACCAACACTGGTATACAGTGGTGGCCAAAAGTATTGGCACTCCTTCAATTCTGTCAGATAATGCTCAGTTTCTTCCTGAAAATGATTGCAATCACAAATTCTTTGGTCTTATTATCTTCATTTAATTTGCTTGCAAGGAAAAAACACAAAAGAGAATGAAGCAAAAATCAAATCATTGATCATTTCACACAAAACTCCAAAAATGGGGCCAGACAAAAGAATTGGCACCCTCAGCCTAATACTTGGTTGCACAACCTTTAGCCAAAATAACTGCGAACAATCGCTTCCGGTAACCATCAATGAGTTTCTTACAATGCTCTGCTGGAATTGTACACCATTCTTCTTTGGCAAACTGCTCCAGGTCCCTGATATTTGAAGGGTGCCTTCTCCAAACTGCCATTTTGAGATCTCTCCACAGGTGTTCTATGAGATTCAGGTCTGGACTCATTGCTGGCCACCTTAGAAGTCTCCAGTGCTTTCTCTCAAACCATTTTATAGTGCTTTTGGAAGTGTGTTTTGGGTCATTGTCCTGCTGGAAGACCCATGACCTCTGAGGGAGACCCAGCTTTCTCACACTGGGCCCTACATTATGCTGCAAAATTTGTTAGTAGTCTTCAGACTTCATAATGCCATGCACACGGTCAAGCAGTCCAGTGCCAGAGGCAGCAAAGCAACCCCAAAACATCAGGGAACCTCCGCCATGTTTGACTGTAGGGACCGTGTTCTTTTCTTTGAATGCCTCTTTTTTTTTCCTGTACACTCTATGTTGATGCTTTTTCCCAAAAAGCTCTACTTTTGTCTCATCTGACCAGAGAACATTCTTCCAAAACGTTTTTAGGCTTTCTCAGGTAAGTTTTGTCAAACTCCAGCCTGGCTTTTTTATGTCTCGGGGAAAGAAGTGGGGTCTTCCTGGGTATCCTACCATACAGTCCCTTTTCATTCAGACGCCGACAGATAGTACGGGTTGACACTGTTGTACCCTCAGACTGCAGGGCAGCTTGAACTTGTTTGGATGTTAGTCGAGGTTCTTTATCCACCATCCGCACAATCTTGCGCTGAAATCTCTCGTCAGTTTTTCTTTTCCGTCCTCATCTATGGAGGTTAGCCACAGTGCCATGGGCTTTAAACTTCTTGAGGACACTGCGCACGGAAGACACAGGAACATTCAGGTCTTTGGAGATGGACTTGTAGCCTTGAGATTGCTCATGCTTCCTCACAATTTGGTTTCTCAAGTCCTCAGACAGTTCTTTGGTCTTCTTTCTTTTCTCCATGCTCAATGCGGTACACATAAGGACACAGGACAGAGGTTTTGTCAATTTTAATCCATGTTAACTGGCTGCAAGTGTGATTTAGTTATTGCCAACACCTGTTAGGTGCCACAGGTAAGTTACAGGTGCTGTTAATTACACGAATTAGAGAAGCATCACATGATTTTTCAAACAGTGCCAATACTTTTGTCCACCCCCTTTTTTAGGTTTGGTGTGGAATTATATCCAATTTGGCTTTAGGACAATTCTTTTTGTGTTTTTTTCATTGAAGACAAATTAAATGAAGATAATAATACCAAAGAATTTGTGATTGCAATAATTTTCAGGAAGAAACTGAGTATTATCTGACAGAATTGCAGGGGTGCCAATACTTTTGGCCACCACTGTAACAATCTCATAGCATGCATGGTGCACGTTTGAGGTTTCAAATCTGTAAAAGCAGGGGCGGATATCCTTTGGTGAAACCTCTAAATCAGGTGGAATTGTGCATTATTATGAGCTGTTAGACTGCAAAGGGCCTATATATTGTTCTCGCACAGGGGCCCTCTTCTTTCTGTGTCCACTCTTGTGTGAAACGTAAAAAGACCAACATCAAGGGAATGTATTTCCATTTTTTTTATTAATTAGAATCAAATGCTTAAAAGCATATACTATTTTCTAATCTGCTTTTATTTTCTATTTGTTTATATCTTATTCTGTGTTCTTGACATAATTGCGGGGCCATCTGGTCCGAGCAGTAGTAACAGCAGTTCTAGAGATTTGCGTTATATCAGCCACCTGGACATAAGAAATCTCAGTCACAAAAGAAATCATTGACTTCTATTTTGTGGGCACGCTCTGTGACCTGTGCAAAGGTCACTGTGCAGGAAGGTTGGAGGAGGTGAGCTGTATTCATTATGTGGCACCCCAGGGGTCCGGTTGCCACAGTGGCATTGCCTCCCTCAAAAGAGGTAATGCCATGCCTGGAAGCAAGCAGGGATCCCCTAGTCAGGTATACTAAACATGCAACACTTTCCCGGCTCCAGACCAGCAAGGGGAGCTCCTCCCCTTAGCAACTGGGATCTGGAGGCGGGGTTAGTGAGTCATAGTGAGGGGAGTTGAAGTCAGGACATCGAGGAGAGAGGAGCTGGGGACTGGAGCTGCGCGGCAGCTCACCCCAGAAGACCGCACAGATGGACCGGACACCGGAGTCCGAGGCTGTGGGGCACTGAAGGCCCAGCGGCAGAAACCAGGTCTCCTGGCCCCATCAGACGCCCGGAGGCTCAGCAGCACCGCAGGGTCCAGCACCGCCAAGTGGGAGCGACGCACCAGCAAGGCCCGAGCTGCCTGCCATACGGGTGAGCACAGAAATGTTACACTCAGGGACGAGGGCCACCGCACAGCTACAAACAGCAGGGCAAAAGAGTTTAGTAGAAAGGGAAGGCCTCCAACTTCACCTGGCGAGGAGGGTTCTTTACTTGCTTCCAGGCTGCCCGGACTTCCACTTCTAGCCAGCACCCTAGTCCCGGCTTGTCTAATCACCACCAGTAAAGACAAGAGTAAACTGCCATTAAGTTGTGGACTGATTATTGCTGTGCCATCAACCCCTGCACTACAACGCCGAGCACAAACTACAACATCTACACTGCCCTGGAGCTAGCTCTTCCTGTGGAGAGCCACACCATCCCTGCTGCAGTAACATCAGCTTCAGAGGACTGCTCCGCAGCGGCGGCTCCCTTTAGCCGCATTCCCCAGGTGGCATCACAAACTCTATAAAAACACTATAAATCCCCTATCTATAACCCCCTTTTATTGTCCGCCCTGGGTCATGGACCGGGTCACCGCCACTGTGACACTCCCCGGCATCCACCGGCACCGGGTACCCCATGGCCCAGGGGGCGTGTCAACTTGGCGTCACGAACAGGATTCACGAAGCCCGGTATAATCGGGTCCTGTGTGCCATAGACTTTATTGAATTGTGTTATCACGTGGTTTGCCGCCCGCCGAGGGGGAAGAAAGAAGACCCAATCCGGAACCGCCGGCTAAGAGATCCCTCCGCCTGCAGAGCAGCATACTGGTACGTTAGCAGACACTCAGGACCTGGCTGAGGTTCACTAGGGGGAGGAAGATGCCCAACATGGAGGAGGGTTCAGCCGCAGGCGCGGCCGCTGCCACTGTGATGCCGTTATCAATGCCATATATACCGGGGGCGGCATGGTTGCCCCAGTACTCAGGGGAGTCGCACACCCTGAACGACTTTGAGGAGAGACTGCGCAGTTTGTTTAAAGTGTACCCCCTGTCTAAAGAGCAGAAAGTCAGCATCCTCATAGGCCAGCTAATCTGTGCAGCCCAGAAAGAAGTGAAGTCCTGGCCGGGCAGGGACAAAGGCACTGTAAAAGAAATCCTGGCCCAGTTAAAGGATACCTTTGACACCCGCACTGCGGCAGAAATTAAAATGAAGTTTTACGGGTGCAAACAAAGGGTGCAGGACAGTGTACGGGACAATGCTCTAAACTTGCAGGAGGCGCTGTGGGTCATATAACAGGTAGACCCTGACAGTGTGCATGATGAGGACAGATTGCTGACTGAGCAGTTTATTGAGGGGCTCCTGTCCAGCGCTCACAGGACACAGCTGCGCATTATGGCTTGGCAAAACCCTGATCTGGACTTTGCGCAATTTAAAGACAGAGCCAGACAGAGTGCTGCGGGAAGCAACACCAGGAGGCGCTGCATCCCACCGGCACCCAGCTATCACCTACCACCAGGAGGTGGCATCCTTTTCCCCAGAACCTGTGGGGGCTGACGCGCAGACTCTAGACAATGACCCGTCTGCAGACCTGCGCCTTCAGGTCCAGGAGCTGACCAAAAGCAAGGCCGCGTTAACCAAAACCGTGCAGGCCATGCAAGTGTCTCCAAAGGAGAAGATTCAGCTGGCTTCCAGTCCAGATGACGTCCCGTGACGACGACAGAGAATAATTCTACCGATCAGAGGGAGGAACAGCGATCGCTACGACCAGGACGGACAACCCATCTGCCGCCGCTGTCAAAAGGCGGGACATTACGCAAGATTCTGCAATTTAAATGAGCAAAACCTGGGGCAGAGGGCCAACCCCCGGGAGTAAGATGAAAAGGCCCACAAAGCTGGCGAGAGAAGTACGTGGGAGGACGGCCGGTCCTACCTGTCGTGCTTCATTGCTTCCCAATGAACGCGTTGCTGAACACTGCGTCCCAGGTGACCACGATGCCCTCAGTCCCGCAGCAGACGTGCTGCGTCTTCACTGCTCTCAGACTGAACTACTCACTAAGACTAACCTGCCTGGCTCCACCCTCCATATATATATATCCCTAACAGGGCTCCCTCTGGTGGTATGAGATGGAAGGGTGGAGGTGTTTGTTTGTAATGAGGGCCTCTTGTGGAGGAATCCGTCCATGCACCATTTTGGGTCCTGTGGTACCTGTTGTAGCAGGGTGCCGCACTAGGAGTGAAGTGTTGATATGGTTTCGAGCAGCAATTGGTCTCAGGGGTCAAGATTATCAGGCCCTGGTAGAACCCGTATACTCTGACAGTAGGCCCACCATCTTGGCAGCCAGGGGGGTAGTCGATGTCCGCAAGGGGAGAGTGCCGATCCGCATTCTGAATTGTGGGGAGAAAGAGGTCCATTTACCCCGGTATGCTACCCTTGCTAAGTTATTCACTGTCAGTAACAACTCAATAAAGACAGTGGAACCCTTGCCTCCATCCAAACCGGCGGAGGATAATGGCTCCAAGGGGCAGATGGAGGATTGGTGTCAGAAGCTACAAGTGGGCACTGACTCCACCTCTTTGCACCAAAAGCATGGAGTATACCGGGTGGCCCAAGAGTATGAGCGGGTCTTCAGTAAACACTAGTGTTGAGCATTGCGATACTGTAATATCGGGTATCGGCCGATATTCGCGGTATCGGAATTCCGATACTTAATTCCGATACTTTTACAATATCGGATACCGGAATCGGAAGTTCCCATAATGCCTGCGCTCTGCAGTGTCTGTGAAGGATGACAAGTTGGATGGCAGCGCGATCCAGCCTGTCATCAGAATGCCATCCCAGCGGGGGAGAATTCTCCTGATTGTTTAAAAGCCGGCGGGCGGTAAAAAGCCGCCGGCTTTTAAACAATCACACAGCCCCATACTGCTTCCCCGCAGCCTCCCACCCCGATCCTCCGCTCCCCTCGCCACCTCCCATCCCGATCGTAAGTTAGGACCGGGCGGGGAGCGCAGCTCCAAGGAGCGGGGAGTGAAGGACCCGGGCGGTGAAGCCGGCAGTGAAAAGACTTCACCGCCGGCTTTCCCGTTCTGTGCTGCGCTTTCCCGCCGGTTATTTCAAATGAACAGCTGAGGTATCAGGTGATGCCGATCAGCTGTTCATTTGAAGTCGCCGCGTTGCCCTCAGAGGGTTCATGTGAGTTCATGCTTGACTGCATGAACTCACATGAACTTTCCCACGGCCGCACAGGTCAGCCTCACCTCCCAGACCCGTCATGATTAGTGTGTGTGCGGGGTGTGTGCGCGATGTTTGTGCGGGTGTGCGCGGTGTCTGTGCGATGTGTGCGGGTGTGTGCGGTGTGTGTGCGGGTGTGTGCGTGCAGGCAGACATAGGCCGATGTGACACTACTACTCCCATCGGCCTATGTCTGTCCCCCGTCCACTCCTGCCAGCAGGATCAGCTCGATGGGAGCAGTAGTTCCCATCAGACTGATCCTGCTATTTAAATTGCCCTACTGTGTCCCCAATAAATGTTAAATACATGTCATTGGTGGCCAGTGGTTACCTACAATAAATTAGTTCATACATTACCTGTCCTCGCCGATCGCCACCTAAAATAAAGTAAAAAATAAAAAACTACACCTATACTCACCTAGACACCTAATTCCCCGAAGCCATCGATCTCCTGTAATAAAATATAAAATAATAAACCACAACCTTATCCTTACCCCTCCGTAGCAGTCCACGAGTGTCCCACGAAGATCTCCAGTTCAGAGCAGCCACATAGAATGTGACTGCTCTGAACCGCTGCCGCCGCTAGAATGACGGGGCCGTAAGGGTTCACCGGAGTTCAGGCAGCGCTGCTCCGGTTAGCTCCTTTACGGCCCTGCTGTATCGTGAGAAATTCCCACGGTACAGCAGTGCCGTAAAGGAGGTCTCCGGAGCTGCGCTGCCTGAATGCACTCCGGTGACCTCAGTCAGGGGCTCCCGCTGCCGGGAGCGGACGTGTTCCCGGCAGCGTGAGCTTACAGCAGCCATGCACAGCTGTCACCATCTCCAGATGTGACAGCTGTGCATGGGAGATCAGCGCAGGAACGTGGACAGGTAACTATTATTTTTAGTAAACTAAGAATTAAATAAAATTGTGTGTTTTATTTCAAATAAATTATTTTTTTCTGGGTGTAGTGTGTTTTTTCTTTTTAACACTTTGTAGGTTAGTAATGGGGGTGTCTTATAGACGCCCATCATTACTAACCTGGGCTTCATGGCAGCTGGCGCTGACATGAACCAGGGCAGCGTGGAAGAGCGAGGCTAAGTGCCAGAATTGGCGCATCCTATGGATGCGCCATTTCTGGGGCGGCTAACGACTGGTGTTTCTAGCCTGGGAGGGGGCCAATATTCATGGCACCCTTCCTGGGCTATTAATATCAGCCCCCAGCTGTCTGCCTAGCCTTTGCTAGCTATTAAAATAGGGGGGACCCCACGTCATTTTTTTGGGGGGGGTCCCCCATTTTAATAGCTAGTAAAGGCTAGGTATTCAGCTGGGGGCTGATATTAGTAGCCTGGGAAGCTCCGTGGGTATTACCCCCTTCCCAGGCTTCAAACATCTGCCCCAGCCGTCTGCTTAACCTCCGCTAGAGACTAAAATTATGGGGGATCCCACGCCATTTTTTTTTTAAATAAATCCATTATTTTAACACTAAATGACATTTGAGGAGTTAATAAAGATGCAGTCCCTAAATTATTATTTATTTTTTAATTAATCTTTCCCAAAACTTTTGACGTGGGCTTCGCCATATTTTTGTATGCCAGCCAGGTACAGCATCCAGCTTCTATGAACGCGCCATTTTCCGGGGCGGCTGCGGACTGCAATTTTCAGCGGTGGGCAGAAAGCTTGGGCCTCCCTGCGCTGCAGATTCCATCCCCCAGCTGCCTAGTTGTACCTGGCTGGACACAAAAATAGGGAGAAGCTCCACGTATTTTTTTTTTTAATTATTTCATGAAATTCATGGAATAATTAAGAAAAAAAGGGCTTCCCTATATTGTTGTGTCCAACCAGGTACAAATAGGCAGCTGGTGGTTGGGGGCAGCCCGTTCCTGCCTGCTGTACCTGGCTGGACACAAATATAGTGCGAAGCCCCACGTCAATTTTTTTTTAATTATTTCAGGAAATTCATGAAATAATTAAAAAAAAATTATGTGGGGCTTCGCCCTATATTTGTGTCCAGTCAGGTACAGCAGGCAGGAACGGGCTGCCCCCAACCACCAGCTGCCTATTTGTACCTAGCCGGACACAACAATATAGGGAAGCCCTTTTTTTCTTAATTATTCCATGAATTTCATGAAATAATTTAAAAAAAAAATACGTGGGGCTTCGCCCTATTTTTGTGTCCAGCCAGGTACAACAAGGCAGCTGGGGGCTGGAATCCGCAGCGCAGGGAGGCCCAAGCTTTCTGGGCCCCACCCGCTGCAAATTGCAGTCCGCAGCCGCCCCGGAAAATGGCGCGTTCATAGAAGCGCCATCTTCTGGCGCTGTACCCAACTCATCCAGGGCCCTGGTGCGGTGGCTCACTGGGTAATAAAGGGGTTAAGGCCAGCTTGGCATTATCAGCTGGCCCTAAGCCCGAAATTCATGGGGTCACGCCAATATTAGACATGACCACCATGAATTTCTAGTAAAGTATTTAAAAAAAACACAAACACCCAGAAAAAAGTCCTTTAATTGAAATAAAGACACAATTCTTTATTGTTCTAAATTAAACCATACTTACAGTCATGCCCATTCCAGCTGAAGCCAACGATCTCCTGCAATAAAAGTAAAATAATAAAGCAACCTCATCCTTACCTTTCCATGGTTCCCAGGACAGCTTCAGCTCTGCTACATCGAGATGACAGGCTGGACCGCAGCAGAACGCTGCCATCCAGCCTGTCATCCCGCAGACACTGAGAAGCGCAGGCATGCTTGCGCTCCTCAGTGTCTCGCTGTGACGGCATCCAGATGAGCCGAGGTCATGTCCAATGAACTCAGCTCACCTCATGCACGTCACTGACAGCGTGGGAAAATTCTCCTGCACTCAGCGCTTCAGCGTGAGAATTTTCCCACGCTGTCAGTGACGTGCATGAGGTGCGCCGAGTTCATTGGACATGACCTCACCTCATGCACGTCACTGACAGCGTGGGAAAATTCTCACGCTGAAGCGCTGAGTGCAGGAGAATTCTCCCACGCTGTCAGTGACGTACATGAGGTGAGCCGAGTTCATTGTCGGCTCATCTGGATGCCGTCACAGCCAGACACTGAGGAGTGGAAGTATGCCTGCGCTTCTCAGTGTCTGCGGGATGACAGGCTGGATGGCAGCGTTCTGCTGCGGTCCAGCCTGTCATCTCGATGTAGCAGAGCTGGAGCCGTCGTGGGAGCCATGGAAAGGTAAGGATGAGGTTGCTTTATTATTTTTCTTTTATTGCAGGAGATCGTTGGCTTCAGCTGGAATGGGCGTGATGGTAAGTATGGTTTAATTTAGAACAATAAAGAATTGTGTGTTTATTTCAATTAAAGGACTTTTTTCTGGGTGTTTGTGTTTTTTTAAATACTTTACTAGAAATTCATGGTGGTCATGTCTAATATTGGCGTGACCCCATGAATTTCGGGCTTAGGGCCAGCAGATAATGCCAAGCTGGCCTTAACCCCTTTATTACCCAGTGAGCCACCGCACCAGGGCCCTGGATGAGTTGGGTACAGCGCCAGAAGAGGGCGCTTCTATGAACGCGCCATTTTCCGGGGCGGCTGCGGACTGCAATTTGCAGCGGGTGGGGCCCAGAAAGCTTGGGCCTCCCTGCGCTGCAGATTCCAGCCCCCAGCTGCCTAGTTGTACCTGGCTGGACACAAAAATAGGGCGAAGCGCCACACATTTTTTTTTTTAATTATTTCATGAAATTCATGGAATAATTAAGAAAAAAAGGGCTTCCCTATATTGTTGTGTCCGGCTAGGTACAAATAGGCAGCTGGTGGTTGGGGGCAGCCCGTTCCTGCCTGCTGTACCTGACTGGACACAAATATAGGGCAAAGCCCCACATCAATTTTTTTTAATTATTTCATGAATTTCCTGAAATGATTTAAAAAAAATTGACGTGGGGCTTCGCACTATATTTGTGTCCAGCCAGGTACAGCAGGCAGGAACGGGCTGCCCCCAACCACCAGCTGCCTATTTGTACCTGGTTGGACACAACAATATAGGGAAGCCCTTTTTTTCTTAATTATTTCATGAATTTCATGAAATAATTAAAAAAAAAAAATACGTGAAGCTTCTCCCTATTTTTGTGTCCAGCCAGGTACAACTAGACAGCTGGGGGATGGAATCTGCAGCGCAGGGAGGCCCAAGCTTTCTGCCCCCCCCCCCCCCGCTGAAAATTGCAGTCCGCAGCCACCCCGGAAAATGGCGCGTTCATAGAAGCTGGATGCTGTACCTGGCTGGCACACAAAAATATGGCGAAGCCCACGTCAAAAGTTGTGGGAAAAATTAATTAAAAAATAAATAATAATTTAGGGACTGCATCTTTATTAACTCCTCAAATGTCATTTAGTGTTAAAATAAAGGATTTATTTTAAAAAAAATTGACGTGGGGCTTCGCCCTATATTTGTGTCCAGCCAGGTACAGCAGGCAGGAACAGGCTGCCCCCAACCACCAGCTGCCTATTTGTACCTGGCCGGACACAACAATATAGGGAAGCCCTTTTTTAAAAAAATGATTTCATGAAATAATTAAAAAAAAATTGACGTGGGGCTTCGCACTATATTTGTGTCCAGCCAGGTACAGCAGGCAGGAACAGGCTGCCCCCAACCACCAGCTGCCTATTTGTACCTGGTTGGACACAACAATATAGGGAAGCCCTTTTTTCTTAATTATTCCATGAATTTCATGAAATAATTTAAAAAAAAAATGCGTGGGGCTTCGCCCTATTTTTGTGCCCAGCCAGGTACAACTAGGCAGCTGGGGGCTGGAATCTGCAGCGCAGGGAGGCCCAAGCTTTCTGGGCCACCCCCGCTGCAAATTGCAGTCCGCAGCCGCCCCAGAAAATGGCGCGTTCATAGAAGCGCCATCTTCTGGCGCTGTACCCAACTCATCCAGGGCCCTGGTGCGGTGGCTCACTGGGTAATAAAGGGGTTAAGGCCAGCTTGGCATTATCAGCTGGCCATAAGCCCGAAATTCATGGGGTCACGCCAATATTAGACATGACCACCATGAATTTCTAGTAAAGTATTTAAAAAAACACAACACCCAGAAAAAAGTCCTTTAATTGAAATAAACACACAATTCTTTATTGTTCTAAATTAAACCATACTTACCATCACGCCCATTCCAGCTGAAGCCAACGATCTCCTGCAATAAAAGTAAAATAATAAAGCAACATCATCCTTACCTTTCCATGGCTCCCACGACAGCTTCAGCTCTGCTACATCGAGATGACAGGCTGGACCGCAGCAGAATGCTGCCATCCATCCTGTCATCCCGCAGACACTGAGAAGCGCGGGCATACTTCCACTCCTCAGTGTCTGGCTGTGACGGCATCCAGATGAGCCGAGGTCATGTCCAATGAACTCAGCTCACCTCATGTACGTCACTGACAGCGTGGGAAAATTCTCCTGCACTCAGCACTTCAGCGTGAGAATTTTCCCATGCTGTCAGTGACGTGCATGAGGTGAGCTGAGTTCATTGGACATGACCTCACCTCATGTATGTCACTGACAGCGTGGGAGAATTCTCACGCTGAAGCGCTGAGTGCAGGAGAATTTTCCCACGCTGTCAGTGACATGCATGAGGTGAGCTGAGTTCATTGGACATGAACTCGGCTCATCTGGATGACATCACAGAGAGACACTGAGGAGCGCAAGCATGCCTGCGCTTCTCAGTGTCTGCGGGATGACAGGCTGGATGGCAGCGTTCTGCTGCGGTCCAGCCTGTCATCTCGATGTAGCAGAGCTGAAGCTGTCGTGGGAACCATGGAAAGGTAAGGATGAGGTTGCTTTATTATTTTACTTTTATTGCAGGAGATCGTTGGCTTCAGCTGGAATGGGCGTGATGGTAAGTATGGTTTAATTTAGAACAATAAAGAATTGTGTCTTTATTTCAATTAAAGGACTTTATTCTGGGTGTTTGTGTTTTCTTTTAACTTTGACTATGGGGTTAGTAATGGGGGTGTCTTATAGACGCCTCTCCATTACTAACCTGGGCTTGATGTCAGCTGGCATTATAAGCTGACATCAACCCCAACCCTATTACCCCCTGCCACCGCACCAGGGCAGCGTGGAAGAGCGAGGCTAAGTGCCAGAATTGGCGCATCCTATGGATGCGCCATTTCTGGGGCGGCTGACGGCTGGTGTTTCTAGCCTGGGAGGGGGCCAATATTCATGGCACCCTTCCTGGGCTATTAATATCAGCCCCCAGCTGTCTGCCTAGCCTGTGCTAGCTATTAAATTAGGGGGGACCCCACGTTATTTTTTTTGGGGGGTTCCCCCATTTTAATAGCTAGTAAAGGCTAGGTATTCAGCTGGGGGCTGATATTAGTAGCCTGGGAAGCTCCGTGGGTATTACCCCCTTCCCAGGCTTCAAACATTTGCCCCAGCTGTCTGCTTAACCTCCGCTAGAGCCTAAAATTAAGGGGAACCCCACGCCAATTTTTTTTTAAATAAATCCTTTATTTTAACACTAAATGACAAGTACAGTAAGCAACACTGTCACTGTACTTCTTATATATGTGGCTGACATGTTTCTATCTATCTAATCTATGTGTGAAGCTCTATTCTGTCTGTTATAAATTGTCGGGTACCGCTGCTGAATTGCCGGCCGGCTTTTTTAAAGAGACGGTGCACGAAAACACTAATATTTGTTTTAATAAATCCTTTACACTAAATGACAAGTACAGTAAGCAACACTGTCACTGTACTTCATATATATGTGACTGACATGTTTCTATCTATCTAATCTATGTGTGAAGCTCTATTCTTTCTGTTGTAAATTGTCGGGTACCGGTGTATGCCGCTGATGAATTGCCGGCTTTTCATGTCATTCTACATTATTCTTAGTTGTTTTACTTCATGTAGAATTAACCTACAAGGAAAGAAAGGGTTTATTTTCATTCCGATATTTGTGTCCCATTGACTTGCATTGGTTTCCGGTATCGGAATCGGCGATATCCGATACTTTTTGGGTATCGGCCCGATCCAATCCGATACGATATTTCCTGATATCGGAAGGTATCGCTCAACACTAGTAAACACTAGTGTTGAGCATTCCGATACTGTAATATCGGGTATCGGCCGATATTCGCGGTATCGGAATTCCGATACTTAATTCCGATACTTTTACAATATCGGATACCGGAATCGGAAGTTCCCATAATGCCTGCGCTCTGCAGTGTCTGTGAAGGATGACAAGTTGGATGGCAGCGCGATCCAGCCTGTCATCAGAATGCCATCCCAGCGGGGGAGAATTCTCCTGATTGTTTAAAAGCCGGCGGGCGGTAAAAAGCCGCCGGCTTTTAAACAATCACACAGCCCCATACTGCTTGCCGCAGCCTCCCACCCCGATCCTCCGCTCCCCTCGCCACCTCCCATCCCGATCGTAAGTTAGGACCGGGCGGGGAGCGCAGCTCCAAGGAGCGGGGAGTGAAGGACCCGGGCGGGGAAGCCGGCAGTGAAAAGACTTCACCGCCGGCTTTCCCGTTCTGTGCTGCGCTTTCCCGCCGGTTATTTCAAATGAACAGCTGAGGTATCAGGTGATGCCGATCAGCTGTTCATTTGAAGTCGCCGGGTTGCCCTCAGAGGGTTCATGTGAGTTCATGCTTGACTGCATGAACTCACATGAACTTTCCCACGGCCGCACAGGTCAGCCTCACCTCCCAGACCCGTCATGATTAGTGTGTGTGCGGGGTGTGTGCGCGATGTTTGTACGGGTGTGCGCGGTGTCTGTGCGATGTGTGCGGGTGTGTGCGGTGTGTGTGCGGGTGTGTGCGTGCAGGCAGACATAGGCCGATGTGACACTACTACTCCCATCGGCCTATGTCTGTCCCCCGTCCACTCCTGCCAGCAGGATCAGCTCGATGGGAGCAGTAGTTCCCATCAGACTGATCCTGCTATTTAAATTGCCCTACTGTGTCCCCAATAAATGTTAAATACATGTCATTGGTGGCCAGTGGTTACCTACAATAAATTAGTTCATACATTACCTGTCCCCGCCGATCGCCACCTAAAATAAAGTAAAAAATAAAAAACTACACCTATAGTCACCTAGACACCTAATTCCCCGAAGCCATCGATCTCCTGTAATAAAATATAAAATAATAAACCACAACCTTATCCTTACCCCTCCGTAGCAGTCCACGAGTGTCCCACGAAGATCTCCAGTTCAGAGCAGCCACATAGAATGTGACCGCTCTGAACCGCTGCCGCCGCTAGAATGACGGGGCCGTAAGGGTTCACCGGAGTTCAGGCAGCGCTGCTCCGGTTAGCTCCTTTACGGCCCTGCTGTATCGTGAGAAATTCCCACGGTACAGCAGTGCCGTAAAGGAGGTCTCCGGAGCTGCGCTGCCTGAATGCACTCCGGTGACCTCAGTCAGGGGCTCCCGCTGCCGGGAGCGGACGTGTTCCCGGCAGCGTGAGCTTACAGCAGCCATGCACAGCTGTCACCATCTCTAGATGTGACAGCTGTGCATGGGAGATCAGCGCAGGAACGTGGACAGGTAACTATTATTTTTAGTAAACTAAGAATTAAATAAAATTGTGTGTTTTATTTCAAATAAATTATTTTTTTCTGGGTGTAGTGTGTTTTTTCTTTTTAACACTTTGTAGGTTAGTAATGGGGGTGTCTTATAGACGCCCATCATTACTAACCTGGGCTTCATGGCAGCTGGCGCTGACATGAACCCCACCACTATTACCCCCTGCCACCGCACCAGGGCAGCGTGGAAGAGCGAGGCTAAGTGCCAGAGTTGGCGCATCCTATGGATGCGCCATTTCTGGGGCGGCTGACGACTGGTGTTTCTAGCCTGGGAGGGGGCCAATATTCATGGCACCCTTCCTGGGCTATTAATATCAGCCCCCAGCTGTCTGCCTAGCCTTTGCTAGCTATTAAAATAGGGGGGACCCCACGTCATTTTTTTGGGGGGGTCCCCCATTTTAATAGCTAGTAAAGGCTAGGTATTCAGCTGGGGGCTGATATTAGTAGCCTGGGAAGCTCCGTGGGTATTACCCCCTTCCCAGGCTTCAAACATCTGCCCCAGCCGTCTGCTTAACCTCCGCTAGAGACTAAAATTATGGGGGATCCCACGCCATTTTTTTTTTAAATAAATCCATTATTTTAACACTAAATGACATTTGAGGAGTTAATAAAGATGCAGTCCCTAAATTATTATTTATTTTTTAATTAATTTTTCCCAAAACTTTTGACGTGGGCTTCGCCATATTTTTGTATGCCAGCCAGGTACAGCATCCAGCTTCTATGAACGCGCCATTTTCCGGGGCGGCTGCGGACTGCAATTTTCAGCGGGGGGCAGAAAGCTTGGGCCTCCCTGCGCTGCAGATTCCATCCCCCAGCTGCCTAGTTGTACCTGGCTGGACACAAAAATAGGGAGAAGCTCCACGTATTTTTTTTTTTAATTATTTCATGAAATTCATGGAATAATTAAGAAAAAAAGGGCTTCCCTATATTGTTGTGTCCAACCAGGTACAAATAGGCAGCTGGTGGTTGGGGGCAGCCCGTTCCTGCCTGCTGTACCTGGCTGGACACAAATATAGTGCGAAGCCCCACGTCAATTTTTTTTTAATTATTTCAGGAAATTCATGAAATAATTAAAAAAAAATTATGTGGGCCTTCGCCCTATATTTGTGTCCAGTCAGGTACAGCAGGCAGGAACGGACTGCCCCCAACCACCAGCTGCCTATTTGTACCTAGCCGGACACAACAATATAGGGAAGCCCTTTTTTTCTTAATTATTCCATGAATTTCATGAAATAATTAAAAAAAAAAAAATACGTGGGGCTTCGCCCTATTTTTGTTTCCAGCCAGGTACAACAAGGCAGCTGGGGGCTGGAATCCGCAGCGCAGGGAGGCCCAAGCTTTCTGGGCCCCACCTGCTGCAAATTGCAGTCCGCAGCCGCCCCGGAAAATGGCGCGTTCATAGAAGCGCCATCTTCTGGCGCTGTACCCAACTCATCCAGGGCCCTGGTGCGGTGGCTCACTGGGTAATAAAGGGGTTAAGGCCAGCTTGGCATTATCAGCTGGCCCTAAGCCCGAAATTCATGGGGTCACGCCAATATTAGACATGACCACCATGAATTTCTAGTAAAGTATTTAAAAAAAACACAAACACCCAGAAAAAAGTCCTTTAATTGAAATAAAGACACAATTCTTTATTGTTCTAAATTAAACCATACTTACAGTCATGCCCATTCCAGCTGAAGCCAACGATCTCCTGCAATAAAAGTAAAATAATAAAGCAACCTCATCCTTACCTTTCCATGGTTCCCAGGACAGCTTCAGCTCTGCTACATCGAGATGACAGGCTGGACCGCAGCAGAACGCTGCCATCCAGCCTGTCATCCCGCAGACACTGAGAAGCGCAGGCATGCTTGCGCTCCTCAGTGTCTCGCTGTGACGGCATCCAGATGAGCCGAGGTCATGTCCAATGAACTCAGCTCACCTCATGCACGTCACTGACAGCGTGGGAAAATTCTCCTGCACTCAGCGCTTCAGCGTGAGAATTTTCCCACGCTGTCAGTGACGTGCATGAGGTGCGCCGAGTTCATTGGACATGACCTCACCTCATGCACGTCACTGACAGCGTGGGAAAATTCTCACGCTGAAGCGCTGAGTGCAGGAGAATTCTCCCACGCTGTCAGTGACGTACATGAGGTGAGCCGAGTTCATTGTCGGCTCATCTGGATGCCGTCACAGCCAGACACTGAGGAGTGGAAGTATGCCTGCGCTTCTCAGTGTCTGCGGGATGACAGGCTGGATGGCAGCGTTCTGCTGCGGTCCAGCCTGTCATCTCGATGTAGCAGAGCTGGAGCCGTCGTGGGAGCCATGGAAAGGTAAGGATGAGGTTGCTTTATTATTTTTCTTTTATTGCAGGAGATCGTTGGCTTCAGCTGGAATGGGCGTGATGGTAAGTATGGTTTAATTTAGAACAATAAAGAATTGTGTGTTTATTTCAATTAAAGGACTTTTTTCTGGGTGTTTGTGTTTTTTTTAAATACTTTACTAGAAATTCATGGTGGTCATGTCTAATATTGGCGTGACCCCATGAATTTCGGGCTTAGGGCCAGCAGATAATGCCAAGCTGGCCTTAACCCCTTTATTACCCAGTGAGCCACCGCACCAGGGCCCTGGATGAGTTGGGTACAGCGCCAGAAGATGGCGCTTCTATGAACGTGCCATTTTCCGGGGCGGCTGCGGACTGCAATTTGCAGCGGGTGGGGCCCAGAAAGCTTGGGCCTCCCTGCGCTGCAGATTCCAGCCCCCAGCTGCCTAGTTGTACCTGGCTGGACACAAAAATAGGGCGAAGCTCCACGTTTTTTTTTTTTAAATTCATGAAATTCATGGAATAATTAAGAAAAAAAGGGCTTCCCTATATTGTTGTGTCCGGCTAGGTACAAATAGGCAGCTGGTGGTTGGGGGCAGCCCGTTCCTGCCTGCTGTACCTGACTGGACACAAATATAGGGCGAAGCCCCACATCAATTTTTTTTAATTATTTCATGAATTTCCTGAAATGATTTAAAAAAAATTGACGTGGGGCTTCGCACTATATTTGTGTCCAGCCAGGTACAGCAGGCAGGAACGGGCTGCCCCCAACCACCAGCTGCCTATTTGTACCTGGTTGGACACAACAATATAGGGAAGCCCTTTTTTTCTTAATTATTTCATGAATTTCATGAAATAATTAAAAAAAAAAAATACGTGAAGCTTCTCCCTATTTTTGTGTCCAGCCAGGTACAACTAGGCAGCTGGGGGATGGAATCTGCAGCGCAGGGAGACCCAAGCTTTCTGCCCCCCCCCCCCCCCCGCTGAAAATTGCAGTCCGCAGCCACCCCGGAAAATGGCGCGTTCATAGAAGCTGGATGCTGTACCTGGCTGGCATACAAAAATATGGCGAAGCCCACGTCAAAAGTTTTGGGAAAAATTAATTAAAAAATAAATAATAATTTAGGGACTGCATCTTTATTAACTCCTCAAATGTCATTTAGTGTTAAAATAAAGGATTTATTTAAAAAAAAATTGACGTGGGGCTTCGCCCTATATTTGTGTCCAGCCAGGTACAGCAGGCAGGAACAGGCTGCCCCCAACCACCAGCTGCCTATTTGTACCTGGCCGGACACAACAATATAGGGAAGCCCTTTTTTAAAAAAATTATTTCATGAAATAATTAAAAAAAAATTGACGTGGGGCTTCGCACTATATTTGTGTCCAGCCAGGTACAGCAGGCAGGAACAGGCTGCCCCCAACCACCAGCTGCCTATTTGTACCTGGTTGGACACAACAATATAGGGAAGCCCTTTTTTCTTAATTATTCCATGAATTTCATGAAATAATTAAAAAAAAAAATGCGTGGGGCTTCGCCCTATTTTTGTGCCCAGCCAGGTACAACTAGGCAGCTGGGGGCTGGAATCTGCAGCGCAGGGAGGCCCAAGCTTTCTGGGCCACCCCCGCTGCAAATTGCAGTCCGCAGCCGCCCCAGAAAATGGCGCTTTCATAGAAGCGCCATCTTCTGGCGCTGTACCCAACTCATCCAGGGCCCTGGTGCGGTGGCTCACTGGGTAATAAAGGGGTTAAGGCCAGCTTGGCATTATCAGCTGGCCCTAAGCCCGAAATTCATGGGGTCACGCCAATATTAGACATGACCACCATGAATTTCTAGTAAAGTATTTAAAAAAACACAACACCCAGAATAAAGTCCTTTAATTGAAATAAACACACAATTCTTTATTGTTCTAAATTAAACCATACTTACCATCACGCCCATTCCAGCTGAAGCCAACGATCTCCTGCAATAAAAGTAAAATAATAAAGCAACATCATCCTTACCTTTCCATGGCTCCCACGACAGCTTCAGCTCTGCTACATCGAGATGACAGGCTGGACCGCAGCAGAACGCTGCCATCCATCCTGTCATCCCGCAGACACTGAGAAGCGCAGGCATACTTCCACTCCTCAGTGTCTGGCTGTGACGGCATCCAGATGAGCCGAGGTCATGTCCAATGAACTCAGCTCACCTCATGTACGTCACTGACAGCGTGGGAAAATTCTCCTGCACTCAGCACTTCAGCGTGAGAATTTTCCCACGCTGTCAGTGACGTGCATGAGGTGAGCTGAGTTCATTGGACATGACCTCACCTCATGTATGTCACTGACAGCGTGGGAGAATTCTCACGCTGAAGCGCTGAGTGCAGGAGAATTTTCCCACGCTGTCAGTGACATGCATGAGGTGAGCTGAGTTCATTGGACATGAACTCGGCTCATCTGGATGACGTCACAGAGAGACACTGAGGAGCGCAAGCATGCCTGCGCTTCTCAGTGTCTGCGGGATGACAGGCTGGATGGCAGCGTTCTGCTGCGGTCCAGCCTGTCATCTCGATGTAGCAGAGCTGAAGCTGTCGTGGGAACCATGGAAAGGTAAGGATGAGGTTGCTTTATTATTTTACTTTTATTGCAGGAGATCGTTGGCTTCAGCTGGAATGGGCGTGATGGTAAGTATGGTTTAATTTAGAACAATAAAGAATTGTGTCTTTATTTCAATTAAAGGACTTTATTCTGGGTGTTTGTGTTTTCTTTTAACTTTGACTATGGGGTTAGTAATGGGGGTGTCTTATAGACGCCTCTCCATTACTAACCTGGGCTTGATGTCAGCTGGCATTATAAGCTGACATCAACCCCAACCCTATTACCCCCTGCCACCGCACCAGGGCAGCGTGGAAGAGCGAGGCTAAGTGCCAGAATTGGCGCATCCTATGGATGCGCCATTTCTGGGGCGGCTGACGGCTGGTGTTTCTAGCCTGGGAGGGGGCCAATATTCATGGCACCCTTCCTGGGCTATTAATATCAGCCCCCAGCTGTCTGCCTAGCCTGTGCTAGCTATTAAATTAGGGGGGACCCCACGTTATTTTTTTTGGGGGGTTCCCCCATTTTAATAGCTAGTAAAGGCTAGGTATTCAGCTGGGGGCTGATATTAGTAGCCTGGGAAGCTCCGTGGGTATTACCCCCTTCCCAGGCTTCAAACATTTGCCCCAGCTGTCTGCTTAACCTCCGCTAGAGCCTAAAATTAAGGGGAACCCCACGCCAATTTTTTTTTAAATAAATCCTTTATTTTAACACTAAATGACAAGTACAGTAATCAACACTGTCACTGTACTTCATATATATGTGACTGACATGTTTCTATCTATCTAATCTATGTGTGATTCTCTATTCTTTCTATTCTAAATTGTCGGGTACAGATGCTGAATTGCCGGCCGGCTTTCTTAAAGAGACGGTGCATGAAAACACTATTATTTTTTTAAATAAATCCTTTACACTAAATGACAAGTACAGTAAGCAACACTGTCACTGTACTTCTTATATATGTGGCTGACATGTTTCTATCTATCTAATCTATGTGTGAAGCTCTATTCTGTCTGTTATAAATTGTCGCGTACCGCTGCTGAATTGCCGGCCGGCTTTTTTAAAGAGACGGTGCACGAAAACACTAATATTTGTTTTAATAAATCCTTTACACTAAATGACAAGTACAGTAAGCAACACTGTCACTGTACTTCATATATATGTGACTGACATGTTTCTATCTATCTAATCTATGTGTGAAGCTCTATTCTTTCTGTTGTAAATTGTCGGGTACCGGTGTATGCCGCTGATGAATTGCCGGCTTTTCATGTCATTCTACATTATTCTTAGTTGTTTTACTTCATGTAGAATTAACCTACAAGGAAAGAAAGGGTTTATTTTCATTCCGATATTTGTGTCCCATTGACTTGCATTGGTTTCCGGTATCGGAATCGGCGATATCCGATACTTTTTGGGTATCGGCCCGATCCAATCCGATACGATATTTCCTGATATCGGAAGGTATCGCTCAACACTAGTAAACACCCATTAGACTTTGGGCAGGTAACATCATATCCCCACGGGAGATCATCCACCCATTAAAGAGAGATACCGGCCTGTACCTCCAGCTCACTATCAATGTGCCAAAGAAATGATACGGGAGATGAAGGAGGCTGGGGTGATCAGAGATAGTTGTAGCCGCTGGGCAGCTCCATTAGTTCTCGTGAGAAAGAAGGATGGTACAATGAGGATGTGTGTTGACTACAGGCAGATTAACTGCATTACACATAAGGATGCCTACCCATTACCCAGGATTAAGGAGTCACTAGATGCATTAAGATCTGCTAATTATTTCTCCACTTTGGATCTCACCAGTGGGTATTGGCAGGTTCCTGTGGCAGAGGCGGACAAAGAAAAGACCGCCTTTACAACACCAATGGGCCTCAGCGAGTTCAACTGCATGCCATTCGGACTCTGCAACGCCCCAGGAACCTTCCAGCGGTTAATGTTGTGCTGCCTAGGACACAAGAACTTCGAAACTGTCCTGCTGTACCTAGACGACGTAATTGTCTACTCAAAGACATATGAAGACCACCTGGAGCACCTGGCCGAGGTGTTCGAAGCCCTATCTGGTTTTGGCATGAAGGTAAAGCCGTCCAAATGCCACCTGTTGAAGCCCAAGGTGCAGTACCTAGGTCATGTGGTAAGCGCCGAAGGTGTAGCGCCAGACCCTGAAAAAATCACCATGATCAAGGACTGGCCAAGACCCTCCACTATCAAGGAAGTGCGGCAGTTTCTCGGGCTGGTAGGCTACTACAGGAGATTTATCAAGGGTTTCACCAAGATAGCAGCACCCATGCAGGACCTCCTGGTAGGCCAGTCCAAGAAGGCCAAGAACCCGAAACCTCCGTTCAAATGGGGTAAACCAGAAGACGAATCCTTCACCCGACTGAAAATGGCTCTCACCGGAGACGAAGTCCTGGCCTACCCCGACTATGGCCAACCCTTTATACTTCATACAGATGCCAGCAACGTGGGATTGGGAGAGGTGCTGTCCCAGGTACAGCAAGGCAGAGAGCGAGTGATTGCATACGCCAGCAGGAAGCTCCGGCCCACGGAAAGGAAGCCCAACAACTACAGTTCCTTCAAGTTGGAGTTTCTCGCCATAGTCTGGGCTGTTACAGAGAGCTTCAAGCACTATCTCGCCTCCTCCAAATTTACAGTCTTCACAGATAACAACCCGCTGATGCACCTGGAGACTGCGAAGCTTGGTGTCCTAGAACAACGATGGATGGCCTGACTGTCTAACTACGAGTTTACCATCAAGTATCGGGCGGGGCATAAAAATTCCAATGCTGATGCGCTGTCCAGGATGCCCAACTTGCCAGATGGGGGGAGAAGACCCGGAAGAGCTGGAGGAGATAGAGATACCCGCTTTCCATCGTCATGGGGTGACCCAGTGCTTCCACTGTGTGAGGGACAAGCGCTCCGCCAACAGAAAGGCCACGTTCAACCCATTGCCCCACCATGGATGGGCAGAGACGCAGGATAGCGACCCGGCTGTCCATCTAGTCAAGGAGTTGCTGACGCAAGCTGACTCATACCCTGATCCAGATGCTCCACAGGAGACCCAACAGTTGTGGAAGGAGAAGGGTAAACAGTTCATCTACAAAGGAAAGCTGTGTCGAAGAAGCATCAACTCCCGGACACGCGAACTGGTCTGGCAGGTGGTAGTCCCGAGGCGGGATGCGTCCATGGTCTTAGAAGCGTACCACGATGGAGCAGGACACTTCGGGTGGAAGAAGTTGGAAGTCCTGCTACGTGAGCGATTCTACTGGGCTGGCATGAGGAAAGCAATCGAGAGATGGTGTCGAGAATGTGGTCCATGCAACCTGAGGTGAAAAGATAGTGACAGCCAGAGGGTTCCCTTGTAGCCCATCATCACCAAACAGCCACTAGAACTGGTAGTCTTGGACCACGTGAAGCTAGCCCCAAGCAGGTCAGGCTATGTCTACGCTCTAACCATAGTAGACCACTACTCCCGGTTCCTGGTAGTAGTGCCAGTAAAAGACCAGACGACTCAGACGGCAGCCAAAACGTTCCAACAGCACTTTTGTCGCCCGCATGGTAACCCTGAACGGGTGCTTACCGACCAAGGTACAGCCTTTCAAGCAGAAGTGTTCCAGGAATTCTGTAACTTGTACGGCTGCAAGAAAATCAGGACGACGCCATATCATCCCCAGACCAACGGGTTGTGTGAAAAGATGAACCAGGTGGTGATAGACCTGTTGAAGACGTTGCCCCTTGAAGAACGTAGCCTGTGACCAGAGAGGTTACCAGATTTGGTGGACCTATTCAACCACATCCCGGTGAACTCCACCAACTGTACACCAGCTTACCTGATGAGAGCAAGACCTGGTAAGCTACCCATTGACTTGGACATGGGAGTCCTAACACCAGAGACGACTTCACCAGATGCGGATTGGGATACCGAGCGGCAGCAACAATACCGCAAGGTGCAAGAATGTGTTGAGAGAAGTTTGTCCCAGGCGAGACAGAAGCAAGAGAAAATTTACAATCAGCACGCACCTGCCGTTCTCTTATCACCTGGAGAACAGGTACTTAAGGGGAAGAGACGAGTCCATAAATTAGATGACAAGTGGGAGGTTGAGCCATACACCGTCATACCCTCGAATTACGACAACACCAAAGTGTGCCTCATCAGCAAAAATGGAGGGGAAACTTCAACGGCAGTCTCAAGAGATCACTTGAAGATATGTCCTGAACAGTTGAAACACACAGAAGAAGACCCAGACAGCCCTCAACCCACAAAAAAAGTGGAGGAAACGGTTCAGACAGTCCTCGGAGAATTTCCCCGGTCTTGGACACTGGTGAACAAAGCGATTGTGGTACCGGTCTTGACCTTTCTCCAAGTGGCCTCACCGGAAGCTGCAGAAGTCCCAGAACAGCTGGAAGACCTGTCAGCCCCAGAGACAGAGGTTTCATCATCAGCAGACCAGGAGAATCAACCCTCTGCTAGCAGTGAACCTGTCGTACCCATGGTGAGCCAAAGAATTTGAAGGAGATTACCCAGCCTACCAGTGTTACCTCAGACTACCCGTAGAGTAGTTCGCACTGAACCCACCACACCAAGGGTAAACACAAGGGACCAGGGTAGAGCAGTGACTACCAATGTACTATGTAGATCGACCAGGAGTACAAAAGGTCAGCTCCCTGCCCGTTGGAGAAACTAAAATGTAAAGAATTAAAGTATAAGAGAACTAAAATGTATGCTGCATTTAGTTACCCGGTACAGGTATAAAGACTTGTAGGTTATGGACGGTGAATAACCAAAGAACTTTCCATTGTAAATAGTTGCACTTATTAGAGTGCCCCCTATTGGTTTTATGGTTACAACAAATGACCTCAGAACAAAAACCTGTTTGGCGTGGCCGAAGACGTGGTCCAACACCTGGATCATCTATGCCCTGCTGCCACGCCCAGGGCCTACGTTGAGGGTTTTCGGACGGGTCCCTCATGTTGCTCAAAATTGTACCTTACTAAAGAAGAATGGACACCTGGTTACAGAATGTACTGTAACCTGTTGAAGAATGTTATTAACAGTGTTTTATAATGATTTGATAACCAGTAACGTTCAGGAAATGTTAAATTCATAATTTTCTAATGTGAATTGTTATTTGTTAAATTTGAAAAGTATCTGACGCGCGCCCCTGGGCCGTGGGGTACCCAGAGCCGGGCCGGTAGATGCTGGGGGATTGCAGTCACTGTGGCGGTGACCCGGTCCGTGACCCAGGGCGGTCAAACCAAAGGCTAGTCTATATGTAAAGGTGTTTAATGTCCGACTACGCCACCTGTGAAGTGCGGCTAATGAGGCCGCCGCTGCGGAACAGTCCTCTGAAGCTGATGGTTTGGCAGCAAGGGTGGTATAACTCCCCACAGGAAGAGTGTAGCTTCAGGGCAGTGTGTGTGGATGATGGTGGTTATTGTGCAGGAAGTCAATAACAAACACGGAGTCAGGATGATGCAGTCCCAGGGTCTTTACTGATGACACTTTAGACAGGCCTGGACTGGAGTACTGGCTAGTGATAAGAGTCCGTTCAGCCTGGAAGCAAGCATAGAGTCCTCCTTGCCAGGTGGAGTTGTAGGCCTGCCGCTCTTACTATACTCTTTGGCTTCCCTGCTTGTAGCTGTGTTGTAGCCCACGTCCCTGAGTGTAATGTGCTGTGCTCACCCGTATGGCTGGCAGCTAGGGCCTTGTGGATGCTTCGCTCCTCCGTGGCGGTGCTGGTCCCTCTGTGCTGCTGAGCCTCCGGGCTATTGGTGGGGCCAGGAGACCTGCAATCTCCTGCCCTGCGGTATCTGCTGCTGGGCCTGAAGTATCCCACAGCCTCGGACTCCGGTGTCCGATTCTTTGTGTACTCCAGCTGGGACAAGCTATCTCCAGCTCCAGTCCCTAGCTCCTCTCTCTTCAAAGTCCTAAACTCAACTTCCTGACACCAACTAAACTAACCCCGCCTCCAGATCCAGTTGCCAAGGGGAGGGGCCTCCCCTTGCTGGTCTGGAGCCAGGAAGTGTTGCATGTATAGTGTACCTGACTAAAAGGACCCCTGCTTGCTTCCAGGCATGGAAGTACCTCTTTTGAAGGAGGCAATACCACTGTGGCAACCAGACCCTCTGGGGTGCCACATTCCCCCCTAGTTAATTTCAGTACTCCGGGACTGAGCATATTTTTCAAAAGTAACAATAGCATTAACAATAACAGGCACATTAGAATATTTACAAACATTACAGTCCTTGATAGGTTACAGTATAATCTGCAACCAGGTGTCCATTCCACTGAGCAAGATGTAATTTGAGGGACCCGTCCAAAACCCTCCACGGAGGCCCTGGGGTGGCAGCAGGGCATAGATGATCCAAATGCTGGACCACGTCTTCGGCCACCTCCAATGAGTTTTTGTTCAGTGGTCTGTCACTAAGGGGCACTTTAACAAGTGCAACTATTTACAAGGTAAAGTTCTTTGGTTACTCACTGTCCATAACCTAAAAGTCTTTGGACCCTTTTTGGGTAACTGGATAAAGAGGTTAAATGAACACATATAAAACATTTCGAAATTGGCAATACCTTTGGCATACCCTTGCTGGTAACTATATACAGCATACATTTAAAATTTTTCTATACTTTAAACTTTGCATTTTAAATTCTCCAACGGGCAGGGAGCTGACCTCTTGTACTTCTGGTAGATCTACGTAGTACACTATCTGTCACTGCTCTATCCTGGTCCCTTGTGTCTACCCCTGGTGTGGTGGGTTCAGTGTGAACTGCACTACAGGTAGTCTGAGGTAGTACTGGTAGGTTGGGCAATTTCCTACGAACTCTTTGGCTCACCATGGGTACGACAGGTTCATTGTTAGCAGAGGGTAGATTCTCCTGGTCTGCTGTTGATGAAACTTCTGCCTCTGGGGCCAACTGTTCTTCCAACTCTTCTGGGACTTCTACAGCTTCCTGAGGGGCTGGTTGGAGAAAGGTGAGGACAGGCACAACAATTGCATTGTTCACTTGTGTCCACTACCGGGGAAATGCTCCGAGTACGTTTTGGACCACTTCCTCCACTTCCTCTGCGGGCTGAAGGGTGTCTTGATCCTCCTCAGTGTGCTTCAACTGTTCAGGACATTTCTTCAAGTGGTCCCTTGAGACTGTCGCTGAAGTTTCTCCTCCATCTTTGCTGATGAGGCACACTTTGGTGTTATCGTAACTCGAGGGTAGGATGGTGTATGGCTCTACCTCCCACTGGTCATCTAGTTTGTGGAGTCGTCTCTTTCTCTTAAGGATTTGCTCTCCAGGTGACAGGGGAACAGCAGGTGTGTGTTGATTATAAGACCTCTCTTGTTTTTGTCTTGCTTGGGACAGACTTCTTTCAACACTCTCTTGCACTTTGCGGTATTGTTGCTGCCGCTCAGTGTCCCAATCTGCATCTGGTGAGGCCGTCTCTGGTGTTAGGACTCCCATGTCCAAGTCGATGGGCAGCTTACCAGGTCTTGCTCTCATCAGGTAAGCAGGTGTGCAGTTGGTGGAGTTCACTGGGATATGGTTATAGAGCTCCACCAGATCTGGCAACTTTTCTGGCCACAGGCTGCGTTCTTCAAGGTGCAACGTCTTCAACAGGTCTATCATCACCTGGTTCATCTTCTCACACAACCCGTTGGTTTGGGGGTGATACGGCGTTGTCCTGATTTTCTTGCAGCCGTACAGGTTGCAGAATTCCTGGAACACCTCCGCTTCGAAGGCTGGACCTTGGTCAGTCAGCACACGTTCAGGGTAACCGTGCGGGTGACAGAAGTGCTGTTGGAAAGCTTTGGCTGCTGTCTGAGCCATCTGGTCTTTTACTGGCACTACTACCAGGAACCGGGATTAGTGGTCTACGATGGTGAGGGCGTAGACATAGCCTGACCTGCTTGGGGCTAGCTTCACGTGGTCCAAGGCTACCAGTTCAAGTGGCTGTTTGGTGATGATGGGCTGCAGGGGAGCCCTCTGGCTGTCACAGTCTTTTCGCCTCCGGTTGCATGGTCCGCATTCTCGACACCATCTCTCGATTGCTTTCCTCATGCCAGCCCAATAGAACCGTTCACGTAGCAGGACTTCCAACTTCTTCCATCCGAAGTATCCTGCTCCATCGTGGTACGCTTCTAAGACCATTGACGCATCTCGCCTCGGGACTACTACCTGCCAGACCAGCTCATGTGTCCGGGAGTTGATACTTCTTCGACACAGCTTCCCTTCATAGATGAATAGCTTGCCCTTTTCCTTCCACAGCTGTTTGGTCTCCTCTGGAGCATCTGGATCAGGGTGCGAGTCAGCTTGTGTCAGCAACTCCTTGACTAGGCGGACAGCAGGGTCACTATCTTGTGTCTCTGCCCATCCATGGTGGGGCAATGGATTGAACGTGGCTTCCCTGTTGGCGGAGCACCTGTTCTTCACACAATGGGAGCACTGGGTTACCCCATGATGGTGGAAAGCAGGGACCTCTCTCTCCTCCAGCTCTTCTCCCCCATCTGGCAAGTTGGGCATCCTGGACAGCGCATCAGCATTTGCATTCTTGTGCCCCACCCGATACTTGATGGTGAACTCGTAGTTAGATAGTCGGACCATCCATCGTTGTTCCAGGGCACCCAGCTTCGCAGTTTCCAGGTGCGTCAGCGGGTTATTGTCTGTGAAGACGGTGAATTTGGAGGAGGCGAGATAATGTTTGAAGCTCTCGGTCACAGCCCAGACTACGGCGAGGAACTCTAACTTGAAGGAGCTGTAGTTATCAGGGTTCCTTTCTGTGGGTCGGAGCTTCCTGCTGGCGTAGGCAATCACTCTTTCTCTGCCCTACTGTATCTGGGACAGTACCGCTCCTAGCCCCACATTGCTTGCGTCTGTATGGAGTATGAAGGGTTGGCCATAGTCAGGGTAGGCCAGGATCTCGTCTCCCGTGAGAGCCATCTTCAGCCTGCTGAAGGATTCGTCTTCCGGCTTATCCCATTTGAATGGAGGCTTCGGTTCTTGGCCTTCCTGGACTGACCTACTAGGAGGTCCTGCATGGGTGCCGCCATCTTGGTGAAGCATTTGATAAATCTTCGGTAGTAGTCCACCAACCCGAGGAACTGCCGCACTTCCTTGATAGTGGAGGGTCTTGGCCAGTCCTTGATTACTGTGACCTTGTCAGGGTCTGGTGCTACACCTTCGCTTACCACATGACCTAGGTACTGTACCTTGGGCTTCAACAGGTGGCATTTTGACGGCTTTACCTTCAGGCCAAAACCAGCTAGGGCTTCGAACACCTCTGCCAGGTGCTTCAGGTGGTCTTCATAGGACTTGGAGTAGACAATGACGTCATCCAGGTACAGCAGGACTGTCTCGAAGTTCTTATGTCCTAGACAGCACTCCATCAAGCGCTGGAAGGTTCCTGAGGCGTTGCAGAGCCCGAATAGCATGCAGTTGAACTCACTGAGTCCCATCAGTGTTGTAAATGCGGTCTTTGCTTTATCCGCCTCTGCCACAGGAACCTGCCAATACCCACTAGTGAGATCCAAAGTAGAGAAATAATTAGCAGATCTTAATGCAGGTAGTGACTCCTCAATCCTGGGTAATGGGTATGCATCTTTATGTGTAATGCGGTTAATTTGCCTGTAGTCAACACACATTCTCATTGTACCATCCTTTTTCCTTACGAGAACTAATGGAGCTGCCCAGGGGCTACAACTATCTCTTATCACCCCAGCCTCCTTCATCTCCCGTAACATCCCTTTGGCATTTTGATAGTGTGCTGGGGGTACAGGCCGGTACCTCTCTTTGATGGGTGGATGATCTCCCGTGGGGATATGATGTTGAACCCCTTTTACCTGCCCGAAGTCTAGTGGGTGTTTGCTGAATACCCGCTCATACTCCTGGACCACCCGGTATACTCCATGTTTTTGGTGCTGAGGGGTGGAGTCAGTGCCCACGTGTAGCTTCTGACACCAGTCCTCCATCTGTCCCTTGGAGCCATTATCCTCCGCCGGTTTGGATGGACGTAAGGGTTCCACTGTCTTTATGGAATTGTTACTGACGGTGAATAATTTGGCAAGGGTAGCATACCGGGGCAAATGGACCTCTTTCTCACCACAGTTCAGGATGCGGACTGGCACTCTCCCATGGCGGACCTTAACTGCCCCCCTGGCTGTCAAGATGGTGGGCCTACTGTCAGAGTATACGGGCTCTACCAGGGCCTGGTAATCTCTACCCCTGAGACCGATTGCTGCCCGACACCATATCAACATTTCACTTCTTGGGGGCATGGCAATAGGGAATGGGTCACTTATCCTGACACTGCCAATTTCACCACCAGACAGTTCTACCTGTTGTGTTCTCATCAGGGCTCTGATCTCTCTCTGCAGAACCCGCTGCTGACTGGAACTGGCGGTCTCCGCAACCTGCTGTAACAAGACAATAATTTCTGAAAGACAATTTTCAATGACATTAGTGCCTAAGATTATCATGGGATGATTTTCTCGGCGATCAATGTCAACAATTATCATTCCGTGTGATGGCAACTCTACTTTGCCAACCTTTATGGTCAGTTCTTTAAACCCCACTTGAGGTACGGGCTGACCATTGCTGGCATAGATGCTTAAATGTTCATCTGGACGGCGGGTAATATCCGAATCAGTCCAGTATCGTTTGTAAAGAATGTAGGGGATGGTGGTTACCTGGGATCCAGTGTCCAGCAACGCGCTGATTGGGATGCCATCAAGCACGACAGGTAGGACCGGCCGTCCTCCCACGTACTTGTCTCGCCAGCTGTGTGGGCCTGGTGGTCTTACTCCTGGGGGTTGGCCCTCTGCCCCAGGTTTTGCTCGTTTAAATTACAGTACCTTGCATAGTGTCCTGGCTTGTGACAGCGGCGACAGATGGGTTGTCCGTCCTGGTCGTAGCAGTCGCTGTTCCTCCCTCTGGTTGGTGGAATCCTTCTCTGTCGTCGCCACGGGACGTCTTCCGGACTGGAAGCCAGCTGGATCTTTTCCTTGGGGGACACTTGCATGGACTGCACCTTTTTGGCCAGTGCAGCTACACTTTTAGTCAGCTCTTGGACCTGAAGGTGCAGGTCTGTAGACCGGGCATTGTCTAGAGTCTGTGCATCAGCCCCTATAAGTTCTGGGAAAAAGGATGCCACCTCCTGGTGGTATGTGATAGCTGGGTGCCGGTGGGATGTAGCGCCACCTGGTGTTGGTTCTCGCAGCACCCGGATGGCTCTGTCTTTAAATTGTGCAAAGTCCAGATCAGGGTTTTGCAGAGCCATAATGCGCAGCTGTGTCCGGTGAGCGCTGGACAGGAGCCCCTCAATAAACTGCTCAGTTAGTAATTTGTTCTCATCTCGCACACTGTCGGGGTCTACTTGTTTGATGGCCCGCAGCGCCTCCTGCATGTTTAAAGCATAGTCCCACACACTGTCCTGCACCCTCTGCTTGCACCCGTAAAACTTCATTTTTATTTCAGCTGTAGTGCGGGTGTCAAAGGTGTCCTTTAATCGGGCCAGTATTTCTTTCACAGTCCCTTTGTCTCTGGCTGACCAGGACTTCACTTCTCTCTGGGCTGCACCAATTAACTGGCCTATGAGGATGCTCACTTTCTGCTCCTCAGACAGGGGGTACACTTTAAATAAGCTGTGCAGTCTTTCTTTAAAGTCACTCAGGGTGTGCGACTCTCCTGAGTACTGGGGCAACCACGCCGCCCCCGGTATATATGGCATGGAGAATGGCATTACCGTGGCAGCGGCCGCGCCTGCGGCTGAAGTTCCCTCCATATTGGGCGTCTTCTTCCTCCCTAGTGAACCGTGGCCTACCTTCTTTCACTTTGCTTCCATAGGCCGCAGTTCCGCAGGCGATGGTCTCCTTTTAGAACCTGGCGTCGCTTGCTTCTGACGTCAGCGCTCGATGAAGCTCCTTCCAGGACCTGGCGCTGCGTCAGTGCGTGAGGCGGGGCTTGGGCTTCGCGCGCTTCCAGCGGTTACGCCCCTCTTCTTCCCACGCGGCGACCCGGAAATGGCAGACAATGGCGGGAAACAGCGTCAATTGGCGCGAAACTTCACCACGGAATGCGACACAGTTCTTTAAGGCGCACAGTACCCGGTGGCAACGGGCATGAAATCCTGCCAACTATTCCAAAGTTGACGCGCCCCCTGGGCCGTGGGGTACCCGGAGCCGGGCCGGTAGATGCTGGGGGATTGCAGTCACTGTGGCGGTGACCCGGTCCGTGACCCAGGGCGGTCAAACCAAAGGCTAGTCTATATGTAAAGGTGTTTAATGTCCGACTACGCCACCTGTGGAGTGCGGCTAATGAGGCCGCCGCTGCGGAACAGTCCTCTGAAGCTGATGGTTTGGCAGCAAGGGTGGTATAACTCCCCACAGGAAGAGTGTAGCTTCAGGGCAGTGTGTGTGGATGATGGTGGTTATTGTGCAGGAAGTCAATAACAAACACGGAGTCAGGATGATGCAGTCCCAGGGTCTTTACTGATGACACTTTAGACAGGCCTGGACTGGAGTACTGGCTAGTGATAAGAGTCCGTTCAGCCTGGAAGCAAGCATAGAGTCCTCCTTGCCAGGTGGAGTTGTAGGCCTGCCGCTCTTACTATACTCTTTGGCTTCCCTGCTTGTAGCTGTATTGTAGCCCACGTCCCTGAGTGTAACGTGCTGTGCTCACCCATATGGCTGGCAGCTCGGGCCTTGTGGATGCTTCGCTCCTCCGTGGCGGTGCTGGTCCCTCTGTGCTGCTGAGCCTCCTGGCTATTGGTGGGGAAAAGGAGACCTGCAATCTCCTGCCCTGCGGTATCTGCTGCTGGGCCTGAAGTATCCCACAGCCTCGGACTCCGGTGTCCGATTCTTTGTGTACTCCAGCTAGGACGAGCTATCTCCAGCTCCAGTCTCTAGCTCCTCTCTCTTCAAAGTCCTAAACTCAACTTCCTGACACCAACTAAACTAACCCCGCCTCCAGATCCAGTTGCCAAGGGGAGGGGCCTCCCCTTGCTGGTCTGGAGCCAGGAAGTGTTGCATGTATAGTGTACCTGACTAAAAGGACCCCTGCTTGCTTCCAGGCATGGAAGTACCTCTTTTGAAGGAGGCAATACCAATGTGGCAACCCGACCCTCTGGGGTGCCACATATACTCAGTCCGGGAGTACTGAAGTTAACTAGGGGGGAATGTGGCACCCCAGGGGTTCTTTCTGTGTCCACTCTTGTGTGAAACGTAAAAAGACCAACATCAAGGGAATGTATTTCCATTTTTTTTATTAATTAGAATCAAATGCTTAAAAGCATATACTATTTTCTAATCTGCTTTTATTTTCTATTTGTTTATATTTTATTCTGTGTTCTTGACATAATTGCGGGGCCATCTGGTCCGAGCAGTAGTAACAGCAGTTCTAGAGATTTGCGTTATATCAGCCACCTGGACATAAGAAATCTCAGTCACAAAAGAAATCATTGACTTCTATTTTGTGGGCACGCTCTGTGACCTGTGCAAAGGTCACTGTGCAGGAAGGTTGGAGGAGGTGAGCTGTATTCATTATGTGGCACCCCAGGGGTCCGGTTGCCACAGTGGCATTGCCTCCCTCAAAAGAGGTAATGCCATGCCTGGAAGCAAGCAGGGATCCCCTAGTCAGGTATACTAAACATGCAACACTTTCCCGGCTCCAGACCAGTAAGGGGAGCTCCTCCCCTTAGCAACTGGGATCTGGAGGCGGGGTTAGTGAGTCATAGTGAGGGGAGTTGAAGCGAGGACATCGAGGAGAGAGGAGCTGGGGACTGTAGCTGCGCGGCAGCTCACCCCAGAAGACCGCACAGAAGAACCGGACACCGGAGTCCGAGGCTGTGGGGCACTGAAAGTCCAGCGGCAGAAACCGGAGTTCAGGAGACTGCAGGTCTCCTGGCCCCATCAGACGCCCGGAGACTCAGCAGCACCGCAGGGTCCAGCACCGCCACGTGGGAGCGACGCACCAGCAAGGCCCGAGCTGCCTGCCATACGGGTGAGCACAGAAACGTTACACTCAGGGATGAGGGCCACCGCACAGCTACAAACAGCAGGGCAAAAGAGTTTAGTAGAAAGGGAAGGCCTCCAACTTCACCTGGCGAGGAGGGTTCTTTACTTGCTTCCAGGCTGCCCGGACTTCCACTTCTGGCCAGCACCCTAGTCCCGGCTTGTCTGATCACCACCAGTAAAGACAAGAGTAAACTGCCATTAAGTTGTGGACTGATTATTAGAGATGAGCGTTGTTCTACTCGAACTGTTCGCCAATCTCAAATTCGAGCTGTTTTGGGCGGTGTTCGAGCCGTTCGGCGAACACGAACAATTTGAGAAAAATTCGGCTGTTCGAGGTTATGTTCGATAACTGTTCGTGCACCAAAATCATAACTGGATTTTTTCTCAGTAATGATGAAAATTAATGTTAATACGCAGTTTGAGTGTACAGCGGGGTGGGGGGAGGGGCAGGGGATGGATCTCTGCAGGAACAATGAAGATCTCCATTTTTTTTTCTCTTTCCCGCATTTGCAGTGGGGAGGTGCAATCTGTCAGCCTATCAGCAGCGCACACACGGAGCGAAGTGCTTTTTTTCACACAAGCAAGGGCATGTGTCATTGGCAGTGTATGTCACATGTCCTTGCCCTATAAGACCAAGCCATTTTCCCCGTCGCCACCATTTTCTCACTGCTGCAGCTGCGTGTTAGACGGCACCGCTGTTGCTGTGTGCGCTATACCTTGTTAATTTCAAGCCAATTTTCGCACAAATCTACAGATAGCTTGGGAGTAGGGAATAGTTGTGATTGCAGTCCTTTTAAGGACTAGGTTACAGCATTTCCTACGACTTTTATCAGGCAGGTCTGTGCTCTTAAATAGATAGATTGTGAGAGTAAAGACTAATTGTAATTGGAGTCCTTTTCAGGACTAGGTTACATCAGTTCCTATCAGTTTTTGCCAGGCAGGTCTGTGCCAGTGCTGTGCAAGTTTTTTTCACAGCATTTGGCTGAATCTAGCAAAGCTAATCCTTTTTGGCCTATTGCAGAGTGTGTTAGTCAGTGGAGTAGCCTATCTGTGTTGCAAGATATACCACCTGTGTATAGAATACCAATTTTTTTACTGCACCTAGTGAAGTAAAATCTTTTGGGCATAGCATCATTCTATTAGTCCATCTATACTGACCTCCATCAGGTTGCAAATTGAATATAATTTTTTTCTGCATCTAGCTCTGAAAAAATATTGGGCTTCTAGCTGTGTGTGGGACTTGTTCTATTAATCCATCTATACAGACCTCCATCAGGTTGCAAACTGAATATATTTTTTTCTGCATCTACCTCTGAAAAAATATTGGGCTTCTAGCTGTGTGTGGGACTTGTTCTATTAATCCATCTATACAGACCTCCATCAGGTTGCAAACTGAATATATTTTTTTCTGCATCTACCTCTGAAAAAATATTGGGCTTCTAGCTGTGTGTGGGACTTGTTCTATTAATCCATCTATACAGACCTCCATCAGGTTGCAAACTGAATATATTTTTTTCTGCATCTACCTCTGAAAAAATATTGGGCTTCTAGCTGTGTGTGGGACTTGTTCTATTAATCCATCTATACAGACCTCCATCAGGTTGCAAACTGAATATATTTTTTTCTGCATCTACCTCTGAAAAAATATTGGGCTTCTAGCTGTGTGTGGGACTTGTTGTATTAGTCCATCTATACTGACCTCCATCAGGTTGCAAACTGAATATATTTTTTTCTGCATCTACCTCTGAAAAAATATTGGGCTTATAGCTGTGTGTGGGACTTGTTGTATTAGTCCATCTATACTGACCTCCATCAGGTTGCAAACTGAATATATTTTTTTCTGCATCTACCTCTGAAAAAATATTGGGCTTCTAGCTGTGTGTGGGACTTGTTCTATTAATCCATCTATACAGACCTCCATCAGGTTGCAAACTGAATATATTTTTTTCTGCATCTACCTCTGAAAAAATATTGGGCTTCTAGCTGTGTGTGGGACTTGTTCTATTAATCCATCTATACAGACCTCCATCAGGTTGCAAACTGAATATATTTTTTTCTGCATCTACCTCTGAAAAAATATTGGGCTTCTAGCTGTGTGTGGGACTTGTTCTATTAATCCATCTATACAGACCTCCATCAGGTTGCAAACTGAATATATTTTTTTTCTGCATCTAACCCAGCCAATAGTTTTGGCCTAATACCACAGTTTGGCCACTCAGCTCTGCTCGGTTCCCATCCATTGTTTTTTTGTGCAAACAACTCCAGAGTTGTGAATTAGTTAACCACCAAAATGAGTGGAAAAAGGCCTGCTGCTGGTGGAAAGGGGAATAGGCGTGTTGGGAAGGGGAAAAAAGGTTGTGTCCGTGGGGTAGGTGTTAAAGCAACAGTAACATCTGCAGAAGAAAGACCATCTTCCAGCCAAACTAAAATGTCTACTTCTTTTAGCGGACAATGTGATAAGATCCCTTTCTTACGGCCACGCCAATCGCTACAAATTCCAGATGAGGCACAAAAACAGCAGGTGCTTCAACGGATATCAAGTGCTCCTTTAAGTGGGCTCTCCTCCACATCAACTTCAACATCACAAATACTCCAGTCCTCAAAGGTGTCACCCCAATCGCACTTGCTTCCTCACAGCTCCCAAATCTCCAGCTGCCCGTCTGAGTATGAGGTAGAACAGATGGTTGAGTCTGCAGAGCTGTTTACTCATACTATAGCCTGGGAATCAGAGGTCGACTCCAGCGCTTCTGTGAATCCAGACGAGGAAATGATCTGCACTGATGCCCAGAATCTTTATGAGTCGGATCCAGGACCAGACGCAGAAGGTTCTGACCATAATGTAGACCCTCATTCCCAAACTGTAACTCCTGTTGGTGGAGACAATGAGGAAGACGATGATAAGACTCAAATACCTGATTGGAGCGACAACTTTAGTTTTTTGTCAGGGCAGGAACAGGTTGGCTCTGAGGACGACGGGTGTGATAACGCACAGGGTGATGATGATGAGGTTGGAGATCCCACTTACTGTCAACCCACAGTCAGCCAAGAGATGAGGTCAGCAGAGGAGGTGGAGGAAGATGCTAGTAACGACGAGGTCAGGTTGCGCCTTCCTGGACAGAGACGTAGTACTGGAAGCACGTCAACAACTGCATCCTCAAACACAACTCTGCCTCTCACCACAAGTCGTGGTGGCTCTTCAGGTCGCATGGGTGCTAAGCCTTGCATAGCCTGGGCATTTTTTCAGATCGATAAAGATGACCCAACTCGTGTTATCTGTAACATTTGTCAGCAAAAGCTAAGTAGAGGCCAAAAAATACATAGTTTGAGTACTTCATGCATGAACCGGCACATGGACATGAAGCATAAGTTGCAGTGGGAAGCTCAGTGTGCTACAATGCGGCCTAGCCGGCCGGGCCAACCACCGTCTGCCATATCTTGTGCATCCGCGGCCTCTTCATCCTCTGTGACTGGGGGGACAGCAGTCACACCTGTTTTGGGGCGCAGACCTGCCACCTCTTTACCCGCAACAGCCAGCGTGATTGGCAGGTCATCATTTTCTTTGGAGGTGGTAACACCAGCTGGTGTTGAGCGCTGTCCGACATCGATAGCACCACCTTTGGATCAAGGCAACCTAACATGTCCGCCTGCATCTTCCTCACAGACCGGCAGTTTGCCGGGGACACCCTTATCAACCCCGTCTAAGCACAATAGCCAGCCCTCGGTCCCTCAGATGTGGACAAGTAAAAGACCATTTCCTCCTAGCCATGAGAAAGCTAAGAGGTTGAATTTCACCATCTGCAAGCTCTTGGCTACAGAAATGCTGCCTTTCCGCCTGGTGGACACAGAGGATTTTCGAGACCTTATGTCCGTCGCAGTGCCCCAGTACCAGATGCCCAGTCGGCACTACTTCTCAAAGAAAGGTGTGCCTGCGCTCCACCAGCATGTCGCACACAACATCACCGCTTCTTTGAGAAACTCTGTGTGTGACAGGGTGCATTTCACCACAGACACTTGGACGAGTAGGCATGGACAGGGGCGTTACATGTCGCTGACTGGGCACTGGGTAACTATGGTGACAGCAGGACAAGGTGCTGCTGTCCAAGTCTTGCCGTCCCCACGAGTTGTGCGTCAATCCTCTTTATGTCAAAGTTCCTCCACTGCTTCTGCCTCCTCAACCTCCTCTCGGTCTTCCACCTGCACCCAAAGCCTGTCTGGTCATGCCACAAGCTTTCTAACTGCGCAGAAGGGATCCTGCACACCTCCTTACTATGCTGGCAGTAGGGCTCAACGTCATCAGGCGGTTTTTACATTGAAATGTCTGGGAAATGTGAGTCACACAGCTGAGGAGTTGTGGTCAGCTCTGGAGAACCAATTTCATGAATGGTTGTCTCCACTGGACCTGAAACCAGGGAAGGCCGTGTGCGACAATGCTGCAAACCTGGGTGCGGCCCTTCGCCGGGGCAATGTCACACACGTGCCTTGTATGGCTCACGTGTTGAACCTGGTTGTCCAGCAATTTTTAGCCCACTATCCCAGACTAGATGGCCTTCTGCAGAGGGCACGGTCGCTGTGTGCTCACTTTCGCCGTTCGCATCCCGCAGCTCAGCGACTTACATCTCTACAGAAGTCGTTGGGCCTGCCACTTCACCGGCTAAAATGCGATGTGCCTACCCGGTGGAATTCAACTCTGCACATGTTGCAGCGAATGTGGCAGCACCGACAAGCCCTGGTGCAATACGTTCTGACGTATAGCCTGGGCCAACGAGATCCAGAGGTGGGGCAAATCACGCTGGAGGAGTGGTCTCAGATCAGGGACCTATGCACCCTTCTGCACAGTTTTGAAATGGCAACGAAGATGTTTAGTGCTGACGATGCCATTATCAGCATGACTATTCCGGTGATTTACATGCTGGAGCACGTTAAACAGAATTCGGAGTCAGGTGGTGGCACAAGAGGAGGTGGAGGAAGTAGAGGAGGAGGAGTTGTATGCGGAAGGGCTAACATCTGCAAGGTCCAGACGGTCGGCAGCACCAAGGCGGCAGGCATGTGAGGGTGGGGGAGATGGTTTTACCAGGGCGCATGGTAGCAGCCAAACTAGTGAGGAAGGTGCAGGAGCCCAGGAAAAAGTGGAGGACGAACTGATGGAAGACTCAGATGAGGGAGACCTTGATCACATTTCTGTTGTGCGAGGTTGGGGGGAGAGGACAGAGGAAGGAAGCATGATTGTTACCTCGCCACCAACACAACAGGGACTTGGTGCTCCTGGATGCGCAACACACATGAGTGCCTTCTTGCTGCACTACCTGCAACATGACCCTCGAATTGTGAGAATTAGAAATAATCCTGACTACTGGGTTGCCACACTGTTAGATCCCCGGTACAAAAGTAAATTTGCAGAAATTATTCCTGCCATAGAAAGGGATGCACGCATGCAGGAGTATCAGCAGAGACTGTTGCAGAATCTTACATGTGCTTTTCCACAAAATACCAGTGGTGCACGTAGTGAATCTCACAGTTCCAACTTGCCAACCGTGGGACCGTCAAGTGTTCAGCACTCAAACCGTAACAGAACCACAGTATCTGCTGGTAACATCAATTTTGCGGAATCATTTCACCACTTTTTTAGCCCATCCTTTGCAAGGCCACAGGAGACAAGAAGTCTGACACATAGTCAACGCCTAGAGACGATGGTACAGGAGTATCTCCAAGTAAACACTGAAGCCACGACTGTGTCACTGGACCCTTGCTCTTTTTGGGCTTCCAATCTAGATAAATGGCCGGAGCTAGCCACTTACGCCTTGGAGATCTTGTCATGCCCCGCAGCCAGCGTTCTGTCTGAACGTGTGTTCAGCGCTGCTGGTGGTGTGCTGACAGATAAGCGCACGCGGCTCTCCACTGATAATGTAGACAGACTCACGTTCATAAAGATGAACAAATCATGGATCCGAAACGACTTTTCTACCCCTGTGTCATCCTGGGGAGAGTAAAAGCTTGATGATTGGTTAAAATCACCCTACCAACCGTTTTAAGCTTTCAAATTACTAATCATGTTTATCTGTATCTTGGCTGGAAAATAATTTGGGCTTTGTAGCAGTGTGCAGCACTGATTCTATTAGGCCATCTATAATAAGCTCCACCAGATTTAAAATTACTAATCATGTTTATCTGTTTCTTGACTGGAAAATAATTTGGGCTTTGTAGCAGTGTGCAGCACTGATCCTATTAGGCCATCTATACTAAAGCTTTACCAGATTTAAAATTAATAATAATTTTTAGCTGCATCTAGCCCGGAAAATAATTTTGGGGCTCCGAGATGCGCAAGACACATAAGTGCCTTCTTGCTGCACTACCTGCAGCATGACCCTCATATTGTCAGAATTCGAAGTAATCATTACTACTGGGTTGCCACACTCTTAGATCCCCCAAACTTTTCAATCAACCTTTTCATTTTAATAAAGACCAAAAAAATGGTCATTTTTGAAATTATAAGCATTAGCAGGTTATTAGAAACTGAAATCAAACAGTTTTCAACTCAAAACTTTATTCTAGGTGATGTTACATTTTCACATAGGACCCCTTGTTCGAAAGGAGCTTCTGAAGTCTCTCGTCCATTGAATTTGTCAGGTTTTGGATGGTTTCTGCTTCAATTGTTTTGCATGAGGACAGAATACCCTCCCAGAGCTGTTGCTTAGATGTGAACTGCCTCCCGCCATCATAGACACTCCTTTTAATGATGCTCCAAAGGTTCTGAATGGGGTACAGGTCAGGGGAGCATGGGGGTCACACCATAAGTTTGTCCCCATTTATGCCCATATCAGCCAGAGATGCAGATGTTTTATGTGCAGCATGAGATGGTGCATTATCATGCAGAAAAATGATCTTGCTGTGAAATACACGGTTCTTCTTCTTGAACCATGGCAGGAAGTGCTGTTTGAGAAAATCCACATACATTATGGAGTTCATCTTTAGCGCCTTCAGGGATCCTAAAGGGGCCGACAATCTCTCTCCCCATGATTCCAGACCAAAACATTACTCCACCTCCTCCTTGTTGGCGCAGTAGCCGTGTTTGCGTGGGGTGTCCATCAACCAGCCATCCTCCACTCCATCCATCTGGACCATCGAGCGCTGCACGGCACTCATCCGTGAACAAAACAGTTTTGAAATCAGTCTTCATGTAATGTTTGGCCCACTGGAGCCGTTTCTGCTTGTGTGAAGTGGATAGAGGAGGTCGACAGGATGGCGTATGCACAGCTGCAAACCTCTGAAGGACCCTGCATCTTGTTGTTCGGGGGACGTTGGAGGCACAAGCAGCTTCAAAAACTTGTCTGCTGCTATGACAAGGCTTTTTTGCCGCTGCTCTTTCAACCTGACGTAATTGCCTGTAGGAAAGAGTCCTCAATTTGCCCTTATCAGCACACACACGTGTGTACTGTGAATCAGCTACATACTTCTTGATTGCCAAGACACTTCATCCTGATCATCGCACAATGTTGATTGTAGTCATGCCTTGAACTAAACACTCCACAATTTGTTGCTTCTCAGCAGCCGACACATCCTTTTTCTTTCCCATTTTGGCAGAAAATGTAGGCTGCTTAATAATGTGAGACAGCCTTCTTAAGTAGTCTTGCCTTTCATTGGACACACCTGCCAAACTAATTAGCACAGGTGTCTGCAATTGCTTACAGTGATATAAAGAGCCCTGACACACATCACCATCAATGAGTTTAACTGACAAACAAACAAATTCTTCCCTTATCACTCCTAAACACTTTTTGCATAATAATTTGGAACGCAGTGTACATGTGCTTTTCCACAAAACACCAGTGGTTCACGTAGTGAATCTTACAGTTCTAACTTGCCAACCGTGGTCTGTATGGAGTTGTTCAATAAAGGGCCCAAAATTAAGATAACATAGATGGGAGAGGTCTCTATGAATAGGAATTCCTAAGTATTTGATACCCTGTGAGGGCCAGGCAAAGGGAAAGTTGGACTGGATGGAATCCTATATGGATTTGGGGAGGGAGACATCGAGGGCCTCAGACTTCGCTGCATTGATTTTAAAATTTGACCATGTAACAAAGTGATCTATTTCAGCCATAACAGCATGGATGGATATATGTGATTGAGTGATATATACTAGGACATCATCAGCAAATAGAGAGCACTTGTACTCGGTGCCTCCCACCTCAATCCACCTAATATTGGGGTTATGGCGAATTGATGAGAGCAGGTGCTCCGTCACTAGGATGTATAAGAGAGGGGACAGAGGACATCCCTGCCTTGTCCCATTGGTGATTGTGAAAGGTGATGAAAATGTTCTGATGCACCCCCTGGGCCTTGGGACACCCGGAGCCGGACCCTTTTTGGTGGATGCTGGTGGTTGTAGTCTTCGTGGCGGCGACCCGGTTCCGTGGCTCAGGGTGGTCAAACCAGTGGCGGAACTATTTATGTGGTTTTGATGTTTAAATGTCCGACTATGCCACCCGTGGATTGCGGTCAGAGTGAACCGCCGCTGCAGGGCAGACCGCTGAGGCTGGTGTTGTGGGTGCAGCAGAGCGTAGCATAACTCCCCACGGGAGGAGTATATCCTCAGGGCAGTGTATGCGGAGGATGGGGGTGATGGTGCAGGGCAGCAGCAGTAACGACACGGAGTCAGTGATGCAGTCCAGGGCCTTTACTCACAGTTCTTATTATCCAGACCACGTCTGCAGGTAACGGCTGCCCACGTCGTACTGTGCTCACCAGGTGAGGGGCTCAGACAACTCCCAGATAACTTTGGAGCGCTTCACAGGACCCCCTTTGTGTGTCCGTTGTCTGGCCTTTCTTACCAACCCTTCTGTCCGGCTGCCTCGGGCCTCCTCTTGGTAAACTTGGCGCCAGTTTCCCTGACCCTATGTGGTGCCTTCCTAGCGGGTGTAGCGAGGGGCTGCGCCACATAAAATGTCACAGCCTCCGGTTTCTAGCTGAGGGTCGTTTCCTGCCTCCACTAGTTTCGGGGACCGGTCTCCCCCTTTGGCCTGACCCCTCCACGCAGGTGGATTCGGGCGTGCGGTGGCGACTCGCCCGTCCGCACCCCTGGGATCCCTTCATTCCTCGTTCCTGGAGCCTTCTCCGCTCCTCTTCCTTCCTTCTCCCTCTTCCAGGCCTGGGCCTCTGTTACTAGGCCCGCCTCCGGAGCAGAGCTCATGCAGAGCCCCTGCTCCCTGCCACTTCTGCTCAGACTTCTCTGCACTGAACTAAGATGGTGCCCACCTTTTATACTCCCTTCTCAATGCACCCAGGAACTGCTTCCTCCCTGCTCCTGCACTACAGGGTTCCCCTTCCTCATTGTTCCCTCCCCCCACTCCAGCCAGGGACAGGGACTGTCGTGCCCATCTCAGAGGCATATTGGTCGCCCTGCCCCACGGCAATGTGGTGTAATGCATGCAGGTGTCGGGTCCTGATCCACACTCCATCCTTACCTGAGAGTGAGATATCACACCTCTGGGTGAGGTGCAATACCTCTGTAGCAACCGAGCCCTCAGGGTGCTACAGTTCCATTTATCTTCAGCCTAGGTGACGTATTGTGAAACAGGGCCGTGATTTTGGCTATAAAAGGGTCCCCTAGACCCCTACCCCAAGCTTTTTAAGAGAATCATATATGGCGTGCCAGGAGACTCTATGGAATGCTTTCTCAGCATCCAACGAGAGTATCTAATTACAAATTTTTAACTGCATCTATCCCAGGAAATACTTTGTGCCTAGTAGCAGTGTCTGCTAGTCAGCGGATTATCCCGGCTGTTAAGCAAGCTACACCACCTGTAGTTTAGACACTTAATTTTTTCAAAGGAAATGCTTCGGGACCATGGGATACTCAGTGAAGAGCATCAGGAGGCACCCCAAGGCATAGGGGCTGGGACTGGCAGTTGGATGCCTTGCGGTGGACAGCCGAGCTCGATCCTTATAAAAGCTTTTTAACTGCAGCAGCTTTAGTGGACGCTACTGGAGCTGGAATTACGCGGCTGCTGGCATGAGACTTGCCCTCCAATAGATCCTTGTAAATGGATTTAAAGTGTATTCATTCAAATTAGAGAGACAATTTAAATTAAAAAGCTTAGAGCTGCCTCCACCACAGGGGGGCTCGCTCGACCCACCAGCGGACAGGCACCAGTATTGGGAGAGGGGGGCTGGCCATCAGGGTTCACCGCGGCTCTGGCACAAACCCGGCGACACGGAGGTGGCACGGGCAGGAGCGGACTGGCCGTGTCGGCTTCTCACTTTTTGGATTTTAGAAGGGCATGACATGCCTATATCTGTGTCTCCCCCTCCTTTTACTCCTCCACCTCTTTTATTTTCGCATGACTATATGTACTTGTCACTTTTCCATGTGTTAGTTATGTCTTCTGAGCAGTTTGTCAGCTTTTGGACACCTTTGAAGGTGTTTTCTATGTGTTTCTATGTGTTTTTGTTTGCCTGCCATTGGTTTTAACGGTGTTCGAAGGTGTTCGACGAACAGTTCGACGAACAGTTCGGCGAACACACTGGTGTTCGACGAACCGAACCGAACTCGAACACTACGGGGGTGGCTCAACACTACTGATTATTGCTGTGCCATCAACCCCTGCACTACAACGCCCAGCACAAACTACAACATCTACACTGCCCTGGAGCTAGCTCTTCCTGTGGAGAGCCACACCATCCCTGCTGCAGTAACATCAGCTTCAGAGGACTGCTCCGCAGCGGCGGCTCCCTTTAGCCGTATTCCACAGGTGGTGTCAAGAACTCTACGAAAACACTATAAATCCCCTATCCATAACCCCTTTTTATTGACCGCCCTGGGTCACGGACCGGGTCACCGCCACTGTGACATTCCCCAGCATCCTCCGGCCCGGCACCGGGTACCCCACGGCCCAGGGGGCGCGTCAACTACCTATTGTAAATTGCACGATCCTGGTCTACCCATATACTCAGGCTTTGACTGGCCCACAGGAGAATCTTCCGGTGGGCCCCTGTGCAGGAGTGGGTCACCACCCTCTTATATGAGCAGTACTTGGCACAATGTACTTGATTCACTATGTACAGATAAAGGCAGCATCTTATTCATATACAATCTACCCAGTTCATTGTTATATAAATTTGTGATTAAAGATAATGTCACATTTGCATGTAGCTGAAAAGTGGGGCCCTGGTGTTGGTTACTGGTGGGCCCTTGGCACCCTATTCCGACACTGCATATACTGTATTCATAAGTGTAGCATGTTTCAAAATCTCATCACCTCTACAGCTAGGCTAGCCAAACATGTTAGATAGCAACTATTAATCTGAACGTTCATCAAAAATGCATGCTTGTGCTATTGACTCGCCCAGGGGGATATGGGGGACTCGGTACCCGGGCCTTTACCTTCTTGGGAGGTCACGGCAGTCGGCTCCCGGGCCCGTACTCTTGGGTCACTCTTTAAAAGGGGCTTTGTTACTTGATGGGATGAATAACAGTTTTGTCTCGTGACGCCACCTGTGGTTCCCGGTAATTGGTACAGGCGCTGCTGCAGACCTCTGGAGCAGGTGTTAGGGCAGCTGGGTTGGTGCGGCTCTCCACAGGCAGAGCTCAGCTCCAGGGCAGTGTAGGTGCAGATGGTGATGCTGGGCGTTGTAGTGCAGGAGCGATAGCGTGGTAGAAAGAACTGACAGAAACAGTGGGGTGCAGTCATCCGATTTTACTCACAGTGATTTAGGTTCCTCATGTAGCACTAGATAGCTGACAGTCTCCCACGTCGCGCTGCGTTTACCAGGCAGTGGTTCAGCACTCCCACAAGTATCTCAAGAGCACTTAACGGGACCCCTCTCTGTATGTTCCTTTCTTAGCCGACTTCCCACGCTGGGTCTCTCCCTCCTGCCCTGCGCCCCGCCACACAAAGTCCCGATCGGGCACCTTGAGATCCCTCTGGGCAACTTGAAGTTCCCGGACCTGGCTTGGTGCCCTTTTTGGCGGCTTAGGTGCGAATGTGGCAACTGCACTGTAATGCACACGCCCGGACTGACTGGCGTGTGCGTGTATATGTAGTGATTCCACTGGACCGTACCGGAGAGTGAATGCCTGGAGGGGCGTAACTAAGTATCCACCCGATCCGACCAAGGTCGCACGACGGCATACGACGCCAGTGCACCAAGGAGGGACCGAGCAGAGGGACCAGGTGCTACTCCAGGTCAGACCCCAGACACGGCTGTTGACCCACACCGGGGAATACAGGAACAGGCAGGTTAGGCTGGCACACAGACTGGTGGGTACAGGCAGACACGGCAGGTATGCAGACGGGTGGATGCTGGCAAGCACGACTGTTATGCAAACAGGGAGGTACTGGCAGGTACGGCCGGTATGCAGGCCGGTGGATGTTGGTAAGCACGACTGGTATGCAGGCAGGGAGGTACTAGCAGGTACGACAGGTTGGAGCACAGAGTGGATAGGACCCAGTACAGACTGGGACTCAGGAACAGAACCGCAGATGCGGTGGATCAACACAGCAGAGTGAGACCGCCCGGAGCGGCGAGCAAGAGCAAAGCAAGACGAGACCGCCTGGAGCGGTGAGCGAGAGTAGAGCAGGACGAGGCCACCTGGAGCAGCGAGCAAAGGGTCAGAGCAGAGCGAGACTGCCGGAGCTGCGAGCAAAGGGTCAGAGCAGAGCGAGACTGCCGGAGCAGCAAGCAAAGGGTCAGAGCAGAGCGAGACTGCCGGAGCAGCGAGCAAAGGGTCAGAAGAGAGCGAGACTGCAGGAGCAGCGAGCAAAGGGTCAGAGCAGAGCGAGACTGCTGGAGCAGTGAGCAAGGCAGAACAGAGCGGAAACCGCAAGAGCGGTGAGCAAGCCAGAGCAGGTTAGAACCGCCGGAGCGGTAAGCAAGGCAGAACAGAGCGGAAACCGCAGAAGCGGTGAGCAAGGCAGAGCAGGCTAGAACCACCGGAGCGGTAAGCAAGGCAGAGCAGATCGGAAACCGCAGGAGCGGTGAGCAAGGCAGAACAGAGCGGAAACCGCAAGAGCGGTGAGCAAGGCAGAGCAGGCTAGAACCGCCGGAGCGGTAAGCAAGGCAGAGCAGAGCGGAAACCGCAGAAGTGGTGAGCAAGGCAGAGCAGGCTAGAACTGCCGGAGCGGTAAGCAAGGCAGAGCAGAGTGGAAACCGCAGAAGCGGTGAGCAAGGCAGAACAGAGCGGAAACCGCAAGAGCGGTGAGCAAGGCAGAGCAGAGCGGAAACCGCAAGAGCGGTGAGCGAGGCAGAGCAGAGCGGAAACCGCAAGAGCGGTGAGCGAGGCAGAGCAGGCTAGAACCGCCGGAGCGGTAAGCGAGGCAGAGCAGAGCAGAAACCGCAAGAGCGGTGAGCGAGGCAGAGCAGGCTAGAACCGCCGGAGCGGTAAGCAAGGCAGAGCAGAGCGGAAACCGCAGAAGCGGTGAGCAAGGCAGGGCAGAGGGAACAGGGCTCTGTTCACACGGAACAGACAGGAAGGGAAAGGCAGAACCAGAAACACACTAGATACTTGCAATGAGGTAACGAGTGGACTATAAACTCACAAACGGAAGTACAGCGACAACGAGTAGGAGTTAGGAGCAGGTTCAGACTCTGCAGAAAAAGGGAGGGTACGGACATAGAGAAAAACAGGAAACAGGTTAGGAGGCAGTTCAGACAGGAACTGTTACTGCAACAAAATACAGGAACGAGCCAAGGTAAAGCCAAGTGCTGGTTCAGACATTGCAGGAGAAAGAGAAGGTAAGGACATAGAGAGAAACAGGAAGCAGGTTTAGGAGACAGTTCAGACAGGAACTGTACTGAAACAAATACAGGAGCGAGTCTGGGTATGTGGCCCCCAGAGAGCGAGATGAACAGGCAAAGAGCGTGTTCACACGGGCCTGGAAATACAGCCTCCAGGAAAGGCAGCTGGCAAGAGAACACAGACAGGACTCAGTTCAGACACGGGAACTGATACCGCAAGGCAGGAAACAGACAGGACCTGGCACGTCAGCGACCAGAAGCCAACTGACAGAACACAATGCTCAGGCAAGGATTCCAGGGAGGGGCTGGGTTAAATACCAGGTGACAGACAGCAATAGGCTGAGGACGCATCAGGGGTGTGTCTGCAGCAGCTACAAGAAACAGGAAGTTCGGCGGGCGTCGCCCTAAACAGACAGAGCAAAGCAAAGCAGACAACATGGAAAGAAGCCAAAGTGGTAGTCTGGACTGGAGATCAAGTGCACGCTCTTGCACAGTGGGAGATGTACCACTATGCAAGGACGCCGCCAGGTATGTAAGAGTACCCCCCCTTACGCCCTCTCTTCTTCAGGCCTGCCAGAATCTTCCGCAGGGCATTCGAGGGCCAATCCTTCACTTCAAGGAGATTGCTTCTACTGTCCACAGAAAAAACTGGTCTCATCTGGGTAGCTAGGATCCTACCTATCCAGCCATCCTCAGCAACAGACAAAACAGGTGGAGTACCAGGAACAGCACACAAGGAAGTCTCTCTCCACTTATTTTCAGGTGGCACCCCAAAGGGTACAGGAGACGACTGGAAGTCCTCCGCCGGGTCGGAGGGGTGTAGAGACTCGGGGGTAACCTCTGCTTCGGAGAACACTAGGTTGGACTCACAGGACGAAGCGGCCGAGGCATCAGATACAGAGTATAGGAAAGTCTCTGTCCACTCGCTACCAGGTAGCACCCCAAAGGGTTCAGGAGACAACTGGAGGTCCTCTGCCTGGTCGGAGGGGTGTAGAGACTCGGGGGTAACCTCTGCTTCGGAGTACACTAGGTCGGACTCACTGGACGAAGCGGGCGAGGTATCAGGTGCAGAGTATAGTAAAGTCTCTGTCCATTCGCTACCAGGTAGCACCCCGAAGGGTTCAGGAGACAACTGGAGATCCTCCGCCTGGTCGGAGGGGTGTAGACACTCGGGGGTAACCTCTGCTTCGGAGTACACTAGGTCGGACTCACTGGACGAAGCGGGCGTGGTATCAGGTGCAGAGTATAGGAAAGTCTCTCTCCATTCGCTACCAGGTAGCACCCCGAAGGGTTCAGGAGACAACTGGAGATCCTCCGCCTGATCGGAGGGGTGTAGAGACTCGGGGGTAACCTCTGCTTTGGAGTACACTAGGTCAGACTCACTGGACGAAGCGGGAGAGGTATCAGGTGCAGAGTATAGGAAAGTCTCTGTCCATTCGCTATCAGGTAGCACCCCGAAGGGTTCAGGAGACAACTGGAGATCCTCCGCCTGATCGGAGGGGTGTAGAGACTCGGGGGTAACCTCTGCTTCGGAGTACACTAGGTCAGACTCACTGGACGAAGCGGGCGAGGTATCAGGTGCAGAGTATAGGGAAGTCCCTCTCCATTTGTCATCAAGTGGTATCCCGGGGTATTCAGGAGGCAACAGGGGGTCCTCCGCCAGGTTGTAGAGGTGCATGGACCCGGAGGTAATTACTGCTTTGGAGTACCCTTGGACAGACTCACCGGTTAAAGTGGGTGAAGTATCAGATACCGGGTGCAGGAAGTCCTCCTGTGTGGATTCTGGGTGGGCAGCAGTCTCTTCGGGCAGGAGAACTGTTGCGCTACCCACGCACATTACCTGTCGGGGCTTCTCCGGGATACGGGGAAGTGAAGCTTCAGCAGGGACTTCATGGTTGGGGTCAGGAGGTCTTTGGGAGGACAGACCCTGGCGTGACGGCTTGCCTCTACGCCTAGCACGTCTGGACTGCCTCTTGAGGTTGGGAGAAGTATTCCGGAGAGCGTAGTCATCCTGTGTGGATTCTTGGTGGGCAGTAGTCTCATTGGGCAGGAGGACTAGTGCGCTACCCACACACATTACCCATCGGGGCTGCTCCGGGATATTGGGAAGTGAAGCTTCAGCAGGAGCCTCCGGATTAGGGTCATCGAAGACCATTAGAAAGGCCACCAGGAAGGCCATTATGTCCATGACGATAGGATCCTGTGCGTCCCATAGGGGGGTGATCCATTTCAAGGCATCACCCGCTAGGTAAGACATCATGAATCCCACCTTAGCCCGATCGGTGGGAAAACAAAGAGGGTAGAACTTGAAGTGTAGCATGCATTGCTCCACAAATGCACAACTCTGTCTTGGATCCCCATAGTACCGTGGCGGATCCGCAGGAACGGGTGCAGAAAGCTCCTTCTGGACGGGTGCGTAATTCGCCTGGAACTCAGCTAGTAGCAAAAAAAAATAAATTTCTTCTAGATGCATGTATTCGCTGGAAAACGTCTCAGAGAGCGAAGGCCATGGGGCTCAACAGGAACCATGGCCTGAGCATGCTGTAATGCACAAGCCCGGACTGACTGGCATGTGCGTGTATATGTAGTGATTCCACTGGACCGTACCGGAGAGTGAATGCCTGGAGGGGCATAACTAAGTATCCACCCGATCCGACCAAGGTCGCACGACGGCATACGATGCCAGTGCACCAAGGAGGGACCGAGCAGAGGGACCAGGTGCTACTCCAGGTCAGACCCCGGACACGGCTGTTGACCCACACCGGGGAATACAGGAACAGGCAGGTTAGGCTGGCACACAGACTGGTGGGTACAGGCAGACACGGCAGGTATGCAGACGGGTGGATGCTGGCAAGCACGACTGGTATTCAAACAGGGAGGTACTGGCAGGTACGGCCGGTATGCAGGCAGGTGGATGTTGGTAAGCACGACCTGTATGCAGGCAGGGAGGTACTGGCAGGTACGACAGGTTGGAGCACAAAGTGGATAGGACCCAGTACAGACTGGGACTCAGGAACAGAACCGCAGATGCGGTGGATCAACACAGCAGAGTGAGACCGCCCGGAGCCACGAGCAAGAGCAGAGCAAGACGAGGCCACCTGGAGCAGCGAGCAAAGGGTCAGAGCAGAGCGAGACTGCCGGAGCAGCGAGCAAAGGGTCAGAGCAGAGCGAGACTGCCGGAGCAGCAAGCAAAGGGTCAGAGCAGAGCGAGACTGCCGGAGCAGCGAGCAAAGGGTCAGAGCAGAGCGAGACTGCCGGAGCAGCGAGCAAAGGGTCAGAGTAGAGCGAGACTGCTGGAGCAGTGAGCAAGGCAGAACAGAGCGGAAACCGCAAGAGCGGTGAGCAAGCCAGAGCAGGCTAGAACCGCCGGAGCGGTAAGCAAGGCAGAGCAGAGCGGAAACCGCAGAAGCGGTGAGCAAGGCACAGCAGGCTAGAACCGCCGAAGTGGTAAGCAAGGCAGAGCAGAGCGGAAACCGCAGGAGCGGTGAGCAAGGCAGAACAGAGCGGAAACCGCAAGAGCGGTGATCAAGGCAGAGCAGGCTAGAACCGCCGGAGCGGTAAGCAAGGCAGAGCAGAGCGGAAACCGCAGAAGCGGTGAGCAAGGCAGAGCAGGCTAGAACTGCCGGAGCGGTAAGCAAGGCAGAGCAGAGCGGAAACCGCAGAAGCGGTGAGCAAGGCAGAACAGAGCGGAAACCGCAAGAGCGGTGAGCAAGGCAGAGCAGAGCGGAAACCGCAAGAGCGGTGAGCGAGGCAGAGCGGAAACCGCAAGAGCGGTGAGCGAGGCAGAGCAGGCTAGAACCGCCGGAGCGGTAAGCGAGGCAGAGCAGAGCGGAAACCGTAACAGCGGTGAGCGAGGCAGAGCAGGCTAGAACCGCCGGAGCGGTAAGCAAGGCAGAGCAGAGCGGAAACCGCAGAAGCGGTGAGCAAGGCAGGGCAGGGGGAACAGGGCTCTGTTCACACGGAACAGACAGGAAGGGAAAGGCAGAACCAGATACACACTAGATACTTGCAATGAGGTAACGAGTGGACTATAAACTCACAAACGGAAGTACAGCGACAACGAGTAGGAGTTAGGAGCAGGTTGAGACTCTGCAGAAAAAGGGAGGGTACGGACTAGTGTTGAGCCACCCCCGTAGTGTTCGAGTTCGGTTCGGTTCGTCGAACACCCGTGTGTTCGCCGAACTGTTCGTCGAACTGTTCGTCGAACACCTTCGAACACCGTTAAAACCAATGGCAGGCAAACAAAAACACATAGAAACACATAGAAAACACCTTCAAAGGTGTCCAAAAGCTGACAAACTGCTCAGAAGACACAACTAACACATGGAAAAGTGACAAGTACATATAGTCATGCGAAAAGAAAAGAGGTGGAGGAGTAAAAGGAGGGGGAGACACAGATATAGGCATGTCATGCCCTTCTAAAATCCAAAAAGTGAGAAGCCGACACGTTCAGTCCGCTCCTGCCCGTGCCACCTCCGTGTCGCCGGGTTTGTGCCAGAGGCGCGGTGAACCCTGACGGCCAGCCCCCCTCTCCCAATACTGGTGCCTGTCCGCTGGTGGGTCGAGCGAGCCCCCCTGTGGTGGAGGCAGCTCTAAGCTTTTTAATTTAAATTGTCCCTCTAATTTGAATGAATACACTTTAAATCCATTTACAAGGATCTATTGGAGGGCAAGTCTCATGCCAGCAGCCGCGTAATTCCAGCTCCAGTAGCGTCCACTAAAGCTGCTGCAGTTAAAAAGCTTTTATAAGGATCGAGCTCGGCTGTCCACCGCAAGGCATCCTAGTGCCAGTCCCAGCCCCTATGCCTTGGGGTGCCTCCTGATGCTCTTCACTAAGTATCCCGTGGTCCCGAAGCATTTCCTTTGAAAAAATTAAGTGTCCAAACTACAGGTGGTGTAGCTTGCTTAACAGCCGGGATAATCCGCTGACTAGCAGACACTGCTACTAGGCACAAAGTATTTCCTGGGCTAGATGCAGTTAAAAATTTGTAAGTAGATACTCTCGTTGGATGCTGAGAAAGCATTCCATAGAGTCTCCTGGCACGCCATATATGATTCTCTTAAAAAGCTTGGGGTAGGGGTCTAGGGGACCCTTTTATAGCCAAAATCACGGCCCTGTATCACAATACGTCACCTAGGCTGAAGATAAATGGAACTGTAGCACCGAGGGCTCGGTTGCTACAGACGTATTGCACCTCACCCAGAGGTGTGATATCTCACTCTCAGATAAGGATGGAGTGTGGATCAGGACCCGACACCTGCATGCATTACACCACATTGCCGTGGGGCAGGGCGACCAATATGCCCCTGAGATGGGCACGACAGTCCCTGTCCCTGGCTGGAGTGGGGGGAGGGAACACTGAGGAAGGGGAACCCTGCAGTGCAGGAGCAGGGAGGAAGCAGTTCCTGGGTGCATTGAGAAGGGAGTATAAAAGGTGGGCACCATCTTAGTTCAGTGCAGAGAAGTCTGAGCAGAAGTGGCAGGGAGCAGGGGCTCTGCATGAGCTCTGCTCCGGAGGCGGGCCTAGTAACAGAGGCCCAGGCCTGCAAGAGGGAGAAGGAAGGAAGAGGAGCGGAGAAGGCTCCAGGAACGAGGAATGAAGGGATCCCAGGGGTGCGGACGGGCGAGTCGCCACCGCACGCCCGAATCCACCTGCGTGGAGGGGTCAGGCCAAAGGGGGAGACCGGTCCCCGAACTAGTGGAGGCAGGAAACGACCCTCAGCTAGAAACCGGAGGCTCTGACATTTTATGTGGCGCAGCCCCTTGCTCCACCCGCTAGGAAGGCACCACATAGGGTCAGGGAAACTGGCGCCAAGTTTACCAAGAGGAGGCCCGAGGCAGCCGGACAGAAGTGTTGGTAAGAAAGGCCAGACAAAGGACACACAAAGGGGGTCCTGTGAAGCGCTCCAAAGTTATCTGGGAGTTGTCTGAGCCCCTCACCTGGTGAGCACAGTACGACGTGGGCAGCCGTTACCTGCAGACGTGGTCTGGATAATAAGAACTGTGAGTAAAGGCCCTGAACTGCATCACTGACTCCGTGTCGTTACTGCTGCTGCCCTGCACCATCACCCCCATCCTCCGCATACACTGCCCTGAGGCTATACTCCTCCCGTGGGGAGTTATGCTACGCTCTGCTGCACCCACAACACCAGCCTTAGCGGTCTGCCCTGTAGCGGCGGTTCACTCTGACCGCAATCCACGGGTGGCGTAGTCGGACATTTAAACATCAAAACCACATAAATAGTTCCGCCACTGGTTTGACCGCCCTGAGCCACGGAACCGGATCGCCGCCACGAAGACTACAACCACCAGCATCCACCAAAAAGTGTCCGGCTCCGGGTGTCCCAAGGCCCAGGGGGTGCATCAGAACATTTTCATCACCTTTCACAATCACCAATGGGACAAGGCAGGGATGTCCTCTGTCCCCTCTCTTATACATCCTAGTGACGGAGCACCTGCTCTCATCAATTCGCCATAACCCCAATATTAGGTGGATTGAGGTGGGAGGCACCGAGTACAAGTGCTCTCTATTTGCTGATGATGTCCTAGTATATATCACTCAATCACATATATCCATCCCTGCTGTTATGGCTGAAATAGATCACTTTGTTACATGGTAAAATTTTAAAATCAATGCAGCGAAGTCTGAGGCCCTCGATGTCTCCCTCCCTAAATCCATATAGGATTCCATCCAGTCCAACTTTCCCTTTGCCTGGCCCTCACAGGGTATCAAATACTTAGGAATTCCTATTCATAGAGACCTCTCCCATCTATGTTATCTTAATTTTGGGCCCTTTATTGAACAATTCCATACAGACCACGGTTGGCAAGTTAGAACTGTAAGATTCACTACGTGAACCACTGGTGTTTTGTGGAAAAGCACATGTACACCGCGTTCCAAATTATTATGCAAAAAGTGTTTAGGAGTGATAAGGGAAGAATTTGTTTGTTTGTCAGTTAAACTCATTGATGGTGATGTGTGTCAGGGCTCTTTATATCACTGTAAGCAATTGCAGACACCTGTGCTAATTAGTTTGGCAGGTGTGTCCAATGAAAGGCAAGACTACTTAAGAAGGCTCTCTCACATTATTAAGCAGCCTACATTTTCTGCCAAAATGGGAAAGAAAAAGGATGTGTCGGCTGCTGAGAAGCAACAAATTGTGGAGTGTTTAGGTCAAGGCATGACTACAATCAACATTGTGCGATGATCAGGATGAAGTGTCTTGGCAATCAAGAAGTATGTAGCTGATTCACAGTACACACGTGTGCGTACTGATAAGGGCAAATTGAGGACTCTTTCCTACAGGCAATTACGTCAGGTTGAAACAGCAGCAGCAAAAAAGCCTTGTCATAGCAGCAGACAAGTTTTTGAAGCTGCTTGTGCCTCCAACGTCCCCCGAACAACAAGATGCAGGGTCCTTCAGAGGTTTGCAGCTGTGCATATGCCATCCTGTCGACCTCCTCTATCCACTTCACACAAGCAGAAACGGCTCCAGTGGGCCAAACATTACATGAAGACTGATTTCAAAACTGTTTTGTTCACGGATGAGTGCCGTGCAGCGCTCGATGGTCCAGATGAATGGAGTGGAGGATGGCTGGTTGATGGACACCCCACGCAAACACGGCTACAGCGCCAACAAGGAGGAGGTGGAGTAATGTTTTGGGCTGGAATCATGGGGAGAGAGATTGTCGGCCCCTTTAGGATCCCTGAAGGCGCTAAAGATGAACTCCATAATGTATGTGGATTTTCTCAAACAGCACTTCCTGCCATGGTTCAAGAAGAAGAACCGTGTATTTCACAGCAAGATCATTTTTCTGCATGATAATGCACCATCTCATGCTGCACATAAAACATCTGCATCTCTGGCTGATATGGGCATAAAAGGGGACAAACTTATGGTGTGACCCCCATGCTCCCCTGACCTCTACCCCATTCAGAACCTTTGGAGCATCATTAAAAGGAGTGTCTATGATGGCGGGAGGCAGTTCACATCTAAGCAACAGCTCTGGGAGGGTATTCTGTCCTCATGCAAAACAATTGAAGCAGAAACCATCCAAAACCTGACAAATTCAATGGACGAGAGAGTTCAGAAGCTCCTTTCGAACAAGGGGTCCTATGTGAAAATGTAACATCACCTAGAATAAAGTTTTGAGTTGAAAACTGTTTGATTTCAGTTTCTAACAACCTGCTAATGCTTATAATTTCAAAAATGACCATTTTTTTGGTCTTTATTAAAATAAAAAGGTTGATCGAAAAGTTTGGGGGATCTAAGAGTGTGGCAACCCAGTAGTCATGATTACTTCGAATTCTGACAATATGAGGGTCATGCTGCAGGTAGTGCAGCAAGAAGGCACTTATGTGTCTTGCGCATCTCGGAGCCCCAAAATTATTTTCCGGGCTAGATGCAGCTAAAAATTATTTTTAATTTTAAATCTGGTGAAGCTTATTATAGATGGCCTAATAGGATCAGTGCTGCACACTGCTACAAAGCCCAAATTATTTTCCAGTCAAGATACAGATAAACATGATTAGTAATTTGAAAGCTTAAAACGGTTGGTAGGGTGATTTTAACCAATCATCAAGCTTTTACTCTCCCCAGGATGACACAGGGGTAGAAAAGTCGTTTCGGATCCATGATTTGTTCATCTTTATGAACGTGAGTCTGTCTACATTATCAGTGGAGAGCCGCGTGCGCTTATCTGTCAGCACACCACCAGCAGCGCTGAACACACGTTCAGACAGAACGCTGGCTGCGGGGCATGACAAGATCTCCAAGGCGTAAGTGGCTAGCTCCGGCCATTTATCCAGATTGGAAGCCCAAAAAGAGCAAGGGTCCAGTGACACAGTCGTGGCTTCAATGTTTACTTGGAGATACTCCTGTACCATCGTCTCTAGGCGTTGACTATGTGTCAGACTTCTTGTCTCCTGTGGCCTTGCAAAGGATGGGCTAAAAAAGTGGTGAAATGATTCCGCAAAATTGATGTTACCAGCAGATACTGTGGTTCTGTTACGGTTTGAGTGCTGAACACTTGACGGTCCCACGGTTGGCAAGTTGGAACTGTGAGATTCACTACGTGCACCACTGGTATTTTGTGGAAAAGCACATGTAAGATTCTGCAACAGTCTCTGCTGATACTCCTGCATGCGTGCATCCCTTTCTATGGCAGGAATAATTTCTGCAAATTTACTTTTGTACCGGGGATCTAACAGTGTGGCAACCCAGTAGTCAGGATTATTTCTAATTCTCACAATTCGAGGGTCATGTTGCAGGTAGTGCAGCAAGAAGGCACTCATGTGTGTTGCGCATCCAGGAGCACCAAGTCCCTGTTGTGTTGGTGGCGAGGTAACAATCATGCTTCCTTCCTCTGTCCTCTCCCCCCAACCTCGCACAACAGAAATGTGATCAAGGTCTCCCTCATCTGATGAGTCTTCCATCAGTTCGTCCTCCACTTCTTCCTGGGCTCCTGCACCTTCCTCACTAGTTTGGCTGCTACCATGCGCCCTGGTAAAACCATCTCCCCCACCCTCACATGCCTGCCGCCTTGGTGCTGCCGACCGTCTGGACCTTGCAGATGTTAGCCCTTCCGCATACAACTCCTCCTCCTCTACTTCCTCCACCTCCTCTTGTGCCACCACCTGACTCCGAATTCTGTTTAACATGTGCTCCAGCATGTAAATCACCGGAATAGTCATGCTGATAATGGCATCGTCAGCACTAAACATCTTCGTCGCCATTTCAAAACTGTGCAGAAGGGTGCATAGGTTCCTGATCTGAGACCACTCCTCCAGCGTGATTTGCCCCACCTCTGAATCTCGTTGGCCCAGGCTATACGTCAGAACGTATTGCACCAGGGCTTGTCGGTGCTGCCACAGTCGCTGCAACATGTGCAGAGTTGAATTCCACCGGGTAGGCACATCGCATTTTAGCCGGTGAAGTGGCAGGCCCAACGACTTCTGTAGAGATGTAAGTCGCTGAGCTGCGGGATGCGAACGGCGGAAGTGAGCACACAGCGACCGTGCCCTCTGCAGAAGGCCATCTAGTCTGGGATAGTGGGCTAAAAATTGCTGGACAACCAGGTTCAACACGTGAGCCATACAAGGCACGTGTGTGACATTGCCCCGGCGAAGGGCCGCACCCAGGTTTGCAGCATTGTCGCACACGGCCTTCCCTGGTTTCAGGTCCAGTGGAGACAACCATTCATGAAATTGGTTCTCCAGAGCTGACCACAACTCCTCAGCTGTGTGACTCACATTTCCCAGACATTTCAATGTAAAAACCGCCTGATGACGTTGAGCCCTACTGCCAGCATAGTAAGGAGGTGTGCAGGATCCCTTCTGCGCAGTTAGAAAGCTTGTGGCATGACCAGACAGGCTTTGGGTGCAGGTGGAAGACCGAGAGGAGGTTGAGGAGGCAGAAGCAGTGGAGGAACTTTGACATAAAGAGGATTGACGCACAACTCGTGGGGACGGCAAGACTTGGACAGCAGCCCCTTGTCCTGCTGTCACCATAGTTACCCAGTGCCCAGTCAGCGACATGTAACGCCCCTGTCCATGCCTACTCGTCCAAGTGTCTGTGGTGAAATGCACCCTGTCACACACAGAGTTTCTCAAAGAAGCGGTGATGTTGTGTGCGACATGCTGGTGGAGCGCAGGCACACCTTTCTTTGAGAAGTAGTGCCGACTGGGCATCTGGTACTGGGGCACTGCGACGGACATAAGGTCTCGAAAATCCTCTGTGTCCACCAGGCGGAAAGGCAGCATTTCTGTAGCCAAGAGCTTGCAGATGGTGAAATTCAACCTCTTAGCTTTCTCATGGCTAGGAGGAAATGGTCTTTTACTTGTCCACATCTGAGGGACCGAGGGCTGGCTATTGTGTTTAGACGGGGTTGATAAGGGTGTCCCCGGCAAACTGCCGGTCTGTGAGGAAGATGCAGGCGGACATGTTAGGTTGCCTTGATCCAAAGGTGGTGCTATCGATGTCGGACAGCGCTCAACACCAGCTGGTGTTACCACCTCCAAAGAAAATGATGACCTGCCAATCATGCTGGCTGTTGCGGGTAAAGAGGTGGCAGGTCTGCGCCCCAAAACAGGTGTGACTGCTGTCCCCCCAGTCACAGAGGATGAAGAGGCTGCGGATGCACAAGATATGGCAGACGGTGATTGGCCCGGCCGGCTAGGCCGCATTGTAGCACACTGAGCTTCCCACTGCAACTTATGCTTCATGTCCATGTGCCGGTTCATGCATGAAGTACTCAAACTATGTATTTTTTGGCCTCTACTTAGCTTTTGCTGACAAATGTTACAGATAACACGAGTTGGGTCATCTTTATCGATCTGAAAAAATGCCCAGGCTATGCAAGGCTTAGCACCCATGCGACCTGAAGAGCCACCACGACTTGTGGTGAGAGGCAGAGTTGTGTTTGAGGATGCAGTTGTTGACGTGCTTCCAGTACTACGTCTCTGTCCAGGAAGGCGCAACCTGACCTCGTCGTCACTAGCATCTTCCTCCACCTCCTCTGCTGACCTCATCTCTTGGCTGACTGTGGGTTGACAGTAAGTGGGATCTCCGACCTCATCATCATCACCCTGTGCGTTATCACACCCGTCGTCCTCAGAGCCAACCTGTTCCTGCCCTGACAAAAAACTAAAGTTGTCGCTCCAATCAGGTATTTGAGTCTTATCATCGTCTTCCTCATTGTCTCCACCAACAGGAGTTACAGTTTGGGAATGAGGGTCTACATTATGGTCAGAACCTTCTGCGTCTGGTCCTGGATCCGACTCATAAAGATTCTGGGCATCAGTGCAGATCATTTCCTCGTCTGGATTCACAGAAGCGCTGGAGTCGACCTCTGATTCCCAGGCTATAGTATGAGTAAACAGCTCTGCAGACTCAACCATCTGTTCTACCTCATACTCAGACGGGCAGCTGGAGATTTGGGAGCTGTGAGGAAGCAAGTGCGATTTGGGTGACACCTTTGAGGACTGGAGTATTTGTGATGTTGAAGTTGATGTGGAGGAGAGCCCACTTAAAGGAGCACTTGATATCCGTTGAAGCACCTGCTGTTTTTGTGCCTCATCTGGAATTTGTAGCGATTGGCGTGGCCGTAAGAAAGGGATCTTATCACATTGTCCGCTAAAAGAAGTAGACATTTTAGTTTGGCTGGAAGATGGTCTTTCTTCTGCACCTACCCCACGGACACAACCTTTTTTCCCCTTCCCAACACGCCTATTCCCCTTTCCACCAGCAGCAGGCCTTTTTCCACTCATTTTGGTGGTTAACTAATTCACAACTCTGGAGTTGTTTGCACAAAAAAACAATGGATGGTAACCGAGCAGAGCTGAGTGGCCAAACTGTGGTATTAGGCCAAAACTATTGGCTGGGCTAGATGCAGAAAAAAATTATTTTTAATTTGCAACCTGATGGAGGTCAGTATAGATGGACTAATAGAACAAGTCCCACACGCTGCTAGAAGCCCAAATATTTTTTCAGAGATAAATGAAGAAAAAAATTATTTTTAATTTGCAACCTGATGGAGGTCAGTATAGATGGACTAATAGACCAAGTCCCACACACTGCTAGAAGCCCAAATATTTTTTCAGAGCTAGATGCAGAAAAAAATTATTTTTAATTTGCAACCTGATGGAGGTCAGTATAGATGGACTAATAGACCAAGTCCCACACACTGCTAGAAGCCCAAATATTTTTTCAGAGCTAGATGCAGAAAAAAATTATTTTTAATTTGCAACCTGATGGAGGTCAGTATAGATGGACTAATAGACCAAGTCCCACACACCGCTAGAAGCCCAAATATTTTTTCAGAGCTAGATGCAGAAAAAAATTATATTCAGTTTGCAACCTGATGGAGGTCAGTATAGATGGACTAATAGAATGATGCTATGCCCAAAAGATTTTACTTCACTAGGTGCAGTAAAAAAATTGGTATTCTATACACAGGTGGTATATCTTGCAACACAGATAGGCTACTCCACTGACTAACACACTCTGCAATAGGCCAAAAAGGATTAGCTTTGCTAGATTCAGCCAAATGCTGTGAAAAAAACTTGCACAGCACTGGCACAGACCTGCCTGGCAAAAACTGATAGGAACTGATGTAACCTAGTCCTGAAAAGGACTCCAATTACAATTAGTCTTTACTCCCACAATCTATCTATTTAAGAGCACAGACCTGCCTGATAAAAGTCGTAGGAAATGCTGTAACCTAGTCCTTAAAAGGACTGCAATCACAACTATTCCCTACTCCCAAGCTATCTGTATATTTGTGCGAAAATTGGCTTGAAATTAACAAGGTATAGCGCACACAGCAACAGCGGTGCCGTCTAACACGCAGCTGCAGCAGTGAGAAAATGGTGGCGACGGGGAAAATGGCTTGGTCTTATAGGGCAAGGACATGTGACATACACTGCCAATCACACATGCCCTTGCTTGTGTGAAAAAAAGCACTTCGCTCCGTGTGTGCGCTGCTGATAGGCTGACAGATTGCACCTCCCCACTGCAAATGCGGGAAAGAGAAAAAAAAATGGAGATCTTCATTGTTCCTGCAGAGATCCATCCCCTGCCCCTCCCCCCGCCCCGCTGTACACTCAAACTGCGTATTAACATTAATTTTCATCATTACTGAGAAAAAATCCAGTTATGATTTTGGTGCACGAACAGTTATCGAACATAACCTCGAACAGCCGAATTTTTCTCAAATTGTTCGTGTTCGCTGACCGGCTCGAACACCGCCCAAAACAGCTCGAATTTGAGATTGGCGAACAGTTCGAGTAGAACAACGCTCATCTCTAGTACGGACATAGAGAAAAACGGGAAACAGGTTAGGAGGCAGTTCAGGCAGGAACTGTTACTGCAACAAAATACAGGAACGAGCCAAGGTAAAGCCAAGTGCTGGTTCAGACAATGCAGGAGAAAGAGAAGGTACGGACATAGAGAGAAACAGGAAGCAGGTTTAGGAGACAGTTCAGACAGGAACTGCACTGAAACAAATACAGGAGCGAATAAAGAAACAAGAAAAGGGGATTGTATGGGAAAAATATCAACAGACCAGATGGTAAATACCCAATCCCAAGAAAAGGCAGCCAGAGAAAGAAGCCATTAAATAATTATACAATTTATTGAATCTTAAATAGAACAGGTAAAAATTGCTACTAGTAAAAAGTGGTTTCCGTGAGAAGCACAACTAGATAAGGCAGATGTGACAGACAGCAATAGGCTGAGGACGCATCAGGGGTGTGTCTGCAGCAGCTACAAGAAACAGGAAGTTCGACGGGCGTCGCCCTAAACAGACAGAGCAAAGCAAAGCAGACAACATGGAAAGAAGCCAAAGTGGTAGTCTGGACTGGAGATCAAGTGCGCGCTCTTGCACAGTGGGAGATGTACCACTATGCAAGGACGCCGCCAGGTATGTAACATGCACCTTGAAAGTGCAGAAGCCTCCGATTTTCTAGCTGAGACGTAAAGTAACTCGGCTAGTCCAGGGACCGGTTCCCTTCTTGAGGCCTGATCCCTCTGACGCTTGGCAGATTCGGGCGTACAGGTGCCATCCTGTACTCACCGTACCCCCTGGGATCCCTTCTTTTACTGGAGCCTTTCTCCTCCGCTCCCCTCTCACTCTTAGGCCTCTCTTACTAGGCCCCACTCTGGAGCAGAGGTCCTGAAGAGACTCTGCTCCTCAGACTGCTCCTCTCCTCTTCTCTCTCACTGAATCCGCCCCAGACATGATGGCTTCCCTTCTTCTACTACTCCTGACAGTGCCCCCCCTGTTCTGCGTCCTCCACCCACACCCACTACTGGTTCCCCCTCACTTTTGGTTCCCCCCACTCCAGCCAGGGACGGGGTAGCAGAAGAAGTGCATAATGCCCTTCCAGCCAGCCTGGAGTACTGTAGTGTTGAGTGCAGGTGTTGGGGTCCCGGGCAGTACTCCATCCTTACCTGAGAGAAGGAGATGCCACACCTCTGGGTGAGGTGCAGTACCTCTGTGGCGACTGAACCCTCAGGGGCGCCACACTATCAGTAGACAAATGGGAGTAAGTTGCTGCCAAACACTTCTAGGTCCCCTGGAACAAAAAAAACTGTTTGATCCTTATTTCCTCCAACATATGCCATTAGGTGCCTCCATATAAATTAGATGGTTGGCTGGTCCTGCTCGGTTTGACCAATATTGATGTACAGTACAGACCAAAAGTTTGGACACACCTTCTCATTTAAAGATTTTTCTGTATTTTCATGACTATGAAAATTGTACATTCACAATGAAGGCATCAAAACTGTGAATTAACACATGTGGAATTAAATAGTTAACAAAAAAGTGTGAAACAACTGAAAATATGTCTTATATTCTAGGTTCTTCAAAGTAGCCACCTTTTGCTTTGATGACTGCTTTGCACACTCTTGGCGTTCTCTTGATGAGGTTCAAGAGGTAGTCACCGGAAATGGTTTTCACTTCACAGGTGTGCCCTGTCAGGGTTACTAAGTGGGATTTCTTGCCTTATAAATGGGGTTGGGACCATCAGTTGTGTTGTGCAGAAGTCAGGTGGATACACAGCTGATAGTCCTACTGAATAGACTGTTAGAATTTGTATTATGGCAAGAAAGAAGCAGCTAAGTAAAGAAAAACGAGTGGCCATCATTACTTTAAGAAATGAAGGTCAGTCAGTGCGAAAAATTGGGAAAACTTTGAAAGTGTCCCCAAGTGCAGTTGCAAAAACCATCAAGCGCTACAAAGAAACTGGCTCACATGAGGACCGTCCCAGAAAAGGAAGACCAAGAGTCACCTCTGCTTCTGAGGATAAGTTTATCCGAGACACCAGCCTTAGAAATCGCAGGTTAACAGCAGCTCAGATTAGAGACCAGGTCAATGCCACACAGAGTACTAGCTGCAGACACATCTCTTCAACAACTGTTAAGAGGAGACTTCGTGCAGCAGGCCTTCATGGTAAAATAGCTGCTAGGAAACCACTGCTAAGGACAGGCAACAAGCAGAAGAGACTTGTTTGGGCTAAGGAACACAAGGAATGGACATTAGACCAGTGGAAATCTGTGCTTTGGTCTGATGAGTCCAAATTTGAGATCTTTGGTTCCAACCACCGTGTCTTTGTGCGACGCAGAAAAGGTGAACGGATGGACTCTACATGCCTGGTTCCCACCGTGAAGCATGGAGGAGGAGGTGTGATGGAGTGGGGGTGCTTTGCTGGTGACACTGTTGGGGATTTATTCAAAATTGAAGGCATACTGAACCAGCATGGCTACCACAGCATCTTGCAGCGGCATGCTATTCCATCCGGTTTGCATTTAGTTGGACCATCATTTATTTTTCAACAGGACAATGACCCCAAACACACCTCCAGGCTGTGTAAGGGCTATTTGACCAAGAAGGAGAGTGATGGGGTGCTACACCAGATAACCTGGCCTCCACAGTCACCAGACCTGAACCCAATCGAGATGGTTTGGGGTGAGCTGGACCGCAGAGTGAAGGCAAAAGGGCCAACAAGTGCTAAGCATCTCTGGGAACTCCTTCAAGATTGTTGGAAGACCATTTCCGGTGACTACCTCTTGAAGCTCATCAAGAAAATGCCAAGAGTGTGCAAAGCAGTTATCAAAGCAAAAGGTGGCTACTTTGAAGAACCTAGAATATAAGACATATTTTCAGTTGTTTCACACTTTTTTGTTAAGTATATAATTCCACATGTGTTAATTCATAGTTTTGATGCCTTCAGTGTGAATGTACAATTTTCAAAGTCATGAAAATACAGAAAAATCTTTAAATGAGAAGGTGTGTCCAAACTTTTGGTCTGTACTGTATATGGCCAGCTTTAATCTTCTGAAAATTCATGAATGGTGCCTCAAACATAACCCTGCAATGACTATTTTCCCATTCTTATGAGACATACTAGTTAAAGAGCCCTAGGATTTCTCAAGAGGGTACACATACCATAGAGGCAGCCAAGTCTTTTACTTTTTCCTATAGGCAATGAGACCCAGCTCCGGCATCTCAGCAATCCTACCAAACCAGTGAACCAGAGGGGTCATGCTGCGCCTTTCTACTAAAATATAGTATTGTTGTAATTTTTGTAATGCAACAAGTGCTTTCTGAGCTGGTTTAATGAAATAGCATGAGAATGAACCAGTAGGGGGCACTTCAACTCTGTGTTCTTCCCTGGCTCTGTCAAGAACGAATGCAGTATATTAGTTCCATAATAGCCTGTATAATTTCACCTGTCAATCAAAAGGTACAGTGTAATGTAGGTAGGAGAAACAAAATAACAAATGCGATGTTTTGTCATTAACATAATATAATTTGATACCTCAGGGTTTTGCTACTTGTTCTTCAGACAGAGCTGCACTTATAGTTGTTGTCTTGTAGACATTTGCTTTCATTATATCAATAATTACGAATAAAAATCTTCAAAAATGAGTAAGTAATGGGTCAAGAGAATGAGAAAGCTAATTGTGTTGTAGCTCTCTGGTGAATTTATATAGGGTTTCTTTTGTGCATGAGATCTGCATTACGCTTCTGTTTGAGTCAACAAGATCGACCTTTTAAGTTTTTGTTCTTCCAGCACCTACTTGTAAGGCCATGTACACATGTTGAGTATTTGATGAGTTTTTTACCTCCGTATTTGCAAGCCAAAACCAGGAGTGGGACAGTCAGAGGAAAAGTATAATAGAAACACGTCACCACTTCTGTATTTATCACCCACTCCTGGTTTTGTCTTACAAATACTGAGGTAAAAAAAAGACCAAATACTCAACGTATTCACATGGCCAAAGGTACGTCCCACAATGAGTTTTTCAAACTTATTTTGCTTAATGGGTGCACAAATGGTGCAGAAAATCTGCAACAAAAAAAACTCACCAAAAGCTCCTGGTGGTAATGTAGCCTTACCTGTCAATTAAAAGGACTTTGCAGATTTTCCTATAAAATAGACATTATTTTTACTTGCCAACTATCCCAGAACATTGAGCATATAAATCAGACGAGTGCAATCCGATAAAAAATGGTATTGCACTCAGACCAATGTTATTCAATGAGGCATTGAAGATCAGAGTATTTTTTCTCAGCCGTATTCGGCAGGAGGAAAAAATTGCATCATGGACGTGTAAATTCTATGACACTCGCCAATGCAAGTCAACAACATAATAGTCTGTGAGCTAGCAACCTTTCAAACAAAAATTATGTACCCAGCCACATGGTGTGTAAGCGCGTTTCAGACACCTCAACACTGACACCTTTCATAGGAACACAGGTGTTAAATCCACACTCTATTTACTTCAGCTTTTATCATTATGTTTGCAGTGAGCGATTTCACAAGACGATGACATAGCTGCCGCGATTAGCACCATCACGAGCGCCAGCAGTGCGCAAGAAGTGGGTCGGCAGCACCCAAAAAAGGTCATATATAAATATGGAGCGACTTAGTTTTCTGTCCCCAGTGATGGATCTGCGTCCGTAAGTGCCAACCTTTTGCACTTTTTTGTCTTGTCTGCTTTGATGTTGATAATTCATGATGCCATCCACTAAATATTGTTTTCCACTGCAGATGCGAATACAACCTACTAGAGTGGGAGACGGCCTCGGAATGTGCTGGTTGATCCAGTAGAGGATTTGGAGAAGGAGGCCGAACCTTAACCACCATCAGCAGAAGTAGTATTACAAGCAGCAGCATCAGCAGCTGATCAACCAGCCCCTGAAGAGGATAAGCCCGGCAGAAGCAGCAGTCCAACACTGCTGCTAGACACATTTCCGCAAGCTATACCCATCCCCAAAAGAGCCAGGCGCAGAAGGAACCTCCCCATCATTGGTACCAGGCGTGAGGTAGATAGTGGGGTACTTAACTATCTGGCTCGCACTGTTAATGATGAAGGGGAGGAGGCAGGAGGCCTTTGTTCGTAGCCTGGCACGCTATTTATGGGCAATTCCCGGCCTGTCAGGCTGCGAGCAATGGCTGCGGTCCAAATTGTGTTGGATGCCTGCACCTCCCCAAATAACCCCCATGAGATATTTAACTACCTTGAAAGGTGTAACGGGTCTGGGAGGCGGAACCTCTGAGCTACTATACAAGGGGGCAGTCCTTGTAAGGGAGCGGGTGGCGACCAGGGAAGATGGGCAGGAGGTCACAGCAGGTGACCGGGACAGTCTCTGAGTGAACGGGCTGGAGGTCACGGCAAGTGACCGGGGCAGTCTCTGAATGTACGGGCAGATGGTCACGGCAAGTGACCGGGGCAGTCTCTGGATGAACGGGCAGATGGTCACGGCAAGTGACCGGGGCAGTCTCTGGATAAACGGGCAGATGGTCACGGCAAGTGACCGGGGCAGTCTCTAGGTAAAGGGTTGGTACGACCTGTGGCGGCTGATGATAGACGTGAGCTCCCAGGTGAGCAGGCGAGAGTCTCTGGATGAACGGGTGGTCACAGCATGTGACGGCGGAGCCTCCAGGAAGACCAACAGACAGGCAGCAGATGAGCGCTCCCAGGTGAGCGGGCAGAAGTCTCTGGACAGGAGGGTGGTCACAGCACGTGACGGCAGAGCCTCCAGGTAGGCTAGCAGACTGGCAACAGATGAGCGCTCCCAGGTGAGCGAGCAGGAGTCACTGGACAGGCAGGTGGTCACAGCACGTGACGGCGGAGCCTCCAGGTAGACTAGCAGGCAGGTAGCTGGTGTGTGCTCCCAGGTGAGCGGGCAAGCTGGTCCATAGACAGACTGACAGGAGATGGAAGGCAGACCGTCGGACCTCAGGCAAGCAGGCAGGTGGCTGATGTGCGCTCCCAGGTGAGCGGGCAGGCTGGTCCTTAGACAGACTGACAGGAGTAGTAAGGCAGACCGTCGGACCTCAGACTAGCAGGCAGGTAGCAGATAATCAGGCAGGAATCTGGCAGGTAACTGGCAGGTAACTGGCAGGTAACTGGCAACGGGACCTGAGGGCTGAAGCAGAGTAGTGAACAGTGCAACAACATTGCTCGGGCACCTCCATTTTGGAGGAGGTGCCTTAAATATGGTGAAGTCCTCCGGCCATTGGCCGGGGACTCCTTAGGACGGCGCGCGCGGCCCCTTTAAGAGGGAGGGAGAGCGCGCGCGCGCGCGCCCTAAGCACAGTGGACGGGAAGGAGCGCGCGCTGCCAGCAGAGCGGGAGGAGGACGCCGGGCACGGAGCAGGGAGGTGAGGGGAACAGCGTCCCTGCCTAGCAGAGGGCAGGGACGCCGGCGCTACAGTACCCCCCCCTTTAGGCCCCCCCTTTTTTAGGCCAGACAGAAATTTAGCTAGGATAAGAGGGGCATGGATGTTCTCCCGGGGCTCCCACGTTCTCTCCTCAGGACCAAACCCCCTCCAATCTACTAGAAAAAAGGTCTTTCCTCTTACCCTTTTGGTGGCAAGAATGTTCTCTACCTCAAACTCGTCCTCAGCAGAAACCGGAGCAGGAGGCGTACCTGTAGACTTGGAAAAAGAGTTAAGTACCACAGGTTTGAGGAGAGATACATGGAAGGAGTTAGGGATCCGTAAGTTGGCCGGGAGTTTTAATTTATAGGCCACCGGGTTGATCTGACTGATGACCTCCAAAGGACCAATGAACCGAGGCCCTAACTTGTAAGAAGGTATCTTGAGTCGGACATATTTAGACGAGAGCCAGACTTTATCTCCAGGACGAAATTGTGGAGGATCCAGGCGTTTTTTGTCAGCGTGTCTTTTCATCCGTTCGGACGACTGGAGGAGTGCGGATCGGGTACTCTCCCAAATGGAGGAAAATTTGCTAACGAGAGATTCCACAGCCGGGTTGTCCACAGAGGTGGAGACAGGAAAAGGAATCCGAGGATGCTGACCGAAGACTACAAAAAACGGGGATTTGGAAGAGGCTTCGCTCTCATGATTGTTATAGGAGAACTCGGCCCATGGTAGGAGATCCACCCAGTCAGAATGATGGGCATTAACGAAGTGCCGGAGGTAACTGGTCAGGTTCTGATTGATCCGCTCCACTTGACCATTAGACTGTGGGTGGTAAGCGGAAGAGAAGTCCAGGGTGACGTCTAGCAGTTTACAAGTGGCTCTCCAGAAACGTGAGGTGAACTGTACCCCACGATCCGACACGATGTGGAGGGGCAGACCATGAAGACGGAAGATGTGGCGGATAAAGTCTTTAGCCAGCTCGGGTGCAGACGGGAGACCAGGCAGGGGAATAAAGTGAGCCATCTTGGAAAAGCGGTCAGCGACCACCCAAATGACCGTACAACCGGCAGAGACGGGGAGATCAGTTATGACGTCCATAGCAATATGCTGCCAGGGGGCAGCAGGCACAGGAAGCGGAAGAAGGTGACCGGCTGGCAGGTGTCTCGGGACTTTGTTGCGGGCGCAGGACACACAGGCAGAAACAAAGTCTATTACGTCCTTGTGCAGGGTAGGCCACCAGTAGTGCCGGGCAATAAGCTGTAGGGTCTTTTTCTGACCGGCGTGGCCAGCTAGTTTAGACGAGTGACCCCAGTGTAGGATCTTCTCCCGATCAGGTACTGATACGAACGTCTTACCGGGAGGGAGACGATTTAGGCTCACGGGAGCCACCTGCATTACTCTGGCGGGATCGATGATATGTTTAGGTTCTTCCTCGAGATCGGACACCAGAAAGGATCGGGACAAGGCATCTGCTTTGACGTTTTTGTCAGCCGGGCGAAAATGAAGAACAAAATCAAAGCGAGCAAAAAACAAGGACCACCGGGCTTGGCGCGGGTTAAGTTTCTGGGCATGCTGGAGGTAAGCCAAGTTCTTGTGGTCAGTGTAAATTATTACCGGGTGAAGAGCCCCCTCGAGTAGGTAACGCCACTCCTCCAATGCCAGTTTGATGGCCAATAACTCTCGGTCTCCTATGGAGTAGTTGCGCTCAGAAGAGGAGAAGAGTTTGGAGAAGAAGCCACAAGTTACCATTCTCCCGGAAGATGATTTTTGAGTAAGTACCGCTCCGGCTCCAGAGGAGGAGGCGTCAACTTCCAGGAAGAACTGCTTGTTGCCGTCCGGGCGATGCAGCACCGGGGCGGAAGAGAAGGCCTGTTTTAGGGAAAGAAAGGCCTCCTCTGCTTCGGGCGGCCACTCTTTGGGATTAGTGCCCTTACGGGTGAGCGCGGAAATTGGGGCAGTCCGGGAAGAGAAGTGTGGTATGAAGAGGCGGTAGTAGTTGGCAAAGCCCAGGAATCGCTGAATGGCCTTCAACCCCTCCGGTCGAGGCCATTTCTCAATGGCAGACAGTTTCTCTGGATCCATTCGTAGGCCGGTCTGAGAAATAATGTAGCCCAAAAACGGAAGCGAGGTCTGCTCAAAGAGGCATTTCTCGTATTTAGCGAAGAGGTGATTCTGCCTGAGCCTGAGCAGAACCTGACGAACGTCCCTCCGGTGAGTCTGGAGATCCGGAGAGAAGACCAAGATGTCGTCCAGGTACACCACTACGCAGGAGTAGAGAAGGTCCCGGAAGATGTCATTGACCAACTCTTGAAAGACGGCAGGAGCGTTACAGAGACCAAAGGGCATTACCAGATATTCATAGTGGCCGTCCCGGGTGTTGAATGCCGTCTTCCATTCATCCCCCTGACGGATACGAACCAGGTTGTACGCCCCACGGAGGTCCAGTTTGGTGAAGATTCTATCCCCCCTCAGACGATCAAATAACTCCGGAATGAGCGGAAGGGGGTACTTATTCTTCACCGTGATCTGGTTAAGGCCTCTATAGTCTATACAGGGACGGAGAGAGCCGTCCTTCTTTTTGACGAAAAAGAAGCCTGCTCCCGCCGGGGAGGTAGATTTCCGGATGAATCCCCTGGCCAGATTCTCCTCAATATATTCGGACATCGACCGGGTCTCAGCAGCGGATAAAGGATAAATACGCCCACGGGGAGGAGTAGTACCAGGTAACAGGTCGATAGGGCAGTCGTATGGTCTATGAGGAGGTAGTGTCTCTGCTTCCTTTTTATTAAAGACATCAGCATAAGACCAATAAGGAATCGGAAGTCCAGGTAGATTAGCTGGGGTAGGAGAAGGACGGACGGGATGGACGGGAACCAGACAGGTATTATGGCAGTCCTGTCCCCAGCGAAGGACTTCTCCGGTCTGCCAGTCAAGCACGGGTGCATGTCTCTGGAGCCAAGGTAGGCCTAGCAAGAGGGCGTGAGAGAGTCCAGGCAGAACATGAAAGGAGATACTCTCAGAATGCAGCATTCCCACCTGCAGAGTAATGGATTCGGTGATGAGTTGGATGGGGCGTGGTAAGAGACCCCCATCCACGGCAGCAACAGACAAGGGCACAGCCAGAGGTTTGGTGGGGATGCGGTATTTCTCTACCAGGGACTGTGAAATAAGATTCCCGGCTGCTCCAGAGTCAAGTTGGGCTAGTTCGAAATAACGGTTCTCCCCGCAGATGATTGAGACTGACAGCAGCAGAGATGGAGAGGATTTATTCTTGTCTAGGTTGACCTCTCTGAGCGAACCTAGACACAGGCGTTTCCCGACCTCTCCGGGCAGGCACGGATCCGGTGCTCCCTACTGCCACAGTAGAAGCAGCTCCCTTCGGCACGGCGTAAGTCCTGACGGGTTTTGACCATCTTGGTCTGGTCAACCTGCATAGACTCAGGAGAGTGTACCTGGGTAGAGACGGAGGGAGTGACGGGTTTCTGAAAAGTAGGAGCTAGACGTGGAAACCTCCTCTCACGGGTGACCTCTTTGGCACGCTCCTGGAACCGTAGGTCAATCCGGGTGGCAAGAGTTATTAGGTCATCGAGAGTGGTAGGAATGTCCCGACCGGCAAGTTCATCTTTAATACGGCCGGACAGACCCTCCCAGAAGACGGATACCAGAGCGTCGTTATCCCAGGCCAGCTCCGAGGCAAGGGTACGGAACCGTATGGCATATTGGCCCACGGTGAGACTTCCCTGACGGAGGCGTAGCAGTGATGATGCGGATGAGGTCTTCCGTCCGGGTTCGTCGAAGACTTTCCGGAAAGCCGTGAGAAAAGCAGGCAAGTTGGACACCAGGGGGTCTCCTCTCTCCCATAGAGGATTTAGCCAGGCCAGGGCCTCCCCGGTGAGATGGGACATGATGAATGCAATTTTGGCCCGGTCGGAGTTAAACTGGTGGGACAATAGTTCAAAGTGCAGGGTGCACTGATTTATGAAGCCCCGAGCCTGGGCGGAGTCGCCTCCGAAGCGAGGAGGTGCAGAAAGCCGGGGTCCGGGGTAGGATACCATGGTATTAGTGGGCAGCGGAGCTGCCGGATTGCGAGACATGGCACTGGCGGAGGTTGCTGGTGGAGCAGTCAGAGTGTCCAGGCGAGTATTGACATTCCGCAGGTGACCCAGGATGGACTCCTGTTGGGACCTTTGACGGGACAGTTCATGACACAGGTCCGAGAGCGAGGGAGCTTGGGTGCCACCGGGTTCCATGGCCCGAGCAAACTGTAACGGGTCTGGGAGGCGGAACCTCTGAGCTACTATACAAGGGGGCAGTCCTTGTAAGGGAGCGGGTGGCGACCAGGGAAGACGGGCAGGAGGTCACAGCAGGTGACCGGGACAGTCTCTGAGTGAACGGGCTGGAGGTCACGGCAAGTGACCGGGGCAGTCTCTGAATGTACGGGCAGATGGTCACGGCAAGTGACCGGGGCAGTCTCTGGATGAACGGGCAGATGGTCACGGCAAGTGACCGGGGCAGTCTCTGGATGAACGGGCAGATGGTCACGGCAAGTGACCGGGGCAGTCTCTAGGTAAAGGGTTGGTACGACCTGTGGCGGCTGATGATAGACGTGAGCTCCCAGGTGAGCAGGCGAGAGTCTCTGGATGAACGGGTGGTCACAGCATGTGACGGCGGAGCCTCCAGGAAGACCAACAGACAGGCGGCAGATGAGCGCTCCCAGGTGAGCGGGCAGAAGTCTCTGGACAGGAGGGTGGTCACAGCACGTGACGGCAGAGCCTCCAGGTAGGCTAGCAGACTGGCAACAGATGAGCGCTCCCAGGTGAGCGAGCAGGAGTCACTGGACAGGCAGGTGGTCACAGCACGTGACGGCGGAGCCTCCAGGTAGACTAGCAGGCAGGTAGCTGGTGTGTGCTCCCAGGTGAGCGGGCAAGCTGGTCCATAGACAGACTGACAGGAGATGGAAGGCAGACCGTCGGACCTCAGGCAAGCAGGCAGGTGGCTGATGTGCGCTCCCAGGTGAGCGGGCAGGCTGGTCCTTAGACAGACTGACAGGAGTAGTAAGGCAGACCGTCGGACCTCAGACTAGCAGGCAGGTAGCAGATAATCAGGCAGGAATCTGGCAGGTAACTGGCAGGTAACTGGCAGGTAACTGGCAACGGGACCTGAGGGCTGAAGCAGAGTAGTGAACAGTGCAACAACATTGCTCGGGCACCTCCATTTTGGAGGAGGTGCCTTAAATATGGTGAAGTCCTCCGGCCATTGGCCGGGGACTCCTTAGGACGGCGCGCGCGGCCCCTTTAAGAGGGAGGGAGAGCGCGCGCGCGCGCCCTAAGCACAGTGGACGGGAAGGAGCGCGCGCTGCCAGCAGAGCGGGAGGAGGACGCCGGGCACAGAGCAGGGAGGTGAGGGGAACAGCGTCCCTGCCTAGCAGAGGGCAGGGACGCCGGCGCTACAAAAGGTGGCAGTAGTCTAGGGCCAATCGGCTCCCTATGCCTTAGCCCGAAGAACTACAGGCACCTGACTTACCACCACATCGCCCCCAACAACCACTAGCACCACCACCACCAAAAGTGAATTTGTGGCACCCCTGCGGGTCCAGTTGCCATAGAGGTAATGCATCTCAGCCAGAGGTGTGGTACCCCACTCTCAGGTAAGGAGGGAGCACTACCCGGGACCCAACCACTCACATCCAACACTATGCCACTTCATATGGGAAGGTCCAGATAGCTCCTAAGGGAGAGCACAGTCCTGGTCCCTGTTAGGAAGATGGAACTAAGTAGAGAAGGTGGAGGTGGGTAGAGGAAGTAATTTAGGGAAGAACTGAAGGAAGGGTATAATAGCAAGGGTAGAAACATCTAGAAGCCTCGATTCCTGGTTCCAGTCCTTGGAGCAGGAGTTCAGTAAGTGAGGACCGTAGAGGAGTAGGGTCCTGGTGGCGAGCGGGCCCAGTCAAAGGGGTCCAGGAGGAGAGTGAGGAGAGAACACCGGAGCAGTGGGAAAGGCTCCAGAGATAGAAGGGATCCTAGGGGCACGGCGAGTGCGGGATGACACCCGTGCGCCCGAGTTCACGCTGACCGTGGAGGGATCAGGCCGCAGTAGGGGACCGGCCCCAGACTAGTGGAGTACGTTAAGGCTCAGCTAGCCAACCGGAGGTTGCGGTATCTTCATGTGCCGTAGCCAAAATCAAAGCACATTAGCTGAAAAGGTGGTCATATATGACAAAGGGGACAGACCGGACGTTGCCCAACAAGGCCCGCGGCCACTGGTTCGGGACACTGTGTGTGAGGCACAGGGCAGGAGGGCGAGAGCCAGCGCAGAGAGAGACGACCTGGAAAGGTACACAAGAAAGGGGTCCCATTCAAGTGCACCTAAGTTACCTGAGAGTTGGCTGGATCACTTCCCCAGAGGACACAGGACGACGTGGGCAGTTATAATCCGGCGGTAGTAACCTGGAGCATCTTAATAACTGTGAGTAAATGCTTGAAGACTGCACCCCGCTGTGTCCTTGACTTAATTGCTGCGTCACCGGCCTTGCACTACACTGGCCCAGCCAACAACATCTACCTCATCAAGTCCTATATACTGCCCTGGAGCTTAGCTCTGCCTGTGGATAGCTGCACTATCTCTGCTGCGTCACCATCAGCCCCAGTGGATCTGAATAGCAGCGGCGGCCACATATAGCTGCATACCACGGGTGGCGTCACGAATCTTTATTTGACTTTTCTTTATTCGACCGCCCTTGGCCACAAACCGGGTCACTGCCACTGTGACTACCCCAAAAAGGACCAGCCCGGCTACCGAGTACCCCACGGCCCCAGGGGGCGCGTCACATTATGGGCACCTGAGTGGACAAAGGCATGGTGACTTACCCGGCGCTGTTACCCATCACTACAGTGTGGGCCAAAGGCAGCACCCTTGGGCCAGCCACAGCCAGGTTGTGGCAACATACTATGGCACAAGTGGCTGAGTCTATGGGCCCCCACAGCCTAATATAGGGCAGCACAGTTGCTCAGTGACTGGTTAGTACTGCAGCCTTGCAGCGCTGGGGTCCTAGGTTCAAATCCCACCAAGGACAACATCTGCAAGGAGTTTGTATGTTCTCCCCGTGTTTGCGTGGGTTTCCTACGGGGTCTCTGGTTTCCTCCCACTCTCCAAAGACATACTGATAGGAAATCTAGATTGTGAGCCCCAATGGGGACAGTGCCCATAATGTCTGTAAATTGAATTGTAAAGCGCTGCAGAATATGTTGGCGCTATATAAATAAAAAGATTATTATTATAATAACAACCCCTCATTGCAGCATGTTCACTCTACCTCTTCCTTTCTCTCTCCACCTCAACCACCATCCTAACATCACACCTTAACCAATCCTGGCCCTCACCCCCCCTCCCCAACCACCTATCACAACCTGTAATGTTTTTGTTTTTGGGATGACACGTTATTTTATTTTTTTTCTGAAAATGAAAAGAAAAAGAACATCCATATACCAAAAATTAACATTGCCCCCATGGATTTAAATTGTACTAACAAGTATTTTTGTAAATACCTTGTCTGGTCTTTACTACCTGTGAGAGGCGCTATCGCTGGCCGATCACAGGCAACATGTGACCCCCGGCTGCAGCCTCCTCTGGCATCCGCTTATGTCATGTCAAGTTGGCCGTGACCCAGTGACACGCTCCCCGCTGATTGATGGTCTGCGGGCGGGGTTTCCCCATGCTTCAAACCCAGCATCCACCGCGCACTTTCCCTCTTCTCATTCATTGGGAAAGTGCGTGGTGGCTGCTGGGTGTGACATGCGGGGAAACCTCGCCCACAGCCCATCAATCATCGGGGAGCACGTCACTGAGTCACGCCCGGCTGCAGCCAGAACTTGATGTGACATCAGCGGATGTCAGAGCCGGCTGCAGCCGGTCCCGTGGCTCAGGGTGGTCAGACCAGTGGCAGTCTTTTAGATTTTTAGATAATGTCCGACTACGCCACCCGTGGATTGCGGTTATTAGGAACCGCCGCTGCAAGGCAGACCGCTGGGGCCGATGATGTATGCAGCTGGGATGGTGTGACTCCCCACGGGAAGAGTGCGGCCCCAGGGCAGTGTAGTGGATGGTGGGAGTGATGGTGGTGAGAGTCCCAGTACCGGTAGTGCCGGAGGAGCGAAAAAGCACACAGACAACGTACTGCAGTCCAGGGTCTTTACTCACGGTTAATATCCTAGTCACTTCAGCTGGCAATGACTGCCCGAGCTGTGCTGCGTCCACCAGGTGAGGGGCTCGGTCAACTTCCAGGCAGCTCAGGAGTATGGCTCAGGACCCCCTCCCATCCTTCCTCTGGCCTGCCTCACCAGTGACCCACTTTTGTCCAGCTACGCGGACTTGTGCGGTTAAACGTGGGCCCCGTCCTCCGCTGTCCTATATGGTGCCTTCCTAGCAGGTTTGATGAAGTGTCGCACCAATAAATGATCACGACGTCCGGTCTTTGGCTGAGGGTAGTTTCTCCTCCACCAACTTGGGATCCGGCACCCTTAATCTGCCTGACCCTTCACCCTGTATTCTCGTGGGTTCTTAGGGTCCCTTCTGCCTTCTTGTTCCTGAGCCCTTCTGTTTCTCTGTCTCTCCTCCTTCTTTCCTGTTCCTTCTTCTCCTCCCTTCTCGTGGAGCTGGGCAGAGGTGACACCACAGCTCCCCTTCACCTCCTCCTCGGCCTCTCACTAGGCCCTCCTGGAGTAGAGCTCCTACAGAGCCTCTACTCGCCGTCTTCTCCTCTCTGGACAGAACTTCACCCAGAGCTAAGATGGTGCCCACCTTTTATACCTCCCTCTGACCATGAGCCCAGGTGACCAGCAACCAATGGGCTCCTTCCTACGCTCAGGAACCAACCCCTATCTGCCCCTACAGCACTGGGTATTCCACCCCCCTCCCCACTCCAGCCAGGGACATAGTCGGTCGTGCCTGCACTTCTGTCTAGTGGGAGCATCGTTGAGCTGTCCCTCGGAAATGGGGTGTGTGTGCTGTATGCAGCTAACTGAGCCCTGGTCCATACTCCATCCTTACCTGGGAGTGGAATACCACACCGCTGGCAGAGGTGCAATACCCCTGTAGCGGCCGAACCCTCGGGGCGCTACATTCCCCCCTGGTAAAGCACAGCACGTCCTCGGGCTGGAAAAGAGCAAAAACAATTTATTACAGGACATGCAAACTTTTTTTTTTTTTTCAATAACCTTTCTACATTTAGAAACGGACGACACAGTTCAATTCCCTTTATGGGACACACTTTTCTTTTCACTAGACATTATGAAAACACTTTCAATACTTCCAGAACTCTTTTGTCACTTGTCATATAAAACGGTTTCAAGATTATGTAAAACATTTTCTAGCAGCATATTAAACTCTTCATATAAAACATATTTAGGCAAAACACATTCTCGTATTCTAGGATCATGGCCGCGGTGCAACTTGCGACCAGGTGTTCTTCCCTCTTAAAGGTGCAACAATTTATCTTGAGGTAGACGTTGCAGCCTTTTTATAAAACCAGTAGGGGGCGCTTTAGGAAGAGTAACTATATACAAGGGATTGGCCGTTTCCAGTCCTCGGCCGGTTTTGGGGAGGGGAATGGCTGCTCACAGTCCTCAGCCTGGTAAAGGGATAAGGGGATAACTTTCACACAGTCAATAGTTCCATAACAGTCCCAACGGGGACTACACTTTACTCTGGAAACAGTCCCAAACAGTTCCTTTGTACCCCGATAGGTAACTATTTACACTGGTATGCTACTGTTTACTGGTAGCGATACCCTCCAGCCGCTCCTTGCTCCTCATAATCTTCAGGCCCGTCCGGGCCCTCTTGGTACTCAGAGTCCGAGTAGTGCTGTTCCTCCTCCTCTACTACTCTGTGGACGTGGAGGGCGTACCATCCCTTCACGCCTTGGTGCTGGGTGTAAGACACCACATCCCCTGGATAGAGATCCCGCCATCGATGACCTTCTGGCAGGTGGCTCTCTACATCCCTCCTCGTCACGAACGAGCTAACTGAGCTCTGGTCCATACTCCATCCTCACCCGGGAGTGGAATATCACACCTCTGGCAGAGGTGCAATACCCCTGTAGCGGCCGAACCCTCGGGGCGCTACAGAAGGCCTCGCCTTCAACGACGACATAAGGAGCTGGATCTAATGTGGAGCCAGGTAGGGCCTGTGGAGGATAGGACACCCAATTCCTTGTGCCAAAGTCGCCGACCCATTATGTAAGAAGTGAAGATTTGAGAATTTCTGGTACTTCCATAGACCCCAATATCTACAATTGCAAACCTGTATGTGCTGTCAACCAAGGCCAACAGCAGAATGGAAAAATACATTCTGTAATTGAAATTTTGGGACCTGAGTTCAGCAGCTTCTTCACATGGATGTGTTTCCCATCCCGTGCCCCTATGCTGTTTGGGAACTGGCATCTTTTGTGAAAACCATGGTAAATCAGTTCCCAGTCATGAGGCCTGGGCTCCGGCAACACTGTGGGTTGGAGTTTGGTTCATATTTCATCACGTTTTTCTAATAATTCTGGAAATGGTGGACTTGCTCAGGAGGAACTCAAGGTGTAAGGCAGCATATGACAGGCCCGTAGACAGAAACCTATAGAGGATTAACAAAAACAACACAGATAAGTAGATTTGTCATTTTCTAATAATTTCCAAAATAATAAAAAATTACCTTGCATTTTCTATCACAAAAAAGTAAGCTACTTCATGCAACAGTGACATCAGTAACAAGGGTGTTGTTTTACAATGGAATTTATTTAAAAATTATTTGGTGGTATGTTATAACTGTAGGTAACTTTGGGGTTTGGTCTTGCGCAAACAAACAGATGCTACATTGTTTCATGATGTGGGTCTAAAGCATGCCTCCAATGATGGTTTGTAGTGTGGTATTGAGAACAGAGCAGAGATCAACACATTGTCAAATAAATACTCCCAAAAACAACACACAGCGAGGATACAGACTTAGGAAAACAATAAAAATTTATGTCAATCAGGCAGTGCAAACATTGACGAAAAGACGTTCTTCAGCGGAAATACATCTCCGCATGTTTGTATTCTTGTATGTAAGCCCAGGTCGTAGCTACTCCAACAGATGGTCAAATGTGGGGATGGTCATGTGACAATATGCAAAGAATTTGTCGGGATGTCGGTGTAGCTCAACATACAGGCGCTGGAAGTGTCCTCTTGTGGTTCGTTGTAAGATTAGTGGATGAACCCCCATTCTGCGCTGCCTCCTCGGGTCCACTATTAATGGGTTCCTTTCTACGAACTGTCAAGACAGCACCCAGTGTAATAGAACACGTTCAGCTGTGTTCAGTGTCAAATGGCAAGACATCATAACAGACCATGGCAAGGAAACCAGAAATACTGAAAATAGTGTAGGGGATATCCTGCCAAAATTATGGATTGTGCTCCCAATATGAGGCCTAGGAAAGTGGCTTTCATAGGTTTCATACAAATCAGGTCCTAATAGTCCATTTGATTGAAAACACATATTCAAAATCGCAAAGCATACAGATGACATATGAATTAGATAAGGATGCCAGATGGATAGCATGGTATAAAATAATCACATTCGTGCCTTGCACACGCCTTACAAATGGATTTCACTCGTACCACTCTCCTGGATGAGAATGGGACAATTTTTTCAACGCTCGTGTGACTCCATCCAGCCTTATAAGCAGGGTAAGTGGTGGAGCAGGAAGCCATCAATGACTCCCTGCTCCACCAATTACTCTGGTAAGCCACAGGCAGTTTTAGGACTGCAGTCTGGAGTGCGCAGAGAACGTCAGGAGATAGGCTGCAGACTGCAGAGGAGTAGAAGCAGAAGAACATCACCACTGTCTAAAGCCTTTGTTGCCAATAGCAGCCACATTTTTCAAGAACAGAATAAAAGCAGAATAAGTCATGAGAGCTGTGCAATGATTGGTTGCAATGTAGAGCAAAGAGGGTTTATTTAGACAGCTCAGTAAATTTCCTCCATAGCTTTTTTGGCAAAAATATCATGCTTTTTAATAGTTTTTTTTCACTTTACCAATTGTTATGCATACTGTATGTCTGGCTGTAAATCAATAGGAAAATATGAAACATATTACAAACAGTGCAGTTTTTGTGGATTTTTTTCCCCACTTTTGGATATAGTTTTTTCTCTCTAGCATTTTTTACATGTACAGCATACTGTAGGGAAAACACATATGTGCCAGTGAAAATACACTGGAAAAAAACTATTTGTAAAGGAAGCCTTAGGGTCTGTCCCCCTTCACTGGGATCTGTTCCCCAATTTTAAACATGCAGAAGGAAAGGCAGATGCTAAATATATTTCCTCATAACAGGAATAGTAGGAGCACAAGACTGAACCCAGTCCTGTAGTGCACACTGACACCTGAGCATCAGCCTGTGGCTAGGAAGAAGTCCGCTTTGCATTGAACAGAGCAGTGGAGCAAGGAGGGGAGGGTGAGATGTGCAGACTGTCAAGGAAAGAGAGGAACATTTAATGTGTCTTCTGTGCCCCGGGCAGGAGATGTCCACATGAGGGATAAAAGAAGAGGCAGAAATGGTAGAGACAGAGTACGCTGCATATACACATCACACACTTCATTATACGGCCATTTACCGAAGGCTGGGCCACCCGCTCTCTGGAATGAGCATTCCCGTCACACCGATTTCTAAGGAATGGCTTCATAGATGAGGAGGCTATCCTAGCGTGCACTTCTTATTAGTTATTATACAACCACATTTCTTGCAGGATTCAGAAAATGTTTCTCATATTTATCCCTCAATGAACCCCGACGAGTCATTTCATTAGCTGCAAAATATTTTGCTTTCATTATATCACTAGGTTCTCAATCTGTGATATATGCACTATGGCGGGGTTGCTTGAGGACTGAAGCTGTGAAACATTGGTCCATAACATAACTGAGGTTCTCCATATGTGGTACATTTGCCACCTGGAGTACGTACCATGTTTCTAGGTGTTACAATGGTACTTGTCTGGAAAACATTGAGAAACACTAATCTAGAACATTCGGAGAGGAATAAATATGTGTACAGTGACTTCTCCTAGTGGCAGTTATACACAGCTAGATTTTAATTATGTAAAGGTATTTAGAATTCAGATTGAATTAGAAAAACTCTGCTGGAAGTGTTTTTGGAGGCTACTGTATTGGGGAAGCACCTGTGGCCATACCTCAAATCATTATCCCATTCACTGAGTCTTCAGCAAAGTATGAAATGATGCTGGACATTCGAGAATTCGAATTTAGGGGACTTGCGAATTTCAGCAAATTTGACTCAGAGTCTATCCTCTGTGTATCAATCGTCTCACCTCTACCAGGAACCCAAAACCGTCACCAAATATGTGCATTATTTTAAGTGTTTCATATTTTCCATGTGATTCGGTATTTTGCTGCAAAAAAAAAAAAAAAAGAAAAAAATGCAGTAAAAAAATAAGCCATTTGTGCAAAAACATCTGGGAGTGTGTAGTGTGAACATAAAAATGGATATTTTGAGTCCATATTGAAATATACAGAATGCATTCAAACCAGCATTGGTCTGGTTATACAGTTATATGAAAAAGTTTGGGCACCCCTATTTATCTTAAGCTTATTGTTTTATAAAAATTGGTGTTTTTGCAACAGCTATTTCAGTTTGATATATGTAATAACTGTTGGACACAGTAATGTTTCTGCCTTGAAATGAGGTTTATTGTACTAACAGAAAATGTGCAATCTGCATTCAAACAAAATTTGACAGGTGCATAAGTATGGGCACCTCACCAGAAAAGTGACATTAATATTTAGTAGATCCTCCTTTTGCAAAAATAACAGCCTCTAGTCACTTCCTGTAGCTTTTAATGAGTTCCTGGATCCTGGATGAAGGTATTTTTGACCATTCCTCTTTACAAAACAATTCCAGTTCAGTTAAGTTTGATGGTCGCCGAGCATGGACAGCCCTCTTCAAATGATCCCACAGATATTCAATGATATTCAGGTCTGGGCACTGGGATGGCCATTCCAGAACATTGTAATTGTTCCTCTGCATGAATGCCTGAGTAGATTTGGAGCTGTGTTTTGGATCATTGTCTTGCTGAAAGATCCATCCCCTGCGTAACTTCAACTTTATCACTGATTCTTGAACATTATTGTCAAGAATCTGCTGATGCTGAGTGGAATCAATGCGTCCCTCAACTTTAACAAGATTCCCGGTGCCGGCATTGGCCACACAGCCCCAAAGCATGATGTAACCTCCACCAAATTTTACTGTGGGTAGCAAGTGTTTTTCTTGGAATGCTGTGTTTTTTTGCCGCCATGCATAATGCCTTTTTGTATGACCAAACAACTCAATCTTGGTTTCATCAGTCCACAGGACCTTCTTCCAAAAAGAAATTGGCTTTTGCATACCTCAGCCGACTCTGTTTGTGGCGTGCTTGCAGAAACGGCTTCTTTCGCATCACTCTCCCATACAGCTTCTCCTTGTGCAAAGTGCGTTGTATAGTTGACCGATGCACAGTGACACCATCTGCAGCAAGTTGATGCAGCAGCTCTCTGAAGGTGGTCTGAGGATTGTCCTTGACTGATCTCACCATTCTTCTTCTCTGCCTTTCTGATGTTTTTCTTGGCCTGCCACTTCTGGCCTTAACAAGAACTGTACCTATGTTCTTCCATTTCCTTACTATGTTCCTCACAGTGGAAACTGACAGGTTAAATCTCTGAGACAGCTTTTTGTATCCTTCCCCTGAACAACTATGTCGAATAATCTTTGTTTTCAGATCATTTGACAGTTGTTTTGAGGAGCCCATGATGCCGCTCTTCAGAGGAGATTCAAACAGGAGAACAACTTGCATGTGGCCACTTTAAGTAGCTTTTCTCATGATTGCATACACCTGGCTATGAAGTTCAAAGCTCAATGAGGTTACAAAACCAAAAAAGGTGCTTTAGTAAGTCAGTAAAAAGTAGGTAGGAGTATTTAAAACAAGAAAATGATAAGGGTGCCCATACTTATGCACCTGTCAAATTTTGTTTGAATGCAGATTGCACATTTTCTGTTAGTACAATAAACCTCATTTCAAGGCAGAAACATTACTGTGTCAAACAGTTATTACATATATCAAACTGAAATAGCTGTTGAAAAAACACCAATTTTTATAAAACATTAAGCTTAAGATTAATAGGGGTGCCCAAACTTTTTCATATAACTGTATATTCACACATAAATAAGGTTCATTCTGTCAAAGTCTTACCTGATGTTTAGACACAGACTGTAGCGTTAGCGTCTCTGCCCCTGCCAGGCAGATACGCCGTCCCCCTTACCGGCGCGGTCCTGCTCCGGCGTCTTCCGGCCTCCCTGCTTCCCCGGCACTGTGCCTAGGGCGCGCACGTGCTGCCTCCCTCTTAAAGGGGCCGCGCGCGCTGTCCTAAAAAGTCCCCGGCCAATGGCCGGAGGACTTTCTCTATAAAAGGCACCTCCTCCAATATGGAGGTGCCCGTGCAAGGTTGTTGCTCTGTGATACTTTCTTTGCTTCAGCCCTCAGGTCCTCTGCAAGTCAGTCCTGTCCGCCAGTCTGATCTTCAGTCCAGTCCGCCAGTCTGACTACTTTCCAGCCCGACAGTCTGCCTACAGTCCAGTCCGCCTTTCCGTCTATGGGCTCTGCCCGCCTGCTTACCTGGAAGCACCTGCCTGTTACGTGCCATGCCCGCTTGCCTGCCTTTACCTGCCGTGCCCGCCTGCCTGCTTACCTGGAAGCACCTGCCTGTCATCTGTTGTGCCGCCAGCTTGCCTACCCGGAGCACCTGTCTGGCTATCAGCCGAATCAGCCTGCCTGACTACCTGGACCATCCGTCAGCCTGCCTGCCATGCTCTTCCGCTGCACCGGTCAGTTCCTGCCTTCTGACCCATGGAAGTCACCTGCTCTCATACAAGGTCGGTCCCAGAGTGGCACCGAGTCCCTCTGCTCGGACCCTACCTGGTTCACGGAGTTGACTGAGCCGCCGTGCGACCTTGGTCAGGCCGAGTAGATACTTAATCACGCCCCTCTGGTCCCTCCTTGCACCGCAGCACAGAGATTCCACCACCCGGATGCGTAAGACAGACAATGTTCATAGTAACAAAATCTTGAGAACTGTTTACTCACATTGTCTGAAAGTTCACCTCTCAAATAGTCTTATGTTTATTATTTGTTATTGTAAAACATGGAGATTTGTTTAACCTTTGTCTGCATTTGACTTATGTTATCACTCAGAGCTTTTGAATTGTGTGCGTTTATTGCCCACCATTGTTTGATGAATGCCTTGTATATCTGATTCATCTTTTCCCAAATGCTGGCCACTGGAGGTTAAAGGTGAACTAGACTTACTAGTGTAGATTCACAATATATAAGGCCAGAGAAATATTACTAAGACAGAAGCTATAAGCTGTACCAGCACTGATGTGTAGTGTTAATACCTGCCCATCCAGTGTTGTGATATTTCCAGGAGTTCTCTGTCTTGGTGGCTGCTTCTCTGATATTCCACATGGATGATGTGAGTATATGTACTTAACCTTTGTATGTTAACATATACAAAAGTGTACACAATATCATAATATCATACTATTCCTTTAATTGTGTATTTTATCTTTTAAATCAAGTATTATAAATAAAATTGTGTTATGTTGCAAGTGGTTTCCTTCTTTAAAGCCTTATCTGAACCTTAGTGTTAAAAACTTGGCAAAACAGAGTGTAAACCCATCCTAAATAAAGGCTTGTGCAGATGACTGTATTTTCGTATCATACTTGGACTTATGTTATTTTATGAGGGCCGTGCACATGTACGATTTTTTTCCTTGGAATGTGCCTATCCGAAGAAAAAAAAATCAAAGAATGCACAATTCGAATCCAAGTGCAGTCTGATTTTCACAGACTGACAGAATGAAGATGATGGAGAAAATTTTTTTCCATCTTCTCCTCATCCTCGAAAATCAGATCACACTCTGATCACACTCTGATCATACTCTGATCAAACTCTGCTCAGATTGTAATTAGCATGAGCGGCTCGATTCTCTTGGAAGAGAGAAAATGCAGTGGTGTGACCCTAGACATAAGCTTAGTCATTGTATAAGGGAAATTAATGCATTAACTTCTCACAGAAAGATTATTTTTGTCACTTAGTTATATTCCCCATGGTCACTGTATGCTACGAAAAATCTTACTGTGAAAATCTCACATCTTCAAGCTGCTATATTTTATATCTGACCTATTACGCTTGATTCCTACATTCCTTTTTTTAAATAAAAGAACTTTAATAAAACTACAATAAATCTGAAATCTTAAGGAATAAGTCATCGGCTGATCCCCCCAAAATTAGTGTTTTCAGATATCTAATATCTCAAGTGTATAGCCAGCTTCTTAACACTTTAGTAGTAGCTAGATATTTCACTGAAAAGATACAATAAATTCAATATTTTCAATCAACAAACACTAATGGAAACTAAAAATAGAAGTCGCAGTTGTTTGGGAATGATTGCATTTTGTGGTTACAGTATATATCGGACATGGAAAATTTCTAAGAATTATTCAGTGGACTGCAGATCCCTGGTCACTCCACTGCTAATACATCAATAACCAATATTCCTGCAGTGTTAATACGTATACTATAGTGTTATTGATAGGGAAATGATGAGGATATATAATAGGAGGTGTCTGTGCAGTTTAATAAATGTTAGAGGCAAGAAGAGAATATCAAATATTTCCTATGCAGTACGTGAGCTGGAGCTGGAGCAACTCTATGGTTACTTATTAGAAGCTGATTAAATCGGAATGGTCCAGATGACAAGAAATAATTCACATCCTTATATCACTGTGCGTTTTCAGACTTGTGTAATGAAGTGTTAGTAGAAAACATCTGGAGCAAATCTATTTATTTAAAAAGGGCAAAAAGGATTTGTCGTTCTGACCTATTTCAAATAGAGTACCTAAATTGGGATTTTATTTCCATTTATTTAAGCTCCTGTTCTTTGTTGTTGTGAAACTCAGCGTTCATAGAGATGGATATGTTCGCTCGTTACTCAATTTACTTAATACATTTTATTTTATTGTTTTTCCAATGAAATTAGAAAGTAAGCCCTTTTCGATGTAGCAATTTAGCATTTTCTCGTTTCAGTTTTTCATATCTGCTTTTCAGCATCTTTTATTTTTCCAATGACATCGTCATAGGAGGTTTTTTTGACTGTACAACTTAAACTTAATTTACCACAAATTTTGGCTTATTTATCAAGGCTCCTTTGCCTGACGTCACAAAGCATAGAGGCTATCAATCAAGCAGGAGGAGGCGGCGCTGAGCAGGGAATAGAGCTGGAGTGACAGAGGCTTTAGATCTCCAAATAGCTCTTTAGCCTCGAGCCTCATTTGCATATCAATTCAAGCGCTGATTTCTCAGCAATGAAGAAACAGACTGGCCATGTAAATCTATTGCAGGACTTGTTTTTGAAAGCTACATGCACATATAAATTGTTGAAATTCTGATGACAAATTCCCTTTAAGAAATCTGTCTAAAAATTGTTGGTCACCTCCAGTCAACACCCACATTTTTAATTTTTGGTAAGCTTGGGGTAGAAATACCAAATTATATATTTTTTTGTCTTTTTGGGGGTTTAGTTTTAATCAAAAACTGGCATAAACTGCATGATAAACAGGTGTTACATGCATGCCGCTGGGTTCAGATATGGGCGAGGCAGGTTACATGAATTCTTTAGAATCCTGGGGGAACCGTTACTCAGGGCGACTATAGACCATGTGCTGCAGCTTCTCTCAGGCACACAGGGGTATTGACCCTCAGGCACAGACACCTAGATTGTTTCACTTGCTGACTAGACACACTTGACAAGAGTCCTCATAAATGGTAGAAGAGTAGCATTTAATAAGTAGCCGCACAGCCAGTGCAAGTTAAGTCTTATGAGCAACAGGCTCCAGTGACAAACAGTACAGTTTCCTTTGCAGCACAACAGTTCACAGTCTTCCCAGTAGTACAGGACAGCACAATTCTAATGCAAAGGCACATTAATGAACACAGCATTCTTTACAGCACAGTGAGGTGGGAGGGTTTGCTGAGGGAGATGATCCCTGTGACACAATTTCTTCCAGTCCTTATCTTTCTGCTTGACAATACTCTGCACTGTTAGTTCAGGAACTCTACCTGACCTGTGCTTAGCTTCGATCCTGACTTGAATCCTTTTCACTTGCAGGGGCACTTCTGTGAGATACAAAACACACACACCACCTTTCTCTTCAGCTCCAGCCAGACAGTAAACAACTTCCTCACAATCCCCCTGGGGCTCTGCTTAAACACTCCCTTTCTCCTGTGACTGTGTTAACCCCTCTAGTTGCTGGATGCTTCTGGAGCACAACATTTCCTGTCTCTTATGCTTGTGTTATTTCTAATAGTTGCTGAATGCTTTTAAAGCAACAGCACTACTTCTGCATGTCACACTCTGTAACAGCACTATTTCTGCATGTCACAAATGAACTATTATATTGAAAGATGGAAAAAAAAACTTTGTGGGTTGAGAGAGATAATAAATGTTTTGGTTTTTTGTTTAATTTTTTTGACATTCACTGTGCAGTAAAAATGACAAACTACCCTTGTTCTCAGTGTCAAAGCATTTATTTTCTAACTTTTTATATTTTTTGTTTTACCACTTTTCGTTTCCATTGGATCAGTATAAGAACTTATTTTCTGTGGGGCAAGCTGAAATTGTTATTTATAGCATTTAGAAGTACATATAACTTTTTTTATATATATTTTTTTATTCGATCTTACCATAACTTTGCTTTTAGAGATGAGCGGATCTTTTGAAATTTGAATTTGCCGACTTTGCTGTGCGTTCTCCACAAATTTGATTCGCAAATAAATTTGTGCGGATTTCAATACTGGAAAGCTTGTAATTGATCATAAAATACATGTGGGAGAGAGGAAAGAGAGAACTCTGCTGACGTTAAGAGCTTACACTTTATAGGCAAGAGAAAGAAGACTCCACTATCCATTAGAGCTTACTGTTAGAACTCTCCTGTTAGGTTTTTTCTAGTTTGCTGGTCACATGACCATTTTTGCCTATTTAATCCGGCTCCGCCCTTCTGGCCTTGCTGGACTTCATTGCATTTACTACTCTTGAGCTAGCTTGGTGCTCTGTTACCGTTCTCTGTCAGTTTTGCTAGGTCTTCGGACCTCTATGTTCTTTGTTGTGTGTTTGTCTTTGACTGCTACAATTTCTGCTAGGAGGTGTCCAACTTTATCCCAGTCCCTAGTTGTTGTAGGGATTCCTCCCTTGCATCTATAGGTCTTCGTACAGACTAGCCGAGGACTTTAGCGGGTCTGATCGCAGGATCAGGTTCCCCGTTACATCGTAGGGATCCAGTTTAGTTCGATTGTAGGGACAGATCTCCTGTCTTTCCTTAGTGCTTGTAGCAGATCATAACAGTAAGTCCAGCCTAAAAAAAAAAAATTTCTCTAAGGAAAGACCTCCAGTTTCCATGATGGTCTCGGTTCAAGATTTGGCTCAATGCTTGCAGGGACTCTCTCTGGAGGTGGCCGAGCTCCAACAACACGTGAGTAGCTGTTCTGGAGCACATTTGGTAGAGCCAAAGGTACGTCTGCCTGATCTATTTTTTGGTGAACAACAAGATTTTTTTTCTTTCAAAAATGCTTGTTTATTGTATTTTCGTTTAAGACCCGGATCCTCTGGTGATGAATCACAGCGCATAGGGTTCATAATGTCACTTTTGCGCAAGGATCCTCAGGGATGGGCTTTTTCTCTCCAACCTAGTGATCCGTGCTTTAGATCAGTGGATAGTTTTTTTTCTGCTTTGGGTTTGTTGTACGATGATCCTGATCGTGTCTCATCTGCTGAGTCTGAATTGAGACGTTTGAGGCAGGGATCAGGTAATGTGGAAAAGTATTGTTCTCACTTCCGTCGGTGGTCTGCCCAGGTGGGGTGGAACGATTCAGCTTTGAAAAGTTTGTTTCTGGCGGGGCTAGGTGAAAGGGTTAAAGATTTGCTGATTGCTTATCCCACACCCGGAAACTTGAAGGAGGCTATGCAATTAGCTATACGGGTGGACAGGAGACTGCGTGCAAGGGTTAATGAGAGCAAATCCTCTGCTATGTCAGCTCCGAGTCTTGAGAGGGTCTGTGCTGACAAAGGAGAGGCGATGGAGATTGGGGCGATGACACCCCGCTCTCAGGAAAAAGACCGCAGGCTTTCTGAAGGTTTGTGCTTCTATTGCGGAAATTCTGGTCATTTTATTAAGAACTGTGTGCTTCGTAGGAACAAAGAAAAAAAAATGGTCAGTTATGCCCGTATTGCCTGTTTAAATTCTAAGGGGGTATTCCTATCTGCTACTACCACTGCTCAGGAAGAATTAATTGAATTTCAGGTATTTGTGGATTGTGGTTCTACTCTGAATGTGATTGATGGGGGATTCTTGGAAAAACTTACATTAAAACCTAAACCTTTGTCATCCCCTATTGCTGTGGTTTCTGTCGATGGCTCTCCCTTGAAGAGTGTTACTCACAAGGTCTGTGAATTTCCCCTCACTATTAATGGTATTCATCAAGAGAATTTGGATTTGGTAGTATTGAATAATTTGCCTTCTCCAGTAATATTGGGGTTGCCCTGGTTAAAATTGCATAATCCTGTACTGGATTGGTCTACCAATGAAATTAAGTCCTGGAGCCCTAAGTGTTATGACAAGTGTTGTAACGGACGTATTGCTGCGGTGGAAAAAGAGGAATTACCTGTACCTATTCAGGATTTTTGGAGAGTTTTTTCTGAGGAGGAGTCACAAATTTTGCCTCCCCATAGAGACTATGATTGTACCATTGAATTTGTCCCTGGAGCGACTCTTCCTAAAAGTCGTTTATTTAATCTTACTATTCCTGAGAGAAAGGCTTTGGAGGAATACATACAGACAAGCTTGGCCGCCGGTCACATTAGGCCTTCCAAGTCTCCTGTGGCTGTTGGATTTTTTTTTGTTAAAAAAAAAGATGGCGGTTTACGTCCTTGTCTGGACTTTCGTGAGATTAATAAAATTACTGTACGCAATCCTTACCCACTGCCATTGATTCCTGATTTGTTTAACCAGTTAGTGGGGGCCAAGTGGTTCTCTAAAATTGATCTCCGGGGGGCATACAATTTGTTGCGCATGAAGGAGGGTGATGAATGGAAGACTGCTTTTAACACTCCTGTGGTTCATTTTGAGAATCTGGTTATGCCTTTTGGTCTTACCAATGCTCCAGCATTTTTTCAGAATCTTATTAATGACATCCTTAGACCTTTGATCGGCAAAAATGTGGTTGTGTATTTGGATGAGATTCTGATTTATTCGCCTGATCTGGAGTCTCATTGGCGGAGCGTACGTGAGGTATTACAGTTATTAATGGACAATTCGCTTTTTGCTAAGCTAGAGAAATGTGAGTTCGCTGTACAGAGAATTAGTTTTTTGGGTTACATTATCTCCAGTGAAGGTTTTGAGATGGACCCGGTTAAAGTTCAAGCTGTGCAGGAATGGCCTAGGCCTATTGGTTTGAAATCGATACAGAGGTTTTTGAGTTACGCCAATTATTACAGAAAATTCATAAAAAATTTTTCTATTATTGTCAAACCACTGACCGATCTCACCAGGAAAGGTGCTAATGCGGTTCAGTGGACTTCTGAGGCCATTGAAGCTTTTGTGTTTCTAAAGGAGAGGTTCACCTCTGCTCCCATCCTTATGCAGCCTGATGTGACTAAGCCGTTTTTGGTTGAGGTTGATGCTTCTTCTGTGGGGGTCGGTGCGGTGTTGTCTCAGGAAAGCAAGGATGGAGTACATCCCTGTGCCTTTTTTTCAAAAAAATTTTCTGAGACTGAACTTAATTACGATATTGGTAATCGGGAATTGCTGGCTATTAAACTCGCATTTGAACACTGGCGTCATCTCTTGGAAGGTGCTGAATTTCCCATTCAGGTTTTCACTGATCATAAAAATCTGATCTATCTTGATGCTGCCAAGCGCTTGAATGCCCGTCAGGCTAGGTGGGCACTTTTTTTCTCGCGGTTTAATTTTTCCGTTACTTACATCCCGGGTATCAAGAATGTTAAAGCGGATGCTTTGTCTCGCAGCTTTTCTCCTATGGTCAGTGCTGAGGAGGAAGAGGAGAGCATTTTACAAGAAGGTGTTGTGATTGCTGCTTTGGACTCCGTTTTGGAGGATGAGATTCTTAAAGCTCAGGAGAATGCCCCATCTAACACTCCCCATGGGAGGTTGTTTGTGCCTAGGACCTTTAGGAGAGATTTGTTTGTTGAGTGTCATGAGTCTCGGTTGGCAGGTCATCCAGGAATTTCTGAGACCAAGAGACTTGTGGGTCGCAGTTTTTGGTGGCCTGGATGGCAGAAGGAAGTCATTAAGTGGGTGCATCAATGTACTGTGTGTGCTAGATCTAAGTCTTCGCATGCTCCTGCTGCGGGGTTGCTTTGCCCTCTGGAGGTTCCTAGTGCACCTTGGACACATCTGGCTATGGACTTTATTACTGACCTTCCCCCCTCTGAAGGTTTCACGGTCATCTGGGTGGTCGTGGACCGTTTTAGCAAGATGTGTCACTTGGTTCCCTTCATCAAACTGCCCTGCGCTAAGACACTCGCTAAGGCCTTTGTCAAGGAAATTGTCAGACTACATGGCGTTCCTACTGACATTGTTTCTGATAGGGGACCTCAGTTCATGGCTCGTTTTTGGCGTGCCTTTTGTGACAGGTTGGGAGTTCATTTGTCGTTTTCATCCGGATATCATCCTGAGTCTAATGGCCAGACAGAAAGAAAGAACCAGGATGTTGAGCAGTTCTTGCGTTGCTTTGTGGCAGACAATCAAGAGGGGTGGTCTGAGTTTCTGCCACTTGCTGAATTTGCTCTTAACAACCATACATCCTCTTCTGCTGGGTGTTCGCCTTTTTTTTGTTGTACTGGGAGACATCCGTCTTTTGGGTCATTCTCCAAATTGGTATCGGCTGTGCCGGAGGAGGAGAGTTTTTGCGGTGATTTGGAGAGAGTTTGGACGGATGTGCGTGATAATCTTCAGGAGGCTAACAAAAAATCTAAGAGGTACTTTGATAGGAAACGGCAAGAGGTTTCGTTTGCTATTGGTGACATGGTTTGGTTGTCCTCTAAGAATCTGCGATTGAGGATTCTTTCGAAAAAATTGGGTCCCAAGTTTGTAGGGCCCTTTAAGGTGCTTCAGATAGTTAACCAATCTGCTGTTAGGTTGGAGGTTCCTACCTCCTGGAAGATTAATCCGGTGTTTCATGTTTCTCTGTTGAAAAAAGCTGATGTGTCGGTTGGTGACACCTCTGCCACTGTTCCTCCAGTGGTGGAGGACGGGGAATATGAAATTTCCCGCATCCTAAATTCTAGACGGTATAGAGGGAGTTTGCAGTATCTCGTCGCTTGGAAGGGTTTCGGACCCGAGGATAATTCATGGGTGAGGGCGGATGATGTTTCTGCTTCCAGACTTGTCAGAGCATTTCACAGGAGGTTTCCTGATAAGCCCGGTCCTAGGGGATCCGGAGGATCCTCTTAGAAGAGGGGGTACTGTTAGAACTCTCCTGTTAGGTTTTTTCTAGTTTGCTGGTCACATGACCATTTTTGCCTATTTAATCCGGCTCCGCCCTTCTGGCCTTGCTGGACTTCATTGTATTTACTACACTTGAGCTAGCTTGGTGCTCTGTTACCGTTCTCTGCTAGTTTTGCTAGGTCTTCGGACCTCTATGTTCTTTGTTGTGTGTTTGTCTTTGACTGCTACAATTTCTGCTAGGAGGTGTCCAACTTTATCCCAGTCCCTAGTTGTTGTAGGGATTCCTCCCTTGCATCTATAGGTCTTCGTACAGACTAGCCGAGGACTTTAGCGGGTCTGATCGCAGGATCAGGTTCCCCGTTACATCGTAGGGATCCAGTTTAGTTCGATTGTAGGGACAGATCTCCTGTCTTTCCTTAGTGCTTGTAGCAGATCATAACACTTACACTCTACAAGAGAGAGGAACCTGCTGACCATGATAGCTGACATTCTACAAGAGAGAGAAGAACCACTGACCATAAGCGCTAACGCTTTACAGGCGAGAGGGAGAGGACCCTGCTGACCATAAGACCATACTCTTTACAGGTAAGAGAGAGAAGACACCACTGACCATTAAAGCTAACACACTACAGAAGAAGGAGAGAGAGGACTCGCTGACCATAAGAGCTTGCACTCTACAGAAGAGAGAGACTTACCCAGCGACTCTGTTGATGGAAAATTACTCTACTCCACTGGGAACTGCTGATCTGTGATGACCCAGGTACTGACCACCACTGCACAAGGAAGGTATGATTATCCACGAGATGTCAAAGTTGCGGGGCATTATGGTGAGGCATGCGCAGCCACGCAAAAAGACATTAGCCTGCTCTCTGATGATTCAGCAGTGTTGGAAATGGTGCTGGGCAAGTTTTTTTTGCGAAAAGAATAGAATCTCAAAGTGTTCAAATTTGCGTGAAAATGCAAATTTAAGTAAATTTGACTCAAACTTGATTCTCTGCAATTTGATCTGCTCATGTCTATTTGCTTTGTGCTTTTTCTCCGAATTATTTATGAATTTTTTGGCAAATTGGTTTTACCATTCATCTTGTCAAAGGTGTATGTCTTTACACAGTCTGGAGAAGTTCTCACTGATTAGATAGGTTGATTTACACTTTGCTTTAATATACAGCGTCTCCAATCAATGTGTGCCAAAGCTGTATGTTTCACCATGCATTGCTACTGTTTTGTGATGAGGTTTGTGGTTTCATGGCCGGGCGATTTTCTGTTTTTGCGCCTCAGTTTTTTACTTTTCTATTTCCAAGAGTAATAACTTGTTCATTTATCTGACATCATAGCCATTTGAGGGCTTTTTGTGGAAACAAAGTGTAGGTTTTAAAGACACCATTCATTTTACCATAAAATGTACTGGAAAATGAGTAAAAAAATTGAAGTGCAGTGAAATGGTGAAAAAAAAATAGACTAGCATTTCTGGAGTTTTTTTTACAGTATTAATTGTGTAATAAAAATGACCTGGCAATATGATTCTCCATGTCGTTACAATTAGGGTGCAGTCAGATGGCCATATTACTCGCACGAGGATAGCATCGCAAACCTCGGACTGGCCGTCAGCTCTCCTGACCTGAGAGTGACAGCTGCATAGGAATACAGGTCAGGAGAGGTGCTTGCCAGTCCGAGGATTGCGATGTGATCCTTGCGCAAGTACTACGCCAATCTGACTGCACCCTCAGAGAGATACCAAATATGCATAGTTTTTTGTTTTTATTTCAGTGGTGTCAAAACATTTTGATTCTTGTAAAAGAAAAAAAATGTTTTGTGTTGCCAATTTCTGAGATTCATAATTTGACATGCATGATATTTTTACTGATACATTTTTTGGATAGATATATTTTGATTACTTTTCATTGCAATATTTTTAGAAATGTGTGATAATCAAAAAAGGCAATTCTAGCATTTCAATTTTTTTCTCGTTACTTCATTTACTGTTCAGGTTAATTAATTTCATATATTAATAATTTGGATATTTATGGAAGTGGTGGTATCAAATATGCTTTTTCTTTTATTTCTTAATTATTAATGTGGGAAAAAGGAGAAGATTAACATTTTTGTATTTTTTCATTTATTTCATAATTTTAAAAACTTCTTTTTCATTTTGTACTTTATTTTTTAATCCCTTTAAAAGACTTGAACCTGCAAACATTTGATCGCTTGTTCTATGTACTGCAATTGTGGCGCCCCTGCAGGTTCAGTCGCCACAGAGATACTACATCTCACCCAAAGGGGTGGTACCCCACTCTCAGGTAAGAAGTGAGTACTACACGGGACCCACACACCTACATCCAACACTACACCACTCCAGACCAGCAGTCGGGGCAAGATGCATGTGTACAATGCTGAGCCCTGTCCCTGTTTGGAAGGGGGGGAACCAAGAGAGGGGGAACCATGTAGTGGGTGTGGGTGGAGGAAGTAGCTGAAGGGAGCACCATCAGTAAGAGTATTAGAAGAGGGGGAACCATCTAGAAGTAGGTCAGTACCGAGGAGAAACAGTGGGGAGTGGGAGCTCAGAAGGAGCTCCGCTCAGGAGAGAGGAGAGTGGGCCTAGTCGGAGAGGCCCAGGAAAGAGAGAGAGAGAGAGGACAGGAGCAGAGGGAAGGCTCCAGAGACAGAGGGGATCCTAGGGGCACGGGGAGTGCACGAAGCCACCCGTGCGCCCGAATCTACACGGACGTGAAGGGATCAGGCCGCAGAGGGTACCGGCCCCTAAACTAGTGGAGAAAAATCAGGCTCAGCTAGATAACCAAAGGCTACTGTACTTGCAAGGTGCAGCTGCCAACCACCAGCTGTCGAAAAGGTGGCCATAGAGGGTACAGGGGACTGCACGTCGCCCGACAAGATCCGAATCTACCGGCTTGGGACACTGATTGTGAGGTGCAGGCAGGAGGGTGAGCGCCAGCGCAGGAAAGACAACCGAGAAAGGAACATAGAACGGGGTCCCGTTTAAGTACTCCTGAAATACTTGAGAGCTGCTGGACCCCTTCCTTGGTGAACGCAGGACGACGTGGGCTGTTATAATCTGGAAAGTGTAACCTGAGGAACTTAACAACTGTGAGTAAAACTTTAAGACTGCCCCCCACTGTGTCCTTGAATAATTGCTATGCCATCACCAGCCTTGCACTACACAGCACCAACAACATCTACCTCACAGCATCACTATATCCTGCCCTGGAGCTAAGCTCTACCTGTGGAGAGCTGAACCAACTCTGCTGCGTCACCATCAGCTCCAGTGGATCTGCACCGCAGCGGTGGCACCATATAGCCGCATACCACAGGTGGCGTCACGAACATTATCTCTAAAAACTTTATTCCCCTTTTACTTATCCCCTTTAATTGACCGCCCTGGGTCACGGACCGGGTCACTACCACCATGACATCCCCCAGCACCGACCGGCCCAGCTGCCGAGTACCCCACAGCCCAGGGGCGTGTCACAATACTGTCATATTGGAGTATATAGACAAAATACAATAATATTCTATAAAGCCCCGCTAAAGATGACAGCCAAGAGGGCCTTCAGCAGACCTCTGGCTGCCATAACAACTTGTCCAACAGCCAATGCACACAGCAGCAATTGCGTTAGTTAAATGCCACTGTCAGTAATTGACAGTGGTATTTAAATGGTTAAACAGCAGCAATTGTAAATAGCTCTTGTCACTGCTGTTACAGCAAGATGCCGGCTGTGTATACAAATTACATCTCCCAGACATGGTGCAGACTGGCAGATTCAGTTTCTGTATGTCATATGTTGGGAAGTGGTCAAGCATGGTAACTAACTGTGTTTCACCTGTAAAGACCACATGGCCATATCAATATGTATTATTGACTACTTAAAGGGGTTGTCCTGGACTTTAACATTGATGGCCTAACCTTAGGATAAGTCATCAATGTCTGATTGGTGGGGTGCGACACCCGGCACCCCATCGATCAGCTGTTCCTGGTGTCAGCGGAGGTTGGAATTGCTGTTACAGAACTGTACAGCTCCGTTGACGGTATAGTGGCCACAGTACTGCACTTCCACCTCAAATCAATAGGGGCTGGATGTGCAGCACCTGGCCGTGGCCACTATTCCGTCGTTGGAGCTGTACTGTGCAGCTAGATAACTGAGCAGTTCTGGCTGGTGCCAACATTGGGAACAGCTGATTGGCTGGGGTGTCTGATTTCGCACCCCCACCAATCAGAAATTGATGTTGAAGTCTCGGACAACACCTTCAGGGGGCCCAGAGTCCTCTTTGAGACTTGTGATCATATTGGCCTATAGTACTTTAGTAAAGTAACCAGGTATTGGTAGTTATGATCTTTTTCCCTGTGATATTTTTATGATTTTGATGTCCTTTTCATTGAATTGCTTTTAATTTTAGAGTAGAGACTTGCAATACAAGGTTCCTTGACGTGGGTTGCAAGCTTATGTATTGTGCCTAAAATGTCAACTAATTTGTCACAAATATTTTCATCTTTGCAAGATGCAATCAGGCCCTGTAATGTTGGTGGGAGGAAATAGTGTGTTTTTCCCTGTGGGGCCCCCAGTGGTTGATACCTTTTAATGGCTAACTGAAAAGATGGTAAACATAGCAAGCTTTCGAGACAACTCAGGTCTCTTCTTCAGGCTATTTTTTATATTTGTCCCTGTGGGGTGCACTTATATAATGCTGTGCAGCCCATTCGATCTAATAGTATGGGTGTGACCAATAGAATGTCGGCCGGCATGGTGCACTATACATATCTGTGTCACTGGTGCACTATTTACACCTTATCCGAGTGTATTTATAATACTAAGCAACCAACCCCCCATGGATGATAGGTGTGTCAGTGGGTGTTCATCAGTATTTTGCACCTGTCCTGCCCCCGCCTTTATCATGGGGTCTGCTACATCCTTCAGTGGATTAGTATTTCGACCAGGTATTGGTTAGTGTGGCCTTTGTTTTCTGGTAAATGTTTTGATCGTGACACCAGTCCTATAGGAAAGAGCCATAAGGACTCCTTATTTTGCCACATAGTTCCAGATATTGCAATTTAAATGAACCAATTACAATTGGAAGCATAAAATATTAGTAATAAATCTAGATTGGCATAATTTCCATCCTCCACCTTATAATTAGTGGAACTGGTAACATGAGATCTACCACCCCTTCCTTATGAATGAATCTACCAAGTGTACATCATTATTGGCCGCTTTAGGTCACATGGACTCTAAAATAAGAGAAATATGCAGAAAACATTTTACTATGTCTGTGGTTTAATGGTCTAAAGATGAATAAAAAAAAACTCTATTCAAATTATTCTACTAATCAATCTTTGTAACAGTAAGTTTTGGATTGCTGGTCAGATTTCATTTCTGATAGTTTTTTGTATAAACTCCTTGACTTCAAAGATGTGCTGACAGACGTTACTGCGTGAAAATAGCATTTTTTTTAGCGATTTTATTTTTTATTAGAAACTTTTATATGTAAGGAAGGCTTGCGAAAACACTAAGTATACCCCAGGGAAGCCCAGATTGAGGTGAAACCTAGGTTGAGCAAGGAGCAGAGGCCCTCAAGGTTGTTTTATATATGAAAAGTGCTGATTGATTTTACTTTTGGGTGTGTGGAATAAAGATTTCTTTATCCTTTAAGTAGTAGTAAATGGTTCCACTATGTTCCTTGCATACCTCCAGGTTTTGGACATACCAAGAAAAATATTGGTAAAGTGGTTTACGGAAGAAAATAAGGATAGCTACATACTGTACGTGTGCATTGTCCATATTGGAGATCTCCATTTTCCCTGAAGGTGAAGAATGAACCTTCAGAAAAGACTGTTGTGTCCAATAGAGTTATGGGCATTTTATGACTTTACTATTGTGAATAATTTTTGGATTTTCTTGTGTTACTGGGGGATGTCCCGCTGTATTTTAGACTACAAGAACTACCAGTTTACACAGATTATTGAAGCCAAAATTGTGTGCATTTAATGGCCAATTAAAATCATCCTAAATCCATATAGCTCAGCCATATCAGCTCGTCTCTATTCTATTACAAAAAGGGCTATGGTGCCTGTGTGCAAGGCATCGTTCTTAAAACTTTAAAAAATCATTTTAATATGTTATTTTAATTGTTTATTATTCAGCTTTGTTTTAAAGTTACTATTGTCAGACAACGTTATCTAATTAAGCTACTGTACTGGATTATTTTGTTTTAAATGCATAAACTAGATTTCCTCCTTTCCCATGTTCCTTTCTTTTATGTATCATTGTAGTAAATAGTAGTTATGTTTATGTTTTGTTCACTTTGAAAAATTCAATAATATTAATAAAAAAAAAACCTTTAAAAAATCCAGTAACATATTAAAGTATAGCATCCAAGTACACGTATAGTCAGTACATGGTAGTGAAGAGAGGACTATTTTTAACACTCCACTGATTGTTCCGTCCTCTGATAATATTAACATAAGGAGAAATTATGAAAAAAATAATTGAAATATTCATGATATTTATACCTCAATCGCTTTACCCTAAGGCTGCACATTTCATAGGGTGATATCCTTCATTGTGGCTCATAGACCGATGCAATGAATATGAATATCAACCGGCAAAAAGAAATGACCGTGATGACGCCATCTACGTGTTCAGAAGGTCACAATGTACACAAGATCCTGAAAACATTACGCTGATTTCAGTCTTCACGTTGCGATCGAGATTAATGTGCACTTATAAATGATGTGCTACAAGCAGTGGTGTGAATATAATGAGTCAACGTGATGCAGCTGTCTCAGGTAAAAATACTTCAGGGCAATGATTTTCCGTGACGTAAAAGAGGCAACTAGTGGTAGTACCTTCAGAGTCATCTGATATTGCTTCAAGGAATTCACTTATAGATTTTCCACCACTTTATGGAATAGTAAAAAAATATTTAAAGGGTTATTTCCAAATAAAGATATTCCTCATCAATAGAATAAGTATTAACTTCCTGATCACTGTGTGTTCAACCACTGGGAATGCCAGACATCCCGAGATCTGGGCTTTGGTCATTCAGCGCCAAAATAAAAGCAAGCTGCTTAACTTGCTAACTGCCAGGTTTCTGACCTCTTGGACTCCAAACGATCCTAAGAATGAGGCTCGGCAGCCCTGTCTCGAATGGAGCAGACGTGTGCAATCTTGATCCCTGATCCATTCAGGGGCGGACATACCATAGGTGCAACTTGGGCAGTCGCACAGGAGCCCAAGAGGTAAGGGGCCCACTTTTACCTTCAGAGCAGGTGGAATTGTGCATTATGATGACATATTAGATTGCAAAGGTCCATCGTATACTGTTGTTGTACAGTGACCCCCTCCTTTGTCTATGTCCGCCCCTGGTTCCATCCATTGTCTATGGGACTGGCACAAATAGTCAAACACAGTACTTGACTCCCTCAGGTAATCCCATAGACAATGCATGTAGCATTGCACACCTCCGCTATATTCAAAACAGGGCTGCAGCCTCAGTTTTGGGAATGCTTATGATTCCATCGGTCAGATCCCCAGCATTCAACAATTTATACAGCAAGGGGTAACTCGTTTTTTTTAATAACCCTTTACGGCTGGATTCACACACATTTTGATTTGTCATTTTTCATGATGCTTTAGCTAAATGTTATTTGAGGGTGTATGACAAATCCACATACACAGAGCATTGATTTTTTGGGATCGGTCGTGTTTTTTTTTTCTAAACATACCATGCTTTAGATATGGCATTTTTTCTGGCATTTTATACAATAGACTATATCTACATTTGCAGCCAAATTGTATTTGTTGGCTTAATGCACCTTAAAGGGAATGTATCACTTATATAATGTTTAAATAATTATAACCAGATGATGAAGCTTTTTTTTCTTTTGTTTTTATTTTCCAATTGTAGGTTTTTTAATTTTATTTTCTTTACATGATTATAGAGGCACCAATCTTGCCTGAGCATCTGCAACAGCATTTAGAGATGTAATTTATAGCAGATCCATGGACCATAGGCAGCAATGAACAGGATCTGACCCATTTAATTGTATTTTAGAGTTTTCTAAGAATGCTCTGTGAACTGTGGAGAAGTCGTTGTGTAGGGAGGGGGATGGAGAGGTGGTGTGATAGCAATATGCAAAAAAATTTAGGAAATGTGTTTACAATAGAAACTTGATTTAGACAAAGGGTAATTCTCAAATTCCCTTTAATTTAATCAAAACTTTGCAAATAGACAATTAATAATAATGTCCTACTATTATTGTAGTCAGACGGCTGTATAAATCGGACTGAGATCGGAAAGCAGTGCATGGACTGGCCGGCGGCTATCCCGAGCCAAGCGTGACAGCTACATGTATTTCTATGTAGTTGTCATGCTCAGTTCGGAAGAGTTGCCGGCCAGTCCGTTCACTACGGTCCGATCTTGGTCCGATGTATACGGCCATCTGACTGCGCCCTTATGCATATGTGTCATAATTATAAAGGCATGTGTAATTGGGTCAATTATGCTAATCACACTCTGATCACAGTTTGTTCAGAGTGTGATCCGATTTTCTCGGATGAGAAGATGGAAATAAAAAATTTATATATCTTGTCCATTCTGACAGTTTGTAAATATTGGACTGCACTCCGATGTCATCCGAGTGCAGTCCGATGTTTCCCACGCACTCATAGACTGGCATGGCTGAGTGTGAACCGAATATCTGATGCAAATCGAGCTTGCAGCGATTTTTTTCCTCTGACAATTTCTGTGCACAGTCTCATAGAATATCATTGGTCTGAATGCTATCAAATGTTTTGACAGATCGCAATGAGACTGAAAATATGGTCATTTGCATCTGCCCTAAAAGACTGTGATTTTTCTGTAGGCTGACCCGACATAGTTTGATGCACTAGTCAGACTATATTAAATCTGGCCTTCTACTAACATGCATATGGTAGGTCAGCAAGAAATAGGGACAGATGAGAGTATGATTTCAGGATCAGATTGCTTGTACTCTGTTACCATGGAGACATACAAGTTTGGATAAAAACTGAAGACACAAAATGGTAGGGCATCTTTAACCAAGACTGTTAGGAAAGTTTCCTTTACTTTTCAATTACACACATAGAAGCAAAACAAAAGAAATTGTTGCTAAAATGTAAACATGTCATATTATTAAAACAAATATTCAGCCATTTCTTAGTTGTGTCTGTTCTTGGGAATGTTGGGTATGAAGCAGAATTACTAATTATTTACTTCCCACAGGGGTTAAAACACTTTAAAGGGAATCTGTCACCAGGATTTTGTTATATAATCTGAAAGCACTATAATGTAGAGACAGAGACCATGATTCTAGCGATTTGTCACTTACGGAGCTGCTTGCTATTATTTTGATAAAATCACTTTTATTTGCTGCTGATTTAACACTTCTCTAAATACTGAGCTGTGTATAACCCCGCCCTCACCACTGATTGGTAGCGTTCTGCCTATGCACAGAGTACACAGAAAGCAACCAATATTAATATGAAGGATTATCTGGCAGCAGGTTTACTAGTCCTCCAGTGATAATCTCCTGCTGATAAAACAGTGATTATATCAAAACTACAATAAGCAGCCCAGTAAGTAACACATCACTGGAATCAGGATCTCCGTCTCTACATTATGCTGCTCTCAGATTATGTGGCAAAAACTTGGAGATAGATTCCCTTTAAGGCCCTCATACACAGAGTAATATTAGCTGAACCTGCCATTTTCATAAGGACAGGCCGACAATATAACGTATAAGGAACCAACCAATTCTTAATCGACAAATGATACCTAACATTTATTTAGTGACATATTGCCTGATGACATACAGGGAAAAAACTCTTGCAATAGGAACATTGTGTACAGACATTTCCTTCATATACTTATTGAATACTTCTAGAAATTGAAATGCAGACTAGAATAGAATGTGGTAATAGCCATTAGGTTTATTGATAAAACCTTGTGACTCTCAGTGCACATATTAATATGTCTGAGGACCTGCGTTCAATAACATCACCTGTAAATATCTGTCCTTGTGTTGTCCTCTCCTCTACTTGTGAATTGATAATAATTCTATCCTGCGGCTTTGTTTCAGCTGCTTCTTTTTCTGTCTGCATTTTTGATGGAACAACAAATATGGCCACCATCACAGCACTTATAAGCACTGGCATCCAGCTTTCCCAGATCCCTGAATGGTCACCTTGGCCTAGTTTTGCAAATGTAAAGGGCTGGTATTGTCTATTTAAGGCTTCTACAATGCTTTTTATATGTTTTCCCTCTCTGTCTGTCTTTTCCTACATTGTATTGTATACTGCTGTATGGGTAATCCTACTACAATGTTTATGGTGGCCACTAAAAGGCTCTGTAGCACTACAGCTATGCATAGAAAATGGTGCAGGAATCTGTGTGGCTGAGGCCACATGGAGGGTCTAAACAGTCTGCACTGCTTTGGCAAAAAACTGTAGGTCTAAGGGAGCCATCTCAAGAAGGCCAGGGGAACATACTAAGAGAAGCAAGAAGAGTCTGCAGTAGGGATGAGCGGACCTGTGGAAGTTCGGTTGTGGTTCCCGACCCGAACTTTATTCCAAAGTTTGCTTTGGGTACCAGAACTGTACCCGAACTTAAAACATAACCCGAACACCATTGAAAAAAATGGGGATCCGAAATTTTGAGTTGGAAATTTGCTCTCTGTCTCCTCCTGGACTTCCCCCAGAATAGACATCCGGGAGAAGACCATGTTCGGCGTTTAGCACCAGATACTAACTGTCCGGTATGAAACCCGAACTTTTAAGTTCGGGTTCGCTCATCTCTAGTCTACAGCAGTGAATGACAGACTAGTGACTAACTGAAGGACTAAGGTGGGAGTTTAGACCTTAGATTGAAGCAAAACAACGTACCAAAGTGTTTTTTTTTTGGGTGTTGCTGGACACTTTAGGGTGATTGAAGGCAATCCTGGCAGTACGCGTAAATGTCTTGTACTTTGCATTGAAAACCTTAATTAGGTATGCAGTGGAATCCAATGGAACAAGCAACATTTTTTCATATTTAGCTAAGGAAGCTTCCTAAGGGATGGAATAGAAAACAAACTCCATATTAAATCACTAAATAGTGCCACATTTGCATATTGATTGCATTTAGCTGAACAACTCCACCACATAATACCACAAAAAGGAGAAAAAGGAGTCATAGCTCAATAAAAATGAACAAACTTTTATTTCATTAGATTAAAACACAATTATTGAGGTTCTCAGACTTATTATTGGGGAAACAGTGACGACAGGGGCTGAACAATGCTATCTCTCAGTACATCGTTTGTGAACTCCTATATTTGATTTATAATTTCATAACAAAATGTATGATACATGATTCATAACACATATATATGAATGAAGTGGTTAAAAACAAACTATTATATATCAATCAACTTGTCTCATAAATTAGTATATTGTTTTTTTTTACTCCATATAATGCCCTTATATATTTTTTGCATGTAGATTAAGAGCATTTGCAAATCATATCAACTGTATATTTACACCCATACATAAAATTTCTTAGTGACTGATATTATGACTTTACAATAGATGTTTCAGTTATACAGAGAATCACATGATACTGAGTAGTTGCTCATAGTAACATCCACAACTACATAAAAAGTACAAGCCTGTATATATACATACAGAGTTATACTGTTTATAATAGTACCCACAAACACGCATTTGATATAGAGTTGCACTTATACATCTGAAGTAATGATAAGTATATCAGAGGAGGTCATTACCCATAGCAAAGTCCACTACCACACTGTCTCTCTTGTCCCTGAGGAAGTTAGTGATGCAAAACGTGCGTCGGGGTAGTGAGACAGCGTGGTAGTGGACTTTGCTATCGGTCCATACTGATCTGATATACTTAGCCTTACACGTCTGAATTAATGGTATGTTCACACTAGTCATTTTTTTTTCTGCAGCAAAACCTGATCTCTTGGCAGGAAAGAAGCTTGGTCAAAAACGCAGGTTTTGCTGCATTTTTTCTGCGTTTTTCAGGATCCCAAAGTTCAGCTTTGCTTCCACCACAGAACCATGAACACAGGTCACCAATGCAAGACATATATGAAACCATATTAACCAGAATTACATATGAGACAGTGGGGGGAGGTGAATTGTTCAGGAATAATTTTTCTAAAACATTGGCAATGCATTGAGTTTGAAGGACACTATTTCTTTTCAATAGTCTGCCATTGAGTTGCTCAGAGATTTTTAAATTTCACACCTCCGTGGGCCACAGGTATTGTTCAATCTGATGCCTAGCTCAGCCAATGTTTACACTGTACACATGACTAATTTAATTAAACTGTACTAATCCCAACTGCCATCTCAGATGACAAAGACAAGATGGTAAAATAGCAAAAATAAATGAGTTTGACATACTGCTGTACTTCTTTTTTTCTCTAAAAACTCAGCAAAACCTGATAGCTATGTTCATGTTTTTTCAGTGTTTTTTCACCACCCATTACTTTCAATGGGTGAAAAATGCAGAAAAAACACTGAAAGAAGTGACATGCTCTATTGTGCAATAAAACATGCAAAGCACAAAATACTGATGAAACAAAAAACAAAGTGTATGCTTGAGATTTATGGAATCTCATAGACTTTTCTGGTACTATAAACGCAGCTGAAAATGTTCATAAAAAAACGCTGAAAAAAACGCCTAGTGTGAATGACTCACCCCCTGGGCCATGTTGCAGTGCGGCGCACGTGTGCGCGGGGGAATACCCGGAGCCGGATCCGATGGGGGTTGTAGTCTCCGAGTGGCGGGGACCCGGTCCGTGCCCAGGGTGGTCAAACCAAGTGGCGGTTATTGGTATGATGGTATTAGTGTCCGACTACGCCACCCGTTGAATGCGGTTATGAAACCGCCGCTGCAGGGCAGACCGCTGAGGCCGGTGGTATAGGTGTGCAGCAATGTTGATATAACCCCCAACGGGAGGGGTATAGCCTCAGGGCAGCTGGTGAAGCAGGGAATGATGATAGTGGTAGTGGTGGTGTGACAAGGAATCGCAGAGACTTGTAGTGCAGGTTTAAAGCTTTACTCACAGTTGGTGTTCAGATCACTTCGGCCAAGAGTGACCACCCGAGCCGTGCTGCGTCCACCAGGTGCGGGACTCGGCCAACTCCCAGGCAGTTCCAGAGCGTGGTCCTGAGCTCCCCTCTCCTCCTTCCTACTGGCCGTCCCCACCAGGGATCCACCTTTGTCCGGCTCCCTCGGGCCTTCTGGTGGTGAAACCTTTCCCGGCTTCCCTGACCCTATATGTGGTTTGCCTTCCTGGTGGATGTGGCGAGGGGTCGCGCCAAAACTTGACCACGACCTCCGGTTCCTGGCTAAGGATAATTGGCCTCCACCAGTTCGGGATCCGGTACCCTGTTCTGCCAACCCTTCACCCGTTAACTCGTGGGATCTCAGGGTTCCCTCTCCTCTTGCGTCTCTGGGCCTTTCTTGGTGTTCCTGTTTCTCCTTCTTCTTCTTTCTCTCTCTCTCTCTCTCTCTCAGGCCTCCTCTCCAGGCCTGGCTCTGGAGCTGGGCCCAGACTGAGCCACCGCTCCCTGTCAGCCCTCTCTGGCTGAGCTCCTCTCTAGACTGAACACTGATCCAAGATGGTGCCCCCCTTATATACTCCCTTCTGACACCCGAGCCCAGGTGACTAGCACCCAATGGGCTCCTACCTATGCCCAGAGTCCCTCCCCTCTCTGCTCCTACACCACTGGGATGTCCCCCCCCCCCACTCCAGCCGGGGACAGAAGCTGTCGTACCTGCACATCTATCTGGTGGGAGTACCGTTGGTCTGTCCCCCGGAAATGGGGTGAGTGTAGTGCATGCAGCTAACTGAGCTCAGTTCCACACTCCATCCTTACCCGGGAGTGGAATACCACACCTCTGGATCGAGGTGCAATACCCCTGTAGCAGCCGAGTCCTCGGGGTGCTACATTCCCCCCTGGTAAATCACAGCACGTCCTCGGGCTGGAAAAGAGTAAAAGCAAATTAAAACATACAAAAATTTTAAAGTGTACACTCGCATGTAAGACATATTAACTTTCAATCATCCCTTTATGGGAGGTACTCTGTTCTTCTTATCGTTACAGGTATAAAACATTACGGAAACATTATCAGACTTTCTGCACACACTTATAAAATACCATTAACTCTTTTAGCATCATATAAAACTTTTTCATATAAAACATTCTTGACCAACACGTTCTTGATCTCTGGCCACCGTGCAACTTGCGACCAGGTAAAGTGCAACAGTCACTAATTTCGTGATAGAAAAAAAAACAGTTCTTATAAAACCAGTAGGGGGCGCTTTAAGAAGCGCAACTATTTACAGGGTGTGGCCGCTCTCAGTCCTCGGCCAGTGGGGATAAGGGAGTGGCTGCTCACAGTCCTCAGCCTGATTAGGGATAGGGGCACACAGGAAACAGTTCCACGCTAGTCCCAACGGGGACCACACTCCAATTAGCAGCATGACAGGTACCCTGACGGGTAACTATGTACAGTTTCAGTTACCGTTCATTAGTAACGACGTCCTCCTGCTCCTTCCTGAGGGTAGTCTTCAGACCCGTCCGGGTCCTCTTGGTCTTCCTCATACTGCAACTCCTCCTCAGTCAGCCGGTGTACGTGAAGGGCGTACGGTCCTTTAGCACACTGATGCCGGGTGAAGGCGACCACATCACCCGGGTAGAGGTCACGTCCGCGGTGTCCCTCCGGCAGGTGGCTCTCGACATCCCTGCGGGTGACAAAGACGTCGCCGGGGGTTCGGTGATCCCGGATAAAGCCCCAGCCGTTCTCCAGTTGAAACTTTATTACGGTCCCGGTGGCGCGGGTACCGTGGGCCGTACGGGGGTTTCGTCGGGCCCGGCGTTTCTGCTCCGCGCTTTGGGCCTGCAGCTGTTCCTCGCGGATCCGCCTCTCTCGCCGTTCTCTCCCAAAGACCTCCAGCTGTTGACGGCAGCACTCCTCACGCCGGGCTGCGTCTGCCCGGGTCTCCTTGGTGAACCCCATGAGGTCCTCACCGGTCGGATCCCATGCAAATTGGGCGTCCTCCAACGGGAGTGGAACAATTTTGGCGGGCACCGGAGCCGGGATCAGGGGCTCGCACAGGGGCCGTTCCCTCCGGAGTCGGGGGTTGATGTACTCCGGTGGCCACACGAAGGGCAGCCCGTCCGGGCTGGTATGCTGCACGAAGAGATCTGCGCCCAGGGGTGGCACTGTGGAGGTCAAGGGCGCTGTGGGGGCAGCGGCGCCCGGATGCACCAGGCCTTGCGACCAGGCCGGCGGCACAGTGGAGGTAGAGGGCGCTGTGGAGCCCGCGGCGCCCGGGGGTACTCGGCCCTGCGACCAGGCCGGGGGAATCCTATTTGGGTCGAATGACGGCACCGTTGAGGAAGAGGGCGCTGGAGGTGGCTGTGGCAGTGAAGCTCTCTTCTGTATCCGATATCCTCCTCCCCCCTAGTGGACCGTGGCTTACCTTGCGATGATCCTCTTCCGTAGGCCGCGGCTCCACAGTGGATCGTCAGGGTTGAGGACCTTCCGTCGCGCTCCTGTGACGTCGGCGTCTGCTGGGCTCCTTCCAGGACCTTACGCAACGTCCGGACGTAAGGCGGAGCTTCAGTTCTCGCGCGCTTTCGGAGTCCACGCCCCTCTTCTTCCCGCGCGGCGTCCTCAAGATGGCGTCCAATGGCGGGAAAACTCCACGGATGGCGGGAAGAAGGCAGAAGATGGCGTCGGATGGCGGGAAAACTCCACGGATGGCGGGAAGAAGGCAGAAGATGGCATCGGATGGCGGGAATCTTCACCACAGGTAAGTTTAACAGTCTTTTTCAGGCACGCAGTACCCGGTGGTTGCGGGCACGTAATCCTGCCGACTACGCCAAAGTTGACTCACCCCCTGGGCCATGTTGCAGTGCGGCGCACGTGTGCGCGGGGGAATACCCGGAGCCGGATCCGATGGGGGTTGTAGTCTCCGAGTGGCGGGGACCCGGTCCGTGCCCAGGGTGGTCAAACCAAGTGGCGGTTATTGGTATGATGGTATTAGTGTCCGACTACGCCACCCGTTGAATGCGGTTATGAAACCGCCGCTGCAGGGCAGACCGATGAGGCCGGTGGTATAGGTGTGCAGCAATGTTGATATAACCCCCAACGGGAGGGGTATAGCCTCAGGGCAGCTGGTGAAGCAGGGAATGATGATAGTGGTAGTGGTGGTGTGACAAGGAATTGCAGAGACTTGTAGTGCAGGTTTAAAGCTTTACTCACAGTTGGTGTTCAGATCACTTCGGCCAAGAGTGACCACCCGAGCCGTGCTGCGTCCACCAGGTGCGGGACTCGGCCAACTCCCAGGCAGTTCCAGAGCGTGGTCCTGAGCTCCCCTCTCCTCCTTCCTACTGGCCGTCCCCACCAGGGATCCACCTTTGTCCGGCTCCCTCGGGCCTTCTGGTGGTGAAACCTTTCCCGGCTTCCCTGACCCTATACGTGGTTTGCCTTCCTGGTGGATGTGGCGAGGGGTCGCGCCAAAACTTGACCACGACCTCCAGTTCCTGGCTAAGGATAATTGGCCTCCACCAGTTCGGGATCCGGTACCCTGTTCTGCCAACCCTTCACCCGCTAACTCGTGGGATCTCAGGGTTCCCTCTCTTCTTGCGTCTCTGGGCCTTTCTTGGTGTTCCTGTTTCTCCTTCTTCTTTCTCTCTCTCTCTCTCTCTCAGGCCTCCTCTCCAGGCCTGGCTCTGGAGCTGGGCCCAGACTGAGCCACCGCTCCCTGTCAGCCCTCTCTGGCTGAGCTCCTCTCTAGACTGAACACTGATCCAAGATGGTGCCCCCCTTATATACTCCCTTCTGACACCCGAGCCCAGGTGACTAGCACCCAATGGGCTCCTACCTATGCCCAGAGTCCCTCCCCTCTCTGCTCCTACACCACTGGGATGTTCCTCCCCCCCCCCACTCCAGCCGGGGACAGAAGCTGTCGTACCTGCACATCTATCTGGTGGGAGTACCGTTGGTCTGTCCCCCGGAAATGGGGTGAGTGTGGTGCATGCAGCTAACTGAGCTCAGTTCCACACTCCATCCTTACCCGGGAGTGGAATACCACACCTCTGGATCGAGGTGCAATACCCCTGTAGCAGCCGAGTCCTCGGGGTGCTACATGAACATAGTCTAAGTGTAACTCAGATGCGTGATACTAAATCATTGGCAAATGGAGGTGCAGTAAGGGCCCATCTACTTCTATGTGATCTGTATCACAGGTCTGTTTGATACAAAGCTGTAATACGTTGGTGCACATAAAGCTTAGGCTTGATTCACACATGCCGTTATTTTCTACAGGTTTTGATTCCGGTTTTAAAATTCAAAGTCAAGAATGGATCTATAAGGCTAGGTAGTTTTCTTTTAGAAAGCCAGAGACATAAGTAGTTCAAAAAGAATATACATTAAGAACTTATACCTCTCTTCCTGCTGGATCCAATTCTGGCACCAAAATCTGTAGCGCCATTTAAAAAAAAAAATTATATTTGTGAAACCACTTTGTAGAACACTTGTATCTGTGGTTCAACAATTGCATCATAAACATCAAAAACTTCTGAACAGAAGCTGAAAGGAATTTTAACCACTTCACATAGACTAACTGAGTGAGGTGTGAACCTCCAGGTATTAAAGATCAGGGTCCCTTACCAACTACAAGAGCTATTGTGTCACCCCAGGCCTGGATGCCACAAATATTAAAGGCTGTGTCTGAGAGCAGGAGGGAGGTTCCCTGGTCAGGGACCATTAGCATGCAGCACCTCCTGTCCCAGGCCAGTAGGGGGAGCAGGCAGCCCCTATAAAAGCTGGAACTGGAGCAGGGTTAGAGAGACCAGGACCCACTTCTGAAGTGTCCAGAAGGGTTCTCAGAGAAGAGGGACAGGTCAGCAGCAGCTGAGGAGTCCGTGAGGCAGAGGAGAGACTGCGAGCCAGGGACAGAGGCGACGAGAGCCGGTCCTGGCTGAGAGAAGCACACAACCAGACATTGGGGTCCGAGGCTGTCAGGGTTGCAAGCCCAGCAGCAGAGAACCAACCCGCGAGGGATTTCAGGTCCCTTGGCCTAAGAAGCCTGGAGGCTCCGCCACACAGAGGGACCAGTACAGCGAGGAGAAGCAAAAGGTACCTAAGGCCCGAGTTGCAAACCATACAGGCAAAGTACACGGCCAGCTCAGGGACGTGGGCTATTACACCACGAAAAGGGGGATAGTCAGCAAGAGCATAGAGAGAGAACGTTAGGCCTACCCACTCACCCTGATCAGTGGGGCTCACCCGAATGCTCTCAGATACCCAGGCCCATTCCTAACCGGTACTCCTGTTGGGTCAGTAATAACATCTGCAATAAAGACCCTTGACTGTTTGAAGCGGACTCTGAACTCTTACTATTGCGGCCCGCACTATCACCCCCAGCATTCACCTACACTGCCCTGAGGCTACACTCTTCCCGTGGGGAGTCGGACATTCCCAAATCTATAAATAGACTGCCACAATTTGGTCTGAACCACCCTGAGCCACGGGATCGGGTTGCCACTACTACCCCCAGCATCGTACAGAAGCCCGGTTCCGGGTACCCCACGGCCCAGGGGGCGAGTCACTACCATAGGGCTAGAAAAGTGCTATAACTGACTAATGGGCTTACAAACAATGCAAAATTGTCTGTCCATCTCTGCAACTTCAAACAGGTGAAATCAAGGATTTTTAAGGTGGGTCACCCTTAACTGTGTAAAAGTTGTTATGTGTTTTGACATAAACGATTTCATCAGGTGCAGAGAAAGTGTCATTGAAAGTAATATTCCATAGCTCCTGCAGCGGATAGAAGCAAATTGTAGTGGCCTTCCCCTTACACAGCTTCTTAAAAATTCCCTAAGGCTCTGTAAAGAAAATGATTAAGAGGCGACAGTTCCCATAAAGTAGCCTCTATAAATTTGCAGCAGAAAAAGTATCATCTCCTCTTGATTTCCACCATTAGAAAATCACTGAGAGCTATGGATAATAAACTGTCATCAGTGAGCGGAGCCATGTAAACATACCAAATAGCAATGCCACATGATAGGACTGCAAGGCTTTGAGAGCTATTACAAAAATTGTAATGACTGGAGAGAGCCCAGAAATAAGCAGCAGCTGCCATCTGGGGGTATCCAGTCTGCTGGTTCACTGACACTGTCTGTATGTTAAAATCTGTATGGATGGTATAAAAATACAGAATAACCATACAGAATTAGACTGTGCCATCTGTTATATCCCTGTTGTTTATCTCTACAATGTAAAAATACAAAGCAAAATAGTCACACTGTCAAAAAAAAAAGAAAACACAATAAAGGGTCAATAATAAAAGACAGTGCACTACAGTATACAGCCATAGTAACCTTACAGGTACAGCCATAGTAACCTTACAGGTACAGCCATATTAACCTTACAGGTACAGTCATAGTAACCTTACAGGTACAGCCATAGTAACCTTACAGGTACAGCTATAGTAACCTTAGAGGTGGTGCATGCATAGTCCAGTATGTGAATATGACATGGGGAACCGCCATAAAATATTAGTATATATTACAAGATAGTTACTCATTTGTTAGCAGGTGCCAGAAGCTGTAAGGCCACGTGCACACATTGAGTATTTAGTGAGTTTTTTACCTCAGTATTTGTAAGCCAAAACCTGAAGGGGGTAAGAAATACAAAAGTGGTGACGTGTTTCTATTATACTTTTCCTGTTCCATTCCTGGTTTTGGCTTACAAATACTGAGGTAAAAAACTCACCAAATACTTCATGTGTGCACGTGTCCTTATCATAGTGAAATCACATACTACAGAACACATGTGGATGTTATAGAACTCTACAGCCATAAATGAACCTGCACTTCTAAATCAGAGCTTTGCATATACAACAATTTCTTAATGTACCCCTTTCCCAAATTCCTATTTTATGAGGTGATTTCTGGTTTATTTGTTTTTTGCTATATAAGCTACACCTATTATACAACTAAGGCCTGTTTCGTACCATGTTTTTGTGTTGTACTTGACCACCTGCTTCTACTGCAAAAAAAATGTATTGAAACGGATACGTCTGTATTTACATAGAATATAATAGGAAAAACGTATGTCAAATTGTTATCCGTTTGACCTATGTTTGCGCACTTATCCAGTGCGATCTGTTGTTTGAGAGGGTCCAAAAAATGCCGCCTGCTGTGTTGTAAAAATGAAAAACAAATCCATTTTTCATAACATGGCAGTGCATGGAACCCGTTTGCATCTGTTTTTTTTTTATTCTCCCCCCCCCCCAAAAAAAAATGTCACATCCTGAGTCCTGACACTTCTCCATTTCTCCATAAAAAATACAAAAAAAAACAGACGCAAAGTATATGTTAAAAAGACGGATATACTTGCTTTAAAATGCATCCACTTGCATCAATTTTACAACGGATCCATTTTTTTTTTTGTTCACAATACAAAAATTTGTGGCTATTAAAGATTACAAAAATGTAGTGTGAAATGGGCCTTACTTTGGTTTTGTTTTGGCGCCTTGTGTATTGTGACACACAATAGTAGTTAAGACAAAACATATCATAGTACGGTGCTCTGCTGTGCCCAACACTGAGCTAACGCTGCTACATCTGTGGCTGTAATAACAGACAATACGCTGCTCATACGCGTCCATACACACATAGCAATGTCTGAAAACACCTTTCTGAAAAGTTTGTATTAGGTAAAAGAGAAATAGGAAGGAAGAGACAATCTCTTTGAAGTGACCTATAACGCTGCAGTCTATAAAGATACACTATAGGAGAGCCACGCTGAGAAATGTAGAAGACCCGTCACAGAGCGTGAAGGAAATAGCCCCAAAATTATTGAAAAAATATATGATTAACATATAAATTAGAGCAAGAGACAAGGAACAGACAAGGGACAAATCCCTAGCAGAAGACAATGAGGTGCCCCTATACAGAAGAGGTAAAAAAAAGCCTCCAAGAACAGAAGGATAAGATGTTTGGATGAGCAGAGGCTGCGAGTAGACCGGCTGTGACACCCAGCCAGGGACAGGCAGTGCTCCTGTAACTGTGAGTGATATAGCGCTCCCCTCTCTGGCTCTGTCCTTGATTTTGTCCTTTCTCTCATGCTTCTCTTCATACTCTTGATACCTGTCTCTTCTCTCCTCCCTGCTGACTCTTTCTTTGCTCTCCCATATTACCTACCTCCCATATCTAGTCTCTCTCCTCTTCTCTCCATCACCGTATCCCACTCTTCTCACTCCTTCTCTCATCCTTATTCCCCCCCTCTCTCCTTCCCTCACCCTGTCCCACCTCCTCCCTCTCTCCATCCTCTCTCACTCTTTGCATTTTCCTTGTTGCACTGATCCTTCTTTCTCCTTATAGTTTGTTTTTTCTGTAGTTCTGTGTTTGTCTCCTTCCCTTTCCCCTTCCCTGTGTTTAGATGTGTCTCCTGTGCTTCGTTATCCTTGCAGTTGGCTCTGCGAGCTCCGCTCTGTATAACATTCTTCTGGCATCATCCTGTGCGGCTCCTGGCTCAGGGCAGGTGAGGGATGTACATTACCTGGCTGGGGCAGATGTTACTGTTGATTGAGCTATTGCTGTCTTCCTTTGCCTCTTTCTTCTCCATTTCCATATCTACCCATCCTTGTCATTTCCTTACCCGTACTCCAGTTGTTTTTTTTCTCTCACCCTTTTTTTATTCTATGGGACATGCAGGCAGCAGGTTGCTTAGAAGAATGAGTTAAAACAGCTGTGCCTCTAAAGACTGGTGAGGATAGATCTCTGAATTTGCCAATGTTTCTAGGCATCTTAGAAGCTGAAGAAGCCATATGCCATATTTCTGCTGTGCCCACCGCATTATGCCATGCCCTCAAGCCAGTGCATGGCACTTTGCCACATTCCTGCAGAATCCTCACCGTTTTACCACATTCCAGTGGAGTCCGTATAATTGAGCTGTGCGTCTGAGGCAACTAGATGATTATGCCAGGCTCCAAAGTAGCTTGAAGTGTGTGCCACCTGCAGAGAGGCTGACATTGTGCCAGTCATCTGAAAATACTCTGTGGGGAGATTCCATGAAGCGCTCTTGGACTGGACCTAGTGCCCAACCATTTCACTTTGTTCTTGTCTCTGATCCCTTGTTGGAATAATGTTGCTTTACGATGCATCGTAAGGTCTTATGTACTGAGGCCTACTTCAGGGTCATGATATCTCTGGATCCATGGAAAAGTTCCAAGTTTATCCATCTTCTGGTCTAGGGAGAAATTGTTCCATCGTTTACAGCTCTGCTTGTGCTGGAAGACTGTAGGTCAGATGTAACTTCATATAGACAGGTGAGGTACAGCTGAAAATTGAGCATTAAGAAATACGTAAGTTATCTTCCAGCTTCACTGGAAAAGTTCCCCGTAGATCAGGTGTCCTGTATGTGCAGTTTAGGTTTTGGCTCGGTTCTGGCTGTATTTGAGTTGAGGTCTGGTTCTGGTTTTGTGGCATGATCTCAATATGACGTCTGCTGCTCAGACAGGAGTCACAGGATCAGCTGCCACATCCACCCATGAATAATTCAAGGGATAACTAAAAATACATCATAGTTCTTTGTGTGTGTCCCATTGTCCTCCCTCATCCTGGCTGGCAGCAGGCACCCTCCCTCATTAGACTTCACTCCTACAACCTCACGTACCCACCTTGCCAACATGATGCTATGATACTGTTTATAATGTTCCTCCATATATATAGCACATAAAACTTCCACATATGGGTTAATTATGATTATGTTGGCATTTTATCATTTTTATTTATTCGAAATATTATATATACTGTACTTTTGTCTGTCACATAAAAATCCATCCCCATGTATATAGGGTCTCTCTTCTACACTATACAACTTCCATATCACATCCTGATCCTACATAACTATTCTATCATCTTGGGACGGACACAGACATAAGGGGGTCCATGTGAAAAAACAATATATGGGCCCTTTGCCGCCAAATAGCTCATCATAATTCCACCTGCTTTGGAGGTGTAAGCGGGCTGCCCTACTTCTTGAGCTCCTATGTGGCTAACCAGGTTGTATGAATGGTATGTCCGCTCCTCCATAATCTAGATAAACCCCGCTACAATTGTGTTCTCATTTCCTGCACTGTAACATCATTCATATGAGTATGAGTATATCATGGAATGAATAAGTAATCACATATATATCTTCTTACCTGCAGGTTCCACCTTTGCCATGTCCGTGGCCCATTCGCTGGGATGGCTTTTTCTTGGTGCTCTTGGTTGTGGTGCTGTAGTAATGGAAACATTGCTTCCCCGAGCTGGAGGACCTGTGGTGAATGTTGCTCTGGTATTTGGAGGGTCATTTCCACAGATGGAGCTGGTAGGACCCCTGATTCCAGAAAGATCCTTATCTCTACCTCTTGACATTCACACAGCTACTGTGCTTGTTAATGACAGCGGCCCTGGACCACTCTTGCGCCAATTGTGCCTGGCATTAAAAGGAGCCCACGCGGTTGTGTTTCAGGACAATATTGGAACAGAGGCTGTCGCCCAAATCCTAGATTTCATCTCTTCTCAGACACTTGTACCAATCATTAGCATTAGTGGGGGATCTGCTGTGGTATTGACTCCAAAGGTAAGCTCATACCATAATGGAATTTCCCACCGCAAACTGTAAGAAAGCAATTGTTGCATGTGAGAACTTACAACCTTTCTTAACCCTTTGTAGCATAGGTTTGCCTACAGATGCAGCTGAGCTTCATTTGTAATTTTGTAGACCTTATCGTGATATCCTGGTGTAGTATTGACAGTTTGATGGTTTGACATGAATCTGCAGGATAGTTCACTGATTTATCTAAGTTCATTCACATATTTCACTAGCAAAGAGCTTCATCTTTGTATCTACCCGGTGTTAAGCTTTAACATTCTTGAACGTACTGCTGAGTGACATTAGCATTATGGTAGATTGTAGCAAGCATGGGATAACCTTTTCTCCCGTCATTGCCATTTGCAGCAACCAATGCTGCCCTACAGACACCATGTCATGATCACATCACATTGAGTTAATGGATACAATGCAATGCTATTGTCGGAATTTGGACACACTTAATTGATCCTCTAAGCTAAAGCTGTAGCCACGTCCTGGCTTTTCCAACTGAAAATAGCAGAAATGATAATGCTTGCACCACAATAAAGTTACATTTCCTTTGGTACACAAAAAGATCATCATATTAAACGCAATTACATTTATCAGATTAAAGAATAAAATTGCTACGTGGTTAAGGGGTACCTCCAGTGATGGCTGGAGATTGGGCCAGGAGAGGCTTTGCATGGTTGTCTAAACAAGAAGACTGGACCCATCACCGAAAAATGATTGTTCTTGCATAACATATATTTGTACAACTTAATTAGATTAAATTATTTCTCAATTGCCTTAAAACATGCAAGGACACTTGCATCATAGGCAGTCCCCGTGACTATCGTGGAATCCATGGAGAGAGGAGAATGAATCCTGATGGTTCCTCCTTTTTTCTTTGCCATAATTGGGGATCTACACAAGACTCCACATTCCAGGTGTGGCAAAACCAAGCACTATAAGTAAAGACCTATTCCAGAAGTTATTAGAGAGGGATCTAACTACATTACATAGAGAAACCATGTTAGTTTAGACTAATACCCACCTGCTAGTTTGCTATCAACTGCATGGGTAATTCCCTGGTCTGGTATAGTCACTACATTGACGGCCTGATCAGGATATGGGGTGCTGATATGTCATCCGTACCAGATGGTCTATAGAGATGACAAAAATACAAGTTACTTGCAGGAGCTGTGCTTTACAGCTGGAGAAAGACCATCAAACACAAAACACATTAAGTGGGTATAGTGATTTATATTTTGCTTTTCCCTACAGCAAAGCGTTCCATGAAATTAAGAATATTTTTTGAAAGCCTTGCCGATATTACAAGAATTCCTAATCTTGAGACTTCTAAGTCAGTGTACAGAGAGGGTTATCTCTAAAAAAACACATGCTGCAGAATAGCATGGATCACATTTGTCACTAGGCACTTGAGGTCCAATGCCTAGGGCGGCGCCTGTTCAAGTGTTTATCCCCCCACCCTGCCTCTTGCTTTACTTCATAGTAATGTCAGCAAAACAGGCATGACAGGAGGTGAGGAGACCATCAATACTCTACCCCTCCTCTCCTCTCCAATTCCAGTGCTAATTGGTGGAGAAACAGTCAGCAGGCTTCTCTATGCATTTCCACTAATCTGAGCCTACTCACTGACAGAGTGCACCAGTGAGGAAGAGCTGCTCCTCTGGCAGAGGAGACGGATGTCAGCCGCAGTGTAAGTAGTACAAGAGTATTTACACTGTTTACATTGTTATGTCCAGAAAGGGGATGAACAGAGGGAGTTAGGGCCGGGGCCTCAGTCACTGCTCACTCTATGAGTGGGGAGACAAAAAGGACCCCTGGCATGTCACAATACTGCACAGACACCTGGAATCATGAAAGAGAGTTTTACCTGTTGTGACTGTGCTTTATAAATGTACTATATTTTTAGGTGTAATAGACATATAAAGCTCATATGTCCTCATCATTGTCATCACACTGGTCCAGCACAACTTCCCTGAACCGAATGCTGTGCCAGCACCTCCATCTCTAATATTTAATAATAATAATAATCTTTTTATTTATATAGCGCCAACATATTCCGCAGCGCTTTACAATTCCTACACATTATTGGCACTGTCCCCATTGGGGCTCACAATCTAAATTCCCTATCAGTATGTCTTTGGAATGTGGGAGGAAACCCACACAAACACAGGGAGAACATAAAAACTCCTTGCAGATGCTGTCCTTAGTGGAAATTGACCCCAGGACTCCAGTGCTGCAAGGCTGCAGTGCTAACCACTGAGCCACCCTGCTGCCCAGCTTCGCTTTCTTACCTGAGCTTTAGTGATGTGAAGGAATGTGCCTGTCTATCCTCTGAGAAAGGAGAAACCATACTATCTGTCAAACAGCTATAAGTGCATAGCGGAACTTTGCAATAGGTACACAATCTGTTAAAGACACTCATAGTGCTGCTGTCTACAAGTTACAAACACAGCTCTCAGCTCTGCTATCCATACACTAAATGCATTCACACCTCTGCTGACAACATAGGTGGGAAATGGCACTGCACATAATGCGTGCAGAGCAGAGCTGTGAGTGTATATAAAGTATTGATAGAAGTATTGCGTGTGCATGTGTATATATATACAGTTATATGAAAAAGTTTGGGCACCCCTATTAATCTTAAGCTTAATGTTTTATAAAAATTGGTGTTTTTGCAACAGCTATTTCAGTTTGATATATGTAATAACTGTTGGACACAGTAATGTTTCTGCCTTGAAATGAGGTTTATTGTACTAACAGAAAATGTGCAATCTGCATTCAAACAAAATTTGACAGGTGCATAAGTATGGGCACCTCACCAGAAAAGTGACATTAATATTTAGTAGATCCTCCTTTTGCAAAAATAACAGCCTCTAGTCGCTTCCTGTAGCTTTTAATGAGTTCCTGGATACTGGATGAAGGTATTTTTGACCATTCCTCTTTACCAAACAATTCCAGTTCAGTTAAGTTTGATGCTCGCCGAGCATGGACAGCCCTCTTCAAATGATCCCACAGATGTTCAATGATATTCAGGTCTGGGGACTGGGATGGCCATTCCAGAACATTGTAATTGTTCCTCTGCATGAATGCCTTAGTAGATTTGGAGCGGTGTTTTGGATCATTGTCTTGCTGAAAGATCCATCCCCTGCGTAACTTCAACTTTATCACTGATTCTTGAACATTATTGTCAAGAATCTGCTGATACTGAGTGGAATCCATGTGTCCCTCAACTTTAACAAGATTCCCGGTGCCGGCATTGGCCACACAGCCCCAAAGCATGATGGAACCCCCACCAAATTTTACTGTGGGTAGCAAGTGTTTTTCTTGGAATGCTGTGTCTTTTTTGCCGCCATGCATAACGCCTTTTTGTATGACCAAACAACTCAATCTTGGTTTCATCAGTCCACAGGACCTTCTTCCAAAAATAAATTGGCTTCTCCAAATGTGCTTTTGCATACCTCAGCCGACTCTGTTTGTGGCATGCTTGCAGAAACGGCTTCTTTCGCATCACTCTCCCATACAGCTTCTCCTTGTGCAAAGTGCGTTGTATAGTTGACCGATGCACAGTGACACCATCTGCAGCTCTCTGGAGGTGGTCTGAGAATTGTCCTTGACTGATCTCACCATTCTTCTTCTCTGCCTTTCTGATGTTTTTCTTGGCCTGCCACTTCTGGCCTTAACAAGAACTGTCCCTGTGTTCTTCCATTTCCTTACTATGTTCCTCACAGTGGAAACTGACAGGTTAAATCTCTGAGACAGCTTTTTGTATCCTTCCCCTGAACAACTATGTTGAATAATCTTTGTTTTCAGATCATTTGACAGTTGTTTTGAGGAGCCCATGATGCCACTCTTCAGAGGAGATTCAAACAGGAGAACAACTTGCAAGTGGCCACTTTAAGTAGCTTTTCTCATGATTGCATACACCTGGCTATGAAGTTCAAAGCTCAATAAGGTTACAAAACCAAAAAAAGTGCTTTAGTACGTCAGTAAAAAGTAGGTAGGAGTATTTAAAACAAGAAAATGATAAGGGTGCCCATACTTATGCACCTGTCAAATTTTGTTTGAATGCAGATTGCACATTTTCTGTTAGTACAATAAACCTCATTTCAAGGCAGAAACATTACTGTGTCCAACAGTTATTACATATATCAAACTGAAATAGCTGTTGCAAAAACACCAATTTTTATAAAACATTAAGCTTAAGATTAATAGGGGTGCCCAAACTTTTTCATATAACTGTAAATATATGTGTGTGTGTGTGTATATATATATATATATATATATATATATATATATATATATATACACTGCTCAAAAAAATAAAGGGAACACTCAAATAACACATCCTAGATCTGAATGAATGAAATATTCTCATTGAATACTTTGTTCTGTACAAAGTTGAATGTGCTGACAACAAAATCACACAAAAATCATCAATGGAAATCAAATTTATTAACCAATGGAGGCCTGGATTTGGAGTCACCCCCAAAATTAAAGTGGAAAAACACACTACAGGCTGATCAAACTTTGATGTAATGTCCTTAAAACAAGTCAAAATGAGGCTCAGTATTGTGTGTGGCCTCCACGTGCCTGTATGATCCAAAGCACAGATTTCCACTGTCCATTTCTTGTGTTCTTTAGCCCAAACAAGTCTCTTCTGCTTGTTGCCTGTGCTTAGCAGTGGTTTCCTAGCAGCTATTTTACCATGAAGGCCTGCTGCACAAAGTCTCCTCTTAACAGTTGCTGTAGAGATGTGTCTTCTGCTAGAACTCTGTGTGGCATTGACCTGGTCTCTAATCTGAGCTGCTGTTAACCTGCGATTTCTGAGGCTGGTGACTCAGATAAACTTATCCTCAGAAGCAGAGGTGACTCTTGGTCTTCCTTTCCTGGGGCGGTCCTCATGTGAGCCAGTTTCTTTGTAGTGCTTGATGTTTTTTGCAACTGCACTTGGAGACACTTTCAACGTTTTCCCAATTTTTCGCACTGACTGACCTTCATTTCTTAAAGTAATGATGGCCACTCATTTTTTCTTTACTTAGCTGCTCTTCTCTTGCCATAATACAAATTCTAACAGTCTATTCATTAGGACTATCAGCTGTTTATCCACCAGACTTCTGCACAACACAACTGATGGTCCCAACCCCATTTATAAGGCAAGAAATCCCACTTATTAAACCTGACAGGGCACACCTGTGAAGTGAAAACCATTTCCGGTGACTACCTGTTGAAGCTCATCAAGAGAATGCCAAGAGTGTGCAAAGCAGTCATCAAAGCAAAAGGTGGCTACTTTGAAGAACCTAGAATATAAGACATATTTTTAGTTGTTTCACACTTTTTTGTTAAGTATATAATTCCACATGTGTTAATTCATAGTTTTGATGCCTTCAGTGTGAATGTACAATTTTCATAGTCATGAAAATACAGAAAAATCTTTAAATGAGAAGGTGTGTCAAAACTTTTGGTCTGTACTGTATATATAGTGGCATGTAAAAGTTTTGGCACCCCTTGTCAAAATTACTGTTATTATGAACAGTTAAGCAAGTTGAAGATGAAATTATCTTTAAAAGACCTAAAGTTAAAGATGACATTTCCTTTGTATTTTAAGCAAATATATAGGTAGTATATATATATATATATATGTGTGTGTATATATATATATATATATATATATATATATATATATAGCAATTTTTTGCATTTTAAAAATGACAAAAAGGAAAATGGGCCGATGCAACGATGCAAAAGTTTGGGCACCTTTGGAGATTTGTGCGCTCAGTAAACTTTGACCAAGGTTTCAGACCTTAATAAGCCTGTTAGGGTTATGGCTTGTTCACTATTATCGTCAGGAAAGGCCAGGTGATGCAAATTTTCCATGTTTATAAAAACCCAGCCTCTCTAACCTTGTGCCAAAAAACAGCAGCTATGGGTTCTTCTAAGCAGCTGCCTAGCAGTCTGAAAATGAACATAGTTGAGGCTCACAAAGCAGGAGAAGGCTATAAGAAGATAGCAAACTGTTTTCAAGTTGCCCTTTCCTCAGTTCGAAATGTAATTAACAAATGGTAGTTAGCAGGAACAGTGGAGGGCAAGATAAGGTCTGGAAGTCCAAGCAAAATTTCAGTGAGAGTTGCTCGTACGATTGCTGGAGAGGCAAATCAGAACCCCCGCTTGACTGCAAAAGACCTTCAGAAACATTTATCAGACTCTTAAGTTGTGGTACATTGTTCTACTGTTCAGAGACACCTGCACAAATATGGCCTTCATGGAAGATTGATCAGAAGAAAACCTTTCCTGCGTCCTCATCATAAAATTCAGCTTCAGAAATATGCAAAAGAACATCTAAATAAGCCTGATGCATTTTGGAAACAAGTCTTGTGGACTGATGAGTTTAACATACAACTCTTTGGCCACAATGATCAAAGGTATGTATGGAGAAAAAAAGGCATAGAATTTCAGAAAAAGAACATCTCACCAACCTTTAAACATGGGGGTGGATCAATCATGCTTTGGGGTTGTGTTGCAGCCAATGGCACGGGGAACATTTCACGGGTAGCGGGAAGAATGGATTCAATGAAATTTCAACAAATAATAATATAATAATAATTTTTATTTATATAGCGCCAACATATTTCTCAGCACTTTACAATTCAGTAGAGGCGTGTGCAGACAATAAAAACAATACAATGTATCACATTTCAACAATTACAGGAGGATTGAGGGCCCTGCTCGCAAGCTTACAATCTATATGAAAATAGGGGTACACAATAGGTAGGACATGGTCATCAGCCAGTATCCGTCTAAGTGCAGTTACCGTGTGCTATTTGGTGCATGGAGGATGTGGAGACGGATGAATAGGCAGGAGCAGATTATGATTAACATTTAGGAGGGAACAGTGGTGAGTTAGGTTGGAGAGTTGAGGTGATAGGCTTGTCTAAACAGATGTTTTTTTAAAACACATTTAAAAACATAGGGGCTAGATATTAGTCGGATCATTTGGGGTAGTGCATTCCAGAAAACTGGCGCAGCACTAGAGAAGTCTTGGAGACAGAAGTGTGAGGTTCAAATTAAGGAGGATGTTAGTCTTAGATCAGTTTCAGAACGGAGGGCACGAGAAGGGTGATAGACAAAAATGAGGGATGAGTTATAAGGCGGTGCAGTACTGTGGAGAGCTTTGTAGGTTAGAGCAATGAGTTTGTATAGTATTCAGTGGTGAATGAGTAACCAGTGCAATGACTGGCACAGGGTAGAGGCGTTGGTGAAGTGGCTTGATAGAAGTACAACCCTGGTGGCTGCATTCAGGATAGATTGGAGAGGAGAGAGTTTGTTTAGAGGGAGACCGATTAGAAGAGAGTTGCAGTAGTCCAGACGAGAGTGAATAAGAGCGACAGTAAGAGTTTTTGCAGTATCAAAGGTGAGAAAAGGTCGGATTCTGGAGATGTTTTTAAGATGCGGGTGACATGAGCAAGTGAGTGATTGTATATGGGGAATAAAGGAAAGTTGTGTGTCAAATATGACTCCAAGACAGCGAGCTTGCTGCTTGGGAGTTATGGTGGCACCATCCAAGGAAGTTGAAAAGTCAGGTATAGGTAGGTTAGTAGAGGGAAGAAAAACAAGAAGTTCAGTTTTGGAGAGATTCAATTTCAGCTAGAGGGAGGACATGATGTTAGAGACAGCAGAAATTCTTGATGCAAACATTACACCATCTGTAAAAAAAAGCTGAAGTTGAAAAGAGGGTGGCTTCTACAAATGGGTAATGATGATCCTAAAAAACACGTCAAAATACACAACAGACTATCTCAAAAGGCGCGAGCTGAAGGTTTTATAATGACCCTCACAGTCCCCTGAACGGAACATCATTGAAAATCTGTGGCTAGACCTCAAAATAGTAGTGCATGCAAGATGACCCAGGAATCTCACTGAACTGGAAGAATTTTCAAAGGAAAATGGATGAAAATCCCTCAAACAAGAATTGAAAGACTCTTGTCTGGCTACAAAAAGCGTTTACAAGCTGTGATACTTGCAAAATAGGGTGCCACTAGGTACTAACCATGCAGGGTGCCCAAACTTTTGCATCGGCCCATTTTCCTTCTTGTAATTTTTAAAATGTAGAAGATGAAAATATATGTTTTTTTTTTACCTAAAATAGAAAGGTTGTCATCTTTAACTTTAGGCCTTTTAGAGATTAGTTCATATTCAACTTGCTTAACTGTTCACAATAAGAGTAATTTTGACCAGGGGTGCCCAAACTTTTACATACCACTGTATATAGTGCTCAGCCTAAATTAATACACCCTCTTTGAAAAGTAAGATTTTAGTAAATATCTTACTGAACACAAGAACAATTTCCAAAATTTTGACAAGACTGAGTTTCATAGAATATTTTTTAACCTGTAACATGAAAGTAAGGTTAATAATATAACTTTCATGACAAAATCTTCAGTTTTACTCAAATTAGCACAGCACTAAATATTTTAGACATGGAATGGACAAGTTGGTGACATATTGCAGCATCGCTTTTTCCATTCTTCAATAACAACTTCTTTTAGAACCTGGATGCTGGATGGAGAGTGATGACAACTTGTCTCTTCAGAATTCCCTATGGTTCAGATCAAGAGACATACTTGGCCACTGAAAAACTTTCACCCTGTTCTTCTTCAGAAATGCAACCAGGGCTGTATTTGCGACTAGGCACCTGAGGTCAGTTGCCTAAGGTGGCAGCTTGCAGGGGGCGGCGCCACCATGAAGAAGTAGAAAAAAAAAATTGCTATTTTTTTTAAAAAATTGCCCCTTTTGCTCTGATTAACAAAGTGTCAATACCGCCATTTTAGCTTGGGGGGGATGGGAGGGGGAAAGTGGTGAAAGTTGATGAAGTGAGCGCTGCATGGGCAAAGCAGCAGTAATAAACTCCATGCCAGGACGGAAGAGACAATTAATCCTAAAGGTGAGGGACCTGTGATGACGTCATGTCCATTTGACTCGTATGGGAGTAGCCATCCTAGAGACTGCAGGAAGTGAAATGTTTTCCCATGCAGGATGCTGTAGCAGCAGTAGCTGGAGAAGATGGGGGCACAAGTGACAGGTAATCAGGGTACAGGGTAACATGGGGGTGTGCAGGCTGTATATGGAGGTGTGCAGACTGTATTGGGGGGAGCAATCTGTATTTGGGGCTGCAGGCTGTATATGGGGCTGCAGGCTCTATATGGGGGTGTGCAGGCTCTATATGGGGGTGTGCAGTCTCTATATGAGGGTGCAGGCTTCTATATGGGGTGTGCAGGCTGTATATGGGGATGTGCAGGCTGTATATGGGGGTGTGCAGGCTGTATATGGGGTGTGCAGTCTATATGGGGGTGCAGTCTATATATGGATATGTGCAGTCTGTATATGGGGTGTGCAGTCTATGTATAGCAGGGTGCAGTCTCTATATGGTGGTGTGCAGCCTTTATATGGGGGGTGCAGTAGGTATATAGGAGGGTGAAGCCTGTATATGGGGTGTGCAGGCTGTATATGGGGGTGTGAAAGCTGTATATGGGGGTGCCGTCTGTATACGAGGTGCATGCTGTATGTGACGCGCCCAAGGGATGGGGACTCGGCGCCCGGGCCTTGTTAGTTTTGGGGGATGCCGCGGTGGCCGGCTCCCGAGGCCGTACCCTGGGGTCACTCTTTAAAAGAAGAAGGAAAAATGGGGGAAAGGTGTATGGGATAGGGAATGTTCGTGACGCCACCTGTGGTGTCTGGTGAGGATGACCAGCGCTGCTACAGTCCTCTGAGGCCGGTGGTCGGGCAGCTTAGTTGGTTCTGCTCCCCATAGGTGGAGCGGGGCCTCAGGGCAGCGTAGGAGAGGGGAAGCAGGACAGAGGGGACCCAGCCGGGTCGGAGGAAGAATAGGCACACACACGACAGTTCACTTCAGCACCTTTACTGGTGGTGTTTCAGGCACGATCCAGGGCACTGTAGGGTGAAGGGTGCATTTCAGGACTCTCCCCAGTGAGCGGGTGTGGGGCCTCCTGTTTCTTGCCTTTTCCTGTTAAGTTTATGACCTGCCTGGAGCTAGGCCTAACTTAGTCTCTGTCTTGCACCGGCTGACCTGGTGGTAGGGCCTTCTGTTGGAGATCACGCTCCCTGGTATCTTGGGCCTCAGTGACTCCTGACCCTGGTATAACGGTCAGCTTCTGGTGTTCCTGGGACATGTAGTTCACCAGGGGTTCCTTTTGTTTCTGCTGGTCCTAGAGATCCTTGCAGACGCAGACACGGTGTCCGGTAAATGAACTTGGGGTGAGCTGGCTAAGCTCCTCTGCCCCCTATGTAGCTCACTTACTCCACTTGCCTTCAGCCGCGCTCAGGGCCCTCACTAGGCTTCACACTGGCAGTAGGCCTCACTACTCTTCACCGCTCTTATGGCGTCGGCACGCCTTAGGCTCACTAACTGAGCTCACTGAGTCTGGGCTGGACTGCCAACCTCTCTGGTTGCAGCAGACTTTAGACTTAGACTGTAGCTGGACTCCTTACAGACTTCAGACTTACTCCAGACTGAACTGCCTAGCTCCACCTTCCCTTTTTATATCCATAACGGGCTCCCTCTGGTGGTCTGAGGTGGGAGGTGGAGGTGTGTGTTTGCTGCGAGGGCCTCTTGTGGAGAAATCCGTCCATGCACCCCTCTAGGATCTGTGGCACTAATGCGCAGCAGGGGCGCCACATATGTGGGGGTACATGAGGTTCAGGCTGCATATGGAAGGGGATGCAGGCCATATATGGGAGTACATGGGGTGCAGGCTGAATGTGGGGGGGTGCAGGTTGTATATGGGGTGCAGTCTGTATATGGGGGTTCTGTCTGTATATGGGGGTGCAGGGTGTTTATGGGGATGTGAAGTCTGCATATGGGTGTGCAGGCTTTATATGGGGATGTATCTCCTATCAAAATAAAAGAAGTCAATGAAACTTTAAGAATTGAATGAATAAAAATTCATACATTTTATTTATCAAAAAAATACAGAGAATAATAAAAAGCCATATACAGGGTGGTCCAAAAGTAGGTGGCCAGAAAATAATAACATTTATTTTGATTTATATATAAAATTATATTTACTAACTCAAGCATAACATTGACAATTAAATTTTATGATGAACAATAATACAAAAGCCCTTAAATTTTATCAACGCAGGTGCTCAAACTGTTTTCCATTACAATTTGCATAGCTTTGAAGTCGCCTCTTACGCATTCGACAAACTTTTTTGCACAAGTCTCTTTGGGTATTAATTTCTTGAAATGCATCTCTTATGTAATTTTTCAAATCAGGCTAAGTGCCCACGTAGCGTTTTTCAAGCGTATATGCTGCGGAATTGTTAAATGCTAGGTAATTCGCCCCCCATGGTCCCCAAGGGGATTCCGCAAGTTCTATGCCCATGCTGCGGATTTTTCCGCAACGTTTATGCTGCGCTCAAAAATCCGCAGCATGTCCATTAATTTTGCGGAAGCGCGGCGTAATCACCGCCATTGACTTGCATTGAGACGCACATAATCCGTGTCCGGATTATATGCGTTTCAATGTGCGGATGGTACCCAGTTCTGGAGGAGAGGAGACTCTCATCCAGACCTGGGTACCATTGTACCTGTAAAAAAAAGAATAAAATAAAAAATAAAGTTTATATTCACCTTCCGACGGCCCCCAGTCTCCTTCCCTGTGCTTGCGGGCAGGACTGAAGGACCTGCGGTGATGTCACAGTCATGTGACCGCAGGCCCTTCAGTGCAGTGTCCCGCGATCAGCTGGCAGACAGGAGCGAGCGCAACTACTCACGCTGGGCCATCAGAGGGTAAGTATAGGTTTATTTTTTTATTTTTAAACATTCTTACGGTCACACTATATAAATCCATGCTGTTTGCATGGATTTATATAGTGTGACCTAGTTGTCAAGCACTTTCCAAGTGATGCTAAAATCGCCTGGAAAGCGCTTGTCAATCCGCATGCAGAAACGCATGTGAAAATGCTTCAAATCCGCATGTATTTGGCAGGAAAAACGCATGTACAATCCGCATGCGTTTTTTCTGCCAGGGAGATGCAGAAATGATGCAGAAATTTTCTGCTTCATTTCTGCATCGTGGGCACATAGCCTCACTGACACTTTTTGGTTTTCGACTATAAACTTTGTCCTTGAGTACTCCCCAAAAGAAAAAATCCATTGGGGTCAAGTCTGGTGAACGTGCCGGCCAATCAAGTGGGCCTCTTCGGCCAATCTATTTATTAGGAAATGTTTCATCAAGATACTCGTTATACCAGTAAATACAATTATGTCTGTTAATATGGCCGGATAATTTGAAAGAAGCTTCATCACTCCACATAATGTTATCTAAAATTGCTGGATTACTGAGCCAGTTTCACTTTACACCATGTTTGATAAATCTCCCCCTTCATAACCTTATTACACTTTCTGTCCACCTACTTTTGGACCACCCTGTATATGGCATAAGGTTATCAATGTAATGATCAATGAGGTTTGCAGATATAGCTCAAAAAGGAGACAACACAAAGTAACATGGATATGAATTTAGTAATCCTCAAATTGTATATACATCCTGGTCACATGGTCATAAAAATGCGCATAGAAAATAGTATATATCTATACATCACTATGTATGTGATTCTGTACAATCAACACCCCTATCAAGTAGCGTAGATAAGGTATTTAATACGTAATATGGAGTGCGGCTGTAACATAAGTACATACAAAGAATTAAAGGAAAATTTAAGCATACAATACAATACAATACATACATACACAGCATACAATAGAGCACATGGAGATCTGTATTCAATTAGCATGAATATTCATATAGTCATATAGCATAGACAACGCTGCCACTGTGTATAAGACCAAGAAAATTATTTTTACGGATACATTGTCCATTCTGTAAGATAGGAAACGGTAAATGGTTCTGTAAAAGATTAATAGCTGCTGAGTAAAAAAATGTATTGCATACGGACAGCACACGGATAACAAGTGAGAAAAAATCACAAGTGAGAAAAAATCATCCCACTTTCCTGGTTGGGAATGGGACCGATTTTTTTTTATATGCTTGTGTGATCCCACCCTAAGCATGAAAATTGCACATAAGTGATCATGTGATGACAGTTGGAGCTAGCAAGCAGAGGCAAATCCTGACAGTGAGTACATTTAGTATACGGCATGCTGCGGTGCTTAATTTTAAAATTAATGTTCCTAACATAAATACAGATATGGTAAGACGGCACAATAATATATCAACATAGCCATGTATCACACTATCTGACAAGTTATGGATTACTATATGTGACGCGCCCCCTGGGCCAGTGTTGTTTGGGGGATACCCGGAGCCGGATCAGATGGGGGTTGTAGTCTCCGAGTGGCGGTGACCCGGTCCGTGCCCAGGGTGTCAAGCTCAGTGTGTGGCAGTCCTACAGATGTTGCTGGATGTTCTTTAGTGTCGACTACGCCACCCGTTGATTTGCGGTCAATACGGCCGCCGCTGCAGCAGGGTCCGCTAAGGCTGATGGTGTGTGTGCAGCTTCTGATAGTATAACCCCCAACGGGAGGGGTATAGCCTCAGGGGGTCAGTTGTGGAGGATGGTGGTTGTGAAGGTGCAGGATGAAACAGCAAGAAGACTCAGAGTCGGGCTGTGCAGTTCAGGGGTTTTTACTTACGGGTGTTCTTATGGTCACTCTGGCCTGAAGCGACCACCCGAGCCGTGCTGCGTCCACCAGGTCCTGGACTCGGCTAACCCCCAGGCAGTTCTGGAGCGTGGTCCTGAGCTCCTGTCTGACTTTCCCTCTCTTCTGGCCGTTCTCACCAGGGATCCACCTATGTCCGGCTCCCTCGGGTCTCTTGGTGGGTACACCTCCTCTGGGTTCCCTGACCCTATACTTGGTCTGCCTTCCTGGTGGATTTGGTGAGGGTCGTGGCAGATCCTGCCCACGACCTCCGGTCTCTGGCTAAGGTGTGCTTTTCTCTCTGCCAGCTTGGGATCCGGTACCCTAGGTGCCAACCCTTCACCCTGTTGCTTGTATTCTGGGGTCTTGGGGTTCCTTCTCCTTCTCTCTGGGTCCTTCTGACTCCTCTCTCTCTCTTGGCCTTGGAGCTGGGCCCAGCCGGAACCACAACTCCCTGTCAGCCCTTCTGGCTGAGCTTCTCTGCTCTGCTCCTCAGGTTACACTCTGACAGACTGACCCTGATCTAAGATGGTGCCCACCTTATATACTCCCTCTATGTGTGAGCTCAGGTGACCAGCACCCAATGAGCTCCTAGCCTTACCCAGACTGCTCCCCCTATCTGCCCCTACACTACTGGGATGTTCCACCCCCCTCCCACTCCAGCCAGGGACAGACACTATCGTACCTGCACATAAACTAGTGGGAGTACCGTCGATCTGTCCCCCGGAAATGGGATGTATGTAGTGTATGCAGCTAACTGAGCTCAGTTCCACACTCCATCCTTACCCGGGAGTGGAATACCACACCTCTGGCTTGAGGTGTAATACCCCTGTAGCAGCCGAATCCTCAGGGTGCTACATTCCCCCCTGGTAAATCACAGCACGTCCTCGGGCTGTAAGAGAATAAACATCCAAAACATACAATTTTTTTTCATAAAACATAAACATATAAAACAATATATATATCAGCATAAACTTTTCATAAATAACATTCTTGTTCCTCCGGCCACGGTACAACTTGTGACCGGGTAAAGTGCGACAGTCTCTTCAAGAAAAACAACAGTTTCCTATAAAACCGGTAGGGGGCACTTTAAGAAGCGCAACTATATACAAGGGGATATGGCCGCTCTCAGTCCTCGGCCAGGTATAAGGAAGGAATGACCGCTCTCAGTCCTCGGTCAGTGGGATTAAGGGACACACAGGTTAACAGTTTACACTCGTCCCAACGGAGACATATTTAAAGCAGCAACAGTTCACTGTACCCCGACGGGTAACTATTTACAGTCTCTTTACCGTACTTTAACGACGGCGTCCTCCTGCTCCTTCTTTATCTTCAGACCCGTCCGGGTCCTCTTGCTCCTCTTCACACCGTAGCTCCTCCTCCGTCAGCCGGTGTACATGGAGGGCGTAGGGTCCTTTGGCACACTTGTGCCGGGTGAACGTGACCTCGTCCCCTACATATAGGTCACGACCTCTGTGTCCCTCCGGCAGATGGCTTTCTACGTCTCTGCGGGTTACAAAGACGTCGCCGGGGGTATGATGGTCTCTTATGAAGCCCCACCCATGCTGCAGGTTGAATTTAATCACAGTCCCGGTGGTACGGGGACCATGAGCTGCACGGGGGTTCCTCCTGGTCCGGCTCTTCTGCCCTGCGCTCTGTTCCTGCAGCCGCTGCTCACGGATCCGCCTCTCTTTCCGCTCTTGCTCGAAGGCTGCCAACTGCTGGCGGCAGCACTCCACTCGCTCTGCTGCAGCTGCCCGCGTTTCTTGAGTGAACCCCATGAGGTCTCCTCCGGTGGGGTCCCACTCGAATTGTGCTTCTTCTAGCGGGAGCGGGGTTCTCCTGACGGGCTTCGGAGCCGGAATCAGGGGCTCGCACAGGGGCCTTGCTCTTTGGAGTTCCAGTTGGTAGTACTCCTGGGGCCATACAAAGGGCTGCCCATCCGGGCACGTGTGCTGGGCAAATAGATCTTCGCCCAGGTGCGGCACTCGAGATGTTGAGGGCGCGTTGATGGTAGCGGCGCCCAGGTTGACCGGGCCTTGCGACCAGGCTTGGGGCACCCTAAAGGTAAAGGGCACCGTAAGGACGGCGGCGCCCGGGGGTACTCGGCCCTGCGACCAGGCCGGTTGCTCCGCGGAGGTAGGGGGCGCTGTTGGAATTGCGGCGCCCGGAGGTACTAGACCTTGCGACCAGGCCGATGGTATTTCCTGTTTCGCCGCGCTCAGGGTCGAGGCGTATGACGTCACAGGGGTCGCGGCCGCGGCTTCTGCTTGAGGCCTAGTCCGGCACGGTGACGATGCAGCGACGGGCACGGCAGGGGGAATTTCGGGCTCTGCGACGGGGAGCTGGGACAGGTACACGGTTTCTCGGCTCGGGGTAGAGACGTCCCCTTTACCTGCCTCCGTCCGCTCAGCTCCCTCCTCGGCGCCGTCTCCGGCCTTCACTCCTCCTGCACCATCCTCAGAGGCGGTCTGTCTCCTCGTCTCGGGTGGCGTGCTCCGCTGACGGGTTCCGGTCTGCTGGGCCATCTCACGACTCCACTCCGTCAGCGTGTCTTGCTGCACCTGGGCCATCCTCCGTGCGAGGCCCTCCAGCGCGGTCTGTGCACACTCCCGGTCTCGGGGGAGCTGTGCTAGGATCTCCACTAAGCCTAGTGGGGTTGTTGCTTGCAGCAGGCTCCTGACCACTGGGTCTGTGCTGCCTGTCTCTCCCTCCATCTCCGGGTACGCTTTCTCTGGACTCCCCTCCAGACTTCTTGTCTCCGGGTGCGCTCTCTCCAGACTCCTCCAGGCTGCACCCCTCTTCTCTGTTTTGTTCTGTCTCCGCCCACATTGAGGGTGGTCCCGGGGCAACTTAGTGATTGTCAGTTCCAGGGGCAGTTCTCTCACGCTGATGGACACTTCCAGCATCACAGTCTCTGTTGGTGGGGGCGGTTTCCGCTTTTGGCGCCATTCCTTGACCTGGCCCACGATGGGAGGTGACCTCTTGCCACCCTCTGGCACGCCCATAATGGCGTCCGCTCTTCCAAGGCGGGAAATCTTCTGGAAATGGCGGGAATCGTCTCCCAGTGGCGGGAAACTCGGTGGATGGCGGGAAAAAGCTGCAGATGGCGGGCAACTGGCGGGAAACGATCCGTGATGGCGTCCCATGGCGGGGACCCTCTGGAACCGGCGGGAGACTTCTTTTTGAGGTAAATGTGAACTTTTCTTCAGGCACGCAGTACCCGGTTGTTGCGGGCACGATATCCTGCCGACTACGCCAAAGTTGACGCGCCCCCTGGGCCAGTGTTGTTTGGGGGATACCCGGAGCCGGATCAGATGGGGGTTGTAGTCTCCGAGTGGCGGTGACCCGGTCCGTGCCCAGGGTGTCAAGCTCAGTGTGTGGCAGTCCTACAGATGTTGCTGGATGTTCTTTAGTGTCGACTACGCCACCCGTTGATTTGCGGTCAATACGGCCGCCGCTGCAGCAGGGTCCGCTGAGGCTGATGGTGTGTGTGCAGCTTCTGATAGTATAACCCCCAACGGGAGGGGTATAGCCTCAGGGGGTCAGTTGTGGAGGATGGTGGTTGTGAAGGTGCAGGATGAATCAGCAAGAAGACTCAGAGTCGGGCTGTGCAGTTCAGGGGTTTTTACTTACGGGTGTTCTTATGGTCACTCTGGCCTGAAGCGACCACCCGAGCCGTGCTGCGTCCACCAGGTCCTGGACTCGGCTAACCCCCAGGCAGTTCTGGAGCGTGGTCCTGAGCTCCTGTCTGACTTTCCCTCTCTTCTGGCCGTTCTCACCAGGGATCCACCTATGTCCGGCTCCCTCGGGTCTCTTGGTGGGTACACCTCCTCTGGGTTCCCTGACCCTATACTTGGTCTGCCTTCCTGGTGGATTTGGTGAGGGTCGTGGCAGATCCTGCCCACGACCTCCGGTCTCTGGCTAAGGTGTGCTTTTCTCTCTGCCAGCTTGGGATCCGGTACCCTAGGTGCCAACCCTTCACCCTGTTGCTTGTATTCTGGGGTCTTGGGGTTCCTTCTCCTTCTCTCTGGGTCCTTCTGACTCCTCTCTCTCTCTTGGCCTTGGAGCTGGGCCCAGCCGGAACCACAACTCCCTGTCAGCCCTTCTGGCTGAGCTTCTCTGCTCTGCTCCTCAGGTTACACTCTGACAGACTGACCCTGATCTAAGATGGTGCCCACCTTATATACTCCCTCTATGTGTGAGCTCAGGTGACCAGCACCCAATGAGCTCCTAGCCTTACCCAGACTGCTCCCCCTATCTGCCCCTACACTACTGGGATGTTCCACCCCCCTCCCACTCCAGCCAGGGACAGACACTATCGTACCTGCACATAAACTAGTGGGAGTACCGTCGATCTGTCCCCCGGAAATGGGATGTATGTAGTGTATGCAGCTAACTGAGCTCAGTTCCACACTCCATCCTTACCCGGGAGTGGAATACCACACCTCTGGCTTGAGGTGTAATACCCCTGTAGCAGCCGAATCCTCAGGGTGCTACATATGTGTACAGGATCAGAGCCAATAACGGTACAGAAATACATCACCAGAACCATTCGCAGTGCATGAATACAGCACCAGAACTAACATTATTACATGAATACATCGCCAAAATTATTACAGTGATCAACTGCAATATCAGTTCAGACCAATACAATTGCATCGCATGAACCTACAAATCTCGGTATGTCCTCAAAGGAGTTGTCCAGGCTTGAGGTTCAAGTCTGCAGGCACCAAAGATCCCAGAAGGATCAGAGATTTCAATGATTAAAACAAGGGTTATACTGAGTCTTTTCTCACAAAACTATATATATATATATATATATATATATATATATCAATCTGCTCACCTCCTTCTGCTCAATAACATGATGTCTGCAGATTAAACTCATTTTCATGGTGACAGGTTCCCTTTAATTTGTCACACTTGACAGTAGATCATTATAGGGTCAGTGTGGTGTCCGTTGTACATGGACAATATAAAACTAAAAATACAGCAGTCTGAATGAGGCCATATGCAGTATGTCAGCCAAACAAGTGTTTGACTAAATCCTCCATACACTTTACAAAGTGTCTGCCAAACGATGGTTCAGCCAGCGGCTATCTTACCCGAGTTTCCCATACACAGGAGCGATCGCTCCTCTGAGAACTTCTATGTTCTCTAGCAGAGAGACACCTTCAGACATCTCAGGTGGCAGCTTATCTCTTACAGAACAAAAGGATTGTCAGTCTGATTTTGGATGTGAAAGATTCTTATCTCCCTCGGCAATCATCTGGTAGGGGCCCCAATGCATATTAGGCTAAGTTCCCATGGTGGCCATTGAGTTTGTATGGGATTTATAAAAATATCACAGTTTTTTTTTTACGCTTTGTAAACTGACCTGCAGTGCGATTATGAAATCTGCAACATGCCAATTTGTTTTACGGTAAATATTTTATCTGCGCATTTTACCTATAGACTTCAATGAGATTAGGAAAATCTGCAGATAAAAAAACGCTTTTTTTCTGCAGCGGAAGTGCAATAAAAGCGCATGTAACCCACACATTACTTTATCAATGAAGTTTTATCAAAGCTAAGTACCAGGAAGCTTCCAAAACAAAGTAGCTTTATTTAAAACTGAAAAAAAAGCGATAAAACACATGTAAAAAAAATGCACTGAAAAGCACAAGTAACCTAATTTAGCAAATTGGTGCAGAAATGCTGCAGAAAATCTGCAGCTTTAAAGACTAACCAAATACTTATTGTGGGAACTTATTCTGCATTCACACATCCAAGTTATTTTTCCTCGGAAGGCACTTTTTCTCATAGAGCAGAATGGATGTTTTCACACATCTGTTAAAATCATTGATCTGATTGTGAGAATGGTGAGACTCTGAGCAATTCCTATTCTCATCCGATTTGCGGATCAGACTCGGCCATTCTAGTCTATGAGGATCTGTGAGACACAGATGCAGATTGGAAGGCTTACCATTTGCTTCCATTTTGCATCACGGGTTTGTTGCTTAGTGACTTGAATGAAAACATGAAAAAATTGGTCCATTTCTCTTGGATTGTAACACTCACATAGATGTGTGAACGTAGCCTTAGACTGTGAACCGAACATGTTGATATTGGCGAGTGTGGCTGATGTTAGTCTAGTGTGTATAGGGGATCTTAAAGGAGTTATCCATGACTATATAATTTTATTTTACTATGGGCCTAAGAACTAACAGGCAAGTAGTTGCTAACATGCCTATTCTACCTGGCGCCAATCATTGCTGGCACTAAGAGATCATAGACTGTTCATGCCGACGATTTTGCAGTTTCCGCTTACATCACGTTGACAGAGCAGCAGCTTCTTTTCCGCTCTGCTCTGTTAACGGGGTCGTGACCTGCCAATGTCATGGTGATTGATAGCTGGCTCCCTGCGGGAAGCCGACTGTTAGGCAATGGGGAGCATGAGGTTAATCAGCATGACGTTGAAATGTGGACAAGGGACGGCCACAGGACGAGAAGTACAGCAGCAATCAGCAGACAAGCACAAATATTAAATAATACAGTGGGTACGGAAAGAATTCAGACCCCTTTAAAATTTTCACTCTTTGTTTCATTGCAGCCATTTGGTAAATTCTAAAAAGTTATTTTTTTTTCTCATTAAAGTACACTCTGCACCCCATCTTGACTGAAAAAAAAAAGAAATGTAGAAATTTTTGAAAATTTATTAAAAAAGAAAAACTGAAATATCACATGGTCATTAGTGATAGGCGAGCACTAAAATGCTCAGGTACTCGTTGCTCGGGTCGAGCAAATTGGAATACTCGGGTGCTTGACCCAAGCAATGAGACCAATGTAAGTGTGATGCCCAGCTGTGCTTGGTATCACAAATCCTAGAAGGGTGTATTGAAGGATTCCTCCACAAGAGGCCCCCATAACCATTCACACCTCTCCACCTTCCACCTCAGACCACCAGAGGGAGCCCGTTAGGGATAGATATATAAGGGAAGGTGGAGCCAGGCAGTAGTTAGTCTAGACTGGAGTTGACAGGAAGCAAACCTGTTGAGAGAGTTCCTGCAGTGCAAAAGCCTGAGAGAGGTCAGTGTGCAGTGGAGCACGTTCTAGACTCAGGTGTAGCTCAGAGAGGTGAGCTTTAGGTGTGCCGGCGCCATAAGATCGGTGAAGCGCGGCAAGCTGCCGTTAGTGTGTATAGCCTAGTGAGGGCCCGAGTAGGCCGAAAGCGAGTTGAGAGTGAGTACATAGGGGGCAGAGGAGCTTAACTAGCTCACGCCGAAGAAGCAGTTACCGGACACCGGGTCCAAAGTTTACCGGGATCTCCATGACCCAGTAAGATATAAACTGGAATCCCTGGAGAACTACAAGTCCCAGGATCGCTAGAGTGCTGATACGTAACAGAGCCAGGAGACACATAGGCCCCGTAAGTCGGGAGCGTGTAATCCAAGAAAAGGCCCTACCACAAGGTCAGCCAGCGCAGGACAGAGTCAAAGTTAGGCCTAGCTCCAGGCAGGTCAGAAACTTACTACGCAGAAGCAAGAAACAGGAGGCCCAAAACCCGCTCATTGGGGAGGATTCTGACATGCACCCTTCACCCTACAGTGCTCCGGGATGTGCCTGAATTTCCATCAGTAAAAGGTACTGAAGTGACTATCGTGTCTGTCCCTGTTCTTGCTCTGACCCCGCTGGGTCTCGCCTGTCCTGCATTCCCTATTCATACCCTGCCCTGAGGCCTAGCTCCACCTGTGGGGAGCCATACTATCTAGATGCCTTATCATCGGCCTCAGTGGACTGAGCAGCGCTGGTGATCCTCACCAGAAGCCACAGGTGGCGTCACGAACTCTTTAATAAAACTTAACATCTATCAATGCCTTCTTTAAGAGGGACCCCAGGGTACGGGCCCGGGAGCCGACCACTGCGACATCCCCAAGGCTAAAGGCCCGGGTAACCGAGTAATCCCTATTTCCCCTGGGCGAGTCATCCTCTTCCTGACGTCACGAACAGGATTGCGTGCCCGCTGCAACGACGAAGTGTTGTGCCCGTTGCCACCGGGTACTGTGCGCCTTTATTCTGAACTGTGTACGTAAAGTTGTGGTGAAGGTTGCCGCCATTGTTGGGCCGTTGAGTGAGAAGAAGGGCGTAACCGCGGGAAAATTAGGGGCGTACCTGCAAAAGAGCGCGAAGCCTCGGACACGCCCCACGCTTCGACGTCAAACTAACAACCGCCAGGTCCTGTAAGGAGCGTCGCTGAACGCGCTGACATAGGACGCAAGCGACGCAAGGTCCTGAAGACAACCCTCACCTGCGGAGCTGCGGCCTACCGGAAGAAAAACTAAAAGGTAGGCCATGGTTAACTAGGGGGGCGCTAAGATGTCCGACGAGCAGCAGAACGCCGACCTGCCTGTCAATGTTCCTGAGGTTCAACCCACGCCCGATGATGAGCAGGCCGAAGCCGCCGCTCCACCAGCAGCGCCTGTAACACCCATCATTCCTATGACTTTACCGTACATTCCTGGAGCAAAGTGGCTCTCCCAGTACAACGGCAAACCAGATACCCTGTCTGGATTCAAACAGAAGATAAATGGTATCTTGGACATGTACTCTATGACCGGCAAACATAGAGCCGCCATTGTATTAGGACAACTGACCGGTGCTGCGGAGCGGGAAGTGGAAACATGGTCGGCCGCAGGCCAGGAGTCAGTGTCCGCAATCTTTCAAAAACTACAGACTGTATTTGAGGACCTTACTGAGGTGGACCTCCGGATGAGATTCTACAGCTGCTCCCAACAACCGGAGGACAATGTTCGGGACTACGCCTGGCGTCTCCAAGGAGCCCTGCGGGCTCTGAACCAGGTTAGTCCAACCAGCGTTGAGAATGAGAACAAAATGCTGAAGGAACAGTTTGTCCGGGGACTGAGGTCTCCAGAGGAGAGCAGGACTGTGCGTTGGTGGTCCCTGGATCATCCAGATGCCACCTTTGACAATCTCAAGGACATGGCTATAAAAGGACTGCAGCCCCTGGAAATGAATGCCATCCAATGTTACCAGGGTAAGGGTACCCCAGAGCCTGCTGCACCCACCTTTTCCCCAGTGGCTGCTGAAGCTAAAGTTCCAGTAACGTCCCCTAAAGAACTGGACAGTTTGCGCTCTGAAGTGCGTCAGTTGAGCAAAACCCTGACCACTGTGCTGAGTGCTCTGCAGCTGCGGACGGAGCCTGAGGAAGGAGGGAAGATCCTGCTAGCCGATAGCCCTGAGGATGTCCCCTGGATGAGTAGGAGGAGGAGGCCAACACCGCCCTCGCCAAGGACCAGTGACCAGCACCGTCCACAGAAGGACCCTGCCAGCTGCCGATGCCGCAATACCGGAAACATCGCCCAGAATTGTCCTTTAAACGAGAAAACCCTGGGTCAGAGGGCCGACACCCAGGAGTAAACTCACCAGGCCCATCAGACTGGTACAACAGGTTCGTCGGAGGAAGACCTTTCCTGTCCATTGTGTTGGATGGGATCCCGACGCATGCCCTGCTGGACACAGGATCTCAGGTAACCATCATGCCTGACGTCCTCTACAAGAGGTTCTGGTCCATGGACGACCTACGTCCGCCAGCTCCAAATCTATCAGTATATGCCTCAAATGGACTCCCCCTTAACCTACTCGGGGTTAAGGACGTGACTGTAAAGGTGGGGAGAGTGGAGCTGAAGGACCAGGGACTGATTGTAGTAGAGACTAATCCTGATGACACTAATCCGTATATGGTACTTGGCACTAACATTGTTGGTAACTGCTTGGGAGAGGTTGTGTTCTTGCTCCAACCGATCGCCGACACTGCCAGGCCGAGACAGAGGAGGGCACTGCAGAGGGAAATCCGAGTCCTGATGTATCAACAGCAAGTAAGGTTAACAGACGGTGAAATCGGTAACGTGCGGGATACAGACCCCATACCAATTGTCGTCCCCCCAATGAGTGAAATGCTCATCTGGTGTAGAGCTGCCATAGGTCTTAGAGGACAGAGCTACCAGGCGGTAGTAGAACCCCTTTGCTCCGAGCACAGACCCACGCTCTTAACCGCCAGGGGAGTGGTAGATGTACGTAATGGGAGGGTGCCTGTCGGTCTTCTCAACTTAGGGGAAGATGAGGTCAGACTGCCACGTTATGCCACTGTTGCCAAATTACATGCTGTCAATAACAACTGCATCCATGAGGCGGAGTCCTTAACTTCACCAGACGAAGTGGAGGATAATGACCCTGCAACCCAGGTGGAGGATTGGTGTCAACAGCTCCATGTTGGGAGATGGGTGGTTCAGGAACACTCGAAGGTGTTCAGTAAACATCCACTTGACTTCGGGAGGGTTAAGGGGGTTCAACATCATATCCCCACAGGCAACCATTCCCCAATCAAAGAAAGTTATAGGCCTATACCCTCAGCTCACTACCAGAAGGCAAAAGAAATGCTGCATGACATGAGGAAGGCGGGAGTGATAAGGGATAGTTGTAGTCCCTGGGCGGCTCCCCTAGTGCTGGTTAGGAAAAAGGACGGGAGCATGAGAATGTGTGCAGATTACCGTCAAGTAAATCGCATTACACATAAAGATGCATACCCTTTACCACGCATAGAGGAGTCCCTAGCTGCCTTGAAGTCTGCAAATTACTTTTCTACCCTTGACCTCACTAGTGGGTACTGGCAAGTAGCTGTGGCTGAGGAGGATCGGGAGAAGACGGCCTTCACCACCCCGATGGGACTCTGCAAGTTCAACAGTATGCCGTTTGGACTCTGCAATGCCCCCGGAACGTTCCAGAGATTGATGGAGTGCTGCCTGGGACACCGCAACTTTGAGACTGTGTTACTTTACCTGGACGATGTAATAGTGTACTCCAGAACGTACGAGGACCACTTGAAGCACGTGGCAGAGGTATTTGAGTCACTGTCCCGGTACGGGATGAAGTTGAAGCCCTCAAAGTGCCACCTGCTCAAGAGGAAGGTACAGTACCTGGGTCACATTGTCAGTCCGGAAGGGATAGCACCAGACCCGGAGAAAGTCACAGCCACCCAAAAGTGGCCGAAGAACCTCAAGGAGGTGCGTCAGTTCCTGGGACTAGTAGGATACTACCGGAGGTTCGTAAAGGACTACACTAAGAAAGCAGCTCCTCTGCAAGACCTCCTGGTAGGGCAGTCCCCCAAAGGCAGAAATCCCCCATTCCACTGGGGTAAGGAGCAAGCCGAGTCGTTTCAGGAGATGAAGGAGATCCTGACAGGTGATGAGATCCTAGCCTACCCTGACTACAGCCAACCGTTCCTGCTGTATACAGATGCCAGCAATGAAGGGCTGGGCGCTGTTCTAAGTCAGAAGCAGAATGCCCAAGAGAAAGTGATCGCATACGCAAGCAGGAAGCTCCGCCCGACTGAGAGGAACCCAGAGAACTATAGCAGTTTTAAGTTGGAGTTCCTGGCCTTGGTCTGGGCCATCACTGAAAGATTTAAGCACTACTTGGCCTCCAGCAAGTTCACTGCCTACACTGACAATAACCCCTTGACCCATCTTGAAACAGCCAAGCTAGGAGCCATGGAGCAGCGATGGATGGCTCGGCTGTCAAATTACCAATTCACAATTAAATACCGGGCGGGCCGCAAGAATGCCAACGGCAATGCCCTGTCCAGGATGCCTCACCAGTCAGACACAGAAGAAGAAGTGGATGACCTGGAGGAGATTGAGCTACCTGCCTTTCATCGGAATGGGATGATCCACGAGCAACGAGCCTCCAGGAGGCAGCGTGGAAAGACGTTAAACCCCCTGCCTCACCACAGCTGGAAAGAGACCCAGGACAGTGACCCGGTTGTCAGCCGCATCAAACAGCTGATAACCCAAGAAGGTGCCTCCCTGGAGAAGGATGCGACTCTGCAAGCAAAGCAGCTGTGGAACGAGAGAAGCCGGCTGTTTATCTACCGTGAGAAGCTGTGTCGGGGGTACGTGAATCCAAAAACTCATGAGATGGTATGGCAGATAGTGGTCCCGAAGACAGACATCCAGATGGTATTAGAAGCTTACCACGATCAGGCGGGGCACTTTGGCTGGAAAAAGCTAGAGACCCTGCTGAAGTGTCGATTCTACTGGGTAGGAATGCGCAGCTCCATTGAGAGGTGGTGCCGGGACTGTGGACCCTGCGGCCTAAGAAGGAAAGACTTCAGCAGCCAGAAAGCACCCCTGCAACCCATCAAGACGACTCGACCTCTGGAGATCGTGGCCCTGCACCATGTCAAGCTGTCCTCCAGCAGGTCAGGGTACTCTTATGCTCTGACCATGGTGGATCACTACTCACGTTTCCTGGTGGTCGCCCCTGTCAAGGACCTGAAGGCAGAGACAGCAGCAAAGACATTCCAAGCGTACTTCTGCAGACCCCACGGATATCCTGAGTAGGTGCTGACGGACCAAGGCCCGGCCTTTGAGGCTGAGTTGTTCAAGGAGTTCTGCCATTTGTACGGTTGTAAAAAGATAAGAACTACACCTTACCACCCACAAACAAACGGTCTGTGCGAAAAGATGAACAACATCATCATCGACCTGCTAAAGACCATACCACTTGAGAAGAGAAATCAGTGGCCAGACCTACTACCTGACCTAGTGGATCTGTATAATCATATACCAGTGAGTTCCACCAATTGCACTCCGGCATATCTCATGCGGGCAAGCCAGGAAAGCTGCCCATGGACCTGGAGCTTGGTGTTGTTGAGCCTGAAGCTGATATGACCACTGAAGACTGGGACAAGACCAGACAAGAGCAGTACAGAAGGATAAAAGCCTGTGTCGAGGACAGTCTTACTCGGGTGAGAGAAAAGCAGGAAATGCAATACAACAAAAACGCACCCGCAGAACCTTTCACACCTGGTGAAACAGTACTAAAAAGGAAAAGACGTAACCACAAACTTGATGACCAGTGGGAAAAAGACCCCTACACTGTGTTACCGTCAAGGTCTGACATCAAAAAGACTTGTATAATCAGTGGAGATGGAGGAAAAACGTCTACAACAGTGTCCAGGGACCACCTAAAGTTGTGTCCAGACTTACTGAAACCCCAAGAAAAAGTGCCTCTCACAATCCAGGAAGAACCTAAAGAAACAGTGATCCACACTGACCTAGGAGACTTCCCAGCAGATTGGCCTCAGATAGGAGGTGCAGTAATTATTCCAGTACTTCAATTCTATGAACAGCCAGAAAACCCTCCACCGCAAGTTGAACCTGTAAGTGCTGCAGAAGAGCCAGCTCAAGAAGTATCCCCGGATGAAGGATCCCCGGTAGGAGCAGAGCAAGAGGGCCCAGCCAATGGTAGACTTGCCAGTCCAAGAGAGAGGTTAAGGCAGTTTTACAACATGGTTACACGTAGAACTGGTAGAGTAACTGAGAACACAGACACTGACACCCCACAAACCACCGCACTACGCTGATCAATACGTAGCACGAGAGGTAAACCCCCTGTGAGGTACACTGAATAAAATAGCAAAATTTCTGAGAGTGTAGATAGTTGCCCCTGGGGTACTGTATATTAAATTGAGATGTACTGAATTAATTGTGTATTTTCATGCATGTTTATTAATTTGTGCTTAACCTTATTAATTCCTTCCTTAATTACCAAAGAACTGCGTGGCTGAGGACTGTGTGCAGCCCAAAAACTCTTGTTGTATATAATTGCACTCCCTGGAGTGCCCTTTAGGTGTCCTCAGAAGGAAAACCTGTCTGGAGTGGCTCTCTTGGAGGTCCAACGTGGGATCTTCATGCCCTGCAGCCACCCCAGGGCCAACGTAGAGGGTTTAGGACAGGTCCCTCAAAACCACCAAGTACTCTGACCTGTGAGATGGACATCCTTGCTGGGAACCTCACCATAGGAGACTTGAATTCTGAGGACACTCTGTTTTGCTATTGTTATGTAACGTTTAAAATTCGTGCCTCCCATAAAGGGAAGATTGTTCTGGTATTGCTTATGTTTCCTAAGTTATTGTGTTATAAAATGTACTTCATCCCGGGAGTGCTGAGTTTAACTAGAGGGGAATGTGACGCCCAGCTGTGCTTGGTATCACAAATCCTAGAAGGGTGTATTGAAGGATTCCTCCACAAGAGGCCCCCATAACCATTCACACATCTCCACCTTCCACTTCAGACCACCAGAGGGAGCCCGTTAGGGATAGATATGTAAGGGAAGGTGGAGCCAGGCAGTAGTTAGTCTAGACTGGAGTTGACAGGGAGCAAACCTGTTGAGAGAGTTCCTGCAGTGCAAAAGCCTGAGAGAGGTCAGTGTGCAGTGGAGCACGTTCTAGACTCAGGTGTAGCTCAGAGAGGTCAGCTTTAGGTGTGCCGGCGCCATAAGATCGGTGAAGCGCGGCAAGCTGCCGTTAGTGTGTATAGCCTAGTGAGGGCCCGAGTAGGCCAAAGGCGAGTTGAGAGTGAGTACATAGGGGGCAGAGGAGCTTAACTAGCTCACCCCGAAGAAGCAGTTACTGGACACCGGGTCCAAAGTTTACCGGGATCTCCATGACCCAGTAAGATATAAACCGGAATCCCTGGAGAACTACAAGTCCCAGGATCGCTAGAGTGCTGATACGTAACAGAGCCAGGAGACACATAGGCCCCGTAAGTCGGGAGCGTGTAATCCAAGAAAAGGCCCTACCACAAGGTCAGCCAGCGCAGGACAGAGACAAAGTTAGGCCTAGCTCCAGGCAGGTCAGAAACTTACTACGCAGAAGCAAGAAAGAGGAGGCCCAAAACCCACTCATTGGGGAGGATCCTGACATGCACCCTTCACCCTACAGTGCTCCGGGATGTGCCTGAATTTCCATCAGTAAAAGGTACTGAAGTGACTATCGTGTCTGTCCCTGTTCTTGCTCTGACCCCGCTGGGTCTCGCCTGTCCTGCATTCCCCATTCATACCCTGCCCTGAGGCCTAGCTCCACCTGTGGGGAGCCATACTATCTAGCTGCCTTATCATCGGCCTCAGTAGACTGAGCAGCACTGGTGATCCTCACCAGAAGCCACAGGTGGCGTCACGAACTCTTTAATAAAACTTAACATCTATCAACGCCTTCTTTAAGAGGGACCCCAGGGTACGGGCCCGGGAGCCGACCACTGCGACATCCCCAAGGCTAAAGGCCCGGGTAACCGAGTAATCCCCATTTCCCCTGGGCGAGCCATAAGTCTATGGGAAACACGAGCATTTTTCAGGCGGCTCCCCCGCGGCGGTCTGAAGAGGGCCTAAAGATTGCCCAAATCGATGGGAACAGTGCTCAAATGGCATGGGAACAGCATGGGGAAGACCCCCGGTAGCATTTCTGACTCCCAGGTCACTGCTGTCAACAACGTTGTCAGAGGTATTACGCAACTTTTTCCGACTCATAATAAAATATACAAAAACTAAATCAAAATGGATTTTCCTGGGAAATATGTTAAGGAACATCCTTTCCACGGTAATGACTTGTATATAAGGCAGTGAATGCTAGGGCTGCCAAAAATTGGGAGGCACTCCAATGCCCCTTGGAAAAGACGTGGAGGAGGGCCTCATAAAAAAATGTTCCCATTAGAAAGGAGCGGGTCTCCTATACTTGTAATGCCCATGCACTAAGTATATGGGCTGACAAACATTTACCCCTGGGCGGTATACATGAACCTACTGTATAAAATTTTTTTTTTACGGGCATCATAAACACCCTTTAAAAACTTATGTGGGTGTTGCATCACGGACCACTGTCACCCTGGTGATATGGTGGTGGAGGATGATAATAATGAGAAGGACAAGAGCAAATAGCCAAAAACAGGAAGCGTGGGTGTGAAAAGGTGCATGGGAATACACCTTCCAAAAAAAGACACTGGATTTGAGTTTATGTTACGCTGCTATCATTCTGTGGTGTTGAGAAGTCTGGCCCAATCCAGCCCTTGTTCATTTTTATAAGAGTCAGCCTGTCAGCATTTTCAGTTGACAGGCGGATGTGCTTATCAGTTATAATTCCACCAGCGGCACTAAAAACCTGCTCTGATAAAAAGCTAGCGGCAGGGCAGGCCAGGACCTCCAAGGCATAGAGAGCCAGTTGATTCCACTTATCCAGCTTGGATACTCAATAATTATAAGGCACAGAGGAATCACGGAGGACGTTGGTACGGTCGGCAAGGTACTCCCTCAGCATCTTCCCAAACTTTGCACTCTTTGTGAGAGTACCCCGCGCCTCAGGGCCTGTGCGATGGGGTGTCTGAGAAAATTCTCCCAGAACTTTGACAGTGTTCCCCTGCCTCTGCTGGATTGGAGTTGCGTCTGTTTCACCTGTAGTCCTTGGTTGTCCAACGAACTGTGACCTCTGCCACCACCTGTCCGCCTCAGGAATAAGAGATATAAAGTTCTCCTTGTAGCGTGGGTCTAGAAGTGTCACTAATCAGTAATGACTGTCACCCAAAATTTTGAGAATGCGAGGGTCATGGGAAAGGCAGCGTAACATAAACTCAGCCATGCGTGCCAGACTGCTAACAGGCAAGACTTCCGTGTCCTCACCAAGATGATGACTGACCATGCTCTCCTCGTCCTCCTCCTCCCCCTCATCTCTGTCCTCAGGCCATCCACGCTGAACAGACGGTATGACAATTGTGCAGATAATACCGTTTATAGCGCTTGAAACTAGCTCCTGTTCTTCCTCCTCCTTCTCCTCTTCCTCATTGTCACCCAATCCACATTGGTATGAGATGAGGCTGGGATGTGTGTAATCACCCTGTATGGTTCCTTGCTCCATCTCATCGTGCTCCGCCTGCAATGCATCCTCTTTGATTGTGAGCAGAGAGCGTTTCAGAAGACAGAGAAGCAGGATGATGACGCTAATTATGGGGTCATCGCCGCTCACCATCTTGGTGGAGTCCTCAAAGTTTTGGAGGATGGTACATATGTCTGACATCCATGTCCACTCCTGAGGTCTTATGTGTGGAGTCTGAACTGAATACCGATGACCTTGTTGATGCTGGTACTCAACAACTGTCCTCTTCTGCTCATAAATCCTTCCCAACATCTGCAGTGTAGAGTTCCAACGCGTAGGGACATCACACACTAGTCTGTGAGCCAGAAGCTGCAAATGCTGCTGAAACATGGCAAGGGCAGCGGAAGCTGTAGGTGACTTTCTAAAATGGGCACACAGGTGGCGTACTTTATCAAGCGGATCTGGCAGCTACGGGTAGGATTTGAGAAACCGCTGAACCACGAGGTTAAGCACATGGGCCAGGCATGGTACATGTGTGAGCTCGCCTTGCCTCAGAACCGCCACCAGGTTCCGGCCATTGTCACACACGATCATGCCTGACTGTAGATCTGCCTGCTCTTTCAGAGCTGTCCACAACTTTTCAGCATTGTCGGGTTTGTCACCTAACCATACTAGCTTGCGCACAGCCTGTTGCCGCTTGGCTGAGGCAGTGCTGCAGTGTTTCCAGCTTGTGACTAATGTGGTCATTTCGGAGATGGAGGCTGAAGAGGAGGAGGAGGCTGAGGAGGATGAAGTGCAGGAGCTGTAGATCGTGGGGGCAACCCTGATTGACCTAGGGCCCGCAATCCTTGGCGTCGGGAGGACGTGTTCCGTCCCAAGGTTCGACTGGATCCCGGTTTCCACTATGTTAACCCAGTGTGCCATCAGCGAGATGTACCGTCTCTGCCCACAAGCACTTTGTCCACGTGTCCGTGGTTAGGTGGACTTTCCCGGTAACTGCGTTGTTGAGGGCATGGCTAATATTTTGGGACACGTGCTTGTGTAATGCGGGGACGGCACACCGGGAGAAATAGTGGCGGCTGGGGACCGAGTACCAAGGGACAGCCGCCGCCATCAGGTTGCGGAATGCTTCTGTCTCCACGAGCCTAAAAGGCAACATTTCGAGCGCAAGCAGTCGCAAAATGTGGGAATTTAGTAGTGTGGCCTGTGGGGCGTTGGCTGCGTATTTGCTCTTACGTTCCAGGGATATGGACAACTGAACGCTGTGCTGGGACAAGGACATGGACGTGCTGCCTGATGCTGCTACTTGAGAGTGTGCAACGATAGGTGCAGGGCAGGAGGCATCTTCACATGCACCATGGACAGGGGATTGGCTTGCATGCACAACAGCGGAAGAATCAGTGGTGCCACCCACAGACACTGTTCCTGGACCCTGGGGTTCGGCCCACAAAGTCATGGTGCTTTGCAACCATGTGCCCATGTGCCAGATCATGCTGGTGGTGGTCAGGCTGGTAGATTTGCTACCCCTGCTGATGCTGGCCTGGCATGTGGTGCAAATGCCCTTTTTGGGGTTATCGGCGGAGTCTTTAAAAAATGACCAGACTCGGGAAGACCTAACAGTTGTACTGGCAACTTCCTTTGTGTTGGTGTTACGGGGAACGGTTGCCTGCCTTCTGTCTGCAGCCACCACACTGCTTCTTTCTGCCTGTTGGGGTGCTCTGTCTCCCTCCCCCTGTGTGCTGCTGTCCTCGCTCTGCATGTCCTCCTGCCAGGTTGGGTCAGTTACTATATCATCCACCACCTCGTCTTCCACTTCCACACTCTGTTCCTCCTCCTGGCTTTCTGGCAATTGTGTCTCATCATCGTCCACCTCTTGTGACACTTTTCCACCGTCGCCTTCGTGTGACCGTGGCTGCTCAAATATTTGGGCATCGCTACATGCGATCTCCTCTTGCCCCGCTTCAAGTGGACCGGGCGAGAGGCCCGAATCTATAAATGGAAAAGTGAACAGCTCTTCAGAGTGTCCAAGTGTGGGATCAGTTGTCTCCAGGCACTCGGCATGGTGGGAGGAAGGAGGATCAGGGTGAGGAATATGCAGTCCAGACTCATGGCTACTGAGACTTGACCGTGTGGAAGACAGGGTGGTGGCTAAGTGACTGGAAGCATTATCCTCTATCCAACCAACAACCTTTTGACACTGCTCTGGGTTCTATAGTGGTGTGATGTGGTCCCCTAGGAATTGGGACAGGAAGGTTGGGCGAGAAGATGTGGGTGTTTGTTGTGGCACAATTTCAGCTTGCCCACGGCCTCGGGCTCTGCATGCACCATCACCATCATGTCCAGTTATCTGTCCCTTGCCACGCGCCTTGCCCATTTTAAATGGAGGACAATATCTTCCACGCTCACTGCAAATGGCTCAATTTAGAGTGAACTTATATGTGATCTGTGTGACGGAGAAACCACAGTTTTAAATACCTGGCCTGCAAGGTAACTATTTTGAACAGCAAACAGGTGTCAAAAACTTTGCTTACACACTGAAACAAATTTTTAATGAAGGCCAGAAATGGCAGTATTTTCTGAAAACGTATATGTGATCCATGTGACGGAGAAATCACAGTTTTAAATAGCTGGATTTGTAGCTCTATAATATAGAAAGGACCTGGCTGTATTCTGCACTGCCAACAAGCAAATGGCGCAGAAAAATGGTGTTCTCTGGATTGATTTTTAAGCAAATAATGAGGATTAAGATCCCCAAAAAATATTCCTGGCCCCTGAGACCTGGGCCTATGTCTAGAAATGTCTAACAGCAACAGCAGCAGATAGAACTGGAAGCCTCTTGTGCTATATGCAGTCTGCTACATACACTGCCTGCCTGCCTATATGCACAGCCTGCCTGATATCTCTGCAGATGGATTAGTCCTCAGAAGGACTGTTTGTTGAGATGGATATGTGTAATATGCTTCTTTTCTATCTACACTACCTAATAAACAAGCAAATCTCTCCCTAGCTCAGCAGCACCTCTCCCTACACAGTGTTATTGTGGAGTAGACTGACGAGCACTGTGGCGCCAGGTCTGATATAGACCTGATGATGCTGTGCGGCTAGCCAATCACTGTAATGCCACAACTAACATGGCTGCGGCATTACAGTGAGTGGCAGGCAATCCCTGCATGTTCATTGGCTCTGTAAAGAGCACCAAACATGCAGTGAGGGGACCTGAGCATCTACCTGAGCATCTCGCAAGTATTCGGCGAGCTCCGAGCATCTTGAGTACTGAGATGCTCGGGCGAGTTCCAAGTACTTGCGAGTATGCTTGCTCATCACTAATGATCATAGGTATTCAGACCCTTTGCTCAGACACTTATATTTAAGTCACATGCTGTCCATTTTCTTGTGATCCTCCTTGAGATGGTTCTACTCCTACATTGGAGTCCAGCTGTGTTTAATTAAATTGATAGGACTTGATTTGGAAAGGCACAAACCTGTCTATATAATACCTCACAGCTCACAGTGCATGCCAGACTAAATGAGAATCATGAGATCAAAGGAACTGCCCAAGGAGCTCAGAGACAGAATTGTGGCAAGGCACAGATCTGGCCAAGGTTATAAAATAGTTTCTGCATTACTCAAGGTTCCTAAGAGCACAGTGGCCTCCATAATCCTTAAATGGAAGAAGTTTGAGACCACCAGAAGTCTTCCTAGACCTGGCCGTCCAGCCAAACTGAGCAATTGTGGGAGAAGAGCCTTGGTGAGAGAGGTAAAGAAGAATCCCAAGAACACTGTGGCTGAGCTCCAGAGATGCCGTGGGGAGATGGGAGAAAGTTCCACAAAGTCAACTATCACTGCAGCCCTCCACCAGTCGGGCCTTTATTTCAGAGTGGCCCAACGAAAGCCTCTCATCAGTGCAAGACATATGAAAGCCCGCATAGAGTTTGCTCACATTAAGGACTCCCAGACTTTAAGAAATAAGATTCTCTGGTCTGATGAGATGAAGATAGAACTTTTTGGTGATAATTCTAAGTGGTATGTTTGGAGAAAACCAGGCACTGCTCATCACCAGCCCAATACAATCCCAACAGTGAAACATGGTGGTGGCAGCATCTTGCTATGGGGGTGTTTTTCAGCTGCAGGGACAGAATGACTGGTTGCAATTGAAGGAAACATGAATGCGCCCAAGTACAGAGATATCCTGGATGAAAACCTCTCCCAGAGTGCCCTGGACCTCAGACTTCGCCAAAGGTTCACCTTCCAACAAGACAATGACCCTAAGCACACAGCTAAAATAACAAAGGAGTGGCTTCAGAACAACTGTGTGAGCATTCTTGACTGGCCCAGCCAGAACCCTGACCTAAACCCAATTGAGCATCTCTGGAGAGACCTCAAAATGGCTGTCCACCAACCTTCACCATCCAACCTGACGGAACTGGAGAGGATCTGCAAGGAAGAATGGCAGAGGATCCCCAAATCCAGTTGTGAAAAACTTGTTGGATCATTCCCAAGAAGACTCATGGCTGTATTACCTCAAAAGGGTGCTTCTACTCAATACTGAGCAAAGGGTCTGAATACTTATGACCATGTGATATTTCAGTTTTTCTTTTTTAATAAATTTGCAAAGATTTCTACATTTCTGGTTTTTTTCAGTCAAGATGGGGTGCAGAGTGTACTTTAATGAGAAAAAAATGAACTTTTTAGAATTTACCAAATGGCTGCAATGAAACAAAGAGTGAAAAATTTAAAGGGGTTTGAATACTTTCCGTACCCACTGTTAATTACAAATATTTACTAAACAGTTTATAAAAAAGCAAAGGAAATTATGGTAGGTAAACAGTGCATAAATAACAAATACGATGACAGCAATTACTCTCAATAACACTGAAAAAGAGTATACACAGGTACAGTTAACAGAATTAACAGTTGTATGCTAGCAAAAATACATGCGATTAACCCTTTCTATGCATAAAGCCATAAAATGACAATGTTGTGCCAGTACTCACCTACTTGGAGCAGTTTTTGAAGTCTCTTACAGAAGAGGCCTTTTCTCCTAACTAACTAGACCTTCATAAACTTATTTATATATGCGCATATACATATGTAAGACGGTACCAGTATGTCCTGAGACTGAAGTGGATGGTTCCTTGCTGGGCTGAGTCCCGAATAATCAGAAACGCTGACTGGAATCTCTTAGAGAATGCTGATCTCTCTAACACAGGGCTTCTTTAAGTCCTTAGAAATAAGGCCTCTTGTGGTCTAGCCCAAGATGCTGTGTCCTTGGTTGTCCTTACCAAGTCCGCTCATGTAAGTAACTTTTCTTTATAGACAAAATGAGCATATACACTGCTGTAAGTAAATAGTAATAGTACACATTAGTAAATACTGTTTTTCATTTTAAAAAAAGTATAAAAGCCATCCCACTGTGACGAGGTGCACCCCAATTGGGATGGTCCTAACCTCTAGTAGTAAAACCTCAACTCGTGTCAGACGACCTCAATGTAGATGGGGGGGAGAGCAGTACCGAGACCTGACTGTTCAGGCGCCCAGCCATGGGAAGCTATATAAATGTTGTAGTTTTTTTTTGTTTAACTCTTTTATATTCAACTGTCTGCTGGACAATGAATAAAAAGCCAGATTAATGTTTGCAAATGCACACAGGAGCAAAGACCTTAATTTTTGGAGACATGTCCTGTGGTCTGATGAAACTTTTTGGCCATAATGACCATCGTTATGTTTGGAGGAAAAAGGAAGAAGTTTTGAAGCCTAAGAACACCATCCCAACTGTGAAACATGGGGGTGGCAGCATCATGTTGAAGGGTTTTACTGCAGGAGGGACTGGTGCACTTCACAAAATAGATGGCATCATGAGAAAAGAAGATTATGTGGCAATACTGAAGCAACATCTCAAGATATCAGCCAGGAAGTTAAATCTTGGGGCAGAAATGGGTCTTCCAAATGGACAATGACCTGAAGCATACTGCCAAAATGGTAACAAAGTGGCTTAAGGATAACAAAGTCAATGTTTTGGAGTGGCCATCACAAAGCCCTGATCTTAATCCTATTGAAAATTTATGAGCAAAGCTGAAAAGGCAGGTGTGAGCAAGGAGTCCTACAAACCAGGATCAGTTACATCAGTTTTATCAGGAGGAATGGGCCCTAATTCCGACCAACTATTGTGAGAAGCTTGTGGAAGGATATCCCAAACGTTTGACCCAAGTCATTCAGTTTAAGGGCAATGGTACCAAATACTAATGAAATATATGTAAACTTTTGACTTTGCAGTAAGTAATAAAAATGCCTTAAAACATTCTCTCATTATTCTGGCATTTGGCAAATATTAAAAATTATGGTAATCCTAATTGACCTAAAATGGGAAAGGTTTATTCTGATTTCATGTCAGATATTGTGAAAAACATGCATATGTGCCTTTTTATATAGTGTATGTAAACTTTTGGTTTCAACTGTATATAAAGATCTACAGTATCTATACACACCTCTGCTGTTAGACTTATTAAAATAAACTTTTCCAGTTGTGCCATTTTAGCAATCTTTTAAGGCTATATTATATCAGAGACTAAGCAAATGCATCATCAAGTTCCCTACTGTGATTTAATAAAAATATGTAAAAAAAATTATGTAACATTTTAAAAATTATAAAAAAGAATGTAAAAGAAATACAAACAATTTTTCCGTAAAAAAAGTGTATTAAAAAATACACATAATTTTAGCACTGCATTTTTTTGTTTATCCTGCCTCCGACAAAAACTTGAGTAATCAAAAAATATGTAATCACCACAAAATGATGCCAATGAAAACTGCATCTCAGCCTACCAAATATAAGCCCTTATACAGCTACATTGATGGGATGAAAAATATAGAGCTCACCATGAGCTGTGGCATCTTGCCCCTGCTATGCCCCCGTCCTATGCCAGAACTGCACAAAACTGGCGTAAAAACAGATGGTGTCTCTGAGTATATTCACTAGTGGTAAGAATACTGCAACTTGGCTGAGTATTGTGGGATGCTGAAGATACAGATATAGGGCCCGATTCATTAAGACCTGCATTGATGAGGGCGCATGCAGGAGTCAGAGACTCCTGATTCATGAAGAAATGCATGCCTCTTCATAAATCTGGGGCATCTGAAGAGTGGCGTGTTCCTCCTTGAACTACGCCAGAAACCTCAGTCCAGTCGGGTACTGGAGTGAGATTTCCGGCATAGGGAATGCCATAGCTCGGCATGGAGGTGGGGCCCACCAGCTCGACAAGAGCATTCTTGACATACTCCTGTCCAACCCCTGCTTCTCCCATTTCAGCAGAGATGGCAGAAACTCACATGAAGTCACCAAAAATCGCAACATTTTGGTGCATCTCTGAGTTGTACCAACATTTTGCGACTTTTCAAAGCTTTACAGCAGAATTCTGGGGTGAAGGCTTTTATAAATCAGGCCCACAATATTTGCAACAGAGGCTTTCAAAAACTTTGTGGTGGATAGAAGTTTTAAAGGAAATCTGTCATGTTCAGCATTGTATCTGATCTGCAGGCAGTATGTCATAGAACAGGAGGAGCTAATCAGATTGATTAACATTTTTGTGGAAAAAGTTTCAGTGGAACTTGAATTTTATTCATTAAAATCTCTGGTATCTGTATGCATGAATCCAGTGGGTGGTCTTATTCAGTGATTGACAGTCTTCCATGTATGACTGTGTGTATGCAGAGATAGCTGTTTATCACAGCTATCTCATATAGACTTATATGTATGTAGACACCAGGGATTTCAATGAATAAAATACCAGTTAGGCTATGTTCACACATTGCGTTTTGGCAGTGTTTTTTTTTTTTTTTTAATTTTATGAAAAATTATAGCTGCGTTTTACAGTACCAGTGAAGTCTATGAAATTTCAGACATCTCATGCACATGTAGCACCCTGAGGATTCGGCTGCTACAGGGGTATTGCACCTCATCCCAGAGGTGTGGTATTCCACTCCCGGGTAAGGATGGAGTGTGGATCTGAGCTCAGTCAGCTGCATGCACTACACACATCCCATTTCCGAGGAGCAGACCAACGGTACTCCCACTTAGAAATGTGCAGGTACGACCGAGTCTGTTCCTGGCTGGAGTGGGAGGGGGGTGGTACATCCCAGTAGTGTAGGGGCAGATAGGGGGAGCAGCCTGGGTAAAGATAGGAGCTCATTGGGTGCTGGTCACCTGAGCTCACACATAGAGGGAGTATTTAAGGTGGGCACCATCTAAGATCAGGGTCAGTCAGTCAGCCAGTCTTTGCAGAGAAGTCAGAGGAAGAGGAGCAGAGCAGCCCCAGAGAGAGTGAGAGTGGAGCAAGAAAGACCCAGAGGGGGAGAAAGAAGGAACTCTGAGAACCCAAGTACAACCCTAGGGTGAAGAGTTGGCAATAGGGTACCGGATCCCAAACTGGTGGGGGCTAAAGCATACCTCAGCCAGAGACCGGAGGCCGTGGGCAGGATCTGCCACGGCCACCCACCACATCCACCCTGAAGGCAAACCACGTGTAGGGTCAGGGAACCCAAGGCCAAGGGTCTCCTAACAGAAGGCCCGAGGGAGCTGGACCTAGGTGGATCCCTGGTGGGGACGGCCAGAGGAAAGGACAAGAAGGAGGGCTCAGGGACACGCTCCGGACTTGCTTGGGGGTTGGCTGAATCCAGGACCTGGTGGACGCAGCACGGCTCGGGTGGTCACTCAAGGCCGGAGTGACCGGAATATCTGCAGTAAGTAAACACCCTGAACTGCACAACCCGACTCTGTCTTTAATTATCATCTACGCTGCACCACCACAACCCCCATCCTCTGCACCTGACCCCCTGAGGCCATACCCCTCCCGTTGGGGGTTATACTATCTAAAGCTGCACCAACACCATCAGCCTCAGCGGACCCTGCTGCAGCGGCGGCCGTAGTGACCGCAATCCAACGGGTGGCGTAGTCGACATAAAGAACTTTGTAACATCTGTAGGACTGCCACATACTCTGAGCTTGACACCCTGGGCACGGACCGGGTCACAGCCACTCGGAGACTACAACCCCCATCTGATCCGGCTCCGGGTATTCCCCTAAAGAATATGGCCCAGGGGGCGCGTCACACACACCAAGGTGTTTTTGCAAAATGCAGCATGTCACTTCTTTCAGTGTTTTTGCTGCATTTTTCACCCATTGAAAGCAATGAGTAGTGCAAAAAACTGATGAAGTTGAATTAGTTTATTTTTTGATGCACTAAACGTTATCAGCATGCACAAGAGACGACTGTACACTGACAAAAACGCAGTAAAAAAAGCAGCAAAAATGCAGCAAAATCTGCTTTTTTGACGTTGCTTCCTTACTGCCAAGAGAGCAGGATTTGCCTGCGGAAAAAAAAAATGTATCAAAAACGCAACTTGTGAACATAGCCTTTTGCTGAATCTTTTTTAACAAACCTATGTATCATTTTGCTCAGTTTCTCCTTCTCTATATCATGCTATCCACCGGTCAGACTGCATGAACAATGTGACAGGTTCCATTTAAGCCGCTAGTGAGTGACAGCAGTTATAATAGAAGAATATCCATCAACTGTAATTTTACCTTCACCGTATTCTTAATAATATTCATAGAAATCAATGTGCCGTACGTCAGCTATACTACCTCTCCATAACAGGTACGCATGTGCAAGTAACTGTCAGATAGTGTTAACAGCAAACCTTCATCCGTATCTAAACCCTTTGCGCTGTGTCGTGGAGGGGACGTAACGTAATTCCTCTTCATTGGAATAGAGAAGGTCAGAGCTCTAGATTGCAGTGGGGACTGGAGGAGGATGTTCAACCGTAAGGTGTATTGGATCTTCACCCTGGGAACCAGTTACCCAACGAGCTTGAATCATAGATGCGATCTAATGTATCATTATGAATGGTAATACAATGGTAACTGCTTGTAATTAGGATATAAATAGAAACAATACTATCATGCCATTGTAATGTTTTCCTGAATGGTAATCACAGTATATTATTTTTTATTGTATTTTTATTATTTTAATGTTTTGTATATTGTCAGGGATTCCACACGATCCCGATTACTCACAGAGACCAACCACTGTGGAGCGAACTGCTCTCTGCCGCCCCCTGTCGTCCGGACAATTACACGATTGGCCGACGATCAATATAGGAGCCTGCAGGCTGTTCTCACTAAGTAGTTATCGGCAAGCTAGCAGTGAGCGTACGGCATACACACCACCTTCCAACACATGGAATATACAGGGGCATCTCACTAAATTAGAATATCATGAAAAAGTTAATTTATTTGAGTTTTTCAATACAAAAAGTGAAACTCATATATTATATAGAGTCATTACGAACAAAGTGATCTATTTCAAGTGTATATTTCTGTTAATGTTGATGATTATGGCTTACAGCCAATGAAAACACAAAAGACATTATCTCAGTAAATTAGAATAATTAACAAAAAACACCTGCAAAGGCTTCCTACGCGTTTAAAGAGGTCCCTTAGTCTGTTTCAGCAGGCTCCACAATCATGAGGAAAGCTGCTGACTTGACAGATGTCCAGAAGGCAGTCATTGACACACTCCACTAGGAGGGTAAGCCACAAAAGGTCATTGCTAAAGAAGGTGGCTGTTCACAGAGTGCTGTATACAAGCATATTAATGGAAAGTTGAGTGGAAGGAAAAAGTGTGGTAGGAAAAGATGCACAAGCAACTGGGATAACCGCAGCCTTGAAAGGATTGTTAAGAAAAGGCCATTCAAAAATTTGGGGGAGATTCACAAGGAGTGGACTGCTGCTTGAGTCATTGCTTCAAGAGCCAGCACACACACACAGATTTATCCAGGACATGGGCTACAAGTGTCGCATTCCTCATGTCAAGCCACTCATGACCAATAGACAACGCCAGAAGCGTCTTACCTGGGCCAAGGAGAAAAAGACCTGGACTGATGCTCAGTGGTCCAAGGTGTTGTTTTCAGATGAAAGTAAATTTTGCATTTCATTTGGAAATCAAGGTCCCAGAGTCTGGAGGAAGAGTGGAGAGGCCACAATCCAAGCTGCTTGAGGTCTAGTGTGAAGTTTCCACAATCAGTGATGGTTTGGGGAGCCATGTCATCTGCTGGTGGAGGTCCACTGTGTTTTATCAAGACCAAAGTCAGCGCAGCCGTCTACCAGGAAATTTTAGAGCACTTCATGCTTCCCTCTGCTGACAAGCTTTTTGGAGATAGAATCTGCATTCTCCAGCAGGACTTGTCACCTGTCCACACTGCCAAAAGTACCAATACCTGGTTTAAAAACAACAGTATCACTGTGCTTGATTGGCCAGCAAACTCGCCTGACCTTAATCCCATAGAGAATCTATGGGGTATTGTCAAGAGGAAGATGAGAGACACCAGACCCAACAATGCAGATGAGCTGAAGGCTGCTATCAAAGCAACCTGGGCTTCCATAACACTTCAGCAGTGCCACATGCTGATCGCCTCCATGCCACACCGCACTGATGTAGTAATTGATGCAAAAGGAGCCCCGACCAAGTATTGAGTGCATTTACTGAACATACATTTCAGTAGGCCAACATTTCGGATTTTAAAAACATTTTCAAGCTGTTGTTATAAAGTATTCTAATTTACTGAGATAATGAATTTTGTGTTTTCATTGGCTGTAAGCCATAATCATCAACATTAACAGAAATAAACACTTGAAATAGATCACTCTGTTTGTAATGACTCTACATAATATATGAGTTTCACTTTTTGTATTGAAGAACTGAAATAAATTAACTTTTTGATGATATTCTAATTTTGTTAGAAGCACCTGTACATAGTAAAAAAAAAAAACTATTGCACTTTACATACCCTTCCCTGGTCCTGCACAGTGTCTCCAACTCTGCTCCAGTCTCTGTTGTTTGGCTGCAGATTTGACATCACATCAATGGCACTGCAGCCAAACGGTGAGCTCAGCAGCTTGTGCCTTCTACAAAATCATATGAGTTCAGTAGTTTGCTGCTGCACTGTTGATGTGACATCATAGCTGCAACCTATATAAAATCACTGGAGCAGTGCTGGAGACACAGCCCTGGACTGGAGTGGAGGGGGGGTGGTAAGTAAAGTTTGTTTTTTACAACTGTTGGAATATGTTTAGTGCAACAACTCCATTCCTGTGTATGTAAATGTTCTATTGCTAGGATGAGAGGTAAAGCAGCCAGCTGATGCTGCACAGAGACTCTTAAGATATGTATATTCCTGATTCCACAAAGTCTATCATATCTGTACCTGTTTATAGCTAATTAAAGCTTTTTTCTGTTGTCAATGTGGCACCCCAGGGGTCTGGTTTCCACAGTAACAAGCAATGTTATGTCTGAGAGCAGGTGGGAGGTCTCTTGGCCAGGGATCCTGTGCATGCCACACCTCCTGCCCAGTCTTGGGAGGGGAAGACCTTCCCCTATAAAAACCCGGGGCTGAAGCAGGGTTAGCAGTCAAGGAGAGTAGAGACAAGAAACAGCAGAAGCTCAGTGGGAGCAATACTACTACGAGTCAGGGGCTGGCAGCTGCAGAGCTCGCCCTGACTGAGAAGCTTTCTTACCGGACCCGGCGTCCGAGGCTGTGGGGACTAACTCTTACCCAGCAGCAGAAGCCGACCGGCAGGGGATTTCAGGTCCTCAGGCCCAGAAACCCGAAGGCACGGTCACACGCGTGGGACCAGCACCGCCATCGTGGAGCGGAAGCCATTAGAAGGCCCCGAGTCACCGGCCATACGGGTGAGCACCACACGGTACACTCAGGGACGTGGGCTACTTATATCCGCTTCTAGCAAGGTAGCCAGAAGAGTACAGTCAGTTTGGGAGGCCTACAACTCCGCCTGGCCAGGGGAGATCCCATCTGCTCAACGACTGACCAGGCCCCAATCACTAGCCAGTACTCCGGGAGGGTCTATCGTTGTCACCAGTAAAGACCCTGAACTACACGCATCGTCTCTGAGTGGTTCCTGCTACCCCCATCATCCACATCTGCTGCCCTGAGGCCATACCCCTCCCGTTGGGGGTTATACCATCTACGCTGCACCATCCATCCACCGGCCTCAGCGGACTGTCCTGCAGCGGCAGCTCCATAGCTGCATTCAACGGGTGGCGTAGTCGTACAACATCTACCGCTAAAACAGCGCCACTTAGTCTGACTCCCTGGGCACGGACCGGATCACCGCCACGAGACTACAACCCTCAACAGATCCGGCTCCGGGTAAGCTCCCGCGTGCGCAACGCAGCGCGACACAGGCCCAGGGGCGCGTCATCAACATGCTTTGAGAGTATCCTGAATGATCCGCTGCCAACAGGTTATGGGCCCAGCGTGACACAGAACTCCAGCGTGACATAGAACCCCAGGAGTGACACAGAAGAGTAATACAGCAATAGAAGTCCAAAGCAACAGCAGCACAGAGCAACAGAGAAGATGTCCACAAGCAGGGATCACTGCAAGTTCTCAGTGCCAAGTTTCACCAATCAGAATTATCAATCTTGGAAATTTAAGGTGAAAATGCTGAGAAGGTACGTGGAAATATACGCAGGAACAAGTGCCTCATCCATTACCAGATGATTGGCTAGAGAAGGATCAGAAAGCACAAAGCACTATCTCCCTCAGTGTAGATGATGACCAGATTGTGCATATATGCAAATGTGCAACTGCAAAAGAGATGTGGGATGAATTACAGAAAGTGCATGAAAGATCAAATCTCAGCAATAAGCTTTATTTCATGAGAAAACTGTATCAGTCTAAGCTAAGTGATGGGCAGAAAATGCAGTACTATATAAGAAACACCCTAGAGATTGTGGAGCATCTCAGGGGCATTGGAGAAGAAATTAAAGACTTTCCTGTTGCTGCACTACTATTAAGTGGTCTTCCAGAAAATTATGACACACTTGTCACTGCACTAGATGCACGGCCAAATGATGAGCTCACACTAGAATATGTCAAAGGCAAGCTTGTAGATGAATTCAAGCGAAAAACACACAATGTAAGCAGCAGTAATGAATCTAGAGCAGAAACAGCATTAAAGACACAGGACTTTCCTAAAAATAAGAGCAATCTAAGGGAAACTCGTGAATGTTTTGTCTGTAGAAAGCCCGGCCACCTTAAAGCAGACTGCAGAATTTGGAAAGCAAGAATGAGTCAGCTTAAAAAGCAGAACAGTGATCAAAAGGTGAAAACAGCTGTAGAGGAAACGTCTACATGTGTTGAAACTGCATTTAATACCAGTACAGGCTCATCTGCAAAGCATATGTGGTGTATAGACTCTGGTGCTAGCAGCCATATGACGAATAACAAGGATTTCTTCACTGACCTTGATGAAAGCTAGTCAGAAAAGGTCATCTTAGCTAATGGTCAATATATGACTTCAGAAGGAATAGACAGCTACCTCCACTGGCCAGTTTCCTCAGCACAAAGCAGAAAGATCCCAGTAAAGGATGTTCTCTGCATTCCCAGTCTTGAAAGCAATCTTCTGTCAGTAAAGAAGCTTATGCAAAAAGGGAATGTAGTTACTTTTAAAGATAACAGCTGCATTATATCAAAGAAGGATCACACTCTTGCAGAAGGAAAAGTCCAAAATGAACTTTATCAGCTAAAATGCAGAAAAAGAGCGTACAGTGCTAGACAAGATCTGCATAAGAACTGTATCCATATGTGGCACAGACGTCTTGGGCACAGAGACCCAGAAGCAATAAGGAAGCTAGGTCAACTTGCAAATGTTGTGGAAATCAAGCAATGTAGTCAAACAATGAAGTGCATTAGCTGTCTTAAAGGGAAAATGTCCATAAAATCCTTTCCTAAAGTAAGTACCACTAGATCTGCACAGCCACTGGATTTGATACACACAGATGTTTGCGGTCCAATGAGTGTTCAAACTCCAAGCAAGAAAAGATATTTTCTCACATTTATTCATGACTACTCCAGATATACAGTCGCCTACCTGCTTCACAGTAAGGATGAAGTTCCACAGAAACTTGAAGAATATCTTGACGTAGTATTTAACAAATTTGGAAGAATACCAAAAGCCCTGCGTGCAGATAATGGGACTGAATATACAAGTGGTAAGGTGCAAACCATTTTGAAAAAGAGTGGAATCGTGCTCCAGACTCCCATCCAATACAACCCAGAACAGAATGGCATTGCAGAGAGAAAGAACCGCACTCTCTGTGAAAGTGGAAGAAATATGTTGTTTGATGCGAATCCACCTACAATGTATTGGGGAGAAGCCATCACGACAGCTTTCTATCTTCAAAACAGACTGCCAGGTAAAGCCACAAATAAAACTCCATATGAGCTATGGAACTGTGAGAAGCCTAACCTGAAGCACCTAAGGATTTTTAGAAGCAAAACTTTTGTGTATGTTCCCAAAGAAAAACGTTCCAATTGGGAATCACATGCAAAGCAAGGAGTCCTGGTGGGCTATAGCGAAACTCAAAAGGGATACAGAATCTTGCACCCAGAGACCAACACAGTAACAATCAGCAGAGACGTAGTGATTTATGAGAACTCAATTTCGCTTAAATTTCATGAAGTTACACCAGTCATTAAAGCCAAGAAACAAGAACAAGAATCTTAATCACCAGACACTGAAAAATAAAACACTGAAGTCTGGATAAGCTCTGAAGCCAGCAAGAAAGAAACAGAAGAACCAAGTCAACCTCCAGTCAGGAGATCAGAAAGACCAAACAAAGGTATCCCAGCTAGACGCCTTTCTTATAAGGTCAGAACACTTCCTGAGCCAGAGCCACAGTCATGGCAAGAGATGCAAAGACTGCCTGTCCACGAGAAGCAGAAGTGGATAAATGCCGCTAATTAAGAGATGGAGTCCCTTCACCAACTCCAGACATGGGAGCTTACGGAGCTACCACAAGGAAAAAGAGCTATCGGATGTAAGTGGGTCTTCAGAAACAAATATGACTCAGAAGGTAATGCTCACTGGTTTAAGGCAAGATTGGTCGCAAAAGGGTGCAAAAATATAGTGAAGATTATAATGCTACATTTTCTCCAGGTGCGAAGCAAACCACATTCAAAACTTTAATGTCCATAGGTCCAGTTCAACAGATGACAGTGAGACATTTTGACATCAAAACAGCCTTCCTACATGGTGATATTGAAGAAGAGTTGTATGTGAGCCAACCCGAGGGATATATTAAAAAGGATGAAGAGCGCCTTGTTTGTAGAATGCAAATATCTCTCTATGGACTTAAGCAGTCGACAAGAGCATGGAACTTAAAAATGAACAAAGTTTTGATGGATGAAGGATTTAAAGGGTCTCAAGCTGATCCATGTTTGTGTACAAAAATTGTAGCAAAGGAGTGGATGTATGTTCTCCTATATGTAGACGATGTAATAATGTCTCATCGAGATGAAAAGGAAATTACAAAGCTAGGTGAAATTCTCAACCAGCACTTTGAGACTAAGGACCTTGGAAATGTGACGTATTATTTGGGAATCCAAATCCAGAGAGAGGAAGATGGGAGTTTTCTTCTCAATCAAAGTTCTAAAATTTCCGCAATCCTGTACCAATTTGGACTGTCAGAAGCCAAAGGTGCATCAACACCAATGGATCCATCCTACTTAAAGTTGGAAGGAGAAGAAGATCTGCTACCCACAAACGAGAGTTACAGACAAGCAGTGGGGACGCTTCTGTATATAGCAACCACAACTTGTCCAGATATTACAGCCGCAGTTGGAATTCTTCACTGATGTGTAAGTAAGCAACGCCAAAGAGACTGGAACACAACTAAGAGAATTCTACAATATCTTAAGGAAACTCAAAGGCTAAATCGTAAGATATCTGCATCAGGAGATCTCACTCTCAGAGGTTATGTGGATGCAGATTGGGCTGGAGATACAAGTGATCGGAAATCAAAAAGTGGTTACTTGTTCAAGTCAGGAGAAAATTCAATTTCTTGGTCCAGCAGAAAACAAGTGTCAGTCGCATTGTGTTCTACAGAAGCAGAATATGTGTCAGCTGCTTATGCAAGTCAAGAAGTTATTTGGTTGAAACAACTTTTGGAAGATTTCGGCAAGCTACTAGCTCAGCTAACAGCTATCTATGAGGACAACTAAGGATGTATTAAACTTGCCAGCAGTGAGAAGATTAGTGCAAGGACTAAACACATCGACGTTAAACATCACCACTTACGTGACTTAATAGAACGTGGTGTACTAGAGTTTGTTTATTGTGAGTCTGACAAGATGTTAGCTGATAGTATGACAAAACCATTACCAAAAGCCAAGTTTGAGGACTTCAGAACCGCAATGGGACTAACAGGATAAGTAGTTGTTGAGTGGGGATGTTGGAATATGTTTAGTGCAACAACTCCATTCCTGTGTATGTAAATGTTCTATTGCTAGGTTTGTGTATTGTCTATAACGTTAAAAAAAAAAAAACTCCCAGATGCTCACACCCAGAAAAGACCATGTGACTGTGTTCAGTTTCCTGTGTCTGTGCATGAGAGGAGAAGCAGCCTGCTGATGCTGCACAGAGACACTTAAGATATGTATATTCCTGATTCCACAAAGCCAATCATATCTGTACCTGTTTGTAGCTAATTAAAGCTTTGTTCTGTTGCCAACACGTTTTGAGAGTATCCTGAATGATCCGCTGCCAATAACAACACACTAATCTGGCAGGCAAAGGTTTTCAAAAGAACAATCCTTTTAAGATGGGCGTGCTTTATCTGTGCATTGGTTCAACTAACCAAAAAAGGTTCCAACCAGAGGATAATCAATTTCAAACTAACATAAACATTCCCTTGAAACCATTACTTTTATTAAACCATTTAAAAGATAAAGTTATCAACAACAAAAAAACTGTGCATAAGTGCAATACTAAAATGTGACATAAAAGGTGTACAATCCAGTAAACAAATAGATAAAGGTCTGTGTGCACACAATCAGCAATGTATCTTCTCAGATCCTTAATTCTTAGATCTCCTGAGGAACCATTATCCAATGGTGACACATGTCAAGATATACATGTGGACAGATGAGAACCTTGACATATGTTATAATTCTGAAGGAACGATTTTTTACAATATACTATTTTGGATTATTTATCATCATAATCACATAGTATACTATTTATTTATCCTGCGAGCTCTATTGGCCTGTATAGGTCTGTGATATACTATCGAATTATATTATATCCTGTCTCCATTCTTCCCTGCTCTATATTAACCCTGTTTACATTTGAAGTTGATATACAGTACAGACCAAAAGTTTGGACACACCTTCTCATTTAAAGATTTTTCTTTATTTTCATGACTATGAAAATTGTACGTTCACACTGAAGGCATCAAAACTATGAATTAACACATGTGGAATTACTGTATATACTTAACAAAAAAGTGTGAAACTGAAAATATGTCTTATATTCTAGGTTCTTCAAAGTAGCCATCTTTTGCTTTGATGACTGCTTTGCACACTCTTGGCATTCTCTTGATGAGCTTCAAGAGGTAGTCACCGGAAATGGTTTTCACTTCACAGGTGTGCCCTGTCAGGTTTAATAAGTGGGATTTCTTGCCTTATAAATGGGGTTGGGACCATCAGTTGTGTTGTGCAGAAGTCTGGTGGTTACACAGCTGATAGTCCTACTGAATAGACTGTTTGAATTTGTATTATGGCAAGAAAAAAACAGCTAAGTAAAGAAAAATGAGTGGCCATCATTACTTTAAGAAATGAAGGTCAGTCAGTGCGAAAAATTGGGAAAACTTTGAATGTGTCCCCAAGTGCAGTTGCAAAAACCATCAAGCGCTACAAAGAAACTGGCTCACATGAGGACCGCCCCAGGAAAGGAAGACCAAGAGTCACCTCTGCTTCTGAGGATTAGTTTATCCGAGGCACCAGCCTCAGAAATCGCAGGTTAGCAGCAGCTCAGATTAGAGACCAGGTCAATGCCACACAGAGTTCTAGCAGCAGACACATCTCTTCAGCAACTGTTAAGAGGAGACTTTGTGCAGCAGGCCTTCATGGTAAAATAGCTGCTAGGAAACCACTGCTAAGGACAGGCAACAAGCAGAAGAGACTTGTTTGGGCTAAAGAACACAAAGAATGGACATTAGACCAGTGGAAATCTGTGCTTTGATCTGATGAGTCCAAATTTGAGATCTTTGGTTCCAACCACCGTGTCTTTGTGCGACGCAGAAAAGGTGAACGGATGGACTTTACATGCCTGGTTTCCACCGTGAAGCATGGAGGAGGAGGTGTGATGGTGTGGGGGTGCTTTGCTGGTGACACTGTTGGGGATTTATTCAAAATTGAAGGCATACTGAACCAGCATGACTACCACAGCATCTTGCAGCGGCATGCTATTCCATCCGGTTTGCGTTTAGTTGGACCATCATTTATTTTTCAACAGGACAATGACCCCAAACACACCTCCAGGCTGTGTAAGGGCTATTTGACCAAGAAGGAGAGTGATGGGGTGCTACGCCAGATGACCTGGCCTCCACAGTCACCAGACCTGAACCCAATCGAGATAGTTTGGGCTGAGCTGGACCGCAGAGTGAAGGCAAAAGGGTCAACAAGTGCTAAGCATCTCTAGGAACTCCTTCAAGATTGTTGGAAGACCATTTCCGGGGACTACCTCTTGAAGCTCATCAAGAGAATGCCAAAAGTGTGCAAAGCAGTCATCAAAGCAAAAGGCACCTACTTTGAAGAACCTAGAATATAAGACATATTTTCAGTTGTTTCACACTTTTTTGTTAAGTATATAATTCCACATGTGTTAATTCATAGTTTTGATGCCTTCAGTGTGAATGTACAATTTTCATAGTCATGAAAATACAGAAAAATCTTTAAATGAGAATTTGTGTCCAAACTTTTGGTCTGTACTGTACTTGAATTGATAAAACTATTGTACCCAAGTAGAGTTCTGTATCGACTTGGTATAGGGTTGGAGTAAGGACGGACTGTGCCTAATTGGGTGTGCCAGTTGAGCATTTTATTAGGTTGGAGACCTTCATGATTAGGCTACATTGAAGACAGGGGATACATAGTGTACTTTCTGGTGGTGTCTTAGTCATTTACCCACAGTGAGCTGTATATATAATCTATTGGATTATATTGAAGTCTGAATATCCCTAATATCCCCACTTTGCAAGCATCAATTTTTTTTCTTGCACTGTTAAAGGTGGCCTCCCATCTATACCAGTGTCGATTCAGGGACAGACAGCATTGGGTGGGGCGGGATTTGTTTTTTTGAACTAGAGTGCCAACCTCCGCGGTTAGGTAGGATTACAGCTAGGGTTTGTACAGGGCATTATTCTTCAGTACCTTTTATCTATTGCTTATAACTGGCACTGAAACATGTTTTAGTTAATCCATGAAAAACAACAATTATGGTAGTTTGAAAGTCGTTGTACCGTATGTGGAATTGGTGTTTTACCTGTATGTTCTAAATTAAACTACAAGATTTTAACCAGAATGGTCTGTGAGCTGGATTAACTACATATTAATGTAGAAAGGACTAGTTTTGCCTTTAGTATATGACCCCTCTTCAGCATATGCCAGTTTTTTGTTGGTGGGGCCCGTTAAGCCTTTGCGCTTAATCACCCAGTAGTTAACTATTCTTTAATAGATATTCATGATCCCAATGAAAAAGCTTCACTTTACAAGGAGCTCATAGAAAACCTTATCTCTCATCATGTCATATTTATGGATACTCAATTCATTGGTGCGGACTTGATTCTCCTTACTGCACTGGACCCTGGCGACCACCCAATTATTCTTACTGCTACTTACCAGACATAAATAATGAATTTTCTGAGTTTTTGGACGCCTACACTAAATATCCCTATACCTGCGTGTCAGTGTTGTTCATGATGCTGAATTTAATCTGTTTGTATTTAATTAGTGAGTTTATTTCTGCTTACAACGAAGAGCAGCAGCTTTGAAGAAATCAAAGGAAACAAGTAGTTTCACAGCTGATGACGCATCTGCTTCTGTCTTTCAGCATTTTTAATTTTCTCTCAAAATCACAGTATATGGAAATTAGGGTTACTTGGTAGCAAAAGTTATATAATTCTTTCACTGACTTTGACTAACATCTGCTGTATTTTTGTATATAACATGTTCCCTTTTATGAAATAATATGTAAAATGCAGTGGCGTAACTAGAGACCTATGGGCCACAATGCAAAATTTAAGACGGGGTCCACTCCATTATGTTGGTCAGATCTACGGGCCCCTGTAATAATGTCCTCTGTCCTGGCCCCTATCCTGTAATAATGTTCTCAGTCCTATAATAATGTTCCCCATCCTGTAATAATGTCCCCATCTTGTAATAATATTCCTGACCCTGTCGCCTTCCTGTAATAATGTCTCTTTTCCTGGGTGACTTACTGTAATGTCCCCATCCTGTAATAATGTCCCCCATCCTGACTCCTTCCTGTTATAATGTCCCCATCCTGGCCCATTTGTGTTATAATGTCCCCCACCCTGACCCCTTTCTGTAATAATGTCCTCCATCTTGACTCCATCCTGTAATATTGTCCTTCATCCTGGCCCTTTCCTGAAATAATGTTCCCCCATCCTGTAATAATGTCCCCCCATCATGTAATAATGTCCCTCATCTTGGTCCTCATCCTGTAATAATGTCCCCATCCTGTAATAATGTCTCCATCTTGTAATAATGTCCCACATTCTGGCCCCTTCCTGTAATAATGTCACCTTTCCTGGGCCACATTCTGTAATGTCCCCCATCCTGTAATACAGTCCCCTATCCTGGCCCCTTTCTATAATAATGTCCCCCATCTATGCTCCTTCCTGTAATAAGGTTTCCATCCTGGCCCCTTCCTGTAATAATGTTCTCCATCCTGGCCCCATCCTGTAATAATGTCCCCCCATCCTGTAATAATGTCCCCATCCTGGGCTCCATCCTATAATGATAGCTCCCATCCTAGCCACTTCCTGTCAAAATGTTCCTTATCCTGTAATAATGTCCCCCATCTTGTAATAATGTCTGCCATCCTTGCCCACATCCTGTGATAATGTCACCCATCATGGCCCCTCCTGTAATAATGTTCCCCTGCCTAGGCCACTTGCTGTAATGTCCCCCCTACCCTGTCCCCATCCTGTAATAAGGTCCCCCATCTATGCTCTTTCCTGTAATAAGATCCCCATCTTGGCCCCTTCCTGTAATAATGTTCTCCACCCTGGCCCCTACCTGCCATAATGTTTCCCCGTCGTTGTCCCTATTCTGTAATAATTTCCCTCATCCTATAATAATGGCTCCCATCCTGGCTCCTTCCTGTAATAATGTTCCCCATCCTGTAATAATGTTCCCCATCTTGTAATAATGCTTGCCATCCTGGCCCTCATCCTGTAATAATGTCACCTATCATGGTCCTTTCTTGTAATAATGTCCCCCATCCTGGCCAATTACCATAATAAGGATTCTATCTATGCCCCTTCCTGTAATAAGGTCCCCCATCCTGTAATAATGTCCTCCATCCTGTGATAATATCCCCATCCTGTAATAATGTCTTCATCTTGCAATAATGTCCCACATCTTGGGCCCTTCCTGTAATAATGTCACCTTTCCTGGACCACTTGCTGTTATGTCCCCCATCCTGAAATAATGTCTCCTATCCTGGCCCCTTTCTATAATAATGTCCACCATCCTGGCTCCTTCCTGTAATAACGTCCCTCATATATGCTCCTTCCTATAATAATGTTCTCCATCCTGATCCCTTCCTGTAATAATGTCCCCCATCCTGGCCCCCATTCTATAATAATAGCTCCCATCCTAGCCCCTTCTTGTCATAATGTTCCCTATCCTGTAATAATGTCCCCCATCTTGTAATAATGCCCATCATCCTTGCCCACACCCTGTGAGAATGTCACCCATCATAGCCCCTCCTGTAATAAGGTCCCCCATCTATGCTCTTTCCTGTAATAAGGTCCCCATCCTGCCCCTTCTGTAATATTGTTCTCCATCCTGGCCTCTTCCTGTAATAATGTTCCCCCTTCGTTGTCCCTATCCTGTAATAATTTCCCCCATCCTATAATAATAGCTCTCATCCTGGCCCCTCTCTGTAATAATGGATAGACCATGATTAAGGCGTGACTGCTGAAACATGTTGGTCCTGTTCACATCCGTGGCCTGTCTTATGTCTGCACCTTTTTAACTTAAGAATAAATGTGAAGTTTTAACAATAGAAAAGGACTTACAAGTGCTCCTCATTAAATTAGAATATCATCAAAAAGTTAATTTATTTCAGTTCTTTAATACAAAAAGTGAAACTCATATATTATATAGAGTCATTACAAACAGAGTGATCTATTTCAAGTGTTTATTTCTGTTAGGCTGTGTGCCCACTATGCGTTTTTCAAGTGTTTTTGCCGCGGAATTTCCGCAGCGAAAACGCTTAAAAAACGCTTGGTAATACGTGCCCCATGGTCCCCAATAATAATCCGCATGTGCTGTGCACATGCTGCTGAAATTTCCGCTGCGGATTATCATTGCGTAAAAATACACAGCATGTCCATTAATTTTGCAGACACGCAGCGTAATTGTCGCCATTGACTTGCATTGAAACTCTTCATATCCGCATCACTACATGTGCACATGCGGATATGAAGCGATTCAATGTGCGGATGGTACCCGGGTCTGGAGAAGAGCGGAAAAAATATGCAGCATTTCTGCATCGTGGGCACATAGCCTTAATGTTGATGATTATGGTTTACATCCAAAGAAAACACAAAAGTCATTATCTCAGTAAATGAGAATACTTTATAGCAACAGCTTGAAAAATGTTTTTAAAATCCGAAATGTTGGCCTACTGAAATGTATGATCACTAAATGCACTCAATACTTGGTTGGAGCTCCTTTTGCATCAATTACTGCATCAATGCGGTGTGGCATGGAGGCAATCAGCACTGCTGAGGTGTTATGGAATCCCAGGTTGCTTTGATAGCAGCCTTCAGCTCGTCTGCATTGTTGGGTCTGGTGTCTCATCTTCCTCTTGACAATACCCCATAGATTCTCTATGGGGTTAAGGTCAGGCAAGTTTGCTGGCCAATCAAGCACAGTGATACTGTTGTTTTTAAGGCTGTGTGCCCACGTAGCGTTTTTCAAGCGTTTTTGATGCGGAATTTCCGCAGCGGAAACGCTTGTAAAACGCTTGTTAACCCGCACCCCATGGTCCCCAATGGGATTCCGCAAGTTCTATGCACATGCTGCGGATTTTTCCGCAGCGTTTATGCTGCGTTCAAAAATCCGCAGCATGTCATTTAATTTTGCGTTTCCGCAAGCAGAATTGCCTTTGTCCAATGCATAAAAAACGCAAGGCAATTCCGCATGTGGAAAACGTGTGATAAACGCGCGAAAAATGCGCGATAAACGCGTGCGGAATTCTGCATGCGTTTTTCCGGGAGAGGACTTGCAGAAATGAAGCAGAAATTTTCTGCTTCATAAATGCAACGTGGGCACATAGCCTAAACCAGATATTGTTACTTTTGGCAGTGTGGACAGGTGCCAAGTCCTGCTGGAGAATGAAACTTGCGTCTCCAAAAAGCTTGTCGGCAAAGGGAAGCATGAAGCGCTCTAAAATTTCCTGGTAGATGGCTGCACTGACTTTGGTCTAGAGAAAACACAGTGAACCTACACGAGCAGATAACATGGCTCCCCAAACCATCACTGATTGTGGAAACTTCACACTAGACCTCAAGCAGCTTGAATTGTGTGCCTCTCCACTCTTCCTCCAGACTCTGGGACCCTGATTTCCAAATGAAATGCAAAATTAACTTTTACAAGGAATGCAACACTTGTAGCCCATGTACTTTTTTAGGTTGCCCAATGAATTTAGCATGTGGGCATAAGTATCTCTGTAAATACCTTGTGTTGCAGATAATGCCTGTGAGCGGCGCTATCACTGGCAGCTCACAGTCATCACGTGACCCCCAGCTGCAGCCGGCGCTGACATCCGCTGACGTCACGACAAGTCCAGACTGCAGCCGAGGGTCCCTCTTCCACGTTTCATCGGTGGCTGCTGGGTTGTGGGCGGGGTTATTACCCTGCGTCACACCCGGCATCCACCGAGCGCTCTCCCTCTCCCCATTCATTGGGAAAGCACGCGGTGGATGCTGGGTGTGACGCAGGGAATAACCTCGCCCACAACCCAGCAGCCACTGCGGGGACCCCAGCTCTGAGTCACGCCTCACTTGTCATGACATCAGCGCTGGGTCACGTGATGCCTGACGCAGCCACCGATAGCGCCGCTCACAGGCATTATCAGCAACACAAGGTATTTACAAATATACTTATGCCCACATGCTGAATACATTGGGCAATTTATACTACCGGACAACTTTTTTAACCCCTTTAAAGCCCAGGACATTCTAATACATATCTGCGCCCTGGGACTTAAGAGCCAGGTACGTATTAGTACGCCCTGTTGATTTCAGCCTGTGTGTGGGCGAAATTGCGGCCGGGTGTCAGCTGATTGTCACAGCTGACACCCGGTGCTATGTGCTAGGAGCAGTCCCGCACCGCTCCCGGCACATTAACCCCGCAATGCTGTGATCGAAGTCGATCGCAGCATTGCGGGGGCAAGGGGAGGTGATCGCCAATACCCACCTCTACTGCCGGTGTCCAACGCTGTCTACCGCGGCTTCCCGAAGTTGCCATGATGACCCGATGTCGTCATGATAACATCTGGGTCACCAGACAGCAGGAAGATACTTTGGTCATGCGCAGTGCATGACCAAAGTATCTTCTGCATCTGCAGCGCTGACAGCCTGTATAGCATAGGGATGGTGCTCCATCCTTATGCTATACAGGCGATCAGAGTAAAAAAAGTGAAAATCCCATAGTGGGACAAAGTATAAAAAGTAAAAAAAAGTGTTCAAAAATGAAAAAATAAAAAAAAATTGTAAAAATATAACAAAAAATAATCCACCAAAAATAAAAATATAATGTACCCATCAATAAATATTATTAAGAAAAAAAAAAACAATAACAGTACACATATTTGGTATCGCCGCGTCCGAAACGACCTGACCTATAAAACTGTCCCACTAGTTAACCCCTTTAGTCAACACGATAAAAAAAATAAATAAAAAACGAAGCAAAAAACAATGCTTTATCATCATACCGCCAAACAAAAAATGGAATAACACGCGATCAAAAAGACGAATATAAATAAAAATGGTACCGCCGAATGTAATCTTGTCCTGCAAAAAACAAGCTGCCATACAGCTCCATCATCCAAAAAATAAAAAAGTTATAGCTCTCAGAATAAAGCGATGCAAAAAAATATTTTTTTCTATAAAATAGCTTTTATTGTGTATAAGCGCCAAAACATAGAAAAACAATATAAATGTGGTACCGCTGTAAACGTATTGACCCGAAGAATAAAGCTACCTTATCAATTTTACCACACGCGGAACAGCATGAAAAAAATAAAAAAAAACAATTCCTGAATTGTTGGTTTTTGTTTATTCTGCCTCCCAAAAATCGGAATTGAAAGCGATCAAAAAATGTCACGTGCCTGAAAATGGTGCCAATAAAAAGTCAACTCAACGCAAAAAACAAGCCGTCACATGACTGTCGGCCAAAATATGGAAAAATTATAGCTCTCAAAATATGGCGATGCAAAAACTAGATTTTGCAAAAAAATGCGTCTTTTAGTGTAAGACAGCTGTCAATCATAAAAACCCGATATGATTCTGGTATCGCTGTAATCGCACTGACCCGAAGAATAAATTCGTCTAATCACTTATACCGCACGAGGAACGGCGTAAAAAATAAACTCTAGGGTTAGGGTTAGGGTTGTGCTACGGTTAGGGTTGTGCTAGGGTTAGGGTTGGGCTAGGGTTGGGGTTGGGCTAGGGTTAGGGTTGGGCTAGGGTTAGGGTTGGGCTACGGTTGGGGTTAGGATTAGGGTTGGGCTAGGGTTAGGATTGGGGTTGTATTAAGGTTGGTATTTTTTTCAAAAGTAAAAAAAAAAAGATGACTATATGGCGACTAGTGTTGAGCACAGGTGCTCACTACTTGAGTTTGCATCGGGTGCTCGGGTATGCACTGAGTATCGCGGGTGCTCAAGTGACATTCTCGAGTCTCCGCCCCATACGCTTCGAGGACAAAAAAACTTCGCGGGGATTGCCTGCCATGCACGAGTGATCCCTGCATGTTCTTTTGGGGTGTCTAATAACCGTGAAACATGCGGGTGGGGACTCGAGCATATCACTCGAGCTTGAGCGATACTTGGTGCATACCTGAGTACCTGATGCAAACTCAAGTAGTGAGCACTTGCGCTCAAGACTAATGACAACTTATTCAATATGATGACCTAATGTTATCAAATTCTGTCGTAGCTCTGAGTTCAAAATGTTCACAATACCCCTTGATAAAATCCTTGAGGGGTGTAGTTTCCAAAATGTCACTTGTGGGGGGTTTCCACTATTTAGGCACATCAGGGGCTCTCCAAACGCGACATGGTGTCCGCTCTCGATTCCAGCCAATTTTGCGTTCAAAAAGTCACACAGTGCTCCTTCCCTTCTTAACTCTGCCGTGTGCCCAAACACTGTATTTTCCCCAAATATGGGGCATTGGCTTACTCAGGAGAAAATGCACAAAAGTTTTTGGGGTCCATTTTTTCCTCTTACCCTTGTGAAAATAAAAAAATTGGGGCTAAAACATAATTTTTGTGGAAAAAGTTAGATTTTTTTAATTTTCACGGTTCCATGTTCTAAACTTCTGTAAAGCACTTTGGGGTTCAGGTTGCTCACCACACATCTAGATAAGTTCCCTGAGGGGTCTAGTTTCCAAAATGGTGTCACTTGTGGGAGGTTTCCACTGTTTAGGCACATCAGGGGCTCCCCAAACACAGCATGGTGTCTGCTAATTATTCAAGCAAATTTTACATTCAAAAAGTCAAATAGTGCTCCTTCCCTTCCGAACCCTGCCGTATGCCCAAGCAGTAGTTTTCCCCCATATATGGGGTATCGGCGTGCTCCGAAGGAATTGAGCAACAAATTGCATGGTGCAATTTCTCCTGTTACCCTCATGAAAATTTAAAATTGGAGGCTGAAAAACATTTTTGTGGGAAAAATGTGAAAATTTTATTTTTACGGTTCTATGTTCTAAACTTCTGTGAAGCACCTGGGGGTTCAAGGTGCTCACCACACATCTAGATAAGTTCCCTGAGGAGTCTAGTTTCCAAAATGTTGTCAATTGTGTTTTTTTTTACTGTTTAGGCACATCAGGGGCTCCCCAAATGCAACATGGCGTCTGCTAATTATTCAAGCAAATTTTACATTCAAAAAGTCAAATGGCGCTTCTTCCCTTCTGAACCTTGCCGTGTGCCCAAGCAGTGGTTTTCCCCCACATATGGGGTATTTGCTTACTCAGGAGAGATTGCACAACAAGCTGCATGGTGCAATTTCTCCTGTTACCCTTATGAAAATGCAAAATTGGGGGCTGAAAAATATTTTTGTAGGAAAAATGTGAAAATTGTATTTTTACGGCTCAATATTCTAAACTTCTGTGAAGCACTTGGGGGTTCAAGGTGCTCACCACACATCTAGATAAGTTCCCTGAGGGGTCTAATTTTCAAAATGGTGTCACTTGTGGGGGGTTTCCACTGTTTAGGCACATCAGGGGCTCTCCAAACTCAACATGGCATCCGCTAAGTATTCAAGCAAATTTTACATTCAAAAAGTCAAATGGCGCTCCTTCCTTTCCGAGCCCTGCCGTGCGCCCAAACAGTGGTTTTTCCCCATATATGGGGTATCGGCGTGCTCCGGAGGAATTGAACAACAAATTGCATGGTGCAATTTCTCCTGTTACCCTCATGAAAATTCAAAATTGGAGACAAAAAAACATTTTTGCTGCAAAAATGTGAAAATTTTATTTTTACGGCTCAATGTTCTTAACTTCTATGAAGCACCTGGGGGTTCAAGGTGCTCACCACACATCTAGATAAGTTGCCCGAGGGGTCTAGTTTCCAAAATGGTGTCACTTATGGGGGGTTTCCACTGTTTAGGCACATCAGGGGCTTCCCAAACGCAACATGGCGTCCGCTAATTATTCAAGCAAATTTTACATTCAAAAAGTCAAATGGCGCTCCTTCCCTTCCGAATCCTGCCGTGTGCCCAAACAGTGTTTTTTCCCCACATTTGGGGTATTGGCTTACTCAGGAGAAAATGCACAAAAGTTTTTGGGGTCCATTTTTTGCTCTTACCCTTGTGAAAATAAAAAAATTCAGGCTAAAACATAATTTTTGTGGAAAAAGTTAGATTTTTTAATTTTCACGGTTCCATGTTATAAACTTCTGTAAAGCACTTTGGGGCTCAGGGTGCTCACCACACATCTAGATAAGTTCCCTGAGGGGTCTAGTTTCCAAAATGGTGTCACTTGTGGGAGGTTTCCACTGTTTAGGCACATCAGGGGCTCCCCAAACACAACATGGTGTCTGCTAAATATTCAAGCAAATTTTACATTCAAAAAGCCAAATAGTGCTCCTTCCCTTCCGAACCCTGCCGTATGCCCAAGCAGTAGTTTTCCCCCACATATGGGGTATCGGCGTGCTCCGGAGGAATTGAGCAACAAATTGCATGGTGCAATTTCTCCTGTTACCCTCATGAAAATTCAAAATTGGAGGCTGAAAAACATTTTTGTGGGAAAAATGTGAAAATTTTATTTTTACGGTTCAATGTTCTAAACTTCTGTGAAGCACCTGGGGGTTCAAGGTGCTCACCACACATCTAGATAAGTTTTCTGAGGGGTCTAGTTTCCAAAATGGTGTCACTTGTGGGGGGTTTCCACTGTTTAGGCACATCAGGGGCTCTCCAAACTCAACATGGCATCCGCTAAGTATTCAAGCAAATTTTACATTCAAAAAGTCAAATGGCGCTCCTTCCTTTCCGAGCCCTGCCGTGCGCCCAAACAGTGGTTTTTCCCCATATATTGGGTATCGGCGTGCTCCGGAGGAATTGAACAACAAATTGCATGGTGCAATTTCTCCTGTTACCCTCATGAAAATTCAAAATTGGAGACAAAAAAACATTTTTGTTGCAAAAATGTGAAAATTTTATCTTTACGGCTCAATGTTCTTAACTTCTATGAAGCACCTGAGGGTTCAAGGTGCTCACCACACATCTAGATAAGTTCCCTAAAGTAACATTTTTGTGAAAAAAGTTAAATGTTTATTTTTTTCTTCCACATTCCAAAAATTTCTGTGAAGCACCTGAAGGGTTAATAAAGTTATTGAATGTGGTTTTGAGCACCTTGAGGGGTGCAGTTTTTAGAATGGTGTCACTTTGGGGTATTTTCTGTCATAAAGACCCCTCATAGTGACTTCAAATATGATGTGGTCCCTAGAAAAATGGTTTTGTAAATTTTGTTGGAAAAATGAGAAATCGCTGGTCAACTTTTAACCCTTATAGCTCCATAACAAAAAAAAAATTTGGTTCCAAAATTGTGCTGATGTAAAATAGACATGTGGGAAATGTTATTTATTAACTATTTTGTGTGACATATCTCTGATTTAAGGGCATAAAAATTCAAATTTTGAAAATTGCAAAATTTTCAAACTTTTTGCCAAATTTCCGTTGATTTCACAAATAAACGCAAGTGATATCGAAGAAATTTTACCATAATCATGAAGTACAATATGTCACGAAAAAACATTCTCAGAATCAGGGGAATCCGTTGAGGCATTCCAGAGTAATTACCTCATAGAGTGACAGTGGTCAGAATTGTAAAAATTGGCCTGGTCATTAACGTGCAAACCACCTTGGGGGGTAAAGGGGTTAACAATCCTTTCAAGGCTGTGGTTATCCCGGTTGCTTGTGCACCTTTTTCTACCACACTGTTTCCATCCACTCAACTTTCCATTAATATGCTTGGATACAGCACTCTGCGAACAGCCAGTCTCTTTAGCAATGACCTTTTGTGGCTTACCCTCCTTGTGGAGTGTGTCAATGACTGCCTTCTGGACATCTGTCAAGTCAGCAGTCTTCCCCATGATTGTGGAGCCTACTGAAACAGACTAAGGCTATGTGCCCATGATGCTGAATTAATGCTGATTTTTCCTGAGCGTTTCTGCCTCTCCCTGGCAGAAAAAACGCATGCGGATTTTACATGCATTTTTTCTGCCAGGGAGAAGCGTTTTTTAAGCGCTTTTGCATGCATTTTTAAGCGCTTTTCCAAGGGATTTTGAGCATCACTTGGAAAAATGCTTGAAAAGTTGGTCGCACAATATAAATCCATGCAACTGGCATGGATTTATATTGTGTGACCAACTTATGCTGCTTTAAATGCAGCATCAATAGTAAAAAAAAAGAATGAAAACGTAAAAAATAAAAAAAAGAACATTATACTTACCTCTCCGGCGGCACCCGGTCTCCTGTCTGGTGGAGTGCTCTGTCCTCGACATCCCGCGGTGTTCAGAAAGGACCTGCGGTGACATCATTTAGTCAGCTGACAGGTCACGCGACAAGATTTTGCCACGATTACGCACAATAAATGGTTGTGCTGCGGATTTTTCCGCAATGATAATCCGCAGCGGAAACTTCCGCAGCATGTGCACAGCACATGCAGATTATCACTGGGTAAGATGGCAGACAACTTAACAAGCGTTTTTAATGTATTTTCACGGCGGAAGTGCGGCCACAGGAAAGCATTAAATCCGCATTGTGGGCACACAGCCTAAGGGACCTTTTTAAGCTCATCGGAAGCCTTTGCAGGTATTTTTTGTTAATTATTCTAATTTACTGAGATAATGGCTTTTGTGTTTTCGCTGGCTGTAAGCCATAATCAACAACATTAACAGAGATAAACACTTGAAATATATCATTCTGTTTGTAATGACTCTATATAATATGAGTTTCACTTTTTGTATTGAAGAACTGAAATAAATAAACTTTTTGATGCTATTCTAATTTAGTGAGAAGCATGTTACACACACGCCCCTAGGTTCAGATAGGGGCGAGATAGGTTACATGAATTTTTTGGAATCCTGGGGGAACCGTTACTCGGGGCGACCATACACCATGTGCTGCAGCTTCTCTTAGGTACACAGGGGTATTTACCCTCAGGCACAGACACCTAGACTGTTTCACTTGCTGACCAGACACATTTGACAAGAGTCTTCATAAACGGTAAAACAGTAGCATTTAATAAGAAGCTGCACAGCCAGTGCAAGCTAAGTCTTATGAGCAACAGGCTCCAGTGACAAACAGTACAGTTTCCTTAGCAGCACAGCAGTTCACAGTCTTCCCAGTAGTACAGGACAGCACAGTTCTAATGCAAAGGCACATTAATGAACACAGCATTCTTTACAGCACAGTGAGATGGAGGCGGGGGGAAGGTTTGCTGAGGGAGATGATCCCTGTGACACCATTTCTTCCAGTCCTTATCTTTCTGTCTGATAATACTCTGCACTGCTAGTTCAGAAACTCTACCTGATCTGTGCTTAGCTTCACTCCTGACTTGAATCCTTTTCACTTGCAGGGGCGCTTCTGTGAGATACAGAACACACACACCACCTTTCTCTTCCGCTCCAGCCAGACAGTAAACAACTTCCCCACAATCCCCCTAGGGTTCTGCTAAAACTCTCCCTGTCTCCTGTGACTGTGTTAACCCCTCTAGTTGCTGGATGCTTTTAAAGCAAAAGCGCTACCTCTGCATGTCACAAGCAGAAGCACTTGTATATTTCGCTGGAATTTTTTTTTAATTTCATGTAATAATGTTCCCCATCCTGTAACAATGTGTCCCCCATCTTGTAATATCGCCCGCCATCCTGTAATAATGTCACCTATCATGGTTCTTTCTTGTAATAATGTCCCCCATCCTGGCCCCTTTCTGTAATAATGTCCCCCATCCTGGCCCCTTAACGTAATAAGATCCCTATCTATGCCCCTTCCTGTAATTAGATCCCCTATCATGTAATAATGTCCCCCATCCTGAAATAATATCCCCATCCTGGCCCCTATCCTGTAATAATGTCCCTCATCCTGGCCCCTTCCTCTTTTCATGCCCCCCCATCTTTGACCACGTCCTGTAATAATGTCCTTCATCCTGGCCCATTTCTGTAATAAAGTCCCCTGTCCTGTAATAATGTTCCCCGTCCTGTAATAATGACCTCCATCCTGTAATAATGGCCCTCATCCAGGCCCCATCCTGTAATAATGTCCCTTTTCCTGGCACCCATCCTGTAATAATGTCCCTCATCCAGGGCTCCTTCCTGTAATAATGCTCCCCCTCCTGGTGCTCTCCTCAAACACATTTAGCCACAAAGAATAAACGATTATTTTTATCTTTCCATGCTCAGCAGTGCCCTCTTCCTCCTCCATAGCCAGCGCGTGGGGTATTGTCGGGCGGTGCATGGCAGTGACTTCATGCGACGATCTCAACGGGCACTCCAACCTCGGCTGCAGGCATCTGATAGGCCAGCCTCCACTATAACTATTGTGGCACAGGAAGCTGGTGGCTCATTGCTCTGTAATACATTTCAGCTGGATGTGTGTCCGATTGACTCATTCAGCAGGAAACGGGGCTGAATGTGGGCCCCTTGACCTCACATGCCCATTTGCAGTCACACCTTCTGCAACCTCAATCGTTACACTTCTTTTAAAATGTTACAATATGAGCACTTTTACTATTCCATTATATGCATTGTTTTGCACCCATATAAAAGTAAAAAAATTGTCATTATCTTCTCAGGAGCCAAGATCTTCCTTCCTGCAAATGGCAGCCTCATTGGAACAGCAGCTCATTGTCATCTTCAAAGTGTTGGAGGAATATGATCTTGGTCCATTTTCTGTCATCACAAGTCATTATCCTGGTCACCGGTTATTCCTGAAGACAGTAAGAGTTTTGTGTGAGTCTATTCAACCAGGTTGGGGCCCTCAAGATGAATTGATATTAGAGCCAGGAACTGGTCCAAGGGGGACCCAAAGAGTTCTCCGACAAATTTCTGCTCCTGTGCTTCTACTATTTTGCTCCAGAGAAGAGGCTGAGGAACTTTTCCCGATTGCTGGTGAAGCTGGACTTCTTGGACCAGACTATATCTGGATTGTACCAAGTTTTACAATTGGTTCTCCGGAACACCCTGCTGAATTCTTCCCTGTTGGACTTGTGAGTGTAGTGACTGATGGTTGGCGGAGAAGCCTACAGCAAAAGGTTCGGGATGGAATAGCAGTAATTGCCGCAGCGGCAAGGAACTATTTGCAGAAACATGGTGAGCTGTCCAATCCTGGAGGAACCTGTTTGACACCAGAACAGATGCAAGGAAATGACACTTTGTATAGGTAATGTACATGTTAAAGAAATATCATAGTTAACCAGAAAGGTTAAATTTACTCTTAAAGCGTTTTATTAGAATAATTTGATTTGCCAGGAGGTCATATTTTATTTTCTCCATTTTTTTTCTTGGCCTTTATTGTCGTTCTGAATTTACTCATTTTGCCTACTAAAACTGATTCCATCTCTTAGGCATATGCTGAATATAGTGTGGCAGGAGAGGGACCTATCATTCAATACCAAGGGATTTCTACTAAACCCATCCATGCTGGTCATTACATTGACACCACAACGGGTATGGGAGGAGGTAAGCTCCTTTTCTATATTTTGAGCTGACTATTGCAAGAAATATTCACAGCAAAAAAAAATTGTCCCTCCTCTCTAGGTTGGCAGGTGGGAACGTGGTATAATACGTATGAAGTATCCAGTATGGCCGCGATATGGCAGTGGTCATCAGCTTGTGTCAGATACTCGTCACCTAACTGTGGCCACCTTAGAAGAGAGACCTTTTGTTATTGTTGAAAACACAGATCCAATCACAGGAGACTGCGTGCGGAACACAGTGCCTTGTCGTAAACAAAGCAACCTGACATTGAGGTAAAGGGGGTCAGTCAACAAAAAACTAGAGTATACAGAGCAAGTTAGAAATAATCACTTAGGATAATTACTTATAAAATTAAATCTACTTTTTATTTCACATAGGCCCTGTACACACTGTGTTTCTGCAGTGCATCCAGGAATTCTGTCTGAATCACGTTTTTTAGGGAGAAACGCTAATAAGGTTATAAAATACCATGACACGACCAGAGTTCAAATGACCTCACTTTGTGTTTTTTTCTCTGAAAATGTCGGGTTGTTAAGACGAGCACAGAAACATAGCAGACAGAAAGTAGAAATGTTTAGAGAAACATTCAGGCAGAACCCCCATTCGCTCTGCAGAAAAACAGAGTGAATAGGGCCTTACTATATGCTTCTTTTTTTGTAAAACTTCACCTCACTCACAGATTTCTTACCTATTATACCCTAGCAGTTCAGGTGAACCTTACTCCAAGCTGTGCTGTAAAGGCTTCTGTATTGACATCTTGAAGAAGTTGGCACGTACAGTTAAGTTCTCGTATGATCTTTACCTTGTGACAAATGGCAAGCATGGCAAACTTGTGCGCGGCGTGTGGAATGGAATGATTGGCGAGGTGAGCCGGCTAGAATTTTTATTTCTTTTGTTTCGTTCAATTACCATATCCATACTATATTGAGGGGTGGTGGTGCGAACAAAACCCTTGTGGTGCAAACAGAAAATATTTATAATTCTCTTACAATGAGGCCCAGGTAGTTTGTCTGTTGCTGTCCTTTAAGTGGTACAAAGTACTGTGGTTATAGTCTCTAAGGAGGAAAAGTGTCTGTAACACTTGGGCAATGCTCTTGAACAGCTAAGCAGTAGAACAGTTGCAGAAACTTTACATAGTTCCTTACTGAGGCCTTGTGTCAGGTCATGCCCAATACAGCTGACAGCTCTTGCTTGAAACTTCATTGTCTAAATAAAACTTTTCCTGACTGGGTGATTTTCTCAGTGTTGCACCAGCTATTTGTATTTCGAGATCCTGGTGCCTGTGGGTGAGATCTGTGACATTTGGGCCACTTCTAATTTCCGTATCATGCCTGACCATTCATATTTGTGTGTTGGGCTTACATGCCATTCACATTGTATTCAGCAGATAGCAGTCTTTTCTTACATAGTCCACAATCCTTAAATTGGGATATGGATGCTCATCCTCCATCATGGGGTCTAAAGGGTAAAATTTCTCCCTACCCTGTGGAGCTCTCCAAGTTGGCGCCATGTCAGAGACCTCTCATTCACCCCAATTAATTCTCCTACTTTGCACTGATAAGGCGCAAACACCCAAAAACATGTATCTGCAAATTAAGTTTCTGGTTTGGCAAATTATCCTAAGTCATGTGGCAAGGATCAACTTTTAGTTTTGCTACTTCCAATACGTGGCATCAGAGTTCCTGTCCTCCTCCCTGAAGAGTCTACTTGCAATATCCTCTATTGGTAATTCTCTGGTTTCGGTCTCCAGTAAACACATTGCCTCCAAACACAGCCCGCTCATCTCACAATCTATAATGGACTTTCACCAGCTACTGGTGTGACCCATCTTAAAAAAGGTGCTGAACTCGTTGGGGCTTTATTTATGCTCTTGAAGTGTAGATCCCGTGGCTCCTTGCAACAGCCTTCAAGACTCACCAGCCTATGCAGCTCTTTCTCAATCTCTGAATACTTGAATACTTCCACTCTCTTTTTCACACTACTCTCACATCTTGGTCAGACAGACTGTCATTTCTCTTCAGGCTTTGGTCACTCCCCTGCCTATTTCTCACTGCCTAACGGAATGTTCCTTGGGGGGCTGGCTAACCTAGGTCTCAGCGCAATCACACTTTCTTTTATGTGCTTGCTGTATGTGCATTCTGCAGAGGCACCAAACTCACATGGTTATATGGATGCAACTCAACCAGTAACCTGCAGACACCTTTCCTCCAAACACAGCCAATGCACTTTTGCAATCTTTAAAGGCCTTTTACCTGGCCATTATTCAACCTGTCTGGGTAGGATGCTGAACTTGGGTCATTAATGATTTTCATGGAGAGCACACACTGGCTCCTTTCAACAGTCTCCCAATTTAACCATCTTCTGCAGCTCTCTCTGAGTGACTCCTGTAAGTGCTTCCACTCTTTCATACAGTCTTATTGACACCTTGATCAGACAGCCCCACAGCCCACCAGCGTGTTTCTATGTGTCTTTCAAGTGGTGACCTATCGTGCACTCCTTAGACACCAAACACACATGGTTATATGGATGTATCTCAAATCTAGCTACAGACACTATGGCACAACTTTCTTGACATTCCACCATTAAGTCAGGCTCAAGGCACAAAAGTAATAGCCTCCTTTTCTCTGACACCCCATTAAGTTTCAGCATGTCATTAGTATTCCTGGTGTCATCAACTAACACAAGAATAACACCACCGATGAGATCGTGTTCCTCAAACTTTCAATGTGATGCTCAGACTGTGTGGATACATGGCATAAACAGTACAATATATTGTTAAATATTATCACATTGATTAATACTGCAAAACATAACCATGTATATTGTGAAGGTGGTGGGGGGCAAGTAAAGGCACTTGCAGTTTAATCCCCTTCCATACCATGTCCCATACTTTACCACTTTCCTGTAACTCATCCTGACTTATTTCTTTTTCTCTCCATGCCTGTTCAGGTTTATTACCAGCGTGCTCACCTTGCTATTGGGTCTCTAACTATAAATGAAGAACGTTCAGAGATTGTGGATTTCTCAGTTCCCTTTGTGGAGACTGGAATCAGCGTTCTGGTATCACGTAGCAATGGAACTGTGTCCCCCTCTGCTTTTCTAGGTGAGATCTGTAGAGCATCACTAAAGCTCTGAGGTGACACAGTAGTAGACCTTTTTACCGAATACTGGGATTTCTTAAAATATGTTGGATACATCTCTGTGCATATACTTTTACCTATTGTCCAAAAATATAATCCTAGAGTTACAATGATTGTAGAATAGACTCTTTTAAATTAAGTAGGAACTATCACAGAAAAAAACTAATAGTAATTTTTCCCTTTCACATCCTCTTGGCTAATTTTATTGTTGGTCACCTTAGACTTGCGTATTAAAAGTTTGTAATATTGGCCTTCATACTGGACTTTTTTTCACTTAAATGATGTGTTGATTACTCTTCTGTTATAATATTATATGGTGAACCAGCCATAAAATTCTCCTAATGCTGCATTCACGCATCTGTGTGTCATGGTATGAGTATGGACCGCAAAGCATGGACTGACCGTGGCTCTCCTTACCCAAGTTTGACAACCTCATATATGTCTATGACGAGGCTGTTGAGTTGGGGTCAGAAGACCCATGGCCTGTCTGTGATTCTTTGACCGTGGCAAATGGATGTGTGACAATGGATTAATTCTCACATTTACTTCTCTTTGCAGAACCATACAGCCCAGCTGTCTGGATGATGATGTTTGTCATGTGTCTATCTGTTGTAGCTGTGACCGTATTCATCTTTGAGTATTTTAGCCCAATGGGATATGATCAAGATCTGAACAATGGAAAACGTAAGAGAAAAACAACTTTTTAAATTGATTGTAGAGTTATAATGAACAAAGCCAAAAACAAACCCACAAAAGAAAATGTATCTGTTGGGTGGGAACCATGAATGGCAAGTGTAAAGGTTTGATCATAAGGAATAATTGTTTAGTATTACAGAGAAGTAGACTTTTTCTTGTCTTCCACTCGAAAGTACTTTGACACTTCCTTTTATATCCTAATTTGGCTCTCAAACTAAATACAGTTCCAGAGAGATCATGTACAGAATAATGGAACAAGACCTGGTGTTAATTGAGTTCAGGAACTGTTTATGGAGGAGCAAGAGTGCGAAAACCTGTCAGCAAGAACTGAATGGTTGTCTTAAATAGCCAAGGACATGATGCTTGTGTACATTCAATAGAAGTAGGTGGGAATAAACAGTAGTGCCCTTATTTCTACCACCAAAGTAAGGCCATTTTCAGCCATATGTTATGTTCTTGGTCTTCCAAGTATGAATAGATGCATAACTAATATGAATAATTAATCCTAGACTCATTTGAATAGAGTCACTGAGCCTGAATATGCTGCAAACCTTGCTAAGGATGACTACATTTCTCAGTTATTCAAGGTTGTCCTTTGAATAATGAGTATTTTAGGCAATTTTTAAACCCTGGATACGGTATGATAACATGAAGATAACTATTCTTATAATAAGAATTTTATATATACATATATATATATATATATATATATATATATATATATATATATATATACGGTACATATAATGCACATGAAATTAGGTAGAGAATTAAAGGATTGAAAGGAAAGTAGTGTGAGTAATGATAGCTACAAAGATCAATTATTCTGAAGTGCAGCAAAGGACAGAATCCGATGTGAGAGAATGATAAGAGATGGATAGAATAAAAGGAAATGAGAGATAACATTGTTGCTTGTCTTTTCAGGTATAGGAGGTCCAAGTTTCACCGTTGGGAAATCCTTATGGCTGCTGTGGGCACTGGTGTTTAATAATTCAGTTCCTATACAGAATCCCCGTGGTACTACCAGTAAGATCATGGTGCTGGTCTGGGCATTCTTTGCTGTAATATTCCTGGCTAGTTACACAGCCAATCTTGCTGCATTTATGATTCAGGAACAATATATAGACACAGTGTCTGGATTGAGTGACAGGAAGGTGAGTGGCATCGCAATCTCTTCCTGTTACGTTTGCTGCTTATTAGTTGTCTTTGGTTGAAAGGAAATTTGTCACCAAGTTTTTGCTACCCCATCTCAGAACAGCATGATGTAGAGGCAGAAACCCTGATTCCAGCGATAAATCACTTACTGGGCTGTTTACTGAAGTTTTGATAAAATCACTGAATGCTGGGCTCTGTACACCACTGATTGACAGCTTTCTGTGTATGCTGTGCAGAGGTACCTGCCTTTCAGTGGTGGTGGGGGCAGGGTTATACACAGCTAATGAATATGGAGGACTACATGGCAGCAGATTTATAGTCCTCTATTGATAATTTCTTGCTGATAAAACAGCAATATATCATTACAAGCCAGCTCCAGCGGCATCCGGGTCATCAGGCAAACTGGCCTTAGCTTCATTGGGGCACAGGCAATGCATTTGATGCCACTAAAGTTAGCTTGTAATAATGTATCATGGCCTGTAAGACATCAATCAAGTCAGGACTGACACTGAAGAAGCAATAGCTTTAATCCAGTAATCCCAGAAGAAATAAAAATATTATTTATTTCAAAATATTAAAAACTTGGTGAAAAAAGAAAAAGGAAGAAAAATTATTAAAATCACATGGATAAGGTGACGCGTTTTGAACCGCAAGGGTTCTTAATCATAACCATTTTTTCTCTAATTGTTTTCCAAGTCAGGACTGCATGACTCTTGCAAAGACTGGAGTCGCCCATCAGACCCTTCTAAACATTAATTTTCCTTTACGCTGCATTGGGCATTTCAGAGTGGCATCTTTACAAACCTGGAGAAAAAAATAACAGTAACCACAAAAATGAATAGATTAAGACGTCACAATTTTATTGTAGTACATAAAAATCCAAAAAGAAGTTTAAAAATACATACAAAAGATGAGACACCGGGTCTAGTCGTTTCAAGATGACTAAGTTCAAGACTAAGATATAGTCATCTCGAAACGCGTAGACCCAGTGTCTCATCTTTTGTATGTATTTTTAAACTTCTTTTTGGATTTTTATGTACTGAAATAAAATTGTGATGTTTAATCGATTCACTTTTGCGGTTGCTTGCATTTTTTCTCCTTTTTCATGCCTCACATAGTCCTGAACCGGCCTGAGCCTGGTGTGCACCACACCCTACTTTGAGATATTTCCCTACCCGGTGAACTGATCTGTGCTTTTGTTTTTTACATCTTTACAAATCTACCCTATGTAACGCATCTCCCTTTAAAATTTGATCCCTGTGGTCATGGTTTAGGGACTTTATATGTGATGATAGGTTTCCTTTAAGCTCCATCTAGGATGAGTGCAGACACCCATCATTTTATGATAAATCTGGACATGTGAAGAAAAGTAGGAGATTTAGAGCTGTGTAACATTTTTGCAAAGAGGTAAGTGCAAACCTGGATGTGGGCACCATTTTTGATTTAGTATATTGCAAAAGAATGTGAAAATGAAATATCATAGAAAGAGCTTGATAAGTTGGCAGTCTGTGCAGGCAAAAGGAAGATGAAATTTAATGTTGATAAATGTAAAGTAACGCACCAAGGTCACAGTAATGGAGTGGTCATACTGTGGGAATTGAATTCAATCTAACAAAATAAAAGAAGTATAGCCACAAGAGCAAAAACATTAAAAGAATAGAGATTAAAAAAAAAACAAGTTTCACATACAGTGGGAAAAATAAGTATTTGATACACTACTGATTTTGCAAGTTTTCCCACCTACAAAGAATGGAGAGGTGTGTAATTTTTGTTGCAGGTACACTTCAACTATGAGAGACAGAATCTTGAAAAAAAATCAAGAAAATCACATTGTATGATTTTTTACATAATTAATTAGCATTTTATTGCATGAAATACGTATTTGATACAATAGAAAAACAGAACTCAATATTTGTACAGAAACCTTTGTTTGCAATTACAGAGGTCAGACATTTCCTGTAGTTCTTGACCAAGTTTGCACACACTGCAGCAGGGATTTTGGCCCACTCCTCCATACAGATCTTCTCCAGATCTTTCAGGTTTTGGGGCTGTCACTGGGCAACTTTAAGTTTCAGCTCCCTCCTAAAATTTTCTATTGGGTTCAGGTCTGTAGACTGGCTGGGCCACTCCAGGACCTTGAAATGCTTCTTATGGAGCCAGTCCTTAGTTGCCCTGGCTTTGTGTTTCGTGTCATTGTAATGCTGGAAGACCCAGCCATGACCCATCTTCAATGCTGTTACTGAGGGAAGGAGGTTGTTGGCCAAAATCTCGCGATACATGACCCCATCCATCCTCCCTTCAATATGATGCAGTCGTCCTGTTCCCTTTGCAGAAAAGCACCCCCAATGTAAGATTTTTCCCCCACCATGTTTCACTGTTGGGACGGTGTTCCTGGGGTTGTACTCATCCTTCTTCATCCAAACGCAGCAAGTGGAGTTGATACCAGAAAGTTATATTTTGGTCTCATCTGACCACATGACCTTTCATGCATTCTCTGGATCATCCAGATGGTCATTGGCAAACTTCAAATGGGCCTGGACATGAGCTGACGTGAGCAGAGAGACCTTGTGTGCCCTGTAGGATTTTGATCCATGACTGCGTAGTGTGTTACTAACAGTAATGTTTGAAACTGTGGTCCCTGCTCTCTTCAGGTCATTGACCAGATCCTCCTGTGTAGTTCTGGGCTGATTCTTGACCTTTCCCAGAATCATCCTTACCCCACAAGGCGAGATTCTGCATGGAGCCCTAGACCGAGTAAGATTGACAGTCATCTTGTGTTTCTTCCATTTTCTAATAATTGTGCCAACAGTTGTTGCCTTATCACCAAGCTTCTTGCCTATTGTCCTGTAACCCAATCCCAGCCTTGTGCAGGTCTACAATTTTGTCCCTGGTGTCCTTAGACAGCTCTTTGGTCTATGCTATGGTGGAGAGGTTGGAGTGTGATTGATTGATTGAGTGTGTGGACTGGTGTCTTTTATACAGGTAACGAGTTCAAACAGGTGCAATTAATACAGGTATTGAGTACAGAGTAGGAGGGCTTCTTAAAGATAAACTAACAGGTCTGTGAGAGCCAGAATTCTTGTTAGTTGGTAGGTGATCAAATACTTAGTTCATGCAATAAAATGCAATTTAATTACGGTATTTAAAAATAATACAATATGATTTTCTGGTTTATAGTTTTAGATTCTGTCTTTTACAATTGAAGTGTACCTACAATAAAATTACAGACCTCTCCATTCTTTGTAGGTGGGAAAACTTGCAAAATTGGCAGTGTATCAAATACTTATTTAGTATTTCCCTTATGCAAGTCCTTTGTAAATCTTGCTCTTGACTATGAAGTTTTGAGTTCCAAACTGCATAAGGGATATAGGAGCACTGTGGTGAGTTTATTGGTGAGAAAAATAAATGGAATGGGTGGTCTCCTGTCATTACTAAGTCTCAAATCAATCTAGCTTAAATTTTGCTTATCTGTCCCTGTGACAAAACTGAAAAACAGAAAACCCAGAGAAGATGTGAATGGAGTCTAATATATAGTATATAAATATACAATTCAAAGGTTGTCACAAACGGTTTATTTCAAGAAATGTTCCCTAGACTAGGTGACATAGGGAGGAGTTCTTGACAGCTTGAGAAGACATATTTTGAATGAACTACTTTGAGACTTAGTTATGACAAAAAGAATGAGGGGATTTTTTTTTTTTAAAAAAGTATATGCCTAAAAGTATTGGAGGGGCAATTATGCTAAGTTGTACATAACCCTATACACTCATGTTTAACATGTTACAGACCTGGATAACCTCTACACTCTGTATCCTTCCTTTTTTTAAACTGTCTTTGAGTCTTCCCAAATACCTATAAAAATAGACATAGACTATATAACTGAAAAAAAACACTTTACAGTTCTCAGACAGTACAATTGTGGTCAAAACTTTTGAGACTGACAAATTTGGTTTTCACTAAGCTTGTTGCTTCAGTGTTTTTAGATGTTTTAGTCAGATGTTTCTAAGATTGCTGAAGTACAATTCAGCATTTCACAAGTTTTTACTCTTTTATTGACAAATACATGAAGATTATGCAATGACTCGATGTTGACCCTTATCTTTCAAGACTTCTGGCTTTCTTTCTGGCATTGCTGGAATTTTCCCCAAAAAATTAGATTTGGAGTGAGTAAATTTATGTGAATCTCAAGACTGGAAAGATTGGAAAATACACGTGTGTTAGAAAACAACGCTGATCAAAAGCGCACTCTACAGGAGAGAGAGGACCCTGCTGACCATAAGAGCCTACATCCTAAAAGAGGGAGAAGGTCATGCTGACCATCAGAGTTCACACTCTACAAGAAAGAGAGCGAGATAACTGCGCTGACCACAAGGGCTTACACTTTTCAGAAGAGAGTGACTTACCGAGTTACTCTGGAGATGGAAAACGACTTTGCCGTACAAACTGTGCTCCGCTGGGAACCATGATCTATGATGTCCCAGGTACTGACGACCACTATACAAGGTATGATAATTCAGTAGATGTCATAGCTGCAGGGCATTTTGGGAAGGCCCACGCAGCCACTCAAAAAGACATTAGCCCATTCTGTAATGCTTAAGCAGTGTAGGAAATGGTGCCAAGTAAGTTTTTTTCTTGCGAACTGCAAATCGAAAAGTTGTTCAAATTCGCATGAAACTGCAGAGTTCAGAAAATTCGACTCAAACTCAATCCTCCACAGACTGATCCTCTCATCTCTAATGTTAAACCATTGTTGCTTGGAGTTTAACTCAATTTCCGTGTTTTTGCTTGTGTACCCGTTTTCTGTGGAGTGACAACACGTTCTCACTGGGATTCAGATATGGGGAGATTCCTGGCCATGGACCCAAAATTTCAATGTTTTGTTCACCGAGCCACACAGTTATTACTTTTGGCTTGTGACGTGGCGCGCCATAATGCTGGAAAAAGCATTGTTAATCACTAAATTGCTCCTGGATCATTGGGAGATGTTTAGATCCCATTGTTTATTCATGTCAATGTTCTTAGCAAAATTGTGAGTGATCCCACTCCTTTTTAAGAAAAGCTAACCCATACATAATGAAAATAATTTTATTTCTATAGCACCAACATATTCCGCAGCACTTTAGAAATCATAAAGAATCATCTCAGCATGCCTTGTTGTTGGCAGGACGCAGGTAGAGCTCACCTTTTCTTTTCCAGAAAATCACTCTTTCAGATATCCCATCAGTGTGAAGGGGGCTTCATCCATGAAAATACTGGTAACTTTACCCCAGTTCTTGTTATTCCAATCCCTGTACTTCCTTACAAATATCAGTCTGTTCTTGATGATTTTCTTGGAGAAAAGTGGGCATCTTTGCTGCCCTTAGTGACACCAGGTCAGTCTACAAAAACCTAGGCCGCACTGAGCAGGCAAATGCACTGACAACCTCTTGCTGCCAAGCAACCTCTGCACTGGTGTTGAACCGGTCCTATAGCTGAATCCTATTTAAGACTTTATTGGTGGACTTTTTTAGCCACCTTGAAGGTTTCTTCACAGCATTTGAACATGTCTCTTTGAAGTTCTTGATGATTCGATCAATGGTTGATTTAGGGGCAATCTTACAAGCAGCAATGTCCTTGCCTGTAAAGCCCTTTTGATGCAAACAATGATGACTGCTTGTGTTTGGAGGTAACTATGATTAACAGAAGACAATGATTTCAAGAACCAGCCCCCTTTCTAAAGAAATCAATTTGCACCAATAATTCAATCAGCATGACAAAGTGATATCACTTGCCTTCTGAGCTAAGCAGATCAATTTGTGGAAGGACTGAAATTCAGTGGAAATTGGGGTTTTAGGATTAAGTTTACCTTCTTGTCGATGAATAACTTTGCTATTTTTGCAATATATCTAATCACTTTTCATAACAATCAGCAAACTTGGTGAAAATCAAAGTTTGTATCAGTCTCAACATTTTTGGCCATGTCTGTACTATACAGTGCCCAGATATACAGGTGCTTCTCACAAAATTATAATATCCTCAAAAAAAATATTTATTTCATTTCTTCAATACAAAAAGTGAAACTCATATACACTGTGTTCCAAATTATTATGCAAATAATATTTTCTCAGATTTTCCCAAATTACCTATATGAATTGCAGTCATTGTAATTTTCCAGTCAAATAACTATTAGAGTACAATTGAAAGGTTTTTGTACAAACTGCCTATGATAACAGTATATTTTTTAAAAAATAAAAAACTCAAACTGCACTCAAAATGCATGTTCCAAATTATTATGCACAGCAGAGTTTTCAACCTTTTCATTTTAATAAAGAACAAAAAAATGGTCATTTTTGAAATTATAAGCATTATCAGGTTATTACAAACTGAAATCAAACAGTTTTCAACTCAAAACTTTTTTCTAGGTGATGTTACATTTGCACATAGGACCGCTTGTTCGAAAGGAGCTTCTGAGCTCTCTCGTCCATTGAATTTGTCAGGTTTTGGATGGTTTCTGCTTTAATTGTTTTGCATGAGGACAGAATACCCTCCCAGAGCTGTTGCTTAGATGTGAACTGCCTCCCGCCATCATAGACACTCCTTTTGATGATGCTCCAGAGGTTCTCAATGGGGTTGAGGTCAGGGGAGCATGGGTGCCACACCATAAGTTTGTCCCCTTTTATGCCCATAGCAGCCAGAGATGCAGATGTGTTATGTGCAGCATGAGACGGGGCATTATCATGCATGAAAATGATCTTGCTGTGAAATGCACGGTTCTTCTTCTTGAACCATGGAAGGAAGTGCTGTTTGAGAAACTCAACATACATTATGGAGTTCATCTTTACCCCTTCACGGATCCTAAAAGGGCTCTCCCCATGATTCCAGCCCATAACATTACTCCACCTCCTCCTTGTTAGCGCTGTAGCCGTGTTTGCATGGGGTGTCCGTCAACCAGCCATCCTCCACTCCATCCATCTGGACCATCGAGATCATTTCATGCATGATAATGCCCCGTCTCATGCTGCACATAACACAAACGTTTTTAAAATCTGAAATGTTGGCCTACTGAAATATATATTCAGTAAATGCACTCAATACTTGGTCGGGGCTCCTTTTGCATCAATTACTGCATCAATGCGGCGTGGCATGGAGGCAATCAGCCTGTGGCACTGCTGAGGTGTTATGGAAGCCTAGGTTGCTTTGATAGCAGCCTTCGGCTCGTCTGCATTGTTGGGTCTGGTGTCTCTCATCTTCCTCTTGACAATACCCCATAGATTCTCTATGGGGTTAAGGTCAGGCGAGTTTGCTGGCCAATCAAGCACAGTGATACTGTGGCTTTTAAACCAGGTATTGGTACTTTTGGCAGTGTGGCCAGGTGCCAAGTCCTGCTGGAGAATGAAGTTTCCATCTCCAAAAAGCATGAAGTGCTCTAAAATTTACTGGTAGACTGCTGCGCTGACTTTGGTCTTGATAAAACACAGTGGACCTACACCAGCAGATGACATGGCTCCCCAAACCATCACTGATTGTGGAAACTTCACACTAGACCTCCAGCAGCTTGGATTGTGTGCCTCTCCACTCTTCCTCCAGACTCTGGGACTTTGATTTCCAAAAGAAATTCCAAATTTTCTTTCATCTGAAAACAACACCTTGGACCACTGAGCATCAGTCCAGGTCTTTTTCTCCTTGGTCCAGGTAAGACGCTTCTGGCATTGTCTATTGGTCATACACTTTAAATAGATCACTCTGTTTGTAATGACTCTATATAATATGAGTTTTACTCTTTGTATTGAAGAACTGAAATAAATTACATTTTTGATGATATTCTAATTTTGTGAGAAGCACCTGTATATGTATATATATACATATACATACAGTGGGGGAAAGAAGTATTTGATCTCTTGCTGTTTTTGTAAGTTTGCCCACTGACAAAGACTTATACTGTCTTTAACTTTAAATGTAGGTTAATTTTAACATTGAGAGATAGAATATCCAAAAAAAAATCAAGAAAATCACATTGTATAAATTAGATAATTTTTTTTTGCATTTTGCAGTGAGAAATAAGTATTTGATCCCTCTGGCAAACAACACTTAATACTTGGTGGCAAAACCCTTGTTGGCAAGCACAGCCGTCAGATGTTTTTTGTAGTTGATGATGAGGGTTGCGCACATGTCAGGAGGAATTTTGGTCCACTCCTCTTTGCAGATCATCTTTAAATCATTTTGAGACTGTCACTTGGCAACTCGGAGCTTCAACTCCCTCCATAAGTTTTCTATGGGATTAAGGTCTGGAGGCTGGCTAGGCCACTCCATGACCTTACTGTGCTTCTTTTTGAGCCACTCCTTTGTTGCCTTGGCTGTATGTTTTGGGTCATTGTCTTGCTGGAAAACCCAGCCTCGACCCATCATCAATGCTCTTACTGAGGGAAGGAGGTTGTTGGCCAAAATCTTGCGATACATGACCCCATCCATCTTCCCATCAGTACGGTATAGTCGTCATGTCCCCTTTGCAGAAAAGCACCCCCAAAGTATAATGTTCCCCCCACCATGCTTCATGGTTGGGACCATGTTCTTAGGGTTGTACTCATCCTTCTTCCTCCAAACACAGCAAGTTGAGTTAATGCCAAAGAGATCAGTTTTTGTCTCATCTGGCCACAGCACCTTCTCCCAATAACTCACAGAATCATCCAGGTGTTTATTGGCAAACTTCAGACGGGCCTGCACATGTGCCTTCTTGAGCAGGAGGACCTTGCGGGCACTGCAGGATTTTAAACCTTTAAGGCGTAAAGTGTTACCAATGGTTTTCTTAATGACTGTGGCCCCAGCTGCCTTGAGATCATTAACAAGTTCCCCCGTGTGGTTTTAGGCTGATCTCTTACCTTCCTCATGATCAAGGATACCCCACAAGGTGAGATCTTGCATGGTGCCCCAGATCGATGTTGATTGACAGTCATATTGTATTTCTTCCATTTTCTTACTATTGCACCAACCGTTGTCTCCTTCTCACCCAGCGTCTTACTTATGGTTTTGTAGCCCATTCCAGCTTTGTGCAGGTCTATGATCTTGTCTTTGACATCCTTAGAGAGCTTTTTGGTCTTGCCCATGTTGTAGAGGTTAGAGTCTGACTGATTAATTGAGTCTGTGGACAGGAGTCTTTTATACAGGTGACTATGTAAGACAGCTGTGTTTGATGCAGGTAACGAGTTGATTAGGAGCGTCTAACTGGTCTGTAGGAGCCAGAACTCATAACAGTTTGCAGGGGATCAAATGATTATTTCTCACTGCGAAATGTAAAAAAATGTATCTAATTTATACAATGTGATTTTCTTGATTTTTTTGGGGGGATATTCTACCTCTCAATGTTAAAATTAACCTACCCATAAAATTATAGACTGTTCATGTCTTTGTCAGTGGACAAACTTACAAAAACAGCAAGGGATCAAATACTTATTTCCCCCACTGTATATATATATATATATATATATATATATATATATATATATATATATATATATATATATATATATATATATATATATATATATATAAACTGCCCAGGTAAATAGTCCATACCTTGTTCAGATAGTGTCATACATTGCCCATATAGGTAATGTGTTCAGTTCTCAGATAGTGCCAATGAGTGTTCTAGTCTTACAAATAGTGTCAGGTATAACAAATTGAACCAATATAGTGCCATCGATTACAAAGATAATTAGTGCATATACTTTGCAGTGGAGCCATTTGTCCTGATTGAGTGATCCTGTATAAAACTGGGATTTATATATCAATGTTTCTTTGCTTCATAAAAGCTGATGAATAAAGACGAGCATCGTTCATATCTGATCTAAAAAGGGTTGTTTTAATTTGGATCTCAATCGGATAAGAGGCAGAGCAGAATGCACACTGTCTAAACATGGAAACACAAAAGATATTGACATAGAAAGCGAAAGAAAGCTAAATAATGGAGGCAAAGGGAAACGTTAGCAGTAGTGAAATAAAAGGCAGGTTGCAACGTTCCTGGGAGGGTAAAAAACCCAGACATTCCTCATTATGTCTGTGATTAAGCTCTCATTAACACATGTTGTTAATTGTCAAAGCGGCCAGACTGCTATTATCCTGCCTGCTGCTGCTGGATCGTGAACATTTATATAGGAAAATGCAGATAGTGTATGAGAATGTGATGGTGAAGTGATAAACACAGTATTTATGTGGTCCACTGATCCTGAAGGAACACTGTATGTTTGGCATACTGGATTATAGAACATTATATGACTTAATGTTAATACGCTGGACACCCCAATAATACATATCCAACTTCTTATTAAATCAGTAATATAATCAGTAAAACCATAACAAACCAATAGTATATAAAAGACATGAACATGAGGCCGCACAGCAAGAGAAATAAGTAGATGTTCCTACTGGTGTATGCGTACTATACACCTGTGTGACTATCTGTATACATACTTCCAAAGATTATCAGTGGTAATGTGGCACCCCAGGGGTCTGGTTTCCACAGTAACGGCAATGTTATGTCTGAGAGCAGGTGGGAGGTCTCTTGGTCAGGAGTCCTATGCATGCCACACCTCCTGCCCAGTCCTGGGAGGGGAAGAACTTCCCCTGTATAAACCTGGGGCTGAGGCAGGGTTAGAGAGTTGAGAGGGAGAGTTCAGCCAGGAGGGCTGACAGGGAGCTGTGGCTCCGGCTGGGCCCAGCTCCTGGGCCATGCCAGAAGTAGAGAAGAGAAGCAGCATAGGAAGAAACAACAGGAGCTCTGTGGGAGCAGTGTTACAAAGAGTCAGGGGCTGGCAGCTGCAGAGCTCGCCCTGACTGAGAAGATTTCTTACCGGACCCGGAGTCCGAGGCTGTGAGGACTAACTCCTACCCAGCAGCAGAATCCGTCAGGCAGGGGATTTCAGGTCCTCTGGCCAAGAAGCCCGAAGGCACGGTCACACGCATGGGACCAGCACCGCCGTCGTGGAGCGGAAGCTACTAGAAGGCCCCGAGTCACCGGCCATACGGGTGAGCACCACACGGTACACTCAGGGACGTGGGCTACTTATACCGCCTCTAGCAAGGTAGCCAGAAGAGTACAGTTAGTTTGGGAGGCCTACAACTCCGCCTGGCCAGGGGAGATCCCATCTGCTCAAGGACTGACCAGGCCCCAATCGCTAGCCAGTACTCCGGGAGGGTCTGTCTTTGTCACCAGTAAAGACCCTGAACTACACCGTACCGTCTCCGAGTGGTTCCTGCTACCCCCATCATCCACGTCGGCTGCCCTGAGGCCATACCCCTCCCGTTGGGGGTTATACCATCTACGCTGCACTATCCTACCACCGGCCTCAGCGGTCTGCCCTGCAGCGGCAGCTCCATAGCTGCATTCAACGGGTGGCGTAGTCGTCCTACATCTACCGCTAATACAGTGCCACTTAGTCTGACTCCCTGGGCACGGACCGGGTCACCGCCACGAGACTACAACCCTCAACAGATCCGGCTCCGGGTAAGCTCCCGCGTGCGCAACGCTGCGCAACACAGGCCCAGGGGTGCGTCAACTTTTGGCGTAGTCGGCAGGATTTCGTGCCCGCAACCACCGGGTACTGCGTGCCTGAAAAAGACTGTTCAAACTTACCTGTGGTGAAGATTCCCGCCATCCGGCGCCATCTTCCGCTTCCTTCCCGCCATCGGTGGAGTTTTCCCGCCTTCCGGCGCCATCTTCAGCCTTCTTCCCGCCATACGTGGAGTTTTCCCGCCATTGGACGCCATCTTGAGGACGCCGCGCGGGAAGAAGAGGGGCGTGGACTCCGAAAGCGCGCGAGAACTGAAGCCCCGCCTCACGTCCGGACGTTGCGTAAGGTCCTGGAAGGAGCCCAGCAGACGCCGACGTCACAGGAGCGCGACGGAAGGTCCTCAACCCTGACGATCCACTGCGGAGCCGCGGCCTACGGAAGAGGATCATCGCAAGGTAGGCCACGGTCCACTAGGGTGAGAAGGATGCCGGATACGGAGGAGAGCTTCACCGCTTCAATCCCCGCCAGCGCCACCGCTGTTGCGATCATGCCTTTCACCATGCCCTATATCCCGGGGGCAGCCTGGCTACCCCAGTACTCAGGGGAGTCACATACCCTGCATGACTTTAGAGAAAAGCTGGATAGCCTCTTCCAGGTGTACCCCCTCACAGAGGAGCAAAAAGTGAGCATCCTGGTGGCCCAATTAACCGGGGCAGCCCAAAGGGAGGTAAAGTCCTGGCCACCTGGGAGGAGGACTGTCGCAGAGATACTAACCCAGCTAACCGAGGAGGAGCTGCAGTACTACCAATACGAGGAAAGCCAAGAGGACCCGGACGGGTCTGAGGACTACCCTCAGGAGGGAGCACAAAGAGGACATAGCTACTGAAGGGAAGTAGCGTGAATAAAGAGCTGTAAATAGTTACCCGTAAGGGTACAAGGACTGCTGCTAATTAAAATATGGTCCCCGTTGGGATTAGTGAATTGCTCCCCATGTGCCCCTATCTTAAACCAGGCTGAGGACTGTGAGCAGCCATTCCTTATCCCCACTGGCCGAGGACTGAGAGCGGCCATATCCTGTAAATAATTATGTGTTTCTAGTAATTTATGGGAGTCTTTGGTGGATTTGCCGGGAATCCTTTGTACATAGTTGGAGCGTAACCCAGGACGGACTAAAGACTGTTAAGGACTCGGGGCAGGACAGACCCCTACCTGGTTACGTCTCCCTGTTTTGGTGAAATGGACACCTTGCTTTTCTTCAAAGACTGCACCCGGTTGCGGACACGCCGTAACCATCTTTATGTGTTTTTCTTATTGTATTATTATTGTTTATACCTTGTTATGTTTTTCTAAAAATATGTTTAGTCCCGGAGTACTAAATTTCACTAGGGGGGAATGTGGCACCCCAGGGGTCTGGTTTCCACAGTAACGGCAATGTTATGTCTGAGAGCAGGTGGGAGGTCTCTTGGTCAGGAGTCCTATGCATGCCACACCTCCTGCCCAGTCCTGGGAGGGGAAGAACTTCCCCTGTATAAACCTGGGGCTGAGGCAGGGTTAGAGAGTTGAGAGGGAGAGTTCAGCCAGGAGGGCTGACAGGGAGCTGTGGCTCCGGCTGGGCCCAGCTCCTGGGCCATGCCAGAAGTAGAGAAGAGAAGCAGCATAGGAAGAAACAACAGGAGCTCTGTGGGAGCAGTGTTACAAAGAGTCAGGGGCTGGCAGCTGCAGAGCTCGCCCTGACTGAGAAGATTTCTTACCGGACCCGGAGTCCGAGGCTGTGGGGACTAACTCCTACCCAGCAGCAGAATCCGTCAGGCAGGGGATTTCAGGTCCTCTGGCCAAGAAGCCCGAAGGCACGGTCACACGCATGGGACTAGCACCGCCGTCGTGGAGCGGAAGCTACTAGTAGGCCCCGAGTCACCGGCCATACGGGTGAGCACCACACGGTACACTCAGGGACGTGGGCTACTTATACCGCCTCTAGCAAGGTAGCCAGAAGAGTACAGTTAGTTTGGGAGGCCTACAACTCCGCCTGGCCAGGGGAGATCCCATCTGCTCAAGGACTGACCAGGCCCCAATCGCTAGCCAGTACTCCGGGAGGGTCTGTCTTTGTCACCAGTAAAGACCCTGAACTACACCGTACCGTCTCCGAGTGGTTCCTGCTACCCCCATCATCCACGTCGGCTGCCCTGAGGCCATACCCCTCCCGTTGGGGGTTATACCATCTACGCTGCACTATCCTACCACCGGCCTCAGCGGTCTGCCCTGCAGCGGCAGCTCCATAGCTGCATTCAACGGGTGGCGTAGTCGTCCTACATCTACCGCTAATACAGCGCCACTTAGTCTGACTCCCTGGGCACGGACCGGGTCACCGCCACGAGACTACAACCCTCAACAGATCCGGCTCCGGGTAAGCTCCCGCGTGCGCAACGCTGCGCGACACAGGCCCAGGGGTGCGTCAGTAATGTAAGGATATGGACAGGCTGACCACGTTTCCTTCTTGAAGAAGCAAGCTTAATTGTGTGTTTTGTTGTGTGAATAATGCCTTGCGTCCTTTGTAAATATTGTGTCATGTGAATTGTATTATATTGTGATGTTTGCCTGTGTAATGTATAGTGTGTGGCAATGTAAGATAAGTAATGTATAGTTGTCACGCTGTCTCTGTATACTGGAGGTAGGGGGCCTAAGCTGACCCTAAGCTGGGGCCCTGACTAATCCCTCAACCTGGAGGTACTGTTAAAGGTACAGAGGTCCAGGCCGCCAGCGTAACCCCTACCTCCTGAAGATCCCTGCACCTCAGTAATCTAGTCCTGAGAAGGACCCCGATCACAACCAAAGGGAACAAGAAATAATATGCCCAAACACAGTATTTAGACGAACGAGACAGTACAAGGGAAAAACCAAAACCACCTTGCATACAAACAACTTCTCAACTACAACAGAGGGAAAACCAACGGGAAAGGAGATAAATGATAAAGCGAGGAAAGGGAAAAAACACTTCCAAATACACTTATCTCAGCAACTCCAAACACCACGATCCGCTCTGTCAGTCTGAATGAAATGCTTTCACCGACACCTCCCAAACAGACCAGCAGGTATATGAAGGAGTCTAACTACGGAAGTATTGATTGCAGCTGGGCGAGGCTGGACCTCATCTAGCCCAGAGAGAGAGAGAGAATTAACTCCCTCACTGCCGAGAAACACAAAGCACCAACAAGTCAGCTGCGAGAAGTCAGGCTGTGTACTCGTGACCATCTTCGTGGCAACACACCCGTGACAGTACCCCCCCTTCTACGAGGGGCCTCCGGACCCTCAGGGCCAGGTTTATCCGGGTGAGTCGTGTGGAAGGCCCGAACTAATCGGTCTGCGTTAATATCCGACGCAGGAACCCACATCCTCTCCTCAGGACCATACCCCTTCCAATGAACCAGGTACTGAAGGGACCGGCGATTAAAGCGTGAATCAATGACCCTCGATACCTGGAACTCCAAGTTACCACTGACAACCACTGGAGGGGGAGGTAAAGGTGACGGTACCACCGGCGCCACATACCTCTTAAGCAATGATCTGTGAAACACGTTGTGAATTTTAAACGTAGGGGGGAGATCAAGACGGAATGCCACCGGATTAATAATAGAACTGATTCTGTACGGCCCGATGAACCTGGGACCCAGTTTCCAGGAGGGAACCTTAAGTTTTATATTCCTGGTAGACAACCATACCCGATCGTTCACACTTAGGTCCGGACCAGACAATCTCCTCCTATCAGCCATACGTTTGTATCGGTTCCCCATAGTATTCAGATTCTTCAGCACCCCTCTCCATACTGAAGCGAGTGATGAGGAAAATCGTTCCTCCTCAGGAACCCCCGAAGAGCCCCCCCCCACTGAAAGTACAAAACTGGGGGTGAAAACCATATGCCCCAAAAAACGGGGACTTACCAGTGGACTCGCTCCGCCTATTATTAAGAGCAAACTCTGCCAGAGGTAAGAAAGAAGCCCAGTCCTCCTGGTTCTCTGACACAAAACACCGGAGATATGTCTCCAAGCTCTGGTTCATACGTTCCGTCTGACCATTGGTCTGATGATGAAAAGCCGATGAGAATGACAACTGCATCCCCCGCCGTGCACAAAACGCCTTCCAGAACTTAGACACAAACTGAGACCCCCGATCAGACACCACCTCGGAGGGTACCCCGTGAAGCCTCACAATCTCCCCAATGAACACCTGCGCAAGAGTTTTAGCATTAGGGAGAGCCGGAAGAGCGATAAAATGTGCCATCTTGCTGAACCTGTCCACTACAACGAGTATGACCGTTTTACCCGAAGACGGAGGGAGGTCCGTAATAAAGTCCATAGACAGATGAGTCCAAGGACGCTCCGGGATCTTCAAAGGTAAGAGGGCCCCAGACGGACGGGTATGTGAGGTCTTAGAGCGCGCACAAACCCCACAGGACGCGACAAAAGTTACCACCTCCTTATGTAAATTAGGCCACCAAAACCGACGCGAGAGGAGATCCACAGTTGCTTTACTCCCCGGGTGTCCTGCAAAAACTGAGTTATGGTGTGCCTCGATCACCTTTTGTCGCAACTGATCTGGAACAAACAATCTCCCTGGAGGTCCAACAGGGGCATCCCCCTGAGCCTCCAATACCTCCTCCTCCAGCTCAGAGCATACTGCCGAAACCACCACCCCCTCCTGAAGGATAGGAATCGGGTCGTCCGTATTCCCGGCCCCCGGGAAACTACGAGATAAGGCATCCGCCTTTACATTTTTTGACCCAGGACGATATGTAACGACAAAATTAAACCTGGTAAAAAACAATGACCACCTAGCTTGTCTGGGATTCAGACGTTTCGCGGACTCCAGATATAGCAGGTTCTTGTGATCGGTGATGACGGTGACCGGATGAACTGCCCCCTCCAGAAAATGGCGCCACTCCTCAAAAGCTAACTTAATGGCCAAGAGTTCCCTATTGCCGACATCGTAATTCCTCTCAGCGAACGACAATTTTTTAGAGAAAAAGGCGCACGGATGCCACTTACCAGGGGACGAACCCTGTGACAATACTGCTCCCACCCCTACCTCGGAAGCGTCTACCTCTACAATGAATGGCTGAGACGCATCAGGTTGAATGAGTATGGGCGCCGAGGCAAAACATTTTTTCAAAGAGGAGAATGCTTGACAAGCCTTGTCAGACCACCTAGAAAAATCCGTCCCCTTTTTAGTCATGTCAGTGAGAGGCTTAACCATGGACGAGAAATTACGAATGAACTTTCGGTAATAATTAGCAAACCCCAGGAAACGTTGTAGTGCCTTAAGATTCTCTGGCCGATCCCACTCAAGAACTGCCCGCACTTTCCCAGGGTCCATACGAAAACCGGACGCTGAAACCAGGAAGCCTAAAAACTGGAGTTCCTGTACGGCGAACACACACTTTTCCCACTTGGCATACAGTTTATTATCCCGCAAGATCTGTAACACCTGCCTAACGTGCTCCTGATGAGACACCAGATCCGGCGAGTAAATTAGGATATCATCCAGATATATGACAACAAACTGTCCCACCAAGCGGCGAAAAATGTCATTAACAAAGTGTTGGAACACCGCCGGGGCATTAGTCAGACCGAATGGCATGACAAGGTTCTCATAATGCCCCTCCGGAGTGTTAAACGCCGTCTTCCACTCATCCCCCTCCTTCATCCTAATCAGATTGTACGCCCCCCTGAGATCCAACTTAGAAAACCATTTGGCGCCCACGATCTGATTAAAGAGATCGGGAATAAGTGGGAGCGGATACGGATCTCGGACCGTAATCCGATTAAGTTCATGGAAATCCAGGCAAGGGCGTAGGCCTCCATCTTTCTTCTTAACAAAGAAGAACCCCGCAGCCACCGGTGAAGATGAAGGTCTAATATGCCCCTTAGCCAGACTTTCTGAGATATAATCCTTCATGGCCTGCCTCTCAGGACCAGAAAGGTTATACAACCTAGCTTTAGGTAACTTGGCCTCAGGGAGCAGTTTTACAGAACAGTCATACACGCGATGAGGAGGTAGTTCCTGACACCCTTTCTCCGAGAATACATCCTCAAAGTCCGCCAGAAATGGAGGTAAGACCCAAGGAGTAACCGCACCAATGACCGTGTTCATGCAGTTTTTATTACAGAATTTACTCCATTGGCTTATCTCACTGGTTTGCCAATTAATAACCGGGTTATGCTTAGCTAACCAAGGAAGGCCCAACACAATAGGAGTGGGAAGACCCTCCAACACGTAGCAAGACAACAGTTCTTTATGTATTGCCCCCACTTGAAGTTTTACGTCATGCACAACTTGCAAAAAACTTCCCTGCCCGAGAGGCCTGGCATCGATCGAGAATATGGGGATGGGTTTAGCCAACTCACTCAACCGCATACCTTGAACCCGGGCAAACCGAGCATCAACCAGATTAGCCCCGGCCCCACTATCCAGAAGAACAGATATCCTCTCAGTTCTTGTACCCACCACCACCTCCGCCGGTACGAGAAACTGAGACGAACCTAGGGACGAAATACCTACTCCCAGATTGCCGTCCACCACACAACCTGGGATCAACAGTTTTCCGACGACTCTTCACTCTGCAAGGGACGGGATGGACACCCCCCAATAAAATGTCCCTTTCTGCCGCAGAAGAAACACCTTCCTGCCTTATGGCGCACCACCGGTCCCCTCCCCCGAAATGATGTCCCTCCTAATTGCATAGGCTCCTCTGGACTGACCAGGGGAACCACCATATGAGGGGACCTTGTAGGAGGTGGAGTCATCACAGGGGGTAGAGTTATCCCGCACCTCTCCCGAAGCCGTCTGTCCACGCGAATAGCGAGGGCCATAGCGGCTTCCAGAGACACGGGAGAGTCATACTGTGCCAACACATCCTGTAATTTGTCGGATAAACCATGACAAAACTGGCTCCTAAGAGCCGGGTCATTCCACTGGGTGTCCGTGGCCCACCTACGGAACTCCGAACAGAATTCCTCCGCCGGACGATCTCCCTGCTGGATCCTACGTAACTTAGACTCAGCAAGGGAGATCCGATCTGGGTCATCATATACGAGTCCCAGGGCAGCGAAAAACCTATCCACTGACTGGAGAGCCGGGGAACCCGGGGGAAGAGAGAACGCCCAAGATTGTGGGTCCCCTTGTAGGAGCGAGATGACAATTCCCACCCTTTGTTCTTCACTCCCCGATGACCGAGGCCGCAGCCGAAAGTACAATTTACATGCCTCCCGGAAAACAAAAAACTTGTCCCGCCCCCCAGTGAACCTATCAGGGAGAGCTACTTTAGGTTCTGGTCCGGCTTGCTCCTGAGGATGCCAAACCTTGGACCTAACGTCCGCCAGCTCCATGGACAAACTCTGCAATTGCCGAGCTAGACCGGCTACTGGATCCATAGTAGCTGGAGAAAAACTAAGTGGGTCGGTGAAAATGTCACGCTGTCTCTGTATACTGGAGGTAGGGGGCCTAAGCTGACCCTAAGCTGGGGCCCTGACTAATCCCTCAACCTGGAGGTACTGTTAAAGGTACAGAGGTCCAGGCCGCCAGCGTAACCCCTACCTCCTGAAGATCCCTGCACCTCAGTAATCTAGTCCTGAGAAGGACCCCGATCACAACCAAAGGGAACAAGAAATAATATGCCCAAACACAGTATTTAGACGAACGAGACAGTACAAGGGAAAAACCAAAACCACCTTGCATACAAACAACTTCTCAACTACAACAGAGGGAAAACCAACGGGAAAGGAGATAAATGATAAAGCGAGGAAAGGGAAAAAACACTTCCAAATACACTTATCTCAGCAACTCCAAACACCACGATCCGCTCTGTCAGTCTGAATGAAATGCTTTCACCGACACCTCCCAAACAGACCAGCAGGTATATGAAGGAGTCTAACTACGGAAGTATTGATTGCAGCTGGGCGAGGCTGGACCTCATCTAGCCCAGAGAGAGAGAGAGAATTAACTCCCTCACTGCCGAGAAACACAAAGCACCAACAAGTCAGCTGCGAGAAGTCAGGCTGTGTACTCGTGACCATCTTCGTGGCAACACACCCGTGACAATAGTGTAATATGCGTTACATGATGTGACGTAGCTAGTTGACTATAGGGTAAGTTAAGAGTTAATACTTGGGACTAGCCCACAGTGGGAGGGGCTAGTGTAAAGGAAAGTGACTGCTTCCTACTGGGAAGGCAGAGCCATATTGGAGGGTGACGCTAAATGAAAGGAGATTGAACAGGGGGGATAGTGAGATCCTGAAGATAAGTGACTAAGAGAGACAGAGTGGCTTGCAACGCTGACAGGTAATGTGCCTAAAACAGGAGTGAGAGACTGAGCGGATGTTCCAGGGAGCGAGAAGTGGAACAAATAGGACGCAGAACCGCAGAGCAAGTAAAGGAGACTTATTGATCAGGACTGCAGCGTTAAAACTGGGTTGTGGCAAAATAGGGAGAAACAGCTGGCAGAGAGGTCCCTGGAGTATACTACCAAGGAAGGATAATGTGTGAAAAATATTTCATGTTGCAAAGGAAATGTTCATAAGACTTTGTACCTGCTATCCCTTGTATATAACACTTATCAAATTGCCGTTTAGTAAATGTGATTTCCCTCATTGAACTGTAAAACATTTGGTCCTAGCAAACCAGCAACATCAGTTATATGCGGCCTGCATGGGCATAATGTCCTCACAGCAGAAGTCCACACACCCAGCCAGGGCCTCCACTGTCATGTACTGTGCTAAGGCGCCTCAGGAGAGTGCCTCGCCCACGACTACTACCACGTTACAGTAACACTAGTACTGAATTAGGCTAAAGGGATGGTCTTAAATACAAATTAATTTTCACTTGTGGGCTCAGTGCTGGTCTTTGCACATCGGGTACTCTGACAACCCGCGCTGACAGTGTGCGCTCTGTTGATGGCTCATTACTGCTGATCTGCGCCGGCTAGAGAGAGCGTGCTGTCATTGTGCACATCGCACAGTGCACATTGTGCAGGAATTAGCCCAGCCCCAGAAACGAAGGTCACTGATGACACTTCATTTCAGGGAAGGGGCAGAATCTGAGGCAGTGACCGCAGCCTTTGCCCCTGATGACGCTTCATTTGAGTATTCCAGCATGCACTAGGATTTTCAAATGAAGCGTCATTAAAAAGGAAGTAGGGGAAGAAAAAGAAAATTCAGTTAGATAATGTAGTTAGGGAAGGATAGGAATTTTTTTAATTACAGTATATTAGAAAATAGTTTAGATTATGGCATTAAATTAGATAGGGATAAAGGTTGAAAATGTATTTGTATTTCGGACCACTCCTTTAAATGCACAAACAATATTGGCTAGCAAATGTTTCACCCTGTCACAATAATTTTAAAAGGCCTGTACTTGTGGGGATTTATTCCCAATTTACTGTATCTACGAATAAGAATCCAACCCTCCAAAACTGCCTCATTGCTATCTTCTCTCGGGCTGGCCTTCTTTAGACTTCGGGTACGTGTACATGTACAAGTGCTGTGGATTTTCTGGAAGGATTTGCTAGGACTTCAATAAGTCTCATTCATACACTGTGAAAAAAAATCTACGTAAGAAATATCCTTTTGGTGCAGAATTTCAATCCCTTGAATGTGAAGTCTTTCTTTGGATTTTCACCATTGATTTCACCCATTCCAATGCAAAGGTTGAATTTTGTGACAAAATCCATATGTAAAACATTTCCAGTGACATCCACAGCAGATTTTTTTCCATCTCAATTCTGTTTCGTGAGCATACCATTAACATTCAAGAGGCCTCCCCTTGGCAATGAAGACCATTCACACAAATCATCACAGAATAGCATTAAGTCTCTAGAACTTACCAGTTCGTTAATTTTTAACCGACTTATTATGTTTTCTGTGTCTGCAGTTCCAGAAGCCACAAGAGCATTACCCTCCTTTTAGATTTGGCACTGTCCCAAATGGCAGCACTGAGCGTAACATCCGTACCAACTATCCTGACATGCACAGTTACATGGTGAGATACAACCAACGATCAGTGGAAGATGCTCTTGCCAGCTTAAAGTCTGGGTGAGAACTATTTTATTGTAGTTACATTCTGCGCTTACTTGGGTTAAACAAAATTCATTAACGGTGTTGTCCACTTTCAGGAAAGTTTTTCTTATAAGTTTCCATAGTAGTAAAAATAAAAAAAGCTAATTGCACATTACATGCCCTGCCCGGGTCCAGTGCAGAATCTTTCTTCCTCATTCTTTGTATATCTGCCAACTTATGAACCTCATGTCTTGCATCCTTGGTTCACAGCAGTCTTTTTTACCTACTGCAGCTATTACAGCTACTGATACTGTAATTGTGCATGACTACAAGAATTCAGCTTGAAAATAAACCTTTTTCTGGAATCTTCATACGTGCCTCTGCAGTCGAGTCAAGCTATCTAATGATATCTCTTCATGTGAGTACTGGTACATAGAGACAGCCTGGTAATGGTGTCTCAAGCACCCTACACTCACAGCCTAGTTATGGAGTCAGAATAGACAGCACAACATCTAATCAGTGACAGCTCTGAACAGAATCCAGGAGCAGCCACCAAGACTCAGTGCCGGACCTGGACAGGGTAAATAAAGCATAATTTGTTATTTGTTTTTTTTTTTACTACTATAGTAACTTACAGACAAAACTTTTATGGAAGGGCACAATCTCTTTAAATTCACATTTCAGATAAACTACTATTTCATGACTATATATCATGCTAACTATAACTTCCCCAAATGCTACACGAAAGAGAGCATAGTGTCCAAATCTCCCACAGCTAAGTACTAAGAAGCCAGAACTAGCACCATATTCTACCCTGTACATAGGGCTATGTTCTACTCTCTAATTGTATTTTATTCCCTAGTAGCACATAGTATTTCCAGTTATCTTGTGTCTTATGTTTTTGCACAGAAAGTTGGATGCCTTTATCTATGATGCAGCGGTGCTGAATTACATGGCAGGCAAGGATGAAGGGTGTAAGCTGGTGACCATTGGAAGTGGAAAGGTCTTTGCTACAACAGGGTATGGTATTGCTTTACAGAAGAACTCACGCTGGAAGCGACCCATTGACCTTGGACTGCTACAGTTTTTAGGAGATGGTACGTTCCTTGGTGATTCTTACATAATGCTTGCAAAAAATGTTAAATGATCAGCAAATGAAGTATACATTAAAATATCGCATTCAACACTGAGGAGCACAATTATATGTACTAGATTATGGGAGATGGGCGTTTGATTTAGGAAATTATTCTGATAGAATTCCAGATTTGGCATTGGAAAAAACAAGTTTCCCTAAAATGAGGAAAATTGGCGTCTGCTTCATTGGGATTGTTGCTTTCTTTTGGATTATCAGGGAAAGCATACTTTAAAGGAGAATGGGAACTATATGTCTTGAATGATTAATACAAGGCAGGTCCCAGGTGGCTTTTCCTGCCCCACTCCCCGTGACTAACAGGTCTTTCCCTATACACATATAGGGAGAGAACTGTCAGTCTAGGTGAGCGTGGAAAGGAGAAGATGCTAGGGATCTACATTGGACACATAGTCCACAGCCTGCTTTTCAAAGTTTCTTTCCCTGAAAAGACACAATAACATGGGCAATGTCAGATTCATGCTGCCCATGGTTCAGGAAGCATAAATTAGCTGAGAGGTTCCCTTTAATAGCCTCAGTTCTAAGTTTATGCAACCTACACTTGGAATAAATCCAAATACCACATGCAAATATAATAATATACTTTATTGAAAAAATGTTAAAAACTTCATTTCATTTTAAAAGTCACTAGGTACAAAAAATTCAAGAGGAAAGGATGAATCAAAAAAATGGGACACACATAGACCAGGATAAATCCCAATATTAATTATCATTCTTATGGGTTAATGTTTCATAGGAGAGTAATAATATATATTTGCCAATAATAGCTCTTCCTTACCACCCACAAACATGTATAAAGTATAATTGTGCAGGTGGGGTCATAAAGCCAGCCATAATTTCAATGATATTGATATAGGATATCACAATATTGCTCACCGCATAAGCCTGTACAGCCAAAACAGTGCACTAATGCTCTCCCAAATAGGAGAAATAGAGTCAGTCATTAGACTTACCCATTAGGGATATCACTAAGTCCGGTCACGTGCCACAAATAACGCCCCGACGCGGGTTTCACACACCCAGTGCTTTCTCAAGGGGAGTTTAGCAGCATTACCCTATTAAAGTGAATCCTAAGTGAACCCTAACAATAGGCCCTCAATAGATAAATGCAGGAAAACAAACAACCAAAGGGTGAAAGCAGTAATTGCATCGCCAACAGAAGGGGAAGTGGTGATTATACACTACGAGGAAGAACACATAAGTATAAATTTGATACATTTTATTTACTATTGCAAACAGATGCTGGACTGTTGTCTTCAATGATTGTTACAAGCACAATATTGTAGGTCAATTAATGACAATTTTGCAATGCAAATCTCACCTTCATTGGGTTCAGCATAGTCATTCATCTACTATGGGGTTGGTATTTTGAAGCATTTTCATTCTGGGGATTTTGTGGGCTTTGTGTTCATGCATTTACTTTACAGAACGTGCAGTTTTCAAAATTACTTTGTGAGTCTGATACTAACTTCTCTGATATATGTTTTCACATTAAGGCCACAGCCCCACTATCAGTATTCGCTCAGTATTTTTTCTCAGGAGTGGGAGTCAAAACCAGGTGAGGAACAATCAGAGAAAAGGTATAATAGAAACAAGTCACCAATTCTGCATTTATCACCCACTCCTGGTTTTGGCTCCCACTCCTGAGAAAAAATACTGACCGAATACTGACCAAATACTGATAGTGGCGCCGTGGCCTAAGGGTGAGACTTTGCGCAGCAGCAATTAACCATCATGTTGTCTAGCCACCATATGTGGTCTTACCCTTAAGGCCCCGTCACACTAAGCGATGCAGCAGCGATCCCGACAACGATACGACCTGTCAGGGATCGTTGCTGCATCGCTAATACATCGCTGGTGAGCTGTCAAACAGGCAGGCTCACCAGCGATCAGGGGAGCAGCGATATCGTGGAAAGAATCGTTCCACGATGTCCTGCTCCAGTTACCAGCCTGCTGCAAGCAGGAGCAGGCTGGTAACTATGGTAAACATCGGGTTACTAAGTGCGCGTGTGCCCCTAGTAACCCGCTGTTTACCATGGATACCACTCTGCTACGGTGCGCGGGAGCCTCCGAGCACCGTAGCAGAGTGGTATCCATGGTAAACAGCGGGTTACTAAGTGCGCGCGTGCCCCTAGTAACCCGCTGTTTACCATAGTTACCAGCCAGATCGTTGGTCCCGCTGGTCACACACAGCGATGGGTGCTGGCCAGCGGGAGGCCAACGACCAAAAAATGGTCCAGGACACTTTGCAGCGATCAGCGACCTCACAGCAGGGGCCTGATCGTTGCAAAGTGTCACACACAGCGACATCGCTGGTGAGGTCGCTGGTGAGTCACCAAAACCGTGACTCAGCAGCGATATCGCTAGCGATATCGCTATGTGAGACGGGGGCTTTAGACTGCATTTACATTCTGCAAGTCATGATGTGGCTTTTAACAATAACAGCATTGCGCCACTGCGTTTTTATAAATTGTTTCTCTGAAACAATCACAAAATCTTACAGGGAAACAGCTGTTTCACTGTTCCACTACAATAAGTTGCGCATTCTTGGTGCTGAAACAGTTGTTTCTCTGCAAGATGAAGGACTCATTCAGACGTCCGTGGATCTTGATTCGATCTTGGACTGCAATGCAAAGTCTGGCCGCTGCTTTACCAACAGTGGATTTAACATTTTTGTTGCCTCCCTACAGCTGACTTAGAGAACTCTGTTTTTAGCTAGATGCCTGTCCCGCCCCGACCGGCCGCTGCAGTCACGGTACTGGTGAACGGCGGTCAGGCCCAACCGGGAGCGCGCGACAGTCTTTGTCAATTGTGGGGTTAATAATAAAGTAATAAAAAGTTTAGTGACGCTAGTTAGGATGTTCAGCCTGGTATGGTCAGGCACTAATGAAGGTCCCTGGGAATTAGGTGGTGAAGAGCAGTGCCAGATGATTAACCCTTCCCAACCAGGGCTGGCTCCCTGGGGAGTTGGAGCAGAAATCGTGCAGCAGAGAATAATCAGCGTTAGACGGGGTAATAATCAGTTTGTACCTTTTACTGAAGTTCCAGAAGATTCCATGCAACTCACTCACAGGGTTTTGGTCTCGCCTGCACAATGAGGGTTCAGTTTCTCTGCTGTGATGCAGTGTAGCCTTCCTGCTGCTAATCATATTTCTGTTAAAAGACTCCTTGGACCCCAGGGATCCAGGATAGACAGATCCTGGATCTGTGATCTCTTCCGTCTAGCAGGCAGCTCGAATCTTGTGGAAAACACTTTCTCTTGCAGCAGTGTCCCTGACTCTATGGCTGCTGAGCTCTTGGGCAAAGCACTTTACTGCTCATTGTATGAAGACCAAGCAGTCTCTCAGTTTAACCACGGTCTCTGTGGCTCTAAGGACTGATACCCTTCCTTCTGCGGCTTGTCCTTGAAGAAAACATGCTGCTCCTCTTTATCCGGACCTCTATGTTGCTACTTCTCACATTTTCACTGCACAGAAACACCTTCTCCCCATTGAGGGATCGTGCACATTTCCTGGTTCAGGCAAAAATGCACAATCCTCCAGTAAGGGATTGAGTACAATGTGTGGATGCAGTTTTCCCAGCAGAGAAACCAGCCCTCACCATAGCTGGCAATACATATAAAAGTATATCACACATGCAGGCATTTTGTGGCCCTACAGACTCGGTCGCCACATAGTGAAAAAGTAAACCTTTTGCAAATGGCTTTTGCAAAAACAGGATAATGATAAGATGTGATGAGGCCAGTGCTGTTCCTTCAACAGTCTCTGAAGCTGTGTCACTGAGTCCTGTTCACAAAAGCCCACAATACACATAAAAGGGAACCTGACTGCTACCTTAGCCCCTCAAACTGGCATTACTGCTGACTCTTTGCAAATTTTGAACATGTGGACAGCTTTCTACTTCCATGTGAATATGCAATGAAGTTGGGTGTATGGACACCTGCTTTATTGGCGCACTGCCAGGGAGGCAGCGTTGACACCAGACTTGGCCAGCCGCAAAGTATGCAAAGACCTGGCGGTAACGTTGCTTTTGAAAATCATGTCACCCACGCCCACACGGTTGTGCTTTCACAACGAGAGGGAGGATTAGTCCAGGGAAATCAATACCACCTGATTTAGTCATTCACTGATTTACATAGCTTGAGCGCAGGTTTAAAATTAAAGGAAATATTCACTGCTCAGACAACCCCTTCTGAATCCCTATGTTTCCCCCTTGTACAATAATAACACTTATACTCACCTCCAGTGCCGGCTCTCCCGGGGATTGTGTGACATTGTTATGTCACGGGATCCCTGCGGCCAATCAGCGGTGGCTTCACTTTGCCTGCCTATGGACAAATCCGGACATACAGAGGAAGTTACTGCTGAGGCTGCTCTCTAACAACCTTCTGATGTCAGTTATGTCCAAAAGAGGGGAGAGTGAAGTCACTGCTGATTGACCACATGGACCGCCTAGAATGGCGCCGGCACCGGAGGCGAGTATACGTGTTATTATTATTGTACTGGGAGGAATATAATAGTAGTGATTGATTCGGGGTTGTCCGAGTAGTGGACAACACCTTTAATTTTACATTTATCATCAATCACTAAGCAACAAAAAGGACCCAATGAAAATGTAGAAAAATGGTGCAATACAGTCATGGTGGCGGTTTAGGGAGTTAGGGCAGCTAACAGGTTCCCTTTAATGGTACATTTAAGTGCAGCCAATGCACCTTAAAGGGGTGGTCAACAGCTAATAATGATTTTCATCCTAAATTACTATTTATTATAATAATCTGATAGTTTTTCTAATATGCTTTAACCCCTTTACGACCTTGGGATTTTCCATTTTTGCGTTTTCTTTTTTTGCTCCCCTTCTTTCCAGAGCCATAACTTTTTTATTTTTCCATCAATATGGCCATGTGAGGGCTTGTTTTTTGCGGAACAAGATGTACTTTTGAACGACACCAATGATTTTACCATGTAGTGTACTAGAAAACAGGGGAAAAAATCTAAGTGTGGTGAAATTGCAAAAAAAGTGCAATTCCACAATTTTTTTTCCATGTTCACTAAATGCTAAATATGACCTGCCATTACGATTCTCCAAGTCACTATGAGTTCTCAGATACCAAACATGTATAGGTTATTTTTTATTTAAGTGGTGAAAAAAATCCAAATTTTGTAAAAAAAAAAAAAATGACATCATTTTCTGAGTCTCCATTTTTCGGGATCTGAGGCTGGGTAAGGGCTTATTTTTTGAGTGCCGAACTGACGTCTTTATTGATACTATTTTGGGGTATGGGATATGATGTTTTGATTGCCTGTTATTGCATTTTATTGCAATGTTGCGGAGACCAAAAAAAACATAATTCTGGCATTTTGATTTTTTTTCTCATTACACCGTTTACCAATCGGATTAATTCTTATTATATTTTGATAGAAATGCAGCGATATCAAATATGTGTATTTTTTTTCAATTGTTTTATTTTGAATGGAGCAAAAGGGTTTCAAGGATTTGAACTTTTATATTTTTTTAATTTTTAAATAATTTTTCCTTAGGAGACTTGAAGCTGCAATCATTTGATCGTTTGTGCTACACATAACAGGGCCTGAGCCCTACTATGTGTAGCAGAAAGCATCATCTTCTATGAACGCCGACACATGGCATAGAAGATCAGCAGTGACAAGCTCGAGGGTCTTCTACAGACCCCGATTTGTCATGCCAACCCATCAGCGCCCCGCGATCATGTGGGTTTGTGACTAGCTTCCAGCGCGGTCATGTTAAATGCCGCTGTCAGAGATTGATAGCCGCATTTAACATGTTAGCAGCCACGGATGGATCGTGATTCCACCCGCGGCTGTTAGGGGCACATGCCAACTGAAATCAGCTGTCATGTGCCGGAAAAGATGAAGGTTCAGCGCCGGAGCCTACATCAAAGGGGGATACACGACCTATGACGTACCTATATGTCATAGGTCATAGTAACATAGTAACGTAGGTTGAATAAAGACCTAGGTCCATCCAGTTCAACTTTTCTCCCCCAATTGTACTCCCTACCCTAACATACTAACTTACTGGGACTAGGCCTCGCAAATGTATTATTACCATTTTTATTATTACTGCACTATTACAATTACAAATGAACCCGTTTTTTTTATTAGTTTATATTTTGTATTACTCTTGTGATTCTAATAATGGTATTAGTAAAATCCCTATACCTAAATCTGTTGATCCAGACGAAGGCAAAAACCCCAGGACACATTCAGCCTTTCCTTCTTGACCCCGAGAAAAGGCGATCAGTCCTAGAACGCTGGATCAAACCTAATTATGATACTAGTTATGTAATTACTATTATCATATTAAATGTACTACTATAGGTGTAATATTTTGTCTAATTTAACTGTAGCCCACAATGTTATGTGTATCGAGAAAATCATCCAGCCTTGTTTTGAAAGCTGTTATAGTGTCTTCCATCACTACCTCTTGTGTTAGGGAATTCCACAGCCCAACTGCTCTGACTGTAAAGAACCCTTTCCTGTTTAGGTGCCGGAATCGCCTTTCTTCCACCAGTAATGAGTACCCCCTGGTCCTTAGTATGGTCTTTGGAAGGAATAAATCATGTGCCTGTCCTTTGTACTGACTACACACAGGGTCGGACTGGGGCACCGGAACAACGGAGAATTCTCCGGTGGGCCCGGGTCCTCGACGGGCCCCTGAGGAGGACGCACGGGGACCGCTGGTTAACATGGCCGCCGGTGCACCTGCACCGGAGCTCGAAGGTGGAGGGGGGGGGCCTTGCAGTACAACTGATGAGGGCAATCTGGCCTGCTTCGTGGACCCCCAGGCTCTGGGGGGCCCATGGCCAGATTGCCCATGGCCAGATTGCCCTCATAGAGTGCGGCGGACAGGCAACGATGCGATCCCTCCCGCTCCGCTGCTAACGGGAGGAATATGGCAGCGGAGCTCAGGGATCCGTCCTGTGCTTCCTGCCCGCCGCTTTCTCCCTGACACAGGCTCGCACTGCTTGATGACGTCACCATGCACGCGGGCCTGTGTCAGGGAGAAAGATGCCGGGCAAGAAGCCGAGGACAATGCTGTGGGGGAACGAGCAGAGAGGGTAAGTGTTGTTTTTTTTGTTGTTGTTGTTTTTTAACTAATACAATGGTGATGGAGGAGATGGCGGGGAGATGAGGGAGAGATACAGTGATGAAGGAGATGGAGGGAGATGAGGTAAAGCAATGGTATGGAGGAGGTCTGGGAGATATAGGAATGGTGATGGACGAGGTGGGGGGGGAGATATATATGGCATAGTGATGGAGGATGTGGGGGGGATATGGCATGGCAATGGTGATGGAGGAGGTGGGGGAGATATGGCAATGGTGATGGAGGAGGTGGGGGGAGATATGGCATGGCAATGGTGGTGGAGGAAGTGGGGGGACATATGGCATGGCAATGGTGATGGAGGAGGTGGGGGAGATATGGCAATGATGATGGAGGAGGTGGGGAGATATATGGCATGGCAATGGTGATGGAGGAGGTGGGGGAGATATGGCAATGATGATGGAGGAGGTGGGGAGATATGGCAATGATGATGGAGGAGGTGGGGAGATATGGCAATGGTGATGGAGGAGGTGGAGGGAGATATGGCATGGCAATGGTGATGGAGGAGGTGGGGGAAGCATGGCAATGATGATGGAGGAGGTGGAGGGAGATATGGCAATGATGATGGAAGAGGTGGCAGGAGATATGGCAATGATGGAGGAGGTGGGGGAGATATGGCAATGATGATGGAGGAGGTGGGGGAGAAATGGCAATGATGATGGAGGAGGTGGGGGAAGTATAGCATGGCAATGATAATGGAGGAGGTGGAGAAGATATGGCAATGATGGAGGAGGTGGGGGGAGATATGGCCATGATGATGGAGGAGGTGTGGGGGAGATATGGCAATGATGATGGAGGTGTGGGGGAGATATGGCAATGATGATGGAGGAGGTGGGGGAGATATGGCAATGATGGAGGAGGTGGGGGGAGATATGGCAATGATGATGGAGGAGGTGGGGGGAGATATGGCAATGATGATGGAGGAGGTGAGGGGAATATGGCAATGATGGTGGAGGTGGGGGGAGATATGGCAATGATGATGGAGGAGGTGGGGAAGATATGTCAATGATGATGGGGGAGATATGGCAATGATGGTGGAGGAGATATGAAAATGATGGAGGAGGTGGGGGAGAACAATGAAGTAGGAGGTGGGAGAGAACAATAATGGAGGAGGTGGGGAGAGCAATGATGGGGATGGGGAAGAGCAATGATGGGGAATTATTTGGACGCTATATGCTGTTAATATCTGGTCTGGTCACGTTGTGGTGGTATTTGTCCCTTCTATGTAGTATTATTCAGTCACTATGTGGTGGTAATATGTGGTATTTCTCCCTTGTATGTGGTATTATTCGGTCACTATGTGGTGGTAATATGTGGTCTGGTCACGGGTGTCACTGTATTTCTCCCTTGTATGTAGTATTATTTGGTCACTATGTGGTGGTAATATGTGGTCTGGTAATGGTGTGGCAGCATTTCTCCCTTGTATGTGGTACTATTGGTGTTAGTATAGTGGATTGTGTTGTGTAAGGCAGTCATTTGTTCTCTCTGATATTAATTAGAAGATTCTCTATTTCCATTAGTGATTAAATACTTAGAATAAGATGCGCTTACAGGGGTTCTCTGGGGAAAACAAGTAATCACCTCTCCACAGGATAAGTGATAAATTATTGATTAGTGGGGATCTGACTGCTGGGACCTGCACCGATTGGTAGAATGTAGTGATGAGCGAGCACTAAAATGCTCGGGTACTCGTTGCTCGGGTCGAGCAAATTTGAATACTTGGGTGCTCGACCCGAGCAACGAGCCCAATGTAAGTCTATGGGAAACTCGAGCATTTTTCAGGCGGCTCCCCTGGAGGGCTGCTGAGGGCCTAAAAATTGCCCAAATCGATAGGAACAGTGCTCAAATGACATGGGGACAGCATGGGGAAGACCCCTGGAAGCATTTCTGACTCCCAGGTCACTTCTGTCAACAACGTTGTCAGAGGTATTACGCCACTTTTACGGACTCACAATAAAACATACCAAAACGAAACCAAAATGGATTTTCCTGGGAAATATGTTAAGGAACATCCTTTCCATGACATGTACAATGTATATAAAGCAAAATAAATAACCAAAAACACGTAGCGTTTTTGATGCGTTTTTGCACTTTTGCATTGCTTTCAACCAAGACAAATGCATTCACCAGGAAATTTCATTTTAACATTTTACAACCTTATCTGGCCATGTGGTGTGTGACACATCATCAGACACATGCATGCAGTGCTGAAAAGTCATGGGAACAGCATGGGGAAGACCTCTGGAAGCATCTCTGACTCCCAGGTCACTGCCTAAAAGTGTTCCCATCAAAAGTGATAGTTGGCGCATGCGAAGATGTCTCCTGCCATGAACCTGCCGTTGCTGACTTGTGACAGCGTTCAGTTGTCCCTACCCCATTCCTTGGAATGCAAGCGCAAGTATGCAGGCAGCCAGCCACCCACCCACCCACAGGCCGCAACACTAAACTGCCAGATTTCTGGGCAGCTTTTTGCACTTGAAATATGGCCTTTCAAGCTCTTGGAGGCGGAAGCTTTTCACAACCTCATGCCGGCGGCGGCCGGGTGTCCATACTCGGTCTCCAGCCGCCACTATATTTCCCGGTATCGCCTCCGCCTTCCACAAGCACGGGTCCCACAACATTACCCGTGCCCTCCCGAGTGCAATTACAGGGAAGGACCACCTAACCACAAACACGTGGACAGGTGAATGTGGCCAGGGACAGTACACAGCCAGTCCACAACTTTTTTTGCTGACAGTTGTATTTAGCTCGGTGAAAGGACTGGCATAGAGGGAAACCCTATCTACCCTGCGTGTCATTTCTCACAGGAAGTCCTGTAAAGCTGCTTTCACTTGAAATGTGGCCTTTTAGGCTCGTGGAGGCGGAAGTTTTTCACAACCACATGCCTCATGCCTCGTGTCAATACTCGGTTCCCAGCCGTCACTATTTCTCCTGGTGTTGTCTCCGTCTTCTACAAGCGCGGGTCCCTGAACATTACTGCTGGTACTTTTCTGTGGGAATTTGCTTGCCTCCTACCAGCCTGGAATATTTCCAGCAAACTATGGTACGACGCCATGGTATTAGCACTGCTCCCAGTACCAGTAGCAAAGCCATCCCCAATTTCCTTCTCAGGAATTTTATTTGGTAGACTGAGTGGCTGCCCAAATGCATTTTCTCACAAAGGAGCTGAAGATAGAGTGGCGGTAGGTACAAGTTTCTCCAGCCTGTTAGATATTAGAGGGTGAACGGCAGCACATTGGATTAGTAATTAGCACTGAAGACTTGCAGCGCTGGGATCCTGGGTTCAGATACCAGCAAGGATAACATCTGCAAGGACTTTGTATGTTCTCCCTGTGTTTGCGTGTGTTTCCTCCTCAGTAAAAAAGCAGCCATAGAGTGTCCGGGAACCTTTCCACACACTTTTCTTAGCCAGGACTGCTTCTTGGCAGGGTTGGACGGTCCCACCAGAGAATCCTCTGGTGTGCCTAGGCTTCTAGCTCAGGAGAGTTCATGATAGCGCTAACTTTGCAGCTGCTATGGGGCTCTTGAGCGGGGGAGAAAGGTTAGCCCTCAGAATCAAATCCTCTGGTGGGCACAATGTTTTTCAATTTGAAACAGCTTCTCAGTGGGAGTTGTATTTCACCACAGCCATATTCTTTAGCTCGGTGAAAGGGCTGACATAGAGGGAAACTGTATCTACCCCGGCTGTCATTTCTCCATCACCAGGTTCCGCTCAATGTCACACACGACCATGCCTGGCTGTATGTTCAGCGGTGAGAGCCACAGATCAGGCTGCTGTGTTACAGCTTTCAACAACTCTGCAGCGCTGGGCGGTTTGTCAATTAAGCATTAAGCATGTTATCTTCAGCAGAGCCTGTTGCCGCTTGGCCAAGGCAGTGCTGCAGTGCTGTCAGCTTGTGACTGATGTGGTCATTTCGGAGATGGAGGAGGAGCTGCATGAGCTGAACAATGTAATTACATTGTTGTTAAATTGGTGACGCTGTTTTTTATACTAAAGAAAGATCCTATTGTTTTAGGTTTTTTACGTTTTTTTTTAAGACAAATGCATTCACCGGGAAATGTCATTTTAACATTTTACAACCTTATCTGGCAATGTGGTGTGTGACACATCATCAGACACATCCTGTTTTATTTATGATGGAGGGACTCTGAAAGTCATAAAGCCTATTTTTATAGAGATATCAGACGGCCCTTACTATTCTTAAAAGGCAAGCAGTCGGCCCTAGTTATTGTTAGAGAGTCATCAGCCGGCTATGCTTTGTTGTTCCCATTATTAACAAGTGGGTCTCCTATACTGTTATTGCGTATCCAGTGACTGCAAGGGCTGCCAAAAATTTGGACGCAACCCAATACCCCTTTGAAGAGAAATAGAGGAGGGTCTCAGTAAAAAAAAATTTCCCATTATAAAGGAGCTGGTCTCCTATAGTGGTAATGCCCATGCTGTGACTGCAAGGGCTGCCAAAATTTGGGAAAAACCCCACTAAGAATTTAAAGACACACGGAGCAGGACAACAGTAACAAGTACGACATGTTCCCTTTAGAAACGAGAGGGTCTGCTATACAGTTAAAGGGTATACAGTGAGTCCAACGGCTGACAATTTTAGGAAAAACCCCACTAAGAATTTAAAGACACATGGAGCAGGGCCACAGTAACAAGTACGACATGTTCCCATTAGAAAGGAGAGGGTCTGCTATACGCTATACAGTTATAGGGTATGGAGTGAGTCCAATGGCTGACCAATTTTATTAAAAAACCACTAAGAATTTAAAGACACATGGAGCAGGGCCACAGTAACAAGGTACGACATGTTCCCATTAGAAAGGAGAGGGTCTGCTATACAGTTATAGGGTATGCTGTGAGTCCAACGGCGGACAATTTTAGGAAAAACCCCACTAAGAATTTAAAGACACACGGAGCAGGGCCACAGTAACAAGGTATGATATGTTCCCATTAGAAAGGAGAGGGTCTGCTATACAGTTATAGGGTATGCAGTGAGTCCAACGGCTGACCAATTTTAGTAAAAACACCACTAAGAATTTAAAGACACATGGAGCAGGGCCACAGTAACAAGGTACTACATGTTCCCATTAGAAACGAGAGGGTCTGCTATACAGTTATAGGGTATACAGTGAGTCCAACGGCTGACAATTTTAGGAAAAACCCACTAAGAATTTAAAGACACATGGAGCAGGGCCACAGTAACAAGTACGACATGTTCCCATTAGAAAGGAGAGGGTCTGCTATACGCTGTACAGTTATAGGGTATGGAGTGAGTCCAACGGCTGACTTATTTTATTAAAAAAATACTAAGAATTTAAAGACACATGGAGCAGGGCCACAGTAACAAGGTACGACATGTTCCCATTAGAAAGGAGAGGGTCTGCTATACAGTTATAGGGTATGCAGTGAGTCCAACGGCTGACAATTTTAGGAAAAACCCCACTAAGAATTTAAAGACACACAGAGCAGGGCCACAGTAACGACAAATTCCCATTAGAAAGGAGAGAGTCTCCCATAGTGTTGGCCTATGCAGTGAATGCAAGGGCTGCCAAAAATTTGGAGGCACTTCAATGCCCCTTGGAAGAGACGTGGAGGAGGGCCTCATAAAAAAATGTTCCCATTAGAAAGGAGCGTGCCTCCTATACTTGTAATGCCCATACACTAAGTGTATGGACTGACAAACATTTACCCCTGGGGGGTATACATGAACATACTATATTAAAAAAAAATTTTACGGGCATCATAAACACCCTTTAAAAAAATTAGGTGGGTGTTGCATCATGGACCACGGTCACCCTGGTGATATGGTGGTCGAGGATGAGGAGAAGGAGGAGGACAAGAGCAAATAGCCAAAATCAGGAAGCGTATACCCATGTGTGGGTGTGAAAAGGTGCATGGGAATACACCTCCCAAGAAAAGACACTGGATTGGAGTTTGTTACCCTGCTATCATTTGGTGGTGTTGAGAAGTCTGGCCCAATCCAGCCCTTGTTCATTTTTATAAGAGTCAGCCTGTCAGCATTTTCAGTTGACAGGCGGATGCGCTTAACAGTTATAATTCCACCAGCGGCACTAAAAACCCGCTCTGATAAAACGCTGGCGGCAGGGCAGGCCAGGACCTCCAATGCATAGAGAGCCAGTTCATTCCACGTATCCAGCTTGGATACCCAATACCCAATAATTATAAGGCACAGCGGAATCACGGAGGACGTTGGTACGGTCGGCAAGGTACTCCCTCAGCATCTTCCCAAACTTTGCACTCCTTGTGAGAGTACCCCGCGCCTCAGAGCCTGTCTGATGGGAGGGTCTGAGAAAACTCTCCCAGAGCTTTGACAGTGTTCCCCTGCCTCTGCTGGATTGAAGTTGTGTCTCTCTCGCCTGTACTCCTTGGTTGTCCAACGAAGTGTGCCCTCTGCTGCCAGCGTTTTCAGATGGGAATTTTTTTAATACTTCCGCAACAAGGGCCTTCTGGTACAGCCCCATTTTTGTAGACCTGTCCGCCTCAGGAATAAGAGATATAAAGTTCTCCTTGTAGCATGGGTCTAGAAGTGTCACCAACCAGTAATGACTGTCACCCAAAATTTTGAGAACGCGAGGGTCATGGCAGCGTAACATAAACTCGGCCATGCGTGCCAGACTACTAACAGGCAAGACTTCCGTGTCCTCACCAAGAGGATGACTGACCATGCTCTCCTCCTCCTCTCTGTCCTCTGGCCATTCACGCTGAACAGACGGTATGACATCTGTGCAGGTAGTACCGTTTATAGTGCATGAAACTAGCTCCTGTCCTTCCTCCTCCTCCTCCTCTTCCTCATTGTCACCCAATCCACGTTGGGATGAGATGAGGCTTGGCTGTGTGTAATCACCCTGTATGGTTCCCTGCTCCATCTCATCGTGCTCCGCCTGCAATGCATCCTCTTTGATTGTGAGCAGAGAGCGTTTCAGAAGACAGAGAAGCGGAATGGTGACGCTAATTATGGCGTCATCGCCGCTCACCATCTTGGTGGAGTCCTCAAAGTTTTGGAGGATGGTACATATGTCTGACATCCATGTCCACTCCTGAGGTCTTATGTGTGGAGTCTGAACTGAATACCGACGGCCTTGTTGATGCTGGTACTCAACAACTGCCCTCTTCTGCTCACAAATCCTTCCTAACATATGCAGTGTAGAGTTCCAATGTGTGGGGACATCACACACCAGTCTGTGAGCCGGAAGCTGAAAACGCTGCTGAAACACTGGAAGGGCGGCGGAAGCTGTTGCTGACTTTCTAAAATGGGCACACAGGCGGCGTACTTTAACAAGCAGATCCGGCAGCTCCGGGTAGGATTTAAGAAACCGCTGAACCACGAGGTTAAGCACATGGGCCAGGCATGGTACGTGTGTGAGCTCGCCTCGCCTCAGAGCCGTCACCAGGTTCCAGCCATTGTCACGCACGACCATGCCTGGCTGTAGGTTCAGCGGTGTGAGCCACAGATCTGCCTGCTCTTTCAGAGCTGTCCACAACTCTTCAGCATTGTGCGGTTTTTCACCTAAGCATATTAGCTTCAGCACAGCCTGTTGCCGCTTGGCCGAGGCCGTACTGCAGTGCTTCCAGCTTGTGACTGTTGTGGTCATTTCGGAGATGGAGGCTGAAGAGCATTGAGGAGGCTGAGAAGGATGAGGTGCAGGAGCTGTAGACCGTGGGGGCAACCCTGATTGACCTAGGGCCCGCAATCCTTGACGTCGGGAGGACGTGTTCCGTCCCAAGGTCCTGTTAAGGGAAGGCAATAACCCTTCACGGTTGACCAAGTGAGTGTCAAATTATTAAATTATTATGTTGATTGCAATCCACAGAAAACCAAACGGAAACAATGTTCTGTATTGGGAGGATTCAAAGAATCTCTGATCCCGTTTATTTTGCTTAGCATTTTATATTGTTTTGAGTATATCAAATAGCCAATCAACTCTACAGCCATACTACAATACTATAGGCTAACTGATGTTAGTATAATTATTACGGAAAACACATATATCGTCATATTATCATTGTTAGTTTGAAGCACTATGGAAATTTTACAAGGTCAAACTTGGCCTAAACAAGAAGTTAGATAACAGAGTGTCTGGCAAAATGTTCTCTTGAGAAAAAGTTAGTGTGAGATAAGTTCTATGGGAAGAGAAAGAAAGAATGTATGTTATGCAAGGAGTGATAATAACATGATTTTAAAGCGAATAGACAAAATGGAGTTGCTCTAGCATGAGTATCAATATGTCCTTTACATTCCCCCCTAAAAATTATGTTATTATCAACAATAGAGGTGCTATCCCAGGGTCATGCTTTGAGCCTGAGGGACATTGGTCTTCACTCAATTAGTGCCCTTGTTACCAATTGGGGCTGTCGCGGCATGTCCATCCCCCCTTGTTAGTTGATATAATCATAAGCTCAGATCTGAGGTTTGTCGGGGCAAGCGGGTAAAGGTCATCATTCCTTTGTCATCCAGGTCCTCAATGCTGGTTACATGTCCGTGTATAGTAGCACTGGATGTTGGTTAACAGCATCCTCCTTGCTCTCTGATGACTGGCAGGTTTTCCTCATGCAAAATGGGATACAATAAAAGACTAGTTTTAGTAAAACATATATTAACAAGCAAGCAACAATATGCAACACTCTTTGGTCAATTTGTTATGTTTGTTATACTCTTCCCTGAGTTTCCTAATGTCTTCCATTTCAGTCTTTAACTGTATGGTAGAGTCGGGGTCAATACAGTGCCTACAAGTAGTATTCAACCCCCTGCAGATTTAGCTGGTTTGATAAGATGCAAATAAGTTAGAGCCTTCAAACTGCAAACGAGAGTAGGTTTTATGAACAGAAGCATAAATCTTACAAACCAAAAAGTTATGTTGCTCAGTTGAATTTTATTAATTTTTAAACATAAAAGTGTGGGTCAATTTTTATTCAACCCCTATGTTTAATATTTTGTGGAATAACCCTTGTTTGCAATTACAGCTAATAATCGTCTTTTATAAGACCTGATCAGGCCGGCACAGGTCTGTGGAGTTATCTTGGCCCACTCCTCCATGCAGATCTTCTCCAAGTTATCTAGGTTCTTTGGGTGTCTCATGTGGACTTTATTCTTGAGCTCCTTCCACAAGTTTTCAATTGGGTTAAGGTCAGGAGACTGACTAGGCCACTCCAACACCTTGACTTTTTCCCTCTTGAACCAGGCCTTGGTTTTCTTGGCTGTGTGCTTTGGGTCGTTGTCTTGTTGGAAGATGAAATTACGACCCATCTTAAGATCCTTGATGGAGGAGCGGAGGTTCTTGGCCAAAATCTCCAGGTAGGCCGTGCTATCCATCTTCCCATGGATGCGGACCAGATGGCCAGGCCCCTTGGCAGAGAAACAGCCCCACAGCATGATGCTGCCACCACCATGCTTGACTGTAGGGATGGTATTCTTGGGGTCGTATGCAGTGCCATCCAGTCTCCAAACGTCACGTGTGTGGTTGGCACCAAAGATCTCGATCTTGGTCTCATCAGACCATAGAACCTTGAACCAGTCTGTCTCAGAGTCCTCCAAGTGATCATGAGCAAACTGTAGACGAGCCTTGACATGACGCTTTGAAAGTAAAGGTACCTTACGGGCTCATCTGGAACGGAGACCATTGCGGTGGAGTACGTTACTTATGGTATTGACTGAAACCAATGTCCCCACTGCCATGAGATCTTCCCGGAGCTCCTTCCTTGTTGTCCTTGGGTTAGCCTTGACTCTTCGGACAAGCCTGGCCTCGGCACGGGAGGACACTTTCAAAGGCTGTCCAGGCCGTGGAAGGCTAACAGTAGTTCCATAAGCCTTCCACTTACGGATGATGCTCCCAACAGTGGAGACAGGTAGGCCCAACTCCTTGGAAAGGGTTTTGTACCCCTTGCCAGCCTTGTGACCCTCCACGATCTTGTCTCTGATGGCCTTGGAATGCTACTTTGTCTTTCCCATGTTGACCATGTCTGAGTGCTGTTCACAAGTTTGGGGAGGGTCTTAAATAGTCAGAAAAGGCTGGCAAAAGAGATCTTTAATCCACACATGTGAAGCTCATTATTCTTGGTGCCTGAACTACTTCTTAATACTTTAGGGGGACCAAACAGAATTCTTGTGGTTTGAGGGGTTGAATAATAAATGACACTCTGAATTAACTTTTAACGTTTTAAAAAAAAAAAAAAAAAAAAAAAAAAAGCAAAAACAAAATTTGCTGCAGTGCATTTCCCACTTCCAGGCTGATCTACAGTACAAATGTCACAATGCCAATTTAATTCCGCATGTGTCAACCAGCTAAATCTGCAGGGGGTTGAATACTACTTGTAGGCACTGTATATGGGTCAATATAGTGACAACAGGCTGGGCCTACAACCTGACACATCCCTTCTTGAGCTGCTGTCAAATAGTCCAGCACTAACGTATGTTGATTGGCCACTATAATAAGTTGATTCTGCACTGCAACAGTAGTATTAATTACTTCCAAAATATTTTAAATCGGGTCATCTAAGTAGTCAGTGACTTCCACTAACTTGTCCCACATTTATGTTACCATAGGGTAGAGGAAGACAGTACTAACTATCTTATTGGGTATACTCATTTGTACTAAATGAGGTCTTCCTGATGGGCATGGGGTGTTGTCTTTGGCACGTTTATAGATGGTATGAAGAAGGATATATGACCATCTAGAAAATTAATTTACATAAACACATATAATGCTCTGTCACACACTGATCATGATGATCTTCCTCATACACATTCTGGGATTCTGGGTGTAGTGTGTATTGCTGCCTGTATTACGGGTGTGCTAAGATGGCTACCACCAGAAGGAAGCATACTACAGGAAGGGTGCACCAAGATGGCCACCACCAAAGGGACATGTGGTCAGAGGCTGGAGGTGATGCAATGGGTGTAGCAACATGGCCGCTACAGGAAGGGTTGGAACTTTGGGCGGACATAGGTATAACAGATGAGGATGGGGCACTAGGAGTGGCTTGGGTAGTAGCAAGGGGTGGGCCTCCTGGACGGGGCACGTGACATGCAACACAATAATCTGCTGACAATGGATTCTGCTGGCCACAATTAGAACATTCCCAACAATTCATTACTCTGCCATTATCGGAGAGCAGTATCTTTGTAATACACATAACATAGCGTCTTTCCCTTATTGTCTGTATTTTCTTCCTCCATTCACTTCTTTTCCCTCTCTGCTCTGTACCAAGCCAAGGCCGTTCTGCTATGCTAGCAGCTGTAACTGGGCACTTATCTGGCAGCGCGCATATTTCAGTTAACCATTTAAGTTCCTCTACATATCTACATACCTTTTCCTTCGGTCAACAAACTCAGCGCAACTTTTCCCTCACATGTATTCACCTTTCAACATTTTAACATTCCATTAGTATCTGATATGTTAATCATAACCGTGGGTAGTGCCCGTAAGATGCAGACCTCCTCTATGTGTGCATCAGAGTTTGGATCTTTTAAAGTAAGGATCATCTGACCATTGTCCTGGAATTGGATTCGGGATCGGAATTTAGACAAGAGGTCTGCTCCTAAAAGATTTACCGGGCAGGTCGGGGATATGACACCGGGTTTACGTGCTCCACAATTATAGCACGTCTTGCGCCATCCTGAATTAGTGATCCAACACACATTACAGAGCCAACCGTCTGGGTTATATGATGGTGGCTGACTCTCAGTGGGAAGTGCAGGGTATTTAATCTCATAAGGTACTTTGTAAATGTTTTTTCCCAGCAATATGCGCTCCTGAAGGATGATGATGGAACTTGATATTCGGATTCAAAGAATTTTTATTTCAAACTAAAATACAACCGGTTTCGACTTCTTTGAGTCTTCCTCAGGTATAACATCATGCATATAAACAGATCTATCTACACACATTTTATAGCAGATATCCTTGCTTGTCATTTTGGGTGGAGACTGAAAGATCTGTTTTTCAGACACACCCAGATACTCAGATATGCAGGATTTTGCACTCTGAGGAATCTAACAAAACCCATATACTAAATGACTTTCATACAGTTTAAAAAAAAAAAAAAAAATTTTTACACACAAATTTTTTCTTTTTTTTTTTTTCTCCTTTCCTTCCTTCCTTCACACAGAAAGTATTTTCTTTTCTAAAAACACTATAAATATAATTATAATTTTACCATATATAAAATGTCTTCTAAAATGTTATTGAACATTTTTAACCATAGACGTACATGCTCTCTACTCCAATATTGAACACATATTGGGAATCAATTCAGTTTCACATTATTTGAATGGGATAGTAGATATGCCAGAAAATCAGAGACGATTTTTAATAATGGGTCTAAAATTTATATTGGAACATAACCTTTTCACTTTCCAGGGGCAATTGTATATACAGCGGCTTGGCACAGCGATGGGGACTCGGGTAGCCCCAAGTTTTGCAAATCTTTTCATGGGATGCTTCGAGTCCTCATCGCCCTTGTGTCAGCACCCCCACTGTAACAACATATTATATTATCGTCGCTATATTGACGATCTAATCATTTTTTGGAAAGGTACTGAGGTTGAAGCTCGAGAATTCATCACGACATTAAATAGGAATGACTGGGGGATCACGTTTTCTGCACAGGTCAATAAAGAAAAAATAAATTTCCTCGATTTAGAAATATCCCATAAAAATAAAAAAATCAGCACTAAAACGTACTTTAAGAAAACTGATACTAATGGCTTCCTTGATTTTCGGAGCGCACACCATCAAAAATGGAAGCAAAACATTCCTTATAGCCAATTTCGTCGAATTAGGAGAAATAATACAAATAAGGAAGATTATGTGGAACAATCAAAAATTCTGATCAATAGGTTTACAGATAAGAAATATCCAAAACGATTAATTATGGCAGCATACAGAACTAATCTAGCAAGAACTCAGCAGGAGTGCTTATCTAGAGAGAATAACAAAAATAAGGATGTGGAGGAGGGGATAACGAAGGAAGGAGGAGAAAAGCCCAAGCAGATAATTAATAAGAATAAGGAAAGAAAAAAAGATGGGTGGCAGTATAACTTTATTACCGCTTTCAATCGTAGTAATACGGAGATAAGAAACATTTTAAATAAATACTGGTACTTGTTGAAAAAGGATACATTTTTGAAAAAACTTCTACCAGATAGACCCAATATTACCTTTCGTAGGGGCCAAACAGTGAAGGGTATAATTGCCCCTAGTAATCTCAGAATGACCAAAGATGGGGAACAGGAATGTATTAAGAAAAAAGAAAAAACTAGGACAAATAAAACGGATGCTTTCAAATCGGGGGTCCATCGATGTGGCTCCCGAAAATGTTGTACCTGCAAAATCATCAATCATATGACTCAGTACATTACATCGTACAGTACGGGTGAAACTATAGCAATCACACAAAAATTAACATGTGATAGTGATTTTGTAATATATGTCATTACCTGTACCTGTGGCCTGCAATACGTGGGTCGGACCATCCAGTCCCTACGATCCCGTATGAATGGCCACAGGCACAATACCAAAAATGGGTTTTTAAAACAGAGCTTATCTCGGCACTTATGTTTGAAGCATAATAAAATATTTAATATTTCCGTGACCCCGTTGGAGCAAATACCTGAGAATTGTACTAATAGGGTACAAAATTTAAACCGGAAAGAATCATATTGGATCTTCCGTCTGGGTACATTATACCCAGATGGATTAAATGATATTATAGAGGGTATTTGACATGCAAATGTCGACAGGTATGCATGTGCATGCATATATATATATATATTTTTTCGTGTGTATATATGCATGTGTGCATGTATGTGTATATATGTGTATGTATGTATATATGTATGTGTATATATATATATATATATTTTTTATTTATTTTTTTTTTTCTACTAAATTGTATTTGATAATGGTTTTAATATGAAGAAAGAAAAGGTTTTAAATTTTGTCATAATGTACATTTTTGCAGGATTTTACATTTCTGTATGAAATCAAACTTTTAGTATGTTCAATAACATTTTAGAAGACATTTTATATATGGTAAAATTATAATTATATTTATAGTGTTTTTAGAAAAGAAAATACTTTCTGTGTGAAGGAAGGAAGGAAAGGAGAAAAAAAAGAAAAAATTTGTGTGTAAAAATTTTTTTTTTTTTTTTTTAAACTGTATGAAAGTCATTTAGTATATGGGTTTTGTTAGATTCCTCAGAGTGCAAAATCCTGCATATCTGAGTATCTGGGTGTGTCTGAAAAACAGATCTTTCAGTCTCCACCCAAAATGACAAGCAAGGATATCTGCTATAAAATGTGTGTAGATAGATCTGTTTATATGCATGATGTTATACCTGAGGAAGACTCAAAGAAGTCGAAACCGGTTGTATTTTAGTTTGAAATAAAAATTATCTTTTGAATCCAAATATCGAGTTCCATCATCATCCTTCAGGAGCGCATGTTGCTGGGAAAAACATTTACAAAGTGGTATCGCCCATGAAAGCTCTGTCCAGTGCTCTCATTAGCTCCCAGATTTCTGCAGCAAACTGAATGGAAAGAGGAATGGAGTGATCCACTGATTGGATTTACATGCAGTACCTCAAGACACCAAATAGGTGAGTGGATTTATACTGAGTATATACCCTTGGAATCTAACTACTACACTTAGAAGCCTGCGCTTCCTATTTTCTCTCCCTACAATCCCCTCTTGTTTCAATCTCATAAGGTATAAATTGCTCAGTTTCCGGATTCAGGGGCTGGGGTACTGCTACATTTGTGGGAGATGCTACTTTAGGGGCTTTAGATTTGGATTGTGGACACATAATTTGGGAAGGGGGGGACCTACTTCCTCCTGTACTTTTTCAACATATCCTTCATCACAAATCTCATGTGCCACTTTCCTACAGTTTTTAACATCTTCCAACAATCCACAATCAACTAATTTTCCTCTATTGTGGCGAATTCCTTCGTCCCACAACACAGGCTGAAGCCTCCGCAGGAAAATTTAACACCTTAAACACTTTTTACACGTGCTTAAATGATCTTTTCCCTTCTCGACTGATCATGATATTCTTCACATTCTCCCTCTCCTGTCTCTCTCTCTCTCTCTCTCTCCTCCTCCTCCAGGAGAGACAAATTCTTTCTGCTCCACGGAAACATTGATTATTCACTACAACTAACAAAAAGATCCTTAATTTGTGCACAGCCAAGTCTGGCCAGAGCTCTCAGCTGTTCCACTATTAACAACTCACCCCTCCCGTCGGGGGAATTCTTTCACAGCACAATGAAAGGAGGAGCACTCCTGCAGCTATGCAGCTTTGTAGCACTCCGGACACTCGATATACGTATATCTACTTGCATGTCCTACCCAATCTTCGATCACCTCCCGCAACTGAAACTAACAATGTTCAGTCTCCTAAGGATTTTTGTCAGAAGCTGAGAAAGATTAACACAATATTCACTTGTCAATCCGAGGTGATACTGCTTTGAAGTTAAATAATATCAGACCCCTAATGGGACTACACCCCTTATAGTCTCACCTTTGACTATATCCAACCAGGACGTCCGGAGATAATCCAAACAACCACACACCACGTGGAAACCACGCCAAACGGTTAGTGTCACTAGTAAAGAACTTGTACACTTACTGTGGCTTTTTGTGGGGGATGATCAGTCCCAATTCCAGTGGGGGAAGCTGAAGGCAGGTCTCTCTTTGTGGATGTCCAGAGGTGGAGGGGAGTCCCTGGTTAGGGATCTGAGTCACGGCACCAACTGTTAAGGGAGGGCAATAACCCTTCACGGTTGACCAAGTGAGTGTCAAATTATTAAATTATTATGTTGATTGCAATCCACAGAAAACCAAACGGAAACAATGTTCTGTATTGGGAGGATTCAAAGAATCTCTGATCCCGTTTATTTTGCTTAGCATTTTATATTGTTTTGAGTATATCAAATAGCCAATCAACTCTACAGCCATACTACAATACTATAGGCTAACTGATGTTAGTATAATTATTACGGAAAACACATATATGGTCATATTATCATTGTTAGTTTGAAGCACTATGGAAATTTTACAAGGTCAAACTTGGCCTAAACAAGAAGTTAGATAACAGAGTGTCTGGCAAAATGTTCTCTTGAGAAAAAGTTAGTGTGAGATAAGTTCTATGGGAAGAGAAAGAAAGAATGTATGTTATGCAAGGAGTGATAATAACATGATTTTAAAGCGAGTAGACAAAATGGAGTTGCTCTAGCATGAGTATCAATATGTCCTTTACATTCCCCCCTAAAAATTATGTTATTATCAACAATAGAGGTGCTATCCCAGGGTCATGCTTTGAGCCTGAGGGACATTGGTCTTCACTCAATTAGTGCCCTCGCTTAACAGTCCGACTGGGTCCCGGCTTCCACAATGTTAACCCAGTGTGCCGTCAGCGAGATGTACTGTCCCTGCCCACAAGCACTTGTCCACGTGTCCGTGGTTAGGTGGACTTTACCGGTAACTGCGTTGTTGAGAGCACGGCTAATGTTTTTGGACACGTGCTTGTGTAATGCGGGGACGGCACACCGGGAGAAATAGTGGCGGCTGGGGACCGAGTACCGTGGGACGGCCGCCGCCATCAGGTTGCGGAATGCTTCCGTCTCTACAAGCCTAAAAGGCAACATTTCGAGCACAAGCAGTCGTGAAATGTGAGAATTTAGTAGTGTGGCCTGTGGGGCGTTGGCTGCATATTTGCGCTTGCATTTCAAGGACTGGGGTATGGACAACTGAACGCTGCGCTGGGCAAGGACATGGACGTGCTTCCTGATGCTGCTACTTGAGAGTGTGCAACGACAGGTGCAGGGCAGGAGGCATCTTTGCATGCACCATGGACAGGGGATTGGCTTGCATGCACAACAGCGGAAGAAGCAATGGTGCCACCTGCAGACACTGTTCCTGGACCCTGGAGTTCGGCCCACAAAGTCGGGTGCTTTGCTGCCATGTGCCTGATCATGCTGATGGTGCTCAGGCTGGTCGTTTTGCCACCCCTGCTGATGCTGGCCTGGCAGGTGTTGCAAATGGCCTTTTTGGGTTATCGGCAGAGTCTTTAAAAAACAACCAGACTCGGGAAGACCTAACAGTTGTACTGGCAACTTACTTCGTGTTGCTGTTATGGGGAACGGTTGTCTGCCTTCTGTCTGCGGCCACCACACTGCTTCTTCCTGCTTGTTGGGATGCTCTGCCTCCGTCCCCCTGTGTGCTGCTCTGCATGTCCTCCTGCCAGGTTGGGTCAGTTACTATATCATCCACCACCTCGTCTTCCACTTCCGCACCCTGGTCCTCCTCCTGACTTTCTGGCAATTGTGTCTCATCATTGTCCACCTCTTGTGACACTTTCCCACCGTCGCCTTCGTGTCACCATGGCTGCTCAAATATTTGGGCATCGCTACACGCGATCTCCTCTTGCCCCGCTTCAAGTGGACCGCGCGAGAGGCCCGAATCTATAAATGGAAAAGTGAACAGCTCTTCAGAGTGTCCAAGTGTGGGATCAGTTGTCCCTGGGTACTCGGCATGGTGGGAGGAAGGAGGATCAGGGTGAGGAATATGCAGTCCAGACTCACGGCTACTGAGACTTGACCGTGTGGAAGACAGGGTGGTGGTGGTGGTGGCTAAGTGACTAGAAGCATTATCCGCTATCCAACCAACAACCTTTTGACACTGCTCTGGGCTCAATAGTGGTGTGCTGCGGTCCCCTAGAAATTGGGACAGGAAGGTCAGGCGAGAAGATGTGGGTGTTTGTTGTGGCACAATTTTGGCTTGCCCACGGCCTCTGCATACACCATTACCATCATGTCCAGTTCCCTGTCCCTTGCCACGTGCCTTGCCCATTTTAAATGGAGGACAGTATCTTCCACGCTCACTACAAATGACTGAGTTTGGAGCGAATTTATATGTGATCCGTGTGATGGAGAAAACAGTTTTAAATACCTGGCCTGTAGGTAACTGTTTTGAACAGCAAACCAGTGTCAAAAACTTTGCTGACACACTGAAAATTTTTTTTAATGTAGGCCAGAAATGGCAGTATTTTCTGAAAACGTATATGTAATCCGTTTGACGGAGAAAACACAGTTTTAAATACATGGCCTGTAGGTAACTGTTTTGAACAGCAAACCAGTGTCAAAAACTTTGCTGACATACTGAAACAAGTTTTTAATGGAGGCCAGAAATGGCAATATTTTCTGAAAACGTATATGTAATCCGTGTGACGGAGAAAACACAGTTTTCAATACCTGGCCTGTAGGTAACTGTTTTGAACAGCAAACCAGTGTCAAAAACTTTGCTGACACGCTGAAAAGATTTTTTAATGGAGGCCAGAAATGGCAGTATTTTCTGAAAACGTATATGTAATCCGTGTGACGGAGAAAACACAGTTTTACATACCTGGCCTGTAGGTAACTGTTTTGAACAGCAAACCAGTGTCAAAAACTTTGCTGACACACTGAAACAAATTTTTAATGGAGGCCAGAAATGACCATATTTTCTGAAAACGTATATGTAATCCGTGTGGCGGAGAAAACACAGTTTTAAATACCTGGCCTGTAGGTAACTGTTTTGAACAGCAAACCAGTGTCAAAAACTTTGCTGACACACTGAAAAGATTTTTTAATGGAGGCCAGAAATGGTAGTATTTTCTGAAAACGTATATGTGAGCCGTGTGACGGAGAAAACACAGTTTTAAATACCTGGCCTGTAGGTAACTGTTTTGAACAGCAAACCAGTGTCAAAAACTTTGCTGACACACTGAAAAGATTTTTTAATGGAGGCCAGAAATGGCAGTATTTTCTGAAAACTTATATGTGAGCCGAGTGACGGAGAAAACACAGTTTTATATACCTGGCCTGTAGGTAACGATTTTGAACAGCAATCTGGTGTCAATTGCTTCACTGACACACTGAAATTTTTTTTTAATGGAGGCCAGAAATGGCAGTATTTTCTGAAAACATATATGTAATCCGTGTGACGGAGAAAACAGAGTTTTAAATACCTGGCCTGTAGGTAACTGTTTTGAACAGCAAATCAGTGTCAAAAACTTTGCTGACACACTGAAAAAAAAATTTAATGGAGGCAAGATATGGCAGTATTTTCTGAAAACGTATATTTGATCCGTGTGACGGAGAAAACACAGTTTTAAATAGATGGATTTTTAGCGCTGTAATATGGAAAGGACCTGGCTGTATTCTCCAGTGCCAACAAGCAAATGGTGCAGAAAAACCGTGTCCTCTGGATTGCTTTTTAAGCAAATAATGAGGATTAAGATGCAAAAAAAATTATTCCTGGCCCCTGAGACCTGGGCCTATTTCCAGAAATATCTAACAGCAGCAGCCGACAGAACTGGAATGGAGCCTCTTGTGCTATATGCACTGAAGTCTGCTATATACACCGCCTGCCTATACACCCTGCCTGCCTGATATCTCTGCAGATGGATTAGTCCTCAGAAGGACTGTTTGGTAAGATGGATATGTGTAATGTGCGGTTTTTCTCCCTACACTACCTAATACACGATCAAATCTCTCTCTGACACAGCAGCAGCTCTCCCTACACTGTCTGATCCGGAGTGACTGTGACGAGCATGGCGGCGTCAGGTCTTATATAGACCTGATGAAGCTGTGCGGCCAGCCAATCACTGTAATGCCCACAACCAACATGGCTACGGCATTACAGTGCATGATAGGCAATCCCTGCATGTTCATTGGCTCTTTAAAGAGCGCCAAACATGCAGGGAGGGGACCTGAGTTCCCACCCGAGCAACCCGGAAATACTCGCCGAGCTTGTCGAGCACCATGATGCTCGGGCGAGTACCGAGTAGTGGCGAGCACGTTCGCTCATCACTAGTAGAATGTGGAGTTTTTATCCCATTAGACTGGAGCTCATGTGCGACTTGACCACTGATCCATTCATTCCCTCAGTGGCTGTTTTTGTTTTTTTCTGGAAGCCACAAAGAGAATGAATGAGGCTGCGATCAGACGTCCCACCTGCCGTTGCATTTTAAAATGGGGATAACTAAGTGTCGTGTCAGGGACAAAATGTCCCCATTCTTCTGATCAGTGCATTTTCCAATGGTCGAACCTAAACGATCAAGTAAGTTATCACCTATTTTGTGGAGCCCATGGATCGGTGATAACTTGTTTTAACCAAAGAATCCCTTTAACCGGTTCCCGACCGCCCACTGTACATAAACGTCCGCGCTGCCTGGGCTCTGTGCAGCGCGGATGTTTAAAAAAGGTGGGTGGCCTCGCAGCGCTCAGGACCCCCAGGGTCCAGCAAGCACTGCAATTCCGGTGCAGAGCGTTAGCTCTGACAGGGAACATCATCGGGACCTGATTGGATCAGGTCCCAGTGATGTTATCCCTTTGCTGTCTTCTATATGCTGCGATCTATAGTGATCGCGGCATATAGGAGACAGCAGGAGGAGAGGGGGTCGTCTTACTTACCTCCGAAGACCTCCGATTCCTTCCAGGACCTGGGGTTGCTATGGCAGCTGGAGGTCACATGACCGCCTCCAGCTCTGCCATATATGGTGTCCTGTCTGGCTCAGCTGCAGCTGAGCCAGACAGGAGACTCTGACTGAAACAGGGAAGATCTCATGTAATGTAATGTAATATATGTCTATTACATTACATGAGATCAGTGATCAGAAAAATAAAAATTAATGTCCCATACAGGGACTAAGTAAAAATGTAAAAAAAAGTAAAAAAAAAAAGTTTTTAAACTGTAAAAAAAAATCACAAAATAAATAAAAATAAATAAATAAAATATTAAACCAATAAATCCGTATATTTTTACAAAACCAAAAAAAGAACACATATTTGGTATCGCCGCGTCCAAAACAACCCGAGCTATAAAACTGTCACACTAATTAACTCCTTCTATGCACACCGTAATAAAAATAAATAAAAAACGGAGCAAAAAAATATGGTTTTTCATCATATCGCCAAACAAAAAGTGGAAAAAAATGCGATCAAAAAGCTAAATAGAAATAAAAATGGTACCACTGAAAACGTCATCTTGTTTCGCAAAAAACAGTTATAGTGCTCAGAATAAAGCAATGCAAAAAAAATATTTTTTTCTATAAATTTGTTTTATTGTGTAAAAGCGCCAAAACATAAAAAAATATACAGTAAGTGTAGTATCGCTGTAAACGTACTGACCCGAAGAATAACGCTGCCTGATCACTTTTACCACACGCAGAACGGCATAAAAAAAAACCTCAAAGAACAATTCCTGAATTGTTTTTTGTTAATTTTACCTCCCAAAAAACGGAATAGAAAGCGATAAAAAAAGTCACGTACCCAAAAATGGTACCAATAAAAATGTCAACTCGTCCCGCAAAAAACAAGCCATCACATGACTGTCGGCCGAAATATGGAAAAATTATAGCTCTCAAAATATGGTGATGCAAAACTAGATTTTGCAAAAAAAAGCATCTTTTAGTGTGTGACAGCTGTCAGTCATAAAAACCCGATATAAATCTGGTATCTCTGTAATCGCACCGACCCGAAGAATAAAGTAATCTCATCACTTATACCGCACGAGGAGCGGCGTAAAAAATAAATAAAACCAATTCTTCACCTGTTACTGATTTGTTTATTATGTCTCCGAAAGATCGCAGTAAGGCTCTGCTCACATTTATCCTGCGCTCTGCGCTGAGCACTTACACCAGAGTTTCCATGTAAATCTCTGAAATACGTGATTCAGCCAGAACCCATGACGGAAGATTCCCTGTAATGAGGCAGATATAGACCACTGTGGACGCCGTCTAGCCTGGGATCCCATGGTGTCATTTGTTTTAGGCGTGCATAAAAGTGCGGTTGGCCACAGTTTTGCGCACTTCTGAAAAAAAGGACACCGCTAAACAGAGGCCAGACGGAGTCCAGAGTAACTCTGCTGCGTCATTACAGTGAATGGATCCCGCAGGGGTTTCATCTGAATTATATCACTTGGAAATTTAGATGGAAACCCCGATGTAAGTGCTCAGCCTAGAGCGCTGGATAAATGTTACATAAAATGTTCCCAATAAAAGCTTCAACTCAGTTCTCAAAAAAAGCTAGTCCCCACTCAGGTCTGTCATCTGTTAAAAATATAAGGGACTTCCAAGTTACTGGTAGCAGAAAGGCTCTGGAAAAGCGAAATGGCCCTTGCCCCCCAAAAGAAATTCAGAAAATTTTGTGCTCCCAAATCCAAATGCCTATTCTACAATAATTTGTACTCCAATTGTCAAATAGCACTCCGTCCCCCCCAGTTCTCGCCGTATGGCTGAGCAGTACGATATAGCCACATATGGGGTATTGCCACTTTTAGAAGAAATTGTGTGACACATTTCGGCACCATTTTTACCCATTGCCCTGTGTGAAAATGTAAAATCTGAGGGTAAAACATTTTTTTGTGGTAAAAATATAATTATGCTTTTTTCACTGCCCAATGGTATAAATTTAAAAATTAAAAAATACTCACTACTTCCCTAGATGAATTCCTTGAGAGGTGTAGTTTACAAAATGGGGTCACTTGTGGGGGTTTCTGCTGTTTCGGCATGTCAGCGACTCTTCAAATGTGACATGGTGTCTGCCACCTATCCCAGCCAACATAGCGCTCCTTTCTCTTCCGAACCCTGCCATACACCAAAGCAGTGGTTTTCCCCCACATATGGGGTATCGGCGTACTCAGGAGAAATTGCACAACAAATTTCATGGTGCAATTTATCCTGTTACCCTTATGATAATGCAAAATTAGGGGATGAAAAACGGTTTTGTGGGAAAAATTAGAAAATTTTATTTTTACAGCTCAATATTATAATCTTCTGTGAAGCACCTTGGGGTTCAAGGTGCTCACCACACATCTAGATAAGTTCCCTAAGGGGTCTAGTTTCCAAAATGGTGTCACTTGTGGGGGGTTTCCACTGTTTAGGCACATCAGGGGCTCCCCAAATGCAACATGGCGTCCGCTAATTATTCAAACAAATTTTACATTCAAAAAGTCAAATGGCACTCCTTCCCTTTCAAACCCTGCCGTGCACCCAAACAGTGGTTTACCTCCACATATGGGGTATCAGCGTGTTCAGGAGAAATTGCACAGCAAATTTCATGGTGCAATTTTTCCTATTACCCTTATGATAATGCAAAATTAAGGGATGAAAAACGTTTTTGTGGGAAAAATGTGAAAATTTTATTTTTACAGCTCAATATTATAAACTTCTGTGAAGCACCTTTGGGTTCAAGGTGCTCACCACACATCTAGATAAGTTCCCTAAGGGGTATAGTTTCCAAAATGGTGTCACTTGTGGGGGGTTTCCACTGTTTAGGCACTTCAGGAGCTCTCCAAACGCAACATGGCGTCCGCTAATTATTCAGACAAATTTTACATTCAAAAAGTCAAATGGCGCTCCTTGCCTTCCGAACCCTGCAGTGCGCCCAAACAGTGGTTTTCCCTCACATATGGGGTATCAGCACGCTCAAGAGAAATTGCACAAAAAAATTTGGGGTCCATTTTTTCCTGTTACCCCTGTGAAAATAGAAAAAAATGGGTCTAAAGTAACATTTTTGTGAAAAAAGTTAAATGTTAATTTTTTTCTTCCACATTCAAAAAATTCCTGTGAAGCACCTGAAGGGTTAATAAAGTTCTTGAATGTGGTTTTGAGCACCTTGAGGGGTGCAGTTTTTAGAATGGTGTCACTTTTTGGTATTTTCTGTCATAAAGACCCCTCAAAGTGACTTCAAATATGATGTGGTCCCTAAAAAAATGTTTTTGTAAATTTTGTTGGAAAAATGAGAAATCGCTGGTCAACTTTTAACCCTTATAGCTCCCTAACAAAAAAAAATTTTGGTTCCAAAATTGTGCTGATGTAAAGTAGACATGTGGGAAATGTTATTTATTAACTATTTTGTGTGACACATCTCTCTGATTTAAGGGCATGAAAATTCAAAGTTAGAAAATTGCAAAATTTTCAAAATTTTTGCCAAATTTCCGATTTTTTCACAAATAAACGCAAGTGATATCAAAGAAGTTTTACCACTATCATGAAGTACAATATGTCACGAAAAAACATTCTCAGAATCAGGGGAATCTGTTGAAGCGTTCCAGAGTAATTACTTCATAAAGTGACAGTGGTCAGAATTGAAAAAATTGGCTCGGTCACGAAGGCAAAAACAGGCTCTGGTGCGAAGTGGTTAATGCAAACTACCGTAATTGTACATCCCAGTTATGGTGGCGCACAGTAGATGTGCAGGAGCCACCTGTGATTTACAGTCGACGCTCCACTATAACAAGGATAATGGCTAACAGGTATTTGCATATAGCTGTAGGGTAGGCCCCGAGGATCAATTCCTCCTGTGGGCCCCAGACACCCCATTCCGACACTGACCACACATATATTTATACATGTAAATGAGATCCCCTCTGAGGCGTCGTTTTTGTAAGCTAAACAAGTTCAACTTTTTCAACCTCTCATCATATAAGAGGCCTTCCATCCCTTTTAATAATCTAGTTGCCCGCCTTTGAACTGACTCTAACTTCTGAATATCCTTTTTAAAATGTGGAGCCCAAAACTGGCTCCCATATTGCAGATGTGGCCTCACCAGTGATTTATAAAGGGGCAACAGTACGTTGGGATTGCTGGATTTTATTCCTCTTTTTATACATCCTAAAATCTTTTAGCTTTTGCGGCTGTTGCTTGACATTGAGTACTGCTACTCAGATTACTTGTAACCAAAATACCCAAGTCCTTCTCCTCTTCTGTAGTCTCGAGTATACTCCCATTTAATGTATATGTAGCAATAGGATTACTCCGTGCTAGGTGCATTACTCTACATTTATATACATTAAACCTCATCTGTCAAGTGTTTGCACATTCAGTCATCTTATCCAGATCGTTCTGCAATATTGTAACGTCAAGATCAGATTTTAATATCTACATAGTTTGGTGTCGTCAGCAAAAACTGACACTTTACTCTCAATCCCATCCTCAAGGTCATTAATAAAGAGGTTAAAAAGAATCGGTCCTAACACAGATCCCTGCGGCACCCCACTGCTGACTATATCCTATTTAGAGAACGTACCTTTTATGACAACTCTTTGTTTCCTATCATTTGGCCAATTCCTTACCCATTTGCATATAGTTCCCCCAAGTCCTTGGTTCTATAGCTTCAGGCTATGTGCCCACGATGCAGAAATGCTCCGGATTTTTCCTGATCGTTTCTGCATCTCCCTGGCAGAAAAAACGCATGCGGATTGTACATGTGGATTGTACATGCGTTTTTATGCCAGGGACAAGCAGATGTGCCGCGTTTTTCACATGCGATTTCGCATGCGGGTTGTCAAGTGCTTTTCCAAACGATTTTAGCATCACTTGAAAAGTGCTTTTCAACTTGGTCACACTATATAAATCCATGCAACCGGCATGGATTTATATAGTGTGACCAAGTTAATAGTTAAAAAGAATGGTAAAAAATAAAAAATAAATATTATACTCACCTTCTGATGGCCCCCGGTGACCTTCCATGACGTCATTTAGTCATGTGACCGGTCACGCGACCGCCGACATCAGCAATCGTGTGACCTGTCACATGACTAAATGACGTAGTGGAAGGTCCTTTTAGACCATCGCGAGCAGCCGGGTAGCCAGGACGCATCACTAAGGAGACCGGGGGCCATCAGAAGGTGAGTATAATGTTTATTTTTTATTTTAAAATCTTTTTTTTTTTTTTTACAGGTACTATGGTTTCCTCTTCTCCAGACCCGGGTACCATCCGCACATTGAATCTCTTAATATCCGCATGTGCACATGTAGTCATGCAGATATTAAGCGATTCAATGCAAGTCTATGGCGGCAAAAATGCCGCGCTTACGCAAAATAATTGGTAGTGCTGTGGAAATTTCAGTAGCATGTGCACAGCGCATGCGGATTATCATTGGGGAACATGGCAGACCTTCTACCAAGAGTTTTTTAAGCATTTCTGCAGCGGAATTGCCGCTGCGGAAACGCTTAAAAAATGCATAGTGGGCACACAGCCTCAGTATAAGGCAGCTATGTGGTACAGTATTAAATGCCTTTGCAAAGTCCAGATAAATTACATTCGCTGCATTACCAACATTCAGATTTGCACTTACCTCCTCATAGAACCCCAACATGTTGGTCAGACATGACCTATTTTTCATGAATCCATGCTGATTATCGTTTATTATATTATTCTCTGCGATATAACTCTGCAGGTCATCTCTTATGATGTCATGAAGGGGTTAATTAAAAAGTCCTTATTGTTCCCTCTTTAATCTAACTGCTTTAGTTATTTTTTTACCTGTTTCCTCGTTGATGACATTTTGTTTGCATTGCATGCTAGGATACTTAAATGAGTCATCTTCAGGCGGCAGAGGCTGCGGTTACTGTCGCAGCCTCTGCCTCCACCCTGAAACAAAGCGTCATCAGTGACCTCCGTTTCAGGGGCTCGGCTAGTTCCTGCTCTACTGAACAAGTACTGGTTGTAAATTCCAACGTATGCTCAGTAGGATCTTGTCACTCTGCAATATTTTTCTCAGTGCACAGTGACAGTGCGCTCCCTCGCTGGCTCTAATAAGAAGTGATGAACCAGCAAGAGAGCGCACTTTCAGTGCACATTGTAAGGTGAGAACGTGGAGAGCAGAGACTAAAGCCACCCCCGATTATGAGGTCACTTTCAGGGATGGGGCTGGTCCCTGTGACGCGCCCCTGGGCCTGTGTCGCGCTGCGTTGCGCACGCGGGAGCTTACCCGGAGCCGGATCTCTTGAGGGTTGTAGTCTCGTGGCGGTGATCCGGTCCGTGCCCAGGTAGTCAGACTAAGTGGCGCTGTATCAGCGGTAGATGATGGATGACTACGCCACCCGTTGAATGCAGCTATGGAGCTGCCGCTGCAGGGCAGACCGCTGAGGTCGGTGGTAGGATAGTGCAGCGTAGATGGTATAACCCCCAACGGGAGGGGTATGGCCTCAGGGCAGCCGACGTGGATGATGGGGGTAGCAGGAACCACTCAGAGACGATGCGGTGTAGTTCAGGGTCTTTACTGGTGACAAAGATAGACCCTCCCGGAGTACTGGCTAGCGATTGGGGCCTGGTCAGTCCTTGAGCAGATGGGATCTCCCCTGGCCAGGCGGAGTTGTAGGCCTCCTAAACTGACTGTACTCTTCTGGCTACCTTGCTAGAAGCGAGTATAAGTAGCCCACGTCCCTGAGTGTACCGTGTGGTGCTCACCCGTATGGCCGGTGACTCGGGGCCTTCTAGTAGCTTCCGCTCCACGACGGCGGTGCTGGTCCCATGCGTGTGACCGTGCCTTCGGGTTTCTTGGCCAGAAGACCTGAAATCCCCTGCCTGACGGATTCTGCTGCTGGGTAGGAGTTAGTCCCCACAGCCTCGGACTCCGGGTCCGGTAAGAAATCTTCTCAGTCAGGGCGAGCTCTGCAGCTGCCAGCCCCTGACTCCTTGTAGCACTGCTCCCACAGAGCTCCTGTTGTTTCTTCCTATGCTGCTTCTCTTCTCTACTTCTGGCATGGCCCAGGAGCTGGGCCCAGCCGGAGCCACAGCTCCCTGTCAGCCCTCCTGGCTGAACTCTCCCTCTCAACTCTCTAACCCTGCCTCAGCCCCAGGTTTATACAGGGGAAGTTCTTCCCCTCCCAGGACTGGGCAGGAGGTGTGGCATGCATAGGATTCCTGACCAAGAGACCTCCCACCTGCTCTCAGACATAACATTGCCGTTACTGTGGAAACCAGACCCCTGGGGTGCCACACCTGCTCGCCGCGTTCTTTCCTTGACTGACAGAGGGCAGTGCATCAGTGCACATCCGGCTGTCAGTCAAAGTGCCGGGGCATGCTAATAGCTGCTGCTCTCACTGCTGTGAGCAATGACTGTAACTGCTCCAGGCACGCCTACATGACTGAAAGTGGCTCCTGGGAGAAATAACGTTTATTTTCTCCCAGGTACCGCATTTTCAGTACAGCGGCTGGGCACCTTCATTACGCTATTAACTTGCAGATCAACCCTATTGGACCTGACAGGTTAACTTTAAATTTCACATAGTTTTATTCTGGCTTTACAGCAGTTTGTATTCTGTAAATCTGATATAAATCTCGAGAAATCCACAAAACGATGAACATATATCACATTCACTTCATAGCAAGTGGTCCTGTGTGCTCTCAAATGCCAGGGCTGAATCTGAGTCCCAGTCCGGCCCTGCAGAATATAATAGACATGTTCCTTCTAGGAGAGAATACAGTGCACCATAGATGGAACACGAGGAGGACTGTAGAGTGCCCAAAGTTCCCTAATACAGAACCATAAGGATAACTGTGCCTCCATACAGGATCAATGTGCATCACTTTGGATGACCTTAAACTTGACATTTTGTTCATCTACTTTGTCAGCAGACTTCGGGCAGTGAACAATGTAGTGTCCTGGATTTCCATGTCTATGCATATGAAGTATCCAGGCTTATATTTAATAAAAACAGAGTGCAATAAAAAAGGGTTACACTACTTTTGCTGTACAATTCCATTATGTATATGGATCTGGAAGCTTTGGCTATCAATCACAGGCCACGACTAGAATTCATTTGTACAGTAGACAGCACATGCAACTTTCTTTCAGCAGAGCCATTTATAAGTGCTTTTTGACAAACTGAACAAAACCAATCTTTCAAGATTGCAAAATGAAGCTGCTTGAGATTTGGCCATATTCTTTAGAGAAATTGGGTACATTTGTCACTATTTATGGACATTCCTGCTGTTCTAAAATTATAGTCCTTTGGTATGTATAGTAGAATTCAAATAAAGGTAGTAGTCCTCTATGACCTGTATCTGGAGACCAGTGGTATATTGTGCAGTGCATTATATGGTGATCTGTTCACACTTATTTTACTGTGCCCATTGTTGTGCATATGTGCTGTATACCACCAAGATATGTGCTGCAAGCTGCATGGCACCTCACATAATTACTGTCTGATAGGGATCAAAGGCAGAAGACATACTTTGGTATGTTCTGTGTCTAAATTCAAGTAAGATTAAGGCTATGTGCCCACAATGCAGAAATGCTCAGGATTTTTTCCTGAGCGTTTCTGCATCTCCCTGGCAGAAAAAAACACATGCGGATTGTACATGCGGATTGTACATGCGTTTTCCTGCCAGGGACATGCGGAAATGGAGCGTTATTCACTGACATTTCCGCATGCGGATTGACAAGCGCTTTTCAAGCGATTAGCATCACTTGGAAAGTGCTTGTGACAACAGGTCACACTATATAAATCCATGCAAACTGCATGGATTTATATAGTGTGACCCGAGAGAGTGGTTAAAAAAAATAAAATAAATATATACTAACCCTCCGATGGCCCGCGCTGGCTTGCTTAGCTCGGTGCCCGCAGCGGTGGATTGAAAGACCTGCCGACGTCAGCGTCGCGTGACCCTTCACATGACTCTGACGTCAGCGCAGGTCCTTCAATCCACTGCAAAGTGCCGGGAAGCAAGGAGGAGCGCAGCGCGGGCCGCCAGAAGGTAAATATACATTTTTTTTTATTTTATTCTTTTTTTACAGATTTTTTAATGGTACCTGGGTGTGGATGAGACTCTCCTCTCATCTACATCCGCGTACCATCCGCACATTAGAACGCGCCAATTACGCAAGTACAGATGCAGTCTTGCGGAATTGGTGCGTTCCAATGCAAGTCAATGGCGACGAAGACGCAACATTTCCGCAAAATAATTGGTAGTGCTGCAATGATAATCCGCAGCGGAATTTTCCGCAGCATGGGCACAGCACATGCGGATTATCATTGGGGAACATTGCTGCCCTTCTACCATGCATTTTTAATGCGTTTCTGCAGCGTTTCCGCAGCTGCAAAAACGCTGCAGAAACACATTAAAAACACATCGTGGGCACACAGCCTAAGGGGGGGACTCAAGACTTTACACCCAAATCTGGCACACAAAAGATACAAAGTTTTGTGTAACACATAGTTGCTAAAAAATGTAGCGCATTTTATGTAAACTCTGCTGCTTTTCTGAAAAGTGGGTAGATCTCATTGTGGCCTAGTACAATCTGATATTTGCTACAATTTACACTAAAAAGTGCTATGAAATCCAACCATCTCATGATTGGAATTCAGCTTCTGATTTAAAAGATGCAGCCCAAAAGATGTAGCAAATTCATTGAGAAGTATGCGCCTCTTGATGAATTTTACGCATCTTACTCCAGCGGACTTTAGATCAAGACGGGCAGCGACGGACTGAGACTGAAATTCAGCCCTGGCATATAAAAGCACACAGGCCCATGCTGTCCCAGCCCCCGAGCCCCAGATGGAGATATCTATTACTAATATTACCCTCCCAGAAGGAAAACAAGATTTTCAATATGTCTAGTAATACCGCTATATAAAATTGAATAATAATAACAATATTGCAATATAACAGACAAATACCAACAAACCGTAATCAAACATTACCCGTACATACAGCACTGATAATACCACCATACTGATTGTTAAAGGGGTTGTCCAGGCTTGGTGTTAAAGTCTATGTGACTTCAGACTTCTGAATCCTCACAGCACGCACTGTCAGGATTCTCCGGTGCCAGCGTTGGGAGAGGCCATCATGTGACCACAAGTATGGGATTTCCATACCTCCGGCCACATTCCAACTGATGCTGTGTGCCCACTATGTGTTTTTCAAGCATTTTTGCTGCGGAATTTCCGCAGCTTAAACTCTTACAAAACGCTTGGTAATCCGTGCCCCATGATCCTCAATGAAAAATCTGCATGTTCTGTGCCCATGCTGCGGAATTTTCCGCAGCAGATTTTCCTTGCGGAAAAATCTGCAGCATGTCCATTATTTGTGCATTTCTGCATGCAGATTTGAGGTCCCAATGCATTTGAAAAACGCAAGTCAAATCCGCTTGTAAAACGCTGCAAAAACGCGTGTAAAATCCGCAAGCGTTTTTACTGCCAAGAACATGCAGAAACGCTGTGGAAATTTTCTGCTTCAGTTCTGCATCGTGGGCACATAGCCTAAACGTACTCTGCTTTGCTAAATTCACTTGTATTGAGAGTTGCCTTGCATGTCTAGTCAGCACGTGATCGCATGAATTCAAATCATACTCGTGGTCACATGACCGGCCGCTCCCGACACCGGAGAATCCTCACAGCACGCGATGCACACACTATGAGGATTCAGAAATCTGCAGTCATACAGAGTCACTGCAGACTTTAACATTAAACCTGGACAACCCCTTTAACTAAAACCACTGCACTAGGACTGATATCACGACCATACAGTGACCATATAATGGTAATATCAGGTCTACACCAGTGCTCTACAGACCATATATGTGTACTGTGCAGATTCTCACCAATGCCATTCTTGCTGGTTGGTGTCATTCGTTTTCCCTCTTCTTTTTAATTTGGCCCAGACCGCCATGACCTCTTCTTCCAACCATAATTCGTCCTTGTAAAATATAACTGAGGCATCTTTACTTTACTGCTTTTCCAAGACCCTCCTCTCATTCTACCATCTCTACACAAACCACAAGTTGTGCTGCCTTATAATAATTCCCTTGTGACCCCTTATAGTAGTGACCATGCACCTAGTTATAATAATACAAACAGCCCCTGTGCTTTCTTATAATAATAATAATGCCTCCTTGCTTCCCCATAATGACAATGACCCCCATTGGCCCTCACAGGGGAGTACATAGAAATAACAGGTCCCATAGAAAAAGTCCTATCACGTCAAAGGAGGGCATATCTCCCAACTTTCTAAGAAACGGAGGATATGTATTGCAGAACTTACATTTATTTTCCCTCTACTAAAGCCCCTAAGTGGTCTCACCCACTATGATACCCCTTTCGTGACCCTCATAGAGTATTATGCCCCACATGGTATGATGACCTCACAAACCCTATACAAAGTATGATGCACCACAGCCCCCATACATTATGGTATTCAGCACAGCCCCTAATATACAGTATGAGGTGCATAACAAACCCCTATATAAAGAATGATGTCCCTCATAACCTCCCCATTAAATTTGATGTCCCCCTTAATCACCACATACAGTATGAAGGTCACCACAGCCCACCATATAGTATAATGCACCCCATAATCCTCCACACAGTATAATGTCCACCACAGCCCCCACACAAGATGAAGATCCCTATATAGTATGATGGTTTCCCCAAACAGCATTCCGTATACTATGATGGTCCTCCACAAACAGCCCCCATATAGTATGATGGTCCCCCACAAACAGCCTCCATATAGTATGATGGTCCCCTACAAACAGCCTCCATATAGTATAATGGTCCCCCAAAAACAGCCTCCATATAATATGATGGTCCCCCACAAACAGTCCTCTATATAGAATAATGGTCTTCCACAAACAGCCCCCATATAGCAAGATGGTCCTCCACAAACAGCCCCCATATAGTATGATTGTCCCCCACAAACAGCCTCCATATAGTATGATGGTCCCCCACAAACAGCCTCCATATAGTATGATGGTCCTCCACAAACAGCCTCCATATAGTATGATGATCCCCCACAAACAACCCCCATATAGTATGATGGTCCCCCACAAACATCCCCCATATAGTATTATTGTGTTCCTCATAAACGGCCCCCATGTAGCAGGATTTTCCCCCACAAACAGCCCCTATATAGTATGATAGTTCCCCACAAACAGCCCCTATGTAGTATTATGGTCCCTCACAAATAGCCCCCCATATAGCAGGATGATCACCCACAAACAGCTTCCATGTAGTATGATGGTCCCCCACAAACAGCCCCCATATAGTATTATGGTCCCCCACAAATAGCCCCCATATAGTATTATGGTCCCCCACAAACAGCCCCCATATAGCAGGATGATTCCCCACAAACAGCCCCCATGTAGCAGGATGATCCCCCACAAACAGGCCCCATAAAGCATGATGGTCCCCCACAAACAGCCCCCATATAGCAAGATGATCCCCCACAAACAGCCCCTCTATAGTATTATGGTCCCCCACAAACAGCCCCCATATAGCAGGATGATCCCCCACAACGAACCCCCATATAGCAGGATAATCCCCCACAAGCAGCCTCGATATAGCAAGATGATCCCCCACAAACAGCCCCCATATAGTATGATGGTTCCCCACAAACAGCTCCCATGTAATATGATGGTCTCCCACAAACAGCCCCTATATAGCAAAATAATCCCCCACAAACAGCCCCCATATAATATTATGGTTCCCCACAGCACCCAAAAATAAAAAAAATCATTATACTCACCTAATACTGTCTCCTCATTCTCCTCAGAGTCCATCATCTCTTCTGTTTCGTCTCTCAGTGGACGATGGCGGCGCGATGCAGTGACGTCATCGACCGCCGACGTCACCTGCATGCGACAGCCTCCAGCAAGCCCCCGGCTGGAGGGGAGCCTGCGGCCTGCCTGCGCAAGTGACCTGCGCTGCGTGTGAAGGGATGCCCGTGGCCTGCCTAAGTAAGTGACGGAGCCTTCGGCTCTGTACTCCGTCACTATTGCTGATAGCAGGTAATGCGGCCCACGGCCGGACCGGCCCATCTGGCATTTGCCAGAGCTGCCAGATGGCCAGTCCGGCCCTGAAGACTGGTGTATAAAATGGAAGTCATGATTAATTCCCCCCCATTGTGTCATATGATATCAACCTGGAGTCATACAATGACATGGATCACTTAACCTCATATACTATATGCCATCCTATTATCCACTAATGTTGATCCAGAGGAAGAAGGTAACAGCTAAACTTCTGTCAGATATTTCCCAGTTCCATCTGTAGTTGGGTTGTAAAAAATCCTTCCTAAATCCAAATATGTCAATTAAAATACAGCCAGTGATTAGTTTCAATATAAAGCTGCAATCATAATTATTCATACCCCATTGCAATTTAGATTTATTAGCAAAATTTACAAACTTTCTGCTTTTTGCAATAAACTAATGAAACAAAACAATTTAATTAGCTCAACACAACTAATATAACAAGTGGTTTCTCAGAATTATTCAACCCCTTCTTAGTAGAATACCTTTTGTCTGTTATGACCTGCTGCAAACGTGATGCATAGCCAAATGCAAGCTTCTGGCAGCGTTCCTGTAGTATCTTTGTCTATTCCTCTTGGGCAATGGACTCCCAACTAATATTCCTGGGTTTGTGTGCTGCAACTGCCTTCTTTAACACCTTCACGACATTTGACGTAAATTTATGTCATGGTCAGGAAGGGGTTCCCGCAAAATGACATAAATTTACGTCATTGCGATCATGCCCCGGGCAACTTATCCCCTACATGCTGCAAACAATATCGATTGCAGCATTTAGAAGGCTGAGAAAAAGAGGAGGCTCCCCCTCCCTTCAGATCGGCACCCCCGAGACATCATCACGAGGGCCCAATCATTGCTATGACAACCCGAGGTCGTCACGACTAAGGGACTAAGTAAAAAAGTTAAAAAAAGTTTATAATATTTTGAAAATATATCACACAATAAATAAAAATGAAAAAACTAGTCTACCATAAATATATGTATTTATTGTAAAAAAAATAATAAATGGTCACACTATTTAACCCCTTCAGTGACCACTGTAAAAAAAAAACTGCCAAAAAAAAATGCTTTTTTATCATACTGCCAAAAAAAGTGGAATAAAATACGATCAAAAAGTCAAATATAAATAAAAATGGTATAGTTGAAAACGTCATCTTGTCCCGGAAAAATCAAGGAAAAGTTGAAGCTCTCAGAGCATAGTGATGCAAAAAACATTTTTTTTTTCTATAAAATAGTTTTTTTTTGTGTAAAAGCGCCAAAACATAATAAAAATTAGATAAATGTGGTATCGCTGTAATAGTACTGACCCGAAAAAAAAAGCTGCCTTATCACTTTTAACGGCATAAAAATCAATTCCTGAATTGCTGGTTTTGGTTCATTCTGTCTCCCAAAGATCAGAATAGAAAGTAATCAAAAAATGTTTTGTGCCCGACAATTATACCAATTAAAATACCAACTACTCCCACAAAAAAGCAGGCCCTCACATGGCTCTGTTGGCAGGAATCTAAAAAAATTATATCTCTCAAAATATGGCGTTGCAAAAACTTGTTTTTGAAAAAAAAGCATCTTTTAGTGTGTGATAGCTGCCAAACATAAAAAAACGATATAAATGTGGTATTGTTGTAATCACACCGACCCAAAGTATAAAATTGTCTAATCACTTATACCGCACAAAGAACGGTGTAAAAAATAAACAAAACCAATTCTTCACCTGCTGTTGATTTGTTCATTCTGCCTCCCAAAGATCGCAGTAAGACTCGGCACACATTTATCCTGCACTCTATGCTGAGCGCTTACATCAGGGTTTCTGTGTAAATCTCTGAAATACATGATTCAGGCAGAACCCCCAGCGGAAGATTCCCTATAATGAGGCAGATGGAGGTACTGTGGACGCCGTCTGGCCTATGATCTGGCAGTGTCCGCCTTTTTATGCGTGCATAAAAGCGCGGTTGGCCACAGTTTTGTGTACCTCTGAAAAGAAGGAGACCGCTGAACAAAGGCCAGACGGAGTCCAGAGTAACTCTGTGCCTCATTATAGTAAATGGATCCCTCAGGGGTTTTATCTGAATCAAGTCATTTGGAGATTTAGATGGAAACCCCAATGTAAGTGCTCAGCGTAGAGCATGGGAAAACGTGATCCAGAATGTTATGTAAAATGTTCTCAATAAAAGCTTCAAGTCAATCCACAAAAAAAACTCAGGTCCATCATCTGTCAATGGAAATATATGGAAATATAAGGGGCTTACACGTTACTGGTAGCGAAAGGCTATGGAAAAGCACTATGGCTTCTCGCCTCCAAAAGAAATACAGCAAATTTTGCGTTCCCAAGTCCAAATGCCCTCCTTCCTTGTGAGCCCCAGTGTGGCTAAACCACATATAACGTCCACATGTTTGCCATTTCTGTCTTGATGAGAGCCCACTTAATTTACAAGTGCATGTCTCTAAAAGCATGATCTGGGCATAATTTATTGGGCACTACAACATACTGGACGCTGCAATGTACTGGCACTACAATGGAAGATTTGCAATTTTCAATCAACAACATTCATTGCTGCTCATTTCTGGAAAAAATTACATAAAGAAAAGAAACATGCTATACAAAAAGGGATAACCTAAAAAATACAAATGTTTATTGAAACTGATAGAAGCCAAACAAACACTTAAAAAAGCCCACAATATGTGACCAAACCAGTCCACAGTGGAGCTGAACCCCACCTACAACTTAGTGACACAATATATAGATGTAGAAAAATGTACATACATGTAAGTCCACAGGAAAAAAGGCTACCTATGAAACATCTAAGTATACTACCAGCACTGAATGACAGATAATGAATACAGTAAAGAAACCCCCGGAGCACTAAGCAGATGGGGACATGACTATGGGAGGGATTTAACGCCTGTAGCTTTGTTTGTATAGCTATGCAGACTTTAAGCAAAAGTGATTCTGCTTTAAGAGCTAGGATCACAGTATTGTCTGTTGTCTTACTGTGAGGAGGGTGGGGCTTACATAGAGGAAGTAACTCTCTGACTTGTCTTTCTTTCTTTCTTTTTCCTTCTTTGGAGGAAACATCACCCGCCCTATTATAATCACTGTCCTACAACACTTTATTCAACCATAACTTGTATATTGAGGAATGTTTTATTGTATTTGTTTAATTAGCCACTGTATATCTTGTACCATGTCCAATTTTATCATGGCTATAAAGAGTTAAGATTAACATTAGCCTTCTAAGCCCAAGGGAAGGGCAATCCTTCAGCCCTGGTTCCCTAGAAGTTTCCTCCACAGGGGTATTTTCCTCTCCTGAGTGCTATAGGGTGACTCTTTGTGAGTCGGAGGTTTGCCAAGTTTGCCCTTTGTAGGGGCATCTACTTTGTAAGTTTACCAAAGTGATGTATAAAATAAAAATAAAAAGACTAAAAGTGTCATATGTGGCTTAAAATTTATAACCCATCACAGCTTTGCAGTTTAGGAGTCAGGTGGAAGTTGCAGACAAGTTAAGGTGGACTCATTTTAACTAATAGAGGATGTAAAACCTCATGGTGGTGAAGAGGCTTGGCTTTGGGGGCCAGCCTCAAGGATGTTGTAAATGTAACGTTAATCAGGGGCGGGCATGGTGGTTAAGCACAGGAGTTAGGATAATAGGGTCATTGGTGCCCTGAAAGTTTACTGGCTCTGCTTGAATGGCAAGCCAGTGCGTGCCGCTGCTTATTGCTCTCTGTCCTTTTGCTGTATGTCAGACAGCTGGGAATATCACAGTACTGGTGAATCCCAATGTACTATCACTTCACCTGACCCGATGTGATTGTTTTAATCCTGTGATTTAAATAAAAGCTGTGGCCATTTTGACAACCAAATAATGGGTTTTGTGTATTTATTTCAGTGTCAAGGTTTACTGTGGTTATGGTTGTTTTAAGACGGAGTGAGGGTCCGTCCCATATCCAAAAGTCAAGTGAATTATAACCCAGGTAAAAGCATGATGGGACCAAATATACATAAAAATAGAGTGCATAAATTACTGATACTATGCAAAACAACAAGTATTTGAGGCATATAAATATGCTATGGCAATAGCCACAAAATACCCAAACAGAATACACAGAAAAGTAGTACCTAGATAAATATAAAGTGCATACAGTGCTGATGATATATAAAGGTAAAGATCATACCAAATATATTGTGATGATGATCCTGCATACTACCAAATAGACAATAGTAAGGGCCAACATACAGGGTGGTCCAAAAGTAGGTGGCCAGAAAATAATAACATTTATTTTGATTTATATATAAAATTATATTTACTAACACAAGCATAACATTGACAATTAAATTTTATTCTGAACAATAATACAAAAGCCCTTAAATTTTATCAACGCAGGTGCTCGAACTGTTTTCCATTACAATTTGCATAGCTTTGAAGTCTGCCTCTTACGCTTTGACAAACTTTTTTGCACAAGTCTCGTTGGGTATTAATTTCTTGAAATGCATCTCTTATGTAATTTTTCAAATCACTGACACTTTTTGGCTTTCGACTATAAGCTTTGTCCTTGAGTACTCCTCAAAAGAAAAAATACATTGGGGTCAAGTCTGGTGAACGTGCCGGCCAATCAAGTGGGCCTCTTCGGCCAATCCATTTATTAGGAAATGTTTCATCAAGATACTCGCGGACTACTCTTGAATAATGTGGAGGGGCCCCATCTTGTTGGAAATAAAGGTCATTTGAACTAGTCTGTTGCTGTAACTGGGGAACAACTTGATTCATTAGAATTTCGAGATGCTTATCTCCTGTGACTGTTCCATCAAAAAATATTGGTCCTAAAACACTAAAACTTGAAATACCACCCCAAACATTGACACCAGGCTCATTTAGTTGTTGCTCTAATGGTAAGTGCATGTTCTCATTATACCAGTAAATACAATTATGTCTGTTAATATGGCCGGATAATTTGAAAGAAGCTTCATCACTCCACATAATGTTAGCTAAAATTACTGGATTTTCTTCAATTTCGTTAAGCATAATCTCACTAAATTGCAGCTGCCTGTCTGGATCATCCTTCAATAAACCATGAATTAGACATGGACGATAAGCTTTCCACCCAATAGATTTCAGGATTCGCATGATAGAAGCTTGTGAAATTCCCAATTCCAAAGAGGCTCCTCTGGTGGACTTGTGAGGAATGAAAAGTGGAATCTGATTGGTTGCTAAGGGCAACTGAGCCAGTTTCACTTTACACCATGTTTGACAAATCTCCCCTTCATAACCTTATTACACTTTCTGTCCACCTACTTTTGGACCACCCTGTATAATAATGTCAAAAAACACCTGCAGTTCTACTTATCAAACAAACATGAGCAGCATAATCCTGGACCCACTGATGGAAGGAAGGCAGGGGAGAGGAAGACTCGTGTCGCCACAAAAGTGTGGCTTCCTCAGGGGCATATGATGAGGCTCAATATATCAGAGTATCTATATATGTGTATATATATGTATATATCGTTTCTGGGAAAATACACATGGAGTCAAAATCATTATTACGCCTGTAGATAAATTCCCCGTGGGGTGTAATTTCCAAAATGGGGTCACTTAATGGGTGATTCTGCTTTTATGGCACTTAGGGCCTCTGTATATGGAGTTCACAAACTATTCTATGATAATTTGTTCTCCAACAGTAAATAGCGCTCCATCCCTCCCGAGTCTCGCTGTGTGGCTAAGCAGTACTGTATAGCCACATATGGGGTATTTCCACGTTCAGAAGAAATTGTGACACATTTTGGTGCCATTTTTACCCATTTCTCTGTGTGAAAATGTAAAATCTGAGGCTAAAATAATTTTTTTGTGGTAAAAATGTAATAATTTTTTCTCACTGCCCAATGATATCAAATTCTGTGACACACCTGTGGTGTCAATATGATCACTGCACCCTTAGAGGAATTCATTGAGTTGGTGTAGTTTGTAAAATTGGGTCACTTATGAGGGGGGTTCATAACAGCAAAATCTGCACTATAATATGGTGCTTTTTCCCTTCTGAGCTTTCCACTGACCCTGAAAAGTATTTTCTGATTACATGTAGGGTATTGGCACTCTCAGGAGAAATTGCACAACAAAATGTCAGGTCCAATCTTTCCTATTAATCCTTATAAAAGATTAAAAATTTGAGGCTAAAACAACATTTTAGTGGTAAAAATGTAATTATACTTTCTTCACCGCCCAATAGTATAAAATTCTGTGGGGCACATGTGGTGTCAACATGCTCACTGCACGCCTAGATGAATTCATTGGGGGGTCTAGTTTGTAAAATGGGGTCACTTATGGGGGTTTTGATGTTCTGGCACCTCAAGGGCTCTGTCAATGTGACATGGCACCCTCAAACCATTCGAGCAAAATCTGAACTCCATTGTGGCACTTCTTCCCTTCAGAGCATTGCAGTGTGGCTCAAAAGTAGTTTTTGACCACATATGGTTTATTGGTGTGCTCAGGAGAAATTGCGTAACAAATTACACTGTTCATTTTCTCCTACTATTCTTTTGAAAATTAAAAAAGTGGAAAAAAATGGTAATTTTCCATTTACTCAGCCCAATGTTAAACAATTCTGTGAATCGCCTGAAAGTTAAAACTGCTCGCTACACCCCTAGATGAATTCCTCAAGAGGTGTAGTTTCCAACATGGGGTCACATATGGGGGTTCCTGCTGTTTTGGTATGTCAGGAGCTCTTCAAATGTGTCATTGCATCCGTAATCTATTACAGCCAAAATTGTGCTCTAGAATTCAAATGATGCTTCTGTGTCACCCCAGGCCTGGATGCCACAAATTATTAAAGGCTGTGTCTGAGAGCAGGAGGGAGGTTCCCTGGTCAGGGACCATTAGCATGCAGCACCTCCTGTCCCAGGCCAGTAGGGGGAGCAGGCTGCCCCTATAAAAGCTGGAACTGGGGCAGGGTTAGAGAGACCAGAACCCACTTCTGAAGTGACCAGAAGGGTTCCTTAGATGAAGGGACAGGTCAGCAGCAGCTGAGGAGTCCGTGAGGCAGAGGAGAGACTGCAAGCCAGGGACAGAGGCGACGAGAGCCGGTCCTGGCTGAGAGAAGCACACAACCGGACATTGGGGTCCGAGGCTGTCAGGGTTGCAAGCCCAGCAGCAGAGAACCAACCCGCAAGGGATTTCAGGTCCCTTGGCCTAAGAAGCCTGGAGGATCCGCCACACAGAGGGACCAGTACAGCAAGGAGAAGCAAAAGGTACCCAAGGCCCGAGTCGCAAGCCATACAGGCAAAGTACACGGCCAGCTCAGGGACGTAGGCTATTACACCACGAAAAGGGGGATAGTCAGCAAGAGCATAGAGAGAGAACGGTAGGCCTACACACTCACCCTGACCAGTGGGGCTCGCCCGAATGCTCTCAGATACCCAGGCCCACTCCTAACCGGTACTCCTGTTGGGTCAGTAATAACATCTGCAATAAAGACCCTGGACTGTTTGAAGCGGACTCTGAACTCTTACTTTTGCGGCCTGCACTCTCACCCCCAGCATTCACCTACACTGCCCTGAGGCTACACTCTTCCCGTGGGGAGTTATCCTACCCCTGTGCTGCACACGAACACCAGCCTCAGCGGTCTCCCTAGCAGCGGCGGTTATACCTGACCGCAATCCACGTGTGGCGTAGTCGGACATTCAAAACACTTATAAATAGACTGCCACAGCATTTGGTCTGACCACCCTGAGCCACGGGATCGGGTTGCCACTACTACCCCCAGCATCGCACAGAAGCCCGGTTCCGGGTACCCCACGGCCCAGGGGGCGAGTCACTTCTTCCCTTCTGAGCCCTGCCATGTGCACAAACAAAAGTTTTCCATAGCATATGAGGTATTGGTGTACTCAGGAGAAATTGCACAACAAATTGTATTGTCCATTTTCTTCTTTTACCCTTGTGAAAACAAAAAAATTGGCGCTGAAGCAGCATTTGTGCGGGGAAAAATGTATTCTTATCATTTTCACGGCTTAACATTAAACTCTGTGAATCACCTATGGGTTTGAGGTACTCAACACACCTCTACATATGTTCGTTGAGGGGTATAGTTTCCAAAATGGGGTCATTTATAGGGGTTTCCACTGTTTAGGCACATCGGGGGCTCTGCAATTGCGACATAGCTTCCTCTATTTATTCCAGCCAATTTTGCACTCCAAAAGTCAAATGATGCGTCTTCCCTTCCAGTAGTTTCCCACCACATGTGAGGTATTGGCTTACTCCGGACAAATTTAAAATCAAATTGTATGGTCCATTTTTTTCTGTTACCCTTGTGAAAATGCAAAATTTGGGACTAAATCAACATTTTTGTGGGAAAAAGTAACATTTTCATTTTTTTTTCTTCCACATTGCTTTAATTTGTGTGAAGCACCTGAAGGGTTAATAAACTTCTTGAATGTGGTTTTGAGCACTTTGAGGGGTGTAGAATTTAAAATGGTGTCACTTTAGGGAATTTTCTGTCATATAGGCCTATCAAAGTCACTTCAAATGTGAAAATGTGATGTGTTCCCTAAAAATGGTTTTGTAAATTTTGTTGGAAAAATTAGAAATTGCTAATAAACTTTTAACCCTTCCAATTTCCTTAAAAAAAAAATTATGTTTCAAATATGATTCTGATATAAAGTAGACATATGGCAGATCTTATTTATCAACTGTTTTCTGTGATATAACTAATAGTGTTGAGCGAGTATGTTCTGTCCGAGTATGCTCGGGCCGAGCTCCGAGTATTTATAGTTGCTCGGTGATATGGTTGAATCGCTCGGTAAAAGGGTTAATAGAACATACTCGCTCAATACTAATAACTATCTGTTTTAAGGGCATAAAAAAAAAATGTGAAAATTGCGAAATTTTCAACATTTTTGCCACAATTTTGAAATTTTCACAAAGATGCAAAAAATGTCAAACATCATTTACCACTAACATAAAGTACAATGTGTCACAAAAAAAACAAGCTCAAAACCACTTGGATATGTTGAAACGTTCCAGAGTTATTACAACATAAAGTGACACTGGTCAGAATTGTAAAATTTGGCCTGGTCAGGAAGGTGAAAACAGGCTTGGGGGTGAAGGGGTTAAATCACACCAAAAATTTTCTATGGGATTCAAGTCAGGTGACTGACAGTCACTCCACAATCTTCCCAGATTTCTTCTGAAACCAAGCCTTTGAGGTATGGTTAGGATCATTGTCTTGTTGGAAGGTGCAATGCCACACAAGCTTCCTACTCTCCTGATAGGCTAAGAATAGGGATTGGTCTTTCTTCCACTGACTAGTCAAGGATATATATTGTAGTGTAGTAGTATAGATCTTTAGGTAAGGCGTTCAACACCAGGTTCAGATCCCATGGGGGAATTCTAAGAACCTGAACTGGCCTGGATCTATCGCAATATTTAATGAATCTTGAAACCCACTTATTGGCCGCTAGGTTACAGCTGTATAATGCCCCCAAGGCCGATACCTGAACTTTAATAGTCCTAGTGGCTAACCCCAGTTTGTACCCATTCTGGAGGAATTCTAAGATGGGGCTTACTGGAGGTTTTTCACTTAATGACTTTCCTAAAAAATCCAGGAATTTTTTCCATGTTCTGTTGTAAATTTTAGTTGTTATGGGCATTCTACTTTTAAGCAAGGTGGAAATTACTCCTGGTGAAAACTCCTTGTTGCTCAGTATTGTCCTTTCAAATTCCATGCTGCAAGATGGAAGCCCTTCACTTGAGAGTGGAATATTGGTCCCTGCATAAGAATGTCCTGCCTGTCTGGTAGGATCCAAGGATCCGTCAGTGACATTAGTCTTAGCAGGGAAAACCAAGGTCTTTTCGGACAGAAACTGGCAATTAGAATTATTATTGCCTGATCTTCCCTGATCTTTCCCACGACCGCTGGAATTATCACTATTGGAGGGAAAGCATAAGCTATTTTGAAATTCCAGTGAACCTGGAGGGCATCCACTGCATATGGCCTTTCTGTTGGGTCTAGTGAACAGAACTTTTTTACCTTTCTGTTGGATTTGTTGGCGAACAGATCTATTTCTGTCAACCCCCATAGCTAGACTATCTGCTGGAATACACTGGGGTTCAGGGCCCATTCCCCCTGCTTTAGCTTGCTGCGGCTTACAAAGTCTGCCTTTGTGTTTTCTACTCATCTTATGTGCAATTGTCACGGGTGTGTCGCCACGAAGATCGTCACGATTACACAGCCTGACTTCTCGCAGCTGACTTTTTGGTGCTTTGTGTTTTTCGGCAGTGAGGGAGTTAATTCTCTCTCTCTCTGTGCTAGACGAGGTCCAGCCTCGCCCAGCTGCAATCAATGCTGCAGTAGTGAGACTCCTTCAAATGCCTGCTGGTCTGTTAGGGAAGGGTCGGTGAAAGCATTTCATGCAGACTAACAGAGCGGATCGTGGTATTTGGAGTTTCAGAGATAAGTGCATTTGGAGTGTTTTTCCCTTCCTCGCTTTATCATTTATCTCCTTTCCCGTTGGTGTTCCCTCTGTTGTAGTTGTGTAGTTTTTGTATGCAAGGTGGTTTTGGTTTTTCCCTTGTACTGTCTCGTTCGTCTAAGTACTGTGTGTGGGCATATTATTACTTGTCCTCTTTTGTTGTGATCGGGGTCCTTCTCAGGACTAGATTACTTAGGTGCAGGGATCCTCAGGAGGTAGGGGTTACGCTGGCGGCCTGGACCTCTGTACCTTTAACAGTACCTCCAGGTTGAGGGATTAGTCAGGGCCCCAGCTTAGGGTCAGCTTAGGCCCCCTACCTCCAGTATACAGAGACAGCGTGACATTTTCACCGACCACTTAGTTTTTCTCCAGCTACCATGGATCCAGTAGCTGGTCTAGCTCGGCAGTTGCAGAGTTTGTCCATGGAGCTGGCGGACGTTAGGTCCAAGGTTTTGTATCCTCAGGAGCAAGCCGGACCAGAACCTAAAGTAGCTCTCCCTGACAGGTTCACTGGGGGGCGGGACAAGTTTTTTGTTTTCCGGGAGGCATGCAAGTTGTACTTTCGGCTGCGGCCTCGGTCATCGGGGAGTGAAGAACAAAGGGTGGGAATTGTCATCTCGCTCCTACAAGGGGACCCACAATCTTGGGCGTTCTCTCTTCCCCCGGGCTCCCCGGCTCTCCAGTCAGTGGATAGGTTTTTCGCTGCTCTGGGACTCGTATATGATGACCCAGATCGGATCTCCCTTGCTGAGTCTAAGTTACGTAGGATTCAGCAGGGAGATCGTCCGGCGGAGGAATTCTGTTCGGAGTTCCGTAGGTGGGCCACGGACACCCAGTGGAATGACCCGGCTCTTAGGAGCCAGTTTTGTCAAGGTTTATCCGACAAATTACAGGATGTGTTGGCACAGTATGACTCTCCCGCGTCACTGGAAGCCGCTATGGCCCTTGCTATTCGCGTTGACAGACGGCTTCGGGAGAGGTGCGGGATAACTCTACCCCCTGTGATGACTCCACCTCCTACAAGGTCCCCTCATATGGTGGTTCCCCTGGTCAGTCCAGAGGAGCCTATGCAATTAGGAGGGACATCATTTCGGGGGAGGGGACCGGTGGTGCGCCATAAGACAGGAAGGTGTTTCTTCTGCGGGAGAAAGGGACATTTTATTGGGGGGTGTCCATCCCGTCCCTTGCAGAGTGAAGAGTCGTCGGAAAACTGTTGAACCCAGGTTGTGTGGTGGACGGCAATCTGGGAGTAGGTTTTTCGTCCCTAGGTTCGTCTCAGTTTCTCGTACCGGCGGAGGTGGTGGTGGGTACGAGAACTGAGAGGATATCTGTTCTTCTGGATAGTGGGGCCGGGGCTAATCTGGTTGATGCTCGGTTTGCCCGGGTTCAAGGTATGCGGTTGAGTGAGTTGGCTAAACCCATCCCCATATTCTCGATCCATGCCAGGCCTCTCGGTCAGGGAAGTTTTTTGCAAGCTGTGCATGACGTAAAACTTCAAGTGGGGGCGATACATAAAGAACTGTTGTCTTGCTACGTGTTGGAGGGTCTTCCCACTCCTATAGTGTTGGGCCTTCCTTGGTTAACTAAGCATAACCCGGTTATTAATTGGCAAACCAGAGAGATAAGCCAATGGAGTAAATTCTGTAATAAAAACTGCATGAACACGGTCATCGGTGCGGTTACTCCTTGGGTCTTACCTCCATTTCTGGCGGACTTTGAGGATGTATTCTCGGAGAAAGGGTGTCAGGAACTACCTCCTCATCGCGAGTATGACTGTTCTGTAAAACTGCTCCCTGAGGCCAAGTTACCTAAAGCTAGGTTGTATAACCTTTCTGGTCCTGAGAGGCAGGCCATGAAGGATTATATTTCAGAAAGTCTGGCTAAGGGGCATATTAGACCTTCATCTTCACCGGTGGCTGCGGGGTTCTTCTTTGTTAAGAAGAAAGATGGAGGCCTACGCCCTTGCCTGGATTTCCGTGAACTTAATCGGATTACGGTCCGAGATCCGTATCCGCTCCCACTTATTCCCGATCTCTTTAATCAGATCGTGGGCGCCAAATGGTTCTCTAAGTTGGATCTCAGGGGGGCGTACAATCTGATTAGGATGAAGGAGGGGGATGAGTGGAAGACGGCGTTTAACACTCCGGAGGGGCATTATGAGAACCTTGTCATGCCATTCGGTCTGACTAATGCCCCGGCGGTGTTCCAACACTTTGTTAATGACATTTTTCGCCGCCTGGTGGGACAGTTTGTTGTCATATATCTGGATGATATCTTAATTTACTCGCCGGATCTGGTGTCTCATCAGGAGCACGTTAGGCAGGTGTTACAGATCTTGCGGGATAATAAACTGTATGCCAAATGGGAAAAGTGTGTGTTCGCCGTACAGGAACTCCAGTTTTTAGGCTTCCTGGTTTCAGCGTCCGGTTTTCGTATGGACACTGGGAAAGTGCGGGCAGTTCTTGAGTGGGATTGGCCAGAGAATCTTAAGGCACTACAACGTTTCCTGGGGTTTGCTAATTATTACCGGAAGTTCATTCGTAATTTCTCGTCCATGGTTAAGCCTCTCACAGACATGACTAAAAAGGGGACGGATTTTTCTAGGTGGTCTGACAAGGCTTGTCAAGCATTCTCCTCCTTGAAAAAATGTTTTGCCTCGGCACCCATACTCATTCAACCTGATGCGTCACAGCCATTCATTGTAGAGGTAGACGCTTCCGAGGTAGGGGTGGGAGCAGTATTGTCACAAGGTTCGTCCCCTGGTAAGTGGCATCCGTGCGCCTTTTTCTCTAAAAAATTGTCGTCCGCTGAGAGGAATTACGATGTCGGCAATAGGGAACTCTTGGCCATTAAGTTAGCTTTTGAGGAGTGGCGCCATTTTTTGGAGGGGGCAGTCCATCCGGTCACCGTCATCACCGATCACAAGAACCTGCTATATCTGGAGTCCGCGAAACGTCTGAATCCCAGACAAGCTAGGTGGTCATTGTTTTTTACCAGGTTTAATTTTGTCGTTACATATCGTCCTGGGACAAAAAATGTAAAGGCGGATGCCTTATCTCGTAGTTTCCCTGGGGCCGGGAATACGGACGACCCGATTCCTATCCTTCAGGAGGGGGTGGTGGTTTCGGCAGTATGCTCTGAACTGGAGGAGGAGGTATTGGAGGCTCAGGGGGACGCCCCTGTTGGACCTCCGGGGAGACTGTTTGTTCCAGATCAGTTGCGACAAAAGGTGATCGAGGCACACCATAACTCAGTTTTTGCAGGACACCCGGGAAATAGAGCAACTGTGGATCTCCTCTCGCGTCAGTTTTGGTGGCCTAACTTACATAAGGAGGTGGTAACTTTTGTCGCGTCCTGTGGGGTTTGTGCGCGCTCTAAGACCTCACATACCCGTCCGTCTGGGGCCCTCTTACCTTTGAAGATCCCGGAGCGTCCTTGGACTCATCTGTCTATGGACTTTATTACGGACCTCCCTCCGTCTTCGGGTAAAACGGTCATACTCGTTGTAGTGGACAGGTTCAGCAAGATGGCACATTTTATCGCTCTTCCGGCTCTCCCTAATGCTAAAACTCTTGCGCAGGTGTTCATTGGGGAGATTGTGAGGCTTCACGGGGTAACCTCCGAGGTGGTGTCTGATCGGGGGTCTCAGTTTGTGTCCAAGTTCTGGAAGGCGTTTTGTGCACGGCGGGGGATGCATTTGTCGTTCTCATCGGCTTTTCATCCTCAGACCAATGGTCAGACGGAACGTATGAACCAGAGCTTGGAGACATATCTCCGGTGTTTTGTGTCAGAGAACCAGGAGGACTGGGCTTCTTTCTTACCTCTGGCAGAGTTTGCTCTTAATAATAGGCGGAGCGAGTCCACTGGTAAGTCCCCGTTTTTTGGGGCATATGGTTTTCACCCCCAGTTTTGTACTTTCAGTAGGGGGGGCTCTTCGGGGGTTCCTGAGGAGGAACGATTTTCCTCATCACTCGCTTCAGTATGGAGAGGGGTGCTGAAGAATCTGAATACTATGGGGAACCGATACAAACGTATGGCTGATAGGAGGAGAGTGTCTGGTCCGGACCTAAGTGTGAACGATCTGGTATGGTTGTCTACCAGGAATATAAAACTTAGGGTTCCCTCCTGGAAACTGGGTCCCAGGTTCATCGGGCCGTACAGAATCAGTTCTATTATTAATCCGGTGGCATTCTGTCTTGACCTCCCCCCTACGTTTAAAATTCACAACGTGTTCCACAGATCGTTGCTTAAGAGGTATGTGGCGCCGGTGGTACCGTCACCTTTACCTCCCCCTCCAGTGGTGGTCAAGGGTAACTTGGAGTTCCAGGTATCGAGGGTCATCGATTCACGCTTTAATCGCCGGTCCCTTCAGTACCTGGTTCATTGGAAAGGGTATGGTCCTGAGGAGAGGATGTGGGTTCCTGCGTCGGATATTAACGCAGACCGATTAGTTCGGGCCTTCCACACGACTCACCCGGATAAACCTGGCCCTGAGGGTCCGGAGGCCCCTCGTAGAAGGGGGGGTACTGTCACGGGTGTGTCGCCACGAAGATCGTCACGATTACACAGCCTGACTTCTCGCAGCTGACTTTTTGGTGCTTTGTGTTTTTCGGCAGTAAGGGAGTTAATTCTCTCTCTCTCTGTGCTAGACGAGGTCCAGCCTCGCCCAGCTGCAATCAATGCTGCAGTAGTGAGACTCCTTCAAATGCCTGCTGGTCTGTTAGGGAAGTGTCGGTGAAAGCATTTCATGCAGACTAACAGAGCGGATCGTGGTATTTGGAGTTTCAGAGATAAGTGCATTTGGAGTGTTTTTTCCCTTCCTCGCTTTATCATTTATCTCCTTTCCCGTTGGTGTTCCCTCTGTTGTAGTTGTGTAGTTTTTGTATGCAAGGTGGTTTTGGTTTTTCCCTTGTACTGTCTCGTTCGTCTAAGTACTGTGTGTGGGCATATTATTACTTGTCCCCTTTTGTTGTGATCGGAGTCCTTCTCAGGACTAGATTACTTAGGTGCAGGGATCCTCAGGAGGTAGGGGTTACGCTGGCGGCCTGGACCTCTGTACCTTTAACAGTACCTCCAGGTTGAGGGATTAGTCAGGGCCCCAGCTTAGGGTCAGCTTAGGCCCCCTACCTCCAGTATACAGAGACAGCGTGACAGCAATGCTGTAAGAGACAAAAGGTGTTGCTCTGCTACCTGAAAAAGCCTACTCGCCGCTGTCATTAGGGAGTGGGACCTTGATCCTCCCTGGTTGTTTATGTATGCTACTGTAGCTTGGTTGTCCGACATAACTCGGACATGGTGACCCTGGAGGAGAGGAAGAAAGCCTTCTACAACCTTCCCTAGTGCCCACAACTCTTTCAGATTTGACGATTTTGCCCTCTCGGGGATTTCCCAAGACCCCTGGATAGTATGGTGTCTTAGATGTCCCCTTCAGCCTGAGTTGCTGGCGTCAGTTGTTATTATGTTTTTTACTGGTGTCGCCCACTGGATCCCTGATGTCAAGTTTTCCCTGGTTGTCCACCTTGAGAGGGAGTTTGTGGCCTCTATGGAAAGATCTACCTTCCCTTCTAAACATCCGTTTAATTATTTCTGCACAGACAGAAATTTTCATTGGAGTTGTCGTGTGTGAAACTGGTCCCATGTGACTGCTTGGAATGCAGGAAGTTAGGGTTCCCAATAGAGACATAACTTTCCTCACGGACATGTTTGGGGACTCTATTGCTTCTGAGGCTAAATCTATGACCCTGTTTATTTTTTCTTATGGTAAAAAAACAGGCCTGCAGCTCTGAGTTCAAGACCAAGCCTAGAAAGGTCTGAACCTTCGTGGATTTCAGTCTCGATTTCTGAGTGCTTACCACCCAGCCCAGGTTTTTTAGGCTGGCAATCAGCCTGTGACACTGCTGAGGTGTTATGGAAGCCCAGGTTGCTTTGATAGCAGCCTTCAGCTCGTCTGAATTGTTGGGTCTGGTGTCGCTCATCTTCCTCTTGATAATACCCCATAGATTCTCTATGGGGTTAAGGTCAGGCAAGTTTGCTGGCCAATCAAGCACAGTGATACTGTTGTTTTTAGACCAGGTATTGGTACTTTGGGCATTGTGGACAGGTGCCAAGTTCTGCTGGAGAATGAAATTTCCATCTCCAAAAAGCATTTCGGCAGAGGGAAGCATGAAGTGCTCTAAAATTTCCTGGTAGACGGCTGCGCTGACTTTGGTCTTGATAAAACACAGTGGACCTACACCAGCAGATGACATGGCTCCCCAAACTATCACTGATTGTGGAAACTTCACACTAGACCTCAAACAGCTTGGATTGTGTGCCTCTCCACTCTTCCTCCAGACTCTGGGACCTTGATATCCAAATGAAAATTGGAACTCTTGGATCTTGTGGAGTATGTCAATGACTGCCTTCTGGACATCTGTCAAGTCAGCAGTCTTCCCCATGATTGTGGAGCCTACTGAAGCAGACTAAGGGACCTTTTTAAATGCTTAGGAAGCCTTTGCAGGTGCTTTTTGTTAATTATTTTAATTTACTGAGATAATGACTTTTGTGTTTTCATTGGCTCTAAGCCATAATCTTCAACATTAACAGAAATAAACACTTGAAATCGATCACTCTGTTTGTAATGACTCTATATAATATGAGTTTCACTTTTTGTATTGAAGAGCTGAAATAAATTAATTTTTTGATGATATTCTAATTTTGTGAGATGCACCTGTATAAGGCCACACTCAGGTATTTCTGATGATCCGGATGAATCGGGATGTGATACTAGGCATTTTTCAGATCGAATACTACCATAAAACAGTTATGATGTAGAAGCTTTATTGCCTTATTCACTAATTCCATTTTGAATGTGTTTTTTTTATCCAACGATTTAGGCTCTTGAGGATGATAGTCCTGAATGAGCCATCCATTTTTTTTATCAAAAAGAGGGGGGAATAAAATCCCCTTCCCTTTTGTTTGTCCGAGATCTCGCATAGGATTTGTTTTTCTACCAAACTCAGGATTTCTGTCTCCAGGGCCCTCTGTTCTTCCAGTGACTTCCTGATGGGGGTTATTACGAACGACTGTCAGGGTATCTGATGGAATTGTATTTTTAAGCCTTCCCTCACTATATTTAATCCATGTGCTGGAAGAGATGTTCTCCCAAGCCTGAAAGAAGCGGGATAGCCTTCTGCCCACATCCAGCCTGGCGCCATTGGGAGGGTTTTTTGGAAGTGGAGGAGGGACATCCAAACATGTATCCTGATTCTCTCTTATTTCTAAAATCCCACTCCCTCTGCTCTCCTGGAGGACGTCCTTGATTAAATTTCTTTCTCCGAAAATAAGTTTTTCTTGGGTCACCAGAAAATCCGGGAAAACTCTTTTTCTTATCGCCAGCCCTTTCTAGGATGTCATCTAATTTTTTACCAAACAAAAACTTGCCGTCACACGGTATAGAGCATAGGACAGCCTTTAAGCCATAAGACCCGTCTTGCCGCATTCGATAATCCGGCCGATCTAGCTGCTAACTTAATTGAATCAGCTGATGTGTCCACTAGAAGTGCCGAAGCAGCATGTAACAGAGGTAGGTTGGATAAAATTCTATCTCTTGAGGTTTTTTTTTGTCTTTTAGCTGCTCCTCTAGCTGTAGCAGCCATACCATAAGAGAACGAGCCACGCAGGTCCCTGCTATTGATGGCTTCAGACCTCCTGCTGCTGCCTCCCATGTCTGTTTTAAATATGCATCTGTCTTTTTATCCAGGGGATCCCTAAGAACCCCTGGATCCTCAAAGGGCAGCGTTGACCTTTTCGATGATCGGGACAAAGCACCATCAATTTTATGGACCTTATCCCATGGTTCCGAATCCTTCTCATCAAAAGGATATTTTGTTTTTGAGGACGAGGGCAGGGCACCTGTTTTCCCCGGCTTCCTCCACTCTCTATCAATGAGTGCCTGAATCTTATTATTCACTGGGAAGGTGCGAATCTTCCTTTCCTCTAGCCCTGCGAACATTATGTCCTCCAAAGAGTTAACCATTTTGTACTCTTTCAATCCCATTGTTGATCTAATGGCTTTTATTAATTTACTTGTGTGCTCTACAGGAAAGCATGGCTTACCGCTGTCACTGTCAGAGGAGGATGAGGACAAAGACTCACTATCATATTGCTCCCCTGGCTGAGGAAAGGAATCAGTCAGAAGAAATTTCCTTAAGCGTTTTCTTCTTTTTCTTTAGTAGATTTTTTAGGGAACCCTCCACTTCGGACCTAATGACGGACCTGAGACTCGCTGCAAAGTATGGGGTACCCTCGCTAATATTCCTATGGATGCAGTCTGAGCAGAGCTCTGGATTCAGTCTGCTGCTAGTGGGTTATGGCATAGCACACACTCTCTGTTCTTCTTTTTGGTGCTAACTTTCCTAGGTCCCTCCTGATGCTTAAAACAAATAATAAGGACCCTATTAATAATTGGTGACATTCATGAAGATCACTCACCCCCGTTGTCACTGAAGGATACTAGATTCAGAGGCTGTGGCGGGATACGAAATGGATCCCTTCTGGACTCCGAGGAGTCTTCTGATACTTTGCTCCTGTGGCTGGGATGGCTGCTGCTCCTATTACTCGAGTGGCTGCCTCCCCGAAGATGAGCTGGCTGTCTCTGTCCTTTCTATTCCTGCTGCCGCTGCAGTGGCGGTGTCAGCTGCTGCTGCTGCTCCTGACTGTCTTGTGTCTTCTATTCTGACCAGACATGGTAAGCTGAAGCATGAGCAGTATCTGCAGTATTTAACCCATACTTATATGGGTACCAGCGTCCTCTTCCGGTCCGCCTCCTTCCGGTTTCATCCTTGCCCTCCTCGCGAAGGCCAACCGGGCATTGTCAATATCCCGGCTGGTGATGTGAAGGGCGCCGCCATCTTGCTTCCGGCAGAGGCGCGCAACGCGGCATCGATTTCTCGTCACACTCCACAGTGAGAGCCGGCGTGGGGAGTATGACTTGTGGACGGCCCTTCCAGCACCTGAAGGCCAGTGCCCAGGCCCCAGCCTGTTTTTTTGTACACCAGTACAAGCCTGGGTAAATATGGATCCTTCTTCCTTCTTTTCGCCGAATTTCATAAAAGGTTCCCATCAAGCACAGGAAACCAACTGATGCGGGGGAGAGGTACCGCACTTTTATTTCAGAAGGTTTCCTGTCCTTGGTGGGGCGGATCCTGGTTTCAGGTGTGCTGTCATGGGCAGGCCCGGATTGGCAATCTGCCAAGGCGGGCATTTGCCCAGTGGCCCGGTGGCCCTGAGCTGTAATGTGGGTCGCCGGCCCTTTAAAACTTTTGAAGAAGCCCCTGTCTGTGCGCTCTCCCCCTTACACGTACTGTAAGCCTAGACTATACATAAAGTGTGGAATCCACACTATATACACTTGCACATCTCTATAGTATATACACCGCTCCACTCTATATGCCTGAACACTGTATATATTGTGGAGCTGTGCACGTCGTGTATACTTCTCCTGTCCTGTATACATGGTGTAAACCTCAGTATCTGCTCTAACTGTTATGATCTGCTACAGGGACCAAGGAAAGACAGGAGATCTGTCCCCACAACAGAACCAAACCAGATCCCCACGATGCAACGGGGAACCCGATCCTGCGACCAGACCCGCCAAAGCCCCCGGCCAGTCTGCACGAAGACCCACAGATGTGAGGGAGGGATCCCTACAAGAACCAGGGACCGGGACAAGTAGGACACCTCCCAGCAGAAGCAGTAGCAGTCAAAGACAAACACACAACAAAAAGCATAGAGGTCAGAAGACCCAGCAAAACTAACAGAGAACGGCAACAGAGTACCAAGCTAGCTCAAGAGTAGTAAATACAATGAAGTCCAGCAAAGCCAGGAGGGCGGAGCCAGATTAAATAGGCAAAAATGGTCATGTGACCAGCAAACTAAAAAAAAACTAACAGGAGAGTTCTAACAGTACCCCCTCTTCCAAGAGGATCCTCCGGATCCCCTAGGCCCAGGCTTACCAGGAAACCTCCTGTGAAACGCTCTGACAAGTCTGGAAGCAGAAACATCATCCGCCCTCACCCATGAGTTATCCTCAGGTCCGAAACCCTTCCAAGCGACGAGATACTGCAAACTCCCTCTATACCGTCTAGAATTTAGGATGCGGGAAATTTCATATTCCCCGTCCTCCACCACCGGAGGAACAGTGGCAGAGGCGTCACCATCCGACACATCAGCTTTTTTCAACAGAGAAACATGAAACACCGGGTTAATCTTCCAGGACGTAGGAACCTCCAACCTAACAGCAGATTGGTTAACTATCTGAAGCACCTTAAAGGGCCCTACAAACTTGGGACCCAATTTTTTAGAAGGAATCCTCAATCGCAGATTCTTAGAGGACAACCAAACCATGTCACCAACAGCAAACAAAACCTCTTGCCGTTTCCTATCAAAGTACCTCTTAGATTTTTTGTTAGCCTCCTGAAGATTACCACGCACATCCGTCCAAACTCTCTCCAAATCACCGGAAAAACTCTCGTCCTCAGGCACAGCCGAAACCAATTTGGAGAATGACCCAAAAGACGGATGTCTCCCAGAACAACAAAAAAAAGGCGAACAGCCAGCAGAAGAGGATGTATGGTTGTTAAGAGCAAATTCAGCAAGTGGCAGAAACTCAGACCACCCCTCTTGATTGTCTGCCACAAAACATCGCAAGAACTGCTCAACATCCTGGTTCTTCCTTTCTGTCTGGCCATTAGACTCAGGATGATATCCGGATGAAAACGACAAATGAACTCCCAACCTGTCACAAAAGGCACGCCAAAAACGAGCCATGAACTGAGGTCCCCTATCAGAAACAATGTCAGTAGGAACACCATGTAGTCTGACAATTTCCTTGACAAAGGCCTTAGCGAGTGTCTTAGCGCAAGGCAGTTTGATGAAGGGAACCAAGTGACACATCTTGCTAAAACGGTCCACGACCACCCAGATGACCGTGAAACCTTCAGAGGGGGGAAGGTCAGTAATAAAGTCCATAGCCAGATGTGTCCAAGGTGCACTAGGAACCTCCAGAGGGCAAAGCAACCCCGCAGCAGGAGCATGCGAAGACTTGGATCTAGCACACACAGTACATTGGCGCACCCACTTAATGACTTCCTTCTGCCATCCAGGCCACCAAAAACTGCGACCCACAAGTCTCTTGGTCTCAGAAATTCCTGGATGACCTGCCAACCGAGACTCATGACACTCAACAAACAAATCTCTCCTAAAGGTCCTAGGCACAAACAACCTCCCATGGGGAGTGTTAGATGGGGCATTCTCCTGAGCTTTAAGAATCTCATCCTCCAAAACGGAGTCCAAAGCAGCAATCACAACACCTTCTTGTAAAATGCTCTCCTCTTCCTCCTCAACACCGACCATGGGAGAAAAGCTGCGAGACAAAGCATCCGCTTTAACATTCTTGGTACCCGGGATGTAAGTAACGGAAAAATTAAACCGCGAGAAAAAAAGTGCCCACCTAGCCTGACGGGCATTCAAGCGCTTGGCAGCATCAAGATAGATCAGATTTTTATGATCAGTGAAGAGCTGAATGGGAAATTCAGCACCTTCCAAGAGGTGACGCCAGTGTTCAAATGCGAGTTTAATCGCCAGCAATTCCCGATTACCAATATCGTAATTAAGTTCAGTCTCAGAAAATTTTTTTGAAAAAAAGGCACAGGGATGTACTCCATCCTTGTTTTCCTGAGACAACACCGCACCGACCCCCACCGAAGAAGCATCAACCTCAACCAAAAACGGCTTAGTCACATCAGGCTGCATAAGGATGGGAGCAGAGGTGAACCTCTCCTTTAGAAACACAAAAGCTTCAATGGCCTCAGAAGTCCACTGAACCGCATTAGCACCTTTCCTGGTGAGATCGGTCAGCGGTTTGACAATAATAGAAAAATTTTTTATGAATTTTCTGTAATAATTGGCGAAACCCAAAAACCTCTGTATCGATTTCAAACCAATAGGCCTAGGCCATTCCTGCACAGCTTGAACTTTAACCGGGTCCATCTCAAAACCTTCACTGGAGATAATGTAGCCCAAAAAACTAATTCTCTGTACAACGAACTCACATTTCTCCAGCTTAGCAAAAAGCGAATTGTCCATTAATAACTGTAATACCTCACGTACGCTCCGCCAATGAGACTCCAGATCAGGCGAATAAATCAGAATGTCATCCAAATACACAACCACATTTTTGCCGATCAAAGGTCTAAGGATGTCATTAATAAGATTCTGAAAAAATGCTGGAGCATTGGTAAGACCAAAAGGCATCACCAGATTCTCAAAATGACCCACAGGAGTGTTAAAAGCAGTCTTCCATTCATCACCCTCCTTCATGCGCAACAAATTGTATGCCCCCCGGAGATCAATTTTAGAGAACCACTTGGCCCCCACTAACTGGTTAAATAAATCAGGAATCAATGGCAGTGGGTAAGGATTGCGTACAGTAATTTTATTAATCTCACGAAAGTCCAGACAAGGACGTAAACCGCCATCTTTTTTTTTTACAAAAAAAAATCCAACAGCCACAGGAGACTTGGAAGGTCTAATGTGACTGGTGGCCAAGCTTGTCTGTATGTATTCCTCCAAAGCCTTTCTCTCAGGAATAGTAAGATTAAATAAACGACTTTTAGGAAGAGTCGCTCCAGGGACAAATTCAATGGTACAATCATAGTCTCTATGGGGAGGCAAAATTTGTGACTCCTCCTCAGAAAAAACTCTCCAAAAATCCTGAATAGGTACAGGTAATTCCCCTTTTTCCACCGCAGCAATACGTCCGTTACAACACTTGTCATAACACTTAGGGCTCCAGGACTTAATTTCATTGGTAGACCAATCCAGTACAGGATTGTGCAATTTTAACCAGGGTAACCCCAATATTACTGGAGAAGGCAAATTATCCAATACCACCAAATCCAAATTCTCTTGATGAATGCCATTAATAGTGAGGGGAAATTCACAGACCTTATGAGTAACACTCTTCAAGGGAGAGCCATCAACAGAAACCACAGCAATAGGGGATGGCAAAGTTTTAGGTTCTAATCTAAGTTTTTCCAAGAATTCCCCCATCAATCACATTCAGAGTAGAACCACAATCCACAAATACCCGAAATTCAATTAATTCATCCTGAGCAGCAGTAGTGGCAGATAGGAATACTCCCTTAGAATTTAAACAGGCAATACGTGCATGACTGACCATTTTTTTTTCTTTCTTCATACGAAGCACACAGTTCTTAATAAAATGACCAGAATTTCCGCAATAGAAGCACAAGCCTTCAGAAAGCCTGCGGTCTTTTTCCTGAGAGCGGGGTGCCATCGCCCCAATCTCCATCGGCGCTCCATTGTCAGCATAGACCCTCTCAGGACTCGGAGCTGACATAGCAGAGGATTTGCTCTCATTAACCCTTGCACGCAGTCTCCTGTCCACCCGTATAGCTATTGCCTCCTGCAAGTTTCCAGGTGTGGGATAAGCAATCAGTAAATCCTTAACCCTTTCACCTAGCCCTGCAAGAAACAAGCTTTTCAAAGCTGAATCGTTCCACCCCACCTGGGCAGACCACCGACGGAAGTGAGAACAATATTTTTCCACATTACCTGATCCCTGCCTCAAACGTCTCAATTCAGACTCAGCAGATGAGACACGATCAGGATCATCGTACAACAAACCCAAAGCAGAAAAAAAACTATCCACTGATCTAAAGCACGGATCACTAGGTTGGAGAGAGAAGGCCCATCCCTGAGGATCTTTGCGCAAAAGTGACATTATGAACCCTATGCGCTGTGATTCATCACCAGAGGATCCGGGTCTCAAACGAAAATACAATAAACAAGCATTTTTAAAAGAAAAAAAATCTTGTTGTTCGCCAAAAAATAAATCAGGCAGACGTACCTTTGGTTCCACAAAATGTGCTCCAGAACAGCTACTCACGTGTCGCTGGAGCTCGGCCACCTCCAGAGAGAGTCCCTGCAAGCGTTGAGCCAAATCTTGAACCGAGACCATGATGGAAAACTGGAGGTCTTTCCTTAGAGAAAATTATTATTATTTTTTTCTTTTAGGGCTGGACTTACTGTTATGATCTGCTACAGGGACCAAGGAAAGACAGGAGATCTGTCCCCACAACAGAACCAAACCAGATCCCCACGATGCAACGGGGAACCCGATCCTGCGACCAGACCCGCCAAAGCCCCCGGCCAGTCCGCACGAAGACCCACAGATGTGAGGGAGGGATCCCTACAAGAACCAGGGACCGGGACAAGTAGGACACTTCCCAGCAGAAACAGTAGCAGTCAAAGACAAACACACAACAAAAAGCATAGAGGTCAGAAGACCCAGCAAAACTAACAGAGAACGGCAACAGAGTACCAAGCTAGCTCAAGAGTAGTAAATACAATGAAGTCCAGCAAGGCCAGGAGGGCGGAGCCAGATTAAATAGGCAAAAATGGTCATGTGACCAGCAAACTAAAAAAAACCTAACAGGAGAGTTCTAACACTAATAATGAATGTGTCTGTGTGTATATAAATATATATATATATATATATATATATTTATAAAAATAAGCAGCACTCCAATTAATTGTGAAAAAGTGAAGGACTCTATTAGCCCATGTGACAACGTTTCGGATCCATAACAGAACATTTCTCTGCTATAATGGAACTGAAATGTTCCCACATGGGCTAATAAAGAGTCCTCCACTTTTTCACAATTAATCGGAGTGCTGCTTATTTTCTTTTTATAAATCCCTTTGATTTATGGGTACGTGTCCTAAAAGCTTTTCACCTGCTGCTTAAAGGAGTTGTCCACTACTTTTTCATTGATGCCCTATAGGATAGGGCATCAATGTTTGATCGGAAGTGTTTACCTGCAGTGCTTGGCCGTCAAGTTGTAGTCGCCAGTGCGGGATACTGCACATCCGCCTCCTATTCAAGTCAATGGCAGGTGGATGTGCAGTATTGTCGCTTAAACCAAACCTGTCAGCAAGATTTAGCCCTATAAACTAAAGGCATGGCCATAATGGCACTGTGATTAATCTGATACCTGATGTGAAGGGATCCGCTCAGTGGTTGTTTAATACTCACCTTATGAAGTTTTCAGAAAATGACATCTTGTGTGATTCAGTATGCTTCGGGGTGGGACGTGGGGGCAGGGTCCTCTTCTTGTTCTCGCCCCCCACTAGCTTCCTCTGTTTCTTTTTCAGGGCATTGATTATTCAGTGACCTGCCTCCTTTTTAAAATTCAGCACAGGACTTCAATAAAATGGCGCCGGAGCCGGCACATGCGCAGATCGAGATCTCGGTTTAGTTCAGAGCCGAGATCTCAATCTGCACATGTGTAAGGGGGAAGACCGGGGTGTAAGTACTTTCAAAACAAGGGATCCGGAACTGCCGGGGCTGTGCCTCTTGCTGCAGGGGGAAGAGAGACTGCGAGACAGGAGTCAGGTGACCGGAAAGCTGGGGGTGTGTCCAGAGAGGGAGCTGAGGAGTCAGGTGACCGGGGAGCTGAGCTCCTGTCTAGGAAGAGGGTGGAAAAGAAGTTTTTGCGCGGGAAAAGCGACAGTGGACAGTGGAAGTCAAGCCCGACTAGAGGAAGAAGAGACGCAGGATCCCTGGAGCCGAGCAAGTGAGGTGCAGTGTTATGGACTAGGGGCTCAGCGGGTCAAACCGGAGACCGCCCGCTGCCGCCAGAAGACGGAGCATTGTTTAGGCGGGGAAGCCGGAAGAAAGCAACACCGGCACCAGCCGGCAACTGCCTTGTGGAGGATAAGAGTCAGCTAAGTGAAAAAACTGCCGATTACAACCGTGTCGACTCTGCTACATCTAGCCCAACTGTGGATTGTCAGTTATAGCATATTACCTGCTACTTCCTTGTTATCCCCATATTTCCCCTGTTACTCCCTGCGTGGAGATTGACCCTGTTACAGTAAATCCCCCATGTTTATTAACCCTGTACTGGCTGCTCTGTGTTTCTGTGTCACTGCATCTAAAGTGCCTGTGTTTCACATGCGCCGCCTCCGGCGCTATTTAGACGCTGCCCCATGTCCCACCTTGAAGCACACAAGACGTCATTTTCTGAAAACTTCATATGGTGAGTATTAAACAACCACTGATCAGATCCCTTCACATCAGGCATCAGATTAATCAGGATCACAGCACCATTATAGCCATGCCTTTAATTTATAGTGCTAAATCCTGCTGACAGGTTCGCTTTAAGAGAGTGGTGATGGGCACGACAACGTAAAAGCGAAATTTACTTATCGGGGCTGATGGGTGTTATAGTATGTGGGCTGGTGGGGTTTGTGTGGCAGGGCAGCTTTTTTTTTGTCCTAGTCCGGCTGTGGTCATGGGTGAAGGGAAAAATTGCAGTTTTGTTTTAAAACTTCACAGATCAGAATCCCAGAACTTCTGTGGCTTATTTATATGGTTTTGAGAATTTTAGGACTGACTTTTTTTGTGCTTTTAGGTCAGTAGGGGTGTAGGTCTTAGAGTTCGCTACATGAAGATCCTCAGCATTTAGTATGTGCCTTACGGTGCAAACTGAAACATCCATAGTCAAATGCTGCTATACTAAGTACTAAAGGATCTTGTCATGAAGGGGTTGAATAAATCTGAAGATTGCTTTAGTCATTAAAAGTGGAATTTTGCGTGAATTTGGAGAAATCGCTTGTTATATTAGTTGGGTTGAGCTATATACGGTATATTGATTTTGCTTTATTGTTGAATAATTATGATTGCAAATGTAATATTACTTATGTGTTTAAAAAAAACAAACACCCAAGCTTCTTTTAGAATTAATCAATAAATCTACCATCATCCTGTGACTAAAAACTCCATAAGCTCACTGCTTTTAAAGTAGAAACCCCTTTTAGGATGATAGAGAAACTTTGTTTCCTTTGACAAGGTTAGACATATGTCTGTAGCGGGGAATTTATAAAACAATTTCAGACATTTCTTGAGAATAGAATAGTCACACATTTTGGCGCACAGCATATTTGTACTAAAATTTGTATTCTTCTCATCGCGTACCAAGTGGTGAGAAAATTGGGTAGAGCTAGGATGAGACAACTGTGGGTCCCACACATCTACTATAATTTATGCTAGATTTTGAGATATATTATAAAAGACATCTAAGACCTGCTCTAGCAGGTGCAGATTGAAATTTTTGACACACACACAACCAAACATCTGTGCCAGATTTATTAAGAGGAGTGTGCCTCTCAATAACTTTAGTTGCATTTTACTCTAGGATACTTAGCCTTAAAACTGGTGTATAAATGACAGTTTTAGTAAATTACCCCCTATAATTTAATATTCCAAATCATGAAATCCAGACTAAGTACAGAACTGGTAAGTGAGGAAAACAATTAGGCTAGGGCTACACTGGGACCTCATGAATACCTTGATGGCAACTAAACCTAATGATAATGAATGTGGTCCTGCAGAAATTCAGCAGACGGATAGTTATGCTAACTGTTAGGTCAATATGACAGTAACTTGGGTGTCATAGCCCAGTCATATTTACTCTAATAAGGTGCAATGTAGAAGCACGACATTGTGATCTTATGTCTTGCAATTACAAGTCATCATTTAGTATAAACCATATACTTGTAGATTACCTGAAATACTGGCTCTTTGATGTTATTTCTAAACAGGCTTACTTACTAGATTGTAGGCTGCAGCCAGTTGGTAGCTAGTCTCAGATGGCATAGTGGATTGGTGCTACATTTATTTTATGAATAGGTAACTCCATAGATAACTCAGTAATTTTCTAATTTTTTTAAAGGTGACACTCAGAAGCTGGAGACAGTGTGGCTGTCAGGCATTTGCCAAAATGAGAAGAATGAGGCGGTGAGCAGTAAACTGGACATTGACAACATGGCGGGAGTCTTCTATATGCTTCTGGTGGCTATGGGGTTGAGTCTTCTAGTCTTCTCTTGGGAACACATTGTGTACTGGAGGATGAGGCACTGTGTACCCAGCTCTTGTGTGGAACAAAGTCTGCTGGGGATCAGTCGGGTAAGAAGAATGTGGAATTAGAAAACAAGACATTGACTTCTGGCGCTGCTCGAATGGAAGAGAATCACATCCGATGGTGTTGTAAACCTCTTGATAATATCTTTATTAACAAGTGCACAATTCAGCACCATTTGGAGCAGAAACTTATTTGGTTGACGAAGGAGCATCTGCTCCAATACACATTTTTTTCTGCTCTTGAAAGTAAAGGTATCATGAAAAAGATATGAGACACCATCAGATTTGTTCCTACTCTATTTGAAGAGCTCTAGAACCAAAGAGACATATTTTGCAGATTTGCAGCCCTGAGTGATCTTAGCCTTTTTGATAACTGTGATGGACTACCCTTTTTAAGAAGAATTGCCTCACTGGCAACAAGGGCACAGAGAATTAACTCAGTGGCTTTGGAAAGGGAGTGGTGGGAAAATGGAACAAGTTCTTCTGTCCTGCTTGGCAAAATCTGTCACTGTGATGGGGCCTTTTTTAATTTCTTGGTTTGCCATATACTGCTAATTTATGTAATGTAAATTAAGTAAAGATTACATCCTTGTAGAGTGAAACAGAAACATTTCACAGTTATGTAAGTCGTACAGCCAAGTTCTCATTTGTAGTAATCTTGGAAGAAAATGAATATTTTCATCTGCCTTTAGAAGTTCTGAGCTTGTACTAAGCCCTTGTTATCTGTGCTTAGTGGAGATGAATATTTGATCTGCATCGATACAGCAAGAGGCACATAACTACTCAGTAGGTCTTTCTGTGCAGCCTGTAGATTTGGGATTTTGTGATACAAAATGTTTTTCCAATTAATAGACATACACTTATTCAAATCTCTCACTTTCTTAAATTTTTAGGGGATTTACAGTTGTTTTCGTGGTGTTCAAAGTCCATCTCGTGGTCCTGCTTGCCCTGACCCAGATGTAACAGGGACTCCAGTACCAGCCAATGTTTTGAGGGTACTGCAAACAGCAAGGGATCTGGTTTCTTCTTCTGGAGTTGGGGGTTCCCTGGAGACTGCATCTCATGCTCTACGTACATGGAGACAGCGGAGCGCAAGTCTTCAAGCTGCTTTTTCTGTGCAGGGATCACAGCAGCCAATTCAAATCATTTCATCTCCTCAGTGTGGTGTGATCACCAAACCGGTAACAACTTTAAGCCATGCACCAAGTGGATCACTTCTTTCTCCTGCATTAAGATCTTCTCATGGAGCATGCTTTCCACCAGTGGATATAGACCTCCCATCAACTACAACACTCAAGTTCCTTTGTCAGGATAATGCCCCAAAGGTTTCTTTCATCTCACAGAATGGAAACATACAAGAAACTAAATTAGGCATCAGCAGCAGCCCTTCTGATATTTCTCACCTTACAATTAGCAAAAGACTGGAGCCAACGCATAGACAACCCACCACTTCCGCTGCAGCTTCACCACACTGCAGATCTTGGTGCCCTTCACCTATTCCAAGGCGAGTATCAAGACGGCCTTACCTGTTGTGTGATTCCCTCCAAAAGGAAGACTTGAGGTTACACCAAAGATGTGGTGGGCCTTACTACTGTTCTCTTCCTCATACTTCCCTTGTGTGCCCTTTCTGCAGCAACAGCAATAGCTATCCTATGAGGCATAGAGGAGGCAAATGGGGTAACCCTGTTTCCAATAAGTCTCCCCAAAATGAAGCATGTTTGCAGGAGACAATCTCCACACATGCCATACCATCAACATTAACTAACAGAGACCCACACACTGTTTTTAGCATGGCCACTCTAGGAAGGACTGCGTGTTACTCTGACATGGGAAATAATAGGAATCCCTCCTCTTCATCTTTAGGAACATTTCCAGGTGGCAGAGCAAGAACCCACCATCCTACTGAAACATGGAGGAGAATAAGCTGGGAATCAGAAGTGTGACATTTATGGAATACATGTGTGTATTAGAACAATAACCACTATGCCAGATTTAAAGGATCATGTTTGACTGTTGAAGATCAGGTGCAGGACATAAAAACAGAGGTCTGTGAAATTCTCTATACCTAACCAGAAAAAGGCCGTAGTAGTGTTATCAGTGGAGTGGATTAGGTATGAATTCAAACTATCATATTGTCACTTTACATTAAAGGGTATGTCCACATTTGAACACCGTTTTACAGCTCATACATAGGCAGAATCAACAGCATATTTAAACTTTTGTAATATTCTTATTTTGTACTGATTCTCAGTTACAATCTTTTTTATGCCCAGAGCTGCATTAATAGTTATGCTGGTTCATATTAGGAAAGTCAATAAGCTTGTCGTCACATCCCGTAAAACTTAGATGGGCTCCTATAATGCAGTAGAATGGTCAGCTTTTCATCAAACTTTATTGTACAATGTCATTGTCTAATGACAGCACTTCTCAAAATGCAGATTATCAGAACAAGCTTTGTACTGACATTAAAGAGGTTGTCCACTACTTATACTTACACTTACACTTATACTTACTTATGTGTAGTACCCCATTGCGGCCACTACAACTAGACAGCTAAGCTCAGCAAGTAAGCACTTCCGACCGGTCCCCGGCCAGTCAAACATTGATGCCCTATCCTGAGAATAGGACATCAATGTATAATTAGTGGACCACCTCTTTAAGGCTGGAAGAACTGCTGTGAGATTTCAACTCGAAGCAAGTAGAACTATACTGCAGGGTGTAAATCAGGATCAGTACAAAATAAATAATGCAATGTATTTTTAAAGTAATTGACTTAAAGGGGTTGTCCGCTCTTGAACCTTGCAGCTTGCTGAATCTTAATGGTGTGTAAGGTACATATCATTAGGTTTCTGCTTTGCTTGCTGGATCCAGCAGATGACACGTGACCATAAGTATGTGATTTGCAGAGACTGGAGTCTCAGCCTCTTCCCTCACTAGAACATTTCCTCAGGGGTGGGCAACCCTTTTAAAGATGTAGCCCCATCTCAGAGATTCATGGTATATCCATAGGAGATCTAATAGATATAGCCCAGTCTTACAACTCTGAGGATGGAGAAGTGGCTTTCGTATCTTTCTCTGTTCACTTTTATGGGAGTTCCGAAAATAGTTGAGGATGCTTGAGACCAGAATCAGACACATTATGTCCATACCCTCTGACTATGCCATAAATATCTGAGATGGGAATACCCTTTCCATTGGTTCTGTATGTAAACTGGAAAAGTTGTTCAATGGTGTCCACCAGAGACTGAAATCATAATTATCAGCAATATAAGGTTATAACAGTACTCACTTCCCAAAGACCAGAAAAGGTATGCTGTAGATGTACAGTAAATTCATTTGCTTAATCTGCCATCTTAAGCTAAGTGCTCATCATGAGTATTTGGTAAATTTTGGATTTTGCAAATTTTCTGGGGCATTTCTGCACCAGTTATCTAACTTAGGTTACGTGCATTGCATTTTTATTACATTTCTTTTACATGCGTTTTTATCTTTGTTTTTTTTTAGCTGCGGTTTTTGTCTTTTTTTTTTTGTATGTCATGTTTTAAGGAAAACTGGTTTGTTTGGATACTTCATGTAACTTAGTTTTGATAACACTTTATTGCTAATGTGATGTGCAGGTTACATGCGTTTTTAGTGCGTTTCGCCTGCATATGCGCTTTTTATTTATGGATTTTTCTCATCTTGTTCAAGTCTATGGGGAACATTCACAAATAAAACACATATTTTCCACAAGAGAAATTGACATGTTGCAAATTTCAAACACGCATTGCAGGTCAGTTTGCACAGCGTTAAAAAAACGCAAAGTGGGCATGAAATTTTTATAAATTCCAAATTGCCTCTTCAGAGAGGAAGAGGACCAGAACTCTAGTGCCACCTACAGGAAGGAGCAATCCTAAAAGTCAATAGTGACCCTTTAACGAGCCTTATCACATGACTTAGGATATAAGCCAGAAACTCAATTTGCAGACACTGTGTTTCGGGGTACTGCCCCTCGTCAGTGCAAAGTGTGAGTTCTGGTTTGGCTGGGTGAGAGGCATCAGGATTGCTACTTCCTGTAGGTGGCACTAGAGTTCTGGTCTTCTTCCTCTCTGAAGAGACAATCTGCATATTTCCCAGAGGAGCTTTGCGGCTTTAAAAGTCTCCTCACCGTGACATGCTTAACATGTTGCTCTCCACAAGGAGAAATCTTACCCCTTATAAATTCCATACACTTTACTGGAATTGTAAAGCTGTGTGCACACGTTGCGTTTTTGCGGCGATTTTGCTGCATTTTTGCCGCTTGGATTTGTCACAAAACCTGAAGGGGATCCTGATGCTAGCAAATTGAATGAGAATCCTGAAGTGTCATGCACACGTTACTTATTTGTGACTTAAATTTGCAACATGTTAATTCTTTCGCCGTTTTTACAGCATTTTTTCACCCATTAACTTCATTAAAGTCTGTTCTATAAAAGCGCAGGCCTAAAAATGATGCAGATTTGCTGCATTTTTGCTTGTGTTATTTGCATGCATTTTTAGACAGCAGTGAATGCTATAGAGATAGATAATAGATAGATATAGACTATAGATAGACAGATACAGTGGTGGCCAAAAGTATTGGCACCCCTGCAATTCTGTCAGATAATACTCAGTTTCTTCCTGAAAATGATTACGATCACAAATTCTTTGGTATTATTCTCTTCATTTAATTTGCTTGCAAGGAAAAAACACAAAAGAGAATGAAGCAAAAATCAAATCATTGATTATTTCACACAAAACTCCAAAAATGGGCCGGACAAAAGTATTGGCACCCTCAGCCTAATACTTGGTCGCACAACCTTTAGCCAAAATAACTGCGAACAACCGCTTCCGGTAACCATCAATGAGTTTCTTACATTGCTCTGCTGGAATTGTAGACCATTATTCTCTGGCAAACTGCTCCAGGCCCCTGATATTTGAAGGGTGCCTTCTCCAAACTGCCATTTTGAGATCTCTCCACAGGTGTTCTATGGGATTCAGGTCTGGACTCATTGCTGGCCACCTTAGAAGTCTCCAGTGCTTTCTCTCAAACCATTTCATAGTGCTTTTGGAAGTGTGTTTGGGGTCATTGTCCTGCTGGAAGACCCATGACCTCTGAGGGAGACCCAGCTTTCTCACTCTGGGCCCTACATTATGCTGCAAAATTTGTTGGTAGTCTTCAGACTTCATAATGCCATGCACACGGTCAAGCAGTCCAGTGCCAGAGGCAGCAAAGCAACCCCAAAACATCAGGGAACCTCCGCCATGTTTGACTGTAGGGACCGTGTTCTTTTCTTTTTTTTCCCTGTACACTCTATGTTGATGCTTTTTCCCAAAAAGCTCTACTTTTGTCTCATCTGACCAGAGAACATTCTTCCAAAACGTTTTAGGCTTTCTCAGGTAAGTTTTGGCAAACTCCAGCCTGGCTTTTTTATGTCTCGGGGTAAGAAGTGGGGTCTTCTTGGGTATCCTACCATACAGTCCCTTTTCATTCAAACGCTGACGGATAGTACGGGTTGACACTGTTGTACCCTCGGACTGCAGGGCAGCTTGAATTTGTTTGGATGTTAGTCGAGGTTCTTTATCCACCATCCGCACAATCTTGCGTTGAAATCTCTTGTCAATTTTTCTTTTCCGTCCACATCTAGAGAGGTTAGCCACAGTGCCATGGGCTTTAAACTTCTTGATGACACTGCGCACGGAAGACACAGGAACATTCAGGTCTTTGGAGATGGACTCGTAGCCTTGAGATTGCTCATGCTTCCTCACAATTTGGTTTCTCAAGTCCTCAGACAGTTCTTTGGTCTTCTTTATTTTCTCCATGCTCAATGTGGTACACACAAGGACACAGGACAGAGGTTGAGTCAACTTTAATCCATGTTAACTGGCTGCAAGTGTGATTTAGTTATTGCCAACACCTGTTAGGTGCCACAGGTAAGTTACAGGTGCTGTTAATTACACGAATTAGAGAAGCATCACATGATTTTTCAAACAGTGCCAATACTTTTGTCCACCCCCTTCTTTAGGTTTGGTGTGGAATTATTTCCAATTTGGCTTTAGGACAATTCTTTTTGTGTTTTTTCATTGAAGACAAATTAAATGAAGATAATAATACCAAAGAATTTGTGATTGCAATCATTTTCAGGAAGAAACTGAGTATTATCTGACAGAATTGCAGGGGTGCCAATACTTTTGGCCACCACTGTATAGATAGACAGAGAGACATATAGCCATACAGACATGTCAGACAAACCCTCTGACATATAATATATTTTCAACCTGTGGAGCTTATTGGACAGTTTTTTATGATTATATGAATGAATGAAAAAAATGGCGTGGGGTCTCCACAGTTTTTTGGAACCAGCAAAGGTAAAGCAGATCTCGGGGTAATGGGAATTGGGGTTGATGTCAGCTGTGAATTGTCCAAAAATACAGTTGACATTGCCTGGTGTTAGTAATGGAGAGGTGTCTGGCAGACACCCCCATTACTAACCTAGTAAGAAAAAAGAAAAACACACACATAAAAATACTTTATTCAATCAAACAGCCCCTAAAACTATCCTTCGCTGACCAATTTATTAAAGAAAAAGTTCCCACGCAGGTCCACCGTAGTCTGCCAAATCCAACAAAGTTCACAAATGGAAACCTGAAAAACAAAAACAGAGAGAAACACAAGACACTGTCCCTCTTTCACCAATTTATTAGAAAGAAACGTTCCCACACAGGTCTGCCGCAGTCCACCGAATCTGACACAGTCCAGAGTGCAAAGTGACTAGGAACATCTGAAGAGCAGTGACCTTACTAACGTCACTAATCTCCAGAGGCGCCAGGTTATGCCTCCCCTCTGAAGAACGGTGACATCAGTAATGTCGGATTCAGTGGACTATGGCGGACCTGCGTGGGAACTTTTCTTTTAATAAATTGGTGAACGAGGGATAGTGTCGGGTAGTGTTTATTTGAAGAAAGTATTTGTGTGTGTGTTTTTTCTTTTTTCTTACTGGGTTAGTAATGGGGGCCTCTCCATTATTAACACCAGGGCTGGGAGGCAGATGTGTCAATTGTGTTTTTGGACACTACACAGCTTGGACTGGACATTCCAAGCCCTAATACCACAATTGCTAATGCACCAGAGCAATCGGGAAGAGCCAAGGCAAAGCGCCAGAATTGGCACATCTATTGTGATGCGCCACTTCTTGGGCGGCTACGGGCTGGTATTTTTAGGCTGGAAAGGGCACAATAACCATGGACATTCCCAGCCTGATAATATCAGCTCTCAGCTTTACCTTTGCTGGTTACAAAAAATGGGGGTCGCCACGTCGTTTTTTTTTATTTATTTAATCATAAAAAGCTGTCCAATAAGCTCCACAGGGTGCAATTTTATAATATGTCAGGGGGTTGTGCAATTATATGTTTATATGTCTGTCGGCCTGTCTATATGTCTGTCTGTCTATGTCTATCTATATTATCTATCTCTATAGCATTCATTGCTGTCCAAAAATGCATGCAAAAACGCATCGTAAACGCTGCAAAGACTAGCGTTTTTGGTGCTGCGTTTTCCTGACAATAGATGCCAAGAAATGCAGAAATGGGGCAGAACTTTCTGCATCCAAATACTCAATATGTGCACATAGCTTAAGATGCTATATTTTTTGCACAATGAAAAATATGCTGTATCAAAAACTCACCAAATACTCATTTAATCTTAATCTATAAAGCAATAAATATTATTGTGATTTAGCCAGGAATTTCTGTCTCTTTATCTTGGAGTTTTCTAAAATTGCCATTGTAATAAATGGTTGTATTAAATGGCTACAGGTAGAGATGAGCGGATGGCAACCGCATTTCACGATCCAGGTCAGTGCTCTGGCCATGAACAGGAGCTGCGTAAATTTACGTACCCTTAGGGATCCCAGGCATGGCTCATATTTAGCCAGACTGGCCAGTAGTCACCTGCGCACTGCACGTATAACGTCACGACAGGCCGGCAAATCAAACTCTGCTCAAAGTCCGAATCCGGAAGCTCAGTGAATTCACGCAACTCCTGTCCACAGCCAGAGAGTGCTGACCTGGACCATGGATCATGGTTGCACAAAGCAATCCACTCATCTCTAGTTACAGGATTATAGCGCAGAAAGAAAAATACATTCTTGTAAATTAGTATCAAGTCAAGTGTAAATCTTGGAGGAATTTAACTTATTTTTATCAAGATATTTACGTTTTTTATTGCCAAGAAACAACCCTAGATGTAATGTTGTGGAAGATGGTACAATAAAAGGCTATGCAACCATTTGGGTTATTACTCCAATGTATCTAAAATAAACTTTAAAGAGTCTTTCCCATGAACAAAGTACATTAATAGATCTTGTAATAATAATACGTTTCACAAGAGAATGTGTTAAAAAAAAAATTCCTCTGCTGAGAAATATTATACAAGTGCCCCTGCTGTGTACTATGTAATGGATGTGCCATGGTCTGATCATACAACAGCTCATGGGCAAAGGAGGAAGCAAAAGAGTATACAGACAGGACAGCACGGGATCACAGCTGATTCTTTCTATGAGGTAAAATATTTAAACAGGTATGGTAATGCTATAACTCACAGAAAGAATCAGTTGTGATCCCTTGCAGTCCTGTCGGTATATTCTTTTGCTTCCTCCCCTGGCCAGGAGCTGTGGTATGATCAGACCATGTTCCTGCACAGTCAGACACCGCCATTACACAGTACATAGCAGGGGCACATCTTTACGATTATCTCAGCACATGAACTATTTTTTTAACACCTCCAGTTGTGGAACTTATTATTATTCCACGATCTATTAATTAAAATGTACTTTGTTTGTGGGAAAAACCCCTTTAAGCAACTATGTAAATAGCCTTAACTAAAAATATCCTATCGCTTAGTGTTTACAGCTCCTATGCAGATCTTTGTGTCACCATGGTTCCTCCATGAAAACCCTGTGTAGTCCAAGGTATGCCGCCTAGAAGTAGGGAATAGATTTGAGGGTGCAAGTATTGCTGGATCACACTATGGATGCTTTGTTTATAGTCTATGTGATAGTGCAATGCATATTCGCCAACGCTCCCAGAATATCTGAATATCTAGGAGTCTCCCAGAAAAAGGGGATACCTCCTGTGCACCCAGAAGAGTTGGCAAATCTCCCAGGCGTACGCTTAATCCCCCGGAAACTCCCAGAAAGCAGCAATTCCAGAAAGTTTCTTCCACAAAGAGGGTGTGGAAGAGGTATATTGTGGGTAGTCAATAGGCATGGAGAAACAGTGGATTAGCAGGGCATAAAAATGGGGCATGCATCTTCAGAAAAATGTTCACCCGCACTTCTAAGCTGCATACTCTCTTCTCCTGGAGAAGTTGACTAGAAATCTTGAGAAGCTGGAAGCACAAAATGATGGGAGCTTTTTAATCAGCAATGTTTGCAAGGATACTTCATTTTTTTGTTTTAGTTGTATGCAGCAATAATAAATGGTGTATATAGACTTAAAAAGTAAGATATTCTGATTTCTCAGAAGTCTATATTCTTTAGTTGAGGCGTTAAGAGTTGTCCACTACTTTCACATTGATGCCCTATCCGCAAGATAGGGCATCTGTGGCGCCCTGCTGCGCATTGGTGCCACAGATCCCAGAAGGGTGCATGGATGGACTTCTGCACAAGAGGCCCTCACACATTCACACACCTCCACCCTACCACCTCACACCAGCAGAGGGAGCCCGTTAGGGATATATAAAGGGAGGGTGGAGCCAGGCAGCTCAGTTTGTGTTTAGTGTTGAGAGAGGAACACAGCTCAGAGTTGAGCAGAGAGCGTGCTGACGCTCAGAGAGCAGCGAAGAGGCAGCAAGCTGGCTGCTGTGCTTAGGCGAGCCAAGTCCTACAGCACGTGTGAAGGCCTAGTGAGGGCCCCGAGTGTGGCCGAAGGCGAGAGGAGAAGGAAGAAGTAGCAAGGGGGCAGAGGAGCATACTAGGCTCACCCCAAGATATACACCGGACACCGGGTCCGTGCCTACAGGGACTCTTCATACCCAGTAGGAACCACTGGAACCCCTGGAGGATTACAGGTCCCAGGTTCACCAAATGCTGATTGTAGTACCAGGGCTAGGAGTCACGGAGGCCCCAGCGTCAAGGGAGAGTGATCTCCATGAGAAGGCCCTACCACCAGGTCAGCAGGTGCAAAGAGAGACAGTAACCAAGCTAGGCCTAGCTCCAGGCAGGTCAGAAGCTCAGAGAGTAAAGCCACGGATCATAAGTCCCTATACTCGCTCACTGGGGAGAGTCCAAAAGTGCCCTTCGTCCACGCTGCCCTGGAGCTAGCTCTACCTGTGGAGAGCCACACCATCCCTGCTGCCGTAACACCAGCTCAAGAGGACTGCTCCGCAGTGGCGGCACCCCTTAACCGCATTCCACAGGTGGCATCACAAACTTTCCAAATCCCCTATAATTTTCCCCTTTTTACTGACCGCCCTGGGTCACGGACCGGGCCAGCCACCGTGATATTTCCCCCTACCGGCAACCAGAGGCCCGGCTGCCGAGTACCCCACGGCCCAGGGGGGCGCGTCACATCAATGTATGATCGGCCGGGGTCCCGCACGCAGCACCCCCGCCGATCAGCTGTTATCGGCGCTGGCGGTGGCCGCAGGCCGGAAGTGCTTACCTGCGGTGCTTGGCCGTCCATCTGTAGTGGCCGCAGCGGGGTACTACACATCAGCCTCCCATTCAATTGAATGGGAGGCGGATGTGCAGTAACAAGAGGCGGCCACTACAACTTGACGGCCAAGTACTGCAGGTACGGACTTCCGGCCTGCGGCCGTCGCCACCGATAACAGCTGATCGGCGGGAGTGCCGCGTGCGGGACCCTGGCCGATCATACATTGATGCCCTATGTGAAAGTAGTGGACAACTCCATTAAGACATTTTAAGAAAAGACCTGATTCTGCTGACTAAATACAAAATGCATTAGCTGAGGAGGGAGATTGTACCCTTCCAGGCTCACTGAGGTATCTTTTAACTCTTACTACCATGTTCCACAAAAACATACTTTTTATTTTATGCCAAAGAGCAAAAAAAAACAAGCTGTCTAGTCAAGTAGCAATAATCCTAAAGTATAGATGCAGATGAGGCTTGCTCACCTATACATAAATACTTATTTTTATACCTATAGTTAATTTACCACTTTCATATTAACATTATATATCCATGTGTTTCAATATTTGACACTGTAGATCTAAAGTATCACAAGCAATAAAAAGGAGGCAATAATTTCCATTAACACGTAATTCAAGGTTTGTCCAAGGTCATGCAAACCGTGTAGCTGCTATGGGACACAGACCAAGTTAGTTTCATTCACTTTGCTATTGAGTGGCAGAACTCCCCGCCCCTGAGGAGCTGCATTGTAAGCAAGCAAGGGAATTGTGAATTGACCCAAGCATCAAGTAAAGGGTATAGCAGGGAAAACAAAAAATAGTTCATCCCTTCTGTCCTGGATGGCAAAACCAGCACCAAAATGGAATGCCTTTTTTTCTGCATACACCACTAGTTGAGTATCCCTAACAACTTAATAGTCACAATTATGAAAAAGATAGAAATGTATTTTTATACCTAATACTTAATCTATTTTTTTATTTCAAATAGAATTATCAGTGGTGTATTTAAGATTTTGCGTCCTGTGAACTCAAAGTATCACAAAGTATCACAAGCGATACATAAAGCAATATTTTATTACTCAGAACTTCCCGGCTTTCTTAGTAGCTTGTTCAGTATCCCAAATAACTGACTGATTATGCACCCACTATAATTATGCAGATGCTAATTGGCCAATAATCATGATTAATGAAAGCTTCATGATTATTAAATGAGGTGAATATTATGGCCATAAAAAAATTGATGTGCCATTTATATCCCGCCGCAAGTCGAGAGAACAACTATAAATTGTGTTCATAGAGCATCTTTCATTATGCAACTCGCGTCGTTAGGAGGCATAGATACCTCCTGTGTTGCCTTCTCTTATAATGATCTTTTTCTTATATTATGGTGAGGGCAGCTCAGGGAGGGTGGAAGAGCCTTGTTCCATGGGTGTGAGATGCATTTTTCTTGTTTAGAAAACCCATTTTCCAATACACTATGAGGTCATTTTGAGTTGATAGAGAAGAACTACTCTTTTTGGGTTTCCATCGATAACCTGCAGCAGAGAGTGGCTACAGTCTCGGTCTTTCTATGGGACCCGGCACATTCATACTTTAACATGCACATCCTAATGATCTCACTTGGAACCATTCAGTGCACATTTCATTATGTGGTGGCACCGCAGAGAAATTGAACATCTGCTGCCTGAATCCCCTACAGATTACAGCTGATTGCTGTTAAATTGGGGTGGGGGTAACTCAAACATTATTAAAGGGGTTCTCTGCACTTTAATTTTACCTTGTTAGATTATTAGTTGTGATGTACACCATTTCAACAGAAGATTCCTAGTGTAGACAAACCAGGGCAAGGTATATTGATGATTGGGCCACTAAACTACCCATACATGTATGCATGTTAGCATACAGAGCTTTGTGTGTATTACTATTTAGAGGTGATCCAAGCCTAATTTTTAGCGAAAGAAAGTCTGGCTTTGCTCCTGTCATAAGGTATAATGGATGAACGTATAGCTGTGAATGATATGTGCTACAGCCGAAAACTACATATTACTATATCAGGCATCTGTCAAGCAAGAAAACAGTTATCTGACGATGAACCGGATCAGTTACTTCTCATAGAAGCTATTATTTACTGGTCCAGAAACTGTTTCCTTCATTGCTGATAACTTACAAAGATATTTCATTCATGTACTCTATGATAAAGTGAATCCTTAGTCGTATGAAACCTAATGTGTACTATTTTTTGAAGTCTCCAATATACGTGTAAAAAGTCAAGTATGGTAGAAATATGCAATTATGGGCTTTAGTCCTATGCAAAATAATTACATGCACAATCACAGGCAAAAAAGTAAGGACACAAGCCCAACCCATGAGCAACTGCTTGATAGATCTAGACTCCCTTAGTTGTACTGAACAAAACCCACCAACTTACAGCTCTGTAGAGAACTTTATGGATCTACATAAATTTAGTTCAGCAGAACAACAGGTTGATTGAGTTTTGCTTCCAGAGAATAAACCATGGATCAAAAATTTCTTGCTGGGTTATTAACAACAAAGAATGGTCTTATTAATGAAAATAAGGCATTCAATGAAATAAAATTACATTATAGTTGTAGTCAAGTGTCTCTTGCCAGGATCACAATATACGAACAACTGCAGAGATGCTTAAAAGTTTGTGAACCCTTCAGAATTTTCTTTATTTTTGCATAAATTTAACCAAAAGCTACATCAGATTTTCACATAAATCCTACAAGTAGATAAAGAAAACCAAATTCAAAGAAATGAGTCAAAAATATTAGACTGTCATTTTTGTATTTCAGGAAAGTGAATCAATATCACTTCTGAGAGTGTAAAAAGTATGTGAACCCTTAGGATTAGCAGATAATTTGAAGGTTAAAGTAGAGTCTTGCGTTTTTAAGCAATGGGATGACAATCAGCTGTGGAAGCGTGACCTGTTATATTTAAAGAAATGGGATCTATCAGAGTCTGATATTCATAACAGTTTGTGGAAGTGTATCAAGGCACAAACAAAGGAGATTTCTGAGGACCTCATAAAAAGAGGTGTTTATGCTCAGAGTTTGGACTCCACCAATCCACAATCAGACAGATTGTGCACAAATGGAGGAAATTAGTCAACCAGCAAAGGTCACTCAAAGACTAAGGCATATAATGGTCCAAGATGTCATAAAGAAACCCAAGGTAAACTCTAAGCAAATAAAGGCCTTTCTCACATTAGCTAATGTTAATGTTCTTGAGTCCACCATCAAGAGTACACTGGATAACGTTGGTGTGCATGGCAGAATTGCAAAGAGAAAGTTACTTCTCTCCAAAATGAACATTGCTGCTAATTTGCAACTTGCTAAAGATCACCCAGACAAGCCCTAAGGCTGTTGGAACAGTATTTTTGTGACAAATGAGACGAAAATAGAGCTTTTTGATTTAAATGACAAGCATTCAGTTTAGAGAAAGAAAAACTGTATACACAGGATAAAAACATGATATCATCTCAGAAACCCAGTGGTGGTATTATCATGCTTTGAGCCTGTTTTGCTGCATCTGGACCAGGCTACCTTTCTTTCATTGATGGGGCAATGAACTCTATTTTAACAGCAAATTCTGAAGGAAAACGTCAGGGCATCTGCCCATGAACTGAATCTCAAGAGAGTGTGGGTTATGCACAAAGCACATAAGTCATCCAAAAAAGGATGGTTAAAGAATGAAACTTTTACAGCATATACTGAAAGCAAAGGTTGACATACATGTGATATTGGATAATTTTCCTCATTTAAAAAAAATTGACAAAATCTAATATTATTGAGTCATTTGTTAAATTTGGCATTCCTTATCTGCCTTTAGGACTTGAAATCAAGTGGAAATCTGATGTAATTTTAGGTCAAATTTATGCAAAAATATGGAAAATTTTGAAGGATTCACAAACCACCATGTACCACTGAAGCTAACCACCAAATTTTATATCTACCTATAGTAAAACTGCAACTAAAAGTTGTATTCATCATTCCAACTTTGATTAACATTAGTTATTTAATCAACAAATGTCAAATGTAGCAAATGTGTAATACAACATTATTCGGTTCTCCATAGTACTTGTTGGATTGATGCTGACCCAATGCTGGGCCCCCCCACTAATTGCCATAATGGGGAACTTAGGTAAATTATTCTCTCCTGGTTCTCCCCTGGCTGCAAGTGCATCCTCCACTATAATCTGGACCTTTCAGTGACATAGACATTACAATATAAAGACATTAAAAGAATTAACAGCAGTGACTAACCTGCTTGTTGATGGTTTCCAGATTGCAGCATATTTCTTGCTACGCCTACGATGTATCATTATACGACAAAGATTCTGGATTGAACACTTTCTGGCTACATAGCTAAAGTCATATAAAGGTAGTTCTCCTGGATATACACTATACTTTTTATTTTGCCTGTGACGTAAAAAGTTCTATGCAAATCATCATATATAATACCTTACTAAAAGCACATAAAGTGAAGAGCCACAATTGCAGTTTCCTGGGCAGGCAATTTGAGACAATTGAATTTTGAGATGTTAAGGTTGTAGGAGATTGAAAAATATGGCTGCTTCTTTTCAGAAGCAGTGCCCCATTTGTCCGTGGGCTTTCTAGTACTTTGGCATTGTCCTTGGAAGGAATCAGACAGGTTTTTTTTTAATCTCTTACAACCGTTCTAACTCTGGCTTGTACACGGTAAATGGATCTTCTTGAGTTTCATATATTCTCTGTTGCATTGCACAAGAAGACAAATAACAGTTGAAGTATTATACTCATACAACTATCTGATATGGATCTAAGCACTTTCTGCTGTACCATTCATATGCACATTAAATTCCATAGTGTGAGATGTTATTAATCCACAAATGATGCACAACTACTCTGAAAAATGTGATCATTCATTTTATGCATTGCCAATATTGTAAAAGACCATTTTGGCCGTCCATATCTTTGCCCTTAGTGTGATATACCCATTGTTATTGGTCCTATATTATATAGTATTGTCTGTATAAGGGCTTCCAGGATTCAACTATATAGAAATGGCTTAAGCTTTTCCATTACATGAACATTTGTCAGAAAGTGGCAGCTTTTACCTTGTTGCGTAAGACTCCAATATAATTAATTATACATGAAATCTATGATACAGAATCCTTGTACTGTAGAGATCAGCCTCTATTCTAAAGGAAAGGACTGATGACCTTGAGCCATGTTCGCAGATTGTGGGATCCCATTTCTGGTCTTAAATGTACTTGAATAAAGTGATCATAACCCCTCTCTTCATTGACTGTTACTTTTATCACCGATAACTGTGGTTCTTATCATTCTGACTCAGCTTCTGAAAAGTTTTCAATGATTCATATAAAGTAATTAAAATGATCTGGATAAGGCAGTACATTTGTTTTACAGCACTACATTGCACTGTACTTTTGATTTACGGCAAGGAAATTCTGACCGGTCTCCATCTACACAGCCTCATACACAGCTAGCTGCAATGTGTGTTCTAACATGTATCTATAGCCAACATTAAAGGAAATGTTAAATTGTTAAAATTGCAGAGAGCAAGCACTGCTCCAAAGCTGGCCGCATTTCTAGATCTTTAGTGCCACTGTCCTCGTCTAATGTTGCAGAGGCAAAGCTCAGTTCAGACCATTGGTGCAACAATGCTGCTGGCCTGGATTGTCAATCTTCAATGGAAAACAGGAAAGAGGAGGCAGAGGAGCGGTGTGCTCCTGAAGACACAAGGTTTGAATTCCCCTGAACTTTTTCAGTAATTTGTGCTTTTCTGTGCAATCGGGCCACTTTTGTTCCTTATGTGACTCAATGAGCCCTGGTCATCTATTATCCTGTACTGTTTGCGAGTTGTCCCTGTTTGGACCTAGCTTTGGTAGGTACTAACCACTGCATACAGGAAACACTCCATAAGACCTTCTTTATAGAAATGATCTGACCATCTCAATATGGCCCTTTTCAAAGTCACTTAGACATTTAGGCTATTTCCAACACATTAACTTCAAGAATTGGCTATTCACTTGCTGCCTGTATTATTTGACATGTGCTTTTTTAATATGATAATAAATGTTATGACTTTGTGTATTAAGCTTCTTTGTGGTCCAATCTATAGTAACGCTACAGAAAGTACGTATGTGTCATTGTAAAATTACTTTTAATCAAACTACAATGTTGCAAAGGACATTCGGGGAAAAAAATCATATAATGTTCACAAAACTAAGGTAAAAAATTAAGGAAGACAAAGACAAGTTTGGTAGAAATTGGCCATCTGACACCACAAATGTTGGCACCCCATCACACCCTTCCCCCCTCCTCAGCAATCATTAGCTCACATTTATAAATCAGGTGAGTGGTAGATTTGCACCTAGGAGTATAGGGCGCTGTCAGTAACATCCAGCTGAGAGCCTCCAGCACTCTGACTATCCAATAGTGTGTGAAAAGAATCCATCTGTTTCCTGCCCCATAATGTAGAGAACAGCGCAGGCTGGGAGCCGGATCCTACTGTCAGCGCACTGAGCCCCCATTCCTATGCATCACTTTTTTTTTATTTTAAATAGTAGCATCTGTGACCCTGCAGCAATTTGTGAGTAGGGGAAGAGGTGCATTGGAGGTGAATGACATATCATTTGTTCTATGTAACATTATTATACTACACAGACACTACTTCTGCTCTGTGGGCACTAATGGATTTCCACTATGTAGGCATCATTGTAAGTGGTCTGAGCTATGCAGATATACTTACTGTGTGGCCACAATGGTACTTCTGTAACACAGGTGCCAGGATGCAGCGCACAGAGACACAAGGCGGAAACAGTCAGGGGATGATATAACGACTTTTTATGTATAACAATTATTCAGAAAGGGGGTTAGTAACAGGGGTAATGATCAGTAACTTGAAATAACAATAAGAAGTGTTTTTCAGTAAATAACAGTCAAGTTCTTTGCAAAAACGAAGTGATGCACCCAATCGTGGGAGACACCACATGAGTTCTCTTTCTATGGCCCTAGCGGGCGTCACTGGTTCTTCCCGCTAGGCCTCCAGTCTCTTCCTGATAAAGTCTATCAGATCCCGTTTAGGTTCCTCCACACCAACCGGCCCCCACCCAACCTGAACTGTCCCCGGTACCGTAGGTGGAAGTTGGAAGTGACGGCCCTATTCACCAGCGCGGAACCTCCGCTACTGCTGGCGCGCCTTTCCTGACGCAGTCCTCTCTCAGCTCTTCTCGGCTTGACAGTTGATGGTAGTCTCTCAGGCTTGGGGTAAGGGGATCCAGACCTAGGCTCTTGACAGGCGACATCGGGTTCCGGGAACTTGCTCAGTGTGGGGCGCAGGTCCTGACTCTGATCAACATGGGCAGAACTTGGGGCACATCGGTAAGGAGTCCGGAGCTTATCAGGCGGTGTCCGACTCTTGTGCGACGCAGGCCTACGGCAGAGGCCTGTAGCGCTGGGCTCTGCGGTACCTCTGGAGCACATCTGCTCCACTCTGCAGCCTGGTGCCAAATCTCTCTGTGTCTTGACTTTTATATCCAGGAAATCCTTCCTGGAGGTCACCTGATCAGGTCCCGCATCTGAATTTGCTCCAGCTTCAACTCTTCTAGCACAACTTGGCTCCACTTGATTTCGCCTGGCCTGCAGATTGCAATCTCTCCTCATCTCTGGCACATCCTGCAAGAGTTCTCCTGGTGGTTCATTGCCTTCTACTATACTTCTACAATATTATATTGGTTCTGCTACCAGTAACTGTGTTGACAGTGTTGCTGTTTGGCTCATTGGAATAGCTTTTAATCAGTGTAGAGGACATTACAGAACAAAGCTCACAAAGAGGTGAGTCACTAGAGTTAGTGACCATCCATATGAGGTCACCTCGCCTTGGTGGGATGGATTTTACACTTTCTGATCAAATAACGTTAACTAAGTACCTTACGTATTTTACTTATATAGCAATGGTGGAATTCATATATTCGAAGTGTGTTGACGTACAGTGTATGTGTATGTTTGTATTTTGGCCACATAGCATATTTGTGCACCTATAGGTTAATTTAATAATAAAGGTGTACAGTCCATTATTTTTGTAGTTTGCATTACGAGTCCCCCTCCCCTCATGGGCTGTGCTTCATTATCCATCCATCTTACCAAAAAAGGTTTCACTATAAGCTAAACTTGGTTTCTATCTCTTCCCTATTTTAGTTGAGGCCTGGCTGGGCACATGGAGAGGTGAGTCATTAGAGCTAGGGTGTTAGGGACCATCCATGTGCGGTATACCTTACTGTACTGTGGTTGATTGGATTTTACTCTTTTTGATATAAAAAAAAAGACACCTCGTTTTTTTACGTGTGTAGCAATAGTGTAATTCAGGTATTCAATAATAACATTGTGCTAATGCACAACATACTGTATGTAAGTGTAGAGGACATTGGCACAGCCAGACCCTTGTGCCTCAGAAAAGGAGGGACTAAAATACATATGATTTATATATATTGTCAACAGTTCTAGAAATATATAGGACCGGGGCTCCTGTTACTGACTTTGCTCCATCCAAGATGCTTCACACTATACCATCTCATGTATGTGTGCAATATTCCTTGCACCCTATTATTATGTATATGACACCTCTATATAATCACAAATTGTTGTGTTGGCAAATTACCATAAAATAAAGTAGTATAATCCTAAAAAGAGAAAAAAAAAGTCTCTTTGTATGAAATCATCAGCTCTCATTTATCAAAACTGCCTAAAAGAAAAACTATCCTTGTTGCCCATAGCAACCAGTACTCATTTTTAGGCTATGTTCACACACGTTGTGGTTTGCTGCATATTTTGCAGCAGATTTTTGTGCAAATTTTCAGCTGCTTTTTGCAGTACCAGCAAAGTGTATGAAAAACCAGAATTCGCTGTTCACACATGTTGCTTTTTATTTGCTGCATATTTTCTGCCTTGCTTGTGTTTTTGGAAAATAGAGCATGTCACTTCTTTCAGCGTTTTTGCAGCTACATTTTTTTCAGTGTTTTTGATGGCAAAATATGGGTTCTATTTTGTGATTAACCATCTTGTCTTGGTCACTGAGATGGTTGTTTGCATTCGGAGAGTTTAAATAAATTAGTGATGTGTAAAGTGTAAACATTGGCTGAGCTACCTGTGAGATTGAATAATACCTGTGGCCCAGTGAGGTGTGAAATTGAACAATGCCAGAGCAACTGAATGGCAGATCCCACTGTAAAAGCAAATAGTGTCATAATGCACTGCAAGTGTCTAAACCATTCCTGAACAATTCACCTCCCCCCTATGCCAAAAACAGAATGAGATTGCATGAATAGAGACAGAAGGAGAGTGAAAAAATGCTGCAAAAACGCATCAAAAACGCAGGAAAATCTGCATTTTTGTCGCAGCTGTTTTCCTGCCAGAGAAAAGTTGTCAGCAGATTTTCAGTAGATTTAGCTGCATAAAGAAACACAACGTGTGTGAACATAGCCTTAAGTTGCTCTCTTATAAGAACCAAAAGCAGCATTAGTATTGGTTCTTATTGGTAACAAAGACCGTTGTTATTTTAGGAAGTTTTATTAAATTTGCCCCCTCCCCCACCTATGATTTTTCTACATTGTTTCTTAGGTCTTTGAGTAAAGCTATTAATGTGCATAATGGATGCTTTTACTAAATTGTCGTTGCTGCAATTCATCCACTTACACGTGTGACCCTATTGTGTTTAATCTACATTTTAAAAAAATGCATAGTTAGTTAAAATAACGAAGTTAAAGGGGTATTCCCATCTCCAACATCCTATCCCAATATGTAGTAGGTGTAATAATAATAATATTAGCAAATACCTCCAATTAGAAATGTAGGATATTTTTTCTGATTTGCTGTCTCTTTCCTCATGTGCAGGGATTGCAGGACCTTAGGTATCCATGGTTATGTCCACTCATAAAGTCACAGTTAGTTAGCTAGTTGCTATCGGTCATAACCATGGATACCTAAGGTCCTGTATTGCCTGCAAATGAGGTAAGAGAGATAGCGAATCAAAAATACTATACTACATTTCTAATTGGAGATATTTGCTAATATTATTATTATTATTATTATTACACCTACTACATATTGGGATAGGATCTCGGAGACGGGAATATCCCTTTAAGTTTAAGTCTAGAATAGACTTCTATTATCCATAGATGTACCCATAACAACCAGGGTGAAACATATAGACACACCTATGAATGGAGCTGAGCACCTGCACAAAGCAACTAAGGTGCTATAAGTGTTTGGAAGACATGTCTGTCCCTTTCCTTATGGTATTTATGCTGCACTAATGTAAGTTGGTACTGTCATGGACCAGGTACATGACCCATATAAACCTTAATGCAAAATGCTCTTTGTTTTGTAGGACATGGGCTGGTCTACACCCAATGTACCTTATTCTACCAAGGTGGCAGAAGTTTCAGTTGACCATATTTCCTATTGATTATATGAAGTGTGTTACGTATGCAACTGGTGCCGGATCCTGCTGCATGTGTGGTAACATGGGACTGACTCTAAGGCCATGTGCCCACGTAGCGTTTTTGCGCATTTTTACGGCCCCGAAAACGCTTGTAAAACCGTCTGGCATGCAAAGCAATGTGAATTCGGATGTGCTGTGCACATGATGCGCTAATTAGCACGCCGAATTTGCATTGCGTTGCAAAATGCCGAGAATTTGCAGCGTAATTGCGGTGCGTGTGGTACCCAGGATGAAGAGGAGACTACAACTCTTCTTCATCCTGGCTACCACGTGGTGAAAAAAAGAAATAAAAAAGTTAAAAATAAAAAAAAAAACTGTATACTCACCTCTCCGGTCTCCTCCCGGCGGCGTCCTCTCTCCTTGGCGTCCCACGGTGTACTTGCAGGACCTGCGGTGACATCATTTAGTCAGCTGATCGTCGCGTGACCATCAGCTGACTAAATGGCGTCACCGCAGGTCCTGCCAGTACACCGCGGAGCGCCGACGATCACCGCCGGGAGGAGACTGGAGAGGTGAGTATACAGGTTTTTTTTGTTTTTAACTTTTTAATTCTTTTTCTTTTTTTTTTTTACTATAGATGCAGCATTTAAAGCATCTAAGTTGGTCACACAATATAAATCCATGCCGGTTGCATGGATTTATATTGTGTGACCAACTTGTCAAGCACTTTTCCAAGTGATGCTCAAAATCGCTTGGAAAGGGCTTGAGAAAACGCATGTAAAAAAGCTGAAAAAAACGTTTCTCTCTGGCAGAAAAAACGCATGTAAATCTGCATGCGTTTTTTCTGCCAGAGAGAGGCAAAAACGCTCTGCATCAAATCTGCTACGTGGGCCCATAGCCTAAGGCCTGTTGAGGTTATCTGAAGTAGGTTGGTGTGGCATCAAACTGATTGACTGACAGTGAGTGTGTGGGGGAATAGAAAAAGGAATTTTTACCATCAAGAGATGAACTGTACTAGGAACTATTGGCTAAGTGAGGCTGAATAACTGTTAGTGAGGTCAGATTGACCACTGTACCCCCCTTGGATGAGAGGGATAGCGAGATGCCTACAGTATAGAACGATATTGAGGAGCAGCCCAGAGTACAGTACACACCAAAGAAAAAGTAGTTCCCGACAAGGTACTACTGTACTGGAGCCAAGGTCTGGAAACTTGTAGACAGGCAGTGGTAAGTCTTGGGCAGGAGAGTGAGAGTTGGCTTAAGGCTTATCGGAGACAGGAACCCAGGAGAGAACCGTCCTGAAACCAAGTGACTGACAGGGGCGACGACCTGGTGGGACTGTCAGGAGATGCCAGTGGAATGAGAAGGCCTGACTATAGTGAGACCTCCGGAAACAAGCAGGTCTCACTTAGACCTGGAAAGAGAGCTGCAACAGTGTGTGGCAGGTGGTGGCACAAGCACAGGCACACAACAGACTATGGACTGATAAATTGAGGGTGGGGGACGAGGGACAGTGAATGATGAATTGAGGATGGGGAGAGCAAATCGTGAATTGAAGGTGGGGTACAGCAAATGATAATGAATTAAGGGTGGGGTACAGCAAATGATTTTTGAGGGTGAGGGGGAGCAAATGATAATTAGTTGAGGGTGGGGGAGAAGAGCAAATGATGATGAATTGAGGGTGGGGAACAACAAATGATAAATTGAGGGTGGGGGAGTAAATGATGAATTGAGTGTGGGGGAGAGCAAATGATGATGAATTGATGGTGGTGGTGGGACAGAGAGGACATGACATAATGAATTGGGTCAGAGGAAGGCATGTGAATATACTGAATCAGGGGAGTGGGAGGTACAGAGTGGGGGGAGTTGAGCATGCAGGAGTGTGACTGGTATTGAATTGGGGGAAAGAGTACAGGTGCTAATTAATTTATATATTTATTGGGTGGGGAAAGTGGCTATTTATAGTTAATGGGGGCGCAGTGGTGGATTACAATTTATATTTGGAACGATAGGTTGCATAATAACTAATAATTACATATCAATGGTGTGTGAACGTCTGTATTCAGCTGCATAGTGTAGAAGTTGGGAAAAAAATGGGCAATGTGCTCTGGAAGCGGTGTTCTAGATAACTGTGTGTTATTTTATACAGAGATGAGTCCTGGCTGGAAGAAGTGATGACGGTCTGCCCTGGATGAAGAAAAACGAAGATAAAGGACTTCAGCTACGGACGTCACCGGTGAGTCAGTATGTTACCTGTTCACTTACACTACATACTATATACAGAGCTCCTGTGTATAATGTCACTGGTGATCTCTGTATTACCTGTACACTGACACTATATACAGAGCTCATGTGTATAATGTCACGACAATCACTGTTTTACTTGTGCACTAAAACTATATACAGAGCTCCTGTGTATAATGTCACCGAATTACCTGTACACTGACACTGCACACTGTATACTATGTACAGAGCTCCTGTGTATAATGGCGCTTATGGTAATATTAGTATTGTGTTTTTTTATTAATAATCAGTATTGTAGTATTGATGTGGTGGTATTTGTTCCTTGTATATGGTGTTATTTGGTCACTATGTGATGGTGATATGTGGTCTGATCATGGTATGACAGTATTTGTTCCTTGTATGTGGTATTATTCGGTCACTATGTGGTCTGGTCACGGTGTGGCGGTATTTGTCCCTTGTATGTGGTATTTTTCGGTCACTATGTGGTGGTAATATGTGCCCTGGTTATGGTGTGGCGATATTTGTCCCTTGTATTATTGGTCATTTTAAAAAATGTATGTGACACTTTCCCTTAAAGATAAATAAATAAAAATGAACCTAAAAAGAGTATTGGATATTTTAAGAAATTTTTAATAGGTTAGAGTATGGTAAGGCCTGGCCAAAAGGGTTTACCTTGTCATGGTTGCGGCTTAAAAAATATTTTGGCCAAAACAAAAGCTGATGGCTATGTATTTGATATGGTGTTCAATGGGAACTGTTAATTTGTGATTGCTGAGGACATGGTGCAGAAGTGGAGAAGTTTTTCCAATAACGGGCGGTGGGACTGTGGAAGGTTCAAGGGGTGGAGGCGGAGCTGGGGTGGAGGCGAAGCTCGAGTGGAACCAGGGCGGAGTCTTAAGGGGGCCTGAAAATTTTGTTGGCATGGGCCCTGAAATTCCTGGTGGTAGCCCTGCTATCTGAAGATAAAAGGCCCTCAAAAATTATTTCAAGGACTTAGGTCATAAACTTAAGGTAAAGACCGCAAAGTAGTATACTCTGAGTACTACTTGTACAACGTGCCACACCAAAGAGGCAGTGAAACATTTGGAGGGTAAATAAGTGGCTCAGGATTTGGTGTATGGAAGATGGTTATGAGTTCCTGGAGAACTGAGATGACTTTTCAATTCTGCTCTATGATAGGATTGGGCTCCACCTCAATGGAAAGTGTGCAGCTGTACTGGGGAAAGAATGGCTAGAAGGATGGAGTAGTTTTTAAGCCCTTCACGACATGGCCAATTTACATCTTTGGTTTTCATTTTTTACTCCCCTTTTTCCCAGAGCCATAACTTTTTTATTTTTCTATCCACATAGATATATGAGGGTTTGTTTTTAGCTGGACAAGTTGTACATTTGAATGACAGCATTCATTTTACCACAGTATACTGGAAAAAGAGAAAAAAAAACAAAGTGTGGAGAAATTGTAAAAAAAAAACGCAATTCTCACATTGTTTTTTGGAAATTGTTTTTATGGTATACATTTTGCGTAAAGATGACCTCGCAATATGATTCTACTCATCAATACAATTATGACAATACCAAACATGTCTAGATTTTTATTATTTTAGTAATGAAAAAAAAATTAGAAGTTTACGAAAAAAAATGTATTAGGGTTGTGTCGCCATTTTCCGAGACCCTTAATGTTTTTATTTTTCAATCAATGGAGCTGTGTGATGGGGGGGGGGGCAAGACAGTTTTTATTGATACCATTTTGAGATTGACGTGACATCTCGATCGATTATTACAGCATTTTTTGCGGAATTGCAGCGACCAAAAAAAATGTAATTTTTGTCATTCTTGATTATTCTTGTTGTTTACGGTGTTTACTGATCGGGTTAATTATTTTTGGATTTTGATAGATTGAACTTTTCTAAACACAGTGTGCTGTGTTTTCATGCTGTATACTTCAGTTCTATATGTACCGTATTTTCCGGATTGTAAGACGCACTTTCCCCTTCAAAAATTTGGGGGGGAAATGGGGATGCGTCTTATAATCCGAACTGTATAATCCGCATGTGCTTACCGGCGTTGGTGGAGCGGGGTCTTAGGGTCGCTGCTGCAGGGAGATCTCTGCTGCTGGGAGCTTCTGCCTTCCAGCAGCGACAGGAGTTGGAAGATGGCTGGGGGCCCCATGCTTGTAGTAGGTGTTTGGTGGTGCGGGGGCTCCGCCGACATTTTGTAAAAGCCGGAGCCCTGCACCTTCCACACTGTCCTATGCGGCGGTCTCCAGGAAAATGGCTGACGAAGGCGGCGCATTCGCAATTGAGATCTCATGGAAACCCCGCATAGGAAAGTATGGAAGGTACAGGGCTCCAGCTTTTACAAAATGACGGCGTAGCCCCCGCACCACCGAACACCTACTAAAAGCATGGGGCCTGCAGCCATCTTCCGACTCCTGCCGTTTCCGGCAGAAGCGATCTCCCGGCAGCAGCTATCTCCCGACTCCTGCCTACAAACACCCTGTCCTGCCTCGACCCTGCCACCTGGGACCCCGCTCCACCAATGCCTCGGCCCCCCAAGGTAAGCTGATTATAACAGGCACTGGTTTATAAAAAAAAAAATTTTTTTCCTATTCTCCTCCCCAAAATTTGGGGTGCGTCCTATAAACCAGTGCGTCTTATAATCCGCAAAATACGGTATTTACTTTTTATGTACCTGAATAAAATAATGTATTTAACTCCTTTTTCCTCTTCTATGTAGTCTCATACAGTATGTGTATTTTTTATATCTTTATTTTTAAGGGGGAAAAGTGGAGTTCTTAATAGTTTACTTAGGGGCCTTGAAGCTGTGATCGTCTGATCGCTTGTGCTATATACATGTGGCAAAAATCACAGTCTCCTTTATAGCCTGTCCACAGGCAGAGTTTCAAAGGAGCTCCATAATAACAAGCATGGGGTTTCAGCAGACCCCCGGCTGTCATAGCAACCCATCGGCGACCCGCTATCGCGTCACGGGCGCATGGAATGACACACCCCCATGCCGACACATATTAAATGCCACTGTCAGAGTTTGCTAGAGGCACCTCCTGGCTGTAACACACAGCCATGACCTGCTGAATAAGGAGCGGGTTCACATGGTACATGTACGACGAATATCGTGAAGAGGTTAAACTTGGATCAGGGTGCAAAATAATTACTGTACAGGAGGGAAAGATAGTGTAGACAGTGACCTGAGGGGGCAATTACAGTACAAGTCGGAAACACAGTGTAGATAGCGACGTGGACCTAAGTCATGGTGGTTTAATGGGGGGAAGGGATGGAATAGTTCAAGGGAATATCCACTTTCAGTAGGACAATGACAGGCTGAAGAACCCCAAACCTGTCATTACATTACTTCTATGAACAGGGACGGACTGGGACTAAAATTTAGCCCAAGGTATGGGAAAGCACACAAGCCCATGCTGGCTCCGTCCCGTTTTCAAATTGGGGTCTCTATTACTTTAATTACCCTGCCTGCAGGAAATCAAGATTTACTACCACCTATATTTCCAATAACACAGCTATATAAGAATTAATAGTAATAGCATTGCAACATAATAGACAAATAACACCAGCATATACAGTAGTGATAATACCACCATGCTGGTTATTAAAGAAGCACTCCATCTATATTTATTTATTAAATGTGTGTATATAATATGCATGTAGTGTACTGTGAGTTATTTAATATACTACTGCCGCCTTCTCAGGGATTCAGTGGCATTCTGCTCTGCTTCTCAATGACATTACCGCAATTCTGATTAGCCGGCTCACTCTATGAGTGACCCGGAAGTGGCTTTTTTAATGTAAGTTTAAGAAGCGTCAGAACGATGCTCCATTGGCTTACATAGTGAAAGCCACTTCCGGAGAGCCTTCTAGTCAGAATTGCGGTAATATCACTGAGAAGCGGAGCATAACAGTGCTGGATCCCAGAAAAAGTGTCTGTAGGTGAGTATATGAATACACTCACACTACACACCATACACATATATAAAAAATATAGATGAGAGTGCTTCTTGAATTAAAACCTCTGTATTAGGACTGGTATTACCACCATACAGTGACCATATAATGGTAATATCAGTCCTAAACCAGTGTTTTGCAGACTATATATGTGTGTATTGTGCAGGTTCACACCAGTGACGTTAATGCCCCGACTGCCATGACCACTTCTTCCATCCATAAATTGTCCCTGAAAAATGTAACAGAGACTTCTTTGGCTTCCTGCTTTTCCAGGACCCTCCTCACTGCTATAACCAGTGCCCTAGACAGTAATAATGCCTCCTCTGTGCTCTGCACAGTAATAGTACTATTCTTATGCGCCTCGCACAATAACAGGTCCCCCTCTATGCCTCTACACAGTAATAATGTTCCCTCTGTACTTCCTAAGTTAATAATGCTCCTCTGTGCCTCCTTACAGTTATCCAGCATCCTAGAAAAATAATGTCCCCCTGTGCCTGTGTGGCACCCTGCTGTTCACAGGTACCACAGGACCCAAAACTGTGCATGGACGGACTTCTCCACAAGAGGCCCTCATTACATACAAACACCTCCACCCTTCCACCTCATACCACCAGAGGGAGCCTGTTAGGGATATATATATATGGAGGGTGGAGCCAGGCAAGTCAGTCAGTCTCAGTCTGAGAGGAGAGCGTGCTGACGCTGAGAGCAGCGAAGACGCAGCACGTCTGCTGCTGTGTTCTGAGGGCCCCGAGTGTAGCCGAAGGAAAAGTGGAGAGGAGAGAGGAGTTGAGGGGGCAGAGGAACATCATAGGCTCACCCCAAGAGACGAACCGAACACCAGGTCCGCGCCTACAGGGTCCTTTATACCCAGTAGGGATCACCGGCATACCAGGAGGACTACAAGTCCCTGGCCGACCTGAAGCTAAACCCATTACAGGACCAGGAACCACGAAGGCCCCGGCACCCAGGGATAGTGGTTGCCAGCGGAAGGTCCTACTACCAAGCGACAGGTGAAGAGAGCAACACGACACAGAAGCTAGGCCCAGTTGCAGGCAGGCCAGGAGCTTAGAGAGAGGGAAACACAGACCAGGAAGCCTTATACGCGCTCACTGGGGAGAAGTCCTGAAGTGCACCCTTCCTACCGAGTACCCTGCACCGTACCTGACATCCGCACCAGTAAAGGTATTGAAGCAAATCCCCTGTCTCTGTCAGTTACTCCTGCTGCGCCATCCCGACTGCACTAGAAGCCCCAGCATCACCACCCACCATCAAACTCTACACTGCCCTGAGGCCCGCTCCACCTGTGGGCAGCTGTTCCATCCTAGCTGCCCTGTCAAGTGCCTCAGAGGTCTGCAGCAGCGCTGGTACAAATTACCAGAAACCACAGGTGGCGTCACAATCAAACTACAAATCCCATATAAACTATCCCCTTTTTGTTGATTGCCGTGGGCCACGGACCGGGCCAGCCACTGTGACATATTCCCCCCCCCCCCCCCCCGCAACCATAGGTCCGGACACCGAGTACCCCACTGCCCTGGGGGCGCGTCACCTCCTTATAATAATAATTTGCCCAGTGCCTCCTTATAATAATAGTTCCCCTTGACACCTTATAATAATGATTGCAAACCTCCTTATAATACAAACCCCCGGTGCACTATAATAATTATAATAATAATGCCTCCTGTGCTCTCCCTATATTGGTAATGAGATGATGGTTCTCACACAGTCCCCCACACAATAAAATGGTTACCCCCACAGCCCCCCACACAGTATCATGATCCCCACTGCAGGCCCAATACAGTATGATGGTTCCCCCCATATAGTATGATAGTCCCCCCACAGCCCCAATACATTATGATGGTCACCACTGTCCCCAACACAGTATGATGGTCCCCCCACAGCATGATGGACTCCACAGCCATCCACAAAGTATAATGATTCCCCCCATACAGGATGATGGTCCCACCACAGTCCCACACACAGTATGATGATCTCCACAGCCCCTCACCCAGTATGATGGTCCCCCCATATAAGATGATGGTCCCACCACAGTCCCATACATAGTATGATGGTTTTCCCAGGATGATGGTCCCATGACAACCCCCACTCAGTATGATGGTTCCCCCACACAAGATGATAATGTAAGGGTGTGTTCGGGGCAATTCATACCCTTCGTCCCTTTCTTCTAGAATAGGTACGCTCTTGTTGTAATGTGAACAATGGTGCAGAATGTGTATATACAGTACAGACCATCTTGCAGCGGCATGCTATTCCATCCAGTTTGCGTTTAGCTGGACCATAATTTATTTTTCAACAGGATAATGACCCCAAACACACCTCCAGGCTGTGTAAGGGCTATTTGACCAAGAGGGAGAGTGATGGGGTGCTGCGCCAGATGACCTGGCCTCCACAGTCACCAGACCTGAACCCAATCGAGATGGTTTGGGGTGAGCTGGACCGCAGAGTGAAGGCAAAAGGGCCAACAAGTGCTAAGCATCTCTGGGACCTCCTTCAAGATTGTTGGAAGACCATTTCCAGTGACTATCTCTTGAAGCTCATCAAGAGAATGCCAAGAGTGTGCAAAGCAGTCATCAAAGAAAAAGGTGGCTACTTTGAAGAACCTAGACTATAAGACATATTTTCAGTTGTTTCACACTTTTTTGTTAAGTATATAATTCCACATGTGTTAATTCATAGTTTTGATGCCTTCAGTGTGAATGTACAATTTTCATAGTCATGAAAATACAGAAAAATCTTTAAATGAGAACTTTTGGTCTGTACTGTATTTCAATATAAGGTTTTATGACTGTTAATGCTGTAAATGATTCAAGTGTACTTTATTGCCATTGACGTGTTCTAGAATTAGGATAGGGACCACGTAACGTAAGGGTTAACATCAACAGTTATAGGGGCACTCCAAGTTAGGGAGGGGAAGCTAGACTATTTTAGGAGAGGAATTTTCTGGTTGAGCAGGAGAGTGAGGGGAATCAGAGAGAGTAAGGGTGAAGGGCCAGTTCAAGACCAGTTCAGGACCAGTGGGCCAAGGGTAAACCATCAATGTTGTGTTACGCTGTGCTGTACCCAAGATCAATTCTGAATTGAGCCTATTGAGTAAAGCTGAACTGTTAAAAATGAGCCAAGAGTCTGGTGTGAACTGTGTGATAGAGTCCGGACCCAGGACTGTGTGACATATGAGCCTCATGGAACGAAAGCGAGTATTGTCCATTACACAAAAACCACATGACAGACAGGACACTATGTTTTATTTGTGGGGAGCTGCGGTATGGGAAACAGCAGCCCCTCGCCCACGATTGCCACCCTGAGTCCTCTACAATGGTTCCACCAAAGTATGCTGGTTCCCCCACAGCATGATGGTCTCCACAGCCCTGCACAAAGTATGATGATTCTACCAGAGGCCCCTACACAGTATGATGGTCTCCACAGCCCCCCCCCACAGTATTATGGTTACACCAAAATATGATGGGCCTCCCACAGCATGATGGTCTTCACAGCCCTCTACAAAGTGTGATGGTTCCACCACAGTCCCCTACACAATATGATGGTCTCAACACACAGTATTATGGTTCCCCACAGCCGCACATATAGTATGAGGGTCCCACTCAAAGCCCCAACACAGTATAATGGTCCCCTACAGCCCCCATATAGAATGATGAACCCCTTTACAGCCCCCATACAGTATGATGATCCCCTCACAGCCCCAATACTGTACAATGCCTCTCTCCCACAGTGTTAGAGGCAACAAAGCTCACAAAAAACGTTATACTCATCTAATCCAGCCTCCGCATCCACTGCAGCTGCTGCTTCCTGTTCTATTGTGTCATGCAGTGCATGCCAGTGTGATGCAGAGATGTCATTGTGCCGCCAACGTCACCTGCATGGTGCCATCCTCCAGCAGGCCACGGCACAAAAGTATCTTGCCGGAGTAAGTGACGGAGCTGTTAACAGTACAGGTATCCTGAGGATGCCGATATCATTAATAGTCACAATTGATGCGGCCCATGGCTGGACCGGCCCATCTGACATTTGCCAGAATTGCCATGTGACCAGTTCGGCCCTGTCTGTGAAAGCCAGCGTTTAGCTGACATTCATAGGAAATTGTAATTTTAACTATTCATAGCAGTGCTCATGTACTGCTACGTATAGCACAAGCTATCAGATAATCACAGCTTCAAGTCCCCTAAAGGGACGAACAAGTAGAGCAAAAAGTGAGAAAAAATTGATTTTAAAAATATGAAAAAAATAAAATACAGAAGTTGAAATCACCACTCTTTTGCTCTATTAAAAATAAAACAATAAAAATACACATATTTGGTATTCAGAAAAGTCTGAACTGTAAAAATATAAAATAAATTAAATCTATCGGTAAAAGGCATAATTGTAATGCTGGGTGATGGTGGAATGACCCACTGCTAGCCAGCAAGAGCAGTGTGTTGGTCACACTTGGCGCTAGCCGTCGTACTATTGTGCCTTCTTGAGAGCCGGGTATACTCTTCACCCGCCTCCTAGTCCTGGGCATACCGACGTCAGCAGCAGCCGGCCACTGATAAGCCAACGGCCAATATAGCTATTGCTGCGCAAGGCGATGGTGGATCTCTGAGCGCTAATATATCGCATCTTAAATGAGTTGCCTGATGTGATGACACAGCTTTTCTTCTTAATTATGCCAGACATACTTTCTGTAGATAGGAGCAATATACATTTATTTTTATGTTGACTTTTGCACCTGTGTGTCACGGTTCCACCCTCCACTGTGTCTGGGATGCAGTTACTGACAGCTCAGCCGTTCAATTTTGTACAGGGGCATGCTGGAGCTGTCAGTACTGTGATTGACAGCTCGACCATCCAATCTGGTACAGGGGCGTGCAATAGCTGTCAGTGTGGTGATTGACAGCTCAGCTGTCCAACCTGAGACTGGGATGCACTGGCTATCTTCAGGTGTTCATTATCCCAGGTGAATGCCTGGCTACTTAACTGAGCTGTTCGTCCCAGATCTCTGCCAGACGTACATTCAGCTAGTGTGTTTGGTTTGTTGATCTTCTGTTGCCTGATCTTGGACCTTGTTCTGACCATCCATCTGTTTGCCCCCTTCTGCTCTGATCTGCTATCCTCCTGGAATTCTGACCAATGGTACGTTACCTGACTACGCCTTTGCCTCTTTCCTCTGTTTTTGACATACCCTCCTGGCTTTGACTTCGGACTCCTTGACTATCCCGTCTCACGGCCTGGCCATGAAAAGTGACTCAGTGTCGCATTACATGTGGCCAATACGTTTTTCTTTTTTGCCAGTATGAAGACTGTACACACTCTGATCATGTGGCGAATCTGAAGCAGATGACTCAGGATCTGGCTAAGGAATGCCAGAGTCTGGAGTCATCACAATGTCAGTTGCAGGGTCAGATAACTAATTTAATTAAGACCTCCCATAGCCCTCCACTGCTGGCAGTGGCTGTGATGTCAGTACCCTCTGATGTACAGTTCGTCTCTCCCAAACCTGTAATAGCCCTCCCTGATACATTTTCTGTAGAGAGAGACCAGTTTAGAATCTTTAGGGAGAGTTGTAGGTTATTTTTTACCCTGCTCCCCCGATTGTCAGGGGAGGAGTTCCAGCGGGTGGGAATAATCATGTCCCTACTGCGAGGGGGCCCTCAGACCTGGGCATTTTTCTTGTTTCCACAAGCCCCAGAACGGTTTTCTGTTGACGCGTTCTTTGACAGTTTAGGACTGATATATGGCGAACCCGACAAGATCCAAGATCATGAACCTGGCTCAAGGGGGTCGCACAGCTGAGGACTACTGTACTGAGGTGCGGCAGTGGTCCACTGCAGTTCTGTGGAACGATGCAGCTCTCAGGTGGCAGTTCCACAAAGGCCTTTCCGAAACCCTTATGGACGCCCTGGTCCTGCATGATGCCCCTTGTTCTCTGGCGGAGGCCATGACCTAGGCCATACGAATGGACCGTAGAATCCGTGAGAGACAGGAAGAACAGCAGGCTGCCCATTATACCTCCTCGGAGCAGGTCCATTTACCAGAGGTGGAGCCATCGGAGATGAGAGTTGCCACTCTTCGTGTTGTAGAGAAAAAACGTAGACAAGATCTCGGACTCTGTCTGTATTGTGGTCTCTCTGGACATTTTATCAAGAATTGCCCAACTCATCCTCAGGCTGGCAAACCATCAGGGGAACATCTGAGTCTGAGTGACGGCCAAGGAGGTCACCCAGATTCCCAGGTACCCTTTTCTTCCTTTACTGAAGTTCTGATAAATACTGTGTTATCCTTCAAGAATCAGATGTTATCAACATTAACAGGTGGATATGGCAGAAGAAAGGTGTATAGATATCTGCGCTCCTCCGTATGAAAAGATGATCTGGTGATCAAAGGGTTACTGGAAATATTTTTTATTAATAAACTACATTTATACGCGTTTCACGGACGTCCTGTCCGCTTCCTCATCAGCTGCTCATTGAGGAAGCGGACAGGACGCCCGTGAAACGCGTATGAATGTAGTTTAATAATAAAAAATATTTCCATTAGGCCTTTGATCACCGGATCATCTTTTCATACGGAGGAGCGCAGATATCTATACACCTTTCTTCTGCCATATCCACCTGTTGTTGTACCTTGGAACCCTGATTTGGGCTGGTGTTGTCTGCAGCTCTCTACACAAGCGCCTACATGTGTTGTGCATTAACACAACTCTACGAGGTGGGCAACTTATCTGTACATATCATTTGTCATTTGGTAACGGCACCATCTGCGCTTCTTTCTCTATTTTTTTTTTCCATGTTATCAACATTGGCGTTCATTGACTGTGGGTCTGCTGCTAACTTTATTGAGGCGAGACTGGTTCTGAAGTTAGGTTTAGGGACAGTTAGTTTAGAAAAACCCATGCAAATCTTCGCCCTTGATGAGACACCATTATCCTGGAATTTGGTCAAGAAGGTAACGGTGGATTTCACGCTTCAAGTAGAAGCTCTCCACTCTGAATCCATCTCATGTTTTGTATTGGATATTTTGCCTGCTGGGTTGGTACTGGGGCTTCTATGGTTGCAGATTCACAATCCTGTGATTGACTAGTGTCAGAGGGAGATTGTTCAATGGAGCTCCAATCTTTGCAAGAAATGTCTAAAAACTGTACAAATATGCTCCGCTAGTCTAAAGGTTCTGCCGGGGTACCTGAAGGACTTCGGAGATGTGTTCTCGGAGAAAGAGGTGGAGATACTACCTCCCCATCGTCCTTATGATTGGCCTATTGATCTTATTGCTAGTGGCAAATTGCCTAAAGCTCGCCTTTACAATTTGTCTAGGCCTGAACGGGCAGCCATGAAAGAATATGTTAATGAAAGTTTACGAAAGGGTCATATCCGTCCTTCCTCCTCTCCGGTAGCTGCCGGATTTTTCTTCGTAAAAAAGAAAGATGGGGGTTTCCGTCCTTGCCTCGATTTCCGAGAACTAAACAAAATCACGGTTAAAAATACATACCCACTTCCACTCATCCCCGACCTATATAATCAGCTTCTGGAGGCCAGGGTGTTCTCTAAACTTGATCTTAGAGGGGCTTACAATTTGATACGCATCCAGGAGGGTGATGAGTGTAAAACGGCATTTTTAACGTCTGAGGGTCTGTTTGAAAACCTTGTCATGCCTTTTGGGTTATCCAATGCACCTGCTGTGTTTCAAAATTTTATGAATGATATTTTCTCTGATTGCATTGGAAGAAATGTTGTGATTTATCTGGATGATATTCTAATTTTCTCTCCAGACTTGGATTCTCATCAGGAACATGTCCGGGTTGTGTTACAAAGATTAAGGGAGAACTCCTTGCTTGCTAAATTAGAGAAATGTGCTTTTTCTGTTCAGGAAATTTCATTCTTGGGGTTCATCTTGTCAGCAGAAGGGTTTAAAATGGACCCTGGGAAGGTACAGGCCATAATTGACTGGGTTCAGCCTCATGATCTTTAGACTTTGCAGCGATTTCTGTGATTCGCCAACTATTATAGGAAGGGGGGCAGTTATTGTGGTCACTGATCACAAGAATCTAGCCTACATTGAGTCAGCTAAAATGTTAACTCCCAGACAGGCCAGATGGTCCTTGTTTCTCTAAGAATGTGTAAGCTGACGCATTATCTCGTAGTCTTGATCCAGTTTCTCCTCCAGAACCTCCATCCTCCATTATTCCTCAAGTAATTGTGGTTTCTATGGTAACATCAGAATTGGAGGAGGAGATCCATAATGCCCAGTCATTGGCTCCTCCTGCTACTCCAGGGTCTAAATTATTTGGTCCTGTGTACCTAAGATTACGTGTGTTACAGGAATTTCATGATTCCGTCTTGAGTGGTCATCCTGGGGTTACTGTTACATGGAAAGCCATTGTCAGACTTTTTTTGGTGGCCATCCATGCATAATGATATCAAAGATTTTGTATCTGCTTGTGAGTTCTGCGCACGCGCTAAAGTCAGTCGTAGCCGGCCGGCCGGCCGGGGAATTAGCTCCATTGCCAATTCCAGAAAGACCATGGACTTATTTGTCCATGGATTTCATCACGGATTTGCCTCTGTCTGATGGGAAAACTGCTATCTGGGTGGCAGTGGACCGATTCAACAAACAAGCTCATTTTGTTGCCTTGTCAGGATTACCTCCTCAGACACTCTCCAAGTTGTTTATTTCCCATATATTAAGGTTAGATGGTATTCCTCTTAACATTGTGTCCGATAGGGGAGCACAATTTGCCTCTAAATTCTGGAGAGCTTTTTGTAATAAGCTTGGGATTGAATTGTCAGTCGGTCAGACTGAGAGGACAGATCAATCTTTGGAACAAATTTTAAGGTGTTTTGTGGCAGCTCAGCAGGAGGACTGGTCTCTGTTTTTACTGCTCGCTGAGTTTGCCTTTAACAGTCGAGTTAATCAGCCTACTGGAACTGCTCCGTTTTTCTGTAATTATGGTTTTCATCCTCATTTTGATGAATTTTCTTTAATTAGTTCTGAATGTCCTGGGGGGAGGTCACCGTACAAAGACTTAGGGATGTTTGGAAGGAGGTTCAAAATAATATTGGGACTGCTCAGACTCGCCAAAAACTGAAGACTGATACAAGACGTTCAGTGGGTCCTGTTTTTAAGATTGGGGATAAGGTTTAGTGGTCATCCAGGAACATTAAACTTAAAGTGCCTATGGGTCCTTATGAGATCCTTGAGGTGGTCAATCCAGTGGCATTCAGATTAAAGCTTCCTCCATCCCTTCGCATCCCTAACATCTCCCATAAATCCCTATTAAAGGAGTTTGTCCCTTCGGTATCGTTTCTATCATCCCCGCCTCCTCCAGTGTCAGTCGATGGTGGCTAGGAGTATGAGGTTCAGAGAGTGGTGGATTCTCGTAGGGTCTGTAATTCCCTCCAGTACCTCATCCACTGGAGGGGATACGGACCAGAGGAGAGATCAAGGGTCCCTGCTTGAGATGTGAAGGCCTGGGGGTCTGGTGGCCCACCTTAGAAGAGGGGGCACTGTCACGGTTCCACTCCTCACTGTGTCTGGGACCCAGTTACTGACAGCTCAGCCGTTCAATCTTGTACAGGGGTGTGTTGGAGCTGTCAGCACTGTGATTGACAGCTTGACCATCTAATCTGGTACAGGGGCGTGCAATAGCTGTCAGGTCAGCTCGGCTGACCAAGCCAGTGCCTCCCAGTCTCAGATATCTTCAGGTGTTCATTATCGCAGGTGAATGTCTGGCTACTTAACTGAGCTGTGTGTCCCAGATCTCTGCCAGATGTACATTCAGCTAGTGTGGTGAGGTTTGTTCTGTGTCTTGTGTTCTGCTTATTGATATTCTGTTGCCTGACCTTGGACTTTGTTCTGACCACCCATCTGTTTAACCCCTTCTGCGCTAATCTGCTATCCGCCTGGAATTCTGACCAAGGGTACATTACCTGACTACGCCTTTGCCTCTTCCCTCTGTTTATGACGTACCCTCCTGGCTTTGACTTCAGACTCCTTTACTATCCCGTCTCACGGCCTGGCCGTGAAAAGTGATTCAGCGTCACATTGTGTTATTCTTTAGTTGCTCAACACAGACTATTGTTCATATAAACCTGAATGCTGATCACTTGAGGTGATATTAGTAATTGATGAATGGCTGCTATTCACATCTTATATCAGCTTTTACAACGTATCGTCTGCCAGTTTTGCAATACAGGGACTCTGAACAATGGATGTTGCAAAGATATGTTAAATACTATTGTAGGGTGTTTGCCAGCCAACATTGGGGGGATGAGCTGTGGGTATTAGTGCATTGTACATTAATATCATGATCCCTGACCCTTGACATGTGAATGATGGCTTGAAAGGATAAATGTGAACTATAAAAAGGGGGTCTCTGCGTCTGTTCAAAAAGACACAACAGGATGACAGCCTAACGGACCACAGCCCTGGCTGGAAAGATACAGAACTGCTCCATTGACCATTGCTGAACTCTCACAGACGATTTGAAGAATCCTGGTTGGGACACTCAGGTCACCTGGCCACATATCTCATGACTCTAATCCCAGCAGGCCAGCAGAAGGGTGAGACTCTGTAGCTTGCACCATCTCGTGTATTTGCTGGAACTGTTCTATATGTTAATGATTGCTGGTGGTTCAATAAATTATTGCCACGCTGTTTACCATCACCCTGCATTGTCTGAGTAGTGTTCTGCCCACGGAAGACCCCGTGTCTTCACACCCGGTCTAAATTGATAAGTTTGCAGTCACTTGGTGTGACTGCACACTTATGAGTCCCCCCAGCGCATGCACTGTGCGCTGCGAGGATTCGCCGGTTTCTGAGCCGGGACCAGCGGGTACATATGCGTTATGTATACTCCCGGCCAGAGTTCGTTTAGTGGGCGAGGCCTATGGACGGCCGCATCACTAGAGGGGGCACGGCCTCACTCAATATAAGTGTATGGAGTGACACTGTGCCCACTCGATGGGTTCTGCCTGAGAGTATGTGTAGCACCCCGAGGGCTCGGCTGCTACAGGGGTATGGCACCTCAAACCAGAGGTGTGGTATTCCACTCCCGGGTAAGGATGGAGTGTGGACCAGGACTCGTTTAGCTGCATGCACCTCACACACCCCATTTCCGAGGGACAGGTCAACGGTGCTCCCACTAGACAGAAGTGCAGGCACGACAGCATCTGTCCCTGGCTGGAGTGGGGCGGGGGGTGGAATACCCAGTGGTGTAGGAGCAGATAGGGGTGGGTCTCTGGGCATAGGTAGGAGCCCATTGGTTGCTAGTCACCTGGGCTCACACATAGAGGGAGGTATATAAGGTGGGCACCATCTTAGAGTAGAGAGAGTCCAGCTCAGTTCAGAGAGGAGTTCAGCCAGAGAGGGCTGGCAGGGAGCTGTGGCTCAGTCTGGGCCCAGCTCCAGAGGCAGGCCTGGAGTGGAGGCCAGAAACAGCAGAAAGAGAGAGAGGAGAAGGAACGGAAAGGAAAGTAAGAAAGGAACTGGAACAGAGGAGAAAGGAAGCAAGGAACACAGAGAAAGGCCCAGAGACGCGAGTAAAGAAGGAACCCCATATGCCCAGGAGATACAGGGTGAAGGGTTGGCAGAGCAGGGTACCGGAACCCAAATTGGTGGAGGCAACAGATTCCTCAGCCAAAGACCGGAGATCGTCACCACATCTTGGTGCGACCCCCCACTACATCCACCAGGAAAGCATACCACATAGGGTCAGGGAAACCAGAGATAGGTTTCCCCAACAGAAGGCCCGAGGGAGCTGGACAAAGGTGGGTCACTGGTGGGGACGGCCAGAGAAAGGAAGAGAAGGGAGCCCTGTGCCACGCTCTGGAATTGCCTGGGAGTTGGTCGAGCCCCTTGCCTGGTGAACGCAGCAGGGCTCAGGCGGTCCTTCATGTGCACAAGTGACCTGGATGAAAACTGTGAGTAAAGCATTGGAAACTGCACCACAAGTCTCTGTGTTTCATCGCCGCACCAGCACCATCAGTACTGGGACGCTCACACCATCACTCCCAGCATCCACACTAGCTGGCCTGAGGCAATACTTCTCCCGTGGGGAGTTATTCCATACTCGGCTGCACAAACTACATCAGCCTCAGCAGTCTGCAGCGCAGCGGCGGTCCCCACTGACCGCAATCCACGGGTGGCGTAGTCGGACATTGTTATTACCTAAGACTGCCACTGGTTTGACCACCCTGGGCACGGACCGGGTCACCGCCACACTGAGACTACAACCCCCAGCGATCCGGCTCCGGGTATCCCCTGCACAGCACTGGCCCAGGGGGCGCGTCAACTTTTGGCGTAGTCGGCAGGATCTTTACCAACCCGCCACAAGCGGGTATTGCGTGCCTGAAGAAGATTGTGCATGTACCTTGAAAAGAAGTCTCCAGCCATTTCCAGAAGTTTCCCGCCGTCCGGAGTCGTTTCCCGCCATCTGGAGCCGATTCCCGCCATCAGACGCCATCTTTGACCGTTTCCCGCCATCTTCATCCGTTTTTCCCGCCCTGGCAGAGCGGACGCCATTATGTGCACACCAAAAGACAGCAGGAAGCCACCTCCCATCGTGCGCCAGGTCCCAGAATGGCGCCAAAGAAGGAGCCCGCCCCCACCAGACATGAATGCAGCAGTGGAGATGTCCATCAACGTGGGGGGGCTGCCCCTAAAGGTGATTGTCAGCAGATGCCCCCAAGACCACCCCCCATGGGGGCGGATAGGAAAGAAAACTGTGGGGCCGGGCGCGGCCTGGATCAGTCTGGACCTGCTGCACCCGGAGATGGAGGGAGCAGAGAACTCCACCAGCACCCTGACCCGCAGCCTGCTGCAAGCTGAGCCACCCTGCAGCCTGACTGAGTTGCTAGCCCAGCTGCCCAGGGACCCGGACAGTGCGCGCGCAGCGCTGGAAGACCTGAACAGGAGGATGGTCCGGGCGCAGCGGGATGTGTTTGCCGGTTGGAGGGAGGAGATGGCCCGGCAGCACGAAGGCAGCCAGCGGAGGACCCCGCCGGGACCAGGCAGCGCGCTTACCGCTGGACGCGGAAAAGAGGGACCGGCAGCTGCAGACGACGCCACGGAGGAGGCCACGGACACTGAGGCAGGTAATGTGAACGCCACCACCCCAAGCCCTGGGAACACCAGCCTGCCCTCACCCTCCACTGCGAGACCCGAAGCCCCAGGGACCGTACCTGACGTCATGTCTCCACCGCCGCCAGCTAGGCCTCAGGCTGCAAACGGAACTGTCACGCCCCGCCCCGCGCTGTGCCCTCTGAACCCGGGCGCCGTAAAGCGGGAGACGTCACAGGCCGGGACGCAAGGCCCAGCACACCCGGGCGCTGGTGAGGCAGCTACCTTGGCGGTGCCACCACCAGGCGCGACCAACAAGTGACCACCGGCCTGATCGCAAGGCCAAGTGCCCCCGGGCGCTGCCACCTGTCCGAAGCCCGCTGTGCCACCCCTGGGTGCGGACCTGTACGCCCAATATAGCAGCCCGGACGGGCTGCCCTTTGAGTGGCCACCAGAGTTTGTCAACCCCCGTCTCCGGAAAGAACAACCCCTGAGCGAGCCTCTGATCCCGGCCCCGGAGCCTGCCAACATCGCTCCACCCCCGCCGGAGGATGCCCAGTTTGCATGGGACCCCACCGGCGAGAATCTCATGGGGTTCACCCAGGAGACCCGGGCGGAAGCAGTCCAGCGCCTGGATTGCTGCCGTCAGCAGCTGGCCACCTTTGAAAGGGAGCGACGGCAGAGGCCCATCAGGGAGGAGCAACTCCAAGCCCGGAGCGCGGAGCAAAAGAGGAGGGCCCGTCAGGACTCCCAAGCCATCCGCGGTCCCCGAGCCACCGGGACCGTAGTAAAGTTCCAGCTAGAGCATGGCTGGGGCTTCATAAGAGACCCGGAGGCTGACACCGACGTCTTCGTCACTAGAAGGGACGTCGAAAGCCACTTGCCAGAGGGACATCACGGCCGTGACCTGTACCCCGGTGACGTGGTCACTTACACCCGGCACAAGGGTGCCAAAGGACTGTACGCCCTCCATGTCCACCGTCTAACGGAGGAGGAACTGCGGTGCCGCCCAGACATGGACTACCCTGAGGGCCCGGACGGGTCTGAAGATTACGAGGAAGGAGCATCAGGAGGACCCCGTTACTGAATGAACAGTAAAATTAACTGTATATAGTTACCCGTCTGGGTATAAGAACTGTTGCCAAAGTTGCCCTTATAACTATTACCAGGCTGAGGACTGTGAGCAGCCATTCCCCTATCCCCACTGGCCGAGGACTGAGAGCGGCCAATCCCTTGTAAATAGTTGAGCTTCTTAAAGCGACCCCTACTGGTTTTATACAAGAACCGCAACGTCTACCTCAAGGCGGATTAAATGGACTGTTGCACCTTTCTCCTGGTCGCAAGTTGCACAGCGGCCAGAGCTCTAGAATCTGTTTGAAAATGTTTTACTTGAAAATATCTCATGTGAAGAAGTTTAAAATGCTGCTAAAATAGTAATGCAAAAGTTTTATGTAGTATTTTATAAAAGAGTTCCAGTGGCCTTAGCAAGATGTTGTATGAAAATGTAATCAGTAACGTTAAAAGGAAAAAGAGTACCTCTCATAAAGGGATGAGTTTTTGGTTAATGTCTTATATGCGAATGCATTCTAAAAATTTTGTATGTTTTTAAATTGTTTTGTTCTTTTCCAGCCCGAGGACGTGCTGTGATTTACCAGGGGGGAATGTAGCACCCCGAGGGCTCGGCTGCTACAGGGGTATTGCACCTCAAACCAGAGGTGTGGTATTCCACTCCCAGGTAAGGATGGAGTGTGGACCAGGACTCGTTTAGCTGCATGCACCTCACACACCCCATTTCCGAGGGACAGGTCAACGGTGCTCCCACTAGACAGAAGTGCAGGCACGACAGCATCTGTCCCTGGCTGGAGTGGGGCGGGGGGGTGGAATACTGTCACGCTGTCTCTGTATACTGGAGGTAGGGGGCCTAAGCTGACCCTAAGCTGGGGCCCTGACTAGTCCCTCAACCTGGAGGTACTGTTAAAGGTACAGAGGTCCAGGCCGCCAGCGTAACCCCTACCTCCTGAGGATCCCTGCACCTAAGTAATCTAGTCCTGAGAAGGACCCCGATCACAACAAAAGGGGACAAGTAATAATATGCCCACACACAGTACTTAGACGAACGAGACAGTACAAGGGAAAAACCAAAACCACCTTGCATACAACAACTACACAATTACAACAGAGGGAACACCAACGGGAAAGGAGATAAATGATAAAGCGAGGAAGGGAAAAAACACTCCAAATACACTTATCTCAGAAACTCCAAACACCACAATCCGCTCTGTTAGTCTGAATGAAAAGCTTTCACCGACACTTCCCAAACAGACCAGCAGGCATTTGAAGGAGTCTCACTACAGCAGTATTGATTGCAGCTGGGCGAGGCTGGACCTCGTCTAGCACAGAGAGAGAGAGAATTAACTCCCTCACTGCCGAAAAACACAAAGCACCAACAAGTCAGCTGCGAGAAGTCAGGCTGTGTACTCGTGACGATCTTCGTGGCGACACACCCGTGACAGTACCCCCCCTTCTACGAGGGGCCTCCGGACCCTCAGGGCCAGGTTTATCCGGGTGAGTCGTGTGGAAGGCCCGAACTAATCGGTCTGCGTTAATATCCGACGCAGGAACCCACATCCTCTCCTCAGGACCATACCCTTTCCAATGAATCAGGTACTGAAGGGACCGGCGATTAAAGCGTGAATCGATGACCCTCGATACCTGGAACTCCAAGTTACCATTGACCACCACTGGAGGGGGAGGTAAAGGTGACGGTACCACCGGCGCCACATACCTCTTAAGCAACGATCTGTGGAACACGTTGTGAATTTTAAACGTAGGGGGGAGGTCAAGACGGAATGCCACCGGATTAATAATAGAACTGATTCTGTATGGCCCGATGAACCTGGGACCCAGTTTCCAGGAAGGAACCTTAAGTTTAATATTCCTGGTAGACAACCATACCCGATCGTTCACACTTAGGTCCGGACCAGACACTCTCCTCCTATCAGCCATACGTTTGTATCGGTTCCCCATAGTATTCAGATTCTTCAGCACCCCTCTCCATACTGAAGCGAGTGATGAGGAAAATCGTTCCTCCTCAGGAACCCCCGAAGAGCCCCCCCTACTGAAAGTACAAAACTGGGGGTGAAAACCATATGCCCCAAAAAACGGGGACTTACCAGTGGACTCGCTCCGCCTATTATTAAGAGCAAACTCTGCCAGAGGTAAGAAAGAAGCCCAGTCCTCCTGGTTCTCTGACACAAAACACCGGAGATATGTCTCCAAGCTCTGGTTCATACGTTCCGTCTGACCATTGGTCTGAGGATGAAAAGCCGATGAGAATGACAAATGCATCCCCCGCCGTGCACAAAACGCCTTCCAGAACTTGGACACAAACTGAGACCCCCGATCAGACACCACCTCGGAGGGTACCCCGTGAAGCCTCACAATCTCCCCAATGAACACCTGCGCAAGAGTTTTAGCATTAGGGAGAGCCGGAAGAGCGATAAAATGTGCCATCTTGCTGAACCTGTCCACTACAACGAGTATGACCGTTTTACCCGAAGACGGAGGGAGGTCCGTAATAAAGTCCATAGACAGATGAGTCCAAGGACGCTCCGGGATCTTCAAAGGTAAGAGGGCCCCAGACGGACGGGTATGTGAGGTCTTAGAGCGCGCACAAACCCCACAGGACGCGACAAAAGTTACCACCTCCTTATGTAAGTTAGGCCACCAAAACCGACGCGAGAGGAGATCCACAGTTGCTTTACTCCCCGGGTGTCCTGCAAAAACTGAGTTATGGTGTGCCTCGATCACCTTTTGTCGCAACTGATCTGGAACAAACAGTCTCCCCGGAGGTCCAACAGGGGCGTCCCCCTGAGCCTCCAATACCTCCTCCTCCAGCTCAGAGCATACTGCCGAAACCACCACCCCCTCCTGAAGGATAGGAATCGGGTCGTCCGTATTCCCGGCCCCAGGGAAACTACGAGATAAGGCATCCGCCTTTACATTTTTTGACCCAGGACGATATGTAACGACAAAATTAAACCTGGTAAAAAACAATGACCACCTAGCTTGTCTGGGATTCAGACGTTTCGCGGACTCCAGATATAGCAGGTTCTTGTGATCGGTGATGACGGTGACCGGATGGACTGCCCCCTCCAACAAATGGCGCCACTCCTCAAAAGCTAACTTAATGGCCAAGAGTTCCCTATTGCCGACATCGTAATTCCTCTCAGCGGACGACAATTTTTTAGAGAAAAAGGCGCACGGATGCCACTTACCAGGGGACGAACCCTGTGACAATACTGCTCCCACCCCTACCTCGGAAGCGTCTACCTCTACAATGAATGGCTGTGACGCATCAGGTTGAATGAGTATGGGTGCCGAGGCAAAACATTTTTTCAAGGAGGAGAATGCTTGACAAGCCTTGTCAGACCACCTAGAAAAATCCGTCCCCTTTTTAGTCATGTCTGTGAGAGGCTTAACCATGGACGAGAAATTACGAATGAACTTCCGGTAATAATTAGCAAACCCCAGGAAACGTTGTAGTGCCTTAAGATTCTCTGGCCGATCCCACTCAAGAACTGCCCGCACTTTCCCAGGGTCCATACGAAAACCGGACGCTGAAACCAGGAAGCCTAAAAACTGGAGTTCCTGTACGGCGAACACACACTTTTCCCATTTGGCATACAGTTTATTATCCCGCAAGATCTGTAACACCTGCCTAACGTGCTCCTGATGAGACACCAGATCCGACGAGTAAATTAAGATATCATCCAGATATATGACAACAAACTGTCCCACCAGGCGGCGAAAAATGTCATTAACAAAGTGTTGGAACACCACCAGGGCATTAGTCAGACCGAATGGCATGACAAGGTTCTCATAATGCCCCTCCGGAGTGTTAAACGCCGTCTTCCACTCATCCCCCTCCTTCATCCTAATCAGATTGTACGCCCCCCTGAGATCCAACTTAGAGAACCATTTGGTGCCCACGATCTGATTAAAGAGATCGGGAATAAGTGGGAGCGGATACGGATCTCGGACCGTAATCCGATTAAGTTCACGGAAATCCAGGCAAGGGCGTAGGCCTCCATCTTTCTTCTTAACAAAGAAGAACCCCGCGGCCACCGGTGAAGATGAAGGTCTAATATGCCCCTTAGCCAGACTTTCTGAAATATAATCCTTCATGGCCTGCCTCTCAGGACCAGAAAGGTTATACAACCTAGCTTTAGGTAACTTGGCCTCAGGGAGCAGTTTTACAGAACAGTCATACTCGCGATGAGGAGGTAGTTCCTGACACCCTTTCTCCGAGAATACATCCTCAAAGTCCGCCAGAAATGGAGGTAAGACCCAAGGAGTAACCGCACCGATGACCGTGCTCATGCAGCTTTTATTACAGAATTTACTCCATTGGCTTATCTCTCTGGTTTGCCAATTAATAACCGGGTTATGCTTAGCTAACCAAGGAAGGCCCAACACTATAGGAGTGGGAAGACCCTCCAACACGTAGCAAGACAACAGTTCTTTATGTATCGCCCCCACTTGAAGTTTTACGTCATGCACAGCTTGCAAAAAACTTCCCTGACCGAGAGGCCTGGCATCGATCGAGAATATGGGGATGGGTTTAGCCAACTCACTCAATCGCATACCTTGAACCCGGGCAAACCGAGCATCAACCAGATTAGCCCCGGCCCCACTATCCAAAAGAACAGATATCCTCTCAGTTCTCGTACCCACCACCACCTCCGCCGGTACGAGAAACTGAGACGAACCTAGGGACGAAATACCTACTCCCAGATTGCCGTCCACCACACAACCTGGGATCAACAGTTTTCCGACGACTCTTCACTCTGCAAGGGACGGGATGGACACCCCCCAATAAAATGTCCCTTTCTCCCGCAGAAGAAACACCTTCCTGTCTTATGGCGCACCACCGGTCCCCTCCCCCGAAATGATGTCCCTCCTAATTGCATAGGCTCCTCTGGACTGACCAGGGGAACCACCATATAAGGGGACCTTGTAGGAGGTGGAGTCATCACAGGGGGTAGAGTTATCCCGCACCTCTCCCGAAGCCGTCTGTCAACGCGAATAGCAAGGGCCATAGCGGCTTCCAGTGACGCGGGAGAGTCATACTGTGCCAACACATCCTGTAATTTGTCGGATAAACCATGACAAAACTGGCTCCTAAGAGCCGGGTCATTCCACTGGGTGTCCGTGGCCCACCTACGGAACTCCGAACAGAATTCCTCCGCCGGACGATCTCCCTGCTGGATCCTACGTAACTTAGACTCAGCAAGGGAGATCCGATCTGGGTCATCATATACGAGTCCCAGAGCAGCGAAAAACCTATCCACTGACTGGAGAGCCGGGGAGCCCGGGGGAAGAGAGAACGCCCAAGATTGTGGGTCCCCTTGTAGGAGCGAGATGACAATTCCCACCCTTTGTTCTTCACTCCCCGATGACCGAGGCCGCAGCCGAAAGTACAACTTGCATGCCTCCCGGAAAACAAAAAACTTGTCCCGCCCCCCAGTGAACCTGTCAGGGAGAGCTACTTTAGGTTCTGGTCCGGCTTGCTCCTGAGGATGCAAAACCTTGGACCTAACGTCCGCCAGCTCCATGGACAAACTCTGCAACTGCCGAGCTAGACCGGCTACTGGATCCATGGTAGCTGGAGAAAAACTAAATGGGTCGGTGAAAATGTCACGCTGTCTCTGTATACTGGAGGTAGGGGGCCTAAGCTGACCCTAAGCTGGGGCCCTGACTAGTCCCTCAACCTGGAGGTACTGTTAAAGGTACAGAGGTCCAGGCCGCCAGCGTAACCCCTACCTCCTGAGGATCCCTGCACCTAAGTAATCTAGTCCTGAGAAGGACCCCGATCACAACAAAAGGGGACAAGTAATAATATGCCCACACACAGTACTTAGAAGAACGAGACAGTACAAGGGAAAAACCAAAACCACCTTGCATACAACAACTACACAACTACAACAGAGGGAACACCAACGGGAAAGGAGATAAATGATAAAGCGAGGAAGGGAAAAAACACTCCAAATACACTTATCTCAGAAACTCCAAACACCACAATCCGCTCTGTTAGTCTGAATGAAAAGCTTTCACCGACACTTCCCAAACAGACCAGCAGGCATTTGAAGTAGTCTCACTACAGCAGTATTGATTGCAGCTGGGCGAGGCTGGACCTCGTCTAGCACAGAGAGAGAGAGAATTAACTCCCTCACTGCCGAAAAACACAAAGCACCAACAAGTCAGCTGCGAGAAGTCAGGCTGTGTACTCGTGACGATCTTCGTGGCGACACACCCGTGACAAATACCCAGTGGTGTAGGAGCAGATAGGGGTGGGTCTCTGGGCATAGGTAGGAGCCCATTGGTTGCTAGTCACCTGGGCTCACACATAGAGGGAGGTATATAAGGTGGGCACCATCTTAGAGTAGAGAGAGTCCAGCTCAGTTCAGAGAGGAGTTCAGCCAGAGAGGGCTGGCAGGGAACTGTGGCTCAGTCTGGGCCCAGCTCCAGAGGCAGGCCTGGAGTGGAGGCCAGAAACAGCAGAAAGAGAGAGAGGAGAAGGAACGGAAAGGAAAGTAAGAAAGGAACTGGAACAGAGGAGAAAGGAAGCAAGGAACACAGAGAAAGGCCCAGAGACGCGAGTAAAGAAGGAACCCCATATGCCCAGGAGATACAGGGTGAAGGGTTGGCAGAGCAGGGTACCGGAACCCAAATTGGTGGAGGCAACAGATTCCTCAGCCAAAGACCGGAGGTCGTCACCACATCTTGGTGCGACCCCCCACTACATCCACCAGGAAAGCATACCGCATAGGGTTAGGGAAACCAGAGATAGGTTTCGCCAACAGAAGGCCCGAGGGAGCTGGACAAAGGTGGGTCACTGGTGGGGACGGCCAGAGAAAGGAAGAGAAGGGAGCCCTGTGCCACGCTCTGGAATTGCCTGGGAGTTGGTCGAGCCCCTTGCCTGGTGAACGCAGCACGGCTCAGGCGGTCCTTCATGTGCACAAGTGACCTGGATGAAAACTGTGAGTAAAGCATTGGAAACTGCACCACAAGTCTCTGTGTTTCATCGCCGCACCAGCACCATCAGTACTGGGACGCTCACACCATCACTCCCAGCATCCACACTAGCTGCCCTGAGGCAATACTTCTCCCGTGGGGAGTTATTCCATACTCGGCTGCGCAAACTACATCAGCCTCAGCGGTCTGCAGCGCAGCGGCGGTCCCTACTGACCGCAATCCACGGGTGGCGTAGTCGGACATTGTTATTACCTAAGACTGCCACTGGTTTGACCACCCTGGGCACGGAGCGGGTCACCGAAACACTGAGACTACAACCCCCAGCGATCCGGCTCCGGGTATCCCCTGCACAGCACTGGCCCAGGGGGCGCGTCATATGCATAACACATACATCACCGCCGTTCCCGCTCAAAAACTGGCGAATCCTCGCAGCGCACAGTGCAGGGGAGATTCATAAGTCTGCAGTCACACAGAGTGACTGCAGACTTTTCATTTTAGACCGGACAACACTTTAATGTAGGCTGGACAACACACATTCAGCTGAAAATGGGACTGGTGTCAGCAGTCTCACATTTGCACAGACCTGGTCACAGTCGGACTCTCTGCGACTTTGATCGTTATTCCCCCTCGGGTCTCTGTGAATGGGGGGAGGTAAATCTAGCAAAGCAGGCAGGGTATGGCATGAGCTGTCAGTCTTGCAAAGTGGAGACATATCTCTGCTGTGACTAGTTATCTCATCTCAGGCCCCATTTTCAATGTTTATCTCTGAAATCCCAGCATTTCAGAGCACACTTACATGTTTGAAAAGATAGGGCCGGTTTCTGATTCAGGCTGTCCATGCTTTGGGCAGCATGAATCATGGGACAGGCTCCCATTAATGTAATTTTTTTATTTGTTGGCAACAGTAGTTTTGTTACAGTAGACATACATATTTTTGATAATGAGGATTTTTATCAATCACATATGAATTAACGAAGCAGGATTGTCTTTAGTTCAGTACATTATGAAACCGGGACTTGTTACTGGAACACAAGTTACTAAAATTCTAATAGCATTTAAAATCTTTGTCTTCAACATTTTTTTGTCCTATGCCTCACCTAATTAGCATATAAATTATATATGCAGATTGAATTTTGTCACCCCACCCCCATAACGTCTGTCTCCATTCTCCCTCCTTCTTAGAGGACCAAGGACAAACAGTGGTGAGCGGAGGTGAGAGACTGCGGCTTGCATTGCCAGAATTTGTTGCAGGCGTCAATTAGACTAAACTGTTCTAGTTTTTTTTATGTCAATTTATCGTATGAAAAACAATCACAATGCATTTTGGTCACTCGTTTTTTGATCGATGTTTTTCACTATGAAGCAGCTCCATACTTTATAAAAGAAGTCAATGTGAAGGCTAAAAAACACCCAAAAGACTTTCTTTTTTTTTTAGCGTATTATAAGCATTTTCACCTCAAAAACGCTATCATTTTATTCATTGCTTAGGCCATGTGCACAAGTTGAGTATTTGAGATTTTTACTTCAGAATTTGTAAGCCAAAATCAATACAGTATGCTATGAGACTATCAGAACACAGTGATGCAACTAAATATTATATCTATGCAGCGTTCTATTATACGTATACACTGTTCTTAATGTTGATATTCTCTAGCAGTTAAACGACTATTAATGTCTCAGCTTAACGGACATCGCTCTCAGTACTAGGCCCATGCCCGTTTTAGTAGTCTCTGTAAGCTCCTCTGATCATTACACTCACCTTAGCGGGGGTCACCTGTATTTCCCACTAGGCTGCAAGTCCTAGATATGTGAGTCACTGGGTATACAATGTGTTTGTTGCACTGGCAGTCTCCGTTCCCCGAAGCATGGCTACAGCCCACACCCTGTACCATATGTCTGTGCTGGAAGTAACGGCCCACAGGAAAGGTCCTCTGCTACGGATGGATCATCTCCCCAGCCTGCAGCTGCATACGGTCTTCTACTGGTCTTCCTCAAAGCTCAGGCCTTCTCTGGCATCTGATAGCTCTGTGGCACCCCTGAGGGTTCAGTCGCCACAGAGGTACTGCACCTCACCCAGAGGTGTGGTGTCTCCTTCTCTCAGGTAAGGAGGGAGTGCTGCCCGGAACCCCAACACCTGCATCCAACACTACACTGCTCTAGGCCAGCTGGAAGGGCAAGACGCAATGTATGTTTCTGCTGAGCCCTGACCCTGGCTGGAGTGGATGGGAACCCAGAGGTAGGGGGAACCAGTAGTGGGTGTGGGTGGAGGAAGTAGTTAGGGGGAGCACTTTGGTAAGAGTATAAAAAGGGAAGCCATCTTAGGGTGGCAGAAGATGAGTGAGAGTTCACTAGTGAGAGGACAGTTCAGAAGAGCAGTCCGGGAGCAGAGTCTCAGTAGGAGCTCTGCTCCACAAGTAGGGCCCAGTGTCAGAGGCCCAGGAGGGGAGCAGGGAGTAGGCTCCATTCTGTTGAAGGGATCCTAGGGGGTACGGCGAGTGCAGGACGGCACCCGATCGCCCCGCATCTGTCAGAAGACAGAGGGATCGTAGGCCACAGGAAGGGGACCGGCCCCTGGCCCAGTCGTGTACTTCAAGTCCCGGATGGAAAAACCGGAGGCTCCTGGCTTATATAGTCAGTTGCCGAAGCCTCATTCTAATCCCCGTGAGGGTCAATCAGGTCTGTGAACTCCGACGCACAGGAGGGACTTCAGAGCACACGAGCAGGATTGAGAGTGGGAAGTGCAGGGCAGGAGGGAGAAAGACCCAGCGTGAAGACGGTCTAGCTAGGAACACAAGAAAGTGGGGTTCTGCCAGGTACTCCCGATCTACCTGAGGAAGTGCTGAACCCCTGCCTGGTGAACGCAGCGCGACGTGGGAGGCTAGCACCTGTACAGTGCACCAGTGGAACTGTCATAAGAACTGTGAGTAAAAACTCGGATGACTGCACCGCACTGTCTCCGTCCATTCTTTAATATGCGCCATCGTTCCCTCTCTGCACTACAAAGCCCAGCGCAACCACCATTTTCCTACACTGCCCTGGAGCTTGCTCTACCTGTGGAGAGCCACACCACCCCTGCTGATGTAACACCAGCTCCAGAGGACTGCTCGGCAGCGGCAGCTCCTTTTGGCCGCAATCCACAGGTGGCGTCACGAACAATCCCAAAAACCCCATATAAAAGTACCCCCCTTTTTGCACTGACCGCCCTGGGTCACGGACCGGCCCAGCCACCGTGATATCCCCCAGCAACCAGAGGCCTGGCTGCTGAGTACCCCACGGCCCTAGGGGCGCGTCAGCTCTCTGACGCTCTGTGGCGATGGTGGCTGTAAGCCCACCTAACAGCCACACGACCTGCCAACTCCTTTTCGGCCCCGCCAGGCCTTTTTTAATTAGTAGCTGAAACACAGGTGTCACCTGATCTAGTGTCGTCGTCAATCTCTTCCCCGGGAACATGCACTTCCACTCTTGGGGTTCCTACTACTATAATTCATTCTTTACTTTCACTTCTGCCTTTGACCAGCAGATGGCGGTGTTCGCTTGCAGTTACTCATCAGGCATCAACTGTACTCATCTTCTCTCCTGTCCACCTCCTTACATTGATATAGGTTTTGGAGCACCATTGTTGGCGTCTTTTTTACTTAAACTATAACTAGCAAAGAATGAACATGCTACTTATTTTAACTGCTTCACTGTTTCCGAACCCTGAAGCGATTAAAAGGAGTAAAAAAAGACTGAACATGTGCACAGCATTTTACATTTCTCTGCATTATGTTCACTTTTTGCACCACAATTTCAGACAGGATTCTGGTGGAATCCACCTGAAAGACGCTATGTGCACATATCCTTAGGGCAGAGGTGTTAAACTCAATGCTCGTGGGCCGAATCCAGCCCGCCATGTCATCCTCTGTGGCCTGCGAGGTCAGGACACAAAAGGATCAGCTCTTCACTTTCCCTCCGTATGGAGAGTCGGTCACAGCAGTGTTGATGTCTGCTCAAAATCTAAGATGGCAACCACCCACCATACTAAGTACTAGCTGTCTTCTACATTGACACAGCCAGTGCATAGCAGGGGGGGCGGAGCCAACACAGGGAGCTGATCCGATCTTGGAATCTGACATGATGCAGCCATCTGTGTATGCCATCTTTGTGAGTGAACAATGTGTGCAGTGATAGCAGTCAGCCTGTACAAACGGTAAATGCAGTGATAGCAGTCAGCCTGCACAAACGGTGAATGCAGTGATAGCAGTCAGCCTGTGCAAACAGTGAACGCAGTGATAGCAGTCAGCCTGCACAAATGGTGAATGCAGTGATAGCAGTCAGCCTGTGCAAACGGTGAACGCAGTGATAGCAGTCAGCCTGCGCAAACGGTGAACGCAGTGATAGCAGTCAGCCTGCGCAAACGGTGAACGCAGTGATAGCAGTCAGCCTGCGCAAACGGTGAACTCAGTGATAGCAGTCAGCCTGCACAAACGGTGAATGCAGTGATAGCAGTCAGCCTGTACAAACGGTGAATGCAGTGATAGCAGTCAGCCTGCGCAAACGGTGAACGCAGTGATAGCAGTCAGCCTGCGCAAACGGTGAACGCAGTGATAGCAGTCAGCCTGCGCAAACTGTGAACGCAGTGATAGCAGTCAGCCTGTGCAAACGGTGAACGCAGTGATAGCAGTCAGCCTGTGCAAACGGTGAACGCAGTGATAGCAGTCAGCCTGTGCAAACGGTGAACGCAGTGATAGCAGTCAGCCTGTGCAAACGGTGAACGCAGTGATAGCAGTCAGCCTGTGCAAACGGTGAACGCAGTGATAGCAGTCAGCCTGTGCAAACAGTGAATGCAGTGATAGCAGTCAGCCTGTGCAAACGGTGAATGCAGTGATAGCAGCCCCTTTTCCACAGGCTTGTTCAAGGAGTACCTGAAGGGCGTTCGCATATTGTGGAATATCCTCCCATTCAAGCTGCGTCCGTCTAAAGAACATGTGTCGCAGTGTTCCCTGGTATGTGGTCGGCCCATAGGTGTTCTCCAGCACCCGCACCAAATCATCCACTGTACGCTGGCCCTGGACCGTCTCCAGTCTGACTGTCATCCATGCCTCCCCCTCTAGCGTCAGTACCGCCATTTCTGCCAAGGTCTTAGGGTCAATATTATACATTTCCCCCAGTATCCGGACTTGTTCCGCCCACTCTGGTACAGGGTAGTTTCGTCCGCCAAATTTCCTGACCTGATTCACAATAGACACCGGCGGGGCTTTCTGACTGTACACGTGGCCTGGGTGGGAATCTTGTTGGTCACAGATCCTGCCGACTACACCAGATGAAGTGACCGCGGGCAAGGCCGCGCGTTGGTATCCATGATCTGGCCCAGCAAGATCCCCACACACAGACTCTATCTTGATAACCATATCTTTACTTGTATACATTTTTAACATAGCAGAACACAATAAATGACAACCGTAAATGTTCACAGCAATAACGTGTACTTATAAGCTAACCCTCACTGTCCCTACTCACACGTTACCAGTCCTTTACTCCAGAAGGATGTGTCCCCCGTCGCAGGCCTGTCTGTCTTTGCAGGAAAGCGTTCCAGCCGAAGAAAAAAACAGGAACAACAAATTTCGCTGAAAGGAGGGGATACTTCGGCCTCTCGCCAGAGGTCCCGCTTACAGTCTCTCTGATCCAGATAGCAGCTCTTGTGGATTCCCTTGTGTAGTCCACACTCCAGTAGTGGGGAGTGTAACAGCTGAATCCTTCAGCCGTGCGGAAGCTGGGGAAAGCTCTGAGGAAAAGATGTCAGATAGCAGCAGCCACGTTGAGAGTATCCTCTACGGCACACCCGAGGACCTGCACACCGTCCTGGTTCTTTACACAGACTCTCTCAGACTCTTCGCGCGCTTTTTCCTGCTTCTCACTCTGGTCACGTGACTCTCTAGGGCGGGACACAGGAGACAGTCTTTTTCTCTGTCATCACACCCTGCGCAGGTGCAACCTCTGGCCACAAGGTGGCAACACCATCCTGCGTTATCATTTCTGTCACAGGCTCTATTTCAATTATCACAGAACAGCCAGAGCCGGCCAGCTCACTACACGCCCCCCCACTCAAAGGTTGTCAGTCCCTGCCAACGACCGGCTCCAGGGCGGCGATGGCTGTGGATGTTACAAGGGGCGGCTGGGAAGAGGGCCACACATATTGGTCTCTATAGGACTGTCCTGGAGGTACCCCTGCAGTGGTCCTCGTTGTCCGCCTAACAGGTTGGATCCCCTCTCTCCTATCAGTCACCCCACTCTCTTTCCCAGTCGACATGTCAGTAGAGGAGGTAATCGGTTCAAGTGCGTCAGTCGGACGGACAGGGGTAGGCATGCATTCAATCTCTACATCTCCGGGGTCAGTGTCTCTGACAGTATTAGTGATATCCATCTCTCTAGGTATCACAGTAGGGGAGTCAGGCTGGGAACAGCAGGGGCGCAACATATTACGGTGCAAAGTTCGGATGCTGCCGCTGTCTTCGCCCTGCACTCGATAGACGGGGCCACCGGGGTACGGCTGTCCAATTACTCGATAGACTTCGGTCTCCCACTTGGGCTGGAGTTTCCCTTGCGGTTTCTTTATACGGACTAGGACCAGTTGACCTACATTCAGTGGGTCCTCTTGTACCGGAAGTGGGTCAGCGTGCACTTGATCCTGAATTTGTCGGCCTACTAGCCGGTAGACAGTCTCCATTCTCTGGTGGTGTGTTTGTAGCCAGGAAGGATAGGTACCACAGGTATCTTCTTCAGAGCTAGACAGTTGCAACGCATGGATGTCTTTGCCTGGACGGCCAAAGAGAAGGGTGTATGGGGTGTATCCGGTGACGGAATGGACTTGATTATTATAGGCCCACAGCAGTTCCGGGAGGAATCGAGGCCAGTCGGGCTTTTTGTCTTCAGCCAAAGTTCGGATCAGTTGTAAGAGGGTCCGGTTAAAGCGTTCACACGCGCCATTCCCTTGTGGATGGTAAGGGGTGGTCCTGGACTTCTTGATTCCATACATCCATTGGAGTTCTTCAATGACTCGCCCTTCAAAACAAGCCCCTTGATCAGAGTGCAGCCGCTCCGGACACCCGTAGATCCGAACGAACTGCTGACAGATGGCCTGTGCAGCTGATTCGGCAGTCTGATCTTTGGTAGCAACAGCGACGGCGAATTTTGTGAAGTGGTCCACCATCAACAGACAGTACTGGTAGCCACTATTTGCCGTTCCGATCAACAGTCCACCATCAACAGCTCGAGGGGCCTCGACGTCTTAATAGTCTGGACGGGGGCACGCTGCTCCGCGGACTTGTGGAATTCACAGGTACGGCATTCTTGACAGATGTTTTCAACCAGCTTACGGAGCCCCGGACAAAAAATGAACTGCTGGGTCCACCGGAGGGTCTTGTCTATGCCGAAGTGGCCGTTCCTCCTGTGAGCTTCGCCCACCATCTCATGGGCCAACTGCACCGGGACGACAATCTGCAAACACTCCTCCAGCATATGGGATAAAAGGGCCCTGCGATATAGGACTCCATCTTTCACGATCAGCCGATCCCATTGGGCAAGCAGAGCCAAGGCTCCGGTCGATAGTCGGGCTCTCACTTCGGAGGGCGGTTTCTCTTGTTTATTCACATACTGTTTCAGTAAGACGTGCTCGGGATCTCGATCTTGAAGCTTGGCCCATTCTTGCTGGGACAGGGGAGATCCCACTACGGCTTCAATCCCTCCTACCGCATACTGGCGGCTATCTTCTATTTGCTTTGCGAGCCGGGCAAAGTCAGGCATCTCATCTTCCTCCAACTCTTCATCCCGGTCCCCCACTGGGGGGATGATGTCACTCTAGACAGGCTGTCCGCATTCTGATTCTCATTCCCCGCTCTGTATTTCATTTTGTACTGGAATCTAGAGAGCCTTCCAGCGCTGTTCCATTGCACCTAGTTTGGCATTCTCTAGGTGGGCAAGAGGATTGTTGTCCGTCATGACCAGCACCTCCGCTCCTGTCAGATAGCCGGCAAAGTTCTCCGTCATAGCCCAAGTCAGAGCCAAGAGTTCCAAGTGGAAGGAGCTGTAGTTGACGGGATTCTTTTCGGTATCATGGAGAGACCTACTGGCATAGGCTATCACGCGTTCTTTATTATCTTGAACTTGAGAGAGGACCGCCCCTAGGCCTTGAAGGCTGGCGTCGGTGTGCAACTGAAACGGTAATGTGTAATCTGCATACGCCAGAACAGGGGGTGATGTTAGAGCAGCCTTAAGTGCCTGAAAGAATTTTTCTCGGTCAGGCCCCCAACTGACACGTCGTCCTCTGGGACTGTTCGCGGTCCCTCGGAGAACCTCATGCAGTGGTTCAGCAAGCCGAGCAAAGTCCTTGACAAACCGACGGTAGTAGCCTGCCAGCCCCAGAAAAGCCTGGACCTCTTTGACGGTAGTTGGCTGCGGCCACTCTTCAACGGCTTCTATCTTCTCCGGAGAGGGCTGGACACCTTCGGCCGAGATCCGGTGGCCCAAGTAGTCGATTTCCTGCTGGAACAGACGGCACTTGCTGGGCTTCAACTTCAAGCCGTGTCTCCTCAAGCGCTGGAACACTTGGCCAAGCTTATGAAGATGATCCTCAAAGGTGGCAGAGTATACCACGATGTCGTCAAGGTATATCAGCGTAAACTCAAAGTTGAAGTCTCCCAGACAGCGTTCCATCAGTCTCTGAAAGGTCCCTGGTGCGTTATTCAAGCCGAACGGCATCCGGTCGAACTCATACAGGCCCATGGGAAGGATGAAGGCGGTCTTTTCCCTGTCCTTCTCACTCATTGGAACCTGCCAATATCCACTGGCAAGGTCTAGGGACGAAAAATATTTGGCCTTCTTCAGGGCGGTCAGTGACTCTTCGATCCGAGGAAGTGGATATGAGTCCCGGATAGTGCAAGCGTTCAGCCTACGGTAGTCTACGCAAAATCTCAGGGAACCATCTTTCTTTTTGACTATCACCACGGGTGCAGCCCACGGGCTCTGGCTTTCACATACCACTCCGGCGTGTAGCATGGATTCTAGCAGGCTTTTCACCTCCTGGTATTGCTGAGGTGGTATCTGCCGGTACCTCTCGTGGATAGGGGGGGGTATCGCCCGTGGGTATCTCGTGCTGGATACTGGTGGTACACCCAAAATCTGTGTCATGCTTTGCAAAGGAGTCTTGGTGTTCCCTCAGGAGTTCCTCCACTTGAGACACTTCTTGTTTGGTGTATTGAGACGTATCTAGCTGTACTTTTTTCCCGTAGTTTTCGCCCAATGTCTTCATTGTCTACTTGAGCGTTTTTGGCTGAGACGGTTACAGTCCAGTCGCCTTCTGTAGACGGGGTGAATTTTAGGGGTCCAATGGGATTCACTTCCGTGGGTAGAGCATATACCTGGGCAAGTTGAGTGCCGGCTTCAAGGGCTAGGCCTACGGCTGCGGTGTTGTTTAGCCTGACAGGGACTCTCCCGTTCTTCACGACGGCTAGAGTGCGAGCAACTAGTGGGTTTAGCTTTCCCCCACTTGGGGTCCTCGGCTCGATCAACACTTCAACCCCCTCAAGTTGTCAGTGGGTGTTAAGGGGTAAGGAAATGACTGTCTCTTTTTCAGCGGGCAAAGTAATCCGAGTACGGCGTGGCACCGTAATGGCGGCTAGGGGTAGTTGTTCCTCTGCCATCTGTTGAAGTCCAACGGTCCGGATTACGCGCTGGAATGCCAGACGAGTCGGCTTATGTGTGGCTGACTTTCTGCCAGTATTTGGGTCCTTTTCTTGTCAACAGCATAAGATCCAGGTCTTTCAAGATGTTCATTCCAACTATCACTGGGGTCTCGGAGCCGAAACCTTCCTTGATGATGACGATCCCTCGTTTCCCTAAGTCCTGCCCGCAGGCCTTTGTGTCCATCCAAGCAACTCTGGTCCCTGGAATGGGTAGATTATTAGCCGCAATAATCTTAATGGCGGTGTCTGGGTCACGAGCAGTTCTTGGTTTGAGGTAATTTTCGTAAAACTGTTCAGAGATCGTGGTCACTTGTGACCCAGTGTCCATCAGTCCTTGTACGGCAATTCCTTCCAGGACAACTTCAAGTGTCGGGTTACTCGAGGCAAGAGCACTCCGCCGTCGGCTCTGTTTTTCCACACCTCTCTCTTTGGCCTCCCCTGCCGCGCGAGCCTCAGCTGCAGGGGTGTCTAGTTTAACGGCGGCCATTGTGGTGAGGCCCGGCGTGGTAGCTCTGCTTGTGGATATGGCTGGGGTTCCATTCGCTGGTCTGATCGAAATTCCCTTCACTGGGGCGACTGAGGGTTTGTTCGTTGGTGCGACGGAGGTTTTTGCTTAGGGAAGTGTTGAGGACAACGATTTGCCCTATGGCGAGGATCACCGCATGACCAACACTGTCCCACGGGACGACTAGGCTGTCTTCGCTGATCTCCCTGTCGGTCTAATGTTAACTGTAATACCTGTTTCTGTAAGTCTGCTACCATCTGTTTCAGGTCTTCCGTGTCACTGTTCGGATTTTTAATGTTAGATATGGATCTGCACGCAGCACCTGGAATCCCCACATCCATGACGGGTCCCCTTGAACGTTCTATGGCTTCCTGTTTGACTTCAGCAAAAGTAAGAGTCGGCACCATCCGGATCAAGTCCTGTAACGTGCGGTTAAGATACTGGTCTCTCAGTCCTATTACAAATTGGTCTCTCAGTACCAGGTCACGAGGAGCCATACCAGCTAGTTGTTCCCCTTTTCCACAGGCTTGTTCAAGGAGTACCTGAAGGGCGTTCGCATATTGTGGAATATCCTCCCATTCAAGCTGCGTCCGTCTAAAGAACATGTGTCGCAGTGTTCCCTGGTATGTGGTCGGCCCATAGGTGTTCTCCAGCACCCGCACCAAATCATCCACTGTACGCTGGCCCCGGACCGTCTCCAGTCTGACTGTCATCCATGCCTCCCCCTCTAGCGTCAGTACCGCCATTTCTGCCAAGGTCTTAGGGTCAATATTATACATTTCCCCCAGTATCCGGACTTGTTCCGCCCACTCTGGTACAGGGTAGTTTCGTCCGCCAAATTTCCTGACCTGATTCACAATAGACACCGGCGGGGCTTTCTGACTGTACACGTGGCCTGGGTGGGAATCTTGTTGGTCACAGATCCTGCCGACTACACCAGATGAAGTGACCGCGGGCAAGGCCGCGCGTTGGTATCCATGATCTGGCCCAGCAAGATCCCCACACACAGACTCTATCTTGATAACCATATCTTTACTTGTATACATTTTTAACATAGCAGAACACAATAAATGACAACCGCAAATGTTCACAGCAATAACGTGTACTTATAAGCTAACCCTCACTGTCCCTACTCACACGTTACCAGTCCTTTACTTCAGAAGGATGTGTCCCCCGTCGCAGGCCTGTCTGTCTTTGCAGGAAGGCGTCCCAGCCGAAGAAAAAAACAGGAACAACAAATTTCGCTGAAAGGAGGGGATACTTCGGCCTCTCGCCAGAGGTCCCGCTTACAGTCTCTCTGATCCGGATAGCAGCTCTTGTGGATTCCCTTGTGTAGTCCACACTCCAGTAGTGGGGAGTGTAACAGCTGAATCCTTCAGCCGTGTGGAAGCTGGGGAAAGCTCTGAGGAAAAGATGTCAGATAGCAGCAGCCACGTTGAGAGTATCCTCTACGGCACACCCGAGGACCTGCACACCATCCTGGTTCTTTACACAGACTCTCTCAGACTCTTCGCGTGCTTTTTCCTGCTTCTCACTCTGGTCACGTGACTCTCTAGGGCGGGACACAGGAGACAGTCTTTTTCTCTGTCATCACACCCTGCGCAGGTGCAACCTCTGGCCACAAGGTGGCAACACCATCCTGCGTTATCATTTCTGTCACAGGCTCTATTTCAATTATCACAGAACAGCCAGAGCTGGCCAGCTCACTACACAAACGGTGAATGCAGTGATGGCAGTCAGCCTGCGCAAACGGTGAATGCAGTGATGGCAGTCAGCCTGTGCAAACGGTGAATGCAGTGATAGCAGTCAGCCTGTGCAAACGGTGAATGCAGTGATAGCAGTCAGCCTGCACAAACGGTGAATGCAGTGATAGCAGTCAGCCTGCGCAAACGGTGAATGCAGTGATAACAGTCAGCTTGTGCAAACAGTGAATGCAGTGATAGCAGTCAGCCTGTGCAAACGGTGAACGCAGTGATAGCAGTCAGCCTGTGCAAACGGTGAAGACAGTCAGCTACCACAAAAGATGAATGCCTGTCATGAATGTGCCGCATCCTGCTGATACTTTTGGGGTATCTGGGATCAGAATGTCGCAGTGGTGTCCACTTGGCATTTAACTTGAGTGGTACACATTGACTTTTACTTGGTCTGGAAGGGGTTAAGAGTTCCTTTTTGATCCTGCTGAGATTCCTTAGGGCTCTAATCTCAGCTGCTGCATTTTGCTGCCACTCCTTTCCATTATTTAAACTCACTTCTAGCTCTTTCGTATGCCAGCCTCCCAGGAGAATTTGTTCCAGTTCACGCTGTGGAGTTCCAGTTGCTGTTTGATTTCTCCCTGTTAAGCTCCCTCCCTGTGTTTCCTTATGTTAGCAGTGAGACTAGTCTCTTGCTGTCCTCCTCACTAGTCAGGGCTAGCTCAGGGCCAACCAGGACTTAGGCATGTGATGGCGTACGGGGGGGGGGAAGGACCCATCTAGGGATGATAGGGAGCACAGAGTGCAACCTCAGGTGAGTGTTTAGGCGTGTTCCTTCTCCCCTTTCCCTATAGTCAGGGCACCTTTACTTTCTTTCCCTCGTTTGCGCCTTATGCCGCGCATTTCCTTCCACCAGCGTGACAATACCTTGAACGCAGTCAGCCAGCACAAAGAGTGAACGCAATCAGCTAGCACAAATAGTGAACGTCATGAACGCAGTCAGCCAGCCCAAATAGTGAATGACGTGAACTCAACCAGCCAGCACAAATAGTGAATGCAGTGAACTCAGTCATAATATTTGTGTGGTTCCATCTTTGAATCAGAGCAGATGCAGCCAGTATTTACCATAGGGAGCAGTCTATCTTGGACCCTGAGGTTGGGCACAGCTCTCATAGCTCCTTTACCCAGAAAGAGCTCTCTTTGCCCTACTGCCCAGGGACAGCTCTCTTTGCCCTACTGCCCAGGGACAGCTCTCTTTGCCCTACTGCCCGGGGACAACTCTCTTTGCCCTACTGCCCGGGGACAGCTCTCTTTGCCCTACTGCCCGGGGACAGCTCTCTTTGCCCTACTGCCCGGGGACAGCTCTCTTTGCCCTACTGCCCGGGGACAGCTCTTTGCCCTACTGCCCGGGGACAGCTCTCTTTGCCCTACTGCCCGGGGACAGCTCTCTTTGCCCTACTGCCCGGGGACAGCTCTATTGTAGCCCTACTGCCCGGGGACAGCTCTATTGTAGCCCTACTGCCCGGGGACAGCTCTTTTAGCCCTACTACCTAGGGACAGCTCTTTTAGCCCTACTACCTAGGGACAGCTCTTTTAGCCCTACTACCTAGGGACAGCTCCCTTAGTCCTACTATGCATGTACAGCTCTCTTTTATAGCCCCTGGCCAGTCCGTGCATTGCAGTCCATGCTCGTACTATGTTGCACGGACATCTGCATGAGCCCTTACAATTACAAGAAGCCCTTTGAAGGAAACCATAATGTGGATGTGGCCCTTGGTGAAAATGAACATATGCATTTCTATATAAAAACAACTAGCTGTCCATATGTTCAGGTTTCAAAAAACATCAAGCAGTTAAAAGAAGTGACATTTTTTGGGTGTTTTGTGATTGGAAGACATGCTCTACTCCACAATACAAATACCAGACTTTTTATTTAAGAGTTTTGCCATCATTTATGCTTAAAAAAACGCTACTAGTTGCTTCATTATTCAATGGAATGAAAAAAAATGACTGGCAAACAAGAGTAGAAGCAGATGTTACAAAACTATGAGAAAATCCTAAAAATAACCACACTGGTGAAACTGGAAAAAAAAACATCTTAGAAAATGACGGAAAAAACCTTCACTTTACTGAACCATCTTTCTGCTTGAAAAACTCGCCTGGCTGGCTTGAGTTTAAAAGACATCGTACGCACATAGCCAGTTTCCAAAAATTCAGCAAACATACTCTGTGTGCACATAGCTAGCAGAACCTCCATGTTTTTAAGAAGTTTTGAGGTCTGAGTAGGAATTTGAAGAATTTCCTCCCAGTTCTCGTTCAGTGGTTATGTGCACATAACGTCTGTTAAACTCAGGCAAACCCAACAGGTTTTTTAGGAAACTCTGAATTTTTTTTCCTGAAGCGTCTTTTGTATTGTTTTTTTCGGTTGTTTTCTGAGTGTTTTTCAAAAGTTTTGGCCAACAGCATTTTTTTGGAGGGAACTCCCATAGTTTTTTAGACATCTTTTTCTCTTCTATTTTACGGTAGATTTTTGTTAATGTGACATGCAGAAGTAGTGCTGTTACTTCAAAAGCACCCAGCAACTATTAGAAGTAACATCAGCACAGGAGACAGGAAGTGTTGTGCTCCAGAACTATCCAGCAGTTAGAGGGGTTAACAATCACAGGAGACAGGGAGTGTTTTAGCAGAGCCCCAGGAAAGTGGGGAAGTTGTTTACTGTCTGGCTAGAGCCAAAGAGAAAGGTGGTGTATGTTCTGCATCTCACAGAAGGCAAGGGAACAGAATTCAGGTCAAGAGGGAAGCTAAACACAGGTCAGACTCCCTGAGCTAACAGTGTGGGGTATTATTGGGCAGAAAGATAAGGACTGGAAGCAATCCTGTCATAGGGATCATCTCCCTCATCAATCCCTCCCCCCTCAATCTCCATGCAGGATAAAGAATGCTGTGTACTATTGAGTCCTTGTGAAGGAAAAGCCTGTGGTTGTATATGTATTAAAACTGTTCTGTACTGTGCTACTGGATAGACTGTGTACTACTGTTCTGTGAAGGAGATTGTACTATTGTTATTGGAGCCTGATGCTCAAAGACCTACTTAAATTGCACTAGCCGTGCCTCATTAAATGTTACTGTTCTACCGTTTCTGAGGACACTTGTCAAATGTGTCTGGTCAGCAACTGAATCTATCCTGGGCCTGAGAGAAGCTGCAGCCTATGGTCGCCCTGAGTAACGGTTCCCCAGGATTCCAACAAATTCATGTAACCGGTCTCGCCCCTATCTGAACTTAGACAGCGTACGTGTAACATTGGTGGCCCGTATGGGGAATCCTGAGTAGGAATTAGCGTGTAGTGGGAGAAGAGGAAGTGTCTGGAAAAACACAGCAGCACAGCACCTCAATTCAACTCCGCTACATCAGTTAAAAGGGACCAGCCCTAAAGAAAACTCACTAGCAGCAGTGGATATGGAAGTAGATATGGACAGAATTAGTGAGCTGCTTCTTCAGTTAACCTGTGAAGAATTGAGAACAGTAATAAAACATATAAAGATGTCAGAAGAACAGATTTCTAAAGCACACAACCGCAGGCAACTGTTAGCTGCCATTAATGCAAAAATAGATGAGCTGGGGGAGAAAGAAGCTGAAGACATCACGGGGACATTCCTCCAGGAGCTAACGCAGTTTCTAACCAGGTTGAAGTTGGAGGATGAAGGGGCGGCACCAATTACCAAAAGATGGAATCTCCGTCCGCAGATAGAACTACAGGAATTGAAAGAACAATTCAAAGCACTAACAACAGCCCTGCAGGAATTGACCAAAACATCTGAATGGGTGATAGATTCAGACAGAACCTTCAACCTGCTTGGGTTAGATAAATCATGGAGACAGTCCTCTCTAACAGCACAAATCACCATAAGGAAAGAATTCAAGATCCTGGGACAGATTGGAGAGTGTGAATAGAATTAGAAACTGTCTTACAGTGCCTACAAGTAGTATTCAACCCCCTGCAGATTTAGCTGGTTGACACATGCGGAATTAACGTGGCATTGTGACATTTGTACTGTAGATCAGCCTGGAAGTGGGAAATGCACTGCAGCAAATTTTGTTTTTGTTTTTTTTTTTGTTTTGTTTTTTAAAACGTAAAAAGTTAATTCAGAGTGTCATTTATTATTCAACCCCTCAAACCACAAGAATTCTTTTTGGTCCCCCTAAAGTATTAAGAAGTAGTTCAGGCACCAAGAATAATGAACTTAACATGTGTGGATTAAAGATCTCTTTTGCAAGCCTTTTCTGACTATTTAAGACCCTCCCCAAACTTGTGAACAGCACTCAGACATGGTCAACATGGGAAAGACAAAGGAGCATTCCAAGGCCATCAGAGACAAGATCGTGGAGGGTCACAAGGCTGGCAAGGGGTGCAAAACCCTTTCCAAGGAGTTGGGCCTACCTGTCTCCACTGTTGGGAGCATCATCCGTAAGTGGAAGGCTTATGGAACTACTGTTAGCCTTCCACGGCCAGGACAGCCTTTGAAAGTGTCCTCCCTTGCCGAGGCCAGGCTTGTCCGAAGAGTCAAGGCTAACCCAAGGACAACAAGGAAGGAGCTCCGGGAAGATCTCATGGCAGTGGGGACATTGGTTTCAGTCAATACCATAAGTAGCGTACTCCACCGCAATGGTCTCCGTTCCAGACGAGCCCGTAAGGTACCTTTACTTTCAAAGCGTCATGTCAAGGCTCGTCTACAGTTTGCTCATGATCACTTGGAGGACTCTGAGACAGACTGGTTCAAGGTTCTATGGTCTGATGAGACCAAGATCGAGATCTTTGGTGCCAACCACACACGTGACGTTTGGAGACTGGATGGCACTGCATACGACCCCAAGAATACCATCCCTACAGTCAAGCATGGTGGTGGCAGCATCATGCTGTGGGGCTGTTTCTCTGCCAAGGGGCCTGGCCATCTGGTCCGCATCCATGGGAAGATGGATAGCACGGCCTACCTGGAGATTTTGGCCAAGAACCTCCGCTCCTCCATCAAGGATCTTAAGATGGGTCGTAATTTCATCTTCCAACAAGACAACGACCCAAAGCACACAGCCAAGAAAACCAAGGCCTGGTTCAATAGGGAAAAAGTCAAGGTGTTGGAGTGGCCTAGTCAGTCTCCTGACCTTAATCCAATTGAAAACTTGTGGAAGGAGCTCAAGAATAAAGTCCACATGAGACACCCAAAGAACCTAGATAACTTGGAGAAGATCTGCATGGAGGAGTGGGCCAAGATAACTCCACAGACCTGTGCCGGCCTGATCAGGTCTTATAAAAGATGATTATTAGCTGTAATTGCAAACAAGGGTTATTCCACAAAATATTAAACATAGGGGTTGTATAATAATTGACCCACACTTTTATGTTTAAAATTTAATAAAATTCAACTGAGCAACATTACTTTTTGGTTTGTAAGATTTATGCTTCTGTTCATAAAACCTACTCTCGTTTGCAGTTTGAAGGCTCTAACTTATTTGCATCTTATCAAACCAGCTAAATCTGCAGGGGGTTGAATACTACTTGTAGGCACTGTATATGAACTTGTTGCACCTGATCGATGCAGGCTTACAGAAAGGCTACCAGCCAGATGAAATCGTTGAGGGGGTGGTGAAAGCAATCAGCCCAGGACTGAACCTCCGTAGTATGCTAGAAATGAAGAGTCAATTGACCTTGCAACAGCTGAAGATGATTTTCAAAGGGCACTATAAAGAAGAGAGTACTTCAGAATTGTTCCACTGACTTATTAACCTCTCACTGAAAAATATTGAATCACACCAAAATTTCTTGTTCAGAGCAATTGAACTGAAGGATAGACTGCTGTTTGCATTCTGAGATGTAGAAGCAGAAGAGAAGTTTGATGCTGGACTAGTCCAGAAGAAGTTCTTGAGATCATTCAGAACGGGTTTAATCAGCAAAGACATCAAGTTGCAGCTGAAACAGTACCTAGAAGATCCTGGCATTCTGGACAAAGTCCTAATTGAAAAAATGAATGAGGCAGCTAGTTTGAAGTCAGAGAGCGAACAGAAGGTAAAGAAAGGCTCTGCTCCTAAAATCACCAAAATGAGTCAGCTGAAGTTGGAGACCCCCAGTGGCCAGTCTGAAGATCATCATGGAGACTCTCCAGTGCCACCTCCGAGAGGAAACCTTAAATCACCAACAAAAGAGAGGACCGCCAGTGCTGACTGGGAGGAAGTAATAGGAGAACTGCGAGCCGAGTTGATTGAGGTGAAAAAGTTGATTCCTTCCAGGCCAGAACCTGTATCCCTCAGACCAATGAGTGGGTTCCAAAATAGAAGATACCCGAGTTGTGAAGCGTGCCGTTCATCAAATCAGAATACGGTGTGTGTTCATTATCTAAGATGTGGTGAGGAAGGACATTATCCAAGGAATGCCAATGGTCAAGGTCATTTGGGTTAAAAGACAGGAGGTTGCCAATGCGGGGCGACGGGTAATCGCGACACGGAGAAGGCCCCAGAAACAAATCCAAATCTCACCAAACCGCAGAATGGTGCATGAGGTAAAATGGCTGCATCAGTACTATCCCCAAGTGTGTTCCCGTTTACAACAGCTGCAAGAGAGACAGGGGCATCAGTTACTTAATGCCCAGTGCGGAGGTCAAACGATGTACTCCTGGGAGGAGGATTCCTCGGTTAGTAAAGATAGCCTCATCTGCCTAATCGGTGACAGGTGCTTTATACAGTGCCAGCTAGATGGGCTCCTGGTAAAAGCACTGTGGGACACAGGAGCCCAAGCGAGCCATTTAAATTAAGAATGGAGAAGGCGCTACTTGCCACATACCTGCCTTCGGTTGCTAAAAGAACTCTTAGGACCAGAGGAACTCCACGGCAAAGCTGTCAACCAGACCGAAATCCCATTCATAGGCTGGGTGGAAGTGACTTTCCAACTGAGGGCCACGAAGAACAGCAACACCATTCAGCTTTTGGTACCTTTTCTTCCAGAGATCAGAACGTGGCAGAGTATCCTATCCTGGGTTATAATGTAATCAGTGAGGTCATCACGAAACACAAGTGAGGGACACTGGTGGTGGATGCAATAGCCACATCGCTTGCCATACCCAACACCGTGGCGGAAAATGTGATTCATAGAGTAAAGAAAGCAAAGAATACAATGGACCTAAAAGAAGTCAAGGTAGGTTGGTGCCCAACCATCATCCCTGCAAACCAAATGGTGGGTGTGAGGTATGGAGTCCGAGTAGAACTGGGAAGCCTAGAAAAGACTGTTCGTGACAAAAGACTCCTCAGAACTTCTGGAAGGCCTAGTTCAAGGTGAGACTGTGCTTACAATTCCTACTGGTGGGTTTGCTCAAGTGACAGTACCGGTGATGAATACTACGAAACACGAAATTAGACTGGATCCAAAGACTGTGTTAGGTCACATCGAAACCGTTAAAACGGTTTATCCAGCCAGTGTGAGACCCGCCCAGGGGTCGTGAATTCAGTCTCCCCACCAAGGAAGAGGATTTGCCCAGGGGAGGAGATTGCGCAACCCACCTCGGGGTCCTGGGATCCCCCAGTACCCCTGGAACACTTGTGTTCTGAAGAGCGAGCGATAGCAAAACAGATGCTGAGAGAAGAATGTCATGCATTCTCCAAAGATGACTCTGATATACAGTACAGACAAAAAGTTTTTCTGCATTTTCATGACTTTGAAAATTGTAAATTCACACTGAAGGCATCAAAACTATGAATTAACACATGTGGAATTATATACTTAACAAAAAAGTGTGAAACAACTGAAAATATGTCTTATATTCTAGGTTCTTCAAAGTAGCCACCTTTTGCTTTGATGACTGCTTTGCACACTCTTGGCATTCTCTTGATGAGCTTCAAGAGGTAGTCACCGGAAATGGTTTTCACTTCACAGGTGTGCCCTGTCAGGTTTAATAAGTGGGATTTCTTGCCTTATAAATGGGGTTGGGACCATCAGTTATGTTGTGCAGAAGTCTGTACCGTAGGTTGTACCCCATCGTTGCAGTTGAAAATCAATTTGAAAGACATGTCGCAGAGTGCATCTTCTTACAGTCACCACTGTACTTACAAGAGCTTCAATCAGCAAGATATCTTGAGTAAACAGTATTTACTTCATACTGGTTAAACATGAGATACAATTCAGTGTCACACAGTCCGTGTGCTGCTTACATAACACATTCAGGAAAGAAAGAGAAAACACACGAAGTAAGAACAACCAACAATTGAGAGCTTTCCTCCCTTATTACAGCAAGCATATAACTTTACACACTATTGCCATCTGCTGTCTGGTTAGCATAAAGTCCTCCTTTCACTTATAATAAGTCCTGATCTGTTGCATATGCCAACACCCTTTCTCAACAGTAAGGACTTATTCAATCAAACCCAACTTTTTTATTAGTTTCTGGTGTTTATCAGCATTCAACGCCTTCGTGAAGATGTCTGCTGTCATTTCTTCAGTAAGACAATACTCTAACTTCAAGACTCCTTGTTCCTGATGATCTCTCAAGAAATGATATTTCACATCAATATGCTTGGTTCTTGGATTGACTCTTTCCATCTGAGCAAGAACAAGACATCCTTGATTGTCCTCTTTCAGTTTTGTTGGTTCCAGCTGTGGTTGCCCTAATTCTGTCAACAATTGTCTTAACCACAGTACTTCTTGACTCGCATGTGCTGCGGCAACATATTCTGCTTCTGTTGAAGACAGTGTAACAATTGACTGTTTCTTACTTGTCCAACTTATTGGTCCACCTGAGAGAAAAAAAATATATCCACTGGTAGATCTTCTGTCAGTTGGATCTCCAGCCCAATCTGCATCAACATATCCTGTTAAAATGCAATTATCACTTGTGGGTAATTTCAGCTTAACATTGCTAGTTCCTTTCAAATAACACATTACTCTCTTCACGGCATTCCAATCAGCTTTATTTGGTTTTGATACCTTTCTACTCAGGATTCCTACTGCTGCTGCGATGTCTGGTCTTGTAACGGTCGCTAGATACAGTAGTTTTCCTATTGCTGTTCTGTATTCTTCATTATTTGGTAGAATATTTTCTTCACTGTTCATCTCTTTGAGATAATTAGTTTCCATTGGAGACTTTACTGTTTTTGCATCCTTTAATCCAAATTTTTCTGTTATGTCTTGAATCATGTGATTTTGATTCAGTAGGAAACTTCCGTCTTCTTCTCTTTCTACCTGTATTCCTAGGTACTGTTTCACATTTCCCAAGTCTTTGATTTTGAAATGTTGCTTCAGGATTTTTAGAATGTTTTCTTTATCCCTTTCTTGTTTAAAACAAATCAAAATGTCGTCTACATATATGAGTACATAAATCCATCTATTAATCAGCCTTTTTGTGTACAAGCATGGATCAGCTTTGCTTCTTTGAAATTTTTCATTTGTAAGTACTTCCGTGATTTTGTCATTCCACGCTTTAGTTGCTTGCTTTAAACAATATATGCTTTTCTGTAGTTTGCAAACTTTGTTTGGATTTCTTTCATCTTTGAATCCTGGAGGTTGTTCCATGTAAATGTCTTCTGTTAAATCTCCATTTAGAAAAGCTGTCTTTACATCCAGATGTCTCAGTTCCATCTGTTTCAATGCAGCAACTGTAAGTAATGTTCTTATTGTAGTGTGTTTGACAACTGGAGCAAATGTCTCATCATAGTCTTCTCCATATTTTTGAGAATACCCTTTAACTACGAGTCTTGTTCGGTATCTTTCAGCTGTGCCATCTGTTTGGTATTTTACTTTAAAAATCCATTTACATCCTATGGCTTTTCTTCCTTCTGGCAAATCTGTTAGTGTCCATGTATTTGAATTATGCATGGATTTAATTTCTGTTTCTGTTGCTTCTATCCATTTATTAGCTTCTTCTTCAGGAAGTTTAGATATGTCTTCCCAAGAGGTAGGCTCATAGATTTTTCTTATGCTTGTCTTGTATGAGAGACGTTTTGGTGGTTTTCCTTTGTTCTCTCTCATTGAACGTCTTGGTTCTGTGTCTGTTTGTAGTTGTGATTCTTCACTTTCAGTATTTTGTTCTTCATTGATTTCTACTTCTTTCTCATCAGATATTTCTTCAGTTATGTCACTATTGTTTTTCTCATTTTTTGTTTCAACTGAAATCATTATGTCTTCATTTAAATCTTCAATGAATGTCACACTGTTACTCACCGTAACTCTGTCTGTTTTGGGATCTAGGATTCTATATCCTTTGCAATTTTCACTATATCCAACGAATATTCCTTCCATGGATCTGTTTTGAAGTTTGGAACGTTTTTCTGTTGGAATGAATATAACAACTTTACATCCAAAAACTTTTAAATGATTGACACTTGGTTTCATACCTTGCCACAGTTCATATGGAGTTTTTGTCAGTTTTCTGGAAAAAAGTCGGTTCTGTAGATATGTAGCTGTCATTGCTGCCTCACCCTAATATTTCTCTGGTAGTTTGGAATCCGTCAGCATACATCTTATCATTTCTGTTAGAGTTCTGTTTTTCCTTTCTGCTCCATTTTGTTCAGGTGTGTATGGAACAGTTTTCTGGTGTTCTATTCCATTTTGTCTTAAGTATTCTTCTATTCTGTGACCTGTAAATTCACCTCCATTATCACTTCTGATGACAATTGGCTTCCTTTGAAATTTGTTACTTGATCTTGTTACATAGTCTACAAGTTTATCAAAAACTTCACTTTTGTTCTTAATTAAGTATGTGACTGTGTATCTTGAGTAGTCGTCTATAAAAGTCAACATGTATCTATTGCCTCCTGATGTAGTCACTTTCATGGGTCCACATACGTCAGTATGCACCAAATCAAGTGGTCTTTCGCTTTTCAACTCACTTTCTTTTGGAATAGATATTCTTGTGGCTTTGGATTTTATACAACATTCACATCTTACTGTAATTGAGCAATCTGATATCTTTAAATCTTTTGTCAATTCTTTTCTCTGTAGTTCCCTTATACTGTCAGGGTGTCTATGTCCTAGACGTCTATGCCACATGTGAATACAGTTTTTGTGATCATGTGTACATACCTTCATCTGTTCCTTTGGTGTGTCAAAATGATATAATTGTTCATCTGCCTTGACTTTGGTGATCACCTTGTTTCCTGCAATAATTGCACACTCATTGTCTTTGAATTTTACTGTAAGTCCTTTTGCTGTTAAACATTTCACAGATAATAATCCGCCTTCCAATTTTGGAACATACAACACATCCTGTACAAGTATCTTTGAATCTTGTCCGAACTTGTTTGAACAATTTAGCATACCTTGTCCGATACCTTCTGCGGTTATTTTGCTTCCATCTGCAAGATAAATGGCTTCTTTATTATCTAAATCAAGATCAGTAAAGAAATTCTTGTCACTTGTCATATGACTCGTTGCTCCTGAATCAATAAACCAACCAAGTGATGATTTCTTGTCTGTTACTTTAAATGTGCCATTCCAATTATTCTCACATGAATCAGAAATTGTGTTTTTTACTTTCTGTGTATGCTTTTTATGTTGTAATTTTTGTTGTTCTGCTTTCCATATGGTACAGTCTTTCTTTAAATGACCTTTTTTTCTTACATCTGAAGCATTCTCTTGTCTCTTTATTATAGGGTTTTTTAAATTCTGTAGCTTTAAGAGCATTTTCACTGTCCTTTTCAGTAGAAGAATCATTTCTTTGTTCTTTTCTTCTCTTATATTCTTCTATTAGTCTTGTTTTCACAAAATCTAATGTAATGTCAGTTTCTGGTCTTGTCTCAAGGGCATTTATCAAGGCTGTATACGAATCTGGTAAACTGCACAATAATATAGCTGCTACATGACTTTCTTTAATGTCTTCACCAATAGATCTTAGCTGTGATATCACTTCCATCATTGAGAATATGTGCTTCTGCATGTCGTCATTTGCACTCAATCTCATACTGTAAAGCTTTCTTAATAAAAATAACTTGTGATTCAAGCTAGGTCTTTCATACAGTTTTCTTAATTCTTCCCACATTCCTTTAGCTGTTTCTTCATTTCTTATATGTATTAATTGAGCATCATCCACTAATAAGCTAATGGTGGCTCTCGCTTGTCTATTCTTCTTATCCCATGTCTGATTATCTTGATCTGGTCTTTCTGTAACATTTACTTCCCATAAATCATCCTTAGATAACAACATCTCTACTTTGAATTTCCATAAGTGATAATTTTCACTATTCAGTTTAGCTACTGTGAATTTCAGTTCTGTGTTACTCATCATCTTTATATAGTCTTACTTGTTTAGAGAGTTGTACTGAGATATTCTCCTGTTTTTTCTTCTTCTTGCTGATAGTTGCTGTATGTCCTGCCTGTGTTGAATTCTCTGTAATTATATCCAGTTCCTGGGATCATGAATTCCTTTGTCACTCTGTATCTGGATTTATTTTCTTCTGTTTACAGAGCTTATCTGTGTGCTCCGTTATCTCGGGTTATAAACCAGGATCCTCTTGTAGTGCGGGCCTGTAGTGTCTGGGCTTTAGTGTCTGGGCTCCGGCTTGGGCCCATAACCTGTCGCAGAGTGCATCTTCTTACAGTCACCACTGTACTTACAAGAGCTTCAATCAGCAAGATATCTTGAGTAAACAGTATTTACTTCATACTGGTTAAACATGAGATACAATTCAGTGTCACACAGTCCATGTGCTGCTTATATAACACATTCAGGAAAGAAAGAGAAAACACACAAAGTAAGAACAACCAACAATTGAGAGCTTTCCTCCCTTATTACAGCAAGCATATAACTTTACACACTATCGCCATCTGCTGTCTGGTTAGCATAAAGTCCTCCTTTCACTTATAATAAGTCCTGATCTGTTGCATATGCCAACAAGACATGACCCCAATAACCAGAAGTTACATGTTTGTGCCGAAACCATTACACCGTGAAGTGAAAGAGTATTTACAAGAGCTAATCAACAGAGAGGTTGGGTCCAAAATTCGAAGTCGTCTTATTCCTCTCCTATTGTTTGTGTTAGGAAAAAGGATGGTACGTTGAGACTCTGCTGTGATTACTGGGAACTAAACCAAAAGTCAGTACCTGATCGGCACCCAATACCAAAGATTCAAGATATGCTGGATAGCCTATCAGGAAGTACCTGGTTCTCTGTCCTCGATCAGGGTAAATCATACCATCAAAGGTTTGTTGAAGAGTCCACTAGACCTTTGACAGCGTTCATCACACTGTGGGGGTTATATAAGTGAATCCGCATACCGTTTGGGCTTAGTTCAGCTCCAGCAGAATTCCAGAGAAGCATGGAGACATGTTTAGAAGGATTGAGGGACAATATTTGCCAGCCGTACTTGGATGACAATGTGGTGCACAGCAAAACCTTCCGGGAGCATGTTGAACACGTGAGGACCGTATTACAGCGGTATCAACAATACGGAGTTAAGCTGACCCCAAAGAAGTGTGAACTTTTCAAAAGGCAAGTCCGATTTCTAGGGAAAATTGTGTCTGGAGAAGGATATACCATGGACCCAGCAGAAATCGCTCTGGTACTGGCCTTAAATGACCCCCTCTACTGTCGGGGAGTTGAGGCAGATATTAGGATTCCTCTCCTACTACCGTACTTATGTTCGGAACTTCTCCAGGATTGCCGCCCCACTATACCTCCTCTTGGGGGGGGGGGGCAGATTTAACAACACCCACGTAGAAAAAGAACGCGGGTAGGAACGGGCTTAAAAGAAACAATGCCGTTTCGTCCCAACAGCCCATTCTCTAGACAGCAGACCACCTGGAGGTATTGGAAGAACTAATAGACTACCTGGTAAAACCACCCATCTTGGGATCTCCTGATTTCAACTTGCCATTTGTTCTTCATTGTGATGCTTCTCAAGTCGGACTGGGAGCTGCCCTGTATCAGCATCAAGATGGAAAATTGAGAGTCATCGGTTATGGTTCTAGAACGTTGACCGACGCTGAGAAAAATTACCATCTATATTGGGAAAATTGGGGTTCTTGGCATTGAACTGGGATATCTGTGAATGATTTAGAGATTATCTCTGTTACAGCAAAGAGTTTGAGGTATACACTGACAACAACCCTTTGACCTATGTCCTCACTACAGCCAAACTGAATGCAACGGGTCAGAGATGGGTCACTGAACTAGCTGACTTCAATTTCAGCATCAATTAAAGGCCAGGAAAATGCAATGCGGATGGTGACGGATTGTCGGTAATGCCACTAGAGCCTGAGGAGTTCATGCAAGAATGCTCAGAGGAAGTCAGTCTGGAAGCAATTTAGAGCACTACCCAAGCAGTACAAGGTTATCAAGAGAAAGACACATCCTTGTGGTGTCCGTTGACGGTGGAAACCACCATAAAAGCGAGAGAACAAAATCACCCCTTCTATTCAAGAACTACCAAAAGGAAAAATCCATAGAGCACAACGGGAAGATCAGATAATTGGTAGAATACTACTTTATGTGGACCAAAATCAGTTTCCAAGTAAACGGGAGAGAGATAATGAGTCACCAGCAGTATCTGTTTTAGTTAAAGAATGGGCAAAGCTCTACCTCAGTGAAGATGGTATCCTGTATCGTAAAGGAGGATAAAACTGGCAGTTGGTACTACCCAGAGTATTCCATAGGTTGGTCTTCAAAGAACTCCATGAAAACATGGGACACCTGGGAGTGAAAAGGACAACAAACTTGATCCATGAACGTTTATTCTGGCCGTACATGCAGAGAGATATTGAGAGTTACATGACCAGGGAGTGTGGGTGTCTGAAAGATAAATGTCCTAACACATCAACCCGGGCACATATAGGCAACATCCAAACTATGTATCCATTCGAGATGGTCTTAATAGACTTTCTACATCTCGAGACGTGCAAGGGTGGCTATGAATCCATCTTGGTGGTGATGGACCATTTTACTCGATTTGCTAAAGCATATGCCACCCCCAATAAATCGAGTCGAACAGCGGCAGAGCAGATCTTCAATAATTTTGCTTTGAGGTTTGGATTCCCTACAAGGTTACAGGAAGAGGAAGAGAATTTGAGAACAAGGTCATTGCCAAGCTAGGAAAGTACTGTAGAATTCAGAGATCCTATCTCCCACAGGGTAATGAACAAGTGGATCGTTTTAACCATTCGTTATTGTCGATGTTGCGAACTTTAACAGCTGATGAGAAGAGAGACTGGAAGAGTTCCCTGTCAAAAGTAGTACATGCCTATAACTGTACAAAGAGCGATGCAACGGGTTACTCACCCTTCTTCCTATTGTATGGACGATTGCCAAGACTGCCAATCGACATCATGTTCGAAGTGGTTACGCAAGGACAGAGCAAGAGTAAGGAGTACTATGATCGAAAATGCTATGGAGCAGAATTGGCACCGGGAAGCCAGGTGCTAGTCAAGAACGTACATGAGAAAGGCGGTCCAGGAAAACTTTGTTCGTACTGGGAAGACAAGGTGTATGTAGTCGTAAGGAGGAAAGCTGATGACAGCCCAGTGTATGAAATCCGATTGGAAACGGGAGACAAGAAAACAAGTATAGTCCATCGGAATTTACTACTACCCTGTGATTATCTCCCACCACAACAAGACTTCCCACAAGTAGACCGTCATCGTCCGAGATCGACTAAGGGACCACCACAGACTGAATCTCCGGAGGTGGATAGTGACCTTGAAAGTTCTGATGAAGAAGAATACACGATTGTATTTCTCGGACCGGCAAGGAGAGGGATGTACCATCCTCAGGAGAGTGAACTAAGTCCCGAGGCTCCAGAGTTAGTACCAAGGAGTACAAATGAAGTCCAATTCAGATCTGTCGATCGAACACCGGTCCCTGAAGAGTCCGATCGACACTCAGGAGGAGTGGAATTACAGACTGTGCGGAAACAGGCGATTCAGGAGAAGTACAGGAACTTACAGAGGCAGCTCCAAGAGCATCTGAGGAAGCATGGGAAATGAGTGCGGCAGAAAAAACTCCTGTGACCGAAGAACCCGTGATATCTGAGGAACAACCCACCAGGAGGATGTCGACTCGAGAAGTGAGGAGGCTCATTATGCTGACGTATGAGACAATTAGTGAACTGAGTCAAGTGCCAAGGACTGTCGACTGGAAACGGGTATCTCTGCCTGTGGACCAGGTAGGCCCACTGGAGTGGTATTCACCACCAGTAGGCAGTATGGAAGATGTTGCCTATTGGAAAGACTTGTTTTCATGCTTTTATTTTCCTTGAAAGACTTTGTAGAAACAAAGAACTGTTAAAGCCTAGTGAGAGAGAGCTGGTTGAAGACGTACGAAAAACTCCAGCTGAAGAGATGCTGATTGTTTTAATTGTGTTAATTGTTTATTTCTTACAGGTGTCCTACAAGAAACATTGTAAAAATAGGTTATCAATGTTTATGAACGTTATACCAATTTGACAATGCCAATCTGTATAAAGTTATTCAAATTTCACCACTGTCTCAGAATTGGTCAGATTGACTAATTAAGATGAATGTCGGGGACGACATTCAAAAAGGAGGGAATAGTGTGACATGCAGAAGTAGTGCTGTTGCTTCAAAAGCATCCAGCAACTATTAGAAGTAACACAAGCATAGGAGACAGACAGTGTTGTGCTCCAGAAGCATCCAGAAACTAGAGGGGTTAACACAGTCACAGTAGACAGGGAGTGTTTTAGCAGAGCCTTGTAAAGGAAAAGTCCTTGTGAAGGAAAAGTTTGTGGTTGCGTATGCATTAAAATTGTGCTGTACTGTGCTACTCGATAGACTGTGTACTACTGTGCTGAGAAGGAGATTATACTATTGTTACTGGAGCCTGATCCTCAAAGAGACACTGAAATTGCACTGGCCGTGCCTCATTAAATGTTACTGTTATACCGTTTCTGAGGACTCTTGTCAAATGTGTCTGGTCAGCAATTGAATTTATCCTGTGCCTGAGAGAAGCTGTAGCCTATGGTCGCCCTGAGTAACGGTTCCCCCAGGATTCATGTAACTGGTCTCGCCCCTATCTGAACTTAGGTGGCGTACGTGTAACATTAACTCCATTGAAAAATGAAAAAAACACTTACATTTTTTTTTTAACAAAAACGACGGCAAAATTATCCAAAAAACATTTGGTCATCTTCCAGACATCTTTTGAACTTTCCCATTGACTTGTAAAGTGCAAAGCATCCTCTTAATGGAAAACGCCAGAAGAATGGACATATCACCTCTTTTAACTGCTTGGCGTTTTTAGAAACCAGAAGTGGTTAAAACACATATAAAAGCCTGAACATATGCAAAATGTGTTTACATAGAAATGCATACGTTCATTCTTTTGAACGTTTTTTAGGCAGTTTCCGGACAGAGTTTAATAGAGAAGCAAAATTGCAAAAAAAAACTGCTACTGACCAAAAAAAGCCACTAAAAATCCACAAAGCAAAACACATTCGGTCCGATTCATCAAAGCTTTTACACCAGAATTTTGGCATAAATAGCTTTGAAAGTTGCAAAGTTTTAGTGCAACGCAAGGCTGCACTAAAATGTTGTGATTTTGGAGTTCTCACAACATTTTCGCCCAGCCACACCAAAATGGGCATTGGTAGTGCAGAACGAGGGCATGGCAAACCTCGCTTGTCAAATTCACGATGAGTGATGGCATTTGCTATGCCACAAATCTTACTCCAGTCCCCAACTGTAGTAAGATTTGTCATGAGTGGCTCACGGAGGCGAACGCCATTTGCCAGATTTTCCTGATTCAATTTTCCTGATTCATTTTTTTATGGATGATTTGTTTGATCAAAGCCTGAAGAGGATCTACAGTAATAAAAAGGTAAACTATTAGTACTGTTTCAAGCAAAAAAATTGCTATGTCTCTGGTGAACATCTACATAGGAAATACTGTACTTTCAAACCTCCTTTACACCTCATTCTGTACAGCACAGCATACATTTATAAGTTGAAAAAACAGTCAAAATTATGCAAAAGTATGGCAGAAAGGTGTATAATAAACATATACATTGCAAACATATGTGAATCTCCATCTAGCAGATAAAGAGTTGTCAATAGACACGGATGCTTGACATATTAGTTGAGAGAACTTTGATTAGGGTATAGTTTCATGTGCCACATATGAAATAACAAAAGCGTTATTTAAGTCATGTTAATAGCAGATGTTTTTCTGCAAAATCAAGAAGACATTAAAAATTGAATTAAATATGACTCCAGAAAGCCATTACATAAAACCAGAGGCATATCTATGAGTTCAGCAATGGAGAAGGGGACAAAGATATCTGAGTGAGCCTCAACCCAGGCACAAAAATATTAACTGAAGAGGCATACTAAAATTAAAGTGGTTTAGTATGATTATAGTGATGGCCAATTTATATAGTTTTTTATGTTTTACTAATTTAAAAAAGTGAAAAAAACTCCAACTGCTAATAAATCAAGTATTTAGACTTAGGCTCGGACTACACAATGACTATGTCTATGACAGTAATTTCAAAGCTGAAGATTGCAGTATGGCAGTGCTACATAACAGCATAATGAAGGTGTATGTGGTCGCGTTGCAACCCATAAATTGGTGCGATTGTGGCACTTAAGTCACAAGAAATCCAAAAATATTCTCAGCAACATGAGTCACAACAAGATCACATTCATAATTTTATAATGTATTATTGCCATACTGATATTTTGGACCAGGAAATAATGGTTTAAAGGGAACCTGAGCCTCAGAAAAAACGCTATTAACCTGCACATATGGGGTTAATCTGCAGGTTAATAGCGTTATTAACCTGACCGGCGCCTGCACTTAGCTGAATGCTGCGGGGGGAAAAAATGTAATTTATGCTCCCCATCAGCGTTAGAGTTTCAGTCATGAGGGCAGCGCCCACGCGGGTTCAATCACCCCTCGGTGACTGTAACTGACGCGCCCCCTGGGCCTGTGCTGTGCAGGGGGATACCCGGAGCCGGATGGCTGGGGGTTGTAGTTCTCCGTGGCGGTGACCTGGTCCGTGCCCAGGGCGGTCAAACCAGTGGCAGTCTTAAGTAATAACAATGTCCGACTACGCCACCCGTGGATTGCGGTCAGTGGGGACCGCCGCTGCGCTGCAGACCGCTGAGGCTGATGTAATTTGCGCAGCCGAGTATGGAATACCTCCCCACGGGAGAAGTATTGCCTCAGGGCAGCTAGTGTGGAAGATGGGAGTGATGGTGTGAGCGTCCCAGTAGTAATGGTGCTGGTGCGGCGATGAAACACAGAGAAGTGTGGTGCAGTTCAGGGTCTTTACTGATGGTATATAGCAGACCCTCCCGGGAGTACTGGTTAGCAGTAGGGGCCTGGTCAGTCTGTAAGCAAGTAGGATCTCCCCTGGCCAGGTGGAGTTGTAGGCCTCCCCGACTATCTGCACTCTTTCCTGGCTACCTTGCTCTATGCGGGTAGAAGTAGCCCACGTCCCTGAGTATACCGTGTGGTGCTCACCCGTATGGCCGGTGACTTGGGGCCTTCCGTTAGCCTCCGCTTCACGATGGCGGTGCTGGTCCCTTGCTTGTGACCGTGCCTCCGGGCTTCTAAGGCCAGAGGACATGGAATCCCCTGCCGGTTGGATTCTGCTGCTGGACCTGGATGTCCCCACAGCCTCTGACTCCGTGTCCGGGTTTAGTGTCTTCAGCCAAGGCGAGCTTTCTAGCTTCCAGCCTCTGGCACTCACTCCTGCTCTTACAGAGCTCCTAAGTCTTCCTTTTCCTGTGTCTGCTGTCCTCCAGACCAGACTGCGTCTCTGTCTGGGATTTCACTCTAGGCTCTGACTCACTTAATCCCGCCCCAGACCCAATTTATAAGGGCAGATTCCTCCCCTCCCAGGTCTGGGTGGGTTGTGTTGCATGCTTAGGGCTCCTGACCAGAGAAACCTCCCACTTGCTCTCAGACATAATATTTCTATTACTGTGGCAACCAGACCCCTGGGGTGCCACATTCCCCCCTAGTAAATTTTAGTACTCCGGGACTAAACACATTTTTTTAAAGAAACATAAATACAGGGTATAACAATAATACAATAACATATTTACAAGAAGCTTTAGTTCTTTAAAGGTCACGGCGTGTCCACAACCAGGTGTTCATATCACCCAAGGTGAAGTTTTAAGCGAAGTAGGGGACCTGTCCAAAGCAAACCCCTTGTGTTGGCCCTGGGCGTGGCTGCAAGGCTGAAGCTAGCTACTTTGGGCCGCAAGTAGGCCACGCCAGACAGGTTTTCTCTTCCGCGGCCGTCTTCGCAAGAGGCACCAAGGTGCAACTATCTACAAGATTGTTCCGGTTATCCAGTGTCCATAACCTGTTAGTCCATAGAAATCTGCAGGGTAACTGAGAAACATAATTAATAACAGGCAACAAACATAAACCATAAACAGTTAAACAGATAAATTCACAGTGCATTAGTTTAGATTTTCCAGCGAGCGGGCATCTGACCTCTAGTGACTCTAGTGGACCTACGGAGCTCACTAACTGGTCCTGCACTACAGGGTGTAGGAGGTGTTATGGGTAAGCTGTGCAGCTGTCTGCGCACTCTTTGGCTCACTAGGGGCACAGCAGGCTCACTACTAGCAGAGGGTTGATCCTCCTGTGCTGCTGGTGTGGACTCTTCTGCCTCCTGGGCCGGCTGCTCTCCCAGCTCTACCTGGTCTTCTGTAGGCACTTGAGGGGCTGGCTGGAGAAAGGTGAGGACGGGCACCACGATAGCGTTGTTTACTTGTGTCCAGGACCGGGGAAAGTCTCCGAGTACGGTGGTGATCATTTCCTCCTTTTCCTCTACGGGTTGAGGGTCTTCCTGATCTTCATCCGTGCTTTGCAACTTCTCGGGGCACTTTTTCAGGTGGTCTCTGGAGACAGTGGCTGTGGTCTCTCCTCCATCCTTGCTGATGACGTACACCTTTGGATTATTGTGGCTTGAGGGCAGTACGGTGTACGGGTCCTTTTCCCACTGGTCGTCCAACTTATGGAGCCGCCTTTTTCTTTTCAAGACCTGCTCTCCAGGTACCAGGGGAACAGTGGAAGCATGTTGGTTATAAGTCCTCTCCTGCCTTTCTCTTGATTGACAGAGACTTCGCTCGACGCTCTCCTGTACTTTCCGGTACTGCTGCTGCCATTCTGTATCCCAGTCTGTCTCTGGCGAGGTGTCCTCGGGTATCAGGACTCCCATATCCAGGTCAACAGGCAGCTTACCAGGTCTTGCTCGCATTAGGTAAGCCGGGGTACAGTTGGTGGAACCTACCGGGATGTGGTTATACAGGTCCACAGTATCGGGCAGTTTCTCAGGCCACAGACTGCATTCTTCCAGGGGCAATGTTTTTAGCAGATCTATCACCACCTGGTTCATCTTCTCGCAGAGTCCATTGGTTTGGGGGTGATAGGGCATTGTTCTTATCTTCTTGCAGCCATACAGGTTGCAGAACTCCTGGAAGACCTCCGCTTCGAAGGCTGGTCCTTGGTCCGTCAGCACTTGGTCCGGGTACCCGTGTGGGCGGCAGAAGTGCAGCTGGAAGGCTCTGGCTGCTGTCTGAGCCGTCAGGTCTTTGACAGGGACCACCACCAGGAACCAGGAGTAGTGATCCACAATGGTTAGGGCGTAGACATACCCGCTTCTGCTTGGAGCCAGTTTAACATGGTCCAGAACGACCAGTTCCAGCGGCTGCCTGGTGATGATGGGCTGCAGGGGAGTCCTCTGGCTGGCACGGTCCCTTCTTCTTAGATTGCACGGGCCACAGTCTCTACACCACCTCTCAATGGCTCCTCTCATGCCTATCCAGTAGAACCGTTCACGCAGCAGGAACTCCAGCTTCTTCCATCCGAAGTGCCCTGCCCCATTGTGGTAGGCCTCCAGCACCATAGCTGCGTCCCGTCTCGGTACCACAACCTGCCAGATCAGTTCATGTGTCCGGGAATTGACCATTCTGCAGCATAACTTCTCCTTGTAGAGGAACAGTCTGCTCTTCTCCGTCCACAGTTGCTTGGTCTCTTCCGGAGCGTCTGGGTCCAGGCGGGCGTCAGCCTGGGTCAGCATCTCCTTCACCAGACGGACTGCGGGGTCACTGTCTTGCGTCTCCGCCCAGTTGTAGTGGAGTAAGGGGTTAAACGTAGCGGATCGCTGGCCCCTCACACGGTGGGAATACTGGGTAATCCCATGACGGTGAAACGCAGGGAGTTCGATCTCTTCCAATTCTTCAGGATCCTCCCCTTCGTCCGGTAGGTTTGGCATCCTGGACAGGGCGTCCGCGTTGGTATTGGAGCGTCCTGCCCGGTATTTGATCGTGAACTCAAAATTGGACAGGCGGGCCATCCATCTCTGCTCCAGGGCACCCAGTCTTGCAGTGTCCAGGTGTGTCAACGGGTTGTTGTCCGTGTACACGGTGAACCTGGAAGAGGCAAGGTAATGCTTAAAACGTTCGGCTACTGGCCACACCACTGCCAGGAACTCTAGCTTGAACGAGCTGTAATTCTCAGGGTTTCTTTCCGTGGGTCGCAGTTTTCGGCTGGCGTAAGCAATTACCCGTTCTCTCCCCTGCTGGATCTGGGACAGTACGGCTCCTAGCCCGATGTTGCTTGCGTCCGTGTGGAGGATAAAGGGCTGGCTGTAATCAGGGTACGCCAGGATTTCATCCCCCGTGAGGGCCATCTTCAGCTGACGGAAGGACTCCTCTTCCAGCTTTTCCCATTTGAAGGGTGGCTTCTGGTTTCTGGCCTTCCTGGACTGGCCTATCAGGAGGTCCTGCATAGGAGCTGCCTTCTTGGTAAAACCGGGAATGAATCTTCAGTAGTAGCCTACCAACCCGAGGAACTGCCGCACTTCCTTTATGCTGGATGGTCTTGGCCAGTCCTTAATCACGGTGATCTTGTCAGGGTCGGGGGCTACTCCGTCAGCACTCACCACGTGTCCCAGGTACTGTACCTTTGGCTTCAGTAGATGGCACTTTGAGGGTTTTACCTTTATTCCATAGTTTGCCAGGGCTTCAAACACTTCTGCCAGGTGTTCCAGATGGTCCTCATAGGTCTTGGAATAGACGATGACGTCGTCCAGGTATAGTAGGACCGTCTCGAAGTTCCGGTGTCCCAGACAGCATTCCATCAACCGTTGGAAGGTTCCTGGTGCGTTGCAGAGCCCGAACGGCATACAGTTAAATTCGCTGAGTCCCATCGGGGTGGTGAATGCGGTCTTCTCCCGGTCCACCTCTGCTACAGGAACCTGCCAGTACCCGCTAGTGAGATCCAAAGTAGAGAAGAAGTTAGCAGATTTTAATGCAGCTAAGGACTCTTCTATCCTTGGTAACGGGTACGCATCTTTGTGTGTGATACGGTTGACCTTCCTGTAGTCTACACACATTCTCATGGTGTTGTCTTTCTTTTTCACTAAGACTAGTGGAGCTGCCCAGGGGCTACAGCTGTCCCTGATTACCCCAGCCTCCTTCATTTCTTTTAGCATCCCCTTGGCGTGTTGATAGTGTGCAGGGGGTACGGGTCGGTATCTCTCCTTTATGGGAGGATGGTCTCCCGTGGGGATGTGATATTCTACCCCCTTTACTCGCCCGAAGTCCAGCGGGTGTTTACTAAACACTCTCTCATACTCTTGAACCACCCAATAGACTCCCTGTTTTTGGTGTGAGGGAGTGGAGTCAGTACCCAAATGCAGTTGCTGACACCAGTCCTCCATTGGTTTCTTAGAGCCGTTACCTTCCTCTGGTTGAGATGGAGGCAAGGGTTCCATGGCCTGTACAGTTCTGGTTGATGGTGAACAATTTGGCTAGCGTGGCATACCGGGGCAGGTATACTTCTCTCTCCCCGATATTTATGATGCGGACGGGCACCCTCCCATGGCGTACATCGACCACCCCCCGTGCTGTCAAAATGGTGGGCCTACTGTCCGAGTAGACGGGTTCTACCATTGCTTGGTAGTCTCTACCTCTTAGACCAATAGCTGCCCGGCACCAAATCATCATCTCACTTTTTGGGGGCATGGCAATAGGGAACGGGTCACACATTCTCACGCTACCTATCTCACCACCAGATAGTTCCACCTGTTGCCGCTTCATCAGTGCCCGGATCTCTTTTTGGAGGACACGCTGCTGGCTTGGACTGGCGTTCTTGGCAACCTGTTGCAAAATAAGAATCACCTCTGCAAGACAGTTTTCAATTACGTTAGTACCTAGGGTTATTTTTGGGTGACTCTCGCGACGGTCAATGTCCACAATGATAAGCCCTTGTGCCGGCAGTTCAACTTTACCGACCTTGATGGTCACCTCCTTAAATCCTATCTGTGGCACGGGCTGACCATTGCTGGCGATAATGCTCAGGTCGTCATCTGGGGAGCGGGTTATGTCCGAGTCATTCCAGTACCGCTTGAAGAGCACATACGGGATGGTAGTCACCTGTGACCCAGTGTCTAGTAGGGCACTCATAGGAATGCCATCCAGTACCACAGGCAAGACCAGACGTCCCCCTACGTATTTGTCACGTCAGTTCGATGGGCCTGATGATCTTATGCCTGGGGGTTGGCCCTCTACCCCAGGTTGTGCCCGTTTAAATGACAGTACCTTGCCACATGTCCGGGTTGATTGCAGCGGCGGCAGATGGGTCGTCCGTCCTCGTTGTATCTGTCGCTGGGTCTTCCTCTGGCCGGTGGGGTCCTCCTCAGTTGGCGCCACGGGACGTCCTCCGGTCCGGATGCCAGCTGGATCTTTCCTGGAGAAGAGACCGGTAAAGACTGCACAGCTCTGGTTAGCGCAGCAACGCTCTTAGTCAGCTCTTGGACCTGATGGTGCAGGTCTGCAGCCGGGTCATTGTTCAAAGCCTGCGCGTCTGCTCCCACAGGCCCTGCAGACAAGGGCGCCGCGTCCTGGTGATAAGTGATAGCAGGGCGCCTGTGGGTCACAGTGCCACCTGGTGCCGGTTCTCGGAGCACCCGGATGGCTCTGTCTTTGAACTGTGCAAAGTCCAGATCAGGGTCCTGTAAGGCCATTGCCCGCAACTGGGTTCGGTGGGCATTGCACAGTAGACCCTCAATAAATTGTTCGGTCAACAGCTTGTCTTCATTTCCCACGCTGTCAGGGTCTGCCTGCTTAATGGCTCTCAGGGCCTCTTGTAGGTTTAGAGCATAGTCTCTTATACTTTCATGTGCCCGTTGTTTGCACCCGTAAAATCTTAGTTTTATCTCGGCTGAGGTTCGGGTATCAAATGTGTCTTTCAGCCAGGCTAGTATTTCTCTGACAGTCCTCTTCTTCCCAGGTGACCAGGACTTTACCTCCCTTTGGGCTGCCCCGATTAACTGGGCCACCAGGATGCTCGCTTTTTGCTCTTCTGTAAGGGGGTATACCTGGAAGAGGCTATCCAATCTTTCCCTAAAGTCACTTAGAGTATGTGACTCCCCTGACTACTGGGGTAGCCAGGTTGCCCCGGGATATAGGGCATGGTGAATGGCATGACCGCTGCAGCCGTTGCGCTGGCGGTGGCTGTAGCAGTGGAGCTCCCCTCAGTGTCCGACATCCTCCTTCCCCCCTAGTGGACCGTGGCCTACCTTGCGATGCTCTTCTTCCGTAGGCCGCGGCTCCGCAGTCAATTGTCGGGGTCGAGTACCTGGCGTCGCGCTCCGATGACGTCAGCGTCGCTCTTTCTCCCTTCCAGGACCTTGCGCAGCGTCGGTGCGTGGGGTGGAGCTTCGGATCTCGCGCGCTTTCGGCGTCCACGCCCCTCTTCTTCCCGTGCGGCGTCCCGAAGATGGCGTCCGAAGGCGGGAAGCAGCTGCGGATGGCGGGAAGACGGCAGAAGACGGCGGGAAACGGTCCAAGATGGCGTCCGATGGCGGGAAACGACTCCGGACGGCGGGAAACTTCACCACAGGTAAGTATAAAAGTCTTTTTCAGGCACGCAGTACCCGGTGGTTGCGGGCACGAAATCCTGCCGACTAAGCCAAAGTTGACGCGCCCCCTGGGCCTGTGCTGTGCAGGGGGATACCCGGAGCCGGATCGCCGGGGGTTGTAATTCTCCGTGGCGGTGACCCGGTCCGTGCCCAGGGCGGTCAAACCAGTGGCAGTCTTAAGTAATAACAATGTCCGACTACGCCACCCGTGGATTGCGGTCAGTGGGGACCGCCGCTGCGCTGCAGACCGCTGAGGCTGATGTAATTTGCGCAGCCGAGTATGGAATAACTCCCCACGGGAGAGGTATTGCCTCAGGGCAGTTAGTGTGGAAGATGGGAGTGATGGTGTGAGCGTCCCAGTAGTAATGGTGCTGGTGCGGCGATGAAACACAGAGACGTGTGGTGCAGTTCAGGGTCTTTACTGATGGTATATAGCAGACCCTCCCGGGAGTACTGGTTAGCAGTAGGGGCCTGGTCATTCTGTAAGCAAGTAGGATCTCCCCTGGCCAGGTGGAGTTGTAGGCCTCCCCGACTATCTGCACTCTTTCCTGGCTAGCTTGCTCTATGTGGGTAGAAGTAGGCCACGTCCCTGGGTATACCGTGTGGTGCTCACCCGTATGGCCGGTGACTTGGGGCCTTCCGTTAGCCTCCGCTTCACGATGGCGGTTCTGGTCCCTTGCTTGTGACCGTGCCTCCGGGCTTCTAAGGCCAGAGGACATGGAATCCCCTGCCGGTTGGATTCTGCTGCTGGACCTGGATGTCCCCACAGCCTCGGACTCCGTGTCCGGGTTTAGTGTCTTCAGCCAAGGCGAGCTTTCTAGCTTCCAGCCTCTGGCACTCACTCCTGCTCCTACAGAGCTCCTAGGTCTTCCTTTTCCTGTGTCTGCTGTCCTCCAGACCAGACTGCGTCTCTGTCTGGGACTTCACTCTAGGCTCTGACTCACTTAATCCCGCCCCAGACCCAGTTTATAAGGGCAGATTCCTCCCCTCCCAGGTCTGGGTGGGCCGTGTTGCATGCTTAGGGCTCCTGACCAGAGAAACCTCCCACTTGCTCTCAGACATAATATTTCTATTACTGTGGCAACCAGACCCCTGGGGTGCCACATAACCGCATCCCAGGCTCTGACTGACAGCAGTCCCCAATGCAGAGCCAGTGTCAGTCAGGGCCGGGGGCACGGTTAGACTTACTACTCTCTATACTCAGAGCGGGGACTGAACCAATGCCAGCACCGCCCCATGACTGTAACCCGACCACTGCTGGGGAGAATAAAATTCATTTTCTCCCCGCAGTGATCAGCTAAGTGCGAGCGCCGGGCCAGTTAGTAATGCTATTAACCTACAGATTAACCCCATGTCTGCAGGTTAGTAGCTTTTTTTAGGATGACAGGTTTCCTTTAAAGAGGACCTTTCACCAGTTTTAGTTTGTTGAACTGGCCACATTATGGAATAGTGGCTGCAAGCTGAAAAAACTATTTTTTTATTTTAATCTCCCATATCTCTTAGCTTGTAAAGTTTTTCCTTTGAACCAAGAGTGTTAGCAAAGATTTATTTCTGGGAGCTTGCATTTTTTCCCTCTGTATGACATTGTCCAATCATAAGCAGAAGGCGTCATGCAATGGAAGAAAAGAACACACCCGAAGAGAATGTCAGCCCCGTCTTTCTCTGTGTGAGACATGTAGTGCACATAGCCCTGCTCTCCTCACAGATCTCACTGCCACCAAATTATTATGCAAATGCTATTTTTCTCTGATTTTCCTAAATGTTCGATGCAAATGAGTTAGTATAATGCTCAAATCATCAACTGTTAGAGAATAAATCAACTTTTATTGGAAAAACATCCCAATGATAAGTGTTTTTTTTTTTCAAACTTAAAAAAACTCCAAAGGTTCTCAATAGGACTGAGGTCAGGGGAAGACCATGAGTTTCTTTCCTTGCATGCCCATACTCAGAGGTATTCTTTGTAGCATGAGATGGTGCCTTGTTATGCATGAAGATGATTTTGCCATGGATAGAACAGGAAAAAAGTGGTCAGTCAGAAACTCTATATACTTTGCAGAGGTAATTTTTACACCTTCAATCACCCTAAATGGGCCTACCAGCTCTCTTCCCATGATGCTGGCCCAAAACATGACTATGTCACCTCCTTGTTGACATCACAGACTTTTTGGGACATGGTAGCCTTCCACCAATAATCCACTACCCAATCCATCTGGACCATTTAGGGTTGAACGGCACTCATCAGTCTTCATGTATGTCTGGGCCCACTGCAACCATTTCTGCTTCTGAGCACTGTTTAGGGGTGGCCAAATAGTAAGTTTATGCATAACTGCAAGCATCTGGAGGATCCTACACCTTGAGGTTCGCGGGATTCCAGAAGCACCAGCAGCTTCAAATACCTGTCTGCTGCTTTGTAATGGTATTTTAGCAGCTGATTTCTTAATCTGATGAATTTGTCTGGCAGAAACCTTTCTCATTATGCCTTCATCTGCACAAACCCTATGCTCTGTATCAGCCATAAATCGCTATACAGTACTATGATCACGCTTAAGTTTTCGTGAAATATCTAATGTTTTCATACCTTGTCCAAGGCATTGCACTATTTGATGCTTTTCGGCAGCAGAGAGATCCTTTTTCTTTCCCATATTGCTTGAAACCTGTGGCTGCTTAATGATGTGCAACATCCTTCTTAAGTAGTTTTTAGTGATGATCGAGTATGCCTGATTAACCCTTTCGGTGTTTAGAATTTTTTTATCATTACGCCATTTACTGATTGGATTAATTATTTTTTTTATATTGAGAGATCAGGCAATTCTGAACTTGGTGATACCAAATATGTGTGTGTGGTTTTTTTTTTTTACTGTTTTATTTAGAAGGGAGTGAAAGGGGAGTGATTTAAACTTTTATATATTTTTAAAAACTTGTTATTTTACATTTTTTGCATGCTTCAATAGTCTCCATAGTCTGACCCCCTCTGCTACACAGAAGCAATGATCAGATCGTCTGTGTGTAGCAGAATTGCTCACTTGCTATGAGCGCCGACCACTGGGCGGCGCTCATAGCAATCTGGCAATGACAACCACAGGGGTCTCCTGCAGACCCCGTGTTGTCATGCCAACCCATCGGTGACCAGCGATTATGTGATGGGGTCGCCGATAGGCGGGGTCAATGGCGCGAGTTAAATAACGCTGTCAGAGATTAACAGCAGCATTTAACTAGTTAACAGCCGCGGGTCGATCGCGATTCCACCATGGCTGTTGCGGTCACATGTCAGCTGTATAGATCAGCTGACATGTGCCCAGAAAGGTGCATGTCAGGGGGATCTAACGTTGGGCGTACTATTCCTCTCCACGTCAGAAAGGGGTTAATGGTCAAATTCATTGATTAGCCCCATCCTTACTGGGGTTATCCACTTTTTTTATTTTAAAAGTAGGCTACGTATTTATAAATAAAAAGGTAATCATCTACAGATCTTTACTACTGATGAATTCTTTAGCAATGTATTTGCTTATTCTTCTGACGGAGATGGTACATGACCACTGCAGCCATTCACTGACCACATTAGTGGTCATTCCTGTGGCCACTGTTTGGCTGTAGAAGTTATGTACCATCCTCGCCACAAAAGGAAGTGAGGAGACTAACAAGGAACGCAAGCAGCACTAGAAAGAGGAGGTGAGGGGATCATTAGGTGAGGATATATTTTGCATTTACTTTGAAACTATGATAAATATGTTTCTAAAATGAAATAAGGGTTGGAAAACCTTGTCAAACTTTCTGATAAAGAAGTTTTCTCATTAACTTTTTCTTTCACTACATCTGTATATACAGTTATGTCCAGAAATATTTGGACAGTGAAACCAGTTTTGCCATTTTAGCCATTTACCAAAATATTTTCAAGATACAGTTATGTAATCAACATGGGCTTAAAGTGCAGACTCTCAGCTTTAATTTGAGAGTATTTACATCCTAATTGTAGAAAAAGTTAAGAACTTACAGCTCCTTAGTATATAGCTTCCTCTTTTAAAAGGGACCAAAAGTAATTGGACAATTATCTCAAAAGCTCTTTAATGGACTGAATGGGCTATTCCCTCATTAATCCATCATCAATTAAGCAGGTAAAAGCTCTACAGTTGATTTCAGTTGTGGCATTTGCATTTGGAAGCTTTTGTTGTGAACCCACAAAATGCAATCAAAGCAGTTCTCAATGGAAATGAAACAGACCATCATTAGGTTGAAAAAAAGAAGAAATTAATCAGATAGTAGAAATGTTAGGAGTGGCCAAGTCAACAGTTTAGTACATTTTGCAAAAAAAAGTGCACTGGTGAGCTTGGGAACTCAAAAAGGCCTGGATGTCAACGGAAGACAACAGTTGTGGATGATCGTATAGTGTTTTCCATGGTGAAGAAAAACCTCTTCACTACATTCACACAAGTGAATAAAACACTCCAGGAAGTAGGTGTTTCAGTATCTAAGTCTACCATAAAGAGAAGACTTCATGAGTGAAAATACAAAGGGTTCATCATAAGGTATAAACTATTAATCAGCATTAAATATAGAAAGGTCAGATTAGACTTTGCCAAAGACATCAAAAGAAGCTAGCCCAGTTCTGGAAAAGCATTCTTTGGACAGATGATACTAAGCTCAAACTGTACCAGAATGATGGGAAGGAGAAAGTGTTGAGAAGGTTTGAAACGACTCATGATCCGAAGACCACCACAATCTCAGTAAAACATGATGGAGCCAGTATGATGGCATAGGCATGCATAACTTCCAATGGCACTGAATCACTAGTGTTTATTGATGATGTGACTTAAGACAGAAGCATGAAGAGTACAGGGCTATTCTTTCTTCTCAGATTCAACCAAATGCTGCAAGGTTGATTGGCTGGTGCTTCTCAGTATAGATCAGGGGTGGGTAACCTCAGGCCCGCGGGCCATTTGTGGCCCTTGATGACCTTTTATCCGGCCCCTATGAAGATTCCCAGGGACCGAAGTGCTTGGGCCAGCAGCTGTATGTTGATGGCTGCCGACCCTTTAATTTCTTCTCTCTCTGTGAGCACACGTATGCAGTGTTCATTACTTGACGCTGAGGCGCGTGCAATTCAAGATTATGTCCTGATACCAGTGCCAGTGTCAGGACGTACTTCGTAGGCCGAGTTAGCACGCGATTTGTACGGCCCCCGAAGGATAGTATAAATATCCAAATGGCCCTTGACATAAAAAAAGGTCCCTCACCCCTGGCATAAATGACAATGACCCAAATATACTGTAAAGGAAACCCAGGAGTTTTTTTAAGGTAAAAAATTGAAATATTCTGCAATGATCGAGTCAATAACCAAATCTCAACCCCATTGAGCATGCATTTCACATGTTTAATGTAGCACTCCCATCAAAATTTGTATCCTCTTAATATATTGCAATCATCATATTATATAGCACAGTGTTCTTACAATTGCTCATTTTGCCCTTCTACCCAGCAAATTATTTTCTTTTCCATTAGGTCTAAGGCATTCCCCCAAAGCCCAACCACCCACCCACAGAATGAGGCCACTGTAGCCACCCACACACAGTATGATGTCTTGACATTAGTGATGAGCAAGCACTAAAATGCTCGGGTACTCGTTGCTCGGGTCGAGCAAATTGGAATACTCGGGTGCTCGACCCGAGCAATGAGCCCAATGTAAGTCTATGGGAAACTCGAGCATTTTTCAGGCGGCTCCCCCCGGCGGTCTACAGAAGGCCTAAAAATTGCCCAAATCGATGGGAACAGTGCTCAAATGACATGGGAACAGCATGGGGAAGACCCCTGGAAACATCTCTGACTCCCAGATCACTGCTGTCAGTGACGTGGTCAGAGTATTACACCACTTTCACAATAAAACGTACAAAAACAAAACCAAAATGGATTTTCCTGGGAAATATGTTAAGGAACATCCTTTCCAGGGTAATGACTTGTATATAAGGCAAAATAAATAACCAAAAACAAAAATACTCCTCCGCAACTTGGGCTATGTTCACATGTAGCGTTTTTGATGCGTTTTTGCACTTTTGAATTGCTTTCAACCAAGACAAATGCATTCACCAGGAAATGTCATTTTAACATTTTACAACCTTATCTGGCCATGTGGTGTGTGACACATCATCAGACACATGCATACAGTGCTGAAAAGACATGGGAACAGCATGGGGAAGACCTCTGGAAGCATCTCTGACTCCCAGGTCACTGCCTAAAAGTGTGCCCATCATAAGTGATCCTTGGCGCATGCGAAGATGCCTCCTGCCATGCATCTGTCGTTGCAGACTTGCAAGAATCACCGTCCACGTCCTTGTCCCACTGCAGCATTCAGTTGTCCCTACCCCATTCCTTGGAATGCAAGCGCAAGTATGCAGGCAGCCAGCCACCCACCCACAGGCTGCAATACTATACTGACAAATTTTTGACAGCTGCTTGCACTTGAAATGTGGCCTTTTAGGCTCATGGACAAGGAAGCTTTTCACAACCTCATGCCAGCGGCAGCCGAGTGTCCATACTCGGTCCCCAGCCGCCACTATATTTCCCGGTATCGCCTCCGCCTTCCACAAGCACGGGTCCCACAACATTACCCGTTCCCTCACCACTGCACTTACTGGGAAGTACCGCCTAACCACAAACACGTGGACAGGTGAATGTGGCCAGGGATGGTACGGAGGCAGTCCACAATTTTTTTTGCTAAGAGTTGTATTTAGCTCAGTGAAAGGACTGGCATAGAGGGAAACCGTATCTACCCTGCGTGTCATTTCTCCCAGGAAGTCCTGTAATTGAGCTTGCTGCAGAAGCAATGGCAGCCCATCCAACATCAACTCGCACTTGTCGGTGGTGCTTTGACACACACACACATCTTTCTTTGCGCATTTAATTTCTTGAATATAGAGTTGGACAATGGCCTGATCTGTAATGCGGTTTGAGAAATAACATGCATAAGCATGGCCGATCCACATTAAAAAAGCAGCCATAGAGTGTCCGAGAACCTTCCCCCACACTTTTCTTAGTCAGGGCTGCTTTTCGGCAGGGTTGGACGGGCTCACCAGAGAACCGGAGATTCCTCCGGCGGGCCCTGGCTTCTCCTTCAGGAGAGTTCATATTGCCAAGGTGAAGCCATGATGATGATAGAGGCCACATCTGCTTTGCTTTCTGTTACTTGGAATGCAAGTGCAAGTATGCAACCAGCCACCCACCCACCCACAGGCCGCAACATTAAACTGCCAGATTTCTGGGCAGCTCTTTGTGACTCGCCCCCTGGGCCGTGGGGCACTCGGATCCGGGCAATAGGGGAACGATGGGGGTAGTAGTGGCTACCCGGTTCCGTGGCTCAGGGTGGTCAGACCAGTGGTAGTCTGCGACGCGCTGTTGGTGTGTCCGACTACGCCACCGGGGATTGCGGTCAGTGCGGACCGCCGCTGCCAGGTAGACCGCTGGGGCTGATGATGTATGCAGCTGGGATAGTGTGACTTCCCACGGGAAGAGTGCGGCCCCAGGGCAGTATAATGGAAGATGGGGGTGATGGTGTAGGGCGTCCCAGCACCGTTAGTGCGGGAGGAGCAAGGAACACACAGACAACAGATTGCAGTCCAGGGTCTTTACTAGAACAGGTGAACTGACCCACAAACAGTCCCGGCTAGGAGGGGACCTGGATGTCTGAGAGCAATTGGGAAATTGGCCCTGGTCAGGGTGAGGGTGTAGGCCTACCGTGCTCTCTGCGCTACTTCTGGCTATCTCCTCCTGGTAGGGTAACAGCCCACGGTCCCGACCTCACTGTGTCCTCTCGCCCGTATGGTTTACAACGTGGGTTCCTTTCTACTCCCGGCCTGGTACGGCTCTGCTGGTCCCTTCTGCTGTGGCGGAGCCTCCGGGCTTCTTAGGCCAAGGAACGTACAGTCCCCTGCGGACTGGTTATCTGCTGTAGGACGTGGAATCCTCACAGCCTCAGACACCAAAGTCTGGTAAATTTGATTCTTTATCTGCCAGGACAGGCGTACTTCACCTCTTGTCCCTGGCTTGTGGCTCTCCTACTGCCACACGTCCTCTTAGGCTACAATACAACTGTCTCTCTCTGCTCTGGGACACCTCTCAGTCCTGAGACAGGTCGTCCGGTTCTTCCTAACCCTGCCCCCAGTTCCAGCTTTTATAGGGGCAGCCTGCTCCCCCTACTGGCCTGAGACAGGAGTTATTGCATGCTAATGTTCCCCTGACCAGAGAACCTCCCCCTTGCTCTCAGACACAGCTTTATTATATTTGTGGCATCCAAGCCAGGGTGACACATTTGCACTTGAAATATGGCCTTTTAAGCTCATGGAGGCAGAAGCTTTTCACAACCTCATGCCGGCGGCGGCCGGGTGTCCATACTCGGTCACCAGCCGCCACTATATTTCCCGGTATCGCCTCCGCCTTCCACAAGCACGGGTCCACAACATTACCGGTGCCCTCCCCAGTGCACTTACTGGGAAGGACCGCCTAACCACAAACACGTGGACAGGTGAATGTGGCCAGGGACGGTACGGAGCCAGTCCACAACTTTTTTGGCTGAGGGTTGTATTTAGCTCGGTGAAATTACTGGCATAGAGGGAAACCGTATCTACCCTGCGTGTCCTTTCTCCCAGGAAGTCCTCTAAAGCTGCTTGCACTTGAAATGTGGCCTGAACATTACTGCTGGTACTTTTCTGTGGGAATTTGCTTGCCTCCTAACAGCCTGGAATATTTCCAGCAAACTATGGTACGACGCCATGGTATTAGCACTGCCCCCAGTACCAGTAGCGAAGCCATCCCCAATTTCCTTCTCAGGAATTTTATTTGGTAGACTGAGTGGCTGCCCAAATACATTTTCTCACAAAGGAGCTGAAGATAGAGTGGCAGTAGGTGCAAGTTTCTCCAGCCTGTTAGATATTAGAGGGTGAACGGCAGCACATTGGATCAGTGGTTAGCACTGAAGCCTTGCAGCACTGGGTTCCTGGGTTCAAATTCCAGCAAGGACAACATCTGCAAGGACTTTGTATGTTCTCCCCATGTTTGTGTGTGTTTCCTCCTCAGTGAAAAAGCAGCCATAGATTGTCCGGGAACCTTCCCACACACTTTTCTAAGCCAGGACTGCTTCTCAGCAGGGTTGGACGGTCCCACCAGAGAATCCTCTGGTGTGCCTTGGCTTCTACCTCAGGGGAGTTCATAATAGCGCTAACTTTGCAGCTGCTATGGGGCTCTTGAGCGGGTGAGAAAGGTTAGCCCTCAGAATCAAATCCTCTGGTGAGCACAATATTTTTCAATCTGAAACAGCTTCTCAGTGGGAGTTGTATTTCACCACAGCCATATTCTTTAGCTCGGTGAAAGGACTGGCATAGAGGGAAACTGTTCCTACCCCGGCTGTCATTTCTCCGTCACCAGGTTCTGCCCATTGTCACGACCATGCCTGGTTGTATATTCAGCGGTGAGAGCCACAGATCAGGCTGCTGTGTTACAGCTTTCAACAACTCTGCAGCGCTGGGCGGTTTGTAAATTAAGTATTAAGCATGTTATCTTCAGCACAGCCTGTTGCCGCTTGGCAAGGCAGTGCTGCAGTGCTGTCAGCTTGTGAATGATGTGATCATTTCGGAGATGGAGGAGGTGCATGAGCTGAACAATGTGATTACATTGAGGTTAAATTGGTGACGCTGTTTTTTATACTAAAGAAAGATCCTATTGTTTTTTTTTACGTTATTTTTTAAGACAAATGCATTCACCGGGAAATGTCATTTTAACATTTTACAACCTTATCTGGCAATGTGGTGTGTGACACATCATCAGACACATCCTTTTTTATTTTTGATGGAGGGACTCTGAAAGTCATAAAGCCTATTTTTACAGGGACATCAGATGGCCCTTACTATTCTTAAAAGGCCAGCAGTCGGCCCTAGCTATTGTTAGAGAGCCATAAGCCGGCTATGCTTTGTTGTTCCCATTATTAACAAGTGGGTCTTCTATACTGTTATTGCGTATCCAGTGACTGCAAGGGCTGCCAAAAATTTGGACGCAACCCAATACCCCTTTGAAGAGACATAGAGGAGTCTCAGTAAAAAAAAATCTTCCTATTATAAAGGAGCGGGTCTCCTATAGTGGTAATGCCCATGCTGTTACTGCAAGGGCTGCCAAATTTGGGAAAAACCCCACTAAGAATTTAAAGACACATAGAGCAGGGCCACAGTAACAAGGTACGACATGTTCCCATTAGAAAGGAGAGAGTCTGATATACAGTTATAGAGTATGCAGTGAGTCTAACGGCTGGCCAATTTTAGGAAAAACCCCATTAAGAATTTAAAGACACACAGAGCAGAACCACAATAACAAGGTACGACATGTTCCCATTAGAAAGGAGAAGGTCTGCTATACAGTTATAGGGTATGCAGTGAGTCCATCGGCTGACCAATTTTAGGAAAAACCCCACTAAGAATTTAAAGACACACAGAGCAGGGCCACAGTAACAAGGTATGACATGTTCCCATTAGAAAGGAGAGGGTCTGCTATACAGTTATAGGGTATGCAGTGAGTCCAAAGGCTGACCAATTTTAGGAAAAATGCCACTAAGAATTTAAAGACACACAGAGCAGGGCCACAGTAGCGACAAATTCCCATTAGAAAGGAGAGAGTCTCACAAAGTTTTGGCCTATGCAGTGAATGCAAGGTCTGCTAAAAATTTGGAGGCACTTCAATGTCCCTTGGAAGATGTAGCGTCGGCGTCCCTGCCTCCTGCTAGGCAGGGACGCTGTTCCCCTCACCTCTCTGCTCCGTGCCCGGCGGCTTCCTCCCGCTCTGCTTGCAGCGCCCGCTCTCCCCCGGTCACTGTGCTTAGGGCGCGCGCGCGTCGCCCTAAGGAGTCCCCGGCCAATGGCCGGAGGATCCCTCCATATATAAGGCACCTCCTCCAAGATGGAGGTGCCCGAGCAATGTTGTTGCACTGTTCACTACTCTGCTTCAGCCCTCAGGTCCCGTTGCCTGTTACCTGCCTGTTACCTGCCTGTTACCTGCCTGTTACCTGCCTGGTACCTGCCTGTTACCTGCCTGTTACCTGCCTGTTACCTGCCAGTTGCCTGCCAGTTGCCCGCCAGTTTGCTGCCTGATTCCTGCCTGTCATCCGCTTTCCTGCTTGCTAGCCTGAGGTCCGACGGTCTGCCTTCCGACACCTGTCAGTCTGTCTATGGACCAGCTTGCCTGCTCACCTGGGAGCGCTCACCTGCTACCTGTCTGCTAGCCTACCTGGAGGCTCCGCCGTCACGTGCTGTGACCACCTGCCAGTCCAGAGACTCTTGCCTGCTCACCTGGGAGCGCTTATCTGCTACCTGCCTGTTAGCCTACCTGGAGGCTCCGCCGTCACGTGCTGTGACCACCTGGTAGTCCAGAGACTCTTGCCCGCTCACCTGGGAGCGCTTATCTGCTACCTGCCTGTTAGCCTACCTGGAGGCTCCGCCGTCACGTGCCGTGACCACCTGCCAGTCCAGAGACTCTTGCCTGCTCACCTGGGAGCGCTCATCTGCTACCTGCCTGTTAGCCTACCTGGAGGCTCCGCCGTCACATGCTGTGACCACCTGCTTATCCTGAGACTCTCGCCTGCTCACCTGGGAGCACTCATCTGCCATCTGCCTGCTAGCCTACCTGGAGGCTCAGCCGTCACAGGTCGTACCTGCCCGTTTACCTAGAGACTGTCCCGGTCACTTGCTGTGACCTCCTGCCCGTTTACCCAGAGACTGTCCCGGTCACTTGCTGTGACCTCCTGTCCGTTTACCCAGAGACTGCCCCGGTCACTTGCCGTGACCTCCTGCCCGTTTACCCAGAGACTGTCCCGGTCACTTGCTGTGACCTCCTGCCCGTTTACCCAGAGACTGTCCTGGTCACTTGCCGTGATCTCGTGCCCGTTTACCCAGAGACTGTCCCGGTCACCTGCTGTGACTGCCTGCCTGTCTTCCCTGGTCGCCACCCGCTTCCTTACAAGGACCACCCCCTTGTATAAGTTGCTCAGAGGTTCCGCCTCCCAGACCCGTTACAGTTTGCTCGGGCCATGGAACCCGGTGGCACCCAAGCTCCCTCGCTCTCGGACCTTTGTCATGAACTGTCCCCACAGAGGTCCCAACAGGAGTCCATCCTGGGTCACCTGCGGAATGTCAATACTCGCCTGGACACTTTGACTGCCCCACCAGCAACCACCGCTAGTGTCATGACTTTCAGCCCGGCTGCTCCGCTGCCCACCAATACCATAGTATCCTGTTCTGGAATCCGGCTTTCTGCACCTCCTCGCTTCGGAGGCGACTCCGCTCAAGCTCGGGGCTTCATTAACCAGTGCACCCTGCACTTTGAACACCAGTCCCACCAGTTTAATTCCGACCGGGCAAAAGTAGCCTTCATCATGTCCCATCTCACGAGAGAGGCACTGGCTTGGCTAAATCCTCTATGGGAGAGAGGAGATCCTCTGGTGTCCGACCTGCCAGCCTTTCTCACGGCTTTCCGGAAGGTCTTCGACGAACCCGGACGGAAGACCTCATCCGCCTCATCTCTGCTACGCCTCCGTCAAGGGAGTCTCACCATGGGCCAATATGCCATACGGTTCCGTACCCTTGCTTCGGAGCTGGCCTGGGATAACGACGCCCTGGTGTCCGTCTTCTGGGAGGGTCTGTCCGGCCGTATTAAAGATGAACTCGCTGGTCGGGACATTCCTACCACTCTCGACGACTTGATTACACTTGCCACCCGGATTGACATCCGGTTCCAGGAGCGCGCTAGGGAGGTCACCCGTGAGAGGAGGATTCCACGTCTAGTCCCTACCTTCCAGAGACCCGTCGCTCCCTCTGTTACTCCCCAGGCACACTCACCTGAGCCTATGCAGGTCGACCAGACCAAGATGGTCAAGACCCGTCAAGACTTACGTCGTGCGAGGGGAGCTGTTTCTACTGTGGCAGTAAGGAGCACCGGATCCGTTCCTGCCCTGAGAGGTCGGGAAACGCCTGTGTCTAGGATCGCTCAGAGAGGTCGCCCTAGACAAAAGTAAACCCTCTCCATCCCTGATGCTGTCTGTTTCTATCTTCTGCGGAGAGAACCGCTATTTTGAACTGGCTCAACTTGACTCTGGAGCTGCTGGAAATCTCATCTCTCAATCCCTGGTAGAAAAATACCACATTCCCACCAAACCTCTGGCCGTACCTTTATCTGTCGCCGCCGTGGATGGGGGTCTCTTACCACATCCCATCCAACTCATCACCGAATCTCTGACTCTACAGGTGGGAATGCTGCATTCTGAGAGCATCTCCTTTCATGTTCTGCCTGGACTCTCTCACGCACTATTGCTTGGCCTGCCTTGGCTCCAGAGACATGCACCCGTGCTTGACTGGCAGACTGGAGAGGTCCTTCGCTGGGGACAGGACTGCCATAAGACTTGTCTAGTTCCCGTTCGTCCTGCCCGTCCTTCTCCTACCCCAGCCAATCTGCCTGGTCTTCCGGTTCCCTATTGGTCTTATGCGGATGTCTTCAATAAAAAAGAGGCAGAGACTTTACCTCCTCATAGACCATACGACTGCCCAATCGACCTGATGCCCGGCTCTACTCCTCCCCGTGGGCGAATCTACCCTTTGTCCACTGCTGAAACCCGGTCCATGTCTGAATATATTGAGAAGAACCTGGCCCGGGGATTTATCCGGAAATCTACCTCCCCGGCGGGAGCAGGCTTCTTCTTTGTCAAAAACAAGGACGGCTCACTCCGTCCATGTATAGACTATAGAGGCCTAAACCAGATTACTGTGAAGAATAAATACCCCCTTCCGCTTATTCCTGAATTATTTGACCGTCTGAGGGGGGCTAGAATCTTCACCAAACTGGATCTCCGTGGGGCGTATAACCTGGTCCGTATCCGTCAGGGGGATGAGTGGAAGACGGCATTCAATACCCGGGACGGCCACTATGAGTACCTTGTGATGCCCTTCGGTCTCTGTAACACTCCTGTCGTCTTTCAAGAGTTGGTCAATGACATCTTCCGTGATCTTCTCTACTCCTGCGTGGTGGTGTACCTGGACGATATCTTGGTCTTCTCTTCGGATCTTCCTACTCACCGGAGGGACGTTCGTCAGGTCCTGCTCAGGCTCAGGCAGAACCACCTCTACGCTAAATATGAGAAGTGCATCTTTGAGCAGACCTCTCTTCCATTTCTGGGCTACATAATCTCTCAGACAGGTCTACAAATGGATCCTGAGAAACTGTCTGCCATCCAGAAGTGGCCCCGACCAGAGGGGTTGAAGGCTATTCAGCGGTTCCTGGGCTTCGCCAACTATTACCGCCTGTTCATACCGCACTTCTCTTCCCGGACCGCCCCTATCTCTGCGCTCACCCGTAAAGGTACGAACCCCAGAGAATGGCCGCCCGAAGCTGAGGAGGCCTTTCTTTCCTTAAAACAGGCCTTCCTCTCCGCCTCGGTGCTGCATCGTCCGGACGGCAACAAACAATTCTTCCTAGAAGTTGACGCCTCCACCTCCGGAGCTGGGGCTGTACTTACCCAAAAATCTTCTTCCGGAAGAAAGGTAACCTGCGGCTTTTTCTCCAAACTTTTCTCCTCTTCTGAGCGCAATTATTCTATAGGAGACCGAGAATTGTTGGCCATTAAGATGGCACTGGAGGAGTGGCGTTACCTGCTCGAGGGGGCTCTCCACCCGGTAATAATTTACACTGACCACAAGAACTTGGCATATCTCCAGAGCGCCCAGAGACTTAACCCGCGCCAAGCCCGGTGGTCTTTGTTTTTTGCCCGCTTTGATTTCATTCTTCATTTTCGTCCGGCTGACAAAAACATCAAAGCTGACGCCTTGTCCCGATCCTTTCTGGTGTCTGATCTTGAGGAGGAGCCTAAACACATCATCGATCCCGCCAGAGTAATGCAGGTAGCCCCCGTGGGCCTAAATCGTCTCCCTCCCGGTAAGACGTTCGTAACGGAGTCCGATCGGGAGAAGATTCTACACTGGGGTCACTCGTCTAAGCTAGCTGGGCACGCCGGTCAGAAAAAGACCCTCCAGCTTATTACCCGGCACTACTGGTGGCCTACCCTGCACAAGGATGTAATTGACTTTGTTTCTGCCTGTGTGTCCTGCGCCCGCAACAAAGTTCCGAGACACCTGCCTGCCGGCCGCCTTCTTCCTCTGCCTGTGCCTGCTGCCCCGTGGCAACATATAGCTATGGACTTCATAACAGATCTCCCCGTCTCTGCCGGTTGTACGGTCATTTGGGTGGTCGCTGACCGCTTTTCCAAAATGGCTCATTTTATTCCCCTGCCAGGCCTCCCGTCTGCTCCCGAGCTAGCTAAAGACTTTATCCGCCACATCTTCCGTCTCCATGGTCTGCCTCTCCACATCGTGTCGGATCGTGGGGTTCAGTTCACCTCACGCTTCTGGAGAGCCACATGTAAACTGCTCGACGTCACCCTGGACTTCTCCTCCGCTTACCTCCCACAGTCCAATGGTCAAGTGGAGCGGATCAATCAGAATTTGACCAGTTACCTCCAGCACTTCGTTAATGCCCACCATTCAGACTGGGTGGATCTCCTACCATGGGCCGAGTTCTCTTACAACAATCACGAGAGCGAATCTTCTTCTAAATCCCCGTTTTTTGTAGTCTTCGGTCAGCATCCTCGGATCCCTTTTCCTGTCTCCACCTCTGTGGACAACCCGGCCGCGGAATCTCTCGTTAGCAAATTTTCCTCCATTTGGGAGAGTACCCGATCCGCACTCCTTCAGTCGTCCGAGCGGATGAAGAGACACGCCGAAAAAAAACGCCTGGATTCCCCACAATTTCGTCCCGGACATAAAGTCTGGCTCTCATCCAAATATGTCCGGCTCAAGATTCCTTCCTATAAGTTAGGGCCTCGGTTCATCGGCCCACTGGAGGTTATCAAACAGATCAACCCGGTGGCCTATAAATTGAAACTCCCGGCCAACTTACGGATCCCTAATTCCTTCCATGTATCTCTTCTCAAACCCGTGGTACTTAACTCCTTTTCCAAGTCTACAGGTACGCCTCCTGCTCCGGTTTCTGCTGAAGACGAGTTTGAGGTAGAGAACATTCTAGCCACCAAAAGGGTAAGAGGAAAGACCTTTTTTCTAGTAGATTGGAAGGGGTTTGGTCCTGAGGAAAGAACTTGGGAGCCCCGGGAGAACATCCATGCCCCTCTCATCCTTGCTAAATTTCTGTCTGGCCTAAAAAAGGGGGAGCCTAAAGGGGGGGGGTACTGTAGCGTCGGCGTCCCTGCCTCCTGCTAGGCAGGGACGCTGTTCCCCTCACCTCTCTGCTCCGTGCCCGGCGGCTTCCTCCCGCTCTGCTTGCAGCGCCCGCTCTCCCCCGGTCACTGTGCTTAGGGCGCGCGCGCGCTCCCCCTCTCTTAAAGGGGCCGCGCGCGTCGCCCTAAGGAGTCCCCGGCCAATGGCCGGAGGATCCCTCCATATATAAGGCACCTCCTCCAAGATGGAGGTGCCCGAGCAATGTTGTTGCACTGTTCACTACTCTGCTTCAGCCCTCAGGTCCCGTTGCCTGTTACCTGCCTGTTACCTGCCTGTTACCTGCCTGTTACCTGCCTGGTACCTGCCTGGTACCTGCCTGGTACCTGCCAGTTGCCTGCCAGTTGCCTGCCAGTTGCCTGCCAGTTGCCCGCCAGTTTGCTGCCTGATTCCTGCCTGTCATCCGCTTTCCTGCTTGCTAGCCTGAGGTCCGACGGTCTGCCTTCCGACACCTGTCAGTCTGTCTATGGACCAGCTTGCCCGCTCACCTGGGAGCGCTCACCTGCTACCTGTCTGCTAGCCTACTTGGAGGCTCTGTCGTCACGTGCTGTGACCACCTGCCAGTCCAGAGACTCTTGCCTGCTCACCTGGGAGCGCTCATCTGCTACCTGCCTGTTAGCCTACCTGGAGGCTCCGCCGTCACGTGCTGTGACCACCTGCTAGTCCAGAGACTCTTGTCCGCTCACCTGGGAGCGCTTATCTGCTACCTGCCTGTTAGCCTACCTGGAGGCTCCGCCGTCACGTGCCGTGACCACCTGCCAGTCCAGAGACTCTTGCCTGCTCACCTGGGAGCGCTCATCTGCCATCTGCCTGCTAGCCTACCTGGAGGCTCAGCCGTCACATGCTGTGACCACCTGCTTATCCTGAGACTCTCGCCTGCTCACCTGGGAGCACTCATCTGCCATCTGCCTGCTAGCCTACCTGGAGGCTCAGCCGTCACAGGTCGTACCTGCCCGTTTACCTAGAGACTGTCCCGGTCACTTGCTGTGACCTCCTGCCTGTTTACCCAGAGACTGCCCCGGTCACTTGCCGTGACCTCCTGCCCGTTTACCCAGAGACTGTCCCGGTCACTTGCTGTGACCTCCTGCCCGTTTACCCAGAGACTGTCCCGGTCACTTGCCGTGATCTCGTGCCCGTTTACCCAGAGACTGTCCCGGTCACCTGCTGTGACTGCCTGCCTGTCTTCTCTGGTCGCCACCCGCTTCCTTACAAGGACCACCCCCTTGTATAAGTTGCTCAGAGGTTCCGCCTCCCAGACCCGTTACAGAAGAGACGTGGAGGAGGGCATCATAAAAAAAAATGTTCCCATTAGAAAGGAGCGGGCCTCCTATACTTGTAATGCCCATGCACTAAGTGTATGGGCTGACAAACATTTACCCCTGGGGGGTATACATGAACATACTGTATAAAAAACATTTTCACAGGCATCATAAACACCCTTTAAAAAAATTATGTGGGTGTTGCATCACGGACCACGGTCACCCTGGTGATATTGTGGTGGAGGATGAGAAGGAGGAGGACAAGAGCAATTAGACAAAATCAGGAAGCATATACCCATGTGTGGGATTGAAAAGGTGCATGGGAATACACCTCTCAAGAAAAGACACTGGATTTGAGTTTCTCTTACGCTGCTATCATTTGGTGGTGTTGAGAAGTCTGGCCCAATCCAGCCCTTGTTCATTTTTATAAGAGTCAGCCTGTCAGCATTTTCAGTTGACAGGCAGATGCGCTTACCAGTTATAATTGCACCAGCGGCACTAAAAACCCGCTCTGATAAAACGCTGGCGGCAGGGCAGGCCAGGACCTCCAAGGCATAGAGAGCCAGTTCATTCCATGTATCCAGCTTGGATACCCAATAATTATAAGGCACAGAGGAATCACGGAGGACGTTGGTACGGTCGGCAAGGTACTCCCTCAGCATCTTCCCAAACTTTGCACTCCTTGTGAGAGTACCCCGCGCCTCAGCGCCTGTGCGATGGGAGGGTCTGAGAAAACTCTCCCAGAACTTTGACAGTGTTCCCCTGCCTCTGCTGGATTGAAGTTGTGTCTCTCTCGCCTGTACTCCTTGGTTGTCCAACGAAGTGTGCCCTCTGCCGCCAGCGTTTTCAGATGGGAATTTTTTTAATAGTTCCGCAACAAGGGCCTTCTGGTACAGCCCCATTTTTGTAGACCTGTCCGCCTCAGAAATAAGAGATATAAAGTTCTCCTTGTAGCATGGGTCTAGAAGTGTCACCAACCAGTAATGACTGTCACCCAAAATTTTGAGAATGCGAGGGTCATGGGAAAGGCAGCGTAACATAAACTCAGCCAAGCTTGCCAGACTACTAACAGGCAAGACTTCCGTGTCCTCACCAAGAGGATGTGATGCAACCCCAAGGCTGTGGGGTACTCGGCAGCCGGGCCTCTGGATGGGGGGATATCACGGTGGCTGACCCGGTCCGTGGCCCAGGGCGGTCACCCAAAAGGGGAATTATTTATAGGGGATTTGTAAAGTGTTCGTGACGCCACCTGTGGAATGCGGCTATAGGGAGCCGCTGCTGCGGAGCAGTCCTCTGAGGCAGATGGTAGGGCAGCTTGTGATGGAACGGCTCCCCACAGGTGGAGTGGGCCTCAGGGCAGCGTGGGGTAATGGATGGTGGTACAGGGGAGGGCGGTTGAAGAATAAATGACGGACACTCACACGGGGGTTCGCTTCGGTACCTTTACTGGTGTAGATGCAGGTATGGTCCAGGGTACTCGGTACGCAGGGTGCACTTCTGGACTCTCCCCAGTGAGCGGGTATAGGGCCTCCTGATCCGTTGCTTTCACTTGCTAAGCTTCTGACCTGCCTGGAGCTAGGCCTGGCTTTGTTACTGTCTCTCTCTCTTGCACCTGCTGACCAGGTGGTAGGGCCTTCTCTTGGAGATCACTCTCCCTGGATTCTGGGGCCTCCGTGACTCCTAGCCCTGGTACAATAGTCAGCGTTGGTCGACCTGGGACTTGTAGTCCTCCAGGTATCTGGTGGTCCCTACTGGGTATAAAGGGTCACTGTAGGCGCTGACCCGGTGTCCGGTGTACGGTTCGGGGTGAGCCTGGTACGCTCCTCTGCCCCCTCAATTCCTCTCTCCTTTCCTCCTTGCCGTCGGCCACACTCAGGGCCCATGCTACGGCAGCAGCAGACGAGCTGCGTCTTCGCTGGTCTAAGTGCCAGCACACTCTCTGCACTCACTTCTGACTGACTGACCTCTCACAGAACTCACTGAGCTGCCTTGCTCCACCCTCCCTATTTATATCCCTAATGGGCTCCCTCTGCTGGTCTGGGGTGTTAGGGTGGAGGTGTGTGGATGTAATGAGGGCCTCTTGTGGAGAAGTCCATCCATGCACACTACTTGGTTCTGTGGCACCTGTGCGTAGCAGGGCGCCACAGGTGACTGACCATGCTCATCTCCTCCTCCTCCTCTCTGTCCTCTGGTAATCCACGCTGAACAGGCGGTATGACAGCTGTGCAGGTAGTACCGTCTATAGTGCATGAAACTAGCTCCTGTCCTTCCTCCTCCTCCTCCTCCTCTTCCTCATTGTCACCCAATCCACGTTGGGATGAGATGAGGCTTGGCTGTGTGCAATCACCCTGTATGATTCCTTGCTCCATCTCATCGTGCTCTGCCTGCTATGCATCCTCTTTGATTGTGAGCAGAGAGCATTTCAGAAGACAGAGAAGCGGGATGGTGATGGTAATTATGGCGTCATTGCCGCTCACCATCTTGGTGGAGTCCTCAAAGTTTTGGAGGATGGTACATATGTCTGACATCCATGTCCACTCCTGAGGTCTTATGCGTGGAGTCTGAACTGAATACCGACGGCCTTGTTGATGGTGGTACTCAACAACTGCCCTCTTCTGCTCACAAATCCTTCCCAACATATGCAATGTAGAGTTCCAACGCATGGGGACATCACACACCAGTCTGTGAGCCAGAAGCTGCAAACTCTGCTGAAACACTGCAAGGGCGGCGGAAGCTGTAGCTGACTTTCTCAAACGTGCACACAGGCGGCGTACTTTAACAAGCAGATTCGGCAGCTCCGGGTATGATTTGAGAAACCTCTGAACTACGAGGTTAAGCACATAGGCCAGGCATGGTACGTGTGTGAGCTCGCCTCCCCTCAGTCGCCACCAGGTTCCGGCCATTGTCACACACGACCATGCCTGGCTGTAGGTTCAGCGGTGTGAGCCACAGATCTGCCTGCTCTTTCAGAGCTGTCCACAACTCTTCAGCATTGTGCGGTTTTTCACCTAAGCATATTAGCTTCAGCACAGCCTGTTGCCGCTTGGCCGAGGCAGTGCTGCAGTGCTTCCAGCTTGTGACTGTTGTGGTCATTTCGGAGATGGAGGCTGAAGCGGAGAAGGAGGCTGAGGAGGATGAGGTGCAGGAGCTGTAGACCGTGGGGGCAACCCTGATTGACCTAGGACCCGCAATCCTTGGCGTCGGGAAGACGTGTTCCGTCCAAAGGTCCGACTGAGTCCCGGCTTCCACTATGTTAACCCAGTGTGCCATCAGCGAGATGTACCATCCCTGCCCACCAGCACTTGTCCACGTGTCCGTGGTTAGGTGGACTTTACCGGTAACTGCGTTGTTGAGAGCATGGCTAATGTTTTGGGACACATGCTTGTGTAATGCGGGGACGGCACACCGGGAGAAATAGTGGCGGGTGGGGACCGAATACCGAGGGACGGCCGCCGCCATCAGGTTGCGGAATGCTTCCGTCTCCACGAGCCTAAAAGGCAACATTTCGAGAGCAAGCAGTCGTGAAATGTGAGAATTTAGTAGTGTGGCCTGTGGGGCGTTGGCTGCATATTTGCGCTTGCGTTCCAAGGACTGGGGTATGGACAACTGAACGCTGCGCTGGGACAAGGACATGGACGTGCTTCCTGATGATGCTACTTGAGAGTGTGCAATGACAGGTGCAGGGCAGGAGGCGTCTTCGCATGCACCATGGACAGGGGATTGGCTTGCATGCACAACAGCGGAAGAAGCAATGGTGCCCCCTGCAGACACTGTTCCTGAACCCTGGGGTTCGCTCACAAAGTCAGGTGCTTTGCTGCCTTGTGCCTGATCATGCTGGTGGTGGTCAGGCTGGTCGTTTTGCCACCCCTGCTGATGCTGGCCTGGCAGGTGGTGCAAATGGCCTTTTTGGGGTTATCGGCAGAGTCTTTAAAAAACAACCCGACTCGGCAAGACCTAACAGTTGTACTGGTAACTTCCTTCATGTTGGCGTTACGGGGAGTGGTTGCCTGCCTTATGTCTGCGGCCACCACACTGCTTCTTCCTGCCTGTTGGGGTGCTCTGCCTCCCTCCCCCTGTGTGCTGCTGTCCTCGCTCTGCATGTCCTCCTACCAGGTTGGGTCAGTTACTATATCATCCACCACCTCGTCTTCCACTTCCGCACCCTGGTCCTCCTCCTTACTTTCTGGCAATTGGGTCTCATCATTGTCCACCTCTTGTGACACTTTCCCACCGTTGCCTTCGTGTGACCGTGGCTGCTCAATTATTTAGGCATCGCTACACGCGATCTCCTCTTGCCCCGCTTCAAGTGGACCGGGCAAGAGGCCCAAATCTATAAATGGAAAAGTGAACAGCTCTTCAGAGTGTCCAAGTGTGGGATCAGTTGTCTCTGGGTACTCGGCATGGTGGGAGGAAGGAGGATCAGGGTGAGGAATATGCGGTTCAGACTCACAGCTACTGAGACTTGACTGTGTGGAAGAGAGGGTGGTGGTGGTGGTGGCTAAGTGACTGAAAGCATTATCCGCTATAAACCAACAACCTTTTGACACTGCTCTGGGTTCAATAGTGGTGTGCTACGGTCCCCTAGAAATTGGGACAGGAAGGTCAGACGAGAAGATGTGGGTGTTTGTTGTGGCACAATTTTGGCTTGCCCACAGCCTTGTTCACGGCCTCTGCATGCACCATTACCATCACATCCAGTTACCCGTCCATTGCCACGTGCCTTGCCCATTTTAAATGGAGGACAGTATCTTCCACGCTCACTACAAATGACTGAGTTTGGAGCGAACTTATATGTGATCCGTGTGATAGAGAAAACACAGTTTTAAATACCTGCCATGTAGGCAAGTATTTTGAACAGCAAACTGTGGTGAGTTGCTTCAATGACACACTAAAGGAAATTTTTAATGGAGGCCAGAAATGGCAGGATTTTCTGACAACATATATGTGATCCGTTTGACGGAGAAAGTACAGTTTTAAATAGCTGGATTTCTAACGCACTAATATGGAAAGGACCTGGCTGTATTCTGCAGTGCCAACAAGCCAATGGCGCAGAAAAAATGGTGTTCTCTGGATTGCTTTTTAAGCAATAATGAGGATTAAGATCCAAAGAAAAGTATTCCTGGCCCCTGAGACCTGGGCCTTTGTATAGAAATATCTAACAGCAGCAGAAGGCGGAATTGGAATGGAGCCTCTTGTGCTATATGCACTTCAGTCTGCTATATACACTGCCTGCCTGATATCTCTGCAGATAGATTAGTCCTCAGAAGGACTATTTGTTAAGATGGATATGTGTAATGTACGGTTTTTCTCCCTACACTACCTAATACACAATCAAATCTCTCCCTGACACAGCAGAAGCTCTCCCTACACTGTCTGATCCGGAGTGACTGTGACGAGCATGGTGGCGCCAGGTCTGATATAGACCTGATGACGCTCTGCGGCCAGCCAATCACTGTAATGCCCACAACCAACATGGCTACGGCATTACAGTGCATGGCAGGCAATCCCTGCATGTTCATTGGCTCTCTAAAGAGCGCCAAACATGCAGGGAGGGCAGCCGAGTTCCCACCCGAGCAACCCGGAAATACTCGGCGAGCACCGAGCACCGAGCATGCTCGCTCATCACTACTTGACATACATTAAAATGCACCAGTGTTCCCTTCTTGCAGTATGGTTCCCCACTGCCACCCACGCAATATTATGCCTTTCACATTACATTTTCTCACTGTTCCCTAACACAATATAAAACCCCTATATGTCCCTGCAGTGCCCCACACACAATATGATACCTTCAGTGACTCAGTACCCCAAACTCCTGGAACAGCTCATGAAATTTGGGACTGTGTTGCTGGATCCAAGATAGATGGGAAGCATGAAAGAGTATTAAAGCTATTCCCTGTAATGCTGGTGGGTGTGGACCCACTGCGACACTGGCCAGGCTTACCCTGGAGGGGCGTGACTAAGTGGCTACCTGGTCTTCATTAGTCCAGGGCAATCTCCGGACCTGCAGCAGCTGACCCATGCAAGGTACTGAAGGGTGAGACCGAAGCATAGTCAGATGGTCCAGAGTCAGGCAGCACAGGTTCAGGATACATAGCCAAGGTCAGGAGCAGAGAGAACAGACAGGATGAGAAGACAAGCCGGGTAGGTAACAGAAGGGATAAACAACAAAACACCTTAACTGGGAACTAGATGCTAACAGCAAACTGGAGTCTAAGCTCAGGCAAGGTGTGAAGGGTGGCACTGCCAGATATAGCACCTGCTGGTTGGTGATTTGCTGGGAAATCCAAACCTTGCAGGACACGGTAGGGTTAAATTCCATCAGGATCTGGCCACACCCCCTACAGCCATGTGGAGACATCAGAGATATGCAGCAGAGTTGGAAGACATGAGGATAAGCAAAGCAGAGAACACAGTGAGTAGCGCGGGAAAGCATGCAAGTTACAGCCATGACATTCCAATCTTCTTATTTAAACAGTGCACTGCTCCAAAGTCAACCACTTTCCTGACTGGTTGAAAAAAGGCACTCCTGATTGACAGTTCAGGCCTGTGAAGGAGGGTGGCGGGCAGATGAAGATGCAGTGGGAACAAAGCGGTAAAGTGTGTTTTGCTGTGTTATATTTTATCCCTATGGCCGGTGTTGTATTTCGGTTATCCTCTAGGCCAGTGGTTCTCAACTCCAGTCCTCAAGACCCACCAACAGATAATGTTTCAGGATTTCATTAGTATTACACAGGTAATAATTCCATCACCTGTGCAATAATAAGGAAATCCTGAAAACATGACCTGTTGGTGGGCCTTGAGGACTGGAGTTGAGAACCACTGCTCTAGGCTTTGCCTTAAGGCCTTCCCTGGGAATGCGGCAGGTCTGCCCACTAGGGGAACCATACAGCAGATAGGGACATGGGTTAAACACATAGTACACTAGGCAGTTAGCAGTTGGGATTAGTTCACAGTATGGGAGGGGTTAGGACAGTTTTATAGAAAAGCCTTTTCCGGGTTAGTGACAGTTAGTCCATGACTCACACAGCACAGTTAAGAATAGAGTCTAGGACTCATACAGTACAAGTTCAAGCTCAATAAAGGAAAGTGGAGTGGGGAGAAGGAAAGCTCAACATGCAGGAAAACAGGTTCCAGAAAGAAGATACAGCAGAAAGGAAAGTGTTCTTCCAGTGCAAGTTTCTTAATAGAATGAGGACACATCTGAAAGCTTCATCTGGATGCCGGGGCAGTCTTGGGCCTAAGGACCGGAAGAGGGTCTGAAAAGCTGACCTCTGTCTCCCAGAAGAGGAAGATATCGGCCGGGTCACAGGGGGAGAGGAAGATGGTGGGTCTCAGGACAGGACGGTTAGGACACAGAACCAAGGGAACATCACTAAAAAGAGACTCTGTCTTAATCTGTATGCTGCAGCCGTTTGTAAATGAATTGCACAGTAAAGCCAAATCTGTTAACCCGCACCCAAGGTCTCCACTCTTGTTTGCAGCCGGAACCGTTCTCAAGGACGGGGAGGTAACGAGGACTCCCAAATTAAGAGTGAGTAAAGAATGAACTCCACAACACAGCACACTCCACTCTCATTTCTGTTTAAAAGAGGGTTTTCAGGGCAAAAAAACTCAGTTTCGGCCCACAGCACATCTGCCCTGTACGTCATTTCACCAGCAGTATTGTCGAGCTGCTGGCTTGAATTCTGAGAGCACCAGTGCTGCTATATGAGGCATCTTTACCTCTGGAACATCAGAAGAGCTGAGGAACTAAGCTAGATTTGGAGCATTCTCTTCTGATCCTGGCATACCTTAGTGCAATGCTTACAAGTTCAGCACCAAAGGTATTGTAAGTGTAAGGAGATGACCAGCTGCCATGTTCCCCCTGAAAACATCAATGCTACTGTGGTACAGAATGTGAATAATGTTTTGTTCCTGTTATGTTTCTCTGTGGGCTGCAGCATTAACAAACAGACACAAGATGTCACTGTCTAGAATGTAGGTGAAAGGTGTAGTTTGCCAGTAACATAGCAGGCATTTAGACAGTGTGGGAGTTAACTATATGTGAGGACAGCCCATAGTGGTTGGGCACTTTAGGAAGCTCTGGGTAGTTTCCAGAAGCAGGAAGTGAGTTTAGTCAGTCAGTAGTTGTGCACTACAGCAGAAACCAGCGGGCTCTGTAGGGGGTGGATCTCCAGAGAATCCCTCCACATGAGTCCCTTAGCCGGCCTAGGAACCTTGAGATAGTCGTCGGAGCCTGGGGGCACAATCTGTCTGCGAGGCTGCAGAAGAAGTTAGGACTCAAGTTCTCAGAGGTGGAGTGAAATGGGATCCAGATATACTGTCATTGGTGAGGAAGAATCTCTAGGGCTAGAGAAGAAAGCAACAGAGATGCTTCATCTAGATCGGGAACCAGTGCTGAAGTTGTATCCAGTCTCTGTGGGAAAGATGTCAACCCGTTGGGTTTTATCCTTTACACCTGCCTGTAAATACTGCCAGTTACCAAGTAAAGTTCTGGTTGTTTTTATGAACTCTGTGTCCTCTGAATTGTTTGCTGCCCTGGTTCCAGATGAGGAATTCCTGGAGTCAGAAGAGGCCGGCTGGCCAGAAGTAAGTGGGAGGCACCACATACACAACAGCACACCAGGATGAGGACACACTTTCTCTGTAGGGTACCTAAGCAAGCAGGGGCTACAGCTCGCCCACGACTACCTCGTTTGGGCACCTTACATAAGTACTGTGCATATTCAGCCACTGTTGACAGCAGTTGTGGCAGACGGTCTCCTTGATAAGGAGCTCTAAATAATAAAATAAAAAAGGAGTTATGTCTGGAGAACAGAGAGGAATTTTAGCGACTAGTAAATTGAAAAGTTTTAAAAAAATGCCCTTTCAGCCAATCGCTGGCTGCAGCAGTGCCTTGCCTAAGCTAACAATTGTCTTAGCAATTGGTATGGCAGGTATGATTTGTTTAATTTTGTAAACACTCAGACCTTTGCAAAAAAACTTTTTGCCCACTGGACAACCCCTTTAAGATCTGTGAGGATCATCATAAATAAATCTGTGCCATTTTTACCCACAGTCTGAGATGCATGAGATAAAGATTACAGCTAAAACAAACCCAAGCAAAGCCTCAAACAAGAACTAGGGCTCTTCAAACATGGCTGTCAGAAATGATCAATTGCCAACCTAAAGTCATTTAAACATGCTTCAAATCACAAAGTCTCTCACGTAGTTGGTTCACTTTGCAGGATTCATTTTTCATCGTTTTATATTTTTACTTCGCTTGGGTAATTTCTAAATGACCTGAGATCATTAGAGAAAATAACATAGGAAAATATATATTTTTGAAACTGAAAATAAACATATCCAGTAACCAGTTTATCTGCTCTATTGTTTTCAGTTGAGACACATCTGGTAACGTCTTAGCTCTCATGGAAGCAAAAGGATCAGGTGGTAAAATTCAGAATGCCCAATCCTTCTGTCCCCCACATCATCTGCCAGGGTAGAGTTTGGAGGACACCATACATATACGATAGTTCAGCTGACTTTATTTAATCTAAAATCATGCTGCTATAGCTTTAAACAGGCGGACAGCACTTTTTCTGATATGAGGTACATGGGAGTTTATGAGAGATACATACAAGTGTTCCTCAACTCTCAGACTGCAATGGAGAGAGCACTTTGAAGTGTCGAAGAAGGGTCAGGTTGCAGATTGTGAACCCTTGGTGTAAAAAAGCATGTAACTAAACATTTTATTTAAAGCATTCTAATATGAAACTGAATATCTGAGATGTAGAAAAACACATTATGGATTAAATATAAGATATTTGGAAGTTGGGTTGGCAATATTAGGAATACTACAGTCCTGTCCCTGATTTCATCCTGCTCCAATTCTGCAAATGTCCATTTTCGGCACAGTACAACACAAGTTAGTGATAAAAAACTTCATACTAGGCGTGTACAACTTTATTTGGTCTGAGGCCACATTATCAAATTGTACCACTTCACAGGGCCACAACAAAAGGGAAGAAAAGATCTCTAAGGATGAAAATGCTGCACTGTATTGTGCCTCATGCGGGGCTGGAGAATGTGGTACATAACAAAGGCATTAAATGAGCACCAAAGAGAATGCCAGCTTTGCAAGGCTTCTTAGGTCTGCATTATGCATAACAGTACCAATTTTTTATGAGATTGCTCTTTTAAGTTACTAAAATTAGGATTCATAAAGCCCTATAGTGCCCCATAATAAAGTCACACAAGACCATCCATGACAGTGCCAGCAAATAGTGGCTATGCAAGCAATGCCAGGACAACGTGCCTTAAGGAAGCACAGCAGATGATTAACAATATTTGGATTGATTCTTTTTTTCTGACAGTTGTCAAACACATTTTACTACATTATAAAATAATTACCCAAGCACACAGCTGGGCCGATCAATAAAACATGGAACTTGGTCACTCCAGAGCCCACATCTCAACATCCCTGAATGTGTGTGACATTATTACATCGTGAGAAGAAAAGAATGCACCCAACTTCCAAAGTATGTCATGGAGGCTTCAATTAAGACAAACTTTTTTTTAAGTATATTTAGTTATTGAAGCTTTTGTGTAATGTTCTATTAAACATATTCTTTCATATTTCTTTTCCCAATTCTGAAAAATGAATATGTTGTATGTCCCTACTCTAGAAATATTTCGAGACGGGTCTTTCTAAGTACAGAGTGCAGTCAAACGTATTGCCTCTTCTTGAAAATGAAGAAATAGTTTGGACGTAGCACATGCTTTGTGCTACTTTTAAAAAATTAGGTTCTAGCTACCCCGCTACCTGAGGCATGTGAGTCCTTGATTTCACCTTTTTATTGATTACTATATTATTTTAGTGCTAATAGAAGTCTGAATTAATGTTCTGTAACTTTCACAATGTAATGTCGGACTCAACATCAACTTTTGGTGACTGCTGTATCACAAAATGCGCAGCTCGGTGCCTTCTTTTTACCACTACTGTTGGGCAATGTGCTTGTTATGGTAAATCTGGGGACCACTATTTCCTCTGGGCCCTAGAGGAATACTCCGTTTGAATAAAAATAAGATATAAATCTGACCCTGTTCTTAACACAACCTAGTAGTAAATATTAAGCTATTTCTGTAGTATATAGTATCTTCTTTTTGCCAACAGATGTCAACCTGTCATTACATGAAGAGCAGATTGATGATAGCACAGTAGGCTCCCGAAACCTTGTAATGATAAATATTTTTTTTCATCTTAATGTAATATAACGGTACAATCATGTTATTTTACCGTAGCTATTACTGAAAAATGTGTCAGTATTTTGCTTGGCAGTGAGAAGTCCCTTGATAAAGGAAGTGAAGGCAGATTATCATTGCTGGTGGCAGATATCGATGGTTGCGCTCATCCTGTTGTGAAAGTGTTATTCTCTTTATCACTGGGAAGGTCACCTCGTATTAATCTGTCAGAATTAGGCACCAGGCCATATGGAATCTCTGCAAGACTGTCTGCTCCTTCTGCAGTTGTATGGCATACACGTGCATTTCAGACAGCCGGAGACAAACACAGTTCCTCCCTGTGTATATACTTATTAGATTAAATTAGCCTAATTCCTGCACTTATAGCACACTGACAAACTAGGAGGCACCTTTTAACCAGAAGGAGGACCATCTTTACAACCACCTATGCAACTGGAAATCTGAGGAGCCTGTCATTATGTGTCAGATAGATCAAGCCACTTATGGGTATTTAAGAGAAACCCCTCTGATAATGTAAGACACTAATATATAGGTGAGAATGTATTACAGCAGTTTGCATAGAAGGAGGCAAATAAGTTTATTACATCCTAATATTAACACAGAAAACCCCCTTAAAGTGAACCTGATTCTAAGGGCAGTATGTATCAGGCAAGTATGTTTGACTCTCAAACTCTGCGACTTTTCGAGAAAAACATACCTTTCCCCGTCCGACGCAACGGATTGACAGGTCTCTGGCTATGTGCACATGTGACACCCCAGGGGTCTGGTTGCCACAGTAATAGAGATATTATGTCTGAGAGCAAGTGGGAGGTTTCTCTGGTCAGGAGCCCTAAGCATGCAACACGGCCCACCCAGACCTGGGAGGGGAGGAATCTGCCCTTATAAACTGGGTCTGGGGCGGGATTAGAGCAGACGGAGCCTGCAGAACAAGCAGAGCAGTCAGAGCCTAGAGTGAAGCTGCAGACACAGGAAAAGATACATCAGGAGCTCTGTAGGAGCAGAGGCAGAAGGCCAGGGGCTGTGAGCAGAGATATAGCTCGCCCTGGCTGAAGTTACTAAAACCGGACACAGGAGTCCAAGGCTGTGGGGACTGATATATACCCAGCAGCAGAAACCAGCCGGCAGGGGATTCCAGGTCCTCTGGCCATAGAAGCCCGGAGGCTCAGTCACAAAGAAGGGACCAGCGCCGCCATCCAGGAGCGGAGGCTAAGAGAAGGCCCCAAGTCACCAGCCATACGGGTGAGCACCACACGGTATACTCAGGGACGTGGGCTACTTGTAACCGCTGACAGCAAGGTAGCCAGGAAGAGTGCAGATAAACGGGGAGGCCTACAACTCCACCTGGCCAGGGAAACTCCTGCTTGCTCGCAGACTGACCAGGCCCCTTATACTAGCCAGTACTCCCGGGAGGGTCTGCCTTGTACCATCAGTAAAGACCCTGAACTGCACCTCACGTCTCCGTGATTCCTTGCCGCACCAGCACCATTAGCACTGGGACCCTCACACCATCACTCCCATCATCTCTCACATTAGCTGCCCTGAGGCAATACTTCTCCCATGGGGAGTTATCCCATACTCGGCTGCGCAAGCAACATCAGCCTCAGCGGTCGGCAGCGCAGCGGCGGTCCCCACTGACCGCAATCCACGGGTGGCGTAGTCGGACATTTGCTATACATTAAGACTGCCACTGGTTTGACCACCCTGGGCACGGACCGGGTCACCGCCACACGGAGACTACAACCCCCAGCATTCTACAACAGGCCCGGTTCCGGGTTCCCCTGCACAACACAGGCCCAGGGGGCGCGTCAACGTTGGCGTAGTCGGCAGGATTTCGTGCCCGCAACCACCGGGTACTGCGTGCCTGAAAAAGAGACTTTTATACTTACCTGTGGTGAAGTTTCCCGCCGTCCGGAGTCGTTTCCCGCCATCCGGAGCCGATTCCCGCCATCAGACGCCATCTTGGACCATTTCCCGCCGTCTTCTGCCTTCTTCCCGCCATCCGCAGCTGCTTCCCGCCTTCGGACGCCATCTTCGGGACGCCGCACGGGAAGAAGAGGGGCATGGACGCTGAAAGCGCGCGAGATCCGAAGCTCCGCCCCACGCTCCGCCCCACGCTCTGACGCTGCGCAAGGTCCTGGAAGGGAGGAAGAGCGACACTGACGTCATCGGAGCGCGACACCAGGTCCTCAACCCCGACGATCGACTGCGGAGCCGCGGCCTACGGAAGAAGAGCATCGCAAGGTAGGCCATGGTCCACTAGGGGGGAGGAGGATGCCGGATACCGAGGGGAGCTCCACTGCCACAGCCACCGCCAGTGCAACCGCTGCAGCAGTCATGCCATTCACCATGCCCTATATCCCGGGGGCAACCTGGCTACCCCAGTACTCAGGGGAGTCACATACCCTAAATGACTTTAGAGAAAGACTGGATAGCCTCTTCCAGGTGTACCCCCTCACAGAAGAGCAAAACGTGAGCATCCTGGTGGCCCAATTAATTGGGGCAGCCCAAAGGGAGGTAAAGTCCTGGCCACCTGGGAGGAAGAGGACTGTCAGAGAAATACTAGCCTGGCTGAAAGACACATTTGATACCCGCACCTCAGCCGAAAAAAAGCTCAGATTTTACGGGTGTAAACAGCGGGCACATGAGAGTATAAGAGACTATGCTCTAAACCTACAAGAGGCCCTGAGAGCCATTAAGCAGGCAGACCCTGACAGCGTGGGAAATGAAGATAAGCTGTTGACTGAACAATTTATTGAGGGTCTACTGTGCAATGCCCACCGAACCCAGTTGCGGGCAATGGCCTTACAGGACCCTGACCTGGACTTTGCACAGTTCAAGGACAGAGCCATCCGGGTGCTCCAAGAACCGGCACCAGGTGGCACTGTGACCCACAGGCGCCCTGCTATCACTTACCACCAGGAGACGGCACCCTTGTCTGCAGGGCCTGTGGGAGCTGATGCGCAGGCTTTAAACAGTGACCCGGCTACAGACCTGCACCATCAGGTCCAAGAGCTGACTAAGAGCGTTGCCGCGCTAACCAGAACTGTGCAGTGTTTACAGGTCTCTTCTCCAGGAAAGATCCAGCTGGCATCCGGACCGGAGGACGTCCCGTGGCGCCGACTGAGGAGGACCCCACCGGCCAGAGGAAGACCCAGCGACAGATACAACGAGGACGGACGACCCATCTGCCGCCGCTGCAATCAACCCGGACATGTGGCAAGGTACTGTCATTTAAACGGGCACAACCTGGGGTAGAGGGCCAACCCCCAGGCATAAGACCATCAGGCCCATCAAACTGGCGTGATAAATACGTAGGGGGAGGTCCAATCTTGCCTGTGGTACTGGATGGCATTCCTATGAGTGCCCTACTAGACACTGGGTCACAGGTGACCACCATCCCGTACGTGCTCTTTAAACAGTACTGGAATGACTCGGACATAACCCGCTACCCAGATGACGACCTGAGTATCATCGCCAGCAATGGTCAGCCCGTGCCGCAGGTGGGATTCAAAGAGGTGACCATTAAGATCGGTAAAGTCGAACTGGCAGCACAAGGACTGATTATAGTGGACATAGACCGTCATGAGAGTCACCCTAGAATAACCTTGGGAACTAATGTGATTGAAAATTGTCTTGCAGAGGTGATTCTCATTTTACAGCAGGTTGCCAAGAACGCCAGTTCCGGCCAGCAGCGTGTGCTCCAAAAAGAGATCCGGGCACTGCTGAAGCGGCAACAGGTGGAACTATCTGGTGGTGAGATTGGTAGCGTGAGAATGTGTGACTCGTTCCCTATTGCCATGCCCCCAAAAAGTGAGATGATGATGATTTGGTGCCGGGCAGCTATTGGTCTAAGAGGTAGAGACTACCAAGCAATGGTAGAACCCGTCTACTCAGACAGTAGGCCCACCATTTTGACAGCACGGGGGGTGGTCGATGTACGCCATGGGAGGGTGCCCGTTCGCATCATAAATATCGGGGAGAGAGAAGTACACCTGCCCCGGTATGCCACGCTAGCCAAATTGTTCACCATCAACCAGAACTCTGTACAGGCCATGGAACCCTTGCCTCCATCTCAACCAGAGGAAGGTAACGGCTCTAAGAAACCAATGGAGGACTGGTGTCAGCAACTGCATTTGGGTACTGACTCCACTCCCTCACACCAGAAACAGGGAGTCTATCGGGTGGTTCAAGAGTGCGAGAGAGTGTTTAGTAAACACCCGCTAGACTTCGGGCGAGTAAAGGGGTTAGAACACCACATCCCCACGGGAGACCATCCTCCCATAAAGGAGAGATACCGACCCGTACCCCCGGCACACTACCAACACGCCAAGGGGATGCTTAGAGACATGAAGGAGGCTGGGGTAATCAGGGACAGCTGTAGCCCCTGGGCAGCTCCAGTAGTCTTAGTGAAAAAGAAAGACAACACCATGAGAATGTGTGTAGACTACAGGAAGGTCAACCGTATCACACACAAAGATGCGTACCCGTTACCAAGGATAGAAGAGTCCTTAGCTGCATTAAAATCTGCTAACTTCTCTCTTTTGGATCTCACTAGCGGGTACTGGCAGGTTCCTGTAGCAGAGGCGGACCGGGAGAAGACCGCATTCACCACCCCGATGGGTCTCAGCGAATTTAACTGTATGCCGTTCGGGCTCTGCAGCCCACCAGGAACCTTCCAACGGTTGATGGAATGCTGTCTGGGACACCGGAACTTCGAGACGGTCCTGTTATACCTGGAAGATGTCATTGTCTATTCCATGACCTACGAACACCACCTGAAACACCTGGCAGAAGTGTTCGAAGCTCTGGCAAACTACGGCCTAAAGGTGAAACCCTCCAAGTGTCACCTCCTGAAACCAAAGGTGCAATACCTGGGACACGTGGTGAGTGCTGACGGAGTGGCTCCTGACCCTGATAAGATCACCGTGATTAAGGACTGGCCAAGACCCTCCAGCATAAAGGAAGTGCGGCAGTTCCTCGGGTTGGTAGGCTACTACCGAAGATTCATTCCCGGTTTCACCAAAATGGCAGCCCCTATGCAGGACCTCCTGATAGGTCAATCTCGGAAAGCCAAAAACCAGAAGCCGCCCTTTACATGGGAAAAGCTGGAAGAGGAGTCCTTCTGCCAGCTGAAGATGGCCCTCACGGGGGATGAAATCCTGGCATATCCAGACTACAGCCAGCCCTTTATCCTCCACACGGACGCAAGCAACATCGGGCTAGGAGCCGTACTGTCCCAGATCCAGCAAGGGATAGAACGGGTAATCGCTTACGCCAGCCGAAAGCTATGGCCCACGGAGAGGAACCCTGAGAATTATAGCTCATTCAAGCTGGAGTTCTTGGCAGTAGTGTGGGCAGTGACCGAACGTTTCAAGCATTACCTTGCCTCCTCCAAATTCACCGTGTACACGGATAACAACCCGTTGACACACCTGGACACTGCAAGGCTCGGTGCCCTGGAACAGAGATGGATGGCCCGCCTGTCCAACTTTGAATTCACCATCAAATACCGGGCAGGACGCTCAAATGCCAACGCGGATGCCCTGTCTAGAATGCCGAACTTACCGGACGTAGGAGAAGATCCAGAAGATCTGGAAGAAGTTGAGCTCCCTGCGTTCCACCGTCTTGGGATTACCCTGTATTTCCACCGTGTGAAGGACAGGCACTCCGTGACGTTCAATCCCTTGCCCCACTACAACTGGGCGGAGACGCAAGACAGTGATCCCGCAGTCCATTTGGTGAAGGAAATGCTGACCCAGGCCGATGCCCGTCTTGACCCAGATGCTCCGGAGGAGACCAAGCAACTGTGGAAGGAGAAAAGTAAGCTGTTCCTCTACAGGGAGAAGCTGTGCCGGAGAATGGTTAACTCTCGAACACATGAGTTGACCTGGCAGGTAGTGGTCCCAAGACGAGACGCGGCTATGGTTCTGGAGGCATACCACAACGGAGCAGGGCATTTCGGATGGAAGAAGCTGGAGTTCTTGTTGCGTGAACGGTTCTACTGGGTAGGCATGAGAGGAGCCATCGAGAGGTGGTGCAGAGACTGTGGCCCGTGCCACCTGAGAAGAAAAGACCGAGCCAGCCAGAAGACTCCCCTGCAGCCCATCATCACCAGACAGCCACTGGAACAGGTAGCCCTGGACCATGTGAAACTGGCTCCAAGCAGATCTGGGTATGTCTACGCCCTCACAATCGTAGATCATTACTCCCGGTTCCTGGTGGTGGTCCCGGTCAAGGACTTAACGGCTCAAACAGCAGCTAGAGCCTTCCAGCAGCACTTCTGCCATCCACACGGGTACCCGGACCAAGTGTTGACAGACCAAGGACCAGCCTTCGAAGCGGAGGTCTTCCAGGAGTTCTGCAACCTGTATGGCTGCAAGAAGATAAGAACAACGCCCTATCACCCTCAAACCAATGGACTCTGCGAGAAGATGAACCAGGTGGTGATAGATCTGCTAAAAACATTGCCCCTGGAAGAACGCAGTCTGTGGCCTGAGAAACTGCCCGATCTGGTGGACCTGTATAACCACATCCCTGTAGGTTCCACCAACTGTACCCCGGCTTACCTAATGAGAGCAAGACCTGGTAAGCTGCCTATTGACCTGGATATGGGAGTCCTGACGCCTGAGGACACCTCGCCAGAGGCAGACTGGGATAAAGAACGGCAGCAGCAGTATCGGAAAGTACAGGAGAGCGTCGAGCGAAGTCTGTCTCAAGCTAGAGAAAGGCAAGAGAAGGCTTATAACCAGTATTCTCCCGCTGTTCCCCTGGTACCTGGAGAGCAGGTCTTGAAGAGGAAGAGGCGGCTCCACAAGTTGGACGACCAGTGGGAGAAGGACCTGTACACCGTACTGCCATCAAGCCATGAGAACCCAAAAATCTGCGTAATCAGTAAGGATGGAGGAGAAACCACAGCCATTGTCTCCAGAGACCACCTGAAGAAGTGTCCCGAGCAGCTGCAAAGCCCTGAAGAAGATCAAGGAAACCCTCAACCCGCAGAGTAAAGGGAAGAAATGATCAGTACCGTACTCGGAGACTTCCCCCGGTCTTGGACACAAGTAAACGGCGCTGTCGTGGTACCCGTCCTCACCTTTCTCCATCCAGCCCCGCAAATGCCTACAGAGGAACCGGTAGAGCTGGAAGAGCAGCCGGCCCAAGTTATGGACACTGGATAACCGGAACAGTTTTGTCGATAGTTGCACCTTGGTGCCTCTTGCGAAGACGGCCGCGGAAGAGAAAACCTGTCTGGCGTGGCCTCCTTGCGGCCCAAAGTAGTTAGTCTACCCTTGCAGCCACGCCCAAGGCCAACGCAAGGGGTTTGCTTTGGACGGGTCCCCTACTTCCCTTAAAGTTTCACCTTGGGTGACATGGACACCCTCTTGTTTCAAAAACTTCACCTTGGGTGATATGGACACCCGGTTGCGGACACGCCGTGACCTTTAAAGAACTAAAGCTTCTTGTAAAAATGTTATCGTATTATTGTTTATACCCTGTTATTATGTTTTAAAAATGTGTTTAGTCCCGGAGTACTAAAATTTACTAGGGGGGAATGTGACACCCCAGGGGTCTGGTTGCCACAGTAATAGAGATATTATGTCTGAGAGCAAGTGGGAGGTTTCTCTGGTCAGGAGCCCTAAGCATGCAACACTGCCCGCCCAGACCTGGGAGGGGAGGAATCTGCCCTTATAAATTGGGTCTGGGGCGGGATTAGAGCAGACGGAGACAGAGCCTGCAGAACAAGCAGAGCAGTCAGAGCCTAGAGTGAAGCTGCAGACACAGGAAAAGATACATCAGGAGCTCTGTAGGAGCAGAGGCAGAAGGCCAGGGGCTGTGAGCAGAGATATAGCTCGCCCTGGCTGAAGTTACTAAAACCGGACACAGGAGTCCGAGGCTGTGGGGACTGATATATACCCAGCAGCAGAAACCAGCCGGCAGGGGATTCCAGGTCCTCTGGCCATAGAAGCCCGGAGGCTCAGTCACAAAGAAGGGACCAGCGCCGCCATCCAGGTGCGGAGGCTAACAGAAGGCCCCAAGTCACCAGCCATACGGGTGAGCACCACAAGGTATACTCAGGGACGTGGGCTACTTGTAACCGCTGACAGCAAGGTAGCTAGGAAGAGTGCAGATAAACGGGGAGGCCTACAACTCCACCTGGCCAGGGGAACTCCTGCTTGCTCGCAGACTGACCAGGCCCCTTATACTAGCCAGTACTCCCGGGAGGGTCTGCCTTGTACCATCAGTAAAGACCCTGAACTGCACCTCACGTCTCCGTGATTCCTTGCCGCACCAGCACCATTAGCACTGGGACCCTCACACCATCACTCCCATCATCTCTCACATTAGCTGCCCTGAGGCGATACTTCTCCCGTGGGGAGTTATCCCATACTCGGCTGTGCAAACAACATCAGCCTCAGTGGTCGGCAGCGCAGCGGCGGTCCCCACTGACCGCAATCCACGGGTGGCGTAGTCGGACATTTGCTATACATTAAGACTGCCACTGGTTTGACCACCCTGGGCACGGACCGGGTCACCGCCACACGGAGACTACAACCCCCAGCGATCCGGCTCCGGGTATCCCCCTGCACAGCACAGGCCCAGGGGGCGCGTCACACATATAGGCAGAGACTTGTCAATTACAGGCAGCAGGCAGTGTTCAGCCGCCGGGGACACACCTATCCGACTAGTCTCCAGTGAGGCTCGGTCACCGGCGGCTAGTAAAAGATGTTCTTCTCTGAAACGCTGCAGTGTTTCAGAGTCAGACATACCTGGCTGAGATAATACAGCCAGTGCCTGATACATGTTGCCTGTGGATGGGGCAGCATGTATCAGCTGTCAGGTTCTCTTTAATGTGTTTTACACTATACTAACTTTTTCCGTGCTGGCAGAAACTCTTATTATTGTGGAAGATAGGAATGAGTATAATATAGAAAGATAGCTTCTTAAGCATAAATTGTTACTTAGTATAAAATAATATTATAATAACTTTTGTAATGTCTTACAAATATAATAATTTATCAAAACGTGGACTGCACATCAGACTTCTAGAAACCAGACATTGTTAGGGAATGGCCATAAAGTAAAAATCCGCTTTAGAATTTCTAATGTACAGTGAGAAAATTGGCAGCGAATCTGCATTGGCAAAATTGGCTGGATTTCACTCGAAAAATGCTGCGGTTTACAGCAGACTTCCTTTTTTCTATTGCAATGGTTGAAATCCACAATAAAAAAATCTGCAGCATAAATTGGCATGTTGTATCAAATCTATACTGCAGATTTTTTCCACATAAGATTTTATAAAATTGCCTCCACAATGAAGGTACAATAATGTGCAGCCTGGAAAATCAAGGCAAAATCCGCTGCTTATCCGTTTGGAGTTAACATACCACTGACTATGAAATCAGCAACATCCAACACCCCCATAAATCTGGGAGTATTAAGTGCACCCATAAAATTACCAGCTATAATGATTGTACTCATACTATAACCCAATGAAAGTGGTGGTAGAGAGACTACATAACACTAAAACAGCAGAATCCAGATGAAATTTCAGCTTATAAAGTCCCTACCAGTGCTCAACACAGCCACACCATACAGTAAAAATCCCAAAGTCACTCTTAAATGCCATCCACAAAGGTCGTCTGCCGTCCAATCCAGGGAACACCCACTGCCCACCAAAAAAGTCTTCAGTTAATGCCAGTCAGTGACCCAATGACTTACTTTTCTCTTTGCGGGTCTGCTGAGGATTGTATCCCAGATCAGTGAGGCAACTCTGAATTTGGTGCTATAACATTGGTGTCATCCTTTTGAATGAGTAAGTAAGAAAATTAATTGGCAAAAATATTGTCTTTGCTTCATGAAGATCCCATAGAACAGAGTTTCCCGAACTTCAGTTTTCACGGCCCCCCAACAGATCATGTTTACAGGATTTCCTTAGTATTGCACAGGTTAGAGAATCTGCAGCAATTTCTAATGCCTTGACAATAATTCCATCACCTGTGCGTGAGAACTGGAGTTTGGAAAATAGTGCCCTAGAACTAATGAAATTTCTTTCATGCTGTGGCATTCTGACACCTAGATCTTCTGTAGAATTAGTTCTTCAATTTAATATATCAAGAGATTACACAATTCCTATTCTAATATCTCATCAGCTACTGAATCTTTCATAACTGTCGAGCGATTGACATTGACCCTGAGGGTGAATGATAATGATTTAAAGATCATTCTTCATGCACTGAAGTGACAACGTTCTGAGCTTTCCTCCATTAACTGAGCTGCACTGAAGGTTTGGCCAGTTTTTCCTATTCACCCTATATTTCATATCCCACTAATATGCTACAGGCAGGCGAGGGTCAGCAAGTGATCGAGTGAAACTGCAGAAAACTCAACAGATGTCTCATTCTTGTGTTGGGATCAAAACTGCACTGGAGAACGATAGCGGGAAGACAGCGAGGAGACGAAGAAAACTTTTCTTAATTAGAATAACAAACTGTCTTATATTCTGTGATGATACAGAAATTTACAGAAGGTTCAAGGAATAGAGATGTCCACATTTCCATCTTGTCCTAAGCCCTTTATTATAACGCTCTATTGAACAAAGTGATGTTGCACAGATTTCCTGTCTCTGGGGGGAAAAAAAAAATATCTCCTTCCTGCATGGACTATACATAATGAAACTATGAAGAGAAAATTATGTTCTATATTTTGTTTCTTCAATTAAAGGCGAATAGCTCTTCAGTGATACCCAGCAGATGCTTGATTTTGGATTGTTAAAGTGGTTATGAAGATTCTAAAATTAACAAAGGATCATCTTTATTTTTGTCACTGTTTCCTATTTTGCACTTCATAAGCATTCCTTAGTGGTATGTACTGAAAAATCTGCTGAAGATTTTGAAATGTTTTGAATTGTCCATCTTGAAGAACCTGCAGGATTACATAGTGACATAGTTAATATGATTGAAAAAGACATATGTCCATCAAAAGTTCAACTGAGGGATGGGAAAGGACAAAGGGATGGGCTACATGCACAACCATAATGCATGATGTCCACCCCAAAAGAGCTAATCTTACCCTTCTCATCCCAATTGGTGATCCACTGAACCAAACATTTAGAAAAGAACTTTGCACTTTTTATTTTCTTCTCAAAAGCATCTAATCCCTTTCTGAAACAATCACAGTTGCCACTGTGACCCACTCTTGAGGTAGACTATTCCAAAGATTGATAGATGTCATGGTAAAGAAGCCTTGTCTCCCTTGGAGATTGAACCTGTCTTTCTCCAAACGGAAGGAGTGCCCTCTTGTCTTAGGAAGGGGTTTTACATGAAACAGCTTTTGACCATACTTTTTGTATGGTCCATTTATGTATTTGTTCAACTTTATCACGTCCACTCTAGACGTTTCTTCTCAAGACTAGATAATTGCAACTCTTTTAATCTTTCCTCATGACTAAGATCCTCCATACCTCTTATCAGTTTTGTGGCTCTTCTTTTCTAGCTCCAGGGCATCCTTTCTACAACCCCTGGCAAAAATTATGGAATCACCGGGCTCGGAGGATGTTCATTCAGTTGTTTAATGTTGTTGAAAAAAAGCAGATCACAGACATGGCACAAAACTAAAGTAATTTCAAATGGCAACTTTATGGCTTTAAGAAACACTAAAATAAATCAAGATAAAAAATGTGGTACTCAGTAAGGGTAATTTTTTTCAGACCAAGCAGAGGGAAAAATTAGGGGGGGAACAGCCTGCATGAGGCATTATGTGTGGGGAACAGCCTGCATGGAGCGTTATATGGGGGCCAGTATCCTGCATGGAGCGTTATATGGGGGCCAGTATTCTGTAGGGAGCGTTATATGGGGGCCAGCATCCTGTATGGAGCGTTATATGGGAGCCAGTATTCTGTATGGAGCATTATATGGGGGCCAGTATTCTGTATAGACCGTTATATGTGGGCCAGTATCCTGTATGGAGCGTTATATGGGAGCCAGTATTCTGTATGGAGCATTATATGGGGGCCAGTATTCTGTATAGACCGTTATATGGGGGCCAGTATCCTGTATGGAGCATTATATGGGGGCCTGTATACTGTGTGGAGCGATTCGCCAGTTTCTGAGCTATTGTGGAATTTAAAATAGATATCGGTCATGTAATGTAAGAAGTGAAATCTTTGCATTGTACTATATATATATTTCTCTTCGGTATCTGTGACCATGGCTTGCCCCCCCCCCCTAGTTTTGATCCTGGGTACGCCCATGAACTTAACTATCCCATATAGAGGAATATATAGTATAACAAATTATTTCCAATTGTTGGTCTGAAGGGACCTTGAGAGAAGTGTCTGTCCTCTCTATCTCCAATACAATAGGTCAGGAAAAATTCAATTGTATCAAAATAATCTGATGCCCCCTCCAAAAAAAAGATCAAAGCAAAATAGTCAAAAATTACATGCATCATACTGTAATACCAAGTTAAGGCAGTGTGCCCATGATGCATTTTTTAAGCGTTTCTACAGCTGCAATTCCGCTGCAGAAACACTTAAAAAACGCATGGTAGAAGGCCTGCCATGTTCCCCAATGATAATCCGCATGTGCTGTGCACATGCTGCGGAAATTTCCGCTGCGGATTATCATTGCGGAAAAAAACGCAGCGCTACCAATTATTTTGCGGAAGCGCTGCGTTTTTGCCGCCATTGACTTTCATTGGAACGCATGGAATCCGCATCACTGGATCTGTACATGCGGATTCCATGCATTTCAATGTGCGGATGGTACCCGGGTTTGGAGAAGAGGAGACTCCTCCGGACCCAGGTACCATAGAACCTGTAAAAAAAAAAAGAATAAAATAAAAAATAAATATTATATTTACCTTCTGATGGCCCCCGGTCTCCTTGTCTTCGTCTTGTTTGCTCGCGGTGGACTGAAGGACCTGTGCTGATCTCATAGTCATGTGACGGCAGGTCCTTCAGTGTACCGCAAGCTGCCGGCAAGCCAGGACGGAGCGAAGCAAGACTCCGGGGGCCATCAGAAGGTAAGTATAGATTTTTTTTTTTTCTTTTTGACATTCCCTTGGGTCACACTATTTAAATCCATGCCGGCTGCATGGATTTATATAGTGTGACCAAGTTGTCAAGCACTTTTCCAAGTGATGCTAAAATCTCTTGGAAAGCGCTTGTCAACCCGCATGCGGAAAGGCATGTAAAGAACGCTTTACATCCACATGTCCCTGGCAGGAAAACGCATGTACAATCCGCATGTACAATCCGCATGTACAATCCGCATGCGTTTTTTTCTGCCAGGGAGATGCAGAAACGCTCAGGAAAAATCCGGAGTATTTCTGCATCGTGGGCACATAGCCTAAGGGACAAGGGATTAGCGCAACTTGAAACTGACTGAAGAGACAGAGTGGCCTTCCACTTTAAAGGAGTACTTAGATAGGACGACGTGTCACGATAAATCCTGAGCTTGCTAAACTTCAAAGGTAACAGACCTAAACAGGACTCTGTTTGTGGGACTATTGGAGGGGGGTCCCAAGTTGTAGATCCAGGGTGCCAGTAGTGGAAGTGACGCGCCCCTGGGCCTGTGTCGCGCTGCGTTGCGCACGCGGGAGCTTACCCGGAGCCGGATCTGTTGAGGGTTGTAGTCTCGTGGCGGTGACCCGGTCCGTGCCCAGGGAGTCAAACTGAGCGGCGATGTATCAGCGGTAGATGTTGGACGACTACGCCACCCGTTGAGTACAGCTAAGGAGCTGCTGCTGCAGGGCAGACCGCTGAGGCCGGTGGTAGGATTGTGCAGCGTGATAGTATAACCCCCAACGGGAGGGGTATGGCCTCAGGGCAGCCGACGTGGATGATGGGGGTAGCAGGAACCACTCGGAGACGGTACGGTGTAGTTCAGGGTCTTTACTGGTGACAAAGATAGACCCTCCCGGAGTACTGGCTAGCGATTGGGGCCTGGTCAGTCCTTGAGCAGATGGGATCTCCCCTGGCCAGGCGGAGTTGTAGGCCTCCCAAACTAACTGTACTCTTCTGGCTACCTTGCTAGAGGCGGGTATAAGTAGCCCACGTCCCTCAGTGTACCGTGTGGTGCTCACCCGTATGGCCGGTGACTCGGGGCCTTCTAGTAGCTTCTGCTCCACAACGGCGGTGCTGGTCCCATGCGTGTGACCGTGCCTTCGGGTTTCTTGGCCAGAGGACCTGGAATCCCCTGCCTGACGGATTCTGCTGCTGGGTAGGAGTTAGTCCCCACAGCCTCGGACTCCGGGTCCGGTAAGAAATCTTCTCAGTCAGGGCGAGCTCTGCAGCTGCCAGCCCCTGACTCCTTGTAACACTGCTCCCACAGAGCTCCTGATGTTCTGTTCCTATATTTGCTTCTTTTCTCTGTCTCTACTTCTTCTCTACTCCCTAACCCTGCCTCAGCCCTAGGTTTATATAGGGGAAGTTCTTCCCCTCCCAGGACTGGGCAGGAGGTGTGGCATGCATAGGATCCCTGACCAAGAGACCTCCCACCTGCTCTCAGACGTAATATCTCTATCACTGTGGCAACCAGACCCCTGGGGTGTCACATTCCCCCCTAGTGAACTTTAGTACTCCGGGACTAAACATATTTTTAGAAAAAACATAACAAGGTATAAACAATAATAATACAATAAGAAAAACACATAAAGATGGTTACGGCGTGTCCGCAACCGGGTGCAGTTTTGAAGAAAACAAAGGTGTCCATTTCACCAAAACAGGGAGACGTAACCAGGTAGGGGTCTGTCCTGCCCCGAGTCCTTATCAGTCTTTTAGTCCATCCTGGGTTACGCTCCAACTAATTGTACAAGGATTCCCGGTAAATCCACCAAGGACTCCTAAAAATAACTAGAAACACATAATTATTTACAAGCAACAAGAAAAACAGGTAACCATAAATAAAACAACTTATACACTTCAAATCCTCCATCGTGCGGGTAACTGGCCTCTAGTGGCCCTAGTGGACCTACGGAGCTGACTGTCTAGCCCCGAACTACAGGGTGTAGGAACTGTCAAGGGTAAACTGGGCAGCTGTCCACGGGCCCTTTGGCTCACTAGAGGCATGGCAGGTTCACTATAAGCAGAGGGTTGATCCTCCTGGTCTGCTGGTGTGGGGTCTTCTGCCTCCTGGACCGGCTGTTCTTCCAGCTCTAGCTGTTGCTCCGTAGGTGCTTGGGATGCTGGTTGGAGGAAGGTGAGTACGGGTACCACAACTGCGCCATTGACTTGAGTCCAAGACCGAGGGAAGTCTCCGAGCACAGTACTAACCATATCTTCCCTTTCCTCTACGGGTCGAGGGTCTTCTTGTTCCTCTTCAGGGTTCCGTAGCTTTTCGGGACACTTCTTCAGGTGATCCCGGGATACAATGGTTGTGGTTTCCCCTCCGTCTTTACTGATGGTACAGACCTTTGGGTTGTCGTGGCTTGAGGGCAGTACGATGTACGGGTCCTTCTCCCACTGGTCGTCCAACTTGTGGAGCCGCCTTTTCCTCTTCAAGACCTGCTCTCCGGGTACCAGGGGAACAGCGGGAGCACACTGGTTGTAAGTTTTCTCTTGTCTTTCCCTAGCTTGACAGAGACTTCGCTCCACGCTCTCCTGTACTTTCCGGTACTGCTGCTGCCTCTCTGTGTCCCAGTCTGCTTCTGGTGAAGTGTCCTCGGGTGTCAGGACTCCCATCTCCAGGTCAACAGGTAGCTTCCCAGGTCTTGCCCTCATCAGGTAAGCCGGGGTACAGTTGGTGGAACCTACCGGGATGTGGTTGTATAGGTCCACTAGGTCGGGCAGCCTCTCAGGCCACAGACTGCGTTCTTCCAGGTGCAATGTTTTCAGAAGAACTATCACCACCTGGTTCATTTTCTCACAAAGTCCATTAGTTTGCGGATGATAGGGTGTCGTCCTTATCTTCCGGCAGCCATACAGAGTGCAGAATTCTTGGAAGACCTCCGCTTCAAAGGCAGGTCCCTGGTCTGTCAACACTTGGTCCGGGTACCCGTGTGGACGGCAGAAATGCTGCTGGAATGCTCTAGCTGCTGTTCGAGCTGTTAAGTCCTTGACGGGGACGACAACCAAGAACCGGGAGTAGTGATCCACGATGGTTAGTGCGTAGACGTAGCCACTTCTGCTTGGGGTCAGTTTTACATGATCCAAGGCTACCAGTTCCAACGGCTGCCGGGTGACGATGGACTGCAGGGGAGTCTTCTGGCTGGCACGGTCCTTCCTCCTCAGGTTGCACGGGCCACAGTCTCTGCACCACCTCTCGATGGTTCCCCTCATGCCTACCCAATGGAACCGCCCGCGCAGCAGGAACTCCAGCTTCTTCCATCCGAAATGCCCAGCTCCATCGTGGTATGCCTCCATCACCATGGCTGCGTCTCGTCGTGGCACCACTACTTGCCAGATTAGTTCATGCGTCCGGGAGTTAACCATCCTGCGGCACAACTTCCCCTTGTAAAGGAACAGTCTACTCTTTTCTGCCCACAGTTGCTTGGCTTCCTCCGGAGCGTCTGGGTCAAGGCGAGCCTCTGGCCGAGTCAGCATCTCCTTCACCAGCCGGACGGCAGGGTCACTGTCTTGCGTTTCCGCCCAGTTGTAGTGAGGTAAGGGGTTAAGCGTAGCGCCTTGCTTACTCCTTACCCGATGGGAATACTGGATAGTCCCATGACGGTGAAACGCGGGGAGTTCGACTTCTTCCAGTCCCTCTGGATCTTCTCCTACGTCCGGTAGGTTTGGCATCCTGGACAGGGCGTCCGCATTGGTATTGGAGCGTCCTGCCCGGGATTTGATGGTGAACTCGTAGTTGGACAGGCGGGCCATCCATCTCTGCTCTAGGGCACCGAGTCTTGCCGTGTCCAGGTGTGTCAACGGGTTGTTATCCGTGTACACGACGAACCGGGAAGAAGCGAGGTAGTGCTTAAAGCGTTCGGTGACTGCCCACACCACTGCCAGGAACTCTAGCTTAAATGAGCTGTAATTCTCAGGGTTTCTTTCGGTGGGTCGCAGTTTTCGGCTGGCGTAAGCGATTACTCGCTCTTTCCCCTGCTGGATCTGGGACAGCACGGCTCCTAGCCCGATGTTACTTGCGTCGGTGTAGAGGATAAAGGGCTGGCTGTAATCCGGGTACGCCAGGATTTCATCCCCCGTGAGGGCCATCTTCAGCTGGCGGAAGGACTCTTCTTCCAACTTCTCCCATCTGAAGGACGGCTTCTGGTTCTTGGCCTTCCGGGACTGGCCTATCAGGAGGTCCTGCATAGGAGCTGCCTTTTTGGTGAAACCGGGGATGAACCTGCGGTAGTAGCCTACCAACCCGAGGAACTGCCGCACTTCCTTTACACTGGAGGGACTTGGCCATTCCTTAATTGCGGTGATCTTATCAGGGTCGGGAGCCACTCCGTCAGCGCTCACCACGTGTCCCAGGTACTGCACCTTTGGTTTCAGGAGGTGACACTTGGAGGGTTTCACCTTTAGGCCGTAGCTTGCCAGAGCTTCGAACACTTCCGCCAGGTGTTTCAGGTGGTCCTCATAAGTCTTAGAATATACGATGACATCGTCCAGGTACAACAGGACCGTCTCGAAGTTTCTGTGGCCCAGACAGCACTCCATTAATCGTTGGAAGGTTCCTGGTGCGTTGCAGAGTCCGAACGGCATACAGGTAAACTTGCTAAGTTCCATCGGGGTGGTGAATGCGGTCTTCTCCCGGTCCGCCTCTGCTACAGGAACCTGCCAGTACCCACTAGTGAGATCCAAGGTAGAGAAGAAGTTAGCAGATCTTAAAGCAGCCAAAGACTCCTCTATCCTTGGTAAGGGGTACGCATCCTTGTGCGTGATACGGTTGATTTTCCGGTAATCTACACACATCCTCATGGTGTTGTCTTTCTTTTTGACTAAGACTAGTGGAGCTGCCCAGGGGCTACAGCTATCCCTGATCACCCCAGCCTCCTTCATGTCTCTAAGCATCCCCTTGGCGTGTTGGTAGTGTGCAGGGGGTACGGGTCGATACCTCTCTTTTATGGGAGGATGGTCTCCCGTGGGGATGTGGTGTTCTACCCCCTTGACTCGCCCGAAGTCTAACGGGTGTTTACTAAACACTCTCTCGTACTCTTGAACCACCCGATAGACTCCCTGTTTCTGGTGTGAGGGAGTGGAGTCAGTACCCAAATGTAGTTGCTGACACCAGTCCTCCATTGTTTTCTTAGAGCCGTTACCTTCCTCCGGGTGAGATGGAGGCAAGGGTTCCACAGATTGTATAGCATTTTGGTTAATGGTATATAATATGGCTAGCGTGGCATACCGGGGCAGGTACACTTCCCTCTTCCCGATATTGATTATGCGAACGGGCACCCTCCCATGGCGTACATTAACCACCCCCGTGCTGTCAAGATGGTGGGCCTACTGTCTGAGTAAACTGGTTCTACCATTGCCTGGTAATCTCTACCTCTCAGACCAATAGCTGCCCGGCACCAAATCATCATTTCACTTTTTGGGGGCATGGCAATAGGGAAAGGGTCACACATTCTCACGCTACCAATCTCACCGCCGGAGAGTTCCACCTGTTGCCGTCGCATCAGTGCCCGGATCTCTTTTTGGAGCACTCACTGCTCGCCGGAGCTGGCGTTCTTGGCAACCTGCTGTAAAAGGAAAATCACCTCTGCAAGACAATTTTCAATTACATTAGTTCCTAGAGTTATCTTTGGGTGACTCTCGTGTTTGTCAATGTCTACAATGATCAGTCCCTGTGCTGCCAGTTCGACTCTACCGATTTTAATGGTCACCTCTTTAAATCCAATCTGTGGCACGGGCTGACCATTGCTGGCGATGATACTCAAGTCGTCGTCAGGGTAGCGGGTGATATCCGAGTCATTCCAGTACTGCTTGAAGAGCACGTACGGGATGGTGGTGACCTGTGACCCGGTGTCCAGTAGGGCACTCATAGGAATGCCATCCAGTACCACGGGTAAGACTGGACGTCCTCCCACATATTTGTCGCGCCAGTTCAATGGGCCTGGTGATCTTTTTCCTGGGGGTTGGCCCTCTACCCCAGGTTGTGCCAGTTTAAAGGACAGTACCTTGCCATATGTCCGGGTTGATTGCAGCGGCGGCAGATGGGTCGTCCGTCCTCGTTGTATCGGTCGCTGGGTCTCCCTCTGGCCGGTGGGGTCCTCCTTGGTCGACGCCACGGGATGTCCTCCGGTCCGGATGCCAGCTGGATCTTCCCTGGAGTGGAAACCTGTAAAGACTGCACAGTTCGGGTTAGCGCAGCAACGCTTTTAGCTAGCTCTTGGACCTGATGGTGCAGGTCTGGAGCCGGGTCATTGTTAAAAGCCTGCGCATCAGCTCCCACAGGCCCTGCCGACAAGGGTGCCGCCTCCTGGTGGTAAGTGGTAGTGGGGCGTCTGTGGGTCACAACGCCACCTGGTGCCGGTTCTCGGAGCACCCGGATGGCTCTGTCCTTGAACTGTGCAAATCCCAGATGAGGGTCCTGTAAGGCCATTGCCCGCAACTGGGTTCGGTGGGCATTGCAATATAAACCCTCTATAAATTGTTCAGTCAACAGCCTGTCCTCGTCTCCCACGCCGTCAGGGTCGGTCTGCTTAATGGCTCTCAGGGCCTCTTGTAGGTTCAGGGCATAGTCCCTTATACTCTCGTGTGCTCGCTGCTTGCACCCGTAGAATCTAAGCTTGATCTCGGCTGAGGTGCGGGTATCAAAGGTGTCCCTCAGCCGGGTTAGTATCCCTGCGACAGTCCTCCCCCCAGGTGGCCAGGACTTTACCTCCCTTCGGGCTGCCCCAGTTAATTGGGCCACCAGGATGCTCACTTTTTGCTCTTCTGTGAGGGGGTACACCTGGAAGAGGCTATCCAGCTTTTCTCTAAAGTCATGCAGGGTATGTGACTCCCCTGAGTACTGGGGTAGCCAGGCCGCTCCCGGGATATAGGGCATGGTGAAAGGCATGACTGCAGCAGCGGTGGCGCTGGCGGGGGTTGAGGCAGTGAAGCTCTCCTCCGTATCCGACATCCTCCTCCCCCCTAGTGGACCGTGGCCTACCTTGCGATGATCCTCTTCCGTAGGCCGCGGCTCCGCAGTAGATCGTCAGGGTTGAGGACCTTCCGTCACGCTCCTGTGACGTCGGCGTCTGCTGGGCTCCTTCCAGGACCTTACGAGACGTCCGGACGTGAGGCGGGGCTTCAGTTCTCGCGCGCTTTCGGAGTCCACGCCCCTCTTCTTCCCGCGCGACGTCTTCAAGATGGCGTCCAACGGCGGGAAAACTCCACGGAAGGCGGGAAGAAGGCTGAAAATGGCGCCGGATGGCGGGAATCTTCACCGATGGCGGGAAGAAGGCTGAAGATGGCGCCGGATGACGGGAATCTTCACCACAGGTAAGTTTGAACAGTCTTTTTCAGGCACGCAGTACCCGGTGGTTGCGGGCACGAAATCCTGCCGACTACGCCAAAAGTTGACGCGCCCCTGGGCCTGTGTCGCGCTGCGTTGCGCACGCGGGAGCTTACCCGGAGCCGGATCTGTTGAGGGTTGTAGTCTCGTGGCGGTGACCCGGTCCGTGCCCAGGGAGTCAAACTGAGCGGCGATGTATCAGCGGTAGATGTTGGACGACTACGCCACCCGTTGAGTACAGCTAAGGAGCTGCTGCTGCAGGGCAGACCGCTGAGGCCGGTGGTAGGATTGTGCAGCGTGATAGTATAACCCCCAACGGGAGGGGTATGGCCTCAGGGCAGCCGACGTGGATGATGGGGGTAGCAGGAACCACTCGGAGACGGTACGGTGTAGTTCAGGGTCTTTACTGGTGACAAAGATAGACCCTCCCGGAGTACTGGCTAGCGATTGGGGCCTGGTCAGTCCTTGAGCAGATGGGATCTCCCCTGGCCAGGCGGAGTTGTAGGCCTCCCAAACTAACTGTACTCTTCTGGCTACCTTGCTAGAGGCGGGTATAAGTAGCCCACGTCCCTCAGTGTACTGTGTGGTGCTCACCCGTATGGCCGGTGACTCGGGGCCTTCTAGTAGCTTCCGCTCCACGACGGCCGTGCTGGTCCCATGCGTGTGACCGTGCCTTCGGGTTTCTTGGCCAGAGGACCTGGAATCCCCTGCCTGACGGATTCTGCTGCTGGGTAGGAGTTAGTCCCCACAGCCTCGGACTCCGGGTCCGGTAAGAAATCTTCTCAGTCAGGGCGAGCTCTGCAGCTGCCAGCCCCTGACTCCTTGTAACACTGCTCCCACAGAGCTCCTGATGTTCTGTTCCTATATTTGCTTCTTTTCTCTGTCTCTACTTCTTCTCTACTCCCTAACCCTGCCTCAGCCCTAGGTTTATATAGGGGAAGTTCTTCCCCTCCCAGGACTGGGCAGGAGGTGTGGCATGCATAGGATCCCTGACCAAGAGACCTCCCACCTGCTCTCAGACGTAATATCTCTATCACTGTGGCAACCAGACCCCTGGGGTGTCACAGAAGAAACAGGACGCAGAACCACTGAGCAGGCTACAACACCATGGAAATTATTTAATAGAACCCCTAAGTAAGAGCTCTGCAAGATACCTTCTATAGAGCTGGCTGAGAGATTTTTTATAATAAATATACCAGTTCTGCTTCAAGGGAATCTGTTACGAGGTTTTTGCTACCTAAGCAGAGAGCAGTATAATGCATAGAGACAGAAACCCTGAATCCAGCAATGTGTCACGTACTGGGTCTCTTATTTTTTATGAAATCAGTTTTCTAAGCAGGAGATTATCACTAGAGAACTAGTAAGCCTCCTGCCAGGTAGTAACCCGCCCCACCATTGATTGGCAACTTTCTGTGTACTCTGTACATAGGCAGAAAGCTGCCAATTAGTGGTGTGAGCAGGGTTACACAAAGCTCAATATTCAGATAACTGAATATCTGCTGCAGAGAAAACAAGGATTAATTAAAATTATAGCAAGAAACTCAGTAAATGACACACTGCTGGAATCAGGGTCTCTGCCTCTGCATTACGTTGTTCTCAGATGGAGTAGTAAAAACCTGGCGACAGATTCCCTATAAGTTCTCCTCTGTCCTGATATAACCTATGTTAAATTCCAGCTCTTTTTTCCTTATATTGATCCTATTCTCCCTTCCCCACCACCACATTACAGCCATTGCTCATCTTGCGGGTGCTGTGTAGTTTTATGTGCAATTTTTTGTGAAACATTACAGAACAGCTAATCAAAAAAGACAGAATGTGATCATGCACAATCAATGGATGTTATCAAGAATTAATGAATCCACCATGAAGTAACAAGAGAAAGTACATTTTACAAAAAAAAAAGTGAAGATGAATGGCCCTTTTACACGGAGTGTTTCTGAACATTGGCCCATCTAAGCATGGCAGCCATCAGCTGAGAAACAAGCAAACTCTCATGCATTGACTGATTGCATCTTTTATGCAGATGTAAAAATCATTATTGTTGACAGAACATCTTCCTGTGTTAAAAGGGGATGTACGGCCGACAAAATGCAAACTGTATGAGGACTGAATGTTCACATTAATGTCCATTCATCCCCATACTTTGCATCGGCTCAAGTAGAAGAGCCTTTAAATAAGCATCTATAAGGCTATGTGCCCACGATGCAGAAATGCTCTGGAATTTTCCTGAGCGTTTCTGCATCTCCCTGGCAGAAAAAACGCATGCGGATTGTACATGCGGATTGTACATGCGGATTGTACATGCGGATTGTACATGCGGATTGTACATGCGGATTGTACATGCGTTTTCCTGCCAGGGACATGCGGATGTCAAGCGTTCTTCACAAGCATTTTCGCATGCGTGTTAAGCGTTTTCCAATCGATTTTAGCATCACTTGGAAAGTGCTTGACAACTTGGTCACACTATATAAATCCATGTTTCCACAGTGTTTTTGCCGCTGCAGAAACACTTAAAAAATGCATCGTGGGCACACAGCCTTAGTCTCCTCTGTTGTTGTTCATCCAACGGCAGCACTACTCAGACACTTCTTACTTCTACTGAACTTGTCCCTATCTAACTAATTACAGGAAGTGGTCTCTTTCAATAAGCCCCTCCCAACGGGCTAGTCCTGAACATTAACACTTACCTTACCCTAACGTCGCTATCTAATTAGTCACTACCTTATCCTACCTATCTTGTGTCCTAAGTCCTAAACTATGTCTTATCCTATACTGTACACTACACTCATTATACATTACTACACATTACATAGGCACACATTACAAGACACAGAGACGCAGGACATAATATACATTACAATGCGATTGGTGTCTTCAGGGGTAGGAACTTGACAGTCCAGGCCACACCTCTTACCGTGCTGTAAATAGGAGTACAAGAAGATAGTTACTTGTCATGTCACTCTTAAGATATGTCACAGATGCATGCTTAGAACATAACTGCTAAACAAAAGCCCAAGAAACTGTTCAACAGCAGCTTTGCAAGAGGCCAAATATTTGATGGTCTCAATCAAACTACTTGCGTTGAAAAGAGGAAGAGAGATGGTATTCACAACAACTGTGGGATGACACTTGCGACACTTTACACAACGTGCTGCCAATTTATTTATCAATTTCTTCATCATCTCCTTCTTTACTCAAGCACTCTCCTTCAGTCTTTCCAGGCAGCACAGCACACACTTTCAGTGCTTGCTACATCCCCTCTTTTGGGCACCTTTCTTGGCAGCAATACATTACTGTAGATTGTTGGGCAGCTCCTGTGGCGTACTCACTCAGTTACCGTATAGCTCAGACTTCATGACTGCTTCTCCATGGCTTCCTGCCTAGGTAATTTTTTAACCTGGGGCGTATCTCCCATATGCTTATGAGTCACATCACTCGTGTAGTGTATTACATTCTGTCATTTGTTGCACATCTGTTAGAAATCAATCACAGTTTCCTCATGTAAATATGGCATTAATAAACAATAGACAGGCATTACATTGTATACAATATCTAAAATGGCTTAATACTGCATAGCAATGGTACAGTATGCAGCAGACATCACATAACATACTGTATATCACTTGGTATAGTATATAACAGCATAAAAATGAAATTGGCATAGCAATAAAACAACTTTGTCCCTGCGGATTCCGGATTTCCAGGTGATTTGTGTGGGGATCTCATCTCTCACATTGACCGTTTTGACTTCCCTGTGCTATTTGGTAGTTATTATACTGCATTGTATTTCTTTTGGTTATTTCAGCACATGGAGGTTTTTCCTTAATTATTTGTTTTATGTTTTTTTTTTATCTAGGTTTGGCTCATTGATTACACTGTGTGTTCAGCTACATTAGACTATAATATTTACTATAGCAGTGGCAATATATTACACCCTTATTGTGGGGTTCCATGTTGGGGGTACCTGACCATCCCAGGGTCAGACATGAGTGGTATTCTACACTTCTATGTATTTTAATTGTTTTTATTTGTGTTTCTTGCTATATAGGGTAATTTTGGGTAGATTTAAATAAACTTTATTATTGTTCCATAGATTTGATTATTGGATGTGCCTTGTTTGTACAGCGTATCTTTTTTGTATTATATTGCTCAGTTTTCCTGTTTATAGTGGCACACTAACCTTTTGTTTTGTGATGCCTACCTTGGCATTCTTTAATAAGAAGCTAACGTGAATAACAAGATGATATATCCACTACCAACAAAGTATATGGCAATTTTTTAAATATAAAAGTGGGGTTCGGGTGGCATAAGTTCTACATTTTTGTAAGACAGTGCTGGTCTCAATTTAGATTCTCTTAAAGCTTTGTTTGAAGATTCCAACATACTGTATTTGCCGTAAAAAAAAAGCAGTATGCATAGAATTCCAATTGTGTCTATCAGGTGTATTTGGTGTTTGTCGGACCCCGGCCGATCAGACATTAACAACCTATCCTAAGGATAGGTCAATGTAAAAGTAGTGGACAACCTCTTTAAATTATATATTATCTACCCACAAGATAAAAAAATATGATTTGTCATATGAATTCATTGAGTTCATGAAAATCTGTGGTTAACATTGTTGCTTTGCAGCACATAAAATATACAGAAACACATGAAAGAATGATGGCCCAGACATCAAATAGACAGATACTATCAGCACAATACGGCAAAGAGGGTTACGACAAAGAGGGTAACATCATATTTCAACGTTTCAAAACCTTTTTGATTTTCATTCAAGGAATCTGAAAGACATGCTGTTATATTTAGAAAGATAGTTTGCAAATCTAAGTCAGTCTGGCTGTCATTTGCCAGCCAGCAATCTAAACGTATATGTAATGCACACGCCCGGGCTGAGCGGCGTGTGCGTGTGATTCCACTGGACCGTGCCGGAGAGTGAATGCCTGGAGGGGCGTAACTAGGTATTCACCCGATCCGACCAGGGTCGCACGACAGCATACGACGCCAGTGCACCAAGGAGGAACCGAGCAGAGGGACCAGGTGCTACTCCAGGACACACCCCGGACACGGCTGTAGACTCACACAGGGGAATATAGGAACAGACTGGTATGCAGGCAGGCGGGTATGCAGGCAGGGGGGTACAGGCAAGCACGGCTAGAGTGCAGACAGGGAGGCCTAGCAGGTAGGAACACAGGCGGGATAGGACCCAGTACACACTGGGACTCAGGAACAGAACCACAGATGTGGCGGACAAACAGAGCAGAGCGAGACCGCCTGGAGCGGTGAGCAAAGGAGTCAGAGCAGAGCGAGACCGCCTGGAGCGGTGAGCAAAGGAGTCAGAGCAGAGCGAGACCGCCTGGAGCGGCGAGCAAAGGAGTCAGAGCAGAGCGAGACCGCCTGGAGCGGCGAGCAAAGGAGTCAGAGCAGAGCGAGACCGCCTGGAGCGGCGAGCAAAGGAGTCAGAGCAGAGCGAGACCGCCTGGAGCGGCGAGCAAAGGAGTCAGAGCAGAGCGAGACCGCCTGGAGCGGCGAGCAAAGGAGTCAGAGCAGAGCGAGACCGCCTGGAGCGGTGAGCAAAGGAGTCAGAGCAGAGCGAGACCGCCGAAGCGGTGAGCAAAGGAGTCAGAGCAGGGCTAGAACCGCCGGAGCAGTGAGCAAAGGAGTCAGAGCAGGGCTAGAACCGCCGGAGCGGTGAGCAAAGGAGTCAGAGCAGGGGGGACAGGGCTCTGTTCACATGGAACAGACAGGAAGGGAAAGGCAGAACCAGATACCCACAGGGTACTTGCAGTGAAGTAGCGAGTGGACCACAAACGGGAGTACAGTGACAACGAGCAGGAGTTAGGTACGAGTTCAGACTCTGCAGAAAAAGGAAAGGTACGGACATAAAGAAACACGGGAAACAGGCTAGAAGAGAATACAGACAAGAACAGACACAGTAGCAAGATACAGGAGCGGGTCTAGGTAGCAGCCCCTAGAAGGCGGGAGGAACAGGCTAGGAGCGTGTTCAGACAGGACAGACAAGATACAGGAGCGGGTCTAGGTAATCGGCCCCTAGAAGGCGGGAGGAACAGGCTAGGAGCGTGTTCAGACAGGACAGACTGGATACAGGAGCGGGACTAGGAATGCAGCCCCTAGAGGGTGGGAGGAACAGGCTAGGAGCGTGTTCAGACAGGCCTGGAAATACAGCCTCCAGGATAGGCAGACAAGAGAACACAGAAGGGACCTGGCACATTCAGAGTGCAAGAGCACACTAAATGAAACACAATGCTCAGGCAGGGATTGATTGGAGCAGCTGTGTTAAATACCAGGTGACAGACAGCAATAGGCTGAGGACGCACAAGGGGTGTGCCTGCAGCAGGTACAAAAAGCAGGAAGTGATCGGGCGCCGCCCTTAAGCAGCAGAAACAGACACAAACAGACAGCATGGAGGGAAGCCAGAGAGACATTCTGGACTGGAGATCAAGTGCACGCTCTTGCACAGTGGGAGATGGACCACTATGTAAGGACGCCGCCAGGTATGTTACAGTACCCCCCCCCTTACGCCCCCTCTTCTTCAGGCCTGCCAGAATGTTCCGCAGGGAATTCGAAGGCCAATCCTTCACTTCAAGGAGATCACTTCCACTGTCCACCGGAAAAACTGGTCTCCTCTGGGTAGCTAGGATGCTACCTCCTATCCAGCCATCCTCAGCAACAGACGAAATGGGTGGAGTACCAGGAACAGCACACAAGGAAGTCTCTCTCCATATATTTTCAGGTGGCACCCCAGAGGGTACAGGAGACAACTGGAAGTCCTCCACCGGGTTGGAGGGGAGCAGAGACTTGGGGGTAATCTCTGCTTCGAGGTACATCTTGTCAAACTCACAGGAAGAAATAGACGGGTTATCAGGTACAGGGTGAGGAAAAGTCACTGTCTCTTTGTTATCTGGTGGTACCCCGGAGGATTCAGGAAACAACTGGAAGTCCTCCGCCGGGTCAGAATAGTGAAGAGGCTCGGGAATAACCTCTGCTTCGGAGTACACTAGGTTAGACTCACTAGGCGAAGCGAGCGAGGTATCAGATCCAGGATATAGGAAAGTCTCTGTCCATTCACCACCAGGTGGCACCCCGAAGGGTTCTGGAGACAGCTGGAGGTCCTCCGCCTGGTCGGAGGGGTGTGGAGACTCAGGAGTAACCTCTGCTTCGGAGTACACTAGGTTGGACTCACTGGACGAAGCGAGCAAGGTATCAGGTACAGAGTATAGGAGAGTCTCTGTCCTTTCGCTACCAGGTAACACCCCGAAGGGCTCAGGAGACAACTGGAGGTCCTCCGCCAGGTCGGAGGGGTGAAGAGACTCATGGGTAACCTCTGCTTCGGAGTACACTAGGTCAGACTCACTGGATGAAGCAGCCGAGGTATCAGGTACCGAGTATAGGAAAGTCTCTGTCCATTCGCTACCAGGTAGCACCCCGAAGGGTTCAGGAGACAACTGGAGATCCTCCGCCTGACCGGAGGGGTGTAGAGACTCGGGGGTAACCTCTGCTTCGGAGTACACTAGGTCGGACTCACTGGACGAAGCGGGCGAGGTATCAGGTGCAGAGTATAGGGAAGTCTCTCTCCAATTGTCATCAAGTGGTATCCCGGGGGATTCAGGAGGCAACAGGGGGTCCTCCGGTGTGGATTCTGGGTGGGCAGCAGTCTCTTCGGGCAGGAGAACTGGTGCACTACCCACGTACATTACCCGTTGGGGCTTCTCCGGGATACAGGGAGATGAAGCTTCAGTAGGGACTTCAAGGTTGGGGTCAGGAGGTCTCAGGGAGGACAGACCCTGGCATGACAGCTTGCCTCTACGTCTAGCACGTCTGGACTGCCTCTTGAGGTTGGGAGAAGTATTCCGGAGAGCGTAGTCACCCTGTGAGGATTCTGGGTGGGCAGAAGTCTCATTGGGCTGGAGGACTATTGCGCTACCCACACACATTACCCATCGGGGCTGCTCCAGGATATTGGGAAGTGAAGCTTCAGCAGGAGCCTCCGGGTTAAGATCATCGAAGACCATTAGAAAGGCCACCAGGAAGGTCATTATGTCCAGGACGATAGGATCCTGTGCGTCCCATAGGGGGGTGATCCAATTCAAGGCATCACCCGCTAGCTAAGACATCATGAATCCCAGCTTAGCCCGATCTGTGGGAAAACAGAGGGTAGAACTTGAAGTGTAGCATGCATTGCTCCACAAATGCACGACTCTGTCTTGGATCCCCATAGTAACGTGGCGGATACGCAGGAACGAGAGCTGATAGATCCATCTGGACGGGTGCGTAATTCGCCTGGAACTCAGCTAAGGAAAAAAAATGTATTTATTTATTTTTAATGCATGTATTCGCTGGAAAACGTCTCAGAGAGCGAAGGCCGTGGGGCTCAACGGGAACCATGGCCTGAGCATGCTGTAATGCACATGCCCGGGCTGAGCGGCGTGTGATTCCACTGGACCGTGCCGGAGAGTGAATGCCTGGAGGGGCGTAACTAGGTATTCACCCGATCCGACCAGGGTCGCATGACGGCATACGACGCCAGTGCACCAAGGAGGAACCGAGCAGAGGGACCAGGTGCTACTCCAGGACAGACCCCGGACACGGTTGTTGACCCACACAGGGGAATATAGGAACAGACTGGTTAGGCTGGCACACAGACTGGTGGGAATAGGCAGGCACGACTGGTATGCAGGCAGGCGGGTATGCAGGCAGGCGGGTATGCAGGCAGGCGGGTATGCAGGCGAGCACGGCTAGAGTGCAGAAAGGGAGGCACTAGCAGGTAGGAACACAGGCGGGATAGGACCCAGTACACACTGGGACTCAGGAACAGAACCACAGATGTGGCGGACAAACACAGCAGAGCGAGGCCGCCGGAGCGGTGAGCAAAGGAGTCAGAGCAGAGCGAGGCCGCCGGAGCGGTGAGCAAAGGAGTCAGAGCAGAGCGAGGCCGCCAGAGCGGTGAGCTAAGGAGTCAGAGCAGAGCGAGACCGCCGGAGCGGTGAGCAAAGGAGTCAGAGCAGAGCGAGACCGCCGGAGCGGTGAGCAAAGGAGTCAGAGCAGAGTGAGACCGCCGGAGCAGTGAGCAAAGGAGTCAGAGCAGAGCGAGACCGCCGGAGCGGTGAGCAAAGGAGTCAGAGCAGAGCGAGACCGCCGGAGCGGTGAGCAAAGGAGTCAGAGCAGATCGAGACCGCCGGAGCGGTGAGCAAAGGAGTCAGAGCAGAGCGAGACCGCCGGAGCGGTGAGCAAAGGAGTCAGAGCAGGCTAGAACCGCCGGAGCGGTGAGCAAAGGCAGAGCAGGCTAGAACCGCCGGAGTGGTGAGCAAAGGCAGAGCAGGTGGGACAGGGCTCTGTTCACATGGAACAGACAGGAAGGGAAAGGCAGAACCAGATACCCACAGGGTACTTGCAGTGAAGTAGCGAGTGGACCACAAACGGGAGTACAGTGACAACGAGCAGGAGTTAGGTACGAGTTCAGACTCTGCAGAAAAAGGAAAGGTACGAACATAGAGAAACACGGGAAACAGGCTAGAAGAGAATACAGACAAGAACAGACACAGTAGCAAGATACAGGAGCGGGTCTAGGTAGCAGCCCCTAGAAGGCGGGAGGAACAGGCTAGGAGCGTGTTCAGACAGGACAGACAAGATACAGCAGCGGGTCTAGGTAATCGGCCCCTAGAAGGCGGGAGGAACAGGCTAGGAGCGTGTTCAGACAGGACAGACTGGATACAGGAGCGGGTCTAGGAATGCAGCCCCTAGAGGGCGGGAGGAACAGGCTAGGAGCGTGTTCAGACAGGCCTGGAAATACAGCCTCCAGGATAGGCAGACAAGAGAGCACAGAAGGGACCTGGCACATTCAGAGTGCAAGAGCACACTAAATGAAACACAATGCTCAGGCAGGGATTGATTTGAGCAGCTGGGTTAAATACCAGGTGACAGACAGCAATAGGCTGAGGACGCACAAGGGGTGTGCCCGCAGCAGGTACAAAAAGCAGGAAGTGATCGGGCGCCGCCCTTAAGCAGCAGAAACAGACACAAACAGACAGCATGGAGGGAAGCCAGAGAGACATTCTGGACTGGAGATCAAGTGCACGCTCTTGCACAGTGGGAGATGGACCACTATGCAAGGACGCCGCCAGGTATGTTACAGTATACCGGTTTACCTTACAGATTCCTTGAAAAAAAATGTATTGAAACGTTAGAATATGATCTGTTCACCTCTTTGCTGGAATAAATAAATCTATTCAAGCACCATACAGGTCCTGTATCCACATTATTGGGGTGGAATTATATGTGTATTTGCCTGTCTATTTATTTGATCTGTTTATTAGCTGGGCCATCACCCTTTCCCTTTCCCAAACTAATCTTATGAGTGAATACCTTCACCTATGTTCTGCCTTGTAGAACAGGCATCTGGGTATGTTGTTCCTGTTTTTACATGGGGTTCGCTGGTGTCCCCCACACTCTGAAATTATACTGATAGATTACTTGGCCATAATGAGTTTGTCTATAAGACAAATTTGCTTGTGAAGCCCAATAGGTACAAAGACTGACATGAGTGATGATAATCTGTATGGTAGAGGTACGTGCAAAATAAGTGATGAGAGATAAATTCCGACTTTGATAAATATTAAACTTGTAGTATTTCTTTCTATGGGGAACATATTTGCTCGCAACAGAAGAGTGAATGTTCAGAGCAGATAAACCATGCAGAAATGATGATTTGTACTAGTTATATCTGCAATGACAAATGTCACTACACTTAAGAGAATTACCATAGATGAGTGTCCTACCAGCCAACCCTGGAAAGTATTTTTCCCCTAACATATAAAAGGCAATTGCTACCCACAGCTACTAAATCATTAGTCACCATTCAATCTGTACTGACCCTGAGGGTAAATCATAAAAAAAAAGGATTTAGGAATCATTCTTCAGGTTCAATCACTTTGAGCTGAACTGACAGTGTCTCCGTTGAGCAGAGTTCATTAACTTTAGGCTGGTGGGAGAAGCTCAGTGTTGGCCTGTGTCACCAGAATGAACTATATGTCATATCCAGGCACTGTAGTGTGGCAGCTGCGGGCAGTGAGTGATAGACTGAAGGCTCAGAAATCGAACAGCTATCAATATTTTGTGTTGAAAAAGACAAAGTAAAGATGAAGCGTAGAGAGAAATAGGAGAGGGGAGGTAAAATGTGTCTTGAAAGTACATAAATATTTTCTTTTCTTTTTTGTCTTTGACAAAGGGGTCTTTAAAGGGAATGTCCACCTTCACAAATAACCACCAGTCATCTAACTCTGCAGCCAAGCAGTGACCTCAGCAGGCAAATCACTGGTGGTCTTGATTTAATCTCTTTTGGTCTAGCGGAGACCATTAGAGAGGCAGCAAACCAAAGCAAAGGCAGAAACCCTAAAGGTGCCAGGGCTTCCTTATACAAGGGGCTTGTACAACCCTGTGATTCAACACCAAGGCACAGATTTGATATGGTGCAGTCAACTCACTTGGACCCATAGTTATGTAAGGGGGAAGACCGGGGTGTAAGTACTTTCAGAACAAGGGATCCGGAACTGCCGGGGCCGTACCTCTGGTTGCAGGGGGAAGACAGACTGCGAGCACAGGAGTCAGGTGACTGGGAAGCTGGGGGCGCATCCAGAGTGAGAGCTGGGAGGTCAGGTGACCGGGAAACTGGTGCCGTGGCTAGACAGAGGGGGAGACTAGGACTTTTGCGCGGGAAAGCGGCAGGAGAGTCCTGCTCAGGAGAGCAGTGTGAGAAGGTCAAGGCTCCTGGCTCCAGTACTTGGAGCAAGATCCGAGAGCAGTGGACCGGAGGAGTCAAGCCGAATAGAGGGAGAAGAGACGCAGGTTCCGTGGAGCCGAGCACGTGAGGTGCCGTGTTATGGACTAGGGGCTCAGGGGGTAAAACCGGAGACCGCCCGCTGCCACCAGAAGACGGTGCATTGTTTGGGCGGGGAAGCCTAAAGAAAGCAACACCTGCATCAGCTGGCAACTGCCTTGTGGAGGATAAGAGTCAGCTAAGTGTAAAAACTGTCAATTACAATCGGTTCAACTCTGCTGCATCTAGTTAAACTGTGAACTGTCAGTTATAGACTTTTACCTGCTACTTCCCTTGTTTTTACCCATATTTTCCCCTGTTACTCCCTGCTTGGAGATTGACCCTGTTATCATAAACCTCCCCTGTTTATTAACCCTGTATTGGCTGCTCTGTGTTTCTGTGTCACTGCATCTAAAGTACCCGTGTTACAGTTACATGGTTCTTAGGCAAGAGCTGACAACTATCTCTGTGTACAGCCTGACCACTAGACCTCAACTAAAGATTATGAAGGTGCTGCAATTGTTCTGATGTTCAAGAAACCGCGTCCACTTAGTGAGAGAGTAACTAACCTGTTTCCCTGAAAATAAGACCTACCCTGAAAAATAAACCCTAGCATGATTTTTAAAGATTTTTGAGAATGCTCAAAATATAAGCCCTACTCCAAAAATAAGCCTAGTTACAGTCCATAAAAAAGTCAATATAAATAGTGTCCAGGAGCTATACATGTAAAAAAGTAAAATCAATTGGAAATAGAATGCAACTGAACAGAAAGACCCCTCACCAAGGAAAGCAGACACCCCCAAAAGATTCGCACTCAAAAAACTCTACGAGACCGAAAACTGTAAGGGTTGGTAAGTGCCAGACTCTCGCACACAGATCGGGTAGTCCCGCTAGCATTACTCAACTCCCAAGCCCATTATATTAGAGCATTGTGGCTGCACCAGGGGGAGTCAACCAAAACACTTAGCTGCAATGGAACGCAGAAGAGAGCAGTTGGAACACCAAGGGACCTGACAGCACTTAATGCGCTTTTGACACAAGTGATGCCAGCAGGACTACCCCATCTGCTTGTGAGAGCCCAGCACTTGACAACCCCCTGGACGGGAGGCCCGCGAATCTCTTACCGTCCAGTGTCTCTGATTAGCCAGAGCCGCTGTGTCATGCTTGTCTAATTCGGATCTATGGATTTTTTTGGTTCATTCTTTCATTATCGTAGCAGTCAGAACTTTCTCATTTTTAAGTAAGTTTCACTATATAACATCTGACTTTTTTTGAGCCTGTAAGGCCGTGTTCACACATTTCATAAATACTGTGTTTTTTGTTCTCTGTAGGTGTCCAAACCAAACTACGCAATAACAATCTTCTCTGATTATAGCATTTTTGCTGCACTTTTTATGCCTTTGCCCCCTTATTTAATGCAGATCTGAAGCAGCATGTTTTAAGTGTTCTTTTGATAGTACAAAAAACTGGAGTATAAGTTGGTATACATGCAACATGTAAGAGCACACCTTGGCACTGGAGGGATAGCTTTTACACTTTTTGGTCAAACCAGTGTTTACTAAGTACCCTATGTTATTTATATGTACTTTTGCTTTTTACTTTCTTACTTACAGCAGGGTATACGTTCATTTTGTTTATGTCTTAGGTTTTGTCTGTTTAACGGCCAGTGTGAACGTGCTCTTACCTGTTGCATGTATACCAACTTATACTCCAGTTCATTTTTTTTCGTTTTTGCTTTATGTTCTTACAATCCGTGCATGCAAAGGTGTGGCCTCCCTTTTTTTGAGCTGGGCATTATGTTTATATAGCTTCCCATGGCTGGGTGTCCATAGTTGGGACCTGGTCCTGCTCGGCCCTTATTCACATTGAGGTTATTTTTGACACATGGTAAGTACTCTATTTCTTTTTTTTTTTCTTTTTAAATTCTTTCTATTATAATTTTATAAATGGGTTACAACACAGTATCATAAAAGGAGAGGATGAACAATCATAGGTACAAATAATGATAAGTCAATCAGCAGATCAGGATTACAACTATGAGAGATAGATGAGGTAACCTGTAGGGGGCAGGTTATAAGATGTATATAACAGTATTTAACATGTGAAATTAACAGGAAGGGGGTAGAGACAGATAGGGGGAAGGTTGGGAGAGGGGTGGCAGAGGGGTGAGACTCCAGTTCTATTTCTCCAACGGTGCTTAAATGAACTGAGGAAAATTATTAGGATCAAAACTAGTTTCTTCTTGGGGAAGATGAAGTATCTATCACCCTATGTTATTTGTATGCACTATTGCTTTTTGCTTACTTATAGCAGGGTATATGCTCATTTTGTTTCTCTCTTGGGTTTTGTCTGTTTAGTGGCCAGTGTGAACATGCTCTTACAAGTTGCATGTAGACCAAGTTATACTCAAGTTCATTTTTTCAGTTTTCCCTCCATAAAAAAGTTGGGAGGAATGCCCTTTGTGTGACTGTGGCTATGGACCGTGATAGGACTTTTACTATGGGGTCCCATGATTTCAATGTCCGCCCCTGCTCTGGGGTATTATTACAATAAAGAGAAAATTGGGGTCATTATTATAAGGAGGCAAAATGGGGAATCATTATAGGGGAGGCACAGGAGACATTATTATTATTATTATTATTATTATTATTATTATTAGAAAGCGCAGGGGGTTATTGCATTATTATAAGGAGGTTAAGAGTCATTATTATTATAAAGGGTCAAGAGGAATTATTATAAGGAGGCACAGGGGGACACTATTTCTATAGTGTGTTGTATAACTGTAAGGAGGCATAGGAGAGCATTATTACTACAAGGTAGTACAGAGGGAACATTACTGTGTAGGAGCATGGAGGGCACTGTATTTGTGTGGGACACAATAGGAGGGTACTATGTCTTTGCAAGGCAAAGAGGGACATTATTACTGTCTAGGCCACTGGTTATAGCAGTATATGGTTTGTGTAGATGTGGGGAATGTGAGGAGGGGGCTTGAAAATCAGTATGTCAAGGATATCTTAGTGTTACATTTTACAGGGACAAGTTATGGATGGAAGAAGAGGTCACGGCGTTCTGGGCCGAATGGAAAAGAAAAGGGAAAATGAATGAATATGATCATCAAGAACATCACTAGTGAGAACCTGTACAGCATACACATATGTGGTCAGCACTCGTGTAGAACTGATACAATCATTATATGGTCACTGTATGGCAGTGATAGAAGTCATAGTACAGTGATTTTTGTTAATGATCAGTATTCCCATATTATTACTATATGCTGGCGATATTTGGTTATGGTCTGGAGGTATTTGTTATATTGCAATATTATTATTGTGATATAATTATTATTATTATTATTATTAATTAACCTTATATAGCGGTATTGTTGTAAATAGAAGTCTTGTAGTAAATCTTGATTTCCTCCAGGCAGGGTAATATTAGTAATTGACACCCAAATTTGGGGACGGACACAGAGCCAGCATGGGCCTGTTTGGTTTCAAATGCCAGGGCTGAATATTAGTCCTAGTCAGTTCTTGCCTGCACCCATGGTAGTTACACTCCTGAGTCCTGCTTGGTAGACTCTCTCTGAGTGAACTGCAGTCGCTTGTTTTTCCACTCCTGCAGCTTACTCACTCAGTCACCATGTTTCAGTCCCTCACAGTCAGGTGCCATTCTTCTAATCATCTGTATGGTGACAACCTTGTTCACTCACAGCCATCCACATCCTAAGTCCCTCTAATGTGGCTATCCTCTAACCCAGGGGTGGGGAACCTCAGGCCGTTTACTGCCCTCGATGTCCTTTTATCTGGCTCCTAGGCAGATTCCTGGGACCGCAGTGCTTGGTTCATCAGCTGTATTTTGACGTCCACCAGCCCTTTAATTTCTTCTTGCTCTGTGAGCACGTGTACACAGTGCTCACTACTGAACGCTGAGGCGCGTGCAATGAAAGATTACGTCCTGACACCAGTGCCAGCGTCAGGACGTACTTTGTGGACGGAGTTAGTGCGTGACTTAGGAGTGACTAAACTTCACCCTTAGTGGCGGATGCAGTCTTCATTTACAGGAATAAGCCTCTTTGCTTAAGGCTGGGTGCCCACGTAGCGTTTTTCAAGCGTTTATGCTGCGGAATTTCCGCAGCGTAAACGCTAGGTAATCCTCACCCCATGGTCCCCAAGGGGATTCCGCATGTTCTATGCACATGCTGCGGATTTTTCCGCAGCGTTTATGCTGCGTACAAAAATCCGCAGCATGTTCATTAATTTTGCAGAAGCGCAGCGGAATGGCCGCCATTGACTTGCATTGAGACGCATAGAATCCGCATCTGTACATTTGTACAAGCGGCTTCTATGCGTCTCTATGTGCGGATGGTACCCAGTTCTGGAGGAGAGAAGACTCTCATCCAGACCTGGGTACCATTGTACCTGTAAAAAAAGAATAAAATAACAAATAAAGTTTATACTCACCTTTCCGAAGGCTTCTCTCTGCATGCCGGCATCGCTTGAGGACCTGCAGTGACGTCACAGTCAAGTGACCGCAGGCTCTTCACCGCTCTGTCTCGTGATATGCCGGCAGCCCGGAACCAGACAAGAACGAGCGCTGCTGCACACACCGGGGCCTCGGGGGTGAGTATAGCTTTATTTGTTTTCATTTTTACGGTCACACTGTATAAATCCATGCCTTTTGCATGGATTTATACAGTGTAACCTAGTTGTCAAGCACTTTCCAAGTGATGCTATCGCCTGGAAAGCGCTTGTAAATCCGCATGTGGATCCGCATGTATTCTGCAGGAAAAACGCATGTACAATCCGCATGTGTTTTTTCTGCCAGGGAGATGCAGAAATGCTGCAGAAATGTTCTGCTTCATTTCTGCATCGTGGGCACATAGCCTTACTCTGTGGTGGCAAAAATCCTTGAATCTTAGTTGCTGTTAATATCTGTGTGACAAAGAATATATACAAGATTTCTAGTGCGTAACAGGAGTTCCAAGTGGACTAGCGAGGTTCAAAGTGACAATAAACAGGATTCTGGAAGCAAGCACAGGTCCAGGAGGAGAAAATAAATGTCAGCTAGCGTGATTACACCAATCACATCTTCCCAATACCAGAACACAGATACAGGAGTTCCATATGAGGCCACTGGACAATCCATTTAAGGCCATGTGCACACATTGAGTATTTGGTGAGTTTTTTACTTCAGTATTTGTAAGCTGACACCAGGCGTGAAACAATCAGTGGAAAAGTATAATAGAAACACGTGCACAATTTTTCACCCACTCCTGGTTTTGGCTTACAAATACTGAGGTAAAAAACTCAATGTGTGCCCATGGCCTTAAAGGGGTTGCCCAGTACTTTAGATTACCCCCCCCCAATGTATCCCCCCGGCCGCTCATAGGCATCACGTGACCCCCGGCTGCAGCAGGGTCTGACATCCGCTGACGTCACGGCAAGTCCAGGCTGCAGCCGGGGGTCTCTGTCTTCTACGCTCCATGGTGGATACCAGGCTGTGGGAGGGGTTACCCCCCCTCGTGTCACACCCGGCATCCACCGCGCGCTCTGCCTCTCCACATTCATTGGGAAAGCGCACGGTGAATGCCAAGTGTGACGCAGGGAGTAACCCTGCCCACAACCCAGCAGCCACCGCGAGGACCCCAGCGCTGAGTCACGCCTCACTTGTCCTGACGTCAGCGCGGGGTCACGTGATGCCTGTGAGCGGCCAAGGATAACGCTGCTATTGGAGGGGATAGTATAAAGTAATGGACAACTTCTTTAAGATACAGGCACAGTGCAGGACTCAAGAGACAGGGTTCATAACAGGGACCAGAATATAGACAAGCTTCAGCTTTCAGTCCAGATTCAGAGTCCACACCTTGCCCCTAGCTCATGCCCACAGCAAAACACATCACTATCGATGATGAACACTGAGGCTATGTGTGCACGTTCAAGAATTGCTTGCAGAAATTTCTGCAGCGTCTCTGACCTCTTGGCAGCAAAAAACGCTGCGGAAAATCCGCAGCATTTTCATGCGTTTCTGATGCTTTTTTATGCGTTTTTGCCTGCGGATTTGCCATGCGTTTTTTCCAATGCATTGTATAGGCAAAAACACAGGCAAAAACGCACAAAGAATGGACATGCTGTGTTTTTTCTGCACATGAAATCCTGTCAGGAAAATTCCTGATCATGTGCACAGAATTTGCGAAATGTCATAGGAAGTCATGGGATAAGGTATGCAATGCGTTTTTGGTGCAATTCTGCGAGGAAAAAACGCACCAAAAACGCACTGTGTGCACATAACCTAAGGCCAGACTGCAGGTGATTCAAATACTGTACTTTGTCCACCACTCTTATTGGAGAGCAAAGTTAAAGGGGTTGTCCAGGACTTTGATATTAACCCTTTAAAGGCGCAGCTCTTTTTTGCTTTGCGGACAAAGCTTTTTTTTTTGTTTTTGTTTTTAATTACAGTTTTCGAACGGCCATAGCTGTTTAGTTTTTCAGTTAATGTAGCCATATTAGGGCTTGTTTTTGTGACAATAGTTGCATCTTTTTTAAAGGTGATTGTGATTTATTGTTTACTTTTATTGCATTTTTTAGTAGGTGGATGAATGAAAAACAGTAACTTTGGAATAAAAAAATTTCACGGCTCTCAAGGTAGAGTTTAAATCCTATTCTATGTTGTGGTTGTTGTCTTTATGAACATGACAATATCAATTATGTGCATTTATTGCGTGTATTTTTCTTTTGTATAATAAGAGATTTTTCTTTATTTTACTCTTTTTTTTTGTTTAGTCCCACAAGGAGACTTGAACTTGAATGACCTTAATAACTCATATAATATAATGTAATACTTCTGAGAGTGTATTCTACATTTCAGAGCATAATGCTGATAGGCATCCTATTAGACTCCGCTTTTGGCTGGGTCTAATGTGAGAACTAAGATGGAATTTATGTCGGACATTTTTAGGCTCTGGTGCCATGCCACAATACACTGGAGCCATCCTCAAGACCAGTGGGCTGACAGAGGGAGCTGCTGTCACCATTAATCTCACCAATCCCTGCGGTTTAAGCTGGAGCCTAGCTATTTACACACTGATAGTAAGATGTGTATATCCATTAAGGAAAGCTTATTAACAAGCACTCATGATGGATATATACGCCATGTAGCGTTAAGGCCACTTTCACACATTCAGTATTTGGTCAGTATTTTATACTTTATATTAACTCTTGTACATTAGATGCTCATTCTCCCATACTGTAAGGCTGTGTGCCCTGTTTTTTAAGCGTTTCCGCAGCGGCAAAAACGCTGCAGAAACGCTTAAAGAATGCATGGTAGAGGGTCTGCCATGTTCCCCAATGATAATCCGCATGTGCTGTGCACATGCTGCGGAAATTTCCGCTGCGGATTATCATTGCAGAAAAAAACGCAGCACTACCAATTATTTTGCGGAAGCGTTGCGTTTTCGCCGCCATTGACTTGCATTGGAACGCATGGAATCCGCATCACTGCATCTGTAGATGCGGAATCCATGCGTTTCAATGTGCAGATGGTACCTTGGTCTCGAGGAGAGGAGACTCTCCTCCGGACCCGGGTACCATAGTACCTGTAAAAAAAATAATAATATAAAAAATAAACATTATACTTACCTTCTGATGGCCCCCGGTGTGCTTGTCTTGGCTTGCCGGCAGCTCGCGGTGGACTGAAGGACCTGCGCTGACGTCATTTAGTCATGTGACGGGTCACGCGACCGCTGACGTCGGCAGGTCCTTCAGTGTACCGCGAGCTGCCGGCAAGCAAGGACGGAGCGAAGCAAGACTCCGGGGGACATCGGAAGGTAAGTATAGATTTATTTATTTTTTTTTTTACATTCTTTGGGGTCATACGTTTGCATGGATTTATATAGTGTGACCAAGTTGTCAAGCACTTTTCAAGTGATGCTAAAATCACTTGGAAAGCGCTTGTCAACCCGCATGCGGAAATGCATGTGAAGAACGCTTCACTTCCGCATGTCCCTGGCAGGAAAACGCATGTACAATCCGCATGTGTTTTTTCTGCCAGGGAGATGCAGAAACGCTCAGGAAAAATCCGGAGCATTTCTGCATCGTGGGCACATAGCCTAAGAAGCACAAGGCAGTTTTGTTTGTTTTTTTAAGTCAAAAGTAAAATAGGGCCTTTCCTCACTTTCTATTTTAAAGAAATGAAAAGAGGGGGGGCTCTGTGGCACTCTGCTACACACAGGTACCACAGGACCCAAAAGGGTGCATTGACGGACTTCTCCACAAGAGGCCCTTACTACACACAGACACCTCCACCCTTCCACCTCATACCACCAGAGGGAGCCCTGTTAGGGATATATAAACTGGAGGGTGGAGTTAGGTAGGGAGAGTGTGCCGGCACTGAGGCCAGTGAAGAAGCAGCACGTGAGCTGCTGTGTTGAGGGCCCCGAGTGTGGCCGAGGCGAGGAGAGAGGAGTTAAGGGGGCAGAGGAGCATCTGAAGCTCACCCCAGGACACAAGCCGGACACCGGGTCCGCGTCTACAGGGTCTTCCACACCCAGTAGGGACAACCGGCATACCAGGAGGATTCCAGACCCCTGATCAACCTGAAGCTACCATCGTTTTACAGAACTAGGAACCAGCGGATAGTGGTAGCCGGAGAAAAGTTCTATTACCAAGCAGACAGGTGAGAGAGTGAAACAGCATAGAAGCTAGGCCTAGTTCCAGGTTGGCCAAAAGCTTTAGAGAGAGGAAGAAACAGACCAGGAGGCCTACTACCCGCTCACATGGGAGAGTCCAGAAGTGCACCCTTCCTACTAGGTACCCTGGACCATACCTGCCGTTACACCAGTAAAGGTACTGAAGCGAATCCCCTGTGTGCGTGTCCGTCATTCCTTCTGACCCGACTGGGCCACCTCTCACCTGCATCCCTTCCATCAACCCTGCCCCGGGGGCCCGCTCCGCCTGTGGGGAGCGGAAACATCCCAGCTGCCATCCCATCACCCCCGGAGGTCTGCAGCAGCGCTGGGACCCATTACCAGAAACCACAGGTGGCGTCACGAGACAAAACTGTTAACAAAACCCCTTTTAAAGAGTGACCCCAGGGTTTGGCCTGGGAGCCGACTGCCGTGACATCCCACAGAAGGTCAAGGCCCGGGTACAGAGTAACCCCCGTATCCCCTTGGGCGCGTCAGCTCCATAGTGTACCAATTTAAATAAAGTGACTTCGAGAGTAAACCGAACTGCTCAGATTGACAAGACATGCTTCTAACACAACGAAGGCCATGATATCATAGGTAAAATGCCATGAATAAGTTAAAACAAGCAGACGGTAAATGTTCAAATAAATATAGGCAACCACAGAATATCAATAATCTATATATATCTGCGGCACTTGTTAGTTTAGTCATCCCTCGTACAGTTCTAAGGGATGAATCTCTTACATCACAGACATTATACCACCATATAAAGCCCAAATAATATGCAAAATCCAAATGGGGCACTGGACAAACATCACCATCCGAAGCCAGCACTTATAAAGCAGTAGGGAGCAGGCAGTTAACTTTTATATCATAAATACCCTTCCCCCTATTGGTGATTAGGGATAAAAAGGAGGAAGATAAATAATTTCAGAAGCATAAAATGTATTGAGGATGCGACACAGAAAGAGACACAATTAAAAAGCATTCTGAGGGTAATATAGCATTTAATATCTTTACTTATAGACATAATGACAGACAAGAGATAGACAGTAAATAATACTCTTTCTTGTCCCATAAATCATATGCTCAGTTTTGCATTAAATTATATTATGGATGGTTATTTACCATGACACAATTTCATATATCTATAATTTAACATACCTGCAGGGAAGGATCTGTAGGGGAATTTCATTTTTTACATCCACATTCATAGTAAATTATAATAAAATGATTTTGAATAGAACAGGTATACATGCCCTTACACACGGACCCTTTCTGACTAATCTTATTACTCAGTTGCTCATTCTTTTGTGATCAATACTATAGTGTGGGTCGGCAACATTATAATTTGGCTAATGAGAATATCTACATGAGAGGCATTCCTATTTGTAGAATATCTGTCGTTATATGCAGCCGGGCTGGTGGTGTTCTCCAGTTACAGTAGCATGTCTTAATCTTACACACAATGCGTTTAAGGAGTTGTCTTAAAGGGGTTGTCCAGGTTTGGCACGAAAGTCTGCAGTCAGTATTCTTCGGTGCCGGGAGCAGGCGGTAATGTGACCGCAAGTACGCGATATGCATACTCCCGGTCACATTCCAACTAGACGTGCATGGCCTTATTCCATACGAGTGAATTAAGCGAGTCCATATGGAATGTGGCCAGAAGTATTTATATTGCATACTTGCGGTCACATGACAGCCTGGTCTCACTGCACTGTGCACGCTGTGAGTATTCACAAGTCTGCAGTCACATTGAGTAAGTGCAGATTTTTGTGCCATACCTGGACAACCATTTTAATTTCTCTTCTTTAGGAGGACAATACTCCCATCCCCGGCTTCCTGCTTTGCAGGGAGTAATGCGCTCCTGGAGATTGACAGTTCAGACCAGCAGCAAGGTCATGCTGCTGGTCTGAACTGTGTGCTTTCCTATGCTGATGGCAGAGGCATGCCTCTGAAGCATAGGAGATACATAGGGGCACTTAGGCTTTTCAGATCCAGTGACCTGGCCTGCTTCAAGTAACCTCAAAAACATAGAACCTGCTAGCAGTACACTAGTAGCATTGTGACTTTATTTTAGGCTTAAGAAAGGCTATTTGGTCGAAACATTTCTCTGTTTTTGTCTCCTCACTGCTGTGATGTTTTAAATATTTTGGAATAAAGAGTGGATTTTTACAAGGATCTCTATGGTGCCTCGGGTATCTTTGGATTTGCTGCTAGGGGCACACTCCTTACCTATAGTCATAGCCAAAAGTTTTGAGATTTCCACAAATTTTGTTTTTAGAAAAAGTTTGCTACTTCAGTGTTTTTAGATCTTTTAGTCAGCTATTTCAATGGTTACTGAAGTACAATTATAACAATATTTCCAGTGTTGATCTTTATTTTTCAAGATTTCTGCAATTTGCTCTCACATGCTGGATATGAGCTTCTGGGTCAAATCATGACTGATGACAATATATTCTTACCTAATGTCTGTGTTTTTGTTAGTCCACCCTATTTTGAGGATTGACCACGGGTTCTCAATAAGATTGAGTCCTGGGGAGTTTCCTGGCCATGGACCCAAATTTTCAATGTTTTGTTAACCGAGTCACTTAGATATCACTTTTGCCTTGTGACATGGTGCTCCATCATGTTGGAAAAAGCATTGTTCATCACCAAATTTATCAAGGATCATTGGGAGAAATTGCTCTTGGAAGATGTCTAGATACCATTCTTTATTCATGGTAGTGTTCTTAGTCAAAATTGTGAGTGAGCCCCACTCCCTTGGATGTGTAACAATCATACACATGAATGGTCTCATGATGCTCTACTGTTGGCAGGACAAAGGACTTATGGTAGAGTTCACGTTTTCTTCTCCAGACAATCATTCCTCCAGATGTCCCAAGAAATCTGAAGGGGCTTCAGAAAAATAACTTTACACCTGTCATCTGAAGTCCAATCCCTGCAGAATGTTAATCTTTCTTTGATGTTTTTCTCAAGGGGAAGTGAGAAACAGGAAGTCTGTTTTCCCTGTGTAATGCAGGTACCGGAATGCAACGCACAGAGACACAAGGCAGGGACAGTCGGAGATGATTATAAACAGTTTATGTATATATAAAACAGGTATTTTGAACAAGGGGATAACAAGGATATTGAACGGTAATTTGAAATATTAGCAAAATATGAAGTCTCTCAAAGTAATGTGGTGCACCCAGTCAGGGGAGTCACTACGTCAGTTCTTTATCTCTGTATATGGCTCTAGCGGGGGTCACCGGTTATTCCCGCTAGGCCGCAAGTCTTTTCCGGACAAAATCAATTAAAGCAAGTTTAGCTTCTTCCGCCCCAACTGTTCCCCTCCTAACCTGAGTACCTAAACCCAACTGGCCCCGGTACCGTGAGTGAACAGAAGAAGTGACGGCCCTGTTCACGTATGCAGCTCTTCTGCTTTCACTGGCGTGACTTTCCTGGCTCAGCAGTCTCTCAACTCCTCTCTTCCTGGTCGTTGGAGGCAGGCTCTACACTATGTTCCAAATTATTATGCAAAAAGTGTTTAGGAGTGATAAGGTAAGAATTTTTTTGTTTGTCAGTTAAACTCATTGATGGTGATGTGTGTCAGGGCTCTTTATATCACTGTAAGCAATTGCACACACCTGTGCTAATTAGTTTGGCAGGTGTGTCCAATGAAAGGCAAGACTACTTAAGAAGGCTGTCCTACATTATTAAGCAGCCTACATTTTCTGCCAAAATGGGAAAGAAAAAAGATGTGTCGGCTGCTGAGAAGCAACAAATTGTGGAGTGTTTAGGTCAAGGCATGACTACAATCAACATTGCCATCGTGATCATCGCACAATCAAGAAGTATGTAGCTGATTCACAGTACACACGTGTGCGTGCTGATAAGGGAAAATTGGGGACTCTTTCCTACAGGCAAATACGTCAAGTTAAAAGAGCAGCGGCAAAAAAGCCTTGTCATAGCAGCAGACAAGTTTTTCAAGCTGCTGGTGCCTCCAACGTCTCCCGAACAACAAGATGCAGGGTCCTTCAGAGGTTTGCAGCTGTGCGTAAGCCATCCTGTCAACCTCCTCTATCCACTGCACACAAGCAGAAACGGCTCCAGTGGGCCAAACAATACATGAAGACTGACTTCAAAACTGTTTTGTTCACCGATGAGTGCCGTGCAACGCTCGATGGTCCAGATGGATGGAGTGGAGGATGGCTGGTTGATGGACACCCCATGCAAACATGGCTACGGCGCCAACAAGGAGGAGGTGGAGTAATGTTTTGGGCTGGAATCATGGGGAGAGAGATTGTCGGCCCCTTTAGGATCCCTGAAGGGGTAAAGATGAACTCCATAATGTATGTGGAGTTTCTCAAACAGCACTTCCTGCCATGGTTCAAGAAGAAGAACCGTGTATTCCGCAGCAAGATCATTTTCATGCATGATAATGCACCGTCTCATGCTGCACATAACACATCTGCATCTCTGGCTGCTATGGGCATAAAAGGGGACAAACTTATGGTGTGGCCCCCATGCTCCCCTGACCTCAACCCCATTGAGAACCTCTGGAGCATCATCAAAAGGAGTGTCTATGATGGCGGGAGACAGTTCACATCTAAGCTACAGCTCTGGGAGGGTATTCTGTCCTCATGCAAAACAATTGAAGCAGAAACCATCCAAAACCTGACAAATTCAATGGATGAGAGAGTTCAGAAGCTCCTTTCGAACAAGGGGTCCTATGTGCAAATGTAACATCACCTAGAATAAAGTTTTGAGTTGAAAACTGTTTGATTTCAGTTTGTAATAACCTGCTAATGCTTATAATTTCAAAAATGACAATTTTTGTGTTCTTTATTAAAGTGAAAAGGTTGAAAACTCTGCTGTGCATAATAATTTGGAACATGCATTTTGAGTGCAGTTTGAGTGTTTTATTTTTTTTAAAATATACTGTTATCATAGGCAGTTTGTACAAAAACCTTTCAATTGTACTCTAATAGTTATTTGACTGGAAAATTACAATGACTGCAATTCATATAGGTCATTTGGGAAAATCTGAGAAAATATTATTTGCATAATAATTTGGAACGCAGTGTAAAGCCGGGGATAGGGGGGTCCACACCTCGTCTGTCGGCGGGCAATGTCGGATTCCGCAAACTCACTCAGCACCACAAGCAGGTTCCGACTCTCCTCAGTAGGTACAGCACTCGTGTAACATCTGTGAGGGATCCGGAGCTCATCCACCAGCGCCCGGCTGTGGCACCTAGCAGGCGTCCGGCTTAGGCCTGCCACGCGGGGATTCTCAGCATGCAGGGAGCACGTCTGCTCCTCTCTGCTGCTTGGCGCCAAAAACTCCTCAGGCTTGGCGCGCTGGCCTCTTATCTCCAGGAACTCCTTCCTGGAAGTCACCTGACCGGGTCCAGCATCTAAATCTGCTCTCCCTTCAACTTCTCTTGTATATCTTGGTTCCTCTTGACTGTGTCTGCCCAGCAGATGGCAGTCTCTCTCCATCTTTGAAGCACCATGTAAGAGTTCTCTTAAAGGCTCTCTCGCCTCTACTACATTTGTGGCGCCCCTGAGGGTTCGGTCACCACAGAGGTATTGCATCTCACCCAGAGGTGTGGTATCTCACTCTCAAGTAAGGAAGGAGTATGGCTCAGGACCCTAACATTACATCCACTACACCACATTTCCGGGGGACAGGGCGACAATGCTCCTGTGGGGAAGCACAACTGTCCCTGATCCCTGGCTGGAGTGGGGAGGAACCACTAGAGAGGGGGAACTAGGTGGTGGATGGGTGGAGGACGTAGATCCTGGGAGCACTGGAGTAGGAGGTATAAAATTAGGAACCATCTTGGTTCAGAGGAGTGTGGAGTGTGGGAAGGAAGTCAGTCAGAGGTGACAGGAGCAGAGGCTCTGTACGAGCTCTGCTCCACAGGCAGGCCTAGTCAAGAGGCCTGAGCCTGAAGGAGGAAGGAGAGGAAAGAGGGAGCAGGAAGGCTCCAGGAAAGGAATCGAAGGGACCCCAGGGGTATGGGCCGTGCAGCTGCCACCCGTACGCCCGCCGCTGCCAGGAGGTAGGGAGGTCAGGCCAGAAGAAAGGAAACCGGATCCCTCAACCAGCAGAGACTACAGGGCTCAACTGGGAACCGGAGGCTGCAGCACTTTAAGTACAGCAGGCCGCCCACACCAGCCAGCAGGAAGGTAGCCACATAGGGCCAGGGGACGGAACACACGTCGCCAGCCAAGGCCCGAGGACACTGGACAGAGGTGTACGCACAGCACAACGTGGGAAGTTATGATCTGCAGTGTAACTTGGAAACTGATAACCGTGAGTAAAGACCCTGGGACTGCATCACCTTGTCTCCGTGTTTCTTACCGCGCCAGCAATCACTGCACTGGGATGCCCCGCACAACCACCATCATTAACTTGTGCTGCCCTGAAGCTACACTCTTCCTGTGGGGAGTTATACTACACTTGCTGCACATATCACCAGCTTCAGTGGACTGCTCCGCAGCGGCGGTTCTCCATAACCGCAATCCACAGGTGGCGTAGTCGGACTATATAAACCTATACACATAGACTGCCACTGGTTTGACCGCCCTGGGTCACGGACCAGGTCGCCGCCATGGTGACTACAACCCCCAGCATTTACAAGGCCCGGCTCCGGGTACCCCCACGGCCCAGGGGGCGCGTCAACTTTGGCGTAGTCGGCAGGATACGTAACCCACCCGCTACCATCGGGTATTGTGTGCCTAAGAGACTGTGTTTTCTACTGAATGTGGCATCCACCCCTGAAGAACGGACGCCATTATGTGTCAGCCAAACAACAACCAAAGGTCACCTCCCATCGTTGGCCAGGTCCCAGAATGGTGCCAAAAGCGGAGCCCGCCCCAACCAGCAGTGATCATGTATGTGGATGTGTCCATCGACGTGGGGGGGCTGCCCTTGGAGGTGACCGACAGCAGACTGCCCTGGAACCGCCCCCGAAAGGGGAGGAGAGGCAAGAAAACTGAGAGACAGGGTGTGGTCTGGATCAGTCCAGGCAGGCCGCACCCGGGAAAGGAGATGGACCGTGGCAGTTCCGGAGACCCTGCCAGCGCCATGCTGCTGGCCGAAGCGCCTTACTCCCTGAAGGAGCTGGTGGCCAAGCTCCCCCGGGAGGATACCGAGTTCCTCAGCGCCGGCATGGAAGATCTGGGCCGGAGAATGGCCAGGGCGCAGCGAGACGCCATCGCGGACTGGAAGAAGGAGATGGAGCAGAGGATGGCGGCCCGGCAGCCAGCGACGCTTCCCAGCACTGGCAGCGCCCCAGCCTCCGAGGACCGGGATCGGGATCAGGAGACCGCGTCTGACGCAGGAGCAGGTAGGAGAAGTTCTCCTGTGCCGGACGCTGTGTCGACCTGACCCTGGGCCCCCTGGTGGAGTCGCAGATCCCGGGCGTCACCGAAGCAGCCCCACTCCCGACGCCAGAGCCAGGCCCTTTAAACCAGGGCGAGACCGCCACGTGCCCACCATGCGCGTACCAGGACGCGCAAGCTCCAAGTGCCCTCCAGACCCCGGAACCAGCTCCAGCCACCAGCGACGCCGGCCCGCTCCTAGGTCCGTTGCAGGAGCCACCCCCTCCGACACCCGAACGGGTGTGCGGGCGCTCCCCTTGGGACTGGTCCGCGGAGGTGGAGGACCAGTGGCCTTCACTCCTGTCCGTCCGCAGCCCGCCGCCTCCACTTCCCAGGTACTGGAGGAGGAGGCCCAATTTGAGTGGGAGCACTCAGGGGAAGATCTAATGGGGTTCTCCCAGAAGACCGGGGCAGCTGCAGCACGCCGCAAGGAATTCTGCCACCAACAGCTGCTCAAGTTTGAGAAGGAGCGGAAACAACGGTGTGAGCGATGGGCGCAACTTGAGGCCAGCAATCTGGAAGAGAAGGCCCGGACCCGCCATGACAAGCGAGCGGCTCTTGGTCCCAGAATTACTGGGACCGTGGTGAAGTTCGACTTGGACGCAGGATGGGGTTTCGTCTGGGACCCGCCGTGGGACACAGACCTCTTTGTAAACAGGAGGGATGTGGAGTCCCACCTGCCAGAGGGACACCCAGATCGAGACCTGTATACTGGGGACACCGTGTCCTACACCAGGCACCGCGGAGTCAGGGGCTGGTATGCCCTACAAGTCCACCGGGTGGAGCCAGAGTCCCACCATGCTGAAGACCCGGCTGGGTCAGCCCATGATGCACCAGAGCCTCCCCGCAGGGAGCACCCTTACTAAGTACTGTAAGAGGAACTGAGAATCTAAAATGTAAATAAGTTACCCGTCAGGGTATGCAGGGACACTGCAAAAAGTTAATGTTTATCCAGTTGCCCGGAAGGGTACAATCAGAAGTTTTCTTGTGTGCACTTAGTTACCCGGAACGGGTCCAAAGGCTAACCGGCTGAGGACTGGGAGCAGCCAGTTCTTGTAAATAGTTGCACCTCTTCAGGTGCCCCTTATTGGTTTTATAAGAACTACAACGAGCACCTCAGAACAAAAACCTGTTGGAGATGGCCGAAGATGAGGTCCAGCATCTGGATCATCTAAGCCCTGCAGCCACCCCAGGGCCTCCGTTGAGGGTTTGGGACGGGTCCCTCATTGTAATGCACACGCCCGGGCTGAGCGGCGTGTGCGAGTGATTCCACTGTACCGTGCCGGAGAGTGATTGCCTGGAGGGGCGTAACTAGGTATTCACCCGATCCGACCAGGGTCGCACGACGGCATACGACGCCAGTGCACCAAGGAGGAACCGAGCAGAGGGACCAGGTGCTACTCCAGGACAGACCCCGGACACGGCTGTTGACCCACACAGGGGAACACAGGAACAGACTGGTTAGGCTGGCGCACTGACTGGTGGGTATAGGCAGGCACGACTGGTATGCAGGCAGGCGGGTATGCAGGCAGGGGGGTACAGGCAAGCACAGCTAGAGTGCAGACAGGGAGGCACTAGCAGGTAGGAACACTGGCGGGATAGGACCCAGTACACACTGGGACTCAGGAACAATACAGGCAGAGGGGCACAGGCAAGCACAGCTAGAGTGCAGACAGGGAGGCACTAGCAGGTAGGGACACTGGCGGGATAGGACCCAGTACACACTGGGACTCTGGAACAGAACCACAGATGTGGCGGACAAACACAGCAGAGTGAGGCCGCCCAGAGAGGTGAGCGAGAACAGGGCAGGACAAGACCGCCTGGAGCGGTGAGCAAGAGTAGAGCAGGACAAGGCCGCCAGGAGCGGTGAGCAAAGGGTCAGAGCTGAGCGAGACTGCCGGAGCAGTGAGCAAGAGTAAAGCAGGACGAGACCGCCTGGAGCGGTGAGCAAGAGTGGAGCAAGACTGCCGGAGCAGTGAGCAAAAGGGTCAGAGCGGAGCAAGGCTGCCGGAGCAGCGAGCAAAGCAGTCAGAGCAGGCTAGAACCGCCGGAGCGGTGAGCAAAGGAGTCAGAGCAGGCTAGAACCACCGGAGCGGTGAGCAAAGGAGTCGGAGCAGGCTAGAACCGCCGGAGCGGTGAGCAAAGGAGTCGGAGCAGGCTAGAACCGCCGGAGCGGTGAGCAAAGGAGTCAGAGCAGGCTAGAACCGCCGGAGCGGTGAGCAAAGGAGTCAGAGCAGGCTAGAACCGCCGGAGCGGTGAGCAAAGGAGTAAGAGCAGGCTAGAACCGCCGGAGCGGTGAGCAAAGGAGTCAGAGCAGGCAAGGCTGAGCAGGGGGGACAGGGCTCTGTACACACGGAACAGACAGGAAGGGAAAGGCAGAGCCAGATACCCACAGGGTACTTGCAGTGAAGTAGCGAGTGGACCACAAACTCACAAACGGGAGTACAGAGACAACAAGCAGGAGTTAGGTACGAGTTTAGACTCTGCAGAAAAAGGAAGGGAACGGACATAGAGGCAAAACAGGTAAAGGATAGGAGAGAGTTCAGACTGGAACTGAGTGTACGGAGGAGACCGACACTGCAGCGGAATACAGGAGCGGGTCTGGGAATACGGCCCCCAGAGAGGCAGGACGAACAGGCAAGGAGCGTGTTCAGACAGGACAGACAAGATACAGGAGCGGGTCTAGGTAATCGGCCCCTAGAAGGCGGGAGGAACAGGCTAGGAGCGTGTTCAGACAGGACAGACAAGATACAGGAGCGGGTCTAGGTAATCGGCCCCTAGAAGGCAGGAGGAACAGGCTAGGAGCGTGTTCAGACAGGCCTGGAAATACAGCCTCCAGGATAGGCAGACAAGAGAACACAGAACGGGACCTGGCACCTTCAGAGTGCACACACACTGAATGAAACACTATGCTCAGGCAGGGATTGATTGGAGCAGCTGAGCTATATACCAGGTGACAGACAGCAATAGGCTGAGGACGCACAAGGGGTGTGACCCACAGCAGGTACAAAAAGCAGGAAGTGATCGGGCGCCGCCCTTAAGCAGCAGAAACAGACACAAACAGACAGCATGGAGGGAAGCCAGAGAGACATTCTGGACTGGAGATCAAGTGCGCGCTCTTGCACAGTGGGAGATGGACCACCATGCAAGGACGCCGCCAGGTATGTTACAGTACCCCCCCCTTACGCCCCCTCTTCTTCAGGCCTGCCAGAATCTTCCGCAGGGAATTCGAGGACCAGTCGTTCACTTCAAGGAGATCACTTCCACTGTCCACAGGAAAAACTGATCCCATCTGGTTAGCTAGGATGCTACCTCCTATCCAGCCATCCTCAGCAACAGACGAAACGGGTGGAGTACCAGGAACAGCACACAAGGAAGTCTCTCTCCACATATTTTCAGGTGGCACCCCAGAGGGTACAGGAGACAACTGGAAGTCCTCCACCGGGTTGGAGGGGGACAGAGACTTGGGGGTAATCTCTGCTTCGAGGTACATCTTGTCAAGCTCACAGGAAGAAATAGACGGGTTATCAGGTACATAATGAGGAAAAGTCACTGTCTCTTTGTTATCTGGTGGTACCCCGGAGGATTCAGGAAACAACTGGAGGTCCTCCGCCGGGTCAGAAGAGTGCAGAGGCTCAGAGAAAACATCTGCTTCAGAGTACACTAGGTCGGACTCACTGGACGAAGCAGGCGAGGTATCGGGTACCGAGTATAGGAAAGTCTCTGTCCATTCACCACCAGGTGGCACCCCGAAGGGTTCTGGAGACAACTGGCGGTCCTCCGCCTGGTCAGAGGGGTGTAGAGACTCACGGGTAACCTCTGCTTCAGAGTACACTAGGCCGGACTCACTGGACGAAGCAAGCGAGGTATCAGATCCAGGATATAGGAAAGTCTCTGTCCATTCACCACCAGGTGGCACCCCGAAGGGTTCTGGAGACAACTGGAGGTCCTCCGCCTGGTCAGAGGGGTGTAGAGACTCATAGGTAACCTCTGCTTCAGAGTACACTAGGTTGGACTCAGTGGACGAAGCGAGCGAGGTATCAGGTACAGAGTATAGGAGAGTCTCTGTCCTTTCGCTACCAGGTAGCACCCCGAAGGGTTCTGGAGACAACTGGAGGTCCTCCGCCTGGTCAGAGGGGTGTAGAGACTCGGGAGTAACCTCTGCTTCGGAGTACACTAGGTTGGACTCACTGGACGAAGCGAGCGAGGTATCAGGTACAGAGTATAGGAGAGTCTCTGTCCTTTCGCTACCAGGTAGCACCCCGAAGGGTTCAGGAGACAACTGGAGGTCCTCCGCCTGGTCGGAGGGGTGTAGAGACTCGGGGGTAACTACCACTTTGGGGTACCCATTGTCAGGCTCACAGGACGAAGCGGACAAAGTATCGAGTACCGGGTGTAGAGAAGTCTCTCTCCATTTGTCATCGAGTGGTATCCCGGAGGATTCAGGAGGCAACAGGGGGTCCTCCGCCAGGTAGTAGAGGTGCACAGACTCTGAGGTAACCACAGCTTTGGAGCATCCTTGGACATGCACTCCGGTTAAAGTGGGTGAAGCATCTGATGCCGGGTGCAGGAAGTTCCTCTGTGTGGAGTCTGGATGGGCAGAAGTCTCTTCGGGCAGGAGAACTGGTGCACTACCCACGCACATTACCCGTTGGGGCTTCTCCGGGATACAGGGAGATGAAGCATCAGTAGGGACTTCAAGGTTGGGGTCAGGAGGTCTCAGGGAGGACAGACCCTGGCGTGACGGCTTGCCTCTACGCCTAGCACGTCTGGACTGCCTCTTGAGGTTGGGAGAAGTATTCCGGAAAGCGTAGTCACCCTGTGAGGATTCTGGGTGGGCAATAGTCTCATTGGGCTGGAGGACTATTGCGCTACCCACACACATTACCCATTGGGGCTGCTCCGGGATATTGGGAAGTGAAGCTTCAGCAGGAGCCTCCGGGTTAGGATCATCGAAGACCATTAGAAAGGCCACCAGGAAGGCCATTAGGTCCAGGAGGATCGGATCCTGTGTTTCATATAGGGGGTTGATCCATTCCAAGGCATCACCCGCCAGGTAAGACATAATGAATGCCACCTTAACCCAATCGGTGGGAAAACATAGAGGGTAGAACTTAAAGTGTAGCATGCATTGCTCCACAAATGCACGACTTTGTCTTGGATCCCCATAATAACGTAGCGGATCCGCGGGAACGAGAGCAGATAGATCCATCTGGACGGGTGCGTAATTCGCCTGGAACTCAGCTAAAGGGAAAAAAAAAATTATTTATTTATTTTAATGCATGTATTCGCTGGAAAACTTCTCAGAGAGCGAAGGCCGTGGGGCTCAACGGGAACCATGGCCTGAGCATGCTGTAATGCACACGCCCGGGCTGAGCGGCGTGTGCGAGTGATTCCACTGGACCGTGCCGGAGAGTGATTGCCTGGAGGGGCGTAACTAGGTATTCACCCGATCCGACCAGGGTCGCACGACGGCATACGACGCCAGTGCACCAAGGAGGAACCGAGCAGAGGGACCAGGTGCTACTCCAGGACAGACCCCGGACACGGCTGTTGACCCACACAGGGGAACACAGGAACAGACTGGTTAGGCTGGCGCACTGACTGGTGGGTATAGGCAGGCACGACTGGTATGCAGGCAGGCGGGTATGCAGGCAGGGGGGTACAGGCAAGCACAGCTAGAGTGCAGACAGGGAGGCACTAGCAGGTAGGAACACTGGCGGGATAGGACCCAGTGCACACTGGGACTCTGGAACAGAACCACAGATGTGGCGGACAAACACAGCAGAGTGAGGCCGCCCAGAGAGGTGAGCGAGAACAGGGCAGGACAAGACTGCCTGGAGCGGTGAGCAAGAGTAGAGCAGGACAAGGCCGCCAGGAGCGGTGAGCAAAGGGTCAGAGCTGAGCGAGACTGCCGGAGCAGTGAGCAAGAGTAAAGCAGGATGAGACCGCCTGGAGCGGTGAGCAAGAGTGGAGCAAGACTGCCGGAGCAGTGAGCAAAAGGGTCAGAGCGGAGCAAGGCTGCCGGAGCAGCGAGCAAAGCAGTCAGAGCAGGCTAGAACCGCCGGAGCGGTGAGCAAAGGAGTCAGAGCAGGCTAGAACCGCCGGAGCGGTGAGCAAAGGAGTCGGAGCAGGCTAGAACCGCCGGAGCGGTGAGCAAAGGAGTCGGAGCAGGCTAGAACTGCCGGAGCGGTGAGCAAAGGAGTCAGAGCAGGCTAGAACCGCCGGAGCGGTGAGCAAAGGAGTCAGAGCAGGCTAGAACCGCCGGAGCGGTGAGCAAAGGAGTAAGAGCAGGCTAGGACCGCCGGAGCGGTGAGCAAAGGAGTCAGAGCAGGCAAGGCTGAGCAGGGGGGACAGGGCTCTGTGCACACGGAACAGACAGGAAGGGAAAGGCAGAGCCAGATACCCACAGGGTACTTGCAGTGAAGTAGCGAGTGGACCACAAACTCACAAACGGGAGTACAGAGACAACAAGCAGGAGTTAGGTACGAGTTCAGACTCTGCAGAAAAAGGAAGGGAACGGACATAGAGGCAAAACAGGTAAAGGATAGGAGAGAGTTCAGACTGGAACTGAGTGTACGGAGGAGACCGACGCTGCAGCGGAATACAGGAGCGGGTCTGGGAATACGGCCCCCAGAGAGGCAGGACGAACAGGCAAGGAGCGTGTTCAGACAAGACAGACAAGATACAGGAGCGGGTCTAGGTAATCGGCCCCTAGAAGGCAGGAGGAACAGGCTAGGAGCGTGTTCAGACAGGCCTGGAAATACAGCCTCCAGGATAGGCAGACAAGAGAACACAGAACGGGACCTGGCACCTTCAGAGTGCACACACACTGAATGAAACACTATGCTCAGGCAGGGATTGATTGGAGCAGCTGAGCTATATACCAGGTGACAGACAGCAATAGGCTGAGGACGCACAAGGGGTGTGACCCACAGCAGGTACAAAAAGCAGGAAGTGATCGGGCGCCGCCCTTAAGCAGCAGAAACAGACACAAACAGACAGCATGGAGGGAAGCCAGAGAGACATTCTGGACTGGAGATCAAGTGCACGCTCTTGCACAGTGGGAGATGGACCACCATGCAAGGACGCCGCCAGGTATGTTACACTCATATTTGTGTTTGCAAGTTTGCACCTTATTGAAAAATGGACACCTGGTTGCAGACATCACTGTGACCGGTTGACCAAAAGTTTACTTGAAAAGTTTATGTGAAAACTGTTTTTGATATGACAAATGTGTTGATATGAAGAATGTTTATGACGGAAGTGTTTTATACGCAAAAGAAATGTTTATAATGTCTAATATATGTGAAGAAATGTTTTATATGAAAAGTTTTATATGCAGAAAATGTTTTATAAGATATCAGAGAGGGAGAGTTCCAGAATGCCTTGTGTGTGAAAGAACAATGTTGTTAAAAGTGCATTTATGATGTTTGATAACTAGTAACGTTAAAAGAAAAAGAGTCTCCCATAAAGGGAAGAAGTATTGTTTTGTGGTCTTATATGCGGATGCATCCAAAAGGTTTTGCATGTCTTTTACTCTTTTACTCTGTTCCAGCCCGCAGACGTGCTGTGTTTTACCAGGGGGGGGTGTGGCGCCCCTGAGGGTTCGGTCGCCACAGAGGTATTGCATCTCACCCAGAGGTGTGGTATCTCACTTTCAGATAAGGAAGGAGTATGGCTCAGGACCCTAACACTACATCCACTACACCACATTTCCGGGGGACAGGGCGACAATGCTCCTGTGGGGAAGCACATGTTATGCACACGCCCGGACTGACTGGCGTGTGCGGGTGTTGTGGTTCCACTGGACCATGGACCGGAGAGTGCCTGGAGGGGCGTGACTAAGTATCTGGCCGATCCGACCAAGGTGGCACGACGGCATACGACGCCAGTGCACCAGGGAGAAACCGGGCAGAGGGACCAGGTGCTACTCCAGGTCAAACTCCGGACACGGGGGTTGACCCACACTAGGATTACTGGAACAGGCAGGTTAGGCTGGCACAGACTGGTGGATGTAAGCAAACACGGCAGGTATGCAGATGGGTGGATACAGGCGAGTATGCAGGCAGGGAGGTACTGGCCGAAAGGACGGGCTGGAGCACAGAGAGGTTAAGACCCAGTACAGACTGGGTCACAGAACCGCAGATGCGGTAGACAACCACAGCAGAGAGGGAACGCCCGAAGCGGTGGGCAAGAACAGAGCAGGACGGGGCTGCAGGAGCAGCGAGCACAAGCAGGGCAGGACAGGACTGCCGGAGCAGCGGGCAGAAGCAGGGCAGGGCGGAAACCGCAGAAGCAGTAAGCAAGATAAGAGCAGAGCAGAAACCGCAGAGCGGCAAGCAAGGCAAGAGCAGAGTGAAAACCGCAAGAGCGGCAAGCTAAGCAGGAGCAGAGCGGACACCGCAGAGCGGTAAACAAGGCAGGAGCAGAGCAGAAACCGCAAGAGCGGCAAGCTAAGCAGGAGCAGAGCGGACACCGCAGAGCGTTAAACAAGGCAGGAGCAGAGTAGAAACCGCAAGAGCGGCAAGCTAAGCAGGAGCAGAGCGGACACCGCAGAGCGGTAAACAAGGCAGGAGCAGAGCAGAAACCGCAAGAGCGGCAAGCTAAGCAGGAGCAGAGCGGACACCGCAGAGCGGTAAACAAGGCAGGAGCAGAGCAGAAACCGCAAGAGCGGCAAGCTAAGCAGGAGCAGAGCGGTAAACAAGGCAGGAGCAGAGCAGAAACCGCAAGAGCGGCAAGCTAAGCAGGAGCAGAGCGGACACCGCAGAGCGTTAAACAAGGCAGGAGCAGAGTAGAAACCGCAAGAGCGGCAAGCTAAGCAGGAGCAGAGCGGACACCGCAGAGCGGTAAACAAGGCAGGAGCAGAGCAGAAACCGCAAGAGCGGCAAGCTAAGCAGGAGCAGAGCGGACACCGCAGAGCGGTAAACAAGGCAGGAGCAGAGCAGAAAACGCAAGAGCGGCAAGCTAAGCAGGAGCAGAGCGGACACCGCAGAGCGGTAAACAAAGCAAGGGGATAGGACTCTGTTTACAAAGAACAGACGGAGAAGGAAAGGCAGAACCAGAAGCACGCACAGTACTTACATAGAAGTAGCGAGCGTACACTAAATTCACAACAGAGGTACAGAGACGACGAGAAGGAATTTAGGAGTGGGTTCAGACTCAGCAGAAAGACGCAGAAAACAGGACTCTGTTCAGACGGGAACAGATACCGCAAGGCAGGAACACAAACAGGACTCTGTTCAGACGGGAACAGATACCGCAAGGCAGGGACACAAACAGGACTCTGTTCAGACGGGAACAGATACCGCAAGGCAGAGACACAAACAGGACTCTGTTCAGACGGGAACAGATACCGCAAGGCACAGACAGGCAGATCTAGGAATATGGCCCCTAGAAGGCGAAAGAACAGGCAAGAGGCGTGTTCACAAGAACAGACCACAGTTCAGACACAGAACTGGAAAACAGGCAGGAAAACAGGATAGGACCTGGCATGTCAGAGACAAAAAGCCAACTGACAAGAAACAATGCTCAGGCGCCATCTTGAGGAAGAAGGTGGTATAAATACCCAAAGATGGACAGCAATAGGCTGAAGGTGCAACAGGGGCGTGTCCGCAGCAGGTACAAGAAACAGGAAGTTCAGCGGGCGTCGCCCTATGCAGCCAAAGTGGAGCAGAGCAGAGCACAAGGAAAGAAGCCAGACCAGGAAGCTGGGCGGGAGATGAAGTTTGCGATCTTGCATGATGAGAGATGGAACACCATGCAAGAACGCCACCAGGTATGCTACAGCACAACTGTCCCTGATCCCTGGCTGGAGTGGGGAGGAACCACTAGAGAGGGGGAACTAGGTGGTGGATGGGTGGAGGACGTAGATCCTGGGAACACTGGAGTAGGAGGTATAAAATTAGGAACCATCTTGGTTCAGAGGAGTGTGGAGTGTGGGAAGGAAGTCAGTCAGAGGTGACAGGAGCAGAGCCTCTGTACGAGTTCTGCTCCACAGGCAGGCCTAGTCAAGAGGCCTGAGCCTGAAGGAGGAAGGAGAGGAAAGAGGGAGCAGGAAGGCTCCAGGAAAGGAACCGAAGGGACCCCAGGGGTACGGGCCGTGCAGCTGCCACCCGTACACCCGCCGCTGCCAGGAGGTAGGGGGGTCAGGCCAGAAGAAAGGGAACCGGATCCCTCAAACAGCAGAGACTACAGGGCTCAACTGGGAACCGGAGGCTGAAGCACTTTAAGTACAGCAGGCCGCCCACACCAGCCAGCAGGAAGGTAGCCACATAGGGCCAGGGGACGGAACACACGTCGCCCGCCAAGGCCCGAGGACACTGGACAGAGGTGCCGCTAGGTGTGAGGTACAAGGAGAGAGGCCAGAGAAAGGTACACAGAACGGGGTCCTGAAAAGTGCTCTGGAGATACCTGAGGGTGGACTGAGCCCCTCACTGAGTATGCACAGCACGACGTGGGAAGTTATGATCTGCAGTGTAACTTGGAAACTGATAACCGTGAGTAAAGACCCTGGGACTGCATCACCTTGTCTCCGTGTTTCTTACCACGCCAGCACTCACTGCACTGGGACGCCCCGCACAACCACCATCATTCACTTGTGCGGCCCTGAAGCTACACTCTTCCTGTGGGGAGTTATACTACACTTGCTGCGCATATCACCAGCTTCAGTGGACTGCTCCGCAGTGGCGGTTCTCCATAACCGCAATCCACAGGTGGCGTAGTCGGACTATATAAACCTATACACATAGACTGCCACTGGTTTGACCGCCCTGGGCCACAGACCGGGTCGCCGCCATGGTGACTATAACCCCCAGCATTTACAAGGCCCGGCTCCGGGTACCCCCACGGCCCAGGGAGCGCGTCACATTCCTCCCTCCTTTTTGTTCGCCAGTCCTCGGGCGAGTGGATTTCTTGCAGGATTGACGTCTCTTTCTAGGCAATGCAAGCTCAGACAGGAATTGGGCACACTCCTGCGTTTTCTGTTGGATTTGAGACCAAATAAACTCTTCTTGAGCATACCGGTTAGGAGGAATTCCGGCATTAGCCCGCTCAATTCTGCGGGGCTCCTCCTGCGGAGGTGACTCTGGGATATCCGATGAATCAACCTCTGGGGATTGCAAGTCACTTCTTAATTCATTCTGGGTCCCACTCGGGGTTAGCATCGACGGTTCTGACTGGCCCAACTGCATTGTGGCCCATCCTCCTTCATCCCCCAAGGTTCCTGTATGCGGCACCTCAGCCTATTTGTTTGAAGGCCCAACTTCGTTACAGGCCTCTGCTTCAGAAGAGCAAGGTCGCAGCATATTACGGTGCAACACCCTGGATGTCGCGGCGTCATCCCCTTCGGGCCTGACCTCGTAGACTGGGTTGTCGGGGTGAATCTTCTTCACCACCCGATATGGTATCGCCTCCCAACGATGGTCCAGTTTACTCCCAAATCGTTTGGCCATGACCAGCACACGGTCTCCTGGCTGGAGTGATCCACCTGAGGTCTGCATGCTCTACTTCCTGAAACTTCTGAGCGACCAATCTTCTCACTGTATGAAGCCGGCGCTTGTGCTCTCGAATCCAGGTACTCGGGTTACTGCCCGGGCCGGAGTCTTCTGAGTCTAGCTCTAGTTCAGTAATTTCTCGTCCACTCCTTCCAAACAGCAACATGTAAGGGGTGTAGCCAGTAGTCGCATGAACTCGATTATTATACACCCACACCAGCTCGGACACAAATTCGGGCCACTTCATCTTTTTGTCCGCTTCCAGCGTTCGCAACATTTGCAACAGGGTTCGGTTGAAGCGCTCGCATGCGCCGTTCCCTTGAGGGTGGTAAGGCGTTGTTCGGGATCGGTCGATCCCATAGATACGGCATAGTTCATCCATCACTCGTCCTTGGAAGCAGGCTCCTTGGTCAGAATGTATTTGACGCGCCCCTGGGCCTGCTGTGTCGCGCAGCGTCTCGCGCACGGGGGCTTACCCGGAACCGGATCAGATGAGGGTTGTAGTCTCCGAGTGGCGGGGACCCGGTCCGTGCCCAGGGGGTCAGACTCAGTGTGTGGCAGTCTTGATAGATGTTATTTGAGTGTCGACTACGCCACCCGTTGATTTGCAGCTATGGAGCTGCCGCTGCAGGGCAGACCGCTGAGGCCGGTGTAGAATTGTGCAGCGTGATAGTATAACCCCCAACGGGAGGGGTATGGCCTCAGGGCAGCCGACGTGGAAGATGGGGGTAGCAGGAACCACTCAGAGACGGTGCGGTGTAATTCAGGGTCTTTACTGGTAACAACGATAGACCCTCCCGGAGTACTTGCTAGCGAACGGGGCCTGGTCAGTCCTTGAGCAGATGGGATCTCCCCTGGCCAGGCGGAGTTGTAGGCCTCCCAAACTGACTGTACTCTTCTGGCTACCTTGCTAGAAGCGGATATAAGTAGCCCCCGTCCCTGAGTGTACCGTGTGGTGCTCACCCGTATGGCCGGTGACTCGGGGCCTTCTATTGGCTTCCGCTCCACGATGGCGGTGCTGGTCCCACACGTGTGACCGTGCCTTCGGGTTTCTGGGCCTGAGGACCTGAAATCCCCTGCCGGTCGGCTTCTGCTGCTGGGTAAGAGTTAGTCCCCACAGCCTCGGATGCCGGGTCCGGTAAGAAAGCTTCTCAGTCAGGGCGAGCTCTGCAGCTGCCAGCCCCTGACTCGTAGTAGTATTGCTCCCACTGAGCTCCAGCTGTTTCTTCCTATGACTGTCTCTTGTCTCTACTCTCCTGGACTCCTAACCCTGCTTCAGCCCCGGGTTTATATAGGGGAAGTTCTTCCCCTCCCAAGACTGGGCAGGAGGTGTGGCATGCACAGGATCCCTGACCAAAGGACCTCCCACCTGCTCTCAGACATAACATCTCTATCACTGTGGCAACCAGACCCCTGGGGTGTCACATTCCCCCCTAGTGAAATTTAGTACTCCGGGACTAAACATATTTTAGAAAAACATAACAAGATAAAAACAATAATAATACAATAAGAAAAACATATAAAGATGGTTACGGCATGTCCGTAACCGGGTGCAGTCTTTGAAGAAAAGCAAGGTGTCCATTTCACCAAAACAGGGAGACGTAACCAGGTAGGGGTTTGTCCTACCCCGAGTCCTTAACAGTCTTTAGTCCGTCCTGGGTTACGCTCCAACTATGTACAAGGATTCCCGGTAAATCCACCAAGGACTCCTACAAATAACTAGAAACACAAAATTATACACAAGCAACAATACACAGGTAAACATAAATAAAACAATTTATACACTTCAAATCCTCCACCGTGCGGGTAACTGGCCTCTAGTGGCCCTAGTGGACCTACGGAGCTGACTGCCTAGCCCTGAACTACAGGGTGTAGGAGCTGTCAAGGGTAAACTGGGCAGCTGTCTACCGGCTCTTTGGCTCACTAGGGATATGGCAGGCTCACTGCAAGCAGAGGGTTGATCCTCCTGGTCTGCGGGTGTGGGGTCTTCTGCCTCCTGGACCGGCTGTTCTTCCAGCTCTACCTGTTGCTCCGTAGGTGCTTGGGATGCTGGTTGGAGGAAGGTGAGTACGGGTACCACAACTGCACCATTGACTTGAGTCCAAGACCGAGGGAAGTCCCCGAGCACAGTACTAACCATATCTTCCCTTTCCTCTACGGGTTGATGGTCTTCTTGTTCCTCTTCAGGGTTCCTCAGTTGTTCGGGACACTTCTTCAGGTGGTCCCGGGATACAATAGCTGTGGTTTCCCCTCCGTCTTTACTGATGGTACAAACCTTCGGGTTCTCGTGGCTTGAGGGCAGTACGGTGTACGGGTCCTTTTCCCACTGGTCGTCCAACTTGTGGAGCCGTCTCTTCCTCTTCAAGACCTGCTCTCCGGGTACCAGGGGAACAGCGGGAGCATACTGGTTGTAAGTTTTCTCTTGTCTTTCCCTAGCCTGACAGAGACTTCGCTCCACGCTCTCCTGTACTCTCCGGTACTGCTGCTGCCTCTCCGTGTCCCAGTCTGTTTCTGGTGAAGTGTCCTCGGGTGTCAGGACTCCCATTTCCAGGTCAACAGGTAACTTACCAGGTCTTGCCCTCATTAGGTAAGCCGGGGTACAGTTGGTGGAACCTACCGGGATGTGGTTGTATAGGTCCACCAGATCGGGCAACTTCTCAGGCCACAGACTGCGTTCTTCCAGGGGCAACGTTTTTAAAAGATCCATTACCACCTGGTTCATTTTCTCACAAAGTCCATTAGTTTGCGGATGGTAGGGTGTCGTCCTTATCTTCCGGCAGCCATACAGATTGCAGAATTCCTGGAAGACCTCCGCTTCAAAGGCAGGTCCCTGGTCCGTCAGCACTTGGTCCGGGTACCCGTGTGGACGGCAAAAGTGCTGCTGGAAGGCTCTAGCTGCTGTTTGAGCCGTTAAGTCCTTGACGGGGACGACAACCAAGAACCGGGAGTAATGATCCACGATGGTTAACGCGTAGACGTAGCCACTTCTGCTTGGGGTCAGTTTTACATGATCCAAGGCTACCAGTTCCAACGGTTGCCGGGTGACGATGGACTGCAGGGGAGTCTTCTGGCTGGCACGGTCCTTCCTTCTCAGGTTGCACGGGCAACAGTCTCTGCACCACTTCTCAATGGTTCCCCTCATGCCTACCCAGTGGAATCGCTCGCGCAGCAGGAACTCCAGCTTCTTCCACCCGAAGTGTCCAGCTCCGTCGTTGTATGCCTCCATCACCATGGCTGCGTCTCTTCGTGGCACCACTACTTGCCAGAGTAGTTCATGCGTCTGGGAGTTAACCATTCTGCGGCACAACTTCCCCTTGTAAAGGAACAGTCGACTCTTCTCTGCCCATAGTTGTTTGGCTTCCTCCGGAGCGTCTGGTTCAAGGCAAGCCTCCGGGCGAGTCAGCATCTCCTTCACCAGTCGGACGGCAGGGTCGCTGTCTTGCGTTTCCGCCCAGTTGTAGTGAGGTAAGGGGTTCAACGTAGCAGCCTGCTTACTCCTTACCCGGTGGGAATACTGGATAGTCCCATGACGGTGGAACGCAGGGAGTTCAACTTCTTCCAGTCCCTCCGGATCTTCTCCTTCGTCCGGCAGGTTGGGCATCCTGGACAGGGCATCCGCGTTGGTATTGGAGCGTCCGGCCCGGTATTTGATTGTGAACTCGTAGTTGGACAGACGGGCCATCCACCTCTGCTCCAGGGCACCGAGTCTTGCCGTGTCCAGGTGTGTCAACGGGTTGTTATCCGTGTACACGGTGAACCGGGAAGAAGCGAGGTAATGCTTAAAGCGCTCGGTGACTGCCCATACTACGGCCAGGAACTCTAGCTTAAATGAGCTGTAATTCTCGGGGTTCCTTTCGGTGGGTCGCAGTTTTCGGCTGGCGTAGGCGATTACTCGTTCCTTCCCCTGCTGGATCTGGGACAGTACGGCTCCTAGCCCGATGTTACTGGCGTCGGTGTAGAGGATAAAGGGCTGGCTATAATCCGGGTACGCCAGGATTTCGTCCCCCGTGAGGGCCATCTTCAGCTGGCGGAAGGACTCTTCTTCCAACTCCTCCCATTTGAAGGGCGGCTTCTGGTTCTTGGCCTTCCGGGACTGGCCTATCAGGAGGTCCTGCATAGGTGCTGCCTTTTTGGTGAAACCGGGAATAAACCTTCGGTAGTAGCCTACCAACCCGAGGAACTGCCGCACTTCTTTTACGCTGGAGGGGCTTGGCCATTCCTTAATTGCGGTGATCTTATCAGGGTCGGGAGCCACTCCGTCAGCGCTCACCACGTGTCCCAGGTACTGCACCTTTGGTTTCAGGAGGTGACACTTGGAGGGTTTCACCTTTAGGCCGTAACTCGCCAGAGCTTCGAACACTTCCGCCAGGTGTTTCAGGTGGTCCTCATACGTCTTGGAATATACGATGACATCGTCCAGGTACAACAAGACCGTCTCGAAGTTTCTGTGGCCCAGACAACACTCCATTAGTCGTTGGAAGGTTCCTGGTGCGTTGCAGAGTCCGAACGGCATGCAGGTGAACTCGCTAAGTCCCATCGGGGTGGTGAATGCGGTCTTCTCCCGGTCCGCCTCTGCTACAGGAACCTGCCAGTACCCGCTAGTGAGATCCAAGGTAGAGAAGAAGTTAGCAGATCTTAAAGCAGCCAATGACTCCTCTATCCTTGGTAAGGGGTACGCATCCTTGTGTGTGATACGGTTGATTTTCCGGTAATCTACACACATCCTCAAGGTGTTGTCTTTTTTTCTGACTAAGACTAGTGGAGCTGCCCAGGGGCTACAGCTATCCCTGATCACCCCAGCCTCCTTCATGTCTCTAAGCATCCCCTTGGCGTGTTGGTAGTGGGCAGGGGGTACGGGTCGATACCTCTCTTTTATAGGAGGATGGTCTCCCGTGGGGATGTGGTGTTCTACCCCCTTGACTCGCCCGAAGTCTAACGGGTGTTTACTGAACACTCTCTCGTACTCCTGAACCACCCGATAGACTCCTTGTTTCTGGTGTGAGGGAGTGGAGTCAGTACCCAGATGTAGTTGCTGACACCAGTCCTCCATGTTTTTCTTAGAGCCGTTACCTTCCTCCGGGTGAGATGGAGGCAAGGGTTCCACAGATTGTATAGAATTTTGGTTAATGGTATATAATTTGGCTAGCGTGGCATACCGGGGCAGGTACACTTCCCTCTCCCCGATATTTATTATGCGAACGGGCACCCTCCCATGGCGTACATCAACCACCCCCCGTGCTGTCAAAATGGTGGGCCTACTGTCTGAGTAAACTGGTTCTACCATTGCCTGGTAATCCCTACCTCTCAGACCAATAGCTGCCCGGCACCAAATCATCATTTCACTTTTTGGGGGCATGGCAATAGGAAAAGGGTCACACATTCTTACGCTACCAATCTTACCGCCGGAGAGTTCCACCTGTTGCCGTCGCATCAGTGCCTGGATCTCTTTCTGGAGCACCCGCTGCTCGCCGGAGCTGGCGTTCTTGGCAACCTGCTGTAAAAGGAAAATCACCTCTGCAAGACAATTTTCAATTACATTAGTTCCTAGAGTTATTTTTGGGTGACTCTCATGTTTGTCAATATCTACAATGATCAGTCCCTGTGCTGCCAGTTCGACTCTACCGATTTTGATGGTCACCTCTTTAAATCCGATCTGTGGCACGGGCTGGCCATTGCTGGCGATGATACTCAAGTCGTCGTCAGGGTAGCGGGTAATATCCGAGTCATTCCAGTACTGCTTAAAGAGCACGTACGGGATGGTGGTGACCTGCGACCCGGTGTCCAGTAGGGCACTCATGGGAATGCCATCCAGTACCACCGGCAAGACTGGACGTCCTCCCACATATCTGTCGCGCCAGTTCGATGGGCCTGGTGATCTTTTTCCTGGGGGTTGGCCCTCTACCCCAGGTTGTGCCCGTTTAAAGAACAGTACCTTGCCATATGTCCGGGTTGATTGCAGCGGCGGCAGATGGGTCGTCCGTCCTCGCTGTATCGGTCACTGGGTCTTCCTCTGGCCGGTGGGGTCCTCCTTGGTCGACGCCACGGGATGTCCTCCGGTCCGGATGCCAGCTGGATCTTCCCTGGGGTGGAAACCTGTAAAGACTGCACAGTTCGGGTTAGCGCAGCAACGCTCTTAGCTAGCTCTTGGACCTGATGGTGTAGGTCTGGAGCCGGGTCATTGTCCAAAGCCTGCGCATCAGCTCCCACAGGCCCTGCCGACAAGGGCGCCGCCTCCTGGTGGTAAGTAATAGCTGGGCGCCTGTGGGTCATAACGCCACCCGGTGCCGGTTCTCGGAGCACCCGGATGGCTCTGTCCTTGAACTGTGCAAAGCCCAGATGGGGATCCTGTAAGGCCATCGCCCGCAACTGGGTTCGGTGGGCATTACAATACAGTCCCTCTATAAATTGTTCAGTCAACAGCCTGTCCTCTTTTCCCACTCCATCAGGGTCGGTCTGCTTAATGGCCCTCAGGGCCTCTTGTAGGTTTAGTGCATAGTCCCTTATACTCTCATGCGCTCGCTGCTTGCACCCGTAGAATCTAAGCTTAATCTCGGCTGAGGTGCGGGTGTCAAAGGTATCCTTCAGCCGGGTTAGTATCCCTGCGACAGTCTTCCTCCCAGGTGGCCAGGATTTTACTTCCCTTTTAGCTGCCCCGGTTAGTTGGGCCACCAGGATGCTCACTTTTTGCTCTTCTGTGAGGGGGTACACCTGGAAGAGGCTATCCAGCTTTTCTCTAAAGTCATGCAGGGTATGTGACTCCCCTGAGTACTGGGGTAGCCAAGCTGCTCCCGGGATATAGGGCATGGTGAAGGGCATAACTGCAGCAGCGGTGGCGCTGGCGGGGGTTGAGGCAGTGAAGCTCTCCTCCGTATCCGACATCTTCCTCCCCCCTAGTGGACCGTGGCCTACCTTGCGATGATCCTGTTCCGTAGGCCGCGGCTCCGCAGTAGATCGTCAGGGTTGAGGACCTTCCGTCGCGCTCCGGTGACGTCGGCGTCTGCTGGGCTCCTTCCAGGACCTGAGGCGGGGCTTCAGTTCTCGCGCGCTTTCGAAGTCCACGCCCCTCTTCTTCCCGCGCGGCGTCCTCAAGATGGCGTCCAACGGCGGGAAAACTCCACGGATGGCGGGAAGAAGGCCGAAGATGGCGCCGGATGGCGGGAAAACTTCGCGGATGGCGGGAAGAAGGCAGAAGATGGCGCCGGATGGCGGGAAACCTCACCACTGGTAAGTTTGAACAGTCTTTGCTTTTCAGGCACGCAGTACCCGGTGGTTGCGGGCACGAAATCCTGCCGACTACGCCAAAATTGACGCGCCCCTGGGCCTGCTGTGTCGCGCAGCGTCTCGCGCACGGGGGCTTACCCGGAACCGGATCAGATGAGGGTTGTAGTCTCCGAGTGGCGGGGACCCGGTCCGTGCCCAGGGGGTCAGACTCAGTGTGTGGCAGTCTTGATAGATGTTATTTGAGTGTCGACTACGCCACCCGTTGATTTGCAGCTATGGAGCTGCCACTGCAGGGCAGACCGCTGAGGCCGGTGTAGAATTGTGCAGCGTGATAGTATAACCCCCAACGGGAGGGGTATGGCCTCAGGGCAGCCGACGTGGAAGATGGGGGTAGCAGGAACCACTCAGAGACGGTGCGGTGTAATTCAGGGTCTTTACTGGTAACAACGATAGACCCTCCCGGAGTACTTGCTAGCAAACGGGGCCTGGTCAGTCCTTGAGCAGATGGGATCTCCCCTGGCCAGGCGGAGTTGTAGGCCTCCCAAACTGACTGTACTCTTCTGGCTACCTTGCTAGAAGCGGATATAAGTAGCCCCCGTCCCTGAGTGTACCGTGTGGTGCTCACCCGTATGGCCGGTGACTCGGGGCCTTCTATTGGCTTCCGCTCCACGATGGCGGTGCTGGTCCCACACGTGTGACCGTGCCTTCGGGTTTCTGGGCCTGAGGACCTGAAATCCCCTGCCGGTCGGCTTCTGCTGCTGGGTAAGAGTTAGTCCCCACATGCCTCGGACGCCGGGTCCGGTAAGAAAGCTTCTCAGTCAGGGCGAGCTCTGCAGCTGCCAGCCCCTGACTCGTAGTAGTATTGCTCCCACTGAGCTCCAGCTGTTTCTTCCTATGACTGTCTCTTGTCTCTACTCTCCTGGACTCCTAACCCTGCTTCAGCCCCGGGTTTATATAGGGGAAGTTCTTCCCCTCCCAAGACTGGGCAGGAGGTGTGGCATGCACAGGATCCCTGACCAAAGGACCTCCCACCTGCTCTCAGACATAACATCTCTATCACTGTGGCAACCAGACCCCTGGGGTGTCACATATTTGTAGCACCCCGAGGGCTCGGCTGCTACAGGGGTATTGCACCTCAAACCAGAGGTGTGATATTCCACTCCCGGGTAAGGATGGAGTGTGGGCCAGGACTCGGTAGGCTGCATGCACCACACACACCCCATTTCCGAGGGACAGCTCAACGGTGCTCCCACTAGACAGAAGTGCAGGCACGACAGCATCTGTTCCTGGCTGGAGTGGGGAGGGGGAGGAAAACCCAGTGGTGTAGGAGCAGATAGGGGTGGGTCTCTGGGCATAGGTAGGAGCCCATTGGTTGCTAGTCACCTGGGCTCGGGTGTTAGAAGGAGGTATATAAGGTGGGCACCATCTTAGAACAGTGTGCAGTGCAGAGAAGAAGCTAAGAGTGAGAGGAGAAGACAGGAAGCAGAGCCCCTGCATGGGCTCTGCTCTGCAGGCAGGCCTTGTCAGAAGGCTGGAGCCTGAGAGAGAGTAGAAGGAACAGAAAGGAAAGTAAGAAAGGAACTGGAACAGAGGAGAAAGGAAGCAAGGAACACAGAGAAAGGCCCAGGGACATGAGGACAGAAGGAACCCCATATGCCCAGGAGATACAGGGTGAAGGGTTGGCAGAACAGGGTACCGGAACCCAAATTGGTGGAGGCAACAGATTCCTCAGCTAAAGACCGGAGGTTGTTACCACATCTTGGTGCGACCCCTCACTACATCCACCAGGAAAGCATACCACATAGGGTCAGGGAAACCGGAGAGAGGTTTCGCCGACAGAAGGCCCGAGGAAGCTGGACAAAGGTGGGTCACTGGTGGGGACGGCCAGAGAAAGGAAAGGAAGGGAGTCCTGTGCCACGCTCTGGAATTGCCTGGGAGTTGGTCGAGCCCCTTGCCTGGTGGACGCAGCATGGCTTGGGCAGTCACCGCCGGTACCGAGGTGACTAGGACCAGTAAAGAACTGTGAGTAAAGCATTGGAAACTGCAACCACACGTCTCTGTGTTTCATCGCCGCACCAGCACCATTAGTACTGGGACGCTCACACCATCACTCCCATCATCCACACTAGCTGCCCTGAGGCAATACTTCTCCCGTGGGGAGTTATCCCATACTCGGCTGCGCAACAAACTACATCAGCCTCAGCGGTCTGCAGCGCAGCGGCGGTCCCCACTGACCGCAATTCACGGGTGGCGTAGTCGGACACTTATTATAACACCAATAGACTGCCACTGGTTTGACCACCCTGGGCACGGACCGGGTCACCGCCACGGAGACTACAACCCCCAGCATCTTACAGAAGGCCCGGCTCCGGGTATCCCCTGCACAGCACAGGCCCAGGGGGCGCGTCATATTCACTTCGGACACCCATAAATCCGGATGAAATCCTGATAGATGGCCTTAGCTGCGGCTTCTGCTGTCTGGTCTTTGGTAGGCGTCACTACTGTGAACTTGGTAAAGTGATCAGTCATTACCAAACAGTGTCCGTAACCATTGTATGAAGTTCCGATCATCAGATAGTCAATCATCAGGACTTCCAAGGGTGCAGAAGTTCGGATGGCCTGAATGGGAGCCCTTTGTTCCGGGGGTTTGTTCAACTCACACTGGCGACATGTTCGGCAGACGCTTTCAACTTCTTGCCGCAGTTGAGGCCAATACACCAGCCGTTGCAACCACCGAAAGGTCTTCTCCACACTGAAGTGAGCACCTCTACTATGAGCCTCCTGGGCTAGCTGCGTTACAAGCGCCTCTGGAACTACTACCTGCCAGGTAACATCAAACTCTCGAGGTAGCTGGATTCTTTGGCATAGCAAGCCATCCTTCAGGAAGAGCCTCTCCCACTGGCCTAGGATTTGTAGGGTAGTTGGAAGGGAAGCGGCCCTGGCCTCCTGGTCAGGTCTTTGACCAAGGGCGACCCATTCTCTCAGCTTTGCCAGCTCTGGGTCGGATTGTTGCAAATGTGTCCACTCGTCTCTTGAACGGCCCAGGATTTGAGTGGGCCTCGGCTCCTCTCTGGTCTCCTGGGCGTCAACCACAGCAGTGGCAAACTGGCTGAAATCCGGAATCTCGTCGCCTTCTAGCTCCTCATCTCTATCCCTCTTCGGGCCCGTCTGAGTAACCCGGGACAGGGCATCTGCATGAGTGTTCAGAGCCTTGGACCGATAGGCGATCTTATACTGGTATTTGGACATCCTTGCGACCCACCGCTGCTCTAGCGCGCCCAGCTTGGCGTTCTTCAAGTGGGCCAAAGGGTTGTTATCTGTCCACACTTGCACTTCTGACCCCGACAAGTACTCAGCAAATTTCTCGGTCATGGCGCACACCAGTGCCAGTAGCTCCAGCTTGAACGAACTGTAGTTGTCCGGACTCTTCTCCGTATCACGGAGCGACCTGCAGGCATACGCAATCACCCGCTCTTTTCCTCCTTGCACTTGAGCCAGCACTGCTCCCAGTCCATGCAAGCTTCCATCAGTGTACAACACGAAAGGCTGCGAAAAGTCAGCGTAGGCCAGAATTGGGGCATCCGTTAGCGCCATTTTCAATGCTCGGAATGCCTCTTCTTGCCGTGGGCCCCACTGAATGGGCTGCCACTTGGCTCCCCCAGCCGTTCCTCTCAGCAATTCATTGAGCGGGATCGCAATCTTAGCGAAGTCTTTAATGAATCTGCGGTAGTATCCAGAGAGCCCCAGGAATGCCCTCAGTTCTCTTAGATTGGCGGGTGTGGGCCACTTCTGCACGGCAGCTACTTTCTCCACAGTGGGGTGCACTCCCTCACTGGACACAGTGTGCCCCAGATATTCAATTTCCCGCTTGAAGAGACGACACTTACGAGGCTTAATCTTCAGGCCGTGCTACCGAAGCCGTTCTAACACTTGTTCCAGTCGGCGGAGATGATCTTCAAACGTAGTGGAATAGATAATGATATCGTCCAGATATATTAAAGTGGTTTCAAAGTTGAGGTCCCCCAAGCATCTCTCCATCAGTCTTTGGAAGGTTCCCGGCGCTTTTGTTACCCCGAACGGCATCCGATTGAACTCAAACAGGCCCATAGGGAGAACAAAAGCTGTCTTCGGACAATCCTTCTCAGCTACTGGGACCTGCCAATAGCCACTGGTCAGGTCGAGGGAAGAGAAGAACTTGGCGCTTCCTAGCGCAGATAGAGACTTTTCAATTCGGGGGAGTGGATAGGAGTCCCGTACTGTACAGGCATTCAACTTCCGATAGTCTACACAGAATCTCAGGGTACCATCCTTCTTCCAGACCAGCACGATAGGAGCCGCCCAAGGACTCTGACTTTCGTGGATCACGCCGTTCCGCAACATGTGGGCCAACAGCTCTTTCACCTCCTGGTACATTTGAGGCGGGATCTGCCGATATCTCTCTCGAATGGGAGCAGTATTTCCGGTGGGTATTTCGTGCTGAATGTCCCAAGTGCACCCGAAATCGTCTTCATGGTGTGCAAACACTCCCTGATATCGCTGTAGAAGTTGTTCGATCTGCCTTACTTGTCCAGCAGAAAACTCAGTAAGATTAGCCTCCATTTTCTCCAAGAGGTGGCGCCCAGCCAACGGTTCTCTTTCATTCTCTTGGCTGTTGAGGGACACCTCCAGGGTCCATGGCTCTCCTTCCACAGGTGCCAGCCCTATAGCGTCAGCTCTGGTAAGGGCCTCTGGCATTATACAGACTCGCGCCACCTCTTGTCGGGGCAACAACTGTAAACTCGTGCCACTTAGATTGATGCAACGCACGGGCACTCGACCGTGCCGCACGGTGGCCAGGGTCTGAGCAACCAGGAGTCCTGAGTGTGCTTCCTCTCCCTCCATTGGTTCAATTTGAATGTCCACACCCTCTAAGGACACATGTGCCAGCACCGGTAAAGTGAGTACAGTCTGTCCCACTGGCAGTGTCATTGTGGCTTCGGGTGGTATCGATACCTTACCAAGATACTGAGAGGTAGTGGGCAATTTTTGAATTTGACTGACCCGCACGAGATGCTGGAATACTCTCTTCTTAGCTGTGTCACGAGTGGCGCGGGTCCAGTTATTTTTGTTACAGCCCTCGGCCAGGAACTGTCCGACCTCCTTCATCACATTTATGCCCAGGGTTACAATGGGCCCATCGCCTTCGGGCCCTGTGGTCAGTACTATCCCCTTCCGACCGAGGTCCTTTCCACATGCCCGGACAGACATCCATACTACTCCCGCTACTGGGATAGGTAGTTGATTAGCAGCCACCAGCTTGACAGTGGGTTCCTGCCAGGAACGAGCAACTTCAGGAAAGCGGCTTTGGAAATAAGCCTCAGGCATAGTGGTCACCTGAGACCCAGTGTCCATTAGGCAGCGGATCCGCTGCCCATTAACTTCAGCACAGATAAGGGGCCTCTCGGAGACAATGTCTTCAGAGTTCCCTCTTCCACTCTCTGAAGCTCGAGACCCCACGGTATGCTCCACAACCGTGGGGCATCCTAGTTTAACGGCTGCCTCCGCCTCCTCCTTTCTCGGTTTGGACAGTCTTTGGAGATATGCCCCCTACCACCGCAGGTCCAACACTCTGGTCCTCGTTCTACCGATAGGTCGGGTACATGACGTGTTGGGGCCTGGTAGGAATGTCTTTCTCACTCTGGTCTCCGCCCATGTGAGGCAGTAGGATGCATCGGCAAGGAGGCAGCAGGGGCCTTTCTAATAGTGTTCAGCTCTCCCAAAATATCTCGAATTTCCTGACGTATCTCCCGTACCCAATCAGGCTCCTTGTTGGTGAATCCAGGGGTAATTGCCTCATGACTTTTAACTGTGGCTTTGTGAACAGGAACTTCTTTCTCCAGGACTCTAGCTTCAGCCCCTACCTCCAGGAAGCCCAGATCAGGGCTCAAACGCAGCCACTCCTTCAAGATCTGCCTCAGGGAAGGGTCTTTCAAGCCAGCAATCAGTTGGTCACGCAACACTTCATCCAATGGTCCCAGTCCTCGGTTCCCATCTCGAGCCTTCTTAGTGATATGGGCCGTCACTTCCTGTAATGCATTAACATACTGATTTATGGTCTCATTTTCCCCTTGGACCCACTGAAACAACCTAGGCGCAAGTGTCCCAGATCTGTGGTGTCACCGTGCATGTCCTCTAGGATTTTTATCACTTTGTCCACAGTGTCACGGTCCCCAGGTGGGCGGTACATCACAGTTTGCCGGGCCTCCCCATCAAGGGTTAGGAGGGCCAGTTCCGCCTGGGCTGGGGGATCGAGGGGATACATACGTAGCATACTTCTCAGTCTTTCTACCCAGTCCAACAGTGACATGCCATCCCCCGTGAATTTGGGAAGATGATTGAGCATAGCCCCCAGGGGTATATGGTTCCGGCCAGACCCAGCCCCAGACTGATCTGCCATCTCTGCGTCTGAATGTTGCATGCTGCCGACTACGCCAAATGTAATGCAGGTGCCGGAATGCAACGCACTGAGACACAAGGCAGGGACAGTCGGAGATGATTATAAACAGTTTATGTATATATAAAACAGGTATTTTGAACAAGGGGATAACAACAAGGGTATTGAACGGTAATTTGCAATATTAGCAAAATACGAAGTCTCTCAAAGTAATGTGGTGCACCCAGTCAGGGGAGTCACCACGTCAGTTCTTCATCTCTGTATATGGCTCTAGAGGGGGTCACCGGTTATTCCCACTAGGCCGCAAGTCTTTTCCAGACAAAATCAATTAAAGCAAGTTTAGCTTCTTCCGCCCCAACTGTTCCCCTCCCAACCTGAGTACCTAAACCCAACTGGCCCCGGTACCGTGAGTGAACAGAAGAAGTGACGGCCCTTTTCACGTATGCAGCTCTTCTGCTTTCACTGGCGTGACTTTCCTGGCTCAGCAGTCTCTCAACTCCTCTCTTCCTGGTCGTTGGAGGCAGTCTCTAAAGCCGGGGATAGGGGGGGTCCACACCTCGTCTGTCGGCGGGCAGTCGGGTTCCGCGAACTCGCTCAGCACCACAAGCAGGTTCCGACTCTCCTCAGTAGGTACAGCACTCGGGTAACATCTGTGAGGGATCCGAAGCTCATCCACCGGCGCCCGGCTGTGGCACCTCACAGGCGTCCAGCTTAGGCCTGCCACGCGGGGATTCTCAGCATGCAGGGAGCACGTCTGCTCCTCTCTGCTGCTTGGCGCCAAAAACTCCTCAGGCTTGGCGCGCTGGCCTCTTAACTCCAGGAACTCCTTCCTGGAAGTCACCTGACCGGGTCCAGCGTCTAAATCTGCTCTCTCTTCAACTTCTCTTGTATATCTTGGTTCCGCTTGACTGTGTCTGGCCAGCAGATAGCAGTCTCTCTCCATCTTTGAAGCACCATGTAAGAGTTCTCTTAAAGGCTCTCTCGCCTCTACTACACCTGCATGAGTCATCCCCTACTTCAACTCCTTACCCAGCTGCTCTGCTATTCCCCCCTGCCAGGGATTTGGCAGTGATGTAGAATTGCATTTCTAAAGATGACTCAGGCAGTACTTAGAAGTAAACTAAACTAAGTACATTTGTTAGGTGTCAGTGCAGGTAAGGTCTGCTTAGGCTGTGACAGCAAAAATCCAAGGCGATATGGGTGGTGTTAGGCTATGTGCCCACGATGCAGAAATGCTCAGGATTTTTTCCTGAGCATTTCTGCATCTCCCTGGCAGAAAAAAACGCATGAGGATTGTACATGAGTTTTTCCTGCCAGGGACATGCGGATGTGAAGCACTCTTCACATGCATTTCCTCATGCGGGTTGACAAGCGCTTTCCAAGCGATTTTAGCATCACTTGGAAAGTGCTTGCTCACACTATATAAATCCATGCAACCGGCAAAAACGCTGCAGAAACGCTTAAACGCACGGTAGAAGGCCTGCCATGTCCCCCAATGATAATCAGCATGTGCTGTGCACATGCTGCGGAAATTTCCGCTGCGGGTTATCATTGCGGAAAAAAACGCAGCACTACGCTGCGTTTTCGCCACTATTGACTTGCATTAGAATGTGCCAATTCTGCAAGACTGCATCTGTACTTGCGTAATTGGCGCGTTCTAGTGTGCGGATGGTACCCGGGTGTGGAGGAGAGGAGAGTCTCATCCACACGCAGGTACCATTAAAAAAGCTGTAAAAAAAGAATAAAATAAAAATTAATATATACTTACCTTCTGGTGGCCCGCGCTGCGCTCCTCCTTGCTTCCCGGCACTTCGCGATGGAATGAAGGACCTGCGCTGACGTCAGAGTCATGTGACGGGTCACACAACGCTGACGTCGGCAGGTCCTTCACTCTACCGCTGCCGGCAGCCGGGACCGAGTGAAGCAAGACAGCGGGAGCCATCGGAGGGTAAGTATATATTTATTTTTTGACATTCTCTCGGTCACACTATATAAATCCATGCTATTTGCATGGATTTATATAGTGTGACCAAGTTGTCAAGCACTTTCCAAGTGATGCTAAAATCGCTTGGAAAGCGTTTGTCAACCCGCATGCGGAAATGCAAGTGAAGAACTCCTCACTTCCGCATGTCCCTGGCAGAAAAACGCATGTACAATCCGCATGTACAATCCGCATGCGTTTTTTTCTGCCAGGGAGATGCAGAAACGCTCTGGAAAAAATCCTGAGCATTTCTGCATCGTGGGCACATAGCCAAATAGTGAATCTCCCTATTCACACACTGCAAGATTTGTTAAAAATGTAAACTTAAGTAATTTATTAAATGTGGCAAGAACTAAAATGCAATGTAAAGTACACTATCTAAAGGTCTGTCTGAAGTTAACACAGGGACCTGTAAGAGTTAAAGCTGTTGTACTCTAAAGGCTCTTTATGTTGTGTCATGAAGCATTCAAGCAGTACCTTCACTTACTGTGAATTGCAACCATCAAGTCTTTGCGCCCTATGTAAGTGCTGTAATGACGCGCCCCCTGGGCCGTGGGGTACTCGGCAGCCGGGCCTCTGGTCGCTGGGGGATATCACGGTAGCTGGCCCGGTCCGTGACCCAGGGCGGTCAGTAAAAAGGGGGAGATTTATAGGGGATTTGGGAAAATGTTCGTGACACCACTTGTGGATTGCGGCTAGAGAGAGCCGCCGCTGCGGAGCAGTCCTCTGGAGCTGGTATTACGGCAGCAGGGATGGTGTGGCTCTCCACAGGTAGAGCTAGCTCCAGAGCAGTGTAGGTAAATGGTGGTTGTGACTCACCCCCTGGGCCGTGGGGCACTCGGATCCGGGCAGTAGGGGAACGATGGGAGTAGTAGTGGCAACCCGGTTCCGTGGCTCAGGGTGGTCAGGCCAGTGGTAGTCCGTTATGTGCTGTTGATTATGTCCGACTATGCCACCCGTGGATTTGCGGTCATTAGGAACCGCCGCTGCAAGGCAGACCGCTGGGGCTGATGATGTATGCAGCTGGGATGGTGTGACTCCCCACGGGAAGAGTGCGGCCCCAGGGCAGTGTAGTGAATGGTGGGAGTGATGGTAGTGAGAGTCCCAGTGCTGATAGTGCTGGAGGAGCAAGGAGCACGCAGACAACAGGTTGCAGTCCAGGGTCTTTACTAGAACAGGTAAATTGACCCACAAACAGTCCCAGCTAGGAGGGGACCTGGATGTCTGAGAGCAACGGGTAAATTGGCCCTGGTCAGGGTGAGGGTGTAGGCCTACTGTGCTTTCTGTGCTCCTTCTGGCTATCTCCTCGTTATAGGGTAACAGCCCACGTTTCCGAGCTTTCTGTGTATTCTCGCCTGTATGGCCTGCGACCTGGGTTCCTTTCTGCTCCCAGCCTTGTACGGCTTTGCTGGTCCCTTCTGTTGTGGCAGGGCCTCCAGGCTTCTTAGGCCAAGGAATATACAGTCCCCGGCAGACTGGTTATCTGCTGGGGGATGTGGAATCCTCCCAACCTCAGACACCAAAGTCTGGTAAATTAAGTCCGTTATCTGCCAAGACAGGCTCTCTTCGCCTCTTGTCTCTGGCTTGTGGCTCTTCTACTGCCACACTTCCTCTTAGGTGCAATACAACTGTCCCTCTCTGCTCTGGGACCTGAATCCTGAGACAGGTCGTCCAGCTCTCCCTAACCCTGCCCCCAGTACCAGCTTTTATAGGGGCAGCCTGCTCCCCCTACTGGCTTGAGACAGGAGGTACGGCATGCTAATGTTCCCCTGACTAGAAAACCTCCCCCTTGCTCTCAGACACAGCTTTATTACATTTTGTGGCATCCAGGCCAGGGTGACACATTCCCCCCTAGTGAAATTTAGTACTCCGGGACTAAACAATAAACAAAGACAATATGCATAACCATAAAACATTAACAGACAGACGACGCACAGATTGAGTTCTTTAGGTCACAGTGTGGTCTGTGATCGGGTGTCCATATCACCAGAACAATGGGAGCCTTAACCAGGTGGGGGTCTGTCCTACCCCAAGTCCTTTACAGTCTTAGTTCATTCCTGGGTTAGGCTCCGAACGCAGTCCATACAAGGCCCGGTTATAAAAAGTCCATAACCTTTGAGTCCTTACGGTAGCTGCAAGAAACTGAAATACACTATTAATAAAAATGCAGGTAACTTGGCAAACATTTCAACATTTGGCAACAGGGTTATTTACAATTTTAGTACGCCCTATATTTTCCAGCGAGCGGGTATCTGTCCCTTTGTGCTCCTGGTTGACCTACGTAGCCCACTGTCTGGTGGTGGACTAACTTGGCTTTCCCCACTAGCGTTAGGGGTACAGCTACCAGCTGGGTGTACAGGTAGGGCAGGCAGCTGTCTGCGGGTCCTTTGGCTTACCGCAGGCATGGCAGGCTCACTGTCAGCAGAGGGTTGACTCTCCTGGGCTGCTGGTACAGGCTCTTCTGCCTCTGGAACCGCTTGCTCCTCTTCACCCTCCGGCTCTGGTGTTGGTTGTTGCTGTGCCGGTTGCAGGAAATGCAGGACGGGTACCACTATGGCATCATTTATGCGAGTCCAGGACTGAAGGAACTCTCCGAGAACGGTGCTGATCATTTCTTCCTTGTCCTCTGTGGGTTCAAGGTCACTCTGATCCTCTTCTGCACTACGGAGTTGCTCGGGGCACCTTTTTAGGTGGTCTCTGGAGACGGTACTAGTGGTTTCTCCTCCGTCCTTGGTGATCACGCACACCTTCGGGTTGTCGTGATCAGACTGCAGTACGGTGTAGGGTTCCCTTTCCCACTGGTCATCCAACTTATGTAGCCTTCTTTTTCGCTTTAGGACTTGCTCACCAGGTTCTCGGGGACCAGCAGGGGCGTGTTGGTTGAAGAGTCTTTCTTGCCTTTCTCTCACCTGGGCCAGGCTCCTCTCCACACTCTCCTGTACCTTCTTGTACTGCAGTTGCCTTTCCGTATCCCAGTCCGCATCCGGGGAGGTGTCCTCAGGTGTTAGGACTCCCATCTCCAGGTCTACGGGCAGCTTACCCGGTCTGGCTCGCATCAGGTAAGCCGGGGTGCAGTTGGTAGCATTCACCGGGATATGATTGTATAAGTCTATCAGGTCCGGCAGTTTTTCTGGCCACAGGCTGCGTTCCTCCAGGGGCAACGTCTTCAGGAGATCAATGACTATATTGTTCATCTTCTCACACATCCCGTTGGTTTGTGGGTGGTAAGGCGTTGTCCGAATCTTCTTACAGCCATAGAGGTTGCAGAACTCCTGGAAGATTTCAGCCTCAAACGCTGGACCCTGGTCTGTCAGGACCTGTTCCGGATACCCATGTGGACGGCAGAAGTATTGCTGGAAGGCTCTGGCCGCTGTTTGGGCTGTCAAGTCCTTTACCGGGACCACCACTAGAAAACGGGAATAGTGGTCCACGATTGTCAGGGCATAGATGTATCCTGACCGGCTGGGAGCCAATTTGACATGGTCCAGAGCTACCAGCTCAAGAGGCTGCGTGGTGACGATGGGCCTCAAGGGTGTCTTCTGGCTGGCACAGTCCTTCCTCCTTAGGTGACAAGGGCCACAGTCTCTGCACCATTTTTCTACAGCTCCTCTCATGCCGACCCAAAAGAACCTTCCTCTTAGTAGGAACTCCAGTTTCTTCCAACCGAAGTGTCCCGCTCTGTCATGGTAAGCCCCCAGGACCATAGCTGCATCTCGCCTTGGGACCACGACTTGCCAGGTCAGCTTGTGCGTCCGGTGGTTGACAATCCTTCTGCACAACTTGCCTTCGTAGAGGAACAGCTTGCTCTTCTCTTCCCATAGCTGCTTGGCTTCCTCTGGGGCATCTGGATCTAAGCGGGCGTCTTCCCGGGTCAGCAGATCTTTCACCAGGCAGATTGCAGGGTCACTATCTTGGGTCTCGGCCCAGCTGTGGTGAGGTAGGGGATTGATCATCACGGTTGTTAGATCCTCCTCCTTCACGCGGTGGGAGTATTGAGCGGCTCCATACCGGTGAAACGCGGGGAGTTCTACCTCCTCCAGCTCTTCTGGGTCTTCGTCACCTTCAGGTAAGTGAGGCATTCTTGATAGGGCGTCAGCATTGGCATTGGTTTTGCCGGCCCGGTACTTGATCACGAAGTCATAGTTGGAGAGACGGGCCATCCACCGCTGTTCCAGGGCACCCAGTCTTGCATTGTCCAGGTGTGTCAACGGGTTGTTGTCCGTGTACACGGTGAACTTTGCGGAGGCCAGGTAATGCTTGAAGCGTTCTGTCACGGCCCACACCACCGCCAAGAATTCTAGTTTGAAGGAGCTGTAATTTTCCGGGTTCCTCTCCGTGGGCCTCAGCTTCCGGCTGGCGTACGCGATCACCCGTTCTCTGCCCTGTTGGTTTTGGGACAGTACGGCTCCCAGTCCCACATTACTGGCGTCCGTGTGGAGAATAAAAGGCTGGCCATAATCAGGGTAGGCCAGGACCTCATCCCCCGTGAGGGCCATCTTCAGCTGGCGGAAGGACTCCTCTTCCGGTTTATCCCACTTGAAGGGTGGCTTTTGACTCCTGGACTTAGAGTGTCCGATCAGGAGGTCCTGCATAGGAGCTGCCATCTTAGTGAACCCGGGGATGAACCTTCAGTAGTAGCCTACCAACCCGAGAAACTGTCTCACCTCTTTGATGTTCGAGGGACTTGGCCAGCTCTTGATTGCCGTGACCTTGTCAGGGTCGGGGGCCACTCCTTCCGCGCTTACCACGTGCCCTAGGTAGTGGACCTTTGGTTTCAGCAGGTGACACTTCGATGGTTTCACCTTCAGGCCGTAGCCTGCCAGGGCTTCGAACACCTCGGCCAGATGCTTTAGATGGTCCTCGTAGGTCTTCGAATAGACGATCACGTCGTCCAGGTAAAGGAGGACCGTCTCGAAGTTTCGGTGCCCTAGACAGCATTCCATCAGCCGCTGGAAGGTCCCTGGTGCGTTGCAGAGCCCGAAAGGCATACAGTTGAACTCGCTCAGTCCCATCGGGGTGGTGAAGGCGGTCTTCTCCTTGTCAGCCTCTGCCGCAGGAACCTGCCAGTACCCGCTAGTAAGGTCCAAAGTAGAAAAGAAGTTAGCAGATTTTAGTGCGGCTAAAGACTCCTCTATTCTAGGCAGCGGATATGCATCTTTGTGGGTGATACGGTTGATTTGTCTATAGTCCACGCACATTCTCATGGTGCCGTCTTTCTTTTTCACCAGAACCAAGGGGGCTGCCCAGGGGCTACAGCTATCTCTAATGACCCCAGCTTCCTTCATTTCTCTTAGCATGCCCTTTGCGTTCTGATAATGTGCAAGGGGTACAGGTCTGTGTCTTTCTTTTATCGGTGGGTGGCTCCCTGTGGGGGTGTGGTGTTCTATCCCTTTTACTCTGCCGAAGTCTAGCGGGTGCTTACTAAAGACTCTCTCGTACTCCTGTACCACCCGGTAGACTCCTTGTTTTTGGTGCAGGGGAGTGGAGTCAGCACCCACATGGAGTTTCTGGCACCAGTCCTCCTTTTGTTTCTGGGAGCCATTACCCTCCGCCTGAGGAGATGGAGGCAAGGGTTCCACGGCCCTGATAGCTTTGTGTTCGACAACAAACAGTTTGGCGAGTGTAGCGTACCTGGGTAAGTGTACTTCCCTCTCCCCAATGTTGAGGATGCGGACGGGCACCCTCCCATGACGGACATCAACCACCCCCCGGGCTGTCAAAATGGTGGGCCTGCTGTCTGAGTACACGGGTTCTACCATGGCTTGGTAGTCTCTACCTCTCAACCCGTTTGCAGTCCAACACCAGATCATCATTTCACTTTTGGGAGGCATGGAAATGGGGAATAGGTCACTCAGTCTTACGCCACCGATCTTACCACCAGACAGTTCTACCTGCTGCTGTCTCATCAGGGCTTTTATCTCCTTGTTGAGGACTCTCTGTTGGCTGGAACTAGCATTCACCGCCACCTGTTGTAAGATTACAATTACCTCTGAAAGACAATTTTCAATCACGTTAGTACCCACAGTTATTTTAGGGTGACTTTCACGACGGTCAATGTCCACAATAATCACTCCCTGTGCCGGCAGTTCAACTTTACCAATTTTAATGGTCATCTCCTTGAACCCCATCTGCGGCACGGGTAAGCCATTACTGGCGATGATGCTCAAGTTACTGTCTGGATACCGTGTGATATCAGCATCAGTCCAATACTGCTTAAAAAGTACATAAGGGATAGTGGTTACTTGCGACCCAGTATCCAGCAAGGCGCTCATGGGGATACCGTCCAGCACCACGGGTAAAACCGGGCGCCCCCCAACGTACTTATTACGCCAATTATAAGGGCCTGGTGATCTTATGCCTGGGGGTTGGCCCTCTGCCCCAGGTTGGACCCGTTTAAATTACAGTACCTGGAAATGTGTCCGGGCTGGTTGCATCGACGGCAAATGGGCTGTCCATCCTCTGTGTAGCGGTCTGTGGGCCTCCCTCGGAATGACGGGATCCTCCTCTGTCGACGCCACGGGACATCCTCCGGACTTGAAGCCAGCTCGATGGGTCTTGACGGGTCCACTTGCAACGCCTGGACGGTCCTGGTCAACGCCGCGACGCTCCTGGTCAGCTCCTGGACTTGGTGGTGCAGGTCTTTCGACGGGTCTTGGTTCAGGGCCTGTGCATCAGCCCCCACGGGGTCCATAGAGGAGGGCGCCGCCTCCTGGTGGTAGGTGAGAGCAGGACATCGGGGGTTTATAGCGCCACTAGTTGCGGGTTCACGGAGCACCCTTATGGCCCTGTCCTTGAATTGGGCAAAGGTCAGGTCAGGGTTTTGGAAGAACATGAGGCGCAGCTGGGTCCTGTGGGCGCTAGACAGCAGACCTTCTATAAACTGTTCTGTTAGTAGCTTATCCGTATCCTGCACGCTGCCAGGGTCAGCTTGTTAAATAGCCCTCAAGGCTTCCTGCAGATTTAGGGCGTAGTCTCTGATGCTGTCCTGTGCCCGCTGCTTACATCCATAGAACCTCATTTTAATCTCAGCGGAGGTACGTGTGTCAAAGGTACCCCGTAGCCGGGCCAGAATACCCTTCACGGTTCTTTTCTCCTCAGTGGGCCATGATTTTACCTCCCTCTGGGCTGCGCCAGTTAACTGCCCTGTTAATATGCTGACCTTCTGTTCCTCTGTCAGGGGGTAGACTTGGAACAAACTGTACAGCCTTTCCTTAAAGTCAGTTAGGGCATGGGGCTCCCCTGAGTACTTGGGCAGCCAGGCCGCTCCAGGGATGTAGGGCAGGGAAAAGGGCATCACCGCTGCTGCAGCCGCGTTGGTGGTAGTGGGCGCCTCTGTGTCCGACATCTTCCTCCCCCCTAGTTAAGCGTGGCCTACCTTCCGACGATCCTCTTCTGTAGGACGCGGCTCCGCTGTTGCTGCTCTGGACGAGGACCTTGCGTCGCGTCCTGATGACGTCAGCGTCGCTCTCTCTCCCTTCCAGGACCTTGCGCAGTGTCGGTGCGTGGGGCGGAGCTTCGGATCTCGCACGGTTTGGACGTCCACGCCCCTCTTCTTCCCGCGCGGCGTCCTGAAGATGGCGTCTGATGGCGGGAAAGCGGCTGAAGATGGCGGGAACTGATGGAAGATGGCGGGAGACGGCTGGAAATGGCGGGAAACGGCTCCGGATGGCGGGAAACCTCTTTTCAGGTAAGTCCAAAGTCTCTTTCAGGCACGCAATACCCGTTTGTGGCGGGTTGGTTGCAATCCTGCCGACTACGCCAAAGCTGACTCACCCCCTGGGCCGTGGGGAACTCGGATCCGGGCAGTAGGGGAATGATGGGAGTAATAGTGGCAACCCAGTTCCGTGGCTCAGGGTGGTCAGGCCAGTGGTAGTCCGTTATGTGCTGTTGATTATGTCCGACTACGCCACCCGTGGATTTGCGGTCATTAGGAACCGCCGCTGCAAGGCAGACCGCTGGGGCTGATGATGTATGCAGCTGGGATGGTGTGACTCCCCACGGGAAGAGTGCGGCCCCAGGGCAGTGTAGTGGATGGTGGGAGTGATGGTAGTGAGAGTCCCAGTGCTGATAGTGCTGGAGGAGCAAGGAGCACGCAGACAACAGGTTGCAGTCCAGGGTCTTTACTAGAACAGGTAAATTGACCCACAAACAGTCCCAGCTAGGAGGGGACCTGGATGTCTGAGAGCAACGGGTAAATTGGCCCTGGTCAGGGTGAGGGTGTAGGCCTACCGTGCTTTCTGTGCTCCTTCTGGCTATCTCCTCGTTATAGGGTAACAGCCCACGTTTCCGAGCTTTCCGTGTATTCTCGCCTGTATGGCCTGCAACGTGGGTTCCTTTCTGCTCCCAGCCTTGTACGGCTTTGCTGGTCCCTTCTGTTGTGGCAGGGCCTCCAGGCTTCTTAGGCCAAGGAATATACAGTCCCCTGCGGACTGGTTATCTGCTGGGGGATGTGGAATCCTCCCAACCTCAGACACCAAAGTCTGGTAAATTAAGTCCATTATCTGCCAAGACAGGCTCTCTTCGCCTCTTGTCTCTGGCTTGTGGCTCTTCTACTGCCACACTTCCTCTTAGGTGCAATACAACTGTCCCTCTCTGCTCTGGGACCTGAATCCTGAGACAGGTCGTCCAGCTCTCCCTAACCCTGCCCCCAGTACCAGCTTTTATAGGGGTAGCCTGCTCCCCCTACTGGCCTGAGACAGGAGGTACGGCATGCTAATGTTCCCCTGACTAGAGAACCTCCCCCTTGCTCTCAGACACAGCTTTATTACATTTTGTGGCATCCAGGCCAGGGTGACACAGTTGCGCTGGGCGTTGTAGTGCAGGGAGGGAATGATGGCGCAGACGAAATAATGGACAGAGGCGGTGCGGTGCAGTCATCCGAGTCTTTACTCACAGTTCTTTAGTTCCTCAGGGTGCACTGTCAGCTTACAGCCTCCCGCGTCGCTCTGCGTTCACCAGGCAGAGGTTCAGTGCTTCCTCAGGTAGATCAGGGGTACCTGGCAGAACCCCACTTTCACGTGTTCCTATTTAGACCGTCTTCACACTGGGTCTTTCTCCCTCCTGCCCTGCGCTGCCCACTCTCAATCCCGCTCGGGTGCTCTGAAGTCCCTCCTGTCCGTCGGAGTTCACAGACCTGCTTGACCCTCACGGGGATTAGAATGCGGCTTACGATCCCTCTGTCTTCTGACAGATTCGGGGCGTACGGGTGCCGTCCTGCACTCGCCGTACCCCCTAGGATCCCTTCTTAGAACGGAGCCTACTCCCTGCTCCCCTCCTGGGCCTCTGTCACTAGGCCCCCGTGTGGAGCAGAGCTCCTAATGAGAATCTGCTCCCGGACTGTTCTGAACTCTCCTGAGCTGTTCTTCTGAACTGCTCTCCTCTATTCGACCTGCCACCCTAAGATGGCTTCCCTATATATACTCCTACCAAAGTGCTCCCCCTAACTACTTCCTCCACCCACTACTGGTTCCCCCTTCCTTTGGGTTCACCCCACTCCAGCCAGGGTCAGGGCTCAGCAGGAAACATACATTGCGTGTTGCCCTTCCAGCCGGCCTGGAGCAGTGTAGTGTTGGATGCAGGTGTTGGGGTTCCGAGCAGCACTCCCTCCTTACCTGAGAGGAGACATCACACCTCTGGGTGAGGTGCAGTACCTCTGTGGCGACTGAGCCCTCAGGGGCGCCACAGTAATAATCAAACTTGTGCCATTGTGTGAAGAAGTAAAGTTCTTTTGTTTTCACTTTTCATATGACTGCTTATTGAACCACAATGCGGAAAGCCCATTGATAGGAGTGATTTTATACGAAATGTAACTCAGGACAATAAGCAAAAAGGGTGACTTGAAGTTCATGTGACGACTATCTCTTTGCCCCTTATCGCTACAGCCCAGGCCTCAGTTTGAAATTTTGACTGTTTTCCTTATAATTTCAGATTACATAATAATGCAATAGTACCATATAGTGCCATAACTTCACTCTACTGCGTCTAAATAATATGGAGGATCTGAATCTCTCAGTACTGTAATATACAGTTATATGAAAAAGTTTGGGCACCCCTATTAATCTTAAGCTTAATGTTTTATAAAAATTGGTGTTTTTGCAACAGCTATTTCAGTTTGATATATGTAATAACTGTTGGACACAGTAATGTTTCTGCCTTGAAATGAGGTTTATTGTACTAACAGAAAATGTGCAATCTGCATTCAAACAAAATTTGACAGGTGCATAAGTATGGGCACCCTTATCATTTTCTTGTTTTAAATACTCCTACCTACTTTTACTGACTTACTAAAGCACTTTTTTTGGTTGTGTAACCTCATTGAGCTTTGAACTTCATAGCCAGGTGTATGCAATCATGAGAAAAGCTACTTAAAGTGGCCACTTGCAAGTTGTTCTCCTGTTTGAGTCTCCTCTGAAGAGTGGCATCATGGGCTCCTAAAAACAACTGTCAAATGATCTGAAAACAAAGATTATTCAACATAGTTGTTCAGGGGAAGGATACAAAAAACTGTCTCAGAGATTTAACCTGTCAGTTTCCACTGTGAGGAACATAGTAAGGAAATGGAAGAACACAGGGACAGTTCTTGTTAAGGCCAGAAGTGGCAGGCCAAGAAAAACATCAGAAAGGCAGAGAAGAAGAATGGTGAGATCAGTCAAGGACAATCCTCAGACCACCTCCAGAGAGCTGCAGCATCAACTTGCTGCAGATGGTGTCACTGTGCATCGGTCAACTATACAACGCACTTTGCACAAGGAGAAGCTCTATGGGACAGTGATGCGAAAGAAGCCGTTTCTGCAAGCACACCACAAACAGAGTCGGCTGAGGTATGCAAAAGCACATTTTGAGAAGCCAATTTCTTTTTGGAAGAAGGTCCTGTGTACTGATGAAACCAAGATTGAGTTGTTTGGTCATACAAAAGGGCGTTATGCATGGCGGCAAAAAAACACAGCATTCCAAGAAAAACACTTGCTACCCACAGTAAAATTTGGTGGAGGTTCCATCATGCTTTGGGGCTGTGTGGCCAATGCCGGCACCGGGAATCTTGTTAAAGTTGAGGGACGCATGGATTCCACTCAGTATCAGCAGGTTCTTGACAATAATGTTCAAGAATCAGTGACAAAGTTGAAGTTACGCAGGGGATGGATCTTTCAGCAAGACAATGATCCAAAACACCGCTCCAAATCTACTCAGGCATTCATGCAGAGGAACAATTACAATGTTCTGGAATGGCCATCCCAGTCCCCAGACCTGAATATCATTGAACATCTGTGGGATCATTTGAAGAGGGCTGTCCATGCTCGGCGACCATCAAACTTAACTGAACTGGAATTGTTTTGTAAAGAGGAATGGTCAAAAATACCTTCATCCAGGATCCAGGAAATCATTAAAAGCTACAGGAAGCGACTAGAGGCTGTTATTTTTGCAAAAGGAGGATCTACTAAATATTAATGTCACTTTTCTGGTGAGGTGCCCATACTTATGCACCTGTCAAATTTTGTTTGTATGCAGATTGCACATTTTCTGTTAGTACAATAAACCTCATTTCAAGGCAGAAACCTTACTGTGTCCAACAGTTATTACATATATCAAACTGAAATAGCTGTTGCTAAAACACCAATTTTTATAAAACATTAAGCTTAAGATTAATAGGGGTGCCCAAACTTTTTCATATAACTGTAGATCCTGCTTAGGAGGAAAGAGGGAGTCCAGCAGCCGAATCATGCATAAAGATCCATAGTTTATTCATAGAAAAATAAATCAAAGTCCAAGAAACGCAAACCCCTCCACCATTCCAGGTAAAAACATTTAAAATACATGGCAAACATGTTTTGGACATGCAGTGGTTTGCGAAAGTATTTCCCCCACTTTGGCATTTTTCATGTTACCTTACAACCTGGAATTTCACAGGTTTTTTTTAGGGTTTGTATCAGTTCATGTAAAGAACATGTCTACAACTGTGAACACTTGGTTTTCCTTTTATTGTGAAGAAAACAACAAATAGGACAAAATAACTGAAAACTTCAGTGTGCATAACTAATCACCCCCCTAAAGTCAATACTTTTTAGAACCTTCTTTTGCAGTAATTATAACTGCAAGTCTCTTTGGATAAGTCTCTATGAGCTTTCCACATCTTGCCACTGGGAATTTTGCCCATTCCTCAAAGCAAAACTGCTCCAGCTCCTTCAAGTTAGATGGTTTCCTCTGGTGAACAGAGATCTTCAAGTCTGACCACACATGCTCAATTGGATTAAGGTCTGGGCTTTGACTAGGCCACTCCAAAACATTAAAAAATTTCCCCTTAACCCCTTAAGCCCCGCGGGTGGTTTGCACGTTAATGACCGGGCCAATTTTTACAATTCTGACCACTGTCACTTTATGAGGTAATTACTCTCGAACGCTTCAACGGATCCCCCTGATTCTGAGACTGTTTTTTCGTGACATATTGTACTTCATGATTGTGGAAAAATTTCTTCGATATCACTTGCGTTTATTTGTGAAAAAAACGGAAATTTGGCGAAAATTTTGAAAATTTTGCAATTTTCAAAATTTGAATTTTTAAGCCCTGAAATCAGAGCGATATGTCACACAAAAGAGTTAATAAATAACATTTCCCACATGTCTACTTTACATCAGCACAATTTTGGAACCAAAATTTTTTTTTGTTAGGGAGCTATAAGGGTTAAAAGTTGACCAGCGATTTCTCATTTTTCCAACAAAATTTACAAAACCATTTTTTTAGGGACCACATCACATTTGAAGTCACTTTGAGAGGTCTTTATGACAGAAAATACCCAAAAGTGACACCATTCTAAAAACTGCACCCCTCAAGGTGCTCAAAACCACATTCAAGAACTTTATTAAACCTTCAGGTGCTTCACAGGAATTTTTTGAATGTGGAAGAAAAAAATGAACATTTAACTTTTTTCACAAAAATGTTAATTTAGACCCAATTTTTTTTATTTTCACAGGGGTAACAAGAAAAAATGGACCCCAAAATTTGTTGTGCAATTTCCCCTGGGCACGCAGATACCCAATATTTGGGGAAAAAATACTGTTTGGGCGCACGGCAGGGCTCGGAAGGGAAGGAGCGCCATTTGACTTTTTGATTGTAAAATTTGCTTGAATAATTAGCGGACGCCATGTTGTGTTTGGAGAGCCCATGTGTGCCCAAACTTTGGAGCTCCCCCACAAGTGACCCCATTTTGGAAACTAGACCCCCCAAGGCACCTTTCTAGATGCATAGTGAGCACTTGGAACCCCCAGGTGCTTCACAAATTGATTCGTAACAATGAAAAAGTGAAAAAAAAAAACACTTTTTCATTTTTATGAATCAATTTGTGAAGCACCTGAGTGTTCCAAGTGCTCACAATGCATCTAGATAGGTGCCTTGGGGGGTCTAGTTTCCAAAATGGGGTCACTTGTGGGGGAGCTCCAATGTTTGGGCACACAGCGGCTCTCCAAACGCAACATGGTGTCGCTAACAATTTGAGCCGATTTTCCGTTAAATTTGTTAGAGGACACCATGTTGCATTTAGAGAGTCCCTGTGTGCCCAAACATTGGAGCTCCCCCACAAGTGACCCCATTTTGGAAACTAGACCCCCCAAGGCACCTATCTAGATGCATAGTGAGCACTTGGAACCCCCAGGTGCTTCACAAATTGATTCGTAACAATGAAAAAGTGAAAAAAAAAACACTTTTTCATTTGTATGAATCAATTTGTGAAGCACCTGAGGGTTCCAAGTGCTCACTATGCATCTAGATAGGTGCCTTGGGTGGTCTAGTTTCCAAAATGGGGTCACTTGTGGGGGAGCTCCAATATTTGGGCACACAGCGGCTCTCTAAATGCAACATGGTGTCCGCTAACAAATTGAATGGAAAATCGGCTCAAATTGTTAGCGGACACCACATTGCGTTTGGAGAGCTTCTCTGTGCCCAAACTTTGGAGCTCCCCCACAAGTGACCCCATTTTGGAAACTAGACCCCCCAAGGCACCTTTCTAGATGCATAGTGAGCACTTGGAACCCCCAGGTGCTTCACAAATTGATTCGTAATAATGAAAAAGTGAAAAAAAAAACACTTTTTCATTTTTACGAATCAATTTGTGAAGCACCTAGGGGTTCCAAGTGCTCACTATGCATCTAGATAGGTGCCTTGGGGGGTCTAGTTTCCAAAATGGGGTCACTTGTGGGGGAGCTCCAATGTTTGGGCACACAGGGACTCTCTAAATGCAACATGGTATCCGCTAACAAATTGAATGGAAAATCGGCTCAAATTGTTAGCAGACGCCACATTGCGTTTGGAGAGCCCCTCTGTGCCCAAACTTTGGAGCTCCCCCACAAGTGACCCCATTTTGGAAACTAGACCCCCCAAGGCACCTTTCTAGATGCATAGTGAGCACTTGGAACCCCCAGGTGCTTCACAAATTGATTCGTAATAATGAAAAAGTGAAAAAAAAAACACTTTTTCATTTTTACGAATTAATTTGTGAAGCACCTAGGGGTTCCAAGTGCTCACTATGCATTTAGATAGGTGCCTTGGGGGGTCTAGTTTCCAAAATGGGGTCACTTGTGGAGGAGCTCCAATGTTTGGGCACACAGGGACTCTCCAAATGCAACATGATATCCGCTAACAATTTGAGCCGACAATTTGTTAGCGGATATCATGTTGCATTTGGAGAGTCCCTGTGTGCCCAAACATTGGAGCTCCCCCACAAGTGACCCCATTTTGGAAACTAGACCCCCCAAGGCACCTATCTAGATTCATAGTGAGCACTTGGAACCCCAGGTGCTTCACAAATTGATTCATAAAAATGAAAAAGTGTTTTTTTTTTCACTTTTTCATTTTTACGAATCAATTTGTGAAGCACCTGGGGGTTCCAAGTGCTCACTATGCATCTAGAAAGGTGCCTTGGGGGGTCTAGTTTCCAAAATGGGGTCACTTGTGGGGGAGCTCCAAAGTTTGGGCACAGAGGGGCTCTCCAAACGCAATGTGGTGTCCGCTAACAATTTGAGCCGATTTTCCATTCAATTTGTTAGCGGATACCATGTTGCATTTAGAGAGTCCCTGTGTGCCCAAACATTGGAGCTCCCCCACAAGTGACCCCATTTTGGAAACTAGACCCCCCAAGGCACCTATCTAGATTCATAGTGAGCACTTGGAACCCCAGGTGCTTCACAAATTGATTCATAAAAATGAAAAAGTGTTTTATTTTCACTTTTTCATTTTTACGAATCAATTTGTGAAGCACCTGGGGGTTCTAAGTGCTCACTATGCATCTAGATAGGTGCCTTGGGGGGTCTAGTTTCCAAAATGGGGTCACTTGTGGGGGAGCTCCAATGTTTGGACACACAGGGGCTCTCCAAACGCAACATGGCGTCCGCTAACAATTTGAGCCGATTTTCCATTCAATTTGTTAGCGGACACCATGTCGCGTTTGGAGAGCCCGTGATGTGCCTAAACAGTGGAGCTCCCCCACAAGTGTCCCCATTTTGGAAACTATACCCCTCAAAGATTTTATTAAGGTGTATAGTGAACATTTTGAACCCAGAGGTACGGCACATTATTTGTTTACATTAGGTCATCATATTGAATAAGTTTTCATTATTCTTGAGCGCAAGTGCTCGCTACTTGAGTTTGCATCGGGTACTCAGGTATGCACCATGTACAGCGTGTGCTCGAGTGACATGCTCGAGTCCCTGCTCCGCATGTTTCACGGTTATTAGACACCCAAAAAAAAACATGCGGGGATCGCTCGTGCATGGCAGACAATCCCCGTAAAGTTTTTTGGCCGCGAAGCATATGGGGCAGAGACTCGAGCATGTCACTCAAATACCCACGATACTAAATGCATACCAGAGCACCCGATGCAAACTCAAGTAGCGAGCACTTGCTCTCAACACTAGTCGCCATATCGTCATCTTTTTTTCTTACTTTTGAAAAAAATCCCAACCCCAGCCCTAACCCTAGCACAACCCTAGCCCCAGCACAACCCTAGCCCCAGCACAACCCTAGCCCCAGCACAACCCTAGCCCCAAACCCAGCCCTAACCCTAGCCCAATCCTAACTCAAGAGTTTATTTTTGACGCCGTTCCTTGTGCGGTATAAGTGATTAGACGACTTTATTCTTCGGGTCGGTGTGATTACAGCAATGCCAGAATCATATGGGGTTTTTATGACTGACAGCTGTCACACACTAAAAGACGCATTTTTTGTAAAATCTAGTTTTTGCATCGCCATATTTTGAGAGCTATAATTTTTCCAGATTTTGGCAGACAGTCATGTGACGGCTCGTTTTTTGCGGGATGACTTGACGTTGTTATTGGTGCCATTTTCAGGCACGTGACATTTTTTGATCGCTTTCTATTCCGATTTTTGGGAGGCAGAATAAACAAAAACCAACAATTCAGGAATTGTTTTTTTTTTTTTTTTTTTTATTCTGTTCCGCGTGTGGTAAAATTGATGAGGCAGCTTTACTCTTCGGGTCAGTACGTTTACAGCGGTACCACATTTGTATCATTTTTCTATGTTTTGGCGCTTATACACAATAAAAGCTATTTTATAGAAATAAATATTTTTTAGTATCGCTTTATTCTGAGAGCTATAACTTTTTTATTTTTCGGCTGATGGAGCTATATGGTGGCTTGTTTTTTGCGGGACGAGATGACGTTTTCAGCGGTATCATTTTTATTTATATGCGTCTTTTTGATCGCGTGTTATTCCACTTTTTGTTTGGCGGTATGGTGATAAAGCATTGTTTTTTGCTTGGTTTTTTTTTTTTTTTTTTTTACCGTGTTCACTGAAGGGGTTAACTAGTGGGACAGTTTTATAGGTCAGGTTGTTCCGGACGCGGCGATACCAAATATGTGTACTTTTATTGTTTTTTTTTTATTTTTTTTATAATAATATTTATTGATGGGTACATTATATTTTTATTTTTGGTGTATTATTTTTTTTATTTTTTTATAATATTTTTGCACATTTTTTTTTTTTTTTTTTTTCCACTTTCACACAGTTTATACACTTTATTACTTTGTCCCACTCTGGGACTTTCACTTTTTTTTTTCTGATCGCCTGCATGGCACAGGAATGGAGCACCAACCCTATGCCATGAAGGCTGTCAGAAGTGCACAGTGTGAAGATTGCTTGGAGATGCACTGCGCATGTCCAAGCAATCTTCCTGCTCTCTGGTGACCCGGATGTTGTCATGACGACATCGGGTCGTCATGGCAACACCCGGGAAGCCTTTGCAGACTGCGCTGGAAGCCGGAAGAGGAGGTGAGTATCGCCGATCACCTCCCCTTGCCCCCGCAATGCCGTGATCGACTTCGATCGACTTCGATCGCAGCATCGCGGGGGTTAATGTGCTGGGAGCGGTGCGTGACCGCTCCCTGCACATAGTACCGGGTGTCAGCTGTGACAATCAGCTGACACCCGGCGGCGATCGCGCCCGCACAGCCCGTGTGCGGGCGCGATCGCGATGACGTACTAATACGGGTCTGGCTCTTAAGTCCCAGGGCACAGACGCGTATTAGTACGTCAGATGTTATTAAGGGGTTAAACCACTCGAGTGTTGCTTTAGCAGTATGCTTTAGGTCATTGTGTGGCACCCTGCTGTTCACAGGTACCACAGGACCCAGGGTACATGGATGGACTTCTCCACAAGAGGCCCTGACTACATACAAACACCTCCACCCTTCCACCTCATACCACCAGAGGGAGCCCGTTAGGGATATATATATGGAGGGTGGAGCCAGGCAGTTCAGTTTGTTGTTCAGTTCAGACAGAGCCAGAGAGTCTGAGAGTGTGCTGACGCTAGGAGATCAGTGAAGACGCAGCTCACTAGCTGCTGTGCTTAGGCGAGCCAAGGCCTACAGCACGAGTGAAGCCTGAGGGGCCCCGAGTGTGGCCAGAGGCAAGGAGGAGAGGAGAGAGGAATTGAGGGGGCAGAGGAGCATCATAGGCTCACCCCAAGAAACGAACTGGACACCTGGTCCGCGCCCACAGGGTCCTTTATACCCAGTAGGGATCACCAGCATACCAGGAGGACTACAAGTCCCTGGTCGACCTGAAGCTAAACCCATTACAGGACCAGGAACCACGAAGGCCCCGGCGTCCAGGGATAGTGGTTGCCAGAAAAAGGTCCTACTACCAAGCGACAGGTGAAGGAACAGCACAACACAAAATCTAGGCCCAGTTTCAGGCTGGCCAGGAGCTTAGAGAGAGGGAGACACGGACCAGTAGGCCTTATACCCGCTCACTGGGCAGAAGTCCTGAAGTGCACCCTTCCTACCAAGTACCCTGGACCGTACCTGACATCCACACCAGTAAAGGTATTGAAGCGAATCCCCTGTCTCTGTCAGTTACTCCTGCTGCGCCATCCCGACTGCACTACAAGCCCCAGCATCACCACCCACCATCAAACTCTACACTGCCTTGAGGCCCGCTCCACCTGTGGGGAGCTGTTCCATCCTAGCTGCCTATCAACTGCCTCAGAGGTCTGCAGCAGCGCTGGTACAAATTACCAGAGACCACAGGTGGCGTCACGATCAAATTACAAATCCCATATAAACTATTTCCCCTTTTTGTTGACCGCCCTGGGCCACGGACCGGGCCAGCCACTGTGACATATTCTCCCCCAGCATCCATAGGCCCGGACACCGAGTACCCCACTGCCCTGGGGGCGCGTCAAGTTCTGGCGTCACAAACAGGATTTCATGCCCATTGCCACCGGGTACTGTGTGCCGTATTTGAACTGTGTTTGTACTGTGGTGAACATCGCCACCACTACCGCGTCGCCGTGCGGGAAGAAGAGGGGCGTAACCGCGGGAACCAGAGAGGCGTGACCGTTGGAAGCGCGCAAAGATCAAGCCCCGCCTCGCGCTCTGACACAGCACCAGGAAGCGTCAGGTCCTGGAAGGAGACCGTCGTCTGCGGAGCCGCAGCCTACCCGAAAAAGAAAAAAAGAAGGTAGGCTACGGTTTACTAGGGGGGCGCAACCATGGCCGACGACCAGCAAGACGCCGGAGCACCGTATAACTCTCTCGATGCTCAACTTGCGCCCGGCACTGCTCAGGCCGGAGCGGCAGCCCCACCAGCAGGGGTCGTGACTCTGTTAATACCCATGGCCCTACCGTATATCCCTGGAGCAAAATGGCTGCCCCAGTATGATGGCAAACCAGACACCCTGTCTGGATTCAAGAGAAAGATATGCGGTGTATTGGACATGTATTCAATGACTGGTAAACAGAGAGCCGCTGTTGTGCTGGGACAATTGACTGGGGCCGCAGAGCGGGAAGTTGAAACCTGGCCAGCCGCAGACCAGGAATCAGTATACGTTATCTTTAAGAGACTGCAAACTGTCTTTGAAAACTGCACTGAGACAGATCTTCAGATGAGGTTCTACCACTGTACCCAGAAATCTGAGGACAGTATCCGGGACTACGCCTGGCGCTTACAGGAAGCCCTGCAGGCCCTGAAACAGATTAGTCTAGCCAGCATACAAGTTGAGAACAAAATGCTGAAGGAACAGTTCATCCGGGGGTTGAGGTCTCAGGAGGAGAGCAGAACCATACGGTGGTGGGCCTTAGATCATCCAGATGCCACCTTTGACACCCTGAAGGACATGGCTATTAAGGGTCTGCAGCCCCTGGAACCATCAGATATTGCTATCCAGCGTTACCAGGGTGGGGCCGCCCCAGTGCCCGCAGCACCCACTGCTCCTTCATTAACGGCTGAAACAAAGATGCAAACAGTGCCCCCTAGCGAGCTGGACAGCCTGCGCTCTGAAGTGCGTCAGCTAAGTAAAGCCCTGGCCACTGTCCTGAGCACCCTGCAGCTACAAGCGGAGCCCGAGCCGGAAGGAAGGATCCTATTCGCCGACAGTCCTGAGGATGTCCCTTGGATGAGGAGAAGAGGGAGGACAACGCCACCCCGTAGGAGGACAACGCCACCCCATGGGAGGACCAACGACCAACGTCGCCCTCCAGGAGATTTCATCTGCTACCATTGCCACAAGGCAGGCCACACCGCGCGGAACTGTCCTTTAAACGAGCAAACCCTGGGGCCGAGGGCCGACACCCAGGAGTAACTCCACCAGGCCCATCAAGCTGGTACGACAGGTTCGTAGGAGGAAGGTCTTTCCTGTCCATCGTGCTGGACGGCATAGCAACACCAGCGTTACTGGACACCGGCTCACAGGTAACCATCATACCTGATGTCCTCTACAAAAGGTATTGGTCCATAGATGAACTCCATCCGCCAGCCCCAAATCTCTCTGTGTATGCATCCAATGGCCTTCCTCTTAACCTAGTAGGGGTTAAGGACGTGACAGTGAAGGTGGGGAGAGCGGAACTAAAGGACAAAGGGCTGATTGTAGTGGAGTCTAACCCTGGTGATACAGACTTGTATATGATACTTGGTACAAATATTGTTGGTAACTGTTTGGGAGAAGTGTTGTTCTTACTCCAACAGATGGCTGACACTGCCAAACCAGGGTAGAGGAAGGTGCTCCAGAGAGAAATTCGAGCCCTCCTGTACCAGCAGCAGGTAAAACTAACAGGTGGTGAGATTGGTAATGTACGGGTGACAGACCCGATACCCATTGTGATTCCCCCAATGAGTGAAGTGCTGATTTGGTGTAGGGCAGCAATAGGTCTCAGGGGACAGAACTACCAGGCGGTAGTGGAGCCCATTAGCTCAGAGCAAAGACCTACACTCCTAACTGCTAGAGGGGTAGTTGATGTACGCAATGGAAAGGTACCTGTACGCCTCCTAAATTGTGGGGAGGAGGAAGTTAAATTGCCAAGATACGCCACTGTTGCTGACTCGCCCAGGGGGATGGGGACAACTCGGTACCCGGGCCTTTGCCTGGCCTTGGGGATGTCGCGGTGGTCGGCTCCCAGGCCCGTACCCTGGGGTCAGCTTTTAAAAGGGGATTATTTGTTAACTCTATGAAAGTTCGTGACGCCACCTGTGGTTTCTGGTGAGAATCACCAGCGCTGCGGCAGTCCACTGAGGCCGGTGATAAGGCAGCTCGATGTTATAGCTCCCCACAGGTGGAGCTAGGCCTCAGGGCAGCGTACGGAGAGGGGGATGCAGGACAGGCGAGACCCAGCCGGGTCAGAGCAAGAACGGGGACGGACACGGTAGTCACTTCAGTACCTTTCACTGGTGGTAGTTCAGGCACATCCCGGAGCACTGTAGGGTGAAGGGTACATATCAGGATCCTCCCCAATGAGCGGGTGTAGGGCCTCCTGTTTCTTGCCTCTGCGTAGTAAGTTTCTGACCTGCCTGAAGCTAGGCCGTCTCATGCTGCACATAACACATCTGCATCTCTGGCTGCTATGGGCATAAAAGGGGACTAACTTATGGTGTGGCACCCATGCTCCCCTGACCTCAACCCCATTGAGAACCTCTGGAGCATCATCAAAAGGAGTGTCTATGATGGCGGGAGGCAGTTCACATCTAAGCAACAGCTCTGGGAGGGTATTCTGTCCTCATGCAAAACAATTAAAGCAGAAACCATCCAAAACCTGACAAATTCAATGGACGAGAGAGTTCAGAAGCTCCTTTCGAACAAGGGGTCCTATGTGCAAATGTAACATCACCTAGAATAAAGTTTTGAGTTGAAAACTGTTTGATTTCAGTTTGTAATAACCTGCTAATGCTTATAATTTCAAAAATGACCATTTTTTTGTTCTTTATTAAAATGAAAAGATTGAAAACTCTGCTGTGCATAATAATTTGGAACATGCATTTTGAGTGCAGTTTGAGTTTTTTATTTTTTTAAAAACATACTGTTATCATAGGCAGTTTGTACAAAAACCTTTCAATTGTACTCTAATAGTTATTTGACTGGAAAATTACAATGACTGCAATTCATATAGGTAATTTGGGAAAATCTGAGAAAATATTATTTGCATAATAATTTGGAACGAAGTGTAGTCTTACTGTAGAGACAGCTTTTCCCATTCTTTCCTTAGTTTATGTTGCAGATCATAACAGTAAGTCCAGCCCAAAAAAAAAAAAACTAAAAGGAAAGAAATTCGGGGATCAATATGGTTTCCATCCAGGAGTTGGCTCAACGCCTGCACGGATTGTCTCTGGAGGTGACCGAGCTTCAGCAACACGTGAGTAGCTGTCCTGGAGCGCATTTTGTGGAACCGAAGGTAGGACTGCCTGATATTTTTTATGGTAAACAGCAAGATTTTTTTTCCTTTAAAAATTCTTGTTTGTTATATTTTCGTTTGAGACCGAGGTCCTCTGGGAATGAATCACAGCGCATTGGTTTTATTATGTCACTTTTGCGCAAAGAACCACAGGGGTGGGCCTTTTCTCTCCAACCTAATGATCCGTGTTTAAGTTCTGTTGAGGAATTTTTTTCTGCTATGGGGCTATTATATGACGATCCTGATCGAATCTCATCTGCTGAATCAAAACTTTGACGCTTGAATCAGGGGTCAGATGATGTTGAAATTTATTGCACACACTTCAGGAGATGGGCTTCAGAAGTTAAGTGGAATGATTCGGCGCTGAAAAGTTTATTTCTTGCTGGTCTGAGTGAAAGGGTTAAGGATTTGCTAATTGCATTCCCTGCACCTGAGACTCTGCAGGAAGCTATGCAGTTAGCTGTTCGTGTGGACAGGAGAATAAGGTCCAGGGTCAATGATGTAAAAATTCCTGTAACTTCAGGTCCTAGTTTCCAGAAAATCTGCTCTGACAGCGGAGAACCAATGGAGGTTGGGGCGATGTCACTCCGCTCTCAAGAAAGAGATCAGAGATTCGCCGAAGGTTTGTGTCTTTATTGTGGTAAAGCTGATCATTTGATTAAGTATTGTGAGCGTCGTTTAAGTAAAGGAAAAAAAAAGGTCAGTTACGCCCGTATAGCTTGTTTACGCTCTGCAGGAGTGTTCCTTTCTGGGTGTACTACTCTGCAGGGAGATTTGATTGAATTTCAGGTATTTGTGGATTGTGGTTCAACACTTAATGTGATTGATAAATGGTTTTTGGAAAAACTTAAATTGAAATCCAAACCTTTGTCATCTCCTATTTCTGTGGTTGCAATTGATAACACTCCTTTTGAAATGTATTACTCACAAGACTGCTGCATTTCCTCTCACTATCAATGGTGTTCACGAAGAAATTTTGGACTTGGTTGTTTTGGATAATTTGCCCTCTCCAGTTGTCCTAGGATTGCCTTGGTTAAAACTGCACAATCCTTTGTTGGACTGGTCTACTAATGTGATTAAGTCTTGGAGTCCGAAGTGCTATGAAAAATGTTGTAATGGTCGCATTGCGGCTGTGGAAAAAGGGGAATTACCAGTACCTATTCAAGATTTTTGGAGGGTTTTTTCGGAGGAGGAGTCACAAGTTTTACCTCCTCATAGGGATTATGATTGCGCCATTGAGTTTGTTCCAGGTGCTACTCGGTTGGCAGGTCATCCAGGAGTTTCGGAGACTAAAAGACTGATCAGTCGCAGTTTTTGGTGGCCTGGATGGCAGAAGGAAGTCATCAAGTGGGTGCGTCAGTGTACTGTGTGTGCTAGGTCAAAGGCTTCACATACTCCTGCTGTGGGGTTGCTTTGCCCTCTGGAGGTTCCTAGTGCGCCTTGAACGCATCTCTCTATGGATTTTATTACTGATCTTCCTGTGTCTGAAGGTTTTACTGTCATCTGGGTGGTCGTAGACCGTTTTAGTAAGATGTGTCATTTGGTTCCATTCATTAAGTTGCCCTGCGCCAAGACACTCGCTAAGGCGTTTGTTAAGGAGATTGTCAAGCTCCATGGCGTTCCCACGGATATTGTTTCTGATAGAGGACCTCAGTTTGTGGCTTGCTTTTGGCGTGCTTTTTGTGACAGGTTGGTAGTCCATTGGTCATTTTCGTCTGGGTATCATCCTGAGTCTAATGGACAGACTGAATGAAAGAACCAGGATGTTGAACAGTTTTTGCGTTGTTTTGTGGCGGACAATCAAGAGGTGTGGTCTGAGTTTCTGCCTCTCGCAGAATTTGCTCTTAACAATCATACATCCTCCTCTGCTGGGTGTTCTCCTTTTTTTGTTGCACTGGGAGACATCCGTCTTTTGGTTCGTTCTCCAAATTGGGGTCGGCGGTGCCGGAGGAGGAGAATTTTTCCGGTGATTTGGAGAGAGTTTGGACTAATGTACGTTGTAACCTGCAAGAGGCTAACAAGAAGTCCAAGAAGTATTTTGACAGGAAACGTAAAGAGGTTTTGTTTACTGTGGGTGATATGGTTTGGTTGTCCTCGAAGAACCTGCGGTTGAGGATTCCCTCTAAAAAACTGGGTCCTAAGTTTGTGGGTCCATTTAAAGTGCTTCAGGTTGTTAACCCATCTGCTGTCAGGTTGGATGTCCCTACTTCCTGGAAGATTAATTCTGTGTTTCATGCTTCCTTGTTGAAAAAGGCTGACGTATCTGATAGGGACACCACTGTCACAGTTCCTCCTGTGGTGGAAGACGGTAAATATGAAACTTATCGTATTTTGAATTCAAGATGGCATAGAGGGATATTACAATATCTTGTCTCCTGGAAGGGTTTCAGTCCCAAAGACAACTCCTGGGTAAGGACGGATGATGTCTCTGCTCCTAGGCTTGTTAAAGCTTTCCACAGGAGGTTTCCGGATAGGCCTGGGCCCGGAGGATCCGGAGGATCCTCATAGAAGAGGGGGTACTGTGAGAACCCTCCTGTTAGTTTTTGCTATCTTGTGTTTTGCGGTCACGTGACCAGCTGCCTATATATTCCAGCTCCGCCCTTCTGGCTTTGCTGGACTTCAGTGTTTTTTGCCTGTCTCTCTAGCCAGGTGCTTCGGTGCCTATCTCTGTCTAGTTTGCTTGGTCCTCTGGGACCTCTAGTACTTTTTGTCAGTTTGTCTTTTTGCTCTGCAACAACTTCTGTTAGGAGGTGTCACATTTTTGTCCCAGTCCTTAGTTCTTTTAGGGACCCCTCCCTTTATTCTATAGGTCTCCGTTCAGACTAGTCAAGGACGAAGGCGGGTCTGTTCACAAGGAACAGGCTGCCTGCTACATCATAGGGATCCAGCTTAGTCTTACTGTAGGGGCAGCTTTTCCCATTGTTTCCTTAGTTTATGTTGCAGATCATAACAGTTTTAGCAGATCTGGACACAACTTTAGGTGATCCCTGGATACTGTTGCAGTCGTCCTTCCTCCGTCTCTACTAATTATGCAGGTCTTCTTATTATCAAATCTTGAATTCAACACAGTGTAGGGTTCCCTCTTCCACTGGTCATCAAGTTTGTGGTTTCTTCTTTTCCTTTTTAGTACTACTTCACCTGGTGTGAAGGGTTCTGCTTGGGCATCTCTGTTGTATTGAGCTTCCTGCTTGTCCCTCACCCGAGTGAGACTGTCTTCAACACAGGCTTGTACTCTTCTGTACTGCTCCTGTCTGGCCGTGTCCCAGTCCTCAGTGGTCACATCCGCTAATGGTTCTACAACACCAAGCTCCAGGTCCATGGGCAGCTTTCCTGGCCTTGCTCGCATGAGATATGCCGGAGTACAGTTGGTGGAACTTACTGGTATGTGATTGTACAGATCTACTAGGTCAGGTAGTAGGGCTGGCCACTGATTTCTCTCCTCAAGTGGTATGGTCTTTAGCAGGTCGATGATGATGTTATTCATCTTCTCACAGAGACCATTGGTTTGTGGGTGGTACGGTGTAGTTCTTTTCTTCTTACACCCGTATAGATGGCAGAACTCCTTGAACAACTCAGCCTCGAAGGCCGGGCCTTGGTCCGTCAGCATCTGCTCAGGATAACCATGGGATCTACAGAAATACACTTGGAATGTCTTTGCTGCTGTCTCTGCCATCTGGTCTTTGACGCGGGCGACCACCAGAAAACGTGAGTAGTGATCCACCATGGTCAGAGCATAAGAGTACCCTGACCTGCTGGGGGACAGCTTGACATGGTCCAGGGCCACGATCTCCTGGGGTCGCGTCATCTTGATGGGTTGCAGGGGTGCCTTCTGGCTGCTGTAGTCTTTTCTTCTGAGGCCACAGGGTCCACAGTCCCGGCACCACCGCTCAATGGAGCTGCACATTCCTACCCAGTAGAATCGACACTTCAGCAGGGTCTCTAGCTTTTTCCAGCCAAAGTGCCCCGCCTGATCGTGGTAGGCCTCCAACACCATTTGGATATCTGTCTTGGGGACCACTATCTGCCATACCATCTCATGGGTTTTTGGATTGACGTACCTCCGGCACAGCTTCTCACGGTAGATAAACAGGCGGCTTCTCTCGTTCCACAGCTGCTTTGCTTGCAGAGACGCTTCTTTTTCCAGGGAGGAACCTTCTTGGGTTATCAGCTCCTTAATGCGGCTGACAACCGGGTCACTGTCCTGAGTCTCTTTCCAGCTGTGGTGAGGCAGGGGGTTTAACGTCTTTCCATGCTGCCTCCTGGAGGCTCGTTGCTCGTGGATCATCCCATTCCGGTGAAAGGCAGGTAGCTCAATCTCTTCTAGGTCATCCACTTCTTCTTCTGTGTCTGACTGGTGAGGCATCCTAGACAGGCCATCGGCGTTGGCGTTCTTGCGGCCCGCCTGGTATTTAATTGTGAATTGATAATTTGACAGCCGAGCCATCCATCGTTGTTCCAGTGCTCCTAGCTTAGCTATTTCGAGATGGGTCAAGGGGTTGTTATCAGTGAAGGCAGTGAACTTACTGGAGGCTAGGTAGTGCTTGAACCTTTCAGTGATGGCCCAGACCAAGGCCAGGAACTCCAACTTAAAGCTGCTATAGTTCTCTGGGTTCCTCTTGGTTGGGCGGAGCGTCCTGCTTGCGTATGCGATCACTTTCTCTTGGCCATTCTGCTTCTGACTTAAGACAGCTCCCAGTCCTTCATTGCTGGCATCAGTATACAGCAGGAATGGTTGGCTGTAGTCAGGGTAGGTTAGGATCTCATCGCCTGTCAGGATCTCCTTCATCTCCTGAAACGACTCGGCTTGCTCCTTACCCCAGTGGAATGGGGGATTTCTGCCTTTGGGGGACTGCCCTACCAGGAGGTCTTGCAGAGGAGCTGCTTTCTTGGTGTAGTCTTTTACAAACCTCCGGTAGTATCCTACTAGTCCCAAGAACTGACGCACCTCTTTGAGGTTCTTCGGCTCCGGCCACTTCTGGATGGCCGTGACCTTCTCCGTGTCTGGTGCTACCCCGTCTGGACTGACAATGTGCCCCAGGTACTGTACCTTTCTCTAAAGCAGGTGGCACTTTGAGGGCTTCAACTTCATCCCGTACCAGGACAGTGACTCAAAGACCTCCGCCTGGTGCTTCAGGTGGTCCTCGTACGTTTTGGAGTACACTATCACGTCATCCAGGTATAGTAACACAGTCTCGAAGTTGCGGTGTCCCAGGCAGCACTCCATCAATCTCTGGAACGTTCCAGGGGCATTGCAGAGTCCAAACGGCATACTGTTGAACTCGCAGAGTCCCATCGGGGTAGTGAAGGCCGTCTTCTCCCGATCCTCCTCAGCCACAGCTACTTGCCAGTACCCACTAGTGAGGTCAAGGGTGGAAAAGTAATTTGCAGACTTTAAGGCAGCTAGGGACTCCTCTAAGCGTGGTAAAGGGTATGCATGTTTATGTGTAATGCGATTTACTTGTCGGTAATCTACACACATTCTCATGCTCCCGTCCTTTTTCCTAACTAGCACTAGGGGAGCTGCCCAGGGACTACAACTATCCCTTACTACCCCCGTCTTTCTCATGTCGTGCAACATTTCCTTAGCCTTCTGGTAGTGTGCTGGTGGTATAGGCCTGTAACGTTCTTTGATGGGTGGATGGTCACCTGTGGGGATATGGTGTTGAACCCCCTTATTCCTCCCGAAGTCAAGTGGATGTTTACTGAACACCTGCGCGTATTCTTGAACCACCCGGTGTACACCCTGTTTCTAATGGGCAGGAGCTGTTGACACCAATCCTCCACCTGGATTGCAGGGTCATTATCCTCCACTTTGTCTGGTGAGGCCAATGACTCCGCCTTGTGAATGCAGTTGTTATTTACAGCATGTAATTTGGCAACAGTGGCATAATGTGGCAATCTGACCTCATCTTCCCCACAGTTGAGAAGACGGAGCCAAGTGCTCGGAGCCAAGGGGTTCTACTACGACCTGGTAGCTCTGTCCTCTAAGACCTATAGCAGCTCTACACCAGATAAGCATTTCACTCATTGGGGGGATCACAATGTGTATGGGGTCTGTCACCCGCACATTACCGATTTCACCATCTGTTAACCTTACTTGCTGTTGGTACATCAGGACTCGGATCTCCTTCTGCAGCACCCTCCTCTGTCCTGGTCTGGCAGTGTCAGCTATCTGTTGGAGCAAGAACACAACTTCTCGCAAACAGTTACCAACAATGTTAGTGCCTAGCACCATATACGGATTGGTATCATCAGGATTAGTCTCTACTACAATTAGTCCCTGGTCCTTCAGCTCCACTCTCCCCACCTTTACTGTCACATTCTTAACCCCGATTAGGTTAAGGGGGAGTCCATTCAAGGCATAAACAGAAAGATTTGGAGCTGGTGGGCTTAGGTCGTCCATGGACCAGAACCTCTTCTAGAGGACGTTATGCATTATGGTTACCTGAGATCCTGTGTCCAGCAGAGCGTGCGTCGGGATGCCATCCAGCACAATGGACAGGAAAGGTCTTCCTCCGACGAACCTGTTGTACCAGTCTGAGGGGCCTGGCTGAGTTACTCCTGGGTGTCGGCCCACGGCCCCAGGATTTTCTAGTTTAAAGCACAATTCTGGGCGGTGTGTCCGGTCTTGCGGCAGCGGTAGCAGGTAGGGTCCTTCTGTGGACGGCGCTGGTCACTGATCCTCGTAGAGGGTGGTGTTGTCCTCCTCCTCCTTTGCATCCAGGGGACATCCTCAGGGCTATCGGCTAACAGGATTTTCCCTCCTTCCTCGGGCTCCGTCCGCAGCTGCAGAGCACTCAGCACAGTGGTCAGGGTTTTGCTCAACTGGCGCACTTCAGAGCGCAGACTGTCCAGCTCTCTAGGGGACGTTGCTGGAACCTTGGCTTCAGCAGCCACTGGGGAAAAGGTGGGTGTAGCAGGCACTGGGGTAGCCTCACCCTGGTAACATTGGATGGCATTTGTTTCCAGGGGCTGCAGTCCTTTTATAGCCATGTCCTTAAGATTGTCAAAGATAGCATCTGGATGATCTAAGGACCACCAACGCACAGTCCTGCTCTCCTCTGGAGACCTCAGTCCCCGGACAAACTGTTCCTTCAGCATTTTGTTTAAATTTTCGATGCTGGTCGGACTAACCTGTTTAAGAGACCGCAGGGCCCTTTGTAAACGCCAGGCATAGTCCCGAACATTGTCCTCCGGCTGTTGGGAACAGTTGTAGAACCTCATCTGGAGGTCCGCCTCAGTATGATCCTCAAAAACAGTCTGTAGCTTTTTAAAGATTGCGGACACTGATTCCTGGTCTGCGGCTGACCATGTTTCCACTTCTCGCTCCGCAGCACCAGTCAGTTGTCCTAATACAACAGCGGCCCTCTGCTTGCCTGTCATAGAGTACATGTCCAAGATACCGCATATCTTCCGTATGAATCCAGACAGGGTATCTGGTTTGCCGTTGTACTGGGGGAGCCACTTTGCTCTAGGAATGTACGGTAAAGTTATGGGGATGACAGGAGTTACGGGCGCTGCTGGTGAAGCGGCTGCTTCAGCCTGCTCAGCGTCGGGCGCGGGTTGAACATCAGGGCTGTTAACCGGTATTCCGGCGTCGTGCTGTTCCTCGGACATTCTGGCGCCCTCCTAGCGAACCGTGGCCTACCTTCTTTTCTTTTCTTCCGGTAGGCCGCAGCTCCGCAGGTGACGGTCGTCTTCAGGACCTTGCGTTGCTTGCGTCCTACGTCAGAGCGTTCAGCGACACTCCTTCCAGGACCTGGCGCTTCCTGGTTTGACATCGAGGTGTGAGACGTGTCCGGGGCTTCGCGCGCTTTTGCAGGTACGCCCCTCAGTTTCCCGGGGTTACGCCCTTCTTCTCGCTCGGCGGCCCAACAATAGCGGCAATCTTCACCACTGTTTAAAGTACACAGTTTTTAATTAAAGGCGCACAGTACCCGGTGGCAACGGGCATAACACTCCGTCGTTGCAGCGGGCACGCGATCCTGTTCGTGACGCCAAGAAAGGATAACTCGCCCAGGGGGATGGGGACGACTCGGTACCCGGGCCTTTGCCTGGCCTTAGGGATGCCGCGGTGGTCGGCTCCCGGGCCCGTACGCTGGGGTCAGCTTTTCAAAGGGGATTATTTGTTAACTCTATGAAAGTTTGTGACGCCACCTGTGGTTTCTGGTGAGAATCACCAGCGCTGGGGCAGTCCACTGAGGCCGGTGATAAGTCAGCTCGATGGTATAGCTCCCCACAGGTGGAGCTAGGCCTCAGGGCAGCGTACGGAGAGGGGGATGCAGGACAGGCGAGACCCAGCCAGGTCAGAGCAAGAACGGGGACGGACACGGTAGTCACTTCAGTACCTTTTACTGGTGGTAGTTCAGGCACATCCCGGAGCACTGTAGGGTGAAGGGTGCATATCAGGATCCTCCCCAATAAGCGGGTGTAGGGCTTCCTGTTTCTTGCCTCTGCGTAGTAAGTTTCTGACCTGCCTGAAGCTAGGCCTAACTCTATCTCTGTCCTGCACCGGCTGACTTTGTGGTAGGGCCTTCTCTTGGGGTGCACGCTCCCGGCTTACGGAGCCTATGTGTCTCCTGGCTCTGTTACGTATCAGCTCTCTGGTGAACCTGGGACCTATAGTTCTCCAGGGATTCCGGTTATGCCTTACTAGGTCGTAGAGATCCCGGTAAGCTCGGACCCGGTGTCCGGTATATGTTTCGGGGTGAGCTGGGTAAGCTCCTCTGCCCCCACTGCTACTCACTTTCCACTCGCCTTCGGCCACGCTCGGGCCCTCACTAGGCTACTCACACTAACGGCAGCTTGCCGCTCTTACAGGCGTCGGCACACCTTGGGTTCACTTACTTGAGCTCCTGAGTCTAGTCTGGGCTTCAGGACCACTGGAGGCCTAGCTTGTCTACACAGCAACCCACGTGCTTCTCTGCACACACAGCTTTTCACTCTCTGTGCACTCCAGACTAACTGAGCTCGACTCTGTATTCAGGTCTGTACTTGCTGAACTCTCCAGAGGAACTGCTGAATCACTCTGCTGCCTAGCTCCACCTTCCCTATTTATATCCCTAATGCGCTCCCTCTGCTGGTCTGAGGTGGAAGGTGGAGATGTGTGAATGTTTATGGGGGCCTCTTGTGGAGGATTCCATCAATGCACTCTTCTAGGATCTGTGGTACCAAGTGCAGCTTGGCGCCACATTGCCAGATTGTATGCTGTGAATGATGATGCCATACACACAGTGGAATCCTTGACCCCACCAGATACAGTGGAGGACAATGACTCCGAAGCTCAACTGGAGGATTGGTGTCAACAGCTCTATGTTGGAACTGACGCCACTCCTGTCCATCAAAAACACGGTGTTTACAGAGTGGTTCAGGAATATGAACAAGTGTTTAGTAAGCACCCACTTGATTTTGGAAGGGTTAAAGGGGTACAACACCACATACCCACCGGTAACCATCCACCCATTAAGGAGCGTTACAGACCCGTACCACCAGCACATTACCAAAAAGCCAAGGAAATGTTACACGACATGAAAAAGGCAGGGGTATTAAGGGATAGCTGTAGCCCCTGGGCAGCTCCCCTGGTCCTGGTCAGAAAGAAGGACCCTAGCATGAGGATGTGTGTAGATTATAGACAAATTAATCGAATAACACATAAAGATGTATACCCTTTGCCCTGTATAGAGGAATCCCTGGCTGCATTAAAATCTGCCAATTACTTCTCTACATTGGATCTCACTAGCAGGTACTGGCAAGTCTCTGTTGTTGAGGAAGACCGGGAGAAGACAGCCTTCACCACCCCGATGGGATTATGCGAGTTCAACAGTATGCCGTTTGGGCTCTGCAACGCCCCCGGGACGTTCCAGAGGTTGATGGAGTGTTGCTTGGGACACCGAAACTTTGAGACAGTGCTGCTGTACCTGGATGACGTTATCGTGTACTCAAGGATGTATGAGGACCATCTGAAGCACCTGGCGGAGGTATTTGAAGCATTGTCCCAGTATGGGATGAAACTAAAACCTTCTAAGTGCGACCTGCTGAAGCAGAAGGTTCAGTACCTGGGACACGTGGTCAGCTCAGAGGGAGTAGCACCAGACCCGGAGAAGGTCACTAATATCCAGAAGTGGCCTGAACCGAGAAGCATCAAAGAAGTACGGCAATTCCTGGGACTGGTCGGGTACTACAGGAGGTTCATAAAGGACTATACCAAAAAGGTAGCACCTCTAAAAGATCTCCTGGTAGGACAGTCCAAAAGAGGAAAAAGTCCCCCATTCCAGTGGGGCAAAGAACAGGCTGAATCCTTTGCAGAAATGAAGGAAGTCCTAACTGGTGAAGAAATCCTGGCTTACCCTGACTACAGCCAGCCTTTCCTGCTGTACACTGACGCCAGCAACGAGGAACTGGGAGCTGTGTTGTCCCAGAAGCAAAACGAAAGAGAGAAGATAATTGCCTATGCCAGTAGGAAGCTTTGCCCTACTGAGAGGAACCCGGAAAATTACAGCTCCTTCAAGCTGGAGTTCCTGGCCTTGGTCTGGGCTATCACTGAAAAGTTCAAGCATTACCTAGCCTTAACGAAATTCGCAGCCTTTACTGACAACAATCCCTGAAACAAAGTGTCATCAGTGACACTCATTTCAGGGACTGGGCTAGCCCCTGCTGCGTCCATGCATGCAATCACAGTGCGCTCTGTTGACGGCTCATATCAGTAGTAACAAGCCGGCAACAGAGCAGTGTCACAATACCCGACGTGCAGAAACCAGTGACAACGCGCTCTGTTGCGAGCTTGTTACTGCAGTACTGAGCCGACAACAGTGCGCTCGCTGTGATTGTGCACTTCGTGCAGGGACTAGCCAATAGCCCAACCCTTGGAACGAACATCACTTAGTTTCATAGAGGGGACGGGGTTTGCGGCAGTATGCATTGGGATTCGCAAATGAAACGTCATCAGAAAGGAAGTAGGGAAAAAATAGAATAGCAGTTAGATAGTGTAGTTAGGGAACTGTAGGGAATTTTTAATGCACGTATATAAAAAATGTACAAGGAGGGGTGCTGGTGGATCCATCCACTGGACCTGCTGCGGATAGAAGCAGCAACCAAACACTGCATTGGGGGAAGGCTATGAATAGTAGTATAATTTGCGCTGGTCCTAGTGAGGCTCGGGTGTTAGATACAAAATAAAAATACAATTAGAAGTTATATTAAAATAAGATACCATTTATTGGGTAAGTAAATAGAGGAAATAAGCACTCAAGGTTGAGAAGTTGAGGCTTGGATCCCCTCCTAGTGGGTGACGAAACTGGAGGTACTTGAGCTGATAACAAGGGTCAGTTTATGGAATGGAAGGGTCCCCTGTGGAACGGTATCTTATTTAAATATACCTTCTAATTTTATTTTTATTTTGTATCTAACACCTGAGCCCCACTTGGACCAGCGCAGATTAAACTACTATTCATATATAAAGAAATGGTTTAGATTGTATCATCAAATAGATAGGGATTTAGACTATTTACTTTGCCTTCAGACCACCCCTTTAATGAGATGGAAGGACAGTTTGTACAAAGAGGTTATCCTTTACACCAACTATAAGGCTGTGTGTCCACTATGTGTTTTTTAAGCGTTTCCGCAACGGCCATTCCGCTGCAGAAAAGCTTAAAAAACGCTTGGTAGAAGGTCTACCATGTTCCCCAATGATAATCCGCATGTGCTGTGCACATGCTGCGGAAATTTCCGCTGCGGATTATCATTGCGAAAAAATACGCAGCACTACCAATTATTTTGCGGAAGCGCTGCTTTTTCGCCGCCATTGACTTGCATTGGAATGCATGGAATTCGCATCACTGCATCTGTACATGCGGATTCCATGCGTTTCAATGTGCGGATGGTACCCGGGTCCGGAGAAGAGGAGACTCTCCTCCGGACCCTGGTACCATAGAACCTGTAAAAAAAAGAATAAAATAAAAAAAAAATATTATACTTACCTTCTGATGGCCCCCGCAGTCCTTGTCTCTGCTTGCCGGCACCTCGCGGTAGACTAAAGGACCTGCGCTGACGTCATTTAGTCATGTGACGGGTCACGCGACCGGCAGGTCCTTAAATCTACCGCGAGCTGCCGGCAAGCAGAGACAAGGACTCCGGGGAACATCAGAAGGTAAGTATAATATTTATTTTTTACCATTCTTTCGGCCACACTATATGAATCCATGCCATTTGCATGGATTTATATAGTGTGACCAAGTTGTCAAGCACTTTCCAAGTGATGCTGAAAGCGCTTGTCAACCCGCATGCGGAAATGCATGTGAAGAACGCTCCACATCCGCTTGTCCTTGGCAGGAAAAACGCATGTACGATCCGCATGTACAATCCGCATGATTTTTTTCTGCCACGGAGATGCAGAAACGCTCAGGAAAAATCTGAAAAATTTCTGCATCGTGGTCACATAGCCTAAGAAGCTAGACAAGCTGTTGGCAATTTAATAGATCTCAGCAAGATAGAACTACTAGGATTCCTTTCATACGTGACTTTGATCCCATTAATTTGAAAGTAGATAGTATACACTGTGTTCCAAATTATTATGCAAATAATATTTTCTCAGATTTTCCCAAATTACCTATATGAATTGCAGTCATTGTAATTTTCCAGTCAAATAACTATTAGAGTACAATTGAAAGGTTTTTGTACAAACTGCCTATGATAACAGTATATTTTTAAAAAAATAAAAACTCAAACTTTACTCAAAATGCATGTTCCAAATTATTATGCACAGCAGAGTTTTCAAACCTTTTCATTTTAATAAAGAACAAAAAAATGGTCATTTTTTAAATTATAAGCATTAGCAGGTTATTACAAACTGAAATCAAACAGTTTTCAACTCAAAACTTTATTCTAGGTGATGTAACATTTGCACATAGGACCCCTTGTTCGAAAGGAGCTTCTGAACTCTCTCGTCCATTGAATTTGTCAGGTTTTGGATGGTTTCTGCTTTAATTGTTTTGCATGAGGACAGAATACCCTCCCAGAGCTGTTGCTTAGATGTGAACTGCCTCCCGCCATCATAGACACTCCTTTTGATGATGCTCCAGAGGTTCTCAATGGGATTGAGGTCAGGGGAGCATGGGTGCCACACCATAAGTTTGTCCCCTTTTATGCCCATAGCAGCCAGAGATGCAGATGTGTTATGCACTTTAGCGATCCTGGGACTTGTAGTTCTCCAGGGAATCTGGTTGTGCCTTACTGGGTCATAGAGATCCCGGTAAGCTTCGGACCCGGTGTCCGGTAAATTCTTCGGGGTGAGCTAGTTAAGCTCCTCTGCCCCCTATGTACTAAATCTCCACTCGCCTTCGGCCTACTCGGGCCCTCACTAGGCTACTCACAATAACGGCAGCTTGCCGCGCTTCACCGATCTTATGGCGCCGGCACACCTAAAGCTCACTTCTCTGAGCTACACTGAGTCTTGGTCTGGATAAGCTCCACTGCAGGATAGCAATTGCAGGAGCTGGAACAGGCTTTTGTCCTCTGAGGTAACTCTTCTCAGACTGTACTGGACTCACTGCTAAACCAGAATAGACTGACTGCTGCCTGGCTCCACCTTCCATATTTATCTATCCCTATCGGGCTCCCTCTGGTGGTCTGAGGTGGAAGGTGGAGATGTGTGAATGAGTGTGGGGGCCTCTTGTGGAGGAATCCATCAATGCACTCTTCCAGGATCTGTGATACCAAGCGCAGCTGGGCGTCACATTCCCCCCTAGTTAAGCTCAGCACTCCCGGGCTGAAGTACATTTTTTAACAACAGGAAACATGAACAATGCAATAACAATAAGAACATGAACAATCTTCCCTTTATGGGAGGCACCAAGCTTAAACATTACATAACAATAACAAATACGAAGTGTCCTCAGAATTTAAGTCTCTTGTGGTGAGTTTCCCAGACAGGATGTCCATCTCACAGGGTAGAGTACTTGGTGGTTTTGAGGGACCTGTCCCAAACCCTCAACGTAAGCCCTGGGGTGGCTGCAGGGCATGAAGATCCCGAGTTAGACCTCCAATAAAGCCACTCCCGACAGGTTTTCCTTCTGAGGTCACCTAAAGGGGGCACTCCGGGGAGTGCAACTATATACAAAAGCAGTTTTTGGACTGCACACAGTCGTCAGCCACGAAGTTCTTTATGCAAATAATAAAGAAATTAGGAAGGCAAAACACAAATTAATAAACATTTGTATGAAAATATACAATAATTACAGTACATTTCAATTGAATACCCCAAGGGTAACTATCTACACTCTCAGAATTTTGACTATTTGCTGAGTGTACCTAACAGGAGGTTTACCTCTCGTGCTACGAATTGATCTGCGTAGTGCGGTGGTCTGTGGGGAATCAAAGTCTGCATTCTCAGTTACCCTACCAGTTCTACGTGTGATTAAGTTATAAAACTGCCTTAACCTCTCTCTTGGACTGGCAAGTTCACCATTGGCTGGGCCCTCTTGCTCTGCTCCTACCGGGGATCCTTCATCCGGGGATACTTCTTGAGCTGGCTCTTCTGCAGCACTTACAGGTTCAACTTGCTGTGGAGGGTTTTCTGGCTGTTCGTAGAATTGGAGTACTGGGATGATTATTGCTCCTCCTATTTGAGGCCAATCTGCTGGGAAGTCTCCTAGGTCAGTGTGTATCACCGCTTCTTTAGGTTCTTCCGGGATTGTGAGAGGCACTTCTTCCTGAGGTTTCAGTAAGTCTGGACACAACTTTAGGTGGTCCCTGGACACTGTTGTAGACGTTTTTCCTCCATCTCAACTGATTATGCAGGTCTTCTTGTTATCAAATCTTGACGGTAACACAGTGTAGGGTTCTTTTTCCCACTGGTCATCAAGTTTGTGGTTGCGTCTTTTCCTTTTTAATACTGTTTCACCAGGTGTGAAGGGTTCTGCAGGTGCGTTTTTGTTGTAGTGTGCCTCCTGCTTTTCTCTCACCCGAGTGAGACTGTCCTCGACACAGGCTTGTACTCTTCTGTACTGCTCCTGTCTGGTCGTGTCCCAGTCCTCAGTGGTCATATCAGCTTCAGGCTCAACAACACCAAGCTCCAGGTCCATGGGCAGCTTTCCTGGCCTTGCCCGCATGAGGTATGCCGGAGTGCAATTGGTGGAACTTACTGGTATATGATTGTACAGATCCACTAAGTCAGGTAGTAGGTCTGGCCACTGATTTCTCTCCTCAACTGGTATGGTCTTTAGCAGGTCGATGATGATGTTGTTCATCTTTTCGCAGAGACCGTTTGTTTGTGGGTGGTACGGTGTAGTTCTTATCTTCTTACAACCGTACAAGTGGCAGAACTCCTTGAACAACTCAGCCTCAAAGGCTGGGCCTTGGTCCATCAGCACCTGCTCAGGATAACCATGGGGCCTACAGAAATACGCTTGGAACGTCTTTGCTGCTGTTTCTGCCGTCAGGTCTTTGACGGGGGCGACCACCAGGAAACGTGAGTAGTGATCCACCATGGTCAGTGCATAAGAGTACCCTGACCTGCTGGGGGACAGCTTGACATGGTCCAGGGCCACGATCTCCAGGGGTCGAGTCGTCTTGATGGGTTGCAGGGGTGCCTTCTGGCTGCTGAAGTCTTTTCTTCTTAGGCCATAGGGTCCACAGTCCTGGCACCACCTCTCAATGGAGCTGCGCATTCCTACCCAGTAGAATCGACACTTCAGCAGGGTCTCTAGCTTTTTCCAGCCAAAGTGCCCCGCCTGATCGTGGTAAGCTTCTAATACCATCTGGATGACTGTCTTCGGGACCACTATCTGCCATACCATCTCATGGGTTTTTGGATTGACGTACCTCCGGCACAGCTTCTCACGGTAGATAAACAGCCGGCTTCTCTTGTTCCACAGCTGCTTTGCTTGCAGAGACACATCTTTCTCCAGGGAGGCACCTTCTTGGGTTATCAGCTCCTTGATGCGATTGACAACCGGGTCGCTGTCCTGGGTATCTTTCCAGCTGTGGTGAGGCAGGGGGTTTAACGTCTTTCCACGCTGCTTCCTGGAGGCTCGTTGCTCGTGGATCATCCCTCTCCCGTGAAAGGCAGGTAGCTCTATCTCTTCCAGGTCATCCACTTCTTCTTCTGTGTCTGACTGGTGAGGCATCCTAGACAAGGCATCGGCGTTGGCGTTCTTGCGGCCCGCCCGGTATTTAATTGTAAATTGGTAGTTTGATAGCCGAGCTATCCATCGTTGTTCCAGTGCCCCCAACTTAGTTGTTTCAAGATGGGTCAAGGGGTTGTTATCAGTGAAGGCAGTGAACTTACTGGAGGCTAGATAGTGCTTAAACCTTTCAGTGATGGCCCAGACCAAGGCCAGGAACTCCAACTTAAAGCTGCTATAGTTCTCTGGGTTTCTCTCAGTTGGGCGGAGCTTCCTGCTTGCGTATGCGATCACCTTCTCTTGGCCATTCTGCTTCTGACTTAGAACAGCGCCCAGCCCTTCGTTGCTGGCATCTGTATACAGCAGGAACGGTTGGCTGTAGTCAGGTTAGGCTAGGATCTCATCGCCTGTCAGGATCTCCTTCATCTCCTGAAATGACTCGGCTTGCTCCTTACCCCAGTGGAATGGGGGATTTCTGCCTTTGGGGGGACTGCCCTACCAGGAGGTCTTGCAGAGGAGCTGCTTTCTTGGTGTAGTCTTTTACAAACCTCTGGTAGTATCCTACTAGTCCCAGGAACTGACGCTTGAGGTTCTTCGGCTCCGGACACTTCTGGATGGTTGTGACTTTCTCCGGGTCTGGTGCTACCCCTTCTGGACTGACAATGTGCCCCAGGTACTGTACCTTTCTCTTGAGCAGGTGGCACTTTGAGGGCTTCAACTTCATCCCGTACCGGGACAGTGACTCAAATACCTCTGCCAGGTGTTTCAAGTGGTCCTCGTACGTTCTGGAGTACACTATCACGTCGTCCAGGTAAAGTAACACAGTCTCGAAGGTGTGGTGTCCCAGGCAGCACTCCATCAATCTCTGGAACGTTCCGGGGGCATTGCAGAGTCTACACGGCATACTGTTGAACTCGCAGAGTACCATTGGGGTGGTGAAGGCCGTTTTCTCCCGATCCTCCTCAACCACAGCTACTTGCCAGTACCCACTAGTGAGGTCAAGGGTGGAAAAGTAATTTGCAGACTTTAAGGCAGCTAGGAACTCCTCTAAGCGTGGAAAAGGGTATGCATCTTTATATGTAATGCGATTTACTTGACGGTAATCTACACACATTCTCATGCTCCCGTCCTTTTTCCTAACTAGCACTAGGGGAGCTGCCCAGGGACTACAAGTATCCCTTATTACTCCCGCCTTTCTCATGTCCTGCAACATTTCCTTAGCCTTCTGGTAGTGTGCTGGTGGTATAGGCCTGTAACGTTCTTTGATTGGGGGATGGTCGCCTGTGGGAATATGATGTTGAACCCTTTTAATCCTCCCAAAGTCAAGTGGATGTTTACTGAACACCTGCGAGTATTCTTGAACCACCCGGTGTACACCCTGTTTTTGATGGGCAGTAGTGGTGTCTGTCCCAACATGGAGCTGTTGACACCAATTCTCCACCTGGGTTGCAGGGTCATTATCCTCCACTTCATCTGGTGAGGTTAAGGACTCCACCTTGTGAATGCAGTTGTTATTGACAGCATGTAATTTGGCAACAGTGGCATAACGTGGCAGTCTGACCTCATCTTCCCCTAAGTTGAGAAGACGGACGGGCACCCTCCCATTGCGTACATCTACCACTCCCCTGGCAGTTAAGAGCATGGGTCTATGCTCGGAGCAAAGGGGTTCTACTACCGCCTGGTAGCTCTGTCCTCTACGACCTATAGCAGCTCTACACCAGATGAGCATTTCACTCATCGGAGGGACGACAATGGGTATGGGGTCTGTTACCGGCACGTTACCGATTTCACCGTCTGTTAACCTTTCTTGCTGTTGATACATCAGGACTCGGATCTCCCTTTGCAGTGCCCTCCTCTGTCTTGGTCTGGCGGTGTCGGCTATCTATTGGAGCAAGAACACAACTTCTCCCAAACAGTTACCAACAATGTTAGTGCCTAATACCATATACGAATTGGTGTCATCAGGATTAGTCTCTACTACAATTAGCCCCTGGTCCTTCAACTCCACTCTCCCCACCTTCACAGTCACATTCTTAACCCCGAGTAGGTTAAGGGGGAGTCCATTTGAGGCATATACAGAAAGATTTGGAGCTGGCGGACATAGGTCGTCCATGGACCAAAACCTCTTGTAGAGGACGTCAGGCATGATGGTTACCTGAGATCCTGTGTCCAGCAGAGCATGCGTCGGGATCCCATCCAACACAATGGACAGGAAAGGTCTTCCTCCGATGAACCTGTTGTACCAGTCTGATGGGCCTGGAGAGTTTACTCCTGGGTGTCGGCCCTCGGACCCAGGGATTTCTCATTTAAAGGACAATTCTGGGCGATGTGTCCGGTCTTGCGGCAGCGGTAGCAGGCAGGGTCCTTCTGTGGACGGCGCTGGTCACTGGTCCTCGGCGAGGGCGGTGTTGGCATCCTCCTCCTACGCATCCAGGGGACATCCTCAGGGCTATCGGCTAGCAGGATCTTCCCTCCTTCCTCGGGCTCCGTCCGCAGCTGCAGGGCACTCAGCACAGTGGTCAGGGTTTTGCTCAACTGACGCACTTCAGAGCGCAGACTGTCCAGCTCTCTGGGGGACGTTGCTGGAACCTTGGCTTCAGCAGCCACTGGGGAGAAGGTGGGTGTAGCAGGCACTGGGGTAGCCCCACCCTGGTAACGTTGGATGGCATTTGCTTCCAGGGGCTGCAGTCCTTTTATAGCCATGTCCTTAAGATTGTCAAAGGTGGCATCTGGATGATCCAGGGACCACCAATGCACAGTCCTGCTCTCCTCTGGAGACCTCAGTCCCCGGACCAACTGGTCCTTTAGCATTTTGTTCTCATTTTCAATGCTGGTTGGACTGACCTGTTTAAGAGCCCGCAGAGCCCCCTGTAGACGCCAGGCGTAGTCCCGAACATTGTCCTCCGGCTGTTGGAACAGCTATAGAACCTCATCCGGAGGTCCGCCTCAGTAAGATCCTCAAAGACAGTCTGTAGTTTTTGGAATATTGTGGACACTGACTCCTGGTCTGCGGCCGACCATGTTTCCACTTCCCGTTCTGCAGCACAGGTCAGTTGTCCTAATACGACAGCGGCTCTTTGTTTACCTGTCATGGAGTACATATCCAAGATACCACATATCTTCCGTTTGAATCCAGACACTTTGCTCCAGGAATGTACGGTAAAGTCATAGGAATGACAGATGTTACAGGCGCTGCTGGTGGAGCGGCGGCCTTGGCCTGCTCATCATCGGGCGCGGGTTGAACCTCAGGGACGTTGACCGGCATGTCGGCGTTCTGCTGTTCGTCGGACATCTTGGCGCCCCCCTAGTTAACCGTGGCCTACCTTCTAGTTTTTCTTCCGGTAGGCCGCAGCTCCGCAGGTGACGGTCGTCTTCAGGACCTTACGTCGCTTGCGTCCTACGTCAGCGCATTCAGCGACGCTCCTTACAGGACCTGGCGCTTGTTGGTTTGACGTCAAGGCGTGGGGCGTGTCTGAAGCTTCGCGCTCTTTTGGAGGTACGCCCCTAATTTTCCCGCGGTTACGCCCTTCTTCACGCTCGGCGGCCCAACAATGGCGGCAATCTTCACCACAACTTAACGTACACAGTTCAGAATAAAGGCGCACAGTACCCGGTGGCAACGGGCATAACACTTTGTCGTTGAAGCGGGCACGCGATCCTGTTCGTGACGCCAGTTGGAGATGACTAGCCCAGGGGGATGGGGATTACTTGGGGTTGTCGCGGTAGTCGGCTCCCGGGCCCGTACCCTGGGGTCACTCTTTAAAAGGGTTGATGGTTTGTTAAGTTTTATAAAAGTTTGTGACGCCACCTGTGGCTTCTGGTGAGGCTCACCAGCGCTGTGCAGTCCACTGAGGCCGATGATAAGGCAGCTGGATGGTATAGCTCCCCACAGGTGGAGCTAGGCCTCAGGGCAGCGTATGGAAAGGGGAATGCAGGACAGGCGAGACCCAGCCGGGTCAGAGCAAGAACAGGGACAGACACGATAGTCACTTCAGTACCTTTCACTGATGGAAATTCAGGCACGTCCCGGAGCACTGTAGGGTGAAGGGTGCATGTCAGGATCCTCCCCAATGAGCAGGTGTAGGGCCTCCTGTTTCTTGCTTCTGCGTAGTAAGTTTCTGACCTGCCTGGAGCTAGGCCTAACTTTGTCTCTGTCCTGCGCTGGCTGACCTTGTGGTAGGGCCTTCTCTTGGAATACACGCACCTCAGCTTGCGGGGCCTATGTGTCTCCCGGCTCTGTTACGTATCTGCACTTTAGCGATCCTGGGACTTGTAGTTCTCCAGGGATTCCGGTTGTGCCTTACTGGGTCGTAGAGATCACGGTAAGCTTCGGACCCGGTGTCCGGTAAATTCTTCGGGGTGAGCTAGTTAAGCTCCTCTGCCCCCTATGTACTAAATCTCCACTCGCCTTCGGCCTACTCGGGCCCTCACTAGGCTACTCACAATAACGGCAGCTTGCCGCGCTTCACCGATCTTATGGCGCCGGCACACCTAAAGCTCACTTCTCTGAGCTACACTGAGTCTTGGTCTGGATAAGCTCCACTGCAGGATAGCAATTGCAGGAGCTGGAACAGGCTTTTGTCCTCTGAGGTAACTCTTCTCAGACTGTACTGGACTCACTGCTAAACCAGAATAGACTGACTCCAGACTGACTGCTGCCTGGCTCCACCTTCCCTATTATCTATCCCTATCGGGCTCCCTCTGGTGGTCTGAGGTGGAAGGTGGAGATGTGTGAATGAGTGTGGGGGCCTCTTGTGGAGGAATCCATCAATGCACTCTTCCAGGATCTGTGATACCAAGCGCAGCTGGGTGTCACACCTGCTCATACCGCTCTGCCTGCTCATACCGCTCTGCCATGCTGCCCTGCCTGCTGACGCCGCTTGACACCGCTCTGCCCTGCTCCTTTTGCCTGTTCCTGTATCACGTCTTCTCAGACCAATCATTCAGTATAATGACGCTATGTTGTATCAGGATCTAGTGCGGTAGTAAGCTCTGAATTGTACAGGTGCAGAGCTGAGTTTGTCACTTGGTTCTGTGACGTCACTGCATAAGACTACAGGGAATCCTACTTTCTCATAGATCTTATAGTACAAAAGGTGTCTGCTGCAATTCTGCCTGAGGAATCCTTGACATTAGATACGGCGGTCAGTGAATCATTCGGCTGATCACAGCGGCGGCATGTGCAGCGTGTTCGCGACGGTGTTCCGCTGGAGGTGCTGCGCAAGAGGCTGGTACCACCAGCGGTTTCCATATTGAGACATCTATCATTTGGGTTTCCCAATATGGCGGTCGACGAACTTCCGCCGCTGGGAATTCTGGGATCCGGACACATCTGGATGGAACAGAATGTGAAGACATTACAAGGTAAGTATATATTAAGATACGAGAGATCGTCTGACACATTGTCCAAAATGTAAACTTAAAGACTCAGACTTACTACATGGGTTGTGAAGCTTCCCTAAAGTACAAGAATTCTGGAAAGACATAAAATGTATATTGGAGAATACGGGTGTCAAGAGTGTACCTCTATATCCATTACCATTTCTTTTCCACTATTGGAGGAGTGAGGAAGACGTACAACAAAAAGAGAAGGAAAATCTAACCCCAATGTTCCATACAATCTGTTTAATAGCCAAAAGAAGCTTGTAAAAACATTGGTTAACTGAATCTATTCCAAATTGTAAAGAGATAATAGGCTAAGGCTGTGTGCCCACGAAGCATTTTCCAAGCGTTTATGCTGTGGAATTTACGCTTGGGAAATGCTTGGTAATCCGCCCCCCATGGCCCCCAACGACAAGCTGCAATGTCAATGCCCGTGCTGCGGATTTTTCCGCAGCATTTATGCTGCGCTCAAAAATCCGCAGCATGTCCATTAATTTTGCGGACACGCAGCGTAATCGCCGCCATTGACTTACATTGGACCGCGTGACATCCGCATCACTACATGTGCTCAAGCGGGTATCACACAGTTCAATGTGCGGATGGTACCCAGGTCTGGAGGAGAGGAGACTCTCCTCCAGACCTGGGTACCATAGAAACTGTAAAAAAAGAATTTAAAATAAAAAATAAAGATTATACTTACCTTCCGATGTCCTCCCGGTGTTTTCTCTGCTGCGTCCGGTCTCTTGCACTGCTCGCGGTGTTGTGAAGGACCTGACATGACGTCATTGAGTCATGTCACCTTCACACCACCGCGAGCAGTGCAAGAGACCGAACGCAGCAGAGAAAACACCGGGAGGACATCAGAAGGTAAGTATAATCTTTATTTTTTATTTTTTACCATTCTTATTCTTTTTTTTTTAAACTAATTTGGTCATACTACTATAAATCCATGCCGGTTGCATGGATTTATATAGTGTGAACAAGTTGTCAACCACTTTTCTAAGTGATGCTAAAATCGCTTGGAAAAGCGCTTGATAACCCGCATGCAGAAATGCATGCAAAAACGCTTGACAAATGCTTCTACCTGGCGATAAAAACGCATGTAAAAGCCGCATGCGTTTTTCCTGCCAGGGAGAAGCGAAAAAAATATGCAGCATTTCTGCATCATGGGCACATAGCCTAAGTGAAGGCCATATTCCATTTGGAAAAGATGGAAGCAGAACATGATAAAGAAAGACGGGTAAAATAGCTTATGTTAAAATGGAAAAGCTTTTTACTCAAAGATTATACAAAGGAGGAACTTAATAAAATCATGAAGCCCTTTGACCAGACCAGTTGGGAAAAATTTCACTCAAAAACCCAAAAATGGGCAGGACAAAATTGTTGGCACCTTTCCAAAATTGTGGGTAAACAACTTTGTTTCAAGCATGTGATACTCGTTCAAACTCACCTGTGGCAAGTAACAGGTGTGGACAATATGAAAATCACATGTGAAGCCAGATAAAAAGGGGGAAAGTTGGCTCAATCATTGCATTGTTTGTGCGTGCCACACTAAGCATGGAGAACAGATAGAGGAGAAGAGAACTGTCTGAGGACTTGAGAGCCAAAATGTTTGAAAACTATAAACAATCTCAAATTTACAACTCCATCTCCAGAGATCTAGATGTTCCTTTATCCATCGTTCGCAACATAATCAAAAGTTTACAACCCATGTCTCTACCCATGTCTCTGTAGCTAATCTCCTTGGACGTGGGTGGCAGAGAAAAATTGATAAGGTTGAAACACAGGATAGTACAGATGGTGGATAAGTAGCCCCAATCAAGTTCCAAAGAAATTCAAGCTGTCCTGCAGGCTCAGGGTGCATCAGTGTCAGTGCAAACTATCTGTCGACATTTGAATGAAATGAAACGCTATGGCAGGAGACCCAGGAGGACCGCACTGCTGACACAGGTACATAAAAGAAGCTAGACCACAGTTTGCCAAAATGTACGTCAGTAAACCAAAATCCTTCTGGGAAAGCGACTTGTGGACATACAGTACACACCAAAAGTTTGGACACACCTTTTCATTTAAACATTTTTCTGTATTTTCATGACTATGAAAATTGTACATTCACACTGAAGGCATCAAAACTATGAATTAACACATGTGGAATTATATACTTAACAAAAAAGTGTGAAACAACTGAAAATATGTTTTATAATCTAGGTTCTTCAAAGTAGCCACCTTTTGCTTTGATGACTGCTTTGCATACTCTTGGCATTCTCTTGATGAGCTTCAAGAGGTAGTCACTGGAAATGGTTTTCACTTCACAGCTGTGCCCTGTCAGGTTTAATAAGTGGGATTTTTTGCCTTATAAATGGGGTTGGTACCATCAGTTGTGTTGTGCAGAAGTCTGGTGGATACACAGCTGATAGTCCTACTGAATAGACTGTTAGAATTTGTATTATGGCAAGAAAAAAGCAGCTAAGTAAAGAAAAACGAGTGCCCATCATTACTTTAAGAAATTAAGGTCAGTCAGTCCGAAAAATTTGGAAAACTTTGAAAGTGTCCCCGAGTGCAGTTGCAAAAACCATCAAGCGCTACAAAGAAACTGCCTCAAATGAGGACCGCCCCAGGAAAGGAAGACCAAGAGTCACCTCTGCTTCTGAGGAAAAGTTTATCCGAGTCACCAGCCTCAGAAATCGCAGGTTAACAGCAGCTCAGATTAGAGACCAGGTCAATGCCACACAGAGTTCTAGCAGCAGACACATACAGTATCTTCAACAACTGTTAAGAGGAGACTTTGTGCAGCAGGCCTTCATGGTAAAATAGCTGCTAGGAAACCACTGCTAAGGACAGGCAATAAGCAGAAGAGACTTGTTTAGGCTAAAGAACACAAGGAATGGACATTAGATCAGTGGAAATCTGTGCTTTGGTCTGATGAGTCCAAATTTGAGATCTTTGGTTTCAACCACCGTGTCTTTGTGCGACGCAGAAAAGGTGAACGGATGGACTCTACATGCCTGATTCCCACCGTGAAGCATGGAGGAGCATTGAAGGCATACTGAACCAGCATGGCTACCACAGCATCTTGCAGCGGCATGCTATTCCATCCGGTTTGCGTTTAGTTGGACCATCATTTATCTTTCAACAGGACAATGACCCCAAACACACCTCCAGGCTGTGTAAGGGCTATTTGACCAAGAAGGAGAGTGATGGGGTGCTACGCCAGATGACCTGGCCTCCACAGTCACCAGACCTGAACCCAATCAAGATGGTTTGGGGTGAGCTGGACCGCAGAGTGAAAGCAAAAGAGCCAACAAGTGCTAAGCATCTCTGGGAACTCCGTCAAGATTGTTGGAAGACCATTTCTGGTGACTACCTCTTGATGCTCATCAAGAGAATACCAAGAATGTGCAAAGCAGTCATCAAAGCAAAAGGTGGCTACTTTGAAGAACCTAGAATATAAGACATATTTTCAGTTGTTTCACACTTTTTTGTTAAGTATATAATTCCACATGTGTTAATTCATAGTTTTGATGCCTTCAGTGTGAATGTACAACTTTCATAGTCATGAAAATACAGAAAAATCTTTAAATGAGAACGTGTGTCCAAACTTTTGGTCTGTACTGTATGACACCAAGATAGAGCATTTTGGTGAAGCACATCATTCTACTGTTTACTGAAACCGGAATGAAAAAGAACACAGTACCTACAGTCAAATATGGTGGAGGTTCAAAGATGTTTTGGGGTTGTTTTGCTGCCTCTGGCACTGGATGCCTTGACTGTGTGCAAGGCATCATGAAATCTGAAGATTACCAAAGGATTTTGTGTCAAAATGTAGTGACCAGTGTCAGAAAGCTGGGTTTGTGTCCTAGGTCATGGGTGTTCCAGTAGGACAATGACTCCAAAATATACTTCAAGAAACACCTAGAAATGGATGGAAACAGAGCTCCGGAGAGTTTTGAAATGGCCAGCAATGAGTCCGGATCTAAATCCCATTGAACACCTGTGGAGAAATCTTAAAATTGCTGCTGGGAGAACGCAGCCTTTAAATATGAGAGACCTGGAGCTTTTTGCGAAAGGAGAGTGGTCCAAAATTCCAAATGAGAAGTGTAAGAAGCTTGTTGATGGTTATAGGATGCAATTGATTGCAGTTATTTATTCCAAAGGGTGTGCAACCAAATATTAAGTTGAGGGTGCCAAGAATTTTGTCTGGCCAATTTTTGTTTTTTGTGTGAAATGATGTCCAATTTGCTTTTTTTCTCAGTTTTTTTGTATTGTTCAAATACATAAAAAGGAAATAAACATGCATATAACAAATCATGTGTTATTGTAATAATTTTCTTGGAGAAATACTTCATTTTCTGGAACAATTTCAAGGGTGCCAACACATTTGGTCATGACTGTATATGTGAATTGAACAATGTTATACAACTGGTCAAGTGTCTGTGTGGACTCCTATATTTTGGAGAGACTATCCAGCATGTAGGAGCCTACACAAGGCCGGATTGGAACTGAACCTCAGTTCTGGCATTTGAGAGCACACATGCCCACCCGGTGCATGGTGAATGTGAAATATTTTCGTACACTTGTGGGTTATGGCTGATTTGAGTATATGTCACATTTTTTAAATACAAATTGCTGCAAAATGCACTTTATCATGACAGACTAAACTGAATTGACATAATGTAGAATATAAATTTCCCTCCAGAAAAATGTTAATTTTTTTCAATTGGAGGGACGCACATATTTGTAACATAGAGCTCCATAATCCCCAAAACGTTATGTTTTATAGTACCAAAAAAGTGAATGAGATGTCTGAAATCTCATGGAAAAACAGCTTATTTTCTTCTTGCAGATTTGAAGCAGTTTCATGTCTGCAGCGTCTATTCTTTCAGCATTTTTGAGGCGTTTTTCACCCATTCTAAAGAATGTGAAAAAATCTCATAAAAATGCAGCAATATCAAGGCGATTGTCCTGCCAAGAGACATGTTTTTGGTGCAGAACTGTCTGCAGCAAGTACTTATTGTGTGCACATACCCGCACCATTTCATTACCAGTAACCATTGCAGACTATGGGCTGTTATCTTTACTAGATACTGACTTCAGCAATTATCTTGACCAGGAGAAAGGTGCATTTACACTGCCACACAGCAGCCGTTATAACAGCTTTCCACCTCTTTGTCATGTAACTGTAAGTATGGGATTTCCACAGATACAGTTACATGCTGAATAGATTCTCATCAACTTCTCTCAATGTTCTTCTGGGTAAAGCAGATGAAAATCTCATCAGAACATGACCACAATTTGCTGAAAATCACATTCCTGCTGTGTCGTGACAACTGCTCCAACCGACAAGCAGAGCTGAATCCTAACACTGTGTATACTGCACACTGTCAGCTATTCCCTAAGCAGTACTGCTTGCTGAAAGTTTCATTTGGGGTGAAAACCCACTTTAATGGCTGTGGTCAGCCAGGGTAAGTGCACCTTAAAGAGAAGCTGTCAGCAAGTAAAGTCATGGCAGTGATGGCGTTGTAATACGGATTACATTTATTTCTTTGGTGAAGAAATCCGCTTTGCTGTTTCTCTTTAATCATCATGTGAAGTTCTTTGCTAATGAGACTTCGGTGCACCGGGGCCGGACTGTATAACTGATCCGTTTTCCATAGACTTCATTTTAAAAAAAAAACGGATCCAGTTGAAACCAGTTTTTTTAGCCGGATAAAACAGTTGCATATGCACAGCTTTTTAGTTAACGGATTGCTGCTGGATCTGTTCTAACTGATGATTACTGGATATGTGAACACAGCCTTACTTTAGGGAGTCTTGCTTTTTCTGTCCTTCAGCCATCGTATGGTCTTATCTCCTCACTGTTTGGACTCGCTGAGCTCATTCTAGAGGTCATTAGAATCTTTTAAAAAGAAAATGGTTACAAATACAATACGTCTGAGAATAGATGTGCCAGAGATTCTTCCCATTCTTTTTTGCTTATATTTTGTTATATAGAGTTCCTCAGTATATTTATGTCATCCCCTATTACCTTTTCATCTCTCCTTACAAGTATGTCTTGTATCTTAGCTAAAACATGGTAGTAAGTAGCACATTAGACACTTTTATAATGGATACTGTATAATCACTGCATATTTAAGGGTTATGTGCTCCTGAGGATTAATTAGTGCTGCCTTCCTTAGGCGAAACCTGGTTGTGACCTCGTATAATATGGGGCTAGCCGGTATCACCAGTTTGGGTCACAGACCCTTTTTCAGTTAGCTTTGATGTTTTACTTATTGTTTATTATGTTTATACTCCAAATCCCTCCTAATCTTGGAGATCAGACCTATGAAAGATATATGAATGATCATAACCCTTCTATGAAGGTAATTATCATCTCCTTAATATTTGCTTCCCTGTGCCGCACACTGCCACATGAGACACTTAATAGTCTGTTTGGGCAGTGTGTAAGTGTCAGACATCTAAGCATTAAAGGTAGGGGTTAAAACACTGAACTCAATGATGTATCACATGTCCGGCTATGTGCTGTTGTTTACTTAGACTGAAGTATTAATCACCTGGTAATTAACATTGCTGTGACTAGCTGATCTTGTGAGACCTGGTCCGACTCCACCCCCTTCTGTGATAAGCAGCTCACTGTCTATAGCTATGTACACTGAGACCCTTGTGTAGGCGGGGTTAGCTGTGGTGTGGGCGGGGGCAGCTTTCTCAGCTCTGCTGCATTGCTAAATCTAGAAACTCTGTGTCAGAACAGCTGCATCCAGTAAACTAAGTGATGCATCGTTGGATTCAGGGTCTCTTTTCCTACATTATGCTGCTCTCAGATGAAATAGCAAAAAACTGCTGACGGATTCCCTTTAAGTAAAAATTATTTTAACTCCGTAGCTGTCCTGAATCTAAAAATAATGGATAAAGGAAATAAATGAGAGAGAGTGATCCAGCTCACCCACATTGAACTAGCCAGCGAATCCTCAGCTCGGATGAAAAAACACTCCTGCTTGGAGGTAGCAATAGGAAACAATAGGGATATCCAGACGTTTTTTGGATATAAAATTTCAAAACAGTTTTATTAGTAGAGTTCAATAAAAAACAGAACATTCCCAGTACTATAGAAAAAATGTGAGACCTTTTCCAAAATGTTCAGTTTTTATTCAATTCTACTAATAAAAATGTTTTACATTTTTTTATCCCAAAAACAGCTGGATATCCATACCTTTTCCAATGGATCAAGGCACCTTCCAAACTGCATATGTTGATTATTAACCTCTGATATTAGAATATTACAAAAGGATCTGGAAAAGATTCCTGCAAGGGCAAACACATGGCAGGTGAAGTTTAATGTTAATAAGTGTAGAGTAATGCTCCATATAGATTAAATGTAAATATATTAGATTACATTAGGTTATATTAGATTACAAAACAGGAGAAGTACTTGGGTATTTTGGTTACAAGTAAGCTGAACAGCAATACTCAATGTCAAGCAGCAGCGGCAAAAGCAAACAAGATTTTAGGGTATATAAAAAGAGAGAGAAAATTATAAGATCCAAATGTATAAGACCACATCTTGGATATGAGATCCAATTTGGGCTCCACATTTTAAAAAAGATATTTGGAATTTAGAGTCAGTCAAAGGCAGAAACTAGATTATTACACAGGGACGTTGCTAGCGTCAGAAAAGATAAGGGGCCCAAACCCCAAGGCATAAGCTTTGCAGCCAACCACCCACAAACAGAAATGTAACACCACTACTGTGTCACTATATAACATGGTTATAGCGCTCTGAGTAGAGATAATGTAAATGAAACCTACAGTTCCATGTCACACCACAATTAACACAGTGATTATATGTGGCAACAAAACCAAACCAACGTGAAAAGATACATGCAACATGTTGGAAAAAAAAGTGCCTTACATTGAAACTCCTTTCCACATATTTGTATATCGTGTTGGTAAAAACCATGAATGTAAGAGATGTAGAATCATAGTGAGACCACGTTCCCACCTGCATATGTACATTCAGAAACAAACAGAATGTCTTAAATGAATTAGTTGCATAATTAATACAAATGGAAATTGTGGCGGACCATTGATTATGATGGGATTCATCTCGGTTTCATTACGTGTCAGTTTTAGGATGGAAAATAAAGCTTCTGTATGATGCTCTTTTACTTCCATTCTAAATATGGAAATATAGGGGAACCCAGTCACGCCCTATAATAAATGGGGTCCTTCTGCTTCCATTTGTTTTAGACATTCATTTTGTTTTTTTACTTCTATTAAAAGAACAGACAAACAAAATGTCAGAATGCGGGTGTGAAGTAGCCTAAGGCCTGGGCAAAAATTGAAAGTGGGGTACCCAAATGCTAATATATTGCATCATATCCTTCCTATAGTATAATGCACTCACCACTGTCCTCAATAGAGTATAATGCATCCCATGGTCCTCCATATTGTATAATGCACCCCCATAGTATAATACACCCCATAGTCCTTTATATAGTATAATGTATTCCCCATTGTCCTCCATACAGTATAATGCAGGTCCCATATAGTAAAATAGTCCTTGATAGAGGATAATGCAGCCCTCGTGTAATATAATGAACCTCATGATCCTCTATAGAGTATAATGCAGCCCCCCTCAAAGTATAACGGAGCCCCCACAGTCCTGCAGTGTTATGGCCACCATGTACTTACTGGTATATACAAAAATAAATAAATGCAATACTTACCTTTCCTCATTCTCCCGCTGCTCCGGTATCTGCAGCTCCACTGCTGGTACATCACGCCCGCTGCATCAGAGGTAGAGGGGGAATGATAGGCGTGGAAGCAATGACGCTCCTTCCTCTATCATTGCTTTCTACTGTATGATGCGGATACAGTTGAATGCGCGATGCGGGGGGGGGGGTGCTGGCGCCGGGCCCCCCTGACTCACGGACTCTATAGCGGCCACGTGGTGTGTCGGTATTAGCTGCACGCCACTGGCTGGGGGCCCCTGGGAGAGTGGGGACCCTAGGCAGATGCCCAGTCTGCCTACCCCTAATCCCTGCCCTGGTTCAGACGCCCGTATTCCACAGTCCACTTATGGACCACAGAGCCCAGAATGATCGTTAGTCTCCTGACCTGGACTCAACAGCTTTATAGGCATACAGTATATGAGACTGCTGAGTTGGGGTCCAGGAGATTTCAGGGTGGTCCAGGCATTGTGGCTCATACATGGACTGTGGAATACAGCCATCTGATCCTGGCCCAGGGCACGACATTTTCATTGTTTGAACCTTTTAGGATTCAGATATTATTTTTGTAAACAGAAAAAATTGACCAGCACTTCCAAAACAAGAAATAGGTGTGTATAGGTGCTTATCAGGAGCAGCTACCTCCATATACAACTAACAAACGAAGTAGCACACTGCAACGCTAACATGAAATATATGAAATTTGAATAGCTTTACTGCTCTAGAAAATAGAAATAACTGAGAAACCTATCAGAAGCTTCTAAACACATGACCTCATCATATGGGCAGTCCAGAATTGTTTAAAGGCATAGTAATCTTAGTGTATGTAAACTTTTGACTTTGCAGTATGTAATAAAAATGCCTTAAAACATTCTCTCTCTCTCATTATTCTGGCATTTGGCAAATATTAAAAATTATGGTAATCCTAAGTGACCTAAAATGGGAAACGTTTATTCTGATTTCATGTCAGATATTGAGAAAAACCTGCATATGTGTCTTTTTAAATAGCGTATGTAAACTTCTGGTTTCAGCTGTATGTCTATATGCATAATATTATAAGTGCTCTATAAATAATTTTTTTTTTTTTTGGAGTTTTATTATTGACACTGATGTTATTGAGTTCATTTCCGTGAGACCTTATTAAAATGATATCGTGTTCATTTTCTTTACTGATGTTGAAAGCTCTGGATGGGCTGAAATGCATTTATTTTGTCCAGTTCTGACAAATAAAAAAGTCAGATGAAGAATCGACATAAGTGCCAGGCTTTCCTTGACTCTATAGTGAATTGGACCATCAGCGCAAATTCCCATTTTGACAATCTATAAAACAAGTACGCCTGTTTGTAAAAGCATCCAAAGTCAATGATTGCTTTCAAACATTCTGAGCTGCACACAATACACGGCACTAGTGATCTTGTTGTCACGCTCTACCAAGTAGCCAGACAACGCATGGAGAGACGGATGGGAAGGGGAGCACTACCACTAGGGAGAGATTAGAGTGATAACTAGTGTTGAGCATTCCGATACTGAAATATCGGGTATCGACCGATATTCGCGGTATCGGAGTTCCGATACTTTTAGAATATCGGATACCGGAATCGGAAGTTCCCATAATGCCTGCGCTCTGCAGTGTCTCTGAAGGATGACAAGCTGGATGGCAGCGCTCAGCTGCGATCCAGCCTGTCATCAGAATGCCATGCCAGCGTGAGAGAATTCTCCTGATTGTTTAAAAGCGGCGGGCGGTAAAAAGCCGCTGGCTTTTAAAGAATCACACAGCCCCATACTGCTTCCCCGCAGCCTCCCATCCCGATCCTTCGCTCCCCCCGCCACCTCTCATCCTGATCCTAAGTTAGGACCGGGCGGGGAGCGCAGCACCAAGGAGTGGGGAGCGAAGGACCCGGGCAGGAAGGCGGCAGTGAAAAGACTTCACCGCCGGCTTTCCCGTTCTGTGCTGCGCTCCCCGCTCCCTGATGTATGTGGTATGATGTATGATTGGTGTGTGCGCGGTGTCTGCCGGTGTCTGCGGGTGTTTGCGGGTGTCTGCGCGATGTCTGCGGGTGTCTGCGTGCAGGCACACATAGGCCGATGTGACACTACTACTCCCATCGGCCTATGTTTGTCCCCTGTCCACTCGTGCCAGCAGGATCAGCTCGATGGGAGCAGTAGTTTCCATCAGCCTGATCCTGTTATTTAAATTGCCCTACTGTGTCCTTTAAACTGCCCCATATGTTATTTTGGCCCCCATAGGTTTATATTTTTGCCCCTATACATGTTTTATTTGTTTAGGCCCCCATATTTTTTTGTTTTGTTTTTGGTCCCCAATAAATTTTAAATACATTTCATTGGTGGCCAGTGGTTACCTAAAATTAATTAGTTTATACATTACCTGTCCCCGCCGATTGCCACCTAAAATAAAGTAAAAAATAAAAAAAATACACCTATACTCACCTAGACACCTAATTCCCCGAAGCCATCGATCTCCTGTAATAAAATATAAAATAATAAACCACAACCTTATCCTTACCCCTCCGTAGTAGTCCAAATCGAGTGTCCCACGATGATCTCCAGTTTAGAGCAGCCACATAAAATCTGACCGCTCTAAACCGCTGCCGCCGCCACAATGACGGGGCCGTAAAGCAGCCCCGTCATTGCATAAGCGGGTTCGTCGGGGTTCAGGCAGCGCTGCTCCGGTGACCTCCTTTATGGCCCCGCTGACCGTGAGAAATTCCCACGGTACAGCAGGGCGGTAAAGGAGGTCACCGGAGCTGCGCTGACTGAATGCACTCCGGTGACCTCAGTCAGTGGCTCCCGCTGCCGGAAGCGGACGTGTTCCCGGCAGCGTGAGCTTACAGCAGCCATGCACAGCTGTCACCATCTCCAGATGTGACAGCTGTGCATGGGAGATCACAGCGCAGGAACGTGGACAGGTAACTATTTTTATTTTATAATAAACTAAGAATTAAATAAAATTGTGTGTTTTATTTCAAATAAATTATTTTTTTCTGGGTGTAGTGTGTGTTTTTTCTTTTTAACACTTTGTAGGTTAGTAATGGGGGTGTCTTATATACGCCCATCATTACTAACCTGGGCTTCATGGCAGCTGGCGCTGACATGAACCCCACCACTATTACCCCCTGCCACCGCACCAGGGCAGCGTGGAAGAGCAAGGCTAAGCGCCAGATTTGGCGCACAAATAGGATGTGCCAAATCTGAGGGCTGCTGTTTCTAGCCTGGGAGGGAGCCAATATTCATGGCACCCTTCCTGGGCTATTAATATGAGCCCCTAGCTGTCTGCCTAGCCTTTGCTAGCTATTAAAATAAGGGGACCCCACGTCATTTTTTTTTGGATCCCCCATTTTAATAGCTAGTAAAGGCTAGGCATTCAGCTGGGGGCTGATATTAGTAGTCTGGGAAGCTCCGTGGGTATTACCCCCTTCCCAGGCTTCAAACATCTGCCCCAGCTGTCTGCTTAACCTCCGCTAGAGACTAAAATTATGGGGGATCCCACGCCAATTTTTTTTTTAATAAATCCTTTATATTAACACTAAATGACACTTGAGGGCTTAATAAAGATGCAGTCCCTAAATTATTATTTATTTTTAATTAATTTTTCCCAAAAATTTTGACGTGGGCTTCGCCATATTTTTGTATGCCAGCCAGGTACAGCATCCAGGAACGGGCTGCCCCCAACTACCAGATGCCTATTTGTACCTAGCCGGGCACAACAATATAGGTAACCCTTTTTTTTTTATTTTTTATTATTATTATTTCATGAATTTCATGAAATAATTTAAAAAAAAATACGTGGGGCTTCGCCCTATTTTTGTGTCCAGCCAGGTACAGCAGGCAGGAACGGGCTGCCCCCAACCACCAGCTGCCTATTTGTACCTGGCCGGACACACCAATATAGGGAAGCCCTTTTTTTTAATTATTTCATGAATTTCATGAAATAATTAAGAAAAAAAACGTGGGGCTTCGCCCTATTTTTGTGTCCGACCAGGAACAACTAGGCAGCTGGGGGCTGGAATCCGCAGCGCAGGGAGGCCCAAGCTTTCTGGGCCCCCCCACGCTGTACCCAACTCATCCAGGGCCCTGGTGCGGTGGCTCACTGGGTAATAAAGGGGTTAAGACCAGCTTGGCATTATCAGCTGGCCCTAAGCCCGAAATTCATGGGGTCACGCCAATATTAGACTTGACCGCCATGAATTTCTAGTAAAGTATTTAAAAAAACACAACACCCAGAATAAAGTCCTTTAACTGAAATAAACACACAATTTTTTAATGTTCTAAATTAAACCATACTTACCATCACGCCCATTCCAGCTGAAGCCAATGTCTTCTGCAATAAAAGTAAAATAATAAAGCAACCTCATCCTTACCTTTCCATGGTTCCCACGACGGCTCCAGCTCTGCTACATCCAGCTTGCCATGCTGCAGATACTGAGAAGCGCAGGCATGCTGGCGCTCTGCAGTGTCTGGTTGTGACGGCATCCAGATGAGCTGAGGTCATGTCCAATGAACTCAGCTCACCTCATGCACGTCTTTCTATTCTAAATTGTCGGGTACCGATGCTGAATTGCCGGCCGGCTTTTTTAAAGAGACGGTGCATGAAAACACTATTATTTTTTTTAATAAATCCTTCAACACTAAATGACAAGTACAGTAATCGGCACTATCACTGTACTTCTTATATATGTGACTGACATGTTTCTATCTATCTAATCTATGTGTGATGCTCTATTCTTTTTGTTATAAATTGTCGGGTACCGATGCTGAATTGCCGGCCGGCTTTTTTAATGAGACGGTGCATGAAAACACTATTATTTTTTTTAATAAATCCTTTAACACTAAATGACAAGTACAGTAATCAGCACTATCACAGTACTTCTTATATATGTGACTGACATGTTTCTATCTATCTAATCTATGTGTGATGCTCTATTCTTTCTGTTATAAATTGTCGGGTACCGGTGTATGCCGCTGCTGAATTGCTGGCTTTTCATGTAATACATTCTACATTATTCTTAGTTGTTTTCCTTCATGTAGAATTAACCTACAAGGAAAGAAAGGGTTTATTTTCATTTCGATATTTGTGTCCCATTGACTTGCATTGGTTTCCGGTATCGGAATCGGCGATATCCGATATTTTTTGGATATCGGTCCGATCCAATCCGATCCGATATTTCTTGATATCGGAAGGTATCCCTCAACACTAGTGATAACCCATGAAACTTGCCCTGCGCAACCCTGAGCTCCCTGACGTCCCTAGACGGGTTCTTTCACCCCTTGAGGTGATTGCATTCCTATCCCAGTCTTGCCCTAAGCACGGCCCTGGTTAGTGCGTTGGGTAGCAGGAATGCTAGTTCTGCCCTATAATACAGACACAAAGGGAAACAGATAAGGATAACAGAAAACAGCAATCACTCTAAGCACACCCAAACTATGGAATGGTATATAACAGGAAAGGAAGAGAGAGGCTAACCAAAAGGGAGATAATGAAAAGGAAGACACCAGACAAACTTCCAAACAGCAATCTCTGGAGACAACTCAAACTACTTCTCTTTCTACGGCTCTCCGCTCCAAACCAATTCCAAGGTATAGCAAGCTATCACTGGCAACTACCCAAGCTAAGAGGTGTGCATTTATACCAGAGGGGAGGGGAGAATATCAGAACAGCTGGGATAACTCAGGACGGAAAGCTTTAGGCTGCGTGCCCACAATGCGTTTTTCAAGCTTTTTTGATGTGGAATTTTCACAGCGTAAACGCTTGCAAAACGCTTGGTAATCTGTGCCCCATGATCCCCAATGAATATCTGCATGTTCTGTGCCGATACTGCGGAATTTTCCGCAGCGGATTTTCCTTACGGAAAAATCCGCAGCATGTCCATTATTTGTGCGTTTCCGCATGCAAATTTGAGGTCACAATGCATTTGAAAAACGCAAGTCAAATCCGCATGTAAAAACCACAAGCGTTTTTACTGCCAAGAACATGCAGAAACGCTGCGGAAAATTTCTGCTTCAATTCTGCATCGTGGGCACATAGCCTTAGGAGACAGGAGTGTTTAACCCTTGCAACCAACGAACAAGGGAAATCTGTACAGCTAACTGGAAAGCACAGCAGATCCAACCAGTGCAGGCGTGCGTGTAGCCAAACGCTGCAATCATCTGACCTCTAAAATAGAGGAGACCTCTCTCTGTCGTGGTATCCCTGTGACACTTGTGCTGAAATTTAGTCCCCTATTAATGTATTAAAATTACATCACCGGAAAAAGGGTCCATCACAACCAAACAAAGCCACAAGACAGTTTTGATATATGAGAGAATTCTACCATTTAACTGATACCAGTATGACTGATAGAGCTTCAATTATGTAAGTTAGCCTCATACTGCTGTATGTGACAGTGAATAAAACCCCCACGTACTGTGTATGTGACACAAATGTATATGGGGAAATCAAGCTACCTCCAAGCAGCTAAATGTTCAGGTGATTAATTATACATTAGCGTAATAAATCACTGCAACATGTAGCAGCTTCATTATACCGAGCGCTGGCGCAGAAGGAGGCTGGAAGCCATAGCACCCATGTCACTGCAGGTCATTAGCCATGTTGTGTATATGTTTATTATACAGTGCTTTGAAGCTGCAATGAATTTTTATATTCACTGTAGTGTATAATTGAATTCAGACATTGCTGTGAACAGTCACCTTTACAAGAAATGATATATCCTCGGTATAGAGGGTTTCGCGTTAACAAGATTTACATATTAATTGGGAAATGCATTTATATTTCTACATCTGGTTAATTTATTTTTGTTTATAAAAATATGCTTTTTCAGTTTGAAATACTGTACCTTCAGGTGTGGAAAGTTTGTAACTAATCAGAGCCTATAATTTTTTCTAGTGCAGGTAAGACTCTGTTCACACCTGTGGATTAGGATGCATCCTTTTGTATAACGGATGCAAATGGCACTATAGGACCCCGTTGACTGTAAAGCTATGTTCACATGAAGCATTTTTTTCTGCAGCAAAAAAACTGATTTCTTGGCAGTAAAAGATGATCCATTCAAAATGGAGGTTTTGTTGCGTTTCTACTGCTTTTTGGGTTGTGTTTTTTATGCATTTTTTAGGCACTGTTTAATTGTGTGATTTGTCTACAGTACATGTTTAATAAAGCTAGTTTTATTCCCCACAAACACAGCAAAAAAGGCTGCAAGAAAGCAGCAAAACCTGTTTGCTGCGTTTTTTGCACCGATTTTTCGCGTTCTTATTGCTTCCTATGGGTGAAAAAACACTGCAAGAATTAACATGCTGTATATTTAAAAAACACAGAGTGCTTACATTTAGACTGGAAAATAAAAGCATGTGTGTGCATGAGATTTCTGAACTGTCATTGCTTTTGCTGAGACTGTAAAATACAACTTCTTTTTTGCATAAAAACCCGCTGCTTGTGAACATAGCCTAATGGAATCTGCCTGGCGTCCATTATGGTGTCCATCAATTTACCAACATGCTTTTCCTTTTCCGACACCTCCTGACGAAGCATGGAGGTGCTTCTGCGTCATTCTGTTATGTGTAGCTACTACATCACAGCATAATACAAGTGAATAAGGTCGCATTGCAACGAGTAAGTCACAAAAATTCCATCAAGGTCAGATTTTTACCACTTGCTTATCACAGCCACGCTACCCATGCATTTTGCAATGTGAACCCATTTAACCGTATTGTGCTGGAATATAACAATATTTGGCTGCATGATCTGGGTAGCAGCCAAAGTCGCATGGCCTCAGCCTTATAGTCGTACCATATTTTTAAGCTGCATTTACACTGAAGTATTATCGTGAATGAGCGTTTTTAAAAATGCTCGTTTTATGATAAATTTTCAGTGTCAACAGGCTGCCGATCACCTGATGAACGATCAAAATGCTCGTCCATCATGGGAAATGATCTTTTGCACAGCACAAAAAATTCTGTGTGAATGGGACTCGCACTGTCGAGACCTGTGTCAGCCTAACCACACCAAACGATCTACTACTGATTGCTCAGTGCACATCGTTTACTGTAGCGTGCCTGTTTAAACAGGTTATTGAACGACCACCAATCGGTAAATGTTTGCTTAGTGGCGGTCGTTTAGTGCCTCTGGTCGGTACGTGTAGTCAGACCGTTAGCGGCCAGTCTATAACAACAAAAAGTGCATTTGGTTTCTTATAATGGAGTAGCCTATTACACATGATGAACTATATGAACACAGCCTTTTTGTCTGCAAGTTTGGACCTTGTATGAATCATGTATTTTACTGATGTACTGTATGTTACTTACCATAATTGAATGTTTTTCAGACCTTTGGCTCCATTTACCCTACAGGAAAATTGATTTTCACCTTCTTTGGATTTATGACGTTGAATGATAATGTGCATTTTGTTGTGTTATACCACAATTGCATTCTACTTGTCATTAGTGTTGAGCCACCCCCGTAGTGTTCGAGTTCGGTTCGTCGAACACCCGTGTGTTCGCCAAACTGTTCGTCAAACTGTTCGTCGAACACCTTCGAACACCGTTAAAACCAATGGCAGGCAAAAAAAAACACATAGAAACACATAGAAAACACCTTCAAAGGTGTCCAAAAGCTGACAAACTGCTCAGAAGACATAACTAACACATGGAAAAGTGACAAGTACATATAGTCATGCGAAAATAAAAGAGGTGGAGGAGTAAAAGGAGGGGGAGACACAGATATAGGCATGTCATGCCCTTCTAAAATCCAAAAAGTGAGAAGCCGACACGGCCAGTCCGCTCCTGCCCGTGCCACCTCCGTGTCGTCGGGTTTGTGCCAGAGCCGCGGTGAACCCTGATGGCCAGCCCCCCTCTCCCAATACTGGTGCCTGTCCGCTGGTGGGTCGAGCGAGCCCCCCTGTGGTGGAGGCAGCTCTAAGCTTTTTAATTTAAATTGTCTCTCTAATTTGAATGAATACACTTTAAATCCATTTACAAGGATCTATTGGAGGGCAAGTCTCATGCCAGCAGCCGCGTAATTCCAGCTCCAGTAGCGTCCACTAAAGCTGCTGCAGTTAAAAAGCTTTTATAAGGATCGAGCTCGGCTGTCCACCGCAAGGCATCCTACTGCCAGTCCCAGCCCCTATGCCTTGGTGTGCCTCCTGATGCTCTTTACTGAGTATTCCATGGTCCCGAAGCATTTCCTTTGAAAAAATTAAGTGTCTAAACTACAGGTGGTGTAGCTTGCTTAACAGCCGGGATAATCCGCTGACTAGCAGACACTGCTACTAGGCACAAAGTATTTCCTGGGCTAGATGCAGTTAAAAATTTGTAATTAGATACTCTCGTTGGATGCTGAGAAAGCATTCCATAGAGTCTCCCGGCACGCCATATATGATTCTCTTAAAAAGCTTGGGGTAGGGGTCTAGGGGACCCTTTTATAGCCAAAATCACGGCCCTGTATCACAATACATCACCTAGGCTGAAGATAAATGGAACTGTAGCACCCTGAGGGCTCGGTTGCTACAGAGGTATTGCACCTCACCCAGAGGTGTGATATCTCACTCTCAGGTAAGGATGGAGTGTGGATCAGGACCCGACACCTGCATGCATTACACCACATTGCCGTGGGGCAGGGCGACCAATACGCCTCTGAGATGGGCACGACAGTCCCTGTCCCTGGCTGTAGTGGGGGGAGGGAACACTGAGGAAGGGGAACCCTGTAGTGCAGGAGCAGGGAGGAAGCAGTTCCTGGGTGCATTGAGAAGGGAGTATAAAAGGTGGGCACCATCTTAGTTCAGTGCAGAGAAGTCTGAGCAGAAGTGGCAGGGAGCAGGGGCTCTGCATGAGCTCTGCTCCGGAGGCGGGCCTAGTAACAGAGGCCCAGGCCTGGAAGAGGGAGAAGGAAGGAAGAGGAGCGGAGAAGGCTCCAGGAACGAGGAATGAAGGGATCCCAGGGGTGCGGACGGGCGAGTCGCCACCGCACGCCCGAATCCACCTGCGTGGAGGGGTCAGGCCAAAGGGGGAGACCGGTCCCCGAAACTAGTGGAGGCAGGAAACGACCCTCAGCTAGAAACCGGAGGCTGTGACATTTTATGTGGCGCAGTCCCTCGCTACACCCGCTAGGAAGGCACCACATAGGGTCAGGGAAACTGGCGCCAAGTTTACCAAGAGGAGGCCCGAGGCAGCCGGACAGAAGGGTTGGTAAGAAAGGCCAGACAAAGGACACACAAAGGGGGTCCTGTGAAGCGCTCCAAAGTTATCTGGGAGTTGTCTGAGCCCCTCACCTGGTGAGCACAGTACGACGTGGGCAGCCGTTACCTGCAGACGTGGTCTGGATAATAAGAACTGTGAGTAAAGGCCCTGGACTGCATCACTGACTCCGTGTCGTTACTGCTGCTGCCCTGCACCATCACCCCCATCCTCCGCATACACTGCCCTGAGGCTATACTCCTCCCGTGGGGAGTTATGCTACGCTCTGCTGCACCCACAACACCAGCCTCAGCGGTCTGCCCTGCAGCGGCGGTTCACTCTGACCGCAATCCACGGGTGGCGTAGTCGGACATTTAAACATCAAAACCACATAAATAGTTCCGCCACTGGTTTGACCACCCTGAGCCACGGAACCGGGTCGCCGCCACGAAGACTACAACCACCAGCATCCACCAAAAAGGGTCCGGCTCCGGGTGTCCCAAGGCCCAGGGGGTGCATCAGAACATTTTCATCACCTTTCACAATCACCAATGGGACAAGGCAGGGATGTCTTCTGTCCCCTCTCTTATACATCCTAGTGACGGAGCACCTGCTCTCATCAATTCGCCATAACCCCAATATTAGGTGGATTGAGGTGGGAGGCACCGAGTACAAGTGCTCTCTATTTGCTGATGATGTCCTAGTATATATCACTCAATCACATATATCCATCCATGCTGTTATGGCTGAAATAGATCACTTTGTTACATGGTCAAATTTTAAAATCAATGCAGCGAAGTCTGAGGCCCTCGATGTCTCCCTCCCCAAATCCATATAGGATTCCATCCAGTCCAACTTTCCCTTTGCCTGGCTCTCACAGGGTATCAAATACTTAGGAATTCCTATTCATAGAGACCTCTCCCATCTATGTTATCTTAATTTTGGGCCCTTTATTGAACAACTCCATACAGACCACGGTTGGCAAGTTAGAACTGTAAGATTCACTACGTGAACCACTTGTGTTTTGTGGAAAAGCACATGTACACTGCGTTCCAAATTATTATGCAAAAAGTGTTTGGGAGTGATAAGGGAAAAATTTGTTTGTTTGTCAGTTAAACTCATTGATGGTGATGTGTGTCAGGGCTCTTTATATCACTGTAAGCAATTGCAGACACCTGTGCTAATTAGTTTGGCAGGTGTGTCCAATTAAAGGCAAGACTACTTAAGAAGGCTGTCTCACATTATTAAGCAGCCTACATTTTCTGCCAAAATGGGAAAGAAAAAGGATGTGTCGGCTGCTGAGAAGCAACAAATTGTGGAGTGTTTAGGTCAAGGCATGACTACAATCAACATTGTGCGATGATCAGGATGAAGTGTCTTGGCAATCAAGAAGTACGTAGCTGATTCACAGTACACAAGTGTGCGTGCTGATAAGGGCAAATTGAGGACTCTTTCCTACAGGCAATTACGTCAGGTTGAAAGAGCAGCGGCAAAAAAGCCTTGTCATAGCAGCAGACAAGTTTTTGAAGCTGCTTGTGCCTCCAACGTCCCCCGAACAACAAGATGCAGGGTCCTTCAGAGGTTTGCAGCTGTGCATACGCCATCCTGTCGACCTCCTCTATCCACTTCACACAAGCAGAAACGCCTCCAGTGGGCCAAACATTACATGAAGACTGATTTCAAAACTGTTTTGTTCACGGATGAGTGCCGTGCAGCGCTCGATGGTCCAGATGGATGGAGTGGAGGATGGCTGGTTGATGGACACCCCACGCAAACACGGCTACAGCGCCAACAAGGAGGAGGTGGAGTAATGTTTTGGGCTGGAATCATGGGGAGAGAGATTGTCGGCCCCTTTAGGATCCCTGAAGGCGCTAAAGATGAACTCCATAATGTATGTGGATTTTCTCAAACAGCACTTCCTGCCATGGTTCAAGAAGAAGAACCGTGTATTTCACAGCAAGATCATTTTTCTGCATGATAATGCACCATCTCATGCTGCACATAAAACATCTGCATCTCTGGCTGATATGGGCATAAAAGGGGACAAACTTATGGTGTGACCCCCATGCTCCCCTGACCTGTACCCCATTCAGAACCTTTGGAGCATCATTAAAAGGAGTGTCTATGATGGCGGGAGGCAGTTCACATCTAAGCAACAGCTCTGGGAGGGTATTCTGTCCTCATGCAAAACAATTGAAGCAGAAACCATCCAAAACCTGACAAATTCAATGGACGAGAGAGTTCAGAAGCTCCTTTCGAACAAGGGGTCCTATGTGAAAATGTAACATCACCTAGAATAAAGTTTTGAGTTGAAAACTGTTTGATTTCAGTTTCTAACAATCTGCTAATGCTTATAATTTCAAAAATGACCATTTTTTTGGTCTTTATTAAAATGAAAAGGTTGAACGAAAAATTTGGGGGATCTAAGAGTGTGGCAACCCAGTAGTCATGATTACTTCGAATTCTGACAATATGAGGGTCATGCTGCAGGTAGTGCAGCAAGAAGGCACTTATGTGTCTTGCGCATCTCAGAGCCCCAAAATTATTTTCCGGGCTAGATGCAGCTAAAAATTATTATTAATTTTAAATCTGGTGAAGCTTTAGTATAGATGGCCTAATAGGATCAGTGCTGCACACTGCTACAAAGCCCAAATTATTTTCCAGTCAAGATACAGATAAACATGATTAGTAATTTTAAATCTGGTGGAGCTTATTATAGATGGCCTAATAGAATCAGTGCTGCACACTGCTACAAAGCCCAAATTATTTTCCAGCCAAGATACAGATAAACATGATTAGTAATTTGAAAGCTTAAAACGGTTGGTAGGGTGATTTTAACCAATCATCAAGCTTTTACTCTCCCCAGGATGACACAGGGGTAGAAAAGTCGTTTCGGATCCATGATTTGTTCATCTTTATGAACGTGAGTCTGTCTACATTATCAGTGGAGAGCCGCGTGCGCTTATCTGTCAGCACACCACCAGCAGCGCTGAACACACGTTCAGACAGAACGCTGGCTGCGGGGCATGACAAGATCTCCAAGGCGTAAGTGGCTAGCTCCGGCCATTTATCCAGATTGGAAGCCCAAAAAGAGCAAGGGTCCAGTGACACAGTCGTGGCTTCAATGTTTACTTGGAGATACTCCTGTACCATCGTCTCTAGGCGTTGACTATGTGTCAGACTTCTTGTCTCCTGTGGCCTTGCAAAGGATGGGCTAAAAAAGTGGTGAAATGATTCCGCAAAATTGATGTTACCAGCAGATACTGTGGTTCTGTTACGGTTTGAGTGCTGAACACTTGACGGTCCCACGGTTAGCAAGTTGGAACTGTGAGATTCACTACGTGCACCACTGGTATTTTGTGGAAAAGCACATGTAAGATTCTGCAACAGTCTCTGCTGATACTCCTGCATGCGTGCATCCCTTTCTATGGCAGGAATAATTTCTGCAAATTTACTTTTGTACCGGGGATCTAACAGTGTGGCAACCCAGTAGTCAGGATTATTTCTAATTCTCACAATTCGAGGGTCATGTTGCAGGTAGTGCAGCAAGAAGGCACTCATGTGTGTTGCGCATCCAGGAGCACCAAGTCCCTGTTGTGTTGGTGGCGAGGTAACAATCATGCTTCCTTCCTCTGTCCTCTCCCCCCAACCTCGCACAACAGAAATGTGATCAAGGTCTCCCTCATCTGATGAGTCTTCCATCAGTTCGTCCTCCACTTCTTCCTGGGCTCCTGCACCTTCCTCACTAGTTTGGCTGCTACCATGCGCCCTGGTAAAACCATCTCCCCCACCCTCACATGCCTGCCGCCTTGGTGCTGCTGACCGTCTGGACCTTGCAGATGTTAGCCCTTCCGCATACAACTCCTCCTCCTCTACTTCCTCCACCTCCTCTTGTGCCACCACCTGACTCCGAATTCTGTTTAACATGTGCTCCAGCATGTAAATCACCGGAATAGTCATGCTGATAATGGCATCGTCAGCACTAAACATCTTCGTCGCCATTTCAAAACTGTGCAGAAGGGTGCATAGGTCCCTGATCTGAGACCACTCCTCCAGCGTGATTTGCCCCACCTCTGAATCTCGTTGGCCCAGGCTATACGTCAGAACGTATTGCACCAGGGCTTGTCGGTGCTGCCACAGTCGCTGCAACATGTGCAGAGTTGAATTCCACCGGGTAGGTGTAGCACCCTGAGGATTCGGCTGCTACAGGGGTATTGCACCTCAACCCAGAGGTGTGATATTCCACTCCCGGGTAAGGATGGAGTGTGGAACTGAGCTCAGATAGACTGCATGCACTACATACATCCCATTCCAGAGGAGCAGGCCGACGGTACTCCCACTTAGAAATGTGCAGGTACAACCGAGCCTGTTCCTGGCTGGAGTGGGAGGGGGGTGGTACATCCCATGTAGTGTAGGGGCAGATAGGGGGAGCAGTCTGGGTAGTGATAGGAGCTCATTGGGTGCTGGTCACCTGAGCTCACACATAGAGGGATATATAAGGAGGGCACCAACTTAGATCAGGGTCAGACGCTGAGAACAAGTCAGTTGGAGAGGAGAGAGAAGGAAACAGCAGCCCTAGAGAGAGAGAGAGGAGAAAGAAAGAGAAAGACCCAGAGGGGGAAGACTGAAGGGACCCAAGAACCCAAATTAGAACACCGGGTGAGGAGTCAGCAAGAGGGTACCGGAACCCAAGCTGGTGGGGGTAAAGACATTCCCCAGCCAGAGACCGGAGATCGTGGGCAGCGTTTGCCACGGTCACCCACCACATTCACCCTGAAGGCAAACCACATGAAGGGTCAGGGAACCCAGGGCCAAGGGTGTCCCAAAAGAAGGCCCGAGGGAGCTGGACCTAGGTGAATCACTGGTGGGGACGGCTGAAGAAAGGACAGAGGGAGAGCTCAGGGCCACGCTCCGGACTTGTTTGGGGGTTGGCTGGATCCAGGACCTGGTGGACGCAGCACGGCTCGGGTGGTCACTAGCAGCTGGAGTGACCAGTACAACATCTGCAGTAAGTAAACACCCTTAACTGCACAACCCGACTCTGTCTTCACTGCCGTCTGCACTACACCACCACAACCCCCATCCTCTGCGCCTGTCCCCTCTGAGGCTATACCCCTCCCGTTGGGGGTTATCCCACCAAGCTGCGCATCCACCATCAGCCTCAGCGGACCCTGCTGCAGCGGCGGCCACAGTGACCGCATCACAACGGGTGGCGTAGTCGACACAAAAGAACTTTAGTAACATCTGTAAAGCTGCCACATAACACTGAGCTTGACGCCCTGGGCACGGGACCGGGTCACAGCCGCTCGGAGACTACAACCCCCCATCTGATCCGGTGCCGGGTATTCCCCTCAAAAAAGGAATATGTCCCAGGGGGCGCGTCAACTTTGGCGTAGTCGGCAGGATTACGTGCCCGCAACACCCGGGTACTGCGTGCCTGAAGAAAAGTGCAAGTTTACCTCAGAAAGAAGTCTCCCGCCAGTTCCGGAGGGTCCACGCCATCGGACTCCATCACCAGTCGTTTCCCGCCGATTGTCCGCCATTTCCAACTTGTTCCCGCCATCTGCAGAGTTTCCCGCCACTGGGCGACGCTTCCCGCCAAAACCGCAGATTTCCCGCCTTGGAAGAGCAGCGGACGCCATTATGGGCGTGCCGAAGGAGGGCAGGAGGCCACCTCCCATCGTGGGCCAGGACAGAAAATGGCGCCAAAAGTGGAAACCGCCCCCACCAATAGAGACTGTGATGCTGGAGGTGTCTGTCAGCGTGAAAGAACTACCCCTAGAGCTGACAGTCACCGAGTTGCCCCGGGACCGCCCTCGAAGTGGGAGGAGACGAAAGAGAAGAGAAAAGATGGGTGTCGCTTGGAGCAGTCTGGAGCGAGCGCACCCGGAGGCAGGAAGCCTGGAAAGGAGCAGCAGAAAAGCTCACCCGGAGATGTCCAGAGAGCAGAGCAGCACCGGCCCGCTGGCCAGGAGCCTGCTGGAAGAAGAGCAGAGCAGCACCGACCCGTTGGTCAGGAGCCTGCTGGACACCACGACCCCACTAGGCCTAGTGGAGGTCCTTGCACAGCTCCCCCGAGACCGGGAGTGTGCACAAACTGCCCTGGAGGGCCTCGCACGGAGGATGGCCCGGGTACAGCGCGAGATACTGGCGGAGTGGAGCCGGGAGATGGCCCAGCAAGCAGAGACCAGTCAACGGAGCACGCTACCCTGGAAGAGGAAGCAGACCGCCTCTGAGGATGGCGCGGGAGGACCCAAGGCCGGAGACGGCGCCAAGGAGGGAGCCGAACGCATGGAGGCAGGTAAAGGGGACGCCTATACCCCAAGCCGTGACACCGCTTACCTGCCCCAGCTCCCCGTCGCAGAGCCCGAAAGTCCCCCTGCTGTGCCCGTAGCCGCCAGGTCACCGCCATGGACTAGGCCCCGACCGGAAGCCGCCGCCGCGACCCCTGTGACGTCACACGCACCGACCCGGAGCGTGACAAAGCAGGAATTACCACCAGCCTGGTCGCAAGGCCTAGTACCCTCGGGCGCCGCACCACCAACAGCGCCCCCTACCTCCGCGGAGCCTCCGGCCTGGCCGCAAGGCCAGGTAGCCCAGGGCGCCGCCGTCCTAACGGTGCCCTTCACCTTCCAGGTGCCCCAGGCCTGGCCGCAAGGCCTGGGCAACCCGGGCGCCACCACCACCGCGCCCGCGCCCGCAATACCTAGGGTGCCACACCTGGGGGAGGACCTCTTCGGCCAGCTCACATGGCCGGACGGGCGGCCCTTCATCTGGCCCGAAGGGTACCCTGAGCTGGAGCGGCAGCAAAGACTAGGGCCCTTGTGTGAGCCCCTGATCCCGGCTCCGAAGCCCGTGACTCGGGTCTCGCCTCCTTTAGAAGAAGCCCAATTCGTGTGGGACCCCACGGGAGAAGATTTGATGGGGTTCACCGGAGAAACTCGGGCAGTCGCCGCTGAGCGTACTGAGTATTGTCGTCAGCAGCTAGCAGAGTTTAAGAGAGAACGGGAGGAGAGGCGGGTCAGAGAACAACAGGCCCAAATCCAGAGCGCGGAGCAGAAGAGCCGGACTAGGAGGAACCCCCGTGCAGCGCATTGTCCCCGCACCATCGGGACAGTGATAAAGTTCAACCCGCAGCATGGGTGGGGCTTTATTCGGGACCGTAACAACCGCGGTGACGTTTTTGTGACCCGCAGAGACGTCGAGTCCCACCTGCCGGAAGGTCACAAAGGCCGTGACCTCTACGTCGGAGACGAAGTCACTTTCACCCGGCACAAGTGTGCCAAAGGACCTTACGCCCTCCACGTACACCGCTTGACGGAGGAGGAGTTGCGGTACGGGGAGGAGGAGCCAGAGGACCCGGACGGGTCTGAAGAAACATCATTACAAGAAAGAGCAGGAGGAAGACGCCGTTGAGTGCGGCAGAGCAGGAGCTGTAAATAAGTTACCCAATCGGGGTATATAGAAACTGAAACTGTTGCTGCTAAAATAGTCCCCGTTGGGACCAGTGAACTGTTCACCCGTTAACCCCTTCATCCTACAGGCTGAGGACTGTGAGCAGCCATTCCCTTCCCTCTACCTGGCCGAGGACTGAGAGCGGCCAACTTCCAACTTCCCCTGTATATAGTTGCGCGTCCTAAAGCGCCCCCTACCGGTTTTATAAGAAAACCAGATTTTCTAAGAGACTGTCGCACTTTTCCCGGACACACGTTGCACAGTGTCCGGAGGAGGAACCAGAGACAAGAGAAGTCTACGAGAATGTTTATATAAAAAGTTTTATATATATATAATGTTTATATGTTTTATATGTTATATGAAAAATTTGTATGTTTTGGTGTTTTTGTCTTACAGCCCGAGGACGTGCTGTGATTTACCAGGGGGGAATGTAGCACCCTGAGGATTCGGCTGCTACAGGGGTATTGCACCTCAACCCAGAGGTGTGATATTCCACTCCCGGGTAAGGATGGAGTGTGGAACTGAGCTCAGATAGACTGCATGCACTACATACATCCCATTCCAGAGGAGCAGGCCGACGGTACTCCCACTTAGAAATGTGCAGGTACAACCGAGCCTGTTCCTGGCTGGAGTGGGAGGGGGGTGGTACATCCCATGTAGTGTAGGGGCAGATAGGGGGAGCAGTCTGGGTAGTGATAGGAGCTCATTGGGTGCTGGTCACCTGAGCTCACACATAGAGGGATATATAAGGAGGGCACCAACTTAGATCAGGGTCAGACGCTGAGAACAAGTCAGTTGGAGAGGAGAGAGAAGGAAACAGCAGCCCTAGAGAGAGAGAGAGGAGAAAGAAAGAGAAAGACCCAGAGGGGGAAGACTGAAGGGACCCAAGAACCCAAATTAGAACACCGGGTGAGGAGTCAGCAAGAGGGTACCGGAACCCAAGCTGGTGGGGGTAAAGACATTCCCCAGCCAGAGACCGGAGATCGTGGGCAGCGTTTGCCACGGTCACCCACCACATTCACCCTGAAGGCAAACCACATGAAGGGTCAGGGAACCCAGGGCCAAGGGTGTCCCAAAAGAAGGCCCGAGGGAGCTGGACCTAGGTGAATCACTGGTGGGGACGGCTGAAGAAAGGACAGAGGGAGAGCTCAGGGCCACGCTCCGGACTTGTTTGGGGGTTGGCTGGATCCAGGACCTGGTGGACGCAGCACGGCTCGGGTGGTCACTAGCAGCTGGAGTGACCAGTACAACATCTGCAGTAAGTAAACACCCTTAACTGCACAACCCGACTCTGTCTTCACTGCCGTCTGCACTACACCACCACAACCCCCATCCTCTGCGCCTGTCCCCTCTGAGGCTATACCCCTCCCGTTGGGGGTTATCCCACCAAGCTGCGCATCCACCATCAGCCTCAGCGGACCCTGCTGCAGCGGCGGCCACAGTGACCGCATCACAACGGGTGGCGTAGTCGACACAAAAGAACTTTAGTAACATCTGTAAAGCTGCCACATAACACTGAGCTTGACGCCCTGGGCACGGGACCCGGTCACAGCCGCTCGGAGACTACAACCCCCCATCTGATCCGGTGCCGGGTATTCCCCTCAAAAAAGGAATATGTCCCAGGGGGCGCGTCATAGGCACATCGCATTTTAGCCGGTGAAGTGGCAGGCCCAACGACTTCTGTAGAGATGTAAGTCGCTGAGCTGCGAGATGCGAACGGCGGAAGTGAGCACACAGCGACCGTGCCCTCTGCAGAAGGCCATCTAGTCTGGGATAGTGGGCTAAAAATTGCTGGACAACCAGGTTCAACACGTGAGCCATACAAGGCACGTGTGTGACATTGCCCCGGCGAAGGGCCGCACCCAGGTTTGCAGTATTGTCGCACACGGCCTTCCCTGGTTTCAGGTCCAGTGGAGACAACCATTCATGAAATTGGTTCTCCAGAGCTGACCACAACTCCTCAGCTGTGTGACTCACATTTCCCAGACATTTCAATGTAAAAACCGCCTGATGACGTTGAGCCCTACTGCCAGCATAGTAAGGAGGTGTGCAGGATCCTTTCTGCGCAGTTAGAAAGCTTGTGGCATGACCAGACAGGCTTTGGGTGCAGGTGGAAGACCGAGAGGAGGTTGAGGAGGCAGAAGCAGTGGAGGAACTTTGACATAAAGAGGATTGACGCACAACTCGTGGGGACGGCAAGACTTGGACAGCAGCCCCTTGTCCTGCTGTCACCATAGTTACCCAGTGCCCAGTCAGTGACATGTAACGCCCCTGTCCATGCCTACTCGTCCAAGTGTCTGTGGTGAAATGCACCCTGTCACACACAGAGTTTCTCAAAGAAGCGGTGATGTTGTGTGCGACATGCTGGTGGAGCGCAGGCACACCTTTCTTTGAGAAGTAGTGCCGACTGGGCATCTGGTACTGGGGCACTGCGACGGACATAAGGTCTCGAAAATCCTCTGTGTCCACCAGGCGGAAAGGCAGCATTTCTGTAGCCAAGAGCTTGCAGATGGTGAAATTCAACCTCTTAGCTTTCTCATGGCTAGGAGGAAATGGTCTTTTACTTGTCCACATCTGAGGGACCGAGGGCTGGCTATTGTGCTTAGACGGGGTTGATAAGGGTGTCCCCGGCAAACTGCCGGTCTGTGAGGAAGATGCAGGCGGACATGTTAGGTTGCCTTGATCCAAAGGTGGTGCTATCGATGTCGGACAGCGCTCAACACCAGCTGGTGTTACCACCTCCAAAGAAAATGATGACCTGCCAATCACGCTGGCTGTTGCGGGTAAAGAGGTGGCAGGTCTGCGCCCCAAAACAGGTGTGACTGCTGTCCCCCCAGTCACAGAGGATGAAGAGGCCACAGATGCACAAGATATGGCAGACGGTGGTTGGCCCGGCCGGCTAGGCCGCATTGTAGCACACTGAGCTTCCCACTGCAACTTATGCTTCATGTCCATGTGCTGGTTCATGCATGAAGTACTCAAACTATGTATTTTTTGGCCTCTACTTAGCTTTTGCTGACAAATGTTACAGATAACACGAGTTGGGTCATCTTTATCGATCTGAAAAAATGCCCAGGCTATGCAAGGCTTAGCACCCATGCGACCTGAAGAGCCACCACGACTTGTGGTGAGAGGCAGAGTTGTGTTTGAGGATGCAGTTGTTGACGTGCTTCCAGTACTACGTCTCTGTCCAGGAAGGCGCAACCTGACCTCGTCGTCACTAGCATCTTCCTCCACCTCCTCTGCTGACCTCATCTCTTGGCTGACTGTGGGTTGACAGTAAGTGGGATCTCCAACCTCATCATCATCACCCTGTGCGTTATCACACCCGTCGTCCTCAGAGCCAACCTGTTCCTGCCCTGACAAAAAACTAAAGTTGTCGCTCCAATCAGGTATTTGAGTCTTATCATCGTCTTCCTCATTGTCTCCACCAACAGGAGTTACAGTTTGGGAATGAGGGTCTACATTATGGTCAGAACCTTCTGCGTCTGGTCCTGGATCCGACTCATAAAGATTCTGGGCATCAGTGCAAGAACATTTCCTCGTCTGGATTCACAGAAGCGCTGGAGTCGACCGCTGATTCCCAGGCTATAGTATGAGTAAACAGCTCTGCAGACTCAACCATCTGTTCTACCTCATACTCAGACGGGCAGCTGGAGATTTGGGAGCTGTGAGGAAGCAAGTGCGATTGGGGTGACACCTTTGAGGACTGGAGTATTTGTGATGTTGAAGTTGATGTGAAGGAGAGCCCACTTAAAGGAGCACTTGATATCCGTTGAAGCACCTGCTGTTTTTGTGCCTCATCTGGAATTTGTAGCGATTGGCGTGGCCGTAAGAAAGGGATCTTATCACATTGTCCGCTAAAAGAAGTAGACATTTTAGTTTGGCTGGAAGATGGTCTTTCTTCTGCAGATGTTACTGTTGCTTTAACACCTACCCCACGGACACAACCTTTTTTCCCCTTCCCAACACGCCTATTCCCCTTTCCACCAGCAGCAGGCCTTTTTCCACTCATTTTGGTGGTTAACTAATTCACAACTCTGGAGTTGTTTGCACAAAAAAACAATGGATGGGAACCGAGCAGAGCTGAGTGGCCAAACTGTGGTATTAGGCCAAAACTATTGGCTGGGTTAGATGCAGAAAAAAATTATATTCAATTTGCAACCTGATGGAGGTCTGTATAGATGGATTAATAGAACAAGTCCCACACACAGCTAGAAGCCCAATATTTTTTCAGAGGTAGATGCAGAAAAAAATATATTCAGTTTGCAACCTGATGGAGGTCAGTATAGATGGACTAATACAACAAGTCCCACACACAGCTAGAAGCCCAATATTTTTTCAGAGGTAGATGCAGAAAAAAATATATTCAGTTTGCAACCTGATGGAGGTCTGTATAGATGGATTAATAGAACAAGTCCCACACACAGCTAGAAGCCCAATATTTTTTCAGAGGTAGATGCAGAAAAAAATATATTCAGTTTGCAACCTGATGGAGGTCTGTATAGATGGATTAATAGAACAAGTCCCACACACAGCTAGAAGCCCAATATTTTTTCAGAGGTAGATGCAGAAAAAAATATATTCAGTTTGCAACCTGATGGAGGTCTGTATAGATGGATTAATAGAACAAGTCCCACACACAGCTAGAAGCCCAATATTTTTTCAGAGGTAGATGCAGAAAAAAATATATTCAGTTTGCAACCTGATGGAGGTCTGTATAGATGGATTAATAGAACAAGTCCCACACACAGCTAGAAGCCCAATATTTTTTCAGAGGTAGATGCAGAAAAAAATATATTCAGTTTGCAACCTGATGGAGGTCTGTATAGATGGATTAATAGAACAAGTCCCACACACAGCTAGAAGCCCAATATTTTTTCAGAGGTAGATGCAGAAAAAAATATATTCAGTTTGCAACCTGATGGAGGTCTGTATAGATGGATTAATAGAACAAGTCCCACACACAGCTAGAAGCCCAATATTTTTTCAGAGGTAGATGCAGAAAAAAATATATTCAGTTTGCAACCTGATGGAGGTCTGTATAGATGGATTAATAGAACAAGTCCCACACACAGCTAGAAGCCCAATATTTTTTCAGAGGTAGATGCAGAAAAAAATATATTCAGTTTGCAACCTGATGGAGGTCTGTATAGATGGATTAATAGAACAAGTCCCACACACAGCTAGAAGCCCAATATTTTTTCAGAGGTAGATGCAGAAAAAAATATATTCAGTTTGCAACCTGATGGAGGTCTGTATAGATGGATTAATAGAACAAGTCCCACACACAGCTAGAAGCCCAATATTTTTTCAGAGGTAGATGCAGAAAAAAATATATTCAGTTTGCAACCTGATGGAGGTCTGTATAGATGGATTAATAGAACAAGTCCCACACACAGCTAGAAGCCCAATATTTTTTCAGAGGTAGATGCAGAAAAAAATATATTCAGTTTGCAACCTGATGGAGGTCTGTATAGATGGATTAATAGAACAAGTCCCACACACAGCTAGAAGCCCAATATTTTTTCAGAGGTAGATGCAGAAAAAAATATATTCAGTTTGCAACCTGATGGAGGTCTGTATAGATGGATTAATAGAACAAGTCCCACACACAGCTAGAAGCCCAATATTTTTTCAGAGGTAGATGCAGAAAAAAATATATTCAGTTTGCAACCTGATGGAGGTCTGTATAGATGGATTAATAGAACAAGTCCCACACACAGCTAGAAGCCCAATATTTTTTCAGAGGTAGATGCAGAAAAAAATATATTCAGTTTGCAACCTGATGGAGGTCAGTATAGATGGACTAATACAACAAGTCCCACACACAGCTAGAAGCCCAATATTTTTTCAGAGCTAGATGCAGAAAAAAATATATTCAGTTTGCAACCTGATGGAGGTCTGTATAGATGGATTAATAGAACAAGTCCCACACACAGCTAGAAGCCCAATATTTTTTCAGAGCTAGATGCAGAAAAAAATATATTCAGTTTGCAACCTGATGGAGGTCTGTATAGATGGATTAATAGAACAAGTCCCACACACAGCTAGAAGCCCAATATTTTTTCAGAGGTAGATGCAGAAAAAAATATATTCAGTTTGCAACCTGATGGAGGTCAGTATAGATGGACTAATACAACAAGTCCCACACACAGCTAGAAGCCCAATATTTTTTCAGAGGTAGATGCAGAAAAAAAAATATTCAGTTTGCAACCTGATGGAGGTCAGTATAGATGGACTAATACAACAAGTCCCACACACAGCTAGAAGCCCAATATTTTTTCAGAGGTAGATGCAGAAAAAAATATATTCAGTTTGCAACCTGATGGAGGTCTGTATAGATGGATTAATAGAACAAGTCCCACACACAGCTAGAAGCCCAATTTTTTTTCAGAGGTAGATGCAGAAAAAAATATATTCAGTTTGCAACCTGATGGAGGTCTGTATAGATGGATTAATAGAACAAGTCCCACACACAGCTAGAAGCCCAATATTTTTTCAGAGCTAGATGCAGAAAAAAATTATATTCAATTTGCAACCTGATGGAGGTCAGTATAGATGGACTAATAGAATGATGCTATGCCCAAAAGATTTTACTTCACTAGGTGCAGTAAAAAAATTGGTATTCTATACACAGGTGGTATATCTTGCAACACAGATAGGCTACTCCACTGACTAACACACTCTACAATAGGCCAAAAAGGATTAGCTTTGCTAGATTCAGCCAAATGCTGTGAAAAAAACTTGCACAGCACTGGCACAGACCTGTCTGGCAAAAACTGATAGGAACTGATGTAACCTAGTCCTGAAAAGAACTCCAATTATAATTAGTCTTTACTCCCACAATCTATCTATTTAAGAGCACAGACCTGCCTGATAAAAGTCGTAGGAAATGCTGTAACCTAGTCCTTAAAAGGACTGCAATCACAACTATTCCCTACTCCCAAGCTATCTGTAGATTTGTGCGAAAATTGGCTTGAAATTAACAAGGTATAGCGCACACAGCAACAGCGGTGCCGTCTAACACGCAGCTGCAGCAGTGAGAAAATGGTGACGACGGGGAAAATGGCTTGGTCTTATAGGGCAAGGACATGTGACATACACTGCCAATGACACATGCCCTTGCTTGTGTGAAAAAAAGCACTTCGCTCCGTGTGTGCGCTGCTGATAGGCTGACAGATTGCACCTCCCCACTGCAAATGCGGGAAAGAGAAAAAAAAATGGAGATCTTCATTGTTCCTGCAGAGATCCATCCCCTGCCCCTCCCCCCATCCCGCTGTACACTCAAACTGCGTATTAACATTAATTTTCATCATTACTGAGAAAAAATCCAGTTATGATTTTGGTGCACGAACAGTTATCGAACATAACCTCGAACAGCCGAATTTTTCTCAAATTGTTCGTGTTCGCCGAACGGCTCGAACACCGCCCAAAACAGCTCGAATTTGAGATTGGCGAACAGTTCGAGTAGAACAACGCTCATCTCTACTTGTCATCTTATCTTGCATTTAATATTTTACTGTATTTCTATAGTGTGAAGAAGGTCTGGGTCGTCAGACCGGAATGTCACTGTGGGTTTCATTTGGAATGCTTTCAAATAAAAGATTCATACCAATATTACCACATGGAGTGCTGAGAAGTTCTATATTGCTCAGGTTACCAATTAACCTTTACCGATTTTGATTTCTAATTGCCATATTTATTATTGGTACCTGTAATTGTCTTTATCACTTATGATCTATAGTCCATTGTACACATCACTACTTTCATCCCTAAGGATGCTTTCACATTCTGTTTTTGTCCACATTGGTTAGTCCTGTGGAGGCTTGTGTAGCACCCCGAGGGCTCAGCTGCTACAGGGGTATTGCACCTCGAAACAGAGGTGTGATATTCCACTCCCGGGTAAGGATGGAGTGTGGAACAGGACTCAGTTAGCTGCATGCACCACACACACCCCATTTCCGAGGGACAGCTCAACGGTGCTCCCACTAGACAGAAGTGCAGGCACGACAGCATCTGTTCCTGGCTGGAGTGGGGAGGGGGGAGAAAAACCCAGTGGTGTAGGAGCAGATAGGAGTGGGTCTCTGGGCATAGGTAGGAGCCCATTGGTTGCTAGTCACCTGGGCTCGGGTGTTAGAAGGAGGTATGAAAGGTGGGCACCATCTTAGAACAGTAGTCAGTGGAGTGCAGAGAAGAAGCTAAGAGTGAGAGGAGAAGACAGGAAGCAGAGCCCCTGCATGGGCTCTGCTCCGCAGGCAGGCCTTGTCAGGAGGCTGGAGCCTGAGAGAGAGAGAAAGGAGAATGAACAGAAAGGACAGTAAGAAAGGAAGCAAGGAACAGGAACACAGAGAAAGGCCCAGAGACACGAGGACAGAAGGAACCCCATATGCCCAGGAGATACAGGGTGAAGGTTTGGCAGAGCAGGGTACCGGAACCCAAATTGGTGGAGGCGACTAATCCTCAGCCAAAACCGGAGGTTGTGACCACATCTTGGTGCGACCCCTCACTACATCCACCAGGAAAGCATACCGCATAGGGTCAGGGAAACCGGAGAGAGGTTTCGCCAACAGAAGGCCCGAGGAAGCTGGACAAAGGTGGGTCACTGGTGGGGACAGCCAGAGAAAGGAAAGGAAGGGAGTCCTGTGCCACGCTCTGGAATTGCCTGGGAGTTGGTCGAGCCCCTTGCCTGGTGGACGCAGCACGGCTTGGGCAGTCACCGCCGGTACCGAGGTGACTAGGACCAGTAAAGAACTGTGAGTAAAGCATTGGAAACTGCAACCACACGTCTCTGTGTTTCATCGCCGCACCAGCACCATTAGTACTGGGACGCTCACACCATCACTCCCATCATCTCTACTCTAGCTGCCCTGAGGCAATACTTCTCCCGTGGGGAGTTATCCCATTCTTGGCTGCACATATAACATCAGCCTCAGCGGTCTGCAGCGCAGCGGCGGTCCCCACTGACCGCAATCCACGGGTGGCGTAGTCGGACAATTACAATACCAATAGACTGCCACTGGTTTGACCGCCCTGGGCACGGACCGGGTCACCGCCACGGAGGACTACAACCCCCAGCGATCCGGCTCCGGGTATCCCCCTGCACAGCACAGGCCCAGGGGGCGCGTCACTTGCGTCCGAACCCCCCGCAAAACGGGATTCGGAAGTATGCGCCGACAGGGCCATAGACTATAATGGTGCCAACAGAGTAAACGTGCGCTCTCACAAGCATCATTTTCGGGCGTACACGCCTGCTGAAGATGGACACCCAGACGTAGTGTACTACGGGGGCTTCCGACTCAAGCACCAACAGGACCAACGAACGTGGACAAAAACCCTAATCCCAAATTAACAGGTTCATATTTTCTTTTAAAATAGTGGGTGCAGTCATGAAAATTATTCAATGTTGCCCCTCTTGTGACTGTGTAGCCCCAATTGCTAGTGTTTCACACATATACAGCCTAACTTTACTCAAAGTTACTGTTTGAAGCCTGTCAGGCCTCGTAATGTAAAATGTGGAAATAAAATCATAGTGTCAATTTCTTAAAGAAGCATAATTTATTACCGAAACAAATACACTGAGTTATGTTGGAGTAGAGCCTGAGGGCGGGGGATACATGACATCAAGTTTCAAAGGGCACATAAATGGCCTCAGATCCTGCTCTAGGCATAAACACATTGTATCAGTTTCACCCCAGGGATTTTCCTTAAAGGAAAGCTGTCACAATATTCATACTGCCAAAACCAGGGGTAAAATAAATCAAAGCTTGGCTGGAAGATTGCAGCCGGATAATTTTTAATACAGTTAGAAGATCCGACTGGGGACCATAGCCAGAGATGAGACTAACCCCGGCCAGCATCTCCCTGCACCGTTCCAGATGACTGACAGGTTTTTCCCATAGCAAGAGACAAGTCATTCACTTGGAGCTGCACTAGGAAAAGCCAGTCAAGGACGCAGCCAGACAAGACAAGTCTCTAGCTATGATCCAGGCTGGGTCTACTAGATATATTTTTTCTGGAATCCTGAAGCATTTTAGAGAAAAAAATGTACCTGGCTGCAATCGTGCGCCCAGGCTTTGATTCATGCCCATTGTTTCGGCTGCATGAATTGGGTGACAGGTTCCCTTTAAGGTATTATTCCTTGCATAAGTGAGCAGGCTGCTCATCATAAATTGTACTGAACTAACAACAATCACTTTCCCATGTTGGAATTGTGGAACTTTGCTAAGAAAAGGTGGTGGGATCAATGGTTGAGGTGGGCTAGTTTCAAATCAGCCATATAGGATTTCAAGATTAAAAAAGAGTTTCTAGCTAATATTTACCTTCGGACTACTATCTTGTACAGGGAAAAGAGATCTGTAAATGAACTGTTATATGTAGTCATAGTGTGCCTGGGTACTAAAGTGGAACATCCTTCCGAGATAACACTAGTGACAGAGAAAATGTAGATCTGCAAAGATCCAGTAAGTATACTATAAAAGGGTGAACCCAGTGATCATGTGATTACTGGGATCAATAAAGGCCTTGCCACTTCCCCTATTAACTACACAAAGCTCATCATAAACCACTTCTATCTTCTCCTTTGGTTCAAGACGATCTTTAATGCACCAACGAGTTAAGATTTGGATTACATCTTGCTGTTGTAATGCGCTAAACAGAAGAACAGCTGGTGCGCCAGGCTGCACCATGTCCTGCCAAATTATCTCTGACTCTAGGTCCTGGCTTAGGGTTTATCTCATGTTTGGAAATTATCTTGTTAGTTATTTGTAGGTGCTGTGTGCTCAGTCCGCAGATGCACCTACAAATGGGGAGTATGGTATATGCAGGTTCTGTGCCAGGATATAGTGAAGAAATTCCGGTGGGAAATTCACACTGCACATGCTCCTCTCAGTCTGTGAGCCCATATGCACAAGATTTGGGAAAGCTAGACATATTGATGAGGGTGGTAGGGCAGATTTAAATAACCGAGTATGGGCATAGATGGGTGTCCATTTTAGCAATTCATTGGTATATGGAGGACTATGAGACACACGACATATAGCAAGCGGACTACTTAGAGCTGCATTGATAAATTCCCTTTAGGCTGGAGTCACACGAGCATATGTATCGGATGAGTGCAATTCGATAAAAATCGGATTGCACTTGGACCAATGTTATTCGATGAGGCAGTGCAGATCTGCGTATTTTTTCTCGGCAGTATTACTCATGAGAAAAAAATTACAGAATGCTGCAATTTCACTCTGAAATCGGACAGTGCGAGAAAAAAAAATCACATGCCATACAGACCATCAGAATGGCATCTGATTTTTACGGATACATTACAATTCTGTAGCATAGGAAATTGTAAATGGTCCTATAAAAGATTGATAGCTGGTAAGTAAGAAAAAGGATTGCATATGGATGACAAGTGAGAAAAAATCGTCCCACTCTCCTAGATGAGAATGGGACCGATTATTCATACGCTCGTGTGACTCCGACCTTCGGTGCAGACTTCTTCTCTCTACCTGCATCATACACAGGCAGATGCTCTCTCAGTCACTACTACTCTGCTACTCTTTGACTGCACCAGGAACACCAGTTTTGATGCCAACTGTCCTCCTGCAGGATCTAACTGGTCATACTTAACCTATTAAGGACTAGACGAATTTTCATTTTTGCTCTTTTGTCGTTTCCTCCCCTTATTCCAAGGGCCATAATTTCTTTATTTTTCCAGTGACATAGATGTGTGAGGGCTTGCATTTTGCGGTACAAGTTGTACTTTTGAATGACACCATCCATTTTATCATGTGATGTACTGGAAAGTGAAAAAAAAATTCCAAGTGTGGCAAAGCAGCAAAAAAAGCACAATTCCGCGATTGTTTCTTGTTTTTTTTATTTGAATAATTCATTTTACGGTAAAAATATTTGTCAATATGATTCTCCAGGTAAGTATGATTACAGACATACCAAACATGCATAGTTTTTGTTTTATTTAAGTAGTGAAAAAGAAAAATCAGGTAAAAAAAAAGTTTGCAACGCCATTTTCCGAAAGCCGTAACATTTTTAATTGTACAGAGATGGAGCTGTGTGAGGGCTTGTTTTTGTGAACCCAAGCTGATGCTTTTATTGATATCATTTTGGTAGATATAATCTTTTAATCGCCTCTTATTACATTTTTTTGTGTTGTGGCATCCAAAAGAACGAAATTCTGGCATTTTAATTTTTTTCCTTGTTATGCTGAATACCGATCGCATTAATTTATTTTAGATTTTGATAGATCTGACTTTTATGAATGCAGCTATACCAAATATGTGTTTTTTTTTTATTTATTTATTAATTTGTAATGGAAGAGCTTTTATATATATATATTTTTTTTTTCATATATTTTTTAAAAAAAATATTTCACTTTCCCTGTATTTGTTAATCACCATGAGGGACTTGAACGTTCGATTGTCTGATCGCTTGTGGTATATACAGCAATGCCACATCATTGCTGTATATAGCGAAAATCACAGTCTCCTACGAACGCCAGTCACATGTTGGTTTTCACAGGAGTACCTTAATGACAGTCACGGGGGTGAGCAGTCTCCTGGCCATCATGGCAACCCATCGGCGCTTCGCGATCACGTCATGGGTGCGCCAATGGGCGCACAGAATAATGTGTGCACCTGCGGGTGGGTAGTCAATGCCGTTGTCACATGACCCTGTACATCATATGTCGTTAAGGGTTTAAAGGGTTCTTCCTAAAATAACAAGTTATCCCCTGTCCATAAATCCTGAAATCGTGTCTCTGTTACCTTGAATATGGGGCTCTGCAGCCCATCTTGAATGGAGTAGAGGTTTCATGCTCGATCTCTGCACTAGTCATTGTCTATAAGACTGGGGGAGAAAGCCAAGTATACCACAGTATTGCTGATTCTATTGCGTAGGACAAAAAGCTACTAAAAAATACAGCATACAAGTCATATAATGGCCAGAATTAGCACTGGGGAACACTGCTAGAAAGGACCCCTGTGCAAGAATAATTTATGGGCCCTTTGCAGTCCAATATCTCATCATAATGCACAATTCCACCTGCATTGAAGATGGAAATGGGCCCCTTACCTCATGGACCCCTGTGCACCCGCAAGGGCTGCAGCAATGACATGTCCGCCCCTGAGATATAGTGTTATCCCTCATGTACACACATGGCAGCTGAGGAGAGAAAAACAACACATTTCTCTGAAAGATATATTACAAAGTTGCTTATTATAACGTTCTATTGATCTATGAAATGTGAATTAAAATAACAGGCTGAGTGCACACATTGCATTTTTGCTGCATTTTTTTCAGTGCAGAATTGTCACAAAACCTGAAGAGTTTCCTGATGCCAGCAAAGTGAACGAGAATCCTGAAGTGTCACGGACACGTTGCTGATTTGGGGCAGATTTAAATCTGCAGCATGTCAGTTCTTTCAGCGTTTTTGCTGCAGATTTCACCCATAGTAATGAGTGAGGAAAAATCTGCACAAAAACGGCAATAAAAAACACAGGAAAAACATGCGATTTTGCGCTGCGTTTTTCCTGCCAAGAGATGCAGAAATGTCTGCACCATATACTTAACATGTGCACATACACTTACTCTGCGGGGCACGTCAATCTTTTATTGTATGCCCCTGACTGCTGTGCCTTGTTTAAGGGGTTAAGATTCTGTGTCTCATGTTATTTCTCCTCCCCTCCTGATTTTCTATCCAATGCTTGTCTTCTTCCTCCCTCTTCCCCTCTTTATAAGCCCAGACCATGTCTCTTCCTGTCTCTCTCCTCACAAGCATTGGACCTGGAGGCTGCTTTGCTCTGGTGAGAGACGGCCGTGAACTTAATTGTGGCGATAAGGAACAAAATCAGAAGGGAAGGTGATTCCTGGCTTGCCAGTATCTTGATTGAGCAGGACTCACCCCCTCCTGATGTTCAATCGCTTCCTCCCGGTGGCCGGTGGTCTGCTCGGCGCATCCGCCAACCAGATCGCTTGAGCCACGCCCCCATGACGACACGGGTGTGCGCACGTGTCACGTGCGCACTGCCGATCTGGCAACGCCACCTTCGGCTCACGTGGTGGCTGCAACCCTCCCCTGTCCCAGGGATAATGCAGCGCTGCCATTTTACCCCACCACGCTTTCCCCAAACTTCCTGTCCCATCTCTTTGCCTACATGAGAGGCCAAGCCAGCAGTGGTTCCTCATCGGTGGAAGAAACTGCCAGCACAGTGCATGCTCCTGCTGTGCAGGCACCTCCTATCCAGGCATCAGCTGCTGCAGCTCCTGCACAGGCTGCTGCTTCAAGTGTGCGCTGTTTAAATAAAAATATTCCCATGCCACTTCCACCACACCTTCCACAACCCTTACCTCCCCTACCAGCCCCTACTCAACCTCCAGTACAAGTGCCAATTCACCCCCTTACTTTACCCACTCTGAGTACAGTGCCCCCTAGTGTTCCCCTCGTGCCATCTATATTCATGACCCATACCGTGGCGGGCGCTGGATACCCAGCCCTGACTCTGCGCCGTCATGGGCGCGATAACCGAGCCACAGGGTCACCATCCCCCTCATCATTCTACAGTCCTGATCGGCGCCACCGTTCCATTAGAAGTCACAGCAGGCGTTTGTCACTTCGCTCCAAATCCTCCAGCCGTAGTCGTCGGTCCTGATCCTCACACTGGCGATCACCTTTGTCATCGGAGGGGTCGTCTGATGAATCAGCGAGTCCACATAGGAGATCACATCATAGGTCCAGACATCATCGCAGATCACCAAGAACATCTCCAGTCTGCGCTCATCCCAAAGACGTGGTTGGTCTGATGAAGGCTGTTCCGGTTTACCCCACTCCGGTTCACTTTGTTCCGTTGATTCTGCAAGGTATCGGTGAGTACCAGTATTTGGGGGCTTGGGGGGATGGTGCGGATGTACTTACAGCCCTTAAACCGCTTTTAGGTCAGGGTGCTAATCCCCTCCCTGGCCATAAAATTATGGTTAATCCTCTTTTATTAAGTCAAAATCCACAAAAAGAAACCCCTGCCCGCGCAAGCATACACAAGGACATCTTCCTCTGTGGTATTTCCCTCCTTGGGTCCCATTTAGATGATCAGACCGTTAATAAAATTTGGTTTAACAACTATATCGATATTTGGTCCCTCGTCTCTCCCTACCAAGATACAGTTGATAAGGAATGGCAACCTTCGTATAGACCTTTTGATTGTAAACCAAAAGTCGTAAGAACCATGAATAATTGGCTGCAAGCCTTTTTTGGCATGGGTTGCGTTATGGGTCAAAAACACCCAGAGTGCTGTTCAAAAATGTTTATCTACATGGACACCATTTATAATTCTTACAAGGCCCATGATGGAAGCGACTGGTGGCGTTTTGATGAGGAGTTCAGAAGGCGTTTAGTCTTACAGCCTCACTTGGGTTGGGGAGTTAAAGCTACACATACTTGGATTCACCTTATGCTAGCCCAGAAACCCGCTACTCCCTTTCACGCAGCGGCCTCTGGTAAACACTGCCGGCACAGGGTCAACGGCCATCGGCAGATCCGGCTCCTATTGGCTGTTCAATGAGGGACACTGTCGTTTTTTTGGACTGCGTAAATACAAGCATGAGTGTTCAGCCTGTGGAGGCCCCCATGCTGCAGTCAAATGCCCCCGTCCTTCCACAAAGCTTCCAACAAAACCCCCCAATCAACCAAATTCTAAAGACCCAGTAAGCGTAACCGCAATGGGGCCATGGCTCGATCTCTACCCCAGTAACGAAACAGGAGCTCAATTACGCTTTGGTTTTAGTTACATTGTTTTTCATACCCTTCACTTTCAGTAGACATCCATTGTTTTCATCTAACATGAAATCAGCTAAAGATTTTCCACTAATCCTTTTGGAAAAAGTGCAAAAGGAGGTATCCCTGGGTAGAATGGCAAGTCCTTTTTCAATCCCCCCCATTTTACAATTTAGACTTTTCCCCATTGGGAATCGTTCCCAAGAAAGATCCTGGCAAGTTTCATTTGATTCAACACCTCTCCCACCCCAGGGGAACATCGGTAAACGATGGAATTGTTGAAAGCGACGCGTCTGTGACGTACGTTTCATTTGATCGGGCCATCACTTTGATCAGGGAGGCTGGTCCTGAGGCTTTAATGGTGAAATCAGATATTGAGTCTTCCTTCCGCCTTTTTCATCATTTGCCAGACCATCAAGGGTTGGAGGAGGGGGCACATTCGTCAAGAGAGCAGACGGCCCATTTCTTTCAGCTTGCTTACTGGTTTAATTAATTGTACCCCCGCCGTCTGTTCTTGTCCTTTTGAGTCTGCTCTCTTTTCTGCCACATTTGGCCTCGCGTTTTTTGGTGCCTTGTGCATTAGTGAATTGGTTTCCTCAACCAAGCGCATGACTGGAGGCCTCCAACATGATGAGGTCACCCCCTGTGACAAAGGTCTTCATATCTGCATTCGGAGATCGAAAACTGACCCGTCTGGTATTGGTTCATGGGTGCCCTTCTATACCTGGCCCTATTTGTCCTTTAACACTTGTCAATAATTACTTATAGTTTTGGCGTTCTGGTGACTCCTTTTTCTCCCATGAGGATGGTTCTCCTCTTACGGTATTTCAATTTCAATCCCTTTTTTCGTAAGTGCTTGTCTTTATTAGGCCTTCCTCTCAAGGAATTTGGTACACACTCCTTTAGGATTTGAGCTGCAACAGAGGCAGCCCGTGCTGGTTTGTCTAACTTTGAGATCCAGCGCATTGGTAGATGGCGTTACTCCTGTTTTGCCAGATATATCAGACCAAATTTATTACTTCACTAACTTTATTATCTCTTCATAGGTGGATGAAAACCCACAGTGTGGATACAGGGTCACCCTTACATCTTCTGGGAGTCTCAAAGAGCAGAAAGTTGGCCAGGTGGAAGAGGTCTTGGGTTTTACCTGGCCTCAGGTTCTTCCTGAGGTCGTTCGGATCACGCAGGCCACTTCCTCTCCTGTAATACTAGTCCTGCATGCGGGCGGGAATAATCTCTGTTCCTTCCACCTAGCAGATCTTCTCACTATGATGCATTCTGACGCGGATAAATTCCACGGCTTCTTTCCAGACCTTACTCTGGTTTGTTAGAGGTCATTTCACGTGTTGCATGGCAGGGTGCCAGAGATGCAGCAGCAGTTGAGCTTTCTCGGCACAAACTTAATACCTGCTTGTCCCGCTTCATCCGTTTTAAAGCCGAGTGGTCGATAGGCAAGGTCAGCTGGTGGGAGACAATACTCGTCTTATGTTACCATAGCTTCCATCTTACAGAGATAAGACCAGATATTTTTCTCTCCGGTCTCCAGGATGGCATAGAGCAGGACTTGTACCAAATGGGTGGGGGTCAGAGCGCAGTATAAAATACTTTGTTCCTCCTCGGCGGTCAATTGTTCTATCTTGATGTTTTTCTGGTACGAAGTCAGACTTGCATTGGGAGTCCAGGTGTGGCATAATGATTCATACATGTTCAGCTGGCCATTTGTGCCTTAATTGAGAGTTATACCAGTTAGGTGCTGAGTACGACCTTTATGGCTGTGACCGACCCCCACTCATTAAAGGGAGTTTTTGATGAAAATACTGTGTGTTGTCTTTATTATTACATGGGACGTTGTTGGGAAGTATTGCCTTTTGGGTCTCAGCAGTCTTACCACGTTCACACTATCAGTATTTGGTCAGTATTTTACCTCAGTATTTGTAAGCTAAAACCAGGAGTGGGTGATAAATACGGAAGTGGTGACGTGTTTCTATTATACTTTTTCTCCTGGTTTTGGCTTACAAATACTGGGGTGAAATACTGACCAAATACTGAACGTGTGAACGTGGCCTAAGACTAACAATTTGCATGCCAGTCTTTAACCTTTTAATCCAAAACCACATACATGTACATTGTAAGATGCACTGCTTTCCCACATTCTTCTGTACATGTACGTGAATGATTTAAACCAGGGGTCTTAAACGCAGCTGGGTAAATGGGCCGCACATAGAAAAAATTTGAATATGAAGGGCCTTGATCTTTACAGGAGAGGATGACGTTTTTTTAGTGATACCATTATTATTCTATATGACTTTTTGATCATCATCTTTTTTTTTGGGGGGGCGTATTTTTTATTCCTTTTAATGGTGTTTATCATATGGCTTATGATACAGGTCTTCTCTTTCATTTAAATTTTTACATAAAACAGTATTTTTAGCAGCAAAATATTACTTTATTTTTTCATTCATTGTTTTACATTTTTAAATGTTTTCCTTTTTTTTGATGACCCCCTCCCCTTCAATTAACCCTATATAATATTTTTTTTTTACAATTATCCCCATATAGCAATTCTGGCCCCCATCCTGTAAAAATGTCTCCGATCCTCTTATAATGTCCCCTATCCTGTAATAATAATGTCCCCAATCCAGTAACAATGTCCCCATTTTGTAATAATGTCCCCAAGCCTGTAATAATGTCCACGATATTATAATAATTTCCCTCAGCCTGCAATAATGTCCTCTGTTCTGTAATAATGTCCCCAACCTGTAATAATGGTCCTTGTCCTGTACAGACAGACCAATCACAGTGAAGGAGGCTGGTTTATCCAGTCATGTCACAGGGAAGATAATAAGTGGTCAGGTTAACCCTCAATGTCTTATTGAGGGCTAACCTGACTGCTTATTATATTACGGTATATATGCATTGATGTCATTCATGTAATGATTGAATTTTTATTGCATACAGCATATATGGACAAGGTTTTTGAGGTCTCTTTGTTTTTAAATGTTTGTATGTGTGCGCACTGAATTGATACTAATAAAATTATTGTTTTTTCATTTTGGCGTGCATAGCCTTCCCTTTGCATTTGTCTTTTTTCTTCTTTGTTGCATGACTTTGTAACCAATGCAGGCTATAGCACCCGCATCTTTATATATAGCATTATGGTGCACTCCAATCCTTTTGCCTTATAAACTGCAATAAGCGGCCACGTGTTTTGCATTATTGTAGTGAGGAGATCTCAATTAACAATTTACGAGGTGCATGTCTCCAAAAGCACAAGCTGGGCACAATGTATGGGGCGCTACAATATATGGGGTTACTACACTGTATGGGGGCACAATGTAAACTGGCATATTTGCCATTCATCAGAATAAAGCATGGCGTGGATGTTACAACATAGTCATTGCAGCCATAGATTCATTCATGCCCCAAAGTTATAAAATTCTGTGGAACAAATATGGGACCTAAATCCTCTCTGCAGCCCTAGATTAATTATTTGAGGGGTGTAGTTTCCAAAATGGGGTCACTTGTGGGGTGTTTTTGCATGCCAGGGGCTCTTCAAATGCGACATGGTGTCCGCAATCTACTTCAGTCAAAATGGTGCTCCACAATTCAAATAGCACTCCTTACCTTCCATGCCCAAACAGTAGCTTCCTACCACATATAGGGTATTAGCACACTCAGGAAAAATTGCACAACAAATTGTGCGGTTTAATTTTTCATTTTCACATCTCAATGTTATAAAGTTTTGTGAACCACCTATAGGACCTACACACGTGGTCAACATTGTTGGTACCCCTCGTTTAATGAAAGAAAAACCCACAATGGTCACAGAAATAACTTGAATCTGACAAAAGTAATAATATATTAAAAATTGATGAAAATTAACAAATGAAAGTCAGACATTGCTTTTCAACCATGCTTCCACAGAATTTTAAAAAAAAATTAACTCATGAAATAGGCCTGGACAGAAATTATGGTACCCCTAAAAATAATGTGACAAAGGGGACACGTTAAATCAAGTTGTGTTCACTAATTAGCATCACAGGTGTCTACAATCTTGTAATCAGTCAGTGGGCCTATATATAGGGCTACAGATACTCACTGTGCTGTTTGGTGACATGGTGTGTACCACACTCAACATGGACCAGAGGAAGCAAAGGAAAGAGTTGTTTCAGGAGATTAGAAAGAAAATTATAGACAAGCATGTTAAAGGTAAAGGTTATAAGACCATCTCCAAGCAGCTTGATGTTCCTGTGACTACAGTTGCACATATTATTCAGCAATTTAAGATACAGTTATATGAAAAAGTTTGGGCACCCCTATTAATCTTAAGCTTAATATTTTCTTAAAATTGGTGTTTTTGCAACAGCTATTTCAGTTTGATATATGTAATAACTGTTGGACACAGTAATGTTTCTGCCTTGAAATGAGGTTTATTGTACTAACAGAAAATGTGCAATCTGCATTCAAACAAAATTTGACAGGTGCATAAGTATGGGCACCCTTATAATTTTCTTGTTTTAAATACTCCTACCTACTTTTTACTGACTTACTAAAGCACTTTTTTTGGTTTTGTAACCTCATTGAGCTTTGAACTTCATAGCCAGGTGTATGCAGTCATAAGAAAAGCTACTTAAAGTGGCCACTTGCAAGTTGCTCTCCTGTTTGAATCTCCTCTGAAGAGTGGCATCATGGGCTCCTCAAAACAACTGTCAAATGATCTGAAAACAAAGATTATTCAACATAGTTGTTCAGGGGAAGGATACAAAAAGCTGTCTCAGAGATTTAACCTGTCAGTTTCCACTGTGAGGAACATAGTAAGGAAATGGAAGAACACAGGGACAGTTCTTGTTAAGGCCAGAAGTGGCAGGCCAAGAAAAACATCAGAAAGGCAGAGAAGAAGAATGGTGAGATCAGTCAAGGACAATCCTCAGACCACCTCCAGAGAGCTGCAGCATCTACTTGCTGCAGATGGTGTCACTGTGCATCGGTCAACTATACAATGCACTTTGCACAAGGAGAAGCTGTATGGGAGAGTGATGCAAAAGAAGCCGTTTCTGCAAGCACGCCACAAAAAGAGTCGGCTGAGGTATGCAAAAGCACATTTGGAGAAGCCAATTTCTTTTTGGAAGAAGGTCCTGTGGACTGATGAAACCAAGATTGAGTTGTTTCGTCATACAAAAAGGCATTATGCATGGCGGCAAAAAAACACAGCATTCCAAGAAAAACACTTGCTACCCACAGTAAAATTTGGTGGAGGTTCCATCATGCTTTGGGGCTGTGTGGCCAATGCCGGCACCGAGAATTTTGTTAAAGTTGAGGGCCGCATGGATTCCACTCAGTATCAGCAGATTCTTGACAATAATCTTCAAGAATCAGTGATAAAGTTGAAGTTACGCAGGGGATGGATCTTTCAGCAAGACAATGATCCAAAACACCGCTCCAAATCTACTCAGGCATTCATGCAGAGGAACAATTACAATGTTCTGGAATGGCCATCCCAGTCCCCAGACCTGAATATCATTGAACATCTGTGGGATCATTTGAAGAGGGCTGTCCATGCTAAGTGACCATCAAACTTAACTGAACTGGAATTATTTTGTAAAGAGGAATGGTCAAAAATACCTTCATCCAGGATCCAGGAACTCATTAACAGCTACAGGAAGCGACTAGAGGCTGTTATTTTTGCAAAAGGAGGATCTACTAAATATTAATGTCACTTTTCTGGTGAGGTGCCCATACTTATGCACCTGTCAAATTTTCTTTGAATGCAGATTGCACATTTTCTGTTAGTACAATAAACCTCATTTCAAGGCAGAAACATTACTGTGTCCAACAGTTACTACATATATCAAACTGAAATAGCTGTTGCAAAAACACCAATTTTTATAAAACATTAAGCTTAAGATTAATAGGGGTGCCCAAACTTTTTCATATAACTGTATATGGGACTGTAGCCAACCTCCCTGGACGTGGCCGCAGGAGGAAAATTGATGACAAATCAAAGAGACAGATAATACGAATGGTAACAAAAGAGCCCAGGAAAACTTCTAAAGAGATTAAAGGTGAACTTCAAGATCAAGGAACATCAGTGTCAGATCGCACCATCCGTCTTTGTTTGATCCAAAGTGGACTTCATGGAAGACGACGAAGGAGAACACCATTGTTGAAAAATTTGCCAAACTACATGTTGACAAGCCACAAAGCTTCTGGGAGAATGTCCTATGGACAGATGAGACAAAAATGGAAGCTTTTGGCAAGGCACATCAGCTCTATGTTCACAGACGGAAAAATTAAGCATATTAAGAAAAGAACATTGTCCCTACTGTGAAACATGGAGGAGGCTCTGTTATCTTCTGGGGCTGCTTTGCTGCATCTGGCACAGGGTGCCTTGAATCTGTGCAGGGTACAATGAAATCTCAAGACTATCAAGGGATTCTAGAGAGAAATGTGCTGCCCAGTGTCAGAAAGCTTGGTCTCAGTCTCAAGTCATGGGTCTTGCAACAAGATAATGACCTAAAACACACAGCTAAAAACATCCAAGAATGGCTAAGAGGAAAACATTGGACTATTCTGATGTGGCCTTCTATGAGCCCTGACCTAAATCCTATTGAGCATCTTTGGAAAGAGCTGAAACATGCCGCCTGGAAAAGGCAACCTTCAAACACGAGACAACTGGAGCAGTTTGCTCACAAGGAGTGGGCCAAAATAGCTGCCGAGGGGTGCAGAAGTCTCATTGACAGTTACAGGAATTGTTTGATAGCAGTGATTGCCTCAAAAGGTTGTTCAACAAAATATTAAGTTAAGAGTACCATCATTTCTGTCCAGGCCTATTTCAGGAGTTTAATTTTTTTTTAAATTCTGTGGAAGCAGGGTTGAAAAGCAATGCCTGACTTTCATTTGTTCATTTTCATCGATTTTTAATTTATTATTACTTTTATCAGATTCAAGTTATTTCTGTGACCATTGTGGGTTTTTCTTTCATTAAACGAGGGGTACCAACAATTTTGACCACGTGTGTAGATGCTCACAGTACCCATACAAGAATTCAATGAGGGGTGTAGTTTCTAAAATAGGGTCACTTGTGTGGGGTTTCTGCTGTTTTGTCATGTCAGGGGTTCTTCAAATGGAATATGGTGTCCACAATGTATTCCAGTCAAAATTGCTCTCCAAAATTCAAATGGCACTCCTTCCGAGCCATGCTCTGTGCCCAAACTGTAGTTTCTGACCACATCGTCGTACTCAGGAGAAATTGCACAACAAATTGTAAGGTCCATTTTTTCCTGTTACCCTTGTGAAAATGAAAAATTTGGGGCTAAAGCAAAATTTTTGTGGAAAATAACAAATTTTTCATTTATTGTTTCCACTTTGTTGTAATTCCTGTAAAGCACCTGAAGGGTTAACAAACTTGATAAATGTGATTTTGAATATGTTGAAGGTTATAGTTTCTAAAATGGGGTCACTTTTGGATGTTTTTTTAACACATAGGCCCCTAAAAGTCACTTTAAATGTGAAGCAGTCCCTAATAAAATAGGTTTTGTAAATTTTGCTGGAAAAATGAAAACTTTATGCTAAAACTTTAACCCTTTTACCTTTCTAACACAAAAATATGTTTAAAAAATTATGCTGGCATAAAAGAGACATCTGGTAAATGTTATTTCTGAATTAGTTCTAGTGGTATGACCATCTGTTTTAAGGGCATAAAAATTCAAAGTTCGAAAATTGCAAATTTTTTAAAATTGTCATCAAATATCCAATTTTTCATAAATAAACACAAATCCTATACCGTATTTTTCAGACCATAAGACACACTTTTTCCCCCCAATATTTGGGAGGAAAATTGGGGGGTGCGTCTTATGGTCTGAACGTTACCTGCGGTGGTGGTAAAGTGGGATTGCAGGGCCATCCAGGAATGCGGCAGTGGTGGTAGTGGCGCGGCGTCAGCGGCAACTGTGCCTGGCCGGTACTGGGGCTGGGGTCGGTGTCGGGCTGTAAGCGGCGTGCGGCCTGCGCAGGTTTCCGCTGTGCGCAGCCATCTTCCTAGAGCTGTGATCTACAGGAAAATGGCCGCCCGAGCCGGCGCATGCCCCAGCCCAAGACCCCGGCCCCAGCCAGAGGCCCAAGCCCCAGCCAGAGGCCCCAGACCCAGCCAGAGGCCCCCGGCCTCAGCCCCAGCCAGAGGCCTCCGCACAGGAACCGACCAGGCTAAGGGCCTCAGCCAGACACAGGCTCCACAGCATCTGACCTCTTCTGCTGCAGCCGCCGACTTCCTGAGGGACCGTGCCTCTTGTGACCCTCACTTCACTGCCCCCCAGGTAAGATACCGTACCTGTTCAGACTATAAGATGGACCCCCATCTTATAAAAAATATTTTTTTTCTATTTTCCACCCCAAAATTTGGGGTACGTCTTATGGTCCGGTGCGTCTTATAGTCCGAAAAATACGGTAATCATATCAACCTAAATTTAGCACTGATCTGAAGTACAATATTTCAAGAAATAAACAATTACAGAATCACTGGGATATGTTGAAGCATTTCAAAGTTATTACCACATAAAGTGATACTGCCTAGAATTGAAAAATTTGGCCTAGTCAGTAAGGTGAAAACAGGCTTCGGCGGTAAGGGGTTAATGTATTAACATTTAAGCCGGAAACAAATAGAACATATAAGCAACAAAGAAGTCTATAACATCAATCTAGTATATACGAAGGGCTATATAATAAAGCAAGCCAGGATCTCCATTATAGAATCCAACTTTATTACGCAGGTGCACTTTAATAGATCAATACCGTATTGTATAGTATTGATCCTCTGACTTGCGTCTTATTACAGTTGGAGTCTTTACTGGTGATCCTGCTCAGTTTATTATATTACTCTTCATACAAGTTATAATTATATACTAGGTGCTGTGCAATGCAATATGGCTGCGTATTATGGGCATGCAAAAGTATCAAAATAACAGTAAGCAATTTGAGTGTTCGGATGGCAATTTTAAACTAAATAAGATGGAGTAATTTTTTTGTAAAAAGTCAGTATTATTATTGCGATACAAATGTATATATTTTATATTTTGGGTAATAAAAACAAAAAAAAATATATTTTTTTGTTTCCCTATATTTTGTGTCTTACTTTTTTGCGTGCTGGTTGCTTTTTGGGGGGAGGAAGGAATTAACTTTCATTGGTACCACAATATACTGTTCTTTCACTGGGGTCCTTCTCTGTCTATTTCTATCTCATCTGCAGCATACCGTTTTATAAATTGTAAGGTGACTGCCGAACAGGTCGCGGACCTGTATGTATGTGTCCCCGAAGAGCCAGGCTTTCGTGATGTAGGACCCAGAGAAGCAGTCTCCAGCACACATAGTGCTGAGAGGAATTTAATGGGCCCGGATTACAGGGCCCGGTTTTACAAGCAGCTGAAAGAGCTGGGTGGGATCAGCTGCTCACTTACCTCCAGTCCAGGTCTTGGAAGGCTGATTTAAGACACCTGCGCCTGTCTCAGTCTGTCTGTGTGTGTTGGGCAAGGTGAGCAGACCTTGCATGTGCTCCTTAAACTCCGCAGTAGGCAGAGAAAAGCACATTGTTTAAACGGCTGAGGCCGTGCTGCATGGACTTGTTATTTTGAGCTTTGTTCTGTTATTCCTTTTTGTGCCAGGAAAAGGCTGTTACTTTTGGTTCCTCACTGGTATATGGACACTGAATAAAACAACCAGTTTGTTTGAACCCGCGGACTGCATCACTGTGTGAACCTGTGCCTACCTCCAACGCGGCTCAGTGAGTACAAATCCCTACAAAATGTATGGGAAAGCACAGCAGACTGCGCTTACCTATACTGATGAACACTGTGAAGAAGCGTTTGCCAGGCAGTATACTTTTATTTTTTATTTTTTTTACAGTGGGTCTGTAGGTCAACAGATGCCTCAACATCTATCCTGACTGTGGTTTCTGTTGAGCACATACCTTCTGGCTTAGCATGATCATTTATTTATGTGAATACATACACAGCAATATTGATTGTGTACTTTTTTGCTTTAGACTTTTTCACAATGAAACATTTTTATTTGTGAACTTTTTTGTAACATTTTTTTCCTTTTTTTTTACTTTTTTTGTCCTATTAGGAAACAAAACATCTCTTAATCACTTCTGCTAAACTTTTATGCATCTGTCCCACCACTGTAGTGCGGCACGGGGCGGTAGCCACAAGCAAGGCTCTCGTCTCCTCCTTTTACGTCCTGGCGCACTACATGAAAGTGTGGGTCCTGGCTTGGTGTTGGTGTTAGTGCTGTGAGGGCTTTGCGCCCTTGCAGGCTACCGGTAGCCGGTGTTGGCTGGCCAGGACCATAGCTTCCGCAGTTCAATAAAGGAGATTCCCGTTCTAAAACACAGTCTTTACTGAATGGTAACTTTATAATGATTATGTAGAAGGGATAGCGAGTACAAAGCCTTATGGACGTTTCCTTTGTAGTATAAAGCATTTTCATTCCCACAGTATCTTTCCACTGTAGTATACTCCAGGGCTGGTGAAGCTCACTGTTTCGCCCTTCTTCGTCACAGCCTAGCTTGTCGTCACAGTCCTGATCAGCAAGTCTCTCTACTTGCTCAGCACTTCCGAGTCCTATTCCTTCCACTACTGGCACCCTGGATCTACCGCTTGGCACCCCCACTAGTGCCACGAACTCAGTCCTGTCTGGGTCCGTTACCTTTAGTGTTTTGAAAGCTCATGGTTCTCGTGACACGTTGTCCTATCCAAGGACCCCTTTTCTGGAAGGCCACTCTGTCTTGTCAGTCACTTCAGGATCTCACTATTCCCTTGTCCCTTAGTCTCCTTTTCCAGTAGTTCACCCAATACGGAAGCACTGCTCACAGAACACTTTCTACTTCTACTTGATCTAGTACCTATCTGCCTAACTACAGGTAGCAGTCACTTGCCCTAACACTAAGCCCCTCAGACTATGGGCTAGTCCCAAACATTAACTCAATCTTACCCTAATGTCGCTACCTAGCTACAATAAACTACCTATCTTGTGTCTTAAGCCTTAGACTATGTCTTACCCTATACTTATCCTATACTGTAACACTATACATTACCAACCTTACTACACATTATACAGACAAACATCACATGACATAATATGTACAAAGATGCAAGACATAATATACAATATGCATAGCGCGATTGGTGTCTTCAGGGGTAGGAACGCGACAGTCCAATCCACACCCCTTGCACCACCTTCACCTATGACTGCCACTCTCTGTCGTGCTCCATATCTGGCTTTGCAAATTGCCCAGCATAGTTCTGTGATGTAATCTCCCGAAGCCTATTTAAGTCCCACTAAGACATGTATCTTAAAATTAAGACTCCTTGTCCTGTGTTTGGTGTACTGCATCCTCAGTGAATTCTGTGCTCTCATTCTGCAAGAACTCTGAGTTTCTGTACACCTTTGGCCTTTCTAACTGCCTGTCAAGTGCCATCTCCTGTCTTATCACGGCATTTGACAGGTAGTCAGAATTGAGTCAGGCTGCCCACGTTCAGTCAGAATGTGGCTGTGCGTTTGCATATCGCATAGAGTGACTGTAGACTTTCGTAAAAAACCTGGACAACCCCATTAGGACTCCTAATCACGTGTTTGGTATGGTGCATCTTCTGTGCTTTGATCCTGAAAGACCTTTGAGTTGCTGCACAACTTTGGCCTTACCGGCTACCTGTTGAGTGCCATCTCCTAGATTATTCTCCAGCCGCATTAGCTCACAGACTATATTGGATTTTGCTTATGCTATTCACTCAGTCATGCTATAAATCTGTGGATCTGTGGTCTTTTTGCCTTCCACTGAGTTTTGCCCTGGTCTGGCTGTGTCCTCTTTACATTTGTCCTTCTGTGGTCTCCACTGTGCCAAGTCCTGGCTCCCTAAGCACCTTCCTGCCTGTTGCACGAAAGTCCTTTGTCGGTGTGCCCACTCTGACCTGTGGCTTTGAGAGTCCACCTCACCAGGTGAGCCTAACAGAATTCTAAGACCATGGTGTCAGGATTTCTGTTGCCCTTCTACAGTTTGACAACTAGTGGCCGCTATTGTTCATTTTAATATTTGTGCTGCAGTTTCACTCCTTACCACTGGAGGCTGCTGTTGTGTTCTGCAATTGCTCTTTACCAAGATGGCGGATTCCGAATCTATGGAATCTATCTTGTTTCCTGTTTGGGCCTACTTAAAGCCACATGGAACTCTCATTCATTGCTTGAGTATTGTGTCTAGCTACTAGCCTAGTTTCAGTCTCCAGCTCCTGAACATTCTTACCCAGACTGTTCTAAGTCATTTATGGATTGTTTCCTACAACTCCTTGCTAACTTCAAGAACTTCTTCTACCACTTGCTGTTCCTACTTGTGCTCCTTCCATTACTGGATTTCTGCAGTACTACGCCAGTATCGTAACAGGATACTCAAGCCATCATCATGGACGCCGTCGAGGGAGGAAAATTGGAGGTGCGTGTAACTAAGATGAACTGTTTGATTACCAACATCTATGCAGATATGCAAACACTAAAAACAAAATACATGGCATTTGAAAATCAGACAACTCATAACGTTCAAATTTTTGGACAAGCTACACAGAATCTAGAGAATATTGTGCAAGATCTAAGCAATAAGATGGCACAGCAGTCTGAGCAGATACTTCATTTACAAAATCAACATATAACTCTGGCCCCTCCACCCACCTTTCCACTGCCACCTTTCAGGTTTGGTGGAGACCGTGACAAATTTAGTGGATTGATCAACCAATGCAGACTGTACTTTGGAGCACACCCTGCTCACTTCCATACTGACAGATCAAAAGCATTGCGCATCATTATGCTACTGACACATAAAGCTTTGGCTTGGGCATCCCCCTTATTGAAACTCATGATGATCGACTTAATGATCTAGAGGCTTTCCTTGCAGCCATGAGCCAGGTGTTTGATGACCATAATCGTTGTGCAACAGCTTCAGCTACACTGATGGCGCTAAGTCAGGGTAAATGCTCTGCTGCAGGGTACGCCACAGAATTCAGACGGTGGGTGATTGATTCCGAATGGAATCATGTTGTAAAATTATCCTTTTTTAAGAATGGACTCTCGAGCGCACTCAAAGATGAACTAGCCCAGGCCGATGCTCCTACAAATTTTGATGACTTCATTCACCATTTTATTCGTATAGACAACCGTTTGTCAGAGAGAAGATTGGAAAAGTGGAATTCAAACTGGTTTCACAACAGTAATCGTTATCCCCCTGTTTCAACCACCAGTCCCAGAGACTTTGAGATAAAGAGCCCTCACAAATCTGAAGTTGAATCCATGCAGGTTGACAGCCTGTTAAAACATGAAAGTGCTGAGAGAAAAGAAAGGAGACTTCGGGAAAATTAGTGTTTTTATTGTGGCAAGACTGACCACTTTCTCATCAATTGTCCTTCTCGACTACGTAAAACAGTGTCAATGGTAGCGGATCCCAACTATTCCGACGAAGAATCAGTCTTGTCTGAATCTTTGCCTCCAGTGAATGCTGTCATCCATTCAATTTCTTCTATTGCACCCCACATTAACCCCTTCGCAACCCTGGAATTTTCCATTTTTGCATTTTCATTTTTTGCTCCCCTTGTTCCCAGCCATAGCGTTTTTATTTTTTGGTCAATATGGCCATGTGAGAGCTTATTTTTTGCGGGACGAGGTGTACTTTTCAACGCCATTACTAGTTTTAAAACAGGAAAACAGGAAAAAAATTCCAAGTGCAGTGAAATTGCAAAAAAAGTGCAATACCACAGATGTTTTTTTTTTATTTTTTTTTACCACGTTCACTGAATGCTAAAACTGACCTGCCAGTATTATTCTCCAGGTCATTACGAGTTCGTAGATACCAAACATGTATAGGTTCTTTTTTATTTAAGTGGTGAAAAAAAATTCCAAAGTTTGCTAAAAAAAAAAAAAAATAGCGCCATTTTCCAAGACCCGTAGAGTGTCAATTTTTCAGGATCTGTGGCCGGGTGAGGGCTTATTTTTTGCGCGCTGAGCTGACGTTTTTATTGATACCATTTCGGGGTAGATCCAATGTTTTGATCGCCCGTTATTGCATTTTATTGCAATGTTGTGGCGACCAAAAAACGTAATTCTGGTGTTTAGAATTTTTTTCTCGTTACGCCGTTTACCGATCAGATTAATTTTTTTTATATTGATAGATCGGGCGATTCTGAACGCGGCGATACCAAATATCTGTATGTGAGTTTTTTTTCTTATTATTTTATTTTGAATGGGGCGAAAGTGGGGTGATTTAAACTTTTAAATTTTTTTAAATATTTTTAAAAACTTTTTTTTTCACTTTTTGCCTGCTTCTATTGTCTCCATAGGAGACTAGAAACAGCACTTGTCTGATCACCTCTGCTACATAGAGATGATCAGCAGATCACCTCTGTGTAGCAGAAATGGTCCTATGCTATGAGCGCCGACCACTAGGCGACCACTGGAGTCTGCTGCAGACCTAGGGTTGTCATGCCCACCCATCGGTGACCCGCGATCACGTAACGGGGTCACCAATGGGCGGGGTAAGTGACACGCTTCCGGCGCGGCGCTGTTAAATGCCGCTGTCAGAGATTGACAGCGGCATTTAACATGTTAACAGCCGCGGGTGGATCGCGATTGCACCCACGGCTGTTGCGGGCACATGTCAGCTGTAAGAATCAGCTGACATGTGCCCGGTTCAGTGTGGGCTCAGCGCCGGAGTCCTCACTGAACCGGGGGTTACAGCCTTGTGCGTATAAATACGGCACACGCTGTGAAGTGGTTCAAAAAGAAAACAAGGACTCTCATTGCTTCATTTCTATCAAGTTTCAAGTTGATTCTCAATGGATTTCCACATCTGCCATGGGTGATTCAGAGCAAATGAAAATTTTATGGACATCTCTTTCGCAAAGGAACATGGGTAAAAATTCAAAACAGACTTTCATCTATTATCAAGGAAACTGTTGACGAATCTCCACTAAATTTGGGACCAGTGAATCAAGAGACTGAACCCTTAGAGATAGTTATGGAACTTAATCACCATGCGGTTTTATCCTCCCTACTAATCTCATCTCCACATTTTCCAATAATCCTGGGGTTCCATGGCTACAGACTCAAAATCCAACAATCAAGTGGAGAACCAAAGAAGTGTCTTTTCCATCTACTGTACACTTCCCACAGGCTTCACCAAATGAAGAAGTTGTAAAGGATGCTGAACAATCTTCTAAAGTACCATCTATATTTAAGGAATTTGGTGATGTAGGGGACAAGAAAAATGCAGATAAACTCCCTCCTCATCACCCGTATGATTGTCCAATTGATCTATTACCAGGAGCAGCAATACCCTTTGGAAGCATTTGCCCACTGGCAGAGCAGGATTTAAAAACATTCAAGGAATACATCAATGAAAATGTAGCTAAAGGGTTTATTCGTCCATCTTCATCACCAGCAGGTGCGCCTATATTTTTGGTAAAAAAGAAAGACGGTTCCTTAAGATCCTGCGTTGGTTACAGAGAATTGAATAAAATGAAGTCTCACTAAGACACATACCGGAATCTTAGAATTAAGACTTCTAGTTCTGTGTTTGTTGGACTTCATCCTCTGCGCATTCTGTGCTCTTATCCTTCAAGACCTCTGAGTTGCTTTACATCTTTGGCCTTTCTGGCTTCCTGTCAAGTGCCATCTCCTGGATTATCCTCCGCATTAGATCACAAACTATATTGGACTTTGTTCATACTATTCAAGCAGCCATGCTATACATCTGTGGTTCCTTCCTCTGGACTGGCTGTGTCCTCTTTATATCTGTCCACCTGTGGTCTCTAGTGTGCCAAGTCCTTGCTCACCATATGCCTTTCCCACCTGCTACACCAATGCCCTGGGTTGGTGTACCCACACCGACCTGTGGGATCAAGAGTTCACCTTGCCAGGAGAGTCTCACAAAAACAGTTTTTAGTCGCAGTGCTTTATGCCTTTTGTTCTAACACTAACAGATAACCTATTAGAGCCTAATGGGTTTGCTGAATTATCTGCTGAATAGGCAATATGAATGGAAGTTCTGCAGCCTATAAACTGGTTACAAATGTTAAAACCTCTGAAACATATGACCGTAGTTTACCTCATATCTTGTCAGATAGTCTGCCATTTCTGATTTGTAATTGAGACATCTTGCATTCCATTACTGAATACAGGTCTCGGCCCTGATTGGCCCCCTGTACGTGTTAATCAGTAAATAATAACTACAAAGTAATTAAAACCCAGTACCACAGTGACAGAGCATCATGGGCAGACTGCGGGCATTCTCAGAGGAATACTTATTTTTAGGAATTTCATAGACTGAATGGAGCAGCCGTTGGCGTAGAAGTGTCTGAGCTCCAACTATCTGTATTCCACGGTCCACCAGGCAGGCACACAGGAATAAACTAAGGGGAAGGTGAAGCAGGACAGATGGTGACAGAGACGGAGTGAGGGATGAAAATAGTTTTGAGACGGTGTGTGACAGAGATTGAATGTGGGACTCCGAAAGCAGCAGGAACCTGTCTGTGATTCCCTGTCACTGAGACACATATGAAGAGAAATGGGCCTAGTGTAATTCAGCTTCCTCGGGATGTTATCAGCCCCCTGTTGAGTTTTGTCCGCTGTTTCCACATGTGTGTGGGCACAAATAAGAGACAGACTGACATCTTAAGTACAAAGCGCCATAACACAATTAGAGTTCAGGAAGGCAATACACCAATGACAATTGGCAACATTTAGACTGCAAATAATCTAAAGATACTTACTAAAATAAACTGCTCAAAAAAATAAATGGAGCACTTAAACAACACAATGTGACTCCAAGCCAATCACACTTCTGTGAAATCTACCTGTCCAGTAAAGAATCAACACTGACTGTGAATCAATTTCTCCTGCTGTTGTGCAAATGGACCAGACAACAGGTAGAAATGACAGGCAATTAGCATGACAACCCCTATGAAGGAGTGGTTCTGCAGGTCACCATTTCTCTGTTCTCATCATTTTTGGCTGTTGTTTTGATCACTTTTGCAATTTGTCATTGCTCTCACCCCTAGTGGTACAGTAGCATGAGGTGGTGTCCACAGTACAACCCACAGAAGTTGCTCAGGTAGTGCAGCTCATCCAGGATGACACATCAATGCGAGCTGTGGCAAGAAGGGTACCTGTGTCTGTCAGCACAGTGTCCAGAGCATGGAGCAGATACCAGGAGACAGGCCAGTACACCAGGAGATGTGGAGGGGGCCGTAGGAGGGCAACAACCCAGTAGCAGGACCGCTACCTCCACCTTTGTGCAAGGAGCAACAGGAGGAGCACTGCCAGAGCCCTGCAAAATGACCTCCAGCAGGCCACTAACATCCATATGTCTTCTCAAATTGCCAGAAACAGACTCCATGAGGGCGGTATGAGGGCCTGATGTCCACAAGTGGGTGTTGTGCTTACAGCCCAACACTGTGCACGCTGATTGGTATTTGCCAGAGAACACCAAGATTGGCAGATTCAACATAGGCGCCATGTGCTCTTCACAGATGAGAGCAGGTTCACACTGAGCACATGTGACAGACATGACAGAGTCTGGAAACGCCATGGAGAGCGATCTGCTGCCTGCAACATCCTCTAGCATAGCCAGTTTTGCAGTGGGTCAGTAATGGTGTGGGGTGGCATTTCTTTCCAGGGCCGCACAGTCCTCCATGTGCTACCAGAGGTACCCTGACGGCCATTGGGTACCGGAATGAGACCCATTGTGAGACCATATGCAGGTGCAGTGGGCCCTGGGTTCCTAATGATATATGACAATGCTAGGCCTCATGTGGCTGAAGTGTGGCAGCAGTTCCTGCATGATGAAAGCATTGACGCTTTGGACTGGCCTGCCCGTTCCCCAGATCTGAATCCAATCGAGAACATCTGGGTCATCATGTTTTGTTCCATCCACCAACACCACGTTGCACCACAGTCTGTCAAGGAGTAGACTGATGCTTTAATCCAGGTCTGGGAGGAGATCCCTCAGGAGAACATCCGCCGCTTCATCAGGAGCATACCCAGGCGTTGTAGGGAGGTCATACTGGCACGTGGAGGCCACACACTCTACTGAGCATCATTTCCTTGTCTTGAGGCATGTCCACTGAAGTTGGATCAGCCTGTAATTTGATTTTCCACTTTGATTTTGAGTATCATTCCAAATCCAGACCTCCATGGGATATTAATTTTGATTTACATTGATCATTTTTATGTTTTACTAGCTGTACCCAGCCACGCGTTGCTGTGGCTGTCTGGTTAAATGGAAAAGAAAGAAAATAGAAGGCGCACGCTTCTAAAATATCTAATTTAATTTTGCTTGTGAGTATACAATATTTTTTGTTGTTCCATTGTCTGTGTAGATATAGAGATTGTCTGGTTTGCTGACTCTAGAACACGCAACATATAATTGTCCATGCGAGAAGCAATCTGTGTCTAGATTTAAACAGCACAATTCTAAAGATTGGCCCTGAGCTTTGTTGATTGTGATTGCAAATTTCAAAATCTTAAATCTCCAAAAGTTCTTCACCGATTCCTTTGAAATTTTGACACAGTCAGGTGTCACAATGGAGCCGGTCATGTCAGGGATTGCTAGTTATTCAATTCCCTAGTACAGAGGGAATGTGACAGGAGGGGCACAGAGATGAAGGCAGGCAGCGGGAGAGGAGGAGGGGGTGATCCACTTGACATGTGCTGGGCCGGTACTGGCCAGATCCCGCTCCTGCCGGTGACGCAGTGGGATTTGCACTCGCTCACTATCCGCCCACTGCTGTGAGGCTCGGGCCCAGCTCAGCGCCCAGAGTGGAGGCCGCGGCCTGTGCCTCTCCGTGCAGCCTCCTTCTCTCCTTCCCTCCCCCGCTTGTTGTTGTGCAGTTGGAAATAATACTCACCTGTCAGAGAAGAAGATGCAGCAGCAGCGGTGCCGGAGAGCAGAGGCGGCCACCTCTCAGGCGGTTGTGGCGTTGAGCAGTGGCGATGAGCAGCAGCGTCTTTTGGCCTCGAACAGACGGTCTCGTCATTCCCCTTCCCCCAATCCCCATGGGGGACACGAAAGTAGCAAAGCACAGGCAGCGGCTGGAGCGAATGAAGGCGAGGGAGAAGGGTTTAAGAATGAGATATCACTAAGTGGGCGGGGAATGCTGGGCAGCCGGGGAGAGTCAGCCTGGGACTGAGCTCGTAACACCCCCCTCTTGCCGTTGCTTTTACGTTCAACAGCTGGTATATAAAAACATAGTAGGTATATAAAAACATGCGTGTCTTCGAATGTAACGTTGTGTCAAAACTTCATAGCAATCGGTGAAGAACTTTCGGAGATTTAAGATTTTGAACAAACGAACATTTACATTTTTATTTATGTATAGAAGATAGATTGTTCTCATTCCACTATGTAATGAATAAAGATTTGCAACTGGAAGATTTCATTCAGTGATTTCTACAGTGCTGGCCAAAAGTATTGGCACCCCTGCAATTCTGTCAGATAATACTCAGTTTCTTCCTGAAAATGATTGCAATCACAAATTCTTTGGTATTATTATCTTCATTTAATTTGTCTTCAATGAAAAAAACACAAAAAGAATTGTCCTAAAGCCAAATTGGATATAATTCCACACCAAACCTAAAGAAGGGGGTGGACAAAAGTATTGGCACCGTTTGAAAAATCATGTGATGCTTCTCTAATTCGTGTAATTAACAGCACCTGTAACTTACCTGTGGCACCTAACAGGTGTTGGCAATAACTAAATCACACTTGCAGCCAGTTAACATGGATTAAAGTTGACTCAACCTCTGTCCTGTGTCCTTGTTTGTACCACATTGAGCATGGAGAAAAGAAAGAAGACCAAAGAACTGTCTGAGGACTTGAGAAACCAAATTGTGAGGAAGCATGAGCAATCTCAAGGCTACAAGTCCATCTCCAAAGACCTGAATGTTCCTGTGTCTTCCGTGCGCAGTGTCATCAAGAAGTTTAAAGCCCATGGCACTGTGGCTAACCTCCCTAGGTGTGGATGGAAAAGAAATATTGAAGAGAGATTTCAACGCAAGATTGTGCGGATGGTGGATAAAGAACCTCGACTAACATCCAAACAAGTTCAAGCTGCCCTGTAGTCTGAGGGTACAACAGTGTCAACCCGTACTATCCATCGGCGTCTGAGTGAAAAGGGACTGTATGGTAGGATACCCAGGAAGACCCCACTTCTTACCCCGAGACATAAAAAAGCCAGGCTGGAGTTTGCCAAAACTTACCTGAGAAAAACTAAAACGTTTTGGAAGAATGTTCTCTGGTCAGATGAGACAAAAGTAGAGCTTTTTTTATGAAAAAGCATCAACACAGAGTGTACAGGAAAAAAAAGAGGCATTCAAAGAAAAGAACACAGTCCCTACAGTCAAACATGGCGGAGGTTCCCTGATGTTTTGGGGTTGCTTTGCTGCCTCTGGCACTGGACTGCTTGATGGTGTGCATGGCATTATGAAGTCTGAAGACTACCAACAAATTTTGTGTGACACCCCAGGGGTCTGGTTGCCACAGTAATAGAGATATTATGTCTGAGAGCAAGTGGGAGGTTTCTCTGTTCAGGAGCCCTAAGCATGCAACACTGCCCACCCAGACCTGGGAGGGGAGGAATCTGCCCTTATAAACTGGGTCTGGGGCGGGATTAGGGGAGACAGAGCCTGCAGAACAAGCAGAGCAGTCAGAGCCTAGAGTGAAGCTGCAGACACAGGAAAAGATAGATCAGGAGCTCTGTAGGAGCAGAGGCAGAAGGCCAGGGGCTGTGAGCAGAGATATAGCTTGCCCTGGCTGAAGTTACTAAAACCGGACACAGGAGTCCGAGGCGGTGGGGACTGATATATACCCAGCAGCAGAAACCAGCCGGCAGGGGATTCCAGGTCCTCTGGCCATAGAAGCCCGGAGGCTCAGTCACAAAGAAGGGACCAGCGCCGCCATCCAGGAGCGGAGGCTAACAGAAGGCCCCAAGTCACCAGCCATACGGGTGAGCACCACACGGTATACTCAGGGACGTGGGCTACTTGTAACCGCTGACAGCAAGGTAGCCAGGAAGAGTGCAGATAAACGGGGAGGCCTACAACTCCACCTGGCCAGGGGAACTCCTGCTTGCTCGCAGACTGACCAGGCCCCTTATACTAGCCAGTACTCCCGGGAGGGTCTGCCTTGTACCATCAGTAAAGACCCTGAACTGCACCTCACGTCTCTGTGATTCCTTGCCGCACCAGCACCATTAGCACTGGGACCCTCACACCATCACTCCCATCATCTCTCACATTAGCTGCCCTGAGGCAATACTTCTCCCGTGGGGAGTTATCCCATACTCGGCTGCGCAGACAACATCAGCCTCAGCGGTTGGCAGCGCAGAGGCGGTCCCCACTGACCGCAATCCACGGGTGGCGTAGTCGGACATTTGCTATACATTAAGACTGCCACTGGTTTGACCACCCTGGGCACGGACCGGGTCACCGCCACACGGAGACTACAACCCCCAGCATTCTACAACAGGCCCGGTTCCAGGTTCCCCTGCACAACACAGGCCCAGGGGGCGCGTCAATTTTGGCGTAGTCGGCAGGATTTCGTGCCCGCAACCACCGGGTACTGCGTGCCTGAAAAAGAGACTTTTATACTTACCTGTGGTGAAGTTTCCCGCCGTCCGGAGCCGATTCCCGCCATCAGACGCCATCTTGGACCGTTTCCCGCCGTCTTCTGCCATCTTCCTGCCATCCGCAGCTGCTTCCCGCCTTCGGACGCCATCTTCGGGACGCCGCACGGGAAGAAGAGGGGCGTGGACGCCGAAAGCGCGCGAGATTCGAAGCTCCGCCCCACGTTCTGACGCTGCGCAAGGTCCTGGAAGGGAGGAAGAGCGACGCTGACGTCATCGGAGCGCGACGCCAGGTCCTCAACCCCGACGATCGACTGCGGAGCCGCGGCCTACGGAAGAAGAGCATCGCAAGGTAGGCCACGGTCCACTAGGGGGGAGGAGGATGCCGGATACCGAGGGGAGCTCCACTGCCACAGCCACCGCCAGCGCAACCGCTGCAGCAGTCATGCCATTCACCATGCCCTATATCCTGGGGGCAACCTGGCTACCCCAGTACTCAGGGGAGTCACATACTCTAAATGACTTTAGAGAAAGACTGGATAGCCTCTTCCAGGTGTACCCCCTCACAGAAGAGCAAAAAGTGAGCATCCTGGTGGCCCAATTAATCGGGGCAGCCCAAAGGGAGGTAAAGTCCTGGCCACCTGGGAGGAAGAGGACTGTCAGAGAAATACTAGCCCGGCTGAAAGACACATTTGATACCCGCACCTCAGCCGAAATAAAGCTCAGATTTGTAAACAGCGGGCACATGAGAGTATAATAGACTATGCTCTAAACCTACAAGAGGCCCTGAGAGCCATTAAGCAGGCAGACCCTGACAGCGTGGGAAATGAAGATAAGCTGTTGACCGAACAATTTGAGGGTCTACTGTACAATGCCCACCGAACCCAGTTGCGGGCAATGGCCTTACAGGACCCTGACCTGGACTTTGCACAGTTCAAGGACAGAGCCATCCGGGCGCTGTGACCCACAGGCGCCCTGCTATCACTTACCACCAGGAGACGGCGCCCTTGTCTGCAGGGCCTGTGGGAGCTGATGCGCAGGCTTTGAACAATAACCCGGCAACAGACCTGCACCATCAGGTCCAAGAGCTGACTAAGAGTGTTGCCGCGCTAACCAGAACTGTGTAGTCTTTACAGGTCTCTTCTCCAGAAAAGATCCAGCTGGCATCCGGACCGGAGGACGTCCCGTGGCGCCGACTGAGGAGGACCCCACCGGCCAGAGGAAGACCCAGCGACAGATACAACGAGGACAGACGACCCATCTGCCGCCGCTGCAATCAACCCGGACATATGGCAAGGTACTGTCATTTAAACGGGCACAACCTGGGGTAGAGGGCCAACCCCCAGGCATAAGATCATCAGGCCCATCAAACTGGCGTGACAAATACATAGGGGGACGTCCGGTCTTGCCTGTGGTACTGGATGGCATTCCTATGAGTGCCCTACTAGACACCGGGTCACAGGTCACCACCATCCCCTACGTGCTCTTCAAGCAGTACTGGAATGACTCGGACATAACCCGCTACCCAGATGACGACCTGAGCATTGTCGCCAGCAATGGTCAGCCCGTGCCACAGATAGGATTTAAGGAAATGACCATCAAGGTCAGTAAAGTTGAACTGCCGGCACAAGGACTTATCATTGTGGATATTGACCGTCGCGAGAGTCACCCAAAAATCACCCTAGGTACTAACGTAATTGAAAACTGTCTTGCAGAGGTGATTCTTATTTTGCAGCAGGTCGCCAAGAACGCCAGTTCCAGCCAGCAGCGTGTGCTCCAAAAAGAGATCCGGGCACTGATGAAGCGGCAACAGGTGGAACTATCTGGTGGTGAGATAGGTAGCGTGAGAATGTGTGACCCGTTCCCTATTGCCATGCCCCCAAAAAGTGAGATGATGATTTGGTGCCGGGCAGCTATTGGTCTAAGAGGTAGAGACTACCAAGCAATGGTAGAACCCGTCTACTCAGACAGTAGGCCCACCATTTTGACAGCACGGGGGGTGGTCGATGTACGCCATGGGAGGGTGCCCGTTCGCATCATAAATATCGGGGAGAGAGAAGTGCACCTGCCCCGGTATGCCACGCTAGCCAAATTGTTCACCATCAACCAGAACTCTGTACAGGCCGTGGAACCCTTGCCTCCATCTCAACCAGAGGAAGGTAACGGCTCTAAGAAACCAATGGAGGACTGGTGTCAGCAGCTGCATTTGGGTACTGACTCCACTCCCTCACACCAGAAACAGGGAGTCTATCGGGTGGTTCGAGAGTACGAGAGAGTGTTTAGTAAACACCCGCTAGACTTCGGGCGAGTAAAGGGGGTAGAACACCACATCCCCACGGGAGACCATCCTCCCATAAAGGAGAGATACCGACCCGTACCCCCGGCACACTACCAACACGCCAAGGGGATGCTTAGAGACATGAAGGAGGCTGGGGTAATCAGGGACAGCTGTAGCCCCTGGGCAGCTCCACTAGTCTTAGTGAAAAAGAAAGACAACACCATGAGAATGTGTGTAGACTACAGGAAGGTCAACCGTATCACACACAAAGATGCGTACCCGTTACCAAGGATAGAAGAGTCCTTAGCTGCATTAAAATCTGCTAACTTCTTCTCTACTTTGGATCTCACTAGCGGGTACTGGCAGGTTCCTGTAGCAGAGGCGGACCGGGAGAAGACCGCATTCACCACCCCGATGGGTCTCAGCGAATTTAACTGTATGCCGTTCGGGCTCTTCAACGCACCAGGAACCTTCCAACGGTTGATGGAATGCTGTCTGGGACACCGGAACTTCGAGACGATCCTGTTATATCTGGACGATGTCATCGTCTATTCCAGGACCTACGAGGACCACCTGAAACACCTGGCAGAAGTGTTCGAAGCTCTGGCAAACTACGGCCTAAAGGTGAAACCCTCCAAGTATCACCTCCTGAAACCAAAGGTGCAATACCTGGGACACGTGGTGAGTGCTGACGGAGTGGCTCCTGACCCTGATAAGATCACCGTGATTAAGGACTGGCCAAGACCCTCCAGCATAAAGGAAGTGCGGCAGTTCCTCGGGTTGGTAGGCTACTACCGAAGATTCATTCCCGGTTTCACCAAAATGGCAGCCCCTATGCAGGACCTCCTGATAGGTCAATCTCGGAAAGCCAAAAACCAGAAGCCGCCCTTTAGGTGGGAAAAGCTGGAAGAGGAGTCCTTCTGCCAGCTGAAGATGGCCCTCACGGGGGATGAAATCCTGGCATATCCAGACTACAGCCAGCCCTTTATCCTCCACACGGACGCAAGCAACATCGGGCTAGGAGCCGTACTGTCCCAGATCCAGCAAGGGAAAGAACGGGTAATCGCTTACGCCAGCCGAAAGCTACGGCCCACGGAGAGGAACCCTGAAAATTATAGCTCATTCAAGCTGGAGTTCCTGCCAGTAGTGTGGGCAGTGACCGAACGTTTCAAGCATTACCTTGCCTCCTCCAAATTCACCGTGTACACGGATAACAACCCGTTGACACATCTGGACACTGCAAAGCTCGGTGCCCTGGAACAGAGATGGATGGCCCGCCTGTCCAACTTTGAATTCACCATCAAATACCGGGCAGGACGCTCAAATGCCAACGCGGATGCCCTGTCTAGAATGCCGAACTTACCGGACGTAGGGGAAGATCCAGAAGATCTGGAAGAAGTTGAGCTCCCTGCGTTCCACCGTCATGGGATTACCCTGTATTCCCACCGTGTGAAGGACAGGCGCTCCGTGACGTTCAATCCCTTGCCCCACTACAACTGGGCGGAGACGCAAGACAGTGATCCCGCAGTCCATTTGGTGAAGGAAATGCTGACCCAGGCCGATGCCCGTCTTGACCTAGATGCTCCGGAGGAGACCAAGCAACTGTGGAAGGAGAAAAGTAAGCTGTTCCTCTACAGGGAGAAGCTGTGCCGGAGAATGGTTAACTCTCGAACACGTGAGTTGACCTGGCAGGTAGTGGTCCCAAGACGACACGCGGCTATGGTTCTGGAGGCATACCACAACGGAGCAGGGCATTTCGGATGGAAGACGCTGGAGTTCTTGTTGCGTGAACGGTTCTACTGGGTAGGCATGAGAGGAGCCATCGAGAGGTGGTGCAGAGACTGTGGCCCGTGCCACCTGAGAAGAAAAGACCGAGCCAGCCAGAAGACTCCCCTGCAGCCCATCATCACCAGACAGCCACTGGAACTAGTAGCCCTGGACCATGCGAAACTGGCTCCAAGCAGATCTGGGTATGTCTACGCCCTCACAATCGTAGACCATTACTCCCGGTTCCTGGTGGTGGTCCCGGTCAAGGACTTAACGGCTCAAACAGCAGCTAGAGCCTTCCAGCAGCACTTCTGCCGTCCACACGGGTACCCGGACCAAGTGTTGACAGACCAAGGACCAGCCTTCGAAGCGGAGGTCTTCCAGGAGTTCTGCAACCTGTATGGCTGCAAGAAGATAAGAACAACGCCCTATCACCCTCAAACCAATGGACTCTGCGAGAAGATGAACCAGGTGGTGATAGATCTGCTAAAAACATTGTCCCTGGAAGAACGCAGTCTGTGGCCTGAGAAACTGCCCGATCTGGTGGACCTGTATAACCACATCCCTGTAGGTTCCACCAACTGTACCCCGGCTTACCTAATGAGAGCAAGACCTGGTAAGCTGCCTATTGACCTGGATATGGGAGTCCTGACGCCTGAGGACACCTCACCAGAGGCAGACTGGGATACAGAACGGCAGCAGCAGTATCGGAAAGTACAGGAGAACGTCGAGCGAAGTCTGTCTCAAGCTAGAGAAAGGCAAGAGAAGGCTTATAACCAGTATGCTCCCGCTGTTCCCCTGGTACCTGGAGAGCAGGTCTTGAAGAGGAAGAGGCGGCTCCACAAGTTGGACGACCAGTGGGAAAAGGACCCGAACACCGTACTGCCATCAAGCCATGAGAACCCAAAAATCTGCGTAATCAGTAAGGATGGCGGAGAAACCACAGCCATTGTCTCCAGAGACCACCTGAAGAAGTGTCCCGAGCAGCTGCAAAGCCCTGAAGAAGATCAAGGAAACCCTCAACCCGCAGAGGAAAGGGAAGAAATGATCAGTACCGTACTCGGAGACTTCCCCCGGTCTTGGACACAAGTCAACGGCGCTGTCGTGGTACCTGTCCTCACCTTTCTCCAGCCAGCCCCGCAAGTGTCTACAGAGGAACCGGTAGAGCTGGAAGAGCAGCCGGCCCAAGAGGCAGAAGAGTCCACACCAGCAGTACAGGAGGATCAACCCTCTGCTAGTAGTGAGCCTGCCGTGCCCCTAGTGAGCCAAAGAGTACGCAGACAGCTGCCCAGCTTACCCATAACACCTCCTACACCCTGTAGTGCAGAACCAGTTAGTGAGCTCCGTAGGTCCACTAGAGTCACTAGAGGTCAGATGCCCGCTCGCTGGAGAATCTAAACTAATGCACTGTGAATTTATCTGTTAACTGTTTATGGTTTATGTTTGTTGCCTGTTATTAATTATATTTCTCAGTTACCCTGCAGATTTTTATGGACTAACAAGTTATGGACGCTGGATAACCGGAACAGTTTTGTAGATAGTTGCACCTTGGTGCCTCTTGCGAAGACGGCCGCGGAAGAGAAAACCTGTCTGGCGTGGCCTCCTTGCGGCCCAAAGTAGTTAGTCTACCCTTGCAGCCACGCCCAAGGCCAACGCAAGGGGTTTGCTTTGGACAGGTCCCCTACTTCGCTTAAAGTTTCACCTTGGGTGACATGGACACCCTCTTGTTTCAAAAACTTCACCTTGGGTGATATGGACACCCGGTTGCGGACACGCCGTGACCTTTAAAGAACTAAAGCTTCTTGCAAATATGTTATCGTATTATTGTTTATACCCTGTTATTATGTTTTAAAAATGTGTTTAGTCCCGGAGTACTAAAATTTACTAGGGGGGAATGTGACACCCCAGGGGTCTGGTTGCCACAGTAATAGAGATATTATGTCTGAGAGCAAGTGGGAGGTTTCTCTGGTCAGGAGCCCTAAGCATGCAACACTGCCCACCCAGACCTGGGAGGGGAGGAATCTGCCCTTATAAACTGGGTCTGGGGCGGGATTAGGGGAGACAGAGCCTGCAGAACAAGCAGAGCAGTCAGAGCCTAAAGTGAAGCTGCAGACACAGGAAAAAATAGATCAGGAGCTCTGTAGGAGCAGAGGCAGAAGGCCAGGGGCTGTGAGCAGAGATATAGCTCGCCCTGGCTGAAGTTACTAAAACCGGACACAGGAGTCTGAGGCGGTGGGGACTGATATATACCCAGCAGCAGAAACCAGCCGGCAGGGGATTCCAGGTCCTCTGGCCATAGAAGCCCGGAGGCTCAGTCACAAAGAAGGGACCAGCGCCGCCATCCAGGTGCGGAGGCTAACAGAAGGCCCCAAGTCACTAGCCATACGGGTGAGCACCACACGGTATACTCAGGGACGTGGGCTACTTGTAACCGCTGACAGCAAGGTAGCCAGGAAGAGTGCAGATAAACGGGGAGGCCTACAACTCCACCTGGCCAGGGGAACTCCTGCTTGCTCGCAGACTGACCAGGCCCCTTATACTAGCCAGTACTCCCGGGAGGGTCTGCCTTGTACCATCAGTAAAGACCCTGAACTGCACCTCACGTCTCTGTGATTCCTTGCTGCACCAGCACCATTAGCACTGGGACCCTCACACCATCACTCCCATCATCTCTCACATTAGCTGCCCTGAGGCAATACTTCTCCCGTGGGGAGTTATCCCATACTCGGCTGCGCAGACAACATCAGCCTCAGCGGTCGGCAGCGCAGCGGCGGTCCCCACTGACCGCAATCCACGGGTGGCGTAGTCGGACATTTGCTATACATTAAGACTGCCACTGGTTTGACCACCCTGGGCACGGACCGGGTCACCGCCACACGGAGACTACAACCCCCAGCATTCTACAACAGGCCCGGTTCCGGGTTCCCCTGCACAACACAGGCCCAGGGGGCGCGTCATTTGCAGCATAATGTAGGGCCCAGTGTGAGAAAGCTGGGTCTCCATCAGAGGTCATGGGTCTTCTAGCAGGACAATGACCCAAAACACACTTCCAAAAGCACTATAAAATGGTTTGAGAGAAATCACTGGAGACTTCTAAGGTGGTCAGCAATGAGTCCAGACCTGAGTCCAATAGAACACCTGTGGAGAGATCTCAAAATGGCAGTTTGGAGAAGGCACCCTTCAAATATCAGGGACCTGGAGCAGTTTGCCAAAGAAGAATGGTCTACAATTCCAGCAGAGCATTGTAAGAAACTCATTGATGGTTACCGGAAGCGGTTGTTCGCAGTTATTTTGGCTAAAGGTTGTGCAACCAAGTATTAGGCTGAGGGTGCCAATACTTTTGTCTGGCACTTTTTTGGAGTTTTGTGTGAAATGATCAATGATTTGATTTTTGCTTCATTCTCTTTTGTGTTTTTTCCTTGCAAGCAAATTAAATGAAGATAATAATACCAAATAATTTGTGCTTGCAATCATTTTCAGGAAGAAACTGAGTATTATCTGACAGAATTGCAGGGGTGCCAATACTTTTGGCCAGCACTGTATGATGTGGTATTTTAGTGTTCCCTTTAATTTTTTTGAGCAGTGTATATTAGTGCACAGAAAACCTTGTGTCTTGTCAGTAGAAACACAAGTTACACAGTTTCTTAATACTATTGAAAGAACACTGGAATTAAAAGTTTTTACCGTATTTCGTTCTGCCCGCATGTCCTCTCATTACATGCTACAAGACCATAGAATAACATTTACACATCAGTTTTTTTTCATTGCCACTTCCTCCATTTAAAATGGGTGAAAAACAGAAGGAAAATTAATTACTTCCATTATTTTAATAGTTGTCAAGGATCATCATAGGCTTGAATGGCTGATTGTGATTCACAAAAACAAATGAGAATAAAACATGCGCTGAGATTAACAGATCCGGTTCATTAAAAAGACAAATGTGGAATTAGTTCCATTAAACTTTATGGGTCAGTGTAATATCTGTTTTTAAAATGAAGAGCAAATGGATGAGAAAAATTGATGTGTGGATATGCCAAAAGGAAGCAATAGAAACTATACAGGTGAGTTTTTAGTGTCTGATGATTGCCTTAGCAACTGCCCCACTCATCTTTCCCTCAAGTATCCTCAGGCAAAGGGGGCGATTAATTAACACTGGCGTTAGACATGCCAGACTTAAAGGGGTATTTCCATCTCCAAGATGCTATCCCAATGTGTAGCAGGTGTAATAATAATAATATTATTATTATAAGAAAATACCTCCAATTAGAAATGTAGGATAGTTCTCCTGATAACCTATGTTGCTTATCTCATGTGCAAGGCATTGCAGTAGTTTAGGTATCCATGGTTGCGACCATTAACAACTAGCTATTTAACTAACTGTCACTATATGAGTGGTTGTAACCATGGATACCGAAGCTACTGCAATGCCCTGCATATGGGGTAAGCAATATAGTGAATCAGAAGAACTATACTATATTTCTAATTGGAGGTATTTGCTAATATTATTATTATACCTACTACATATTGGGATAGGATCTTGGAGATAGGAATACCGCTTTATTTAACAGGCTCTCTGGATTACAATGCACCTAATTCATTAAGAGGAGCACACCACTTAATGAATTAGGTACATCTCTTAACTGAGTACGCCACTGCCAAAAATGTACTCCACTCAGGGAATGAAGTACATTACTAGCAAAATTTACACCACAAAAGTGGTGTAAATTACAATGAATTAGATGGGTCCTCTTAGCTATGCCCCATCCCACCCATGTTCCACCCATTTCTACAAAGCTGGCCAGAACTGGCATGTAAATTTTTGAGCAGCGTCCAAGTTGCACAAAAATTTTGCAACAAATGAAGGTGTTTTATGCCAAATGACTGGCCTAAATACCTTCATGCATTCATGATGGAAGCAATGCATACTGGGAAGTGGGAGTAATGTGGTTCCTAAGATGCTAGCTGAATGCTGATGAAGAGGAACTATCTATTCAAAAAGAGAGGATGGCATGTACGAGCAAGATAAAGAGCAAGAGAATAAGGGCAAAATCTAGATATATTAAATTACCATATTATATGAATGTATTATTACGCTTTAATTTTCAACATTAGATGATTTTTGTAGTGTGATGAATTTAGTTTGAAGTGCATATATCAACAGTTTTAAATTTTCTCCTACTACATCTAAATGCTTTATAGCATGGTGTAATTATGAATCATATGTTACAGGTGATCAACTCTTTTGAAATTCAAATTTGCCAAGTTCGACAATTTATTTTTAAATTTGATTCAAAGGCAAAAGTTTCCAATTTTCAATTGCCCTTAAAAGATGTGAATAACACTCTGAGGTCTCCTGGGCCTTTATCCAACCCGTTCCAAGCTCTTTAAGGCTATGTGCCCACGATGCAGAAATGCTGCATATTTTTTACGCTTCTCCCTGGCAGGAAAAACACATGCGGATTTTACATGCGTTTTTCCTGCCAGGTAGAAGCGTTTGTCAAGCGTTTTTGCATGCATTTCTGCATGCAGGTTATCAAGCGCTTTTCCAAGTGATTTTAGCATCACTTGGAAAAGTGCTTGACAACTTGTTCACACTATATAAATCCATGCAACAGGCATGGATATATAGTAGTGTGACCAAGTTAGTTAAAGAAAAAGAATAAGAATGGTAAAAAATAAAAAAATAAAGTTTATACTCACCTTCTGATGTCCTCCCGGTGTTATCTCCGCTGCGTCTGGTGTGTTGGGCGGCTCAAGGTGTTGTGAAGGACCTTCGGTGACGCCATTGAGCCATGTGATGGGTCACATGACTCAGTGACGTCATGGCAGGTCCTTCACAACAGCGCGAGCATTGCAATAGACCGGACGGAGCGGACAAAACACCGGGAGGACATCGGAAGGTGAGTATAAGCTTTATTTTTTATTTAGAATTCTTTTTTTTACAGTTTCTATGGTACCCAGGTCTGGATGAGAGTCTCCTCTCCTCCAGACTTGGGTACCATCCGCACATAGAAACGCATAATATCCGTGTGTACAAATGTACTGACACGAATATTATGCATTTCAATGCAAGTCAATGGCGGCGATTACGCTGCGTGTCCGCAAAATTAATGGACATGCTGCGGATTTTCGAGCGCAGCATAAATGTTGCGGAAAAATCCGCAGCATGGGCATTGACATTGCGGCTTGTCATTGGGGACCATGGGGGGTGGATTACCAAGTGTTTCCCAAGCGTTTATGCTGCGGAAATTCCGCAGCATAAAAGCTTGGAAAACGCATAGTGGGCACACAGCCTAGCACAAAATACAGTCTTAGGCTATGTGCCCACGATGCAGAAATGCTCCGGATTTTTCCTGAGCGTTTCTGCATCTCCCTGGCAGAAAAAAACGCATGCGGATTGTACATGCGGATTGTACATGCGGATTGTACATGCGTTTTCCTGCCAGGGACAAGCAGATGTGAAGCGTTCTTCACATGCATTTCCGCATGCGGGTTGACAAGCGCTTTCCAAGCGATTTTAGCATCACTTGGAAAGTGCTTGACAACTTGGTCACACTATATAAATCCATGCAAACGGCATGGATTTATATACACTGTGTTCCAAATTATTATGCAAATAATATTTTCTCAGATTTTCCCAAATTACCTATATGAATTGCAGTCATTGTAATTTTCCAGTCAAATAACTATTAGAGTACAATTGAAAGGTTTTTGTACAAACTGCCTATGATAACAGTATATTTCAAAAAAATAAAACACTCAAACTGCACTCAAAATGCATGTTCCAAATTATTATGCACAGCAGAGTTTTCAACCTTTTCATTTTAATAAAGAACAAAAAAATGGTCATTTTTGAAATTATAAGCATTAGCAGGTTATTACAAACTGAAATCAAACAGTTTTCAACTCAAAACTTTATTCTAGGTGATGTAACATTTGCACATAGGACCCCTTGTTCGAAAGGAGCTTCTGAACTCTCTCATTCATTGAATTTGTCAGGTTTTGGATGGTTTCTGCTTCAATTGTTTTGCATGAGGACAGAATACCCTCCCAGAGCTGTTGCTTAGATGTGAACTGCCTCCCGCCATCATAGACACTCCTTTTAATGATGCTCCAAAGGTTCTGAATGGGGTAGAGGTCAGGGGAGCATGGAGGCCACACCATAAGTTTGTCCCCTTTTATGCCCACAACAGCCAGAGATGCAGATGTGTTATGTGCAGCATGAGACGGGGCATTATCATGCATGAAAATGGTCTTGCTGCGGAATGCACGGTTCTTCTTCTTGAACCATGGCAGGAAGTGCTGTTTGAGAAACTCAACATACATTATGGAGTTCATCTTTACCCCTTCAGGGATCCTAAAAGGGCCGACAATCTCTCTCCCCATGATTCCAGCCCAAAACATTACTCCACCTCCTCCTTGTTGGCGCCGTAGCCGTGTTTGCATGGGGTGTCCATCAACCAGCCATCCTCCACTCCATCCATCTGGACCATCGAGATCATTTCATGCATGATAATGCCCCGTGTAGGGTGACCTAAAGAATGGTTAAAAATAAAATAAATAAATATATACTTACCTTCCGATGGCCCCCGCAGTCTTTCTTCGCTCGGTCCCGGCTGCCAGCAGATTGCGGTACACTGAAGGACCTGCCGACGTCAGCATCGCGTGACCCGTCACATGACTATGACGTCAGCGCAGGTCCTTCAGTCCATCGCTAGCTGCCGGCATGGGAGGACGAGCGTTCCGCGGGCCATCAGAAAGTAAGTATAACATCTATTTTATTCTTTTTTTTTACAGTTTTCTATGGTACCCAGGTCCGGAGGAGAGTCTTCTCTTCTCTAGACCTGTGTACCATCTGTACATTAGAACGCATGGAATGCGCATCTACATATACAGTGATGCGGAATCCATGCATTCTAATGCAAGTCAATGGCAGCGAAAACGCAGCACTTCCGCAAAATAATTGGTAGTGCTGCGTTTTTTCCCGCAATGATAATCCGCAGCGGAAATTTCCGCAGCATGTGCACACCACATGCGGATTATCATTGGGGAACATGGCAGGCCTTCTACCATGCATTTTTTAAGTGTTTCTGCAGCCTTTTCGCCACTGCGGAAACGCTTAAAAAAAGCATCGTGGGCACACAGCCTAAGTCATGTCAAAGTAACTTAACCTTAGAAACAGATGGTAACCTGGTAGTAGCTATCAGCCCAATTAATAGCAAGGAGCACTGACAGTTTTTTGTTAAATTAACCACTTCCAGACCGCCCACTGTACATAAACGTCGGCGCTGCCTGGGCTCTGTGCAGCGTCGACGTTTATGAATGGTTGGTCGTCCCACAGCCCTTAGGACCTGCAGGGTCCTGCAAGTGCTGCGGTTCCGGTGCAGAGCGATAGCTCTGACAGGGGACATCATCGGGACCTGATTGGATCAGGTCCCAATGATGTTAACCCTTTGCTATCTTCTATATGCCGCGATCTATAGTGATCGCGGCATTTAGAAGATAGTAAGAGGAGAGGGGGTCATCCACTTACCTCTCCGACGGCCCCCTTTTATATTGAAGATCTCAAAGAGTTTTGGCTTTGCTAGAGACCTGTTACTTTGCTCATCTATTATGGCATACATTTTGGAGGCCTTGTCGGGTTGTCCTTCTGGATAGACATTGACCAAACATACTTTAGTGCAGCATTTAGGATCAGTCCCTTCTCCACATACTTCCATACATGAGGAGGAAACAGCAGTTGCAGCTGGATCAGGAACTTGTGGCTCCCCGCCATGCTTTTGAGCAGGATTGGGTGCTGCAGAAGGTTGTGAATTGTGTGGAGCTGGTGTGGGATGCATAGATGTAAAGTGTTTGTCCCTACTGCATTCGGTGCACTTAATGACAGCCTTACAGTCCTTAGCAAGGTGGTCTGAGGAGGCGCAACACTTGTAACATACCCCTAGCTCCTTGAGAGTATCTCTGCGTTCCTGCAAAGTCTTTGCCCTGAATCCACGGCATTCCATAAGCGGGTGAGGTCTTTTGTGAATAGGGCACATACGGTTACTATCCATAGCCTTAGGAGCAACAGCGTTTGTTTTGGTAAAAGAGGGTGCAGTAAGTGGAACGTCAGTCTTTCTCACGGATACTGTGCTTCTTAACTCTCTACGTTTGGTGATATTGTTATCATACCTTGTAGATGATGATGATAAAGCTGGTGGAGTAGGTTCAGTGAAGTCAAAGCTGGGATCATTCTTCTTCCGAGCTTGATCACTGACGAACCTGGAAAAATAGGAAAAGGGAGGAAAAGACACATTATGCTGTCTTTTATACCGTGAGCCGTGGTCTGCCCATTTATCCTGCATGCCTTTTGGCAACTTGAGGACTACTGGAGTCACGCCATGAGCAGTATCAAGGTAGCTCAGTCCTGAAAGATGTGGGTCTAATTTTGCCAATTCTATTTCCTTTAGCAGGTCACTCAGGTCTTGCACTTTTCGATTGTCCTTGTTAGTTATTTTTGGGAAGGCTTGCAGTTTCTTAATTAAGGCAGACTCTATGGCTTCTGAGCTGCCGTAGGTTTGCTCCAGTCTCTCCCATGCTGCAATAAGACCTGCATCTGAATAGTCCACATGAACTGCCCTTATTGTCTTGATGCGCTCCGCTGATTCAGGACCTAACCAGTTGACAAGCAAATCTAGTTGTTCCTTGCCGGTGAGATTAAGGTCTTGGATTACTGCTTGAAAGGTCGATTTCCATGCTCTATAATTTTGGGCACAATCATCAAACTTTGAGAGACTGATGTTTATTAACTTCCTGCGAATCATATATCTGGCGAATTCAGACATGTCCGACCTCCCGGTCATAGTTGCAGGATTAACTTGTGGTATCCCTGGGGAATGTAAGTTCTTTGGCTTATATGAGACGGATCAGGACGGGATGATGTGGCATGAGGGTTAAGTTGTGGTTTAGTCTCTATAGGGTCTGCTGGCTGCGGCCTAAATTGAGGGTTAGTGCTGGAAGTTACCTTGTCGGCAGTAGGTGGCGACATTTCTTGGCTTACGGGTGCATCCGTGTGGTGGATTGGAGGTGGCGCTGGTACAGATGGTAAATGTTTTAGCACATAGTCTGTAGTGCGATCAGCTGGGTCCTCCATTTCTCCTGGAATAAAGCAGTCCATATCAGCATCTTGACCTAGTGCTTGTTCAAGGACCTTCAGTTTAGCGAGGGCTGCTGCTTCTTCCCTTTCTGCTTGGAGTATTTTTAATTGAGTTTCCATCTCAGCTTCCTGCTTTTTTAATTGGGCTTCCATCTCAGCTTCCTGCTTTTTTAATTGGGCTTCTACTTCAGCCTCCTTCCTAGCAAAGGAGCTTCTTACTCTAGCTTCCTCTGCAGATGCACGGATTTCCAGTATCTTGTAAGACAATGTTGACTTCCTGGACTGAGATGATCTGGAAGACCGAGATGTGATTTTGGTCGAGGTTGTACGATGTGACCTAACCTCTTGGAGGAGTTCTGCCTTATCCTGGGCATCTCGCACTAATATGGTCTTTTCTTGGCGAAGAGTCTCCCTTTCAGCCAGCTCTGCTGGGGCATCATCCATATCACAGTTACTCAGGAATGCAATGTACTTAACAGACAGTCTCTGGTAGCGATCATAGGCAGCAGATAAACTCTTCAATTTGGCGGTTAAATCTGCTGCGTCATTGTGAGCACGTGGAAGAGCTGCTCAACTCTGCCCCATAAATGATCTATGTTATCATGGAGCTCATCTCTGGTTGTCTGCAGGTTCTCTCTGACCTTTTGTGTTGGCTTGGTTACATGTTTGGGTTGTACATCCTGCTCTGCAGTAAGTGTGGACTCTGCTCCTGGAGCATCTGTGGTGTCAGGAACATGAAGTGCTTCTCCCACAGAGGGATCCACTGTGCCCTTTGTGGACATGCTTTAGCTAAGATGGTGGACGGTCATAGACTTGCTAGCAGATATGCATATGCACACAGATACTGAAGACTTAGGTCTCTTGTTACTATTCTGCCACCGATGTACGTGGGGCGAGATGTGTCTGAAGGATGTGACACGGATCTCTGTATAAGCAATGGCATATAGCGTCAACTCACTGACCTGCGCTCCTGTTCCTCATGAACTGCACGTGGTAATCCGGAATGATGATGCAGTGATGAATTCAACAGATTTATTTACAGTTCTTGATGAGGTGAGATGAGGGAAGGTGAAGGCTGAGGAAAGGGTAGGAATTGTAGGTATTAGAAGCGCCAGGTAAAGTGGTAACAAGAGAATCCTTTTTCCAGTCCTGCAGCATGTGTAGTCAAGATGGATGTGATGAAAAAGAAGGAGGTGAGGAGAAGGAGATAGGAGGAGTTACAGACCGAAAGGGTTTGTGGGTAAAAGACAAGAATAATACATGTTATAACATACAGTATTATAACAACGGCCAGTAGATGGCAGCAAAGTACAACAATACAATAATCATGTAACATTAGGTAATGTCCAAAATGGCTGAAAGTCTTTTCAAACAAAGAGCTGGACAGCACACTCCCCGTCTGAAATCCCTGGATTTCACTATATTAACAGTCTTGAGGTGGAGGTGTTTTCCTGAAGTACTGAGGGATACCTCAACCTGAAAGACAAACAATGCATGCAATGCAACAATAACAAATAACAAACGAGGTAGACGAATGTCTATAACAGTTCCTGAAGCAATCCAAAGGATGCCCATCTTCGGATTGGAGAAACCGCACTAGGCCAAACTGTCTCCAACCCAATGATAATCCAGTGGTTACAGTTCCTGGTTGCAATCAGATAAGTGTCTTTAGTAGTCCAAAAGTTTCTTGAAAGTTCCAAGTTCAAGTTCCAGATGTGTTGGCGCAAACAAGTCTTGTCCATCTGGAGAAGTGTTCAAATTTCTGTCAGCCCAAGCCAACCTTCTATTTGGCAATGGGGGTGCTGACATCAGGACGGATCTCTGGGTCAACGTTTGGATCCTGAAGACTGAAGCTGTCTTCAATGGCAGTCTCTTCACACTGGCCGCAAAGGAACTTCGGTCCTGTTAACCCAGAAGAGTTTGCGAAGGCACCAACAGACACTGGCCTAGTAGCAAGGTCAGCAGGGTTAAGATGGGATGGAACATACTGCCATTGCTCAGGTTTAGCGGATTTCCTGATCCTTTCAACGCGGTTACTGACATAGACATAGAAGCGTTTTGTCTGGTTTTATATGTAGCCCAGAACAACCTTGCTGTCTGTGTAGAATCTTGTGTCATCCACGTGAATAGCTAGTTCATTCTGTATGAAGTCTGCAATCTCGATGGCTAGTACAGCTCCACAGAGCTCAAGTCTGGGTATGGTGTGTTCAGGTTTAGGAGTCAATTTAGCCTTTCCAAATAGAAATCCAACATGGGCTTCATTGTTAGAGTCTATAACCTTCAAATAGGCAACAGCTGCAATAGCTTCAGTAGAGGCGTCGGAGAATATATGGATCTCTTTCCTTTGACTCGTAGCAAGAGATGCTGGAGTATAACAACGTGGTATGTGGATTTTATCTAAGGCACAAAGAGATTCCCTCCATGACTTCCACTTTAGTTGTTTGTCAGCAGGGAGTGATGCATCCCAGTCCTTAATAGACTCTGAGAGTTGCCTTAACAGAAGCTTGCCTTGTATAGTCAGGGGTGCAAGAAACCCGAGTGGATCATATAGACTGTTCACCACTAACAGTGGTGGTACAGAAAAAAATGGTTTTTCTGTACCACTAACCTGAAAGCTGAAGGAGTCCTTTAGCAAGTTCCATCTCAAGCCCAGACTTCTCTGTACTGGTGGGTTGTCTGAACCTAGATTCAAGTCTCTGAATTCTGAAGCATAATCATCAGAGTGAAAAGCCTTCATGACAACAGCACTGTTGGAGGCAATTTTATGCAATCTTAAATGAGCTTTAGAAAGCATACCTTGTGTCCGTTTGAGCAGATCTATGGCTTGTTCCGCTGTGGGCAGGGATTTGAGACCTTCGTCCACGTAGAAGTCCTTTTCAACGAACTGTTGGGCATCCTTCCCGAATTCTGCTTCACCATCAGAGGCGGTCCTACGTAGGCCGTATGTAGCAACTGCAGGAGAAGGGCTGTTTCCGAACACGCGCACCTTCATGCGGTATTCAACCATTTCCTTGCTGGTGTCGTTGTCTCGGTGCCATAGAAACGGAGATAGTTTCTGTTATCTTGTCGCACGATGAAACAATGGAACATTTGTTCAATGTCAGCAGTAATGGCGACTGGCTCTTTTCTGAATCTCATGAGCAATCCCACCAGGTTATTAGTCAGGTTGGGACCAGTGAGAACATCATTCAGAGATATACCATCATGTTTGGTGCTTGAATCGAACACCACTCTGATTTGTTTAGGCTTTCTTGGATGGTATACTCCAAAGGAAGGTAGATACCAGCATTCTTCATTGGCTTGTAAGGGTGGAGCTAGCTCTGCATGGTCATTGCGAAATATCTTCTCCATAAAGGCTACAAAATGGTCCTTCATTTCAGGCTTATTTCTCAATGTTCTCTGCAGTGAGGTGAACCTTGATAAGGCCTGTTCTCAGTTGTTAGGAAGCAGGGCCCTTGTACCCTTGAAGGGTAAGGGAGTGACCCAACGGTCAGCTTCGTTCTTGAAGAATCCACTGTCCATTATTTTAATAAATTCCTTGTCTTCTATGGATAAGACGACCTTGTTGTCATCTTGTGTTGTGCGAAACACTGTTCTCCCTAAGTCGTCACCATAGGGAGTGGGAATGATGTCAGGCTCTTGGATGAAGTCAGAGAACCTTTCTTTCACTTCGTAGTGATGAGAGCATGGTTTGAAGTGAGTTGTGCGACCATTTTGAAGTACATACGTTTTAAAGGAGTTGACTTTGGATGCCTTGTGACTCTTATCCAGACATACATTGCCCACGATTACCCAGCCTAGATCAAGTCTTTGGGCGTATGGAGCATCATCTGGGCCATTACATTGATGGCGCACCTTGTGGACCCTTAGAATGTCTCTCCCCAGTAGGATTAGAATATCAGCATTCATGTCCAGAGGAGGAATTTCGTTAGTTAGGTGCCTCAAGTGGGGATGATGAAGCGTGGCTTCCAGAGTGGGAATTTCTTCCTTGTTATCAGGTATCTGGTCACATTCTATTAAAGTTGGCAAGGATATGTGTACATTCCCCTTGATTGAAGAGATAATGTACCCAGAGGCTCTCCTACCAGAAGTCTCAATACGACCAGAACAAGTGTTGAGGGTGTATGGAGCCGTTTGTCCTTTTATATTGAAGATCTCAAAGAGTTTTGGCTTTGCTAGAGACCTGTTACTTTGCTCATCTATTACGGCATACATTTTGGAGGCCTTGTCGGGTTGTCCTTCTGGATAGACATTGACCAAACATACTTTAGTGCAGCATTTAGGATCAGTCCCTTCTCCACATACTTCCATACATGAGGAGGAAACAGCAGTTGCAGCTGGATCAGGAACTTGTGGCTCCCCGCCATGCTTTTGAGCAGGATTGGGTGCTGCAGAAGGTTGTGAATTGTGTGGAGCTGGTGTGGGATGCATAGATGTAAAGTGTTTGTCCCTACTGCATTCGGTGCACTTAATGACAGCCTTACAGTCCTTAGCAAGGTGGTCTGAGGAGGCGCAACACTTGTAACATACCCCTAGCTCCTTGAGAGTATCTCTGCGTTCCTGCAAAGTCTTTGCCCTGAATCCACGGCATTCCATAAGCGGGTGAGGTCTTTTGTGAATAGGGCACATACGGTTACTATCCATAGCCTTAGGAGCAACAGCGTTTGTTTTGGTAAAAGAGGGTGCAGTAAGTGGAACGTCAGTCTTTCTCACGGATACTGTGCTTCTTAACTCTCTACGTTTGGTGATATTGTTATCATACCTTGTAGATGATGATGATAAAGCTGGTGGAGTAGGTTCAGTGAAGTCAAAGCTGGGATCATTCTTCTTCCGAGCTTGATCACTGACGAACCTAGAAAAATAGGAAAAGGGAGGAAAAGACACATTATGCTGTCTTTTATACCGTGAGCCGTGGTCTGCCCATTTATCCTGCATGCCTTTTGGCAACTTGAGGACTACTGGAGTCACGCCATGAGCAGTATCAAGGTAGCTCAGTCCTGAAAGATGTGGGTCTAATTTTGCCAATTCTATTTCCTTTAGCAGGTCACTCAGGTCTTGCACTTTTCGATTGTCCTTGTTAGTTATTTTTGGGAAGGCTTGCAGTTTCTTAATTAAGGCAGACTCTATGGCTTCTGAGCTGCCGTAGGTTTGCTCCAGTCTCTCCCATGCTGCAATAAGACCTGCATCTGAATAGTCCACATGAACTGCCCTTATTGTCTTGATGCGCTCCGCTGATTCAGGACCTAACCAGTTGACAAGCAAATCTAGTTGTTCCTTGCCGGTGAGATTAAGGTCTTGGATTACTGCTTGAAAGGTCGATTTCCATGCTCTATAATTTTGGGCACAATCATCAAACTTTGAGAGACTGATGTTTATTAACTTCCTGCGAATCATATATCTGGCGAATTCAGACATGTCCGACCTCCCGGTCATAGTTGCAGGATTAACTTGTGGTATCCCTGGGGAATGTAAGTTCTTTGGCTTATATGACTGAGACGGATCAGGACGGGATGATGTGGCATGAGGGTTAAGTTGTGGTTTAGTCTCTATAGGGTCTGCTGGCTGCGGCCTAAATTGAGGGTTAGTGCTGGAAGTTACCTTGTCGGCAGTAGGTGGCGACATTTCTTGGCTTACGGGTGCATCCGTGTGGTGGATTGGAGGTGGCGCTGGTACAGATGGTAAATGTTTTAGCACATAGTCTGTAGTGCGATCAGCTGGGTCCTCCATTTCTCCTGGAATAAAGCAGTCCATATCAGCATCTTGACCTAGTGCTTGTTCAAGGACCTTCAGTTTAGCGAGGGCTGCTGCTTCTTCCCTTTCTGCTTGGAGTATTTTTAATTGAGTTTCCATCTCAGCTTCCTGCTTTTTTAATTGGGCTTCCATCTCAGCTTCCTGCTTTTTTAATTGGGCTTCTACTTCAGCCTCCTTCCTAGCAAAGGAGCTTCTTACTCTAGCTTCCTCTGCAGATGCACGGATTTCCAGTATCTTGTAAGACAATGTTGACTTCCTGGACTGAGATGATCTGGAAGACCGAGATGTGATTTTGGTCGAGGTTGTACGATGTGACCTAACCTCTTGGAGGAGTTCTGCCTTATCCTGGGCATCTCGCACTAATATGGTCTTTTCTTGGCGAAGAGTCTCCCTTTCAGCCAGCTCTGCTGGGGCATCATCCATATCACAGTTACTCAGGAATGCAATGTACTTAACAGACAGTCTCTGGTAGCGATCATAGGCAGCAGATAAACTCTTCAATTTGGCGGTTAAATCTGCTGCGTCATTGTGAGCACGTGGAAGAGCTGCTCAACTCTGCCCCATAAATGATCTATGTTATCATGGAGCTCATCTCTGGTTGTCTGCAGGTTCTCTCTGACCTTTTGTGTTGGCTTGGTTACATGTTTGGGTTGTACATCCTGCTCTGCAGTAAGTGTGGACTCTGCTCCTGGAGCATCTGTGGTGTCAGGAACATGAAGTGCTTCTCCCACAGAGGGATCCACTGTGCCCTTTGTGGACATGCTTTAGCTAAGATGGTGGACGGTCATAGACTTGCTAGCAGATATGCATATGCACACAGATACTGAAGACTTAGGTCTCTTGTTACTATTCTGCCACCGATGTACGTGGGGCGAGATGTGTCTGAAGGATGTGACACGGATCTCTGTATAAGCAATGGCATATAGCGTCAACTCACTGACCTGCGCTCCTGTTCCTCATGAACTGCACGTGGTAATCCGGAATGATGATGCAGTGATGAATTCAACAGATTTATTTACAGTTCTTGATGAGGTGAGATGAGGGAAGGTGAAGGCTGAGGAAAGGGTAGGAATTGTAGGTATTAGAAGCGCCAGGTAAAGTGGTAACAAGAGAATCCTTTTTCCAGTCCTGCAGCATGTGTAGTCAAGATGGATGTGATGAAAAAGAAGGAGGTGAGGAGAAGGAGATAGGAGGAGTTACAGACCGAAAGGGTTTGTGGGTAAAAGACAAGAATAATACATGTTATAACATACAGTATTATAACAACGGCCAGTAGATGGCAGCAAAGTACAACAATACAATAATCATGTAACATTAGGTAATGTCCAAAATGGCTGAAAGTCTTTTCAAACAAAGAGCTGGACAGCACACTCCCCGTCTGAAATCCCTGGATTTCACTATATTAACAGTCTTGAGGTGGAGGTGTTTTCCTGAAGTACTGAGGGATACCTCAACCTGAAAGACAAACAATGCATGCAATGCAACAATAACAAATAACAAACGAGGTAGACGAATGTCTATAACAGTTCCTGAAGCAATCCAAAGGATGCCCATCTTCGGATTGGAGAAACCGCACTAGGCCAAACTGTCTCCAACCCAATGATAATCCAGTGGTTACAGTTCCTGGTTGCAATCAGATAAGTGTCTTTAGTAGTCCAAAAGTTTCTTGAAAGTTCCAAGTTCAAGTTCCAGATGTGTTGGCGCAAACAAGTCTTGTCCATCTGGAGAAGTGTTCAAATTTCTGTCAGCCCAAGCCAACCTTCTATTTGGCAATGGGGGTGCTGACATCAGGACGGATCTCTGGGTCAACGTTTGGATCCTGAAGACTGAAGCTGTCTTCAATGGCAGTCTCTTCACACTGGCCGCAAAGGAACTTCGGTCCTGTTAACCCAGAAGAGTTTGCGAAGGCACCAACAGACACTGGCCTAGTAGCAAGGTCAGCAGGGTTAAGATGGGATGGAACATACTGCCATTGCTCAGGTTTAGCGGATTTCCTGATCCTTTCAACGCGGTTACTGACATAGACATAGAAGCGTTTTGTCTGGTTTTATATGTAGCCCAGAACAACCTTGCTGTCTGTGTAGAATCTTGTGTCATCCACGTGAATAGCTAGTTCATTCTGTATGAAGTCTGCAATCTCGATGGCTAGTACAGCTCCACAGAGCTCAAGTCTGGGTATGGTGTGTTCAGGTTTAGGAGTCAATTTAGCCTTTCCAAATAGAAATCCAACATGGGCTTCATTGTTAGAGTCTATAACCTTCAAATAGGCAACAGCTGCAATAGCTTCAGTAGAGGCGTCGGAGAATATATGGATCTCTTTCCTTTGACTCGTAGCAAGAGATGCTGGAGTATAACAACGTGGTATGTGGATTTTATCTAAGGCACAAAGAGATTCCCTCCATGACTTCCACTTTAGTTGTTTGTCAGCAGGGAGTGATGCATCCCAGTCCTTAATAGACTCTGAGAGTTGCCTTAACAGAAGCTTGCCTTGTATAGTCAGGGGTGCAAGAAACCCGAGTGGATCATATAGACTGTTCACCACTAACAGTGGTGGTACAGAAAAAAATGGTTTTTCTGTACCACTAACCTGAAAGCTGAAGGAGTCCTTTAGCAAGTTCCATCTCAAGCCCAGACTTCTCTGTACTGGTGGGTTGTCTGAACCTAGATTCAAGTCTCTGAATTCTGAAGCATAATCATCAGAGTGAAAAGCCTTCATGACAACAGCACTGTTGGAGGCAATTTTATGCAATCTTAAATGAGCTTTAGAAAGCATACCTTGTGTCCGTTTGAGCAGATCTATGGCTTGTTCCGCTGTGGGCAGGGATTTGAGACCTTCGTCCACGTAGAAGTCCTTTTCAACGAACTGTTGGGCATCCTTCCCGAATTCTGCTTCACCATCAGAGGCGGTCCTACGTAGGCCGTATGTAGCAACTGCAGGAGAAGGGCTGTTTCCGAACACGCGCACCTTCATGCGGTATTCAACCATTTCCTTGCTGGTGTCGTTGTCTCGGTGCCATAGAAACGGAGATAGTTTCTGTTATCTTGTCGCACGATGAAACAATGGAACATTTGTTCAATGTCAGCAGTAATGGCGACTGGCTCTTTTCTGAATCTCATGAGCAATCCCACCAGGTTATTAGTCAGGTTGGGACCAGTGAGAACATCGTTCAGAGATATACCATCATGTTTGGTGCTTGAATCGAACACCACTCTGATTTGTTTAGGCTTTCTTGGATGGTATACTCCAAAGGAAGGTAGATACCAGCATTCTTCATTGGCTTGTAAGGGTGGAGCTAGCTCTGCATGGTCATTGCGAAATATCTTCTCCATAAAGGCTACAAAATGGTCCTTCATTTCAGGCTTATTTCTCAATGTTCTCTGCAGTGAGGTGAACCTTGATAAGGCCTGTTCTCAGTTGTTAGGAAGCAGGGCCCTTGTACCCTTGAAGGGTAAGGGAGTGACCCAACGGTCAGCTTCGTTCTTGAAGAATCCACTGTCCATTATTTTAATAAATTCTTTGTCTTCTATGGATAAGACGACCTTGTTGTCATCTTGTGTTGTGCGAAACACTGTTCTCCCTAAGTCGTCACCATAGGGAGTGGGAATGATGTCAGGCTCTTGGATGAAGTCAGAGAACCTTTCTTTCACTTCGTAGTGATGAGAGCATGGTTTGAAGTGAGTTGTGCGACCATTTTGAAGTACATACGTTTTAAAGGAGTTGACTTTGGATGCCTTGTGACTCTTATCCAGACATACATTGCCCACGATTACCCAGCCTAGATCAAGTCTTTGGGCGTATGGAGCATCATCTGGGCCATTACATTGATGGCGCACCTTGTGGACCCTTAGAATGTCTCTCCCCAGTAGGATTAGAATATCAGCATTCATGTCCAGAGGAGGAATTTCGTTAGTTAGGTGCCTCAAGTGGGGATGATGAAGCGTGGCTTCCAGAGTGGGAATTTCTTCCTTGTTATCAGGTATCTGGTCACATTCTATTAAAGTTGGCAAGGATATGTGTACATTCCCCTTGATTGAAGAGATAATGTACCCAGAGGCTCTCCTACCAGAAGTCTCAATACGACCAGAACAAGTGTTGAGGGTGTATGGAGCCGTTTGTCCTTTTATATTGAAGATCTCAAAGAGTTTTGGCTTTGCTAGAGACCTGTTACTTTGCTCATCTATTACGGCATACATTTTGGAGGCCTTGTCGGGTTGTCCTTCTGGATAGACATTGACCAAACATACTTTAGTGCAGCATTTAGGATCAGTCCCTTCTCCACATACTTCCATACATGAGGAGGAAACAGCAGTTGCAGCTGGATCAGGAACTTGTGGCTCCCCGCCATGCTTTTGAGCAGGATTGGGTGCTGCAGAAGGTTGTGAATTGTGTGGAGCTGGTGTGGGATGCATAGATGTAAAGTGTTTGTCCCTACTGCATTCGGTGCACTTAATGACAGCCTTACAGTCCTTAGCAAGGTGGTCTGAGGAGGCGCAACACTTGTAACATACCCCTAGCTCCTTGAGAGTATCTCTGCGTTCCTGCAAAGTCTTTGCCCTGAATCCACGGCATTCCATAAGCGGGTGAGGTCTTTTGTGAATAGGGCACATACGGTTACTATCCATAGCCTTAGGAGCAACAGCGTTTGTTTTGGTAAAAGAGGGTGCAGTAAGTGGAACGTCAGTCTTTCTCACGGATACTGTGCTTCTTAACTCTCTACGTTTGGTGATATTGTTATCATACCTTGTAGATGATGATGATAAAGCTGGTGGAGTAGGTCCAGTGAAGTCAAAGCTGGGATCATTCTTCTTCCGAGCTTGATCACTGACGAACCTAGAAAAATAGGAAAAGGGAGGAAAAGACACATTATGCTGTCTTTTATACCGTGAGCCGTGGTCTGCCCATTTATCCTGCATGCCTTTTGGCAACTTGAGGACTACTGGAGTCACGCCATGAGCAGTATCAAGGTAGCTCAGTCCTGAAAGATGTGGGTCTAATTTTGCCAATTCTATTTCCTTTAGCAGGTCACTCAGGTCTTGCACTTTTCGATTGTCCTTGTTAGTTATTTTTGGGAAGGCTTGCAGTTTCTTAATTAAGGCAGACTCTATGGCTTCTGAGCTGCCGTAGGTTTGCTCCAGTCTCTCCCATGCTGCAATAAGACCTGCATCTGAATAGTCCACATGAACTGCCCTTATTGTCTTGATGCGCTCCGCTGATTCAGGACCTAACCAGTTGACAAGCAAATCTAGTTGTTCCTTGCCGGTGAGATTAAGGTCTTGGATTACTGCTTGAAAGGTCGATTTCCATGCTCTATAATTTTGGGCACAATCATCAAACTTTGAGAGACTGATGTTTATTAACTTCCTGCGAATCATATATCTGGCGAATTCAGACATGTCCGACCTCCCGGTCATAGTTGCAGGATTAACTTGTGGTATCCCTGGGGAATGTAAGTTCTTTGGCTTATATGACTGAGACGGATCAGGACGGGATGATGTGGCATGAGGGTTAAGTTGTGGTTTAGTCTCTATAGGGTCTGCTGGCTGCGGCCTAAATTGAGGGTTAGTGCTGGAAGTTACCTTGTCGGCAGTAGGTGGCGACATTTCTTGGCTTACGGGTGCATCCGTGTGGTGGATTGGAGGTGGCGCTGGTACAGATGGTAAATGTTTTAGCACATAGTCTGTAGTGCGATCAGCTGGGTCCTCCATTTCTCCTGGAATAAAGCAGTCCATATCAGCATCTTGACCTAGTGCTTGTTCAAGGACCTTCAGTTTAGCGAGGGCTGCTGCTTCTTCCCTTTCTGCTTGGAGTATTTTTAATTGAGTTTCCATCTCAGCTTCCTGCTTTTTTAATTGGGCTTCCATCTCAGCTTCCTGTTTTTTTAATTGGGCTTCTACTTCAGCCTCCTTCCTAGCAAAGGAGCTTCTTACTCTAGCTTCCTCTGCAGATGCACGGATTTCCAGTATCTTGTAAGACAATGTTGACTTCCTGGACTGAGATGATCTGGAAGACCGAGATGTGATTTTGGTCGAGGTTGTACGATGTGACCTAACCTCTTGGAGGAGTTCTGCCTTATCCTGGGCATCTCGCACTAATATGGTCTTTTCTTGGCGAAGAGTCTCCCTTTCAGCCAGCTCTGCTGGGGCATCATCCATATCACAGTTACTCAGGAATGCAATGTACTTAACAGACAGTCTCTGGTAGCGATCATAGGCAGCAGATAAACTCTTCAATTTGGCGGTTAAATCTGCTGCGTCATTGTGAGCACGTGGAAGAGCTGCTCAACTCTGCCCCATAAATGATCTATGTTATCATGGAGCTCATCTCTGGTTGTCTGCAGGTTCTCTCTGACCTTTTGTGTTGGCTTGGTTACATGTTTGGGTTGTACATCCTGCTCTGCAGTAAGTGTGGACTCTGCTCCTGGAGCATCTGTGGTGTCAGGAACATGAAGTGCTTCTCCCACAGAGGGATCCACTGTGCCCTTTGTGGACATGCTTTAGCTAAGATGGTGGACGGTCATAGACTTGCTAGCAGATATGCATATGCACACAGATACTGAAGACTTAGGTCTCTTGTTACTATTCTGCCACCGATGTACGTGGGGCGAGATGTGTCTGAAGGATGTGACACGGATCTCTGTATAAGCAATGGCATATAGCGTCAACTCACTGACCTGCGCTCCTGTTCCTCATGAACTGCACGTGGTAATCCGGAATGATGATGCAGTGATGAATTCAACAGATTTATTTACAGTTCTTGATGAGGTGAGATGAGGGAAGGTGAAGGCTGAGGAAAGGGTAGGAATTGTAGGTATTAGAAGCGCCAGGTAAAGTGGTAACAAGAGAATCCTTTTTCCAGTCCTGCAGCATGTGTAGTCAAGATGGATGTGATGAAAAAGAAGGAGGTGAGGAGAAGGAGATAGGAGGAGTTACAGACCGAAAGGGTTTGTGGGTAAAAGACAAGAATAATACATGTTATAACATACAGTATTATAACAACGGCCAGTAGATGGCAGCAAAGTACAACAATACAATAATCATGTAACATTAGGTAATGTCCAAAATGGCTGAAAGTCTTTTCAAACAAAGAGCTGGACAGCACACTCCCCGTCTGAAATCCCTGGATTTCACTATATTAACAGTCTTGAGGTGGAGGTGTTTTCCTGAAGTACTGAGGGATACCTCAACCTGAAAGACAAACAATGCATGCAATGCAACAATAACAAATAACAAACGAGGTAGACGAATGTCTATAACAGTTCCTGAAGCAATCCAAAGGATGCCCATCTTCGGATTGGAGAAACCGCACTAGGCCAAACTGTCTCCAACCCAATGATAATCCAGTGGTTACAGTTCCTGGTTGCAATCAGATAAGTGTCTTTAGTAGTCCAAAAGTTTCTTGAAAGTTCCAAGTTCAAGTTCCAGATGTGTTGGCGCAAACAAGTCTTGTCCATCTGGAGAAGTGTTCAAATTTCTGTCAGCCCAAGCCAACCTTCTATTTGGCAATGGGGGTGCTGACATCAGGACGGATCTCTGGGTCAACGTTTGGATCCTGAAGACTGAAGCTGTCTTCAATGGCAGTCTTTTCACACTGGCCGCAAAGGAACTTCGGTCCTGTTAACCCAGAAGAGTTTGCGAAGGCACCAACAGACACTGGCCTAGTAGCAAGGTCAGCAGGGTTAAGATGGGATGGAACATACTGCCATTGCTCAGGTTTAGCGGATTTCCTGATCCTTTCAACGCGGTTACTGACATAGACATAGAAGCGTTTTGTCTGGTTTTATATGTAGCCCAGAACAACCTTGCTGTCTGTGTAGAATCTTGTGTCATCCACGTGAATAGCTAGTTCATTCTGTATGAAGTCTGCAATCTCGATGGCTAGTACAGCTCCACAGAGCTCAAGTCTGGGTATGGTGTGTTCAGGTTTAGGAGTCAATTTAGCCTTTCCAAATAGAAATCCAACATGGGCTTCATTGTTAGAGTCTATAACCTTCAAATAGGCAACAGCTGCAATAGCTTCAGTAGAGGCGTCGGAGAATATATGGATCTCTTTCCTTTGACTCGTAGCAAGAGATGCTGGAGTATAACAACGTGGTATGTGGATTTTATCTAAGGCACAAAGAGATTCCCTCCATGACTTCCACTTTAGTTGTTTGTCAGCAGGGAGTGATGCATCCCAGTCCTTAATAGACTCTGAGAGTTGCCTTAACAGAAGCTTGCCTTGTATAGTCAGGGGTGCAAGAAACCCGAGTGGATCATATAGACTGTTCACCACTAACAGTGGTGGTACAGAAAAAAATGGTTTTTCTGTACCACTAACCTGAAAGCTGAAGGAGTCCTTTAGCAAGTTCCATCTCAAGCCCAGACTTCTCTGTACTGGTGGGTTGTCTGAACCTAGATTCAAGTCTCTGAATTCTGAAGCATAATCATCAGAGTGAAAAGCCTTCATGACAACAGCACTGTTGGAGGCAATTTTATGCAATCTTAAATGAGCTTTAGAAAGCATACCTTGTGTCCGTTTGAGCAGATCTATGGCTTGTTCCGCTGTGGGCAGGGATTTGAGACCTTCGTCCACGTAGAAGTCCTTTTCAACGAACTGTTGGGCATCCTTCCCGAATTCTGCTTCACCATCAGAGGCGGTCCTACGTAGGCCGTATGTAGCAACTGCAGGAGAAGGGCTGTTTCCGAACACGCGCACCTTCATGCGGTATTCAACCATTTCCTTGCTGGTGTCGTTGTCTCGGTGCCATAGAAACGGAGATAGTTTCTGTTATCTTGTCGCACGATGAAACAATGGAACATTTGTTCAATGTCAGCAGTAATGGCGACTGGCTCTTTTCTGAATCTCATGAGCAATCCCACCAGGTTATTAGTCAGGTTGGGACCAGTGAGAACATCGTTCAGAGATATACCATCATGTTTGGTGCTTGAATCGAACACCACTCTGATTTGTTTAGGCTTTCTTGGATGGTATACTCCAAAGGAAGGTAGATACCAGCATTCTTCATTGGCTTGTAAGGGTGGAGCTAGCTCTGCATGGTCATTGCGAAATATCTTCTCCATAAAGGCTACAAAATGGTCCTTCATTTCAGGCTTATTTCTCAATGTTCTCTGCAGTGAGGTGAACCTTGATAAGGCCTGTTCTCAGTTGTTAGGAAGCAGGGCCCTTGTACCCTTGAAGGGTAAGGGAGTGACCCAACGGTCAGCTTCGTTCTTGAAGAATCCACTGTCCATTATTTTAATAAATTCCTTGTCTTCTATGGATAAGACGACCTTGTTGTCATCTTGTGTTGTGCGAAACACTGTTCTCCCTAAGTCGTCACCATAGGGAGTGGGAATGATGTCAGGCTCTTGGATGAAGTCAGAGAACCTTTCTTTCACTTCGTAGTGATGAGAGCATGGTTTGAAGTGAGTTGTGCGACCATTTTGAAGTACATACGTTTTAAAGGAGTTGACTTTGGATGCCTTGTGACTCTTATCCAGACATACATTGCCCACGATTACCCAGCCTAGATCAAGTCTTTGGGCGTATGGAGCATCATCTGGGCCATTGCATTGATGGCGCACCTTGTGGACCCTTAGAATGTCTCTCCCCAGTAGGATTAGAATATCAGCATTCATGTCCAGAGGAGGAATTTCGTTAGTTAGGTGCCTCAAGTGGGGATGATGAAGCGTGGCTTCCAGAGTGGGAATTTCTTCCTTGTTATCAGGTATCTGGTCACATTCTATTAAAGTTGGCAAGGATATGTGTACATTCCCCTTGATTGAAGAGATAATGTACCCAGAGGCTCTCCTACCAGAAGTCTCAATACGACCAGAACAAGTGTTGAGGGTGTATGGAGCCGTTTGTCCTTTTATATTGAAGATCTCAAAGAGTTTTGGCTTTGCTAGAGACCTGTTACTTTGCTCATCTATTACGGCATACATTTTGGAGGCCTTGTCGGGTTGTCCTTCTGGATAGACATTGACCAAACATACTTTAGTGCAGCATTTAGGATCAGTCCCTTCTCCACATACTTCCATACATGAGGAGGAAACAGCAGTTGCAGCTGGATCAGGAACTTGTGGCTCCCCGCCATGCTTTTGAGCAGGATTGGGTGCTGCAGAAGGTTGTGAATTGTGTGGAGCTGGTGTGGGATGCATAGATGTAAAGTGTTTGTCCCTACTGCATTCGGTGCACTTAATGACAGCCTTACAGTCCTTAGCAAGGTGGTCTGAGGAGGCGCAACACTTGTAACATACCCCTAGCTCCTTGAGAGTATCTCTGCGTTCCTGCAAAGTCTTTGCCCTGAATCCACGGCATTCCATAAGCGGGTGAGGTCTTTTGTGAATAGGGCACATACGGTTACTATCCATAGCCTTAGGAGCAACAGCGTTTGTTTTGGTAAAAGAGGGTGCAGTAAGTGGAACGTCAGTCTTTCTCACGGATACTGTGCTTCTTAACTCTCTACGTTTGGTGATATTGTTATCATACCTTGTAGATGATGATGATAAAGCTGGTGGAGTAGGTTCAGTGAAGTCAAAGCTGGGATCATTCTTCTTCCGAGCTTGATCACTGACGAACCTAGAAAAATAGGAAAAGGGAGGAAGAGACACATTATGCTGTCCTTTATACCGTGAGCCGTGGTCTGCCCATTTATCCTGCATGCCTTTTGGCAACTTGAGGACTACTGGAGTCACGCCATGAGCAGTATCAAGGTAGCTCAGTCCTGAAAGATGTGGGTCTAATTTTGCCAATTCTATTTCCTTTAGCAGGTCACTCAGGTCTTGCACTTTTCGATTGTCCTTGTTAGTTATTTTTGGGAAGGCTTGCAGTTTCTTAATTAAGGCAGACTCTATGGCAGGGGTCTCAAACACGCGGCCCGCGGGCCGCATGCGGCCCCTGAGGCTGCTTTATGCGGCCCGCAGGCACATACCCCTTGATGATCCCGACCAGGTCCAGGAGGAGCCGCCGACAGCAGCGCTGCATTGCCGCACAGAGACTGTTTCCCAGCACTGCATTTCCAATGCCAGCCGCCGGCCAATCAGAGGCCAGCAGCTGATATCTGCGTGTCGGCGCAGCGAGTATGACGTCATTGCCATATGCAGATGTCCGCTGCTGGCTTCTGATTGGCCGGCGGCTGACATTGAAAATGCTGTGCTGGGAGACAGTCTCTGTGCGGCAATGCAGCGCTGCTGTCGGCGGCTCCTCCTGGACCAGGTCGGGATCGTCAAGGGGTCGGACTCTGTGGTGCCTGCGGGCCACATCTGCAGGAAGGACGCCGAGGGAACGGAGGACAGGTGAGAATCATCTTTTTTTTTTTTATGTGTGTGAAGAACAGCACAGGGAAAACATAGCCACAGGATGGGGACCTGGATGGGGCACAGAGCCACAAGAGGGGACCTGGATGGGGCACATAGCCACAAGAGGGGACCTGGATGGGGCACATAGCCACAAGAGGGGACCTGGATGGGGTACATAGCCACAAGAGGGGACCTGGATGGGGTACATAGCCACAGGATGGGGACCTGGATGGGGCACATAGCCACAAGAGGGGACCTGGATGGAGCACATAGCCACAAGAGGGGACCTGGATGGAGCACATAGCCACAAGAGGGGACCTGGATGGGGTACATAGCCACAGGATGGGGACCTGGATGGAGCACATAGCCACAAGAGGGGACCTGGATGGGGCACATAGCCACAAGATGGGGACCTGGATGGGGCACATAGCCACAAGATGGGGACCTGGATGGGGCACATAGCCACAAGATGGGGACCTGGATGGGGTACATAGCCACAAGAGGGGACCTGGATGGGGTACATAGCCACAAGAGGGGACCTGGATGGGGTACATAGCCACAGGATGGGGACCTGGATGGGGCACATAGCCACAAGAGGGGACCTGGATGGGGCACATAGCCACAAGAGGGGACCTGGATGGGGCACAGAGCCACAAGAGGGGACCTGGATGGGGTACATAGCCACAGGATGGGGACCTGGATGGGGTACATAGCCACAGGATGGGGACCTGGATGGGGTACATAGCCACAAGAGGGGACCTGGATGGAGCACATAGCCACAAGAGGGGACCTGGATGGGGCACATAGCCACAAGATGGGGACCTGGATGGGGCACATAGCCACAAGATGGGGACCTGGATGGGGTACATAGCCACAAGAGGGGACCTGGATGGGGTACATAGCCACAAGAGGGGACCTGGATGGGGTACATAGCCACAGGATGGGGACCTGGATGGGGCACATAGCCACAAGAGGGGACCTGGATGGGGCACAGAGCCACAAGAGGGGACCTGGATGGGGTACATAGCCACAAGAGGGGACCTGGATGGGGTACATAGCCACAGGATGGGGACCTGGATGGGGTACATAGCCACAGGATGGGGACCTGGATGGGGTACATAGCCACAAGAGGGGACCTGGATGGGGTACATAGCCACAGGATGGGGACCTGGATGGGGCACATAGCCACAAGAGGGGACCTGGATGGGGCACAGAGCCACAGGATGGGGACCTGGATGGGGCACAGAGCCACAGGATGGGGACCTGGATGGGGCACATAGCCACAGGATGGGGACCTGGATGGGGCACATAGCCACAAGAGGGGACCTGGATGGGGCACATAGCCTCAAGATGGGGACCTGGATGGGGCACATAGCCACAAGATGGGGACCTGGATGGGGCACATAGCCACAAGATGGGGACCTGGATGGGGCACATAGCCACAAGATGGGGACCTGGATGGGGCACATAGCCACAAGATGGGGACCTGGATGGGGCACATAGCCACAAGATGGGGATCTGGATGGGGCACATAGCCACAAGATGGGGATCTGGATGGGGCACATAGCCACAAGATGGGGACCCGGATGGGGCACATAGCCACAGGATGGGGACCTGGATGGGGCACATAGCCACAGGATGGGGACCTGGATGGGGCACATAGCCACAGGATGGGGACCTGGATGGGGCACATAGCCACAAGATGGGGACCTGGATGGGGCACATAGCCACAAGATGGGGACCTGGATGGGGCACATAGCCACAGGATGGGGACCTGGATGAGGCACATAGCCACAAGATGGGGACCTGGATGGGGCACATAGCCACAAGATGGGGACCTGGATGGGACACATAGCCACAGGATGGGGACCTGGATGGGGCACATAGCCACAGGATGGGGACCTGGATGGGGCACATAGCCACAAGATGGGGACCTGGATGGGGCACATAGCCACAAGATGGGGATCTGGATGGGGCACATAGCCACAGGATGGGGACCTGGATGGGGCACATAGCCACAGGATGGGGACCTGGATGGGGCACATAGCCACAAGATGGGGACCTGGATGAGGCACATAGCCACAGGATGGGGACTTGGATGGGGAACATTACTACAAGATGTTTGCCATTATTACTATATGATGCTAATTGTAAGACAATATTACTGAATGTGGCCAATTGGGGGAAACAAAATTGTAAAAATCAAAAAAATAAAAATAAAGCATGAAAAAATATTGGGCGCTAAAAATGCTGTTTTATATGTAAACTAAAGTAAACACAAAAAAGTGCACGTTTATTATCGCCACATCCATAACGACCCAAGCCATAAAAAAATAAACACGGAAAAAATGTTCAAAAGGTGTATACAAAAAAAATGGTATCACTAAAAATGTCACATTGAACAAAGAATGCGGCCCCCCAAATTCAAATTTTTTCCATGTGCGGCCCATATACCCAGCCGAGTTTGAGACCCCTGCTCTATGGCTTCTGAGCTGCCGTAGGTTTGCTCCAGTCTCTCCCATGCTGCAAGAAGACCTGCATCTGAATAGTCCACATGAACTGCCCTTATTGTCTTGATGCGCTCCGCTGATTCAGGACCTAACCAGTTGACAAGCAAATCTAGTTGTTCCTTGCCGGTGAGATTAAGGTCTTGGATTACTGCTTGAAAGGTCGATTTCCATGCTCTATAATTTTGGGCACAATCATCAAACTTTGAGAGACTGATGTTTATTAACTTCCTGCGAATCATATATCTGGCGAATTCAGACATGTCCGACCTCCCGGTCATAGTTGCAGGATTAACTTGTGGTATCCCTGGGGAATGTAAGTTCTTTGGCTTATATGACTGAGACGGATCAGGACGGGATGATGTGGCATGAGGGTTAAGTTGTGGTTTAGTCTCTATAGGGTCTGCTGGCTGCGGCCTAAATTGTGGGTTAGTGCTGGAAGTTACCTTGTCGGCAGTAGGTGGCGACATTTCTTGGCTTACGGGTGCATCCGTGTGGTGGATTGGAGGTGGCGCTGGTACAGATAGTAAATGTTTTAGCACATAGTCTGTAGTGCGATCAGCTGGGTCCTCCATTTCTCCTGGAATAAAGCAGTCCATATCAGCATCTTGACCTAGTGCTTGTTCAAGGACCTTCAGTTTAGCGAGGGCTGCTGCTTCTTCCCTTTCTGCTTGGAGTATTTTTAATTGAGTTTCCATCTCAGCTTCCTGCTTTTTTAATTGGGCTTCCATCTCAGCTTCCTGCTTTTTTAATTGGGCTTCTACTTCAGCCTCCTTCCTAGCAAAGGAGCTTCTTACTCTAGCTTCCTCTGCAGATGCACGGATTTCCAGTATCTTGTAAGACAATGTTGACTTCCTGGACTGAGATGATCTGGAAGACCGAGATGTGATTTTGGTCGAGGTTGTACGATGTGACCTAACCTCTTGGAGGAGTTCTGCCTTATCCTGGGCATCTCGCACTAATATGGTCTTTTCTTGGCGAAGAGTCTCCATTTCAGCCAGCTCTGCTGGGGCATCATCCATATCACAGTTACTCAGGAATGCAATGTACTTAACAGACAGTCTCTGGTAGCGATCATAGGCAGCAGATAAACTCTTCAATTTGGCGGTTAAATCTGCTGCGTCATTGTGAGCACGTGGAAGAGCTGCTCAACTCTGCCCCATAAATGATCTATGTTATCATGGAGCTCATCTCTGGTTGTCTGCAGGTTCTCTCTGACCTTTTGTGTTGGCTTGGTTACATGTTTGGGTTGTACATCCTGCTCTGCAGTAAGTGTGGACTCTGCTCCTGGAGCATCTGTGGTGTCAGGAACATGAAGTGCTTCTCCCACAGAGGGATCCACTGTGCCCTTTGTGGACATGCTTTAGCTAAGATGGTGGACGGTCATAGACTTGCTAGCAGATATGCATATGCACACAGATACTGAAGACTTAGGTCTCTTGTTACTATTCTGCCACCGATGTACGTGGGGCGAGATGTGTCTGAAGGATGTGACACGGATCTCTGTATAAGCAATGGCATATAGCGTCAACTCACTGACCTGCGCTCCTGTTCCTCATGAACTGCACGTGGTAATCCGGAATGATGATGCAGTGATGAATTCAACAGATTTATTTACAGTTCTTGATGAGGTGAGATGAGGGAAGGTGAAGGCTGAGGAAAGGGTAGGAATTGTAGGTATTAGAAGCGCCAGGTAAAGTGGTAACAAGAGAATCCTTTCTCCAGTCCTGCAGCATGTGTAGTCAAGATGGATGTGATGAAAAAGAAGGAGGTGAGGAGAAGGAGATAGGAGGAGTTACAGACCGAAAGGGTTTGTGGGTAAAAGACAAGAATAATACATGTTATAACATACAGTATTATAACAACGGCCAGTAGATGGCAGCAAAGTACAACAATACAATAATCATGTAACATTAGGTAATGTCCAAAATGGCTGAAAGTCTTTTCAAACAAAGAGCTGGACAGCACACTCTGGAAAAGCGAAATGGCCCTTGCCCCCCAAAAGAATTTCAGAAAATTTTTGTTCCCAAATCCAAATACCTATTCTACTATAATTTGTTCTCCAATTGTCAAATAGCGCTCCGTCCCTTCCAGATCTCGCCGTATGGCCACATATGGGGTATTGCCACGTTTAGAAGAAATTGTGTGACACATTTCGGCACCATTTTTACCCATTGACCTGTGTGAAAATGTAAAATCTGAGGGTAAAACATTTTTTTGTGGTAAAAATATAATTATGCTTTTTTCACTGCCCAATGGTATAAAATTTAAAAATTAAAAAATACTCATTACTTCCCTAGATGAATTCCTTGAGAGGTGTAGTTTACAAAATGGGGTCACTTGTGGGGGTGTCTGCTGTTTCGGCATGTCAGCGACTCTTCAAATGTGACATGGTGTCTGCAACCTATCCCAGCCAACATAGCCCTCCTTTCTCTTCTGAACCCTGCCGTACACCAAAGCAGTGGTTTTCCCCCACATATGGGGTATCGGCGTACTCAGGAGAAATTGCACAACAAATTTCATGGTGCAATTTCTCCTGTTATCCTTATGATAATGCAAAATTAGGGGATGAAAAATATTTTTTGTGGGAAAAATTTGAAAATTTTATTTTTACAGCTCAATATTATAAACTTCTGTGAAGCACCTGGGGGTGCAAGGTGCTCACCACACATCTAGATAAGTTCCCTAAGGGGTCTAGTTTCCAAAATGGTGTCACTTGTGGGGGGTTTCCACTGTTTAGGCACATCAGGTGCTCTCCAAACGCAACATGGCGTCTGCTAATTATTCAGACAAATTTTATATTCAAAAAGTCTAATGGCACTTCTTCCCTTCCGAACCCTGCAGTGCGCCCAAACAGTGGTTTTCCCTCACATATGGGGTATCAGCGCGCTCATGAGAAATTGCACTACAAATTATGTATTCCATTTTTTCCTGTTACCTTTGTGAAAATAAAAAAATTGGGTCTAAATAACATTTTTGGGAAAAAAAGTTAAATGTTCATTGTTTTCTTCCACATTTCAAAAATTCCCGTGAAACACCTGAAGGGTTAATAAACTTCTTGAATGTGGTTTTGAGCACCTTGAGGGGTGCAGTTTTTAGAATGGTGTCACTTTTGGGTATTTTCTGTCATAAAGGCCCCTCAAAGTCACTTCAAATAAGATGTGGTCCCTAAAAAAATGTTTTTGTAAATTTTGTTGGAAAAATGAGAAATCGCTGGTCATCTTTTAACCCTTATAGCTTCCTAACAAAAAAAAATTTTGGTTCCAAAATTGTGCTGATGTAAAGTAGACATGTAGGAAATGTTATTTATTAACTATTTTGTGTGACATATCTCTCTGATTTAAGGGCATGAAAATTCAAAGTTTGAAAATTGCAAAATTTTCAAACTTTTCGCCAAATTTCCGATTTTTTTCACAAATAAACGCAAGTGATATCAAAGAAATTCATGAAGTACAATATGTCACGAAAAAACAATCTCAGAATCAGGGGAATCCGTTGAAGCGTTCTAGAGTAATTACTTTATAAAGTGACACTGGTCAGAATTGAAAAAATTGGCCCGGTCACGAAGGCAAAAACAGGCTCTGGCGCGAAGTGGTTAAAAAGTGGTCCAAAAATTATTCCGATTAGTCATTTGTGGTCAGGCAGACCATTCTGTGTAAAACACTGACTCAAAGTGACAGTGTCCCTGACAGAGGGAATGTCTACATCAACGTTAGTATTACATTAACATACAGGTGCACAAATACGCTATGTGGCCAATATACAAACAAATCCATACACTGTCTGTCAGCACACTGATTAATGAATACATGAACTACAATATTGCTGTAAAAGTTAAATACGTAAGTGTTACGGTGTCGGGTGGTGGAACCACTGTGCTATGGTACAAGGGACGTAACTAGGGACCTCATCCTGGGCCGACCTTGGCTATATGGCGGCTTACTCAACTCCGTAAACCAAGGAAGGATCAGGAAGGTGGACCAGATGCTACTCCGGGACCGACCTCATGTGAGATCAGGCAACTCCGATGGGACTGATGACATGCGCTGACTGGCACGGCAGCTAGACAGGTTGGCACGGTTGGTAGGCAGGTGGGCGGGCACGGCTGGTAGGCAGGCTGGCAGGCACGGCTGATAGACAGGCTGGTGGGCAGCATTGGGACCTGGGGGCTGACAGAAGTGTTAGACACTAACAGACAACATTGCTCAGGCACCTCCATGTTGGGGGAGGTGCCTTATTGTAGTAGATGCCTTCTGGCCAATGGCCAGGGACATCTTAGGATGGCGTGCGTGCGCGGCCCCTTTAAGGGACAGGGAGCTCCTGTATGGAGAAACTAGTCGCATGCATTGGTAAGCTGTGATTTTGTCCCATTCTTCACATCCTGAAGGTTCAGTGGGCTCCTTCTGATAATTAGTTCTTTCCATTAATTTTCTATTAGATTCAGGTCGGGTGATTGGCTGGGCCATTCTAGTGGCTTCATATTCTATTAAATCAATTGAGAGATTCCTTGTCTGTGTGTTTGGGAACATTGTCTTGCTGAAATGTCCACTCTCGTTTTATCTACATCATCCTGGCAGATGACAGCAGATTTTTATCAAGAATATCTCGGTACATTTCTCCAATCATCCTTCCTTCAATTATATGAAGTTTGCGAGTGCCGTATGCTGAAAAACAGCCCCACATCATGATGTTCGCATCTCCAAATTTCACTGTTGGTATGATGTTTTTGGGTTGATTCCAGATTATGGCCCCAACAGTGCTCACTGGAACCTTCAGTAGTTTAGAAACTCTTCGGTAACCAATGCAATCAGTATGTTTTGCAACAATAAGGTTGTGAAGGTCTTAAGACTGCTCACTAGTTTTACCCATCATGAGATGTTTCTCGTGTGACACCTTGGTAATGAGACCTCTTTTTATAGGTCATCAGTTGAACCAGTTGATTTTATTTTTCACTAAGTGGCAGGATTGTTTTCTAATTACTGATAGATTTCAGCTGGTGTCGTGACTTTCCATGGCTTTTTCAACCTCTCATTCTTCATGTGTTCAATACTTTTTCAAATAATACCATGGCCATTGAAAAAGACAAAAATCGTTCTGACCGAAACCGTTGGCCTGTTTTCTTGTACAGACTCTTTGGTGCACTGACTAAAGTTTGTGTATTTTCACCTGCAAGTTTTCAGTGCCGTGGTATTATTTGATATATATACAGCATGCTGTTTTCTATCATGTAGCACGGATCATTTTATTGAACCACTGAGTGCCCACCTTATTTTTTCTATTTCTCATTATTACACATAACTATGAACATCTATGCTTTGATTTCTTTGCCTGTGTGGATTGAATTTCATGTCAATAGTATCTTTAGAAATACATTTACTTAGAAAATTGGTGAGGTGTTCAATACTTATTTCACCCGCTGTATTTAAGTACTGTTTGGCTTTATGGGCAATGACTGCATTTTAGTAATGCTCAACTTCCAATCAGATTTTCAAGATATTTAACCCCCTTATGCTATTTGACATATATATAAGTAATGAGCAAAGGTCACTTAGTACTCCATTATGGATATATGTCATGCTAACATCCACAACTGGGTTCTTACTGTAACTGCTGGGATCAGAGTTCTTGCAGATCCTAGAAGTTTAACCCTTCATACCATGCTGTCAATATTGACACATGAGGAGTTTCATATTGGGAAAGGGCTCCCTCTGTCAGCACACCTGCAGTGCAATCGTTGATGGCAATGGGTTGCCATGGCAACCAGCGGCCAGAGGCGGGGCTTGACAGGCTGTCAGTCAAGCACTGACAGGATAGTGTAATACACAGCACTGCTAAGATAGTGTTGTGTAATACTAATGCAATCAAAAGATTGCATGTTCAAGTCAACTTGGTGACTAAGGACTAATAAATATTTTAGAAAAAAATGTGCATTTCTTATTTTTTCTTGTGGAAAAGTAGAAAAATTTTAAAAAAAGTTAAGAATTGTATCAGTGTAATCATACTATGCTATAAATCTATATAATTGAACAGTGAATGCTTTAACCCCGCTATCCCCTCAAGCCTGTTTTCACCTTCATGACTGGACCAAATTTTACAATTCTGACCACTATCACTTTATTAGATAATAACTCTGGAACGCTTCAAAGGATCCCCCTGATTCTGAGATAGTTTTTTCGTGACATATTGTACTTCATGATAGCGGTAAAACTTATTCGATATCACTTGCGTTTATTTGTGAAAAAAAACAAAAATTTGGCAAAAATGTTGAAAATTTAGCAATTTTCAAACTTTTAATTTTCATGCCCTTAAATCAGAGAGATATGTCACACAAAATAGTTAATAAATAACATTTCCCACATGTCCACTTTACATCAGCGCAAGTTTTCAAACATATTTTCTTTTGTTAGGAAGGTTAAAAGTTGACCAGCAATTTCTCATTTTTCCAACAAAATTTACAAAACCATTTTTTAGGGACCACATCACCTTTGAAGTGACTTTGAGGGGCCTTTATGACAGAAAATACCCAAAAATGACACTGTTCTAAAAGCTGCACCCTTCAAGGTGTTGAAATCCACATTAAAAAAGTTTATTAACCCTTCAGGTGCTTCACATGAATTTTTTGAATGTGGAAGGAAAAAATTAATATTTAACTTTTTTTCACAAAAATTTTACTTTAGACCCAATTTTTTTTATTTTTGCAAGGGTAACAGGAAAAAATGGACCCCAAAATTTGTTGTGTAATTTCTCTTGATCATGTCAATACCTCCATTTGACTTTTTCAATGTAAGATTTGTGGAATAATTAGCGGATGCCATGTCGCGTTTAGAGAGCCCCTGATGTGCCTAAACAGTGGAAATCGCCCACAAGTGACACTATATTGTAAACTACACCCCTCAGGGAACTTATATAGATGTGTGGTGAGCACCTTGAATCCCCAGGTGCTTCACAGAAGTTTATAAAGTGCCGAGCTGTGAAAATAATCACATTTTTCCCACAAAAATATTTTTTAGCAACAAATTTTGCATTTTCACAAGGGTAACAGGGAAAATTGCACCATACAATTTGTTTTGCAAATTTTCCTGAGTACACAGATAGCCCATATGTGGGATAAACTACTGTTTAGGCGCACAGCAGGGCTCAGAAAAGGAGTGACATTTTGGAATGCAGACTTTGATGGAATGGTCTGCAGGTGTCATGTCGTATTTGGAGAGCCCTAATGTGCCTAAATAGTGGAAAAAACCCACAAGTGACCCCATTTTGGAAACTAGACCCTTCAAGGAATTTATCTAGGTGTGTGGTGAGCACTTTCAACCCACAGGTGCTCATTGAATTTTACAAGGTTGATCTGTGAAAATGAAAAAAATATATATTTTTTTGCCCACAAAAATGTTGTTTTAGCCCCAATTTTCTTCATTTTCACAATAGCAGGAGAAGTGCAATTTTTCCTGAGTATGCTGACACCCCATATGTGGTTGAAAACTACTTTTGAGGCACAGTGAAAAGCTCAGAAGGGAAGAAGCGCCATATTGGAGTTCAGATTTTTCAAGAATGGTTTGAGGGTGCCATGTTACATTGGCAGAGGTGCCAAAACAGAAGAACCCCCCCCCCCATAAGTGACCTTATTTTGCAAACTACACCTCTCAATGAATTCATCTAAGGGTGCAGTGATCATATTGACACAACAGGTGGGTCACAGAATTTTATACCATTGGGCAGTGAAGAAAAATAATTACATTTTTACCACCAAAATTTTGTTTTAGACCCAGATTTTACATTTTCACACTGGGAAATGGGTAAAAATGGCACCAAAATGTGTCCCACAATTTCTGCTGAATGTAGAAATACCCCATATGTGGCTGAACACTACTACTTAGCTATACGGTAAGACTCTGGAGGGACGGAGCGCTAGTTGCCTCCTGGAGCGCAGATTTTCCTAGAATAGTTGCGGACTCCATATGCAGAGCCCCTAAATGCTAGAAAAATCATCTTTCAAGTTACCCCATTTTGTAAATTATACTTCTTTGGGAATTTATCTACAGGTGTAGTGATGATTTTGACTCCATGGGTGTTTTCCAGATACAAGCAGCAGTGAATGTTGCCGAGTGAAAATTGCAAACTGCCATAGTAGTACCCAGTACATTGTAGCGACCAGTACGTTGTAGTGCCCGTACATTGTACCTAGCTTATGCTCCTGGAGACACGCACCCGTAAATTAGGACGGCTCTCATCGCTACAGGAATCCAAAACGTGGACGTTAAATGTGGTTTGGGCATACTGTGGGGCTCAGAAAGAAAGGGGAAATTGGATTTGGGAGCACAGAATTTGCTGGTTTTCTTTTGGGGGCGAGAAGCCATTTAGGTTTTCCGGAGCCTTTGTTCTACCAGTAACGTGGAAGCGCCCTATATTTTCATTGACAGATGATGGACCTGAGTGGGGGCTTTTTTGTGGATTGATTTGAAGCTTTTGTTAAGAACATTTTACATAACGTTTGGAATCACATTTATCCGGCGCTCTAAGCACTTACATCAGGGTTTCCATCTAAATCTCCGAGTGACGGGATTCAGATGAAACCCCCGAGGGTTCCATTCACTATAATGAGGCAGCAGAGTTACTCTGGACTCCACCTGGCCTCGGTTCAGTGGTGTCCTTCATTTCAGAGGTGCACAAAACTATGGTCGATGGCACTTTTATGAACGCCTAAAAAGATGGACACCGACGGATTACAGGTCAGACGGCGTTTACAGTGTTTACATCTGCCTCAATATAGGGAATCTTACGCCGATGGTTCCGTCTGAATCACGTATTTCAGCGATTTACACGGAAACCCCGGTGTAAGAGCTCAGCGTAGAGCACAGGATAAATGTGCGCCGAGCCTTATTGTGATCTTTGGGAGGCAGAATGAACAAATCAACAGCACGTGAAGAATTGGTTTTATTTATTTTTTTCTCACGTGGTATCAGTGATTAGACAACTTTATTCTTCGGGTTGGTGCGATTACAGCGATACCAGATTTATATCGGGTTTTTATGTTTTTCAGCTGTCACACATTAAAAGACACTTTTTCTGCATTAGAACTGTCAGCCTTGCAGACACAAGTTAGTTAGATCATACACTGCCCATGATCTAACTAACTTGCTAGTGCCTGGTGACCCAGATGACATCAGATTACCATGGCAACGATTGGGCCCCCACGATGATGTTGCAGGGGCGCCAATCGGAGTGCAGAGGGGCTCCCTCCCTCTGCATGCCTGCTAAATGCTGCGATTGCTAGGGGTTAAAGTGCTAGGAGCAGTGTCAGAATCATGACACCAGGCGGCAATCGCATGCGCACAGCCTCTGTGCTCACAAAATCACCTGGACGTATCCATATGTCCAAGGACGGTAAGTACCTAGCGAACTGGACCCTGGACGTTTAGATATATGTCCAAGGTCGTGAATTGCTGTATTTTGTTCACCCAAAAGCCCAAAAAAAGAAATAATGTTATCACACTGATAATATATCAATATGTGAATTAAATTGCACAATGAAGTGTTTATAAAAATCCAAAATTGTTGTTTCTTTTGTACATTCCATCTCCAAAATGTGTAATAAAATGTGATAAAAAATTGTATGTATCAGAAAATGGTAACACTGAAAACGACATCGTCACACAAAAATAAGCAGTCACACAGCTCAATTGGCAAAAAAAAAAAGTTAAAAGGCGTCTCTAAAAAGATAGCGACATAACACATGATTTTTTTCAAACAGTATATTTATTATACAAAAATAATAAAAACTATATAAATTTGGTATCGGCATAATCGTGCTGACACATAAAAGGTCCTTACAAGCATAAATAAACACCTTATTTGTGCAGCATGAACAGCAGAAAATGTAAAACATTAAATAAACAAATTGCTGGGGCTTTTTTTTTTTCTTATTTTTACCTATAAATAGTAAAAAAAAAGATTGATAATAAGTGTAATGCAGCGGCTTGCTGCATTGCTAAAATGTCCAGGGGGTGTGTTCTGGCTGACCATTTACCTCCCCCTCAGGTGACTGATCACATGACTGTGACATCATCACAGGTCCTGTGTGCACAGAAGGATATATAAATCCTGGTGGTTTTGAAACAGAGAGAGAGAGGGCTGGGGAGGCAAGAGGCCTGGTCCCTGTGTCTGGGACTCCACTAGCCTGGAAGGCAAGAGGCAGGATCCCTGTGTCTGGGATAGCAGTAGTCTTGGAAGGCAAGAGGCAGGATCCCTGTGTCTGGGATACCAGAAGCCTTGGAAGGCACGTGGCCTGTAGACTACGTCTAGGGAGCCTTAAAGCCACAGCTGTGGCAGAACAGAGCTGATAGAAGCAGATGTGACCGAGCAAAGGTAGATCGGCGCTTTAAGTGAATATTGATGCTGTACCTTGCTGAAGTCTGTATCTGAAGCCAAGCGGGCATAGCTGCCACTGAAAAGGCTCGAGGATATACATGTGTAACATTCCTGCGAGCCATTGAGATGGACTATGTTATAAGCAGTTTATGATGTGTAATAAACTGCTGGACTTCATATTATCGGAAAACGTTGCATGTGTGCTTTAATTGTCCCGGTGAAGTGAGTGCCCCTCAGCGTGATGAATAGCGCTACCTTACAATTGGTTGGAGAATGCGGGCAACTGCAGCCTGGTTGCTAGCGGTAACGACACAGGACGACGAATGTGGGTGCAAGCATCTGGCTGTAACTCGGCGGGGTTACGAAAATTGTTGTCGCACTCAAACCTGGTTTACGGTGGCTTGGTGGGGCCACGAAAATTTTCTGGGGAGAGTGGTGTGAAGTGTCTAGTGTGAACAGTGTACCGCGATGGCTATGAATGGAGCAGTATCCCCAGTCGGAATGGAGAAGTGGTTAGATGACCGGCTGCAAACGCTCTTCAGCAAAATAGAGTTTTCTGAAGAAATGCAGGAGCAGATAAAGATGGCTGTGAAGGGAGCAGCAGATGAGTCTGAAGCTGCTGAGCGGTTAAGGTACCTGTTAAAGTTACAGCAACAGGACATGGTGCAGACACCGTATAGAATGGCGGCAGCGGACCATTCTGTTAGTTCTCCAGGAGCGCCGGTATTGTTCCAGAGTGCCCGGCGAGGTGGTAAGAGATGTTGTGAACTGGGTCCTAAGACTATCGCGTGTTTTTTTTTTTTTTAAAAAATCCCCCTACAGGTGTGGGTGTCCAGAGGGGGGGGGGGCGGAGTTACAAAAAAGGGGTGAAGCATAAAAACCAGAATTGGTTACTGGTCGTGTGTTGGTACCGCCTAAAAATGACAATTCGACCGTTGATAACTAGGTAGCTCCAGTAGAAAGGGTTGACGTCAAAGTGGGAGGTGACTTGTTAGTCCACACCAGGGGGAGTGACACAGACCCCATAGCTGACGGTGACACTACAAAAGTAGAAAGAGAGTTCAGTCAGTTGCAGCTTGACAAAGCGGAGTTTGAAGATGAGCTGTGTGAATCCAAGAAGGAGTATGGTGAAGTCAGTAGGGAACTGCAACAAATTAAGAGAGACTATGAGGATCTCCTCAAGGTTAAGGAAAAACTAGAGGACGATAAGGCGGATGCAGAGCACATGCGCCAAGTGATTGAGACCACTCTACAGGACACCCGGGATGAGAATGATGATCTCCAGAGGGCAGAGACGTGCCTTAAGGATAGAATCGGCAGGATGGAAGCTGAGCGGAAAAAGATGGAGTGTTACAGATCTGGGTGGTGGAACCTCTGTGCTGTGGTGCAAGGAGGGACCAGAGGGGCGTAACTAGGTATCAACTCGGACTGACCAAGGTCGCACGGCGGCTCAATTGACTCCGTGAACAAGGGAAGGACCGAGCAGAGGGACCAAGTGCTACTCTGGGCCTGTCCTTGTATGAGAGCAGGTGACTCCCACGGGTAAATGGCAGGAGCCTCCGGGTAGGCACGGCAGGTAACTGGTAGGAGCCTCCAGGTAGGCTAGCTGATAGGCACGGCAGGTAACTGGTACGTTCTCCGGGTAGGCAGGCATGCCAGGCCCATAGACAGACTGGCGGGTTTGGATCGTAGGCAGACCGTCAGGCTGGAGAGTACACTTGGCTGGCGGACTGGACTGGTAGTCAGGCTGGCGGACTGGACTGGTAGTCAAACTGGCGGACTGGACTGGTAGTCAAGCTGGCGGCGAGACCTGAGGGTTGGAGCAGAGTTTAGGACACAAAGCTACAACCTTGCACGGGCACCTCCATTTTGGAGGAGGTGCCTTTTATATGAGAGGTCCTCCGGCCATTGGCCGGGGACTCCTTAGGACGGCGCGCGGCCCCTTTAAGAGGGAGGGAGCGCGCCCTAAGCACAGTGCCCGGGAAGCTGCGCGCGCCGGCAGCAGCAGCAGGAGAGCCGGAAGACGCCGGGCCGGGAGCGCGGCGGTAAGAGGGACGACGTCTCTGCCTATCAGGGGGCAGAGACGCCGATACTACATGGAGGAGTCTATCGGAGAAGGGAGGTATGAAGTAAATGCCTCCTCGAATAATGCGAGCTTGGATGATTCGGTGGATGTAAGAGCCGAGATCAAGGAGCTCAAGAAGATGTTACAAGTCCATTTGAAGCAAGAGAAGCTTGAGAGACTGGCTGTCGAGAGCCGAGTGGGCGCATTGGAGACAGAGGTCTGAGAGAATTCTGATGATAAAGGAGCAGTTGAAGCAGGAAGAGCTTCAGAGATGGGTTGCTGAGAGGCGAATAGCTGAGCTAGAGGAAGAAGTTGTCGTGCGCAAAGGTCGCCTGGCAAAGTACCAATCAGTGAACGAGGCCTCCTTGGAGAAGGAGAAGGGCAAACAAATTGCGCTTAATCCTTTAAACCATGAGAAGGTGGACCTGAGGAGAGCTGAGAGAGTGTTAAAAGAAGATAAGTATGAAATGGAAGTGGTCAAGACGAGAATTCTTGAGTTCATAGCTGTGAGTCAGCTCAGGGGAAGTATACAGGGTGAAGAAGCGGAAAGTCAGTTGTCCCTGAAACCTGAGCCAGATGATCATTTGGAGACCACTGGTGAGACAGAAACGTCTCGGTACAAGTGCCTCATAGATGTACCCGAAGATTTGAGAGAAGAATGCACCAGAGAGTCAGTGCATGAAGAGTTTAAAAAGGCTGTGGGAGCCTGTAAGGTGTACTCTACCTCAGAAGCTAAACAGCTGGTGGTCCTGTCCACAACCGAAGTCACAGTGAAGAGGGTGGCTATCCTAAGTGACATGCACTGGCGATGTATTCGCACGAAGCGGTTTGTCCGATTGAAGACGGAACAAGCAATTAGACAACTGGAGCTTATGAGAAAAGCTCAAAGTCTGTGGGAAGAAGTCATCCGGGTGGCTCATGTTTTGGTAAGAAAGCTCATTGGGAGAAATGGCCGAACCATGCAAATGATGGTAAAGAAATCTGGTGTGATGAAAGTAAGCAGTCCACGTGATCGTCAGGACTGGATACCAGATGAAGACGGCATGGTGTCATTCTTTCGCTGTCGGAACGGAAGAAAATCTTGCATATGTACGCATGCTGATGGAGTACCGAGTGACCTACCTGCGAGAGGTAGAACAGTTGAATCTCGGCAGACTGCGAATGGAAAGACAGCATCGTCTGAGCAGCAGAAGATGGCAGCCGTCTAGAAATTGTGAAACCAGACAGAGAAAGGGCCCTTCAAATAATAGGACGGCTACAGTAGAAGTTAGAGACCTTTCAAGATTTCCTGAGGATAGTGGGCGTGGGTTTAGAGGTAGTGAGACCTCCAGTAACTCAGGTCTGAGAGGCCCATACAAATGACCCAATAGAGTACGGGACAGCACAAAGTCAGACCTGACCTTAGATATGAGGGCAAGTGAGTCACACTGCTGTATTGACCGCTGGGAGCGGGGGAGGTCTGACAAGGTTACGACTCGGAAATGTGACTTGACGAAGTTAGTGACAATGACAGATGGTAGGTCCCTAAGGAATGGGCTAATGTTGATGACTAAGGTTCCAGGGGCTGAGCAGCACAATTGTCAAGTACATGGTCTCTGTGTGAACCGTGGGTTATAATGTGATTGTGTATACTATGTGTTCAACCCCACAAGTTTGAACAGGGGAGGGGGGGATATGTAATGCAGCGGCTTGCTGCATTGCTAAAATGTCCAGGGGGTGTGTTCTGGCTGACCATTTACCTCCCCCTCAGGTGACTGATCACATGACTGTGACATCATCACAGGTCCTGTGTGCACAGAAGGATATATAAATCCTGGTGGCTTTGAAACAGAGAGAGAGAGGCCTGGGGAGGCAAGAGGCCTGGTCCCTGTGTCTGGGACTCCACTAGCCTGGTAGGCAAGAGGCAGGATCCCTGTGTCTGGGATACCAGTAGCCTTGGAAGGCACGTGGCCTGTAGACTACGTCTGGGGAGCCTTAAAGCCACAGCTGTGGCAGAACAGAGCTGATAGAAGCAGCTGAGACCCAGCAAAGGTAAATCGGCGCTTTAAGTGAATATTGATGCTGTACCTTGCGGAATTCTGTATCTAAAGCCAAGCGGGCATAGCTGCCACTGAAAAGGCTCGATGATATACATGTGTAACATTGCTGCGAGCCATGTTATAAGCGGTTTATGATGTGTAATAAACTGCTGGACTTCATATTATCGGAAAACGTTGCATGTGTGCTTTAATTGACCCGGTGAAGTGAGTGCCCCTCAGCGTGATGAATAGCGCTACCTTACATAAGTCATATGTACCTCAAAATGCTGCCACTAACAAATACAACTCATCCTGAAAACAAAATATTTCCTCATACAGCTACATCAACAACAAAAAATAAAAATACTTCCTCTCCTGGAATGTGTCAATGAAAAAAAAAAAAAAAAGAAAAATTGCTTTGTCTTTAAGGGTTAAAATCTATGATAAAAAGCAGAGGCGGCTAAACTTTACATTTTTGTAAAAGTAGATCATTATATCCATGTAATATATTGCTGGCAATCCCAAAAATAATATTTTAGCAAGTGTATTATTGATTCATTTAACACATTTTAGATGTGTTTTCCAACTCTGGGAGGGTGACAGCAGGTCTGTGTGATGTCACACAGTCAAAACAGCAGTTGCCCTGTCACTCTACACTGGCAAAGCGACAGCTCAGTTTTAAAAGTGTGTGCCAGGTCAGTACCAGGTGAGGACACTCTGCGCCAAGCTTAATCTCCTCTCCTGCCTCAGCAGTTCTGGCCATCTGTGCGCTTACTGCCGGGTGCACTGAATATACAGAAAAGAAAATATAGACAGTAAGTAACATTGACTGTACACAGGTGCGCTACAGGATGTCAGCGCTCTCTGCAAAGTAACCACATAATGGATAGAAGAATAGAGATCATTATACACTGCTCAAAAAAATAAAGGGAACACTTAAACAACAGAATATAACTCCAAGTGAATCAAACTTCTGTGAAATCAAACTGTCCACTTAGGAAGCAACACTGATTGACAATCAATTTCACATGCTGTTGTGCAAATGGAATAGACAATAGATGGAAATTATAGGCAATTATCAAGACAGCCTCAATAAAGGAGTGGTTCTGCAGGTGGGGACCACAGACCACATCTCAGTACCAATACTTTCTGGTTGATGTTTTGGCCACTTTTGAATGTTGGTTGTGCTTTCACACTCGTGGTAGCATGAGACGGACTCTACAACCCACAGAAGTTGCTCAGGTAGTGCAGCTCATCCAGGATAGCACATCAATGCGAGCTGTGGCAAGAAGGTTTGCCGTGTCTGTCAGCGTAGTGTCCAGAGGCTGGAGGCGCTACCAGGAGACAGGCCAGTACACCAAGAGCCGTGGAGGGGGCCGTAGGAGGGCAACAACCCAGCAGCAGGACCGCTACCTCCTCCTTTGTGCAAGGAGGAACAGGAGGAGCACTGCCAGATGGATGAGGTTCTTTATTTTCTCAGATGGTAAAGCTGCCATTTCTTCTTGGCAAAAAGACTTCAGCTCCTGTAAATTCCTTGGCTGTCTAGCATGAACTGCGTGCTTGAGATCTCCCCAGAGTGGCTCAATGATATTGAGGTCAGGAGACTGAGATGGCTCCTGCAGAGCCTTCACTTTGTTCTGCTGCAATGACAGGTCGACTTGGCCTTGTGTTTTGGATCGTTGTCATGTTGGAACGTCCAAGTACATCCCATGCGCAGCTTCTGGGCTGATGAGTGCAAATTTGCCTCCAGTATTTGCTGATAACGTGCTGCATTCATCTTTCCTTCAACTGTTACCAAGCAATCCATCTCCGTGCTTTACTGTACGAATGGTGTTCCTTTCATCATAGGCGTTGATCTCTCTCCAAATGTAACATTTATGGTTGTGGCCAAAATGTTCAATTTTGGTCTCATCACTCCAAATTACCTTGCTCCAGAAGTTTAGAGGCTTGTCTCTGTGCTGTTTGGTGTATTGTAGGCGAGATACTTTGTGGCATTTGCGCAGTAATGGCTATCTTCTGGCGACTCGACCATGCAGCCCATTTTTCTTCAAGTGCCTCCTTATTGTGCATCTAGAAACAGCCACATCGCTAGTTTTCAGAGAGTCCTGAATTTCAGCTGAGGTTATTTGTGGGTTTTTCTTTGCATCCCGAACAATTTTCCTGGCAGTTGCAGCCGAAATTCTTGTTGGTCTACCAGACCGTAGTTTGGTTTTTACAGAGCCCCTGATTTCCCATTTGTTAATCACAGTTTGAATGCTGCTGACTGGCATTATCAATTCCTTGGATTTTTTTGTATCCCTTTCCCGTGTTATTTGCTTTCCCCATGACTCACAATCCAGAAAGGTCAGTGGCTGGATGAAAGATGCAAGAGTCTGTCTGGATCCCAGAAACTCACTCAGCTTTTATGCACATATACTGATTACAAGCAAACAGGTCACAGGTGAGGATGTTACCTTAAAGTGGCCATTCAAACCCATTTGTGTCAAAAATCTTCTTGTATTCTCTGAAACAAGGCCAAGAAAGGAAAAATTCTGCCGGGGTATGTAAACTTTTGAGCACAACTGTACATTATATACAGTTGAAACCAGAAGTTTACATACACTATATAAAAAGCCATATTCACGTTTTTCTCAATATCTGACATGAAATCAGAATAAATCTTTCCTGTTATAGGTCAATTAGGATTACTATATTTTTTCTTTCAAAAGATTTTATATTTAGTTTTCCAAAAAAAAGAAAAGAAAAAAAACAAATTTTTTTAATTTTTTTTTTTAACAATAAACTGTGCATGTGGCTTATCACTTCTATCTTTTAAGTATATCTTAATATTTTACTATACTTAAGACATATTTATTGTAATGGGAGAGATAGGCATTCCCACATTTCCTCCAGCACAAAAGGTGACTGGGGTAAAGTACCATCTTGTGATCAGTATATAATAAGTTTCATGCAGCGTAGCGTACGTATTGGATTTATATACGGTTTTAATAGATTTTTCCCAATGTTCTGAATCTTGAGTAAAGCTCAGATCTTTCTCCCAGTTTGTCATGTTAGTTGTCTTTTTAAGGTCAGTGTCATTATTAAAAAGTTTAAGGATTACTATAATTTTTAATATTTGCCAAATTGTGAAGATGATGGTGGAAGCTGGTAAGATTGTGTCAATATCCACAGTGAAAAGAGTACTGTATCAACATGGGCTGAAAGGCCACTCTGCCAGGAAGAAGAAATTACTCCAAAAGAAACATAAAAGAGCCAGATTAAGGTTTGCAAATGCACACAGTAACAAAGACCTTAATTTTTGTAGACATGTCCTGTGGTCTGATGAAACTAAAGCTGAACTTTTTGGACATAATGACCATGATTACGTTTGGAGGAAAAAGGGAGAAGCTTGGAAGCCTAAGAACACCATCCCAACTGTGAAACACAGGGGTGGCTGCATCATGTTGTGGGGTTGTTTTGCTGCAGGAGGGACTGGTGCACTTCACAAAATAGATGGCATCATGAGAAAAGAAGATTATGTGGCAATACTGAAGCAACATCTCAAGATATCAGCCAGAAAGTTAAAGCTTGGGCGGAAATGGGTCTTCCAAATAGACAATGACCTGAAGCATACTACCAAAATGGTAACAAAGTGGCTTAAGGATAACAAAGTCAATGTTTTGGAGTGGCCATCCCAAAGCCCTGATCTCAATCCTATTGAAAATTTATGGGCAAATCTGAAAAGGTGGGAGCGAGCAAGGCGACCTACAAACCTGGATCAGTTACACCAGTTTTGTCAGAAGGAATAGGCCCAAATTCCGACCAACTATTGTAAGAAGCTTGTGGAAGGATATCCCAAACGTTTGACCCAAGTCATTCAGTTTAAGGGTAATGGTACCAAATACTAATGAAATGTATGTAAACTTTTGACTTTGCAGTAAGTAATAAAAATGCTTAAAACATTCTCTGTCTCTCTCATTATTCTGGCATTTGGCAAATATTAAAAATCATGGTGATCCTAATTGACCTAAAACAGGAAAGGTTTATTCTGATTTCAGGTCAAATATTGAGAAAACATGCATATGTGTCTTTTTATATATAGAGTATGTAAACTTCTGGTTTTCAACTGTAGGTGATACTGCCAGCAGTCACATACTTAATGTATATATATAGCAGTTGTGGTGTCAACTATACACAGAAAAAGCCCAGTGCACGCCGTGGCGGCCCTTGTCAGTGCGACTCACGGGCTTTGGCTGCCCCTGTCAAACACGTGAAAACAAATGCTGCGGCAATGCTGGGGTTTCCAAGATAAAGCGTGTTACTGACCTGGGTAGACACATTGAAGTGCTAGTAAGGTACACAGGTGATCATGTAGCCCTTTGGGAAAATTAATTGCCCACCCCTGTCTTAAGCAGAATACGGATAACGGTCCTAGCCATCGACGCAACACCCAGATGTATGATCATTACTTCGTATTGATGTGCGCCTAACATTCTGAAAGGATAAATGTGGCATTAGTGGTTAATGGTGAATGTTCATCTATTGGGTCTAGGGTTTTATGTGAGCATTGTGTGCACATGCACTTGGGGCTGAGTTCACATAGGGACAGTGGGTAGAGCTGAAATACAGACTAACTATCATATATTTACCCTTAAAGGTTATTTATACTTTTATAACAATCATTTCATTGCTCCTAGGGAGCAAGACTAAAACTTGAAATAACTTTACAAGTAGTCTTACTTAAAACCTTTATAATTTTACAACAATGCAAATCTAAGTGTCTCTAAGAATTGAGACTGCTGTGGGTCTATTGATCCACACTTAACAGTCTCATAGGTATAAATGAGTGTCTCTAGTTAAAGGTGTTGTCCGGCCTTAGGCTACAAGTCTGCAGTCACTGTATGCAATCGCAGTCTTGTGAATCCTCACATCACTTGCACTGTGCGCTGTGAGGATTCTCCGGCGCTGGGAGCAGGCGGCCAAATGACTGCAAGTATGCAATATGCCGATTCCAGGACACATTCCAACTAGCATCGCTCAATACACTTGCATTGAGTGAGGCCACGCCCATCTAGTCAGCACATGACCACATGTATGAAAATTTCATACTTGCAGTAACGCGCCTGCCATCAGCTCCAGATAATGCTCGCAGTGTGCAGTGTGTGCGATGTGAGGATTCCCAAGTCTGCAGTCACAGAGTGACTGCAGACTTGTAGCTTAAGACCAGACAACCCCTTCAAGGTCAGGAGTTGCAGTTAGTCGGTGGGTAGCGTTCCATATTTGGACAGCAAAACACAGATGTGTTTAACTGTTTATCATCGCTTCTGTCTTTTTTTGCTGGCTCCATAACGATTGATAATTGAGGTACAGTACATGTACTGTGTAGAAGCAATGGCACTGCTGATGCTTCTATAGAACCTGGCGATCATGTGGTCACAGAGTCTGCCCAGCCTAGCAGAACCAGATCAGTTTGCCAGTGACTTGTGTCTGTAGTAGGCTACTTCCCCTGTAACTGGGGATCCTTTGAATGACCGAGTAAGGGCTCACTCACGAGAGTGTTGTGAGAGAATCACCTCGATTATGCTAATGACACTCAGCTCAAACTCTGTCAGAGTCAGATTACGGTGATTGGATTCTCTTGCAGCACAGGTGCGGGGAAGACAGAAAATGTAATTTCTCCATCTTCTCCATTTTCTGTGTCCGCGTTAATCGGACGGAAGGCACTGGGGGCAAGGCATCATGAAATCTGAAGATTACCAGAGGATTTTGGGTTGCAATGTAGTGCCCGGTGTCAGAAAGCTGGGTTTGGTTCCTAGGTCATGGGTCTTCAAGCAGGACAATTACCCCAAACATACTTCAAGAAGCACCCAGAAATGGATGGAAACAAGGCACTGGAGAGTTGTGACATGGCAAGCCATGTGTCTGGATCTAAATCCTATTGAACACCTGAGGAGAGATCTTAAAATTTCTGTTGGGAGAAGACACCTTTCAAATATGAGAGACCTGGAGCAAAAGAAGGGTGGTCCAAAATTCCAGTTGAGAGGTGTAAGAAGCTTGCTGATGGTTACAGGAAGCGAAAGATTGCAGTTATTACTCCAAGGGGTGTGCAACCAAATATTAAGTTGAGGGTGCCAACAATTTTGTCCGACCCATTTTGGGGTTGTGTATGAAATTATGTCCAATTTGCATTTTTTTCTTCATTTTTTTTTGTGTTGTTGAAGGGGTACTCTGGGGAGATAAAAAAAAAAATATCCTAATACTCTTACTTTCATAGACTATGAGTATAACATTAATAGTGCTGTTTTCCATGTTCACAGTCGCTGTAATTCTGTGATGCTGGGACGTCACATCACACATCAGGAGGCGTAGCTTGCTCCTGGCTGCTAGCAGCAGCCGCCCCCTGGTACCATCTGCTTGTATTTAGTCCTATATCAGGGGACCTGCTCCTGGCTGATAGCATCTGCCATTTCCCTGATAATATCTGCTTGTATTCAGTTCTAGATCAATGGGCGTGGCCTTCTCCATGATCTAGGACTGCAGGGAAGGAGATGTTATCACAGGGGCTGGCTGCTAGCAGCGGGGGAGCAGGCCACATGCCCTGATGTGCAATGTCCCATAAGGGAGGGGGATCACCAAGGAGCAGCTCCGGCATCACAGAATTACAGCTACTATGAGGATGGAAAACAGCACTATTAATGTTATCCTAATAGTCTATGAAGGTATTAGCATTAGGATAATTTTTTAACTCCCTGGAGTACCCCTTTAAGGCTCCCATACACATTAGACTGATGTCGGTTGAACCCGCTGAAATGGGCAAGCTCAGCTGACAGTCCAATGTGTATGGGATGTATCATAGAAGTAACAGCCACTAACTGCAACAAAGTAGAAGCCATACTGCAACAGAGGATGCCAATATACGGATAGAGAACACATCGTATATAATAAGCTGGATTTTTTTTCTTTAAGCCTATGACACACTATGAATGTCATTGTCCACCTCCTAAGAGTGGGCCACAAGCACAAAAAGCACATAGAAATCAACGTATATATTCTGTAGAAAACAAGCCGAGCTGTTCCACATACAGATTTCATCAGGGCCGGGAGTAATGTACTCATAAATCACCTCTGCTCTTGGAGAGAGAGATGAGAAGGGGGGTGGGGTGGCGAGGAATCTAATCAGCGCCAGAAGCATCTGTAATCAGTATGCCCTGGGCACGTGCTGTGCAAGTGTAGTGTTGGAACAAGTTTTTTAAAGGAAGTCCTTCAATAAATACACAAATTGAGTCTCCAAGTCTTAATTTTAATTCACTTACAAACAACTGGCTAACCACTGTGCACAGTGCAGCAAGTCCAGAACGCCGGCCTACAGTCACAGAGCAGCGAGAGTATACAACTCCGCGTGCATTTGACCACCCCATATACGGGTCAGTCAGAGGCACAAGGTGTGCCTGCATTCCTTTTATTGATATAAAAGGCAACAATTGGCCCTTTTAACATGCCAATGCGGTACAGACAATGCCTTCCTGATAGTGAACCCCTTATTTGCCAGAAAGAAGACAAGGCACTGTTAAAGAGGACCTGTTACTAGCTCAAAAGTGGCCACTTTTTGCTCATATTTCTCCAGAGTGTTCGGTTTTGTTTTTGTCTTTTTAAAAATCCACCACACGGTTCCAGAGATATGGACCTTTATACTGGGAAAACCTGGTTACAGGTTCCCTTTAAATAAAAAGTAGGGCGACCAGCTTTAAGGCCTCTTTTACAGCATTCGAGTATCCTGTATGTATGTCCCCAATTCCTTCTGCATAGCACAAAAGGGCTTTTATTATACTCACCTACGGCACGGTCCGGCCTGGTCTTGATCCAGCGCCTCCTTTTCTTTTCCGGCTTGCCTCATGTGGATGACCCATCCTACATCATCCATACAGTATTCTTCATCACGCTCCAATGCAGGCACACTTCTCTTTGCCCTGCCAAGTGCAGAGCAAAGTACTGTAGTGTGCATGTGCCGGGAAAGGCCAAAGAGCGCCAATTACCTGTAGGTAAAGCCAGCGTATGCGTACAACAGTGCTTTGCTCTGCACTCGACAGTGCAGAGAGAAGTGTGCCTGCGCAGGAGTGCGATTAGGAGGCACCATGTGGATGACGTAGGACGTGCCATCTACATGACGCAGGGAAGGAGGACAGCAACAGTACCAAGAGAGGACGCACCAGATCAAGACCACCGACGCCAGTCGGACTGGCCTTCGCCATCTGTGGGTATAATAAAACCTATGCAGAGGGGTCTAAGGACATACATACAGCATACCAGAATTCAGTAAGAGGCGTTAATGGTGGTGCCTGTACTTTATATTGGGAAAACCTAGTGACAGGTTGCCTTTGACACTAATTTTAGCAGTTTTTACCAAAGAGATGGTGCCCTCAAGATTATCTGGGATGTGTCTTTAGACCGCTGTGTATTATTACAGTGTGAGTTACGCCGCCTTGGTAAAGACCATAAAAATTAGCACTAAATATAAAAGCCCACATCTCTGGAAGCGTATGGCGGATTTTAAAAAACAGAAAATCGGATTACTCAGGAGCAACGGGAATAAAATAAGGGCAAAAAAATGGTCATTTTTGACCTGGTGAAAGGCTCCTCTTTGAATGGTTTTCAGTAAATAATTATCTTATAATTAGGATTTCTTCTTAATGAGCAGACTTAACTGTGATCGTCATTATAGCACAGGATATGTCCAGGGAGAATGGGGCCAGCCCCAGCTAACTTGTGGCAGTATATAAGACAAAGGCAGCCTATGTGTCCAGCACATGACCGCCTTGCTCAGGCCATAATGATAACGTGCTTACAGGTTAACATCAGTCAGGATTATGTTGGCGGTGACATATATAAAGCAAGAGAATGCCCAGAGGAGAACAAACCACACCCAGCCTACTTGTTTAAAAGGAGACCGGTGCTTGTTACTACTATCAGGTCCATACACCAGGGCAGAGTCTTTGCGACTGCAGAAAACGAGAAACGCTGGAATAACATACTGGATGCCATTTCCTGCATAGGCACCTGTGATGCTTACTAGGATTTCTAGGTGGTTTGTACAAAATGCCACAATGATAGGTGGCACCAGCGTTATGAGCGGAAACACGATACGGTCCACGAGCCAGGGATATGTGCCACCTTCCCGATGAAAAAGAGTCCTCCAGTTGTTTCGCAGCGTGACAGCAATGATGGGGAAATTGGTGCTGATGGTGAAAACTGGGAATAATCCGAGGAAGTAGCCAATCACTGTAGGCACAAAGGGACTACATCCGCTGAAGTTAAGAGTGTACATGTCCATCAGACTCCCAGAGGAGAAGCAGAATATAGCTGTGAAGCAAAGAAGGCTGTAGAAAGACAAGACCAGTACGTAGTCGAGGAGCACAAGTCCGGTCAGGTGTTTCTTCTTGGACACAGGTGTGATCAGTGAAGGCAGAGAATGCTGGCACATGAATGAATACACGCACACCCCAAAAAGATTTCGGATCCCCGAGACATCTGCCATAGGGGGTTTACCTTCCCCTTTGCCTTCGCCGATACGGACGAGTGCCAGCACGATCATGATGATGAAAGCTGCAGTGAAATATAAAATAAAAGGGGTTAAGTTATGTGAATGACCTGAGTGATCTCGTTTTTTATGATCAAAGGCCTTTCTGGCACGTACCCAGAAATTGTACTGTGTGCAAGCGGGCAGTCAAGAGTTAAACTGTTGTCTTCAGGATTTATGAGACTGACTCAGATGAGAATAAAGTGGCAGTAAAGCTGTGAAAACTCATTACCCGCTTCATAAATCACTGAGAGAAGGAGGCCCCTGACACTACCACCTCTCCTCCCCATAGTGCTGCAAGGACAGAGCCCCCTCTCTACCAGTGTGAGCAAGAAAGGGTTATCAGCAGGCGTTATGTGGGTGGTGGGGGGGTTTCTTGGGCATGCGTGGTCCTTGTGGGTGGGGCGGTTTGTGACATTTAAACGTGAGCTGGTTTATGGATTTGCTTGAGGATTTTAATCTCCATTTGCCTGCGGGCACTCAGAGCGGATGGGGATGCAAGTAAATGGATTTGTGTAGCATTTAAGAAGGATCGGACGGAGTTTTCATAATATGCCATTGTCAATCTCAGAATAGGACAAGCAACTGCTCATCAGAGCAATTTTTTATTTAAGCTTGGGGGCTTAATTCTGAACTCAATCAAGAATGTAATGTTTGGACCGTCATTCTTAAGGCGAGCTTATTGCATGGCTGAGATGGCTACATAGTTATTGCCCGCCGCACATGGGCCACTTCAACTTTCCTATATGTAATGGCCCTGAATCAGAGAATGCACACTTATTCAGGATTTTATCTGATTTGATAGCTCAGCCATATTTATTATTAGGTTTCCAAAAATTCAAAGCTAAATAAACCATTTCTTGTAGAGACCAAATCAGACAAGTACCAGCTTATCATGCTCCAGGTGACAGTTGAAGTGGATTTTCCCCTAGATTTTACAATACAAACATTATTTAATAGATCATACACCCCCTTCACATGTCCTTGTTTGCAGTACGTGTGGCACCAGTTTTTTTCACAGATCCCATACGTACCCATTATAATCTATGATGCAGCAGACTTGTCCGTGTGTTTGCAAGCCACAGGAGGAGACATGTCCGTTTTTTACCAGCAGCACGGATGATGAGGGACAATTTAAGTCTATGGGTGCGTGTAAAACATGTAAAGCATCTGGATGGCATCAGTGTGTCATCCATGTGCTGTGCACGTTTAGCATTGCAAAGTATAGGAGAAGCTTTGGAATTAATTTTGCTTCATCCATACCAGAAAAAAAACAAAAAACATATGACAAACGGAGGGCACACTGATCTGAAGCACTGATGAAACCGGTACCGGTATTATACAGACGTGTTAAGGGGGCCTTAGACCTAAAGAGGGTGATGCACTTACTATGAAAATCCATGACAGAATCACTATCATCCTTATTAAAATATGAGCATTTTAGGAGTCCAGCTATAGCGTGAAATAGCTCAGAAGTCCTAGGGCGCGATTCATTAAGGGGCTTACGTCAGAATTCTGGTCACAATAACCTTAAAAAGGGGTATTTCCATCTCCAAGATCCTATCCCAATATGTAGTTCATGTAATAATATTAGCAAATACCTCCAATTAGAAATGTAGTATAGTTTTTCTGATTTGCTAGGTCTCTTTCCTCATGTGCAGGGCATTACAGGACCTTAGGTATCCATGGTTACGACCACTGATATAGTGACAGTTAGTTGGCTGGTTGCTAGTAGTCGTAACCATAGATACCCAAGGTCCTGCAATGCCTGCACATGAGGAAAAAGACATAGGGCATCAGCCTGATAAGTTCTGACAGATGCATTTAATGTCTGTACAATGCATTGTGAAATCTGGCGGCAGATCCTGACTATCAGATTTGCCTATAAACCGGATTACTGTCCTTTATCTATACACATATGAATATGAACTGAACAGAATGCTATAAGATGCCGTAATATCCCAGTAAACTGGCATCTATTTACTCATAAGCCTTGCCAGTTGCTATTCGCACATAGAGCCCTACTGCCAAGAGGAATCACACAACACACTGCTTTACTCCACGTGACAGCCGCGCTTTAACTATAGAAAAAGTTACCCACTAAAGACTTAGCATTCACGATGACAATCTTATTAATGGCCGCGACGATGCAAAGAAATGCCATAAATGATGACTGGTATGTTTGTGTACACAAGATTTATTTCTACTGCATAAATGAGATTATAATAATGTCAGACGCTAATGCTGGTTTCCACCACTTACCTATCCATCTCATAAGTGACGTCAAAATCTGCAGATATTTTGTCTTCTGCACGTTAAAGAAAGTAAAAGGGCCGAGGAATAGAGTGAATATGGCCTAGAAAGAAAGAGTAAAACTGCCATTACATCAATGGGGACCTGTCAGCAGGTCAAAAGTGGCTAGTTTTGGCTCTTTTTTCCTGCTGCTCCCCTGATTTTTTTTTTTTTTTGGGGGGGGGGATAAATGCCGCACAGTTCTGGAGATATAGTCCTAATTATTTAGTGAGTCAAATATTCTAATTTTTATGATTTTGACAAGCAGATTCTCTCGGGCAGTGTTTTTTGTTTCTCGCCATAATTATCCTGTGAACAATGCCTTGTTGGTAAAAACCATAAAAACTAGGATATTGAGTGCACTAATAAAAAGTCAAATATCTCTGGAACCATATTGCGGATTAAAAAAAATAAGTACATAAAAAAAAATAAATAATAATAAATAATAGGTGAGAAATAAGAATAAAATAAGAGGAAAAACGAACCACTTTTGAGCTGGTGTTAGGACCTCCTCACAGGAGTGATCCTACTAGGATATATGGATTGCATTAGCCAGGGCTCCCCACTCGGTAGCACTTTTCGCTCTGGCGGTTCGTAGACGGTCACTTATTTCAATGCATGAAATGCAACACAGGGAGACCACCACAATTCCTGGCTTAGTGATCAAAGCACTGAATCAGTGCTTTGTTATTCCATATGTCTACTTTTCATTAGCTCGGTCTTTCTAAACCTGTGTGTAATACACAGTTAAACAGATGAACTCTATTTGTCTGGCACACACAGTCAGAATTGTACTTAATAAATCGTTTATGCAAAATACCTGCATAAAAGCCAATTCTGTATGAGACCCGACTGCCAAGTGGCTGCTTCATTGTACAATTCTCAAACACATATGTAAGTAGTCTAAAGAGAAAGAGCCGAGCTGGAGATGTGGGATAGACTTACAGGGTGCGCACTCGGCTAGCTCCATCAGTCCTCTAGGCTAAGAACGGAGTATGGGGAGCATCCAGGACCCTCGCTCCATTCGGGCAGGTCACTGTAGAGACTAGAAGTGTTTTTTCCATACAAATGTTTGAGACATGTCAACAGGACCAAATCATAAAAATAGTAAAATCAGGAGTTATCCAGCCACTGGGACTCCCTCTGATATAAAAATGGATATTGATCTCTTTTTAACTTTTCATAACTCCTATTGACATGTCACAACAGAATCATGGGAAAACCCATATAAAAACGGGTATTCCCATCTCCAAGATCCTATCCTAATAATAAATAATAATATTAGTAAATACCTCCAATTAGAAATTTAGTATAGTTCTTCTGATTCGCTATGTCGCTTACCCCATGTGCAAGCATTGCAGTAGCTTAGGTATCCATGGTTATGACCACTAACAACTAAGTGTCACTATATAAGTGGTTGTAACCATGGACACCTAAGCTACTGCAATGGGGTAAGCGACATAACAAATCAGAATAACTATACTACATTTCTATTTGGAGGTATTTGCTAATATTATTATTATACCTACTATATATTGGGATAGGATCTTGGAGATGGGAATACCCCTTCAAATCATTTGTATGAATCAGAACAACTTCACACAAGAAGGTCAATTTAGAACCACATATCGCTGAATGCCTCCAGGGAGCCTAAAATCTATAATTAGGAAGAATAACTTGCCAGATAGATCCTGTAAGCATCAATCCGTCTGATGTTTCCCCAACAGGGGTCAGTGTCATTTCTTTCTCCTGCTTGAGTTCCACATGATTCATTCCCAGTAAAACTGAATAAGGATAGAAAGTAAAGTGATTAACGCTCTATAGGATGACAGATAAATGCCTACGTCCACATGATGGTATAGTGAGGGCATCAGTTCCGCTAGTCACTAGCATACGATAAGGCTGGTGAGAGCATTGTGACAAATGACCCAGTACTGCACATGACTATGAACTGAAGAGCACAGATGAAATATATGGGGCAGAGGTAATGGAGTCAGGACATTAACCGTTCAATAGGACGCAATTTCATCTATTTTCTGATCGAAAAAAAACAAAAAAAACTAAAAACACTTCTCACATAAAAGTTTATAAAGGGATTACCAGCTCCTAAGAGGATTTAAGGCCTGTTCAGACATTTCCTCCAAGTGAAAATATATGGAAAATAAAATGCTGTAAGCTGGATGTACCGCGTCAAAAGTTTAACGTGTGATATTCTGTATGGAGTTGCCCATTTACTGCACCATGATCGCACTGAAGGTGATGCCAAACCCTTATTTAACAAAATATTAATTAACCCCTTTTTAGGGCATGGAATTTTTTCTTTTTTTTGCATTTTTCTTTTCTTCATAACTTTTTTTTTTTCTGTCGCCATAGCTGTACGAGAACCTGATTCTTGCGAGGTGAGTGGTAGTTTTGTATGACATCATTTATTTCATCATAAAATGTACTGAAAGATGAGGAAGAAAAATAATTCCAAGCATGGTGAAATAGTTTATTTAAAAAATGAACTCCCTCACACCCCCTTGCATATTCACCATTATTTTTTTGTTTTTACGCATTATGTGGTAAAATGATATGATCAGGGAACATGATTTCTCCACTCAGTACAATTACAGCAATGCCAAACATATAAGGCTTTCTTTCTATTTTACTGGTTGAAAAAAAACAAACAAATAATAATAATAATGGTTTGTGTTTCTCCATTTTCTGAGAACCATAACTTTTTTATTTTTCCGTCCATGGAACTGTGGCGAGCTGTTATTTCTCTGAATTTTGTGCCCTTTTTTCTCTACAAATACCTTTGATCATTGTGGCCAAAGAGTTCTATTTTAACCTCATCGGTTTACAGTAATTTTGACCAGGGGTGCCCAAACTTTTACATGCCACTGTGTTTGGATGTGGGTTATTAGTAATAGAGTGGTGTCCTGCCCAGCCGCAGGTAGTTACTAGGGACAGTTAGGTTTAACTGTTGGGACTAGCCCAGAGTGGGAGGGAGTGAAGTGAAGGGACAGAGAGAGTTTCCTCTCAGGAGGGCAGATAGGGCCTAGCCTGCAACAGAAGCAGACCTACGGTCTGACTAGTCGGCAGGGCTGCATGAAGTGTGTGTTCCTGAAGTGACAGGAGACCGAGGGAAGAGATAGAGTGATCCAGAATAGAGACCAGGAAAGTGATAGAACTTCCGGAACCCCTACCAATCCTGAGAGTAAGGCTATGTTCACATGTCCAGTAAACATCCATTAGAACGGATACACAGCTGCAATCAAGTGACAAAAAAAGTTGTGCACACAACTTTTGTCCCCCTGAAAAAAATGGATTTCAACTGGATCCATTTTTTAACATTGAAGTCTATAGAAAACAGATCTGTTAAATAACCATCTGTTTTTCTCTTATTTGAAAAGGATCAGTTTTTTGCTTACGGATGACAGATGATTACTGGAAATGTGAACTCAGTCTTAGGCTAAGTTCACATGAGCAGTAAACATCTGTTTGAAAAGGATACGGTAGACAAAATGCTGGATCAGTTTCAAACTGATGAAAAACTGATTCTTTCACAGACCTCAATGATTTAACAAATGGATCTAGCTCAATTATTTTAGCCAGATAAAATAGTTGTGCTTGCACAACTTTTGTGTATGGTTAAAAAATAAAATTATTTCTGCTTGATCAGTTTGTGAAATCATTCAACAATGTAGGCAGCATGGTGGCTCAGGGGTTAGCACTGTCCCACCAAGGACAACATCTGCAAGGAGTTTGTATGTTCTCCCCGTGTTTGCGCGGGTTTCCTCTGGGTTCTCCGGTTTCCTCCCACACTCCAAAAATATACTGGGAATGTAGATTGTGAGCCCCAATGGGGACAGTACCCATAATGTCTGTAAAGCGCTGTGGAATTAATGGCGCTATATAAGTGAGTAAAATAAATAAAAAAATGTGTACTCAGCGTAGAATAATACAGTTCTATAAGCACCTGGTGGCCAGACCACCATTGTGCAGAAAGAAAAACAAAAAACCACAGTGCTTCTGCAGCCCATTCGTTTTCATGATCCCCAATACAGACCTTGATTGATACTTACCATGTGACCTGAACAAGAGACAGAGGTACTGCGGTTGCATATATAGCCAAATCTCCATACAGATATACAATGATGCACAAATAAAACAGGTTTACTCCAACTGCAAGAAAAAGAAACTTTACTTAGCAACATGATTTCCATGGCACGGACATAATAGATGGACCACTCCTTGAGCTCTGTGCGAAACGTACGTCGGAGTGGGGGATCTCCCAATTAGATATGTCTCATCATATTTTCTCATGATGTTGTATTTTGTTTAGATTTACATCTCTTACGGGTAATCACTGGTATCCCTATCTATGTAGTATTTATATAAACTTCTATAAAAGGACTTTTATTTCATTTTACTACAATCTCACCACGTATATCTACATAATTACAATTTTTGGCATACTTTTATAGCGGGTGTTTTGCCCCTTGTCTGTCATTACCCTTATAACATGTACCATGTGGCTCCCTATACTTATGTATATAAAAATATTTTAGTATTTTGTTCAATAAAAGCTAATTTGTTTAATAAATTGCAGTGGACATATTTTTTATAGGTTAAGCTTTTTTGGTCCATTGACAATATATGTTCTGTTATTAGTGCTGTATGTGTAGGTCACAAATAAAACAGGTTTACTCCAACTGTATGAAAAATAAACTTTACTCAGCAACATGACTTCCATGGCAAGGACATAATAGAGGTGATAAGGACTAGTCCAAATTCAAGGAAAATATAAAGTGCTTCCAAAAGTCGGTCCTACAAGGGAGTCTTAGGTAGTTTGAAAGCTGCCTTCTTTCTGAAGAGCAGGCTCTTTGGCCTCCTTCTCCCCATGCTTTACACTGCAGGTTTGCCTGCTGTTCATATGCATAAGCTCTGCAGTAAGACCAGTGTATGGTGAGCTGATTTCTACCACAGCAAGTATTAGGCTATAAACAACTAACCCAGTAGGGTTTATTTTAAAAAATAAAAAAAAAAAGTAAAAAGTTTAATAGGTAACAATCAAACTAAAATTAAACTGAATTTAAAATAAAGAAAAGGTAAGCATGATCTGATAAATAAGTGTAATATACACCATATAGTTCATAGAAGGATGAACCAGACAAAGAAAAATCTAATATTTAATATCACTGATCAGTAATTCAGCCCGTGGTGAAATAATGCAAACACAGAAAAGTGCTGCCACCTTTTGGCATAAAGAAGAATTACAGCAGATAAATTGCCAATAAATTATTTAAAGTAGATATACTGTAATTTGGAAAATCTTTATATCTGAGCGATACCAAATTCATACCTTTATTAAAAAACATGGAAGCCATCTGCCCCATTTCCACCCGTTCCATGATTTCATATGGGTCGGACAAGCCACGACGCTCTGAAAGAGAAAAAGAAATGTATATTAAAAAAATAAATAAATGTAATTTGTTTAGCCTCACAAAGGAGGTCCATAGATTTTTCGGACAGATACTCACGCACTGAAAGGATAGGCTGGACTTCAGAATTTTCATACCCATCAGGGGACAAAGATTCATTATCAGAATTTTCAGAGGAGTCAGCTTCCTGAAATTAACAATTTGTCAAAGACGAGACAGATCTGGGCTGAGTATGAAGGTCTACACCAGGACCTGATATTACCAGGAAAAGTACCCACCAACCGTATGTATAATCCTTACATATTCCATGTACATCATATGTACGGTATCTCCTTACGTATATATTGCAATACAAAAAAGAAAGAAATTGGGAGAACCAGAGGAACAAAGGAAAAAAAGAGACAAGACCCTATGTCAGAGAAAAAAACTATTCCATACCTTTATTTCATTACAGATATTTTAGGAGATCGCCTTGTATTACTGTTTTTTTTTTTACTTTTAAACTCATGTATAACAGTTTCAGGAGTGCTTAGCCCTTTTTTATCAAAAATGTCCACATTTTGTTCCACTAATGATTATCTTATGATCACTTAGTTTCCCAAATGGGTATCCCAAACTGATTGTCTTTACACTCTGGAAGAAATTAAACAAAATAGAAGATTGTTAATAAAAGACAATAAAACACAGATATAGTACATTTTACAACTAGGTTAGAAAATGTAGATTCTTGTGCATATTTGCTTTCTGGTAAAAAAAATAATAAAAACAAATCAAAGCAAACCATAAAACAAGACTAACAACATTTATATACAGTACAGACCAAAAGTTTGGACACACCTTCTCATTTAAAGATTTTTCTGTATTTTCCTGACTATGAAAATTATACATTCACACTGAAGGCATCAAAACTATGAATTAACACATGTGAAATTATATACTTAACAAAAAAGTGTGAAACAACTGAAAATATGTCTTATATTCTAGGTTCTTCAAAGTAGCCACCTTTTGCTTTGATGACTACTTTGCACACTCTTGGCATTCTCTTGATAAGCTTCAAGAGGTAGTCACCGGAAATGGTCTTCCAACAATCTTGAAGGAGTTCCCAGAGATGCTTAGCACTTGTTGGCCCTTTTGCCTTCACTCTGCGGTCCAGCTCACCCCAAACCATCTCGATTGGGTTCAGGTCTGGTGACTGTGGAGGCCTGGTCATCTGGCGTAGCACACCATCACTCTCCTTCTTGGTCATATAGCCCTTACACAGCCTGGAGGTGTGTTTGGGGTCATTGTCCTGTTGAAAAATAAATGATGGTCCAACTAAATGCAAACCGGATGGAATAGCATGCCGCTGCAAGATGCTGTGGTAGCCATGCTGGTTCAGTATGCCTTCAATTTTGAATAAATCCCCAACAGTGTCACCAGCAAAGCACCCCCACACCATCACACCTCCTCCTCCATGCTTCACGGTGGGAACCAGGCATGTAGAGTCCATCCGTTCACCTTTTCTGCGTCGCACAAAGACATGGTGGTTGGAACCAAAGATCTCAAATTTGGACTCATCAGACCAAAGCACAGATTTCCACTGGTCTAATGTCTATTCCTTGTGTTCTTTAGCCCAAACAAGTCTCTTCTGCTTGTTCCCTGTCCTTAGCAGTGGTTTCCTAGCAGCTATTTTACCATGAAGGCCTGCTGCACAAAGTCTCCCCCTTAGGCTATGTGCCCACGATGCAGAAATGCTCAGGATTTTTTCCTGAGCGTTTCTGCATCTCCCTGTCAGAAAAAAACGCATGCGGATTGTACATGCGTTTTCCTGCCAGGGACATGCGGAAATGAAGCGTTCTTCACTGACATTTCCGCATGCGGATTGACAAGCGCTTTCCAAGCGATTAGCATCACTTGGAAAGTGCTTGTGACAACTAGGTCACACCATATAAATCCATGCAAACGGCATGGATTTATATGGTGTGACCCGAGAGAGTGGTTAAAAATAAAAAAATAAATGTATACTTACCTTCCGATGGCCCCCGAGACTTGCAGCGCTCCTGTGCTGGCTGCCGGCAGATCACGGTACTGAAAAGACCTGCCGTCACATGACTGTGACGTCAGCGCAGGTCCTTCAATCCTGCGCGATCTGTCAGCAAGCGAAGAGAAGGAGTCCGGGGGCCGTCGGAAGGTGAATATAATCTTTATTTTATTCTTTTTTTTATGGTACCTGGGTGTGGAAGAGAGTCTCCTGTCCTCTACACCCGGGTATCATCCGCACATTAGAACGTGCCAATTATGCAAGTACAGATGCAGTCTTGCGGAATTGGCGTGTTCTAATGCAAGTCAATGGCGGCAAAAACGCTGCGCTTCCGCAAAATAATTGGTAGTGCTGTGTTTTTTTCCGCAATGATAATCCGCAGCGGAAATTTCCGCAGCATGTGCACAGCACATGCGGATCATCATTGGGGAACATTGCTGCCCTTCTACCATGCGTTTTTAATGCGTTTCCACAGCTACAAAAACGCATTAAAAACGCATCGTGGGCACACAGTCTAACAGTTGTTGTAGAGATGTGTCAGCTGCTAGAACTCTGTGTGGCATTGACCTGGTCTCTAATCTGAGTTGCTGTTAACCTGCGATTTCTGAGGCTGGTGACTCGGATAAACTTATCCTCAGAAGCAGAGGTGACTCTTGGTCTTCCTTTCCTGGGGAAGTCCTCATGTGAGCCAGTTTCTTTGTAGCGCTTGATGGTTTTTGCAACTGCACTTGGGGGCACTTTCAAAGACCTTTATTTCTTTAAGTAATGATGGCCACTCGTTTTTCTTTACTTAGCTGCTTTTTTCTTGCCATAATACAAATTCTAACAGTCGATTCAGTAGGACTATTAGCTGTGTATCCACCTGACTTCTGCACAACACAACTGATGGTCCCAACCCCATTTATAAGGCAAGAAATCCCACTTATTAAACCTGACAGGGCACACCTGTGAAGTGAAAACCATTTCCGGTGACTACCTCTTGAAGCTCATCAAGAGAATGCCAAGAGTGTGCAAAGCAGTCATCAAAGCAAAAGGTGGCTAGTTTGAAGAACCTAGAATATAAGACATTTTCAGTTGTTTCACACTTTTTTGTTAAGTATATAATTCCACATGTGTTAATTCATAGTTTTGATGCCTTCAGTGTGAATGTACAATTTTCATAGTCATGAAAATACAGAAAAATCTTTAAATGAGAAGGTGTGTCCAAACTTTTGGTCTGTACTGTATACAAAACCCTTAAAAGGGGGCTGTCCAGTCAAAGTCAGACTTCAGCTATCAACAGTATAGGTAATAACTTGACGATCAGTGGTGGTCCGACTTCTGGGACCCACTCCGATCAGTGAATTTTTATCCCGATTACAAAATGTGACAGGTTGGACATCCAATTGATGCTCTGTTTATTCTCTAAGGGACTGATGGAAAAAGCCAAATACGGTGCTCGGCACCCCCATGGGGAATGAATGGAGTGGTGGCCAAGCACGCTGCTCCATTCTAATGGGAATAAAGAGTTCTCTGTTCTGCCGATAGATGCGAATCCCAATGGTCGAACCCCCATGATCAATAAGTTATCACTTATCTTACGAACAGATGATAACTTGTTTTCACTGGTCAATTTCTTTTTAAAAGGAATCTGTCTGCAGGCTTTCACCCCCCCCCACCTATTTATATGCACATGTAGCTCTTTCAAAGACAATCCCAGCAATACCTTTACTTGGCCAGTCCGATTCTCCATTCCTGAGAAATCAGTGTTTGAATTCATATGCAAATTAGGCTGTAGAGCTATGGTAGATCTGAATCCTCTATCACTCCAGCACCGCCTTCTCCTTCTTGACTGACAGCCTCTATGCTGTGTGACGTCAGACAAAGGAGCGGTCATCTAAGCAGGTGGAGGCATCGCTGATCAAGGAATAGAGCTGGAGTGACAGACGTCAGATCTTTAGCCTCCTTTTTATATCAATTCAAATGCTGATTTCTCAGTAACTGAGGAACGGACTGGACTGGCCATGTAAAGGGCATTACTGGACTTGTCTGATAGAGCTACATGCACATAGACGTAGTTTAGGGTACAACATTCCGCTGACAGATTCCCTTTAAGCAAGAAAACATTTGCTTATTTTACAGAGACTGAACTCACCACCTCCTTCTCCCATCTCTTCCAGCGCAACTGGGCATTAGCAGCAGCCATAGCTTCAACAACAAAGGTTGTTGTCATATAGCTAAAACAGAGAGATGTCACCAAGTTAACGAAAGGGCTAATCTAAATGTGAAATAGGGCCACCCTCAGATAAATGGTAGAGACACAAAGGCCATTGTTCTACAGGATTAAAAAAAAGAAATAACTGGTGTCAGAAACAGCGCCACACTTGTCCATGGGTTGCGTCTGGTACTGCAGTCCAGCTTGATTGAAATGAACAGGGCTAAGTTACAACAACCTACACACGTGTACAGGTGTGCTGCCATTTTTTAAACAAAAACTTTGTTTTTCTAATTCTGAACAATCCCCTAAAGCAACAATTCATACTAAACACCCAATATGCGAGAGACAATAGATTTAAAGGGGTGGTCCAGTCTAAAATGACACTATGTGCCCGCAGATTTGTGAATCCGCCCAGCGCATGCGCTGGGAGGATTCGCTGGTGTCAGCGGCCAGAATGGTGGTAGCGAGACCAAGAGTATGTGCTGGGAGGATTTACAAGTCTGCAGTCACATACAGTCTTGTCATTTTAGACCGGACAACTCCTTTAACAAAAATATACTGTAGCTATTTTATAATATATTTGTGGGAAAATATGCATGCAGCCATCAATTGGGGTGGGGGAGCATGCTGCATTCATATATTTACAGATCTCATTGAATGCAATAATATATCTGTATGCACTTAGCTCCTACACTCCCTCTAATGGTGGCCGCAGCCCCTGGAATTTTATTACTGAACTATATTAGGTTTATGAAAGGAGGGCATAAAAGATAGGTTCTAAAATTAATCATTAGGGTAAATTCATGTTTGCAGAGCCCATCTAGGGACAGGTTTGGGAAAGGTCCCAACACATACATACATAAAATTCAGAGACCACCACATTCCCAACAGGAGGGTACTTTAGGCCTTCATTACGGTGGTGTATATCAGTATTAGGCCTTGCTGCCACGGACGAGTGCAATCCGATAAAAAATTGTATTGCACTCGCCCCAATGTTACCCTGTGATGCAGCTCACATCTGTGATTATTTTCTCATGCCGATTCAGCATGTGAAAACGATTTCAGCATGCTACAATTGCATCCCTGAATTGTATCACACGCACCCATATAAGTCTATGGGTGTGGCTGAAACATCGCACTGCACTCGGATATCACCCGAGTGCAGTGCAATTCCCGCAAGCGCTGGCAACAGAGGAGATGGAGAAATTACTTGCTCTGTATCTTCCGCACCTGTGCTGTGAATCTCTCATGCGAGAGGACCGGAGCACAGAGCAGACACTAGGCTCCCCCTCATTAGCTTATCACATCCGATGAGATACATTAGTGGGACCACGGCCTTAGAGATGCTGTGAATCGTTTCACATGGCCCTTTCCAGCAGCCTAATCAGTGATCTATGGGTCTTTGGACAGGGCCCCTGTGGATCCCCTTCTACCTCTTGATTAGACAGCCTGGTGCAACATCATCATTGCAGCATGATGCACAGGTGACCGTGTCAGGCTGGCTAATAAAATGAAGAGCCACGGATTCCGGGCAGGCAAGAAGTGGGTCTCAGTGCTCCCGTCTGAAGGCCACCAATTACTGATGTAAATGAATCTACTTTTTTTCTTCTGTATAAAATAGTGCAGTTTGCAACGCTACAACATAGAGAGAGATCCAGCAAAGAAAGCATACTACATGGTATTTTATTATTTTTTTTAACATGCGAGCCTATGAGTGACATATGCCACTTACAACACAAAATCCTCCTATTTATCATAGATTTACACTGTGATCGCAATGAAAATAGAGCCTTACAAAATTTTGAGCCTAATGACAAATGTTCAACTGTGAACATTCCCTTTAAAGTAACTGTCCTTTAAAAAAGGGCAAAACATGGCAGCAAACTGCTTTAGGTATCTATCTCTGTATCCCACAAACTGCCACACGGCCCCCTGCTTATGGTGGCACAAGATAACCATATAACGCAGTATGGTGCTGCCCCCCCCCCCCCGTGTACTCACCTCATAAACGCCAAGAAGATGATGAGAATTAGACTTATTAACCAGCCTGCGTTGGCAAATGCCTTGGGCATTGTGAGGGCACCTGTGCCAACAATTAAGTTAAACATGTATATCAGACCAACCTGCAGGTAAAAAGAAAAAAAAGTTATATTTTTAAAAAGAATTGGAACAGGAAATTAAAATTTCAGATGACTTCACTTTGTAACTGCTTAAATATGGAGATGGAGGAAATCTGGATTTTTACTGGCTGTCCTGGAAATTGCAATTGATGCAGTTCCCCATTATATTAGTAGACTGCCGCTGGAGGGTAATACAAGGTCTCGGGGTCCATAGTAGCTGGCCATCCATGATGGGCTATTATGGGTTGTAGCACATGACTATTTTACAGATTTCTAATGTTTCCTCACTATGCCTCTGCCAAGTTGTTGATGTCAGCAAGGCCAGTGATACTGCACCGCCTTAGTCAGCCGCTTTACTCAACCTCTGGCCTTAGCCATGGAGCTGAGCTAGCAATTGTCTTAACAACAGTCGCTTAATTGGGGAAGTATACATAACATGGTGTCCCTATGGTTAGTACGCTCTGCAAAAGTGCCAGACATGTGCGTCTCGTCTGAAGGAGGTTTCCAAAAACTACGCTCTCAATGGTATTCAGAAAAAATCTTTATGTGGGACACCTATGAAACTGCAGTTAAAAGCTAGGTGACAAATGGACACACTAAATGCTCAGATGAAAGATTATCCATCTATACAAGCACGGGAGCCCTCAAAGTGGCTCCTTCAGACTCCTTGAAAACATGCACTGATAGGGAGTGGACAGGGCCACGGACAGAAATATACGGGTCCCATACAGACCAGTGGTCAGGGCCCTTATAAGCACTTAAGTCTATTAACTTCTCTCTCATACCCTATTGTGAACATAACCCTATGGCTGTTATACATGCGACTCATTTTAAGATAAAGGGAAATTATGTACTATATATATATTCCTCCTCAGTGCATACAATATATGTATTAGATCCATATCAGGGAGTGAACAGAATACCAATTGCAGCCTGTGCAAATCATTTCCTTTGCAATAGTGTGAAAACTTAGAGTACTACAGTATCGTCAAGGTACTGATGATTTTACTAAATCTAATTAACGCTAGAAAAAAAAATCGATTTTGTGGATCTTCAACTCAGATTCACTGACTAGGGTAAAACCCACAAATAACCCTGTGAGGACATATCCTAAAGCTCTCGTGCACTAATAAGCAGCTGGTGGGCGGCATCCGCAAAGTCAGTTTAGGCCCCTACTTTGTGTAGGCCCATGACAGCAATAAAACCTGCAAATTGCCACTTCAATGGAAGAGTACTTGATCTAGTGCCACCTATTGGAAGTAGCAATCCTAAAAGTCACTATCGACCCTTTAACAAGCCTTGCCATATAAGTTCATGACTTAGGATAAACACCAAAGCAAAATCTCAATTTGCAGACACGTGTTTCGGGGTGTTGCCCTTCCTAAAGGCAAAGCATGAAATCTGAATTGGCTGTATGAGAGGTCTCTAACTGGGGTCTAAGAAGCTATTTGCATATTTAATTTCCCAGAGGAACACTGCATGGCCTATAAGTCCTTACACTGGCATGTCACTCTCCACAAGGATATGCAAATTGCATCTTCAGAGACGAAGGGGACTAGAACTCTAGTGCCACCTATAGGAAGGAGAAATCCCAAAAGTCAATATCGACCCTTTAAGGAGCCTTGCCATATAACTTAGGATAAAAGCCAAACCAGAATCTCAATGTGCAGACAAGGTGTTTCTGGGTATTGCCCCTCGTCAGTGCAAAGTATGAGAACTGATTTGGCTAGGTGACAGGCTTAAGTCTGGGATCTAAGGGATAACGTTTCTCCTTGTGGAGAGCGACAAGCCAGGTCTGACTTGTCAGAGTGAGGAGACTTATATGCCATGCATGCTCCTCTGGGAAATTAAATATGCAAATTGCCTCTTCAGAGAGGAAGAGGACTAGAACTCTAGTGCCACCTACTGGAACTAGCGATCCTAAAAGTTTATCCTATGTCATGTGGCAAGGCTCGTTAAAGAGTCGATATTGACATTTAGGATTCCTACTTCCAATAAGTGGCACTAGAGTTCTAGTCCTATTCCTCTTTGAAGAGGCAATTTGCATATTTAATTTCCCAGAGGAACATGCATGGCGTATAAGTCTCCTCACTTTGACATGTCAGGCCTGGCTTGTCACTCTCCACAAGGAGAAAAGTTGCCCCTTAGACAGCAGTAAAACCTGTGCAGGATTTAAGGTGGTCCTGGGTATACAGCCACATTTGGTAAAAGCTCGAGGTGGAGCTCCACGGCCACTTCATTCTCAAGATCTCTGGTGATCCAAGGTGGAGCTTCACAAACACTTTATTCTTAGAATTAGTGGGCGTCCCACTGAGGAGTCCTGACAAGTCCCTGGTTCAGGCTTTCCATGCATGATGCACACACATATTGAGAGATACAGTTACATAACTAAAACATAATAACACCATTTCTCAGGATGACCAGATGGCAGGACCCTCACTGTACACTGGCTACATATTCTATTGTGAATTACATCTTATAGGAAGAGATTGCTCAGTCTGCTACAAATGACACATGAAAATGACCGAGTATCCCATTATTCCTATCAAATGGGGGAAATCACATGTGATTCGTGTGTAATGCAGAAATTGCAGACACTGGACATTTCAGAAACAAACTGAATGACATGAAAACCGTTATCATTAGTCACCTACAGCATGTCACACAAGTATAACTGTAATACTTACAAATGGAGAATAGAGCTCCCCCGTATCAGTGATTTCACCTGCCATGGCTGGGGTGGGGAGGGATAAAGTAGGGGATAAGGGGCAGGGGAACCTAGAAAACAAATGGAAATTAAAAGAGATAATTCAACCTGCATTACCTGTAAACATTACACCGTACACCTTTATTCACAGCCGTCTAGGACTGGTCTGAATTAAACATTTGCTATATGTGGAGCTCCAAATGATTGATGTCATGTTACCTGAGCGGACATAAATACCCCAGACCAATACATCACCAACACTTATGATCCTACTGATGAAAACTATTATTGGGTTTATCTGGGGATGACAGCCAATGACCCCACAGATCATCTCATACCCCATGCTGCAGCTATGCAGTGTAGGGGCCATTCTGGAGGACTGCAGACACAACACTAAGACCTCAGCATAGGCGGGTAACCGGTGCTGGACCCAGGGAAGTACCTGGTCTCTTATTTTAGAGCATTTGGGGTTCACTTTCCTGGAAGTGAAAAACCCCTTTAACATGCTTGCTCTGGCCGCATTCCAAAAGGAAAAAGGTACACACATTGCAACCAATCACCTCTGGTGGGGAATATTTTACCTGAGAACAAAAGGATTGGACATGTTGAAATCCAGTATGCCCGATTTAGCTTTCCTACAACATCTGAAGTCGAGAAAGAAATTACAATACACATTAGATGGTGGTCTGGCCTTGTGGAAATAGACCACTTTAGCTGACAATCTGTTTGCCCACCTTGACAACAGGGACATAACATACATTGAGGTGGTCATATCCATTAGATGTCCTGTTAACCATCTAATGTGTATATGGGTGTCACCAGTCTGGAGAATAAATCGGATATTCCCAATCCTTTATTTTCAGGGAAAATGAGCTGCAGTCACAGGTGTCTGCCAGCGGCATAAGGCCCCCATACACGTTAGACTAATGCTGGCTGCACCTGCTGATATCGACAGGTTCGGTCGACAGTCTAATAGGTATGGGGGCCCTTGAAAAAGCATTGTCACGGGAGATAAGTATCTGACATGTTTGATTTTTGTCTTTTATTCTGTAAGAGATAAGCTGCACCCAGAGATGTCTAATGGTAGGTCTCTCATAGAGAACACAGGAGCACTCAGCAGAGAAGATACCCCTGTGTACGGGAGAGGTGGGTGAACTAGACAGCTATCTAGAGTGTACAGGGTCTTTACTCCCCAGAAAGCATTTGTCCCACTATGGCCTCCTTTACAGCTTACTGTGCTGGTATTCTATGACTGGCAAGAGGCTGGCACCCCCTCTCCTCTCACCGCTGACAGTATACAGGGACTGTGAATGAGGAATGGGTTTTGTAGTAGGAGATTGGGGTAATAAATGTATAATAAGCACTGCAATACACATTAAGGGATTTCTGAAAATGAATTGCTAAATATAGAGCGGGTTGCTGCAGGATGGAGGGCTCACCTTTGTATTCCAGATATAGCATTTTTTTCAGGTATTAGTAGTGAATTCAGATTCATTGTTGTGCTAACATTGTGAATGTGAAATATGCGGAGCGATAATAACACATTGTGATGTTCTTATTATTGCCACTCACATTCCATTTACTACGGTGTTATCATAACAATGCCATGACTGCCTGATAATTATCCCACATTAGGACGCATAGTTCTGGCATTATTCATCACCCAAAGCTATATCTGCAACACAACACCCGACGGCTAAATATACTCGCAGGCATTTACATACTGAACACAAAGACAGTCCCCGCAGCGGTATGGAGGCCGGAGATTTTAGGAATGAGGTTGCTGCAGTCCATTATACAAAGTCCCAGCCATAAAAATTACAGACCTCTCCATTCTTTATAGGTGGGAACATTTGCGAAATCTGCAGTGCATCAAATACCTGGAAGTTACAGGTATAAGAGCTCTAGGTCTGAGGATATAGGAGGTGAACCCAGTCCAAAGAGCAAAATAAACATCACAAAGGTAACATGGAAAAAAAATAAACACCTCCCATCTAGCATGCATCCTTTTTTATTAATATATGCCCCTTATCAGTCACAGCCGTGCCATATACTATCCCCCAGAGTCAGAGCAGTGCCCGGTCATCTATAGCTCATACCTCCGCCAATTGGCACAAGCAGATGTTCCACCCCTCTCCCTTAAAACTTTGGCACCAACAAAAAAAATTTCTAGGGTCACTGGCTATCTGACTCCTGAGAGCGATCCTACACATACTGTACTGTGGAATAAGAGGAAGGAACAGCCGAAAGCTAAAGATTACCTACAGTGAATGTTAAAATATGGACACATCGTCATTCATACATCATGTATGAATCCAGATATGTATGTGACATACGGGCAGAGTTGAGCGCAAACTCAGACATGTTTGTGAAGATGACGGAGAAGATAAGCGTCACAGGATGTAAAGTCTCACTAAAACAGCAAGAAAAGGAAGACGGCATCTTATCAGTTCTTACAAATGAAACAGCTGATATGTAAGAGAAGATAACTTGGTCCCCTGTACACCAATTAGCTGGTCACTATTGTAACCTATGCACCCCACCTGGATTTCTGGTACTCCTCAACAAACTGCTTTGGCCCCACACAAAAAAAAAATATATATATCACAACTAATTTCTTTGGTACCTATGTAGACAAAGTTAAACTGACCCACCGCAGCATTCCCTGAACGAGCCCAAGCCGCAGTACTGCATGACAGTGAGCTCAGCTGCACAGCTCAGACTCTACTACCAACACAGTGAGAGAGAACCCACCGATCTACTGGAAACCTCCAAGTGCAGGTAAATCACCAACAGATATGTAACCGGTCTCTACAGGTTAAAGCACTCCTGCCAAAAATGTTTTCCCCTAAACCTTCCTAAATACCTATGTAATGTAGCGTATTTGTATCAACATACTTACTGATTGCTGTCTTCCCCAGTTTCCAGCATCACTCTGGTTGTCTTCTGACTCACATGGCATCAACTCCGACTCGTCAGATTACTCAGGAACCAGACGTCATTTTAAGGCTATGTCCCCATTATCAGTATTTGGTCAGTATTTTTTCTCAGGAGTGGGAGCCAAAACCAGGAGTGGGTGATAAATGCAGAATTGGTGACTTGTTTCTATTACACCTTTTCTCTGATTGTTCCTCTCCTGGTTTTGGCTCCCACGCCTGAGAAAAATACTGACCAAATACTGATAGTGGGGTCATGGCCGTATTCTGATAAACTTACATTCTGGTCCATACATAAATCTCTGTGCGATCTGGCGAGGTGAAGCCACGTGACTCAGCAGAGGACCGGAGTGACACTGGAAACTGGGTAACAAGGCTGTAAATAGTAGATAGTTTTACAACTACACTACATAGCATACGTAAATAGAAGGACTGAGGAGATGTTATTTTTGTCAGGAGTGCTTCCTAACTGCTCAGGTTAGTGCCCAATGGCTTGTGCACAAAGCAAAGACATAGACCGCCTACACATTCAAGCAGATAACCTTTGTACAGGAGGTCATGCACATTCACCAGCTGTCAGCCAAACACCTCTTCATCAGACAGCCCCCCATCCACATGACTGTACATATGGTTCTAAAGGGAACGTGTCATCAGATTCATGATGTCCAAACAGCAGACAGCATGAATCAGACCCCGGCAGCGCGATTGTAGCCAGTAAGTGTCTCAGCTGACTAGCCGAGGTCTGTCCCAGGCTGCTTCTCCCGGCCCAGCTTTAGTTGACTGACAGGTCTCTCTTTATGTGCGTGACCTGTCAGTCAAAGGGAGTGAGGGGGGAAAAGCTGCCATGACCTGCCTCAGACTCATCATCCAAGATGGGGAATCCTGAAACACTGCGGCGTTAGCACAGCTCGGCTCCGATTCCTGCTACCCCTGCTGCGTCAATCTGATGGCAGGTTCCCTGTAATATGGGGGTCGGGGTCTCTTAGCTGTGGGATATCCGGGTGACATCCCCTGTGGGAGCAGTAATGGCGGCCATACTGATTGTCACCCAGCTTTCCCAAAGGCAGATAGGTAGAGGAAACAGACCTATGAGGGCGGCCAAGACTGAGTGATGCCATGATTCTAAGGGGGGGGGGGGGGAATTGCAAAACATGTAAAATCTCACGCATGGTTCCAGGTGTTGGAGAACTACATATCCCAGCATGCAGCCAGTGGGAGAGAAGCAATAATCAACACTAACAACCAATCCCCCTGGTCCATCAGTAATCTGCCCACAGACTGGATCCCCTCCAGCACTGGGGGCCACTACAGCCCCCTACACCTGGACACTAAGCTACAACTACTCCCAGCAGATACCTCGGTCACCGCTCAGCCCCTCTCCTCCAGCACCCCGTTGCCCCTGGTTACCGCTGCTCTCGGAGTGTTCCGGGTGTATGAATCACATGCGTGGCTTGCCAGCAGATCACGTGAGGAACCAGCCAATCAGATAACCCGCGTCATCACACAGCCGCTTCCGGGCTTGTCTGCCGGGTGGAGGAGACTAAGGAGAGTGGAAACTGGAAAGTGGGCGGGGCATGAAGGGAAGGTAGTGACGTAGTCAGGCGAGAAGCGTGAGTGGTTACGCAATGTCTCTGTGGTCGTGACGTCATGTGACTGACAGCTCGTGGTGCTTGTGCCTTTCAGAGCAATGCGTGTGAACGAGGACACGGTGCTGCGCGGGCACAGGGTGCTGCTGGTGCCGTATGAGCCCCACCACGTGCCCAGGTACTGGGTGTGACAGCTGGGGGGCACAGAGGGGAACCATGGGGTCCTGCCTTGTTCAGTGCCGTTTTCTTTTCTTTTGCACTCAGTGCCCCCATACTTTTTAGCAATGTAAGGCCACATTCAGTATTTGATCAGTATTTTACCTCAGTATTTGTAAGCCAAAACCAGGAGTGGGTGATGAATACAGAAGTGGTGACGTGTTTCTATGAGACCACGGTCACACGCTCAGTATTTGGTCAGTATTTTACCTCAGTATTTATAAGCCAAAACCAGGAGTGGGTGATAAATACAGAAGTGGTGACGTGTTTCTATGAGACCACGGTCACACGCTCAGTATTTGGTCAGTATTTTACCTCAGTATTTATAAGCCAAAACCAGGAGTGGGTGATAATCCAGAAGTGGTGACGTGTTTCTATTATACTTTTCCTCTGATTGTTCCACTCTTGGTTTTCCCTTACACATACTGAGGTAAAATACTGACCAAATACTGATAATGTGAACTTAGGCTTAGGTTTTTTTTCTCAGGACAAACTTATTTTTTATTTTCACCATTTTGGGATTCATATAACTTTCGGGATACCTTTTATTAACTCTTTAGGGTCATGGTAAAAAGCAGCATTTTCAACATGATTTTTATACTTGTGCTGTTCATCGAGCTACATAAATGACGTTACTTTCAGTCTGTGGGTCAGTACATAACTACCACACCAAAGTTGTATAGTTTTTTTTTTAATAATTTTACTACATTCGAATATTTAGAATTAATTTAATGGGAAATTTTTTATTTTTTTTTAAAGGGAATCTGTAATGACATCATGGCACCCGCTGCACTGATACATCAGGCGCTAAGGAAGAATGATGGGGGTGATAAGCTTATGCTAATTTAATAATAATAATGCACATAGGGCTGTGGAGTCAGTAAGCCAAACCTCCGACTCCTCAATTTCCATGACTCCGACTCCCTCATACATGGCCCATGTTTAAAGGGAACCTGTTACATCCTAGTTGCTATGTACACTGCCCCCATTGCTTTGTTAGGCTGTGTGCCCACGATGCATTTTTTAAGCTTTTCCGCAGCGGCAGAAACGCTTAAAAAACGCATGTAGAAGGCCTGCTATGTTCCCCAATGATAATCCGCATGTGCTCTGCACATGCTGCAGATTATCATTGCGGAAAAAAACGCAGCACTACCAATTATTTTGCGGAAGCGTTGCGTTTTCGCCACCATTGACTTGCATTAGAACGCGCCAATTCCGCAAGACTGCATCTGTACTTGCATAATTGGCGCGTTCTAATGTGCGGATGGTACCCGGTTGTGGAGGACAGGAGACTCTCCTTCAGACCCGGGTACCCTAAAAGCTGTAAAAAAAAGAATAAAATAAAAAATAAAGATTATATTCACCTTCCGACGGCCCCCGGACTCCTTCCCTGTGCTTGCCGATAGATCGCGCAGGACTGAAGGACCTGCGGTGACGTCACAGTCATGTGACAGCAGGTCCTTCAGTACAGCGTACCGCGATCTGCAGGCAGCCAGCACAGGAGCGCAGCAAGTCTCGGGGGCCATCAGAAGGTAAGTATAGGTTTATTTTTTATTTTTGGACATTCTCTCGGGTCACACTATATAAATCCATGCTGTTTGCTTCGATTTTTATAGTGTGACCGAGTTGTCAAGCACTTTCCAAGTGATGCTAAAATCGCTTGGAAAGCGCTTGACACCCGCATGTGGAAATGCCAGTGAAGAACGCTTCACATCCGTATGTCCCTGGCAGGAAAACGCATGTACAATCCGCATGCGTTTTTTTCTGCCAGGGAGATGCAGAAACGCTCAGGAAAAAATCCTGAGCATTTCTGCATCGTGGGCACATAGCCTTAGTGATGCAATGTGCATCACTAACAAGCTTTTTTTCATTTCGGTGGTAGTATAATGATGTTATAACTTTATATACACTTTGTCCTACCTGCTCGTTTTCAGTCATAGGGGTGTGATTCTCTCATTCAGTCACTGCTGGCGCCGCCCATGTATTTGAATCCTGCTCCCGGCAAGGTTGTGTCTAGATTGGAGGTGATTTTTTGAGGTCCTCACTTTAGCCTCCAATCCAGACGCTTCACTTCTGAGGAGACTAGATCGTAGTTGCTGGAGTGAGGGCCTCAGTAATCCCCTCCGATGTAGACAGTTCAGCACTGACACCACTAGATCGTAGTTGCTGGAGTGAGGGCCTCAGTAATCCCCTCCGATGTAGACAGTTCAGCACTGACACCACTAGATCAGAGTTGCTGGAGTGAGGGCCTCAGTAATCCCCTCCGATGTAGACAGTTCAGCACGGATACCACTAGATCGTAGTTGCTGGAGTGAGGGCCTCAGTAATCCCCTCCGATGTAGACAGTTCAGCACTGACACCACTAGATCGGAGTTGCTGGAGTGAGGGCCTCAGTAATCCCCTCCGATGTAGACAGTTCAGCACTGATACCACTAGATCGTAGTTGCTGGAGTGAGGGCCTCAGTAATCCCCTCCGATGTAGACAGTTCAGCACTGACACCACTAGATCGTAGTTGCTGGAGTGAGGGCCTCAGTAATCCCCTCCGATGTAGACAGTTCAGCACTGACACCACTAGATCGTAGTTGCTGGAGTGAGGGCCTCAGTAATCCCCTCCGATGTAGACAGTTCAGCACTGACACCACTAGATCAGAGTTGCTGGAGTGAGGGCCTCAGTAATCCCCTCCGATGTAGATAGTTCAGCACTGACACCACTAGATCGGAGTTGCTGGAGTGAGGGCCTCCGTAATCCCCTCCGATGTAGACAGTTCAGCACTGACACCACTAGATCGGAGTTGCTGGAGTGAGGACCTCAGTAATCCCCTCCGATGTAGACAGTTCAGCACTGACACCACTAGATCGGAGTTGCTGGAGTGAGGGCCTCAGTAATCCCCTCCGATGTAGACAGTTCAGCACTGACACCACTAGATCGGAGTTGCTGGAGTGAGGGCCTCAGTAATCCCCTCCGATGTAGACAGTTCAGCACTGACACCACTAGATCGGAGTTGCTGGAGTGAGGGCCTCAGTAATCCCCTCCGATGTAGACAGTTCAGCACTGACACCACTAGATCGGAGTTGCTGGAGTGAGGGCCTCAGTAATCCCCTCCGATGTAGACAATTCAGCACTGACACCACTAGATCGGAGTTGCTGGAGTGAGGGCCTCAGTAATCCCCTCCGATGTAGACAGTTCAGCACTGACACCACTAGATCGGAGTAGATTTCAGGAGCTGCTCATGCTCACTGCTGTCTAGTCGCCTCTTCTGGCTTTTTATTGTTTTTCTTATGCTTTTTTTATGCAATTGCTCATGTTTTTAATGGCGCAAACATCACAAGTCAAAAATGATTTTTTTTTACACTGTTAAATATATTATGGATTTGGGCAAAGTTCTATTTTTCCCTGATTAATGAAATTTCCATTTTGATTGTCACTTTATGTAATAGAAAAAATTCACCTTATCGCTGATTGTTCAGTTTTGCCAGAATGTGACTCTTCCCATTTGTCCACAGTCCTGTCCGCAGCACCGCCATTGTGAAGAGTGGGCGGAGCTCCGCGGGGAGAGACGTAAAAGAGCGCCCCCGACAGTCACCATAATGTACAACACAGAAGTGACAAATTATTGCAGGAATGTCTAGGGTCACTGGAGAACACTGCTGTTATCATTTACGCCACTTTTGTGCTGTACATTCTGATGATTCTGTCGGCTGCTCCATTACTGTCACCACCTTCCCCGCAAATCTCCACCCAATCTTAGTTTGAAGTTGATTTTTTGAGGACCTCACTCCAGCAACTCCATTCTAGTCACCTCAGTACTGAACCGTCTAGAGTGGAGGCTACGGCCAGGTCCTCAAAAAATCACCTCCGCTCTACTCACCTCACTAGTGAGCCACCTACAGTGGAGGCTAAAATGAGGTCCTCAAATAATCATCTCCAACCTAGACGGCTCCTTATAGAAGTGGCCAGAATGCAGTTACTGCACTGCGGGGATGTAACGAGGCACCGGAATATATCAGATAACAGGTGGTTTGTTTTATTGAATAGTAATTAATTTTAGATATACAGTATATAATTATATATATATATATATATATATATATATATATATATATATATATATTATATCACTGGAGAACGGTTATAATTTTCGCCACTTTTGTGCTGTACATTCTGATGATTCTGTCGACTGCTCCGTCACTGGCTTGAGACTTGTGGACATGCAGAAAAATTTAAATTCTATCAAAACTGAACAATCAGAGCTATGTGTAATTTTTTTATATTACAGAAAGGGATAATAAAAAAAAAAAAACTCACTTTATTAATTAAAAAAAAAAATCACAAAGTGGCCGAGCTTTTTCTCTCTCACCCTTCATTAAAGGGGATATCCGTTCCTGTCGTTCAGCTGCCTCTGCTGACGTCACGTCGACAGAGCAGAGGCTTCTTTTCCGCTCCACTGTGTTGACAGGATAAGACTGACAACGCCGTTCTGATTGACAGCTGGATTCCCACTGTCTAACTGGGGGAGAAGGCTGTCAATCAGAATGAGTCGGACATCACGCTCTGCCCCGTCAGCAGAGGCAGCTGAATCCCGACAGGAACAGTCTGTGACTGCGCTGTACCGGGAAAGAATGCTGCCGGGCACAACAGGCAGGTAAGTAGCAATTACCTGCCTGTTTGGCTATGTGCCCACGATGCAGAAATGAAGCAGAAAATTTCTGCAGCGTTTCTGCATCTCCCTTGCCAGAAAAAACGCATGCAGATCGTGCATGCGTTTTTCCTGCAGAATACACGCGTATTCAAATGCGTTTATGCATGCGTTTACGCATGCAGACTACAAGCACTTTCCAGGCGATAGCATCACTTGGAAAGTGCTTGACAACTAGGTCACACTATATAAATCCATGCAAACAGCATGGATTTATATAGTGTGACCGTAAAAAATAAAGCTATACTTACTGATCACCCGCCGCGTGTGTTGTCGCGCTCCTTCCGGGTTGCCGGCATATCGCGAGACAGCCTGCGGTCACATGACAGCGACGTCATCTCAGGTCCTGGAAGATAAGCGCTGCCGGCCGGCCCGCGAGAAGGTAAATATAAACTTTATTTATTATTTTATTCTTTTTTTCACAGGGACAATGGTACCCAGGTCTGGATGAGAGTCTTCTCTCCTCCAGACCTGGGTACCATCCGCACATTGAAATGCATATAATCCGCGTGTACAAATGTACAGATGCGGATTCTATGCGTCTCAATGCAAGTCAATGGCGGCAATTCCGCTGCGCTTCCGCAAAATTAATGAACATGCTGCGGATTTTTGAGCGCCGCAGAAACGCTGCGGAATGCCATTGGGGACCATGGGGTGCGCATTACCAAGCGTTTTTGATGCTTTTCCGCTGCGGAAATTCTGCAGCGGAAACGCATGAAAAACGCATCGTGGGCACGCAGCCTTAGTGCTTAGGCACATTTTTTGTTTTACAGAAAGTCCCGGATATCCCCATTACTGAAGGGTGAGATTGTGAATGTTTTTTTTTTTATTATCGCTTTCTGTAATATAAAAAATGACACATGGCTCTGATTGTTCAGTTTTGATAGAATTCAAATTTTCCTATATGTCCACAAGTCTCAGCCAGTGACGGAGCGCAGCCAACAGAATGAATCATCAGAATGTACAGCTCAAAAGTGGAGTAAATTCTAACAGAAATGTTCTCCAGTGACCCCGGACATTCCTATATATATATACACTGCTCAAAAAAATAAAGGGAACACTTAAACAACAGAATATAACTCCAAGTAAATCAAACTTCTGTGAAATCAAACTGTCCACTTAGGAAGCAACACTGATTGACAATCAATTTCACATACTGTTGTGCAAATGGAATAGACAATAGATGGAAATTATTGGCAATTATCAAGACACCCTCAATAAAGGAGTGGTTCTGCAGGTGGGGACCACAGACCACATCTCAGTACCAATGCTTTCTGGCTGATGTTTTGGTCACTTTTGAATGTTGGTTGTGCTTTCACACTCGTGGTAGCATGAGACGGACTCTACAACCCACAGAAGTTGCTCAGGTAGTGCAGCTCATCCAGGATGGCACATCAATGCGAGCTGTGGCAAGAAGGTTTCCTGTGTCTGTCAGCGTAGTGTCCAGAGGCTGGAGGCACTACCAGGAGACAGGCCAGTACACCAGGAGATGTGAAGGGGGCCGTAGGATGGCAACAACCCAGCAGCAGGACCGCTACCTCTGCCTTTGTGCAAGGAGGAGCACTGCCAGAGCCCTGCAAAATGACCTCCAGAAGGCCACAAATGTGCATGTGTCTGCACAAACGGTTAGAAAACGACTCCATGAAGGTGGTATGAGGGCCCGATGTCCACAGATGGAGGTTGTGCTCACAGCCCAACACTGTGCAGGACGCTTGGCATTTGCCACAGAACACCAGGATTGGCAAAGTCGCCACTGGCGCCCTGTGCTCTTCAAAGATGAAAGCAGGTTCACACTGAGCAGACGTGACAGAGGCTGGAGACGCCGTGGAGAGCGATCTACTGCCTGCAACATCCTTCAGCATGACCGGTTTGGCAGTTGGTCAGTAATGGTGTGGATATAGATTTGTAATGCAGCGACTTGCTGGCATTACGGTAATGGTCCAGGATGTGTTTTACCTGACCATGTACCTTCCCCCTCAGGTGACTGGTCACATGACTGACATAGCACAGGTCCTGTACGCACAGAATGTCTGTCTGATCACATGACTGTGACATCAGCAAGGTCCTGTCAGTGTGTGTGTGTGTGTGCACGGGATGCTTATATAAACCCTGCTTGATGGGAGACAGGTGTGTTCTGTGAGAGAGGCGTAAGGCCTGTTCCCGTGTGTGTGGGACACCGACCGTGTGAGGCCTAGTGAGGCCGAGTGAAGCCTGGTGCCTGAAAGGTCGAGTCTGGATCCTGTGTGGATGCTAGTGGCCTTGGAAGGCAGAGGCTTGAGGAAGAGTCCTGAAAGGCAGAGCCTGGATCCTGTGTGGATGTCAGTGGCCTTTGAGGGAACGACGGCTAGAGACCCCCACCTGGGAAGCCGCAAAGCCACAGTGGTGGCGGAGTAATGGACTGAGACAGCTAAACCCGGCAAAGGTAATACACTGTGTTATATGGACATTAATAGGGACATTGCTAAGTTATTACCTTGCTGAAGGCTGTACCTGGAGCAAGTGGGCCGGTCTGCCACTTGGCTCGTGAACATTATATATATATATATATATATATATATATATATAATATGTGTGTGTCGGCGTGCCACTGAGTTGGACCCGGTGAACTGTGGTTTATGAAGTGCAAAAACTGCTGCATTGTGAAATACCGGAAGGACATTGCTGGTGTGCTTTGATTTACCCGGTGCAGCGGGTATCCCCCATTATGATGTCTAGCACTGCCTTACAATAAATATATATATATATATATATATATATATATATATATATATATATATATATATATATAATTCCCAGCAGTGTTCTCCAGTGACCTTAGACATTCCTGTAATAATTTGTCACTTCTGTGTTGAGCATTATGGTGACTGTCGGGGGTGCTCTTCTACGCCTCTCCCCGCGGAGCTCCTCCCACTCTTCCCAATGTCGGTGCTGCGGACAGGACTGTGGACAAATGGGAAGAGTCACATTCTGGTAAAACTGAACAATCAGCGATAAGGCGAATTTTTTTATATTACATAAAGTGAAAATAAAAATGTAAGTTTCATTAATCAGGAAAAAAAAATAATTTTGCCAAAAAACATAAATTATATACCGTATATTCCGGCGTATAAGACGACCTGGTGTATAAGACGACCCCCCTACTTTCCTGTTAAAATATAGAGTTTAGGATATATTCACCGTATAAGACTACCCCTTTTCCAACGCATACCAAACACCGGTAAAAATTAAAAAAAAACAGATTTGAATTTAACATGGTCCTTTTTTAATTTAAATTCTTATGACATGCAGGTATATAGCAGGAAAACTGTCACTCATAAACATATTAAAATAGGGGGGACCCCAAGTCATTTTTTGGGGGGGTCCCCCATTCTAATAGCTAGTAAAGGCTAGGTATTCAGCTGGGGGCTGATATTAGTAGCCTGGGAAGCTCCGTGGGTATTACCCTCTTCCCAGACTTCAAACATCTGCCCCAGCCGTCTGCTTAACCTCCGCTAGAGACTATAATGATGGTGGATCCCACGCCAATTTTCTTTTTAAAAAATCCTTTATTTTAACACTAAATGACAATTGAGGGGTTAATAAAGATGCAGTCCCTAAATTATTATTAATTTTGTAATTAATTTTTCCCAAAAATGTTGACGTGGGCTTCGCCATATTTTTGTGTCCAGCCAGGTACAGCAGGCAGGAACGGGCTGCCCCCAACCACCAGCTGCCTATTTGTACCTGGCCGGACACAACAATATAGGGAAGCCCTTTTTTTTTTAATTATTTCATGAAATAATTAAAAAAAAAAGACGTGGGGCTTCGCCCTATTTTTGTGTCCAGCCAGGTACAACAAGGCAGCTGGGGGCTGGAATCTGCAGCGCAGGGAGACCCAAGCTTTCTGGGCCCCCCCCGCTGCAAATTGCAGTCCGCAGCCACCCCGGAAAATGGCGCGTTCATAGAAGCGCCATCTTCTGGCGCTGTACCCAACTCATCCAGGGCCCTGGTGCGGTGGCTCACTGGGTAATAAAGGGGTTAGGGCCAGCTTGGCATTATCAGCTGGCCCTAAGCCCGAAATTCATGGGGTCACGCCAATATTAGACATGACCACCATGAATTTCTAGTAAAGTAATTAAAAAAAACACAAACACCCAGAAAAAAGTCCTTTAATTGAAATAAAGACACAATTTTTTAATGTTCTAAATTAAACCATACTTACCATCACGCCCATTCCAGCTGAAGCCAACGATCTCCTGCAATAAAAGAAAAATAATAAAGCAACCTCATCCTTACCTTTCCATGGTTCCCAGGACCGGTCCAGCTCTGCTACATTCACATGACAGGCTGCACCGCAGGAGAACGCTGCCGTTCAGCTTGCCATGCGGCAGACACTGAGAAGCGCAGGCATGCTTGTGCTCCTCAGTGTCTGACTGTGACGGCATCCAGATGAGCCGAGATCATGTCCAATGAACTCGGCTCACCTCATGCACGTCACTGACAGCGTGGGAAAATTCTCCTGCTCCCCGCATGCGCAGTAGAAGTTTCCCACGCTGTCAGTGACAGACGTCCAGGAGGTGAGCTGAGTTCATTGTCGGCTCATCTGGATGCCGTCACAGTCAGACACTGAGGAGCGCAAGCATGCCTGCGCTTCTCAGTGTCTGCGGGATGACAGGCTGGATGGCGGCGTTCTGCTGCGGTCCAGCCTGTCATCTCGATGTAGCAGAGCTGGAGCTGTCCTGGGAACCATGGAAAGGTAAGGATGAGGTTGCTTTATTATTTTTCTTTTATTGCAGGAGATCGTTGGCTTCAGCTGGAATGGGCGTGATGGTAAGTATGGTTTAATTTAGAACAATAAAGAATTGTGTCTTTATTTCAATTAAAGGACTTTATTCTGGGTGTTTGTGTTTTTTTTAACTTTGACTATGGGGTTAGTAATGGGGGTGTCTTATAGACGCCTCTCCATTACTAACCTGGGCTTGATGTCAGCTGGCATTATAAGCTGACATCAACCCCAACCCTATTACCCCCTGCCACCGCACCAGGGCAGCGTGGAAGAACGAGGCTAAGTGCCAGAATTGGCGCATCCTATGAATGCGCCATTTCTGGGGCGGCTGACGGCTGGTGTTTCTAGCCTGGGAGGGGGCCAATATTCATGGCTCCCTTCCTGGGCTATTAATATCAGCCCCCAGCTGTCTGCCTAGCCTTTGCTAGCTATTAAATTAGGGGGGACCCCACGTCATTTTTTTTGGGGGGTCCCCCATTTTAATAGCTAGTAAAGACTAGGTATTCAGCTGGGGGCTGATATTAGTAGCCTGGGAAGCTCCGTGGGTATTACCCCCTTCCCAGGCTTCAAACATCTGCCCCAGCCGTCTGCTTAACCTCCGCTAGAGACTAAAATTAAGGGGAACCCCACGCCAATTTTTTTAATAATAAATCCTTTATTTTAATACTAAATGACAAGTACAGTAACCAACACTATCACTGTACTTCATATATATGTGACTGACATGTTTCTATCTATCTAATCTATGTGTGAAGCTCTATTCTGTCTGTTATAAATTGTCGGGTACAGATGCTGAATTGCCGGCCGGCTTTTTTAAAGAGACGGTGCATGAAAACACTATTATTTGTTTTAATAAATCCTTTACACTAAATGACAAGTACAGTAAGCAACACTGTCACTGTACTTCATATATATGTGACTGACATGTTTCTATCTATCTAATCTATGTGTGAAGCTCTATTCTTTCTATTCTAAATTGTCGGGTGCCGGCTTATGCCGCTGCTGAATTGCCGGCTTTTCATATATTGTCACAGAAGCGATGCGAACTTCCCTGCTCCGGACACAGCGCAGCGCTTCTGTGACAAGTGAAAGCTGTCGGCACAGAAGCCCTGCGCTGTGTCCGGAGCTGGGAATACGCAGCGATGTGTCAGTTTCAGCACAGAAGCGCTGACTGTCTGGACCTACCGCCGCCGTATTTTAACTCCCTCCACCTTATATTAACTCCGACATGGCAGGGATACGGCCACGGCAGCTTATTAACACCCCCAGAGTATCCCCGCATGTCAATTTCTGAAAGTTTAAAAGCATTACCGGCGTATAAGACGACCCCAGACTAGACAGAAGATTTTTCAGTCTTCAAAAGTCGTCTTATACGCCGGAATATACGGTAAGTGTAAAAAAAAATCATTTTTGACTTGTGATGTTTGCGCCATTAAAAACATGAGCAATTGCATAAGAAAAACAATAAAAAGCCAGAAGAGGCGACTAGACAGCAGTGAGTATGAGCAGCTCCTGGAATCAACTCCGATCTAGTGGTGTCAGTGCTGAACTGTCTACATTGGAGGGGATTACTGAGGCCCTCACTCCAGCAAGTACTATCTAGTCTCCTCAGCAGTGAAGCGTCTAGATTAGTGTTGAGCGAGTATGTTCTGTTAACCCTTTCGGCGAGTATGCTCGGGCGAGCACCGAGTAGTTACAGCTGCTCGGTGATAAGGTTAAATCGCTCCCTTGTGCATGATTTGCAACAGTTTGACAGCTTTATTACATGTGAGGAATGATTGTTTTTTTCTTTTGCATTCCTCACATGTAATAAAGCTGTCAAACTGTCGCAAATCATGCACACGGGAGCGATTTAACTTCATCACCGAGCAGCTGTAACTACTCGGAGCTCGGCCCGAGCATACTTGCCGAAAGGGTTAACAGAACATACTCGCTCAACACTAGTCTAGATCGGAGGCTAAAGTGAGGACCTCAAAAAATCACCAGGATTCAAATACATGGGCGGCGCCAGCAGTGACTGAATGAGAGAATCACACCCCTATGACTGAATACGAGCAGGTAGGGCAAAGTGTATATAAAGTTATAAAATCATTATACTACCACCGATTTTCATGAAAAAAGCTTGTTAGTGATGCACATTGCATCACTAACAAAGCAATGGGGGCAGTGTAGAGGGCAGCTAAGACGTGACAGGTTCCCAAGTGATAAATTTACTGTAGCACAGATTCATCTCTGCTAAAAGTCTAGACCCTTAGATCAGGAATAGGACAGACATTTATAGGACATTTCATAACTTTCCCAAATTCTTGTGAAAAAAATATTCCGTATAGCAATAGGGGTTCAAGAAAACCACACAGGGAAAATAAGTATTTAAAGCGAGTGTAGTGCTACAAAGAGTTAAAACTTAACATTTATTACAACTGAATAAAAAAGTAATACACAAGTCCAAAGGACCTAAAAACAAGTATAAGCCTGTATGTAAATAGCTAATATATGAGTTATTGTAGAACATGAAGCACAGTGGTCTATTGATATATCCACTAAAAGCCTTTAAGGGGCATTTACACTGCAAGATAATCATGAACTAACCTTGTTAAAAACACTCGTTTCATGATTATCTTGCTGTGTAAAATGGCTGCTGATGAACGAGCAAAACAGTCATTCAACTGGTGAAATGATCTTTAGTGCAGCATAAAAGATCATCCTATGACAGCCTATGTGCACTTGGGTGATCTAATACAGCTCGCTCTGCCCACATAATTTACTTTGGTCTGTCTGTAACAGGCGTTCAAACGACTGCAGATTGCTAAAAGTTTACTGATAAGCATTCGTAATGTGCCACCGGTCGGTCCATGTTCATGTCACTCCTGTCCTGTAAGGCTATCATTTCACATCTGGTGCTCCTAGGTATCATGAATGGATGAAGTCAGAGGAGCTGCAGAAACTAACGGCTTCGGAGCCACTGACACTGGATAAGGAATATGACATGCAACGCAGTTGGAGAGAGGACAGTGACAGTAAGTGGTTTGCAAATGCCAGGCCGTGTACAATTTCCATTCATTAGTATTGGTATTGACATATTACATTAGTATTTGATGAGTTGCACTCAAGTTGAAGAATTATCTAACCAGTTTTACCTTTCAGAGTGCACCTTCATCATACTGGATAGAGAACAGTGGGATGAGGGATGTCCAGAAGATCAGTGTATGTTGGGAGATGTCAACCTCTTTCTGGTTGATCCTGAAAACCCCTCTTTATCTGAAATAGAGATCATGATTGCAGGTAATTGTAGTGAGTGTATATACACTATTTTACCAAAGATAGAAACCAATGGTGAGAGGACTAAACTGTCACTAGAGGCAATATTGTGATTTCATGGCAGCGGTGCAAAAACCTGAGAACACCAATGGCAAGCTCTGATTGACATTCTGTAAAGGAAACGATTGTAAAATCAGTTGCACAAATTCTTTGTCTGCATAGATAGTACTTCAAACTTGGCCATGCTTACAGACTAATTACAGGCAGATGCCTAAAAATGTGTCCAGCCAGAATACACAAGGCTATAATAGTAGGGAGGATATGAAACACTTGTCTGGGTTTTTTTTCTCTTAATTACAGTTTTGTATTTAGGTTTTTGCTACCTAATCTGAGAGCTGTATAATGTACAAAGATACTGATTCCAGCTATGTGTCATTTACTGGGCTGCTGGCTATAATTTTGATAAAATCACTTTTATCAGCAGGAGATTATCACTAGAGGACTAGTAAACCTGCTGCAATATAGTCAACCATGCCCCACCACTGATTGGCAGCTTTCTATGTACACTGTGCATAGGCACAAAACTGCCAATCAGTAGCATGGCTGGGGTTATACAGAGCTCAGCATTCAGAGACCTGCTAGATCTGCAGCAGAGAAAACAGTTTTTAATCCCAACTGCAGTGTCCAGTAAAGTAAGTGATACATCACTGGAATCAGGGTCCCTACATTATGCTGCTCTCAGATGAGGTAGCAATAACCTGGCCCCAGTACACATTAGGTAGCTGTTGGTAAAAAGACTATATGACTGACAGCCATCTCTGCCAACATAAGAATGCTCGGCCTCCTTGGGGAGAACAAAGTGGGAACAAAATTCAGCAGGCCCTGAACCTTCAGACTCCAAACATCTTTGTTGTGGAAGAGTCAGGAGGCCAACGAACACATTACACTAATGGCTGATATCGGCAGAATTACCAAAATTACTGTCCGTTCTCAAGAACGTAGGGATTTTAAATTTTTTTTTTAGTGTAGAGATTTTTTCCTAGGTTACCAGTCACACTACCGTCCCAGTTAATATCACAAACAGGATATTCTGACCCATATTATGTAATCAATTATTAAATTATTTAAATACTGAGAGTACTCAAACAAACAGTTTTAATATTAATTACCATCAGGCACACAATGATTCACAAATTCATAATTTTGTGAAATATAATCAGCACAATGTTATTAATGAAAGAATTATTACACACCTTATACCAACTACAGAAAAATTCCCCAAAAAAAACCTTAAAACCCTATTAAAAACACACAGAAATAGGGCAGGCTGTTCATAAAGATGGTGCACATGATATATAGAGTGAGTATTTATAATGCATAAATATCACAAATGGGGCTCATATAGTTACATGCTTAATTCTTGTATGATACCCAAGAGATATATAATCAATAGTAAAGTGCAGGTGCAATTGTAAATAAGCAATACATATATAAAATATCAGATAGGTATATCATATATATCTATGTATGCCAAGTCCAAACATTCTTCCTTGCAATAAATATCTGATGTCGGGTGGGTATATCACAGCAATATGAATAACAGTAATCAATAAGTTGATTTTATAAATATTCAACAACCTGAATAATAGTATAAATAGTCCATATCATTAGACCCATATGTTAAATCCAATTGTACATTCCACCCAGATTCTATATATCATGATATAAGTTATACGTGCCATTGCGATGTAATAGCAGCTTGCCTAAAATCCCTTACGCGCGTTTCGGCGCTAAGCCTTCGTCAGGGGGTGCTGTTATGACATATTCCATGGTTTATATAGGGTGTACCCCTCTTTCCTTAAACACGCCTGTGTGTATGGGCGCATGTGGGCCACCCACCACCGCGTCCATCCCGTCGGCCGGCGTCCCGGAAGTCGTGCTGCGCATGTGCGCATTCACAAGCTCCGATAGGTCGCCGGGCAGGGGGAAGGAGGCAGAGCGGCACAGACGCACACCAACAGGATCCCGCAGATGCCATCTTGGAAACTGAAAGGATGCCAGCTGTGCATAACAATCCCCAGGGTCCTGCAGAAGCCATCTTAGATATTGGAAAAGTGCCAGCAGCGCATCAGGTTATAGCGCTTTACATATTATACAGAGGGCCCCTTATGTGGTATATTTAATAAATCAGCCAACAGATAACATATTTAACATCTCTATTTGTGTCAAACAGTACATAATCATCAGTCAAATTATAATATCATTGATAGCCTCCATCAGATTTTTCTTAAAGCTGTATACACCGGTATACGAAGCATCACTGATTCATTGTTCATTACGTATAGCAGGCAAAGATACATGTTTGGTAAATATATCTGTTAATATAAGGAAAAATAAAAAATAGAAGCACATCTATAAAGCACAGAATCAGATTAAAAACAAATATTCAGATAGGAGGCAGATCCATTGATCCCATTGCAGAAATGGGGCAAAGTTAACCTGATCATTTAGGCCCTTTGGTTTTACAGTATGTAGGGTGGTGATCCACTTTATTTCTCTCTGGGCTAGCTTTTTCTTCAAGTCACCACCCCTAGCACCTAGGTGAATTTGGTCTATCCCTCTAAATTTTAGCACACGCCAATTACAATTATGATGCTGTTTGACATGCTTAGGGATGTTCTTAAGCATTTAAATTTTGTCAGATGTATCTGCCTTACTTGGATTTTTTATATGCCGTATATGTTCCAGGATCCTGACCCTAAACTCACGGGATGTGAGACCTACATAAATTAATTTACATGGGCATGTTGCCCAGTAAATAATGCCCGTGCATCGACAATTGGTATAATGTAAGGTTTTGTAGCTTTTAGAGCCAGTGGAGTCCAAAAATTCAAAAGATCTATCAACTTGAATACAGGCTCCACATGAGCCACAGTGGTAACTGCCCCATTTTTTCTTATAATTTGTTGATAGAGTAGATTTTGGAGGTGGTGGGGCATAGTGACTATGAACTAAAGAGTCGTTCAGAGTTTTTGATCTCTTTGGTGTTATGGCTGGATTGGATGAAATTACCTTCTTAAGTGTTGTTATCTGTTAATAGTACAGGCCAGTATCTTTTTATAATATTGGTCATTTCCCTCTATTGAGCATGGTATGGCGTAATAAGCCTTATCTGATTGTCCGTATTACGACGGGAAGATTTAAATAGTTGTTCCCTGGAGGTGTTATTAGCCTGTTCGTAGCCACTCTGAATATTTCTCATATTATAGTGGCAGGCTTTAAATCGCTTTTGTAGATCCATTGCTTGCTTGTTAAAGAGGTCATCCGTTGAACAAATCCGCCGTGCTTGGAGGAACTGGCCTGTCGGTATAGATTTCAACACCTGAGGAGGATGAGATGAACGGGCACTTAATATTGCATTTACCTCTGTTTTCTTACGGTATACATCTGTTTGTATCAGTCCATCACTACCCTTAAAAATACGTAGGTCCAGAAAGTCAATCTCTGAGAATTAAGTATGTAGGTTAGACGAATATTACGATCATTTTTATTAAGTTGTTGAAGGAATTATTCTAAGGCTGTGTGCCCACTATGCTTTTTTTAATCGTTTCCGCATCGGCAATTCCTCCGCAGAAACGCTTAAACGCATGATAGAAGGTCTGCCATGTTCCCCAATGATAATCTGCATGTGCTGTGCACATGCTGAGGAAATTTCCGCTGTGGATTATCATTGCGGAAAAATCTGCAGCACTACCAGTTATTTTGCGTAATCGCGGCGTTTTCGCCGCCATTGACTTGCATTGAATTTCTTAATATCCGCATGACTACATGCTTCACATGAGGATATTAAGCGATTCAATGTGCGGATGGCACCCGGGTCTGGAAAAGAGGAGACTCTCATCCAGACCCGGGTACCATAGTACCTGTAAAAAAAAAAAAAAATTTAAAATAAAAAAATGCATTATACTCACCTTCTGATGGCCCCCGGTCTCCTTAGTGATGCGTCCTGGCTCCCCGGCAGCTCGCGATGGTCTAAAAGGACCTGCCATGACGTCATTTAGTCATGTGACGGGTCACACGACCACTGACGTCGGCGGTCGCGTGACCTATCACATGACTAAATGACGTCAATGAAGGTCCTTTTACACAACCGCGAGACACTGGGGAGCCGGGGAGACCGGACGCATCTGATAAGGAGACCGGGGGCCATCGAAAGGTGAGTATAATGTTTATTTTTTACCATTTTTATTCTTTTTTTTAACTAACTTGGTCATACTATATAAAATCCATTCCGGTTGCATGGATTTATATAGTGTGACCAAGTTGTCAAAGACTTTCCAAGTGATGCTAAAATCGCTTGGAAAGCGCTTGACAACCCGCATGCGAAATTGCATGTGCAAAACGCGTGACAAACGCTTGTCCCTGGCTGAAAAAACGCATGTAAAATCTGCATGCGTTTTTTCTGCCAGGGAGATGCAGAGACGCTCAGGAAAAATCCGGAGCATTTCTGCATCGCGGGCACATAGCCTAGGTGGCAGGATTCACCCTGCCATATAATAAAAATATACCGAACCCACATCTGGACCGCCCCATTGTCAGATGCAGGGAAACAGATGTTGTGTTCCTAATACCCCAGGAAGAGGTTAGCATATGAGGGTGCACAGGACGCCCCTATTGTTGTAACCCTTTCCTGAAGGTACAGTGGTGGCCAAAAGTATTGGCACCCCTGCAATTCTGTCAGATAATACTCAGTTTCTTCCTGAAAATGATTGCAATCATAAATTCTTTGGTATTATTATCTTCATTTAATTTGTCTTCAATGAAAAAACGCAAAAAGAATTGTCCTAAAGCCAAATTGGATATAATTCCACACCAAACCTAAAAAAGGGGGTGGACAAAAGTATTGGCACTGTTTGAAAAATCATGTGATGCTTCTCTAATTCATGTAATTAACAGCACCTGTAACTTACCTGTGGCACCTAACAGGTGTTGGCAATAACTAAATCACACTTGCATCCAGTTAACATGGATTAAAGTTGACTCAGCCTCTGTCCTGTGTCCTTGTGTGTACCACATTGAGCATGGAGAAAAGAAAGAAGACCAAAGAACTGTCTGAGGACTTGAGAAACCAAATTGTGAGGAAGCATGAGCAATCTCAAGGCTACAAGTCCATCTCCAAGGACCTGAATGTTCCTGTGTCTTCCGTGCGCAGTGTCATCAAGAAGTTTAAAGCCCATGGCACTGTGGCTAACCTCCCTAGATGTGGACGGAAAAGAAAAATTGACGATAGATTTCAACGCAAGATTGTGCGGATGGTGGATAAAGAACCTCGACTAACATCCAAACAAGTTCAAGCTGCCCTGCAGTCCGAGGGTACAACAGTGTCAACCCGTACTATCTGTTGGCGTCTGAATGAAAAGGGACTGTATGGTAGGATACCCAGGAAGACCCCACTTCTTACCCCGAGACATAAAAAAGCCAGGCTGGAGTTTGCCAAAACTTACCTGAGAAAGCCTAAAACGTTTTGGAAGAATGTTCTCTGGTCAGATGAGACAAAAGTAGAGCTTTTTGGGAAAAAGCATCAACAGAGTGTACAGGAAAAAAAAAAAGGCATTCAAAGAAAAGAACACGGTCCCTACAGTCAAGCATGGCGGAGGTTCCCTGATGTTTTGGGGTTGCTTTGCTGCCTCTGGACCTGACAGGTTCCCTTTTAAGAAGAGGGAAAACAAGTGTATTTCACATATGTGGAACAATATCTTATTCTTTGTTTCTAGCCAGTAGGTACACCATTTGTTTTCCCCTTACAACATTTTCTTTCTGTGCTCCAATAATTCAGGGTTGTCATACAGACAAAAAAAAGAACCGCATTGAAAGAAAGTGAATTTTGGACACCTCTGATCTTAGACTACACCAGTTCATATAAAGAGGGTCAGTATGACAATAACTGTGAGCCACTGAAGTGTATGGAAGTAAAAATATTCTGGATTTTTGAGGGGAACTGACTTTTTCACCATCTAATATTTCGAGTGATAGTTCCTGGCCCCGTCTAGAGTTTCTTTTGTTCAGCTATGAACTTGTCGTTTATCACACAAAACACACATCACATCAGTTCACACTCTTATCATGTCTTGTCTCTATGAATCCTTCTTAATTGGCTTTTCCTTCACCTGACCGTGCACGGCACCAGCCTTAATAAATGTCACTGCCAGACACTTCTGCTTCACCCATCAATCTCTTGAAAAATAGTTTTACAATGTGCGAATAGTACGCCAAATAGGACACATCATCACTGGAGTCTGTCCACATTTATCTTTTTCAAGTTCCTTTTATATAAAGGATCAAACACGTTCATTTGCATCTGAATAGAGCACTCCTAGAAGTTTGGTGAATTGTTCTTTCCACATTATTCAATTACACAGAAGATCCAACTAACTGCACAATTATCAGTCCTAGAAGTTACAGGGGAGAATATATCTTTTTTTTTTTTGTAGCCCAGGGACAACAATTCCTGGCTTGTTCTCCATTCGAACTATGGGATCCCTACCAATAAATTGAGAATGACTGGGCTGCAGGGGTTGTGTAACACCGCATCCCCTTGGCTGTGTTTCCTGCACAGCACCACCCCGGCCACTGTGAACTGCAGTGGGGCCCCATACAAGTCAGTGCATAATGGCTAATTTATAGAAGGCTGCCCTGCATTTCATTAGAGAAGACAATGAAATTCTGACCTCCGCTTATTATCATGGAGTTCTGATTTCCTTTGAGTACAGGGACATTCTGGGATAGAGGTAGCACAGAAGCAAAAAATGTTTGCTGATCAGGAGGTATAACTAATGAATTACTAAATAAAGCAATCAATGGATTGGATTCCATCTCCCATGTTTGGAGTCACATTCTAGTGCAAGTGCTAATACCTGTACTCATGATTGCACTAAGTGTGACCCATACCTAATCCATTTTTCCTGGTATTCTAGAGCCCATGTCTCGTGGCAAAGGGTTTGGTGAAGAGTCTGTCCGGCTTATGCTGTATTATGGTGAGTACTGCAGTTTTTCCTATGTTACCACAAGCTACTGGACTTATCTGAGCTCAAGTCTCATCTCTGTCATAGGTGTTACGACATTGGGAATTTCCACATTTCAAGCTAAAATCGGAGAAGAGAACGTAACAAGTATTCGGCTGTTTAATAGATTGCACTTCAGTAAGGTGGGTGTTTGTCTGAGTCCAGTAATATGGCCCTGTATGAGCTTCAGTCATTCTGTATATTCTGTTCTCTGTTACCAGGTGTCCTATAGCTCAATTTTTCAGGAGACGACTCAGCACTGGGAGGTGTCCGAGACTGAAAGGCAATGGCTCTTGAATTCACTTCATGTCACTGTGGAATCTTATAGAGAAATGACACAATCGAAAAACTGATGCTCATCATTAGGTGAGAGCAGGAAGGTAGACTGGCAGACAATGTAGTTACTCAAGTTCCTTGTCTCTTTTTTATTTGTTTACAAACAGGTTCTTGGTCAGATATTGTTTTTTCTCCTTTATATAACGTTACGTTACTTATGAACTTCAAGGGATATTCCTATTTCTATATACAAAGCTCTAATATATTTTGTGTGTCAGTTTATCAATTTCTACTTCGTTCTATTCCTTTGCAGTGTCACAAGGAGGTTTTTGCAAGTATCGCCAACTGTCATGGTGGTGTCAGGGTCTGTGCAATCCACAGATTCTTACACTCTCTCACTTCTAACTCCATTGATAGCTATGATCACCGCAGGGTGACTCGGTCGTCGACTCAGCTGCAGCTCCTAGGCAGGTTAGCAAGAGTTAAATCTTTGCTGGGAAGCTGAATCTGGGGAGCAGGAGGTAGAGAGTGGGGGGGATGATGAGGATGCAGGAGTACAGGTGCTAATTTATATATTTTTGGGGTGGGGAAAAGTGGCTGTAGTGGGGGCACAGTGATGGATTATCAATCTAAATTTGGAATGGTGGGTTGTATAGTAACGAATTATATATTAATGGTGGGTACATGTCTGAATTCAGCGGAGCAATGCGGGGGGATTTCTTATTCAGAAACAAATGTGTATCTATATGTGAACTTTTTTATTTTCAGGGGGGCGGTGAACAATGCAGCAAACTGCAATGACAGAGTCCCAGTGTTAGGACATCGACATGAAAGTTTGACAAGATGAAGAAGAAATAGGCTTGAAATCAGACGAGATGTCAGCAATGATTTACTGGATGTAAATATTTTTGTATAAAGGGATGTTTACATTGAGCCACCAGCGGCACTAAATGACCACCAACTGGTAAACCATTACCGATCGGCAGTCATTTACTGATGTCCATCTGTTTAAACAGGCTATTAAAGGGGTGGTCCAAAACTAAATTTTATTTAATATCATGATCTAATCTTTTTACTATTATACTTTAATTAAAAATTCCCCATCCTTCTCTCACTAAACTAACTGCTTTACTTTTTTTTTTCCTACCATTTCCTCTTTGATGCTTCTCTTTAGAATCCCAGTGCATGCTGGGATACTCGAACGAAGTATCAGTGACCGCCGCAAACTCTTCCCCCTCTCTGAAGCGAAGCATCATCAGTAACGTTCATTTCAGGGTCGGGGCTGGACCCTGCTCTACTGAGCATGTGTCGATTGTCAACTCCGATATATGCTCAGTAAATTCCTGTCAGTGTGCACTATTCTAGCCACTGCACAGTGACAATGCGCTCTGTCGTCAGCTCTAATCAGAAGTGACGTCACTTGTGGGAGCGGGGCTGGTCTCTGTTCGATCGTTCTCTTCTTACAATGTGCACTGACCGTGCACTCTGTTGCCAGCCCGTCACTTCTGATCAGAGCCGGTGAGAGAGTGCATTGCCACTGTGCACTGAGAAGAACAGTGCACAGTGACAGGAAACTACTGAGCATACATTGGAATTGACAACCAGTGCATCCTCAGTAGAGAAGGGACTACCTTAGCCCCTGAAACGGACATCACTCACTGATGAGGCTTCTTTTGAGAGAGGGGGAAGTGACCGCAGCCTGTGCCCTCTGATGACTCTTCGTTTCAGTATCCAGCATAGACTGTAGATTCTCAAACGAAGCGTCATCAAAGAGGAAGTAGTAGAAAAAATAAATAAAGCAGTTAAATGGATAGTGTAGTGAGGGAAGGATGGGGAATTTTTAATTAAAGTATATTAAAAAAAAAGATTTGATTATGGCATTAGAGTTTAGGATGAAAATATAATTTAGTTTCGGACCACCCCTTTAAACGATGCGCACTGAGCCATCTGTCCCATTTTATATAGCATCCACTGTTGTCATATATAGCGCTGTCCCTTATTACGTAGCATTCCTTTTTGTTATGTACAGCGCCGTCCCGTATTATATAGAGTCCTTTTGTTATATAGCGGTTTGTTATTACATAGTTCTATAGATTATAGAGGATACTATGTTATATATAGCGCTGTAGATAAGGGGAAAAAATTTGCCTGATGTGCTCAGCACACTGCTGTCTGTCGTCTTACATGTGCACCTGTGTGTTAATCACATGACCTATCACATGATTTCTCAAAGGGGATCATGTGACATATCACGTGATACATCAGGTACTGGGGAAGCCCACACACTATAAACTGCCCGGGGCCCTGGCTACTCTTAATCTGCTCATGGTTGTAGGAGTTGTAAAGCTGTGATACTTGTACTGTAACAAGTTAATCTCTAATTACTTTTAATGTATTGTCCATTTTCTTACTGTATTTCGGTAGAGAAAGAGAAGACACTTATTATTATTATTTATATAGCTCCATTGATTTTATGTTGCTGTACATGAGAAGGGGTCACATACAAAATACAGATATCACTTACAGTGATGGGCAGCAGGGTGGCGCAGTGGTTAGCACTGCAGCCTTGCAGCGCTGAGGTCCTGGGTTCAAATCCCACCAAGGACAACATCTGCAAGGAGATTTATGTTCTCCCCGTGTTTGCGTGGGTTTCCTCCGGGTTCTCCGGTTTCCTCCCACACTCCAAAGACATACTGATAGGGAATCTAGATTGTGAGCCCCGATGGGGACAGCAACGATAATGTATGTAAAGCGCTGCGGAATATGTTAGCGCTATATAAAAATAAAGATGATTATTATTATTACAGCAAACCAACTAACAATGATAGACAGAGGAACCTGCCCTGGATCTTCAAGTTCTGTCTGAAGGTTCCAAATGTGGTGGATAATCGGACGTGTTGAGGCACAGAATTCCAGAGGATGGGAGATATTCGGGAGAAATCTTGGAAGCGATTGGGTGAGGAACGAATAAGTGAGAAGGAAGTCTTGGGAGGACCGGAGATTACGTGAGGGAATATATTGGAAGATTAGTTCAGAGATGTATGGAGGAGCAAGGTTATGGATGGCTTTGTAGGTCTGTGTTAATAGTTTGAATTGGATGTGCTGGGGAATTGGGAGCCAATGAAGGGATTTGTAAAGAAGTAGTGAGGAGAGAGATTAATTAGTCAGGCAGCAGAGTAAAGTACGGACTGGAGAGGTGCGAGAGTGTTGGCAGGTTGGCCACAGAGGAGGATGTTGCAGTAGTCGAGGCGGGAGATGGAGGGCATGCACAAGCATTTTAATAGATTGACGGTTGAGGAAAGGACGGATTCTGGAAGTATTTTTGAGCTGGAGGTGACAGGAGGTGGCGAGAGCTTGGATGTGCGGTTTGAAGGACAGGGCAGAGTCGAGGGTTACTCCAAGGCAGCCGATTTCCGGTACAGGGGATAGCGTGATGTCATTTATTGTGATAGATATATCAGGTAGGGAAGATATGTGAGATGGAAGAAAGATTGTGAGTTCAGATTTGTCCACATTGAGCTTGAGGAAGCGAGAGGAGAAGGAGGATATGGCTGATAGACACTCCAGGATTCTGGACAGCAGAGCAAAACATGTGGTTATGCGTGAGACATGAGATACTGTGAAGAATATTGGAGACATAATTCCATATCAATCATTTGTATCATATTTGGCATGGGATTATAAAAACCCCTTCACTGTGCAGTTGAATCAGAACACCTAGCAGCAGCAGGGGGAAGTCAAGAGTCAAAGTGCTGTGAGTGACTGATCTCACACCTTGACCAGCTCAGAGCAGAACAAAAGGCTTGCTTGCCATGTGGATATTGTGTGGTCTAAATTGCTTTAAGGCAGCTATGGTTTCATAAGGAGTTATGGAGATACTACACGCCCTAGCCGTACATTTTGTACATTTCCAAGAACACCAGACCGGACGCCTTCCAGGGCCTTGGTCTGTTCTGGCCTCACAGGCTGGGGAGATACGTAGAATAGCTAGTAGGAAACAGCAGGGGCCCAGCTGCATCCTATGGCACCAGAACCGTCTCCCTAGGACTGTCCATTAAGGAGTTCTGGAGTTTTTAGCTTCCAGAGGCATGGGGATGAGACTTAGGTTCAGCCAAGAGGACAGGAGGGGAGTGACCCAAAAGGGGATAAAGCTAGCGTAAGACTACGTTGTCTCTCTCCCTCTCTAATGCATGCAGTCCATTTCCAAGGGGGGGGGGGGGGTTATTCATGATGAGTAACGTGCTGTGAAGGACCTAGGACCCACCTGGAAGCCGATGCCCCTAAGGCTCAGCGCACACATGGTCGGATGTCACACCCGTAATTCACATGATCCGTCTGCTTATATCTTTTTTACTATACCCTGTATTTGCATATCTGACCATTGTATATGTATAACAATTGTGTATATAGTGTATTGTCTTGTGTGCCCTTAAGGCAATTAAATATATAATTTAATCTTGGGCTGCTCTTTTATCTCGATCCACGAATTCACACGTCCGTTTCTCGGTTTAACTTTCCATGCTACCGGGGCTGGTTTCTGGCCTGATGTAACCCCATTAACGAACCAGTCGTATATTGAACGAGGAACTGGTGACAGTCCTAATGGGCTGAGCAGGCTCTGTTTCACTGGTGCTAGTGAAAGGGGCCTCTCAGCCTGTCAGGGTTGTGGGCGAGTGTGGCGCCACATCCTCTCACTTCCCCCGTGTGGACAGGGGGGGGTGTTTGTGTAAAACTATACCAGTCTGACCTTGCGTGTCCCCAGGGGGTGTGGAACTTCACGTTGGTGAAAGTGGGGAGACCGCATTACGTGATCTGTCTGACGTAATAATGATATCAGGTGGGATGGCAAGGTGCGGATCCTTCACAAGTGGTGGTAGCGGTGGGATACTGAGTGATCTCTCTGGTGCCATCCTTCACAGATACCATTTGTATTTCCTTATATTATTTAAGGAGGCATAAGTTGTGGAACCAAAGAGCTGCTATGTTCTGGAATATGCTGTATATGTCTGAACATACAAAGAGCAGTCAAGTGGAAAAGCACCAAAATCCAACTTTGAGTAAATTACAGTGCGTCATTAATAACTTTGTTCACATGATGTTGTCCAGTAAAACTGCGCTTCTTGTTAGGAATGTGGACTGAGGTGCAGACATGTTCATCGTCAGAGGAGTCTGGATTGTGCCCACCAGAAGTATCCATTCAACAACACGCAATAGACCCCTTTTTTATCAGTGTTGATAAAGAAGGTCTTCAAAAGCACAGCTTCAAATGCTTATACATCCACGTTTGTATTTGTTTATTTTTTTTACACCCACTGAATTCACAGGAAAAAACACTACACATGTGCTATTGTCTCTGTATCTGGCAGATATGGTATTTCATATTTCCATAACTTCCACTGGTTTTAATAGACCAGTATCAAACTATCTGCTCAATGAAGACAAGGACCGGTGTATACACCTTCCAGACACAAGGATTTGACAACTAAGATAAGACTTTTGATATGTCTTCAATTCGCACTCACATAATTGTCAACATGTCAAACGTCTCCTAGTGAACATGTTGATGAAGATGAATTTGTAGAGTGGGGGTTGAGCATGCATGTTGCGGTTTCACAACTGTAGCAGTGACAGCACATTTCTGTGAGAAAACTCGTATGTACTTTTACAACTCTGGCACTATGTAGCTGATGCTCTGTAACTTTACACTGCCAGAATGGTGCAGGAACTTGAGATGGTGCCCTCACCCTCCTCAACAAGTGGCAGATTTATATTATAGCTGATACTGTTGCAGAAGCTTAACCCCTCAGATGTGTGATCAATAAATAGCGACTGAACCATGTAAGCGGTTACCACACCTGTATCTCCACAACAGAGTCATGTAATACTGATGGACTTCAATGGCAGCTGGGGCCTATGGAACATGTGTCCCAAAAAATAATCCGTCATACAGAAATGTTTCCAAAAAGGACAGTAATGGGAAGAAACACTGCATCCTCAAGATGCTAACTGTGGATATTCACCATGGGAGTGGTGAATATTCATGGGCTTTAATAGCGGGCACACTGACCGCCGAGCGCAGCAGGAGCCGCGCTGCGGCTACAGTGTGCGCGCGCTATTAGGGAGAATGAATGGTCACTGCTCCCCACGCACACAGTCTCGGCGCGGGGAGCAGTGACTATTCTGGCACAGAGTGGCACACAGCGCTGGAGGATTGAGGCGAGTATAATTGTTTTATTTTTTTTTCTGCAGCGTGACGGGGATCAGGGGCTGCCATGCATACCAGGATGAAGGGTGCCATACATACCAGGCAGAGGGATGAGGGGGCCATACATAGAGTGATGAAGGGGGCATAATACCAGGAGCCGCGCTGCAGGCACAGTGTGCCGGCTGTTAAGGAAAATGAATATTCACTGCTCCCTGCACCCATGGGCATGGGGAGCAGTGAATATTCATTTTCTTTAGTAGCGGGCACAGTGTAGGCTGCAGCAGGCGTCTGCTGCCTCCTGTGCCCCGCTACTCCGCCGCTGTCGCTTCCCCCACCACCCACAGCATTTATGTATATCGGACTATAAGACGCACCCCCCACTTTCCTCCAAAATTTTGGAGGAAAAAAGTGCGTCTTCTAGTCCGAAAAATATGGCAGTCCATCAATGCTACCCGACACCTAGCAGCAGGTCATATAAAATGGGTAGATCCACCACTGCAGATTGCCATAGGTGTGGGGAAGAGGCGGCAGATTTTATACACCTGATGTTGTATTGCTTTCCTAATGCAGACTTTTTGGAAGGAGGTCATAGCTATCGTCATTGAGATCTTGCAATATCCTGTACCAATCTGCCCTAAGGTGTGTTTGTTAGGAATCCTTGATGAGGAGACCTGGCCTCACTACCCTCAGTCTTCTCAGGGAAACATTGTTTTTGGCTTGCAAGGCTATCACGAGATGGATAGATGGAAGACCCCTGCAAATTTCACACTGGGTCAATATGGTAAATACTGCAGCTTCCTATGAGAGGGTGGTATACAAAAATAGACTTTGTCCTCAAAAATTTTATAAGGTATGGAAGCCTTCCTCTTTGACTCGCATTAGTCCCCAGGCGATATGGGGTATTTTCTCATGATAAAGAATATAATATTTGGTGCCTTACATGGGTGTCTTTTATGTTTTTTGTTAAGATATTAAGGCCCCGTCCCACTTAGCGACGCTGCAACGATCCCAACAACGATACGACCTGTCAGGGATCGTTGCTGCATCGCTAATACATCGCTGGTGAGCTGTCAAACAGGCAGGCTCACCAACGATCAGGGGAGCAGCGACATCGTGGAAAGAATCTTTCCACGATGTCCTGCTCCTGGTTACGAGCCTGCTGAAGCAGGAGCAGGCTGGTAACTATGGTAAACATCGGGTTACTAGGGGCACAGGCGCACCTAGTAACCCGCTGTTTATCATGGTTACCACTCTGCTACAGTGAGCGGGAGGTTACCGCTCACTTTAGCAGGCTCGTAACCATGATAAACAACGGGTTACTAGGTGCCCCTAGTAACCCGATGTTTACCATAGTTACCAGCCTGATCGCTGCTCCCGCTGGTCACACACAGCGATGTGTGCTGACCAGCGGGAGAGCAACGACCAAAAAATGGTCCAGGACACTTTGCAGCTATCAGCGACCTCACAGCAGGGGCCTGATCGTTGCAAAGTGTCACACATAGCGACATCGCTGGTGAGGTCGCTGTTGCGTCACCAAAACCGTGACACAGCAGCGATCTCGCTATGTGAGACGGGGGCTTTAGACCCATCATCTGTTAAGGTCAGGATTAACTTTGCCAGTCGGTATTGATGAGAATTGCTTTTTGTTCTATGATGTAAGGTTATAATCTTCAATAAAACGAGTTTAAATTTAAAAAAAAAAAAAAAAAAAAGTACAAGGCCAACAGATTTTTTTTTTTTTTTTTTTTTTTTTTAAGAGATCTCTCTCCATGGGGTCATTTGTGGACAATGTTTTAAGACACAATAGTAGATGACATAAAGCAACAAACAGGTTTAGTTATAGGATTCCTGCTACAAACTATTAGGGCCTTTTATCTCTTGTTCTAGGTATGCATCATAGTACAGTTGAATATATAAATCTTATGAAATTTATTTTTTTAAAGTATATAAGAAGTGTAGGTGCAATTGTAATATAACCTTCATCCAATGTTATTAAAATAAATTGTTTTATAGACTTGAGCAAAAAGATTTACAGGATGGTCACACTGGACCTACTAATCAAGATCCTGATAGGTAGGAAGAGGGTTGCAGGCCCAGCACTATACGCACATGACGCCATGCCAGGCTCGCTAACTAAAAAAAGGGCCAGGATTGCCGATAGAAGGTTTGCACAGTTCTGGTCCTGAAGTCATGGACTACCTCCATGGCCACTGAGCTAGGGTCCTGCAAATCTTATTGCTCCGCTTTACAGTTATACACTTAAATACATTCAAAGTACATAAATAATGTTTGTGTTCCTTCACAGACTATGAATAATACATACTTACACTGGTAACTCCACACTGGCCTACTTAGCGTCAGGGTAGCCTAGTTTCTGAAAAAAAAACAGAGACAAAATGTATTTTTCAATCAAGTGTCTTAAATGCATTAGAGTGTAGAGAAGGTGGTACGATAGTTTTTATTGTAGGACATAAGTCCCATAAATATAGGTGCTGTTAGGGACTAACTTTCAATAAAAAAAAAAAAAAGCCTCTATCTACAGGATTGCTGATCGTTGGGGGCTCCACCAAGTAAAGTGCTCAGCTATCTCTGGCAGTCCTGTAGAAAGAAGAGGTAGTGCATATGGCCATCCACCACTTGATTCAGCTGGGACTATGCAGCCCACTGTTTTGTGATTGGTGTGGATTCCAGCAGACCAACGCCAATTTAGCACCTATCCAATGGAGAGTTAATAACGTCTTAATTTAGTACAAATTCTTTAAAAGGCACTTGAACAGATAGCAGACTTGATGTAAATTTTCAGCAGTGTTTCCTTTTGTGTTACATGTGAACTTCACCCTATGCATTGCAAAGGATGAATCCGTAAATTGAAATGCGAAAAAAGAATTGACACACTGCGGAATTAAAAATCGTGCGAATACTGTATTCTGCTGCAGTTTTTACCAATTTTGGTCCTCCCCGAAATTCTGCACTAAATGCACACTGTCTGTAATTACCATAAAAATGCCAGTGCTCAGCTATTCTCTATAACTTAGTAAACTGAAGAAAACTTTTATGTAAATTATTGGGGCTGACTTAAGCTAGATCTGCAAGAAATCTGGCTTTCATGCCTTATCCCACATTTATCATGTGTTGTAGAAATGTTTTTCGGCACACTCGAGGAGGTGAGTATGGGTAAAGGAGAGTGGCTAAAATCACAACATGCTATACTTTGGCGGAACTTAGTTGAACAAAGTAAGCCAACTAAAAGATGGTGTAAACTTAAATTTGGTTCACCTTTAGACTGTCTAGTTTATTAATACTACAAAAAATTTGACACATTTTAAGCCTGTCTAGTGTTAGGCTGTGTGCCCACTATGCGTTTTTTAAGCGTTTCCGCAGCGGCAATTCCGCTGCGGAAACGCTTAAACGCTTGGTGGAAGGTCTGCCATGTTCCCCAATGATAATCCGCATGTGCTGTGCACATGCTGCGGATTATCATTGCGGAAAAATCCGCAGCACTACCAATTATTTGGCAGAAGCGCGGCGTTTTCGCCGCCATTGACTTGCATTGGACCGCATGACATCCGCATTACTGCATGTGCACATGTGGATATCATGCGGTTCAGTGTGCGGATGGTACCCTTGTTTTGAGAAGAGGAGACTCTCCTCGAGACCCGGGTACCATAGTACCTGTAAAAAAAAAAAGAAAATAAAAAATATACATTATACTTACCTTCTGATGGCCCCCGGTGTCCTTATCCGATCCACAGTGAGCTGCCAGCAAGCCAGGACGGATTGAATAAGGACACCGGGGGCCATCAGAAGGCAAGTATAATATTTATTTTTTACCATGCTTTACGGTCACACTATATAAATCCATGCCGTTTGCATGGATTTATATATTGTGACCAAGTTGTCAAGCACTTTCCAAGTGATGCTAAAATCGCTTGGAAAGCGCTTGTCAACCCGCATGCGGAAATGCAAGTGAAGAACGCTTCACATCCGCATGTCCCTGGCAGGAAAAACGCATGCGGATTGTACATGCGTTTTTTCTGGCAGGGAGATGCAGAAACGCTCAGGAAAAATCCGGCTTATTTCTGCATAGCCTTAAGCCCCACTGTCTCTTCTGTTCAAAATTAAAAGGTCATCATAGTTTCCTTCAATAATTCTGCATTCAACTATATAGCAGGTGTAGTTTTGGAAAATTGTTCTTTAAAAATTGAGTCACACATCTTGGAGCCTCCGTTAATGGTGCTGTGAAGTCGGTAAGCCAAAGGTCCAACGCTGACTCCTTTCTAAATGGCCTACAACAAATTTACTGGCAACATTGGCACTTTTTTTTTTTTTATAGGTAAAAGCCTAAGATTACTTGAACATAAAATTTCTCAACTATTTTAAAATTATAATATTTTACGAAAAACTGAAGTCACTATCTACTTCAAACCCCTGGCTTTCACCATTTTTTAATTTCATTTCTGAAATGTTTCTGCTCTAATGTAGTCATCCCTGCCTGGTTCATGCACATGTAATGAGCAACTTTATACCTTACAAATATGGTTTGAGACTTCAGAATTTTCTCTCCGTGAAAAAATGGACTGATTTTAATCAGTATACTGGATCAGAATTTCAACAGTGATTTTCTTGTCTACCCCCCCCCCCCCAAAAAAAAAAAAGGTTTTCTTCTACCCATTACAATGGTATCCATATACTGTCCTTGATTCTCCAAGCCTGGTGGACTTGTATGGGAGATTATGATCTGTGACTCGGATAAAAAATAAAAAAAAATAGGTCTGATTTCCCCCCCCCCCAAACATGCAGGTACAGAAAAAAAAATGCCTACAACTTGTGAACAGCTATACTGGGCACACACACATGATATTGGGAATGGGGGAAGGGGTAATCTGTACATTTAAAAAGGACATATACAGTGTTCAATATAAAGAAAACCTCAAATACTAGTGAAATGAGAATTTTGCAATTTGATGTTCTACAATAATCATAGGAAATGCAGAGAAACATTTTTACTATGAAGAATGCAAAGTATATGAACAGGAAAGACATCTTATAACAGGAATACATTGCAAGTCAGCTTAGCATTCTTTATTGTGCCAAGATCTCCCTCTAGTGGTTCATTGCACACACAACTCAAGGCTTGATTTCTTTACCCCTATAGGAAAAAATTAAATGGACCACATTTCCAAACATTACTCTGTACATTGCTCTATAGTGGCTAAACAAAATGTTAAAAGGAGTGTCACCCCCCCCCCAAAACTAAACTATTTAGAAGTTAATACATGGGGTTTATCCCTTACATTTAGTTATTTTACTCACTTATATAGCGCCATTAATTCCACAACGCTTGAACAGATATTATCAATGTCCTCATTAGGGTTTACAATCTAGAGTCCCTATAAGTGTTTTTGGAATGTGGGAGGAAACCCACACAAACACGGGGAGAACATACAAACGCCTTAAAGATGTTGTCCTTGGTGGGATTTGAACCCAAGACGTCAGTGCTGCAAGGCTAAAGTGCTAACCACTGAGTGGGCACTGTAGAATTTAGTTAGACGAGAACAAGCACAGTGTCAGTTTGCAGCCCTGCACAGGATCACACAGCAGATGCGGCATCCTAGTCTTCAATACCCAGCACTATTCCATTCCCTTTTTGAGTCATGTGATGGCACCTATACTCTAACTGTAAATCTCTGGATCCCTAACTTTTATAGTCTTAAAGTGTGGCGCTGTTCGCCAACAACCGCTGCAATACTGCACCAGCAGAGCAGGCGACCTGTGGGGCCTGGACTCATAGGGGACTTAGCCTTGCAGCAGGGGTGCTGTGAGGCACCAGGTTGCCCGCCCTGCTGGTGCACTGTCGTTACGGTGTTGGTTGGTGCACAGTGCCACACCTTTAAGGCTATAAAAAAGTTAGGGACCCATTGAGCGGTTCACCATGATTTGGCAGTGGGCTTCATACAGTCTGATCAGAATGTTAAACTAAGAACCTCATGTTCAATTTTGTACATTTTTACCTAGCGAAATTAGATCATCATATGATTTTTGGATGTGTGATCTGTGTCTTTTTTTCTACAGTTCAGCATAAATCATGTGATGGTAATTCAGACTCTCCGGATCACATTGCGCTCCATGTGTGAGCCGGAAGTGGCTTTTACAATACAACCCTACGAAGCCTCGTTCTGGTGCGCCATAGGCTTACATTGTAAAAGCGACTTCTAGGTCACACATGGAGCGTGGTTTTATCCGGACAGTCTGAATTTCAGTCACATGACGCAAAAGACTCGTGGAGTGGCGCTGGATCCCCTGCACAAGACATCGATAGGCGTGTATATTAATAACCACTATAGTACACAAATATACACAGGTTAAGAAAAGAAAAAAAAAAGTTAATAGGACTGCTTCTTCAATTATAGAACCAAACCAGTCACACAAAAGTTTGAGACACTGGTCACCACAAGTTCCTGGCAGGAGTGTAGCGAGTGCTTTCTCACGTTCACAGATTACTAATTTCACTGTTTGTTTTTAACAAACCTCAAAGATTAGGAAAGTAAGATGTAATTAAAAGATATTACAACATAAACTGGAGATGGTGGTTGAAAATAGGTTGCTTTTTGGATTTTATAATTTTGTATTTAATATATCTGAAATAAAGGGTGCAAAAACAGAACATAACACAAATCAATGCATCTTTTATAGCTTCTATAATTTAAATAAATATCCATTTGGAAAGAAAAATACAAACATGTTTTTGTGCATGGCCGAAAAAGATGACTACATACAAATATCTCAAGGGCTGTCACATTGTAGAAGGATCATCTTTATTCTCATTTGCACAGGGAAAGACTAGAAGCAATGGGATGAAACTAAATGGGAGGAGACACAGATTAGATATTAGAAAAAACTTTTTGACAGTGAGGGTGATCAATGAGTGGAACAGGCTGCCACGAGAGGTGGTGAGTTCCCCTTCAATGGACGTCTTCAAACAGAGGCTGGACAGACATCTGTCTGAGATGATCTAGTGAATCCTGCTTTGAGCAGGGGGTTGGACCAGATGACCCAGGAGGTCCCTTCCAACTCTTCCATTCTATGAATCTATGACTACCAGGATAAAGGTCAGAGAATGTTACCGCTTCATTGTGAATGACTGGGGAGTTCTTGTCGGAATCCTGTTTTACAGAGATTACCCAGACTTAGTGCTCAGCAGAAGTGTGAACTTACCCTAAAATTGTAACATGCAAGGAAAACGAGAAACTTTGCAATTTACTTCTTATTAAAAATCTTTTTCATGCTCAAGAACTGAATTCTTTCTAATTGCATATTTTACACAGCTCTGTGTCAAGGTTATAGACCACCTTAGAAGTGGCCATTTTCATAGGCAAGGAGCGCTACGCTAAAGCTAGCAGGGTATTTGAGCTCTATGTAAATTAGATGGACATACATTCTCCATAAAGATATTATGAAATTAATAAGCACAATTTAATCAACCATTTCAATAAAAAAAAAAAATAATAATTAAACCAACCATTCGCATTTCCACACCTTTGCTGACTTGTACCCCCTGTACATAATACAATTACCCATTTACTCTCCTTAACATTTAGGAATATTGCCTTCAACTTTCCTTAGACCTACAAGGTTATTGGATATTAACGTTAATTTGTAGGAATACTATCACTATCCTTTACACAACTATGCAGAGCAAAAATATAAATGGGAAGGGGGCATTTTGCTAAAACAAATCTTAGGAAGTGAAAACTACATGTAGAATTTCATTAATGATCATACTTGTAGGATAACCCCCAAATTAAATTTATTTTGGGAAGGCAATAAGTCTGTATATGGGGATTACATTGCTGATTAACAATGACCCTACAGGACTGCACCACTCTAGAACACCTTTCTACAAATCTTCGTGTTAAAAGTTCTACCTTGAGTCCGAATTCAGTTTTTTGTAGTGTTTTAAATAATCCCTCATCTGGTTTTTGCCACCTAGTGGTATATAAAATCAGACATCGCCCTCAAAAATTTGATAAGGTATGGAAGCCTTGGTTTGATTCTCTTTTGACTCACATTAGTCCCCAGGCGATGAGTATTCTCTCATGATTAAAGTATGTGATATTTGGTGCCTGACATGGGTGTCTTATGCTTTTGGTTAAGATATTAGACTCCTTGTATGTTAAGGGAAGGGTTAACTTTGCCAGACAGTTACTGAGCGATTAGAAATGCCGTTTCTTCTTTTGTTCTATGATGTAACTTTATGTTGTATAATCTTCAATAAAACGAGTTTCTAAAAAAATAAACGCAACGTGTGCACATACCCTTAAGCTTCTGAATCTGGGTGGTGCATAAAAGAAGGAGCAGACAGATTCCTGCAAGTTCTGGGTTTCTTACTGTAGTTTTGATACAATCACTTACCTGCTGTAGCTGTGCTGGTCCGCTCAGCAATGAGATCTGTTTATGCTCACCCACACTAGCGTATAAATCGGACGAGTGCAATCCAATAAAATAAAGCGGATTGCACTTGGACCAATGTTATTCAGTGAGGCAGTGCAAGATCTGCGTATTTTTTCTCAGCTGTATTCGGCATGAGGGAAAAAAGATCACAGCATGCCGTGAAATTCAATCCGAAATCTTATGGGGGGGGGGAAATCACATGCCATGCGGACGGACCATCAGTATGGCATCCGATTTTTATGGATACATTACAATACTACAATACTGTAGCACAGAAAACTGTAAATGGTCCTGTAAAAGATTAGTAGCTGCTGAGTAAAAAAAAAAAAACATTGCATACGGACAGCACGCCGATAACAAGTGAGAATAGGACCAATTTTTTTTATATGCTAGTGTGAGCGAACCCTTAGCGATAGCTTTATGCCAACACTGTGCATAGCTACAAAGCTGCCAATCAGTGGTGTGGACAGGCTAGTCCAGGGTTCTCAAACTCAGCCAGGTAAGTGGGCCGCACATAGAAAAAATTTGAATATGACGGGCCGCTTTCTTTGCGGGAGAAGATGACACTTTCAGCGATACCATTATTTTTCTATATGATTTTTTGATCATCTTTTTTATGGCATGTTTTTTATTCTGAATGCCATTATTTTTTCATTCTTTATTTTACTTTTTTTTTTTTAATGTTTTCCTTATGTTTGATCCCCAATCTGCCCCATACAGTAATATAGCTTTACAATTAGCCCCATATATTAATTCTGGCCCCCATCCTGTAATAATGTCCCCAATCATCTAATAATATCCCCAAGCATGTAAAAATGTCCTCTGTTTTGTAATAATGTCCCTCACCCTGTAGTAATGTCACCTGTTCTGTAATAATGTCCTCAATCCTATAATAATGTCCCACAGCTTATAATAATGTCCCCTGTTCTGTAATAATGTCATCAATCCTGTATTAATGTCCCCATCCTGATCCCATAGTATGGTAATCTCCCCATTCTGGTCCCATCTTATAGTAATTTATTTTTATTATACTGACTTATATGGCGCCATTAATTCCACAGCGCTTCACAGACAATATTGGCAATCTCCCCACCCTGGTCCCATCTTACAGTAATCGTCCCCATCCTGGTCCCATTTTATAGTAATCGTCCCATCTTATAGTAATGTCCCCATCCTGGTCCCCTTCTTGTAACAATGTCCCACATTCTATCGGTCTGTACATACACATAAAAATAAAATTCTTCTCATCTGACCTCGCTTCCTCGGTCACGCAGGGACGCTGACGTCAGCTGCTGGCCTCTGATTGGCCGGTATTGGTATTGCGGTATAGAGAGATGGTCTCTGCGCTGCAATACATTTCAATTGAATGTGTGCCCGAGGATGAACATTCAGTTGAAAATAAGCGCAGACGTCAGCGGTCCCTAGCTAGCTGAACGCGATTGTCTCAATGGCCACACAGCAGAGCCTCAGCAGCTGTATGCTGCCCTCGGGCCGCGTGTTTGAGACCCCTGGGCCAGTCAGTTCTCATGAATATCAAGGACTACATAGCAGGAGCTCATCACAAAGGATTAGAATCAAAACTACAGCAAGCAGCTCAGTACGTAATGTTAGAATACGAGTTTCTGCCCCTACTTTATGCTGCTTTCAAATGGGGCAGCAAAAACCTGGTTAGTTTCTCTTAACCCCTTACTGAAGTACAGTTACGCTATATTTAAATTTCCTGACTTTCATGCGGGCTCAGGAACTGAGTCCACATGTTTGCCGGCAGATGATGGAGGAGTTATTCAGCCATATTTAAATTTCCTGACTTTCATGCGGGCTCAGGAACTGAGTCCACATGTTTGCCGGCAGATGATGGAGGAGTTATTCAGCCATCATGTGCCTTTAACAGCCGCACATGGAATAGAGCTCCGCCCACGGCTGTTAACCTGGTAGATGCCGCCGTCCATCTGTGTCAGCGGCATTTACAGCGCGCGTTCCGGACAGGTTCAATGGGTTTCCATTATGGCCGTGGATCTGCTGAAGGCTCCAATGCTTGTCATGACTGTACTCCTAGGAAAGTAAGCCTGGGTCTGGCATTCATAGGAGACCATGATTTTTGCTATATACAGCAATAGTGTGCTGTTGCTGTATATAGCACAAGCAATTGGAAGAGCACGGGTTCAAGTCACCTAAAAGTAAAAATAAAAAAAATGTTTTAAAAATCTGAAGAGAAAAACAAATACAAAGTTCTAATAATCCTTACTTTTACTGATTTAAAAAAAAAATCATTTTTTTCAGTACATCACAGGATAAAATGTATGGTAAGAGCAAACATGGAAAATCGCCGGTTGGGAAGGGGTTAAGCATTGATATTATGATCAGTATTGGCTCATAGTTTTACTGCAAAGAAAACATCTTTCATTGTGGGGTGGTTACTGGTCACCAGTAACCAGTCCTGACTGGTAAAATCATGTGCGCTCTTATCAGTGTTTCAGTTTTATCTGATCAGTTGAAGGAATGAAAGCTAAGCTCTGATTGGTCACTACTGATAAGAGGAATAGATTTTATCGTTTTATTAAATTAGGACTGCTGACGTCAGTTTTGATGTGCAGAAACTCTAATGCCAGTCATCGTGTCAATCATTCACACAGAGCCAGTGGTAACTGAACATATAATTTATTGGTGTGCAAGACAACCAAATGGTTATTTCCTACAAAAATAGATTGCATGGCAGCCCAATCACTGGGAAGCACAATAACCCAATAAATTCAAGTTACCCAACATCAAGGGCATCTTACACCACATTGTACAGTATAAAAACATTGATCCTAAAATAATTCAATAAAAGAAAACCTGTTAAAAACAAAATAAAAAAAATTGTCCATCTTCCTCTGAAGGAACGGTCAGAAGGAAGGGTGTAAGGCAGTAAAATTTATAACTTAAAAAACAATTTCCTGTAGGAATAGCTAAAGAGACATGTGCAGAATGGAGGCTACATGGCCACGTAGTCCAAACCATGGAGAAAAGCATATTGTCTTGTAGCTTGCTCTAGTCCAAGGGCCTCCGATCAGTAGTGTATTCACAATGGGTTAGGTTGATCCCAAAACATCAGCGTGTCAGGAGCGAATGTCATTCTGCTTTGAAAAAGGGTAAATTCAGATTAGTCTTGATAATATAGTATGTTTCATATTTTTAGCTAAATTTCACACAAAAAAAATAATTTTAAATTACATATTAAAAAAGTAAAACTACAAATTTACTCCAATCACAAAAAAACAGTCATACAAAACTCATCATGGCATGACAATGAGCACAGAAGAATCTTATAATATTAAAGAATCGTTACAAATCAGCAGCAAAGCGCAAGAGCACGGCTAACCCCTTAACGACCTTGGATCTTTCTGTTTTTGTGATTTCATTTGTTGCTCCCCTTCTTCCCAGAGCCAGAACTTTTTTAATTTTCGTTCAATATGGCCATGTGAGGGCTTATTTTTTGCTCCCCTTCTTCCCAGAGCCAGAACTTTTTTATTTTTCAGTCAATATGGCCGTGTGAGGGCTTATTTTTTGCGGGACGAGTTGTACTTTTAAACGCCATCACTGGTTTTACCATATCATGTACTGGAGAACGGGTAAAAAAATTCCAAGTGCGGTGAAATTGCAAAAGAAATGCAATTCCACAGTTGTTTTTTGGGTCCTTTTTTTTTTTTTACCACGTTCACCGATTGCTAAAACTGACCTGCCATTATTATTCTCCAGGTCATTACGATTTCGTAGACACCAAACATGTATATGTTTTTTTTTATTTAAGTGGTGAAAAAAAAATCCAAAGTTTGCTATAAAAAAAAAACAAAAAAAAAACGCCATTTTCCGAGACCCGTAGCGTCTCCATTTTTCGGGATCTGGGCCGGGTGAGGGCTTATTTTTTGCGTGCCGGGCTGTCGTTTTTATTGATACCATTTTGGGGTAGATACGATGTTTTCATCACCCGTCATTGCATTTTATTGCAATGTTGCAGCGACCAAAAAAACATAATTCTGGCGTTTAGAATTTTATTCTCGTTACGCTGTTTACCGATCAGATTAATTCTTCTTTTATATTGATAGATCGGACGATTCTGAACGCGGCGATACCAAATATGTGTATGTGTTTTTTTTTTATTTTGAATAAATGGGCGGGGCTTAGGACACGCTTCCCGGAAGCGCAGAGATTGACAGCGGCATTTAACTGGTTAACAGCCGCGGGTGGATCGCGATTCCACCCGCGGCTGTTGTGGGCACGTGTCAGCTGAAAGGGGTTAAAGACAGATTCTCATGCTGATCTATGTCCGGCCCATAGTCTTAACAGCTCATTTACATAGAAGAAAAATGTGGCTTTCTCTGGAATAAATACACACCAATAAGTCATTAGGGCAAAGAACCTTATAGACACCAATAAGGGGACGAAGCATTTCCTATGCGAAACGCGCGTCGGGTGCGTGGTGGGTGCCTAGACCATTGACTCGTGCTCCTAGGTAACTATGGTTATTTGTTGGTAACTACACTATGGGCCTTCCCTTTACTGACACTGGTCATTGATATATGCAGCTGTATTGATTTCTCGATACCTGTATACACTAGTGGGGGATGTTATTGATATTTATGATGCTATTTATTAAATTCCGCTTGGTTATCTGTATATTGGATTACATATATTATCTGCTGCTTTTCTTTGATATGCCCTTTATCTCTGCATTTGGTATATATTTTCCTAGGGGAGTTACAAGTGGGATATTGTGGGCCTGTCCTTTACGGACACTGGTCACTAATATATGCAGCCGTATTGATTTTTGATACATGTATACACTAGTGGGGGATGTTATTATTGATATTTATCATGCTATTTATTAAATTCCACTTGGTTATCTGTGTTTAGGATTACATATATATATCTGCTGCCTTTCTTTTTATATGCCCTTCATTTCTATATATTTTCCTAGGGGAGTTACAAGCAGGATATTATACCTGATACTTTTATTGGTCCAGACTCTCCACCTGTTTCTTTCTGTGGTGTGTCTTTTATTGGTTTTTATTGTGTGTATTTACTTGTATATGTTTTCAATAAAGCTTTGGCACATTTGGGCTATGTGTGTTTTTATCTCTTATTGGTGTCTATATTTCTCTGGAATAAGACAACATTGCAGATATCAAAGTATCATATTATTCAGCTTCCTATGACCTGCATGCCGTTATACACTGCTTAGGAGGGCTGATCCTACTGACAGACTCCCTTTAACACAGTATGTTAACAGTGTAACCAAACATGGTTTTCATTGTAGCTTACGCATTTGACATAAGGAAAAGAAAAAACATTGCCCAATGCTCCATGATACAAGCACTTTTATTGCTGCCATGTGCAGGATGCTATATATCCATAAATGAATCCAATGGAGTACGCCATTATTTTGCTTTTCGTTAGATTTATATACAATATAGAGATAGTTCAAAAACAGAGACTGGTTTAAATAGAGCTAGTTTTAACAGATAGTTAAAACCGACTCAGTGATTGATAGATACCATATAATGATATATACTATACCTGCTCCATTACTAAGCCTGCCTCCTACAGCAATCTGGCGCGAGTTTCTTTCTCCATAACTCCTGCAAAGAAGGATGTAACAGTTACTGATAAGATATGGATGTCAGTCAGTTGTACAAGATGTCAGTTGTACAGGATGTCAGTTATACTTTTTTGTGACATAATTTGATTGGAAAAAAGGAGGTTTAAAGAGGAAAAAGCTGAAGATTTTAAGACGGAAAAGAAAAATGTTTTTTTTTTCCCCGTTTGCAGTAATTGTTTATATGTGATCGGCTAGCATCTGACCTCCACCAGTCACCAGAAATAAGGGTAATGTGCACAAGACGTCTTTTAAACACAGACATACCCACAGAGTTTTTGAAGCAGAAGACGTTTTAGGAAAAAGGAAGCAATTTTTTTTTCTGAAGGAACTATACAAAAAATGCCTCACGGATAAAGGATGATCCCTTCCTAAACTAGAGCAACTAAACCTACAGCGATATAGAGGGAGCATACATGATAAATACATAATAGAAATAGATCAAAGTTTATTGTTCATTTACATTGCTATAAATACAAATACAGGATGAAGAGGACAATGGATATGTAGAAATATTGCAGAGATGCTACAAGCCTCAATGTGCCTTATGAAGAGTAGTAGTATGCAGATAGTCCAACATATGATAACACAATAACATATGAATAGTAATAAGGGGACATTATATATAAAGTATGCCAGTCATATATGTTTGCTATAATAATTACCTGTGGCCATAGTAATGGGTAATTGGGCAGAGAAAGCACCTCTCAGGTGCAGTATTCTTTATGCTAATTTTACATGTCATGTGAATAATTATTAAGAGTATCTTGATGTTTTTTCAGCTACACGTTTGCTACCTAGGCTATTCAATATTATTGCATCTAGTTAAATGTTTTCTAAATCTGCTCCAGATGTACATGTCCAATGTCCTCTTCATCCTCCATTTGTATTTTAGATTTATGTTAGTGTAAATGAACAATAAGCTTTGATAGATTTCTATTAAGTGTTGAACATTTATGCTCCCTCTATATCACTGTAGATTTCATTATTTTCCCTGAAGTCTGGGTTGGCGCCTTTGCGGTCATTTTTTTTCTTTTTGTATGTATCCACGTAGAAGCTGCCTAGAGAATGATCAGGATCTTCCTTTAGCTGCCTTGCAGGTTTATGAACATGAAGCAGTCTAAGGACGGCACAAGTCTTTTTACATTGCAGTGCACACGTTCACGTTTACCAACTGCTTTTCAAGAAAGCTATGGAGCGTATCCACCTGAAAAAGACATGTGCACATACCCTTAGGAGTACAACAGTACCAAATGCTGTTCAGATGTAGCTGTCTGGTACTGACCATCATGGAGAACACATTTTAGTGAATGACTTCCAAACATATGTACCTTGTTTACTTTTTTTTTTTTACAGAAATACAATCCCACTTACGTTCGAGAACCTTCCAAAGTACTCTGGATCTCTTTCAGCATATCTACATAGATAACAGAAAATTGCAGAAACCAGTTACTGCATTTAATAACAAGGTTATTCAATCACTGTCTAAAATTAGTTCTACAAAAATGGCTATTCTAAAAAGTGTATGGTTTTTGTTTCTGCATCATCTCTGTTACATGAAGACAGGAGCTGACCATAAAGAGCAATCAAGTTACCATTCATTTTCCACAGGGAGTTTCAGCAATACAGGTGATTGTTTGCTTTACTATTCCCCTGCACTATATGAAAAGGTTTTTCTACAATAAGATATTAAGACTTCCCTGTGACATCACGCAAAACACTTTTTATTTTTTTTAAACGTAAGCATTTTTTTTCCTCTGGATATTGCTGTTCATTGGTATAACATCCCTTGGTGTTCCATTGATTCCCTCTAAGAACGATCAATCTAGGTTCACTGCACAGAACAAAAGCAGCAAAGTGATTTCTGCTATTGTACAGGCCAGAGAATAGGAATCGACGCTGTAGAAATGACTTTTCACCTGCAATAAACTGATTAGATTTAGGTTCCAAGACGGAATTTAAAAATAAATAATACCAAGGGGCGCTATAACAAGTATGTGACAGCAATATCTATGTACAGGAGCATTTTTCAGTAATAATTTTAATAGAAAAAAATTGTTACACGGTATGTAATCTGAAGGTGAATTGTTCTTTTTAATTACAGGACAACAAATTTCCTTTTTTTGTGTTTTGGGAACATTGACAAGTTTAATATGTTCTCTATCTAAAACTCAAAAATATCAGGTTCTTGAAATGGCCCCATAGAAGAAATATTTCTTGCTTTACACTCCATATCATTCAGAAGCCCAAAAACATATATAGATCTGTATGGGAACAGGTCGGCTCGCTATAATACATTATAATAATATATCCATTAGGAAAAAGGGAGCGATCACAGTCTACAGCAGACTGCTAGTTCCAACACTGTTGAAATCCCTTTACTGTACAGACACCACTCCTCGTGACACATCATGAGCCACATTCCAGTGGCGGCAGTAACAAAAGGATACTCACTCTCATCATTCAGCAACGCATGCTCCATCACCTGCCTTCGAGATCTATGTGCTGAGAAAAAGGCAAGCAACTATTAGGAAATAAGTCAGATGTATAAAGATTCTCAGTAAGTAAATTATATTTACAGGGGCGTTCTGTCATTACAGCTAGATATCCCATAAATGTGTGGCCAGCCCTCGTACCCCTCTTTTCTCAGAAGACAAGATCCCAGCGGTCATACCCACACTGATCAAACACTTATGAAATTGCCTAATGGCAGACAATGCCTTTAAGCAAATTCCACAGATTTGACTTATTCAGGTCCTATGGAGAATAAGTCAGTGAAATGTATAAAAAGACAAGCTAACTGGCTAATAATCAGATTTAGGTACAATTCAGATTTTTTTCCTTACCATCCGTACTAGAGTCACTCCTGCTGGGCATCCTGCAAGAACAGGAAATCAATATTATATCAGATCATTTGGCATTTCCAAAAGTTTAAGCACACATGTGCGACTGATGCTATGATACAATAGCAATTGCTGGTGGAAAACTTGCCACTTCCATGTCACTTGCCTGGATCGTTCGTTTTGCCTTTCTGTACTGTCGCCTCTTTGGAATCGCCCATTCACTGATGGTTCTGGAGGCTCAACCTTGCAACGGGGAGCAATAAGCCAGCATGTGGACAACGAGAAACGCTCCATTTCCGAAGGGGATATGAGGTAAAAACCTTTAAGAGAAAAACAATTACATATACAAAGTAGCATAAGAAAATACAAGAATGCTGCAAGCATTTTAATAGTTGTACCAAGTGATAAACTGGTTTTCCCACCTGAACGTGGGTTCCACTCACCTTGTCCACTCTTGGTGAACACACAAGATGCTATTCCGCTCACATCTTCCTTCCGGATACAGTCATAACGCACTTGTGACTTAAGATGGGGCAGTGACACCACCTGGATATCTCCAAGGTTGGTAAGAACAGTCAAATGATTTTCACTATGGTCTTCTGCTCGACAACTGCCAAAAGTGCACACTGCGGCCTTCCGCACCCGGCAACCTTCTGTGGCTGTCAGCTTTAGCTTTAATTTACTGCTCACTTTTGGTAGAGTGAAGACCTGTTAAAGGCATGTGTCAGAATACGGCTTGTAGAGGCCTAACCCAGTCCAATAACCACCATGATTCCTACCTTGAATTGTTCTTCAGATATGACCAACAACTGGTGGCTGCCTTGCATATCTGGACTTTTTGAAAGGTCATGAGCAGCTTCAAGAGGTTCTGGGAGGGGGACACTGTGACCATCCAAAATTAGGATCCCCACTACTGGTGCTCTGTGCATAAGTTGGATTTCTTTGACTGGAACAAGCAGAAGAAAATTTCTCTTTATCATATACACAAACCATTCTTATCAGCAACATCAATATTATCCCTCAACAACCATCTACAGATTAATCAAGTAAAAGTGCACTTAGACTAGCCAAATATGATCGAACATTCCTGGGAACACTTGATTCCCCATAGTCCACCAGTGTAAACAGCCTATCAAGTCACCCGAATGAGGAAAAAGTTCAGCAGTAATTATTTGAGCTTTTTTAAAAGGGGTTTTTCACCAGGTCATTATCATCCTCTTCAGCACCGCTTCCCCACCGTTGCTCTGTTTTCTGTAGTTTGACTGCAACAGTGACAACATGTCAACAACTAACTTTACTGCAGTTAATCACTGATCTCAGGAGCGCAAGTACCATCTAGTTTTCTTACTTGCATTATAAGAACTGTTTGGAGTCCAATTTTTCTAAAAGTGGGAAAACTCCTTTAAACAATATGTAAACAGGACCTTTGCTGTCGAGAACAAGGACACTATGTGCACAAAACGATCTATTACTGCTTGCTCGGTACGAATCGTAAGTGCGGCTGGCCTGTCTAAACAGCTATTACATGACCGCCAATCGGCAAACGTAGCCAATCCAAGGTCGTTTATCCGCTACCAGCCACTGTAAACTAGCCCTTACTTTGTGATGCAGACACTGCCTCCTCCATCCGTCGTTCTGTTGGTGGGACTCGCAAAGAAAAAGCATATACCGTGCCACCGTTAGTACCAGCCCATAAAGAGGGAGAATGCCGGGTGCCTGGGGAAACAAAAATGACCAACCTAAAACCAACAACAACTATTACAAAAAAAAACACATCATAAAAATAGGTAACAATTTCTAGATTATAAATTCCAGAAAGGAATCCATTTCACCACTTCTGGGCAATGGTAGTACAAGGCCACTTCTGACCTGCAGACTACATACAGACTCCCACCCGGCTGCTGGAAACCCTTCAAATCTCATTTCAACCTCGGTCTATTTTACCAGGAGTAGCGCCCTTGGGAAATTTGTACTAAATGCTTTGACATGATATTTCACGCGCTCCCAATCAAATTATAAGGGGCAAACGTCTCAAAACTACACATTTTGGAAAACCTCAATTTTTTTCCCTTTAGTGAGAATAAAAATAAGAGAACATATAAAAAGACTGAGCAGCTTTAACACCCTTCATGACCGGAGCATTTTGCGATTTCATTTTTGCTCCCCTTGTTCCCAGAGCCATAACTTTTATTTTTTGGTCAATATGGCAGTGTGAGGGCTTATTTTTTGCGGGACAAGTTGTACTTTTGAACGACATCACTGGTTTTAACATATCGTGTGCTGGAAAACGGGAAAAAAATTCCAAGTGCGGTGAAATTGCAAAAAAAATAAAAAATGCTACTCCGCAGTTGTTTTTTTTCACCATGTTCCCTGAATGCTAAAACTGGCCTGCCATTATTATTCTACTGGTCATTACGAGTTCAGAGACACCAAACATGTATAGGTGCTTTTTTATTTAAGTGGTGAAAAAAAAAAAAGGGCCATTTCTGAGACCCGTAGAGTCTCCATTTTTCGCGATCTGGGGCCGTGTGTTGGCTTATTTTTTGTTACCATTTTGGGGTAGATACGATGAATGATTGCCCGTTATTGCATTTTATTGCAATGTTGCAGCAACCAAAAAAATTAAATTCTGGCGTTTCAAATTTTTTTGTTCCTATGCCGTTAATTAAACAGATCGGATTAATTATTTTTTTATATTGATAGATCGGGCAATTCTGAACGCGGCAATACCAAATGTGTATGTGGGTTGTTTTTTTTTTTAACCGTTTTATTTTGAATGGGGCGATTTAAACTTTTATTTTTCTTTTTTTATACTTTTTACTTGCTTCTATACTCTCCATGGGAGACAAGTGCAGCTTCTAATCTGATCGGCTCTGCTACATACAGGCGATGAGCAAATTGCCTGTACATAGCAGATTTGCTCAGTGCTGAAGCCCGCACTAAACAGGGGGTGATGACGTGGGGCGTACTAATACGTCATAAAGGGGTTAAATATAGTGTTTTGCCAATCTCTCATATTGTATTGCCTTCATGTATTCTAGTTTATTCTCCATTTAAAATATTGCAGTTTTATGATTTCACGGGTGCCCCAGCTAATTCCATGTCCGGCGTTTTCTCTGCGGATTTACATCTTGTTGCCCAGTCCCAATAGCAGCCAGCAGAGTTCTGACTGCAGCTGAAGAAAACCATTTGCAAGGAGTCACCTTGTTATGTGCAGTGTATCCAAAAGGTGACCTGATGCTATAAAATGGAAAATTCATGAACCCTTCCTAGACTACAGAATACACTTTTCATTCCCATTGGAATATATAGCTTACTGTCACGGATGAAGGTGTCCGCAAAATACAGCGTGCGCACAAAGCCAGTGAAGGAGTCTTCTGCTGATCGAGCCTCAATCTTGCGCTGTACAGGGGCCAGCTCCATCTCATTCAGGGCTTCTTGCTCTAAACGGGCATTTGCCTCCTGCACCTGATAAAATCAAGTCAAAGTAAAGATAATATTTTGCGACATTCCCAATTTAACAAACAATAAACATGGATGAATTATGTTGTATATTATTAATTATGCTGGAAGAACAATATATTGTCCTGAACCATATACAGCTTTAACATTGCATGAAAATAGACCTTTCATTTGCATGGATACGCCAGAGGCATATTTCACAGGATATGTGATAAGTGGCAGACAGATGCATGTCCTGGAACCCGCACCAATGTTAAAAACAGTGGTCCCTCAATCCTTCTTGTGAGATGGACATGGGGAATACCAGCCCCTGCAATTATAATCCCTCTTTTCCACCGTTTAAGGATGCACTGAACAATTTCTTGGTAAAATGCCATTGCCTATTCGGCTTTAGAGGGGTTTTCTGGTTTTGGAAAGCCCTTTTTACCCAGCTTGTTTGTTTAAAAAAAAAAGCAAACAAACTGCGCTTTACTCACCCTCCCCAGGTCCAGCTCAGTCTCCACTGCTGCTCCCATTGTCTGTTATTTATGCAACGCTGATTTCATGTCGCAGCACTGCAGCCAGGAAGTGAGCTCAGTGGCACGGAGTGGTTTGTGACTGCTCAGTGATTGACTGCAGAGCTGTTGACATGACGTCAGTACTAAAGGCACTGAACACCGGGAGCAGCAGCGGAGACGCAGCACTGGACCCCAGGAGGGTGCGTAAAGAACAGTTTGCTTGTTTTTCAAAACAACTTGCAGTGATCTGACAGGGGTTTTCTGAACCTGGAAAACCCCTTTAAGACATTTCCCTTCATTGGACCTCAGATTCCCTCAATATATTTCATGAGAGAATCTGATTCCCAACTTCATACATTGTATGGTGTCTCATTTATATCTTCAGTAAAAAGATAAATGAAATAGGATACAGCAAATTCTTACTTTAGTTGCAACTCCATCCCTTCGCTTATTGACCTGACTCCTCCGGATGCGCCTAAAAGATTGGCGCAAAGACTTTTTCAGTGACTTTACACGGGACAGAGGCCCTTCCAGGGCTAGCTGGTCGCTGGCATGTAGTGTGCACCTATGGAAGCAGAAACAGTGGTCAGTGTAAAAAGTTAGTGAACATTCAGTTCACGCCTTGATTTTTGAGACATATTTCACTTTTGTTCTTGTTTTTTTCCTCCCCTTCTTCCAAGAGCAATAACTTTATGCCACCATTGGCATATGATACCTTCATTTGGCCAGGCAGCTTGTAGTTTAGAATGACAATTCCTTTTACCATACAATGTACTGGAAAATGGGGGAAAAAAGTGCCAAAAAAAACCAGCACACAATTCTGACATTTGTTTAGTTTTTATGGTGTTCATTGTGCAGCAAAAATAAACTGGCAACATGATTCCCAATATCAGTGCGTATTCGGTGATTTCAAACTTGCATAGTAATTTTTTAAGTGATAAAAAAAATTCAGATCTTTTATTTTTGTCAATGAGTTAAGTGAGGGCTTATTTTTTTGCATGGCAAGCTGTGTTTTTATTGATACCATTTTTGGGTAGATACAATATTTTTCTTGCAACTTAGGAAGGTGCAGAATGCAATTCTGGCATTTAGGTTTTTTTCCCCTCATTACGGCATTTACTGCTCAGATTTATTCATTTTATATTTTGATAGATCAAAATGTTACAGTTGTGGCGATACTAAATATGCTTATTTTTTTAATTTCTCTTCTAATGGAGGAAAAGGGGAGCTGATTTCAGTCCCCCCTCCCCTCCTCATTTACAAAAACTTCACAGAGTCATTTTCACTGAGCTTTACAACAACCAGCAATGGACAAAGGATTTTTTCACCTTCTTCTATGGGAGAATATTCTAGGCATGCTTGGTTACCTGGGCAGGGGTCATTCTGCAAGGATGGGGGAGACTCGCCTATAGTGAATAATGTGATCCTGTGATATCTATGTAGAAGACAGGTATTACTGTCTGATCGGACATAAATAGTAAAGACTGCAGCGGGCACGTGATAGAATAAAAGTCATGTCACCATGCAGGGCATTACAGTAGCTTATGTATCCATGGTTATGACCACTCATATATTTGCAGTTAGTTGTTAGTGGTTGTAACCATGGATACCTAAGCTACTCCAATGCCCTGCACATGGGGTAAGTGATCAGAAGTAGTATACTACATTTCTCATTAGAGGCAGCGGCGGCTGCTGCTACATATTGGGATAGGATCTTGGAGATGGGAATGCCTGGCTTCCATTCTTGAAGGGAAGATGAGCTCATAAGTCAGAAATAAAAGCTGCACGATTGCTGAAGCTTGTTCCTGTGATAAACTCCTTAAAGGACTTCTAACGACTCTGAATGTATCCACTCCCAATTAATTGGGAAGGGAATAACTTATTGATTGTGGGGGACAGGCTGCTGAAACACCCAGAGACCCCGAGAAAGGGGCTTTGCCCATTCATCCTCTGCTCCACTCACGCTCTATGAGACTGCTGGATATAAGCACACAGGAGGGTTTTCACCACCAGTCCCCCTGCTGGCATACATTTCTGGAGTAGAATATGCCACTTGAGTGGCGTAACTTATGAGGGTTTTGATGGGTGCACGTGACCACGCTCTGTTCCTACCCAAGCTATGCCCATATTGGCATAGCTGGCCGGGACTGGGATTCTGAATACTCAGTGCGAGAGGTATATACCGTATGGGAATAAAAGGGCCAGAAATAAGAGGAAACCAATATGGTTGAACAAGAACGTAAAAGGGGCGTTAAATAGCAAAAAAGAGGCATTCAAGAGATTAAAACAGGAAAACAGTAAGGAGGCACTAATGTGTTACAAGGAAAAAACGAGAACCTGTAAAAAACAAATAAAAATAGCGAAGGAGGAAACAGAGAGACGTATTGCTAGGGAAAGTAGATCAAATCCCAAACTGTTCTTTACGTATATAAATAGTAAAAGGATTAAATTGGATAACATTGGACCGATAAAAAGTGAGGAAGGCAAAATCATAGAGAAAGATGAGGATAAAGCTAATCTATTAAATCATTTTTTTTCGACAACTTTCACAAAGGAAATAGAACTAACAGGCGAAATGAGAAGTGACAAGCTTAATCCTCCACTAAGTATGACAAATCTAACCCAAGCTGGGGTACAGAAACGCCTCAGTAACATTAAAATAAACAAATCACCAGGACCTGATGGCATACACCCACGGGTACTAAGGGAACTAAGTAATGTGATAGACAGACCGTTATATCTTATATTTAAGGACTCTGTTGAGACTGGGTCTGTACCACTTGATTGGCGACAGGCGAATGTAGTGCCAATATTCAAAAAGGGAGCGAAAAGTAACACCGGAAACTATCGGCCGGTGAGTCTGACGTCCGTTGTGGGCAAAATTTTTGAAAGCTTCATTAAAGAGGCAATTACGGAGCATCTTGATGCTAATAATCTTTTAATCCCGAACCAACATGGATTCATGAGGAATCGCTCCTGCCAAACAAACCTGATTGACTTCTACGAGGAGGTTAGCTCTCGAGTAGATCAGGGGGAACCAGTGGATGTCGTGTATCTCGACTTCTCAAAAGCGTTCGATAGCGTGCCACATAATAGGTTGGTATACAAAATGAGAATGATGGGGCTGGGGGAAAATGTCTGTAAGTGGGTAGGTAACTGGCTAAGGGATAGAAGGCAGAGGGTGGTTATAAATGGAATATACTCAGATTGGGTAAGCGTCACTAGTGGGGTACCACAGGGGTCTGTACTAGGCCCAATGTTATTTAATATCTTTATTAACGACATAGTCAACGGGATAAATAGTAAAATATCAATATTTGCAGATGACACAAAGTTATGTAAAACAATTAATACAAAAGAGGACAGTGCAGAGAGGAATTTGGATAAGCTGGGTAGGTGGAGCATTAAATGGCAAATGAGGTTTAACGAGGAGAAATGTAAGGTCATACATATGGGAAGGAAAAATGGAAGTCACCAGTACTCACTGAATGGGAAATCATTGGGGAATTCAGAGATGGAGAAGGACTTGGGCATCTTGATTGATAGCAAACTAAATTGAAGTGCCCAAAGTCAGGCCGCTGCTGTAAGGGCAAACAGGGTAATGGGATGTATCAGAAGAGGTATAGCTGCAAAGGATGAGAACATTGTTCTTCCACTGTACAAAGCACTGGTCAGACCACACTTGGAATACTGTGCTCAGTTATGGGCCCCAATATATAGAAAGGATATAAATGAGCTTGAAAAGGTACAAAGGAGGGCAACAAAATTAATAAAGGGAATGGAGGGACTGCAATACCCAGAGAGGTTGGCAAAACTAGGACTATTCAGCCTGGAAAAGAGAAGGTTGAGGGGGGACATAATAAATGTGTACAAATATGTTAGGGGACAGTATAGAGACCTTGCCCGGGATTTGTTCAAAAGGAGGGATATTACGGTAACAAGAGGGCACTCACTAAGACTGGAAGAGAAAAGGTTTCAGCACCAGCATAGGAAGGGGTTCTTTACGGTAAGAGCAGTGAGAATATGGAATTCACTGAGTGAGGAGACGGTAATGTCGGATTCACTAAACCAGTTCAAGCGGGGACTGGATGCATTTCTAGATACCAGGCAGATTTCAGCATATACTTAAAAATAAAATAAAATAGTAGGTTGATACAGGGATTTATTCTGACTTCTGGTTTCAGAGTCGGGAGGGAATTTTTCCTCAGGTGAAGATTGGCTAAATCATTTGGGGTTTTTGCCCTCCTCTGGATCAACTTTAGCAATTACAGAACTGACAGGTCGAACTTGATGGACGCAAGTCTTTATTCGGCTTTACTTACTATGTTACTATGTTACTATGTAAATGCCAAAAGTGACAATATTTTTGCACCACCGCTGAGTTGCGCAAATCCCAGTCAGAACCAGGTTGTCACTGACTGTCGTGCACCGTAATTATTTTAGGGGATTTTCCATGCAAAAGACAAAGAACTCCTCCTAGACAAGTGTGCTTACATAGCTGTACCCACTTCTAACAACAAATTATGGGTTTTTTTGTGCAATTTATACAGAAACAATTTGAGATTTGTGCCCGCACCTTTACAGTGAAGAACTGTGCAATACATAAATCAGTGTATCATTACAATTTGTTTGGCGGACTTACTTAACCATTACTTGACATTTTCGCTGAAAATCATAAACTCCAAATCCATGACTGGTGCCAAATGCTAACAACTTCCATTCAGAGTGCAGTGCCAAGGAAGTGACAGCAGCGGGTGGTTGGCACTGTACTAAGGCAAAAGGCTGAAACCCAGGGGCAAAGCGCACTGCGTCCTGTCGTGCATGAAGACGCTCATGGCCTTTCCAACGATATCCTTCCTGCTCCTGTAAGAGATCCACCTGGGTATGGTCTACTGCGTGCTGTGAGGCCTCATCGTTCAGCTCCAGAACAAGGACCTGGGAAAAAAATATAGCAGCTATAACAAAACAAATTTATTTGGAGGAATGACCCAATGGGCAATGATGGGGCCCACTAAAGTGTTTGTCTCGCAAGACTTGGGATCCCCAATTATGAGCCAGAGTGGCTCTCACTGGCAGACTAGTCTGTGTTTTATATTTTGGTGGTCATCCATTTCTATAATTTGTGGACACAGTGGTAGTAACTGCAAGAGCCAGTCCAGTAAAGACTGGATGATTGGTGGGCCGGCTTGATTTCAAAAAGGGTTCGTCAAGATGAGACAGCCCTTTTTTTTTTTTTTTTTTTTACTGTTGTTAGTTTTGAAAAACAGAGAAAGGAAATGGATAAAACTAAGAAACAAAAGAACACGATTTTTAAACATATCTAAGAATTATGGTAAGGCTGATATTTTTAGTTGATTTTTTGTAGGGAGTAGTTGCCTATTGTTTATGACAAAAATACATAGGGGAGAACTTTGCCCACATTGTCAAACTAATTGACTTAGGAATATACAGGAATTTCTCCATCTTGAAAACTTGCAGATAACGAAGATTTAAAAGAGGTTGTGCAGCACCCGTCTCTTCTCCAAGATCCAGTATCAAGGTCACCAAGTAGCTGCTGAGACTATGGTCTGATGCACAGATGGGCTGCATGCATGTGTACTATTCAAAATGATAAGACACATGCATGATACCGTCTGGACTTTGGACGGCTGCTGCCTCACCAATTGTCCTTTCAGATATGTTATCAGATTGGTCAACGCTATATAAACACACACACAAAACAGAAATATTGAAAATTTCACACTGGCCACAAGGCCTTCTCCTAGAATCAGGCTTCCTCTTCTGTACAGAAGACTTTTCAGCAGTCTCATTATAATCACAGACCAGATTACAATGAAAGATCACAATTGAGGATGGACACTAATCGGCCTCCTTCCCCACTCTTCAAGATAATGCTTCGATACAATTGTTATTTTCTAAATAAATACAAATTGTCCCATTGTTCTTTCCAGCAGACACAGACTGGAAGCAGGAGTCTAATATTAGGATAGTGTACACAATGTTTTTTTTTTATATATAGTGATATGAAAAAAAACACAATAGCATTATAAGAAACATGTTACATTAACCTGATCTAGATAAATCTAGATAATAAATACTTTTCTGATGACACGTTCCTTATAATAATTTGTAATTGGGTGACAGGTGGTCTTTCATTTTACAATCTTTGTCCCCTACTGTGTATATAGATGTGGATAAGGCTTATTCTGGAGCCTGACACTAGACTGTGAAGGGTGGGGGGGATACCTGAACTTCTGGAACACACAAAAAGTTCTACATTTTTATTTGCAGTAAGAGACAAAATAAGAAAGGAGGATATTAAGAAATTGCCAAGATAATTTGGGCATTTTCAATTTCATGTTCCCTTAACCAGATGGGCCATCTTACGTGCTTAGCCAAGGTTTGGTGAAGCCAAAATAAGTATGGCTCAAATATTTAAGGTTAAAGTGGTTGTCCACTACTAGGACCTTTTCATTTCCCATGCTTGCCCCCGTTAAAATATATATAAAAAAAAAAAAAATTATATATATAATAATAAATAATAATAATAATAATAATAATAATAATAATAATCTTATACTCCCCTCCAGTGCCAGCGGCATTCCAACAGGGTCAGCTCCTGTGTCCCGGGGGCTTACGTGAGGTTGTTGAGTCACATGAGCCCTGTGCCCAATCAGCGCCAGCTTCACTGTGCCCGCCTGGACAACTCCTTTAATACATTTCCCTTTATGGTGCAGCTTCCCTTCAAGCTCACTCACCTGTCCTGCAGTCCCACCTACAGATAAGTAGCCACTGTATTTACAAAGGTAAATCTTCTGAATTCCCAGACGTGGATCATCACTGTAAGGGTCAAAGCAGCCAACCTGCAAAAGCCAAAAAATAAGTAATTCTCATAGTTCTGCCACTTTCAATAAAAAGGAAACAACAACAACATTTTTTTGGTGCATTTACCATTGTTTTAATAATATCCTTTTCGTACAGTCACTTTAATTGTGATCTCTAGTCATATGCATATGTCCCATTTTAACTATGCAAAAGACTTGCTGGGCACTGTGCGCTTGCCTTGGCAACTGTACAACCAAAAGTACCACCTGCATCCCTCCATACCTGATGGAAGATTTGGCAATGAAAGACGTTCTCTGGGTATCGAGATGTTCCACAGCAATTATTTTTTTATTTAATAGTTTACTTAAAGAGAATCTATCTCCCCCCGGGATGCTTTTAACCTATTACTATGGGCATACAGGTGATGGGACTATTTTAACAATTCTACCTGTAAGCCTCATAGCAGCTGTCTTGTTGTTGAGAAATCGTCTTTTAATCCTGTATGTTAATGAGGTCTTCCAGGGTTACAAGCGTCCCAAGGGATGACAGATTCCCTTTAAAGGAGTTGTCCCCTTTCACAAATGTTTTCCCCATATGCTCAATTTGTTAAACACACACAACATTCTACTCTTAACTCACCCAGTGCTGTGTCACCGCTGCGCTGTCAGAGTATGTTTGGCTGCAGTGCCGACATCCCATCAACTGTGCTGCAGTCAATCACTGAGCTCATCGACTCGGAACAGCTTGCACTGCAAACACTCAGTGAGTAGCTGCAGCCAAACAACAGAAACCAGGGCAGTGGCGGAAAGACCGTGCTGGACCCAGGGAGAGTGGATGATGTGCAGGGGTTTTTTTTTTTTTAGAATGAATTGAGCATATTGGAGGGTGGTGGGGGGGGGGGGGGGGGGAGAGAGAGACGAGACATTTTTCTTTTTTCAGATTATTCACCGCTAGATATGTGAAATTAGACAAAGAACTTCACTCACTTTCCTCAATGGGGGCCACTCTTCTTCTCCTTGGGAATTCAGGTTTTCATTTGGGTCCATATCAGTCTGGAAGACTCCCACGGTGCTCATTTTGTACATCAGCTGAAGGCAAATGCCAGATGCATCCCAGAAGCGCACAGTGCCATCCTCATGCCTGAGAATGGAGAATATCCATATGGATTATGAAGAAAGACCGCTACCTATTTCAGCAAGAATGATCATAAGACACCACTTTATGTTGAATTCTTAAGAAACACAAAGAAAGATCAATCTGATCAATAAATTGTCAAAGCCAAAATCATTACAATGGTTCAGAGGTTTGCACCCTTATCTTATAGGGAGGCCACCAAGAAAAGGAATGGATTCCAAAGCAACTTACAAATTACTAAAAGTTCCTTATGCTCCATTATTGACAGGCAATTAAATTTTTAGTACTACCATAACATTAAAAAACAATGGTTATTAAAGAGGGGATCTATCTTTGGGGTGAAAGTCATTAGTCATTCTATTTGACTGCAAACTCCTGAATACTCACATCACTGTCAGGATTTTACCATGGTGGCGGCAATAGCTGGTGGTCATAACCGCAAGTATGCGATTTGCATACTTCCGGCCATATTCTGACTAGACATGCACGGCCTTGCTCAATACAAGTGAATTGAGAGAGGCAGCCGACGTCTAGTTGACACATCATCGCATATATATGCAAATACTTGCAGTCACATGACCACCCGCTCGTCGCCAGCACCAAAGAATCCTGACAGCATGTGATGCGCGCACTGTGAGGATTTAGATAGTCTGCAGTTAAATACAGTGACTGCAGACTATCATCCCAAACCTGGACAAACCCTTTAAAGAAAGATTAGCACTTTAGTTAACTAGAGCACCAATTATTGGTAGAGAGACCGTGATCCAGAACATGTGGTTATTATACAGAAATCAGAAAAGCCATTTTATGACCTATTAGAGAAAGGGTGGGTCACTAGTGGGGCATAAATGCTTTTTAGTAGGAGTTGCAAAGCAATATCTTAAAAGGGATTTCCAAAGAAGGAAAAAAAAATGTTTGAAGCCACTCAGAATAGAGTACAAAAATAAAAAAAGGTTACAATTGCCTCATCGATCCCTGTGCTGCTCCAATTCCAATACAGTCACCCGCCAGTCTATACTTCCTGCTGCAGCAATGATCTTCCAATGCTGCAACTAAATCACTGAGAGGTCTAAATGGTTTTAAAATTAGTATTTGCCTGATTCATCAAGACTGGCGTTTTGTATGCTAGTCTTGATGAAGAGGGAGCAGGAGTAAGTTAAGCCAAATTCATTAGGTGTGCTTCCCAAGGCGTTGTCTCAACTTCATTTCAGGTGCGCACTGCTCCCTGGCCCTCTGCTTTGCAGGGGGTGGTTCGCTCATGAAGATTGACAGTTGTGTTCCCAGGCTGCAAGCAAAGAGATTTGTTTCTGCCGCACGGGAGAAAAATAGGGACACAGACTGGTCAGATCCAGTCAGCTTCTGAGCGGCATGAGCAGGCTGTGAAGCCTATAAAGCAAGATGATGTATTTCATTAAATAGTAAGAAAGATTTCATAAAAATCCAAAGTACAAACACAATGGTGGGTGAGAGAGTGAGGGGACCCCACAATAAATGGAGTAGTAGCACAATATAGATACTAACCAAGCTGAGTAATTAGTATATCACATAGTGTATTTATAATAATAGTGTATACTCAGCTAAGGTGAATCTATAATATAACGGAAGATGTCTCCTTCTGTCCGAAGCCTCTATAGACTGGCTCCTGACAGAACAACACATCCAGCCGTTACAGGTAAGAGGAGTGTATGACGCCGGAGATCGCAGTATGCTTAGGCACTGAACGCATACCGCGATCTCCGGCGCCATAAGGACATACTTACCTGACCGAGAGGAGTGTTGTCGCAGCGCCTCTGTTCTGACCGGAGGCCGTGGGCAGACTGTGGAGTCGGAATCGGCGCATGGCGCGCTATCCGGCGCCATTTTACTAAAGACACATTTGCAGTGTGTCTTCAACAAAATGGCGCCGGACAGCGCGGTATGGGCACGCACTCACTCCAGCACCACACTCCTCCCCCGGCCTTCGGAGGACTATTCCAGCAGAGCAGGACACAGTGCTGGAGCACAGGGAAGAAAGGGGAGTAGAAGTGTTTATTTTTTTTTGTGGGTGTAGCGTGATGGGGATGAGCGGGTGCCATGCATACCAGGATAGGGGGTAGGGGGGATGAACGGGTGCCATGCATACCAGGATAGGGGGGGGGGGGATGAGGGGTGCCATGCATACCAGGATAGGGGGGGGATGAGCGGGTGCCATGCATACCAGGATAGGGGGGGGATGAGCGGGTGCCATGCATACCAGGATAGGGGGGGGGGGGGATGAGCGGGTGCCATGCATACCAGGATAGGGGGGGGATGAGCGGGTGCCATGCATACCAGGATAGGGGGGGGGGATGAGCGGGTGCCATGCATACCAGGATAGGGGGGGGGGGGGGGATGAGCGGGTGCCATGCATACCAGGATAGGGGGGGGATGAGCGGGTGCCATGCATACCAGGATAGGGGGGGGGGGGGATGAGCGGGTGCCATGCATACCAGGATAGGGGGGGGATGAGCGGGTGCCATGCATACCAGGATAGGGGGGGGATGAGCGGGTGCCATGCATACCAGGATAGGGGGGGGGGGGGATGAGCGGGTGCCATGCATACCAGGATAGGGGGGGGGGGGATGAGCGGGTGCCATGCATACCAGGATAGGGGGGGGGGATGAGCGGGTGCCATGCATACCAGGATAGGGGGGGGGGTGAGCGGGTGCCATGCATACCAGGATAGGGGGGGGGGGTGAGCGGGTGCCATGCATACCAGGATAGGGGGGGGGGATGAGCGGGTGCCATGCATACCAGGATAGGTGTATGAGGGGCGCCATGCATACCAGGATAGGTGTATGAGGGGTGCCATGCATACCAGGATAGCCATTAGTACATACCTGACCCAATGGAAATTTGCTGCCGCACCTCTGTTTTGGCCGGAGTCCGGGGGAGCAGTGCGGCGTCGGAATCGGTGTATGCGCATAGAGCGCTATCCGGCACCATTTTAGTAAAGACACATTGGCGCCTTCTCCCCCGGCCTCCGGATGGGGGTTGCACATACCAATAAAAATGCTCGCCACTCGGGCATAGAAAAGGGTTCAATAGCTAGTTAACATATATCCATATTAAATAACCAGTATCCCCCAGTCAGAGAATATAAGGAGATCACATAAAATACATTTTTAAGTTAGTTACTTACTCATCCACCAAGGACCCAATGCGCATTTCGCAAATACTTCATCAGGGGAAGTTGGTGGGGGGGGTTAGTCACCCATTTAAAGCACATCTGACCAATCAAATACAACTGCAGGTGCAGTATAAATAGAAACCTTAAGACCATGACGTATAATGCGCACGCGCGATGCTAGAGAATATTTTTGAGTGTGCATGCGCTGGCGTGCATACCACGTATGGCAAGTCTATTGTAATTATCTATTTAGTTGTTCTATTTACACTGCACCTGTAACTGCCCTGATTGGTCAAATGTGCTTTACTCACCCAAGATTTTTAATAAGAAGTTGCAAAGGTGCTTGTTTTTTACCACATTTACATACCATATTCATAATATTTTAACCACATAAAAGCTTGAGACATCCTGACAACAGCTGAAAGATGCACCAAATTCTGAAGTTATTTGCCACAGTGAGAAATGGTACTTAAGTTGGGCTGGGGCACATTTATGTCAAGTTTTTTGACACCTGAGTAAATTATGATGTTTTTAAAAGTTGGCAGAGCTACCTGGTATAGCAAAAATAAGTAAAAACACCAAAGTTGCTAAAATGTTGCAAAACTACGAAAAAAAAAAGTTTTGGACAAAATGCAGACAGAGATTTTTGAACACCGTATAATACAAGAAGTAAAAAATAGCTCGTGTCCAAAAGGGCCAAAATAGCTCATCATTATGGGGTTAAGGTACTCCAGCTTCAGACAAAGTCACACATTTGTGAAACATGGACCGAGTTCAGATCAGAATTAAAAGCAGTTTGCTCAGCTGGGGAGACCCAGTGATGGGGCTTGGGCTTCCATGTGCCAAGTACAGATGAGTCAGCCCTTATCCTAGTGTATGTTTGACTCATCCATGTATGTAAAACAGGGAAATTAGATTGTATGCTGTAATGAACTGGGACATATGAGCATAGTCACATTTTGCAAAACAGTACAGGAGAACATTTTGGATTTATATAAATAATGGTAGACGAAATGGAAATAAAACACTGACCCTGTTAACAGCAAATCCCTTTGTCTTGGTGCTTCTGCCAAGTTCACACCACCATCAACGGGCCATGCCTGTAATGAATGTACAACAGTCAACAAGAAGCAACTGATAAATAGTGTTTTAAAAGGAGTCTGTCAGCAGGTTTATTCCATGTCATGATGTGGGGGTGGAGACCCTGATTCCAGTGAGGTGTCACTTGCCAGGTTGTGTGTTTCAATAAAATCAGGGTTTTATCAGCAGGAGATTTTCACTACAGGATTAGGTGTTTTGTGCCTCCTAGTCAATTTGTTGTTTGTAACCCCGCCCCCACTACTGATTATACAGTGTATACAGAAAGCTGCTAATCAGTGGTGTGGGCGGGGTTATACAGAGATCAGCATTCCGAGCTCTGCTAGATCTGCAGCAGAAAAACTGTGATTGTATCAAAATGACAGCATGCAGACCAGCAAGTGACACATTGCTGGAATCCATGTCTCATCCCCAACATCATGCTGCTCTCAGATTGCATAGCAAAAACCTGGTGACTAATTAACTTCAAAGGGTGCCTAAATATGATATCAGACAGCCCACAAGAGGTAGCCTACTAAACACATGACAGCTAGGGTCCAAAAATAACACTGTGTCCAAAAACAAAAAGAACTGTAGTAAAGGGCAATGTTCACACGCTGCGTTTTTGCAGCGTTTTTTATGCAAATCTTCAGCTGCATTTTACAGTACCAGCAAAGTCTATGAGATTTCAGAAATCTCACGCACACACCCTGGTTTTTCTTCCTGACTGTCTTGTTAAAGAGCTGCATTTTTGCCAAATGTAGCATGTCACTCACAGCGTTTTCACAGCGTTTTTCACCCATTGAAAGCAAAAGGTAGTGCAAAAAAAGCAGCAAAAAAAATGCAGGTATCAGGTTTGCTGTGTTTTTGGTGCCAAAACCTGATGAAGTTGAATCAGGTTTTTTTCTGCACTAAACTATTAGCATGCACAAGAGACAAATGTACCCTAGCAATAAAAACAAGCAAAGCAAAAAAAACAAAGTTTATCTTTATTTACCCCCGTTGTAACATTTCAGCTCCAAGTGGAGCATTGTCTTTTAGTAATAATATTTTTTTAGCATGAAAAAGGGTTCGGTTCAGGCTGAAACTTTACATTATTGAATGAATAAAAAAAAAAACACTTTCTTATTGCTGTGAAAAGCCATTCTTCTGTTAACACTAGTTTATAGGAATAAATGATCAAGTTTCTGTTTACTTGCACTCCTTTAATTATCTACACAGTTTTGCTATGTTCGGGCATTGGGACAAATAAGATAAAAAAAGGTTATTGATTTTTTTCTCTCAAATTCTACTTGTTCTTCCCATTAGCCATCCCTAATTCAGATTAGATATGATATGCAGATGCATATTCCCAGATACACAGTTGACAGAGGTGAGGAGAAGCAGAGAAAGCTGTCCCCACAAGCATACAGCTGCTATTGCTCCTATTACTCAAGGATGTAGATTACTGCCGAAGCCCAAACAGAGGTGAAGTGTGCACATCGAGATCAAGGATTCCTGACAATGAAAAGACTCCATCTATCTTTTTCTAGAATCCTATTACCCAAACAGCACAATATTTTTAAATAGGAGCGCAGACCGGCTCCCACCTATGCGGTCCTCATATAGTCCAGTGGTCTGATGACAAATCTGCTGGGTACACAGAGGTGTTTTCCGCTTCCCCCACTCTTGCACAATGCACAGGAAAACTACTTGGGAACAAAGTGCAAGAGTCTATGTGGTTTACTCTTCCACATATACAATCAATAGCAGTTCCAGAATTGTGCCGAATCTAAAGAGAAATTACATATATGGCCAAATTAAATTTCCTGTGAGAACTATGGCCATACCCATGCAGAGCTCTCCTTACCATGCTGGAGTACTGGGTGTTCTGCTTTCTGCCTGCACTGATTATTCTATCCCACAGCTTCAGTGGAATAGATGAGATATGGTAAGAACAAGTGATTGCCGAGCAGTGTAAGGAAACCAGGTAAGGGCACTGAATTACTGGCCAGCCAGGTGTCTGAAGATCAATGGCCACAAGCTCTTCTTCGGCAAGGATGAGGAGGGCACGTGGGTCATCATAGTCTGGATACAAAATCATGTTCATATTTGTAAACACAAACATATTACACAAGCTTAGAAAATTAATACTGCTCGCTTTCATGAAAAACTGCAACACTTGTCTATGAGCTATGCGAGATACTGCATCTTAGTAACACTAACTTAAAGGGGTTGTCACCTACTTAGGACAACCCCTTCTTAATTTGTATATTTGCCCCCAGTAAACTAATAACACGTATACTTCTCTCCGAGAAGAACGGTGTCGGTACTGTCTCTCCCAGGGCTCGCTTAACATTCTTGCATCCCTGACCCTTGCAGCCAGTCAGCACTTGCTTCACTCTCCCCGCTGCTGATCTCTCACTTCCTCCGGATGTATGTGATATATCTTAAGACAGTGAGAATGTAGCCAGCACCGATTGGCCGCAGGGATTGCGTGATGTAACAATATCAAGGGAACCCTGGGAGAGACAGTGCCAACACCACTGGAACGGCGCCAGCACCAGAGGTGAGTACAAGTGTTATTTTACTTGGGGCAAACATACAGATTGAGAAAGGGTGTCAGAGTGGTGGACAACCCCTTTAAAAAGGAATATGTCATCACATTTATGCTGCCCGAACCACAAGCATGGATCAGACACTGGCTTTGTGATTACAGCCAGGCATGTTCTACTTTCAAACCATGCCACATTTCAGATTACACAATATTTAGACACTTTTCAATGCGTCTCCCTGCCCCACTCCAGTTGACTGACAGGTGTCTTTGTATGTGTGAATATAGGGAGAGATCTGTCAGTCAAACATTTTGGGACATGGAGAAGACTGTTGGGGACCAGCCTCAGACAGTCCCCCGGCCGGCTTTTCAAGGTATGTGTACTCTGAAACACCACAGCTCAAGAGCAAAACATACATGGCTGTAATCGCACAGCCACAACAATGTCCATCGTTCGGGCAGCAAAAATCTGTGGATAGTTTCATTTTAAGTAACAGTCGACAGACATCAGCAGTACTGTCTTCTAATCTTTTTCACATGGACCATTGGCCCGTGTTGAAATTGCTGGTGTGCACAGGTAAACCGATTATTGGGCATACTGACAGCACACTGAACCAAAAATACACCAGTATCGACTTGGCGATGCAGAATTTGTTAAGGAATTGCTTCACATTTTAACTCATGCATTGCAAAGGGTAAAATTCCCAGGAAGAATTAACATGCTGTCAATTTAAAATTTGCACTGCATGACGATTTCTACACAGAATTTTTTTTTTTTTGTATGCATTTTCCTATTTTTGGAAAACTGAACCCTAACTCTCGGTCCAGTGCCAGCATCTGCATTTTGGCTGCAGCGACGGCATCACCGCTGCAGCCAGTAACTGAGCTCGGCAGCTCATTCAGTCAATAGCAGAGCCACTGAGCACAGCGATTGGCAGTAGCGGTGAGCAGCACTTTTCTAAAAGTAGAAAAACCTTTTAGAATAATGAGGTTATACAAACCCCAACTGATTAAGGATTTTAAATTTTATCTACATGTCTTCACTAGTGATGATAACAAGTGCTCGTTACTCGAGTTTGCCTCGGGTGCTTGGGTATGCACCAAGTATGATAGGTGCTCAAGTGACATGTTAGAGTCCCCGCGGCCGCATTTTTCACGGCTGTTAGCCACAAAACATGCAGGGATTGCCCGTGTTTGTCAGGCAATCCCCGCATGTTTTGTGACTGTCTAACAGCCACGGGTACTCAAACATGTCACTCAAGCACCAGTGATAATCTGTGCATACTCAAGCACCCTAGGCAAACTCAAGAAACGAGCGCTTGTGCTCATCCCTGGTCTTCTTATTCCTGCTCCCCATTTTTCTACTAAATCCCCCAAAAATCCCAATACGATCTTTTACTTACCAGCTGAGGGATCAGAGTTACAGATTACCAAATGATCAATTATCCTAGAAGTGAAGTCAAATGCTATTTGTTGGCTACCATGGACAACAGAGATGCTGTGCCTGTCTCCGTAACTTGCCATTGGCATGCCACCTTGGAACACAATATATGATGACCTAAAAAAAGCAAGAAGCCATTAACAAGACTGGAAAGCCAGAGCCGAACAATAAGGTCAAGAATTTCAGTTCCACAATTGAAACTTCTTACCCTCTGCGTGATGTCAGCCAAGTTATTTTACAAATTGCTTTACAGCGGAAAGGACCTAGGAAGAAAAACAAGAATTAGTGCCAATAGGATTAGAATGGGCAGCAGAAATAGCTATCTTTTTTTTTGACTGACTTACCATATGGCACTTTAGTCTCCATGGGAGACTGTTGTATAGGTTCATCGGCCGCTTCCCACTGACTGTATCCACCATCATTGTGACAGCTTATAATTTGCTGTGCGTCTCGGCACCAGAAAATATTTTCCAGTTGCTAAGAGAGAAGTAAATAATTAGAAAAGTCCAAAGGAACAGAATGTAAGCTGTTCTGGTACACTAGAAACATATAATGTACACATTAAGCATATTGACCCCTCTAGCGGATACCTGGGTGCCAAGGAATTGCTGCACGCTGCGTCCAGTTCTTACATCCCAAATCATCATAAGTCCACGACTATAGCCAATCAGGATTTGGTCTGGGTTCTTTGGATGCTGCTGCAAAGCTTCCACAGACTCAAAAGGTCGTCTGTTAGCATACTCATTTGGGAGACTGTGGGTAAATGAGAAATCGGATGAGAAAAATCCTCAAAGGTTTAATACAGCAATTCAAACTGAACAGCGTTGCTCACCCCTGCAAGGCGATATCATGCCCAATTGTTTTCTCCTCCAGTACTTGCAAGGATGGTAGTGTAAGGGTAAAAACACTGCCTCCTTCTGTGCCCACATACAACCGTTCTCCAGATGAGTGTGCAAGGAGCACCTTAATTTGGGTTAGACTAGGAGGTGCCCTGTTAACATAGGAACGACAATATTTACATCAAATTTAGATATGAATACCATGAACATTGTGAGTGCAAGAAAATGGAAGCGACCGGAAACTATATCATTGTTCAATATTACAGGATTTTCACATTATACATGAAAATATACGTATGGCAAGTTTATGATCTCACATGTACTACAACTAGATAAAAACCCTCGTAGATTCATTTTAGGGAAACAGTCAGATTTTCTGATATGTCTGTTTCAGTAACTATTTGTATTCTGCATAAAATAATTAAAAATAGTTGGTGGAGGGCTTAGATTCCATACACCTTCCCCTGGACCACCTAAAATTCCCAGGGGACTGGAAAAGAAGAAAGTCAGCCAGGCCGTTCCTATATATCTGAACAGCCGATAAATCTCTCATAGAAAAAGCCTGTAATGAAACAGTCCCCCTCATCCTGTCTACATCTATATAGGCAAATGAAAGCAGTCCACTCACTGGAGAACATAATGGTCTTCCTCTTCAACATCCTGGACAAATTTGTGCAGACCTGGGACCCCTGGGGTGTCTATGACTCCACAACAACTTCCCAGAAGCCTGATGGGATTCATGACCATAAAACCTCTCTCCTTGATCCCCTTTTCTCCTAATTTCCCCCTCATTTTTTAACCCTTGTCTTGTGGTATGTACCCCACCTTCTCCCCCTTTTTACTTATTAAAAATTGAATTGTACATGTAATTGAGGGTTCAAATACATGATTCAAGTAAAAAAGCAATTATGAAGCTTTTTTTGGTTAAAACTCTTCTCTGTGGTGTTCCCCAGTTATTCCCCATATAAATAAGAAATGTCATAGAACGTTAGAGTTGGACGGGACCTCCAGGGTCATCGTGTCCTACCCCCTGCTCAATGCAGGATTCACTAAACCATCTCAGACAGATGTCTGTGTTTAATAGGGACACTAGGCTGGACAGACATCTAAACTATACTCCGTCCATTACTTGCTAGGCTCACTCCTCTACTTATTGTCACTTATGGGATTGTACTGTATAGCTTGTAGAACAGGACAGGCTGGTTTTTAATGCCAGTCTAAACTTGCCCATGGCTGGCAAACAAACAGTCCAGCCAGGATCACCAAGGAAGGTATGAGACAGAGGTCAGGCTACACATCTGCTAAGAAACAGCAGACCTCGTACTATACTATATTTTTGCTCCTCTTAAATGTTTGAATACCTTAACAACTCAGTGCTACAATTACCCTGGTCATTCTGACAGTCAGTGCTGACAGTGTCACTTTGTAGGGACACTCCCTTTTGGCAAGAAGATTGGAATCTCTACTATTCATGATGGCACCCCGTCCAGAATCTTCCTCTACGTGCTGACGGCTAACTGACCCATTTGGCCTGCTAATCATTAGTAAAAATGACTGGTCTAAGTTCTCATTGAAGCCTCATCTTTTAAATTCATTAAAGGGAATTGTCTCATACTCTCCAATGGGTAAAAATGCACATTCCTTGTAAAAATCAGCAAATTTACAATTTACTTTTTATTAAAAAATCCCCTTTATTCTCGAGAAGGTAGGAATTAAATCTTATAGTTTACTTCTCGTAGCTTAGTTACCAGCCACCTGTGCAGTCCATCAGTGGTGGCAAGGAGTGCAGCGCTTACAAGTTGTTTGCTACAGAGCTTGGTATCTAGGGGTAACATTTCTCCTTGTGGAGAGCAACATGTTAAGCAGGTCACGGTGAGGAGACTTTTAAAGTCACAGTGCTCCTCTAGGAAATATGCAAATGGTCTCTTCAGAGAGGAAGAGGACCAGAACTCTAGTGCCACCTACAGGAAGTAGCAATCCTAGAAGTCAATAGTGACCCTTTAACGAGCCTTATCATATGACTTAGGATATAAGCCAGAACCTCAATTTGCAGACAGTGTGTTTCGGGGTACTGCCCCTCGTCAGTGCAAAGTGTGAGTTCTGGTTTGGCTGGATGAGAGGAGTCACACCAGTATCTAGGGGTAACATTTCTCCTTGCGGAGAGCGACATGTTAAGCATGACACGGTGAAGAGACTTAAGGCCCCGTCACACTAAGCGACACTACAGCGATCCTGACAACGATACGACCTGTCAGGGATCGTTGCTGCGTCGCTATGTGGCCGCTGGTGAGATGTCAAACAGTCAGATCTTCCCAACGACGCAGCAGTGATGCAGCGACCCGTAACGATGTATAACGATGCACGCCTATGTGTTTCTGTGTCTGAGTCGTCAACAAGGTCGTTGGTAAGGTGTCAAACACACTGATACATGCTACCCAGCGGGGCCGAAACGATCAAACAAATGTCCAGACCATTCCGACACGACCAGCGATCTCACAGCAGGGGCCTGGTCGCTGCTAAGTGTCAAACGTAGCGAGATCGCTGCTGAGGTCGCTGTTGCGTCACAAAACTTGTGACTCAGTAGCGATCTCGCTTAGTGTGACGGGGGCTTTAAAGCAGTAATGCTCCTCTGGGAAACATGCAAATTGTCTCTTCAGAGAGGAAGAGGACCAGAACTCTAGTGCCACCTACTTGCAAACACGACTCTGAAGCTGGACAGTTCACTGGATCCAGACAGCTTCAGTGCCTTTGCACTTAGCCAATGCTACAGAAGTAAAACTGCCTTTGCTTGCATCATCAGAGAGCACACAATTTGGGCCAGCAGCTCAACTGTGGTGCTGGTCTGGACTAATTCATCAGGTGCACAAGCAGGAAGATGGGATACAGGAGAATGAAACCCATTGAAAGACAAGCAACCCATCTAGGCTTAAAGGGGTATTCCCATATGAATAGTTTATGGCACAAATAGGGATACCTGACGATAGGCAGCAGCTCGCTTTCACAGGAGTTACAGAAATAATATAGCACAGCTCACTTAGATGTTTCCGTAGCCCGGTTCACCTCAGCCATGAATTTCTGAAGTGTGAATACTCCTTTAACCATCAGTGACCAAGCCCCATGTTTCAAATCTGACATGTCATTTTATGTGGTAATAGTTCTGGAATGCTTTTACATATCCCAGTGAATCAAAGGTTATTCTCGTGATAGTGGTACATTTACGTTGATATGTTGTGTGTTCTTCCCATGTTTGTGTGAGTTTCCTCCGGGTTCTCCGGATTTCTCCCACACTCCAGAGACATACTGGTTGGGGCTCACAATCTACATTCCCAATGGGGACAGTAACGATGATGTCTATAAATTGTCTGAATTGTAAAGCGCTGCGGAATATGTTGGCGCTATCTAAATAATAATAATCTTTTTATTATTATTCTACCGGGTATTTGATGAAAATTTTGTAATTCTAAAACCTTACCTGGTTTTAAACACACATATCAGACAAAAAAAGTTAATTATTTCCCATCTACTTTGTCATTATTTTTCAAACTTTGTTTTTTTTGGTTAGGGTATTCAAAAAGTTAAAAGTTTAATAGAACTTTTTTTTTTCCTTTAAAAGGAAATTTACAAAACTTTGTTTTTTTTCAGGGACCTATTCAGTTTTGATTTAACTGAGGGGCTTATATATTGAAAAACCCTCCAAAAGTGATACCATTTTAAAATCCCGCATCCTTCAAAGTATTCAAACTTGCTGTCAGAAAGTAGTTTGCATTAATTCCTGTGAAGCATCTAAAGGATTAACAAATTGAACTGAAAATTTACATTTTTTCCACTAAAGTCAGTGAAAATGCTGTCACTAAAGAAGCTCTCCCATTAAAGTGTTAATCTGCTTAATATATTACAGTCATATTATATAGCACTGTGTACTTACAAATGCTCATTTTGCCTTCCTACCCAGTTAATTCTTCTGCTTTCCATTAGGTCTATGACATCACATGATTAATAACAGACTAGTTGAAACCTTCTGTCTAGAAACAGGAAGTCACTTTTCCCTGCATGAGTCATCATTACAACTACAATTCGACTTCACTGCAAAGTCCCTGGCTGGGGTGAGAGGAGCAGTTGGGTCAGGAGGTGAAGAGGGGATGGAACTTAGAAGGCTTCAGCTAGTCTGTTTTTAATCACGTGAAGTCATTGGCCTAATGAAAAAGAGAAGAATTAACTGGGTAGAAAGGCAAAATGAGCAATAGTAAGTACACAGTGCTGTATAATATGACTATTATATTAAGAGGATAAAAACTTTGATGGGAGTGCCTCTTTAAGGGGTTAGATAACCTACAAAGCAGGGCTGTGGAGTTGGTAAGCCAAACCATCGACTGAGACTTCTCAATTTCCCTGACTCCACAGCACTGCCTCACTACTGAGCATGTACATAAAGTGCAGCACAGATTCATCTCACTGCCTCACTACTGAGCATGTACATAAAGTGCAGCACAGGTTCATCTCACTGCCTCACTACTGAGCGTGTACATAAAGTGCAGCACAGATTCATCTCACTGCCTCACTACTGAGCATGTACATAAAGTGCAGCACAGATTCATCTCACTGCCTCACTACTGAGCGTGTACATAAAGTGCAGCACAGATTCATCTCACTGCCTCACTACTGAGCGTGTAAAGTGCAGCACAGATTCATCTCACTGCCTCACTACTGAGCGTGTACATAAAGTGCAGCACAGATTCATCTCACTGCCTCACTACTGAGCATGTACATAAAGTGCAGCACAGATTCATCTCACTGCCTCACTACTGAGCGTGTACATAAAGTGCAGCACAGATTCATCTCACTGCCTCACTACTGAGCGTGTACATAAAGTGCAGCACAGATTCATCTCACTGCCTCACTACTGAGCGTGTACATAAAGTGCAGCACAGATTCATCTCAACTAAAAGCCTAGATCCTTGGATCAGGAACAGACATTTATAGGACATTTCATAACTTTCCCAAATTCTTATGAAAACATTTACAGCACATCCTGCATTGTACTACTGTACCCAATTTGACATTATATATATATTTTTAGGAGTCAGAGTGGGTCAATTTTATACCGACTCCACAGCCCTGCTTCAAAGACACACGAGACACTTTGCAAGTAGCGCAGTTAATTTTACAAATTCCTCTTGTTCTCATTTTTAATGTGCAATATCCAACAGGGCCCATAACGGACTGTGAAATATGCTCAGAATGCAACTACTGCTCTATTCTCTATGGACACTATTTGTTCTATGGTGCCATCTTGCAAAAACAATTTAAACTACAGCAGACCGTTTACCTTGGCATTATAAGATGCCAGGTTGCCGAGCACATAAGCTGGCACAGACATTCATTCATATGCAAAGCAGATAAGCCAGTGTTTACACATAAGGTTAGGTAGCTGAGCCCAAAGCAGGCAGAGGCAAAGCAGGAGCCGGCAGATGGAGCAGTGGTTGCCTTTGGGTGACTGGCCACTGAAACAACTCCTATAAATTTATGACCGAGAGGCACGGAACGACAGCTACCTCAACTCAGGCACTCGGAGCTTAATGCAATGAATGGAAATTCACATGACCATTCCGCGACGCATTTGTGACCAGTTTAGTCGTAGTCTGGGGCCCAGCTACTGTCTTTGTTCAGATTTAGAGCTGCTATGTCAGTTCTTTTCTTTTACAGGGGGGTGCAAACAACAGTAAAGCTATTCAGAAGATCTCATTTATGTGTGAACTCCAAGATCCAGTTACAGAATATAGAGTCCCAAAGTAAGGAAACTATTTGAGAGGAGTCAAGTCATTACAATCTGAAAGGCAGCTGAAATGTCATGTTTTTTATTGAGACGAAAAAATATCTAGAAAAAAAAAAAAAAAAAAAGCCCATAAAAATGTCAGGAACAATGACATCGTGAGGGATCTGGTCTGTACTCACCCAGGCGGTCCTCGGAGGGTGAACTTCTTCTCCTCCTGCAGCTCAGACACGCCATCTTGCTGCCTCAGTGACCATAGGTGGAGGCTGTTGTCATCCAGCAGTGTGATGAGTTGGCACTATGAATAAATGTCATACCATCCCATAAACCTTGTGTAAACCCAATGTGGTGGGACATAGCACACCAGATTTATACAATATGGGAGTCAGGGTAGAAAAGTTTAAAGTAAGCGGAGGTCACATGGAAGAAATGGAGAGGACTTTTAGAGCATTCTATATTATCCTGGAGCATTTATTTTATTTCCCAATACTAAACCCAGACTACCAGAATAATATGTTTGGGAGAGGGGGTTGATCTTGGGCTGTGTTGTGTTCCTTCCTACCCCCTTGAAGTGTCCATCCCACATGCTTCTACACTGCCCCTCTGCTGTCAGGAAGTTAGGCATTAGAACAATATTGACAGAAGCTACAAGGGTCTCATCCGAGAAAAAAACGGTCCGATTATTCTGATTAGAGTTGCATCAGTTTTTCACGGACGAAAAAAAAAATATATATATACATCAGACATGTGCACAGTCCCACTATCATACTGTAGGTACGAGTGCTATCTGTGAAAACCCCGGATAACACTCGGACGAGAAAAATCGGTCAGATGCTTGAGCCCCAACATTGATGATCACAGGTAACCCTGACGTGAGGTTTGGCCAAATCATAAACACAAATATCTCACCTGGTTTGGAACAAAGCTGATCTTTATCACTGCATTATTTTGTTCATGTAAATTCATGAACTCCACTCCAGGGGAGCCATATCTGGTGTAAACATGGGCTAAGAAAATATCGGGTTGAAATGAGAGGCAATCTAAGCAATACATTCCTTTTTTATGGTGTTGTCTCCAGACAGACATTTAGGACACATTAGAAGGACAAGCTTAGGTCCTCATTCATCATCGCTTTTACACCTGGTTTTTTTTGCCTAGTTGTGTGAACAATTTTTTTTTTTTTGTGTATGCATTTTTCACAATGCTTTATTCTATTTGCACCTCCTTTAAGTCTATTTTATGTGTTTTTGCTTGTTTTCCGCTTTGTGGGTGGAGTTTAGCAATTACAGATGTTTTTGGATAATTCTTTACAAATTCTTAACATTTGGCTTAACTCCACTACAGCTCCCTCCCTAGTGTTTTTCTGTTTGTTTTTTTAAAGTACGCCGCATTTTTTGGCACAATTTTTGCAAAATTTTGTAAAAATGTGCTCATAAAAAAAAGTTCAAAACAAGCAATTAACACATTTTTACTTTGAGTTAAATTCATGAATAGTGTGCGCCATTTTGAAGAATTTGGCACAGAAAATGCCAACGAATACCACAAGACAAAGAAAAAGTGACTTAAAAAACAAACAAACACGCAAAAGATTAATCAGGGTCATGATGTCTAGTAGAACTGCATCTCATCTATCTCCAGAATGGGTAAGTGTGAATGGCTGTACTAAAAACTCCAATAGACAGGCAACTGTCAAAATGGGGGTCGTGGACACCCCCTTTCTAGAGATAGGCGAGACACATCGTTATAGACATTTATGGCATAATGTGTGGATATGCCATAAATGTCAGTGGTGAGAATCTCTGTAAACACCAATATGGACATGACTAGAATGGTCAAAGGATACACTTTGATGGCTCCAGAGCGAGTCCCAATCGCCATGAGCCGTAAAGAGTCACTAAACCCCAGGGCACTTGGTTGGTGAGGAAATCCATGTTCAACGGTCTGCAAAAAAATAAGGGTACAAAGAAAGATGTTATGTGAACAAAGGATCAAAAACATCAAACATTAGAAAAAAAAATATTGGAAGGAAAGGCTTGCTTTCTAGTTTATACAATAGGACACATGGACAGGGCTGGTCTTCATAGGAGACTACATCTAAGGGTAGGGTACACAACATCTTTTTCAGGGAGTCTGTACAGTAACCCTCCTGAAAACTTGCTAAATAAACTCTCAAAAGAATGAACATATTCACTGCAATGTAAAAATGACTTCCTATTCATATGTTCATACTCTTGGGCATCTTTTAACCGCTTCAGGTTTCCAAAGCCACAAAATGGTTTGAAGAGGAGACCTGACTATCCTTCAAGCAGGTCACCATTTTATCCATACATAAAGAACAAAAACACGACAGCTACAAGGCCACCGCAAAAACAACCAGACAGATGCTTCAGAACAAAAAAAAAAAAAAAAAGACTGTCGGCGTTTTCCTCTTGCAGAACTCAACGGGTATGCCAGCATCTAAAAGACATTGTGTGTACATACCTAATGGTTACTGTACAGTCTGTTAGTACGTTTGGATGTGAACAAGGTGGACAGGTAGTCTGATACATTAGCTCTCTATTATCAAAAAGGGTGCTACGATTACCGCATTGTAAGGGGAGTGAGCATCTATTTTATCAGTGCGAGACCAAAAGGTAACCCTGAAGGAGCTGCAGAGTTCCCAAGCAGAGACAGGAGTATCTGTCCATACGACCACAATAAGCCATACACTCCATAGAGGTGGCCTTTATGGAAGAGTGGCCAGAAACAAGCCTTTACTTACACGCAAAAACTGTAAGCCTCGTTTTGAGTTTGCCAAAAGACATGTGGGAGACTCCCCAAATGTGTGGAGGAAGGTGCTGTGGTCAGATGAGACCAAAACTGAACTTTTTGGCCACCAAGGTAAACATTATGTCTGGCGCCAAACCAACAAATCTAATCAACCCAAGAACACCATCCCCACAGTGAAACATGTTGGTGGCAGCATCATACTATGGGAATATTTTTCGGCAGAAGGTACAGGGAAAATTGTCCGCATCAAGGGGAAGATGGATGGTGCGAAATACAGGGATATTCTTGAACAAAACCTGTTTCAGTCTGTAAGTGATTTGAGACTGGGACAGAGGTTCATCTTCCAACAAGACAATGACCCAAAGCATACAGCTAAAGCAACACTAGAGTGATTTAAGGGGAAATGTATAAATATTTTGGAGTGGCCTGGTCAAATCCCAGACCTTAATCCAGTTGAGAATCTGTGGTCAGACTTGAAAATTGCTGTTCAGCAGAGGAAAGCTTCTAACTTGAAGGAGCTGGAGCAGTTTTGCCTTGAGGAATGGGCAAAAATCCCAATGGCAAGATGAGGAAAGTGCATAGAGACTTATCCAAAGCAACTTGAAGCTGTAATTGCTGCAAAAAGAGGCTCAACAAAGTACTGACTTCTGGGGAGGGGGGGGGGGGGTGAATAGTTATGCACACTGAAGTTTTCAGTTATTTTGTCCTATTTGCATCACAATAAAATGAAAAACAAAATGTTCACACATGTAGGCATGTTCTTTACATGAACTGATGAAAACCCTCAAAAAAAAAAGTGAAATACCGTGTAGTGAAGTAGCAAACCACAAAAAGTGCCAAGTGGGGTCGGGAGGGGGGGGGGGGTGTGAATACTTTCACAAGCATACAATATAATAAAAATACACACACATACACACACTATATGGGGGTGAAATAAGTATTGAACACGACTGCAGTTTACAGAGTAAATGTATTTCTAAAGCTGCTTTTGACATGAAATTCTCAACAGATGTCGGTAACAACCCATCCAATCCACACAGGCAAAAAAATCAAGCCATAGATATCCATAAATTAAGTTATGTGTAATAATGAGAAATTACATAGGGAAAAAGTATTAAATAAATTTCAGTAAGCGTGTTCAATACTTCGTACAAAAGCCTTTGGTTTGTGATGACCGCTTCAAGATGCTTCCTGTATGGAGAAACTAGTTGCATGTATTGCTCAGATGTGATTTGGGCCCATTCTCCACACACTCTTCAAATCCTGAAGGTTTTGTGGGCTCCTTCTATGAACTCTGAGCTATAGTTCCTTCCATAAATTTTTTATTGGATTAAGGTCAGGTGATTGGCTGGGCCATTGTAGCAGCCTTATTTTCTATGAAACCAAATGAGAGTTTCCTTGTCTGTGTGTTTGGGACCATTGTCTTGCTGAACTGTCCACCCTCGTTTCATCTTCATCATCTTGGTAGATGGCAGCAGATAGCAGATTTTTATCAAGAATATATCGGTACATTCATTCTTCCTTTAAAAGGTAACCTGTCAGGTCCCCCATGCCCTCCAACCCAGCAGCATTCACATTTGTATGACTAAATTCCCCGCCTTTCTAGCCCTTTATAACATTATTCAGTTAAATAAAGGTAACAAAAAACATTTATAAAAAGGTCCCCTTTCCTATGCTAATTAGGGCTTTGATAGTCTATGGGTCCTTAGTTTCCCCAGACTAGTCAGCCTTCTTTCCAGGTTATCACGCCTCTGTGGGCATGATAACAATTTGTACAAGCCGGCGTTACCACCAGCTCAAGTAAATCTCGCGCATCGACGCGCCACTCATTTCGGCAGTGTCGCTGCACATCTGTAGCCAGGTGTACATTTCCCAGCTACGGAGACGCTCTGCGCATGAACGGACGCCATCTTCTGAACTTCCGGCCAAGCGCAGGGCGCTTCTGAAGCCTGGAAGCGTACAACCGGCTACAGAGTAGCAGTGACGCTGCTGAAATGAGCGGCGCTCATAAGCAAGATTTGCATGAGCTGGTGAGGACACCAGCTCGTGAAATTTATGTTGTCACGGGTATGATAACATAGAAAGAGTTTCCCCAGACTAGTCAGCCCTAACACCCCATCGACTAGTCAAAACCCTAACTAGCATAGGAAAAGGGGACCTTATAAATGTTTATAAAACATTTATTTAACTGAATAGGACTGGATAGGCAGGGATTTTAGTCATACAAAAGGTGAATGCTGCTGGTTTTGAGGACATGGGGGACTGGACAGGTTCCCTTTAATTACATGAAGTTGGCCAGTGCCATATGCTGAAAAACAGCCCCACACCATGATGTTCCCACTTCCAAACTTACCTCTTGGTATGGTGTTTGAACATATGGTATCCAAAGACCTCAATTTTGATCTCATCTGACCAGACTATATTCTCTCAGTATTTCATAGGTTTGTCTAAATGTTGTAGAGCAAACACGCTTTTTGTTCAGCAATGGAGTCTTGCATAATGAGCATACATACAGGCCATGGAGGTTGAGTGCATTACTTATTGTTTTCTTTGAAACAATTGTACCTGCTGATTCCAAGTCTTTCTGTAGCTCTCCACAGGTGGTCCCTGACTCTTGGACAACTCTTCTGATAATTCCATTCACGCCTCTGTCTGAAATATTGTGAGGAGCGACTGGTCGTGGCCAGATTATGGTGATATTATATTCTTTCCACTTCCGGGATATGGCCCCCAACAGTGCTCACTGGGACCTTCGGTAGTTTAGAAATTCTTCTATAACCAATGCCATGAGTTCGTTTTGCAACAATAAGGTTGTGGAGGTTTTGATACTGCTCAATGGTTTTCCCCATCATGAGAGGTTTCTTGAGTGGTACCTTGGTAAGGAGATTTTTTTTTATAGGCCCTCAGATGAATCAGCTGATATTTTTCACTTCAGTGGCAGGATTGCCTTCTAATTACTGATCGATTACAGCTGGTGTCATAACCTTCCATGGTTTTTTGCCCCCCTCTTTTTCATGTATTCAATACATTTTGCCGGTGTCATTTCTCATTATTAAACATAGTTTATACTAAATATACATGTGTGGATCTTTAAAATGGTGTTAAAGCTTGGATTATTACAATGACCATACACTTTATGGAAATGTAGTATACGTGTATATAAGTAAAGAGGATGACAGAACAAAATAACTGCACACATATTGGAAAATAGGAAATCCTAGCTCAGTATCCGCTTTGTACCCAGCTGTGAGTTAAGAATTTACATGTCTCTATAAGAGTCCCATGATCTCTGAGCGATTATCTACAGGAATCTTGGTAAAGTGGATTATAGGAACTAAAACATCAATACGAGCTTAACTGGGACTACAGAAAAAGAAAGTCTATAAGCCCATGAGTTGGCAAAGGAGCGTGGGAAAAATTATAGTGGATATTCTGCTCTCTGCAAGGTTTTAGCTCTTTTCTAAGTGACGTGTAATTCAACCAGCACAGACTGACATCATCCCTCCTGCACAATAATAAGTGGTTTGTGCTCTGGTTGTGATTAGTGATGACTGCCCTGTAACGCTTTAATGAGACGGATTCAGCATTAGTGACACATTTTGCAAGACTCACCCAACCGGTTTATCTGGAACAGTAATTTTAATATAAACGTCTGAAACTGTAATAAGGTGGGCCAGGGATACAGTACTGAAATAATGATGACCCTGGCGTACCTGAACTCTCAGGGGATGGGATCCCACTCCCTGATGGCACATACTTCTCTAATTTTTGAATACACATACACCTTAATTTTCCCAGGATTTCTGGCTACAGTGACGAGAGGAATTTTTATCTTTTCAGTTGGATGTGTCCATGAGTTTCCACAACCCCAGCTCCCTGTTCGTGGGGAGCCAAACTTTTGACTACGCCTCATGGTTCTTGCGGTAGTGGCAGACCAGCCAGACGTACTCTCCTCTCTAAGCTTTGGCGAAGATAAGACATAGATCCCCTACTTACTCAGGTCCTCTTAGCTTGAAGAATTAGCAAAAAGTTTACAGGGGTTTTTGAAGAGCATTTGCATTATTTCTCAATTGAAATGTTAGAAAACCACATTTGACAAGATTTCATTCCCTAAACTGCTCTGGAAGAAAATGGACGTGTGCATTTTTTACTTTTGTACTTGTTTTATGGTGTTAGGCTTTGTTCTCACTTGTTTAAAATATTTAAAGCCTCAGTTCTGCATACCACCCATCGTAGGGAGTAAAATAAAAATACTGAATCAGTTATGGAACATGTAATACATACATGACCGATACATGGGGCAGCACAGGGGCTCAGTGGTCAGCACTGTTGGCTTTGCAGCACTGGGGTCCTGGGTTCAAGGACAATATCTGCAAGGAGTTTGTATGTTCTCCCCGTGTTAGCGTGGGTTTCCTCCGGGTTCTCCAGTTTTCCAAAGACATCGTGATAGGAAAATTAAATTGTGAGCCTCATTGGAGACTGATGAAAAGGTCTGTGAAGCACGGTGTAATATGCCTGAATGGGGACAGCAATGAGGAGCTATATACCGTAACTGAGTAAAATAAATAAATACACCATCTATGCCACCAATGGATTTTTTATTCTAACTGAATTTTGGCAATACCTGGAAATACACTAGGTAGTGGGTTTACCTGCCAAAAATAACCCTCTATAGTCATGTGGTCATTACTTGATAGGCTACCTATTCTATATATACCATAATTTTCAGGATTGTGACTGATCTTGGTTATTTCATACTTCAGAAACAGGACAGGCTGGTTTTTAATGCCAGTCTAAACTTGCCCATGACTGGCAAACCAACTGTGCACTCATACTGAGGCTCTCCTACTCTTGGAAGAAATAGCTGTTGGCCGAACAAGAGTTCAGCCAATAGCTACTAATGAGTATGGTGTAAGGCTCATTTTGGTATAAGGGTCAGTTAACCCCTTAATGACCAGAGCATTTTCCGTTTTCATTTTTTGCACCCCTTCTTTCCAGAGCCAGAACCTTTTTTTATTTTTTGTTCAATATGGCCATGTGAGGGCTTATTTTTTGAGCACTGGTCTGATGTTTTTATTGATACCATTTTGGGGTAGATCCGATGTTTTGATTGCCTGTTATTGCAATGTTGCAGTGGCCCAAAAAAATGTAATTCGGGCATTTGGAATTTTTTTCTCGTTACACCTTTTTCCGATCAGATTAATTATTTTTTTATATTGATAGATCGCGCGATACCAAATATGTGTATGTGGGGTTTTCTCTTTTATTTTGAATGGGGCAATTTAAACTTTTACATTTTTTTAATATTTTTAAAAACATTTATTTTACACTTTTTGCATGCTTCAATAGTCTTCATAGGAGACTAGAAGCAGCAGCTGTCCAATCGCCTCTGCTACATACAGCTGATGAGCAGATCGCCTGTATGTAGCAGATTTGCTCACTGGCTATGAGCGCCGACCACTGGGTGGTGCTCATTGCAAGCGAGACATGACAAACACAGGGGTCTGCTGCAGACCCAGGGTTGTCATGCCCACGCATCAGTGACCCACGATCACGTTACGGGGTCACCGATGGGCGGGGCTAATGCCGGGCTTCTGGCGGAGCGCTGTTAAATGCCGCTGTCAGAGATTGACAGCGGCATTTAACTGGTTAACAGCCGCGGGTGGATCGCGATTCCACCTGCGGCTGTTGCGGGCACATGTCAGCTGTAAGAATCAGCTGACATGTGCCCGATTCAGTGCGGGCTCAACGCCGGAGCCCCCCGCTGAATCGGCCTTTCCGACGTGGTGCGTACTATTACTGACCACATCGGAAAGGGGTTAAGAGAAGGATATTTTCAGTCAGTGTACAGTCAGTGTTCCCAATGGACTGCACACAGACCAATTAAAGTCAATGGGAATTTCACATGGAAGCATCACTCTTCCTTTTGGGGAATGAGCATCTCTTCTTAAAAGTGTGTTGAATGGCCAACCGCACTACATATGAATCTCAGTCATGTTGGCAATTTGAGAAAGTCACATTGAGAAATGACAAGCTTGTTTGGCAATTACATGGTCATCATCATTTTCTCACTGGCAGTTTAGCAATCTGTACTATATACTCATTCTGCTCTTGCTGTATTGGATATCCGCTTTCTTTGTCTTCCTTGTGAGCCTGAGATAATTAAGTTTATACATAGCAGCCAATCTGAGGAGGCAGAGCTGCAAGGGGGAGGGACAGCCTAAACCAATGAGGAGACAGGAGGTGCGTCTCAGACTACCACAGACTTCATATAGACATCGTAGATTATCTGTAGTCAGAGATTACATCTCTGCCCTAAAAGGGGTTTTCCTCACAAACAAAAGTACATTTTAATCAACAGATCTTGGAATAATAATAATTTACACAATTGGATGCGTTTAAAAAAAATGTTCCTGAGCTGAGATAATCTTATAAATGTGCCTCTGATCATACCACATCTCCTGGGCAGAGGAGGAAGAAAAAAAAAAAAAAGTATACAGACAGTACAGCACAGGATCACAACTGATTCTTTCTTTGAAGTAAAACATTGTTTAAAAACAGACATGGAAATGTTTTACCTCACAGAAAGAATCAGCTGTGATCCCGTGCTGTAATGTCTGTATACTCTTTTGTGTCCTCCCCTGCCCAGGAGATGTGGTATGATCAGACCATGGCCCTGTGTGGTCAGACACAACCATTACCCAGTACACAGCAGGGGCACATTTATAAGATTAAATAAAATGTTCCTGTGCTCAGATAAACACATCCAATTGTTGAGGTTATTATTCTAAAATCTATTGATTAAAATTAACTTTTGTTTGTGGGAAAACCCCTTTAATGCAGTTTATATAAAAAGCAGTAAGAGCTAAGAAAAATAAATAGAATCATTTTTTAGCTAATTTTAGCTCTTAACAATTCACAAAAAAAAGATCAGTGATGTCTGAGTATTTGTAAACCTTTATACATAGGGAATATATTATCTGCCCACATTTAATGTATACATGAATAATAAATGTGTTTGTGTTGGCAGACATGAAACTCCTGGAACGTCCCTGTGGATAAAGGGACTTTTTCTGATAATAACACTGTACCAAGGATTTACTATTTATGGACAACAATACACTCACATGACATAGTTATTTAGGTTCACCAAAGCTTAACGTCCACTGTATATTTATGTGACAATTACTTCTGGATATAATCTCCCTGTTCTCTTTGCTATAAATGAGTTGCTCCAGTTTCTCAGGAATCCTTAGTAAAGATTTCTCATGGGACCATAAACACTGAAGCATGGCTGCTTTCCTCTGACACACAATAACCCGAGGCAGGTTGCCTGCACACCGTAAACTAGGCCATTATCATTTCTTGTCCGGAGCCTGCAATGTCGACCCAATTGGGGTACATCCACATGGTGCTTTTCTGAAGAGTTTTCTTTCCTGCGTGAAAAACGCAACTGTTGGAGGAAATATGTTGTGTACACTATGTGAAATTTTGATGCGATTTTCAGGCATTTTTATATGCATTTAAACGAATGGCTATGTGTAAAAAAAAATGTGAATGAGATTTTATTAAAAAAAACAGCATTTTGCTGCTGCTGTGAAATGTTGCTGTGTGAACATAGCCTTCCTGTTCTCTTGGCTTAACCCCTTAAGCCCCGGAGCATTTTTTGTTTTTGCATTTTCGTTTTTGCTCCCCTTGTTCCCAGAGCCATAGCGTTTTTATTTTTTGGTCAATATGGCCATGTGAGGGCTTATTTTTTGCGGGACGAGTTGTACTTTTCAACGCCATTACTAGTTTTATCATATCCTGTACGGGAAAACGGGAAAAAAATTCCAAGTGCGGTAAAATTGCAAAAAAAGTGCAATACCACAGTTGTTTTTTACCATGTTCACTGAATGCTAAAACTGACCTGCCCTTCTTATTCTACAGGTCATTACGAGTTCATAGACACCAAACATGTATAGGTTCTTTTATATTTAAGTGGTGAAAAAAAATTCCAAAATTTGGTTAAAAAAAAAAATAAAAAAATAGCGCCATTTTCTAAGACCCGTAGCGTCTCCATTTTTCGTGATCTGGGGCTGGTTGATGGCTTATTTTTTGCGTGCCAGGCTGACGTTTTTATTGATAACATTTGGGGTAGATCCGATGTTTTGATCGCCCGTTATTGCATTTTATTGCAATTTTGCGGCGACCAAAAAACGTAATTCTGGCGTTTAGAATTTTTTTCTCGCTACGCCGTTTACCGATCGGAATAATTCTTTTTTTATATTGATAGATCGGGCGATTCCAAATATGTGTATGTGGGGTTTTTTTTTATATATATTTTATTTTGAATGGGGCGAAAGGGGGGGTGATTTAAACTTATATTTTTTTATTTATTTTTTTTATTTTTAAAAACTTTTTTTTTTTTACTTTTTGCATGCTTCTATATTCTCCATAGGAGACTAGAAGCAGCAACTATCCGATCGCCTCTGCTACATACAGGGGACGAGCAGGTCCCCTGCATGCAGCAGAAGTGGTCCTGTGCTATGAGCGCCGACCACTAGGTGGCGCTCATAGCGACAAGATCATGACAACCACAGGCGTCTGCTGCAGACCCTGGGTTGTCATGCACGCCCATCGGCGACCCGCGATCACGTGACGGGGTCGCCGGGGCTTATGACACGCTACCCGGAAGCGTGCGTTAAATGCTGCTGTCGGAGATTGACAGCAGCATTTAACTGGTTAACAGCCGCGGGTGGATCGCGATTCCACCCGCGGCTGTTGCGGGCACATGTCAGCTGTAAGAATCAGCTGACATGTGCTCCGTTCAGTGAGGGCTCAGCGCAGCAGCCCTCACTGAACGGAGGGTACGCAAATATGCGTACTAATACGTCCCCGGTAAGTAAGGGGTTAAAGGGGTTTTCCCATGAACAAAAGTTAATTTTTATCAGTAGTTCTTGGAATAATAATAACTTCCACAATTGGATGTGTTTAAATATAATGTTCCTGTGCTGAGATAATCTTATAAATGTGCCCCTGCTGTGTACTGTGTAATGGCTGTGTCTGACCGTGCTGGAACATGATCTGAACATACCACATCTCCTGGGCAGGGGAGGAAGCAAAAGAGTTATTCTTCCTTTGAAGTAAACAGGCAGGGATAGGTTTTAGCTCACAAAAAGAATCAGCTGGGATCCCATGCTGTAATGTCGGTATACTCTTTTGCTTCCTCCCTTGCCCAGGAGTTGTGGTATGATCAGACCATGTTCCTGCACGGTGAAGCACAGCCATTACACAGTACACAGCAGGGGAACATTTATAAGATTATCTCAGCACAGGAACAATACAGTAATCGTAGAAGTTATTATGATTCCAAGATCTATCGATTAAAATGAACTTTTGTTCATGGGAAAACCCCTTTAAGGCCTGAAAACATGTAAATAATCTTTGAGAGGAAGCTGCAGATGTGTCAGGTATAATCACACATCACACTGGTAACTCCTCCTTCATGTATAATAAGCTCTGGAGTCATCTTCCAGGCAGCGTCCTCCCCAGAGCCTGGAAGAGATCATTTATATAAAGTGATAAAAGATGATTTATCCACAACAATACATCTGATATGAGACATACAGGCATCACTCTCCTCAGCAGTCTATAGCCTACATGCCAATATTAATAGTTTAGATGGGATCGTGTCACCACTTTTGACCTTTTAAATTAGTAAACACAATGGTTTTAACCTCCACATATTTCTCTTAATTTTCAGTAGGAAATGGTTTTGTTAGTTATAAAATGCTTCTTAAAGCACTACTTCAGTGTTTTTTTTTCCCAGAGCTGGAGTGGCTCTTTAAATGTAAGCCCTCTTCCCCCGTTCTTGGACTCTCCTTCCAGCAGCTTCACCGCTTACCGACACTGCTCTGTTCCTGCGGCGACATCTTGTGCCCGTAACTTCAGACTGGCCAGAAGTCAGATGTTATGTCATCTCAATGCAATTCCGAGAGCCAGAACAAGGCTCTCATAGACTTGTATTGAAAAGGGACCTCTGCGCCGCTCCATGCAACACAGAAGCTGCCGGCAGGTCATTTTTTGCCGGAGACCAATGGGAGTGACGCTGGAAAAAGGATGAAGGTGGCGGCAGGCAAGTTTGAGACAAGGGTCAGAGAAATTCAATTTAAAGCACCACTCCAGTGGTGCATTAAAAAAATTTAAAAAAAAAACACCGGAGTGGTGCTTTAAAGAGGACCAGTTAGCTCTCCTAATAGGTCTGGATTTCCAATAAATAAGCAATTACAGAGCTTTTGTTCTTAGCACTGATTTCAGTGGGAGGAGAAAAAGTCTGACAAAATGGGACTGTGCAAATACTTTATTGACAAAGAAATGAAGCCCCTAGTGGTCAATTTCTTCATATATTTCCAGGAGGAACAACGGAGTGATGACACAATGCAAAGCTCTTAAAAAAAAAAATAATAAAAATCCAAAAACCGATATTGCGCTGTGAATAAAATGATTTACTAAGACACGAGATGACAGTACGGTTTAAAGAGGATTAACCTATGAGGTTTTATGATGTGGCTCTCTGCTGTATTACCATCATTCATGTGTGAACAAGAAATCCATTTTTTAGCTGAGAGTTGAAGCAGCAGATGGTCACAGTGTGGCACAAGAAATAAATAATTCATATAATGAAATATAGGAAGACAGCCATAACAGAGGACAATCCCGCCATGTACACATACATGTCGCAGTCTGCCAGACCGCGTCTGATACCCTAGGAATGAAGCCCTGCCGAGTATTAATCCCACGTCACCTTGTTAAACTGGAACAGGTCCCTTTTCAGTCTCTCCCTCACAGAGTCTTGACCAGACCTTAGGAAGCGTTTCATTTCTGCAGCGCCCGAGCTCAGCGACACCCTGAAAATCCAACACAGACAAATGAAAAATCTCCACGATGGATGCAGAACTAAGATCATGGAATTATTACTAATTATTATACAACCACAACTGACAATACAAGCATTGGTAAAGCCATGGATGAATCAGGTCAGCGCCATTAGGGTCATGGGTGCTGCCATTGAGAATTACAGACAGATGCCCAAACGATGCCCAGTAATGAATAAACACTTTTACACACATGGCACACGTCGACAGCCCTCGGGGAAATCGGATGTATTTTCAGAGGAAGGTTCGGCTGGATTTGGAGGCTACACATGCAGTATAGCATATAGAGCTGGCTGCTGAATGTGTTAATCATTAACCTACAGACAGCTGCACACCCGGACCTTTACCCCGAGCCCTGGAGACAGGGACTAGAGATATTACCACTTCACTAACCTGTCTTTTCCAGACAGAACACATTGTTTTCAGCCATTATGAATATTACAAGCATCACTTTATGAGCAGAGCATTTCCTCTGTGCGAGCAGAGGTTGTTGCATGTAGCTTCCTCCATTGATCTCTGCACAGATTACTGCATGAATAAAAAACAAAGCAGTAGCCGACAGCCATTGTGGCCCCCTGCGCTCATGTCTGTTGGGAAACATGAAGGCGGATGAGTCAAAGCAGCCGAGCTCCATACGAAGCAACAGGCTGTGGAGCACATCCAGGATGAGGAAGACTTCCCAATACAGAGAGGATGATATTCTAGCCACCAGGATAAACTGGTGCACCACTTTGATATAAAAAACACACTACCTGCCTTGACATTATTATTTCACTGGTTTGCAAAATACATGGTTCTGCTTTTTTTTTTTCCTCTCTTCACATGTTGCATGTCTTGTCTTCATTACTTTAAAAAGGTAACCAGTTAACAAGAAAATGGAATTTACCTGTAGACATAGTGGTAATCTGTCATTTAATACCCTTTTAAATATATGGGACAGTCTAACCAGATTTTAGGCTGCAGGGAGAAAATAAAGTTATATCCTCCCTGCAGCCGCTCACTTCAAATAATCTGGGTAACGTCAGGGCTAAGTTAGTGTGCTGTAAACACTGCTGCTGCTCCATGATTGATATCTTGGGCCCCCTTCACACGTCCTGGTGATTCCGATACTGGAAAAACCAATACTGGTGAGATCCGTGGTCCATGTCCGTGTGCTATCAGTGTGACACGTATGGAATGAAATGCAGCATAGAAATTTAAGAGTGTTATGTATTAAAGATGTTCAAAGATAGAGATAGATAACGACAAGGATCATAGATAGATAAATCGATAGATCGACGCAGCAGTGACATCTGTAAAATTATCGCAGTTCACAGGCCAGCTCACACAGAGGTTACAGTGAGAGCCGCTACCTGTGACCGGCGGTAACCCTTAATTAAATCACCACTCATCACTGCAGCTGCATTCTCATGCTACTGTCATTGTGTTCTGGCAGCCGCACTGAGTGGTCACATTACGGATGTCACCGCTCAGAATGGATGTAGCAGAGTTGGTGATTGTCATGAGACGTGGGATGGATTTCATGGAGGACCACTTTGGATTATTTTTTTGGGGGGATAACGTAATAAATGGGTAAAAAAGGGTCAGGGAGTGATTTTTATAATTAAAGGATTTTTCTGCGTGTGTGCGTGCGTTTATTACTTTTGACAGCGGAGATAGTAATGGGGGTGTCTTATAGATGCCTCTCCATTACTAACCACTGGGCTTGATGCCAGCTGACATTACCCAGCTAATATCAATCCCAAAACCATTACCTCGCTTGCCAACGCACCAGGGCAAGAGGGAAGAGTCGAGGCAAAGCACTAGAATTGGCGCATCTAATTGATGCTGAGCGGCTGAGGGGTGGTGTTATTAATCTGGGAGAGGGCCAATATCCATGGCCCCTTCCCAGCCCATTAAGATCAGCCCGCAGCTGTCTGTTTAGCCTTTGCTGGTTATTAAAAAAAGGGAGATTCAACAATTTTTTTAAGGTCTCCTTTTTTAATAACTAGTAAAGGCTACACAGCCAGATGTGAGCAGTTATTAATAGGCTGGGAACCTTTAGGGGTATTGGCACCTTCCCAAAATAACATCAGCCCCCAGCTATCTGCTTTCCCTCAGCTGGATATTAAAAATAAGGCGGAACCACACGCTTTTTTTTTTTTTTTGTATTTATTTATTACATACTATTCACAGATAGCAGGTGCTGACTGCAACTCTCATTAGAGTCGCCAGGTATCGCTGATTGCAGGGAGACCAGGCGAGTATGATGATCCATGTAGTCAGCAACTGGCAGCTGGGAAAAGCGCTAACTGTACTGCTTTCCCCAGCCGCTGGAGCATTTAATTACAGGACATGTCACACGGATGTTATCCGTGTGTCTGTCATCAGTGTGCACGTGTTCGGCAAGCATTTCGACCGTAGTGCTGAAAAAAAAAAAAAAAAAAAAAAAAAGACACACATGGTTTGTGTGAAAAACCTGACAAGTGCGCACCACTATTGAACACAATGGGTTTGCGTGTGTCCGTATTTGCAGTCTCTAAAAAAAACAGACCGCATACGGACATAAAAAGAACGGATATGTGAAGGGGGCCTTACTGTGTAGTATGTGCTGAGCAGGCTGTCAGTCAAGAAGCAGGGAGGAGTTCTTTCTACTTTGTAAGAAGCACATTTTGTCCCTGCAGTCAAATATCCAGTTAGACAACCACATATACTTAAAACTGTATTTACCTGTAGGTTACCACTACGTCTGCAGGAAAATTTTAAATACAAGTTTGTTTGATGACAGGTTTCCTTTACTTCATACATGTCAAACTCGGGCCCGTGGGCCAAATCTGGCCCGCAGGGTGGTTTTATTTGGCCCGCAACACCAGAACCACCACCCCTATGTGGGGCCATTATTCTGTATAGTTTTTAATTTTGGCCCTGTGTGTGTTTGAGTTTGACATCCCAGCTTCACTTCATGAATAATCTGTCTTCCCCCTCAAACTTCCCTCTTTCCAGCCCGGCTCATATTTCTATACAGCTGCTGCACTGACTCCTACACGCTGTACCAGTAATTGCATTCATTACCCATCTTCTGAATTCAATATAAACTTATCACCATCACCTACAGATCTCTCCATAGTGCAACACTTGCACACATCTTCTCCCTCATCTCTATCCACCACCCTAACCATGTTCTTCATGTTGCTTAATGATCCAAGACTCTTTAAAAGCTAAATCTCCTACTCCTGTCTCCAAGTATTTTCTTGTGCTGCATCAGTTTTCTGGAATGCCCTACCATACTCAAATAAGTAGGAGCTATTCTGCAGTACCTGGGAGATGCCACTATACAGTGTACAAAGCTGTGTTGTTTGTTACACTGTTTACATCTGGCCGCAGCTGAAGTTAATATGTGGAGGTGCTGGGTGTCGAAGCCTCACCACTTTGATAATAATAGCACATCTTGGTGATGTTGTTAAAAAGGAGTTGTCCACTTTAACTTTATTTTAACAAATGTAATGGACACATGAATTTGTGGCCCCTACTAATGTATGAATATTACAGGTTCTCCTCCTACACTTGTTATGGCTGCTGGTGGAGGAGTACGTGACCAGATCAGTCTAGGAGTTTCCTCCAATTGAAAAAGCCCAGCACGTGGGAAAGTTTATTTTCAGTTGGAGGAGGCGGATGGACAAGTCTAATCACATGTTGTTCTTTAGCAACCATTTTAAAATTGACAGAAGAGATGGTACTCACTGGTTAAAGAGGTTGCCCACTACTTTTACACTGATGGTCTATCCTTAGGATAGGTCATCAATGTTTGATCGGTCGGGGTCCGACATCCAGCACCCCCGCCGATCAGCTGTTGTCTATGCCAGCCGCAAATACTCAATTGCGGAGCGGCTCTATCTTCTGATAGCGGCAGAGGCTTGGTACCACGCATCCGCTTCCTATTCAAATCAATAGGAAGTGGATGTGTAGTATACCCTGCGGCAGCCACTATCAGAAGACGGCCAGCTCCACAAGCATTTATGGACGGCGACCGATGCAGAGAACAGATGATCGATGGGGGTGCCGTGCGTCGAACCCCGATCAATAAGACATTGATGACCTATCCTAAGGATGGGTCATCAATGCTAAAAGTAGTGGACAACCTCTTTAAGGCTGCACTAACAAGTGCAGGACGAGATAATACATATATTTTAGTAAGTGCCATAAAGTCATGACCCCATTAATGACTAGGTGTACCTGTAGATAAAGTGAGCATACCCAATTATCTCATGTTAAGGAATTGCTATTTAGGCAATTCTTTGCTGTATTCTCCCCTTGTAGATTTACTCTAAATGTCGCTGTCAGGCAGATGAGGCAATGCTTCACCTTGGGCTCTTCATACATTTACCGAGAATGATGCAACAGGTAATCCAGCCACTCTGTACAGGATAACAGGTAGTAAAGGCATCTCAATGACACAGCTTCCAAGAGTCACTACGCGGGACATGACTACATTTATCAAGAAAAACTGACCGAATCCTATAAAGGTCCGTGCGTAATGACTCAATGCACATTCCTATTGCAAGTCACAAGGTACAGGAAGACTGCTAGTAATGGCGGTGCTGAACACAGGGGCTGGGGAAGGGGAGGCTGCTGCACAGTTGCTGTCCTATTTTTAGGAAGCTCACATGTGATCCGTCAGTGCAGGTCTCATACTTGTGGCATGAAGAGCACCGCATGCTCTGTGCAGACAATACACTTCCCATCCTCACATATAGAAGCAGCAGGATAAACATCTGCACTGGACAGACAGAAAAACCTAGGCCACCTTCACCTGGATTCTGCACCTAAAGCTGCCATTAAACAGATTAAGTTATACACAAGTGAATTTCTCTCCATGGTCACAAGAGAACAGTTCCAGGGTAAAATTCAGCGAAGGTAGAAGTCCTAAGATATGGGGTGCGTCTCCTTAGGAAGTAACTTTTGTTAACAAGTTGGTGAATAGTTGCAAAATACAATATAAGGGGATGTTCACAAGTAGCGGGTTTTTTGTTATGTACTTGGTGTGTAAAATGTGTGTTTTACAGTACTGGGAGGATCAATGAGATCACATCCACACATCTTGCATGTCAATTCTTGCAGCATTTTTTGCAGCGCTTTTCATCCTTTCAAATTAATGAGGAAAAAAAACAAGAATAAATTTTGCAATAATTCACATAACACAATTAAAAATGTGTGAATTGTCCCTAGCGTTCTTCCGTCAGTCTGGTTTTAGGTGCAGAAAAAACAACATGCGTCAGTATATCCTTAAAAATGTTTTCCCCTTTCAGAAAACTTCTGCCAGCAGGCTGCTAGCAGTAAAAATAAAAATGGTGCTTTACTTTGGCTCCCTATGCCAAGCGCAATGTCCCTGCCGGTGTCCCAGTCTTTGTAGTATGGTGGCAATGATGACATCAGGTTCACAATGCTGCAGCCAATTACTGATCTCTGCACGTCTCCACAACTGCCTGGGCTTCTGTTTGGCTGCAGCAGTGACATCATGTCAACAATGCAACCAATCACTAAGCTCAGCAGCTTGAGCTGTTTACATACACTGCTCAAAAAATAAAGGGAACACTCAAATAACACATCCTAGATCTGAATGAATGAAATATTCTCATTCAATACTTTGTTCTATACAAAGTTGAATGTGCTGACAACAAAATCACACAAAAATCAATGGAAATCAAATTTATTAACCAATGGAGGCCTGGATTTGGAGTCACCCCCAAAATTAAAGTGGAAAAACACTACAGGCTCATCCAACTTTGATGTAATGTCCTTAAAACAAGTCAAAATGAGTCTCAGTATTGTGTGTGGCCTCCACGTGCCTGTATGACCCTACAACGCCTGGGCATGCTCCTGATGAGGTTGCGGATGGTCTCCTGTGGGATCTCCTCCCAGACCTGGAGTAAAGCATCCGCCAACTCCTGGACAGTCTGTGGTGCAACGTGACGTTGGTGGATGGAGCGAGACATGATGTCCCAGATGTTCTCAAATCAGATTCAGGTCTGGGGAACAGGCGGGCCAGCCCATAGCTTCAATGCCTTCATCTTGCAGGAACTGCTGACACACTCCAGCCACATGAGGTCTGGCATTGTCCTGCATTAGGAGGAACCCAGGGCCAACAGCACCAGCATATGGTCTCACAAGGGGTCTGAAGATCTCATCTCGGTACCTAATGGCAGCCTCTGGTGAGCACATGGAGGGCTGTGCGGCCCTCCAAAGAAATGCCACCCCACACCATTACTGACCCACTGCCAAACCGGTCATGCTGAAGGATGTTGCAGGCAGCAGATAGCTCTCCACGGCGTCTCCAGACTCTGTCACGTCTGTCACATGTGCTCAGTATGAATCTGCTTTCATCTGTGAAGAGCACAGGGCGCCAGTGGCGACTTTGCCAATCCTGGTGTTCTGTGGCAAATGCCAAGCGTCCTGCATGGTGTTGGGCTGTGAACACAACCTCCATCTGTAGACGTCGGGCCCTCATACCACCCTCATGGAGTCGGTTTCCAATCGTTTGTGCAGACACATGCACATTTGTGGCCTGCTGGAGGTCATTTTGCAGGGCTCTGGCAGTGCTCCTCCCATTCCTCTTGCACAAAGGCGGAGGTAGCGGTCCTGCTGCTGGGTTGTAGCCCTTCTACGGCCCCCTCCACGTCTCCTGGTGTACTGGCCTGTCTCCTGGTAGCGCCTCCAGCCTCTGGACACTACGCTGACAGACACAGCAAACTTTCTTGCCACAGCTCGCATTGATGTGCCATCCTGGATGAGCTGCACTACCTGAGCAACTTCCGTGGGTTGTAGAGTCCGTCTCATGTTACCACGAGTGTGAAAGCACAACAAACATTCAAAAGTGACCAAAACATCAGCCAGAAAGCATTGGTACTGAGATGTGGTCTGTGGTCCCCACCTGCAGAACCACTCCTTTATTGAGTGTGTCTTGATAACTGCCAATAATTTCCATCTATTGTCTATTCCATTTGCACAACAGCATGTGAAATTGATTGTCAATCAGTGTTGCTTCCTAAGTGGACAGTTTGATTTCACAGAAGTTTGATTTACTTGGAGTTATATTCTGTTGTTTAAAGTGTTCCCTTTATTTTTTTGAGCCGTGTATATAGTGCCGCTCAGCGATTGGCTGCAGGGCTGTCAACGTGACGCCACCACTGCACTCTAACAGAGACCAGGGCAGCATATCTGCACAGCGCTGGACCTGCGGAGGGTAAAGCACATCATGCACTTTAGGTGGCTGTTGACTGAACTATCGTTCAGCTAATCGGTCATCTGAATGCTGGCCGAGAGCTCCTGTGTTCTCTTTGACAGTGTCGCTGCCAAACATCCCTGGCGGTGGCTTATAATTTTAGAGAACAAACGGATCAATCGGATCATCAGTCCAAAATCTGACATGCTTTCTGTCCTTAGACATCAAAGAGACAGACAATCTAGTGAGATTAAACGCTCAGCCGAACTCGTCGATATTGACTAGCATTAGTCTAATGTGTATGGGGTCTTAAAAGGGGTTGTCCAGTAATAAGTTATAACTAGTGTTGAGCGAGTATCTTCTATTAACCCTTTCGCCGAGTATGCTCGGGCCGAGCTCTGAGTATTTACAGCTGCTCGGTGATCAGGTTAAATAGCTCCCGTGTGCATGATTTGCAACTGTTTGACAGTTTTATTACATGTGAGGAATGTGTAAGAAATTGACAGCTTTATTACATGTGAGGAATGTCTAACAGTCGCAAATCATGCACACGGGAGCGATTTAACCTCATCACCGAGCAGCTGTAAATACTTGGAGCTCGGCCCAAACATACTCGGACAGAACATACTCGCTCAACGCTAGTTACAACCTATTAAAAATATAGGTAAGAACTTCTAGATCAGTGGGGCCCATCCGCTGAGACCCCATTAAATCAGCAGAATTTTTATTCCCTTTCAAATAGAGCAGCAGCGTGTATGCTCAACCATTGCTCCATTCATTCCCTATGGGGCTGCACTCGGCTTTTTTCAGAGGCCCCCATAGAAAATGAGTGGAGCAGCAGTAAGACTTCAGACTTGTTGCTGCATTTTGTAACGGGGATTAGAGTTCCCCATTCTGCCAATCAGGGCTGTCCCCAGCGGTAGGATACCAACCAATCAGCATGTTATCACCCCGTTAAAAAGCTTTTTTTTTTTTTTTTTCCCCCCACTCCTCCTTCAGTTAACTGCCTGCGGGCTGAAGGTTTCTGAAAGAGGAAAACCCCTTTAACTATTTATAAACTTGTAAAAAAAGATTAACAAGCCCTCATGAAGGGTTGTAACTTATACCATCTTAATGAAGTCATATTAAAAATAGTTTGTTAGTATCAACATGCCCGCCATCCAAAAACTCCTGCAGAAAATATTGCCACTACTGTAGCTTACAGAAGGTGATCTCAAAATATATATATAAATATAAATATATTTATCTCTCAGGTTGATTGAGGAATGTGAATGGTCACTGATTCAACAAACTTTGCATAAATCAATAGAACAAGTGAATAGAAGAAAGTTTGTCATATTTTAAATCTGATAAATCTGCTTCTTTCTCCACTGTTGAGCCACTTAACAGGTTATTCCCATCTTCATAAAAGGGGTATTGCCAGGTAGTGCTTCTCTTATTAACATTTTTAGCTCGTTGCTTTGGAGACCGACCACTACTGCTAGACAGTTGAACATGCGCAGTACATAAGCTCTTTTGTACAGAGTTTGTAAGCAACGATTTGAAGCTGATCAGGATTGCTGGAGCACGCTATTACCTCCTAATCCCGGGCAGCTTCAGCTCAGTGCTTACAAGCTAGACAACAGCAGTGGTGGTGGGTCTCCCAGAGGTGTTAACATCTCATGAATGGCTACTTTTTAATAAGTAAATTGAAAAAGTGCTCCCTGACAAATACCCATCTAAGATGAGAAAGCTGAGTGAAAGAGAGGAATAGACACAGATTCCTGCTGCTGCTTGCTAGTAAGTGACCCAGAGCTGGAACCACAACTACACTGGTCTGTACTGCTGCTGCTCTTGATCATGTGCTACATAGAAACATGAGGGATTCTTGTTTTCCAGTGTGTATGTTAGACACTAACAGCTAGTGGTCACCCACTAGGTCAGAGGCAACTTAAAGGGGTTGTCCTGTCTTAAGTTACAAGTCTGCAGTCAGAGTGACACAGTGAATCCTCACATCGCGTGCACTGCATGCTATGAGGATTCTCCCAATGAAAGTGTATTGAGCGAGGACCGATACAGTCTAGTCGGAATGTGGCCGGAAGTATGCAAATCGCATACTTATGGTCACATGACCACCAGCTACCAGCACTGGAGAATCCTCACAGGATTCACATGTCTGTGATGACAGAGTGACCGCAGACTTGTAGCCTAATGCCAGACAATCCCTTTGCTGGCACTGACTAATTTTAGAGGGGAAAACTAGTGAAAAATGCAGGCTACATGTCATAATGGCCAGAAATAGTGTTATTCCTCATGTACGCACATATGGCAAAGTAATTGAAAACTACAAGCACATTGTAATGTAAGGTAAGCTCTGATCAGGACATGTTCGGTAGATAATACCATAGACGTTCATTTGGGAGCTTTTGCCCAACGTGTCAGTATTAAAAGTGAATAGGTCCCAAAACAGGGGAGAAGGGAAACATGTCCAAATGTAACCCTGGTAGCCAATATGGCAGATTAAACACCTACAACATGGCAAAGGTTGAAACAAACAGCGGATTGCACAGACGTAATTAATGGTATGCGTTGGATCCCTATGTCAATGGCAGCTAACACTTACGACTAGACAATACTATATTTGCATACTTTAAAAAAGGTGGTCCTACATATTACATTTTAATTTATAGATCTTGGAATAAGTTCCACAACTGGAGGTGTTTAAAAAAAAAAAAAAAAAAGATGTCGTCCCTCTGCTGAGATATTATAAATGAGCCCCTGTTATGTACTGTGTAATGGTTGTTTCCAGTTCATGGTCGGCATATGCCACAGCTCCTGGCCAGGGGAGGAAGCATAAGAGTATATAAACGACACCACAGGGGCTCGCAGCTGTTTCTGTGAGGTAACATATTTCCCTTCTTGTTTTATCACAGGAGCGAGTGTTTCTGCTGCATTTCCAGCCCTCTGAACTCACCATAGACCAAGTCAGTAACACGAGTTGAGCAGCCGCTGAGCTCCTATGCCACTGACTTGATTATAAAAAGAGTTCCAATGGCTGGAGACATAACAGAAACACTAAATACAGATAAAACAAGGGAAATTTGGCCCTTCACAGAAAGAAGCATCTGTAAGCCCCCACTGTGTCCCTCTGTATACTCCCTTAGGCTTCCTCCCAGGGCCAGGTACTGTGGCATGTGCCGACCATGAACTGGAGAAGCTCTGCATGGTCGAACACAGTAAATAACAGTATATAGCAGGGGCACCTTGCTAAGATCTCAGCACAGGAATTTTCTGTTTTTAAACATCCAATTGTGGAATTCATTATTCCAAGAGCTATTGATTAAAACGAACATTGTTTGTGGGCCAACCCTTTCAATGTTGATTACTTTTATTTATCAGGCTACCATCAATGTATACTTTAGTAATGTAGTAAATCCATCACACTGCAAGTTTAATGGGAGTAATCACCACATATAGTTCACACAGCCGAAAGCAAAACAAAGAAGCATTGCAGACAACTATAATTTACCCAGAAAGGAGCAATTCTTTACCCTTATGCAGAATACATGCTGTACATTGGATGGGTTCAAGCTGCCATTCTTAAAGGGATCTAATCAGCACAAGATGTCTGCTCACGCCAAGCACACGCACTCAGTGCACCCTTAAGGTTGGCCACAGTTCAGTGCACCTTTCCATCTTCATATTTTGCAGAATAGCATACACTTAGTTTTGTGGACAAGACTGTACTAGTTTCAACGACACATTGCTAATTCACCCATGAATGGCCCCGTGGTTTTCCACGTTCACTCGAGCATAGCCAAAATAAGCTCTTACTGATACTGTTCTGAGCAACAGGCCTAGCAATCATCACAATTTGTCTCTAAGCTAAGTGATAATGTATGTCCAATGGAAAAAAAAAAAAGTTTGTTCCCTTTCAAGGTGCCCTAGTGGTCATGTCAGTGGTGGATTATAAAAAAAAAAAAAAGACAAACTGGGCTACCACCCAGGGCCCGATAGTCTGGGGGGGGAGGCAATGGCTAGTTTGCCCTCATTGTATTGGCGCGCATTGCAGCTAGCGCACTTTCTAGCAGGTCCACTGCCGCAATAGATAATAGCAGCGAAGCTGCAGGAAGTCATTCTGGGCTTCTTACCCACACAAAGTGGGGAAGGGGGTGACAAGAAAGGACAGGGACTTGTAATGAATTGGGGTGGGGATGGGAGGCACAGTGGAAGGAGAACATTGTAGGGATATTTGTAATAAATTGGGGGAGCAGCTAGGGGAAAAAAAAAAAAAAAAGGGCGTACAGTAGCCAATTTAATTTTTAGATTGGATAGTGGCTAAATATACTTAATATATTAGTCATGGTGTAATAATGCACTATTAATAACGTGGTGCATATTTATATTGACAGGTGCAGTATGGGGGATTTTTTAGTCCGGTGGCAAATAAAAGATCAAATGTGTATAAATATAGTTTGTTTCCTTTTCAAAGTAGCACACTGTAAAAACAAAGTATACCAGTCTACAGACATGCACTGTGTATATAGTGTATTAAAGAAGAAATTTGACTTAAGGAACTACCAAACTTTTGAAAAACAATTAAGTTAATTCTTGAAATCAATAAAAAGTCAAATGCACCCACCAATAAAGGGTACAGCCTAACCTTCCAGGACAGTGTATGAGATGACTTGACTATACATACGTCTGCAGTGGCTGGAAGATGTTGACAAAGATCTGACCAATGGAAAAGAAATGAAAGAATATGAGTAATCAGATGAGACGTCAGCATTAAATCACTGGATGGAAATATTTATTCTGTACCTCTATACCACTTGGCCTGTAGAGATTATGTAAAACAACCTCTCATTATGGATAGCGCCTTTATCACATTGAATCCTTTCTCATTGTTTACAGCCCTGTTCCTTAGCCTTCTTTCTTGTTCTGCATCGCACCGACCCTTATTACATAGCATCTTTTTGTTATCTTTTTATGAATTGTGCCACCCTACTATATAGTGTCCTTTTCAGTTATGTTTCATGCTCTCCCTTATTACGCTATGTGCACACGGAGTCTTTTAGATACCAGTCTTCCAACACAATTTTTGAAGCAGACTTCTTTTCAGACGTCATGTACGGCAGGTTTAAAAAACCTGAAGCAGTTAAAAGAAATTACAAAAAAAAAGCAGAACGCTTGTACAGCAAGTTGTTTCGACATTGTTGCGTATAGGATCTTTCTGCCGTTTGCACGTCGTGTGCACACACTCTTATGTAGTGTCATCTCTTGTTATGTATAGCGTCGTCCCTTATTACATAGTGTCCTCGCTTATGTATAGTTCTGTCAATAAAGGAAAAAAATTTGACCCAAGGCGCAGTTTCCCCTGTAATCTCCCAAATGTGCTCCAGAGCACCTGCGTGTTTAACCATCACTTGATCCCCACAATCATCAGGTGACATGGCACATAAGGTGACTGGAGGGGGAGGAGATGGGTGGGTTTTAGAGAAAGTCTAAACTGCACTGGGGAGGGGGGGCCCTGGCTACCTGCAATTCCCCCCTGGGTATAAGAGAAACTGAATTCAAAAGCCCTTATGTACCAATACAAAGTCTGGAGATTACAACAGATTTTCCTTGAGAAGCCCCTTCCACGGCTCATGCTTCATTGAAGTTCATGTGTATACTTCTAGGTGATAGTACTTTCGTATATTTGGAGAACATGGGAGCCTGCCATGATTTTCTGTCATATTTGGTAAAGTAGAGGACCCCAAGTGCGATTTCTAAATAAGCAGCACCTACCTTCCTTAGAACCGCAATCACGGCAGAATACAGTCTATTCTCCCTGTCTGCCAGCTGTCACCGCCAGTCTCACTGTAGCCAACAAAAGTGGTAAGAAAACCTAGTGCACAATTTATATAGCAGTGTAGGACATGTGTGCACTAAATATGATCATCTGATTCAGCACCATTAGTGTTAGGTTCATACGTGAAATTATCTGAAAGCAACATGAGAACTTTACACACGTTCAGTCCTTGAGAAGCGCAACTCCTACTGACCTGAAAGAGGAATTCCAGCTATGTTTTATATCCACTTTCTACAATCTAAACCAAAAGTTAAAAAAATATTTAAACAGCAGAACTAGTCTCTTCCCACACACGAGAAAGGGAACAGATCTCCGGCCAACCAAACAACCATGAATGAGCTAGAAGGCTTATATATTACTTTAGAAGTGGATTTGTATCCTATTCCGTAATACTTAAACCTGTAGCGTCATGCACATGTTGAGTATTTTTGATTTGCAGATTTGGTGCAGAAAATAACCTGCAACATGTCAATTGTTGGTGCGTTTTTGTCTTCGTTTTTTCACCCGTTTAATGCACTGAAAAAACGGCGGCAAAAACGCAACGTTTTTTGAGGCTGCGTTTTCCTGCCAAGAGATGCAGAAATGTCTGCACACAAAATACCCAACATGTGCACATACCCTAATGAGTGGGGGAAATCTGCACCAAAAACGCAAGTAAGAAAAACTTGCGTTTTACCTGCCAAGAGATGCAGAAATGGCAACAAATATTTAATGTGTGCACAGAATGGTCTAATACCAAAAGATTAAAGAGCAAGGCATTTGTGAACTATGGAGTAACTTCAAGATAAGGTAAGTAGTAGGACTTTTTTTTTTAAATGCATTGTCCGATGGCAGAAAACAGATCTTAATCTTTGAATATTCTACCATAATTCAATCTTCTTGGGTGCTACTGTTTCAGACCAGGTCAGAGTATATTGGCAAGTTCATTGAGTTTAGGTAAACTATTAAATGCTATATATTTTTATGCCACTGGGCAATCTCTTTAAGGGCTCGGTCACATGACCGTATTTTCGGTGCTCTGTGGAAAAACAGACAGCACTCAGACCAATGTTATTCAGACTGTACAAAGATGACAACTGAGGGGGGAAAAAAAAGTATTCTGAAACTCTGAAGGATTATTTTTTTTATACTCATGTGAACCTACCCTAAAAGGGAGCCTATTATCTACATCCTGCCCAAACCAAAGGCAGCATGAATCGGAGTTCTGTTGTGTTATTTCAGCCTTGTATTTTTTTACTAAAACACTTAAATTATTATGTGGTTCCAATACACACAAACAGGAAAAGACCCTGTCATTCAAGGGGAGCATTGGAGGAAAAAGTCACCGGGGTCCTGACTTACTAGTCATCTAAGAAGCCTAGTCCCAGCTGTCTTTTCTAAGCACGGTTTCTCTGAAACACCGCGTCATTTCAGTGTAAACTATCTACAGCTGCAATAATGCAGCCAGACTTTAGTGGTATGGGCAGCATGAATTAGATGACATGTTCTTTAACCCCTAAATGCTCCATGATGTATATGTAGCACCCTGAGGATTCGGCTGCTACAGGGGTATTGCACCTCAACCCAGAGGTGTGATATTCCACTCCCGGGTAAGGATGGAGTGTGGGACTGAGCTCAGAAGGCTGCATGCACTACACACATCCCATTTCCGGAGGGCAGACCAACGGTACTCCCACTTAGAAATGTGCAGGTACGATCGAGTCTGTCCTTGGCTGGAGTGGGAGGGGGGTGGTACATCCCAGTAGTGTAGGGGCAGATAGGGGGAGCAGTCTGGGTAGTGCTAGGAGCTCATTGGGTGCTGGTCACCTGAGCTCACACATAGAGGGAGTATATAAGGTGGGCACCATCTAAGATCAGGGTCAGTCTGTGAGAGGTCAGACAGGCAGACAGCAACTAGTCAGCCTGTTGTAGTGAAGACTTTGCAGAGCAGTGGAAGAAAGCAGAGGAGCAGAGCAGCCCCAGGCCCAGAGTGAGAGAGGAGAGAACAAAAGACCCAGAGGGGGAGAAAGAAGGAACTCTGAGAGCCCAAATACAACCACAGGGTGAAGAGTTGGCAACAGGGTACCGGATCCCAAACTGGTGGGGGCTACAACATACCTCAGCCAGAGACCGGAGGCCGTGGGCAGCATCTGCCACGGCCACCCACCATATCCACCCGGAAGGCAGACCACGCATAGGGTCAGGGAACCCAGAGGCAAGGGTTCGCCAACAAGAGGCCCGAGGGAGCCGGACATAGGTGGATCCCTGGTGGGGAAGGCCAGAGACGAGGACAGGACAGAACGGGAGCTCAGAACCACGCTCCAGAACTACTTGGGGGTTGGCCGAGTCCAGGACCTGGTGGACGCAGCACGGCTCGGGTGGTCACTCAAGGCCGGAGTGACTGGAACATCTGCAGTAAGTAAAGAACCCTGAACTGCACAACCCGACTCTGTCTCTCATTACCATCATCCCTGCACCTCCACAACCACCATCCTCTGCACCCGACCCCCTGAGGCTATACCCCTCCCGTTGGGGGTTATACTACCTAAGCTGCACCAACACCATCAGCCTCAGCGGACCCTGCTGCAGCGGCGGCCGAAGTGACCGCAATTCAACGGGTGGCGTAGTCGACATAAAGAACTTTAGTAACATCAGTAAGGACTGCCACACACTGAGCTTGACACCCTGGGCACGGACCGGGTCACAGCCACTCGGAGACTACAACCCCCATCTGATCCGGCTCCGGGTATTCCCCTAAAGAATATGGCCAAGGGGGCGCGTCATATATACACCGGGTCATCGGTGAAAGTTACTTTTACTCTATGAAGAATAAATGTAATTCTGATCTTGCACTGCTACCAGTGTACTTGTGGGAACGTGGCCGATAAGGTTACACATGGCCAAACTTTACAGCAAGTACAGAGATTGGAGAGAATTCCAGTCCCAGCAGTTGTGGCATTAGCTGAGGGTCAATACCAACCACGGCATCTAAGAGGTTGGACTGAAGGGTAAAGCTCCCTCAGCCCGTCCATTGCCCCTACCTTCAACACAATCACAGGGTGGTGATGTGTTATGGCAGCTGGAGCATAATAAAGGGACTGAGGTCTGCTATTTTAGCACTTCTATCAATTCCTTATAGATGGGGGCTATGCTGGCAGGCACAATACAAAAGTAGCAAAAGTAAGAGAGTAGCAGTGTATTATACAAGCAATCAAGTGGTGGCATGGCCAAGTCTCTAAGATAGAATATAAATGAATATGGGGAATGTGTAGACTCAAAAACATTGGTTTGGTAAGAAAAAAATCTTTTTACTACTATTCGAAATTGGAAAAAAAAACCTATGTAAATTTGATATCTGCATAATTGCAAAGCAAAATTGTTGTTGATGGGGGGAAGCCTTTCCCTAAAAATTGTGAATCAGTGCAGATCATGACACAAATGAACACACTGGCACATTGAATAGAAAACCACAGGTGTTCATTCATACACTTCCAGGAGGAGTATCAGAGGAGCAGCTGCACAAGGAAATCTGCTCTCAATTGCCCTTTCATGGGAAATACCTGTATTTAGGGAAACGCACTCGTCAGAAGAGAAGAAAGATGTTCATTAGTCCTCATTGTAACCTTCGTGTTTGTTCATGTATGCAAAAAAAAAAAAGAACTGTATGTGTCTCAGTGTTTTGGACCCAAGTTTTCATCAGAGTCAGTTTTCACCATCAGTGATTTTCACATGTGAAAAATAAATGACAAAGCTTCTCCTATCCTCTGCAGTGTTAATCACAGAGAGCACACTGATGCCATCCGAGTGCTGTCCGTGTTTTTCAGGGACCCACAGACTTGTATTGGTACTTCTCATCTGTGTGCTGGTAAATAAATGACACATTTCAGTGATTTTTGCAAGGCACATGTGAACAGCCTCAGACCATAACGGATACATGTTTTAGCCATGAAATAAACATATGTGGAAAACAAATGTCTGAACGAGGCCTTAGCCCAGTCATAGAAAATTTAGCCTAGTTACAACATACATGGCTATAAATTATTACACAAGGCCTAGATTACATCTTTTTTATATCTTGTTAAGAATGTATCCTTGATGTGGTGAATGGTTTTAGTGAAAAAAATTTTCTTTTTCGGTCTAATATTCCCATACAAGGATTGCCAGCTGGGTTTCCACCACAATGTGCTGTAGAGAGTCTGCCAGTCTTGCCCTTGCACGGGGAAGTGGTATACAGCACACCAGAGCTAGCAGAAAGTATTGTCAGTGCAATGACAGCAGGATGCTTGGCAGATCACATCTGGTTCATACACCCTGTGTAGAGTTTCGCTGCTTGTATGGCAGGGGATGGCACAGAGCCAGCAGCCCAGGTTTCTGGGTGTGTTTGCACTTTCAACAGTGGGCGTAGAAGCTGGGAGAAGCCGAGACTTTCTGTGACCTGCAGACTACAGTACGTTTCATGTGAATAAGGTGTGAACTCGGCATTGCACCATAACAATATCCTAATAGTACAACTGCCCACTCTTTCACTCGAGCGTCTTCATGTTACATTTATTTTTACACACAGCAGATTTTTGTGTGTGTTAAAATGAACATTAATCAGAGAAAGGTTACTGTAGTTTATAGAACTTGCAGCACTTTGTCACCAGCTTTGGACTTTTGTTTTATTCTTGCTACTTACACTAATTGTCACAAATGTCTGCTGCACTCAGCGGATATCCATAATGCTGATTATAGCTCGCATTCTGGTATGTATTGTGCACTGGGTGACATACACAGCACAACGTAGCAATGCTTCTAGGAGGGGAGGCCTATACATAGCGCAGTAGTAGTAAAATTCTCAAGCTCACAACTGTCCCAAGTAACCTGTAAGTGATCAAGGTTAAGATGAGAGCGGACTGATTATTCTTAAAGGGGTAGTCTGAAGGTTAAATACATTTTAATCTAAATCCTTATCTATTTAGTGCCGTAAACTAAACTAATTTCTAATATACTTGCAATACAAAATTTCCTACCGTTCCCCAACTACACTAACAGCTATTTAATTTTTTCCCCTACTTCCTGTGCGATGACAATTCGTTTGAGTATCACCAGTGCATGCTGGGATACTCAAAGCATCATCAGAGGGCAGGAGCTGTGGTCACTGCCACAGCCTCGGCACACTCCCTGAAACAAAGTCATCAGTGATGCTCATTTCACAGGCTGGGCTAGTCCCTGCGCGCTGTTATTGTGCGATGTGCACAATCACAGCGAACTCTGTGTTATCAACTCAGATCAGTAGTAATGAGACAGCAACAAAACACTGGAAATTGTAGGTGTAAAGGTAGGACACCCCCTTATTAAAGGGGTTGTCCGACCTTGGGATAGAAGTCTGCATTCACTATGTGACTACAGACTTAGGAATCCTCACATCGCACACTGTGAGGATAACGGTCACAGAGGGCCTGCAGACTTGTAGCTTAAGGCCGAACAACCCTTTGAATGCCCATGAATTTAGAATGGGATGTCTTAAAAGCTCCAGTAGGTGGAATGTGGGTGTCCCAATACTTTTTCCATATAGTGTCAGTAAAATGAAATTATGATCGTGTACCACTGGCGTACAGCCAATGGCGGCAGGCCACGCCACTGCTATGGGGCCTGTGAGCCGGGATGAGGGCCCACAGCAGGCCCTCACCGCACAGTGTCCCGCCTCCAGCCCCACCCATCCGCACAGATGCTTCCACCCCCATCATTCTCACTTGGCATCTGACTTGTCAGAGCAGCAGGAACGATGACATCATTACAGGGCGCCCGCTGTTCTGAGATGTGCAGAGATTCACTCCGCACGCTGAGGAGACTGAAGCATCTGGTGGAACCAGGAGAGGCGAGTACTGTATTTATTTTTATTTAAATGTGGCCGGTGGCCATAATACAGTGAGAAGGTGCATTATACTGTATGGAGGACCATGGGGGAGTGCAGTATACTGTATGAAGGACCAGGAGGGTGCATTATACTGTATGGAGGACCTTGATGGGAGCGCATTATTCTGTATGCAGGACCATAGGGGGTGCATTATATTGTATGGTGGACCATGGGGAGTGCACTATATTTTATGGAGGACCATGCGGAGAGCATTATATTCTATAGAGGACCATGGGGAGAGCATTATACTGTATGCAAGCAATTATACAGTGTGAAGGTTTGAGTGGGGTCCATTAGACTGTTTGGAGGGCTAGTGCGGGCCATTATACTGTATGTAGGCCCATCATAGTGCATGGATGGCTGTGTGGGGGATCATACTGTGTTGGGGGTCATCATACTTTGCCTTGGGAGTTGAGATGGGGTAATGCAGGGTCATTATACTATGCATGTGGAGGAATTCACCATGGGGGTATCATACTGTGTTGGGGGAAAGGGGGGGGGGGACCTTTTGTTTGCATAATACTTTGAGGGCAATGAAACAGGAATCTGGGACTTCAGCATGAGGAAAATTACTATGTAAAGGCTGGAAAGTTGTGAGATATGCTCTTGTGTGACCCCAACAATTTTTTCTTTTTTGCGGGGGGAGGGGAACCCCCACAATTAAAACTTCTGATATGGGGCCCGTACGCCACAGGCGTGTACATATATATCCATCACATACACACACACACACTGACCCTTTTCATAACAAGCAGTTCATCTGGTAACGTAGAACATTTTTGTGTTCAAACTCGGAAGTACACTGAACCCTATTTAAACATCAAGAGGAGGAAAAGGCGTGACAGGACAGTAAATGTGGGGCCTTAAGTGGGACAGGACAGAAGGACTAGGAAAACAAGCAGATGATTCAGATAGGAGTCATAAATCCAGCATAGTCTAGCAGATAAATGTCTCCAACTGGAGGAACACACACAATGGAAAGTAAATACCACAGAATGAATGGGAAGTACACAGTCAAACAGTAAGGTCACTGGAAGGAAGCGGCTGCTTCAGTCTTAAAGATCAAAGCTTATTACTTGGGTCTGATACCGTTCAGGTGTTGTAATCGCTGCAATCATTTGAGGAATTTCAAACAGACCTCTCAGGTGAAGGCCACCAACGCACAAGAGACACAAAAGCCTCTGGAAACATCAGGGTTAATGCCTGCAGATAAAGAACAATATGCTCTGGGAAGAGACATTCAGGCAGCTCTCCGACAGATGGTGCAACTTGATAAAAATCAGGGAAAATAAAAATCTATTCAACTCTCTCAATCGACATCTCAGATCCCACTTGTTGAACGCAATAAATTCTAGGATTAAAAAGGATGCCAACAGATCTGTCATCAGCTTTCACAACACAAATACATACAAGAAAAATCGTACACTAGCATCATCGGGTTAATATATTTGTATTAATGTATGCAGTTTGTATTGTCAAGCATGGCAAGAGGTCCACTTTAAATACTTTTTAGAGGTACCAGAAGGTTTTTCATGGAGTATCCACTAGAGAGGACACTGTCAAAGCAATAAGTGCCTCAAACAAGCCTAAAGCCATCCATGATCTGTCAGCTGAATTCTATACTCCAGAACTACCCCAGAAACCTGGTTATTCATCTATACAGTTACCAGATACTAAAAGGTGCCACTGCCTGGCAAACAAACGGTGAAAAAATGCTGCATCATCAAAAGGGCATGTGCACATGATGCTTGGTGGTTTTTTCCCTTGTGTCATGAGTTGATATCAGACATTGTTTTCAAGAGACATCAGTGTTACAGACCCATGCAGGCATTTTTTCCAACAAGGTATTCATATCTGATGCAATTTGAAATTATTTTTTTCACCCCCATGCACTTTTGATTTTTTGCCGCTTTTTGATTGAACAGCGTCAAATATGGATCAAATCTCACAAGTAAACCACATTAAAGTAATAAACATAACACTTCTGTTTTCGGCGGTCAGGTTTTTAAAAGACTTGTCGGAAAATAACTGCATGAGTGATGCATTATTTCCCATTGAAATCAATGGAAAGTTTTCAAAGAATATTTGAAGTTTGTTTTTTTTTCATGTGGATTTTTAAAAAATACCGCTTAAAACCCTATGAACATACCATGGCAATAAGATATAGGTGTTCCTAATCTTTTGCTACTGCCTTGTAGCCAAAAACTAAGGACCTACCATGGACAATGAACAGGAGATATGGTAGAACCCAGTACAGACATGACTGATACTTTGCAGACCCTTTCACAACTTGAAACAAAGTCTGAGGACATGCCACTGAGTCAAAAGCTGGGAAGCCGAAGAGAAAACCACCTGGAATTTGTAGCCGCCCTTCCCTAAATCCACCAAAACTCCACGCTGTAGTCCCTAACTTCCCAGCACACCCTCCCCCTATAGCAGGCTCCTTTATTGTGGGAGGGCTAATTAAGGCTCAAGGAACAGACAGATTAAATGACTGACCAAAGTTCATCTAGAAAAACTAGATAATGTTCATTACTATTAACCCTTACTGATGGGAAAGGAATCAGTGTTGGAACATCTAAATGACCTTGTACAATAATTATGGTCACCATTCTCTTGTTCTGAAATGATCATGATGAAGGTCCATAGTGACTGTGGGAAAAATGAATAATACACTCAGCCTTTACTACACAGGAGAAGACTGAAAACACTATAAAAAAAAAACAAGTACAGTAACGAGTGGGAAAATTAAGGCTTGGGAAATCATTTACTTTAAAGTCACATCTAGCCAATTTACATGGGAAGAAATAGAGATTATTGACCTGGCCTTAGTAATATGGTCGTACCGATAGAGAGCTAAAAATTAGATAGGAGCAAATCGTTCTTTCAATCTAGTAGTACACTACCCTAAAATACATCAAATCCATCTTTAGACGGTTATTCCAGGTTGCCACCTTTGTAATCAGTGGGTCTCCAACCTCTATGACTGCCTTCAGACAGTAAAATGCCTTGTCAGAATGGAGTGGTGGTCGCACATGCATGCCACCGGTCCATTCTTTGGGTATATTGCTGGAGTTAGCCAGGTTCAGCACTAGGTTTTCTTTCGCCAGTCCAATCAAGAATGAATGCAGGGGTGGCTGCTCACCCTTTTCCAACAGGGCATTTCAAAGGCCAATTATTGGTTGGGTAGTCCAAACTGTTAGACCCCCACGATCAGAATATTATCACCTATTAACTTTTAATGTTGGAAATAGCCTTTTAAATTAATCAAAAGCAAGTGTCAAACATGAAGAATTGACTCACGTGGTAGCCAAAAACCAAGCAATTCATAACTGTTCATAAAACAGCTTTACAGAAGGAAAGTAATTCAAATCAAATACCCAGTTTTATAAAGACAGTCGTCATATTAAATTGGGAAGGATGTTAATAAAGATTTTTTTCAGTTTTCCTTAAATTTACTAGGATCAATTTTTATCGGACATAGGTCTCCTTACAAAAGGAACTAAACTAAGTCTTCCCAAAAGCACAGAGGCCATGCAGCTCCATACAAAGGAGCCCTATGGCCCCTGAGCAATAGGCTCTGCCATGTGAGTGAGCATTTAGATATATGGTAAGAAGGTAAAGGGCAAGTTACCACAGGTTGGGTTGCCAGTTTGCCACACATTTCATCCATACATTTCAAACAGTGAAAAGTTCATTGACAGCCACAGCAGAAATAGACATCTGAAACCCGCAGTGCTGGTTAAAGATTTTATCTGCATTGTGTGCATGAGAGTCTATGACAGCTCATTCACAACACAGCTATTGTAAAATAAGCAGCGGATTTTCTACATGTAAATCCATAGCAAAAATCTGACTTTTATTTCTCCACAGAAACATGCCCAAAACAGCTTAGAATGCTATAAAATAACAAAAGCAGTAATACTCGCCTGGTGTACAAAGCACAGGCACAGATGAGAGTACGGGTTTTGGTAAGGCGAATATTGCTTTGTGTTATACACGTACCATTCTAAGCCGATTTTTAAAAGCTTCAGTTGGCTGGACTATTATATACACTGCCGTTCAAAAGTTTGGGGTCAACCACACAATTTTGTGTTTTCCATGAAAACTCATACTTTTATCAAATGAGTTGCAAAATGATTAGAAAACATAGTCCAGACATTGACAAGGTTAGAAATAATGATTTTTATTTGACAAAATAATTTTCTCCTTCAAACTTTGCTTTCGTCAAAGAATGTTCCTTTTGCAGCAATTCCAGCATTGCAGACCTTTGGCATTCTAGCTGTTAATTTGCTGAGGTAATCTTGAGAAATTTCACCCCATGCTTCCTGTAGCCCCTCACACAAGTTGGATTGGCTTGAAGGGCACTTTTTGCGTACCATAAGGTCAAGCTGCTCCCACAATAGCTCAATGGGGTTGAGATCTGGTGACTGCGCTGGCCACTCCATTACAGATAGAATACCAGCTGCCTGCTTCTTCCCTAAATAGCTCATGCATAATTTGGAGATGTGCTTTGGGTCATTCTCTTGTTGTAGGATGAAATTGGCTCCAATCAAGCGCTGTCCACAGGGTATGGCATGGCATTGCAAAATGGAGTGATGGCCTTCCTTCTTCAAAATCCCATTTACCTTGTACAAATCTCCCACTTTACCAGCACCAAAGCAACCCCAGACCATCACATTACCTCCACCATGCTTGACAGATGGCGTCAGGCACTCTTCCAGAATCTTTTCAGTTGTTTTGCGTCTCACAAATGTTCTTCTGTGTGATCCAAACACCTCAAACTTTGATTCGTCTGTCCATAAAACTTTTTTCCAATCTTCCTCTGTCCAATGCCTGTGTTCTTTTGCCCATATTAATCTTTTCCTTTTATTAGCCAGTCTCAGATATGGCTTTTTCTTTGCCACTTTGCCCTGAAGGCCAGCATCCCGGAGTCGCCTCTTCACTGTAGACGTTGACACTGGCATTTTACGTGTACCATTTAATGAAGCTGCCAGTTGAGGAGCTGTGAGGCATCGATTTCTCAAACTAGAGACTCTAACGTACTTCTCTTGTTGCTCAGTTGTGCAGCTTGGCCTCCCACTTCTCTTTCTACTCTGGTTAGAGCCTGTTTGTGCTCTCCTCTGAAGGGAGAACTACACACTGTTGTAGGAAATCTCCAGTTTCTTGGCAACCTCTCGCATGGAATAGCCTTCATTTCAAAGAACAAGAATAGACAGTCGAGTTTCACAAGAAAGTTCTCATTTTTTGGCCATTTTGACAGTTTCATAGAACAAACAAATGTAATGCTCCAGATTCTCAACTAACTCAAAGGAAGGTCAATTTTATAGCTTCTCAAATCAGCCAAACTGTTTTCAGCTGGGCTAACATACTTGTGCAAGGGTTTTCTAAAAGTCCATTAGCCTTCTTACACAGTTAGCAAACACAATGCACCATTAAAACACTGGAGTGGTGGTTGTTGGAAATAGGCCTCTATACACCTATGTAGATATTGCAATAAAAAAAGACGTTTGCAGCTAGAATAGTCATTTACCACATTAACAATGTATAGAGTGTATTTCTGATTCATTTAATGTTAGCTTCATTGAAAAAAAAAAGTGCTTTTCTGTCAAAAATAATGAAGTTTCTAAATGACCCCAAACTTTTGAACGGTAGTGTATATCTACCCCTATACAACATTTTACAAGTTACATACACATTAGTGGCCAAAATTGAAGCAACACCCTCAAGATTTATGAATTTTTAGCATTTTGCCAATACAAATCCAAATTTCATAGTAAAGTTTTTAAGTAGAAATAACAAAATCTCATATAGAAACACAATATTAACAGGAAATTTGTTCATTTGTCAACAAATTGGACACTATTGTCTCTCAGATGACTGTGGGAGAAAAGCCATTTATTTGTCCTATTTTCATATCTAACACTAAAATGTTAATACTTAGTTGGATAGCCCTTGGCCTTGATAACTGCCTGGCATCTACGTGGCATGCTATCTACCAGTTTGTCTAAATCAGATAGTGTGATGATATGAAACCATGATTTGATGATGGCTGCAATGTGTTCCTGCTTGTTTGAAGCTCACTGTTTTGACACCGCTCTTTTGAGCCGAGCCCAGAGATTCTCAATAGGATTGAGATCTGGGCTGTTTCCTGGCCAATTCAATAACTGGACATTTTTAGCCTTGAACCAAGAGACACATTTTTTAGCTGTATGGCATGGGGCTCCATCTTGCTGAAAAATAAACGGTGTCGCTTCACCAAATACATCATGTGCCGAAGGAATGAGTTTAGGCTGAAGGACTTCCTTGATGTACTTTTCAGCATTAACTGTTCCTTCAATTACCTGCAGCCAACAAACTGCATCTCTGGACACGCAGCCCCCTACCATAACACTCAGAGGAGGCTTCATGGTGGGTACTGTACACTCTGGCAAGCAATCCTCTCCAGGTCGTCGTCGAACGTAGCGGACACAGTCGCTGCCAAAGATGGATATGCGTGTCTCATCGCTCCATAAAACATTTCTCTATTGTTCAATGGTCCATTTAGAATGTTCTTTGGCCCACAGCAGACGTTTCTGACGCTGTGAGGCATTCAAAAATGGCTTTTACGTGGTATTCTGGCTCTTAACCCCGCGTTTACCAATCGTCGTCGAACCGTCCGATCGGACACCGTCACTCCAGTGTTGACAAGCTCCTTGTTGATTTCCTGTTATTTAGGGCGATTCTAACAATTATTCTATCAATCTGAGGAGTTGTAGCCCTCTTCCTTCCTCTACCTGGTTTATTCTTTAATCGAACCAGTCTCTTGAAACCACTTACACACTTTGAGAACGCTGGCCGGTGAGATCCCTTTTCCAATTCGATCTGCAATTTTCCGGTAACTGTACCCTTCTTCTCTTATAGTAACAGCTTTGGCTCTCTTCTTAGATGACCACTCCTAATACTGCTGGTACAATATCGGTCTTGAATCACACCCAGGTCACTATAAACATAGAATACATATCGCAGAAGAGGGCATGTGTTCAAGTAAGTAGGTCAGTGAAAACTTTCATTAAATATTGGTGAAAAACTGCAGGTGTTGCCTCAATTTTGGCCACTAGTGTAGATGTAATCTACATAAAATACGACTGATTTCCATAGAAACAGTTCTAAGAACTTTTGCCTAAATATATTTCGCAAAAAAAGAAGAAAAAAAAACACTGAAAAGATTCTCTCTATGCGGCAGAGGTGTGGCAATACAGCTGGTGTGATGGTTCCCTCACTGTGGCGTCAGTTCTAGGAAATTTGTCACCTAATTTTTGCTGCCTAACCTAAGAGAAGCATGATGTATGCATAGAACTGGAGAAAGTGTTGACGAATAAACCGCGGGAGGTTGATCGGCCCATGCACCGCCACCATTTGCATGAAGACAGCCACCAGCGAGAGCGCCGCCCACAGCTAAGATGGCGCCAACCCAAAACGCTAGTTAATTTAACAGAGGCGGCGGAGGGGCCTTCCTTGGCTGAGCCCTCAGAGCCGAAGACCACAGTCCAGCCCCGAAGCACCGAAATTTAGCATTAAGAGTTAACGAAAACCAGGCTGCAGATTTTTAAACTAAACGTATGTATTAAATCAGTACGACAGCGCCATACTGCCAATACCTTTAGTTTAACATGGACATTCCTGCTGACAGGTTTACTTTAAGCCTCATAAATGGTTGTGTGCACACAACCCATCCAGGTGAGCACAATTGTGCATATCCTTTTATATTGTTACCCAGATAAGACCCTCTTTGCATTTGCGCTTGTCTCCTCTCCAGTTTCTCTCTTGAAGCATGATGTATGGGCAGAGACCCTGATTGCAGCGATGTGTCACTTACTGGGCTGCTTGCTGTAATTTATACAAAAATCACTATTTTTAATCAGCAGGAGATTATCACTAGTAAACCTGCTGCTGTCATACAGACCAAATGCACCCCCACCACCAATTGGCAGCTTTCTGCCTATGCACAGTGTACACAGAAAGCTGCCAATTGGTAGTGTGTGGGGGATTATACTGGGCTCAGCATTCTGAGAACTGCTAAATCTGCAGCAGATAAAACAATGATATTATCAAATAACCCAGTGACACATAGCTGGAATCAGAGTCTCTGTCCCTACATCATGCTGCTCTCAAATGGGGTAGCAAAACCCAGGGGAAGATTCCCTTTAACAAGTTTGTTGACAGTTTCCTGCAGCAAGCAGTAGAAATGTGATTACAGCTCAGGACTATGCAGGAAGACTCCTCGGATCAATACAAAATATGTCAGACAATGTATTTACAGACGGGATATATACAGTAAGTGTTTGCCATTATATGCTCAGTGTGGTTTTAAAGTAATGGTGATTTAATACAAGCCATCAATCAAGAGTTCACACTGCTTTTTCCATCATCCAAATATACTTGGGTGCCAGACATAACAAGGAGTCACTACTCCAGTCTTAATATGGTCACAAAAATTATTTGTATAAACTACTGACTGTAGTGTGAGGAAGATATGTATATCCTATGTGTAATGTTTACTCATGCCATGTATAAACTGCTGACGAGAGAGCGCGTCAGTAAGCTCACACAGACAACCTAATGGAAGCCACAGTGCAGTTCATGGACAACATGTACAGAACAAACTTTTCAGTTTGACCCACATACCAAAATAATCCCCCCCCCCCTAAAAAAAAAAAAACACACCAGTTCCTGGGTTGTGTGGGCACACTTGCCTCTGTATATTTTATAGCAAAATGTTACAATATATTTTCTGCATCGATTCCTCAGAGTTGTCAAGTGCATTAGATCTTGCAAATGACAGACGACCTTACGTAAAGATCACGTGGTGGTCACGTTGCTGGCACAGGTTTCCAGTAGTTTGGAGTGGGAATGCCTAAATTGTATTTATTAAAAGGGTCTCATTCCATAAGGTTACTCTGTAGCTTGAGAAGAAAGAGGGGGGCCAGGATGCCCTTAAACATATTGCTTTAATGAGATTTATATTTTCGGAAGTTGCATTCCAATCACTACCAAATGAAGGCTGTGCTGAAACGTGCAACAGGGCAGCCATCACCATTCACCTGCAAGACGCTTCATGGGCATAGTGCCCGCTTTCTACATACCTGTAACATTATATCTCAACATGCCGCTGCATTAGAGAGGTCTGCGCACTAAGCACATCATATGACCTGTGGTATACATATTGTTGGGGCATTAACTTTATTCCATTCACTGTTATACTTGTGTATTTACGGGCAAAAGCTGCCATGTTGGCAATTCTATAGTATAGAGGTTATATTTTATACTTTTGTGTGTCCACGCCTTGTTTTTAGGGTGATTAGACTGTAAATAGTTGTAAGGATGTGCCAAAGTGTCACCTAAGATAGGAGAAGGTAGGGATTTCTGGTCGCAAACAATGGATCCATGTTTTGGGGAAAAGCCAAGTATAGTCGTTTGTGGACTGGCCGCACCTCCATTGTATGCCAAAAATTACCAGTCTACATAAAAGCACAACTTGACCAAGTGAGCACAAGATTTGTCCAGTATTGTGCCCATCACAAAGCATATTTACCCTCCTCTTTATTCAATCACCCTGTAGCTGGATTCATTGCATCACAGTCATCAAGCACTCTGCTTACCATCATTCAAAAGTAACTTTAGAGGTCTGTTCACACGTTGCAGTAGAATCATAGTTGACTGCCATGGAATTGATGCACAATGCCAAGGCATTAAAGGGGTATTCCTATTCCACTCACACATTGGGAGGTGACATCATGCCTACTGTTACTGGGTCACTTTCATGATCAGCTGATATAGTTATACGACTGACTAGGACAGGTTCACGATACCTGCAGAGGTGTTGTATAATGGCAGAGGTCTGGTACACGAGAATCTACTCTCTTTTTTGCTTTATTACTCCCATGGGTCCGAATTTAATATTTAAGAAAAAAAAAGTATAGGAAAGTCAGTGATGCCGCATCTGTAAGATGATGTGGCAACAGAAATCTAACCTGGTCCTTTACAATTTGTTATGAATTTCTTAAAATTCACCATGCATGCAGAAAAAAAGCCATAAGTGTCCATCCTATGCCTCACAGCTACCCAACATACCCTTATGTAACCACATATTTTATGGATGGGATAAACATCCCATTCCAAAACCATAAATTATACAATTGGTCCCCTATTCTGCTAGAATGACCTTCATTCTACTAGGATTATAGACATGGTCGTGAGGAATCAGCCACTTGTGCTCATCAGGTTGAGCATAGATGTTGGGTGATCAGCCTTGCTTTAATAGGGTCATGGATGGGATCAGATCTCCTGTAACATCCTGAAACAGTAACAGACCTTCCTCAAATTGCTGCTCAAAGGTTGGCAGAATGGAATACTCTATGAAGTTATTGTCTGTTGGAGTATTAATACCTTCATCGTTTCGCCACCTACGTTTTAGGGATTGTGTGCGTTCACCAATTTTATAGATAGTGATACACATTTGTGCCAAAAGCGGTCACCCAGTACCCTGCAAATGGGCAAGCTCAACAGTGCCAGACCCCATTTAAAGACTTACAATGGGGTCAGAGTGTAGTTATGATACAAAAAAAAAAGGGCACTTGAATTTTACCATCAAGAATAAGGGCATCTATGATTGAGGCTCCGACAGACATGAACAGAGTCTAACACCACTGCAGATAATATAGTAGTACTGATCACACTGTAATGGCTGTGTGGCCCACCACTGCAGCACCACAAATGGTGATCTTGGGAACATGTATCTGACCAATCTGAAAATACACAATTATATCCACATATAAAATACCACAGCAGCGTGAGCACTCCTGTGTAAGAGAGTCAGGGAAGCCAGAGGTCAGCTGAACCATGATTAAGCCAACAGCCATCTAATGTATATGGGAGGGGGCTTCAGGCTCATGTCTTAAGCTAGCCATCAGCCGATAAGACAACAGCCATCTCAGTCACCACTCCCATACACAGGAGCGCTTGTTTGGCCGAGAGCTCCTATATTCTCTATGACTCTAAGTTTAACGTGTATGGAAATCTATTATTCACACAACTGTGTTTGACACATCCGTTTGTCATCAGTGTGACACATACCGGCGCCTGGGAATCAGCGGTACAGTTAACGCTGTTCCCAAGCGTCGGGTGCTGAATGCTACCCTCATCATTGTCCCCCGATTGCGCTGCAATCAGCGCTAGAAAAGGACAATGATGTCCCTCGCTGTAATCCACATGACCGCTCACGACGAGGAGCCGGTGAGAATTGCCTCCGAGAGTCAGATGGCACTCGCCTATTCGTGTCTATGGGTCTTTGAAAAAATAAATAAATTTGGACCACGCTTAGATGATCTTTAAGTGCAGTCTGATATTCATGGACTGACATAATGGAGAAGGTGAAGAAATTGTGTTTGTTATTTCTGTCCACCCCCAAGAAAATCAGATCCCACTCTGATCAGAGCGTGATTAAATAATGAGACCGGTTTTCTCTTCTCGGATGGAGAGAAAACTGTTGTCTGCACCTGCCCTCAGAGTAAATGGAAGGGACATACATCCTATAACACATGCGGCCATGTTAAAATTCTTAATTAAAAAATGTGTGGGGAATTTTACACTTACATGAACAGATTGGATGTTAGGTGCAGAAAATTTACTGCAGGCCATTTTCACACTTAAATACCAACTCCATTTTTTGGATTAGGATATGTGAACACGGTCCAGATTTGCTGCGGGTTTGACGCTGCGGACTTATGCAGCATCAAGCCCGCAGCGGCCAGATGTTACAGCATAGTGGATGGGATTTCTAGAAATCCGATGTCCACTATGCGTATCTGGCCACCTGCGAATCACCCATGGAAACTGACATGCGGCGTCTTTCCAGACCGCATGTCAATTTCTCCTGCGGGTCCGCATGTGGGCTTTCCTTATAGACCTAATCTCTGAGGAAAATCCACATGTGAAAAAAAATGGCGCCGCTCATTTGCATAAAATGAGCAGAAGTCGCCGGCGGCTCTTCCACAGCGTCAAACCCGCAGGCCCGGACGCATCGTGGGCACATACCCTTAGTGTTTGTAAACCAGATGCAGAAGAAAATAAAAGAAAACCTAATTAATATAATTGCCTTTATTCTGTAATTAGGAGCCACTTCGGTATTTTTGGGGTCAGTTTGTACAAGTCAGATACGAAGCGTGCGCACCTAACGGATCCGATTTAGTCAGTATTAGTTTTTACCATCACATGCAACCAAAATAACTGATGAATGTTCCCTAGATTCTCCTACCAAACAGTGAAAAACAGGTACCGTACTAGTATGTAATTGTGTGCTGTCCAAGCTTTATCCATCACTGGGATCAAAAACTGACAATTTTCAAAAATGGATCGGTTCTCAATTTACTTCCCCCCCACCACTCCCCCCCCCCCCCCCAGACACTCGGTCTGCAGAAAGCACGAACATATCTACAGAACCATAGACTATAATGGGTACATGTTTTATGAAAAATAAGATATAAAATGTACATCAACCATGGATGTCTGAACAAATCCTAAATTCATTAACATAGCTCAAATCAGTTTTTAGGCTCATCAGGAAAAAAATTACTTTCTTAAGACCACTACCACAATAAAGACCTTCCTTCGTGATCACACGGCTGCAAGTTCTTCTGGATCAGTTGCAACTCTAAATGAGGGACGTTGACATCAGGCTCCATTGACCCCAATTGTGCTTGCCAGAAGTGTTGCACCTATACGTGCATACATAACGCTATAAAGGTGAGCCTTCCTAATTCTTCTAACTACATTTCTCAGTAGCCCTGACATACTAACGCTATGACCACCCTTTTCGCTCCCTCCTTTTTTTCTGCTCTATTTCTACAGAGTAAATTGAGCGTTGCCGCAGATTTGACTTCCATGGCCTGACTATTCCTGCATTGCAGATTTTACCCTTTGCAAGGCAACAAAATTTTGTCAAAAACCTGCATACTTGAATAAAGAAATTCAAGTCATATGTCCAGTGTGTCTTGCCATCATTCCCTACGGAAGAGCGGACCACACGGGAGCGATCGCCATCGTTCCCTACGGAAGAGCGGACCACACGGGAGCGATCGCCGTCGTTCCCTACGGAAGAGCGGACCACACGGGAGCGATCGCCGTCGTTCCCTACGGAAGAGCGGACCACACGGGAGCGATCGCCGTCGTTCCCTACGGAAGAGCGGACCACACGGGAGCGATCGCCGTCGTTCCCTACGGAAGAGCGGACCACACGGGAGCGATCGCCGTCGTTCCCTACGGAAGAGCGGACCACACGGGAGCGACCGCAGTCGTTCCCTACGGAAGAGCGGACCACACGGGAGCGACCGCAGTCGTTCCCTACGGAAGAGCGGACCACACGGGAGCGACCGCAGTCGTTCCCTACGGAAGAGCGGACCACACGGGAGCGACCGCAGTCGTTCCCTACGGAAGAGCGGACCACACGGGAGCGACCGCAGTCGTTCCCTACGGAAGAGCGGACCACACGGGAGCGACCGCAGTCGTTCCCTACGGAAGAGCGGACCACACGGGAGCGACCGCAGTCGTTCCCTACGGAAGAGCGGACCACACGGGAGCGACCGCAGTCGTTCCCTACGGAAGAGCGGACCACACGGGAGCGATTGCAGTCGTTCCCTACGGAAGATCGGACATAAGGCGACGTCTCCATCACTCCCTACAATGCCAGTTCAGCACCTGCACTTTACCACTCTCCATACATTCTGCTCCACGGCCACTAAGAAACTTTTGCTGGCAGTGGCGCCCGTGCCGCGGCTGTGGAGGAGCAGTGCTCTGCGCTGCAGGTGGGTGACAGGAGGATATGACACCGTGGAACTTACACCCCCGCCCACCAGCACACACCTGTTGTACCAGGCAGACACAGGAGCTGAGCCGGCCACACCCGGGCACACAGCCGCCAACCGCACACCGGGCGCCCCTCACATCGCCGGGCACTCACACATCACTGGAGCGCTCTTATCTACAGCGCAGGCACTCGTGCGCCCCGCCCCCATCACTGCCCCGCGTCCCCGGCCACTACCGGGGTCGCCTATAACCCTGGCTGCCGCCTCCGCCGCTCTCCAGGCTCTCATTCCCCTCTCACCTTCCCCGCGACCAGCAGCTCCCCGATCCTCGTCCCGCGGGAGGCGCCTGGGCCGCAGCCGCTTCCTGGTTCCCTCCACTGGGGGCCGGCTAATTACATATTCATGACAGCCATACAACAGCTGACCAATAGAAAAAAGACATCCTGCTTCCCAAGCTACGCCCCTATAGACAGGTTACATACAGGCCCCCAGGTCCGGCCCTTCTTCTTATGAATAATGTATTAGGTCGGATGTCATTGATTCCTCCGCGCACCTGGCTTACCTGAGTCGCAATACTGAATGGAACCGCCCGTAACATTGCGCGGTATAGAAAAGAAATCCCTGCAAGCTTTACTTCCACACAGGCAGCTGGTGGCGCCCAGTCACTGAGGACGGGCACCTGCTCACCCACCCCAGTACTACAGCTCTTCCCTCATGTCAGCATTCTCTCCTGCTGGCATTTTGTAGATTTTTTTACAAATATTTCTAACAAGAGAGGGAAAATGAAAAACATTTATTAAAAACACAAAGTAATTGACAATAAGAAGTTATCTTCTTATTAAACTGATTAAGGCCACGTGCACATGTTCAGTATTTGGTGAGTTTTTTACCTCAGTATTTGTTCCACTCCTGGTTTCAGCTTACAAATACTGAGGTAAAAAAAACTGACCAAATAATGTGTGCACGTGACCTAAGGGTACGTTCACACTGCGTCTTTTTCCAGTGATCAAAAATGTCAGATTTTCAGGAGGATGTTGCTTCAGGAATTGCTCCATTTATGTGGCATTTCGTCCTAAAGTGATTTTCTTAACATTTTTGTGTTGTTTCCTTTAAGTGATTTGTTAAAGTTTTTTCCAAACTTTTTTCAGATTTTTTTTGGAATCCATTAAGTAATGAATAAAGCACTAGCACATTTATTTGAGGCGAAAATGGTCGAAAAGAAGCCTAGTCGTGTTCCAGACATTGTTTTAGCCTTCCCATTGACTTGTATTGTAAGGTTTGGAGGAACTCCATAGCAGAAAACACCTTAGGGTCGGACATGTCACTTCTTATAAATGCTTAGAGTTTCAGAAAGACTGACGCATTTAAATAAGCACTCAACAGCCCGAGCATATGGGCAGCACGTCATTTTACATAGAAATCAATAGGAGGAATCATTTGAGCATTTTATGAATGCTTTTTCCGGTGGGTTTTTTTTGGAGCAGACCGGCTCGAAAAAAAAAATAATGTGAATCGACACATCTGCCGGATTCACACATCACGCAATTATTTTCTCGTACATGAAAAATGGTCTGTGTTTTTTAATTTATGTTCCATGTGTCAATTTTTACAATTCTTGTTGCATCTGTTTTTTTAGAATGAGGAAAAAATGTGTTAGGCCACGTGCACACGTTGAGTATTTGGTCAGTATTTTACCTCAGTATTTATAAGCCAAAACCAGAAGTGGGTGATAAATACAGAAGTGGTGACGTGTTTCTATTATACTTTTCTCTGATTGTTCCTCTCCTGGTTTTGGCTTTCACATTCTGAGGTAAAAAACTGACCAAATACTGAACGTGTGAACGAGGCCTTAGATTCTCCAAGTCATGTTTACACTCACTATAAATACTGCATTTTTTTGTGTAGAAAATCCACTGAGTTTCACACTTCCAGCAAAGTGAATGTGATTTCACATAACATGGCTTCAAATCTGGACCAAAACACGTAAAAGAAAAGTTTAAAACGCCTTTGAAAATTGCAACAAAAACTTGATAATTGAAGCACATTGTTATTACATATTTTGGTGCCGATACCTGCAGAAAAAAAAAAACACAATGGAAAAAAGGATCATTTATTGTAATGGGTCCATGATCTATTCAGAAAAAATAATGGATAAAACACGCACCAAATAAACTTTTGTGTGAAAAAGTTGATTCAGTCAATGGCCATATACATTAGATTGCTGACGTCTGTCTCTCCCATACACTGGAGCACTCAGTCGGGCGAGAGCTCCTGTGTTCTCTGAGACAGCCGCCTACAGACATCTCTCCTGTTGACTTATCTGCGGGAGAACAAAGCAATCAACATCTCCCCGACCATCAGTCCCCATACACATTAGACTGACAGCCGAACCCATCGAGGATATTAGGGTATGTGCACACAGCATCTTTTTCAGAGGGTGAATCCGCCAAGATTTTATAAGAAAGACACTTTAGGAAACGGCAGCATTTTATTTTTCTAACTTTTAGTTTTCAGTGTGTAGAATACAACCCCTGGCAAAAATTATGGAATCTCCGGGCTCGGAGGATGTTCATTCAGTTGTTTAATGTTGTTGAAAAAAAGCAGATCACAGACATGGCACAAAATTAAAGTCATTTCAAATGGCAACTTTATGGCTTTAAGAAACACTAAAAGAAATCAAGAAAAAAAATGTGGTATTCAGTAAGGTAAATTTTTTTCAGACCAATCAGAGGGAAAAAATTATGGAATCACAATTCTGAGGAAAAAATTCTGGAATCATGAAAAACAAACACACAAAAGAACACTCCAATACATCACTAGTAGTTTGTTGGACCACCTCTGGCTTCAAGGGGTCTGAGGATCTCATCTCGGTACCTAATGGCAGTAAGGCTACCTCTGGCGAGCACATGGAGGGCTGTGCGGCCCTCCAAAGAAATGCCACCCCACACCATTACTGACCCGCTGCCAAACCGGTCATGCTGAAGGATGTTGCAGGCAGCAGATCGCTTTCCACGGCGTCTCCAGACTCACGTCTGTCACATGTGCTCAGTGTGACCCTGCTTTCATCTGTGAAGAGCACAGGGCGTCAGTGGCGACTTTGCCAATCCTGGTGTTCTGTGGCAAATGCCAAGCGTCCTGCACGGTGTTGGGCTATGAGCACAACCCCCATCTGTGGACGTCGGGCCCTCATACCACCCTCATGGAGTCGGTTTCTAACCGTTTGTGCCGACACATGAACATTTGTGGCCTGCTGGAGGTCATTTTGCAGGGCTCTGGCAGTGCTCCTCCTGTTCCTCCTTGCACAAAGGCGGAGGTAGTGGTCCTGCAGCTGGGTTGTTGTCCTCCTAGGGCCCCCTTCACGTCTGCTGGTAGCGCCTCCAGCCTCTGGACACTACGCTGATAGACATAGCAAACCTTCTTGCAAACAGCTCGCATTGATGTGCCATCCTGGATGAGCTGCACTACCTGAGCAACTTGTATGGGTTGTAGAGTCCGTCTCATGCTACCACGAGTGTGAAAGCACAACCAACATTCAAAGGTGACCAAAGCATCAGCCAGAAAGCATTGGTACTGAGATGCGGTCTGTGGTCCCCACCTGCAGAACCATTCCTTTATTGATGGTGTCTTGATAATTGCCAATAATTTCCATCTATTGTCTATTCCATTTGCACAACAGTATGTGAAATTGATTGTCAATCAGTGTTGCTTCCTAAGTGGACAGTTTGATTTCACAGAAGTTTGATTTACTTTGAGTTATATTCTGTTGTTTAAGTGTTCCCTTTATTTTTTTGACCAGTGTGTGTATATATATATATATACAGTATATATATATATATATATATATATATATATATATATATATATATATATATATATTTCAGTTGTTTCCTGATCGCTTTTTCAACATTTTTGACCACCAGATATTTACGCATTCTTCCACCTTTTCTTGCGGCTTAATTTTTACTGGCATTTTCCAGTCTTTTTTTCTGTTTGTTTTTTAACCCCATTCATCAATGAAGGAACCGATAGCAGTTTTTTAAGCTAAAGCACTGGCAAAACACAAAGTATAGAATGATCAGAAAACGCCTGAAGAATGATCAGGTCACTTCTTTTAACCACTTAGGCCATGTTCACACGATCAGCATTTGATGAGTTTTTTACAACAGTATTTGTAAGCCAAAATCACCCAAAGAGGTTAAGAGACGCTTTAAAGCCTGAACATATGCACAGCAAATGCATACAGTATGTTCATTTTTTGAGCGTTTTCAGGCAGCTTTCAGAGCTGACCCGCCTGTAAAAACTTTGTGTGCACATATCCTTTTTTAAAATCAATTTAGTTCTCAATAACGGTGGGATTTTTAACATTTTTAATTCTATAGTTTACAGCTCCTTGCCTAGGCTACCAGCCACACAGAGGACTGAGTGGTCGGCTTTAGAACTTGCAAGCACTGCTCTAAAGTTAGTTGTATCTCTGGATCGGCAAGCTTCAGTGTCCCGGCACTTCTCCCTTGCTATAGAGGCACATCTGCCTCTGCTACCAGCACGGGATAGTGGTCAGTTCGGACCAGCAGTACAACTATACCACCAATCTGAACTGTCAGTCTTCAGGAGCGCAATGCTGCCGGCAACCGTGCGCTCCTGAAGAAAGAAGATTAGAACATGCAAATACAATTGTTTTAATTAGGGTTTTCCATTTTTGGCATCCATGGCATTTTTTAAAAGGTCTTTTCTATAGTATGATAATGTATAAATAATGTATAAATAAACAAAAAAACGTCAAAGACTCTTGTTCTTTTACAAGACAAGAAAAAAAAAATGAAAAAAATCTTTGTCTCTAAAAATGTTCCAAGTTATTTATTGGCTTATGCTAGTCTTTGGGCTCAAATTAATGGCCTAAAGACAACTAAAGGCAGCTACACATTTGTTTAATGTGGACTGAATCCGCCGATATAGTTGGGTTCAGCCAACAGTCTACTGTGTATGGGGACCTCCAGTCTCTCCCCCAACAGATGATGTCAGGGGAGAGGAATAAGCATGTTCAGTCCATCCTTTTGTTCTTGGCGAGATAAACCACAACCAGAGGAGTCGGGCAGTGGCCCTCTCATAGACAAATGAGTTCTCGGCAGAGCAAGAGCTCCTGGGTATGGAATCGGGAGGGATAGCTGCCGGCCGAACCATCATTCATCCGACAGCTATCTATTGTTTATGGGGGCTCAACTTAATGCAAGCTCATCTTGTAAGGCCTGGTTCATACCATTATATTAAACAGTCCTTATAGGACCGCAATGCCAAGACTGACCCAAACTTACAGCCTCATGTATGCTCATTGCAGTCCATTTACGGACCATAAAATGTGTCCATCTAAACCAGGGATGTCGAACTCAAACACACAGAGGGCCAAAATGAAAAACTTGGACAAAGTTGCAGGCCAACCAGTATACTCTACAATGAGCCCCACAAAATCCTTCATACTGAATAATGAGTCCCACATAGTCCTCCATACAGTATAATGGGCCCCCACATAGGTCTCCATACAGAATAATGAGCCCCACATAGTGCTCCATACAGAATAATGGGCCCCACATAGTCCTCCATACAGAATAATGGGCCCCACATAGTCCTCCATATAGAATAATGGGCCCCACATAGTCCTCCATACAGTATTATGGGCACCACATAGTCCTCCATACAGAATAATGGCCCTACATAGTCCTCCATACGGAATAATAGCCCCAAATAAAACCACCCTGCGGGCCAGATTTGGCCCATTGGCCAGAGTTTACCATGTATTGTCTAAATCCAGCATTACTGAGAGTCCCATGTTGCACACCTGTTAGTAGTAAATGTGGGTTTGTATGTAAAGGAAACAATATGGCAGCAAATCCCGACCCACAAAAATCAGTAGGTTTCATGTACTAACAGCATTGTAGTCATCTGTGATGCTGTGAGGTTTAATCATGGGACCAGCATTTGCAGCCATTATACAAATGCTAAAATGTGGCCACTTCACTTCTTACCTGAAGTTCCAGTACCCCCCAACTATCATGAATAATGTATAGTATTATGATCTCATATTGGCGAGCTAGAGAGACCTGTTGGACTTCCTCAGACTTCAGGGTGTGAGTCCATCCACAACTTATGACCCTGAGGGACAAATAAGGGACTCGCTAAGAGGAGAAAAATTCATCAAAATCCTATGTCCAATATTGCATAGGAAGAGGTTGTCTCACAAGAATTGATTTTGCAGATGACTTTCATATATAACATGCATATGTTCTTAACGTGCTACCCTATTAATGGAAGAAACATGGAATATAATAGCCTAGTAATCCAGTCTTATAAAGCGATGGCACATCACTAGGATATGCAATAACTTTATGATCAGGGCATTGCTTGAAGGGAAAAAGACACTACACCAGCATTGCTTTCTCTTCACTTTGAGAATCAGTGGAAGTCCCAAGAGGTCTAACGACTGAAAAAAGTGATTGCATATCCTAGTGACCTTACATGACAAGATGGAAATAGCCCTACAAGTCAGTATGTGACAACTGATTATACAACAGAATTATTTTTACAATAGGATTGGCTCCTTATTTGATATAGTAATCGTATAAAATTACATTTTTAGGCCTAGTCAAACATGTAGTGCTGTGACTGTAAATTTTACATAGATCAGTAAAATGTCTCCATCTCCCTGTGCAGAGCTGGATTTTCCACATTCATCTGTCATCTTGGTTAAGGGCTAAAGCACAGAAAAAGCATAACGAATTCAAACAATATCTGAGTCTTTTGGAGCCATAAAATTGTCCAGTAGTCTTTGAAAGGGATGATATTGCATTTCTCCATATATTCAATGACATACAGAGGTATACAGGGTTGTTGTTTTTTCCAGATTACATACGAATATGTGGCACCCTGTAACCACAGGTACCACAGGACCCAAAAGGGTGCATGGACGGGCTTCTCCACAAGAGGCCCTCACTACAAACAGACACTTCCACCCTTCCACCTCAGACCACCAGAGGGAGCCCTGTTAGGGATATATATATGGAGGGTGGAGTCAGGCAGCTCAGTCTGAGAGAGTGTGTTGACACTGAGAGCAGTGAAGACGCAGTACGTCTGCTGCTGTACTGAGGGCCCCGAGTGTGGCCGAGGCAAGGAGAGAGGAGAAAGGAGTGAAGGGGGCTGAGGAGCATCCCAGGCTCACCCCAAGGCACAATCCGGACACCGGGTCCGCACCTACAGGGTCCTCTATACCCAGTAGGGCCTACCGGCATTCCAGGAGGCTTCCAGACCCCTGGTCATACTGAAGCTACCATCAGATACAGGACTAGGAACCACGAAGGCCCCGGCGTCCAGGGATAGTGGTTGCCAAAGAAAAGTCCTACTACCAAGCGGTCAAGCTAGGCCAAGTTCCAGGCTAGCCAGAAGCTTAGAGAGAGGAAGACACGGATCAGGAAGCCTTATACCCGCTCACTGGGGAGAGTCCTGAAGTGCACCCTTCCTAGCAAGTACCCTGGACCATACCTGCCGTTACACCAGTAAAGGTACTGAAGCGAATCCCCTGTTGTCACGGGTGTGTTGCCACGAAGATCGTCACGAGTACACAGCCTGACTTCTCGCAGCTGACTTGTTGGTGCTTTGTGTTTTTTCGGCAGTGAAGGAGTTAATTCTCTCTCTCTGGGCTAGCTGAGGTCCAGCCTCGCCCAGCTGCAATCAATGCTTCTTTAGTGAGACTCCTTCATATTCCTGCAGGTCTGTTTGGGAGGTGTCGGTGAAAGCTTTTCATTCAGACTTACAGAGCGGATCGTGGTGTTTGGAGTTGCTGAGATAAGTGTATTTGGAAGTGTTTTTTCCCTTTCCTCGCTTTATCATTTATCTCCTTTCCCGTTGGTGTTCCCTCTGTTGTAGTTGTGTAGAAGTTGTATGCAAGGTGGTTTTGGTTTTTCCCTTGTACTGTCTCGTTCGTCTAAATACTGTGTGTGGGCATATTATTTCTGGTTCCCAATTGTTGTGATCGGGGTCCTTCTCAGGACTAGATTACTGAGGTGCAGGGATCCTCAGGAGGTAGGGGTTACGCTGGCGGCCTGGACCTCTGTACCTTTAACAGTACCTCCAGGTTGAGGGATTAGTCAGGGCCCCAGCTTAGGGTCAGCTTAGGCCCCCTACCTCCAGTATTCTGTGACAGTGTGACATTTTCACCGACCAACTTAGTTTTTCTCCAGCTACCATGGATCCAGTAGCCGGTCTAGCTCGGCAGTTGCAGAGTTTGTCCATGGGGCTGGCGGACGTTAGGTCCAAGGTTTTGCATCCTCTGGAGCAAGCCGGACCAGAACCTAAAGTAGCTCTCCCTGACAGGTTCACTGGGGGGCGGGACAAGTTTTTTGTTTTCCGGGAGGCATGCAAATTGTACTTTCGGCTGCGGCCTCGGTTATCGGGCAGCGAAGAACAAAGGGTGGGAATTGTCATCTCGCTCCTACAAGGGGACCCACAATCTTGGGCGTTCTCTCTTCCCCCAAGCTCCCCGGTTCTCCAGTCAGTGGATAGGTTTTTCGCTGCTCTGGGACTCGTATATGATGACCCAGATCGGATCTCCCTTGCTGAGTCTAAGTTACGTAGGATTCAGCAGGGAGATCGTCCGGCGGAGGAATTCTGTTCGGAGTTCCGTAGGTGGGCCACGGACACCCAGTGGAATGACCCGGCTCTTAGGAGCCAGTTTGGTCATGGTTTATCCGACAAATTACAGGATGTGTTGGCACAGTATGACTCTCCCGCGTCACTGGAAGCCGCTATGGCCCTTGCCATTCGCGTTGACAGACGGCTTCGGGAGAGGTGCGGGATAACTCTACCCCCTGTAATGTCTCCACCTCCTACAAGGTCCCCTCATATGGTGGTTCCCCTGGTCAGTCCGGAGGAGCCTATGCAATTAGGAGGGACATCATTTCGGGGAAGGGGACCGGTGGAGCGCCATAAGACAGGAAGGTGTTTCCTCTGCGGGAAAAAGGGACATTTTATTGGGGGGTGTCCATCCCGTCCCTTGCAGAGTAAAGAGTCGTCGAAAAAACTGTTGATCCCAGGTTGTGTGGTGGACGGCAATCTGGGAGTAGGTATTTCGTCCCTAGGTTCGTCTCAGTTTCTCGTACCGGCGGAGGTGGTGGTGGGTGCGAGAACTGAGAGGATATCTGTTCTTCTGGATAGTGGGGCCGGGGCTAATCTGGTTGATGCTCGGTTTGCCCGGGTTCAAGGTATGCGATTGAGTGAGTTGGCTAAACCCATCCCCATATTCTCGATCGATGCCAGGCCTCTCGGTCAGGGAAGTTTTTTGCAAGCTGTGCATGGCGTAAAACTTCAAGTGGGGGCAATACATAAAGAACTGTTGTCTTGCTACGTGTTGGAGGGTCTTCCCACTCCTATAGTGTTGGGCCTTCCTTGGTTAGCTAAGCATAACCCGGTTATTAATTGGCAAACCAGAGAGATAAGCCAATGGAGTAAATTCTGTAATAAAAACTGCATGAACACGGTCATCGGTGCGGTTACTCCTTGGGTCTTACCTTCATTTCTGGCGGACTTTGAGGATGTATTCTCGGAGAATGGGTGTCAGGAACTACCTCCTCATCGCGAGTATGACTGTTCTGTAAAACTGCTCCCTGAGGCCAAGTTACCTAAAGCTAGGTTGTATAACCTTTCTGGTCCTGAGAGGCAGGCCATGAAGGATTATATTTCTGAAAGTCTGGCTAAGGGGCATATTAGACCTTCATCTTCACCGGTGGCCGCGGGGTTCTTCTTTGTTAAGAAGAAAGATGGAGGCCTACGCCCTTGCCTGGATTTCCGTGAACTTAATCGGATTACGGTCCGAGATCCGTATCCGCTCCCACTTATTCCCGATCTCTTTAATCAGATCGTGGGCGCCAAATGGTTCTCTAAGTTGGATCTCAGGGGGGCGTACAATCTGATTAGGATGAAGGAGGGGGATGAGTGGAAGACGGCTTTTAACACTCCGGAGGGGCATTATGAGAACCTTGTCATGCCATTCGGTCTGACTAATGCCCCGGCGGTGTTTCAACACTTTGTTAATGATATTTTTCGCCACCTGGTGGGACAGTTTGTTGTCATATATCTGGATGATATCTTAATTTACTCGCCGGATCTGGTGTCTCATCAGGAGCACGTTAGACAGGTGTTACAGATCTTGCGGGATAATAAACTGTATGCCAAGTGGGAAAAGTGTGTGTTCGCCGTACAGGAACTCCAGTTTTTAGGCTTCCTGGTTTCAGCGTCCGGTTTTCGTATGGACCCTGGGAAAGTGCGGGCAGTTCTTGAGTGGGATCGGCCGGAGAATCTTAAGGCACTACAACGTTTCCTGGGGTTTGCTAACTATTACCGGAAGTTCATTCGTAATTTCTCGTCCATGGTTAAGCCTCTCACAGACATGACTAAAAAGGGGACGGATTTTTCTAGGTGGTCTGACAAGGCTTGTCAAGCATTCTCCTCCTTGAAAAAATGTTTTGCCTCGGCACCCATACTCATTCAACCTGATGCGTCTCAGCCATTCTTTGTAGAGGTAGACGCTTCCGAGGTAGGGGTGGGAGCAGTATTGTCACAGGGTTCGTCCCCTGGTAAGTGGCATCCGTGCGCCTTTTTCTCTAAAAAATTGTCGTCCGCTGAGAGGAATTACGTTGTCGGCAATAGGGAACTCTTGGCCATTAAGTTAGCTTTTGAGGAGTGGCGCCATTTTTTGGAGGGAGCAGTTCATCCGGTCACCGTCATCACCGATCACAAGAACCTGCTATATCTGGAGTCCGCTAAACGTCTGAATCCCAGACAAGCTAGGTGGTCATTGTTTTTTACCAGGTTTAATTTCGTCGTTACATATCGTCCTGGGTCTAAAAATGTAAAGGCGGATGCCTTATCTCGTAGTTTCCCTGGGGCCGGGAATACGGACGACCCGATTCCTATTCTTCAGGAGGGGGTGGTGGTTTCGGCAGTATGCTCTGAGCTGGAGGAGGAGATATTGGAGGCTCAGGGGGACGCCCCTGTTGGACCTCCGGGGAGACTGTTCGTTCCAGATCAGTTGCGACAAAAGGTGATCGAGGCACACCATAACTCAGTTTTTGCAGGACACCCGGGGAGTAAAGCAACTGTGGATCTCCTCTCGCGTCGGTTTTGGTGGCCTAACTTACATAAAGAGGTGGTAACTTTTGTCGCGTCCTGTGGGGTTTGTGCGCGCTCTAAGACCTCACATACCCGTCCGTCTGGGGCCCTTTTACCTTTGAAGATCCCGGAGCGTCCTTGGACTCATCTGTCTATGGACTTTATTACGGACCTCCCTCCGTCTTCGGGTAAAACGGTCATACTCGTTGTAGTGGACAGGTTCAGCAAGATGGCACATTTTATCGCTCTTCCGGCTCTCCCTAATGCTAAAACTCTTGCGCAGGTGTTCATTGGGGAGATTGTGAGGCTTCACGGGGTACCCTCCGAGGTGGTGTCTGATCGGGGGTCTCAGTTTGTGTCCAAGTTCTGGAAGGCGTTTTGTGCACGGCGGGGGATGCATTTGTCATTCTCGTCGGCTTTTCATCCTCAGACCAATGGTCAGACGGAACGTATGAACCAGAGCTTGGAGACATATCTTCGGTGTTTTGTGTCAGAGAACCAGGAGGACTGGGCTTCTTTCCTACCTCTGGCAGAGTTTGCTCTCAATAATAGGCGGAGCGAGTCCACTGGTAAGTCCCCGTTTTTTGGGGCATATGGTTTTCACCCCCAGTTTTGTACTTTCAGTAGGGGGGGCTCTTCGGGGGTTCCGGAGGAGGAACGATTTTCCTCATCTCTCGCTTCAGTATGGAGAGGGGTGCTGAAGAATCTGAATACTATGGGGAACCGATACAAACGTATGGCTGATAGGAGGAGAGTGTCTGGTCCGGACCTAAGTGTGAACGATCAGGTATGGTTGTCTACCAGGAATATTAAACTTAAGGTTCCCTCCTGGAAACTGGGTCCCAGGTTCATCGGGCCGTACAGAATCAGTTCTGTTATTAATCCGGTGGCATTCCGTCTTGACCTCCCCCCTACGTTTAAAATTCACAACGTGTTTCACAGATCATTGCTTAAGAGGTATGTGGCGCCGGTGGTACCCTCACCTTTACCTCCCCCTCCTGTGGTTGTCAATGGTAACTTGGAGTTCCAGGTATCGAGGGTCATTGATTCACGCTTTAATCGCCGGTCCCTTCAGTACTTGGTTCATTGGAAGGGGTATGGTCCTGAGGAGAGGATGTGGGTTCCTGCGTCGGATATTAACGCAGACCGATTAGTTCGGGCCTTCCACACGACTCACCCGAATAAACCTGGCCCTGAGGGTCCGGAGGCCCCTCGTAGAAGGGGGGGTACTGTCACGGGTGTGTTGCCACGAAGATCGTCACGAGTACACAGCCTGACTTCTCGCAGCTGACTTGTTGGTGCTTTGTGTTTTTTCGGCAGTGAAGGAGTTAATTCTCTCTCTCTGGGCTAGCTGAGGTCCAGCCTCGCCCAGCTGCAATCAATGCTTCTTTAGTGAGACTCCTTCATATTCCTGCAGGTCTGTTTGGGAGGTGTCGGTGAAAGCTTTTCATTCAGACTTACAGAGCGGATCGTGGTGTTTGGAGTTGCTGAGATAAGTGTATTTGGAAGTGTTTTTTCCCTTTCCTCGCTTTATCATTTATCTCCTTTCCCGTTGGTGTTCCCTCTGTTGTAGTTGTGTAGAAGTTGTATGCAAGGTGGTTTTGGTTTTTCCCTTGTACTGTCTCGTTCGTCTAAATACTGTGTGTGGGCATATTATTTCTGGTTCCCAATTGTTGTGATCGGGGTCCTTCTCAGGACTAGATTACTGAGGTGCAGGGATCCTCAGGAGGTAGGGGTTACGCTGGCGGCCTGGACCTCTGTACCTTTAACAGTACCTCCAGGTTGAGGGATTAGTCAGGGCCCCAGCTTAGGGTCAGCTTAGGCCCCCTACCTCCAGTATTCTGTGACAGTGTGACACCTGTGTGCGTGTCCGTCATTCCCCCTGACCCGACCGGGCCATCTCTCACCTGCATCCCTTCCATCAACCCTGCCCCGGGGGGGCCCGCTCCGCCTGTGGGGAGCAGAAACATCCCAGCTGCCATCCCATCACCCCCCGGAGGTCTGCAGCAGCGCTGGTGACCATTACCAGAAACCACAGGTGGCGTCACGAGACAAACTGTTAACAAAAACACTAAAACCCCTTTTAAAGAGTGACCCAGAGTACGGACCCGGGAGCTGACTGCCGTGATATCCTGCAAAGAAGGTAAAGGCCCGGGTACCGAGTCTCCCCATATATCCCCCTGGGCGAGTCAAATGCAAAAAGAAAAAAATGTTAAAATGTTTACTCTGACATTTTCTTCAAAGATCTGCATAATATTGTGAATTATAAAAGCATTATATGGCGACACATGGAGGGTGTACAGCTCAAGGGTGGATTTATACTCAAGGGTGCTTCTGTAAGGCAGTTATGGTCACATCTCATTTTTTTCAGCTTAATGTATGTGCTGGGAGTGGCTGTGACTGATGAAGAACAGTAGGATTTGTTACCCTTGGGCTATAATGGCATTGGATGTTTACCAGATATGTCATGAAAAGCTATGACATAAATTTAATAGGTGCCTGTGATAGGTGCTGTACAGTGGCACCTATCACCCAGAGGTTTCCATGGACTTTACTGGGCTCCACAGGATGGAACTGCTTAGTTTACTACACCATGTCTTTTTTATAAATGTATCCTGGCCAAAGAGAGGCCAAAATACATGGTAATCCCTCATTTATGACCATACACATTTATAGCGGATTTTGCAGTTTAGCAATTACAATTGACTTCACCTATGAAGATAAGGCTTTTAGTAGAGGAACTGTGACAGCCACAGCACTGGTTTGTAATTATGAGATCACTTCTTTGATTCATTGCTTGTTTTGTGATCCAGGAGAATGGTATTTCAGGGTGTAGCCTCATTTACATGCAACACAATATGTGGGTGGACGCAGATCTTCTGTTACATAATTATTAGACTTCACAACGTAAATTACAAGGCTGCGTTTCATAACACAGCAACTAGTTTTAGTCCTTGTTTTATCGTCTTTGGCTTGGTTCACACGTCCAGTTGTCATCCATTTGTAAAAAATCCAGTATTAGGAAAAAAAAATGTGATTCACTACAAACTGAATAAAAACGGTGTTCTGGGCACGCCCAGTGCTAAAATACGGATTACGTAACAGATGACCATCAGTTATGATCCACTTCCCTTAGGCTTCAAAGTTAAGAAGAAACAGATACAGTTGCAATTTGTGTTTTGTTTTTTTTATCAAAACAATAAGTTGTGCAGACGTTTTTTGATCCAAAAAATTGATAACAGCTGGATAAGGCTATGTTCACACGTTGCGTTTTTGCTGCGTTTTTTTAAGCCAATTTTAAGCTGCGTTTTAAAGTATTAGCAAAAGCTACGAGATTTCAGAAATCTCATGCACACACCCTGTTTTTTTTCCCAATTGATTTGGCAAACGGCTGCGTTTTTGCAAACTGCTGCGTTTTTGCAAACTGCAGCATGTCACTTCTTTCAATGTTTTTTTCACCTGTAGAAAGCAATGGGTAAGTGCAAAAACGCTACAAAAACGTAGCAAAAAACGCCGGTATCAGGCTTTGCTGCGTTTTTGGTGCAAAAACCTAAGGAAGTTGCATCATCATTTTTTGGGGGGCACTAAACTTTATCAGTATGCACAAGAGACAATAGAAATGCAGCAAATACGCAGCAAAAACCGCAACAAAAACTCAAAACCTGCTTTTTTGAAGCTGCTTCTTTACAGTCAAGAGAGCAGATTTGCCTATGAAAAAAAAATGTGGCAAAAACGCAACGTGTTAACATTACTTTAGGCTATGGTCATGTAAGGGTGTGTGAATGCCTGCACACGCTCTGCATTACTCCCTGATAAAACAGGTACATGTGTAATATATGGTATATGTATCGTGGTGGAATAATGTAAATGTGAGTTATTGTATTGTGACTAAAACTGAACTGATAGAAAAGTTAAGTAAAGTTCTTTTGATTGAAAAGAAAACAGAGCCTGAATGTGATTGTCGGCATACAGCTGCATCCTGTGTCAGACTGAAGAACATTGGGACCACCAGAGGATTTGATTCTGAGGGCCCACCTTTCTCCATCACTCAAGAGACCCATAGCAGCTGCAAGGTTTGCACTATGAACTCTCCTGAAGTAGAAGCCAGGGCCCACCGGAGGATTCTCTGGTTCTCTGGTGGGCCAGTCCAATTCTGGCTGCATCTGGAATCCTGAAGCTGATGGGATCCTCCAGGAAAACCGTAAGTTTTGTGTAGTACACACAGACCACACGTCACACTGGACATTATTTGTTATTTTTTGGGGGACAGTGTGTGGGTCCACAGCAACAACCCCTCGCCACAACTACCACCCTGCACCCCTCACAGTCACACGATCAGTATTTCGTCAGTATTTGACATCAGTATTTGTAAGCCAAAACTAGGTGAGGAACAATCAGAGAAAAAGTGTAATAGAAACACGTCACCAATTTTTCATTTTTGTCCCACTCGTGGTTTTGGCTTCCAAATACTGATAGTGTGACCGTAGCGTTACAGTCAAACTTTAGGACATTTATGTCTCCAAATGAATGGATCCCATGTTGGCACATTTTATTTCCATTCTTGTCATAGCTAAACTTATACAAAAATGAAAATAACTACAGGACCTGTAAACGTAGCCTTACACAGGAGATAGACTTGATTACAAGACTTTAAGTTTACTTTTCTTGTTTTATACAAAAACTTGGGTGTATTCACATTATGACGCATTTCAGCATTTTTACCACGATTTCTGCAAAACTGCGCCAAGAGCATAATTGTGCTACACAATCATTGATTAAATAATCTATTGATCTATAACAATTTTATCACAGCAATTTTCTTGTTTTTGATTACAGTAATAAACTTTGTGCACACGGGCATGTAGTGAATATGTGGATTGATAGCCGAATCCACAAAGATACGGTGTCTAGTGCTACTGTCTATCTAGCCTACCCCTTATCCCATTGCTGAATGCATGCCTTCTTTAAGATGCATATATAGAACATATTACCTCACATAGACACCACAAGGCAGCTGGCAAAGTACCTACATACCTGTAGGGAGTCTGTATGTCATTGTACAGAGCCTGTGTATGCAGCTTTGTACAACCCCTGGCAAAAATTATGGAATCACCGGACTCGGAGGATGTTCATCCAGTTGTTTACTGTTGTTGAAAAAAAGCAGATCACAGACATGGCACAAAACTAAAGTCATTTCAAATGGCAACTTTATGGCTTTAAGAAACACTAAAAGAAATCAAGATAAAAAGTGTGGTACTCAGTAAGGGTAATTTTTTTCAGACCAAGCAGAGGGAAAAAATTATGGAATCACTCAATTCTGAGGAAAAAATTATGGAATCATGAAAAACAAACACACAAAAGAACACTTCAATACATCACTAGTATTTTGTTGCACCACCTCTGGCTTTAATAACAGCTTGCAGTCTCTGAGGCATGGACTTAATGAGTGACAAACAGTACTCTTCATCAATCTGGCTCCAACTTTCTCTGATGGTTGTTGCCAGATCAGCTTTGCAGGTTGGAGCCTTGTCATGGACCATTTTCTTCAACTTCCACCAAAGATTTTCAATTGGATTGAGATCCGGACTATTTGCAGGCCATGACATTGACCTTATGTATCTTCTTATAAGGAATGTTTTCACAGTTTTTGCTCTATGGCAGGATGCATTATCATCTTGAAAAATGATGTAATCATCCCCAAACATCCTTTCAATTGATGGGATAAGAAAACTGTCCAAAATATCAATGTAAACTTGGGCATTTATTGAAGATGTAATGACAGCCATCTCCCCAGTGCCTTTACCTGACATGCCGCCCCATATCATCAATGACTGTGGAAATTTGCATGCTCTCTTCATGCAGTCATCTTTATAAATCTCATTGGAACGGCACCAAACAAAAGTTCCAGCATCATCACCTTGCCCAATGCAGATTCGCGATTCATTACTGAATATGACTTTCATCCAGTCATCCACAATCCACGATTGCCTTTCCTTAGCCCATTGTAACCTTGTTTTCTTCTGTTTAGGTGTTAATGATGGCTTTTGTTTAGCTTTTCTGTATGTAAATACCATTTCCTTTGGGCGGTTTCTTACAGTTCAGTCACAGACATTGACTCCAGTTTCCTCCCATTCATTCCTCATTTGTTTTGTTATACATTTCCTGTTTTGGATACATATTGCTTTAAGTTTCCGGTCTTGACGCTTTCATGTCTTCCTTGGTCTACCAGTATGTTTGTCTTTAACAACCTTCCCATGTTGTTTGTATTTGGTTCACATTTTAGACTTGGTTCACATTTTAGACACAGCTGAGTGTGAACAACCAACATCTTTTGCAACATTGCGTGATGATTTACCTTCTTTTAAGAGCTTGATAATCCTCTCCTTTGTTTCAATTGACATCTCTCGTGTTGGAGCCATGATTCATGTCAGTCCACTTGGTGCAACAGCTCTCCAAGGTGTGATCACTCCTTTTTAGATGCAGACTAACGAGCAGATCTAATTTGATGCAGGTGTTAGTTTTGGAAATGAAAATTTACAGGATGATTCCATAATTTTTTCCCCAGATTTGAGTGATTCCATAATTTTTTCCCTCTGCTTGGTCTGAAAAAAATTACCCTTACTGAGTACCACATTTTTTATCTTGATTTCTTTTAGCGTTTCTTAAAGCCATAAAGTTGCCATTTGAAATTACTTTAGTTTTGTGCCTTGTCTGTGATCTGCTTTTTTTCAACAACATTAAACAACTGAATGAACATCCTCCGAGCCCGGTGATTCCATAATTTTTGCCAGGGGTTGTAATGTACACAAGCCCTCACATTGACAAAGGGATTTTAGTAATAAATGACATGACATGGATCAAAAAAGATTGTTCAGTGGAATCTACCACCTAATGGTCCCATGAGCATGTATGTTCTCCTTCTAACCTTTAAATAGAGAAGTCGTTTCTATGTTGCCATGTTTTATTTTATCATCCCTATATAAGTGATTATTAAAGAGATTATTATTACATTACTATTAATAGTAGATGTACTATCATTAACAAGCATCAGTGCAAATCAGTAGGTACCGCTTTGTACACAGTGCAAACATGTAAGTTTGTATAGCCTTATAATACCAGTGTAAAAGGATGGCTTTCATCATTCTCATCTTTGTTCTGGTTTATTATTCAAGATATTCAACTAACAAGATCAATAGCAGCAGCAAAGAAAACAATACAAAGATGGGGAATGGGAGGAGGGAACGGGGTGTAAATAAAGGGGAGAAAGTTAAGAAGTAGGTTGATTGACATAGGCTATATCCAGAATATGGAATCTAATATTGGATTAGTAATATTTAGAATTTGTTTCCTGTTGCTGAGGATAATGACATCACAGTACACACATTGGTGCCTATCCACAATGAACCTTAAGCCCCCCACATACATTAGACTAACGTTGGATGGACCTGACGATATTAATGGATTCGGTTGACAGTGTAATGTGTATGAGGACCTCTGATAGATGAGGGGAGTTAAGGATCAACCATATCCGATTTCAAATTGCAGATCCGATCCTTTTGTTCTTTAATAGATGAGCAGCCACTAGTCATGTCTGGCAGCAGCTCTTTTAGAGAACACTGGAGTGCTCAGCAGAGCTAGAGCTCCTTTGTATGGAAGAGTCAGGCGAGACAGCTGTTAGCCGATCATTAAGCCAGTTCTAAAGTGTATGGGTAGCTTAAAGGGAATCTGTCACCCCCTGGCACTTATGTGACCTCTAATATGAGCATACAGGTGATAGAAATGTAAATCTATACCTACCTGCATGCCTCATATTAGAGGTCTTGTTGCTGTGAAATGTCTTTTTATTCAGTCAACTCTCTAATGCCTGCAGGCCGGGGCCTGGAAGAAATCCCGCCTCCTGTGTGAATTATAATGTTTTCCCCCTCCCCTGCATGTCACAGTGCTCTGTGATGCGCAGCTGCAGGAGCCAAATCCAGGCACTGTGACATGCAGGGGAGGGGGGAAACATTATAATTCACACAGGAGGCGGGGATTTCTTCCAGTCCCCGGGACTGGAACACATCAGAAACTTGTAGGAATAAAAAGACATTTCACAGCAACAAGACCTCTAATTAATATGAGGCATACAGGTAAGTATAGATTTACATTTCTATCACCTGTATGCCCATATTAGAGGTCAGATAAGTGCCAGGGGGTGACAGATTTCCTATAAGTGTCTAATTTTTCTATGTCAGATACTTAGAAATGGGAACCCATGCAATCACAAGAACAAATAGGATATATAAACCCTAAGATGTTTCATTGGTAGGATTGGAACTCATGATTCGAGATTGGAGAACCCAAACAGTAAAGTTCGAGATCCGTACTGAACACCTACTGTTCTGGCAACGGACCCTGAATGCAGACTTCACCAGGAAGTCCGTGTTACTGTTTGGGTTTGGCAAACCGAACATCGGGTGTTCCTCGCGCTGTCATCTGCACATCTGCATGACAGTGCGAGAAACACCGGCGGCTCTAATCGATGGTAAGATTAATACCTCCGGTCAGAGCGCTGCGGTTCCCTCGTGTGGGAATAAGGGCTCGAACATCGGGTGTTTGCCACGCTGTCATGTGCGTGACAGCATGACAAACACTTCCTCGGATCGATGGTAAGATTAATACCACCGGTCAGAGAAATGAGGATCCCACGTTGATGATCACAGTGTGAGCCCGCAGATGTGATCGGAGGTAAAATTTTACCTCCAGTCACAGGCATCGGCAAATGGGACTACTACACCCATCAGCCTACGCACCGATAACGGCAAGAGCAGGCATGGATGATGGGTGTATTCATCACCTGGCTCCTGTGCTATGAATAAATAAGTTTAAAAAATGGCGTGGGTTCCCATATATTTTTGATAACCAGACAGGCAAAAGTGACAGCTGCGGGCTGCAACCCTCTGCTGTCAGCTTTAGCAAGGCTTGTTATCAAGAATAGAGGAGTCCCCACGCCGTTTTTTTAATTATTTAAAGAAATAATTAAAAAAAAAAAATCTTTAGATGCACCAATTCTGGCGCTTTGCCCGGCTCTCCCCATTGCCCTGTGGGGGTGGCAAGTGGGGTAATATTTGTGGGGTTGATGTCACCTTTGTATTGTCCGTTAGTAATGGAAAGGCGTCTATAATATTTAAAAATAACAAACACAGTTATACTCATCTAACACCTAATCTCCAATTCCCTCATCTCCTTTAAGAAAGCAGAAATAGAAAACAACAATATCCTTCATATGTCCGAAGTTCTGTCCCACGTCGTAATCCAAGTCTGGGATAAATCGTTCTCAACAGGGACGGTGCCAAGATGCGACCGTCCCAACTGAAAACCACTGAGGAATGAGCTGCTGCGAGCTCAGCCTCAGTGACTAGCGGTGAGATCACCTATAGCGGCCGGGCTGGGAACGCAGCCTCAGGTTAAGTGCCCACGTAGCGTTTTTGTAGCATTTTTACGGATACGAAAACGCCGCAAAAACGCTTGTAAAACAGTCTGCCATGCAAAGCAATGTGAATTCGGATGTGCTGTGCACATGATGCGCTAATTTGCGCGCCGAATTCGCATTGTGTTGCAGCATGACCATTTCTACCGCGATTACGCTGCAAATTCTCGGCCATTGAGGAACACTGAAACGCAGCAAACCCGCAGGTATATGTGAATTTGCTGCGTTTCAATTAAATTCAATAGCTGCGAATTTTCAGCGTAATCGCGGTGCGTGTGGTACCCGGGATGAAGAGGAGACTACAACTCCTCTTCATTCCGGCTACCACACGGTGAAAAAAAGAAATAAAAAAGTTAAAAATAAACAAAACCTGTATATTCACCTCACCTCACGTCTTATGGACGCCTCTCCATTACTAACCTGTGGGATTAATGTCACCAGACAATACAAAGGTGACATCAACCCCACAAATATTACCCCACTTGCCATCGCCACAGGGCAATGGTGAGAGCCGGCAAAGCGCCAGGATTTGCGCATTTAATAGATGCACCTTTTCTGGGGCGGCTGCGGGCTGAAATTTTTAGGCTGGGGGGCCAATATCCATGGCCCCTTATCAGCCTGTGAATACCAGCCCCCAGCTGTCTGCTTTAGCTTGGCTGGTTGTTAAAAATGAGGGGGGACCCCACACCGTTTTTTTAATTATTTCTTTAAATAACCTTAAGTTACGTCCGGTCACAGCTGTGGGCTCACGCTGTCATTTGACAGCATGGGAACCGCAGCGCTCAGACCGGTGGTATTAATCTTACCACCGATCAGAGGCAGTGTTAGCCGCGCTGTCATGCACATGGCACACACCCAATGTTCGGGCCCCCATTCATGCGATTGGGGTCCATTTTCGGGCACTGTTCTGGTGTTCGGCTGAACCTGCCGGACCTGAACAGTCAGAGGTTTGCCCATCACTACTCGTGATCTGATGAATGAAAGGAAGCATTAACCCTATGCTAATATGGAACCCAATGCTTAACGTGAGCACGTTTTCTTGAGTAAATAATTGTTTCTTAAATAGTTCTGCCAATTCAATATATATGTATATATCCACTAATCAGCCATAACATAAAAACCACCTTGTGTAGGTCCCCCTCCTGCCACCAAAGGGTCTGTGGCACTTTTAATGTGTCCCATGGAATCTTGCACCACAAGTCAGAAGCAAATCATTTAAGTCATCAGGTGGAGCCTGCATGGATTGGATGCACATTATTGAGCTTTGGGATCCCATCATTCTGTTGTTGGTTCACAGGTTGTCCTTTCTTGGGTGATCTTTGAAAGATAATATCCACCGATTTCCAGAATCACCCCATAAGAACTGCAGTTTTAGAGACGCTCTGAGTTGTCTAGACGCGACTGTTCAGCTCTTATCTAACTCATCCAATACACAATAATTACGTATATCTGTAAAGGTTCTAATTAAAGATCTATTGTTTTGTCTAAAGTTCCTAGGAAGAATCTATCTCCATTGAAAGAAACCTTGTATGTAGTTTCTTCTGCTGCCACACTCCCTCATATTTAACCCCTATTTATTGCTAACATACAAACATTCAGTTAATAGCAATCACTTCTACACAGTTAGAAAATGTAAAGATGAGGGGAGAGTAAACTATTGATTTACCTGGATGATTCAGAGGTAAACATGAACTCTGAGTGTAAGTAAAGAACTGATACTCATTGTCAGCCCGCAGCTGGGGATGTCTCCTACATCTGATAATTGAGTCATGTTGTTTAACCCTTCCCCGCATTAGAATATGAATAAACGTTCCAGGCTATGGTCTGCAAGTGTGGAGAAGGCTCAGGAGTCAGCATTTGTGTCTAACAGCCCAGTCACTGCAGTTACCCATTTATATGCCAGTCAGTTTAAATTTCAATTACAAATGGTAATAAAAAAGTCCTGACCAATTGGTGAAATTACTGCTGCAAATTTTTTGGGGTATGCCTCTATCAGCTTTGCATATGTAGAGACTGAAATTTTAACCTATTCTTCTTTGCAAACTAGCTCTAGCTCAGTAAGATTGTACGGTGAGCATCTATGAACAATAGTTTTCAATTCTTGCCACAGATGCTAAATAGGATTTAGGTCTGGACTTAGACTGGGCCATTCAAGCATATGAATATGCTTTGATCTAAACCATTCATTGTATGACAATATGTTTATGGTTGTTGTCCTGCTGGCAGATGAACCAGCTTAAACTCTTTTACAGCCTCTAACAAGTTTTTTTCCAGGATTGCCCTGTATTTAGTACCATTAATCTTCTAATCAACTCTGACCAGCTTCCCAGGCACTCCTGGATAAAATCATCCCCACAGTATGATGCTGCCGCCACCATGTTTGATGGTGGGGATGGTGTTTTCCGGGTGATGTGCAGTGTTAGTTTTCCACTACACATAGCGTTTTGAATTTAGCCCAAGAAGTTCTACTTTGGTCTCATCTGACCAGAGCACCTTCTTCCACATGCTAGTTGTGTCCCCTACATAGCTTTTTGCAAACTGCAAATAGAACCTGTCATAGAGAAAAATTAAAATCCATAAGACATCACCATAGAGGGGACATATCCCCCCACTCACATCGAACATGGGATTAATTAGAACAAGGGAAGTTAGAGAGAGAGAGCTAACACCTCATCTCCACTGAAGAAGCGGTCCTCTGCAGTGTCCAGGTAATAAAACAGGAGATTCCCTGGAGAAAAGACGATGAGGCTGAGATTTGTTTATGCACTGGAGGAGATCTTCCCCTGTAAAGAGCTTCCTTTGTCAAATAACACTGGAAAATTGCAGGTAGACAGTTCAGTGCCAGTGGTCAGTGATGAATATTTGGGTTTGTAACAATCCGATATGTGATATAGCTTTTCAGTGGCGGAACGAAGGGACGAACAGAACGCATTCACTCATATCACTGTAGGGCCATTAGATCCCCTCTAACTTAATAATTGTCCAATGGATGGTGTTATATATGATTTTTTTCATCTCAATAAAAAGATAAAATCGCAATGCTGATAATGATGACAATTTCTCCCGCCTGGTATCTCAAGGGGCGAAGATATTCTGTAAATTGGGGGATCTCATAAAATTCTAACAGACCCAGCACATTCCACAGCCAGCCCCCATATGAACCCATCAAGGGGAGGTATGTGGGCGCAATCTTGAGTTAATAAAAAACAGTATTTGGGTTTGGGTCATTCCAGGAAGACATAGTTTGCTGTAAGAATGTTCCATTTTCCCAGTTGGAATGCTTCCCTCCGTTAAGCTCTGAGCCATTTCCGTGAGATAGGTTTAGTAATTTTCCTTCGTTATTCCTTTTTATTTCATGTAACTGTATATAATCGTATGGTTTGTTCCCATTTTTTTATAATTTTTGTATATTTTTTATAAACACTATCTATCTTTCTGGATTAAATATATAAAATTTAATAGCTCTTTTCCACTTGCTCTGTAAACTGCACTCCAAGTTAAAGTCCCATAGATGGACTAAGTAAAAAAAAAGTTAAAAAGAAGATTAAAGATATTATTAAAAAAAATAATTAAAAAATAAAGAACAAAAATGATTACACCAATAAATACACATATTCATTTAAAAACAAAAATAAACAAAAAAAAAGTACACATATTTAGTATTGCTGCGTCCAGAACGACCAGATCTATAGAACTGTTGTAGCACCCTGAGGACTCGGCTGCTACAGGGGTATTGCACCTCACTCCAGAGGTGTGGTATTCCACTCCCGGGTAAGGATGGAGTGTGGGACTGAGCTCAGTAGGCTGCATGCACTACATACATCCCATTTCCGGGGTACAGAACTACGGTACTCCCACCAGTATATGTGCAGGTACGACAGCGTCTGTCCCTGGCTGGAGTGGGAGGGGGGTGGAACATCCCAGTAGTGTAGGGGCAGATAGGGGGAGTACTCTGGGTAAAGCTAGGAGCTCATTGGGTGCTAGTCACCTGGGCTCACACATAGAGGGAGTATATATGGTGGGCACCATCTTAGGACAGGGTCCTTTTTAGCAGGGAAGCTCAGCCAGGAGGGCTGACAGGGAGCTGTGGCTCCGGCTGGGCCCAGCTCCAGAGCCAAGCCTGCAGAGGAGAGAGGAGAAAGAAAGGACCCAGAGAGAAAGACAGAGGGAACCCCAAGAACCCAGAAACAGACCAGAAAGGGTGAAGGGTTGGCGGACACGGGTACTGGAACCCGAACTGGTGGAGGCCACTTATCCTCAGCCAGGAACCGGAGGTCGTGGTCAAGATTTGCCACGAACCTCACCAAATCCACCAGAAAGGCACACCAAGCATAGGGTCAGGGAACCCAGAGGAGGTTTGACCACTAAGAGACCCGAGGGAGCCGGCCAAAGGTGGATCCCTGGTGGGAATGGCCAGAGACAGAGCGAGAGAAGGGAGCTCAGGACCACGCTCCGGAACTGCCTGGGGGTTAGCCGAGTCCAGGACCTGGTGGACGCAGCACGGCTCGGGTGGTCACTCAAGGCCAGAGTGACTGAGAGAACAACCGTGAGTAAAAAACCCTGAAACTGCACCTCAAGTCTCTGACTCTCCTTTCTACAACATAACTACACCCATCATCCACACCTGCTGCCCTGAGGCCATACCCCTCCCGTTGGGGGTTATACCATCACTGCTGCACATATACCACCGGCCTCAGCGGACTGTTCTGCAGCGGCGGCTTCAAAGCCGCACTCAACGGGTGGCGTAGTCGATCAAGTTAACATCTACTGCCATAGACTGCCACTTAGTTTGACACCCTGGGCACGGACCGGGTCACCGCCACAAGGACTACTACCCCTACTCAGATCCGGCTCCGGGTATCCCCTGAACATGGCCCAGGGGGTGCGTCACTGTCACACTAGTTAACCCCTACATGGAATTCCGTAAGAAAAAAAAGTAACAAAAAATTATGGTTTTTCATCATACCGCTGGAAAGAAAATGGAATAAAACACGATCAAAAAGACGAATATAAATTAAAATGGTACCACTGAAAACGTCATACTTGATAAAGACCGGCGAAGGGTCGAAACGTTCTAATCTGGTGGAATAAACTATGTCAGGGAAATATTGAGGAATATTGAAAATGTTCTTCCACATTTCCCTGACACAGATATTGACCATTCCTCTCAAAACTCTCTTCACCCCCTCCCTTATCCATCTTTTGAGAGCTGACAGTCCAGAGATGACAAGCTACAGTGTCTTCCTGCAAATTATCACCCACAGCCAAAAGGCCTTACACAAACATATTTTTTCTACATAATTATTTCATTATTTTTATTGTAGAATTTTTTTTTTTTTTTTTTATTGTGCAGAAGCGACAAAACATTAAATAAATTACATAAATGTGGTATTGCTCTAATCGTACTGACCCGAAGAATAAAGATGCCTTATCACTTTTACCACACGGTGAACAACATTAACAAAAAAGAAAACAATCGCTGAGTTACTAGATTTTGTTCATTCGGCCTCCCAAAAATCAGAATAGAAACATGACTGTGCTGGAATAAATCTAGAAAAATAATAGCTCTCAAAAAAACGTTGTTGTTTTTTTTTTTACAAAAACAAGGTTTTTTGAGTATGTGACAGCAGCCACACATTAAAAAAACACTATAAATCTTGTATCGCTTAAATCACACTGACCCGAAGAATAAAGTTGTCTAATCACTTATACTGCACGGTGGACAGGCGGAAAAAATAAACAAAAGCAATACTTCACCTGCTGTTGATTTGTTTATTCTGCCTCCCAAAGATTACAGTAAGACTCTGTTCACATTTATCCTGCACTCTACGCTGACCACTTACACCGGGGTTTCCATGTAACTATATCTTAACTATGAAAAATTTGTGGCTAAAGCAGCATTTTTGTGGGAAAAGGTAAAATTTTCATGTTTACCTTCCACATTGTTTTAATTCATGTGAAGCACCTGAAGAGTCAATAAACTTCTTGAATTTGGTTTTGAGGACCTTGAGGGATGTAGTTTTTAGAATGGTGTGACTTTTGGGCATTTTCTGTCATATAGGACCCCCAAAGTCACTTCAAATGTGCTGTGGTCCCTAAAAAAATTGGTTTTGTAAATTTTGCTGGAAAAATGGAAAATTGCTGATAAACTTTTAACCCTTCTAACTTCCTAACAAAAAAAAAATATTTTTAAAAAATGATGCTAATGTAAACTACACATAGGAGAAATGTTATTTATTAATCCTTTTGTGTGATATAACTATCTAATTTAAGGGCATGGCCTAACAAGGTCATCATAGCTGGCAGACCCGGAGAGCCTCCTCCCTCTCCTAGCCTCCTAAATGTTGCGATCGGTATAGATCGCGGCATTTAGGGGGTTAAATGGCCCGGGTCAGTGCGGGCACTGCTCCTGGACGTGACAGCTGGAGCTCAGTTATCACTTACACTGAGCTCCTGGTAGATATCGTGCGGAAACTTCTTCTGTGCTAACATGATCGCCATGTAAAAGGGTGACCTTGACAGTCATGTGCTTCTCCCTTGATTAGAAAAATGGTTGTAACCTGTGTCTACAAAAAAGTGTTTTATTATGCATAGAACCTTATAGGCACCAAGGTACACGGTTAATTTTTTGCTATAATATCTGGATGACTCGATGTGTTGTGATAAATGTATTAGATATAGGGAAAGGATGAGCTTAGTACAAAGGACATAGGTTTAGATTTAGCGATAAGATAGGATTGGGAACAGTGCATCAGTGGGCGCAATAAGTTCAGAAAGTAGACAGGTCTAGGAGAGAAACAGTTAATGTGTTCAGAAACAGCCCCCGTGAGAGAGGGGCAAGGCCTGTTAACAAAGGGGAGCACTTCCTGGTTAGTGCCGTTAAAGTGAGAGATTAGATGTAGAGATAGTAGTAGTTGGAGGTCTGAGGGCACGAGGAGCACAGGCTGTTCAGTACCAAGAGAACGTCAGCAATAAACTCTTAGTAGACATTCCTGGAACGTCTGGGGCCTACGGTAAAACTGAAACACTGAGAAGCATGCCTCAGTATCTTCCTAGGAGAGGGAGTCGGACGGGGAATCGCATATGGGAGTTGGGACAGGACTCATGTAAGCTGCAGAGTCAGATGGAGTATCCTGGGAGCGAGAGATGCCAGATCAGAAACAGATAGCTCAGGGCGAGCTATGGACTTTGAAAACGGAAAAGTTTGTGCCCAATACTGCGTGTTTCAATATAATGAAAATTAATGGACAGTTAAGTAAACTTCTTTATTATAAAACGAATTGGATGTCCCTTGATGTATGTGCGGCGGCTCGTGAAGTCGAAGAACCGGAGAGAGCAGAGGCCTGCAACTAAAATATGAGTGTTACGCACCACATGCATAACACAGGAGAAAAGGCACACCATTTATTTGTGGGATGCCAGGGTGTGGGAGAACAACAGGCTCTTGCCCATGACTACCGCACTGTTCACCTTACAGCTATGACATAAGTTTACGTAATAGGTCGTGAAGGGGTTAATGTTCCTGTGCTCCTTTGATGTTGCTGCAGCATCAGAGAGTGCAAATTTCTGGCAGCAGTGTAACTATGCTGGTCGCTCGGTTTATCTATCACTAGGTTTTTTGTCCTATGAAAATACCATTATTTAGGGACAGACATCTTGATTCCAGCGATGTGTCACTTAATGGGTTGCTTTCTGCAGCTTTGATAAAAATCACTGTTTTATCTGCTGCAGATCTACCAGTTCTCTAAATGCTGAGCTGCGTATAACCCCACCCACACCTCAGATTGATAGCTTTCTATTTAAACTGTGCATTGGCAGAAAGCTGCCAATCAGTGGTGGGATTATGCAGGACTCATGAATATGGAGTATGGAGGACTACACAGCAGCAAGTTTACTACTTTAGCAGCCCAGTGAGTGACACATCGCTTTAATCGGGGTTTATCTCTTCATTATGCTACAATGTTATACAGTAGTATGGGGCTGCTCAAATCTGTGATTATTTTGTCATGCCAATTTGGCATGAAAAAACAATCACAGAATGCTGTGAGTGCATCTGAAATTTGCATCACGCACACCCATACAAGTATATCAGTCTGTGTGAAACATCGGACTGCACACAGATGTCATCCAAGTGCAGTCTGACATCTGCGGACAGAAACAATGGAGAAGATAGAGAACTTAAGCTCTCCGACTTCTCCTCACCTGTGCTCCGATTCTCGCTGACACTCACATCAAACTCTGACAGAGTGTCTTTAGCATAATTGGCCCGATTCTTTTTCATGAGAGAATCGACAGCGATGTGACCTCAGACTTAGGGCTCTTTCACATGTCAGTGTGTCCGGTATGTGTGGTGACAGTTTCCACACGTACCGGAGACACATACACACGCAGACCCATTCAAATCTATGGGTCTGGGCACATGTCAGTGTGTTTCCATTGTCTGCATGCTCCACACGCTGACATGTCTGTTTTTTTGTGTCTGCATAGTCCGGAAAAGTGTCTCACACTGAACACACACGAATGACATCCGTGTGTCATCAGTTTGACAGGTACCGGCGCCTGGGAATAAGTGCTACAGTTAGCGCTGTTCCCAAACGCCGGAAGCTGAACACTGCCCTCATCATGGTTCCTGCCGGCGCTACGATCAGCACCAGCATGGACAATGATGAGGGTAGTAGTAGTCTGCTCCCCCAGTGTTCCTGTGTAAAAATAAGGATAAAATAATAAAATCCTCATACTCACCAGACCAGAGATGTCCCCCGTTGTAATCCTCTGACAGCTGACGCCGAGGAGCCGGGGATAATGAGCGGCTCTGGAGCTGCGCTCAGTGAGTGACAGGACACCGCTCCTGAGCTCAGCTCTGGAGCGGGTCATTCTCCCCGGTGTCAGTATAGCGCTGATTCCCAGGCGCCGGTCCGTGTAATCCTGATGCGGCACACGGGCGGCACATGGTTGCCACAGGTGTGACACACACGGACACACGGGTCACGGATATCTCCAGTATCATTTTTTCCGGTAGCGGAAATATATACGGACGTATGAAACTGGCCTTAACCTGATAAATGCCTTATAAATGGCGATGTGTGGAGCACTGTTCTAACTGCCTATCAGCTCCCCGCACCCCCTCCCATGACACGATCGTGGGTGCCAATGGGTTGCCATGATAGCCGAGGGTCTTCTGAAGATGTCATGGCGTAATGAGGATGCTGTGTCATGATGGTTCTCCGTTGAAGTCCAGCCAGCAGGATTTCACAGGAGAATGATTTTTGCTGTGCCATACTGTGGCCTAACAAATGCAGTGGAAATTTCAAACAAAATGTTTTTAAGAATTAAAAAAAAAAACTGTATATAAAAGTTTGAATCACTCATCTTTTCCTCCCATCAAGAAAAAAATAATAAAAAAAACAATATGCCTGTTATCATCACATCCATAAAAGTCTGGTCTATCAAAATCTACAATTAATTAACTAGTTTGGTAAAAGTCGTAAAGAGAAAAAAAATTCATAACACCAGAACTGCAGTTCTTCAAACACTGCAACAGGAGATTAAAACATTGTATCCACTCCAAAATGGTATCAATAAAAACATCTGCTCAGCTTGCAAAAAAACAAGCTCTCACATAGCTCCCTCAAAAGAAAAATAAATACGTTTCAAAGAATCATATTGCCAGGTTATCCTTACTGCATAACAAACGCCGTAAAAACAAAACCCAAAAAACAAGTGTTGAATTGTGGGGTTTTTCCCCCCATTTTCAAATACATCACATAGTAAAATGGATGGCGTCATTCAAAAGTGCAACTTGTTGGCAAAAAAATTAAGCCCCCAGATGGCTATATCGACGGAAAAATAAAAAAGTTATTGCTCTTGGAAAAAGGGGTTGGAAAAAACAAAAACACAAAAATGGAATATCGCCCTGTCGACAAGGGGTTAAGTCTTCCCACTTATAGAATTATATAAAATTCTGCAGAAAGGTCACACAGGCCAAAAAGACAACAGTTATCTTAGGGCTCGTTCACATGGCTTTATTTTCAATCTGAGAGCGGTCAGTGAAAAAAGAACAGCACAAACACATCATGAGGACCAATGTTATTTAATGGGGCAATGCAAATGAGCGATTTATTTCACTCAAAGAATCTGCATGTGAAAAAAATCGCAGCATCCACTAGTTTCTTCTGTGTGTCGAATAAGATTTATCCATTCACGTATATAAGTGCGCGAAAAAACAGAGCCACAGTATAGCATCCATTATTTTTTTTATGAATACATTGCAATTCTGTAACATAAGAAACTGTAAATGGTCCTGCAATTTATTAATTGCTACTTCTGCAAAAAAAAACAACAAAAAAAAACAACACAAAACAGATTGTATATAGACTGCACACAGATGACAAGTGAGAAAAAAATCGTTCGGGTTTTCTGGATGAAACTGATGATTTTTTATACACTTGTGTGAACCTGGCCTTAGGAAGAAATTTATATCATACAAAATGCTGTACAAAACAGCAGTGGGGAAGCTAGGGTGTGTTTGGTGTACTCCGTCACTATGGTTTCTTTCATGTGTGGTTAGCAGCTTTATTGTCATCGTTTCCCATGGTATTATGATAGTAGGTTCAAAGATTCAACAACACTTGTGTGTTCCCCGCCTGTTCTAAAATAACGACTAGCTCTAAAAGTGTTAATATCTGTCTATATTTGTTGTCATCAGAGCTAAACTAAAAAGAGAAAAGAACAAATAATACACTGCACCCAAATAGAAAGCTCTATATATGATGGTGCTACAATCTGTTGTGGTAATCGTTATGTAAAAGTGTTTAAAAATCGCAAAATTTTGGCGCAACTCAGAGTTGCATCTACATTTTGTGACTTTTGGCGTTTACACACCAGTTTCTCTCAGCTATGCGGGACAGGGGCACAACGGGGGATGTGATGCCACAACCAGTGTATTTTATGACTAGCTGTGGTGTTCTGTACTTCAGGAATCTCACTCCAATCAAGAAGGGAGTGACATTTCTGGCATAATGTACAGAGGTGTACTCCACTTGTCAGACACTCCAGATTCATGAAGAAGAGTGTACCTCTTCATGAATCAGGAGTGTCTGGCTTCAAAACACCCCCTCATCAAGACCATCGTTGTTCAAGGGCCCTATGTCTTAAAAGTTCCCATGTTGTTTTTTAATGGGGATCTTTCTTCTAGTACACCAAGTAACCAAAAGAATAAGGTGGGGCTTCATATGAGCATAGATGTGCCTGGTACTGCAGCTCGGAAATTGCCACTTGTCACAGTACAAGTAATTGATACACGTTATTAGAGGGAATGTGTATTTTTATTTTTTTTATAAATGTTTATGTTACCCAATGCCAAAATTTGGAAGAACAGTTTACTGTGGCAAATTAGGACTTTTCTTCCTAAAGAAACACACAGTAAGCATTTCTGTTACAGGGCCGCCAACAGAGCATTACTGCCCTTACTGGTTTATGGGGCCTGGGGAGCAGAAACCGGTTCAGTAACTGAATGTGCGTCCTCAATCTATTGCTGTGCAGGAAGCCACCGGTAAGGAGAAACTTTTTTTTTCTTTTTGTACTGAAAGCCGCAATATGGGGGCAGGATGGAGATGCATGGGACAGGATGGTGACACATGGGGCAAGATAGGAGATCATATGGGGCAGGATGGAAACACAGGGGGCAGGATGGAGACACAGGAGGCAGGATGGAGACACAGGGGGCAGGATAGGAGATCATATGGGGTAGGATAGGAGATCATATGGGACAGGATGGAGACATGAGGCAGGATGGAGACACATGGGGCAGGTGAGAGACACAAGGGGCAGGATGGAGACACAAGGGGCAGGACAGGAGATCACATGGGTCAGGATGGAGACACATGGGGCAGGATGGAGACACATGGGGCAAGATACACATTGGGCAAGATGTAGACACGTGGGGCAAGATGTAGACACGTGGGGCAAGATGTAGACACGTGGGGCAGGATGGAAACACATGGGGCAGGATGGAGACACATGGGGCAGGATGGGAGATCATATGGGGCAGGATGGGAGATCATATGGGGTAGGATGGGAGATCATATGGGGCAGGATGGGAGATCATATGGGGCAGGATGGGAGATCATATGGGGCCAGGATGGGGAATGTTATTACAGTAAGGGGTCAGGACAAGACCGGTTTGGACTAAAAAGCGGCCCTGGCACACAAAATTCACCAGCCCACATACAATAAATATCCTCAACCCAAATCGCAGAACACTGACCGGTCGTGTCGAATTTTGCTTTACTTGTTACACCACTTGCTTAAACATGTTAGATAACCACTTTAGAGGGCTTTTCCACTACTCGGGCACCCTCTTCTTAATCCGAATGTTTTCCCCTTTTAAAAAGCGGTGTCAGCACTCGGATCGTGTACCAGCATTACGTCATATGATCCCTGTAGCCTATCAGCGCTGGCTTCACTTTACCCACCTTCAGACGTATCACATACATTCAGAGGAAGAGAGAGCAGCACATCTATATCTCACAGGCTGAGCACAGACAGCTATCCACCAACCGGCTGCAGGTCGGACACTGTATAGATGGAGCCTGTGTCTGGGCTGACGCCGTATAAAGGGAGGCTGTGTGGGGGCTCATACGATATATAAGGGATGTCAGCATACTTAATTCTGCTCAATATTAAGAGATACAATTAATATAAAATAACTATAATTAATAGGTTTATATAAATATCGAGTAGAATTAATTTCAGCCTATTGCTTCGGTCCTCCACAACAGTCACGGTCTCTCATGTGGCCCCTCGGGAAAATTAACTGCCCACCCCTGGATTAAGGGAATTATTGCGCTTGTTACACATCAGTTCTGTAGATGCACTCACTAATTAGACTTAGGGCAACTTTAAAATATGTAACAAGTTTATTTTACAGGCTTCTGGAGAAAGACACAATGTCAGTCATTCAAGGGTTAATTCTTTGGAACACTGAGAGGGACTTTCTAACCAATGAAGCACCAGTAATAAACACCTGTGGTAACTACGGCAACTGTGCTGATGTCATAAACACATATAGCATATATGTAAAAGAAGATTCCGGAACCACAGGTCATTCAGCCGTATGAGGTGCCGTACTTGATGTGTCTGGAGACTTGGAGCTTCATCACTCCACAGTCTATAAGGGAGGAAGGGGATACCGCCTAGCCAGCCAGATCAGCCATACCGCCCAGCCAGCCAGATCAGCCATACCGCCTAACCAGCCAAATCAAACTAACCCTAAGGATCAATGAGGTGACAGATGTTGCAGCCAAATCTCCATCACGTCTGGTACTAGCCGCCTTCACCTTTATGTGTACGGCCTGGATAGGTCACATTAGGCTTCTCCATACAGTGTGTAGCATCGGCGTTTCTGGCCCCTACCAGGCAGAGACGCCGTCCTTCTCACCTCCCCGCTCCCCGCGCAGCGTCCTCCTGCGCTTCTCTTCCTGCTGCTGCCGGCGCGCGCAGCTTCCCGGGCACTGTGCTTAGGGCGCGCGCGCGCTCCCTCTCTCTTAAATAGGCGAGGGTCCTCCCATATATAAGGCAACTCCTCCAAAATGGAGGTGCCCGAGCCAAAGTTGATGCACAGCATACTTATCTCTGCTTCAGCCCTCAGGTCCAGTTGCCAGCCTGACTACTGTTCCAGTCCGCCAGTCTGACTACTCTCCAGCCCGACAGTCTGCCTTCCGTTCTGCCCGCCATTCTAACTATAGGCAAGTCTGCCTGCTTACCAGGAAGCACTTGCCAGTTGCCTGCCAGCTACCTGCCGTGCCTGCTAGTCCGCTCACCTGGGAGCACTCGCCTGTTACCTGCCTGTTCCTGCCTGTTACCTGCCTGCTACCTGCCGTTCCTGCTAGCTCACTCACCTGGGAGCACTCGCCTGTTACCTGCCTGTTACCTGATAGCCTACCTGGAGGCTCCTGCTGTCACTTGCCGTGACCACCCGTTTGTTACCTAGAGACTTCAACCTGCTCTGCCGTCACGTGCCGTGACCACCCGTCAACTATCCAGAGCCTTCTGCCTGCCTGTTGTGTCCATCCGCTATACCGGTCAGTCCCAGTCTGCTGACCCGTGGGAGCCACCTGCTCTCTTACAAGGTCGTCCCCAGAGTGGCACCTGGTCCCTCTGCTCGGTCCCTCCCTGGTCACGGAGTCGTTAGCCGCCGTACAACCAGGGTCGGTCTGAGTTGATACTTAGTCACGCCCCTCTGGGTCCCTCCTTGCACCGCGGCACAGAGGTTCCACCACCCGGATCCGTAACACAGTGCTCACACAGGGCACCTGTTTTGACCTTCTCCATTACTGTCTGTTTTCGGTTGATATAATGTGTAATCTGTGCGACTGTGTGATGTCACTACTGTCATATCTATAGTGGATGTATATTATATCTCACTGTAAATATGATACAATGTACAAATTTTGGTACAATTTGCTGTTAAATATTGGCATTAACCTTCTAAGCCCAAGGGAAGGGCAGTCCTCTAGCCATGGTTCCCTAGAGGTTTCCTCCACAGGGGGTTTTCCTCTCCTGAGTGCTGAAGGATGATTCTTCGTGAGTCGGAAGATTGCTTTTTTCAGTGTCTTTTTAATAGCAATTGGCTGATTCTAAATTTCAGACACTGAATGAAATAATAATAATGTGATTTGTAATAAAATTCAGTCAATTTAACATCCAATAAATGTGTTTTGTGCGTTTCTTTCACAAACTTGGGTTAATGGGATTTTCTTGGGAATCAGGACAAGCATCTATGATCAAGCCATGAAGCCAGAAATGCACTCTTCCTTGCATTCAGATAATGGGGGCAGAGTATAGTTGGAACTGAAATTTAGCCCTGGCATTTAAGAGCACACAGGCCCACTTGCTATGAAGTAAATGTGATATATGTTCGTCAACTTTTGTGTATTGCTCAAGATATATATCACATTTAGGCCACGTTCACACATTCAGTATTTGGTCAGTATTTTACATCAGTATTTGCAAAAACCTACAAGAAGCAAAATGAACATAGACGCCGCTCTAAATAAATGAAAAGCAAAAGTGCATTTAAATAAATTAGAGTTCTTAGGAACACTGTTTTTAATCAAAAATAGTATGAAAGCTATCCCAACATGACAAGGTGAACCCATTCGGGAGAGTCCTACTCTGTCTAATATTAAAAACCTTACCATGTGTCAAAGTCGACCTCAGTGTGTGAATAAGGGCAGACAAAGAAGCGGGTCCCGAACTGTGGACACCAACCAAGGGAAGCTTTTTAAATATATTATCCAGCTCTAGGGAAGGGAAGCCACACCCTGGTTTGCACAGAATGCAAAAAAACACAAAGAAAAAAACACAAAATTTGAGCTTGGTTTAAGTTGGTATACATGCAGCACATAAATGCATGTTTCACAATATTCTGTGAATTTTATATTTGTAAGCCAAAACCAGGAGAGGGACAATCAGAGGAAAGGCATAATAGAAACACGTGCACCACTTCTGTATTTATCACCCACTCCTGGTTTTGGTTTACAAATACTAATATAAAATACTGACCAAATACTGAATGTGTGAATGTCGCCTACAGGATACAAACTGCTGTGAAGCCAGAATAACACTATGTGAAATTTAAAGGGAACCTGTCAGGTCAGGTAACTCTATTTACCTGCAGATATAGGGTTAATCTGCAGGTTATTAGCATTAGAAAGGTACCCATCTGCTGTACTGAAAGTACAGCAACTGGGACAGAATAAACTATTTCTCCCAGAAGCCACTTTCAGTGCCCACAGCAATTACAGTCACAGCTCACAGCAGTGAGACCGCCAGCTGTAAGCACACCCCAGCACTTTGACTGACAGTCGGATTTGCACTGATGCACAGCCGGCTGTCAGTCAAGGGAGGAACGCAGCAAGCACAAAAGTGACCTCACTATCAGATGCATGGCTGGTCTCTGCTCCCCTGTTCTCTCCCTACAATGCACAATGGAACCAAATTTTTTTTTATTAGGGAGCTATAAGGGTTAAAAGTTGACCAGCGATTTCTCATTTTTCCAACAAAATTTACACACATCACATTTGAAGTCACTTTGAGGGATCTTTATGACAGAAAATACCCAAAAGTTACACCATTCTAAAAACTGCACCCCTCAAGGTGCTCAAAACCACATTCAAGAACTTTATTAACCCTTCAGGTGCTTCACAGGAATTTTTGGAATGTGAAAGAAAAAAATGAACATTTAACTTTTTTCACAAAAATGTTACTTTAGACCCAATTTTTTTTATTTTCGCATGGGTAACACGAAAAATGGACCCCAAAATTTGTTGTGCAATTTCCCTTGGGCATGCAGATACCCCATATGTGGGGAAAAACCACTGTTTGGGTGCACGGCAGGGTTCGGAAGGGAAGGAGCGCCATTTGACTTTTTGATTGTAAAATTTGCTTGAATAATTAGCGGACGCCATGTTGCATTTGGAGAGCCCCTGGTGTCTAAACAGTGGAAACCCCCCAAGTGACACCATTTTGGAAACTAGATTCATCAGGGAACTTATCTAGATGTGTGGTGAGCACCTTGAACCCCCAGGTGCATCACAGAAGTTTATAACATTGAGCCGTGAAAATAAAATTTTCACATTTTTACTACAAAAATGTTTTTCAGCCCCCACTTTTGCATTTTCATAAGGGTAACAGGAGAAATTGCACCATGCAAATTGTTGTGCAATTTCTCCTGAGTAAGCAGATACCCCATATGTGGGGGAAAACCACTGCTTGGGCGCACGGCAGGGTTCGGAAGGGAAGGAGCGCCATTTGACTTTTTGATTGTAAAATTTGCTTGAATAATTAGCAGATGTGCCCCTGATGTGCCTAAACAGTGGAAACCACCCACAAGTGACACCATTTTGGAAACTAGACCCCTCAGGGAACTTATCTAGATGTGGTAAGCACCTTGATCCCCCAAGTGCTTCATAGAAGTTTATAACATTGAGCCGTAAAAATAAAATTTGCACATTTTTCCCACAAAAATGTATTTCAGCCCCCAATTTTGCATTTTCATAAGGGTAACAGCAGAAATTGCACCATTCAATTTGTTGTGCAATTTCTCCTGAGTAAGCAGATACCCCATATGTGGGGGAAAACCACTGCTTGGGCATATGGCAGGGTTCGGAAGGGAAGGAGCACCATTTGACTTTTTGATTGTAAAATTTGCTTGAATAATTAGCGGATGTGCCCCTGATGTGTCTAAACATTGGAAACCCCCCACAAGTGACACCATTTTGGAAACTAGACCCCTCAGGGAACTTATCTAGATGTAGGGTGAGCACCTTGAACCCCCAAGTCCTTTACAGAAGTTTATAACATGAAGCCGTGAAAATAAAAAAATCTAACTTTTTCCACAAAAATGATGTTTTAGCCCCAATTTTTTTATTTTCACAAGGGTAAGAAGAGTAAATGGACCCCAAAAACTTTTGTGCAATTTCTCCTGAGTACGCTAATACCCCATATGTGGGGAAAATACAGTGTTTTGGCGCACGGCAGAGTTCAGAAGGGAAGGAGCACTGTGTGACTTTTTGAATGCAAAATTGTCTGGAATCGAGAGCGGACGCCATGTCGCGTTTGGAGAGCCCCTGATGTGCCTAAATAGTGGAAACCCTCCCCACAAGTGACCTCATTTTGGAAACTACACCCCTCAAGAATTTTATCAAGGGGTATAGTGAACATTTTGAATCCAGAGGTACGACACAGAATTTAATAACATTAGGTCATCATATTGAATAAGTTGTCATTAGTCTTGAGCGTAAGTGCTCGCTACTTGAGTTTGCATCGGGTACTCAGGTATGCACCATGTATCACGGGTGCTCGAGTGACATGCTCGAGTCCCCGCCCGCATGTTTTACAGTTATTAGACACTCAAAAAAAAACATGCGGGGATCGCTGGTGCATGGCAGGGTCGTTGTCTTGTTGAAAGGGCATATCCTCTTCAGCGTAAGGCAACATGACCTCTTCAAGTATTTTAATATATGCAAACTGGTCCATGATCCCTGGTATGCGGTAAATAGGTCCGGCACCATTGTAAGAGAAACATGCCCATATCATGATGCTTGCACCACCATGCTTCAATGTTTTCAGAGTGTACTGTGGCTTGAATACAGAGTTTGGGGGTCGTCTGACGAACTGTCTGTCGCCCTTGGACCCAAAAAGAACAATTTTTCTTTCTTCAGTCCACAAAATGTTTCTTCATTTCTCTTTAGGCCAGTTGAGGTGTTCTTTGGCAAATTGTATCCACTTCAGTACATGTCTTTTTTTTTAACAGTGGAACTTTACGGGGACTTCTTGCTAAGAGATTAGCTTCACACAGGCATCTTCTAACTAACGCAGTACTCACAGGTAACTTGAAACTGACTTTGATCATCTTGGAGCTGATCATTTGCTGAGCCTTTGCCATTCTTGCTATTCTTCGATCCATTTGAATGGTAGTCTTCCATTTTCTTCCACGTCTCTCTGGTTTTGCTTTCCATTTTAAAGCATTGGAGATCATTTTTGGTGAACAGCCTATCACTGTCTGCACTTCTTTATAAGTTTAACCCTCTCCAATCAACTTTTTTTTTTAATCAAATTACACTGTTCTCCTGAGCAACCCACATTTCTCAGGCTTCCAAGGAGAAATGCATGTATAACATGTGCTGGCTTCACCCTTACATAAGGGCCACCTGATTCACACCTGTATCTTCACAGAATGATTGACCTCACTAATTGAACTTAACACTGTTATTATTTTGAACACATCACCTTTCAATTAATAATTCAAATACACAGACTCAAAACCATGCAGATCATGAATGTGGAGTCTGTTGGTTTTCTTAGAATCTACTGCACCAACTGGTAAATTGCTTGACATGTGGTAATATAATTTATACCAAAAACAGTGATTAATCTGGTTAGTCATATTGACTATTATATTGAACAATACTGTATATCATAAGAGTCATAATCAAGAATATCAAGGTTTAAGGTAGACAGTGATTGACATTTTTTTTTTTTTCAAATTACGATAAGTCTAGGTTTTCTAGACACAATTGTGGGCAATCGCCTTTAGCCTAGATCATCCATAGATTTGTGTGTGTACTCTGTTAACTAGTGTTATTTTTACTTTGATGTTTTGTTTGGGTGCTTTGTAAACTTTGAGGCTGTGTGCCCATGTATTTGACGCTGTGTATTTTCGCTGGCCCAAGAACGCAGCGTCTTACGATTCCAGCAAAGTGGATGGGATTTCTAGAGATCTTATGCCCACTGTACTTCATTTTTACACAGCGTAAACTGACCTGTGATGTGTGTTTCAAATCCGCAACATGTCAATTTCTCTTGTGGGTACGCTGAGTTTTATGTGAAGATTTTTCCCATAGACTTTCATTAGCTACGGAAAATCTGTATGTAAAAAACGTGTTTTAGTGTGTTTCCGTGTCAGAAACACATGAAAAATTCATGGTATCCGGACATGACTTTATGAATAAATATTTGTCAAAGTGAAATACCAGGAAATATCAAAAACAAAGCAGCTTTGGTTTAAAACATAACATCAACAAGAGACAAAAACTGCAGCATCAAAAACACAATAAAAATGCTTGTATCATGCATCAGGAGTCTGGTCTCTGTAAATTCACAGGCATAAAACCGATATCTGAAAAATGTGAGAAATAGAAGCCCAGCAGTATGCTACAAAGTTTAATCCTTTGTAGACGTGTCGCAAATATAAGATGCTGAGAGCTTGTAGTTAGCACCCAGTGACTCATATCAAGGCCTCATTAAGAAGTCAGTGATTTTGCTTGTGCGCAAAAAAAAAAAAGAGTTTCACTAGAGTTTGGTCAGTGCGTCAGTTTGTACCATTAGTGTTTCATCGGTGATTTTTACATATACGGAAAAGTAAATAAATTGAAAATCTTCTCACTCAATGACATCCGTGTGTTGTCTGTGATTTTAAACAGACCCTTGTATGGGTAATTTTGATCTGTGAGTATGATCAAAAGCAGACATGTCTCCGTGACATTTCTGCGGTCACAAGGTCCGCAAAACCACCACAACATGAAAAATGAGCCACATTCAACGATGTGCACACCCACTAATTGTAAGGTTATTATAACAAGTTTTTATTGGGAATATATACAACAAACATCTAAAAACATTTAAAAACATATAACAAATGGATCTTGCTCGTATAGATATAATAAACACGCACCGCCTCTAAACATAACTTTATCTTCCATAGATTGTGGACTGGGCCTCCCTCTACTGGATAAATTAAAAATCTGCACTTCTAAGCTACGTTTTACTCTAAGGATATATTTCCCCAGCGGTCAGAAACTATGAGTTTTCTAATAGGAAACTGCTTCAAGAAATTCTCCTTCTTTGGGGCGTTTTTTTTCCTAGACCTTTTTTTCTTTTTTTTCTTGCAGTCTTTGAATTAGTCATTGCTTAATTTGCTTCAAAGAAGTGGCACTTTTTCTCCAACCGTATATTTTTGAGAGCCTAAAGCATTTAAAAGATCCTCAATATCCTGAACATATGATCAGAACGTCAGTTTTTCCGTAGAAATAAATAGGAACATTTAGGGCTGCCACTAGGAATTTTGGGGCCCCATAATGTCAAAATTTCTGGGCCCCTTGAGACTCTGCCCAGGCTCCACCCCAGCTCTGCCTCCACCCCTCGAACCTTCCACAGTCCCACCACCCACTCTTGGAAAAACTCCACTTCTGCCCCATATCCTCACTAATCACACATTAACAGTTCCCATCGAACACCAGATCACGTACATAGCCAGCAGATTTTGTTTTGGCCCAAAGATTTCTTCAACGGCTACCAGGACTTCTGGCCGGGGCTACTCTACTCTAACCTATTAAACATTTCTTATTATACCCAATACTCTTTTTAGGTATGTTTTATTTATTATTCTTTAAGGGAATGTGTCACATACATTTTTTAAAACTAATTGTAACCAGATTGTGATAATTGTTTTTATAATCTGTATTTCTGATTGCAGATTCAATCAATCATTCCCTCCCCAACCAAAATGTATAAGCTCCTGGAGAATCCTGAGTGCTGCCGCCTGATGTTGTAATTCGGCTTTTGGTTTTGCAGCAGCACTCAGGATCATCCAGTAGCTTATAAATTTTGGTTGGGGGTTGGAAGGTGGGAGGGGAGGGAATGATTGCATCATACAATCACGTACTGAAATGGTGGACAAATTAAAACATGGACTTAAGTTAGCTACTCACATAGCCAGTGGCACCGCCGCCCAGTGAAGAAGAATCTAATGGTCGCCTCAGCTTGCCCACCACCACTTCAGCCTGCCCACCGCCGCCACCTGTCCACAGCTGCCGCCTCAGCCTGCGATCACCAAATTAATAAATGTAAACGTGGTATATTATTGCATATATATATTCACCGATTATACACTACTAAAAATATCTTTATTGGTATTCATTAAAAAGCTATAAATTCTAGAATATAAATATACCTCAAAACATAACTCAAAGTGATAATATAAAAAAATTATAAAGTAGTCAAGAGTAAAGGGGGGCACCCAATTTAGCAACTACTCGTCCCTACCTGTCTGCGGAGGTTGGCACCCTCTTTAAACAAAATTGGTGCCCCCGCTCCACAGTCACTTAGCAGCCTCTCCCTCAGCAGCCTCCCCCTCAGCTGCCTCACCCTCACCAGCCTTCCCTCAGTGGCCGCCCTCTCATCAGCCTCCCCTCACTTACATCCCCTCAGTAGCCTTCCTCTCAGCAGCATCCCTTCAGCAACCTCCCTCTCAGCAGCATCCCCTCAGCAGCCTCCCTCTCATCAGCCTCCCTCTCATCAGCATCCCCTCAGTAGCCTCCCTCTCATCAGCATCCCCTCAGTAGCCTCCCTCTCATCAGCATCTCCTCAGTAGCCTCCCTCTCATCAGCCTCCCCTCAGCAGCCTCCCTCTCATCAGCCTCTCCTCAGTAGCCCACCCCCCTTTGCTTCTGGTCACCGGGCCCTATACAGCAGTAAGGGCAGTAATGCCCTGATGGCGGCTCTGGGAACATTATATGAGCACTCTGTGAGCGTGCTTTCAGGAGCAGAGACACTCAAACACCATAAATAAAAAGTGATAGTGTGAATATACCATAAGATACCTGTTATGAACTGCTACAAGCACTAAAGAAAGGAATACTGTCCCTACAATAGGACTAAGCTGATTCCCTACGATGCAGCGGGGAACCTGTTCCTTGTGAACAGACCCGCCTAAGTCCTCGGCTAGTCTGAACGCAGACCTATAGATATAAGGGAGGGGTCCCTACAAGAACTAAGGACTGGGATATAGTTGGACACCTCCTAGCAGAAATTGTAGCAGAGAAAAGACAAACAAACAAAAAGTACTAGTGGTCAAAAGACCAAGCAAACTACAGAGTTAGGTACAAGGCACCTGGCTAGCTTAAGAGTAAATGTAACACTGAAGTCCAGCAAGGCCAGAAGGACGGAGCAGGATTATAAAGGCAGAAAGTCATGTGACCAACAAACTAGAAAAAGAACTAACAGGAGGGTTCTAATAGTACCCCCTCTTCTATGATGATCCTCCGGATCCTCCAGGCCCAGGTCTATCAGGAAACCTCCTGTGAAACGCTCTGATAAGTCTTGGAGCAGAGACATCATCCGCCTTTACCCAGGAGTTATCCTCGGGACCGAAACCTTTCCAAGCGATGAGATACTGCAATCTCCCTCTATGCCATCTAGAATTAAGAATGCGAGAAATTTCATATTCACCGTCTTCCACCACCGGAGGAACAGAGACAGTGGCGTCCCTATCCGAAACCTCAGCTTTTTTTCAATAAGGAAACATGAAACACCGGATTAATCTTCCAGGAGGTGGGAACCTCCAACCTAACAGCAGATTGGTTAACCACCTGAAGTACCTTAAATGGCCCTACAAATTTCGGGCCCAATTTCTTAGAAGGAATCCTCAACCGCAGATTCTTAGAGGACAACCAAACCATGTCACCAACCGTAAACAAAATCTCTTGACGTTTCCTGTCAAAGTACCTCTTAGATTTTTCGTTAGCCTCTTGAAGGTTACAATGTACATCAGTCCAAACTCTCTCCAAATCACCGGAAAAATTCTCCTCCTCTGGCACAGCCGATACCAATTTGGAGAATGACGGATGTCTCCCAGTACAACCAAAAAAAGGAGAACACCTAGCAGAAGAGGATGTATGGTTGTTAAGAGCAAATTCAGCAAGTGGCAGAAACTCAGACCACCCCTCTTGATTGTCTGCCACAAAACAACGCAAAAACTGTTCAACATCCTGGTTCTTTCTTTCTGTCTGTCCATTAGACTCAGGATGACACCCAGACGAAAATGACAAATGAACTCCCAACCTGTCACAAAAGGCACACCAAAAACGAGCCACGAACTGAGGTCCCCTATCGGAAACAATGTCGGTAGGAACGCCATGGAGTCTGACAATTTCCTTAACAAAAGCCTTAACGAGTGTCTTAGCGCAGGGCAGTTTGATGAAAGGAACCAGGTGACACATCTTGCTAAAACGGTCCATGACCACCCAGATGACAGTGAAACCCTCAGAGGTAGGAAGGTCAGTAATAAAATCCATAGCAAGATGTGTCCAAGGTGCACTAGGAACCTCCAGAGGGCAAAGCAACCCCGCAGCAGGAGCATGTGAAGACTTAGATCTAGCACACACACTAAATTGACGCACCCACTTAATGACTTCCTTCTGCCACCCAGGCCACCAAAAACTGCGACCTACAAGTCTCTTAGTCTCAGAAATTCCTGGATGACCTGCCAACCGAGACTCATGACACTCCACAAACAAATCTCTCCTAAAGTTCCTAGGCACAAACAACCTCCCATGGGGAGTGTTAGACGGGGCATCCTCCTGGGCTTTCAGAATCCCATCTTCCAAAACGGTGTCCAATGCTGCTATCACAACACCTTCCTGTAAAATGCTCTCCTCCTCCTCAGTACCAACCATGGGAGAAAAGCTGCGAGATAAAGCATCAGCTTTTACATTCTTGGTACCCGGGATGTAAGTAACAGAAAAATTAAAGCGCAAAAAAAAAAGTGCCCACCTAGCCTGACGGGCATTCAAGCGCTTGGCAGCATCAAGATAGATCAGATTCTTATGATCAGTGAAAACCTGAATGGGAAATTTAGCACCTTCCAAGAGATGACGCCAATGTTCAAATGCGACTTTAATAGCCAGCAATTCCCGATTACCAACATCGTAATTAAGTTCGGTCTCAGAAAATTTTTTTGAAAAAAAAGGCACAGAGATGCACTCCATCCTTGTTTTCCTGAGACAAAACAGCCCCGACCTCCACCGAAGAAGCATCAACCTCGACCAAAAAAGGCTTGGTCTCATCAGGCTGCATAAGGATGGGGGCAGAACTGAACCTCTCCTTGAGATACACAAAAGCTTCAATGGCCTCCGTAGTCCACTAAACCGTATTCGCACCTTTCCTGGTGAGATCGGTCAGCGGCTTAACAATTATAGAAAAATTCTTAATGAATTTTCTGTAATAATTGGCGAAACCCAAAAATCTCTGTATCGATTTTAAACCAATAGGCCTAGGCCATTCCTGCACCACCTGAACCTTCACCGGGTCCATCTCAAAGCCCTCGCTGGAGATTATGTAGCCCAAAAAACTAATTCTCTGCACAGCGAACTCACATTTCTCCAGCTTAGCAAAAAGCGAATTGTCACTTAACAACTGCAATACCTCACGTATGCTCTGCCAATGAGACTCCAGATCCGGCGAATAAATCAAAATGTCATCCAAATACACCACCACATTCTTACCAATCAACGGTCTTAGGATGTCATTAATAAGGTTCTGAAAAAACGCTGGTGCATTGGTAAGACCAAAAGGCATAACCAGATTCTCAAAATGACCCACCGGAGTGTTAAAAGCAGTTTTCCATTCATCACCCTCCTTCATACGTAACAAATTGTATGCCCCCCGGAGATCAATTTTAGAGAACCACTTGGCCCCCACTAACTGGTTGAACAAGTCAGGAATTAATGGCAGTGGGTCGGAATTGCGTGCGATAATTTTATTAATTTCGCGAAAGTCCAGACATGGACGTAAACCGCCGTCCTTTTTTTTTTACAAAAAAAAATCCAACAGCCACAGGAGACTTAGAAGGTCTAATGTGACCGGCGGCCAAGCTTGTCTGTATGTATTCCTCCAAGGCCTTTCTCTCAGGGATAGTCAGATTAAATAAGCGACTCTTGGGAAGAGTAGCTCCAGGAACAAACTCAATGGTGCAATCATAGTCCCTATGAGGAGGCAAAACTTGCAACTCCTCCTCAGAAAAAAACTTCCAAAAATCCTGAATAGGTACAGGTAATTCCCCTCTTTCCACAGCAGCAATGCGACCGTTACAACATTTATCATGACACTTAGGACTCCAAGACTTAATTTCATGGGTAGACCAGTCCAGTACAGGATTGTGCAATTTTAACCAAGGTAACCCCAAAACCACTGGAGAAGGCAAATTATTTAATACCGCCAAATCCAAATTCTCACCATTAATGGTGAGGGGAAATTCAGCAACCTTGTGAGTAATACATTTCAAGGGAGAGCCATCAACAGCAACCACAGAAATAGGAGATGACAAAAGTTTGGATTCTAATTTAAATTTTTCCAAAAATCCCTTATCAATCACATTGAGTGTAGAACCACAATCCACAAATACCCGAAATTCAATCAACTCCCCCTGAAATGAGGTGCTTCCAGAAAGAAATACTCCTTTTGAGTTTAAACAAGCTATACGGGCGTAACTAACCTCTTTTTTTTTTTTCTTTGTTCAAACGAAGCGCACAGTTCTTAATAAAGTGGTCAGATTTACCGCAATAAAAACACAATCCCTTAGCAAACCTGCGGTCTTTTTCCCGAGAGTGGGGTGACATCGCCCCAATCTTCATCGGTTCTCCACCTTCCGAGCAGACCCTCTGAAAACTAGGAGCTGCCATAGCAGTAGATTTCTTCTCATTAATCCTAGCACGCAGTCTCCTGTCTACACGTATAGCTAATTGCATTGCCTCCTGCAAGGTTCCAGGTTTTGGGAAGGCAATCAGCAGATCCTTAACCCTTTCACCTAGACCAGCAAGAAACAGACTTTTTAATGCTGAGTCATTCCATTCCACTTCGGCCGACCATCTTCTGAAGTATGTGCAATAATTTTCCACATCACCTGATCCCTGCTTCAAAAGTCTTAATTCCGTTTCAGCAGATGAGACTCGATCAGGATCATCATACAACAACCCCATAGCAGAAAAAAAATCTTCCACAGATCTAAAACAAGGATCATTAGGTTGTAGAGAAAAGGCCCATCCCTGTGGTTCTTTACGCAAAAGTGACATTATAAACCCAATGCGCTGTGATTCATTCCCCGAGGATCTGGGTCTTAAACAAAAATATAATAAACAAGCGTTTTTAAAGGAAAAAAAATCTTGCTGTTTACCATAAAAAAAAATCTGGCAGTCCTACCTTTGGTTCGACAAAATGCGCTCCAGGACAGCTACTCACGTGTTGCTGGAGCTCGGCCACCTCCAAAGACAGTCCCTGCAGGCGTTGAGCCAACTCCTGAATCGACACCATGCTGATATCTGGATTACTTTCCTTAGAGTGTTTAATTTTGGGCTGGACTTACTGTTATGAACTGCTACAAGCACTAAGGAAAGAAAGAAATACTGTCCCTACAATAGGACTAAGCTGATTCCCTACGATGCAGCGGGGAACCTGTTCCTTGTGAACAGACCCGCCTAAGTCCTCGGCTAGTCTGAACGCAGACCTATAGATATAAGGGAGGGGTCCCTACAAGAACTAAGGACTGGGATATAGTTGGACACCTCCTAGCAGAAATTGTAGCAGAGAAAAGACAAACAAACAAAAAGTACTAGTGGTCAAAAGACCAAGCAAACCACAGAGTTAGGTACAAGGCACCTGGCTAGCTTAAGAGTAAATGTAACACTGAAGTCCAGCAAGGCCAGAAGGACGGAGCAGGATTATAAAGGCAGAAAGTCATGTGACTAGTGTTGAGCCACCCCCGTAGTGTTCGAGTTCGGTGCGGTTCGTCGAACACGTATGTTCGCCGAACTGTTCGTCGAACTGTTCATCGAACACCTTCGAACACCGTTAAAACCAATGGCAGGCAAACAAAAACACATAGAAACACATAGAAAACACCTTCAAAGGTGTCCAAAACCTGACAAACTGCTCAGAAGACACAACTAACACATGGAAAAGTGACAAGTACATATAGTCATGCGAAAAGAAAATAGGTGGAGGAGTAAAAGGAGGGGGAGACACAGATATAGGCATGTAATGCCCTTCTAAAACCAAAAAAGTGCGAAGCCGACACGGCCAGTCCGTTCCTGCCCGTGCGACCTCCGTGTCGCCGGGTTTGTGCCAGAGCCGCGGTGGACCCTAACGGCCAGCCCCCCTCTCCCAATACTGGTGCCTGTCCACTGGTTGGTCGAGCCCCCCCGCGGTGGGTGGGGAGTAACATCTGCAGAAGAAAGACCATCTTCCAGCCAAACTAAGATGTCTACTTCTTTTCGTGGACAATGTGATACGATCCCTTTCTTACGGACACGCCCATCGCTACAAATTCCAGATGAGGCACAAAAACAGCAGGTGCTTCAACGGATATCAAGTGCTCCTTCAAGTGGGCTCTCCTCCACCTCAACTTCAACATCACAAATGCTCCAGTCCTCAGAGGTGTCACCCCAATCGCACTTGCTTCCTCACAGCTCCCAAGTCTCCAGCTGCCCGTCTGAGTATGGGGTAACACAGATGGTTGAGTCTGCACAGCTGTTTACTCATACTATAGCCTGGGAAACGGAGGTCTGCTCCAGAGCTTCTGTTAATCCAGACGAGGAAATGATCTGCACTGATGCCCAGAATCTTTATAAGTTGGATCCAGGACCAGATGAAGAAGGTTTTGAGCATAATGTAGACCCTCGTTCCCAAACTGTAACTCCTGTTGGTGGAGACAATGATGAAGACCATGATGAGACTCAAATACCTGATTGGAGCGACAACTTGACTTTTCGGTCAGGGCAGGAAGAGGTTGGCTCTGAGGACGACGGGTGTGAGAACACACAGGGTGATGATGACGAGGTTGGAGATCCCACTTACTGTCAACCCACAGTCAGCCAGTCGATGAGGTCAGCAGAGGAGGTGGAGGAGGATGTGACTAGCCCAGGGGATGGGGATGACTCGGTACCCGGGCCTTTGCCTGGCCTTGGGGATGTCGCGGTGGTCGGCTCCCTGGCCCGTACCCTGGGGTCACTCTTTAAAGGGTTTATAATTGTTAATTTTATAAGAGTTCGTGACGCCACCTGTGATATCTGGTGAGAAGCACCAGCGCTGCAGAAGTCCACCGAGGCCGGTGATAAGGCAGCTCGATGGTATAGCTCCCCACAGGTGGAGCTAGGTCTCAGGGCAGCGTATGCAGGGGGAATGCAGGACAGGCGAGACCCAGCTGGGTCAGAGCAAGAACGGGAACGGACACGGTAGTCACTTCAGTACCTTTTACTGGTGGAAATTTAGGCACATCCCGGAGCACTGTAAGGTGAAGGGTGCATATCAGGATCCTCCCCAAAGAGCGGGTTTAGGGCCTCCTGTTTCTTGCCTCTGCGTAGTAAGTTTCTGACCTGCCTGGAGCTAGGCCTAACTTTGTCTATGTCCTGCGCTGGCTGACCTTGTGGTAGGGCCTTCTCTTGGAGTTCACGCTCCCAGTATGCGGGGCCTAAGCGTCTCCTGGCTCTGTTACGTATCAGCACCTTAGCGATCCTGGGACTTGTAGTTCTCCAGGGATTCCGGTTATGCCTTACTGGGTCATAGAGATCCCGGTAAGCTCGGATCCGGTGTCCTGTAAATGCTTCGGGGTGAGCTGGTTAAGATCCTCTGCCCTATGGACTAACTCTCCACTCGCCTTCGGCCTACTCGGGCCCTCACTAGGCTATACACACTAACGGCAACTTGCCGCGCTTCACCGATCTTATGGCGCCGGCACACCTTAAGCTCTAACTGGGCTCCCTGAATCTAGCTAACAGGAGCCTCGTGCTCCACTGCTGAACTATTAACTGAGTTCTCTAGACTAAACTGAGCTCCACTGCAGACTGACCTCTCTTAGGCTTCTCTACTGCAGGAACTCTTCAGAGGAACTGAACTGCCTAGCTCCACCTTCCCTATTTATATCCCTAACGGGCTCCCTCTGCTGGTCTGAGGTGGAAGGTGGAGATGTGTGAATGTTTATGGGGGCCTCTTGTGGAGGATCCATCAATGCACTCTTCTAGGATCTGTGATACCAAGCGCAGCGGGGCGTCACAGATGCTATTGACGATGAGGTTAGGTTGCGCCTTCCTGGACAGAGATAGAGTACTGGAAGCATGACCCAACTCGTGTTATCTGTAATATTTGTCACCAAAAGCTAAGTAGAGGCCAAAAAATACTTAGTTTGAGTACTTCATGCATGTACCGTCACATGGATATGAAGCATAAGTTGCAGTGGGAAGCTCACTGTGCTGCAATGCGGCCTAGCGGACCGGGCCAACCACCGTCTGCCCCATCTTGTGCATTCGCAGCCTCTTCATCCTCTGTGACTGGGGGGACAGCAGTCACACATGTTTTTGGATGCAGACCTGCCACCTATTTACCCGCAACAGCCAGTGTGATTGGCAGGTCGTCAGTTCATTGGGAAGTGGAAACACCTGCTGGTGTTGAGCGCTCTCCGACATCGAGAGCACCACCTTTGGATCAAGGCAACCTAACATGTCCGCCTGCGTCTTCCTCACAGACCGGCAGTTTGCCGGGGACACCCTACTCAACCCCGTCTAAGCACAACAGCCAGCCCTCGGTCCCTCAGATGTGGACAAGTAAAAGACCATTTCCTCCTAGCCATGACAAAGCTAAGAGGTTGAATTTCACCATCTGCAAGCTGTTGGCTACAGAAATGCTGCCTTTCCGCCTGGAGGACACAGAAGATTTTCAAGACCTTATGTCCGTCACAGTGCCCCAGTACCAGATGCCTAGTCGGCACTACTTCTCAAAGAAAGGTGTGTCTGCGCTCCACCAGCATGTCGCACACAACATCACCACTTCTTTGAGAAACTCTGTGTGTGACAGGGTGCATTTCACCACAGACACTTGGACGAGTAGGCATGGACAGGGGCGTTACATGTCGCTGACTGGGCACTGGGTAACTATGGTGACAGCAGGACAAGGGGCTGCTGTCCAAGTCTCACCGTCCCCACGAGTTGTGTGTCAATCCTCTTTATCTCGAAGTTCCTCCACTGCTTCTGCCTCCTCAACCTACTCTCAGTCCTCCACCTGCACCCAAAGCCTGTCTGGTAATGCCACCTGCTTTCTAACTGCGCAGAAGGAATCCTGCACACCTCCTTACTATGCTGACAGCAGGGCTCAACGGCATCAGTGTTTACTTTGAAATGTCTGGGAAATGTGAGTCACACAGCTGAGGAGTTGTGGTCAGCTCTGGAGACCCAGTTTCATGAATGGTTGTCTCCACTGGACCTGCAACCAGGGAAGGCCGTGTGCGACAATACTGCAAACCTGGGTGCGGCCCTTCGCCGGGGCAATGTCACACACGTGCCTTGTATGGCTCACGTGTTGAACCTGGTTGTCCATCAATTTTTAGCCCACTATCCCGGACTAGATGGCCTTCTGCAGAGGGCACAGTCGCTGTGTGCTCACTTCCGCCGTTCGCATCCCGCAGCTCAACGACTTACATCTCTACAGAAGTCGTTGGGCCTGCCAGTTCACCGGCTGAAATGCGATGTGCCGACACGGTGGAATTCAACTCTGCACATGTTGCAGCGACTGTGGCAGCACCGACAAGCCCTGGTGCAATACGTTCTGACGTATAGCCTGGACCAACGAGATCCAGAGGTGGGGCAAATCACGCTGCAGGAGTGGTCTCAGATCAGGGACCTATGAAGTTGACGCGCCCCCTGGGCCGTGGGGTGCCCGGAGCCAGGCCGGTAGACGCTGGGGGTTGTAGTCACTGTGGCTGTGACCCGGTCCGTGACCCAGGGCGGTCAATCCAAGGGTAAGTTGTATATATGGGTATTATAATGTCCGACTACACCACCTGTGGAGTGCGGCCAAAGGGGCCACCGCTGCGGAACAGTCCTCTGAAGCTGGTGGTTTTGCAGCAATGGTATTATTACTCCCCACAGGAAGAGTGTAGCTTTAGGGCAGTGTGGGTGGATGATGGTGGTTGTAGTGCAGGGAGTCAGTAATGAACAGAGAGTCCGTGTGATGCAGTCCCAAGATCTTTACTCACAGTTGTTGCAGTCCAGATTACAGGTACCAGAGCAATCTCCCCCGTCGTGCTGTGCATACTCAGTGAGGGGCTCAGTCCACCCCCAGATAGCTCCGGAGTACTTAGCAGGACCCCCTTCTGTGTGTCCTTTCTCTGGCCTTCTCCCTGCACCTCACACCCAGTGACACTTCTATCCGGTATCCTCGGGCCTTGGCGGGCGACGTGTGTTCCGTCCCCTGGGTCCTATGTGGCTACCTTCTTAGTGAGACTGGTGTGGACTTTGGCCTGCAGTACATGAAATGCTGCAGCCTCCGGTTTCTAGTTGAGCCTTGCTGTTTCTCCGCTAGTTGAGGGACCGGTTCCCCTTATCTGGCTTGACCCCTCTACCTCCTGGTAGCAGCGGGAGTACGGGTGGCCTTCTGCACGGCCCGTACCCCTAGGGTCCCTTCGGTTCCTGGAGCCTTCCTGCTCCCACTCCTCTCTTCTCTCCTTCAGTCCTGGGCCTCCCAGGCTAGGCCCACCTCCGGAGCAGAGCTCATGCAGAGCCTCTGCTCCTGTCACTTTTCCTCCTCTGACTGGCTTGCTCTTTCTAAGATGGCTTCCTATTTATACTCTCCCTGTCATGTGCTCCCCTAAGCTGCTCCCCTAAGCACCCACTACATAGGACCCTCCTGCCAGCTAGGGACCTGGGACTGTGCTCTCCCTTAGGAGCAATCTCGCCCTACCCCCACTGCGGGTATGTGTTGGATGCAGGTGTTAGGGTCCCGAGCCATATGCCTTCCTTACCTGAGGGTGAGATACCACACCTCTGGGTGAGATGCAGTAACTCTGTGGCGACTGAACCCTCAGGGCCGCCACACACCCTTCTGCACAGTTTTGAAATGGCGACGAAGATGTTTAGTGCTGACGATGATGCCATTATCAGCATGACTATTCCGGTGATTTACATGCTGGAGCACACATTAAACAGAATTCAGAGTCAGGTGGTGGGACAAGAGGAGGTGAAGGAAGTAGAGGAGGAGTCGTATGCAGAAGGTCTCCAAGGTCCAGACGGTCGGCAGCACCAAGGCGGCAGGCATGGGAGGGTGGGGGAGAGGGATTAACCAGGGCGCATGGTAGCAGCCAAACTGTTGAGGAAGGTGCAGGAGCCGAGGAAGAAGTGGAGGACGAACTGGCGATGGGCATGGAAGACTCATCAGATGAGGGAGACCTTGATCACATTTCTGTTGTGCGAGGTTGGGGGGAGATGGCAGAGGAAGGAAGCATGATTCTTACCTCGCTACCAACACAACAAGGACTTGGTCCTCCTGGATGCGCAAGACACATGAGTGCCTTCTTGCTGCACTACCTGCAACATGACCCTCGGATTGTCAGAATTCGAAGTAATCCCGACTACTGGGTTGCCACACTCTTAGATCCCCGGTACAAAATTAAATTTGCCGAAATAATTCCTGCCATAAAAAGGGATTTACGTATGCAGGAGTATCTGCAGACGCTGTTGCAGAATCTTACATGTGCTTTTCCACAAAACACCAATGGTGCACGTAGTGAATCTCACAGTTCTAACTTGCCAACCGTGGGACTGTCGAGTCTTCATCACTCAAACCGTAACAGTAACACAGTATCTGCTGGTAACAGCAATTTTGTGGAATCGTTTCACCACTTTTTTAGACCATCCTTTGCAAGGCCACAGGAGACAAGAAGTCTGACACATAGTCAACGCCTAGAGAGGATGGTACAGGAGTATCTCCAAGTGAACATCGAAGCCATGACTGTGTCACTGGACCCTTGCTCATTTTGGGATTCCAATCTGGAAAAATGGCCGGAGCTCGCCACTCACGCCTTGGAGATCTTGTCATGCCCTGCAGCCAGCGTTCTCTCTGAACGTGTGTTCAGCACTGCTGGTGGTGTGCTGACAGATAAGGGCACGCGGCTGTCCACTGAGAATGTAGACAGACTCACGTTCATAAAGATGAACAAATCATGGATTCGCAAGGACTTTTCTACCCCTGTGTCATCCTGGGGAGACTAAAAGCTTGAGGATTTGATAAAATCACCTCACCAACCGTTTTAAGCAACTGTGGGGCAATTGATGCCACTTAACCCTAGAACGCATGACCATAAAAATCTACACTTTCACATACCTGGGGCCTTTTAGGCCCGTGTGCAAATAACATGGAATAACTCAAACTCAAATGACAAACAACTATATACATGAAGAATACCTAGAGTTTCAAAATTCTAACTAAAGTAATCTTGCAGAAAATAGAAAACAATTAACAGGGCGGGCCTGCGAGGCCCCAGGTATGCGTTCTAGGGTTAAGTGGTGTCTGTGCCACAATTTTGGGAGAAAATGGAGACTCTTTTTGGAGTCCCCTTGCTGTGTCTTACGTGACGTTGGCATCATCAATTCCAGGTGGGTTGGGTCGCTCCCCCCCCCCTTTTAACTGTAAGAAACTACATACACTATGGCTTGGGGTAACACAGATGGTTGAGTCTGAAGAGCTGTTTACTCAGAGGTCTGCTCCAAAGCTTCAGTGTCTGCTAGTCAGCGTAGAATTTTTAACTGCATCTAGCCTAGGCAATACTTTGGGCGTAGTAGCCCAGCTGCGAAGCAAGCTGCACCGCCTGTGTATCTAATAAGAATTTGTAAATGCATCTAGCCTAGGCAGACTGTGGGGACCCCCAACCAAACCCAGACGCTCAGCCCCCCTACCGCCCCCCTTTCCTTGACAATACAATAATGTAACTCTTACAACTGGATGGGTGAGGATCGGTCACAGTTTATTAACTCTTTATACTCATTCCATTAGAAAGGCATTTTATTTCTAAAATAATTAAGCTTGTTACAGCATGCCCTGGGTCTCCACTCCGGCAAGTTGGCCAACAAGTGTAACTCTCCAACATGTCCTTTCTATTTCCAGGCCACGGAGGATCCTGCATACTCGTATGCAGGACTCTGACCCCCACCCATCACTCTTAACGCTTGTTCCACTCCGTCCTGGAGTCCTGACAGGAATATGTCCAGTCCAATATCCATTAAGTGAACACCGTCGGGCCGTATGAGGCCTGCTTTATCTCCTTCCAGTTGTCGGTGTCGTATCACTACACCGCATCTGTCTCTTCTAAATTTTGCCATCCTAATATTTATTACCCGCCTTGTCCGTTTGATGGCCGTGATGTCTCGCGCACCTTGCCATACCGCTATCGGCACAATCTCTGACCATACTAAAGCTAGTTTTGTGAAAAATTCTCTCAAGCGCTCAGTGTCTAGTTTCATTATTGCCATTAGTTATGCGCTCTTGTGATGACCTAGGTTGTTTCCCCCGGCCTGTATAACTAAGATGACCAGACCTCTTGCCTCTCTCCCTACCTTGATTACCTCCATTAGTACCTGTGGCCATAGCAGGCCTCTAATACCTCTCCAGTTGAAATATGTGTTATGTGTTACAACTCTCCTGTTAGGTTTTTTTTAGTTTGCTGGTCACATGACCATTTTGCCTATTTAATCCGGCTCCGCCCTCCTGGCTTTGCTGGACTTCATTTGTATTTACTACTGTTGAGCTAGCTTGTTGCTCTATTGCCGTTCTCTGTTAGTTTTGCTAGGTCTTCGGACCTCTATGCTTTTTGTTGTGTGTTTGTCTTTGACTGCTACTATTTCTGCTAGGAGGTGTCCAACTTGTCCCAGTCCCTAGATCTTGTAGGGATCCCTCCCCCACATCTATAGGTCTGCGTTCAGACTAGCCGAGGACTTTAGCGGGTCTGATCGCAGGATCAGGTTCCCCGTTACATCGTAGGGATCTAGTTTAGTTCTATTGTAGGGACAGATCTCCTGCCTTTCCTTAGTCTCTGTAGCAGATCATAACATTATGAAACTCTAATTTCCTCCCGCCTGGGCGGACTTTCGCCCTTTTTTCTGTCCAATATATATACGAGTGGCCTATCACCCACACTGTAGGCTTAGTGTCACCTGTAAAAGAAACAAACCACGTTAGGATAACAAGTCCGGTCTTATGTATCTCGCCAAACACGTGGATCGCCATCTCCCTATCCTCTGAACTTCCGTTTCTGACAGTCCTGCTCTTGCTGCTTCCGTGGCCGCGCCTATGCGGAATGAGTGTGTCCCATAATCTTTGGGGTGGTTCCCTGCCGATGTTATGCATTTATTAAATATCGCTTGGAACTGGTATCTTGATAATGGCGTTCCATCAATGTGTGATAGGAAGAAATTACTTTGTGATCTGATGGTTAGATATGTTTTTACTATTGTTACCCGACTCAGTGTACCGTTTGTGGGTTGTAGAAGTACCCAAGTGCCCCTGCCCGCTGGAACCGATTTTGATTGGCGTATGCATAGACGTATTGCATTATTGGCTATGACTACGTCCTGGTGTAATAAGCCTCCACTGGTGGTAATTTTGGATTGAGGGACTAATTCGCTTATGCATAGCGCCCCGAAGAAGGCGATCACAAATGCAGTAGACAGTAGTGTTGCTTCAAATTGTGAGTGTCATGTTAACCACTTCGCGCCAGAGCCTGTTTTTGCCTTCGTGACCGGGCCAATTTTTTCAATTCTGACCACTGTCACTTAATGAAGTAATTACTCTGGAACGCTTCAACGTATTCCCCTGATTCTGAGATAGTTTTTTCGTGACATATTGTACTTCATGATAGTGGTAAAATTTCTTTGATATAACTTGTGTTTATTTGTGAAAAAAACTGAAATTTGGCGAAAATTTAGAAAATTTTGCAATTTTCAAACTTTGAATTTTCATGCCCTTAAATCAGAGAGATATGTCACACAAAATAGTTAATAAATAACATTTCCTACATATCTACTTTACATCAGCACAATTTTGGAACCCAAATTTTTTTTTGTTAGGGAGCTATAAGGGTTAAAAGTTGACCAGCGATTTCTCATTTTTCCAACAAAATTTACAAAAAACATTTTTTTAGGGACCACATCATATTTGAAGTCACTTTGAGGGGTCTTTATGGCAGAAAATACCAAAAAGTGACACCATTCTAAAAACTGCACCCCTCAAGGTGCTCAAAACCACATTCAAGAACTTTATTAACCCTTCAGGTGCTTCACAGGAATTTTTGGAATGTGGAAGAAAAAAATGAACATTTAACTTTTTTCACAAAAATGTTACTTTAGACCCAATTTTTTCTATTTTCACAGGGGTAACAGGAAAAAATGGACCCCAAATTTTTTTGTGCAATTTCTCTTGAGCGTGCTGATACCCCATATGTGAGGGAAAACCACTGTTTGGGCGCACGGCAGGGTTCGGAAGGGAAGGAGCGCCATTTGACTTTTTGAATGTAAAATTTGTCTGAATAATTAGCGGATGCCATGTTGCGTTTGGAGAGCTCCTGAAGTGCCTAAACAGTGGAAACCCCCCACAAGTGACACCATTTTGGAAACTAGACCCCTTAGGGAACTTATCCAGATGTGTGGTGAGCACCTTGAACCCCAAGGTGCTTCACAGAAGTTTATAATATTGAGCTGTAAAAATAAAATTTTCAAATTTTTCCCACAAAACCGTTTTTCATCCCTTAATTTTGCATTAGCATAAGGGTAACAGGATAAATTGCACCATGAAATTTGTTGTGCAATTTCTCCTGAGTACGCCGATACCCCATATGTGGGGGAAAACCACTGCTTTGGTGTACGGCAGGGTTCGGAAGAGAAAGGAGCGCTATGTTGGCTGGGATAGGTGGCAGACACCATGTCACATTTGAAGAGTCACTGACATGCCGAAACAGCAGAAACCCCCACAAGTGACCCCATTTTGTAAACTACACCTCTCAAGGAATTCATCTAGGGAAGTAGTGACTATTTTTTAATTTTTAAATTTATACCATTGGGCAGTGAAAAAAGCATAATTATATTTTTACCACAAAAAAATGTTTTACCCTCAGATTTTACATTTTCACACAGGGCAATATGTAAAAATGGTGCCGAAATGTGTCACACAATTTCTTCTAAAAGTGGCAATACCCCATATGTGGCTGTATCGTACCGCTCAGCCATACGGCGAGATCTGGGGGGGACGGAGTGCTATTTGACAATTGGAGAACAAATTATTGTAGAATAGGCATTTTGATTTGGGAGCACAAAATTTTCTGAATTTCTTTTGGGGGGCAAGGGCCATTTCGCTTTTCCAGAGCCTTTCTGCTACCAGTAACTTGGAAGTCCCTTATATTTTTAACAGATGACAGACCTGAGTGGGGACTAGCTTTTTTTGAGGACTGAGTTGAAGCTTTTATTGGGAACATTTTACGTAACATTTATCCGGTTCTCTAGGCTGAGCACTTACATCGGGGTTTCCATCTAAATTTCCAAGTGATATAATTCAGATGAAACCCCTGCGGGATCTATTCACTGTAATGAGGCAGCAGAGTTACTCTGGACTCCGTCTGGCCTCTGTTTAGCGGTGTCCTTTTTTTCAGAAGTGCACAAAACTGTGGCCAACCGCACTTTTATGCACGCCTAAAACAAATGACACCGTGGGATCCCAGGCTAGACGGCGTCCACAGTGGCCTATATCTGCCTCATTACAGGGAATCTTCCATCATGGGTTCTGGCTGAATCACGTATTTCAGAGATTTACACGGAAACTCTTGTGTAAGTGCTCAGCGCAGAGCGCAGGATAAATGTGAGCAGAGCCTTACTGCGATCTTTCGGAGACATAATAAACAAATCAGTAGCAGGTGAAGAATTGGTTTTATTTATTTTTTACGCCGCTCCTCGTGCGGTATAAGTGATGAGATTACTTTATTCTTCGGGTCAGTGCGATTACAGAGATACCAGATTTATATCGGGTTTTTATGACTGACAGCTGTCACACACTAAAAGACGCTTTTTTTGCAAAATCTAGTTTTTGCATCACCATATTTTGAGAGCTATAATTTTTCCATATTTCGGCCGACAGTCATGTGATGGCTTGTTTTTTGCGGGACGAGTTGACATTTTTATTGGTACCATTTTTGGGTACGTGACATTTTTTTATCGCTTTCTATTCCGTTTTTTGGGAGGTAAAATTAACAAAAACCAACAATTCAGGAATTGTTCTTTGAGGTTTTTTTTATGCCGTTCTGCGTGTGGTAAAAGTGATCAGGCAGCGTTATTCTTCGGGTCAGTACATTTACAGCGATACTACACTTACTGTATTTTTTTTTATGTTTTGGCGCTTTTACACAATAAAACAAATTTATAGAAAAAAATATTTTTTTTGCATTGCTTTATTCTGAGCACTATAACTTTTTTATTTTTCGGTTCATGGAGCTGTATGGCGGCTTGTTTTTTGCGGAACAAGATGACGTTTTCAGAGGTACCATTTTTATTTCTATTTTGCTTTTTTATCGCATTTTTTTCCACTTTTTGTTTGGCGATATGATGAAAAAGCATATTTTTTTGCTCCGTTTTTTTATTTATTTTTATTACGGTGTGAACAGAAGGAGTTAATTAGTGTGACAGTTTTATAGCTCGGGTTGTTTCGGACGCGGCGATACCAAATATGTGTTCTTTTTTTGGTTTTGTAAAAATATACGGATTTAATCGGTTTAATATTTTATTTATTTATTTTTATTTATTTTGTGATTTTTTTTTTTAACAGTTTAAAAACTTTTTTTTTTTTACTTTTTCTTACATTTTTACTTAGTCCCTGTATGGGACGTTAATTTTTATTTTTCTGATCACTGATCTTATGTAATGTAATAGACATATATTACATTACATGAGATCTTCCCTGACTGTTTCAGTCAGAGTCTCCTGTCTGGCTCAGCTGCAGCTGAGCCAGACAGGACACCATATATGGCAGAGCTGGAGGCGGTCATGTGACCTCCAGCTGCCATAGCAACCCCAGGTCCTGGAAGGAATCGGAGGTCTTCGGAGAGGTAAGTAAGACGATCCCCTCTCCTCCTGCTGTCTCCTATATGCCGCGATCACTATAGATCGCAGCATATAGAAGACAGCAAAGGGTTAACATCACTGGGACCTGATCCAATCAGGTCCCGATAATGTTCCCTGTCAGAGCTAACGCTCTGCACCGGAATCGCAGCGCTTGCAGGACCCTGGGGGTCCTGAGCGCTGTGAGACCACCCACCATTTTTAAACGTCCACGCTGCACAGAGCCCAGGCAGCGCGGACGTTTATGTACAGTGGGCGGTCGGGAACCGGTTAATGGTGTTAGGGATATGATGTGAGAAATCAGTTTTAGTGACACGGGGCGGGACGTCTACACTCCTGACTTGGCTGACCCCTTTTCCACCCTTTTATGGATTGTCTGATGATGAATCTTTGTCACATCTTCCCAATTCAGTAGTTGGAAGTGAAATGCTACTCCGGTCAGACACCGCTGCGCTGACGCCCCTGATATGCCCCTCATCATTAGCTGGTGGAGAAATTCTATGGAGACTTGTGATCTGGCTTGTTCACATTGGTCAACCCGTCTGCCTGCTACTAGTCGTGTCCACTCTTCCCATGCCTTACCGTATGCTTGCCACGTTGACTGGACAACTGACGCTCTGATTAATGGCATCAACTATTCGCCACTAGATCCCATAGGGAGGGTGGGCAACTGTTGCCTGATGGGTGGGCGTTGGGGAAGAGCTCTGTGAAAATCGGCCAATTGAATTGTTATAAAGCGTTAGCAGCAGCTTTAGACCCCACAACATAGTGGCTAGCGCGGACCCATACATTGTGTTTTAGGCACAGGAATGCTAGCCGGCGGAGTAGGCCTAGCACTGGGAGAGACGATGATGCCATCTTATTAATGCAATGCGCTAGGCTGGTGTTTTTTGTTATGAAGCGTATATTTTTGTTAGCCAGGCGCGCCCCCCATATTTCTATTGCTACCACTATTGGGAAGAAAAATTATTTTCAGGGCTAGATGCAGCTAAAAATTAATATTAATTTCAAAGCTGGTGGAGCTTGGTATAGATGGCCTAATACAATGAGTACCACACACTGCTACAAGCTCAAATATTTTTTCAGAGCTAGATGCAGATAAAAATTATTTTTGATTTGCAACCTGGTGGAGGTTAGTATAGATGGACTAATAGACCAAGTCCCACACACTGATAGAAGCCTAAATATTTTTTCAGAGCTAGATGCAGAAAAAAATTATATTGAATTTGCAACCTGATGGAGGTCAGTATAGATGGACTAATAGAACAAGTCCCACACACTGCTAGAAGCTGAAATATTTTTTCAGAGCTAGATGCAGAAAAAAATTATATTGAATTTGCAACCTGATGGAGGTCAGTATAGATGGACTAATAGAACAAGCCCCACACACTGCTAGAAGCTGAAATATTTTTTCAGAGCTAGATGCAGAAAAAATTATATTGAATTTGCAACCTGATGGAGGTCAGTATAGATGGACTAATAGAACAAGTCCCACACACTGCTAGAAGCTGAAATATTTTTTCAGAGCTAGATGCAGAAAAAAATTATATTGAATTTGCAACCTGATGGAGGTCAGTATAGATGGACTAATAGAACAAGTCCCACACACTGCTAGAAGCCTAAATATTTTTTCAGAGCTAGATGCAGAAAAAAATTATATTGAATTTGCAACCTGATGGAGGTCAGTATAGATGGACTAATAGAACAAGTCCCACACACTGCTAGAAGCCTAAATATTTTTTCAGAGCTCGATCCAGAAAAATATTATATTGAATTTGCAACTTGGTGGAGGTTAGTATAGATGGACTAAAAGAATGATGCTATGCCCAAAAGGTTTTACTTCACTAGGTGCAGTAAAAAAAATTGTATTCTATACACAGGTGGTGTAGCTTGCAACACAGATAGGCTACTCCACTGACCAACACACTCTGCAATAGGCCAAAAAGGATTTGCTTTGCTAGATTTAGCCAAATGCTGTGAAAAAAACTTGCACAGCACTAAAACAGTCCTGCCTGGCAAAAAGTGATAGGAACTGATGCAACCTAGCCCTGAAAAGGACTGCAATTACAATTAGTCTTTACTCCCAACCTATCTATTTAAGAGCACAGACCTGCCTGATAAAAGTCGTATGAAATGATGTAACCTAGTCCTTAAAAGGACTGCAATCACAACTCTTCCTTACTCCCAAGCTATCTGTAGATTTGTGCGAAAATTGGCTTGAAATTAACAAAGTATAGCGCACACAGCAACAGCGGTGCCGTCTAACACGCACGCAGCTGCAGCAGTGAGAAAATGGTGGCGACGGGGAAAATGGCTTGGTCTTATAGGGCAAGGACATGTGACATACACTGCCAATGACACATGCCCTTGCTTGTGTGAAAAAAAGCATGTTCGCTCCGTGTGTGCGCTGCTGACAGGCTGACAAACTGCATCTCCCCACTGTTAATGCGGGAAAGAGAAAAAAAAATGGAGATCTTCATTATTCCTGCAGAGATCCATCCCCTGCCCCTCCCCCCACCCCGCTGTACACTCAAACTGCGTATTAACATTAATTTTCATCATTACTGAGAAAAAATCCAGTTATGATTTTGGTGCACGAACAGTTATCGAACATAACCTCGAACAGCCGAATTTTTCTCAAATCGTTCGTGTTCGCCGAACGGCTCGAACACCGCCCAAAACAGCTTGAATTTGAGATTGGTGAACAGTTCGAGTCGAACACCGCTCATCTCTAGATGTGACCAACAAAATAAAAAAATAACTAACAGGAGGGTTCTAACAATACCCAAGTTAGCTTTAGTAATGGCTTCAGCATATCTTCTCCCAAGTCGTCTCTGATCAACCACAGGGTCGCAGGAAGAAAAAAATATTTTTGAATAGTTCCATTGACTTGTACACAAGTGGACAAAATAGTTGGTTGCCTTCTGGTTGATGTAAGAACATCCCTCAATGGTCACTGAAAAGACATGAAACGGTTAACTGAAATTCACTGAATATCAACTAATGAAAATCAGACATTGCTTATGAATTGTGCTTAAACAGAAAAACTAAAAAAAAACAATGAAAATGAACTAGACAAAAATGATCGAAGAGGTAATTTACATAAACGGATAAAAGATGATTTATCAGCAACTAGGTATCTGATATGAGATATATAGGTATCACTCTTTTCAACATTATATAACCCGTATGCCCCTATTAATAGTTTAGATAGAATAGGTGAAATGAGATAACAGATTCTCTTTAAAGGCTGAAAAGTAGTCACTGTGCTGTTTGGTATCATGGTCTGTACCACACTGAACATGGACCAAAAAAAAGCTTAAAAGAGAGTCGTTGTAACGGGTCTGGGAGGCGGAACCTCTGAGCTACTATACAAGGGGGTGGTCCTTGTAAGGGAGCGGGTGGCGACCAGGGAAGACGGGCAGGCAGTCACAGCAGGTGACCGGGACAGTCTCTGAGTGAACGGGCTGGAGGTCACGGCAAGTGACCGGGGCAGTCTCTGGATGAACGGGCAGGAGGTCACGGCAAGTGACCGGGGCAGTCTCTGGATGAACGGGCAGGAGATCACGGCAAGTGACCGGGGCAGTCTCTGGATGAACGGGCAGGAGGTCACGGCAAGTGACCGGGGCAGTCTCTGGGTAAAGGGTAGGTACGACCTGTGATGGCAGAGCCTCCAAGTAGGCTAGCAGGCAGATGGTAGATGTGAGCTCCCAGGTGAGCAAGCGAGAGTCTCTGGAATGGCAGGTGGTCACAGCACGTGACGGCGGAGCCTCCAGGTAGGCTAGCAGGCAGGTAACAGGTGTGCGCTCCCAGGTGAGCGGGCAGGAGTCTCTGGAATGGCGGGTGGTCACAGCACGTGACGGCGGAGCCTCCAGGTAGGCTAGCAGGCAGGTAGCAGATGTGCGCTCCCAGGTGAGCGGGCAAGCTGGTCCATAGACAGACTGACAGGAGTTGGAGGGCAGACCGTTGGACCTCAGGCTAGCAGGCAGGTAGCAGAGGAGCGCTCCCAGGTGAGCGGGCAAGCTGGTCCATAGACAGACTGACAGGAGTTGGTAGGCAGACCGTCGGACCTAGGCTAGCAGGCAGGTAAGCAGAATATCAGGCAGGAATCAGACAGCAAACTGGCAGGAATCTGGCAGGTAACTGGCAACGGGACCTGAGGGCTGAAGCAGAGTAGTGAACAGTGCAACAACATTGCTCGGGCACCTCCATTTTGGAGGAGGTGCCTTATATATGGTGAAGTCCTCCGGCCATTGGTCGGGGACTCCTTAGGACGGCGCGCGCGGCCCCTTTAAGAGGGAGGGAGCGCGCGCGCGCCCTAAGCACAGTGGCCGGGAGGGAGCGCGCGCTGCCAGCAGAGCGGGAGGACGACGCCGGGCTCGGAGCAGAGGGGTGAGGGGAACAGCGTCCCTGCCTAGCAGAGGGCAGGGACGCCGGCGCTACAGTACCCCCCCCTTTAGGCCCCCCCTTTTTTAGGCCAGAGAGAAATTTAGCTAGGATGAGAGGGGCATGGATGTTCTCCCGGGGCTCCCACGTTCTCTCTTCAGGACCAAACCCCTTCCAATCTACTAGAAAAAAGGTCCTCCCTCTTACCCTTTTGGTGGCCAGAATGTTCTCTACCTCAAATTCGTTTTCAGCGGAAACCGGAGCAGGAGGCGTACCTGTAGACTTGGAAAAAGAGTTAAGTACCACAGGTTTGAGGAGAGATACATGGAAGGAGTTAGGGATCCGCAAGTTGGCCGGGAGTTTCAACTTATAGGCCACCGGGTTGATCTGACTGATGACCTCCAGAGGACCGATAAACCGAGGCCCTAACTTATAGGAAGGAATCTTGAGCCGGACATACTTGGACGAGAGCCAGACCTTATCCCCTGGACGGAATTGAGGAGGATCCAGGCGTTTTTTGTCAGCATGTCTTTTCATACTGACGCGCCCCTGGGCCTGTGTCGCGCTGCGTTGCGCACGCGGGAGCTTACCCGGAGCCGGATCTTTTGAGGGTTGTAGTCTCGTGGCGGTGATCCGGTCCGTGCCCAGGGAGTCAGACTAAGTGGCGCGGTATTAGCGGTAGATGTTGGACGACTACGCCACCCGTTGAGTACAGCTAAGGAGCTGCTGCTGCAGGGCAGACCGCTGAGGCCGGTGGTAGGATTATGCAGCGTGATAGTATAACCCCCAATGGGAGGGGTATGGCCTCAGGGCAGCCGACGTGGATGATGGGGGTAGCAGGAACCACTCGGAGACGGTACGGTGTAGTTCAGGGTCTTTACTGGTGACAAAGATAGACCCTCCCGGAGTACTGGCTAGCGATTGGGGCCTGGTCAGTCCTTGAGCAGATGGGATCTCCCCTGGCCAGGCGGAGTTGTAGGCCTCCCAAACTAACGATACTCTTCTGGCTACCTTGCTAGAGGCGGGTATAAGTAGCCCACGTCCCTGAGTGTACCGTGTGGTGCTCACCCGTATGGCCGGTGACTCGGGGCCTTCTAGTAGCTTCCGCTCCACGACGGCGGTGCTGGTTCCACGCGTGTGACCGTGCCTTCGGGTTTCTGGGCCAGAGGACCTGCAATCCCCTGCCGGTCGGTTTCTGCTGTTGGATAGGAGTTAGTCCCCACAGCCTCGGACTCCGGGTCCGGTGATAACTTCTCAGTCAGGGCGAGCTCTGCAGCTGCCAGCCCCTGACTCCTTGTAGCACTGCTCCCACAGAGCTCCTGATGTTCTTTTCCTATATCTGCTTCTCTGTCTCTACTTCTTCTCTACTCACTAACCCTGCCTCAGTCCTAGGTTTATATAGGGGAAGTTCTTCCCCTCCCAGGACTGGGCAGGAGGTGTGGCATGCACAGGATCCCTGACCAAGAGACCTCCCACCTGCTCTCAGACATAACATTGCTGTTACTGTGGAAACCAGACCCCTGGGGTGCCACATTCCCCCCTAGTGAAATTTAGTACTCCGTGACTAAACATATTTTTAGAAAAACATAACAAGGTATAAACAATAATAATACAATAAGAAAAACACATAAAGATGGTTACGGCGTGTCCGCAACCGGGTGCAGTCTTTGAAGAAAACAAAGGTGTCCATTTCACCAAAACAGGGAGACGTAACCAGGTAGGGGTCTGTCCTGCCCCGAGTCCTTAACAGTCTTTAGTCCATTCCTGGGTTACGCTCCAACCAATTGTACAAAGATTCCCGGTAAATCCACCAAGGACTCCTAAAAATAACTAGAAACACATAATTATTTACAAGTAACAGACAGGTGACCACAAATAAAACAATTTAAACACTTCAAATCCTCCAACGTGCGGGTAACTGGCCTCTAGTGGCCCTAGTGGACCTACGGAGCTGACTGTCTAGTCCTGAACTACAGGGTGTAGGAGCTGTCAAGGGTAAACTGGGCAGCTGTCTACCGGCTCTTTGGCTCACTAGGGGTACGGCAGGCTCACTATAAGCAGAGGGTTGATCCTCCTGTTCTGCTTGTGTGGAGTCTTCTGCCTCCTGGACCGGCTGCTCTTCCAGCTCTACCTGTTGCTCCGTAGCCACTTGGGATGCTGGTTGGAGGAACGTGAGGACGGGTACCACAACTGCACCATTGACTTGAGTCCAGGACCGAGGGAAGTCTCCGAGCACAGTACTAACCATATCTTCCCTTTCCTCTACGGGTCGATGGTCTTCTTGTTTCTCTTCAGGGTTCCGTAGCTGTTCAGGACACTTCTTCAGGTGATCCCGGGATACAATGGCTATGGTCTCCCCTCCGTCTTTACTGATGGTACAGACTTTCGGGTTCTCGTGGCTTGAGGGCAGTACGGTGTACGGGTCCTTCTCCCACTGGTCGTCCAACTTGTGGAGCCGTCTTTTCCTCTTCAAGACCTGCTCTCCGGGTACCAGGGGAACAGCGGGAGCATACTGGTTGTAAGTTTTCTCTTGTCTTTCCCTAGCCTGACAGAGACTTCGCTTCACGCTCTCCTGTACTTTCCGGTACTGCTGCTGCCTCTCTGTGTCCCAGTCTGCTTCTGGTGAAGTGTCCTCGGGTGTCAGGACTCCCATTTCCAGGTCAACAGGTAACTTACCAGGTCTCGCCCTCATTAGGTAAGCCGGGGTACAGTTGGTGGAACCTACCGGGATGTGGTTGTATAGGTCCACCAGATCGGGCAGCTTCTCAGGCCACAGACTGCGTTCTTCCAGGGGCAACGTTTTCAGGAGATCCATTACCACCTGGTTCATTTTCTCACAAAGTCCATTAGTTTGCGGATGATAGGGTGTCGTCCTTATCTTCCGGCAGCCATACAGATTGCAGAATTCCTGGAAGACCTCCGCTTCAAAGGCAGGTCCCTGGTCCGTCAGCACTTGGTCCGGGTACCCGTGTGGACGGCAGAAGTGCTGCTGGAAGGCTCTAGCTGCTGTTTGAGCCGTTAAGTCCTTAACGGGGACGACAACCAAGAACCGGGAGTAATGATCCACAATGGTTAACGCGTAGACGTAGCCACTTCTGCTTGGGGTCAGTTTTACATGATCCAAGGCTACCAGTTCCAACGGCTGCCGGGTGACGATGGACTGCGGGGAGTCTTCTGGCTGGCACGGTCCTTCCTTCTTAGGTTGCACGGGCCACAGTCTCTGCACCACCTCTCGATGGTTCCCCTCATGCCTACCCAGTGGAACCGCCCACGCAGCAGGAACTCCAGCTTCTTCCATCCGAAGTGTCCAGCCCCGTCGTGGTATGCTTCCATCACCATGGCTGCGTCTCTCCGTGGCACCACTACTTGCCAGATTAGTTCATGCGTCCGGGAGTTAACCATTCTGCGGCACAACTTCCCCTTGTAAAGGAACAGTCGACTCTTCTCAGCCCACAGTTGTTTGGCTTCCTCCGGAGCGTCTGGGTCAAGGCGAGCCTCTGGCCGAGTCAGCATCTCCTTCACCAGCCGGACGGCAGGGTCACTCTCTTGCGTTTCCTCCCAGTTGTAGTGAGGCAAGGGGTTAAACGTAGCGGCTTGCTTACTCCTTACCCGATGGGAATACTGGATAGTCCCATGACGGTGGAACGCGGGGAGTTCGACTTCTTCCAGTCCCTCTGGATCTTCTCCTACGTCCGGTAGGTTTGGCATCCTGGACAGGGCGTCCGCGTTGGTATTGGAGCGTCCTGCCCGGTATTTGATTGTGAACTCGTAGTTGGACAGACGGGCCATCCATCTCTGCTCTAGGGCACCGAGTCTTGCCGTGTCCAGGTGTGTCAACGGGTTGTTATCCGTGTACACGGTGAACCGGGAAGAAGCGAGGTAGTGCTTAAAGCGTTCGGTGACTGCCCACACCACTGCCAGGAACTCTAGCTTAAATGAGCTGTAATTCTCAGGGTTTCTTTCGGTGGGTCGCAGTTTTCGGCTGGCGTAAGCGATTACTCGTTCTTTCCCCTGCTGGATCTGGGACAGTACGGCTCCTAGCCCGATGTTACTTGCGTCGGTGTAGAGGATAAAGGGCTGGCTGTAATCAGGGTACGCCAGGATTTCATCCCCCATGAGGGCCATCTTCAGCTGGCGGAAGGACTCTTCTTCTAACTTCTCCCATCTGAAGGGTGGCTTCTGGTTCTTGGCCTTCCGGGACTGGCCTATCAGGAGGTCCTGCATAGGAGCTGCCTTTTTGGTGAAACCGGGGATGAATCTGCGGTAATAGCCTACCAACCCGAGGAACTGCCGCACTTCCTTTACACTGGAGGGACTTGGCCATTCCTTAATTGCGGTGATCTTATCAGGGTCGGGAGCCACTCCATCAGCGCTCACCACGTGTCCCAGGTACTGCACCTTTGGTTTCAGGAGGTGACACTTGGAGGGTTTCACCTTTAGGCCGTAGCTTGCCAGAGCTTCGAACACTTCCGCCAGTTGTTTCAGGTGGTCCTCATACGTCTTGGAATATACAATGACATCGTCCAGGTACAACAGGACCGTCTCGAAGTTTCTGTGGCCCAGACAGCACTCCATTAATCGTTGGAAGGTTCCTGGTGCATTGCAGAGTCCGAACGGCATGCAGGTAAACTCGCTAAGTCCCATCGGGGTGGTGAATGCGGTCTTCTCCCGGTCCGCCTCTGCTACAGGAACCTGCCAGTACCCACTAGTGAGATCCAAGGTAGAGAAGAAGTTAGCAGATCTTAAAGCAGCCAAAGACTCCTCTATCCTTGGTAAGGGGTACGCATCCTTGTGTGTGATACGGTTGATTTTCCGGTAATCTACACACATCCTCATGGTGTTGTCTTTCTTTTTGACTAAGACTAGTGGAGCTGCCCAGGGGCTACAGCTATCCCGGATTACCCCAGCCTCCTTCATGTCTCTAAGCATCCCCTTGGCGTGTTGGTAGTGTGCAGGGGGTACGGGTCGATACCTCTCTTTTATGGGAGGATGGTCTCCCGTGGGGATGCGGTGTTCTACCCCCTTGACTCGCCCGAAGTCTAACGGGTGTTTACTAAACACTCTCTCGTACTCTTGAACCACCCGATAGACTCCCTGTTTCTGGTGTGAGGGAGTGGAGTCAGTACCCAAATGTAGTTGCTGACACCAGTCCTCCATTGTTTTCTGAGAGCCGTTACCTTCCTCCGGGGAAGATGGAGGCAAGGGTTCTACGGACTGTATGGAATCTTGATTGATGGTATACAATTTGGCTAGCGTGGCATACCGGGGCAGGTACACTTCCCTCTTCCCGATATTTATTATGCGAACGGGCACCCTCCCATGGCGTACATTGACCACCCCCCGTGCTGTCAAAATGGTGGGCCTACTGTCTGAGTAAACTGGTTCTACCATTGCCTGGTAATCTCTACCTCTCAGACCAATAGCTGCCCGGCACCAAATCATCATTTCACTTTTCGGGGGCATGGCAATAGGGAAAGGGTCACACATTCGCACGCTACCAATCTCACCACCGGAGAGTTCTAGCTGTTGCCGTCGCATCAGTGCCCGGATCTCTTTCTGGAGCACTCGCTGCTGGCCGGAGCTGGCGTTCTTGGCAACCTGCTGTAAAAGGAAAATCACCTCTGCAAGACAATTTTCAATTACATTAGTTCCTAGAGTTATCTTTGGGTGACTCTCGTGTTTGTCAATGTCTACAATGATCAGTCCCTGTGCTGCCAGTTCGACTCTACCGATTTTAATGGTCACCTCTTTAAATCCAATCTGTGGCACGGGCTGACCATTGCTGGCGATGATACTCAAGTCGTCGTCAGGGTAGCGGGTGATATCCGAGTCATTCCAGTACTGCTTGAAGAGCACGTACGGGATGGTGGTGACCTGTGACCCGGTGTCCAGTAGGGCACTCATAGGAATGCCATCCAGTACCACGGGTAAGACTGGACGTCCTCCCACATATTTGTCGCGCCAGTTCGATGGGCCTGGTGATCTTTTTCCTGGGGGTTGGCCCTCTACCCCAGGTTGTGCCAGTTTAAAGGACAGTACCTTGCCATATGTCCGGGTTGATTGCAGCGGCGGCAGATGGGTCGTCCGTCCTCGTTGTATCGGTCGCTGGGTCTTCCTCTGGCCGGTGGGGTCCTCCTTGGTCGACGCCACGGGATGTCCTCCGGTCCGGATGCCAGCTGGATCTTCCCTGGAGTGGAAACCTGTAAAGACTGCACAGTTCGGGTTAGCGCAGCAACGCTTTTAGCTAGCTCTTGGACCTGATGGTGCAGGTCTGGAGCCGGTCATTGTTCAAAGCCTGCGCATCAGCTAGCACAGGCCCTGCCGACAAGGGCGCCGCCTCCTGGTGGTAAGTGGTAGTGGGGCGTCTGGGGGTCACAACGCCACCTGGTGCCGGTTCTCGAAGCACCCAGATGGCTCTGTCCTTGAACTGTGCAAATCCCAGATGAGGGTCCTGTAAGGCCATTGCCCGCAACTGGGTTCGGTGGGCATTGCAATATAAACCCTCTATAAATTGTTCAGTCAACAGCCTGTCCTCGTCTCCCACGCCGTCAGGGTCGGTCTGCTTAATGGCTCTCAGGGCCTCTTGTAGGTTCAGGGCATAGTCCCTTATACTCTCATGTGCCCGCTGTTTGCACCCGTAGAATCTAAGCTTGATCTCGGCTGAGGTGCGGGTATCAAAGGTGTCCCTCAGCCGGGTTAGTATCCCTGCGACAGTCCTCCCCCCAGGTGGCCAGGACTTTACCTCCCTTTGGGCTGCCCCGGTTAATTGGGCCACCAGGATGCTCACTTTTTGCTCCTCTGTGAGGGGGTACACCTGGAAGAGGCTATCCAGCTTTTCTCTAAAGTCATGCAGGGTATGTGACTCCCCTGAGTACTGGGGTAGCAGGCTGCCCCCGGGATATAGGGCATGGTGAAAGGCATGACCGCAACAGCGGTGGCGCTGGCGGGGGTTGAAGCGGTGAAGCTCTCCTCCGTATCCGGCATCCTTCTCCCCCCTAGTGGACCGTGGCCTACCTTGCGATGATCCTCTTCCGTAGGCCGCGGCTCCGCAGTGGATCGTCAGGGTTGAGGACCTTCCGTCGCGCTCCTGTGACGTCGGCGTCTGCTGGGCTCCTTCCAGGACCTTACGCAACGTCCGGACGTGAGGCGGGGCTTCAGTTCTCGCGCGCTTTCGGAGTCCACGCCCCTCTTCTTCCCGCGCGGCGTCCTCAAGATGGCGTCCAATGGCGGGAAAACTCCACGTATGGCGGGAAGAAGGCTGAAGATGGCGCCGGATGGCGGGAAAACTCCACCGATGGCGGGAAGGAAGCGGAAGATGGCGCCGGATGGCGGGAATCTTCACCACAGGTAAGTTTGAACAGTCTTTTTCAGGCACGCAGTACCCGGTGGTTGCGGGCACGAAATCCTGCCGACTACGCCAAAAGTTGACGCGCCCCTGGGCCTGTGTCGCGCTGCGTTGCGCACGCGGGAGCTTACCCGGAGCCGGATCTTTTGAGGGTTGTAGTCTCGTGGCGGTGATCCGGTCCATGCCCAGGGAGTCAGACTAAGTGGCGCGGTATTAGCGGTAGATGTTGGACGACTACGGCACCCTTTGAGTACAGCTAAGGAGCTGCTGCTGCAGGGCAGACCGCTGAGGCCGGTGGTAGGATTATGCAGCGTGATAGTATAACCCCCAACGGGAGGGGTATGGCCTCAGGGCAGCCGACGTGGATGATGGGGGTAGCAGGAACCACTCGGAGACGGTACGGTGTAGTTCAGGGTCTTTACTGGTGACAAAGATAGACCCTCCCGGAGTACTGGCTAGCGATTGGGGCCTGGTCAGTCCTTGAGCAGATGGGATCTCCCCTGGCCAGGCGGAGTTGTAGGCCTCCCAAACTAATGATACTCTTCTGGCTACCTTGCTAGAGGTGGGTATAAGTAGCCCACGTCCCTGAGTGTACCGTGTGGTGCTCACCCGTATGGCCGGTGACTCGGGGCCTTCTAGTAGCTTCCGCTCCACGACGGCGGTGCTGGTCCCACGCGTGTGACCGTGCCTTCGGGTTTCTGGGCCAGAGGACCTGCAATCCCCTGCCGGTCGGTTTCTGCTGTTGGATAGGAGTTAGTCCCCACAGCCTCGGACTCCGGGTCCGGTGATAACTTCTCAGTCAGGGCGAGCTCTGCAGCTGCCAGCCCCTGACTCCTTGTAGCACTGCTCCCACAGAGCTCCTGATGTTCTTTTCCTATATCTGCTTCTCTGTCTCTACTTCTTCTCTACTCACTAACCCTGCCTCAGCCCTAGGTTTATATAGGGGAAGTTCTTCCCCTCCCAGGACTGGGCAGGAGGTGTGGCATGCACAGGATCCCTGACCAAGAGACCTCCCACCTGCTCTCAGACATAACATTGCTGTTACTGTGGAAACCAGACCCCTGGGGTGCCACAATACGCTCGGATGACAGAAGGAGTGCGGATCGGGTACTCTCCCATATGGAGGAAAATTTGTTAACAAGAGATTCCGCAGCCGGATTGTCCACCGAGGTGGAGACGGGAAATGGGATCCGAGGATGCTGACCGAAGACAACAAAAAACGGGGATTTGGAGGAAGATTCGCTCTCGTGATTGTTGTAAGAAAATTCGGCCCATGGCAGGAGATCCACCCAGTCTGAATGGTGGGCATTAACGAAGTGCCGGAGGTAACTGGTCAGGTTCTGATTGATCCGCTCCACTTGACCATTAGACTGTGGGTGGTAAGCGGAGGAGAAGTCCAGGGTGACGTCTAGCAGTTTACAAGTGGCTCTCCAGAAGCGTGAGGTGAACTGTACCCCACGATCCGACATGATGTGGAGGGGCAGGCCATGAAGACGGAAGATGTGGCGGATAAAGTCTTTAGCCAGCTCGGGTGCAGACGGGAGGCCTGGCAGGGGAACGAAATAAGCCATCTTGGAAAAGCGGTCAGCGACCACCCAAATGACAGTACAACTGGCAGAGACGGGGAGATCAGTTATAAAGTCCATTGCTATATGCTGCCAGGGGGCAGCAGGTACTGGGAGCGGAAGGAGGCGACCGGCTGGCAGATGTCTCGGAACCTTGTTGCGGGCGCAGGACACACAGGCAGAAACAAAGTCTATTACGTCCTTGTGCAGGGTAGGCCACCAGTAGTGCCGGGTAATAAGCTGGAGGGTCTTTTTCTGACCGGCGTGGCCAGCTAGTTTAGACGAGTGACCCCAGTGTAGGATCTTCTCCCGATCAGGTACTGATACGAACGTCTTACCGGGAGGGAGACGATTTAGACTCACGGGAGCCACCTGCATTACTCTGGCGGGGTCGATGATGTGTTTCGGTTCCTCCTCGAGATCAGACACCAGAAAGGATCGGGACAAGGCGTCCGCCTTGATGTTTTTGTCAGCCGGGCGGAAATGAAGAATAAAATCAAAGCGAGCAAAAAACAAAGACCACCGAGCTTGGCGCGGGTTAAGTCTCTGGGCATGCTGGAGGTAAGCCAAGTTCTTGTGGTCAGTGTAAATTATTACCGGGTGAAGAGCCCCTTCGAGCAGGTAACGCCACTCCTCCAATGCCAGCTTGATGGCCAATAACTCTCGATCTCCTATGGAATAGTTGCGCTCAGAAGAGGAGAAGAGTTTGGAGAAGAAGCCACAAGTTACCATTCTCCCGGAAGATGATTTTTGGGTAAGTACCGCTCCGGCTCCAGAGGAGGAGTCGTCAACCTCCAGGAAGAACTGCTTGTTGCCATCTGGGCGATGCAGCACCGGGGCGGAAGAGAAGGCCTATTTTAAGGAAAGAAAGGCCTCCCTCTGCTTCGGGTGGCCACTCTCTGGGATTAGTGCCCTTACGGGTCAGCGCGGAAATTGGGGCAGTACGGGAAGAGAAGTGCGGTATGAAGAGGCGGTAGTAGTTGGCAAAGCCCAGGAACCGCTGAATGGCCTTCAACACCTCCGGTCGGGGCCATTTCTCGATGGCAGACAGTTTCTCTGGATCCATTCGAAGGCCGGTCTGAGAAATAATGTAGCCCAAAAACGGAAGCGAGGTCTGCTCAAAGAGGCACTTCTCATATTTAGCGAAGAGGTGATTCTGCCTGAGCCTGAGCAGGACCTGACGAACGTCTCTCCGGTGAGTCTGGAGATCCGGAGAGAAGACCAAGATGTTGTCCAGGTACACCACTACGCAGGAGTAGAGAAGATCCCGGAAGATGTCATTGACCAACTCTTGAAAGACGGCAGGAGCGTTACAGAGACCAAAGGGCATTACCAGATATTCATAGTGGCCGTCCCGGGTGTTGAATGCAGTCTTCCATTCATCCCCTTGACGGATACGGACCAGGTTGTACGCCCCACGGAGGTCCAGTTTGGTGAAGATTCTAGCCCCCCTCAGACGATCAAATAATTCTGGAATGAGCGGAAGGGGGTACTTATTCTTCACCGTGATCTGGTTAAGGCCTCTATAGTCTATACAGGGACGGAGAGAGCCGTCCTTCTTTTTTACGAAAAAGAAGCCTGCTCCCGCCGGGGAGGTAGATTTCCGGATGAATCCCCTGGCCAAATTTTCCTCAATATATTCGGACATCGACCGGGTCTCAGCAGCGGACAATGGGTAAATACGCCCACGGGGAGGCGTAGTACCGGGTAACAGGTCGATAGGACAGTCGTAAGGTCTATGAGGGGGTAATGTCTCTGCCTCCTTTTTATTAAAGACATCAGCAAATGACCAATAGGGAATCGGAAGTCCAGGTAGATTAGTTGGGGTAGGAGAAGGACGGGCGGGATGAACAGGAACCAAACAAGTCTTATGACAGTCCTGTCCCCAGTGAAGGACTTCTCCGGTCTGCCAGTCAAGCACGGGTGCATGTCTCTGGAGCCAAGGTAGACCTAGTAAGAGGGCGTGAGAGAGTCCAGGCAGAACATGAAAAGAGATGCTCTCAGAATGCAGCATTCCCACCTGCAGAGTTACGGATTCGGTGATGAGTTGGATGGGACGTGGTAAGAGGCCCCCATCCACAGCAGCGACAGATAATGGTATAGCCAGAGGTTTGGTGGGAATGCGGTATTTTTCTACCAGGGCCTGTGAAATAAGATTCCCGGCCGCTCCAGAGTCCAGTTGGGCTAGTTCGAAATAACGATTCTCCCCGCAGATAATTGAGACTGACAGCAGCAGAGATGGAGAGGATTTATTCTTGTCTAGGTCGACCTCTCTGAGCAAACCTAGACACAGGCGTTTCCCGACCTCTCCGGGCAGGTACGGATCCGGTGCTCCTTACTGCCACAGTAGAAGCAGCTCCCCTCGGCACGGCGTAAGTCCTGACGGGTTTTGACCATCTTGGTCTGGTCGACCTGCATAGGCTCAGGAGAGTGTACCTGGGGAGAAACGGAGGGAGTGACGGATTTCTGAAAAGTAGGAGCTAGACGTGGAAACCTCCTCTCACGGGTGACTTCTTTGGCACGCTCCTGGAACCGTAGGTCAATCCGGGTGGCAAGAGTTATTAGGTCATCGAGAGTGGTAGGAATGTCTCGACCGGCAAGTTCATCTTTGATACGGCCGGACAGACCCTCCCAGAAGACAGATACCAGAGCGTCGTTATCCCAGGCCAGCTCCGAGGCAAGGGTACGGAACCGTATGGCATATTGGCCCACGGTGAGACTTCCCTGACGGAGGCGTAGCAGAGATGATGCGGATGAGGTCTTCCGTCCAGGTTCGTCGAAGACTTTCCGGAAAGCCGTGAGAAAGGCAGGCAAGTCGGACACCAGGGGGTCTCCTCTCTCCCATAGAGGATTTAGCCAGGCCAGGGCCTCCCCGGTGAGATGGGACATGATGAAGGCAATTTTGGCCCGGTCGGAGTTAAACTGGTGGGACAGGAGTTCAAAGTGCAGGGTGCACTGATTTATAAAGCCCCGAGCCTGAGCGGAGTCGCCTCCGAAGCGAGGAGGTGCAGAAAGCCGGGGTCCGGGGTAGGATACCGTAGTATTGGTGGGCAGCGGAGCTGCCGGATTGCGAGTCATGGCTCTGGCGGTGGTAGCTGGTGGAGCAGTCAGAGTGTCCAGGCGAGTATTGACATTCCGCAGGTGACCCAGGATGGACTCCTGTTGGGACCTCTGACGGGACAGTTCATGACACAGGTCCGAGAGTGAGGGAGCTTGGGTGCCACCGGGTTCCATGGCCCGAGCAAACTGTAACGGGTCTGGGAGGCGGAACCTCTGAGCTACTATACAAGGGGGCGGTCCTTGTAAGGGAGCGGGTGGCGACCAGGGAAGACGGGCAGGCAGTCACAGCAGGTGACCGGGACAGTCTCTGAGTGAACGGGCTGGAGGTCACGGCAAGTGACCGGGGCAGTCTCTGGATGAACGGGCAGGAGGTCACGGCAAGTGACCGGGGCAGTCTCTGGATGAACGGGCAGGAGATCACGGCAAGTGACCGGGGCAGTCTCTGGATGAACGGGCAGGAGGTCACTGCAAGTGACCGGGGCAGTCTCTGGGTAAAGGGTAGGTACGACCTGTGATGGCAGAGCCTCCAGGTAGGCTAGCAGGCAGATGGTAGATGTGAGCTCCCAGGTGAGCAAGCGAGAGTCTCTGGAATGGCAGGTGGTCACAGCACGTGACGGCGGAGCCTCCAGGTAGGCTAGCAGGCAGGTAACAGGTGTGCGCTCCCAGGTGAGCGGGCAGGAGTCTCTGGAATGGCGGGTGGTCACAGCACGTGACGGCGGAGCCTCCAGGTAGGCTAGCAGGCAGGTAGCAGATGTGCGCTCCCAGGTGAGCGGGCAAGCTGGTCCATAGACAGACTGACAGGAGTTGGTAGGCAGACCGTCGGACCTCAGGCTAGCAGGCAGGTAAGCAGAATATCAGGCAGGAATCAGACAGCAAACTGGCAGGAATCTGGCAGGTAACTGGCAACGGGACCTGAGGGCTGAACCAGAGTAGTGAACAGTGCAACAACATTGCTCGGGCACCTCCATTTTGGAGGAGGTGCCTTATATATGGTGAAGTCCTCCGGCCATTGGCCGGGGACTCCTTAGGACGGCGCGCGCGGCCCCTTTAAGAGGGAGGGAGCGCGCGCGCGCCCGCCCTAAGCACAGTGGCCGGGAAGGAGCGCGCGCTGCCAGCAGAGCGGGAGGAGGACGCCGGGCTCGGAGCAGAGGGGTGAGGGGAACAGCGTCCCTGCCTAGCAGAGGGCAGGGACGCCGGCGCTACAGTCGTCTCAGGAGATTAGACAGAAAACTGGAGATAAAACATGTTAAAGGTAAAGGCTATAAGACCATTTCCAGACAGTTTGATGTTCCTGTTACTAAAGTTGTGTAACGACGGCGTCCCTGCATGGTTCTTCTCCCTCCTCCCGGCAGAAACCCTGACATGCTCACCGCCACGACCACCCAGCTGCATCCTCTGCTCCGTCTCCTGTGTCCCAGGGCCTGCGCATGCCATGCAGGTCTCCTGGCAGCGTGCTTAGGGCGCACATGCTTCCTGCTTCTTAAAGGGGTAGTGCACACTCCTAATGTGTCCCTAACCAATAGCTGGGAGGCGGTGAGCATTTAAGGCACCTTCCCCTGTGGGGAGGTGCCTGAGCAACATCAGTGTTTAATGTCTCGGCAAGCTGCTAAGTCTGTTGTCAGGTCCCTGATAACATACCCGTCTTGTTACTTTGAACACTGATCAGTTCTGCCTTCCTGAACCCGTCTAGTCTGAACCAGCACCTGTACCGGTTACCCTCCTTGTCAATACTTGCTTAAGAATCCACACTGTTAGAACCAGCATCAGTGTCCGTCCTATCTAGTGTTCCAGAACCCACACAGTCCGAACCAACATCAGTGTCAGTCCCGTCTAGTGTACCAGAACCCACAGTCTGAACTAGCATCAGTGTCCGTCCTGTCTAGTGTTCCAGAACCGCACAGCGTGACAAGTTGCACATATTATTCAATCATTTAAAGTCTATGGGATTGTAGCGAACTTTCCTGGATGTGGCCACAAGAGGAAAGTTGATGACAAATTGAAGAGACAGGTAAATCGAATGGTAACCAAAGAGCCCAGAACAACTTCCAAACAAATTAAAGGTGAACTCCAAAGTTAAGGAATATCAGTGTCAGATCGCACCATCCGTTGCTGTCTTGGCCAAAGTGGACTTCATGGGAGACAACTGAGGAAAAAAGCACTGTTGAAAGCAAATTATAAAAAAAAGTGAGACCGGAATTTAGCAAAATGCATATTGACAAGCCACAAAGCTCCTCGGAGAATGTACTCTGGACAGATGAGATATACCTGGAGCTTTTTGACAAGTCCCTTCAGCTCTGTGTTCACAGATGGAAAAATGAATCATACAAAGAAAAGTACAATGTACCTACTGTGAAACATGGAGGAGGTTCGGTTATGTTTTAGGGTTGCTTTGCTGTATCTGTTTTGCTGTTACTTTGATTCTGTATAGGGCACAATGAAATCTCAAGACTAACAAGGCATCCTGGAGCGAAATGTGCTGCCCAGTGACAGAAAGCTTTGTCTGAGTTGCAGGTTATGGGTCCTCCAACAAGAGAATGACCCAAAACACACCCAAAAACATGCAAGAATGGCTGAGAAAAAAAAAGCATTCGACTATTCTGAAGTGGCCTTTTAAGAACCCTTATCTAAATCCTATTGAACATCTGTGGAAGGAGCTAAATCATGAAGTCTGGAGAAGGCACTGGAGACAGCTGGAGCAGTTTGCTCAAGAAGAGTGGGCCACAATATCTGTGGACAGGTGCAGAAGTCTCACTGAGAGTTACCGAAATTGCTTGATGGAAGTTTGTGCAACAAAATTTTAAGTTAAAGGGAGCCTGTTACCAGAAAAAACGAAAATATACCACTCTGTATTTGGGCCGACTGTCAGTCAGTGCCGGGGGCGCGATTACAGCTGCCACTCTGTATACTCAAAGCAGTAATTGAACCAGCGCCAGTGCCACCCCAGTGTCTGAAACTGGAAGGCTGTGGGGGGGAATAAAGTCAATTTTCTCCCCGCAGCGTTCAGGTAAGTGCAGGCACAGGGCAGGTTAGTAACGCTATCAAACCTACAGAGTAACCCCATAGCTGCAGATTAATAGTGTTTTTTTGAGGTGACAGGTTACATAGGATGAAAAAAGACCAAGGTCCATCAAGTTCAATCTTCCTCCACCAATTGCACATTTTGTCACTAATTTAACTATAACCCACAATGTTATTGGTATTGATCAAAACATCCATCCCTTTTTTAAAAGCTATTTTAGTGTCTGCCATTACTACCTCTTGTGGCAGGGCATTCCACAGTCTGACTGCTCTAACTGTAAAGAACCCTTTCCTATTTAGCTGCAGGATTCGCCTTTCTTCCACGCGTAATGAGTGCCCCCTGGTCCTTAGTATGATCTTTGGAAGGAATAAGTCATGTGCCAGTCCTTTGTACTGACCACACATATATTTATACATGTAAATGAGATCTCCTCTGAGGCATCTTGTTTCTAAGTTAAACAAGCCCAACCTTTCCATAATATGAGAGGCCTTCCAACCCTTGTAATAACCTAGTTGCCCGCCTTTGAACTAACTTCTGAATATTCTTTTCAAAATGTGGAGCCCAAAACTGGATCCCATATTCTAGATGTGGCCTCATATGTGATTTATAAAGGGGTAACAATAAGTTGGGATTGCGGGATTTTCTCTCTCTTTTATACAACCTAAAATCTTGTTTGCTTTTGCGGCCGCTGCTTGACCTTGAGTACTGCTGCTCAGCTTACTTGCAACCAGAATACCCAAGATCTTCTCCTGTTCTGTAGTCCCGAGTATACTCCCATTTAGGCCACGGCCCCACTATTAGTATTTGGTCAGTATTTTTTCTCAGGAGTGGGAGCCAAAACCAGGTGAGGAGCAATCAGAGAAAAGGTATAATAGAAACAAGTCACCAATTCTGCATTTATCACCCACTCCTGAGAAAAAATACTGACAAAATACTGGCCAAATAGTGATAGTGGGGCCGAGGCCTTAATGTATAACGTATATGCAGCAATAGGATTACTCCGTCCTAGGTGAATTACTCCACATTTATCTACATTAAACCTCATCTACCAAGTGTTTGCCCATTCAGTCATCTTATCCAGATCGTTCTGCAATATTGTAAGGTCAAGGTCAGATTTGAATATCCTACATAGTTTGGTGTCGTCAGCGAAGACTGACACTTTGCTCTCAATCCCATCCCCAATGTCATTATTAACCCCTTTACGACGTGGTGCGTATTAGTACACACCACGTCGGTACCCCCGGTTCAGCGTGGGCTCCGACACTGAGCCCGCACTGAACCAGGCACATGTCAGCTGATCTATACAGCTGACATGTTCCTGCATCAGCCGCAGGTGGAATCGCGATCCACCTGCGGCTGTTAACCAGTTAAATGCGGCTGTCAATCTCTGACAGCGGCATTTAACTTTATTAGCCTCGCCTATCGGTGACCCAGTCACTTGATCGTGGGTCACCGATGGGTTGGCATGACAACCTTGGGTCTGCAGCAGACCCCTGTGGTTGTCATGTCTAGATTGCTATGAGCGTCGCCCAGTGGTCGGCACTCATAGCAAGTGAGCATTTCTGCTGCATACAGGCGATCTGAGGAGATCAAACAACTGCTGCTTCTAGTCTCCTATGGAGACTATTGAAGCAAGCAGAAAGTGTAAAAAAAAGTTTTTAAACATATTAAAAAATATATAAAAGTTTAAATCACCCCCCTTTCGGCCCATTCAAAATAAAACAATAAAAAAAAAAAAAAAATACATACAGATATTTCGTATCGCCGCGTTCAGAATCGCCCGATCTATCAATATAAAAAAATAATTAATCCGATCGGTAAACGGCGCAACGAGAAAAAGATTCAAAACGCCAGAATTATGTTTTTTTGTTTGCTGCAACATTGCAATAAAATGCAATAACAGGCGTTCAAAACATCGGATCTACCCCAAAATGGTATCAATAAAAACATCAGCTCGGCACGCAAAAAATAAGCCCTCACCCAGTCCTAGATCCCAAAAAATGGAGGCGCTACAGGTCTCGGAATTTTTTTTTTTTTTTTTTTTTTAACAAACTTTGGATTTTTTTTTTCACCACTTAAATGAAAAAGAACCTGTACTTGTTTGGTATCTACAAACTCGTAATGACCTGGAGAATAATAATGTCTGGTCAGTTCTAGCATTCAGTGAGCGTGGTAAAAAAAAAAAAAAAAAAAAAACAACTGTGATATTACACTTTTTTTTACAATTTCACTGCACTTGGAATTTTTTTCCCATTTTCCAGTACACAATATGGTAAAACCAGTGATGTCGTTCAAAAGTACAACTCGTCCCGCAAAAAATAAGCCTTCATATGGCCATATTGACAGAAAAATAAAAAAATTATAGCTCTGGGAACCAGGGGAGCAAAAAACAAAAAAGCAAAAACGGAAAATGCTCCGGTCATTAAGGGGTTAAAGAGGTTAAAAAGAATCGGTCTTAGCACGGATCCCTGCAGTACCCCACTGCTGACTATATCCCATTTAGAGAACGTACCATTTATGACAACTCTTTGTTTCCTGTCATTTAGCCAATTCCTTACCCATCTGCACTCCGCCAGGCCTTGCCTCTATAGATTAATTATAAGGCTGTTATGTGGTACAGTATCAGATGCCTTTGCAAAGTCCAGATAAATTACATCAGCCGCATTACCAACATCCAGATTTACACTTACCTCCTCATAGAAGCCCAACATGTTGCTCTTTGTTTTTGTCTTCTTAAACTTTGTACTGTCTTATTTATCCATAATGGTTTCATTTTAGTCCTGGACATTTTATTACCAGAAGTTATATGTTTTCTACAGAATTCTAGTAGTATTTCCTTAAATATGCCCCATTTATGTTCGATATCCCCAGTTACCATGACATGTTCCCAGTCTACACGATTAAGCTTTTCCCTTAATTTGTTGAAACCAGCCTTCTTAAGGTTCCAGGTTTTTGCATTTCCCCTTTTGAATGTTTAATAGAAAATTACGTTGAAACTTACCATATTATGGTCACTGCATCTCAAATGCTCCCTGACCTGTAGATGTGAAGTTGTATCTAGTCTATTTCATAGGACCAGATTCAGCAGATTATGTCCCCTGATTGGTTCATCTACCAGTTGAGTGAGGTAATTGTCTTGAATTGCGGATAAGAACTTGCAGCTTTTAGGACAACCAGAAGATTATATGTCCCTTTCAAAGTCTGGATAGTTAAAATTCCCCATATTATTATTTGCTGCCTTCTTAATGTTGCAGCATTTCATCCTCTACCTGTTCAGCTATATTAGGTGGCTTGTAGCAAACTCCAATTAACAACTTTCCATTATTGCCATCCCCATGTACATTTACCCACACTGACTCTACATTGTTGCATCTCCCCGCAATGTTGTCATTGAGAACAGGTTTTAAGTTGGATTTTATGAAAATACCTTTTCTATTTTTCCGGTCCTTTCTGAATGTAGTGTAACCTTCTACGTTTGTCAGAGAATCATGGCTTTCATCCAGCCAGATTTCCGTAATGCCCACCACATAGTATTTTGTTACAGAGAGAGTACAGACCAAAAGTTTGGACACATCTCATTTAAAGATTTTTCTGTATTTTCAGGACTATGAAAATTGTACATTGACACTGAAGGCATCAAAATTATGAATTAACACATGTGGAATTATATACTTAACAAAAAAGTGTGAAACAACTGAAAATATGTCTTATATTCTAGGTTCTTCAAAGTAGCCACCTTTTGCTTTGATGACTGCTTTGCACATTCTTGGCATTCTCTTGATGAGCTTCAAGAGGTAGTCACCGGAAATGGTTTTCACTTCACAGGTGTGCCCTGTCAGGTTTAATAATTGGGATTTCTTGCCTTATAAATGGGGTTGGGACCATCAGTTGTGTTGTGCAGAAGTCAGGTGGATACACAGCTGATAGTCCTACTGAATAGACTGTTAGAATTTGTATTATGGCAAGAAAAAAGCAGCTAAGTAAAGAAAAACGAGTGCCCATCATTACTTTAAGAAATGAAGGTCAGTCAGTCCGAAAAATTGGGAAAACTTTGAAAGTGTCCCCAAGTGCAGTTGCAAAAACCATCAAGCGCTACAAAGAAACTGGCTCACATGAGGACCGCCCCATGAAAGGAAGACCAAAAGTCACCTCTGCTTCTGAGGATAAGTTTATCCAAGTCACCAGCCTCAGAAATCGCAGGTTAACAGCAGCTCAGATTAGAGACCAGGTCAATGCCACACAGAGTTCTAGCAGCAGACACATCTCTTCAACAACTGTTAAGAGGAGACTTTGTGCAGCAGGCTTTCATGGTAAAATAGCTGCTAGCAAACCACTGCTAAGGACAGGCAACAAGCAGAAGAGACTTGTTTGGGCTAAAGAACACAAGGAATGTACATTAGACCAGTGGAAATCTGTGCTTTGGTCTGATGAGTCCAAATTTGAGATCTTTGGTTCCAACCACCGTGTCTTTGTGCGACGCACAAAAGGTGAACGGATGGACTCTACATGCCTGGTTCCCACCGTGAAGCATGGAGGAGGAGGTGTGATGGTGTGGGGGTGCTTTGCAGGTGACACTGTTGGGGATTTATTCAAAATTGAAGACATACTGAACCAGCATGGCTACCACAGCATCTTGCAGCGGCATGCTATTCCATCCGGTTTGCGTTTAGTTGTACAATCATTTATTTTTCAACAGGACAATGACCCCAAACACACCTCCAGGCTCTGTAAGGGCTATTTGACCAAGAGGGAGAGTGATGGGGTGCTACGCCAGATGACCTGGCCTCCACAGTCACCAGACCTAAACCCAATCGAGATGGTTTGGGGTGAGCTGGACCGCAGAGTGAAGGCAAAAGGGCCAACAAGTGCTAAGCATCTCTGGGAACTCCTTCAAGATTGTTGGAAGACCATTTCCGGTGACTAGCTCTTGAAGCTCATCAAGAGAATGCCAAGAGTGTGCAAAGCAGTCATCAAAGCAAAAGGTGGCTACTTTGAAGAACCTAGAATATAAGACATATCTTCAGTTGTTTCACACTTTTTTGTTAAGTATATAATTCCACATGTGTTAATTCATAGTTTTGATGCCTTCAGTGTGAATGTACAATTTTCATAGTCATGAAAATACAGAAAAATCTTTAAATGAGAAGGTGTGTCCAAACTTTTGGTCTGTACTCTATATATGCTGCCTCCACTCCCCCCCCCACAAATCCATGTACAGTGCTGGCCAAAAGTATTGGCACCCCTGCAATTCTGTCAGATAATACTCAGTTTCTTTCTGAAAATGATTGCAATCACAAATTCTTTGGTATTATTCTCTTCATTTAATTTGTCTTCAATGAAAAAAAACACAAAAAGAATTGTCCTAAAGCCAAATTGGATATAATTCCACACCAAACCTAAAAAAGGGGGGTGGACAAAAGTATTGGCACTGTTTGAAAAATCATGTGATGCTTCTCTAATTCGTGTAATTAACAGCACCTGTAACTTACCTGTGGCACCTAACAGGTGTTGGCAATAACTAAATCACACTTGCAGCCAGTTAACATGGATTAACGTTGACTCAACCTCTGTCCTGCGTCCTTGTGTGTACCACATTGAGCATGGAGAAAAGAAAGAAGACTAAAGAACTGTCTGAGGACTTGAGAAACCAAATTGTGAGGAAGCATGAGCAATCTCAAGGCTACAAGTCCATCTCCAAAGACCTGAATGTTCCTGAGTCTTCCGGGCGCAGTGTCATCAAGAAGTCTAAAGCCAATGGCACTGTGGCTAACCTCCCTAGATGTGGACGGAAAAGAAAAATTGACGAGAGATTTCAACGCAAGATTGTGCGGATGGTGGATAAAGAACCTCGACTAACATCCAAACAAGTTCAAGCTGCCCTGCAGTCCCAGGGTACAACAGTGTCAACCCGTACTATCCGTTGGCGTCTGAATGAACTTCTTACCCCGAGACATAAAAAAGCCAGGCTGTAGTTTGCCAAAACTTACCTGAGAAAGCCTAAAACGTTTTGGAAGAATGTTCTCTGGTCAGATGAGACAAAAGTAGAGCTTTTTGGGAAAAAGCATCAACATAGAGTGTACAGGAAAAAAAAGAGGCATTCAAAGAAAAGAACACGGTCCCTACAGTCAAACATGGCGGAGGTTCCCTGATGTTTTGGGGTTGCTTTGCTGCCTCTGGGACTGGACTGCTTGACCGTGTGCATGGCATTATGAAGTCTGAAGACTACCAACAAATTTTGCAGCATAATGTAGGGCCCAGTGTGAGAAAGCTGGGTCTCCCTCAGAGGTCATGGGTCTTCCAGCAGAACAATGACCCAAAACACACTTCCAAAAGCACTATAAAATGGTTTTAGAGAAAGCACTGGAGACTTCTAACGTGGCCAGCAATGAGTCCAGACCTGAATCCCATAGAACACCTGTGGAAAGAGCTCAAAATGGCAGGTTGGAGAAGGCACCCTTCAAATATCAGGGACCTGGAGCAGTTTGCCAAAGAATGGTCTACAATTCCAGCAGAGCATTGTAAGAAACTCATTGATGGTTACCGGAAGCGGTTGTTCGCAGTTATTTTGGCTAAATGTTGTGCAACCAAGTATTAGGCTGAGGGTGCCAATACTTTTGTCCGGACCTTTTTTGGAGTTTTGTGTGAAATGATCAATTATTTGATTTTTGCTTCATTCTCTTTTGTTTTTTTTCCTTTCAAGCAAATTAAATGAAGAGAATAATACCAAAGAATTTGTGATTGCAATCATTTTCAGGAAGAAACTGAGTATTATCTGACAGAATTGCAGGGGTGCCAATACTTTTGGCCAGCACTGTATATATGCTGCCTTTCCCCCCCAATCCATGAATATATGCTGCCTTATGCCCCCCCAATCCATGTATATATGCTGCCTCCATATCCCCCACTCCCTATATATATATATATATATATATATATATATATATATATATATATATATATATATATATATATATATATATATATATTGCCTTCCCCCCTCGCCCCATCCATTTATATATGCTGCCTCCCCCCAATCCATGTAGATATGCTGCTCCCCCCAATCCATGTAGATATGCCGCTGCCCCCTCCCATATGATGTAGATATGCTGCCTCCATGCCCCTCACTCCATGTATATATACTGCCTTCCTCCTCCCCCCCAATCCATGTATATATATGCTGCCTCCCCCCCATCCTGCTGGCGCCGCTGTTCATCGCATACAAAAAAATAAAACATAATAAACACTCCTACTCACCTTCCTTCCTTTCCTGCGTGGCGTCCTCTCCTGTAGTCAGCAGCTGACTTCAGCGTCCTAGCGACGGGGCGCATGATGTCACTGCCATGCGCCCAGTCGCGTGTACGCTGACGCTGGCTGCGTGTATTGCAGCGCACGGGCCTGGCAAGTTCGTGCGCTGCAATACACTTCAGCTAGATGTGTGTCAGCGAACGCACATCTAGCTGAAGTAGGGGCCGGCATCAGCGGGCTCAGAGTCCTCACCGTCGGGCCAGGTCCAGAAGAGCTAGTGCTGCGGCGATGGCGCACGTGCCCACAGGAAGGGCTCTGCGTACCCCCTCTAGCACACATGCCATAGGTTCGCCAGCACTGTACTAGGTAGTGCCAGAGCAGGACTGGGCTCCCTGGCACTTTTCCCGCTACCCCTTCTTGTAACATTTACCCAGCTACGTACTTCTCTATCCTGATCTTCCTCATATCACTGGCCCCAGCCAGAACATTCTCAGTGAATTCTAAACTCCTCTCCAGGTGTGCAATGCTCCTGAGTGTTGCAAGCTGCACATTTATATCCAATACCTGGGCTTCCAAACACGTAACTCGCTGAAATCGAGCGCAGCCATATTCACCCTCAAACGGCTGTTCAAGCCATGCATACATCTCACAAGACGCACACCTTGTAGCATTTCCTATGGAGCACATATTAAATGGGGATAAACATTACATGTAAAAGCAGAAAAAACTATAGAAAGGTAGTAAGGAAAACACCAAACTATGCTCTTGTGTTAAACTATGCACTTATCTGCTGCCTCCACACATCAGTCTCACTTAGACTCACTGGAATTTGTAGTCCTCCAGAGAGCACAGCACAGGTGGAGCAGGTGGTAGTGCCCTTTAAGGCTACCATCATTTTTGTCCAGGCCATTTTCATTAGTTTTTTTTGTTGTTGTTGAACCACAATATAAAAGCAATGTCTGATTTCATAAGTTGTTATTCAGTAAATTTAAAATTACTTTTATCAGTTTCAAGTTATTTCAGTGACCATTGTAGATTTTTCTTACTTTAATATTTGGTTATCAACAATTTTGTCTACGTGTGGATAAGTCAGTCGGGTGTCGTCTTTGAATCAGACAGTGTGAGGATAAGAAAATAGTGTGAATATGTCTGGTGGAAACACCTTTTAGTTTGAGGCGTTAACATTTCCTTCTGTAAATCACTTTGAAGCTGCAGCATCTAAGGGGGTTTATCTGTCGAGAACAGACCTTCCGCCAATCATAACAGTTCGAAAAGCAATCCTTCATTAGACAGACTTGCTAAATCCAGAATAGAATACCTGTGTAGTGTTTAGATTAGGTCGTCAAAAGAAGATGGCTTCATAGCTGAAATCCCATTAACACCCGCAGTATAAAGACATAGTGGGGCGTCATAGATGGATTTTATATTTCAAGGTTCATAAAGACAACACTCTGTCTCACATTGCTCTATATAATACTCTTTATTGGTGTTTTTCTTATCTTTTTTTGTTAATATTGTCCCACTGTGGCACATTCGTGTCATGCGACTATTATTCTTTAAAAAATTTTGAAAAATAAAACCTCAAAACCTCGATGCACATCAGGAAGGAAGCAAGTTCCGAAACGCACGTCTGGGTTTTTGGCGTGCCACACACAGGTAATCTTGTCTACACACTAACTAAATATATAGGGATTGCAAATCATGTGGCTTTTTTTGATTTTTGGTCTATATGCATGCCTTCGTGCATCAATTTAGTTTGGATATACAATATTTATAATAATGGTTTACATCTTGTATGACTTTCCCTAACTTTAAGATCATTGAGAGCAGCCTTCTGGTGGAATATTTGTATCCATACTATATATAGTTTGCAGCTTTCTAGTGGAGTACCTATAGGTATAATAAAAAGCACTAACATTCTACCTTTTAGGTGACTAATTTTTTGAATAATTAGTCATACATATGAATTTTATTACATTGAACAGGCAATAACATCATGTGCATATAGTGTGATGGTTACTATATATGATCTAGCCATACTGCATTTTTCTTGTCCACGCTATCTGACTTTCTGATTTGCTACATAGTCATTGAATTTTCTATATTCATGTTATGGCTTGAGTCCAGTTTTAATATATCTTTTTATGTAAATATGTGTGTGCGCGCACTACACAGTGCATTGTTAACTATTAACCACTGGTTGTAAACAAGGTTTTTTATTAGCATCTACTGTCCTGTCATTTTATGACCCAAGGTTCGGCTTTCTCTTTCTAGGTTGCTATTGTGAGAGAACACAATCCATTTTGAATATGTGGTATCCATCTTGTAACTTCTGTGTAATGATCATCAAGTAACACTGATTGGCAGGGAGGTTTCACATTTCTATTCACTCCCCTAAGTTTACTATTGGTTCATAGGTCAGAGGGAACTATTCCTTTATCTCTGACCCTATTTAAAGTGCCACATGTGTTAATAAAGCAGAAGTCTTTTCTAGTACACCATACATGGCTGTGCTGTATTGATTTCCCGAGCGCTCGTAAAACAAATCTTATTAATTTGGAGTTTGGAAGGCATAGAAGAGAGCGTATTTCGCTCACAGAATTTGGTGCCGAAACCCGGGGCTAGACGCGCATTATACCATCCGGATCTAGAGTGAGGAGGACCCTCCAGTAAAAGGTAAGAAGCTTATGCTTACAATTGTATTTCACTTTTACTGCAAGCTGGTTGCCTCCAATCCGGGTGAGTTATTTTTGCAATAGTCTAGTCCAAGAACTGGGAAGAGATACCTATGCCTTTTTGAACTCTGTGCATGTGATGTGATCAGTGTAAGAGTGTGATATAGTGGTATTTGTACTTAGAGGATTGTTGGTGTTGCTGTATCTTGTTTGGCTGATGAGACTGATCATCTCACCAGAGGGGTATCTTATGGGCCATTTAATGGCTGTATTGTAGTATCTGTGGCTTTGTGACTGACTACTCTACAGAATAATAGGATCTGTGGCTGTGTGCCTGTCTATTAGATCCGTGGCTTTGTGCCTATTGTTGATTGTGCTAGCACTGATTTTGAGGCAAGTATGGGAAACTTGTCGAGTAAATGGAGACAGAAACCCAATGGAAAGACAGCAAAAAGTAGAATGTTCAGATAACGTGAAGGCAAGGATGCCATAATGGATAGTAAAACAATGTTGAAATGACTGAAATTCCCCCACAGGGTGGGTCTGGTCTGTATGTGTTCAGGGAGAAGGCTGAGCAGTTAAAGAATGTTGGTTCTGGAAGTAATTAGTGCAGAAAGTGGGAGAAAACCACTATAAATGAAAGTATTGTGTGAGTGCTTTTGACAATGGACTGAACGGAATTATGAGACAGAATTAACAGTGCTTCCTCCTTTTAACTGACCAGGATGGTGGACATGTACAGTAAGTAGGGTACAGAATTTTGGATGGAAAAATAGCTGCTCAAATTGCAAGACAACTAAATCTAAATTCAGTTCACCAAAAGCTCCTATTCTACCAGTTATAACAAAGGCGCATGTGGTTGTTGGAGCTGCTAATACACCTCCTCTCCCAGAGCTAATTACATGGGATGGGGAGGGGGAAGAGAGCAGTGAGAAGAGGGGGACTGATAGAAGATACTCTCACATACCAATGACCAGTAGTCCTCACACATGAGGCATGGCCCCCCTCACAAGGTGACTATAAAGGAATATAAGCATTGGAGCCCAAGTGAACAGTTAGCTATAATGAAACAACTTTCTGACCCTGACAAGAAGCATGATCCTTTCTCTAGACAAATTCAACAGATACAGGTTATATACAACTGTACATGGCAGGATTTAGAATAGTTAGTAAATGCAAAAGGAGATGTGACTGCACATATTATAAAGCAAGAGACAGGACCATCAAAGGACTATCTAATTGACAGACATGGAACAGAATATTTACAGACATTAGAATCAGGAGAAGACTATTGTAAGATGTTGCAGTGTTGGGCATTGACAAAAGAGAGAACAATCTATATCTTTAAATTACATAACTCAGGAAAAAGATGAGACTGTAGAAAAATATTTTGCCCTTTTACAGATGACTTGGACAGATATGGGATATTTACCAGGGGTCACTCTTAATATACGTATATTGGGAAATGCTTTTGTGGATGGGTTAACCCCTTTACCCCCGAGGGTGGTTTGCACGTTAATGACCAGGCCAATTTTTACAATTCTGACCACTGTCACTTTATGAGGTAATTACTCTGGAATGCTTCAACGGATCCCCCTGATTCTGAGACTGTTTTTTCGTGACATATTGTACTTCATGATTGTGGTAAAATTTCTTCAATATCACTTCCGTTTATTTGTTGAAAAAATGGAAATTTTGCGAAAATTTTGAAAATTTTGTAATTTTCATGCCCTTAAATCAGAGAGATATGTTACACAAAATAGTTAATAAATAACATTTCCCACATGTCTACTTTACATAAGCACAATTTTGGAACCAACATTTTTTTTTTATTGGGGAGCTATAAGGGTTAAAAGTTGACCAGCGATTTCTAATTTTTCCCAAAAAATTTACAAAACCATTTTTTTAGGGACCACATCATATTTAAAGTCACTTTGAGGGGTCTTTATGACAGAAAATACCCAAAAGTGACACCATTCTAAAAACTGCACCCCTCAAGGTGCTCAAAACCACATTCAAGAACTTTATTAACCCTTCAGGTGCTTCACAGGAATTTTTGGAATGTGGAAGAAAAAAATGAACATTTAACTTTTTTCACAAAAATGTTACTTTAGACCCAATTTTTTTTATTTTCGCAGGGGTAACAGGAAAAAATGGACCCCAAAATTTGTTGTGCAATTTCTCCTGAGTAAGCAGAAACCCCATATGTGGGGGAAAACCACTGTTTGGGCGCACGGCAGGGTTCGGAAGGGAAGGAGTGCCATTTGACTTTTTGAATGTAAAATTTGCTTGAATAATTAGCGGACGCCATGTTGCATTTGGGGAGCCCCTGATGTGCCTAAACAGTGGAAACTGTAGCGTCGGCGTCCCAGCCTCCTGCTAGGCAGAGACGCTGTTCCCCTCACCTCCCTGCTCGGTCCTCGGCATCCTCTTCCCATGCTGCTGGCAGCGCTCGCTGCTTCCCGGGCACTGTGCTTAGGGCGCGCGCGCGCACCCTCTCTCTTAAAGGGGCCACGCGCGCCGTCCTAAGGAGTCCCTGGCCAATTGCCGGTGGAGCTCCCATATATAAGGCACCTCCCCCAAAATGGAGGTGCCCGAGCAAAGTTGTTGCAAAGCCTTTCACCTCTGCTTCAGCCCTCAGGACCCGTTGCCAGTCTGTTTTCCAGCTCTGTCTACTTGCTTGCATTCCCTGTGGTCCGACAGTCTGTCTACCAGAATCCTCCAGTCTGTCTATGGACCAGTCCGCCTGCGGATCAGGAAGCACCTGCCTGATACCTGCTGTCACTTGCCGTGACCACCCCCCTGTCAAGAGACTTTCCTCGTCACTTGCCGTGACCACCTGCCCTTCTACCCAGAGACTGTTCCTGTCACTTGCCGTGTCTACCTGCCCACCTTCCCTGGGAGCCACCCGCTTCCTTACAAGGACTGCCCCTTTGTATAGTAGCTCAGAGGTTCCACCTCCCAGACCCGTTACAGAAACCCCCCACAAGTGACACCATTTTGGAAACTAGACCCCTCAGGGAACTTATCTAGATGTGCGGTGAGCACCTTGAACCCCCAGGTGCTTCACAGAAGTTTATAACATTGAGCCGTAAAAATACAATTTTCACATTTTTCCTACAAAAATGTTTTTTCAGCCCCCACTTTTGCATTTTCATAAAGGTAACAGGAGAAATTGCACCATGCAGTTTGTTGTTCAATTTCTCCTGTGTAAGCAGATACCCCATATGTGGGGGAAAACCACTGTTTGGGCGCACGGCAGGGTTCGGAAGGGAAGGAGCGCCATTTGACTTTTTGAATGTAAAATTTGCTTGAATAATTAGCGGACGCCATGTTGCATTTGGGGATCCCCTGATGTGCCAAAACAGTGGAAACCCCCCACCAGTGACACCATTTTGGAAACTAGACCCCTCAGGGAACTTATCTAGATGTGTGGTGAGCACCCTGAACCCCCAAGTCCTTTACAGAAGTTTATAACATGGAGCCGTGAAAATAAAAAAATCAAACTTTTTCCACAACAATGATGTTTTAGCCCCAATTTTTTTATTTTCACAAGGGTAAGAGGAGAAAATGGACCCCAAAAAACTTTTGTGCAATTTCTCCTGAGTACGCCAATACCCCATATGTGGGGAAAATACAGTGTTTTGGCGCACGGCAGAGTTCAGAAGGGAAGGAGCACTGTGTGACTTTTTGAACGCAAAATTGGCTGGAATCGAGAGTGGACGCCATGTCGCGTTTGAAGAGCCCCTGATGTGCCTAAATAGTTGAAACCCCCCCACAAGTGACCCCATTTTGGAAACTACACCCTCAAGGATTTTATCAAGGGGTATAGTGAACATTTTGAACCCAGAGGTACGACACAGAATTTGATGACATTAGGTCATCATATTGAATAAGTTGTCATTAGTCTTGAGCGCAAGTGCTCGCTACTTGAGTTTGCATCGGGTACTCAGGTATGCACCATGTATCACGGGTGCTCAAGTAAAATGCTCGAGTTCCCGCCCGCATGTTTCACGGTTATTAGACACCCCAAAAAAAAAAACATGCGGGATCGCTCGAGCATGGCAGGCAATCCCCGCAAGGTTTTTTTGGCCGCGAAGCATATGGGGCGGAGGCTCGAGCACCCGCTATACTCAATGCATACCCGAGCACCCGATGCAAACTCAAGTAGCGAGCACTTGCGTTCAACACTAGTTGCCATATCGTCATTTTATTTTTTTTTAGAAAAAAAAACAACCCTAACCCTACCCTAGCCCAACCCTGACCCCAACCCTAACATTAGCACAACCCTAACCCCAACCCCAGCCCTAGCGTTTATTTTTTACGCAGTTCCTCGTGCGGTATAAGTGATGAGATTACTTTATTCTTCGGGTCGATGCGACTACAGAGATACCAGAATCATATTGGGTTTTTATGACTGACAGCTGTCACACACTAAAAGACACATATTTTGTAAAATCTAGTTTTTGCATCGCCATATTTCTGAGAGCTATAATTTTTCCATATTTTGGCCGACAGAGTCATGTGACAGCTTGTTTTTTGCGGGACAAGTTGACGTTTTTATTGGTGCCATTTTCAGGCACGTGACATTTTTTGATCGCTTTCTATTCCAGCTTTTGGGAGGCAGAATAAACAAAAACCAACAATTCAGGAATTGTTTTTTTATTTTTTTTTTATTCTACTCCGCGTGTGGTAAAATTGATAAGGTAGCTTTATTCTTCAGGTCAGTACGTTTACAGCGGTACCACATTTATATCGTTTTTCTATGTTTTGGCTCTTTTACACAATAAAAGCCATTTTATAGAAAAAATAATTTTTTTGCATCGCTTTATTCTGAGAGCTATAACTTTTTGATTTTTCGGATAATGGAGCTGTATGGTGGCTTGTTTTTTGCGGGACTAGATGACGTTTTCAGCGGTACCATTTTTATTTATATTCGTCTTTTTGATCGTGTGTTATTCCATTTTTTGTTTGGCGGAATGATGATAAAGCATTGTTTTTTTGCTTCGTTTTTTATTTTATTTTTTTACCGTGTTCACTGAAGGGGTTAACTAGTGGGACAGTTTTATAGGTCGGGTCGTTCCGGACGCGGCGATACCAAATATGTGTACTTTTATTGTTTTTTTTTTCAGAATATTTATTGATGGGTACATAATATTTTTATTTTTGGTGGATTATTTTTTTTTTTTTTTTTTTATATTTTTACAATTTTTTTTTTTTTTTCACTTTCTGAGAGTTTTTACACTTTTTTACTTTGTCCCACTCTGGGACTTTCACTTTTTTATTCTGATCGCCTGCATAGCATAGGGATGGAGCACCATCCCTGTGCTATGCAGGCAGTCAGTGCTGCACAGCGAGACGATTGTTTGCTCCTGCACTGCGCATGAGCAAACAATCTTCCTGCTGTCTGGTGACCCGGATGTTGTCATGACGACATCGGGTCGTCGTGGCAACACCCGGGAAGCCGCGGTAGACAGCGCTGGAGGCCGGAAGAGGAGGTGAGTATTGCGGTCACCTCCCCTTAGCCACCGCAATGCTGCGATCGACTTCGATTGCAGCATTGCCGGGGTTAATGTGCCAGGAGCGGTGCAGGACCGCTCCCTGCACATAGTACCGGGTGTCAGCTGTGACAATCAGCTGACACACGGCGGCGATCGCGCCCGCACAGCCTGTGTGCACGCGAGATCGCCATGACGTATTAATACAGGTCAGGCTCTTAAAGCCCAGGGCACAGACGCGTATTAATACGTCATGGGCTGTAAAGGGGTTAAAGAAATCAATTAGATAGGGACTTGTAAAGATGCACCCAGATTGGAGGGGGAAGGACTCAAAGGATTTGTTACAAGTAGCCAAAGGGGTGGAGTAAGAGTTAATCCAAACTCGCAGAACAAAGAGTAGGTTTTTTCCTTACCATAGAAAAAGGAGGAGGGGGAGACAGGAATGCAGCAGCCCCCACTCACATAGCAGATAGCTGTGAATGACTTTTTCCCCTTCATCCTAATAATTGAAAACCACTAGATAAAAACTATAATGACAGAAATTCAAATTTTACAGGTTCTATTTCAATGATTAAAATGAACTCCAGGCACATTTTTAAATTATTTTTTTTTTACCTTAATAGACACTGGGCAGCCAGGTCTGTAATGTATGCAATTACTGATTTTCTTTGAGAAATCATCAAAGTATTTTATGGTGATTTACTTAGACAATGTATTATTTTCCGTGCCTCTGCATCCAGACTGACGGTATTTATTTGTTTTTATGTATTTATTTTTCCTTGGTCATAAACAATTTACATGGATGATGCTATCACAAGGTGTTCAGAATTCACCGATAATGTCTACTTTTGCAATGTTTTCTCATTTTGAAAATTTGTTGACTCCTCCATATTTGGAGGTTGTGATGCTTTAGAGTATCTGGACGATTTATTACTTTGTCCTGATCAAGTCTCATGTCAAGATTCGTCTATCTCACTTTTGTGCTCACTAGCAGAACATGCATGTAAGGCCTATAAAAACAAACCACAGGTTTATCACCAGAAGGTAGTCATCTTAGGACATGGCATGTCACAATGCACCAGACATTTCAGAGAAGAAAGAAAGGTCACAATACAGCAGCTTGCATTACGCAAAAACAGAGACAACTACAAAGACCATTCGCCTACTACTCAGCTAGGCTGGATCCTGTTGCCAGAGGTGCACCCTCTTGTGTTAGAGCCATTTCTGCGGTTCAAGCCATGCTTGAAAAGGCCACAAAAATAGTTATTGATTACAAGGTCACACTTTACACTCTACATGACATTCATGGTGTCCTCAGTCAGGTACATAGTAGGTACAGTTCAATGACCCAGCAACTTCGACTTTAATGTGCCCTCCTCAATCCCCCAAATGTAGAACTCAAAACGACGTACAGTTTTGAATCCAGTTACGCTTCTGCCACTGGATTCAAAAGGGGGGGAAAGGTGGGGAAAATGAACTATTTTTACATTCTCTGACAGAGGAGGAAATAGCCGACATACATACGCCCCATGATTGTGTAGCTCTGATGTAGCAAGAGACGGTAGGGGTTGAACATGTCTCAGATGAACCCATTGGTAATGCAGATTTTGAGATTTTTGTAGATGGATCCAAATGCCAAGATGTTGGTTGGTTCTATACTGGATACGCTGTGATCACACAACATGAGGTAATAAAAGCTGAACTACTCCCTCCTCACCTATTGGCAGAGGAGGCAGAGCTGAAGGCACTCACTGAGGCGTGTAGAGAGGCAAAAGGTAAGACGGCAAAAAATGTGTGTAGATAGTAGATCTTGCCTAAAGTCACATGAAAAACCTATAAAACCACAGAGAGTGTAAGGGCCCTGATGAAGGCTCTCCTGTTACCAACTAACCTTGGCATAGCGAAAATAAAGCTCACACTCGAGCTGACCCCAATGAAGCCAGAGGAAATGCTCGTGCGAACGCCGCCGCCAAGGAAGCAGCAAGGAGGCCAAGAGTCTAGCAGTGGTACAGACCGTGACCTCAGTGGCACCTGTCACTCCTGATATTCTTAAATCCCTGCAGAAACAGCTGACTGAGGAAGGTTTGTGGAAAAAGGGCAGTAAGCTCTGTCTGCTGCAAGCTCTTTACTCAATGACGGCCCAGGTAACCCATGGACTAACACATTTGTGAAAAACAGCTGTGTGCTTTGGTAGACAAGGTATGGGTGGCACCAGTGTCCAGTATCCAGGTGGCCAAGTACACACAGTCTTATGATGTGTGCACAACAACGTAGGGAAAGCTGTAAAGACCCCGCAGAAACACACCCCTCGTCCGCTCTACCGTTCCAGAGATTGCAGATTGACTATATAAAACTACCACGAGTAGGGGAATATGAGTTTGTGCTTGTGTGTGTTGATCTCTTTTCAGGATGGCCTGAGGCATATCCGCTGCAGAAATAAAGAAGGTTACTGCTCAAAAACTCATGAATGAGGTGATATGTATATATGGGGTTCCTGACGTGATTGCAAGTGATACAGGTTAACATTTTACAGGAGAGGTCATGAGGCAGATCTATGCATTCTCTGGGAATTAGCAGACTTTACACACTCTTACCATCCACAAAGTAGAAACAAAACCTACAAAAGACAAAAGACAAAAATATATCTCATACCCTACCATCATTATATATAAATGTAAAGCAAAGTTGCATAATAAATATAGGGTACTTAGTGAACCACTTTTGATCAAAAAAAGTATACAAGCCGTCCCACCAGCGGCAAGGTGACCCTAAATTGGGACGGCACCTATACTGCCTATATTAAAAACCTTACTGTATATCAAAGTTGAAGTAATGCATATAAAAGGGTAGACAAATAGGACCGGGTCCCAACTCCAGACCACCCAGGCCCGTGGTAAGCTACATATATACCAGTCAGCTCAACAAAGGGGATGCCACACCCTTAAATTGCACAGAATGCAAACAAGACAAAAAACCAGGCAATGTGAACTGAGGTCTAAGATGGTAGACATGCAAGAAATAGGAGCATGTTCACACTAGCAAAAAAGAAACAAAACCTACAAAAGACAAAAATATGTCTCATACCCTACCATCATTATATATAAATGTAAAGCAAAGTTGCATAATAAATATCAAAGGTTTTGTTTCTTTTTTGCTAGTGTGAACATGCTCCTATTTCTTGCATGTCTACCATCTTAGACCTCAGTTCACATTGCCTGTTTTTTTGTCTTGTTTGCATTCTGTGCATTTTAAGGGTGTGGCATCCCCTTTGTTGAGCTGACTGGTATATATGTAGCTTACCACGGGCCTGGGTGGTCTGGAGTTGGGACCCGGTCCTATTTGTCTACCCTTTTATATGCATTACTTCAACTTTGATATACAGTAAGGTTTTTAATATAGGCAGTATAGGTGCCGTCCCAATTTAGGGTCACCTTGCCGCTGGTGGGACGGCTTGTATACTTTTTTTGATCAAAAGTGGTTCACTAAGTACCCTATATTTATTATGCAACTTTGCTTTACATTTATATATAATGATGGTAGGGTATGAAATATATTTTTGTCTTTTGTCTTTTGTAGGTTTTGTTTCTTTTTTGCTAGTGTGAACATGATCCTATTTCTTGCATGTCTACCATCTTAGACCTCAGTTCACATTGCCTGGTTTTTTGTCTTGTTTGCATTCTGTGCAATTTAAGGGTGTGGCATCCCCTTTGTTGAGCTGACTGGTATATATGTAGCTTACCACGGGCCTGGGTGGTCTGGAGTTGGGACCCGGTCCTATTTGTCTACCCTTTTATATGCATTACTTCAACTTTGATATACAGTAAGGTTTTTAATATAGGCAGTATAGGTGCCGTCCCAATTTAGGGTCACCTTGCCGCTGGTGGGACGGCTTGTATACTTTTTTTGATCAAAAGTGGTTCACTAAGTACCCTATATTTATTATGCAACTTTGCTTTACATTTATATATAATGATGGTAGGGTATGAGATATATTTTTGTCTTTTGTCTTTTGTAGGTTTTGTTTCTTTTTTGCTAGTGTGAACATGCTCCTATTTCTTGCATGTCTACCATCTTAGACCTCAGTTCACATTGCCTGGTTTTTCATCCACAAAGTAGTGGGAAGGTGGAAAGGCTGAATAGGATATTAAAAGGTAAATATCCACAAGGAAAAAGAGGAAATCGGAATGTCATGGTCCAATCACTTGCTTTTAGATCTTTTCTCAATGAGATACACTCCAGGTAGAAAAATAGGTCTCTGTCCACGAGATACTTTTTGGTTCAGCACCTAAGACAGACTTATACTTTCTACAGTGACTTCAGATGCAGGATGATAGTTTGACTAGCGATGTACAAGCCTTTCATAATGGCCTAAACAGTGTGATAAACAGGTGTATTCTTCCATTCCAGACCCTAAATCAGTGTCAGGAGTACATGATCTCAAGACAGGAGACTGGGTGCTTCTGATAGATGATACATGACAAAGAGCCGAGAGTCAGGATTTGATGCCATTCCAGGTTCTCCTAACCACAGCAACTTCAGTGAAACTTGAGGGAAAACCCACCTGGATACAAGCAGCTCCTGATAAGAGTCACCACCAGCAGAATGATGATCTTATAGAATTATAGAATAGTAGAGTTGGAAGGGACCTCCTGGGTCATCTGGTCCAACCCCCTGCTCAAAGCAGGATTCACTAAATCATTTCAGACAGATGTCTGTCCAGCCTCTGTTTGAAGACGTCCATTGAAGGAGAATTCACAACCTCTCGTGGCAGCCTGTTCCACTCATTGATCACCCTAACTGTCAAAAAGTTTTTTATAATATCTAATCTGTGTCTCCTCCCATTCAGTTTCATCCCATTGCTTCTAGTCTTTCCTTGTGCAAATGAGAATAAAGATGATCCTTCTACAATGTGACAGCCCTTGCGATATGCTCCAGTTTGTCAATGTCTTTTTTAAAATGTGGTGCCCAAAACTGGACACAGTATTCCAGATGAGGTCTGACCAAAGAGGAGTAAAGTGCGATAATGACTTCACGTGATCTAGACTGTATGCTTCTGTTAATACATCCCAGAATTGTATTTGCCTTTTTTGCTGCTGCATCACACTGTTGACTCATGTTCAGTCTATGATCTATTAGTATACCTGTCTTTTTCACATGTACTGTTGCTTAGCTCTATCACACCCATTCTGTATATGCTTTTTTCATTGTTATTGCCCAGATGTAGTACTTTGCATTTTTCCATTAAAAACCATTCTGTTAGTTGCTGCCCACTGCTCCAATTTATTTAGGTCTTTTTGAAGCCTCTCTTTCTTTTCTCTAGTGTTAGCTATCCCTCCTAGCTTTGTGTCATCAGCAAATTTAATCAGTTTACCCTCAATTCCTTCATCTAAATCATTGATAAAGATATTGAACAATACTGTTAGAACTCTCCTGTTAGTTTTTTTTCTATTTTGGTCACGTGACCTGCTGACTATTTATTCCAGCTCCGCCCTTCTGACTTTGCTGGACTTCAGTGTTATTTGACTCTCTATCTAGCCAGGTGCTTTTGTACCTATCTCTCTAGTTCGTTTGGTCCTTTGGACCTCTAAGTACTTTTTGTCTGTTTGTCTTTTTGCTCCGCTACAACATCTGCTAGGAGGTGTCCAATTTTGTCCTAGTCCTTAGTTCTTTTAGGGACCCCTCCCTTTATTCTACAGGTCTGCGTTCAGACTAGCTGAGGATGAAGGCGGGTCTGTTCACAAGGAACAGGTCGCCCGCTGCAACGTAGGGAATCAGCTCAGTCTTATTGTAGGGACAGATTCCCTTTCTTTCCTTAGTTCTTGTAGCAGATCATAACAGTAAGTCCAGCCCAAACTAAACTTGGAAAGAAATCCTGGGATCAGTATGGTGTCTGTTCAAGAGTTGGCTCAACGCCTGCAGGGATTGTCTCTAGAGGTGGCCGATCTCCAGCAACACGTGAGTAGCTGTCCTGGAGCGCATTTTGTGGAACCAAAGGTAGGACTTCCTGATATTTTTGATGGTAAACAACAAGATTTTTTTTCCTTTAAAAATGCTTGTTTATTATATTTTCGTTTGAGACCCAGGTCCTCTGGGAATGAATCACAGGGCATTGGGTTTATCATGTCACTTTTGCGCAAGGAACCACAGGGGTGGGCCTTTTCTCTCCAACCTAATGATCCGTGTTTTAGATCAGTGGAGGATTTTTTTTCTGCTATGGAGTTATTGTATGACGATCCTGATCGAGTCTCATCTGCTGAGACAGAACTGAGACGTTTGAAGCAGGGGTCAGGTGATGTTGAAAATTATTGTACACACTTCAGAAGGTGGTCTGCAGAAGTGAAATGGAATGATTCGGCGTTAAAATGTTCGTTTCTTGACGGTCTAAGTGAAAGGGTGAAAGATCTGCTGATTGCATTTCCTGCACCTGTGACATTGCAAGAGGCCATGCAATTAGCTATACGTGTGGACAGGAGACTGCGTGCAAGGATTAATCATGAGCAAATTCCTGCAATGGCAGCTCCTAGTCCTCAGAGGGTCTGCTCGGACGGCGGAGAACCGATGGAGGTTGGGGCGATGTTATTCCGCTCTCAGGAAAGAGACCGCAGGTTTTCCAAGGGATTGTGTTCTTACTGTGGTAAATCTGACCATTTAATTAAGAACTGTAAGCTTCGTTTAAGCAAAGAAAAAAAAAAAGGTCAGTTACGCCCGTATTGCTTGTTTGAATTCTAAGGGAGTACCTTATTGTAGGAAGATTTGATTGAATTTCAGGTATTTGTGGATTGTGGTTCAACACTTAATGTGATTGATAAGGGGTTTTTGGAAAAACTTAAATTGGAATCCAAACCTTTGTCATCACCTATTTCTGTGATTGCTATTGACAACACTCCTTTGAAATGTATTACTCACAAGGTTGCTGAATTTCCCCTCACTATCAATGGTATTCACCAGGAAAATTTGGATTTGGTGGTATTAAATAATTTACCTTCTCCAGTAGTTTTAGGTTTGCCTTGGTTAAAACTGCACAATCCTTTACTGGACTGGTCTACTAATGAGATTAAGTCATGGAGTCCTAAGTGCTATGATAAGTGTTGTAACGGTCGCATTGCGGCTGTGGAAAAAGGGGAATTACCTGTACCTATTCAGGATTTTTGGAAGTTTTTTTCAGAGGAGGAGTCGCAAGTTTTACCTCCTCATAGGGACTATGATTGCACCATTGAGTTTGTTCCTGGAGCTACTCTTCCCAAGAGTCGCTTATTTAATCTGACTATCCCTGAGTGAAAGGCCTTGGAGGAATGCATACAGACGAGCTTGGCTGCTGGTCACATTAGACCTTCTAAGTCACCTGTGGCTGTTGGATTTTTTTTTGTAAAAAAAAAAGGACGGCGGTTTACATCCATGTCTGGACTTACACGAAATTAATAAAATTACCGTACGCAATTCCTACCCATTGCCGTTAGTTCCTGACTTGTTTAACCAGTTAGTGGGGGCCAAGTGGTTCTCTAAAATTGATCTCCGGGTGGCATATAATTTGTTACGAATAAAGGAGGGTGATGAATGGAAAACTGCTTTTAACACTCCGGTAGGTAATTTTGAGAATCTGGTGATGCCTTTTGGTCTTACCAATGCACCCACGTTTTTTCAGAACCTTATTAATGACATCCTGAGACCTTTGATTGGTAAGAATGTGGTTGTGTATTTGGATGACATTTTGATTTATTCGCCAGATCTGGAGTCTCATTGGCAGAGCGTACGTGAGGTATTGCAGTTATTAAGTGACAATTCACTTTTTGCTAAGCTGGAGAAATGTGAGTTCGCTGTGTAGAGAATTAGTTTTTTGGGCTACATTATCTCCAGCGAGGGCTTTGAGATGGACCCGGTGAAGGTTCAGGCTGTGCAGGAATGGCCTAGGCCTATTGGTTTGAAATCGATACAGAGATTTTTGGGTTTCGCCAATTATTACAGAAAATTCATTAAGAATTTCTCTATAATTGTTAAGCCGCTGACCGATCTCACCAGGAAAGGTGCGAATACTGTCCAGTGGACTACTGAGGCCATTGAAGCTTTTGTGTATCTCAAGGAGAGGTTCAGTTCTGCCCCTATCCTTATGCAGCCTGATGAGACCAAGCCTTTTTTGGTCGAGGTTGATGCTTCTTCGGTGGGGGTCGGTGCGGTTTTGTCTCAGGAGAACAAGGATGGAGTACATCCCTGTGCTTTTTTTTCGAAAAAATTTTCAGAAACCGAACTCTATTACGATGTTGGTAATCGGGAATTGCTGGCTATTAAACTCGCGTTTGAACATTGGCGGCATTTCTTGGAAGGTGCTAAATTTCCGGTTCAGGTTTTCACTGATCATAAAAATTTGATTTATCTGGATGCTGCCAAGCGCTTGAATGCCCGTCAAGCTAGGTGGGCACTTTTTTTTCTCGGTTTAATTTTTCTGTTACTTACATCCCTGGTACCAAGAATGTTAAAGCCGATGATTTATCTCGCAGTTTTTCTCCCATGGTTGGTACCGAGGAGGAGGAGGAGAGCATTTTACAGGAAGGAGTTGTGGTAGCAGCATTGGACTCAGTTTTGGAAGATGGGATTCTGAAAGCCCAAGAGATGCCCCATCTAACACTCCCCATGGGAGGTTGTTTGTGCCTAAAACCTTTAGGAAAGATTTGTTTGTGGAATATCATGAGTCTCGGTTGGCAGGTCATCCAGGAATTTCTGAGGACTCAGAGACTCATAAGTCGCAGTTTTTGGTGGCCTGGGTGGCAGAAGGAGGTCATCAAGTGGGTGCGTCAATGTACGGTGTGTGCTAGGTCAAAGGCTTCGCATACCCCTACTGCGGGCTTGCTTTGCCCTCTGGAGGTTCCTAGTGCACCTTGGACGCATCTGGCAATGGATTTTATTACTGACCTTCCTGTGTCCGAGGGTTTCACTGTCATCTGGGTGGTCGTGGACCGTTTTAGCAAGATGTGCCGTTTGGTTCCATTCATTAAACTACCCTGCGCTAAGACACTCGCTAAGGCGTTTGTTAAGGAAATTGTCAGACTCCATGGCGTTCCCAACGACATTGTTGCGGATAGGGGACCTCAGTTTTTGGCGTGCTTTTTATGACAGGTTGGGAGTCCATTTGTCATTTTCATCTGGGTATCATCCTTAGTCTAATGGACAGACAGAAAGAAAGAAAGAACCAGGATGTTGAACAGTTTTTGCGTTGTTTTGTGGCAGACAATCAAGAGGGGTGGTCTGAGTTTCTGCCACTCGCTGAATTTGCTCTCAACAACCATACATCCTCTTCTGCTGGGTGTTCTCCCTTTTTTGTTGTACTGGGAGACATCCGTCGTTTGGTTCGTTCTCCAAATTGGTGTCGGCTGTGCCGGAGAAGGAGAATTTTTCCGGTGATTTGGAGAGAGTTTGGACTGACGTACGTGGTAACCTTCAAGAGGCTAACAAAAAGTCCAAGATGTATTTTAACAGGAAACGTAAAGACGTTTTGTTTACAGTGGGTGACATGGTTTGGTTGTCTTCAAAGAATCTGCGGTTGAGGATTCCCTGTAAAAAATTGGGTCTGAAGTTTGTGGGGCCATTTAAGGTGCTTCAGGTGGTTAATCAGTCTGCTGTTAGGTTGGAGGTCCCCACTTCCTGGAAGATTAATCCTGTGTTTCATGTTTCCTTGTTGAAAAAGGCTGATGTATCGGATAGGGATGCTACTGTCAGAGTTCCTCCGGTGGTGGAAGACGGCGAATATGAAATTTCTCGTATCCTGAATTCCAGAAGACATAGAGGGAGATTGCAGTATCTCGTCGCTTGGAAAGGTTTCAGTCCCGAGGATAACTCCTGGGTAGGGGCGGAAGATGTCTCTGCCCCTAGACTTGTCAGAGCATTCCACAGGAGGTTTCCTGATAGACCTGGGCCTGGAGGATCCTCAAAGAAGAGGGGGTACTGTTAGAACTCTCCTGTTAAAAAAAAACTATTTTGGTCACGTGACCTGCTGCCTATTTATTCCAGCTCCGCCCTTCCGACTTTGCTGGACTTCAGTGTTATTTGACTCTCTATCTAGCCAGGTGCTTTTGTACCCATCTCTCTAGTTCGTTTGGTCCTTTGGACCTCTAAGTACTTTTTGTCTGTTTGTCTTTTTGCTCCGCTACAACATCTGCTAGGAGGTGTCCAATTTTGTCCCAGTCCTTAGTTCTTTTAGGGACCCCTCCCTTTATTCTACAGGTCTGCGTTCAGACTATCTGAGGACGAAGGCGGGTCTGTTCACAAGGAACAGGTCGCCCGCTGCAACGTAGGGAATCAGCTCAGTCTTATTGTAGGGACAGATTCCCTTTCTTTCCTTAGTTCTTGTAGCAGATCATAACAAATACAGGTCCCAGGACACAGCTCTGTGGTACCCCACTTGAGACATTCATCCAACTGGATGTGAAGCCATTTACTCTTTGAGTCTGATCACTAAGCCAGTTATGAATCCACCTAACAGTTGCCTTGTCCATTGCATACTTGGTCATTTTTTCAATAAGGATGGTGTGAGATACTTTGTCAAATGCTTTGCTGAACTCAAGATATACTATATCTACAGCATTTCTCTGATCCACCCAGTCAGTGATTCTGTCATAGAAGGAAATTAAGTTGGTCTGACATGACTTGCTAGTTACAAACGCATGCTGACTCTGGTTAATCACTTCATTCTTATCCAGGTACTTACATACATGTTGTTTAATAATTTGTTCAAAGATCTTTCCTGGTATAGAAGTCAGACTCACCGGCCTATAGTTCCCTGGGTCCACCTTCTTCCCCTTTTCGAAGATAGGTACAAAATTTGCTCTTCTCCAGTCTTCTGGGACTTGTCCTGTTCTCCAAGAATTTTCAAAGATTATGGAGAGTGGTTCTAAAATTTCTTCTACGATCTCCTTCAGTACTCTGGGGTGTAATTCATCTGGACCTGGAGACTTGAACTCATTTATGTTAGCTAAATATTCCCTCACAACCTTTCAGTTTACAGAAAACCTGGATTCTTCTATTCCTTTAATAGGACAGTGAAGATCAGTTGATGTTACATTTTCTTTCTGAGTGAAAACTGATGCAAAATAGGAATTAAAAAGTTCGGCCTTCTCAACATCCTTTCTTACCATTTCCCCATTTTCATCCTGTAAAAATCCTATAGCATCTTTGACTTTTGACATACCCCGAAAATCCTTTTTTATTGCTTTTGACATCTCTTGCAAGCCTTAATTCATTGTCAGCTTTAGCTAACCTGATACGTGCCCTACAGGTTCTGCAGACTGCATTATATTCTTCTTTAGATATGCCTCCCTCTTTCCATTTGATAAACACATGCTAAAAAGAAAGAAAGAAATGTTTAAGTTCTGTGTTCATCCATCCTGGTTTCCTTAAATGCTTCCCATTCTTCCATATTACCTATCTTATTACCTGTTCTAATGGGGGTAGCGGCGTCATTGCCCATAACAAGGACCTTAAATGAGGTTCTCAATAATGAAACATAACAAGTTCATCAGACATCACCAGGTGCTCTTAAAAGACATGGACACGAGTACGTCATCTAGGGACTGCTGGACTTGTACTCAGTCCTGTGAGTTATAATACTTCAAGGGTATAAGCGGGAGAGCTCTTGGGGATCATACATGTATGCAACCACTATTATTTTGTTTTGCTATATGTAGCCGTAAAAGATCTAATCTGTGTAATGCAAAAATAATCGCGTTCATGGGTAAGAGAAACCTTGTCAAAAGATCCCCTAGGTGTATATTATCGACCTCAGACAAGAAGAGATCCAGTGTTGTGTTACAATTATAGGTCTTCAGCTAGGGAACTAAGGTGAAGCAGGTAGGAAAGTCCCGAGGACACGAATAGCGCGCTCCAATATACCTACTGAAATACCCATAATTTGTCACAAAAGGGAGGAATTGTGAGAGAACATAATCCACTTTGAGTATGTGGTATCCATCTTGTCTTGTAACTTCTGAGTAATGGTCATCAAGTAATACTGATGGGCGGGGAAGTTTCATATTTCTATTCACTCCCCTAAGGTTACTATTGGTTCATAGGTCAGAGGGAACTATTCCTTTGTCTCTGACGCTATTTAAAGTGCCACATGTGTTAATAAAGCAGAAGTCTTTTCTAGTACGCCATACATGGCTGTGCTGTATTGATTTCCCGGGCGCTCAAAACAAATCTTATTAATTTGGAGTTCGGAAGGCAAAGTAGAGAGCGTATTTCGCTCACACCATCTTACTACATAAAGAGCTTAATGTTGAGATGAGTCAGTTTTGTTATAGTTTTGGTACTCTTCGTTGTCTTGCAAAGTTATATACATACATACATACATAACCTTAACAACACAGCTTCTACTGATCTGTTTTTTTCTGATTAATTTTTGAGTTAATGCTACAACACAGAATCAACCTGCTTATAAAATACGTATTTAAATGCGGGGAATCCAGAAATGTAATTCGTTTTTTTTTTTTAAATTGTAAGTGGTTCCAGAAATATGAAGTTTTATTAAGGGATTTCCATCGTATAATAATGCATGTGCTAGAAATCCTAGCGGCCGAATTAATTCTTTGGCCACACACGAATGAAAAAAAATTGTATACGTGTTTTATGCTAGGGTGCTTTGTAGATTATACACTGCACCTATTTGCCCTTGCATTTATTAAAGTCAGAGTAAAGAAACACCAACTGTTTTTTTTTTTTTTTCAAAACAAATCTGGCAAAGAGCAAATAAACTCTTGTTTTTTTCAAATTCTACATTTTATTTTTGTTTTCCTCAATGCCATTTACCAATTTATTAATTATGACAGTGTTGTTGTTTATCGTGTACAAAGGCTGAAAGTGAATAGACATGGGTAATTTGAGTTAGTATTTACTATGTTTACATTATTATGTAGAGCACACTTTTCTAGCTTCCAAAACTTATTTGTTTCAGGACACACACAGACATATAAAAAGCGCAGCAGCACTCCACTATGCTGTTAGGCATTCATCACATGTATTAAAGCTGTCAAAGAAACAAGCATTCCCTCACATGTATTAAAGGTGTCAAACAGTCGCAAATCATGCGCATGGAGCACAACACCCGAGCACGCTGCAGATACTCGGAAAACACCCGAGCATGCTCGTAAATCTCGAGAAACAAGCATGCTTGCTCATCACTAGTTCTTAGCGCATAAATTGGCCAATTCATGTGTGCCCATCAATCTCGACAAGTTGACCTCCTGTCTGATGGGCTACAAGCCTACATCGTTGGACATCACACTACAACTTCTGCGCTAAAACGCCTGACGCGCCCCCAGGGCTATGGGGTACTCGGCAGCCAGGCCTATGGATGCTGGTGGGGATATGTCACAGTGGCTGCTGGCCCGGTCCGTGGCCCAGGGCGGTTAACTAAAATGGGGGAATTGTTACTTGGATAAAAATAAATAGTTTGTGACGCCACCTGTGGTACCTGGTAAGGATTACCAGCGCTGCTGCAGACCTCCGGGGGGTGATGGAATGGCAGCTGAGGTGTTTCTGCTCCCCACAGGTGGAGCGGGCCCCCGGGGCAGTGTGGAGTTTGATGGTGGGTGGTGATGCTGGGGCTTGTAGTGCAGGCGGATGGCGCAGCAGGAGTAACTGACAGACAGGGGATTCGCTTCAATACCTTTACTGGTGCTGATGTCAGGTACGGTCCAGGGTACTCAGTAGGATGGGTGCACTTCAGGACTTCTCCCCAGTGAGCGGGTATAAGGCCTCCTGGTCCGTGTCTGCCTCTCTGTATGCTCCTGGCCAGCCTGCAACTGGGCCTATCTTATGTGTCGTGCTGTTCCTTCACCTGTCGCTCGGTAGTAGGACCTTCTGCTGGTAACCACTCTCCCTGGACGCTGGGGCCTTGTGGTTGCTGGTCCTGTAATGGGTCTAGCTTCAGGTTGTCCAGGGACTTGTAGTCCTCCTGGAATGCCGGTGATCCCTACTGGGTATAAAGGGACCCGGTGTCCGGTTTGTATACTGGGGTGAGCCTATGATGCTCCTCTGCCCCCTTCAACTCCTCTCTTCTTTCCTCTTTGCCGTCGGCCACACTCGGGGCCCTCAATACTCAGCAGCAGACGAGCTGCGCCTTCACTGGTCTAAGTGCCAGCACACTCTCCAACAACTAACTGAACTCTGACTGAGCTGCCTGGCTCCACCCTCCATATATATATCCCTAACGGGCTCCCTCTGGTGGTATGAGGTGGAAGGGTGGAGGTGTTTGTATGTAATGAGGGCCTCTTGTGGAGAAGTCCATCCATGCACCCTGGGTCTGTGGTACCTGTGCACAGCAGGGTGCCACATTCCCCCCTAGTACAATTCAGTACTCCTGGACTGAAGCATTTTTGCAAAACAGGTTACAACAATAACAGTAATTATAATATCATTAATAAAGTTACAGTAAGTCCTGTAACCTGGTGTCCTTTTCACCGATGAAAGAACATGAGGGACCCGCCTGAAAACCTTCAACGTAGGCCCTGGGCGTGGCTACAGGGCATAAGTGATCCAGGTGCTGGACCACGTCTTCGGCCACGCCAAAAGGGTTTTTGTTCTGTGGTCAAATAAAGGGGGCACTTTGATAAGTGCAAACTATATACAAGTAAAGTTTTTGGCTGCTCACAGTCCTCAGCCTACAAGTCTTTATACCCTTACGGGTAACTAAAGGCACATATATTTAATTTCAGTTTACATAATAAACAATATGCAATACCCTACTGGGTAACTATTTACAATTTAGGCACCTTGTGCTTATTCCCTAGACCTGGCAGGGATTTGTCCTTGTGTGCTGCGTGTGGACCTAGCAGGTCTATGATGATGTTGTTCATTTTCTCACACAAACCATTAGTCTGAGGGTAATACGGCGTAGTCCGGATCTTCTTGCACCCATACAGATGACAGAATTCTTTAAACAGCTCGGTTTCAAAGGCAGGGCCTTGATCCGTCAGCACTTTGTCCGGGTATCCATGGGGCCTGCAGAAGTATGCTTGGAACGCTCTTGCTGCAGTCTCTGCTGTCAGGTCCTTGACAGTGGCTACCACCAGGAACCGGGAATAGTGATCCACCATGGTCAGGGCATAGGAATAGCCTGACCTGCTGGGTGACAACTTGACATGATCCAGAGCGACGATCTCCAGGGGCTAGGTTGTTTTGATGGACTGCAAGGGTGCTTTCTGGCTGCCGTAGTCTTTCCTTCTGAGGAGTCTGGGACTACAATTCTGGCGGCACCTCTCTATGGAGCTCCGCATTCCAACCCAATAGAACCGGTCCTTCAGCAGGGTTTCCAGCTTCTTCCAACCAAAGTGACCTGCTTGATCGTGGTAGGCTTCCAACACCATCTGGATAGGGGTCCTGGATACAACAATCTGCCACACCATTTCATTGGTCTTGGGGTTGACATATCTTCTGCACAGCTTCTCTCTATAGATGAACAGCCGGCTTCTCTCATTCTACAGTTGCTTGGCTTGTGGAGGAGCATCCTTCTCCAGGTGAGAACCTTCCTGTGTGATCAGTCTTTTGATGAGGCTGACAACCGGGTCACTGTCTTGAGTCTCCTAACTGTGATGGAGTAGAGGATTCAGCATCCTTCCCTGACGTCTTCTGGTGACGTGTTGCTCATGGACCACTCCGCTTCGGTGGAAAGCAGGTAACTCAACTTCCTCTAAATCATCCACTTCATCCTCGGTGTCTGACTGGTGGGGCATCCTTGACAGGGCATCAGCATTGGTGTTCTTGTGACCTGCCCGGTACTTGATGGTGAACTGATAATTTGACAGTCTGACCACCCAACGCTGTTCCATGGCTCCCAACCTGGCTGTCTCCAGGTGTGTCAAGGGATTGTTGTCAGTAAAGGCTGTGAATTTCGTTGAGGCTAGGTAATGCTTAAACCTTTCAGTGATAGCCCAGACCAAGGCCAGGAACTCCAGCTTGAAGGAACTGTAGTTCTCCGGGTTCCTCTCGGTAGGGCGCAGCTTCCTGCTGACATACGCAATTACCTTCTCTCTTCCATTTTGCTTCTGGGACAACACGGCTCCCAGTCCCTCGTTGCTGGCGTCGGTGTACAGCAGGAAAGGCTGGCTGTAGTCCGGGTAAGCCAGGATTTCTTCACCAGTCAGGATTTCCTTCATTACTGCAAAGAATTCAGCCTGTTCTTTGCCCCACTGGAATGGGGGACTCTTTCCTCTTTTGGACTGTCCTACCAGGAGGTCTTGTAGAGGTGCTACCTTTTTGGTATAGTCCTCTATGAGCCTCCTGCAGTACCCGACCAGTCCCAGGAATTGCCGTACTTCTTTGATGCTTCTCGGTTCAGGCCACTTCTGGATGGCAGTGACCTTCTCCGGGTCTGGTGCTACTCCCTCTGAGCTGACCACGTGTCCCAGGTACTGAACCTTCTGCTTGAGCAAGTGGCATTTAGAAGGCTTTAGTTTCATCCCATACCAGGACAATGCTTCAAATACCTCCGCCAGGTGCTTCAGATGGTCCTCATATGTCCTCGAGTACACGATAACGTCATCCAGGTACAGCAGTACTGTCTCGAAGTTCCGATGTCCCAAGCAACACTCCATCAGCCTCTGGAACGTTCCGGGTGCATTGCAGAGTCCAAACGGCATACTGTTGAACTCGCACAGTCCCATCGGGGTGGTGAAGGCCGTCTTCTCCCGGTCTTCCTCAGCAACAGAGACTTGCCAGTACCTGCTAGTGAGATCCAATGTAGAGAAGTAATTGGCAGATTTTAGTGCAGCCAGGGATTCCTCTATACGGGGCAAAGGGTATGCATCTTTCGCATAACACATATTAATCTGTCTATAATCTACACACATCCTCATGCTTCCGCCCTTTTTTCTGACCAGGACCAGGGGAGCTGCCCAAGGGCTACAGCTATCCCTTACTACCCCTGCCTTTTTCATGTCGTGTAACATTTCCTTGGCTTTCTAATAATGTGCTGGTGGTATGGGTCGGTAACGCTCCTTAATGGGTGGATGGTTACCGGTGGGTATGTGGTGTTGTACCCCTTTAACCCTTCCAAAGTCAAGTGGGTGTTTACTAAACACTTGTTCATATTCCTGAACCACTCTGTAAACACCGTGTTTCTGATGGACAGGAGTGGCGTCAGTCCCAACATGGAGCTGTTGACACCAATCCTCCAGCTGAGCTTCGGAGTCGTTGTCCTCCACTGCATCTGGTGGAGTCAAGGATTCCACTGTGTTAATGGCATCATCATTCACAGTATACAATCTAGCAACAGTGGCGTATCTTGGCAATTTAACTTCCTCCTCCCCACAATTTAGGAGTCGTACGGGCACCCTCCCATTGCGTACGTCAACTACCCCTCTAGCAGTTAAGAGTGTAGGTCTGTGCTCTGAGCTAATGGGCTCCACTACCGCCTGGTAGTTCTGTCCCTTGAGACCTATTGCTGCCCTACACCAAATCAGCATCTCACTCATTGGGGGAATCACAATGGGTATCGGGTCTGTCACCCGTACATTACCAATCTCACCACCTGTTAGCTTTACCTGTTGCTGGTACAGGAGGGCTCGAATTTCTTTCTGGAGCACCTTCCTCTGCCCTGGTTTGGCAGTGTAAGCAATCTGTTGGAGTAAAAACAACACTTCTCCCAAACAGTTACCAACAATATTTGTACCAAGTATCATATACGGATTGGTATCACCAGGGTTAGATTCTATAACAATTAGTCCTTGGTCCTTTAGTTCCACTCTCCCCACCTTCACTGTCACGTCCTTAACCCCTACTAGGTTAAGAGGAAGGTAGAGGCATACACAGAAAGGTTCGGGGCTGGCGGGTGGAGTTCATCTATGGACCAGTACCTTTTGTACAGGACATCAGGTATGATGGTTACCTGTGAGCCGGTGTCCAGTAACGCAGGTGTTGCTATGTCGTCCAGCACAATGGACAGGAAAGGCCTTCCTACAAACCGGTGGTACCAGCTTGATGGGCCTGGTTGATTTACTCCTGGGCGTCGGCCCTCGGCCCCAGGGTTTCCCGTTTAAAGGACAGTTCCGCACGGTGTGGCCTGCCTTGCGGCAGTGGTAGCAGATGAAGTCTCCTGGAGGGCGACGTTGGTCCTCCCAAGGGGTGGCGTTGTCCTCCTTCTCCTCATCCAGGGGACATCCTCAGGACTGTCGCCAAGTAGGATCTTTCCTTCCGGCTCGGGCTCCGCCTGTAGCTGCAGAGTGCTCAGGACAGTGGCCAGGGTTTTAGTCAGCTGACGCACTTCAGAGCGCAGGTTGTCCAGCTCGCTAGGGGGCACTGTTTGCATCTTTGTTTCAGCCGTCAATGAAGGAGCAGTGGGTGCTGCGGGCACTGGGGTGGCCCCACCCTGGTAATGCTGGATAGCAGTCCCTGATGTTTCCAGGGGCTGTAGACCCTTAATAGCCATGTCCTTCAGGGTGTCAAAGGTGGCGTCTGGATGATCTAAAGCCCACCACCGTACAGTTCTGCTCTCCTCCTGGGACCTCAACCCCCGGATGAACTGTTCCGTCAGCATTTATTCTCATCTTGTATGCTGGCTGGACTAACCTGTTTCAGGGCCCGCAAGGCTTCCTGTAAGCGCCAGGCATAGTCCCGGATACTGTCCTCAGGTTTCTGGGTACAGTGGTAGAACCTCATCCGGAGATTGTCTCAGTGCGGTTTTCAAAGACAGTTTGCAGTCTCTTAAAGATAATGGATACTGATTCCTGGTCTGCAGCTGGCCAGGTTTCAACTTTCCGCTCTGCGGCACCAGTCAATTGTCCCAGCACAACAGCGGCTCTCTGCTTACCAGTCATAGAATACATGTCCAGTACACCGCATATTTTTCTCTTGAACCCAGACAGGGTGTCTGGTTTGCCATCATACTGGGGAAGCCATTTCGCTCCAGGGATATACGGCAGGGCCATGGGTATCAACGGAGTCACGACCCCTGCTGGTGGGGCGGCCGCTCCGGCCTGTGCAGCGCCGGGCGCAAGTTGGGCATCAGGAGCGTTAACCGGTGCTCCGGCAGCTTGCTGGTCGTCGGCCATGGTTGCGCCCTCCCTAGTAAACCGTAGCCTACCTTCTTTACTTGGATCGGGTAGGCCGCAGCTCTGCAGGCGACAGTCTCCTTCCAGGACCTTGCGTCTCCCTCGCGGCTGACGTCAGAGCGTGTGCTTGACAACGGTTTCCTTCTAGGACCTGACGCTTCCTGGTTCGGCGTCAAGGCGCGGCCTGGGCTTCACGCGCTTCCAGCGGTTACGCCTCTTTGATTACCGCGCAGCGACAGAAAAATGGCGGATAATGGCGGGAAACCTGGGGAATGGCGGGAAATCTTCACCACAGTAAGTGTTACAGTCTTTTAAGGCGCACAGTACCCGGTAGCAACGGGCACAGAATCCTGTTCGTGACGCCAGAAGTTGACGCGCCCCCAGGGCTAGGGGGTACTTGGCAGCCGGGTCTATGGATGCTGGTGGGGGATACGTCGCAGTGGCTGGCGCTGTCCGTGGCCCAGGGCGGTCAACTAAAAAGGGGGAATTGTAACTTGGATAAAAATAAATAAAAAGTTTGTGACAGCACCTGTGGTACCTGGTAAGGATTACCAGCGCTGCTGCAGACCTCCGGTGGGTGATGGAATGACAGCTGAGGTGTTTCTGCTCCCCACAGGTGGAGCGGGCCCCCGGGGCAGTGTGGAGTTTGATGGTGGGTGGTGATGCTGGGGCTTGTAGTGCAGGCGGATGGCGCAGCAGGAGTAACTGACAGACAGGGGATTCGCTTCAATACCTTTACTGGTGCTGATGTCAGGTACGGTCCAGGGTACTCAGTAGGATGGGTGCACTTCAGGACTTCTCCCCAGTGAGCAGGTATAAGGCCTCCTGGTCCGTGTCTGCCTCTCTGTATGCTCCTGGCCAGCCTGCAACTGGGCCTATCTTATGTGTCGTGCTGTTCCTTCACCTGTTGCTCGGTAGTAGGACCTTCTGCTGGTAACCCTGGACGCTGGGGCCTTGTGGTTGCTGGTCCTGTAATGGGTCTAGCTTCAGGTTGTCCAGGGACTTGTAGTCCTCCTGGAAAGCCAGTGATCCCTACTAGGTATAAAGGGACCCTTTAGGTGCGGACCCGGTGTCCGGTTTGTATACTGGGGTGAGCCTATGATGCTCCTCTCTTCTTTCCTCTTTGCCGTCGGCCACACTCGGGGCCCTCAATACTCAGCAGCAGATGAGCTGCACCTTCACTGGTCTAAGTGCCAGCACGCTCTCAGACTCTGACTGACTCTCTCTTCTGACTGACTGCCTGGCTCCACCCTCCATATATAGATCCCTAACGGGCTCCCTCTGGTGGTATGAGGTGGAAGGGTGGAGGTGTTTGTATGCAATGAGGGCCTCTTGTGGAGAAGTCCATCCATGCACCCCGGGTCCTGTGGTACCTGTGCACAGCAGGGTGCCACACGCCTACAATTTAAATGGGCAGGTAAAACAATAAATCACCTGCTGGTCAATGGGAGGAGTGCAGTGTCAGGTAGAAGGCATTTCAACCTCCTGTATAGATAATTAGTAAAAAAAAAAACCTTACCAGCACCTCCCAAGTATGAATTGGTGCCAGCTGTATGAAATGCATAATACAAATAAAAAAAAAAAAAAAAAAAAAAACAGCAGCACTCCACTATGGCTAAGATACACAAAATCAGTGTGGACATTGAATTTAGTCTATATTATTGCTCAGAAAGCTTGTCCAAAGATGTAGGCTTGTAGCCCAAAAGTGGCATGGTAAGTAGAACAGGGACTCATCAGACGGGAGGTCACCTTACCACGGTTGATGGGCACAAGAATCTTTGCTTTTTGTAAGTACAGCTTTCTGAGCAATAATAAAGTCTAAATATATTAAATATATATATTAGTTTTTAAATTAACCCCTTGGGTCCCTGGTTCCTTAGAATCCCAATCGTGGGGTACGAGAATATGAGCGAATTTCCAATGTCTGGGAACTGGGAATTTAGTGTATGTCTTAATTGCAGATAACTATAGTAAGCGTGTCTGGGGACTTGATAGAGCTGTTGACATTGCTCAATAGAAACAAGAGCACCCTGGATATATATCTGTGTCAGTGTCTTGACACCCAAGTTTGACCAAAACTGAGCATCTCAGGAAAGTAGGAATTCAGGAAGAGTAGTTTAATACCATAAGGGGGACTCAGTTACCGAGTCCCTGAATTGGAAAGTCTTTTTGGTGGCCTTCCACACTAGAACAGCAAATCTGTGACTGGGCAAGAAGGAGCGCGAGTATTTTCCTGGTGCCTTAAGACCCCTAAAGACTCAAAGATCCCCAAACAGTGCACATGGTGAAGTTCAGAAAAGTGAAATGATTTTTAAGCTTACTGAAAAATCAATGTTCTCAGCAGCACCTTCATCCTGTGTAAACATGAGCCAATGTAAAGAAGTCCTAAGATTGTGTCGTGAACATGGCTTACTGAAAAGTGGAATAGTAACAGAGCACAAAGCAGATTTCCCATTGCTAATAGGCATTGTCCTTGTTTGATTTATTTGTAGTTTTTTGGTTTTTCTTATTAAATTACTATAAGAATATTTTTTGTTCAAAATAAATATATATATATATAAAGAATAATCTTCAAAATAAAAATAGCAGTACATTTTCCATACACAAACTGTTCAAGGATTATACATCCTCATGGGTAAACGTCCACTGGTAGTTGCAAATCTTTAAAGGTGTAAAAGGCTACTTCTCCACAGTCCACCAGAGCAAACACAACTGGTATGTCTCCACTCTGGTATGCCAGGCTCTTTATAGTTCGCAGGGACGGGATATGCTCATCAAAGCTACAGGAAACAAAATAGAAATTCATTGGTTTAATGTCAATGAGCAAGGTTAAAAATGTATAAAAGCTAATGCTATAATGACCAAAACAACTGTAAGTGCCCTTGATGTTTGCTCAACCTTTAGGCAACTGGATGTAATAGAAGGGACACCTCCCAGATATAGATCCCCTTTATTAAGGCCCCGTCACACTTAGCGACGCTGCAACGATCCCGACAACAATACGACCTGTCAGGGATCGTTGCTGCGTCGCTATGTGGTCGCTGGTGAGCTGTCAAACAGGCAGGCTCACCAACGATCAGGGGAGCAGCGACATCGTGGAAAGAATCTTTCCACGATGTCCTGCTCCTGGTTACGAGCCTGCTGAAGCAGGAGCAGGCTGGTAACCATGATAAACATCGGGTTACTAGGGGCACACGCACACCTAGTAACCTGTTGTTTATCATGGTTACCACTCTGCTACGGTGAGCGAGAGGTTACCGCTCACTTTAGCAGGCTCGTAACCATGATAAACATCGGGTTACTAGGTGCGCGTGTGCCCCTAGTAACCAGATGTTTATCATGGTTACCAGCCAGATCGCTGCTCCCACTGGTCACACACAGCGATGTGTGCTGACCAGCGGGAGGGCAACGACCAAAAAAATGGTCCAGGACACTTTTCAGCGATCTCACAGCAGGGGCCTGATCGCTGCAAAGTGTCACACATAGCGACATCGCTGGTGAGGTCGCTGTTGCGTCACCAAAACCGTGACACAGCAGCGATCTCGCTAGCGATCTCACTATGTGAGACGGGGGCTTTAGCCTCAGCCAAGAGATAATGCAGATTGTAGCCTTCCTTCTGACTCAGGTCCTATTTAGGCAATTGGGAATTGTGCAATGCTACTTCGCTCAGCAACAGGTGATACAGGTGGAGAGGACAGTGCAAGAAACATGCAACCATTAGTTACTATTTTCAACTAAAGCTTCAAGGGAATGTGTCAGTAGGCTCAATTCTCCCAATCTGTCTATAAGCTGAATAAAATTATACCTTGTTATCCGAAATCTGATATTTTAATCCTAGAGAAATGCACATTTTCTTAATATGTAAATAAGCTGTTCAGAACTGTGGGCCGGAAACTTATCTGCATGAGCTCATTACAAGCTCATTTACATGTTAAGGAAATGTGGATTTCTCTGGAATAAGACATCAAATCGCAGATATCAAGGTATTATTTTATTAGGGGGGGGGGGGGTGATCCTACTGACAGATTACATTTCAGCCATACATTTCCTCTGCAATGACTGTTGTATTGTCAAGCTCACTTACATAGCATCATATCCCACAGCACTTTTCAGATATTATCACTGTCCCCATTGGGGCTCACATTCTAAATTCTCTCTCAGTATGTCTTTGGAGTGTGGGAGGAAATCCACGCAAAACAAGAGAAGATCATACAAACTTATTGCAGATGTTGTAAAGGAAATATACCACTAAATGTCAAACAATAAATTGACCATGTGGATGTGCCAGGCATGCTAAAGTGGGAGCCACTCTTCCTACTAGGAGCCAATACAGTCAAGTCACTAAGTATTTCCAGGACTTTACCATCATCCATCATGAGACAACCACTCTGAAAGCAGAAATGCTAATACAAAGTAGACTTTGGAACAAGAAATTAGAAAGTAAGGAGGCAAAGAATAAAAAAATGAATCTACAAAAAGTGACATTTTATAATACAACCGTATGACAACTTTGGATCCAGTACAGCTCAAATAAATGTCACTATAGTTTGACATAGTGTCATCCCAGATACCTTCCGCGTTGAAACTCGTCTGATCAGCCAAAAATATTTAGGTCTGGGATATACAGAGACCCCTTGAACTTGTATGCGCTACTGACTGATTTTAAAGGGGTTGTTCAGTCTAAATTAACAAGTCTGCAGTTACTCTGGGTGACTGCAAACTTACGAATCCCCCTAGCGCACGCACAGTGCGCTGCGAGGATTCGCCGGTTTTTGAGCGGGCGGGCATGTGTTATACATACTCCCGGCCACAGCACGACTAGTAGGCGCGGCCTTGCTCAACACAAGTGTGTGAAGCGAGGCCACGTCCATTAGTCAGGCTCTGGCCCAGAGTATGTATAACATACGTACCCGCTGGTCCCGGTTCAGAAACCGATGAATCCTCGCAGCAGGGAGGGGATTCATAAGTCTGCAGTCACACCAAGTGACTGCAGAGTTATCATTTTGCAGCAGACAACACCTATAACTGCAGTACAAAAGATTGATTTGAGCACAATGTATTCTTCTGAATCACAGGTCTAGCTCAATAGTAAACATCAAGTCCCATGTAGCCCATATCTAAAAGTGCATTCTGCCTTCATACACACTATTGCTCTCATAACTAGCCACCTACCTGCGCACACACAAATAAGCATATGGTTTGCCTGGTTTGGATTTCCTAAACTCAGAGTTACCATCAGCTTGATACAAATTAAAGTGTATCTGCAGAATATTCCGCTTGTCTTGAAGTCTGTAAACAGGAAATCCATCATTAAATTTCACACATTTTATTTCTCAAAACCTTCAGAAATTATGAATTCAATACAAAAAGTATAAATCTGAGGCTATATTTACACAAAAGACAATCACAAGTGCGGTTCTGCATTGAAAATGCAGATATTTTGACTCTTGAGAACAGACCATTACTCCATTCTAAGAGTTTCACCTTCTTGTTTTTTTTTTTGTTGACAATGCCATAAAACGGCTATTTTTTGTGGGACAAGTTGTATTTTTTCTTTAATGCCTTCATTTCATGGCACATATAATGTATAAAAAGAATACTTTTTGTGGGAGCATGGATGAAAAGGTGTTTTTTTTTTTTTGTTTTTTTTTTTAATATATTACCTTTAACCTGTGGGTTGATATGACTATAGGGATGCCAACAAGGAGTTATATTTTTACTACTTTTGCACAATAAAAAGACTTTAAAAAAAATTGTCTTTATATCACTATACTCTGAGAGTTATTTTTTTAATTTAACGGCAATAGAGCAGCACGTACATATTAACTAAATGCATCGTCACTCCATCACCACATGGAAAGTATTGCAGCACCAATTCTTAAATAGAAAAGCATTACTTGCCTATTAAATCCTATTTCATTATTTTATGATCCATGGCCTGTTTTTCTGTTGATCCTAAACAATCTCTTTAACCCCTTTGATGTGGGGTCGCACGCAGAGCTCACATCTTTCCTCACACTTGAGGGCTGATTTGATCAGCCATCAGGTGCCTTTAACAGCTGTGGGTGACAGTGGGATTTAACACGCGGCAGACAGAAGCGCATCACAAATCCTGCCCATCGGCGCCTGTCAGGTGATCGTGGGGTGCGGATGGATTGTCATGACAGCCGGGGGTCTGCAGAAGACCACCGTGCCTGTCATTAAGATACTCTTTAGGAGATCGTGATTTCTACTATCTATAGCACAGGAGATCGGACAGTCGCAGCTTTAAAAGTCTCCTAAAAGGACTATTGAAGACAGTAATAAAAAAACAAACAAAAAAAAAAAAACCCACAAAACTTCCAATCACCCCACTTTTGCCCCATTAAAAAAAAGATACACATATTTGACATTGCTGGGTTCGCAAAAGTCCAATCTATGAAAATCTAAAATAAATTAATCCGATCAGTAAACTGCATAACGAAAAAAATTAAAACGCCAGAATTATGGTTTTTTGGTCGCTGCAACATTGCAATAAAAGGCGATCAAATCATTGTATCTACCCCAAAATGGTATCAATAAAAACGCCAGCTCAGGGCATATAAAAGAAGCCCTCATCCTGCCCCAGATCCCAGAAAATTAAAATGTTAAAGGTCTCAAAAAAAAAAAGACGACATAAGCGAAAAAAATCTCTTACAAATTACAAACAACCTATACATGCTTAATATCCGAGTACTCGTACAGACCTGAAGAATAACATTGTCAGGTTAAATTTTATCGTGGTAAATGGTACTGAAACCCAAAAGACAATTGTGGAATTTAACTTTTTTGCAATTTGAGCGCACTTGGATTGTTTTTCCCATTTTCCAGTGCATCACATAATAAAATGGATGGTGTTATTTAAAAGTACATGTCCCGCAAAAAACAAGCCCTCATACAGCTATGGGAACAAAAAAATAAAAATGTTATGACTCTTGGATAAAGGGGAGGAAAAAGCGAAACTGCAAACAGAAGGTCATGAAGGAGTTAAAGGGAACCTGACAATTGATACATGTGGCCCATGGATTGACCTGCATGTATCAGCTGTCAGGTTCCCTTTAACATTTATATATTTTTAATGATACCTTTTATCCTGTAGTACTTTTTTTTCTTCTTTTTACGTTTTACTAATTTTGCACACATGAGATGCAAACACCCTGAGACATGTGTCTTCAAATGTAGTTTTTAGTTTGGCTTCTTACTTATGTGGCAAGACTCATTAAAGGGTCGATATTGACTTTTAAAGGGAATCTGTCACCCGCTGGCACTTATCGGACCTCTAATACAGGTGATAGAAATGTAATTCAATTTATACCTGTATGCCTCATATTAGAGGTCTTGTTGCTGTGAAATTGTTTATTATTCCTACAAGTTTCTGATGCTTGCAGGCCTGGGGACTGGAAGAAATCCCCGCCTCCTGTGTGAATTATAATGTTTCCCCCCCTCCGCTGCATGGCACAGTGCCTGAATTTGGCTGCTGCAACTGCATGTCACAGAGCACTGTGACATGCAGGGGAGGGGACAAACATTATATTTACCACAGGAGGAGTGATTTCTTCCAGTCCCCGGGCCTGCAAGTCCCAGGGGGTGACTATTCCCTTTAAGATAACTACATCCAATAGGTTACACTAGAGTTCTAGTCTTCTTACTCTTTGAAGAGGCTATTTGCATATTTAAAATTCCCAGGAACTAATTGCATGGCTTATAAGTCTCTCTATGCAGACTTGGTGCTCTCCACAAGGAAAAACTTTAACCTTAAAGACCTACTTTTGGACAAAATACTTGGAATTTTTATTTTATTTATTTTTTTTAAAGTTTTTATTGGCACTAATTGGGGTATAAATTAATCTTCATTACTTCTTATTCCATTTTTTTGGGTGCAGGATTCCATTTTTTTGGGATTAGGGTTTAATTTATTTTTACCGGGTAATTTTATAGTTGAGGTAATAACAGATGTTGCGATACCAATTATGTGTAGGATTTTTTATTTTTTTTTTCCCTGGCAGGTGCTTACATAACACCATTCTCCTGACGTTTATTCTGAAAGAATACTCACAAGATCAATATAACAGATATGTTCACCAAAGAGCACATAGTAAACCTCACTCATGATAGCTGTGGGTCATGTAGCTTTAATGAGAAACTACATGATTACACAGTAAGCTTTCATGTTCTCATCTAGTGGGCATGTCAGGCATCCTACATATTACTTAAAGCGGTTTTCCCATGAACAAAGTTAATTTTAATCAACATTTTAAATCAATCGATCTTTGAATAATAAGCTACACAATTGGGTGCGTTTAAATTTTTTTTCCTGTCTGAGATAATCTTATAAATGTGCCCCTGCTGTGTACTGTGTAATGGTTGTGTCTGACTGTGCAGGAACATGGTCTGATCATACCACAGCTCCTGGGCAGGGGAGGGAGCAAGAGAGTACAGGCATTACAGCATGGGATCACAGCTGCTGGTTTCTGTGAAGTAAAACAAGTTTGAAAACAGGCAGGAAAATGTTTTACCTCACAAAAAGAATCAGCTGTGATCCCATGCTGTCCTGTCTGTATATTCTTTTGCGTCCTTCCCTGCCCAGGAGCTGTGGTATGATCAGACCATGTTCCTGTACAGTCAGACACGGCCATTACACAGTACACAGCAGGGGCACATTTATAAGATTATCTCAGCACAGGCACCGTTATAAGATTTAAACACATCCAATTGTGAAACTTATTATTCAAAGATCTATTAATTAAAATGTACTTTGTTCATGGGACAACCCCTTTAAGATCTCTGTGCCTAGAATTAACTGTGTAAGACAAATCTGGAGATTTTTTTTCAGGTACTATAATATTGTGGCATAAAGTTTAAAAAAAAAAAAACATCCACATTAATTGTTCTGCCAGGGACATGTCTTCTGTTCCTTATTGCACTTACCTCTTACCATCTTCTAGTAAAGTAGATTGACTGATGATCGTTACTTGCTCTAAAACAGAAGCTGGAAGCAACAATAAGAAGTTAATATATCAAATGTATCATTATCAACATTATCAATGATCGGAAGAAAATCAGTTCATAAAACCTGCAACTCTGCTCTTCGTTGTCTGTTACTTTCTAAAAATGGCTATAAATTTAACGTTTCTCCTTATGGAGAGTGACATACTGGCCCTGGCATGCCAATGTAAGGGGGTTTATTCACTGTGCAATGCTCCTCTGGGAAATTTCATTAATTAAATATGCAAATTGCCTCTTCAGAGAGGACGACTAGAACTTTATAGCGCCACCTGTTGGAAGCAGCAATTCTACAAGTTGCTATCGACCCTTTAACCCTTTCGCAACCCTGGGATTTTCCGTTTTTTGCATTTTCGTTTTTTGCTCTCCTTGTTACCATAGCGTTTTTTATTTTTTGGTCAATATGGCCGTGTGAGGGCTTATTTTTTGCGGGACGAGTTGTACTTTTCAACGACATTACTGGTTTTACCATATCATGTACGGGGAAAAAATTCAAGTGCGGTGAAATTGCAAAAAAAGTGCAATACGACAGATGTTTTTTTTTTTTTTTTTTTTTACCACGTTCACTGAATGCTAAAACTGACCTGCCATTCTTATTCTCCAGATCATTACGAGTTCGTAGATACCAAACATGTAAAGGTTCTTTTTTAAGTGGTGAAAAAAAATTCCAAAGTTTGTTAAAAAAAAAAAAAAAAAAAAAAAGCCACCATTTTCCAAGACCCGTAGTGTCTCTACGTCTCCATTATTCGGGATCTGGGGCCGGGTGAGGGCTTATTTTCTGTGCAAAGAGCTGACGTTTTTATTGATACCATTTTGGGGTAGATCCGATGTTTTGATCACCCGTTATTGCATTTTATTGCAATGTTGCGGTGACCAAAAAACGTAATTCTGGCGTTTAGAATTTTTTTCTCGTTACGCCGTTTACCGATGGGTTTAACTCTTTTTATATTGATAGATCGGGCGATTCTGAACACGGCGATACCAAATATGTGTATGTTTTTTGTTTTTTTTTATTTTGAATGGGGCGAAAGGGGGGTGATTTAAACTTTTATATATTTTTTTAATTTTTTAAATATTTTTAAGAACTTTTTTTTTCACTTTTTGCTTGCTTCTATAGTCTCCATAGGAGACTAGAAGCAGCACTTGTCTGATCGCCTCTGCTACATACAGGTGATCAACAGATCACCTGTATGTAGCAGAAATGGTCCTGTGCTACGAGCGCCGACCACTAGGTGGCGCTCATAGTGACCAGCTCATGACAACCACTGGAGTCTGCTGCAGACCCAGGGTTGTCATACCCATCCATCGGTGACCCGCGATCACGTGACGGGGTCACCGATGGGCGGGGTAAGTGACGCGCTTCCGGCTCGGCGATGTTAAATGCCGCTGTCAGATATTGACAGAGGCATTTAACATGTTAACAGCTGCGGGTGGATCGCGATTCCACCCGCGGCTGTTGCGAGCACATGTCAGCTGTAATAATCAGCTGACATGTGCCCAGTTCAGTGCAGGCTCAGCACCGGAGCCCTCACTGAACTGTGGGGTTACAGCCTGTGCTTACAAATACAGCACAGGCTGTAAAAGGGGTTAATGAACCTTGCAATGTGACTTAGGAGAAAAGCCAAATCAGATATCAATTTGCAGACACTGTTTCAGGGTATTGCCCCTTGTCAGTGCAAAGTATGAGATCTCATTTGGCTAGGTGAGAGACTCTGGACTGAGGTCTAAGGGGCATCATTTCTCTTTGTGGAGAGTGACATACCGGTCCTGGCATGCCAATGTAAGGAGGCTTATTCACAGTGCAATACTCCTCAGGGATATTAAAAATGCAAATTGCCTCTTCAGAGAGGACGACTACTAGAACATACTTTGCACTGACGAGCAAGGCTGTGGAGTCAGAGCCGGTATAAAATGGACCGACTCCAACTCCTAAAATATATAATAAATTGGGTACAGTAGTTAAAAGCAGTTTATGGGAAATATTTTCATAAGAATTTGGGAAAGTTATGAAATGTCCTATAAAGGTCTGTCCTTTTCCTGATCTAAGGGTCTAGACTTTTTTAAATTTATCACTTAAATATGAGCCATGTATGAGGGAGTCGGTGTCATGGAAATTGAGGAGTCGGAGGTTTGGCTTACAGACTCCAAAGCCCTGCTGATGAGGGGCAATACCACAAAATACTATGTCTGCAAACTGAGATTCTGATTTGGCTTCAATCCTAAATCATATTGCAAGCAGTGCTGTGGAGTCAGTAAGCCAAACCTCCGACTCCTCAATTTCCATGACACCGACTCCCTCATACATGGCTCATGGTTAAGTGATAAATTTACTGTAGCACAGATTCATCTCAGCTAAAAGTCTAGACCCTTAGATCAGGAATAGGACATTTCAGAACTTTCCCAAATTCTTATGAAAAATATTCCCCACAAACTGCATTGAACTACTGTACCCAATGTATTATATATTTTAGGAGTCTACGCCGACTCCACCAAAATGGGCACCGATACCGACTCCACAGCCCTGATTGCAAGGCTCGTTAAAGGGTCAATAGTGACTTGTAGGATTGCTGCTTCCAAAAGGTGATGCTAGAGAGTTCTAGTTCTCTTTCTCTCTGAAGAGGCAATTTGCATATACAAGTTTAACGTAACTTAATCATCTATATAACAGTGGCAAATCTGGGCCTGACTCTGGGAATATAATGCTTGTTTAGACCTCATTCCTGGTAACGTATTAGTACAGATATGAAAATGTGCCAGCATCACGGTGGTCCGATTTGAGGCTTAAGACTGAATGATTAACGTTTGCTTGTACACATTGAATAGAGTGGTAGTAACATTTACTTAACGAGATTTTGAGCAATATAAACTCAACACAATATACACCATCCTCAGGTACGATTTATAATGTTTGGGTAGTTTTTAACTATTAAAAAATTAAGAAGATAAACATATAACAAAAATTCACCTGTAGATTTCACATGTCCAGGTGTCAGCAGGGGTCTGACTGTACTTGACCAAAGATGTGCTGGCCTCTCCCTACGACTTTGATATTCTCTCTCTTGTAGGAGTTTCTTATATTCACTCCAGTTTCTGCATTTCTTTATTTTAGGGTCAGCATTGAGGCTGGTTTTGTACTTCCATTCCCAGTCCAATTGCTCTTGTTCTTTTCTGGAGAACTTTTCTGCTCGCAAGTTTAGTTTCTCTAACCAAGGAGATATATTCACTTGGCGGCCAACCACATTATCAGGAAGAAAGGCAGGCTCAGGATCTGGCAGCTGAACATACGGCTGATCATATGCACAGTTAGGAAAGCAGAATTTTGAGAAATCCCATCTGTACATGGGAGCCGCTTCTTCAAGGTCATGAGAAGTTTCTTTGCTTTCCAGCTGATTTCTGGCTTCATCAATTTTCATGTTTTTTACTACAGCAGGCACAGACGCTATTGGTTCTGGAGTAAAGGAATCAACTGTTCCTGGGCAATGACTAATCTTCTGTTTTGAAGACTTATTTTTTTCTCTGCTATTGCTTCCTGATGTCTCCAGCTCATTTTGAGTTCCTAAACTGCAAATTTAAAACAAAAAGCAGAAGCACAAAAATCAGATTATTTTGGCTTCAACAATTCCATTATTTGTACTTTTTCTGAGTTTGTGGCCTGCACAGCCTTGCTATGCTGCAAGAATTAAGAAGCTTGGGTGCTTTGGTCCAACTACAGACATGGCTGCTGGACCAGGGTCCCGAGAATCTTTTTTGCTCAAAACTATTAAAGGAATTTTTTGGGGCATTACAACTGCAGAACCCAGGACCCGTACTAATCAGGAGCACAAAACAATAAAGCAACCACGTCGCTACAGGCACCGAAACACTCAGTCATTCAATGTGTGATCAAGTTGAGCAGTATAGCTGGACCAACACGATTGTCCATCACAGAGTGACTACAGTGACTACACAGCTAATCTGAGAATGGAGGTGTTACATAATGCACGCAGACAATTGTTGAATGTCAGTCCAATCCAAGATATTATTCCCAATCCAACTCAATAACTATACTGTATGAGACATGGATCATTACCCTGTTCTTGAACTCCTCTTACGCTTCCCATTTGATACTGAAGGGATCTCCAAATTTATTTGTCTTTCGTAAGGCAACGGAATTGAGCTAAATTTAAAAAAAAAAAAAGGAAGCAGAGAAATTAATGTTTCAGTGGAAGGACATCAGATTCCAGAATATCACTCACAACTATAAAGCAATATTAGTAAGGCTAAATTCACACGTTCATGTAATGTAGACCATGGTAAATCACAATACCCAGCCCACCCCTGAGCTACCTGCCCAACAGGAATACGTGAAGCAGTTTGGTGGGTCTCCTGACCTGAGCTATCAGGCTGGGTAATGGATGTGATTCCATCCCAAGTACAACGAATCAGATAATGAATGGGTCTAGGAAGAGTTCACATTCGAGTCGGACACGTTTTTTAAAAATTAGCTTCAAAAAATATATATTAGTGCAGCATGTAACACCATTTTTAAAAAAAAAAAACGAAGGACGCTATGACGCAACCAGACTGGCTTCAATAGAAGTCAATAAGGTCCATCAAGTGTCATCCGTCATGAGTGATCTGACACACTTTTTTGCTCTAATAAAAGACTTTAAAAAGGACAAAGATGTGAAACCAGCCTTGAAAAGATGTGTACATCAAAGAAAAAGTCCTGTCCATTAGCAAGATGAGAGAGGTCCTTACACAGAACTGCTCGTGTTCTGGCAGAAGTGACTTGCTAACTTCTGCATCATAGGAAGCAGTGCTGATGCTGCATTTCCCGAGATCTGCCAGGATTACATGCATGATCAGTGCAACCTGCCTTATTCATTGAAATACTCATAAGAATCATGCACCGGTCACCTCCTGATGCAGAAGTGTGCTGCCACAACAGTCCATTTAAAGTGATATTCTGGTAGGAGAAAGCCATCACGTATCTACAGCATACGTCCCTGAGATCTCCAGATCACTGCCGCTCCATTTATTGTCTATGGGACTGCTGGAGATCGCAATGCGCTGTATTTAGCCCTACAGGGCCCTAGACAATGAATGGAGCGGGGCATGCATTATCAAGGTGGTCTATGCATGATTTAATCTAAAAGAGACAACTTTATGACTGTTTATTATGGTAACTATTTATTAGGTGTCAGATTTATTTATTTATCTAATACATGAATACCTAGTATAGGCAGAAATTTGCAAGTAATTCAATAGATGCAAAGACGATTCACTGAACCAGTTTGTATTTGGTTAACTTATGTTTTTTTTATTTGTGTGTTTCTATTTAGTTTTGATTGTTTCTAAAATCAAATTAAATTGTGAATGTATCTTCATATCTTTCACATTAAAAAATTATCTTCTTGAAAAAAAAAGACGATTCACTGAGAAATATATTCGCTTTATAGCAACCCAAACAGTAACTCAAGCAGAATGAATATAGCCCGAAAATTGCCAAACACCAATAAAAATAGTTAACGCTAACCAGAGAAATTCAATAAAAGCTAAGTGTTCGCACCTTGGGTCAAAACGGGTGACAATGTAGCCCAGTCTTTTCAAGTGGCTATACACCTGTATGAAAAGCCAGAAAGAAAGATTAACTAGTAGAGAAGCGGACTACTCCTATGGACGCATTCACATTTGGTTTGCACTGTATATAAGAGGACGTCCCAGTGTATGCGTCCGACAGTTGCCTTCAATATATACCACTGTACAGATAAATGGCATATGCAGCCTATAGGCAGCCATGTTACTTTACTTAATGCTTCTGTATAGAATAGTCAATACTACTCTGTACCTTAACAGTAGATAAAGAATATCAGCCTGACAGACACCAACAGAACAACCTTTTGGCCTTCATCAGAAGATATGTTTTACATATAGTCATTGAGTTTCCAATACATCAAATGCACACTGCAATAGCAATGTGAATACATCCTTAGTGACAAAAAAAGAAATCTTATTTTACCTGATAGTGTAGGAGACAGACTGGACCATGAGAGAGCAGTCTCTCATAAGCCTCTTGGACAGATAGTGGAAGCTCCCTGTAAAACAGCTGAATCGTTCCCTAAACAGAGAAATCATTTATAGGACAAGTGCACACTACCGTATTTTCAGTTGAAAAAACCGTCACGAAAAGCACTCAGACCAATGTTATTCAATGATTTTTATTTTTGACAAACAGTCTGTGCCTAAAGAATTTTTTTTCTGTGTGTTGGTTGAGAATCACCCATTCAAGCCAATGGGTTTAAAAAAAAAAAAAAAATGGATTCCATAGAGAGCCACCATAAAACATTCAGTTTTTATGGATACATGGAAACTGTATTTTGTCTTCTACATATTATATAATTGCTACTGTATAAAAACTTATTAGACACAGACAGATGAGAAAGAAAAATAGTCTGAATTTTCTGGATGAAATCTGGACTTTAAGTGCCCATGTGAACTTAATGGTGAACGAGGCACAGTGCAGTTATATTGTAAGCTACAAACTAATAAGGTGAGACATGAATATACTGTAAGAAGGATACTAATAATGGTCCCAAACAGATCATTATAGTACAGTATATCATGATATGATCAATGGGCCTATTTTATCAGAACAAAAACAACCAAAAAAGCAGGCAATATTGGATACAGCAACCAGAGCTCAGCATTAATTTCTTTGTCCTGTGCCTGATTTCTATGGGGAAGAAGGTAAGACTTACACACTCGAGTAGGTAGACTGCTTCCTCAGGCAGGAGACACTGCCTTCCTCCCTCTACAAAACCCATGGTCTGCCAAAACTTGCCCTGCACATAAAGAGTTACAGATTAGCACTCCTGGTGACAAGTAGAACATTTACAAGGAGCGATTGCCACAAGCATTTGTTGTAGCTTTCGAATTATGCATGGCGTGGGGTACAGTGGCTTTCCACTGCCTTATTACAGTTTTGTTCCCCCCCCCCCCACTTGTTTACTCTACATGCAATTACTTACATACTTCTGCAACTAGATTGAATGGAATCTGTCACATGCTGAGGAAAGACAAAAAAGCACCAGCACATGCGCACGACAATACTTTGCTCTGCCACGGCAGGATAGTGCACCTGCACAGGAGCGTGATGATGAGGACACACTGTGGAGGACATAGGACACGTCACCCACACGAAGCAAGAACAGCAACACCCCGTTGGTGAGTATAACGAATGTTTGTTTTTTTTTTTGTTGTTTTTTTTAGTATTATGGAGAACGGATAGGGGACATATAGACAGAGCTTACAGGTGGTGGCCCTACTTTATATGGGAAAAACCTGGAGACAGGTTTCCTTTAACATCTGTTCTCCATGGTTGACATGATTCATGCTTCCTGTTTTATTAGATTGTTGCATTCATAATATATATATTACTATATATTTTCTTGTACAAAGTTGCTAACTGATTTGTTTTTCCTCCGTTTAACTTGATTATATGTATTTTAAGGCTGTGCACACGATGCGTTTTTAATGCGGTTCCGCAGCGTTTTTGCAGCTGCGGAAACGCATTAAAAAGGCATGGTAGAAGGTCTGCCATGTTCCCCAATGATAATCCACATGTGCTGTGCCCATGCTGCGGAAATTTCCGCTGCGGATTATCATTGCGGAAAAAAACGCAGCACTACCAATTATTTTGCGGAAGTGCTGCGTCTTCGCCGCCATTGACTTGCATTAGATCGCATGGATTACGCATCACTGTATATGTAGATACGTAATCCAAGCGTTCTTATGTGCGGATGGTACCCGGGTGTGGAGGAGAGGAGACTCTCATCCACACCCAGGTACCATTAAAAAAATCTGTAAAACAAGAATAAAATAAAAAATAAATGTATACTTACCTTCTGTCGGCCCGCGCTGCGCTCCTACTTGCTTCCCGGCACTTTGCAATGAATTGAAGGACCTGCGCTGACGTCAGAGTCATGTGACGGGTCACGCGACGCTGACGTAGGCAGGTCTTTCAATTCACTGTTGCTGGCAAGGGAGAACGGAGTGAGCAGGACACCGGGGGGCAAGTATACATTTATTTTTACCACTCTCTCGGGTCACACTATATAAATCCATGCTGGTTGCATGGATTTATACAGTGTGACCTAGTTGTCACAAGCACTTTCCAAGTGATGCTAATCGCTTGGAAAGCGCTTGTCAATCCACATGCGGAAATGTCAGTGAAGAACGCATGTACAATCCGCACGCGTTTTTTTCTGCCAGGGAGATGCAGAAACACTCAGGAAAAAATCCTGAGCATTTCGGCATCGTGGGCACATAGCCTTAATGAAGAATCAATACACTTACCTCTTTTTAAATTGTATTTTGCATAGAGTTATCTTTTGTCTTTGTTGGTCCATACTCCCTGCTGATTCTCTTGGAGCTCACCTCATTTTGCTCTATCTCAAGGATACCACTCTCTCATGCTTCTCCTTCAGTTTAACAAACAATTGACGGCTCTTGTTAAACTCTTAGTAATGGGGTTTAGTCCTGGGGTCCTCCCCTTTCCTCTGTATTCCTCGGCTATTGGACAACCCATCAGCAGAATTGGCTAATGACCGAAGACTAACATCTTTTATAATCCGAATCTCCCACTCCATTCTCCAAGACTTCTCTTGTGCTGCGCCAGTTTTCTGGTATGCACTAACCCGGCCATCCTGTTAATTCCCAGTTTCAAGCATTTCCTCAAAACACATTTCTTTAGACTGGCCTTTCACCTTACCTCACTAATCTAACCAACTATTCCCTGTTCTACCTCCACGAACTCAACATCACTGTGTACCCATACAGCATTATTTGACTGCCTCTATTATATTGATGGCTGGACCATACATGACAAGCACTTTACCTTTCTGTGTCACCCCTATTTCCGGATAGATTGTAAGCTCTCGCGAGCAGCACCCACACTCCTCTTGGTATGTGTTGAATTATGTATTACTCTGAAATGTCTTATTTTCTTTGTACTAGTCCCCTCTGAATTGCAAAGTGCTGCAGAATATATTGGCACGATAGAAAAAAATTATTATATCAGGGATGATTCTAGCTTACCTGCGACCAGAGAATATTGATATGGCACTCCTAACAGCAGTGCAATATAAACTTACAACGAATAAATGCAATCCCAATGCTGCTTTTGGGTTTGGATTTTACAGCCTTCTTTGTATAATAAATATAACTTGACAGCATGATTCTCCAGATCCGTGTGATTTTGGGGATATAAAACTTGCAGATTTTTGTAAGGAGTTGTTTCTTGTGTAGTAGGCTGACGTCTTAATTGATAACAATATGGAACACATAAGACTTTGATCACTTTTATTGCATTTCTTTTTCAAAGAGATGAGGTGGTCCAAAGAAAAAAAAATGCAATTCTGGCTTTTCAATTTTTTTTTCCATGGTTACAGCAGTTACCATTCGGGTTAATTTAATAAAGATGGAGGGTCATTACATTTTTTTTTTTTATTTTATATTTTTTAAAATGTATTTTTTAGTTTGATTACTTATATTTTATACTTCAATATCACAGTATTGTGGCCGAGATTCATGGTAAAGGCAAAATGGTAGTGAAGGGCGCTGTCAGCAGGATCCCAATGGCCAATGTAACCCTTCGGTATCCCGATTGTATTATGGATAGGCGTGGAGGGGACTGATGCACAGGCAACTGAAACTGCTCTATTTAACCCCTTTACAACCTATGACGTACTAATACGCGTTTGTGCACTGGGCTTTAAAAGCCTGTGCCATATTAGTACGTCATCGCGATCGCGATCGCCGCCGGGTGTCAGCTGATTGTCACAGCTGACACCCGGTGCTATGTGCAGGGAGCAGTCCCGCACCGCTCCCAGCACATTAACCCCCGCAATGCTGCGATCGAAGTCGATCGCAGCACTGCGGTGGCTAAGGGGAGGTGATCGTATACTCACCTCCTCTTCCGGCCTCCAGCGCTGTCTGCTGCGGCTTCCAGGATGTTGCCATGACGACCCGATGTCGGCATGACAACATCCGGGTCACCAGACAGCAGGAAGATTTTTTGGACATGCGCAGTGCATTTCCAAATTATCTTCTCCCTGTCCAGTGCTGACAGCCTGCACGGCACAGGGATGGTGCTTCATTCCTGTGCCATGCAGGCGATCAGAGAAAAAAAAAAAGTTAAAGTCCCAGAGTGAGACAAAGTAAACAAGTTAAAAAACTGTCAGAAAGTGAAAAAAAAAAAATAATTCACCAAAAATAAAAATCTAATGTACCCATCAATAAATATTATGAAAAAAAAACAAACAATAAAAGTACACATTTGGTATCGCCGCGTCCGGAACGACCTGACCTATAAAAAACTGTCCCACTAGTTAACCCCTTCAGTGAATACGGTAAAAAAAAAAAAAAAAAAAAAAAAAAAAAAACACATGCTTTATCACCATACCGCCAAACAAAAAATGGAATAACACGCGATCAAAAAGACGAATATAAATAAAAATACTACCGCTGAAAACGTCATCTCGTCCCGGAAAAAACAAGCCGCCATACAGCTCCATCAGCCGAAAAATAAAAAAGTTATAGCTCTCAGAATAAAGCGATGCTAAAAAATATTTTTTTTCTACAAAATAGCTTTTATTGTGTAAAAGAGCCAAAACATAGAAAAACTATATAAATGAGGTACCGCTATAAACGTACTGACCCAAAGAATAAAGCTGCCTTATCAATTTTACCACACGCGTAACAGAATAAAAAAAACAGTTCCTGAATTGTTGGATTTTGTTTATTCTGCCTCCCAAAAATCGGAATAAAAAGCGATCAAAAAATGTCACGTGCCTGAAAATGGCACCAATAAAAACATCAACTCATCCCGCAAAAAACAAGCCATCACATGACTGTCTGCCAAAATCTGAAAAAATTATAGCTCTCAAAATATGGCGATGCAAAAACTAGATTTTACAAAAAAATGCGTCTTTTAGTGTGTGACAGCGGTCAATAATAAAAACCCCATATGATTCTGGTATCGCTGTAATCGCACCGACCCGAAGAATAAAGTCGTCTAATCACTTATACTGCACGAGGAACGGCGTAAAAAATAAACTCTCGTGTTAGGGTTGTCATGGGGTTGGGATTTTTTTCAAAAGTAAGAAAAAAAGATGGTGATATGGCAACTAGTGTTGAGAGCAAGTGCTCGCTACTTGAGTTTGCATCGGGTGCTCTGGTATGCATTGAGTATCGTGGGTATTTGAGTGACAAGCTCGAGTCTCCGCCCCATATGCTTCGCGGCCAAAAAAAACTTTGCGGGGATTGCCTGCCATGCATGAGCGATCCCCGCATGTTTTTTTTGGGTGTCTAATAACCGTGAAACATGTGGGGCAGGGACTCGAGCATGTCACTCGAGCACATGCAGTACATGGTGCATACCTGAGTACCCGATGCAAACTCAAGTAGCGAGCACTTGCGCTCAAAACTAATGACAACTTATTCAATATGATGACCTAATGTTATCAAATTCTGTGTCATATCTCTGGGTTTAAAATGTTCACTATACCCCTTGATAAAATCCTTGAGGGGGTCTAGTTTCCAAAATGTGGTCACTTGTGGGGGAGCTCCAATGTTTAAGCACACAGGGGCTCTCCAAACGCAACATGGTGTCCGCTAACAATTTGAGCGGATTTTCCATTCAATTTGTTAGCGGACACCATGTTGTGTTTGGAGAGACCCTGTGTGTCTAAACATTGGAGCTCCCCCACAAGTGACCCCATTTTGGAAACTAGACCCCCCAAGGCACCCATCTAGATGCATAGCGAGCACTTGGAACCCGCAGGTGCGTCACAAATTGATTCGTAAAAATGAAAAAGTGAAAAAAAAAAAAAATACTTTTTCATTTTTACGGATTAATTTGTGAAGCACCTCGGGGTTCAAAATGCTCACAACCCATCTAGATAAGTTCCCAGGGGGGTCTAGTTTCCAAAATGGGGTCACTTGTGGGGGGTTTCCACTGTTTAGGCATATCAGGGGCTCTCCAAACACAACATGGCGTCTGCTAATTATTCAAGCAAATTTTACAATCAAAAAGTCAAATAGTGCTCCTTCCCTTCCGAGCCCTGTTGTGCGCCCAAACAGTGTTTTTTCCCCACATATGGGGTATCTGCGTGCCCAGGGGAAATTGCACAACAAATTTTGTGGTCCATTTTTTCCTGTTACCCCTGCGAAAATAAAAAAAATTGGGTCTAAAGTAACATTTTTGTGAAAAAAGTTAAATGTTCATTTTTTTTCTTCCAAATTCCAAAAATTCCTGTGAAGCACCTGAAGGGTTAATAAAGTTCTTGAATGTGGTTTTGAGCACCTTGAGGGGTGCAGTTTTTAGAATGGTGTCACTTTGGGGTATTTTCTGTCATAAAGACCCCTCAAAGTTACATCAAATATGATGTGGTCACTAAAAAAATGGTTTTGTAAATTTTGTTGGAAAAATGAGAAATCGCTGATCAACTTTTAACACTTATAACTTCCTAGCAAAAAAAAATTTTGGTTCCAAAATTGTGCTGATGTAAAGTAGACATGTGGGAAATGTTATTTATTAACTTTCTTTGTGTGACATATCTCTCTGATTTAAGGGCATGAAAATTCAAATTTTGAAAATTGCAAAATTTTCAAAATTTTTGCCAAATTTCCATTTTTTTCACAAATAAACGCAAGTGATATCGAAGAAATTTTACCACTATCATGAAGTACAATATGTCACGAAAAAACATTCTCAGAATCAGGGGGATCCGTTGAAGCGTTCCAGAGTAATTACCTCATAAAGTGACAGTGGTCAGAATTGTAAAAATTGGCCTGGTCATTAACGTGCAAACCACCCTTGGGGGTAAAGGGGTTAAATGCTGCTGTCAGAAATTGATAACGGCACCTAAATGATGGTTAAAATCAGCATGAAGAGTTCAGCTCCTGACACTGGTGTTAGAGACAGATGCCAGCTATGTAAAACCGCCAGCATCTATAGCATGTGGAGTGGGCTCTGCTTCTAAGCCCATTCCACACGCCCCGACCCACTATGCAGAAATAACAAGGCTGGGCTTTCAGGCAGGCATTTCAAGGGGCAGCAAAATCCATAGCAGACAGTTGCCAGAGGCGAGAGAGTCATCTCAACTCACGGTAGAAGCAGCCCTGTGTGTTACGCATCTCGGAATGGTTTAGTTTAAAGACCGCTTATAAGAGCTGTATCCACAATTTATCAGCCAAAAGTACACATACTGCAGGTATTGTCAGCTCCACCAATTCTTCTTCTGGTTTCCATATGCCTCTTCCCAAGCTTCCCCTGTGAAAGACAACCTGAGCTATATAAATGAGCCCATATACAACATGCACAAAAGGTGGGACCAGAAATCTGATGTAAGGTTTCTAATACAAACATTAGCATTGCCTAACTTTGTAAGTCCATGGAGGAAATGTGCAGTCGGGAGCTAGAAGCAGAGTACAGTGCGCCAACTGAAGTATAGTAAAGTCTGCCAGCAGTCATGCCAAGTATACTACATCCACAAAGACATCCCAACCTCCATCACTTCCCCACAGCTCTTTACAAGCTAAGCTTCAATCTCTCCCCTTGCAACCAGTACGGACCTCCTCTTCTAAGCCTAAACTAATGCGTGCCCGCTCTAATCCTGCAAATTGTCTCTTCAGAGAGGAAGAGGACCAGATCTCTAGTGCCACCTACAGGAAGTAGCAATCCTAAAAGTAAATAGTGACCCTTTAACGAGCCTTATCACATGACTTAGGATATAAGCCAGAACCAGAAACTCAATTTGCAGACACTGTTTCGGGGTACTGCCCCTCCTCAGTGCAAAGTGTGAGTGGCGTCAGACCGGTATCTAAGAGGTAACATTTCTCCTTGCGGAGAATCCTATGACATTACTCACAGTCGCTCCACACGCTCCTCTCCCAGCAGCTCCCATTGCTCAGCACAACAGATCTGCAGCTTCTCGTTCTGTATCTGTGACCCATCAGGCATAAAATCCTTCTGTCCATGTGAACGCTGAGGAAGGCCCTGCTCCCGACTCCGCACTTCAAACAACTCTGCTGGGCTGAAAGGCATAAACACATAGCAAAGTGAACACAGGAGAATTTATTAATGCGAGTGACAGGGAAAACGAAAAATTGGTCATAACAAGCTGCAGCTTTTTTTCAAAACTTAAAAAACAAACAAACAAAAAAAAAACTTTTAATATGTTGCCATGGACAACTGTTAAACTTTTCAGAAGGCTGGGACTCTACAACTAACATCATAAATTACCAACAACTCCATGGAGCCCTAAACTAAATTTTTCCCAATGTAAAGTATGGATAATCAGGTATAACTAAATGACATCAGAAAAAAAAATGTTGTGACTTAACTTTTTCAGTGCCATCGGTTCACCCTACTCTGACAAAATGGACAGAGCTGGGATGTTGGCATGGCGGGATGCCACGGCTGGTCTAATTCATGACAAGCTGTTGTTGTTTCACATCAGTACCTGACTGGAGTAAGATTTCTAGATAGGCGCATGCCAATCGTCAGACGCCCCAGATTCATGGAGAGACGTACCCACCTCTTCATGAATCAGGAGCATCTGTGTCCAGCACACCTCATCAAGACTGGCATGACTAATGTGGGTCTTCATGAGTCTGGCCCATTATGCCAAAAAAGTCCATAAAAAATTAGAGCACATTTTTGCCCAGTCTGTAAAAAAAAAAAAAAAAAAAAATTTGAAGCGTCCATTAATTTTTTGAGGCTGGAGAAACTTAAACAGATTATTTTGATTGTAATTATCATCATTTTACAGTTTACAGTGAAATCAGCTGATTTCTTCATATCAGAATTATGGGCTGTAGACATCCATCACTTATCATCATAATGATTATGGTTTTCCAATGTGTCCATAAAAAAATATTGTCTGTCCCTGATTTTTATAAGCTGTCCAGAAAAAAAAAAAAGTCAAATTAACAACTGTGGTGTGTGCACACAGCATATTATTCAGGTGGAGCTGGAGAAAAATCCACCTGAGAAAATGCTCAAAATACAGTAATTAACATTCATTTCTATGTAGAAAATGTCTGCCATTATTTCAGGTTTCCAAAAACGCCAAGTTGTTAAAATAACTGAGCCGTGGTTTACTCGTGGAAGATGCTCTAGATTTACAATATCAAGAAGATGCCTGTAAGCCATGTCGTGTTTTGTTCTTTTTTTCTTTCAAGCTTTTTCACAGCATTTACTATTTTAATAAATGCTAGTGTCATCTTGATTCTTCAGGAATAAAAAAAAAAGACCAACCACAGAAAATGCAAAAACAGGTTTTAGGTTTGCAAAACTCTAGTGAAAAGTTGCGATTCTTGAAGTATATTCTGCTCTTTAAAAAAAAAAAAAAAAAAAAGTTTTGGCTACCTGGAGAAGACACAGTGTGAACATACCCTAATAGATGGTGCAACAGACTAGTGTGTATAAAGATGCAGAAAATAGATCTGATCACATAAACCTGTGATAAATCTGGTGTAAGAATTACACATGATAAGTCAGCCCCCGCCTGCGCCCTGTCCCGGGGGGCCACCTCCCCCCCCGCCTGCGCCCTGTTCCTGCCCGCCACCTCCCCCCCACCCCTGCGCCCTGTCTCGGCGGGCCACCTCCCCCCCACCCCTGCGCCCTGTTCCTGCCCACCACCTCTTCCCCCACCCCTGCGCCCTGTCTCGGCGGGCCACCTCCCTCCCACCCCTGCGCCCTGTTCCTGCCCACCACCTCTTCCCCCACCCCTGCGCCCTGTCTCAGCGGGCCACCTCCCCCCCACCCCTGCGCCCTGTTCCTGCCCACCACCTCTTCCCCCACCCCTGCGCCCTGTCTCGGCGGGCCACCTCCCCCCCACCCCTGCGCCCTGTCTCGGCGGGCCACCTCCCCCCCACCCCTGCGCCCTGTTCCTGCCCACCACCTCTTCCCCCACCCCTGCGCCCTGTCTCGGCGGGCCACCTCCCTCCCACCCCTGCGCCCTGTTCCTGCCCACCACCTCTTCCCCCACCCCTGCGCCCTGTCTCGGCGGGCCACCTCCCCCCCACCCCTGCGCCCTGTTCCTGCCCACCACCTCTTCCCCCACCCCTGCGCCCTGTCTCGGCGGGCCACCTCCCCCCCACCCCTGCGCCCTGTTCCTGCCCACCACCTCTTCCCCCACCCCTGCGCCCTGTCTCGGCGGGCCACCTCCCCCCCACCCCTGCGCCCTGTTCCTGCCCACCACCTCCCCCCCACCCCTGCGCCCTGTCTCGGCGGGCCACCTCCCCCCCACCCCTGCGCCCTGTTCCTGCCCACCACCTCCCCCCCACCCCTGCGCCCTGTCTCGGCGGGCCACCTCCCCCCCACCCCTGCGCCCTGTTCCTGCCCACCACCTCTTCCCCCACCCCTGCGCCCTGTTCCTGCCCACCACCTCCCCCCCACCCCTGCGCCCTGTCTCGGCCCCACATTAGCAGAATACAGACTGCCATACACTGCACCCTTATTCCGCTGACATTACTGACCCGGACCACCCCAGCTCAGTCATGTCAGGCAATGCTAACCAGAACAGTACATTATACAACAGCTTATAGAGCAAAAACCGTGTGTGTATATTCTGTTACTGCAGTGACAAGAGCAGCAGCAGCAGCTGTGCACAGATGAGAGGGGCAGTTATAGCCTCAGCTGTCATGGCCGATCACTCCCAACAATCACACTGTGCAGCACCGAGCACACATACCTCAGCATCATTCACCACGCGCTGTACGCCCGCTCACCCGTCCGGCTCTAAGCCCACATACTAGTCACACTCCGGGAGTGCACATGTATCCGGGCAGGAACAGCGAGAGACAAGCAGGATGCGCTCTACATGAAGGACAGCTCGGCAGCCAATCAGCACGAACCTCGTTCACTCTGATTGGATGCCAGTCTAACCTCTCTGACGTATGAGGAGAACTCAGCCTGCTCTTGGACCACAGCTGCCCACTAATACTGTACAAAGGGTCACGTGAGCTGGCGGCTCGTGAGACTTTCTCTGCTCCACGTGCAGGAGACAAGAGCGATTAGTTACTTTCACCTGCAGTCAGTTCTGCACTAATAATACCAGCTGTACACCAGGCCCATTCTTTTCATATGTGTCTCAGTGGAGTGAGGAGACTGATGAGAATATTTGCATATTTCCCAGAGGAGGATTGCGGCTTTAAAAGTCTCCTCACCGTGACATGCTTAAAGAAGTTGGCCACTACTTTTACATTGATGCCCTATCCCACGTAATTCTGCTGAGGATGCCCTCAGTCTTTCCATGAGGCATTATCACTGCAGTTGTGGGTTTTAGGCTATGTGCCCACGATGCAGAAATACTCCGGATTTTTCCTGAGTGTTTCTGCATCTCCCTGGCAGAAAAAAACGAATGCGGATTGTACATGCGGATTGTACATGCGGATTGTACATGCGGATTGTACATGCGGATTGTACATGCGGATTGTACATGCAGATTGTACATGCGGATTGTACATGGGGATTGTACATGCGTTTTCCTGCCGGGGACATGCGGATGTGAAGCGTTCATCACATGCATTTCCGCATGCGGGTTGGCAAGTGATTTTAGCATCACTTGAAAAGTGCCTGTCAACTTGGTCACACTATATAAATCCATGCAACCGGCATGGATTTACATAGTGTGAACGTAAAAGAATGCTAAAAAATAAATCTATACTTACCTTCCGATGGCCCCCGCAGTCTTGCTTCGCTCCGTTCTCCCTTGCTGGCAGCTGTAGACTGGAGGACCTGCCAACGTCACCATTGCGTGACCCGTCACTTGACTATGACGTCAGCACAGGTCCTTCAGTCCTCCACGAGCTGCCGGCATGGGAGGACAAGCGCACCGGGGGCCGTCAGAAGGTAAGTATAATATTTATTTTTTATTTTATTCTTTTTTTTTACAGTTTCTATGGTACCCAGGTACCATCCGCATATTAGAATGCATGGAATGCGCATCTACATATACAGTGATGCGGATTCCATGCGTTCTAATGCAAGTCAATGGCGGTGAAAATGCAGCGCTTCCGCAAAATAATTGGTAGTGCTGCGTTTTTTCCGCAATGATAATCCGCAGCGGAAATTTCCGCAGCATGTGCACAGCACATGCGGATTATCATTGGGGAACATGGCAGGCCTTCTACCATGCGTTTTTTAAGCGTTTCTGCAGCGTTTCTGCCGCTGCGGAAACGCTTAAAAAACGCATCGTGGGCACACAGCCTTAATCACTTTTTAGCTACTTGCAAGCACATCGGCAATCGTTTAGAGGGCTGGGTAGATCTGTCAGACCGCACTTTCACACACACAGAATGATCATTAATACAGTTGTTCTGTGCACAAAGAAACTCATTGTTCATGGCAGCACAGGACAGTCTGCTGTCATGCTCAGGTCAGGAGAGGTGCTGACCAGTCCGTTCAGTGCGATGCAATCATCACACAAGTTATATGGCAGTGTGTCTCTGCCCTTACAGTGAATATATTACACACTGTTAGGATCGGCATGCTACAGGGCAGGGCCGGCTCCAGGTTTTTGTGGGCCCCGGGCGAAAGAGTCTCAGTGGGCCCCTTTAGCACATACCACAATTCATGATGCACAGATATGGCGGAGAAATATAGGTATACAACACAGGGCCCAGCCTGCCATCTCATCCTTCACATATGCAAACATGCGCACACACACACACACACAGTACGCAGGCACGCCCGCACACACACACACTACGCAGACATGCACACACACAGTACGCAGACACGCACACACACACAGTACGCAAACACACACACAGTACGCAGACACGCACACACACACAGTACGCAAACACACACACAGTACGCAGACACGCACACACACACAGTACACCGACACGCACACACACACAGTACGCAGACACGCACGCACACACAGTACGCAGACACGTACGCACACACAGTACGCAGACACGCACGCACACACAATACGCAGACACGCACGCACACACAATACGCACACACAATACGCAGACACGCACACACAATACACAGACACTCACGCACAATACGCAGACACGCACACACAATACGCAGACACGCACACACAATACGCAGACACGCACACACAATACGCAGACACGCACATGTAGCGCCCCGAGGGTTCGGCCGCTACAGAGGTATTGCATCTCAACCAGATGTGCGATATCTCACTTCCAGGTAAGGATGGAGTGTGGATCAGGACCCCGACACCTGCATACATTACACCACATTTCTGGGGGGCAGGGCGACCGATATGCTCCAAGTAGAGCATGACAGTCCCTGTCCCTGGCTGGAGTGGGGGGAGGGAACACCGAGGAAGGGAGGACCCTGTAGTGCATAGTAGGGGGAGGGCAGTTCCTGGGTGCACTTAGAAGGAGGTATAAAAGGTGGGCACCATCTTAGTTCAAGAGAGTTCAGTTCAGTCAGAGTCAGAGGAGGAGACAGGGGGCAGAGGCTCAGACCGAGCTCTGCTCCGCAGGCAGGCCTGAGAGAGCGGCCGGAGCCTGGAGGAGGGAGAAGGAAGAGGAGCGGAGGAGTCTCCAGGAACAAGGAACTAAGGGACCCCAGGGGTGTGGACCGGCGAGTCACCACCACACGCCCGAATCTACCTGCGTAGGGGAGTTAGGCCAAAGGGGGAGACCGGTCCCCGAAGCTAGTAGAGGCGGGGAACTACCCTCAGCTAGAAACTGGAGGCTGTGACATTTTATGTGGCGCAGCCCCTCGCTACACCCGCTAGGAAGGCACCACATAGGGTCAGGGAAACGGCACCAAGTTTTACCAGAGAAGGCCCAAGGCAGCCGGACAGAAGCGAGGTCACTGGCGGGGTATGACAGGCCAGAGAAAGGACACACAAAGGGGGTCCTGTGAAACGCTCCAAAGTTATCTGGGAGTAGGCCGAGCCCCTCACCTGATGAACACGGTGCGACGTGGGACGTTATGACCAGCTGTAGTAACGTGGATAAAGAACTGTGAGTAAAAACCCTGGACTGCATTACAGGACTCTGTGTCGTTACTGCACCATCACCCCCAACATCCCTATTCACTGCCCTGAGGCTATACTCCTCCCGTGGGGAGTTATACTACCCTCTGCTGCACCCACAACACCAGCCTCAGCGGTCTGCCCTGCAGCGGCGGTTCACTCTGACCGCAATCCACGGGTGGCGTAGTCGTACATTCAGCATATAGACTGCGATTTGGGTTGACCACCCTGAGCCACGGGACCGGGTCCCCGCCACGCAAGGACTACAAACCCCAGCTTCCACAAAAGGTCCCGTTCCGGGTATCCCCACACACACACAGCCCAGGGGGCGCGTCACACACACAGTACATAGATATGCGCATGTACACGGTACGCAGGCATGCACACACATACACACATGAACATGGTACACAGATATACACACACAATACGCAGACACGCACAGATACATACACATACATATTTGAACACATTCTTAAAAACACATATAAAACAGACATAAATATATCTACACAGTCATACACGCTGACATACACAGATATTCACATCATACAAGCACACACACATTAGAAATATTTTTTATATGGGTACGGGGAAGCTCGCTCACCTGCCCCCTGGCCTGTGTCCCGTTCAGCTCCTCAGTCATGTGACAGTGCAGGGCCTCCGGCGTGTCACATGGCCCTGGACCATCGGGGGGGCCCACTCGTTTTCGGGGCCCGGGCCGCTTCCCCCGGCATCCGTGCTGGACCGCCGATGCTGTTCAAGCCCTGCTCTGCTACATGCAGCAGCAGTGTGCGGTCAGTGAGCTGCTGCTCCACCAATCAGGCCCAGTGATGTCACTTTCCAGACATGGCTGTGCGCTGTGCGGCTGTGTCTGGTAGTAATGATGCGGCAGGTGCGACACACAAACAAAATTAAAGGCGCAGTGTCGCCCCTGCGTGTCATTACTACCAGACACAGCCGCACTGCGCACAGCACGCGGCCATGTCTGGAGAGTGACAGCACTGGGCCTGATTGGTGGAGCAGCAGCACACTGACCGTACACTGCTGCTGCTGCATGGAGCAGAGCAGGGCTTGAACAGCACTGGCGGCCCTGCACAGATGCCGGGAAGCGGCCCGGGCCCTGATAACGAGTGGGCCCCCCTGATGGTCCAGGGCCCCGGCTCTTGCCCAGGTACGCCGGGTGCTGACGCCGGCTCTGCTACAGGGCCTTATTTTATAATTAAAGGGCTTGTCCAAGTTTGAGATGAAAGTCTGCAGTCACCCTAGGTGACTGCATGCTTCTGAATTCTAACAGCGCATGCACTGTACACTTTTAGGATTCTTCCTTGCCGGTGGCAAGAGTGGACGGTCATGTCAGCACAAGTATGCAATTTGTACAGTATACTTCTGGCCACATTCTGACTAGACGTGTCCAGCCTCGCTCAATTCATTGTAATTGAGTGAGGAGCTTCACTAAGGAGCTTCTCAGTGTCTGCGGCATGGCAAGCTGGATGGCAGCATTCTGCTGCGATCCAGCCTGTCATGTCAATGTAGCATAGCTGAAGCCATCCTGGGAACCACGGAAAGGTAAGGATGAGGTTGGTTTATTATTTTACTTTTATTGCAGGAGATCGTTGGCTTCAGCTGGAATGGGCATGACGGTAAGTAGAGTTTAATTTAGAACATTAAAGAATTGTGTCTTTATTTCAGTTAAAGGACTTTATTCTCGGTGTTTGTGTTTTTTTCTAACTTTCACTATGGGGTTAGTAATGGGGGTGTCTTATAGACGCCTCTCCATTACTAACCTGGGCTTGATGTCAGCTGGCATTATAAGCTGACATCAACCTCAACCCTATTACCCCACTGCCACCGCTACAGGGCAGTGGGAAGAGCGAGGCTAAGTGCCAGAATTGGCGCATCCTATGGATGTTCCATTTCTGGGGCGGCTGGTGTTTCTAGCCTGGGAGGGGGCCAATATTCATGGCACCCTTCCTGGGCTATTAATATCAGCCCCCAGCTGTCTGCCTAGCCTTTGCTAGCTATTAAAATAGGGGGGACCCCACGTCATTTTTTTGGGGGTCCCCCCATTTTAATAGCTAGGTATTCAGCTGGGGGCTGATATTAGTAGCCTGGGAAGCTCCGTGGGTATTACCCCCTTCCCAGGCTTCAAACATCTGCCACAGCCGTCTGCTTAACCTCCGCTAGAGACTAAAATTATGGGGAACTCCACGCCAATTTTTTTTAATAAATCCTTTATTTTAACACTAAATGACAAGTACAGTAACCAACACTGTCACTGTACTTATTATATATGTGACTGACATGTTTCTATCTATCTAATCTATGTGTGATGCTCTATTCTTTCGGTTCTAAATTGTCGGGTACCGGTGTATGCCGCTGCTGAATTGCCGGCTTTTCATGTTTCACTGTTGGCACTGTTCCCATCGATTTGGGCAATCACTGTAATGCCACAACCACCATGGCTGTGACATTACAGTGAGTGGCAGACAATCCCTGCATGATTGGTGCTCTAAATAGCGCCAGACATGCAGGACGGGGACCTGAGCTCCCGCCCGAGCATCGCGCAAGTACTCAGCGAGCTCCGAGCATCTCGAGTACTGAGATCCTCGTGCGAGTACCGAGCAGTGGCGAGCATGCTTTTCTCATCACTAATTTTTATTTTTTAAAGGAAACCTGTCATGTGAAGAAAACGCTATTACCTGCAGATATGGGATTAATCCAGGGGCAGACATATAGCTGGTTTTTGCTAACCCCAGGGTCCAGACAGAGGGGGGACCCTATCAACTAAAAATGAGCCATGTTGTATTAACCACTTCGCGCCAGAGCCTGTTTTTGCCTTCGTGACTTGGCCAATTTTTTCAATTCTGACCACTGTCACTTTATGAAGTAATTACTCTGGAACGCTTCAACTGATTCCCCTGATTCTGAGAAAGTTTTTTCATGACATATTGTACTTCATGATAGTGGTAAAATTTCTTCGATATCACTTGCTTTTATTTGTGAAAAAATCGGAAATTTGGCAAAAATGTTGAAAATTTTGCAATTTTCAAACTTTGAATTTTCATGCCCTTAAATCAGAGAGATATGTCACACAAAATAGTTAATAAATAACATTTCCCACATGTCTACTTTACATCAGCACAATTTTGGAACCAAATTTTTCTTTTGTTAGGGAGCTATAAGGGTTAAAAGTTGACCAGCGATTTCTCATTTTTCCAACAAAATTTACAAAAACATTTTTTTAGGGACCACATCATATTTGAAGTCACTTTGAGGGGTCTTTATGACAGAAAATACCCAAAAGTGACACCATTCTAAAAACTGCACCCCTCACGGTGCTCAAAACCACATTCAAGAACTTTATTAACCCTTCAGGTGCTTCACAGGAATTTTTGGAATGTGGAAGAAAAAAATTAGCATTTAACTTTTTTCACAAAAATGTTACTTTAGACCCAATTTTTTTTATTTTCGCAGGGGTAACAGGAAAAAATGGACCCCAAAATTTTTTGTGCAATTTCTCTTGAGCACGCTGATGCCCCACATGTGAGGGAAAACCACTGTTTGGGCGCACTGCAGGGTTCGGAAGGGAAGGAGCGCCATTAGACTTTTTGAATGTAAAATTTGTTTGAATAATTAGCAGACGTCATGTTGCGTTTGGAGAGCTCCTGATGCGCCTAAACAGTGGAAACCCCCCACAAGTGACACCATTTTGGAAACTAGACCCCTTAGGGAACTTATCTAGATGTGTGGTGAGCACCTTGAACCCCAAGGTGCTTCACAGAAGTTTATAATATTGAGCTGTAAAAATAAAATTTTCACATTTTTCCCACAAAAATGTTTTTCATCCCCTAATTTTGCATTATTATAAGGGTAATAGGATAAATTGCACCATGAAATTTGTTGTGCAATTTCTCCTGAACACGCCGATACCCCATATGTGGGGAAAACCACTGTTTGGGCGCACTGCAGGGTTCGGAAGGGAAGGAGCGCCATTTGACTTTTTGAATGTAAAATTTGCTAGAATAATTAGCGGACGCCATGTTGCATTTGGGGAGCCCCTGATGTGCCTAAACAGTGGAAACCCCCCACCACAAGTGACACCATTTTGGAAACTAGACCCCTTAGGGAACTTATCTAGATGTGTGGTGAGCACCTTGCACCCCCAGGTGCTTCACAGAAGTTTATAATATTGAGCCGTAAAAATGAAATTTTCAGATTTTTCCCACAAAAAATGTTTTTCATCCCCTAATTTTTCATTATCATAAGGCTAACAGGAGAAATTGCACCATTAAAATTGCTGCGCAATTTCTCCTGAGTATGCCGATACCCATATATGGGGGAAAACCACTATTTGGGTACACTGCAGGGTTCGGAAGGGAAGGAGCGCCATTTGACTTTTTGAATGTAAAATTTGTTTGAATAATTAGCGGACGCCATGTCGCATTTGGGGAGCCCCTAATGTGCCTAAACAGTAGAAACCCCCCACGAGTGACACCATTTTGTAAACTAGACTCCTTAGGGAACTTATCTAGATGTGTGGTGAGCACATTGGGAGACATAATAAACAAATCAGTAGCAGGTGAAAAATTGGTTTTATTTATTTTTTACGCCGTTCATCGTGCAGTATAAGTGATGAGATTACTTTATTCTTCGGGTCGGTGCGATTACAGAGATACCAGATTTATATCGGGTTTTTATGATTGACAGCTGTCACACACTAAAAGACGCTTTTTTTGCAAAATCTAGTTTTTGCATCGCCATATTTTGAGAGCTATAATTTTTCCATATTTCAGCCGACAGTCATGTGATGGTTTGTTTTTTGCGGGACAAGTTGACATTTTTATTGGTACCATTTTTGGGTACGTGACATTTTTTAATCGCTTTCTATTCCGTTTTTTGGGAGGTAAAATTAACAAAAACCAACAATTCAGGAATTGTTTTTTGAGGTTTTTTTTATGCCGTTCTGCGTGTGGTAAAAGTGATAAGGCAGCATTATTCTTCAGGTCAGTACGTTTACAGCGATACTACACTTACTGTATATTTTTTTATGTTTTGGCGCTTTTACACAATAAAACAATTTTATCGAAAAAATATTTTTTTTGCATCGCTTTATTCTGAGCTATAACTTTTTTATTCTTCAGCTGATGGAGCTGTATGGCGGCTTTTTTTTTGCGGAACAAGATAACGTTTTCAGCGGTACCATTTTTATTTCCATTTTGCTTTTTGATTGCATTTTTTTCCACTTTTTATTTGGCGATATGAGGAAAAAGCATATTTTTTTGTTCCGTTTTTTATTTATTTTTATTACGGTGTGCACAGAAGGAGTTAATTAGTGTGACAGTTTTATAGCTCGGGTTGTTTCGGACGCGGCGATACCAAATATGTGTACTTTTTTTGTTTTTGCATAAATATACGGATTTATCGGTTTAATATTTTATTTATTTATTTTGTGATTTTTTTAACAGTTTGAAAACATTTTTTTTGCTTTTTTTTTACATTTTTACTTAGTCCCTGTATGGGACATTAATTTTTATTTTTCTGATCACTGATCTCATGTAATGTAATAGACATATATTACATTGTATGAGACCACTGCTGACAGTTTCACACTGTGTCTCCTGCTGGACTCAGCTTACAGGCTAAGCCTAGCAGGACACCATATATGGCAGATCTGGAGGCGGTCATGTGACCTCCAGCTGCCATAACAACGCCAGGTCCTAGAAGGTATCAGTGGTCGTCAAAGAGGTAAGTAGACGACCCCCTCTCCTCTTACTATCTTCTATATGCCGCGATCACTATAGACCGTGGCATATAGAAGATAGCAAAGGGTTAACATCACTGGGACCTGATCCAATCAGGTCCCGATGATGTTCCCTGTCAGAGCTATCGCTCTGCACCGCACCCGCAGCACTTGCAGGACCCTGAGGGTCCTGAGCGCTGCGGGACCACCCACCATTTTTAAACATCGGCGCTGCACAGAGCCCAGGCAGCGCCGACGTTTATCTACAGTGGGCGGTCGGGAAGCGGTTAAATATTGTATTATACTGATGGCTGGACCGTACAATATAAGCACTTTTTACCATTTACCCTTTGTCTCCCCCCTATTTCTTCATAGATTGTAAGCTTGTGATCAGGGCCCTCACTCCTCTAGGTATCTGTTGAGCTGGCATGGCATGGTATGTGGTTGTTTCCTGAAGAAAAAGTGACTATCACTTTGAAACGCGTTGAATAAAAACTGCAAGTTAATAAATTTCTTTGGATTGACATCTTCAGTAATCGGCAGCGCGTGAGGCATCCACAAATTCTCCTGACCATCATTACATAGATAGTGATGCCACACATCAAATTCAGGTCTCTCCAGCCTGGCCCTAACAGGCTTTGGGCATCAGAGCTGGCATCAAAGTGGGCAAATAGCAATGTTTCCAGATTTTATTAACTAACTGGTGTTTTTAATGGGTTAAATGACTTTGGCCAATGATATCACACCACCATTACATAGATAGTGCTGCCCAGCATCAAATTCCAGTCACTCTAGCCTGGCGCAAATGGGTTCTGGGCATCATAACTGGTATCAAAGAGGGCAAATAGCAAATTTTCCAAGATTTGAATAAGTAACTGGTGTTTTTAAATTGTTAAATGACCTTGGGCCACTGGTCTTTCAGCACCAGCACAAAACAAGAAGACCCACATCAAAATCAGTTTTTTTAATGCTGACGGAGTGGTTACTGGTTACTGATCAAGAAAGCTGCCATCAGTGTGCAAATTACAACATTGTACTGATTTGAATAAGTTACTGGTTTGTTTTAAGGGTTAAGGTGTTGTCCGGCCTTAAGTTACAAGTCCGCAGTCACTCTATGTGACTCAATGTAACTACAGAGTCACGTGTACTGCTCACTGTGAGGATTCTCCGGTGCCGGCACCAGGAGCAGCGGGCGTGTGACCGCAAGTTTGTGATTTGCATACATGTGGTCACATGCTGCATAAATGTGCATGGCCTTGCTCAATTCAAGTGTATACAGCAAGGCCAGACATGTCTAGTCAGAATGTGGCCATAAGTATGCAAATCCCATTCTTACAGTCACACTTCTGGCGCTAGCACCGGAGAATGCTCACAGTGAGCAATAACTAACAAAGTTGCACTCTGTATATTTTTTTTTTTTGTGCTAAAGCATATAAACATGACATATATGAAATCTGAATTTCATTACTGCTCTAGAAAATAGGAAAAAACAAAGATACTTAGCACATAAGTGCTCTCAATCTCAAGCTGCGCATGTGCCCCCTCCGGCGGCCATTTTCCCGAAGGCCATTGTAGGGAAAACTATGGGAAATGCGGGTACTCCACCCACATCTTATGAAAGACGGGAGCCTGCCGCAACCTCGCACCACTGAACACCCCCTCCTGCCAGCAGTGACCCTGCCTCCTGGGACCCCGCTCCACCGCAGCCGCCACCCCCTGGTAAGCTACTGTAAAAGCGGACTATAAGATGCACCACCGTTTTATTAAAAACTTTTTTCTTATTTTTCTCCCCAAACTTTGTGGTGCATATTACGGTCTGGTGCATCCTATAATCCGCAAAATGCGGTATTTTCATATTTACATGCTTTATTGTAAAAAAAAAAAAAATTCAGTGTGCAACTTTATTTGCTAGTTATGGTTACTCTTAGTATCCTCCTGTTCAGACCAGTGTTCTGTTTGGAAGTGACGGTCGGTCTTTTGTTATTCACACTGACGAGCAAAAGGTTAAAAATGTTTTGAACTTTTGACTTTCAGGCTCCATATCTCACCATCCACTGCTGCTTCCAACGTGAGACTACCATCATTTTATAGACAATCATCTTGGCTATCTCATACATAAATTTGACTTGTAACTATTTAGCATATGATTAGTTATGCCGATTCTTGACATGTCACTGCATTGTTACTGTTTGGCTTCTAAAAATCTATTTTTTTTTTAAATTTTAGTTTGTTAGTATTTTGTAAATCCACCTTTGGCTTTCCACACTGCCTGAATCCTTCTGGGTATGTTCTAGATCAGATTCAAGCATGTCACAACCAAAATGTGATCACAGGTCTCTTCTACATATTCCCAAAGTTGGATGTTCGGGTTCGACGAACATTCAATAAAAAGTTTGGTTTGGGTATGAACTTGATCTCAGACTTGACCCCGGACCCGAACCCAATACAAGTCAATGGGAACCCAAACTATGGTGCTTTAAAATAGCTGTAAAATGGTCATAGTCAGGGTGAGGGGGCTGCAAAAGGAAGTAAAATGGGGGTAAGAGCAGTACAATTGCCTTGCAAACACATGTGGATAGGGAAATGATTTAAAATAATACAGAATGAAAAAAAAAGGAAAAATAATAATCTTGAACCAGGAGGCGAAGGTCCAAGTGGAGGTGGTGGAGGAAGTGGATGTGGCGGTGTAGGTGGAAGAAGCAGGGGAGGAGGTATCCAACACTGGTTTTGTGTGTTGTTTTTTATTGTTAGGGAACTGATTTAAAAGAACATAGAATTAAAAAAAATAACACTCTAGAAGCAGGAAGAGGAGGTCCAAGTGGTAGAGGAGGCTGAGGTGGAGGCGTAGGTGGAAGAGGCGAAGTAGGAGGAGGTAGCCAACACTGGTTTTGCTTTTTTGTTTTCTTTTTCTTTCTTTTTTTGGGGGGGGAGTGATCTGAAAACATTCAGTGTAATAATATGCGGGATGTCTGTCTGTATACCGGCCGTGTAATACTCTGCACTTTTTTGGTTTGAAAATAATGAGAGTATCAAATAGGGGATGTGGCCGTGTTGCTGCTGGTGGTGGTGTAACTGCTGTACCTTCTACAGTTTGACCACTAGTGGCTGCTATTGTTCACCTTAATAATTGTGCTGCAGTCCCAACTCCTTACCACTGGAGGCTGCTGTAGTGTTCTGCAATTGCTCTTTCCTAAGATGGCAGATTCTGAACCTGGGGGATCCATCTTGTTTCCTCTTTGCGCCTAATTAAAGCCGCATGAATCTCTCACTCATTGTTTGAGTATTGTGTCTAGCTGTTAGCCTAGTTTCCAGCCTCCAAGCTCCTGAACATTCTTACTTAGATTGTTTCCTACAACTCCTTTTGCTAACTACAAGAACTTCTACTACCGCTTGCTGTTCCTGCTCGTGTTCCTTTGGCCACTGATTTCCATCAGTACTACGCCAGTATTGTAACAGGATACTCAAGCCATCATCACGGATGTCGCCGAGTGAAATTTGGAGGTTCGTGTAAATAAGATGAACTGTTTGCTTACCAACATCTATGCAGATATGCAAACACTAAAAACAAAATACATGGCATTTGAAACTCAGACATCTCATAAAGTTCAAATTTTTGGACAAGCACCACAGGATCTACAGAATATTGTGCAAGAACTAAGCAATAAGATTGCACTGTAGTCTGAACAGATCCTTCAATTACAAAATCAACCTATTGCTCCGACCCCTCCACCCATCCTTCCACTCCCACCTTTCAGGTTTGGTGGAGACCGTGACAAATTTTGTGGATTCATCAACCAATACAGATTGTACTTTGGTGCACACCCTGCTCACTTCCATACTGACAGATCAAAAGTATTGTGTATCATTATGCTACTGACACATAAAGCTTTGGCTTGGGCATCCCCCTTATTGAAACTCATGATGATCGACTTAATAATCTGGAGGCTTTCCTAGCAGCCATGAGCCAGGTGTTTGATGACCCTAATCATTGTGCAACAGCTTCAGCTACACTGATGGCGCTACGTTAGGGTAAACGCTGTGTTGCAGAGTACGCCACAGAATTCAGACAGTGGGTGATGGATGCCGAATGGATAATGCTGCAAAATTATTTTTTTAAGAAGGACTCTCCAGCACACTCAAAGATGAACTAGCCCGGGCCGATGCTCCCACAAATTTTGACGACTCCATTCCCCATTGTATTCGTATAGACAACCGATTGTCAGAGAGAAGATTGGAAAAGTGGAATTCAAACTGGTCCCGCAACAGTAATCGTTATTCCCCTGTTTCAACCACCAGTCCCAGAGACTTTGAGATAAAGAGTCCTCACGTATCTGAAGTTGAATCCATGCAGATCGACAGCCTGTTAAAACGTGAAAGTGCTGAGAGAAAAGAACGGAGACTTTGGGAAAATTAGTGTTTTTATTGTGGCAAGACAGACCACTTTCTCGTCAATTGACCTTCTCGACTACATAAAACAATGGCGGTGGTAGCGGATCCCAACTTTTGCGAAGAATGCTGTCATACATTCAATTTCTTCTATTGCGCCCAACATTAAAAAAGAAAGCAAGGACTCTCATTGCTTTATAGTATAATAGTATAATATTTTAATATTTTTTCATTTTATATATATATATATATATATATATATATATATATATATATAATGGAAAAATATTATACTAATAAATATATTTATGTAAAAACAAAAATAAACAAAAAAAGTACACAGAGTTGTCATTGCTGCATCCAGAACGACCCGCCCTATAAAACTGTCACACTATTAACCCCTTCAGTGAGCACCCAAAAAATTAAAATAAAAACTTGGCAAAAACGATGCTTTTTCATCATACTGCCGAACAAAAAAAAGGAATAAAACGCAATCAAAAAGTTCAATGGAAATAGAAATGGTATTGCTGAAAGCATCATCTTGTCCGACAAAAATCAAGCCGCCATACAGCTCCATCAGCAGAGAAATAAAAAAGCTATAGATCTTGGAATAAAGCGATGCAAAAACAATTCTTTTTCTATAAAATTAGTTTTTATTGTGTAAAAGCTGCAAAACATTAAAAAAATTATATAAATGTGGTACTGCTGTAATTGTACTGATTACAAAGAATAAAGCAACCTTATCACTTTTACCATACGGCCAACTGAATTGTTGGTTTTTGTTCATTTTGCCTCCCAAACATCGGAATAGAAAGTGATCAAAAATGTATATGCCAGAAAATGGTACCAATAAAAATGTCAACTTTTTCTTGAAAAAAAAGAAGTCCTCACATGACTCAGCAGAGTTATGAAAAAATAATAGCTAGCAAAATATGGCAATGCAAAAACGTGTTTTTGCAAAAAAATCATCTTTTAGTTTGTGACAGCAGCTAAACATAAAAAACTGATATAAATCTGGTATTGTTTTAATCGCACTGACCCAAAGAATAAAGTCGTCTAATCACTTATACCGCATGAGGAACAGCGTAAATAATAAATAAAACCAATTCGTCACCTGCCATTTATTTGTTCATTCTGCCTCCCAAAGATCGCAGTATAGCTCTGCTCACATTTATCATGCGATCTACGATTAGCGTAAATCTATGAAATATGTAATTCAAATGGAACCCCTTGCAGAAGATTCCCTATAATGAGGCAGATGGAGATGTCTCGCCCAGAGGGATATGGGGGACTCGGTACCCGGGCCTTTACCTTCTTGGGATGTCACGGCGGTCGGCTCCCGGGCCCGTACCCTTGGGTCACTCTTAAAAGGAGTTGTTGCTTGAAGGGATGATAAACGGTTTTGTCTCGTGACCCCATCTGTGGTTCCTGGTAAAGGGTACCAGCGCTGCTGCAGACCTCCGGGGGGTGATGGGATGGCAGCTGAGATGTTTCTGCTCCCCACAGGTGGAGCAGGCCCCCGGGGCAGGGTTGATGGAAGGGATGCAGGTGAGAGGTGGCCCAGCCGGGTCAGGGGAGAATAACAGACACGCACACAGGGGATTCGCTTCAGTACCTTTACTGGTGTAGACGGCAGGTACGGTCCAGGGTACTTGGTAGGAAGAGTGCACTTCTGGACTCTCCCCAGTGAGCGGGTATAAGGCCTCCTTGTCTGTTTCTTCCTCTCTCTCTCTCTCTCTCTCTGAAGCTCCTGACCTGCTTGGAACTAGGCCTAGCTTCTGTACTCTTTCTCACTCTCTCACCTGTTTGCTTGGTGGTAAGAACTTTCCTCTGGCTACCACTATCCCTGGACGCTAGGGCCTTCGTGGTTCCTAGTTCTTTGGATGGTTGCAGCTTCAGGTTGACCAGGGGTCTAGAATCCCCTTGGTATACCGGTTATTCCTACTGTGCGTAGAGGACCCTGTAGGTGCGGACCCAGTATCCGGCTTGTGTTCTGGGGTGAGCCTAAGATGCTCCTCTGCCCCCCAACACTTCTCTCTTCTCTCCTTGCCTCCGGCCACGCTCTAGGCCCTCAGGCTTCAGCACGTGCTTTAGGCCTTAACTTGCCCTCAGCACAGCAGCTAACATGTGCTGCTTCTTCGCTGCCCTAAAGTGTCAGCACACTCTGCCTACCTAACTCCACCCTCCAGTATATATATCCCTAACAGGGCTCCCTCTGGCGGTATGAGGTGGAAGGGTGGAGGTGTCCGTGTGTACTGAGGGCCTCTTGTGGAGAAGTCCGTCCATGCACCCTTTTGGGTCCTGTGGTACCTGTGGGTAGCAGGGTGCCACGTTCCCCCCTAGTACAATTCAGTACTCCTGGACTGAAGCATTTTTATAACCAGGTAACAACAACAATTACAATTATAACAACAATAACACATAGATAATATATGTACAAGCTTTGAAAAATTAAAAAATGTAACAAAAAACAACTGGGTAACTTTCTACATTGGACAGTCCTGGGCCACTCACAGTTGTTGACCTCCAAGTCTCTGGTTTTTGGAATAAATGCAGGCAATAATTAAAGGCATGTTATAAATAAAACACATATCAAAGGCACACAATAAATAACAATAGGCAATACCCGAACTGGGTAACTATGTACAAGTCTGACACATTTTTACCCTTTAGGCTTTTGTACTTTATTCCCTATACCTGGTAGGGATTTGGCCTTGTGTGCTGCGTGTGGATCTACGTAGCACTGGGGTGATACTGGTGTCTGTCTCTGACGTGCATGCACTATCCGCTAACCTATGAGGTGTACGTGCGGGTAAGTTATAGAACTGCCTCAACATCTCTATAGGGCTGACAAGTGCACTGTTTACTGGACCCCCAGGCTCTGCTTCAACTGGTGATCCTCCTCTTACTGGGGACTCTTCCTGTTCCTGAGCAGGTTCTTCCAGGGCGCTCACAGGTTCTTCTTGTGGTGGAGGTTCTTCTGGTGGCTGACAGAAGTGTATCACTGGTATGATAACTGCTCCATCGAGTTGAGGCCAGTCCACGGGGAAGTCTCCTAGAACTGTTTGAACTACATCTTCCTTGGGTTTTTCCGGTATTATAAGAGGTACTTCTTCCTCCTGTGTCTTCAGTAGACGTGGGCACAATTTCAAGTGGTCTCTTGAAACTGTTGTGGTTGTCCTACCTCCTTCCTTGCTGATCAGGCAGGTTTTGGTGTTGTAAAATCCAGAATTTAACATGGTGTAGGGCTCTCTTTCCCACTGGTCATCGAGCTTGTGACCTCTTTTTTTCCGCTTTAGCACTATTTCTCTGGGTGCCAAGGGTTCTGCTGATGCATGCTTGTTATACTGGTCTTCTTGTCTTCCTCTTACTTTGTTTAGGCTTTCTTCAACACAGGCCTGTACTTTCCTGTACTGCTCTTGCCGATTTGTGTCCCAGTCTTCAGTGGACATATCTGCAGCAGGTTCTACCACTCTGAGTTCCAGGTCCATGGGCAATTTTCCGGGTCTTGCTCTCATGAGGTACGCTGGGGTACAATTAGTAGAACTCACAGGTATGTGGTTATACAGGTCCACCAGGTCAGGTAGCTTGTCTGGCCACTGGTTCCTCTCTTCCAAAGGTAGTGTTTTTAACAGGTCAGTGACGATGTTATTAATTTTCTCGCACATACCGTTGGTTTGAGGATGATATGGTGTAGTCCGGATCTTCTTACATCCATACAGGTGACAGAATTCTTTGAATAGTTCAGCTTCAAAGGCAGGGCCTTGATCTGTTAGCACCTTGTCCGGGTATCCATGGGGCCTGCAGAAGTAGGTGCGGAATGTTCTTGTTGCAGTTTCTGCTGTCAGGTCCTTGACAGGGGCTACCACCAGGAACCGGGAATAGTGATCCACCATGGTCAGGGCATAGGAATAGCCTGATCTGCTGGGTGACAGTTTGACGTGACCCAGAGCGACAATCTCCAGGGGTTGGGTTGTTTTGATGGACTGCAAGGGTGCTTTCTGACTTCCGTAGTCTTTCCTTCTGAGGCTACAGGGTCCACAATTCCGGCACCACCTTTCTATGGAACTCCGCATTCCAACCCAATAGAACCGGTCCTTCAGCAGGGTTTCCAACTTCTTCCAGCCAAAATGACCTGCTTGGTCATGGTAGGCCTCTAGCACCATCTGGATATGACGCGCCCCCTGGGCCTGTGTTGTGCAGGGGATACCCGGAGCCGGGCCTTCTGTAAGATGCTGGGGGTTGTAGTCTCCGTGTGGCGGCGACCCGGTCCGTGCCGAGGGTGGTCAATTCAGTGGCAGTCTTAATGTTGTAACAAGTGTCCGACTACGCCACCCGTGGATTGCGGTCAGTGGGGAACGCCGCTGCGCTGCAGACCGCTGAGGCTGATGTCGTTTGCGCAGCCGAGAAGTATTGCCTTTGGGCAGCTAATGTGAATGATGGGAGTAATGGTGTGAGCGTCCCAGTCCTAATGGTGCTGGTGCGGCGATGAAACACAGAGACTTGTAATTGCAGTTTCCAATGCTTTACTCACAGTTGTTATTCAGTCAATCCTGCAGGCGATGACGGCCCAAGCCGTGCTGCGTCCACCAGGTGAGGGACTCGGTCGACTCCCAGGCAATTCCAGAGCGTGGCACAGGGCTCCCTTCCTTTCCTTTCTCTGTCCGTCCCCACCAGTGACCCACCTTTGTCCAGCTCCCTCGGGCCTTCTGTTGGCGAAACCTATCTCCGGTTTCCCTGACCCTATGCGGTATGCTTTCCTGGTGGACGTAGTGGGGGGTCGCACCAAGATGTGGTGACGACCTCCGGTCTTTGGCTGAGGAATCTGTTGCCTCCACCAATTTGGGTTCCGGTACCCTGCTCTGCCAACCCTTCACCCTGTATCTCCTGGGCATATGGGGTTCCTTCTTTACTCGCGTCTCTGGGCCTTTCTCTGTGTTCCTTGCTTCCTTTCTCCTCTGTTCCAGTTCCTTTCTTACTTTCCTTTCCGTTCCTTCTCCTCTCTCTTTCTGCTGTTTCTGGCCTCCACTCCAGGCCTGCCTCTGGAGCTGGGCCCAGACTGAGCCACAGCTCCCTGTCAGCCCTCTCTGGCTGAACTCCTCTCTCACTCCTCTCTTCTGACTGAACCGAACCAAGATCTAAAATGGTGCCCACCTTATATACCTCCCTTATGTGTGAGCCCAGGTGACTAGCAACCAATGGGCTCCTACCTATGCCCAGAGACCCACCCCTATCGCTCCTACACCACTGGGTTTTCCTCCCCCTCCCCACTCCAGCCAGGGACAGAAGCTGTCGTGCCTGCACTTCTGTGGGAACGCCGTTGAGCTGTCCCTCGGAAATGGGGTGTGTGTGGTGCATGCAGCCTAACGAGTCCTGGTCCACACTCCATCCTTACCCGGGAGTGGAATATCACACCTCTGGTTTGAGGTGCAATACCCCTGTAGCAGCCGAGCCCTCGGGGTGCTACAGATATCTTTCCTGGGTACTACAATCTGCCACACCATTTCATGGGTTCTGGGGTTGACATACCTTCTGCACAGCTTTTCTCTGTAGATGAACAGCCGGCTTCTCTCATTCCACAGGTGTTTGGCTTGTGGAGGAGCATCCTTCTCCAGTTGAGAACCTTCTTGGGTTATCAGTCCTTTGATGAGGCTGACAACCGGGTCACTGTCCTGGGTCTCCTTCCAGCTGTGATGAGGTAGAGGGTTTAGTGTCTTACCATGACGTCTTCTGGAGATGTGTTGCTCTTGGACCATTCCATTTCTGTGGAAAGCAGGTAATTCAATTTCTTCTAGGTCATCCACTTCATCCTCGGTGTCCGACTGGTGGAGCATTCTTGACAGGGCATCAGCATTGGTGTTCTTGTGACCTGCCCGGTACTTGATTGTGAACTGGTAATTCGACAATTGCCACCCAACGCTGTTCCATGGCTCCCAACCTGGCTGTCTCCAGGTGTGTCAAGGGGTTATTGTCGGTAAAGACTGTAAATTTAGTTGAGGCTAGGTAATGTTTCGGTTATAGCCCAGACGAAGGCCAGGAACTCCAGCTTGAAGGAACTGTAATTCTCCAGGTTCCTCTCAGTAAGGTGAAGCTTTCTACTGGCATAGGCAATTACCTTTTCTCTGCCGTTTTGCTTCTGGGACAGCACAGCTCCCAGTCCCTCATTGCTGGCGTCTGTGTATAACAGGAAAGGTTGGCTGTAGTCGGGGTAAACCAGGATCTCCTCACCGGTTAGGGCTTCCTTCATTAACACAAAGGACTCAGCCCTTTCTTTGCCCCACTGGAATGGGGGACTTTTACCTCTTTTGGACTGTCCTACTAGGAGATCTTGTAAAGGTGCTGCCTTTTTGGTGTAGTCCTTAATGAATCTCCTGTAGTACCCGACCAGTCCCAGGAATTGACGTACTTCTTTGATGTTCTTTGGTTCAGGCCACTTCTGAATGGCAGTGACCTTCTCCGGGTCTGGTGCTACTCCCTCTGAGCTGACCACGTGTCCCAGGTACTGAACCTTCTGTTTGAGCAGGTGGCACTTGGAAGGTTTTAGTTTCATCCCATACTGGGACAATGCCTCAAATACCTCTGCCAGGTGTTTTAGATGGTCTTCATATGTCCTTGAGTACATGATAATGACGCGCCCCTGGGCCTGAGTCGCGCAGCGTTGCGCACGCGGGAGCCTACCCGGAGCCGGATCTGATAGGGGTAGTAGTCTCGTGGCGGTGACCCGGTCCGTGCCCAGGGAGTCAAGCTGAGTGGCAGAGTTTAGCAGAAGATGGTACGGTGTTTGACTACGCCACCCGTTGAATGCGGCTATGAGGCCGCCACTGCAGGGCAGACCGCTGAGGCCGGTGGTACGATTGTGCAGCGTAGATGGTATAACCCCCAACGGGAGGGGTATGGCCTCAGGGCAGCCGACGTGTTTGAAGGGGGTAGCAGAATAGCATGCAGGTAGCAGGAACCACTCAGAGACGGTGCGGTGTAGTTCAGGGTCTTTACTGATGACAAAGGTAGACCCTCCCGGAGTACTGGCTAGCGATCGGGGCCTGGTCAGTCCGTGAGCAGATGCGATCTCCCCTGGCCAGGCGGAGTTGTAGGCCTCCCCAACTAATTGTACTCTTCTGGCTACCTTGCTAGAGGCGGGTAAAAGTAGCCCACGTCCCTGAGTGTACCGTGTGGTGCTCACCCGTATGGCCGGTGACTCGGGGCCTTCTGGTAGCTCCCGCTCCACGACGGCGGTGCTGGCCCCTTGCGTGTGACCGTGCCTTCGGGTTTCTTGGCCAGAGGACCTGAAATCCCCTGCCGGTCGGTTTCTGCTGCTGGGTAAGGATTAGTCCCCACAGCCTCGGACTCCGGGTCCAGTGAGAACTCTTCAATCAGGGTGAGCTCTACAGCTTCCAGCCCCTGACTCCTGTTAGCACTGCTCCCACTGAGCTCCTGATCTTTCTTTCCTATAGCTGCTCCTCTCCAGACCAGACTATGTCTCTGTCTGGGACTCCTCTTCTCCTCTTTCTCTTCTTTCTCTCTAACCCTGCCTCAGCCCCAGTCTTATATAGGGGAAGTTCTTCCCCTCCCAGGACTGGGCAGGAGGTGTGGAATGCATAGGATTCCTGACCAGGAGACCTCCCACCTGCTCTCAGACGTAATATTGCTATTACTGTGGAAACCAGACCCCTGGGGTGCCACATTCCCCCCTAGTGAAATTTAGTACTCCGGGACTAAACATACTTTTGTAAACATAACAAGTTATAAACAGAAACAGTACAATAAAGAAAAACACATTAGGATGGTCACGGCGTGTCCGCAACCGGGTGCAGTTTTTTTGAAGAAAACAAGGGTGTCCATTCCACCAAAGAACAGGGAGCCGTAACCAGGTAGGGGTATGTACAAAGGATTCCGGATAATCCATAAACGACACCTATAAAATAACTAGAAATACACAATTATTCACAAGCAACAATAAACAGGTAAATACAAATAAAACAGTTTGAGCACTTTAAATCCTCCAACGTACGGGCAACTGGCCTCTAGTGACCCTAGTAGACCTACGGAGCTGACTGACTGGTCCTGAGTTACAGGGTGTAGGGGCTGTCAAAGGTAAACTGGGCAGCTGTCTACGAGATCTTTGGCTCACTAGGGGCACGGCAGGCTCACTATAAGCAGAGGGTTGATCCTCCTGGTCTGCTTGTGTGGGGTCTTCTGCCTCCTGGACCGGCTGCTCTTCCAGCTCTACCTGTTTCTCCGTAGGTACTTGAGATGCTGGTTGGAGGAAGGTGAGGACGGGTACCACAACAGCGCCATTGACTTGAGTCCAAGACCGAGGGAAGTCTCCGAGCACAGTACTGACCATATCTTCCCTTTCCTCTGCGGGTCGAGGGTCTTCCTGTTCTTCTTCAGGGTTCCGTAGCTGTTCGGGACACTTCTTCAGGTGATCTCGGGATATAATGGCTGTGGTTTCTCCTCCATCCTTACTGATTGTGCAGACTTTCGGGTTCTCATGGCTTGAGGGCAGTACGGTGTACGGGTCCTTCTCCCACTGGTCGTCCAACTTGTGGAGCCGTCTCTTCCTCTTCAAGACCTGCTCTCCAGGTACCAGGGGAACAGCGGGAGCATACTGGTTGTAAGTCTTCTCCTGTCTTTCTCTAGCTTGACAGAGACTTCGCTCCACGCTCTCCTGTACTTTCCGGTACTGCTGCTGCCTCTCTGTGTCCCAGTCTGCTTCTGGTGAAGTGTCCTCGGGTGTCAGGACTCCCATATCCAGGTCAACGGGCAGCTTACCAGGTCTTGCTCTCATTAGGTAAGCCGGGGTACAGTTGGTAGAACCTACAGGGATGTGGTTGTATAGGTCCACCAGATCAGGCAGTTTCTCAGGCCACAGACTGCGTTCTTCCAGGGGCAATGTTTTCAAAAGGTCTATCACCACCTGGTTCATTTTCTCGCAGAGTCCATTGGTTTGTGGATGATAGGGTGTTGTTCTTATCTTCCGGCAGCCATACAGAGTGCAGAACTCCTGGAAGACCTCCGCTTCAAAGGCAGGTCCCTGGTCCGTCAGCACCTGCTCTGGGTATCCGTGTGGACGGCAGAAGTGCTGCTGGAAGGCTCTAGCTGCTGTTTGAGCCGTTAAGTCCTTGACGAAGACGACAACCAAGAACCGGGAGTAGTGATCCACGATGGTTAACGCATAGACGTAGCCACTTCTGCTGGGGGTCAGTTTTACATGATCCAAGGCTACCAGTTCCAACGGCTGCTTGGTGACGATGGACTGTAGGGGAGTCTTCTGGCTAGCACGGTCCTTCCTTCTTAGGTTGCATGGGCCACAGTCTCTGCACCACCTCTCGATGGTTCCTCTCATGCCTACCCAATGGAACCGCCCGCGCAGCAGGAACTCCAGCTTCTTCCATCCGAAGTGCCCAGCTCCGTTGTGGTATGCCTCCAGTACCATAGCCGCGTCTCTTCTTGGCACCACTACTTGCCAGATCAGTTCATGCGTCCGGGAGTTAACCATTCTGCGGCACAACTTCCCCTTGTAAAGGAACAATCGACTCTTCTCAACCCACAGTTGCTTGGCCTCCTCCGGAGCGTCTGGGTCAAGGCGGGCATCTGGCTGAGTCAGCATCTCCTTCACCAGTCGGACGGCGGGGTCACTGTCTTGCGTTTCCGCCCAGTTGTAATGAGGTAAGGGGTTGAACGTAGCAGATTGCTTACCCCTTACACGGTGGGAATACTGGATAGTCCCATGACGGTGGAACGCGGGGAGTTCAACTTCTTCCAGTTCCTCTGGATCTTCCCCTACGTCCGGTAGGTTTGGCATTCTGGACAAGGCATCCGCGTTGGTATTGGAGCGTCCTGCCCGGTATTTGATCGTGAACTCATAGTTGGACAGGCGGGCCATCCATCTCTGCTCCAGGGCACCGAGTCTTGCCGTATCCAGGTGTGTCAACGGGTTGTTATCCGTGTACACGGTGAACCGGGAAGAGGCGAGGTAGTGCCTAAAGCGTTCGGTGACTGCCCACACCACTGCCAGGAACTCTAGCTTGAATGAGCTGTAATTCTCAGGGTTTCTTTCGGTGGGTCGCAGTTTTCGGCTGGCGTAAGCAATTACCCGTTCTTTCCCCTGCTGGATCTGGGACAGTACGGCTCCTAGCCCGACGGTACTTGCGTCGGTGTAGAGGATAAAGGGCTGGCTGTAATCAGGGTACGCCAGGATTTCATCCCCCGTGAGGGCCATCTTCAGCTGGCGGAAGGACTCTTCTTCCAGCTTCTCCCATCTGAAGGGTGGCTTCTGGTTCTTGGCCTTCCTGGACTGGCCTATCAGGAGGTCCTGCATAGGAGCTGCCTTTTTGGTGAAACCGGGAATGAATCTTCGGTAGTAGCCTACCAACCCGAGGAACTGCCGCACTTCCTTTACGCTGGAGGGGCTTGGCCATTCCTTAATTGCGGTGATCTTATCAGGGTCGGGAGCCACTCCGTCAGCACTCACCACGTGTCCCAGGTACTGCACCTTTGGTTTCAGGAGGTGACACTTGGAGGGTTTCACCTTTAGGCCGTAGTTTGCCAGGGCTTCGAACACTTCTGCCAGGTGTTTCAGGTGGTCCTCGTAGGTCTTGGAGTAGACGATGACATCGTCCAGGTATAACAGGACCGTCTCGAAGTTTCGGTGTCCCAGACAGCATTCCATCAATCGTTGGAAGGTTCCTGGTGCGTTGCAGAGTCCGAACGGCATGCAGGTAAACTCGCTAAGTCCCATCGGGGTGGTGAATGCGGTCTTCTCCCGGTCCGCCTCTGCTACAGGAACCTGCCAGTACCCGCTAGTGAGATCCAAAGTGGAGAAGAAGTTAGCAGATTTTAAAGCAGCCAAAGACTCCTCTATCCTTGGTAAGGGGTACGCATCTTTGTGTGTGATACGGTTAATTTTCCGGTAATCTACACACATTCTCATGGTGTTGTCCTTCTTTTTAACCAAGACTAGTGGAGCTGCCCAGGGGCTACAGCTATCCCTGATTACCAACACGCCAAGGGGATGCTTAGAGACATGAAGGAGGCTGGAGTAGTGTGCAGGGGGTACGGGTCGGTATCTCTCCTTTATGGGAGGATGGTCTCCCGTGGGGATGTGGTGTTCTACCCCCTTTACTCGCCCGAAGTCTAACGGGTGTTTACTAAACACTCTCTCGTACTCTTGAACCACCCGATAGACTCCCTGTTTCTGGTGTGAGGGAGTGGAGTCAGTTCCCAAATGTAGTTGCTGACACCAGTCCTCCATTGGTTTCTTAGAGCCGTTACCTTCCTCTGGGTGAGATGGAGGCAAGGGTTCCACTGACTGTACAGCATTTTGGTCGATGGTATACAATTTGGCTAGCGTGGCATACCGGGGCAGGTATACTTCCCTCTTCCCGATATTTATTATGCGAACGGGCACCCTCCCATGGCGTACATCAACCACCCCCCGTGCCGTCAAAATGGTGGGCCTACTGTCTGAGTAGACTGGTTCTACCATTGCCTGGTAATCTCTACCTCTCAGACCAATAGCTGCCCGGCACCAAATCATCATTTCACTTTTCGGGGGCATGGCAATAGGGAAAGGGTCACACATTCTCACGCTTCCTATCTCACCACCGGAGAGTTCCACCTGTTGCCGCCGCATCAGTGCCCGGATCTCTTTTTGGAGCACTCGCTGCTGGCCGGAGCTGGCGTTCTTGGCAACCTGCTGTAAAATGAAAATCACCTCTGCAAGACAATTTTCAATCACATTAGTTCCTAGAGTTATCTTTGGGTGACTCTCGCGCTTGTCAATGTCTACAATGATCAGTCCCTGTGCTGCCAGTTCGACTCTACCGATTTTAATGGTCATCTCTTTAAATCCGATCTGCGGCACGGGCTGACCATTGCTGGCAATGATACTCAAGTCGTCGTCAGGGTAGCGGGTTATATCCGAGTCATTCGGGTACTGCTTGAAGAGCACGTACGGGATGGTGGTGACCTGTGACCCGGTGTCAAGTAGGGCACTCATAGGAATGCCATCCAGTACCACAGGCAAGACTGGACGTCCTCCCACGTATTTGTCACGCCAGTTCGATGGGCCTGGTGATCTTATTCCTAGGGGTTGGCCCTCTACCCCAGGTTGTGCCAGTTTAAAGGACAGTACCTTGCCATATGTCCGGGTTGATTGCAGCGGCGGCAGATGGGTTGTCCGTCCTCGTTGTATCGGTCGCTGGGTCTTCCTCTGGCCGGTGGGGTCCTCCTTGGTCGACGCCACGGGATGTCCTCCGGTCCGGATGCCAGCTGGATCTTCCCTGGAGCAGAAACCTGTAAAGACTGCACAGTTCGGGTTAGCGCAGCAACGCTTTTAGCTAGCTCTTGGACCTGATGGTGCAGGTCTGGAGCCGGGTCATTGTTCAAAGCCTGCGCGTCAGCTCCCACAGGCCCTGCCGACAAGGGCGCCGCCTCCTGGTGGTAAGCGGTAGTAGGGCGCCTGTGGGTCACAACGCCACCCGGTGCCGGTTCTCGGAGCACCCGGATGGCTCTGTCCTTGAACTGTGCAAAGTCCAGATGAGGATCCTGTAAGGCCATTGCCTGCAACTGGGTTCAGTGGGCATTGCAATATAGTCCCTCTATAAATTGTTCGGTCAACAGCCTGTCCTCGTTTCCCACGCCGTCAGGGTCGGTCTGCTTAATGGCTCTCAGGGCCTCTTGTAGGTTTAGTGCATAGTCCCTTATATTCTCATGTGCTCGCTGTTTGCACCCGTAGAATCTAAGCTTAATCTCGGCTGAGGTGCGGGTATCAAAGGTGTCCTTCAGCCGGGTTAATATCCCTGCGACAGTCCTCCTCCCAGGTGGCCAGGACTTTACCTCCCTTTGGGCTGCCCCGGTTAGTTGGGCCACCAGGATGCTCACTTTTTGCTCTTCTGTGAGGGGGTACACCTGGAAGAGGCTATCCAGCTTTTCTCTAAAGTCATTCAGGGTATGTGACTCCCCTGAGTACTGGGGTAGCCAGGCTGCCCCCGGGATATAGGGCATGGTGAAAGGCATGACCGCAGCAGCGGCGGCGCTGGCGGTGGCTGTGGCAGTGAAGCTCTCCTCCGTATCCGACATCCTCCTCCCCCCTAGTGGACCGTGGCCTACCTTGCGATGATCCTCTTCCGTAGGCCGCGGTTCCGCAGTGGATCGTCAGGGTTGAGGACCTTCCGTCGCGCTCCTGTGACGTCGGCGTCTGCTGGGCTCCTTCCAGGACCTTACGCAACGTCCTGACGTGAGGCGGGGCTTCAGTTCTCGCGCGCTTTCAGAGTCCACGCCCCTCTTCTTCCCGCGCGGCGTCTTCAAGATGGCGTCCAACGGCGGGAAAACTCCACGGATGGCGGGAAGAAGGCAGAAGATGGCGCCGGATGGCGGGAAAACTTCACGGATGGTGGGAAGAAGGCAGAAGATGGCGCCGGATGGCGGGAATCTTCACCACAGGTAAGTTTAACAGTCTTCTTTCAGGCACGCAGTACCCGGTGGTTGCGGGCATGGTATCCTGCCGACTACGCCAAAGTTGACGCGCCCCTGGGCCTGAGTCGCGCAGCGTTGCGCACGCGGGAGCCTACCCGGAGCCGGATCTGATAGGGGTAGTAGTCTCGTGGCGGTGACCCGGTCCGTGCCCAGGGAGTCAAGCTGAGTGGCAGAGTTTAGCAGAAGATGGTACGGTGTTCGACTACGCCACCCGTTGAATGCGGCTATGAGGCCGCCGCTGCAGGGCAGACCGCTGAGGCCGGTGGTACGATTGTGCAGCGTAGATGGTATAACCCCCAACGGTAGGGGTATGGCCTCAGGGCAGCCGACGTGTTTAAAGGGGGTAGCAGAATAGCATGCAGGTAGCAGGAACCACTCAGAGACGGTGCGGTGTAGTTCAGGGTCTTTACTGATGACAAAGGTAGACCCTCCCGGAGTACTGGCTAGCGATCGGGGCCTGGTCAGTCCGTGAGCAGATGGGATCTCCCCTGGCCAGGCGGAGTTGTAGGCCTCCCCAACTAATTGTACTCTTCTGGCTACCTTGCTAGAGGCGGGTAAAAGTAGCCCACGTCCCTGAGTGTACCGTGTGGTGCTCACCCGTATGGCCGGTGACTCGGGGCCTTCTGGTAGCTTCCGCTCCACGACGGTGGTGCTGGTCCCTTGCGTGTGACCGTGCCTTCGGGTTTCTTGGCCAGAGGACCTGAAATCCCCTGCCGGTCGGTTTCTGCTGCTGGGTAAGGATTAGTCCCCACAGCCTCGGACTCCGGGTCCGGTGAGAACTCTTCAATCAGGGCGAGCTCTACAGCTTCCAGCCCCTGACTCCTGTTAGCACTGCTCCCACTGAGCTCCTGATCTTTCTTTCCTATAGCTGCTCCTCTCCAGACCAGACTATGTCTCTGTCTGGGACTCCTCTTCTCCTCTTTCTCTTCTTTCTCTCTAACCCTGCCTCAGCCCCAGTCTTATATAGGGGAAGTTCTTCCCCTCCCAGGACTGGGCAGGAGGTGTGGCATGCATAGGATTCCTGACCAGGAGACCTCCCACCTGCTCTCAGACGTAATATTGCTATTACTGTGGAAACCAGACCCCTGGGGTGCCACAATAACGTCATCCAGGTATAACAGCACTGTTTCAAAGTTCCAGTGTCCTAAGCAACACTCCATCAACCTCTGGAACGTTCCCGGTGCGTTGCAGAGTCCAAATGGCATGCTGTTGAATTCACATAATCCCATCGGGGTGGTGAAGGCTGTCTTCTCCCGGTCTTCCTCAGCAACAGAGACTTGCCAGTACCCGCTAGTGAGATCCAATGTAGAGAAATAATTGGCAGATTTTAGTGCAGCCAGGGATTCCTCTATACGGGGCAAAGGGCATGCATCCTTATATGTTATTCGATTAATTTGTCTGTAATCTACACACATCCTCATGCTACCGTCCTTCTTTCTGACCAGGACCAGGGGCGCTGCCCAGGGGCTACAGCAATCCCTTACTACCCCTGCCTTTTTCATGTCATGCAATATTTCTTTTACTTTTTGGTAATGTGCTGGTGGTATGGGTCTGTAACGCTCCTTGATGGGTGGATGGTTACCTGTGGGTATGTGATGTTGTATCCCTTTGACCCTTCCAAAATCAAGTGAGTGTTTACTAAACACCTGTTCATATTCCTGAACCACTCTGTAGACACCGTGTTTTTGATGGACAGGAGTGGCGTCAGTTCCAACATGGAGCTGTTGACACCATTCCTCCAGCTGGGCTTTGGAGTCATTGTCCTCCACCGTGTCTGGTGGGGTCAAGGGTCCCACTGTGTGTATGGCATTATTATTCACAGTATACAGTCTGGCAACAGTGGCGTATCTTGGCAATTTGACTTCCTCCTCCCCACAATTTAGGAGGCGTATGGGTACCCTTCCATTGCGCACATCAACTACCCCTCTAGCAGTTAGGAGTGTAGGTCTGTGTTCTGAGCTGATGGCCTCTACTACCGCCTGGTAGTCCTGTCCCTTGAGACCTATTGCTGCCCTACACCAAATCAGCATTTCACTCATTGGGGGAATCACAATGGGTATCGGGTCTGTCACCCGTACATTACCAATCTCACCATCTGTTAGTTTTCCTGTTGCTGGTACAGGAGGGCTCGAATCTCTCTCTGGAGCACCTTCCTCTGCCCTGGTCTGGCAGTGTCAGCAATCTGTTGGAGTAAAAACAACACTTCTCCCAAACAGTTACCAACAACATTTGTACCAAGTATCATATATGAGTTTTTATCACCTGGGTTAGACTCTACTACAATCAGTCTTTGATCCTTTAATTCCACTCTTCCCACCTTCACTGTCACGTCCTTAACCTCGACTAAGTTAAGAGGAAGGCCATTGGAGGCAAACACGGTGAGGTTTGGGTCTGGCGGGCGGAGTTCATCTATGGACCAGTACCTTTTGTAGAGGACATCAGGTATGATGGTCACCTGTGACCCGGTGTCCAGTAGTGCAGGTGTTGCTATGCCATCCAGCACGATGGACAGGAAAGGTCTTCCTCCTACAAACCGGTCGTACCAGCCTGATGGGCCTTGTTGGTCTACTCCTGGGTGTTGGCCCTCTGCCCCATGGTTTGCTCGTTTAAAGGACAGGTCCGGGTGAGGTGGCCTGCCTTGCGGCAACGGTAGCAGATGAGTTCTCCTGGAGGGCGACGTCGGTCGTTGGTCCTCCCACGAGGTGGCATTGTCCTTCTTCTTCTCCTCATCCAGGGGACATCCCCGGGACTGTCGGCGAGTAGGATCCTTCCATCCGGCTCGGGCTCCGTCTGTAGCTGCAGGGCGCTTAGGACGGTGGTCAGGGTTTTACTTAGCTGACGCACTTCAGAGCGCAGGCTGTCCAGCTCTCTAGGGGGCGCTGTTTGCACTTTTGCCTCAGCCGCTAATGAAGGAGCAGTGGGTGCTGCGGGCACTGAGGTGGCCCCACCCTGGTAACGCTGGATAGCAGTATCTGATGTTTCCAGGGGCTGCAGACCCTTAATAGCCATGTCCTTCAGGGCGTCAAAGGTGGCATTTGGATGATCTAAGGCCCACCACCGTACAGTTCTGCTCTCCTTCTTGTACCTCAACCCCCGGATGAATTGTTCTGTCAGCATTTTGTTCTCATCATTTATGCTGGCTGGACTAACATGTTTCAGGGCCCGCAGTGCCTCTTGTAAGCATCCGGCATAGTCCCGGATACTGTCCTCAGGTTTCTGGGCACAGTGGTAGAACCACATCCGGAGATCTGTCTCAGTGCGGTTTTGAAAGACAGTTTGCAGTCTCTTGAATATAATAGGTACTGATTTCTGGTCTGCGGCTGGTCAGGTTTCAATTTCTCGCTCTGCGCCACCAGTCAATTGTCCCAGCTCAACAGCGGCTCTCTGTTTACCAGTCATCGAGTACATGTCCAATACACCGCATATTTTTCTTTTGAACCCAGACAGGGTGTCTGGTTTGCCGTCATACTGGGGAAGCCACTTCGCTCCGGGGACGTACGGCAGGGCCATGGTTATTATTGGAGTCACGGCCCCTGCTGGTGGGACGGCTGCCCCGGCCTGAGCAGCGCCTAGCGCAGGTTGAGCATCGGAAGAATTAACCGGTGCTCCGGCGTTTTTCTGGTCGTCGGCCATGGTTGTGCCCCCCTAGTAAACCGTAGCCTACCTTCTTTCCTTCGATCGGGTAGGCCGCAGCCCCGCAGACGGGAAGTGAGGGATTGCCCGTCGAGCAACTTCATTGCAGGACCTTGCGTCTCCCTCGTGGCTGACGTCAGAGCGCGAGGCGGGGCTTGGCCTTCGCGCGCTAACAACGATCACGCCTCTCTGGTTCCCATGGTTACGCCCCTCGTCTTCCCGCGACGCGGTAATGGCGGTGATGTTCACCACAGTTCTGAATGCACAGCTCAAACACGGCACACAGTACCCGGTGGCAACGGGCACGAAATCCTGTTCGTGACGCAAGGAAGAGATGACTCGCCCAGGGGGATATGGGGGACTCGGTACCCGGGCCTTTACCTTCTTGGGATGTCACGGCGGTCGGCTCCCGGGCCCATACTCTGGGGTCACTCTTAAAAGGAGTTGTTGCTTGAAGGGATGATAAACGGTTTTGTCTCGTGACGCCACTTGTGGTTCCTGGTAATGGGTACCAGCGCTGCTGCAGACCTCCGGGGGGTGATGGGATGGCAGCTGAGATGTTTCTGCTCCCTACATGCAGAGCAGGCCCCCGGGGCAGGGTTGATGAAAGGGATGCAGGTGAGAGGTGGCCCAGCCAGGTCAGGGGAGAATAACAGACACGCACACAGGGGATTCGCTTCAGTACCTTTACTGGTGTAAACGGCAGGTACGGTCCAGGATACTTGGTAGGAAGGGTGCACTTCTGGACTCTCCCCAGTGAGCGGGTATAAGGCCTCCTTGTCTGTTTCTTCCTCTCTCTCTCTGAAGCTCCTGACCTGCTTGGAACTAGGCCTAGCTTCTGTATTCTTTCTCACTCTCTCACCTGTCTGCTTGGTGGTAAGAACTTTCCTCTGGCTACCACTATCCCTGGACGCTGCGGCCTTCGTGGTTCCTAGTTCTTTGGATGGTTGCAGCTTCAGGTTGACCAGGGGTCTAGAATCCCTTTGGTATTCCGGTTATTCCTACTGTGCGTAGAGGACCCTGTAGGCGCGGACCCGGTGTCCGGCTTGTGTTCTGGGGTGAGCCTAAGATGCTCCTCGCTCTAGGCCTTCAGGCTTCAGCACGTGCTTTAGGCCTTAACTTGCCCTCAGCACAGCAGCTAACATGTGCTGCTTCTTCGCTGCTCTAAAGTGTCAGCACACTCTGCCTACCTAACTCCACCCTCCAGTATATATACCCCTAACAGGGCTCCCTCTGGCAGTATGAGGTGGAAGGGTGGAGGTGTCTGTGTGTACTGAGGGCCTTGTGGAGAAGTCCGTCCATGCACCCTTTTGGGTCCTGTGGTACCTGTGGGTAGCAGGGTGCCACACATACATGTCAAACTCCGGACCGTAGGCAAAATTTGGCCTGTAGGGTGATTATATTTGGCCTGCGACACCAGAACCACCACCCCTTTGTGGGGTTATTATTCTGTATGGAGGACTATATGGGCCCATTATTCCGTATGGAGGACTATGTGGGGCCCATTATTCCGTATGGAGGACTATATGGGGCCCATTATTCCGTATAGAGGACTATGTGGGGTCCATTTTTCCGTATGGAGGACTATGTGGGGCCCATTATTCCGTATGGTGGACTATGTGGGGCCCATTATTCCGTATGGAGGACTATGTGGGGCCCATTATTCCGTATGGAGGACTATGTGGGGCCCATTTTTCCGTATGGAGGACTATGTGGGGCCCATTATTCCGTATGGAGGACTATATGGGGCCCATTATTCCGTATGGAGGGCTATGTGGGGCCCATTATTCCGTATGGAGGACTATGTGGGGCCCATTATTCTGTATGGAGGACTATGTGGGACCCATTATTCAGTATGGAGGACTATGTGGGGCCCATTATTCTGTATGGAGGACTATGTGGTGCCTATTAGCATATACAATAATTGCTCTCTGTGTCTTATATTGAGGGTAACACACTTGGATCACAGTTTCTTTTCTCCACATAAGAAACTGGGACTGTTTTGGAGGCCCGAACCAGTAGGCTGAAGACACCCACTTACTACTTCACCCCATTATTACAGTACACATAATTTGCAGCCGTGACTATCCCAGAGATGCCATCACCCCAACCCAACTTATATTCACATACCATTGTCTTGCTTGCAGATTAGAACCAGTGCACCTCTCGGGATTCAGTATTAAGGAACCACAATCTCAGGCGGCCACGGTGGGGTGACATGAACACATAACCTGCCAGGGTAGGTCCAGAAGTGCACAGTGTGCACCTGACCTGGGTCAGGTCTAGGCAGGTCAGGAGTTCATTATGCCCAAGCAGACTACAATCCTGCGAGCATAGCACCAAAGCTTAGTCACATTTGATTTCCGGCTTCATGGTTGCCTCTGTGTGCGGGAAATAATGTGTCTGACTGCTGTAATGTAAAATCATAGCTGGCTCACAGGGAGGTCTATAACCTTTTGCCGGTCTAGTGCTGTGCTCACATGCTGTGTTTTATAGAAGTTTTTTTCAAGCACACTTCACAATGTGATAAATTTGGCACATTAAGTTTGCCCTATTAGACAACTTTAGTTATTCTATAACCATTAAGTTTTTATTTTAGGTCCCTCAGAGCCACATTGTTAGAACCTTGCTCTTAAGTTTTTTTTCCTTTGCTGGTCACATGACCTTGTTGGCCTATTTAAGCCTGCTCCGCCCTTCTGGCTTTGCAGGACTTCATTGTATATCTACTTTCTAGCTAGCCTGTGCTCTGTGTCTTGCTCTGTTAGTTTGCTTGGTCTACTGACCTCTATGTTCTATTTATTTTGTTTGTTCGTCTGTCTGCTACTATTTCTGTTAGGAGGTGTCCCATATTCCTCCCAGTCCTTAGTACTTGTAGGGATTCCTTCCCCACATCTATAGGTCTCCGTACAGACTAGCTTAGGACTTTAGCAGGTCTGATCGCAGGATCAGGTCCCCTGTTACATCGTAGGGATTAAGCTGAGTTCTATCGTAGGGACAGATCTCCTCTCTTTCCTTAGCTCTGGTAGCAGAACATAACAGTAAGTCCAGCCAGCAAATTCTCTAAGGAAAGATTTTTCTGTTCCATCATGGTGTCGGTTCAGGATTTGGTTCACCGCCAGCAGGGACTCTCTCTGGAGGTGGCCGAGCTCCGTCAGCACGTGAGTAACTGTCCTGGAGCACATTTCTTGGAGCCTAAGGTATGTTTGCCGGATTTATTTTTTGGTGAACACCGAGAATTTTTTTCATTTAAAAATGCTTGCTTATTGTATTTTCGTTTGAGACCTAAGTCCTCTGGGGATGAATCCCAGCGCGTAGGGTTCATAATGTCACTTTTGCGCAAAGAGCCTCAGGAGTGGGCCTTTTCTTTGCAACCTAGTGATTCATGCTTCAGATCAGTGGATAGTTTTTTTTTCTGCTTTGGGACTATTATATGATGATCCTGACCGTGTCGCATCTGCTGAGACTGAGTTGAGACGTTTAAAACAGGGATCAGGTAATGTGGAAAAATATTGTACTCATTTCCGTCGTTGGTCTACTCAAACAGGGTGGAACGATTCTGCTCTGAAAAGTCTATTTCTTGCTGGGCTCAGTGAAAGGGTTAAAGACCTGCTAATTGCTTATCCTACACCTGAAGATTTGCAACAGGCTATGCAATTAGCTATACGGGTGGATAGAAGACTGCGTGCAAGGGTTAATGAGAGCAAATCCTCTGCTATGTCAGTTTCTGGTTATGAGAATGTGTGTACTAACAGTGGTGAACCGATGGAGATTGGATCGGTGGCACCTCGCTCTCAAGAAAAAGACCGTAGATTTTCTGAAGGCTTGTGTTTCTATTGCGGAAAATCTGGTCATTTGATTAAAGGTTGTGAGCTTCGTATGAAGAAAGAAAAAAAAATGGTCAGTCATGCCCGTATTGCCTGTTTAAATTCCAAGGGTATATTTTTAGCTGCTTCCACGATTGCTCAGAAAAAATTAATGGAATTTCGGGTGTTTGTCGATTGTGGGTCTACTCTGAATGTAATTGATGGGGGATTCGTGGAAAGACTCAATTTAAAACCTGAACCTTTATCACCCCCCATTGCTGTGGTTTCTGTGGATGGTTCCCCTTTGAAGAATATTACTCTCAAGGTCTGTGAATTTCCTCTCACTATTAATGGTGTTCACCATGAGAAATTGGATTTGGTAGTGTTGAATAACTTGCCTTCTCCAGCAATATTGGGATTGCCCTGGTTAAAATTTCACAATCCTGTATTGGATTGGTCTACCAGTGAAATTAAATCCTGGAGCCATAAATGTTATGACAAGTGTTGTAACGGGCATATTGCAGCTTTGGATAGGGGAGAATTGCCTCTTCCTATTCAGGATTTTTGGAGAGTTTTTTCTGAGAAGGAATCGCAGGTTTTGCCTCCCCATAGAGACTATGATTGTTCTATTGAATTTGTCCCTGGAGCGACTCTTCCTAAAAGTCGTTTATTTAACCTTACTATTCCTGAGAGGAAGGCTTTGGAGGAATACATACAGACAAGTTTGGCCGCCGGTCACATTAGGCCCTCTAAGTCTCCTGTGGCGGTTGGATTTTTTTTTTGTAAAAAAAAAGGACGGCGGTTTACGTCCTTGTCTGGATTTTCGTGAGATTAACAAAATTACTGTACGCAATCCTTACCCACTGCCATTGATTCCTGATCTGTTTAACCAGTTAATGGGGGCCAAGTGGTTCTCTAAAATTGACCTTAAGGGGGCATACAATCTGTTGCGCATGAAGGAGGGTGACGAATGGAAGACTGCTTTTAACACTCCTGTGGGTCATTTTGAGAATCTGGTTATGCCTTTTGGTCTTACTAATGCTCCTGCATTTTTTCAGAATCTTATTAATGACATCCTTAGACCTTTGATCGGCAAAAATGTGGTTGTGTATTTGGATGACATTTTGATTTATTCGCCGGATCTGGAGTCTCATTGGCGGAGCGTGCGTGAGGTATTACAGTTATTAATGGACAATTCGCTTTTTGCTAAGCTGGAGAAATGTGAGTTCGCTGTACAGAGAATTAGTTTTTTGGGCTACATTATCTCCAGCAAAGGTTTTGAGATGGATCCGGTTAAGGTTCAGGCTGTGCAGGAATGGCCTAGGCCTATTGGTTTGAAATCGATACAGAGGTTTTTGGGTTTCGCCAATTACTACAGAAAATTCATAAAAAATTTTTCTAGTATTGTCAAACCTCTGACTGATCTCACCAGGAAAGGTGCTGATGCGGTTCAGTGGTCTTCTGAGGCCATTGAAGCTTTTGTGTATCTCAAGGAGAGGTTCACCTCTGCTCCCATCCTTATGCAGCCTGATGTTACTAGGCCGTTTTTGGTTGAGGTTGATGCTTCCTCTGTGGGGGTTGGCGCAGTATTGTCTCAGGATAACGGGGATGGATTACATCCCTGTGCCTTTTTTTCAAAAAAATTTTCGGAGACTGAACTGAATTACGATATTGGTAATCGGGAATTATTGGCTATTAAACTCGCATTTGAACACTGGCGCCACTTCTTGGAAGGTGCGGAATTTCCCGTTCAGGTTCTTACGGATCATAAAAATCTGATATATCTTGATGCTGCCAAGCGCCTGAATGCCCGTCAGGCTAGGTGGGCACTGTTTTTCTCGCGGTTTAATTTCTCGGTTACTTACATCCCTGGTACTAAGAATGTTAAGGCGGATGCCTTGTCTCGCAGTTTTTCTCCCATAGTCGGTGCTGAGAAAGAGGAGAACATTTTACAAGAAGGTGTTGTGATAGCTGCTTTGGACTCCGTTTTGGAAAATGAGATTCTTAAAGCACAGGAGAATGCCCCTTCTAACGCTCCTCATGGGAGGTTGTTTGTGCCTGGGACCTTTAGGAGAGATTTGTTTGTTGAGTGTCACGAATCTCGGTTGGCAGGTCATCCCGGAATCTCTGAGACCAAGAGACTGGTGGGTCGCAGTTTTTGGTGGCCTGGATGGCAGAAGGAAGTCATTAAGTGGGTGCGTCAGTGTACTATATGTGCTAGATCTAAGTCCTCACATACTCCTGCTGCGGGGTTGCTTTGTCCTTTGGAGGTTCCCAGTGCTCCTTGGACACATTTGGCTATGGACTTTATAACTGACCTTCCCCCCTCTGAGGGTTTTACTGTCATCTGGGTGGTCGTGGACCGTTTTAGCAAGATGTGTCACTTGGTTCCCTTTGTCAAACTGCCCTGCGCTAAAACTCTCGCTAAGGCCTTTGTCAAGGAAATTGTCAGACTTCATGGCGTTCCTACTGACATTGTTTCTGATAGGGGTCCTCAGTTCGTGGCTCGTTTTTGGCGTGCCTTTTGTGACAGGTTGGGAGTTCATTTATCGTTCTCGTCCGGATATCATCCTGAATCTAATGGCCAGACAGAAAGGAAAAACCAGGATGTTGAGCAGTTCTTGCGTTGTTTTGTGGCAGACAATCAAGAGGGGTGGTCTGAGTTTCTGCCACTTGCTGAATTTGCTCTGAACAATCATACATCTTCTTCTGCTGGTTGTTCGCCTTTTTTTGTTGTTCTGGGAGACATCCGTCGTTTGGGTCGTTCTCCAAGTTGGGATCTGCCGTGCCTGAGGAGGAGAATTTTTCCGGTGATTTGGAGAGAGTTTGGACGGATGTGCGTGGTAATCTTCAGGAGGCCAACAGAAAATCTAAGGACTACTTTGATAGGAAACGACAGGAGGTTTTGTTCGCTGTTGGTGACATGGTTTGGTTGTCCTCTAGGAATCTGCGGTTGAGGATTCCTTCTAAGAAATTGGGTCCCAAGTTTGTAGGGCCCTTTAAGGTGCTTCAGGTTGTCAACCAATCTGCTGTTAGGTTGGAGGTTCCTACCTCCTGGAGAATTAATCCGGTATTTCATGTCTCTCTGTTGAAAAAAGCTGTTGTATCGGATTCTGACGCCTCTGCCTCTGTTCCTCCGGTGGTGGAGGACGGGGAATATGAAATTTCTCGCATCCTTAACTCTAGACTGTATAGAGGTAGTTTGCAGTATCTTGTGGCCTGGAAAGGTTTCGGACCCGAGGATAACTCTTGGGTGAGGTCGGATGATGTTTCCGCGTCCAGACTTATCAGAGCGTTTCACAGGAGATTTCCTGATAAGCCTGGTCCTAGGGGATCCGGAGGATCCTCTTAGAAGGGGGGGTACTGTTAGAACCTTGCTCTTAGGTTTTTTTTCCTTTGCTGGTCACATGACCTTGTTGGCCTATTTAAGCCTGCTCCGCCCTTCTGGCTTTGCTGGACTTCATTGTATATCTACTTTCTAGCTAGCCTGTGCTCTGTGTCTTGCTCTGTTAGTTTGCTTGGTCTACTGACCTCTATGTTCTATATATTTTGTTTGTTCGTCTGTCTGCTACTATTTCTGTTAGGAGGTGTCCCATATTCCTCCCAGTCCTTAGTACTTGTAGGGATTCCTTCCCCACATCTATAGGCCTCCGTACAGACTAGCTTAGGACTTTAGCAGGTCTGATCGCAGGATCAGGTCCCCTGTTACATCGTAGGGATTAAGCTGAGTTCTATCGTAGGGACAGATCTCCTCTCTTTCCTTAGCTCTGGTAGCAGAACATAACACACATACATTACTATCCTACAGCTTCAGCTGTGATACGGCTGATAGTGGCCCATGTTCCCTCCAAGGTTTCATTCATAACATTACCTATCTGGACAAAGATATTGGGGCTCACCTATTAAAGGGGTTGTCCACTACTCGGACACCCACTTCCCAATCCCGGTTTGCCCCTTGTAAAATAATAAAACCTATACCCACCTCTGGCACAGTTCCTACAGTATCAGCACTGGGTCTGCCAGGGATCACATGACAGGGTTATGTCACGCAATCCCTGCTGCCAAACAGTGCTAACTTCCCGCCCCCCATCAATTCAGACAAATCACATACATCCAGAGGAAGTGAGAGCTGCTTCTGCTATCTCGCTTCCTCTGGATGTATGTGATTAGTCCAAAGTAGAGTAGAGTGAAGCCAGTGCTGATTGGCTGCAGGGATACTAGAGGGGAATATAGGGGTTGTTATTTTACAAGGGGGCAACATAGGACTGGAGGAGTTGTCATTAGTGGAATGAACCTGACGCGCCCCCAGGGCCGTGGGGTACTCGACAGCCGGGTCTCTGGTTGCTGGGGGATATCACGGTGGCTGACCCAGTCCGTGGCCCAGGGTGGTCACCCAAAAATGGGGATTATTTATAGGGGATTTGTAAAGTTCGTGACGCCACCTGTGGAATGCGGCTAAAGGGAGCCGCCGCTGCGGAGCAGTCCTCTGAGGTAGATGTTAGGGCAGCTTATGATGGAACGGCTCCCCACAGGTGGAGCGGGCCTCAGGGCAGCGTGGGGTAATGGATGGTGGTACAGGGGAGAGACGGCCAGGACGGTCCAGGGGAAATGACAGACACTCACACGGGGGTTCGCTTCGATACCTTTACTGGTCTTGATGCAGGTATGGTCCAGGGTACTCGGTACGCAGGGTGCATTTCTGGACTCTCCCCAGTGAGCGGGTATGGGGCCTCCTGATCCGTTGCTTCCACTTGCTAAGCTTCTGACCTGCCTGGAGCTAGGCCTGGATTAATTACTGTCTCTCTCTCTTGCACCTGCTGACCTGGTGGTAGGGCCTTCTCTTGGAGATCACTCTCCCTGCACGCTGGGGCCTCCGTGACTCCTAGTCCTGGTACAATAGTCAGCGTTGGTTGGCCTGGGACTTGTAGTCCTCCAGGTATCCGGTGATCCCTACTGGGTGTAAAGGGTCCCTGTAGGCGCGGACCCGGTGTCCGGTGTATATTTCGGGGTGAGCCTGGTACGCTCCTCTGCCCCCTCAACTCCTCTCTCCTTTCCTCCTTGCCGTCAGCCGCACTCAGGGCCCTCACTACGGCAGCAGCAGACGAGCTGCGTCTTCGCTGCTCTCAGCGTCAGCACGCTCTCAGACTCTCTCTAAACTAAACTGAGCTGCCTGGATCCACCCTCCCTATATATATCCCTAACGGGCTCCCTCTGCTGGTCTGAGGTGGTAGGGTGGAGGTGTGTGAATGTAATGAGGGCCTCTTGTGGAGAAGTCCATCCATGCACCCTACTGGGTTCTGTGGCACCTGTGCGTAGCAGGGCGCCACAAACCGTTAGGTCAATTTCACAAACTCTTTTCATAGTCTGAGTACAATCTTGGATGTAGGGATCTCCTATACCAAACTCAAAAGCTTTTTATGTGCCTATGAGGATGTTGCATTTAGCCAGTCTGTGAAACACTGATGTGTGAAATCAGCACTAAGGTTTCAGCCCAACTTTGACTAGATCTAGGCTGTCTACATGTCCTCCTTTGATTCTTGTTATATCAGCTCCTCGCCAAGGTTTCCTACCACTGATGCTGCTGAGATTGTTTCACTTATTCTCCTTTTCAGGTGCAAAGATGTTTTTGTGATGGGAAGTGGACTACTAGTTGTATGTCCCTGGATGTCATTACAACCATGCTGTAAATTAGGGAAGAACAAACTGTCAAGTGAGAAGAAATGGTGTGGATAATGATCTGGCAGCATAATGCTCCAGGTCAGGATGATTATAGGGATACCAAACTTAAACTTTATAAGCGGTTAAAAGAAAAAAGTTAAGGAATTTGCATAGAAAAAAAAAAAGGAATTCTGTTTTGCCCTTTTCTTAACTCTGTAAAATTTTAATTGGCACGTTATGGCGATCGTGCAGGCACAACAGCTTATGTTATAGCCGAGCCACGGCTTTTTAACTCCCTAAATGCTGAGATCAATATTAATTACAATATTTAGGAGGCTGGAAGAGGGAGGGGGCTCCCACTCCCGTCCAATAGGCGCACATGTGACGTCATCGCAAGGGCCCGATCGTTGTCATGGTGACATCCAGTTCTGCCAGCTATTATACTAGCAATCAGACTAATAAAATGTAGAGTCCCATAGAGGGACTAAGTAAAAATATTATTTAAAAAATTATATATATATATATATATATATATATATATATATATATATATATATATATATATATATATATATAATGGAAAAATATTATACTAATAAATATATTTATGTCAAAACAAAAATAAACAAAAAAAGTACACAGATTTGGCATTGCTGCATCCAGAACGACCCGCCCTATAAAACTATCACACTATTAACCCCTTCAGTGAACGCTGAAAAAATTAAAATAAAAAACGTGGCAAAAACGATGCTTTTTCATCATACTACCGAACAAAAAAAAGGAATAAAACGCAATCAAAAAGTTCAATGGAAATAGAAATGGTATTGCTGAAAGCATCATCTTGTCCGACAAAAATCAAGCCGCCATACAGCTCCATCAGCAGAGAAATAAAAAAGCTATAGATCTTGGAATAAAGCGATGCAAAAACAATTCTTTTTTCTATAAAATTAGTTTTTATTGTGTAAAAGCTGCAAAACATTTTAAAAAAATTATATAAATGTGGTACTGCTGTAATCGCACTGATTACAAAGAATAAAGCTGCCTTATCACTTTTACCATACGGCCAACTGAATTGTTGGTTTTTGTTCATTTTGCCTCCCAAACATCGGAATAGAAAGTGATCAAAAAATGTATATGCCAGCAAATGGTAGCAATAAAAATGTCAACTTGTTCTGCAAAAAAAAGAAGTCCTCACATGACTCAGCAGAGATATGAAAAAATGATAGCTAGTAAAATATGGCGATGCAAAAAAAAAAAGCGTCTTTTAGTTTGTGACAGCAGCCAAACATAAAAAACAGATATAAATCTGGTATTGTTTTAATCGCACTGACCCAAAGAATAAAGTCGTCTAATCACTTATACCGCATGAGGAACAGCGTAAAAAGATAAAAATAAAACTAATTCTTAACCTGCCATTTATTTGTTCATTCTGCCTCCCAAAGATCGCAGTATAGCTCTGCTCACATTTATCCTGCAATCTACGCTAAGCGCTTACACCGGGGTTTCGGTGTAAATCTATGAAATATGTAATTCAAATGGAACCCCTGGCAGAAGATTCCCTATAATGAGGCAGATGGAGACACTATGGATGCTGCTGGCCTATGATCCAGTGGTGCCCATCTTTTTAAATGTGCATAAAAGTGCGGTCTGCCACAGTTTTGTGCACTTCTGAAAAGGCGTATACCGCCGAACACAAGCCATACTGAGTCGAGAGTAACTCTGTTCCCTCATTATAGTAAACGGATTCCCCGGGGGTTCGTGAATTACGTAATTCGGAGACTTAAATAGAAACCCCGATATCAGTGCTCAGCGTAGAGCGCAGAATAAATGTGGTCCAAAATGTTATGTAAAATGTTCCTAACAAAAGCTTCAACTTAATCCACAAAAAAAGCCTGAACTCAGGTCTGTCATCTGTTAACGGAAATATAGCGGGCTTCAACGTTACTGCTAGCACAAAGGCTCTGGAAAAGCTCTATGGTTCCTCGCCCCCCCAAAAGAAATCTAGCAAATTCTGTGCTCCCAAATCCAAATGCCCCTTACCTACTACAGTGTGCCTAAACCACATTTAGCACCCACATGTTTGGCATTTCTGTAGCGATGAGAGCCCACTTAATTTATGGGGTCCATGTCTCCAGAAGCATGAGCTGAGCAGAATGTATGGCCACTACAATGTACTGGGCACTACAATGGCAGATATGCAATTCTTACTCAGCAACATTCACTGCTGTTTGTTTCAGGAAAACACCCATGGAGTCAAATGATTACTACATCTGTAGATAAATTCCTAGAGGGGTATCATTTCCAAAATGGGGTCACTTGAGGGGGATTCTTCTCTTCTTGCACTTGAGGACTCTGTGTATGGAGTCCGCAAACTATTCTATCATAATTTGTTCTCTGAGAGTTAAATAGCGCTCCTTCCCTCCTGAGCCTCACCGTGTGGCTAAGCAGTGCCGTACAGCCACATATGGGGTATTGCCACTTTTAGCAGAAATTGTGTGACAAATTTTGATGCCATTTTTACCCATTTCCCCATGTGGTTTAATTCATTCTGGAAAGAGAGACGTTCAACAGTGTTACCCTCCCATACCAAAAAGACATCATCAATGTAACACCACCAGGCTCGGACATAGCGCCAGAGGATGGACTTGTGCATATACTTATAACCATTTGCAGGGTATGATCTATGTCGTACCAATGCGCCAAATTGATATTAAACTATATATCAAACTGTAGAGACCACCCCAACACAAGAGGATGAAAAAATATATAAAGCTTTATTAGACGCAAAATGCACAATACAAAAAATATATAATATAGACAGTTAAACAGGTGAGGGGAGAAGTACAGCTAAAACTTAACATGGGTACAGATGATATATTCCCACATAAGAGCAGCTAGTGTTCCCTGGCCAGGCATCACACTGATATATCAAACTCCACAATACATGTCTACTATTATAATGGAGAAGCTCATACCAGTGGCTATCAAATATGGCCAATGGTGAATAAAAAAAGTGTTATAGCGAGTACATACTGTGACGCCTCAGACGTCCAGTATAAGCCCTTTTAATTCACCCTGGGTGTTGGGGGACTCGGTGTCGGGTCCTGTGATGGAGAGATGGGACGCAGCCGTGGCCCGGACCCGACCCGTGCTCAGGGCCGTCACATTAAAAAGGAGATGGTGTGAGCTTACCTGGGATGAGTGGTTGGTTAACGACTACGCCACCCGTGGTGCCTGGTGATGGGCCACCATCGCCGCTGCAGTCCGCTGAGGCATGGTGTTACCGCGACTAAAGTTCTTACTGACGCGCCCCCTGGGCCTGTGTTGTGCAGGGAATACCCGGAGCCGGATCTCTTAGAATGAATGCTGGGGGTTGTAGTCCTTGTGGCGATGACCCGGTCCGTGCCCAGAGTGGTCAAATCAGAGGCAGTGTTATTGGTACTATGATAGTCTGACTACGCCACCCGTGGATTGCGGTCAGTGGGGACCGCCGCTGCGATGCAGTCCACTGAGGCTGATGTTGTATGCGCAGCCAAGTATGGGATGACTCCCCACGGGAGAAGTATAGCCTCAGGGCAGTTAGTGCGGATGATGGGAGTGATGGTGCACGAGCGTCCCAGCACTGGTAGTGCTGGTGTGGCGAAGAAGCACAGAGACGTGTGGTTGCAGTTCAGGGTCTTTACTGGTGTTATAAGGCAGACCCTCCCGGGAGTACTGGTTAGCAGTAGGGGCCTGGTCAGTCTGTGAGCAAGCAGGATCTCCCCCTGGCCAGGTGGAGTTGTAGGCCTCCCCGTCTATCTGCACTCTTTCCTGGCCACCTTGCTGTATGCGGTTAGAAGTAGCCCACGTCCCTGAGTATACCGTGTGGTGCTCACCCGTATGGCCGGTGACTTGGGGCCTCCTGTTAGCCTCCGCTCCACGACGGCGGTGCTGGTCCCTTGCTTGTGACCGTGCCTCCGGGCTTCTATGGCCAGAGAACCTGGAATCTCCTGCCAGTTGGATTCTGCTGCTGGACCTGGATGTCCCCACAGCCTCGGACTCCGTGTCCGGGTTTAGTGTCTTCAGCCAAGGCGAGCTATCTAGCTTCCAGCCTCTGGCACTCACTCCTGCTCCTACACAGCTCCTGGTTCTTCCTTTCCTTGTGTCTGGAACTGTCTCCAGGCTCTGACTCCCAGATTCAGACTCACTTAATCCCGCCCCAGACCCAGTTTATAAGGGCAGATTCCTCCCCTCCCAGGTCTGGGCGGGCAGTGTTGCATGCTTAGGGCTCCTGACCAGAGAAACCTCCCACTTGCTCTCAGACATAATATTTCTATTACTGTGGCAACCAGACCCCTGGGGTGCCACATTCCCCCCTAGTAAATTTTAGTACTCCGGGACTAAACACATTTTTAAAGAAACATAAATGCAGGGTATAACAATAACACAATAACATATTTACAAGAAGCTTTAGTTCTTTAAAGGTCACGGCGTGTCTGCAACCGGGTGTCCATATCACCCAAGGTGAAGTTTGTGAAACAAGAGGGCGTCCATGTCACCCAAGGTGAAGCTTTAAGCGAAGTAGGGGACCTGTCCAAAGCAAACCCCTTGCGTTGGCCCTGGGCGTGGCTGCAAGGCTGAAGCTAGCTACTTTGGGCCGCAAGGAGGCCACGCCAGACAGGTTTTCTTTTCCGCGGCCGTCTTCGCAAGAGGCACAATGTGCAGCTATCTACAAGAATTGTTCCAGTTATCCAGCGTCCATAACCTGTTAGTCCATAGAAATCTGCAGGGTAACTGAGAGACATAATTAATAACAGGCAACAAACATAAACCATAAACAGTTAAACAGATAAATTCACAGTGCATTAGTTTAGATTTTCCAGCGAGCGGGCATCTGACCTCTAGTGACTCTAGTGGACCTACAGAGCTCACTAACTGGTTCTGCACTACAGGGTATAGGAGGTGTTATGGGCAAGCTGGGCAGCTGTCTGCGCACTCTTTGGCTCACTAGGGGCACGGCAGGCTCACTACTAGCAGATGGTTGATTCTCCTGGTCTGCTGGTATGGATTCTTCTGCCTCCTGGGCCGGCTGCTCTTCCAGCTCTACCTGATCTTCTGTAGGCACTTTAGGGGCTGGCTGGAGAAAGGTGAGGACGGGCACCACGATAGCATTGTTTACTTGTGTCCAGGACCGGGGAAAGTCTCCGAGTACGGTGCTGATCATTTCCTCCTTTTCCTCTACGGGTTGAGGGTCTTCCTGATCTTCATCCGTGCTTTGCAACTTCTCGGGGCACTTTTTCAGGTGGTCTCTGGAGACAGTGGCTGTGGTCTCTCCTCCATCCTTGCTGATGACGTACACTTTTGGATTATTGTGGCTTGAGGGCAGTACGGTGTACGGGTCCTTTTCGCACTGGTCGTCCAACTTATGGAGCCGCCTTTTTCTTTTCAAGACCTGCTCTCCAGGTACCAGGGGAACAGCGGGAGCATGTTGGTTATAAGTAGTGTTGAGCCACCCCCGTAGTGTTCGAGTTCGGTTCGGTTCGTCGAACACCCGTGTGTTCGCCGAACTGTTCGTCGAACTGTTCGTCGAACACCTTCGAACACCGTTAAAACCAATGGCAGGCAAACAAAAACACATAGAAACACATAGAAAACACCTTCAAAGGTGTCCAAAAGCTGACAAACTGCTCAGAAGACACAACTAACACATGGAAAAGTGACAAGTACATATAGTCATGCGAAAATAAAAGAGGTGGAGGAGTAAAAGGAGGGGGAGTCACAGATATAGGCATGTCATGCCCTTCTAAAATCCAAAAAGTGAGAAGCCGACACGGCCAGTCCGCTCCTGCCCGTGCCACCTCCGTGTCGCCGGGTTTGTGCCAGAGCCGCGGTGAACCCTGATGGCCAGCCCCCCTCTCCCAATACTGGTGCCTGTCCGCTGGTGGGTCGAGCGAGCCCCCCTGTGGTGGAGGCAGCTCTAAGCTTTTTAATTTAAATTGTCTCTCTAATTTGAATGAATACACTTTAAATCCATTTACAAGGATCTATTGGAGGGCAAGTCTCATGCCAGCAGCCGCGTAATTCCAGCTCCAGTAGCGTCCACTAAAGCTGCTGCAGTTAAAAAGCTTTTATAAGGATCGAGCTCGGCTGTCCACCGCAAGGCATCCTACTGCCAGTCCCAGCCCCTATGCCTTGGGGTGCCTCCTGATGCTCTTCACTGAGTATCCCATGGTCCCGAAGCATTTCCTTTGAAAAAATTAAGTGCCTAAACTACAGGTGGTGTAGCTTGCTTAACAGCCGGGATAATCCGCTGACTAGCAGACACTGCTACTAGGCACAAAGTATTTCCTGGGCTAGATGCAGTTAAAAATTTGTAATTAGATACTCTCGTTGGATGCTGAGAAAGCATTCCATAGAGTCTCCTGGCACGCCATATATGATTCTCTTAAAAAGCTTGGGGTAGGGGTCTAGGGGACCCTTTTATAGCCAAAATCACGGCCCTGTATCGCAATACGTCACCTAGGCTGAAGATAAATGGAACTGTAGCACCCTGAGGGCTCGGTTGCTACAGACGTATTGCACCTCACCCAGAGGTGTGATATCTCACTCTCAGGTAAGGATGGAGTGTGGATCAGGACCCGACACCTGCATGCATTACACCACATTGCCGTGGGGCAGGGCGACCAATATGCCCCTGAGATGGGCACGACAGTCCCTGTCCCTGGCTGGAGTGGGGGGAGGGAACACTGAGGAAGGGGAACCCTGTAGTGCAGGAGCAGGGAGGAAGCAGCTCCTGGGTGCATTGAGAAGGGAGTATAAAAGGTGGGCACCATCTTAGTTCAGTGCAGAGAAGTCTGAGCAGAAGTGGCAGGGAGCAGGGGCTCTGCATGAGCTCTGCTCCGGAGGCGGGCCTAGTAACAGAGGCCCAGGCCTGGAAGAGGGAGAAGGAAGGAAGAGGAGCGGAGAAGGCTCCAGGAACGAGGAATGAAGGGATCCCAGGGGTGCGGACGGGCGAGTCGCCACCACACGCCCGAATCCACCTGCGTGGAGGGGTCAGGCCAAAGGGGGAGACCGGTCCCCGAACTAGTGGAGGCAGGAAACGACCCTCAGCTAGAAACCGGAGGCTCTGACATTTTATGTGGCGCAGCCCCTCGCTACACCCGCTAGGAAGGCACCACATAGGGTCAGGGAAACTGGCGCCAAGTTTACCAAGAGGAGGCCCGAGGCAGCCGGACAGAAGTGTTGGTAAGAAAGGCCAGACAAAGGACACACAAAGGGGGTCCTGTGAAGTGCTCCAAAGTTATCTGGGAGTTGTCTGAGCCCCTCACCTGGTGAGCACAGTACGACGTGGGCAGCCGTTACCTGCAGACGTTGGCTGGATAATAAGAACTGTGAGTAAAGGCCCTGGACTGCATCACTGACTCCGTGTCGTTACTGCTGCTGCCCTGCACCATCACCCCCATCCTCCACATACACTGCCCTGAGGCTATACTCCTCCCGTGGGGAGTTATGCTACGCTCTGCTGCACCCACAACACCAGCCTCAGCGGTCTGCCCTGTAGCGGCGGTTCACTCTGACCGCAATCCACGGGTGGCGTAGTCGGACATTTAAACATCAAAACCACATAAATAGTTCCGCCACTGGTTTGACCGCCCTGAGCCACGGAACCGGGTCGCCGCCACGAAGACTACAACCACCAGCATCCACCAAAAAGGGTCCGGCTCCGGGTGTCCCAAGGCCCAGGGGGTGCGTCAGAACATTTTCATCACCTTTCACAATCACCAATGGGACAAGGCAGGGATGTCCTCTGTCCCCTCTCTTATACATCCTAGTGACAGAGCACCTGCTCTCATCAATTCGCCATAACCCCAATATTAGGTGGATTGAGGTGGGAGGCACCGAGTACAAGTGCTCTCTATTTGCTGATGATGTCCTAGTATATATCACTCAATCACATATATCCATCCATGCTGTTATGGCTGAAATAGATCACTTTGTTACATGGTAAAATTTTAAAATCAATGCAGCGAAGTCTGAGGCCCTCGATGTCTCCCTCCCCAAATCCATATAGGATTCCATCCAGTCCAACTTTCCCTTTGCCTGGCCCTCACAGGGTATCAAATACTTAGGAATTCCTATTCATAGAGACCTCTCCCATCTATGTTATCTTAATTTTGGGCCCTTTATTGAACAATTCCATACAGACCACGGTTGGCAAGTTAGAACTGTAAGATTCACTACGTGAACCGCTGGTGTTTTGTGGAAAAGCACATGTACACCGCGTTCCAAATTATTATGCAAAAAGTGTTTAGGAGTGATAAGGGAAGAATTTGTTTGTTTGTCAGTTAAACTCATTGATGGTGATGTGTGTCAGGGCTCTTTATATCACTGTAAGCAATTGCAGACACCTGTGCTAATTAGTTTGGCAGGTGTGTCCAATGAAAGGCAAGACTACTTAAGAAGGCTCTCTCACATTATTAAGCAGCCTACATTTTCTGCCAAAATGGGAAAGAAAAAGGATGTGTCGGCTGCTGAGAAGCAACAAATTGTGGAGTGTTTAGGTCAAGGCATGACTACAATCAACATTGTGCGATGATCAGGATGAAGTGTCTTGGCAATCAAGAAGTATGTAGCTGATTCACAGTACACACGTGTGCGTGCTGATAAGGGCAAATTGAGGACTCTTTCCTATAGGCAATTACGTCAGGTTGAAAGAGCAGCGGCAAAAATGCCTTGTCATAGCAGCAGACAAGTTTTTGAAGCTGCTTGTGCCTCCAACGTCCCCCGAACAACAAGATGCAGGGTCCTTCAGAGGTTTGCAGCTGTGCATACGCCATCCTGTCGACCTCCTCTATCCACTTCACACAAGCAGAAACGGCTCCAGTGGGCCAAACATTACATGAAGACTGATTTCAAAACTGTTTTGTTCACGGATGAGTGCCGTGCAGCGCTCGATGGTCCAGATGGATGGAGTGGAGGATGGCTGGTTGATGGACACCCCACGCAAACACGGCTACAGCGCCAACAAGGAGGAGGTGGAGTAATGTTTTGGGCTGGAATCATGGGGAGAGAGATTGTCGGCCCCTTTAGGATCCCTGAAGGCGCTAAAGATGAACTCCATAATGTATGTGGATTTTCTCAAACAGCACTTCCTGCCATGGTTCAAGAAGAAGAACCGTGTATTTCACAGCAAGATCATTTTTCTGCATGATAATGCACCATCTCATGCTGCACATAAAACATCTGCATCTCTGGCTGATATGGGCATAAAAGGGGACAAACTTATGGTGTGACCCCCATGCTCCCCTGACCTCTACCCCATTCAGAACCTTTGGAGCATCATTAAAAGGAGTGTCTATGATGGCGGGAGGCAGTTCACATCTAAGCAACAGCTCTGGGAGGGTATTCTGTCCTCATGCAAAACAATTGAAGCAGAAACCATCCAAAACCTGACAAATTCAATGGACGAGAGAGTTCAGAAGCTCCTTTCGAACAAGGGGTCCTATGTGAAAATGTAACATCACCTAGAATAAAGTTTTGAGTTGAAAACTGTTTGATTTCAGTTTCTAACAACCTGCTAATGCTTATAATTTCAAAAATGACCATTTTTTTGGTCTTTATTAAAATGAAAAGGTTGATCGAAAAGTTTGGGGGATCTAAGAGTGTGGCAACCCAGTAGTCATGATTACTTCGAATTCTGACAATATGAGGGTCATGCTGCAGGTAGTGCAGCAAGAAGGCACTTATGTGTCTTGCGCATCTCGGGGCCCCAAAATTATTTTCCGGGCTAGATGCAGCTAAAAATTATTTTTAATTTTAAATCTGGTGGAGCTTATTATAGATGGCCTAATAGGATCAGTGCTGCACACTGCTACAAAGCCCAAATTATTTTCCAGTCAAGATACAGATAAACATGATTAGTAATTTGAAAGCTTAAAACGTTTGGTAGGGTGATTTTAACCAATCATCAAGCTTTTACTCTCCCCAGGATGACACAGGGGTAGAAAAGTCGTTTCGGATCCATGATTTGTTCATCTTTATGAACGTGAGTCTGTCTACATTATCAGTGGAGAGCCGCGTTCGCTTATCTGTCAGCACACCACCAGCAGCGCTGAACACACGTTCAGACAGAACGCTGGCTGCGGGGCATGACAAGATCTCCAAGGCGTAAGTGGCTAGCTCCGGCCATTTATCCAGATTGGAAGCCCAAAAAGAGCAAGGGTCCAGTGACACAGTCGTGGCTTCAATGTTTACTTGGAGATACTCCTGTACCATCGTCTCTAGGCGTTGACTATGTGTCAGACTTCTTGTCTCCTGTGGCCTTGCAAAGGATGGGCTAAAAAAGTGGTGAAATGATTCCGCAAAATTGATGTTACCAGCAGATACTGTGGTTCTGTTACGGTTTGAGTGCTGAACACTTGACGGTCCCACGGTTGGCAAGTTGGAACTGTGAGATTCACTACGTGCACCGCTGGTATTTTGTGGAAAAGCACATGTAAGATTCTGCAACAGTCTCTGCTGATACTCCTGCATACTCCTGATACTCCTGCATTTCTATGGCAGGAATAATTTCTGCAAATTTACTTTTGTACCGGGGATCTAACAGTGTGGCAACCCAGTAGTCAGGATTATTTCTAATTCTCACAATTCGAGGGTCATGTTGCAGGTAGTGCAGCAAGAAGGCACTCATGTGTGTTGCGCATCCAGGAGCACCAAGTCCCTGTTGTGTTGGTGGCGAGGTAACAATCATGCTTCCTTCCTCTGTCCTCTCCCCCCAACCTCGCACAACAGAAATGTGATCAAGGTCTCCCTCATCTGATGAGTCTTCCATCAGTTCGTCCTCCACTTCTTCCTGGGCTCCTGCACCTTCCTCACTAGTTTGGCTGCTACCATGCGCCCTGGTAAAACCATCTCCCCCACCCTCACATGCCTGCCGCCTTGGTGCTGCCGACCTTCTGGACCTTGCAGATGTTAGCCCTTCCGCATACAACTCCTCCTCCTCTACTTCCTCCACCTCCTCTTGTGCCACCACCTGACTCCGAATTCTGTTTAACATGTGCTCCAGCATGTAAATCACCGGAATAGTCATGCTGATAATGGCATCGTCAGCACTAAACATCTTCGTCGCCATTTCAAAACTGTGCAGAAGGGTGCATAGGTCCCTGATCTGAGACCACTCCTCCAGCGTGATTTGCCCCACCTCTGAATCTCGTTGGCCCAGGCTATACGTCAGAACGTATTGCACCAGGGCTTGTCGGTGCTGCCACAGTCGCTGCAACATGTGCAGAGTTGAATTCCACCGGGTAGGCACATCGCATTTTAGCCGGTGAAGTGGCAGGCCCAACGACTTCTGTAGAGATGTAAGTCGCTGAGCTGCGGGATGCGAACGGCGGAAGTGAGCACACAGCGACCGTGCTCTCTGCAGAAGGCCATCTAGTCTGGGATAGTGGGCTAAAAATTGCTGGACAACCAGGTTCAACACGTGAGCCATACAAGGCACGTGTGTGACATTGCCCCGGCGAAGGGCCGCACCCAGGTTTGCAGCATTGTCGCACACGGCCTTCCCTGGTTTCAGGTCCAGTGGAGACAACCATTCATGAAATTGGTTCTCCAGAGCTGACCACAACTCCTCAGCTGTGTGACTCACATTTCCCAGACATTTCAATGTAAAAACCGCCTGATGACGTTGAGCCCTACTGCCAGCATAGTAAGGAGGTGTGCAGGATCCCTTCTGCGCAGTTAGAAAGCTTGTGGCATGACCAGACAGGCTTTGGGTGCAGGTGGAAGACCGAGAGGAGGTTGAGGAGGCAGAAGCAGTGGAGGAACTTTGACATAAAGAGGATTGACGCACAACTCGTGGGGACGGCAAGACTTGGACAGCAGCCCCTTGTCCTGCTGTCACCATAGTTACCCAGTGCCCAGTCAGCGACATGTAACGCCCCTGTCCATGCCTACTCGTCCAAGTGTCTGTGGTGAAATGCACCCTGTCACACACAGAGTTTCTCAAAGAAGCGGTGATGTTGTGTGCGACATGCTGGTGGAGCGCAGGCACACCTTTCTTTGAGAAGTAGTGCCGACTGGGCATCTGGTACTGGGGCACTGCGACGGACATAAGGTCTCGAAAATCCTCTGTGTCCACCAGGCGGAAAGGCAGCATTTCTGTAGCCAAGAGCTTGCAGATGGTGAAATTCAACCTCTTAGCTTTCTCATGGCTAGGAGGAAATGGTCTTTTACTTGTCCACATCTGAGGGACCGAGGGCTGGCTATTGTGCTTAGACGGGGTTGATAAGGGTGTCCCCGGCAAACTGCCGGTCTGTGAGGAAGATGCAGGCGGACATGTTAGGTTGCCTTCATCCAAAGGTGGTGCTATCGATGTCGGACAGCGCTCAACACCAGCTGGTGTTACCACCTCCAAAGAAAATGATGACCTGCCAATCACGCTGGCTGTTGCGGGTAAAGAGGTGGCAGGTCTGCGCCCCAAAACAGGTGTGACTGCTGTCCCCCCAGTCACAGAGGATGAAGAGGCCGCGGATGCACAAGATATGGCAGACGGTGGTTGGCCCGGCCGGCTAGGCCGCATTGTAGCACACTGAGCTTCCCACTGCAACTTATGCTTCATGTCCATGTGCCGGTTCATGCATGAAGTACTCAAACTATGTATTTTTTGGCCTCTACTTAGCTTTTGCTGACAAATGTTACAGATAACACGAGTTGGGTCATCTTTATTGATCTGAAAAAATGCCCAGGCTATGCAAGGCTTAGCACCCATGCGACCTGAAGAGCCACCACGACTTGTGGTGAGAGGCAGAGTTGTGTTTGAGGATGCAGTTGTTGACGTGCTTCCAGTACTACGTCTCTGTCCAGGAAGGCGCAACCTGACCTCGTCGTCACTAGCATATTCCTCCACCTCCTCTGCTGACCTCATCTCTTGGCTGACTGTGGGTTGACAGTAAGTGGGATCTCCGACCTCATCATCATCACCCTGTGCGTTATCACACCCGTCGTCCTCAGAGCCAACCTGTTCCTGCCCTGACAAAAAACTAAAGTTGTCGCTCCAATCAGGTATTTGAGTCTTATCATCGTCTTCCTCATTGTCTCCACCAACAGGAGTTACAGTTTGGGAATGAGGGTCTACATTATGGTCAGAACCTTCTGCGTCTGGTCCTGGATCCGACTCATAAAGATTCTGGGCATCAGTGCAGATCATTTCCTCGTCTGGATTCACAGAAGCGCTGGAGTCGACCTCTGATTCCCAGGCTATAGTATGAGTAAACAGCTCTGCAGACTCAACCATCTGTTCTACCTCATACTCAGACGGGCAGCTGGAGATTTGGGAGCTGTGAGGAAGCAAGTGCGATTTGGGTGACACCTTTGAGGACTGGAGTATTTGTGATGTTGAAGTTGATGTGGAGGAGAGCCCACTTAAAGGAGCACTTGATATCCGTTGAAGCACCTGCTGTTTTTGTGCCTCATCTGGAATTTGTAGCGATTGGCATGGCCGTAAGAAAGGGATCTTATCCAGGGGCGGAACTACCGCCCGTGCCGCCGGTTCATTGAACGGCACCGTCACATGACCGGAAGTCAGGAGAACCTGGTGTCAGCGATTTGGACGAGCGCCAGGATTCTGCAGGGATCGCATGGGGGTAAGTATAACAAGTTTTTTTTTTTTTTTTAAATACAATTTACTAGGAGTGGGGGGAATGGGAGATGCACATGTGGTGGAGGGGGATGAGAGAGGTGCACATGTGGGGGAGGGGGATGAGAGAGGTGCACATGTGGGGGAGGGGAATGAGAGAGGTGCACATGTGGGGGAGGGGGATGAGAGAGGTGCACATGTGGGGGAGGGGAATGAGAGAAGTGCACATGTGGGGGAGGGGGATGAGAGATGTGCACATGTGGGGGAGGGGGATGAGAGATGTGCACATGGGGGGGATGAGAGAGGGGCACATGTGGGGGAGGGGAATGAGAGAGGTGCACATGTGGGGGAGGGGGATGAGAGAGGTGCACATGTGGGGGAGGGAGGTGAGGGAGGTGCACATGTGGGGGAGGGGGATGAGAGAGGTGCACATGGGGAGGGGGATGAGAGAGGTGCACATGTGGGGGAGGGGAATGAGAGAGGTGCACATGTGGGGGAGGGGGATGAGAGAGGTGCACATGTGGGGGAGGGGGATGAGAGAGGTGCACATGTGGGGGAGGGGGATGAGAGAGGTGCACATGTGGGGAAGGGGGATGAGAGAGGTGCACATGTGGGGGAGGGGAATGAGAGAGGTGCACATGTGGGGGAGGGGGATGAGAGAGGTGCACATATGGGGGAGGGGGATGAGAGAGGTGAACATGTGGGGGAGGGGGATGAGAGAGGTGCACATGTGGGGGAGGGGGATGAGAGATGTGCACATGTGGGGGAGGGGGATGAGAGAGGGGCACATGTGGGGGAGGGGGATGAGAGATGTGCACATGGAGGGGTGAGAGCTGCACATGGGGGAATTGGGAGAAAATGAGCTGCACATGGGGGAATTGGGAGTAGGGGGATAATGAGCTGCACATAATGAATGTGGGGTGGGGGACAGTAAATGATAAATGATGATGGGGTGGATGGGGTGGGGAGAGCAGGACATGATATAATGAATTGGGGCAGGGGGTGCATGTAAATAATGAATGCGGGGAGCAGGAAGTATAGAGTAGGGGGCGTTGCGGATGCAGGAGTGTAACAGGTAACAAATTGGCGGAAAGAGTAGAGGTTCTAATTAAATTATATATTAAGTGCCTATTTACAGTTAATGGGGGCACCGTGGTGGATTACAATTTATATTTGGAATGGTAGGTTGTATAATAACTAACCATATATTGATGGTGGATACACGTCTGTATTCAGCTGCGTAATGTAGAAGTTGGGGAATGTGCTCTAGATAACTGTGTTATTTTATGCAGAGACGAGTCCTGGCTGGAAGACGTAATGGCGGTCTGTGCTGGATGAAGGAGAAAAGCGTAGCTGAAGGACTTCACCTAGAGACGTCACCAGTGAGTCAGTGTATTACATGTACACTTACACTATATACTATGTACCGGGCTCCTGTGTATAATGTCACTGGTGATCACTGTATTACCTGTACACTGACACTATATACAGAGCTCCTGTGTATAATGTCACTGGTGATCACTAGATTACCTGGACACTTACATTATACATACCATGTATAGAGCTCCCGTGCATAATGACACTTATGGTAATATTAGTAATGTGGTGGTAATATTAGTAATGTGGTGGTAATATGTGGTCTGGTCATGGTGTGGCAGTTTTTCCCCCTTCTGTGTGGTATTATTCGGTCACTATGTTGTGGTAATATGTGGTCTGGTCATGGTGTGGCGGTATTCCCTGTATGTGGTATTATTGGTCATTTTAAAAAAAAATGTATATGACACATTCCCTTAAAGAAAACTAAATAAAAATATATCTAAAAAGAGTATTGGATATTTTAAGAAAATTTTAATAGGTTAGAGTAGGGCCCTGCCAGAAGAGTCTACCTTATCGTGGTGGCGGCTTTAAAAATCTTTTGGCCAAAACAAAAGCTGATGGCTATGCATGTGGCACCGTCTGGTGGCAGCGACGTGGACGAGCGCCAGGATTCTGCAGGGATCGCATGGGGGTAAGTACAACAAGTTTTATTTGTTTTAAATACAAGTAGTTAACTAGGAGTGGGGGGGATGAGAGATGCACATGGGGGGGATGAGAGATGCACATGGGGGGGGATGAGAGATGCACATGGGGGGGGATGAGAGATGCACATGGGGGGGTGAGAGATGCACATGGGGGGGGATGAGAGATGCACATGGGGGGGATGAGAGATGCACGGGGGGGATGGGAGATGCACGGGGGGGATGAGAGCTGCACATGGAGGGGATGAGAGCTGCACATGGGGCGGATGAGAGCTGCACATGGGGGGGATGAGAGCTGCACATGGGGGGGCGAGAGATGCACATGGCGGGGGTTATGTTTAGATAACTTTGTTGCCTTATGAAGCGCAGGGGGGGGGGGCAAAAAATTTCTTGCACAGGGGCCCACTACAGTCTGTGTCCGCCCCTGATCTTATCACATTGTCCGCTAAAAGAAGTAGACATTTTAGTTTGGCTGGAAGATGGTCTTTCTTCTGCAGATGTTACTGTTGCTTTAACACCTACCCCACGGACACAACCTTTTTTCCCCTTCCCAACACGCCTATTCCCCTTTCCACCAGCAGCAGGCCTTTTTCCACTCATTTTGGTGGTTAACTAATTCACAACTCTGGAGTTGTTTGCACAAAAAAACAATGGATGGTAACCGAGCAGAGCTGAGTGGCCAAACTGTGGTATTAGGCCAAAACTATTGGCTGGGTTAGATGCAGAAAAAAATTATTTTGAATTTGCAACCTGATGGAGGTCAGTATAGATGGACTAATACAACAAGTCCCACACACAGCTAGAAGCCCAAATATTTTTTCAGAGGTACTGTAGATGCAGATAAAAATTAGTTTTAATTTGCAACCTGATGGAGGTCAGTATAGATGGACTAATAGAGAAAGTCCGACACACTACTAGAAGGCCAAATATTTTTTCAGAGGTAGATGCAGAAAAAAATATATTCAGTTTGCAACCTGATGGAGGTCAGTATAGATGGATTAATAGAACAAGACCCACACACAGCTAGAAGCCCAAATATTTTTTCAGAGGTACTGTAGATGCAGATAAAAATTAGTTTTAATTTGCAACCTGATGGAGGTCAGTATAGATGGACTAATAGAGAAAGTCCGACACTCTACTAGAAGGCCAAATATTTTTTCAGAGCTAGATGCAGAAAAAAATTATATTCAGTTTGCAACCTGATGGAGGTCAGTATAGATGGACTAATAGAGAAAGTCCGACACACTACTAGAAGGCCAAATATTTTTTCAGAGGTAGATGCAGAAAAAAATATATTCAGTTTGCAACCTGATGGAGGTCAGTATAGATGGATTAATAGAACAAGACCCACACACAGCTAGAAGCCCAATATTTTTTCAGAGGTAGATGCAGAAAAAACTATATTCAGTTTGCAACCTGATGGAGGTCAGTATAGATGGACTAATAGAACAAGTCCCACACACTGCTAGAAGCCCAAATATTTTTTCAGAGGTACTGTAGATGCAGATAAAAATTAGTTTTAATTTGCAACCTGATGGAGGTCAGTATAGATGGACTAATAGAGAAAGTCCGACACACTACTAGAAGGCCAAATATTTTTTCAGAGCTAGATGCAGAAAAAAATTATATTCAGTTTGCAACCTGATGGAGGTCAGTATAGATGGACTAATAGAGAAAGTCCGACACACTACTAGAAGGCCAAATATTTTTTCAGAGGTAGATGCAGAAAAAAATATATTCAGTTTGCAACCTGATGGAGGTCAGTATAGATGGACTAATAGAACAAGTCCCACACACTGCTAGAAGCCCAAATATTTTTTCAGAGGTACTGTAGATGCAGATAAAAATTAGTTTTAATTTGCAACCTGATGGAGGTCAGTATAGATGGACTAATAGAGAAAGTCCGACACACTACTAGAAGGCCAAATATTTTTTCAGAGGTAGATGCAGAAAAAAATATATTCAGTTTGCAACCTGATGGAGGTCAGTATAGATGGACTAATACAACAAGTCCCGCACACAGCTAGAAGCCCAAATATTTTTTCAGAGGTACTGTAGATGCAGATAAAAATTAGTTTTAATTTGCAACCTGATGGAGGTCAGTATAGATGGACTAATAGAGAAAGTCCGACACACTACTAGAAGGCCAAATATTTTTTCAGAGGTAGATGCAGAAAAAAATATATTCAGTTTGCAACCTGATGGAGGTCAGTATAGATGGATTAATAGAACAAGACCCACACACAGCTAGAAGCCCAATATTTTTTCAGAGGTAGATGCAGAAAAAAATATATTCAGTTTGCAACCTGATGGAGGTCAGTATAGATGGACTAATAGAACAAGTCCCACACACTGCTAGAAGCCCAAATATTTTTTCAGAGGTACTGTAGATGCAGATAAAAATTAGTTTTAATTTGCAACCTGATGGAGGTCAGTATAGATGGACTAATAGAATGATGCTATGCCCAAAAGATTTTAATTCACTAGGTGCAGTAAAAAAATTGGTATTCTATACACAGGTGGTATATCTTGCAACACAGATAGGCTACTCCACTGACTAACACACTCTGCAATAGGCCAAAAAGGATTAGCTTTGCTAGATTCAGCCAAATGCTGTGAAAAAAACTTGCACAGCACTGGCACAGACCTGCCTGGCAAAAACTGATAGGAACTCATGTAACCTAGTCCTGAAAAGGACTCCAATTACAATTAGTCTTTACTCCCACAACCTATCTATTTAAGAGCACAGACCTCCCTGATAAAAGTCGTAGGAAATGCTGTAACCTAGTCCTTAAAAGGACTGCAATCACAACTATTCCCTACTCCCAAGCTATCTGTATATTTGTGCGAAAATTGGCTTGAAATTAACAAGGTATAGCGCACACAGCAACAGCGGTGCCGTCTAACACGCAGCTGCAGCAGTGAGAAAATGGTGGCGACGGGGAAAATGGCTTGGTCTTATAGGGCAAGGACATGTGACATACACTGCCAATGACACATGCCCTTGCTTGTGTGAAAAAAAGCACTTTGCTCCGTGTGTGCGCTGCTGATAGGCTGACAGATTGCACCTCCCCACTGTAAATGCGGGAAAGAGAAAAAAAAATGGAGATCTTCATTGTTCCTGCAGAGATCCATCCCCTGCCCCTCCCCCCACCCCGCTGTACACTCAAACTGCGTATTAACATTAATTTTCATCATTACTGAGAAAAAATCCAGTTATGATTTTGGTGCACGAACAGTTATCGAACATAACCTCGAACAGCCGAATTTTTCTCAAATTGTTCGTGTTCGCCGAACGGCTCGAACACCGCCCAAAACAGCTCGAATTTGAGATTGGCGAACAGTTCGAGTAGAACAACGCTCATCTCTAGTTATAAGTCCTGTGATGGCAGTACGGTGTACAGGTCCTTCTCCCACTGGTCGTCCAACTTGTGGAGCCGCCTCTTCCTCTTCAAGACCTGCTCTCCAGGTACCAGGGGAACAGCGGGAGCATACTGGTTATAAGCCTTCTCTTGCCTTTCTCTTGATTGACAGAGACTTCGCTCGACGCTCTCCTGTACTTTCCGGTACTGCTGCTGCCGTTCTGTATCCCAGTCTGCCTCTGGCGAGGTGTCCTCGAGTATCAGGACTCCCATATCCAGGTCAACAGGCAGCTTACCAGGTCTTGCTCGCATTAGGTAAGCCGGGGTACAGTTGGTGGAAACTACCGGGATGTGGTTATACAGGTCCACCAGATCGGGCAGTTTCTCAGGCCACAGATTGCGTTCTTCCAGGGGCAATGTTTTTAGCAGATCTATCACCACCTGGTTCATCTTCTCGCAGAGTCCATTGGTTTGGGGGTGATAGGGCGTTGTTCTTCTTGCAGCCATACAGGTTGCAGAACTCCTGGAAGACCTCCGCTTCGAAGGCTGGTCCTTGGTCCGTCAGCAATTGGTCCGGGTACCCGTGTGGGCGGCAGAAGTGCAGCTGGAAGGCTCTGGCTGCTGTCTGAGCCGTCAGGTCTTTGACAGGGACCACCACCAGGAACCGGGAGTAGTGATCCACGATGGTTAGGGCGTAGACATACCCGCTTCTGCTTGGAGCCAGTTTAACATGGTCCAGAGCGACCAGTTCCAGCGGCTGCCTGGTGATGATGGGCTGCTGGGGAGTCCTCTGGCTGGCACGGTCCCTTCTTCTTAGATTGCACGGGCCACAGTCTCTACACCACCTCTCAATGGCTCCTCTCATGCCTATCCAGTAGAACCGTTCACGCAGCAGGAACTCCAGCTTCTTCCATCCGAAGTGCCCTGCCCCATTGTGGTAGGCCTCCAGCACCATAGCTGCGTCCCGTCTCGGTACCACAACCTGCCAGATCAGTTCATGTGTCCGGGAATTGACCATTCTGCGGCACAACTTCTCCTTGTAGAGAAACAGTCTGCTCTTCTCCGTCCACAGTTGCTTGGTCTCTTCCGGAGCGTCTGGGTCCAGGCGGGCATCAGCCTGGGTCAGCATCTCCTTCACCAGACGGACTGCGGGGTCACTGTCTTGCGTCTCCGCCCAGTTGTTTTGGGGTAAGGGGTTGAACGTAGCGGATCGCTGGCCCCTCACACGGTGGGAATACTGGGTAATCCCATGACGGTGAAACGCAGGGAGTTCGATCTCTTCCAATTCTTTTGGATCCTCCCCTTCGTCCGGTAGGTTTGGCATCCTGGACAGGGCGTCCGCGTTGGTATTGGAGCGCCCTGCCCGGTATTTGATCGTGAACTCATAATTGGACAGGCGGGCCATCCATCTCTGCTCCAGGGCACCCAGTCTTGCAGTGTCCAGGTGTGTCAACGGGTTGTTGTCCGTGTACACGGTGAATCTGGAAGAGGCAAGGTAATGCTTGAAACGTTCAGTTACTGCCCACACCAGTGCCAGGAACTCTAGCTTAAACGAGCTGTAATTCTCAGGGTTTCTCTCCGTGGGTCGCAGTTTTCGGCTGGCGTAAGCAATTACCCGTTCTCTCCCCTGCTGGATCTGGGACAGTACGGCTCCTAGCCCGATGTTGCTTGCGTCCGTGTGGAGGATAAAGGGCTGACTGTAATCAGGGTACGCCAGGATTTCATCCCCCGTGAGGGCCATCTTCAGCTGGCGGAAGGACTCCTCTTCCAGCTTTTCCCATTTGAAGGATGGCTTCTGGTTTTTGGCCTTCCTGGACTGGCCTATCAGGAGGTCCTGCATAGGAGCTGCCTTCTTGGTAAAACCGGGAATGAATCTTCGGTAGTAGCCTACCAACCCGAGGAACTGCCGCTCTTACTTTATGCTGGATGGTCTTGGCCAGTCCTTAATCACGGTGATCTTGTCAGGGTCGGGGGCTACTCCGTCAGCACTCACCACGTGTCCCAGGTACTGTACCTTTGGCTTCAGTAGATGACACTTTGAGGGTTTTACCTTTAGGCCATAGTTTGCCAGGGCTTCAAACACTTCTGCCAGGTGTTCCAGATGGTCCTCATAGGTCTTGGAATAGACGATGACGTCGTCCAGGTATAGTAGGACCGTCTCGAAGTTCCGGTGTCCCAGACAGCATTCCATCAACCGTTGGAAAGTTCCTGGTGCGTTGCAGAGCCCGAACGGCATACAGTTAAATTCGCTGAGTCCCATCGGGGTGGTGAATGCGGTCTTCTCCCGGTCCGCCTCTGCTACAGGAACCTGCCAGTACCCGCTAGTGAGATCCAAAGTAGAGAAGAAGTTAGCAGATTTTAATGCAGCTAAGGACTCTTCTATCCTTGGTAACGGGTACCCATCTTTGTGTGTGATACGGTTGACCTTCCTGTAGTCTACACACATTCTCATGGTGTTGTCTTTCTTTTTCACTAAGACTAGTGGAGCTGCCCAGGGGCTACAGCTGTCCCTAATTACCCCAGCCTCCTTCATGTCTTTTAGCATCCCCTTGGCGTGTTGATAGTGTGCAGGGGGTACGGGTCGGTATCTCTCCTTTATGGGAGGATGGTCTCCCGTGGGGATGTGATGTTCTACCCCCTTTACTCGCCCGAAGTCCAGCGGGTGTTTACTAAACACTCTCTCGTACTCTTGAACCACCCGGTAGACTCCCTGTTTTTGGTGTGAGGGAGTGGAGTCAGTACCCAAATGCAGTTGCTGACACCAGTCCTCCATTGGTTTCTTAGAGCCGTTACCTTCCTCTGGTTGAGATGGAGGCAAGGGTTCCACGGCCTGTACAGAGTTCTGGTTGATGGTGAACAATTTGGCTAGCGTGGCATACCGGGGCAGGTATACTTCTCTCTCCCCGATATTTATGATGCGGACGGGCACCCTCCCATGGCGTACATCGACCACCCCCCGTGCTGTCAAAATGGTGGGCCTACTGTCTGAGTAGACGGGTTCTACCATTGCTTGGTAGTCTCTACCTCTTAGACCAATAGCTGCCCGGCACCAAATCATCATCTCACTTTTCGGGGGCATGGCAATAGGGAACGAGTCACACATTCTCACGCTACCAATCTCACCACCAGATAGTTCCACTTGTTGCCGCTTCATCAGTGCCCGGATCTCTTTTTGGAGCACACGCTGCTGGCTGGAACTGGCGTTCTTGGCAACCTGCTGAAAAATAAGAATCACCTCTGCAAGACAGTTTTCAATTACGTTAGTACCTAGGGTTATTTTTGGGTGACTCTCGCGACGGTCAATGTCCACAATGATCAGTCCTTATGCCGGCAGTTCAACTTTACCGACCTTGATGGTCACCTCTTTAAATCCTATCTGGGGCACGGGCTGACCATTGCTGGCTATAATGCTCAGGTCGTCATCTGGGTAGCGCATTATGTCCGAGTCATTCCAGTACCGCTTGAAGAGCACGTACGGGATGGTAGTCACCTGTGACCCAGTGTCTAGTAGGGCACTCATAGGAATGCCATCCAGTACCACAGGCAAGACCGGATGTCCCCCTACGTATTTATCACGCCAGTTCGATGGGCCTGATGATCTTATGCCTGGGGGTTGGCCCTCTACCCCAGGTTGTGCCCGTTTAAATGACAGTACCTTGCCATATGTTCGGGTTGATTGCAGCGGCGGCAGATGGGTCGTCCGTCCTCGTTGTATCTGTCGCTGGGTCTTCCTCTGGCCGGTGGGGTCCTCCTCAGTCGGCGCCACGGGACGTCCTCCGGTCCGGATGCCAGCTGGATCTTTCCTGGAGAAGAGACCTGTAAAGACTGCACAGTTCTGGTTAGCGCGGCAACGCTCTTAGTCAGCTCTTGGACCTGATGGTGCAGGTCTGTAGCCGGGATATTGTTCAAAGCCTGCGCATCAGCTCCCACAGGCTCTGCAGACAAGGGCGCCGCGTCCTAGTGATAAGTGATAGCAGGGCGCCTGTGGGTCACAGCGCCACCTGGTGCCGGTTCTCGGAGCACCCGGATGGCTCTGTCCTTGAACTGTGCAAAGTCCAGGTCAGGGTCCTGTAAGGCCATTGCCCGCAACTGGGTTCGGTGGGCATTGCACAGTAGACCCTCAATAAATTGTTCGGTCAACAGCTTGTCTTCATTCCCCACGCTGTCAGGGTCTGCCTGCTTAATGGCTCTCAGGGCCTCTTGTAGGTTTAGAGCATAGTCTCTTATACTTTCATGTGCCCGTTGTTTGCACCCGTAAAATCTGAGTTTTATTTCAGCTGAGGTCCGGGTGTCAAATGTGTCTTTCAGACGGGCTAGTATCTCTCTGACAGTCCTCTTCTTCCCATGTGAACAGGACTTTACCTCCCTTTGGGCTGCCCCGATTAACTGGGCCACCAGGATTCTCACTTTTTGCTCTTCCGTGAGGGGGTATACCTGGAAGAGGCTATCCAGTCTTTCCCTAAAGTCACTTAGGGTATGTGACTCCCCTGAGTACTGGGGTAGCCAGGTTGCCCCCGGGATATAGGGCATGGTGAATGGCATGACTGCTGCCGCGGTTGCGCTGGCGGCCGGTGTGGCGGTGGAGCTCCCCTCGGTATCCGGCATCCTTCTACCCCCCTAGTGGACCGTGGCCTACCTTGCGATGCTCTTCTTCCGTAGGCCGCAGCTCCGCAGTCAATCGTCGGAGTAGAGGACCTGGTGTCACGCTCCGATGACGTCAGCGTCGCTCTTCCTCCCTTCCAGGACCTTGCGCAGCGTCAGTGCGTGGGGCGGAGCTTCGGATGTCGCGCGCTTTCGGCGTCCACGCCCCTCTTCTTCTCGTGCGGCGTCCCGAAGATGGCATCCGTTGGCGGGAAGCGGCTGCGGATGGCGGGAAGACGGCAGAAGATGGCGGGAAACGACACAAGATGGCGTCCGATGGGGGGAAACAACTCCGGACGGCGGGAAACTTCGCCACAGGTAAGTATAAAAGTCTTTTTCAGGCACGCAGTACCCGGTGGTTGCGGGCACGAGATCCTGACGACTACGCCAAAGTTGACGCGCCCCCTGGGCCTGTGTTGTGCAGGGAATACCCGGAGCTGGATCTCTTAGAATGAATGCTGGGGGTTGTAGTCCTTGTGGCGATGACCCGGTCCGTGCCCAGGGTGGTCAAATCAGAGGCAGTGTTATTGGTACTATGATAGTCTGACTACGCCACCCGTGGATTGCGGTCAGTGAGGACCGCCGCTGCGATGCAGTCCACTGAGGCTGATGTTGTATGCGCAGCCAAGTATGGGATGACTCCCCACGGGAGAAGTATAGCCTCAGGGCAGTTAGTGCGGATGATGGGAGTGATGGTGCACGAGCGTCCCAGCACTGGTAGTGCTGGTGCGGCGAAGAAGCACAGAGACGTGTGGTTGCAGTTCAGGGTCTTTACTGGTGTTATAAGGCAGACCCTCCCGGGAGTACTGGTTAGCAGTAGGGGCCTGGTCAGTCTGTGGGCAAGCAGGATCTCCCCCTGGCCAGGTGGAGGTGTAGGCCTCCCCGTCTATCTGCACTCTTTCCTGGCCACCTTGCTGTATGCGGTTAGAAGTAGCCCACGTCCCTGAGTATACCGTGTGGTGCTCACCCGTATGGCCGGTGACTTGGGGCCTCCTGTTAGCCTCCGCTCCACGACGGTGGTGCTGGTCCCTTGCTTGTGACCGTGCCTCCGGGCTTCTATGGCCAGAGGACCTGGAATCCCCTGCCAGTTGGATTCTGCTGCTGGACCTGGATGTCCCCACAGCCTCGGACTCCGTGTCCGGGTTTAGTGTCTTCAGCCAAGGCGAGCTATCTAGCTTCCAGCCTCTGGCACTCACTCCTGCTCCTACAGAGCTCCTGGTTCTTCCTTTCCCTGTGTCTGGAACTGTCTCCAGGCTCTGACTCCCAGATTCAGACTCACTTAATCCCGCCCCAGACCCAGTTTATAAGGGCAGATTCCTCCCCTCCCAGGTTTGGGCGGGCAGTGTTGCATGCTTAGGGCTCCTGACCAGAGAAACCTCCCACTTGCTCTCAGACATAATATTTCTATTACTGTGGCAACCAGACCCCTGGGATGCCACATTACTACTAGAGATGAGCGTTGTTCTACTCGAACTGTTCGCCAATCTCAAATTCGAGCTGTTTTGGGCGGTGTTCGAGCCGTTCGGCGAACACGAACAATTTGAGAAAAATTCGGCTGTTCGAGGTTATGTTCGATAACTGTTCGTGCACCAAAATCATAACTGGATTTTTTCTCAGTAATGATGAAAATTAATGTTAATACGCAGTTTGAGTGTACAGCGGGGTGGGGGGAGGGGCAGGGGATGGATCTCTGCAGGAACAATGAAGATCTCCATTTTTTTTTCTCTTTCCCGCATTTACAGTGGGGAGGTGCAATCTGTCAGCCTATCAGCAGCGCACACACGGAGCGAAGTGCTTTTTTTCACACAAGCAAGGGCATGTGTCATTGGCAGTGTATGTCACATGTCCTTGCCCTATAAGACCAAGCCATTTTCCCCGTCGCCACCATTTTCTCACTGCTGCAGCTGCGTGTTAGACGGCACCGCTGTTGCTGTGTGCGCTATACCTTGTTAATTTCAAGCCAATTTTCGCATAAATATACAGATAGCTTGGGAGTAGGGAATAGTTGTGATTGCAGTCCTTTTAAGGACTAGGTTACAGCATTTCCTACGACTTTTATCAGGCAGGTCTGTGCTCTTAAATAGATAGGTTGTGGGAGTAAAGACTAATTGTAATTGGAGTCCTTTTCAGGACAAGGTTACATCAGTTCCTATCAGTTTTTGCCAGGCAGGTCTGTGCCAGTGCTGTGCAAGTTTTTTTCACAGCATTTGGCTGAATCTAGCAAAGCTAATCCTTTTTGGCCTATTGCAGAGTGTGTTAGTCAGTGGAGTAGCCTATCTGTGTTGCAAGATATACCACCTGTGTATAGAATACCAATTTTTTTACTGCACCTAGTGAAGTAAAATCTTTTGGCCATAGCATCATTCTATTAGTCCACCTATACTGACCTCCATCAGGTTGCAAACTGAATCTAATTTTTTTCTGCATCTAGCTCTGAAAAAATATTTGGCCTTCTAGCAGTGTGTGGGACTTGTTCTATTAGTCCACCTATACTGACCTCCATCAGGTTGCAAACTGAATATATTTTTTTCTGCATCTACCTCTGAAAAAATATTGGGCTTCTAGCTGTGTGTGGGACTTGTTGTATTAGTCCATCTATACTGACCTCCATCAGGTTGCAAACTGAATATATTTTTTTCTGCATCTACCTCTGAAAAAATATTGGGCTTCTAGCTGTGTGTGGGTCTTGTTCTATTAATCCATCTATACAGACCTCCATCAGGTTGCAAACTGAATATAATTTTTTTCTGCATCTAGCTCTGAAAAAATATTTGGCCTTCTAGTAGTGTGTGGGACTTTCTCTGTTAGTCCATCTATACTGACCTCCATCAGGTTGCAAACTGAATATATTTTTTTCTGCATCTACCTCTGAAAAAATATTGGGCTTCTAGCTGTGTGTGGGTCTTGTTCTATTAATCCATCTATACTGACCTCCATCAGGTTGCAAATTAAAAATAATTTTTTTCTGCATCTAGCTCTGAAAAAATATTTGGCCTTCTAGTAGTGTGTCGGACTTTCTCTATTAGTCCATCTATACTGACCTCCATCAGGTTGCAAATTAAAAATAATTTTTATCTGCATCTACAGTACCTCTGAAAAAATATTTGGGCTTCTAGCTGTGTGTAGGACTTGTTGTATTAGTCCATCTATACTGACCTCCATCAGGTTGCAAACTGAATATATTTTTTTCTGCATCTACCTCTGAAAAAATATTGGGCTTCTAGCTGTGTGTGGGTCTTGTTCTATTAATCCATCTATAAAGACCTCCATCAGGTTGCAAACTGAATATAATTTTTTTCTGCATTTAGCTCTGAAAAAATATTGGGCTTCTAGCTGTGTGTGGGACTTGTTGTATTAGTCCATCTATACTGACCTCCATCAGGTTGCAAACTGAATATATTTTTTTCTGCATCTACCTCTGAAAAAATATTGGGCTTCTAGCTGTGTGTGGGACTTGTTCTATTAATCCATCTATACAGACCTCCATCAGGTTGCAAACTGAATATATTTTTTTCTGCATCTACCTCTGAAAAAATATTGGGCTTCTAGCTGTGTGTGGGACTTGTTGTATTAGTCCATCTATACTGACCTCCATCAGGTTGCAAACTGAATATATTTTTTTCTGCATCTACCTCTGAAAAAATATTGGGCTTCTAGCTGTGTGTGGGTCTTGTTCTATTAATCCATCTATACAGACCTCCATCAGGTGGCAAACTGAATATAATTTTTTTCTGCATCTAGCTCTGAAAAAATATTTGGCCTTCTAGCAGTGTGTGGGACTTGTTCTATTAGTCCACCTATACTGACCTCCATCAGGTTGCAAATTCAAAATAATTTTTTGTATGCATCTAGCTCTGAAAAAATATTTGGCCTTCTAGCAGTGTGTGGGACTTTCTCTGTTAGTCCATCTATACTGACCTCCATCAGGTTGCAAACTGAATCTAATTTTTTTCTGCATCTAGCTCTGAAAAAATATTGGGCTTCTAGCTGTGTGTGGGACTTGTTGTATTAGTCCATCTATACTGACCTCCATTAGGTTGCAAATTGAATATAATTTTTTTCTGCATCTAACCCAGCCAATAGTTTTGGCCTAATACCACAGTTTGGCCACTCAGCTCTGCTCGGTTACCATCCATTGTTTTTTTGTGCAAACAACTCCAGAGTTGTGAATTAGTTAACCACCAAAATGAGTGGAAAAAGGCCTGCTGCTGGTGGAAAGGGGAATAGGCGTGTTGGGAAGGGGAAAAAAGGTTGTGTCCGTGGGGTAGGTGTTAAAGCAACAGTAACATCTGCAGAAGAAAGACCATCTTCCAGCCAAACTAAAATGTCTACTTCTTTTAGCGGACAATGTGATAAGATCCCTTTCTTACGGCCACGCCAATCGCTACAAATTCCAGATGAGGCACAAAAACAGCAGGTGCTTCAACGGATATCAAGTGCTCCTTTAAGTGGGCTCTCCTCCACATCAACTTCAACATCACAAATACTCCAATCGTCAAAGGTGTCACCCAAATCGCACTTGCTTCCTCACAGCTCCCAAATCTCCAGCTGCCCGTCTGAGTATGAGGTAGAACAGATGGTTGAGTCTGCAGAGCTGTTTACTCATACTATAGCCTGGGAATCAGAGGTCGACTCCAGCGCTTCTGTGAATCCAGACGAGGAAATGATCTGCACTGATGCCCAGAATCTTTATGAGTCGGATCCAGGACCAGACGCAGAAGGTTCTGACCATAATGTAGACCCTCATTCCCAAACTGTAACTCCTGTTGGTGGAGACAATGAGGAAGACGATGATAAGACTCAAATACCTGATTGGAGCGACAACTTTAGTTTTTTGTCAGGGCAGGAACAGGTTGGCTCTGAGGACGACGGGTGTGATAACACACAGGGTGATGATGATGAGGTTGGAGATCCCACTTACTGTCAACCCACAGTGACGACGAGGTCAGGTTGCGCCTTCCTGGACAGAGACGTAGTACTGGAAGCACGTCAACAACTGCATCCTCAAACACAACTCTGCCTCTCACCACAAGTCGTGGTGGCTCTTCAGGTCGCATGGGTGCTAAGCCTTGCATAGCCTGGGCATTTTTTCAGATCGATAAAGATGACCCAACTCGTGTTATCTGTAACATTTGTCAGCAAAAGCTAAGTAGAGGCCAAAAAATACATAGTTTGAGTACTTCATGCATGAACCGGCACATGGACATGAAGCATAAGTTGCAGTGGGAAGCTCAGTGTGCTACAATGCGGTCTAGCCGGCCGGGCCAACCACCGTCTGCCATATCTTGTGCATCCGCGGCCTCTTCATCCTTTGTGACTGGGGGGACAGCAGTCACACCTGTTTTGGGGCGCAGACCTGCCACCTCTTTACCCGCAACAGCCAGCGTGATTGGCAGGTCATCATTTTCTTTGAAGGTGGTAACACCAGCTGGTGTTGAGCGCTGTCCGACATCGATAGCACCACCTTTGGATCAAGGCAACCTAACATGTCCGCCTGCATCTTCCTCACAGACCGGCAGTTTGCCGGGGACACCCTTATCAACCCCGTCTAAGCACAATAGCCAGCCCTCGGTCCCTCAGATGTGGACAAGTAAAAGACCATTTCCTCCTAGCCATGAGAAAGCTAAGAGGTTGAATTTCACCATCTGCAAGCTCTTGGCTACAGAAATGCTGCCTTTCCGCCTGGTGGACACAGAGGATTTTCGAGACCTTATGTCCGTCGCAGTGCCCCAGTACCAGATGCCCAGTCGGCACTACTTCTCAAAGAAAGGTGTGCCTGCGCTCCACCAGCATGTCGCACACAACATCACCGCTTCTTTGAGAAACTCTGTGTGTGACAGGGTGCATTTCACCACAGACACTTGGACGAGTAGGTATGGACAGGGGCGTTACATGTCGCTGACTGGGCACTGGGTAACTATGGTGACAGCAGGACAAGGGGCTGCTGTCCAAGTCTTGCCGTCCCCACGAGTTGTGCGTCAATCCTCTTTATGTCAAAGTTCCTCCACTGCTTCTGCCTCCTCAACCTCCTCTCGGTCTTCCACCTGCACCCAAAGCCTGTCTGGTCATGCCACAAGCTTTCTAACTGCGCAGAAGGGATCCTGCACACCTCCTTACTATGCTGGCAGTAGGGCTCAACGTCATCAGGCGGTTTTTACTTTGAAATAGTGAGGAAGGTGCAGGAGCCCAGGAAGAAGTGGAGGACGAACTGATGGAAGACTCATCAGATGAGGGAGACCTTGATCACATTTCTGTTGTGCGAGGTTGGGGGGGAGGACAGAGGAAGGAAGCATGATTGTTACCTCGCCACCAACACAACAGGGACTTGGTGCTCCTGGATGCGCAACACACATGAGTGCCTTCTTGCTGCACTACCTGCAACATGACCCTCGAATTGTGAGAATTAGAAATAATCCTGACTACTGGGTTGCCACACTGTTAGATCCCCGGTACAAAAGTAAATTTGCCGAAATTATTCCTGCCATAGAAAGGGATGCACGCATGCAGGAGTATCAGCAGAGACTGTTGCAGAATCTTACATGTGCTTTTCCACAAAACACCAGTGGTGCACGTAGTGAATCTCACAGTTCCAACTTGCCAACCGTGGGACCGTCAAGTGTTCAGCACTCAAACCGTAACAGAACCACAGTATCTGCTGGTAACATCAATTTTGCTGAATCATTTCACCACTTTTTTAGCCCATCCTTTGCAAGGCCACAGGAGACAAGAAGTCTGACACATAGTCAACGCCTAGAGACGATGGTACAGGAGTATCTCCAAGTAAACATTGAAGCCACGACTGTGTCACTGGACCCTTGCTCTTTTTGGGCTTCCAATCTGGATAAATGGCCGGAGCTAGCCACTTACGCCTTGGAGATCTTGTCATGCCCCGCAGCCAGCGTTCTGTCTGAACGTGTGTTCAGCGCTGCTGGTGGTGTGCTGACAGATAAGCGCACGCAGCTCTCCACTGATAATGTAGACAGACTCACGTTCATAAAGATGAACAAATCATGGATCCGAAACGACTTTTCTACCCCTGTGTCATCCTGGGGAGAGTAAAAGCTTGATGATTGGTTAAAATCACCCTACCAACCGTTTTAAGCTTTCAAATTACTAATCATGTTTATCTGTATCTTGACTGGAAAATAATTTGGGCTTTGTAGCAGTGTGCAGCACTGATCCTATTAGGCCATCTATAATAAGCTCCACCAGATTTAAAATTAAAAATAATTTTTAGCTGCATCTAGCCCGGAAAATAATTTTGGGGCTCCGAGATGCGCAAGACACATAAGTGCCTTCTTGCTGCACTACCTGCAGCATGACCCTCATATTGTCAGAATTCGAAGTAATCATGACTACTGGGTTGCCACACTCTTAGATCCCCCAAACTTTTCGATCAACCTTTTCATTTTAATAAAGACCAAAAAAATGGTCATTTTTGAAATTATAAGCATTAGCAGGTTGTTAGAAACTGAAATCAAACAGTTTTCAACTCAAAACTTTATTCTAGGTGATGTTACATTTTCACATAGGACCCCTTGTTCGAAAGGAGCTTCTGAACTCTCTCGTCCATTGAATTTGTCAGGTTTTGGATGGTTTCTGCTTCAATTGTTTTGCATGAGGACAGAATACCCTCCCAGAGCTGTTGCTTAGATGTGAACTGCCTCCCGCCATCATAGACACTCCTTTTGATGATGCTCCAGAGGTTCTCAATGGGGTTGAGGTCAGGGGAGCATGGGTGCCACACCATAAGTTTGTCCCCTTTTATGCCCATATCAGCCAGAGATGCAGATGTTTTATGTGCAGCATGAGATGGTGCATTATCATGCAGAAAAATGATCTTGCTGTGAAATACACGGTTCTTCTTTTTGAACCATGGCAGGAAGTGCTGTTTGAGAAAATCCACATACATTATGGAGTTCATCTTTAGCGCCTTCAGGGATCCTAAAGGGGCCGACAATCTCTCTCCCCATGATTCCAGCCCAAAACATTACTCCACCTCCTCCTTGTTGGCGCTGTAGCCGTGTTTGCGTGGGGTGTCCATCAACCAGCCATCCTCCACTCCATCCATCTGGACCATCGAGCGCTGCACGGCACTCATCCGTGAACAAAACAGTTTTGAAATCAGTCTTCATGTAATGTTTGGCCCACTGGAGCCGTTTCTGCTTGTGTGAAGTGGATAGAGGAGGTCGACAGGATGGCGTATGCACAGCTGCAAACCTCTGAAGGACCCTGCATCTTGTTGTTCGGGGGACGTTGGAGGCACAAGCAGCTTCAAAAACTTGTCTGCTGCTATGACAAGGCTTTTTTGCCGCTGCTTTTTCAACCTGACGTAATTGCCTGTAGGAAAGAGTCCTCAATTTGCCCTTATCAGCACGCACACGTGTGTACTGTGAATCAGCTACATACTTCTTGATTGCCAAGACACTTCATCCTGATCATCGCACAATGTTGATTGTAGTCATGCCTTGACCTAAACACTCCACAATTTGTTGCTTCTCAGCAGCCGACACATCCTTTTTCTTTCCCATTTTGGCAGAAAATGTAGGCTGCTTAATAATGTGAGAGAACCTTCTTAAGTAGTCTTGCCTTTCATTGGACACACCTGCCAAACTAATTAGCACAGGTGTCTGCAATTGCTTACAGTGATATAAAGAGCCCTGACACACATCACCATCAATGAGTTTAACTGACAAACAAACAAATTCTTCCCTTATCACTCCTAAACACTTTTTGCATAATAATTTGGAACGCAGTGTACATGTGCTTTTCCACAAAACACCAGTGGTTCACGTAGTGAATCTTACAGTTCTAACTTGCCAACCGTGGTCTGTATGGAATTGTTCAATAAAGGGCCCAAAATTAAGATAACATAGATGGGAGAGGTCTCTATGAATAGGAATTCCTAAGTATTTGATACCCTGTGAGGGCCAGGCAAAGGGAAAGTTGGACTGGATGGAATCCTATATGGATTTGGGGAGGGAGACATCGAGGGCCTCAGACTTCGCTGCATTGATTTTAAAATTTTACCATGTAACAAAGTGATCTATTTCAGCCATAACAGCATGGATGGATATATGTGATTGAGTGATATATACTAGGACATCATCAGCAAATAGAGAGCACTTGTACTCGGTGCCTCCCACCTCAATCCACCTAATATTGGGGTTATGGCGAATTGATGAGAGCAGGTGCTCCGTCACTAGGATGTATAAGAGAGGGGACAGAGGACATCCCTGCCTTGTCCCATTGGTGATTGTGAAAGGTGATGAAAATGTTCTGACGCACCCCCTGGGCCTTGGGACACCCGGAGCCGGACCCTTTTTGGTGGATGCTGGTGGTTGTAGTCTTCGTGGCGGCGACCCGGTTCCGTGGCTCAGGGCGGTCAAACCAGTGGCGGAACTATTTATGTGGTTTTGATGTTTAAATGTCCGACTACGCCACCCGTGGATTGCGGTCAGAGTGAACCGCCGCTACAGGGCAGACCGCTGAGGCTGGTGTTGTGGGTGCAGCAGAGCGTAGCATAACTCCCCACGGGAGGAGTATAGCCTCAGGGCAGTGTATGCGGAGGATGGGGGTGATGGTGCAGGGCAGCAGCAGTAACGACACGGAGTCAGTGATGCAGTCCAGGGCCTTTACTCACAGTTCTTATTATCCAGACCACGTCTGCAGGTAACGGCTGCCCACGTCGTACTGTGCTCACCAGGTGAGGGGCTCAGACAACTCCCAGATAACTTTGGAGCACTTCACAGGACCCCCTTTGTGTGTCCTTTGTCTGGCCTTTCTTACCAACACTTCTGTCCGGCTGCCTCGGGCCTCCTCTTGGTAAACTTGGCGCCAGTTTCCCTGACCCTATGTGGTGCCTTCCTAGCGGGTGTAGCGAGGGGCTGCGCCACATAAAATGTCAGAGCCTCCGGTTTCTAGCTGAGGGTCGTTTCCTGCCCCCACTAGTTCGGGGACCGGTCTCCCCCTTTGGCCTGACCCCTCCACGCAGGTGGATTCGGGCGTGCGGTGGCGACTCGCCCGTCCGCACCCCTGGGATCCCTTCATTCCTCGTTCCTGGAGCCTTCTCCGCTCCTCTTCCTTCCTTCTCCCTCTTCCAGGCCTGGGCCTCTGTTACTAGGCCCGCCTCCGGAGCAGAGCTCATGCAGAGCCCCTGCTCCCTGCCACTTCTGCTCAGACTTCTCTGCACTGAACTAAGATGGTGCCCACCTTTTATACTCCCTTCTCAATGCACCCAGGAACTGCTTCCTCCCTGCTCCTGCACTACAGGGTTCCCCTTCCTCAGTGTTCCCTCCCCCCACTCCAGCCAGGGACAGGGACTGTCGTGCCCATCTCAGGGGCATATTGGTCGCCCTGCCCCACGGCAATGTGGTGTAATGCATGCAGGTGTCGGGTCCTGATCCACACTCCATCCTTACCTGAGAGTGAGATATCACACCTCTGGGTGAGGTGCAATACGTCTGTAGCAACCGAGCCCTCAGGGTGCTACAGTTCCATTTATCTTCAGCCTAGGTGACGTATTGCGATACAGGGCCGTGATTTTGGCTATAAAAGGGTCCCCTAGACCCCTACCCCAAGCTTTTTAAGAGAATCATATATGGCGTGCCAGGAGACTCTATGGAATGCTTTCTCAGCATCCAACGAGAGTATCTAATTACAAATTTTTAACTGCATCTAGCCCAGGAAATACTTTGTGCCTAGTAGCAGTGTCTGCTAGTCAGCGGATTATCCCGGCTGTTAAGCAAGCTACACCACCTGTAGTTTAGACACTTAATTTTTTCAAAGGAAATGCTTCGGGACCATGGGATACTTAGTGAAGAGCATCAGGAGGCACCCCAAGGCATGGGGGCTGGGACTGGCAGTAGGATGCCTTGCGGTGGACAGCCGAGCTCGATCCTTATAAAAGCTTTTTAACTGCAGCAGCTTTAGTGGACGCTACTGGAGCTGGAATTACCGCGGCTGCTGGCATGAGACTTGCCCTCCAATAGATCCTTGTAAATGGATTTAAAGTGTATTCATTCAAATTAGAGAGACAATTTAAATTAAAAAGCTTAGAGCTGCCTCCACCACAGAGGGGCTCGCTCGACCCACCAGCGGACAGGCACCAGTATTGGGAGAGGGGGGCTGGCCGTCAGGGTTCACCGCGGCTCTGGCACAAACCCGGCGACACGGAGGTGGCACGGGCAGGAGCGGACTGGCCGTGTCGGCTTCTCACTTTTTGGATTTTAGAAGGGCATGACATGCCTATATCTGTGTCTCCCCCTCCTTTTACTCCTCCACCTCTTTTATTTTCGCATGACTATATGTACTTGTCACTTTTCCATGTGTTAGTTATGTCTTCTGAGCAGTTTGTCAGCTTTTGGACACCTTTGAAAGTGTTTTCTATGTGTTTCTATGTGTTTTTGTTTGCCTGCCATTGGTTTTAACGGTGTTCGAAGGTGTTCGACGAACAGTTCGACGAACAGTTCGGCGAACACACGGGTGTTCGACGAACCGAACCGAACTCGAACACTACGGGGGTGGCTCAACACTAATTACTACTCCCCACAGGCAGAGCAAGGCCTCAGGGCAGAGGGACAGGATGGAGGGGGTAGTAGTAGAGGAGAAGGCATCCCGCGTCCCGCGGTGTGATGCAGAAATAACAATCCGGAGGCCATAGGGGTGAACTTCCAAGGCTTTACTCACGTAGCTGGCAAAGGAAGGCGACTCCCTGCTCCCCGCGGAGTCCTGCGCTCACCAGAGACGGGGGTCCGACAACCTCCGAGTAAGTCCAGCATTCAGTCGCGACCCTACAGCAGAGTGTTCCTGAACTACAGACCGATTCCTTTCCTGTCCGTGTGTGTGTGCGAATAGGCCGGGTCTCCCTCTGAACTCCTCTCAGAACAAGGGCACGGGGGCAACTCCGCTCCGTCCGATACCCAGTGGGATCCTCTGGGCCTAACCGGGCTTTCCCGTCCAGGACGTAGAGTAGCAAGGTCGGGTGTCGGGGGCCCGTACCCCTCTTGCAGCCGGAGTCCATCTGAATATATCAGGTTGGCGAGGACAGGTGGCGTACACCGCTCCGTCTGCATCCTGCCTGGGATCCATTTGCTATGGAGCCACACTCTTAAGCTCCGGGCCTTCTTGATACTTGTCCTTGGCAAGGTTGAGACATTCCTTGTCTGCAACCTACCTCTCGTCCCAAGGCCAGGGTACGAGGGCTGTGTCCCTTGCCGGCGCAGGCCCACACAGGATCTGCGCTCCGGGAGGGAGGTCACATTACACACAGTATTTGACAGCACAGAGGACAGCCGAAGACTAGCCAAGGCTAGACAAAATACTAGCAAAAGGACCAAGATCAAAGATGGCTTTCAATTAAATATGAAATCTAAAGTGTAACTAGCTTGTAGGTCCTCCACCCTCACCCACTAACTGGTTCCCCTAACTCTTGGTTCCCCAGTCTCCCTGTAACCAGGGGAGCAGCACCTAGTGCATACCAGCTCCCTCTGGTGGAGAAATGTGGTGTTGGATGCAAGGGCTGGGTCACGACTATCACACTGGCCTTACCTCAGAGGAGGAACACTACACTCCATTAGAGAAGTGCAGCATCCCTGTGGCGGTCGAACCCTCAGGGGCGCCACATTCCCCCCTGGTAAAACACAGCACGTCCGCGGGCTGCAAAAGAAGTAACACCCAGGAAATTTTCTTTTTAATATAACAAAAACTATCATCCCTTTATGGGAGGCACATTTCTTAAACGTTGCATAACAGGGTATACAGTGTAAAAGTACAAAAGTATAAAATTATAAAAGTGCTAGCATTTTTCCAGAGACATTTGTGCAAACAGACAGATAAAAGTGCAAAGATGCAGAGTCAGTTCAGAAGTGCGAGGGACCTGTCCTGAACCCTCAACGTGGGCCCTGGGGTGGCTGCAGGGCATGAAGATCCTGAGTGGGACCTCTCACAGAGCCACCCTGACAGGTTTTTCTTCTGAGGTCTTGAGGTAGAAGGAAAGGCACGGTCTTACATAGAACCAATATGGAGCACCTAAAAAGATGCAAACTATTTACAATAGAAGGAGTCTGTCTGCTGCAAGTCCGCAGGGACACATGTCTCTAGAAAATCAAAATAAACATAATATAGCAAAGCAACCAATTCAACTCAACGGTAACAGCAGCCGGGGGCTGCTCAGTCCACGTGTTCCCGCCGGGGAAAGGGCTCATTCCTCCCGACAGAGGCTAGCCGGTCCTCCACAGATGAGTGCGCGGGGGCCTCGCTCCTGGACACTTTATGGATATCCAGGGCGTACCAGCCTCACACTCCATTGTGGCGGGTGTACGTGACCACATCGCCCATGGCGAGGCTCCGGCCAGGGTGTCCCTTTTTGAGCTGGGGCTCGACGTCACGACTATTAAAGAAGACGTCCCGCTCCAGCCCGGGACTCCTTATGAAGCCCCATCCTGCCTCACGGTGGAAGCGGACCACGTGCCCTTCTTCACGGGGGCTTGGGTTGGACGCCTCCCTCTGGCGGGCCCTGGACTTTGCAGCTTTGGCCCGCACTTGAAGCTGCTCACAGCGATGCTCCCGTTCCTGCTGCTCCCGACTCAGCTGCTGAATTTGTTGGAGGCAGTACTCGTTCCTCCTCTGAGCTTCAGCTCGGGTCTCCCTGGGGAAGCCCATTAGGTTGCCCCCCTGGTTATCCCAGGCCCACTCTTCTGCCGCCGGGCAGGTAACTGTGGGGGCCGGAAGCGGCGTTAGGGGTTGCTGTAGCAGGCCCGAGTACGCGGACCATTCCGGGTTGGGGCCCGTGAACCCCTATGCAGATCCGGGTTCCTCTGGGACGGGAGGTGAGAGACCACCGAGGTCTCCGGAGATGGCGGCGGTTTGGAGCTCTTCGGAGAAGGCTTCCTCCCAGGATACCGCACCTGGGAACTGGCACTCGGACCACAGGTCCAGGAGGGGCTCGGCCAGCTCTGCGGCCGGGGTTAGGGCTTTAGATTCACCCGGTCCTAGGCCACAGGCGCCCTCCAGGGACTCTTCTTCTTGGGCCGCCGCCCCTTGGGTGAAGGCCTCACTCCTCCGCCGCTGCTCCTCCCGCTGCCGCGCAGCCGCCTCCATGAACTCCCGGGCCAGGTTGCCCGGTCCGTAGCTGGGGACCGCAGGGGCTCCCAGGTGGGGATGGGATCTGGCTCTGTCTCCACCGGCATCAATAGTCGCTGCTAGTAGTGACGATGCTGGAACTCTGAAAATGGCTGCACCTCTTCGTCTCCACCTTCTTTTTTGGGGCGGCTCTAAGGCTGCAGGCCAACTGGCACTCCCTCGGACGTCCCCTCCGGGGTGATGGACACTACCCCGCGGACAGTCTCTAATGGAAGGGGCGGTCTGTTCTCTTGGCGCCATTGGGGAGCCAGGCCCACGATGGGAGGTGCTGAGACGCTGTGCTTCCCTCACATTATGGCGTCCATTCTTCTTGGGCGGGCGCCATTTTAAGTGGAAAACGACAGTCTGTTTAGAAAGGCGTGCAGTACCCGGTAGCAATGGGCACTCTTCTCCGTTGCTGCGGGCACGAGATCCTGCCTACTATGCCAGGTTGTGACGCCTCAGACGTCCGGTATAAGCCCTTTTAATTCACCCTGGGTGTTGGGGGACTCGGTGTCGGGTCCTGTGATGGAGAGATGGGACGCAGTCGTGGCCCGGACCCGACCGGTGCTCAGGGCCATCACATTAAAAAGGAGATGGTGTGAGCTTACCCGGGATGAGTGGTTGGTTAATGACTACGCCACCCGTGGTGCCTGGTGAAGGGCCACCAGCGCCGCTGCAGTCCGCTGAGGCATGGTGTTACCGCGGCCAAAGTTCTTACTACTCCCCACAGGCGGAGCAAGGCCTCAGGGCTGAGGGACAGGATGGAGGGGGTAGTAACATAACATAGTAACATAGTTTGTAAAGCCGAATAAAGACTTGCGTCCATCAAGTTCGACCTGTTAGTTCTGTAATTGCTAAAGTTGATCCAGAGGAGGGCAAAAACCCCAAATGATTTGGCCAATCTTCACCTGAGGAAAAATTCCCTCCCGACTCTGAAACCAGCAGTCAGAATAAATCCCTGTATCAACCTACTATTTTATTTTATTTTTAAGTATATGCTGAAATCTGCCTGGTATCTAGAAATGCATCCAGTCCCCGCTTGAACTGGTGTAGTGAATCCGACATTACCGTCTCCTCACTCAGTGAATTCCATATTCTCACTGCTCTTACCGTAAAGAACCCCTTCCTATGCTGGTGCTGAAACCTTTTCTCTTCCAGTCTTAGTGAGTGCCCTCTTGTTACCGTAATATCCCTCCTTTTGAACAAATCCCGGGCAAGATCTCTATACTGTCCCCTAACATATTTGTACACATTTATTATGTCCCCCCTCAACCTTCTCTTTTCCAGGCTGAATAGTCCTAGTTTTGCCAACCTCTCTGGGTATTGCAGTCCCTCCATTCCCTTTATTAATTTTGTTGCCCTCCTTTGTACCTTTTCAAGCTCATTTATATCCTTTCTATATATTGGGGCCCATAACTGAGCACAGTATTCCAAGTGTGGTCTGACCAGTGCTTTGTACAGTGGAAGAACAATGTTCTCATCCTTTGCAGCTATACCTCTTCTGATACATCCCATTACCCTGTTTGCCCTTACAGCAGCGGCCTGACTTTGGGCACTCCAATTTAGTTTGCTATCAATCAAGATGCCCAAGTCCTTCTCCATCTCTGAATTCCCCAATGATTTCCCATTCAGTGAGTACTGGTGACTTCCATTTTTCCTTCCCATATGTATGACCTTACATTTCTCCTCGTTAAACCTCATTTGCCATTTAATGCTCCACCTACCCAGCTTATCCAAATCCCTCTGTAGGTCTGCACTGTCCTCTTTTGTATTAATTGTTTTACATAACTTTGTGTCATCTGCAAATATTGATATTTTACTATTTATCCCGTTGACTATGTCGTTAATAAAGATATTAAATAACATTGGGCCTAGTACAGACCCCTGTGGTACCCCACTAGTGACGCTTACCCAATCTGAGTATATTCCATTTATAACCACCCTCTGCCTTCTATCCTTTAGCCAGTTAGCTACCCACTTGCAGACATTTTCCCCCAGCCCCATCATTCTCATTTTGTATACCAACCTATTATGTGGCACGCTATCGAACGCTTTTGAGAAGTCGAGATACACGACATCCACTGGTTCCCCCTGATCTACTCGAGAGCTAACCTCCTCGTAGAAGTCAATCAGGTTTGTTTGGCAGGAGCGATTCCTCATGAATCCATGTTGGTTCGGGATTAAAAGATTATTAGCATCAAGATGCTCCGTAATTGTCTATTTAATGAAGCTTTCAAAAATTTTGCCCACAACGGACGTCAGACTCACCGGCCGATAGTTTCCGGTGTTACTTTTTGCTCCCTTTTTGAATATTGGCACTACATTCGCCTGTCGCCAATCAAGTGGCACAGACCCAGTCTCAACAGAGTCCTTAAATATAAGATATAACGGTCTGTCTATCACATTACTTAGTTCCCTTAGTACCCGTGGGTGTATGCCATCAGGTCCTGGTGATTTGTTTATTTTAATGTTACTGAGGCGTTTCTGTACCCCAGCTTGGGTTAGATTTGTCATACTTAGTGGAGGATTAAGTTTGTCACTTCTCATTTCTCCTGTTAGTTCAATTTCCTTTGTGAAAGTTGTCGAAAAAAAATTATTTAATAGATTAGCTTTATCCTCATCTTTCTCTATGATTTTGCCTTCCTCACTTTTTATCGGTCCAATATTATCGAATTTAATCCTTTTACTATTTATATACGTAAAGAACAGTTTGGGATTTGATCTACTTTCCCTAGCAATACGTCTCTCTGTTTCCTCCTTCGCTATTTTTATTTGTTTTTTACAGGTTCTCGTTTTTTCCTTGTAACACATTAGTGCCTCCTTACTGTTTTCCTGTTTTAATCTCTTGAATGCCTCTTTTTTTGCTATTTAACGCCCCTTTTACGTTCTTGTTCAACCATATTGGATATTGGTTTCCTCTTATTTCTGGCCCTTTTATTCCCATACGGTATATACCTCTCGCACTGAGTATTCAGAATTCTTTTGAAGGTTTCCCATTTACTATTCGTATTCCTTTGATTAAGAACTTTGTCCCAGTCAATAAGTTGAAGGCTTTCTTTCAGCTGATCAAACTTCGCCCTCCTAAAGTTTAATGTTTTTGTTGTTCCCTTATTGATAACCCTACTGAAGGGCATTTTGAAGTCGATAATATTATGGTCGCTATTACCTAGGTGCCCCCCTATCTGTACCTCAGTTATTCTATCAGGCCTATTAGTCAATATTAAGTCCAACACGGCCTTCCCTCTCGTTGGTTCCTGCACTAGTTGGGAGAGATTATTATCCTTAATATTTGTCAAGAACCTTTTTCCTTTCTGAGATCTACAGGTTTCTGTTTCCCAGTCAATATCCGGGTAGTTGAAATCCCCCATTACAATCACTTCATTATGTTTTGCTACTTTGTCTATTTGTCCTAAGAGCAGATTCTCATTCTCCTCTGTTATATTTGGTGGCTTATAGCAGACCCCCAGTAATATTTTATTATTATTTTTAGTTCCCTCTATCTCTACCCACATGGACTCGACCCCCTCTTCTCCCTCTCCTATATCTTCCCTTAGTCTGGGTTTTAGACATGACTTTACATATAAGCAGACTCCTCCGCCTTTCCCCTGTTTCCGGTCCCTTCTAAATAAACTATAATCTAATAAATTTACCGCCCAGTCGTAGCTATCGTCTAGCCAAGTCTCTGTTATACCTACGATGTCATACCTCTCCTCCGATATAAGCGCCTGCAGCTCATCCGCCTTATTGGTCAGGCTTCTTGCGTTGGTCAGCATGCAAGATAAAACTTTGGGGTTATTTAGCATCCTATTCTTCTCTAACGATCTAACTGTACTATCCCCACCCCCCTCTCCACCCTCATTATATTCACTTCTCCCCTTCCCCCTTGCTTGCCTCACATCCCACCTATTTCCTTGGTTCCCCCCCCGTCTCTAATTTAAAAACTCCTCCAACCTATTAGCCATCTTCTTCCCCAGCACCGCTGCACCCTCCCCATTGAGGTGCAGCCTCCGAGTAGTAGTAGAGGAGAAGGGATCCCGCGTCCCGCGGTGTGACACAGAAATAACAATCCGGAGGCCATAGGGGTGAACTTCCAAGGCTTTACTCACGTAGCTGGCAAAGGAAGGCGACTCCTTGCTCCCCGCGGAGTCCTGCGCTCACCAGAGACGGGGGTCCGACAACCTCCGAGTAAGTCCAGCATTCAGTCGCGACCCTACAGCAGAGTGTTCCTGAACTACAGACCGATTCCTTTCCTGTCCGTGTGTGTGTGTGCGAATAGGCCGGGTCTCCCTCTGAACTCCTCTCAGAACAAGGGCACGGGGGCAACTCCGCTCCGTCCGATACCCGGTGGGATCCTCTGGGCCTAACCGGGCTTTCCTGTCCAGGACGTAGAGTAGCAAGGTCGGGTGTCGGGGGCCCGTACCCCTCTTGCAGCCGGAGTCCCTCTGAATATATCAGGTTGGTGAGGACAGGTGGCGTACACCGCTCCGTCTGCATCCAGCCTGGGATCCATTTGCTATGGAGCCACACTCTTAAGCTCCGGGCCTTCTTGATCCTGGTCCTTGGCCGGGTTGAGACATTCCTTGTCTGCAACCTACCTCTCGTCCCAAGGCCAGGGTACGAGGGCTGTGTCCCTTGCCGGCACAGGCCCACACAGGATCTGCGCTCCGGGAGGGAGGTCACATTACACACAGTATTTGACAGCACAGAGAACAGCCGAAGACTAGCCAAGGCTAGACAAAAGACTAGCAAAAGGACCAAGATCAAAGATGGCTTTCAATTAAATATGAAATCTAAAGTGTAACTAGCTTGTAGGTCCTCCACCCTCACCCACTAACTGGTTCCCCTAACTCTTGGTTCCCCAGTCTCCCTGTAACCAGGGGAGCAGCACCTAGTGCATACCAGCTTCCTCTGGTGGAGAAATGTGCTGTTGGATGCAAGGGCTGGGTCACGACTATCACACTGGCCTTACCTCAGAGGAGGAACACTACACTCCATTAGAGAAGTGCAGCATCCCTGTGGCGGTCGAACCCTCAGGGGCGCCACAATACCAAAGATACATTCTAAGGATGGCGTACTATGATGCTATAGGATGTAGGAAAAAGGTGTAAATACCATATATCCAATAAAGATGGTAGAATGCCTATGGTCAGCTGGTAATTTCAATGATGGTACTATATTATACTAGACATATATATCGAGCACGACCCAGGACATGTCACAAAGTAAAGTCAGATAATGGTATTATTACTTTGGGTCATGCTGTGATACTCACGTGGAGCGTGGAGCTCAGTAGCGAACAAGTACACAACCTTGTACACATACTTGTCTTCAAACACCGCGATGTAGATGTTAGTATAGGTGGGCGCCACATTGGACCCCATGGCGGTGCCACAGCGCTGCAAGAAAAAATCCGCACCTTGGTTACGTTGGTGGTTATCGTGTGGGCAGGCGCATGACCCCCCACGTGATCCCTGATGTGGTGTTGGGTCGTTAGCAGTTGCCTGAATACGGGCGCCGCTTTTCCACTGGTCCCGTCTTCCTGGTTGCGGCAAAGATCAGGTGGGTAATATGTGATCACCCACGTGTTCTCTTATGTGGCTTATACCGAGTTGGACCGGAAGTAGTGATTCCAATGGTGGGTTCACATGGAGAGAGGCATTTTCTATCAGGTGGGATGGACTTTTTTGAATATTGATATCTGGGGTGGGACTTGGTTTAACCGAGGTCACCTTATATGGCGTGTTCTGAGGAACGGAGGCTTTTATTGGTGGTATTCATGTGACATGCAAAAGTAGTGCTGTTACTTTAAAAGTATTCAGCAACTATTAGAAGTAACACAAGCCCATGAGACAGGAAGGGTTGTGTTCCAGAAGCATCCAGCAACTAGAGGGGTTAACACAGTCACAGGAGAAGGGGGGTATTTTAGCAGAGCCCCAGGGGGATTGTGGGGAAGTTTTTTACTGTCTGGATGGAGCTGAAGAGGAAGGTGGTGTGTGTGTTCTGTATCTCACAAAACCTCCCCTGCAAGTGAAAAGGATTCAAGTCAGGAGTGAAGCTAAGCACAGGTCAGGTAGAGTTCCTGAACTAGCAGTGCAGAGTATTGTCAAGCAGAAAGATAAGGACTGTAAGAAATGGTGACACAGGGATCATCTCCCTCAGCAAACCCCCCCCCCCTCCTCCATCTCACTGTGCTGTAAAGACTGCTGTGTTCATTAATGTGCCTTTGCATTGGAACTGTGCTGTCCTGTACTACTGGGAAAACTGTGAACTGCTGTGCTGCTAAGGAAACTGTACTGTTTGTCACTGGAGCCTGTTGCTCATAAGACTTAACTTGCACTGGCTGTGCGGCTTCTTATGAAATGCTACTGTTCTACCGTTTATGAGGACTCTTGTCAAGTGTGTCTGGTCAGCAAGTGAAACAACCTATGTGTCTGTGCCTGAGGGTCAATACCCATGTTAGCCTAAGAGAAGCTGCAGCACATGGTCTATGGTCGCCCTGAGTAACGGTTTCCCCAGGATTCCAAAGAATTCATGTAACCTGTCTCGCCCCTATCTGAACCTAGCGGCATGCGTGTAACATTGGTGGCCCGTACGGGAAATCCTGAGAGGGAATTAGCGTGTAGAGGGAGAAGAGGAAAAGTGTCTGAAAAAACACAGCAGCACAGCACCTCAAATCAACTCTGCTACACCAGTTAAAGGGGACCAGCCCTAAAGAAAACTCACTAGCAGCAATGGATGTGAAGATACAAATGGACAGAATTAGTGAGCTGCTTCGTCAGTTAACCTGTGAAGAATTGAGAACAGTAGCACAACATATAAAGATGTCAGAAGAACAGATTTCTAAAGCACACAACCGCAGGCAACTGTTAGCTGCCATTAATGCAAAAATGGATGAGCTGGGGGAGAAAGAAGCTGAAGACATCACGGGGACATTCCTCCAGGAACTAACACAGTTTCTAACCAGGTTGAAGTTGGAAGATGGAGGGGCGGCATCAATTACCAACAGCGGGAATCTCCGTCCACAGACTGAACTACAGGAATTGAAAGAACAATTCAAAGCCCTATCAACAGCCCTGCATGAATCGACCAAAACATCTGAACGGATGACAGACTCAGACAGGACCTTTAACCTGCTCGGGTTAGATAATTCAGGGAGGCCGTCCTCTCTAACACCACAAATCACCATAAGGAAAGAATTCAAGATCCTGGGACAGATTGGAGAGTATGAACAGAATGAGAGACTGTCTTATATGAACTTGTTGCATCAGATCGATGCAGGCTTACAGAAAGGCTACCAGCCAGATGAGATCGTTGAGGAGGTGGTGAAAGCGATCAGCCCAGGACTGAACCTCCGTAGTATGCTAGAAATGAAAAGTCAATTGACCTTGCAACAGCTGAAGATGATTTTAAAAGGTCACTTTAAAGAAGAGAGTACTTCAGAATTGTTCCATTGACTCATTAACCTCTCACAGAAAAATAATGAATCACCCCAAAGTTTCTTGTTCAGAGCAATTGAACTGAAGGATAGACTGTTGTTTGCATCCAGAGATGTAGAAGCGGAAGAGAAGTTTGATGCTGGACTAGACCAGAAGAAGTTCTTGAGATCATTGGGAATCAATCAGCAAAGACATCAAGTTGCAGCTGAAACAGTAATTAGAAGATCCTGGCATTCTAGACAAAGTCCTAATTGAAAAAAATGAATGAGGCAGCTAGTTTGGAGTCAGAGAGCGAACAGAAGTTAAAGAAAGTCAGCTGAAGTTGGAGACCCCAGTGGCCAGTCCCAAGATCATCATGGAGACCTTCCAGTGCCGTCTCTGAGAGGGAGCCTTAAATCACCAACAAAAGAGAGAAATGCCAGCGCTGACTGTGAGGAAGTAAGGCTGAGTTCACACGATGCTTTTTTAATGCATTAAAAACGCATGGTAGAAGGGCAGCAATGTTCCCCAATTGAAATCCGCATGTGCTGTGCCCATGATGCAGATTTTTCCGCAGCGTAAACGCTGCGCTCAAAAATCCGCAGCATGTCAATTAATTTTGCGTAAACGCGGCGTTTTCGCCGCCATTGACTCGCATTAGAACGCGACAATTCCGCAAGACTGCATCTGTACTTGCGCTACTGGCGTGTTCTAATGTGCGGATGTTACCCGGGTGTGGAGGAGAGGAGAGTCTCATCCACACCCAGGTACCATTAAAATATCTGTAAAAAAAGAATAAAATAAAAAATAAATGTATATTTACCTTCTGTCGGCCCGCGCACCACTCCTGCTTGGTTCCCGGCACTTTGCAGTGAGTTGAAGGACCTGCGCTGACGTCAGAGTCATGTGACGGGTCACATGACGCTGACGTCGGCAGGTCTTTCAATTCAAAGTTGCCAGCGAGGGAGAACGGATTGAGCAGGACAGCGCGGGCCATCAGAGGGTAAAGTATACATTTATTTTTTATTTTTACCACTCTCTCGGGTCACACTATATAAATCCATGCCGGTTGCATGGATTTATATAGTGTGACCTAGTTGTCAAGCACTTTCCAGGTGATGCTAAAATCGCCTGGAAAGCGCTTGTCAATCCGCATGCGGAAATGCATGTGGAAACGCATGTGAATCCGCATGTATTCCGCAGGAAAAATGCATGCACAATCTGCATGCGTTTTTTTCTGCCAGGGAGATGCAGAAATGATGCAGAAATTTTCTGCTTCATTTCTGCATCGTGTGCACATACCCTAATAGGAGAACTGCCAGCAGAGTTGAATGAGGTGAAAAAGTTGATTCGTTCCAGGTCAGAACCTGTATCCCTCAGACCCAGGAGTGGGTTCAAAAACAGAAGATACCCAGCTTTTGAAGTGTGCCGTTCATCAAATCAGCGTACGGTGTGTGTCTACTGTCTAAGATGCGGTGAGGAAGGACATTATGCCAAGGAATGTCAATGGTCACGGTCGTTTGGGTTAAAAAACAGGAGGTTGCCAGTGCGACTGGTAACCGCGACATGGAGGAAGCCCCAGAAGCAAATCCAAATCTCACCAAACCCCAGAACGGCGCATGAGGTGAAACGGCTGCGTCAGTACTATCCCCAAGTGTGTTCCCGTCTACAACAGCTGCAAGAGAGACGGGGCATCAGCTACTTAATGCCCAGTGCGGAGGTCAAATGATGTACTCCTGGTAGGAGGATTCCTTGGTCAGTAAAGATAGCCTCATCAGCTGTCACGGGTGTGTCAGAGATGACAGACAGTCACCCTGCAGTGGTTTGCAGGCGATATCCACGTTTAGCAATGCAGACAGCTGCCTAGATAGGAGGCTGTGTTTAGGACCCAGCGACTACCTCCCTTTAGTCTGGGTGTATATATACCTGGAGTGTCTAGGTGGGCGTCACCGGTTATACTCATTTATACTTGGAACTTGGCTGAAGCAGCATCACGTCCTCTCTGGAGTCTTGAGGCCGTGTGCCCTGTTGGAGTTCTTCTAAAGCTAAGTTGTTATTCCCCTGTGTTGTCTTCCCCTTTTGTGTTTAGAGTGCTAGCGGAGGTTGGCTAGTGCTCATCTCCTTCCACCCCCTGCTATAGCCTTACGCCAGGGATAGTAGGGCGAGGCACGTGCTAGGCGACAGCTGCGGAAGCTGTATAGGGAAATTAGGGGGAGACAGGGTGACGCTAGTCCAGATTAGGAGGTCACCTCTTCCCCCTTTCCCTAATGTCTGGGCTCCCTTTCCCTTTCCCCTCTGTGTTGCACTCACAGCTTGTGTGACTCTCTGTGTTGCACGCACACCTGGCGTGACATTATAACTGGCCGAGCACGTTTTGGAAAAAAAGAAAAGGAAAAAACGACACAAGATTAACATTTTATTTTTTTTTTCTTTGTGTGTTTTTGGGTGTGCACCTTTTTTTTCCCTTACTCCCTTTAGTATGGGATCAGTTGCAGTAATGAGGAGCAACAGGTTGGTATTGTGATCTCTCTACTGCAGGGCGATCCTTAGTCATGGGCTTTTTCGTTACCGCAGGACTCAGTTTGTCTCCAGTCTGTGGAGGGTTTTTTTGGAGCTCTTGACCTTATCTATGATGACCCTGACCAGGTCGCCTTGGCTGAGTCTAAGCTATGTCGCCTTCAGCAGGGGATTTGGTCAGTGGAAACATACAGTTTGGAATTCCATAGATGGGCAACAGATTCCAAATGGAATGACTCAGCCCTTAAAAGTAAATTTTGTGAGGGGCTTACTGAAAGGTTGAAAGATGCCTTGGCTGTATATGATACCCCTCAGTCCTTGGAGGCTGCCATGTCTTTGGCCATAAGTCTGAATAGGTGCCTTCGGGATAGATGGGTGCAACCTTCTTCTCCGGCGCCTTCTTGTCGGGGTTGTGTACCTTTGCCAAGGTCTGGGCGTGAACCAGTAGTGGGGGAGGTGGAGGAACCTATGCAGTTAGGGGGTGTCTCTACATTATACATCTCCCCGGAGAGGCGTATGTTTTTTTTTGTGGGAAAAAGGGACACTTTGTTGGGACATGTCCTTCAATTTCTAAACAAAAGGAGACTTGTTTAACTCTCGGTAGTCTGCAGTTGGATAAACAAGGGGTGTATTTGTGCCCAAACTGCAGTTCCCGCTTTGTCCTGACAGCAGAGGTGGTGCTAGAGAGCAAAATCGAAAACATTTCTGTGTTTGTTGATAGTGGAGCCGGAGTCAGCATGGTTGATTCTGAGTTTGTGAAAACTCATGGTCTTGCTTGCTGTGCTTTAGCTGAACCTATTCCCATCTTTGCCATTGACTCGGCGCCACTTGCACAGAAAGCATTTACTCAGATTGTACATAATATAAAACTGAGGGTGGGGTCAGTTCATTGTGAAATCATCCCTTGCTATGTTTTGGAAAATCTCCCTACTCCGATTGTTTTAGGTATCCCCTGGCTTGTTAAACATAATCCGTGGTGGATTGGCAAACTGGGGAGATTACTGAATGGGGAGATTAGTGCCATGAGAACTGTCTGATTTCTATTGCTGCTGTCTCTACGGGGATACTGCCTGCTTTTCAGTCTGGTTTTGAGGATGTTTTTTCTGAAAAGGGGTGTCAGGATTTGCCTCCTCATCGTGCGCATTACTGTCCTATTAACCTGACCCCCGGAGCTAAACTACCAAAGTCCAGACTATATAATCTTTCTGGCCCTGAGAGACAAGCCATGAAGGTTTTCATTGCGGAAAGTCTGGAGAAGGGACATATCAGACCCTCATCTTCACCCGTGGCGGCAGGGTTCTTCTTTGTGAAGAAAAAAGATGGCGGTCTACGTCCCTGTTTAGATTTCCGGGAAATAAATCAAATTACCATCCGTGATCCATACCCTCTTCCTCTGATTCCTGATTTGTTCAGCCAGGATGTGGGAGCTAAGGTATTCTCCAAGTTGGATTTAAGGGGAGCCTACAATCTAGTTAGAAAAGAATTTTGGTGAGCCCCAAAAATAATTAAAATCCTCAATTTATTTCAAAATAATTTAAAAGATCATACAGGTTGGGAATACATCTCTGTGCTTCTGGCGAAAAGCCCTTATTCACTTTTCCCCAGAAGTGCGGATATGTATTCCCAATCTGTATGATCTTTCAAATTATTTTGAAATAAATTGAGGATTTAAATTATTTTTGGGACTCACCAAAAAATTTTTTTCATGTGAAGTCGTAAGTCACGGCTACTGGTTGGAGACCCACAACATTGTAAGACGGACTGAGTCATATAAATAGGACACGGTGAGGCTGCTTTCTTGTTTATTTACAATCTGGTTAGAATCAGAGAGGGGGACGAACGGAAGACAGCGTTCAATACCCCGGAAGGTAATATCGAGAGTCTGGTTATGCCTTTTGGTTTGACCAATGCACCTGCGGTATTCCAGCATTTCATAAATTATATTTTTTATCATTTGGTGGGGAGGTTTGTGGTGGTCTATCTGGATGATATTTTGGTTTATTCACCTGATTTTGAGACCCATCGGGGGCATGTTAAGCAGGTGCTCCAGATATTAAGGGATAATAAACTTTATGCCAAACTAGAAAAATGTGTTTTGGCTGTTCAGGAGTTCTCCTCGGAGTGGCAGGGTGTTCTGTGTAATATGAAGACCGTGGGTGACAGGTATAAATGTATGGCTGACAGAAAACGCTTGCCAGGTCCGGACCTGAATGTGAATGACTTTGTGTGGTTGTCTACCAAGGATATAAGATTGAAAGTTCCTTCTTGGAAGCTGGGACCTAGGTTTATTGGTCCCTACAAAATTACCGCCGTCATTAACCCAGCAGTTTTTCGTCTTGAACTTTCTCGGGCCCCTAAGGTTCACAATGTGTTCCACAGGTCCTTACTCAAAAGGTATGTAGAACCTCTTGAGCCCTCACCTCTACCACCGTCCCCAGTAATAGTTGATGGTAATTTGGAATTCGAGATTTTGAGGATAGTAGATTCTCGTCTCCAATGTCATTCTCTGCAATACTTGGTGCACTGGAAAGGCTATGGTCCGGAGGAGATTACGTGGGTTTCAGCGTCAGAGGTGAACGCTCCCAGATTGGTTCGCTCTTTTCACACCTCTTTTCCTGAGAAACCCAGTCCTGAGTGTCCGGAGGCCAAGGCCTCTCATAGAGGGAGGGGGTACGGTCACGAATGTGTCAGAGGTGACAGTCGCCCTGCAGTGGTTTGCAGGAGATCTCCACATTTGGCAATGCAGACAGCTGCCTAGATAGGAGGCTGTGTTTAGGACCCAGCGACTACCTCCCTTTAGTCTGGGTGTATATATACCTGGTGTGTATAGGTGGGCATCGCCGGTTATACTCATTTCTACTTGGAACTTGGCTGAAGCAGCATCACGTCCTCTCTGGAGTCTTGAGGCCGTGTGCCCTGTTGGAGTTCTTCTAAAGCTAAGTTGTTATTCCCCTGTGTTGTCTTCCCCTTTTGTCTTTAGAGTGCTAGCAGAGGTTGACTAGTGCTCATCTCCTTCCACCCCCAGCTATAGCCTTACACCAGGGATAGTAGGGAGAGGCATGTGATCGGCGACAGCTGCAGAGGCTGTATAAGGATGTTAGGTGGAGACAGCGTGACGCTAGTCCAGATTAGGAGGTCACCTCTTCCACCTTTCCCTAATGTCTGGGCTCCCTTTCCCTTTCCCCTCTGTGTTGCACTCACACCTTGCGTGACTTTCTGTGTTGCACTCACACCTGGTGTGACATCAGCCTAATCGGTGAAAGGTGCTTTATACAGTGCCAGCTAGATGGACTCCTGGTAAAAGCACTGTGGGACACAGGAGCCCAAGTGAGCCTTTTAAATGAAGAAAGGAGAAACCTGCCACATACCTGCCTTCGGTCGCTAAAAGAACTCTTCGGACCAGTGGAACTCCATGGCAAAGCTGTCAAATGGACCGAAATCCCTTTCATAGGCTGGGTTGAAATGACTTTCCAACTGAGGGCCACGAAGAACAGCAACACCATTGAGCTTTTGGTACCTTTTCTTGTGACCAGTGATCAGAACGTGGCAGAAGATCCTATCCTGGGTCATAATGTAATCAGTGAGGTCACCATGAAACACAAGTCAGGGACGCTGGTGGTGGATGCAATTGCCACATCACTTGCCATACCCAACGCTGTGGCGGAAAATGTGATTCATAGAGTAAAGAAAGCACAGAATATAATGGACCTAAAAGAAGTCAAGGTAGGCTGGCGCCCAGCCATCATCCCTGCAAACCAAGTGGTGGGGGTGAGGTGTGGAGTCCGGGTAGAACCGGGAAGAAAAGTCCAGAAAAAACTGTTCGTGCCAAAAGACTCCTCAGAACTTCCGGAAGGCCTAGTTCAAGGTGAGACTGTGCTTACAATCCCTGTTGGTGGGTTTGCTCGAGTGACAGTACCGGTGATGAATACTACGAAACACGGAATCAAAAGACTGTGTTAGGTCACATTGAAACCGTTAAAACTGTATATCCTGCAAGTGTGAGACCCGCCCAAGGGTCTACAGTGAATTCAGTCTCCCCACCAAAGTACAGGAGTTGCCCAGGGGAAGAAATTACACGACCCACCTCGGAGTCCTGGGATCCCCCAGTACCCCTGGAACACTTGTGTGCTGAAGATCAAGCGGTAGCAAAATACCGCTGAGAGATGCTGAGAGAAGAATGTCATGCATTCTCCAAAGATGACTCTGATATAGGCTGTATCCCATAGATGCAGTTGAAAATCAATTTGAAAGACACATCCCCAGTAACCAGAAGTTAAATGTCTGTGCCGAAACCATTACATCGTGAAGTGAAAGAGTATTTACAAGACCTAATCAACAGAGGTTGGGTCCAAAAGTCAAAGTTGTCTTATTCCTCTCCTATTGTTTGTGTTAGGAAGAAGGACGGTATGTTAAGACTCTGCTGTGATTACCGGGAACTAAACCGAAAGTCAGTACCTGATCGGCACCCAATACCAAAGATCCAAGATATGCTGGATAGCCTATCAGGAAGTACCTATTTCTCGGTCCTCGATCAGGGTAAGGCATACCACCCAAGGATTTGTCGAAGAGTCCAGTAGACCCTTGACAGCATTCATCACACCGTGGGGATTATATGAGTGGATCCTCATACCTTTTCGGCTCAGTTCAGCTCCAGCAGAATTACAGAGGAGCATGGAGACATGTTTAGAAGGATTGAGGGACGATATCTGCCAGCCGTACTTGGATGACAATGTGGTACACAGCAAAACCTTCCAGGAGCATGTTGAACACGTGAGGACCGTATTACAATGGTATCAACAACACGGAGTTAAGTTGACCCCAAAGAAGTGTGAACTGTTCAAAAGGCAAGTCCGATTTCTAGGGAAAATTGTGTCCGGAGAAGGATATACCATGGACCCAGCAGAAATCGCTCCGGTACTGGCCTTAAAAGACAAGCGGCCCTCTACCGTCGGGGAGTTGAGACAGATATTAGGATTCCTCTCCTACTATCGTACTTACATTCAAAACTTCTCCAGGATTGTCGCCCCACTATACCTCCTCTTGGGGGGGGGGGGACAGAGACGACAACACCCACGGAGAAAAAGAAGAACGCAGGTGGGACCGGGCTTAAAAGAAACAATGCCGTTTCGTCCCAACAGCCCATTCTCTGGACAGCTGATCACCAAGAGGTATTGGAAGAACTAGTAGACTACCTGGTAAAACCACCCATCTTGGGATATCATGATTTCAATTTACCATTTGTTCTTCATTGTGACGCTTCTCAAGTTGGACTGGGAGCTGCCCTGTATCAGTATCAAGATGGAAAATTGAGAGTCATCGGTTATGGTTCTATAACATTGACAGATGCCATGAAGAATTACCATCTACATTCTGGAAAATTGGCGTTCCTGGCACTGAAATGGGCTATCTGTGAATGATTTAGAGATTATCTGTACTACAGCAAAGAGTTTGAGGTATACGCTGACAACAACCCTTTGACCTATGTGCTTACTGCAGCCAAACTGAATGCAACGGGTCAGAGATGGGTCGCTGAACTAGCTGACTTCAATTTCAGCATCAAGTACAGGCCAGGAAAATGCAATGTAGATGCTGACGGATTGTCAAGAATGCCACTAGAGCCTGAGGAGTTCATGCAAGAATGCTTGGAGGAAGTTAGTCTTGAAGCAATTGAGAGCACTACCCAATCAGTACAAGCTTATCAGGAGGAAGACACACCATTGTGGTGTCCATTGACGGTGGAAACCACCATAAAAGCCAGAGAACAAGATCACCCCCAGTCTATTCAACAACTACCAAAAGGGAAAATCCGTAGAGCACAACGGGAAGATCAGATAATTGGTAGAATACTACTTTATGTGGAGGATGCTGACGTATGAGACACTTGGTTAACCGAGTCAAGTGCCAAGGACTGTTGACTGGAAACAGGTATCTCTGCCTGCGGACCAGGTAAGTCCACTTGAGTGGCATTCACCACCAAGAGGCAGTATAGAAGATGTTGCTTACTGGAGAGACTTGTTTTCATGCTTTGATTTTTCTTAAAAGACTTTGTAGAAACAAAGAACTGTTAAAGCATAGATAGAGAGAGCTGGTTGAAGACGTACGAAAAGCTCCAGCTGAAGAGATGCAGATTGTTTTAATTGTGTTAATGGTTTATTTTTTACAGGCGTCCTACAAGAAAAAGGTCATAAGAATAGGTTGTTATCAATGTTTATGAGCGTTATACCAATTTGTCAATGCCAATTTATATATAAAGCTATCCAACTTTCACCATTGTCTCAAAATTAGTCAGATTGACCAATTAAGACGAATGTCGACAACGACATTCAAAAAGGAGGGAAGAATGTGACATGCAGAAGTAGTGCTGGTGCTTTAAAAGCATTCAGCAACTATTAGAAGAAACACAAGCACATGAGACAGGAAGTTTTGTGCTCTAGAAGCATCCAGCAACTAGAGGGGTTAACACAGTCACAGGAGAAGGGGAGTATTTTAGCAGAGCCCCAGGGGGATTGTGGGGAAGTTTTTTACTGCCTGGCTAGAGTCGAAGAGGAAGGTGGTATTTGTGTTCTGTATCTCACAGAAGCGCCCCTGCAAGTGAAAAGTATTCAAGTCAGTAGTGAAGCTAAGCAAAGGTCAGGTAGAGTTCCTGAACTAGCAGTGCAGAGTATTGTCAAGCAGAAAGATAAGGACTGTAGGAAATGGTGTCACAGGGATCATGTCCCTCAGCGAACCCTCCCCCCTCCTTCATCTCACTGTAAAGAATGATGTGTTCATTAATGTGTCTTTGCATTAGAACTGTGCTGTCCTGTACTACTGGAAAGACTGTGAACTGTTGTGCTGCTAAGGAAACTGTACTGTTTGTCACTGGAGCCTGTTGCTCATAAGACTTAACTTGCACTGGCTGTGCAGCTTCTTATTAAATGCAGCTGTTCTACCCTTTATGAGGACTCTTGTCAAGTGTGTCTAGTCACAACCTACGTGTCTGTGCCTGAGGGTCAATACCCATGTGTGCCTGAGAGAAGCTGCAGCACATGGTCTATGGTCGCCCTGAGTAACGGTTCCCCCAGGATTCCAAAGAATTCATGTAACCTGTCTCACCCCTATCTGAACCTTGCGGCATGCGTGTAACATTCACCTTATGTATATTTATTAGCTGGGCTACGGTGATTGGTGGGTGAACTCCTTGGTTATAGGGTAGCTCTTTTTTGATTGGTAGATGAGGTTTATATGGCAGTATACAATTGTAACTTATCTATTATATATGAGGATTATTACACTTTGTTATATCATGCCTATGTGTTTGTATCAATGTTATCAATTCTAGGTATATTATTGATGAAAATTATATATGGATTAAGTTTGTTTGTATGTGGGCGGGTTGTAAGTGTGGATTGGTGCATGTGTCCAGAACACACTATATAATCCAGCCAGGTATGCATATGAGTATACTTGATAAAGAACAAAATGTGGTCGAAACGTTGTATAGATTTGATGGCAGAATAAATACAAGAATTTGATTCCACACCCTGGACTGGATGCTGTTCTTTTGCTTCTCTACCATTTGCATACTGCAAGTGGGTTCCTTGGGACTCTGAACGGGGCGTCCACCACAAGCTGGTGCTGTCAGCCGACATTTTCTATTTTGGCTATCCTTGGAATAGGTCATCAATGTCTTGCACTGATCAGCTGTTCTCGGTGCTGGTGGCATCCGTCGCCCACCGAAAATGCTCAATTGCGGCTCAGTCTTCAGATGTGCAGTACCCAGTCGCGACCACTATCAGAAGATGGAACAGCTTCGCAATTGAGCAGTTCCAGCCGGCGACTGCTGCTGCTGCCGACAAAAAGAACAGCTGATCGGCAGGGGTGCCAGGTATTGGCAGATTCCCTTTAACGATTGTAAGAAAAAAAAGTGTATTCATAGGAATAGCATTGTAACGGCTGTATTGGTTGCTCTTGAAATATAAAAGTGCATTCTCTGTACAAGGAGTATGAAATTTTTGATTAACAGTAAATGAAATACACTGCCCAGGCTGTACAGTTTGCCTATTGCTTTGAATTGGAAGGGTTAATAATTTAAGGAATGTGCATTAATGTACAGGATAGATCTGTGCTGAGGGTTTACTTTCTCCAGTGATGCTGGGAATGCAGGTGGGTGTGATCATCTGTGAAATATACCATATGTAAAATGACAATTAGTTTACATTACTGTTTTTGGACTGCTACAATAATGTCAACGCTCCATGCCTTATTGCCCACATGATAACCACAATACATTAATATTCCTATGCCTCAATGCTCCTATGCTACTTTCTGTGCCTTTACTACCCCATGAAAACCAAAAACAAGTGAATGAGCTTTATTAAATTTATTGCAGGCTTCTTCCACATGGACATATGAAAATGATGTAAATTTTCAAGCTATTTCTATGTGCATTGGATTTTTTTATTTCCATGTAGGCATCAACAATCCTACAGTAAACTTCCAAAGCATATGAAAATGTTTTGAAAACCCAATTCCCTAAATTTCTGATGTCTTTTGCAAAGTTTTTTGATTGTTTGTTTTTTTTTGCAGCAAAGAATGCTGCAACCAGACATTGGCTGTAGGTCAATAGTAAACCAAAAGACATGTTACAAGTTGTACATTTAGCGTATATTTTTTTATCCCTGCTGTTTTTTTTCTGAAAACATAGCATACTCCAATATTTTTTATTTTTAAGCTTTTTGAGAAAAAAATGCAAAAAACAACCATTTGTGTAAAAAAAAAATCCTTGTAAGTGTGGCGCCCCTTCGGGTCCAGTTGCCACAGAGGTACTGCATCTCAGCCAGAGGTGTGGTACCCCACTCTCAGGTAAGGATGGAGCACTACCCGGGACCCAACCACTCACATCCAACACTATGCCACTTCATAAGGGAAGGTCCAGACAGCTCCTAAGGGAGAGATCAGGCCTGGTCCCTGTTAGGAAGGTGGAACTAAGTAGAGGAGGTGGGTGGAGGAAGTAGATAAGGGCAGTGTAGCGCCCCGAGGGTTCGGCCACTACAGGGGTATTGCACCTCAAACCAGAGGTGTGATATTCCACTCCCGGGTAAGGATGGAGTGTGGACCAGGGCTCGTTTAGCTGCATGCATCACACACACCCCATTTCCGGGGGACAGCTCAACGGTGCTCCCATTAGACAGTAATGCAGGCACGACAGAATCTGTCCCTGGCTGGAGTGGGGAGGGGGGAGGAAAACCCAGTGATGTAGGAGCAGGAGGGGACGGTTTCTGGGCATAGGTAGGAGCCCATTGGTTGCAAGTCACCTGGGCTCATACACAGAGAGGGAGGTATATAAGGTGGGCACCATCTTAGATCAGTGTTCAGTCTGAGAGAGGAAGTGACAGAGCAGGGCCTCTGTGGAGCTCTGCTCCGGAGGCGGGCCTAGCCTGTGAGGCCCAGCCAGCACTGAAAGAGAAGAAGTCAGTGCAGAGAGTTGGAGAAGAGAAGGAGTTCAGCCAGGAGGGCTGACAGGGAGCTGTGGCTCAGTCTGGGCCCAGCTCCACGAGGCAGGCCTAGAGTGAAGGCCAGAGCCAGAAGAAAGGAACAGAAACAGAAAGGAACAGAACACCAAGAGAGGCCCAGAGACACGAAGGCAGAAGGAACCCTAAGGACCCAGGAGATTGCGGGTGATGGGTTGACAGAACAGGGTACCGGATCCCAAGTTGGTGGAGGTGACTAATCCTCAGCCAAGGACCGGCGGTCGTGATCATATCTTGGTGCGACCCCTCGCTACACCTACTAGAAAGGCACACCACATAGAGTCAGGGAGGTGAGCACGAAGCCCTCCCAAGAGAAGGCCCGCGGGAGCTGGACAGACGTAGTGTCACTGGTGGGGCATGGCCAGAGAAAGGAATAGAAGGGAGTCCTGTGACACACTCTGGAATTGCCTGGGGGTTGACCGAGCCCCGCATCTGGTGGACGCAGCACGGCTCGGGCAGTCATTGTCGGCGGAGTGACTTGGAATATAAAGAACTGTGAGTAAAGAACTTGAACTGCAACCCCACGTCTCTGTGCTTCATCGCCGCACCTGCTGGGACGCCCGTGCACCATCACTCCCATCATCCACTCTTACTGCCCTGGGGCTGCACTCTTCCCGTGGGGAGTCACACTACCTCAGCTGCATACATCATCAGCCCCAGCGGTCTACCTTGCAGCGGCGGTCCACACTGACCGCAATCCACGGGTGGCGTAGTCGGACAATTAACCTAAAACCCACAAAATACCGCCATCGGTCTGACCACCCTGAGCCACGGGACCGGGTCACCGCCACGGATACTACAACCCCCAGAAGCCCGGTTCCGGGTGCCACTCGGCCCAGGGGGCGAGTCAGCTTTTGGCGTAGTCGGCAGGATCGTGACCAACCCGCCACAAACGGGTATTGCGTGCCTGAAAAAGACTTTGCACTTACCTGAGTGAAGTTTCCCGCCATCCGGAGCAGTTTCCCGCCATCTTCAGTCGTCTCCCGCCATCTTCAGTCGTTTCCCGCCATCTTCAGCCGTTTTCCCCCCATCGGACGCCATCTTCAGGATGCCGCGCGGGAAGAAGAGGGGCGTGGACGTCAAAAACGCACGAAGTCCGAAGCCCTGCCCCACGCGCTGACGCCGCACAAGGTCCTGAAAGGAGCCCAGCGAGCGCTGACGTCAGCAGCGCGCGACGCCAGGTCCTCAACGCAGACCATCGCGAGCGGAGCCGCGGCCTACAGAAGAGGATCGCCGGAAGGTAGGCCACGGTTAACCGGGGGGGAGGAAGACCTCAGGAACGGAGAGCAAGATGGCAGACTAAGCTGCCCAGCATCGGCAGTGCCCCAGTCGTCGCAGGCCCCGACCAGCGCCAGGAGAAGACGCGTGACGCAGGAGCGGTCGCGGGAGCAGGTAAGAGGAGTCTCCCTGTCCCGGACGCTGCCAGCGTCAGCCTGCTCCCGGGCCCCCTGGTGGAGCCTCCGATCCCAGGCACTGCAGACACCGACCTGCTCCAGACCCCGCAACAAGCCCTGCAGCCGAGCCCACCAGCCCTGGGCGCTGCCACCACCAGCCCACGCCCTCGGACCCCAGGCGTCATCAACAGTGCCCTCTCCAGGCCCCCCTGCAAGGCCCACTGCACCGCGGCGCAAGGGGCTGGTATGCCCTCAACATCCACCGGGTGGGCGCAGAGAGTCACACTTCAGAGGACCCAGACCGGTCTGAAGATCAATATGAGGAAGGAGCATCAGGAGGATACCGCTACTAGTGAGTGGCAGAGTACCTGTGTACATAGTTGCCCGTCAGGGTAAAAGGAACTGTTTGTCTGATACAAAGTTGATCCCGATTGAACTGTTACCTGGCTGAGGACTGAGAGCAGCCATCCCTCTTCCCTACCTGGCTGAGGACTGAGAGCAGCCATTCCCCTAATAGAAAAATGGACACCTGGTCGCAAGTTGCACAGTGGCCAGTGAAGAAGAGAATCAACTAAAAATATGTTTTACCTGAAAAAGTTTGATATACTGAATAGTTTTATATGCTGCTAGAAAATGTTATATGACAAAAGAGTTCCAGTAATATTAAAAGTGCAGTATAATGTCTAGTAAAGAGAAAGTGTTTCCCATAAAGGGAAGTTGAATAATGCCGGCTGGTTTCTAATGTGAAAAGTTTTGAAAAAGTTTTGCATGTCTTGTAAATTAATAGTCATTACTCTTTTCCAGCCCGAGGACGTGCTGTGGTTTACCAGGGGGGAATGTAGCGCCCCGTGGGTTCGGCCGCTACAGGGATATTGCACCTCAAACCAGAGGTGTGATATTCCACTCCCGGGTAAGGATGGAGTGTGGACCAGGGCTCGTTTAGCTGCATGCATCACACACACCCCATTTCCGGGGGACAGCTCAACGGTGCTCCCATTAGACAGTAATGCAAGCATGACAGAATCTGTCCCTGGCTGGAGTGGGGAGGGGGGAGAAAAACCCAGTGATGTAGGAGCCGGAGGGGACGGTTTCTGGGCATAGGTAGGAGCCCATTGGTTGCAAGTCACCTGGGCTCATACACAGAGAGGGAGGTATATAAGGTGGGCACTATCTTAGATCAGTGTTCAGTCTGAGAGAGGAAGTGACAGAGCAGGGCCTCTGTGGAGCTCTGCTCCGGAGGCGGGCCTAGCCTGTGAGGCCCAGCCAGCACTGAAAGAGAAGAAGTCAGTGCAGAGAGTTGGAGAAGAGAAGGAGTTCAGCCAGGAGGGCTGACAGGGAGCTATGGCTCAGTCTGGGCCCAGCTCCACGAGGCAGGCCTAGAGTGAAGGCCAGAGCCAGAAGAAAAGAACAGAAAGGAACAGAAACAGAAAGGAACAGAACACCAAGAGAGGCCCAGAGACACGAAGGCAGAAGGAACCCTAAGGACCCAGGAGATTGCTGGTGACGGGTTGGCAGAACAGGGTACTGGATCCCAAGTTGGTGGAGTTGACTAATCCTCAGCCAAGGACCGGTGGTCGTGATCATATCTTGGTGCGACCCCTCGCTACACCTACTAGAAAGGCACACCACATAGAGTCAGGGAGGTGAGCACGAAGCCCTCCCAAGAGAAGGCCCGCGGGAGCTGGACAGACGTAGTGTCACTGGTGGGGCATGGCCAGAGAAAGGAATAGAAGGGAGTCCTGTGACACACTCTGGAATTGCCTGGGGGTTGACTGAGCCCCGCATCTGGTGGACGCAGCACGGCTCGGGCAGTCATTGTCGGCGGAGTGACTTGGAATATAAAGAACTGTGAGTAAAGAACTTGAACTGCAACCCCACGTCTCTGTGCTTCATCGCCGCACCAGCACTACTAGTGCTGGGACCCCCGTGCACCATCACTCCCATCATCCACTCTTACTGCCCTGGGGCTGCACTCTTCCCGTGGGGAGTCACACTACCTCAGCTGCATACACCATCAGCCCCAGCGGTCTACCTTGCAGCGGCGGTCCACACTGGCCGCAATCCACGGGTGGCGTAGTCGGACAATTAACCTAAAACCCACAAAATACCGCCATCGGTCTGACCACCCTGAGCCACGGGACCGGGTCACCGCCACGGATACTACAACCCCCAGAAGCCCGGTTCCGGGTGCCACTCGGCCCAGGGGGCGAGTCAGCTTTTGGCGTAGTCGGCAGGATCGTGACCAACCCGCCACAAACGGGTATTGCGTGCCTGAAAAAGACTTTGCACTTACCTGAGTGAAGTTTCCCGCCATCCGGAGCAGTTTCCCGCCATCTTCAGTCGTCTCCCGCCATCTTCAGTCGTTTCCCGCCATCTTCAGCCGTTTTCCCCCCATCGGACGCCATCTTCAGGATGCCGCGCGGGAAGAAGAGGGGCGTGGACGTCAAAAACGCACGAAGTCCGAAGCCCTGCCCCACGCGCTGACGCCGCACAAGGTCCTGAAAGGAGCCCAGCGAGCGCTGACGTCAGCAGCGCGCGACGCCAGGTCCTCAACGCAGACCATCGCGAGCGGAGCCGCGGCCTACAGAAGAGGATCGCCGGAAGGTAGGCCACGGTTAACCGGGGGGGAGGAAGACCTCAGGAACGGAGAGCAAGATGGCAGACTAAGCTGCCCAGCATCGGCAGTGCCCCAGTCGTCGCAGGCCCCGACCAGCGCCAGGAGAAGACGCGTGACGCAGGAGCGGTCGCGGGAGCAGGTAAGAGGAGTCTCCCTGTCCCGGACGCTGCCAGCGTCAGCCTGCTCCCGGGCCCCCTGGTGGAGCCTCCGATCCCAGGCGCTGCAGACACCGACCTGCTCCAGACCCCGCAACAAGCCCTGCAGCCGAGCCCACCAGCCCTGGGCGCTGCCACCACCAGCCCGCGCCCTCGGACCCCGGGCGTCATCAACAGTGCCCTCTCCAGGCCCCCCTGCAAGGCCCACTGCACCGCGGCGCAAGGGGCTGGTATGCCCTCAACATCCACCGGGTGGGCGCAGAGAGTCACACTTCAGAGGACCCAGACCGGTCTGAAGATCAATATGAGGAAGGAGCATCAGGAGGATACCGCTACTAGTGAGTGGCAGAGTACCTGTGTACATAGTTGCCCGTCAGGGTAAAAGGAACTGTTTGTCTGATACAAAGTTGATCCCGATTGAACTGTTACCTGGCTGAGGACTGAGAGCAGCCATCCCTCTTCCCTACCTGGCTGAGGACTGAGAGCAGCCATTCCCCTAATAGAAAAATGGACACCTGGTCGCAAGTTGCACAGTGGCCAGTGAAGAAGAGAATCAACTAAAAATATGTTTTACCTGAAAAAGTTTGATATACTGAATAGTTTTATATGCTGCTAGAAAATGTTATATGACAAAAGAGTTCCAGTAATATTAAAAGTGCAGTATAATGTCTAGTAAAGAGAAAGTGTTTCCCATAAAGGGAAGTTGAATAATGCCGGCTGGTTTCTAATGTGAAAAGTTTTGAAAAAGTTTTGCATGTCTTGTAAATTAATAATCATTACTCTTTTCCAGCCCGAGGACGTGCTGTGGTTTACCAGGGGGGAATGTAGCGCCCCGAGGGTTCGGCCGCTACAGGGATATTGCACCTCAAACCAGAGGTGTGATATTCCACTCCCGGGTAAGGATGGAGTGTGGACCAGGGCTCGTTTAGCTGCATGCATCACACACACCCCATTTCCGGGGGACAGCTCAACGGTGCTCCCATTAGACAGTAATGCAAGCACGACAGAATCTGTCCCTGGCTGGAGTGGGGAGGGGGGAGGAAAACCCAGTGATGTAGGAGCCGGAGGGGACGGTTTCTGGGCATAGGTAGGAGCCCATTGGTTGCAAGTCACCTGGGCTCATACACAGAGAGGGAGGTATATAAGGTGGGCACTATCTTAGATCAGTGTTCAGTCTGAGAGAGGAAGTGACAGAGCAGGGCCTCTGTGGAGCTCTGCTCCGGAGGCGGGCCTAGCCTGTGAGGCCCAGCCAGCACTGAAAGAGAAGAAGTCAGTGCAGAGAGTTGGAGAAGAGAAGGAGTTCAGCCAGGAGGGCTGACAGGGAGCTATGGCTCAGTCTGGGCCCAGCTCCACGAGGCAGGCCTAGAGTGAAGGCCAGAGCCAGAAGAAAAGAACAGAAAGGAACAGAAACAGAAAGGAACAGAACACCAAGAGAGGCCCAGAGACACGAAGGCAGAAGGAACCCTAAGGACCCAGGAGATTGCTGGTGACGGGTTGGCAGAACAGGGTACTGGATCCCAAGTTGGTGGAGTTGACTAATCCTCAGCCAAGGACCGGTGGTCGTGATCATATCTTGGTGCGACCCCTCGCTACACCTACTAGAAAGGCACACCACATAGGGTCAGGGAGGTGAGCACGAAGCCCTCCCAAGAGAAGGCCCGCGGGAGCTGGACAGATGTAGTGTCACTGGTGGGGCACGGCCAGAGAAAGGAATAGAAGGGAGTCCTGTGACACACTCTGGAATTGCCTGGGGGTTGACTGAGCCCCGCATCTGGTGGACGCAGCACGGCTCGGGCAGTCATTGTCGGCGGAGTGACTTGGAATATAAAGAACTGTGAGTAAAGAACTTGAACTGCAACCCCACGTCTCTGTGCTTCATCGCCGCACCAGCACTACTAGTGCTGGGAAGCCCGTGCACCATCACTCCCATCATCCACTCTTACTGCCCTGGGGCTGCACGCCCCGCAAGGAGAAGCGTGAATGTGCCGGCAGCAGCTGCTGCAGACAGGACACAGCGCTGGAGCAGAGGTGAGGAAGGAAGGTGAGTATAAGTGTTTATTGTTTTATGTGTGCAGTGATTGGGGGGATGAGGAAGCCACACATACCAGGAATGGGGGATTGAGGAGGCCACACATACCAGGAATGGGGGATGAGGAAGCCACACATACCAGGGATGGGGGATTGAGGAGGCCACACATACCAGGGATCTGGGATTGAGGAGGCCACACATACCAGGGATTAGGGGATTGAGGGGGCCACACATACCAGGGATGGGGGATTGAGGAGGCCACACATAGCAGGGATGGGGGATTGTGGAGGCCACACATACCAGGGATTAGGGGATTGAGGAGGCCACACATACCAGGATACTTGGATTGAGGAGGCCACACATACCAGGAATGGGGGATTGTGGAGGCCACACATACCAGGAATGGGGGATTGAGGAGGCCACACATACCAGGATTGGGGGATTGTGGAGGCCACACATACCAGGAATGGGGGATTGAGGAGGCCACACATACCAGGATTGGGGGGTGAGGGGTGCCACGCATACCAGGATTTGGGGGGTGAGGGGTGCCACGCATACCAGGATTTGGGGGGTGAGGGGTGCCACGCATACCGGGATTGGGGGTGAGGGGTGCCATGCATACCGGGATTGGGAGTGAGGGATTGGGAGTGAGGGATACCATACACACCAGGATAGGGATGAGGGGTGCCACGTATACCAGGATTGGGGATGAAGGGAGCCACGCATACCGGAAATGGGGATGAGGGGAGCCACGCATACCGGAAATGGGGATGAGGGGAGCCACGCATACCGGAAATGGGGATGAGGGGAGCCACGCATACCGGAAATGGGGATGAGGGGAGCCACGCATACCGGAAATGGGGATGAGGGGAGCCACGCATACCGGAAATGGGGATGAGGGGAGCCACGCATACCGGAAATGGGGATGAGGGGAGCCACGCATACCGGAAATGGGGATGAGGGGAGCCACGCATACCGGAAATGGGGATGAGGGGAGCCACGCATACCGGAAATGGGGATGAAGGGAGCCACGCATACCAGAAATGGGGATGAGGGGAGCCACGCATACCGGGATCGGGGATGAGGGGAGCCATGCATACCGGGATCGAGGATGAGGGGAGCCACGCATACGGGGATGAGGGGAGCCACGCATACCGGGATTGGGGATGAGGGGAGCCACGCATACCGGGATCGGGGATGAGGGGAGCCACGCATACCGGGATTGGATGGTGGGGACAGGATGGGGGCAGCACATACCAGTATGGGAGACCATATACCAATAAAAATGCTCGCCACCCGGGCGTAGAACGGGTTCAATAGCTAGTATATAATAAGTACAGTGACAGTGTTGGTTACTGTACTTGTCATTTAGTGTTAAAGGATTTATTAAAAAAAAAATAATAGTGTTTTCATGCACCCGTCTCTTTAAAAAAGCCGGCTGGCAATTCAGCATCGGTACCTGACAATTTAGAACAGAAAGAATAGAGCATCATACATAGATTAGATACATAGAAACATGTCAGTCACATATATAATAAGTACAGTGATAGTGTTGATTACTGTACTTGTCATTTAGTGTTAAAATAAAGGATTTATTAAAAAAAAAATTGGCGTGGGGTTCCCCGTAATTTTAGTCTCCAGCGGAGGTTAAGCAGACGGCTGGGGAAGATGTTTGAAGCCTGGGAAGGGGGTAATACCCACGGAGCTTCCCAGGCTACTAATATCAGCCCCCAGCTGAATACCTAGCCTTTACTAGCTATTAAAATGGGGGACCCCCCCAAAAAATGACATGGGGTCCCCCCTATTTTAATAGCTAGCAAAGGCTAGCTAGACAGCTGGGGGCTGATATTAATAGCCCAGGAAGGGTGCCATGAATATTGGCCCCCTCCCAGGCTAGAAACACCAGCCGTCAGCCACCCCAGAAATGGCGCATCCATAGGATGCGCCAATTCTGGCACTTAGCCTCACTCTTCCCACTGCCCTGTAGTGGTGGCAGTGGGGTAATAGGGCTGGGGTTGATGTCAGCTTATAATGCCAGCTGACATCAAGCCCAGGTTAGTAATGGAGAGACGTCTATAAGACACCCCCATTACTAACCCCATAGTTTAAGTTAAAAAAAAACACAAACACCCAGAATAAAGTCCTTTAATTGAAATAAAGACACAATTCTTTAATGTTCTAAATTAAACCATACTTACCATCACGCCCATTCCAGCTGAAGCCAATGTCTTCTGCAATAAAAGTAAAATAATAAACCAACCTCATCCTTACCTTTCCATGGTTCCCAGGACAGCTTCAGTTCTGCTACATTCACATGACAGGCTGGATCGCAGCCGAAAGCTGCCATCCAGCTTGCCATTCCGCAGACACTGAGAAGCGCAGGCATGCTTGCGCTCCTCAGTGTCTCGCTGTGACGGCATCCAGATGAGCGGAGTTCATGTCCAATGAACTCAGCTCACCTCATGCACGTCACTGACAGTGTGGGAGAATTCTCCTGCGCATGCGGTGAGCGGATGAGAATTATCCCACGCTGTCAGTGACGTGCATGAGGTGAGCTGAGTTGTGAATCGAAAGCTCTGCTCTTCCGTATAATGCTCCATACAGAATGGGCTCCATACATAAAAAAAAAAAAAATCAAAAACTCGCCGCTCCTCGTTCCTCGTGGTCTCAGGTCCAGTCTCTTCAGAGTCTTCAGTGCTCAGCGCAGGAGGCGCGCTGTGGTGACGTCATCGCGCCCTTTGCCCTAAGACGTCAGAGAATCAGAAGACGCGGAAGACACCGGAGCTGAGGAGGAACCAGGAGATGTAAGTACCGTATTTCTCGGACCATAAAACACACTTTTTTCCCCCCTCATTTGGAAGGAAAATGGGAGGTGCATCTTATGGTTCGAATACAGGCTTACCGGGAAGTTGCAGTGATGGTGGAGCGGGATCGCAAGGAAGCAGGGTCCCTCTGTCCGGAAGCCGGCAGTTGCAGAAGCTGTGCGATGCTGTGGGCCCAGTATCGGCGGTCAGGCAGAGCTTTCCCGGTGGCTGCATGCGCGGATTGGGATTTTGACACAGCCGAGCTCGCAACTGCGCATGCGCTGCCTCCTGCGGCCATCTTCCTGAAGCCGTGAGCCTCAGGGAAATGGCCACCGAGATCCCATACTGCGTATGCTCCGGCTCGGGCGGCCATTTTCCTGCAGACCATGACTTCTGGAAGATGGCCGTCGGAAAAGCAGTGCACTGGGCTCTGCTTCACCGCTGACACCGGGCCCACAGCATCTCACCACTTCTGCCGCCGCCGGGTTCCTGATCGAGGGACCCTGCTTCCTGCTGTGCCACTCCATCACCACCGCAACTCCCTGCTGCTGAGGCACCACCTTCTCCCACCCAGGGCCCTCTGCAATGCTACACTTCTGCCGGCTTCCTGAGGGACCCTCCCTCCTGTGACACTCGCTCCACCGAACCAGGTAAGAGACCTATTCGGACTATAAGATGGACCCCCATCTTATAACAAATTTCTTTTTCCCATTTTCCACCCCGAAATTTGGGGTGCGCCTTATGGTCCGGTGCGTCTTATAGTCCGAAAATTATGCTATTTCAAACACTTTAAAGTATGGAGGGGGGGGCCTCCCGACTCACGGACCCTATAGCATGATGGTGCCCCCAACGGCGAGTGGGTTCTCCTGCTTGCTAAGGGCCCCGGCACTTGCCTGAGTGGTGACGCCGGCCCTGGGTCTAGGCTACACTTTTTGAAGTGCTACATACTAATTTTAACCATTGAGCGGCAGTTGAAGTTTTTCACACTATTAACCTGCAGATATGGGGTTAATCTATAGTTTAATAGCGTTCTAAAGCTGCATAGTTGATAGTCCGGCTACCAAGTGGAATGACAAAAAGACAGGCTAAATTACATAACAATATTAAAAAAGTTAATTGCAAAAGCACAGGTGTTTGAGGCTTCAGATACACAACAAAGTAGCAGGCGGGTGCAATGTAGATCCTCAATATATACAGAAAAAAAATCACCCAAAATAATAGTGTCACTGTATCCATTCATGGGAGATTTAGATCAAAGAATGGGCATATATTGATGTAAAAATATTCCATATATTCTCAAACTATTGAAGGATCAGTTTACAAAGTGCTAGTGCATAAACTATGCGGTCATGTCACGTATATAAATAGATCTAGTTAACTTAATATGTGACAATATTATCCTATATAACCACCATGATTGACCAAGAGGAACAGTCCCCCATGTGTAAGATCATACAGTGGGTACAGAAAGTATTCAGACCCCTTTAAATTTTTCACTCTTCGTTTCATTGCAGCCATTTGGTAAATTCTAAAAAGTTATTTTTTTTCTCATTAAAGTACACTCTGCACTCCATCTTGACTGAAAAAAAAAACAGAAATGTAGAAATTTTTGCAAATTTATTAAAAATGAAAAGCTGAAATATCACATGGTCATAAGTATTCAGACCCTTTGATCAGACACTAATATTTAAGTCACATGCTGTCCATTTCCTTGTGATCCTCCTTGAGATGGTTCTACTCCTTCATTGGAGTCCAGCTGTGTTTAATTAAACTGATAGGACTTGAATTGGAAAGGCACACACCTGTCTTTATAAGACCTCACAGCTCACAGTGCATGTCAGACCAAATGAGAATCATGAGCTCAAAGGAATTGCCCAAGAAGCTCAGAGACAGAATTATGGCAAAGCACACATCTGGCCAAGGTTATAAAAGAATTTCTGCATTACTCAAGGTTCCTAAGAGCACAGTGGCCTCCATAATCCTTGAATGTAAGAAGTTTGGGACCACTAGAAGTCTTCCTAGACCTGGCCGTCCAACCAAATTGAGCAATCGTGGGAGAAGAGCCTTGGTGAGAGAGGTAAAGAAGAACCCCAAGATCACTGTGGCTGAGCTCCAGAGATGCAGTAGGGAGATGGGAGAAAGTTCCACAAAGTCAACTATCACTGCAGCCCACCACCCTTATGGCAGAGTGGCCTGACGGAAGCCTCTCCTCAGTGGAAGACATATGAAAGCCCGCATAGAGTTTGCTCAAAAACACATGAAGGACTCCCAGACTATGAGAAATAAGATTCTCTGGTCTGATGAGACGAAGATAGAGCTTTTTGGTGATAATTCTAAGCGGTATGTGTGGAGAAAACCAGGCACTGCTCATCACCACCCCAATACAATCCCAACAGTGAAACATGGTGGTGGCAGCATCATGCTATAGGGGTGTTTTTCAGCTGCAGGGACAGGACAACTGGTTGCAATTGAAGGAAACATGAATGCGGCCAAGTTCAGAGATATCCTGGATGAAAACCTCTTCTAGAGTGCTCTGGACCTCAGACTTGGACGAAGGTTCACCTTCCAACAAACTATGACTCTAAGCACACAGCTAAAATAGCAAAGGAGTTCCTTCAGAACAACTCTGTGACCATTCTTGACTGGCCCAGCCAGAGCCCTGACCTAAACCCAATTGAGCATCTCTGGAGATACTCGAAAATGGCTGTCCACCGACATTCACCATCCAACCTGACGGAACTGGAGAGGATCTGCAAGGAAGAATGGCAGAGGATCCCCAAATCCAGGTGTGAAAAACTTGTGGCATCATTCCCAAGAAAACTCATGGCTGTACTAGCTCAAAAGGGTGCTTCTACTCAATACTGAGCAAAGGGTCTGAATACTTATGACCATGTAATATTTCAGTTTTTCTTTTTTAATAAATTTGCAAAAATTTCTACATTTCTGATTTTTTTCAGTCAAGATGGGGTGCAGAGTGTATTTTAATGAGAAAAAAATGAACTTTTTAGAATTTACCAAATGGCTGCAATGAAACAAAGAGTGAAAAATTTAAAGGGGTCTGAATACTTTCCGTACCGAATGTAATTAGGACATATATGCTGAAAGTGAAAAGACCATCATTAATCTAGGTACATACAGGGGATCACCTTACCGATCATTAGCCTGTGCGGATCAGCTATGCCAGCAGCCGCAACGCACCTTTCGCATGGGCTTCCTCAGGGGGCTGTAACTCACTGTGTGTCATGTCTACTATAAATAAGTGCCTCCACAGCTGTCTGCTGTTCGGCGTTTAAAATTGGCGCATGTGTGGTATCACACAGTCCGGAGCTAGACCTGCTTCCAGCATTCAAGATGACAGCGTGGGTCAGAGGGGAATCTCCTGTGACGTCAGTAAGCCGCACACATCACTACCGAGCGTCGTTGACAAAACTCCAGTATAGTGTGCATACCGCGCATGTGCACGCTTGCCATCTTAAATGTGGGCTTATATAAAGGGCAAAGATGCTGTTAATGTAATATACACATAGTAAAGGATCAGGGGCAGACACAGACTGTAGTGGGCCCCCCCTGCCCTTCATAGGGGGCATGAAGGGCCCCCCCCCTCCCCTTCATAGGGGGCATGAAGGGCCCCCCCCCCTCCCGTGCATCTCTGATTCCCCCCACGCCTAGTTAATTAATTGTATTTAAAAAAAATAAAACTTGTTATACTTACACCCAGGGCCGGCTCCAAGTTTTTGTGGGCCCTGGGCGACAGAGTTTCAGTGGGCCCCTTTAACACATACCATGATTCATGATGCACAGATACCACAGAGAAATATATACATATAGTACAAGGCCAAGGATTTCACTTACTACATTACATGAGCGATATCCTCAGCGCACAGTGCAGACCGGACAGTATAGTCCTCCATACAGTATTATGGGCACCATATAATGCTCCATACAGGATACTGGTCCCCATATAATGCTCCATACAGGATACCGGTCCCCATATAATGCTCCATACAGGATACCGGTCCCAATATAACGCTCCATACAGGATACTGGTCCCCATATAACGCTATATACAGGATACTGGTCCCCATATAACACTGCATACAGAATACTGGCCCCCATATAACGCTCCATACAGAATACTGTCCCCCATATAACGCTCCATACAGAATACTGACCCCCATATAACGCTCCATGCAGAATATTGGCCCCCCTATAACGCTCCATGCAGGCTGTTCCCCCCTTATAATGCCCCATTACACGAGCGATATCTGTTGTAAATTCTACAATAGCTCAGAAACCGGTGAATCCTCACAGCGCACAGTGCAGACCGGACAGTATAGTCCTCCATACAGTATTATGGGCACCATATAATGCTCCATACAGGATACTGACCCCCTTATAATGCTCCATACAGGATACTGGTCCCCATATAACGCTCAATACAGGATACTGGTCCCCATATAACACTGCATACAGGATACTGTCTCCCATAAAATGCTCCATACAGAATACTGACCCCCATATAACGCTCCATACAGAATACTGGCCCCCATATAACGCTCCATACAGAATACTGGCCCCCATATAACGCTCCATACAGAATACTGGCCCCCATATAATGCTCCATACAGACTACTGGCCCCCATATAACGCTCCATACAGAATACTGGCCCCCATATAACGCACCATACAGAATACTGACCCCCATATAACGCTCCATACAGAATATTGGCCCCCATGTAACGCTCCATGCAGGCTGTTCCCCCCCTTATAATGCCCCATGCAGGATGACACCCCCCTTTTAATGCCCTATGCAGGATGTCACCTCTCCCTGCCATATAATGCCCCTTGCAGGATGTCACTTCCCCCCTTTTCAATGCCCCATGCAGTATGTCAGACCACCCCCTCCCTTATAGTGCCCCATGCAGGAGGTCACACCCCCCCTCCTTATAATGCCCCATGCAGTATGTCACACACCCACCCTCCTTATAATGCCCCATGCAGGATGTCAATTGCCCCCTCCCCCTCTTATAATGCCCCATGCAGGATGTCACACCCCCTCCCTTATAATGCCCCATGCAGGATGTCACACCCCTCCTCCCTTATAATGCCCCATGCAGGATGTCACGCCCCCCCTCCCTTATAATGCCCCATGCAGGATGTCACTTCCCCCCTTCCCCTCTTATAATGCCCAATGCAGGATGTCACTTCCCCCCTTCCCCTCTTATAATGCCCCATGCAGGATGTCACACCCCCTCCCTTATAATGCCCCATGCAGGATGTCACCCCCCCATATAATGCCCCATGCAGGATGTCACCCCCTCCATATAATGCCCCATGCAGGATGTCACACCCACTCTCCCCCCACCATATAATGCCCCATGTCCCCATACATGAAAAAAGAAAAAAATCCAATACTCACCTCACTTCTTACCTGCTGCTGTCACTGCTCCGGACTCCAGCGTCGCCCGCGTCTTCCCGCTCTGCACTGTGACAGGTCAGGAGAGAGCTCGTGCGGTGTAAAGACATCACCGCGCCCTCTGACCTGAGACGTCACAGTCAGAGGACGCGGAAGAAGCTGCGAAGGCACGGGGAGGGGTAAGTATTGTGCCGGCGCAGTCACATGACCGGAGATGTCCCAGCGCTCAGCGTGGGGCCGGAGGCCCATGCTGAGCGCAGGGACATCTCCGGTCATGTGACGGCGGGGGGTCCTGCGGGGGGGCCCCATGAGGAGACGCACAAGAGGGGGGCGCCGAGGGGGCCCCGACCAGCCGGGCCCCATGCTGGAGTCAGGGCAGTCATGCCCTGATGGCGGCCCTGCTGGAGGCTGGAGGGGCCCCCTCTCCCTCGGGGGCCCCCGTTCAATGAACCGGCTGTACGGGCGGTAGGTCTGCCCCTGTAAAGGATTATACTATGTATCTCACATAGGAGGGTCGAAAAATGGGCATCAGAAAAAAGTGTTGAGTATCATACAGAAATAATATACCCTGATATTGGCCAGCAATAGACAGATATGTCTATCAAGTAACTGGAAGTAAGAATACAATATCAAAATAAGTGCATTGTGCTTAATCAGATATAAATAAGACAGAAATAGTGAACAACATAATAGAAACAGAATCAATATATTATGTGAAACAATATAAACATGACTGACATATGTGTAATAACAGGTGCCCTATTAACGATAGTACATCCATTTCACCACTTCTTGCCATTCAACAGGTATAGAGAGAATCCCAATTAAACTGGCGATCAGATCCATAGATGGTCATTTGATATGATGAAGAGGACTTCGCAGCATTTAGAGAGCAGGCAGAGGGAGGAAGCCCTCTCTGCCCTTGGATCGGCGCCCACCCCTTACGTTATTGTGAGGGGCCATCATTGCCAAGTGACCAGTGACCAGATGTCATTATTACAACATCCGGGTCAGAAGAGCAAACTTGCTAGATCATGCGCAGTGAATATTGTAGCAAGTTTGTCGGACAGTGAAGCGCTGACAGCTTGTAAAGCATAGCACCACTATGCTTTCTAAGTGATCAGCTTGCAAAAAGTGAAAGTACCATAGAGGGACAAAGTGAAAAAGTAAAAAAAAGTGGAAAAAAAATGTAGAAATATATTAAAAAAATAGCAATAATAAAAAATAAAAATATATTGCACCCATAAATAAATATTTTTATGAAAAAAAGCACACATATTTGGTATCGCCGCATCTGGAATGACCCGACCTATAAAACTGTCCCACTAGTGAACACCCAAAAAAAAAAACGAGGCACAAAACGATGCTTTATCATCATATCGCCGAACAAAAAGTGGAATAAAACGCTATCAAAAATCGAAAGTAAATAAAAATGATACCCCTGAAAACTTAAACTTGTCCCACATAAAACAAGCTGCCATACAGTTCCATCAGTGAAAAAATAAAAAAGTTATAGCTCTCAGAATAAAGCAATGCAAAAATAATTATTTTTTCTATAAAATTGTTTTTATTGTGTAAAAGCGCCAAAACATAAAAAAATATATAAATGTGGTATTGCTGTAATCGTACTGACCTGAAGAATAAAGTTGCCTTATCAATTTTACCACACGTGTAACGACATTAAAACAAAAAAAAAAAACAATTCCTGAATTGCTGGTTTTTGTTCATTCTGCCTCCCACAAATCGGAATAGAAAGCGATCAAAAAATGTCATGTGACCTAAAAAAAAAAAATCAACTTGTCCCACAAATAACAAACCCTCACATAACTCAGTCGGCCGAAATATGGAAAAATGATAGCTATCAAAATATGGCGATGCAAAAACTAGTTTTTTAAAAAAAAAAAACGTCTTTTAGTGTGTGACAGCAGCCAAATAAATATACTGTTATCAATCTGGTATCGCTGTAATCGCACCGCCTGAAGAATAAAGTCCTCTAATTACTTACACCGCACGAGGAATGGCGTAAAAAAAAAGAAATAAAACCAATTCTTCACCTGCTGCTGATTTGTTCATTCTGCCTCCCAAAGATCGCAGTAAGGCTGGGCTCACATTTATCCTGCGCTCTGTGCTGAGCGCTTACACTGGGGTTTCCGTGTAAATCTCTGAAATACATGGTTCATCTCTCATCACTCAGAGATTTAGATAGAGAGTTAGATGGCGATTTAGATTTAAATGGTGATCACCATCAATGTCTATTGAGAAGGGAACCCAGGTGGATTCTCCGTTCCCAAGAACAAGGTGCGTTGGGACTTAATGAGAAACTGGATATGGCAGTGTTTTTATGATTGTCTAGATTTGCATGTTCATTGTATTTAACATCTGTTTTTGGTGTTTGTCTAATGCTTTTAATGGTTTTTGGTTCACATGATCCAGGTGTGTCTAATTGTTTGTTACGTCATGAGAGGCGAGCATATTTAGGGAAGGTAACATCGGGTTAGCTCCATGCAAAAATCCGTTGAATCGCCGTCTGGCGAGAAATGGATGTCGTCCTAGATGTATCCTGTCTCTCCCTGCTACCTGCTGTTTTAATCTCATGAAATAAAGCAGAATTTTGATTTTAACTACACCGCTTCATTTGTTTTCAATTTTCCTGCACCCGGAGTTCCTACCATGTGGCTTGGACTGATATTTTCCTAAATAAAGATTAAGACATTGTAGTAAACCAAAGATAGGGAGATCAATTGCATATTCAGGGTATCACGTGGAAAAAAACAAATTCATCGAGTTAGTAGTCCCTTCAAAAAAGGATCAACCTGAGCAAGGATAAGGAGACATATCATGAGTTTCAAAAAATTCCTTTAGTAAACATTATAATGACATGATTCCAATTAGTAGACAGTCTGTTAAAAACAGTCAATGAAACCGCAGGTAGTACCGCTGTGATATACTTTAACCAGCCATCAGCAAGAAATGGAGTATAGAAATAGGCTTATAAAATTGATTCATAAATTCCGGAAAAAGAAACCATATCAGTCTATGCAGGATAGAAATAGTTATACATTTGTCTGTAACCAGATCATAGTGCTCAATAAGAGACAGGTATCCAGATTGATATAAAGGTGCAGGGACTTGCTTAGTAATAGAAACAAAATCTATTTAAAGAAGTTGTCCACTACTTTGACATTGCTGCCCTATCCGTAGGATAGGGCATCAATGTACAGTACAGACCAAAAGTTTGGACAAGGATAAATCTTTGATCTTTTTAGACAGCTTTTTTTGTCCTTTTAATAGTTCTTTTTGAGTTTTTTTATCAGCTTTATCACGGGCCAAAATAACTTCTTCAATAGGATATCCTCTATCTATAAATACAGTACAGACCAAAAGTTTGGACACACCTTCTCATTTAAAGATTTTTCTGTATTTTCATGACTATGAAAACTGTACATTCACACTGAAGGCATCAAACTATGAATTAACACATGTGGAATTATATACTTAACAAAAAAGTGTGAAACAACTGAAAATATGTCTTATATTCTAGGTTCTTCAAAGTAGCCACCTTTTGCTTTGATGACTGCTTTGCACACTCTTAGCATTCTCTTGATGAGCTTGAAGAGGTAGTCACCGGAAATGGTTTTCACTTCACAGGTGTGCCCTGTCAGGTTTAATAAGTGGGATTTCTTGCCTTATAAATGGGGTTGGGACCATCAGTTGTGTTGTGCAGAAGTCCGGTGGATACACAGCTGATAGTCCTACTGAATAGACTGTTAGAATTTGGATTATGGCAAGAAAAAAGCAGCTAAGTAAAGAAAAACGAGTGGCCATCATTACTTTAAGAAATGAAGGTCAGTCAGTCCGAAAAATTGGGAAAACTTTGAAAGTGTCCCCAAGTGCAGTTGCAAAAACCATCAAGCGCTACAAAGAAACTGGCTCACATGAGGACCGCCCCAGGAAAGGAAGACCAAGAGTCACCTCTGCTTCTGAGGATAAGTTTATCCGAGTCACCAGCCTCAGAAATCGCAGGTTAACAGCAGCTCAGATTAGAGACCAGGTCAATGCCACACGGAGTTCTAGCAGCAGACACATCTCTTCAGCAACTGTTAAGAGGAGACTTTGTGCAGCAGGCCTTCATGGTAAAATAGCTGCTAGGAAACCACTGCTAAGGACAGGCAACAAGCAGAAGAGACTTGTTTGGGCTAAAGAACACAAAGAATGGACATTAGACCAGTGGAAATCTTTGCTTTGGTCTGATGAGTCCAAATTTGAGATCTTTGGTTCCAACCACCGTGTCTTTGTGCGACACAGAAAAGGTGAACGGATGGACTCTACATGCCTGGTTCCCACCGTGAAGCATGGAGGAGGAGGTGTGATGGTGTGGGGGTGCTTTGCTGGTGACACTGTTGGGGATTTATTCAAAATTGAAGGCATACTGAACCAGCATGGCTACCACAGCATCTTGCAGCGGCATGCTATTCCATCCGGTTTGCGTTTAGCTGGACCATCATTTATTTTTCAACAGGACAATGACCCCAAACAGACCTCCAGGCTGTGTAAGGGCTATTTTACCAAGAGGGAGAGTGATGGGGTGCTACACCAGATGACCTGGCCTCCACAGTCACCAGACCTGAACCCAATCGAGATGGTTTGAGGTGAGCTGGACTGCAGAGTGAAGGCAAAAGGGCCAACAAGTGCTAAGCATCTCTGGGAACTCCTTCAAGATTGTTGGAAGACCATTTCCGGTGACTACCTCTTGAAGCTCATCAAGAGAATGCCAAGAGTGTGCAAAGCAGTCATCAAAGCAAAAGGTGGCTACTTTGAAGAACCTAGAATATAAAACATATCTTCAGTTGTTTCACACTTTTTTGTTAAGTATATAATTCCACATGTGTTAATTCATAGTTTTGATGCCTTCAGTGTGAATGTACAATTTTCATACTTATGAAAATACAGAAAAATCTTTAAATGAGAAGGTGTGTCTAAACTTTTGGTCTGTACTGTATGTGTAATGCAGGTGCCGGAATGCAAGCACAGAGACTCAAGGCGAGGACAGTCAGGGATGGATATAAACAGTTTATATACTGTATATATATGTAACAGGTGTTCTAAACAAGGGAATAGTAACAGGGATAACAAACGGTAAATTTGAAGTAATAGTGCAAAGTCTCTCAAGGTAGTGTGACGAACCCAATCGTGGGAGTTACCATGTTAGTTCTTTAACTCCGTATAGGGCTCTAGCGGGGTCACCGGCTATTCCCGCTAGGCCGCAAGTCTTTTCCAGTGAATATGAATAGCGGTACCAGAGCGCCAATAACAGGGCAAAAATATTAAAAGGACTGATTTATTAATACACACACAACGCGTTGTAATTTTGAGGGACCTTAGGACATTCCCCCCAATTTCAAAAAAAGTGAACAACTTGAGCTACCAGGAGAAATGTGCATTAAAAACCCTTCAGGATAATAAAGAAATAATTATAAAGAGAGCAGATAAGGGAGGGGGGACTGTGATAATGAACAGGGGCTGGTACATCAAGGAGGGCCTCAGAATCTTAGACGACTCAAACTACTACGTGAAATTAGAAGCAGACCCATCTGTAACCATTTTTTTGGAGTAGAAAGGACTTGTAGCAGGGGCCTCTACAGCTGGCTTCCTCAATAAAAAAGAAAAATCCTTTTTAGACATTAAAAAATTCAAAGTACTTTATTTTTATTTTTTTACCCAAAATTCATAAAGATAAATTTAATCCCCCTGGACGTCCTATTATTTCTGGTATTAATTCTATCACATCCAACTTATCCCACTATATTGATCTTTTTTTTACAGAAGTACGTTTTATCCCTAGATTCTCATTTAAAGGATTCTACACATTTAATTAGACTATTGAGAGAATTACCCCCTCTTCCAGGCTGTCTTCTTATTACACTCGATATAAGCTCACTTTATTCCAATATCACACATGTATTGGGTTTACAGGCAATTAAAATATTCCTAGATGAGGACCCTAACTTACAAGATCCTCAAAAAAACTTTTTATTGAGGGGTATAACTTTCATTCTTGAGAACAATGTATTTTCTTTTGAGGGGGTGATGTATCGGCAGCTGAGGGGCTGCGCGATGGGGACGAGGTTTGCCCCCAGTTATGCAAATCTATATATGGGGGCATTCGAGTCTATCCACATCGCGCAATCCCTCGGCGCCGATAAACCCATCGTTATGTACCGCCGCTTTATAGATGATCTGTTTATCATATGGAGGGGAAATACTGTGGAGGCTGCCAAATTTATTGATGAATTAAACTCTAACGACTGGGGTCTTTACTTTACCTCTACCATATCTGAGAGTAATATTCAATATCTTGACCTTCAGATAAATATAGACAATTCGGGTAAAATATCCACATCTACCCACTTTAAGGAAGTGGATGTAAATAGCTATCTTGAATTTGACAGTGGCCATCTACCCAGCTGGATTAGAAATATTCCATACGGTCAATATTGGCGTGTCAGAAAAAATTGTACACATGATTCGGATTTTTTTCTGGAATCTAAGGTTTTACAAAAACGTTTTAGAGCTAAGGGATACCCCCGGAAATTATTAGAGGATGCTTTCTCCAAAACTAGATCCCTATCACAGAACCTGTGTATCAACAAATCCAAGAATACCAGCCAAGAACCAAACAACGATTTCAGTTTAAATCTGATTACTACTTATGGTAAACCTACACAAGTGTTATCCAGTTTATTAAAAAAATACTGGTTCATTTTAAGTAATGATCCAATATTAACTGGTCATTTACCGGAATTTCCTCATGTCATATATCGGAGGAGTAAAAATCTAGAAAACTATATAGCCCCTAGCAATACAACAATTGGTAGAAGACCGAACCATTTAAATTCAGCTCCTACTAGCAATAATGGATGTTATAAATGTAATGTCCCTAAATGCTTATGCTGTCAATCCATTGATAACGGAGCTAAAACATTCGTCTCTGTGGTCACTGGAGAGATATATCCCATTCGCTTTAGACTTACATGTCAGTCCTCATATGTGATCTATCTGCTCCAGTGCACCTGCGGCCTGCAATACATTGGCCGCACTATCCAGGAAATGCACTCCAGATTAAATAAACATCGCCAAAACATTAGAAACGGCTTTCCCCTACATAGTGTTTCTAATCATTTCTTAAAAGAACATCAAAAAAATCCTAATAACCTAAAACTAACTATCATTGATCATATAGTTGATACACACCCTGATAGACTAAATCGTCTTATTACACGTGAAAATTATTGGATTTTCAAAATGGGAACCTTGTCTCCTGAAGGTTTGAACCTTAATATAGAGAAGACAACTTTTTAAATAATTGTTTTCATATTTTAGCAAATTTATTATATATATCTTTTATATGGAGGAGGATGGGGGAGGAGAGAGAGAAGGAGGGAAGAGGGGAAAGGAGAGAGGGAGGGGAGGAGGGAGGAGAGAGAGAAAGGAGAAAAAATTTAAAGAAACATTTTTTATTTTTTTTTATTTTTTGGGGGGGGGGATTTTTTTTGGAATTTTTTTTTTTTTTTTTTTTTATTTATTTATTTTTTTTTCTCTTTCCTTTCTTCGTCTACTTTTCCTAATTATAATGATAGAAACTGATTGTAATTTTATAACTTTATATTTATGCATTGTTTTATGTTGTATGTAAAAATTATTATTATTATTATTTTTTTATATAATCTAAAATATAGGGTGGTAGATGACAATATATCCTATGAAGTATTAAGATTATAGGATTCACAAGTTTTTTTTTTTTTTACAGCGAATCCTTTTTATAAGAACCCTATATGCTTCATTAGGCATCATTTTATAACAATCCTTTTTACTCTATTGAGCATATATGAACTCAAGGGGTTAATATAGAGGTATTACTCTGTATCTGGCCCCGCCCCTTTTAAGTAATTGTATACCTAGTCAAATGTATATAAGGATCAATTGTTTGCTGCTTGTCACACCTGATGAAGGTGGCTGTGTCCACCGAAACGCGTTGTGTGTGTATTAATAAATCAGTCCTTTTAATATTTTTGCCCTGTTATTGGCGCTCTGGTACCGCTATTCATATTCACTGATTGTCCTTTTCCCCCTGTTGGGGTGCGGTAGAGCTGCCTTTAATCTATTGTTTTTTCACCTGTGGGAGCAATTTAATTAAAATTACTACCCTGGTTTTCCAAGCTGCGCTGCCTTAACCCCTCCGGAACGCTGCCGGGGGTGTTGGTGAAGCTGGGCGTCTATCTCGGCATTACATGCTACTAACCTGACCACGTGATATACCACCAAGAGATCAGGATCTGTGAACGCCGCTGGAAATAGATGACAGCCACCAACAGAGCGGAGCTTGTGGAGCTTTACACTGGGGTTGTGCAGAGGTGCACAACTTCATAAGGTTAGTAGCCATCCCCACACCCCTCTACAAATTGCAATACTGAGTCACCCATTGCGCCTTGTTCTCTCCTCTCTTTACATAGCAAGTCTTTTCCAGACATGGTCAATCAAATCAAGTTTAGCTTCTCCCACCCCAACCGGTCCCCTACCAACCTGAGATCCTAAACCCAGCAGCACCTGGTACTGTAGGGGAACAGTGGAAGTGACGGCCCTGTTCACTTGTGCAGCTCCTCGGCTTCCGCTGGCGTGACTCTCCTGGCGCAGCCCTCTCCCAGCTCCTCTCTGCTTGGTCGTTGGAGGCAGTCTCTCAAACCTTGGGTAGGGGGATCCAGACCTCGTCTGTTGGCAGGCAACATCGGGTCCTGCGAACTCACTCAGCAACGCAAACAGGTCCCGACTCTCTTCAGCAGGCGCAGCACTCAGGGAACCTCTGTGGGGAATCCGGAGTTCATCCACCAGTGTCCGGCTGTTATGTATCGCAGGCCTCTGGCTCAGGCCTGCCGCGCTGGGCTTCTCAGGACGTCGGGAGCGCGTCTGCTCCTCGCTGCAGCTTGGCGCCAATCCTGCCTCAGGCTTGGCGCACTGGACTTTTATATTCAGGAAATCCTTCCTGAAAATCACCTGACCGGGTCCAGGATCTAAATCTGCTCCCCCTTCAACTTTCCTAACACATCTTGGTTCCGTTTGATTGTGTCTGACCAGCAGATGGCAATCTCTCCTCATCTTTGACACATCCTGCAAGAATTCTCCTGAAGGCTTTTTTGCTTCTACTAAATATGATCGGCCGGTGGGTCCCGCACACGGCACCCCTGCCGATTAGCTGTTATCGGTGCCGACGGCAGAGGCCACCGGCTGGATGTCCTTACCTGTGGTGCTTGGCTGTCAAGTTGTAGTGCCTGCCCCTACGGATAGGGCATCAGTGTCAAAGTAGTGGACAACCCCTTTAATGTTATCACCACATGCATCTGGAAGCATAGAGTATTATCTTACAAAGGCTGTTCATACACTCATGTGAGTCAATGGTCAGATCATAATCTGCTTGCAGAGGCATGTGGAGGCATACACAAAGATAGATCTCAATCATTAGTTTGTTCAGTGTTGTTAAATCAGGTAGTGATGGTATAAAACAAACATCTTTGGTTAACTATTGACTGATAGATATAAAGATATTGGCTGAAGTAATTATGTATACAGTTTACAGCTATTAATATAGTGATATATGTTAGCCAATAAGAGAAGCTATATGGTAGCCAGGGATAGCATATAATGACTCGCCCCCTGGGCCGTGGGGCACGCGGATCCGGGCGATAGGAGAACGATGGGGGTAGTAGTGGCGGCCCGGTCCCGCGGCTCAGGGTGGTCAGACCAATGGTAGTCTGCTACTGTACTTTAGATAATGTCCGACTACGCCACCCGTGGATTGCGGTTATTAGGAACCGCAGCTGCAAGGCAGTCCGCTGGGGCCGATGATGAATGCAGCTGGGATGGTGTGACTCCCCACGGGAAGAATGCGGCCCCAGGGCAGTGTAGTAGATGGTGGGAGTGATGGTGGTGAGAGTCCCAGTGCCGGTAGTGCCGGAGGAGCGAAAAAGCACACAGACAACGTACTGCAGTCCAGGGTCTTTACTCACGGTTAATATCCAAGTCACTTCTGCAGGGAATGACTGCCCGAGCCGTGCTGCGTCCACCAGGTGAGGGGCTCGGTCAACTCCCAGGCAGTTCAGGAGCATGGCACAGGGCCCCCTTTAATCCTTTCTCTAGCCTGCCTCACCAGTGACCCACTTTTGTCCAGCTGCCGCGGACTTGTGCGGGTAAACGTGGGCCCCGTCCTCCGCTGTCCTATATGGTGCCTTCCTAGCAGGTTTGATGAGGTGTCGCACCAATAAATGATCACGACGACCGGTCTTTGGCTGAGGGTAGTTTCTCCTCAACCAACTTGGGATCCGATACCCTTAATCTGCCTGACCCTTCACCCTGGATTCTCGTGGGTTCTTAGGGTCCCTTCCACCTTCTTGTTCCTGAGCCCTTCTGTTTCTCTCTCTCTTCTCCTTCTTTCCTGTTCTGTCTTCTCCTCCTTCCCTTGGCCTCTTCTCCAGGCCAACTTCTCCTTCTCCTCTCAGGCTCCGGCCTCTTCTCTAGGCCTGCCTCTGGAGCAGCACTCAGCCTGAGCTGCTGCTCCCTGTCAGCTCTCCTCTCCTCACAGACTGAACACTGTTCTAAGATGGTGCCCACCTTTTATACCTCCCTCTGACCATGAGCCCAGGTGACCAGCAACCAATGAGCTCCTATCTACGCTCAGGAACCAACCCCTATCTGCCCCTACAGCACTGGGTGTTCCACCCCCCTCCCCACTCCAGGCAGGGACATAGTCGGTCGTGCCTGCACTTCTGTCTAGTGGGAGCACCGTTGAGCTGTCCCTCGGAAATGGGGTGTGTGTGCTGTATGCAGCTAACTGAGCCCTGGTCCATACTCCATCCTTACCTGGGAGTGGAATATCACACCTCTGGTAGAGGTGCAATACCCCTGTAGCGGCCGAACCCTCGGGGCGCTACAATAACATTAAAGTGCCAGTAGTGTTCATTAAAGGTATTGTTGAGGGAGGGCAGTCATGACCCTTCACGGTTGACCAAGTGAGTGTCAAATTATTTTACAAGGTTGATTGCAATCCAATAGAAAACCAGATGGAGGCAAAGATCTGTATGGGAGGATTCAAAGAATCTCTCTAACCCAGTTTATTTCTACTTAGCATTTTATATTGTTTTGAGTTCATTAGTGTCCAATCATCTTCAGCCATACTACAAGCTTGAACCAATGTTAGTACAATTGTTACGGAAATACACATATGGTCATATTATCGTTAGTTCGGTGCATGGTGGAAAGTTACAAGGTCGTACATCCCGGCTCAGACTAGCTAGATAACAGGAGCGGGGTGTCTCATAGAATGTTCCTGAGAGAAAAGGTTAGTGTGGGAAAGTTGTTTGTGAATCAAGAGGAAAGAAGGAAAGAATGTACTGTATGTTATGCAAAGAGTATAATAACATGATTTTGAAGCAAGCAGACAAAATGGAGTTGCCATAGCATGAATATCAATATGTTCTTTACAATATCAGGTACCTGAGGTTATGTTTTGGGGTAAATTTGTTGCTGGAGCCGGCACAGCGGGAGACCTGTGTCACCTCAACGCGCATTTCACTTTCTAGGCTTCGTCAGGAGACGTGTCTATTAAAAAAACGAGCGCTTTAAGTAGTGTGGATTGAATGAGTTTACACTACTGTATGGTATCTCACTGACAGCGTGACTCACGCCCACAATGCTGTGGGCTGAGTCACCCCAGCAGGATGATATCCACAAGCTAATCACCGTTGATTTAAGATAGTGAATTAGCTCACAAGTATTCAGAACAGTGGTTAGATCAAGGATATTGGGGGCTGGTGTTTTCTCCTATCCCGGTGGGCGTGCATATATTGGTGGTTCAAAATAGTTCCACAATATACTCTCCATAAAGACATCATGTCATAATGTTTAATAAAGGAATTTTTTGATACTCACAATATGTTTTCTTATCCTTGACTAGGTTGATCTCTTTTTCGGGGGACTACTAACACGGTGGATTTGTTTTTTTCCATGTGATACCTTGAATATGCAATTGATCTTCCTATCTTTGGTTTACTACTTAGATTTATAGGATTAAATAGAAGAAAATACTATATGAGGAATTTTTAAGTTGTAAGGATTAAGACGTTGGTTGCGATTCAAATGGTGCCAGCATTTTCCTCTGCAAAATCTCCAAAATAAACTTTATTTTTCCCAGGAGCCATCGGCTTTCAGTCATGCAGGTGTGCCCGGAGAAATTATAGTCACCACTTACAGCAGTGAGAATGGCAGCTGTAAGCACGCCTCAGCACTTTGACTGATAGCCGGCTCTGCACTGATGTATAGCTGGCTGTCAGTCAAAGAAGGAACACAGCAAACTGTAATCAGTTCCACCTACAAAAGTGACCTCACTATCGGGTGCATGGCTGGTCTCTGCTCCCCTGTTCTCTCCTTACAATGCGCATTAACAGTGCGCTCTCTTTCCAGCTCATTACTTCTCATTAGAGCTGTTCAGGTTGCGCACTGTCACTGTGCACTGAGAAGCATATTGTACAGCGACAAGATCTTACTGAGCATACGATAATGTCTGCAAAGTGCTGTGGAATTAATGGTGCTATATAAATTAATAAAATAAATAAATAAAATAAATACGTCATAATTGACAACAGACACATGCTCAGTAGAGCAGTGACTAGCCCAGTCCCTGAAATGGACGTCACTAATGACGGCGCTTCGTTTCAGGGTCGGGACAGAGGCTGCAGCCTGAGCCAACTGAAGATGACTCGTTTGATTATCCCAGTATCCAATAGGGATTCTCAAAAGGAACATCATCAAAAAGGAAATAGGTAACAAGAAAACTAAAGCAGTTAGATTACAGAGGGAATGATAAGGACTTTTTAATTAAAGCATATTAGAAAAGCTATAACATTACTACAATAAAGAATCATTTAGGATGAAAATCAATATTAACTTCGGACCACCCCTTTAAGGTGCATTGACTTCACCTAAATGTACCATTAAAAGGAACCTGTCAGCTGCCCTAACTCCCTAAGAAGCCACCATGACTGTATTTTTCTACATTTTCATTAGCTCCTTTTTGTTGCTTAGTGATTGATGATTAATGTAAAGTTAAAGGGGTTGTCCACTACTTGGACACCCTTTACTCAATCATTATTATTTTATTCTTCCCAGTAAAATAATAACAATTGTACTCAGGGCCATATTTGCAACTAGGTACCCGAGGGCGAGAGCCTAGGGCGGCAGGTTGTGGGAGGGCAGCGCCAAAATAAAAGAAGATTTAAAGAACTTTTTTTTAAATCTCCCTCCTTTCCTTACCTCCGCTGCACAGTATTTTTTTTTCAAGCTGAGTGGGTGAGGGGACATAGGCAGAGGAGCACAAATCAGCTCCCTGCCTGGATTGAAGAAGAAAAATCTGAGGTGAAGGACCTGTGATGAAGTCGTGCCCATGTAACTTATGGGCGGAGCCATGCAACACATTACATGTGAAGTGTTTTCCGGGCAGGAAGAGGCACTGGTGACAGGTAATTAGAGAACAGGGATACATGGGATCGCAGGCTGTGTGTGGGGGAACATGCAGTAGTGCAGGCTATATGTGGAGGTACATGAGGTGCAGGGTACATATGGGGGTGCAGGCTACATGTGGGGGTACATATGGGGTGTAGGCTACATGTGAAGGTACATATGGGGGTGCAGGGTATATATGGGGGTGCAGGCTACATGTGGGGGTACATATGGGGTGCAGGGTATATATGGAGTGCAGGCAACATGTGGGGGTACAGGTTACATATAGGGTGCAGGCTACATGTGGGGGTACATATGTTGGGAGCAGGCTATATAGAGGGGTACACATGGGTGTGCAGGCTACATGTGGGGGTACATATGGGTGTGCAGACCACATGTGGGGGTACATATGGGGGTACTGTCATTCAAGGTGTGGGAAAAACTAAGTGCAACACGAAGGGAAGAGGGAGTGAAGACCCCTAGGCAGATCTAATAACACCCTGCCTACCCTACCATCCCTATATTGGTTCCACACCAACCACTGAGCAGGACCTTAAACCCTGTATATCCCTAGAGCTTGGCCCTAGATAGGTAGGGGGAGGGGTGAGTGTGGCACCCCAGGGTTCTGGTTACCACAGTAATAGCAATATTACGTCTGTGAGCAGGTGGGAGGTCTCCTGGTCAGGAACCCTAAGCATGCCACACCTCCTGCCCAGTCCTGGGAGGGGAAGAACTTCCCCTATATAAACTGGGGCTGAGGTGGGGTTAGAGAAAAAGAAAAAGAAGAGAAGAAGAGGAGTCCCAGACAGAGACACAGTCTGGTCTGGAGTGGAGCAGATGCAGGGAGAGCAAGATCAGGAGCTCTGTGGGAGCAGTGATAAAAGGGGTCCAGGACTGGAAGTTGTAGAGCTCGTCCTGACTGAAGAGATCTCACCGGACACGGAGTCCGAGGCTGTGGGGACTGTTCCATACCCAGCAGCAGAAACCGTCCGGCAGGGGATTTCAGGTCCTCTGGCCAAGAAACCCGAAGGCACGGTCACACGCAAGGGACCAGCACCGCCGTCGTGGAGCGGAGGCTACCAGAAGGCCCCGAGTCACCGGCCATACGGGTGAGCACCACACGGTACACTCAGGGACGTGGGCTACTTTTACCCGCTTCTAGCAAGGTAGCCAGGAAGAGTACAATTAGTTGGGGAGGCCTACAACTCCGCCTGGCCGGGGGAGATCCTATCTGCTCACGGACTGACCAGGCCCCGATCGCTAGCCAGTACTCCCGGGAGGGTCTACCTTTGCCACCAGTAAAGACCCTGAACTACACCGCACCGTCTCTGAGTGGTTCTTGGTGCCTGCGTGCAATTCTGCTATCCCCATCATCCACGTCTGCTGCCCTGAGGCCATACCCCTCCCGTTGGGGGTTATACTACCCATGCTGCACAACTGTACCACCGGCCTCAGCGGTCTGCCCTGCAGCGGCGGCTTCATAACCGCATTCAACGGGTGGCGTAGTCGAACACTATAACATCTTCTGCTAAATTCCGCCACTTAGTTTGACACCCTGGGCACGGACCGGGTCACCGCCACGAGGACTACTAACCCCGACAGATCCGGCTCCGGGTATTCCCCGCGTGCGCAACGCTACACAACACAGGCCCAGGGGGCGCGTCATGAGCACTAGTCAGGCCTCACTACAAACTAAAGACAACAAGGTAGACAAACAAAGGGGATTAACTTAGCTTGAGCAGACACCAGAGGAGTAATGCGAACTGTCCTCCACGGGCACCAGAGAAACCAGCCAACAGCTAGTGCAACATGCATACACAAAAAAAACATATTTCAGCACAAGGTAGAAAGAAAGGTAGCACTCACCCAGTCTTCTTAAAACGTTCCTTTATTATTGTGTGCGGGACATGTAAACGTGCGGCATCGGACTGAGACCCCGAAGGGTATACGGGGGAGAGGAAAAAAGGACAACGGCCGCTTCGCTGCCTTCCGGCGCTTCAACGGATCCAAAGTAAGTGACACACCTGTTCACTTCCTTTTAAACTATTAGGCTATGTGCCCACGATGCAGAAATGCTGCATATTTTTTACGCTTCTCCCTGGCAGGAAAAACGCAGTGTGACCAAGTAATAATTAAAAAGAAGAATAAGAATGGTAAAAAAAAAAAAAGATTATACTCACCTTCCGGTGTCTTCCCGGTGTTATCTCTGCTGCGTCCGGTGTCTTGCAATGCTCGCGCTGTTGTGAAGGACCTGCGGTGACGTCATTGAGTCATGTGATGGGTCACATGACTCAGTGACGTCAAGGCAGGTCCTTCATAACAGCGCGAGCATTGCAAGAGACTGGACGGCGTAAACAAAACACCGGGAGGACATCGGAAGGTGAGTATAAACTTTATTTTTCATTTTAAATTCTTTTTTTTTACAGATTCTATGGTACCCAGGTATGGATGAGAGTCTCCTCTCCTCCAGACTTGGGTACCATCCGCACATTAGAACGCGCCAATTACGCAAGTACAGATGCAGTCTTGCGGAATTAGCGCGTTCTAATGCAAGTCAATGGCGGCGATTACGCTGCGTGTCCACAAAATTAATGGACATGCTGCGGATTTTTGAGCGCAGCATAAATGCTGCGGAAAAATACGCAGCATGGGCATTGAAAGTGCGGAATTGCATAGGAGACCATGGGGGGAGGTTTACCAAGCGTTTCCCAAGCGTTTACGCTGCGGGAATTCCGCAGCGTAAACGCTTGAAAAACGCGTCGTGGGCACACAGTCTTACAGACATATGTGTGAATAATTAAAACATAATATGCATAAAATCAATTTCCAACATTAAGCTGAAATAACATCGCAAGATAGAAAGACAAAATACATAGCAGTGTTATAAAAAGACTGAAAGATCTAACTTCTCATTTAACCCTAGTGGGCCCTGGGCTTCCGAGTTTAATATCCATCTACCCTCATGTTGCAATAATAATCTATTACGGTCTCCTCCTTCTTTTGGCAATCTGACATGTTCTAAGCCTGCAAAACGTAACCCGCATTATGATATTGAGAAATGTGCTGTATTAATCTGGGAGAACCCTTTTTTGACATAATAGAATTATAATGTTCCCTAAAATGAATAAATAATGGTCTAATAGTTTTACCAATGTAAAAAAAAACTGTCAGGGACATGTAATCATGTAGACAACATAATTCGTTCTATAAGAAATAAAATCTTTTACTGTGTGTGCCAAAGGTCCTATTCTGAAGGATTTATCAGTTCTGTGAAATTCACAAAAGGAGCAATGCCCACATTTAAAATTCCCCTTAGGGGTACCATCTTCTAACCAATTTGGGGAGTTGTTTGAGAATCTTTTATGCACCAAAATATCTCCTAGATTGCGACTACGTCTATAGGAAATAATTGGTTTTCTACTGACTCTCTCAGCTAAATCTTTATCACTCTCTAAAAGGTGCCAATTATTACTGATAGCTCTTTTAATTATATCGGACATCGGATTGAATTTGAAAGTAAGGATAAATCTTTGATCTTCTTTTTTAGACGGCTTTTTTTGTCCTTTTAATAGTTCTTTTTGATTTTTTTTATCAGCTTTATCACGGGCCAAAATAACTTCTTGAACAGGATAGCCTCTATCTATAAATCTTTTTGACAGACCGTCTGATTGTTCTTCAAATTTTTCGTTAGAATTATTGATTTTTCGAAGTCTTAAGAATTGGCTACAGGGCAGGCCACGTTTTGAGTGGTACGGATGATAGCTATTGTAATGCAGTAGCATATTAGTGGCAGTATGTTTACGAAATGATTCTGTTACAAGAATACCTTCCTGGATGGACACACGTACATCCAGGAAATCTAACTCATGACCCCAGAAAGAAGAAGTGAACCTCATATTTTCCATTTTCTCTGTCACATTGGTAAAACTATTAGACCATTACTTATTCGTTTTGCCGCACGTTTACATGTCCCGCACACAATAATAAAGGAACGTTTTAAGAAGACTGGGTGACTGCTACCTTTCTTTCTACCTTGTGCTGAAATTTAATTTTCATTGGTTGTGCACCACCGATACAGTCTTGAAGCACGTAGTCTGAGGTGATTCCAAATGATTCATGCTTGAAAAGCAGTGTGGTGCCGTTTTGTTTCCCTTGTGATGAATTGATTGACTTTAGACTTTGAAACATGCACACCCTGCATTGCCGAGGGGCACATTTTCCTGGTGAAATCCTGAAGGCTCCTTTTCACTATGGACTCAGAAGCTTCTTCCTTTCACAGCGGTCTCTCGGCTGGACGTGAGAATGTTGGGGAGTTTTTTGCTGAATGCAACAGCAAAGATGAATTAGAAATTATAGGCAGTAAATCTTTAGAACTTAATATCACCTCATTAGCCGAAAAAGAAATTAGGCTTTTTTGGATGGTCAAATCTCCAAGATCATATATCGACTCAGACTGAGTTCCACGGGGACTCCGAGTCTATAAGGAGATTTCCCAGGTTAAAGAGGATGAAACCTTTCAGAGAGAATGGGAAAAAGCGCATCTGAATTAAATAATATTACCATACTTCTGGACAAAGCGAAATTAGAACTTGCATCCAGACTTATGGAAAATCAAATGAAAACCTTTTTGACCAAACTGGATAAAAAATTATTTCCCCTGCAAGCGGACATAAAACAGAGGAAAAAAGAAAAATTTCGGAGAGATAAAAAGGACTATGAAACCAAGATTGTATTTAAATGGAATAAAAATACACAAAATATGAAAAAGAAGAATTTCTGAACACAAAGATATTCTAATCCCACTTTTAGAAAGAAAAAAAGAATGCATTATGATGGACGGACCACTGATTCAGATTCTAGCGGCATTGAGGAAAACCATCAGATGGAATGTATGGATACAACACATTTGGAATCCGGTTCAAAAATCATCAATCCCCCTCAAAGCGCACCCGGAGAGGGGGGAAACATTGGAAAAGGAGGAAGAAACGTGCCAGTAGGTGGCACGAAACGCAAACAGGTTTCCTGGAGGAAATAACGGACGCAGATACAGCGAATAATGAAATTATAAATTTGACAGACTGGACCCTCCCATCCAATCATTTGAGCGTTCTAAAAAAGGGCTTGAATTTTTGTATCCCTGAACAGTTTGATTTAACGGACTTTAAAATTGATCTCCATAAAGCCACATGCAAAAAGCATTTACATAATTTTTTTATAAATAAAGATCAGAGTACAATAACTTCTGTTGCAGGTGAAATTCCCACTATTGATCGGTTTGGATTTAGTGCTTTAGCCCAGGATCGAATACCACAAGAGGAGGTAGAGTGGCTACTTAGTTTGAATGACTCCCTTTCTACATGTAAAAAGAGCCCCTCACCTATACAACACATGCCATTCACGGGTGGAATTAAATCCACCTTTGTGCCACCCGTGAATCCTGGCAATGTGATTGATTTGTTCCAGGAAAAAGTTATCTCAGACGTACAAGCATTAATTTATATAAAACCGCTAGATAATTTAAGCGTAGGGGAAAAAGAGGCCATAAATGAATTAAGAGATTGGGATGACGTGACATTTCGTAAAGCAGATAAAGGGGGAATTATTGTCCTACTAAAAAAATCAGATTATCTAAGTGAGGCTCTAAGACAGTTATCAGACGTAAATACTTATAAAAAATTACCAGGGGATCCCACACTTAAATATAAAGATCAGTTACGTTCATTATTGAGGACGGCTATAGAGAACGGCACCTTATCAAAAAAAGCGGCTGACAAATTGTTGCCAGAGTTTCCTCGTAAATCGCATTGGTATTATTTACCTAAAGTCCATAAAAACCTGCATAAGCCCCCGGGACGTCCGATAGTCTCGGGGATAGGCTCTATTACAGATCCTTTGTCTAAATATTTAGATTGGTTATTAAAACTCTTGTTAAAAGAGATACCTTCATATGTGAAAGACACAGGAGATTTCTTAAATATCTTACAGGAGATTGAATGGCAAGATGATTGGTCGTTGGTATCCCTGGACATTGAAAGCCTGTACAGGCGCATTCCACAGCTTGCAGGTGTACAGGCAATCGGTAGAATTTTAGAAAAAGCTGGCAGAGAAATGAGTTATATAGACTTTGTTAAAAATAGTCTTATGTTTGTAGTCACTCACAATGCGTTCAAATTTGGCAACATACGGTACACCCAAAAGACGGGTAACGCGATGGGTACGCCCGTCGCTTGCACCTTCACCAATTTATTTTTAGCAGTCTTGGAAGAAACGATGATTTTCAGTGGGGAAAACCCTTATCTGAGGTATATTAAGGCATACCATAGATATGTCGATGACATATTTTTGATATGGGCTGGGACAAGAGTGCAATTCGAAGAGTTTGTGACATTTCTTAATTCAGAGAACATGGAAAATATGAGGTTCACTTCTTCTTTCAGGGGTCATGAGTTAAATTTCCTGGATGTACAGTACAGACCAAAAGTTTGGACATACCTTCTCATTTAAAGATTTTTCTGTATTTTCTTGACTATGAAAATTGAACATTCACACTGAAGGCATCAAAACTATGAAAGTGTGAAACAACTGAAAATATGTCTTATATTCTATGTTCTTCCAAGTAGCCACCTTTTGCTTTGATGACTGCTTTGCACACTCTTGGCATTCTCTTGATGAGCTTCAAGAGGTAGTCACCGGAAATGGTCTTCCAACAATCTTGAAGGAGTTCCCAGAGATGCTTAGCACTTGTTGGCCCTTTTGCCTTCACTCTGCGGTCTAGCTCACCCCAAACCATCTCGATTGGGTTCAGGTCTGGTGACTGTGGAGGCCAGGTCATCTGGCGTAGCACCCCATCACTCTCCCTCTTGGTCAAATAGCCCTTACACAGCCTGGAGGTGTGTTTGGGGTCATTGTCCTGTTGAAAAATAAATGATGGTCCAACTAAACGCAAACCGGATGGAATAGCATGCCGCTGCAAGATGCTGTGGTAGCCATGCTGGTTCAGTATGCCTTCAATTTTGAATAAATCCCCAACAGTGTCACCAGCAAAGCACCCCCAACACCATCACACCTCATCCTCCATGCTTCACGGTGGGAACCAGGCATGTAGAGTCCATCCGTTCACCTTTTCTGCGTCGCACAAAGACACGGTGGTTGGAACCAAAGATCTCAAATTTGGACTCATCAGACCAAAGCACAGATTTCCACTGGTCTAATGTCCATTCCTTGTGTTCTTTAGCCCAAACAAGTCTCTTCTGCTTGTTGCCTGTCCTTAGCAGTGGTTTACTAGCAGCTATTTTACCATGAAGGCCTGCTGCACAAAGTCTCCTCTTAAGGCTATGTGCCCACGATGCAGAAATGCTCAGGATTTTTTCCTGAGCGTTTCTGCATCTCCCTGGCAGAAAAAAACGCATGCGGATTGTACATGCGTTTTCCTGCCAGGGACATGCGGAAATGAAGCGTTTTTCACTTGCATTTCAGCATGCGGGTGTCACTTGGAAAGTGCTTGACAACTCGGTCACACTATATAAATCCATGCAAACGGCATGGATTTATATAGTGTGACCCGAGAGAATGTCAAAAAATAAAAAATAAACCTATACTTACCTTCCGATGGCCCCTGCAGTCTTGCTGCGCTTCTGTGCTGGCTGTCGGCAGATCGCGGTACGCTGTACTGAATGACCTGCCGTCACATGACTGTGACGTCACCGCAGGTCCTTCAGTCCTGCGCGATCTGTAGGCAAGCACAGGGAAGGAGTCCGGGGGCCGTCGGAAGGTGAATATAATCTTTATTTTTTATTTTATTCTTTTTTTTACAGCTTTTAATGGTACCTGGGTGTGGAGGAGAGTCTCCTGTCCTCCACACTCGGGTACCATCCGCACATTAGAACGCGCCAATTACGCAAGTACAGATGCAGTCTTGCGGAATTGGCGCGTTCTAGTGCAAGTCAATGGCGGCGAAAACGCAGCACTTCCGCAAAATAATTGGTAGTGCTGCGTTTTTTTCCGCAATGATAATCCACAGCGGAAATTTCCGCAGCATGTGTACAGCACATGCGGATTATCATTAGGGAACATGGCAGGCCTTCTACCATGCGTTTTTTAAGCGTTTCTGCAGCGTTTTTGCCGCTGCGGAAACGCTTAAAAAATGCATCGTGGGCACACAGCCTAACAATTGTTCTAGAGATATGTCTGCTGCTAGAACTCTGAGTGGCATTGACCTGGTCTCTAATCTGAGCTGCTGTTAACCTGCGATTTCTGAGGCTGGTGACTCGGATAAACTTATCCTCAGAAGCAGAGGTGACTCTTGGTCTTCCTTTCCTGGGGCGGTCCTCATGTGAGCCAGTTACTTTGTAGCGCTTGATGGTTTTTGCAACTGCACTTTCAAAGTTTTCCCAATTTTTCGGACTGACTTACCTTCATTTCTTAAAGTAATGATGGCCACTCGTTTTTCTTTACTTAGCTGCTTTTTTTTTGCCAGAATACAAATTCTAACAGTCTATTCAGTAGGACTATCAGCTGTGTATCCACTTGACTTCTGCACAACACAACTGATGGTCCCAACCCCATTTATAAGGCAAGAAATCCCACTTATTAAACCTGACAGGGCACACCTGTGAAGTTAAAACCATTTCCGGTGACTACCTCTTGAAGCTCATCAAGAGAATGCCAAGAGTGTGCAAAGCAGTCATCAAAGCAAAAGGTGGCTACTTTGAAGAACCTAGAATATAAGACATATTTTCCGGTGTTTCACACTTTTTTGTTAATTATATAATTCCACATGTGTTAATTCATAGTTTGATGCCTTCAGTGTGAATGTACAATTTTCATAGTCATGAAAATGCAGAAAAATCTTTAAATGAGAAGGTGTGTCCAAACTTTTGGTCTGTACTGTACGTGTGTCCATCTAGGAAGGTATTCTTGTAACAGAATCATTTCGTAAACATACTGCCACTAATATGCTACTGCATTACAATAGCTATCATCCGTACCACTCAAAACGTGGCCTGCCCTATAGCCAATTCTTAAGACTTCGAAAAATCAATAATTCTAACGAAAAATTTGAAGAACAATCAGACGGTCTGTCAAAAATATTTATAGATAGAGGCTATCCTATTCAAGAAGTTATTTTGGCCTGTGATAAAGCTGATAAAAAAACCTCAAAAAGAACTATTAAAAGGACAAAAAAAGCCGTCTAAAAAAGAAGATCAAAGATTTATCCTTACCTTCAAATTCAATCCGATGTCCGATATAATTAAAAGAGCTATCAGTAATAATTGACATCTTTTAGAGAGTGATAAAGATTTAGCTGAGAGAGCCAGCAGAAAACCAATTATTTCCTATAGACATAGTTGCAATCTAGGAGATATTTTGGTGCATAAAAGATTCTCAAACAACTCCCCAAATTGGTTAGAAGATGGTACCCCTAAGGGGAATTTTAAATGTGGGCATTGCTCCTTTTGTAAATTTCACAGAACTGATAAATCCTTCAGAATAGGACCTTTGGCACACACAGTAAAAGATTTTATTTCTTGTAGAACAAATTATGTTGTCTACATAATTACATGTCCCTGACAGTTTTTTTTTACATTGGTAAAACTATTAGACCATTATTTATTCATTTTAGGGAACATTATAATTCTATTATGTCAAAAAAAGGGTTCTCCCAGATTAATACAGCACATTTCTGAATATCATAATGCGGACCCGAAAGGGTTACGTTTTGCAGGGTTTGAACATGTCAGATTGCCAAAAGAAGGAGGAGACCGTAATAGATTATTATTGCAACATGAGGCTAGATGGATATTAAACTCGGAAGCCCAGGGCCCACTAGGGTTAAATGAGAAGTTAGATCTTTCAGTCTTTTTATAACACTGCTATGTATTTTGTCTTTCTATCTTGCGATGTTATTTCAGCTTAATGTTGGAAATTGATTTTATGCATATTGTTATGTTTTAATTATTCACACATATATCTGTAATAGTTTAAAAGGAAGTGAACAGGTGTGTCACTTACTTTGGACCCGTTGAAGCGCCGGAAGGCAGCGAAACGGCTGTCGTCCTTTTTTCCTCTCCCCCGCATACCCTTCGGGGTCTCAGTCCGATGCCGCACGTTTACATGTCCCGCACACAATAATAAAGGAACGTTTTAAGAAGACTGGGTGAGTGCTACCTTTCTTTCTACCTTGTGCTGAAATTTAATTTTCCTTGGTTGTGCACCACCGATACAGTCTTGAAGCACGTAGTCTGAGGTGATTCCAAGTGATTCATGCTTGAAAAGCAGTGTGGTGCCGTTTTGTTTCCCTTGTGATGAACAAAAAAAACATAGAAGTATCACCGGCATTTGCCTGGAGCAAACTGAGAGTTTTTAACTCCCATGCAAGGGTGTGTCAATCAGCAGCAGGAGGCAGGTCGCCACTGGGTCTTAAAGCAATATGGATTAAGAAGGTGATTGCAATGCCAAGCGCAGTGACCTTTGTGAGGTAGTGCTAATGATCATGTGGAGGGGCACTCACTTCACCGGGTCAATTAAAGCACACATGCAACGTTTTCCGGTAATATGAAGTCCAGCAGTTTATTACACATCATAAACTGCTTATAACATAGTCCATCTCAGTGGCTCGCAGGAATGTTACACATGTAATATCCTAGAGCCTTTTCAGTGGCAGCTATGCCCGCTTGGCTTCAGATACAGACTTCAGCAAGGTAACAACATCAATGTCCTTATAAAGCACCGTTTTTACCTTTGCTGGGTCTTAGCTGCTTCTATCAGTTCTGTTCTGCTAAAGCTGTGGTTTAAGGCTCACCAGACGTGGTGTCCAGGCCACGTGACTTCCAGGGCTAATGGTGTCCCAGACACAGGGATCAGGTCTCTTGCCTCCCCTGTGTTTCAAAACCACCCGGATATATATCCATCTGTGCGCACAGGACCTGTGATGATGTCACAGTCATGTGATCAGTCACCTGAAGGGGGGGTACGTGGTCAGCCAGAACACACCCCCCTGGACATTTTAGCAATGCAGCAAGCCGCTGCATTACACCTTCTACAGCCAGATCCAGAGCGACAATTTATTACACCTGACACACCCGTGACAGGTACATATGGGGTTGCAGACTACATGTGGGGGTACATATGGGGCTATTATGGGGGTGCAGGCTACATGTGGGGGTACTTATGGGGGTGCAGGCTACATGTGGGGGTACTTATGGAGGTGCAGGCTATATATGGGGGTACATATGGAGGTGCAGGCTATATATGGGGGGGTACATATGGGGTTGCAGGGTACATATAGGGGGTGCCGGACACGTGGGGGTACATATGTGGAGTGCAGGCGATAAATGGAGGTACATATGGGGGTGCAGCCCAAATCCCATCAAGGACAACATCTGCAAGGAGTTTGTATGTTCTCCCGTCTTTGCGTGGGTTTACTCCGGGTTCGCCGGTTTCATCCCATACAGCCCCAATGGGGACAGTGATGATGATGTCTGTAAAGCACCGCACAATATGATGGCGCTATATAAGCAATGATTAAATAAATAAAAATATATGTGGGGGTACATATGGGGATGCAGGCTGTGTGTGTCGGGAAAATGGGAGTGCAGGCTATATGTAGGGGGACATGGGAATGAAGGCTGTATGTGTGGGGTACATGGGGTGTGGACTGTACGTAGGGGTGGTACATGGGGGTGCAGGCTGTATGTGCGTGGTACATGGGGTGTGGACTGTATGTAGGGGTGATACATGAGGATGCAGGCAGTATGTGCATGGTACATGGGGTGTTGACTGTATGTAGGGGTGGTACATGAGGGGGCAGGCTGTATGTAGGGGTGGTACATGAGGGGGCAGGCTCTATGTGCATGCTACATGGGGTGTGGACTATATGTAGGGGTGGTACATGAGGGGGCAGGCTGTATGTGCATGCTACATGGGGTGTGGACTATATGTAGGGGTGGTACATGAGGGTACAGGCTGTATGTGCGTGCTACATGAGGTGTGGACTGTATGTAGGGGTGGTACATGAGGGTTCAGGCTGTATGTGCGTGCTACATGGGGTGTGGACTGTATGTAGGGGTGGTACATGGGGGTGTAGGCAGTATGTGTGTGGTACATGTGGTGTGGACTGTATGTAGGGAGGGTGCAGGCTGTATGTGCGTGATACATGGGGTGTGGACTGTATGTAGGGGTGGTACATGGGGGAGTATGCAGTATGTGTGTGGTACATGGGGTGAGGACTGTATGTAGGGAGGGTGCAGGCTGTATGTGCGTGATACATGGGGTGTGGACTGTATTTAGGGGTGGTACATGGGGGAGTATGCAGTATGTGTGTGGTACATGGGTTGAGGACTGTATGTAGGGAGGGTGCAGGCTGTATGTGCGTGATACATGGGGTGTGGACTGTATGTAGGGGTGGTACATGGGGGAGTATGCAGTATGTGTGTGGTACATGGGTTGAGGACTGTATGTAGGGAGGGTGCAGGCTGTATGTGCGTGATACATGGGGTGTGGACTGTATGTAGGAAGGGTGCAGGCCGTATGTGCGTGATACATGGGGTGTGGACTGTATGTGGGACGGTGCAGGCTGTATGTGCGTGATACATGGGGTGTGGACTGTATGTAGGGGTGGTACATGGGGGAGTATGCAGTATGTGTGTGGTACATGTGGTGTGGACTGTATGTAGGGAGAGATGTAGGGGGGGTGCAGGCTGTATGTGTGCGGTACATGGGGTGCAGACTGTTACATGGGGTGTGGACTGTATGTAGGGGGGGTGCAGGCTGTATGTGTGCGGTACATGGGGTGCAGACTGTATGTGATAGAGCGCCACAAAGGAGTGGAAGATGCAAAGAATATTACTGTAGACAGTGAGGGGGCACAGTATAGAGGGAGTACAGTGTGAAGAGGGGGTATAGTATGGAGAGGTGGCATTGTAGAAGGGTTTGGAGGCTATATTTGATAACACAGGTACAGTGTGTAGGGTGGACAGTGTATAAGCCATAATTATTAAGGGAGGATGGTTTGACCGTTACTGTTCATAAGGAAGGACAGTGTAGCAACCATAGTTCATGAGGAGGGATGGGTGGCATTATACTATATAACTGGAACGATATGGAGGCAAGATTTTATAGGAGAGGAGGTCGTAAGAGGGGCAGTGTGGGGCTCTCTGAAGAGAAAAATGCTATGAAAAATGGTGATGGAAATGATTTTTTTTTCAAGATGATTCCTGTTTTTAGAAGGCTGTTTGATTACTAAATACATGTAAAAAATATGCCCACAGGGAGCAAATCTACACCAAATTGTGCAGACGTTGCTGCAGAAATGGGGATTATTTACATTGCAGAAGATACAATGCACTGTGAAATTCCCCAGCATAGATTCACATGCTGCAGATATATCCACAATGTCAGTCAAATAATATTGCTACATTTCACCACAGCGATTGAATGAAATTATATTTTGAAAGCTGTTCTGGCACTAGATTTCACAATACAAAACTGTATATATTACAGAAGTCCCTTAGACCTTATGTAACTATTTTCAAAAGCCACATTAGAAGAACTGTATAATGGCGGGGTGGATAATTAGGCTGGTTTATACAAAGTCACTAGATGGTGCTAAAAGACAATACTTTCCCCTAGGAAGAAAACAGCAGCAAGTTGTAGACATTTTTGTAGCACTTGCAGCTATGTGTATGGAGTATAGAACCTGTGGCAAGAAGAGACACGTAACATGCTTCCATCATACATTTCTAAATCACAGTTTCAGACAATCCTTAAATAAAACTGCTATACAATCCACAGAATAATAGTGTCAAGGTCTGTGCACACTTGGGTAACTTCCTTTCAGCTCTTTGATACTAAAGTATAGCAAAACATGCTTCACAATTCTATGCATGAAACAAAAAACACAGAAACTTGATGATTTGTTATAAGGCAATGTACTTTGTTTTAAAGGGAATGTGTCATCAGAAAATTACCTAGTGTTTTGTTTTACATTGCATGTGTTTTTTTTGCAGCATGGTGGCTCAGTGGGTGGCACTGATGCCTTGAAGTGCTGGGGTCCTGGGTTCAAATCCCACCCAGAACAATATGTACAAGGAGTTTGTATGTTCTCCACATGTTTGTGTGGGTTTCCTCCGGGTTCTCCGGTTTCCTCCCATGCTCCAAAGATATACTGATAGGGAATTTAGATTGTGAGCCCCAATGGGGACAGTGAGGATGTCTGTACAACACTTTGGGATTAATGTCGCTGTATAAGTAAGTAAAATAAATAATAATAAAAAAAATAATTTTGGATTTTTTTTTTTTACATGCAACGACGTTTATTAAAACAAAATTACTAATCTCGCAATTTTCACGATGGCCACTAGAGCTATTTTACACTCATACTTCCCAAATTTACAGCAGTTTCCTTATCATCAGAGGCAGGATTACAATGACAGGTGTCACTGGTGTTATATGCGAGGGGAGGTGTGTGTCACTCCGGCTGCTAGCGTGTGTGAACTGAACCTACAACTTTTCTCCAGCATGTTATATGTTAAGGGTTAAATTCACCTAAAGGGCGTGGTTTGGTGTGAATGGCATAGAGACTGGTGGGAAGTCATTCACTCCCTATCTCCCCTCAGGGTGTGGCTGAGGAAGCTTAAATGCTCAATCACTATTTTTTTTGTCTGTTGTTGTGTTTGGAGAGGCAAGGTCTTCAGACTGGGAAGCCATAGCTCAGGAAGGAGCTGAAGGCTGTGCTACAACCTGTGTATGCGAACCCCACGCTCATATGGACTGTGCTATCGTTTATCTTTTGTTTTGTCATTTTGCCAGTAAGGCCATGTTTATTTTGCTGGAGCTGTAGGGCTTTATGCCATACAATAAAGCCTGCAGAGAAAACCCGGCTCCTGAGTCTACTTCCGAAAGCGACTGAGTGAGTCGAAGTACCACACAGGTAACACCTCTGTACACAGCTGACAACACAGGATTCACCAACCATAACAGGCGATGTCACAGCTTCCCCTGCTCCCTCTCCCTGCACAATGACTGTTGCACAGGGTCATCAGATGGTTCGGTACAAAAAATATGGTCAGAGTTTGCTCATTGCTGCTAATGAACTTGTCAATTTCCTGTAAGAATAGAAACTTAGGCCCAGATTCATAATTTGTTTGCTTTGCCAAGTCACTTTTCTTTGGTCTTGTGGAGTGTGTTGCTGTTTTTTTGTGCCAAATTCTTTAAAATGGTGTGCAAGCAGTTCATGAATTTTGCACAAAGTAAAAAAATGGTCTTTATTATCTTTAAACTTTTTGCAACGTTTTAGCTTATAAAGTCAAACGTTTTGCAAAATGGAGCAAAAATTATGCCAAAATGTAAATTTACGAAAAACTTTACAAATACTGAATCAGGCAAAAAAATCTAGAAACGCTAAACTCTTCCCACAATGGCAAACATTAAAAAAAAAAATTCACATTTTTATTAATAAATAAAGATTGTCTTATGAGAAAAAAAAGCTACATTAAAAAAAAAAAGCATGCAGTTTTCAAATTTTTAATTGGAGACCATCTGAATGTCATTACTTGCTGTTGTCGCCTACAGAAATATTGCTCTAATCCAGTGGTGGGCAACTAATTTTCCCGAGGGCCACATGAGAGACCGTAACTGTTGTGGAGGGCCGAACCAATAGCCTGAAATTAATTCTGCACAATATTAACATTTAACATTAACATATTATAATTATTTTATATTAATATTAATTGTATCACTTAACATTGAGGAGAATTAAGTATGCTGACATCCCCCTGTATACCGTATGAGCCCACAGCCCCCCATATATCGTGTGAGTCCACACACAGCCCCTATATACCATATGAGCCCCCACATAGCCTCCTATATACAGCATGATGCCCCACATAGCTTCCTATATACAGCATGATCCCCAAAATAGCCTCCTATATAAAAGCATGAGCCGCCACATAGCCTCCTATATACAGCGTGAGCCCGACATAGCCTCTATATATACACAGTGTGAGCCCGACATAGCCTCTATATATACACAGTGTGAGCCCCACATAGCCTCCATATATACACAGTGTGAGCCCCACATAGCCTCTATATATACACAGTGTGAGCCCCACATAGCCTCTATATATACACAGTGTGAGCCCCACATAGTCTCCATATAGACAGTGTGAGCCCCACATACCATCCATATACAGTATAGACCAAAAGTTTGGACACACCTTCTCATTTAAAGATTTTCTGTATTTTCATGACTATGAAAATTGTACATTAACACTGAAGGCATCAAAACTATGAATTAACACATGTGGAATTATATACTTAACAAAAAAGTGTGAAACAACTGAAAATATGTCTTATATTCTAGGTTATTCAAAGTAGCCACCTTTTGCTTTGATGACATTCTTGGCATTCTCTTGATGAGCTTTAAGAAGTAGTCACCGGAAATGGTCTTCCAACAATCTTGAAGGAGTTTCCAGAAATGCTTAGAACTTGTTGACCCTTTTGCCTTCACTCTGCGGTCCAGCTCACCCCAAACCATCTCGATTGGGTTAAGGTCCGGTGACTGTGGTGGCCAGGTCATCTGGCGTAGCACCTCATCACTCTCCCGCTTGGTAAAATAGCCCTTACACAGCCTGGAGGTGTGTTTGGGGTCATTGTCCTGTTGAAAAATAAATGATGGCCCAACTAAACGCAAACCGAATGGAATAGCATGCCGCTGCAAGATGCTGTGATAGCCATGCGGGTTCAGTATGCCTTCAATTTTGAATAAATCCCCAACAGTGTCACCAGTAAAGCACCCCCACACCATCACACCTCCTCCTCCATGCTTCACGGTGGGAACCAGGCATGTAGAGTCCATCCGTTCACCTTTTCTGCGTCGCACAAAGACACGGTGGTTGGAACCAAAGATCTCAAATTTGGACTCATCAGACCAAAGCACAGATTTCCACTGGTCTAATGTCCATTCCTTGTGTTCTTTAGCCCAAACAAGTCTCTTCTGCTTGTTGCCTGTCCTTAGCAGTGGTTTCCTAGCAGCTATTTTACCATGAAGGCCTGCTGCACAAAGTCTCCTCTTAACAGTTGTTGAAGAGATGTGTCTGCTGCTAGAACTCTGTGTGGCATTGACCTAGTCTCTAATTTGAGCTGCTGTTAACCTGCGATTTCTGGGGCTGGTGACTCGGATAAACTTATCCTCAGAAGCAGAGGTGACTCTTGGTCTTCCTTTCCTGGGGTCATCCTCATGTGAGCCAGTTTCTTTGTAGCGCTTGATGGTTTTTGCAACTGCACTTGGGGACACTTTCAAAGTTTTCCCAATTTTTCGGACTGACTGACCTTCATTTCTTAAAGTAATGATAGCCACTCGTTTTTCTTTACTTAGCTGCTTTTTCTTGCCATAATACAAATTCTAACAGTCTATTCAGTAGGACTATCAGCTGTGTATCCACCTGACTTCTGCACAACACAACTGATGGTCCCAACCCCATTTATAAGGCAAGAAATCCCACTTATTAAACCTGACAGGGCACACCTGTGAAGTGAAAACCATTTCCGGTGACTACCTCTTGAAGCCCATCAAGAGAATGCCAAGAGTGTGCAATGCAGTCATCGAAGCAAAAGGTGGCTACTTTGAAGAACCTAGAAAATAAGACATATTTTCAGTTGTTTCACACTTTTTTGTTAAGTATATATTTCCACATGTGTTAATTTGTAGTTTTGATGCCTTCAGTGTGAATGTACAATTTTCAAAGTCATGAAAATACAGAAAAATCTTTAAATGAGAAGGTGTGTCCAAACTTTTGGTCTGTACTGTATACATAGTGTGAGCCCCACTTAACCTCCATATATACAGCATGAGCCACACATAGCATCCATATATACACAGTATGAGCCACACCTAACATCCATATATTCAGTGTGAGCCCCACATAGCCTTCATATATACAGTGTGAGCCCCACATAGCCTTCATATATACACAATGTGAGCCCCACATAGCCTCCATATATACAGCGTGAGCCCCACATAGCTTCCATACACACATGTTCAATCATAATATATTCAGGTTCAATTCTGGGACAGGTTCATTGATGACATTCTACTAATATGGCAGGACTTGATGAATTAACTTGACATTTTTATGTCAAGTCTTAATAATAATCAATAATCAAACTAACCTACGCAACTAGCACCTCCTCAGTCAACTTCATTGATCTATCCATACAGGTTGAAAAATTTGGTTATCTTCAGATGGACATTCACAGAAAAGAGACCGCCATAAATACCCTTCTAAATCCCTCGTCCTCACACTTAAGAAACATACCAAAGAGTCAATTTCTGCGAGCTCAGAGGATCAGTTCGGAGGACCACAGGTATAATCAACAAGAAGTAGATCTGACAAACAGATTTCAATAACGTGGATATAGCCAACGTTGCATCGAATGAGCAAAGAAGAGAGCCAGGAATATGAAACGATCAGATCTCCTTTTCCAAAGAGAAAAGATGACCACAAGGCAAAATATACTTATTTATTCACTCAATTTTATTTTCTATACAAAAATATATATATTTATTTCACTACAGTAGCATGTAAAAGTTTGGGCACCCATGGTCAAAATTTGTGTTATTGTGAACAGTTAAGCAAGTTGAAGATGAAATGATCTCTAAAAGGCCTAAAGTTACAGATGACACATTTCCTTTGTATTTTAGGCAAAAAAAAAATAATTTTCATCTTTTACATTTTAAAAATTATTCTTTTTAAACTTTTTATAAAGAATAGGGATTTATAACATCTATTTCCTTCTGGATATCACTCTCTACATTTAATAGTAAAAGAAGTTTGTGTCTTTTGATTCTACTTATCTTCTAGTACCTACTGATTTGTGATGCAGTGGTCGAATGACAGTTTCATCACTTTGTCCTATTGGCAATTTTATTACTTAGTCCTACTTTGCTTCTTCATTGGATGGATGCACCTGATCACTATGTCCCTTGTTTTCCTTTGGCCCCCATATGCTTCTGCACATAGTAAATTTCTCTTATATTTGCTACGGTGTGGTCGTCACCTGACCACTGTCACATGAGTATTCTGTGGGCCTTTTCTATTGGTTGGTATGCGCAGAACCCCTTTAATTTAGACACGTCACTCATGATGCCGCTATCAGATGACCACCATATCAGGTGATCATTTCTACTGTGCACGCGTGGCCCACCGCTATGGGCTGTGTGTTACAACACAATCTGAGTTAATTAGAGACACACCTGTGGATGTATTTTAGTGCACACCTGAAACACACTGCTTCTTTGTGTAGCATCAGGGGAAAGTCTTAAGAAATCAGCCAAGATATCAGGAAGAGAATTGTGGACTTGCACAAGTCTGACTCATCCTTGGGTACAATTTCAAGATACCTGAAGGTGCCTCGTTCATCTGTACAAACAATTATACGCAAGTAAAAACAAGATGGAAATCTCCAGCCATCATACCGCTCAAGAAGGAGACGGGTTCGGTGTCCCAGAGATGAACGTGCTTTGGTCCGACATGTGCATATCAATCCAAGGACAAAAGCAAAAGACCTTGTGAAGATGATGGCAGAAGCTGGTAAGATTGTGTCAATATCCACAGTGAAACGAGTACTGTATCAACATGGGCTGAAGGGCCACTCTGCCAGGAAGAAGTCATTACTCCAAAAGAAACATAAAAAAGCCAGATTAATGCTTGCAAATGCACACAGGAACAAAGACCTTAATTTCTGAAGACGTCCCGTGGTCTAATGAAACTAAAATGTTACTTTTTGGCATAATGACCATCGTTACGTTTGGAGGAAAAAGGGAGAAGCTTGGAAGTCTAAGAACACCATCCCAACTGTGAAACATGGGGGTGGCAGCATCATGTTTTGGGGTTGTTTTGCTGCAGGAGGGACTGGTGCATTTCACAAAATAGATAGCATTGTGAGAAAAGAAGATTTTGTGGCAATACTGAAGCAACATCTCAAGACATCAGCCAGGAAGTTAAAGCTTGGGCGGAAATGGGTCTTCCAAATGGACAATGACCTGAAGCATACCGCCAAAATGGTAACAAAGTGGCTTAAGGATAACAAATTCAATGTTTTGGAGTGGCCATCACAAAGCCCTGATCTCAATCCTATTGAAAATTTATGGGCAAAGCTGAAAAGGCAGGTGCGAGCAAGGCGACCTACAAACCTGGATCAGTTACACCAGTTTTGTCAGAAGGAATGGGCCCAAATTCCGACCAACTATTGTGAGAAGTTTGTGGAAGTATATCCCAAATGTTTGACGCAAGTCATTCAGTTTAAGGGCAATGGTACCAAATACTAATGAAATGTATGTATGTAACATACCTGGTGGCGGGCTTGCATAGTGCACCATCTCTCACTATGCAAGATCGCAAACTTGATCATCAGTCCAGTCAGCTAGCCTGGCTTCTTTCCATGCTGTCTGTTTGTCTCTGTTATGACTGCTTAGGGCGGCGGCCCGGTTACTTCCTGATTCTTGTAGCTGCTGTGGGCACACCCCTAATGCGTCCTCAGCCTATTGCTGTCTGTCACTGGATATTTAAACCAGCTTCACTTGGAAGCTGATGCCTGAGCAACTTTAACATTCAGTGTGCTTCTAGACTCTGAATGTGCCAGGTCCTGTTTTGTTTTTCCCTGCTTGTCTGCCTCCCTGGAGGCTGTATTTCCAGGCCTGTCTGAACACGCTGCTAGCCTGTTCGTTTCTGCCTCTGGGGGCCGTATACCCAAGCTCGTTCCTGTATTTCGCTGCAGTAACAGTTCCTGTCTGAACTGTCTCCTAACCTGTTACCTGTTTTGTCTCTATGTCCGTTTCCTCCCTTTTTCTGCAGTGTCTGAACCAGCACTTGGCTTTACCTAGGCTCGTTCCTGTATTTCGTTGCAGTACAGTTCTTGTCTGAGCTGTCTCCTGGCCTCTTACCTGTTTTGTCTCTGTGTCCGTTTCCTCTCTTTTTCTGCAGAGTCTGAACCTGCACCTAACTCCTACTCGTTGTCGCTGTACTTCTGTTTGTGAGTTTGGAGTCCACTCGCTACTTCTTTGCAAGTACTTTGTGTGTATCTGGTTCTGCTTTTCCCTTCCAGTCTGTTCCGTGTGAACAGAGCCCTGTCCCCTCTGCTCTGTCTTTGCTCACCGCTTTGGCGGTTTATCTCTGTTCTGCCTTACTTACTGCTCTGGCAGTTTCTGCCCGCTCTGCTCAGCCTTGTCCACCGCATCTGCGGTTTCGCTCTGCTCAGCCAGTCCACCGCACTTGCGGTTTCGCTCTGCTCAGCCCTGTCCACCGCGCTTGCGGTTTCGCTCTGCTCAGCCCTGTCCACCGCGCTTGCGGTTTCGCTCTGCTCAGCCCTGTCCACCGCAAGTGCGGTTTCACTCTGCTCTGCCTTGTCCACCGCACTTGCGGTTTCGCTCTGCTCAGCCCTGTCCACCGCACTTGCGGTTTCACTCTGCTGAGCCCTGTCCACCGCACTTGCGGTTTCGCTCTGCTCTGCCCTGTCCACCGCATCTGCGGTTTCGCTCTGCTCTGCCCTGTCCACCGCATCTGCGGTTTCGCTCTGCTCTGCCTTGTCCACCGCATCTGCGGTTTCGCTCTGCTCTGCCTTGTCCACCGCATCTGCGGTTTCGCTCTGCTCAGCCTTGTCCACCGCACCTGCGGTTTCGCTTTACTCTGCTTGATTACCGCATCTGCGGCTCTGAACCCGTCTCCTAGTCTGTACTGGACCCTACCCAGCCTGTGCTCTAACCTGCCTGTTCCTGTATTCCCCGGTGTGGGTCAACAGCCGTGTCCGGGGTCTGACCTGGAGTTGCACCTGGTCCCTCTGCTCGGTTCCTCCCTGGTGCACAGGCGTCGTATGCCGTCGTGCGACCTTGGTCGGATCGGGTAGATACTTAGTTACGCCCCTCCAGGCACTCTCTGGTTCATGGTCTAGGGTGATCACTAAACAAGCACACGCCAGTCAGTCCGGGATTGTGCATAACAATGTAAACTTTTGACTTTGCAGCAAGTAATAAAAATGCGCTAAAACATTCTTGCTCTATCATTCTGGCATTTGGCAAATATTAAAAATTATGGTAATCCTAATTGACATAAAACGGTAAAGGTTTATTCTGATTTCATGTCAGATATTGAGAAAAACATGCATATGTGTCTTTTTATATAGTGTATGTAAACTTCTGGGTTCAACTGTATATGGTCATATGTATTGACTGACTATTCATTGAGATCACAAGTATATACACTGCACTAAGCTTATATGATTGTTCAGTACGCATATATTACCCTATAAGAGGGATTTTTTCTGGGGTTCCTACAGTTACTCACCCACCAATGTGTCTGTATTTTGGTTTTTAGTAATATTTTATATCTCGTGCCAAATAAAATTTTACATTTTTTATTCATTAGTTGTGATTTCTGTCCAGCATTTTTTGTTTTTTGGTTTATCCATATATACACAGTAAGAGCCCCGCAAAGCCTTCATATACACAGTCTCCATATAGACAATGTGAGTACCACATAGCCTCCATATATACAGTGTGAGCACCACATAGCTTCCATATAAAAACTGTGAGCCCTACATAGCCTTCATATATACATTGTGTGCATCACATAACGTACATATATACCGTACAGTGTGAGACCCACATAGCCTCCATATATATACTATGAGCCCCACACAGCCCCCTATATACAAACAAATATCCCATACATATGAAAAAAAAACACCACATACTCATCTCGCTCCCGTTCCCCCAGCGCTCTGCTCCTGTCTCCGCTGCACTGAGTCTCAGCAGCTGCGTCATGAAATGACGTTATCACGTCTGTTATCTGATACACTGATTTTTGGAAGATGGTGCCGGCTGTCTGCCCTCCACCAATGTATTCACCGCTGTCTGCATCCTGAGGATACAGACAGCGGTGACAGTGATCAACGGTGGACGGATGGCTGGCGGGGGAGGGCATGGGACAGCCCGTGGGCCACTGTTTCAGCCTTCAGCTGTCTTGGTCCGCGGGCTGGACTGGAACAGCCAGAGGCCTGGATGTGGCCAATGGGCAGCAGTCTGCCCGGGTCTGCTCTAATCTATAGTTCTCCAAGAACTGTCTCCGGCACTACATGGCTCCCCAGTGGTTGGAAGCTTGAGATACAAGGATGTCATAGCATTACTAATATAGTATCAGGTCTAGACCAGAAGGTTAACACCAGGGTATAAACCATATAATTTGGCTCTTAAATCAGGATTATATAACAGGCAGTTGGCTTTTATGACCAGCATTGTTAAACTGAACATGGCACCAGCACAATATAATTTACTCAGCTTTTTTTTTTAATACACTTTAAGAGTCCAGTAATCCCCACCAATTTCAAGAATAAAAAGTGTATCTAAGCAGGAATGGGATTTACATTTTTTTAAATAACAGATTCCCTAAGTTTACATGTGGAATGAGGCTGCATTCACAATTTGCAACCTAAGCCATTCTGAGAGTCACAGTTTGCAAATGACAACCACTAAAAAAACTTTCTATTATCAAATACTCAAAGTAAAAATAATAAGGGTATGTGCACATGCAGTTTTTTGAAGAGGGTCTGTAAAAAAAATGCCTAAAAAAAAAAATCAATAACTCTTAAAAGACTCTTCTTATTCATCTCTATTCTAAAACCATTTTGATGTTCATATGTTCAGTCTTTTGAGCATTTGTTTTTTCAAAAAAAAAAAAAATATTCATTCAAGACTGCTACCCGAAAAGAAAAAATTCCCCCAAAAAATCCCCAAAAGGAGTGCCGTTTCCACTATAAAAAAGCTTGGTGTTTCTGACGACCTCTGTGCACATACCCTAAATTCAACATTGAAGCAAATACAAATAAAAATTCACAGAGAGCAGAACATAGCGTGATATTATTTTAACACAAAAAAAGGAAGCAATGGAATAAACGTTCTCACCTTGTGTTTTTGTGAATGGTCACAACTTTACGGGTGTTTAGATTCTAATATCGTGCTTTGTTGTCAGCTGCAGGTGTCTCCATGACCATCAGCATTTGTATGTCTAACCACTATTCAGCACGTTGAATATCCAGAAGATAAAAAAAATAAAATAAAAATGGGGCATTAGAGTTAAAGGGTGTAAAAATCATCCAGCAGTTAATTCAGCATGTTTTTATTGACAGAATGCAGCAGGTCCTGGTTTCACACACTAGATCTAAGTTCTAAAAACAGGGATACAACTGGAGCTAGGGGTCGGGAGTCAGGACCTCTCTTCCTTGTTCCCCTAAATGACTGTTATTACCATTGGTTTGAGAAAAGCAGCTGAATCCTACCCCTGTGTCTGACAGGCAGGTAGTTGCTAACTGCCTGCCTATTGTGCTCGGTGTCACAGACCGCTCCTGCAGGCAATTCAGCTGCTTCTGCTGACGCCATGTCAAAACAGCAGCGGCTTATTTTCCGCTCTGCTCTATTGACAGGGTGGGACTGCCGACATCATGCTGAGTGACAGCCAGCTCCCCACTGCCTAACTACAGGAGCCAGCTGTCAATCAGCATGATTTTGCCAGCCATGCCCCGTCAACAGAGCAGCCCAGATGAAAAAGAGCTGCTCTGTTGACAGGGAGCAGCTAAATCGCCGGCAGGAGCAAGCACAACAGGCAGGTAGTTAGAAACTATCTGCCTGTTAGTGCTTAGGCACATTTTTTTTGTTCTATAAAGTCCTAGATATCCCCTTTAATGAGTTGTTCTCACTATCTGTCTGCATAAGCTATCTGCTTACCAGGGTCATTTTGCTATTGATTCACGGCTTGGGTCGGCAGCATTGCTGTGCCGCTGGCCTGCAGCATAGGAGGAGCACAGGGGCACTGAAGCTGGCAATATCCAGAGATCTCGCCAGCATCAGTGCAGTGCTTGCAAGCTCTATAGCACAAAACTTGTGCTGCACTCCATTCCTAGTAAACTGGCCATTTCTGATAGCTGCAGTAGTTGCTGGTAATATAGGCAGAACAAATAGGATTTTTAATAGGATAATTTTAAAAGTTGATTGCATTCACATGTACTTTGCAATTTTACCCATTTTTGAATTAGTGGGCAAACCCTTTAACCAAACAACCCCTAGAAAATCCAGACTACATGATGCTCTGATACATACACGCCATCTCAAACCACTGCAAGTTTTATGAATAAAAAAAGCTTTATAGTAAACTTATGTTAACTAAAGGGGTTTTCAGTTTTAAAGGGAACCGGTCATCAACTCCCCCACTCTCCCCCCAAAACAGTAATTACCTACAGCAATAGTGGTGCTCTATTTTTACGACCATAGGCTTGCTGGCTACAGCGGAGTGAGCTATAGTTGTGACATCCCGCTGCAGTCTGTCAACAGAGGACTGAAGCAGGGTAGAAGAGTCATCACTGGAGCTATGGAGTGGACCAATTATAATTTTTCCTATAGTGCAAGCCAATGGCCATAAAAGAAAATGGAAAACAGAAAATCCTTTTCAATTTTAAAAAAGTCAGCTTTTCAGTAACACCAATCTTTCAATCTTTGAACCAGGATATTGTGTACAGAACCTTTTAATTCTGGATATCAGTGGTGGTCTGTGATGCATCATCAATGTGATCTTCTCACATATAACCATGACATATTAGAATATAAAATGGACTGATTTTCACCTTTCAATATATTTCTAAGGGCTCATTCAGACGTCCGTGAGTCACATACTGTACAAGTTCTAGATGTGATTTTTACGGATGGAACACATACCCATTAGTACAATTTTCATCAGGGTCTCACTTTTACCATCAGTATTTAATCAGAGATCTTCATGTATGAAAAAAATAAATAAATGGCTAAGCTTCTCCTATCCCACTACAATGTTAATCAGGAACAGCACACTGATGTCATCCGTGTGTTGTTCGAGATTTTCACAAACCCATAGGCTTTCGTGGGTAATTTTATTCCATGACTCGGATCAAAAATAGATGTCTCCTTGAGATTTTTTTTGCGGACAAGCGGTCTGCAAAAAAGGAAAATGCATATGTGAACAGCTGAATAGATTACAATGGGTAATTTTGCTTTTCATGAAAACCACGGTTAGAACATATCCATGAAACAAGGTCCATGATTTACTGACTGGCAGCGGGTCTACTGACCAGAACTCAAGAGCCTTATTAGATTAGGAGACCTGGCAGCTAATCAATGCATCGCAGTCTGTACTCGGACAATGCTTTACAGACGTTTGATGGAAGAGACTTGGAAATCCATAATACTAATAACATGTTCAGGTTATTTTGCGCACCGTGTCTCTGCAAAAAAGTCACGGAGACATGTCTGTTTTTGATCCAAGTCTCGGATCAAAATTACCCATACAAGTCATTGCTATCTGTATGCAATCCATGTTACATATTTAGTTTTTCCTCCTGAGAAAATCACAGATGAAAATCCGAATAAAAAGTTTGTGTTTTTACATTTGAGAAAAATCCTTGTCTCATTAGATCCCTTGTGCCCATAACACATCACAAATGGGTGCTAGATCTTATTTTTATTGTCAAATTGTAGCTCTGGGTGACCATACTCTACATTTCCAGGAAAACTCTTAATTCTGGTCTATGGGAAACAACTTAATTTACTAGTTTCAAAAGGATAGATGGCTGACCCTGCTGATGACTGATCTGATAGAGTTCCACAACTATTAGGTCATATGTCAAAGCCTTCTTGTCACTCAGAGACGACCCTGGCCAGCTGGCAGGCAGGAAAGCAGCGACCTGCACTCATGGTCTAGCCCTGGCAGATTGGAGGCAGCACGAGGAATAATGGTCACAGTGAAGCTACAGTGCCTACAAGTAGTATTCAACCCCCTGCAGATTTAGCTGGTTTGATAAGATGCAAATAAGTTAGAGCCTTCAAACTGCAAAAGAGAGTAGGATTTATGAACAGAAGCTTAAATCTTACAAACCAAAAAGTTATGTTGCTCAGTTGAATTTTATTAAATTTTAAACATAAAAGTGTGGGTCAATTATTATACAACCCCTATGTTTAATATTTTGTGGAATAACCCTTGTTTGCAATTACAGCTAATAATCGTCTTTTATAAGACCTGATCAGGCCGGCACAGGTCTGTGGAGTTATCTTGGCCCACTCCTCCATGCAGATCTTCTCCAAGTTATCTAGGTTCTTTGGGTGTCTCATGTGGACTTTATTCTTGAGCTCCTTCCACAAGTTTTCAATTGGGTTAAGGTCAGGAGAGTGACTAGGCCACTCCAACACCTTGACTTTTTCCCTCTTGAACCAGGCCTTGGTTTTCTTGGCTGTGTGCTTTGGGTCGTTGTCTTGTTGGAAGATGAAATTACGACCCATCTTAAGATCCTTGATGGAGGAGCGGAGGTTCTTGGCCAAAATCTCCAGGTAAGCCGTGCTATCCATCTTCCCATGGATGCGGACCAGATGGCCAGGCCCCTTGGCTGAGAAAGAGCCCCACAGCATGATGCTGCCACCACCATGCTTGACTGTAGGGATGGTATTCTTGGGGTCGTATGCAGTGCCATCCAGTCTCCAAACGTCACGTGTGTGGTTGGCACCAAAGATCTCGATCTTGGTCTCATCAGACCATAGAACCTTGAACCAGTCTGTCTCAGAGTCCTCCAAGTGTTCATGAGCAAACTGTAGACGAGCCTTGACATGACGCTTTGAAAGTAAAGGTACCTTACGGGCTCGTCTGGAACGGAGACCATTGCGGTGGAGTACGTTACTTATGGTATTGACTGAAACCAATGTCCCCACTGCCATGAGATCTTCCCGGAGCTCCTTCCTTGTTGTCCTTGGGTTAGCCTTGACTCTTCGGACAAGCCTGGCCTCGGCACGGGAGGACACTTTCAAAGGCTGTCCAGGCCGTGGAAGGCTAACAGTAGTTCCATAAGCCTTCCACTTACGGATGATGCTCCCAACAGTGGAGACAGGGAGGCCCAACTCCTTGGAAAGGGTTTTGTACCCCTTGCCAGCCTTGTGACCCTCCACGATCTTGTCTCTGATGGCCTTGGAATGCTCCTTTGTCTTTCCCATGTTGACCATGTCTGAGTGCTGTTCACAAGTTTGGGGAGGGTCTTAAATAGTCAGAAAAGGCTGGCAAAAGAGATCTTTAATCTACACATGTGAAGCTCATTATTCTTGGTGCCTGAACTACTTCTTAATACTTTAGGGGGACCAAACAGAATTCTTGTGGTTTGAGGGGTTGAATAATAAATAGCACTCTGAATTAACTTTTAATGTTTTAAAAAAAAAAAAAAAAAAAACTATATTTGCTGCAGTGCATTTCCCACTTCCAGGCTGATCTACAGTACAAATGTCACAATGCCAAGTTAATTCCGCATGTGTCAACCAGCAAAATCTGCAGGGGGTTGAATACTACTTGTAGGCACTGTATGTGTGGTGCATTCATCCATAGAGTAGAGATGCTGAAAAATGACAAATAGCCTGACATCTTCACTGATTCACATGAATTGTAATGATGTAAATCATTTTATGTCATGAAAAAAACAAAAAGAAGAAACATAATAACACACTTGCATAAGAGTGATGAATATGTCTCACCTAATATTTTTGTAAAATGATTATTTCATATGTTTTAGCTTTGTTGTAGCAGAGTCTGGGAGCCCAAGTTTGGTGACGCTTCGTTATATTCCCACCAAAATTGTCAGCTTTTCTGAACAGCAGATCTGTCTATATAGGTATACACCCTCAACATTGAAATTGCAACACGAAGAAGGAAAAGTCATCAAATTATGGAAATCACAGGATCGATAAGAGTTACTGATATGGAAATGATGAAAACAAAAATGGAAACATTTTCAAAATTTCTTTTTAATTCAGTATCAAATTTGAATTACCCACACTTACACAACTTGGCATATTATCAATGTTCTGCCACACAATGGGCATAGAAATCATCAAGAGACACTGCTGGCAACTCCCTTTGCAATTGCCGACCAATGACATCCCAGATATGATCGATGGGAGATAAATCTGGAGATCCTGCAGGCAAGGGTAGAACATTTAGGCCATTCAAGCAGCTCACAGTAGCACAGGCAACATGTGGCCTGGCATTTTTGTGTAGAAAAACAGCTCCAGGGACACTTTAGATTATTATTTTTATCTCAATCTTTTTATTTATATAGCGCCAACATATTCCACAGCACTTTACAATTCAGACAATTTGCAGACATTATGGGCACTATCCCCATTGGGGCTCATGTCTTTGGAATGTGGGAGGAAACCGACACAAACACAGGGAGAACATACAAACTTGCAGATTTTGCCCTCGGTGGGAATTGAACCCAGGACCTCAGCGCTGCAAGTCTTCAGTGCTAACCAATGAGCCACCGTGCTGCCCCATATGGTTGTTCCACTAAATCAATGTTACGCCAAGCTATTATTGCACCTGGAATGAAGGGTAGAGGGGTTCTACTAGCCCACACCATAATCCTGGAAGTAGGACCGGTGTGAAATTCCCTCCTGAAAGCCTCTTAATGGCATTGCCCACATGGTTTCCAGAACAATCTCCAGCCATCATTGCGTTTAAGAAAAACAACGGAACTCATCACGGATTGTCCTCCATTCCAGCCTCAATTCTCCATATAAGGAACACTTCAAGTGTAATACTGTACACATGTAAATTTAAAAATTATATATGGTAATCAATACCCATCTATAATATAACCAGGGATGTGTCCTTCTGTCCGAAGCCTCTATAGACTGTGCATGCTCAGAATTGCGCCATGACGACAATATTTCCAGGACGAGAGAGAGAGAAAGAAAGAGTAAGACAAATTCGTGAGTACACCCCCATATTATTAGTACACTATATATACAGCGTTCATCATAATTGAGTATACCCCCCCATATTCTCAGCACGTTATACATACAGCGCTCAGCGTGAGTACTCCCCCCTGTATTCTCAGCACATTATACATACAGCGCTCAGCGTGAGTACACCCCTTGTATTCTCAGCACATTATACATAAAGCACTCAGCGTGAGTACTCCCCCCTGTATACTCAGTACGTTATATATACAGCGCTCAGCGTGAGTACTCCCCCCTGTATTCTCAGCACATTATACATACAGCGCTCAGCGTGAGTACACCCCTTGTATTCTCAGCACATTATACATAAAGCACTCAGCATGAGTACTCCCCTCTGTATACTCAGTACGTTATATATACAGCGCTCAGAGTGAGTACTCCCCCCTGTATTCTCAGCACATTATACATACAGCGCTCAGCGTGAGTACACCCCCTGTATTCTCAGCACATTATACATAAATCACTCAGCGTAAGTACTCCCCCTTGTATACTCAGTACGTTATATATACAGAGCTCAGCGTGAGTACTCCCCCCTGTATTCTCAGCACATTAAACATACAGCGCTCAGCATGAGTACTCCCCCCTGTATTCTCAGCACATTATACATACAGCGCTCAGCGTGAGTACACCCCCTGTATTCTCAGCACATTATACATAAGCACTCAGCGTGAGTACTCCCCCCTGTATTCTCAGCACATTATACATACAGCGCTCAGCGTGAGTACTCCCCCCTGTATTCTCAGCACATTATACATACAGCGCTCAGCATGAGTACTCCCTCCTGTATTCTCAGCAGGTTAAACATACAGTGCTCAGCGTGAGTACTCCCCCCTGTATTCTCAGCACATTATACATACAGCACTCAGCGTGAGTACACCCCCTGTATTCTCAGCACATTACACATACAGCGCTCAGCGTGAGTACTCGCCCCCTGTATTCTCAGCACATTATACATACAGCGCTCAGCGTGAGTACTCCCCCCTGTATTCTCAGCACATTATACATACAGCGCTCAGTGTGAGTACACCCCCTGTATTTGTGGCACCCCAGGGGTCTGGTTTCCACAGTAACGGCAATGTTATGTCTGAGAGCAGGTGGGAGGTCTCTTGGTCAGGGATCCTGTGCATGCCACACCTCCTGCCCTGTCCTGGGAGGGGAAGAACTTCCCCTATATAAACCTAGGGCTGAGGCAGGGTTAGGGAGTAGAGAAGAAGTAGAGACAGAGAAGAGAAGCAGCATAGGAAGAAACAACAGGAGCTCTGTGGGAGCAGTACTACAAAGAGTCAGGGGCTGGCAGCTGCAGAGCTCGCCCTGACTGAGAAGATTTCTTACCGGACCCGGAGTCCGAGGCTGTGGGGACTAACTCCTACCCAGCAGCAGAATCCGCCCGGCAGGGGATTTCAGGTCCTCTGGCCAAGAAACCCGAAGGCACGGTCACACGCATGGGACCAGCACCGCCGTCGTGGAGCGGAAGCTACTAGAAGGCCCCGAGTCACCGGCCATACGGGTGAGCACCACACGGTACACTCAGGGACGTGGGCTACTTATACTCGCTTCTAGCAAGGTAGCCAGAAGAGTATCGTTAGTTTGGGAGGCCTACAACTCCGCCTGGCCAGGGGAGATCCCATCTGCTCAAGGACTTGTCAGGCCCCAATCGCTAGCCAGTACTCCGGGAGGGTCTATCGTTGTCACCAGTAAAGACCCTGAACTACACCGTACCGTCTCCGAGTGGTTCCTGCTACCCCCCATCATCCACGTCGGCTGCCCTGAGGCCATACCCCTCCCGTTGGGGGTTATACTATCACGCTGCACAATTCTACCACCGGCCTCAGCGGTCTGCCCTGCAGTAGCAGCTCCATAGCTGTACTCAACGGGTGGCGTAGTCGTCCAACATCTACCGCTGATACAGCGCCACTTAGTCTGACTCCCTGGGCACGGACCGGGTCACCGCCACGAGACTACTACCCCCATCTGATCCGGCTCCGGGTAAGCTCCCGCTTGCGCAACGCAGCGCGACACAGGCCCAGGGGCGCGTCAACTTTTGGCGTAGTCGGCAGGATCTCGTGCCCGCAACCACCGGGTACTGCGTGCCTGAAAAAGACTGTTCAAACTTACCAGTGGTGAAGATTCCCGCCATCCGGCGCCATCTTCAGCCTTCTTCCCGCCATCGGTGAAGATTCCCGCCATCCGGCGCCATTTTCAGCCTTCTTCCCGCCTTCCGTGGAGTTTTCCCGCCGTTGGACGCCATCTTGAAGACGCCGCGCGGGAAGAAGAGGGGCGTGGACTCCAAAAGCGCGCGAGAACTGAAGCCCCGCCTCACGTCCAGACGTCGCGTAAGGTCCTGGAAGGAGCCCAGCAGACGCTGACGTCACAGGAGCGCGACGGAAGGTCCTCAACCCTGACGATCCACTGCGGAGCCGCGGCCTACGGAAGAGGATCATCGCAAGGTAGGCCACGGTCCACTAGGGGGGAGAAGGATGTCGGATACGGAGGAGAGCTTCACCGCTTCAACCCCCGCCAGCGCCACCGCCGTTGCGGTCATGCCTTTCACCATGCCCTATATCCCGGGGGCAGCCTGGCTACCCCAGTACTCAGGGGAGTCACATACCCTGCATGACTTTAGAGAAAAGCTGGATAGCCTCTTCCAGGTGTATCCCCTCACAGAGGAGCAAAAAGTGAGCATCCTGGTGGCCCAATTAACCGGGGCAGCCCAAAGGGAGGTAAAGTCCTGGCCACCTGGGAGGAGGACTGTCGCAGAGATACTAACCCGGCTGAGGGACACCTTTGATACCCGCACCTCAGCCGAGATCAAGCTTAGATTCTACGGGTGCAAACAGCGGGCACATGAGAGTATAAGGGACTATGCCCTGAACCTACAAGAGGCCCTGAGAGCCATTAAGCAGACCGACCCTGACGGCGTGGGAGACGAGGACAGGCTGTTGACTGAACAATTTATAGAGGGTTTATATTGCAATGCCCACCGAACCCAGTTGCGGGCAATGGCCTTACAGGACCCTCATCTGGGATTTGCACAGTTCAAGGACAGAGCCATCCGGGTGCTCCGAGAACCGGCACCAGGTGGCGTTGTGACCCACAGACGCCCCACTACCACTTACCACCAGGAGGCGGCACCCTTGTCGGCAGGGCCTGTGGGAGCTGATGCGCAGGCTTTGAACAATGACCCGGCTCCAGACCTGCACCATCAGGTCCAAGAGCTAGCTAAAAGCGTTGCCGCGCTAACCCGAACTGTGCAGTCTTTACAGGTTTCCACTCCAGGGAAGATCCAGCTGGCATCCGGACCGGAGGACATCCCGTTGCGTCGACCAAGGAGGACCCCACCGGCCAGAGGAAGACCCAGCGACCGATACAACGAGGACGGACAACCCATCTGCCGCCGCTGCAATCAACCCGGACATATGGCAAGGTACTGTCCTTTAAACTGGCACAACCTGGGGTAGAGGGCCAAACCCCAGGAAAAAGATCATCAGGCCCATCGAACTGGCGCGACAGATATGTGGGAGGACGTCCAGTCTTGCCTGTGGTACTGGATGGCATCCCTATGAGTGCCCTATTGGACACCGGGTCACAGGTCACCACTATCCTGTACGTGCTCTTCAAGCAGTACTGGAATGACTCGGATATCACCCGCTACCCTGACGACGACTTGAGTATCATCGCCAGCAATGGTCAGCCCGTGCCACAGATTGGATTTAAAGAGGTGACCATTAAAATCGGTAGAGTCGAACTGGCAGCACAGGGACTGATCATTGTAGACACTGACAAACACGAGAGTCACCCAAAGATAACTAGGAACTAATGTAATTGAAAATTGTCTTGCAGAGGTGATTTTCCTTTTACAACAGGTTGCCAAGAACGCCAGCTCCGGCCAGCAGCGAGTGCTCCAGAAAGAGATCCGGGCACTGATGCGACGGCAACAGATAGAACTCTCCGGTGGTGAGATTGGTAGCGTAAGAATGTGTGACCCTTTCCCTATTGCCATGCCCCCAAAAAGTGAAATGATGATTTGGTGCCGGGCAGTTATTGGTCTGAGAGGTAGAGATTACCAGGCAATGGTAGAACCAGTTTACTCAGACAGTAGGCCCACCATTTTGACAGCACGGGGGGTGGTCAATGTACGCCATGGGAGGGTGCCCGTTCGCATAATAAATATCGGGAAGAGGGAAGTGTACCTGCCCCGGTATGCCACGCTAGCCAAATTGTATACCATCAATCAAAATTCCATACAGTCCGTAGAACCCTTGCCTCCATCTTCCCCGGAGGAAGGTAACGGCTCTAAAGAAACAATGGAGGACTGGTGTCAGCAACTACATTTGGGTACTGACTCCACTCCCTCACACCAGAATCAGGGAGTCTATCGGGTGGTTCAAGAGTACGAGAGAGTGTTTAGTAAACACCCGTTAGACTTCGGGCGAGTCAAGGGGGTAGAACACCACATCCCCACGGGAGACCATCTTCCCATAAAAGAGAGGTATCGACCCGTACCCCCTGCACACTACCAACACGCCAAGGGGATGCTTAGGGACATGAAGGAGGCTGGGGTGATCAGGGATAGCTGTAGCCCCTGGGCAGCTCCACTAGTCTTAGTCAAAAAGAAAGACAACACCATGAGGATGTGTGTAGATTACCGGAAAATTAACCGTATCACACACAAGGATGCGTACCCCTTACCAAGGATAGAGGAGTCTTTGGCTGCTTTAAGATCTGCTAACTTCTTCTCTACCTTGGATCTCACTAGCGGGTACTGGCAGGTTCCTGTAGCAGAGGCGGACCGGGAGAAGACCGCATTCACCACCCCGATGGGACTTAGCGAGTTTACCTGTATGCCGTTCGGACTCTGCAACGCACCGGGAACCTTCCAACGATTAATGGAGTGCTGTCTGGGCCACAGAAACTTCGAGACGGTCCTGTTGTACCTGGACGATGTCATCGTATATTCCAAGACTTATGAGGACCACCTGAAACACCTGGCGGAAGTGTTCGAAGCTCTGGCAAGCTACGGCTTAAAGGTAAAACCCTCCAAGTGTCACCTCTTGAAACCAAAGGTGCAGTACCTGGGACACGTGGTGAGCGCTGACGGAGTGGCTCCTGACCCTGATAAGATCACCGCAATTAAGGAATGGCCAAGTCCCTCCAGTGTAAAGGAAGTGCGGCAGTTCCTCGGGTTGGTAGGCTATTACCGCAGATTCATCCCCGGTTTCACCAAAAAGGCAGCTCCTATGCAGGACCTCCTGATAGGCCAGTCCCGGAAGGCCAAGAACCAGAAGCCGCCCTTCAAATGGGAGAAGTTAGAAGAAGAGTCCTTCCGCCAGCTGAAGATGGCCCTCACGGGGGATGAAATCCTGGCGTACCCTGATTACAGCCAGCCCTTTATCCTCTACACCGACGCAAGTAACATCGGGCTAGGAGCCGTACTGTCCCAGATCCAGCAGGGGAAAGAACGAGTAATCGCTTACGCTAGCCGAAAACTGCGACCCACCGAAAGAAACCCTGAGAATTACAGCTCATTTAAGCTAGAGTTCCTGGCAGTGGTGTGGGCAGTCACCGAACGCTTTAAGCACTACCTCGCTCCTTCCCGGTTCACCGTGTACACGGATAACAACCCGTTGACACACCTGGACACGGCAAGACTCGGTGCCCTAGAGCAGAGATGGATGGCCCGTCTGTCCAACTACGAGTTCACAATCAAATACCGGGCAGGACGCTCCAATACCAACGCGGACGCCCTGTCCAGGATGCCAAACCTACCGGACGTAGGAGAAGATCCAGAGGGACTGGAAGAAGTCGAACTCCCCGCGTTCCACCGTCATGGGACTATCCAGTATTCCCATCGGGTAAGGAGTAAGCAAGCCGCTACGTTTAACCCCTTGCCTCACTACAACTGGGAGGAAACGCAAGACAGTGACCCTGCCGTCCGGCTGGTGAAGGAGATGCTGACTCGGCCAGAGGCTCGCCTTGACCCAGACGCTCCGGAGGAAGCCAAGCAACTGTGGGCTGAGAAGAGTCGACTGTTCCTTTACAAGGGGAAGTTGTGCCGCAGAATGGTTAACTCCCGGACGCATGAACTAATCTGGCAAGTAGTGGTGCCACGGAGAGACGCAGCCATGGTGATGGAAGCATACCACGACGGGGCTGGACACTTCGGATGGAAGAAGCTGGAGTTCCTGCTGCGTGGGCGGTTCCACTGGGTAGGCATGAGGGGAACCATCGAGAGGTGGTGCAGAGACTGTGGCCCGTGCAACCTAAGAAGGAAGGACCGTGCCAGCCAGAAGACTCCCCTGCAGTCCATCGTCACCCGGCAGCCGTTGGAACTGGTAGCCTTGGATCATGTAAAACTGACCCCAAGCAGAAGTGGCTACGTCTACGCATTAACCATTGTGGATCATTACTCCCGGTTCTTGGTTGTCGTCCCCGTTAAGGACTTAACGGCTCAAACAGCAGCTAGAGCCTTCCAGCAGCACTTCTGCCATCCACACGGGTACCCGGACCAAGTGCTGACGGACCAGGGACCTGCCTTTGAAGCGGAGGTCTTCCAGGAATTCTGCAATCTGTATGGCTGCCGGAAGATAAGGACGACACCCTATCATCCGCAAACTAATGGACTTTGTGAGAAAATGAACCAGGTGGTAATGGATCTCCTGAAAACGTTGCCCCTGGAAGAACGCAGTCTGTGGCCTGAGAAGCTGCCCGATCTGGTGGACCTATACAACCACATCCCGGTAGGTTCCACCAACTGTACCCCGGCTTACCTAATGAGGGCGAGACCTGGTAAGTTACCTGTTGACCTGGAAATGGGAGTCCTGACACCCGAGGACACTTCACCAGAAGCAGACTGGGACACAGAGAGGCAGCAGCAGTACCGGAAAGTACAGGAGAGCGTGGAGCGAAGTCTCTGTCAGGCTAGGGAAAGACAAGAGAAAACTTACAACCAGTATGCTCCCGCTGTTCCCCTGGTACCCGGAGAGCAGGTCTTGAAGAGGAAAAGACGGCTCCACAAGTTGGACGACCAGTGGGAGAAGGACCCGTACACCGTACTGCCCTCAAGCCACGAGAACCCGAAAGTCTGTACCATCAGTAAAGACGGAGGGGAGACCATAGCCATTGTATCCCGGGATCACCTGAAGAAGTGTCCTGAACAGCTACGGAACCCTGAAGAGGAACAAGAAGATCATCGACCCGTAGAGGAAAGGGAGGATATGGTTAGTACTGTGCTCGGAGACTTCCCTCGGTCCTGGACTCAAGTCAATGGTGCAGTTGTGGTACCCGTCCTCACGTTCCTCCAACCAGCATCCCAAGTGCCTACGGAGCAACAGGTAGAGCTGGAAGAGCAGCCGGTCCAGGAGGCAGAAGACTCCACACAAGCAGAACAGGAGGATCAACCCTCTGCTTATAGTGAGCCTGCCGTACCCCTAGTGAGCCAAAGAGCCGGTAGACAGCTGCCCAGTTTACCCTTGACAGCTCCTACACCCTGTAGTTCAGGGCTAGACAGTCAGCTCCGTAGGTCCACTAGGGCCACTAGAGGCCAGTTACCAGCACGTTGGAGGATTTGAAGTGTATAAATTGTTTTATTTGTGGTTACCTGTTTTTCTTGTTGCTTGTGTATAATTATGTGTTTCTAGTTATTTATAGGAGTCCTTGGTGGATTTACCGGGAATCCTTGTACATGGTTGGAGCGTAACCTAGGAATGGACTAAAGACTGTTAAGGACTCGGGGCAGGACAGACCCCTACCTGGTTACGTCTCCCTGTTTTGGTGAAATGGACACCTTGCTTTTCTTCAAAGACTGCACCCGGTTGCGGACACGCCGTAACCATCTTTATGTGTTTTTCTTATTGTATTATTATTGTTTATACCTTGTTATGTTTTTCTAAAAATATGTTTAGTCCCGGAGTACTAAATTTCACTAGGGGGGAATGTGGCACCCCAGGGGTCTGGTTTCCACAGTAACAGCAATGTTATGTCTGAGAGCAGGTGGGAGGTCTCTTGGTCAGGGATCCTGTGCATGCCACACCTCCTGCCCTGTCCTGGGAGGGGAAGAACTTCCCCTATATAAACCTAGGGCTGAGGCAGGGTTAGGGAGTAGAGAAGAAGTAGAGACAGAGAAGAGAAGCAGCATAGGAAGAAACAACAGGAGCTCTGTGGGAGCAGTACTACAAAGAGTCAGGGGCTGGCAGCTGCAGAGCTCGCCCTGACTGAGAAGATTTCTTACCGGACCCGGAGTCCGAGGCTGTGGGGACTAACTCCTACCCAGCAGCAGAATCCGCCCGGCAGGGGATTTCAGGTCCTCTGCCAAGAAACCCGAAGGCACGGTCACACGCATGGGACCAGCACCGCCGTCGTGGAGCGGAAGCTACTAGAAGGCCCCGAGTCACCGGCCATACGGGTGAGCACCACACGGTACACTCAGGGACGTGGGCTACTTATACTCGCTTCTAGCAAGGTAGCCAGAAGAGTATCGTTAGTTTGGGAGGCCTGCAACTCCGCCTGGCCAGGGGAGAACCCATCTGCTCAAGGACTGACCAGGCCCCAATCGCTAGCCAGTACTCCGGGAGGGTCTATCGTTGTCACCAGTAAAGACCCTGAACTACACCGTACCGTCTCCGAGTGGTTCCTGCTACCCACCATCATCCACGTCGGCTGCCCTGAGGCCATACCCCTCCCGTTGGGGGTTATACTATCACGCTGCACAATTCTACCACCGGCCTCAGCGGTCTGCCCTGCAGCAGCAGCTCCATAGCTGTACTCAACGGGTGGCGTAGTCGTCCAACATCTACCGCTGATACAGCGCCACTTAGTCTGACTCCCTGGGCACGGACCGGGTCACCGCCACGAGACTACTACCCCCATCTGATCCGGCTCCGGGTAAGCTCCCGCGTGCGCAACGCAGCGCGACACAGGCCCAGGGGCGCGTCATATTCTCAGCACATTATACATAAATCACTCAGCGTAAGTACTCCCCCCTGTATACTCAGTACGTTATATATACAGCGCTCAGCGTGAGTACTCCCCCCTGTATTCTCAGCACATTATACATACAGTGCTCAGCGTGAGTGCACCCCCTGTATTCTCAGCACATTATACATAAAGCACTCAGCGTGAGTACACCCCCTGTATTCTCAGCACATTATACATAAAGCACTCAGCGTGAGTACTCCCCCTGTATTCTCAGCACATTATACATACAGCGCTCAGCGTGAGTACTCCCCCTGTATTCTCAGCACATTATACATACAGCGCTCAGCGCGAGTACACCCCTTGTATTCTCAGCACGTTAAACATACAGCGCTCAGCGTGAGTACTTCCCCCTGAATTCTCAGCACATTATACATACAGCGCTCAGCGTGAGTACACCCCCTGTATTCTCAGTACATTATACATAAAGCACTCAGCGTGAGTACTCCCCCCTGTATACTCAGTACGTTATATATACAGCGCTCAGAGTGAGTACTCCCCCCTGTATTCTCAGCACATTATACATAAAGCACTCAGCATAAGTACTCCCCCCTGTATACTCAGTACGTTATATATACAGCGCTCAGCGTGAGTACTCCCCCCTGTATTCTCAGCACATTATACATACAGCGCTCAGCGTGAGTACTCCCCCTGTATTCTCAGCACATTATACATACAGCGCTCAGCGCGAGTACACCCCTTGTATTCTCAGCACGTTAAACATACAGCGCTCAGCGTGAGTTCTCCCCCCTGTATTCTCAGCACATTATACATACAGCGCTCAGCGTGAGTACACCCCCTGTATTCTCAGTACATTATACATAAAGCACTCAGCGTGAGTACTCCCCCCTGTATACTCAGTACGTTATATATACAGCGCTCAGAGTGAGTACTCCCCCCTGTATTCTCAGCACATTATACATAAAGCACTCAGCATAAGTACTCCCCCCTGTATACTCAGTACGTTATATATACAGCGCTCAGAGTGAGTACTCCCCCCTGTATTCTCAGCACATTATACATAAAGCACTCAGCGTGAGTACTCCCCCCTGTATTCTCAGCACATTATACATACAGCGCTCAGCGTGAGTACTCTCTCCTGTATTCTCAGCACATTATACATAAAGCACTCAGCGTGAGTACTCCCCCCTGTATACTCAGTACGTTATATATACAGCGCTCAGAGTGAGTACTCCCCCCTGTATTCTCAGCACATTATACATAAAGCACTCAGCATAAGTACTCCCCCCTGTATACTCAGTACGTTATATATACAGCGCTCAGCGTGAGTACTCCCCCCTGTATTCTCAGCACATTATACATAAAGCACTCAGCGTGAGTACTCCCCCTGTATTCTCAGCACATTATACATACAGCGCTCAGCGTGAGTACTCCCCCTGTATACTCAGTACATTATACATACTGCGCTCAGCGTGAGTACTCCCCCTGTATTCTCAGCACATTATACATACAGCGCTCAGCGCGAGTACGCCCCTTGTATTCTCAGCACGTTAAACATACAGCGCTCAGCGTGAGTACTCCCCCCTGTATTCTCAGCACATTATACATACAGTGCTCAGCGTGAGTACACCCCCTGTATTCTCAGTACATTATACATAAAGCACTCAGCGTGAGTACTCCCCCCTGTATACTCAGTACGTTATATATACAGCGCTCAGAGTGAGTACTCCCCCCTGTATTCTCAGCACATTATACATAAAGCACTCAGCGTGAGTACTCCCCCCTGTATTCTCAGCACATTATACATACAGCGCTCAGCTTGAGTACTCCCTCCTGTATTCTCAGCACATTATACATAAATCACTCAGCGTAAGTACTCCCCCCTGTATACTCAGTACGTTATATATACAGCGCTCAGCGTGAGTACTCCCCCCTGTATTCTCAGCACATTATACATACAGCGCTCAGCGTGAGTACTCCCTCCTGTATTCTCAGCACGTTATACATACAGCGCTCAGCGTGAGTACACCCCCTGTATTCTCAGCACATTATACATAAGCACTCAGCGTGAGTACTCCCCCCTGTATTCTCAGCACATTATACATACAGCGCTCAGCGTGAGTACTCCCCCCTGTATTCTCAGCACATTATACATACAGCGCTCAGCATGAGTACTCCCTCCTGTATTCTCAGCAGGTTAAACATACAGCGCTCAGCGGGAGTACTCCCCCCTGTATTCTCAGCACATTATACATACAGCACTCAGCGTGAGTACTCGCCCCCTGTATTCTCAGCACATTATACATACAGCGCTCAGCGTGAGTACTCGCCCCCTGTATTCTCAGCACATTATACATACAGCGCTCAGCGTGAGTACTCCCCCCTGTATTCTCAGCACATTATACATACAGCGTTCAGTGTGAGTACACCCCCTGTATTCTCAGCACATTATACATAAATCACTCAGCGTAAGTACTCCCCCCTGTATACTCAGTACGTTATATATACAGCGCTCAGCGTGAGTACTCCCCCCTGTATTCTCAGCATATTATACATACAGCGCTCAGCGTGAGTGCACCCCCTGTATTCTCAGCACATTATACATAAAGCACTCAGCGTGAGTACACCCCCTGTATTCTCAGCACATTATACATAAAGCACTCAGCGTGAGTACTCCCCCTGTATTCTCAGCACATTATACATACAGCGCTCAGCGCGAGTACACCCCTTGTATTCTCAACACGTTAAACATACAGCGCTCAGCGTGAGTACTTCCCCCTGAATTCTCAGCACATTATACATACAGCGCTCAGCGTGAGTACACCCCCTGTAATCTCAGTACATTATACATAAAGCACTCAGCGTGAGTACTCCCCCCTGTATACTCAGTACGTTATATATACAGCGCTCAGAGTGAGTACTCCCCCCTGTATTCTCAGCACATTATACATAAAGCACTCAGCATAAGTACTCCCCCCTGTATACTCAGTACGTTATATATACAGCGCTCAGAGTGAGTACTCCCCCCTGTATTCTCAGCACATTATACATAAAGCACTCAGCGTGAGTACTCCCCCCTGTATTCTCAGCACATTATACATACAGCGCTCAGCGTGAGTACTCCCCCCTGTATACTCAGTACGTTATATATACAGCGCTCAGAGTGAGTACTCCCCCCTGTATTCTCAGCACATTATACATAAAGCACTCAGCATAAGTACTCCCCCCTGTATACTCAGTACGTTATATATACAGCGCTCAGCGTGAGTACTCCCCCCTGTATTCTCAGCACATTATACATACAGCGCTCAGCGTGAGTACTCCCCCTGTATACTCAGTACATTATACATAAAGCACTCAGCGTGAGTACTCCCCCCTGTATACTCAGTACGTTATATATACAGCGCTCAGAGTGAGTACTCCCCCCTGTATTCTCAGCACATTATACATAAAGCACTCAGCGTGAGTACTCCCCCCTGTATTCTCAGCACATTATACATACAGCGCTCAGCGTGAGTACTCCCTCCTGTATTCTCAGCACATTATACATAAATCACTCAGCGTAAGTACTCCCCCCTGTATACTCAGTACGTTATATATACAGCGCTCAGCGTGAGTACTCCCCCCTGTATTCTCAGCACATTATACATACAGCGCTCAGCGTGAGTACTCCCTCCTGTATTCTCAGCACGTTAAACATACAGCGCTCAGCGTGAGTACACCCCCTGTATTCTCAGCACATTATACATAAAGCACTCAGCGTGAGTACTCCCTCCTGTATTCTCAGCACATTATACATACAGCGCTCAGCGTGAGTACTCGCCCCCTGTATTCTCAGCACATTAAACATACAGCGCTCAGCATGAGTACTCCCCCCTGTACTCTCAGCACATTATACATACAGCGCTCAGCGTGAGTACTCCCTCCTGTATTCTCAGCACATTATACATAAAGCACTCAGCGTGAGTACTCCCCCCTGTATACTCAGTACGTTATATATACAGCGCTCAGAGTGAGTACTCCCCCCTGTATTCTCAGCACATTATACATAAAGCACTCAGCGTGAGTACTCCCCCCTGTATTCTGAGCACATTATACATACAGCGCTCAGCGTGAGTACTCCCCCCTGTATCCTCAGTACATTATACATACAGCGCTCAGCGTGAGTACTCCCCCCTGTATACTCAGTACGTTATATATACAGCGCTCAGCATAAGCGAGTACACCCCCCGTATACTTCTTAAGTTATATATACATCGCTGTGCATGAGTACACCCCCCTGTATTTTCAGCACATTATAAATACAGCGTGCGTACACCCCCCTAAATACTCAGTATGTTATATACAGTACACAGTGCACAGCGTGAGCACACCCCCCTGTATTTTCAGTACGTTATATATACAGCGGTCAGCGTGAGTACACCCCCCTTGTATTCTCAGCACATTATACATACAGCGGTCAGCGTGAGCACACCCCCCTGTATTCTCAGTGCATTATACATACAGCACCCTGCGTGAGTACACCCCCCTGTATTCTCAGTACATTATACATACAGTACCCTGCATAAGTGAGTACACCCCCCTGTATTCTCAGTACGTTATACATACAGCACTCAGCGTGAGTATACCCCCCGTATTCTCAGTACGTTATACATACAGCACTCAGCGTGAGTACTCCCCCCTGTATACTCAGCACATTATACATACAGCACTCAGCATAAGTACTCCCCCCTGTATACTCAGTACGTTATATATACAGTGCTCAGCGTGAGTACTCCCCCCTGTATTCTCAGCAAATTATACATACTGCACTCAGCGTGAGTACTCCCCCTGTATTCTCAGCACATTATACATACAGCGCTCAGCGCGAGTACACCCCTTGTATTCTCAGCACGTTAAACATACAGCGCTCAGCGTGAGTACTCCCCCCTGTATTCTCAGCACATTATACATACAGCGCTCAGCGTGAGTACACCCCCTGTATTCTCAGTACATTATACATAAAGCACTCAGCGTGAGTACTCCCCCCTGTATACTCAGTACGTTATATATACAGCGCTCAGAGTGAGTACTCCCCCCTGTATTCTCAGCACATTATACATAAAGCACTCAGCGTGAGTACTCCCCCCTGTATTCTCAGCACATTATACATACAGCGCTCAGCGTGAGTACTCCCCCCTGTATTCTCAGCACATTATACATAAAGCACTCAGCGTGAGTACTTCCCCCTGAATTCTCAGCACATTATACATACAGCGCTCAGCGTGAGTACACCCCCTGTATTCTCAGTACATTATACATAAAGCACTCAGCGTGAGTACTCCCCCCTGTATACTCAGTACGTTATATATACAGCGCTCAGAGTGAGTACTCCCCCCTGTATTCTCAGCACATTATACATAAAGCACTCAGCGTGAGTACTCCCCCCTGTATTCTGAGCACATTATACATACAGTGCTCAGCGTGAGTACTCCCTCCTGTATTCTCAGCACATTATACATAAATCACTCAGCATGAGTACTCCCCCCTGTATACTCAGTACGTTATATATACAGCGCTCAGCGTGAGTACTCCCCCCTGTATTCTCAGCACATTATACATACAGCGCTCAGCGTGAGTACTCCCTCCTGTATTCTCAGCACGTTAAACATACAGCGCTCAGCGCGAGTACGCCCCTTGTATTCTCAGCACGTTAAACATACAGCGCTCAGCGTGAGTACTCCCCCCTGTATTCTCAGCACATTATACATACAGCGCTCAGCGTGAGTACTCCCCCTGTATACTCAGTACATTATACATACTGCGCTCAGCATGAGTACTCCCCCTGTATTCTCAGCACATTATACATATGTAGCACCCTGAGGATTCGGCTGCTACAGGGGTATTGCACCTCAACCCAGAGGTGTGATATTCCACTCCCTGGTAAGGATGGAGTGTGGATCTGAGCTCGGTAGGCTGCATGCACTACACACATCCCATTTCCGAGGAGCAGACCGACGGTACTCCCACTTAGAAATGTGCAGGTACGACCGAGTCTGTTCCTGGCTGGAGTGGGAGGGGGGTGGTACATCCCAAGTAGTGTAGGGGCAGATAGGGGGAGCAGCCTGGGTAAAGTTAGGAGCTCATTGGGTGCTGGTCACCTGAGCTCACACATAGAGGGTGTATATAAGGTGGGCACCAACTAAGAACAGGGTCAGATGCAGAGAACAAGTCAGGAGCAGAGGAGAAGGAAAGACCCAGAGTGAGAGAGGAGAGAGAGAGACCCAGAGGCACAGAAGAACAGGACTCTAAGATCCCAAATTAAAACCCCGGGTGAAGAGTCGGCATCAGGGTACCGGAACCCAAGCTGGTGGGGGTAAAAACATTCCCCAGCCAGAGACCGGAGACCGTGGGCAGCGTTTGCCACGGTCACCCACTACATCCACCCCGAAGGCACACCACATGAAGGGTCAGGGAACCCAAGGCCAAGGGTGTCCCAACAGAAGGCCCGAGGGAGCTGGACCTAGGTGGATCACTGGTGGGGACGGCCAGAGAACGGGACAGAAGGAGAGCTCAGGGCCACGCTCCGGACTTGTTTGGGGGTTGGCTGGATCCAGGACCTGGTGGACGCAGCACGGCTCGGGTGGTCACTCGGAGCTGGAGTGACCAGTACAACATCTGCAGTAAGTAAACACCCTTAACTGCATAACCCGACTCTGTCTTCACTGCCGTCTGCACTGCACCACCACAACCCCCATCCTCTGCACCTGTTCCCCCTGAGGCTATACCCCTCCCGTTGGGGGTTATCATCACAAGCTGCACCTGCACCATCAGCCTCAGCGGACCCTGCTGCAGCGGCGGCCACAGTGACCGCATCACAACGGGTGGCGTAGTCGACACGAAAGAACTCTTAATAACATCTGTAGGACTGCCACATAACACTGAGCTTGACGCCCTGGGCACGGGGCCGGGTCACAGCCGCTCGGAGACTACAACCCCCCATCTGATCCGGTGCCGGGTATTCCCCTCAAAAAGGAATATTTCCCAGGGGGCGTGTCAACTTTGGCGTAGTCGGCAGGATTACGTGCCCGCAACACCCGGGTACTGCGTGCCTGAAGAAAAGTGCAAGTTTACCTCAGAAAGAAGTCTCCCGCCGGTTCCGGAGGGTCCACACCATCGGACCCCATCACAGGTCGTGTCCCGCCGATTGTCCGCCATTTCCAGCTTGTTCCCGCCATCTGCAGAGTTTCCCGCCACTGGGCGACGCTTCCCGCCAAATCCGAAGATTTCCCGCCTTGGAAGAGCAGCGGACGCCATTATGGGCGTGCCAAAGGAGGGCAAGAGGCCGCCTCCCATCGTGGGCCGGGACAGAAAATGGCGCCAAAAGTGGAAACCGCCCCCACCAACAGAGACTGTGATGCTGGAGGTGTCTGTCAGCGTGAAAGAACTACCCCTGGAGCTGACAGTCACCGAGTTGCCCCGGGACCGCCCTCGAAGTGGGAGGAGACGAAAGGAGAGAACAAAGATGGGTGCCGCCTGGAGCAGTCTGGAGCGAGCACACCCGGAGGCAGGAAGCCTGGAGAGGAGCAGCAAAGAAGCTCACCCGGAGATGTCCAGAGAGCAGAGCAGCACCGGCCCGCTGGCCAGGAGCCTGCTGGAAGAAGAGCAGAGCAGCACCGACCCGTTGGTCAGGAGCCTGCTAGACACCACGACCCCGCTAGGCCTAGTGGAGGTCCTTGCACAGCTCCCCCGAGACCGGGAGTGTGCACAAACTGCCCTGGAGGGCCTCGCACGGAGGATGGCCCGGGTACAGCGAGAGATATTGGCGGAATGGAGCCGGGAGATGGCCCAGCAAGCTGAAACCAAGACCCGGAGCACGCCAGCCAAGATGAGGAAACAGACTGCCTCTGAGGATGGCGCGGGAGGACCAAAGGCCGGAGACGGCGCCGAGAAGGGAGCCGAACGCATGGAGGCAGGTAAAGGGGACGTCTACACCCCAAGCCGGGACACCGCTTACCTGCCCCAGCTCCCCGTCGCAGAGCCCGAAAGTCCCCCTGCTGTGCCCGAAAACGCCATGTCACCGACGCAGACTAGGCCCCAACCGGAAGCCGCCGCCGCGACCCCTGTGACGTCACACGCCTCGACCCCGAGCGTGACCAAGCAGGAAGTACCACCAGCCTGGTCGCAAGGCCTAGTACCCCCGGGCGCCGCAATACCAACAGCGCCCCCTACCTCCGCGGAGCCCCCGGCCTGGTCGCAGGGCCAAGTAGCCCAGGGCGCCGCTGTCCTTACGGTGCCCTTCACCTTCCAGATACCCCAGGCCTGGCCGCAGGGCCCGGGCATCCCGGGCGCTAACACCACCGCGCCCATAAGACCTAAAGTGCCGCATCTGGGAGAAGATCTGTTCGCCCAACACACATGGCCGGACGGGCAGCCCTTTGTCTGGCCCAGGGAGTACTACGAACAAGAGCTCCAAAAGAGGGCAAGGCCCATGTGTGCACCCCTGATTCCGGCTCCGAAGCCCGTGATAAGGATCTCGCCCCCGCTAGCAGAAGCGCAGTTTGAGTGGGACCCCACCGGAGAAGATCTCATGGGGTTCACTCAAGAGACTCGGGCAGCCGCAGCGGAGCGTGCAGAGTGCTGCCGCCAGCAGCTCGAGGTCTTTGAGAGGGAGCGGAGAGAGAGGCGGGTCCGGGAACAACAAGCCCAGATAAGGAGCGCGGAGCAGAAGAGCCGGGCCAGGAGAGACCCCCGTGCAGCGCATAGTCCCCGCACCACCGGGACTGTGATAAAGTTTAACATGCAGCATGGGTGGGGCTTCATCCGAGACCACCGCACCCTAGGCGACGTCTTCGTGACGAGGAGAGACGTTGAGTCCCATCTGCCGGAGGGGCACAGAGGTCGTGACCTTTATATCGGGGACGAGGTCACCTTTACCCGGCACAAGTGTGCCAAAGGACCTTACGCCCTCCACGTACACCGCCTGACGGAGGAGGAGTTGCGGTGCGAGGAGGAGGAGCAAGAGGACCCGGACGGGTCTGAAGTTACCACCAGCTATAAGCAAAGAGCAGGAGGAAGACGCCGTTGAGTGCGGCAGAGCAGGTGCTGTAAATAAGTTACCCAATCGGGGTATAAAGAAACTGAAACTGTTGCTACATAAATATAGTCCCCGTTGGGACCAGCAGGTGTGAACTGTTTACCCGTTTATCCCTTAATCCCACAGGCTGAGGACTGTGAGCAGCCATTCCCTTTCCCTCCTTACCTGGCCGAGGACTGAGAGCGGCCAACTTCCCCTGTATATAGTTGCGCGTCCTAAAGCGCCCCCTACCGGTTTTATAGAAAACCTGTTTTTCTAAGAGACTGTCGCACTTTTCCCGGACACGCGTTGCACAGTGTCCGGAGGAGGAGGAACCAGAAACAAGAGACGACGAGAATGTTATATGAAAAGTTTTATATATATATAATGTTTTATATGTTTATAAAAATTTGTATGTTTTGGTGATGTTTTATGTCTTACAGCCCGAGGACGTGCTGTGATTTACCAGGGGGGAATGTAGCACCCTGAGGATTCGGCTGCTACAGGGGTATTGCACCTCAACCCAGAGGTGTGATATTCCACTCCCGGGTAAGGATGGAGTGTGGATCTGAGCTCGGTAGGCTGCATGCACTACACACATCCCATTTCCGAGGAGCAGACCGACGGTACTCCCACTTAGAAATGTGCAGGTACGACCGAGTCTGTTCCTGGCTGGAGTGGGAGGGGGGTGGTACATCCCAAGTAGTGTAGGGGCAGATAGGGGGAGCAGCCTGGGTAAAGTTAGGAGCTCATTGGGTGCTGGTCACCTGAGCTCACACATAGAGGGTGTATATAAGGTGGGCACCAACTAAGAACAGGGTCAGATGCAGAGAACAAGTCAGGAGCAGAGGAGAAGGAAAGACCCAGAGTGAGAGAGGAGAGAGAGAGACCCAGAGGCACAGAAGAACAGGACTCTAAGATCCCAAATTAAAACCCCGGGTGAAGAGTCGGCATCAGGGTACCGGAACCCAAGCTGGTGGGGGTAAAAACATTCCCCAGCCAGAGACCGGAGACCGTGGGCAGCGTTTGCCACGGTCACCCACTACATCCACCCCGAAGGCACACCACATGAAGGGTCAGGGAACCCAAGGCCAAGGGTGTCCCAACAGAAGGCCCGAGGGAGCTGGACCTAGGTGGATCACTGGTGGGGACGGCCAGAGAACGGGACAGAAGGAGAGCTCAGGGCCACGCTCCGGACTTGTTTGGGGGTTGGCTGGATCCAGGACCTGGTGGACGCAGCACGGCTCGGGTGGTCACTCGGAGCTGGAGTGACCAGTACAACATCTGCAGTAAGTAAACACCCTTAACTGCATAACCCGACTCTGTCTTCACTGCCGTCTGCACTGCACCACCACAACCCCCATCCTCTGCACCTGTTCCCCCTGAGGCTATACCCCTCCCGTTGGGGGTTATCATCACAAGCTGCACCTGCACCATCAGCCTCAGCGGACCCTGCTGCAGCGGCGGCCACAGTGACCGCATCACAACGGGTGGCGTAGTCGACACGAAAGAACTCTTAATAACATCTGTAGGACTGCCACATAACACTGAGCTTGACGCCCTGGGCACGGGGCCGGGTCACAGCCGCTCGGAGACTACAACCCCCCATCTGATCCGGTGCCGGGTATTCCCCTCAAAAAGGAATATGTCCCAGGGGGCGCGTCACATACAGCGCTCAGCGCGAGTACGCCCCTTGTATTCTCAGCACGTTAAACATACAGCGCTCAGCGTGAGTACTCCCCCCTGTATTCTCAGCACATTATACATACAGTGCTCAGCGTGAGTACACCCCCTGTATTCTCAGCACATTATACATAAAGCACTCAGCGTGAGTACTCCCCCCTGTATACTCAGTACGTTATATATACAGCGCTCAGAGTGAGTACTCCCCCCTGTATTCTCAGCACATTATACATAAAACACTCAGTGTAAGTACTCCCCCCTGTATACTCAGTACGTTATATATACAGCGCTCAGCGTGAGTACTCCCCCCTGTATTCTCAGCACATTATACATACAGCGCTCAGCGTGAGTACTCCCTCCTGTATTCTCAGCACGTTATACATACAGCGCTCAGCGTGAGTACACCCCCTGTATTCTCAGCACATTATACATAAGCACTCAGCGTGAGTACTCCCCCCTGTATTCTCAGCACATTATACATACAGCGCTCAGCGTGAGTACTCCCCCCTGTATTCTCAGCACATTATACATACAGCGCTCAGCATGAGTACACCCCCTGTATTCTCAGCACATTATACATACAGCGCTCAGCGTGAGTACTCGCCCCCTGTATTCTCAGCACATTATACATACAGCGCTCAGCGTGAGTACTCCCCCCTGTATTCTCAGCACATTATACATACAGCGTTCAGTGTGAGTACACCCCCTGTATTCTCAGCACATTATACATAAATCACTCAGCGTAAGTACTCCCCCCTGTATACTCAGTACGTTATATATACAGCGCTCAGCGTGAGTACTCCCCCCTGTATTCTCAGCATATTATACATACAGCGCTCAGCGTGAGTACTCCCCCTGTATTCTCAGCACATTATACATAAAGCACTCAGCGTGAGTACTCCCCCTGTATTCTCAGCACATTATACATACAGCGCTCAGCGTGAGTACTCCCCCTGTATTCTCAGCACATTATACATACAGCGCTCAGCGCGAGTACACCCCTTGTATTCTCAACACGTTAAACATACAGCGCTCAGCGTGAGTACTTCCCCCTGAATTCTCAGCACATTATACATACAGCGCTCAGCGTGAGTACACCCCCTGTAATCTCAGTACATTATACATAAAGCACTCAGCGTGAGTACTCCCCCCTGTATACTCAGTACGTTATATATACAGCGCTCAGAGTGAGTACTCCCCCCTGTATTCTCAGCACATTATACATAAAGCACTCAGCATAAGTACTCCCCCCTGTATACTCAGTACGTTATATATACAGCGCTCAGAGTGAGTACTCCCCCCTGTATTCTCAGCACATTATACACAAAGCACTCAGCGTGAGTACTCCCCCCTGTATTCTCAGCACATTATACATACAGCGCTCAGCGTGAGTACTCTCTCCTGTATTCTCAGCACATTATACATAAAGCACTCAGCGTGAGTACTCCCCCCTGTATACTCAGTACGTTATATATACAGCGCTCAGAGTGAGTACTCCCCCCTGTATTCTCAGCACATTATACATAAAGCACTCAGCATAAGTACTCCCCCCTGTATACTCAGTACGTTATATATACAGCGCTCAGCGTGAGTACTCCCCCCTGTATTCTCAGCACATTATACATACAGCGCTCAGCGTGAGTACTCCCCCTGTATACTCAGTACATTATACATAAAGCACTCAGCGTGAGTACTCCCCCCTGTATACTCAGTACGTTATATATACAGCGCTCAGAGTGAGTACTCCCCCCTGTATTCTCAGCACATTATACATAAAGCACTCAGCGTGAGTACTCCCCCCTGTATTCTCAGCACATTATACATAAATCACTCAGCGTAAGTACTCCCCCCTGTATACTCAGTACGTTATATATACAGCGCTCAGCGTGAGTACTCCCCCCTGTATTCTCAGCACATTATACATACAGCGCTCAGCGTGAGTACTCCCTCCTGTATTCTCAGCACGTTAAACCTACAGCGCTCAGCATGAGTACACCCCCTGTATTCTCAGCACATTATACATAAAGCACTCAGCGTGAGTACTCCCCCCTGTATACTCAGTACGTAATATATACAGCGCTCAGAGTGAGTACTCCCCCCTGTATTCTCAGCACATTATACATACAGCGCTCAGCGTGAGTACTCCCTCCTGTATTCTCAGCACATTATACATAAATCACTCAGCGTAAGTACTCCCCCCTGTATACTCAGTACGTTATATATACAGCGCTCAGCGTGAGTACTCCCCCCTGTATTCTCAGCACATTATACATACAGCGCTCAGCGTGAGTACTCCCTCCTGTATTCTCAGCACGTTAAACATACAGCGCTCAGCGTGAGTACACCCCCTGTATTCTCAGCACATTATACATAAAGCACTCAGCGTGAGTACTCCCTCCTGTATTCTCAGCACATTATACATACAGCGCTCAGCGTGAGTACTCGCCCCCTGTATTCTCAGCACATTAAACATACAGCGCTCAGCATGAGTACTCCCCCCTGTACTCTCAGCACATTATACATACAGCGCTCAGCGTGAGTACTCCCTCCTGTATTCTCAGCACATTATACATACAGCGCTCAGCGTGAGTACTCCCCCCTGTATCCTCAGTACATTATACATACAGCGCTCAGCGTGAGTACTCCCCCCTGTATACTCAGTACGTTATATATACAGCGCTCAGCATAAGCGAGTACACCCCCCGTATACTTCTTAAGTTATATATACATCGCTGTGCATGAGTACACCCCCCTGTATTTTCAGCACATTATAAATACAGCGTGCGTACACCCCCCTAAATACTCAGTATGTTATATACAGTACACAGTGCACAGCGTGAGCACACCCCCCTGTATTTTCAGTACGTTATATATACAGCGGTCAGCGTGAGTACACCCCCCTTGTATTCTCAGCACATTATACATACAGCGGTCAGCGTGAGCACACCCCCCTGTATTCTCAGTGCATTATACATACAGCACCCTGCGTGAGTACACCCCCCTGTATTCTCAGTACATTATACATACAGTACCCTGCATAAGTGAGTACACCCCCCTGTATTCTCAGTACGTTATACATACAGCACTCAGCGTGAGTATACCCCCCGTATTCTCAGTACGTTATACATACAGCACTCAGCGTGAGTACTCCCCCCTGTATACTCAGCACATTATACATACAGCACTCAGCATAAGTACTCCCCCCTGTATACTCAGTACGTTATATATACAGTGCTCAGCGTGAGTACTCCCCCCTGTATTCTCAGCACATTATACATACTGCACTCAGCGTGAGTACTCCCCCTGTATTCTCAGCACATTATACATACAGCGCTCAGCGCGAGTACACCCCTTGTATTCTCAGCACGTTAAACATACAGCGCTCAGCGTGAGTACTCCCCCCTGTATTCTCAGCACATTATACATACAGCGCTCAGCGTGAGTACACCCCCTGTATTCTCAGTACATTATACATAAAGCACTCAGCGTGAGTACTCCCCCCTGTATACTCAGTACGTTATATATACAGCGCTCAGAGTGAGTACTCCCCCCTGTATTCTCAGCACATTATACATAAAGCACTCAGCGTGAGTACTCCCCCCTGTATTCTCAGCACATTATACATACAGCGCTCAGCGTGAGTACTCCCCCCTGTATTCTCAGCACATTATACATACAGCGCTCAGCGTGAGTACACCCCCTGTATTCTCAGTACATTATACATAAAGCACTCAGCGTGAGTACTCCCCCCTGTATACTCAGTACGTTATATATACAGCGCTCAGAGTGAGTACACCCCCTGTATTCTCAGTACATTATACATAAAGCACTCAGCGTGAGTACTCCCCCCTGTATACTCAGTACGTTATATATACAGCGCTCAGAGTGAGTACTCCCCCCTGTATTCTCAGCACATTATACATAAAGCACTCAGCGTGAGTACTCCCCCCTGTATTCTGAGCACATTATACATACAGCGCTCAGCGTGAGTACTCCCTCCTGTATTCTCAGCACATTATACATAAATCACTCAGCATGAGTACTCCCCCCTGTATACTCAGTACGTTATATATACAGCGCTCAGCGTGAGTACTCCCCCCTGTATTCTCAGCACATTATACATACAGCGCTCAGCGTGAGTACTCCCTCCTGTATTCTCAGCACGTTAAACATACAGCGCTCAGCATGAGTACACCCCCTGTATTCTCAGCACATTATACATAAAGCACTCAGCGTGAGTACTCCCCCCTGTATACTCAGTACGTAATATATACAGCGCTCAGAGTGAGTAGTCCCCCCTGTATTCTCAGCACATTATACATACAGCGCTCAGCGTGAGTACTCCCTCCTGTATTCTCAGCACATTATACATAAATCACTCAGCGTAAGTACTCCCCCCTGTATACTCAGTACGTTATATATACAGCGCTCAGCGTGAGTACTCCCCCCTGTATTCTCAGCACATTATACATACAGCGCTCAGCGTGAGTACTCCCTCCTGTATTCTCAGCACGTTAAACATACAGGGCTCAGCGTGAGTACACCCCCTGTATTCTCAGGACATTATACATAAAGCACTCAGCGTGAGTACTCCCTCCTGTATTCTCAGCACATTATACATACATCGCTCAGCGTGAGTACTCGCCCCCGGTATTCTCAGCACATTAAACATACAGCGCTCAGCATGAGTACTCCCCCCTGTACTCTCAGCACATTATACATACAGCGCTCAGCGTGAGTACTCCCTCCTGTATTCTCAGCACATTAAACATACAGCGCTCAGCATGAGTACTCCCCCCTGTATTCTCAGCACATTATACATACAGCGCTCAGCGTGAGTACTCCCTCCTGTATTCTCAGCACATTATACATACAGCGCTCAGCGTGAGTACTCCCCCCTGTATCCTCAGTACATTATACATACAGCGCTCAGCGTGAGTACTCCCCCCTGTATACTCAGTACGTTATATATACAGCGCTCAGCATAAGCGAGTACACCCCCCGTATACTCCTTAAGTTATATATACATCGCTGTGCATGAGTACACCCCCCTGTATTTTCAGCACATTATAAATACAGCGTGAGTACACCCCCCTAAATACTCAGTATGTTATATACAGTACACAGTGCACAGCGTGAGCACACCCCCCTGTATTTTCAGTACGTTATATATACAGCGGTCAGCGTGAGTACATCCCCCTTGAATTCTCAGCACATTATACATACAGCGGTCAGCGTGAGCACACCCCCCTGTATTCTCAGTGCATTATACATACAGCACCCTGCGTGAGTACACCCCCCTGTATTCTCAGTACATTATACATACAGTACCCTGCATAAGTGAGTACACCCCCCTGCATTCTCAGTACGTTATACATACAGCACTCAGCGTGAGCACACCCCCTGTATTCTCAGTACGTTATACATGCAGCACTCAGCGTGAGTACACCCCCCTGTATTCTCAGTAAGTTATACATACAGCGCTCAGCTTGAGTACACCCCCCTGTATTTTCAGTATGTTATACATACAGCACTCAGCGTGAGTACACCCCCCTGTATTCTCAGTAAGTTATACATACAGCACTCAGCGTGAGTACACCCCCCTGTATTCTCAGTAAGTTATACATACAGCACTCAGCGTGAGTACACCCCCCTGTATTCTCAGTACTTTATACATACAGCACTCAGCGTGAGTACACCCCCCTGTATTCTCAGTAAGTTATACATACAGCGCTCAGCTTGAGTACACCCCCCTGTACTTTCAGTACGTTATACATACAGTGCTCAGCTTGAGAACACCCCGATGTATTTTCAGTACATTATACATACAGCGCTCAGTGTGAGTACACCCCCCTGTATTTTCAGTACGTTATACATACAGCGCTTAGTGTAAGTGAGAACACCCCTCTGTATTCTCAGTACGTTATATATACAGCGCTCAGCATGAGTACACCCCCTGTATTCTCAGTACGTTATATATACAGCGCTCAGCGTGAGTACTCCCCCCTGTATTCTCAGCACATTATACATAAAGCACTCAGCGTGAGTACTCCCTCCTGTATTCTCAGCACATTATACATACAGCGCTCAGCGTGAGTACTCGCCCCCTGTATTCTCAGCACATTAAACATACAGCGCTCAGCATGAGTACTCCCCCCTGTACTCTCAGCACATTATACATACAGCGCTCAGCGTGAGTACTCCCTCCTGTATTCTCAGCACATTATACATACAGCGCTCAGCGTGAGTACTCCCCCCTGTATCCTCAGTACATTATACATACAGCGCTCAGCGTGAGTACTCCCCCCTGTATACTCAGTACGTTATATATACAGCGCTCAGCATAAGCGAGTACACCCCCCGTATACTCCTTAAGTTATATATACATCGCTGTGCATGAGTACACCCCCCTGTATTTTCAGCACATTATAAATACAGCGTGAGTACACCCCCCTAAATACTCAGTATGTTATATACAGTACACAGTGCACAGCGTGAGCACACCCCCCTGTATTTTCAGTACGTTCTATATACAGCGGTCAGCGTGAGTACACCCCCCTTGTATTCTCAGCACATTATACATACAGCGGTCAGCGTGAGCACCCCCCCTGTATTCTCAGTACATTATACATACAGTACCCTGCATAAGTGAGTACACCCCCCTGTATTCTCAGTACGTTATACATACAGCACTCAGCGTGAGTATACCCCCCGTATTCTCAGTACGTTATACATACAGCACTCAGCGTGAGTACACCCCCCTGTATTCTCAGTACGTTATACATACAGCACTCAGCGTGAGTACACCCCCCTGTATTCTCAGTACGTTATACATACAGCACTCAGCGTGAGTACACCCCCCTGTATTCTCAGTAAGTTATACATACAGCGCTCAGCTTGAGTACACCCCCCTGTATTTTCAGTACGTTATACATACAGTGCTCAGTTTGAGAACACCCCGATGTATTTTCAGTACATTATACATACAGCGCTTAGTGTGAGTACACCCCCCTGTATTTTCAGTACGTTATACATACAGCGCTTAGTGTAAGTGAGAACACCCCTCTGTATTCTCAGTACGTTATATATACAGCGCTCAGCATGAGTACACCCCCTGTATTCTCAGTACGTTATATATACAGCGCTCAGCATGAGTACACCCCCTGTATTCTCAGCACATTATACATAAAGCACTCAGCGTGAGTACTCCCCCCTGTATACTCAGTACGTAATATATACAGCGCTCAGAGTGAGTACTCCCCCCTGTATTCTCAGCACATTATACATACAGCGCTCAGCGTGAGTACTCCCTCCTGTATTCTCAGCACATTATACATAAATCACTCAGCGTAAGTACTCCCCCCTGTATACTCAGTACGTTATATATACAGCGCTCAGCGTGAGTACTCCCCCCTGTATTCTCAGCACATTATACATACAGCGCTCAGCGTGAGTACTCCCTCCTGTATTCTCAGCACGTTAAACATACAGCGCTCAGCGTGAGTACACCCCCTGTATTCTCAGCACATTATACATAAAGCACTCAGCGTGAGTACTCCCTCCTGTATTCTCAGCACATTATACATACAGCGCTCAGCGTGAGTACTCGCCCCCTGTATTCTCAGCACATTAAACATACAGCGCTCAGCATGAGTACTCCCCCCTGTACTCTCAGCACATTATACATACAGCGCTCAGCGTGAGTACTCCCTCCTGTATTCTCAGCACATTATACATACAGCGCTCAGCGTGAGTACTCCCCCCTGTATCCTCAGTACATTATACATACAGCGCTCAGCGTGAGTACTCCCCCCTGTATACTCAGTACGTTATATATACAGCGCTCAGCATAAGCGAGTACACCCCCCGTATACTTCTTAAGTTATATATACATCGCTGTGCATGAGTACACCCCCCTGTATTTTCAGCACATTATAAATACAGCGTGCGTACACCCCCCTAAATACTCAGTATGTTATATACAGTACACAGTGCACAGCGTGAGCACACCCCCCTGTATTTTCAGTACGTTATATATACAGCGGTCAGCGTGAGTACACCCCCCTTGTATTCTCAGCACATTATACATACAGCGGTCAGCGTGAGCACACCCCCCTGTATTCTCAGTGCATTATACATACAGCACCCTGCGTGAGTACACCCCCCTGTATTCTCAGTACATTATACATACAGTACCCTGCATAAGTGAGTACACCCCCCTGTATTCTCAGTACGTTATACATACAGCACTCAGCGTGAGTATACCCCCCGTATTCTCAGTACGTTATACATACAGCACTCAGCGTGAGTACTCCCCCCTGTATACTCAGCACATTATACATACAGCACTCAGCATAAGTACTCCCCCCTGTATACTCAGTACGTTATATATACAGTGCTCAGCGTGAGTACTCCCCCCTGTATTCTCAGCACATTATACATACTGCACTCAGCGTGAGTACTCCCCCTGTATTCTCAGCACATTATACATACAGCGCTCAGCGCGAGTACACCCCTTGTATTCTCAGCACGTTAAACATACAGCGCTCAGCGTGAGTACTCCCCCCTGTATTCTCAGCACATTATACATACAGCGCTCAGCGTGAGTACACCCCCTGTATTCTCAGTACATTATACATAAAGCACTCAGCGTGAGTACTCCCCCCTGTATACTCAGTACGTTATATATACAGCGCTCAGAGTGAGTACTCCCCCCTGTATTCTCAGCACATTATACATAAAGCACTCAGCGTGAGTACTCCCCCCTGTATTCTCAGCACATTATACATACAGCGCTCAGCGTGAGTACTCCCCCCTGTATTCTCAGCACATTATACATACAGCGCTCAGCGTGAGTACACCCCCTGTATTCTCAGTACATTATACATAAAGCACTCAGCGTGAGTACTCCCCCCTGTATACTCAGTACGTTATATATACAGCGCTCAGAGTGAGTACACCCCCTGTATTCTCAGTACATTATACATAAAGCACTCAGCGTGAGTACTCCCCCCTGTATACTCAGTACGTTATATATACAGCGCTCAGAGTGAGTACTCCCCCCTGTATTCTCAGCACATTATACATAAAGCACTCAGCGTGAGTACTCCCCCCTGTATTCTGAGCACATTATACATACAGCGCTCAGCGTGAGTACTCCCTCCTGTATTCTCAGCACATTATACATAAATCACTCAGCATGAGTACTCCCCCCTGTATACTCAGTACGTTATATATACAGCGCTCAGCGTGAGTACTCCCCCCTGTATTCTCAGCACATTATACATACAGCGCTCAGCGTGAGTACTCCCTCCTGTATTCTCAGCACGTTAAACATACAGCGCTCAGCATGAGTACACCCCCTGTATTCTCAGCACATTATACATAAAGCACTCAGCGTGAGTACTCCCCCCTGTATACTCAGTACGTAATATATACAGCGCTCAGAGTGAGTAGTCCCCCCTGTATTCTCAGCACATTATACATACAGCGCTCAGCGTGAGTACTCCCTCCTGTATTCTCAGCACATTATACATAAATCACTCAGCGTAAGTACTCCCCCCTGTATACTCAGTACGTTATATATACAGCGCTCAGCGTGAGTACTCCCCCCTGTATTCTCAGCACATTATACATACAGCGCTCAGCGTGAGTACTCCCTCCTGTATTCTCAGCACGTTAAACATACAGGGCTCAGCGTGAGTACACCCCCTGTATTCTCAGGACATTATACATAAAGCACTCAGCGTGAGTACTCCCTCCTGTATTCTCAGCACATTATACATACATCGCTCAGCGTGAGTACTCGCCCCCGGTATTCTCAGCACATTAAACATACAGCGCTCAGCATGAGTACTCCCCCCTGTACTCTCAGCACATTATACATACAGCGCTCAGCGTGAGTACTCCCTCCTGTATTCTCAGCACATTAAACATACAGCGCTCAGCATGAGTACTCCCCCCTGTATTCTCAGCACATTATACATACAGCGCTCAGCGTGAGTACTCCCTCCTGTATTCTCAGCACATTATACATACAGCGCTCAGCGTGAGTACTCCCCCCTGTATCCTCAGTACATTATACATACAGCGCTCAGCGTGAGTACTCCCCCCTGTATACTCAGTACGTTATATATACAGCGCTCAGCATAAGCGAGTACACCCCCCGTATACTCCTTAAGTTATATATACATCGCTGTGCATGAGTACACCCCCCTGTATTTTCAGCACATTATAAATACAGCGTGAGTACACCCCCCTAAATACTCAGTATGTTATATACAGTACACAGTGCACAGCGTGAGCACACCCCCCTGTATTTTCAGTACGTTATATATACAGCGGTCAGCGTGAGTACATCCCCCTTGAATTCTCAGCACATTATACATACAGCGGTCAGCGTGAGCACACCCCCCTGTATTCTCAGTGCATTATACATACAGCACCCTGCGTGAGTACACCCCCCTGTATTCTCAGTACATTATACATACAGTACCCTGCATAAGTGAGTACACCCCCCTGTATTCTCAGTACGTTATACATACAGCACTCAGCGTGAGCACACCCCCTGTATTCTCAGTACGTTATACATGCAGCACTCAGCGTGAGTACACCCCCCTGTATTCTCAGTAAGTTATACATACAGCGCTCAGCTTGAGTACACCCCCCTGTATTTTCAGTATGTTATACATACAGCACTCAGCGTGAGTACACCCCCCTGTATTCTCAGTAAGTTATACATACAGCACTCAGCGTGAGTACACCCCCCTGTATTCTCAGTAAGTTATACATACAGCACTCAGCGTGAGTACACCCCCCTGTATTCTCAGTACTTTATACATACAGCACTCAGCGTGAGTACACCCCCCTGTATTCTCAGTAAGTTATACATACAGCGCTCAGCTTGAGTACACCCCCCTGTACTTTCAGTACGTTATACATACAGTGCTCAGCTTGAGAACACCCCGATGTATTTTCAGTACATTATACATACAGCGCTCAGTGTGAGTACACCCCCCTGTATTTTCAGTACGTTATACATACAGCGCTTAGTGTAAGTGAGAACACCCCTCTGTATTCTCAGTACGTTATATATACAGCGCTCAGCATGAGTACACCCCCTGTATTCTCAGTACGTTATATATACAGCGCTCAGCGTGAGTACTCCCCCCTGTATTCTCAGCACATTATACATAAAGCACTCAGCGTGAGTACTCCCTCCTGTATTCTCAGCACATTATACATACAGCGCTCAGCGTGAGTACTCGCCCCCTGTATTCTCAGCACATTAAACATACAGCGCTCAGCATGAGTACTCCCCCCTGTACTCTCAGCACATTATACATACAGCGCTCAGCGTGAGTACTCCCTCCTGTATTCTCAGCACATTATACATACAGCGCTCAGCGTGAGTACTCCCCCCTGTATCCTCAGTACATTATACATACAGCGCTCAGCGTGAGTACTCCCCCCTGTATACTCAGTACGTTATATATACAGCGCTCAGCATAAGCGAGTACACCCCCCGTATACTCCTTAAGTTATATATACATCGCTGTGCATGAGTACACCCCCCTGTATTTTCAGCACATTATAAATACAGCGTGAGTACACCCCCCTAAATACTCAGTATGTTATATACAGTACACAGTGCACAGCGTGAGCACACCCCCCTGTATTTTCAGTACGTTCTATATACAGCGGTCAGCGTGAGTACACCCCCCTTGTATTCTCAGCACATTATACATACAGCGGTCAGCGTGAGCACCCCCCCTGTATTCTCAGTACATTATACATACAGTACCCTGCATAAGTGAGTACACCCCCCTGTATTCTCAGTACGTTATACATACAGCACTCAGCGTGAGTATACCCCCCGTATTCTCAGTACGTTATACATACAGCACTCAGCGTGAGTACACCCCCCTGTATTCTCAGTACGTTATACATACAGCACTCAGCGTGAGTACACCCCCCTGTATTCTCAGTACGTTATACATACAGCACTCAGCGTGAGTACACCCCCCTGTATTCTCAGTAAGTTATACATACAGCGCTCAGCTTGAGTACACCCCCCTGTATTTTCAGTACGTTATACATACAGTGCTCAGTTTGAGAACACCCCGATGTATTTTCAGTACATTATACATACAGCGCTTAGTGTGAGTACACCCCCCTGTATTTTCAGTACGTTATACATACAGCGCTTAGTGTAAGTGAGAACACCCCTCTGTATTCTCAGTACGTTATATATACAGCGCTCAGCATGAGTACACCCCCTGTATTCTCAGTACGTTATATATACAGCGCTCAGCATGAGTACACCCCCTGTATTCTCAGCACATTATACATAAAGCACTCAGCGTGAGTACTCCCCCCTGTATACTCAGTACGTAATATATACAGCGCTCAGAGTGAGTACTCCCCCCTGTATTCTCAGCACATTATACATACAGCGCTCAGCGTGAGTACTCCCTCCTGTATTCTCAGCACATTATACATAAATCACTCAGCGTAAGTACTCCCCCCTGTATACTCAGTACGTTATATATACAGCGCTCAGCGTGAGTACTCCCCCCTGTATTCTCAGCACATTATACATACAGCGCTCAGCGTGAGTACTCCCTCCTGTATTCTCAGCACGTTAAACATACAGCGCTCAGCGTGAGTACACCCCCTGTATTCTCAGCACATTATACATAAAGCACTCAGCGTGAGTACTCCCTCCTGTATTCTCAGCACATTATACATACAGCGCTCAGCGTGAGTACTCGCCCCCTGTATTCTCAGCACATTAAACATACAGCGCTCAGCATGAGTACTCCCCCCTGTATTCTCAGCACATTATACATACAGCGCTCAGCGTGAGTACTCCCTCCTGTATTCTCAGCACATTATACATACAGCGCTCAGCGTGAGTACTCCCCCCTGTATCCTCAGTACATTATACATACAGCGCTCAGCGTGAGTACTCCCCCCTGTATACTCAGTACGTTATATATACAGCGCTCAGCATAAGCGAGTACACCCCCCGTATACTCCTTAAGTTATATATACATCGCTGTGCATGAGTACACCCCCCTGTATTTTCAGCACATTATAAATACAGCGTGAGTACACCCCCCTAAATACTCAGTATGTTATATACAGTACACAGTGCACAGCGTGAGCACACCCCCCTGTATTTTCAGTACGTTATATATACAGCGGTCAGCGTGAGTACATCCCCCTTGAATTCTCAGCACATTATACATACAGCGGTCAGCGTGAGCACACCCCCCTGTATTCTCAGTGCATTATACATACAGCACCCTGCGTGAGTACACCCCCCTGTATTCTCAGTACATTATACATACAGTACCCTGCATAAGTGAGTACACCCCCCTGTATTCTCAGTACGTTATACATACAGCACTCAGCGTGAGCACACCCCCTGTATTCTCAGTACGTTATACATGCAGCACTCAGCGTGAGTACACCCCCCTGTATTCTCAGTAAGTTATACATACAGCGCTCAGCTTGAGTACACCCCCCTGTATTTTCAGTATGTTATACATACAGCACTCAGCGTGAGTACACCCCCCTGTATTCTCAGTAAGTTATACATACAGCACTCAGCGTGAGTACACCCCCCTGTATTCTCAGTAAGTTATACATACAGCACTCAGCGTGAGTACACCCCCCTGTATTCTCAGTACTTTATACATACAGCACTCAGCGTGAGTACACCCCCCTGTATTCTCAGTAAGTTATACATACAGCGCTCAGCTTGAGTACACCCCCCTGTACTTTCAGTACGTTATACATACAGTGCTCAGCTTGAGAACACCCCGATGTATTTTCAGTACATTATACATACAGCGCTCAGTGTGAGTACACCCCCCTGTATTTTCAGTACGTTATACATACAGCGCTTAGTGTAAGTGAGAACACCCCTCTGTATTCTCAGTACGTTATATATACAGCGCTCAGCATGAGTACACCCCCTGTATTCTCAGTACGTTATATATACAGCGCTCAGCGTGAGTACTCCCCCCTGTATTCTCAGCACATTATACATAAAGCACTCAGCGTGAGTACTCCCTCCTGTATTCTCAGCACATTATACATACAGCGCTCAGCGTGAGTACTCGCCCCCTGTATTCTCAGCACATTAAACATACAGCGCTCAGCATGAGTACTCCCCCCTGTACTCTCAGCACATTATACATACAGCGCTCAGCGTGAGTACTCCCTCCTGTATTCTCAGCACATTATACATACAGCGCTCAGCGTGAGTACTCCCCCCTGTATCCTCAGTACATTATACATACAGCGCTCAGCGTGAGTACTCCCCCCTGTATACTCAGTACGTTATATATACAGCGCTCAGCATAAGCGAGTACACCCCCCGTATACTCCTTAAGTTATATATACATCGCTGTGCATGAGTACACCCCCCTGTATTTTCAGCACATTATAAATACAGCGTGAGTACACCCCCCTAAATACTCAGTATGTTATATACAGTACACAGTGCACAGCGTGAGCACACCCCCCTGTATTTTCAGTACGTTCTATATACAGCGGTCAGCGTGAGTACACCCCCCTTGTATTCTCAGCACATTATACATACAGCGGTCAGCGTGAGCACCCCCCCTGTATTCTCAGTACATTATACATACAGTACCCTGCATAAGTGAGTACACCCCCCTGTATTCTCAGTACGTTATACATACAGCACTCAGCGTGAGTATACCCCCCGTATTCTCAGTACGTTATACATACAGCACTCAGCGTGAGTACACCCCCCTGTATTCTCAGTACGTTATACATACAGCACTCAGCGTGAGTACACCCCCCTGTATTCTCAGTACGTTATACATACAGCACTCAGCGTGAGTACACCCCCCTGTATTCTCAGTAAGTTATACATACAGCGCTCAGCTTGAGTACACCCCCCTGTATTTTCAGTACGTTATACATACAGTGCTCAGCTTGAGAACACCCCGATGTATTTTCAGTACATTATACATACAGCGCTTAGTGTGAGTACACCCCCCTGTATTTTCAGTACGTTATACATACAGCGCTTAGTGTAAGTGAGAACACCCCTCTGTATTCTCAGTACGTTATATATACAGCGCTCAGCATGAGTACACCCCCTGTATTCTCAGTACGTTATATATACAGCGCTCAGCTTGAGTACACTCCCCTGTATTTTCAGTACGTTATACATATAGCGCTCAGCATGCGTACACCCCCCTGTATTTTCAGTACGTTATACATACTGCGCTCAGCGTAGGAGAGTACACCACTGTATTCTCAGTTCGTTATACATACAGCAGCACTCAGCGTGAGTACACCCCCCTGTATTCTCAGTACATCTTTATATATCTTTCTGTCCGAAGCTGGGATGGGTGGCGCCTGTGCAGTGAGGCGCCGGAGTAAGCACGTGTGCAAACCGCACTACGGCGCCATTTTATTGAAGACACTGTATATGCGAATTTACAGAGTGTCTTTAAAAAATGGCACAGGATAGCGCTGTATGCGCATGTGCTGTCTCCGACGCCATTAATAAAATTAAGAATGTACCAATAAAAATGCTCGCCACCCGGGCGTAGTTTATATATAAGGAGAAGTCTCCATTATTAAAGTGCATGTGTGGAATACATTAACGAGTGACCCATCAGAAAAAATGCATGTACAAATAGACAGAAGAAAAAAACAACAAAAGGTCAATAGTAATGATGCAATATATTAGATATTTTATTTGATCAAGAATTTAAGTGTACAACTGTAGGAAAAACAACCAAAGTAAACACCGACAACATAATCCAGGTGGCAAATAAATAGATTTCTAAATGGATAATCCAATTAAATACGTAAATAAGTAAATAGCTGTAAAGTATTAGGACAAATGCCAAACTACAGACATGTGAATGACACAGTAATCCAAGTAGTATGGATAATCAGATCCAAAAGAATTGGGGTGTATAGAAATGCAAGAGTGCACCAACACAATATCAAGGTGTTAAACTGTAGGCACATAGAGGTGATACAGCCTGTTTAATTATTAGCTGATAGGTAAATATGTGTAAGGATATATAATGTCTGCCTTCTGCCTCTACAGGCTGGAGTAGGTGTGTGGCCCCACTATCAGTATTCGGTCAGTATCTTTTCTCAGCAGTGGGAGCCAAAACCAGGAGTGGGTGATAAATGCAGAATTGGTGATTTGTTTCTATTATACCTTTTCTCTGATTGTTTTGGCTCCCACTCCTGAGAAAAAACACGAATACTGACCGAATACTGATAGTGGGGCCGTGGCCTTACAGTAGGAATCCAGCTCCCTCATCTCCAGATTAGGGGATGAGTGGGACTGGTGACCTCACATGTACAGATATCTGCCTGCTTGTGTGTGTAAACTGCAGATAACACACACCTGTCCTATTCGTATAGTTGCAGGATACCTGCTGATTGTGCTCATGATGAGCTGGCAGATATCTGTAGATGTGACATCACCAGATCCCCTTATCTCAGGTTTTCTCCCACACTCCAAAGACATACTGATAGGGAATATAGATTGTGAGCCCCAATGGGGACCGCGATGATGATGTCTGTGAGTAAATACTGACACGGCAAAATATTTCTGTCAGAAAATGAGGTGCAGCTTATTTAGAAGAGTTTGCGGACACTTTTTCTTACAAAAACAGGAGAGGTGAACTACACTAGGTGGACATATCATAGTCCAGTAGCTGCGCTGATCATGGTGTATACCTGGGGTGCATACTGAAGCACTACCTGTAATATGTGCCCCAAGATCTTCCAAACTGCTGTTTTGTTTCCTGGCAGCACAATCTACAGATAGAAGTCAATGAGCCCCCTCGGGCCGCAGAGCAGGGCCAGGGCGGAAGCCCGTTCGGGCCGCAGAGCAGGGCCAGGGCGGAAGCCCGTTCGGGCCGCAGAGCAGGGCCAGGGCGGAAGCCCGTTCGGGCCGCAGAGCAGGGCCAGGGCGGAAGCCCACTCGGGCCGCAGAGCAGGGCCAGGGCGGAAGCCCACTCGGGCCGCAGAGCAGGGCCAGGGCGGAAGCCCACTCGGGCCGCAGAGCAGGGCCAGGGCGGAAGCCCACTCGGGCCGCAGAGCAGGGCCAGGGCGGAAGCCCACTCGGGCCGCAGAGCAGGGCCAGGGCGGAAGCCCACTCGGGCCGCAGAGCAGGGCCAGGGCGGAAGCCCACTCGGGCCGCAGAGCAGGGCCAGGGCGGAAGCCCACTCGGGCCGCAGAGCAGGGCCAGGGCGGAAGCCCACTCGGGCCGCAGAGCAGGGCCAGGGCGGAAGCCCACTCGGGCCACAGAGCAGGGCCAGGGCGGAAGCCCACTCGGGCCACAGAGCAGGGCCAGGGCGGAAGCCCACTCGGGCCGCAGAGCAGGGCCAGGGCGGAAGCCCACTCGGGCCGCAGAGCAGGGCCAGGGCAGAAGCCCCTCAGGCTGCAGGGCCAGGGCAGAAGCCCCTCGGGCCGCAGGGCAGAAGCCAATCGGGCCGCAGGGCAGAAGCCCCAAGGGCTGCAGGGCAGAAGCCCCTCGGGCGGCAGAGCAGGGCTAGAGCAGAAGCCCCTCGGGCCGCAGAGACTCTCTTTTATCTGCGCAGCAGCCCTGCTCTTCCTCCTCTCCCACTTCCATGGGGCTGGAGGGGAGCCAGCAAAGACCTCACACCTCCTCTTCATGAGGAGCAGGAGGGAGGAGCAGGGACTGGAGGAAGGCAGCCGAAAGCACAAGGAAAGGGAGGGATTTCCTGCTGGGACTGAGGAGAGCTGGCTGCCTGACTCCGACGAAAACTTCCCACAAAGTCAGCTGCGGGATCCCCACAAAGGCTCCCGGGTCTCCTCCAGGCGGCGGGTGAGTTATGAGGGCGCCTTCTCCTGACTTGCTCCTTGGTCTCTTTCTGTCCACTGAGTTTTATTATACGTGGGAGACATCAAAGACCTGGCAAAGGGGGGAGAAGGGGGCGCTGTGCGCGGAGAACTGGCTGTAGTAGGCTCTGCCCCATTGCATTGTGAGCTGCAGTTCAGCTGTGTGTCTGTCTGTAAATGTATTTATATATATATATTTATGCCAGACCAGCGCAGAGCAAGGGTGCTGCAGTTACCCATAGCAACCAATCACATCACTTCTTTCAGTCGCCAGTTTCCATTTTAATAATGACAGCTGTGATCTGATTGGTTGTTAATGATCCTGATTTATGACTTTCTCAGTTAATCCCACAACAATGGCCACTAATGGTGCACAGATTTTTACAGGTGTATAGAAGAACTTAACGGATATAGAGTTATGTATATTTAGATTTCTTTTTTACGCTGGAGCATGAGTTTATTTTTTCATGTTCGGCAGAGGAATGGTTAACGGTCCCGATCCTTTTAGGAATGTTTGTTTTGTGCCTCTCTGCACCCCCCTCCTCCTCCTTGTGTAGGCTCATAGTTCTTCATGGTTGTGTTTGCCTTTCCCTTTACTACTAAAGGTGCGTTTACACTTTGCAGATTCCGCTACAAAATAACCGAAAGAATTAAATGATGGGATCCGCTGGGCTAGATGATGGCCTCATCTACTAAAATACATTGCTGTTCAGTGTCAAGTCTCAGACAAGTCAAGTGACACAAACCTGTGAGCGCCGGCTTTGGCCGTGGTTGAGGTGCAGTTGGCCTGTTAAAAAAGAATTAAATCTGGAGCAAGTTGTCTGCGACTATCAATATGTTATCATTTTAGATGAGACTTAACGTTATGTCTGCCAAGTGGCCATATTGATAATGGTTACTGGCTTTCTGATCTTCATGTCTTGCAACCAAAATTACCTTGTAGCACTAGCCTTGAATGTTAGCATTCACACACTTAGATTTCTGACAAATCGGGCCGAAATTATGAAAAGATGCCCAATTACATATACAGATGTTAGGATACTATCGGTAATTCTCATTTTCCTCATCTGTTTTGATTGTCCTAGAATAAAATATTACTGTTAACCATTGGGTTTTTTTTGTTTTTTTTATAACACCACATTACTGGCAAATTGGATATTCTTCAGAAATGTATAAAAGAAAAATTTGAGCGGGGAGGAGGGGCAGATTGGGGATCAAATCAATTGGCCCTTAAAGGGGTTTTCTGTTTTCATAATGCCCCCGTTCTCATGCAAAACTTTGCTGACAGTTTTTCTGAAAATGAAAAGGCCCTTTAAGAACACTCCCACAATGCAACTTCTGCAGAAGTCCAAAACAACATCCACAAGTGGGGCCAAATGAGTGTATCACTTTTGTCTGTGACATCTTTAGTGTTACTGCGAATTTGTGCACTCGTTCATTCCCGTAGGTTTTTGCGGTTTTGGGCTTCATCCATCAGTCACACCATAGGACCGTACCTTTTTAAAGTGCTATTCTGGTTCTACTTACTTATCGGGAGGAATCGGGGCGTGTTATGATGCATCTACAGATACTACCAGTGTGCAAGTGTCAGGTATGGCGCCTCTGTTCTATTCATTCACTTAGCATTACTGAATTAGCCCTTTGAAAAAAAAACTAGTTTAATTGATATTAGTCTGATTGAACAGGAATTGCACAGATATCTGTACTTATTTATCCCCTCATGAATGTCATTTAAAGCTCCTTTTTTTTTGTCCTAAGGTCTAGTTCACACGCTCACGTTTTTGTTTGTGTTTTGTGAGGGTGCTTTCACATTGCGTTTAGTTACATGTCCATGGTTCCTGCCGGGGCTTGCGTTCGAAATAACCCCCCCCGCAGAGCGGGATTTGGATGTGTGTGCCGATGGGGTCACAGATTATAATGGTGCCTTATGCCCGAAAATGATGCACGGCACAGCAGACTGCGTCATGGTGTGTGTCTCTAGTACCGTATATGCCCGAAAATGATGCACGACAGTCCACATGTTCGCTCTGCCGCCACCGTTCTAGTCTATGGCCCCATCGGCGCATACGTCCGAATCCCGGTTTTTCTGAAAAGCGCTGTATGAAACTGGCCTTAGCTTGTTTTCGGACGGCCTTAATATGGCAGCACTTTACCATATGTCTGCGAGACCCAAGTTCCCTGCAGCACTTGGATCACCCCAGAACCCTTTTGTAGTCTCATTGGGAAGAATGTGTTTAAAATGTGGCCAAATTTTGGCAGCCTAAAATCTCTCAAATGAAAGTTTTATTTTCTTTGGTTTGATTTTTTTTGCTTGCTCTCTTCTGTTTTTCTAAATATAATAATTACCGGATAGTGGGTTTTTATTTTGCTATGTTGGCAAAAAAAAAATCTTGTAAATGTCCAGTTGACACTATTATAACAGTAATAAATCACCACGTCAGTCTGAGCGAGGCCAATTTCTGCAAATATAAACCCGACCTTACTTGTCTGTCTCATTCTCTCTTTCATGTCTCCGGTTTTATGCGTAGCTGGTACATTAACATGTCTCGTGTGATGTAACCTTGTCCCTGCCCAGCACAGGGCACGCAAAGCATGGTGCTGAATCATAAGCAGATCTCTGACAAAAGCAAGAAGGGGGGGAAATATCAGCTTTCATGCCCGTGGCTTGGTAGACTGGTTTGTCTCAGCCCTGAGTATTTTAGTACCCTTTCTCCCTTGTGCTGTAAGGTGGTTCTCAACAAGTTGTGCCGCAGCTTCCTTACAATCACTTGCAGTCAGCGGGGTGGGATGGTGGGAGGAAGGTGTGTGTGGCTACAAAGGGGGGTCCCAGAGCTTCCTGTCTCCGGGTTTATGAATGGGATCCAGCTGCCTGGAAGTAGCGCAGGAAGAAAAGGACCTCTATGGGTTAATTTTAACCCCTTCCGATCGACAGGTGTGCACACATAATAGCAGGCAGCGGCTAAAGGTTAGGTATTTGCATAATGCATTGCAGTATTATTAGTCGGTAGGAAAGTCTTGTACCCTGCTGATGTCACAACGGGCGGATACTTTTACTGATGGTAAACACACTTGGCATACATGACAGGTTGATACAGTACACACCTCCACAATTCACCAGCATGTAAGGAAAAGAGCAGGTCTATGCGTGTTTCTTAAAGGGGTTACTAGGTGTAAGTCTGTAATAGTAACACAAATATTTGCTTTTATTTTCCATACAGTGACATCATTTCCCGCCCAAGGAAGAATGAGCGGCTTCTTCCCTCAAGTACTATACACGTAGTACCTACACCTGGGATCTTACGTAAAGAGAAAGTATAATGAGGTGACCAGCCCTGCTTGGGAAGGGTCAAAGAGCTTTCCTTAAACAACAGAAAAGAACTTTGAGCACTAATACAAGAGTGATTTAGTACTTCCAAGATTTAAGGTTTATCTGATGGAGTTATGGCAAGCTCCATAACTTTGCAGCTTGCCACGGCACATGGACCTTGGGCTGGAGCTGGTGTTTCTTTTTGTCTGCACGTGATATGGGAGGTATCCAAGTGACCGCAGATCAGAAGGGGGAATTCAGCTCTGGAAACCCCAACATTTCCCTCTAAGGTTAATATTTTCTTACAGAATTTATAAGCTCCTATTGACTAAAATAAAAAGGCTTCACTCTCTATAACCCTGTAGATGGCACGTTTGTGAATGTGGACCATACTTTGAGCGGATACAACCTGGGAATTTTTGGAAATATATGGGCAGGGATTGGGAGATGACTTTATAGTTTGTCTGGCGATGGGTCGGGAGAATGAACTGATCCAGGCTGTGAAGAGCGGAGATGTTGGCACCGTACAGAAGCTGCTGGCAAAAGTTCGGACGTCAAAAAACAGTAAGTTACAGCAGGGATGGGCAATTAATTTTCTCAAGGGACCACATGAGAGACCACGACTTTTGTGGAGGGCCAAACCAACAGGCTTAAATTAATTCTGCTCAATATTAATATTAACTTATTAATTATTTTATATTAATTGTATTGCTTAATATTGAGCAGAATTAAGTATGCTGACACCCCCTATATACAGTATGAACCTAAACACAACCTCCTATATACAGTACGGGCCCCCATACAGTCCATCTATATACAGTATGATCCTAAACTTAGCCCAATTATATAAAGTATGAGCCCCCACATAGCCTACCTATATATTGAAACACATCCCACACACAACCATACATATAAAAAAAAATAAAAACTTTCCTTGCTCCCGTTGTCCGGGCACTCTTCTCCGGTCTTTCCTGTGTTCACTGATGCTCCGCACAGCAGATGTGATTTAGTGACATCCTCGCGTCTCCTGTCTCAGTCGCACACATTGAATGGTGGAAGAAGGAGCAGGTGGCTCCCTCCTCCACCATTGTACTCACAGCTATCTGCTATCTGCAGATAGCATTGACATTGGATAGGGGAGGGAGGCTGTCTTGGTTCTTGGGCCAGACTGGAACAGCCAGAGGGTTGGATGTGGCCTGCAGGCCGCACTTTGCTCAGCTCTGAGTTACTGTATCTCTTGGTAACTTGTTTGGTTTATGCAATTTATTCTGCAGGAGACTATGGAATTAACAACAAAGGAAGGTGAAATGGGTAACTTATGGCATATTGCTATGCTGTACCATAACTACTTATTCCCAGAGAATGTAGGGGCTTGTGAATGAGTCTTGCAGTTGCTTACTTTTATTAAGAAAATCAACATAAATCCTGCATCTAAATGTCCAATTTGAGTTGATTTGACACCTGTGCTTTTAAATACATTGGAAAATATGCTGGTCGCAGTGGTCATGAGCCATATGTGACAGCATCACCTCCGAGGCCTGAAATTGGCTGCAGAGGTCACGTGCTGCTATGGCACGTGTATGGAAATAAGTACAGACTGACAGGTGCCCCTGGTGCGTTAGTGCAGGAGCAGTAGGGGATTTAACAGTATGTAATCTTTTTATTTTATTTGATTTCTTGCAGTTTAATTTTTTTCTACATTCTCTGACAACCCATTTAAATCCACTGTCATGGAGTACTGATAATTTCCAAAAGTAATGGTGCTTTTCCATTGCCTCCAGTGTATGATACTCAATAGAGGCTTGTACACATCAAGTGGTCACGAGCATGGCATTGTAGTGAGACATTGAATTAGCCTGTCTGCATTGTGCGACGACTCTAGCTTGGTGACATTGACAAATGAGGGGGCTGCGTGTGGAGATGCACTGATGCCAATGACTTCTGTACAGAGAGCGCCAGTGTTCGCAGTGCCACACACGTACACAGTGTCACCCTGTTGTCACACACTGACCTCTCTATGGCAGCTCACATCGCAGAGAGTTAAACATTTACTAGAATGTGCGTGCCATGAACGGAATCCAAGAAGGAACTAGCGTGTCACCTATTCTGTTATTCTCTGGTCCAGTGCCTCTATTGTATCTCCTCCATTATGTCGTTTGTATGTTTTTGGAAGGTATAGTAATAAACATAGAAAGCTCGGTAGTGTTAGTAGACTAAACAGGGTTCGGTGAAATATTCTGTACCCACCTCCATTCTAGATTTAGAAGTGGGACACTTTATTCTGCACCACAAAGTCTGCCAGTGCAAAATATCAGGTAATGCCTCTGTAGGGGTACAGTCTGTACTGGTGAGTTATGGTAATGTCCGTACACTCAATAAAACATATACTAAACCAATTATACAGATATGTAGGGGAGACAGTACGTAGACTTAGCCCCTATAAAATTATTCTTATAGTATTGCTTTAAGTGTTTTAGTTGGCATAACAAAATTGACAGAACTGAACTCTGCAGCCGCGCTCACATAGTGTCGGTCCGGCTCTTATTGCTGTCCCCTGTCTGCAGTACAGTACAGAGCAGCGGCCACAGATAGGAGCCACGATGTGAGGCGGCAATGACATTGTGAGCATGGCTGCAGAGATCAGGCTGCACTCACTTGAGTACAATTGTGAGGGGGGGGGGGGGGTGGGGGCTGTGTAATGGTGCAAAATGGACATAATTTTACACAAAACCCCAAAAATGGGCCAGACAAAATTGTTGGCACCCTCAACTTATTATTTGATTGCACACCCTTTTTGGAATAAATAATTGCAATAAATCGCTTCCTATAACCATCAGCAAGCTTCTTACACCTCTCAACTCAAATTTCGGCCCATTCTTCTTTTGCAAACTGCTCTAGGTCTTTCCTATTTGAAGGAGTCTTCTCCCAACAGCAATTTTAAGATCCCTCCGCAGGTGTTCAATGGAATGAAGATCCGGACTCATTGCTGGCCATTTCAGAACTTTACAGCGCTTTTTTTTTTTCCCATCCATTTCTGGGTGCTTTTTGAAGCATGTTTGAGGTCATTGTCCTGCTGGAAGACCCATGACCTAGGATGTAAACCAAGCTTTCTGACACTGGGCACTGCATTGTGACCCAAAATCCTTTGTGCAAGGCATCATAAAATCTGACGTCAAAGCAACAAGTGCCAGAGGCAGCAAAACTACACCAAAATATCTTTGAACCACCACCAGATTTGACTGTAGTACTGTGTTCTTTTCTTTTTAGGCCTTATTCCATTTTCGGTAAAAGTAGAATGATGTGCTTTACCAAAAAGCGCTATCTTGGTCACATCTGTCCACAAGAAGCTTTCTCAGAAGGATTTTGGCTTGCTCACATACATTTTGGCAAACTGCAATCTAGATTTTTTTGTGTAAGCAGTGGGATCAGCCTGGGTCTCCTGCCATAGCGTTTCATTTCATTCAAATGTCAACGGATAGTTCGCACTGACAGTGATGGACCCTGAGCCTGCAGGACAGCTAGAATTTTTTTGGAACTTGATTCTATCCTGTGTTGCAACCTTTCATCAATTTTTCTCTGCCGTCCTCGTCCAGGGAGATTAGCTACAGTGCCATGGGTTGTAAACTTCTTGATTATGTTGCTCACAGTGGACAGAGGAACATCAAGATCTCTCGAGATGGACTTCGTAACTTTGAGATTATTGATATATTTCAACAATTTTGGTTATCAACTCCTCAGACAGTTTTCTTCTTTCTCTTCGACATTCTTAGTTTGGTACACACAGACACACCATGCATAGATTGAGTAGTCTCCCCTTTTTACCTGGTTTCAGGTGTGATTTTCATATTGCCTACACCTGTTACTTGCCACATGTGAGTTTGAACGAGCATCACATGCTTGAAACAAAGTTGTTTACCCACAATTTTGGAAAGGTGCCAACAATTTAGTCCTGCCCATTTTTGGGGTTTTGTGTGAAATTATGTCCAATTTGCCTTTATTTTTCTCTTTTTTTTATTTTTTTTTTTATTTTTAGTGTTCCAATACATACAAAGGAAATAAACGTATATAACAACAAAACATGTGTAATTGCAATAATTTTCTGGGAGAAATACTTCATTTTCTAGAATAATTTCAAGTGTGTCAACACTTTCGGCCATCACTGTATAATGTATATTAGGGCAGCACGGTAGCTCATTGGGTAACAGTGGGGTAACAGTGTTGCTTTGCAGTGCAGGGATCCTGGGTTCAAATCCCACCAAGGACGACAACTAGGAGGAGTTTTAATGTTCCCCGTGTTTGTGTGTGGTTTTTTTATTTTATTTTTTTATCGGCTGCTCTGGTTTCCTCCCACACTCCAAAAGATATGCTGATAGGGAATTAGATTGTTGGCTCCAATGATAATGTCTGTAAAGCGTTTCGGAATATGATGGCGCTATATAAGCAAAGCATAATAAATAAAAAAAAAAATAAAAAAAAATTTGTATCCAACTAAACCACTAAAATCTATACTACAGATATGATTTATTTAGGGCTAAGTTCACTACACACCGGTATAAATAGTTTAGTTAGCGTTCTATGGGGTGACAGACTTTGTTTAAACAATGTGAAAGTTATTCAACTTTTATTCCAGTTTATAAAATGTTGACAAGAAGAAAAAAAATGGTCTAAAAACAAAAATAATTCTGTAACCACTCTTGTGAGGTTCCATTTTTGAAGGTAGTTTAGGCATTATTTTCTGCTATGATATTTTATCAATTCTATGTGTTTTTAATAGTGCAGGGTAGCTGCGGGGGAATATGTGTCTCTCGGCAGGGACTGTAATTGGATATATGCTATCTTTATGGTCTGTATTCTGTGAATAGATATCTCGTGGGTACTGTTGAAAAGGAAGTCAGCTCACCTTGTGTGTGCTGGTCACAAAATGCACACTGCCATATATGGTGTCTGTATTCCAGGGATGTCAAACTCGTATACACAGAGGGCCAAAATTAAAAGCTTGGACAAAGTCGTGGGCTAACCTTGATATTTGTTAAGGAAAACTTCCTCAATTATAGACATTTCTTTATCAAATATAACGATTAACTTTTTCATATGGAAATAAACTTAAAGGGGTTATCCCACTAACAAAGTACTTTTTAATTAATAGGTCTTTGCATAAAGTATGATGCAAACAAAAGTACCCTCAAACACCGTATGATACCCCCACTGTGAATTCCTCCACACGCATGATATGATGACCCTATTGTACCCCTCTCTGTCATTCACCCTGACAAAGACTGGTGACCCCATCACAGTATGATTCTCCAACTATAATCCCCACACAGCCCTCCATACATTATAATGGCCACAAAAAGTGCTCCATACAGTATATCCGGGCCCTACATTGCCTTCCATACAGTATAATGGCCCCACACAGTTCTCCATGCAGTATAATGGGCGCCACACAGTCCTCCATACGGAATAATGGGCGCCACACAGTCCTCCATACGGAATAATGGGCGCCACACAGTCCTCCATACAGAATATTGGGCGTCACACAGTCCTCCATACAGAATAATGGGCGTCACACAGTCCTCCATACAGAATAATGGGCCCCACATAGTCCTCCTTACAGAACAATGGGCGCCACACAGTCCTCCATACAGAATAATGGGCGCCACACAGTCCTCCATACAGAATAATGGGCGCCACACAGTCCTCCATACAGGATAATGGGCGCCACACAGTCCTCCATACAGGATAATGGGGGCCCCCCATAGTCCTCCATACAGGATAATGGGGGCCCCCCATAGTCCTCCATACAGGATAATGGGGGCCCCCCATAGTCCTCCATACAGGATAATGGGGGCCCCCCATAGTCCTCCATACAGGATAATGGGGGCCCCCATAGTCCTCCATACAGGATAATGGGGGCCCCCCATAGTCCTCCATACAGGATAATGGGGGCCCCCATAGTCCTCCATACAGGATAATGGGGGCCCCCCATAGTCCTCCATACAGGATAATGGGGCCCCCACATAGTCCTCCATACAGGATAATGGGGCCCCCACATAGTCCTCCATACAGGATAATGGGCCCCCACACAGTCCTCCATACAGGATAATGGGCCCCCACACAGTCCTCCATACAGGATAATGGGCCCCCACACAGTCCTCCATACAGGATAATGGGCCCCCACACAGTCCTCCATACAGGATAATGGGCCTCCATACAGGATAATGGGCCCCCACATAGTCCTCCATACAGGATAATGGGCCCCCCATAGTCCTCCATACAGGATAATGGGCCCCCACATAGTCCTCCATACAGGATAATGGGCCCCCACATAGTCCTCCATACAGGATAATGGGCCCCGCATAGTCCTCCATACAGGATAATGGGCCCCGCATAGTCATCCATACAGGATAATGGGCCCCCACATAGTTCTCCATACAGTATAATGGGCCCCCACACAGTCCTCCATACAGGATAATGGGCCTCCATACAGGATAATGGGCCCCCACATAGTCCTCCATACAGGATAATGGGCCCCCCATAGTCCTCCATACAGGATAATGGGCCCCCACATAGTCCTCCATACAGGATAATGGGCCCCCACATAGTCCTCCATACAGGATAATGGGCCCCGCATAGTCCTCCATACAGGATAATGGGCCCCGCATAGTCATCCATACAGGATAATGGGCCCCCACATAGTTCTCCATACAGTATAATGGGCCCCCACATAGTTCTCCATACAGTATAATGGGCCTCCACATAGTTCTCCATACAGTATAAAGGGCCCCCACATAGTCCTCCATACAGGATAATGGGCCCCCACATTGAAAAAAAGGCCCCCCGCTTCTTCGGTCGTTTCATGGTGCAGAATATCTGCAAACCTTGGTACAGTAGGTGCATTGTAAAAACGTCATCGTGCCTGCTGCGCTAACACATCAGACACTGAGGGGGAATGACGGGAGAGGGAGCATCAGCTGATGCTCCCTCCTACAATTGAAAGCAAAGATGGATCTGCATCTAGAATGCCTATATAGTTGAAAGTATGATGCTGGGCGGGGGCCAAATATACTCGGGGGTACCCGCCTGACATTGCAGGCCAAATATGCTCACCCTGCCTGCCAGAGTTTGACATATTTGCTCTATACTGCTGAAGAAAGCTGCTCTGTGGACTACCATTGGATTATATGATGGACAAAGTCCTGTGTCTCATGCCAGACAGGGGCATGCACTACCCATATGTATCCATTGTAAAAGAAAGAGCAGCTCTAGCCTTAGGCCAGTTTCAGCCAAGCGTATTATGGCCACATCAATGTGCTGGGTATTATGGATAGAAGTACTGCCCAACTGAGCGCCTGAGCACCCGAACTGAAGGCTGCATAGATCACCTTGAAGCTGTAAGTTTGGGCCCATAGGCATCTAGCCGGGATAGTATCTAGTACGGGAGAGCATGCTACTGGCCTAAGGCGCTTATTTTGTCCAGATTTGCTCTATTGTATGTAATTAAGGGAGGATCAGATCTTTGCACAAAGGACAGTGGATCTCTCCAAACTTTTATCAGACACTCCTACTTTTAGATGTAGTCATTCCAATAATAAAAATAGCAAAAATTGCAGTACTTTGTAACTGTAAACCAGAGCTTAAACCCTTGCACTAACCTGAGTATATTCTGAGCATAAATTAACAAAGAGTACTTGATCCCTGTTCTTATAAGTGTGAATGTACCCCTAGGGTCCTAAAGATAAGTGTTATTTAAACATGAACATGGAACAAGCACTTTTTTTTTTTTTGTCTTAACCCATTGCTTTCCAACATCTAAAAACTATACCTAATATGGATCTGTTGGAACATGCTGCCAATTGAAAAAATATGCCATGCACAATAATGTTAATAAAACTTATTACATTTTGCAAAGTTTTTTTTTTTTTTTAAAGAAAAAAAGTGGAATTAATATGGATCTGTAATATACAAGTGTTAGTGAGCCCTTCAGTTGAATTTACAGTGAAAGATTGTGACCCCAGTCAAAGAGCAGGTGTGTTGAGCAAAATTCAGATCTCTGTATCCCATGTAATGATTTCCTACATTGTCACATTGCGATCTACACCAAATGTGTCGGATTTTCTGTCACTGGCCACAAATGTCATGTTATTCACTTGCCAGGAATTTCAATGCAAGTCATACGTGATTTATCTGCGTTTTGGCTGTGCTGCTTCTTATTTTTTCTTTAGCTGTTTGAATTAAAAAAATAAAATAAACAGATTTAAAATAGTTGTGGGACAGAAAGTCGCAGACATGTTACATAGTTACATAGTTTATAAGGCCGAAAAAAGACAAGTGTCCATCCAGTTCAGCCTATTTCTTGTGCACTGCAGCTATTCCGCAGCGTTGATCCAGGGGAAGGCAACAAAAAAACATGTGGTATAGGCCAATTTACATCATTGAGGAAAAATTCACTTCCCGACACCAATCTGGCAGTCAGATTAAATCCCTGGATTAATTAACTAAGCATAAGATGTAATTTTATTGTTCTCAAGAAAGGCGTCCAGGCCTCTCTTGAACTCATTAAGTGAGTTGGACATCACCACTTCCTCTCCCAGAGAGTTCCAGAGTCTCACGGCTCTGACCGTACAGAATCCCCTTCTATGCTGGTGCAGGAACCTCCTTTCCTCCAGACGCATAGTGTGCCCCCTCGTCTTTGTCACCATCCTTGGTATAAACAGGTCATGGGAGAGATCTCTGTACTGCCCCCTGATGTATTTATACATGTTTATGAGGTCTCCCCTAAGCCTTCTCTTTTCCAACGTAAATAGGCCTAATTTTGACAACCTCTCTGGGTATTCTAGGCCCTCCATTCCCTTTATTACCTTAGTCGCCCTCCTTTGTACCCCCTCTAGCTCCAATATGTCTTTCCTGAGCACCGGAGCCCAGAACTGTGCACAATATTCTAAGTGCGGCCTTACCAGCGCTTTATACAGAGGAAGAACAATGTTCTCATCATATGCCCCTATTCCTCTTCTGATGCATGCCATGACTCTATTTGCCTTTGCAGCTGCTGCCTGACACTGGGCACTCCAATTTAATTTGCTATTAACCAAGACGCCCAGGTCCTTCTCCATGTCAGATTTCCCCAACGGTTTCCCATTTACTATGTATGGGTGACTGCTGTTTTTCTTTCCCATGTGCATGACCTTACATTTATCGGCATTGAACCCCATTTGCCATTTTTTGGCCCAACTCCCCAATTTATCTAAATCCTCCTGTAGCTGTGCCCTATCCTCATCTGTATTAACTACTTTACAAAGTTTAGTATCATCTGCAAATATTGCTATTTTACTATGCAACCCTTCCACTAGATCATTAATAAATAATATAGGGCCCAAGACAGACCCTTGAGGCACCCCACTAGTAACCCTGACACACCCTGAGCTTACTCCATTGATAACCACCCTCTGCTTTCTATCACTCAGCCAGCTATTTACCCACTTGCACACATTATCCCCCAGACCAAGCATTCTCATTTTATAAACCAACCTTTTGTGTGGCACAGTATCAAACGCTTTGGAGAAGTCAAGGTATACAACATCCACTGACTCTCCCCGGTCCAGCTGTGAGCTCACCTCCTCGTAGAAGGCGATCAGGTTTGTTTGGCAGGAGCGATCCCTCATGAATCCATGTTGTATCCATCCAGTTGTATGTTGAATCCAGTTGTATGTTGAATAAATGTTTTTGGTTGAGGCCTTTCAGAGAATTGCTGTCATGTTGCTGTGTAGCCCTAGTCTGATATTTAGTTGAACATAACGAAAGGAGTTTTCTGTACTCTAAAAGGATGCACAGGTTAAATATAACACAATTATTTTGACTTGCCCACAATGTCTCCCCCACTGACGGACGTGCCTCCCCATTGACGCATCTGGTCTTTATCGTCCGGCATATATAATAAAACATCCGAGAAGAAAAATAAGGCATTAAAAGGCTTAAAACAGTTGGAATTTTATTAATGTACATACATGGTAATACACAAAGATATGAACTTATAAGACTGCTACCAAATGACACAGTTGTAAGGTGAGATGAGTATATGTACTGTATCCAATCTATAATGATAAGTAGTCATAAAAAGACTGAGAGGTCAGTCTTACTTTATGATGGGTAAACCCAGTCACGTTGCTAGAAGTGCAAAAAAGAGCCCCAACGCGCGTTTCATGTATTTGTTAGGTTGCTTCCTCAGGGGTTGGTACATACTAACTAGACTGCAGGTCCTTAAATATTTTACAAAATTGATGGCTGCAGGTGGTGTGGTTGGCGCGGTACGTATGTGCCCCCCTCCCAGGCTTCATTTGTGGAATTGGCTTATGTGACTGCTGTTTACCCGAACCTTAAAATATTTAAGGACCCACGGTTTAGTTAGTGTGTACCAACCCCCCAAGGAAGTAAGCATCACAAACACATGAAATGCACTTTGGGGTTCTTTTTGCATTTCTAGCAACCTGACTGGATCTACTTTATGATGGGTAAGACTGACCTCTCAATTTTATATATGTGAATTTTAACAACCTGAGAAGGCAATTATAACCTCAGTGTTGATTTTTGAGATTGGTGTACTCCCCCCTTTGACTCGCATGCTGCTATTTTATACTGAGAACACAGTCTTTCTTTTTTATGACTACTTAATTTACTATTGTAGATGTGATAGAGTATATATATATTCATCTCACATTACAACTGTCATTTGGTAGCCAGTGTGCTGTTTCTTGTCATCTTACATACTTCCTATGTTTGTGTGTTACTCTATATGTACTGTACATTAGTAAAATACAAACCGTGTTTAGCCATTTATGGTAACTTCTTGTTCTTTTTGGATTTATTAATTTTGGAGTGTCTCATGGCTTTATCCGTACTGTTCTGATTTAGATATGGCCTCTTAATCTATTTCAATATGTACCTGCTGGATTTATTGTTACTTTTTATATATAATAAAATGGGCTGACCAAGTCCAGATTCGTTGTCTGTTCACCTTTATATCATAAATGCTACACAGCAGTCATTCCTCCATATATTCAGATTGCAAAAAGACGGCATACAAACACATTTAAGTTTTTTTTTTTAATATTTCTTTTATCCAATAGATTATATTCCATCCTTACATTATACCCCCAAATTAATTAATGGAAAAAATAGACCATAATAATCAAGACGTTCTTGAGAAAGGGGGAGGACCATCGAAACATTGCCGAAATGCAGACCTTCTGATCATCAGACAATGTTTCTGTCTCTCTGCTTCTGTATTTAACTTTTTGGAGCGAACGGACTGCCTGCACTGAAGCTTGTGGATCTATTTCACCGTGGTGATTATTATTGTCTTTCTTTCCATGAATTACCGTATTTTCTCCAATCCCCTCCATGACAGCACACCTGGAGGTAGCCTCCCCATCCTAATTAGGGACAGGAAAACAAGAGGTTAAATAGCCTTTCCCCGCTATCATCCTCAGTGTTTTCCTGTCCCTATGGAATGAAGAGGCTACCTGGGGTGCCTGCAGCTGGCAAGCAGGGCCCTATTAAATTTACCTGGCCGGGCTGCAGGTAGTGATCGCCTCCGGCCTTCCTTCCCTGGCAGCTCCCGTTTCCCTCGGGTGCGGGACCCCCTCACTCGCCTGCGCCTACAGGTAAAGTTGAGTGGGGTTTGGGGGCTGTGGCCTCCTGTAGCTCCCCAGCCGGAGTCTCCTCTGTCCTCCATGGCAGCGTTCCGACGCGCATACAGGATGCGCCGGAAGTCAGGTTTTCAGCTTGCGGGACTTCACTTCAGATGCGTTCCACCGTGGAACACATATGGCCGCGGCGGGAAATTCAACTTGGAAAGCCGGGAATGGAGGATCTTTCAGCGGATAGGTGGAAATTTGGCGCTGGATCTCGGTCTCCTCTATAAAAGACCCAGATAAGAAGACACCATTAAGGTAGGACAGAATATTCTGCTACTATGGAGGGTGTTGTTCCAAAGCCTGCGTCTGCAGAGCCCAGCGCTAACCCGGCCCCAGTAAGTACTAGGTCCAAGGTTATTCCCCACTCTCTTTTCAGCAGGATCCCAAATATATTTTAAATCTCCCCTTTTTTAATTTTAGGGAGACAAGGATCCTGCACCAAGAGTGGGAGAAAATACTACAGTTCGCAATGTGCCATCTGTAGGAAAAAGCTTGCTTCAGGGCATAAGAAACCCCTATTCCAGAAATGCACTAATAGCATTGTGAAGGAAGAACTGCCTTCCCTTATGGAAGAAGTCAGGGGAATGGTTTGGCAGGAAATACAATCCTCCCTAGCCTCCTTCTCGCAGTCATTCTCACAAGCCAGAGCTGAGGGTCCATCTCCACCAAAAAGGAGAAAGTATAAGGTTAGGGATAGAATATATGGAAGAATTGTTGTCACAGGTGACAGACACTATGCAGGTGGAAGAGGAGAAGAAAACCCCTACAGTTCAGGACTAGATGTTTGGGGGTCTGAAATCCAAGAAGAAGTTAGTGTTCCCGGTGCATGACAACATTCGGAGTCTAATTTTGGATGAATGGGAATCACCTGAAAAAAGGCTTAATGTTGCAGGAGAAATGAAGGATAGATTCCCTCTGGATGAAAATGCGGCTAAACTATGAACGGAAGTTCCGAAAGTTGACATGCAAGTGGCAAGGGTAGCGAAGAAAACGTACCTTCCCTTTGAAGACTCGCCCGAGCTCAAGGATCCTATGGATAGGAAGATGGACAGTCTGCTAAGGAAGACCTGGGAAACCTCGATGGCTTCACTGAAGACTAATATCGCTTCGACTTGTGTAGCTCGTTCCATGTTTCTCTGGCTCCAACAACTAGAGGAACATCTCTGGAAAGGTACTCCTCGGGAGGACCTCCTGGCATCTCTTCCTTTGCTGCAAAAGGCCACTGGATTCCTAGCTGATGCCTCGGCGGAGTCTGTCAAGATTGCTGCAAGATCGGCGGCCTTATCTAATTCAACAAGAAGAGATCTATGGTTGAACATGTGGAGTGGGGACAACGCATCAAAATCTATAAGCTTTTTTCCATCCCGTTTAAAGGAGAGTATATGTTTGGAGCAGTCCTGGACGAGTTGTTGAAAAAAGCATCCTACAAGAAGAAGCCTCTGCCAGAGCCAAAGAATCCAAGAAACTTCAGGAAGAGACCATTTCTTCCCCCTCAACAACAACAGCAGCAAGCATTTCAGCACAGAGGCAAGGGTAAAACCGGTCGCTGGAGTTACCCAAAATGGGGAAGAGGAAAGAATATCTTTTAAGGTTCTAGGCAAGACAGACAATGATGCCAAGAAGGTAGGAGGCAGAATTGCAAGCTTCCTTCCTCATTGGCAGCTAATATCTTCAGACAGGAAGATCCTGGACATGGTGATGGTAGGAGCCGAAATAGACTTTGCTATCTACCCTCCAAGAAGGATAAAAGTAACGTCTTTACCATCAACAAGATTACACAAGTTCCTAATGTCAGGTCTTCAGAATCTTCAAAACTCAGGAGTTATTTCACCAGTGCCTCTCATGGAACAAGGAGAAGTTCATTCTTCTCAGGTATTTCTGTTAAAAAAGGTTTCAGGTTCTTACAGGATAATCCTCAATCTAAAACATCTCAACCAATATGTAAAATATAGAAGGTTCAAGATGGAGTCGATAAAGTCCACGATTCCGTTGATTGGGAAAGGATTTGTCATGGCAACAGTAGACCTGCAAGAGGCATACTACCATGTGCCAATTCATCCGGCCTACAGAAAATATCTCAGATTTGCCGTAAGTCAGAACCGAGAGGTACTTAATTTTCAATTCAATGTACTCCCCTTCGGAATTTCGTCGGCACCCCGTCTGTTTACAAAGATCAGGGCAGAGGTGGTAGCTTGTCTAAGAAAATGGAATATCAGCATCGTCCCCTATCTAGACGATTTTTTGGTGATGGCTCCCTCAGTTTCAAGTTTGGAAAGAGACCTTCAGATGACCCTCCAGATCCTGGAATCTTTAGGATGGTTGATAAACTACAAGAAGTCAGATCTGATTCCCTCCACCAGGAAGACCTTCTTGGGAATTCTGGATTCTCAGCCGCAAGCCTCTTTTCTGTCAAAAGAGAAGCAGATTCAGTTAAGGTCGAAAGTTTATGCACTGAAGAACTGGAGCAGAGTGTCAATAAGAATTGCCATGTCCGTCCTCGGGTCCATGAGCTAATCTATTCAAGCAGTACCTTGGGCTCAAGCGCATTCAAGGGTCGTTCAAAACTACATCCTTTCCTGTTGGGACAGATCTCCAAGTTCCCTCTCCAGCAGGATTCATCTGCCAGAGAAGGTGAAAGCATCTTTAAGGTGGTAGCTCTGTCCAGAAAATCTGGAGACAGGTTCAGCATGGATTCAACTTCCCTTGTTATCGGTCAAGACAGATGCAAGCAAAAGGGGATGGGGAGCAGTAGTCTCCCACGTGGCCTTCCAAGGGGTCTGGTTACAAGAAATAGCAGAGCAGTCCTTGAACCTAAGAGAACTGAAAGCGGTGGAGGAAACTCTATGGGCAGCCAATTCTCTGCTTCAGGGGTCACATGTCAGAGTCTACTCGGATAATATGACAACTGTAGCCCACTTGAGACATCAGGGAAGTACAAGAAACAGGAGATTGCAGATGATCTCAGAAAGGATCTTCCACTGGGCAAAGCATCCACTATCAGGCAGATCTGTTGAGCAGGAAAGACATTCATCTAGGGGAGTGGAGTCTGAACTCAAAGATATTTCAGATGATTGTTCAAAAGTGGGGATACCCAGATGTGGACCTGTTTGCGAACCAGAGAAACGCAAAAGTAAGACCCTTTTTCTCCTTGGACCCGAGGATTCAGCAACAGGGATAGATGCATTCGCTCACCCTTGGGAAGTCAGGCTCGCTTATGCCTTTCCCCCGATTCCGTTAATACCAAGGACCTTAAAAAAAATCAGGTTGAAAGGGGTCAAGACGATCCTAATAGCTCCCATGTGGCCAAAAAGAGCATGGTTCGGAACATTGAGCCGTCTAAAAATTGAGAATCCGTTGATGCTTCCTCAAATCCACGATCTGCTGCATCAGGGCCCGATCTACCATCCGGCCCCTCAGAATTTGTCTCTAGCAGCTTGGCTTCTGAGACCTCTTAAAAGCCAGAGGCTTCTCAGTACAGGTGATCCATACACTGCAGAAAACAGGTCACGAATTCCATCTATGAAAAAATCTGGAAAGCTTTCAAGCTCTGGTATGAGCCTCGTCCATTAGATCCTTTTCGGCCTGACGTGGCCGGAATCTTGGATTTCCTACAGAACGGTCTGTCTAAAGGATTAAGACCAAGCACACTGAAGGTCCAAGTCTCGGCTTTAAGCTCCAAATTTTGATACTGATTTGGCCCAGAACAGATGGATTAAGAGGTTCATGATGGCTGCTTCTCGGATGAATCCAACAACAGCTAAAATAGTTCCACCTTGGGATCTCAACATAGTTCTTAGAGGCCTAACTATGCATCCTTTCTGTTAGAACCTTGCTCTTAGGTTTTTTCCTTTGCTGGTCACATGACCTTGTTGGCCTATTTAATCCTGCTCCGCCCTTCTGGCTTTGCTGGACTTCATTGTATAACTACTTTCTAGCTAGCCTGTGCTCTGTATCTACTCTGTTAGTTTGCTTGGTCTACGGACCTCTGTGTTCTTTATATTTTGTTTGTTCGTCTGTCTGCTACTATTTCTGTTAGGAGGTGTCCCATTTTCCTCCCAGTCCTTAGTACTTGTAGGGATTCCTTCCCCACATCTATAGGTCTCCGTACAGACTAGCTTAGGACTTTAGCAGGTCTGATCGCAGGATCAGGTCCCCTGTTACATCGTAGGGATCAAGCTGAGTTCTATCGTAGGGACAGATCTCCTCTCTTTCCTTAGCTCTGGTAGCAGAACATAACAGTAAGTCCAGCCTGCAAATTCTCTAAGGAAAGATTTTTCTGTTCCATCATGGTGTCGGTTCAGGATTTGGCACATCGCCTGCAGGGACTCTCTCTGGAGGTGGCCGAGCTCCGTCAGCACGTGAGTAACTGTCCTGGAGCACATTTCTTGGAGCCTAAGGTATGTTTGCCGGATTTATTTTTTGGTGAACACCGAGAATTTTTTTCATTTAAAAATGCTTGCTTATTGTATTTTCGTTTGAGACCCAAGTCCTCTGGGGATGAATCCCAGCGCATAGGGTTCATAATGTCACTTTTGCGCAAAGAGCCTCAGGAGTGGGCCTTTTCTTTGCAACCTAGTGATACATGCTTCAGATCAGTGGATAGTTTTTTTTCTGCTTTGGGGCTATTATATGATGATCCTGACCGTGTCGCATCAGCTGAGACTGAGTTAAGACGTTTGAGACAGGGATCAGGTAATGTGGAAAAATATTGTACTCATTTCCGTCGTTGGTCTACTCAAACAGGGTGGAACGATTCTGCTCTGAAAAGTCTATTTCTTGCTGGGCTCAATGAAAGGGTTAAAGACCTGCTAATTGCTTATCCTACACCTGAAGATTTGCAACAGGCTATGCAATTAGCTATACGGGTGGATAGGAGACTGCGTGCAAGGGTTAATGAGAGCAAATCCTCTGCTATGTCAGTTTCTGGTTATGAGAATGTGTGTACTAACAGTGGTGAACCGATGGAGATTGGATCGGTGGCACCTCGCTCTCAAGAAAAAGACCGTAGATTTTCTGAAGGCTTGTGTTTCTATTGCGGAAAATCTGGTCATTTGATTAAAGGCTGTGAGCTTCGTATGAAGAAAGAAAAAAAAATGGTCAGTCATGCCCGTATTGCCTGTTTAAATTCCAAGGGTATATTTTTAGCTGCTTCCACGATTGCTCAGGAAAAATTAATGGAATTTCGGGTGTTTGTTGATTGTGGGTCTACTCTGAATGTAATTGATGGGGGATTCTTGGAAAGACTCAATTTAAAACCCGAACCTTTATCATCCCCCATTGCTGTGGTTTCTGTGGATGGTTCCCCTTTGAAGAATATTACTCTCAAGGTCTGTGAATTTCCTCTCACTATTAATGGTGTTCACCATGAGAAATTGGATTTGGTAGTTTTGAATAACTTGCCTTCTCCAGTAATACTGGGATTGCCCTGGTTAAAATTTCACAATCCTGTACTGGATTGGTCTACCAGTGAAATTAAATCCTGGAGCCATAAATGTTATGACAAGTGTTGTAACGGGCGTATTGCAGCTTTGGATAGGGGAGAATTGCCTGTTCCTATTCAGGATTTTTGGAGAGTTTTTTTTGAGAAGGAATCGCAGGTTTTGCCTCCCCATAGAGACTATGATTGTTCTATTGAATTTGTCCCTGGAGCGACTCTTCCTAAAAGTCGTTTATTTAACCTTACTATTCCTGAGAGGAAGGCTTTGGAGGAATACATACAGACAAGTTTGGCCGCCGGTCACATTAGGCCCTCTAAGTCTCCTGTGGCGGTTGGATTTTTTTTTGTAAAAAAAAAGGACGGCGGTTTACGTCCTTGTCTGGATTTTCGTGAGATTAACAAAATTACTGTACGCAATCCTTACCCACTGCCATTGATTCCTGATCTGTTTAACCAGTTAATGGGGGCCAAGTGGTTCTCTAAAATTGACCTTAAGGGGGCATACAATCTGTTGCGCATGAAGGAGGGTGACGAATGGAAGACTGCTTTTAACACTCCTGTGGGTCATTTTGAGAATCTGGTTATGCCTTTTGGTCTTACTAATGCTCCTGCATTTTTTCAGAATCTTATTAATGACATCCTTAGACCTTTGATCGGCAAAAATGTGGTTGTGTATTTGGATGACATTTTGATTTATTCGCCGGATCTGGAGTCTCATTGGCGGAGCGTACGTGAGGTATTACAGTTATTAATGGACAATTCGCTTTTTGCTAAGCTGGAGAAATGTGAGTTCGCTGTACAGAGAATTAGTTTTTTGGGTTATATTATCTCCAGCGAAGGTTTTGAGATGGACCCGGTTAAAGTTCAAGCTGTACAGGAATGGCGTAGGCCTATTGGTTTGAAATCGATACAGAGGTTTTTAGGTTTCGCCAATTATTACAGAAAATTCATAAAAAATTTTTCTAGTATTGTCAAACCTCTGACCGATCTCACCAGGAAAGGTGCTTCAGGTTGTCAACCAATCTGCTGTTAGGTTGGAGGTTCCTACCTCCTGGAGAATTAATCCAGTATTTCATGTCTCTCTGTTGAAAAAAGCGGTTGTATCGGATTGTGACGCCTCTGCCTCTGTTCCTCCGGTGGTGGAGGACGGGGAATATGAAATTTCTCGCATACTTAACTCTAGACGGTATAGAGGTAGTTTGCAGTATCTTGTGGCCTGGAAAGGTTTCGGACCCGAGGATAACTCTTGGGTGAGGTCGGATGATGTTTCCGCGTCCAGACTTATCAGAGCGTTTCACAGGAGATTTCCTGATAAGCCTGGTCCTAGGGGATCCGGAGGATCCTCTTAGAAGGGGGGGTACTGTTAGAACCTTGCTCTTAGGTTTTTTCCTTTGCTGGTCACATGACCTTGTTGGCCTATTTAATCCTGCTCCGCCCTTCTGGCTTTGCTGGACTTCATTGTATAACTACTTTCTAGCTAGCCTGTGCTCTGTATCTACTCTGTTAGTTTGCTTGGTCTACGGACCTCTGTGTTCTTTATATTTTGTTTGTTCGTCTGTCTGCTACTATTTCTGTTAGGAGGTGTCCCATTTTCCTCCCAGTCCTTAGTACTTGTAGGGATTCCTTCCCCACATCTATAGGTCTCCGTACAGACTAGCTTAGGACTTTAGCAGGTCTGATCGCAGGATCAGGTCCCCTGTTACATCGTAGGGATCAAGCTGAGTTCTATCGTAGGGACAGATCTCCTCTCTTTCCTTAGCTCTGGTAGCAGAACATAACACTTTCGAGCCAATAGCTGAGGCACACATAGATAAATTGTCTTGGAAAGTGTCATTGCTTATAGCTCTGACTACAGCCAGGAGAGTGGGTGAAATCCAAGCCCTGTCTATCAGAGAACCTTATTGTCGTGTTTTGGAGGACAGGATCATCCTCCAGTTGGAACCTTCTTTTCTGCCCAAGGTGTCGTCTGATTTTCATATGTCTCAGGCCATAATTCTTCCGTCATTCTGTCAAAATCCATCAAATAGCAAGGAAGAAGAATTCCACGCTTTGGACGTGAGAGGGACTATAATCCGCTACTTGAGTGAGACTGAAACTTGGAGGAAGGATCAGAACCTTGTTCAATATGGAGGCCCCAATAAAGGGAAGAAAATTGCAAAAAATACTCAAGCAAATTGGATTAAGAAAGCAATTTGTGAAACATACATAGTTCAACATTTGCCTCCTCCGAAATCCTTGAAAGCTCATTCTACTAGAGCTATGTCGGTCTCCTGGGCGGAAAAGGCTAGTGCATCCGTCAAGCAGATTTGCAGGGCAGCTACATGGTAGTCTGTCCATACCTTTGCTAAACATTATAGACTAGATGTAATATCAAATAGAGACTTAGCATTTGGAAGGAAAGTCCTTCAGGCTGTTGTCCCTCCCTAAGATTCATTCTTTGGTATTACTCCAGGTGTGCTGTCGTGGAGGGGATTGGAGAAAATAGAATTACACTTACCGGTAATTCGGTTTCTAAGACCCTCCACGACAGCACGGGTAATTCCCGCCCTTTCCTTATTGATAGAAAAATCCTTCGTGTTAATAAAATATTTAGAGCATTCATACTGTGTGGTCCTTTGAAAACACTGGGGATGGTAGCGGGGAGGGGCTATTTAACCTCTTGTTTTCCTGTCCCTAATTATGATGGGGAGGCTACCTCCAGGTGTGCTGTCGTGGAGGGTCTTAGAAACCGAATTACCGGTAAGTCTAATTCTATTTTTTGGACTATAAGATGAACCGGACCATAAGATGCACCTAGGTTTTAGAGGAGGAAAATAGAAAAAAAATTTAAGCAAAAAATGTGGTCATGATGCCCTGTTAAGGGGGAGGGGGTCTGCTGCTGACACTGTTATAGGAGTAATGTCCCCCAATTCTGTTAATATCCCCCATCCTGGTATATATGGCCCTCACCCCCATCCTGGTATGCATGGCACCCCTCACCCCCATCCTGGTATGCATGACACCCCTCACCCCCATCCTGGTATGCATGGCACCCTTTATCCCTCATCCTTGTATGTATGGCACCCTTCATCCCTCTTTCTGGTATGCTTGGCACCCCTCCACCTGGCATGTTTGGCACCCCTCTTCCTGGTATGTATGGTACCTCTCCATCTTGGTATGCTTGGCATCCCCTGATCCCCATTATGCTGCACACAAAAAAATAAACAATTATGCTCACCTTCTCTCTGCTCCAGTGCTGCGTCCCTCTCTGCTGCCGACAGGGATCTCACTGTGTGAGCCGCGCATGGCATTACTGTGCCGGAATAGTCTCTGCTCCCCACGCTGGGACTGTGTGTGTGGGGAGCAGTGACCGTTCACTTTTTTAATAGCGTGCACACTGTACCCGCGGCTACTGCTACGGCCGGTGGTCACGTGTGCCCGTTATTAAAGACCATGAATATTCACTACAACCCATGGGAGTGGATTGTAGTGAATATTCATGGTCTTTAATAGCGGGCACACAGACTGCAGAGCTGCAGCAGGAGACACGCTGCGGGTACAGTGTGCGCGCTATTAAGATGAGTGAATGGTCACTGCTCCCCACGCACACAGTTACGGCGTGGGGACCAGTGACTATTCCGGCACAGCATCTCACAGTGTGTGGGCGCATGGCAGTTACGCCACGTGCAGCTCACACAGTGAAATCCCTGTCAGCAGCAGAGCAGGACACAGCGGTGGAGGAGAGAGGAGGTGAGCATAATTGTTTATTTTTTTGTGTGCAGCGTGATGGGGATCAGGGGGTGCCATACATACATACCAGGAAGAGGGATGAGGGGTGCCATACATACCAGGAAGAGGAATGAGGGGTGCCATACATACCAGGAGCCGCGCTGCAGGTACAGTGTGCACACGATTAAAGAAAATGAATATTCATTGCTCTCCACGCCCATGGGCGTGGGGAGCAGTGAATATTCATTTTCTTTAGTAACGGGCACAGTGTAGGCTGCAGCAGGCGGCTGCCGCTCCCCACACACCACCCACCACCCACAGGCACAGTATATATATGTTGGACTATAAGATGCACCCCCACTTTCCTCCAAAATTTTGGAGGAAAAAAGTGCGTCTTATAGCCCGAAAAATATGGTAAGCTTCGGCTTCTCCCCACCGCAGCCGCTGACCTGCAGTGACTGGGTCTCTCCCTATGTGCATGTATAAGGAAACACCTGTGATTCCAGGGCAGCGGTAAGGTAGAAGGTGCCGGGAATCTGAATGTCTGACTAGTCTACTGTGCGACTCGGTCCCCGATCGCTTTTAAAGTATGTTTTTCTTTTTTCTCTGAAACGCCACAATGTTTTAACCCTCCGTCACATACAATAGGCCTGACAGGCACATCTCTTTTACTTTCATTTAGTTTTGAAATGTTTGTATTTCAGAGTTATTAGTTTTATGTTAAGTAAATGTTTTTTTTTGCACCTGATTATGTGTAGTCTCTTTTATTACATCCCTATGAAGGTCACTGATCACTTTTAGAGCACTGAAATTGCAAACATTAGATATTATAGGTATTTTTCTAGCCTGCGCCTGACAGTCACATTGTATGTGAACTCGTTAGAACCGATATTGTATGTGACGGAGGGTTAAGAGTTAAACATGCCTGCCTGAAATCATACAGCCAGTGTCTGATGGATCGGGCAGCGTGTATCCGCTGTCTGGTTCCCTTTAAATTTGGCATAACCCGTGACATTACCTAGAACTGGACGTTGCTCAAAAATTAACGAAAATACAAGAAGAACAATGGCCCGGCCATTAAATTAAAGAAGTTGCAGAAACTTCTAGCAAGTACTGGTTGTGTATGTAACAAAAATCTCCTGTATGCTTCATGTTTGGCCTGTGGGGTAGGGTGGCAAAACGGAAGTCTTTTCTTACAAAGAAAAACATTTACGGCCTGCTGTATTTTGCCGAAACCTAAATCCCGTCCTTCAAAAGCATATGGGCAAACGTTTTATGGTCTAAGGAGACTAAGAACTATTTGGCCATAATTCCAAAAGGTATGTTTGGTGCAAAGCCAACACTGCACATGACCAAAAAATACACCATACCCACAGTAAACCATGGTGGAGACAGCAATATAATTTTGTCCTGTTTTTCAGCACCTGGAACTGTGGCTTTAGTCCAGGTAGGGGATATTATGAACAGTTCTAAATATCAGGCAATTTTGCCTCAAACCTTTTAGGATTCTGCGAAAAAGCTGATGATGGAGAGGAATGTCACCTCTCGTTATGACAACTGCCCTAGCCATACCTCCAAATCAGCAAAAGAATGGCTTTTCCACAAGAAGATCAATGTTTTGTCATGGCCCAGCCAGAGTTCAGACCTGAATCCAATTGAAAATCTCTGGGTGACCATCCATGATTCTACAGACTAATATTAAGACCATTCTGTTTTCTTATTTACAGTGTCATTCTTTTAATATTTTACTGCCTGTTCTTGAGTTAAGTCTTGAAACGATCCCTTCTGCTATCAGTAAAGTTGACTTGTTTTTGTGTATTATCTACAAATATAGGATCGTGAAAATGTTGGACATGTCTTTCCCCTTGGCGTTTTTTAATAATATGCTCCCTCGGGGTCCTGATTTATAGCACAATTCATATTTTTCTCTTCTGGTCCTCCTGACGCAGGATGCTGCTTGTAGAGGAATGCACAAGAACTGGTTCCAGTGGGGTGCATGTCTGAGCAGGACCGGCGGACTTCTTATACTATTATGCTGTGTTATGAACCTTTACCTTCTTTCTTACAGCCCAAGCAAAGTTATAAAATGTTCTTTAATATGTGACAAGACTTTCATATCATTAAAAAATGCTCTAATATGATTAATCATTTATGGCCCAGACTTAACTTCAACCACAGCTATGAAACATGGACACGGTACTCTTGACCCTTTTTTTTTTTTTTTTTTAAATAGCTGCTAATATGCACATATGCAATACTTTAATACACTGGTTTTCTCTCCATTGATCTTCTTCTACTAGAGTTTTGTTATCCAGTTTTTATAATCTGTGCATTACCGTAGCATGTCTACTCTGTTTTAAGGTGTCATATGTTTTTCTTTTTTTAATGTCTCCCCATAGAAGACTGAAAAAAAAGTTTTTATACATTTATGAAAAATCTCCTCATGGGTACCTCTACACCAGTGGTCCCCAACCTTTTTTGCACCAGGGACCGGCTTGAAGCAAGATCATTTTTCCATGGCCCAGCAAGGAGGGGGTGGGGTGGGCAGGGCTTTGGTCATATGGGGGTGGAGTAATGGAGGGATTTGGAGTTTAGTGCATACTTATCATATAGTGTAGACCAGGTCCCCGCCAGGAGCCCCACATAATGTGCTGTGCCAGGAGCCACATCACTGAGGCCCCATCACGCCCTGCAGCAGGACAGGGCAGCTGTCCTGACAGCTGCTGTTCAGCTGCATTTACTTCATCCCAGGGGCGGACACAGACTGTAGTGGGCCCCTGTGCAAGAAATTTTTGGGGGCCCCCCCCCGCCCTTCATAAGGCAACAAAGTTATGTAAACATAACCCCCCCCCATGTGCATCTCTCATCCCCCATGTGCAGCTCACCCCCCGTGCATCTCTCATCCCCCTCCGTGCATCTCTCATCCCCCTCCGTGCATCTCTCATCAACCCCCCGTACATCTCTCATCAACCCCCCGTACATCTCTCATCAACCCCCCGTGCATCTCTCATCCCCCCCCCCGTGCATCTCTCATCCCCCCCCCCGTGCATCTCTCATCCCCCCCCGTGCATCTCTCATCCCCCCTGTGCATCTCTCATCCCCCCTGTGCATCTCTCATCCCCCCGTGCATCTCTCATCCCCCCGTGCATCTCTCATCCCCCCCGTGCATCTCTCATCCCCCCCGTGCATCTCTCATCCCCCCCGTGCATCTCTCATCCCCCCCCCGTGCATCTCTCATCCCCCCGTGCATCTCTCATCCCCCCGTGCATCTCTCATCCCCCCCGTGCATCTCTCATCCCCCCCGTGCATCTCTCATCCCCCCCGTGCATCTCTCATCCCCCCGTGCATCTCTCATCCCCCCGTGCATCTCTCATCCCCCCGTGCATCTCTCATCCCCCCGTGCATCTCTCATCCCCCCGTGCATCTCTCATCCCCCCGTGCATCTCTCATCCCCCCGTGCATCTCTCATCCCCCCGTGCATCTCTCATCCCCCCCGTGCATCTCTCATCCCCCCGTGCATCTCTCATCTCTCCCCTCCCCCCCATGTGCATCTCATATCTCCCCTCCCCCCCATGTGCATCTCTCATCTCTCCTCTCCCCCCCATGTGCATCTCTCATCTCTCCCCTCCCCCCCATGTGCATCTCTCATCTCTCCCCTCCCCCCCATGTGCATCTCTCATCTCTCCCCTCCCCCCCATGTGCATCTCTCATCTCTCCCCTCCCCCCCATGTGCATCTCTCATCTCTCCCCTCCCCCCCATGTGCATCTCTCATCTCTCCCCTCCCCCCCATGTGCATCTCTCATCTCTCCCCTCCCCCCCATGTGCATCTCTCATCTCTCCCCTCCCCCCCATGTGCATCTCTCATCTCTCCCCTCCCCCCCATGTGCATCTCTCATCTCTCCCCTCCCCCCCATGTGCATCTCCCATTCCCCCCACTCCTAGTTAATTGTATTTAAAAAAAAAATAAAACTTGTTATACTTACCCCCATGCGATCCCTGCAGAATCCTGGCGCTCGTCCAAATCGCTGACACCAGGTTCTCCTGCCTTCCGGTCATGTGACGGCGCCGTCACATGACCGGAAGTCAGAGGAATTATGAGATGTCCTGGACCCGGCGCTTTGCATGGGGCCGGGGGCCCCATGAGGAGAGAGACGCACAAGAGGGGGCTCCGAGGGGGCTCCTACCGGCCGGGCCCCATACTGAAGTCAGGGCAGTCATGCCCTGATGGCGGCCCTGCTGGAGGCTGGAGGGGCCCCCTCTCCCTCGGGGCCCCCGTTCAATGAACCGGCTGCACGGGCGGTAGTTCCGCCCCTGCTTCATCCTGCTTCAGGACCTGTGGTGACATCACAGTTATGTACCTTGATGTCATCACAGGTCCTCTACAGGTCTACCCTGCGGGAGTCTAGAACAGCGGGCAGCATCCACCCCACACTGTGTGCTCTGAGCCACCACAGACCAGAGCACACTGTCAATGTTTAGTGATTGCCTGTGGCGGTGCCACGGACCGGCTGAAAAACCTGAACGGCGCGGACCGGCGGTTGGGGACCTCTGCTCTACACTACTGCTATGGTGGACCGCTATGCAGAACCTCTATTGCGTCCATAGAGAAATGGACAGTACTGGTACACTGTTATTGGGCCATCAGCTAAACTGTAGAAGTGTAGTTTGAGTTTTATTACAGATTGTACAAATTTTTAATAGATTTTCTTTGTGCATGAGGCATAAGAGAAATCATTAACCATTTAATTATGGGAAATTCCTGTATGTATTGAATATAGTGCTGGATACAGCAGCTCAGCAAATTATTATATTATGTCACTGGATCCATTTACATAAACTGACTGGCGGCACTAAATGACTGCTGATTTGGGTAATGTTTTAAACGATTGGTAATCTTTTAATAGCTTGTTTACACATTCCGACGACACTAAACTTTGCCCATTGGATGATCTATAATGTGTGCATAGGGTTCCTTTGTTATTGGTAGTACAGGTCCTATTTACTCTGGCTAATGTGCTGCCCAGAGCTATTTACCATTTACACTGGCCGATACCCATTCGATATTAACTTTACCAACCCATTGTTCACCATAATTGTGCAAATTGACGGCCAAGCACCGCTGGTAAGCACTTCCGGCCGGGGTCCTGCACGCAGCACCCCCGCCAATCATCTGTTATCGGTGGCAGCGGCCGGAAGTCTTTACCTGCGGTGCTTGGCCGTCAAGTTGTAGTGGCCGCAGCGGGGTACTACACATCCGCCTCCAATTCAATGGGAGGCGGATGTGCAGTACCCCGCGGCGGCCACTACAGATGGACGGCCAAGTACTGCAGGTAAAGACTTCTGGCCGCTGCCACTGATAACAGCTGATCAGCGGGGGTGCCGCGTGCGGGACCCCGGCCGATCATACATTGATGCCCTATCCTACGGATGGGGCATCAATGTGAAAGTAGTGGACAACTCCTTTTAATCCCTTCTCGACATATGACATATATTTACATCATATGTCGTGTCCCTGACTTTGATGCAGGCTCACACACTGATCTGCATCTTTCCCCGCACATGCTGACTGATTTAATCAGCACTGTGCCACCCGCAGCTGGTAACTAGTTAAATTTTGCTGTCAATCACTGACAGCGGGATTTAACTTGCGCTGGCCAGAAGCGCGTTATTCATCCTGCCCATCGGCGCCCCTGTCATGTGATCACGCGGTGCCGATGACCCCTGAGTCTGTCATTCTGATACTTCTGTGAACACCGGTCCATGGCCAGCGTTCATATGAGATTGTGATTACTGCTGTGTGTAGCAGAGGTGATTGCATGATCGCAGCTTCAAGTCTCCTAAAGGGACTATTCAATAAAGAGAAAAGAAAGGGAAAAAAAGACCTTTTTAAAAACAATAAAGCACAAGTTCAAATCACTCCCATTTAACCCCATTGAAAATAAAACAAAATAATAAAAATAAAAAATACACATTTGGTATCTCTGTTTTCAGAAATGTCTGATCCATCAAAATATAGAATAAATTAATTAGATTGGATTTTTTTTCTTGTTACGCTGTTTACCAAACTCCAGAATTACGTTTTTTTGGTCTCCACAAAACTGCAAAAAGAAGCGATCAAAACATTGTATCTACCCCAAAATAGTATCAATAACAATATCCGCTCAGGGCTGAGCCACCACCCAGCCCCAGATCCCGAAAATTCAAAACATTATGGGTCTCGGAAAATGACGACAAAAGCAAAAATATTTTTTTCATGCAAATTTCCAATTTTTTTTTTTCACCACTTAAATTAAAAGCAATACATATTTGGTATCCGTGTACTCATATTGACCTGGGGAATCATATTGCCAGGTCAGTTTTACCATATAGTGGACCTGATAAAAAAAATGAAAAAAAATTTGACTTTTTTTGCAATTTCTCCGCATTTGTAATTTTTACCCCTTTTTCCAGTACATGATATGGGAAAATCAATGGTGTCATTCAAAAGTACAACTCGTCCTGCAAAAAGCAAACCCTTATACGGCTATATTGACAGAAAAATAAAAAGAGTTATGGCTCTTGGAAGTAGGGGAGGAAAAAACTGAAAATGGCCCCGTGATGAAGGGGTTAAAATCGTAGCTGTAATTTTTCAAGGCGATTTACATAACTTATTTTTTAAGGACCCATTTAGTTTTGAAGTAACTTTGAGGCACCTAATATATTAGAAAACCCACAAAAGTAATACCATTTAAAAAAAAACCCTTAACATATTCAAAACTGCTGTCAGATAGTTTATTAACCCTTCAGGTGCATTTTAGGAATTAATGCAAAGTGGCATGACAAGAAAGTAAAAGGTTAGTTTTACCACCTAAATGTTGCTAACTTCTGAACAGGCCACTATAGCCGGCAGAGTCTAAGGTCGTTATTTGGCCGTGAATTGCCCTGGCAGCCATCAGAACCACACAATCATGATCTCAGGGTGCTGATGGGGTTAAAGAGGAAGCTGCCCGCACTCTGTTAACCATCTAAATGCCAAAGTCACTATTGACTGTAGCATCTAAGGGGTTAAATGGCCATGGTCTGTGCCAACACTGATTGTGACTGATGCAGCAGGGTGTCTGCTATAGTGTGCCGATGACCTCGCGCCAGTTTTAAGTCGTATTGGTGGTCACTAAGGGGATAACTAAAGGAATTGGGGTTGTTTAGGCACTTAAGATGAGAAATAGCAGAGACAGACATGATCTGAAAGAATGGAAATAAGTGTGTAAATAAAAAATTTAATTCTGCCAGCCTCTTGTATACAGACTCTCAGAATACGTTTTACTATATAGAGCGGCACACACCCTAACCACACTGCCATGTGTAACTGAATAAGCGAACATTGCTAACCCTTAAAACTTTACATTTATTATAATTGCTAAATAATACATATCCCAAAAAGAACTGTGTACGTGTACTATAAAATGTACTCCAAGATATAGTGTACAGGTATATATAGATGATAAACTGGAATGTACATGTACCTATTCCTCCACTATATCAACTCTCATCAGTTGGTACCTAAGACAGAGAGCGTGATCAATCCTTTTTTTTTTTTTTTTTTTTTGTAGAATATGCTTTATGTCTGTAATGCCCCTCTTTGGTGATATCCTTGATAATTATTGGGTCTTTTCCACTAACAATCTAGGAATAATGTATTGGGTAAAAATAGAAGGTTGGATACAAGGTAAGTACATCTCCTTATAAAATGACCCTTCCTGACCGCAGGGGTTGGCACCAGGGCTGTAGAGTCGGTGTCCATTTTGGTGGAGTTGGTATAAAATGGACCGACTCCTAAAATATATAATAAATTGGGTGCAGTAATTCAATGCAGTTTGTGGGGAATATTTTTTCATAAGAATTTGGGAAAGTTATGAAATGTCCTATAAATGTCTGTCCTATTCCTGATCTAAGGGTCTAGACTTTTAGCCGAGATAAATCTGTGCTACAGTAAATTTATCACTTACACATGAGCCATGTATGAGGGAGTCAGAGTCGTGGAGTCGGAGTCGTGGAAATTGAGTCGGAGGTTTGGCTTACCGACTCCACAGCCCTGGTTGGCACCCTAAAACAGTACGCAAGTGGCACCCCACTCACAAGTTGTCTATCCCTATACGACCCTATATATTATCAGATGATATGAATGGAAAGTATAGGAGGATGGGGGGAGGAATCAGTACCAAAAATACAAGGCATATTGATAGAACTAGATGTAACATCAATAGTCAAGAATTACTTGCGGAGACAAGTGATGGGAGAGATGATTAGGACCATTAGATGTAGTGTCACAGAGTAACCAACAATTAAAGGGACATATGGAATAGGGATTCCAATGAATGAATGACATGTAGAGGTGCTTCTCACAAAATTAGAATGTCATCAAAAAGTTAATTTATTTCAGTTCTTCAATTCAATAAGTGAAACTCATATATTATATAGAGTCATTACAAACAGAGTGATCTATTTCAAGTGTTTATTTCTGTTAATGTTGATGATTATGGCTTACAGCCAATGAAAACACAAAAGTCATTATCTCAGTAAATTAGAATAATTAGCGAAAAACACCTGCAAATACTTCCAAAGTGTTTAAAAAGGTCCCTTAGTCTGTTTCAGTAGGCTCCACAATCATGGGGAAGACTTCTGACTTGACCGATGTCCAGAAGGCAGTCATTGACACACTCCACAAGGAGGGTAAGCCACAAATGGTCATTGCTAGTGTTGAGCGAGTATGTTCTATTAATCCTTTCGCCGAGTATGCTCGGGCCGAGCTCCGAGTATTTATAGCTGCTCGGTGATATGCTTGAATCACTCCCGTGTGCATGATTTGCGACTGTTTGACAGTTTTATTACATGTGAAGAATGTCTATTTCTTACACATTCCTCGCATGTAATAAAGCTGTCAAACAGTTGCAAATCATGCACACGGGAGCGATTCAAACATATCACCGAGCAGCTATAAATACTCGGAGCTCGGCCCGAGCATACTTGGACAGAACATACTCGCTCAACACTAGTCATTGCTAAAGAAACTGGCTGTTCACAAAGTACTGTATCCAAGCATATTAATGGAAAGTTGAGTGGAAGAAAAAACTGTGGTAGAGAAAGGAGCACAAGCAACCAGGATAATCGCAGCCTTGAAAGGATTGTTAATAAAAGGTCATTCAAAAATTTGGGGGACATTCGCAAGGAGTGGACTGCTGCTGGAGTCATTGCTTCCAAGAGCCACCACACACAGACGTATCCAGGACATGGGCTACAAGTGTCGCATTCCTTATGTCAAGCCACTCATGACCAATAGACAACGCCAGAAGAGTCTTGCCTGGGCCAAGGAGAAAAATACCTGGACTGTTGCTCAGTTGTCCAAGGTGTTGTTTTCAGATGAAAGAAAATTTTGCACTTCATTTGGAAATCAAGGTCCCAGAATCTGAAGGAAGAGTGGAGAGGCCACAATCCAAGCTGCTTGAGGTCTAGTGTGAGATTTCCACAATCAGTGATGGTTTGGGGAGCCATGTCATCTGCTGGTGTAGATCCACTTTGTTTTATCAAGACCAAAGTCAGCGCAGCCGTCTACCAGGACATTTTAGAGCACTTCATGCCTCCCTCTGCCGACAAGCTTTTTGGAGATGGAAATTTAATTCTCCAGCAGGACTTGGCACCAGTTCACACTGCCAAAAGTACCAATACCTGGTTTAAAAACAACAGTATCACTGTGCTTGATTGGCCAGCAAACTTGCCTGACCTTAACCCCATAGGGTATTGTCAAGAGGAAGATGAGAGACACCAGACCTAACAATGCAGACGAGCTGAAGGCTGCTATCAAAGCAACCTGGGCTTCCATAACACCTCAGCGGTGCCACAGGCTGATCGCCACCATGCCACGCCGCATTGATGCAGTAATTGATGCAAAAGGAGCCCCGACCAAGTATTGAGTGCATTTACTGAACATACATTTCAGTAGGCCAACATTTCACATTTTAAAAACATTTTTAAAGCTGTTGTTATAAAGTATTCTAATTTACTGAGATAATGACTTTTGTGTTTTCATTTTCTTTAAGCAGGGCCGGCTCCAGGTTTTTCTGGGCCCCGGGCGAAAGAGTCTCAGTGGGCCCTTTTAACACATACACGATTCATGATGCACAGATACGGCGGAGAAATATATATATATAGTACACAGGGCCCAGCCTTCACATATGCAGACATGCGCGCAGACACGCGCACTCACACACGGTACGCAGACACGCGCGTGCGCACACACGGTACGCAGACACGCGCGCGCACACACGGTACGCAGACGCGCGCGCGCGCACACACGGTACGCAGACGCGCGCGCACACGCGGTACGCAGACGCGCGCGCGCACACGCGGTACGCAGACGCGCGCGCGCACACGCGGTACGCAGACGCGCGCGCGCACACGCGGTACGCAGGCACGCACACGCGGTACGCAGACACGCGCACGCACACGTGGTACGCAGACACGCACACGCGGTAAGCAGACACGCACACGCGGTACGCAGATACGCGCACGCACACACGGTACGCAGATACGCGCACGCACACACGGTACGCAGACACGCGCACGCACACACGGTACGCAGACACGCGCACGCACACACGGTACGCAGACATGAGCACACACACACGGTACACAGACATGCGCACACACGGTACGCAGACATGCGCACGCGCACACGGTACGCAGACATGCTCGCGCGCACACGGTACGCAGACATGCTCGCGCGCACATGGTACGCAGACATGCTCGCGCGCACATGGTACGCAGACATGCTCGCGCGCACACGGTACGCAGACATATGCACACACGGTACGCAGACATATGCATGCACACACGGTACACAGATATGTACACATACAGACATGCACACATTTTTACACAAATTCTTAAAGACATACATAAAACAGACAAATATATATACACAGTCATACACACTGACATTCACATACATGCACTCACACAGACCCATTACAAATATTTTTAATATGGGGATTGGGGAAGCCTCACTCACCTGTCCCCGGTCCAGTGTCCTGTCCAGCAGCTCCTCAGGTATGGGGCTGTGCAGGGCCCCCGGCGTGTCACAGACATCATGGCCCTGGACCATCAGGTCCGGGCTGCTCCCCCCCCCATCTGTCCAGGACCTCCGACGGTGTTTGATTGCCGGCACTCCCCCAGACATGGCCGCGCGCTGTGCGGCTGTGTCTGCTAGTAATGACGCGGCAGGGGCGACACACAAGCACAATTAAAGGTGCAGTGCCGTCGACCCTGCCGTGTCATTACTAGCAGACACAACCGCACAGCGCGCGACAGTGTCTGGGGGGAGTGCCGGCAATCAAGCAGCGCCTGCGTCACTGAACAGGTGCCAAAGAAGTGGTGGGCCCCGACAGTGAGTGGGCGGTGGGCCCCGACAGCGAGTGGGCGGTGGGCCCCTCTGATTTTCCAGGGCCCGGCACTTGCCCGGGTACGCCGGGTGCTGACGCCGGCCCTGGCTTTAAGCCATAATCATCAACATTAACAGAAATAAACACTTGAAATAGATCACTCTGTTTGTAATGACTCTATATAATATGAGTTTGACTTTTTGTATTGAAGAACTGAAATAAATTAACTTTTTGATGATATTCTAATTTAGTGAGATGCACCTGTATATCCATTTTAATGTTCAAAATAATAGCAGTGTGTTCAAAAACATGAGTTAAGCACAACCTCTTTATACTAGTTTTTATTTCCATGCATTGGGAACATTGCACACTGGTTTCTAATTCAAAACATGAAGAGAAATGTATATAATTTTTAACTGCATTACAGAAAATAGCAAAAAATGAACATTAGACTGTTCAAAATAATAGCAGAGTGTGAGTTTGTAACGACAAATGCAGACAATGTACTCCTTTTTTTTTTTTTTTTTGAGGAATTAGTATTCCTGTGAATTACTAACCTAATATTTAGTTGTATACCCATAGTTTTTTAGAACTGCTTCACATCTGTGTTGCATGGAGTCAACCAACTTCTGGTACCTGTCAACTGGTTTTCCAGCCCAGGATGCTTTGACTACATCCCACATTTTTTTGGGGCATTTGTTGGCTTTGCCTCAGAAACTGCATTTTTGATAGAACACTTGTGGGGGTGACATCAAACTAATGTCCGGGGATTGGGTTGGCCACTCCATAACCTCAATTTTGTTGGACTGGAACCAAGATTTTGCTCTTTTACTGGTGTGTTTAGGGTCGTTGTCTTGTTGAAACACCCATTTCAAGGGCATATCCTCATCAGCGTAAGGCAACATGACCTCTTCCAGTATTTTAATATATGCAAACTGGTCCACGATCCTTAGTATGCAGTTAATAGGTCTGGCACCATAGTAAGAGAAACCTGCCCATATGCAGAAAGAGTTAGTATTTCAGCTCACCTGTTTACTGCACGGTCCAAAAGCCAGCATAAGTAAGTCCAAAAAAATCGACCAGCAGAAGGGCTTGCAATAAAATCCATAGATTTATTGTTGAATTCTTTGTACAAGAGTAAAAACCACCAAGCAGTGTGCACATAAAATCACATAGGAAAGAAACTCAGGTTACGCGTTTCTGGCCCTTAGTCTCCACCTGAATACAAAACATATTGCATGAACTTTTATAGGGAAATACCTAAACCACAAAAAGATACCTCCCCACATAGGGTGGAGCTCAAATAATACAGGTGAACAAATCAGTAAATACAAGTAAACGCAATGGGGCATATAAGAACGGAGAGGGGGAAAAAACAAAAACAGTATCTATAATAATACACAAATGCATATCAGCGCAATACAAAAAACATATACAAATACACCAGATAGTACAGACAATCGATGAACACAATATCCTAAACAAAATACAATATATGATACAAAAATGTTTTTTTATTTTTTATTTTTCTTCTTTTCTCTCCTTTCCTTTCTCTTTTTCAGAATCAATAATGCAAGATTAAATCAGTGCGCTTATTTAACCCATATGGGTACAAAGTATTCATCATAAGAATCCAGTATTCTTCTCTGTTTTATAATGCTCTTCTCCAATCTCTGCCCCTACGTGGTCTCCCCACCTGTTCAATGACATAAAAAAATCAGTGTGGAAAGATCTCCGAAATGCACCTGAAAAAAGTGTTTAGAAAGGTTAGAGGGATTATTTGCATCCGGATTACCAGCATCACGTATATGTTCCCTCATTCTTTGTTTCACTTTTCTAGTTGTACATCCAGTATATGATACCTCACAGGCTGTACATGTTGCTTGATACAGAACATAGTTAGCGTTACAATTAAAAATGTTAAGTGAAACAAAGAATGAGGGAACATATACGTGATGCTGGTAATCCGGATGCAAATAATCCCTATAACCTTTCTAAATACTTTTTTCAGGTGCATTTCGGAGATCCTTCCACACTGATTTTTTTATGTCATTTAACAGGTGGGGAGTAGAGATGAGCGTTGTTCTACTCGAACTGTTCGCCAATCTCAAATTCGAGCTGTTTTGGGCGGTGTTCGAGCCGTTCGGCGAACACGAACGATTTGAGAAAAATTCGGCTGTTCGAGGTTATGTTCGATAACTGTTCGTGCACCAAAATCATAACTGGATTTTTTCTCAGTAATGATTAAAATTAATGTTAATACGCAGTTTGAGTGTACAGCGGGGCGGGGGGAGGGGCAGGGGATGGATCTCTGCAGGAACAATGAAGATCTCCATTTTTTTTTCTCTTTCCCGCATTTACAGTGGGGAGGTGCAATCTGTCAGCCTATCAGCAGCGCACACACGGAGCGAAGTGCTTTTTTTTCACACAAGCAAGGGCATGTGTCATTGGCAGTGTATGTCACATGTCCTTGCCCTATAAGACCAAGCCATTTTCCCCGTCGCCACCATTTTCTCACTGCTGCAGCTGCGTGTTAGACGGCACCGCTGTTGCTGTGTGCGCTATACCTTGTTAATTTCAAGCCAATTTTCGCACAAATCTACAGATAGCTTGGGAGTAGGGAATAGTTGTGATTGCAGTCCTTTTAAGGACTAGGTTACAGCATTTCCTACGACTTTTATCAGGCAGGTCTGTGCTCTTAAATAGATAGGTTGTGGGAGTAAAGACTAATTGTAATTGGAGTCCTTTTCAGGACTAGGTTACATCAGTTCCTATCAGTTTTTGCCAGGCAGGTCTGTGCCAGTGCTGTGCAAGTTTTTTTCACAGCATTTGGCTGAATCTAGCAAAGCTAATCCTTTTTGGCCTATTGCAGAGTGTGTTAGTCAGTGGAGTAGCCTATCTGTGTTGCAAGATATACCACCTGTGTATAGAATACCAATTTTTTTACTGCACCTAGTGAAGTAAAATCTTTTGGGCATAGCATCATTCTATTAGTCCATCTATACTGACCTCCATCAGGTTGCAAACTGAATATAATTTTTTTCTGCATCTAGCTCTGAAAAAATATTTGGCTTCTAGCTGTGTGTGGGTCTTGTTCTATTAATCCATCTATACTGACCTCCATCAGGTTGCAAACTGAATCTAATTTTTTTCTGCATCTAGCTCTGAAAAAATATTTGGCTTCTAGCTGTGTGTGGGTCTTGTTCTATTAATCCATCTATACTGACCTCCATCAGGTTGCAAACTGAATATAATTTTTTTCTGCATCTAGCTCTGAAAAAATATTTGGCCTTCTAGTAGTGTGTCGGACTTTCTCTATTAGTCCATCTATACTGACCTCCATCAGGTTGCAAATTAAAAATAATTTTTATCTGCATCTACAGTACCTCTGAAAAAATATTTGGGCTTCTAGCTGTGTGTGGGACTTGTTGTATTAGTCCATCTATACTGACCTCCATCAGGTTGCAAACTGAATATATTTTTTTCTGCATCTACCTCTGAAAAAATATTGGGCTTCTAGCTGTGTGTGGGACTTGTTGTATTAGTCCATCTATACTGACCTCCATCAGGTTGCAAACTGAATATATTTTTTTCTGCATCTACCTCTGAAAAAATATTGGGCTTCTAGCTGTGTGTGGGTCTTGTTCTATTAATCCATCTATACAGACCTCCATCAGGTTGCAAACTGAATATAATTTTTTTCTGCATCTAGCTCTGAAAAAATATTTGGCCTTCTAGCAGTGTGTGGGACTTGTTCTATTAGTCCACCTATACTGACCTCCATCAGGTTGCAAATTCAAAATAATTTTTTGTATGCATCTAGCTCTGAAAAAATATTTGGCCTTCTAGTAGTGTGTCGGACTTTCTCTATTAGTCCATCTATACTGACCTCCATCAGGTTGCAAATTGAATATAATTTTTTTCTGCATCTAACCCAGCCAATAGTTTTGGCCTAATACCACAGTTTGGCCACTCAGCTCTGCTCGGTTACCATCCATTGTTTTTTTGTGCAAACAACTCCAGAGTTGTGAATTAGTTAACCACCAAAATGAGTGGAAAAAGGCCTGCTGCTGGTGGAAAGGGGAATAGGCGTGTTGGGAAGGGGAAAAAAGGTTGTGTCCGTGGGGTAGGTGTTAAAGCAACAGTAACATCTGCAGAAGAAAGACCATCTTCCAGCCAAACTAAAATGTCTACTTCTTTTAGCGGACAATGTGATAAGATCCCTTTCTTATGGCCACGCCAATCGCTACAAATTCCAGATGAGGCACAAAAACAGCAGGTGCTTCAACGGATATCAAGTGCTCCTTTAAGTGGGCTCTCCTCCACATCAACTTCAACATCACAAATACTCCAGTCCTCAAAGGTGTCACCCAAATCGCACTTGCTTCCTCACAGCTCCCAAATCTCCAGCTGCCCGTCTGAGTATGAGGTAGAACAGATGGTTGAGTCTGCAGAGCTGTTTACTCATACTATAGCCTGGGAATCAGAGGTCGACTCCAGCGCTTCTGTGAATCCAGACGAGGAAATGATCTGCACTGATGCCCAGAATCTTTATGAGTCGGATCCAGGACCAGACGCAGAAGGTTCTGACCATAATGTAGACCCTCATTCCCAAACTGTAACTCCTGTTGGTGGAGACAATGAGGAAGACGATGATAAGACTCAAATACCTGATTGGAGCGACAACTTTAGTTTTTGGTCAGGGTAGGAACAGGTTGGCTCTGAGGACGACGGGTGTGATAACACACAGGGTGATGATGATGAGGTTGGAGATCCCACTTACTGTCAACCCACAGTCAGCCAAGAGATGAGGTCAGCAGAGGAGGTGGAGGAAGATGCTAGTGACGACGAGGTCAGGTTGCGCCTTCCTGGACAGAGACGTAGTACTGGAAGCACGTCAACAACTGCATCCTCAAACACAACTCTGCCTCTCACCACAAGTCGTGGTGGCTCTTCAGGTCGCATGGGTGCTAAGCCTTGCATAGCCTGGGCATTTTTTCAGATCGATAAAGATGACCCAACTCGTGTTATCTGTAACATTTGTCAGCAAAAGCTAAGTAGAGGCCAAAAAATACATAGTTTGAGTACTTCATGCATGAACCGGCACATGGACATGAAGCATAAGTTGCAGTGGGAAGCTCAGTGTGCTACAATGCGGCCTAGCCGGCCGGGCCAACCACCGTCTGCCATATCTTGTGCATCCGCGGCCTCTTCATCCTCTGTGACTGGGGGGACAGCAGTCACACCTGTTTTGGGGCGCAGACCTGCCACCTCTTTACCCGCAACAGCCAGCGTGATTGGCAGGTCATCATTTTCTTTGAAGGTGGTAACACCAGCTGGTGTTGAGCGCTGTCCGACATCGATAGCACCACCTTTGGATCAAGGCAACCTAACATGTCCGCCTGCATCTTCCTCACAGACCGGCAGTTTGCCGGGGACACCCTTATCAACCCCGTCTAAGCACAATAGCCAGCCCTCGGTCCCTCAGATGTGGACAAGTAAAAGACCATTTCCTCCTAGCCATGAGAAAGCTAAGAGGTTGAATTTCACCATCTGCAAGCTCTTGGCTACAGAAATGCTGCCTTTCCGCCTGGTGGACACAGAGGATTTTCGAGACCTTATGTCCGTCGCAGTGCCCCAGTACCAGATGCCCAGTCGGCACTACTTCTCAAAGAAAGGTGTGCCTGCGCTCCACCAGCATGTCGCACACAACATCACCGCTTCTTGGAGAAACTCTGTGTGTGACAGGGTGCATTTCACCACAGACACTTGGACGAGTAGGCATGGACAGGGGCGTTACATGTCGCTGACTGGGCACTGGGTAACTATGGTGACAGCAGGACAAGGGGCTGCTGTCCAAGTCTTGCCGTCCCCACGAGTTGTGCGTCAATCCTCTTTATGTCAAAGTTCCTCCACTGCTTCTGCCTCCTCAACCTCCTCTTGGTCTTCCACCTGCACCCAAAGCCTGTCTGGTCATGCCACAAGCTTTCTAACTGCGCAGAAGGGATCCTGCACACCTCCTTACTATGCTGGCAGTAGGGCTCAACGTCATCAGGCGGTTTTTACTTTGAAATGTCTGGGAAATGTGAGTCACACAGCTGAGGAGTTGTGGTCAGCTCTGGAGAACCAATTTCATGAATGGCTGTCTCCACTGGACCTGAAACCAGGGAAGGCCGTGTGCGACAATGCTGCAAACCTGGGTGCGGCCCTTCGCCGGGGCAATGTCACACACGTGCCTTGTATGGCTCACGTGTTGAACCTGGTTGTCCAGCAATTTTTAGCCCACTATCCCAGACTAGATGGCCTTCTGCAGAGGGCACGGTCGCTGTGTGCTCACTTCCGCCGTTCGCATCCCGCAGCTCAGCGACTTACATCTCTACAGAAGTCGTTGGGCCTGCCACTTCACCGGCTAAAATGCGATGTGCCTACCCGGTGGAATTCAACTCTGCACATGTTGCAGCGACTGTGGCAGCACCGACAAGCCCTGGTGCAATACGTTCTGACGTATAGCCTGGGCCAACGAGATCCAGAGGTGGGGCAAATCACGCTGGAGGAGTGGTCTCAGATCAGGGACCTATGCACCCTTCTGCACAGTTTTGAAATGGCGACGAAGATGTTTAGTGCTGATGATGCCATTATCAGCATGACTATTCCAGTGATTTACATGCTGGAGCACATGTTAAACAGAATTCGGAGTCAGGTGGTGGCACAAGAGGAGGTGGAGGAAGTAGAGGAGGAGGAGTTGTATGCGGAAGGGCTAACATCTGCAAGGTCCAGACGGTCGGCAGCACCAAGGCGGCAGGCATGTGAGGGTGGGGGAGATGGTTTTACCAGGGCGCATGGTAGCAGCCAAACTAGTGAGGAAGGTGCAGGAGCCCAGGAAGAAGTGGAGGACGAACTGATGGAAGACTCATCAGATGAGGGAGACCTTGATCACATTTCTGTTGTGCGAGGTTGGGGGGAGAGGACAGAGGAAGGAAGCATGATTGTTACCTCGCCACCAACACAACAGGGACTTGGTGCTCCTGGATGCGCAACACACATGAGTGCCTTCTTGCTGCACTACCTGCAACATGACCCTCGAATTGTGAGAATTAGAAATAATCCTGACTACTGGGTTGCCACACTGTTAGATCCCCGGTACAAAAGTAAATTTGCCGAAATTATTCCTGCCATAGAAAGGGATGCATGCATGCAGGAGTATCAGCAGAGACTGTTGCAGAATCTTACATGTGCTTTTCCACAAAACACCAGTGGTGCACGTAGTGAATCTCACAGTTCCAACTTGCCAACCGTGGGACCGTCAAGTGTTCAGCACTCAAACCGTAACAGAACCACAGTATCTGCTGGTAACATCAATTTTTCGGAATCATTTCACCACTTTTTTAGCCCATCCTTTGCAAGGCCACAGGAGACAAGAAGTCTGACACATAGTCAACGCCTAGAGACGATGGTACAGGAGTATCTCCAAGTAAACATTGAAGCCACGACTGTGTCACTGGACCCTTGCTCTTTTTGGGCTTCCAATCTGGATAAATGGCCGGAGCTAGCCACTTACGCCTTGGAGATCTTGTCATGCCCCGCAGCCAGCGTTCTGTCTGAATGTGTGTTCAGCGCTGCTGGTGGTGTGCTGACAGATAAGCGCACGCGGCTCTCCACTGATAATGTAGACAGACTCACGTTCATAAAGATGAACAAATCATGGATCCGAAACGACTTTTCTACCCCTGTGTCATCCTGGGGAGAGTAAAAGCTTGATGATTGGTTAAAATCACCCTACCAACCGTTTTAAGCTTTCAAATTACTAATCATGTTTATCTGTATCTTGACTGGAAAATAATTTGGGCTTTGTAGCAGTGTGCAGCACTGATCCTATTAGGCCATCTATAATAAGCTCCACCAGATTTAAAATTAAAAATAATTTTTAGCTGCATCTAGCCCGGAAAATAATTTTGGGGCTCCGAGATGCGCAAGACACATAAGTGCCTTCTTGCTGCACTACCTGCAGCATGACCCTCATATTGTCAGAATTCGAAGTAATCATGACTACTGGGTTGCCACACTCTTAGATCCCCCAAACTTTTCGATCAACCTTTTCATTTTAATAAAGACCAAAAAAATGGTCATTTTTGAAATTATAAGCATTAGCAGGTTGTTAGAAACTGAAATCAAACAGTTTTCAACTCAAAACTTTATTCTAGGTGATGTAACATTTGCACATAGGACCCCTTGTTCGAAAGGAGCTTCTTAACTCTCTCGTCCATTGAATTTGTCAGGTTTTGGATGGTTTCTGCTTCAATTGTTTTGCATGAGGACAGAATACCCTCCCAGAGCTGTTGCTTAGATGTGAACTGCCTCCCGCCATCATAGACACTCCTTTTAATGATGCTCCAAAGGTTCTGAATGGGGTAGAGGTCAGGGGAGCATGGGGGTCACACCATAAGTTTGTCCCCTTTTATGCCCATATCAGCCAGAGATGCAGATGTTTTATGTGCAGCATGAGATGGTGCATTATCATGCAGAAAAATGATCTTGCTGTGAAATACACGGTTCTTCTTCTTGAACCATGGCAGGAAGTGCTGTTTGAGAAAATCCACATACATTATGGAGTTCATCTTTAGCGCCTTCAGGGATCCTAAAGGGGCCGACAATCTCTCTCCCCATGATTCCAGCCCAAAACATTACTCCACCTCCTCCTTGTTGGCGCTGTAGCCGTGTTTGCGTGGGGTGTCCATCAACCAGCCATCCTCCACTCCATCCATCTGGACCATCGAGCGCTGCACGGCACTCATCCGTGAACAAAACAGTTTTGAAATCAGTCTTCATGTAATGTTTGGCCCACTGGAGCCGTTTCTGCTTGTGTGAAGTGGATAGAGGAGGTCGACAGGATGGCGTATGCACAGCTGCAAACCTCTGAAGGACCCTGCATCTTGTTGTTCGGGGGACGTTGGAGGCACAAGCAGCTTCAAAAACTTGTCTGCTGCTATGACAAGGCTTTTTTGCCGCTGCTCTTTCAACCTGACGTAATTGCCTGTAGGAAAGAGTCCTCAATTTGCCCTTATCAGCACGCACACGTGTGTACTGTGAATCAGCTACATACTTCTTGATTGCCAAGACACTTCATAATGATCATCGCACAATGTTGATTGTAGTCATGCCTTGACCTAAACACTCCACAATTTGTTGCTTCTCAGCAGCCGACATATCCTTTTTCTTTCCCATTTTGGCAGAAAATGTAGGCTGCTTAATAATGTGAGAGAGCCTTCTTAAGTAGTCTTGCCTTTCATTGGACACACCTGCCAAACTAATTAGCACAGGTGTCTGCAATTGCTTACAGTGATATAAAGAGCCCTGACACACATCACCATCAATGAGTTTAACTGACAAACAAACAAATTCTTCCCTTATCACTCCTAAACACTTTTTGCATAATAATTTGGAACGCAGTGTACATGTGCTTTTCCACAAAACACCAGTGGTTCACGTAGTGAATCTTACAGTTCTAACTTGCCAACCGTGGTCTGTATGGAATTGTTCAATAAAGGGCCCAAAATTAAGATAACATAGATGGGAGAGGTCTCTATGAATAGGAATTCCTAAGTATTTGATACCCTGTGAGGGCCAGGCAAAGGGAAAGTTGGACTGGATGGAATCCTATATGGATTTGGGGAGGGAGACATCGAGGGCCTCAGACTTCGCTGCATTGATTTTAAAATTTTACCATGTAACAAAGTGATCTATTTCAGCCATAACAGCAGGGATGGATATATGTGATTGAGTGATATATACTAGGACATCATCAGCAAATAGAGAGCACTTGTACTCGGTGCCTCCCACCTCAATCCACCTAATATTGGGGTTATGGCGAATTGATGAGAGCAGGTGCTCCGTCACTAGGATGTATAAGAGAGGGGACAGAGGACATCCCTGCCTTGTCCCATTGGTGATTGTGAAAGGTGATGAAAATGTTCTGACGCACCCCCTGGGCCTTGGGACACCCGGAGCCGGACCCTTTTTGGTGGATGCTGGTGGTTGTAGTCTTCGTGGCGGCGACCCGGTTCCGTGGCTCAGGGCGGTCAAACCAGTGGCGGAACTATTTATGTGGTTTTGATGTTTAAATGTCCGACTACGCCACCCGTGGATTGCGGTCAGAGTGAGCCGCCACTACAGGGCAGACCGCTAAGGCTGGTGTTGTGGGTGCAGCAGAGCGTAGCATAACTCCCCACGGGAGGAGTATAGCCTCAGGGCAGTGTATGCGGAGGATGGGGGTGATGGTGCAGGGCAGCAGCAGTAACGACACGGAGTCAGTGATGCAGTCCAGGGCCTTTACTCACAGTTATTATTATCCAGACCACGTCTGCAGGTAACGGCTGCCCACGTCGTACTGTGCTCACCAGGTGAGGGGCTCAGACAACTCCCAGATAACTTTGGAGCACTTCACAGGACCCCCTTTGTGTGTCCTTTGTCTGGCCTTTCTTACCAACACTTCTGTCCGGCTGCCTCGGGCCTCCTCTTGGTAAACTTGGCGCCAGTTTCCCTGACCCTATGTGGTGCCTTCCTAGCGGGTGTAGCGAGGGGCTGCGCCACATAAAATGTCAGAGCCTCCGGTTTCTAGCTGAGGGTCGTTTCCTGCCTCCACTAGTTCGGGGACCGGTCTCCCCCTTTGGCCTGACCCCTCCACGCAGGTGGATTCGGGCGTGCGGTGGCGACTCGCCCGTCCGCACCCCTGGGATCCCTTCATTCCTCGTTCCTGGAGCCTTCTCCGCTCCTCTTCCAGGCCTGGGCCTCTGTTACTAGGCCCGCCTCCGGAGCAGAGCTCATGCAGAGCCCCTGCTCCCTGCCACTTCTGCTCAGACTTCTCTGCACTGAACTAAGATGGTGCCCACCTTTTATACTCCCTTCTCAATGCACCCAGGAACTGCTTCCTCCCTGCTCCTGCACTACAGGGTTCCCCTTCCTCAGTGTTCCCTCCCCCCACTCCAGCCAGGGACAGGGACTGTCGTGCCCATCTCAGGGGCATATTGGTCGCCCTGCCCCACGGCAATGTGGTGTAATGCATGCAGGTGTCGGGTCCTGATCCACACTCCATCCTTACCTGAGAGTGAGATATCACACCTCTGGGTGAGGTGCAATACGTCTGTAGCAACCGAGCCCTCAGGGTGCTACAGTTCCATTTATCTTCAGCCTAGGTGACGTATTGCGATACAGGGCCGTGATTTTGGCTATAAAAGGGTCCCCTAGACCCCTACCCCAAGCTTTTTAAGAGAATCATATATGGCGTGCCAGGAGACTCTATGGAATGCTTTCTCAGCATCCAACGAGAGTATCTAATTACAAATTTTTAACTGCATCTAGCCCAGGAAATACTTTGTGCCTAGTAGCAGTGTCTGCTAGTCAGCGGATTATCCCGGCTGTTAAGCAAGCTACACCACCTGTAGTTTAGACACTTAATTTTTTCAAAGGAAATGCTTCGGGACCATGGGATACTTAGTGAAGAGCATCAGGAGGCACCCCAAGGCATAGGGGCTGGGACTGGCAGTAGGATGCCTTGCGGTGGACAGCCGAGCTCGATCCTTATAAAAGCTTTTTAACTGCAGCAGCTTTAGTGGACGCTACTGGAGCTGGAATTACGCGGCTGCTGGCATGAGACTTGCCCTCCAATAGATCCTTGTAAATGGATTTAAAGTGTATTCATTCAAATTAGAGAGACAATTTAAATTAAAAAGCTTAGAGCTGCCTCCACCACAGGGGGGCTCGCTCGACCCACCAGCGGACAGGCACCAGTATTGGGAGAGGGGGGCTGGCCGTCAGGGTTCACCGCGGCTCTGGCACAAACCCGGCGACACGGAGGTGGCACGGGCAGGAGCGGACTGAACGTGTCAGCTTCTCACTTTTTGGATTTTAGAAGGGCATGACATGCCTATATTTGTGTCTCCCTCTCCTTTTACTCCTCCACCTCTTTTCTTTTCGCATGACTATATGTACTTGTCACTTTTCCATGTGTTAGTTGTGTCTTCTGAGCAGTTTGTCAGCTTTTGGACACCTTTGAAGGTGGTTTCTATGTGTTTTTGTTTGCCTGCCATTGGTTTTAACGGTGTTCGACGAACAGTTCGACGAACAGTTCGGCGAACACACGGGTGTTCGACGAACCGAACCGAACTCGAACACTACGGGGGTGGCTCAACACTAGTGGGGAGACCACGTAGGGGCAGAGTTTGTAGAAGAGCATTATAAAACAGAGAAGTGTACTGGATTCTTATGATGAATACTTTGTACCCATATGGGTTAAATAAGCGCACTGATTTAATCTTGCATTATTGATTCTGAAAAAGAGAAAGGAAAGGAGAGAAAAGAAGAAAAAGAAAAAAATGAAACATTTTTGTATCATATATTGTATTTTGTTTATGATATTGTGTTTATCGATTATCTGTACTATCTGGTGTATTTGTATATGTTTTTTGTATTGCGCTTATACAGTACAGACCAAAAGTTTGGACACACCTTCTCATTTGAAGATTTTTCTGTATTTTCATGACTATGAAAATTGTACATTCACACTGAAGGCATCAAAACTATGAATTAACACATGTGGAATTATATACTTCACAAAAAAGTGTGAAACAACTGAAAATACAGTCATATGAAAAAGTTTGGGCACCCCTATTAATCTTAAGCTTAATGCTTTTTCAAAATTGGTGTTTTTGCAACAGCTATTTCAGTTTGATATATGTAATAACTGTTGGACACAGTAATGTTTCTGCCTTGAAATGAGGTTTATTGTACTAACAGAAAATGTGCAATCTGCATTCAAACAAAATTTGACAGGTGCATAAGTATGGGCACCCTTATCATTTTCTTGTTTTAAATACTCCTACCTACTTTTTACTGACTTACTAAAGCATTTTTTTTTGTTTTGTAACCTCATTGAGCCTTGAACTTCATAGCCAGGTGTATGCAATCATGAGAAAAGCTACTTAAAGTGGCCACTTGCAAGTTGTTCTCCTGTTTGAATCTCCTCTGAAGAGTGGCATCATGGGCTCCTCAAAACAACTGTCAAATGATCTGAAAACAAAGATTATTCAACATAGTTGTTTAGGGGAAGGATACAAAAAGCTGTCTCAGAGATTTAACCTGTCAGTTTCCACTGTGAGGAACATAGTAAGGAAATGGAAGAACACAGGGACAGTTCTTGTTTTTCTTGGCCTGCCACTTCTGGCCTTAACATCAGAAAGGCAGAGAAGAAGAATGGTGAGATCAGTCAAGGACAATCCTCAGACCACCTCCAGAGAGCTGCTGCATCAACTTGCTGCAGATGGTGTCACTGTGCATCGGTCAACTATACAACGCACTTTGCACAAGGAGAAGCTGTATGGGAGAGTGATGCGAAAGAAGCCGTTTCTGAAAACACGCCACAAACAGTCGGCTGAGGTGTGCAAAAGCACATTTGGAGAAGCCAATTTCTTTTTGGAAGAAAGTCCTGTGGACTGATGAAACCAAGATTGAGTTGTTTGGTCATACTAAAAGGCGTTATGCATGGTGGCAAAAAAACACAGCATTCCAAGAAAAACACTTGCTACCTACAGTAAAATTTGGTGGAGGTTCCATCATGCTTTGGGGCTGTGTGGCCAATGCCGGCACTGGGAATCTTGTTAAAGTTGAGGGACGCATGGATTCCACTCAGTATCAGCAGATTCTTGACAATAATGTTCAAGAATCAGTGACAAAGTTGAAGTTACGCAGGGGATGGATCTTTCAGCAAGACAATGATCCAAAACACCGCTCCAAATCTACTCAGGCATTCATGCAGAGGAACAATTACAATGTTCTGGAATGGCCATCCCAGTCCCCAGACCTGAATATCATTGAACATCTGTGGGATCATTTGAAGAGGGCTGTCCATGCTCGGCGACCATCAAACTTAACTGAACTGGAATTGTTTTGTAAAGAGGAATGGTCAAAAATACCTTCATCCAGGATCCAGGAACTCCTTAAAAGCTACAGGAAGCAACTAGAGGCTGTTATTTTTGCAAAAGGAGGATCTACTAAATATTAATGTCACTTTTCTGGTGAGGTGCCCATACTTATGCACCTGTCAAATTTTGTTTGAATGCAGATTGCACATTTTCTGTTAGTACAATAAACCTAATTTCAAGGCAGAAACATTACTGTGTCCAACAGTTATTACATATATCAAACTGAAATAGCTGTTGCAAAAACACCAATTTTTATAAAACATTAAGCTTAAGATTAATAGGGGTGCCCAAACTTTTTCATATAACTGTATGTCTTATATTCTAGGTTCTTCAAAGTAGCCATCTTTTGCTTTGATGACTGCTTTGTACACTCTTGGCATTCTCTTGATGAGCTTCAAGAGGTAGTCACCGGAAATGGTCTTCCAACAATCTTGAAGGAGTTCCCAGAGATGCTTAGCACTTGTTGGCCCTTTTGCCATCACTCTGCGGACCAGCTCACCCCAAACCATCTCGATTGGGTTCAGGTCTGGTGACTGTGGAGGCCAGGTCATCTGGCATAGCACCCCATCACTCTCCTTCTTGGTCATATAGCCCTTACACAGCCTGGAGGTGTGTTTGGGGTCATTGTCCTGTTGAAAAATAAATGATGGTCCAACTAAACGCAAACCGGATGGAATAGCATGATACTGTGGTAGCCATGCTGGTTCAGTATGCCTTCAGTTTTGAATAAATCCCCAATAGTGTCACCAGCAAAGCACCCCCACACCATCACACCTCCTCCTCCATGCTTCACGGTGGGAACCAGGCAATGTAGAGTCCATCCGTTCACCTTTTCTGCTTCGCACAAAGACACGGTGGTTGGAACCAAAGATCTCAAATTTGGACTCATCAGACCAAAGCACAGATTTCCACTGGTCTAATGTCCATTCCTTGTGTTCTTTAGCCCAAACAAGTCTCTTCTGCTTGTTGCCTGTCCTTAGCAGTGGTTTCCTAGCAGCTATTTTTCCATGAAGACCTGCTGCACAAAGTCTCCTCTTAACAGTTGTTGAAGAGATGTGTCTGCTGCTAGAACTCTGTGTGGCATTGACCTCGTCTCTAAACTGAGCTGCTGTTAACCTGCGATTTCTGAGGCTGGTGACTCTGATAAACTTATCCTCAGAAGCAGAGGTGACTCTTGGTCTTCCTTTCCTGGGGCGGTCCTCATGTGAGCCAGTTTCTTTGTAGCGCTTGATGGATTTTGCAACTGCACTTGGGGACACTTTCAAAGTTTTCCCAATTTTTCGCACTGACTGACCTTAATTTCTTAAAGTAATAATGGCCACTCGTTTTTCTTTACTTAGCTGCTTTTTCTTGCCATAATACAAATTCTAACAGTCTATTCAGTAGGACTATCAGCTGTGTATCCACCAGACTTCTGCACAACACAACTGATGGTCCCAACCCCATTTATAAGGCAAGAAATCCCACTTAGTAAACCTGACAGGGCACACCTGTGAAGTGAAAACCATTTCCAGCTACTACCTCTTGAAGCTCATCAAGAGAATGCCAAGAGTGTGCAAAGCGGTCATCAAAGCAAAAGGTGGCTACTTTGAAGAACCTAGAATAGAAGACCTATTTTCAGTTGTTTCACACTTTTTTGTTAAGTATATAATTCCACATGTGTTAATTCATAGTTTTGATGCCTTCAGTGTGAATGTACAATTTTCATAGTCATGAAAATACAGAAAAATCTTTAAATGAGGTGTGTCCAAACTTTTGGTCTGTACTGTGTGCATTTGTGTATTATTATAGATACTGTTTTTGTTTTGTTTTTTTCCTCTCCGTTCTTATATGCCCCATTGCGTTTACTTGTATTTACTGATTTGTTCACCTGTAGTATTTGAGCTCCATCTCGTATGTGGGGAGGTATCTTTTTGTGGTTTAGGTATTTCCCTATAAAAGTTCATGCAATATGTTTTGTATTCAGGTAGAGACTAAGGGCCAGAAACGCGTAACCTGTGTATCTTTTCTATGTGATTTTATGTGCACACTGCTTGGTGGTTTTTACTCTTGTGCAAAGAATTCAACAATAACGCTATGAATTTTATTGCAAGTCCTTCTGCTGGTCGATTTTTTTGGACTTACTTAAACCTGCCCATATCATGATGCTTGCACCACCATGCTTCGCTGTCTTCAGAGTGTACCGTGGCTTGTATGCAGAGTTTGGGGGTCGTCTGACGAACTGTCTGCAGCCCTTGGACCCAAAAAGAACAATTTTTACTTTCATCAGTCCACAAAATGTTTCTCCATTTCTCTTTAGGCCAGTTGATGTGTTTTTTGGCAAATTGTATCCGCTTCAGTACATGTCTTTTTTTTATTTTTTTTTAAAGTGGGTCTCTGCGGGGACATCTTGCTAAGAGATTAGCTTCAGACAGGCATCTAACTGTCACTGTACTCACAGGTAACTTGAGACTTTTGATCACCCTGTAGCTGATCATTGGCTGAGCCTTTGCCATTCTGGCTACTCTTCCATCCATTCGAATGGTAGTCTTAAGTTTTCTTCCATGTCTATGGTTTTTCTTTCCATTTTAAAGCATAGGAGATAGACTGTTCAGCTAAAATTATCATTGTCTGCACTTCTTTATAAGTTTTACCCTTTCCAACTTTTTAATCAAAGTACGCTGTTCTTCTGAACAATGTCTCGAATGACCCATTTTTCTCAGGCTTTCAAGGAGAAATGCGTGTACAACATGTGCTGGCTTCACCCTTAAATAAGGGCCACCTGATTCACACCTGTTTCTTCACAGAATGACTGACCTAACTAATTGAACTCCACACTACTATTATTTTGAACACATCCCCTTTCAAATAATTACTCAAATACACAGACTCAAAACCATGCAGATCATGAATGCGGAGTCTGTTGGTTTTCTTAGAATCTACTGCATTAACTGGTAAATTGTTTGACATGTGGTAATATAATTCCAAAAACAGTGAACAATCTGGTTAGTCATATTGGACTATTATTTTGAACACTGCTGTACTTTTCCTCTGACTCCTGATTTTGGCTTACAAATACTGAGGTAAATTGTTGACCAAGTACTGAATGTATGAACATAGCATAAGTGTTATTTTACTGAGGGAAAAACATAGGGAATCAGAAGAGGTTGTCCAGGTAGTTGACAACCCCTTTATGCAAGCTTAAAACTCATTTCACTCAACGAACAAACATTTTTCTCATTCATTGGGTGATCGGCACACTTTACATTATTAGATTATCGTGAAACGAGCGTTCCTAGTATTGCTTGTTCACGATAATCTATGTACCTGCACTTTTAAACCCTTAAACACTTATGAAGCCAGACAATCTCTATTCAGGCATAAAGCAAAAGGGTAGCGCCCTCCACCAAAAATGTCCCTGACATTGACTTCAGGGTGACATTACAGGGGCCTGTGGAAGTGAGACACCTTGGTTTTCAATTGTCTTAGCAGCAGCTTTTAGATCATATCCTGCTATAGAGATGGAAAACTCTTGGTGTGACCACAATTCCTGCAGAGCGCAGTTCTATGAACGCTTTCCTGTCCCAGCCCTGGAGTAATTTAATAGCTGTGTGACACCCTTTTACTGAATGAATCATCCACAGTAGAGCCAGTGATCCCCATTTTTTTTCCAAACAAACCCCACTTTTCTAACCAGAGCCTGCAGGACATAGCTATGCATGGCCGCAGTGTTTGTGCGTTCGACCACAAGTATGCAGAGCATGGCAATAGACCTTCATTCTTGTCTGCAAACAGCAGATACAATTCAGTCTGTGTATGCAAAATGTCAGTGATTTCTGTGGGTTGTGAACAAGAACAAAAATCCTTCTCTCTCTAAAACCCAGGCAGAAAAAGAGAGAACTGGAAGACAGTGAAAATAGTCTGTAAGAATATCTTAAGACGTCGCAGCCTAGATGTGTAATGAGCAGAGACACTGTAGACATTATAGAATAATCCTATAGAAGAGCTGGCCTCTGCAGAAAGCCACATGGGCCAAGTCCTGCTCTGCGCTTATACATCCAGACCTAGTAAGTTATCCTATTAGAGGATTTTAGGAATTGCTGTCTGTCCAGGGCCTCTTTCTCCAAACTGCAGTGGTTTCTAGGCTGACCTACTTTCTTAATTATGTATGCGCACAGTTTCATTGAGCAATAGATAATAACCCGTTGGCCTTTTCTTACAGAACTTCTGGGATCGACCAAGAGGTTAAACATCAATTATCAGGACAGTGATGGGTGAGTATACACTTCTGTTACTTTCTTCTGTCTTGGGCTGTCCTGTCAGTGTATCTGGACCTGCACCGAGTTTCAATTCTATTACAGTAGTGGGGGGCTGTAAATTTTGTTCATATTTCTGCCTCAGAGAACCTTGATCTAGTAGTGGGTAAATAGTTTAATGAATAATGCCGGTGACCTTTTTCCGGATATGCTATAAAGGGCTTTTTGCTGCTATCACAACTTATTACCTATCGACAGGAAGGGTAATAGGTTGCTTATCACGGGGGGTCCCATTGCTTGGAGATCAACCGATTATGAGAATGGGGGTCCCAAGTCCTCAGATTAAAGGGAGTCTTTTAGACCACATTGACAGTATAAATAAGCACACATATGTTTAAAGTGTAAAATCATCTATACTGGCTTTATTGCAATCTCTGATATTCAACCAAAGTGACCGGATAAACTGAGCACATAGCCTTGTAGGGGATATGGCACCCATAAAAATCGCTGCCTCCCTTCTGAAGAACTGAAGGTTCCCTTTAACCTTCATCTTCTGCAGAACAAAGGCAGCAATTGGGTCACTAAAGGTGTGATATTTTATTAGATTTTTATAGGGTCTATATGCCCTACAAGGCTATATACTTAGTTTATACACTTTCGGCTGATAGAGAGGGATTTGAGCATCAGGGGTTGCAGTAAAGCCAAAGCAAAGCGCTTAAACAAATTACCTGTGCGTGGCAGCAGCTATTTGGTCCCAGTGGCTGCCTGCACGGCAATGTCTCTTGCTGGATGCCACTAAGGAGGCGCACCGTAAGTAAGTATAAGTATCACGGTGCCGTCGTTGGAGAGCTGTAATTGGGGCTCCGATCTACCTGCTGGGTGCATATTGGTAGTGATTTAGCAATCGCTATCAACTGTACGGATAAAGTCGTTGCACTACATTTAAACTTCCCAATATGAGTCTTTCCACGACCGTATGTATGCTGTATATGCCACTCACTATGTCAGTGGGAGAGAAGTGTTCATGTTTTATATCATCCTCCGATGAACGAATACACCAGGAAAGGCTCTTGACGTATAAGATTGTAGTCTGTGATGCATATACTTTCCAGACATGGGACAATTTTTTTTTTTATTTTGAGTGCCGTCTCCTAACAATAGCTCCCTATAGTCACACAAAGCTTTTATGTCAGGCATTTTCCTGGTGTTTTCACTATATGTACTGCTAAACCATGGTGTGAACATAGCCTTAGAATTACCGCAATTCTCTATTTATGTATGGAAACTTTGTCTAAGAATTTTTTTTAGCTATTTTTCTTAGGTAGCACCATCATATTTTGTAGCACTTTATAGACATTATCATCACAGGCCTCATCGAGGCTCAATCTAAGTTCCCTATCACTATGTCTTTTGGGGTGTGGGAGGAAACTAGAGAACATGGAAACTCCTTGCAGCTTTTTATCTTGGCGAGATTTGAACAAAGGACCCCTGCGTTTCAAGGCAACAGTGCTAACCACTGAGCCACTGTGCTGTTCTTAGTAACGTTTCCCTGCATGAATACAAGTTCCTAACATTTCTAGAATTGTTACAGATTGGAATTGCTGCAAATTGCATACTCCTTTGTGGCTAAAAAACACTCTTTAAAATGTTATGAGGAGTATTTTTGCACAGCTGTAAAATATGTCGCACGACCTCTGTCTAGCACTAGAATGTAGGCCGTAAAGGAAATCTTGTCACTAGCCCCCCCCCCCCCCTAATTTGAAAGCAACTTGATGTAGAGACAGAGACCCTGATTCCAGCAATGTGTGCATACTGGGCTGCTTGATGTAGTTTTGATACAATCACTGTTATCATATCAGCAGGAGATTATCACTGGAGGACTAGTAAACCTGCTGCCATGTAGTCCTCTATATTCTTGAGGTCTGTATAACTCTGCCTCCACCACTGATTGGCAGCTTTCCGCCTATGCATATTGTACACGGAAAGCTCAGTAGTGTGGGTGGGGTTATATAGAGCTCAGTATTCTGACAACTGGTAGATTTGCAGCATAGAAAACTGAGATTTTATCAAAACTGCAGCAAGCAGCCCAGTAAGTAATACATTTCTGGAGTGTATGTGTCCTGGACTGGCACTGCTACTCTGCCCTCACTACTGTGTCCCCTGCCGATGTCAAGGCAAGAAAAAAAAAGGATAAACACAAAATGTAGTTGTGTAGGTAAAGGAGGCTCACCTTTGTGTGTTGTGCTAGTTATAGGCCCAACACTACTATAGCGAACAGAGTGAGATAAATGCAGCCTGTTGAGACCCAGGGGTTTCCCTTTGGTAAAATACTACTCAGACAACACAGGGTGAGGGTAAAACAGTGTGGCAATACTTTATTGAACCACCAAACAGACAATAAACATATAGAACAGTCTCAGAAAATACCAAAGATGGTGCAAATTACAGAGTCTCACCCTTCCGCTGACTCGCCAGGGTTAGAGCAGCTGCGACTTTGGGGCTTCCAGGGCCGACTAACCCCACCATTGGCACCCCACTTTTGGCAGACACCCACAGAGAGGATGTAATGACAAGCTTAGGAAGCTGACAGTCCATTGAGGTACGTGGCCAGGAGACCCGAGGGTCCCAACCTGGCTTCTCCGAGCGTATGCATGGGGACCAGGTGACCGGAGGGCCCTAACCTGGCTACCCTGAACATTTCCATAGGACCAGGCGCCAGGTGACCGGAGGGTCCCAACCTGATTTCCCCAAATGTATGTATGGGTTCTGTGATGGTCAAAGGAGAAGATCTGTATTCCTCGAACCAGGGCTGTGGTCCCATAAGCTGGCATCCTGTAGAATCCAAATCTGTGTCCCTCTTGATGGAGCCATGGTGTCCTGTAGAGCTGCCATGTAGAGTGTTCCTGGCTGTGGTTTTGTAAAAGGACCCTGATACAGAGGCATATCCCCCTATATAGTTCACAACTGTCCTTCTTCAAGGCTTCATCCACAGGTCAGGGGGGTGATGTGATGAGATCTGCCTAGTTTGTCCTTTGTTTTGCAGGTCAGCAAACCACAGGGCTCACACAATGGTTAATCAACATATTTAGCAAGCATCCATTGTTCAATGACCCTGCCTCTCGGTCTTTCAGAGATAACAGATAGTAAGTTACAACAAACATCAACTCAAGTGTCAACATTCAGACAATATGACAATGTCTCCTGACTTACTGAAAATAGACACCTGGATAATTGAGATTAAATGCTGTGTCATCACACAGCCGGTGGCCCGAATCTTGTAGCATGAGTTGTTGGACTCTCCAAAAGAGGAAAACCAAATGGAAGGGATCAGTGGATGTGTTTACCAAAATTTTGGAATGGACATCTAATCTGGAGCAAATGGATCCCCAAGATGGCAATTTTCACCTGGTTGTAACGAAATCAGATGGTGACAGTTGTGCTCAGGTCAGTTCTGCAGATTACATGCCCCCCACATTCAGGCTGTGATTAGAGCTGCTCTGAGTCTGAAACAGTTGTTCTCTGGCAGCTCCTCTCTTTTTGATCAGTTGCTCCCCTCTCACTCCTCTTATCACTGTCCTGTGTTTGTAGAAGCAGTCTGCACAAAACAGTGGATTTAACGCTTTTGTTGCCTTCCTTCAGCTGACTTGAGAACTGTGTTTGTAGCTAGGTAGTGAACGAGTTAAATCTTGTTCCTTGTGTAGATGGCTTTTACAAACTGAAGACAATGATAAGATGTGAAGAGGTCAGTGCTTATTTCCTATTTGATGATGATCCATTTGAGAATCCACATTGAGTGCTGGGATACTCAAACAGTCATCATCAGGAGGCCCAGGCTGCTGTCAGTGCCGCAACCTTTGTCCCCACTCTGAAACAAAAGGTCATCGTCATCAGTGATGTCCATTTAAGGGCTGGGCTAGCCCCAGCTCTACTGAGCATTCTTAGGTTGTCAGTTTCGATATAAGCACAGTAGGATCTTGTCACTGTGCAAGATTCTTCTCAGTGCGTAATGACCGTGCGCAACCTCGCCAGCTCTAATGATAAGTGATGAGCTGGAAAGAGAGTGCACTGTTAATGCGCATTGTAAGGAGAAAACAGGGGAGCAGAGACCAGTCATGCACCCGATAGTGAGAGGTCACTTTGGTGCTTGCTCTGTTCCTCCCTTGACTGACAGACAGCTGTGCATCAGTGCACTGCCGGCTGTCAGTCAAAGTGCTCGGGCGTGCTTACCACTGCTGCTCTCACTGCTGTAAGCAGTGACTATAATTGCTCCGGGCACGCCTTCTTCACTGTAAGTGGCTCCTGGGAGAAATAAAGTTTATTTTGTCCCAGTTGCCTTACTTTCAGTACAGTGGCTGGGCACCTTTCTAATGATATTAACCTGCAGATTAACCCTATATCTGCAGGTAAATAGAGTTATTGGACCTGACAGGTTCCCTTTAAATTTCACATAGTGTTATTCTGGCTTCACAGCAGTTTGTATCCCGTAAGGCCACATTCACACGTCCAGTATTTTATATCAATATTTTGTAAACCAAAACCAGGAGTGGTGATAAATGCAGAAGTGGTGCACATGTTTCTATTATGCCTTTCCTCTGATTGTTCCTCTCCTGGTTTTGCCTTAGAAATACTGATGTAAAATACTGACCAAATACTGAATGTATGAACGTGGCCCGAATGGGATATATATCTCAAGCGATCCACAAAAAATTACGAACACATATCACATTCACTTTATAGCAAGTGAGCCTGTGTGCTCTTAAATGCCAGGGCTGAATTTTAGTCCCAGCCGGACCCTGCCCCCATTATCTGAATGCAAGGAAGCATGTGAACTTGTGCTAATTGTGCAGTAACACTTTGTCATCTCTGCTCTGTCCTGTTTTCCAGCAAAGGGTTAGAAATGCTCTGACTCTATATCTGGCTTCATGGCTTGATCTTTGATGCTGGAGCCTGATCCCCAAGAAAATCCCATTAACCCAAGATTGTGAAAGAAACGCACAAAACACTTTTATTGGATGTTAAATTGACCGAATTTTATTACAAATCACATTATTATTATTTCATTCAGTGTCTGAAATTTAGAATTAGCCAATTGGTATGAAAAAGACACTGAAAATGGCAAACCTCCGACTCACGAAGAATCATCCTTCAGCACTCAGGAGAGGAAAACCCCCTGTGGAGGAAACCTCTAGGGAACCATGGCTGGAGGACTGCCCTTCCCTTGGCTTAGAAGGTTCATGCCAATACGTAACAGCAAATTGTACCAGAATTTGTACATTGTATCATAATTACAGTGAGACATAATATACATCCACTATAAATATGATAGCAGTGACATCACACAGTCACACAGGTTACACATTACTTCAGCATAAAATGGACAGTAATGGAGAAGGTCAAAACAGGTGCCCTGTGTGAGCGCCGTATGGAGAAGCCTAATGCGACGTCTCCAGGCCGTACACATAAAGGTGAAGGCGGCTAGTACTGGACATGAGGGAGATTTGGCTACAACATCTGTCACCCCATTGATCGCTAGGGTTAGTTTGATCTGGCTGGCTGGGCGGTATGGCTGATCTGGCTGGCTAGGCGGTATCCCCTTCTTCACTTATAGATTTTGGAATGATGAAGCTAAAGGTATCCAGACACATCAAGTACGGCAAGTATGACCTGTGGTTCCGGAATCTTCTTTTACATCTATGCTATATGTGTTTATGACATCAGCACAGTTGCCATAGTTACCACAGGTGTTTGTTACTGGTGCTTCATTGGCTAGAAAGTCCCTCTCAGTGTTCCAAAGAATTAACCCTTGAATGACTGGCATTGTGTCTTTCTCCAGAAGCCTGTAAAATAAACTTCACATATTTTAAAGTTGCCCTAAGTCTAATTAGTGAGCGCATCTACGGATTTGATGTGTAATAAGCCCAATAATTACCTTAAGCCAGAAGTGGGCAATTCATTTTCCTGAGGGGCCACATGAGACCATCACTGTTGTGGAGGGCCGAACCAATAGACTGAAATTAATTCTGCTCAATATTAAAATAAACATATTAATTATAATTATTTTATATTAATTGTATCACTTAATATTGAGCAGAATAAAGTATGCTGAAATCCCCTATATACTGTATGAGCCCCCACACAGCCTCCCTATATACAGCCTCCATATATCCAGCCTTCCTATATACCGCATCAGCCCTCACACAGCCTCCCTATATATGCTGTGAGCCCTACATAGCCTCCAAGGTACATACAACCACATACGTACCTACAACCATCCCACCCTCTGGTCCCTCTTCCACAAATGTATTCACCGCTGTCTGCATCCTGTGGATGCGGAGAGTGGTGACAGCGGGCGGCGGATGGACGGCGGCCACCAGAGAGCTTGGTGCGTTCCATGGACCACAGTTTCAGCCCTTCGACTGTCTCAGTCCATGGGCGAGACTGGAACAGCCAGAGGGTCGAATGTGGCCCGCGGGCCGCAACTTTGCTCAGGTCTTCTTTAAGCCCTACTAAATGCTTAAATGCACAATAGGAGTACAGAGCAGTCCCATAGAGCAGGGTTCCCCAACTCCAGTCCTCAAGGCCCACCAACAGGTCATGTTTTCAGGATTTCCTTAGTATTGCACAGGTGATGGGATAGTTGCCTGTGCAGGTGATGGGATTATCACCTGTGCAATACTAAGGAAATCCTGAAAACATGACCTGTTGGTGGGCCTTGAGGACTGGAGTTGGGGAACCCTGCCATAGAGAATGAATAGTACTGAGATCATTGTAGTTAGATAGATAGAGAAGAGATAGAGAAGTAGAAAGCCAAACCAGGGTGAGTGTTTCCCATGACACAATACAGGGTACACAGCAGAGGAATGGCATGGATGGGTGTCATCCACAAAGTAAGCCACTCCTAAAGCTGAGGCACAAAAAAGCCCGCTTCAGAGTTACCAGGGCCCACGCTGAAAAATATGAAGACTATGAGACTACATTCTAGAGTGATGAGACCAAAGTAAATTTTTTTGGAAATGATGGCTTCAAAACTGCATAGCATCACAAAGGTGAGGAGTACAAAGAAAAATGCATACTGCCTACAGTGAGACATGGTGGTGGCAGTGTCCATATGTGGGGCTGCATGGGTGCTGCTGGTGTCAGGGAGCTCTGTATTGAAAGAGAAAATGCTACCATCACTCCGTGCCCTTGGTAGACGTGCACTTTCCAACACAACAATGATCCAAAATACACATTTATGTAAATTTCATATGTAGTTTCATCCAGCTCTGCCAAAGTGGGCTGAGCTAAGTTCTAACAGGGGTAAGACGCCGCAGCTCGCCTAATTCATGATGAGCCGCAACGTATGTACTGCTAGAAATTTTACTCCAGTCCACGCACCCCATCATCAAGCCCTGCATGAACAACCCTGGTCTTGATGAATCAACGCCATAGTAGCTGCTATCTGGCCTTGAGGGGGTTGCCCACTATTCAGGCAACCTCTTCTGAATGCCTATGCTTTCCTTCCAGTAAAATAATATCACTTAGGGGAGAGTCAGACTGCTGTATTTCTCGTGTGCGAGGATCCCCTGGTAAACCTCGTACTGACTGTTTGCTCCCTGACCTGAGCTTGACAGCTGCATAGAAATCCATCACGCTGTCATGCTCCGGTCAGGAGAGGTGCCGGCCAGTTCGTTCAGTGCAATACAATCCTCGCACGAGTTATATGGCAATGTGTCTCTGCCCTTATACTAGCCTTCGATCCCGGTTTCACTCTCCCCTCATTCTGACGTAGTTGACATTCGGAGGAAATGAGAGAGCTCCAGGTGTCTGATTTGTCTGCATGAACCCCGGGAGAGCCAGTGCTGATATCGCTAGAACGGCGCCGACACTGGAGGTATTAGTGTTATTATTTTACTATGGGGGAAACATGGGGGTTGAGAAGGGTTGTCCGAGTAGTGGACAGTGCCAGTAAAGGGAACATGTTATGTCAAAATATGTTATTACCCTTCAGATATGGTGTTAATCTGCAGGATAATAGCCTTCTAAAGCTCCCCGGCCGCCTCACTGACAGTCCACCTACCAGGAGGAAATGAACTTCATTCCTGGGGGCCTCCGGCTTTTAGCCATAGCGTTGTGGCAGCATCTTCATTCATCGCTCTGTACACAGTGAGTAGTGGCTGTAACTATGCTCCGTCATGGACAGCCGGCTCTGTACTGACGCACTGCTGAGCCGCCAGTCCATCAGTGCCGGAGCATGGTTACAGCAGCCGCTCACTATGTACTGAGCGGTGACTGGAGCCGCTCCTCTATGGGTGAGAGCTGGAGGCCACCAGAAGGAATAAAGTACATTTCCACCTGGTAGCCGGACTGTCAGCTGCACAGCTTTAGAACGCTATTAACCAGCAGATTAACTCCATATCTGCAGGTTAATAGCGTGAAAAACTTCATCTGCCGCACAATGGTCAAAATCTGTATGTAGCACTTCAAAAAGTGTAGCCTAGACCTAACTGACAACTGGGCGTCGCTATTCTCCTTCTCAGAGGGATGTGTTCTTACACAGTCTGATATTGGGAGGGATAATGGCACACTGCCAGACTGTTGATAGAAGAATTGTGACAATTTATTCAATTAAGGCCACATTCACACATCTGTGTGTCACGGTCCGATTACAGACCGTCATTCACAAACTGGCTACAGGTCTTTTGACCCAAAATTGCCAACCCCATAATCATATATGAGGCTGTAAAGTTCAGGTCAGGAGACCTGCTGCCGGTTGGTGAATAACTGTCTGTACTCGGCCACACACAGATGTGCTGCTGCTCTCTCTCTTCCTCTAGATCAGTGGTTCTCAACCTTTCTAATGCCGCGACCCTTTAAGGCCATGTGCCCACGTAGCTTTTTTGCGGCGTTTTTATGGCCACGAAAACGCTTGTAAAACCGTCTGCCATGCAAAGCAATGTGAATTCGGATGTGCTGTGCAAATGATGCGCTAATTAGCGCGCCGAATTCGCATTGCGTTGCAAAACGCAGCATGACCATTTCTACCGCGATTACGCTGCAAATTCGCGGCCATTGAGGAACGTTGAAACGCAGCAAACCCGCAGGTATATGTGGATTTGCTGCGTTTCAATTAAATTCAATGGCCGCGAATTTGCAGCGTAATCGCGGTGCGTGTGGTACCCAGGATGAAGAGGAGACTACAACTCCTCTTCATCCCGGCTACCTCTCGGTGAAAAAAAGAAATGAAATAAAAAAGTTAAAAATAAAAAAAACTGTATACTCACCTCTCCGGTCTGCTCCCGGCGGTGTTCTCTCTACTCGGCGTCCCGCGGTGTACTTGCAGGACCTGCGGTGACGTCATTTCATTGCTATTTCTTAACTGTAATTTTGCTACAGTTATGAATTGTAATGTAAACATCTGATATGCAGGATGTATTTTCATTATTACAAATTGAACATTAAAGCATAGTGATTAATCACAAAAGCAATATGTAATTATATATTGTGAAATATTTGTTTCTAATTACAAATAAATGAAATTTTATCATCATGTGCTCTCGCCACCTCCCTGTGCATCATGTGCTCTCCCCACCTTCCAGTTCATCATGTGCTCTCCCCACCTTCCAGTGCATCATGTGCTCTCGCCACCTCCCAGTGCATCATGTGCTCTCGCCACCTCCCAGTGCATCATGTGCTCTCGCCACCTCCCAGTGCATCATGTGCTCTCGCCACCTCCCAGTGCATCATGTGCTCTCGCCACCTCCCAGTGCATCATGTGCTCTCGCCACCTCCCAGTGCATCATGTGCTCTCGCCACCTCCCAGTGCATCATGTGCTCTCGCCACCTCCCAGTGCATCATGTGCTCTCGCCACCTCCCAGTGCATCATGTGCTCTCGCCACCTCCCAGTGCATCATGTGCTCTCGCCACCTCCCAGTGCATCATGTGCTCTCGCCACCTCCCAGTGCATCATGTGCTCTCGCCACCTCCCAGTGCATCATGTGCTCTCGCCACCTCCCAGTGCATCATGTGCTCTCGCCACCTCCCAGTTCCTCACGTGCTCTCGCCACCTCCCAGTTCCTCACGTGCTCTCCCCACCTCCCAGTTCCTCACGTGCTCTCCCCACCTCCCAGTTCCTCACGTGCTCTCCCCACCTCCCAGTTCCTCACGTGCTCTCCCCACCTCCCAGTGCATCACGTGCTCTCCCCACCTCCCAGTGCATCACGTGCTCTCCCCACCTCCCAGTGCATCACGTGCTCTCCCCACCTCCCAGTGCATCACGTGCTCTCCCCACCCCCGACTCTGTCTATCATGTGCCCCAAGACCATTTAATTAAAAAAAAAGTTTTTCATACTTACCTCTCATACAATCCCTGCAGCTCCACTTCTGGACTGACATCCTGGCGCGCAATGACGTCGTCACGTACGTGCTGAATCCAGCGCGTTACAGAAGAGGCGGAGGGACTCCCTTGGAGCTGCACGGCTATTCGGCCATGAGAGCTCCAAGGCTGAAGCTCCTTACCCCGAGATGTAAGCCGCCGGTGGCTGCGCTCCTGCACACGATACCCTGGAGTCCAGTGAGCAGCTCTTTACCGCTGTTCATTGGGCCCCATACAGCAGTTAGGGCAGTAATGTCCTGATGGCGGCCCTGCCTAAGACCATCAGAAAACACATATTTCCGATGGTCTTAGGTGACCCCCCAAAGGGGTCGAGTCGCACAGGTTGAGAGCCGCTGCTCTAGATGTATGTGATACGTCCGAAGGTGGGTAGAGTGAAGCCAGTGCTGATTGGCTACAGGGATCGCATGACGTAAGGCTGGTACGCAATCCGATTGCTAACACTGCTGGAACGACGCCGAAATCTGAGGAGAATGTAAAAGTTTTATTTTTTTAAAAGAGGAAAACATTCGGATTGAGAAGAGGTTGTCCGAGTAGTGGACAACCCCTTTAAAGTGGTTACCCAACACGTTTAAGCTAGTGGTGTAACAAGTAAAGTAAAATTTGACACGACCTGTCAGTGTTCTACGATTTCGGTTGAGGACACTTATTGTATGTGGACTGGTGAATTTTGTGTGCCAGGGCTGCTTTTTATTCCCAGTCCCGTCTTGAGTGATGGAGTGATGGACGTGGGAGTCAAGGTCATTTATCTTCACCCTTGTGGAAATACAGCATCACAGTCAGCCTAAACAGGAATGGCCTGTTTTTGTCTCTGCTACCATGGGGAAGAAGATGATGTCCCATACTTGGCCTTGTTATGGGCTTACTATAATGGATAGGGCCTTCTTTTAACCTTTTTTTTTTTTTGGGCTAGTGGTGGCTGAGGTTTGGTTTACTGAATAGACGTGCCTGCAGCCGTTTAGAGAGAAACGTCACATATATGCTCATTTGTGGGAATGAGCTTTGTGTTACAAATACATTTGTTATCTGTTACTAAGATTTGGTTTATGGGATTATGGGATTGCTATTGCTCTGACTTTTATTTATACCTTACACTTCATAAAAGAGCTCATCTTCTAGTTTATGTATGTGCATGTAATACCCACTGCTGGTGGAAGTGGAAAGTATGTGCCCCTCATTACTGACATGAATTTGGATAAGCTTGACCTTTTCTTCCCTTTTTTTAAATCATCAAAGACCACTGCAGAAAAACACTGCACCCTGCATTGGTAATATACAGTATGTGGTTTAAATGTATATGCTAGTGACTCGCCCCCTGGGCCGTGGGGCACTCGGATCCGGGCAATAGGGGAACGATGGGGGGTAGTAGTGGCGACCTGGTCCGTGGCTCAGGGTGGTCAGACCAGTGGCAGTCCCCTTATAAGTCTTAAGTGATGTCCGACTACGCCACCCGTGGATTGCGGCTATTAGGAACCGCCGCAGCAAGGCAGACCGCTGGGGCTGATGATGTATGCAGCTGGGATGGTGTCACTCCCCACGGGAAGAGTGTGGCCCCAGGGCAGTGTAGTGGATGGTGGGAGTGATGGTGGTGAGAGTCCCAGTACCGGTAGTGCCGGAGGAGCGAAAAAGCACACAGACAACGTACTGCAGTCCAGGGTCTTTACTCACGGTTAATATCCAAGTCACTTCAGCTGGCAATGACTGCCCGAGCCGTGCTGCGTCCACCAGGTGAGGGGCTCGGTCAACTCCCAGGCAGCTCGGAAGTATGGCTCAGGACCCCCTTCAATCCTTCCTCTGGCCTGCCTCACCAGTGACCCACTTTTGTCCAGCTGCCGCGAACTTGTGCGGGTAAACGTGGATCCCGTTCCCCGCTGTTCTATATGGTGCCTTCCTAGCAGGTTTAATGAGGTGTCGCACCAATAAATGATCACGACGTCCGGTCTTTGGCTGAGGGTAGTTTCTCCTCCACCAACTTGGGATCCGGCACCCTTAATCTGCCTGACCCTTCACCCTGTATTCTCGTGGGTTCTTAGGGTCCCTTCTTCCTTCTTGTTCCTGAGCCCTTCTGTTTCTTTCTCTTCTTTTCCCTTCTCTGTTCCTCCTTCTTCTCCTTTCTCGTGGAGCTGGGCTGAGAAGTAATCCCAGCTCTCCTTCACCTCCTCTCTCTCTCCACTCTCCTCCTCGGCCTCTCTCTAGGCCCACTCTGGAGTAGAGCGCCTACAGAGCCTCTACTCCCTGTCTTCTCCTCTCTCTGCACAGACTGAACTGAACTGACTGCCCTAAGATGGTGCCCACCTTTTATACCTCCCTCTAGCCATGAGCCCAGGTGACCAGCAACCAATGGGCTCCCACCTACGCTCAGGAACCGTCCCCTATCTGCTCCTACATCACTGGGTATTCCTCCCCCCTCCCCACTCCAGCCAGGGACATGGTCTGTCGTACCTGCATTACTGTCTAATGGGAGTACCGTTGAGCTGTCCCTCGGAAATGGGGTGAGTGTGCTGTATGCAGCTAACTGAGCCCTGGTCCATACTCCATCCTTACCCGGGAGTGGAATACCACACCTCTGGCAGAGGTGCAATACCCCTGTAGCTTCCGAGCCCTCGGGGCGCTACATTTCCCCCTGGTAAACCACAGCACGTCCTCGGGCTGGAAAAGAGCAAAAACAGTTAATTACAGGACATGCAAAACTTTTTAAAACTTTTCACATCAGGAAACGGGCAATACGGTTCAATTGCCTTTATGAGAAACACTTTTCTTTTCTTGTCACACTATTATAAAACACATACTAATACTTCTGGAACTCTTTTGACATATAAACACTATAGAAAACATTCACAACACTATTTAGCAGCATATAAAAACTTTTCATATAAAACATTTGCAAGAAAACATTTTCAAAACACATTCTTGGATCCTGGCGGCGGTGCAACTTGCGACCAGGTGTGCATTCTTCTTTTAAGTGCAGGTACCTTGGCAAACTTGTAAACATGAGGGACTCGTTGTCCCGAGGTAGACGTGGTAGTCTTTTTATAAAACCAGTAGGGTGCGCAACTATTTACAGGGGGTTGGCCGTTCCCAGTCCTCGGCCGGTTGGAAAGGGGGAGGGGAATGGCTGCTCACAGTCCTCAGCCTGGTAGGGGATGAGGGGCACACAGGTGACAGTCTCTTAACAGTCCCAACGGGGACCACACACTCTCTGGAAACAGTTCTTTTACCCCGACGGGTAACTATTTACACACATGCTTTTGCTACTTACTAGTAGCGGTGTCCTCCATATGCTCCTTCTTCCTCCTCATACGGTTCTTCAGACCCGTCCGGGTCCTCTTGGCTCTCCTCACAGCCGTAGTGCTGCAGCTCCTCCTCGGTGAGTCGATGTACATGTAGGGCATATGGTCCTTTTGCGCCCTCGTGTCGGGTAAAGGTGACCACATCACCAGGGTAGAGGTCACGGCCACTGTGTCCCTCCGGTAGGTGGCTTTCAACGTCCCTGCGGGTTACAAAGACGTCGCCTGCCGTTTCCGGGCCCCTGATGAAGCCCCAACCGTTCTCCATATGGAATTTGATTATGGTCCCGGTGATTCGGGGACCGCGGGCGGCCCGAGGGTCTTGACGGGCTTTGCGTTTTTGCTCCTCGCCTGGAGCCGCTCCTCCCTGACGCGCCTCTCCCGCCGTTCGAAGGTCGCCAGTTGCTGCTGACAAGCCTCCAGATGACGGACTGCGTCTGCCCGGGTCTCTTGAGTGAACCCCATCAAGTTCTTGCCGGCGGGGTCCCACTCAAATTGGGCGTCCTCCAGTGGGGGTAGGATGACCTCTACGGGCTCTGGAGCCAGTATCAGAGGCTCGCGCGGGGGCTTGGTTTTCCATGGCTGACTGCTGGTCACTTCAGCCGGCCACTCCAGCGGCAGTCCATCCGGACCGGTATGATGTGCAAATAGGTCCACGCCCAGCGATGGCATAGTGGGGGGGACCTGGTCTGGTAGCAGCGCCCGGGGGCACTCGGCCTTGCGACCAGGCCGGGGGTCTTCTGGTCACGTCTGGTGGCGGCCCAGCCCGGGAAGGGGGTGCTGGTGGGGTAGCGGCGCCCGGGTTGACCAGGCCTTGCGACCGGGCCGATGACGCTTCCTTCTTTATGGCGCCCGGGGTCAAGGGGCGGGGCGTGGCCGCGGCGCTCGCCGCTTGAGGCCTAGCTGGGAGCAGTGGCGGCTCGGCAACAGGCGCGGTGAGTGGGGCTTCGGGTTCTGCGACGGGAGGCTGGGGCAGGCTTGCGGTTGCTGGGCCTGGGGTGGTGACGTCCCCTGTACCTGCCTCAGTCCTCCGGTCCTCTCTCCTCCTGCGCCGTCCTCAGAGGCAGGCAGACTCCGGGGTGCGGTTGAGGCCTGTCGCTGGTGGGCTTCGGCCTGCCGGGCCAGTTCCTCCCTCCACTCGATGAGCGCACCCCGCTGCACTCGGACCATCCTCCGCTCCAGGTCCTCCAGTGCAGCTTGCTCACGCTCCGGGTCTCTCGGGAGCTGCGCCAGGATCTCTGCCAGGCTGCAGGGTGGTCCGGCTTGCAGCAGGCTCCGGGCCAACAGGTTGGTGCTGTTGAACGCGTCCATTCCCGGGTGCGGTCTGTCTAGGCTGATCCAGACCGTGCCCTGCCCCACAGTTTTCTTCTCTTCCCACCCCCATTGGGTGGTCCCGGGGCAACTTGGTAACGATCACTTTCAGGGGCAGCCCCCCCACTTTGATGGACATCTCCACAGCCGCGCTCATGGCTGTTGGGGGCGGGCTCCTTCTTTGGCGCCATTCTGGGACCTGGCCCACGATGGAAGGCGGCCTCCTGTGGTCTTTTGGCGCGCACATTATGGCGCTCGTTCTTCTGGGGCGGGCGCCATTTTCCAACACAGTCAATCTCAATAAAACAGTCTCTTTCTCTTCAGGCGCGCAGTACCCGTTGTTAGCGGGCACGAAATCCTGCCGACTACGCCAAAGCTGACTTGCCCCCTGGGCCGTGGGGCACTCGGATCCGGGCAATAGGGGAACGATGGGGGGTAGCAGTGGCGACCCGGTCCGTGGCTCAGGGTGGTCAGACCAGTGGCAGTCCCCTTATAAATCTTAAGTGATGTCCGACTATGCCACCCGTGGATTGCTGCTATTAGGAACCGCTGCAGCAAGGCAGACCGCTGGGGCTGATGATGTATGCAGCTGGGATGGTGTGACTCCCCACGGGAAGAGTGTGGCCCCAGGGCAGTGTAGTGGATGGTGGGAGTGATGGTGTTGAGAGTCCCAGTACCGGTAGTGCCGGAGGAGCGAAAAAGCACACAGACAACGTACTGCAGTCCAGGGTCTTTACTCACGGTTAATATCCAAGTCACTTCAGCTGGCAATGACTGCCCGAGCCGTGTTGCGTCCACCAGGTGAGGGGCTCGGTCAACTCCCAGGCAGCTCGGAAGTATGGCTCAGGACCCCCTTCAATCCTTCCTCTGGCCTGCCTCACCAGTGACCCACTTTTGTCCAGCTGCCGCGAACTTGTGCGGGTAAACGTGGATCCCGTTCCCCGCTGTTCTATATGGTGCCTTCCTAGCAGGTTTAATGAGGTGTCGCACCAATAAATGATCACGACGTCCGGTCTTTGGCTGAGGGTAGTTTCTCCTCCACCAACTTGGGATCCGGCACCCTTAATCTGCCTGACCCTTCACCCTGTATTCTCGTGGGTTCTTAGGGTCCCTTCTTCCTTCTTGTTCCTGAGCCCTTCTGTTTCTTTCTCTTCTTTTCCCTTCTCTGTTCCTCCTTCTTCTCCTTTCTCGTGGAGCTGGGCTGAGAAGTAATCCCAGCTCCCCTTCACCTCCTCTCTCTCTCCACTCTCCTCCTCGGCCTCTCTCTAGGCCCACTCTTGAGTAGAGCGCCTACAGAGCCTCTACTCCCTGTCTTCTCCTCTCTCTGCACAGACTGAACTGAACTGACTGTCCTAAGATGGTGCCCACCTTTTATACCTCCCTCTAGCCATGAGCCCAGGTGACCAGCAACCAATGGGCTCCTACCTACGCTCAGGAACCGTCCCCTATCTGCTCCTACATCACTGGGTATTCCTCCCCCCTCCCCACTCCAGCCAGGGACATGGTCTGTCGTACCTGCATTTCTGTCTAATGGGAGTACCGTTGAGCTGTCCCTCGGAAATGGGGTGAGTGTGCTGTATGCAGCTAACTGAGCCCTGGTCCATACTCCATCCTTACCCGGGAGTGGAATACCACACCTCTGGTCTGAGGTGCAATACCCCTGTAGCGGCCGAGCCCTCGGGGCGCTACACTAGAAATGCCTGATTGCTGCGGGATGGACCACTGTCACACAATTGATCTAAAAAATATGGGTGCACATCCAATTTCCTGCCCCATGTATAGTCAGTCTTATAATGAATGGGAAATATGGAAACTGACGCTTGTGGTTCTGAAGCAATAGAGATTCCTGCATATGATTTATTTGATTTTCCCACAGGAAAAAGTGTAAACAGTAAAGGTTAGACCCAAAGGCGTACATAGAAATCATGGGACTACATAGCAAAAGTCTTAATTTAACCCCCACACGCTCAATAATAATTCAGCTGAGATGGAGTCACATTGCATATTCGCAGTTACAGAAGGTCATACCTCCCAATTTTTCAAGACGGACTTGTATTACAGCACAAACTCAATAATTGTGCCCATATTGCAGCTGCTTAGTGTTCTCACCCACTACAATACCCCTCTTGACCTCAAGAGAGTATCATGTCCCCAACACACAGCATGAGACCACCACAGTAAATTCACCCACATTCAAGTTGTGATGCCGCTACTGTGCACCCAGCACAGTATGATGCTGGCACAGTGCCCCCAATGCAGTGTGGTGACCCTCAAGATAGTATAATGGTCCCCACCTCCCGCCACCCACACAGTATTATGGCCCATACAGCCCACACATGGCCTCCACACAGTGTAATGCCCTCATAATTCCCCCATACATTGAGATCCACACAGTATTATGTCCCCTTTATTCCACTGCCAGCCTTCACACAGCATCATGGCCCCCATCGCACACCCTCCCACAAGTATGGACAATGTTAAAAAAAAATATATGAACTAGCCCCATTCCCCTGATGCGCTGGCCCAGTCTGTGCAGTATGTGGACTGAGGCTTTATGCAGCAGGCGTTATATATTGACATAATCGAGCCTGCTGCATTGAGACCATTGCATTTTACTACTAAACTGTATCTCTGACATTGTGACGCCAGGCAAGGGTGTGGCCATCCGCGACTGATGGGCACCATAACAGTCACATGGTACACCACTGGTCAGACCCCCACAAATTAGAATCGGGATTAGGCCTGTACGAAGCATTCAGTGGGTCATATTGTAATATATAGAACAAGTGATCAAAGAATTGCCGTGGGTAAATGGCCTCGAGAGGACTGAAAACAAAAACAAACCTAAGAATTCAAAATGCCCCACCTTTTTCATCATTAAAAATAAATAAATTAGTAAAATATATATCAGATATCGCCACATGTGTAAAAGTCAGGCCTATCAAAATATAAAATTAATTCATTGGTACGCCAATGCCTTAAAGAAAAATAATTTGAAAAAACAGATTTCTGTATTTTAATAATCACACCTGTGTAAAAAATAAAACTAAAAAAAGTCCTCAATTTCTTATGTACCCCAAAAATGAGATCAATGAAAAATCAGCTTGCCGTGCAAAACACACAAGTCATTAGACAGCTCCTTCGATGGAAAAATATAAATGTTACGGTTCTCTGAAATATTCCAACAACAAAAACGTATTTTTTTTTTTTTTAATTAAGATTTTTTTTAACTACTAGGATTAAAAACAAATCCATGGAAGTTTGGTATCACTGTAATTGTACTGACCTGAAAAATCATGTCAACAGGTAATTTTTACAACATAATGAACGCTGTAAAAACAAAACCCAAAAAAATATTGTGGAATTGCATTTTTTTTACCATTTCATGACACTTGGATTTTTTTTTTTTTTTGCTCATTTGTCAGTACCTTGTATGGCAAAATGAATGTTGTAATTCATAACCACAACTTGTCCTGCCCTTATATGACTATATTGACAGAAAAATAAGTTATGAATCTTGGAAGAAGGCGAGGACAAAATGAAAGCACCAGAACGAAAAACTGGGAATAAACAAAGCCTATAGATGAGAGTGGTGATTATTCCTGGAAGAAAGCATCCTTTATGTTCTCATCCTAGACAAACCTTTTAAATGCAAATCTCTGGAGGAAGAGACACATGGAACAGAATGGAATCAAATTGAGCTACACTGCTCAAAAAAATAAAGGGAACACTTAAACAACAGAATATAACTCCAAGTAAATCAAACTTCTGTGAAATCAAACTGTCCACTTAGGAAGCAACACTGATTGACAATCAATTTCACATGCTGCTGTGCAAATGGAATAGACAATGGATGGAAATTATTGGCAATTATCAAGACACACTCAATAAAGGAGTGGTTCTGCAGGTGGGGACCACAGACCACATCTCAGTACCAATGCTTTCTAGCTGATGTTTTGGTCACTTTTGAATGTTGGTGGTACTTTCACACTCGTGGTAGCATGAGACAGACTCTACAACCCACAGAAGTTGCTCAGGTAGTGCAGCTCATCCAGGATGGCACATCAATGCGAGCTGTGGCAAGAAGGTTTCCTGTGTCTGTCAACGTAGTGTCCAGAGGCTGGAGGCGCTACCAGGAGACAGGCTAGTACATCAGGAGACGTGGAGGGGGCCGTAGGAGGGCAACAACAGCAGCAGGACCGCTACCTCCGCCTTTGTGCAAGGAGGAGCACTGCCAGAGCCCTGCAAAATGACCTCCAGCAGGCCACAAATGTGCATGTGTCTGCACAAACAGTTAGAAACCGTCTCCATGAGGGTGGTATGAGGGCCTGTCGTCCACAGATGGGGGTTGTGCTCACAGCCCAACACCGTGCAGGACGCTTTGCATTTGCCACAGAACACCAGGATTGGCAAAGTCGCTCTTCACAGATGAAAGCAGGGTCACAGTGAGCACATGTGACAGACGTGACAGAGTCTGAAGACGCCGTGGAGAACTATCTGCTGCCTGCAACATCCTTCAGCATGACCGGTTTGGCAGTAATGGTGTTGGGTGGCATTTCTTTGGAGGGCCACACAGCCTTCCATGTGCTCGCCAGAGGTAGCCTGACTGCCTTTAGGTACCGAGATGAGATCCTTAGACCCCTTGTGACACCATATGCTGGTGTGGTTGGCCCTGGGTTCCTCCTAATGCAGGGCAATGCCAGACTTCATGTGGCTAGAGCATGTCAGCAGTTCCTGCAACATGAAGGCACTGAAGCTAAGGACTGGCCCGCCCGTTCCCCAGACCTGAATCCGACTGAGCACACCTGGGACATCATGTCTCGCTTCATCCACCAACGTTGCACCACAGACTGTCCAGGAATTGGCGGATGCTTTAGTCCAGGTCTGGAAGGAGATCCCACAAGAGACCATCTGCAACCTCATCAGGTGCATGCCCAGGCATTGTAGGGAGGTCATACTGGCACGTGGAGGCCACACACAATACTGAGCCTCATTTTGACTTGTTTTAAGGACATTACATGAAAGTTGGATCAGCCTGAAGTGTGTTTTTCCACTTTAATTTTGGGGGTGACTCCAAATCCAGGCCTCCATTGGTTAATAAATTTGATTTCCATTGATGATTTTTGTATGATTTTGTTGTCAGCACATTCAACTTTGTACAGAACAAAGTATTCAATGAGAATATTTCATTCATTCAGATCTAGGATGTGTTATTTGAGTGTTCCCTTTATTTTTTTGAGCAGTGTATTTCTCTCCTATACCGAAGCGGAGTGTGGATTTGGTAGACAATCATGCCAGCTTTGCAATAAGGCCACATGCTACAGACCATGGTTGTTTTACAGACTCTCCTCCGAACCTGGGTACCATAGAACCTGTAAAAAAAAAAGAATAAAATAAATATTATAGTTACCTTCTGATGGCCCCCGGTGTCTTTGTCTTTGCTTGCCAGCAGCTCGCGGTGGACTGAAGGACCTGCGCTGACGTCATTTAGTCATGTGACGGGTCACGCGACCGCCGACGTCGGCAGGTCCTTCAGTGTACCGCGAGCTGCCGGCAAGCCAGGGCGGAGCGAATTAAGACTCCGGGGGACATCGGAAGGTAAGTATAGATTTATTTTTTACCATGCTTTACGGTCACACTATATAAATCCATGCCGTTTGCATGGATTTATATAGTGTGACCAAGTTGTCAAGCACTTTCCAAGTGATGCTAAAATCGCTTGGAAAGCGCTTGACAACCCGCATGCAGAAATGCAAGTGAAGAACGCTTCACATCCGCTTTTCCCTGGCAGGAAAAACGCATGTACAATCCGCATGTGTTTTTTCTGCCAGGGAGATGCAGAAATGCTCAGGAAAAAAATCCGGAGCATTTCTGCATCGTGGGCACATAGCCTAATAAAGGGTCTGTCCTTTAGATATAGAAGTTTCTGTAGTGATTATGCCGACTGCTAAACATCAAAAGATAGAAATGTTCATATGGTACATTTGATGTAAAGCTGGAAGCATATAGGAAATTTGTATACTTTTTTTTTTTCTTTTTTGACGATCTACTGCTATCACCTCTTTTGCCCTACATTTCTAGTCATAAGATTACTATAATACCATTGCATCTTACGAGATCTTTAAAAAAGAAAGGAAACCAGCACATCCGAAACAAATGGATGAAATCTTTTGGAGCCGCTGATGTGTTGTAATACAAATGCAAACAAAAGAGGCTACATCAGTCTGGAAACGTGAATAAACTGTGTATAGAGAGATAGAGATATGTCTAAATATCTTTTAAATGACCTTACTGGTATATTTGCTATACCTGAGATTCTTAAAAGTACGGAGGGAAATGAAATATGCGAACACTTGAGGATCACCGTAAAAATGAGTTTTATTTACCGTAATTTATAAAGACATACTATATACACTGGTTTAAAACACTTAAAAAGCCGTTACGCAAAACACTACATACCTGGTGTGCCCAAAATAGGGCTAACGCCTACCCTCATCCGTCTGAAAGTTGAAAAATCACAGGGAAACAATGATATATGCAAAATAACAAGCGTGCATAGTCCTATGGACCAACATGCCAAAGAGAGACACATTAAATAGTTACACCAAAGAATATGTAATAATGAGTTCTCTGAAGCTAATAGCCATTAAAATATCAACAATTAAAAATATATATATCAAACATCAATAAGAAAATATGAATGCATAATCAAATCTAAAGGCATGTCCAAAAAATGGTAATGTTATGTTCTGCAACTTAGAGCTAAGGAATAGGAGGGAAAAGCTGTCCCTGCACTGAGACTCAGCTTAACCCTACGCTGGGGTGAGTGCCCTATTACTTATGAATAGTCCCACCAAAACTCCTGCACTGAACTCAAAGAAGACCTGTAGGACAGGGAAAGGGGTCCCTAAAAGGTCTAAGGACTGGGAGCAAAAGCAGGAGACCTCCTAACAGAAAAGTTAGTTGCAGAAATGAAAATTAAAGGAAACAAAACTGGTGGAACAATAAGTCCCAGGATAACAATAGTCCAAAGCAAGAAGAACTAAACCAGGCTACTTAGCCAGAGCACAAGCATAACACTGATGTCCAGCGGGGAATGGGGGCCAGGTGCTGGGTAATAAAGAGTGCAGAGATCACGTGACCAAGAACCCCAGCACCAGAGGAAAAGACTAGAAGCCAGCAAACCACAACAAGATGGCCGATAGTAAAACAACATAAATTCTAACAGGCAAGGGTGAGTGTCATTTGTATGGTCATCATGAAAGAATGCAGATGCAATGACATATGCACAGGACCTGTGAGAGGCGGTCATTTCCAGCCATCCCTCTGCTTACTGCCCGGCGTCGAGTCATCTTCTTTCCGCCTTAGTGCTCTGCATCTCTGGTCTCTTCACTATAGGTCAGGACTTGCGGTGTCCAGGCCTTAGAGGTCATTGCGCTTCACAAATTCAGCATGCAATGACCTCCGAGGCCTGGACACAGCCAGAGGTCCTGGAAAATAGTGAAGAGGCCATAGATGCAGCGCAATATGGCAAAAAGAAGAGGACGAGGCTGGGTGGCCGGAGAGGTCTGCGATGAGGCGAGGTTTTATTTTTTGCCACTACTATTCCAACTTGCATTCAAATTTAGGTTCTGTAGGTTTGTTCGCAACCCATCTAGTTTATAACCCGGGGACAACATGAATAATAAAGCTGTCGACTCTTTCGAAAAAGAAACTGCAAAGTAACTCCGTTGTGGAACCTTCTCTGTAGCAATTAAGTCTGTACAGAATGAAGTCTACTTTTCTGCTCTCGTTTAGGGAAATGCCAGTAAAGTCTCACATTTTGCTGATTGGTAATGCTCCACTTTTAATCATTTGCTGGCCTCTTTTCTCTCGACAGGTTTTCCGCTTTGCATCATGCAGCTCTTAGTGGCAACTCTGAGCTATTGCTGCTACTTCTAGAAACACAGGCAGCTGTGGACATCAAGGATGGCAATGGTGAGTGTGAACCAAGTGTATCCTCTGAGATATCTGAAAGCCGGCTGCCCTTCTAATAAAGGCATTCTTTTCTCTCCAGGAATGCGTCCATTACACTACGCTGCATGGCAGGGCCAGCCAGAGCCAGTGCGGCTCCTTCTCCGAGCAGCTGCCAGTGTCAATGCTGCTTCCAATGATGGACAGATTCCCTTGCACTTAGCTGCTCAGTATGGACACTATGAAGTAGTAAGTCACACTCATTCTTCTCTATCTCTTCTAATATGAAAATATCCGCTACATTCCCTTGGGTATTTAATTATAAATATTCCAGAGGTTTATTAAAGAGTAACTTGGGGCAGCTGCACAAACAGGACTATCCTATATTGAAGGTAATTGTAGTAATCTCCTATGAAGTGCCTATCAGTAGTCTACAATGTATAATTGATATATGGTACCTTTTCTCTCAGTCTTCTATTTATTTCTTCTAAGCCTTAAAAGGGTGGTCCGAAATATAAATAAATTTTCATCCCAAATCCCTATCTATTTAATGCCTCAGTCTAAACTATTTTATAATATACTTTAAAAATGTCCTATTCTTCCCTAACTACACTATCTGCTTTTCTTTTTCCATTTTTCGACTTCCTTTTTGATGAGTCTACATTTGAGAATCCTTCAGGGATATTCAAAAGAAGCATAACCAGGGGGCAAAGGCTGCGGTCAATGCTGCAGTTTCTGCCTCCTCCCTGAAATGAAGCTTCATCAGTGACATTCGTTTTAGGAGCTGGACTAGTCCCTGTGCAATGTGTAATGTGCACAATGACGGCTCTCTTGCCAGCTCAGATCAGCAGTAACGAGCCAGCAACAGAGATCACTCTCAATGTGTTGTCAGAAAACCTGGTGAGCAGAGACCAGTGACATCATTTGTGGGGTCGGCTCTGGTCTCTGCATTCTGGGTATTCTGACAACCCGCACTGACAGTGTGCTTTGTTGCTGGCTCATTACTGCTGATCTGAGCTAGCGAGAGAGAGCGTTGTCATTGTGCACATCAGGGACTAACCCAGCCCATGAAACAAAGGTCACTGATGATGCTTCTTTTCAGCGAGGGGACAGCAGTCTCTGCCTCCAGATGACTCTTCGTTTCAGTATCCCATCATGCACTGGGATTGTCCAATGACGCGTCATAAAAAAGGAAGTAGAAAAAAAAAGAAAATCGATTAGACAGTGTAGTTAGGAAAGGATAGGAAATTTTTAATTAAAGTGTATATAGCAATAGTTTAGATTATGACATTAAATTGATAGAGATTTAGGATGAAAATTCATTTGTATTTCAGTCCACCCCTTTAACAATAATACAGGAATTTTATAATACTTCCTGTCTGTATGATGGGTGGTGGTGACCACTGTTGCTTTCATGACATGTATGTACAACATACTAATTATTACAAGAAATAATTAGTTAATGAGAGCACTGGAACACTAAGAAAGGGAAGGACTTAAGTAATGGTTTTAATGTGGTGCTTCTTAAAATGTAACATGTACTTTTCCAAATAAGTTGTCAGTGTGTACACAGAAAGCTGCCAATCAGTGGTGTGGGCGGGGTTATATAGAGCTCAGCATTCAGAGAACTGCTAGATCTGCAGCAGATTAAACAGGTTTTTTTTTTTTCAAAACTGCAGCAAACAGCCCAGTAAGTGACACTTCACTGGAATCAGGGTCTCTGTCTCTACATCATGCTGCTCTCAGATTATATAGCAAAGACTGGCTACAGATTCCCTTTTAATTAAGTAATATGGCGACTTCGTGTCCAAAAAGTGCAATATTCACAGTGCCACACATTAGTCATATAATGCTTACATAAAGGGACTATACAGTATAACAGTGCCTGAAGTATATCAGAGTCTCCATTTCAGGTAGCCGATTAGGAAGTTTAAACTACTTGATGCAATCTCCCCATCATAGCCACAGTTGACGAAAAAACACAGATTTAGGATTAAAGGGCACATCGGATATCTGCAGTATTATTATCTTAGGACATTATTAGGATATTATTCTAGGACATGGTACTTATGAAATGCAAATACATCATATGAGAATAAAGCCAGTAAATAAAACTGGCATAGAAAAAGACAGGGCCCTACCAGCAAATGGTAATGCTTACAATCTGCATAGGAAAGTGTCAGCAGACGAGGGTAGAGACTGTATATACAGTTCTTTCTACAGTTCTGTATACAGGTTTTGAAGAGGAGGCTTTTCAAGTTACTTGGGAAAGACTGGATGGTGGAAGAGTCCATTGTTTGGAGTAGTGAGTCACAGATTAAGTGGGTCACACTGGAATAATCTTGGTGACAACACTGATGGACTGGCGGAGGTACCCATAAATGCAGACACACTTTAATTTTCAGAATTTTGTGTAGCATTATGCTTTATATATTTTTTTATTCCTTTACTACCAGTCTGAAACCCTTTTGCAGCACCAGTCAAATCCATGCCATGTTAATAAATCCAAGAAGACACCCTTAGATCTGGCTTGTGAATTTGGGAGAGTAAAGGTATGACCGTTTGTAGTAATTGTTTATTTTCTCTCTGAATTCTCATTGCTATGTATCTGCTTCCTTTTAGAGCTGTGATTTTAGCACATAAAACTTTAGATAATAAGGTAAAGCTAGGTCAGGACTTGAGTTGGGTGATGGTCTATACAGAATGTTCTATGAATCCCCCCCCTTTCCTTTAGTATAGTATCTAAAATACATTGTCAAAGTGTAGAATTATCATTGGTAAACCAACTGTAGGGGTTCTGCACGAAGTGTAATATTGGGGGTGCAAGCTCTAACTGCTGGAATCACAGAACCCTATAGACGGCAATGTCTACAGAACGTAGAGGTTTCTCTGAGAAGATTGGCCTGGCAGCAGGATAAGATCATCTGAGGAACTATGACTTAGTGGAGTGTCCCCCACTTATTTCCAGAAACAGTTGAGATCGATTTGGTGGAACACAAGTTCCACAGAAACCAGTTTGAGAATCACTGGTCTACAGCATCTTCCACTCCTGTAGTATAAATCTCACTTTCAACTGTAGTCAATGTATTGTCTCCTTTAATTGATTCATTAGGTGGTGCAACTGCTCCTGAATAGCCATCTGTGTGTCTCTTTGTTGGAGGGCATATCCAAAGATCCCACCGACCCTAATTTTACCACACCGCTGCACTTGGCAGCAAAAAATGGCCACCGGGAAGTCATCAGGTGGGTTGATGGTTGAATTTTCTAGTTGCAATGGTAACCACAAAATGATCTTGCAGTCTATTTATTATTAACACTTGTTTTGCTGAATGCTAACCATGTATATTGACCTCTTTCTTATTTATTTATTTTCAGATTGCTCCTTAAATCTGGTATTGAGGTTAACAAAGTGACAAAGATGGGCAGTGCTCTACATGAGGCATCACTATGTGGAAAGACTGAAATTGTGAAGCTGCTCATAGAGGTAGGAAATGTTGGGGAGTATTCATTTATTTTACTCAAATAGCACCATTAGCACTTTACAGACATTATCAGCACTCTCCCCATTGGGACTCACAATCTAGATTCCCTATCAGTATGTCTTTGGAGTGTGGGAGGAAACCCGGAGGAAACCCACACAAACACAGGGAGAACATACAAACTCCTTGCAGATGTTGTCCTTGGTGGGATTTGAACCCAGCGCTGCAAAGCAACAGTGCTAACCTAACCACTAAGCCAACTGTATAACCTAAAGACTTGTGTCCAGGGTTTTATCCATGACTGTTGTTTTTAATGAGTAAGCCTGCTCTTTCTTTCTTTTCTAGAACGGCATAGATGTTAATATCCGCAACACATACAATCAAACTGCTTTGGACATTGTAAATCAATTCACCACCACTCATGCTAGTACAGACATAAAACAGCTTCTTCGAGGTAATTGTGCAAGTCATAAGAGAGTGACATGGTGGGATTAAACTAGAGGAATCATTGAAATAATTGAGTGTGTCATAAAACAATGAACACTTTTAATTGCAGAGGCATCTGGGATACTTAAAGTTCGGGCCCTGAAGGATTTCTGGAATGCTCATGATCCCACTGCTCTAAATATCCGGGCTGGAGACCTCATTACGGTAGTGACTAAATTCTTGCATTACTCATTTTTAATGGTACATATATTCTTTATTATTTGTAACCACATATTTTGACTATAGGTATTGGAGCAACATCCAGATGGCAGATGGAAAGGTCACATCCATGACGCACAGAAGGGAACTGATAGAGTGGGGTTCTTTCCTCCGGCAATTGTAGAGGTCATCAGTAAGAGGCTTGGTGAGAATGCACAACTATCTATAGAAGCAATAGTATTTTAGAAGGAATCTGACTTTGTCAGATTTCTTTGTTCTCAGTTCCTAATTCTTGTTTAGTAGGTTCCACTATTTCTCGTAACACCACAACTTCTCAGCAGCGTTTGGCAAAGTCACAGCTACACCAGCACAGTCAGTACAGTACAATAACCAGCATTGGTATGACCCCTGAATACAGTGGAGGTAAGTAATTGTGTCAATATGATTATGTTATTTTAACCCCTTTAAAGCCCATGACGTACTAATATGTGTCTCTGCCCTGGGACTTAAGAGCCTGACCCGTGTTAGTACGTCATCGCGATCGCGCGCGCGCACACAGGCTGTGCGGGCGCGATCGCCACCTGGTGTCAGCTGTGACAATGTGCAGGGAGCGGTCCCGCACCGCTCCTGGCACATTAACCCCCGCAATGCTGCGATCGAAGTCGATCGCAGCATTGCGGTGGCTAAGGGAAGGTGATAGGGATACTCACCTCCTCTTCCTGCCTCCTGCGCTGTCTGCCGCGGCTTCCCGGGGGTTGCCATGACGACTCAATGTCGTCATGACAGCATCCGGGGCACCAGACAGCAGGAAGATTGTTTGGTCATGCGCAGTGCATGACCAAACAATCTTCTCACTGTGCAGCGCTGACTGCCTGCATAGCACAGGGATGGTGCTATGCAGGCGATCAGAATAAAAAAAGTGAAAGTCCCAGAGTGGGACAAAGTAAAAAAGTAAAAAAAAATTTCAGAAAGTGAAAAAAAAAAAATTGTAACAATATTTAAAAAAAAAATAAATAAAAATAATCCACCAAAAATAAAAATATAATGTACCCATCAATAAATATTATTCTGAAAAAAAAACAACAAACAATAAAAGTACACATATTTGGTATCGCCGCGTCCGTAACGACCTGACCTATAAAACTGTCCCACTAGTTAACCCCTTCAGTGAACACGGTAAAAAAAAAAAACGAAGCAAAGAACCATGCTTTATCATCATACCGCCAAACAAAAAATGGAATAACACGCGATCAAAAAGACGAATATAAATAAAAATGGTACCTCTGAAAACGTCATCTTGTCCCGCAAAAAACAAGCCGCCATACAGCTCCATCATCCGAAAAATCTAAAAGTTATAGCTCTCAGAATAAAGCGATGCAAAAAAATTATTTTTTTCTATAAAATATCTTTTATTGTGTAAAAGCGCCAAAACATAGAAAAACGATATAAATGTGGTACCGCTGTAAACGTAGTGACCCAAAGAATAAAGCTACCTTATCAATTTTACCACACGCAGAGTAGAATAAAAAAAATTTTAAAAAAACAATTCCTGAATTGTTGGTTTTTGTTTATTCTGCCTCCCAAAAGCTGGAATAGAAAGTGATCAAAAAATGTCACGTGCCTGAAAATGGCACCAATAAAAACGTCAACTCATCCCGCAAAAAACAAGCCGTCACATGACTCTGTTGGCCAAAATATGGAAAAATTATAGCTCTCAAAATATGGCGATGCAAAAACTAGATTTTAGAAAATATGTGTCTTTTAGTGTGTGACAGCTGTCAATCATAAAAACCCGATATCATTCTGGTATCTCTGTAGTCGCACCGACCCGAAGAATAAGGTCATCTAATCACTTATACCGCACGAGGAACGGCGTAAAAAATAAACGCTAGGGTTGGGGTTGGGGTTAGGGTTGTGCTAATGTTCGTGTTGGGGTTAGGGTTGTGCTAATGTTGGGGTTGGGGTTAGGGTTGTTTTTTTTTTCAAAAGTAAAAAAAAAAAAAAAAAAAAAATAGATGACGATATGGCAACTAGTGTTGAACGCAAGTGCTCGCTACTTGAGTTTGCATCGGGTGCTCAGGTATGCATTGAGTATCGCGGGTGCTCGAGTCTCTGCCCCATATGCTTCGCGGCCAAAAAAAACTCGCGGGGATTGCCTGCCATGCACGAGCAATCCCCGCATGTTTTTTTTGGGGTGTCTAATAACCCTGAAACATGCGGGCGGGGACTCGAGCATTTCACTTGAGCACCTGTGATACATGGTGCATACCTGAGTACCCGATGCAAACTCAAGTAGCGAGCACTTGCGCTCAAGAGTAATGACAACTTATTCAATATGATGACCTAATGTCATCAAATTCTGTGTCCTACCTCTGGGTTCAAAATGTTCACTATACCCCTTGATAAAATCCTTGAGGGGTGTAGTTTCCAAAATGGGGTCACTTGTGGGGGGTTTCAACTATTTAGGCACATCAGGGGCTCTCCAAACGCGACATGGTGTCTGCTCTCGATTCCAGCGGATTTTGCGTTCGAAAAGTCACACAGTGCTCCTTCCCTTCTGAACTCTGCCGTGCGGCCAAACACTATTTTCCCCACATATGGGGTATTGGCGTACTCAGGAGAAATTGCACAAAATTAACTTTGTTATTAACTTCTGTAAAGGACTTGGGGGTTCAAGGTGCTCACCACACAGACAAGTTCCCTGAGGGGTCTAGTTTCCAAAATGGTGTCACTTGTGGGGGGTTTCCACTGTTTAGGCACATCAGGGGCACATCCGCTAATTATTCAAGCAAATTTTACAATCAAAGTCAAATGGTGCTCCTTCCCTTCCGAACCCTGCCATGCGCCCAAACAGTGGTTTTCCCCCACATATGGGGTATCTGCTAACTCAGGAGAAATTGCTCAACAAATTTTGTGGTACATTTTTTCCTGTTACCCCTGCGAAAATAAAAAAAATTGGGTCTAAAATAACATTTTTGTGAAAAAAGTTAAATGTTCATTTTTTTCTTCCACATTCCAAAAATTCCTGTGAAGCACCTGAAGGGTTAATAAAGTTCTTGAATGTGGTTTTGAGCACCTTGAGGGGTGCAGTTTTTAGAATGGTGTCACTTTTGGGTATTTTCTGTCTTAAAGACCCCTCAAAGTGACTTTAAATATGATGTGGTCCCTAAAAAAATGGTTTTGTAAATTTTGTTGGAAAAATGAGAAATCGCTGGTCAACTTTTAACCCTTATAGCTCCCTAATAAAAAAAAATTTTGGTTCCAAAATTGTGCTGATGTAAAGTAGACATGTGGGAAATGTTATTTATTAACTATTTTGTGTGACATATCTCTCTGATTTAAGGGCATAAAAATTAAAATTTTGAAAATTGTAAAATTTTCAAAATTTTCGCCAAATTTCCATTTTTTTCACAAATAAACGCAAGTGATATCGAAGAAATTTTACCACAATCATGAAGTACAATATGTCACGAAAAAACATTCTCAGAATCAGGGGGATCCGTTGAAGCGTTCCAGAGTAATTACCTCATAAAGTGACAGTGGTCAGAATTGTAAAAATTGGCCTGGTCATTAACGCGCAAACCACCTTGGGTTGTAAAGGGGTTAATCATGTAATGCTGTTGATCAGTTTTCTTCCGTGTGCAATTCTAGCTGGTGACCGTCACAGTGTGGGCAGTGAGGGGAGTCTGGGCAGCGTACGCAGTGCTGGAAGTGGCCAGAGCTGTGAAAGTAGTGGTCTGAGCTCCACTGTTCTCATAGAGAATTCCCAGGTAACGTCAAGAACATTTGCTCTTTCATTTCTCTGTCACGTCCTTTCTTCCTCACATTCATTGGACACTTTGGATGTCTTCTTTTCAGAACCTACAACATGGCTACGATGATCACCATAACAGAGTACTAGTTGGTGAGGATCAGCTTTATCTTAAGTGTTTTGAGTTTGTAAACAATTAATATTCATAATCATTCTGATGATGCTGATGATTTGTATTATTTTTTTTTATCTATGCATCATGCCATTAATATTAAAAATGGCACATCTTGAATTTCAGGTACAGCTCCAAGTCATAAGATGCATTCTGTTCATGTGGTGGAGAAAGACCCAGGATCATATTTGCAAGGAAAGGTATGTTGTCGTGGTAAATGTATAGTATTTTTATATCAACGGCTCACATTACAGTATACGTTTTATGTTGCATCATTAAAATGGACGGTGAAAAAATTGTAGAAGGGCTAGCACACATCCATATATTATTCATGCAAAGCTCACACACACATCACAGCTAGATTCAGATAGAATACCTACCTACGATGCCCATTATTACTTAGCTCACTTTCTCAATGTACACTTTACCACTGAGATATATAGCAGCCATAATGTCACACATGTAGGGGCCTTGTTTTTTGCTTGAGAAATTTGGTTTATTTTTTGCCACTATTTTGGTTCGTATATAAATGACCAGGTTTAATAATAATAGTTTTTCTAAAATGTTCAGGCTTTGTCTATAACCCCCCAGCATTCCCTTTGTGTTTATTGCTGTACAGAGCTTGTTCGGGTGCCCTGCAGTTAGGGAAATGTAGTCTTTAAATCAACCTCCATACGGTGTGACGCCGAAAATCTATCTCTCCCAGAATCCTTTGCACTGAGGAAGTTAAGCTCAACTGCTTTAGTTGTTTGGCGTTGTGGTGTCTGATTCCAGAAGGAACCAGGAACCTCAGACTGCTTCCCTGGGCTACTATACAGGCTGTCACTCAGGATTAGTGTCAGATAGGTAATTCAGTGTATTTACAAAGTTACCCAACCTGTATAAAAATGATATACAGTACAGACCAAAAGTTTGGACACACCTTCTCATTTAAAGATTTTTCTGTATTTTCATGACTTTGAAAACTGTACATTCACACTGAAAGCATCAAAACTATGAATTAACACATGTTGAATTATATACTTAACAAAAAAGTGTGAAACAACTGAAAATATGTCTTCTATTCTAGGTTCTTCAAAGTAGCCACCTTTTGCTTTGATGACTGCTTTGCACACTCTTGGCATTCTCTTGATGAGCTTCAAGAGGTAGTCACCGGAAATGGTTTTCACTTCACAGGTGTGCCCTGTCAGGTTTAATAAGTGGGATTTTTTGCATTATAAATGGGGTTGGGACCATCAGTTGTGTTGTGCAGAAGTCTGGTGGATACACAGCTGATAGTCCTACTGAATAGACTGTTAGAATTTGTATTATGGCAAGAAAAAAGCAGCTAAGTAAAGAAAAACAAGTGGCCATCATTACTTTAAGAAATGAAGGTCTGTCAGTGCGAAAAATTGGGAAAACTTTGAAAGTGTCCCCAAGTGCAGTTGCAAAAACCATCAAGTGCTACAAAGAAACTGGCTCACATGAGGACCGCCCCAGGAAAGGAAGACCAAGAGTCACCTCTGCTTCTGAGGATAAGTTTATCCGAGTCACCAGCCTCAGAAATCGCAGGTTAACAGCAGCTCAGATTAGAGACCAGGTGAATGCCACATAGAGTTCTAGCAGCAGATACATCTTTACAACAGCTGTTAAGAGGAGACTTTGTGCAGCAGGCCTTCATGGTAAAATAGCTGCTAGGAAACCACTGCTAAGGACAGGCAACAAGCAGAAGAGACTTGTTTGGGCTAAAGAACACAAGGAATGGACATTAGACCAGTGGAAATCTGTGCTTTGGTCTGATGAGTCCAAATTTGAGATCTTTGGTTTCAACCACCGTGTCTTTGTGCGACGCAGAAAAGGTGAACGGATGGACTCTACATGCCTTGTTGCTACCATGAAGCATGGAGGAGGAGGTGTGACGGTTTGGGGGTGCTTTGCTGGTGACACTGTTGGGGATTTATTCAAAACTGAAGGCATACTGAACCAGCATGGCTACCACAGCATCTTGCAGCGGCATGCTATTCCATCCGGTTTGCGTTTAGTTGGACTATCATTTAATTTTCAACAGGACAATGACCCCAAACACACCTCCAGGCTGTGTAAGGGCTATTTGACCAAGAAGGAGAGTGACAGGGTGCTACGCCAGATGACCTGGCCTCCACAGTCACCAGACCTGAACCCAATCGAGATGGTTTGGGGTGAGCTGGACCGCAGAGTGAAGGCAAAAGGGCCAACAAGTGCTAAACATCTCTGGGAACTCCTTCAAGATTGTTGGAAGACCATTTCCGGTGACTACCTCTTGAAGCTCATCAAGAGAATGCCAAGAGTGTGCAAAGCAGTCATCAAAGCAAAAGGTGGCTACTTTGAAGACCCTAGAATATAAGACATATTTTCATTTGTTTCACACTTTTTTGTTAAGTATATAATTCCACATGTGTTAATTCATAGTTTTGATGCATTCAGTGTGAATGTACAATTTTCAAAGTCTTGAAAATACAGAAAAATCTTTAAATGAGAAGGTGTGTCCAAACTTTTGGTCTGTACTGTATTAGGTGCAAAGTTTAAAATGAGTTCTGGGGAAACGTCTTATTGACAGTTGTGAGTCTTATTAGATGATAGACATTTTTGCTAAACATACTATATACATTGTAACCCTTTTGTCTGCTTTATTTTTAGGACGCAGAGCTTATATATTGCTGGCTTCGTAGCTTCCAGCTGGACATGTATGTGGGGAACTTTTTGTCGGCAGGCTATGATCTTTCGACAATCAGCCGCATGACCCCAGAGGTGAGGGCGATTAAGCAATAACGGATTCACACGCAAAACTCAGTCATCATTCTGTACATACTTCATTATCTCCCATTTATTCTATAGGATCTCACAGCAATTGGTGTAACAAAACCTGGGCACAGGAAGAAAATTTCTACTGAGATCGGCAGAATGAGCGTTACAGATGGACTTCCTCAAAAAACACCAGTAAGAATTCTCTTGTCTTTCTAGTCACCACCTTTTATTTAAACTTTGTTTTTTGTAACCCCAATCATTCTTACAGACATTATATTTTAAATTTGGAGCCTTTTACAGGTCCTGAGGGACAGAACCCCATTATAGTGTTTGAAACTGGGACATAGGAATGTACAAAACAACAAAAATGCATGAAATTAATTTAGATTTAGGGGTGCCCTATCTGCGACCTGACACCGAGATGATGATAGTTTAGAAACAACTATCTGTCAGAAGAAATCAGATATTTAAATAAAGGCTGGAAAAACAAGGGCAGCCTATAATGTAGAGAAACCCATATCCACTCTCTCAAAGCATCAGTTTAAGTTCTTGTTCTATGTAATGGAACTGTCTCTTCTCATTTGGTTATTTAGGTAGACGTGTGGGATTGGCTTTCTCAGTTAGGGCTTCCTGAGTACCACAAGCAGCTGTCGGAGAATGGATACGAATCTCTGACCAGTGTGACAGAACTGACATGGGAGGACCTGCAGGAGATTGGAATTCATAGACTAGGTAAAAGAGCTTGTGCATGAAATCATTTTTAGTTGTCTCACACTTGTTTTATGTATATACAGAAACAGATATATTACTAAAATGATTTTTATTACATTTCTCAGGTCACCAAAAGAAGTTGCTTCTGGGTGTCAAACGCTTGCTTGATCTCCAGAAGGGATACACAAGCGGAGGCACCTTAAGATCTAGAACATCAGGTTCATTGTCATCTGTTCCTGTTGTAGAGCTCCTTGAAAATGGAGAACCACCAGTTACCCCCAAGCTACAGACCTTTCAAAATGTGGAGTTAAGCCGGGAACTCCAAAGTGCATTAACACATGGTGGAGAGATGCTGTGTACGGGAAGGCGTTCATATAGTCAGGAGAGTATTAGTTCTCGTTCGCAGGGCTCAGGTCACTCTCAAGACTCTATGACTCTCCAAGCGCCAGTACTCACTAACTTTAAAGTTTTGGACTCCAATTTACCAGAAAGGAACTTGCCAGAGGGAATGGACCAATTACAAAGTATTGCAAATGGTTCCTCTGTACGTCCAGAGCCTCCTGTGCCTCCTCCCAAGCCCTCTATGAAAAAACGATCATTGAGCGTATGTCGCTATGCTTTGTCAGATGGAGAACCAGAGGACGATGAGAAGACGGCAACTTCAGGATCAGTGACGCTGAGTTCTTATGCTACACTTACGCGTCGTCCAGGTCGTAGCTCCCTCACAAATGGGCAGCCAGTAAAGAAAGTCCTACGGAGTCAATCCTTTGCTGTACGGGCACGCAGGAAAGGACCACCTCCCCCACCTCCTAAGAGACTAAGTTCCATGTCTAGTGTGGATGGCGGCACTACTGTTGGAAATAACTCTGTGAAAAGCATAGCGGCAAGTCTGGAGGGACAGCTGGAGTTTAAACCAACAGAGGTTTCTAAAACTGTAGTCTTGGAGAATTCTGGAGCTCGAAGAAGAACAGTGAGTGAATCAGCCGCCGGAGTGGAGGGGAGATTATCGTTGCCACTTGCAGTAAGACAAGAAGATGAGAGAAAAGAGGAAACTATCTCATCACAGCATAGCTCAAGTGAGAGCATTCCTTTTGCTGAGGAGGGAAACCTTACCATCAAACAAAGACCCAAACCTCCATCAACCAAGGCAGAGTTTGTCACAGCTGCAGAACTGTTCTCAGCGGTACAGTCACGAACTCCTGTGCATTCACAAGCCAGCTCTGAAACAATGCTGATTCCCGACACAAAAAAAGAGGTTTCTATAGGAGCCAAACCCCTTATCAGTCCTAAGCCAAATCTTGATTCTAAATTCCTTACTGAGGATCATGGCTCCAAAGTAAATGCGGAGCTGGAATTCCACCTCACTGAATCCGATACAGTGAAGAGAAGACCAAAGATCAAAGACAAAGAGGCAGGCAGCCATCAAGAAGCAGATCTCAAAAGTCCAACCACTCCTGTACCAGCCGAAGCAAGCACTTTATGTGGTCCTCCAGCACCAGATTCTGTTGTGAACAGAATAGACAAGATTGAGAAAGGTTCTCTAGGCTTGGAAACAAGAGACAAATATCAAGAAGAAATTGAGAAGAGAAGGGAAAAAGTAGAAAAATTAGGTAGTGTACCCAGTTAGAAATGCTATGAAATGCTTAAAAAGTATTTTAATGGGGTTTTCCACATATAAATTTTTTAATCAATAAATCTTGGAATAATAAGTTCCACAATTAGATGAGTTAAAAAATGTTCCTGTGCTGAGATAATCTTATAAATGTGCCCCTGCTGTGTACTGTGTAATGGCTGTGTCTGACCGTACAGGAACATGGTCTGATCATACCATATCTCCTGGGCAGGGGAGGAAAGAAAAAAAAGTATACAGACGTTACAGTAGGATGTTGCAGCTGATTCTTAATTTGAGATAAAACGTTGTTTAAAAACAGAGAGTGAAATGTATTACTTCACAAAATGAATCAGCTGTGATCCCCTGCTGTCCTGTCTGTATACTCTCTTTTGCTTCCTCCTCTGCCCAGGAGCTGTGGTATGATCAGACCATTTTCCAGCACGGTCAGACATGGCCATTACACAGTACACAGCAGGGGCACATTTATAAGATTATCTCAGCACAGGAACATTTTATTTAAACATCGAATTGTTGAACTTATTATTATTCCAAAATCTATTAATTAAAATGTACTTTGCTTGTGGGACAACCCCTTTTAAGACTTTTGCTGATGAAAATGAACAGTTTTGTGTGTATTTTTTTTATCGCATTGTAATACATTCCTTTTGAGTTAAATGGCAGATCCCCAGTCAAAGAACAAAGGGCGCTAACTCCCCTCTATTGTAGGCTTTGGACGACATAACCATTATTGCAATCTTTGAACCTTACTTTTCTTTTAAGAGAGAGTGCTTTTTTTGATCATTTGCCAGCATACAAAGGTGTCATTTTTGTGAGACAACTGAATTAATTTTGTCTTTTTTTTTTCTTTTTAAATCATGTCTTCCACAGACAGGCATTGGTGGTTTCCCAAGTGCTTAGTCAAATTCGGCTCTAAAAAAAAAAAAAAATTGAGAAAATGAGGGTCTCCTTTTTCCTTCCCTCCACCAACCCACAAAAACACTGCCGATCCTGCTCTTTTGACTTTGTATGCTATTACGCCTTAGGAGCGTCACTGTTTCTAGAGGGAAAAAAAGGCAAAACCACTTTATATTCCAGAAAATCCCTTTTAGTTTGGAGCTATCCAGGTTTGTAAACAATTGTTATAAAGCACACTGCTCTCCTGCTTTCCGACTTTCTGATTACTTGGGGGTGGGCGCTCCCTATTGAGTGACTGTTCAGACCAGCCTCGTTGCGCTGCAGGCCTGATCTGGGCTCTCCAGATGCTGCTACATAAGTTAGAATTGTGTCGACTGTATTGGAAGCGCTAAGGAACTGAAGCTGGCCGGGACCAAAGCTAACAATGCGATCTGGCCAGCCTCAGTGCAGTGCTTAAAGGCTCACTATGAAAGTGCTTGTAGGCCCTGTGCATGTTTGGCTACGACAGCAGCCAATTTCCTAGAAAACAAATAAAGAATTAAAAATTTGGGGATAATGGGGCACAATTCTAATAATAAGAAAATTGCAAAGTTGTTTCTTTTTTTTAGAAGCACTTTGTAAAAGTACTCATCTTAGAAGACAAGAATAATCCTTTAACACGTTTATAAAAATCATTGAGATTGTAATGAATCTGCATTACAGTGCTATGGACCCACACTGATCCTAGCCAGGGTCTCTATGAAATGACAGAATATTCCAAAAGTGGAGGGTCACTTTGTCCAGCGTGTGACCAAAAAAAAAAAAAATCTTGGGTGCATTTTTATCAGCGTGGAAATAAGCATCTCTGGGAACTCCTTCAAGATTGTTGGAAGACCATTTCCGGTGACTACCTCTTGAAGCTCATCAAGAGAATGCCAAGAGTGTGCAAAGCAGTCATCAAAGCAAAAGGTGGCTACTTTGAAGAACCTAGAATATAAGACATATTTTCAGTTGTTTCACACTTCTTTGTTAAGTATATAATTCCACATGTGTTAATTCATAGTTTGATGCCTTCAGTGTGGATGTACAATTTTCAAAGTCATGAAAATACAGAAAAATCTTTAAATGAGCAGATGTGTCCAAACATTTGGTCTGTACTGTATATTAACTGTTTCTATACTTTTTTGTTATACTGCTGCTTTTTCTTTGGTTATTGATAGCCAATCATGAGTTTGCCTCATGATTGAGCATGATTTACCAAATGTTCAGATGATGAGATGGTGCGAATGCACAATACCTATATAGATTTACCTATATGGCATGTGGTTTTGTTGCATTAGTCTCCTTGGTTAGGATTGTATGTTTTAAGGACTTTTATTGTATACATGTAGCGTCCAAATGCTATTATAACCTTCCTGATCAGGAACCATCCGTTTCTTATGGTTTATAGGTTCTCAAGCGCACTTGGTGATATCGGGGCCAGAGCAGGTGTTACAGAAGCCTTCATGGGGAACAAATGGTCCACCTCCAAATACAAATTCCATTGTGTGGGCAAACGAATCTTGCACTGTCGTTAGGGAATGGAGTAAGGTGTCTTCACAGAACCAGGACCACTCACAGCTTGGGCCATTGAGATATACCACCTCACCTCAGAAAACCCAAGTTGAGCGTGAACCTATAGAAACAAATATCAGGTAATTCATGCTACAGTAAAGGTGAGGGAGTGTCACCATGATTGTAGGTTAGGACGTATTGCTAGAATATGCCACAATTGACAGATTAATACATATCTTAAAGGGAACCAGTCATGTAAAAAAAAACACTATTAATCTGCTGGTTAATAGTGTTTTGAAGCTGCTCAGCACACACACAGAGAGCCCCGCTGCCAGGAGGAAGTTAACTTTGTTCCTTCTGGCAGCCCCAGGCATTCAGTCATGGGAGTGGGCTGGCTTAGCTTAAGTCACCGCTCAGTGCATAGTGAGTGGCAGCTGTAACCATGCTCCGGCACTGACTGACATGTGGTTCAGCTTTCGCGCCAACAGTCAATCAATGCTGGTGTGTGGCTACAGCCACCGCACACTATGCACTGAGTGGTGACTGAAGTTGTGCCAGCCCACCCCTATGACTGAAACCCGGGGCTGCTGGGAGGAATACATTTCATTTCCTCCTGGCAGCGGGGCTCTCAGTGTGGACATCAGGCCGCTTCAGAACGCTATTAAAAGGGTTGTCCACTACTTATTATCCCCTCCCCAATGTATCTCAACGGGACCCATAAGTGTTTTTGTAATTACCTTCTGTTGCAGGTTCTGCCTGTGAGCGGCGCTATCACTGGCCGCTCACAGGCATCATCTGACCCCCAGGCTGCAGACGGCTCTGAAATCCGCTGACGTCACGACAAGTCCAGGCTGCAGCCAAGGGTCCCTCTTCTGCGTTCCACCGGTGGATGCTGGGTTGTGGGTGGAGTTACCCCGCACGTCAAACCCACCATCGACCACGCGCTCTCCCTGCCCTCATTCATTGGGAAAGCGCGCAATGGATGCTGGGTGTGACCTGCGGGGAAACCCCTCCCACAACCCAGCAGCCACCGCGGGGACCCCAGCGCTGAGTCACGCCTCGCTTGTCGTGACGTCGGCGCGGGGTCACGTGATGCCTGTGAGCGGCCACCGATAGCGCCGCTCACAGGCAGAATCTGCAACAGAAGGTAATTACAAAGACACTTACGGGCCCCGGGGGATACATTGGGGGCATAATAAAAAGTTGTGGTCAACTTCTTTAACCCCATATCTGCAGGTTAATAAAGTTTTTTTGCTTTTTTTTTTTTTTTTACATAGTAGGTTCCCTACAAAGCATTGCTCCCGCTCCCTCCCAAAAAAAGAACACTCCCGTAACAGGATAGGGGATAACTTGCTGATTGCTGGAGGTCCACTTGCTGGAACACCCAGCTATCCCGGGGGATGAGTCCTGAATGGAGTGGAGGTGTGCATGCTTGGATTCCACTCTATTCATTATCTGTGGTAGAGACGGAAGAATTGCTTAGCTATTCCTAGTAGTCATATAGACAGTAAATGGTTCTGAGATCGAGTATGCACACCTCCACTCTATTCAAGACTGTGCTACATAGGCCCATCCTTGGGATCGCTGGGCATCCAGGTGGTCAGATAAGGTATAACTTGATTTTTTGAGAATAATTCTTTAAAGGGAACTTACCCTTCTAAACTGCCCACAATGCGCAGTTATGTAACGTGCCCCAGTAGGTAGTGACGCCCACCACAGTGTGACGGCGTTGAGTGCCTCAATGTCACCGCCCTATACAATGAAATCCCACGCCTGCTTGCACTTCCTGGGCTTGCACATTCAAGATGGATGTACTCCCCAGCTTCATTTTTATTATGTCCATGCTCCGGAAGCTGCTGGTACTGTGAGCACGCAGAGCGACTTTGGCATTGGGGGCAGTTTACAGGGACCTGTCATTTCATTTTGCCTTACTAAATACCCAATAATATTATATACATTGCATGTGTGTGACAATATAAACAATTGTAGTTGAATAATTGATTTGTGTTTCTTTGGATTGAAAACTATCAGTTCATAACTCCAATAATGTCTTACTTCTGTTAGTGACACAGCTCCTCTGACGAAGAACATCTTGGATGACATCAGTACAATGTTCGATGACCTTGCCGAGCAGCTGGAAGCCATGTTGGATTGAGGAGTCATATTCCCATATTTTTGGCACTTTAGCTGGGACTACATGACGGCACAACTCTTCTAGCTTTGGGCATCAGCTGTGGCTCCACCTATTGCACATCAATCACTGTCAAAGAATTTGGTTTGGATTTAGAACTTCTGCAGCACTCGATTTCCCCCACACTTTTTTCTTAATGACATGGCCTTGATATGGCTGACGCATTGTTCTGAGAGGTTTTATTTTTTAGTTCTGAATCACCCATACTGCCGATTTAGGGCAAATATATAAAATAACCATCTCAAACAACGTAAAGCCCCTGCCCCAAGCTTGTCTGTCTACTGCCATATCCATTTCAGTTTGATGAAACTGTATTATTCTCTTTTTGCTAAAATTAAACTGTAAATGATTGAATCTTTTGTAAGAAAAGTCTATTTTAAAGTAATTTTATATATATGTATGTATAAACCTCTATAAATATATATTTACTAACCGGAATATGCCAATGCTGTTATATAATATTTTTTATATACTGTTGATGCACCTTGGAAATCTGTATCATGTTTTATTATGAAATGTTGTAGATAAATCTTTATGGCAGTTGATGCGTATGGTATCTAGTTTATGCGATCTGTGACCGGGATTGGGAATCTATTACAATAGACAATTTTGTCACTATTCATATATAAATTGAGTGCAAAATCCTGATGATTCCAGATCTTTATCAAATTATTGTATTTTATTTGCTACTAGAATTTTTATATAAGATACACCACATTGTGAAATGCGTATTACATTATAATGCTATTGGGCCAAAAATGGTAAAATGGCCAAATTATTCTTTTTATAGTGGTGAAATAATACTGATGCAGGGATTTTTTTTGACCGTTCTATAATAGCCATACAGTATTACCTTCTACATCACTATTCCCTATATCTTGTGTAAAAATATACTGTAACCACAAAATACAGAATGATAGGAGTGCCCCCTTGTGGTTCAAAAGAAAACTGCATTGCAGTCACAACATGTTAGCCTAACAGGAACACTTTATGCAATTGTCTAATGTGATGAATTCCCTACACCTCTCCACTAAACATCTAAACCGAATAATTATGTGCTACATGTTTGCATGCTATTGCATTTGATCTCTGTAAATGTGATTCAAAGGGTTTGCCTCAAGTTGTTAAAGGGAACCTGTCATTAGATTGGTCCAGTGAGGTCCCTGGTTGGCCTCTCTCCCACTGTGCTTCAGTTGAATGACAGGTACCTCCCATGTGTATATATTGTAAGAGACCTGTCAATCAGGAATGAGGCACCGAGGCGCCATCCATGGCCCCAGCAGACTAGTCGGGTCTCTCTATAGTCTTTGAAATGCTGCAGTGTTTAAGCGTAAATATGCTTTTAAAAAAGTCAGCCAGAGTAACGCAAAACTGTCTGCAATAGTGCAGAGAGGCTCTGATTCAAGCTGCCTGCCAGATTACCTTTAAATGGTTCAAATTGCTTGTCTAAACAAGCAACTTTACATTTTACCTTTTATTAAAAACCCTCTCCCTTCTCAATAATGGCAGGATTTTTAATTCTATGGTGTAGAGCTTGTTGCCTAGATTAAAGATCACCCTGCAGTCTCATTGGTGGCCAGTTACATAGGCAAGGAGCGCCTGTCGATTTCATGCTCAATGCTTTATAACCTGCTCGCACTGGTCTGTAGCTGGCTGGCTGGATTCGGCCAGCCTTATTCCCTCTGTGCTTCTTCCATGCTGCAGAGACGAGGCTGCCTCTGCTAGCTGTATCGGAGAGCGCTTTGTTTGATCCAGCGGCGCCACCATGCTAGTGGCCCAAACTGTCAATCGTTGGGATGCAGATAGCGGTAAATTCAGTTGTGAAGGACGAAGACGCCAGCTCCTTATTCCAGCATTCAGTGTGTGTGATGACGTCACTACATGATGTCTGCTGTTCGGTGCGTCAGTGCACACAGCACAGACTGGAGCAGAGCACCGGAGGTACAGGAGTGAGGTGAGTATGTATTTTTTTTTTTTCAGATGTGTGTGGATCTGTTCCTCATACGGACATAGAGGTCTGTGTGGGAGTTTATACTGTATATAGGGGGCTGTGGGTGGCTCATGTATATAGGGGGCTGTGTGGGGACTCATACTGTATATAGGGGGTGTAGTGCGGCGGTGTTCACACATTGCGATTTAACAGGCAGTGACCTAAGAATGTCCAACTTAAAGTCTTTAGGCTAAGTCCCCACGATGCAGAATTGCTGCATATTTTTTCTGCTTCTCCCTGGCAGGAAAAAACACATGCGGATTGTACATGCGTTTTTCCTGCCAGGTAGAAGCTTTTGTCGAGCTTTTTTTCATGCATTTCTGCATGCGGGTTATCAAGCGCTTTTCCAAGTGATTTTAGCATCACTTGGAAAGTGCTTGACAACTTGGTCACACTATATAAATCCATGCAATCTGCATGGATTTATATAGTGTGACCAAGTTAATAGTTGAAAAAAAGATTAAAGATGGTAAAAAAATGTAAATAAAACATTATACTCACCTTCTGATGGCCCCCGGTCTCCTCTCCTGTGCGTCCGGTCTCTTGTACAGCTCGCGGTGGTGTGAAAGGACCTTTCATGACGTCATTTAGTCATGTGACAGGTCACGCGACCACCGACGTCAGCGGTCGCGTGACCTGTCACATGACTAAATGACATCACCACAGGTCCTTTTAGACCATCGCGAGTCGTCGGGGAGCCAGGACGCATCATACAGGAGACCGGGGGACATCAGAAGGTGAGTATATGTTTATTTTTTATTTTAAATTCTTTTTTTTAACAGGTTCTTTGGTACCCGAGTCTGGAGGAGAGTCTCCTCTTCTCCAGACCCGGGTACCATCCGCACATTGAATCGCTTAATATCCGCATGTGCACATGTAGTCATACGGATAGTAAGCGATTCAATGCAAGTCAATGGCGGCAATTACGCTGCATGTCCGCAAAATTAATGGACATGCTGCATATTTTTCCGCAATGATAATCTGCAGTGGAAATTTCCGCAGCATGTGCACAGCACATGCGGATTATCATTGGGGACCATGGGGCACGTATTTTCGCTGTGGAAATTCCGCGGCAAAAACGCTTGAAAACCGCATAGTGGGCATGCAGCCTTTTTGTCCAAAAACTCTGACACAGTTAAAGGCAGCTTTATCCTCCGGATCACAGCCGGATCCTCCAATATAATAAATCCTATAAAAGAAGGAAATACCACAAGTTTCAAAAAGATAAATATATCTAAATACCTCAAAACTCACAATGCAAACCAAACAAAAAGGCATAAAGAAACTACAATATTGACAAATTGAATTCATAAATTTTATTAAATACAAGAACAATAAATAAAAAACAGACAACAAAACACCAATTTAAAAAATTAAATAAAACATGATTAAAATACAGCTCAGGAGGGGGGAGGGGGATGCTCACTGATTATTAAACATGGATCACCTATATAGAAAAGGGGTATATGTGTATTCAATTGGCAGCCAAAATTGATTCACATTGATTGATTAAATATATATAGTAACCTCTAAATAGCAGCATAATAATATGTCCCAAAATTAATATATATAAATAAATATAAAGTGCTTGTGCAATAAATATATATACACATACATATGTGATTATTTGCCAAATATTAATGTATGTGTGTATATATATTTATTGCACAAACACTTTATATTTTATTTAAATATATTAATTTTGGGACATATTATTATGCTGCTGTATTTTTATTTAATTTTTTAAATTGGTGTTTTGTTGTCTGTTTTTTATTTATTGTTCTTGTATTTAATAAAATTTATGAATTCAATTTGTCAATATTGTAGTTTCTTTATACCTTTTTGTTTGGTTTGGATCCTCCACTATAGCCTGTACAAAACAACCCCATTGAAATGGGAGACTGCACCCCCATGTCACTCGTGGGTGCATCAGTTATACTGCCTTCTCAGGCCTGTGTTCAGCCTTCACACAGACCTGCGTTGCACAGAGATTCCTACTCTGCTGCTAGCAATCCCAACACTGACACACCAAAACCTTTGCTGCAGGTTTTTAAATGAAAACTGTGGCCATGAGCCACTTCTAAGACCCAGGCTGTAGATCACTCCAAAAATAAAAGCCCATGTTTTCTTAATCTGACTTAGTCAAATAGCTTGACCTAGTCCGCATTTACAGCTGTGGTTGCAGTGCAAAATAAAAGTGGCTGTGATTGCAGTGCCTCTGTGCGTATCCTGGGGAATAAATACCGCCCCTCGCATATGATTCCCCCTGTGAGACAGTGAGGGGAATCAGCATACAATTCTGCTCAATATTAAGTGATATAATTAACAGAATTAATTTCAGACTATTGGTTCGGCCTCCACAATAGTCATGGTCTCTTATGTGGCCCCTTTGAAAAATTAATTGCCTGGCCCTGTCTAAATACCATTTTTTTGGTGGGAGCCCTTGATGGTGGGCTGAATGGGGAAGAAAATTTAATGCAAACCCAGCAGAACGAGAAAATCCATGTATTTTGCAACACTTAATAGTTTAATTTTGCTTGAATAATTCTTTCAACATAACTTTTGTAAGGAACAATTAACACTCTGACATGTTTATTTTAGCAAATATTTGTATCACCCTGCCCCCTTAGAGATTAGCAGAGTGTTGAAGAGCAACTGGATACCAGATATGTAAAATTGACTTCTCTGCCGTACACCACCAGGCATGCTGACGTTACCCCCTTCTTTACCAAGACCATCTGGGATTTTGAGACTAAATAACAATTTTCCCAGGAGTGTGAGTCCCAGAAAATTTGTTCCAAGGTCAGACTGTGTAATGCTCAGTGAAACTGATGTTGAATAAATTACACCAAAAAGCAAACACAGCATATCAGCAGAAATATCTCATAGCAACTGGTGGAAGGGTGATAATTTGGACTTATTTTACAGCCACAGGACTATGGCCCTTGTCACTGAGTTGACGATAAAGTCCTCTCTATACCAAAAGTATTCCAAAGTCAAATGAGAGGGCATATATCCAAAAGCTGAAACTGGTTCATGCAACAGGACAGTGATCCCAAGCATGCTAGCAAATCTACATCTACATCAGCATCGATGAAACTGGAAAGAAGGTGTTGCAATGGCCCAAAAATTCCAGCTGAGTTGGCCAAAATTTCTCCACGACGATGTAAGAGTGCTAAAATAATATAGAAAACGAATACATCAAGTGCCTAATGATTAAGGTGATTTTACAAGCTATTGATTACTTTAAGGGAATCTGTCAGTAGGATCAACCCTCCTAAGCCATCTATATGGGTATGTAAGTAATAGAAAGTTGGATAAAGTGATACCTTGATATCTGCAATCCAATGTTTTATTCCAGAGAAATCCATATTTCTCTTAATATGTAAATGAGCTGAGATCTATGGGCCGAACACTGATCAGCATGAGAATCTTCCTCCAGAGCTTATTTTAAATGAATGGAGGTGTTACCAGTGTGAGACAACCACGTGTGCGGCTTTGGTGGTCATGCGACGTGGATGGCGGCGAACTTCCGGCTCTGTCTCAGTGTGCATACTTCAATCAATGCCGGGTCTGACGCTCATTGGCCTGTGCTGCATTTTTAAATGATGACGCTACCCCCTGACTAAGGCATTGCCAAAATGCGCATCAGGGTGGGCGCATCACTTTGGAGGTCCTGCTGCTATCCTGGTATGTCTTAAACCACTATTACTGGTACAATATTGCTGGCTAAGTGGTGGTGTGTATATATACAGTACAGACCAAAAGTTTGGACACACCTCATTTAAAGATTTTTCTGTATTTTCATGACTATGAAAATTGTACATTCACACTGAAGGCATCAAAACTATGAATTAACACATGTGGAATTATATACTTAACAAAAAAGTGTGAAACCACTGAAAATATGTCTTATATTCTAGGTTCTTCAAACTAGTCACCTTTTGCTTTGATGACTGCTTTGCACATTCTTAGCATTCTCTTGATGAGCTTCAAGAGGTAGTCACCGGAAATGGTTTTCACTTCACAGGTGTGCCCTGTCAGGTTTAATAAGTGGGATTTCTTGCCTTATAAATGGGGTTGGGACCATCAGTTGTGTTGTGCAGAAGTCTGGTGGATACACAGCTGATAGTCCTACTGAATAGACTGTTAGCTGCTTTTTTCTTGCCATAATACAAATTCTAAGTAAAGAAAAACGAGTGGCCATCATTACTTTAAGAAATGAAGGTCAGTCAGTGCGAAAAATTGGGAAAACTTTGAAAGTGTCCCCAAGTGCAGTTGCAAAAACCATCAAGCGCTACAAAGAAACTGGCTCACATGAGGATCGCCCCAGGAAAGGAAGACCAAGAGTCACCTCTGCTTCTGAGGATAAGTTTATCCGAGGCACCAGCCTCAGAAATCGCAGGTTAACAGCAGCTCAGATTAGAGACCAGGTCAATGCCACACAGAGTTCTAGAAGCAGACACATCTCTACAACAACTGTTAAGAGGAGACTTTGTGCAGCAGACCTTCATGGTAAAATATCTGCTAGGAAACCACTGCTAAGGACAGGCAACAAGTAGTAGAGACTTGTTTGGGCTAAAGAACACAAGGAATGGACATTAGACCAGTGGAAATCTGTGCTTTGGTCTGATGAGTCCAAATTTGAGATCTTTGGTTCCAACCACCGTGTCTTTGTGTGACGCAGAAAAGGTGAACGTATGGACCCTACATGCCTGGTTCCCACCATGAAGCATGGAGGAGGTGTGATGGTGTGGGGGTGCTTTGCAGGTGACACTGTTGGGGATTTATTCAAAATTGAAGGCATACTGAACCAGCATGGCTACCACAGCATCTTCCAGCGGCATGCTATTCCATCCGGTTTGCGTTTAGTTGGACCATCATTTATTTTTCAACAGGACAATGACCCCAAACACACCTCCAGGCTGTGTAAGGGCTATTTTACCAAGAAGGAGAGTGATGGGGTGCTACGCCAGATGACCTGGCCTCCACAGTCACCAGACCTGAACCCAATCGAGATGGTTTGGGGTGAGCTGGACCGCAGAGTGAAGATAAAAGGGCCAACAAGTGCTAAGCATCTCTGGGAACTCCTTCAAGATTGTTGGAAGACCATTTCCGGTGACTACCTCTTGAAGCTCATCAAGAGAATGCCAAGAGTGTGCAAAGCAGTCATCAAAGCAAAAGGTGGCTACTTTGAAGAACCTAGAATATAAGACATATTTTCAGTTGTTTCACACTTTTTTGTTAAGTATATAATTCCACATGTGTTAATTCATAGTTTTGATGCCTTCAGTGTGAATGTACAATTTTCATAGTCATGAAAATACAGAAAAATCTTTAAATGACAAGGTGTGTCCAAACATTTGGTCTGTACTGTATATACATATATAATTATAGACCTGCCCCAATATACATGACTATATACTTACCTGAAGTTTCTATGACTATGCGTCACTTGCACAGATAGATATAAAGCACAAAGAAAAAAAATATATAGAGAGATCTGTATTGCCTTCAGTCTGATACATTCACATACTTCATTCAGATTTCATACTATACATGTATTTTTGTCATTATCTATGCAGCATGCCTCCTGTCTTATTTTTGACACTTGTCAATTTTATTACCCCTATGTAATTCATGCCCTTTCTTCCTTCCGTCTGTTGACACTTGAATAATGATAAAATATTTAATTTTATACGTACTCATTGGCTCACTGACTTTCTACGTTTTTTTTGTGTGTTTTTTTACAGTGTGAGACCTGTACATCAGAAGAGCAGACTGTCAGTTATTACATGTCTCACACTGGTATCACTCCCTTTCATTTAAAATTATCTATGGAGGCAGATTCTCCTGCAGATCAGTGTCATTTCCATAGTCCTGAACAGCTCATTTACATATTAAGAAAAATGTGGATTTCTCTGGCATCAGACATCAGATTGCAAATATAAAGGTATCATTTAATTCAGCTTCCTATGATTTACATGCCCATAAAGACGACTTAGAAGCAGGGCTGTGGAGTCGGTAAGCCAAACCTCCGACTCCTCAATTTCCATGACTCCGACTCCACGCCTCAGACTCTCTCATACATGGCTCATGTTTAAGTGATAAATTTACTGTAGCAGATTCATCTCAGCTAAAAGTCTAGACCCTTAGATCAGGAATAGGACAGACATTTATAGGACATTTCATAACTTTCCCAAATTCTTCTGAAAAAATATTCCCCACAAACTGCATTGAACTACTGTACCCAATTTTAGGAGTCGGTCCATTTTATACCGACTCCGACTCCACCAAAATGGGCTCCGACTCCAAAGACCTGCTTAGAAGAATTGATCCTACCAAAAAACCCCTTTAATTTTTCACACACTGATTTTGGCCTAGATTTTCTTGACAAACTACACCTTTATAATTATTTGTTTTGTGCATTTGCGGTTGTATTTGCCTAATTTTGAGATCTTTGAAGGAACATTTTTTTTTTTCATGTCCCGATACATAAGACCATAGAATTCAAAGAGGGTGTACATGATTTTTCTTGTTACTGTAAATTCTTACTCCAATGTCAGACATAAAATATTTTTTCTTCTTGCCCTGAGCTGTAGAACGTTAAAAAAAAAAAAAATAGGAATAATGTACAAACATAGCAATGAATTGCAATATCTTTCGTGAGTCTATCTAGGTAATGCTAAACTACACCTGGGTAACATATAATTGTGGCATTAAGTGGGGCACAGATAACTATTTTTGGGGAGACCTTTTAGGCATTGTACACTAATTATCTCACAGAATTAAAGCGGAAGCCAGATAGCATTATGTGTTGTATTATTCTAAGAGAAAGTTCTAGTGTGGCGTTATATAATATGTAGACTTCATCCAGTGGCATCTTATCCTTTAACTGGATCTAGGTGCTAGCATTTTGCTCTTCAGTTCTTTGACTGTATGAATAATTTTGTTTCCAATCTGTAGAAATTTGATCCTGCAGTGGAATGGCGTCCACCTCACCGCAGCCTCGGGGTCCACATGACTTTCAGGCAGGTCAGCTGTTGCGTGTATGGAATGAAATGTATTTCATATTATTTAGATGAGTAAATATTTACAGCACCTTCATGTTCCTTCTACAAGAATTAAAGGGATCGGCCCACAAATAATTTTCAGAGACTAGCAATGTTGCTTCAAAAGTAATATATACCATTTCTAACATGTAAACCTTTCTCTTTCCATAATATATATTTTTTTCTTTGCTTTTAACTGCTCTACTCTGTGCAGCAGCCTCGGAACAGAATCATTCTCCTTCCCCACCTGGCAGCTAACAATATAATACCTTTTTATGCATTTTGCAGATAGGTGACATGATCCAGAATAGTAAAGATGTTTCTTGTGTGGCATTGTTAATTTAACAGCCTATAAATGGGAAACATTCATTTTTTTTATAAACTATGTAATGAATATGATATTTAATGCCCATGCAAGCCATTAAAAGCAACTTTCTTATTTGAGGTAATCATGTTTAATTTAGGCTATGTTCACACACATTGTGTTTTTTTCTGCAACTAAATGTGCTGCAAATCTGCTGACAACTTTTCTCTGGCAGGAAAACAGCGGTGTCAAAAATGCAGGTTTTCCTGCGTTTTTGCAGCGTTTTTTTCAGTGTCCTTCTGTCTCTATTTAGGCATGTACATAAAGTTCTGTGAAAAAAAATTCCTATTCTATTTTGCCATCAAAAACGCTGAGAAATTGCTGAAAAAATACATGTGCGTTTTTTGCTGTGTTTTAGATGCAGCAAAGCAAGGCAGAAAATATGCAGCAAACAAAAAGCAACATGTGTGAACAGAGAATTCTGGTTTCTCATAGACTGCTGATACTGCTAGACGCAGCTGAAAATTTACATAAAAATCTGCTGCAAAATACACCGCAAAATACAACATGTGTGAACATAGCCTTGCACCTTAACATTCAAGATATACCTGAACACCAAACAATAAGCTAGTCTTCTTGTGGTAGGTAAGCTTGACAAGAAGAAAAGTGGGCCTCAGTGATCAGGCCCGGCTCACCTGGGCTGTGAGGAAGCGGGGGGGCCCACTCGCCATCGGGGACACCAACGGGCTATGGAGCCCGTGAGTCGTGGGGGCCCGGTGCCAGCTCCTCAAGTGGGCCCCCTCCCCCCCACTTGCTTAGGGCCCCGGCACTTGCAATACTTACCTCTCCTCACTCCTCTGCAGGTCCTGTCTTGTCTGCGTCTCCTGACTGTGACGTCTCGTGGCAGAGGGCACGATGATGTCACTACAGCATGCCCTCTGCTGAGCAGTCACAGTGCAGAGAGCGGGAAGATAGCTACGCTGAGGAGTCCGGAACAGAGCAGTGGCCAGCGAGGAGAGTTGAGTGTTTGATTTTTTTTTTCATTATGAAGCATTGTATGGGGCCCGTCATGTATGGAGCGTTATTTGGGACCCATTATATATTGAGCATTATATGGGGCCCATTTTTCTGTATGGAGTATTATATGGGGCTCATTATTCTGTATGGAGCATTATCTTGGGCTTATTATTCTGTATGGAGCATTATATGAGGTCCATTATTCTGTAGGAAGCATTATATGGGGCTCATTGTACTGTATGTAAATCCTACAATAGCTCAGGAGGGAGCTATTGTGGGATTTACAATAAATATCACTCAGTAAAGTAAATGAAACCTTTACATTGTACTATACATACAGTGGGTCCGGAAAGTATTCAGACCCCTTTAAATTTTTCACTCTGTTTCATTGCAGCCATTTGGTAAATTCTAAAAAGTTCATTTTTTTCTCATTAAAGTACACTCTGCACTCCATCTTGACTGAAAAAAAACAGAAATGTAAAATTTTTTGCAATTTATAAAAGGAAAAACTGAAGTATCACATGGTCATAAGTATTCAGACCCTTTGCTCAGTATTGAGTAGAAGCACCCTTTTGAGCTAGTACAGCCATGAGTCGTCTTGGGAATGATACAACAAGTTTTTCACACCTGGATTTGGGGATCCTCTCCCGTTCCGTCAGGTTGGATGGTGAACGTTGGTGGACAGCCATTTTCAGGTCTCTCCAGAGATGCTCAATTGGATTTAGGTCAGGGCTCTGGCTGAGCCAGTTAAGAATGGTCACAGAGTTGTTCTGATGCCACTCCTTTGTTATTTTAGCTCTGTGCTTAGGGTCATTGTCTTGTTGGAAGGTGAACCTTCGGCCAAGTCTGAGGTCCAGAGCACTCTGGAAGAGGTTTTCATCCAGGATATCTCTGTACTTGGCCGCATTCATGTTTCCTTCAGTTGCAACCAGTCATCCTGTCCCTGCAGCTGAAAAACACCCCCATAGCATGATGCTGCCACCACCATGTTTCACTGTTGGCATTGTATTGGGCAGGTGACGAGCTGTGCCTGGTTTTCTCCACACATACCGCTTAGAATTATCACCAAAAAGTTCTATCTTCGTCTCATCAGACCAGAGAATCTTATTTCTCATAGTTTGTGAGTCCTTCATGTGTTTTTGAGCAAATTCTATGCAGGCTTTCATATGTCTTGCACTGAGCAAAGGCTTCCATCGGGCCACTCTGCCATAAAGGCCTGACTGGTGGAGGGCTTCAGTGATAGTTGACTTTGTGGAACTTTCTCCGATCTCCATACTGCATCGCTGGAGCTCAGCCACAGTGATCTTGGAGATCTTCTTTACCTCTCTCACCAAGGCTCTTCTCCCACGTTTGCTCAGTTTGGCTGGACAGCCAGGTCTAGGAAGACTTCTACTGGTCCCAAACTTCTTCCAGTTAAGGATTATGGAGGCCACTGTGCTCTTAGGGACCTTGAGTAATGCAGAAATTCTTTTGTAACCTTGGCCAGATCTGTGCCTTGCCACAGTTCTGTCTCTGAGCTCCTTGGGCAGTTCCTTTGAGCTCATGATTCTCATTTGGTCTAACATGCACTGTGAGCTGTGAGGTCTTATATAGACAGGTGTGTGCCTTTCCAAATCAAGTCCTATCCGTTTAATTAAACACACCTGTTCTCCAATGAAGGAGTAGAACCATCTCAAGGAGGATCACAAGGAAATGGACAGCATGTGACTTAAATAAGTGTCTGAGCAAAGGATCTGAATACTTATGACCATGTGATGTTTCAGTTTTTCTTTTTGAATAAGTTTGCAAAAATTTCAACATTTCTGTTTTTTTTCAGTCAAGATGGGGTGCAGAGTGTACTTTAATGAGAAAAAAAATGAACATTTTCGAATTTACCAAATGGCTGCAATGAAACAGAGTGAAAAATTTGTAGGGGTCTGAACACTTTCCATACCCCTGTATATTTATCTGCTGTATCTGTGCATCATGAATCATACTATGTGTTAAAGGTGCCCACTGAGACTCTTTTGCCCAGGGCCCATGAAAACCTGGAGCCGGCCCTGTCAGTGATGAGTACATCAGCAGCAGGGATACAGAGCAAACAGTTTTTGTCCCCTTCTTTCACACCTCTTAGGTGGCATGGATGTGCCACACTGTCTCTTTATTAGCCCAGGGAGGACACAACATGTGCTCCACTATAGCGCACCACCCTGCTGCCACCACTATCCTGCCCCCCTTTTCTCATGGCTAGGCAGCTATCTTCACTGCCACTTACAGCTTTTCTCATCACCTCTGGATCAGCTCAGGCAGTGCTGAAGAGGGCCTATCAGCGCCTTGTACACTGTTTTTGTTGGAGAAGCCTCTTATTCCTCCTGTTTGCCTTTGCCCTCCTCATTTCCAGTTTATTATCCCACTTCCTCCTCCCTCCCACCCCCCAACCACTAGCAAGGTCAAGTTTTTGCACAAGAACAGTCGACTTTGGACTTCCAGGAACTTTTAGGTTGGATCTTCAGCCAACAGCAGTGGTGGATGATACTTTCAACAACTATGTGATTTTTTTTTCCTCCCTCCAGACAAGCTTTCAAACCTTCAGTCTTTTTTCAGATCGAGACCTTGTGCTCCATCTACTTCTGCATTAGGGTCTCAGGCTGGATGGGCATGGTTTCAAGACAGTACCCTATGCCCAGTTCCACACTCATTCCTTAGAGGTCCATTCAGCTCTCTGGAACAAGTCAGCAAACGCCTTCAACTCTCGTATCAATCTGCTGCTCTAAGCCAGTAGACACCTTCATGATGGTTTACATCCCCTGCTCTACTTCATGGCAAGTCCTCCCCTTTGTGGCAGGTGGTGACTACCAATGCTAGTATCTTGAGTTGAGGGGCAGTATTTTCCCATCATACCAAGAGTTTTGGCTCCAGCTCAATTCCCTGCAACTGTATGCCATCTTTCTACCTCTCTCCCACTGGTCCTTTTCAAGCACCATCCATACAGACTGACAAATTGATAGAGTCGGCCTACTTGAACCACCAGGGGGGGGGGCAACAGGATCCCCTTGGCCATGTTCAGGAAGCTGCCAAAATCCTGCCCTAGCAGTTTCATGTTCTCCACAATCCAAATTCCCAAGATGGACAACTGGGCCACAGACTTATCATTCAAGAAATGAAGGATGCAGGCAAGCAGGCTTTTTCCAAAGGCATTCAACCAACTTAGTCTTTGCATCATCTGGATTTATTCAGAGCCATCAGAATCTATCTATAGCAGAAGTCTTACAGCGTTCTGATTTTATCTTTGTGTGATCCGTGAAGGGCCGTGCAAGGATTTGCCAAGACGACCAAAATCAAATATTTCTCAAAAGTAAACATTATGAACTCAGAGAAATGTTTACTGCCACATCACGGCAACTCTATAAGACACCATATTTTCCTTAAAACCTTTGTTCTTATCAGAAAATTGCTTAATGACATGCAATAGAGCAATATGGGTGCAATATTACAGATTCATACTACTCAGATCTGCTGTAGAACGTCAATAATGCATGAGACTTTACAGTGAGGAATTTAACCACAAAGCTTGTCAGGCTAGCTGCATCCTTATATTCATTACCATAGAACAATGAGTGATGTTGCTAACCCAGCTATAACACTTTATTTATAGAGCCTTGTCTAATACAAAGGTCAAAGACCCCACCAACTTCATACTTTTTTGTGTGCTAATATTTAGTGATTTGGGGACATCTGAACTGAGGTATGACACAAACCTGAATGGAGGGATGAAAAGTCAGATACATGTGTAGTTTCAGCATAGTTGCTGAAAAATTCCAACATCACTGTTCCAGCAATCAGCGATGGTGAATGATCATTCTCATAATATACAGAAGAAGAGATATGAAACCTAACTTGTAATAGTTACCGGTAAAAGAGCTTTTACTCAAATAAACCACAAGTAGACAAAGTATATACAATTATAAAGTGCTCAGTGATGTCAGTGCGAGTAATAAAGGTTATGATCAGTTGGTTTACGGAATATAGTTGTCTTTAGTGCCCCATCCCAATTTAGTGATCAAAGAAAAGACAGTTTTTGTTCATGAATTTCATAGGTAAATTTTACTCCTATTGAGTTGATTTTCAGCAGTCTGCACAGTCTGCTAGGGGTTCTACTGCTACTACAGTGCCCATTTTTATATACAGTTATATGAAAAAGTTTGGGAACCCCTATTAATCTTAAGCTTAATGTTTTATAAAAATTGGTGTTTTTGCAACAGCTATTTCAGTTTGATATATGTAATAACTGTTGGACACAGTAATGTTTCTGCCTTGAAATGAGGTTTATTGTACTAACAGAAAATGTGCAATCTCCATTCAAACAAAATTTTACAGGTGCATAAGTATGGGCACCTCACCAGAAAAGTGACATTAATATTTAGTAGATCCTCCTTTTGCAAAAACAACAGCCTCTAGTCGCACCAATTTTTATAAAACATTAAGCTTAAGATTAATAGGGGTGCCCAAACTTTTTCATATAACTGTATATTCATTTGGATACCCCATAGATTTGGATCCTTTGATCCAGCTTTCTCTCCTACAAGTACTGATGAGGCTGAAATGCTTTGGGAAGTCTTTGTGTATATTATTTTGGGGGGTTTACTTCTATACACAGTTGAAACAATAAGTTTACATACACTATATAAATAGACACATCTGCATGTTTTTCTCAATATTTGACATGAAATCAGAATAAACCTTTCCCGTTTTAGGTCAATTAGGATTACCATAATAATTAATATCTGCCAAATGCCAGAATAATGAGAGAGAGAGAATGTTTTAGGGCATTTTTATTACTTACTGCAAAGTCAAAAGTTGACATACACTAAGATTACTATGCCTTTAAACAATTCTGGACTGTCCATATGATGATGTCATGTGTTTGGAAGCCTCTGATAGGATTTTTGGCAACATCTGAGTTAATTAGAGACACACTTGTGGATGTATTTTAATGCACACCTGAAACACACTGCTTCTTTGTGTGGCATTATGGGAAAGTCTAAAGAAATCAGCCAAGCTATCAGGAAGAGAATTGTGGACTTGAACAAGTCTGGCTCATCCTTGGGTACAATTTCAAGATACCTGAAGGTGCCTCGTTCATCTGTACAAACAATTATACGCAAGTACAAAAAAGATGCGAATGTCCAGCCATCATGCCACTCAGGAAGGAGACGGGTTTGGTATCCCAGAGATGAACGTGCTTTGGTCCGACATGTGCATATCAACCCAAGGACAAAAGCAAAAGACCTTGTGAAGTTGATGGCAGAATCTGGTAAGGTTGTGTCAATAACCACAGTGTAACAAGTACTGTATCAACATGGGCTGAAAGGCTACTCTGCCAGGAAGAAGCCATTACTTCAAAAGAAACATTAAAAAGCAGATTAATGTTTGCAAATGCACACAGGAACAAAGACCTTAATTTTTGAAGACATATCCTGTGGTCTTGTGAAACTAAAATGTAAGTTTTTGGGCATAATGACCATCGTCATGTTTGGAGGAAAAAGGGAGAAGCTTGGAAGCCTAATAGCACCATCCTGACTGTGAAACACGGGGTGGCAGCATCATGTTGTGGGGTTGTTTTGCTGCAGGAGGGACTGGTGCACTTCACAAAATAGATGGCATCATGACAAAAGAATATTATGTGGCAATGCTGAAGCAACATCTCAAGACATCAGCCAGGAAGTTAAACCTTGGGCGGAAATGGGTCTTCCAAATGGACAATGACCTGAAGCATATTATTATTTATTTATATAGCACTATTAATTCCATAGTGCTGTACATGAGAAGGGGTTACATACAAAATAAAGATATTACTTACAGTAACAAATAAACAATGATAGACTGGTACAGGAGGAGGAGGACCCTGCTCTTGCAGGCTTACATTCTACAGGATGATGGGGAAGGGCAAAATGGTAACAAAGTTAAGGATAACAAAGTCAATGTTTTGGAGTGGCAATCACAAAGCCCTGATCTCAATCCTATTGAAAATGTATGGGCAAAGCTGAAAAGGCAGGTGTGAGCAAGGTGACCTACAAACCTGGATCGGTTACACCAGTTTTGTTAGGAGGAATGAGCCCAAATTCTGACCAACTATTGCGAGAAGCTTGTGGAAGGATATCCCAAATGTTTAACCCAAGTCATTTAGTTTAAGGGCAATGGTACCAAATACTAATGAAATGTATGTAAACTTTTGACGTAGCAGTTAGTAATAAAAATGCCTTAAAAAATTCTCTATCTCTCATTATTCTGGCATTTGGCAAATATAAAAAATTATGGTAATCCTAATTGACCTAAACCGGGAAAGGTTTATTCTGATTTCATGTCAGATATTGAGAAAAACATGCATATGTGTCTTTTTATATAGTGTATGTAAACTTCTGGTTTCAACTGTAGGTCACACTTGGGCATTGCGCTTGTATAAGGGTATGTGCCCACAATGCAGAAATGAAGCAGAAAATTTCGGCAGCGTTTCTGCATGTTCTTGGCAGTCAAAAACGCTTGCGGATTTTACACGCGTTTTTCACGTGTTTTTGCAGCGTTTTTACATGCGGATTTGACTTGCGTTTTTCAAATGCATTGGGACCTCAAATCCGCATGCAGAAATGCACAAATAATGGACATGCTGCGGATTTTTCCGCAAGGAAATTCCGCAGCATGGGCACAGAACATGCAGATTTTCATTGGGGATTATGGGGCACGGATTACCAAGCGTTTTGCAAGCATTTACGCTGCGGAAATTCTGCATCGAAAACGCTTGAAAAATGCATAGTGGGCACACAGCCTAAGGGCGGGAGTCTTACTGGGCATGACAGGGGAATTTAGGAATATTGATTACCCCTCTGTCCAGGTCTCCAGGCCTGTGACCTGAATTGGATCCACTACAAGCAAATTGGGTAAGTCTGTAACCTTTATTACTGGCCCTGGTATCCATGAGCACTTTATATTTGTATATACTTTATTTATTTGTGGTTTATTTGCGGAAAAAAATATTTTACCTATTAAAAGTTAGCTTTTATATATCTTCTGCTGTATATTATTACATTTATTGAACAATATTCTCTGCCATCTCTTTTGGATGGATGTGTTCCTTGTATATGAATTACCTTTCTCATATAATTTTAAAACAATGAATGACCACTGTGATCTAGATCTTTACACAGTGTAAGACTTCATTTGACCTGAACTGAGACGATCTATTTTTGGTTCTCTCATGGATAGCTGTGAAAAATCTACTATTCAAAGCGATTTTCAACAAGCTAACACCAGGTAATAAAATGGTAAGTGCAGGTAAGTGCACAGCCGGCTGTCAGTCAAAGTGCTGGGGAGTGCTTACAGCTGCCGCTCTCACTGCTGTGAGCGATGACTGTTAGGGTATGTGCCCACGATGCAGAATTGAAGCAGAAAATTTCTGCAGCGTTTCTGCATGTTCTTGGCAGTAAAAACGCTTGCGGATTTTACACACGTTTTTGATGCGTTTTTGCAGCATTTTTACATGCGGATTTTGACTTGCGTTTTTCAAATGCATTGGGACCTCAAATCTGCATGCAGAAACATACAAATAATGGACATGCTGCAGATTTTTCTGCAAGGAAAATCCGCTGCGGAAAATTCTGCAGCATGGGCACAGAAAATGCAGATTTTCATTGGGGATCATGAGGCACGGATTACCAAGCGTTTTGCAAGCGTTTACGCTGTGGAAATTGACTTCATATCTGGCTTCATGGCTTGATCATAGATGCTGGACCCTGATTCCCAAGAAAATCCCATTAACCCAAGATTGTGAAAGAAATGCACAAAACACTTTTATTGGATGTTAAATTAACAGAATTTTATTACAAGTCACATTGTTATTATTTCATTCAGTGTCTGAAATTTGGAATTAGCCAATTGCTATGAAAGACACTGAAAATGGCAATCCTCCGACTCACAAAGAATCATCCTTCAGCACTCAGGAGAGGAAAACCCCCTGTGGAGGAAACCTCTAGGGAACCATGGCTGGAGGGCTGCCCTTCCCTTGGGCTTAGAAGGTTAATGCCAATAAGTAACAGCAAATTGTACCAGAATTTGTACATTGTATAATTTTTACAGTGAGACATAATATACATCCACTATAGACATGATAGCAGTGACATCACATAGTTACAGAAGTTGCACATTACAGCAGCAGAAAACAGACAGTAATGGAGAAGGTTAATACAGGTGCCCTGTGCGAGCGCCATATGGAGAAGCCTAATGCGACCTCCCCAGACCATACAGATAAAGGTGAAGGCGGCTAGTACCGGCCGTGAGGGAGATTTGGCTGCAAAATCTGTCACCCCATTGATCGCTAGGGTTAGTTTGATCTGGCTGGCTAGGCGGAATGGTTGATCTGGCTGGCTAGGCGGTATGGCAGATCTGGCTGGCTAGGCGGTATCCCCTTCCTCCCTTATAGATTGTGGAGTGATGAAGCTCCAGGTCTCCAGACACATCAAGTATGGCACCTCATACGGCTGAATAACCTGTGGTTCCGGAATCTTCTTTTACATCTATGCTATATGTGTTTATGACATCAGCACAGTTGCCGTAGTTACCACAGGTGTTTATTACTGGTGCTTCATTGACTAGAAAGTCTCTCTCAGTGCTCCAAAGAATTAACCCTTGAATGACTGGCATTGTACCTTTCTCCAGAAGCCTGTAAAATAAACTTGTCACATATTTTAATGTTGTCTTAATCTAATTAGTGAGCGCATCTACAGATTTGATGTGTAACAAGCACAATAATTCCCTTAAGCCAGGGGTGGGCAATTCATTTTTCCTAGGGGCCACATGAGAAACTGTGACTGTTGTGGCGGGCCGAACCAATAGGCTGAAATTAATTCTGCTCAATATTAATATAAACATATTAATGATAATTATTTTATATTAATGATATCTCTTAATATTAAACAGAATTAAGTATGCTGACGTCCCCTATAACCAGGACCTGGCAACGTCACTCGCGATGTCACTTCCAGACTGGAAGGTCCTTTTCACCGCAGGTCCTCTTACCCACACGCTCCCTGGCCGACGTATTGGAGCCCTGCTCCCGCCCACCTTCTATTTCATCTTCCTCTCTCCACCCTCACTTGGCGCCACTTGGAACTAGCAGCGGACGCCGTGTTCCCACCGCCATAGCACGTGTTATAAGAGACCACATAGTGGGTGTTTATGTCACCTACCTTGGCAGCATCTCCCTATATTCATCACTGCAATATTCCATTTACCTATTATAGTACCTTTCCTCATACTATTCTTTGGCATCCAGAGTTTACATTGAAGCTAGACACTGCACCCGTTTATGTCCACCACTGAAATTATTGGTACGTTCTTTATCTATTTCCCCCTCTCCTTACCCTCTTCTCATGATGTTGATGCCCCCTGACCCTCAACTTTGTCCCCTTATATTGTGACTTGTATATTACTGACAGTTTGTATACTTGTATTGTTTTTCTACCGATTGGGTTAATTTATTATTTGCTTTATTTTAGTACACTGATGAAGGTCACATATGACCGAAACATTTGTGTATTGTAATACCTTCTCTTCATTAAAATTTCAAGATTTATTGAGTCCTTTTGTGTGCCAAGTTCTTTGTCGTATCACACACAGCACTTGTCAGATGCACCAGGATTCAGTAAGAGGCATGTGCCTCTTAATGAATCCAGCACCTCTGACTCCAGCACACCCCCTCATCAAGCCCTGCATGAACAACCCTGGTCTTGATAAATCAAGGCCATAGTAGCCACTGTCCGGCCTTGAAGGGGTTGCCCACTATTCAGACAGCCCCTTCTGAATGCCTATGTTTCCCCCCCAGCAAAATAATAACACTTATACTCACCTTTAATCGCGGCTTCACTCTCCCCTCCGTCTGATGTAGTTGACATTTGGAGGAAATGAGAGAGCTGCAGCTCTCACTTCCTCCAGATGTCTGATTTGTCTGCAGGGATCTCGTGACACAATGTCACATGAACCCTGAGAGAGCCAGTGCCGACATTGCTGGAACGATGCCGGCACCGGAGGTGAGTAATAGTGTTATTATTTTACTATGGGGGAAACATAGGGATTGGGAAGGGTTGTCGAAGTAGTGGACAGTCCCAGTAAAGGGAACCTGTTATGTCAAAATATGTTATTAATCTTCAGATATGGTGTTAATCTGCAGGATAATAGCCTTCTAAAGCTCCCTGGCTCCCCATTTCGCCCATAATCTTTGTCACGAATATTAAGGGCAAAACGCGTGTTGAAACAATAGGGTGAACGGGTCAGCTATACCTCTTTGTAAGTAATGACATTATATTATTGCTATTCATCTTTCTACATTCCATCCATAACAGTTCAATTTGGATGCACCGGCTGACGATTTTGGCTATATGGTGGTAGTGCACCATCTAGTGCCTATTTGTTGTAGAACATACCTTGTTTTTATGTTTTTGAATTTATAGCACACTACTTACCTTTTCCTATTTGGCATATATACGAGTGGTTTTTAGTGAGGGCTTGTATTAACCCTTGATTAGCAGCCCCTCCTTAACATCTCTATGCCACAATATATTATACATGGTCAATCTTAATAGAGGAGTTGATGAAATTCTGAATGTCCTCATACTTCAATAGACATCAATTTATAATTAGCACATTGGTAGATTGCTGTTACTTGTTCTGCCCTGCTATTAGTTGTACTCTGATTTGAATACATCTTTTTATCTTTAAATATTTTCTCAATAAAAATTATTTTAAGGTTTAATATACTCTGTGTGTCTGGGGCCTTAATTCAGCCCATGATCTTCATATGTTGCATTGCTATGATCTGAGTTTTTGACCTATTTATTCATATGACTTCATATGGGAAATTATTGTTTTAATTATTGTATGTGTGCTGGTGAATTTTGTGTGCCTGGGCTGCTTTTTAGTCTCAGTCTGATCTTGGGCGGGATTATCTCCTCCTTAAAGTGGAAAGAGGAGACCATCTTGGAAAGAAAAGAGGAAACTTGCAGCCAGATCATCTTGTCCTTGTGGAGAATTAAAAATGGAGAGCTGCAAGAAAGAGCAGCCAGCACTAAAAACCCTTCTGATGGGTTTCTAAGTTGCAGGGAAACTTCCTTAAGAGACTTAAATGGAGCAGACTGAAGAGCATCTAGAACCAGTTAAGATCCCAGAGGAGCACATGATTTGGTAAGGAAGAAGCAAGTGCTCCATCCCTTGGAGGAAAGTCTTGACCCGAGTCTTCAAGGTCAGCAATTTCGGGAAAAAGAATGGCTAGGGCAGAGGCTTGGCTCTTCAGGGAGCTACAGGCTATGCCTGCCTTGAGCCCTGACTGCAAAAAGAAAAGGACATAGGCGTGATTTGATTAGATTTACATCATTAAATATAATGTCTTCCACTTGTGAAAATATAAGTGAGACCAGGAGGTCTTCTTCACCTTGACCAGAGTCAGGAATATCTGCTGAGAGAAGCCAGAGGACTTCAACCTCAGTGTCCATGCTGTTAGAGGGAACCGGTCATGTTCAGAAAGACTGTTTACCTGCAGATATAGGGTATAGTGTATCTATAGATATTTACCTGCAGATAGTGTTTAAATCCTGTTTAGCTAGCTTAAGCAGCAGCTTCAGCGCAAAAATGAAGTTTTATTCTCCCTGTAGTTTCTCGCTTCTAGTCATTAGGGTGGTGCAGTCACCACTGATTATACAGTGAGAGCAGCTGTATTGACTTCCCGGCATTTTAGCTTACCGCCTGCTCAGCACATGTGTGCAGAGCAGGCTATCAAAGTGCACTGGAGTGATTACAGCTGTGCTTACTGAGTAGCCAGCAGTGACTGTAACCTCTCCCTGCACCGCCCCAATGACTGGAAGTGGCAGGGAAAATATAACTTGCTGCTGCTCCAGATAGCCAGCTAAACTGGATTTAAATGCTATATACCTGCAGCTTACCCATATATCAGCAGGTAAAAAAGCCTTTCTGGACATGAAAGGTTCCCTTTAAAATTCAACAGAACAGACCCTGGGAAAACAGGACAGTCTGGAAGATGCCAGTAGACATACGCGACGAGATTGACCACCTCTGCTTACCAGGATATGGACCAATGCAGAGCCATGAGAATGACTGGAATTCCTTCCACTTTGATCTTCACTTTTGAACAGAAGAGGAGGAAAGATGAAAGATAGAATCAAATGAGATCATGGAATCACCAAAACATCTATGGCTATTGATAAAGGGTCACGAGTCCTTGACACGAACTGAGGAACTTTGTGATTCAAGATTTGGGGGTGAAGAGACCACTTCTCATGTGGACAGTTGCACATGACTGAGGAAGTTGCAGGCACAATTGACTATTCAGAGCATGAGCTGCTGAAATGAATGAAATTTGACTATCCTCACAGAAAAAGATATTTGAAACTTCCACCATGGCCAGGCTGCTGCATGTTGAGTTCTGATGACTGTGTAAGGCACATCAGTGGCATGAATGTGAACCAGACTTTTTATCTTGTTCTGTCAATGTTGACGTGACACATGAAAGACTTTGATCTACAGAATTTGGATGGGCAGGAGGGCTTTTTTGACAGTTCCAACATCCCTGAACTGTGTACTGCATAAAGGCCATTCCCAAGCCTAAGAGACTTTCTTCTGTGATCACTACTTGCCAGTGAATGGGTAGGAAGGTGCAGTCATGCCAGATCAGAGGCACTGAGAGAGAGAGATTGTCAGACTTTAGGAGGCAGGACAAATTGGCGATCCAGAGTTGGGGGACAAGCTGGAGAGGCCTCGAATGGGACTGTGCAAAGAAAATTCCATTTATGGATGCTACCATTTTGCCCAGTATCTTCATACAAAAGTAAAGAGCAACTGGAGACAGGCACCACAGGGCAAGATGCCAGTATGGAGGGAGTCTTCGTTTAGTTTTCTGGGAGGAAGACGCTTTCTGTTGTGATGTTGAATAGCATTCCCAAGAACAGGATGTGTTGGGAAGGAGTCAGAGAGGACTTCTACAGATGATCTAGCTAAAATGATATAGAGTGTCCATATTAATCTATAAACATTTCAAGTTCTTATAGAGGAGCCTTGATAAGAATGTTGTCCAGATAAGCAGTGACTAGTATGACAAGTTATGACTGCGGCCATGACCTTCATCAACACATGATAATCTATGGTCAACTTAAAGGGGAGAGCAACAAATTGAAAGAAAGATATAACTGCATTGCACATGAACCTTTGATGAGAAGCGAAGATCGAGATGTGGAGATAGCGACCTTCCAGGTTGCCAAAGGACAGGAACCCATTGGGCTTTATGGATGTTAATACAGAGTACAGAGATTGCATCCTAAAGTGTTCAACCTAAACCCAATTGTTGAGAGGTTTCAGGGCAAGAATGGGTCCGGCTGACCCTTCCTTTTTCGAAACTACACACAGGTTTGAATGAAAACCTGTGAGTCTTACCTGACAAGGGACACGGATGAGGACTTTGGACTGAAAAAAAAGAGAAGATGGTTTGGTAGAAACTATAAGCCAGAGGATGAGAATGGGGTGCACGAGATATGAACAACCAGTCATGTGGGATGATAGAAAACTCTATTTTGTGTCTGGTAGAAACAACCTCTTTGACACAAACATTGCAGAAGAGGAAAGACTACCACTCACCCAAAAAGACCTCCCGGGTGGAACAGGCTGAGCAAGGGTGCCGGGATGGAGATGACTTGAAGAAAGGTGTCCTCTCGAGTTGCAGACGTCTTTTCTTGATCATTTGAGAAGAATTGGTAAAAGGACTCGATTGTAGGAGGAAAGTACCCTTACCTTCTGTATCTTCAGAAATAACAGACTAGCCTGGCCCCTAAGACAAGAATCTAAGAAAGGCAGGTCTGCAAAAGATTTATTGGAGACTAAATCGATACTCCAAGAATTGTGCAAAAGAACTATCTGAATGTCAATGATAATGCCTAAGAAGCACATCCTTCAAAGTGGCTGAATAGAGGTTTCTGCCAGCAATGTGATCGACTAAGTCAGAAAGTTCTTGAGTCGCGGAGATCGCATTGGAGTCCCCAAAGCTAAAAAGAACAAGAGAGAGGGTGACCTGAAAGTGTCAGATAGGTATAAAACTTTACAGGGCTTGTTAGAACCTGTGTGAGGTCTTAGGCTGCTGAAACTGTAATGTCAGGCTGTTGAAGGGATGCAGACACTAGGAATTTTGCTTTATGGTGCCAAAGAAAACATGGAAAATGTTGTCCTCAGCAAGATGGTGGGGAGAAGAACTGGCAAAAAGAAAGGAAACAGAGAATGGAAGCGAGCGTGAGGCAAGCCCTTACTGAGACTGATAGATCCAACAGAGCAAAGCTGGGACTAAAATTGGTAGCTCAAGTCCAGCGTAAGCATTTGTGTCATTGTGTCAAACAAAAATAAGCTGAGGGAAATAGCCAGGAGGAGTGAGCGTAAGCACCAGTGCAAGGCAATCGGCTGAAATACGGAAAGAAAGAGAATAAGGAGCAAACATATGAGGGAAGGTTGGCAGAGTAAGAAAATCCTGAAGCCCAGAATGATGGTACTCGCTGCTAAGCTCTGGGGTCCGGGCAGGAGAACAGGCAAGGACCAAACACATGTCTTGATAGAGAATGTAAATGCAGGTGACGTTTGTCAAAATCAGGGAAAGATATCACTCACCAGAGGGCATCGGTCTAAAGTCCTTTATTCCAGGTCATGCGTACATGTGAACAGTGGGCACAGGGGATGAAGGAGAGAACAAAGACGATCGCAGTTTCACGCTGGCAGTTGCGCTTTTATAGGTCATGATTTTTTGACAAGCGTCTATATTAGTGCTACTGTGGACACACCACCAAACACAGGTGCGGCATGGCTATTACTCTGTAAAAGGACCACAAGTATCGCTTAGTGAATATTTGGACTGCTGCCGCAGTAGCTTCATCTATATATATTTTTGTTTGTAAATCCAGGTGACATTGTCCTGCTGTCTGAAATATAGGGGTGACAATGGGATTGGTTTAACACTGTTCCTTCTATTAATAATCTTTACTAATAATTTATTTATCTAGCACCAACATATTCCACAGCGCTTTACAATTCAGGCAATTTACAGGCATAATTGCAAGGCTGCAGTGCTGCCCTTATTATAGATTGGTAAGAGTGGCCTACCCCACTCTATTCCCAGCCTTAAATACAAGGAATAAATAAAAACAAAAAAAGACAACCTTGAATAAAACTTAGAAAGAAACAGATCTGGGAACTCTGGATCTATGTCTTCTTCCTATATGACAGTAAGCTGCTGAACTGGCGTTAGCTTAGTGCCAGTAAGTGGGTGTAGTTTGCAGAGGTTTTATATAATATAGGTTATATATATGTAATATAGGATATATATATATACGCACACATACAGTACAGACCAAAAGTTTGGACACACCTTCTCATTTAAAGATTTTTCTGTATTTTTATGACTTTGAAAATTATACATTCACACTGAAGGCATCAAAACTATTAATTAACACATGTGGAATTATATACTTAACAAAAAGTGTGAAACAACTGAAAGTATGTCTTATATTCTAGGTTCTTCAAAGTAGCCACCTTTTGCTTTGATGACAGCTTTGCACACTCTTGGCATTCTCTTGATGAGCTTCAAGAGGTAGTCACCGGAAATGGTCTTCCAACAATCTTGAAGGGAGTTCCCAGAGATGCTTAGCACTTGTTGGCCCTTTTACCTTCACTCTGCAGTCCAGCTCACCCCAAACCATCTCTATTGGGTTCAGGTCTGGTGACTGTGGAGGCCAGGTCATCTGGCGTAGCACCCCATCACTCTCCTTCTTGGTCAAGTAGCCCTTACACAGCCTGGAGGTGTGTTTGGGGTCATTGTCCTGTTGAAAAATAAATGATGGTCCAACTAAACGCAAACCGGATGGAATAGCATGCTGCTGCAAGATGCTGTGGTAGTCATGCTGGTTCAGTATGCCTTCAATTTTGAATAAATCCCCAACAGTGTCACCAGCAAAGCACCCCCACACCATCACACCTCCTCCTCCATGCTTCACGGTGGGAACCAGGCATGTAAAGTCCATCCGTTCACCTTTTCTGCGTCGCACAAAGACACGGTGGTTGGAACCAAAGATCTCAAATTTGGACTCATCAGACCAAAGCACAGATTTCCACTGGTCTAATGTCCATTCCTTGTGTTTTTTAGCCCAAACAAGTCTCTACTGCTTGTTGCCTGTCCTTAGCAGTGGTTTCCTAGCAGCTCTTTTACCATGAAGGCCTGCTGCACAAAGTCTCCTCTTAACAGTTGTTGAAGAGATGTGCCTGCTGCTGGAACTCTGTGTGGCATTGACCTGGTCTCTAATCTGAGCTGCTATTAACCTGCGATTTCTGAGGCTGGTGACTCGGATAAACTTATCCTCAGAAGCAGAGGTGACTCTTGGTCTTGCTTTCCTGGGGTGGTCCTCATGTGAGCCAGTTTCTTTGTAGCGCTTGATGGTTTTTGCAACTGCACTTGGGGGCACTTTCAAAGACCTTCATTTCTTAAAGTAATGATGGCCACTCGTTTTTCTTTACTTAGCTGCTTTTTTCTTGCCATAATACAAATTCTAACAGTCTATTCAGTAGGACTATCAGCTGTGTATCCACCTGACTTCTGCACAACACAACTGATGGTCCCAACCCCATTTATAAGGCAAGAAATCCCACTTATTAAACCTGACAGGGCACACCTGTGAAGTGAAAACCATTTCCGGTGACTACCTCTTGAAGCTCATCAAGAGAATGCCAAGAGTGTGCAAAGCAGTCATCAAAGCAAAAGGTGGCTATTTTGAAGAACCTAGAATATAAGACATATTTTCAGTTGTTTCACACTTTTTTGTTAAGTATATAATTCCACATGTGTTAATTCATAGTTTTGATGCCTTCAGTGTGAATGTACAATTTTCAAAGTCATGAAAATACAGAAAAATCTTTAAATGAGGTGTGTCCAAACTTTTGGTCTGTACTGTATATAAAAAACATATATTATATAAAACCTCTGCAAACTACACCCACTTACTGGCACTAAGCTAACGCCAGTTCAGCAGTTTACTGTCATATAGGAAGAAGACACAGATCCAGAGTTCCCAGATCTGTTTCTGTTTTATTCAAGGTTGTCTTTTTTTGCTTTTATTTATTCCTTGTATTTAAGGCTGGGAATAGAGTGGGGTAGGCCACTCTTACCAATCTATAATAAGGGCAGCACTATCTATCTATCTATCTATCTATCTATGTGTCAGCAGCCAATACCCATGGTTCTTGTGTCTGCTCAAGAACAGGGAATTCAAGTGGAACATTTCCAAAGATGAGTTGAGTAAATGACCCAATAATGTTGATAGTTAAATACATATTCACTTTTTATTCTGGTATGCTTTTTTGCTTGTGCAACTTCCTAGTGATGACAATTAATCCCTCTAGTGAGGCATCTATGATGGACAATTTTGATTTGCCGTTTGATTAGAATGACACACTTATCTCCACGGAAGAGAAACAAAACTATCTTTTGAGTAATTTTTACAGACACCAGAGATCTAATCACTTGTTTTATTTACATGTTTTAGTACCAAATCACAATCACGCAATCTCTTGATAGAAAATATACATCATTTAAAATAAAAACAACTTTCCTTTCATTCTTTGCCTAGATGCAAAGTGAGCTGCAGTCCAGTAGTATAGAGGACATCAGAGATTCCCATGCTAGGTAGCCATGCATATGGAGAGAAGCCAGAAGAAGAGCGATAGACGAACCAAGTTTTGTTCCACCAGGGATGCCCATGCAAGATGTGACTAGACATTGCTCCAGAAAAACTTTTTACCCCTCCCTCAATTTTTTCAGTGCAGTGAAGAGGCATCTAAGAGAATCGGGTAGCTTCTCCAACCGCTAATTGAATGTAAACAGGCAGGGAGACTGTGGAGGCACCGGAGGTGGGGGAGGCACCAGCGGTCAGGTCACGGCTGGCTTTGGGAGGATTAACAGAAAACTAAGCAGCATTCCTCCAAATGGGAACAGCGACAAAGTTATATCAGTGCTCTGTCCACCTCCCCCTCATCTCAAGCTGTCGGAAATATACCCTGCCCCCACGCAACACAGTGAGGAGAGCAGTGCAGTCAAAATGGAGAGTTCATGCCAAGTTTGGTTTCAAACTGAAGCTTCTGTCGCTTTTGGTAACGGACACGAACCCTGGAATTAAGAAAAAAAAAGGAAGGAGGTTCAGTGATACTTTAAGGAAACCTTATTGTTATTATTTTCTATTTAATGCAGACATAGGCAACATTCATACAGGAATTATGAATTCCATTTTCTTTAAACCATCAACTTTACCCCCTAAGAAAGCAGCCAATTCTCATTTTTGGCTCCCCTATATCAAATAGCCATAACTTTTATTTTTTCCATCAACAGACATATGAGGGTTTGTTTTTCTGAGGGACAAGTTGTACTTCTGAATGACACCATTTATTTTACTATATACCGCAAGAAAAAAATGGCAAAAAAATTATACAATGATGGTGAAATTCTGAAGAAAAAAAAAAGCAATTCCGCCATCGTTTTTTGGGTTTTATATCTGTGATGTGAATTGTGCAGTACAAATGTCTTGACAAAATTATTCTCCAGGTCAGTGTTATTACAGCGATATTAAACTTGTAGTTTCTTCACTATAATAGTGGCTTAAAAAATATTTGAACTTACTAAAAAAAAAAATATTTGGTTTCTGACATTTTCCGACACCTATGGGGATTTAGTATAATTCAGTCTTTTATGCAGTATATAGTAAAAATCAAAAATTTTTATGACGCTCAGACCTTGGGTATACGTCACCAGTGAATTAACATGATAGACACTGGGGTCTTCAGCAGGCTTTCGGCTGTCATCACTGCAACCCATCAGCTTCCTGAAGTCAAACTGCGGCCGATGGGCGCCCGAAAGAGCGACTGGATTGCAGTGCGTAAAAGCGAGTGTCCGTGATTGACAGCAGCATTTAAGAGGTCAACAGTAGTGATGAGAGAGTATGTTCTGTTAACCCTTTCGGCGAGTATGCTCGGGCCGAGCTCCGAGTATTTACAGCTGCTCGGTGATATGGTTGAATCGCTCCCATGTGCATGATTTGCGACTGTTTGACAGTTTTATTACATGTGAGGAATGTGTAAGAAATAGACATTCCTCACATGTATTAAAGATGTCAAACAGTCACAAATCATGCACACGGGAGCGATTCAACCTCATCACCGAGCAGCTGTAACTACTCGGTGCTCGGCCCAAGCATACTCGGCGAAAGGGTTAACAGAACATACTCGCTCATCACTAGTCAACAGTGATCGGCGTTAGTCCCCATCTCTGCTTTTAAAGGCAAATGCCTTTAATATACACAACTTTCCCTCCCATTGAGTTAATGTCCAATATAACACAGATTAACAATATAACCACCTACAATAAATAGGACAAAATGTATAAAATACAATCTTTCTTTTACAATATAAATAAAAATACAGTATATATCAAAAGGGATATCCAGGGATGTCAGGCGAAGGTAGCAGCTTGGATTCTTAGCCTTTTTGGTAATATTTTCTGGACTTGTTGTCATGCTACTTGGCATGGTTTATTTCACTTCGGAACTTCTTGAATGACTTTTTTTTTTCTTTTTTTTTTTATTATTGTGGACCACTTGGCTATTTCTTACATGTAATGATGTCTCTATGTTCAACGCACGTGCTTAATATATATTTTGTTCTGCATTATTTATTGAAGGTGGTTATAACAATGGAAAGTAAGTAATGCAAGTGTGAACTGGATCTAAAGACCAATTTAGACTTGCGTATTATACTCTGGTGTTTAACTATCTGCATTCTCTATGTAACACCCAGACACTCACAAGTCTGCTCGACAAAATTTACTGCATCATTTGGATACGGTGTCAGGGTGTTACGGATGGAATATGGATAGCTAAAGAAGTACCCATTTCTAGAATAATCAGTTGCTAAAACGAAGGGGGCAGAAGCACTGAACTCAGAGCTGTGCTCATTACTTTCTGCTCAGAGAGTGGAACATGCAGAGTAAAGATTCATACAAAGTCTATAGACTCTACAAGCAAAAACAAAAGCTCAAAGTGCACAACAGAGCATTTCACCCCCTTCATTTTCATCAGCACTCTGACCCCCTAATGAAAGATTCTGACATGGCACTATGATAGGAACAGTTTAAACCAGGTACAATGCGTGTCTGAATGAAGCTTAATTGTACAATCCAAATGTTCATATTAAATTCCCCTCTAATAGTCTACTTCTGTCACAGTATTGTGGCATCTCTCATACCTGATCTCGTGCAATTTGACAATTTCATTGACGATAAGAACAAGAAAAAGAGAAAGTGGCCCCAGCAACCAGGACAACAAAGGGATGTCCTGTACGTGAAAAGTGAGAGGTGCACCAGGATTTGCCCAGAGCTGCAGGTCTAAGGCTGTGTGAAGTCCTTGTGCCAATACCCTAGGGGAGGATAAAAAAAACTGAGAAGCCTATAAAACATGAAAGCATGCACCTTTCTATAGAACAGCTGAATACTTACAGCACAGGAATAGTTAAACTCCACCACACATTACTAAAGGGGTTTCTCATCCACAGTGACCGTGATCGATGGACATGACTGACAGAGATAAAAACTGTAGAAAGAGAATTTGGTCATTTTAAAAAGAATTGAGGATACTTAAAGGGGTAGTGTCACCATAAATAATACATTTAACTAACCAGAAAACATGGAAATAAATGGTTATGTAATTTACTGTTATTAAAAATTATGCTTTGTTCAAAAAATATCAAAGCTTTCATCTTCTGAAGTATGCTCCCTGGCGTTATTACATTCCATCCTCCCAGTGGCCGATCAGCTGGCCGAGCATGCGCGAAAAGTTCCTGTCATCAGAAGAGTTCCCCCCAACTCCCCACCCCCAGTGTGCACAACGTATGCTCCCTGCGCTCACCTCACACAGCTCTGACAGCGAGTGCAGGGAGCAGATTGCAGAGAAGCACAGAAGCTTGTCAGTGAATCTTCCCCCTGCGCTCACAAAGGTCTCACCTTTATTTAACAAAAATTTAAAAAAAACAAAAAAACCCCCACAAAATTGGTAATCTTGCAATTTTCACACTGGCCACTAAGGCTTTTTTTAGAATCTTATTCTGTCTTTTCAGGAAGGGTTTTCAGCAAGGCTTCTTATCATCAGAGGCAGAATTACAATGATGGGTATCTCATTTATACACAGTTGATAACATATAATCCACCAATCACAATGTCACAGCTGACTCTGGTACTCCCCACTTAACAATGACCTTAATAACACAGGCTTCAATACAAAAGATAGCCACAATGGTCGCTAGATCCTGACCCTATGTACATATGTTGTTTCCTGAAACAGGAAGTTAGAGTCTAACAATAGCTCCAGTGGCCAATGTAAAAATTGTAAGATTTCTATTTTTTTCTTATTATTTTTATTGTGATAACATAATAGATAATAAAATATGTAAAGAAACTGCTAAGATATTTAAAGTACACATATAACACAAAAACCTGACTTAAGTAATAGATCAGTTTCTGATGATAGCTTCCCTTTAAAAACTACAAAGTGCACTGTCCTCCCCAGATCTCCAATAAAGCAAGGCACGTACTTACCTGTGTGCAAAACAATGAGACAAGCACAGAATTTCTGAGCTAGCAGAAGAGCCCCAGACAAGGAGCCAAACCAATCAGGTGCCCCGGGAGAGTTGCTACAAGGAAGTGAATGCGATAAATGACATCAGAACAAGGACAGTTCAGATAGTGTTATTAATATAGTTTCCCATACCTGTACACAGCAATCCCAGAACAGTTAGTCATGTTGCTATGGGAGGAAATCTCACAGAACGTCTGCAGCGAGAACCAGAAGCAGGCCAGACAGCAGAAGGAAGAAGGAAGGAACTTTACCAGGAAACAGAGGAGAAAATAGTGCTGGGTCTGAGAGAGGAGAAAAGAATCATCAGACAAGTGAAGGCCTAGATAGGTAATGTCATACACAGATGGACGGGGCAGCAGGGTGAATAAATGTATTGTTTTAGATACATTTCATGTCTTGACAGTTTTGAGAAGGGTTTAGGATAGAAAACATGGCTAATAAAAAAAGTGTCATTTATAAATGGAGAGAATAATTAATTTTTTAGCACAAAATATTGGTATACAGAATGTCAGCAAAAAGATGGCAGAACTAAAAGTTCTAAACATAGCTAGGGGAGAACGCCAAATTTATAACACAGAGTACCACTGTGGCAAATTAGTTGAAATTTCTCCCTCTGTGATCTAGGTTTATTCACTAAGTTTAGGCCAGTAATAAGGTACACTACCGTTCAAAAGTTTGGGGTCATTTAGAAATTTCATTATTTTTGAAAGAAAAGCACTTTTTTTTCAATGAAACTAACATTAAATGAATCAGAAATACACTCTATACATTGTTAATGTGGTAAATGACTATTCTAGCTGCAAACGTCTTGTTTTTATTGCAATATCTACATAGGTGTATAGAGGCCCATTTCCAACAACCACCACTCCAGTGTTTTAATGGTACATTGTGTTTGCTAACTGTGTAAGAAGGCTAATGGATGTTTAGAAAACTCTTGCACAAGTATGTTAGCCAAGCTGAAAATGGTTTGGCTGATTTGAGAAGCTATAAAATTGACCTTCCTTTGAGCTAGTTGAGAATCTGGAGCATTACATTTGTTTGTTCTATGAAACTCTCCAAATGGCCAGAAAAAGAGGACTTTCATGTGAAACTCGACAGTCTATTCTTGTTCTTAGAAATGAAGGCTATTCCATGCGAGAATTTGCCAAGAAACTGTAGATTTCTACAACAGTGTGCAGTTCTCCCTTCAGAGGAGAGCACAAACAGGCTCTAACCAGAGTAGAAAGAGAAGTGGGAGGCCCCGCTGCACAACTGAGCAACAAGACAAGTACATTAGAGTCTCTAGTTTGAGAAATCGACGCCTCACAGCTCCTCAACTGGCAGCTTCATTAAATAGTACACGCAAAAAGCCAGTGTCAACATCTACAGTAAAGAGGCGACTCCAAGATGCTGGCCTTCAGGGAAAAGTGGCAAAGAAAAAGCCATATCTGAGACTGGCTAATAAAAGGAAAAGATTAATATGGGCAAAAGAACACAGATATTGGACAGAGGAAGATTGGAAAAAGTTTTATGGACAGACGAATCAAAGTTTGAGGTGTTTGGATCACACAGAAGAACATTTGTGAGACGCAGAACAACTGAAAAGATGCTGGAAGAGTGCCTGATGCCATCTGTCAAGCATGGTGGAGGTAATATGATGGTCTAGGGTTGCTTTGGTGCTGGTAAAGTGGGAGATTTGTACAAGGTAAATGGGATTTTGAATAAGGAAAGCTATCACTCCATTTTGCAACGCCATGCCATACCCTGTGGACAGCGCTTGATTGGAGCCAATTTCATCCTACAACAGGACAATGACCCAAAGCACACCTCCAAATTATGCATGAACTATTTAGGGAAGAAGCAGGCAAATCTTAACCCCATTGAGCTGTTGTGGGAGCAGCTTGAACGTATGGTACGCAAAAAGTGCCCATCAAGCCAATCCAACTTGTGTGAGGGGCTTCAGGAAGCATGGGGTGAAATTTCTCAAGATTACCTCAGCAAATTAACAGCTAGAATGCCAAAGGTCTGCAATGCTGTAGTTGCTGCAAAGGGAGCATTCTTTGACGAAAGCAAAGTTTGAAGGAGAAAATTATTCTTTCAAATAAAAATCATTATTTTTAACCTTGTCAATGTCTGGACTATATTTTCTAATCATTTTGCAACTCATTGGATGAATAAAAGTATCAGTTTTCATGGAAAACACAAAATTGTCTGGGTGATCCCAAACTTTTGAACGGTAGTGTACATTCTTGACAGTTTACGTCTTTGGAAACCACTGTTATATGGCTTGTCTGGTTTAGAAAATCTTATGTCAAATACACTGTCTGTACAATTATTGGGAAAGGGAGTATTTTGACCATATCATTTTTACGCAGATTTTTCAGCTCTGAGCTGTATAACGTGAATGCTTATTGGATGACGCAGATCAGGTGATGTGTATTTGTGTAATGAGGGAGGGTGAGGCCTAAGGATACAACACCCTTTATCGAGGTGTGCAGAATTATTAGGCAGCTTGTTTTCTTCAGGCAAAGAGATTTAACTGACCCTGCAAAGTTAAAAATTGTAACAAGTCTTACAGATGGATTCAGCACTACTGAAATTGCTAAGATATCGGGACGTGATCATAGAATCATCAAAAGTTTTGTTGCAAATAGGCAACAGTTGCAAAAAATGTGTTGAGAAGAAAAGAAGTACATTAACTGCCAAAGATTTGAGAAGAATCAAACGTGAAACGACCAGGAAGCCATTATCCTCCAGTGCTGCCATATTCCAGAACTGCAACCTTCCTGGAGTGCCCGAAGTCCAAGGTGCTCAGTGCTCAGAGACACGGCCAAGGTAAGGGATGCTGAAACCCGACCACCACTGAACAAGACGCAAAGTGAACCGTCAAGACTGGGTCAAGAAATAGCTGAAGACAGATTTTTCAAAGGCTTCATGGACTGATGAGATGAGAGTGACTCTTGACGGACCAGATAGATGGGCCAGAGGCTGGAACAGTAACACTTAGACCTCCACTTCAACTCAGGCATCTGTAAGGCGGAGGATGGGTACTACTATTGTTAAGATTAATTAGTTGGATCTTTTCGGGTTGAAGTTAGACTTAAAATGAACTCACAAACATGTCAGCTTTTAGAAGACACTTCTTCAAGCAGTGGTTCAGGAGAAAGTCGGCTTCTTAAAAAAAAAAACATGATTTTTCTGCAGGACAATGCTCCATCAAATGGATCGAAGTCTCCCCTGCTTGGCTGCCAGTAAAGGCTGTAAAGATGACAGAATAATCACATGGCCAGTTCCTCACCTGCCCTAAACCCTATTGAGAACTTGTTGGCTTTTCTTAAACGGGAGCCTTACGGTGAATGAAAACAATCCCTCTCTTGTACCAGTGTCTGGGAGGCTGTGGTTAGTGCTACCCGAAAAACTGATGGTCAACAAATTAACATTCTGACAGTCTCCATGGATGGCAGGCTTATGACTGTTATTGAAAAGAAGGGTGGCTATGTTGGTCACTGATATTTTTTTTTACAATGTCAAATATGTAGTTTTGTACATTTTGAGTTGTTTGTTATTATTCTCACTTTAACAGATGAAAAGAAACAATTGAGATGGGAAAATTGTCATTTTACTTTTAGCTGCATAATAATTCTGCACACTAATAGTTGCCCAATAATTCTACACACAGACATTCTTCTAAGAAAGACAAAACCTCACTTTTTTAAGGAGGACCTTTCCCCAAATTTTTCAAGTTGAACTGGATACACGATGCATTTATGGCCGAAGAGCAGAATAAAACGTATTGTTGGTTTTTTTTTTATTTCACCTCTCCGTTGCAGAGATATTAGCATTGAGTTGCCTTTTTTAAGCCCAAGTGGGTATTATTAGTTTTCCCTGGGAGCGTGCCCATCTTCGGCCTGTATAACTTGCCCAATCATAAGCAGGCAACAACCTGAACAAGTCCCCACTATAACTTAGGTTTCTCAGTGTGAGATGAAAGGATACAGAGCTGATCTCCTAGTCTCACTTTCTGCATGATTAGAAAGTGCTGGCTTCAGGTTTCAAATGTATTATCCTTTTGCATTGACCAACAGCATAGTAGTTGTTCAATAATAAAATTAATCATGAAAAATACAAAATGTCTAATAATTGTGCATACAGTGTATAGTAAAATATACAAAGTAAATGGGGGGCATCTTATTCAGGACTTCAATTTATTAGTCAGAGCAAAGAGAATCTCGTATTCTGGTGGACCTGATACTCCTACACTTTACACAGACAAGCTAATGAATTAAGTTGAGTACCATCAAAAGCTTATTTTCTCTGCGGTGGCACAAGAGGAAAACTAAAATATCTGTCTGCCAATAAAGCTAGAGTCTCCAGCAGTGGTACACCCTGTGAACGGCTCATAATGCGGGTAACCCGATTAATTTATTAGCTAATGGTAGAATCCTTTTCATAGGCATAATTTAAAATGAATAATATATCCATATATCGCTGACCTAGTCTCCCGTTACATACCCGCACGCAACCTCCGATCCTCACAAGATCTCCTTCTCTACTCCCCTCTTATCTCCTCCTCCCACAATCGCATACAAGATTTCTCCCGTGCTTCACCCCTACTCTGGAACTCTCTACCCCAAAGTATCAGACTCTCGCCTACCGTGGAAACCTTCAAAAGGAACCTGAACCTCTTCCGACAAGCCTACAACCTGCAGTAACCACCTCTCCACCATACCACTGCACGACCAGCTCTACCCTCACCTTCTGTATCCTCACCCATCCCTTGTAGATTGTGAGCCCTCGCGGGCAGGGTCCTCGCTCCTCCCGTACCAGTCGCTGTCACATTGTGTTCAAGATTATTGCAATTGTTCTTGTATTATACCCCTTTTTCACATGTAAAAGCGCCATGGAATAAATGGCGCTATAATAATTAATAATAATATTATGGATATTTTTTCACAATTATCACATTCCGGATTTACCTTTCTAGGTATAGAATGGAGATTTTTTCCAGTTGCTACGGTCATAATGGAATTATCAGATGGCTTTCCAAGTAGAGATACACTACAAAAGATAAGAGTAAAAACGGAACAAAACAAGTTGGTTGCTATGTATGTAAGGATTATAAAATGGTTCAGGACAATTTATAAAGGTTGTCTTTTCCATAAATGTGGTTCATGTAAGCACAGAGACACTGAAATGAATGGTTTAAATCCAATAAGCCCCATTAGTCAAAGCTCATTAATTAACGATTAACCAATTAATTGATATTTAATATTAGTTAAAGGAGTTGGTCCAGTACTTTTTTCATTTGCCCCAATGTATTTAGCATGTGCCCATAAGTGTTTTTGTAATTACCTTTAGTTGGATGTATTGCCTGTGAGCGGCGCTATAGCTGGCCGCTCACAGGCATCAAGTGACCCCTGGCGGCAGCCGGCTCTGACATCCGCTTATGTCACGTCAAATACTGGACACCTTCTTTAAGGGTTAATCACTTAAAGGATAAAATGGCCTTTTTCAGTTCTAATGCATTTCACCATAAGATGAAGATTGGTCAAGAGACAAAATAAAGCTTTTAGGCTGTGTGCCCAGGATGCGTTTTTAATGCGTTTCTGCAGCGTTTTTGCAGCTGCGGAAACGCAATAAAAACGCATGGTAGAAGGGCAGCAATGTTCCCCAATTATAATCCGCATGTGCTGTGCACATGCTGCGGAAATTTCCGCTGCGGATTATCATTGCGGAAAAAAAAGCAGCACTACCAATTATTTTGCGGAAGTGCTGCGTTTTCGCCGCCATTGACTTGCATTAGAACGCGCCAATTCCGCAAGACTGCATCTGTACTTGCGTAATTGGCGCGTTATAATGTGCGGATGGTACCCGGGTGTAGAGGAGAGGAGACTCTCATCCACACCCAGGTACCATTAAAAAATCTGTAAAAAAAGAATAAAATAAAAAAATAAATATATATTTACCTTCCGGGGCCCGCGCTGCGCTCCTCCTTGTTTCCCGGCACTTCGTGGTGGATTGAAGGACCTGCGCTGACGTCAGAGTCATGTGACGGGTCACGCGACGCTGACGTCGGCAGGTCCTACAATCCATCGCTGCCGACAAGGGAGAACGGAGTGAGCAGGCCATCGGAGGGTAAGTATACATTTATTTTTTTATTTTTAACCACTCTCTCGGGTCACACTATATAAATCCATGCCGTTTGCATGGATTTATATAGTGTGACCTAGTTGTCACAGGCACTTTCCAAGTGATGCTAATCGCTTGGAAAGCGCTTGTCAATCCGCATGCGGAAATGTCAGTGAATAACGCTCCATTTCCGCATGTCCCTGGCAGGAAAACGCATGTACAATCCGCATGTACAATCCGCATGTACAATCCGCATGTGTTTTTTTCTGCCAGGGAGATGCAGAAACGCTCAGGAAAAAATCCTGAGCATTTCTGCATCGTGGGCACATAGCCTTAGTCAGGTAAAAAAAACAACAAGATTTTGGGTACTCACTATAAAATCTTTCTCGGCGCCTTCCTTGGAGGACACAGGAAACAATGGGGTGTATGTTGCTGACACTAGGAAGCTGACACTAAGCAGGCTACACCCACCAACTGGAACAGAGTTAATCAGTGAGAAAGCAGTAGGAAGGAGAAACAGAGATAACAAAACTTTAACCAACAAAAGAACAACTAAGGGCACATGCTGTGTCCCCCAATGAAGTCTCAGAGAAAAAGATTTTACAGTGAGAACCCAAAATCTTGTTTTCTCTATCGCTTCATTGGGAGGACACAGGAAACCATGGGATGTCCTAAAGCAGTCCTTAGGGTCAGAAAAACAACTACGCATAGATCTAAGACCAGTCCATTGCAGCACACAACATTCCTGCCCAGGCTGGCATCGGCTGAGGCATAAGTGTGAACTCTGTAGAACCTGTAAAAGGTATGGACCGAAGACCAGGTGGCAGATTTGAAGAGCTGCAATACAGAGGCCAGATGTCAACGGCCCAGGAAGCCCCCACTGCACATGTGGAGTGAGCAGTGACCCCGGGAGGGCACGGTCTTCTCCTCACTTGGTACCCTTCCAGGATGGTATAACGAATCCTTGGAAACGGAGGGAACTCTACAAGAACCTTCAGGAATCACAAAAAGAGAATCTGAACGTATGAAAGACACTGTTCTGGAAACGTAGAGATGCAAAGCTCTGACGAGATACAGTTTGTGTAGAGTCAGCTCCAGAGGATGAGCGGGAGATGGACAGAAGGAAGGACAATGCCCTCATTGAGATGAAAATAGGAAACCACCAGGAAAAAAGGATGGAACCGAACGTAGGACCACCTTGTCCTCGTGGAACACAAGTAAATGCGAATGACAGGAAAGAGCTGCAACTTCGGAGACACAAAAACCTAAAGAGATGAACTGGAATATAAGTTAGTATGCATGCAACGTGTAGGTGCATGTTCACACTGGCTACTACACAGACGAAACCAAAGAAAAACAAAATGAGCAAATACTCTCCAGTAAATAAAAAAATAGCAATAGTGCATGAAAATAACATAGGGTACTTAATTAACATAATTATAATTTAAAAAAATGTAAAAGCCATCCCACCACGTCAAGGTGATCCTATTCTGCAAGTTAGAGCTTCCTGGAGACAAGGGTGAGAAAAATATCCCAAATAAGTTCAAAGGGTGCATCTTGAAGGACGGACAAGACCAAAATGAGATCCCATGCATCTATGGGAGGCCAATAGGGAGGGATTTAGTGAGCCACTCCCTGCAGGAAAGTCTTGATTTGGGGGCTAGAGGCCAAGTTCATCTGGAAGAGGATAAAAAGAGCGGAGACTTGACCCTTTAGAGTGCTGAGAGACAGACCAGAATCCAGGCCTTACTACAGAAAAGCCTGGAGGGAGGGAAGAGAAATGGACTGTGGCGTGACCTGATTAGTCTTGCACCATCGAAAAAAGGTTTTCGAAGTGTGATGGTATATGTTGGAGGAAGACCGTTTTCGCACTTTGATCATGGTCTGAATAACTTGGTCGGAGAACACTGTAGGTTTTAAGACTGCAGCCTCAACGGCCATGCCGTTAAACTGAGAGACTGTGAATTCTGGTGGAAAAGGGGACATTGGGAATGAAGGTCTGGACGATCTGAGAGGAAAAATGGATAAGGGAGGCTAAACTGAGCCCAGGATATTGCCAGAGCACCGGAGTCGATCGCTAGGGAATCGAGAGACCTGGACACAAACTGTGGAACTTTGTTGTTCATTCTGGAAGCGATCAAGTTGACATCAGGGGTGCCCCACCAGAGACAAATCTGAGAGAAGACAGTAGGGTTTAGAGACCACTCGCTGGCGGAGATACCCTTGCAGCTGAGAAAATCGGTGGCCCATTGTCCACCCCAGTAATGTGTGCTGCGGTGAGAGCCGGGACGTTTTGTTGGGCCCAAACCAGGATGCGGAACACCCCCGACATGACTGGTCCGCTTAGTATTGAGACCTGGTGGGCGATGTATGCCATGGCTGTGGCATTGTTGCATTGGATGCGGATGGGACGGTCTGTCAGGAGGTCTTACCGATGAAGGAGGGCCAAGTAAATGGCTCTGATCTCCAGAAGGTTGATAGGAAGAGAGGATTTCTGGTCCTTCCAGTGGCCTTGGGCTGTGAGATCCTGGAAGACCGCTCCCCAACCCAGGAGACTGGTATCTGTAGTCACGACCTTCCCCCGGATAGGAAGAAAAGATCTCCCGTGACGGATGAGGGGAGAGGAACTCCACCAAGTTAGGGATTATCTTACCCGAGGAGGGAGAACAATAGGCTGATCCAGGGATGGGATCGAACTGTCCCAATGTAAGAGAAGGGTTAGTTGAAGAGGACAGGTGTGAAACTGAGCAAATGGAAATGCTTCCATTTAAGCCACCATCTTACCCAACACGCTTATGCAGAGCTGAAGAGAGCAAGGGGACGGCTCTCAGAGACTAAAGCCCGAGAAAAACGGCCGAGACCTTGGTTAACTTATGTTTTGTTTTATTTGTGTGTTTCTTTTATTTAGTTTTGATTGTTTCTAAAAACAAATTAAAATGTTAATATCTTTCACAATAAAAAATGATCTGATTGAAAAAAAAAAAAAGACTCGAGACCTTTTTCTTGGGAAGAAAGACCCTTGCGCAAACTGTCGAACTCCATACCTAAGAAATTACTTTGATCTGGTGATGATCCAGCAGAGACTGGACAAGGTGTCGAGAGTAAGTTGAAGACTCTCACAACAGTCTTGATAAGATGGTGCCTTGATAACAATGTCGTCCAGATAAGGAATGGAAATTATCCCTCTAGTGCAGACTATAGCCATGACTGCAGCCATAACCTTTATAAAGACCCTCGGAGTGGTGGCTAGGTCGAAATGAAGGGCCTTAAACTGGTAATGGGAGTCCTGAACCGCGAACCTGAGGAATCTCTGGTGACCTGGAAGTCTAGGAATGTGAAGGTAAGCATCCCAGATGTCTACCAAGCAAATGAACTCCCCGGGTTCCATAGAAGCCATCACCGAGTGGAGAGATTCCATCCTGAAGTGGCGAAGGCAGACACGCCTGTTCAGTCGTTTTAGGTCCAGAATAGGATGGACGGATCCATCCTTCTTCGGAACTACAAACAAGTTTGAATAGAAACCTGAAAAACGGTCCATCATGGGAATGGGGATGACGACGCCTGCTTAGAGTAATGAGGCGATGGCCTTGTGAAAATCCAGAAGCTAGGGAGTTTTTTTTGGTGGTCGAGACATGAAAAAACTGTTTCGAGAGAGAGAATAGAATTCTATTTAGTAGCTGGAGGAAATTACATCTCTGACCCAGGCGTTGTCGACCATAGAATGCTACGCGTCCAGGAATAGAAGGAGACAGCCGCCCACCCTGGGAGAGACTCCAGGTGGGGCAGGCCCATCATGCTAAGAAGAACCTATTGGATCTAATTCTGGAAGAGCGGTGTTGTTGATCACGGGAGCGTCCGTTTGAAAGAGGGGCCTTTTCCTCTCTTGCTGTGCAGGGGCCTTTTTCCTGACGGATGAGACCTCCAGAATAGGGAAATTGACGAAAAGAACAAAAATATGGGGATACGCGGACATCTGAACTTTTTTTTGGGGAAGCTAGGTGCCCTTTGCCCTTGTAGCGTCAGAGGTTATCTGATCCAGCTTAGCCCTGAGAAGGTGCAGGCCCTGAAAAGGAAAACTGGTGAGGGACTTTTTAGACGCATAGTTTGTGTTCTACACTTTAAGCCAAAGGACCCTACAAACGTCAACGGTGTTGCTAGATACCAAAGCAACACATCCGGAAAAATCGAGGGAAGCAGAGAGAAGATATTTTCCTGCATAGGCAATCTGGTAGATCGGTTAATTTGTCTGGGAAGGGGGCCAGAGATGATACCCTGAAGGAGGAGTATAGCCCAAGCGGAGACTGCTTTTGACACCCAGGTGGTGGCAAAGGATGGACAGAGAGCTGTCGCAGAAGCCTCAAAAATAGATTTAGCCAAAGACTCAACATGCCTATCAGTGGGGCCCATGAGAGAGGCCCCATTAGGGAGGGAATTGTGTTAGAGTATAAAGGAGACACAAGGGGATCTACCGCCAGAGGGTCTGACCAGAGTTTAATAGGGTTGAAAGCAGAGGGATACAGAATATCCAAATGCTTTTTCTTACAAAAACGTCTCTCCGGGAGTTCCCATTCCGTGCCGAATATCTCAAACTCCTTGTGGTTTGAAAACACCAGCGATGGAGATAGGCTCCCGCAATGGAGCCTGGCCGGGAGGGAATTTGGTGAAGAGCAGATAGAAAGCCGGCACGCTATTGGCTGGCGTTGACTAAAGGAGAAGTAGGCATCGATGAAGCCGGGGACTAAATTTTGACAGCGATCTGCTGGAGGAGCCTGGGAACGCAGCCTTAAAATGGAAAAATCGCTGTCTTGTGGAAACCTGCTGCATGCAGTTCCTGGTTAAACATGTTGCATTTCCATCTGGCGACGAGAGTACCTGAAGACCGATGTGCTGACATCTGGCGTCCCGACTCCATCCTGTCACAGAAGACGTTCATCAGGATCTCCTTGCGGGAGTCGCTGGTATAATGTAGGTCTTTCCTCTCTGCACACATCTCGTTATGGTGGGTGAGCGGGCCGAAGATAGATGGCAAAGACCAGTCCACCAGTCCCTCTGTGTGGATGCCCCAAACACTCATTATGTGTTGGGGGCGAAATAGGGTCCTGCCTGGTAGACACGAGAGGTTATGATGTGGATCAGACCACACTGTTCACTCGGTCTTTAGGTGGGATGACAGTGTGAGCAATTACACCCTGTTGCCTGTAGTCACAAGCTGTATCGGAAAGAAAAAGGGAAATGATTAATAAAACAAAACAAAAAGGTAGAGACGGGTCTGAACGCAAACCTGTGTCTGCCTCCTTTGGCCACTAAGAAAAAACTGATTCATTTGGTTCCAGTTGGTGGGGTGTAGTCTGCTGGGGAGGAGTTATTTTATTTCTGCCTAGTGTCAGCCTCCTAGTGGTAGCAGCATACATTTCCTGTGTCCTTCAATGAAGCGAGAGAAAGAACAATTAGCCAAATGAGATATAATGTTAAAATAAAAATTCTGTCCTTAGATGGTGGGGGTTCCAGCTGCCAGGACAGAGCACTTATGTCTCCCACTGTAACACTGTGGCCAGGAGTAGTTAGTGAGGCTCTGCTGCTTGGTTCATTGTCTGTTCGAGGGAAAATGATAGCCTAAGTTGTCTTTGCCAGTGCTATGGACATTGAACTAGGAGAAAACAGGGGACCCACACCGGTCTAACAATTATGACTTATCCATATTTCTGTAGACTGGAATACCCTTTTTAAAAGAAACATATTCCTACTCTCACCTGAGTAATGGAAAGCAGAAACAGGACAGCCACAGAATATCTGTAGTACTGAGGCAAGGAGGTAGCTGAATTAGACAGGCCAAAAACTAAGGAAAAGGCAAAAAATGGAAATTAAGAATAAGTAAAGAAAAGAAGAAACAAGTAAAGAAACATAGCTTAAGATATTACATGTTTACTACATTTGTTATTCATCTTCACAGTAAGCAAACACACGAGGATAACAAAAATGTCTAACACACATAGTTATATTACGACAGGAGCCAAATATTTCGGGCCAGTGACAAAACTGGAACCAATCCTCTGATATCAAGACAGCTCTTCCAGATGTTTTTTTGGCCTGATCTCTTACTTGGCACCTAAGATAAGGCTCCTACCTGAAGCTGTAATATTATCATTTTCATGAGTCATTATTCTACTGTTAATAAGTATATATCTCCTCATCACTGGTAAACAACCATAGCCTGTACAGGTAAGGTTGGAAAATCAGTCAGTGTCGCACCTTGAAGCTTACCTGCACAATCACAAGTGTAAGCTGACACTGTAAGAGGAAAAGAAAGCATTTCCGAATACCATATGTTGCATTTCGAGCCTGTAATAAATACAAGTAAGAAGAATTTAGGCTAAGTAAGAACAGAATTATTAGATAGGTACAAGTAAATGAAAGATACAATCAGCTTTAAAAAAATAAATAAATTGTGGAAAATAGCTAAATATACAGCACTCCATTCATTAAACATACTACATTTATATGCTGACCCCACATAAAATCTCTGTAAACTGCACAGAACGCATATCTGCAAAGAAATTATATATAAAATCCAAGCTCCAAGGGGGTTTTCTTGCTCTGCAACTGATCAATTCTCAACAGTTTCCATCAGTTTTTCAATGCAATTAAACCTATTTGTATATTTTTGTTTGGCACTGGTGGTTCTTGTGGAGAGGGCACAGGAAATGCTTCCTGGGAAAAAGTATGCAAATAAGCTCTCCTCCAAAAGGAAGAAAACTGTCTCATCTATAGGTAGCTAGCTTGTAAGCCAACATCAGACACAGCAATGTCACATGAGAGCACGAAGAAGACAAGGGATATCAGTCAAATCAGAGACACCAACTTGTAGATGGTACAATTTCAACATTTTTTCTCCCCATCAGGAACCTGAACAACACTCTAGTGCTCCAAAAACTCTCTGGTGTTTAGGATAACCCCACTGGCATTGCAAACATCAAAGCTCTCACCCATCCTGGTGCAACCACTGACCTGTTCAATGAGGCGGATAATGCTGACACTCTCCTCCCGCCTGAAGGATAGAGAACAAGGCAGGCTGTTAAGAGCAGCAGACAGGTGCAAAGGAGAGAACTCCTCTGATGTATTTGCCCTAAGAGAGTCGCTCACATATCCAAACATTTCCCAGGAACACCGAGAAGGAAACAATGGATCCAGAGAAATACTAAGGGGAAAAATGAGACAAAGATGAAAGGTCAACATAGACAGGCATAAAATAAGAATGGGAAAAGATATGTGAGCGATAAAAAAAAGTTAAGAAAGTGAAAAAGATTTCAAAAGGACATAGAGGAACAAAGCCATGGATTCTATGCTGGAAGAAAAGCAACCACATTAAAAAAAACAACAACTTTTATTATTAAGCTCAAAGCACCTGCTGCTATAAACATATAGTAAGAACTCAATCAGCAATGAATATTGAATCTATGTATAAAAAGCTTACATTCGGCAAATTAATTTGGATAAGCACAGCCACAGCCTTTTTGACTACATGTTGCAAAACTAGCATATAGAACCAGTAGTATATAGAACAAGTGATCTAACGATTGCAGATTCAAGTCCCTAAAGAGACTAAAAAAATAAAAGTTAAAAATATAAAAAAGCTAAATTTAAAATTCGAATCCCCCCACATTGCTCAGTTTTAAAGGGAACCTGACAGGTCAAAAACTGCTATTAACCAGCAAGTTAATACTGTCAGTCAGTGCCGGGGTGTGGTTACAGTTGCGGCTCACTATGTGCAGCGCTTCTATGACTGAAAGCCAGAGGCTGCCGGGAGGAAAAAAGTTAATTTCCTACCGGTAGCCAGGCTGTCAGGGCAGCAGCTGCACGGCTTTACAACACTATTAACTTGCAGGCTAATAGTAATGCATGTAAGAGAAGGTGCAGTGAGACACGGGGCAAAATCCAGCATCACAAAGCGATAAGCAAGACTGAGCTTGAGAAACAATACACAATTGTCTATGTAATAGAGTAAACACAGCCGACACTTACAAGAACAATGAAAAAGGGCATAAATCAAACAGAAGGACATGAGAAGGGGGCTAGGCTGTACCAACATACTGAGCATGGATAAAAACATAGGCTGAGTGAGACAATAAAAAAACAGTATGCCGAAATGTCATTAACTATAGTAGAAGTTAGGTTGGAAGATATTGACTATTGCAAACTTTGTTGCGTCAAACCAGAAGAGAGTAAAAAATATAAAGAGGGAAAAAACCAAAGCAGCTGACCTGATATCACTTTGTAAGAACAATCCACTGTTCCTGATGCTTGCAGAACTTCCCATACAGCACGTTACCTCCCCGTACTCCTGCATGATCTGGATCATTTCACACATAGCTAGGAAGAACACAAGCGTGAAAACACCCAATAATACTCCCTTTCTGTCGCTCACAATTGTAATACGTTACTCACTTTCTGGGGTGCAGTCAGTAAAAAGAGGGACCAGCAGAGGAACATTATCAATGTTCTGCAGATGAGGTCTAACTTGATGAATACCACGAGGGAGCTTTGCCTATAAACAGGGAAAAAAAGTTATTATGATCACATGGAAAAACTGGTAGTTGCAGTCTGTATACATGGCGGTCTCACAAAAGCTTTAAGAAAACCACTTAGAATGTTATATGACAGCACCTACAGTACAGACCAAAAGTTTGGACACACCTTCTCATTTAAAGATTTTTCTGTATTTTCATGACTATGAAAATTGTACATTCACACTGAAGGCATCAAAACTATGAATTAACACATGTGGAATTATATACTTAACAAAAAAGTGTGAAACAACTGAAAATATGTCTTATATTCTAGGTTCTTCAAAGTAGCCACCTTTTGCTTTGATGACTGCTTTGCACACTCTTGGCATTCTCTTAATGAGCTTCAAGAGGTAGTCACTGGAAATGGTTTTCACTTCACAGGTGTGCCCTGTCAGGTTTAATAAGTGGGATTTCTTGCCTTATAAATGGGGTTGGGACCATCAGTTGTGTTGTGCAGAAGTCTGGTGCATACACAGCTGATAGTCCTACTGAATAGACTGTTAGAATTTGTATTATGGCAAGAAAAAAGTAGCTAAGTAAAGAAAAATGAGTGGCCATCATTACTTTAAGAAATGAAGGTCTGTCAGTCCGAAAAATTGGGAAAACTTTGAAAGTGTCCCCAAGTGCAGTTGCAAAAACCATCAAGTGCTACAAAGAAACTGGCTCACATGAGGACCGCCCCAGGAAAGGAAGACCAAGAGTCACCTCTGCTTCTGAGGATAAGTTTATCCGAGTCACCAGCCTCAGAAATCGCAGGTTAACAGCAGCTCAGATTAGAGACCAGGTCATTGCCACACATAGTTCTAGCAGCAGACACATCTCTACAACAACTGTTAAGAGGAGACTTTGTGCAGCAGGCCTTCATGTTAAAATAGCTGCTAGGAAACCACTGCTAAGGACAGGCAACAAGCAGAAGAGACTTGATTGGGCTAAAGAACACAACGAATGGACATCAGACCAGTGGAAATCTGTGCTTTGGTCTGATGAGTCCAAATTTGAGATCTTTGGTTCCAACCACCGTGTCTTTGTGCGACGCAGAAAAGGTGAACGGAGGGGCTCTACATGCCTGGTTCCCACCGTGAAGCATGGAGGAGGAGGTGTGATGGTGTGGGGGTGCTTTGCTGGTGACACTGTTGGGGATTTATTCAAAATTGAAGGCATACTGAACCAGCATGGCTACCACAGCATATTGCAGCAGCATGCTATTCCATCCGGTTTGCGTTTAGTTGGACCATCATTTATTTTTCAACAGGACAATGACCCCAAACACACCTCCAGGCTGTGTAAGGGCTATTTGACCAAGAAGGAGAGTGATGGGGTGCTACGCCAGATGACCTGGCCTCCACAGTCATCAGACCTGAACCCAATCGAGATGGTTTGGGGTGAGCTGGACCGCAGAGTGAAGGCAAAAGGGCCAACAAGTGCTAAGCATCTCTGGGAACTCCTTCAAGATTGTTGGAAGACCATTTCCGGTGACTAGCTCTTGAAGCTCATCAAGAGAATGCCAAGAGTGTGCAAAGCAGTCATCAAAGCAAAAGGTGGCTACTTTGAAGAACCTAGAATATAAGACATACTTTCAGTTGTTTCACACTTTTTTGTTAAGTATATAATTCCACATGTGTTAATTCATAGTTTTGATGCCTTCAGTGTGAATGTACAATTTTCATAGTCAAGAAAATACAGAAAAATCTTTAAATGACAAGGTGTGTCCAAACTTTTGGTCTGTACTGTATATTAGTAAAAGGGGTTCTTCGCCACCGCCCCGGTTTCAGTTTGGCTGCAGCACTGACATTGCATCGTGTCGTCTACATGGGCACAGCCACTGACGTCAACGAATAGCCGAGGAGCTGTGGATGTAACATCAGCGCTGCAACCAAAAGGAGGTCGGGTAAGTGGCAGGAAGACGACATTGACCCCAGTATGGGTATGTAATACTTGATTTTCACCTACTAGTGTTTTCTCAAAGGGAACAACCCCTTTAAACCATTATTAAAATGCCATGTAATGAACACAATCCTAATGATTTTTCATACCCGGTTGGAATCTTCAAAAAAGCTTGGGACATCACTGTCAGTAGGCTGGAAGCTAATCATATCAGAATGCCCCTCGTCATCCATGAGAAGAAGACCTTCCGCATCCTCCCGAGATGCTAACAAGCGAAAAAAAGGTCAAAAAGAAGCAAAAGTAAAAAATGAGTTGTACCTGACGAACACGATTGGCTTAGTTAAGTGAGACCGACTAATAGCAACTACGTTAACATAGGTGGAAACGTGATACAGAACATCCAAAATAAATATAATGAATACAATGTTACAGAAAGTAAACCTAAACTGGGGGCCATGATGTACACTGTAAAGGAGCACAGCCCAGCGAAAGAGGGGAGCACCTTGTAAGGGTCTGGGATTGCACATCCTGGCCTGGGCTCTGTATGGAGATATTTAAGGCATGTTGCTAAAGTAATATTAGCGGCAAATAGGAAGGAACATGAGAAAAATCTGCCTGGCTCTGCAGAACCTGAAGCTCATGTTTTGCTGCCATATTACTTTCAATCAGACAGCAGGTGGAAAGGGGCAGTTGTACCTCTTTTCCAGCTTCAACGTTTGGGGGAAAAACTTGAGGGAAACTCATGAGATATCTGCCCTAAGCCAAGTAATGCGTTCCAAAGCAACAAAACTCCTGTACCTATATAATGTTATCTTTAAGGGAAAATTGTGACACATTGCAAATAAATCACAATCTAAAAAAACTTGAACTGGTTTCTGACCCTGATGGAGATCATCTCGCAAAGAACCAGCATGACTGGGGCTGGATGGGGGAACCTCAGATCCTGGCCCATCGCCATTTGGCGTTAGGGAAATGTGACAGTTCCATCCAGTCTCAAGACCCATTTTTTCAGCAAACACCTGAGCAAAGAAACGGATGTGATGGGATAAAAGTATAACATTTTAGAAAAAGTAACAGTAAAAAAATATATATATATATATAATATGTATATATTTAATCTTCACCTTGCTTCTCAGCTCATCCTCCATGGAGAAATACACAAAACGGATGCAAGCATTCACTAAGCCATCAATTAGACGGACAATGTCCAGGCGAGCCTGATATTGTGACGAGACCATCCCCATGAAGATCTGACCACTCATCGCTTGAGTAAAATCCTCCGTCACTTCCCCAATGCCTTCTGAGTTGAAGGGGGTTAATATGTAGACAATATGCAAGAGAAGCATAAAGGCAAAGCTATATTAACATGAAAGCTTATGAAATAAAGCACAACGTACAAAGAAATAAGCAGAGTACTAGGCAAAATTCATACAAAGCAGCGATCTATTAAGGAGTCAGTAACGGGACACTCACCATCAGAACTCCAGCTGTCATGTCGGCCAGTGTGCTTCATAGGAGCAATCCCACCAACGCCACACGGGGCTGAAACTGCGCTGTGCCCAAGACCGTGCTGCATTTCTATACACTTGCCATGTAGCTGAGGCGACAATGAGTAGTGCATTGGCTTGTAGGAAAAAGCGGAGCAGTAGCCAGACAAGCAGGCCCTTTGGTAGAAATCCAGCACTTTTTTCCTTAAGTTAGAAAGAAAAGAGGCATAAAAGTAAGAAAGAGGGACACAAAATTATCCATGGAGGACAGCAAAGTCTTAGCTACCCCCATAAGACATCTTACAGCAATGATGTTTGCAATTGTGACGCCAGTTAGTAAATGCTTACATTTCCCTGGAAATAACAATTCTGCAGCACCTTAGATATCTACATTTTGCCATTCCACTGTTATTCCTCCTGGAAATGTATGAATAAACTGGCGGCCTCTAGTCTCTTAGATCCCTCCCTTCACACACACTATCCCAAGCATTTTGTTTCCATTGGGAGTTTTCGTGGCATTATTTAGTTACATTAATGAGATGCATTTTTTTTCCTAAGAAGCCTATAGTGAAAACACCTTTGAAAAATCCATACTAAAAGCATGTAGAGTTTTTTGGGGAGGAATAACAGAGGTAAGCATAGTTCTAAGAGAAGAAAGAGCTTAACCCCTTCATGGCCAATTTAAGTTTTTGCATTTTCATTTTGCACTCTCCTTCTTCCCAAAGCACTAACTTTTTTCTTATTCTGTCCACATAGACATATGAAGGTTTGTTTTTTGCGGGATGAGTTGGACTTTTGAATGATACCATTAATTTTACCACATAATGCACTGGAAAATGGGGGAAAAATCCAAGTGGGGACAAATTGTGAAAAAATGCAATTCTGACATTGTTTTTAGGGAATTGTTTTTACGGTGTACATTTTGTGGTAAAAATGAGCTAGCAATATGATTCTGCTCATCTGTATGATTATGGCGATACCAAACATGTCCAAATTTTTTTATTATTTTGGTGAAACAAAAAAAATCAGAAGTTTGCAACAAAAAAAATTTTAAGGTTGTGTCGCCCGGAACGTTTTCATTTTTGGGTTGATGGAGCTGTGTGATGGCTTATTTTTTGAGAAGCTAGATGATGCTTTTACTGATACCATTTTGGGACAGATATGATGTTTTGCTCGCTTATTGCACCATTTTTTGTGGTATTGCAGCAATCAAAAAAACATAATTTTGTCATTCGTGAATTTTTTTTCGTTTACAGTGTTTACCGATTGGGTTAATTATTTTCTATGCATATATGAAGAGGAAAAGGACTCACTCACCGTTCCTTAAAAATTCTTCTCTTTATTGAAACAACATTTTAAAAGAGCAGGTCGCGGGAGTAAATGGACACGTACAGTGGACGGCGGCCGTTTCGCACCTGATATCGCTTCCATTGGTCCTCTTCATATCTGCACTCACAGTCTGAATTTCTGGCATGAATCCGGGAGCCCTGTTGCTTGGCAGCTCTTTCTAGTCCAGTGTGTGGGAAAAGTTCGGCTGACAGATAGTGCCGATACGCCTCTGCTTTAAATTATTTTTATATTTTAATAAATCAGAATTTTCTGAAAGCAGCAATACCACATATGTGCATTTTTTTTATTCTTTTATTATTTTTATTTTAAATGTGGGAAAAGAATAGTGATTTGAACTTTTATTTTTTATAACTTTTTTTCACTGTTCTTAATAGTCCCCTTAGGGGACTTGAAGCTGCAATTGTCTGATCGCTATAAGCCACAGCATTGCTGTATACAGCGAAATTCACAGTCTCCTTTGAAGCCAGGCCACAGGCAGGGTTTCAAAGGAGATCCGTAATGACAAGCACAGAGGTTTTCAACAGACCGCTTGCTGTCATAGCAAACCATTGGCGACCCGCAATCACTTCACGGACGCGTCCCCATGCCGGAGCGTATTAAATGCTGCTGGCAGAGTTTGACAGAACATTTTATTTATTTATTTTACTCATTTATATAGCGCCATTAATTCCACAGCGCTTTACAGACATTATCATCACTGTCCCCATTGGGGCTCACAATCTACATTCCCTATCAGTAGGTCTTTGGAGTGTTGGAGGAAACCGGAGAACCCAAAGGAAACCCACACAATCACGGGGAGAACATACAAACTCCTTGCAGATGTTGTCCTTGGTGGGATTTGAACCCAAGACTCCAGCGCCCTTGCAGCTGCAGTGCTAACTACTGAGCCACCGTGCTGCCCATTACATATAAGAGGTTAACAATAGCAAACGGAGCTCCACTCCACCCATGATTGTTAGAAGCAGGTCCTGGATGTAACACGCAGCCATGACCTGCCGGGTATCTCGCAAGCTCACCCCGTGAGCCCCCTCCAGGGCCGGCTCCAGGTTTTTCTGGGCCCCGGGCGAAAGACTCTCAGTGGGCCCTTTTAACACATACACGATTCATGATGCACAGATACGGCGGAGAAATATATATATAGCACACAGGGCCCAGCCTGCCACCTCATCCTTCACATATGCAAACATGCGCGCACACACGGTACGCAAGACACGCGCACGCACACACGGTACGCAGACACGCGCACGCACACACGGTACGCAGACACGCGCACGCACACACGGTACGCAGACACGCGCACGCACACACGGTACGCAGACACGCGCACGCACACACGGTACGCAGACACGCGCACGCACACACGGTACGCAGACACGCGCACGCACACACGGTACGCAGACACGCGCACGCACACACGGTACGCAGACACGCGCACGCACACACGGTACGCAGACACGCGCACGCACACACGGTACGCAGACACGCGCACGCACACACGGTACGCAGACACGCGCACGCACACACGGTACGCAGACACGCGCACGCACACACGGTACGCAGACACGCGCACGCACACACGGTACGCAGACACGCGCACGCACACACGGTACGCAGACACGCGCACGCACACACGGTACGCAGACACGCGCACGCACACACGGTACGCAGACACGCGCACGCACACACGGTACGCAGACACGCGCACGCACACACGGTACGCAGACACGCGCACGCACACACGGTACGCAGACACGCGCACGCACACACGGTACGCAGACACGCGCACGCACACACGGTACGCAGACACGCGCACGCACACACGGTACGCAGACACGCGCACGCACACACGGTACGCAGACACGCGCACGCACACACGGTACGCAGACACGCGCACGCACACACGGTACGCAGACACGCGCACGCACACACGGTACGCAGACACGCGCACGCACACACGGTACGCAGACACGCGCACGCACACACGGTACGCAGACACGCGCACGCACACACGGTACGCAGACACGCGCACGCACACACGGTACGCAGACACGCGCACGCACACACGGTACGCAGACACGCGCACGCACACACGGTACGCAGACACGCGCACGCACACACGGTACGCAGACACGCGCACGCACACACGGTACGCAGACACGCGCACGCACACACGGTACGCAGACACGCGCACGCACACACGGTACGCAGACACGCGCACACACGGTACGCAGACACGCGCACACACGGTACGCAGACACGCGCACACACACACGGTACGCAGACACGCGCACACACACACGGTACGCAGACACGCGCACACACACACGGTACGCAGACACGCGCACACACACACGGTACGCAGACACGCACACACACACACGGTACGCAGACACGCACACACACACACGGTACGCAGACACGCACACACACACACGGTACGCAGACACGCACACACACACACGGTACGCAGACACGCACACACACACACGGTACGCAGACACGCACACACACACACGGTACGCAGACACGCACACACACACACGGTACGCAGACACGCACACACACACACGGTACGCAGACACGCACACACACACACGGTACGCAGACACGCACACACACACACGGTACGCAGACACGCACACACACACACGGTACGCAGACACGCACACACACACACGGTACGCAGACACGCACACACACACACGGTACGCAGACACGCACACATACACGGTACGCAGACACGCACACATACACGGTACGCAGACACGCACACATACACGGTACGCAGACACGCACACATACACGGTACGCAGACACGCACACATACACGGTACGCAGACACGCACACATACACGGTACGCAGACACGCACACATACACGGTACGCAGACACGTACACATACACGGTACGCAGACACGTACACATACACGGTACGCAGACACGTACACATACACGGTACGCAGACACGTACACATACACGGTACGCAGACACGTACACATACACGGTACGCAGACACGTACACATACACGGTACGCAGACACGTACACATACACGGTACGCAGACACGTACACATACACGGTACGCAGACACGTACACATACACGGTACGCAGACACGTACACATACACGGTACGCAGACACGTACACATACACGGTACGCAGACACGTACACATACACGGTACGCAGACACGTACACATACACGGTACGCAGACACGTACACATACACGGTACGCAGACACGTACACATACACGGTACGCAGACACGTACACATACACGGTACGCAGACACGTACACATACACGGTACGCAGACACGTACACATACACGGTACGCAGACACGTACACATACACGGTACGCAGACACGTACACATACACGGTACGCAGACACGTACACATACACGGTACGCAGACACGTACACATACACGGTACGCAGACACGTACACATACACGGTACGCAGACACGTACACATACACGGTACGCAGACACGTACACATACACGGTACGCAGACACGTACACATACACGGTACGCAGACACGTACACATACACGGTACGCAGACACGTACACATACACGGTACGCAGACACGTACACATACACGGTACGCAGACACGTACACATACACGGTACGCAGACACGTACACATACACGGTACGCAGACACGTACACATACACGGTACGCAGACACGTACACATACACGGTACGCAGACACGTACACATACACGGTACGCAGACACGTACACATACACGGTACGCAGACACGTACACATACACGGTACGCAGACACGTACACATACACGGTACGCAGACACGTACACATACACGGTACGCAGACACGTACACATACACGGTACGCAGACACGTACACATACACGGTACGCAGACACGTACACATACACGGTACGCAGACACGTACACATACACGGTACGCAGACACGTACACATACACGGTACGCAGACACGTACACATACACGGTACGCAGACACGTACACATACACGGTACGCAGACACGTACACATACACGGTACGCAGACACGTACACATACACGGTACGCAGACACGTACACATACACGGTACGCAGACACGTACACATACACGGTACGCAGACACGTACACATACACGGTACGCAGACACGTACACATACACGGTACGCAGACACGTACACATACACGGTACGCAGACACGTACACATACACGGTACGCAGACACGTACACATACACGGTACGCAGACACGTACACATACACGGTACGCAGACACGTACACATACACGGTACGCAGACACGTACACATACACGGTACGCAGACACGTACACATACACGGTACGCAGACACGTACACATACACGGTACGCAGACACGTACACATACACGGTACGCAGACACGTACACATACAGACATACAGTACACACATTTTTACACAAATTCTTAAAAACATATATAAAACAGACAAATATATATACACAGTCATACACACTGACATTCACATACATGCACTCACACAGACCCATTACAAATATTTTTAATATGGGGAAGCCTCACTCACCTGTCCCCGGTCCAGTGTCCTGTCCAGCAGCTCCTCAGGTATGGGGCAGTGCAGGGCCCCCGGCGTGTCACAGATATCATGGCCCTGGACCATCAGAGGGGCCTACTTGCGGTCGGGTCCGGGTCTGGGCCGCTCCCCCACATCTGTGCAGGACCTCCGACGGTGTTTGATTGCCGGCACTCCCCCCAGACAGGGCCGCGTGCTGTGCAGCTGTGTCTGCTAGTAATGACGCGGCAGGGGCGACACACAAGCACAATTAAAGGTGCAGTGCCGTCGACCCTGCCGTGTCATTACTAGCAGACACAGCCGAACAGCGCGCGGCCATGTCTGGGGGAGTGACGGCAATCAAGCAGCACCTGCGTCACTGAACAGGTGCCGAGGAAGCAGCCAGGGCCCCGACAGTGAGTGGGCGGTGGGCCCCTCTGATTTTCCAGGGCCCCGGCACTTGCCCGGGTACGGACGCCGGCCCTGGCCCCCTCCATACACCCGCTTCCGACTTGCAGCATACATGTACGGCGCATGTCGTGAAAGGGATTAAATGTTCTTGCTTTTCAAATTATTATTATAGCTTAAAAATACATTAACACTGAAAGATTATAATGAAGAAGTGTTCCCAAGACCACTCGTTTCACAATATTCTTGCAGTCTAAACAGGCTGCTGATCACCCGAACAACGAGGAAAACGCTTGTTGATCAGGTGAAATGATCTTTTGGGTTGCAGAAAAGATCATGGTTCTTGGCAGCGCATCATCCTACGCAAACAGGACTTCAGATCGCTCAGTGTGCATTACTAAGTGTGATCTGCTTGTGCAAACAGGCAATTAAATTATGGTTCATGGGTAAATATTTACTGATAGGTGGTCATTTATCACTTCAAAATCAAGTAACTTAAACCCACCTTAAGGCTCCTCGGGAAAAAAAAACAAAACAATGTTATGTATCGTACCTGTCCGACCCAGAGAGGGGGTAAATATCAGCTCCGTCCCAGAAATCTGTACAGGCTTCAAGAATGATGTCAGCTGTTCCATGGGACAGCATCTGCTCTGTGTCTAAGAGGTAAAAAAAAAGGAAGACATTAAGATGGAATGCATGTATAGGTAAATTTATGAGACTTGACAGGTATGAAAAAAAAGGTACATACTAGTAGTTACATCTCGGACAAAAAGGCTGATCATGTGACTAAGTGGTGGTTTACGTTTGGCACCAATTGGAAGCTTGGAAAGTAAAGTCTCCTTTACAGGCTCCTCACTTGGAAGGTGATAGAGAGCAACATGATTTTGCAGTTTAAAAGGGTCCTTAGCCCCTGGGATGAAACCTAAATAGAAGGAAGAAGCAGTTATCAATTGAGTTGAAAAGTGCAAAAACTTGGAAATGAGTAAAAAAAAGAAGAGCACAAGAGAAAGAAACAAGACGGAACAAGACAGAGAAGAAGCTAGCAAATTTTATCATTGATCAAACACTACCTATGAGTCTTGAAAAGTCACAAAGACCCCAAGGAATGTGTCCAGGAAGCACAGAGCTGTGGGTTTCTTGCAGAGCAATATGGCGCAGATGATCTGAAAAGCGGGAAAGTGTTGTGCTCACCCCTGGATTACAGAGGTTCATCAACACATTAAGACCTAAGGGTTTTAAAGAGCTAAGATGAAGCTGCCAATTGGCCTCATCAAATTGGATACTCTGAGGGTTTTGTTGATCTTGTGACAGCCGAAGCATTTCTAAGTGACAGTCACAAACATAATCGTCCACCTCGCAGCTTAACTGTAGAAAAAAAAAAAAAGATAAAAATAATAAATCCATAAAAAAAGTGTTCACTTCAATTAAAATATTATCAGAGATTGAGGGTTCAAAATATAAACTCCTAATCAGACCATTGTTTCTCAACCAATCCTCAAGTAGTCCTAACAGGTCATGTTTTAAAGAATACAGTTATAAAATAGCTTTCCATCAGTGGTAAGCAAAAACAAAAGAAACCTTGTAATTCACTAAAGGAAAATGCCTAATTATCAGTCTCCCCCCTGGCCTGCAGCAATGATAAGTCCACCCATACATAACACACAAGGAGAAAGGAAGATCCTGCCCTCTAACTCTCTGCACCACACCCCTAAGGACAGCAGCATTTAAGAAAAGCAGTACTGAGCAGTGTATCTGTTAATCAAGCACCTGCACCTCTCTCACTTCAGTTGCTTTTTTTTTTTTAAACAGGACAAAATAGTGTACTATGCTATTCTACAAAGAAACCTTAAAGAGAAACAGTAAGAGAAGTATGAACAGAGCTATTCTTCTGTGTATGGAGAGTGTGATTGGAAATGATAGATCATCCTACGAAAGTAAACATTTTATATACCTGACCACCAGTGTCCTGGCTGAAGCTCACATTAGAGCCTGATGCATGCTTGTTCCGACTATGGGGTTTTCTCTGCGTTTCAGGTCTAGCGACATCATTCTGCCGCTCCATAGTATCCTGCTCATTTACTAGCTGTAGGATATTGGTCTCTGCTAATAGTGCCACCATCTCTTGAGGCTGCAGAGAAAATAGATAGGAAAGACATTCCAGAAAAGGCAAGCTTCATAAAAATGATAATTATAATGATACAAAAAACAACAAAATTTGATCATCATCACCTCATCCTCCAAATCGGTCTGGCAGAAGGAACGCAGGGATAATTGATCAGTGAGATCATCATGTCTATCAGTGGTCTGATCTACTCGTCCACTAAAAAACAGAACAGTCTCAGGACTGGGATTCGGCCAGGAAAGGACTCCCTGTTTGTCCACACAGCAAATAACCTTTTAAAAGAGCACAGATTACATTACTCAGGAAAACATCCTTCTGTTTATAGAAACATCAACTCACACATGAAAAGAAAATGACAGCAGTGTTTTGTTCATATATATAATAATATTACACTCCAATTTATTCAGGCCCCTTGAGCTCTTAATAAATTTAGCACAACAAAGTCCTCTGGCAGAAAGTTCCATAATCTCACTACTCTTAGTGTATAGAATCCACATCTGTGTTGGGAAAGAAACATCATTCTTCTAGACATAAAAAAGCCTCATTTTTATATTTATAGTCTTCGGAAAAGTTTTTAAATGAATTAAAAATTGTTTAAAAGCTCTATAATTATCACAAGTTACCATACCTGCCACTTTTAGTGGGACCAAACGTCAATCTAATGAAAGAGGGAGATTTGGTAGCTGGCTCTGCTGAGCATTCATGTGTATGGTGAAGTCAGGAGAGATTGATATTGGTCAGCGACTATCTAAGGTACTGATGATTATTACAGTACTCATTGAGCTTAGAATCTTTCACTAAGCTAATCCATGATAACTTGGAAACTTTACTCACCGTGACAGATCCCAAACCATGCAACAAACGAGAAGTATATGCCAGAGTCTCACACTTCCCCCTAACAACATGCAGAAAGTGAGAACACACAGACCGAAGCATCTCCTATTAAATAATCACAGAAATGTCATTTTAAAAAAAAAGTACAACACAGAAAATAAAGAGCAACTGTCCATCAGCTAATCCTCTACATACAGACCTGTGTTGATGCAACCTCTGTATAACTGCTAAGAGTATCCTCAGAGAACTTTGCCACCTACGAAAAATAACAAAGGCAAACTAACTGCTTAAAAAAAGGGCAGAAATACAATTTGTTTTTATCACAAAACCCTTTCAGTTTTCACATAAATACGGCAGAAGTTAATCAACCGTGAAGAGACACTATTTTCAGACTTCACGAATTGCTGCATTAAATGACAGCCAACCAGCTACATGCTTGCCAATACCCTGTCTTAACCGACAAGAGTTTACGATGCGCACAGAACGATCAAAAATAGATTGTTCTGTGCGCATAGACTTTCTTGACAGAACGGGTCCCATTTACACAGGAGAATGTGCTGCCAACAATTTTTTTTTTAAGCAAGTTTAAAAATCATTTCTGCAAGACCTTTGTTCGCTTGTCAGACCATCAGGAATCTGTTTACGCTGCACGATTGTGAACCAGGGCTCCTAACTTTTTTGTTAGAACACTCACCAGAGAAGTAGGATACTTTCGGCTCATTTGGGCCAGCACACGAGCTTCACATAATGCCGTTACCAAAATCCACATGACAGGGAAAAGAAGAGGAAGAACTGGCAGAACAGCATTCACCTACATGCCAAAAAAAGTGTGGACAGTTCTTACTGGATACACAGATACAGGAGAGGCATTCATTAAAATTTGACTATTAATGTTGTATTATCAGTAAAAGTCAAATTTTAGTGCTTAATTTCAGCAACATGTGAGAAAAGCGCTGGCAGTGATGAATTGCAGCAGATCATCCACCTTCCCCTATGACTATAAACATTCTTGATTTGGTCTAATCATTAAAGTGTACGGAGTAGTCAAGGAGCTTGCTACTTCCCAAGTATGCGGTATATGTTAAAACGAACCCATCACATTGATAATGTAGTCCAATCTGCAGGTATTACAGTAAAGAGCAAGATAAGTTAAACAGAATGATAGATTGGATTGTGGGAAAAGATGTAATATAACTTGCATTTTATTTGTTTAAATCTCCGCTCATGGAAGGCTTTTCAGTAAAGTGGGAGATCCCATCAGTGACTGACAGCCATCTCTGTATACACACTTATATAAAGACAGCTGTCAGTCACTAAGAAGGACCGCACATTTGTCTGAAAACCCCATAATAAGTAGAGAATTAAGTGAATGAAACAAGGGTTATTGAACAACTTCCCACAAACCATTATAACCATCTACTCCAGCTCCATACCATTTTACTGGCAGATCGGAATGTATTTACAATGTGACAGGTTCCCTTTAAACGGAGAGCATTTATAATGCTGTACAAACCCTATGATTGAAGTAAGATCAGTTCCAAAGACAAAAAACACAAGTGACCAGTGTCTCTTAATGTATCAAGCAGCTCAAGGTGATGAATAACCAAGCAAAAACATAGGTTCTTTGATTTTTTTAATACTATCTTCATCCTATTAATATGGACTTATCATGAAACTGCAATATGCCCTTAAGGGTTAATTTAGCGAGTGTAAAGAGCTCCGACTGTTAGAAATTGCTGAAATGGGAGTTCAGGGGTGGCACGCTTCCTTAGCATGCCAGATAAACTGGACAGCTGAGTAATAAAGGATTAATCTTAAAAAGGATAATGAACCAGTACTGGACATTTTATTGTGGTAAGGAGAACCTGGTTTGTGCATAATCGGGACACATGGCCCATACGATGTCGCACAACGACCAACTTCTATACTGTACAGGGTTATAGTGGCATTTGTAAATTGATTTAAGTTATTTTAAACTGGGCAATATTCAGTGCTTTCGGTTTTTTCTACCCTTCTTCTAAAAGCTTTAACTTTTTTATTTTTCCGCCTACATAGCTATATAAGGGCTTGTTTTTTTTACAGTTTCGAATAACGCCATTTATTCTGCTATTCAATGTACTGGAAAACATTCTGGTGATTTTGTTAAAAAGATACTCCCATGTTAGTAAATTGTTTTCCTTAGAAAATGTGAAAATAAATAAGTTTGCAATTGACTAGCTTTTTCTAGTTGCTGTCATTCTCATGCTGTGAGAGCTTTTATCTTACATAGCTTTCAGCTTCATTCCAAGGACCTCGGCCACTAGAGTCTGGCCAAGTGTGGATAATATTTACATTCCAGGAAATGAGGCAACTCTTAACATACCAGTCACTTCTCTGCAGCCATCAGGTTCGACTTCACAGGATAATAAAGATTGCAGTTGTGGAGCCCTTCAGCAGGCCCTTGGCTGCCATGACAACTTATCAGTTCCCCACGGTTTCAGGGATGAAGGGAGCCAATACAAGTGCATAACAGAAATGGTGCTATTTAAATGTTGCTGTCAGAGATTGAAAGTAGCATTTAAACAGCAGCTATCGGAGGTCGCTTTGTTCGCTGTTACAGGAAGATGTTGGCCAAGTCAAACAGCTGGCATCTCCCTGGTACTGTGTGGGCTCAGCTCCTGAGTGCGTTCAATAAACGGGAACCCAACTTGTGACGTAATATAACATAGTATGTAACATGTCTGGAAGGAGTTAAACCATTCCCAAGTCAAATGTCATAAATACAGGGTGGGATACAATACATTGTCAATGCATATATGATATTAACTTGCAATCTCTGCATATGATATTGAAAAGTAAGAAGACTTTAAAGAAGCACTCCCATCAAAGTTTTTATCCTATTAATATATTGCAATCATCATATTACATAGCACTGTGTACTTACAATTGCTCATTTTGCTTTTCTACCCAGTAAATTCTTCTGTTTTCTCTGCTCTATGTAGAAATAAGAAGTCTCTTGTTCCTGCAGTACTTGTTCCCCTTTTCAACTTCTGACCCAGCTGTTCCGCTCCTCCTCCCTTACCAAGGACTTTTGCAGTGATGATTCATGACTATGAAAATTGACCTCCTGTTTCTACATAGAGCTTAGAAGAATTCAGCTAGTCAGTTTTTAATCACGTGATTCATAGACCTAATGGAAAAGAGAATAATTAATTGGGTAGAAGGGAAAAATAAGCAATTGTAAGTACACAGTGCCATATAAAACGATGACTACAGTGTATTAAGTGGATAAAAACTTTGATGGGAGTGCTTCTTTCAGTTAGAAAATGTCAGAAAACAACAAAATTGGTAACATTTTTACAAGCAAAATAAAATCATAGTCATGTGCACAGTATAACAAGAACAGAACCAAATGCAAACTATGTGGACCCAATACCTGAAGCTGAAGCAAAGCATAGGAGGCAGGGGGTGTGCCAGGAGCATGGAAGATGAAACGCAGCGCATTGGTGATGAGGAACGCAGCCTGTAGTTTGGAAAAGTAAAGAACACAATAATACAGGCTCCTCACATGTTCGCGCCATATATACCCAACACACAGAAAAAAATCCGCAATAAATGTTATCATCATAAATATTCAACACTTTCTTTTTAACATTGAAAGTATACAGTGTCTCTATATAAAACTAGGGCTAAATCAACTCACCATAATGACAGGGACAGCATGGATGAGTATTACAGACTGGACAGTGAATCTTTCATTATCCAGAGCAGTGACAGGACGGGAGAGAGCCTGGTCCAGCCAGCTCCTGAAACAGAAAGGTCATGTCATTGGACAATTTACAGGTCTGTTTGATACATACTAATGGAGCACAAGATGGAGCCAAGTCCAAAACGGTTCTGGATCCAGAGATGTGAAAAATACAGAATTTCAAGTGGATGTCTGTTGTACCTAACATTATCCATCACAGGGGTTTCCAAGACACGAAACAGATGATGCTGCTGAGGGTACTGCGGTGCTTTCTTGCCTTCAGCTTGAGGGGATGGTGGTGGAGAGAAGGGAGGAAAAAGATCTCCTGGTTCCAGGACTATATGTTCATCATCCTGCAACCAATGGAAAAGACAAACCATGTATCGTTGCATTACAGATTTTAGACACCATAAACATTGCCCTTAAAAGGAGATGTCTGGCCTCTGGTAAAATTGTACCAGCGCAAGGATGTCTTCAAATTAACAAATTCCAATATACTCACCTGACGTCACCCCTGCAGATCCAATACAAGCCACTCCTGTGGTCTGCGCCAAGTCAGAAAGCCATGATTTCCCGTTCTTCAGTCACCTGACTGGCGAAGCCTTTTTTTTGGCTGCAGGGGTTAGGTGACTGGAACATCAGACCCTTCCAGTCACCTGAACACTACTGCAGATCACAGGCCTCAACAGTCAGATGACTAAAAAACAAGACGTACCTCTGCAGACCACTAACAAGACAATTTAAAAGACTTATGGCAAATAAAAATTAGCATCAGCTATTAAAAAAATGAAAGGCAGGGACCTAATCATGGGGCAGTCATGTTGGATGGAGACCTAGAGTTTCCTGGAGGCTCCTGCTGCAGCCAGACCCAGAGTTTTGTAGGGGAAATGCCTAATTTACTAGAGCAAATCTGGAGAAATTATTAATTTCACCCCCAGGCCATTCTCCATTTTTGCGTTTTCATTTTTTTGCTCCCCTTCTTCCCACAGCCATAACTTTTTTACTTTTCAGTCAATATGGAAGTGAGGGCTTGTTTTTTGCGGGACAAGTTGTACTTATGAATGACACCATTGGTTTTACCATATAGTGTACTGGAAAACGGAAAAAAAAATTCCAAGTGTGGTGAAACTGTAAAAAATGTGCAATTCCACAGTTGTTTTTTTTTTTACCACGTTCACTGAATGCTAAAACTGACCTGCAATTATGTTTTTCCTGGTCATTACAGGCTCATAGCTATAAAACAAAACATGTATAGGTTCTTTTTTACTTAAGTGGTTGGAAAAAAAACCCAAAATTTATAGGCACCATTTTCCTAGACCCGTTGCGTCTCCATTTTTCGGGATCTGGGGCTGGGTGAGGGCTTATTTTTTGCGCGCTGAGCTGACATTAACCATTTTGGGGTACATAAGATGTTTTTATCACCCGTTATTGCATTTTATTGCAATATTGCGGCGACCAAAAAAACGTAATTCTGGCGGTTTGATTTTTTTTCTCGTTACGCAGTTTACCGATCCGATTCATTCTTTTTTTATATTGGTAGATCGGGTGATTCTGATTGTGGCGATACCAAATATGTGTATATTTCATTTTTTTTTTATTATTGTTTTATTTTGAATGGGGCGAAACGGAGGTGATTTAAACTTTTATTTTTTTTAATATTTTTAAAAAAACATTTTTTTTTTACTTTTCACTTGCTTCAATAGTCTCCATAGGAGACCAGAAGCTGCGATTATCTGATTGCCTCTGCTACACACAGGCGATGATCAGATTGCCAGTGTTTAGCAGGAATGCTTACTTGCTATGAGCGCATAGCATCCCGGCAATAACACCGCAGGGGTCCCCTGCAGACCACGGGTTGACATGCCAACCCATCGGCGACCAGCGGTCATGTAACACGGGCGCCAATGGGTGGAACTTATGACGTCCTTCCGCTGAGGCCATGTTAAATGCCGCTGTCAGAGATTGATTCCACCCGTGGCTGTTAGGTGCACATGTTAGCTGTAAAGATCAGCTGTAAATGTCCCCGGAACAGTGTAGGCTCATCATCGGAGCCCGCGCCAAAGGGAGAGACATGACATGTTCCGTACATTTACAGCACATGACGGAAAGTGGTTAATAGAGTTCTCAATTTCATTGTAATGTAAGATGACGTATGATAAAAAAGGTGGAATTGTGTCTATTTTCTATACTTTCCATGAAAACTAAACAGAACATCAAAGGAAGATATTCATGTTGACGGGATAAAATTTATATTGACCCACTTACCTTCATGCCTCGAAGAGATGCAAATGATTCCTGCCCTGGCCTGAGAGCAATGACATCGCCATCGACCAGCAGACTAACCGGGAGGTTCACTAGTCGCCCATCTCTATAAACCCAGTGAAGAGACCATGATGGGGCTGATGGCATGTACAGGTCGGGATACACAGTATCCTCCCATATTAGCTCCGGTCCGCTATTAAGCATATCTGCAAGAATACAGTAAATGTAAAGACATGAAGTAGTTGGCTACCAGCTTGAGCTCATTTCTGAGGGATACAGATTATTTATTGTAAAAATGAGGCAGCACGCTAGTCTATTCTATTCATACATTGGATCATATCGCACATTTTATACTGTACAGAACCTGTAAAAATCCATGACATAAGTGTGCAAGTAGAATGAAATGTGCATAAAAATGCAGCTAAATAGGGCAAGGCCAGACAGTGCCTCAAATATTTGGGCAGCCAGTTTATCGAAGGAGTTGCGCTTCCAATCCTGGGTAGGAATATGACAAGGTTTACTGAAAAGATGATGAGACTAATGAAATATGATCCATTAGCTTTCCAGAGAACAGCAGAGACATGGAATGCCATCTGTATGAATATGGTATTGGAATAGGGAGGGGGAGAGGTGACATAGGGGCTGGAAACACACAATTACTGTCTATCTTGCATTTCTCTGATACAAGCTAGTCTGTATTACACCTGTATAGATGTGATCTGTACAATTACAGTCTCTGTGCAAGCAGAAGACATCAGGGATATATTGGCACCTGGCAATAAGGCACCCTTTGTGGCAATGAAAAGAGTGGCAGTTACTGTACCAGGTATAATAACAGTATGCCTCGTGCTTTACAAATTGAAGCACACTGGGAGAGCCGGTGCCAGCTATTGTTCCTAGCCAACAACCCACAGCTGACATGGAGTAAGAGGAGAAACACATCCCTTTAGGGCACTCCACACTATACAACCAGCTGAAAAAAAAACACCACTGGAAAATAGAACACAGTGATCAGTATTCCACGTTGAAGTCGTTATCCCACAATGAGAACCTGTCACATAGAAGAACAGTCAAATCTTTGAGCAGCATGATATAGCGCAGGAGGAGCCGAACAAACTGATATATAGTGTTGTTGGAGAAGATTCAGTATAATTGTCATTTAGTCATGGAAATCCTTCCTTTCTATGCTTAGGAGTCCAGTGGGCAGGCATACTCGGAGTATGACAGCTATCTTTACATGCACAGTCAAAGAGGCAAGGTTGTCAATCACTGAAAGAACCACCCACTGGACTCCTAAACCATTTACTGAACCTTTGTCCACAACCTAAATATCAATCAGCTCAGTGTCTTCTGCTCTATACCATGCTAAACATGACAGGTCCCACTTATACAGAAACGTCCTTTACATATTTTGTTTAGATTACTGTAAAGACGTGAGGACATGACTAGAGTGGCCTTTTAGAAGAATGTTTCCATTTACGGTCAAGAGATCTTGAAAATGGTGAACATACAGTTTTTCTTATTAAGCACATAATTGATCTACACTTAGAAAAAAAACAACTTTAATATGGTTCCACACTTTTGACAGTTGAGACTTTCTCTCCATATTAATTATGCCAAGGAAGATGGAAGTATCCTGCGCTGCTGAATAACAATGACGATCCAAGAGAAGGTGGCAGGAATGGTGGTTTAATATTACCACGCTTCAGAGTCACTCCGACTCCTTCCTCAGGACAACCACAGAAGGTTGTCCTGAGGAAGCGGTTGTCCCGAGGAAGGGGTCGGAGTGACTCTTACATTAAACCACTATTCCTTAATTCTCGTCTTGGATCGTCATTCTTCAGCAGCCCAGGACAAACAACCTCACTAGGTGAGCACATTTACCCTTTGTTTCCTCTACACTGCTTGGATAAGACCCTATTGAGTTTTTTATTTAGCATTTCTCTCCGTATTGAAGTCACCGCTGTGCAAGCTATTCCCCTGAACCCTTCCAGCATACTGACAGGTCCTGTTGGTGGCCAACAGTGTGGCTTAGTAAATTGGTGCAGTAGCATATTAACAAAGAAAGTAGAGACGGCTGTGGACAGAAAAATAATTTACCATCAATCTGGGTAATGATACTCCGCAGTCTCCTGTCCACTTCTCTGTCCTTCAACCTCTCATAGCGTCTCATTAAAAACAAGTCGAGAAGGAGCAACAGCAATAAGGCGCATGCATTACCCACCTCCGCCCCCTGGCTAGAAGAAATGAGGAAGAAAACAAATATTAAAAAGTTCAATGACAAATATATTTTCTTGGAAACATGACCCTGAGGTTAGCAACTAATGACAAATTTCTTGGGTATAATTAATTATAGTTTATTTTTTAGGAATGGACAAACTAATACACAGTTTAGGAACCAGTCAGACCACTTCCTGAACCAATGGGAGTTTTTCATCTGGTTTTAAGGATTTCAACAGAAAAAGAAAAACACTACAATTCTACATCCATTGATTACTAACGGAGATTATGCTGTGAAATTCCTGGCTCAGAATTTGTACATTTATGTGGCACATCATGCTGAGGTTGCCCTTCATACCGTCCACTGAATTTGCACAGCAGCTCAGTTCTCGTAAAACCTGCAGCATCAATGACTTGGAGCATCTATTATGCAGTGTCACATCTCCAAGTTATCCCGCACTCCCGCTCTGGTCCTCTGCACACACTGTGCGCTCCAAAGAGAAGACATATCGCCGCTGCTCAAAACTTCTTGCTAGTGAAGGCAGTGGGCGGAACATGCGCAGATTAAGAACAAGGGGGATAACTTGGAGATGTGACTGTGCATGCGCCGCCAGCTCCATTTTGTTGGAGACAATGTAATTTTTTATTTTTTTAGAGACCACAGCAATTACTGTGGCGGCGCGATATTTAAAATAGGAGGAAGGTCACTGACGGATCAGTGACTCATTATTTAAACAGGAAGATGAATAAGGGACCAGAGCACCAAGATAAGACCCCGCCTGCAGGCCCGACCCGCAGCACGAAGATATCATTAAATGAAACACACGGATTACACAAACCACCAATCGTATTTCTTCACTACATGTATCATTGTAATCAGTATCCCAGCGCCAATATGGCTGTGTGTGTACTTTACTTAGCAAAATCCCGCTGACAGGTTCTCTTTAATGACTTTGTTTAGAAAGGTCATCAACTGTGAGTCACTGGATTTATTGGTAGGTGATACACATATATATCCTATAGAACATCTGTGTACAACTGGTATCTTGCACTATATTGTGACTATGTGTCTGTACAATTAGTATCACATAGGACATCATCTGCTACACCTGTACACAGCATCATCACTGCTACCTACGGTGTTACATAGGATTGGAGGTGACCTCTACTATATTATCTGTACTGAGAATCACTGTGTTATCTATGGTGTTACACAGAACTGCAGGTGACCTCTACTATATTCAAGAAAGAAGGAGAATGACGCCAGCTCACCAGCAGAATTAACACCTGTGCCACAGGAAGGAACAGCGCACGGAGCTGCCCAGGTCCGGGCTACAGCAGCAAACATAGGAAAGAAATTCTCCAGCGATGAATCCCTAGGTAAGTAAAAATCGTTTTTTTATTTAGAAAAATTTAAAAAGCAAGGGTAACAATAGCAGGTCAGACTCCAGGAAATAATGCCACAACCTATGCGTTTCAGCATATTGCCTTAATCAACTATGATTAAGCCTATATGCCGAAATGCGAAGTTTGTGGCATTATTTCCTGGAGTCTAACCTGTTATTCTTACCCTTGCTTTTTAAATTTTTCTAAATAAAAAAATGATTTTTACTTACTTAAGAATCCATCGCTGGAGAATTTAATGGGATTGCAGATGACTTTTACTACATTATCTGTATTTGGCCTAATGGTTATCTGTGATGTTACATAGGACTGCAGGTGACATCTACTACATTATCGGTACTGAATTATCGAAGAAAATACGGAGTAAACGGTTCATTCTAAAGTATATTTTCAATACATTATGTTATACAATAGACATACATAAAAATAGACAAAAGTTAATACAAAGTCAATGATCAGACTCAGGTGTTAGAAGACAAACCACTCCATAGAGTATTAAAGGGTGGGAAGAAATTGAGCCGGGATAAACACCCACAATCATAAGCAAGTGCCAACCAAAACAGTACTAGCTCCACAGCAGTACATCCAACCTCATATATATAAAAAAAACAAAAAACATTAATATTTAAGTTGTAATGGCATATACTTTGTTAATATAGGGACAAAATGCACGCAGTTGAAATAAGAATCAAATCCAGGCTCATCTCTTACCCATGTTGCCTCGTGGAGCAGTGTGGAAGCCCACGCAAAACGAGCATTGATTTGATTCTCATTTCCACTGCATGCATCCAGTAGTTAACATAGGCGTTTTGTCCCTATATTAACAAAGTATATGCCATTATGACGTACATATGGCACCCTTGCACTTTGACACTTTATAATTAATGTTTTTTTTTTATATAGGAGGTTGGATGTACTGCTATGGAGATACTACTGTTTTGGTTGGCACTTGCTTATGATTGTGGGTGTTTATCTCGGCTCAATTTCTTCCCACCCTTAATACTCTATGGAGTGGTTTGTCTTCTAACACCTGAGTCTGATCACTGACTTTGTATTAACTTTTGTCTATTTTTATGTATGCCTATTGCATATTTTCAATAAATTTTGTTATACTTTAGAATGAACTGTTTATTTCGTATTTTCTTTGATAATGCTGTAGTGGTGGAGTGTTCATATGATTATTTGGGCCCTTAGACTGTATGGCATAGGGTCCTTCTCTTGTATATGATGTACTGTGTTCTGTTGATATTGTGCTTATTATCTGTATAGAGAAAAGTGTCACTGTTACCTGTAGTGTTACATAGGACTGCAGGAGAGACCTATTATATTTGCAGAAAGGGTAATGTGCCTTTAATTTTGGTTACCATGTAAGGGGCATGTAAAAGGGTGTGGTATGTAAATGGGCATGGTTCTCACACAAAATGGGAGCCTACTAAAAATGTGAATCCTACTCCTGGATGACCCACAAAATGTGTGCTCCTTGGATGAAATTTATCAAAATTAATACAAAAGAGATGTGGAGCAGCAACGAGTTTGGTCACTCTGAGCTGTTAGCATTAATTAGGAGAGGGCATTGAGGCGCCCTCCCAAATTGACAATTTTAAGAACTATCTTCTGATGCAGGAAGCAGAAAACAGCATGTGGCAATAACATCACCATGTGAGAACTTGTCTTAATAAACAAAGACCTGTCAGATGTGACAGCTGCTTTCAGCAGGAGGATGAGATGTTCTAGCATAAATGGGATGATATGAAGCAGTGCCAAGCTCACCTCCCATCTGGCTGGCGGCCATAACAACATAAGAGTAGCAGTGTAGCAATCAGCATCAGCGCAGCCCCAGGCCAATGAAAGCAAGACGAGCGGTTGCCATGATAGAGGAAGCTCCGTCTCCAGTCCTGCAGAGAGAAAACCTACCTATAAAAAACATGACCTTGGTGCTGGAATAGACATGAGGCTCTTCAAAGGGCAAACACTGAAAGAAACAAACCAGCAAGCAAGTCATATAGGGTGAGGGCAAATCAGAGAACAGAGCAAAATAAAAAATACTCCCCATGCCCAGGCGGTAAGCTCAGCGTGGGGACGAAGCTTTTACCTCTGCTTGCAGCATTTTTTTTATTCTACAGCACGGTAAAATAGAGCTGGTTAATGATCACAGTAAAAAAATATATGTGCAGTCATTAAATTAATTTTTTTCAATCATTTTGTCCAGAATATAAAGTTCTGAAATTTTGCAAATCACTATTAACATAACATTCCATGCTGGACAAAATTATAAGAAAATAAAAGAAAAATATATTTATTTACTCTTTAAGGTGTTAAGGATAAGGCCTTCCAAGAGCCAAAACTTTTTAATTTTTCAGTCGACATGGTTATATGAGGTTTTTTTTTATTTTGCTGGATCAAGTATATTTTTTAATGGCAACTTTTAATGTACCACATAATGTAATGAAAAAGAAGAAAAAATATTCTTTTTTGGGGTTGTTTTTACAACGTTAATCTTAAAAAGGATCTGTCACTAGATCTCACAATACAAACTACACTCATTATTAAATATATCTCGGCCCTGATGAGGCAGATGTACTTAGTTTGAAAATCCATTTCGAAATGGCCGTTCAAGCCTGATAATATAATGAACATTTTAGGAGTCCAGGTAAGGGGTGAAAGCTCATAAGTGTACTCCATCTCAGCTCACCCAACCTGACTGACAGCTGCACCTTGTACTGAGCAACATGAGATCTCAGCAGCAGAAGCGACACTGAGGAGCTGTGTAATCAGTATAACAGCTGTGTGCTTTCTCTGCAAATATTATTATAGCGCCATTTATTCCATGGCGCTTTACATGTGAAAAGGGGTATACATAATAAAAAGTACAATAATCTTGACCATTACAAGTCAGCGACTTGTAAAGGAGGAGAGAGGACCTTGCCCGTGAGGGCTCAGTCTACAAGGGATGGGTGAGGATACAGTAGGCGAGGGTAGAGCTGGTCGTGCAAGCGGTATGGTGGAGCGAGGGTTACTGCAGGTTGTAGGCTTGTCAGAAGAGGTAGGTCTTCAGCTTCCTTTTGAAGGTTTCCACTGTAGGTGAGAGTCTGATATGTTGAGGTAGAGAGTTCCAGAGTAGGGGGGAGAAATCTTGTATGCGATTGAGGGAAGAGGAGATAAGAGGGGGGTAGAGAAGGAGATCTTGTGAGGATCGGAAGTTGCATGCAGATGAGTATCGGGAGACTAGGTCACAGATAAATGGAGGATACAGGTTGTGGATGGCTTTGTATATCATGGTTAGGGTTTTGAACGTGAGTCTCTGAGCAATGGGGAGCCTGGGAAGGGATTGACAGAGGGGAAAGTCCAGGGAATAGCGGGGGGACAGGTGGATTAGTTTGGTAGCAGAGTTAGGATAGACGGGAGGGGTGCGAGAGTATTAGAAGGAAGGCCACAGAGCAGAAGGTTGCAATAGTCGAGGCAGGAAATGATGAGGGCGTGCACTAGTGTTTTTGCAGAGTCTTTGCTGAGGAATGTGCGGATCCGGGAGATATTTTTGAGTTTGAGTCGGCAGGAAGTGGAAAGGGCTTGGATATGTGGTTTGCAGGAGAGATCAGAATCCAGGGTTACCCCAAGGCAGCGAGCAGCCACTGACTTTGATGGATAGGCCTGTTGGGAGGGGTTGAGTGAGATGGAAGAAAGACGATGAACTCTGTGTCATCCATGTTAAGTTTTAGAAATCTAGCAGAGAACAAGGATGAAACAGAGGACAGACATTGTGGGATTCCAGTTAGAAAGGAGGTGATAGCGGGTCCAGAGAGGTAGATCTGTGTATCATCATCAAATAGACTTTAAAGCTGCCAGCAACATGCAGGTCTATAAATTTTGAACCATGTAAAAATTCTCAGCTGCAGAGAGCATGAATGGCAGGGAGTAAAGACCATCTATGCACATGAAAGGAACATGACAGCTGAGATTATGCCTGTAAGTTGGGCAGCATATCTCAGCCAGGTATGTTTGACAATTCTGAAGTGCTGCGACGTTTGAGAAAAACATACTTTAATAGCCGCTGGTGACTAGTCAGACAGATGGGTTCCTGGCAGCTTCTCCCTGCCCACTGCCCTTAATTAACAGGTCCCTGCCTACATGCACATGTGAAAATTAGATGGGGATGATGCAGCTAAAATACCTTGTTATTTCCAGTGGTGCGGGGTTGTAGCACTTGGAGTGTAGGCAGTGAGGCACAACACCAGACAGTATCCGTGGTACACCAATGGGAACCGGGACAGATAAAAATATATATAAAGGTAATGTTGGTGCACTGCCAAAAACAATAGTGAGGATGCGGTAATTAAAATAAGTACTTTTTACTTAAGATCAAAATCACTGTGATTTTGATCCTAAATAAAGGTACTTATTTTAATTATTATTCATTATAGTTTTTGGCAGCGCACAAACATAAGCTTTATACATATAGTCTTACATGCGCATGTAGGCAGAGACCTGTCACTTCAGGTCAGCAGTTGGTGAGAAGGCGCCGGGGACTCGCTTGTCGACTAGTCTACAGTGCAGCGCTATTAAAGTAGGTTTCGCTTGGAAACAGGTTAGCGTTTCAGAGTCAAGCATACCTCGGCTGAGTTCACGCAGCCATTGCCTGATACGTGCTGCCCGTGGATTGGACACCATGTTCTCTTTAAAGTTAAATTTGCAGAACCCGCTGATATAAGCAGGATCTGTCAACAGCTTAATGTGTGTAGGGGCATCCTGACTCCCCGACAGATGATGTCAAGGGAGAGAAACATCTGGGTTGCTTAATTTCTGGCTTGTTCTTTAGGAGTTAAATCTGCTAACTCATTCTGCAGTCAACTATATACTGTGATGTTTATATGCCACCCCCAAAATATCTTCTCTTCAAGGAAATGTCCTAAAATAGATCTATCATATAACGGATAACCTTTAAAGAATACCCATCACCAATCTGGGGTTGCCTTTTATATTTAGTAAAAGAGTGGGCAGCCCCAAGTGAGTATTCTTTTAAATATTACAAAGTAACAAAACAGCTCAGAAGGGTCCCTAATGACTCCCGAAATAGTCACACTTTCTAGCAAAAGTTGCGCCAGAACTTCTAGGTTGTGGGATCCCGGCACACAAAGCAGCATACCACAACCCTCCACGCTTGCTCTGACGGTATGAACGATCTCGCTCTTTGCATTAGAGAACTGCCGCTTACTCTACTAAGCTGATTGGAGACCCCTCTAATGATTTTACCACTCCTTAAAGGCTCAGTAAAGTACGCGGCAACTCTTCTGAGGCTGCCCACTCTTATTAAATAACAAGGACAGCCCCAGATTGGTGAGAGGTACTCTTTAAAGAAAGAATAAATCATGTAAGTCAGTCTCTAATTGTCATGAGCTTCTTTAAAGATAGTACTTTAGCAAATAAGATGGGTATTATAAGGAAAAATATGACTCTTCTACTTTTAGAAATCATCTCACGACCTGTATAATGGGTACTAATCCTGTGCTTTGATAATATCTAATATAAACAGAGTAGATGGTACATTATAAATATATTCAGATATGTTGCAAATCCTACAAAAAACATCTATTTTGCAAAACTGGGATGCCAGATAACAGAGAAGTGATGCAGTGAATAACAGTTGTTTTACTGAATGACAGACCAGTAGGATAGTGATACAGAAGTGGTAACATAGGGGATTTATGACACACAGGGATCACACTTCCCTGGTAAACAACCCGAAACAATTCCACACCTCCTGATGCTGCCCTGCCAGACAGAACACATACAGAACACCCCCTTACACATCATTCCCATCACCCATCTATTTTTATTTATAAGGTGGTAGCTTTTATAGTCAGAATAGTTAAGCAGTCACCAAACATCATCTTTAACTACAGCAACGCTACTTCCATTCATAGGGGTTTGGGAACTTTCCTTTTTTATCCCCTTACTGATGAAGAATAAACTGGCTTTCAATGATATGCATCCTTTGAACAAAAGAAGCTGTTTTCAGCTCGTTAACATAGGTTCTTTAGAAAAAGAAGGAACCAATACTTGCCTCTAAAAATGTATCCCGCCCCACTGGTCTCTTGTCAGGATCCAAACTGACAGCCATTAACAAGGGATGGGTAGTATTGTTAAGTACAGGGGTGCAGCAAATGTGAGAGGAGCTTAGACTAACTCAAATAATCAAAGTACACACCAAAGTATAAAAAAATAGAATTAGACTTACCGGTAATTCGGTTTCTAATAACCCACCACGACAGCACACAGGAGGATGTAACCCTCCCTAATAGGGACAGGAAATACGAAGAGGTTTAAATAGCCCCTCCCACATCCTCCCTCCAGTGTTATTACAAAGGTCCACAAGAGTATAGATGCTTCAAATTAATTTTTATTTCTACTGATCAAGCGGTCGTAGAAACAATAAGCGAGGGGGAGGGAATTACCCGTGTTGTCGTGGTGGGTTATTAGAAACCGAATTACCGGTAAGTCTAATTCTATTTTCTCTAATAACCCCCCACGACAGCACACAGGAGGTATACCAAAGATATACTAGGGAGGGACAATAGCATGAAGGACCTTCCTTCCGAAGGCTAAATCTCCAACAGACATTAGGTCTAGTCTGTAGTATTTGGAGAAAGTATGAATTGAGGACCATGTGGCAGCTCTGCAAATCTGTTCGATGGATGCGCTGGCCTTTTCAGCCCAGGAGACACATATCGCCCTTGTAGAATGGGCCTTGAGCTTTGCTGGAGGAGGTAGATCCTGGATCTGGTAAGCCTCCATAATCGCTCTCTTAATCCAGTTGGCTATTGTGGATTTTGCGGCTTTCTTTCCTCTGTTTGGACCTTGTGTATGGACAAATAGGTTCTTGTCCTTCCTTCCTTCTTCTGTTTCGTGAAGATAGTGCAGTACTATTCTCCGAACGTCCAGAGTGTGGAATTCCATCTCTTTTTTGTCTTTTGAGTTGTCACAAAAAGATGGAAGGATTATCTCCTGAGATCTGTGGAAATTTGAGACCACCTTAGGTAGAAATGAAGGGTCAAGTTGGAAAATTAGACGATCTTCCAGGATTCTCAGGTAGGGTTCGTTGACCGAAAAGGCCTGTAGTTCACACACTCTTCTGGCTGTAGTTATTGCCACCAGGAAAGCCATTTTCCAGGACAGCCTGTCCAGTCTTATGGTAGATAAGGGCTCAAAGGGTGGAAGGGTTAACCCTTTCAGAACAATGTTAAGGTCCCAGGGGGGAACCAGGTCTGCTACTCTAGGGTGGATGCGGGTGGCGGCTGTCAAATCTTCTCACCCACTGATGTTCCGCTAGTCTTTGATCGAAGTATGAACTTAACGCCGCTACCTGGACCTTAAGAGTAATAGGTCTGAGACCTTTGTCCAGATATTCTTGTAAAAGGTCTAGAATCTGAGCCACATCAGCCCAATGAGGGTCTGGGCGAGTGGGTGCACACCATCTTAAGAAGGTTTTCCAGATCTTATGGTAAATGGTGTTCGTTACAGGTTTCCTGTTCTTCTGGAGAGTTTTGATGACTTTCTCTGAGAGGCCTCTTGTTTTTAATATCAAGAATTCAGAAACCAGGCAGTTAGGTGTAGTCTCTCGGGATCTGGATGGTGAATCGGTCCCTGGAGAAGGAGATCCTTGATGGGAGGAAGGATTAGAGGGGTCTCCACACTCAGACTGGTTAACGTTCCGAACCAACTTCTTTTTGGCCAGCAAGGGGCCACTACGATTACTCTGATCCCTTTGGTCCTTATCTTCTGTAAGGTTTTAGAAAGGCTAGGTAGTGGGGGAAAGGCATACGCTAGTTTGAACTCCCATTTGTAAGCGAATGCGTTCACGCCCAGGCAAGGGCCGTTTGGATCCAGGGAGAAATATTGAGGTACTTTCGCGTTCTGGTGTCCGGCGAAGAGATCTACCTCTGGATAGCCCCATCTCTCGACTAACATCTGGAAGAAATCTGGGTATAGGCTCCAATCTCCTGGATGAATCTTTGTTCTGCTTAAGAAGTCGGCCTGGATATTGACTGAACCTTTGATATGAAGAGCCGACAAGGATAGAAGATGTTCTTCAGCCCAGGAGAATATTCTTGCTGAGATTGCTTTTAAGCTTTCGTATCTTGTCCCCCCTTGATGACGAAGGTGGGCTACCGTGGTGATAGTGTCTGAAAATATCTGAATGTGAGATTTCTGGACCAGAGGCTCTGCTGCTCTGAGGACTTCCTCTACGGCCTTTAGTTCTCTGAAATTTGATGAGCGCTGGCTCACTTCTTTGGTCCATATACCCTGGAATAGCTCTTGGGAGACCATGGCTCCCCATCCCTTCCCGCTGGCATCCACCTTTATGGTTACCAGCGGATTCTGGATCCATGGTACTCCTCTGTTCAGATTTTTTCCGTTCAGCCACCAGAATAGAGAAGTCCTTAATCGTGGTGGTATAGGGATTCTCCTGTTCAGAGACCGTGGGGATCTGTCCCAATTCGTAAGGATGTGGGTCTGTAATGTTCGGGTATGCGCCTGAGCCCAGACCACCATCTGAATACAGGATGTCATAGACCCGAGGACCGACATGGCGTCTCTTAATGATACTGATCTTCTGCTCCTTAGGACATTGATTTTTGCTTTTATCATGACCTGTTTTTTGTTTGGGCAGGAAGACATCTGGCTGTGAGAATCCAATAGTACTCTTAGAAATGTTTTTGTCATGGAGGGAACCATCTCTGATTTTTTCTGGTTCACTAACCAGCCCAGAGACGATAGGATCTGAGTGGTCAACTGTAGATGTTCTTGGAGTACTGGTACTGAGGGCCCGATTAATAACAGCTCGTCGAGGTATGGTACTATTGAAATGTTCTGACCCCTGACATAAGCCATGACTTCTGCCATGACTTTCGTAAATATTTGCGGGGCTGATGAAATTCCAAATGGGAGAACATTGAATTGATAGAGGACTATTTGATCCCCCTGAGCCACTGCGAATCTTAGGAACCTCCTGTGAAGTGGATGTATGGGGATGTGGTAATATGCATCCTGGAGGTCGATTGTGGCCATGACATGGTCCTGTCCTATTAGGGGGACCGTCGACCTGATGGATTCCATCTTGAATCGTTGGTAGTGGATATACTGATTCAGTTGCCTTACATTGATTATAACTCGGTGTGAGCCATTTGTTTTTTTTAATTAGGAAGAGTCTGGAATAATGTCCTGTGCCTATCTCTCTCGTAGGAACCAGGGATATCACCCCTGAGGACAATAGGTCTGAAAGACCGGATATCAGGGTGGCCTGACGACTCAGAGGAGAGCGGTGTTAACCTTATCCTCTCTGGAGGATAGGAGGAGAAATTTATTTTTACTCCGAACTCAACAACCCTCAGGACCCATGGGTCTGAGCAGATTTCTTTCCACTGAGGGAGAAAATTCGAGATGCGGCCCCCGACTGTCCTGACGTTATGGTCTGTTCTGACGTTGGTTTTGGGAGAGAAAAAAAGATTTTTGCCTCCTCTACCTTTTGGGTAGCTCCATCGTCCTGTTTTGCCTTTACCCCTATATTGAGGGGTCTGCTCTTGGGAGGGACGAAAAGGCCTCTTCCTCACATTCCTAGGTTCCGGGAGGGCCTTCTTCTTGTCTGAGGCCTTCTCTAGAAGATCATCTAGGGCTGGCCCGAACATGTATTTCCCCTTAAAGGGGATGAAACACAACTTCATTTTTGATGCCACGTCACCATTCCAGGATTTCAACCATAGAAGGGCCTTCTTACAGAGTTTGATAGCCCAGATGCTCTTGCCGCCACTCTCACGAATTCTGCAGAGGCGTCTGCTAAAAACCCTGTAGCCTTCTGTAGAAGCGGTAGGGATGCCAAGATGTCTTCTCTGGGGGTGCCTGAAACTATGTGTTCCTCCAGTTCATCTAGCCAACAAGCCATTGATCGAGCTACGCCCGTAGAGACTGCGTTGGTGCTTAATAGTGTTGCCGAGGTCTCCCAGGATTTTCTGAGTAGTCCCTCCAAGGGGTCTTTTAATTGAGAGGAATCTTCAAAGGGCAGTGTGGTTTTCTTTGCTACTCGTGCAATTTGGATATCCACTCTTGGGACTTCAGACCAGCATTCTGCTGTCTCATTGTCTACAGGAAATCTATCCCTTAACTCTGTAGGGGTATTTTATCTCTTTTCTGGAGATTCCCACTCTTCTTTGACTAAGTCCCTAATACTCTGGTGTATAGGGCACACCAATTTTTTCCTGGAACGTAGCCCCCCAAACATCTGATCCTGTACGGTTTGGGGCACTTTTTCTTCCTCGACCTCCATAGTTCTCCTTACTGCCATGAGGAGTTCCTCCAAACTATTTGATTGAAAATAATAGCTCTCTCGTTGGGAGTTATCAGGGGTTGGACTTAGTTCATCTTCCTCTGGAAGATCTTCCGAGATATATGTCTCCTCTTGAGAGTCTTCCTCCCCTCCCTCTGGCGGGCTAATCTTCCTCTTTTTGGCTGCTGAGGGAGTAGATGTAGAACCCTGACTAGGTGAGGGCGTAGGGAGAGTGACCGAGGCTAAGGAGGATTTGATCTCCTGACGTACAATCCCCTTTATCTCCTCCATTAAGGAAGGTTGTTCCTTCCTGATAATCTTCTCCGTACAAGTCCTTGCATAGGGGCTTTCTATGGGAGGACGATAGTTTTTTTGTACAGATGGGACATCTGCGTGACGGTTTAACTTTTTCTCCAGATGCAGGTTCCTTGTCCCCCTACAAGAGAGGGGAGAAGGGGAGGGGAGCTATAAGCACTATTTCCTGCATCTGGGAGATGGACTACCAGTGCCATACTTACTGGGACCGGACCAGCGCTGGGCTCTACAGATGCAGAGCGAGAAGCTTCAACAGACATGGTTTTGTCCTGAGGAGGAGAGGTAAAGACCGCTCGATCCTCTGCTGCCCGGCTAGTAGCTTTCCCCCAGTGCCTGTCGCCGGCCCAGCACACCGGGGATGACCTCTTCATCCCTGATAGGGACAGGAAATAACACTGGAGGGAGGATGTGGAAGGGGCTATTTAAACCTCTTCGTATTTCCTGTCCCTATTAGGGTGGGGTTACATCCTCCTGTGTGCTGTCGTGGGGGGTTATTAGAGAAAAAAATATATATATTACTTTAATTATAAAGCACATTCGGAAAAAAAAGTACTCTTGTCCAGCATTCAATCTCCAAATTTTCCAAGTAAAAAAAAAACTTTATTGATCCAGTAAAAAAATATGAAAAACACACAAGTTTAAACCCTTTACTACCTTTGACGTGCATGTCAGTCATAGGTGGTGTCCCTGCCTTTGATGTGGGCTCGCACGCCTAGCCCATATTTTTCCCTGCACTTGATGGCTGATTTAATTAGCCATCAAGTGCCACTAATGAAGCTCCACCTGTGGCTGCTAACCAGTTAAATCCCACTGTCAATCACTGACAGCAGGATTTAACACACACTAGCCGGAAGCGTGTACCAAATCCCACCCATCGGCACCCCTGTCACGTGCTCGCAGGGCGCCGATAGGTTGTCATGACAATAGGGGGCCTGCAGAAGACCCCTGTGCCTGTCATTACGATACTCCTGTGAACACCGGCTAGTGGCCTGCATTCATAGGAGATTTTGCTGAAGCACTGCTATGTATAGCACAAGTGATCAGAGAATCGCAGCTTCAAGTGTCTTAAGGGGACTATTGAAGACAGTAAAAAAAGAAAGGTTTTAAAAATATGAAAAAAAAACCTACAAAAGTTCAAATGAAATATGCATATTTGCTATCGCTGCGTTCAGAAATGTTAGCTCTATCAAAATATAAAATAAATTAATCCGATCGATAAACGGCGTAACAAGATAAAAAGATCGAAACGCCACAATTACGTTTTTTTGGCTGCCGCAACATTGCAATAGGAGGCAATCAAAACGTTGTATGTATCCCAAAATGGTAACAGTAAAAACAACGCTCAGGGCATAAAAATAATAAGCCCACACCCCAGCTTACTCAGTAAACTACATACACTGTCAGGTGGGCGACATTACACTGATTAATGATATCTTGGTTGATGAAATCCTTCCTGCGGTTCTTGTGTAATCTTTACTCTCAGTTTGGAGATAATCATATGCTCGTGCTTCGGGGTGGCCTGTGGGGGGGCGCTCTATCTGGTGCTCTGCTTACATATTCATCTGTATGCTCTTATGACAGCTCACTATGCCTTCACTGACCTGCCTCCTATTTTACATAAAGCATCTAGTAGTGCAGGGCCAGGTAAAATAGAAGGCAGGTCAGTGAACCATCAGTGAGCTGTTATAAGAGCATACAGATGAATATGTAAGCAGAGCACCAGATAGAGTGCCACCACAGAGTACGAGCATATCATTATCTCCAAACTGAAAGTAAAGATTTACACAAGAACCACAGGACAGATTTCATCAACCAAGGTATCATTTTAAATAGTGTAATGTCACCCTCCTGACAGGGTATGTGGTTTACTGAGCACAATCCTGCTGACAGGTACGCTTTAAGCCTGTATCTGAATATGTAAAGCATTAGAAGGAAACTGTTATATTTTCTTTAACATTTCAACAAAAAAACAGTTTAATTACAAGTTTTGACCCAAAGGCATTAGCGTGCATATTCTATCCAAATGGATCAGTACAAGTAACGAGAAAAAAAAAACAACCACAGATGTTATCTGAGACATCAATGTGGTCTGTGTGTGCTATTATGTATAGGAAACCTTTAAAGATGCAGTCTAAAAATAAGATGGAAGCTATTTTAAATGCTTTCCTTGTGCACAGCACTCCATGTAACCTCACCCTCCAAAACACGGTCCTATTCTGCTGATGACTTTTCAGTGCTGATGAGAGTTGCTCCTGTAAGCGTGACAGAGCCTGGCGTGTGGAGAGTCCCAGACCTGGATGAAGACCATCCTGGAAATAAGCAGAATAAGTCATCTATTAAACACAGGCTCAAACAAACAGAAACATATATGACAGACACTTATCTACCTGGATCTTCTCATTTGGATCCATAGGGCATATCCTCTGAAGGCAGTCATGTAAAGGCTTCTCGGATGCCACCACCGATCCTAAATAAGCAAAATATAACTGTTATAGTCCAAGCATGGATCTCAGCAAACAAATTCTCAACTTTTATTTAACTGTGATTTCCAATTACATAACAAACAAGAACACAAATGCCTCGGCATAATCCGGGATTTGCTGATGCTAAGCAACAAAGAATAATGAGAAGCTATTAGCTTCCCCGAGACTGACAACCTTCAGGGACGCCAGTACGCCATCACATAGCTACTCATCTCCCCAGAGGATGATAGATGACATCGAAGCTGATGGTGATGGGTGGAGATGTAGCTCATCGGGTAAAGAAGTAAAGCTAAATACTCAACAGCAAAGTGAGAGGAGGATAAATGAGAATCAAAAATTACGTAAAGCAAGCATGGGGCATCAGTGATCTGCGTGGACAGTCATGTGGATGGTGATATGGTGAACGCCTAAAATAGTTGAATACGGCCGACAATTATTTATGACAGAGCACAAAGTAATTCAATCTACATCATTACAGCCAGTGTTGGACTGGAGTGCCAAGGGCCCACCAGTACCCAACTCCAGGGCCCCACTTTTCAGCTACATACAAATGTGACATTATCCTCAATCACAAATTTATATACCAATGAGCTGGGTAGATTGTTACATGAATAAGATGATGTCTTTGTCTGTACAGAGTGATTCATATAAGAGGGTGGTGGCCCACTCTTGCACAGGGGCCCATCAGAGGATTCTCCTATTCTCCTGTGGGCCAGTCCAAGCCTGATTACATCCAATGGCCCCGTCAGAGTACACACCAGAATCCCATTTTCCAGGGTTTCAGATGTAAGCTCTGCAGGAGCCACTGACATGGGGATCAAACACGATGTGAACCAGGCCTAAGCCTCCCTATTCTAAATTAAGCTTTCTAACTATTTACCAGGATAAGAAAATCTGGGCCATATTGTCCCTTTAACAAGTCTGACCTGAGGACTCCAAACTAGAGGAGAAGTCATCATTGGCTGAAGATGTAGATTGTTTTCATCCTTAGAACTTCCTTTGATTCCGAGAATGGGGGTCATATGTGCTCAGTCTGCAGAGGAAATGTTCTCATGGGATGGACATCTGCGGACTTTCCATCAGACAATCTGCAGCACATCGCAGTAGCAGCAAAGTGGGTAGGATTTTAACAAATCTCATTCACACGCTGAGGAAACCAAATCTGTGAGAAAGCTTACATGCGATGCAAATAAAAATAAAATATGCAGCGTGTCTATTTATGATGTGTAATTTCACAGGGGATTTCACATACAAAAAGTAAAAATCCCCTTAAAATCCATGACAAAATTTGCATGTAAAACAAAAGTTAACCTACGTGAACATACCCGTAAGGGGGCTGCAAATGCACCACCACTTTCTCAGAACTGACAGGGGCTTCCAGCTTCCACTCACATGCCAAGCAGTTATGGCGTATGTTATTGATTTGTTTTTATGGCAGTGTCGGGAAAAAGAAACGTGCACAGGAGCTTTAAAGCCTCAAATGCTGCTATACAAGATAGATGCTAGCAGTATGGATTACGGCTGTTTTGTACACAGCCTTAATATGGATTCACTGTACTTAGAATTGGTTCTAGGGCGAACGTTTCTCTATACAAGGAACCAAACTGATCCATTCTTTATACTCTGTCTAGGGCTAGTTTCACTCATCTGAAATTCAGGGTCTGTGTGTAGACCAATCTGTACCGACCAATGTGGTCTCCTGGCCTGAACTCCAAGCCTTAAAGGCATATGTAATGTTATGATATATGAGTGGCTAGTCCATGCATTAAATCTGTACTCAAAAGATGAATGTCAGATGTGTGAGGGCAGCTTCACAAAATCTGCAGGTAAATAGGACTTAAATCCTGCGTAGCAGACTTATACGAGCAGCAGCTACAGGGAGAATATGACATTATATTCTCCCTGTAGTCACTCGCTTCCAGTCATCAAGGCGGTGCAAGGAGCGGCTACAGCAAGACGGGACTGGAACTAAAAGCAGCCCTGGTACACAAAATTCACCAGCCCACATACAATAAATGTCCTCAACCCAAATCGTGGAACACTGACAGGTCGTGCCGAATTTTGATTTACTTGTTACACCACTTGCTTAAAGGAGTTGGGTAACCACTTTAAGGCTAAGTGCCCACTATGCAGAAAAGCTGCAGATTTTTTCCGCATCTCCCTGGCAGGAAAAACGCATGTGGATTTTAAATGCGTTTTTCCTGCCAGGTTTGTCAAGCGTTTTTTCATGCATTTCTGCATGCGGGTTATCAAGCGCTTTTAGCATCACTTGGAAAAGTGCTTGACAACTTGGTCACATTATATAAATCCATGCAACCGGCATGGATTTATATAGTGTGACCAAGTAATAGTTAAAAAAAAAAAAATGGTAAAAAATAAAGATTATACTTACCTTCTTATGGCCCCCGGTCTTTTCTCCACTGCGTCCGGTCCGGCTCGCGGTGGTGTGAAAGGACCTTTCATGACGTCATTTAGTCATGTGACAGGTCATGCGACCGCCGACGTCAGCGGTCGCATGACCTGTCACATGACTAAATGACGTCACCGCAGGTCCTTTTAGACAATCACGAGCCGTACAAGAGACCTGACGCAGTGGAGAAAAGACCGGGGCGGGGGCCATCAGAAGGTAAGTATAATCTTTATTTTTTATTTTAAATTCTTTTTTTTTTAACAGGTTCTATGGTACCTGGGTCTGGATGAGTCTCCTCTTCTCCAAACCTGGGTACCATCCGCACATTGAATCGCTTAATATCCGCTTGTGCACATGTAGTCATGCGAATAGTAAGCGATTCAATGCAAGTCAATGGCGGCAATTACGCAGCGTGTCCGCAAAACTAATGGACATGCTGCGTATTTTTCCGCAATGATAATCCGCAGCAGAAATTCCCGCAGCATGTGCACAGCACATGCGGATTATCATTGGGGACAATGGGGCACGTATTACCAAGCGTTTTTTAAGCGTTTTCGCTGTGGAAATTCCACGGCAAAAAACGCTTGAAAAACGCATTGTGGGCACGTAGCCTAAAGGGGTTGCCACTCCTCAAACAATGGGGCACGTATTACCAAGCGTTTTTTAAGCGTTTTCGCTGTGGAAATTCCACGGCAAAAAACGCTTGAAAAACGCATTGTGGGCACGTAGCCTAAAGGGGTTGCCACTCCTCAAACAACCTCTTCTCAATCAGCGCTGGCTTCAAGCTACTCACCGGACTTATTACATATATCCAGAGGTAGAGAAAGAGCAGCAGCACATCTGTGTGTGGCCGAGTACAGACAGTTATTCACCAACCGGCCGCAGCTCTCCTGACCTGAACTTTACAGCCTCATATATGCTTATGGGGTTGGCAATTTTGGGTCAAAAGACCTGTAGCCAGTCTGTGAATGACGGTCTGTAATCGGACCGTGACACACAGATGTGTGAATGTGGCCTTAATTGAATAAATTGTCACAATTCTTCTATCAGCAGTCTGGCAGTGTGCCATTATCCCTCCCAATATCAGACTGTGTAAGAACACATCCCTCTGAGAAGGGGAATAGCGACGCCCAGTTGTCAGTTAGGTCTAGGCTACAATTTTTGAAGTGCTACATACGGATTTTAACCATTGAGCGGCAGTTGAAGTTTTTCACGCTATTAACCTGCAGATATGGGGTTAATTGCATTCTAAAGCTGTGCAGCTGACAGTTGGCTACCAGGTGGAAATGTACTTTATTCCTTCTGGTGGCCTCCAGCTCTCACCCATAGAGGAGCGGCTCCAGTCACCGCTCAGTACATAGTGAGCGGCTGCTGTAACCATGCTCCGGCACTGATGGACAGCCGGCTCAGCAGTGCGTCAGTACAGAGCCGGCTGTCCATGACGGAGCATAGTTACAGCCACTACTCACTGTGTACAGAGCGATGAATGAAGATGCTGCCACAACGCTATGGCTAAAAGCCGGAGGCCCCCAGGAATGAAGTTCATTTCCTCCTGGTAGGTGGACTGTCAGTGAGGAGGCTGGGGAGCCTTAGAAGGCTATTATCCTGCAGATTTACCCCATATCTGAAGGGTAATAACATACTTTGACATAAGAGGTTCCCTTTACTGGGACTGTCCACTACTCGGGACAAACCTTCTCAATCCCTATGTTTCCCCCATTGTAAAATAATAACACTATTACTCACCTTCGGTGCCGGCATCGTTCCAGCAATGTCAGCACTGGCTCTCCCGGGGTTCATGTGACATTGTGTTACAAGATCACTGCAGACAAATCAGACACCTGGAGGAAGCAAGAGCTGCAGCTCTCATTTCCTCCAAATGTCAACTACGTCTGATGGAGGGGAGAGTGAAGCCGGGATCAAAGGGGAGTATAAGTGTTATTATTTTACTAGGGAGGAAACATAGGCATTCGGAAGAGGTTGTCTGAATAGTGGGCAACCCCTTCAAGGCCAGACAGCAGCTAGTATGACCTAGATTCCTCAAGACCAGGGTTGTTCATGCAGGGCTTGATGAGGGGGTGTGCTGGAGTCAGAGGTGCTGGATTCATTAAGAAGCACATGCCTCTTATTGAATCCAAGTGCGCCTGACAAGTGCAGTGTGTGGACTGGAGTAAAATTTCTGGCATTACATACGCTGCAGCTCATCATGAATTAGGCGAGCTGCGGCGTCTTACACCTGTTCCAACGCAGCTCTGACTACTTTGGCAGAGCTGGATGAAACTGCATATGAAATTTACGTAAATGCGTATTTTGGATCATTGTTGGGTTGGAAAAATGCACGCCTACCGAGGGCAAGGAGTGATGGTAGCATCTTTTCTTTCAATATAGAGCAGTACATCTGTGAGTTCAGGATACCATTAATGAAATGTAGCTCCCCAACACCAGCAGCACTCATTCACCTCCACATAAGGACACTTGCCACCACCATGTCTCACTGTAGGCAGTATGCAATTTTCTTTGCACTCCTCACCTTTGTGACACTGTGCAGTTTTGAAGCCATCTTTTCAAAGAATATTTACTTTGGTCTCATCACTCCAGAGTATAGAGTTCTCATTGTCTTCATATTTTTCAGTATGGCCCAGACAATTCACAAGTGGGCTATTTTGTGCCTCGGCTTCCTTTGTGGATGACACCCATCCATGCCATTCCATCCATGCTATCTAACTACATTGACCTCAGCATTAGTCTTTCTCTATGGGACTGCTCTGTACTCATATTGTACATTTAGTAGGGTTTAAGGCAGACCTGGGCAAAGTTCAGCCCGCGAGCCACATATGGCCCTCTGGCTGTTCCAGTCTCGCCTATGGACAAAGACAGTTGAAGGGCTGAAAGAGTGACCCGCGGGCCGCACCATGCTCTCTGCTGCCCACCGTCCATCTGCAGCCCGCTGTCACCGCTCTCTGCATCCACGGGATGCAGACAGCGGTGAATACATTTTGTGGAAGAGAGGCCGCTGGCTCCTTCTTCTAATCAGCATGTACAACAGCAGATGTGATGACGTAATTTCATTGCGTTAGCTGTGCACTCCGGGGAATCAGTGCACAGGAGACAGGAGCAGAGCTCCAGGAGAACGGGAGCGAGGTGGGTATGTGGTGTGTTTTGTTTTTTTTCGTGTGTGGGATGTTTGTCTGTACATTGGAGGCTATGTGGGGCTCACGGTGTATAAAGGGATGCTGTGAGTTGGCTGGCACTGTATATAGGGAGGCTGCGTGGGGGTTCATATGGTATATAGGGGATGTCAGCATACTTCTCAATATTAAGACATACAATTAATATAAAATAATTAATATGTTTATATAAATATTGAGCAGAATTAATTTCAGCCTATTGGTTCGGCCCTCCACAACAGTGATGGTCTCTCATGTGGCCCCTCAGGAAAATGAATTGCCCACTCCTGGCTTAAGGTAATTATTGGGCTTATTACACATCAAATCCGTAGATGCGCTCACTAATTAGACTTAGGGCAACTTTAAAATATGTGAAGTTTATTTTACAGGCTTCTGGAGAAAGACACAATGCCAGTCATTCAAGGGTTAATTCTTTGGAACACTGAGAAGGACTTTCTAGCCAATGAAACACCAGTAATATACACCTGTGGTAACTACGGCAACTGTGCTGATGTCATAAACACATATAGCATAGATATAAAAGAAGATTCCGGAACCACAGGTCATTCAGCCGTATGAGGTGCCGTACTTGATGTGTCTGGAGACCTGGAGCTTCATCACTCCAAAATCTATAAGGGAGGAAGGGGATACCGCCTAGCCAGCCAGATCAGCCATACCGCCCAGCCAGCCAGATCAGCCTAACCTTAGCGATCAATGGGGTAACAGATGTTGCAGCCAGATCTCCCTCATGTCCAGTACTAGCCGCCTTCACCTTTATGTATACGGCCTGGAGAAGTCGCATTAGGCTTCTCCATACAGTGCTTGCACAGGGCACCTGTTTTGACCTTCTCCATTACTATCTGTTTTCTGCTGATGTAATGTGTAACCTGTGTGACTGTGATGTCACTACTATCATATCTATAGTGGATGTATATTATGTCTCACTGTAAATATGATACAATGTACAAATTCTGCTACAATTAGCTGTTATGTATTGGCATTAACCTCCTAAGGGAAGGGGCAGTCCTTCAAGCCATGGTTCCCTAGAGGTTTCCTCCACAGGGGGTTTTCCTCTCCTGAGTGCTGAAGGATGATTCTTCGTGAGTCGGAGGTTTGCTATTTTCAGTGTCTTTTTCATAGCAATTGGTGGATTCTAAATTTCAGACACTGAATGAAATAATAAAAATGTGATTTATAATAAAATTCTGTTTTGTGCGTTTCTTTCACAATCTTGGGTTAATGGGATTTTCTTGGGAATCAGGATCCAGCATCTATGATCAAGCCATGTAGCCAGATATGGAGTCGGAGCATTTCTAACCCTTTGCTGGAAAACAGGACGGAGCAGAGGTGACAAAGTGTTACTGCACAATTAGCAAAAGTTCACACTCTTCCTTGCATTCAGATAATGGGGGCAGGGTCTGGCTGGGACCGAAATTCAGCCCTGGCATTTAAGAGCACACAGGCTCACTTGCTAAGAATTGAATGTGATATATGTCAATTTTTGTGGATCACTCAAGATTATATATCACATTCAGGCCACGTTCACACATTTAGTATTTGGTCAGTATTTTACATCAGTATTTGTAAGCCAAAACCAGGAGAGGAACAATCAGAGGAAAGGCATAATAGAAACACGTCACCACTTCTGCATTAATCATCCACTCCTGGTTTTGGTTTACAAATACTGAATGTATCCTGTAAGGCTACATTCACACGAACTGCTGTAAAGCCAGAATAACACTAAGTGAAATTTAAAGGGAACCTGTCAGGTCCGATAACTATTTAACTGCAGATATAGCAGGTTAAATAGCATTATAAAGGTGCCCAGCCACTGTACTGAGAGTACAGCAACTCGGACAAAATAAACTTTATTTCTCCCAGGAGCCACTTTCAGTCAGGCAGGCGTGCCCGGAGCAATTACAGTCACTGCTCACAGCAGTGAGAGCAGCAGCGGTAAGCACGCCCGAGCACTTTGACTGATAGCCGGCTGTGCACTGATGCACAGTCTGCTGTCAGTCAAGGGAGGAACGCAGCAAGCACGAAAGTGACCTCACTATCGGTTGCATGGCTGGTCTCTGCTCCCCTGTTCTCTCCTTACAATGCGCATTAACAGTGCGCTCTTTCCAGCTCGTCACTTCTCATTACAGCAGGCGAGATTGTGCACTCTCTGCACACTGAGAAAATTCTTGCACAGTGACAAGATCCTACTGTGCTTATATTGAAATTGACAACCTAAGCATGCTCAGTAGAGCAGGGGCTAGCCCAGCCCGCAAATGGACATCACTGATGACTATGACACTTTGTTTCAGGGTGGGGACAGAGGTTGCAGCCTGTGCCTCCTGATGATGACTCATTTGAGTATCCCAGCACTCAATGTGGATTCCCAAATGGATCATCATCAAAAAGGAAATAGGGCAAAACATAACGAAAGCATGACTGTATGGCACTCTATTTTTACATTTTCATTAGCCCCTTTTTGTTGCTGAGTGATTGATGATTAATATAAAACTAAAGGCGTTGTGCACTACTCAGACAACCCAGAATCAATCACTATTATTTTATTCCTCCCAGTAAAATAATAACACTTACACTCACCTCCTATGCCGGTGGCGTTCCAGACGATCCCTGTGGCAATTCAGCAGCTGCTTCACTCTCCCCTCCTTTGGACGTAACTGACATCTGAAGGCAGTGAGAGAGGAGCCGCAACTCTCACCTCCTCTGGATGTCTGGATTTATCCAAAAGCGAGGAGAGTGAAGCCAGCAATGATTGGCCACAGGGATTGCGTGACGTAACAATGTTAAGCAACCCCTGGAAGAGTCAGTGCTGACACCGCCGGAAACTGTCCCATGCCCTGGAGGGGAGTATAGGTGTTATTATTACAAGGGGGAACATAGGGATTTATTTAGAAGGGGTTAAACATGTTATCGAGCTATCAGGGGGCGCTGATTTCCCTGGACTAATCCCCCTTCTCGTTGTGTAAGCACAACCCTGTGGGCGTGAGTGACCTGATTTTTAAAAGCGACATTACCACCAGCCCTTTGCATACTTTGCGGCTGGCCGGGTCCGGTGTCACTGCTGCTTCCCTGGTAGTGCGCCAATGATGTCGGGGTACTTAAACTCGACTTCATTGCATGTTCCCAGAGAAGTAGAAATATGTCCACATGTGCAACATTTGCAAAGAGTCAATGGTGACACTGGTTTAGAGGGCTAGGGTAGCAGTCAGGTTCAAAATGGTTCTTTATTGGTCCAACGCGTTTCGGTGCGAGACCAGAACCTTTCAGTTAAAAAAAAAAAAAAAAAAAAAAGAATTTACCTTGAGAAAAGCACCGAAATGCGTTGACTCAATAAAGAACCATTTTGGAACACAAAAGAGATCTCATTTACCGCAGCGCATTCAATGTGATATCGCTCTCCTCTACAAATATTCATCTGGAAGAAGTTTTTCTCCTCCAGCCACGGGCCGCAGCAGCAGATAAAAGAATGGTGAGCGCATACTCGCGTCTTTCACTATCCTTACCAGGCGATACTGCTCTCTGTGCATTGAGCATCATATATGAAGATTTGGAGGTGCTCAGGACATCATGACCAGTTGTGGATTTTCAGTATAAATAGATATTGGCCTAATCCTAGATATCTACTATTCATTACATGTCTATAGATCATCACTACAACGTAACAACAGTGTGAAATGAGCATATTAACCCTCCGTGCACTATTCTGCTGTTAAAAATATCTGAATCCTTGAAGAAGCTCATTACTTTGTATCCATCTGAAGGGGTTAGCCAACCTTATTGGAAAATTTTTAGTTATCGTTTTCCTTAAATGCAAGTATTCAGGGGGGAAATAATGTTTGCAATTGGGTTTCAGTAATAAAAAATTGCACCTTTTGACTTTTACAGGCTCTTAATTTCTCTGCACATTCAACTTTGTGAACAAAAATCATCTGAGAAGAGTTCTGGAAAAAAGTTACAAATTCCCCATCACAGCCAGCTCACTGACAGATTCTAAGTTAACTCATTCTGCAGCCAGATATAAGCAATGCAATACATAAGTTATAAAGGGGAAATGGTGCACAATTTTTTAATAAAACCCAATTGCAAAAATTATTTTATTCCTAAATACATGCATTTAAGTAAATAAAAATGGCCTCATAGGTGAAACACCCCTTTAAAAGGTCGGTCATACCAATCCTGGTTCAGTGCAATCTTATAAGCATTTGACGCACAGCTAAGACAATTCCAAACACATTGTTTTAATACCTGAGCCTTATTATGCAAAACTGTATTTATTAGATACTGGCTAGTACCTGCAGAAAGTGGCTAGTACCTGCAGAAGGTGGCTAGTACCAGCAGAAGGTGGCTAGTACCTGCAGAAGGTGGCTAGCACCTGCATTAATGTGCTGTAATACACACTACTGGAAACACCATGTACAAATGTAACCACAGAACATGGCTCCTCAGACGTAAGGACTCTGCATAAAACACTTTTCCTCACCAGTCCAGCCTCTGTCTCCACAACGTCAGTCACCAGCCTCTCCCAGGTCCCAGCTTAGCCACAAGCCGCCATATTTCTGTCATCATTAGCCGCGTTCCGTGATAGTTTTCACCGGTTGTTCACAATTGTCTCCGTTGCCGAAGTCATTTTGTTGACGATTTACATTCAACAAAACTGTGTTTGGTCTCCAAGAAAATGGCTGCCCTAGCGGTGTTTATGGAGATACAGCGGAAGACACTGTTGTCCATCTGGAACGAGCACGACTTTGCTCTAGCAACAAAACATTAGCAGTGGAAAGTTCGCAGTGAAGTATATCACCGCTTGCCAATAGGGGGCAGTGTTTACTGGTTTGTGACTTCAAGGAGGTTGCGTAGAATACTGCAGTCGGGGAAGGGGAAGGAAGGAGGTTTATGGCCGGCTGGCTTGGAGCGGGTCGAGTCTTGTGGGCTTCCTAGCGTTTTGTGGTGGATGTTTTCTCAAAAAGCGGGGTGGGTTTCATTAGTAGGGTATGTGCACACCACGTCTTTTACAGGCGGGTGAACCGAGTGTTAATTTAACCCTTTCCCAACATGTCCATCTTACATTTTGGGACTTTAGTTACACACCCCGTCTTCTTCCAAGAGACATAACTTCCTCTCAAACACTTAGGGTATGTGCACATGATGCAGATTTGCTGCGGTTTTGACGCTGCCTTTTTATGCTACGTCTAAACCGCAGCGGCCAGATGTTACATCATAGTGGATTCAAGAAATCTCATACCCACTATGCATTTTTGTGCACCTGCGGAAAATGACATGAGGCACGTTTTTCAGATCCGCAGCATGTCTATTTCGCTTGTGGAAACTCGTGCGGATTTTCCCCTTAGACTTGCATTAGATGAGGAAAATCCGCAAAACTCTTGTATGTTTTGTGTGCGTTTCCGCAGCAGAAACGCACACAAAAACACTACATGATCAATAAAGTTTGTTTAAAAAAAACCTGTTCTCTAATTTCAACATGAAGACATGAAAAACGCATGCATAAAAACCGCATCAAAAAACACATGCAGCAAAAACCACAAGTATCCTAATTTGCATATTAGGTGTGGAAATGGTGCAGAAATTCTACAGCGTCAAAACCGCAGCGAACAGTGCTGCAGGAGGGTGTAGGTGAAGTAGCGTAGCTACCGTGGATGGGCAGAGGGGGCGGTCGCCCTGGGCCCCACGCTCTGAGGGGGCCCACCCGGAGCTACACTATTGTAACTGTAGTGGCGTGAGACTCGATGACCCTGCACTGCCTGGTGGCCGCTATGGGGCCCTTGAGCAGAAGGGGGGCCAGTATCAGGCTCCCCCCACTATGCACCGCAACCACGAGCTCACTGATGGGAGAGGGAGCGACGCTCCCTCTCCCATCAGCCCCCATAGCGTCCTCTGTGTCTGACGTCATCACTTGGCGCCCAGCCCGCTGTGCTGAAGATGTGTGCAGGCCGGGTGCTCAGAGCAGCGGGGGAACCAGGAGAGGAGAGAGGTGAGTATTGTGCTTATTTATTTATTTATTTTTTCTTATGGGGGGGGGGGGATTATGCTACAGACTGCCTATGGGGGGGGGAGGGGTTATGCTACAGATGCCTATAGGGGTGGGGGGGGGATTATGCTACAGACTGCCTATGGGAGGGGGAGGGATTATACTACAGACTGTCTATGGTGGGTAGGAGGATTTTGCTACAGACTGCCTATGGGGAGTGCATTATACTATATTGAGGACTATCTGGCGCATTATACTATATGGAGGTTATTTATACAGTGTGGGAATTACAGTTAGCGTCATACAGTGTGGGACATTATGTGGGGTCTTTGTATATTGTGGAGGCCATCATACAGTGTGGGAGGTAATGTGGGGTCTTTGTATAGTGTGGTAGGTAATGTGGGGTCTTTGCGCAGTGTGGGGGCCATCATACAGTGTGGAAGATAATGTGGGGTCTTTTCACAGTGTGGGGCCATCATACAGTGTGGGAGATGATGTGGGGTCTTTGCACAGTGTGGGGGCCATCATACAGTGTGGGAGATAATGTGGGGTCTTTGCAAAGTGTGGGGGCCATCATACAGTGTGGGAGATAATGTGGGGTCTTTGCACAGTGTGGGGCCATAATACAGTGTTGGAGACATCAATTTTTAGGCTACTAAGGGGTCAATATACTGTGTGTTGGGTACTATACAGTGAGGGGGCATCATACTGTGTATAGGGGAGCTGTACATGGTGGGATTCTCAGGACATTATTAAATGTTAAGTGGGCACTTATCGTTATAGGGGAACTCAGGTTATTATGACTGTCAAAGGGGCACACAGAGGGCATTATTACTTTCTAGGGGGCAAAATGTGGGCTCTGTTTTCTAAGGCACGTGCACACAGCCTTACTATATTCTAGAGGTTTGTTTTACCATCTAGAGGGCACACAGTAGGTGCAGTAATAGGGACACGTACAGCAACAAAGGTTCAGTATTGGGGTATCGACAGGATGAGGTGTTTGTGCAGGTTGGGAATAGATGGGGATGGGGCCTGAAATGTAAGGAGTCAAATGTGTCTTTGTTGTGATCTCTGCAGACCTGAGACTCTGAGTCCTGGCTGGAGAAGTTGTCGTGTCGGTCTGGGCCAGATGGAAAAGATGGGAAAAGTGAACAATTTAATCAGAAAGAACATCAGCTGTAAGTTACTATATATAACTGTGCTGTGATCTCTTATATGTTCTGCAGGACTGGTATCTAGCAATATGTCACCATATGGCGGTAATATCAGTGCTGGTCTTTGTATATAGATTATTTTCAGTAACAGCGCTGTCATCTGCTGAGGTTCTCCTACATCCACTATCTGGGTGCGCCACCATAGTTGTAATCAGGGTTACCTGGTTAGGGGCCCACTCAGAAGTTTCGCCCCCCCCGAACCAAAACCCTAGCTATACCTCCGTGTAGGTGTTTTTATTATGAAGAGGAAAACGCTCAGATTGAGAGGGGTTGTCCTAGTGGTAATTAATCCCTTTACGACATAGGGCGTATTAATACGTATCTGTGCCCTGGGCTTTATGGACCAGATACGTATTAATATGCCCTGGCGATTTCGCCCGCACACAAGCGGTGCGGGCGCGATCGCCGCCGGGTGTCAGCTGATTGTCAGCATTGCGGTGGCTAAGGGGAGGTGATCTTATACTCACCTCCTCTTCCGGCCTCCAGTGCTGTCTGCCGCGGCTTCCAGGATGTTGCCATGACGACCCGATGTCGTCATGACAACATCCGGGTCACCAGACAGCAGGAAGATTTTTTGGACATGCGCAGTGCATCTCCAAACTATCTTCTCCCTGTCCAGCGCTGACAGCCTGCATGGCACAGGGATGGTGCTCCAGTACTGTGCCATGCAGGCGATCAGAGTAAAAAAAGTGAAAGTCCCATAGTGGGACAAAGAATAAAAGTAAAAAAACTGTCAGAAAGTGAAAAAAAAAAAAATTGTAAAAATATAAAAAAAAAAAATCTGCCAAAATTAAAAATATAATGTACCCATCAATAAATATTATTATGAAAAAAAAAACAATAAAAGTACACATATTTGGTATCGCCGCGTCCAGAACGACCTGACCTATTAAACTGTCCCACTAGTTAACCCCTTCAGTGAACACGGTAAAAAAAACAACTAAGCAAAAAACAATGCTTTATCACCATAACGCCAAACAAAAAATGGAATAACACGCGATCAAAAAGACGAATATAAATAAAAATGGTACCGCTGAAAACGTCATTTCGTGCCGCAAAAAAACAAGCCGCCATACAGCTCCATCAGCCGAAAAATAAAAAAGTTATAGCTCTCAGAATAAAGCGATGCTAAAAAATATTTTTTTCTATAAAATTGCTTTTATTATGTAAAAGTGCAAAACATAGAAAAACGATATAAATGTGGTACCGCTGTAAACGTACTGACCCAAAGAATAAAGCTGCCTTATCAATTTTACCACACGCGGAACAGAATTTAAAAAAAAAAAAAAAAAACAATTCCTGAATTGTTGGTTTTTGTTTATTCTGCATCCCAAAAATCGGAATAGAAAGCGATCAAAAAATGTCACGTGCCTGAAAATGGCACCAATAAAAACATCAACTCATCCCGCAAAAAAACAAGCCATCACATGACTCTGCCAAAATATGGAAAAATTATAGCTCTCAAAATATGGCGATGCAAAAACTAGATTTTACAAAAAATGCATCTTTTAGTGTGTGACAGCTGTCAGTCATAAAAACCCCATATGATTCTGGTATCGCTGAAATCGCACCGACCCGAAGAATAAAGTCGTCTAATCACTTATACCGCACGAGGAACGGCGTAAAAAATAAACTCTCAGGTTAGGGTTGTGCTAGGGCTGGGGTTGGGGTTAGGGTTGTAATGGGGTTGGGATTTTTTTCAAAGGTAAGAAAAAAAGATGACGATATGGCGACTAGTGCTCGCTACTTGAGTTTACATCGGGTGCTCTGGTATGCATTGAGCATCGTGGGTATTTGAGTGACATGCTCGAGTTTCCGCCCCATATGCTTCGCGGCCAAAAAAACTTTGCAGGGATTGTCTGCCATGCACGAGCGATCCCCGCATGTTTTTTTTGGGGTGTCTAATAACCGTGAAACATGCGGGGCAGGGACTCGAGCATGTCACTCGAGCACACGCAGTACATGGTGCATACCTGAGTACCCAATGCAAACTCAAGTAGCGAGCACTTGCGCTCAAGACTATTGACAACTTATTCAATATGATGACCTAATGTTATCAAATTCTGTGTCGTACCTCTGGGTTCAAAATGTTCACTATACCCCTTGATAAAATCCTTGAGGGGTCTAGTTTTCAAAATGGGGTCACTTGTGGGGGGTTTCCACTGTTTAGGCACACAGGGGCTCTCCAAACGCGACATGGTGTCCGCTAACAATTTGAGCCGATTTTCCAATTCAATTTGTTAGCGGACACCATGTCGCGTTTGGAGAGCCCCTGTGAGCCTTAACATTGGAGCTCCCCCACAAGTGACCCCATTTTGGAAACTAGACTCCCCAAGGCACTTATCTAGATGCATAGTGAGAACTTGGAACCCCCAGGTGCATCACAAATTAATCCGTAAAAGTAAAAAAGTGTTTTTTTTTTCCACTTTTTCATTTTTACGAATCAATTTGTGAAGCACCTGGGGGTTTCAAGTGTTCACTATGCATCTAGATAGGTGCCTTGGGGGGGTCTAGTTTCCAAAATGGGGTCACTTGTGGGGGGAGCTCCAATGTTTAGGCACACAGGGGCTCTCCAAACGCGACATGGTGTCCGCTAACAATTTGAGCCGATTTTCCAAATCGATTTGTTAGCGGACACCATTTCGCGTTTGGAGAGCCCCTGTGAGCCTAAACATTGGAGCTCCCCCACAAGTGACCTCATTTTGGAAACTATACCCCCCAAGGCACCTATCTAGAATCATAGTGAGCACTTGGAACCCCCAGGTGCTTCACAAATTAATCCGTAAAAATGAAAAAGTGGAAAAAAAAACACTTTTTTATTTTTACGGATTAATTTGTGAAGCACCTGGGGGTTTCAAGTGCTCACTATGCATCTAGATAGGTGCCTTGGGGGGTCTAGTTTCCAAAATGGGGTAACTTGTGGGGGAGCTCTAATGTTTAGGCACACAGGGGCTCTCCAAACGCAACATGGCATCCGCTAATTATTCAAGCAAATTTTATAATCAAAAAGTCAAATATCGCTCCTTCCCTTCCGAGCCCTGCCGTGCGCTCAAACAGTGGTTTTTCCCCACATATGGGGTATCTGCGTGCCCAGGGGAAATTGCTCAACAAATTTTGGCGTCCATTTTTTCTTGTTACCCCTGCGAAAATAAAAAAAATTGCGTCTAAAGTAACATTTTTGTGAAAAAAAGTTAAATGTTCATTTTTTTCTTCCACATTCCAAAAATTCCTGTGAAGCACCTGAAGGGTTAATAAAGTTCTTGAATGTGGTTTTGAGCACCTTGAGGGGTGCAGTTTTTAGAATGGTGTCACTTTTGGGTATTTTCTGTCATAAAGACCTCTCAAAGTGACTTCAAATGTGACGTGGTCCCTAAAAAAATGGTTTTGTAAATTTTGTTGGAAAAATGAGAAATCGCTGGTCAACTTTTAACCCTTATAGCTCCCTAACAAAAAAAAATGTTGGTACCAAAATTGTGCTGATGTAAGGTAAACATGTGGGAAATGTTATTTATTAACTATTTTGTGTGACATATCTCTCTGATTTAAGGGAATAAAAATTCAAATTTTGAACCTAGAATATAAGACATATTTTCAGTTGTTTCACACTTTTTTGTTAAGTATATAATTCCACATGTGTTAATTCATAGTTTTGATGCCTTCAGTGTGAATGTACAATTTTCAAAGTCATGAAAATACAGAAAAATCTATAAATTAGAAGGTGTGTCCAAACTTTTGGTCTGTACTGTATATACAGTATAATGCATTTTTGCACTTTTTTATTCCGGGGTGCAGCCAGGCCCATCAATGCTGGCATTGTAAACTAGGGTGTCTGTTCTCTTGGGGTGCACTTGGATAGCACTGGACAGCCTGCTTAATCTAATAGTAGGGGCGTAACTAATAGGCTGTAAGCCAGATGTTGTGCACTAGCAGTGCCCTATACAAGCCTCTTTGTGTGCAATCTTAATACTAAGCAATCACCCCCTCCATGAAATGGTAGGTTGTCAGTAAGTATCTCTTCAGTATTTTGCACTTGTATAGCCGCCCTCTTTGTTATATGGATCTACTGCATCCTGGTAGTGTATTAGGTCTGAGATCTGAGCAGGTAAAAACCAGTGTTTGGGCGCACGGCAGGGTCCGTAAGGGAAGGAGCACCATTTGACTTTTTCAATGCAAAGTGTGCTTGAATAATTAGCGGACGCCATGTCGTGTTTGGAGAGCCCCTGATGCGCCTAAACAGTGGAAACCCCCCACAAGTGACCCCATTTTGGAAACTAGATCCCTCAAGGATTTTATCAAGGGGTATAGTGAACATTTTGAACTTAGAGGTACTGCACAGAATTTGATAACATTAGGTCATCATATTGAATAAGTTGTCATTAGTCTTGAGCGCAAGTGCTCATCGGGTACTCGGGTATGCACCAAGTATCGTGGGTGCTCGAGTGACATTCACGGTTGTTAGAAGCCCAAAGAAAAACATGCGGGAATCGCTTGTGCATGGCAGGCAATGCCTGCATGTTTATTTTGGCTGTATATCAGCTGCGAAACATATGGGGTGGGGACTCAAGCATGTCACTCGAGCACCCGCTATACTCAGTGCATACCTGAGTACCCGATGCAAACTCAAGTAGCGAGCACTTGCACTCAACACTAGTCGCCGTATCGTCATCATTTTTTTTTTTACTATTGAAAAAATCCTAACCCTAACACAACCCTATCCCTAGCGTTTATTTTTTATGCCGTTCATCATGCTGTTAGAACCTTGCTCTTAGGTTTTTTCCTTTGCTGGTCACATGACCTTGTTGGCCTATTTAATCCTGCTCCGCCCTTCTGGCTTTGCTGGACTTCATTGTATATCTACTTTCTAGCTAGCCTGTGCTCTGTATCTAACTCTGTTAGTTTGCTTGGTCTACGGACCTCTATGTTCTATATATTTTGTTTGTTCGTCTGTCTGCTACTATTTCTGTTAGGAGGTGTCCCATATTCCTCCCAGTCCTTAGTACTTGTAGGGATTCCTTCCCCACATCTATAGGTCTCCGTACAGACTAGCTTAGGACTTTAGCAGGTCTGATCGCAGGATCAGGTCCCCTGTTACATCGTAGGGATTAAGCTGAGTTCTATCGTAGGGACAGATCTCCTCTCTTTCCTTAGCTCTGGTAGCAGAACATAACACATGCGGTATAAGTGATTAGACAAGTTAATTCTTCGGGTCAGTGCGATTACAGCGATACCTGATTCATATCAGGTTTTTATGTTTGGCAGCTGTCACACACTAAAAGATGCTTTTTTTTTGCAGAGGCTATTTTTGCAATAATTTTTCCATATTTCGGCCGACAGTCATGTAAGGGCTTCTTTTTTGTAGGATAAGTTGATGTTTTTATTGGTACCATTTTCGGGTACATGACATTTTTTGATCACTTTCTATTCCGAATTTTGGGAGGCAGAATAAACAAAAACCAACAATTTAGGAATTGGTTTTTTTTTTGCGTGTGGTAAAATTGATAAGGCAGCTTTATTCTTCGGGTCAGTACGTTTACAGCGATACTACATTTATATATTTTTTTATGTTTTGGCGCTTTTACACAATAAAAACTATTTTATAGAAAAAATAATTTTTTTTTGCATTGCTTTATTCTAATTCGCAGGACAAGATGACATTTTCAGCTGTACCGTTTTTATTTACATTTGTCGTTTTGATCGCGTTTTATTCCATTTTTTGTTTGGTCGTATGATGATGAAGCATCGTTTTTTGCTTCGTTTTTTTTTTTTTTATTGTGTTCACTAAAGGGGTTAACTAGTGTGACAGTTTTATAGGTCAGGTCGTTCCGGACGCGGTGATACCAAATATGTGTACTTCTATTGTTTGGGTTTTTTTTTTGTAATAATATTTATTTATGGGTACAGTATATTTTTAATTTTTTGGGATTATTTTTTTCATTTTATAAAAATATTAAAAAAAAAATTTATTTTTCACTTTCTGACACTTTCTTTCACTTTTACACTTCATCCCACTATGGGACTTTCATTTTTTGCACGCTGATCACTTGCATAGTATAAGGATGCAGCAGCATCCTTATGCTATGCAGGCTGTCAACTCTGCACTGGCACAAGTGCACTGCGCACAATCTATCTAACTTCTTGATGCCTGGTGACCCGGATGTCGTCATGACTACATCGGGTCACCATGGTGACAAATGGGACTCCCCGCACACAGTGCAGGGTCTCCGATCCAAGGTAAGAGTGGCGCTCTTACCTCTGCTTGCCCCAGAAATGCTGCGATCGACTTCAATCGCAGCATTTCGGGGGTTAATGTGCCGTAAGTGGTGCAGGACTGCTCCTGGCACATAATACCAGGTGTCAGCTGTTAGAATCAGCTGACACCCGGCGGCGATCGGTTCTGTGTGGGCGTGATCAATGAGGCATAATAATACGTACCTGGTCATTAAGCCCTTAATGATTGGAGCATTTTCCTTTTTTGCTCCCCTTCTTCCCAGAGCCATAACTTTTTTATTTTTCGGTTAATATGGCCGTGTGAGGGCTTATTTTTTGCGGGACAAGTTGTACTTTTGAACGACATTACTGGTTTTACCATATCGAGTACTGTAAAACGGGAAAAAAAATTCCAAGTGCGGTGAAATTGCAAAAAAAGTGCAATTCCACAGTTGTTTTGTTTTGTTTTGTTTTTTTTTTTTTACTACGTTCACTGAATGCTAAAACAGACCTGTCATTATTATTTTCCAGGTCATTACGAGTTCGTAGATACCAATCATGTATAAGTTCTTTTTTAGTTATGTGGTGAAAAAAAATCCAAAGTTTGCATTAAAAAAAAAAAAAAAAGCGCCATTTTCCAAGACCCCCGTAGCATCTCCATTTTTCGTGATCTGGCTTATTTTTTGCGTGCCGAGCCCACATTTTTATTGATACCATTTTGGGGTAGATATGATGTTTTGAACGCCCGTTATTGCATTTTACTGCAATGTTGTGGTGACCAAAAAAACGTAATTTTTTTCTCGTTACGCTGTTTACCGATAAGATTAATTCTCGGGCGGTTCTGAACTCAGCGATACCAAATGTGTGTGTGTGTGTGTGTGTGTGTGTGTTTTTTTTTTTTACTGTTTTATTTTGTTTCAACTTTGTGTTTATTAAACATTTTTCATAAAAAATAAAAATGACATTGTCATTCAGTTTGCAAACAAATGAGGTACAGAGTCAGAGTGGAGAGACAATGACATGGAAAATAAACAGTAACAGTAAAGGGAGTAAATATATAACTCTAGAGTTCTCTCTTCGGTCTTGAAGTGAAACGTAGGATGTAAACAAAGTTCCACATGGCATGGTGAATATTCCTCACAAGTATACAATACCTGTCATTGTTACAGGTTAGTGAGAGTCATAGCAATGAACTTCCAAACATGGAAGGGTTATAAACGGAAGCGTTCTCTAAACAGGTCCCATAATCCCCATATTTTTTCAAAACCATCTCCAGTGTTGCGTAGGTTTGTAGTCATTTTTTCCATAAGGTGGATGTCACTAATTCTAGTGCAAAGGTCAGATATCGTGGGAGCAATGGGTTTTTGCCAGAATAACAGGATCAGACATTTAGTAGCCATCAGTAAATGCAATAATAATTTACTTTTGGATTTTTCTAGTCCTCTAGGGGGGAGGTTCAGCATGTATATATGTGGGTCTAGGGGTATATAAACCCCAAGGATGTCACTTAGCAACTGCTCCACTTTTTCCCAATAGCTCAATATCCCTGGACATGACCAGAATATGTGGAAAAGGGATGCCCCATTGGCACCACATCTCCAGCAACCATCTGGGATGGTATGCTTCATTTTGTGAAGTAGTTCTGGAGTATGGTACCAGTGCATCAGGATCTTTATCTGGTTTTCTTTATAAAGGGTGTTGACAGAGGATTTGTAGGCCCGAGACCAAATCATTTGCCATTGTTGGGTAGTTAGCGTATGGCCTAGCCAGCTTTCCCATCTGGACATGTAGGAGTGTTGCACATTTAGTAATGAAGTCGGGGTTTGCAAAATAGAATATATGTCTGAGATTAGTCCTTTCGTCGAGGGGACGCCGGCGTATAAGTGCTCAAATCTAGATGGGGTGAGGGACTCAGGTGGGCCAAAATTAGATCTGAAATAGTGGATTATCTGCTGGTATGAATAGAATAAGGTTCGTGGTAGTTTATATTTAACGGCCAGATCAGTAAAAAGTTTAAATTTCCTGGTCAAAGGGTCCACCAAATCCTTAAAACAGAAAAGACCTGCATTTGCCCAGGTGGCAACTATTCCTGCTGAGAAGAGATGTTGTAGATGCGGATTATACAGGAATGGGGTCAAGAAGGATGTATGGGGCGCTAACTGGAATTTCATCCTCGAGGATACTGTTTTATTTTGAATGGGGCGAAAGGCGGGTGATTTAAACTTTTATAGATATTTTTTTAAATATTTTTAGAAAACTTTTTTTTCTTTACACTTTTTGCATGCTTTAATAGTCTCATGCTTTAATAGATCGCCTGTGTGTAGCAGATTTGCTCACTTGCTGTGAGCGCCGACCGCTGGGTGGCGCTCATAGCAATCTGTCATGTCGACCCATCGGAGACCTGTGATCATGTGACTCTGTCAGAGATTGACAGCGGCATTTAACTACTTAACAGCCGCAGGTGGATCGTGATTCCACCCGCGGCTGTTGCGGGCACATGTCAGCTGTATAGATCAGCTGACACGTGCCCGGAAAGGTGCGGGCTCAGCACCGGAGCCCGTACCAAACAGAGGGCTGTGACGTGGGACATACTATTTCCTGATAATAGGCAATTCCTTCCAACATTGCGAAAATCAGCTAGGGAAGGTCATGAATTCCTTGACATGCTTAGGCTGGCTTTTAAATCTGAAGAAATAAAAAACCGAGCCAAATCAAATACAGGAATATCTGGGTATCATATTAGATTCAAAGGTGTGTCGCCTCCCGAGGGAGAAAATTCAGAAAATTGTAGCTCAAATATCTCGGACAATAGACCACCCCTCTGTGACCCTGCAAAAAAACATGTCCTTCCTGGTTTCCATGACTGCTTGTATTCCGGCGGTTCAATGGGCCCAGATGCATACCAGGGATCTGCAATGGAAAATTTTAACAGCTGAAATTTCTCTAGAAGGGCATTTGGAAGGTCAGCTAACCTTCTTGCAAAAAACTGTACTTTCTCTAGGCTGGTGGACGAAAGTAGACAATTTAACCCAAGGTATTCCGTGGGTAATTACAATCTCTCAGATACTGACCACGAACAGAAGCCCCAGGGGTTGGGGGGCTCACTTGAACGACAAAATTGCACAGGGGGTATGGTCAGATGACCTAAGCTTAGTATCATCGAATATGAAGGAGCTTCTAGCGGTAAAGTTCGCCCTTATAGAATTCCTACACACTCTTCAGGGTCATCACGTAAGAGTTTTATCAGACAACCGGGTGGTAGTGGCATACTTAAATCACCAGTGAGGTACCCGGTCCTGTCCTCTGATGGAGGTAACAGATCTCATCTTCCAGAAAGCTGAGGACAATCTGGGATCTCTATTGTTAGAACCCTCCTGTTTGCTTTTTCCATCTTGTGTTTTGCGGTCATGTGACCATCTGCCTTTATATTCCAGCTCCGCCTTTTTGGCTGTGCTGGACTTCAGTGTTGTTTGACTGTTTTGCTAGCCAGGTGCTTCGGTGCCTATCTCTCAGTTCACTTGGTCCTTTGGGACATCTAGTACCTTTTTGTCAGTTTGTCTTTTGTTTTCTGCAACAACTTTCTCTGTTCAGGAGGTGTCCCTTTTTGTTCCAGTCCTTAGTTCTTTTAGGGATCCCTTCCCTTTAACTCTATAGGTCTTCGTTCAGACTAGCCTAGGACTAAGGCGGGTCTGTTCGCTAGGAACAGGCAGCCCGCTACATCGTAGGGATTCAGCTTAGTCTTACTGTAGGGAAAGCTTTCCACTTCTTTCCTTAGTTCTTGTTGCAGATCATAACATCTATCAGTACTACACATAAAAGGGACAGAAAACCGCAGAGCAGACTCTTTGAGCTGGACCCAGCTGAGACAGGGCGAGTGGGAACTGAAACAGTCCATATTCAGTCAGATTGCAGAGATGTGGGGACATACTACCATAGATCTATTTGCCAACAGTCAGAACAAGAAGGTAGACACATTCTGTTCAATAGGTCCCAAGGGGAACCCGGTAGTGTCAGATGCCTTCAAGATTCTATGGAACCACACTCTAGCCTATGCTTTCCTCCGATTGCCTTGATTCCGTCAGTTCTGAGAAAAATCAGGGAGGACAAGGCAAGAGTAATTCTAATTGCCCCCTTCTGACCAAAGAGGACGTGGTTTTCTAGGCTGAGGGTGATGTCCATTTCCGACCCCTGGGTTCTCCTGGAAATTCCGGATCTTCTTTCCCAGGGGCCGGTTTTTCATCCTCAGGTAACAAACCTACACATGACAGCCTGGAATTTGAAAGGGCTCTTCCAAGGAATAAAGTTTTTTCCCTGAATTTGATTTCCACATTAGTACAAAGTAGGAAACCCGTCACCACTTTATGGTAAAACTTGGAGAAAGTTCCTTTCCTCTTCAGTTTCCAGGTTGGAAGGAGACGTTCCATTAACGGCCATACTAGAGTTCATGCAGGGGGGGTTGGAGCGGGGTCTAGCTACAAGCACCTTCAAGGTCCAGGTCGCAGCATTAGGGGCACTATACAATTTTGATTTGGCCGGGAATCGGTGGATATCTAGATTCATCAAAGAATCAGCTAGGTCTTGGCCCATACGTAGTCAGAATCCGCCTCTTTGGAATTTAAACTTGGTCCTCACGGCTTTGACTAAACCTCCTTTCGAACCCTTAGACGATATATCGCTAAAAGTCCTATCCCTCAAGACATCTCTTTTAGTGGCACTCACGTCAGCGCATAGTCAGTGACATCCAGGCCTTATCTGCAGGCCCACCTTTACTCAGATCTTGGAGGATAGTCATTCTCAAACCCGACCCAGCTTACTTGCCGAAAGTAGCATCACGATTCCACAGATCCCAGGAGGTCACCCTTCCGTCCTTTTGCCCCAACCCCAAGAATAGGGAGGAAAGACACCTACACACATTAGATGTCAGGAGATATCTAATCCAATACTTAGTTGCAGGGCCGGCGTCAGCACCCGGCGTACCCGGGCAAGTGCCGGGGCCCTGGAAAATCAGGGGGGCCCACCGCCCACTCACTGTTGGGGCCTTGACCGCTTCCCCGGCACCTGTTAAGTGACGTAGGCGCTGCTTGATTGCCGGCACTCCCCCAGACATGGCCGCGCGCTGTGCACCTGTGTTTGCTAGTAATGACATGGCAGGGTCGACGGCACTGCACCTTTAATTGTGCTTGTGTGTCGCCCCTGCCGCGTCATTACTAGCAGACACAGCTGCACAGCGCGGCTATGTCTGGGGAAGTGCCGGCAATCAAACACTGTCGGAGGTCCTGCACAGATGGGGGGGGAGTGGCCCAGACCCGTCCGCAAGTGGGCCCGGACCCGACTGCAAGTGGGCCCGGACCCAACCGCAAGTGGGCCCCTCTGATGGTCCAGGGCCATTTTGTCTGTGACACGACGGGGGCCCTGCACGGCCCCGTACTTGGGGAGCTGCTGGACAGGACACAGGACCGGGGACAGGTGAGTGAGGCTTCCCCAATCCCCATATTAAAAATATTTGTAATGGGTCTGTGTGTGTGCATGTATGTGAATGTCAGTGTGTATGACTGTGTATATATATTTGTATGTTTTATATATGTTTTTAAGAATTTGTGTAAAAATTTTGTGTATGTCTGTATGTGTACATATCTGTGTACCATGTGTGCATGCGTGCATATGCTGCATACCGTGTGTGCGTGTGCATCTCTGCGTACCGTGTGTACGTGCGCATGTCTGCGTACCGTGTGTACGTGCATATGCTGCATACCGTGTGTGCGTACGCATGTCTGCGTACCGTGTGTGCATGCGCATGTCTGCGTAACGTGTGCGTGCGCATGTCTGCGTACCGTGTGTGCGTGCGCATGTCTGCGTACTGTGCGTGCGCATGTCTGCGTACCGTGTGTACGTGCGCATGTCTGCGTACCGTGTGTACGTGCATATGTTGCATACCGTGTGTGCGTACGCATGTCTGCGTACCGTGTGTACGTGCGCATGTCTGCGTACCGTGTGTGCGTGCGCATGTCTGCGTACCGTGTGTGCGTGCACATGTCTGCGCATCGTGTGTGCGTGCGCATGTCTGCATATGTGAAGGATGAGGTGGCAGGCTGGGCCCTGTGTACTATATATATATATTTCTCCGCCGTATCTGTGCATCATGAATCGTGTATGTGTTAAAAGGGCCCACTGAGAGTCTTTCGCCCGGAGCCCAGAAAAACCTGGAGCCGACTCTGCTTAGCTGCCACAGTAGAGTGTAGGAAGAATAGGTCTCTCTTTATGTGCTTCCAGGAGCCGAGGAAAGGTTAAAAGCTTCCAAAGGCACGTTGGCAAGATGGGTAAGAGACGCCATCTCTCTAGCATACTCGTCAAGTGGGGAAGCCCTCCAGAGAGAATGAAAGCTCACTCAACAAGAGCAGTGGCTGCCTCCTGGGCGGAAAAAGATGGTCTCTCTATAGAACAGATACAAGTGCTTCTCACTAAATTAGAATATCATCAAAAAGTTAATTTATTTCAGTTCTTCAATACAAAAAGTGAAACTCATATATTATATAGAGTCATTACAAACAGAGTGATCTATTTCAAGTGTTTATTTCTGTTAATGTGGATGATTATGGCTACAGCCAATGAAAACACAAGTCATTATCTCAGTAAATTAGAATACTTTATAACAGCAGCTTGAAAAATGCTTTTAAAATCCGAAATGTTGGCCTTCTGAAATGTATGTTCAGTAAATGCACTCAATACTTGGTCGGGGCTCCTTTTGCATCAGTTACTGCATTAATGCGGCGTGGCATGGAGGCGATCAGCCTGTGACACTGCTGAGGTGTTATGGAAGCCCAGGTTGCTTTGATAGCAGCCTTCAGCTCGTCTGCATTGTTGGGTCTCGTGTCTCTCATCTTCCTCTTGAAAATACCCCATAGATTGGGGTTAAGGTAAGGCAAGTTTGCTGGCCAATCAAGCACAGTGATACTGTTGTTTTTAAACCAGGTATTGGTACTTTTGGCAGTGTGGAGAGGTGCCAAGTCCTGCTGGAGAATGAAATTTCCATCTCCAAAAAGCTTGTCGGCAGAGGGAAGCATGAAGTGCTCTAAAATTTCCTGGTGGACGGCTGCACTGAATTTAGTCTTGATAAAACACAGTGGACCTACACCAGCAGCTGACATGGCTCCCCAAACCATCACTGATTGTGGAAACTTCACACTAGACCTCAAGCAGCTTGGATTGTGTGCCTCTCAACTCTTCCTCCAGACTCTGGGACCTTGATTTCCAAATGAAATGCAAAATTTACTTTCATCTGAAAACAAAACCTTGGACCACTGAGCAACAGTCCAGGTATTTTTCTCATTGGTCCAGGTAAGAATCTTCTGGCGTTTATTGGTCATGAGTGGCTTGACACAAGGAATGCAACATTTCTAGCCCATGTCCTGGATACGTCTATTTGTGATGGCTCTTGAAGCAATGACTCCAGCAGCAGTCCACTCCTTTTGAATCTCCCCCAAATTTCTGAATGCCCTTTTCTTAACAATCCTTTCAAGGCTGCGGTTATCCCAGTTGTTTGTGCACCTTTTTCTACCACACCTTTTCCTTCCTCTTAACTTTCCATTAATATGCTTGGATACTGCACTCTGTGAACAGCCAGCTTCTTTAGCAATGAACTTTTGTGGCTTACCCTCCTTGTGGAATGTGTCAATGACTGCTTTCTGGACATCTGTCAAGTCAGCAGTCTTCCCCATGATTTTGAAGCCTACTGAAACAGACTAAGGGACCTTTTTAAATGCTTAGGAAGCCTTTGCAGGTGTCTTTTGTTAATTATTCTAATTTACTGAGATAATGACTTTTGTGTTTTCATTGGCTGCAAGCCATAATCATCAACATTAACAGAAATAAACACTTGAAATAGATCACTCTGTTTGTAATGACTCTATATAATATGAGTTTCACTTTTTGTATTGAAGAACTGAAATAAATTAACTTTTTGATGATATTCTAATTTAGTGAGAAGCACTTGTATGTAGCACTGCGACATGGTCATCCCCCTCTACCTTCTTTAAGCATTATCAGCTAGACCTAGCCTCTTCCTCAGACCTCACTTCTGGTAGAAGGGTTCTGGAAGTAGTGGTCCCTCCCTAATGAGTCACTTGTCTGTAATTCTCCCCGTGGTGCTGTCATGGGGGAAGGAGAAAGACGTAGTTACTTATCCGTAACAGGATTTCTCAGAGCCCATGACAGCACCCATATATTCCCTCCCTTCTTGCGTGGGTGTGTACACTTATTTTTTATATTTTGTGGTTTATGCGTAGTCACAGGATGTTCCTGTTAAGAGTTATAATGATTATATAGTTTTATGTTAATAACCTGGAGGTCCTCTCGTGCTCTGTAAACAACTGATGCTGGACAGAGGTACCGCCCTTTTTATCTGTAGGTTTCCTGTTCTTGAAGGGCCAATTCCCTCTCTCCGTGGTGCTGTCATGGGCTCTGAGAAATCCCGTTACCGGTAAGCAACTACGTCTTTTCTTCAGATTTTTTTAAAATATTTTTTTCTTTTCATTTTGTCAGTCTCTTTAGTGGACTTGGACCTGCAATCTGATCACTTGGACTATGAACAGTAATACGACAGTATGACGGCTTGTTTTTTGCAGTTGGTATTTTGGTTTGAATGACACCATTCGTTTTACCATATAATGTACTGGAAATTGCAAAATAAAAAAACGCAATTCCCCTGGGGTTTTTTTTTATTTTGTTTTTATGCCATTCATTGTGTGATAAAAGCAATCTGGCAATATGTTTTCTTGGGTCAGCATGATTACGTAAATACCTAACTGATAGATTTATTTATTTTTTTCATTTTAGTTATCAAAAAAATACTGATTTGTGTCACCGTTTTTCTAACTTTTACATTTTCTCGTTGATTGCATTGTGTGAGGGCTTGCTATATTTTCGTGGTGAGTACAAGTTTAGTTTTGTCACTTTTTATTCATTTTTATTTTTTGGGGAGGTATCAGAACTAATAAAAAAATTAGAAAAAATCAGAAGTTCTGATGTTTTGATTTTTTTTTTTGTGATTTATAGCATTGACCATATAGTTTTTATAATTTTATATTATGATTCATCGAACTTTTACAGACCCGTTCCTATATTTATTTAAAAAAAAAAAATTATTTTTATAGAAAAAAATGGGGGTGATTCAAAAATATTTTATGTATATTTTTAAAAACTTTTTTTTACTTGAGCACTTGTTCTATAAACTGCAATACAACCACATTGCAATATATGGTTAAAATTATGATCTTCTGTGAAGCCCAGCCTGTAGCTGGGCTCCGTAGGAGTACAAGCATGTCAGCCATGGGGCTTTCGTGTTGTGGGGAGAAAATAACTGATGGGTGCAAATGGCTTGTTCCCTGGACTGCACGCCTAAAATGCCTAATTTTTTGCATCATATCTCATTGGTGTCCGGCAGAAGTCTTTACATGCTTCTATAGGAGTTGTGACTGTCACAACCCTATCAGGTTTCAACATATCAAGGGCCAGTGCCACCTGCGAGCCGTTCCTTCATTTAGTGACTCAGCAAGAGCAGCCAACACACAGACAGTAGAGCAGTATGGTGACAGTCATGCTCAGGTGAGTTCTGCAGGTTACATGCCCCCCTGATGAGTTTATATTGGACCCTGTAGCGAACTGGTAACCAGTGTAATGACTGGCACAAGATGGAAGCATCGGTGAAGCGGCTGGACAGAAATACGACCCTGGCTGCCGCATTTAGGACCGATTGGAGAGGAGAAAGTTTGATAAGAGGGAGACTGATCAGAAGAGAGTTGCAGTAGTCCAAACGAGAGTGAATAAGAGCGACAGTAAAGCTATGTGCTCACGTTCAGGATTTGAATGCAGAAAATTCCTTAAGGTTTCTGCATCTCCTGGCAGGAAAAACACTGCAGAAAAAAAAACACGATTTGCTGCAATTTTGACACGTTTTTTATGCGTTTTTTGATGCGTTTTTGTACATCAATGAATGCTTTTTGGAGCTAAATAAAGATATTTCAAAAAAGAAACGTGGGACATCGCTTTAACCCTTGGATTATCGTCAGACCTGGGGTGAGTATATTGGTTAATTTAAATGATTAAAGAATGTGTCTTGTATTTCAAATAAAGTGTTTTACTCTGTGTGTGTGTTTATTTAACTCTTTACTTTAATTAGGTTTAGAAATAAAAGGGTCTGATTGACACCTTGTCATCACTAAACAAAAGGACTAGGTGTCAGCTAATCCCATAAACCCAATCTCATTAGCATTCCCATTCATGTCACTTCTGGGGCAGCTGACAGCTGCTATTTTTAGCCTAGGAAGGTGCCATTAGGCAAACATGTTCCCTGGCTATTAATAACAGCCCACATCTGTTTCGTTAGCCGCTACGTCCCGATGATCAGCAACCAGCAGCGATTTGGACGCAGCATATATTAGCTGCGCCGCACTTTTGTTGTCAATACATGCGGATCAACCACATATAATGACCTTTCATTCCGTCAAAATCTGCAGCGGAGACTAGCGTCTCCGCTACAGAAATTGACATGCTGCGGGTGAGTTTGGGGACGTGCCCACGATCAGGAGCCACTGCGGGTTTAAAGCTGCGTGTTTATGCAGCATCAAACCTGCAGTGGCCAGATGTTACAGCACAGTGGATGGGATTTCTAGAAATCCCATGTGCACTACGTGTGCATCTGAGGCTGCGGATCACCTGCCGAAACTGACATGCGGCGCGTCTTTCAGGACCGCAGCATGTCAAATTCTCTTGCAGAGTCGCTAGTCTCCACAGCAGAAATTTGACCACTAAAGTGTATTAAATGCAGTAAATCTGCATGGTTCAGTGACACATGCGGATTACCTGCGTTCAATAGAATGCAGCAAAAATATGCTGCATCCAAAGCGCTGCTACGTCCGGATCGTGGGCACATAGGCTAAAATGAAAAAAAAATAGTGTGGGCTCCCGCATCATTTTCATAACCAGCAGAAGGAAAGCTGACCAATGGGAGCTGATATTAGTAGCCGGCGAAGGGGCTATTAGCCAAACATTTACCCTGGCTATTAATAACAGCCCACAGCTGTTTGCTTAGCCATTACTGGCTAGATTACAGGGGGACCCCAGAAAAAAATTGACATAGGGTCTCCCTATAAAATCTAACTAGAGAAGGCTAAACAGACAGGTGCAAGCTGATATTAATAGCCAGGGAAGGGGCCATGGAGACTAGCTCCCTCCGCGGCTAATAATATCAGCTCTCGGCAATCCCAGAAATGGCGCATCTATGAGATGCGCCAAATCTGGTGCTTAGCCTCCACTCTTCCCACTGCCGTGTAGCGGTGGCGAGTGGGGTAATAACGTTGGAGTTCATGTCAGTCTTGTATTGGTGGCTGACATGAAGTCCAGGTTAGTAATGGAGATGCCCCCATTACTAACCCCATAGTAAGGTTTTTGAGGCTTTTTCAATAAAGACAGGCCAGAATAAAGTATTTTATTGAAATAAAAATACACACGGTTTTAATAATTTATTTCAAAATAAAAAACACTGTATACTCACCTAACGCCCAATCCCCTAATCCCTCGTCTCCTGTAAAAAAACAAAAATAAAAAACAACCATATCCCTCACCTGTCCGCTGTCATGACATACTGTAATCCCAATGTCCCACGGTGATCCAGGTCACTTCTACAGCAGCCACATCAATCACTGATGTGACTGCTGCAGAAGACAGCACTATACACAGACAGGAGTGTAATCACTCCTGTCAGTGTACATTGCTGCGCTGCTGGGGCTGAGTTCACCTGAGTTCATCAGCTGAAGATCAGCTGATAAGCCCCGGTGACCTTGTCAAGGTAAAATATATATATTATAGAAAATCAATTAGTTTCTTTTAATAGATTACCTAATGAGTGTGAATTAATATATAGATGATGGAATAATCTATGTGTATGTATGTATGCAAATGTGTATATGCACATGGATTATGTTAATAGTTAATGAATATATAACTAACAGCTTCTGTTTTTATTGTAGACACGAACAACTAAATGATTTCCTGGGAATGACGCATGGCTGACAACAGAGAGATTCATGTTGAGTTGGCAAAGATGGTGCTGAGAGACGAACTCACCCCTCCCATCGGAATTCCTAAGGCGTTACTCAGACCAAGAGATACATGGATGAGCAAATTGCAGTGTGCCGAGTTATCAGAAAGTGCAATGAATTTTACTAATCCCACCTAGAAGTAGAATACTATATAACCCTATGTCTATGTAATAAAGGATGCCATTTTGCGTGGTTCAGTCGCTGAGTGAAGTTTTTCAACCAGATTAGCAAATCTGGTTAATTAGCTTCTTTGCATGTACTCGAACATCTTTAATTTGGAGGAGAGCAGTTAGCTAGTGTATCTTAAATTGGTGAAACCTCCACAAATGGTGCCGTGACTCGGATCACACTCGAGGGGACTCTAAGTCTTGGGGTGCCCATCACCGGACCACCTACGGACGAGCCGGAACTGCTCAAAGCGAGAGCCTGATCAACTCTCATCACTGAATACGGTAAGTATGCAGATTTAATGAAAGCGTAGTGCTTATTCGTATTTTGAGCGGTCTCTGGTTAGTTTGTGGTGTCTAGATTGGCCCTTAGGGACAGCCCCGTGTGACTGGGCGGGTCCCGGCTGTGTGATTCCAATAACTCTGGTGTGTAGTCGCTCCTGGTTAACTGCTGCTCTGTGGTTTCTGAGGTGTTCCGTCTCATTAGAACGATCTTTGTACGCAGGGGCGTACAAGTATACACTTGAGAATTTAGGAAAATTTCTTTGCTTATAACGCGGGCACTCGGGGAGTGATATTGCTGATAAGTCGTGTATTAAGTCGCTCTTAGGACGCGGGCGCGCGGGGCCAACCAATCCTCTATTAAGTCGTGTATTAAGACGTGGGAAACGCGGGGAGTGAAGTTACTGATAAGTCGTGTATTAAGACGTTATTAGGATGCGGGGTTAACCAATCCTCTATTAAGACGTGGAATACGCAGAGAGCCAACTGCATTGTTAAGCCGTATATTAAGACGTCACTAGGACGCGGGTGCGCGGGGTATTCAGTGCTTCATTAAGTCGTAAAAGAATCAATTCAGTGCTTGTTACAATTCTACTTGTGTATCAGCTGCCTGGTCTGATCATAAGTCTAAGGGGACAGGACACCTGGAGCCAAAATCATGGAAAAACTAAAGACATTGTTTGTGTCACAGAGGTCGCTCGATCAGGAGCCCAAAGATATAGTTGCTAGAAGAGAAGGAAGGAAATATGTAGAGAAAACCAAAAAAGTAATGTCATTGTGTCGGTTGTACCCGGGGGGGGTAGATTACAGTACAAGATGTTGAATGCAGCAATTTGTGAAAACAGGGCAAAGCTGGAAGATAATGGGTTGTTGCAAAGTGCATACATGTGGAAAAAGGTTGCGCTGAGTTTATTGTAAGAAGGGATAAAGTATGTGCAGAAACTTAAACAGTTAACTAAAATATGCAAGCTATCAGATAAGGGCCAGTTACAGCCCCTAGAATGGCAACATGTTATGAAGAAGAAAAAGGGCAAGCTAGACGATGAAGGATTGTTACAAACAGCTTTGGCTTGGTATAGAACAGCAGAGAATTTGTCAAAAGAAGGGTGGGTGGAGGAAGAAAATACAAACAATAAGGGAAAGACGCCATGTTATGTGTATTACAAAGATAATGCTCTTCAGCCACCACCCGATAATGGCGGACGGGGGGGGATGGACCTGTACAAATTGCAGTCAGCAGAATCCTGATAATAGAGATACTTGTCTTGCATGCGGGGCACCATGTCCCAGACCTCCCACTGTTCCACCCCTCCCCACCATGCCTCCGCCACCGCTTTATAATGGCGGCGCAATGAATTGTTGGGTGTGTTCTAATTGTGGCCAGCAGAATCCATTGTCAGCAGATTATTGTGTTGCATGTCACGCGCCCCGTCCAGGAGGCCCACCCCTCGCTACTACCTAAGCCACTCCTAGTGCTCCATCCTCATCCTGCAGCGGCCATATTACTACACCCATTGCATCACCTCCGGCCTCTGACCAGATGTCAGTGGGTGTGCTCCTTCCCAGTGGCACACACCCTTCCTGTAGTGTGCTTCCTTCTGGTGGCGGCCATCTTGGCGCACCCGGAATACAGGCCACAATACACACTATACCCGGAACATCAACCGAAACATTTACTCGGTTGTCACTCCGGATGGTGCGTACTATGTCCCAAAAGACTATGCTGGAATAAGGAACCTTACTTTTATTGCTCTTCCTGCTATAAGTTCTGGAATGTATGGATTTCCTATGCAAGCCTGTGCCCAAGCAATAGTCCAAGCTATACAGGAGTACAGAGGACTAACTACGTTGGAGGAGATAAGACTAATCAGCAATGACTATCATAAATCTCAAATTCTCACCTGAGCTGTGGAAAGTGCCACAGCTAGATCAGACCCACTCAGCTGCCAGATGACCTCAGAAGATAACCCAAATGAACTATTTCCTAGACAAACAAGCCCACCTCCTGTTGCTGTGTTGCCGGTATCTCCCACAAAATCTTCTCAGTCAGAATCTCCAGTGCCAGATCACCATAATAGATATGTGGCATTCACACCCATGCAAGTTAATCAAGTGATTAGTCAACTACCTGACCCAGACAGACACCGTATGGCATTCTACAGAACAATCAGACAAATTCAACAAACTTATTCAGCTACTTGGAAAGATCTTCATGAAATCACTAGCATTAAAGCGGGAGATGCCTTTTGGCCAATAATTCAAATAGCTCTGAATGACAGCCAAGTGACAGACAAGGAGACTTACCAATCAGGAGGAGCTTTTTGTCAACAACTTCAGCAATGGGCCAAGGAGTGGCTCACAGACTCATCTACCAGTGTATTGGACTGTACTCAAGAATGAGGGGAGAATGTCGACAAATTTTACACCAGGATCTATACTCTGTTCAAGGATCAAGGGTTCGATGAAGGTCAGAGGATCCAACATAATCTGCTAGTCACTTCATTTGTTAGGGGACTCAGAGAGGAAATCTCAGCGAAGCTTACAGATTCCATGCCAGAATACTTGGACATGTCCCCGCGAAAGGTACTCCTCATTGCTAAAGCTATAGAGAAACAATTGAATGCTGTACCAAGGCCTGCTCCAAGGCCTGCTCCAGAGCCTACTCCAGCACCTACACCGACTCCTGTTCCTGCTCCTGCTCCAGCTGCTCTATCAGTCTATCAACCTGCAGATAATCAACAAGAACAGTTGCCATATTCCCAGGATACCCACAACAACTATACCGCTCACCCCCACAATGGATGGTTCCTCCACAAATGTACAGAGGACCGAGCTTAAGACTAAGGGAACCAATCTGTCACCGTTGTAACCAACCAGGTCATTTCAGAAGAGGATGTCCAGAGAATAGAGGGGATCCTTTCTATGGCTCGATGCCACTCTACTACAACCCATAATTTGAAAGAAGAGATTCTCCATGGTAGCAAGGGAATCCACAGTTCTCCCGCCAAGAGCATAGACAGTCATCACGGCAGTCACCACAGAGAGAGTATGAGACAATGCCAAGAGAACCTGTGCAGAATTACAGAGACCAGCCACCACAACAGATGCACCAAAACAACAGAGACCCACCACGCCGGTTTGCGGGGGAACACCAGAATTACCCCGCATAGGACAGTGGCAAACCCGTGCTCACCTTGACCTCAGTTGAAAACTTCCCCACTAAATGTGGACTGATTTCTACTGTCAAAATAGATGTAGGGGACAGAACTTTACCTTTTCTAGTAGACACGGGTGCAGCCAGATCAGTAATACGGTCAAGAGATTTACCCTATGAATCGCTTATATCTGATGATTTCCTTTCATGTGTGGGAGTGGATGGAAAACCACACGCATCCCGACTAACATTTCCATTGCCTATTGGGAAAGAACAGAAGCTGCTGGCCAGATTGCTCATTTCAGACACCTGCCTGCTTAATTTGTTGGGAGCACATCTACTCCAGAAGTTAAATGCTCAAATATCATATGATGAGAATGGAATACATCTAGATGTCTCTACTCCGTTATCATTAGAGGAACAAACAAAGGTACATGCCCTCCCATTGTGTGTCATCCAATTTGCAACAACCGCCATACCACAGCATTATCTTGACTTCATACCACCTGAACTCTGGTCTCAAGGTCCTGATGATATAGGCTGGCTGCCTGTCCCGCCAGTCCAAGTTTTCCTGAAAGAAGGTGTACGGATTCCCAGAATACCACAGTACCCACTGAAAGCAGCCCAAGAAGCATCATTAGATGTCCAGATCGAAGAATTACTCAAGAAAGGAGCATTAATTCCCAGTGTTTCTTCTGCTAATACTCCATTGTTTCCAGTGAAGAAGAAAACTGCAAGAGGAGAACAGGATAAATTTAGGATGGTGCAAGATCTGAGAGCTGTGAATGCAGTTACAATCCTGCCAAATCTACATACTGTACATTACTCAGTGAAATTCCCTCGGAGGCAACGCATTTCACAGTAATCTACTTGGTAAACACCTTCTTCAGCGTGGCTCTGCATCCAGACTGTCAGTATCTTTTTGCTTTTACACACAGAGGAGTACAGTACACCTGGGCCGTTATGCCTCAATGAGCTCAGAACTCCCCTCATCACTTCACACTGGCCTTAACTACCTGTCTCCAACCCTGGAAGAGTGAGAACCCTGAAGTCACACTGATACAATATGTCGATGATCTACTCTGTTGTCCCGCTGACTAAACTTGCCACAGGTTCAGCTATTCTTTGCTCCAATTTCTGGCCACCATCGGATGCAAAGTTACTCTGCGAAAGCTACAATGGTGTTGTACCAAAGTTGTGATTTTGGGTCATTGCATATCCCAAGGTACCAAGCATCTCACTGAAGAGCGGAAAACTGCCATCCGTGACATCCCGTACCAGAGAACTGTCAAACAACTCCAAGATTTCCTGAGAATGGTCACATACTGCAGGCAGTGGATCACTAACGCGTTAGTTCTCATGCAACCTCTATATGATCGGGTCCACTCTTCTGAGCTTGACCTGCATTTTGACCAAGAAGCTGAAGATGCAATGGACCAGTTGAAAGAACTCATTATTTCAGCCCCTGCACTGGGGATTCCCAACTATGAATTTCCATTCTTTCTATCTGTCTCTGAAGCGTGTGGCCATGCCTCAGGAGTTCTGGCACAAAAACTTGGAGGCCACATGAGACACATCGGATACTATTCCAGTAAATTGGATCCAGTGGCGCAAACAGCTCCAACATGTCTCAAAGGAGTGCTGGCAGCTATAGAACTCCTCCACAGAACAGCAAATGTTGTACTTGGCCATCCTACAACTATACTGGCCTCTCATGATTTGAAAGCTACCCTTGCACAAACCCAGCACAACCATCTATCTATGCAACGTCGTGTTAGAATCCAATGTGAGTTCCTTTTACCAGAAAATATAGCTCTTCGGCGATGTACTGTCTTGAACCCCTCCACTCTGCTTCCTCTGTCAAGGGGGTACTGCTCTGAAGACTTAGGGGGGTCCTCAGAAGACCATGAATACCCTGATTCGAGTGACCATGATTGCCTTGAGGTCATGAAGGCAGAAACCTCTCACCTACCTACTGTCTCTGAACAGCCACTGCCAGAAGCGGATCTGATACTGTATACTGATGGGTCCAGATACGCAGATGAATATGGAACTTACCATACCGGATATGCGGTGGTGTCCCCACCAACCGTTGTTTCTGCTGGACCATTGCCATCTTATATATCAGCTCAAGAGGGCAAACTGTATGCTCTGACCGAAGCCTGCAAGTGCGCAGAGTCAAGTGGCCAATATCTACATGGACGGTACGGATTCAGGATTGGCCACGACTTTGGCCTGATATGAGCCCTGAGGGGCTACAAGACAGCCAGTGCAGCTCCAATCCGGAATGCAGCGGCGGTGAGAAGTCTGCTAGAAGCTCTGAAGTTACCGAGGCAAGTGGCTGTGATCAAAATTAAGGCTCATGGGAAACTGAATTCGGAAGAAGCCAAGGGGAATCATCTGGCTGACATTACAGCAAAAGCAGCAGCTATGGAACCAATATTTCCAGAGGAAGCAGAGGTATCGGGGGGTACGGAGATGTTTGTGCTCACCAGAAATCAGAGACAACGAGGGGATGAGGAAGAAACGGGAATGAGAAATTTGGGGTTGAAAGAAGAAGAGGAGGAAGATGAAGAGGAGCAAAGACAGGAAGAGAATCCGGCACACAGAACTTTAGTGGACCGTCAGAATGCGGTAACAAAAGAAGAAAAACAAGGATGGATCGGACGGGGAAGAACATTTTGTAATGAAGGAATCTGGAGAGTGGGAAGAGGAATATGTCTGCCAAGAGCACTGTATCCTGCAGTGGTTCAGTGGGCTCATGGAAAGGTACATAGAGGGAAGAATCAGATGATTTCAGCTATCAATAAACTCTATATTGCACCCAAGATCTCAGCTCTTGCTACAAACTATACTAGGAGCTGTGAGATTTGTTAACACTTGTAATCCCGGAAGAACAGAACATGTGCCAAAGAAGAAACTGGCAAAGTCACAGTATCCTTTCCAGAGAATCCAAATTGATCATATGCAATTACCCAAGAGTGGAAGATATGAATATGTTCTGGTGGTGGTGGATATGTTTTCAGGCTGGACAGAAGCATACCCAGTAGCCAACATGACCGCTAGAACTACAGTGAAAAGGTTTCTGGCAGAACTTATCTGAGGATTCGGGATTCCAGAAGTGATTGAAAGTGATCAAGGACCCGCTTTCACTGCAGAAGTTACCAAATCATTCTGGGAGATAATTGGGGCGGATTTGGGCCTGCATACTCCTTATCATCCTCAAAGTAGCGGCAAAGTTGAAAGGATGAATGGCACTTTGAAAAACAAAAATTCTTAAAGCCAGTAAAGAATTATCACTTCCATGGCCGGAGGTGCTGCCTATTGCCCTATACTCAGTCCGAAATACCCCGAGACAACCCACAGGGTTCATGTAACACAGGTACTTTAGATGCAGTGACACAGAAACACAGAGCAGCCAGTACAGGGTTAATAAACAAGGGGGATTTACAGTTACAGGGTCAATCTCCACGCAGGGAGTAACAGGGGAAATATGGGGACAACAAGGGAAGTAGCGGGTAATATCTATAACCGACAATTCATAGTTTGGCTAGATGTAGCAGAGTCAACACGGTTCTATTCGGCAGTTTTACACTTAGCGGACTCTTGTTCCTCACAAGGCGGTTGCTGGCTGATGCCGGTGTTGCTTTCTTCCGGCTTCCCCGCCTAAACAATGCTGCATCTTCTAGCGGCAGCGGGCGGTCTCCGGTTTGACCCGCTGAGCCCCTAGTCCATAATACTGCACCTCACTTGCTCGGCTCCAAGGATCCTGCGTCTCTTCTCTCTCTAGTCGGGCTTGACTCCCACTGTCCACTGCCGCTTTTCTCGCGCAAAAACTCCTTTTCCACCCTCTTCCTAAACAGGAGCTCAGCTCCCTGGTCACCTGACTCCTCAGCTCTCTCTCTGGACACACCCCCAGCTTCCCGGTCACCTGACTCCTGTCTCGCAGACTGACTTCCCCTTGCAACAAGAGGCACGGCCCCGGCAGTTCCGGATCCCTTGTTCTGAAAGTACTTACACCTCGGTCTTCCCCCTTACACTCACACCATATGATATCTTGTTTGGGGGACCACCTAGAAAAGTAGCTTAGTTCAGGGAATGATAAGCTTGTGAATTTTGTTTTCGGACTTGCTAAAGAGTTAAAACTAACACATGCTACAGTATCCTCTTCTATTCTAGACTCAGATCTTGAACCAGGTACTCACCGCATACAGCCTGGAGATTTTGTCTAGATAAAGAATCACGTGCAAGGCACACTGGATGCCAGATTTGAAGGGCCCTACCAAGTGTTGCTTACATCACCTACGGCTGTGAAGGTCGAATATCATGGGTCCACGCATCCCATTGCAAGAAGGCGGCCTCAGACCCACAACCTTGATGCTCCTTTTTCTGATGATGGTAGCTATGGGGGAAGCCTTTGTTACGGTAACACGTGCATTCCAAGCAATTATTATTAAAGAGAATGATATTCCAGTTTTCTGGTACAACACTTCCTTGAATGTGGTGACTTTCCAATTTGATTACTGTTGGATAGTATCTTGTAGGGGGTATGAGAGATTGAGTAGTGACTGGTTAAGAGCTTTGTGGGTGAACGCTGACCAATATATCTGTGTCACTGACAATTACTGGGGACAAAAAATGTGATTACTGGGGTGCTGTTGGGTGGAACACAGGTGACTAGGACTGGGGAATGTGCCTTAACTAAAGCAATAATGTCTGTTTACCTTATATCTGAGTCCCAGGAATCCAAAGAGGAAATAAAGGCTGCGTTTGCAGGTACATACAGGGCCAAGAGAGAAGTTAACCCCAAAGGCAGTTTTGACCCACATATATATATTGATGTTCTCGGAGTGCCTAGGGGTGTGCCAGACGAATTCAAGGCCCGAGACCAGGTGAAGGTGGGATTTGAGTCCATAATACCCATAATAACTGTTAACAAGAAAGTAGATTGGATAAATTACATATATTATAACCAACAAAGATTTGTCAATTACACCAAAGATGCCTTACAAGGGATAGCTGACCAACTAGCACCCACATCTAACATGGCCTTCCAAAACAGAATAGCTCTGGATATGTTACTTGCAGAAAAAGGAGGGGTATGCAAAATGATAGGTGAGCATTGTTGTACTTATATCCCAGACAATACTGGCCCCACAGGGAAAGTTACTAAGGCTCTCAAAAAATTGACAGATTTAAGTGAAGAACTGGAAAGGAATTCAGGTGTGACTGATCCCTGGGATAAATATTTTTCTTGGATGAGCGATTGGAAGAGTTGGTTAATCCAAGGGGGAATTATTTTACTAAGTGTGATAATTCTAATTAGTGTATTGCTGATCTGTGTGATTCCCTGTGTCAAGAGGTTAATTGCCAAAACAGTAGATGCAGCAGTACCTGTCAGCGTCTTGTCCGAAGAATCTAATGAAGAGGTCTATGAACAAACAGTTCCCCTTAGAACAAAGGTGTTGTACCAGAGAGATTACCGGAAGTAAATGGGTTTGTAAAGTTAATATCCATATTTCTGTGTTAGAGGTGGCCCTCAATTACCCAGTCACTAGATCTTTAAGGGTCTCCATCCCTTTCCTGTAGGTCTTCGTTTGAGTTAGATTTAGGAACGTTGGTGGGTCCGTCTAAAAGGGACGGGGCGCCCGTCACATCGTAGGGTTCCAGAATAGCCTTAACATAGGGTCAATTCCTTCTCCCCTTCTGATTTTTAGCATATGGATATTAAAAGCAAATAATTGATTTTAGGGGGGTCTGTCAAGGTAAAATATATATATATATTATAGAAAATCAATTAGTTTCTTTTAATAGATTACCTAATCAGTGGGAATTAATATAGAGATGATGGAATAATCTATGTGTATGTATGTATGCAAATGTGTACAGTTTGGACACACCTTCTCATTTAAAGATTTTTCTGTATTTTCATGACTATGAAAATTGTGCATTCACACTGAAGGCATCAAAACTATGAATTAACACATGTGGAATTATATACTTAACAAAAAAGTGTGAAACAACTGAAAATATGTCTTATATTCTAGGTTCTTCAAAGTAGCCACCTTTTGCTTTGATGACTGCCTCGCACACTCTTGGCATTCTCTTGATGAGCTTCAAGAGGTAGTTACCGGAAATGGTTTTCACTTCATAGGTGTGCCCTATCAGGTTTAATAAGTGGGATTTCTTGCCTTAAAAATGGGGTTGGGACCATCAGTTGTGTTGTGCAGAAGTCTGGTGGATACACAGCTGATAGTCCTACTGAATCGACTGTTAGCTGCTTTTTTCTTGCCATAATACAAATTCTAAGTAAAGAAAAACGAGTGGCCATCATTACGTTAAGAAATGAAGGTCAGTCAGGCCGAAAAATTGGGCAAACTTTGAAAGTGTCCCCAAGTGCAGTTGCAAAAACCATCAAGCGCTACAAAGAAACTGGCTCACATGAGGACCGCCCCAGGAAAGGAAGACCAAGAGTCACCTCTGCTTCTGAGGATAAGTTTATCCGAGTCACCAGCCTCAGAAATTGCAGGTTAACAGCAGCTCAGATTAGAGACCAGGTCAATGCCACACAGAGTTCTAGCAGCAGACACATCTCTACAACAACTGTTAAGAGGAGACTTTGTGCAGCAGGCCCTCATGGTAAAATAGCTGCTAGGAAACCACTGCAAAGGACAGGCAACAAGCAGAAGAGACTTGTTTGGGCTAAAGAACACAAAGAATGGACATTAGACCAGTGGAAATCTGTGCTTTGCTCTGATGAGTCCAAATTTAAGATTTTTGGTTCCAACCACCGTGTCTTTGTGCGACGCAGAAAAGATGAACGGATGGACTCTACATGCCTGGTTCCCACCGTGAAGCATGGAGGAGGAGGTGTGATGGTGTTGGGGTGCTTTGCTGGTGACACTGTTGGGGATTTATTCAAAATTGAAGGCATACTGAACCAGCATGGCTACCACAGCATCTTGCAGCGGCATGCTATTCCATCCGGTTTGCGTTTAGTTGGACCATCATTTATTTTTCAACAGGACAATGACCCCAAACACACCTCCAGGCTGTGTAAGGGCTATTTGACCAAGGAGGAGAGTGATGGGGTGCTACACCAGATGACCTGGCCTCCACAGTCACCAGACCTGAACCCAATCGAGATGGTTTGGGGTGAGCTGGACCGCAGAGTGAAGGCAAAAGGGCCAACAAGTGCTAAGCATCTCTGGGAACTCTTTCAAGATTGTTGGAAGACCATTTCCAGTGACTACCTCTTGAAGCTCATCAAGAGAATGTCAAGAGTGTGCAAAGCAGTCATCAAAGCTAAAGGTGGCTACTTTGAAGAACCTAAAATATAAGACATATTTTCAGTTGTTTCTTACTTTTTTGTTAAGTATGTAATTCCACATGTGTTAATTCATAGTTTTGATGCCTTCAGTGTGAATGTACAATTTTCATAGTCATGAAAATACAGAAAAATCTTTAAATGAGGTGTTTCCAAACTTTTGGTCTGTACTGTATATGCACATGGATTATGTTCATAGTTAATGAATATATAACTGACAGCTTCTGTTTTTATTGTAGACACAAACAACTAAATGATTTCCTGGGAATGACGTATGCATGTGCATGGCTGATAGCAGAGAGATTCATGTCGAGTTGGCAAAGATGGTAATTTCAATGTCAGGTAGAGTTGAGTTAGTAGAGGGGAGAAACACAAGAAGTTCAGTTTTGAAGAGATTCAGTTTAAGATAGAGGGAGGATATAATGTTAGAGACAGCAGACAGACAATCCTTGTATAATTGGGTGTCATCAGCATAGAGATAGTGGTAGTGAAAGGGTTAAATCTTGTGTAAATGGCTTTTACAAGCTGAAGATAGTGATAAGATGTGAAGAGGTCAGTGCTGTTCCTTCTGATAGTCTGTGAAGCTGTCCATAGAGTCCTGCTCACAAAAGCCCCCAAACACAGGAAAGGGAACCTGACTGCTATCATAGCCCCCTAAACCAGCGTCACCGCTGACTCTTTGCAAATTTTGGACATGCAGACATTTTTCTACTTCTCTGGGAACATGCAATGAAGTTGAGTGTACGTACCCCGACTTCATTGGCGCACTGCCAGGGAGACAGCAGTGACACCGGACCTGGCCAGCCGCAAAGATTGTAAAGAGCTGGCGATAATGTCGCTTTTAAAAATCAGGTCACCTACGCCAACAGAGTTGTGCTTACACAACGAGAAGGAGGATTACTCCAGGGAAATCAATACCCCCTGATTTAGTCACCCACTGACTAACATAGCTCAATAACATGTTTATCCCCTTCTAAATCCCTATGTTCTGCCTTATAAAATAATAGCAACTATACTCCCCTCCGGGGAAGGGGGCAGTTTCCAGCAGTATCACCACTGGCTCTTCCAAGGGTTGTTTAACATTGTTATGTCACGCGATCCCTGTGGCCAATCATTGCTGGCTTCACTCTCCTCGCTTTTGGATAAATCCAGAGGAAGTGAGAGCTGCTGAATTGCCACAGGGATCGCCTGGAACGACGCTGGCATCGGCGGTGAGTATACGTGTTATTGTTTTAAAGGGAGGAATAAAATAATAGTGATTGATTTTGGGGTTGTCTGAGTAGTGGACAACCCCTTTAGTTTCACATGAATCATCAATCACTAAGCAACAAAAAGGACTAATGAAAATGTAGAAAAAGTGCAATACAGTCATGGTTTCGTTATTTCCTTTTTGATGATAATCTGTTTGAGAATCCACATTGCATGCTGGGATACGCAAACAAGTCATCATCAGGAGGCACAGGCTGCAATCAGTGCCGCATCCTCTGTCCCCACCCTGAAACAAAGTGTCATCATCATCAGTGCTGTCCATTTCAGTGCTGGGCTAGCCCCTGCTCTATTTAGCATGCTTAGGTTGTCAATTTTGATATATGCACAGTAGGATCTTGTCACTGTGCAAGACTCTTCTCAGTTTGCAGTGACAGTGCGCAACCTCGCTAGCTCTAATGAGAAGTGACGGGCTGGAAAGAGAGCCATGCACCCGATAGTGAGATCACTCTTGTGCTTGCTGCGTTCCTCCCTTCACTGTACATCAGTGCACAGCCAGCTGTCAATCAAACTGCTGGGGTGTGCTTACCACTGCCGTTTTCACTGCTGTTAGTGGTGACTGTAATTGCTTCGGGCACGCCTGCATGACTGAAAGTGGATCCTGGGAGAAATTTATTTTGTCCCAGTACAGTGGCTGGGCACCTTTCTAATGCTATCCTGTAAGACCACATTCACACGTTCAGTATTTTATATCAGTATTTGTAAACCAAAGCCAGGAGTGGGTGATAAATGCAGAAGTGGTGCACATGTTTCTATTATGCCTTTCCTGATTGTTCCTCTCCTGGTTTTGGCTTGCAAATATTGATGTAAAATACTGACCAAATACTGAATGTGTGAATGTGGCCTAAATGTGATATATATCTCAAGCGATCCACAAAAATTGACGAACACATATCACGTTCACTTCACAGCAAGTGGGCCTGTGTGCTCTCAAATACCAGGGCTGAATTTCAGTTCCAACCGGACCCTTCCCCCATTATCTGAATGCAAGGAAGAGTGTGAACTTGTGCTAATTGTGCAGTAACACTTTGTCATCTCTGTTCTGTCCTATTTTCCAGCAAATTGTTAAAAATGCTCTGACTTCATATCTGGCTTCATGGCTTGATGATAGATGCTGGATCCTGATTCCCAAAAAAATACCATTAACCCAAGATTGTGAAAGAAATGCACAAAACACTTTTATTGAATGTTAAATTGGCCAAATTTTATTACAAATCATATTATTATTTCATTCAAAGTCTGAAATTTAGAATCCGCATATTGCTACGATAAAAGACACTGAAAATGACAAACCTCCGACTCACAAAGAATCATCCTTCAGCGCTCAGTGGAGGAAACCTCTAGGGAACCATGGCTAGAGAACTGCCCTTCCCTTGGGCTTAGAAGTTTAATACCAATAAGTAACAGCAAATTGTATCATATTTACAGGGAGACATAATATACATGAAACATCCACTATAGATATGATAGCATTGACATCACATAGTCACACATGTTACACACTACATCAGCAGAAAACAGACATTAATGGAGAAGGTCAAAACAGGTGCCCTGTGTGAGCACCATATGGAGAAGCCTAATGCGACCTCTCCAAGCGGTACACGTAAAGGTGAAGGCGGCTAGTACCGGACATGAGGGAGATTTGGCTGCAACATCTGTCACCCCATTGATTACTAGGGTTAGTTTGATCTGGCTGGCTAGGCGGTCTCCCCTTTCTCCCTTATAGATTGTGGAGTGATGATGTGTCTGGAGACCCGGAGCTTCAAGTACGGCTGCGGGTCATACAGCTGAATGACCTGTGGTTCCGGAATCTTCTTTCATATCGTTCCTATGTCTCTTACCTGCAGGCCTTCCTGGTGGCCTTTCTAATGGTCTTCGATGACCATTGAAGCTTCTGCTAAAGCTTCCCTTCCCAATATCCTGGAGCAGTCCCGATGGGTGATGCGTGTAGGTACCCCACCAGTTCCCCAGCCAGAAGAGGCTGTAGCCCACACAGAATCCACACAGGATGACAATACTCCGCAGAATACTTCTCTTCCCAACCTCAAGAGGCAGTCCAGACGTGCAAGGCGTAGAGGTAAACCGTCACGCCAGGTTCTGTCCTCCCAAAGACCTCCTGTTCCCCAGCCTGTAGAGGCAGCTATCCGCACAGAATCCATGAAGGTTGACCATGTTCGTCAAGCAAACCAGAGGCTGGAACTCAGTCACAAAATCGAATTGCGGTTCCGCTGCGGTTGTTTGGGACACCCTGACGGTCTTTGTCCAGTGAAGGTTTGAGAATCCCAAGACATTAGGCTTGTAGGAGAGGCTGCCCTTGGCGTTTGTGTTTCCTCTCCACAGATGACCATGACTGTCTCCGTGGCAAGTGAAGGCCTCGGATTAACAAGAAGTTTCGGGCTTAAAGCCTTGAAGAGTCGTTGTCTGATTCCCGTCCGACAACTCCAGAATCCGGTTTGGGCATTGTCAGCGGAAGGACGAGCCCTGCTCAGAAACAGTCAAAATATGTCTGTACAATTTAAGCTCCAGATTGGAGCATTATACATGAAGAAGTTCACATTCCAGGTGCTGTCTGGTTTACCCACAGGTCGTCCAGAGCCGAGAGATCTAGTGCCCGCTCTGGTCTGGAGATCCTGCATGGTGTTTCCTGGGGGACTGCTGAGGTACAAGGGGTGTCCAGTCCCCATATCTTCAGGACAGTCAGCAATGTCTTCTTCTTCACCAGATCTGCTAGTCGCTGACTCGCTGTGTGCTGAAGTCTCCGAAGGAAGGGAAGCGGAGGCAATGTCCCCACACAGTCTCGACGATTGTACCAATGATCTGGCTTCAGGTACTGCCCCGCCTCGCAGACGTGTCATCTCAGAAACCAGACAGAAGATGGTCCCAAAGCAAGGATCCTCCATCTCTAATAAATCAGGCAATAAGTCCATCAAGGCGGTGGCTACCTCCAAGTCACTGCACCCCTCCAACCAGGCGGAGGACCTCCAGTTGTCTCCTGAATCCTCCGGGGTGCTACCTGATAACAAATGGAGAGAGACTTTCCTACACCCTGTACCTGGTACTTCACCCACTTCCTCCAGTAAGCTTGGCACAGTGTACGTCAAGGCTGTGGTTACCCCTGAGTCTCTGCACCCCTCCAACCCGGTGGAGGATTTCCAGCTGTCCCGTGAATCCTTTGGGGTGCTACTTGATAATAACAAATGGAGAGAGACTTTCCTGTGTCCTGTTCCTGGTACTTCGCCCACTTCATCTGAAAATGATTATGGCTCGATGGGAGGAAGCATCCTAGTCACCAAGGTGGTGAGACCAGTCTCGTTCCCTCTAGTGGACAGAAGAGTGTTAGAACTCTCCTGTTAGTTTTTTTTTAGTTTGCTGGTCACATGACCATTTTTGCCTATTTTATCCGGCTCCGCCCTCCTGGTCTTGCTGGACTTCATTGTATTTACTACTCTTGAGCTAGCTTGGTGCTCTGTTGCCGTTCTCTGTTAGTTTTGCTAGGTCTTCTGACCTCTATGCTTTTTGTTGTGTGTTTGTCTTTGACTGCTACTATTTCTGCTAGGAGGTGTCCAAACTTATCCCAGTCCCTAGTTCTTGTAGGGATCCCTCCCTCACATCTATAGGTCTTCGTTCAGACTAGCCGAGGACTTTAGCGGGTCTGATCGCAGGATCAGGTTCCCCGTTACATCGTAGGGATCTAGTTTAGTTCTATTGTAGGGACAGTTCTCCTGTCTTTCCTTAGTCCCTGTAGCAGATCATAACAGTAAGTCCAGACTCTGGAAGATCTACCCGTTGTACTGGCAACGTCCCTCGTGTTGGTGTTACGGGGAACTGTTGCCCGCCTTCTGTGTGCGGCAACAACACTGCTTCTTCCTGCCTGTTGGGGTACTCTGACTCCCTCCCCCTGTGTGCTGCTGGCCTCGCTCTGCGTGTTCTCCTGCCAAGTTGGGTCAGTTACTAGATCATACACCACCTCCTCCTCTTCCACTTGCGCTGTTTTTTGGCAGACAATCAAGGGGGGTGGTCTGAGTTTCTGCCACTTGCTGAATTTGCTCTTAACAACCATACATCCTCTTCTGCTGGGTGTTCGCCTTTTTTTTGTTGTTCTGGGAGACATCCGTCTTTTGGGTCATTCTCCAAATTGGTTTCGGCTGTGCCTGAGGAGGAGAGTTTTTCCGGTGATTTGGAGAGAGTTTGGACGGATGTGCGTGGTAATCTTCAGGAGGCTAACAAAAAATCTAAGAGGTACTTTGATAGGAAACGGCAAGAGGTTTTGTTTGCTGTTGGTGACATGGTTTGGTTGTCCTCTAAGAATCTGCGATTGAGGATTCCTTCTAAAAAATTGGGTCCCAAGTTCGTAGGGCCCTTTAAGGTGCTTCAGATAGTTAACCAATCTGCTGTTAGGTTGGAGGTTCCTACGTCCTGGAAGATTAACCCGGTGTTTCATGTTTCTCTGTTGAAAAAAGCTGATGTGTCTGATGGTGACGCCTCTGCCACTGTTCCTCCGGTGGTGGAGGACGGGGAACATGAAATTTCCCGCATCCTAAATTCTAGACGGTATAGAGGGAGTTTGCAGTATCTCGTCGCTTGGAAGGGTTTCGGACCTGAGGATAACTCATGGGTGAGGGCGGATGATGTTTCTGCTTCCAGACTTGTCAGAGCGTTTCACAGGAGGTTTCCTGGTAAGCCTGGGCCTAGGGGATCCGGAGGATCCTCTTAGAAGAGGGGGTACTGTTAGAACTCTCCTGTTAGTTTTTTTTTAGTTTGCTGGTCACATGACCATTTTTGCCTATTTTATCCGGCTCCGCCCTCCTGGTCTTGCTGGACTTCATTGTATTTACTACTCTTGAGCTAGCTTGGTGCTCTGTTGCCGTTCTCTGTTAGTTTTGCTAGGTCTTCTGACCTCTATGCTTTTTGTTGTGTGTTTGTCTTTGACTGCTACTATTTCTGCTAGGAGGTGTCCAAACTTATCCCAGTCCCTAGTTCTTGTGGGGATCCCTCCCTCACATCTATAGGTCTTCGTTCAGACTAGCCGAGGACTTTAGCGGGTCTGATCGCAGGATCAGGTTCCCCGTTACATCGTAGGGATCTAGTTTAGTTCTATTGTAGGGACAGTTCTCCTGTCTTTCCTTAGTCCCTGTAGCAGATCATAACAAAGAGGTAATCTTCTTGAAGAGAAGGATCGGCTTCCAAATTCTCTGCAGAAAATCCTTGCAGGCTTGAAGAAGAGGGGGCGTAAAGGGGGGGTACTGTAACATCCCTCGCGGCGTGCTGGCATGGTTTACCACCTCCCACCATGCAAGACCGCCATCTTACCTATCAGTCCAGGCTGCACACTTTGCTCCAGTACCTGCTGTGTGCATGTCTCTCGTCTGATTGCTTAGGGCGGCGGCGCTTACTGCCTGATTCTTATAGTTACTGTGTGCGCACTCCTAATGCGTCCCCAGCCTATTGTTGTGAGTCACTGGATACTTAAACCCCCTCCACCCAGTAGGAGGTGCCTGAGCAACACTTTCTTTCAGTGTGTTCTGTGCAACTGAGTTGCCAGGTCCTGTTCTGTATCTTGTCTGTTTCCGCCACCCTGGAGGCTGTATACCCAGGCCCGTTGCCTGTATCTGACTTCTAGTCTGTTTCCGCCACCCTGGGGGCTGAGTTCCCAGACTCGTTCTTGTATCTTGTTCCTGGTTCAGTTCCTGTCTGAACAGTGTCCTAGCCCATTACTTGTTTGTCTCTATGTTCGTATCTTTCCTTTTCCTGCAGTGTCGGAACCTGCACCTAACTCCAACTCATTGTCTCTGTACTTCTGTTTGTGAGTTTAGTGTCCACTCGCTACTTCATTGTAAGTACCTTGTGTATATCTGCTCTGCTTGTCTACCGCACCTGCGGGTTTTGCTCTGCTTGTCTACCGCACCTGCGGGTTTTGCTCTGCTTGTCTACCGCATCTGCGGGTTTTGCTCTGCTCGGCTTGTCTACCGCACCTGCGGGTTTTGCTCTGCTCTGCTTGTCTACCGCACCTGCGGGTTTTGCTCTGCTTTGCTTGTCTACCGCACCTGTGGGTTTTGCTCTGCTCTGTTTGTCTACCGCACCTGCGGGTTTTGCTCTGCTCTGCTTGTTTACAGCACCTGCGGGTTTTGCTCTGCTCTGCTCTGCTTGTCTACCACACTTGCGGGTTTTGCTCTGCTTGTCTACCGCACCTGCAGGTTTTGCTCTGCTCTGCTTGTCTACCGCACCTGCGGGTTTTGCTCTGCTCTGCTTGTCTGCCGCACTTGCAGCTCTGTTCCTGTATCCCAGTCTGTACTGGTCCCTATCCTGCCTGCGTTCCTACCTGCCAGTACCCACCTGTCTGTATACCAGCCGTGCCTGCTAGTATCCACCTGTCTGCATACCAGCCGTGCCTGCCAGTACCTACCTGTCTGCATACCAGCCGTGCCTGCCAGTACCCACCTGTCAGTATGCCAGCCTAACCTGCCTGTTCCTGCATTCCCTGGTGTGGGTCAACAGCTGTGACTGGGGTCTAATCCTGGAGTGGCACCTAGTCCCTCTGCTCGGTTCCTCCCTGGTTCACGGAGTCGATTGAGCCGCCGTGCGACCTTGGTCGGACCGAATTGATACTTAGTCACGCCCCTCCAGGCACTCCTCGGTTCATGGTCTAGTGGGATCACTAACCACGCTCACGCCAGTTAGTCCGGGCGTGTGCGTAACAAAAATAAACTTGTCACATACTTTAAAGTTGCCCTAAGTCTAATTAGTCAGCGCATCTACAGATTTAATGTGTAACAAGCACAATAATTCCCTTAAGCCAATTAAGGGTGGACAATTAATTTTCCAGAGGAGCCACATGAAACACCGTGACTGTGGTGGAGGGCCGAACCAATAGGCTGAGATTAATTCTGCTCAATATTAATATAAGCATATTAATTATAATTATTTTATATTAATTGTATCTCTTAATATAGAGCAGAATTAGGTATGCTGACATCCCCTATATACCATATTAGCCCCCACACAGCCTCCTTATATACAGACTCCCTATATACAGCGTCAGCCCCCACACACCCTCTCTATAGACAGTGTGAGCCCCACACAGCCTCCAATGTACATACAAACATCCCACACACATGAAAAAAAAAACACACCACATACTCACCTCACTCCCGCTACCCTCATGCTCTGCTCCTGTCTCCTTTGCACTGACTCTCCGCAGTGCACAGCTGACGAGATGAAATGACGGCCTCCCTTCCACAAATGTATTCACCGCTGTCTGCATCCCGTGGATGTGGAGAGCGGAGACAGTGGGCGACGGCGGGCAGCAGGGAGCATGGTGCAGCCTGTGGGCCACTGTTTCAGCCCTTCTACTGTCTTGGTCCGTGGGCGACACTGGAACAGCCAGAGGGCCGGATGTGGCCCACGGGCCGCACTTTGCCCAGGTCTGCCTTAAGCTCTACTAAATGCACAATATGAGTACAGAGCAGTGCCATAGAGAATGAATAATACTGAGGTCAATGTAGTTAGATAGAGAAGTAGAAAGTCAAACCAGGGTGAGTGTTTCCCATGACACAATACAGCATACGCAGAAGAGGAATGGCATGGATGGGTGTCGTCCACAAAGGAAGCCACAACTAAAGCCAAGGCACAAAAAAGCCAGCCTCCGAGTTGCCAGGGCCCATGCTGAAAACTATGAAGACAATGAGAACTTTATACTCTGGAGTGATGAGACCGAAGTAAATGTTCTTGGAAATGATTGCTTCAAAACTGTATAGTGTCACAATGGTGAGGAAGACAAAGAAAAATGCATACTGCCTACAGTGAGACATGGTGGTGGCAGTGTCCTTATGTGGGGGTGCATGAATGCTGCTGGTGTCAGGGAGCTGCATTTCATTGATGGTATCATGAATTCACAGATGTACTGCTCTATATTGAAAAAAAAGATGGTACCATCACTCCATGCCCTTGGTAGACGCACACTTTTCCAATACAACAATTATTCAAAATACACATTTATGTAAATTTAATACGCAGTTTCATCCATCTCTGCCAAAGTAGGCAGAGCTGAGTTGGAACAGGGGTAAGACGCCGCAGCTTTCCTAATTCATGATGAGCTGCAGCGTATGTAATGCCTGAAATTTTACTCCAGTCCACACACAGCACTTGTCAGACGCACCAGGATTCAATAAGAGGCATGTGTTTCTTAATGAATCCAGCAGCTCTGACTCCAGCACACCCCCTCATCAAGCCCTGCATGAAGAACCATGGTCTTGAGGAATTAAGGACATAGTAGCTGCTGTCTGGCCTTGAAGGGGTTGCCCACTATTCAGACAGCCCCTTCTGAATGCCTGTTTCACTCCCAGTAAAATAATAACATTTATACTCACCTTTGATCCTGGCTTCACTCTCCTCTCCGTCGGACGTAGTTGACATTGGGAGGATATGAGAGAGTTGCAGCTCTCGCTTCCTCCTGGTGTCTGATTTGTCTGCAGTGATCTTGTAACACAATGTCACATGAACCCCGGGAGAGCCAGTGCCGACATTGCTGGAACGATGCCAGCACCGAAGGTGAGTAATAGTGTTATTATTTTACTATGGGGAAACATAGGGATTGAGAAGGGTTGTGTGAGTAGTTGCCAGTCCCAGTAAAGGTAACCTGTTATGTCAAAATATGTTATTACCCTTCAGATATGGTGTTAATCTGCAGGATAATAGCATTCTAAAGCTTCCCAGCCGCCTCACTGACAGTCCAGCTACCAGGAGGAAATTAACTTTATTCCTGGGGGCCTCCAGCCTTCAGTCACAGCATTGCAGCGGCAGCTTCATTCATTGCTCAGTACATAGCACAGTGAGTAGTGGCTGTAACCATGCTTCGGCACTGAGAGCCGGCTCTGTATTGAGGCACTACTGAGCCGGCTGTCCATCAGTGCCGGAGCATGGTTACAGCAGCCGCTCACTATGTACTGAGCGCTGACTGGAGCCGCTCCTCTATGGGGGAGAGCCGGAGGCCGCCAGAAGGAGTAAAGTACATTTCCACCTGGTAGCCGGACTGTCAGCTGCACAGCTTTAGAACGCTATTAACCAGCAGATTAACTCCATATCTGCAGGTTAATAGCGTGAAAAACTTCATCTGCCGCACAATGGTCAAAATCAGTATGTAGCACTTCAAAAAGTGTAGCCTAGACCTAACTGACAACTGGGCTCGCTATTCCCCTTCTCAGAGGGATGTGTTCTTACACAGTCTGATATTAGGAGGGACAATGGTACACTACCAGACTGTTGATAGAAAAAAAGTGACAATTTATTCAATTAAGACTGCATTCACACATCTGTGTGTTACGGGCCGATTACAGACAGTCAGTCACAAACTGGCTGCAGGTCTATTGACCCCAAATTGCCAACCCCATAATCATAGATGAGGATTTAAAGTTCAGGTCAGGTGACCTGCGGCTGGTTGGTGAATAACTGTCTGTACTCAGCCTGTGACACACAGATGTGCTGCTGCTCTCTCTCTTCCTCCAGATGTACAGTATGTACTACTTCCGGAGGCGAGTAGAGTGAAGCAAGTGCTGATTGGCTACAGGGATCGCATGACATAACACTGGTACGTGATCCGAGTGCTGACACCGCTGGAACGGCGCCAGAAGAGGAGGAAATGTAAAAGTTTAATTATTTTTTAAAAAGGGAAAACATTCGGATTGAGAAGAGGTTGTCTGAGTAGTGAACAATCGTTTTAAAGTGGTTATCCAACACGTTTAAGCAAGTGGTGTAACAAGTAAAGCAAAATTTGACACAACCTGTCACTGCTCTACGATTTAGGTTGAGGGCCTTTATTCTATGTGGGCTGGTGAATTCTGTGTGCCAAGGCTGTTTTTAGTCCCAATCCAGTCTTGAATGTACCTATAATATTTGATACCACTTGGTTGTCAGATAAGACCTTATTTGGGCTTTTTTGTCTTTCCAGTTTTACCATTTGATTTACGAGACCTTATGAACTCTTTCACCCCAAAGCCTGTTTTCACCTTCTTGACCAAGCCAAATTTTCCATCTCTGACCAGTTTCACTTTATGTAGTGGTAACTTAGGAATGCTTCAACATATTGCGGTTATTCTGAGATGTTTTTTTTTCGTGTCACCTTGTACTTTATGTTAGTGGTAACATGAGGTCGATATGTTTTGCATTTATTTGTGAAAATATCAGAATTTTGGCAAAAACTGTGAAAATTTCTCAATGTTCAAACTTTTAATTTTTGTGCTCTGAAATCAGATAGTTCTATCATACAAAATAGCTAATAAATAACATTTATCACATATGTACCTTATTTATGCATCATTTTTTAAACAGAGTTTTTTTTGTGAGGAAGTTAAAAGGGTTAAAAGTTTCTCTGCAATTTCTAATTTTTCCAACAAAATTTACAAAACCAATTTTTGTAGGCACTACATCTCGTTTGAAGTGATTTTGAGGGGCCTATGTGACAGAAATTACTCCAAAGTGATACCACTTTAAAAACTGCACCCCTCAAAGTGTTCAAATCCGCATTCAAGAAGTTTATTAACCCTTCAGGTGCTTCACAGGAATTAAAGCAATGTGGAAGGAAAACAAAATTTAACTTTTTTCAATAAAAATGTTTCTTTAGCCCCGCAATTTGCGTTTTCACAAGGGCAACAGGTTGCTGTGCGATTTTTCCTAAATATACGGATACCTCATATGTGGTAGAAAATTACTGTTTGGGCACACAGCAGGGCTCAGAAGGGAGGGGGCACCATTTGATTTTTGCAACGCAAAATTGGCTGGAATCGATAGCAGACGCCATGTTGTGTTTGCAGAGCCCCTGATGTGGAAACCCCCCACAAGTGACCTCTTTTTTGAAACTATAACCCTTAAAGAACTTATCTAGAGGTGTAATGAGCACCTTGAACCCACATGTGCCTCAGAGGATTTAATAACTTTGAGCCATGAAAATAATCAAATTTTTCCCACAAAAATGTTGCTTTAGCCCCAAATTTTTATTTTCACAAGGGTAACAGAAGAAAGTGGACCCCAACATTTGTTGTGCAATTTCTCCTGAGTCGACACCCCATATGTGGGGGGAAATTACTGTTTAGGCGCACAGCAGAACTCAAAAGGAAAAGAGCACAATTTGACTTTTGGAACGTAAAATTGTCTGGAATCGAGAGTGGACGGCTGTCACGCAAGGTGAGGGAAGGAATAAGTGTACAACAACGGGAAGAGGGGGAAGGGAGCCCAACAACTAGGGAAAGGGAGGGTGGAGACCCCTAGGCAGATCTAATATCACCCTGTCTACCCTATCGTCCCTACATAGGTTCTGCACCTATCGCCGAGCAGAAACCTAAACTCTGAATGTCCCTAGAGCTAGGCCCTAGGTATGGAAAGGATGGGGTGAGCACTAGTCAGGCCCCACTACAAACTAAAGACAACAAGGTAAACAAACAAAGGGGATACACTTAGCTTGAGCAGACACCTGAGAAATAACGCCAACTGTCCTCCAAGGGCACCAAAGACGAGACTAGCCTACTGCTAGTGCTCCAAGCCTGCACAGAGGTACATAGAACTATCACCAGTGACTCTCTGGAGAAACAGAGTTTTTAACTACCAAGCAAGGGTGTGTCAATCAGCAGCAGTAGGTGGAGGTCACTGCTGGGTCCTAAAGGAACATGGATCTAACTATACTACAGAGATGAGAGGATCAAGAAGGCATCTGCAATACCAAGCGCAGTGAAACCAGGTTTCTCAGGATAAGAGGTGTGGAACGAACGAACCAGCCTGGGGGCATTCACCTCTGATGCCAAAACCCACATCCTTTCCTCTGGACCATAACGGTTCCAGTGCACCAAGTACTGTAGGGAACAACGCTGGAGGCAAGAATATACAATCCTCGAAATCTGAAACTCCAACTTACCATCAACCATGATTGGGGGTGGCGGCAGGGAAGAGGACTCAAGAGGTTCTACATATTTCTTGACCAGAGACCTGTGAAACACATTGTGGATCTTAAGGACCTAAGGTAGCTCAAGATGAAACGCTGTTGAGTTAATGAAGGCGGTTATTTTATAGGGACCAATAAATTTAGGTCCCAGCTTCGAGGAAGGAACGTTCAACTTGATAATCCTGGTAGACAACCACACAACGTCATTCACACTTAGGTCCGGACCTGGCGAGCGTTTCTTGTTAGCCATACTTTTGTACCTGTATCCCATGATGTTCAAATTACTCAGAAGCCCCCGCCACACAGAAGACAGCGACAAAGAAATACGTTCCTCCTCAGCAACTCCTGAAGCCACTTCCCCACTAAAAGTACCAAACTGTGGATGGAAACCGTATGCACCAAAGAACGGTGACCTGCCCGTAGATTCTTGGCAATGATTATTAATAGCAAATTCTGCCAATGGTAAGTAAGATGCCCAATCCTCCTGGTTTTCGGAGACAAAACAACTGAGGTAATTCTCTAAATTCTGATTAATTTGCTGGGTCTGCCCAATCAACTGAGGATAGAAGGCAAAGGAAAAGGACAGCTGCACCCCCAGTCGAGTACAGAAAGATGTCCAGAACTTAGAAACAAACTTGGTCCTCCAATCTGACACAACATTGGAGGGAACCCCGTGAAGCTTCACGATCTCCTTTATAAATACCTGAGCAAGAGTCTTGGCATTTGGAAGTGCCGGTAATGCGACAAAGTGAACCATTTTACTGAACCTATCTACAACCAGCAAAACCACAGTGTTGTCTGCAGATACTGGTAGGTCAGTAATAAAATCCATTGACAAGTGTGTCCATGGCCTGCTAGGAATAGGTAGTGGAAGAAGAGTACCAGATGTGCGGGTATGCAATCCTTTAGAATGCACGCAAATACTACAAGCAGACACATGTTCAACCACATCCCGATGCAACCCCGGCCACCAAAAACAACGAGAAAGGAGGTCTGCAGTTACATTACCACCTGGATGACCAGCAAGCACAGAGTTGTGATGTTCCCTAATTACTTTGCAGCACAGATTAGATGATACAAATAACCTCCCCGAAGGGCAGGAGGCAGGTGCATCCCCCTGAGCCTCCAACACCTCACTCTCCAGTTCAGGGTACAATGCCAAAATGACTACCCTTTTGCAAAATCGGGGCAGGGTTCTCATGGTCACCACCACCAGGGAAGCTCCGGGATAAAGCATCAGCCTTGACGTTTTTGAACCCTGGACGGAAAGTGACAACAAAACTGAACCTAGTAAAAGGGACCATCTAGCTTGCCTAGGGTTGAGACGTTTAGCCGATTGAAGATATAACAGGTTCTTATGGTCCGTGATAACAGTAATAGATGGACAGCCCCCTCCAACAAATGTCGCCATTCTTCGAACGCCAATTTAATCGCCCAAAGCTCCCTATTACCCAAGCATAATTTCTCTCAGCCAAAGAAAATTTCTTGGAAAAGAAAGCACATGGACGTCATTTGCCAGGGGACGGACCCTGAGACAACACAACCCCAACCCCCACCTCCGACGCATCTACTTCAACAATAAAAGATTGAGAAACATCGGGTTAACTGAGTATAGGTGCTGTGGCAAAACAACTCTTTAGGGAGGAAAAAGCCTGCAGGGCAGTGTGAAGAATATTCAAGATATAATCCCATGTCAATCATTGTGCCCTGTTTGGCGGGGGAATTATAGAGGTCTACAATGTACAGCTGTAATTGGACACTTTTGCAGCTAAACCAGAAGGGAGGGGGCTGAGGCACAGTGAGTGACAAAACTTACACCTTCTACTGTGGAGCTGCCACAGGAAGAGACCCCTTGTGGACCCCAGCCATGCGGCATGTCCTTTGTGTCAGACAAGTATAATTCAATACCAAGTTATGGGAATACAATACATCCCAGCGATACACCAAATAGAATTTTGGAATCACACGAACAGGAAGAATGTCACCCTAGCTTCCAGCACAGTCTAGAGTGTAGGGAGGGAGATACACGGCACCGCCTATCGGAAACCCCTATGGCCCCTGTGTTTGGTCTTCACACGTAGCAGTGGCCTGGCTGGATCCGATAACACCAGAACCAGCTCCCTAGGACCATCCATTAAGAAAGTATAGCCCATTTTAGTTTTTGGAGCTTATTGCTGAGAGAGGCCAGGGTTGGAGATTTAGGTCTAGCCAGGGGGCAGTAGGGGGAGTGACCAAGAGAGGATAAAAGCTCCGGCAGCTATAGCCCAGTCTTGTTTTTTCCTGGGAGGTCGCGAAGACACATCATGTGGGAGAAGTCCGGCAACAAAGGGGACCACAAGCCTCCCATGTGGCAGCCCCTCCCCCGCAAGCCAGGCCTTCCATCTGACTCTCAATAACTGCTTATATCTTTTGTACCTCTACTATTGTGTTTGCATCTCTGACCATTATGTATGTATAAGCCTTATGTATATAGTGTATTGTCTAGTGTGCCCTTAAGGCGATTAAATATATAATTTAACCTTGGGCTGCTCTTTTATCTCGATCCACGAACTCTCACGTCCATTGTTCGGTCCAACGAACACGCTACCAGGCTGGTTTCTGGCCCGATATAAGCCCCCGGTCCTAGCAGGAATTATTAACAAATAAAGTAGCACTCTGCAACGCTAAGTATGTAAATATGAAGTATGAAATATGAATAGCATTACTGCTGTAGAAAATAGAAATAAATGAGAAATCTGCAAGGACCATTTTGAGAAACGCCTTACCGGGGCTGCCAGGTACACATGAATTGGCCAATTTATGCGCTAAGATTTCTCATTTATTTCTATTTTCTACAGCAGTAATGCTATTCATATTTCACACTTCTTATTTACATACTTAGCGTTGCAGAGTGAAACTTTATTTGTTAAGTGTATATGGAGGTAGCTTCTCCTAGTAAGCACCTGTTCACACCTACTTCTTGTATTGGAAGTGCCGTAAGTTTTTTCTGTTTCTAGCGGGAATTATATCTAATAGAAACTGGTGGCAGCTCTACCAGGCCGACAAGGTTCTGCTTCATTGGGGCTAGTGAAGGGGCCTCTCAGCCTGTCAGGGGTGTGAGCGAGTGTGGTGCCACGTCAGTGACTGAGTGGGCCACCTCTTCTCCCTACCGGTGCCTTCCTGTACCATTGTGGACAGGGGGTGTAGAACTGTACCAATCTGACCATACGTGTCCCCCGAGGGGGTGTGGAACATCACGTTGGTGCAAGGGGCAGATCCGTATCACTTGTTCTGTCTGACGTAATTGTGACGTCAGGCGTGTGGCGAGACGTGGATTCATTACAAGTGGTGGCAGCGGTGGGATTCTGCGGGATCTCTCTGGTGCCATTCATCACAAGTGGTGGCAGCGGTGGGATTCTGCGGGATCTCTCTTTTGCCATTCATCATAGGTGGCATCATACCATTTAGAAAAATCAGACCCCTTCCTTGTCATGTCAGTGAGGGGTTTCACAATTACCGAATAATTTTGGATACATTTCCGGTAAAAATTAGTAAAGCCCAGAAAACTCTGTAAAACCTTCAGCTTCTCGGGACGTTCCCAATCAAGGACAGCACGGATCTTCTCCTGATCCATCCGAAAACCCGAAGATGACAACAGGTATCCCAAAAACTGCACCTCCTGGATGGCGAAAACACATTTTTTTAGTTTGGCATATAATTTGTTAACCCTTAATATCTGAAGCACCTGTTTAACATGCCCCCAAAGTGTTTCAAAATCAGGTGAGTAAACCAAAATATCATCCAGAAAGACCACTACAAACCTGCACACCAAATTATGGAAAATATAATTTATGAAATGTTGGAACACCGCAGGTGCATTGGTCAGACAGAAAGGCACAACCAGACTCTCGAAATGCCCCTCAGGGGTATTGAACGCTGTTTTGCATTCATCCTCTTCTCTGATTCTAACCAGACTGTAGGCTCCCCTTAAATCCAACTGGGAGAACAACTTAGCTCCCACAACCTGGCTGAAAAAATGTGGACTCAGAGGAAGAGGGTGTGGATGTCGGATGGTAATTTGATTCAATTCCCGTAAATCTAAACAGGGACAGACACCTCCATCTTCACGAAGAAGAACGCTGCCCCCATGGGCGAAGATGAGGGTCTGATATGTCCCTTCTCCAGACTTTCCGCAATGAAATCCTTCATGACTTGTCTCTCAGGGCCAGAAATATTATACAGTCTGGACTTTGGTAGTTTAGCTCTGGGGGTTAGGTTAATTGGACAGTCATATGCCCGATGAGGAGGCAAATCCTGACACCCCGTCCCAGAAAAAAACATCCTCAAAACCAGACAAAAATGCAGGTAAGGTCTCTCTAAAGACTGCAGAAAGGGAAATGTTTAAACAGTTGTCATGGCAGTAATCTCGCCATTCAATAATCTCTCTGGATTGCCAATCCACAATGGGATTATGTTTCACCAACCAGGGTAGACCCAGTACAATTGGAGTGGGAAAGCGGTCCAGGACATATCAAGGAATTATCTCACAATGAACAGACCCCACCCTCAGTCTTACATTATGTACAATCTGAGTCAGAGCTTTCTATGCAAGTGGCGCTGAGTCGATGGCAAAAATAGGAATGGGCTTAGTTAAAGTACAGCAAGCAAACCCATGAGTTCTCACAAACTCATCATCAACAATGCTGACTCCAGTTCCACTGTCTACACAGAAATTTTTTAAGTCCTGCTCTCTAGCACCACCTCTGCTGTCAGGACAAACCGAGAACTGCAGGTTGATGACAAACACACCCCTTGATTATCCAACTCCAGACTACCAAGGGTTAATCGAGTTTTATTTTGCTTAGGAATCGAAGGACAGGCCCCAATAAAATGTCCCTTTTTTCCACAAAAAAAACACACGCAATTTTTTTTTGCGGATCTCAGCGGGAACGTACGATGCAGAGGCACCCTCTAACAGCATGAGTTCTTCCACCTCAACAAATACTGGTTCGCCCCCAGACCGCTCCTCCAGCAAAGGGGCATTACCCCGAAAAGAGGGCTCCGGAGAAGGTAGTCTCACCCACCTATCATGAAGGCGTCTATCAACACGTATAGCCAATGACATGGCAGTAAAAAGGACTCTGGGGTTTCATACACTGCCAAGGCATCTTTCAACTTTCAGTAAGGCCCTGACAAAATTAGCTTCTAAGAACCAGGTCATTCCATTTGGTAACAGTTGCCCATCTGCGGAACTCGGAGCTATACGTCTCCACTGACCGATTCCCCTGCTGAAGGCGACGCAGCCTGGACTCAGCCAAGAAAATTTGGTCAGGATCATCATAGATGAGGGCTAGAGCCCCGAAAAAACCCTCCACTGACTGGAGAAAAACAGAACCCTGTGGCAAAGAGAGACCCAGGATTGAGGATCTCCTTGCAACAGTAAGATCACAGTTCCCACTCGCTGCACATCATCTCCAGAGGAGAAAGGACGAAGTTTAAAATATAACTTGCAAGCTTCCTTGACCACAAAATCTTGTCACTGTCTCCTGAAAACCAGTCTGAGATGGCAATTTTAGGTTCAAGCTGGACCGGCCTACCCGCAGAAACCCCAACATTAGGAACCTGCAGCTGCTGCTGCTGAACCTCCGAGCGGAGGTCAGTCATCTCCAGAGACAGAGACAGCTGCTCTGCCAGCACTGCAATGGGATCCATGAACCAAAAGAGAGAGAAAAAAAACATACCCTCCCAAAAAAACACACACAAAAAGACATGTATCATTTTTTTTTCTCTTTTTTATGCACGGCCGGTGATAATGTCCCGCAAGGTGAGGGAAGGAGTACGTGTACAATGACGGGAAGAGGGGGAAGGGAGCCCAACAACTAGGGAAAGGGGGAGTGGACACCCCTAGGCAGATCTAATATCACCCTGTATACCCTATCATCCATATTAAGTTCTGCACCTGTCGCAGAGCAGAAATCTAAACCCTGAATGACCCTAGAGCTAGGCCCTAGCTAGGGAAGGGTTGAGCACTAGTCAGGCCCCACTACAAACTAAAGACAACAAGGTAAACAAACAAAGGGGATACACTTAGCTTGAGCAGACACCTGAGAAATAACGCCAACTGTCCTCCAAGGGCACCAAAGATGAGACTAGCCGACTGCTAGTGCTCCAAGCCTGCACAGAGGTACATAGAACTTTCAACTGTGACTCTCGGGAGAAACAGAGTTTTTAACTACCAAGCAAGGGTGTGTCAATCAGCAGCAGAAGGTGGAGATCGCTGCTGGGTCCTAAAGGAAGAAGGATATAACTATACTACAGAGATGAGAGGATCAAGAAGGCGTCTGCAATGCCAAGCGCAGTGACCTTCTAGAGCCACATCCAGAGCGACTGTCTGTCACACCTGACACACCCGTGACAACGGCATGTCATTCTTACAGAGCCTTTGATCTGCCTAAACAGTGGAAACTTCCCAAAAGTGACCACATTTTGGAAACTACACCCCTATAACAATTTATCTAGATGTGTCGTGAGCACCTTAACCCCTTCACGTCATCCACCGAACATGTACGGCACCTCTAGTTCCAGTTATTGTGAAACATCATGATGTGACCAAGTTAAGATGGCTGATGTCTCTGACAGCAGACCATCTCTCCACATAACCTCGGCTATACCGCCTTCCCTGCTTCAGTGATTGCTGTGATTGGCCAGTCAATTCTGTACAGTCAATCACAGCGATTTGACAATAAAGTATAAAAAAAAAATCAATGTGACACACTGTGATTGGTGCTGTCTGAGACAGCACCAATCACAGCTGTTAAGATGGATAGAGTGATCGCAATATCATCTCTGTTTATTAACCCTTTTGGTGCTGATTGTTTGAACAATAGTTACCGACCAATCATCGCCAATAGAGTTATTTAAAATAACAATCGCAGCTCTGCACACCATCTTTTCCTCAGCTCTCTTGTTGATCAGGTTGTAGGGTTGTAGACCCCCTCTGTGTATCTGAGAAAATGAAAAATCATTGGTGGCCAGTGTGACCTCCTGCGTCTCCTATGAACCAGTTCTGTGCTGTGCTGGCACACTTTTTTTTTTGGTGCCTTTTATGTGTGTTCATCCTGCATGCACACCCCAATTGTAGTTTGCGCTGAACATTTGTGATCAATTTTTATCGCACTTTTTTTGCGACCCTAACGTGTATGCTTCCCGTGGCCGCAGCACTCTGATCAGTATCGCTGATGATCAGAGTTTGTGCCAAGGTACTTTTTCTTTTTTTTCCTACAAGTAGAGTAGCGGTTGTTGCAGTGTTAGTGATGTATGATTTTCTTGTAGAAAAAATAATAGTAGTAGTTAGCACCAAGTAGCTTTATAGGTAGGAAAATACTGCATTAGGGGAGTGAACATCGCAATGTTAGTGATGTTCGTTTTTCTTTAGCAGAAAAAAAATGATAGTGCCAAGTAACTTCATAGGCGGCGCTTTAGGGGAGCGTACGTTGCAGTGTTGGGGATATCGGTTTTTCTTTTGCAGAAAAATAATAGTTAGTGCCAAGAAGCTTCTTCGGAAAAAAGAAGAGTTAGCGCCAAGTAGCTTTCTAGGCAGGGCCGGCTCCAGGTTTTTGTGGGCTCTGGGCGAAAGAGTCTCAGTGGGCCCCTTTAACACATACCACGATTCATGATGCACAGATACAGCAGAGAAATATATATAAAGTACAATACAGAAGATTTCACTTCTTACATTACATGAACGATAGCTATTGTAAATTCTGCTACTTCCAATAGGTGGCGCTATAGAGTACAAGTCCTCTTTTTCTCTGAAGAGGCAATTTGCATATACAATAGCTCAGAAACCGACGACTCCTCACTGTGCACAGTGCAGACCGGACTGTATAGTCATCCATACAGTATTATAGGCGCCACTAAGTCCTCCATACAGTATTATGGGCCCCATATATTGCTCCATGCAGAATAATGGACCCCATAAAATGCTCCATGCAGAATACTGGTCCCCATATAACACTCCATCCAGGATACTGGCCCCCTTATAACGCTCCATACAGGATACTGGCCCCTTTATAATGCTCCATACAGGATACTGGTCCCCTTATAACGCTCCATACAGGATACTGGCCCCCACATAATGCCCCATGCAGGCTATACCCCCCACATAATGCCCCATGCAGGCTGTGCCCCCCATAATAATATTGGACTCCATATATTGCTCCATACAGAATAATGGGCCCCATGTAATGCTCCATACTGAAAATTGGAACCCGTATAATGCTGCATACAGAATAATGGGCCCCATATAATGCTGCATACAGAATAATGGGCCCCATGTAATGCCCCATACAGAATAATGGGCCCCATATATTGTTGTATACAGAATAATGGGCCCCATATAATGCTCCATACAGAGTAATGGATCCCATATAGTGCTCAATGCAGAATAATGAGCCCCATATATTGCTCCATACAGAATAATGGACCCCATAAAATGCTCCATGCAGAATACTGGTCCCCATATAACGCTCCATACAGGATACTGGCCCCCTTATAACGCTCCATACAGGATACTGGCCCCCTTATAACGCTCCATACAGAATACTGGCCCCCACATAATGCCCCATGCAGGCTATGCCCCCCACATAATGCCCCATGTAGGCTGTGCCCCCACATAATGCCCCATGCAGGCCGTGCCCCCCACATAATGCCCCATGCAGGCTATGCCCCCCACATAATGCCCCATGTAGGCTGTGCCCCCACATAATGCCCCATGCAGGCCGTGCCCCCCACATAATGCCCCATGCAGGCCGTGCCACTACATAATGCCCCATGCAGGCTGTGCCACTACATAATGCCCCATGCAGGCTGTGCCCCCCACATAATGCCCCATGCATGCTGTCCCCCTCCCCACACACACATAATTCTCAATGCAGGCTGTTCCCCCCATATAATGCCCCATGCAGGATGTCACCCCTCATATAATGCCCCATGCAGGATGTCACCCCCCCATATAATGCCCCATGCAGGATGTCACCCCCCCCCCCTCATATAATGGCCCATGCCTCCATACATAAAAAAAAAAAAATCAAATTACCACCGCACTTCTCCTCACCTGCTGCCGCTGCTCCGGGCTCTTCACATGCGTCGCCGTCTTCCCGCTCTGCGCTGTGACTGCTCAGTAGAGGGCGCGGTGGAAAGACGTCATCGCGCCCTCTGACCTGAGACGTCACAGTGCAGCAGCCGCGGAAGATACAGGACCTGCTGCGGTGGCACGGGGAGAGGTAAGTATTGTGCTGGGGCCCTGAGCAAGGGGGGTAGGGTGGGCCCTGGCATCGCTCTCCTCCGCTCACGGGTCCCATATCGTGCCAAGGTGCTGACGCCGGGCCAGTTTCTAGGTAGCGCATTAGTGTAGTGAACGTCACTGTAATTTTTTTATACAAACTTTTTTTTACTTCTACAGATTTTTCTTTTCATTTTTTTCTTCTGTTTCTTTTTCCTTTTTTTTCTACATTTTTTTTCTCTACTTTATTTTTCTCTACTTTTTATGGTAAATGTAATAATAAATAGTGCCCTTTACACACGGCCCACACAATACACGTGTAAAAACACCACTTACCCACACATCCCAACTGATTCGAAGAATAAAATAATAATGGCCCATCAGGCAAGAAGACTGCATTCATCAGATGAGGCATACGATTTCCTTGCCTTTGACACGGATTTAGGCAGTGAGGAAGATTTCACATTCCGCTATTTCTCTTCCTCCTCCTTGGGCCCCCCAGCAAGGCGCCCTAGGACCGAGGCAACCCCTTCAGCAATTGACCCCATATGGACTCCACCCCCTTTTCAGCCTGTTATTCTGGATTTCATGGGCAGCTCATTAACCCAATTTGATGTTACAGGCCTCACTGAAATTCTCTTTTTCAAATACTTTTTCAGTGAGGATATAATAAATCTGATGGTGGCCCAGACAAATTTGTATGCCCATCAATTTTTCACACAAAATCCCACGTCATCATACGCCAGATGGACCCCTGTAAATGCAGCTGAAATTATGACATTTTGGGGCATTGTGCTGCAAATGGGCATAGTAAAAAAAAACAACAGAGTTTCGGCAATACTGGAGTACTGATATACTCTACAGCACACCGCTGTATTCCTTATGGCCATGCTAAACTGCACAGTGGCCGGAACTGGCGGAGCCGTACGTATAAGGTGCTTCGAGGGAACACACTTCTTGCAGCGCCGTACATGTATGGCGGATGTTGTGATAGAGTTAAAAAGAATCTGTCACTAAGTTTCTGTTACCTCATCTGAGAGGCCTGATGTAGGAAAAGAGAAAATGAATCCAACCATGTATCACTTAGATTACAGGATACAGCAGTTGTGACACAATCAGAGTTTTAGGATGTAGCATGTAGCGGAGGTTAGACAGCTATACCCACCCTCAATAGGCTCTCCATGTACACTGTCTATTGACAGCAAGCTGCTTATCAGAGAAGGAGTACCAGTCTTAGCAGTATAATGTCCTTGTGATAAACAGCACACAGCCAGATAAATGACACATCGCTGTAATCAGGGTCTTAGCTCCTACGTCATGCTGTCCTCTGAGAGCAGCATGATGTAGGGACAAAGACCCTGATTCTTACGATGTATCTCTTGGTTTACTGGGTGCAGCAGTTATGATAGAGTCACAGTTTTCAATGTTGTAGATCTAGCAGAGCTCAGTTGTTGAGCTGTGTATAGTCCTGACCACACCACAGCTTTTATTGTATAGTGACAGAGAGCTGCTGGTTAGTGCTGGTGGCGTGGTTTGACTAGGAGGCATGAAGTCAGATGTCCTCGACCCCGAGGCAGCGAGCTTGCGGGACTGGGGAGAGTGGACAGCCATTGACATTGATAGATACCTGTATGTCAGATGGGGGGGTTGAATGAGATGGTGGAAAGATGATGAATTCTGTTTTATCCATGTTAAATTTTAGAAATCTAACAGAGAAGAAGGATGAAATAGCAGACAGACATTGTGTGATTCTGGTCAGTAGGGAGGAGATATCGGGTTCAGAGAGGTAGATCTGTGTGTCATCAGCATAGAGGTGATAATGAAAGCCATGAGACTCTATGAGCTGTCCCAGGCCAAAGGTGTAGATGGAGAAGGGTAAAGTGTAACGGGTCTGGGAGGTGGAATCTCTGAGCAACGATACAAAGGGGCAGTCCTTGTAAGGAAGCGGGTGGCTCCCAGGGTAGGCGGGCAGGTAGTCACGGCAAGTGACGGGGACAGTCTCTGGGTAGAAGGGCAGGAGGTCACGGCAAGTGACGGGGACAGTGTCTGGGTAGAAGGGCAGGAGGTCACGGCAAGTGACGGGGACAGTCTCTGGGTAGAAGGGCAGGAGGTCACGGCAAGTGACGGGAACAGTCTCTTGACAGGCGGGTGGTCACGGCAAGTGACGGCTAAGCCTCCAGATAGGCTAGCAGGCGGGTAGCAGGTGGACGCTCCCAGGTGAGTGGGCAAGAGTCTCTGGACAGGCAGGTGGTCACAGCAACTGATGGCTAAGCCTCCAGGTAGACTAGCAGGCAGGTAGCAGGTGGACGCTCCCAGGTGAGCGGGCAAGAGTCTCTGGACAGGCAGGTGGTCACAGCAGGTGACGGCAGAGCCTCCAGGTAGGCTAGCAGGCAGGTAGCAGGCGGACGCTCCCAGGTGAGTGGGTAAGAGTCTCTGGACAGGCAGGTGGTCACAGCACGTGACGGCAGAGCCTCCAGGTAGGCTAGCAGGCAGGTAGCAGGCGGACGCTCCCAGGTGAGCGGGTAAGAGTCTCTGGACAGGCAGGTGGTCACAGCACGTGACGGCAGAGCCTCCAGGTAGGCTAGCAGGCAGGTAGCAGGCGGACGCTCCCAGGTGAGCGGGTAAGAGTCTCTGGACAGGCAGGTGGTCACAGCACGTGACGGCAGAGCCTCCAGGTAGGCTAGCAGGCAGGTAGCAGATGAGCGCTCCCAGGTGAGCGGGCAATCAGATCCATAGACAGACTGGCAGGGCTGGTAGGCAGACTGTCGGACCGCAGGAATGCAAGTAGATAGACAAGTATCAGGCAGGTATCAAGCAGGAATCTGGCAGGTAACTGGCAGGTATCTGGTAACGGGACCTGAGGGCTGAAGCAGAGTGATAGGCTATGCAACAACATTGCTCGGGCACCTCCATTTTGGAGGAGGTGCCTTAAATATAGTGAGGTCCTCCGGCCATTGGCCGGGGACTCCTTAGGACGGCGCGTGCGGCCCCTTTAAGAGAGGGGGAGCGCGCGCGCGCCCTAAGCACAGTGGCTGGGAAGCAGCGCGCGCTGCCAGCAGAGCGGGAGGAAGACGCCGGGCACGGAGCGGAGAGGTGAGGGGAACAGCGTCCCTGCCTAGCAGGGGGCAGGGACGCCGACGCTACATAAAGGTCCTAGAACTGAACCTTGGGGGACACTGACAGATAGGGGGCGAGATGAGGAGGTGGTGCGTGAGTGGGAGACACTGAATGTCCTGTCTGTTAGGTATGAGGAGATCCAAGATAGGGCCAAGTCTGTTATGCCGAGAGATGAGAGAGTCTGTAGTAAGAGGGAAAGGGCTTGATTATTCTGTATGGAGCATTATTTGGGGTCCATTATTCGGTATGGAGCAATATATGGGGCTCATTATTCTGCATTGAGCACTATATGGGATCCATTACTCTGTATGGAGCATTATATGGGGCCCAATATTCTGTATACAACATTATATGGGGCCCATTATTCTGTATGCGGCATTACATGGGGCCCATTATTCTGTATGCATTATACGGGTTCCAATATTCAGTATGGAGCATTACATGGGGCCCATTATTCTGTATGGAGCAATATATGGAGTCCAATATTCCATATGGCGCATTATATGGGGTCCATTATTCTGAAGGAGCAATATATCGGGCTCATTATAGTGTATGGAGCAATATATGGGGTCCATTATTCTGTATGGAGCATTATATGGAGCTTATTACACTGTATGGAGCAATATATGGGACTCATTATACTTTATGGAGCACTATGTGGTGCCCATAATACTGTATGGAGGACTATACTGTCCAGTGTAAAATGAAAACTTTTTAATCGCCGCAGGGCATGCACTGTGTAGAATTTGCAATAGATTCATTCACGTAATGTAAGAAGTGAAATCTTTGGCATCTATAATATAAGGCGGGATGCGTGTCTCTGTCTGAAGCCTCGATAGACTGCGCATGCGTGACGCGCAGTCTGGCTCCAGAGAGAAGCACGCATCCAGCCGTTACAGGTAAGAGGAGGTGTATGGCGCCGGAGATCGCGCGGTATGCGTAGACACTGAACGCATACTGCGATCTCCGACGCCATACTCACCTGACCGGGAGGAGCGTTGCCGCGGCGCTTCTCTTCGCTGGAAACCGGGGGCGGAGTGAAGGCGTCGGATCGGCGCGTGCGCATTGCGCTATCCGGCGCCATTTTACTGAAGACACATTTACAGTGTGTCTTCAGCAAAATGGCGCCGGACAGCGCGGTGCTCCGGTGCCGCACTCCTCCCCCGGCCTCCGGCAGAGAGGACGCCGCAGCGCTGGAGTACAGAGAAGAAAGGTGAGTATAACTGTTTATTTTTTTGTATGTGTGTACAATGTGAAAGGGATGAGGGGGCCACACATAACAGGATTGTGGGGTGAGGGGACCATGCATATACCAGGATTGTGGGGTGAGGGAACCATGCTTATATCAGGATTGGGGGGTGAGGGGTACCACACATACCAGTATTGGGGGTGAGGGGTACCACGCATACCAGGATTGGGGGGTGATGGGTACCACGCATACCAGGATTGAGGGGTGAGGGGTACCACACATACCAGAATTGGGGGTTAGGGGTACCACACATACCAGGATTGGGGGTGAGGGGTACCACGCACACCAGGATTGGGGGGTGAGGGGTACCACACATACCAGGATTGGGGGTGAGGGGTACCACACATACCAGGATTGGGGGAGACGGGGTACCACGCATTCCAGGATTGGGGGGTGAGGGGTACCACGCATACCAGGATTGGGGGGTGAGGGGTACCACACATACCAGGATTGGGGGGTGAGGGGTACCACACATACCAGGATTGGGGGGTGAGGGATGCCACACATACCAGGATTGGGGGGTGAGGGGTGCCACGCATACCAGGATTGGGGGGGTGAGGGGTACCACGCATACCAGGATTGGGGGGTGAGGGGTACCACGCATACCAGGATTGGGGGGTGAGGGATGCCACGCATACCAGGATTGGGGGGTGAGGGGTAACACGCATAGCAGGATTGGGGGGTGAGGGGTGCCACACATACCAGGATTGGGGGAGACGGGGTACCACGCATTCCAGGATTGGGGGGTGAGGGGTACCACGCATACCAGGATTGGGGGGTGAGGGGTACCACACATACCAGGATTGGGGGGTGAGGGGTACCACACATACCAGGATTGGGGGTGAGGGGTGCCACGCATACCAGGATTGGGGGGTGAGGGGTGCCACGCATACCAGGATTGGGGGGTGAGGGGTACCACGCATACCAGGATTGGGGGGTGAGGGGTACCACGCATACCAGGATTGGGGGGTGAGGGGTGCCACGCATACCAGGATTGGGGGGTGAGGGGTAACACGCATAGCAGGATTGGGGGGTGAGGGGTGCCACACATACAAGGATTGGGGGGTGAGGGGTACCACGCATACCAGGATTGGGGGGTGAGGGGTACCACGCATACCAGGATTGGGGGGTGAGGGGTACCACGCATACCAGGATTGGGGAGTGAGGGGTACCACGCATACCAGGATTGGGGGATGAGGGGTGCCACGCATACCGGGATTGGGGATGAGGGGTGCCACGCATACCGGGATTGGGGATGAGGGGTGCCACCCATGCTGGGATTGGGGATGAGGGGTGCCACGCATACCGGGATTGGGGATGAGGGGTGCCACGCATACCGGGATTGGGGATGAGGGGTGCCACGCATACCGGGATTGGGAATGAGGGATGGGGTGCCATGCATACCAGGATGAGGGATACCATACACACCAGGATAGGGATGAGGTATGGAGTACCATGCATACCAGGATGAGGGATATCATACACACCAGGATAAGGATGAGGGGTGCCACTCATACCGTGATTGGGGGTGAGGGGTGCCACGCATACCGGGATTGGGGGTGAGGGGTGCCACGCATACCGGGATGAGGGGTGCCACGCATACTGGGATTGGGGGTGAGGGGTGCCACGCATACCGGGATTGGGAGTGAGGGATAGGGTGCCATGCATACCAGGATGAGGGATACCATACACACCAGGATTGGGGGTGAGGGGTGCCACGCATACCAGGATTGGGGGTGAGGGGTGCCACGCATACCAGGATTGGGGGTGAGGGGTGCCACGCATACCAGGATTGGGGGTGAGGGGTGCCACGCATACCAGGATTGGGGGTGAGGGGTGCCACGCATACCAGGATTGGATGGTGGGGACAGGATGGGGGCAGCACAAATACAAGGAGGGGGGCAGCACATACCAGCATGGGAGACCATATACCAATAAAAATGCTCGCCACCCGGGCCTAGAATGGGTTCAATAGCTAGTTGTACTATATATATATTTCTCTGCGGTATCTGTGTATCATGAATCGTGGTATGTGTTAAAGGGGCCCACTGAGACTCTTTCGCCCAGGGCCCACAAAAACCTGGAGCCGGTCCTGGGAGAATGAAATTGTAAATGAGCGTGGATTGGGGTGTGGCCAGGGGCATGGCCAAAATTTGACGCGGTGCATGATGTGTCCCTCTTTCTGTTCTTCAAAAGTTTGGAGGTATGTACTTATTAATGGCTTGCACATTTTTTAAATTCAAAAGTAAGGCAGCCAAGAGGTGGCACCAGGAAGTGAAAGCTTTCTAGCATGTAGCAAGATGTGGTAGATTTCTCATAAACCCCATGACTTTGTAATATATTTGGTGTGGTTCACGCCTGTCTGGTCTAGTTTCATAATTTCTCTGTGACAGAAATAATAAATCTTCCCCCCATGCAGATTGTGTAAGGCTTGTTTCACGCCATGTTTATATTTTTTAACAGCCTCACGTATTTATATTGTGAGTTTCGATATAACGATTATTTCTATATGACTGGCATTTGTGAAAAAAATGGAAATTTGATAAAATTTTGAAACATTTTGCAATTTTCAAAATTTGAATTTTTCTGCCGTTAAATCAGAGAGATACAGTGCCTACAAGTAGTATTCAACCCCCTGCAAATTTAGCTGGTTGACACATGCGGAATTAACTTGGCATTGTAGATCAGCCTGGAAGTTGGAAATGCACTGCAGCAAATTTTTTATTTATTTATTTATTTATTTATTTAAAAAAACGTTAAAAGTTAATTCAGAGTGTCATTTATTATTCAACCCCTCAAACCACAAGAATTCTGTTTGGTCCCCCAAAAGTATTAAGAAATAGTTCAGGCACCAAGAATAATGAGCTTCACATGTGTGGATTAAAGATCTCTTTTGCCAGCCTTTTCTGACTATTTAAGACCCTCCCCAAACTTGTGAACAGCACTCAGACATGGTCAACATGGGAAAGACAAAGGAGCATTCCAAGGCCATCAGAGACAAGATCGTGGAGGGTCACAAGGCTGGCAAGGGGTACAAAACCCTTTCCAAGGAGTTGGGCCTACCTGTCTCCACTGTTGGGAGCATCATCCGTAAGTGGAAGGCTTATGGAACTACTGTTAGCCTTCCACGGCCAGGACAGCCTTTGAAAGTGTCCTCCCGTGCCGAGGCCAGGCTTGTCCGAAGAGTCAAGGCTAACCCAAGGACAACAAGGAAGGAGCTCCGGGAAGATCTCATGGCAGTGGGGACATTGGTTTCAGTCAATACCATAAGTAACGTACTCCACCGCAATGGTCTCCGTTCCAGACGAGCCCGTAAGGTACCTTTACTTTCAAAGCGTCATGTCAACGCTCGTCTACAGTTTGCTCATGATCACTTGGAGGACTCTGAGACAGACTGGTTCAAGGTTCTATGGTCTGATGAGACCAAGATCGAGATCTTTGGTGCCAACCACACACGTGACGTTTGGAGACTGGATGGCATTGCATACGACCCCAAGAATACCATCCCTACAGTCAAGCATGGTGGTGGCAGCATCATGCTGTGGGGCTGTTTCTCTGCCAAGGGGCCTGGCCATCTGGTCCGCATCCATGGGAAGATGGATAGCACGGCCTACCTGGAGATTTTGGCCAAGAACCTCCGCTCCTCCATCAAGGATCTTAAGATGGGTCGTAATTTCATCTTCCAACAAGACAACAACCCAAAGCACACAGCCAAGAAAACCAAGGCCTGGTTCAAGAGGGAAAAAGTCAAGGTGTTGGAGTGGCCTAGTCAGTCTCCTGACCTTAACCCAATTGAAAACTTGTGGTAGGAGCTCAAGAATAAAGTCCACATGAGACACCCAAAGAACCTAGATAACTTGGAGAAGATCTGCATGGAGGAGTGGGCCAAGATAACTCCACAGACCTGTGCCGGCCTGATCAGGTCTTATAAAAGACGATTATTAGCTGTAATTGCAAACAAGGGTTATTCCACAAAATATTAAACATAGGGGTTGTATAATAATTGACCCACACTTTTATGTTTAAAATTTAATAAAATTCAACTGAGCATCATAACTTTTTGGTTTGTAAGATTTATGCTTCTGTTCATAAAACCTACTCTCGTTTGCAGTTTGAAGGCTCTAACTTATTTGCATCTTATCAAACCAGCTAAATCTGCAGGGGGTTGAATACTACTTGTAGGCACTGTATGTCACACAAAATAGTTAATAAATAACATTTCCCACATGTCTACTTTACATCAGCACAATATATGAAACATAATTTTTTTTTGTTAGGAAGTTAGAAGGGTTAAAAGTTGACCAGTGATTTCTCAATTTTCCAAAATCTCCAAATCACATTTCACGTGACTTTGAGGGGTCTATATGACAGAAAATACCCAAAGGTGACACCATTCTAAAAACTGCACCCCTCAAGGAGCTCAAAACCACATTCAAGAAGTTTATTAACCCTTCAGGTGCTTTACAGGAATTAATAGAATGTGGAAGGAAAAATGAACATTTTTTTTTTTACATTAAACCCCTATTTATTTACCTTCACAAGGGTAACAGGAGAAAATGGACTGAACAATTTATTGTGCAATTTCTCCTGAGCATGCAGATACCCCATATGTGGGGAAAAACCACTGTTTGGGCACACAGCAGGGCTCGGAAGGGAAAGAGCGCCGTTTGACATTTTGAACGCAAAATTGGCCGGAATCAAGAGCGGACGCCATGTTGTGTTTGAAGAGCCCCTGATGTGCCTAAACAGTGGAACACCCTACTATTCCCCTCATTTAGTCAACTAGACCCCTTAAGGCAAGACCGGACTGGGACTAAAAAGCAGCCCTGGCACACAAAATTCACCAACCCACATACAATAAACGTCCTCAACCCAAATCGTAGAACACTGACAGGTCGTGTCAAATTTTACTTTACTTGTTACACCACTAGCTTAAACGTGTTGGGTAACCACTTTAAAGGGGTTGTCCACTACTCCGACAACCTCTTCTCAATCTGAATGTTTTCTCCTTTTAAAAAAATAATAAAACTTTTACATTTTCTCCGGTTCTGGCGCCGTTCCAGCGGTGTCAGCACTCGGATCACGTACCAGCGTTACGTCATGCGATCCCTGTAGCCAATCAGCACTGGCCTCACGCTACTCACCGGACGTATCACATATATCCGGAGGAAGAGAGAGAAAGAGCAGCAGGCCTATGTGTCACAGGCCGAGTACAGACAGTTATTCACCAACCGGCAGCAGGTCTCCTGACCTGAACTTTACAGCCTCATATATGCTTATGGGGTTAGTAATTTTGGATCAATAGACCTGTAGCCAGTTTGTGAATGACGGTCTGTAATCGGAACGCGACACACAGATGTGTGAATGCGGCCTTAATTGAATAAATTGTCACTATTCTTCTATCAGCAGTCTGGCAGTGTGCCATTATCCCTCCCAATATCAGACTGTGTAAGAACACATCCCTTTCAGAAGGGGAATAGCAACGCCCAGTTGTCAGTTAGGTCTAGGCTACACTTTTTGAAGTGCTGCATACTGATTTTAACCATTGAGCGGCAGTTTAAGCTTTTCACGCTATTAACCTGCAGATATGGGGTTAATCTGCAGGTTAATAGCGTTCTAAAGCTGCGCAGCTGACATTCTGGCTACCAGGTGGAAATGCACTTTATTCCTTCTGGCAGCCTCCGGCTCTCACCCATAGAGGAGCGGCTCCAGTCAGCGCTCAGTACATAGTGAGCGGCGGCTGTAACCATGCTCCGGCACTGACGGGCAGGCGGCTCCGCAGTGCCTCAGTACAGAGCTGGCTGTCCGTGACAGAGCATGAAACAAGAGGGGATTATAGGGAGAGAAAAAAGGAAGCGCAGGCTTCTAAGTGTAGTAGTTAGATTCCAAGAGTATATACTCAGTATAAATCCACTCACCTATTTGGTGTCTTGAGGTACTGCATGTAAATCCAATCAGTGGATCACTCCATTCCTCTTTCCATTCAGTTTGCTGCAGAAATCTGGGAGCTAATGAGAGCACTGGACAGAGCTTTCATGGGCGATACCACTTTGTAAATGTTTTTCCCAGCAACATGCGCTCCTGAAGGATGATGATGGAACTCGATATTTGGATTCAAAGATAATTTTTATTTCAAACTAAAATACAACCGGTTTCGACTTCTTTGAGCCTTCCTCAGGTATAATGCATGATATTATACCTGAGGAAGCCTCAAAGAAGTCGAAACCGCTTGTAATTTGGTTTGAAATAAAAATTATTTTTGAATCCGAATATTGAGTTCCATCATCATCCTTCAGGAGTGACGGAGCATGGTTACAGCCGCCGCTCACTATGTACTGAGCGATCAATGAAGCTGCTGCTGCAACGCTATGACTGAAAGCCGGAGGCCCCCAGGAGAAATAAAGTTAATTTCCTCCTGGTAGCTGGACTGTCAGTGAGGCAGACGGGGTGCTTTAGGGTATGTGCACACTGTGCGTTTTTTATGCGGTAAATCCACGCGGAATCGGCCCTAAAAACGCATTGCAAACCTTATCCCAGCATTTTCCATGAGATTATGCACGATCTGTGCTCATGATCAGGATTTTTCCTTATAGAATTTCATATGTGTTAAAAGAAGCTGCATGTCCATTTTTTGTGCATTCAAAACGCATTAAAACGCATCAAAAACGCAGCACCGTTTTTGCTGCCAAAAGGTGCAGAACCTTGCAGAAACTCTGCAGAAATTTCTGCAAGCAAATCCTGATCGTGCGCACATAGCCTTAGAATGCTATTATCCTGCAGATTAACACCATATCTGAAGGTTAATAACATATTTTGACATAACAGGTTCCCTTTTCCCTTTACTGGGACTTTCCACTACTCGGACAACCGTTCTCAATCCCTATGTTTCCCCCATAGTAAAATAATAACACTTATACGTCCCTCCGGTGTCGGTGCCGTTCCAGCGATGTCAGCACTGGCTCTCCCGGGGTCCATGTGACATTGTGTCACAAGATCACTGCAGACAAATCAGACACCTGGAGGAAGAGAAAGCTGCAGCTCTCTCATTTCCTCCGAATGTCAACTACATCAGACGGAGGGGAGAGAGAAGCCGGGATCGAAGACGAGTAAAAGGCCAAGTTCAGTATTTGGTCAGTATTTTACATCAGTATTTGTAAGCCAAAACCAGGAGTGGAGCAATCAGAGGAAAGTATAATAGAAACACGTCACCACTTCAGCATTTTTCACCCACTCCTGGTTTTGGCGTACAAATACTGATGTTAAATACTGACCAAATACAGAACGTGAAGGGCTTGATGAGGAGGTGTGCTGGAGTCAGAGGTGATGGATTCATTAAGATGCACAAGCCTCTTATTGAATCCTGGTGCGTCTCACAAGTGCTGTGTGTGGACTGGAGTAAAATGTCAGGCATTATAGGCTGCTCATCGTGAATTAGGCGAGCTGCGGTATTTTACCTCTCTTCCAACTCAGCTCTGCCTACTTTGGCAGAGCTGGATGAAACTGCGTATGAAATTTACGTAAATGCGTATTTTGGATCATTGTCGTGTTTGAAAAGTGTACGTCTATCAAGGGCACGGAGTGCCCTTGATAGAGCAGTACATCTTTGAGTTCATGATACCATCAATGACACCAGGAGCACTCATGCAGCCCAACATAACGACACTGCCACCACCATGTCTCACTGTAGGCAGCATACATTTTTCTTTGTACTCCTCACCTTTGTGACGCTATACAGTTTTGAAACCATCATTTCCAAGAACATTTACCGTATTTTTCGGACTATAAGACGCACCGGACCATAAGACGCACCCTAAATTTTAGGGTGGAAAATAGGAAAAAAAATATTTTTTATAAGATGGGGGTCCGTCTTATAGTCTGAATAGGTATCTTACGGTGGAACTGGGTTCACAGGAGGCAGGGTCCTTCAGGAAGCCGGCGGAAGTGGAGGCATGCTGGTACCTGGGGGCCTGGTGCCCTGGTACCTGGGCTGCTGGTGCTGGGGACCTGGGGTGCTGGTGCGGGGGCCTGGCCTGGGGTGCTGGTGCCTGGCCTGGGGTGCTGGTGCCTGGCGTGCTGGTGCCTGTGGCCTGGGGTGCTGGGGGCCTGAGATGCTGGGGGCCTGGGGTGCTGGTGTGGGGGCCTGGGGTGCTGGTGTGGGGGCCTGGGGTGCTGGTGTGGGGGCCTGGGGTGCTGGTGCCTGGCCTGGGGTGCTGGGGGCCTGGGGTGCTGGTGCCTGGCCTGGGGTGCTGGTGGAGCAGGATCACAGGGTGACGGCAGAACAAGAGGTGAGGCGGGCTGGTATCTGGCTGGGGGCCGGGCCTGGCCGGGTACCGGGGCCAGTGTATTGCTGTGAGCGGAGTTTGCAGAGTAGAATGAGCGGCTTCCGGTGGCCGCGGCCATGTCCCTGAAGCTGTGCTCTACAGGAAAATGGCGGTCGGAGCCGGCGCATGCGCTCTGCCGAGTCGGCGGCCATTTTCCTGTAGAGCACAGCTTCAGGAACATGGCCACGGCCACCAGAAGCCACTCACTCTACTCTGATACCGGCCCACCTCACCTCTTCTTTCGCCGCTGCCCTGCGATCCCGCTCCATCACCACCGGTAAGTTGCATTCGGACCATAAGACGCACCCCCCATTTTCCTCCCAAATTTTGAGGAAAAAAAGTGCGTCTTATGGTCCGAAAAATACGGTACTTTGGTCTCATCACTCCAGAGTATAGAGTTCTCATAGTCTTCATATTTTTTAGCATGAGCCCTGGCAACTCAGAAGTGGGCTTTTTTGTGCCTTGGCTTCCTTTGTGGATGACACCCATTCATGCCATTCCTTTGCTGTGTACGCTGTATTGTGTCATGGCAAACACTCACCCTGGTTTGGCTTTTTACTTCTCTATCTAACTACATTGACCTCAGTATTATTTATTCTCTATGGGACTGCTCTGTACTCATAATGTGCATTTATGCATTTAGTAGGGTTTATGCAGACCTGGGCAAAGTGCAGCCCGTGGGCCACATCCGGTCCCCTGGCTGTTCCAGTCTCGCCCACAGACCGAGACAGTCGAAGGGCTGAAACAGTGGCCACAGGCCGCACCATGCTCTCTGCTGGTCACCGTCCATCCACCGTCCACTGTCACCGCTCTCCGCATCCACGGGATGCAGACAGCAGTGAATGCATTTGTGGAAGAAGCTGTGTGGGGGCTGATGCTGTATATAGGGAGGCTGCGTGGGGAGCTCATGCGGTATATAGGGGATTTCAGCATACTTAATTCTGCTTAGTATTAAGAGATACAATTAATATAAAATAATTATAATTGATATGTTAATATCATATTGAACAGAATTAATTTCAGCCTTTTGGTTCGGCATCCACAATAGTCATGGTCTCTCATGTAGCCTCTTGGAAAGATTAATTGCCCACCCCTGGCTTAAGGTAATTATTGTGCTTGTTACACATCAAATCTATAGATGCGCTCACTAATTAGACTTACGGCAACTTTAAAATATGTGACAAGTTTACAGGCTTCTGGAGAAAGGCACAATGCCAGTCATTCAAGGGTTAATTCTTTGGAACACTGAGAGGGACTTTCTAGCCAATGAAACACCAGTAATAAACACCTGTGGTAACTACGGCAACTGTGCTGATGTCATAAACACATATAGCATAGATGTAAAAGAAGATTCCGGAACCACAGGTCATTCAGCCGTATGAGGTGCCGTACTTGATGTGTCTGGAGACCTGGAGCTTCATCACTCCACAATCTATAAGGGCGGAAGGGGATACCGCCTAGCCAGCCAGATCAGCCATACCGCCTAGCCAGCCAGATCAGCCATACCGCATAGCCAGCCAGATCAGCCATACCGCCCAGCCAGCCAGATCAAACTAACCCTAGCGATCAATGGGGTGACAGATGTTGCAGCCAGATCTCCCTCATGTCCGGTACTAGCCTTCACCTTTATGTGTACGGCCTGGAGAGGACGCATTAGACTTCTCCATACGGTGTTCACACAGGGCACCTGTTTTGACCTTCTCTATTACTGTGTTTTCTGCTGCGTGCTGATGTAATGTGTAACTTGTGTGACTGTATAATGTCACTACTATCATATTTATAGTGGATGTATATTATGTCTCACTGTAAATATGATACAATGTACAAATTCTGGTACAATTTGCTGTTACTTATTGGCATTAATCTTCTAAGCCCAAGGGAAGGGCAGTCCTCCAGCCATGGTTCCCTAGAGGTTTCCTCCACAGGGGTTTTTCCTCTCCTGAGTGCTGAAGGATGATACTTCGTGAGTCGGAGGTTTGCCATTTTCAGTGTCTTTTTTCATAGCAAATTACTTATTCTAAATTTCAGACACTGAATGAAATAATAATAATGTGATTTCTAATAAAATTCGGTTAATTTAACTTCCAATAAAAGTGTTTTGTGCATTTCTTTCGCAATCTTGGGTTAATGGGTTTTCTTGGGAATCAGGATTCAGCATCTATGATCAAGCCATGAAGCCAGATATGGAGTCGGAGCATTTCTAACCCTTTGCTGGAAGACAGGAAGGAGCAGAGATGACAAATTGTTACTGCACAATTAGCAAAAGTTCACACTCTTCCTTGCATTCAGCTAATGGGGGCAGGGTCTGGCTGGGACTGAAATTCAGCCCTGGCATTTAAGAGCACACAGGTCCACTAGCTATGAAGTGAATGCGATATATGTTTGGCAATTTTTGTTGATTGTTCGAGATATATATTACATTTAGGCCAAGTTCACACATACAGTATTTGGTCAGTATTTTACATCAGTATTTGTAAGCCAAAACCAGGAGAGGAACAATCAGAGGAAAGGCATAATAGAAACACCTCACCACTTCTGCATTCATCACCCACTCCTGGCTTTGGTTTACAAATACTGATATAAAATACTGACCAAATACTGAACGTGTGAATGTTGCCTTACAAGATACAAACTGCTGTGAAGCCAGAATTACACTATTTGAAATTTAAAGAGAACCTGTCAGGTCAGATAACTCTATTTACCTGCAGATATAGGGTTAATTTGCAGGTTAATAGCATTAGAAAGGTGCCCAGCCACTGTATTGAGAGTATAGCAACTCTGGACAAAATAAACTTTATTTCTCCCAGGAGCCACTTTCAGTCAGTCAGGCATGCCCGGAGCAATTACAGTCACTGCTCACAGCAGTGAGAGCAGCAGCGGTAAGCACGCCCGAGCACTTTGACTGATAGCCGGCTGTGCACTGATGCACAATCTGCTGTCAGTCAAGGGAGGAAAGCAGCAAGCACGAAAGTGACCTCTCACTATCAGGTGCATGGCTGGTCTCTGCTCCCCTGTTCTCTCCTTATAATGAGCATTAACAGTGCGCTCTCTTTCCAGCTCATTACTTCTCATTAGAGCTGGCGAGGTTGCGCACTGTCACTGCGCACTGAGAAGATTCTTGCACAGTGACAAGATCCTACTGTGCTTATATTGAAATTGACAACCTAAGCATGCTCAGTAGAGCAGGGGCTAGCCCATACCTGAAATAGACATTACTGATGATGATGACACTTTGTTTCAGGGTGGGGACAGAGGTTGCGGCACTGAACGCAGCCTGTGCCTCCTGATGACTCGTTTGAGTATCCCAGCATGCTATGTGGATTCTCAAACGGAACATCATCAAAAAGGAAAGAGGCAAAAAAATAACAAAACCATGACTGTATTGCACTCTTTTTCTACATTTTCATTAGTCCCTTTTTGTTGCTGAGTGATTGATGATTAATGCAAAATTAAAGGGGTTGTCCACTACTCAGACAACCCTGAATCAATCACTATTATTTTAGTCCTCCCAGTAAAACAATAACACTTATACTCACCTCTGATGCCGGCGCCGTTCCAGACGATGCCTGTGGCAATTCAGCAACTGCTTCACTCTCCCCTCCTTTGGACGTAACTGACATCTGAAGGCAGTGAGAGAGGAGCCGCAGCTCTCACCTCCTCTGGATGTCTGGATTTATCCAAAAGCGAGGAGAGTAAAGCCAGCAATGATTTGCCACAGCGATCGCGAGAGATAACAATGTTAAGTGTGAAGACCTGGGGTTTTCCGTGGGCGTAATACTATTCAGACAACACACGGTGAGGGTAAAACAGTGTGGCAATACTTTATTGAACCACCACCAAACGGACAATAAACACATAGAACAGTCCCAGCAAATACCCAATATGGTGCAAAAGTTACACAGTCTCACCCTGGGACTTCTTCTTTTGCACTGGTGCAACCTACAGAGCAAATATCTCGAATGGGACTATCCGGTTACTACTTGGAAGCATTCCACTACTTACCACAGATAAGTCCATTGCTTTCTTTTAATATGCACTATGTTTCTTGTTTGTCTTAAGCGTACTGCTTTGTGATCTGCTCTGCAAATGGTGCCCACAAACTACTCAAAGAAACTGTGCTCCCTGAAAGCCAAATGATGCTCTCTCTCTTCGAATCCCTGCCGTAAATCCAAGCCAAAAGTGTATGACCACATATAAGGTGTTGGTGCATTCGGAATATATTGCTTTAGAAATGTTCTAACCTATTATTTTTTGTAAAAATTTAGGGCTAAAACAACATTTTTGTGTAAAAAAACCCCGTCATTTTTCATTTTTATATTATTATTTATTATAGCGCCATCTATTCCATGGCGCTTTACATCTGAAAAGGGGTATACATAATAAAAAGTACAATAATCTTAGACAATACAAGTCAGCGACTGGTACAGGAGGAGAGAGGACCCTGCCCTCGAGGGCTCACAATCTACAAGGGATGGGTGAGGATACAGTAGGTGAGGGCAGAGCTGGTCGCGCAGTGGTATGGTGGAGCGGTGGTTACTGTAGGGTGTAGGCTTGTCGAAAGAGGTAGGTGTTCAGATTCCTTGTGAAGATTTCCATGGTAGGTGAGAGTCTTTGCCGTATAATGTTGCAATGTTATAAAATTTTGTGGCGTACCTGTGGATTCAATATGTTCACGACACCCTTAGATGAATTCAGTGAATGGTGTAGTTTCCGAAATGGGGTCATCTGTGGCAGGTTACTACTCTTCTAGCAGTACAAGGGCTCTACAAATGTGGCAAGGTGCCAGCAAACCATACAAGCAAACTCTGCTTACCAAAACGTCACTCCTTTATTTTGGCAGACTTCTGTGTGTCCGAACAGTTGTTTTCTCCAACATATGGGGCATCGGCATACTCAAGTTTAATTGCACAACACATTGGGCATTCCATTTTCTCTTTTTACCCTTATGAAAGTGAAAAATTTGGAACTAAAGCAACACTTTTGGGCAAAAACTTTTCATTTTCACAGTGCAATGTTTTAAATTTCCATGAAGCACTTGTGGGTTCAAGATGCTCAGCACACCTCTATATAAATTACTTGAGGGGTGTAGTTTCCAAATTGGGGTCACTTGTGGGGGGTTTCCACTGTTTAGGCCCATCAAGGGCTCAGCAAACGCGACATGGCGTCCACTATTCCAGCCAATTTTGCTCTCCAAAAGTCTAATAACGCTCCTTCCCTTCCAAGCCCTGCCGTGTGCTCAAAAGTAGTTTTCCATCACATATGGGGTATCGGCGTGTTCAGGAGAAATTGCACAACAAATGGTATGGTCCATTTTCCTTCCACATTTCCTTCCGCATTGCTTTAATTCCTGTGAAGCACCTAAAGGGTTACTAAACCTCTTGAATGTGGTTTTGAGTAGTTTGAGGGATTTACTTTTTAAAATGGTGACGCTATTGGGTATTTTTGTCACATCGACCCCTCAAAGTCACTTAAAACGTGATGTGGTCCCTAAAAAATAGGTTTTGTAAATTATGTTGGAAAAATGAAAAACTGCTGATAAACTTTTAACCCTTATAACTTCCTAACAACAACAAAAAAAAGTTTAACCCCTTACTGGCCTGGGGCGTATTAGTAAGCTCCAGGCCATCACCCCCAGTTCAGCGGGGGCTCCGGTGGTGAGCCCGCACTGAACCGGGCACATGTCAGCTGATTATTACAGCTGACATGTGCCCGCAACAGCCAGAATCGCGATCCACCCGCGGCTGTTAACATGTTAAATGCCGCTGTCAATCTCTGACACCGGCATTTAACATTGCCAGAAGCGCGGCGTTAGCCCTGCCCATCGGTGACCCCGTCACGTGATCGCGGGTCACCGATAGGTGGGCATGACAACTCTAGGTCTGCAGCAGACTCCAGTGGTTGTCATGTAACGATTACTATGAGCGCCACCTAGTGATCGGCGCTCATAGTACAGGACCATTTCTGCTACATAGAGGTGATCTATCTGCTGATCACCTTTATGTAGCAGAGGCGATCAGACAAGTGCTGCTTCTAGTCTCCTATGGAGACTATAGAAGCAAGCAAAAAGTTAAAAAAAAAAGTTTTTAAAAATATTTAAAGAATATAAAAGTTTAAATCACCCCCCTTTTGCCCCATTCAAAATAAAATAATAAAAAATAAACCCCACATACAGATATTTGGTATCGCCGCGTTCAGAATCGCACGATCTATCAATATAAAAAAAGAATTAATCGGTAAACGGTGTAACGAGAAAAAAATTCCAAACACCAGAATTACGTTTTTTTGGTTGCCACAACACTGCAATAAAATGCAATAACGGACGATCAAAACATAGTATCTACCTCAAAATGGTATCAATAAAAATGATAGCCCGGCGCGCAAAAAATAAGCCCTCACTCGGCCCCAGATCCCAAAAAATGGAGACGCTACGGGTCTTGGAAAAGGGGCACCATTTTTTTTTATAGCAAACTTTGGAATTTTTTTTCACCACTTAAATAGAAAATAACCTATACATGTTTGGCATCTGCGAACTCGTAATGACCTGGAGAATAATGTTGGAAGGTCAGTTTTAGCATTCATTGAACGTGGAAAGAAAAAAAAAAACAACAACTGTGGAATTGCATTTTTTTTGCAATTTCACTGCACTTGGAATTTTTTTCCCGTTTTCCAGTACATGATATGGTAAAACCAGTGATGGCGTTGAAAAGTACAACTCGGCCCGCCAAAAATAAGCCCTCACATGGCCATATTGCCAAAAAATAAAAACGCTATGGCTCTGGGAACCAGGGGAGCAAAAAACAAAAATACAAAAACGGAAAATCCCAAGGTCACAAAGGAGTTAAAAATGGTGCTCATGTAAAGCAGACATGTGGTAAATGTGATTTATTTTGTGTGCTAGAAATATCTGATTTAAGGGCATAAAAATTCACTTTTTTGTCAAATTTTCATTATTTACATAAATAAACACAACAAATATTGACCAAAATTTACCACTAACATGAAGTACAATGTGTCATGAAAAAACAATCTCAGAATCATTAGGATTTGTTGAAGCGTTCCAGGGTTATTACCACATAAAGTGACACTGGTCAGAATTGCAAAATTTGGCCTGGTCAGGAAGTGAAAACAGGCTTTTAGGTGAAGGGGATAATGTATTGATGGCGGTTCTGGTGAACTATTCATGTACTGATGGTGGTTCTGGTGACGCATTCATGTACTGATGGTGGTTCTGATGATGTAGTCATATAATGATGGTGGATTTGATGACATATTCATGCACTAATGGTGATTTTGGTGACTTATTTATTCACTGATGATGGTTGTGGCGCCTTAATCATGTACTATTGATAGCTCTGGTGTTCTATTTAAGTACTGAAGATGATTTGGATTTCCAATTCATGTACTGATGATGATTCTGGTGATGAATACACCACAAGAGCCATCAGAAATACATAAATACCGCAGGAGAACAACCATGACTACATGATTATGTCACCAGAATCACCACGGGTACATGAATACATCACTAGAACCACCATCAGTACATGAATACATTACCAAAACCACCATCAGTTTTGTGCAAGCTGTATTTGTAGCAAAAAACATCATATGTATCCCTTTATCTATAATAAGGGTCTGTTTAGTTTCCATTAGGGTATCCGCCAAATGCTGGACACCTTAATTGAAACCAATTGGCTCCCATTCTAGTTAGGCTATATTAGTTTTCGTGACTCTCCTTGTGTCTGACATTTAAAATATAGGACGTCAGGGATGAATATCGCCATTTTTTTCCCCTGTAGTGTGTAAATGGTCCACAAACAATAAGTGATTCCATATCTACCTTTGAGATTGCACTCACTGTTAAGTCACATCCTTAAAGTATGGTGAAAAGCATAACAATTCTATTGGAAGTGGTCGTCTGAGCTTGTTACCTGACCCATTGGAGTAGGCTCTAGGGGGGTGTTAAGGGTCCTGTTACCTTAGTCTCTCACCCATTCAGTTGCTTCGGGTGAGGGGGGCGCCATTAGCTTAATCTGTCTAGAGCAGCAAAATACCTTGTCTCCCCACTGTCAGACCCTCTCCCTGAGCTGCCTTGTGCTCTCCACCTGCAGGAGAATCACTTTTCATTTAACCCCTCTGTTGCTTTTAGTTAAGATGTTACAAATTCCAGAAAGCTCCATGTACCATGGGCTCCCGTTACTATAGTAACACAGTAATTAGAGCGCAGTGTCGAGAAAAGAACAGTTACGTAACACAGAGCTTTGGACGACAGTCCTGTTATTACTGCCCACGACTGAGATGGTTTGCGTACTGGCCAAACGTCACACGTCAGGCTTCTTTCCTCGCTGCGTAATGACGCAGCACGTTCTACGACCGCGGGATCTGACGCGGCCCCGGAAGTCTCGCGGGAGGATCTGCCCCGGGGCGGAGCGGAAGCGGCCAGAAAGAGAGAGGAGAGAGGCGGCTCCGCGGAGAACGGTGAGACCGGAGGACAGGGGATATTCGCCATTGTGTTGGGGGTTTGGTATCGTCAGTGACGGGAGGATGAGGATTGGTCAGACTGACAACCTCAGCGAGGCAGGAGGAAGTGAGCAGCCATAACGGCCAGGCAGGCACGGGTGCGGGGTGTCATCCTGCTCCTGGGTGGAGTAACACGGGCTGAGTGCAGGCTCCATCTGATGCCTCATAGGGAGAGGGTGACAGTAAATGAAAGTTATGGATGCCGGTCCTGCTTGACATCAGTGCACGGGAGGGAACGGGGAGGGTGGAGTGAGGGAAGTGTCAGAGAAGTCATGGGGCGATGTCCTCAGCTGGTCCACAGACCCCCGCCACCCGATGTACTGAGATCACTAGGGTGGGACACATGCACATCACTCCCAGGCTGCAGCCCTCTGACCCCACAGTGACCCCTCTGATCCCTGGACACCATTGGGATCTACGTCTGACTTCTGTCTCTTGTGTTAGGGAAGATGCTGGTAATCCACATTGACAGCCCCCTGATGTCATGTTTTGGTGTCTTTACGACATGTCAGAAGGAAGGTACATGGCGCTCCCCATTACTGATCGAGCACCCAGGAGCTGACATATAATTGATGCAACCTGGGCAGCCACACAGGGGGCCCACATCTATCTCCAAAACAGGTGGAATTGTGCTTTCTGATGAGTTCTTGGGCTGCAGTGTGCCCTTATATTGTTCTTGTGCTGCGGCCCTCTTCTGTCTGTGTTCCCCAGTACCGTGACCTATGTCATAGTTACAGACCGGGCAGCTGGCACTGATGAAGAAATCTCACAGTGATTAAAAAGAGGAAGGCAGATAACCGCTGTGGGGTTCTGGGGTTTGAGCTGCCGGCGTTGTGGTGAGCGGGGGAGCTTATGTAATGGCTTATTACTAAATATACATTATACAGTTCATCTTGGCCCTTTCTGCTGCAGATTTTCCTTTTGGTACAAATATAATCTGCAACTGATTACAGTACAAGCCAAGATTGTGACAGTTGTCAGCCACATAGTGTGGAATATCTCCATGTGGAGATTGGCCAGTGGGGCCGATGTCAGGATCCACAACATTTCAGTGTACTTTCTTATATTTTAATGCTGCTCAAAGTAGAGCAGTGAGGTTTGGGGTAGATTCTTCCCCTAAATGTGCAGCACTGTCCACATTGCACCGGCTGATATTGTCAAGTTTGCAGGCGACTTTGTGATAGTTTTTTATTGTTAGGTCCTTGTAGACATGACCTAAGGGTATGTCCACACAAGACTGATCCACAGCTCCAAACACTACACCAAATTGCGTGGCTGTTGTGGATTTCATTGCTGTTATTGTAGTGGTCCAAGTTACCAGTCAAGAATTGCACAAATATCCGAGAAAATTGCTGTTCGAATGATCTGGCCATTAGGGATTTGTTTCTCTTAGACATGTCATCTTGATTCATTAGTCAGCTTTCACTGTAATGATATCACAAGGCCAAAACTGCACCAATGGTTTCTTATTCATGTTTTTGGTTACTTCCTTTCATGGCTGACAAGGTAACTCCACCGGTGGTGGACCTTGTGCCTTTTCCGCTGGCTGAGAATGGCTTTTCTTTGTAAGTCCCAATTATTTCCATGGGAGTAACGCAGCCAGGGTAGCTCGGCTGTTTCCTTAACTCCAGATCCAATAATCCGCTTTGGACAGTTATTCCCATCTCAGCCATGAAAGGCTACGGTGGGAATATCCCTATAGGTAATTAGTAGTAGAAGTCGGAGTTGATTTCTCGCCCTGGTGTCATAATCTGGAAGATCTGCTAATACTGCACTTTTCATGTTCTGAAATCGCTGAGTAATGGAATTTTCTAAAACCTCGATACACCTAGTAACTAGTGGAGTGATATATATGCACTAATTCTAGAGAGAACCTCTTTTTACATACATGGTTAATCTGAGGTGTGACTGTCATTTTGCCAATAGACTTTAGTTTTTGTTTTTTTTAGTTTCGACTAGATAATTGTTTCCTTGTTGGTCATATTTACAGCTTCACTGACATTAATTGTAGACACATTAATCAATAACGTCTAAAAGGTGCAACTGCGGATTAAAACATGGGCACTAAGTGCTTTCAGACGAGACTCTCAGAGTACTCCAGATTATAGTACTTCTTACCTGGAGGCTATGTATTATATGACCACATACAGAGGTGACAAATTTTTGGTGCATAATCCTTATTGCAGTCAATTTCGGCACAGATTTCATTATTTGCAAAAATCTGCTCTGAAAAATACAGCGTATTGGGGCTGGATGCAGTCGGATGGCTGGAAGTGCCATTGTGCAGTAAAAATGTAGCCAACAATTGCTGCATCCCCTTAATTCTCAGAATTGGTTGGGTTCTAGAGTTTGGACGTGTTGATGTAACTTTATTAAAGTGGTAATCCCTTCTTATGTCATCATTTGATAACACATGTTGATATGTAGGACAGCAGTCATAAAATGGTTCTAGCAAAGCCTTTTTTGGCACCTCAGTCTCTTTGCTTGGTGCAGTTGTCCAGACAAGGTGATCCCTCTGTCAACCACCTTAGATGACACGGTTGATAGTGACTGCTGCATCTAAGGGGTAAACTGCGGGCAGCAGAGGTAACCTCACATTACAGCTGTGCTAAACAATCTCCATTAGGCAGTGCATACCGGAGCATCATAATTTGGGAACTAGCACCTATCCGTGACAGATTTGATCACCATGGGACATTAAGGTATTAGATTTCTGATGACATGTTTTTCCTGTGTGCACATTATTGTCTCTAGGTGATGTTATCTTGTTAGTAAAGTTACCTGTAAGTAAAAACCCACTTGAGGAAACACAGGGAGAACAATGGTAGAGATGACAGACTTGATAATGACTTGTTGCTGGCATGTGCAAATCCTGCTCCTCAATAAACAACTATTCACCTGTTAATACCTGAACTGTCTTAAAGGGGTTTTCCACTTTTAGAAAAGTGGAAACCAACCGATCAGGTAGTAGGAAAAAAAATGCAAATGGAGACAGTACTCGCCCTCCGTCAGTCCAGCAATGTGTTTCTGCCCCTGCTTCTGTTTCTATAGTTTAGCTGCAATGGTGACCTCATGACTGCAGCACAAATTACCACAGTAGCCAATCGCTGTGCTCGAGGGCTCATGGTGGCACCAAAAGCAGAGGTGCTGAGTGGCTGCAGTGGTGATGCATGCTGTAGTTATATCACATCACCGCTGCAGCCCAAACACAGACATTGGAGCAACATGGGAGAGCCGGCACTGGACCGAGGAAGGGCGCGTACAATCTTTATTTTTTCTGATCGGTTGGTTTCACTAGTGATGAGCGAGCCTGCTCTTTTAACCCTTTTTACTGAGCATCTTCAGCGTGCGCGTATATTATGTTCCAGTCCCTGCATCTGCATGATTTATGGCTGTTAGACAGCCTCAACACATGTGAGGTCTCCCTAACAAACAAGCAATCCCTGCATGTGTTGAGGCTGACTAATAGCCATAAATCATGCAGACTCAGGGACTCGAACATAATACACGAGCACCCGAGCATTCTCGGTTAAAGAGTTAAATGAGCATGCTTGCTCATCACTAGTGTCCACATATCTAAAAGTGGAGAACCCCCTTTTAAGGCGCTCATACCCATTAGCTGTCAGGTAAAGAATCCTTCATCCAACAGCTACTTATCTCTCTCAACTTCCCTATACGCAGGATTGCTTAGTGAGCATTCCCTATGAGAAAGCCGCTGCCAGACTCCTGGTACCTCTGCCAAGAAGGATTGTAAATCCAACAGACTGGATACTTATCTGTTGAATGAGTAGTGGAGAGCCCTACATACACATTAGACTGTCTGCTGAACCTCCTGTTATCCATGGGTTCGAATTACTTTTGTCTCACATGTATAATGTCCTTTACCTGCATACTAGTGGTTGGTCCTAAGCAGTTCTCCTATGGATGCCTTATACAGAGCTAAGCTGGGTCATCCCATTTTTTAGACACAGACTACACCACACTGGTATAAGAACTCTATATAGGCAGAATTTTCACTACATGTATGTTACAAGCGTATAATTTTCTATTCTAGATGAACATAATGATTCATAAAAACAATTTAATCTGCCTAGACACTATAGATTATTAGTGGATCCCATTGAATTGGAAAGAGATGCCTTCAATCTAAACTGCATGGACATCTTAGAAATTAGCACGTCACCTGAAAGATTGGCTTGGTCTACACCAAATCTGCTCTGTTGACATTTTGAAGGCTTAGTGTGTTTTGGGATTTTTACATCCTTGCCTTAAATACAGTTAAAAAGAAGGCTTTTTGGTAATTTAAGACCAGTTTTTGTGCCATGTTGTTGATGATGGTAATACTTCGGAGAACATAGAGCATGCTTCTTTTAATACCAGGAAGGTTACAGACCAGGGGGAAATACTGTATATAATTACAAAGAAAATAAGCAGCTAAAGGGAGTCTGTCATCCGATTAATGCTGTCTGAACCATTGGCAGCATGAATCAGAGCCTTGCTGCTCGATTGCAGTCAGGTATGCTTTACTCTGAAAAGCTTCAGCACTTCAGAAAAAAACGACTTAGAAAAGCTGGCCATGGACTATAGGGAGAGACCTAAAAAGTCTGTTTTCTCCCCGCCCTGCTTCAGTTCATTGACAGGTCTTTCCCTATGTACACCTGAGACCTGTCAATCAACTGTAGCGGGCAGTGACCACATCGGACTAGTCATGTCTCTCCCTCTTGTCCCCAGCCGGCTGTTCAAACTGTGTCCTCTTTGAAAAACTGCAGCATTTTAGAATAAAACCTATCTGGCTGCAGTTGCTCAGCCAGGCTTGGGACTTATGCGGCCTGTGTTTTGGCCAGCATGAATCTAATGAGCGATTCCCTTTAATAAACCTAAAAGCTTAGCGTCTGTCAGGATTTGCCAATAACAGGAGAACCTGTCAGAAAGACCATCATGATGCTGGAAACACTGTCTGACCAGAATGGGGACCTACTTCCTCATTACTGCAGTGATTTACTCAGAATTATGAGGAAATAGTGAGGAGTCAAGAGGGTGTCTCCCCTCCTGACAACATATGTGACACATCTCTCTATGTAGGGAGGTAGCAAGAGACTTGCCCATAAGGCTACATTCACACATCTATCTCTATGGGTCTTTGTGGTATTGCAATATATAGAATTATATAATAGGTTTAAGTCCCCTAAGAAGACGACTAAAACATAAAGTAAAAAATATTTATTGGTTTAAAATATAAATTTAAATATTTTAATTGCCCTAATTGTCTTCCATTCAAGATAAGCATATTTGGTATCCGTGTGTCTTTAAATGTCCGATTTACCAAAATATAAGGTCAACCCAATCTGTACGTGCTGTTCGAAGAAATAAAAATCAAAATCCCTTTTTTTTTTTGGCTAACCAGACCTCCCTAAACATACAATATAAAGCAATTGAAGCATTGTATGTACCCATAAAATGGTACCAATGAAAACGTCAGCTCTGCACTCAATAAAACAAGCCCCCACACAGCTACTGTACATTGCTGGATAAGTAAAAATGTTATGGGTCCCGGAAAATGGCAATACAATCCTTTTTTTTTTTTTTTTAAATACAAATTTATAAAATTCTTTCAATTACGTGAAAAAAAAAAAATGCAAGGTTGGTGTCGCCCTAATCATTCTGACCTGGAGAATCAGGTTCCAGGACCCACCATTCCATCTAATCTGCCTTTACCAAAATTACTAATGACTTGCTTACAGCCAAAGCTAGCAGACAATTCTCTGTACTCCTTCTTCTTGATCTGTCCTTTGCCTTCGACACAGTTAACCACTGCCTCCTACTACAAATCCTCTCTTACTTTGGCGTCAACGACCTTGCCCTATCTTGGATCTCCTCATACCTTTCTAACTGCACATTTAGCGTCTCCCACTCCCACACTACCTCCTCATCCCGCCCCCTCTCTGTTGGAGTCCCTCAAGGCTCTGTCCTAGGACCCCTAATCTTCTCGATCTATACCCTTGGCCTGGGACTGCTCTTAAAATCCCATGGCTTCCAGTACCATCTGTATTCTGATGACACCCAGATCTACCTCTCTGGCCCAGATGTCACCTCTCTGCTGTCCAGAATCCCAGCGTGTCTATCAGCCGTATCCTCTTTCTTCTCCTATCGCTTCCACAAGCTCAATGTGGACAAATCTGAACTTATCATTTATCATCTCTCGTATCTTCCCCATCTGATCTATCTATCACAATAAATTACATCACTCTTTCCCCTGTACCAGCAATCCGCTGCCTCGGAGTAACTCTTGACTCTGCCCTGTCCTTCAAACCCCACATCCAAGCTCTCCACCTCCTGTCGCCTCCAGCTCAAAAATATTTCCAGAATCAGTCCATTCCTCAACCCTCAATCTACTAAACTGCTTGTGCATGCCCTTATCTCCTGCCTCGACTACTGCAACACCCTCTGCTGTAGCTTACCTGCTAACACTCTCGCACCCCCCAAATCAATCTTTCACTCTGTTGCGCGACTAGTTCATCTCTCGCCTCACTACTCCTTTGCAAATCCCTTCACTGGCTCCCAATTGCCCAGCGTATCCAATCCAAACTAACTACTAACACTGACCTACAAAGCCACCCATAACCTTTCTCCTCCATACATCTCTGAACTAATCTCCTGATATCTTCCGTCACGTAATCTCCGGGCCTCCCAAGACCTCCTTCTCTCCTCCACACTTATTCGTTCCTCACCCAATCGCCTCCAAGATTTCTCCCGAATATCCCCCCATTCTCTTGAATTCTGTGCCTCAACTCGTCCGATTAGCCTCCACATTTGGATCCATCAGACGGAACGTGAAAACCCATCTCCTCAAACAAGCTTACTGCCTGCTATGACCATGCTGCCACCTCAACAACACCGGAGCTACTGCAGCCCCCCCCCCCCCAACCTGTCTCCTTCCCCGTTCCTGTAGAATGTAAGCCCGCAGGTTCCTCTTCCCTCTGTACCAGTCTACCATTGTTAGTTCGTTTACTGTAAGTGATATCTGTATTTGGTATGTAACCCTTTCTTATGTACAGCACCATGGAATCAATGATGCTATATAAATAAACTAGATGGTGGCCCGATTCTAACGCATCGGGTATTCTAGAATATATGCAGCCGACCGGGCGCAATCAGTAGAGCGTTGTTTAAATTTGGCGCCAATCTCGCTGATTGATCGCGGCCGCTGCCCGATCAGCACAGCAGTGTTTAAATGTGGCGCCAAGATCGCTGATTAGTCGCGGCCGCTGTTTAAATGTGGCGCCAAAATCGCTGATTGGTCACGGCCGCTGCCTGCGACCAATCAGCACAGCGGTGTTTAAATTTCGCGCCAAGATCACTGATTGGTCGCGGCCGGAGGCCGTGACCAATCAGTGAATCGTATTGGTGAGGACCGGGGAGCGTCGCTGCCTGTGCGGCTACTTCCTCTGCGAGAAGCCGGGAGATGAGCGGCTGCTCGCAGCAGAAGTATCCCGACCGGCAGTGCCGCTCCCCTGTCCTCCCTTGACACCCTAGCCGCATGGAGGTCAGCGGCGCCGCCGCCGGTCGGGATACTTCTGCTGCTAGCGGCCGCCTCATCTCCCGGCTGCATCGCCGCTGACCTCCGTCCTGCAGATGAGCCGCTAACGGCCGCCATCTTTTTCTCAAATCCCGCGTCGCTGATTGGCCGCTGCCGGACCAATGAGCGACGCGGTATTTCCTAGACAGACAGACAGGATACGACGATTATATATATATAGATAATAATAATTTTACTGTACAATGAACGCCACCCAAACAAAAATGCTGGAATTGTGTGTTTTCCACCATTTCACTTCATTTGCTATTTTTCTGTACGTTACATAGCAAAATGAATAATGTCATTCAAAACTATAACGTGTCCAGAAAAAAAAAAAGAGAAGGAAAAGCCATAACACAAAAATGAAAAACTGCCTGCTTCTGAAGGGGTAAAAGTCAATGGGGATCAATGTAAAACAGATGACAAACTGAAGACATACTTTGTACTTCAGTGTTCCGTCCGTTTTTCACTGATCGATTGTTAAAAAGTAAATGGATAACTAAAAGTTCAGACAGTCTACCTTCTTTAGTGGGAGAAAAAAAACAGAAAAGAATGGATTACACAAGAATAGAAAATGTTCTGATTCTCATGGATCTAAAAATTTACACTAATGTGTGAATGTAGCCTTGTGGTGAACCACTCCCTTGACTCTTCTCCTTTTTCTGGGCTCACTTTTAACCACTTCGCGCCAGAGCCTGTTTTTGCCTTCGTGACCGGGCCAATTTTTTCAATTCTGACCACTGTCACTTTATGAGGTAATTACTCTGGAACGCTTCAACGGATCCCACTGATTCTGAGATTGTTTTTTCGTGACATATTGTACTTCATGATAGTGGTAAAATTTCTTCGATATCACTTGCGTTTATTTGTGAAAAAATTGGAAATTTGGTGAAAATTTTGCAATTTTCAAACTTTGAATTTTCATGCCCTTAAATCAGAGAGATATGTCACACAAAATAGTTAATAAATAACATTTCCCACATGTCTACTTTACATCAGCACAATTTTGGAACCAAAATTTTTTTTTGTTAGGAAGCTATAAGGGTTAAAATTTGATCAGCTATTTCTCATTTTTCCAACAAAATTTACAAAAACATTTTTTTAGGGACCACATCATATTTGAAGTGACTTTGAGGGGCCTTTATGACAGAAAATACCCAAAAGTGACACCATTCTAAAAACTGCACCCCTCAAGGTGCTCAAAACCACATTCAAGAAGTTTATTAACCCTTCAGGTGTTTCACGGGAATTTTTGGAATGTGGAAGAAAACAATGAATATTTAACTTTTTTTCACAAAAATGTTACTTTAGACCCAATTTTTTTATTTTCACAAGGGTAACAGGAAAAAATGGAATGCACAATTTGTAGTGCAATTTCTCATGAGCACTCTGATACCCCATATGTGAGGGAAAACCACTGTTTGGGCGCACTGCAGGGTTCGGAAGGGAAGGAGCGCCATTAGACTTTTTGAATGTAAAATTTGCTTGAATAATTAGCGGACACCATGTTGCATTTGGGGAGCCCCTGATGTGCCTAAACAGTGGAAACCCCCCACAAGTGACACCATTTTGGAAACTAGACCCCTTAGGGAATTTATCTAGATGTGTGGTGAGCTCCTTGAACCCCAAGGTGCTTCACAGAAGTTTATAATATTGAGCTGTAAAAATAACATTTTCACATTTTTCCCACAAAAATGTTTTTCATCCCTTAATTTTGCATTATCATAAGGGTAATAGGATAAATTGCACCATGAAATTTGTTGTGCAATTTCTCCTGAGTATGCCGATACACCATATGTGGGGGAAAACCACTGCTTTGGTGTACGGCAGGGTTCGGAAGAGAAAGGAGCACTATGTTGGCTGGGATAGGTTGCAGACACCATGTCACATTTGAAGAGTCGCTGACCTGCCGAAACGCAGAAACCCCCACAAGTAACCCCATTTTGTAAACTACACCTCTCAAGGAATTCATCTAGGGAAGTAGTGACTATTTTTTAATTTTTAAATTTATACCATTGGGCAGTGAAAAAAGCATAATTATATTTTTACCACAAAAAAATGTTTTACCCTCAGATTTTACATTTTCACACAGGGCAATGGGTAAAAATGGTGCCGAAATGTGTCACACAATTTCTTCTAAAAGTGTCAATACCCCATATGTGGCTGTATCGTACCGCTTAGCCATACGGCGAGATCTGGGAGGGACGGAGCGCTATTTGACAATTGGAGAACAAATTATTGTAGAATAGGCATTTGGATTTGGGAGCACAAAATTTTCTGAATTTCTTTTGGGGTGCAAGGGCCATTTCTCTTTTCCAGAGCCTTTCTGCTACCAGTAACTTGGAAGTCCCTTATATTTTTAACAGATGACGGACCTGAGTTGGGACTAGCTTTTTTTGAGGACTGAGTTGAAGCTTTTATTGGAAACATTTTACGTAACATTTATCCGGTTCTCTAGGCTGAGCACTTACATCGGGGTTTCCATCTAAATTTCCAAGTGATGTAATTCAGATGAAACCCCTGCGGGATCCATTCACTGTAATGAGGCAGCCGAGTTACTCTGGACTCCGTCTGGCCTCTGTTTAGCGGTGTCCTTTTTTTCATGAAGTGCACAAAACTGTGGCCAACCGCACTTTTATGCACGCCTAAAAAAACTGACACTGTGGGATCACAGGCCAGATGGCATCCACAGTGGCCTATATCTGCCTCATTACAGGGAATCTTCCGGCATGAGTTCCGTCTGAATCACGTATTTCAGAGATTTACACGGAAACTCTGGTGTAAGTGCTCAGCGCAGAGCGCAGGATAAATGTGAGCAGAGCCTTACTGCGATCTTTGGGAGACATAATAAACAAATCAGTAGCAGGTGAAGAATTGGTTTTATTTATTTTTTACGCCGTTCCTCGTGCGGTATAAGTGATGAGATTACTTTATTCTTCGGGTCGGTGCGATTACAGAGATACCAGATTTATATCGGGTTTTTCTGATTGACAGCTGTCACAAACTAAGAGACGCTTATTTTTGCAAAATCTAGTTTTTGCATTGCCATATTTTGAGAGCTATAATTTTTCCATATTTCGGCCGACAGTCATGTGACGGCTTGTTTTTTTGTGGGACGAGTTGACATTTTTATTGGTACCATTTTTGTGACATTTTTTGATCGCTTTCTATTCCGTTTTTTGGGAGGTAAAATTAACAAAAACCAACAATTCATGAATTTTTTTTTGAGGTTTTTTTTTTGTTATGCCGTTCTGCGTGTGGTAAAAGTGATAAGGCAGCGTTATTTTATGGGTCAGTACGTTTACAGTGATACTACACTTACTATATATTTTTTTTTATGTTTTGGCGCTTTTACACAATAAAACAATTTTATAGAAAAAATATTTTTTTTGCATCGCTTTATTCTGAGCGCTATAACTTTTTTATTTTTCGGCTGATAGAGCTGTATGACAGCTTTTTTTTTTGCGGAACAAGATGACGTTTTCAGCGGTACCATTTTTATTTCCATTTTGCTTTTTTGATCGCATTTTTTTCCACTTTTTGTTTGGCGATATGATGAAAAAGCATAGTGTTTTTTTTCTCCGTTTTTTTATTTATTTTTATTACGGTGTGCACAGAAGGAGTTAATTAGTGTGACAGTTTTATAGATCGGGTTGTTTCGGACGCGGCGATACCAAATATGTGTACTTTTTTTGTTTTTGCATAAATATACGGATTTATTGGTTTAATATTTTATTTATTTACTTTTATTTATTTTATGATTTTTTTTAACAGTTTGAAAACCTTTTTTTGATTTTTTTTTTTTTACATTTTTACTTAGTCCCTGTATGGGACACTAATTTTTATTTTTCTAATCACTGATGTCATGCAATGTAATAGACATATATTACATTGCAATCCTGGTATGTGTGGTACCCCTCACCCCCAATCCTGGTATGTGTGGTACCCCTCACCCCCAATCCTGGTATGTGTGGTACCCCTCACCCCCAATCCTGGTATGTGTGGTACCCCTCACCCCCAATCCTGGTATGTGTGGTACCCCTCACCCCCAATCCTGGTATGTGTGGTACCCCTCACCCCCAATCCTGGTATGTGTGGTACCCCTCACCCCCAATCCTGGTATGTGTGGTACCCCTCACCCCCAATCCTGGTATGTGTGGTACCCCTCACCCCCAATCCTGGTATGTGTGGTACCCCTCACCCCCAATCCTGGTATGTGTGGTACCCCTCACCCCCAATCCTGGTATGTGTGGTACCCCTCACCCCCAATCCTGGTATGTGTGGTACCCCTCACCCCCAATCCTGGTATGTGTGGTACCCCTCATACCAGGATTGGGGGGTGAGGGGTGCCACGCATACCGAGATAAGGATGAGGGGAGCCACGCACACCGGGATAAGGATGAGGGGAGCCACGCACACCGGGATAAGGATGAGGGGAGCCACGCACACCGGGATAAGGATGAGGGGAGCCACGCACACCGGGATAAGGATGAGGGGAGCCACGCACACCGGGATAAGGATGAGGGGAGCCACGCACACCGGGATAAGGATGAGGGGAGCCACGCACACCGGGATAAGGATGAGGGGAGCCACGCACACCGGGATAAGGGTGAGGGGAGCCACGCACACCGGGATAAGGGGTGAGGGGAGCCACGCACACCGGGATTGGGGGTGAGGGGAGCCACGCACACCGGGATTGGGGGTGAGGGGAGCCACGCATACCGGGATTGGGGGTGAGGGGAGCCACGCATACCGGGAATGGGAGTGAGGGGAGCCACGCACACCGGGAATGGGAATGAGGGATGGGGTGCCATGCATACCAGGATGAGGGGTGCCAGGCATACTGGGATTGGGGATGAGGGGTGCCACTTATACCGGGATTGGGGATGAGGGATTGGGTACCATGCATACCAGGATGAGGGATACCGTACACACCAGGATAACGATGAGGGGTGCCACGCATACCGGGATTGGGGGTGAGGGGTGCCACGCATACCGGGATTGGGACTGAGGGATAGGGTGCCATGCATACCAGGATGAGGGATACCATACACACCAGGATTGGGGATGAGGGGTGCCACGCATACCAGAGTTGGGGGTGAGGGGTGCCACGCATACCAGGATTGGGGGTGAGGGGTGCCACGCATACCAGGATTGGATGGTGGGGACAGGATGGGGGCAGCACAAATACAAGGAGGGGGGGAAGCACATACCAGCATGGGAGACCATATACCAATAAAAATGCTCGCCACCCGGGCGTAGAACGGGTTCAATAGCTAGTTTATTATATATTTTAGGAGTCGGAGTTGGTCCATTTTATACCGACTCCACCAAAATGGGCTCTGACTCCCGACTCCACAATGCTGGTTCACGGTCCCAAGTTTTGTACCCCAAACACCAGCATGTTGTGATACTGCTAGAATATAGTGTCCTAAACACGCTTCAGCTAAAAGTCTGTTTAGGCATTGTGTGCAAGTACACCTCGCTTTACTGTGCATACACCTGGTGCCTGTAGCCATTTCTTAGGACTTAGTAGTTCGGTCGCATTGGGAGAGCTGATAACATGACTTCAGTATATCTCTCTCTCAATATTATATGACTGGAGCTTTCAAACCGAAGACCACCTAAGTTTTTATACACTAAGCCACTACTATATCTTTATACTAATTGGGAATAACATTCTAAACACAAGCATTTGCCAAAAGCTGACACTGACTGTTAGGTTACCGGAGAGGAGTCCAGGTAAGAGTCCAGCGACATCCTACAAATGTGCCATGTAGCCAGTTATACGTAATGTGGGAGATTTTTAGCAGAAGCATATGCCTGGAACACTACTCCCAGACACGGTGGTTGTATAGTATATATAGATCTAGCGAGCGTTTCCCTCCCATTTGTAAACTTCGGCCAAACATCATGATGCCCTCTCTCATAGGGCTGTGGAGTCGGTAAGCCAAACCTCCGACTCCTCAATTTCCCTGACTCCCGACTCCACAGCCCTGCCTCACTACTGAGCGTGTACATAAAGTGCAGCACAGATTCACCTCACTGCTGAGCGTGTACATAAAGTGCAGCACAGATTCATCTCACTGCTGAGCGTGTACATAAAGTGCAGCACAGATTCACCTCACTGCTGAGCGTGTACATAAAGTGCAGCACAGATTCATCTCACTGCCTCACTACTGAGCGTGTACATAAAGTGCAGCACAGATTCATCTCACTGCTGAGCGTGTACATAAAGTGCAGCACAGATTCATCTCACTGCCTCACTACTGAGAGTGTACATAAAGTGCAGCACAGATTCATCTCACTGCCTCACTACTGAGAGTGTACATAAAGTGCAGCACAGATTCATCTCACTGCCTCACTACTGAGAGTGTACATAAAGTGCAGCACAGATTCACCTCACTGCTGAGCGTGTACATAAAGTGCAGCACAGATTCATCTCACTGCTGAGCGTGTACATAAAGTGCAGCACAGATTCACCTCACTGCTGAGCGTGTACATAAAGTGCAGCACAGATTCATCTCACTGCCTCACTACTGAGCGTGTACATAAAGTGCAGCACAGATTCATCTCACTGCTGAGCGTGTACATAAAGTGCAGCACAGATTCATCTCACTGCCTCACTACTGAGAGTGTACATAAAGTGCAGCACAGATTCATCTCACTGCCTCACTACTGAGAGTGTACATAAAGTGCAGCACAGATTCATCTCACTGCCTCACTACTGAGAGTGTACATAAAGTGCAGCACAGATTCATCTCACTGCCTCACTACTGAGCGTGTACATAAAGTGCAGCACAGATTCATCTCACTGCCTCACTACTGAGCGTGTACATAAAGTGCAGCACAGATTCATCTCACTGCTGAGCGTGTACATAAAGTGCAGCACAGATTCACCTCACTGCTGAGCGTGTACATAAAGTGCAGCACAGATTCACCTCACTGCCTCACTACTGAGCGTGTACATAAAGTGCAGCACAGATTCATCTCACTGCTGAGCGTGTACATAAAGTGCAGCACAGATTCACCTCACTGCCTCACTACTGAGCATGTACATAAAGTGCAGCACAGGTTCATCTCACTGCCTCACTACTGAGCGTGTACATAAAGTGCAGCACAGATTCATCTCACTGCTGAGCGTGTACATAAAGTGCAGCACAGATTCATCTCACTGCTGAGCGTGTACATAAAGTGCAGCACAGATTCATCTCACTGCTGAGCGTGTACATAAAGTGCAGCACAGATTCATCTCACTGCTGAGCGTGTACATAAAGTGCAGCACAGATTCATCTCACTGCTGAGCGTGTACATAAAGTGCAGCACAGATTCATCTCACTGCCTCGCTACTGAGCGTGTACATAAAGTGCAGCACAGATTCATCTCACTGCCTCGCTACTGAGCGTGTACATAAAGTGCAGCACAGGTTCATCTCACTGCCTCACTACTGAGCGTGTACATAAAGTGTAGCACAGATTCATCTCACTGCCTCACTACTGAGCGTGTACATAAAGTGCAGCACAGATTCATCTCACTGCCTCACTACTGAGCATGTACATAAAGTGCAGCACAGGTTCATCTCACTACTGAGCGTGTACATAAAGTGCAGCACAGATTCATCTCACTTCCTCACTACTGAGCGTGTACATAAAGTGCAGCACAGATTCATCTCACTACTGAGCGTGTACATAAAGTGCAGCACAGATTCACCTCACTGCCTCACTACTGAGCGTGTACATAAAGTGCAGCACAGATTCATCTCACTGCTGTGCGTGTACATAAAGTGCAGCACAGATTCATCTCACTGCCTCACTACTGAGCGTGTACATAAAGTGCAGCACAGGTTCATCTCACTGCCTCACTACTGAGCGTGTACATAAAGTGCAGCACAGATTCATCTCACTGCTGAGCGTGTACATAAAGTGCAGCACAGATTCATCTCACTGCCTCACTGCTGAGCGTGTACATAAAGTGCAGCACAGATTCATCTCACTGCCTCACTACTGAGCGTGTACATAAAGTGCAGCACAGATTCATCTCACTGCCTCGCTACTGAGCGTGTACATAAAGTGCAGCACAGATTCATCTCACTGCCTCGCTACTGAGCGTGTACATAAAGTGCAGCACAGATTCATCTCACTGCCTCACTACTGAGCGTGTACATAAAGTGCAGCACAGATTCATCTCACTGCCTCACTACTGAGCGTGTACATAAAGTGCAGCACAGATTCATCTCACTGCTGAGCGTGTACATAAAGTGCAGCACAGATTCACCTCACTGCCTCACTACTGAGCATGTACATAAAGTGCAGCACAGATTCATCTCACTGCCTCACTGCTGAGCGTGAACATAAAGTGCAGCACAGATTCATCTCACTGCCTCACTACTGAGCGTGTACATAAAGTGCAGCACAGATTCATCTCACTGCCTCACTACTGAGCGTGTACATAAAGTGCAGCACAGATTCATCTCACTGCTGAGCGTGTACATAAAGTGCAGCACAGATTCATCTCACTGCCTCACTACTGAGAGTGTACATAAAGTGCAGCACAGATTCATCTCACTGCCTCACTACTGAGAGTGTACATAAAGTGCAGCACAGATTCATCTCACTGCCTCACTACTGAGAGTGTACATAAAGTGCAGCACAGATTCATCTCACTGCCTCACTACTGAGCGTGTACATAAAGTGCAGCACAGATTCATCTCACTGCCTCACTACTGAGCGTGTACATAAAGTGCAGCACAGATTCATCTCACTGCTGAGCGTGTACATAAAGTGCAGCACAGATTCACCTCACTGCTGAGCGTGTACATAAAGTGCAGCACAGATTCACCTCACTGCCTCACTACTGAGCGTGTACATAAAGTGCAGCACAGATTCATCTCACTGCTGAGCGTGTACATAAAGTGCAGCACAGATTCACCTCACTGCCTCACTACTGAGCATGTACATAAAGTGCAGCACAGGTTCATCTCACTGCCTCACTACTGAGCGTGTACATAAAGTGCAGCACAGATTCATCTCACTGCTGAGCGTGTACATAAAGTGCAGCACAGATTCATCTCACTGCTGAGCGTGTACATAAAGTGCAGCACAGATTCATCTCACTGCTGAGCGTGTACATAAAGTGCAGCACAGATTCATCTCACTGCTGAGCGTGTACATAAAGTGCAGCACAGATTCATCTCACTGCTGAGCGTGTACATAAAGTGCAGCACAGATTCATCTCACTGCCTCGCTACTGAGCGTGTACATAAAGTGCAGCACAGATTCATCTCACTGCCTCGCTACTGAGCGTGTACATAAAGTGCAGCACAGGTTCATCTCACTGCCTCACTACTGAGCGTGTACATAAAGTGTAGCACAGATTCATCTCACTGCCTCACTACTGAGCGTGTACATAAAGTGCAGCACAGATTCATCTCACTGCCTCACTACTGAGCATGTACATAAAGTGCAGCACAGGTTCATCTCACTACTGAGCGTGTACATAAAGTGCAGCACAGATTCATCTCACTTCCTCACTACTGAGCGTGTACATAAAGTGCAGCACAGATTCATCTCACTACTGAGCGTGTACATAAAGTGCAGCACAGATTCACCTCACTGCCTCACTACTGAGCGTGTACATAAAGTGCAGCACAGATTCATCTCACTGCTGTGCGTGTACATAAAGTGCAGCACAGATTCATCTCACTGCCTCACTACTGAGCGTGTACATAAAGTGCAGCACAGGTTCATCTCACTGCCTCACTACTGAGCGTGTACATAAAGTGCAGCACAGATTCATCTCACTGCTGAGCGTGTACATAAAGTGCAGCACAGATTCATCTCACTGCCTCACTGCTGAGCGTGTACATAAAGTGCAGCACAGATTCATCTCACTGCCTCACTACTGAGCGTGTACATAAAGTGCAGCACAGATTCATCTCACTGCCTCGCTACTGAGCGTGTACATAAAGTGCAGCACAGATTCATCTCACTGCCTCGCTACTGAGCGTGTACATAAAGTGCAGCACAGATTCATCTCACTGCCTCACTACTGAGCGTGTACATAAAGTGCAGCACAGATTCATCTCACTGCCTCACTACTGAGCGTGTACATAAAGTGCAGCACAGATTCATCTCACTGCTGAGCGTGTACATAAAGTGCAGCACAGATTCACCTCACTGCCTCACTACTGAGCATGTACATAAAGTGCAGCACAGGTTCATCTCACTGCCTCACTACTGAGCGTGTACATAAAGTGCAGCACAGATTCATCTCACTGCTGAGCGTGTACATAAAGTGCAGCACAGATTCATCTCACTGCTGAGCGTGTACATAAAGTGCAGCACAGATTAATCTCACTGCCTCACTACTGAGCGTGTACATAAAGTCAGGGCCGGCGTCAGCACCCGGCGCACCCGGGCAAATGCCGGGGCCCTGAGCAGGCAGAGGGGCCCACTGGCGGTCGCGCACCCCGCTGGGCTATGGGCGGAGGAGAGCGGTGTCAGCGCCCGCCCTTCTCCGCCGCTTGCTCAGGGCCCCGGCAGCCCGATACTTACCTCTCCCCGTGCCTCCGCAGATCCGCTGTCTTCCTGCTCTGCGCTCCCTGTGACGTCTCAGGTCAGAGGGCGCGGTGACGTCTTTTCACCGCGCCCTCCCCTGAGCCGTCACAGGGAGCGCTGAACGGGAAGACGCCGACAACGCTGGAGTTCGGAGCTGAGTAGCGGGCAGCGGCAGCAGGTGAGGAGAAGGGAGGTGAGTATTTGATTTTTTTTTTAATGTATGGAGGCATGGGGCATTATAAAGAGGTGGGGGACATCCTGCATGGGGCATTATATAGAGGGGGGGGCAGCCTGCATGGGGCATTATATAGAGGGGGGGGGGACAGCCTGCATGGGGCATTATATAGAGGGGGGGGGACATCCTGCATGGGGCATTATAAAGAGAAGGGGGGGGGCATCCTGCATGGGGCATTATAAAGGGGGGGGGACATCCTGCATGGGGCATTATATAGAGGAGGGGGGGGAACAGCCTGCATGGGGCATTATAAAGAGAAGGGGGGGGGGCATCCTGCATGGGGCATTATAAAGGGGGGGGGACATCCTGCATGGGGCATTATATAGAGGAGGGGGGGGAACAGCCTGCATGGGGCATTATAAAGAGAAGGGGGGGGGGCATCCTGCATGGGGCATTATAAAGGGGGGGGGGACATCCTGCATGGGGCATTATATAGAGGAGAGGGGGGAACAGCCTGCATGGGGCATTATAAAGAGAAGGGGGGGGGCATCCTGCATGGGGCATTATAAAGAGAGGGGGGGACATCCTGCATGGGGCATTATAAAGGGGGGGACGACATCCTGCATGGGGCATTATAAAGGGGGGGCAGCCTGCATAGTGCATTATGTGGGGGGGAACAGCCTGCATGGAGCATTATAAGGGGGGGCTGCCTGTATGGGGCATTATGTGGGGTGTAACAGCCTGCATGGAGCATTAAAAGGGGGGGGCCTGTATGGGGCATTATGTGGGGGGTAAGAGCCTGCATGGAGCATTAAAAGGGGGGGGCCTGTATGGGGCATTATGTGGGGGGTAACAGCCTGCATGGAGCATTATAAGGGGGGGGACAGCCTGTATGGGGCATTATGTGGGGGGTAACAGCCTGCATGCAGCATTATATGGGGGCCAGTATCCTGTATGGAGAGTTATAAGGGGACCGGTATCCTGTATGGAGCGTTATAAGGGGACCGGTATCCTGTATGGAGCGTTATATGGGGGCCAGTATCCTGTATGGAGTTTTATAAGGGGACCAGTATCCTGTATGGAGCGTTATATGGGGGCCAGTATTCCGTATGGAGCCTTATATGGGGGCCAGTATTCCGTGTGGAGCGTTATATGGGGGCCAGTATTCTGTGTGGAGCGTTATATGGGGGCCAGTATTCTGTGTGGAGCGTTATATGAGGGCCAGTATTCCGTATGGAGCCTTATATGGGGGCCAGTATTCCGTGTGGAGCGTTATATGGGGGCCAGTATTCTGTGTGGAGCGTTATATGGGGGCCAGTATTCTGTGTGGAGCGTTATATGGGGGCCAGTATCCTGTATGAAGCGTTATATGAGGGCCAGTATTCCGTATGGAGCCTTATATGGGGGCCAGTATTCTGTGTGGAGCGATTCACCGGTTTCTGAGCTATTGTGGAATTTACAATAGATATCACTCATGTAATGTAAGAAGTGAAATCTTTGCATTGTACTATATATATATATATATATATATATATATATATATATATATATATATTCTCCGCTGTATCTCTGCATCATGAATCGTGGTATGTGTTAAAGGGGCCCACTGAGACTCTTTCGCCCGGGGCCCAGAAAAACCTGGAGCCGGCCCTGCATAAAGTGCAGCACAGATTCATCTCACTACTGAGCGTGTACATAAAGTGCAGCACAGATTCACCTCACTGCCTCACTACTGAGCGTGTACATAAAGTGCAGCACAGATTCATCTCACTGCCTCACTACTGAGCGTGTACATAAAGTGCAGCACAGATTCATCTCACTGCCTCACTACTGAGAGTGTACATAAAGTGCAGCACAGATTCATCTCACTGCTGAGAGTGTACATAAAGTGAAGCACAGATTCATCTCACTACTGAGCGTGTACATAAAGTGCAGCACAGATTCATCTCACTGCCTCACTACTGAGCGTGTACATAAAGTGCAGCACAGATTCATCTCACTGCTGAGCGTGTACATAAAGTGCAGCACAGATTCATCTCACTGCCTCACTACTGAGCATGTACATAAAGTGTAGCACAGATTCATCTCACTGCTGAGCGTGTACATAAAGTGCAGCACAGATTCATCTCACTACTGAGCGTGTACATAAAGTGCAGCACAGATTCACCTCACTGCCTCACTACTGAGCGTGTACATAAAGTGCAGCACAGATTCATCTCACTGCCTCACTACTGAGCGTGTACATAAAGTGCAGCACAGATTCATCTCACTGCCTCACTACTGAGAGTGTACATAAAGTGCAGCACAGATTCATCTCACTACTGAGCGTGTACATAAAGTGCAGCACAGATTCATCTCACTGCCTCACTACTGAGCGTGTACATAAAGTGCAGCACAGATTCATCTCACTGCCTCACTACTGAGAGTGTACATAAAGTGCAGCACAGATTCATCTCACTGCTGAGAGTGTACATAAAGTGAAGCACAGATTCATCTCACTGCCTCACTACTGAGCGTGTACATAAAGTGCAGCACAGATTCATCTCACTGCCTCACTACTGAGCGTGTACATAAAGTGCAGCACAGATTCATCTCACTGCCTCACTACTGAGCGTGTACATAAAGTGCAGCACAGATTCATCTCACTGCCTCACTACTGAGCGTGTACATAAAGTGCAGCACAGATTCATCTCACTGCTGAGCGTGTACATAAAGTGCAGCACAGATTCATCTCACTGCCTCACTACTGAGCATGTACATAAAGTGTAGCACAGATTCATCTCACTGCTGAGCGTGTACATAAAGTGTAGCACAGATTCATCTCGACTAAAAGCCTAGATCCTTAGATCAGGAACAGACATTTTTAGGACATTTCCCAAATTCTTCTGAAAACATTTACAGCACATCCTGCATTGAATTATTGTACCAATTTATTATATATTTTAGGGGTCGGTCCATTTTATACTGACTCAGACCCCACCAAAATGGACACTGACTCCACAGTCCTGCTGTGAAGAATGGAGATCTCATGAGGTCAAGTATCTTAGTACTAATCGTGCAGAATTCCAGTCCTAAAGTTGTTAGCAGGGCAAGATGCTGTAGTGTAGATCCTGTGAAAGCCCTCTCTAGGACAGAACTGTGAAATGATGGCTGCACTGTAGAGTTTTGTTACATTTTTGCAGATTCACCTGATGTGACAAGTAACATGTCTGCAGACGTGATTGATCTAGCCTCAGGCGTACTTGGCCTTTCAGAGACGCTCAGCGGAGGAATTTCTCTGTTACAGAATAACCGCCAGTACAACTTCCACAACTTCTCTTTCCTTAATATGAGTAGTGAATCATGCTACTTTTCCAGCAGTACAGGAATGAGGACTTATTGCTATAAATGCACAGTTTTTAGATTTCAAAGGATGGCAGCCTCAGTGAGGTAGTCATACAGGATACCGTTAGTGTGAAAATGGAGCAATCAGCTCACCTGTCCAGATGCACAGCAAAAAACTCCAGTAATAGCAATAGTCCAGACGATAGCCAGCACTCACATCTTCTTAAAAGAATTGCTTTATTGCCTTTATTGATCCAGTAGTATAAAAGGCACAAAACATGGTTGAACACAACAGCACAAAAATTAAAAAGGCAGAAAAGAAATATCTGCTGCGCTCCCAGGCAACATGTTTCAGACCTGCATGGTCCTTTGTCAAACCACAGTAGATATTTCTCTTCTTCCTTTTTAATTTTTGTGCTGTTGTGTTCAACCATTTTTTGAATACTACTGGATCAATAAAGCAATTATTTTTAAGAATTTTGGACTGTTGCTATATAGGATGCCATGCAGTATTCTAAGTACTGATAAAGCAAAAAATACTTGATGGAAGAGGATGGTTATACATTTAGTTTATTTTAGTAGGAAATCCTCTTAGAGTGGTTTTGCATACAGCGTCTTTACCGAAAACGCCATTGCAGACTTTTTAACTAAAGTCAGATATGGTTTGTAAAAGAATGGTAACTGTCAAGGAAGGACATATACTTCTCCCGGCTACATAGACTTCTCGATTAAGCACCAAAAACTGCAGTGGTGTTTTTCTGAATGCTGTGTGTGATACCACCCTAAGCTAGCTTCACACATTTTCTTTGCAGTGTTATATTCAATAACTGTCAACAGAGCAAATTCTTGCTGATCATACTGATGTTTATGTTAATGAGCTTCCCAATTAATTGAGATATTGCTTAGAAAACTAAGCAATCTCTCGCAAAATGCCATGAGAGGAAGGAGCATAAGGAGTATGAGACTGGAGAACGATGATCATATGTCCACCATGATCAATGTGATGTCTTCATGGCGACAAATGCACATGAGGGTCTGTAACCTGCTATGCTCCATAGTCTGCAAGACCAAATGACAGATGCAGCTTATGTCTGAGCTGTGCAGATTTTTCTCTGTATGAAAGAAATGTGGTTTCCTGTAAGATATTGTATATATCAAAACATTTGTGGACTATTCTGTTTTATTTCTTTTTAACTATTAGACAGTACATCAGCTTAGGGAGCATGATTTACTCATAGAGATGGGTTTACCCCCTAATTGTTTTATTTTTTATCGTATTGTTACAAATCTTGCATGTTTCACCCCAAGCCCGGAGAGGCACATGTCCCTACTTATGCATATGATACATTTCCTGTTCCCTTTATCATTAAAGGGGTAGTCTAGTAACGTCAGTCACTTTTACAACAAAAGATAGAGTTGCGATCAACTGGTATAAAAGAGGAAAGACCCGTCCGACCAAACTATTTCCATTTAGCTGCAATGTAGTATTATATGGTAGCCCTTCAGAAAAATTGCTGATTATGTATTGCATGAAAAGCAAAGTCTGCTAGAGCTGGAACCACTCGTTAAAGGGTATTTCCACTACTATTTATTTTACTTAATTATATAGCGCCATTAACTTCCGCTGTGCTTTACAGACATGGACATCCCTGTCTCCATTGGGGCTTGCAGTCTAAATTCTCTATTATTATGTATTGGGAGTGTGACAGGAAACCCATACAAACTCCTTGCAGATGTTGCACTTGGTGGGATTTGAACCTAGTGCTGCAAGTCTACAGTGCTAACCACTGAGCCACTGTGCTGCCTTATGAAATTGATCCTCGGGATAGATCATCAATATCAGATCGGAGGGGGTCCGAAAACCGCACCCCAATGATCAGCTGTTATCAGCTTCGGTGGTGGTCACTTGTAAGCCGTGTACGGAGCTGAACACAATAGCCCCAAACACTGTAGTGGTCGATTCTGGGTACTGCAACTCTCCTCCTATTCCTTTGAATATTTTGGGTATTTATTTTTTTAACAAAATATCAATAATGGAGAGGAGACCTTTACAAATGATGCTACTGTAGTCTTTCTCTACTATTTAGTACCATCACTGCTGTACAGTACTTTAGAGGGTTTAACCTCCTACTTACACACCCTTTTCCTGTGCGTGGGGTGATGGTAAATTAGTGCTGACATCCTGTGCTGTCAATGTTTTTGACGCTCCTGTAGAATGGGGCACTTCTGCATTGAACCTTGAGGGGGGGGGGGGGGGTGACTACTGCATATACTACCCCTTAGCCGGTCCCATGGTACAGCTCACAGAAGGGAGTCCGATGATGATATGCGTGTGTATATATACACTGCTCAAAAAAATAAAGGGAACACTCAAATAACACATCCTAGATCTGAATGAATGAAATATTCTCATTGAATACTTTGTTCTGTTCAAAGTTGAATGTGCTGACAACAAAATCACACAAAAATCATCAATGGAAATCAAATTTATTAACCAATGGAGGCCTGGATTTGGAGTCACCCCCAAAATTAAAGTGGAAAAACACTACAGGCTCATCCAACTTTGATGTGATGTCCTTAAAACAAGTCAAAATGAGGCTCAGTATTGTGTGTGGCCTCCATGTGCCTGTATGACCTCCCTACAATGCCTGGCCATGCTCCTGATGAGGTTGTGGATGGTCTCCTGTGGGATCTCCTCCCAGACCTGGACTAAAGCATCCGCCAACTCCTGGACAGTCTGTGGTGCAACATGACGTTGGTGGATGGAGCGAGACATGATGTCCCAGATGTGCTCAATCTGATTCAGGTCTGGGGAACGGGTGGGCCAGTCCATAGCTTCAATGCCTTTATCTTGCAGGAACTGCTGACACACTCCAGCCACATGAGGTCTGGCGTTGTCCGGCATTAGGAGGAACCCAGGGCCAACCGCACCAGCATATGGTCTCACAATGGGTCTGAGGATCTCATTTCGGTACCTAATGGCAGTCATGCTACCTCTGGCGAGCACATAGATGGCTGTGCGCCCCTCCAAAGAAATGCCACCCCACACCATTACTGACCCACTGCCAAACCGGTCATGCTGAAGGATGTTGCAGGCAGCAGATCGCTCTCCACGGCGTCTCCAGACTCTGTCACGTCTGTCACATGTGCTCAGTGTGAACCTGCTTTCATCTGTGAAGAGCACAGGGTGCCAGTGGCGACTTTGCCAATCCTGGTGTTCTGTGGCAAATGCCAAGCGTCCTGCATGGTGTTGGGCTGTGAGCACAACCCCCATCTGTGAACGTCGGGCCCTCATACCACCCTCATGGAGTCGGTTTCTAACCGTTTGTGCAGACACATGCACATTTGTGGCCTGCTGGAGATCGTTTTGCAGGGCTCCTCCTGTTCCTCCTTGCACAAAGGAGGAGGTAACGGTCCTGCTGCAGGGTTGTTGCCCTCCTATGACTCCCTCCACATCTCCTGGTATCTGCTCCATGCTCTGGACACTGTGCTGACAGACACAGCAACCCTTCGTGCCACAGCTTGCACTGATGTGCCATCCTGGATGAGCTGCACTACCTGAGCAACTTCTGTGGGTTGTACTGTAGACACCGCCTCATACTACTGAACCTCTAGGGGTGAGAGCAATGGCAAAATGAAAGAGTGACCAAAACAACTGCCAAAAAGGATGAGAACAGAGAAATGGTCTGTGGTCGCCACCTGCAGAACCACTCCTTTATAGGGGGTATCTTGCTAATTGCCTATCATTTCTACCAGTTGTCTGTTCCATTTGCACAACAGCAGGAGAAATTGATTGTCAATCAGTGTTGCTTCATAAGTGGACAGGTAGATTTCACAGAAGTGTTAGTGACTTGGCGTTACATTGTGTTGCTTAAGTGTTCCCTTTATTTTTTTTGAGCAGTGTGTGTGTATGTATGTGTGTATACACGCACACACACATATGTGTGTAGTTAATTGAACACCAGTGTGTAGCTATGTATTTTTTTTTTCTTTTTTGAGGATTCCTTCGTCCTAAACTCAAGGACGGCTTATTTAAGTCTGCGTAATTTACTAAAGGTAATAAAGAAAGCCCAAACCCAATTTCCTCTTTAAGTTGGTTGTCCCTTTAAATATACACATTTATACATTATGGAGGACATAATATCTGAATTGCTGCATACATAAAGGATACACTTTCTGTATTATTTATCAATAGATTGTGCCTCTTAGCAGATGGGCTCACAGGAGGCATCCTAAAAAGGCGTTTGGAAATCCCTCCCGTACAATGAATGCATGTCCCAAACAGATGGCCTGAGATTCTGTAACCGTGGCCTGGGACAGGCGCTGAGCTTCCAGAAGAACAAAAAAAACCTGTCAGCCATTGATGGGTTAAGCCACTATTCTCCTTTAAGAGGAAGTGAGAATTTTAGCATAACTTCAATTTAAAGGGCTCCCATTGCCTCCTTCTTATGTGTTCTGTTAAGGATTACTCCCCCACAGCGCACAATAGCGAGCCTGTTCCCCGACTACTCTTAATTTGGTTCGCAAATAGTGAGCTAAAAAAGTGCATTAATATGCAAGAACGGTAGAAGTGTTTGGAGATGGCTTGAATCTTACTGAATGGATTATTGTAAATATCTATATTTCTGGTGGTTACTCTGATGTGTTGGCACCTGATTAATGTGCAATAAGAGTAAAGAATTGCACTTCCCACAATAAATGTATAGAACCCTGCAAAAAATGAACTGATCGTCACCCAGGTGTAAACGCTCCCAAAGCCTTATTAAATAACCAGATTTACAGAAATACTCCAATCACATAGAATATTGACATGAAATAATAGTGACCTCAAAATGTGACATCAGATAGAATAAAGTGACCAAAAGTACAAACAAATACTTCTGTCCAGCTAACGGGTCCATATACACGAAGCACTGGAACAAGTTTGTTTTTTAAGGGGTCACTGATTTATAACTGTGGCTTACACTTTTGCATACAATAATGCAAACGTATTGAATACAAATGGATTACCAATTAACCAACTGATAATTAACTTGTGTTTTAGGGAAGTGGTGTGTAAAGATGTAGTGAAATGTGCTCCATGGCATCTTAAATAACATACAACGCATAAAGTGCACATAAATAGCTTATTAATATAAATATCAGAGAAAAATACTATACAGGTAGAAATGTACCTGTGATTTCTAAACTAGATATTTAGCAATGGGAGAGGTAAATTCTGAAGGGGGTTGTCTCTGTGATGACCACTGTCCATATGCTCTTATGGTAGAGAGGACTACCCTCCATGAGAAGAGTGGATATCCACTAGAGCATTTCTGGGCAGCTAACATTATACTTTACATACAGGGGTGAAAATGGCTGTAGCTTTTCCCTGACAAATGTAGCTAGTCACCATGGGCTTCTGAAGCCAGATCTGAGGCAAACACCTAGTTAGGGCTTGTTCAGACGAACATTAAGCGACCATATGATGGAAAGCACAAGGACCAATGCAAGACTGTGGTAGAACGTTTCTACAGAACGATGGTCTGCATGTAAAGGAAAATTGCAACGTCAATGGCTTCCTAAAAATACAGATCATACAGGTTACCCTCCGTATATCCTGTTTTTTTTATGGGTACCAGGGCTGTAGAGTTAGAGTCTGAGTTGGAGTCCATTTTGGTGGAGTCGGAATTGGAGTCAGTATAAAATGGACCGACTCCAACTCCTAAGATATATAATAAATTGGGTACAGTAGTTCAATGCAGTTTCTGGGGGATATTTTTTCATAGGAATTTTGGAAAGTTATGAAATGTCCTATTCCTGATCTAAGGGTCTAGACTTTTAGCTGAGATGAATCTGTGCTGCAGTAAATTTATCACTTAAACATGAGCCATGTATGAGGGAGTCGGTGTCATGGAAATTGAGGAATCGGAGGTTTGGTTTACCGACTCCACAGCCCTGACATTGGGTACATTACAATTTATTAAGATAGGAAACTGTATTTGTATAAAGTAGTTAATGTAAAAAAAGCAGATTTGGGAAAAAAGGACATACGGACTGCATACAAATGACAATACAGATGAAAAATATTTTTTTTCTGGACATAAAACGTATATGTTTATGTACACCCAGTCTAGAGACAAGCTGTATAAATCCTGCATACAATATTTGGCTCAGGCTGTGATTACTTCTATAGCTGACATTAATGATTTTCTCCTAGGATAGATCCTTAGCTCAGTATTTTTTTATTTTTGTACATGTGCATTGTTGGAGAGGGATACTCAGATCAATGAAACCCCTTGGATGGAAATGCTTTTATCCAAATTCACAAAACCTCTTAACGGAGTGGCTGCTGAGATCACCTGCAGTGAGGCCCCAGCTAAGTCCCAGATCTGGGGGCTGCGTGCTTTCTTTGCAGGACCGAGGGTTGATCTATCTTCTATACACCTATCGGCAATGTGCAATGACTGGTATGAACAACTTTAGAGGTGCTATTTTTTGGGACACCAACTTCATAGGAACTCAAGTCAATGGTAAAGTGTTTACCCACAGGCTGTGATTGATGCAAATATTCCCTCCAGAACTGTTGTCCAGCACATTGAATTGGAATATTTAGTTTTGCACCTTGGATAGTGGCAGTGATTTTTTGTTTCTCAACATATATATATGTGTTTATACATAACCCGTCACTTTAAGTACCAAAGCCCCTCTGAGGTTTTCCTTTTATCCCCAAAGTAATGGTTTCTACGAGATTGATTGGTTACATTGTGATGCATATTAGTTCAGCCCACAGCACACCAACTCCTTTCTTTGTCGGTGACAGGTTCCATTAAAATTGTTATTCCAGCTGTCCATGATGTGTTGGACTAAATGGCTGGAAAATCCAATGAAAAGCCCATCCATTAACATTAAAAAGTCCCTCCTGCTCCTCTTCTTGCTGTCCATTATTTGTATAGCCCCCTTTATGTTCTGCAGCACAGACTGTATTGATTCTCCTCAGTCCTTAGTCTATGTCTTCGGGAAATAAAACTTTAAAGAGAACCTGACAGCACTATTTTGTAAAGTAAAGACATGGCTGTGATGGTACTGTTTTAGAGGTTAGTTGGTACCTTTGGTGGATAAATCTGCTTTGTGGTTCTTTTTTAATCACCATTTGAAGTTTTCTGCTAATTATATTTCGATGCACAGGGGCTGGACAGTACACGGGGTCTTCTCTTCCCTGTCTGTGATTTCCGGCCCCTACGCTTGCAGTTTACAGATCAAGAGGAACAGAACTATTACATTTTATATATTTAATCCATAAAAGTAGGCAGTGTTTATAAAAAAAATATACAAATATGGGAACAAAACAATACAATATGTACAATTACATAAAATAAAAAGGAATAACGAAAGAGAGTTACTAAACCTGATGTTGCAGGAATAGTTCTGGTCTTTATGGAGGGAAGCAATCTAATTTGGAAAATTGTACACTCTCGAACTGAACTATGTCTTCCAGAATGACAAATGACAGCCACCCAAACTCTATTTTTTATTAGCTCAAGGTTACGATGTGCTAGGTCTGTTACAATTTTATGAGATCCCTAACTTTCGGGATATTTTCGCCCCTGGAGGCCCCAGGCGATAGATATTGTCATCATGTTTCTTATTGCGATTGTATCTGTCTATAGAGATGAAACATGGCAAGGATAGCAGCATCCATTGGAACGATATTAAGTTGGAGGGGTTCTGCCGGCCTTACGGTGATAAGAGTGAATGTGTTATGTACGTCCCTTCACTGCAACACAATATTCATCACTGACCGATGGCTCCAAAAGGTCTAAAAAGGTTCCTTGATCACAGGAAGCTCTTTGGTTTAGAAGAGTACTTCTCTCCCTCTGCATAAATGAATCTCAGGCTTGTTGTCTTCTTCCCAGCAAATCTCCCTGCTGTAATTACCTGGTCACTGCAGGAGGTGTTAGGTCTTTTCCTCTTCCCATGTTTAGTTTCTTTCTTCCCTAGTTATTAGTTCCATATGTTTAATGTGAGTGTGATATGCCCCCTCTCTGGAGATGTCATAGAGAGAAATTAAAAATAAAAGACATCCGTGTCAGACCCTTTAATTAGCATTCTAACATTGTGAGGGATATTAGCCAAGCCAGTCAACCATTGTGCCACTGTGAGTGCAGAGCAGGGTTTGGCGGAACAAGTTAGCCCATAAGGCTAGGGCTACACGGCTACTATGCCATTGACAGCCGTCGCACGACTGAAGTTCATCCAGTATCGCTGCTACATTGCAGCACTATAGACATGAATGCGGTTGTGTTGTGACACCTATACAACCACAACAATCAAGTCGAAAAAAAATCAAACTCTGTTGGATTTTTGTGACTTGCTTGTCGTGGCATTGAATGAACTTCAGTTGTGCAACGGCTGTCGTGGCCAAAGTAGCCGTGTAGTCCTAGCCTAGGACCCATGCACAACTATCTCATTAAGGCTGTGTGCCCACAATGCGTTTTTTAAGCGTTTTTGATGCGGAATTTACGCAGCGTAAACTCTTGCAAAACGCTTGGTAATCCGTGCCCCATGATCCCCAATGAAAATATGCATGTTCTGTGCCCATGCTGCAGAATTTTCCGCAGCGGATTTTCCTTGCGGAAATATCCGCAGCGTGTCCAATATTTGTGTGTTTCTGCATGCGGATTTGAGGTCCCAATGCATTTGAAAAACGCAAGTCAAATCCGCATGTAAAAACGCGTGTAAAATCTGCAAGCGTTTTTGACTGCCAAAAACATGCAGAAACGCTGTGGAAATTTTCTGATTCATTTCTGCATCGTGGGCACATACCCCAACAAGAGCCAGTGCTTGCCCTATCTCTGTGCACCACTCAGAGAATGCTGTGTGCTTCTAGGAAACTTAGTATAAACATGCGATCACCTGTGATGCCGTCCACCATGCACTTTAATACATTAATAGACAGCACACAGTTGCCAGCATGCATTTTGGTTCACATTTGGACTGAATCGGACCAAACTTGGACATGTCACCATTGATCTGCAAACACAAGAAAAGGCGTATGAATGCAACCATAGGCTATAATGTGTCCATGTGCTGTCCGTAAAAAAAAATCCAACACAATACATGTATGTGAAAATCAGATATGTGAATGGGAACTTGTTCTGCTTTTTGACGGCTGTCATTAGAAGCTCTGTATGGATGATGGAATCCGGCTAAATACATAACTATCAAACAACCACATAAAACAATAGAAAGAGGGCACATCTCTTGTAATATGTTCAGACAAATTGTTACACAAAGCAGAGATACCCAACGAGGAGGTGCCTACTTTTTGTTGTATTGAAAGCTTATCTCACCCCATTACAGGGTCTTTGGATCAGTAGTGATGGCCAATGTCTGGCGTCTCCTGATGTTTCTTCCTTTCTCCAGAGGAGTTTCAGATGGTTCGCCAAAAAAGTATTAGTAAGTATATAGCAGAAGAAAGCCGGAGTGACTGCGCCAAAATAGCATTTTTTGTCTACTATATACACTGCTCAAAAAAATAAAGGGAACACTCAAATAACACATCCTAGATCTGAATGAATGAAATATTCTCATTGAATACTTTGTTCTGTACAAAGTTGAATGTGCTGACAACAAAATCACACAAGTCATCAATGGAAATCAAATTTATTAACCAATGGAGGCCTGGATTTGGAGTCACCCCCAAAATTAAAGTGGAAAAACACACTACAGGCTGATCCAACTTTGATGTAATGTCCTTAAAACAAGTCAAAATGAGGCTCAGTATTGTGTGTGGCCTCTACGTGCCTGTATGACCTCCCTACAACGCCTGGGCATGCTCCTGATGAGGTTGCGGATGGTCTCCTGTGGGATCTCCTCCCAGACCTGAACTAAAGCATCCGCCAACTCCTGGACAGTCTGTGGTGCAACATGACGTTGGTGGATGGACTAAACATGATGTCCCAGATGTTCTCAAACGGATTCAGGTCTGGGGAACGGGCGGGCCAGTCCATAGCTTCAATGCCTTCATCTTGCAGGAACTGCTGACACACTCCAGCCACATGAGGTCTGACATTGTCCTGCATTAGGAGGAACCCAGGACCAACCGCACCAGCATATGATCTCACAAGGGGTCTGAGGATCTCATCTCGGTACCTAATGGCAGTCAGGCTACCTCTGGTGAGCACATGGAGGGCTGTGCGGCCCTGCAAAGAAATGCCACCCCACACCATTACTGACCCACTGCTAAACCGGTCATGCTGAAGGATGTTGCAGGCAGCAGATCGCTCTCCACAGCATCTCTAGACTCTGTGACATTTGCCACATGTGCTCAGTGTGAACCTGCTTTCATCTGTGAAGAGCACAGGGCGCCAGTGGCGACTTTGCCAATCCTGGTGTTCTGTGGCAAACACAAAGCGTCCTGCACTGTGTTGGGTTGTGAGCACAACCCCCATCTGTGGACGTTGGGCCCTCATACCACCCTCATGGAGTCGGTTTCTAACCGTTTGTGCAGAAACATGCACATTTGTGGCCTGCTGGAGGTCATTTTGCTGGGCTCTGGCAGTGCTCCTCCTGTTCCTCCCTGCACAAAGGCGGAGGTAGCGGTCCTGCTGCAGGGTTGTTGCCCTCCTACGGCCCCCTCCACGTCTCCTGGTGTACTGGCCTGTATCCTGGTAGCGCCACCAGCCTCTGGACACTACGCTGACACACACAGCAAACCTTCTTGCCACAGCTCGCATTGATGTGCTATCCTGGATGAACTGCACTACCTGAGCAACTTCTGTGGGTTGTAGAATCCGTCTCATGCTACCACGAGTGTGAAAGCACAACCAACATTCAATAGTGACCAAAACATCAGCCAGAAAGCATTGGTACTGAGATGTGGTCTGTGGTCCCCACCTGCAGAACCACTCCTTTATTGAGGGTGTCTTGATAATTGACAATAATTTCCATCTATTGTCTATTCCATTGCTGCCCTCCATCTTCCTAAACTGTCCTAGTTATCTTGATCAGCATCTGGTAGTGAAAGGGTTATCTTCTCTCGCCCCCTTTTTTCCCCCACATTTTGCTGAGTTTAGGTTTTGTCTGCATTTCACAAGTCTGGGGTGAGAGCTTAGTATTTTCCTGTAGGACTTCCCAGTAATTTATTTTAGAGCATAATTTATCTGTAGGAGTTAATTTTTGGTCACTTAAACTTTTTGGATGAAGACAACCTTATATCCAATTAAAGCTGGTCCCAATAGTCAGTTTATGGGTCTGGTCGCTGATACCACCTAGGGAAACTGACATTAGCAGGCCATGATCTCAAGAGCGGGGGTCACTCTAGAAAGGGCGTAGAGAAGTTGACCCCTTATGACCATCATATTTCCAGACTTTTTGGTACCCCCCGAGGAAGCAACAGACGCGATATGTGCGTTGGGGTGCTTGGGTGGTGTGGAGATACCGCCATGGCATCTAGTTTGTATTTTAGCTGTTATACATTCAGCTTATATTGAGGAATATATATGTGTTATTAAATAGTTGATGCTAAGTAATATACATAGTAATTACGTTGATACACATTGGATGGAATTGTACAATATATCTTGATTGCAACTTAGCCAACTAATCGGTTCATATTGTGCATTATATATACTGGTAATATTGTTGTATATCGAGCTATTTTGTACAACATATTATATTGGATTGAATTGCATAATATATCTTGAGTGTAACTAAGCTAAACGTATTAACTCATGCTGTGCGCTATATATGCTGATAATATCGATCTATATTAAGTTAATTTGTACAACATACTACCTCATGTCAACAAGATAGTGGTGGACCGCTCCACCCATGTGGTTTTATGGGATTTTTTTTAGGGGCTGTTTTTTATCTTTTTATTGCTTGCTGTGTTTAAATAATTGTAATAAAGTAATATGTGAGGAGGAAGTGTGTATCTTCTTAGAGGCTGGCTGTCTCTAGGACCCAGCGGCTAGCTCCCTCTGGCTAATTAGCTCCCTGGCCTGGGTGTATAAATACCTGGTGTGTCTGAGAGGGAGGTGCCGGCGATATTCATTACTACTTATAAACCTATAAAGAAATCACTCGAAAGTGAAATCAGTCCCAAAATTAGTAAAGAGCCAAAAAACAAAACATTCCCAGGTCTATGTCACAAACTGGTGATACATCATTATAATATTACTTTGGAGACTAGCAGGAATCAAAACAAGCTGTGGAGTCAGTTTTATACAAAGGTAATAAATTTTATTCAGGATAATATAAATATATAACATGAAAACAGATCATCTAAAAGGTTTGGAATAGAGAAAGATACTGCTGTGGCACTATAGAGAAAGTGATAGAATGTCTATCACACTAAGAGAATCATAGAGACACATTGGGTCCCATTCAGTAAGAACAAGGCATCCTGATGATTTAAGGTAAGCCACTGACTGTACTGAGTTATTAGATGGCAGCTGGATTTATTACCAGCAATTAGTCAAAAACATTGTGTGCAACCATGTTCGACCTCTGTGTGTTTAAATGACAGACTTATAAGGGGTGCAAAGTATGAGGATTACCTTGTGCCATGTTCTCAAATGAAGCAGAGCGTCTGTGGGACCCGTGCAGTGGCCTCGACGCTCGTTTCACCTTCCGGCTTCGTCTTAGTGTGATAGACATTCTATCACTTTCTCTATAGAATAAAATTTATTACCTTTGTATAAAACTGACTCCACAGTTTGTTTCGATTCCTGCTAGTCTCCAACGTAATATTATAATGATGTATCACCAGTTTATGACATAGACCTGGGAATGTTTTGTTTTTTGGCTCTTTATTCATTACAACTTATGAGGCTTTAGCAAGAGCCGTACTTCGTCCTCTCTGGAGCTTGAGGCGCATTTGTCTGGAGTCGTCTAAAGCTAAGCAGTCTTCCTTGTTTGTCTATCCTTGTTGTCTATAGAGTTTAGTGGAGATCAACTAGTGCTCACCTCCTCCCGTCCCTAGCCTTAGCCATACGCCAGGGAAAGTCATGGCGAGGCACGCATGCGGCGATTGATGAATAGCCAATATAGGGACGGTAGTTGAGACAGGGTGACGCTAGACCAGATTAGGAGGTATCACCTTACCCCTTTCCCTAGAGTCTGGGCTCCCTTTCCCTTTTTCCTTTGTGTTGCAACAAGTCTTTCCCACACCTGACATGACACCGCCTCAGCGATAATGCACCTCACCTCACACCACCTATGCTGTCCAACCTTTTTTGCTCTAGCATGAGAGCTTGAGGAAGCTGAGTTTTTTATGCTCCTTTCTCTTAGTGTGGGTGCTGTGTGGCGGCCATTATTGCTGTGGCTTTGTGCTGGTGGGGTGGCGTGGCCTGGAATCATGGGGACTTGATCTTGCAGCATGGGCGCCGTGAAGCACCAGGCCGCCCACCCATTTGGTGCATTGTTGCCTCGGCGGTGGTTAGCTCACGACTCTGCTCCATTAAAGCAATAAAAGTTAGGACCCACTGAGAGGTTAACAGTGACATGGCAGTGGGCTCATACAGTCTGATTACAATGTTAAACTAAGAACCTCATGTTCAGTTCTAAATATTTTTGCCCAGAGGCATTAGATCAATGTGTGATTTTTTTGGAGGTGTGGTCCATCCTTTTTTTTTTTTTTGTGCACTAATTTAATTAAACCATACTAATCCAATCTGTGGCTGACAAAGGTGTGAAATTGGTCTGCCATTAAGTTGCTCAGGCATTGTTCAAAGTGTGAAAGTAAGTAAATGCACTGCCATTGGTGACCTCTGTTCATGCTTCTGTGGTGGGAGCAAAACTAAAACTGAACTTTGGGATCCTGAAAAACGCACCAAAACCTGCATTTTTGCGGCAGCTTTTTTCCTGCCAAGAGATCAGGTATTGCTGCAGAAAAAAAATGTCTAGTGTGAGTATACCCTTAAATGCAACAGATTTTCTGCACACACAAAAAATCATCGGGGAAAAAACACAGTATTTAAATGGGTTGTCTACCACTCGGGACAATTTTTTTTTTATTGAAATACATATATTTGAGCCTAAATATAATTTTGCAATTGTTTCATGAAAAATGTTGTACTGTTTGGCTTTTACAGACTTTGTTTTCTGGCACATTGAACTTTAATGAAGTCTGTAGCCATAAATCAGCTGTGAGGAGCTCAGAAAAAGGGCGCAGTCAGATGGTCGTATAACACGGAAAGCGATCGCATCACAGTGCACAGACTAGCTGGCAGCTCTCCTGACCGAGACCATAGAAATACATGCAGTCATGCTCTTGTGAGGAGGGCCGTTGGCCAGTCCGAGGAGTGTGATGCAATCGTCGTCCGTGTTACACGGCTGTCTGACTGCGCCCAAAAAGTCACAAACTCTATCAGACCGTCGTAGCAGACAGACTAACGGATTTTCAGTTAAATTGGCTTTCCACTACTATTTGACCCCCTTCCATATGCCCTAACTCTTCCTACGTGCTCATGCACATGACCATAAAAATCAAACAAGTTCTATCTGTCGCTTTGACTCGATTTTCACGGACAGACTGAATAGACTTTTTTTTTTTTGCCAATCCTCCACATCCTAGAAAATTGGATTACACTCTGATCAAACTCTGATTAGTGTGATTAACATAATCAGACCGATTTTCTCACATCAGAGAAAAATAGTTGTGTGACCCTAGCCTGACAATCACTTTTCTCATATACTTTAATTACCTGCTCTGCTTCTATAAGCGTATATTAGTGAGTGTCATATAACCCTTTGCACTATTTTCCCTATGTTACTTCCGATCTAGGCATTGGAATCGGATGGAATGACAAGGATATCACTGATGGGGGCGCAGCTACCTTTCAATGATCGACAGGACTCTGAGCACGTACTGTATGCTCAGATCAGACTTCTTTTTCTGCATGCATCCTGACGATGCTTTGGACCGCCGACCCCGTCAGCTGAAAAACACTATGATATGGTTTCTAATGACAAGCATGACATCGCAGCAATAGACAGTGTATCACAGAGGCTATGGAAGGGAAACGGTGCTACATTGTCAGTGAAACCCAAATGCAAAACTGTTTTTAACCCAAAATGCATGTATTTATGTAAAAAAAAAAATAATGGTCCTGAAAGGTGGACAACCTCTTTAAACTATGTGAGTACATGGCCTTAAAGTGACCTTTCAGTTGTAAGTCACTAATATGTCAAGTCCAAGTCAGAGGGACCCATTACAAAATAAAAAGGATATATCTAACATGGCTTTTATAAAATTGGAAACCATGGTGACAAATAGCTGCACCTTGTGATCATTTATTTGTCAGTGCTGAGCCCCTCCTGATACATACCTATGTAAAGCAAGAAGTGAAAGAAGTTAATGGCCTATATAAAAATGTATACATTTTTCCGACTCCCTGAATAAGCCCTTTGAGACTCAATTCATATTCTGGATGCCAATGATTCCCCAGATTGTGCAAATAGCTGGCAAGGTTCAAGTATTTGTTGCAGTGCGAGCATTTCTATAAACAGTGATCAGCTGCCGTCATACAATTCCAGTCTGCTATGTATACATCATATTCCACTTATTCCACTTTCAGCCTGATTAAAGCACTGCGCGAAACCAGAGTAGTAACTATTGTAAAATTGTATTGTCATACATGCATAAGAGGTGAGCGGCGCTGCTGATGAAGCACACATGGCATACTGCTGGTATTGGCACGGGTAGTCCAAACTTGGTTGGCAGGTATTGTGCACCTATCCAATTATTTAAAATGGCATGCGTACATGAGACCTAACAAACAATCGATGGAACGTCCCCAGTGCCTCTCATCTTCTGACAAGGTAGTCAGAGGTGCTGGATAGTCTCTTTAAAGGGGTTGTCTCAGCTTCTTAAATGGCTATAGATGCAAGTGCTTGTAAAAACATGGCATTTTGCAATTTACCCCTTTTTAAAATACAACCCATTCTTAACAATGTAGGGGTTTTTAATTCTATTGTGGACCACCTGTTGCCTGCGCTACTAGCCACCTCTGCAGTCGATCAGCGGTGGCTGGCTTCCTAGGCTAAGAGCTCACATTTGCAAACCGCGAAAAAGCTAGGAAGTGCTGCTCTGAAGCTGGCCGGATTCAGCCAACTTCAATGATCATACTCTATTTCCATTTTGCAGCAGCAAAGCATCCTCTGCTAGCAGCATTGGCAAGTGGTTTTCTGATGTTATTGGTCTGTAAGAACTGTTAATAGTTTATTTTTTATCAATTAACAAGATGAAAAGTAAATGAACAAAAGAGGAATGTTAATCAAATCAATATTTGACCTAACCAGTCTTTGTCTTCAGAACAACATCAGTTCTTTTAGATACACTTACAGTTTTTGAAGGAACTCTGCAGGGAGGCTGTTCCAAACATCTTGGAGAACTAACCACAGATCTTCTGTGGATGCATGCCTGCGCTAATTCTTCTATCTAATCCCAGACAGACTTAATGATGTTGAGATCACCGCTCTGCAGTGGCCTTACCACTTTCAGGCCTCCTTGTTCTTCTTTACACTGAAGATAGTTCTTAATGATGTTGGCTGTATGTTTGGTGACATCGCCTCTCTAGACAGCCAGTCACCGATCTTAGCTGCTCATGCAGTCAACCTCAGTGCAAAAGGACTGAGCTCAGTGACTGGTTAGAGATGTGACGTCACACCTGTAGTCAAAACATCGGGACTGGAGGAGCGGTGGGTGGTTGGAGCTGGACCCAGGGAGGTTGAGTATCTGCTGAGTTTATTTATTTTATACAATATTTGACCCTTAAAGTGAACAACCCCTTTAATGATGTCCTCTGAAATACAGGTAGATACTTAACCATTATGCAAAACCATAAGGGAGGCGTATGATTGGCTCCAAATTTATTCTCTACCACAACAATGACAATAAACATACAGCCAATGTCAGTAAAGGGGAGAGAAAATGTTTCAATCTAGAGTCTGTCTAAAACTATGTAGGCTTATGTCCCATCTGCCTGTTCTTAGATGCAACGTCATGTGATTTTACTACATATCACTGTGATCTCACTTCAGTTCTGGTTCTGCTCCTAAGTCCTCCTTCGCCCCCTCTGGTACGTTACGTAAGGTTATAGATTAGGGGTGTGCCTGCTTGCACCTTCAGGGCTTTTATATCAGCTGTCCCTTCCCTCTCCCTGATTCTCCAGCTCTCACTTCACAGTCCTTGACATGTCATGTACAAGCTGTGATGGAGCAGGCAGGCAGTGCAGAACTGGTGGAGAGGGGGCATCAAACCTGCACACAGACTATGGAGAGCCTTGCTTGGGGGGCGTGGCTTATGAGCAGCATGACACTGGACACGCCCCCTGATCTCTGACATAACATCCCAGAAGGGCAGGGGAGGCCTTGGAGCAACACCAGTGCTGTGACACAGTGATAAGTAAAGTCATATGAAGTTACATCTAAGAATAGGCAGAGGGACATGAGCTTACATAGTTTTAGACAGAATGTAGATTGAAATACACTTTTATTTTCCCCAAGAGTACTTCTTTTAAAAGGAATCTTTCAGTAGGATCAACCCTCCTAAGACGTCTATATGGGCATGTAGAGGTAGGAACCTCAGCACCACAAAAGAAAATGAGATGGTCGAAACGTTGGACCATATCTGTTTTTGACTCCTTGTCAGATCAAATAAACTATCACTGCAGCAAGACCTACAGTCTCATTTTCTTTTGTGGTGCTGAAGGTTCCTACCACAACAAGTCTGGATCATGAGTCCCTTCCTCAAACACACACTTTTTTAATAGGACAGTGTGCCCGTCTTTCTCCTTCTAACTAACCTATGGGCATGTAAGTCATAGGAAGCGGAGTAAAATGATACCTTGATATCTGCGATCCGATGTCTTATTCCAGAGATCTCCATGTTTTTCTTAATATGTAAATGAGCTGTTAAGATCTATGGGCCGGACATAGCTCTGCATTAGATTCTGCCTCCACATCTCTGCTGTTAGAGATGGATTACACGTGACAACAGGCAATGAACTAAAAGTTAGACACCTAATGGCCATCACTCGGGAGTGATATTTTTCAGGGGTAAGGCAGACTAATGTATACAAACAGTGATTTGCATATAGCCTTTGTAGCCCATTATCTATTAAATGAGATGAAATTGTCTGAAAGCACAGTGACCATTTAAAGGAGTTGTCCCCTTTCTGAAAATACCAGTCCCCAGGTGCAATTTGTTAAAATGGTTATCCTCTCCCAAGTCCAGCACTAAGTCTCCACCTTCTGCCTGTATCTGTTATTGTCTACAGCGCTGATGTCACATGGACAGCGCTGCAGCCAGTCACTGAGCTCAGCAGCTCTGAGTGGGGCATTCCATCTACACTGACAAAGCCGCTGGGCTCACTGATTGGCTGCATCCCTGTAAGCTGTTTGAACGGACCTAAACTGTGGCACACAGTATCTGTATCTCCAGGATACTCCATCATTTTTGTGTTGTGTTTGGTGTTCGTTACCTCCATATGGGCTGCCAATCTCCTGGTCCCATATTCAACTCGGTGTGTGACCTTTTTTGCATTTGTTGTGCAAATATTTTACTGGCATATTAACCTAAAAGAGTGTCTGTTGCAACACAGGCTTCAGCTGAATGCAGAAGGGGAAGTAGGCCTCATCCTGGGACATTTATAAGATGTCGAGGGCTGGGCAAGGCGGCATTCATCAATGCTTAGATACCCCTTGGGAATGGGGGAATCACAATTGCAATTCTCCCCAGAAGTGGTTGTAGGAATAATTTGGTGTATATATTGAGAAGGGGGGGTATTCACACTTGTGGTTATAATTGAAGCCACAATTCATCTGTCCTACGATGGGTTCCATTATGGAATCTGTGATTTTGATGGGAGGAATAGCACTACATGCTCTAACACTAATGCAAAGAGACTTTTTATGGTATTCATTGGTGTCGTATACCATTTGCACGAATATTATTGACAAGTATTAAGTCTCATTATCCTGTGATTTGCATTGAAGTCTATGGTAAGTGAGTCATGTGCGACTTGCGACAGAAGATCTGACAGTTGGAAACGTTTGTGACTCACCATAGCAAATCATTAGATGAGATGTCACCGTGCAATACTGCTTTTTTAGTGTTGCCCTAGCCTTATATTTGCCCACAATGCGATTATATAATTAACTCTTTAAAATAACTGGCTCTTCTTTTCTGCAGGCCGCAACCACGGAAACATAACGTGAGGTGGGTGACCAGCCTTTCGTGCTGCGCCAGGTGGCATTGACGTGGTGTGGGCAGCAGAGGGGTCCAGCCCTGTTTTGAAAGTCCCCACAGGGCAGGGACGCTGCGGCAGCCATGGAAGCCATAGCAAAATATGACTTTAAAGCGACAGCAGATGATGAACTTAGCTTCAAACGCGGAGACGTACTGAAGGTGAGTGGTGCCAGCGAGACATAAAGATGGCCGCCAAGCATGTGCTGTTTCGTTCACTGTGTAACATGGAGCATGTTATCAGCCTGGTTTGTGGTATATTGCGAAAGGTTCTACAGAATTGATGTAAACCACATCCACTGCAACTTCCTGTCAGACATTTGTGTTCTTCTCTCCATGATTAAAATATTCCTCGTTGCACTTAATGACATCTTACAGCACTTAATGTTTAGTGTCAGAGCAGTAAAAAGGTTTCTTTTTCTAATAAAAACCATTTGCTTTTTACACAACAGTTGGTGAGATTAGTAAAAGGGAATGATGATGTTGGGAATGTCTGTTCATGTCACCCCCATAGGGCTCCATTTACTTAACAAGTGTCCTTTTGGTCTATATGTTGGTATACTTAGGACTTTTAATGTAATGTGAACAGTGCTTAAATGTAGAGATGGAACAATCGATTCGCAGGACTTGGGCCCATCGGCCAGGGCAGTAATCTGGGGAGGCTTGCGAATCTTCTTCCCTCCCAGCATTCCTGACTCTTTTTTTGTGATTAGCCAGGCTGGCACAACGTCGTCATTGCGGCATGACACACACCTGATGTTGTGCCAGGCTGGGTAATAAAAAGAAAAGCCGGGAATGCAAAGGGGTAAGAAGATTTGCAAGCCTCCCCTCCAGCCGTCACAAATTACGGACCTGGCTGATGGACAGGAGGTGCGGGAACATTACACAGAACTGTTTTCATCTGTGCAGAGCGATCTGAAAATCAAAGTGCTGGGTATGCTTATAGTATAGTGAGCGGTGACCGTAGCCCACCCACATGACTGGGAGCCAGAGGCTCCCGGGTGGAAATAAGTTCTTTTCTATCGGTAGACGGACTTTCATTAATGTGGCCTTTATGCATTGTGACACTATTTGCTTGTAGATTAACACTATAGCTGCAGGTAAATAGCATTTTCTGAGCTGACAGGTTCCAGTGCTAGGATGAACTTAAGCTGTGACCTCTGTCAAAATTATTAGCTACTTAGGAATGATAGTTTGGATAACCAAAAATATACTCGGATGTCCACACTTGCACTTATTCTCCATTATGCTTGACTGTTGGTTGTAGATATGGATTAAAGAGCTGTCACTTTCAGAGATTTCCCATTTTGATTCATCAATCCGCCAGAGTTACAGATGCCCAGTTTCCAGTGCAAGTTTTCTTCTTCTTTTCTGTCTGTTTAATTTTCTTAGGAAATGTAGCTTTCATCATTATCCGACTCATAGATCCTGATTCATCATTACTGTTTTCCCAGTCTGGAGTAATTTGCTCTTCTTTTAGTGGCTTTAGTGCTGGTTAATTTTCTGAACCTGCCCGGCACCCGCACTGAGAGCCCCACTGCCAGGAGGAAATTTATTTCCCCCGGCAGGCTCGGGTTTTCCGTCATGGGGGGGCATCAGTCACCACTCAGTACATTGTGAGCCACGTTTGAAACCACAGCCCTGGCACCGACAGACAGCTGGCTCTAATGTACTGTGCCGGGGTTGTGGTTACAGCCCCCCCTCACTATGCACAGGGAGGTAGCTGATGCCCCCCCCTCCCCAATGACTGAATACTGGAGCCTGGAGGGGGGAATAAAGTTAATTTCCTTCAGGCAACGGGGCTCTCAGTGTCGGCGCCGGGCAGTTTCAGAACGCTATTAACCTGTAGATTAATCCCACAACTGCAGGTTAATAGCTTTTTTTTTTTACATGACAGGTTCCCTTTAAAGATAAATATAAAGAACCCTTTTTATTGTGTCCCAAATCTATGAACCACACATTCTATTTTGAAGAATTGGGAGCAAAAAACATCAGCAAATACCACTAAACAATAAAAAGAAAAGTCACTTAAAAAAAAAAAATGATGAATTGGGTCATAGTTGTCTCACATGGAAGGGAGGATGGAACCGCGTGTGAGTTTCTATGTGGAGCTTTCACAGATGAAACCTTTAATAGGGTTATTCTAAAACAACTGAAATTAGGTCATGAACGTAGGATGTTGGGAGTATAATATAATCACCAATGGGTCATAAATCTTAACCCTTGGGCAGCCACTCTCTGTACAATATAAATGGGACCCTTAGACATAGCTGAGCATCCACACATGGGAAAGTTGCTTGGTGAATCCCTGTAGGAGGTGAGCGATCGGACATTATCAACCATCAACTGGCTTGCCTAGAATTTGAGTTCACATCCCAAAGAAGTATGGATTTTAATGGAGAAAATCAATATTTAAAAAGGGTTGGTCAACCTGAGCCATCTGCTGTCTCCCCCATTTGAAATCATGTGGATTTAGCCATGCAAATTGTGTGTTTTGTTTATTATAACTGCACATCTGTATCTGATGGTAGTTTTGCAAGCTGTGTGACGCGCCTTTAGTCAGCACATAGATGACCTGTCAGCTCCCCTGAAATGTCTGTTTTAGTAATAAGTTTTATTCCCCATGAAATAAGAATTCTGATTCCTCTTTTCTACTAACTCCACATCTCATTCTACCTAGAAATGTATGAATAATTGACAACTGGGTGTGTCTCTTTACAATCTGACACTATCAGCACTGATTGGACAGTAAGAGACACGCCCACAACTGATAACTGTGTTTTATCGATTTATTGTAAAGTTTCTAGTAGGAATAACATAGGAATGGCACATCGCGGAGTTATTAGAAAAGATCCTACCCTGCTATGCTGCTTCTGAAGTTTCCATGGGAGCAGACAATTTGGATTTCAGTCAGTATTTTCATTGAGTCTGCTGATCCATGGGTTGGATGATAATTGGCCATTTATTTTGTGCTCCTTATTCTCTGGCTGGCATCATTTTACTGTCATTAACATGCCGCTGCCTTTTCTTCCTTCTATAGTTGTATATTGATCTCTGTTTCCTGTTCTCCCTCTCTGCTCTCATCCATTAGCTTCCAGCCGTTGCAGATTAAGAGCTCTTGGCTTTCTGGCCTATTTTAAATAATCTCATTTATGTTATCTTATCCTATTATCCCATGTCTATGTAACCCTGTGAAGCCGAGCCGCCTTCTTTTTAATAATCAGAGGAAATCGTTTGATCCTTTGTATCGGCTTAACATTTTCCTATTATCTCAGGACATAGGGGTAATTTGATGTCCATTACATTGCCTTTGCTAAAAAAAACAAAAAACCAAATGTATCAGTGACCATAACACCTAGATTCCGGCTTTTAATTTTCCAGTGCCGATTTGAAGTAGAAAGCAATTCCCATAATCTCTCCTTCCTTAATTGATTGGTTTCGGCAACATGACTGAAGCCCTCTATACACAGATGGCTGTCAGCCAAATGATGCTTCACCGATCGTTCAAGCGACAGCCATCTCCGCTCTCGCTCACAGGAGAGCTTGTTCCCTGTGTTCTTTATGAGATAACCGACTGATAACATGTCAGTCAGCGGTTATCTCTGGGAAAATAATGCGATAGACAGTCTGAAATCAAACCTACCCGATTGAGATCTTCCTATTCAGTCGTCCAGCGCCCCATACACATTACACTGTCAGCCGAACCTGTGGACATGTTATTGGCAGCACATCGTCTGTTTACGTAGGACAATGTGCTGGTGAGAAAAATTTTAGGCGGACTTAAAAAAAAAATGAATCGCTCCCAATGAATGAGCGTATTGCTCTTTCGTCATGTGTTTGCGGGCCTGTTTAGATGGGCTGTTAATTGGGAATGAGTGAGTGTATTAACTTCACAATTATTTGCCTGTCCAAATAGGTCTTCAAACTATCAGTTCTGTCCTCTTAATTTTATTCATAATCTACCAGTATTTTTTTTTTTTGTGTCCGTTTCTTTTTTAGTATTTAAAGAGGTTGTCCACTACTTTTACATTGATTGCCTATCTTTAACATAGGTCATCAATGTCAGATCGGCCTGGGTCTGCCTCTGCCGGTCAGCTGTTATCGGTGTCGGCGGCGCCCGGAAGTACTCACTTGCCGAGCTGCTCAGTCTATTTGTAATGGCCGGGGCTTGGTGTTGCACATCTGCCTCCTATTCAAATCAATAGGAGGCGGATGTGTAGTACCCTGTAGCAGCCACTACAAGTAGACTGTGCAGCTCTGCGAGTGCTTCCAGCTGCCGACACCAATAACAGCTGATTGGCGGGGGATTCTTTGAAGCAATTGTACCTGCTGATTCCAAGTCTAAAGCCCCCGTCTCACATAGTGAGATCGCTAGCGAGATCGCTGCTGTGTCACGGTTTTGGTGACGCAACAGCGACCTTACCAGCGATGTCTCTATGTGTGACACTTTGCAACGATCAGGCCCCTGCTGTGAGGTTGCTGATCGCTGCAAAGTGTCCTGGACCATTTTTTGGTTGTTGCTCTCCCGCTGGTCAGCACACATCGCTGTGTGTGACCAGCGGGAGCTGCGATCAGGCTGGTAACTATGGTAAACATCGGATTACTAGGGGCACACCTAGTAACCCGTTGTTTATCATGGTTACGAGCCTGCTAAAGTGAGCGGTAACCTCCCGCTCATCGTAGCAGAGTGGTAACCATGATAAACAACTGGCTACTAGGTGTGTGTGTGCCCCTAGTAACCCGATGTTTACCATGGTTACCAGCCTGCTCCTGCTTCAGCAGGCTGGTAACTAGGAGCAGGACATCGTGGCAAGATTCTTTCCTCTATGTCGCTGCTCCCCTGATCGTTGGTGAGCCTGCCTGTTTGACAGCTCACCAGCGACCACATAGCGACGCAGCAACGATCCCTGACAGGTCATATCGTTGTCGGGATCGTTGCAGCGTTGCTAAGTGTGACGGGGCCTTTACTATAGCTCTCCACAGGTGGTCCTTGTCTCTTGGACAACTCTTCTGATAATTCTTTTCACTCCTCTGTCTGAAATCTTGCGGGGGAGCACCTGTATGGACGGTTTATGGTGAAATGATGTTTACTTCCGGATTGTTTCCCCAACAGTGCTCACTGGAACCTTCAGTAATTTAGAAATTCTTCTGTAACCAATGCCAGCATAATGTTGTGCAACAATAAGGTTGCAAAGGTCTTGAGACAGCTCACTAGTTTTACCCATCATGAGATGTTTCTTGTGTGACACCTTGGTAATGAGACATCTTTTTTATAGGCCATCAGTTGAACCAGCTGATATTATTTGACAGGATTGCTTTCTAATTACTGATCGATTACAGCTGGTGTCTGGACTTTCCATGGCTTTTTTTCACTCCTCTTTCTTCATGTGTTCAATACTTTTCCCCTGTGTCATTTCTCATTATTACATATAACTTAATTTATGGACATCTATGGTTTGATCTCTTTGCCTGTGTGGAATGGATGGGTGGTCACCAACATCTCGTGCGAATTTCATGTCAAGAGCATCTTTAAATATATTTACTTAGAAAATTGGTGACATGTTAAATACTTATTTCATCCGCTGTACGTACATTTTTTTTTTTTTTTTAATTTTAGCAATGTTTTTTTCCCATATCACAGTCTGTATTAAAATTACAAATTCGAAATCTTGCGATTTTTCACATTGGCCATTGGACTTTTTTTTTTTTTTTTTTTTTTTTTTTTTTAGACTCTTCACTTCCTGTTTTAGGAAACACATGTACATATCCACAATGGTCAGATCCCACCCTGTCTTTGTATTGAGGTGTCTAATGATACTGTGCAAAGGAAGGGAAAGTGAGCAGGGTCACCTGTGACATCGCCTATTGTGATTGGCGGATCCTGTGTTATCGGCTTTGTATAGAGATGTTACCCGTCACTGCAATCCTGTCCCTCATGATATAGAGGCTGCTGAAAATTCTTCCTGAAAGAATAGGAAGTATGAGTCTAAAATAGACCCGTGTGAAAATTGTTAATTACTAATTTGTACTTATTTTTTTTAAATAAACTGTGATGATAAAACATACAGCTTTTTTTTTTAGAAAAACACGTGCACAAAAACCTGATTTAAGCACTAGCATATTTTCTGATGACACATTCCCTGTAAGAGCTCTCTCTATTCATATCTAAAGCACAGGATTGTCCTTGACTATATATCAGGTGGACTATCTTCAGACTGTCTTATATCCATCTCTCATAGTCCAAAATTTCCCTGTCATCTGTCTCCGTCTGCTTCTCACTCTCATCTGACACTTAATTTTCTATTTCTGTTTAAGGCAAGAAATATCATAAGTACATGATAAATGGAATAGACAGACGCTTATGCGTTGCCATCTGTTTTTCGTTTTCTTGGAAGTGGCTAACAGATTGCGGCTCGGCTGCAGCGGTTTCTCCTTTCCTCAGAATGTATTGGCTCCCGTAATGTTGATAATTAGCTAGTAATGTCTTAGGCTGTGTTCACATGTCCAGTAGTGATCGGTTAGAATGGATCCAGCAGCAATCCGTTGACAAAAAAGTTTTGCCGACACAACTTTTTAGTCTGTCTTTAAATAACTGATCTCTGCTGGATCTGTTTTTTTTTTTTTAACATTGAAGTCTATGGAAAATGGATCCAGTAAGCAAAAAACGGATCTGTTACTAGATACAATAAGCAAAAAAGGATCCTTTACAAATGAAAGAAGAATGGATGGCTGATTAACGGATCTGTTTTCCATAGACTTCAATGTTAAAAAAAAACAACTTTTTTGCCAACCAATTGCTGCTGGATCAGTTCTGAAGGATCATTACTGGACGTGTGAACATAGCCTTAAGTTGGCTTTATTACTTAAAAAGACAATAGTCTGTTAATCCTTCCTAAATTACTTGTTTAGATCATCCGCCAGATCCTCATATAATTTGCTTAGCCTATATTTTACACAAAAAATACTGATCAAGTAAAGTCCTCCATTCAATCATAACTGGGACTGGCCGACCATCTAATGTCTGTCTAAGGCGGGGTCCTCCATACTTTCCCCCGACAAACAATGTCAGGGAGAACATGGCAAAGCATGCTGAACTAAAGTGCAGCTTAAACCCATCTCGCTATTGAAAACACGCATTCGACTGAGTGTTTTCAATGGGGAGAGAGGAGAAAGGGGATACAAAGCACCTCTGTCTTATTTCTCATGACGCCAAAGGATTGGGCATTGAAATTTCAACTTCCTGATCCTTCAAATTATTCAAATTACAGAACTCCCCAGCCAGTGTTCATCTCTTGCGTAAATAAGGATCAGACATGTTGAAATCCAGCATGGCCAACCCTTGATTCTTATATAGGACTCTTGCATGTTATGTTTTCTTTGTTTTTATTTAAATTGTAGAAATTTTAACAAAATATCAAACATAAAACAGCAGCGTACATACAAAAGATCAATATGCAATATGGTGCCTTAACCAGACTTTATGGTCACAATTATCTGATGTGCATTGCCAGCTTTGTTGTAAACTTTGATAGGACAGTCCTGGTTTTTGTTCCAGACGGTTGTGTGGTAATCCTGGTATCATTGTGTGTGGTGTTGTCCAGACATGAATACAGTGTGTAACCTCTAAACACTTTGGGAGCATCAGCTAAAGAGCACAAACTATTAGGAAGTTGTTTTACATATGAATAAACATGAATCATGAATTATTATATAAAGAAGCCCTCATCTTCGCCCGCTGATTTGTCTGTAATCATTGCAGGTCTTGAATGAAGAATGTGACCAAAACTGGTACAAAGCTGAGCTCAATGGCAAAGATGGATTTATTCCCAAAAACTACATAGAAATGAAACCACATCCGTGAGTATTGTTTGTTTGGAATGGACTGAGAATAAGTTTATTATTTTATTATTTTAGCGCCATTTATTCCATGGCGCTTAAAAGGGGTATACATAATAAAAAACAAGTACAATAATCTTAGACAATAGAAGTTACCGACTGGTACAGGAGGAGAGAGGACCCTGCCCGCCAGGGCTCACCGTCTACAAGGGATGGGTGAGGATAGAGGTGGGCGTTCAGCGGCATGGTGGAGCGAGGGTTGCTGCAGTTGTAGGCTTGTCGGAAGAGGTGGGTCTTCAGGCTGCTTTTGAAGGTTTCAACGGTAGGCGAGAGTCTGATGTGTTGGGGTAGAGAGTTCCAGAGTAGGGGGGAAGCACGGGAGAAATCTTGTATGCGATTGTGGGAAGAGGAGATAAGAGGGGAGTAGAGAAGGAGATCTTGTGAGGATCGGAGGTTGCATGCAGGTAAGTACCAAGAGACTAGGTCACAGATATATGGAGGAGACAAGTTGTGGATGGCTTTATATGCCAGGGTTAGGGTTTTGAACTGGAGTCTCTGGGCAATGGGGATCCAGTGAAGCGCTTGACAGAGAGGAAAGTCCAGGGAATAGCGGGGGGACAGGTGGATTACTCGGGCAGCAGAGTTTAGGATAGATTGGAGGGGTGCGAGAGTGTTAGGACGGAGGCCACAGAGCAGGAGGTTGCAGTAGTCGAGGCGGGAGATGGGCTAGTGTTTTTGCAGATTCTTGATTAAGGAATATGCGGATCCGGGAAATATTTTTAAGTTGGAGTCGGCAGGAAGTGTAAAGGTGGTGTATAAGATTCCTTCACTTGTTGTTGAGATACTGTGTGTGTGTGTGTGTGTGTGTGTGTGTGTGTGTTTGACGTCTTTCCTAATAAGGAGAGGAATGGGTTGAACTTTTATTGTATGGATTGATGTATTGCCACATCAATCCATATCACAGCAAGTTAAAAAAGGGTAAGTCCTCCAATCACATCAAGCAATAGGACAGTAATAGAAACTGAGCTACAGCCATATATTCACAGAGCAAAAAAGGTGGAGTGCATCCCACTCACCACCACTTTATAGTTTAGGGGGAAAAAAAAACTTTATGTAGAAATGCCAGCAGATTGTTTTATGTCACCACTGGTGATATCCCTGAAGAAATCCTCAGGTGTCTATACAAATAGCTCTTGATCCATTTACATCTTAGATCAAATAAATAGAAGATGAAAAAAAAAAATCATTCTGCATCAGGGAAGAAACTTTTATCCTCACCAACATAGATAAAAAAAAAAAGTGCTTTCTGGCAACGATGATGTTAAACATTATTGCCCTGGAAGAAGCAGAAATGTGGGCGAAACCCTGGGTCAGGCTTAGCAATCAATATTGCCATGAGCTAGTTCTATTTTTATACAGCGTGTTAGCACAGTGGTTTTCTCCTTACTTCATATGTTGAAATTTGGTCTGAAATACTTTACCAAATCCTTCCTATCATTAGCCGGAAATAACAGCCTAGATATTGCAGCCAGCACACATTGCCACACTCTAAGGGCCATCATTTATCAGCGGGGGTCCTGGGAAGCAAATCCTCTCACGGTGGCTCAGTGGTTAGCACTGCAGCCTTGCAGTGCTGGGGTCCTGGGTTTCAGATCCCACCAAGGACAACATCTGCAAGGAGTTTGTATGTTCTCTCTGTGTTTGCCTGTGTTTCCTCCGGGTTCTCCGGTTTCCTCCCATACTCTAAAGACAAACTGATAGGGAATGTAGATTGTGAGCCCCAATTGGGAAAGCAATAATAGTACCTGTAAAGAGCTGTGGAATTAATGGTGCTCTATAAGTGAGTAAAATAAATAAGGATATGATAGTAAATCTTTTTTCTCTCTTGTGTACCCGATTTCTTATCTGCTACTAATTTTATGGATCAAAAGAAAAAAAAATCCGACCATAAAATCCCAATAAGTCAAATTAGGTGAAAACACAATCAGGTGACAACAAATGGATGACAACCCAATGACCTAAAATATTAAAATTGTAAAAACAAGGGGCGCACACCCAGTGAGTATGTTGACATCTAAAGGGAAGAAATTAAATCAGACGATATAATTGTGTGTACGTGTATTGAGCTAAAGTGGAGTTTGTACATGTACACAGAATCCGTGTAAAGTGGGCAAGTGTATTTAACTAGAAGGTGAAGGGTCCAAAAATAGGAGTAACAGTTAATTACTATGTCAGAATATATAAAGTGCTAGTGCATAGAAATATATGTTTAGGACTCATGTATGGTAGATACACATAATGAAATGAAAAAATTGTTGTCTAATATGTGTCACAATATTAGTAAAGGAGGTATGAGAAAGGATATATACATCAACCAGGTCGCAGTACCAAGAATACTAACATGACAAACAAATAGTATTGTCAAACACATGTCCTCATAATAGTGAAAGAAGTATGTGCAAAATATATATACACAAAAAGAGACCAGGTGATCATAATATTAGTACATACATAGTATCAATATATATATATATATATAAAGACCAGGTCATAGTGATTATCCAGTCATCATAATTAATCCACCAAGCTCAAATAGCGCACGACTATCATACACTTTCTCCGATTCATGTGATGTTTGCCACTATAATAAAAATGGCAGAGATTCTGAAGACTTAAGGTTTAAATGGGCTCCCTTGCCCGGGTGGCGTCCACCCCGACCTACGTTTCGGCAAGCGCCTTAGTCAGGGCTCCCTGGGTGTGCGCCCCTTGTTTTTACAATTTTAATATTTTTATGCCATTGATTTGTCACCTGAATTAAATAATAAATGATTGTGTTTTCACCTAATTTAACGTATTGGGACTTTATGGTCGGATTTTCTCTTTCTTTTTCTCTTCGTCTTCTACCGCCTGTCCTGTTGATTATATTAGTCCGGTTTTCTGATTGCAGTGATATGTACTTCAAATGCCACTAGGCTATACAAATTATAAGATATATCAGATTGACATCAGGTTTCAACCCCTGCTTACCCTTGTTTCATAAATGATACTAATTTTACAGGTGGTTTTTTGGCAAAATCCCACGTGCCAAAGCAGAGGAGATGCTGGGGAAACAGAGACATGATGGTGCCTTTTTGATCCGAGAGAGTGAAAGCGCTCCAGGAGACTTCTCCTTGTCAGTCAAGTGAGTACTTTTAAATGGTTGTGTTACTTGAATGATTGTAGTCTGCTCCTTTTTTTTAGTTTTCAGGCTGCAAAGCTCTCAGTAGCTTCCCGTATAAAGTTGTTACTTTTCTTGTAGGTTTGGCAATGATGTACAACATTTCAAGGTCCTGCGGGATGGCGCAGGAAAATACTTCTTGTGGGTGGTAAAATTTAACTCTCTGAATGAGCTAGTGGACTACCATAGGTCCACATCCGTGTCTCGGAACCAGCAGATCTTCTTACGTGACATCGAGCAGGTGCCACAGGTACACGGGGGAGACAGAGCCACAAGTTTACCACAGGTATATAGAGGGGGTAATCTAGGAGAGAGACTGTTCAGCAGATTTGAGAGGTGTATCTTTATCTATTCTGCCAAGGTATTTAAGGTGTTAAGTTCTCAGTTTAATATTAGATCATTTCGGAATTTAACCCTTCCAACTTCTCTGTTCAATAACATATCTTCTTCACCTTGTATGTATAGCATTATTATATTATTATAAAAATGTAACGCAAAACTAACCTTTCATAATTTCCCTTAACAGCAACCCACATATGTTCAGGCACTGTTTGACTTTGACCCCCAGGAAGATGGGGAGCTTGGATTTCGACGAGGAGATTTCATCCAGGTGGTAGACAACTCAGATCCCAACTGGTGGAAAGGGACATGTCATGGGCAGACCGGCATGTTTCCACGCAACTATGTGACACCTGTCAACCGCAATCTGTAACTAAAGCCTTCACCGGACCAGAAGCCAAGAAGGAGCACAGGCAGACGTACCGGGGAGGGATTGACTACGACGCCAATTGGAGCATACCGATTGACTTTGGGGTGAATGGGCACATGGACGACCAAATAGAAGAGCATGGACAGACTACTGACAGACCAGGGAGCATTAAATAAATTGCCCATCTATTCAAGGAACATCAATAAAATTCAAAGGTATTCTAAAAGGACAGAACATGGGGGTAAAATAAAGCAGACTTAAAAGGGTAGGGATTTCTCTTAAACTGACTGCTAGAGATGCGGCTGATATGACTTCGGGGGAAAAAAAACTAGCTCAAGATGCCGAGGCTTAGAAACATGAATGTGACACGTTGGCTTCCTCGGTTGTCTGTCTGTGCTGTATGCCGTTGCTTCTTGCAAGGGGAATGACCATTTGGTGGGTAGTTGGGATGTTGCAGGCTCACGGGGAGGGATTATACAATTGTGGGGATTGATTTAGAATGCCAAAACTTACCTATAAATTAAACAGGAAACAAAAGACTTTTTTTTTTAAATTAACAGATTCCCTTTACTGCTGCTGTTCCTCCTTTATTCCATTTCTTTCCACATTTTTCCTGTTTACCATGCATGTGTGTTTGCAACGCATTCGATCCAACACGCACCTGTAAAATAAAATGTACAAAATCCAACCATTTTCTCTCTATGCAAATCGTGGGCTCCTGGTGTGTTTGCAAGGAACATTGAAAATCAAGTCCTCATATTTCAGGTCTTGAGGTTAAAGGCAAGTGTTACATGGATGGCACCCATCATCTAACCTACAGCAGGCAATGCTTTCCATTTTCCCCAAACCGATTTACTTATGTACTCTTTGAAGTTGGAAATTGCTCCTGTGTTTTGCAACGAAGAGTTTGTTTTCTGGATAGAGCTCTGATAAAGGGAAGGTCGCACTACAACGATATAACGTATATGTCACTTCCTCCTTCATTTATCAGCCTTATGATTTACATAATACAGATAGCTAGTAAGAGACCAAGAAAAAAAGGGAACTCTGTCCTGTGCAAGCTCCACACGTAACTCCTATTGTTCAGAACTCCATGTATTAACAATAGAGGTAATGATACAAGTGCCAACGTACGAGGGCTGAGCTTTGGCCGTGATGCAGCCATATACATTACATTAAATGATCCCTCTGCGAGGGACTGTGGACAACCTGGGTGCCTGTGTTCTGAAATACAATACTAATAGAAAATCCGCTAGAGAACTAACATACAGCGATTACAATATCTACAGTACAACTGTAACTGATCTTCCTGTCCCTTATTTTCGACTGTGTCTTGGCCCATCATAGTCTGCTTCCTTCAGGCCTAAGTGAATAGGGTTAGGAACGCACTGGGACCATATGATTGTGTATTTGGGGGATTTGTGTATATCCTGCATCCTTTGCAGATGAATAATGTGTGTGTATATATATATAAAAAAAAAATCAAATCAGTGTTTAAATAATTAAGAACAGCTTCTGTATTTAATCCTTCAATGCATCATTTGGTAGATAGTTATTAACTGTGAATAATAATAAAAAAAAATCATGTATTCTTCATCTGACTGCTAGTGACATCATTTCATTTCTAGGCATAACTAAGCTCTAGTTAAATAAATGCCCCCTTCCTTTTCATTTGCCCCCCATCACCAGTCGCTCAGTTTTTGACCACAACAAAGTACTCACTATAGTAACGCAGGGCACGGGACACCTGCTCTATCAGCTATCCATTATGTAAGTGATATTGACGGCCATTCTGGAAAAACCCCTTCAAAGACAAGGGCCCAAAAATTTAGGCCTTCATTATTGCTTGGTACCATATCATCATCATCAAGTGCGCTGTACAAAACCTCTATAAACAAAAAGTGAATACAGAGCAAGTGCAAACAAAGGCTAAAATGCATTAAGTGTGAGAGCTTCTCAAAGAAGGTTTCCAAAACTGTTGCCAGCACATATTTCGAGCTGCAACCTGTCATGTCAGGCACAGATTAGGACAGGTTGCCTGTAGAAACAATGCTGGAGACAAGTGTCTCTTAGCAATGAGGAAGCATTTTCCTGTGTGGTTGAGTGGTGGCATCGCGAATGAGTGTAACTGATTTTATCACTCAGCCTGACAGGTTTATGAATGCACACAGGGTAGAGCTGAAGCAGGAAAAAGAAAAAAAATGACCAAACCTTAGCTTGTTAAGCAGAACAGGCTTTTATTCTGCTGCTTCAGAACTACTCTGTGCTGAGTTGTACTCGTTTTTCTCAGTCAGCCTGACAGGTTTACAGTACTACAACAGGGCACAGGGGCTGACTGAGCAGAAGGTATACAACGGAGCATGGTCAGCCGTATTTCCAGTTCAGGTGCTGTCCGTGGAAATAAATGGACAGCATTCGGACCATTGTTCTTCAAAAGCCGTTCGGATGAGTTTTTTTTTCTTCTTAATGACTTTAATGTCCGAGGGAAAAATAACATTCGCATCATGCACTAGTCTCGTCTATATTTTGTTTGAAATTCGCCTATTCCAGTCATCTGGTTTTTACATGTTTACAATTGCATTACAATTCTTTAACATAGGAAACTGTTTTTGGGCTTGAAAATTAATACTTTTCATACGCTTTTGTGAATTTAGCCTGAGTGTGCAGATCAGTTATGTTCGTTCATTTCGCTGCCCCTCATCCTGCCAGGAATTTGCTTGCTCAGAGACCTTTGTCTCCAGCAGTGTTTCTACAGGCAACCCATCCTACAGAGCAGCCGCAATTTTTTTTTTCATATGCGGACTATGGGGAAAGTCGACATGCAGACCCGCAAGAGAAATTGACATGCTGCGGGTCTGAAAGACGTGCTTCGTGTCAGTTTTCATGGGTGATTCCCCAGGTGCACAGGGACACATAGTGGACATGGAAATCCACTATGCTGTAACATCTGGACGCTGCAGGTTTGATGCTGCATAAATACGCAGCTTCAAACCCGCAGCGGTTCCTGATCATGGGCACATACCCTTATAGTCAACTAAACTAAAGTAAAAAAAAACATGTAAATCTGAATGTACATGTACCCTTTATTTCTGTATTCACCCCCAATGCCCGCTGCTACCTCCTAGTTCTTGTGCACTGCACTCACTGTGTAGGGGCTCTAGAGGTGCAGTTTGCAAGTGCGAAACTTACAGTGAAATCTCTTAATTGAGTAGGACAGTCGATTTGGGTGGGAAGTGATGTCATAAGGATATTAATTTTTCAGGGGAAGACAGCAGCTGAGGAGTGGGCGTTCCAACGCTATGATTGACAGCAGCTAATGAGACATTTCAGGGACAGCGGGTGACTTGAGAACAAAGGAATTATTTAAACTGGGACTAGTATCACCTACAAAGTTTTTGTACCCGAAAGACTTCCGTTATGCCATTTGTGTTGTGTGGCTGCACACAAGCCATTTTACTAGGGTCTGCTGTTAGCCTATAGCGCAGGTTTTGGCAGTTGTACAATAAGGAAAGCTTTATCCTTGTACACTAGATTTTTAGACCCTTTAGAAGCTGTGCTATTCTGAAGATCTATGCTATTCTGAAGATCTACGTGTGCTGTCAGCATATTGATTGGAAGCATGAATGATCTTGCAAAACTCTTACATTTCTTCTTTCAGTTACTATTTAAGAGTTTTGCATATTCTATGACTTATCACCGGGAAATGACTTTGTACTCCAGCATTTATCTGTACAAGCTGTGGCAGGGAATGCTTCATGGCTTTATATGATTCTAATCCAAGACTGTTTTTACATGTGGAGGTATAATTGTTTGTTAGGTCTATAGGAAGAAAAGTATAATTTAATGCTATAAGAAGTCATGACTTACATCCAATTTATATCTATAGACTGAGACCCTCGGTTCAAGGGGAAGGGGGTCTCTCATGCTCTAAATACCTTACTGGTATTAGCATTGAAAACTAGTGATTTTGGCAGACTACAGTTGGCACCATACAAAATGAAACTCAACTAGACCAGCTCAGAAAAGTGAACAGCGTCCATACTTAGCCCAGTAAATTAGTTTATTTTCACTATATATATGTTTTTATTACTACATTTTACTGTGATTTGCTTTTCCATCACACTTGTCATTCTCGGGTCATCTCAAACAAATGCTATATCCACAGCAATAAACTTTTTGAAGTTTGCCTGTTTCAGTTTTTACAAAGTAAGAGGACCATGATAAACCCCTCCTCTTGTGATGGGAAAGGGGGTCAAGGAAGAAAAATTGAGAAGTATAATACATTCCAGAAGGGAAAAAATTAAATCTTTGCAGCAAGGCAGGCACAAAGTGACACCACAAGTAGCTCTTTTCCAATGACCTTACCAGCTTGTCACTGTTTCAAGTTTTGCTACCCAGCATCTTAGAAGGATAAAAAAAAAAAACTGCCACATTGTAGCTGATGTGGTATGTGAACCATGGCGGTCCAGTGCAGTCAACCTTCTCCGTCAAAAGTTATGGCCATGAAGGTCTTAATGCGTCTCTAATAGACTAGCAGTGGTAAAGCGGCAGATCTAGCAAAACTGCCAAAAGGACATAATCTAAATTAAACACCTTTAAAGGGAACCTGGTAAAAAAATAAAAATCAACCCCACCCCCCAATCATTTATAATAGACCCATAGAAAGTGTGTCCCGGTGTGGAATGGGACAGCCAAAGGGCTACATGCAGTGGCTGCCCTCTGCCCGATGTCTCACTTTCTCCAGAATCTGCTTCCTCAGGATGCAAATAGCAGTGAAAACATTGATGGAACATGGAGCTTTCTCTTTTATCCATTGAGAGTGCAACAGGCGTAATAACATCACTACATTGTGCCAGCTGCGGAATAGGGTGAGGCAACGTGTTTTTTTTTTTTTGTTTGTTTTTTTACATCATTCTGTGGGTTGGTGGGACATAGTACTGTGTAAGGGGGCTTTGTGGGGACATAACTGTGTAATGTGGCTGTATGGGAGACACTCTGTAAGGGTGCTTTGTGGGGACATAAAACTGTAAGGAGGCCTTGTGGGGATATAATACTGTGTTAGGGGGCTGGGTAAGGACATAGTAATGCATAAGGGGGTTGGGTTGGGATATCATACTGTGTAAGGGTGCTGGGAGGGGACATCATTCCGAGTGGGGGGCTATTTGGGGACATAACACTGCAGTATTGTCAGTGGCTGTACGACTTTTTCAGTGTGACAATAATGACCTACTGAACAGTTACAGGATTGTTATTTTAAATCTCAACATGTAAAATTTAAATTTTGGGTGGAAACAAGCAGCTAATTGATCACCTGCGAAAAACTTGACAATTATGGTCACCAGAATATTTCATGATGTCAAAGTTTGGTCTAGTTTGGTACTTTGAACGTAATAATAAAAATGAATGCAGAAAAGCCCAAATGAAAAATTATAAACTTTATTGGTACTTAATCAAACATAACAGAACTCAAAATAGTATAAAATAGTATGAGGCACAGAAATACCAGACCATCCAGAAAGCTAATTGTGAAGCAGATAATATAAGTCAGAAATAAACACTGAGTAGGGGGCATAGTAGTCCCTAGACTGTGGCATATATACATACATCAAACCCCAACCATGGCAGACTGCAAATCAGGCAATATAATGAATCATAGTAATAAATAAAACAAAAAGGAGGCCTTGACCAAAACCCTTAGTTTTGTACTTTGTTGATGTCCGCTCACAGATCAGACACGTACAGCGCGCATCCCGCTCACAGATCAGACACGTACAGCGCGCACCCCGCTCACAGATCAGACACGTACAGCGCGCACCCCGCTCACAGATCAGACACGTACAGCGCGCACCCCGCTCACAGATCAGACACGTACAGCGCGCACCCCGCTCACAGATCAGACACGTACAGCGCGCACCCCGCTCACAGATCAGACACGTACAGCGCGCACCCCGCTCACAGATCAGACACGTACAGCGCGCACCCCGCTCACAGATCAGACACGTACAGCGCGCACCCCGCTCACAGATCAGACACATACAGCGCGCACACACACTGCTCACATATCAGACACGTGCAGCGCGCACACACACTGCTCACATATCAGACACGTGCAGCGCGCACACACTGCTCACATATCAGACACGTGCAGCGCGCACACACTGCTCACATATCAGACACATGAAGTGCTCACATCTGATTTTAGGTTCTGGGCTCCCACTTGAGAAGGGAGCAGGTCCGATGCTATGCTACTCCGGTCGCCATCCCAGCCATTGTCCTGACCCTGGAGGCGGCGTTACTACACAAGCAGGGAAACTGTCCCAATCTTGTGGAGCATCGTATTCTGGTGGTGTGGGATGTGTAAGGTTGCGGACACCATGTCGCTCACTGATTTCTCTGCCCGGGGAAGATGGGACGCTGTCTTCCAGGGGTTGCCAGGCAATGCAGGACTCTGCTTTGTCTTGCACTAAGCAATGGTGAAGCTAGCAAGGAGTGGCTGTCTGGGGATTATTGGGAGGTAATCAACACCTGATCATTAGGCAGGCTATATAATCCTGCTCCCTGCTCAGTCCTTTGCTGTTTATTGCAGTTCCCTATGTGCTTGGTGGTGAGTAGTGCTAGCATTAGTCTTGCTATCTTTTATGGGGTTTTCTCATTTTCTCTTCTGGTTTCACTTCCTGGGGTCCTTCCAGAGGTACTCACCTGGTTTTTGACTTGGCACCAGCCGCCAGCTGTCCGGCGACAGCGGGCTTGGGAAAAGTTCTGTCAAAGTCCCCCTTCCATTTACTGGGAGCGGAGTGAAGAGTATTCTCAGCCCTCAAGGGCTCGCCTAGCTGGGCAGCTTGTGCCAAATGAGTCTGTGGCTGCGCCTTTGCTGGTTTGGTGTCAGTCTTGCTGGGTCCCTCTGCACAGCGAATAACATCAGACACATACAGCACACACACCGTTCACATATCAAGACACATACTGCTCACATATCAGACACATGCAGCACACACACAACTAACATACTCATGTCATGTATTTTAACCAGTAGTACATAGAACAGATGTTGGTAAAATTATGCACATCAAGAATTACAAGAATCGCTTAATGGAGTTGTCTACTACTCTAACAACCCCGTCTCAATTGCTATATTCCTCTGTGTGAAATAAAAACAGTCTGTACTCCGGTGCCGACGTAGTTCTGATAAAATCACCATCGGTGCTCGCGTGACATAAGTCACGTGAGCCCTGCAGCCAATCAGCAGCTACTTCACTGACTTCATTCAGATGCAGCTGATACCCATAGGAAGTCAGAGAGCAGCAGCAGTTTTTCCGGGTGCCACTTTCTTACAAAGGAAGTGAGAGTGAAGCGGCCCTTTGGCGATCGCTGAATGACTGCAGGGCTCAAGTGACATAACATCACATAGTAATTGAGAGGTGGTGGTCTGAGTACTGTACAACCCCTTCAAGGCCCATTTTACACTGGCCGATAATTAAGAATGAGTGATCCTAAGACCGCTACCTTCATATTGGCCAGTCTAAACAGATTACCCAAAATGCTCATTTGTCAGGTAAAATGATTTTTTAAAGGGGTTGTCTGATCTCAAAAGTAAATTCTGCCGAATCATAACAATATGCGAGGCGCATGCTATAATGATTCCCCGTGCAGGTGGGGGTGGATTCATCTAGCTTCTTTCAACAGAAGTACTTGGATAAGAATACAGTAATTAACCAGAGCCAGCATCGGTTTGTAACAAACAAGTCATGTCAGACTAATCTAATTTCCTTCTATGATGAAATCACTGACTGTGTGGATCAGGGAAATGCGGTAGATATAGTATATCTCAATTTCAGCAAAGAATTTGATAAAGTATCTCATACTATCCTTATTGAAAATATGACCAAGTATCGTATTGATAAGGCTACGCTTAGGTGGATTCTTAAATGGCTCAGTAATCGTACTCTAAGAGTGGTAATAAATGGTTGCACATCCAATTGGAAGAGTGTTTCAAGTGAAGAAAAAAAAAAATTAAGTAAAGTCCGCCCACTATTGGGGTGTGGTGCAGTCTTAGCCTCGCTCGGATCCAGCCAGAGCAGCCTGGTTCATGAATCAGAAAATAGGAGGAATCCAGTGTATCAGGTAGTATAACCATTGTAATGGATGTTGGTGGTAGCAGCATGTTTTAATGGCTCAATAAAAGCTATGTTTTATTCAAGTTTAGAGCCTGATACGCTGGATCATTCCTCCTATTTAGTGTTTCAAGTGGGGTAAGGTACCACAAGGTTCTGTCTTGGCCCCAGTGTTCAACATTTTTATAAATGATCTAGATATGGGAACTGAAAGTAAACTACTCAAATTTGCAGACGATACAAAGCTGGGAGGGATAGCTAACGCTAACATCATAAAAAGGATTCAGAAGGATCTATATAAGCTTGAACAATGGGCAGCGACTAATAGAATGGTATTTAACAATGCAAGATTCTACATCTGGGAAACAAAAATGGCATCTACAGAATGGGGAGAATAGAACTAAGCAACTGCACATGTGAAAAAGACTTGGGTATACTAATAGATCACAGACTGCACATAAGTCAATAGTATGATGCAGTAGCAAAAAAGGCAAACACAGTTCTGGGATGTATTAAGAGAAGCATATAGTCTAGATCACGTGAAGTAATGGTCTTCCGCAGCTACTCACAAAGATGGCCACACACTGGACCTCATCTTCACCCGTCTCTGTTCCCTATCTAACCTCTCTAACTCACTTCTCCCTCTTTCTGACCACAACCTACTTACATTCTCTACCCTCTCCTCTCCAGGTCTACAATCCCCCCTCCACAAACTTGCACACCCTCACAGAAATCTTAAACACCTTGACCTTAACACACACTCTCTGAATCCCTTCTCCCTCTTACAGACATAAGTTCCTTACAAGATGCAGATGTTGCTGCCGCTTTATATAACACAACAGCTGCTGATCTCAATTCAGTCGCTCCCCTCACACATACCAAAGCTCACATAATCAACATGCAACCCTGCGACACCAACCTGACTAAAGAACTGAGGCAGGCTTCAAGGGTTGCAGAGCGGAGATGGAAAAGGTCCCATTCCAACGAGCACTTCATCGCATTCAAACAGTCCCTCACTACTTTCAAGTCCACACTCACTGCAGCAAAACAAACATACTTCTCATCTCTCATACCCTCCGTCTCAAAACCCTAAAAAGCTATTCAACACTTTAAATTCTCTCCTCCGTCCCCTCCTCTCCGCTCATCTCAGCCGAAGACTTTGCCTCATTCTTCCATCAGATAAAGCTTTCGCCTAAAGCCCCCCACAGCCCCTCCTCATATCTACTCAGCCCTCCTCCTCCAAAACCAGCTCCTCCACCATTACGGAAGATCACCTTTCCTATTCACTCTCCAAATCACACCTCACCACCTGTGAACGTGACCAACTGCCGTCACACCTCATCCCTAATCTTACCACAGTCTTCATCCCAACCCTAACCCACCTCTTCAACAACTGGTGTCTTCTCCTCATGCTTCAAACATGCCTCAATCACATCCATCCTCAAAAAGCCCTCCCTTGACCCATCCTCTCTGACTAGGTATCGCCCCATATCACTCCTCCCCTATGCCTCAAAACTACTGGAACAACACGTCCATTCCGAACAGTCCTCCCACCTCTCCTCCTACTCCCTCTTTGACAGCTTACAATCTGGCTTTTGACCGCACCATTCCACTGAAACTGCACTGACTAAAGTCACCAACGACTTACTAACTGCCAAATCCAATCGGCACTACTCTGTCCTCCTCCTCCTGGACTTGTCATCTGTCTTCAACACAGTGGACCATTCCCTCTTACTCCAGACTCATTTCTCTGCATCACAGACTTGGCCCTATCCTGGATCTCCTTATACCTAACAGGCAGGACATTCAATGTCTCCCACTCACACACCACCTCCTCATCTACTATGTCCTACGACAAACAGTTTAATAATCTATGAATGTTTAGCTTGCAAAAAACAATGCTAAGAGGAGACTTAATAGCTGTCTACACCTATCTGAAGGAATGTCACATTGTAGAGGGATCATCCTTATTCTCATTTGCACATGGAAACATGAGAAGCAATGGAATCAAACTGAAAGGGAGAAGATACAGATTAGATATTAGAAAAAAACTTTTGGACACTGAGGGTGATTTACGAGTGGAACAGGCTGCCACGAGAGGTGACGAGTTCTCCTTCAATAGAAGTCTTCAGAGGCTGGACAGACATCTCTCTGAGATGGTTTAGTGAATCCTGCATTGAGCAGGGGGTTGGACCAGATGACACTGGAGGTCCTTTCCAACTCTAGTATTGTAGGATTCTGTAAATAGAAGAGAATAGAGAGAAGCCGGATGAGACTAGCTGGTACACAACTGCAAGTATGCAAATCTTACATATGCAATCGTGTGACCACCCACCCCTGTATGGGGAATGCGGGGGTATCATGATAGTGTGCACATTACACACTGTCAGGATTCGACGGTCTGCAGTCAGAGTGCCTATGGACTTTGCTTTTGAGACTGGACATCCCCTTTTCAGCTTACTTAAAAATCAACAATTTTGGCAGCACATTGTCCTCTGTAACTAGGTGATGTGCTGTCGATAATATTCGAATAGGTCATCTATATCAGATTGGTAGGGGTCTGAAACATTGCATGCCCACCAACCAGACCGGACAGGGACTAAAAAGCAGCCCTGGCACACAAAATTCACCAGCCCACATACAATAAATGTCCTCAATCCAAATCGTAGAACGCTGACAGGTCAAGTCGAATTTTGCTTTACTTGTTACACCACTTACTTAAACATGTTGGATAACCACTTTAAAGGGGTTGTCCACTCCTCGGACAACCTCTTCTCAAGCAGAATATTTTCCCCTTTTAAAAAAAAAAAAAATAAAACTTTTACATTCTACTCCATTTCCGGCGCTGTTCAAGCGGTGTCAGTACTCGGATTGTGTACCAGCGTTACGTCATGCGATCCCTGTAGCCAATCAGCACTGGCCTCACGCTACTCACCGGACGTATCACATATATCCGGAGGAAGAGAGAGAAAGAGCAGCAGCACATCTATATGTCACAGGCCGAGTACAGACAGTTATTCACCAACTGGCCGCAGCTCTCCTGACCTGAACTTTACAGCCTCATATATGCTTATGGGGTTGGCAATTTGGGGTCAAAAGACTTGTAGCCAGTTTGTAATTGACGGTCTGTAATCGGACCGTGACACACAGATGTGTGAATGCGGCCTTAATTGAATAAATTGTCACTATTCTTCTATTAACAGTCTGGCAGTGTGCCATTATCCCTCCTAATATCAGACTGTGTAAGAACACATCCCTCTGAGAAGGGGAATAGCGACGCCCAGTTGTCAGTTAGGCCTAGGCTACACTTTTTGAAGTGCTGCATACTGATTTTAACCATTGAGCAGCAGTTGACATTTTTTATGCTATTAACCTGCAGATATGGGGTTAATCTGCAGGTTAATAGCGTTCTAAAGCTGCGCAGCTGACAGTCCGGCTACCAGGTGGAAATGTACTTTATTCCTTCTGGTGGCCTCCAGCTCTCACCCATAGAGGAGCGGCTCCAGTCACCACTCAGTACATAGTGAGCGGCTGCTGCAACCATGCTCCGGCACTGATGGACTGGCGGCTCAGCAGTGCGTCAGTACAGAGCCGGCTGTCAGTGCTGGAGGAAGCGAGAGGTGCAGCCATCTCATTTCCTTCGAATGTCAACTACGTCAGGAGGGGAGAGTGAAGCCTAGATCGAAGGTGAGTATAAGTGTTATTATTTTACTGGTGGGGAAACATAGGCATTCAGAAGAGGTTGTCTGAATAGTGGGCAACCCCTTCAAGGACAGACAGCAGCTACTATAGCCTTGATTCATCAAGACCAGGGTTGTTCATGCAGGGCTTGATGAGGGGGTGTGCTGGATTCATTAAGAGGCACATGCCTCTTATTAAATTCTGGTGCGTCTGACAAGTGCTGTCTGTGGACTGGAGTAAAATTTCTGGCATTATATACGCTGCAGTTCATGGATTAGGTGAGCTGCGGCATCTTACCCTTGTTCCAACTCTGCTCTGCCCATTTTGGCAGAGCTGGATGAAACTGCGTTTGAAATTTATGTAAATGTGTATTTTGGATCATTGTTGTGTTGGAAAAGTGCACATCTACCAAGGGCACGGAGTGATGTAGCATCTGCTCTTTCAATATAGAGCAGTACATTTGTGAGTTCATGATACCATCAATGAAATGCAGCTCCCGGACACCAGCCGCACTCATTCAACCCCACATAGGGACACTATCACCACCATGTCTCACTGTTGGCAGTATGCATTTATCTTTGCACTCCTCACTTGACGCTATACAGTTTTGAAGCTATCATTTCCAAGAACATTTACTTTGGTCTCATCACTCCAGAGTAGAGAGTTCTCGTAGTCTGATAATTTTCAGGATGGGCCCTGGCAACTCGGAAGAGTGGCTTCATTTGTGGACAACACCCATCCATGCTATTCCTCTGCTGTGTACGCTGTATTGTGTCATGGGAAACACTCTCCCTGTTTTGTCTTTTTACTTCTCTATCTAACTACAGTGACCTCAGTATTATTCTTTCTCGATGGGACTGCTCTGTACTCATATTGTGCATTTATGCATTTAGTAGGGCTTAAGGCAGACCTGGGCAAAGTGCGGCCCGCGGGCCACATCCGGCTCTCTGGCTGTTCCAGTCTCGCCCATGGACCGAGACAGTCGAAATGCTGAAACAGTGGGCACGAGCCGCATCATACTCTCTGCTGCCCGCCATCCATCCGGTGCCCGCTGTCACAGCTCTCCGCATCCACGAGATGCAGACAGCGGTGAATACATTTGTAGTAGAGGGGCCGCTGACAGCAGACACGATGACGTCATTTCATTCCATCAACTGTGCACTGCGGAAAGAGTCAGTGCAGATGAAACAGGAGCACAAGCACCAGGGGACCGAGAGCGAGGTGAGTATGTGATGAATTTTTTTTTTCCATGTGTGTGGGATGTTTGTATGTACATTGGAGGCTATGTGGGACTCACACTGTTTATAGGAAGGCTGTTTCGGGCCCACATACTGTACATAGGAAGGCTATGTAAGGCTCACGCTGTATATAGGGAGGCTGTGGGGGGCTCACACTGTATATAGGGAGGTCTCTGATATGGCCCCTTGGGACAATTAATTGCCCACCCCTAGCTTAAGGGAATGATTGTGCTTATTACACATTAATTCTGTAGATGCGCTCACTAATTATACCTAGGGCAACTTTAAAATATGTGACAGGTTTATTTTACAGGCTTCTGGAGAAAGGCACAATGCCAGTCATTCAAGAGTTAATTCTTTGGAACACTGAGAGGGACTTTCTAGCCAATGAAACACCAGTAATAAACACCTGTGGTAACTATGGCAATTGTGCTGATGTCATAAACACATATAGCATAGATATAAAAGAACATTCCGGAACCACAGGTCATTCAGCCGAATGAGGTGCCGTACTTGATGTGTCTGGAGACCTGGAGCTTCATCACTCCACAATTTATAAGGGAGGAAGGGGATACCGCCTAGCCAGCCAGATCAGCCATACCACCTAGCCAGCCAGATCAGCCATACTGCCTAGCCAGCCAGATCAGCCATACCGCCTAGCCAGCCAGATCAAACTAACCCTAGCGATCAATGGGGTGACAGATGTTGCAGCCAGATCTCCCTCATGTCCGGTACTAGCCGCCTTCACCTTTATGTGTAGGGCCTGGGGAGGTCGCATTACGCTTCTCCATATGGTGTTCGCACAGGCACCTGCTTTGACCTTCTCCATTACTATCTGTTTTCTGCTGATGTAATGTGTAACCTGTGTGACGTCACTGCTATCATATCTATAGTGGATGTATATTATGTCTCACTGTAAAAATGATACAATCTACAAATTCTGTTACAATTTGCTGTTACTTATTGGCATAAACCTTCTAAGCCCAAGGGAAGGGCAGTCCTCCAGCCATGGTTCCCTAGAGGTTTCCTCCACAGGGGGTTTTCCTCTCCTGAGTGCTGAAGGATGATTCTTCGTGAGTCGGAGGTTTGCCATTTTCAGTGTCTCTTTCATAGCAATTGGCTGATTCTAAATTTCAGACACTGAATGAAATAATAATAATGTGATTTGTAATAAAATTCGGTCAATTTAATATCCAATAAAAGTGTTTTGTGCGTTACTTTCACAATCTTGGATTAATGGGATTTTCTTGGGAATCAGGATCCAGCATCTATGATCAAGCCGTGAAGCCAGATATGGAGTCGGAACATTTCTAACCCTTTGCTGGAAAACAGGACGGAGCAGAGATGACAAAGTGTTACTGCACAATTAGTACAAGTTCACACGCTTCCTTGCATTCAGATAATGAGGGCAGGGTCTGTCTGGGACTGAAATTCAGCCCTGGACTTTGTGAGCACACAGGCCCACTTGCTATGAAGTGAATGTGATATATGTTGGTCAGTCTTTGTGGATCACTCGCGATATATATCACATTTAGGCCACGTTCACACATTTGATATTTGGTCAGCATTTTACATTAGTATTTGTAAGCCAAAACCAGGAGAGGAACAATCAGAGGAAAGGCATAATAGAAACACGTCACCACTTCTGCATTTATCACCCACTCCTGGTTTTGGTTTACAAATACTGATATAAAATACTGACCAAATACTGGACGTGTGAATGTGTCCTTACAGTATACAAACTGCTGTGAAGCTAGAATAACCCTCTGTGAAATTTAAAGAGAACCTGTCAGGTCAGATAACTATTTACCTGCAGATATAGGGTTAATCTGCAGGTAATAGCTTTAGGAAGGTGCCCAGCCACTGTACTGAAAGTACAGCAACTGGGACAAAATAAACTTTATTTCTCCCAGGAACCACTTTCAGTCATGCAGGTGTGCCCGGAGCAATTACAGTCACTGCTCAAAAAATTGCTGCAGACTTTTTCCGCATCTCCCTGGCAGGAAAAACGCATGCGGATTTTACATGCGTTTTTCCTGCCAGGTAGAAGCGGTTGTCAAGCGTTTTTGCATGCACTTCTGCATGCGGGTTGTCAAGCGCTTTTCCAAGCGATTTTAGCATCACTTGGAAAAGTGCTTGACAACTTGGTCACACTATATAAATCCATGCAACTGGCATGGATTTATATAGTGTGACCAAGTTAATAGTTAAAAAAAGAATAAAAATGCTAAAAAATAAAGATTATACTCACCTTCTGATGGCCCCCGGTCTTTTCTCCGCTGCGTCCGGTCTCTCGTACGGCTCGCAGTGGTGTGAAAGGACCTTTCATGACGTAATTTAGTCATGTGACAGGTCACGCGACCGCCGACGTCAGCGGTCGCGTGACCTCTCACATGACTAAATGACGTCATGGAAGGTCCTTTTAGACCATCGCGAGCCGTACAAGAGACTGGACGCATCGCTGAGGAGACGGGGACATCGGAAGGCAAGTATAATCTTTATTTTTTTATTTTAAATTCTTTTTTTAACAGGTACTATGGTACCTGGGTCTGGAGGAGAGTCTCCTCTTCTCCAGACCCAGGTACCATCCGCACATTGAATCGCTTAATATCCGCATGTGCACATGTAGTCATGCGGATATTAAGCGATTCAATGCAAATCAATGGCAGCAATTATGCTGCGTGTCCGCAAAATTAATGGACATGCGTATTTTTCCGCAATGATAATCCGCAGCGGCAATTTCCACAGCATGTGCACAGCACATGCGGATTATCATTGGGGACCATGGGGCACATTTCGGTGCATGTGGTATTTTACAAGCTACTTACAGTTATATGAAAAAGTTTGGGCACCCCTATTAATCTTAAGCTTAATGTTTTATAAAAATTGGTGTTTTTGCAACAGCTATTTCAGTTTGATATATGTAATAACTGTTGGACACATTAATGTTTTTGCCTTGAAATGAGGTTTATTGTACTAACAGAAAATGTGCAATCTGCATTCAAACAAAATTTGACAGGTGCATAAGTATGGGCACCCTTATAATTTTCTTGTTTTAAATACTCCTACCTACTTTTTACTGACTTACTAAAGCACTTTTTTTGGTTTTGTAACCTCATTGAGCTTTGAACTTCATAGCCAGGTGTATGCAATCATAAGAAAAGCTACTTAAAGTGGCCACTTGCAAGTTGCTCTCCTGTTTGAATCTCCTCTGAAGAGTGGCATCATGGGCTCCTCAAAACAACTGTCAAATGATCTGAAAACAAAGATTATTCAACATAGTTGTTCAGGGGAAGGATACAAAAAGCTGTCTCAGAGATTTAACCTGTCAGTTTCCACTGTGAGGAACATAGTAAGGAAATGGAAGAACACAGGGACAGTTCTTGTTAAGGCCAGAAGTGGCAGGCCAAGAAAAACATCAGAAAGGCAGAGAAGAAGAATGGTGAGATCAGTCAAGGACAATCCTCAGACCACCTCCAGAGAGCTGCAGCATCAACTTGCTGCAGATGGTGTCACTGTGCATCGGTCAACTATACAACGCACTTTGCACAAGGAGAAGCTGTATGGGAGAGTGATGCGAAAGAAGCTGTTTCTGCAAGCACGCCACAAACAGAGTCGGCTGAGGTATGCAAAAGCACATTTGGAGAAGCTAATTTATTTTTGGAAGAAGGTCCTGTGGACTGATGAAACTAAGATTGAGTTGTTTGGTCATACAAAAAGGCGTTATGCATGGCGGCAAAAAAACACAGCATTCCAAGAAAAACACTTGCTACCCACAGTAAAATTTGGTGGAGGTTCCATCATGCTTTGGGGCTGTGTGGCCAATGCCGGCACCGGGAATCTTGTTAAAGTTGAGGGACGCATGGATTCCACTCAGTATCAGCAGATTCTTGACAATAATGTTCAAGAATCAGTGACAAAGTTGAAGTTACGCAGGGGATGGATCTTTCAGCAAGACAATGATCCAAAACACCGCTCCAAATCTACTCAGGCATTCATGCAGAGGAACAATTACAATATTCTGGAATGGCCATCCCAGTCCCCAGACCTGAATATCATTGAACATCTGTGGGATCATTTGAAGAGGGCTGTCCATGCTCGGTGACCATCAAACTTAACTGAACTGGAATTGTTTTGTAAAGAGGAATGGTCAAAAATACCTTCATCCAGGATCCAGGAAATCATTAAAAGCTACAGGAAGCGACTAGAGGCTGTTATTTTTGCAAAAGGAGGATCTACAAAATATTAATGTCACTTTTCTGGCCCATACTCATGCACCTGTCAAATTTTGTTTGAATGCAGATTGTACATTTTCTGTTAGTACAATAAACCTCATTTCAAGGCAGAAATATTACTGTGTCCAACAGTTATTACATATATCAAACTGAAATAGCTGTTGCAAAAACACCAATTTTTATAAAACATTAAGCTTAAGATTAATAGGGGTGCCCAAACTTTTTCATATAACTGTATCTATTAATACATACCTTATTTCTCTATGTGTATTATTGGGGAGCTTCTAAATTATGTATTGTCTCATTATTTGAGTGTTACTCCCTATCCATCATTACACTTGAATATATTTTGGGGTGTCCATCATTGTTTGTTTATTGATATTCGTTATGCGGGGGGCAGCTTGCATGCCAAATTATGGCTTTTTTTAAAATGTTTTTATCATGTGTGGTCCAATAAACTTTTTTTCTATATTGTTCTCTATTGGAGGTGTGCTCGTCTACTATGTAATTTCTCTAATAGTTCATATAAATAAGTATGGTGCGTTCTTGCTAGGGGGTATAACCCTAGTAAGTCACCTGATAAAGCCCTACCTGATAGTGGAGGTTAGCACCCTAATTCCTGCGCAGTGGCGCCCCCACTCGTCGGCGGCTGACCCTTTTCTGGCCATCAAGGGAAGGGAACCCTCCTAACTCTTGATAAAGCATATACACACACATACACACACATACATACACACGTAAAGTGCCACATATATAATGCTAGAGAGTTAGCATAGTTCAGGCCAATATCAAAAGAATCTTTATAGCCAAATATCTCCCAATCATCCGTTCATACATGTGTATATAATAAGTATAAATGAATCAGATACTACTTTCTGCTTCCATTTATGGAGCTGGCCCCCTATCAACATCTAATTAGAGCATCAATGTCAATCAATATCAACATCTGATTAAAGCATCAATACCAGTCAATACTTATCAGTGCTCCTTATAATGCAGGAGGTATAACACTTGTAATCAGACTTGTGGATATTATCAGTACGCCTTATAATGCAGGAGGTAAAAAAACTGTCAATGACTCAAACTCAGTTGTGGCTTCACTTGTGGGGGATTTCCACTGCTTAGGCACATCAGGGTCTCTCCAAACGCAACATGACACCTGCAGACCATTCCATCAAAGTCTGCATTCCAAAACGTTACTCCTTCCCTTCCGAGCCCTGCTGTGCGCCCATACAATAGTTTTCCCCCACATATGGTATCAGTGTACTCTGGAGAAATTGCACAACAAATTTTGGGGTCCTTTTTCTCCTGTTACCCTAGTGAAAATAAAAAAATTTGGGGCTAAAAGAAGATTTTTGTTGAAAAAATTAGATTTTTTTTATTTTCACGACTCAATGTTATAATTTTTCGTGAAGTACCCTGGGGTTCAAGGTGCTCATCACACATCTAGATAAGATCCTTGAGAGGTCTAGTTTCCAAAATGAGGTCATCTGTGGGGGGTTTCCACTATTTAGGCACATCAGGGACTCTACAAACACGACATGGCGTCCGCTTTATATTCTAGACAATTTCGCGTTCAAAAAGTCACACAGTGCTCCTTCCCTTCCGAGCCCTGCTGTGCACCCAAACAATGGTTTTCTCCCACATATGGGGTATCGGTGTACTCAGGAGAAATTGCACAACAAATTTTGGGGTCCATTTTCTCCTGTTACCCTTGTGAAAATAAAAAATTAGGCTTAAAGTAAAATTTTTGTGAAAAAAAGTTAAATGTTAATTTTTTCCTTCCACGTTCCATTAATTCCTGTGAAGCACCTGAAGGGTTAATAAACGTCATGAATGTGGTTTTGAGCACTTGAGGGGTGCAGTTTTTAGAATGGAGTCACTTTTGGGTATTTTCTGTCATATACAGTGCTGGCCAAAAGTATTGGTACCCCTGCAATTCTGTCAGATAATACTCAGTTTCTTCATGAAAATGACTGCAATCACAAATTCTTTGGTATTATTCTCTTCATTTAATTTGTCTTCAATTAAATGAAGTTATGGTGGCAGGGGCAGCGCTGGTTCAGTCATTGCTCTGAGTATACAGAGCGGCTCCGGCCCTGACTGACACTCGCTCTACATTGGGGTTGGCTGTCAGTCAGGGCCGGAGGCGCGGTTACAGCAGCCGCTCTGTGTACTCAGAGCAATGACTGAACCAGTGCCGCCCCCATGCCTTAAAATTGAATGCTGGAGGGGAAAATAAAGTTCATTTTCTCCCCAGTGCATTCAGCTGTGTGCTGGCGCCATGCAGCATAATAACGCTGTTAACCAGCAGATTAACCTCATATCTGCAGGTTAACAGCGTTATTTCTGGTGACAGGTTCCCTTTAATCCCTTCACCCCTGGGCCATTTTTCGTGTTTTGCTCTCCTTCTTTCCAGAGCCATAACTTTTTTTATTTTTCCGTCAATAAAGCTCGTCAAAAGAAGAGTTGTACTTTTGAATGACACCATTTATTTTACCATATAATGTACTGGAAAATGGGAAAAAAATTCAAAGTGCGGTGAAATTGCAAAACACGTGCAATTCCACAATTGTTTTTTTATTTTTTTTTACCATGTTCACTAAATTCTAAAACTGACCTGTCATGATCTCCAGATCATTACGAGTTCGTAGATACAAAACATGTATAGGTTCTTTTTTATTTAAGTGGTAAAAAAAATAATTAAATTTTCAGAGACCCGTAGCATCTACATTTTTCAGGATCTGGGGCCGAGTGAGGGCTCATTTTTTGAGCACTAAGTTGACATTTTTATTGATACAATTTTGGGGTAGATCCGATATTTTGATCGCCTGTTATTGCATTTTAATACAATGTTGCCGCGAGCAAAAAAAACATAATTCTGACGTTTTGATTTTTTTCGCCGTTTACCGATCGGATTAATTGTTTTTATATATTGATCGGGCGATTCTGAACGTCGCAATACCAAATGTGTATTTTTTTTTTGTATTGTTTTATTTTGAATGGGGCAAAAGGGAGTTGATGTGAACACATTATATATATATATTTTTTTTTTTACTTGCTTCAGTAGTCTCAATGGGAGACTAGAAGGTGTGATCGTCTGATTGCTTGCGCCACGCATAGCAAGGCTTCAGCCCTGCTATGTGTAGCAATTATGCTCATCTGCTATGAGCGCCGACCACGGGGCGGCGATCATAGCAGTTCAGCAATGACAGCCACAGGGGTCTCCTGCAGACCCCGGTTGTCATGCCAACCCATGGATCAGGGGCGCTGATGGGTGAAGCTAATGACGCGCATCCAGTTTGCGTGAGTTAAATGACGCTGTCAGAGATTGACAGTGGCAGTTAACAGCCGCGGGTGGATCGCGATTCCATCCACGACTGTTAGCGGCACATGTCAGCTGATGAAATCAGCTGTCATGTGCAGGAAAAGATGCGAGCTCAGCGCCAGAGCCTGCACCAAAGGTGGAGAGACACGACATATGACATATAAATACGTCATATTTTGTGAAGGGGTTAAGGGTATAAAATTTAAAGTTTGAAAATTGCGAAACTTTTGCCAAATTTTTATTTTTTTGACAAATAAACGCAAGTCATATCGAAGAAATTTTACCACTATCATGAAGTACAATATGTTAAAAAATAAACAATCTCAGAAACTGTGGGATCTGTGGAAGCGTTCCAGTTATTACCTCAAAGTGACACTGGTCAAAATTGTAAAATTTGGCCTGGTCATGAAGGTGAAAACAGGCTTGGGGATTAAAGGGGTGGTCCGAAGTCCAAAAGTCAGTTTCCTCCTCAATCTCTATCTATTTAGTGTCATAATCTAATCTATTTTAAAATGTAAAGTGCTGCGGAATATGTTGGCGCGATAGAAATAAAAATTATTATTTTCTTATATACTTGAATTAAAAATTCCTAAACTAATCTAATTGCTTTTCTATTTTTTTTTTCCACTTTCTCTTTGACGACGCTTAATTCGAGAATCCCAGTGTATGCTTGGATACTCAAGTGAAGCATCATCAGGGGGCCGAGGCAGAGGTCACTGCTGCAGCCCCTGCCCCCTGCTTGAAACGAAACGTCATCAGTGACACTTGTTTCAGGGTCTGGGCTAGTCCCTGCGCAATGTGCACAATGACAGTGAGCTCTGTTGTTGGCTCAGAACAGCAGTAAAGAGCCAACAACAGATCGCACTGTCAGTGCCGGCGTGCAGAGACCAGCGTCGCCCCTGCAAGTGACATCATTGGTCTCTGAATGCCGAACATTCTGACAACGCGCACTGTCGCTGTCTCGTTACTGCTAATCTGAGCCGACAACAGAGCGCGAGCGGTCATTGTGCAAATTGCACAGCTCGCAGGGACTAGCCCAGCCTCTGATGTGAGTGTCACTGATGACACTTTGTTTCAGGGAGGGGGCAGAGGCTGTGATAGTGACCGCAGTCTCGGACCCCTAATGATGTTCCGTTTGAGTATCCCAGCATGCACTGGGATTCTTAAACGAAGCATCATCAAAAAGAAAGAGGAAAAAAAATAGGAAAGCAGTTAGATAGTGGAGTCAGGGAAGTATAGGGAATTTTTAAGGCAAGTATATTAGCAAATAGTTTAGATTATGGCACTAAGTAGTTAAGGATTTAGAATGAAAATGACTTTGGCCCACCCCTTTACCAATATTAATGCCCAGGGTGCCCCTGTCCTGTGGACACCTGTACATCTCAGACTGGCACTGGCCTGAGCAGACCACCATGAGTCCCAGGTAGGGGGTCTATGATGTAGATGGATAGATCCAGTAAATGAGACTCAAACAGGATGACTGTAAAGCAGATGCCATGGAGTGTCCGTACTGTGGCCCCTGCACCTCACCTGTAGGAAGCCCCACACCTACAATAACGGAAGGTAACGCATTAGGCTATGTGCCCACGTTGCAAGTCCTCTCCCGGAAAAACGCATGCGGAATTCCGCACGCGTTTATCGCGCATTTTTCGCGCGTTTATCACGCGTTTTCCACATGCGGAATTGCCTTGCGTTTTTTATGCATTGGACAAAGGCAATTCCGCTTGCGGAAACGCAAAATTAAGGCTGGGTGCCCACGTAGCATTTTTCAAGCGTATATGCTGCGGAATTTCCGCAGCGTAAATGCTTGAAAAACGCATGTATATCCGCACCCCATGGTCCCCAATGGGATTCCGCAAGTTCTATGCACATGCTGCGGATTTTTCCGCAGCGTTTATGCTGCGTTCAAAAATCCGCAGCATGTCATTTAATTTTGCGTTTCCGCAAGCAGAATTGCCTTAGTCCAATGCATAAAAAACGCAAGGCAATTCCGCATGTGGAAAACGCGTGATAAACGCGCGAAAAATGTGCGATAAACGCGTGCGGAATTCCGCATGCGTTTTTCCGGGAGAAGACTTGCATTTATGCAGCAGAAATTTTCTGCTTCATAAATGCAACGTGGGCACATAGCCTACATGCTGCGGATTTTTGAACGCGGCATAAACGCTGCGGAAAAATCCGCAGCATGTGCATAGAACTTGCGGAATCCCATTGGGGACCATGGGGTGCGGATATACATGCGTTTTTCAAGCGTTTACGCTGCGGAAATTCCGCAGCATATACGCTTGAAAAATGCTACGTGGGCACACAGCCTAAGTGAAGCCTCCCCTCCCCCACACGCAGCGCTGTATGATGAGCTGGGCATATTGCAGAGTTGTGTGTAACCTGCACAGTGCAGAGCAGTACAGGCCGCATGGTGTGAACGGGCATAAGAGCACACAGCCGGTACCCGCTCACATCAAGGGAAACTCACAGGAAACCCCCAACAGCAGCACAGCCTGGGGCCTGCCTCCTCCTATACACGTGACCGATCACATGACATAACGTCCTCGCCGGACCTAAAACAATGCGGAATATTCCAGGCGCTCATTGGTGGTTGAAGGAGGCCTGGCCCCACATTCACTTCCTATTGGTTAGTCTGGAGGGCGTGGCCTGCAGAGGAAGTGTGGTGTGGAGAAGGTGAGTGTGTGCTGCCGGCTGGGGCTGGGGATTCTAGCTCCTCTGCTCTTTATGTGGTTCCTCCTATAGTGCTGCCTGGCAGCCGCTGCCCAGCCCACAGGATATCGCTACTAATATGTAACCTCTACTGCATCAGCAATCACTAAGGAGTTCTGTGACTAACAAATCTGGAGGCTGCAGACTGAGCACGTCTACAAAACTTAAATGACCCTGGATAATATACACTGCAGCTGCTGCTGCAGAACCTCTTCAAGAGTTGTCCACCTTTCAATTAAAGGGGTTGTCGGTATTTTAATATTGATGGACTGTCCTTAGGACAGGTCATCAATACTATATCGTTGGGGGTGCGACACTATTCTCCCCCGCTGATCCTAATAGATGGGGGAGGGGTAGTACCAGTCCTTGGCCACTATACAGTTGATGGCTCTGTGCATCTCTGCAACTGCTCCCTTCTGGCCGGGGACAGCTGATTGTCGGGGTGGCTGGTGTCACTCCCCCCCGATCTGGTATTGATGATCTATTCTAAGAATATGCCATCAATCCATCAGTATTAAAATCCCGGACAGCCCCTTAACTAACAATCCATCAGTCAAACAACTATGACTGTATTTCGGGAAGCTTGTAACTTGTCGTTTTCTGAGATTCTCTCAGCTGATTGATGACTACATCAAAGCTGATCTGCAAGAAAACAAAGAGCCAGAAAAAAACAAACTGTTCCAAAAATGATTTTTTAGCCCCAAATACTTGCATTTAAGTAAAGAAGTCTCCAAAGACAAAGGTAAACAAACCCCTTTAAGGAAAGCGGCAGCAGTCAATCAGTATTTTGCATTGGACCATAAACTTAATGCAAAGGAAAGATGTGCCAGACCTGCAGGAACACACAAGTAGCGCCACTTACCCATATAGCACAGGACATATATATTGCATTGGAATGTATTCGCTGTGGACATTCCATGCTGTCTGGCTACATGTTCTGTAATGTTCAAAGAAGACACATTGATCTATAAATGTTGTAAAATCTTTATTATTCTCCTTTGAATTCATTGTGAAAAACAGAAATGATATAAACCTATATGTACCAGTGGTCACTAATACTAGAAATGCCATGTAATCCCAAAGCCGTTCTTGCTCCATTACCAGCTGGCGAAAGCTGAGCTTATATCTTATGGTAGCGTGACACATTCCAAAATCATGTGTTTTACCACAATATGCCACGGACTTGTAACGTCTTTATTTGGCACATTGTTTTTATAGATGGAGTAATTCTTTATTTAACGTTTCACCTGTAAAAAGCAAAATGCACAGTCCATAATTGTACTGCTAAACCGCTCCAGTTCAGGGTAAATTACTTGTGGCACACGAACACTATATGAACACCAGCCTCTAAGTGATCCTGTGAGCTAAATAAAGGCTCATTCACATGTCCGATTTTTCCACGTATGAGAAACTTTTTTTCGTACATGGAGAAATTAAAAAGAAAAGGTTTCTCCACCTTCTCCATTCTGGCAGTCCATCATGTCATCTGAGTGCGGTCCGATATTTTCGTGGACCCATAGACTTGCATTGCTAATTTTGATCTGACACTTGGATCAATAACGGACCACCCGGTCCCAGGAAAAAAATCAGACGTATGATATTCTATGGGGCTATGCATAGGTAAGAATGCTATCCGTGAAAACCATGGATAGCACTCGTATACAAAAATCGGATGTGTGAATGAGCCCTAAGTGTTGGAAAACATTTCTATGTCCAATCATAAATCAAGCTTAACTGAAAATATGAACTTTTATTTACTCACTGCATGCAAGTGATGCATTAGGTGTTCACTCTGTGTTAAGTACTATCAGCAGCAGCCCCTCATAAACCCGCGTCCTTCCTCTTGATTGAATATTATAAGATACACCAATGAAGAGGAATAGGAGGAGAGGTTTGGGAGCAGTTGCCACTGATAGCTCAGGGGTAGTGATGAGTGGACCCATGGAAGTTTGGGTTTGTCTGGTTCGACCGAACTTTAATCCTGCGGTTCAGGCAGCATAAATCTAATAACCGGTTCCCTTTAACTTTTTGGACTACTCCTCAGATGACCCCAAAATATTATTGAACCAGAGCCTATAGCCCATGAGGAATGGGCTAAGATTCATCAGGATCGCTGCCAGAAGCTGGAGTCTGACCATACATCATGTTTGCAGCAGATCATAACTGCCAAAGGGACTCTATACAGTACTAAAATGCTTATTATGGAAGGGGTTAACTAATTCTGAGACTGCATAGTCAGTAAAACAGTAAAAATGGCATTTTGTGTAAATTTTGAGAAACCACTTATAATATCAGTTGTGTTGAGCTATTTGAATTATTTTTCATTCATTTATTGCAAACAGCAGAAAGTCTGTAACTGTTGCTAATAATCCTAACTTGCAGTAGGGGTGGGGATGAATAATTTTGGTTGTATATACCTTGTTACACTTCTGCTAATACCTCGGTTGACAATGCTGAGAGGAGCAGCAAACAGAGTACTTGGTATTTCCATGGGTAAAACCCATTAGACCTGGGTTAGAATGACTGCCTGATGTCTATATCTGCTCCATCATGTGTGATATGAGGTGGTGACAGTAACTCACATGTCCTACTAGTGTCCTGAGAAGTTCACTATTCCTACAAACCCATGGTCATAGTAGTTTACTATTGGATTTTTAGACTCCATGACTAGAGATGCAATCCTGTGACTGAATTAGCAGTGAGAACTGCAGAACATGCCGCCATTCTCATGACATTTTCCTTATTCTTTTCTTTTAGGTCTTCTTGAAGGATGGTGGGCTATGACCCTAGCTCAGAGGGACGCCTTCTTTCGGCAACTGAAGTGGCTACTGCAGGATCTCTTTCTGGACTGGTCACAAGGGCGGCTATTAGCCCTCTGGATGTCATTAAAATTCGATTTCAGGTATTTTTGTATTTTCTTTTTAATTACAGTGAAACTTTTCTATCTCTCCTTGTTCTCATTCCTGAAAATTCTAAAATGAATGAACTTGTTAAAGGGAACCGGTCAGCTGATTCATGAGGCCCAAATAACAGACAGCATGAATCAGAGCATGGCTTCATGATTGCAGCCAAGTTTATTTTATTTCTGAAAATGTCCAGCATTCTGGAGATCTGGCTGGGGATCATAGCCAGAGACGAGACAAGTCCGACTCCTTCTCCCGTACTTTTCCAGCTGATTGACAGGATTCTTGCTATGAGAGAGACCTGTCAATCACCTCTAGACACACTGGGAAAAGCCGGCCAGTGGCAGCGCCAGACTAGTCTGTTTCTGGCTATGATCCCTGGAGAAAAATATACTTGGCTGCAATTGTGCACTATTTAGCCATCATGAATCAAGTGACAGGTTCCCTTTAACACGCTGTATATTCATATGATATTTAAAGCAGTCTTCCAGAATTACAAAAAGCAGTCTTTTTATTGTACAACAGCGCTACTCTTATCCATGGGCTGTGTCTGGTATTGCAGTTCATTCACATTCCAGTGCATGAGGATGAGCTGCAGTGCCAGATGCAGCCCATGGACAATAATGGCACTGTTTCTCTAAGAAAGCAGCCATGTAAAGTAAATTGAACCCCTGTTCTATAATCGCAGCAACTTGCGCTATACATTTATACACTTATTTTAGGTCAGCAATGAACATGTAAGAAAAAAAAAAATACATGGCAGAATTGATTGTCCCTTTAAAATTAAACTTGGAAAAATTAGACTAATTTCAAAAATGAAATGTATAGAAACTACAACTGCACAAAGAAGAACCTAAACAAAAAAAGAAATTAGATTGCGAAAATAAAATATCTGTAGTTCTCAGAGGCAAAAATAAAGTCCTGAAGACCATAAATGTCTTAGTTCTGTAATGAAAGTTACATCAAAGGCGCCATTTCTCCAATAATTCCACTCACAGTAAATCTTTCCAGCCGTTTCGGAGCTGACAACCGATATGGCTGCACTTCTTTTTGTCACTTTTGCAAACATGGCCGCCCCAACAAAATAGAAAAATGCCGATGTTTATGTAAGAAAATTCAAAATAATTTCTAAATTGATCAATTGAGCGTGTTATCTGTTTTTTTATTTCACTCAGCTTCAAATTGAAGATGTGAATGGATGTGGGAAGCCGGGCAAGTACAGAGGAATTCTCCATGCGGTGACACTGATTCTGAGAGAAGAAGGGGTCTTTGGATTCTGGAAGGGGCACATCCCGGCTCAGCTCTTGTCAGTGTGTTACGGGGCTGTACAAGTGCGTGTTTCTCTCCTCTTATAAGTAATATTAGATAATGTGCTTCTATAAATTGGACTGAATCTGTTCTCCCTTCTTGTCTTTTCTCCCTGCAGTTTGCAAGCTTTGAGGCATTAACTAAAACGATTCATACTTCCACGTCTCTAGATGCTCGTGCCCCAGCAGTGCACTTTTTGTGTGGTGGTCTTGCTGCCTGCTCAGCGACTCTGGCTGTGCAGCCTTTGGACACCCTAAGGACACGTTTTGCTGCCCAGGGGGAGCCCAAGGTATGAAATTATATGGTTAATGGATAAATTGGGGCATTTTGACAATAGATCTTTATTTTTTTGTAGTCTTCCCTTCTGTGCGGTATAGAAAGATGCCCTAACGCTACTTGGAAACTGTCAACAAGCAGGATGTAGTCTAGCTTTATTATTATTCTAAATTACTCAGCCAGGCCAGCAATACTTCCTAAAGCTGCTGCCTTGGGTATCTGGCATTTGGGTATGATGACACATCATCTTCATCTGTTATGGGGCCTAAAAGAAGTATGCCAGGCCATATCATTGACACTGATTATTATGACTTCATGATTTCTTGACATATCGCTATAGGAAGCCACCAACAAATGTCCATGATACCTCCACCCTCCAATAATCAGTTCCATACATGACACTCCTCTGCCATGGGCTACATGTAAATCTAGCTCATACTGCAGCAGGCAACTGTTTGAAAGCTGCTGGTGATATTTCTGGAGCTGACCATGCCCCTTCTTCATCACCTGCAAGTGCCCTAATAGGGCACATGTTAGGTAACGTTGAAGACTTCCTCCCATCTTCATAAATGGCATTGCCAGATAGTGCTGGTAAATACAAGCCATTTTGTAATTTACTGCTCATTAAGGTTTTCAGCCTCTCTTGAGATATTGCCACTTTTCTTTACTGCTCTCTGCCTTGGAGACCAACCACCACTGCTAGATAGCAGAAAATGTGCAGTGCTTACAAGCTCTTTTCTATTGAGCTTGTAAGTACTGTTTTGAGGCTGGTCAGGATCTCTGCAGTGCACTGTTACCTCCTAATCCTGGCCAGCTTCAGAGCAGTGCTTACAATGTAGACAGCAGTGGCCGCCAGTCTCCTAGATGACAGGAGTGGTCGCCAGACTCCAGCAGTAAACAAAATACAAGTGGTAATATCACATGAACTACAGCAAATTTTAATAACCAGTAAATTGCAAAAGTGCTTGTTTTTACAAGTACTATTCAACAAGACCCATCTATGACTATGGGAATAACTCTTTAATAACATTGCCCATTATCATGTCCTGACACCTGCAGTCTGTGGTGTCATCATGTCAGCTATTGCTGTATAGGGGACCCACCAGTGCACGGACAGGAAAATCCTACAATATTTGTGGTGGTGACATAAAGGTTGTGATACCTGCTCTATAATAATAAAAAAAAAAAACAGTTTGATAATTTTACTTGCCATTTATAATTAGCTGGGCAACTATTATTCTGTCAGCTGTGCAGAAAACGCTTCAGCAGCATGTAACATTACACTGGATGTATTCAGGGAACGCTGATGAGCGAATTCGGGCTCAGGTAACTCTGTTCCCAATACTAGCAGTGACCTATACTGCTGTCCCCCCCCCTACAGCTCTGCTTTAATCCCCAATGTCTCCTGCACTTCCAGTCCTCACTAGGGCTTCTTCTTTGCTCTGCTTGTTTGCTCCTCACACAACTGTCTCCAAGGCTTCGGCTGTGCTCCCCAGTTATCTGAAAATCACTACCTCAACCATCAGACGTTTTCCCCATCTTGTAGACTAATCAATAGCAAGATCAAAATCCACCTCTTCAGGAAAGCCCGCACCCTACAGTATACATGCTGACACTACCATATGTGAAGTGTCTACCTTCCCCTACCGTCTTCTTCCCATGCAGATTGTCAGCTCTTATGGTCAGGCTCCTCTTTCCCTTTGTACTATTATGTTACTTATGTAATTCATGTGTATTATACTTATTTTTATCTTTTGTTATGAATTTAAATTGTTTTCACACGTACAGCACCCTGGAATTAATTCCCCATACACATAGGATATACAGTGGGTACGGAAAGTATTCAGACCCCTTTAAATTTTTCACTTTTTGTTTCATTGCAGCCATTTGGTAAATTCTAAAAAGTTCATTTTTTTTCTCATTAACCCTAGAACCATAAAAATCTACACTTTCACATACCTGGGGCCTTTTAGGCCCGTGTGCAAATAACATGGAATAACTCAAACAAAAATGACAAACAACTATATACCTGAGGAATACCTAGAGTTTCAAGATTCTAACTAAAGTAATCTTGCAGAAAATAGAAAACAATTAACAGGGCGGGCCTGCGAGACCCCAGGTATGCGTTCTAGGGTTAAAGTACACTCTGAATCCCATCTTGACTGAAAAAAAAACAGAAATGTAGAAATTTTTGCAAATTTATTAAAAAATAAAAACTGAAATATCACATGGTCATAAGTATTCAGACCCTTTGCTCAGACACTCCTATTAAAGTCACATGCTGTCCATTTCCTTGTGATCCTCCTTGAGATGGTTCTACTCCGTCATTTGAGTCCAGCTGTGTTTAATTAAACTGATAGGACTTGATTTGGAAAGGCACACACCTGTCTATATAAGACCTCACAGCTCACAGTGCATGTCAGACCAAATGAGAATCATGAGATCAAAGGAACTGCCCAAGGAGCTCAGATACAGAATTGTGGCAAGGCACAGATCTGGCCAAGGTTATAAAAGAATTTCTGCATTACGCAAGGTTCCTAAGAGCACAATGGCCTCCATAATCCTTAAATGGAAGAAGTTTGGGACCACCAGAAGTCTTCCTAGACCTGGCCATCCAGCCAAACTGAGCAATCGTGGGAGAAGAGCCTTGGTGACAGAGGTAAAGAAGAATCTCAAGATCACTGTGGCTGTGCTTCAGAGATGCAGTAGGGAGATGGGAGAAAGTTCCACAAAGTCAACTATCACTGCAGCCCTCCACCAGTCGCGCCTTTTCTGGCACAGTGGCCCGATGGAAGCCTCTCCTCAGTGCAAGACATATGAAAGCCCAAATAGAGTTTGCTCAAAAACACATGAAGGACTCCCAGACTATGAGAAATAAGATTCTCTGGTCTGATGAGACGAAGATAGAACTTTTTGGTGATAATTCTAAGCGGTATGTGGGGAGAAAACCAGGCACTGCTCATCACCTGCCCAATACAATCCCAACAGTGAAACATGGTGGTGGCAGCATCATGCTATGGGGGTGTTTTTTAGCTGCAGGGACAGGACGACTGGTTGCAATTGAAGGAAACATGACTGTGGCCAAGTACAGAGATATCCTGGATGAAAACCTCTTCCAGAGTGCTCTGGACCTCAGACGTGGCCGAAGGTTCACCTTCCAACAAGATAGTGACCCTAAGCACAGAGCTAAAATGACAAAGGAGTGGCTTCAGAACAACTCTGTGACCATTCTTGACTGGCCCAGCCAGAGCCCTGACCTAAACCCAATTGAGCATCTCTGGAGAGACCTGAAAATGGCTGTCCACCAAGATTCACCATCCAACCTGACGGAACTGGAGAGGATCTGCAAGGAAGAATGGCAGAGGATCCCCAAATCCAGGTGTGAAAAACTTGTTGGATCATTCCCAAGAAGACTCATGGCTGTACTAGCTCAAAAGGGTGCTTCTACTTAATACTGAGCAAAGGGTCTGAATACTTATGACCATGTGATATTTCAGTTTTTCTTTTTTAATAAATTTGCAAAAATTTCTACATTTGTATTTTTTTCAGTCAAGATGGGGTGCAGCGTGTACATTAATGACAAAAAAAATGAACTTTTTAGAATTTACCAAATGGGTGCAATGAAACAACAAGTGAAAAATGTAAAGGGGTCTGAATACTTTCCGTACCCACTGTAAATCGGCCAAACCCATCGACCATCTATTGTGTATACAGATGTCTGAGGAGAGAAGGAACCGAGTTGTTGAATTTTAACAGCTGCTCCTTTCTTTCCGCACAGTGATAATCCGCTACCAGAGGAGTCTGCCAGCGACTGTCTCATAGAGAACACAGGAGCCGGGTTTTCCTGTGTATGGGGAGTTGAGAGATAGCTGTCTAATGTGTATGACCAGCTTTAGAGCTTACTCACACAGCCTTATAACATGGCCGATGTTTTATCAGATAGCACTCGGCCAGTTAGTCATGAAAAAACAATCACAACATACTGTGAATGCATCCGATAATCAGATCACACTCAGCCATCCAAGTCTATGGGTGCGAGTGAAACATCGGACTGCACTCGGATGATATCTAAGTGCAGTCCGATGTATGCACACAGAGACAATGGAGAAGATGGAGAAATTAAGTTCTCCATCTTCTCCGCAATTGTTGTACGATTCTTTCATACGACAGAATCGGATCACACTCTTAACAGGGTGGAAGGACAGAGTTACACAATGCACATTGAAAATGCTTGGTCTTGGAGGCACACTTCTCCCCCTATTAAAAGATAGAAGGGGAGAAGGGATACTCCATTACTAAGTGAACTTTCTTGAAGATCACTTAGGACCTTTCTCAGCCGGGGGATCTTCCCTGGAGGCTGCAGATTCGTCCATCCTGCTGGAGCCGTGATGACTAACGGCGCGTGCATTTTGAAGCATTTTTCACTGTTTTCAGAACATTAACAGTAAGAACATGGAAGAGTCCAGGAGCCATTTGGTGAGCTGCATATCCCGCTACATGTTCACAGACTTGCCAGTGGAAAAGCCAAACTTCACATGCCAGAAATGCAAGCTTGTGTCCCTGTTGGAGGAAAAGTTGCGACATCTAGAAGAGAGGTTAACTACCTTGAAAATCATTAAGGAAGGTGAAGAGTTCTTAGACAGAGCAGAATTATCTCTTCATGATTCAGAAAGAGAAGAAATTCGAACTGCACCTGGCGAAACAGAGGAATGGAAGCATGTGACCGCGAGAAGCAAGAGGATCGAGAGGCAGTCAGCACCCATACTGCTCAGGAACCAGTACCAGGCTCTCACGCAGGAGAACCATGAAGAAATACAGCAAAATAAGACTTTGCCAGCAATGAATAACCTTGTAAGCCCTCAGAATCCTCCTGGATGGAGAAAGAAGAATGTTGTGAAGAAAAAACGGAGAGTGGTGGTCATGGGGGATTCCCTGCTAAGAGGAACAGAGGCCGCTATCTGCAGACCAGACATAACCTCAAGAGAAATGTGCTGTCTTCCTGGAGCAAAAATTAAAGATGTGTCTGACAGGATATCAAGACTCTTCAGACCTACAGATCACTACCCATTCCTGCTAATACATGTGGGGACAAATGACACCGCAAGAAAGTGAAAGAATTGGGAGCGCAGGTGGTCTTCTCATCCATCCTCCCAGTTGATGACCATGGAACAATGAGGTGGAATAAGATTCTACAGGTGAACAACTGGCTACGTCGATGGTGCCGTCAACAAGGATTTGGATTTCTGGATCACGGAATGAATTACCTATACGATGGACTACTTGCTAGAGATGGGGTGCACCTTACGAAGACTGGAAAACATGTATTTGGAAGTCGCCTTGCTACACTCATCAGGAGAGCTTTAAACTAGAACAATGTGGGAAGGGAAGCAAAAGGCCAGAAAAAGCCATACAGCTGACAAATACTATTGAGATCTCTGCTACTGGAAGTGGAAAGAAAGAACAAAGACAAAAAAATCTAAATAAAAATATGGGAGGAAGAGAAACCAATCACAAACTAAAATGTTTTTATACAAATGCACAAAGCATGGGCAACAAACAAGGAGAATTGGAACTACTAATGCAGGAAAAGAAATATGATGTCATTGGAATCACTGAAACTTGGTGGGACGATACACATGATTGGAATAAAAGGCTAAAAGGATACAACTTATTTGCAAGAAACAGAATTGATAAACGAGGAGGAGGTGTCGCATTGTATGTTAGAAAAGCGTATATCTGCACAGAGATTGAAGCTTCAGAGACTGGGAGTTCTGTGGAAACTGTTTGGGTAAGAATACAAGGAGAGAACAACGGAAAGGACACCATTGTAGGCATTTACTACAGGCCACCTGGGCAAGCTGAAGATATGGATGAACTCTTTATGTATCAAATGACCAAGTTCTCCAAAAAATATGACGTAGTGGTCATGGGAGATTTCAACTATCCAGACATTTGTTGGGAATCTCTCTCAAGTAAAACTAACAGGTCAAGCAAATTCTTATCCTCTCTTGCTGACAACTTTATCTTCCAAAAGGTAGGGGAGAAAACAAGGGGATCTGCTACTTTGGATCTAATCCTTATAAACAGGGAGGAAATGGTTGAGGAGGTAAAGGTGGCTGGGACCCTAGGAGGCAGCGATCATGCTATTATAGAATTTTGGATAACTAGAGGAGGAAGACATGTGAAGACTCAAACTTCAAGGTTAGATTTTAGAAAGGCAGATTTTAAGAGACTCAGAAAGAGAATAGGAGGGATCCAATGGCTGGATGTCCTTAAGGACAAAAATGTCCAGGAAGGATGGGAAATTTTTAAAAATGAGATTCTCAAAGCACAATCGTTAACAATCCCGAAAAGTAGGAAGAATGGGAAGCATTTAAGGAAACCAGGATGGATGAACACAGAACTTAAACACATGCTAAAAAGAAAGAAATGTTTATTAAATGGAAAGAGGGAGGCATATCTAAAGAAGATTATAATGCAGTCTGCAGATCCTGTAGGGCACGTATCAGGTTAGCTAAAGCTGACAATGAATTAAGGCTTGCAAGAGATGTCAAAAGCAATAAAAAAGGATTTTGGGGGTATGTCAAAAGTAAAAGAAAAGTCAAAGATGCTATAGGATTTTTACAGGATGAAAATGGAGAAATGGTAAGAGAGGATGTTGAGAAGGCCGAACTTTTTAATTCCTATTTTGCATCTGTTTTCTCTCAGAAAGAAAATGTAACATCAACTGATTTTCACTGTCCTTTTAAAGGAATAGAAGAATCCAAGTTATCTGTAAACAGAAAGATTGTGAGGGAATATTTAGCTGACATAAATGAGTTCAAGTCTCCAGGTCCAGATGAATTACACCCCAGAGTACTGAAGGAGATCGTAGAAGAAATTTTAGAACCACTCTCCATAATCTTTGAAAATTCTTGGAGAACAGGAGAAGTCCCAGAAGACTGGAGAAGAGCAAATGTTGTTCCTATCTTCAAAAAGGGGAAGAAGGTGGACCCAGGGAACTATAGGCCGGTGAGTCTGACTTCTATACCAGGAAAGATCTTTGAACAAATTATTAAACATCATGTATGTAAGTACCTGGATAAGAATGAAGTGATTAACCAGAGTCAGCATGGGTTTGTAACTAACAAGTCATGTCAGACTAACTTAATTTCCTTCTATGACAGAATCACTGACTGGGTGGATCAGGGAAATGCTGTAGATATAGTATGTCTTGACTTCAGCAAAGCATTTGACAAAGTATCTCACACCATCCTTATTGAAAAAATGACCAAGTATGCAATGGACCAGGCAACTGTTAGGTGGATTCATAACTGGCTTAGTGATCGGACTCAAAGGGTGGTTGTAAATGGCTTCACATCCAGCTGGATGAATGTCTCAAGTGGGATACCACAGGGCTCTGTCCTGGGACCTGTATTGTTCAACATCTTCATCAATGATTTAGATGAAGGAATTGAGGGTAAACTGATTAAATTTGCTGATGACACAAAGCTAGGAGGGATAGCTAATACTAGAGAAGAGAGAGAGAGGATTCAAAAAGACCTAAATAAACTGGAGCAGTGGGCAGCAACCAACAGAATGGTTTTTAACAGGGAAAAATGCAAAGTACTACATCTGGGCAATAAAAATGAAAAAAGCATATACAGAATGGGAGGAATAGAGCTAAGCAACAGTACATGTGAAAAAGACTTAGGTATACTAATAGATCATAGACTGAACATGAGTCAACAGTGTGATGCAGCAGCAAAAAAGGCAAATACAATTCTGGGATGTATTAACAGAAGCATACAGTCTAGATCACGTGAAGTCATTATCGGTCTTTACTCCTCTTTGGTCAGACCTCATCTGGAATACTGTGTACAGTTTTGGGCACCACATTTTAAAAAAGACATAGACAAACTGGAACAAGTTCAGAGAAGAGCGACCAGAATGGTGACTGGTCTGCAAACCATGTCCTATGAGGAACGGTTGCAGGATTTGGGAATGTTTAGCTTGCAAAAAAGAAGACTGAGAGGAGACTTAATAGCTGTCTACAAATATGTCAAGGGCTGTCACATTGTAGAAGGATCATCTTTATTCTCATTTGCACAGGGAAAGACTAGAAGCAACGGGATGAAACTAAATGGGAGGAGACACAGATTAGATATTAGAAAAAACTTTTTGACAGTTAGGGTGATTAATGAGTGGAACAGGCTGCCACGAGAGGTGGTGAGTTCCCCTTCAATGGACGTCTTCAAACAGAGGCTGGACAGACATCTGTCTGAGATGATTTAGTGAATCCTGCTTTGAGCAGGGGGTTGGACCAGATGACCCAGGAGGTCCCTTCCAACTCTACCATTCTATGATTCTATGATTCTATGACTGGACTTAGACGCCGAACCTCGCTTTCTGAGGACCGGGCATTACCAGTAGCTCGAGGGCGATGCACCTTTTGAAGCTCCCCGAGCAGCCGCTGAGATGGTGAAGATGGTGGCTGCTGAACTTGCTGCTGCTGCTCACTATCAGTCTCCATGATAGGTTGAAATGAAGCTGAGAAGCCCCGAACAGCGGTGCTTGGGCCAGTTAAATAGCTGCACCTGTTCCACCCTTACATTAATCTCAATCACCTGTTTGTATTTAAATATATATACACACACATTTTTCTTTTAGATAAGGGACGCCGCCGCGGTTAGTACCGCACTTATACTTGCGATTGAGATGCACATGACCGGACTTCCAGGTCCCGGTAACGTGCCCGCCCCGAGGCACGGTGACATCATCAATCCGCGACTCACAGGAGGAGGTCGGAAGTGCGAGCCCCGAGAACACCGAGATGCTCCAGCCGCCGCCGCTCCAGGGGGATGATCGGCCTGTTTTCCCAGGTCGCAGCCACCGCTGAACCGACGGGGCTGCCACCCTAGACAGGGACGCTGCCCCCCAGAATATCCAGAGCGCCATCCTCTGCCGGGTGTCGATGGGAATGGCACCCACGCAACCCGCCATCATCTTCAGGGCGTTGGTGGGCTTGACACCCCAGATAGGGGCGCAGTCCCACTGCAGTCTGGACCAGTCCAGGGGCATCCCCCCTCAGACAGGGGCGCAGACCTTGCTGTAGCAGGTGATGTTAGGGCTGCCACCCCAGATAGGGGCGCAGTTCCCACTGCTATCCGGTGCAAGGATGCTGTGCATTCCCAAGATAGGGGTGCACCTGCATAGCTGACGCTGGAGCTGCCATTCCCAGATACGGGCGCTGCTGGACAGCCGTCGCCATATCCAGCTTCATACGATTATCTTCCATGAGCCTGCTATAGGATCCCTCCATCAAGAACAGGAAACCAAACTGAGGCGAGGGAGAGGGCTGCCCCTTTTAAGCCTGTAGGTTTTCTGTCCTTAGTGGTTGGATCCCCTCTCCTGTGGTGCTGTCATGGTCGACCGATAAAGTCACAAGTTACTTACCGGTAACGGGATTTTTCGGAGACCATGACGGCACCCTTATATTCCGTGGTGCTGTCATGGTCTCCGAAAAATCCCGTTACCGGTAAGTAACTTATGACTTTTTGCCATATATTATTATTCTCACTGCTCCTCTGAGTATAGCTTATAGTTGTGGTTTATATTTTTTAATCCATCATAAGGTTCCAGAGATATGGACCTTTTTTATTTAGTGCTGATTTCTATGGGCTTTATCAAGGGGGCGTTGCTCACAGGTAGTTATACAGCGATTCCTCACGATATGACCCCAGAGAATCCTGTGAGTCACAACCCCTTGTAAAGACCATAAAAGTAGCACTAAATAAAAGGGCCGTATCTCTAGAATTTTGTGGCAGGTTTAAGAAGGAGGAAAAAATAAATAAATACTCGGAAGCAGTGGAAATAAATTAAGTGTAAAAACTGATCACTTTTGACCTAGAGACAGATTCTCTTTAAATGGTCTCTGTTGTTTCAGTAAACTTTGCATAAATCTTTAGTACTGGCAAATAGAAAAAATATATATTTAATCAGAGAAATGTGCTTATATATTCACTTATGAGACACTTCTCCTCCCTGCTGCCTCCTGCAATCATCATCCACTCAGAAAACCTGTTAGGTTATGTGCACACGTTAAGTATTTGGTACAGAAATTTATGCACCATTTTTGCATCTCTTGGCAGGCAAAAAGCAGTGACAAAAAATGTGTTTTTGCCGTGTTTTTATTTGCATTTGTGGTGCAGATTTTTCACCACTCATTAATATGGGTGTAATCTGCAGCTAAAATGCTGAAAGAATTGACATGCTGCAGATTTAAATCTGCACCAAATCTGCCAGTCACAAATAAGCAACGTGTGCATGAGACTTAAAGAGAATCTGTCACCACATTTGACCGATCTAAACTATAAATATGGGCATACAGGTTATAGACTGCTGAGGAGAGTGATGCCTATATGCTTCATATCAGATGTATTGTTGTTGAGAAATCATCTTTTATCACTTTATATAAATGATCTCTTCCAGGCTCTGGGGAGGACGCTGCCTGGATGATGACATACAGGGTGGACTTTTTTTCGAAGTCTATAATCTGTATGCCCATGTTAATACTTTTAATAATAGTTTAATATGTCAAATGTGGTGAAAGACTCCCTTTTAAGGATTCTCATTCTTTGCAGGCATCAGGAAACGGATCGGGTTTTATGACAAATCTACAATGAAAAAACACAGCAAAAACACAACGTGTGCACACCGCCTTAGAATCCATGTTGGTCAACATTGAAAATTAGGGCTCATTCAAAAATTTTTTTTTTCATGTCCAAGAAACTGTTCTAATTTCATCACTTATTTTGCGTTCCATCTAAGTTGTCATCCGAATGCTGATTGATAATACAGTACAGACCAAAAGTTTGGACACACCTTCTCATTTAAAGATTTTTCTGTATTTTCATGACTATGAAAATTGTACATTCACACTGAAGGCATCAAAACTGTGAATTAACACATGTAGAATTATATACTTAACAAAAAAGTGTGAAACAACTGAAAATATGTCTTATATTCTAGGTTTTTCAAAGTAGCCACCTTTTGCTTTGATGACTGCTTTGCACACTCTTGGCATTCTCTTGATGAGCTTCAAGAGGTAGTCACCGCAAATGGTCTTCCAACAATCTTGAAGGAGTTCCCAGAGATGCTTAGCACTTGTTGGCCCTTTTGCCTTCACTCTGCTGTCCAGCTCACCCAAAACCATATCGATTGGGTTCAGGTCTGGTGACTGCGGAGGCCAGGTCATCTGGCATAGCACCCCATCACTCTCCTTCTTGGTCAAATAGCCCCTACACAGCCTGGAGGTGTGTTTGGGGTCATTGTCCTGTTGAAAAATAAATGATGGTCCAACTAAACGCAAACCGGATGGAATAGCATGCCGCTGCAAGATGCTGTGGTAGCCATGCTGGTTCAGTACGCCTTCAATTTTGAATAAATCCCCAACAGTGTCACCAGCAAAGCACCCCCACACCATCACACCTCCTCCTCCATGCTTCACGGTGGGAACCAGGCATGTAGAGTCCATCCGTTCACCTTTTCTGCGTCGCACAAAGACACGGTGGTTGGAACCAAAGATCTCAAATTTGGACTCATCAGACCAAAGCACAGATTTCCACTGGTCTAATGTCCATTCCTTGTGTTCTTTAGCCCAAACAAGTCTCTTCTGCTTGTTGCCTGTCCTTAGCAGTGGTTTCCTAGCAGCTATTTTACCATGAAGGCCTGCTGCATAAAGTCTCCTCTTAACAGTTGTTGTAGAGATGTGTCTGCTGCTAGATCTCCGTGTGGCATTGACCTGGTCTCTAATCTGAGCTGCTGTTAACCTGCGATTTCTGAGGCTGGTGACTCGAATAAACTTATCCTCAGAAGCAGAGGTGACTCTTGGTCTTCCTTTCCTGGGGCGGTCCTCATGTAAGCCAGTTTCTTTGTAGCACTTGATGGTTTTTGCAACTGCACTTGGGGACACATTCAAAGTTTGCCCAAATTTTCGGACTGACTGACCTTCATTTCTTAAAGTAATGATGCCCACTTGTTTTTCTTTACTTAGCTGCTTTTTTCTTGGCATAATACAAATTCTAACAGTCTATTCAGTAGGACTATCAGCTGTGTATCCACCTGACTTCTGCACAACACAACTGATGGTCCCAACCCCATTTATAAGGCAAGAAATCCCACTTATTAAACCTGACAGGGCACACCTGTGAAGTGAAAACCATTTCCGGTGACTACCTCTTGAAGCTCATCAAGAGAATGCCAAGAGTGAGCAAAGCAGTCATCAAAGCAAAAGGTGGCTACTTTGAAGAACCTAGAATATAAGACATATCTTCAGTTGTTTCACACTTTTTTGTTAAGTATATAATTCCACATGTGTTAATTCATAGTTTTGATGCCTTCAGTGTGAATGTACAATTTTCAAAGTCATGAAAATACAGAAAAATCTTTAAAAGAGAAGGTGTGTCCAAACTTTTGGTCTGTACTGTATATATTTTTTTAACAGGCTTTATTTTCCATTTTGTTTTGAAACGTAATGAAAATATTAACAATAGCATGCCATTAGAATCAATAAGTATCATCAATGTCCACAGAAGCCAGTTCAATGTCTGGCTTTGGATCAATACAGTGTAGTTGTATAGAATGAATTAACAACAACTAAAGAACCATAACCACACACTCAATACATACAATCACATAAACCACACACAATCATATCGGTCCCCATGTCCATCACCACTCCCCCGAACTGTTAAGTATTACCTTATGGAAACATATGATAGAACTGAATATACAGAAGTCTCTGCTGGGAATCCTATTGGGCAGTGTCCGCTATTGTTAACACCGTCCCCAGACCTTATCAAATTTAGATTTCCATGCCATTATAATTATTTTTCTAGCACAGAAAAACAGAAATCTAAAAAAAAAAAAAAAGTCTATCTTAGGATCCATCAATAAGCTCATCTCTAATACCCAGCAGGCACAATTTAGGGAACAACACCCTAGGGAATTCAAAGTGTTCATGAATAAACAGAAATAGCTCAGACCAGAATGGAAGAATTTTTGGACAGAACCAAACTGAGTGGAGAAAGGAGTCATGACAAACCTCCTCGAGCTTTCTGGGGTATAATAAACTCTTTAGAAATTTTGTCTGAATCAAATAGTTCCTAGCACTCACCACTGAGAAATAAAATGTATCTTCCACCTCTCCCCATTGCTCCACAGTCAAGCCAGGGATAGCCACCACTTTTCACGTAAGCCTTATCATAAGGCTCAACATCAGACGACTGGAGAAGAGAATATGAGGGGTTTAGTAAGTCGGAGATCCCCAAGAGCCTCTCCAATTTTGAAAAGCCAAGGGACACTGGCGCTTTTCCAAATTGTGCATGCACTGCGTGATGGAGTTGTATGTATAGGAACTTAGCGGTATTAGAAACCCCATATCTAGTTGGAAATCCTCAAAAGGTATGCAATATGAAAGGTGAATTTGACACTATACCTCGCCCAGAGGATGACATCAGGCAAAGAATATATACAGTATGTAGAAAGTGAGGATTAAACCAAAGAGGCACCCCGGTGGCATATCTGAGCTCCTCAGTATATTTTGTGCTATTGCGCACACTATAGCTGCTGTTTTCAGAGGGATTAGAGCTGATGAGACTGCATTATATCTAAAGAGTAGGTTAGTTGACCCTTTATAAGAACCCATCAATTTAGCAATCATAACCGGGGAGAAATTAAATTTAACAATTTGGGACAATATATAAATTTTAAAGAGATTTATGCCCCAATAAGAGTCAGAGGGAGATGTTGTTTGTACTTAAGTTGCCTACCTGTCTCTGATATTAGTGGATCAATGTTTACTGCAATAATTTGTTCTGCGTTTTGAGAAACAATAATCTCCAAATACTTACAATTATCAGCACCTGGCACACACACATCTGGAGTCTGGCTCAGACCATACGAAGGCGATAGAGGGAAAAGAACCCGTTTCTGACTATTAAGCCGCAAAATTACCCAAATTCATCCACCAACCTTGGGTGGGAAGTCAGGGAAGGACCAAACTTGTTGTGCGACAGTAATGAATGCAAATGTTGCCATTCCACAGAGTCAAAGGCTTTACATGCATCCAACGACATAGCAAAACCAGGAGAAGGATCATCACTGGCAGCTGCTATATTTAAGTTTAACCGTTGAATGTTAATATCTGTCGCTTTACCTGGAATAAATCCAGTTTGGTCAGGATGTATTCATGATGACAGAACCCGACTCAATCTTAAAGCAAGGATTTTAGCTAGAATTGTAATATTCGTGTTAAGTAACAAAGTAGGGCAATAAGAATCGGGAGACATGGGGTCCTTCCCTGGATTCAATAAGACCACTACCAGCGCCTCCCTCAGTCAGGAAGCTCCCCTCGCTTAAAAATTGTCTCATAGAGCTCAAGGAAATGATGTTTAACCAAATCACAATTAGTCTTGTACCAATCCCCTACCAAACCCTTGGTTCCAGGAGTTTTCCCAGAAGGTAGTGGTTTAATAGCATCTTCTAGCTCTTCTTCACTAATCGGGCATCTAGTGCCTCTGAATATTTATGGGACAAGCACCAGATGGGAAGACCGAATAGAAAGGAGTCTACCATCTGAGAGACACGGTCACATTTAGAACTGTACAAATCTTGATAAAAATCCCCCAAAATCTCGTTAATCACATGTGGGTCAGTATGCAATCCCTCAATTGGATTTCTGATACACAGAATAGATACAGGAGGCCGCTAAGCATGAGCCCAGTAAGCCCATAACTTCACATTTTTATCCCTAACCTTAAAAATAGCAGCCTTCTTCACCAGAAGTTTCTTTCGAGTCTGCTGTGCTGATATTTTCACAGACCCATAGCATTGCTTTGCCAATTTTGATCTGACTCATCGGACATGTGCTCAACCCCATAGATTATCATAGGTATGAGTGCTTTCCATGAAAAATATGGATAGTTTGTACATGAAAAGCAGACGTCTTACAAATAGTACAGCAGTGTTCAAAATAATAGCAGTGTGTTCAAAAACATGAGTTAAGCACAAAATCTTTATACTAGTGTTTATTTCCATGCATTGGGAACATTGCACACTGGTTTCTAATTCATAACATGAAGAGAAATCTATATAATTTTCAACTACTTTACAGAAAATAACAAAAAGTGATCATTGGGCTCTTCAAAAAAATAGTGTCTGCATTTGTCTTTACAAACTCTCAACATGTACTCTTTTTTTTTTTTTTTTTTTTTTGAGGCTTTAGGATTCCTGTGAATCACTAACCCAATATTTAAGGGAACCTGTCACGTCCTAGTAGCTATGTAAACTGCCCCCATTGGCTTGTTAGTGATGCAATGTGCATTTGCCACTGGTCTGGCGCGTGCTCACTGAGGCTGTGTGACCAGCTTCAGTGCGGACGCGCTGTGACCTGTGACTGACGCATGCGCAGTCATGTATATTGCGGTCACCACTGCAGTGTCACTGCGCATGCGGTGATCGTAAGTTACATTGACTGCGCACGCGCCGGGACCCACAGGTGACAGCACGTGTGCACTGAAGCTGGTCCCACAGCCTCAGTGAGCACGCGCCGGACCAGCGGCCCGACTTGTGCAAATGCGCTTGTCTCCTCAAATATCGCGCTTGCCAGGAGCAGTATTCAAATGTCATGGACGGCGCCAGCACTAACTGAACGCGGAGACCGCCCATGACTGAATGTGAGAATCACTCTCCTATGACTGAATACAAGCAGGTAAGAAAGTATATAAAACGTTATAACATCATTATACTACCACCGATTTTCATAAAAACAGCTTGTTAGTGATGCACATTGCATCACTAACAAACCAATGGGGGCTGTGTACATAGCAACTAGGACGTGACAGGTTCCCTTTAGTTGTATACCCACAGCTTTTTAGAACTGCTTCACATCTATATTGCATAGCGTCAACCAGCTTCTGGCACCTGTCGACTGTTATCCCAGCCTAGGATGCTTTGACTACATCCCACAATTTTTTGGCATTTGTTGGCTTTGCCTCAGAAACGGCATTTTTGATGTCACCCCACAAGTGTTCTATTGGATTAAGGTGCAGGGATTGGGCTGGCCACGCCATAACCTCAATTTTGTTGGACTGGAACCAAGATTTTGCTCTTTTACTGGTGTGTTTAGGGTCGTTGTCTTGTTGAAACACTCATTTCTATGGTATATCCTCTTCAGCGTAAGGCAACATGACCTCTTCAAGTATTTTAATATATGCAAACTGGTCCAAGATCCCTGGTATGAGGTAAATAGGTCCGGCACCATTGTAAGAGAAACATGCCCATATCATGATGCTAGCACCACCATGCTTCACTGTCTTCAGAGTGTACTGTTGCTTTAATGCAGAGTTTGGGGGTCGTCTGATGAACTGTCTGTCGCCCTTGGACCCAAAAAGAACAATTTTTACTTTCATCAGTCCACTAAACGTTTCTCCATTTCTCTTTAGGCCAGTTGATGTGTTCTTTTGCAAACTGTATCCTCTTCAGTGCATGTGTTTTTTTAACAGTGGGACTTTGCGGGAACTTCTTGCTAAGAGATTAGCTTCACACAGGTGTCTGTCACAGTATTCACAGGTAACTTGAGACTATCTTTGATCATCCTGGAGCTGATCATTGGTTGAGCCTTTGCCATTCTGGCTATTCTTTGATCCATTCAAATGGTAGTCTTCCATTTTCTTCCAGGTCTCTTTGGATTTGCTTTCCGCTTTAAATCATTGGAGATCATTTTAGCTGAGCAGCCTATCATTGTGTGCACTTTTTTATAAGTTTTACCCTCTCCAATCAACTTTTTAATCAAAGTACTCTGTTCTTCTGAACAATGTCTCGAACGACCCATATTTCTCAGACTTTCAAGGAGAAATGCGTGTACAACATGTGCTGACTTCATCCTTAAATTAGGGCCACCTGATTCACACCTGTTTCTTCACAGAATGATTGACATCACTAATTGAACTCCACATTGCTATTATTTTGAACACACCCCCTTTCAATTAATTATTCAAATACGCAGACTCAAAAACATGCAGATCATGAATGCGGAGTCTGTTGGTTTTCTTAGAATTTACTGCACCTACTGGTAAATTGCTTGACATGTGGTAATATAATTTATACTAAAAACAGTGATTAATCTGGTTAGTCATATTGGACTGCTGTTATTTTGAACACTACTGTACCTGATGAAGAAAACAAGTGAACATGTAAGATACATTTAATATAATGGCTAGAAATAGTGCTAATCCTCATGTACACACATGACCTCTTATTCCGAACAGTCATCTGAAATAACAAGTATTCTTTAGAAATGAATAATAATAATATGGTTAAAACCCTTCTCTGTTTTCTGCACAGGTGTATAGGACTTTGCGCCATGCCATCATTACTATGCACAGAACAGAAGGAGTACTTACATTCTATCGTGGCCTGTTTCCCACATTGCTGGCAGTATTTCCTTATGCCGGCCTACAGTTTTCCTCCTACAACTTATTGAAGAGACTCTGGAGCTGGCTGCTGCCATGTAATCATAAGAGAGGTAAATAAAAGCAATCTGCCTTTCAATGTATCACCTATACAATATTGTGTATGTAAAATAAATAAAATGCTTTGAAAGATTATTCATACCCCATTAACTTTTCCATATTTTTTCACATTACATTTAACTTTGTGGGTGTATTTTATTGGGATTTACCAACACTAAGATACAGTGCCATAACTTTATCCCTGACCTGTCTGGTGTGTGCCGTGGTTTTCATGATGCTGTTTGATCCTTAATGTTCTCAAACAAACCTCTGAGGCCTTCACAGAACAGCTGTAGTTATATTGAGAATAAATTAAACACAGATGGGCCCAATTTACTAATTATTTGATTTCTGGAGGCAATTGGTCTCTCAGGATTTTATATAAGCGGTATCGGACTACAGGGGGGTTGACTACAAACGCACATCACAATTTTCAGATATATGGTTTTCAACTTTTTTTAAAAAAAGTCTAAATAATTTTCTTTACATTTCACAAATACTTGCTACTTTGTGTTGATATATCACATAAAATCCCAATAAAACAATTAAAGTTTGTGAATGTAGCCCCCCATATACTTTTTCAAGGCACTGTATATGGGGGGCTGTGGTAGACATCACACTATATACTTTGTGTTGGTATAATACATAAAATCCAAATAAAATACATTTAAGTTTGTGCTCGTAACTTAAAAAAATTGTGGAAATTTTCACGGGATATGAATACTTTTTCAAGGCGCTATATATAATTCTGTTACATAAATTTGAGTTTTGTACAGGAAGGACAAGACATCCAAAAAATTATTTTTTTTTAAGGCTGTAGTACAAACTCTAATTAAAGGGGATAATTGGTTTAGAAAATCCATTTTCCATATTTTATTGGGAAATGCTATAGCCTCACTCATTGGGGCTGTAATGCCGTCAGTCTATTCAGATTGTGGCCCAGTCATAGGATTAAAGATCCAAACTAATAACATCATATATGCCCTAATGTGTATACATAAATGTATCTGCATAAAGGCCTTTAACCCCTTTCTGACATGAGACGTATGCATACGTCCCTGTGGCCTGGTACTTACCGACCTAGGACGTATGGATACGTCTAGGTGATTTTGCGCGCACAGAGGATGTGCGCGTGCGATCGCTGCTGGGTGTCAGCTGATTCTGACAGCTGACACCCGGCACTCAGTGCCAAGAGTGGTGCTCGCACTGCTCCCGGCACTTTAATCCCCTAAATCATGCGATCACAGCAATTAGCAAGCAGGCAGAGGGACAAAAGCCCCTCTGCTCTTGGATCGGAGACCCTGCAACGTCATCGCAGGGTCCCGATCATTGCCATGGTGACCCAATGTTGTCACCGGGCAATAGCAAGGTAGTTAGATCATGCGCAATGCATGATCTAACTAACTTGTTTCTGCGGGGCTGACAGCTATGAGGCATAAAAGGTTTAGAGGAAAAAACAAGCGACATACAAGCCCCAAATATGAAAAGACTAATTTTATTAAATATACATATACAAAAAAAGTATAGAAATTACATAGAGCTTCTGGGCACCAAGTGCCACATGTGCAGGTTAAAAGAAACGACACCACAGAACCCCCAAGGAAATATTGCTAATAATGAAAGGTCCAATATAGGACCACCAGGGCCACATATGAAAATACATATATATCAAATGGAACAATTCCCGAATGCCAAATCACATTACAAAAAAGATGAAACATAAATAATAAGTTACATCTAGGGAACCCCTATGCCACTAATAGAATTATACACAGCCTGCAAAAAAGAGGAAGGGAATCAATAGGCAACAAAGCAGGAGTAGTTGGCAAACAAGGGGATATGTGCCACATGTATAATTACCTAAGTAGTAGGCACCAGCAGAGACCCTGCGAAGGAGAGGGGGGGGGGTGTCACCCCTACGCGCGTTTCAGCGGGCCTTCGTCAGGGCCCTGATCTGTTGAAGCGTTCCAGAGTTATTACCACATAAAGTGACACTGGTCTGAATTATAAAAATTGGCCTGGTGATTAACATGCAGCCATGGGGGGTAAAGGGGTTAAAGGAGTTGTCCATTTTAATTTGTGTTGATTTCAAGTGCATAAAAATAACAAATACAACTGTACTTACCCAATGCCACTCCAGTGCCAGCTCTACACTACTGCCTTTGACTGCTGCAGCCAATCACTAGGCACTGTGGTGATGTAGACCGCAGCAGTCACCGGATATCAACTTGACATCAACGCTGCAGTCACATCAACAAAGACTGAAGGCATTGGCGGAGAACTGGCACTGGAGTGACATTGGGCAAGTGCAGCTGCCTGTTATTTTTGTGCACAGTAAACCAAAAGATTAAAAAATAAAATGAAATGGACAACCCCTTTAATAAAAGGGAGGGTCTTTTTTTGGAAGAACCACTAGCCAGCCTCTGTAGAAAAGCACTACAAACAAAAACAGGAGAATTGAACACTAAGGCTATGTTCCCACATGTTGCGTTTTTTTTTCAGTCAGAAATCTGCAACAAAACTAATCTCTGGCAGGAAATCAGCTGCGTCAAATCTGCAGGTTTTGCTGCGGGTTTTTGATGCTTTTTTTTCACTGTCCTTCAGTCTCTATTTATGCATGTAATAATAATAAATAATAATGTACATAAAGTTCTGTGAAAAATAAGAAGCCTGTTCTATTTTGCCATCAAAAACGCTGAAAAAATTTACCTGCGTTTTTTGGTGTGTGTTTTTTCACCATCCATTACTTCTTATGGGTGAAAAAACGCAGAAAGAAGTGACCTGCTCTATTTTCCAAGAACCCAACCAAGGCACAACTTACGCAACAAAAAAAAAATAAGACGTGTGAACAGAGAATTCTGGTTTCTCATAGACTTTGCTGGTACTGCAAAACGCAGCTGAAAATTTACATAAAAATCTGCAGCAAAAAATGCGGGAAAATACAACATGTGGGAACATAACCTTAGAGGCCTATTCATCAAAGCATTTACACCAGAAAATTAGATTTGCTGAATTCTTTTAAGTGACATTTGCCTCCTCATGAATTTGTTGCATCTTATTCCTGCAGGGCTTGGTCCAAAGACCAGTCCTAATGAATCAGGGCCCTAATGATGAGTTTCGCTATAGATTAAATGTGATTGTTGGGCCTCCTAGAAATTAAACAGACAATAACTTTTTTTTTTTTTTTTTCGGGGTTTCATTTGAAGGATTTAAGGAAAATTAAAGGAGGACAATTGTTAAAAACTGGAGGTAGATGTGAAAAAGAAGATATACTGACATCTTGAAAAGTAGCATCCCGTAATAAAATGTTAACTGTTGGTTTATATACACCACAAGGGTTTTATAATTAGGAATAAAGTCTCTCTAACATTTGAGTAATCAGTATATTTTTTTTCCTTGAACAAGATAACCTGAAGAGCCTCCTGTGCGGCAGTGGAGCCGGAGTGATTAGTAAAACTGTTACTTATCCACTGGACCTCTTCAAGAAAAGACTTCAGGTGGGGGGGTTTGAGCAGGCGAGAGCAGCCTTTGGAGAGGTAAGTAATACCATATTGCCATAGGCCCTGAGTGTAAGAAGGATGGTTCTCATAAGGGCTCACCATCGTATAAATCAGATAGCACTCGGACCATTGTTATATTGTCAGGGTAAAAGAGAATATATATATTTGTAACTTTTATACTTTTGTAACTTTTATACGCTTTTTTGCTAATGTACTAACCACCATTTTGTATCATATAACAATAAGCTTTCCTTGCTACGTAATACTCAAATCGAAACTTAAACTAAGACATTTCCAGCGTTGCCAAGACTTATTTCAGAGAAACGAAACAAGATTATAAGCTGACGGCTGCAATATCTGCCCAGAGACTGAGATAAGGAGATGTGGACCAATCAGGAGTGGCCAGACATTGGACTTTCATGGCTTACCCCGCCCCGGACAACCCCTTTTCCCTCCCATTATGTAGTGTATTTAGATTTGTGCATGTAAAAATAAAGGCAGAACAATGCTGAGGACGTTGACTGTAGTAGTCTTCTGAGCATGCTCTGAGTTTGAACCAGCTTGTTGTCTGACTCATTCTTTGAATGGTTGACCCATGCTCATAGTTTGAATTTGGAGTGACTGGAGGACGAGTGGAATGTCATCACGACCCCCACAAATGGCGCCCAACGTGGGGCGTGGTTAGCGGTACGCTGCCCTCCCGGACCCATATCGCTGATTTCCCTGGTGGTGACCGCGGTGGCTGAATTTGAGGCCTGATCAACCTCCATCGAACACGGTAAGTTGAGATATATATATATATGTTTCACTTGCCTGTGTGTCAGCCGCAGCGGTTCCTGTGGGATTGTCAGGTTGGATCTGGGTGGGTGACCGGTCGAGTGGTGAGACCTTGGGCGTCCCGCACCACGTCCTGAACCAGCAAGTGTTAAAACGAGTGACGTCGCATGCCTGCGCGTGCTCGTGTGCACACCACCTCCTCCTCCCCCGGTCACTGTACTTTTCTTAGATAGCTGCCTCCCGTGACTGATAGTCAAGGTTACAAAGCATTCCTGAATTGTAGTGTAAGGGAGAAAGAATCTGTGACGAATTGAGGTGTGCTCTTCGTCTAACACAGAGACTGCTGTTAAGTCAAGGTTAGGAAACAGTGTATCGAGGTGTCTCTACACTGTCGGGTGGTACCGTGGTAGGAAAGCAGATAGATTGAGGTGTCTCTCTATCTAAACAGTGTATCGAGGTGTCTCTACACTGTCGGGTGGTACCGTGGTAGGAAAGCAGATAGATTGAGGCGTCTCTCTATCTCATCAGTGTATCGAGGTGTCTCTACACTGACGGGTGGTGACCTGTAGTCAGGGTGCCGTGGTGAGTCGCACTGTAAAGTCGCCATTCAAGGCTAGGAAAGGAGTTAGATTGAGGTGTCTCTCTATCTCATCAGTGTATTGAGGTGTCTCTACACTGAGGAGTGGCGACCTGTGGACTGCACCAGTGATCTGAGTCGCGACAGATCATTGCATTCTATAAGAAAATGTTGCGTATATTCAAATTTGAAAGATTTCGTAAGTTGCGGAATGCTGCTGTGAGAGTTAAGCCAATTAGTGGAGTTACGGGAAGGCAAGAAGAATGTTAGGAATTTGTATAACATGATAAGCTTATCCAGTACAGGCAGGCTCCAGTCTTCAGTTTAGAAAGAATGTGTTATACAGAAGTTGGGAAAGTTGGGTGAGGATTTCTACTCCAGGCTCATGCACATCTTAGAGTAGATGGTGCAGGGGGGGAACAGATAATGCCGAGCCTTTGTTCGGATACATGAAAGCTGCAGATTGTGATTTGTTATGTGCCCCCAAAATGGCCGTTACACCTTTGATGCCTGTCACTACACCGAGCCCTCAGCCACCACCCTATAATGGCGCCGACGCTAAATCATCGGAAGGATGGACGTGTCGTATGTGCTGACAGCAGAATCCGAAGTTCTGCTGTGTCTGTGGGGGGGGGGGCCACCCATGGCACGATGCCCAGCCTGCCCCCAAGAACAATTCCACCCCCACTCCCCCCTCCTCCCTCCAACGGCCATCTTACTACACCTTTTCCTGCCTCCAAGAATAATCCCACCCCCACTCCCACCTCCTCCCTCCAACGGCCATCTTGCTACACCTCTTACTTGTTGTGGGAGGCCCGGAAAGCCCCAATCCGGCCTATATCCACTACTAGATCCGTCCGGTGCATATTACCAGCCACCAGCACAGGTGGAAAAGCCCGTAGTCCCAGAGTACCCATCTGAAACTAATGTGATACCCTCTGCTCCAGTCCACGATGCTGAGACGCTTCCCCTGTTTCCTATGGGAGTCACCCACAACCCTGGGGATATCCTCCTCAACTCCCCAGAATTTCAGGCCAGACTGCTCTCCCTCCGCCAACATACTGTTACTCAAGACGATACGGAGCCAGATGAGGGATGGGCTCAAGATACTCCAGCCCCCCCTTTACCCCATACGTCTCCTATGGCATCCTCCACCCCATATCCATTACCCGTACTCCGGCCCTTGCTCCAAACAACTGCTGACAGAACACCACCCCTCAGCCCCTCAGAAGTCTGGGACCCCTGCCGCTCCCGGAACCTAGTAGACCCATCAGGACGCCCTGTCACTCTGTCAATAGGCTATGGTGACATCCTTACACATCGGGTGGGGGCCATAGTCAACCCTGCAAACACCTGTATGAGCCATGTTGGAGGATTGGCTCGCAAAATTTCCCTTGCTGTTGGTTCTACTCTGGCTGCAGAATGCCAGGCTCACTTAGCCGAAAACGGAGAGCTTTCAAAAGGCCATGGTTTCCACAAAAGCAGGATCCCTTAATACATATGAATCCGGCCTAGAATACATGAAACAGTTAAAAGCCTGGGCTCAGGATCGCTTGTCAGATCAAGCTGGATCTGTACAAGATGTTCAACAAGACCCTGATGAATCAGTGGAAAGATATGCTGCAAGACTCAGCATGCATTTTGAGGATCTCGGATACAGTCCTCACGTCAAGACGCAGGCCGCCCTGTTGGTTCAGGCCCTAGTAGATGGCCTACAAGACGCTCTCAGAGATGAAGTCCTGAGAGTACGGCCCGAGATTCGTTCTTCTTCTTTCAACGACGCGGTGGACATCGTTAAAGCTTTCCAAAAATCAATGCTAAAAATGGAAAAGGATACTAAGCCAAAGAAGAAAGCCGCACCTGCCATGGTATATCAAGCTCAAGAAAACTATCCACCCTCTGGCAACCAACATGGAATCAAGTGGGTAATGGTTAAAGGCACAGGTGATGATACTCCTCCCACATATAGAAGACAAGACAGAAGAGATGACAAGGGATCATCTAGAAACAGGAGACAATCTCGTGATTCTGAAGGACGAATGTTGTGTTGGGAGTGTGGTAGCCTTGACCACATCCTCAGAGACTGTCACTTTACAGGTGGACCATCAACCACTGGAGTTCCTGGTGGACACTGGGGCGGCCACATCTGTCATTTCCTCTGCACAGCTCCCTCCTTCTGTATCCCTATCACCGGATACCCTCACCTGTGTTGGGGTGGAAGGCCAACATATTTCCTCTCCACTCACAGTCCCTGTGTCTGCAGGACCGTTCACCGGAGTACTCACAAGATTCTTGGTCTCTGAAACTTGCCCTGTCAATCTGTTGGGAGCCGATCTCTTAGAGCGAATGAAGGCAACAATTACCTTCGGAAACCATGGTATGGAGCTTCTTTTGCGGGACCCTCATTCCGAACAAGGGACTGAAGACCGCGGTGTTCTTAAAGCCTTCCCTCTCATGATGATGACCATACAACCTCACAGTTCCCTCACTCTCTGTGGTCCAGTGGGCCAGAGGACGTTGGCCTCCTGCAGGTTCCCCCGGTCCGAGTACACCTCAAGCCTGGACACAGGTACCCACGGTTGCCACAATACCCCCTCAAGGCTGCACAAGAACAAAGCTTGGGTACCCAAATCGCTTCCCTCCTGGAATCAGGAGTCCTTGTCAGATGTGTATCTCCATGCAATACACCCCTCTTTCCTGTAAAAAAGAAAACCGCTCCGGGAGAGTCTCCAAGATACCGGTTGGTTCAGGATCTCAGAGCCGTCAATGCAGCTACCATTTTAGAAACTCCAGTGGTACCCAACCCAAACACCCTTTTGTCTCAGGTGCCTCCAACGGCCACCTTGTTTACGGTGTTAGATCTGGCCAACGCCTTTTTCAGTATACCCTTACATGAAGATTCGTGGTTTCTTTCTGCCTTCACCTTTCAAGGAGCACAGCTTATATGGACCAGGACTCCGCAAAGAGCCCAGAACTCTCCTAACCAATTCACTCATTCTATGAAGTCTATTCTGGAGCCATGGGTTCAAGAGAACCCTCAGGTCACCCTTCTACAGTATGTGGATGATCTTTTACTCTGTGGCACTGAAGAAAATTTGCCAGAGATGTCAGCATCCCTTCTCTGGTTTCTTCACTCAGCTAACTGTAAAGTCTCAAAAGGCAAAGTCCAATGGTGTCTGCCCAAGGTCATTTTCCTCGGACATTGTATATCACAAGGTGCTAGACATCTGACTAAAGAAAGAAAACAAGCCATCATGGATATCACCTTCCCAACCACCTACTCCGCTATGCAGACTTTCCTTGGCCTCATCACTTACTGCAGGCAATGGATCCCTGATGCCTCAAAGCTCATGCAACCTCTGTACGACTGTCTCAAGGATGAAGGCTCAGTTTGGCTTCATGCTGAAGATCCACGTGTTTCTCATCAACACAGACTATGTTTTGACCGCCTTAAACAGGCTGTTGTTTTTGCCCCGGCCTTGGGCTTACCAGACTATACTCAGCCATTTCACTTTTTTGTCTCGAAATCGGAAGGTCATGCCTCTGGAGTTCTAGCACAACGCTATGATCATAAGTATCGGCCTTTGGGCTACTACTCAGCCCGCCTGGACCCTGTCGCCCGAACTGCCCCCACGTGCCTTAAGGCGTTCCACGCTGCTCACATCCTCCTTGACAAGTCAGCTGATATCGTCCTTGGACATGATCTAGTTATACAGGCCGGACATGATCTCTCAGCTGTTCTGCAACAAACATCTCCGAAACATCTAACCAACCAAAGACACCTGCGGCTGCAGTGTTCCCTATTGTTGCCCTCCAATATAACATTTACCAGATGTCTGACTATCAACCCTGCCACTTTGTTTCCACCTTCTAGGGGGGAAGGTGAAGAGGGTGAAGGTCCATTGGTGGAACCTCATGATTGTATAAAAATTTTGCAGGAAGAGACTTCTGCTCCAGAGAATATGGTGGCACATCCGCTCGCAGACCCTGCCTTGCACCTATGGACTGATGGATCCCGTTTCGCAGACCCTCAAGGGAAGTTCCACACGGGATATGCTGTCACAACAGACCTAACAGTCCTCAAGGCTGAAGCTCTACCACCATACATGTCTGCACAAGAAGCTGAACTTGTGGCTCTCACAGAGGCCTGCCACCTGGCAGCAGGAACAAAGGCGTATATATATATATACACCGATTCCAGGTATGGACATGGAATTTGCAACGATTTTGGACTTTTGTGGAAGTCTAGAGGATTCATCACAGCTGCAGGTACACCAGTGAAACATGTCTCATGGATTAAGGCCCTAATGAAGGCCCTGGAACTACCCATTCAGGTTGCTGTTATGAAGGTCAAGGTTCATGGAAGACTAGAATCCAGAGAAGCCAGGGGCAACCACCTAGCTGACCAAGCAGCCAAGACTGCAGCAGTGGAGAATGTGTCATCAAAGTGGCAGGAAAAGGAAGAAGAGATGGGAGAGACTCTGCAAACCGTAGCTGTGGCGCTCACTAGAGCAAGAGCCAAAGAACAGCTGGCGGAAGACCATACAAGTCCAGCGGAGACACGAATGGAATCCAGGGGGGTCAGGATGCCTGAAGAAAAATTGTGTGAGGAACAAAGGAAGACCCCCCACTGAAGAAGTCAAGCAATGGAAAGCGGCAGGAGCCGTGCTGGCAGGTCGCAAAGATTCAAAGGTCAACTCGACTCTCTACCAAGTGGATGGGAAGCCTTGCTTGCCTAGACGCGTGTACTCAGCTGTGGCAGCATGGGCTCACGGGCCTACACACAGAGGAAAGAATCAAGCCTTGGCATGTATCAAGAAACTGTACTTTGCACCCGGAATCTCTTCCACTGTGACTGCGTACTCAAAATCCTGCTCTGTCTGCGCTACCTGCAACCCAACGTGTACGGCACGGGTCCCTCTCCAACACCTGGCTAAACCAGACTACCCTTGGCAGAGAATACAAGTCGACCATATCCAAATGTCTAAAGCAAGAAAATAGGAGTACGTTTTGGTAGCCGTGGATATGTTCTCAGCCTGGCCCGAGGCCTACCCGGTTGTCAACATGACTGCTAAAGTCACAGCCAAGAAACTGATCACCGAAATTGTCTGCAGATTTGGAGTTCCCCAAGTCATAGAATCGGATCAAGGACCAGCTTTCACAACAAATATCTACAAAGAACTTTGGAACATGTTGGGAACAGATTTGGGCCTCCACACTCCATACAATCCTGCCAGTTCAGGCAAAGTGGAAAGGATGAATTCCACACTCAAGACCCAGCTCTTGAAAATGACCTAAGATCATCCCCTCCCCTGGCCCGACCTACTCCCCATAGTATTGTATCATATCACACACACTCCTCAGGCCAAACATGGGCTGACTCCCTATAAAATTTTGTTTGGGACCCCCACCCAAGATAGGAGAGATTAGGCCCCAAGAGTTGTCTGAAACACATGATAGAGTGGTAAAATTTGTGATTGCCTTGTCTAGAGAATTGACTAACACCCGCTCTCCAGTATCTGCTTCTCTCCCAGAATCTACAGGTGATGCAGTACATGATTTCACCCCAGGCGATCTAGTGTATGTGAAGAAGTTTGTCCGGAAAGACTGCCTCCAGCCGCGGTTCGAGGGACCGTACACTGTGCTTCTCACCACCCCGACGGCTCTGAAGCTTGAGGGCAAGAGCACCTGGATTCACGCCTCCCACTGCACGACAGAACGAGCCTATAAAAGATGACTACCTTCTTCTATATCCTTTCCATATGCTTACTGTCTGTCCCAGGGTGGACAGCTACCACACAGGGGTAGATACCTCCTTCTTCTCAAGTTGGTTGGGAGGGCTCAAGGGATTCCTCCAACAAGTTTGTCTAGTAATGGGAGGCCTACTAGTATTGGGCCTGGTGGTCCTGTGCTGCATAGTCCCCTTATACAGGAAAAATATAACCAATGCTGTCCCAACCTCCGGGACCTTTCTGAATCAAGAAACCACATCTCTGTTACATGATGATACCAGTAAGGAAGATATGGAGAAATACACTCCTTTGAACAAGCCTGACCAGACCCCCCATGATAGAGTCCAATTGAAAGATCTAGTTTAGGATCAGTTGGGAGAACTCCATGTGTCATTTAGGGTAGGGCTCGATTGTCTGGGGGCGTCCCATAAGGGGGCAGCTTCTAAGATGATTGGGTGAAGAAATCCACCTCCCCTCTCCCCACACATGGACAGTCTCAAAGGCCCCGAAGCAAAGGAAAGCTTAGTGTTTAGGGGGGAATGTCAGGGTAAAAGAGAATATATATATTTGTAACTTTTATACTTTTGTAACTTTTATACGCTTTTTTGCTAATGTACTAACCACCATTTTGTATCATATAACAATAAGCTTTCCTTGCTACGTAATACTCAAATCGAAACTTAAACTAAGACATTTCCAGCGTTGCCAAGACTTATTTCAGAGAAACGAAACAAGATTATAAGCTGACGGCTGCAATATCTGCCCAGAGACTGAGATAAGGAGATGTGGACCAATCAGGAGTGGCCAGACATTGGACTTTCATGGCTTACCCCGCCCCGGACAACCCCTTTTCCCTCCCATTATGTAGTGTATTTAGATTTGTGCATGTAAAAATAAAGGCAGAACAATGCTGAGGACGTTGACTGTAGTAGTCTTCTGAGCATGCTCTGAGTTTGAACCAGCTTGTTGTCTGACTCATTCTTTGAATGGTTGACCCATGCTCATAGTTTGAATTTGGAGTGACTGGAGGACGAGTGGAATGTCATCACGACCCCCACAATATTATGGGGCAGTGCAGGTCGAATCGGCATGAGAAAACAATCGCAGCATGCTGCAAGTGCATCCGATAATCAGATCACCCTCACCCATTCAAGTCTATGGGTGCATGTGAAACATCAGACTGCATCCGAGTGCAGCCCGATTACTGAGGATGCTGGCAATGCAGGAGATGGAGAAATTACTTTCTCCATCTTCCCCACACCTGTGATATGATTCTCTCATGTGAGAGAATTGGATCACACTAAGGTGACACTTGGATCAAACTCTTACGGAGTTTGATCCGAATGTCATTATCATAATCGCCCTGAGTCTCTTGCACAAGAGTACATACGCTTGTGTGACCCCCAGCCTAAAAGTGTAGTTAACAACTAGACCATTTTTGGGCATCCTGCAATTGGCAGTTTTTGGACTTTTTTTTTCTATCAAGAACACAACAGTTGAAAAAATGAAAAATGTATAAAAGCCGTTCCAGGAACATTTCCCTATTTGACACATAAGTAGACATTTACCTGCTGCCTTATTCCACGGGAACTAACTGGGTTTTCTTTTTTTTTTTTGGCAAATGTATCAACTTTTTATATCCATGCACAGTGAAAAGTGAATTTGTCCATCTGTTGTACCTCCGTTATATTTGATTTATCCATTTTTTTCCCATTCATACTATTTTTACTTTTACTTCTCTGACAGGTCAGGACTTATAAAGGGCTGGTCGACTGTGCTTGCCGTATGCAAAAAGAAGAAGGCTTTAAGGGCCTTTTTAAAGGACTTTCTCCTAGTTTGCTGAAAGCTGCTGTTTCCACTGGACTCACCTTCTTCTGCTATGAGATGTTCTGCAGTATGTTTTTGAGCATGAAAAAAACAAAAGATACACAAAAACAGCAAATGTAGGAAGTATGAACTGAATGGCAGTCGCAGTCATCTTTCGCTACCACCATGCTGTTATATACCTCGTGCTGTATTTTTATATGTTTTTTTTAGAACATTATATCTATTGCCTTCATACTGTTGTCTTTTAGTGAAAGTGTAGAAAAATATTTTTTATATATGTCTATTACTAGATATGCTATACTGTATAAATTTGTTTTATATTTAACTCTACCAGTCAAAAATCTGCACAAACCTGTTCATGCAATGGTTTTCCTTTTTCTTATTGGAATGTGCACATTGTAGGTTCAGACTGAAGGCAGCAAAGCCACAAAGAAACTCATTGAAACAAGGAGTAAAGAAACACGTGAAACAATCCAGGATATGTGTAAAACCTTAGACTCTTCAAAGTACTTTTCTCTTATTCTGATGACAGCTTTACGCCCCTTGCCATATTCTCTCAAGTAGCATCACCGGCCTTCAGAAGTAATTTCCCTCTATCAGATGTGTTTTGAAGAGACAGCGTTGGTACACAGCTCCATGCAATGCTGAGTCCTATTCCACAACTGTTTTAAGCCAGAATATGGCAAGAACCATTCAACTAAGATAAACGACAGTCTATCATTAAGATATGAAAGTTAATCCGGACATTGCTAGAACCTTGAAGGTAACCTTAAGCACACTTATGAAAACCATCAATCGTTATAAAAAATAAAACTGCTCTCATGAGGACTGCCGTAGGAAGGGAAGACCAAGAATTGCCTCTACTGTGGAAGAGGAGTTCAACAGTTGTCAATCTTAGAAAATAGAAATTGGCAGCACCTCAGATAACAGCCCTTATAAATGATGCACAGACATCAAGTAGCAGACATATCTCAATATCAACTGTCCAGAGCAGACTGCGAGAAGCAGGCCTTTATGATCAAATTTCTGCAAAGAAGCCACTACTGAGGACTGTAAACAGGAAGGAGAGAATTGTTTGGGTCAAGCAACACAAGGACTTGACCGTAAATCGGTGGAAATCTATACTGTGGTCGGATTTGTCAAAATTTGGAATTTTTGGTACTAGCCACCATGTCTTTCTCAGACAGAGAAAAAGTGGGATGATGGTTTCTACACATGTGGTGCCCACCATGAAGCATGGAGGAAGAAGTGTGATGGTGTGGGGGTTGCTTTGCCGAAGATTCTGATGGTGGTTTATTCTAAGCATGCCCAGTATGGCACCCAATGACATGCCATCTCATCTGGTTTGCATTTATTGGGGCCAGTATTTGTGCTGCAACATGACAATGATCCCAAAACACTCCTCCAGACTGTGTAAGGGCTATGTGACCAAGAAAGTGAGGGATGGAGTCCTGCGTCAGATGAAATGTCTCCAAAGTCACCCTGACCGCAATCCAACTGAGATGGCTGAGGATAAGCTGGACCTCAGAGTGAAGGCAAAGCAGCCAACAAGTGCATTGTACAGCTGGGGGAACTCCTTCAAGACTGTTGGAAAGCCATTCCTGGTGACTACCAGATGAAGTTGATTGGGAGAATGCCAAGGAAGTGTAAAGCTGTCCTCAAAGTCAAAACTGGCATACTTTGAAGAATCCAAAGTTTAACACACATTCTGGTTTATTATGCACATGTTTCTTTACTCCTTACTTCCATTTGTTATCCTTTTGTAGTTTTGCTGCCTTCAGTCTGAATCTACAATGTGCACATTTCAATAAGAACAAGGAAGACCTTTGTATGAACAAGTGTGTTCGAACTTTTGTTCAGTACTGTATATATTCTAATATACTCACATATAATTTAAAGAGCATCTGTCAACTCTATAATCCTTATCGAAATAAGCTCTGGTTCTTGTAAAGGACTTTGTGCTAAGGGTAGACCTTTTGGTTATATTTTGCTTGAAAGTTTTACATAAAGCATTCTTTGAAATCATATGTTCAGTGTGAATGGGGCCACATGGTCTGGAGTACCTTTCCTCTGATAGTTTTTACAGCTATTACCCTCGGCTGCATTGTTTAACAGCAATGAGCCAGTTGGCAAAACTGTCGGAAAAAGTGTGCTCCCGGATGGCGCTGTCCTGTCCACAGTTCTGTGTACTGCATCTGTACATGAGTTTTTTCTTTTAAAGGTATGACTCTTGTTAGTACAAGATTCCCTATAGGGAACTGTGCTTTCTTTTATACCAATTTGTGGGCTGACAGACTCCCATCAATATAGGACATTTACAATAGATGTCAGGTGTGCCAATTCTTTACCCTACTAACAAAGGCTTTAACTGTTGGCAATATGTATTAAACTTGATGGGTCATTTTGTAGTAATTAAGGTTTATTGTAGAACCTAAAGGCAGCCATAACATGCACGTTCCACTTATCACTACTCATTTCTGGAGTACACATGTGCTGAAAGGTTCACATGCACATAAGGGCCCACACACATGGTAGCGCCCTCTACACACAACCTGTGCGGCCCTGTAAATGGGTTCTTCAGGAGTAGAAAAAAACAACAAAAGGAAATGTCATTATAATTAAATTCTTAAATACTTTTAATTAGCAAATCACAATGGTTTAGTCTAGAGAGGTAATCACTGTAGAATTAAAATGGCCGCTGTCTTGTTTTGCTGACAGAAACCTGTCCCAGAATGTTAGGACAGATGCAGTAGGAGGCTCTGCCCTCCATCATCCGTAGGAAGATGTCCTCTGCTAATACTACTGGAGATACCAGAGGTACTGAGGTAGGAAGAGGCGGCTCACACTTCTGTGTAGCAATATATGTATGTGGAGCTTCTTCCTGCTCATGCTCAGCGGCGTCTGTACTAACATTCTATGCCAGGTTTCTGTCAGTGTAACAAGGCGGCGGCCATTTTAATTCTATAGGGATTACCTCTCTAGACAAAACTACTATGATTTGATGATTAAATCTATTTAGGAATTTATTTATAATGACATTTCATTTAGTTTATTTTTTTTCTAATCCCAGAGAACCCCTTTAAGACCCCCTACACGTTGGACTAATGTCGGCTGCATCTGCTAATATCGACAGTTTCAGCAAACGCTTTAATGTATAATGGGGCACCAGCCAACTGATGGTCGAGGGAGATGTCTGTTGGATATATGTGATTTCAGAATACTGATCACTTTGTACTCCCGTAGATAAGCAAAGATGTCTGTCGGCAGCTTTCTCATAGGCTTTCTCAGGCAAGCGCTCCTGTATATGGGAAAGATGGCGGTTGACCAAATGATTGGCTTAAGCATCATTCGGCTGTCTGTTATCTAATATGTATGGGCGGCTTTAGCATGCAACTTTACAGCCTCTGGCCTTTGCCGTACTGGTCCTGGCTGACTGTGTTTCTAAGGCAGAATACATTTACACACATGCAGTCTGATGCAGATTGGTGGGTTTGTATAGCATATCAGATAAAACTCTTAATGCCTTATACAGTAGAGGGCTCTACTTTCACACTAATATGGAAAACTACTGCACACAACATGTCCATCTGTGTAGCATTTCATGGATTATATAATTTGTAATTCCCTAATATACTTGTTATGCATCTGGATTCAAACCCTTGAGCCTGTGCTTTGTGGTTGGCATCTGTGTCCGCTGAGCCACAGCCGATACACCTTTTCTCCAGGTGTTTACTTTCTGTTATCCTTGCTTCAGTCTTTTTAGGGTAACAGGTGTTTTCATTTACTCATTTGTCTGACCTATCATCATTCGGGTTTGGCTTTATATACTTTTCCCCCTGCTGGTATTTCCTGCTAGTGATGGTCTCATTTGGATGTCCAGCCATACTGGTGTAGTTTAAGCCAGTCAGTGAAAGACCAGCTAGGGTTTATCTCTTTGCTGTTTATGTTCTTTACCCTACACCTATCTTCTATTTTTTTTTAGGAAGTAGGCAGCATATTCTCTAACAGTATGTTCTTAACCCTTTATTTTGCATTTCGTAGTTTGTTTTACTCACTCTGGGATCTCTTTCTATTTCAGCACACTTTCCCTTCTGTAGATAATTTGCACTCTGCTCTGCCCTCCAGTTCATTATGAGGAACGTGAAGCGCTCAACGGCCTTTCAGGCAGCATAGATCCAGGTTGCCATCATCTAGTCTGTGGTCAGGGCTATCTCCGCTCACGCAGGAACCACTAGGAACTGAGGGGTCAAGATCTCCAGTCTGTACAGGAACCGGCAGGGTCAGTTGCAGTTGTTTTAGCGTTGCCTATTTTACCCGAGTGAGTTGCTACTCTATCATAACAATACTATAATCAGCAGAATCCTACCAATTGCAGGGAAACTATGGCTATATCATAAATCATATGGTGCTATTAAAGCCAGTCCCTCATACCTATCATCAAGCTCAGCCGTGCATACAGTACTGTATATCCTGGGTATTATACTGCTTTTAAGTATATATGCCAGTTTGCACTGACAATTTTTTTTAAAGTAAAATTATTTATCTTTATAGCTTTTGCTGTTTTTATTTGTCATCAATAAATGAGATTTTTTTTTACCCAATAACGGATTATTGTATTACAACATGTGTTAGGTGTGCAATGAAAGGTTTACACTCAAGTTTTATATTTTGCAAGGTTACTTGTATTATTAGAACAAAATGGATTGTATGTCGTAGGACTCTTATGAGTGGCCAGTGTGCACAGCGCCATAGGCGATCTGTGTGCTGCAGCGTGCTATGAGTTGTATGTTATCACACACTTTCACATCGGAGGTGATCGTTACTAATGTCGTTATGACACCATACACATGTAATGGGAATAGTCATCGAAACTTCTCACCTCTAATGTGGTCATGAATGGTGCCGGGATACTCCTTTAATTGTAGAATTACAAGGAAGCCATTGAAATAAATGGTGGTTCATGTAGTACAAAGTCAGCTCCAGTCTACCAGAATGGGATACACTGTAATAGAGCAACACTCTTTTCAGGCTCCTAGAGGGGCATCACAAGCGGGACACCCCCTCTATGGTATAAATATGCTTTTCTATGCTATATGGCCGTGATTATCTTCTTGAAACAACCCCTTTTAACTAAGCAACATTTAAACTGGAAACGGATGAACTGGAATTATAAGGGACTGCAAACTGTGCTATAGCTGAAATCTCTTAAAGGGAACCTGTCATTGGATTCATGCTTGGCAAACAATGAACAGTATGAATTAGAGTCAGGCTACAATCGTTCTCCAGTGTTTGTGAAAACATAGTTTAAAGGGAATCTGTCACCAGGTTTTTGCTACATAATCTGAGAGCAGTATAATGTAAGGGCAGAGACCCTGATTCCAGCGATGTATAACTTACTAGCCTGTTTTGTGTACTTTTTATGAAAATCCATTTTTATCAGCAGGATATTATCACTAGAGAACTACTTGGTCTCCTGCCAGTTAGTCCAAACACACCCCCACCACTGATTGATAGTTTTCTGTGTATGCTGTGCATAGGCAGAAAGTTCCCAATCAGTGGTGTGGGCGAAGTTATACAGCGCTCAGCATTTAGAGAACTATTAGATCTTCAGCAGATAAAACAGTTCTTTAATCAAAACTGCAGCACCCAGTAAAGTAAGTGATATAACTCTGGAATCAGGGTGTCTGCCCCTACATCGTGCTGATCTCAGACAGGGTAGCAAAAATCTGGTGACACATTCCCTTTAAAGAGCCATCCAGGGACTATTGTAAGAGACAAAGTTATTTTGGTGCTGTCCCTGGCCTGGCTACTCGCGCTCTGCTCCCGGTGATTGACAGGTGTCTGGCATGTGTGTACATCATGAGAGACCACTCAATCAGCTGCAGTGATGCGGTAAGAAGCCAGCCAGGGGGCAGCGCTGGGCTAATATGGTCACTCCCAATAGTCCCTGGATGGATTTTTAAACTACGGTATGTTTTCTCTGAAATGCCGGGGCTTTTTACAGAGAGAAAAAATACCGTAAATGGCTGCAATTGTCCAACCTAATAGACTTTGATTACATTTACCGCACATTCATAAGAAGTGTGATAGAAACTGGCACAGTTGTAGCATTTGTGCTTTCAGGTCACAGGACAGTGCCTAGATGTTTAAGAATTTAGGTGCTTGTGGTGTAAAATCTCTTATAGAACTTCTGCTGGGGATAAAAAGGCTGCGCAAATACAAGGCAGCTAGTGTGACCTGGCACCGACACGTATAATGTAAATGTGGTGCACACTTGTGACCGATTAAAGCACTCATGTCACCAAACCAACCACAAGAACAACATCTAAAAAATGGAGGCCAGACAAGAGAAAAATATGACACTTTTTTTTCTAGTAACGATTTACTGTGTAAAGTTTAGTGCTTCTTTTTTATCTAAATGTGATCCAGAAAATCTGGGGACATACAGGCAGCGGACTCCGCTGCGTGACCAGGCAGGATCACTAATTATTAGGCGTGTGAGCTTTTATGCACAGCTCAGGTTTGCAGCACTTAGCAATAAATGTCTACCCAATTAACTTTAAAGTGTCCTCTTACCTTCCATGTGACATGGTGAAAGCTCAGATATTTTGAAGTTATTAAAACTGGTGTAACTTTTCCTCCTATCACGGCAGACACATTGTAAATTTTAGCTTATATTAAGAATTTTTGTTATATAGCATCAACATATTCAGCAGCACTTTACAATTGAGGGGGACATGTAAAGACAATGTACATTACAAAGTGACAGTTCAACCATTATAGGAGGAGTGAGAGCCCTGCTAACAAGCTTACAATCTATCAGGAGATGTGGGTGGGGGGGTGGGGAGGGGGGGGGGGACACAACATGTTGAACGCTCTTGTCATATAAGGTCCAGCCATCATTGTAATAAATAGGGGTTATGATTTAAAGCTGCCATCAGTCATCAGCCAGTATCTGTATAGGTAATATTACCAGTGCTATTGTGTGCATAGAGGATGTGGAGACAGATGAATAAGAGGGACCAGATTCTTAGGAAACATTAGAAGGGGGAACAGGGGAGAGTTAGGTTAGTGAAGTGAGGTGATAAGCCTCTCTAAAGAAATGTTTTTAAAGCATGCATGTGGGGGCTAGGTATTAATCGTATCACCCGCGTTAGTGCATTCCAGAAAACTGGCGCAGCACAAGAGATTTCTTGGAGATGGAGGTGGGAGGTTCAGATTATGGAGGATGTTAGTCTTAGATCAGTTTCAGAACAGAGAGAATGGGTAGGATATTAGACAGAGATGAGGGAGGATTTGTATGGTGGTGCAGAACTTTGGAGAGTTTTGTGAGTGAGAGCGATAAGTTTGTATTGTATTCTGCAGCAAATGGGCAACCAGTGCAACGACAGGCACAAGATGTAGGCATCGGTGTAGTGGCTGGACAAAACTACGATCCTGGCTGCTGCATTAAGGACAGATTGGAAAGTAGAAAGTTTGTAAGATGGAGATTGATTAGTAGTTCAGATGAGAATGGATAAGGGCAACAGTAAGAGTTTTTTTGCAGTTTCAAAGGTGAGAAAAGGTCAGATTCTGGAGTTGTTTTTTTAGATACAGGTAACTGGAGCAAGTAATTGGATATAGGGAATAAAGGTAAGTTCTTACTCAAATATGACCCCAAAACTGCAAACATGCTGCTTGGGGGTTATGGTAGAACCACCCAAGGAAATTTCTACATCAGGTACAGATAGGTTGGTAGAGGGGAGAAACACGAGTAGTTCCGTTTTGGAGAGATTCAGTTTCAGATACAGCTTATTGTACCTGAAGAAAATGATTCAATGATCGCACATGATTTCACTGCTTTCAGGCTCAGTAGTTTTTCTTTGTGGCTAATATTACTAATATAACAGATTAGTTTGTAATTGTTTGCCACATAAAATCTAGGGAAAATATTCCTCTATATACACGCATATATGTGAGTGTGATATGTCCGTGGCTAAACATACAGTATCAGTTAGAACTTTGTACTCGCTTATTCATACAATGGTGTTCCTTGTTTTTATTGAAATGTGCACATTGTAGAGTCAGACTGAAGGCTGCAAAACCACAGAGGAACACACATAGAAACAAGGAGTAAAGAAATGTGAAACAAAACAGAAAAAGTGAGAAACCTTGGAGTCCTCAAAGTTATCCCCTCTGTGATGACTGCTTTGCACCTCTTTGGCATTCTCTCAAGCTGCTTCATCAGGTCGTCACTTGTAATGGTCTCCCAATGAACAGGTGTGCCTCGTAGAGATTTAATTTGTGGAATCACAGACCTTCAAAAAATGTTTGCGACTATCACGTGTGTTTTGCAGAGGCAGTGTTGGTACACAGTTCCATATGATGCTAAGTCCTATTCCACAACTGTTTTAAGCCAGAATATGGCATTCTACTAAAAGAAACTATAGTCCACCTGGTAAATAGCTAGAACCTTAAAGGTAGCCTCAAGTGCAGTCATGAAAACAAGAGGACATTCCCAGGAAGGGAAAAGCAAGAATTACCTCTGCTGCAGGGCATAAGTTAATCAGAGTTGTAAGCCTCAGACATTAACCCTCATAAACGATGCACAGACATAGTGTTGTATATTCTTTTGTATGTTTGTCAAACTTACATGTTTCAGATCACAAAACAAATTTAAATATTAGACACAGATAGCTCAAGTAAACACAAAATGCAGTTTTTAAATGTAGGTCTTTATTATTAAGGTAAAAAGAAATCCAAACCTCCAGGGTCCTGTGTGAAAAAGTGATTGCCCTCTCCCTTAAAACATAAATTAACTGTGGTTTATCACATCTTGGGAAGCTGGTTCAATTTCCCTAGCCTCACACAGGCCTGATTACTTCCACACCTGTCCTCATTTAAGACATCACTTAAATAGGACCTGTCTGACAAAGTGAAGTAGACCAAAAAATCCTCAAAAGCTAAACGTCGTACTGCGATCCAAAGAAATTCAGGAAATGAGAAACAAAGTATTTGAGATCTATCAGTCTGGAAAAGGTTATAAAGCCATTTTTGAAGTTTTGGGACTCTAGCGAACCACAGTGACAGCCATTATAAACAAATAGTGAAAACATGGAACAGTGGCGAACTTTCCCAGGAGTGGCTGGTCTACCAAAAATACTCCAAGAGCGCAGCGATGACTCATCCAAGAGGTCACAAAAGACCCCACAACAACATTCAAAGAACTGCAGGCCTCACTTGTCTCCGTTAAGGTCAGTGTTCATTACTCCACCATAAGAAAGAGACTAGGCAAAAATGGCATGCCTGGCAGAGTTCCAAGATGAAAATCACTGCTGAACAAAAAGAACATAAAGGCTCGTCTCAGTGTTGCCAGAAAACATCTTGATGATCGACAAGACTTTTTGGGAGAATACTCTGGACCGTTGAGACAAAAGTTTAACTTTTTGGAAGCTGTATGTCCCATTAATTTGGCATAGAAGTAACACAACATTTCAGAAAAGGGACATGATACCAACAACAGTAAAATATGGTGGTGGTAGTGTGATGCTCTGGGGCTGATTTGCTGCTTCAGGACCTGGTAGACTTGCTGTGGTAAATGGAACCATGAATTCTACTGTTTCCTAAAAAAAATCCTGAAGGAGAATGTCAGGCCATCTGTTCGTGACCTCAAGATGAAGTGCACTTGGGTTATGCAGCAGGACAATGATCCAAAACACACCAGCAAGTCCACCTCTGAATGGCTTAAGAAATACAAAATTAAGACTTTGCAGTGGCCTAGTCAAAGTCCTGACCTTAATTCGATTGCGGTGCTGTGGCATGACATTAAAAAGACGGTTCATGCTCAGAAACCTTCCAATGTGGCTGAATTACAACAATTTTGCATAGATGAGTGGCCAAAATTCCTCCAGAGCATTGTAAAAGACTCATTGCCAGTTACGTTTGATTGCAGTTGTTGCTGCTAAGGGTGGCCCAACCAATTATTAGGTTTAAGGGGCAATCACTTTTTCACACAGGGCCCTGTAGGTTTGGATTTTTTCCCCTTAATAATAAAGACCTTCCTTTAAAAACTGCATTTTGTGTTTACTTGTGTTATCTTTGTCTAATATTTAAATTTGTTTTGGGATCAGAAACATTTAAGTGTGACAAACATGCAAAAGAATAAGAAATCAGGAAGGAGGCAAACAATTTTTTCACACCACTATAAGTAGCAGACACATCTCAACATCAACTGTCCAGAGAAGACCGCAACAAGTAGGTCTCTATGGTCAAATTGCTGCATAGAAGCCACTACTGAGGACCACACACAGAAAGACTTGTTTGAGCCAAGCAATACAAGGACTGGTCATTAGATCATTGGAAATTCATACTGTGGTTTGATGAGTCAAAATTTAAGATTCTTGGTAACAATCGCCATGTGACGTCTCTTTTCTCTGCTTGTCTGGTATTCTGTGAATACGCTCTGTTGCCGGCTCATTACTGCTGATCTGAGAGAGCGCTCTGTCATTACTCATCGCACAGTGCACATCGCACTGGGTCTAGCCCAGTCCCTGAAACTAGTGTCACTGTTGACGATCCATTTCAGAGATTATTGTAGCTGACAGTTCCCTTATCAGGCCTAATGTACGCCTTGTGTCAATTTCTGAAAGGGTCTTAAGAAGTGATAATCAGGATGTTCATATCAACGATTACTGTATCTTGAAGTACAAAGGTTCCGGAGACCATAAGAAATGTCCCATTGTATTACAACAATTAGGGGGTGATAACAACTGGTCAGCAGGTCTCTGTGTAATTTCAGTACAGTGTGAAGGAAGAATAATCAGGATGCCATTATCAGTTTTACGCATATTGTAGGGTAAGAATAGATTGATGAATACAGTTCTTTGTTCCCAAGGCGAGACATAGTGTCTCCAGGTTGGTGGACAGCTGAAGTCTCAAAAAGGGGTATGAACAACCCAAGTGTGACAAAGGAGGAAGGCTGGCATTCAGAAATAGGTCCCTGAGTGAGGCAGGTTACTACCGCTACCGATGAGAGGACAATGCAAGGAGATAAATTAAACATATCAACTCTGTCCATTCTCAACTTTGCTGCGCGACTGGTTCATCTCTCACCTCTCTACTCCTCTGCTACCCCCCTTTGCAAATCCCTTCACTGGCTCCCAATTGCCCAGCGTATCCAGTTCAAACTACTAACACTGACCTACAAAGCCATCCATAACCTTTCTCCTCCGTACATCTCTAAACTAATCTCCCTATATATTACCTTACATAATCTCCGGTCCTCCCAAGACCTCCTTCTCTCCACCAGAATTATTCGTTCCTCACCCAATCGCCTCCAAGATTTCTCCCGAATATCTCCCATTCTATGGAATTCTGTGCCTCAACACGTCCGATTAGCCTCCACATTTGGATCCTTCAGACGAAACCTGAAGAAAACCCATCTCTTCAAACAAGCTTACAGCCTGCCATCACCTTGCTTGCTGCCACCTCAACAACAGCGGAGCTACTGCAACCCCTCAACCTACTGTCTCCTTCCCCATTCCTGTAGCATGTAAGTCCTCAAAAGCAGGGTCCTCTTCCCTCTGTACCAGACTATCATTATTAGTTTGTTTACTGTAAGTGATATCTGTATTTGGTATGTAACCCCTTCTTATGTACAGTGCCATGGAATCAATGGCGCTATAGAAATAAATAATAATAATGAGTGCCACACAAATGCGGCATAACCAGGAGGCACTAGGTGAAAGGTTCCTTTCTAGTATCTATAACATTATGGAAATGACCATAAGCTTAAGGAATTAATGGTTCTTTATTGTAATGATTTTGTTGATATCTGTTTTTTGAATTTTATGCTGTGGATTTGGTTTGGGATATAAAATATTTACATTTTTTACACTTTTGTCAGTGTGATATCTTCGCAGCTTCGCAGCCCGTCCCCCTAGAATCTACGGAGGGATATTGTTGTAAATGCTATTGCTACGTAGGGATAATGTAAATGCTATTGCTGATTCCTCTGATTTATGTCTTCTAAATGCCTTTGTGGGGGGGGACAATAATGAACTCCTTAACCGTAAACATAAGCCATGTGGGTGTTAATATTTGTCATCTTTACTTGTTACCTATTGAAATTATATAATAAATTGATCAATCAATTTGCGGGTTTCAGTTTTTCATGCATAAAATAGACAAACTTGCTGCATTACTGACTTTAGAGAAATAATCAGTTTCTCAAGAAAAAGAGTCAAAGGACAGTTGTTTGCCAACCTTCCTCCAACAATATGTAAAGGACATTGTGTTTTCCAACCTTCCTTAAATAATTGTCTGACATACAATTGTCCTGTTGAAATCCACAATGGTTGCAAGGATAGATATAGTGTGAAGTAAAGATATATAAATATATTGTGCTATTCTATTCTTGTTGTTTTAGTTGATGATTAGTTACTTCATGGTAATGATATGCATTTTATAAATGTTGTAAGTAAATCACAGTATAATGAGCTGCCCCTATGACCAGGGTCGGACTGACCATCTGGTAATTGTGGCAAATGCCAGATAGGCCAGTGCCAGCTGTGGGCCACTTCTTCATTTAGTGACTGAGCCAGCCCAGCAACAGCAGCCGACACATAGACAGTAGAGCAGTATGGTGACCGTTGTGCTCAGGTGAGTTCTGCAGATTACATGCCCCCCACATTCAGGCTGTCCTTAGAGCTGCTCTGAGTGTGTAACTTGTCCTCTGGCAGCTCCTGTCTCTTTGATCTGCTGCTCCCCTCTCACTCCTCTTATCACTGTCCTGTGATTGTAGAATCTGCACAAGACAGTAGATTTAACCCTTTTGTTGCCTTCCTTCAGCTGACTTGGAGAACTGTGTTTTTAGCTAGGTAGTGAAAGGGTTAAATCTGTGCCTTGTGTAAATGGCTTTTACAAACTGAAGATAGTGATAAGATGTGAAGAGGTCAGTGCTGTTCCTTCTGACAGTCTGTGAAGTTGTGCCACAGAGTCCTGCTCACAAAAGCCCCCAATACACATTAAAAGGAACCTGACTATTACCCTAGCCCCCTAAACCAGCGTCACCGCTGACTTTTTGCAAATTTTGCGCATGCGGACATTTTTGTACTTCCCTGGCAACATGCAATGAAGTTGAGTGTACGTACCCCGATATCATTGGCGCACTGCCAGGGAGGCAGCAGTGACACTGTACTCGACCAGCCGCAAAGTTTGCAAAGAGCTGGCGATAATGTCGCTTTTAAAAATCAGGTCACCCACGCCCACAAGGTTGTGCTTACACCATGAGAAGGGGGATTAGTCTAAGGAAATCAGTGCCCCCTGATTTAGTCACCCACTGATTTACATAGCTCGGTAATGTGTTTAACTCCTTTTAAATCCCTATGTTCCCCCTTGTAATAATAGCACCTATACTCCCGTCCGGGGCAAGGAGCAGTTTCAGGTGGTGTCAGCACTGGCTCTTCCAGGGGTTGCTTAACATTGTTACGTCACGCGATCCCTGTGGCCAATCATTGCTGGCTTCACTGTCCTCGCTTTTGGATAAATCCAGACATCCAGAGGAGGTGAGAGCTGCGGCTTCTCTCTCACTGCCTTCAGATGTTAGTTATGTCCAAAGGAGGGGAGAGTGAAGCAGCTGCTGAATTGCCACAGGGATCGCCTGGAACGGCGCCGACATCGGAGGTGAGTGTAAGCGTTATTATTTTACTGGGAATAATAAAATAATAGTTATTGATTCGGGGTTATCCAAGCAGTGGACAACCCCTTTAATTTTACATTAATCATCAATCACTAAGGAACAAAAAGGGGCTAATGAAAATGTAGAAAATTAGTGCAATACAGTCATAGTTTAGTTATTTTTTTGCCTATTTCATTTCTGGGAATCCACATTGCATACTGGGATACTCAAACGAGTCATCATCAGGAGGCACAGGTCGTGGTCAGTGCCGCAACCTCTGTCTCCACCCTGAAACAAAGTGTCATCGTCATCAGTGATGTCCATTTCAGGGCTGGGCTAGCCCCTGCTCTACTGAGCATGCTTAAGTTGTCAATTTCGATATATGCGCAGTAGTATCTTGATTCTTCTCAGTGCGCAGTAACAGTGCACAACCTCGCCTGCTCTAATGAGAAGTGACAAGCTGGAAAGAGTGCACTGTTAATGCACATTGTAAGGAGAGAACAGGGGAGCAGAGACCAGCCATGCACCTGATAGTGAGGTCACTTTCGTGTCTGCTGCACAGCCGGCTGTCAGTGAAAGTGCTGGGGTGTGCTTACAGCTGCCGCGCTCACTGCTGTGAGTGGTGACTGTAATTGCTTTCTATTATGCCTTTCCCCTGATTGTTCCTCTCCTGGTTTTGGCTTACAAATACTGATGTAAAATACTGACCAAATACTGAATGTGTGAACGTGGCATAAATGTGATATATATCTCGAGCAATCCACAAAAATTGACCAGCATATATCACATTCACTTCATAGCAAGTGGGCCTGTGTGCTCTCAAAAGTCAGACCCAGCCAGACCTACCCCTATTATCTGAATGCAAGGAAGAGTGTGAACTTGTGCTAATAGCGCAGTAACTCTTTGTCATCTCTGCTCCATCCTGTTTTCCAGCAAAGGGTTAGAAATGCTACAACTCCATATCTGGCTACATGACTTGATCATAGATGCTGTATCCTGATTCCCAAGACAATCCCATTAACCTAATATTGTGAAAGAAACGCTCAAAACACTTTTATTGGATGTTAAATTGACCTAATTTTATTATAAATCACATTATTATTATTTCATTCAGTGTCTGAAATTTAGAATTAGCCAATTGCTATGAAAAAGACACTGAAAATGGCAAACCTCTGACACACGAAGAATCATCCTTCAGCACTCAGGAGAGGAAAAACCCCTGTGAAGGAAACCTCTAGGGAACCATGGCTGAAGGACTGCCTTTCCCTTGGGCTTAGAAGGTTAATGCCAATAAGTAACATCACACAAGTTACACATTACATCAGTAGAAAACAGTAATGGAGAAGGTCAAAGCAGCTGCCCTGTGCGAGCGCCGTATGGAGAAGCCTAATGCGACCTCTCCAGGCCGTACACATAAAGGTGAAGGTGGCTATTACCGGATGTGAGGGAGATTTGGCTGCAACATCTGTCACCCCATTGATCGTTAGGGCTAGTTTGATCTGGCTGGCTGGGCGGTATGGCTGATCTGGCTGGCTAGGCGGTATGGCTGATCTGGCTGGCTAGGCGGTCTCCCCTTCCTCCCTTATAGATTTTGGAGTGATGAAGCTCCAGGTCTCCAGACACATCAAGTACGGCACCTCATACGGCTGAATAACTTGTGGTTCCGGAATCTTCTTTTACATCTATGCTATAGGTATTTATGACATCAGCACAGTTGCTGTAGTTACCACAGGTGTTTATTACTGGTGCATCATTGGTTAGAAAGTCCCTCTCAGTGTTCCAAAGAATTAACCCTTGAATGACTGGCATTGTGCCTTTCTCCAGAAGCCTGTGAAATAAACTTGTCACATATTTTGAAGTTGCCCTAAGTCTAATTAGTGAGCGCATCTACAGGCTTGATGTGTAATAAGCACAATAATTCCTTTAAGTCAGGGGTGGGCAATTAATTTTCGCAATGGACCACATGAGAGACTGACTGTTGTGGAGGGCCAAACCAATAGGCGGAAATTAATTTTGCTCAATATTAATATAAACACAATATAAAATAATTATAATTATTATATCTCTCAATATTGGATGTTAAATTCGGTCAATTTAACATCCAATAAAAGTGTTTTGTGCGTTTCTTTCACAATCTTGGGTTAATGGGATTTTCTTGGGAATCAGAATCCAGCATCTATGATCAAGCCATGAAGCCAGATATGGAGACGGAGCATTTCTAACCCTTTGCTGGAAAACAGGACGGAGCAGAGATGACAGTATTACTGCACATTTAGCACAGGTTCACACTCTTCCTTGCATTCAGATAATGAGGGTAGGGTCTGGCTGGGATTGAAATTCAGCCCTGGCATTTCAGAGCACACAGGCCCACTTGATATGAAGTGAATGTGATATATGTTGGTCAATCTTTGTGGATCGCTTGAGATATACATCACATTTAGGCCACGTTCACACATTCAGTATTTGGTCAGTATTTTCCATCAGTATTTGTAGGCCAAAACCAGGAGAGAAACAATCAGAGGAAAGGCATAATAGAAACACCTCACCACTTCAGCATTTATCACCCACTCCTGGTTTTGTCTTACAAATACTGATATAAAATGCTGACCAAATACTGAACGTGTGAATGTGGTCTTACAAGATACAAACTGCTGTGAAGCCAGAATTACACTATGTGAAATTTAAAGGGAACCTGTCAGGTCCAGTAACTCTATTTACCTGCAGATATAGGGTTAATCTGCAGGTTAACAGCATTAGAAAGGTGCCCAGCTGCTGTACTGAAAGTACAGCAACTGGGACAAAATAAACTTTATTTCTCCCAGAAGCCACTTTCAGTCATGCAGGCGTGCCCGGAGCAGTGAGAGCAGCAGCGGTAAGCACGCCCCAGCACTTTCACTGACAGCCGGCTGTGCACTGATGCACAGCCGGCTGTCAGTCAAGGGAGGGACACAGCAAGCAAGAAAGTGACCTCACTATCAGGTGCATGGCTGGTCTCTGCTCCCCTGTTCTCTCCTTATAATGCGCATTAACAATGCGCTCTCTTTTCAGCTCATCACTTCTCATTAGAGCTGGCGAGGTTGCGCACGGTCATTGCGCACTGAGAAGAATCTTGCACAGTGACAAGATCCTACTGTGCATAAATCGAAATTGACAACTTAACCATGCTCAGTAGATCAGGGGCTAGCCCAGCCCTGAAATGGACATCACTGATGACGATGACACTTTGTTCCAGGGTGGGGACAGAGGTTGCGGCACTGACCGCAGCCTGTGCCTCCTGATGATGACTTGTTTGAGTATCCCAGCATGTAATGTGGATTCTCAAGCGGATCATCATCAAAAAGGAAATAGGCAAAACAATAACGAAACCATGACTCTATTGCACTCGTTTTCTACATTTTCATTAGCCCCTTTTTGTTGCTTATTGTAAAATTAAAGGGGTTGTCCACTACTCAGACAACCCAGAATCAATCACTATTATTTTATTCCTCCCAGTAAAATAATAACACTTACACTCACCTCCTATGCCGGTGGCGTTCCAGACGATCCCTGTGGCAATTCAGCAGCTGCTTCACTCTCCCCTCCTTTGGACGTAACTGACATCCAAAGGTAGTGAGAAAGCAGCCGCAGCTCTCACCTCCTCTGGATGTCTGGATTTATCCAAAAGTGAGGAGAGTGAAGCCAGCAATGATTGGCCACAGGGATCGCGTGACGTAACAATGTTAAGCAAATCCTGGAAGAGCCAGTGCTGACACTGCTGGAAACAGCCCCCTGCCCCGGAGGGGAGTATAGGTGTTATCATTACAAGGGGGAACATAGGGATTTAAAAGGAGTTAAACATGTTATCGAGCTATGTAAATCAGTGGGTGACTAAATCAGGGGGCGCTGATTTCCCTGGATTAATCCCCCTTCTCGTTGTGTAAGCACAACCCTGTGGGCGTGGGTGACCTGATTTTTAAAAGCAATGTTACCGCCAGCTGTTGGCATAGTTCTCAGCTGGTCGAGTCCGGTGACGCTGGTTTAGGAGGCTAGGGTTCCCTTTAATGTGTATTGGGGGCTTTTGTGAGCAGGACTCTGTGGCACAGCTTCACAAACTGTCAGAAGGACAGCACTGACCTCTTCACATCTTATCACTATCTTTAGTTTGTAAAAGCCATTTACACAAGGCACACAATTCAACCCTTTCACTACCCATCTAAAAACAGTTCTCCAAGTCAGCTGAAGGAAGGCAACACAAGGGTTAAATCTACTGTCTTGTGCGGATTCTACAGAGGACAGTGATAAGAGGAGTGAGAGGGGAGCAGCAGATCAAAGAGACAGGAGCTGCCATAGGACAACTGTTTCACACTCAGAGCAGCTCTAACCACAGCCTGAATGTGGGGGGCATGTAATCTGCAGTACTCACCTGAGCACAACGGTCACCATACTGCTCTACTCTCTATGTGTCAGCTGCTCTTGCTGGGCTGGCTGAGTCAGTAAATGAAGGAGCGGTCTACAGCTGGCTCTGGCCTATCTGGAATTTGCCAGAATTGCCAGATGTCAATATCTGCAGATACGACATGCTTTTGAGGCTCAAAACAGGCATAAACCTATCAGAATATGTAAAGATGTCATGTTGTCTATATTTTAGCTACTAAAGGTCATAGAGCTGGTCTCATATCAGATTTATATAAACTACTGATTTGTAAATATATAGATAAGTATCCACTGGTGAATATGCATAAGTGGGAAAGTGTCACGCCAGGTGTGGGAAAGACTTAGTGCAACACAGAGAGAAGAGGGAAAGGGGGGAGTGGAGACTTCCTCGACTGGTCTAGTGTCACCCTGTCTCAACTACCGTCCCTATATTGCCTCTTCAGCAATTGCCGCACGCGTGCCTCGCCCTGTCTTTCCCTGGCATATGGCTAAGGCTAGGGATGGGAGGAGATGAGCACTAGTCGATCTCCACTAAACTCTATAGACAACAAGCGTAGACAAACAGGTGGAGAATGCTTAGCTTTAGACGACTCCAGACAAATGCGAACTCGGCCTTAAGCTCCAGAGAGGACAAAGTACTGCTCTTGCTAAGCCTTTACAAGTAGAAATGAATATAGCTGGCACCTCCCTCTCTGACACACCAGGTATATACACACCCAGGCAAGTGAGCTAATTACCAGAGGGAGGTAGCCGCTAGGTCCTAGAGACAGCCTCTTTTCTAAGAAGATGTCTGTAATTCCAAACGTAGAGATCTCCTGCAACCAACTGCATGGCGACGGTCTGTCACCTCTGATACACCTGTGACAGTACCCGCCCTCTACGAGTGGCCTCCGGACACTCAGGACTGGGTTTCTCAGGAAAAAAAAATGTGTGTAATGAGCGAACCAATCTCGGAGCATTCACCTCTGAATGATGCTGAAACCCACATCCTCTCCTCTGGACCATGGCCTGTGCAGTGCACCAAGTATTGTAGAGAACGACGTTGGAGACGAGAATCTACAATCCTCGAAATCTGGAACTCCAGATTACCATTAACCATTACTGGGGGCGGTGGTAGAGGTGAGGGCTCAAGAGGTTCCATATACTTTTTGAGTAAGGACCTGTGGAACACGTTGTGAACCTTAAGGGCCTGAGGAAGTTCAAGACGAAACTTGGTTAATGATGGCGGTTATTTTATAGGGACCAATAAACCTAGGTCCCAGCTTCCAAGAAGAAACTTTCAATCTTATATTGCTGGTAGACAACAACACAAAGTCATTCACATTCAGGTCCGGACCTGGCAAGCGTTTTCTGTCAGCCATACGTTTATACCTGTCTCCCATGATCTTTAAATTACTCAGAACACCCTGCCATACCGAGGAGAGCGACGAAGCAAACCGTTCCTCCTCAGGAACTCCTGAAGCTTCTCCCCCACTAAAGGTACCAAATTGTGGGTGATAACCGTATGCACCGAAGAACGGTGACCTGCCAGTGGATTCTTGACGATGATTATTAATGGCAAATTCTGCCAGCGGTAGGTAGGATGCCCAATCCTACTGATTTTCGGAGACAAAACACCTGAGGTAGGTCTCCAAGTTCTGATTGAAACACTCGGTCTGACCATTCGACTGAGGGTAGAAGGCAGAGGAAAAGAACAGCTGCACCCCCAGTCGGGAACAGAATGCCTTCCAGAACTTGGAAACAAACTGGGTCCCCCGATCTGACACCACATCAGACGGAACCCCGTGAAGCTTCACAATCTCATTTATGAACACCTGAACAAGTATCTTGGCATTTGGAAGTGCAGGCAATGCGACTAAGTGAACCATTTTACTGAACCTATCTACTACCACCAAAACCACCGTTTTGCCTGCAGAAACTGGTAGGTCAGTAAAAAAATATATGGACAAGTGTGTCTATGGCTTACTAGGGATAGGTAGCTGAAGAAGAGTACCAGATGGACGGGTATGCGAAACCTTAGAACGCGCGCAAATGCTACAAGCAGCTACGTGTTCAATCACATCCCGATGCAACTCCGGCCACCAACAACGACGAGAGGGGGTCCGCGGTTGCCTTACCACCTCAATGCCCAGCGAGCACAGATTTATGATGTTCTTTAATTACTTTGCGGCGCAGATCAAATGTTACGAATAACTTTCCTGAAGGGCAGGAGGCAGGGGCGTCCCCCTGTGTCTCCAACATTTCACACTCCAGTTCAGGATAAAGTGCCGAAATGACTACCCCTTTCTGTAATATCGGGCCAGGGTTCTCATCATCACCACCACCATGGAAGCTCCGGGACAAAGCATCAGCCTTGGCTGGATGAAAAGTGTCAACAAAATTGAACCTAGTAAAAAACAGGGACCATCTGGCTTGCCTAGGGTTGAGACGTTTAGCTGACTGGAGATATGACAGGTTCTTATGGTCAGTAATAACATAATAGGATGGACAGCCCCCTCCAACCAATGTCGCCATTCCTCGAACGCCAATTTGATAGCCAAAAGTTCCCTATTACCCACGTCATAATTTCTGTCAGCCAAAGACAATTTTTTAGAAGGGAAGGCGCATGGATGCCATTTACCAGGGGACGAACCCTGAGACAACACAGCCCCAACCCCGACATCCAACACATCAACCTTCACAATAAAGCGTTGAGAAATATCCGGTTGACTGAGTATAGGTGCGGTGGCAAAATGATTCTTTAAGGAAGAAAAAGCATGGAGGGAAGCATCTGACCATTTGGAAAAATCAGACGCCTTCTTAGTCATGTCAGTAAGGGGTTTCACAATAACAGAGTAATTTTGGATGAATTTCCTATAAAAATTAGTAAAGCCCAGAAAACGTTGTAGAGCCTTCGGGTTCTAGGGACGTTCCCTGTCAAGGACTGCACGGATCTTCTCCGGATCCATCCGAAAACCCGAAGATGACAACAAGTACCTGTGGCGCCCCTGAGGGTTCAGTCGCCACAGAGGTACTGCACCTCACCCAGAGGTGTGGTGTCTCCTTCTCTCAGGTAAGGAGGGAGTGCTGTCCGGGACCCCAACACCCGCGTTCAACACTACACTGCTCCAGGCCGGCTGGAAGGGCATTATGCACTTCTTCTGCTGCCCTGTCCCTGGCTGGAGTGGGGGGAACCAAAGAGAGGGGGAACCAGTAGTGGATGTGGGTGGAGGACGCAGAACAGGGGGTGACTTTTATAGGAGATATATATAGGGAAGCCATCTTAGTTAGTGAGTTCAGTGCAGTACTGTGCACGGAAGTGAGTAGTAAGGAAAGGAGGGGAGCAGAGTCTTTTCAGGAGCTCTGCTCCAGAAGTGGGGCCTAGTAAGAGAGGCCCAGGAGGGGAGCAGAGGAGATAGGCTCTGGTAACATAAGGGATCCCAGGGGGTACCGTGAGTGCAGGACGGCACCCGTACGCCCGAATCTGCCAAGTGTCAGAGGGAACTCCAGGTCTCGGCTGGAAAACCGGAGGCTTCTGCACTTCCATGGTGCAGTTGCCACAGCCTCACCCTAGTCGCCGTGAAGGGCATCAAGTAGGTCCGGGAACTTCAGGTTGCCCAGAGCGACTTCAGAGCACCCGATCGGGACTTCGTGTGGGGAAGCGCAGGGCAGGAAGGAGAAGACCCAGCACGGGAAGTCGGTCTAGAAAGGAATATACAAAAGTGGGGTTCCGTCAAGCACTCCTGATATACTTGAGAAAGTGCTGAACCCCTTGTCTGGTAGACGCAGTGCAACGCGGAAGGCTGACACCCATACAGTGTACCTGAGGAACTTAAACAGAACTGTGAGTAAACTCGGATGACTGCACTCCCCTGCCTACATCAGTTATTTTCGCTGCGCCATCTCTCTCTTGCACTACAAGCCCCAGCATCACCACCCTTCATGCTACACTGCCCTGGGGCCCGCTCCATCTGTGGGGAGCCGTTCCAACCCAGCTGCCCTATCAACCGCCCCAGAGGTCTGAAGCAGCGCTGGTACCTATTACCAGAAACCACAGGTGGCATCACGAACACTTCCTAAGAACTACAAATTCCATATAAATATTTCTTCCTTTTTTTTTTGTTGACCGCCCTGGGCCACAGACCGGGCCGCCGCCACTGTGACATATCCCTCCCCCAGCATCTATAGGCCCGGCACCGAGTACCCCACGTCCCTGGGGGCGCGTCATACCTCCTGAACAGCGAAAACACATTTTTCTAGTTTGGCATAAAGTTTGTTATCCCTTAATATCTGGAGCACCTGCTTAACATGGCCCCAATGAGTCTTAAAATCAGGTGAGTAAACAAAAATATCGTCCAGATAGACCACCACAAACCTCCCCACCAAATGATGGAAAATATCATTTATGAAATGCTAGAATACCGCAGGTGCACTGGTCAAACCGAAAGGCATAACCAGACTCTCGAAATGTCCTTCCGGGGTATTGAACGCTGTTTTCCATTTGTCCCCTTCTCTGATTCTAACCAGGTTGTAGGCTCCCCTTAAATCCAACTTGGAGAATACCTTAGCTCCTACAAGCTGGCTGAACAAATCAGGAATCAGAGGAAGAGGGTATGGATCACGGATGGTAATTTGATTTAATTCCCAGAAATCTAACCAGGGACGTAGACCGCCATCTTTTTTCTTCACAAAGAAGAACCCTGCCACCACGGGTGAAGATGAGGGTCTGATATGTCCCTTCTCCAGACTTTCCGCAGTGAAATCCTTCATGGCTTGTTTCTCTGGGCCAGAAAGATTATTTAGTCGGGAGTTCGGTAGTTTAGTTCCGGGTTAATAGGATAGTCAGGTTAATAGGACAGTCATAAGCAAGATGAGGAGGCCAATCCTGATACCCCCTATCAGAAAAAATGTCCTCAAAACCAGACAGAAAAGCAGGTAAAATTTCCGTAGAGACAGTAGTAAGGGAAATTTCTAAACAGTTCTCATGGCATTATTCTCCCCATTCAATAATCTCCCCGGTTTGCCAATCCACCAACGGATTATGTTTAACAAGCCAAGGGATACCCAAGACAATCGGTGTGGGAAGATTGTCCAGAACATAGCAAGGAATTATTTCACAATGAACTGACCCCACCTTCAGTTTTACATTATGTACAATCTGAGTAAATGCTTTCTGTGCAAATGGCGCCGAGTCAATGGCAAAGATGGAAATAGGTTCAGCTAAAGCACAGCAAGCAAGACCTTGAGTTTTCACAAACTCAGCATCAACCATGCTGACTCCAGCTCCACAGTCAAACACAGAAATGTTCTCAGTTTTGCTCTCTAGCACCACCTCAGCTGTCAGGATAAAACGGGAACTGCAGTTTGGCCACAAATGCACCCCTTCTTTATCCAACTCCAGACTACCAAAAGTTAATCGAGTCTCCTTTTGTTTAGGAATTGAAGGACAGGTCCCAACAAAATGCCCTTTTTCCCACAAAAAAAACATACGCCTTTTTCTTGCAAATCTCTGGGGAGATGTATGATGTAGAGACACCCCCTAACTGCATGGGTTCCTCCACCCCCCCCCCCACTACTGGTTCACCCCCAGACCGCTCCCCTGGCAGAGGTACACAACCCTGACAAGAAGGCCCGGAGAAGGCGGTCTCACCCGTCTGTCCCGAAGGCGTCTATCAAGACGTATGGCCAAAGACATGGCAGCCTCCAAGGACTGAGGGGTTTCATATACTGCCAAGGCATCTTTCAACCTTACAGTAAGCCCCTCACAAAATTTACTTCTAAGGGCTGAGTCATTCCATTTGGAATCCGTTGCCCATCTACAGAATTCCGAACTGTAGGTTTCCACTGACCGAATCCCGTGCTGAAGGTGACGTAGCCTAGACTCAGCCAAGGCGACTCAGTCAGGGTCATCATAGATGAGGGCCAGAGCTCCGAAAAGCCCCTCTACAGACTGGAGACAAACCAAGTCCTGCGGTAACAAAAACGCCCATGACTGAGGATCTCCCTGCAATAGAGATATCACAATACCAACCCCTTGCTCCTCATTACAGGAGGAGTAGGGACGAAGTTTGAAATACAATTTGCATGCCTCCTTAAATACAAAAAACTTGTCCCTACCTCCTGAAAACCTGTCCAGGAGGGCAACCTTGGGTTCAGGCTGGATAGGCCTACCTGCTGAGACCCCCACATTGGCGAACTGTAACTGCTGATGCTGCTGCTGTACCTCACCGCGGAAGTCATTTACTTCCAGAGACAGCCTGTGCAGCCGCTCTGCGAGCTCTGTAACTGATCCCATACCAAGGGAGAAAGGAAAAAAAAGGGTGCATGCCCAAAAACACACAGAAAAAAAAAAGTCAGTTTTTTTTTTTTTTCAAAACGTGCTCGGCCGGCTATAATGTCACACCAGGTGTGGGAAAGACTTAGTGCAACACAGAGGGAAGAGGGAAAGGGAGCCCAGACACTAGGGAAAGGGGGGAATGGAGACCTCCTCGACTGGTCTAGTGTCACCCTGTCTCAACTACCGTCCGTATATTGCCTCTTCAGCAATCGCCGCATGTGTGCCTCGCCCTGTCTTTCCCTGGCGTATGGCTAAGGTTAGGGATGGGAGGAGATGAGCACTAGTCGATCTCCACTAAACTCTATAGACAACAAGGCTAGACAAACAGGGGGGAATTGCTTAGCTTTAGACGACTCCAGACAAATGCGAACTCGGCCTCAAGCTCCAGAGAGGACGAAGTGCTGCTCTTGCTAAGCCTGCACAGGTAGAAATGAATATAGCCGGCACCTCCCTCTCAGACACACCAGTTATATATACACCCAGGCCAGGGAGCTAATTACCAGAGGGAGGTAGCCGCTATGTTCTAGAGACAGCCTCTCATCTAAGAAGATGTCTGTAATGCCAAACGTAGAGATCTCCTGCAACCAACTGCAGGGTGACGGTCTGTCACCTCTGATACACCCGTGACAGAAAGAGGCATAGGTGTGATACCACCTAATCAGTGGAGTGACATCCTAGAGGCCCTTCCACTGATCTCTTTAAGTGAAAGTGCAAGATTTTCCCAATTATATATACTACATAGAGTTTACAAAACACCAGGGTTTTTGAAGAAAATTGGAATTAGACAAGATGACAAATGTCCCAAATGCGGTTTTGATCAAGCTGATATGATCCATATGCTATGGTCCTGTCCGAGACTCCATCGATATTGGTCTAGAATTTTAGATCTACTAGATAATGTATTTAACACTGCTATATCTAAAGACCCCAAGACATGTGTTCTTGGCTATATAGAAGAACTGACAGTAGACACGTTTGACAAAATTGCCATAGGGCGTATATTATATATAGCACGTAAGCTAATAGCCTTACACTGGATTCAGTCTTCCCACCTACCAAAAGGGAATTTATCAATAAGGTTGACTTGCTTATAATGTGTGAAAAATATATATATCTTAAAAGAGGTGTGTTTAAAAAATATGAAAAACTGTGGTCTAAATGGCTGGAATTCTCAGGTGCAACATAACATTCCTTGCTCTAGAATTGGGATATATAAAATGGTTAACATTGTTTGTTTCTAAAATGAGACGCTGTATGAGATATCTTGAGATATCTCTTACTGGGTTTTGGATGATTAATTCGGAACACCTTTTGTAAACCTTTATTAGGTTGGACTTCTTTATTGATAAAGTGGACTTATTCTTTTGTAAACCCCTAGCAGGGTGGATGGTATTGGGGGGGGTTTGCGGGGAATGTTGTAATTTTATGTTAACATGATCTAAGATTCTGTAAAACTATTGGAAAATTATAATTTGTTTCTGCTATATTTTATGAAAATGAATTAAAATGATTATATAATAAAAAAAAAAATTGCCAGATGGCCAGTCCAGTCCTGCCAGTGGTTGGGTGCGTTCTTTGATCAATATCTTCTCTGCTGATGTCTTGCTACAATGATACACCCAGTAGTGTAGTGATTGTGGTCAGCAGAGAGGAGCCATGGAGGAGAGGTCACCTGTACACTGTGTGCGCGTGGCAGGAGCCAGCAGTGTCAATGCGCATGGGCGCATACCTACAACATGAGACAAAATTCATGTAAGATCAAATTTATATTTTATTAAACTGTGAAAACTATTTCCCTTATTAGGCTTTTCCATTTATTTAAAGTGGATGACATATTGTTAAAGGAAATCTGTCACCAGGCTTTTGCCATCTAATTTGAGAGCAGCATAATGGGGAGGCAGAGACCCTGATTCCAGTGATGCGTCTTTTACTGGACTTCTTGCTGTAGTTTTGCATTGATAGGTTTTCTGGTTGTTCCCTAATTTCCACCAGATATTGTAATTGGTGTTGAGCGAGCACTAAAATGCTCGGGTGCTCGAAGCTCGGGCCGAGCTCGCCGTGATACTCAGGTGCTCGACCCGAGCAACGAGCCCAATGTTAGTCTATGGGAGACCCGAGCATTTTTGCGGCGGCACCCCCGGCAGTCTTTTAAAAGGCTAACAAGTGCCCAAAACGATAGTGACAGTGCTCAAATGACATGGGGACAGCATGGGGATCGCCCCAGGAAGCATTTCTGACCCCCAGGTCACTGCTGTCAACAACGTGGTCAGAGGTATTAAGCCACTGTTAAGGGCTCACAATAAAACATTCAAAAATGAAACTGAAACTGCTTTCCTGTGAAATATGTTAAGGAAGTTCCTTTCCAGGGTAAAGACTTGTGTATAAGGTAAAATAAATAACCAAAAACAAATACTCCTCCACACCTTGGGCTATGTTCACAAGTAGCATTTTTTATGCATTTTTGCACTTTTGTATTGCTTTCAACCGTGACAAATGCATTCACCGGGAAATGTCATTTTAACATTTTACAACCTTATCTGGCCATGTGCTGTGTGACACATGCATACAGTGCTGAAAAGACATGGGAACAGCATGGGGAAGACCCCTGGAAGCATCTCTGACACCCAGGTCACTGCCTAAAAGTGTGCCCATCAGAAGTCATCCTTGCCGCATCAGAAGACGCAGACTTGCAACTATCCCCGTGCAAGTTCTTGTTCCAGGGCAGTGTTCAATTGTACCTCCCCATTCCTTGCAATGCAAGCGCAAATATGCAGCCAACCACCCACCCACCCCAGGCTGCAATACAATACTGCTTGCTTACTTGCACTTGAAATTGGGCCTTTTAGGCATGTGGAGGCGGAATCTGGCCACCACGTCATGGCTGCGTTGGCGGCCTGGTATCCATACTCAGTCCCCAGCCGCCCGGCGGCCGGGTGTCCATACTCGGTCCCCAGCCGCCCCGCGGCCGGGTGTCCACACACGGTCCCCAGCCACCTGGGGGCAGCCGGGTGTCCATAAACGGTCCCCAGCCGCCCCTATTTCTCCTTGGAACTTCCCTCCACACACTTTTCTTAGCCCAGCCTGCTTTAGGGCAGCATTGGACGAGCCGACCAGAGAACCAGACTCCTCCGGTGGGCCCTGGCTTCTCCATCAGGGGAGTTGAGAGTGCCAAGGTGAGGAACATGATGATGATGATAGAAGTTAGCATCTGCTTTGTTTTCTTGGAATGCAAGCGTAAGTGTGCAGCCTGCCACCCACCCACCCCCAGGCTGCAATACCATACTGCTTGCTTGCTTGCACTTGAAATTGGGCCTTTTAGGCATGTGGAGGCGGAATCTGGCCACCACGTCATGGCTGCATTGGCGGCCTGGTATCCATACTCAGTCCCCAGCCGCCCGGCGGCCGGGTGTCCACACTCGGTCTCCAGCCGCCAGGGAACGGCCGGGTGTCCATACTCGGTCCCCAGCCACCCTGCAGCCGGGTGTCCACACACGGTCCCCAGCCACCTGGGGGCAGCCGGGTGTCCATAAACGGTTCCCAGCCGCCCCTATTTCTCATTGGAACTCCCCCCACACACTTTTCTTAGCCCGGCCTGCTTTAGGGCAGCATTGGACGAGCCCACCAGAGAACCAGACTCCTCCGGTGGGCCCTGGCTTCTCCATCAGGGGTGTTGAGAGTGTCAAGGTGAGGAGCATGATGATGATGATAGAAGTTAGCATCTGCTTTGTTTTCTTGGAATGCCATACTGCTTGCTTGCTTGCACTTGAAATTGGGCCTTTTAGGCATGTGGAGGTGGAATCTGGCCACCACGTCATGGCTGCGTTGGCGGCCTGGTATCCATACTCAGTCCCCGGCGGCCGGGTGTCCACACTCGGTCCCCAGCCGCCAGGGGGCGGCCGGGTGTTCATACTCGGTCCCCAGCCGCCCCGCGGCCGGGTGTCCACACACGGTCCCCAGCCACCTGGGGGCAGCCGGGTGTCCACACACGGTCCCCAGCCACCTGGGGGCAGCCGGGTGTCCATAAACGGTCCCCGGCCGCCCCTATTTCTCATTGGAACTTCCCCCCACGCACTTTTCTTAGCCCGGCCTGCTTTAGGGCAGCATTGGACGAGCCCACCAGAGAATCAGACTCCTCCGGTGGGCCCTGGCTTCTCCATCAGGTGAGGACCATGATGATGATGATAGAAGTTAGCATCTGCTTTGTTTTCTTGGAATGCAAGCGCATGTATGTAGTAGCGGCTAGGCCTGAGGTGGTCAGCGTTTTGGCGCATATCCTACCTCCTCCGAGGATTGCTGGATGTTTTCCTGCTACTATCCCAGTTCTATGACTCCAGTTAAAACAAAGCTTCAGGTGATAAATGATGGATGAGGTAGTGGCAAAGCAGAAAGAGCAGGAGGAACAGGAACCATTCACATCAATATCAGGCCAGTCAACCACATATGTCTTGTAGGATATGTTTCTGTAACAAAAGGAGCGGTTCGGCTACACAGTTATAGGGCATACAGTGAGTGCAATGCCTACCAAAAATTTTGAGGCACTCCAATTCCCCTTGGAAATGACATGGAGGTCTGAGGGCCTTAACTAAACCGTTTTTTCCATTTATAGCAACTGGGTCTCCTGTCCTGTACCCTGTTGGCCTAAGCAGTGAATGGAAGGCTTTCCAAAAATTATGAGGAACTGCAATGCCCCTTGAAACAGACGTGGATTACAGCGTACTAAAAACCTTCTACCCATTATTGGGGAGTGGGTCTCCCTTAGTTTTCGCCTTTGCATTGAAAAGCAAAAGCTGACTAAAATTAGGAGGAAATGCAATACCCGTTGGAAGAGTCGTGGAGGTTAGAGGTAATTAAAAACAACATTTCAATGCCCCTTGGAAGAGCTGTGGAGTTCAAAGTGGCTTAAGAAGACGCTTTTAATGCCCCTTTGAAGAGACGTGGACGTCACAGTAGCTTAACAAGACGGTTTTAATGCCCCTCGGAAAAGACGTGGAGGTCCCAGTAGCTTAACAAGACGGTTTGAATGCCCCTTGGAAGAGACGTGGAGGTCACAGTAGCTTAACAAGATGCTTTTAATGCCCCTCGGAAAAGTGGTGGAGGTCGCAGTAGCTTAACAAGATGGTTTTAATGCCCCTTACAAGAGCCATACAGTACAGCATCTTAAAAACATTATTCCCATTATTGAGGAGTGTGTCTCACATAGTATTTGCTTATGCCTTCCAAGCAAAAGCTGCCAAAAATTAGGACGGAGGAACTTGCAATGCCCCTTACAAGAGCCATGCAGTAAAGCATATTACAAACATTATTCCCATTATTGGGGAGTGTGTCTCCCATAGTCTTTGCTTATGCCTTCCAAGCAAAAGCTGCCAAAAATTAGGACGGAGGAACTTGCAATGCCCCTTACAAGAGCCATGCAGTACAGCATATTACAAACATTATTCCCATTATTGGGGAGTGTGTCTCCCATAGTCTTTGCTTATGCCTTCCAAGCAAAAGCTGCCAAAAATTAGGACGGAGGAACTTGCAATGCCCCTTAAAAGAGCCATGCAGTACAGCATATTACAAAAATTATTCCCATGATTGGGGAGTGGGTCTCCCATAGTATTTGCTTATGCCTTCCAAGCAAAAGCTGCCAAAAATTAGGACGGAGGAACTTGCAATGCCCCTTACAAGAGCCATGCAGTACAGCATATTACAAACATTATTCCCATTATTGGGGATTGGGTCTCCCATAGTCTTTGCTTATGCCTTCCAAGCAAAAGCTGCCAAAAATTAGGAGGAAATGCAATGCCCGTTCGAAGAGTCGTGGAGGTTAAAATTAATTAAAAACAACACTTCAATGCCCCTTGGAAGAGCTGTGGAGTTCAGAGTGGTTTAACAAGACGCTTTTAATGCCCCTCAGAAGAGACGTGGAGGTCCCAGTAGCTTAACAAAACGGTTTTAATGCCCCTCGGAAAAGTGGTGGAGGTCCCAGTAGCTTAGAAAGACGCTTTTAATGCCCCTCAGAAGAGACGTGGAGGTCCCAGTAGCTTAACAAGACGCTTTTAATGCCCCTCAGAAGAGACGTGGAGGTCCCAGTAGCTTAACAAGACGCTTTTAATGCCCCTCGGAAAAGTTGTGGAGGTCGCAATAGCTTAACAAGACGTTTTTAATGCCCTTCAGAAGAGACATAGAGGTCCCAGTAGCTTAACAAGACGGTTTTAATGCCCCTCGTAAAAGTGGTGGAAGTCCCAGTAGCTTAACAAGACGCTTTTAATGCCCCTCAGAAGAGACGTGGAGGTCGCAGTAGCTTAATAAGACGGTTTTAATGCCCCTCAGAAGAGACTTGGAGGTCCCAGTAGCTTAACAAGACGCTTTTAATGCCCCTCGGAAAAGTGGTGGAGATCGCAGTAGCTTAACAAGACGCTGTTAATGCCCCTCAGAAGAGACGTGGAGGTCCCAGTAGCTTAACAAGACGCTTTTAATGCCCTCGGAAAAGTGGTGGAGGTCGCAGTAGCTTAACAAGACGCTTTTAATGCCCCTCGGAAAAGTGGTGGAGGTCGCAGTAGCTTAACAAGACGCTTTTAATACCCCTTACAAGAGCCATACAGTACAGCATCTTAAAAATATTATTCCCATTATTGGGGAGTGGGTCTCCCACAGTCTTTGCTTATGCCTTCCAAGCAAAAGCTGACAAAAATAAGGACGGAGGAACTTTCAATAATGGCAACACGGACCATGGTCACCCTGGTGGTATAGTGGTGGTGGAGGCTGAGGATAAGGAGAAGAACATAAAACAGCCGAAATGAGAAAGCGTATACCCATGTGTGGGTGTGAAGCGGTGCATCTGAATACACCTCCCGAAAAAACACAGTGGATTTGACTTTATGTTACTCTGCTGTCATTTGGTAGTGATGAGAAGTCTGGCCCAATCCAGCCCTTGTTCATTTTGATAAGGGTCAGCTTGTCAGCATTGTCAGTTGACAGGCGAGTGCGCTTATCAGTTATAATTCCCCCAGCGGCACTAAAAACACGCTCCGATAACACGCTAGCGGCAGGGCAGACCAGGACCTCCAAGGCGTACAGAGCGAGTTTATTCCAAGCGTCCAGCTTGGATACCCAATAATTAAAAGGCACAGAGGAATCATGGAGGATGCTGCTACGGTCGGCAAGGTACTCCCTCACCATCTTTTGAAACTTTCCACTCCTTGTGAGAGTACCCCGTGCCTCAGGGCCTGTAAGCTGGGCGGGTCTCAGAAAACTGTCCCAGAACATTGACAGTGTTCCCTTGCCTCTGCTGGATTGGAGTTGCCTCTCTCTCGCTTGTACGCCTTGGTCAACGAACTGTGACCTCTGCCGCTAGCATGTTCAGATGGGAACTTTTTTAACAGTTCTGCAGCAAGGGCCTTCTGGTACTGCCCCATTTTGGTAGACCTCTCCACCTCAGGAATAAGAGAGTGAAAGTTCTCCTTGTGTAGCGGGGACCTAAAAGTGTCACCAACCAGTAATGACTGTCACCCAACATTTTGACAACGCGAGGGTCACCGTTAAGGCAGCGTAACATAAAGTCAGCCATGCGTGCCAGACTGGTAACGGGCAAGACTTCCGTGTCCTCACCAAGATGACGACTGACCATGCTCTCCTCCTCCTCCTCCCCCCTGTCCTCAGGCCACCCACGCTGAACCGACGGTATGACAGTTGTACCGTCTACAGCGCATGATACAAGCTCCTGTTCTTCCTCCTCCTCCTCCTCCTCTCCCTCATTTTCCCCCAATGCACGTTGGGATGAGATGAGGCTGGGCTGTGTCTAATCGACCGCTACAGCTTCTTGATCCATCTCATCATACTCTGGCTGCAATGCCTCCTCTTTAATTCTCTGCAGAGAGCATTGCAAAAGACAGACAAGTGGAAAGCTGACGCTAATGATGGCGTCATCGCCACTCACCATCTGGGTGGACTCCTCAAAGTTTGTCAAGATGGTACAGATGTCAGACATCCAGGTCCACTCCTGAGGTCTTATGTGTGAAGTCTGACCTGAATATCGACGGCCTTGTTGCAGCTGGTACTCCACAACTGCTCTCTTCTGCTCACAAATCCTTTGCAACATGTGGGGGGTAGAGTTCCAACGTGTGGGGACATCACACACCAGTCGGTGTGACGGAAGCTGCAAACGCTGCTGCAACACAGCAAGGGCGGCGGAAGCTGTAGCCGACTTGTGAAAATGAGCTGACAGGCAGCGTACTTTGACGAGCAGATCTGGCAACTCGGGGTACGATTTAAGAAACCGCTGAACCACGAGGTTAAGCACATGAGCCAGGCATGGTACGTGTGTGATCTCGCCTCGCCTCAGAGCCGCCACCAGGTTACGGCCATTATCACACACGACCATGCCTGGATGTAGGTTCAGCGGTCTCAGCCACAGATCTGCCTGCTCTTTCACAGCTGTCCACAACTCACAATCAGTGTGAGGTTTCTCACCTAAGCTTATGAGTTTCAGCACAGCCTGTTGCCGCTTGGCAGAGGCAGTACTGCAGTGGTTCCAGCTTGTAACTGATGTGTTGATATCTGAGATGGAACATGAGGAGGAGGAGGATGATGCGCAGGAGCTGTACACTGTGGGGGCAACTCTGACTGACATAGGGCCCGCAATCCTCGGTGTGGGGAGGATGTCTTCCGTCCCAAGGTCCGACTGGGTCCCGGCTTCCACTATGTTTACCCAGTGTGCCGTCAGGGAGATGTACCGTCCCTGGCCACAAGCACTTGTCCACGTGTCCGTTGTCAGGTGGACTCTCCCAGTAACTGTGTTGTTGAGGGCACGGCAGATGTTTTGGGACATGTGCTTGTGTAGTGCGGGGATGGCACACCGGGCAAAATAGTGTCGGCTGGGGACCGAGTACCGAGGGACGGCCACCGCCATAAGATTGCGGAAGGATTCCGTCTCCACCAGCCTAAAAGGCAGCATTTCCAACGCAAGCAGTCGTGAAATGTGCAAATTTAGGACTGTGGCCTGTGGGGCATTAGCTGCGAATTTCTGCTTTCATTCAAAGGTCTGGGATATGGACAATTGAACGCTGCGGTGGGACGTGGACGTGGATGTTGATGCTGTTTCTTGAGAAACTGCCATAACAAGTGAAGACTGAGAGGAGGGGGCATCTTTGCATGCAGTATGGACAGGGGATTGCCTTGCACACACAACAGGGGGTTCTATTGCACGCACAACAGGGAAAGAAGCAGTGGTGACACCCACTGACACTGGTCGTGGACCCTGGGGTTCGCCCCACAAAGTTGGGTGCTTTGCTGCCATGTGCCTGATCATGCTGGTGGTGGTCAGGCTGGTAGTTTTGTCACCCCTGCTGATGCTGGCATGGCAGGTGGTACAAATGGCCTTTTTGGGGTTATCAGCAGAGTCTTTAAAAAAATTTCAGACTCTGGAAGACCTACCGCTTGTACTGGCAACGTCCCTCGTGTTGGTGTTACGGGGAACGGTTGCCCGCCTTCTGTCTGCGGCCACCACACTGCTTCTTCCTGCCTGTTGGGGTACTCTGACTCCCTCCCCCTGTGTGCTGCTGGCCTCACTCGGCATGTCCTCCTGCCACGTTGGGTCAGTTACTAGATCATCCACCACCTCCTCTTCTTCCACTTGCGCACCACGATCCTCCTCCTCACTTCCTGGCAATTGTGTCACGTCATCGTCCACCTCTTGTGACAAATTGCCAGCGTCGACTTCTTGTGGCCGTGGCTGTTCAAATATTTGGGCATCACTACATGGGATCTCCTCTTCCACCACTTCAAGCGGGGCAGGCGAGGGGCACAAATCTGGAAATGGACCAGTAAACAGCTCTTCAGAGTGTCCAAGTGTGGGATCAGTTTGTCTGACGACACTCGGCATGGTGGGAGGAAGGAGCATCAGGGTGAGGAGGAGTATGCGGTCGAGACTCACGGCTAAGAGTCGACCGTGTGGAAGACAGGCCGGAGGTGGTGGTGCCCAGGTAACTGGAAGTATTATCTGCTATCCAATTAATAACCTGTTCACACTGATCAGTTCGCAATACTGGTGTTGTTCTGTGCTTCCATAGTAATTCGGTCAAGAAGTGGGAGCGAGAAGATGTGGTTGTTGGTTGTGGCACATTTTCACCTTGGCCATGGCCCCATCCTGCGCACGCACCATCACCAGAACGTCCACTTCCACGTCCCTTGCCATGCGCCTTGCCTATTGTAAAGAAGTAAAATAGCTTACATTCGCACTATCAATGGAAAAAGGGTAATACAAAGTAGATTAGAACCGTGGAAGAGGAAAACCACAGTTCTATTTCTCTGGCCTACACCCGACTCTTTTAAACAATCTGAACAATCAGGGAGAAACTATTACTGTTTTTCTTTATGGAAAACATACCAAAAGCTGAATAATAGAGATTTCTTACCGTGGAACAGCAAAACCACAGTTATAATTTACTGGTGTATACCAGACTTTTTTAAATATATATATTTGCGGCTGAACAGTGAGCGACACACTCAAACTGTTTTTTTTTAGATACAAATGGCCCAAAAGTGGATAATACAGAGGTTTGAACCGTGGAACTGCAAAACCACACTTGTATTTCTCGGGCCTACACCAGACTATTTTCAACAGATATATTTGTGTCTGAACAATCAGGAGACACTATTATTTATTTTTTACGGCAAAAAATTCCAAAAGCAGGATAATAGAGATTTTTTACCGTGGAACAGCAAAAGCCCACTTCTGTCTCTCTGGCCTACACCAGACTATTTTCAATAGATATATTTGCGTCTGAAAAATCAGGGAGACACTATTATTATTTTTTTTATGGCAAAAAATGCCAAAAACAGGATAATAGAGATTTTTTACTGTGTACTATGCCTGATGAAGAGACCTGAGTAGTCTCGAAAGCTTGCAATTTGTTACCATCTTTTCAGTTAGCCATTAAAAGGTATCAACCACTGAGGACTCTCAAATCTAAATATTTTTCTAGCGTATACCAGACTTTTTTAAATATATATATTTGCGGCTGAACAGTGAGCGACACACTCAAACTGTTTTTTTTTAGATACAAATGGCCCATGGAACTGCAAAATCACACTTCTATTTCTCTGACCTACACCAGACTATTTTCAACAGATATATTTGTGTCTGAAAAATCAGAGACACACTTTTTTTTTTTTTTGGGGGGGGGGGGGGACACCAGAAGGTTAATAAGATGGGTATTTGTACAGTGTGAAGGGGGAAAAAAAAAGGAGGATTTAGATGAAAAAAAAAAAAAGGATTTTTCCTGGCCCCCGAGACCTGGAGCTAAGTCCAGCAATTTCAGCAACAGGAGCACACAGGACTGTAATGCAGCATTTGCTGGTATAACTACTGCGTCTCCTATACAGCCTGCCTGCCTGGTATCTGGGATGGATATTAGTCCTGAGAAGGACTGTTTATTTGATCTGGCAGCCTTATATCAGGATATATCTCTCCTTAAATCAGCAGCGCTGTCCCTACACTGTCTGATCCGGAGCGACTGTGTCCAAGATGGCGGCGCCCGGTTTTAAATACTCGAGGTGACGCTGTGCGGCCAGCCAATCACTGTAATGCCCACAACCAACATGGCTGCGGCATTACAGTGACTGGCTGGCAATCCCTGCATGTTCATTGGCTCTGTAAAGAGCGCCAAACATGCAGAGCGAAGACCCGAGCTCCCGCCCGAGTAACCCGGAAATGCTCGGTGCTCGCCGAACATCCCGAGTAGCATGATGCTCGGGCGAGTACTGAGCAGTGTCGAGCATGCTCGCTCAACACTAATTGTAATCCATATTCTGTTTAGCTCTTCCAATGTTCTGATTTTTTTTTTTTACAATGGCAGGTGAAATTTAGGTTATAAATGTATCTGGTACATATTATAAGATCAAATTAATGCAGCCCTGTGAATTTATAACCAGATCTAATCATAAAATGCTGAAAAACAAACTCCCACATTTCTGAAAATATCCACTAGGTGTCGCTGTTTCCCCTGTCCTAACAGATAACGCTGTAGCTGCAGCTTCCCGCTAGGTGTCGCTGTGTGTGGAGGCTACTGCGGCCTGTTACTACTCTCCAGCCGGGGCCTAGCCTGAGATTCTATCCTTCCAGACAGGTAACAGCCTCCTGTGCGACCATCATGGCGGTGCTCGGCTAACAGGTGAGTGTGCAGCATGCGATCACCCGGCTGAGAATGGCACACGCTGCTCTGCCACTGACCTGTCTGATTTATTAGTGACAGGTGTGATTTATTTCCCGTTCCCATCAAGTCCTGGCAATATGGCTGCAGCCTGCTCTGTATACAGACTTGTCCCTGTCACCAGCTCTCAGGAATGACTGGGCTGCATGTGGGTGATCTGCCCTCTCCTGGCTGATGCCCAGTTCCCACATGTTACCATGTGCCCTTATTGTAGTTGTGTATTATTAGGCTCTTGTACACACAGATGTTTTTATTCTTTGATCCCCAAACAGAAGATCAGTATATTTGGGCTCTGGTACCATCTGGTTTATGGGATCCATTAATATACCGTTGATTTAAAGGGCTCTGTCAGTTTCCACACAAATATAAAGGTTGCGGCAATCGTGGTTATCAGCTTTCACTTTACACGATCTAACAGATGAGTTCAATTGAAAATGTGATGCTCACAATGAATATATACTTCCAGCGCTGACATGGAGTGGATCCCTTATAGATCCAATGGATTCTGAAAGTGCTTCCTTTAGCTATACATCTGGCATGTGTAGTTTCTTTTCTGTATAGGAAAGCATAGCCTGCTGTGCTCTCTTCTATAGATGGCCAATGGAGACGTGTACTGCACAGGATTTTACGTTTTTTAACATGTAAGGGTATGTGCACACTCACACAGAAAAATCTGCTGCAAATACTGATGTGTTGGCCAGAAAACACAGCATAAAATCCTTGCGCTTTTGATGCGTTTTTACCACTCATTAGTATGGGTGAAATCTGCAGCAAAAACACTGAAAGAACTGACATTCTAAGGAAAAAATAAGCAGTGTGTGCATGACACTTCAGGAATCTCATCCACTTTGCTGGGAATAGGAAATCCTTCAGAATTTGTGACATCTGCTCAGAAAAAAACATAACAAAACTGCAACGTGTGCACAGACCCTTAAGTCTGTGGTTGACATGTCCCTTTCTATAGTGGCATATATTGGGGTCTATGTTCCATATACACGTTGGGAGATGTCACCTGTGTACAGTCCCACCGGAGCCTTTATATGTGCTGTAAACTGAGCCTGGGAAGTTGGGGATGTTCTCTCCTACCCCGTACATCTCACTGCTGAATACCAGATGCTACATAGTCACAGAAGAGCACATACGCTACAAGGCCAAGTTCACACCTTCAGTATTTTAGCGTGTTTTTTGATGCTGCAGTTTTTATCTCTTGTTGGTGTGTCATGTTTTAAATAAAACTGCTCTGTTTTTGATACATCCTGGTATTTTGCATTGACAACTTTACTGATATAGTCTTGTGTAGATTTCCGACACAGAAATGCTCTAAAAAAGATGCATATGTGTTTTTTACCTGTGGATTTGTTGCATCTAATGCAAGTCTATGAGGATAAACTGAGTATTAATAAGAGAATTGACATGTTGCAGATTGGAAACACGCACCACAGATCAGTTTACACGGAGTAATAAAAGAAGCACGATGGCCAGGAGATTTCTATAAATCTCATCTACTGTATTGGATATGTATTGCACTGTGTTTTTGATGCAGTGAAAATATGCAGCATCAATAACTCAACAAAAACGCATTGTGGGCACAGAGCTTCATAGGGTTTTCTAATTGCAGGCAGCCTTTATAAAGGGAACCTAGCTCTGTTTTCCCAATATAAACTAAAGCTCCCACCTTTACCACCTCTGTTAGCAACATGTCCCCAATGCACTCTGCATATCCCCAAAAAAAACCTTTTTATAACCACCTCATATGGTCCGGTCCAGTGGGCGCTTGCTCAGTGCCTCTTCTTTTCCCGCAATCGCCGTCTTCCTGCCCTGCTTAATGTGGATGACGCATCCTACGTCAGCCTCACAGCGCCCCCAATCTCTCTCCTGCGCAGGATTAGAGCAGAGCAAAGTACTGCAATGTGCAAGTCCCGGGAGAGGATGAAGAGCGCCGATGACCTGGAAGTAAAGGTTCCCAATACTTTGATTGCTAATACCTCTGCAACAGAGTGGCAAAATAAATAAAAACTAAACAAAAATATTTTATGAGAGCCACTGTAGTGATCTGCTGATCCAGCTCCCAAGATCCCTGGCAAACTACTGATTTTTCTAGAAGTTCCTGTTGTTGACTGCAGTGTGACAGTAGTGTAATCTATAGTCACCTGTGTAATACATGGACTGCTCATGTCATCCATAAGGGCAGCTTGTTAGTGGCACCCTCCCTATGTAATGTCCTAATTGGTACGTAATTGTAGACTATGACTTTACAGCTATGTATTACACTCATGGCCTGACTACATAAGTACAGTATTGTGTAGGTTGTGGCTGTTTTTAGTTCTGATCTCTCATTTATTTTCAAGGATTTTTTCCTCTTGCCGTGTTTTCCTCACTCAGGACCATGGGGGAAGAATACAAGATCCAAGTATTTGATGCTGAAACGCAAAATCTACTTAAGACCGCTTTAAAAGGTTAGTAATACTGAATGTGAAGCTGTATCCCGTAGTATCTCCTGTGCACCTGCTGTACTTTGTCATCTCTCATCCTGTGACAGAGCCGTCCAGCGTAGATCTGGAGAAGGTGGCTAATGTGATTGTGGAACAGTCACTCAGAGATGCTATGTTCAGCAGAGAAGCCGGGAAAATGTGCTACACTATCATTCAGGTAAGACCACATAAAGCCACGGCTTAGAAGACATAGGCACTCGGTAATCTGCATGTGATGCTCACTTTCTATATGTCATATCTGCTGTGAGGAACCTATACATCCAGAATGGGAAAAATGGCCAGAAACTCCCCGATTCAGCTTTATACCTTAAAGGTTGTCCTCCTTTTGAGGCCATTTTTTGGACTTAAATGCATGTAATTGAGGCTAAAAACATTTGTGAAATTGAGTTTAATTTAAAAATGTGCACCCTTTGCCCTATGTAGCCTCCGTGCTGCACTGTCTTTTGCTGCCTGCCGAAAAAGCTAACTTGAGAATCCATCAGTCAACTCACTATGACGTCTGAGAGGAGTTTCTAATTGTTGTTCGTCATTTTTTTTATTTTAACCTGATTTTTGACCACATGGGCAGCATAATTCTTCATGTGCAAATGTGGTGTTTGCCTATAAAGGGGTGCTTTAACCTTTTTCCAGTTGTCCGTGTATGATGGTCTGATTCCTGTAGTAGTATTAAAGGAATGTTCTAGGACTAGAAATAAAAAATAACTAAAGGAAATATAATGATAAGGCTGGTGCTACACGCCTTTTTTGGCCCTGACAGTTGGAACCAGTTGTACTTTTTGCAAGTTGCATGTCACTATACTTAGCAGGTTACAATGTGACTCCATTCACTTGCATTATGCTGTAAAGTAACAGAGGCATACAGCAATCCTTTGGTTGAGCAACCTCTGTCGTTGCCAGATCTAACACTGCAGATTCCAGTGGTGCTGAAGTAAGAAGAGGCTGTCAACACTTCTGTCCATCTTGTATTTCTGATCTTATAATGGAGATGTCAGGAATGCTGAGGTAAGAAGAAGTTGTCCACCCTGTCTTTCTGAACTAATACTGAAGATACCAGGGGTGCTGAAGTAAGAAGAGGATGCTCACACTGCTGTCCACCCTGTGTTTCTGATAGCTTACTGGAGATACTAGGGATGCTGAAGTAATAAGAGGCTGCCTACAGTGCTGTCCACCCTGTCTATTTGATTTAATACTGGAGAGACCATGGGTGCTGAGGTAAGAAGAGGTTGCTCACACTTCTGTCCACCTTGTCTGTCTGATCTAATACTGCAGCATTCCTGGTATCTTTAGTAAGAAGAGGCTGCTTATACTGCTGTCCACCCTATGTTTCTGATGAAATGCTGGAGATACCAGGGATGCTGAAGTAAGAAGAGGATGCTCACACTGCGTCCACCCTGTTTATCTGATTTAATACTGGAGATATCAGGAATGCTGAGGTAAGAAGAGGCTGCTCACACAGCTTTCTATGCTGTCTATCTGATGTAATACTGAATATAGAGGCAAGAAGAGGCTTCTCACGCTGCTATTCACCTTGTCTGTCTGATCTAATACTGAAGATACAAGGGATTTAGAAGTAAGAAGAGGATGCACACACTGCTGTCTACACTATGTTCCTGCTGAAATACTGGAGATACCCGGGATGGAGAAGTAAGAAGAGGATGCTCACACTGCTGTCCACCCTATGTTTCTGTTCTAATGAAATACTGGAGATACCAGGGATGCAGAAGTAAGAAGAGGCTGCTCACACTGCTGTCCACCCTATGCTTCTGCTAAAATACTGGAGATACCAGGAATGCAGAAGTAAGAAGAGGCTGCCCAGACTGCTGTCCATCCTGTCTATTTGAATTAATACTGGAGATACCAGGAATGCTGAGGTAAGGAGAGGCTACTCACACTGCTATCCACCTTGTCTGTCTGATCTAATACTGGAGATACCAGGGATGCTGAGGTAAGAAGAGGCTACTCATAATTGCTGTCCACCCTGTTTATATAATTTAGTACTGGAGATACCAGAAGTGCTGAGGTAAGAAGAGGCCGCTTACACTACTATCTACCCTGTGTTTTTGATGAAATACCGGACATATTAGGGATGCTGAGGGATTAGAAGAGGCTGCTCATACTTCTGTCCACCTTATCTTTCTGAATACTGAGGGCCTGCTGTTACCTCGAGATTTCTTGACAGTACATGATAAAGGTTATCTCCAGGTAACAACACAGGAACCTACTACTGCACATGCTCACTGGTTCCTGACCTAATAATTGTTGTTTTTTTTGTCAGAGTAACAAAGTGGTGAATATTTTAATTCTATAGGGATTACCTCCCTAGACAAAACTACTGTAATTTGCTAATTAAAGGTACTTAAGAATTTATTTCTAATGACATTTTCATTAGTTATTAATTTTTTTCAAGTCCGCAGAGCCCGGTTTCAAAGACTTCATGTGACCCGCTTGCCTAATTCTAAAGAGGGGGTCTTGCTCTTCCTCTGTCCAATCACCCAAACACTGCCATTTGTAAAGGCCCATGCATGAGACAATGCTGGCCAAATGTTCCCTATGTGGCTTTACACACCTACAAATCTGTTTTACAGACCTACAGGCACAGTATTTTCCTGTAGGGGCAATGCTGACCGAAAGTGTTATCAACACCTCAAAGACGTCTGCGGATCTTACAGCAGGGATTTACCTTCTCTCCCTCAGGCAGAGAGTAAAGATTCGGGCCGCAGCGTTTTCCGATCCTCACTCTTGAACCGACTACAAAGTGAATATCAGAACCGGGAAGAGCTGAGGGCTCGCTCCGTGCAGGAATGGGTCTGCTATGTCAGCTTCATCTGCAATATTTTTGACTATTTAAGAGTAAGTATCACAGAATTCTGTTAATATTCTCTGTATTTTTTGATAAATATGTTTATTATCTCTGTATATCTCTCCCTGTAGGTCAATAACATGCCAATGCTGGCCTTGGTTAACCCTGTATATGACTGCCTCTTTCAGCTGGCACAGCCTGAGAGCTTACAGAAGGAGGAGGAGGTATGTAGTCAAATAATTTGCATAACTTCTGTGAGAGTTAATTTGCAGGTTTGACTGCCATCTTTGATCATGCTTCATTTGGGGTATGAAGAAATTACTTGCAAATGATATTAAAATTGGCCATAAAAAAACTTATTAAAGGTTAGAGTGTAAGCACCTGATGGGGGTGGGCATTCCGTAGTTTAGCTGCTCTGTAGAGACCCTTTTCCTATAATAACCCTGTAACGCAAAATTACTTACATGTACGTGATTGCAGGGATTCCCAGGAGCTGAAGTCTGTCCACACGAGGTAGATGCTGGATATATTATGTAGCCGGTATCTGTGTCCCAACAGCAGCAACTGGAGCTGAGCTTGGATCGCTGCTGTTGGCCAGTTAAATGCCCCTCTCCATCTGTCACAGTGGCGTTGAAATGGTGCAGTAACTGGTGCTCATGCGTCCCGGCTCCTGTCGGCCCCTCAGCACGATTATGAGGCAACGATGGCTTACCAGGGCAGTCAGGGACCTTCCAGGATAAAAAAAAATAATTGGTTTTTTTTATTTCACCTCACTTGGAATTTTTTCCCATTTTTCAGTACCTCGTGTGGAAAAACGAATGGTGTCATTTAAAACTACAATTACTACTACAAAAAAATTAACTTTCTAATTGACTATGTCGACAGAAAAATAAAAGTTATCGCTCTTGGAAGAAGGCGAGGACAAAATTTAAAAATTGCCTGGTCGTAGAGTGGTTTATCTCTATATTTCCTTTATATTACACATAATAAAAAATATGCACGTGTGTCCAACTGTAGCTCTCTTCGGTAAGGCTTAAGTTCAGCGCCTGTGATGAAGCCGGTGTCCATTGTTTTCATTGACAGCAGTATTTCAGGAATTGAAGAAGCACAATCAAATGGACATGAAAGGTTAAGGGTGTATGCACATGGCATCTTTTAACCCCTTTGCGTCATGACTATTTTCTGTTTTTGCATTTTAGTTTTTTCCTCTCATCCCAAGAGCCATGACTTTTTTATGTTTCCGTTGGCATAGCCATATTAGTGCTAGTTTTTTGTGGGACGAGTTTCTGCTTTTAAATGACACCATTTTTTTTTATAATGTGATATACTGAAAAGCAGGAGAGTAAATTCCAAGTGCTGCAAAACTGTTAAGAAAGGATAATTACGCATTTGGTTTTTGGGTTTATTTAAAGCATTAAGTAAGGCAGTATGATTCTCCAGATCAGTACGATCATGGCGACACCAAACATGCATTTTTTTGTTTTCAGAGGTAAAAATTCAGAAATTTTATAAAAAAAAAAAAAAGTAAATAAATAAATGAATAAAATCTCTTAAATTGTTGCGGCAGACAAAGAAAACACAATTCTGGCATATTGATTTTTTTAAAATTATTTTAGAGTTTACAGATTGGGTTAATTAATTTCATATTTTGATTAATTTGTCTTTTACGGATATAACAATACCATATGTATTTTTTTTTATTTATTTTTAATGGTGGAAAGTGATTTGGACTATTTATTTATTTTTTTACTTTTTTTTTTTCCATTATATTTATTAGTCCCCTTAAGGGAACTTGAACTTGGGATCATCTGATCGCTTATACTACAGGGTGGGCCATTTATATGGATACACCTAAATTAAATGGGAATGGTTGGTGATATCAACTTCCTGTTTGTGGCACATTAGTATATGGGAGGGGGAAAGCTTTTCCAGATGGGTGGTGACCATGGTGGCCATTTTGAAGTCGGCCATTTTGGATTTTTTTCAATGGGAAGAGGGTCATGTGACACATCAAACTTATTGAGAATTTTATAAGAAAAACAATGGTGTGCTTGGTTTTAACGTAACTTTTATTCTTTCATGAGTTTTAAACAAGTTTATGACCACTTATAAAATGTGTTCAAAGTGCTGCCCATTGTGTTGGACTGTCAATGCAACCCTCTTCTCCCACTCTTGACACACTGATAGCAACACCGCAGAAGAAATGCTAGCACAGGCTTCCAGTATCCGTTGTTTCAGATGCTGCACATCTCGTATCTTGATGTTATGGTGTGGTATATGGAGTACAAAGATAGTGCGGCCATTCTTCATCAGTGGAAACCTCAATGCCACTGGATATCTGAAATTGCTACATGATGCTGTGTTGCCCTCTTTATGCACTGAAGATGGCACGTTCCCTCAGCTTTTCCAACAAGATGGTGCACCACCACATTATGGGTGTCAGGTCCGAGCATTCCTACATGAACAGTTTCCTGGAAAGTGGATTGGTCGTCGTGGGCCAGTTGAATGGCCACCAAGGTCTCCCGATCTGACCCCCTTAGGCTTTTATCTTTGGGGTCATCTGAAGGCAATTGTCTATGCTGTGAAGATATGAGATGTGCAGCATCTGAAACGATGGATACTGGAAGCCTGTGCTAGCATTTCTTCTGCGGTGTTGCTATCAGTGTGTCAAGAGTGGGAGAAGAGGGTTGCATTGACAATCCAACACAATGGGCAGCACTTTGAACACATTTTATAAGTGGTCATAAACTTGTAAAAAACTCATAAAAGAATAAAGTTACGTTAAAACCAAGCACACCATTGTTTTTATTATGAAATGCTCAAAAGGTTTGATGTGTCACATGACCCTCTTCCCACTGAAAAAAATAAAGTTGGATCCAAAATGGCCGACTTCAAAATGGCCGCCATGGTCACCACCCATCTGGAAAAGTTTTCCCCCTCCCATATACTAATGTGCCACAAACAGGAAGTTGATAACACCAACCATTCCCATTTAATTTAGGTGTATCCATATAAATGGCCCACCCTGTATACACATCAATACTACAGTACTACTGTGTACTGCACAAATTATGGTCTCTTAGCAACACAAGCAAGAAGATGGTATTCACAGTACTGTCATGACAGGCACAGGGATCAGAACAGACTCCCGGCTGTCATGGCAACCAATCGGTGCCCCGCGATCGCGTCATGGGGCAGCCAATGGGCTGTTACAACAGCCTCCCTGCCGGTGCTCAGTGAATGTTTAACAAGTTAAGAGGCAGATGATAGCTGAATATCACAGCCATCATCTTCAGGGAAAGATGCAGGCTCAGCTTGCAAGCCTACATCAAAGTCTTGGAGCTACAATATGACTTAACTGTACACCCTATTGCGGCAAGGGGTTAAACTGGGTTGAACCCTCTGAATTTTCCAGGAGCAAGAGACTTTTTGGTCATTTGAGCGCTTGCTTTGTTGTTTTTAACCACTGTTGTTTTTTTGTGTGTGTTTTTCCATTGTTTTTGGGTTGTCTTTTTTTTTTTACAGGCGTTTTCCTGTGTATTTTTTTTTCTTCATTCAACAGTGAAGAAACCACTGTAAACCCCTCAAAAAGACGGGGTATCTTTTGAGCCTTTACATTGACTTGTTTTGTAAAGTATAGAGCGTCTTCTGATCAGAAGCCACGTGGACATGTCACTTCTTTAAACTGCTTGGTGTCTTTTGAAACCTGAAGCTGATAGCACAATACATATGTTCATTCGTTTGTTTTATGAGCACTTCTTCAGGTAGGTTCCTGAGCCGAACCCCCTGAAAAAGCAGTTGTGTGCATACCCTAAGAAGTAACTTGGATGATGTGTAGTTTATGAACTTTTAATCCATAGATAGTTTACCTGTTTAAGGCTTGTCTAATTACATAGTCTTGACATGTCTGGTAGCTACTTTCATTGGTTGGCATTTCTCCAGTAGTAACTGGTTTCTGTGAGTATAAGGCTGTGTGCCCACTATGCGTTTTCAGTTGGAATTTCCGCAGCAAAAACGCTTATTAAACGCTTGGTAATACGTGCCCCATGGTACCCAATGATAATCCGCATGTGCTGTGCAATTGCTGTGCAATTTGCTTACACGCAGCGTAATTGCTGCCATTGACACATGTGCCCATGCGGATATCATGCGGTTCAATGCGTGGATGGTACCAGAGTCTGGAGAAGAGGAGACTCTCCTCGAGACCCAGGTACCATATTACCTGTCACATGACTAAATGACGTCACCACAGGTCCTTTCAGACCACTGCGAGACGTACAACAGACCGGACGTAGCGGAGAAAAGACCGGGGGCCATTGGAAGGTAAGTATAATCTTTATTTTTTGCCATTTTTATTCTTTTTTTTTAACTATTACTTGGTCACACTATATAAATCCATGCCGGTTGCATGGATTTATATAGTGTGACCCAAGTTGTCAAGCACTTTCCAAGTGATGCTAAAATCGCTTGGAAAAGCGCTTGATAACCCGCATACAGAAATGCATGTGAAGAACGCTTCACAAACGCTTCTACCTGGCAGGAAAAACTCATGTACAATCCGCATGCATTTTTCCTGCCAGGGAGAAGCGGAAAAAATCTGCAGCATTTCTGCATCGTGGGCACATAGCCTTAATGATTGACAAGTTGCAAGAAATCTCATTTATAGTTGGTGCCAGGACATGCTTATTCAAGACATTGCACAGGGTTCCACCACAAATTTGATATTTTCTTGTGTCAGTATTCATAGTATAACCAAATTTTAAAGACACTACATTTTTAAAGCAGATAAGCCATGGCGTAATTTAGTTTCGCCATGACCGGACCCGTACTCATGTACACACTCACCGACCCATGTATTTGTCTGCAGGTGGACTGCTTGGTTCTTCAGTTGCACAAGGTTGGCGAGCAGCTGGAGAAGGTGAATGGCCAAAGAATGGATGAGCTGTTTTCTCTTCTACGAGATAGTTTTCTGCTTCAAGGTGGACTTGGCTCTCTCGCCCAACTTCTGCTGCTGGAAATGATAGAATATCGAGCCGCAGGCTGGAAAATGACGGACGCCGCACAAAAGTATTACTACAGTGAGGTGTCGGACTGATACGATCAGATGAGGGTCATCTCACAAGCCAATGGAGTTAGGAATACATTGCAATAATTCCACCCTATGATTTATTCAATACATTTGTATATTCAAATGCTCAAGCTTAATGGTCACCCGTCTTATATTTTAGAGACTTGTATTTCATATGGGTTTTAAGCTTTTTAATATTTTTAAGATATTACTCTTCTGGCAGATAAGGTTTTATGTAAGATGATATCTTTACATCTGAGATGACACATAGGGCGATTACTAGCCCATATGAAAGAGACACAATGAGTGTTCATGCGAAGCGCCTTCCAGATAATTCACCTGTATAAGGTTGTGGGCCTTGTAGCATTTGTTGATGTAAAAAGGCATCAATTTGCCACACTTTTCCAAAATTACGGCAGTTCTATCTCAATTGTGGGGTAAAAAAAGTCTAAACATGCAGCCAATCAGCCAATGTAATTTGGTCATTTATGTTGGTGTATACATCATCGTAGTCAGCAACACATTGCCCCCTATAAAAAGGGGACGTGCAGCTGACAATAATTATGCTGTGTGCGGACAAAACGATCATATTAACAATTGCCCCTATAATATTTGTTTGAGTCCTGATGAAAGGACTTTAGTCATTTGCTGATCGACTTAGTTACTCATTGCTTCTTATGGGCATAAATCTGCTTGTGGAAACCAGGGTCTTAGATTGCAGTATTTTCAAGGAAGGTAGCGCTGTTTGAATGTCTTCTGCTTTCTTATTTTGGTGTTGCAAGACTTAATTTTAAGTTTTTGAAGTCTTTCCACATAATTCTTAAAGGGGGACCTTTATGCTTTCCCACAGCATTTATATTATCTCATTACTTGGAAGAAGACTTCAGAATTTTTTTTTTAAGAGTCATCAGGTTGTTGCCACCTAATATGAGAACAGCATAATGCAGAGAGAGAGACCCTGATTTCAGAGATGTGTCACTTATGGGGTTGTTTGCTGTAATTTTGATGAAGTCACTATTCTCAGCAGGAGATTATCACTTGAGGACTAGCAGAGCTGCTGCCATTTAGTCCTCCTTGTTTATGAGCTCTTTATAACCCTGTCCCCACCACTGATTGGCATGTTTCTGCCTATGCACAGCGTACGCAGAAAGCTGTCAATCACTGGTGTGGGCAGGGTTAAACAGAGCTGGTAGAATTGCATCAGTTAATATAGGGATTTTATCAAAACGACAGCAAGTAGTCCAGTAAGTGGCTGGAATCAGGGTCTCTGTCCCTACATCATGCTGCTCACAGATTGGGTAGCAAAAACTTAGTGACGAATAACCTTTAGGGTATTTATAGCATCTAGGCCTGAATCAAACCTACCTGTGGGTTTTCTCCTTAATCCAGAACTTCCTGGTAACCATGACACACAGTAAACCCCAAGATGGACATTTAAGCCCCAGCCATGATCTCTGGGTTACTGTACTTCTTGTATTAAGTTATTATTGTGTAAGGGAGGTTTTAGACTTGTGAGTGACTTTTGCAGAGTGTATGTTGTGTAAGTGAATAAGGAATCTGCACACACATCTGAAGTTTGTATACAAATATGCACAATGCCATCTGAAAATGGTGCGCTTCATAGCAGACTCTGCCATTTTGACTTTTTATAAACTTTTTTTTGGATATTGTATACTTTTTTTGCATAACATTGATGATTACAATACATGCAAACGAGGGTGCTTTTATGAATTTTAATTAAATGTTTTTAAGATGGTTTTTCTCATCACTGTATGTGCGTATGTATATACATATATGTATGTTTTACGTAATGGGGCATAATAAATACATCTGGTGCTTACATTTAGGCAAATACAACCTCGGATGAACAAATGACACATGAGAAATTACACCATAGCATTATTTATTAAAAACTGGGCCAAAATACAGAAGCCTTGTGTAAAAAACTAAGTACACCCCATGAATTAATAACTTGTATAACCACCTTAAGTGATTTTTTTTTTGTGTGACTTTATCAGTCTCTCACATTGTTCTGGAAGAATTTGGCTCATTCCTCTTTAGGAACATTGCTTTATTGAGGTCTGTGGGCCTTCGTTTATGCTCAGCTGTTGATGTCCCATCATAAAATTTCAGTTTCAATAGGGTAGAAGTCTGGACTTTGGCTGAGCCATTGAAACATTTTGATTTTTTTTTTTTTTTTTTCAGTCATTCTGATGTAAATTTGCTGGGATCATTGTCCTGTTCCTTGTCCCAGTTTCGGACAAGCTTTAGATTTTGGATAGATGGTGTCACATTTGACTGTAGAATACTTTGGTATCCAGATTAGATAAAGGAAATCTGTCAGAAGGTTTTTGCTATTTTATCTGAAAGCAGGATAATGTAGGGGCAGAGCGCCTGATTTCAGGGATGTGTCATTTGCTCAGCAGCTTGCTGTAGTTTCAATACAATCAGTGTTTTATCAGCAGGAGATGATCACTGCAGGACTAGGTGTCCCTTGCAAGGAAGACCAGCTAGTCTGTGTAACCCCGTCACCACCACTAATTGGAAATTTGCTGCCAATGTACAGTGAATGTAGGGAGCTATTTTTCAGGTGTGGCCAGGTTTATATAGAGCTCAGCATTCTGACAACTGGTATATCTGCAACAGACACAACAGGGATTTTATCTAAACTACAGTAAGCAGCCTAGTAAGTGATACATCGCTGGAACTGGGCTGTCTACCACTAAATCATACATTTCCCACATTCATTAGCAAAAATCTGACAGATTCCCTTTAATGGTTGTCTCAATGATTGAAAGGTGCCCGGGTCCTGTAGCTGCAAAACAAGCCCAAATCATCACCATTCAACTTCCGTGCTTGACAGGTGTTTGAGTTTGTTTGCCAAACGATGCAAAGGGCCTTATGGCCAAACATCTCCACTTTGGTCTCATCTGTACAAAGGACATTGTTCCAGAAGTCTTTTGGTTTGATGAGATGGAACTTTAACTGTGCTGTCATGACTGTATCTGTTAATGTTTTAGCACCATATTTTTAGGGACCACGTCATGAAGTGACTTTGGGAGGTCTACATGACAGAAAATACAAAAGTGACACCGTTGTAAAAACTGCACCCCTCAAGATGATCAAAACCACATTCAAGAAGTTTATTAACCCTTCAGGTGCTTCACAGGAATGGAATGTGGAAGGAAAAAAAATGAACATTTAACTTTTTTTCACAAAAATGTTACTTTAGACCCAATTTTTTTTATTTTCACAAGGGTAACAGGAGAAAATGAACCCCAAAATTTGTTGTGCAATTTCTCCTGAGTACTCCGATACCCCATATGTGGGGGAAAATTATTGTTTGGGCGCAAGGCTCGGAAGGGAAGGAGCACCATTTGACTTTTTGAATGTAAAATTTGCTTGAATAATTAGCGGACGCCATGTTGCATTTGGGGAGCCCCTGATGTGCCTAAACAGTGGAAACCCCACACAAGTAACACCATTTTGAAAACTAGACCTCTCAGGAAACTTATCTAGTTGTGTGGTGAGCACCTTGAATCCCCAGGTGCTTCACAGACATTTATAACATAGAGCTGTGAAAATTAAAAAAAAAATAATAATTTTCCCACAAAAATGTTCTTTTAGCCCGATTTTTTTATTTTCACAAGGATAACGGGGGAAAATGGACCTCAAAATATGTTGTGCAATTTCTCCTGAGCACACAGAGACCCCATATGTGAAGGAAAACTATTGTTTGGGCGCACAGCAGGGCTCAGAAAGGAAGGAGTGACATTTTGGAATGCAGACTTTGATGGAATGGTCTGCGGGTTTCATGTCGCATTTGGCTAGCCCCTGATGGGCCTAAACAATGGAAAACCCCTACAAGTGACCCCATTTTGGAAACTAGACCCCTCAAGAAATTTATTTAGATATGTAGTGAGCACCTTGAACCCACAGGTGCTTCATAGAATTTTACAACGTGGATCTGTAAAAATGGAAAAAATATATTTTTCTCACAAAAATGTTGTTTTGGCCCCAATTTTTTTCATTTTCACAAGGATAGCAGGAGAAAATGGACCCAAAATTTGTTGTGCAATTTTTTCTATGTACACCGATACCCCACATGTGGTCGAAAACTACTTTTGATGCACAGTGCGAAGCTCAGAAGGGAAGAAGCACCATATTCTGACCAATAAGGCGGATGAGCTGCAGGCGCTTATATCGGAGGAGAGGTATGACATCGTAGGTATAACAGAGACTTGGCTAGACGATAGCTACGACTGGGCGGTAAATTTATTAGATTATAGTTTATTTAGAAGGGACCGGAAACAGGGGAAAGGCGGAGGAGTCTGCTTATATGTAAAGTCATGTCTAAAACCCAGACTAAGGGAAGATATAGGAGAGGGAGAAGAGGGGGTCGAGTCCATGTGGGTAGAGATAGAGGGAACTAAAAATAATAATAAAATATTACTGGGGGTCTGCTATAAGCCACCCAATATAACAGAGGAGAATGAGAAACTGCTATTAGGACAAATAGACAAAGTAGCAAAACATAATGAAGTGATTGTAATGGGGGATTTCAACTACCCGGATATTGACTGGGAAACAGAAACCTGTAGATCGCAGAAAGGAAAAAGGTTCTTGACAAATATTAAGGATAATTATCTCTCCCAACTAGTGCAGGAACCAACGAGAGGGAAGGCTGTGTTGGACTTAATATTGACTAATAGGCCTGATAGAATAACTGAGGTACAGATAGGGGGGCACCTAGGTAATAGCGACCATAATATTATCGACTTCAAAATGCCCTTCAGTAGGGTTATCAATAAGGGAACAACAAAAACATTAAACTTTAGGAGGGCGAAGTTTGATCAGCTGAAAGAAAGCCTTCAACTTATTGACTGGGACAAAGTTCTTAATCAAAGGAATACGAATAGTAAATGGGAAACCTTCAAAAGAATTCTGAATACTCAGTGCGAGAGGTATATACCGTATGGGAATAAAAGGGCCAGAAATAAGAGGAAACCAATATGGTTGAACAAGAACGTAAAAGGGGCGTTAAATAGCAAAAAAGAGGCATTCAAGAGATTAAAACAGGAAAACAGTAAGGAGGCACTAATGTGTTACAAGGAAAAAACGAGAACCTGTAAAAAACAAATAAAAATAGCGAAGGAGGAAACAGAGAGACGTATTGCTAGGGAAAGTAGATCAAATCCCAAACTGTTCTTTACGTATATAAATAGTAAAAGGATTAAATCGGATAATATTGGACCGATAAAAAGTGAGGAAGGCAAAATCATAGAGAAAGATGAGGATAAAGCTAATCTATTAAATAATTTTTTTTCGACAACTTTCACAAAGGAAATTGAACTAACAGGAGAAATGAGAAGTGACAAACTTAATCCTCCACTAAGTATGACAAATCTAACCCAAGCTGGGGTACAGAAACGCCTCAGTAACATTAAAATAAACAAATCACCAGGACCTGATGGCATACACCCACGGGTACTAAGGGAACTAAGTAATGTGATAGACAGACCGTTATATCTTATATTTAAGGACTCTGTTGAGACTGGGTCTGTGCCACTTGATTGGCGACAGGCGAATGTAGCGCCAATATTCAAAAAGGGAGCAAAAAGTGACGCCGGAAACTATCGGCCGGTGAGTCTGACGTCCGTTGTGGGCAAAATTTTTGAAAGCTTCATTAAAGAGGCAATTACGGAGCATCTTGATGCTAATAATCTTTTAATCCCGAACCAACATGGATTCATGAGGAATCGCTCCTGCCAAACAAACCTGATTGACTTCTACGAGGAGGTTAGCTCTCGAGTAGATCAGGGGGAACCAGTGGATGTCGTGTATCTCGACTTCTCAAAAGCGTTCGATAGCGTGCCACATAATAGGTTGGTATACAAAATGAGAATGATGGGGCTGGGGGAAAATGTCTGCAAGTGGGTAGCTAACTGGCTAAAGGATAGAAGGCAGAGGGTGGTTATAAATGGAATATACTCAGATTGGGTAAGCGTCACTAGTGGGGTACCACAGGGGTCTGTACTAGGCCCAATGTTATTTAATATCTTTATTAACGACATAGTCAACGGGATAAATAGTAAAATATCAATATTTGCAGATGACACAAAGTTATGTAAAACAATTAATACAAAAGAGGACAGTGCAGACCTACAGAGGGATTTGGATAAGCTGGGTAGGTGGAGCATTAAATGGCAAATGAGGTTTAACGAGGAGAAATGTAAGGTCATACATATGGGAAGGAAAAATGGAAGTCACCAGTACTCACTGAATGGGAAATCATTGGGGAATTCAGAGATGGAGAAGGACTTGGGCATCTTGATTGATAGCAAACTAAATTGGAGTGCCCAAAGTCAGGCCGCTGCTGTAAGGGCAAACAGGGTAATGGGATGTATCAGAAGAGGTATAGCTGCAAAGGATGAGAACATTGTTCTTCCACTGTACAAAGCACTGGTCAGACCACACTTGGAATACTGTGCTCAGTTATGGGCCCCAATATATAGAAAGGATATAAATGAGCTTGAAAAGGTACAAAGGAGGGCAACAAAATTAATAAAGGGAATGGAGGGACTGCAATACCCAGAGAGGTTGGCAAAACTAGGACTATTCAGCCTGGAAAAGAGAAGGTTGAGGGGGGACATAATAAATGTGTACAAATATGTTAGGGGACAGTATAGAGATCTTGCCCGGGATTTGTTCAAAAGGAGGGATATTACGGTAACAAGAGGGCACTCACTAAGACTGGAAGAGAAAAGGTTTCAGCACCAGCATAGGAAGGGGTTCTTTACGGTAAGAGCAGTGAGAATATGGAATTCACTGAGTGAGGAGACGGTAATGTCGGATTCACTACACCAGTTCAAGCGGGGACTGGATGCATTTCTAGATACCAGGCAGATTTCAGCATATACTTAAAAATAAAATAAAATAGTAGGTTGATACAGGGATTTATTCTGACTGCTGGTTTCAGAGTCGGGAGGGAATTTTTCCTCAGGTGAAGATTGGCCAAATCATTTGGGGTTTTTGCCCTCCTCTGGATCAACTTTAGCAATTACAGAACTAACAGGTCGAACTTGATGGACGCAAGTCTTTATTCGGCTTTACAAACTATGTTACTATATTGGAGTTCAGATTTTGCAGGGATGGTTTGAGGGTGCCATGTCACAATAGTAGAGCCGCTGAGGTGCCAGAACAGCAGAACCCCCCATAAGAGACCCCATTTCACCTCACCTCACAAACTTCACCTTAATGAATTAATCTAGGAGTGCAGTGAGCATATTGACACCACAGGTGGATCACAGAATTTGATACCATTGGGCGGTAAAGAAAAAAATAATTACATTTTTACCATCAAACTTTTTTTTTGCCCCAGATTTTACATTTTTACACTGGGAAATGGGTAAATATGGCACCAAAATTTGCCCCACCATTTCTGCTGAATGTAGAAATACCCCATATGTGGCTGTGCAGTACTGTTTAGCCACATGGCGAGACTCGGGAGGGACGGTGTGCTATCTGCCTCCTGGAGTGCAGATTTTTTCTAGAATAGTATGTAGACTCCATATACGGAGCCCCTAAGTGCTAGAATAGCAGAATCCTGCCCCTCAAGTGACCCCATTTTGGAAATTTACTGGTATAGTGAAGATTTTGACTACATGGGTCTTTTCCAGAAACAAGCAGCAGTGGATACTGCTGAGTGAAAATTGCAAACTGCCATTATAGTGATCAGTACGTTATGCCCAGCGCGTGCTTCTGGAGACATTCAACCGTAAATTAGGCGGGCTTTCTTCACTACATAAGTGCCAAACATGTTGACGCTAACTGCGGTTTAGGTACACACTGGAGCTCATAAGGGAGGGGGGCATTTGGGAGTGCAGAATTTGCTCAATTTCTTTTGGGGGGCAAGGAGCCATTTCGCTTTTCCAGAGCCTTTGTTCTACCAGTAATGTGTAAGCCCCTTATATTTCCGATAACAGATGATGGACCTGAGTGGGGACTTTTTTTCGTCAATTAAGTTGAAGCATTTTGGATCAAATTTATCCTGCGCTTTACGCTGATTGCTTATATCGGGGTTTCCATCTAAATCTCTGAGTAACGTGATGAACCTCCGGGGGAACCATTCACTATAATGAGGCAGCAGAGTTACTCTGGACTCCGTCTGGCCTCTGCTCAGTGTTGTCCTTTTCAGAAGTGCACAGAACTGTGGGCGATGGCACTTTTATGCACGCCAAAAAAAGACTGATACTGCCGGATCACAGGTCAGACGGCGTCCACAGTGTCTGCAGCTGGCTTATTATAGGGAATCTTCTGCTGGGGCTTCTGTCTGAATCATGTATTTCACATATTTAGACGGAAACCCCAGTGTAAGCGCAGAGCGCAGAATAAATGTGAGCCGAGCCATACTGCGATCTTTGGGAGGCAGAATGAACAAATCAACAGCAGGTGAAGAATTGGTTTTATTTATTTTTTACACCGTTCCTCGTGTGGTATAAGTGATTAGATGACTTTACTTTTCAGGTCAGTACGATTACAACGATACCAGCTTTATATCGGGTGTAAAGAAATGGCACCAGAGAGATCCCACAGCTGCCACCACTTGTGACGGATCCACACCCTGCCACCCGCCTGATGTAACAGTTACGTCGGATGGAACACGTGAGATAGATCTGCCCCTTGCACCAATGTGACGTTCTGCACCCCCTCGGGCATGTGTAAAGTCAGATTGGTACAGTTCTACACAGACACCCCCTATCCACACAGGTACAGGAAGGAACCGGGAGTGAGAAGAGGTGGCCCACTCAGTCACTGATGTGGCACCACACTCGCTCACACCCCTGACAGGCTGAGTGGTCCCTTCACTAGCCCCTGTGAAGCAGAACCTTGTCGGCCTGGTAGAGCTGCCACCAGCTTCTATTAGATATAAGCCCTCTGGTCCTTTAACGGTCGTTATATCGGGCCAGAAACCTGCCCCGGTAGTATGAGGATTAACCCGAACAACAGAGATGTGGGTTCATTGATTGAGATAAAAGAGCAGCCCAAGGTTAAATTATATATTTAATCACCGTAAGGGCACACTAGGCATTACACTATATACATAAGGTTTATACATACATAATGGTCAGAGGCGCAAACACAATAGTAGTGGTACAAAAGATATAAAGCAGTTCTTAAGAGTCATTTACCAGTCAGATGAAAGGCCTGGCTTGTGGGGAAGGGGCTGCCACATGGGAGGCTTTTAGGTCCCTCTCTTTTTGTTGCAGGACTTCGCCCACACGATTTATTCTCGTGACCTCCCATAGACAAAGACACTGAGCAAGCTGCTGCTGGAGCTCTTAACCCCTCTGGGTCACTCCTCCGGCCTTCTGGCTGAACCTAAATCCTCCACCCCTGGGCTCTCTCACCTAAAAAACCTCCAAAAATTAAAATGGGCTATACTTGCTTAAGGGACGTCCTAGGGAGCCAGTTCTGGTGTCATCGGATCCAGCCGGGCCCCTGATACTCATGGAGACCAAGCACAGTGGCCTTAGGGGCTCCCGAAAGGCTGTGCCGTGTATCTGCCTTTCCCTACGCGCTGGACTGTGCTGAAAGCCAGGGTGACATTTACCCAGTTCGGGTGCTTCCAAAAATCTATTTGGTGTATCACTGGGATGTATGGTATTCCCAAACTCGGTGTTGAATTATAATTGTCTGACATAAAGGACCGCATGACTTGGGGTCCACAGGGGGTCTTCCTGTGCAACTCCACAGCTGCTGTGAAGTATTTGTCATTCCCTGCCTCTCAGACCCCTCCCTTCTTCTTGCTGCTGAAGTTACCGGTTTCAGTTTGGCATTTGCAGACCTCTATATGACGCGCCCCCTGGGCCATATTCTTTAGGGGAATATCCGGAGCCGGATCAGATGGGAGTTGTAGTCTTCCGAGTGGCTGTGACCCGGTCCGTGCCCAGGGTGTCAAACTCAGTTGTATGTGGCAGTCCTACAGATGTTATAAAGTTCTTAATGTCGACTACGCCACCCGTTGTATTGCGGTCACTATGGCCGCCGCTGCAGCAGGGTCCGCTGAGGCTGATGGTGTAGGTGCAGCTTTTGATGGTATAACCCCCAACGGGTGGGGTATAGCCTCAGGGGGTCAGGTGCAGAGGATGGGGGTTGTGGTGGTGCAGCATAGATGTTAAAGGAAGACAGAGTCGGGTTGTGCAGTTTAGGGTATTTACTCACTGCTGATGTTCCGGTCACTCCAGCTTCAAGTGACCTCCCGAGCCGTGCTGCATCCACCAGGTCCTGGATCCAGCCAACCCCCAAGCGAGTCCGGAGCGTGACCCTGAGCTCTCCTTCTGTCCTTTCTCTGGCCGTCCCCACTATTGATCCACCCAGGTCCAGCTCCCTCGGGCCTTCTGTTGGGAGACCCTTGGCCTTGGGTTCCCTGACCCTCCACGTGGTATGCCTTCGGGGTGGATGTGGTGGGTGGCCGTGGCAGACGCTGCCCACGGCCTCCGGTCTCTGGCTAGGGTGTGTTTTTGCCCCCACCAGCTTGGGTTCCGGTACCCTAATGCCAACTCTTCACCCGCTGATGGACTTTGGGTTCTCAGAGTTCCTTTTCTGTTTCCCCCTCTGGGTCTTTCTTTCTCTGCTCCACTCTCTCTCTCTGGGACTTCTCTGCTCCTCTTCCTGACTCTGACAGACTGACCCTGTTCTTTGATGGTGCCCACCTTATATACACCCTCTATGTGTGAGCTCAGGCGACCAGCACCCAATGAGCTCCTATCTTTACCCAGGCTGCTCCCCCTATCTGCCCCTACACTACTTGGGATGTACCACCCCCCTCCCACTCCAGCCAGGAACAGACTCGGTCGTACCTGCACATTTCTAAGTGGGAGTACCGTCGGCCTGCTCCTCGGAAATGGGATGTGTGTAGTGCATGCAGCCTACCGAGCTCAGATCCACACTCCATCCTTACCCGGGAGTGGAATATCACACCTCTGGGTTGAGGTGCAATACCCCTGTAGCAGCCGAATCCTCAGGGTGCTACATATACTCCCCCGCCAAACAGGGCACCATGATAGACATATCTTGAATATTCTTCACATCGGGTTTTCATGTTTGGCAGCTGTCACACACTAAAAGACACTTTTTACTGCAAAAACTATTTTTTGCATCACCGTATTTTGAGAGCTATAATTTTTCCATATTTTGCCCGACAGAGTCATGTGAGGGCTTGTTTTTTGTGGGACCACTTGGCATTTTTATTGGTACCATTTTCTAGCACGTGACATTTTTTGATCACTTTCTATTCTGATTTTTGGGAGGCAGAATGAACAAAAACCAGCAATTCAGGAATTATTTTTTTTTTTTATGTCGTTCTGCGTGTGGTAAAATTGATAAGGCAGCTTTATTCTTCGGGTCAGTACGATTACAGCAGTACCACATTTATAGTGGTTTTTTAATGTTTTGCCGCTTTTACACAAAATCTATTTTATAGAAAAAAATTATTTTTGCATCGCTTTATTCTGAGAGCTATAACTTTTTTTTTATTTTTCCATTGATGGAGCTGTATGTCAGTTTGTTTTTTGTGGAACAAGATGTCGTTTTCAGCGGTACCATTTTTATTTACATTCGTCTTTTTGATCTCGCTTTATTCCACTTTTTGTTTGGCGGTATCATGATAAAGCATTGTTTTTAGCCTCGTTATTTATTTATTTTTTTACACTGTTCACTGAAGGGGTTAATTAGTGGGACAGTTTTATAGGTCAGGTTGTTCTGGACGTGGCGATACGTGTGTGTACTTTTTTTTCTCATAAAAATATTTATTTATGGGTACAATATACAGTACAGACCAAAAGTTTGGACACACCTTCTCATTTAAAGATTTTTCTGTATTTTCAGGACTATGAAAATTGTACATTCACACTGAAGGCATCAAAACTATGAATTAGCACATGTGGAATTATATACTTAGCAAAAAAGTGTGAAACAACTGAAAATATGTCTTATATTCTAGGTTCTTCAAAGTAGCCACCTTTTGCTTTGATGACTGCTTTGCACACTCTTGGCATTCTCTTGATGAGCTTCAAGAGGTAGTCACCGGAAATGGTTTTCACTTCACAGGTGTGCCCTGTCAGGTTTAATAAGTGGGATTTCTTGCCTTATAAATGGGGTTGGGACCATCAGTTGTGTTGTGCAGAAGTCTGGTGGATACACAGCTGATAGTCCTACTGAATAGACTGTTAGAATTTGTATTATGGCAAGAAAAAAGCAGCTAAGTAAAGAATAACGAGTGGTCATCATTACTTTAAGAAATGAAGGTCAGTCAGGTGAAAAATTGGGAAAACTTTGAAAGTGTCCCCAAGTGCAGTTGCAAAAACCATCAAGCGCTACAAAGAAACTGGCTCACATGGGGACCGCCCCAGGAAAAGAAGACCAAGAGTCACCTCTGCTTCTGAGGATAAGTTTATCCGAGTCACCAGCCTCAGAAATCACAGGTTAACAGCAGCTTAGATTAGAGACCAGGTCAATGCCACACAGAGTTCTAGCAGCAGACACATCTCTTCAACAACTGTTAAGAGGAGACTTTGTGCAGCAGGCCTTCATGGTAAAATAGCTGCTAGGAAACCACTGCTAAGTACAGGCAACAAGCAGAAGAGACTTGTTTGGGCTAAAGAACACAAGGAATGGACATTAGACCAGTGGAAATCTGTGCTTTGGTCTGATGAGTCCAAATGTGAGATCTTTGGTTCCAACCACCGTGTCTTTGTGCAACGCAGAAAAGGTGAACGGATGGACTCTACATGCCTGGTTCCCACCGTGAAGCATGGAGGAGGAGGTGTGATGGTGTGGGGGTGCTTTGCTGGTGACACTGTTGGGGATTTATTCAAAATTGAAGGCATACTGAACCAGCATGGCTACCACAGCATCTTGCAGCGGCATGCTATTCCATCCGGTTTGCGTTTAGTTGGACCATCATTTATTTTTCAACAGGACAATGACCCCAGACACACCTCCAGGCTGTGTAAGGGCTATTTGACCAAGAAGGAGAATGATGGGGTGCTACGCCAGATGACCTGGCCTCCACAGCCACCACACCTGAACCCAATCGAGATGGTTTGGGGTGAGCTGGACCGCAGAGTGAAGGAAAAAGGGCCAACAAGTGCTAAGCATCTCTGGGAACTCCTTCAAGATTGTTGGAAGACCATTTCAGGTGACTACCTCTTGAAGCTCATCAAGAGAATGCCAAGAGTGTGCAAAGCAGTCATCAAAGCAAAAGGTGGTTACTTTGAAGAACCTAGAATATAAAACATATTTTCAGTTGTTTCACATATTTTTGTTAAGTATATAATTCCACATGTGTTAATTCATAGTTTTGATGCCTTCAGTGTGAATGTACAATTTTCATAGTCATGAAAATACAGAAAAATCTTTAAATGAGAAGTGTGTCCAAACTTTTGGTCTGTACTGTATTTTTATTTTGTGATTTTTTTTTTTTTTTTTAAATAAATATTTTTTTACAATTTTATTTTCTTTGACACTTTGTCCCACTATGGGACTTTCACTAATTGATGATGTTGCGGGGTTTCCGATCCAAAGGCAAAGGGGCTTTTACAACATTTAGTGGGTTAAAGTGCCTGGAGTGGTGTGGGCACTGCTCCTGGCACTGAGTGCCAGGAGTCAGCTGTCGGAATCAGCTGACACCCGGCGGTGATTGCGCGCATAGTCGCCGAGACATATCTATACATCCCTGGTCAATAAGTACCAGGTCACGTATGGAAATGTGTCATGTCAGAAAGAGGTTAATCAACTATACAAAAAGCTTTTTACTCAGTTAATCAGGATATGATTATGTCTCCAAGGTTTCCTACTGACCAAATCACATGGGCAATTGACCGTCAGTTCCTTTGGGGTGATGCACTGCTCATCACCCCAGTCCTTGAGCAGGGAAAGACTGAAGTAAATGGATACTTTCCTGCAAGGGTATGGTATTGCACTACAAACCGTGAGCGCCTCATAGGAATATTTTTATTTTTCATACATTGTATGTTAATTAACACTTGAAGCACAATGTGTTCAGAAACATGAAAACAGCTGTTAAAGTGTTATTAAACTTTATAGACCACCACCGATTGCTCAAACCCAAGGTTAGAAGCACTCAGCTGTGTACAGACCCAGAGACTTTCCATCAAGTCCATACACCATTGTGTGAGCGCTTCTTCCTGAGTTTTGAGCAAATAGTGGGTTTCTCAGGGCTCTGACTCCAACTAATCTACAGTGCGTTTAAAAGACTGAATTATAGTAGTCATTTTCCAAAAGTTTTGTTATTTTAATGAAAGTTTAACGTGTATGACAGAGAACCTATCAGCATGAATTTGGAATCTAAAGTAATGAGATGGCTGCATTTGATTAAATTGGACACCATAAATTGCCATACAATATCAGTATGGAGAAAAGAAAAGCCATACAATCCTTTAAAAGCTAACTTGTCAGACTGCATCCAAGAAGCACACAGACAACTCTTCAATAGAAAATACTACACTTCACTTCATGAAGATCCCACCAAAAAATACTGAGAAGAACTAACACATATCATCAATGGCTTTGATTCTACTTCATCCTCACTACTGGAACTAATACCAGACAATCCCCAAACAGGTACGTTCTACATGTTACCTAAAATACATAAAGAAGGTAATCCTGTGAGGCCAATCATCTCTGGTATTGGGACATTAACTGAGAATCTCTCCGGCTGGGTGGAGAACACTCTGAAACCCCTGGTGAGATGCACACTCAGCTATATCCAGGACACCACAGATGTTCTCTGTAGATTGTCAGCCCTGGGCCCACTTCCGGAGGACACAATACTAGCCACCATGGATGTAGAGTCTCTCTATTCCAACATTCCTCATGAGGATGGGATTGCGGCATGCAAATATTTTCTTCAAGTAAACAATCTGGCCACAGAACCAACTCTGCAATTTATCAGGTTTGTGATCTATCACAACTATTTATCCTTTGGGAACATTTTATACCAACAGTGTATGGGTAGCACCATGGGAAGCAAAATATCCCCACAATGTGCTAACCTATTTATGGCTAAACTAGAGGATGAGTTTTTGTCATCTTGCTCTATTAAACCACTAGCATACTTCCGCTACATTGATCTGCTAATAATCTGGACAGGCTCAAAAGATGATCTGCTGACCTTCCTCAATAACTTCAACAAGTTCCACCAAACCATCAAGCTCACCCTCAATTTCTCAAAGTCCCAAATACATTTTCTGGACACGACCATATACATTAAGAACAACACCATGCAAACATCAATTTACCATAAGCCCACAGGACGTCCAGCATATCTTAAATGGAACAGCTTTCACCCAAGACACAAAAAAATCCATCATCTACAGTCAAGCTCTGAGGTACATTCGAATCTGTTAAGACAGTAAGGACAGAAAACTACAGCCTGCTATCACTGAGGAATACATTCCTACAACAAGGATACCATCCACTGGTAACTAGAGATGAGCGGTGTTCGACTCGAACTGTTCGCCAATCTCAAATTCGAGCTGTTTTGGGCGGTGTTCGAGCCGTTCGGCGAACACGAACAATTTTAAAAAAATCCGGCTGTTCGAGGTTATGCTCGATAACTGTTCGTGCACCAAAATCATAACTGGATTTTTTCTCAGTAATGCTGAAAATTAATGTTAATACGAAGTTTGAGTGTACAGCGGGGTGGGGGGAGGGGCAGGGGATGGATCTCTGCAGGAATAATGAAGATCTCCATTTTTTTTTCTCTTTCCCGCATTTACAGTGGGGAGGTGCAGTCTGTCAGCCTATCAGCAGCGCACACACGGAGCGAAGTGCTTTTTTTCACACAAGCAAGGGCATGTGTCATTGGCAGTGTATGTCACATGTCCTTGCCCTATAAGACCCAGCCATTTTCCCCATCGCCACCATTTTCTCACTGCTGCAGCTGCGTGTTAGACGGCACCGCTGTTGCTGTGTGCGCTATACTTTGTTAATTTCAAGCCAATTTTCGCACAAATCTACAGATAGCTTGGGAGTAGGGAATAGTTGTGATTGCAGTCCTTTTAAGGACTAGGTTACATCATTTCCTACGACTTTTATCAGGCAGGTATGTGCTCTTAAATAGATAGGTTGGGAGTAAAGACTAATTGTAATTGCAGTCCTTTTGAGGGCTAGGTTACATCAGTTCCTATCACTTTTATCAGGCAGGTCTGTGCTCTTAAATAGATAGGTTGGGAGTAAAGACTAATTGTAATTGCAGTCCTTTTGAGGGCTAGGTTACATCAGTTCCTATCACTTTTTGCCAGGCAGGTCTGTGCCAGTGCTGTGCAAGTTTTTTTTCACAGCATTTGGCTAAATCTAGCAAAGCAAATCCTTTTTGGCCTCTTGCAGTGTGTGTTAGTCAGTGGAGTAGCCTATCTGTGTTGCAAGCTACACCACCTGTGTATAGAATACAATTTTTTTTACTGCACCTAGTGAAGTAAAACCTTTGGGGCATAGCATCATTCTATTAGTCCATCTATACTAACCTCCACCAGGTTGCAAATTCAATATAATTTTTATCTGCATCTAGCTCTGAAAAAATATTTCGGCTTGTAGCAGTGTGTGGGACTTGTTCTATTAGTCCATCTATACTAACCTCCACCAGGTTGCAAATTCAATATAATTTTTTTCTGCATCTAGCTCTGAAAAAATATTTCGCCTTGTAGCAGTGTGTGGGACTTGTTCTATTAGTCCATCTATACTAACCTCCACCAGGTTGCAAACTCAATATCATTTTTTTCTGCATCTAGCTCTGAAAAAAATATTTCAGCTTGTAGCAGTGTGTGGGACTTGTTCTATTAGTCCATCTATACTGACCTCCATCAGGTTGCAAATTCAATATAATTTTTTTCTGCATCTAGCTCTGAAAAAATATTTCGGCTTGTAGCAGTGTGTGGGACTTGTTCGATTAGTCCATCTATACTAACCTCCACCAGGTTGCAAATTCAATATAATTTTTATCTGCATCTAGCTCTGAAAAAATATTTCGGCTTGTAGCAGTGTGTGGGACTTGTTCTATTAGTCCATCTATACTAACCTCCACCAGGTTGCAAATTCAATATAATTTTTTTCTGCATCTAGCTCTGAAAAAATATTTCGGCTTGTAGCAGTGTGTGGGACTTGTTCTATTAGTCCATCTATACTAACCTCCACCAGGTTGCAAATTCAATATAATTTTTTTCTGCATCTAGCTCTGAAAAAATATTTCGCTTTGTAGCAGTGTGTGGGACTTGTTCTATTAGTCCATCTATACTAACCTCCACCAGGTTGCAAATTCAATATCATTTTTTTCTGCATCTAGCTCTGAAAAAATATTTCAGCTTGTAGCAGTGTGTGGGACTTGTTCTATTAGTCCATCTATACTAACCTCCACCAGGTTGCAAATTCAATATAATTTTTTTCTGCATCTAGCTCTGAAAAAATATTTCGGCTTGTAGCAGTGTGTGGGACTTGTTCTATTAGTCCATCTATACTAACCTCCACCAGGTTGCAAATTCAATATAATTTTTTTCTGCATCTAACCCAGCCAATACTTTTGGGCTAATACCACAGTTTGGCCACTCAGCTCTGCTCGGTTCCCATCCATTGTTTTTTGTGAAAACAACTCCAGAATTGTCAATTAGTTAACCACCAAAATGAGTGGAAAAAAGGCCTGCTGCTGGTGGAAAGGGGAATAGGCGTGTTGGGAAGGGAAAAAAAGGTTGTGTCCGTGGGGTAGGTGTTAAAGCAACAGTAACATCTGCAGAAGAAAGACCATCTTCCAGCCAAACTAAGATGTCTACTTCTTTTAGCGGACAATGTGATAAGATCCCTTTCTTACGGCCACGCCAATCGCTACAAATTCCAGATGAGGCACAAAAACAGCAGGTGCTTCAACGGATATCAAGTGCTCCTTTAAGTGGGCTCCCCTCCACCTCAACTTCAACATCACAAATACTCCAGTCCTCAGAGGTGTCACCTCAATCGCACTTGCTTCCTCACAGCTCCCAAGTCTCCAGCTGCCCGTCTGAGTATGGGGTAGAACAGATGGTTGAGTCTGCAGAGCTGTTTACTCATACTATAGCCTGGGAATCAGAGGTCGGCTCCAGAGCTTCTGTGAATCCAGACGAGGAAATGATCTGCACTGATGCCCAGAATCTTTATGAGTCGGATCCAGGACCAGACGCAGAAGGTTCTGACCATAATGTAGACCTTCTTTCCCAAACTGTAACTCCTGTTGGTGGAGACAATGAGGAAGACGATGATGAGACTCAAATACCTGATTGGAGCGACAACTTTAGTTTTTTGTCAGGGCAGGAAGAGGTTGGCTCTGAGGACGACGGGTGTGATAACACACAGGGTGATGATGGCGAGGTTGGAGATCCCACTTACTGTCAAGCCACAGTCAGCCAGTCGATGAGGTCAGCAGAGGAGGTGGAGGAGGATGTTAGTGACGACGAGGTCAGGTTGCACCTTCCTGGACAGAGACGTAGTACTGGAAGCACGTCAACAACTGCATCCTCAAACACAACTCTGCCTCTGGCCACAAGTCGTGGTGGCTCTTCAGGTCGCATGGGTGCTAAGCCTTGCATAGCCTGGGCATTTTTTCAGATCGATAAGGATGACCCAACTCGTGTTATCTGTAACATTTGTCAGCAAAAGCTAAGTAGAGGCCAAAAAATACATAGTTTGAGTACTTCATGCATGAACCGGCACATGGATATGAAGCATAAGTTGCAGTGGGAAGCTCACTGTGCTACAATGCGGCCTAGCCGGCCGGGCCAACCACCATCTGCCACATCTTATGCATCCGTGGCCTCTTCATCCTCTGTGACTGGGGGGATAGCAGTCACACCTGTTTTGGGACGCAGACCTGCCACCTCTTTACCCGCAACAGCCAGCGTGATTGGCAGGTCATAATTTTCTTTCGAGGTGGAAACACCAGCTGGTGTTCAGCGCTGTCCGACATCGATAGCACCACCTTTGGATCAAGGCAACCTTAAATGTCCGCCTGCATCTTCCTCACAGACCGGCAGTTTGCCGGGGACACCCTTCTCAACCCCGTCTAAGCACAACAGCCAGCCCTCGGTCCCTCAGATGTGGACAAGTAAAAGACCATTTCCTCCTAGCCATGAGAAAGCTAAGAGGTTGAATTTCACCATCTGCAAGCTCTTGGCTACAGAAATGCTGCCTTTCCGCCTGGTGGACACAGAGGATTTTTGAGACCTTATGTCCGTCGCAGTGCCCCAGTACCAGATGCCCAGTCGGCACTACTTCTCAAAGAAAGGTGTGCCTGTGCTCCACCAGCATGTCGCACACAACATCACCGCTTCTTTGAGAAACTCTGTGTGTGACAGGGTGCATTTCACCATAGACACTTGGACGAGTAGGCATGGACCAGGGCGTTACATGTCGCTGACTGGGCACTGGGTAACTATGGTGACAGCAGGACAAGGGGCTGCTGTCCAAGTCTTGCCGTCCCCACGAGTTGTGCGTCAATCCTCTTTATGTCAAAGTTCCTCCACTGCTTCTGCCTCCTCAACCTCCTCTCGGTCTTCCACCTGCACCCAAAGCCTGTCTGATCATGCCACAAGCTTTCTAACTGCGCAGAAGGGATCCTGCACACCTCCTTACTATGCTGGCAGTAGGGCTCAACGTCATCAGGCGGTTTTTACTTTGAAATGTCTGGGAAATGTGAGTCACACAGCTGAGGAGTTGTGGTCAGCTCTGGAGAACCAATTTCATGAATGGTTGTCTCCACTGGACCTGAAACCAGGGAAGGCCGTGTGCGACAATGCTGCAAACCTGGGTGCGGCCCTTCGCCGGGGCAATGTCACACACGTGCCTTGTATGGCTCACGTGTTGAACCTGGTTGTCCAGCAATTTTTAGCCCACTATCCTGGACTAGATGGCCTTCTTCAGAGGGCACGGTCGCTGTGTGCTCACTTCTGCCGTTCGCATCCCGCAGCTCAGCGACTTACATCTCTACAGAAGTCGTTGGGCCTGCCACTTCACCGGCTAAAATGCGATGTGCCTACCCGGTGGAATTCAACTCTGCACATGTTGCAGCGACTGTGGCAGCACCGACAAGCCCTGGTGCAATACGTTCTGACGTATAGCCTGGGCCAACGAGATCCAGAGGTGGGGCAAATCACGCTGGAGGAGTGGTCTCAGATCAGGGACCTATGCACCCTTCTGCACAGTTTTGAAATGGTGACGAAGATGTTTAGTGCTGACGATGCCATTATCAGCATGACTATTCCGGTGATTTACATGCTGGAGCACATGTTAAACAGAATTTAAAGTCAGGTGGTGGCACAAGAGGAGGTGGAGGAAGTAGAGGAGGAGGAGTTGTATGCGGAAGGGCTAACATCTGCAAGGTCCAGACGGTCGGCAGCACCAAGGCGGCAGGCATGTGAGGGTGGGGGAGATGGATTTACCAGGGCGCATGGTAGCAGCCAAACTAGTGAGGAAGGTGCAGGAGCCCAGGAAGAAGTGGAGGACGAACTGATGGAAGACTCATCAGATGAGGGAGACCTTGATCACATTTCTGTTGTGCGAGGTTGGGTGGAGAGGGCAGAGGAAGGAAGCATGATTGTTACCTTGCCACCAACACAACAGGGACTTGGTGCTCCTGGATGCGCAAGACACATGAGTGCCTTCTTGCTGTACTACCTGCAACATGACCCTCGAATTGTGAGAATTAGAAATAATCCTGACTACTGGGTTGCCACACTGTTAGATCCCCGGTACAAAAGTAAATTTGCAGAAATTATTCCTGCCATAGAAAGAGATGCACACATGCAGGAGTATCAGCAGAGACTGTTGCAGAATCTTACATGTGTTTTTCCCCAAAACACTAGTGGTGCACGTAGTGAATCTCACAGTTCCAACTTGCCAACCGTGGGACCGTTGAGTGTTCAGCACTCAAACCGTAACAGAACCACAGTATCTGCTGGTAACATCAATTTTGCGGAATCATTTCATCACTTTTTTAGCCCATCCTTTGCAAGGCCACAGGAGACAAGAAGTCTGACACATAGTCAACGCTTGAAGAGACGATGGTACAGGAGTATCTCCAAGTAAACATTGAAGCCATGACTGTGTCACTGGACCCTTGCTCTTTTTGGGCTTCCAATCTGGATAAATGGCCGGAGCTCGCCACTTACGCCTTGGAGATCTTGTCATGCCCCGCAGCCAGCGTTCTGTCTGAACGTGTGTTCAGCGCTGCTGGTGGTGTGCTGACAGATAAGCGCACGCGGCTCTCCACTGATAATGTAGACTCACGTTCATAAAGATGAACAAATCATGGATCCGAAACGATTTTTCTATCTCTGTGTCATCCTGGGGAGAGTAAAAGCTTGATGATTTGTTAAAATCACCTCACCAACCGTTTTAAGCTTTCAAATTACTAATCATGTTTATTTGTATCTTGGCTGGAAAATAATTTGGGCCTTGTAGCAGTTTGCAGTACTGATTCTATTAGGCCATCTATACTAAACTCCACCAGATTTAAAATTACTAATCATGTTTATCTGTATCTTGGCTGGAAAATAATTTGGGCCTTGTAGCAGTTTGCAGTACTGATTCTATTAGGCCATCTATACTAAACTCCACCAGATTTAAAATTACTAATCATATTTATCTGTATCATGGCTGGAAAATAATTTGGGCCTTGTAGCAGTTTGCAGTACTGATTCTATTAGGCCATCTATACTAAACTCCACCAGATTTAAAATTACTAATCATGTTTATCTGTATCTTGGCTGGAAAATAATTTGGGCCTTGTAGCAGTTTGCAGTACTGATTCTATTAGGCCATATATACTAAGCTCCACCAGCTTTCAAATTAATAATAATTTTTAGCTGCATCTAGCCTGGAAAATAATTTTGGGGCTCCTAGATGCGCAAGACACATGAGTGTCTTCTTGCTGCACTACCTGCAACATGACCCTCAGATTGTCAGAATTCGAAATAATCCTGACTACTGGGTTGCCACACTCTCTTAGATCCCCCACACTCTTCGATCAACCTTTTCATTTTAATAAAGAACAAAAAAATGGTCATTTTTGAAATTATAGGCATTAGCAGGTTATTAAAAACTGAAATCAAACAGTTTTCAACTCAAAACTTTATTCTAGGTGATGTTACATTTGCACATAGGACCCCTTGTTCGAAAGGAGCTTCTGAACTCTCTCGTCCATTGAATTTGTCAGGTTTTGGATGGTTTCTGCTTCAATTGTTTTGCATGAGGACAGAATACCCTCCCAGAGCTGTTGCTTAGATGTGAACTGCCTCCCGCCATCATAGACACTCCTTTTGATGATGCTCCAGAGGTTCTCAATGGGGTTGAGGTCAGGGGAGCATGGGTGCCACACCATAAGTTTGTCCCGTTTTATGCCCATATCAGCCAGAGATGCAGATATGTTATTTGCAGCATGAGACGTTGCATTATCATGCATGAAAATGATCTTGCTGCGGAATGCACGGTTCTTCTTCTTGAACCATGGCAGGAAGTGCTGTCTGAGAAACTCCACATACATTATGGAGTTCATCTTTACCCCTTCAGGGATCCTAAAGGGGCCGACAATCTCTCTCCCCATGATTCCAGCCCAAAACATTACTCCACCTCCTCCTTGTTGGCGCCGTAGCCGTGTTTGCATGGGGTGTCCATCAACCAGCCATCCTCCACTCCATCCATCTGGACCATCGAGCGTTGCACGGCACTCATCGGTGAACAAAACAGTTTTGAAGTCAGTCTTCATATATTGTTTGGCCCACTGGAGCCGTTTCTGCTTGTGTACAGTGGATAGAGGAGGTCGACAGGATGGCTTACGCACAGATGCAAACCTCTGAAGGACCCTGCATCTTGTTGTTCGGGGGACGTTGGAGGCACCAGCAGCTTCAAAAACTTGTCTGCTGCTATGACAAGGCTTTTTTGCCGCTGCTCTTTTAACCTGACGTAATTGCCTGTTGGAAAGAGTCCTCAATTTTCCCTTATCAGCACGCACACGTGTGTACTGTGAATCAGCTACATACTTCTTGATTATGCGATGATCAGGATGAAGTGTCTTGGCAATGTTGATTGTAGTCATGCCTTGACCTAAACACTCCACAATTTGTTGTTTCTCAGCAGCCGACACATCCTTTTTCTTTCCCATTTTGGCAGAAAATGTAGGCTGCTTAATAATGTGGGACAGCCTTCTTAAGTAGTCTTGCCTTTCATTGGACACACCTGCCAAACTAATTAGCACAGGTGTCTGCAATTCCTTACAGTGATATGAAGAGCCCTGACACACATCACCATCAATGAGATTAACTGACAAACAAAAAAATTCTTACCTTATCACTCCTAAACACTTTTTGCATAATAATTTGGAACACAGTATACATGTGCTTTTCCACAAAACACCAGTGGTTTCACGTAGTGAATCTTACAGTTCTAACTTGCCAACCGTGGTCTGTATGGAGTTGTTCAATAAAGGGCCTAAAATTAAGATAACATAGATGGGAGAGGTCTCTATGAATACAAATTCCTAAGTATTTGATACCCTGTGAGGGTCAGGCAAAGGGAAAGTTGGACTGGATGGAATCCTGTATGGATTTGGGGAGGGAGACATCGAGGGCCTCAGACTTCTCTGCATTGATTTTAAAATTTGACCATGTAACAAAGTGATCTATTTCAGCTATAACAGCAGGGATGGATATATGTGATTGAGTGATATATACTAGGACATCATCAGCAAATGCAGAGCACTTGTACTCGGTGCCTCCCACCTCAATCCACCTAATATTGGGGTTATGGCGAATTGATGAGAGCAGGTGCTCCGTCACTAGGATGTATAAGAGAGGGGACAGAGGACATCCCTGCCTTGTCCCATTGGTGATTATGAAAGGTGATGAAAATGTTCCATTTATCTTCAGCCTAGGTGACGTATTGCGATACAGGGCCGTGATTTTGGCTATAAAAGGGTCCCCTAGACCCCTACCCCAAGATTTTTAAGAGAATAATATATGGCGTGCCAGGAGACTCTATGGAATGCTTTCTCAGCATCCAACGAGAGTATCTAATTACAAATTTTTAACTGCATCTAGCCCAGTAAATACTTTGTGCCTAGTAGCAGTGTCTGCTAGTCAGCGGATTATCCCAGCTGTTAAGCAAGCTACACCACCTGTAGTTTGGACACTTAATTTTTTCAAAGGAAATGGTTCGGACCCCGGGACACTCAGTGAAGAGCATCGGGGAGGCACCCCAAGGCACAGGGGCTGGGACTGGCGGTAGGACGCCTTGTGGTTTATCGCCAAGCTCGATCCTTATAAAAGCTTTTTAACTGTAGCAGCTTTAGTGGACGCTACTGGAGCTGGAATTGCGCAGCTGCTGGCATGAGACTTGCCCTCCAATAGATCCTTGTAAAAGGATTTAAAGTGTACTCATTCAAATTAGAGAGACAATTTAAATTAAAAAGATTAGACCTGCCTCCACCGCAGGGGGGCTCGCTCGACCCACCAGCGGACAGGCACCAGTATTGGGAGAGGGGGGCTGGCCATCAGGGTCCACCGCGGCTCTGGCACAAACCCGGCGACACGGAGGTCGCACGGGCAGGAACGGATTGGCCGTGTCGGCTTCGCACTTTTTTGGTTTTAGATGGGCATGACATGTCTATGTCTGTGTCTCCCCCTCCTTTTACTCCTACACCTCTTTTCCTTTCGCATGACTATATGTACTTGTCACTTTTCCATGTGTTAGTTATGTCTTCTGAGCAGTTTGTCAGCTTTTGGACACCTTTGAAGGTGTTTTCTATGTGTTTCTATGTGTTTTTGTTTGCCTGCCATTGGTTTTAACGGTGTTCGAAGGTGTTCGACGAACAGTTCGACGAACAGTTCGACGAACAGTTCGGCGAACACACGGGTGTTCGACGAACCGAACCGAACTCGAACACTACGGGGGTGGCTCAACACTACTGGTAATAGATGAACAGATTCACAGAGCTACAAGGATCCCAAGAAGTAGCCTACTGGATTACAGACAGATGGAGGACAACAACAGGGTGCCTCTTGTGGTCACAAACAACCTCCACATGAGCATCCTAAGGAAAACTGGTGCTGATCTCCAACCCATATTCCATAGAGACCACAAACTGAAAGAAATATTCCCAGAACTACCACTTCTCTCCTACAAACAGCCCCCTAACTTAAGGAATCTCCTTGTCAGATGTGTCCTCTCATCGCCATCAGTGACGGCACATTTCCATGTAACAATAAAAAATTCAAAACTTGTACCCACATATTACCATTAAATACAGTCCGCATACCAAACACGGATCAGGACTATAAAATCATGGATGTCTTTTCATGTATATCCTACAATGTAAAAGGTGCCAGGAGGTACAGTAGTGTACAAAATAATAGCAGTCCAACATGACTAACCAGATTATTCAGTTTTTTTTTTATAAATTATATTAGCACATGTCCAACAATTTACCAGTTGGTGTGGTAGATTCTAAGAAAACCAACAGACTCCGCATTCATGATCTTCATGTTTTTGAGTCTGTTTTTGAATAATTAATTGAAAGGGAGTGTGTTCAAAATAGCAGTGTGTAGTTCAATTAGTGAGGTCAATCATTCTGTGAAGAAACAGGTGTGAATCAGGTGGCCCTTATTTAAGGGTGAAGCCAGCACATGTTGTACATGTATTTCTCCTTGAAAGCCTGAGAAATATGGGTCGTTCGAGACATTGTTCTGAAGAACAGTGTATTTTGATTAAAAAGTTGATTGGAGAGGGTAAAACTTATAAAGAAGTGATAGGCTGTTCAGCTGAAACGATCTCCAATGCTTTAAAATGGAAAGCAAAACCAGAGAGACGTGGAAGAAAACGGAAGACTACCATTCGAATGGATTGAAGAATAGCCAGGATGGCAAAGGTTGGGCCAATGATCAGCTCTAGGATGATCTAAGATAGTCTCAAGTTACCTGTGAGTGCTGTGACAGTTAGAAGATGCCTGTGTGAAGCTAATCTCTTAGCAAGAAGTCCTCGCAAAGTCCCACTGTTAAAAAAAAAAAGACATGTACTGAAGTGGATACAATTTGCCAAAGAACACATCAACTGGCCTAAAGAGAAATGGAGAAACATTTTGTGGACTGATGAAAGTAAAATTGCTCTTTTAGGGTCCAAGGGCCCCAGACAGTTCGTCAGACAATCCCCAAACTCTGCATTCAAGCCACAGTATACTCTGAAGACAGTGAAGCATGGTGGTGCAAGCATCATGATATGGGTATGTTTTGCTTACTATGGTGCCGGACCTATTTACCGCATACCAAGGACAAGTTTGCATATGTTAAAATACTTGAAGAGGTCAGGTTGCCTTACGCTGAAGAGGATATGCCCTTGAAATGGATGTTTCAACAAGACAACGACCCTACACACACCAGTAAACAAGCAAAATCTTTGTTCCAGGTCCAACAAAATTGAGGTTATGGAGTGGCCAACCGAATCCTGGACTTTAATCCGATAGAACACTTGTGGGGTGACATCAAAAATGCTGTTTGTGAGGCAAAGCCAACAAATGCCAAAAAATTGTGGGATGTAGTCAAAGCGTCCTGGTCTGGAATAACAGTTGACAGGTGCCAGAAGTTGGTTGACTCTTTGCAATATAGATGTGAAGCAGTTCTAAAAAAACTGTGGTTATACAACTAAATATTAGGTTAGTGATTCACAGGAATGCTAATTCCTCAAAAAAAGAGTACATGTGAGTTTGTAAAGACAAATGCAGACACTGCTATTTTTTAGAACAGCGCAATGATCATTTTTTGTCATTTTCTGTAAAGTAGTTAAAAATTATATACAGGTGCATCTCACTAAATTAAAATATCATCAAAAAGTTAATTTATTTCAGTTCTTCAATACAAAAAGTTAAACTCATATATTATATAGAGTCATTACAAACAGTGATCTATTTCAAGTGTTTATTTCTGTTAATGTTAATGATTATGGCTTACAGCCAATGAAAACACATAAGTCATTATCTCAGTAAATTAAAATAATTAACAAAAAACACCTGCAAAGGCTTCCTAGGTGTTTAAAAAGGTCTATTTCAGTAGGCTCCACAATCATGGGGAAGACTGCTGACTTGAAAGATGTCCAGAAGGCAGTCATTGACACACTACACAAGGTCCCAGAGTTCCACTTCATGCTTCCCTCTGCCAACAAGCTTTTTGGAGATGGAAATTTCATTCTCCAGCAAGACTTGGCACCTATCCACACTGCCAAAAGTACGAATACCTGGTTTAAAAACAACAGTATCACTGTGCTTGATTGGCCAGCAAACTCGCCTGACCTTAACCCCATAGAGAATCTATGGGGTATTGTCAAGAGGAAGATGAGAGACACCAGACCCAACAATGCAGACGAGCTGAAGGCAGCTATCAAAGCAACCTGGGCTTCCATAACACCTCAGCAGTGTCACAGGCTGATCACCTCCATGCCACACCGCATTGATGGAGTAATTGATGCAACAGGAGCTCTGACCAAGTATTGAGTGCATTTACTGAACATACATTTCAGTAGGCCAACACTTCGGATTTTAAAAACAATTTTCAAGCTGTTGTTATAAAGTATTCTAATTTACTGAGATAATGACTTTTGTGTTTTCATTGGCTGTAAGCCATAATCATCAACATTAACAGAAATAAACACTTGAAATAGATCACTCTCAATTCAATTAGCTATAAATGTGTAATATGGCTGACAGGGACCAGCGGAGAGACAGAAAGTCCCCTGTCTACTTTGCATTCTGCAGATGTATAGGCACCCCATTGCATGAATGACACAGCACATCATACACTGTATCCTCACAGGGGCAAACACTGATGATATTTTTACACATTTTGCCTTAAAAAATCTGTGCCCTAATAATACTGTATAATGCCCAGGTGGCACAATGCAGGTAACCCGTGCACAGGATAGTACAAAAGTATTAGTAATTTTGTGAGAAAGATAATATCAAACCCTAGTACCTTTATAATACTATTAACCTGCAGGTTAACCCTATATCTGCTGGTTAATAGTGTTATAGGACCTGACAGGTTCCTTTTAAATGGAGTCTGTCAGCAGGATTTCATCCCCGATCCAAACTATGTATATGAGCATGTAGCTCTTTCAAAGACAAAGACAGTCTGTTTCTCTGTTATGGAGAAATTGCTGTATGAATTGAAAGGCAAATGAGGCTGAAGAGCTATTTGAAGATCTGAAGCCTCTGTCACTCCAGCTCTATTCCCCACCCAGCGCCGCCTCCTCCTGCTTAACTGAGTTCCTTTGCCTGAAGTCACACACAGTATAGAGGCTGTCAGTCAAGCAGGAGGAGTCAGTGATGGACTGGGAATAGAGCTGGAGTGACAGAGGCCTCAGCTCTAACAATATTTCTACAACATTATTTGCATACCAATTCAAACTCTGGTTTCTCAGTAACAGAGAAACTGACTGGCCATGTAAACGGTACTGCTGGGCTTGTCTTTGAAAAGAGCTACGTGTGCATATAAATAGTTTTGGTGGGAGGGAGTGAAATCTTGCTGGCAGATTCCCTTTTAAAAGGAACCTGTAATCAGTGGTGTAACTTGAATCTCATGGGCCCCAGTGTAATATCTCCAAAAGGGCCCCCAACTATCACGGGTCTTTTGTATTGGTTTTTATTATTGGTTAAAGTGACCTTTTGTTATCTCTTTAATCCAAGGTTCTGGAGCGACTGCAACTCCTGTACCCAATATACTTACTAAAGCAGACAAGAAAGCTGATGTCAGGGGCATAAGTATTTGTATTCCCATAATATAACCATGCCTGAGCATGTTTTCTTATAATTGTATCATGCTGACCTGCTATTCCTAGAAACGTATGAATGGGTTGACAGCTGGTTGCTACCCCCTGGAGGTGTCACCCTATGTCCACATAGTGTCCAGTCAAGGGTAACTATAGGGACACATCCCCATTTGTCAAGGGAGAGAGAATTATTCAGTTGTCCATTTATTCATAAATCTCATTTTATTCATGGAAATCCGTTTACTTGTGTTCTCTCTTGCAGATCCCAGGTATGACTACAGAGGAGACCCGCAAGAACTGTCTGAACCTAGTGGTGGCACTTACACCAGAGGGATTTGCAAGAGGAGATCTATTCTGGGATGATGGAGACAGTTTAGGAACTTTTGAAAGGATGGATTATACGCAAGTGTTATTTATTGCTACAAATGTATGTAATGTGTCGGGGCATTATTCCTAAAAGTTATATTACTTTTTAGGATGTGATGATTCTATGAGTTAATTCTGGTTCTTTGTTACAGAATGCACTTGTTAGTGAGGTGATGCATTTGAACAGTGAAGCAGACGACCTCCAACTGGCATCAGTGCAAGTGTTTGGGATACCAAACTCTCCCAAGAAAGTACTGGTTAACCAGGTGCCCACCAAAGATTTTGCATTCAGATCAGATACCAAGGTATTGAACGCTACTTTTTTTTTATAGAACAGATATTATAAAATGATAATATCCGGTTTATGTGACTTTAGAATATAACAATGTCCTTGTTCATATTTTTCTTGTATCAGACAGACCCAGGTAGATTTGATGGAGATTTCTCCCTCTGGAAGAATTTTCAAGTATTTCTTCATGTACCTTTGTATACATAAAAGTAAATTGAAGGGGTTATCCAGTAACTTATACTAATTGCCTATCCATATGATGGATCATCAATATGATATCTGTGGGGGTACGACAGCTGGTGCCGCCAGTGGCTGGAATTGATCAGTTGCGGAGTGGAAGTACATGGCTACATAAACTATGTAGTAACCGCAGCCGGGTACTGCAGAACCATACTTCAAGTGAATAGATGTGGATCTGCAATACCCACTATATAGGTTATGGAGTCGTGCAATTACGCTTCGCACCTGAGCACATCTGATTCCCGCTGGCACAAAGAACAGCTGATCAGCGGGGCGTGGGTGTCATTTATGGCCTATCTTAAGGATAGGCCATAAATATACAGTACAAGCCAACCACTTTAAGAACAACAACAGAACAGTTATGTACGGCATTTTTATGAAAAAATAAAACCACAATTAATAGAGCCAATAATAAAAATAAAAAAATCAAACGCATGAAAATGCTCATATAAAAGACATGACAGTTGCAGAAATCACTGTAAAAGCCTGGAATGCCCAAATCTATAGCAATAATGGCCACAAGAGGGCATAAACACTCCTCTTGTGGCCTTCTTGATATCTATTTATTTTACTTGTGAACATAGCACCATTAATTTCCACAGCACTATACAGACATTATGAGCCTCAATGGGGACAGTGATGATACTAAATGCAGTATGTCTTTGGAATGTAGGAGGAAACCCATACAAACTTGTACATCCTTGGTGGCATATGAACCCAGGACCTCAGTGCTACAAGGCTACAGTGCTGACCATTGTGATATCTATATTACTGTATTTTATGAGCTTTCATGTGTTTTGATATATTTTTTTTATTTTATTTATTATTTTTTAAACTTAAGTGTTTTGTTTGTGTTCTGTATTGCTATTTGTTCATTGAGGTATAGATAGTGTCTGTAAATGGGAACCTCCAAAATTACTATATACTTGCAGATCTTAAATAGCACTTTCATGATGCTTGGCTGTGTAGCTGAAACGATGTCTACAGGAAGAAGATGAAGTTATATTTTTAAAGGGACTTTGTCAGCACAGATTGACTGTTTAAACCATGTACAGCCGCTCGGTGCACCCTTGGTGAGGCCAAACATTTAAGTACACCTTCCCATCTGCTTGTTTTCTATGTATCTCCACCCCCCCTCCTCCTCTTTGATTGACAGCTCTGGTTTTGAGCTTTAGAAGGACAGAGATAGATGGAAACTAGTAGGTGGGAAGGTGCACTTATATGTTTGGCCTCACCAAGGGTGCACCGAGCATCTGCACTTTGTTTGAACAGTCATTCTGTGCTGACAGACTGCCTTAATGCAGCCGCTCACTTAATCAGTCATCGGGGCCGTGCAGGGGGCTGTAACAGTCATCTCTCACTACACACTGTAAACCCTTCCCTGCACCTTGACTGACAGTCAGCACTTCGGGCTGTCACTCGAGGTGCAGGGGAGTAATTACAGCATTTAGTGAGTGGTAACTGTTACAGTCCCCTGCGCCGTACCGATGACTGATGGAAAGTGGCTGCAGGAGGAATATAACACCATGTTCTCCCTGTAGCTCCTGTTCCAGTTACACAGCCAACCATGATTAAAAGGCAGATTACCCCTTTATCTGCTGGTAAATGGCGTATTGTTAGGTGACTGCTTCCTTTTAATTACATTTCTTCACTCGCTTGTATTTAAAGTATTAATAATCATTTATATTTCATAGGTTTTGACCATATCAAAGCTCAATCTACAAATAGGATCTCAGTTTGCAATCACATTGTCTTGATGCTGCTGCTCAAACTCAGGAAATGTGAAGTCCAGAAGCTGTAATATTTGATGTGTTTTTATCTTTCAAGATATTTATTTGCGTTCGTTAATATTACATAGGACTTCTGGAAATAGAAATAATGCTGTTAGAAAAAAAAAAACTGTAATAGAATTTAAAGGGATCTGCTGTCATTAGATTTTACAATTACGAAACTGCCTATGCTGTTGAGTAAATCTTAGACCTGATGAGCCAGTTGTATTTACTTGGAAAGTCCACATCAGAATGGTACTATAGACAGAATAGAATAGTACAATGTTTATCTCTTCGGAATTATACTTAACACAGCTAAAGATAGAGATTCATATTAAAACTCCTATTTTATTGGTATCATATTAAAAAGAATTTATCAAAAGACAGAAAAAAACTAACTAGAATTAAAAAGTAGATTAAGGACAGTATAGGATACACATACAGTGAAATATTATCCAAACTTGTCCATAGATCCACAGTATAAGGTAGACAACAAAACAATAGTTTCTGAGACCTTCTGTGATCAAGAAATATTAGCCAATATGCTGATCTAGCCACTATATTAATCAACCTTCCCTCCGACTGGTCATTCAGCTCAACATGACACATTTATATCCAGTCCCAGGGAATAATTTCTCAAAAAATCTGTGGCTTTTAATTATCCCACCATATGTCAATGGATCCTCAAACAGTGGAAAGTAGGATACCAAAAAATGGAAATCAGATATAAATATATACCTCATTTATATTACCATACGTGCTTTTATTTTACAGTGGTCTCTCTGATGCTCCGTGTGGCACCCCAGGGGTCTGGTTTCCACAGTGATAGCAATATTACGTCTGAGAGCAGGTGGGAGGTCTCCTGGCCAGGAATCCTATGCATGCCACACCTCCTGCCCAGTCCTGGGAGGGGAAGAACTTCCCCTATATAAGACTGGGGCTGAGGCAGGGTTAGGGAGAAAGAGAAGAGGAAGAGTCCCAGACAGAGACATAGTCTGGTCTGGAGAGGAGCAGCTATAGGAAAGAAAGATCAGGAGCTCAGTGGGAGCAGTGCTAAAAGGAGTCAGGGGCTGGAAGCTGTAGAGCTCGCCCTGATTGAAGAGTTCTCACCGGACCCGGAGTCCGAGGCTGTGGGGACTAATCCTTACCCAGCAGCAGAAACCGACCGGCAGGGGATTTCAGGTCCTCTGGCCAAGAAACCCGAAGGCACGGTCACACGCAAGGGACCAGCACCGCCGTCGTGGAGCGGAAGCTACCAGAAGGCCCCGAGTCACCGGCCATACGGGTGAGCACCACACGGTACACTCAGGGACGTGGGCTACTTTTACCCGCCTCTAGCAAGGTAGCCAGAAGAGTACAATTAGTTGGGGAGGCCTACAACTCCGCCTGGCCAGGGGAGATCCCATCTGCTCACGGACTGACCAGGCCCCGATCGCTAGCCAGTACTCCGGGAGGGTCTACCTTTGTCATCAGTAAAGACCCTGAACTACACCGCACTGTCTCTGAGTGGTTCCTGCTACCTGCATGCTATTCTGCTACCCCATTCAGCCACGTCGGCTGCCCTGAGGCCATACCCCTCCCGTTGGGGGTTATACCATCTACGCTGCACAATCGTACCACCGGCCTCAGCGGTCTGCCCTGCAGCGGCGGCCTCATAGCCGCATTCAACGGGTGGCGTAGTCGAACACTGTACCATCTTCTGCTAAACTCTGCCACTCAGCTTGACTCCCTGGGCACGGACCGGGTCACCGCCACGAGACTACTACCCCTATCAGATCCGGCTCCGGGTAGGCTCCCGCGTGCGCAACGCTGCGCGACTCAGGCCCAGGGGCGCGTCAACTTTGGCGTAGTCGGCAGGATTCCGTGCCCGCAACCACCGGGTACTGCGTGCCTGAAAGAAGACTGTTAAACTTACCTGTGGTGAAGATTCCCGCCATCTTCTGCCTTCTTCCCGCCATCCGTGAAGTTTTCCCGCCATCCGGCGCCATCTTCTGCCTTCTTCCCGCCATCCGTGGAGTTTTCCCGCCGTTGGACGCCATCTTGAAGACGCCGCGCGGGAAGAAGAGGGGCGTGGACTCTGAAAGCGCGCGAGAACTGAAGCCCCGCCTCACGTCAGGACGTTGCGTAAGGTCCTGGAAGGAGCCCAGCAGACGCCGACGTCACAGGAGCGCGACGGAAGGTCCTCAACCCTGACGATCCACTGCGGAACCGCGGCCTATGGAAGAGGATCATCGCAAGGTAGGCCACGGTCCACTAGGGGGGAGGAGGATGTCGGATACGGAGGAGAGCTTCACTGCCACAGCCACCGCCAGCGCCGCCGCTGCTGCGGTCATGCCTTTCACCATGCCCTATATCCCGGGGGCAGCCTGGCTACCCCAGTACTCAGGGGAGTCACATACCCTGAATGACTTTAGAGAAAAGCTGGATAGCCTCTTCCAGGTGTACCCCCTCACAGAAGAGCAAAAAGTGAGCATCCTGGTGGCCCAACTAACCGGGGCAGCCCAAAGGGAGGTAAAGTCCTGGCCACCTGGGAGGAGGACTGTCGCAGGGATATTAACCCGGCTGAAGGACACCTTTGATACCCGCACCTCAGCCGTGATTAAGCTTAGATTCTACGGGTGCAAACAGCGAGCACATGAGAATATAAGGGACTATGCACTAAACCTACAAGAGGCCCTGAGAGCCATTAAGCAGACCGACCCTGACGGCGTGGGAAACGAGGACAGGCTGTTGACCGAACAATTTATAGAGGGACTATATTGCAATGCCCACCGAACCCAGTTGCGGGCAATGGCCTTACAGGATCCTCATCTGGACTTTGCACAGTTCAAGGACAGAGCCATCCGGGTGCTCCGAGAACCGGCACCGGGTGACGTGGTGACCCACAGGCGCCCTACTACCGCTTACCACCAGGAGGCGGCGCCCTTGTCGGCAGGGCCTGTGGGAGCTGACGCGCAGGCTTTGAACAATGACTCGGCTCCAGACCTGCACCATCAGGTCCAAGAGCTAGCTAAAAGCGTTGCTGCGCTAACCCGAACTGTGCAGTCTTTACAGGTTTCTGCTCCAGGGAGATCCAGCTGGCATCCGGACCGGTGGACATCCCGTGGCGTCGACCAAGGAGGACCCCACCGGCCAGAGGAAGACCCAGCGACCGATACAACGAGGACGGACAACCCATCTGCCACCGCTGCAATCAACCCGGACATATGGCAAGGTACTGTCCTTTAAACTGGCACAACCTGGGGTAGAGGGCCAACCCCTAGGAATAAGATCACCAGGCCCATCGAACTGGCGTGACAAATACGTGGGAGGACGTCCAGTCTTGCCTGTGGTACTGGATGGCATTCCTATGAGTGCCCTACTTGACACCGGGTCACAGGTCACCACCATCCCGTACGTGCTCTTCAAGCAGTACTGGAATGACTCAGATATAACCCGCTACCCTGACGACGACTTGAGTATCATTGCCAGCAATGGTCAGCCCGTGCCACAGATCGGATTTAAAGAGATGACCATTAAAATCGGTAGAGTCGAACTGGCAGCACAGGGACTGATCATTGTAGACATTGACAAGCGCGAGAGTCACCCAAAGATAACTCTAGGAACTAATGTGATTGAAAATTGTCTTGCAGAGGTGATTTTCATTTTACAGCAGGTTGCCAAGAACGCCAGCTCCGGCCAGCAGCGAGTGCTCCAAAAAGAGATCCGGGCACTGATGCGGCGGCAACAGGTGGAACTCTCCGGTGGTGAGATAGGAAGCGTGAGAATGTGTGACCCTTTCCCTATTGCCATGCCCCCGAAAAGTGAAATGATGATTTGGTGCCGGGCAGCTATTGGTCTGAGAGGTAGAGATTACCAGGCAATGGTAGAACCAGTCTACTCAGACAGTAGGCCCACCATTTTGACTGCACGGGGGGTGGTTGATGTACGCCATGGGAGGGTGCCCGTTCGCATAATAAATATCGGGAAGAGGGAAGTATACCTGCCCCGATATGCCACGCTAGCCAAATTGTATACCATCGACCAAAATTCTGTACAGTCAGTGGAACCCTTGCCTCCATCTCACCTAGAGGAAGGTAACGGCTCTAAGAAACCAATGGAGGACTGGTGTCAGCAACTACATTTGGGAACTGACTCCACTCCCTCACACCAGAAACAGGGAGTCTATCGGGTGGTTCAAGAGTACGAGAGAGTGTTTAGTAAACACCCGTTAGACTTCGGGCGAGTAAAGGGGGTAGAACACCACATCCCCACGGGAGACCATCCTCCCATAAAGGAGAGATACCGACCCGTACCCCCTGCACACTACCAACACGCCAAGGGGATGCTTAGAGACATGAAGGAGGCTGGAGTAATCAGGGATAGCTGTAGCCCCTGGGCAGCTCCACTAGTCTTGGTTAAAAAGAAGGACAACACCATGAGAATGTGTGTAGATTACCGGAAAATCAACCGTATCACACACAAAGATGCGTACCCCTTACCAAGGATAGAGGAGTCTTTGGCTGCTTTAAAATCTGCTAACTTCTTCTCCACTTTGGATCTCACTAGCGGGTACTGGCAGGTTCCTGTAGCAGAGGCGGACCGGGAGAAGACCGCATTCACCACCCCGATGGGACTTAGCGAGTTTACTTGCATGCCGTTCGGACTCTGCAACGCACCAGGAACCTTCCAACGATTGATGGAATGCTGTCTGGGACACCGAAACTTCGAGACGGTCCTGTTATACCTGGACGATGTCATCGTCTACTTCAAGACCTACGAGGACCACCTGAAACACCTGGCAGAAGTGTTCGAAGCCCTGGCAAACTACGGCCTAAAGGTGAAACCCTCCAAGTGTCACCTCCTGAAACCAAAGGTGCAGTACCTGGGACACGTGGTGAGTGCTGACGGAGTGGCTCCCGACCCTGATAAGATCACCGCAATTAAGGAATGGCCAAGCCCCTCCAGCGTAAAGGAAGTGCGGCAGTTCCTCGGGTTGGTAGGCTACTACCGAAGATTCATTCCCGGTTTCACCAAAAAGGCAGCTCCTATGCAGGACCTCCTGATAGGCCAGTCCAGGAAGGCCAAGAACCAGAAGCCACCCTTCAGATGGGAGAAGCTGGAAGAAGAGTCCTTCCGCCAGCTGAAGATGGCCCTCACGGGGGATGAAATCCTGGCGTACCCTGATTACAGCCAGCCCTTTATCCTCTACACCGACGCAAGTAACATCGGGCTAGGAGCCGTACTGTCCCAGATCCAGCAGGGGAAAGAACGGGTAATTGCTTACGCCAGCCGAAAACTGCGACCCACCGAAAGAAACCCTGAGAATTACAGCTCATTCAAGCTAGAGTTCCTGGCAGTGGTGTGGGCAGTCACCGAACGCTTTAGGCACTACCTTGCCTCTTCCCGGTTCACCGTGTACACGGATAACAACCCGTTGACACACCTGGATACGGCAAGACTCGGTGCCCTGGAGCAGAGATGGATGGCCCGCCTGTCCAACTATGAGTTCACGATCAAATACCGGGCAGGACGCTCCAATACCAACGCGGATGCCTTGTCCAGAATGCCAAACCTACCGGACGTAGGGGAAGATCCAGAGGAACTGGAAGAAGTTGAACTCCCCGCGTTCCACCGTCATGGGACTATCCAGTATTCCCACCGTGTAAGGGGTAAGCAATCTGCTACGTTCAACCCCTTACCTCATTACAACTGGGCGGAAACGCAAGACAGTGACCCCGCCGTCCGACTGGTGAAGGAGATGCTGACTCAGCCAGATGCCCACCTTGACCCAGACGCTCCGGAGGAGGCCAAGCAACTGTGGGTTGAGAAGAGTCGACTGTTCCTTTACAAGGGGAAGTTGTGCCGCAGAATGGTTAACTCCCGGACGCATGAACTGATCTGGCAAGTAGTGGTGCCAAGAAGAGACGCGGCTATGGTACTGGAGGCATACCACAACGGAGCTGGGCACTTCGGATGGAAGAAGCTGGAGTTCCTGCTGCGCGGGCGGTTCCATTGGGTAGGCATGAGAGGAACCATCGAGAGGTGGTGCAGAGACTGTGGCCCATGCAACCTAAGAAGGAAGGACCGTGCTAGCCAGAAGACTCCCCTGCAGTCCATCGTCACCAAGCAGCCTTTGGAACTGGTAGCCTTGGATCATGTAAAACTGACCCCCAGCAGAAGTGGCTACGTCTATGCGTTAACCATCGTGGATCACTACTCCCGGTTCTTGGTTGTCGTCCCCGTCAAGGACTTAACGGCTCAAACAGCAGCTAGAGCCTTCCAGCAGCACTTCTGCCGTCCACACGGATACCCAGAGCAGGTGCTGACGGACCAGGGACCTGCCTTTGAAGCGGAGGTCTTCCAGGAGTTCTGCACTCTGTATGGCTGCCGGAAGATAAGAACAACACCCTATCATCCACAAACCAATGGACTCTGTGAGAAAATGAACCAGGTGGTGATAGACCTTTTGAAAACATTGCCCCTGGAAGAACGCAGTCTGTGGCCTGAGAAACTGCCTGATCTGGTGGACCTATACAACCACATCCCTGTAGGTTCTACCAACTGTACCCCGGCTTACCTAATGAGAGCAAGACCTGGTAAGCTGCCTGTTGACCTGGATATGGGAGTCCTGACACCCGAGGACACTTCACCAGAAGCAGACTGGGACACAGAGAGGCAGCAGCAGTACCGGAAAGTACAGGAGAGAGTGGAGCGAAGTCTCTGTCAAGCTAGAGAAAGACAGGAGAAGACTTACAACCAGTATGCTCCCGCTGTTCCCCTGGTACCTGGAGAGCAGGTCTTGAAGAGGAAGAGACGGCTCCACAAGTTGGACGACCAGTGGGAGAAGGACCCGTACACCGTACTGCCCTCAAGCCATGAGAACCCGAAAGTCTGCACAATCAGTAAGGATGGAGGAGAAACCACAGCCATTGTATCCCGAGATCACCTGAAGAAGTGTCCCGAACAGCTACGGAACCCTGAAGAAGAACAGGAAGACCCTCGACCCGCAGAGGAAAGGGAAGATATGGTCAGTACTGTGCTCGGAGACTTCCCTCGGTCTTGGACTCAAGTCAATGGCGCTGTTGTGGTACCCGTCCTCACCTTCCTCCAACCAGCATCTCAAGTACCTACGGAGAAACAGGTAGAGCTGGAAGAGTAGCCGGTCCAGGAGGCAGAAGACCCCACACAAGCAGACCAGGAGGATCAACCCTCTGCTTATAGTGAGCCTGCCGTGCCCCTAGTGAGCCAAAGAGCTCGTAGACAGCTGCCCAGTTTACCTTTGACAGCCCCTACACCCTGTAACTCAGGACCAGTCAGTCAGCTCCGTAGGTCTACTAGGGTCACTAGAGGCCAGTTGCCCGTACGTTGGAGGATTTAAAGTGCTCAAACTGTTTTATTTGTATTTACTTGTTTATTGTTGCTTGTGAATAATTGTGTATTTCTAGTTATTTTATAGGTGTCGTTTATGGATTATCCGGAATCCTTTGTACATATGTTTGGAGCGTAACCCAGGAACGGACTAAAGACTGTTAAAGACTCGGGGCAGGACAGACCCCTACCTGGTTACGGCTCCCTGTTCTTTGGTGGAATGGACACCTTTGTTTTCTTCAAAAACTGCACCCGGTTGCGGACACGCCGTGACCATCCTAATGTGTTTTTCTTTATTGTACTGTTTCTATTTATAACTTGTTATGTTTACAAAAGTATGTTTAGTCCCGGAGTACTAAATTTCACTAGGGGGGAATGTGGCACCCCAGGGGTCTGGTTTCCACAGTGATAGCAATATTACGTCTGAGAGCAGGTGGGAGGTCTCCTGGCCAGGAATCCTATGCATGCCACACCTCCTGCCCAGTCCTGGGAGGGGAAGAACTTCCCCTATATAAGACTGGGGCTGAGGCAGGGTTAGGGAGAAAGAGAAGAGGAAGAGTCCCAGACAGAGACATAGTCTGGTCTGGAGAGGAGCAGCTATAGGAAAGAAAGATCAGGAGCTCAGTGGGAGCAGTGCTAAAAGGAGTCAGGGGCTGGAAGCTGTAGAGCTCGCCCTGATTGAAGAGTTCTCACCGGACCCGGAGTCCGAGGCTGTGGGGACTAATCCTTACCCAGCAGCAGAAACCGACCGGCAGGGGATTTCAGGTCCTCTGGCCAAGAAACCCGAAGGCACGGTCACACGCAAGGGACCAGCACCGCCGTCGTGGAGCGGAAGCTACCAGAAGGCCCCGAGTCACCGGCCATACGGGTGAGCACCACACGGTACACTCAGGGACGTGGGCTACTTTTACCCGCCTCTAGCAAGGTAGCCAGAAGAGTACAATTAGTTGGGGAGGCCTACAACTCCGCCTGGCCAGGGGAGATCCCATCTGCTCACGGACTGACCAGGCCCCGATCGCTAGCCAGTACTCCGGGAGGGTCTACCTTTGTCATCAGTAAAGACCCTGAACTACACCGCACCGTCTCTGAGTGGTTCCTGCTACCTGCATGCTATTCTGCTACCCCCTTCAGCCACGTCGGCTGCCCTGAGGCCATACCCCTCCCGTTGGGGGTTATACCATCTACGCTGCACAATCGTACCACCGGCCTCAGCGGTCTGCCCTGCAGCGGCGGCCTCATAGCCGCATTCAACGGGTGGCGTAGTCGAACACTGTACCATCTTCTGCTAAACTCTGCCACTCAGCTTGGCTCCCTGGGCACGGACCGGGTCACCGCCACGAGACTACTACCCCTATCAGATCCGGCTCCGGGTAGGCTCCCGCGTGCGCAACGCTGCGCGACTCAGGCCCAGGGGCGCGTCACTCCGCATAGTATATATTAAATAACCAGGGGATATATCAACAATGGTCCCATATGTTTAATTTGTTTTTATGAGGTATGTTATTATCAATCATATATCTACATACACATAAACAGTAGACAATGATGCTACTCCACATCTTTTTTGAATAAGACTAAATATTGCACATGTATCCATCTGGATTTAAAGAGCATATACTTCTGATTCTGAAGTTGTATATCAACAGGCGGGATCTCAAACCATCTATTATATATTCAAAAATTTGAAGTAGGGAAAGATCTCACCTGAGAAGTAAATATCGGTCCGCCTTGTCAGGTTTTTCTGAGGTCTTGATTCAGACAGGAAAAATAAATCATTTGTCTGACCCTATTCCCCAGAACTCCTGTCCTTACAAGGACAGTCCACAGCTGACCCTATATCGGCACCACACTGTATGTTTTCTCATGATGATCCCTATGCGCCTCCCAACGTGTTTCCTCTCTTCAAAGATTCCTCAGGGGAATGACTCAAAAGCCTTAGTCAGTCCATAGGGGATAGAGAGTCCAAATTCATTTCCCCATATAGCGGTCCCATAAGTGTATCAATGTCTGAGAGACATTAAAATAGGAGTTTTAATATGAAGCTCTAACATCAGAATGGTGGTAGAATCTTGATATTTATTGAGTTAATAGTTCGTCAGTCGAAGGGTATTCTATCTCTGCATCTCATACTGAGCATTATGAGATTTCAGCAGCAGCAGGGAGGAGGGACACTGAGGAGCTATCATTCAGGCTGATTTGGAGATGGTGGTTAAACTTTTCTAACAGTTTTACACAGTCATTCTGATTTTAATTTTCAAGCTAAGTACACCAGCTCATCAGATCTTATGGGTCTATTATAATATTGTATGCAGTGAAATCTGATCACAGGTCTACTTTGACTACTCAGCTTAAAAAAAATGTATTAATTATAAAAAGTTAAGAGATAAAATAAATTCCTATAATTAGTATGAATAATAAATGTTGATAAGCCTGTTAGATGTGGGTCCCACCTTAAGCCCTGACCTAAGAGAATGCAAATTCCATATTAGTTCCTCCATACTTTGTATACTTGAAATATATGTAGAGTACTGCAGGGAATTAGTGAACGTCAGTCACTGGACCCCTGTCCTCTCCCCAGCTCTGAGACCATCACTGATCTACTATTTAGGGCATATCCTGTGGCTATTCCATAAATGCCTGAAATGGAAATACTGCTTTGTCTATTGCACTGGGACTTGCTTTAAATGATGCTTTAAATTTCCTTTTTACCATTTTTCAGCCCCTGATGAACTTGCTATTTGGAGGTTAAAAAAAGCAGATTTGCAGAATAAAGTTTCACTTCTAATTATTCTTGAATTCCTCTACTTTTTAGACTGTATTGAATGTCCATGCTTCTCTCTGCAGACTTTTTGCTTGCTATGTAATAAAGAAATATCTATTTTTACTATTAAATGTTACATTTGCTTAAATTTGATTACCGCTCAGCAGATATTTTTCTTTGAACTCAAGGGTTTACAGTAATTTAGTACAGACTTTTGCAACCTTGTTCTCTTTGTTGAAATAAAAAAACTATTTTTTTTCTATCTTTAAGAGTTTTCTGTAGAGTTTGTTGATTTTTTTTATATATACTGTATATTGGGTCGTTCTAGTGGCAAATCTGTTTTTTTTGTGATTTTTTTTACTAAAATGGGGACTTGAATATGTTTTACTTTGATCGCTGATCTCATACACTGTAGTACTCATGCACTGCAGTTCACGAGACCTGTCAGTGTTTCACTCACTGTGCCTGTTACTCTGCTTATAGCAGATCTAACAGGCCACTGTACCCTGGGATCATCAGATGACCTCTGGGTACCATGGCAACGATCGGCACCTATAATTATGTTCATGGGTGGTCGATCTTGTCAAAGGGGGTCTTTTACCCTCTTCTAACCACTTGAATGCTGCTGGTCACGATTGACTGCGCTATTTAAGATTTTGATTGATTTCAAAACTGTCCCGGGCTGATGCCAAAGGGCATCAGCTGTCATGTACAGCTGTCACCCACCGGAATTTTGCCCTCCGGGGGACGTTATTCACTTATTCTCTATCGCTGTTTTAAAACGATCTAGAAAAAGGCCCCTTAACGTCTATCCACGGTATGGATATCACTGACTCAACGGGCTGAAGTCAGCGATACCAAAATCCGTCTTCAAGGTAAGATTTTTAACAGATGAGACCTCTAATGGTTTAGACTAGGGATTTTTCTTGAACTATCACATGCTTTAATAAATCTATTTATCCATCTATTACCAGCTAGGTCATAGTTATACAACGTCCCTAAGGTCAAGATCTTCACTTTAAGAGTGCTACTGGATAACCCAAGCTCTAATGCTTTTTGGAGAAATTCTACGATAGATTTACCTGGAATCTCTTCACCCAGAGTTTCCCTGGAACTAGACAGGAACTTTTTCTAGGTTCTACCATATATCTTTCTTATCGGTTTCCTGCTCTTAAGTAAAGTGGATACTAAACTTGGAGAAAACCTTCTCTGAATTAACAGTGACCTTTCAAATTCCAAGTGAAAGTCTGCTACTGGACCTTGGGTGAGTAGATCAGGGATCTCTCCATCCATGGATTGGATATTGATATCAGCCTCATCCATGAAAACCACTGTGTTTTGTGCCAGAATGGGGCTATCAGGACTATTCTCACTTGGTCCTCCCTAAATTGCAATCATCATATGTACTTACAATTGCTCGTTTTGCCTTTCTACCCAGTTAATTAAGCTCTTTTCTCTGCACTAAGTAGAAGCAGGAAGACTCTTGTTCCTGTATTTATCATTGCAAAAAGTCAATAGTAGCCAGCTTACCCAGATCGTAATTTCTCTTGGGGCGATCATCTGCCAGGCATCCGCACGGAAATGAGTCCAAAAGGAATGATGTTCTTTTAAGGATTGTTGAAGAATACAAAGATTTTAAGAAAAATGGCAAAATAAGGGTTCCTCCGCTGGACTTTATTTGTATTTATCATTCTCTTTAACTCCTGACCCAGCTTGCCCCCCCCCCCCACCACCAGGGACTTTTGCAGTGATTCATGACTTATGCAGAGAAAATTGATGTCCTGTTTCTACATAGAGCTTAGAAGGATTCAGCTAGTCAGTTTTTAATCACGTGATGTCATAGACCTAATGGAAAACAGAATACCGTATTTTTCGGACTATAAGACGCACTTTTTTCCTCCAAAATTTTGAAGGAAAGTGGGGCGTGCGTCTTATAGTCCTAATACTATATTATTGTATGGCCGCATGGTGGTGGGTGTGGGGGAGCAGCAGCCTAGCTGTGCCCGCTGCAGCCTAGCTGTGCCCGCTACTAAAGAAAATGAATATTACCTGCTCCCCACACCCATGGGCATGGAGAGCAATGAATATTCATTTCTCTTAATAGCCGGCACACTGGAGCCGCAGCGCGACTCCTGCTGCCGCTCTGCGGTCAGTGTGCCTGCTATTAAAGCTCATGAATATTCACTACAACCCACTCCCATGGGTTGTAGTGAATATCCATGGTCTTTAATAGCAGGCACACTGACCACAGAGCGGCAGCAGGAGCCGCGCTGTGGTACAGTGTGCCGGCTATTGAACAGACTGAATGGTCACTGCTCCCCACGCACAGAGTCCCAGCGTGGGGAGCAGTGACTATTCCAGCACAGCGTCTCACACTGTGTGAGGGTGCATGGCAGGGACGCCATGCGCGCCCTGCCATGCGCCTCTCACACAGTGAGAGTGTCAGCAGCAGAGCGTGACAGCGCTGGAGGAGAGAGGAGGTGAGTATGATTGTTCTTTTTTTTTTGTAGGCAGCGTGATGGGGGCTCAGAGGGTGCCATGCATACCAGAATGGGGGATCAGAGGGTGCCATACATACCAGGATGGATGCTCAGAAGGTGCCATACATACCAGGATGGGGGCTCAGAAGGTGCCATGCATACCAGGATGGGGGCTCAGAGAGGTGCCATGCATACCAGGATGGGGGATCAGAGGGGTGCCATACATACCAGGATGGGAACTCAGGGGGTGCCATACATACCAGGATGGGGGCTCAGAAGGTGCCATACATACCAGGATGGGGGCTCAGAAGGTGCCATGCATACCAGGATGGGGGATCAGAGGGGTGCCATGCATACCAGGATGGGGGCTCAGAAGGTGCCATGCATACCAGGATGGGGGCTCAGAAGGTGCCATACATACCAGGATAGGGGCTCAGAGGGTGCCGTGCATACCAGGATGGGGCCTCAGAAGGTGCCATACATACCAGGATGGGGGCTCAGAGGGTGCCATGCATACCAGGATGGGGGCTCAGAAGGTGCCATACATACCATGATGGGGGCTCAGAAAGTACCATACATACCAGGATGGAGGCTCAGAGGGTGCCATGCATACCAGGATGGGGGCTCAGAAGGTGCCATGCATACCAGGATGGGGGCTCAGATGGTGCCATGCATACCAGGATTGGGGCTCAGAAGGTGCCATACATACCAGGATGGGGGCTCAGAGGGTGCCGTGCATACCAGGATGGGGGCTCAAGGGGTGCCATGCATACCAGGATGAGGGCTCAAGGGGTGCCATGCATACCAGGATGGGGGCTCAGAGGGGTGCCATGCATACCAGGATGGGGGCTCAAGGGGTGCTATGCATACCAGGATGGGGGATAAAGGGGTGCCATGCATACCAAGATGGGGTATAAAGGGGTGCCATGCATACCAGGATGGGGGATAAAGGGGTGCCATGCATACCAGGATGGGGGCTCAAGGGGTGCCATGCATACCAGGATGAAGGGCTCAAGGGGTGCCATGCATACCAGGATGGGGGCTCAGAGGGTTCCATGCATACTAGGATGGGGGCTCAGAGGGGTGCCATGCATACCAGGATGGGGGCTCAAGGGGTGCTATGCATACCAGGATGGGGGATAAAGGGGTGCCATGCATACCAAGATGGGGTATAAAGGGGTGCCATGCATACCAGGATGTGGGATAAAGGGGTGCCATGCATACCAGGATGGGGGCTCAAGGGGTGCCATGCATACCAGGATGAAGGGCTCAAGGGGTGCCATGCATACCAGAATGGGGGCTCAGAGGGTTCCATGCATACTAGGATGGGGGCTCAGAGGGGTGCCATGTATACCAGGATGGGGGCTCAAGGGGTGCCATGCATACCAGGATGGGGGATAAAGGGGTACCATGCATACCAAGATGGGGTATAAAGGGGTGCCATGCATACCAGGATGTGGGATAAAGGGGTGCCATGCATACCAGGATGGGATGGGGGCCACTTATAACAGGAAGGAGGGGCCATACATACCAGGATGGAGGATATTAACAGAATTGGGGGGCATTACCCCAATAACAGTGTCAGCAGCAGACCCCCTCCCCCATAACAGGGCATCATGACCACATTTTTTGCTTAATTTTTTTTCCTATTTTCCTCCTTTAAAACCTGGGTGCGTCTTATGGTCCGGTGCGTCTTATAGTCCGAAAAATACGGTAATTAACTGGGTAGAAAGGCAAAATGAGCAATTGTAAGTACACAGTGCCATATAATATGATGATTGCAATATAATAAGAGGATAAAAACTTTGAGTCTTTAATGACCAAGCCCAATTTTTGAAATTTCATCAGTTTTTTTCGTGACACATTGTACTTTGCTAGTGGTAAATTTAGCTCGATAGATTTTGTGTTTATTTGTGAAAACAGGAAATTTGGTCGAAAATTTAGAAAAATTGGCAATTTTCAAACTTTTAATTTTTATATCTTTAAACCAGTTAGTCCTGCTGTACAAAATTAGTTAATAAATAACATTTCACATATGTGTACTTTACATCTGCATCAAACTTCATTTTTTTTAGGTTGTTGGGTTAAACGTTTAGCAGCAATTTTTCAAGAATTTTAGGTACCTATTCAGATTTAAATGGACTTTGAGGGACTTGTATATATTGGAAAGTCTGGAAGAGCAATACCATTTTAAAAACCGCACCCCTGAAATACTTCAAAACTGCTGTCAGTTTTGTTAACCCTTCACGTGCTAAACAGAAATGAATGTAAAATGGAATGAAAAAAAAAAAAGGAAAACATTTTAGTGGAAAAATACAACTTGTTTTAGCCCCAAATGTTTCACTTTGACAAGAAATAGCATGAGAAAATGGACCATACAATTTGTTACCCAGTTAATTCTGAGCACGCTGATTCCCCTATGGTCAGAAACGTCTGTTTTAACACACGGCAGGGCAGGGATCTTTCCAGATTATCCCAGCACAGAGGAGGAGAGAAAAGAACTACTCCTCTTCTCTGGCATCGGATTCCTGCCGTCACCGATCATCAAGATGGAGGTCACTGATCATAACACATATTATGTCGTCTAATTTCTGCCCATAGATGTGAAGGAATGTCTCAGTTACACAGCTGACTGAATCTATTTTTTCCTAGCGCCTCATGCCGACTAACCGCGAAGCTCAGAAGAAATATCTACCTTTTCCTTTGGATGACGAAAAACCTGAGCCGACATCAATGACACCAGAGCATCCGAAAGAAGAGGAGGCAATGAAGTATCGGGAGGTAGAATAGCTGGAAGAAGATGAGGCAGAAGACACTGAGATGACAGAAGAAGAAGATGACAAGACATCAGAAGTGAAAGAAGAAGTCATACAAAAAAATCAGCAACTGGGCCAGAAGAGTTGAGTTACAGCCGGCCGGAAGACTGAAGATCCGTCAGCAGTCCATCCTTAAATACGTCAACACCAACCTCAGAGGAAGGAGAAATATCCTCTGGACCATCCTCCTCAAACCAATGAGACGTTGATGGACTCTATGGAACCAACATTCCAGCTGTAGTAACATCGACAGCTTTAAATATAATAATAATAAAATGAATAGGCATAAAATAGTAATTATTAGGTTAATAAAAGCTTAAAAATGTAGTAAAATCATTATAAAGGCTGTTATAAAATTAGGAGTAGTAACATAGTATGTAATACTCTAATAAAAGTATTAACTACAACATTAAAGATATAATAAGGATAGAGACATAAAAATAACATCAGCAGATTTGATCCAGGGTTCCAGGACTGATCGCCTTTTCTCGGGGTCAAGAAGGAATTTTTACCCTGTGACACCAATTGGCTGAATATGTCCAGGGTTTTTGCCTTCTTCTGGATCAATAGCTTTAGGAATAGGAGCTAATTGGTAGTACATGGAGAGATAATAAAATAGCCATAATATTAATAAGAGTAAGTTCAAAAAAAGAAATATTATTTTTTAAATAATGCTTGTAATAAAATAGTAATATAAATTATAATAGTATAGTATTATCAGAAATAGTATAATAATACCATAGTACATTATTAGGCATCAGCTAGTTTGATCCAGGGTTTTCGACTGATCGCTTTTTCCCAGGGTCAAGAAGCAATTTTTCCCCTTGACACAAATTGGCTTAATGTGTCCATGGGTTTTTGCCTTCTTCTGGATCAACAGCTTTAGGAATAGGGACCTCATAGTACTAACATACTTATAGTTATAATAAGTATAATTGTAATAGTAATGAAAGGATTGTGATGATGATAATAATAATAGTATAAACACAATAAATAGGTTATTCTGTTAGTGTAGGGCCCCATCTGATGAGGTCGCCTTGTCGTTGGCAGATGGGCTTGCACAATTTGATCAAAATGTGCACTAAGAACCTCAAATTTATAAGTATAGTAAATAAGAAAGTAATAAAATGCCCAATGTCATAAATATAACTTGTACAGCCTCCTTTATTTTCCTGTAATAAAGAAAAATCATCAATCCAACACATTTAGAAACATTTGTATCTCTGTGTCTCATCAGATTCAATGTCTCAATGAGACCCACGATCTAAATGTTGTCCGAAAAATGCCGCCATGTAACCCTAACTTAAAATGTATTACTGGTGGCCAATCAACCCGTGGTTGGGAGTTATGGAAATGATTAGTGCAATTGCACTCCTTTGCACATAGTCTCATAGGCAGTGGGCAGCACAGCGCATTTACAATGGCTGACTGCTGATTGGCAACATGAAGTTGATCGGCGGTTATTCAATGGCCTTCTTAAACAGGCCGACCATCGCACTTCGATGCATTGAGAATGGAGTTGGTGTAAATTGATTTGCATGACCAATATATCGGCCATGTCCGTAATCTGTGGTTTCTGGACACCCTGAGAACCGTCTCCTACATCCTGGCACCGATGGCTCTTCTTTTGATTAGCTGTACTTGTGCAATGTCATTGTGGCAAGTTGTTGCGAATGTTGGGAGGTAGGAGGTTGTTCTCAGGGCTCTCAGATTACCGACGGCTCTCAGATTACTAACGTGGTCTATAGATCGAGTTCTGTGAATTGATTTGCATTAACCCTAGCATCGACATGATCATTCTATGCCCCTGAAAGATCATTGTTCTCAGCAGGACGCTGTGCTGCCAAAAATGATGATTTTCAAGCAACCTGTCACCGGACAATCTTGCTTGATGACGAAGCCTCTGTGCTCCAAAATATAATTTTTCTGGCCAACCAATCAAGAATACTTTTGTCTGTTTTGGCATAAAAGTATTTACATTAAGATAATGCAGAAGCTCTAACTTTTATGCAGACGTGTAGAAGCCCAAAGGATACATTATACCTTACACCAGAGGCATAATTATAGGAGATGTCTGTATCAGCTACAGGTACGGTATATAGGTATGAGGGCTATCTGTCAAGAACAGCTAGAACTAGTATGAGAAAAACTGATTTCTGAATGAGCCCTTACTCTAGTGATGTTTTAATCAAGGAAGATGTATGAATTCTGGTCTAAAGTAAATGATTCCTAGTATTCTCTGCTCTATAAACCAGCAGTGTGGTGAAAAGCTCTGACTGGTTCCATTTAACACCTTCATGTTCCATTACGGATATATGTGCCATAGAGTGGGTCAGGGTGTATGGAGTGGGCTCAGGAGTTGAATTTGCACCACACAGGGAAGATGCTGGCTGTGTTACACAGCCATCATCTCCCTCTAACAGCAGCATTCAAAACTAGTCTGAAACACAGCTGCAAATCTTTTAAATGACAATGACCATCACTTGATCCAGCACTTTTTAATTATTTTTGGTGTATAAGACTACATATCTTCCAAAGACCGTAATTTGCAGATTACTGTATATCACATTATCTATCAAATATGATCAAGTTGTCTGAAAGTCCATGAATCACTTAATTCCTATGCCATATTATATCTACCACATAAATTTAAAGAGGATGTCTGGGCATATAATATTTATGACCTATCCTTAGGAAAAGTCAACTATATCAGATTGTTAGAGTTCTGACACTCTTACCCCATTGATCAGCTGTAATCGGCTCTGGAAGGCAGATGTAAACAATGAACAGTGCTGAACACCACAGCTCCGTTCAGTAGTGGCCGCTGCCGGGTGCTGCAGGTCAGCTCCTATTCAGCTCTGTTTAATGTTTACATCTGGCAACTGTCGGAGCATATAACAACTAATCAATGAGGGTACTGGGTGGCGAACCCCCATCAATCTGATATTGATGACCTATCCTGAGGATAAGTTATCCATATATCATGTCTTAACAACCCCTTTAGCTGGCAACCCGACTGATCAGACAATTGAATACCACATATCTTGTAGTCCAATTTCCAGGATCCCAGTGGCAGCAGTGACAGCCCTAACAATGACAATAGTCACTCAAATAAGGCTGATTTCCTCTGTAAAGTTACAGTGGAAAATATAATTTAAAAAATAATTAATCCCCTTATGGTCTTTTATAACCTTTGAAGGACAGACTGTAAAAGTAAAAAACAAACAAATAACAAGGAGTTAAAAAAATACACATAAAATAATCCACTGAAAAAACCCACTAAGTGTATGTGCACGCTTTTTTCCAGGCAAGCTGATTCAGGTAAATGCCATTGGATGGTTTCCTGAGATTGCTTCTCGGTGGCCTTGCCAGCATTCTTGTAGCATCTCTCACTCTATACTGTTAAGTAGAGTGGATGGTTTCCTAGCGGAAACTGCCCGGAATATTAGGATGTCACTCCTTTTAACTTGTTCAGGAATTCCGAACCCTTAAGCTGTTAAAGAGAACCTGTCAGCACGATTTTGTAATGTTACGTAAAGTCATGGCTGTAATGTGCTGTAATACTGATTACATTGATACCTTTGGCTAAGAAATCCATTGTGTGATTCTTCTTTAATCAACACTTGAAGTTTTCTTCTAATTAGATTTTGGTCTTAAGACCAAATGCAGACAGACGGGTTGGGGAATCCCAGACAGGCAGGAGAAGACCCTGTGTACAGTCCGGCCACTGTGCACCGAAATATAATTAGCAGAAAACTTCACATAGTAAAGCATGCCCTCCTCAGTGTCTCTGCAGGATGGCAGGCTGGATGGTCGCATCAAGCTACTGTGCAGCCTGCCATCTAGATGTAGCAGAGCTGGACCCATCGCGGGACAAATGGATTCTTTTCTTCACGTCGGAGAGGTGAGGATGAAGTTGCTTTATTATTTTATTTTTATTGCAGGTGACATAGGATTCAATGGAATGGGCGTGATGGTAAGATTTTTTGTTGAATTTAGAAATATTAAAGTAGTCTGTGTGTTTATTTCAAATAAATTATTTTATTCTGGGTGTTTTATTTCACTATTTGTCTATGGGGTTAGTAATGGGGGCATATTATAGCTGCCTCTCCATTAGAAAACCCCTGGGCTTGATGTCAGCTGCCAGTACAAAGCTGACATCAACCCCAACCCTATTACCCCACTTGCCACCGCGCCAGGGCAGTGGGAAGAGCGGAGGCTAAGTGCCAGAATTGGCTCATCTTATGGATGTGCCTTTTCTGGGGCAGCTGAGAGCTGATGTTTGTAGTCTGGGAGGGGGCCAATATTCATGGCCCCTTCCTAGGCTATTAATATCAGCCACTGACTCAGGTTGAATAAGAATAAAATATAACTTTTATTGATTAGTATCCACCGTGCTTGTTTGCAGTCTGTCCACTCTATACCTGTAGGTAAGTATCAGAATCTACTGATACATCGTGGCTCACATCGTGGCCGGGAGTACAAGCTCCTGTGCATATGTAATAAGCACAGTAATAAAATTGAATGACTTCTGATGTGCCCTGTAATATGATTTAATGGGCAAAACGCGTTGAGGCGCTATATACATAGGAATGCAGGACTGTACATTCATGATCCAGCATTTATGCCCATGTTCACCCACAAGCCTCTGAGTGAATAAGAGAGGTAGTAGTTATTTGGGGGATGCATATCTGAGTAATGAATGAGAACACAATTGGTCTCTTCATCCTTCTCACAGAACATATATGTATCCCCTGATTGAAATAGGAGCTGTAGTATTTAGCAGTTACAAGAGTGAACATTCGATTCAACAAAGACAGAACACTATTAAATTATATATGTGGCATGCAAATTCTATTAAAGTATCCAATATATAGTGTTTTTTGGGGTTATATATCTATCTCTAGTGGGCGGTGTGTTTGGATAATATACACCCATCCTACAAACCTGGATCAGTGACACCAGTTTTATCAGGATGAATGGGCCCAAATTCCGACCAACTATTGTGAGAAGCTTGTGGAAGGATATCCCAAACGTTTGACCCAAGTCATTCAGTTTAAGGCTATGTGCCCACGTTGCGGACCTGAAGCATATTTTTTACGCTTCTCCCTGGCGGGAAAATCGCATGCGGATATTACATGCGGTTTTCCCGCCAGGTAGAAGCGTTTGTGAGGCGTCTTTGCATGCATTTCCGCATGCGGGTTATCAAGCACTTCTCCAAGCATCACTTGGAAAAGTGCTTGACAACTTGTTCAGAATGGTAAAAAATAAAAAAATAAACTTTATACTCACCTTCTGATGCATTCTCTGCCCCGTCCGGAGGCTTGAGCGGCTCACGCTGTTGTGTGCAGGACCTGCGGTGACGTCATTGAGTCATGTGGTGGGTCACATGACTCAATGACGTGGCAGGTCCTTCAGACAACAGCGCGACGGAGGGAAAACATCAGAAGATAAGTATAAACTTTATTTTATTCTTTTTTTTACAGGTTCTTTGGTACCCAGGTCTGGATGAGAGTCTCCTCTCATCCAGACTTGGGTACCATCCGCACATTGATTCCGCTGCGCTTCCGCAAAATTAATGAACATGCTGCGGATTTTTGACCGCAGCATATACGCTGCGGAAAAATCCGTAGCATGGGCCTTGACATTGCGGAATGCCATTGGGGACCATGGGGTGCGGATATACATGCGTTTTTCAAGCGTTTACGCTGCGGAAATTCCGCAGCATATACGCTTGAAAAATGCTACGTGGGCACACAGCCTAAGGGTAATGGTACCAAATACTAATGAAATGTATGTAAACTTTTGACTTTGCAGTAAGTAATAAAAATGCCTTAAAACATTCTCTCTCTATCATTATTCTGGCATTTGTCAAATATTAAAAATTATGGTAATCCTAATTGACCTAGAATGGGAAGGTTTATTCTGGTTTCATGTCACCTATTGAGAAAAACATGCATATGTGTCTTTTTATATAGTGTATTTAAACTTCTGGTTTCAACTGTATGTTTCAACGATTGGGGGTCTCAACACACACATCCACCTATCAAATGCAGTACAGCTCTGCACAAGTCATAGAACTCAACATTGAAATCGCAACACAATCACAGGATGGATAGACCTATTAATAATATGCAAATAATGAAAATATGTAAACATTTTCAAAACGTCTTGATTTATTGAGTATGAGTGCCAAGTGCCAGAAATCCCCACACTTACACGTCTTGCCATGTTAGGGGGGTTATTAATGGTCGTCTGAGGAATCTTCTGCCATGCTAAATGCACTTGTGCACACAAATCACCAAGATCCACTGCTGGCAGCTCCCTTTGCAATTGCTGATCAATGAAGTCTCAGATGTGCTTGATGGAAGACAAGTCCAGAGACTCTGCATGCCATGATAGCAGTGTTAGGCAATGGAGACTGTCACAATAGCATGAGCAACATGTGGCCTAGTGTTGTCGATTTGAAAAATAGCTCCTGGGACACTTTAGAAAAATGGCCATACCACTGGTACAACAATTGATCCTTTCTGTATTGAAAGTGAAATTAGACATCACATACCAAGACTAAGACATCAGGGTCTACACAAAGCATCACAAGGCATTCGCACGACATTGGGCTACGAGTTAGACATTAAGCTACAGGTGCTCAATTGAACTCATGCCACCGCTCTCAGGACCATCATGAGAGCAAGATGGCAATGAAGGTCTTCAGCGATGAATCCCACTTTTGCCTTGAACACAATGATAACTGAAGATTGGTCTGGAGAAAGGTCACTGAAAACGCATGTACCTGTCATTCAGAGACCTGAAGTAGGCAGAGAGGCTAGTGAATCAGACAGAGAGGAAAAGACCCAGTGCACAGTCCAGGGCCTGAGCACCGAAACCTAATTAGCAGAACACTTTAGATGCTGAATAAAGAAGAACAACAAAGTGGATTTATTCACCAAAGGTATAAATGTAGTCAGTATTACATCGCCATTACAGCCATATCTTTACTTCACAAAATAATGCTGACAGGTTCTCTTTAACCACTCATCCTACATTGGTTTGGTCAAGGAACCAGTGGTACAGCCATTTTTCCAAACACCAGGCCGCATTTTGCTTGTACTTCTGTGAGCAGCCTGTGTGGCCGAAATGTGCTACCATGGACTGCAGCGTCTCCAGACTTGTCTCCCATGTGATAATGCTGTGACTTTACATTCTTGGTTGCTGCAATTTCAATGGCGAGGAGTATTTGTTTCCTGAACTTCCATTCAACTGAATTGAGTTGTTTCCTGCAACATGATAAGTGGATTTCTTCAAACCTTATTAGATAAATAGGACAGACGCAGAAATATCTTGATCAAATATAAGACATTGGATCAACAATTGAGGCCAGAAAAGTCTACCCCTTGTGCTAAATAAGTCCATGTGTATAAGTCCTAAGCTTCTGTTCATTTTGGACTAGCTAGACTGACATCAATAGTCCATAGGCTTAGCTGCCATGTTTTAAAACATGGGGTCAATTTAAAATTGGGGTCAATGCTGGTAATGCTTTAAAATAACAAAATATGCCTTCTTTACCCATTAGAGCACCCTGCCACTCTTTAACCCTGTAAAGTCAAGCGCCATACAAGTACGGTACATGATGGGAGCAGAAGAATGAAGTGGGCTCAGGAGATAACCAGCATATGATGGCTGTGTTATTTAGCCATCACCTTCCTCTTTTCAGCTGTGGGTGGAGCATATCTCTGCTTATGGCTGTTAACCCGTTAAATACCACTTTTAATCTCCTGATAGCGGAATTTACAGCACGGCCCGGAAGTCACGCTGTTCTAACAGCCCAATCGGTGCCCATGTGACGAGTTCGTGTGGCTCCAGTGGGTTGCCATCACAACCACGTATCTGCTGAAGACTCGTGTTTGTTACGATGGTGCTCCTATGAATGCGAGCCAGTATTACTGCATACAGTACAAGCCACTCAAACCTTAATGGACAATACTTCCAATTAGAAATGTAGTATAGTTCTTCTGATTTGCTATGTCGCTTACCCCATTTGCAGGGCATTGTAGTAGCTAAGGTATCCATGGTTAGACCACTAACAACTAACTAACTCACTATATGAGTGGTCGTTTCCATGGATATCTAAAGTACTGCAATGCCCTGCACATGGGGTAAAAGAAATAACTTATGAGAAGAACTATACTACATTTCTAATTGGCAGTATTTGCTAATATTATTACACCTACTAGCAAGACTGGACTGGGACTAAAAAGCAGCCCTGGCATACAAAATTCACCAGCCCACATACAATAAATGTCCTCAACCCTAATTGTAGAACACTGACAGGTCGAGTTGAATTTTGCTTTACTTGTTACACCACTTGCTTAAACGTGTAGGATAACCACTTTAAAGGGGTTGTCCACTCTTAGGACAACCTCTTCTCAATCCAAATGTTTTCCCCTTTTAAAAAAATAATAAAACCTTTACATTTCCTCCGGTTCCGACGCCGTTCCAACGGTGTCAGCACTCGGATCACGCGATCCCTGTAGCCAATGAGCACTGGCTTCACGCTACTCACTGGGCGTATCACATACATCCGGAGGAAGAGAAAGAGCATCACATCTATATCTCACAGGCTAAGCACAGACAGCTATTCACCAACCGGCCGCAGCTCTCCTGACCTGAACTATAGGCCACGGCCCCACAATCAGTATTTGGTCAGTATTCGGTCAGTGTTTTTTTCTCAGGAGTGGGAGCCAAAACCAGGAGTGTGTGATAAATGCAGAATTGGTGACTTGTTTCTATTATATAATTTTTCTCTGATTGTTCCTCACCTGGTTTTGGCTCCCACACCTGAGAAAAAAATGTTGACCGAATACTGATAGTGGGGCCGTGGTCTTACAGCTTCACATATGCTTATGAGGTTGTCAGTTTTGGGTCAAAAGACCTGTAGCCAGTTTGTGAATGACGGTCTGTAATCGGACCGTGACACACAGATGTGTGAATGTGGCTTTAATTGAATAAATTGTCACTATTCTTCTATCAACAGTCTGGCAGTGTGCCATTATCCCTCCCAATATCAAACTGTGTAAGAACACATCCCTCTGAGAAGGGGAATAGCGACGCCCAGTTGTCAGTTAGGTCTAGGCTACACTTTTTGAAGTTCTACATACTGATTTTAACCATTGAGCGGCAGTTGAAGTTTTTCACGCTATTAACCTGCAGATATGGGGTTAATCGCGTTCTGTAGCTGTCCAGCTGACAGTCCGACTACCAGGTGGAAATGTACTTTATCCCTTCTGGCGGCCTCCGGCTCTCACCCATAGAGGAGCGGCTCCAGTCACCACTCAGTACATAGTGAGCGGCTGCTGTAACCATGCTCCGGTACTGACGGACAGCCGGCTTCGCAGTGCCTCAGTACAGAGCCGGCTGTCAGTGCAGAAGCATTTTTACAGCCGCTGCTCACTATGTACTGAGTGGTGAATGAAGATGCTGCCACAACGCTATGGCTAAAAGCCGGAGGCCCCCAGGAATGAAGTTCATTTTCTCCTGGCAGCCGACCGTGAGTGAGGCGGCCGGGGAGCCTTAGAATGCTATTATCCTGCAGATTAACACCATATCTGAAGGGTAATAACATATTTTGACATAACAGGTTCCCTTTACTGGGACTGTCCACTACTCGGACAACCCTTCTCAATCCCTTTGTTTCCTCCATAGTAAAATAATAACACTTATACTCTCCTCCAGTGCCGGTGTCGTTCCAGCGATGTCAGCACTGGCTCTCCCGGGGTTCATGTGACATTGTGTCACAAGACCCCTGCAGACAAATCAGACACCTGGAGGAAGCAAGAGCTGCAGCTCTCATTTCCTCCAAATGTCAACTACGTCCGATGGAGGGGAGAGTGAAGCCAGGATCGAAAGTGAGTATAAGTGTTATTATTTTATTGGGGGGAAACATAGGCATTCAGAAGAGGCTGTCTGAATAGCGGGCAACCCCTTCAAGGCAAGACAGCAGCTAATATGGCCTTGATTCATCAAGACCAGGGTAGTTCATGCAGGGCTTGATGAGGGGGTGTGCTGGAGACAGAGGTGATGAATTCATTAAGAGGCACACGCCTCTTATTGAATCTTAGTGCATCTGACAAGTGCTGTGCATGAACTGGAGTAAAATTTCTGGCATTATATACGTTGCAGCTCATCATGAATTAGGCTCGCTGCGGCGTCTTACCCCTGTTCCAACTCATCTCTGCCCACTTTGGCAGAGCTGGATGAAACTGCATATCAAATTTACATAGATGCGTATTTTGGATCATTGTTGCATTGGAAAAGTGCACGTCTACCAAGGGCACGGAGTGATAGTAGCATCTTCTCTTTCTATATAGAGAAGTACATCTGTGAGTTCATGATACCATCAATGAAATGTAGCTCCCTGGCACCAGCAGCACTCATGCAGCCACACATAAGGACAATGCCACCACCATGTTTCACTGTAGACAGTATGCATTTTTCTTTGTACTACTCACCTATGTGACATTCTAAAGTTTTGAAGCCATAATTTCCAAGAACATTTACTTTGGTCTCATCACTCCAGAGTATAGAGTTCTCGTGGTCTTCATATTTTTCATCATGGGCCCTGGCAACTCAGAAGCGGGCTTTTTATGCCTCGGCTTTAGGAGTGGCTTCCTTTATGGATGACACTCATCCATGCCATTCCTCTGCTGTGTATGCTGTATTGTGTCATGGGAAACACTCACCCTGGTTTGTCTTTCTACTTCCCTATCTCTTCTCTATCTAACTACAATGATCTGAGTATTATTCATTCTCTATGGGACTGCTCTGTACTCATATTGTGCATTTATGCATTTAGTAGGGCTTAAGGCAGACCTGGGCAAAGTGCATTCCCTCGGGCCACATCCGGCCTTGTGGCTTTTCCAGTCTCGCCCACGGACGGAGACAGTCGAAGGGCTGAAACAGTTCTCTCTGCTGCCTGCCATCCATCCGCCGCGCGCTGTCACCGCTTATCCACGCAGACGGCAGTGAATACATTTGTGGAAGAGGGGCCACTGGCCCCTTCATCAGACCAATCAGCATCTATCAAGAAGGAAAGAATTGTGCGGTGTTAGAGAAGCGCTAGAACAACTAGACAGGGAATTAAGGTTATAAAACACAAACCTTTTATTGTTTAATACGCTCTCTAACGCCACGACGCGTTTCAATAGCAGAAGCTATCTTCCTTGGCACAACAGGACCAGGTGAGTGTTCACAACATCTCCCACTTCTTCCCCTCCCAAACCTCAGGCTCTTCACCATTGGCGCTCCAACTGTTTTTGCTTTCCAATCAGCGTCTATAACAGCAGACACGATAATGTAATTTCATAGCGTCAGCTGTGCACAGCGGAGAGTCAGTGCACAGGAGACAGGAGCGGAGCACCAGGGGAACGGGAGTGAGGGGAGTATGTGGTGTGTGTTTTTTTTTCATGCGTGTGGGATGTTTGTCTTTACATTGGAGGCTATGTGGGGCTCACACTGTATATAGGGAGGCTGTGTGGGGTTCACACTCTGTATATAGGGAGGCTATGTAGGGTTCACACTGTATATAGGAGGCTGTGTGGGGGCTGATGCTGTATATAGGGAGGATATGTGAGGCTTACACTCTATATATAGGGAGGATATGTAAGGCTCACACTGTATATAGGAAGGCTGTGTGGGGGCTGACGCTGTATATAGGGAGGCTGTGTGGGGGCTGTCGCCATATATAGGGAGGCTGTGTGGGGGCTGTCGCTGTATGATATGAAATAATTATAATTAATATGTTTAGATTAATATTCAGCAGAATTAATTTCAGCTTATTGGTTCGGCCCTCCACAACAGTCACCGTCTCTCATGTGGCCCCTCAGGAAAATTAATTGCCCACCCCTGGCTTAAGGGAATTATTGTGCTTATTACACATCAAATCTGTAGATGCGCTCACTAATTAGACTTAAGGCAACTTTAAAAGATGTGACAAGTTTGTTTTACTGGTTTCTGGAGAAAGGCACAATGCCAGTCATTCAAGGGTTAATTCTTTGGAACACTGAGAGAGACTTTCAGCCAATGCTGCACCAGTAATAAACACCTGTGGTAACTATGGCAACTGTACTGATGCCATAAACACATATAGCATAAATGTAAAAGAAGATTCCAGAACCACAGGTCATTCAGCCTTATGAGGCGCCGTACTTGATGTGTCTGAAGACCTGGAACTTCATCACTCCACAATCTGTATGGGAGGAAGGGGATACCGCCTAGCAAGCCAGATCAGCCATACCGCCTAGCCAGCCAGATCAGCTATACCAACTAGCCAGCCAGATCAGCCATACAGCCTATGGGGTCCCAGATGTTGCAGCCAGATTTCCCTCATGTCCCGGTACTAGCCGCCTTCACCTTTATGTGTACGGCCTAGAGTGGTCGCATTAGGCTTCCCCATACGGTGTTCACACAGGGACCTATTTTGACCTTCTCCATTACTGTCTGTTTTCTGCTGATGTAATGTGTAACTTGTGTGACTATGAGATGTCACTGCTATCATATCTATAGTTGATGTATATTATGTCTCACTGTAAATATGATACAATGTACAAATTCTGGTGTAATTTGCTGTTACTCATTGGCATTAACCTTCTAAGCTGAAGGGAAGGGTAGTCCTCCAGCCATGGTTCCCTAGAGGTTTCCTCCACATGGGTTTTTCCTCTCCTGAGTGCTGAAGGATGATTCTTCGTGAGTCGGAGGTTTGCCATTTTCAGTGTCTTTTTCATAGCAATTGGCTGATTCTAAATTTCAGACACTGAATGAAATAATAATAATGTGATTTGTAATAAAATTTGGTCAATTTAACATCCAATAAAAGTGTTTTGAGCTTTTCTTTCACAATCTTGGGTTAAAGGAATTTTCTTGGGAATCAAGATCCAGCATCTATGATCAAGCGATGAAACCAGATATGGAGTCAGAGCATTTCTAACCCTTTTCTGTAAAACAGGATGAGCAGAGATGACAAAGTGTTACTGCACAATTAGCAGAAATTCACACTCTTCCTTGCATTCAGATAATGGTAGCAGCCGACTGTCAGTCAAGGGAAGAACGCAGCAAGCACGAAAGTGACCTCAGTATTGGGTGCATGCAGGGCCGGACTGGGACAAAAAAGCAGCCCTACCACACAAACCCCACCAGCCCACATACTATAACACTCCCCACCCCCGATCAGTGAATTTTCCTATACTTTGTAATGCTCCTCATCACTCTCTTAAAGGAGTTATTTGAAGAGCCACATATGAATGGCGCAGCTTCATTTACATGGTGTTCTTCAGAGCTCCGGTTCTCAGGATCATGGGGGTCCCTGCGGTCAGACCCCTAGCGTTTGGAAAGTTCTCGGGATAGGGGATTACTAGAGATTATCAATTTAAATGGGCTTTTCAATATTTATTTTTATTTTCCCATAGGAATATTGAAAATAATAAACCAATATTGACCCTCCTAAAGTCTACTGTCTCCTCTCTGACAACAGGACTGGAGAAGTGGTACTGTGCAGTGTATATATACAGGACAGAAGAAGTTGTACTGTGCAATATAAATATATACAGGACAGGAGAAGTGCTACCGTGCAGTGTATATATACAGGGCAGGAGAAGTCGTACTGTGCAGTGTATATATACAGGACAGGAGAAGTGGTACCGTGCAGTATATATATACAGGACAGGAGGAGTGGTACCGTGCAGTGTATATATACAGAACAGGAGAAGTGGTACTGTGCAGTGTATATATACAGGACAGGAGAACTGGCACTGTGCAGTGTATATACACAGGACAGGAGAAGTGGCACTGTGCGGTGTAGATATACAGGACAGGAGAAGTGTCACTGTGCAGTGTATATATACAGGACAGCAGAAGTGGTACTGTGCAGTGTATATATACAGGGCAGGAGAAGTGGTGATGGGTAGTGTAATTATGCAGGACAGGATAAGTGGTGCCACGTTGTATATATATACAGGGCAACAACAGTGGTACTGTACAGTGTGTATATACATTTGCACTGACAGGCAGTATACATACACAAAAGAAAGCAGCAAGACAACTGAGCAACAAGACAAGTACATTAGAGTCTCTAGTTTGAGAAATTGACACCTCACAGCTCCTCAACTGGCAGCTTCATTAAATAATACACGCAAAACGCCAGTGTCAACGTCTACAGTGAAGAGGCGACTCCAGGATGCTGGCCTTCAGGGCAAAGTGGCAAAGAAAAAGCCATATCTGAGACTGGCTAATAAAAGGAAAAGTTTAATATGGGCAAAAGAACACAGACATTGGACAGAGGAAGATTGGAAAAAAGTTTTATGGACAGACGAACCAAAGTTTGAGGTGTTTGGATCACACAGAAGAACATTTGTGAGACGCAGAACAACTGAAAAGATTCTGGAAGAGTGCCTGACGCCATCTGTCAAGCATGGTGGAGGTAATGTGATATGGTCTGGGGTTGCTTTGGTGCTGGTAAAGTGGGAGATTTGTACAAGGTAAACGGGATTTTGAATAAGGAAGGCTATCACTCCATTTTGTTACACCATGCCATACCCTGTGGACAGCGCTTGATTGGAGCCAATTTCATCCTACAACAGGACAATGACCCAAAGCACACCTCCAAATGATGCATGAACTATTTAGGGAAGAAGCAGGCAGCTGGTATTCTATCTGTAATGGAGTGGCCAGCGCAGTCACCAGATCTCAACCCCATTGAGCTGTTGTGGGACCAGCTTGAAGCAAAAAGTGCCCATCAAGCCAATCCAACTTGTGTGAGGGGCTACAGGAAGCATGGGGTGAAATTTCTCAAGATTACCTCAGCAAATTAACAGCTAGAATGCCAAAGGTCTGCAATGCTGTAATTGCTGCAAAGGGAGCATTCTTTGACGAAAGCAAAGTTTGAAGGAGAAAATTATTCTTTCAAATAAAAATCATTATTTCTAACCTTGTCAATGTCTGGACTATATTTTCTAATCATTTTGATAAATAAAAGTATGAGTTTTCATGGAAAACATAAAATTGTCTGGGTGACCCCAAACTTTTGAACGGTAGTGTATATTTATATAAATATATATATATATATATATATATATATATATATACACATACGTAATAAGAGCAGATACTGAGAAATACACCATGTATACAGGACAGTAGAAGTATACACAGCTCCACAATATATGCTACAATCAATTATATACAGGGCTCCACACTATATACTGTGCAAAAGAATATAGCGTGAAGCTGTGTATATAGTATATACTGTAGAGATGTGCCAGTGTATATAATGTGGATTCCACACTATATACTACAGTATATACACAGCACCATTATATTATATAACCATCTCTACACTTTATATACACAACTCTACATTATAATTAAGACCGCATTATACTATACACTATATTATGATGCACAGGTTGCAGAAGAACACATATACACCACATTGAGACTACTGTATATACATTATATAGGTGATACTGTGACTTGTGCATAAATAGTGATGAGCGAGCATGCTTGTTACTCGAGATTTACGAGCATGCTCGGGTGTTTTCCAAGTATCTTCGGCGTGCTCGAATGTTTGAGTCACTCCGTGTGCATGATTTGTGACTGACAGCTTTAATACACGTGAGCAGGGGCGTACATAGGAATCATGGGGCCCCATAGCAGAAGTTCTAATTGGGACCCCCCCCCCCCCCAAAAAAAACAAACATGCAAATAATTGTCGGGGTCACAGAAGAGCATATCTCACAACTTTCCAGCGTTTACATAGTAATTTTCCTCCTGCTGAAGTCCAGATTCCTCTTTCATTGCCTCCATAAAGTATGATGCCAACAAAAGTGCCCCCCAAACACAGTATGATGCTCCCAATGCTGAATTCCTCCTCATAGACAGCATAATGACCCTACTCTACCCCACCTCAACTCCCGACGCAAAGTATGGTGACACCAACACAGTATGATCCCCCAACTGTGACCTCCACACAGCCCTCCATGCACTATAATGGGACTATATACAGTATAATGGCCCCACACAAACCTTCACACCTCATTGAGTATAATGCACTTCCCATGGACCTCCACACAGTATAAGACATTCCCCATGGTCCTCCACACAGTATAAGACACTGCCCATGGTCCTCCACACAGTATGACACTCCCCATGGTCCTTCACTCAGTGTAAGACACTCCCCATGGTCCTCCACTCAGTATGAGACACTTCCCATGGTCCTCCACTAAGTATAGTGCACTCCCCATGGTCCTCCATTCAGTATAATGCACTCCTCATGGTCCTACATACAGTACAACGCACTTCCCATAGTCCTGCACACAGTACAACGCACTCCCCATGGTCCTCCACTCAGTATAGTGCACTCCCCATGGTCCTCCACACAGTATAGTGCTCTCCCCATGGTCCTCCACACAGTATAGTGCTCTCCTCATGGTCCTCCACACAGTATAGTGCTCTCCCCATGGTCCTCCACACAGTATAAGACATTCCCCATGGTCCTTCTCACAGTATAAGACACTGCCCATGGTCCTCCACACAGTATAAGACACTGCCCATGGTCCTCCACACAGTATAAGACACTCCCTATGGTCCTCCACTCAGTATAAGACACTCCCCATGGTCCTCCACTCAGTGTAAGACACTCCCCATGGTCCCCCACTCAGTATAAGACACTCCCCATGGTCCTCCACTAAGTATAGTGCACTCCGAATGGTCCTCCATTCAGTATAGTGCTCTCCCCATGGTCCTCCACACAGTATAGTGCTCTCCCCATGGTCCTCCACGCAGTATAATGCACTCCCCATGGTCCTCCACACAGTATAATGCACTCCCCACTGTATTATTGCACCCCCCATGGTCCCCCATACATGGTCTCCAGAGAAGCGATTACCTGAATTGGTTTTGGCCTATGGCTGCACCCTGGCCCCAAGAAGGCATCCATTGTAGGGATTGGGACAAAGACTCCCCTTAGGAAGACATGTTGTTCATCAATAGACACCTTAAAACCCACAACTATACTGCTTGTTGCAGATGCACCCCACATGTTTTTAATCTGCATAAGTCCACCTATTTTCACACATTCTCCCCCCTCCAATGTCCCACGCGCCTCAAGACCGGGGGGGGGGTAGAGAGGATAACTAATTAATGAACAAACGAGCAGTGGTCCCGCCTGCTTCCCAGTCTGTAGGCTCCCTACAGACTGAAGCTGGCAGCTGCAGCACTGCCAGATAAAAGCCAGGAGCCCATTATGACACGTCAATGTCTGTTCCATTCTTCAAATCTTGCATTATTCCATTGTCCCATTGTTCCATTGCCCCCTAACAATGGGACAATGGAATAATGCAAGAATGGAAAAATGGAACAGACATTGCACGTGTCATAATGGACTCCTGGCTTTTATCTAGCTGTGCTGCAGCAGCCAGCTTCAGTCTGTAGGGAGCCTACAGACTGGGAAGCAGGGGGGACTGCTGCTCGTTTGTTCAATAATTAGTTACCCTCTCTACTCCCCACCCTTCCCGGTCCTGAGGCGCGTAGGACATTAGGGGGGAGACGAGAGGAAAATGTGTGAAAATAGGTGGACGTATAGGGGACGTATCAAATATTAAACTAAGAATATTTTTTTTCCTCAGATTAAGACCCACATTAATTTATGCATCATAGCGCATATTCACATAGCGGGTTCTCAAATCATCATTCGGAAAAACAAAACAAAGTCCAAAAAACAGAACCCGCAATTAACTATTAATTACTGTAAGAAGTTCAATGTGAAAAGTTCCAGAGAGCTTCTGCTGCTGTCTCACCATACTTCTTTTTATCCAATAAATAGACATAAAACAGTCTTGCAAGAAAAATCCTTCTGCATTCCATGGGGGAAAGAACAATCTTTTTAAAAATCACCAAATTCCGAATGTCCCTTAAAACCTCTTTACATATGGTAAAAATAATCCAGCTTGACAGCTTTCTTTGTGAGTACTTAAAATCTTGACCTATTAAAATCCTTTCAAAATCAAAACAATGAAAACCAACCAAAGCAACAAATATACGTGACAACAGGGAAAAAAAATTTTAAGCAAAAAAACTGTCCCAAAAAATATGCTGTATCATTTCCATATTATTGCAACCGTCCCTAGGGCATAATTCTTGTACCTTTATTCCCTGTCTTTTCAAAAAAGTCCTTGTTGGCAAGCATCCATGCAACGCCATCCAGGTAACATCCTTCTGTCTGTTGCTGATTCCACGCATGAAAAAAAGCTTCCACACCTGTCCAGACTGTGCATTATTACAAAACGGCACATCAGATAACACCTCCTTCTTCTTAATACCTGAGACAATCTGCTTTTTAGCAGGTCTAACCATGGAGCTTTTCCCATTTTGATCATAGAAGGACCTTAAGAATCACATAAAAAAACGGTATCACAAACAAAACTGGTTTTCTTAAGTCCTTCTCACACCAGCTCCACTTCTGGAAAAGCCGTCCTGCTAAATATTTCCACATGTCCGCAGTCCTGTTCTTTCACTGGGATAAAGTATAAATATTCAAAAAATAATGCATTCTTAAAAATAAGTCAATGTTAGGAAAATCACAACCCCCATTTTCCACAGAACACATAACCATTCCTCTTCTAAATTTCTCCATTTTGGACCCCCAAAAAAACACAAATAGTTTCCTTGTCACTCTCTTGGTCCAAAGAACAGCAGGCGGAAAAATCAAAGTGGTGTACAGCAGAAGCCGGAGAATCACAGACTTGACTATCAGCACTTTCCCTCTCAGCGACAGGTTCCTTAGTTTCCAAAAGTTCAACTTCTGATCCATTTTGTCTTCTAGAATCTTCAAGCTGCTTTTCCCTTTCAGCTCCTTCTCGAAGATGACACTAAGAACCTCAATTTCCTCCCTACTCTCCACCCCTACCACCTTAAACTCAACCTGCCTCCCAAAGTTACAAAGCTGGCACTTGCCCCAATTCACAGCCATACCAGCCACACAACAAAAGATCCTAACATGCAAATTCACTCTATTAAGATCCACTCGTGTACCACAAGTAAAAACAATATCGTCCATATAACTGAAAGACTTGACTGGACCCCCGGTTCCCCAAGAATAAAAACACCAGCTACACACTTGTCAACTTGCACACTTTTTAAAAGGGCCTCCACCACACAAATAAAAAGGATTGGTGACAGGGGACAACCCTGCCTAACTCCCGATAAAATATTAAAACTGAAACTCACATGCCCATTAACTAAAATCTGGCTACTGACCCCATAATAAAAACTCTTAATGACAATCAAGAATTCATCCGGAACACTAAGGTGACTTAAAGCAGAGAACAAAAATCCATGTGATACTTTATCAAAGGCTTTCTCAAGATCCACTGACTGTAACAAAAGAGCATTCTTATTCAAATTAGCCTGATAAATTAAGTGTCTTAGAAGCAGCAAATTATCTGAAATTTTCCTACCAGACACTGCACATGTCTGATACTCCCCCACTATATCACCTATCACATCTGTCAGTCTACCAGCCACAATTTTGCAAATAATTTTGTAATCACAGTTTAACAGTGTTATGGGCCTCCAATTTTTAATATCCCTCATGTCCCCTTTCTTATGAATCAGTGTAACAATCCCCCTACGCATAGAAACCGATAAAATCCCATGAGTAAAACCATATTGCACCACCCGGGAAACTCCACACCTATAGTATCCCAAAATTCAACATAAAATTCAGCAGGAAGACCATCACGGCCTGGCGTGATGCCAAGCCATCCACCGCACATCTAATTTCATCTTTCCCAACCTCCCCACTTAAAAACCCAATTTTCTCCTCAGGAATATTATTAGTTAATACTTTACAATAATCATTAATTTCTGCATCACTGGCTCTACTATCGTTAGAGAAGAGTGTTTCATAAAAGGAAAGAATACTGCCAATCATCTCATCCCCAGATACCTCACCTGCAGGAGACAAACAGACTTAAAAACCCCTTTAGGTTTTTTTACTCCATTTGCTTTATTTTTGCCTTAAACATAATAGTCTTCCCTTTTTCAATAAGTATCTTCTTCAGCTCGTCCTTCAAATCTGCAATCTTTTTATCCACCTCCATCCCCGCTCTCTTAAACTTATGGAGTACTTCCAGTTTTGAAATAACAGCAGCATCATGATCCCTTTTGGCTTTCGCTCTCCTGAAACACACCCCTTTAAGATAACATGCAAATTTCTCCTTGGCCCAGTCCCACCACTCCAGCAAGTCTTTAAAAAGGTGTTGTTCAGACACACAAGACAAAAACACTTTATTAAAACCAGCCTTAACACTGTCCTCTTCCAGCAGGCTTACGTTCAGCTTCCAGAGTCCCTTTCCAAAAGCCAGGGACTCAGCTATACACAGATCTACCACTATCATCTTGTGGTCGGAAAAAGTCGTCATCACGTGATTGCACTTGGCCACCTTAATCCCCTCAGACATAAAAACATAGTCAATTCGGGAACTAGTACGTCCACTATTTGATATGTATGTGAACTTATCACTTGGCCCAACCATCAGACCAGCATCCGTGTAACGTAAATCCTGCACAATCTGATTTAAAATATTAGAAGTGACATCAGTCCTACCTTCCGTAGAGCTCTTACGATCTTTTGCGGATCTGACACAATTAATATCTCCAGCCACTATAGTGAAGTCTCTGCCTGGTAAAAACAACTTTAAAGACTCCAAAAAACAAACTCTTGCTTGTTTATCTGCAGGGGCATAAACATTAAAAACCCGTACCCGCTGACCTAAAAACTTCACTAATAAAAACAAACATCTCCCAGGTATGATTACTTTAAACTCTAAAACCTTTAGACTAGAATTACACAATAAAATGCCCACCCCTTCATTCCTGTTTTCTGAGCATGGGGACCAAAAGGTTTGCCCCTTATTCCACTCACTCTAATGCGGGGGCAAATTTACTTACACATTCCTGCTGACACACAAAATCTGCAGAACCAATCCCTTGTACATTCAGAGAACCAACACACAACGGCATCATAGAAACAGGAAAAAAATCTCCACCATACTCAAACCATCATGAACCAGGAGGAAACCCACTCCTTCCACCCACTTTTCTACGTTTATCAGGCGACTCAGGATCCGAGTCCCTGTTAGAAGAACCTGGTCTTAGGGAGACTGGATTTTCCTACCCCCCAGACTAGCACCCCTCCACCTTACTTCTTTTAATCACAGAGGCATAACTCTCCTCCTTGCCATCATCTTCCTCCATATTTTTACTCCAATCACTGTCACCCTTATCATACTGCTGAGGGGTTACAGTTCCATCCGAATCCTCATCCTCCTCCTCCAAAACCTCCATTTCCTCACCCCCCTCTCTTCCCAAAACAGGATTCACTGACTCCGCCATATTAGACAAATCCATCCCATCACCAGGGCCATGCACATCAGACTTCTCTCTCTTGCACAGTGAACTTGTGGCGCCCCTGAGGGTTCAGTCGCCACAAGGGGGGATACTGCAGCCTGTCAGCAGGTGTAGTGTCTCCTCACCCAGGTAAGGAAGGTGCACTGGTCAGGACCCTGAATCTACATTCAACACTACACACTCCTGACCTATGGGAGGCAAGTATGCACCATAGTGCTGCCTCAGCAGAATCACAAGTGAGGGGAACCATGTAGTGGGTGAAGGGTAGAACACACTTTTAGTTTGCACACATAGTTTCATATATAATACCCAGTCATCTTAAGCACAAGGTTCTTTGATTGTGGTCTTTGCAGCTGACAGTGGCCTTGTGTAGGAGCCTGCAGTGTGCTGAAGATGCACGGTCCTCGTGCTCTGACCTTGACACGAGGAGCGGGTATGAGTTAACAGTGTCTCTATCCTGGTCAAGTTCCCTTGCTTAAGAAGGTCGAGAGCTATAGTGACAGCTCCACAAGCAAAAGGATCCCAGGGAGCACAGACGGAGCGGCGTACGCCACCTGTACTCTCCATTCTGGCCCTGCCAGAGGGACTCCTGCTGCAAGAGGGGTACCGGCCCCCGATATCTGACTTTGCCACTTCACGTCTCTGTCAGAGAAGCCCGGTAGGCTACAGTGGATCCCGTCGGGTGACGGGCGGAATGGAATTGCCGCCTTACCCTATATCTGTGCATAGTCCAGAGGGAGACCCAGCCTTTGCACGCACACGGACAGGAGAGGTTCAAAGGGGACTGTTAGGAACACTCGGAGGGTCCTGATCGAGGTACTTGAATACCTTGGGTGCGTTGAGCCCTCATCCCTGGTGGCCGCAGTGATCCGTGAGGAGCAGGGAGAAGCCTTGCGGCTGAGCTAAAAGAACTGTGAGTAAAATCCATGGAAGACTATCCCTATGGCCTCCGGACTCTTTATTACACACTGTACCACACTGCGCCTAGGTGACCAGGACTACTCCCCCCATCCTCCTGTCCCATCTGCCCTAAGGCACAGCTCCGCCTGTGGGGAGTTATACCATCGCAAGCTGCCACAACACCCGACCTCAGAGGACTGCTAGCAGCGCTGGTGGCTCATCACCAGACACCGCAGGTGGCGTAGTCGTTAAAACCACTCAAGCCTGAATGCCCTAACATCCTTTTTAATGTGACGGCCCTGGGCACGGAACGGGTCCAGGCCACGGCTGCATCCCCTCAACATCTGACCCGGCTCCGAGTACCCCCATCTTCCCAGGGCAGGGCTGTGAGCGTCACAAACTCCATGCTGCTTCTTCCTCACACACTACAAACTACAACTAAGCACATCCTCCCCTCTAAGGGATTGTGCACAAATTCCTGATTTGGCAGAAGTGCAAGATCCTCCAGTAAGGGATCGAGTAACAATATATGTAGGTTATGAAAACAGCAGAGAACTTATCCCTCACCATTGCTGGCAATATATATAAATTATATTACACATGCAGGCATTTTGAGGCGCTATAGACACGGGCGCCACACATCTGTGCATTAAGAATCATGGTATGTTTAAAAGGGGCCAACTGAGACTCTTTCGCCAGGGGCCCACGAAAACCTGGAGCCGGCCCTGCCCTCTCCTATCATTCCTTCTTTGAGTCTGACACAGCGGCGTGATAAGATTACTTTACCGCGCCACGCTGTGTCAGACAGTGGAGCTGGCAGCTGCTGAGATGATGAGAAGAGACGCACTGCAGAGACTGAAGCAGCAGGGAACGAGGAGTGGTAAGTATGTTTTTTTTTTTTAAATCAGTGAGTACTGATAATACTGGGGGCTGCATTTTTACCCTATTGGGGGGCTGCATTTTTACCCTATTGGAGGGCTGCATTTTTACCCTATGCTGGCGGGCTGCATTTTACCCTATGGGGGAGGCTGCATTTTACCCTATTGGGGGGCTGCATTTTGCCCTATGGTGGGGGCTGTATTTTACTGTGTGGAAGATCATGGGGAGTGCATTATACTGTGTGCAGGACCATGGAGAGAGCGTTGTACTGTGTGCTGGACCATGGGTAGTGCGTTATACTGTGTGCAGGACCATGGGGAGTGCGTTATACTGTGTGCACGACCGTGGGGAGTGTGTTATACTGTGTGCAGAATCATGGGGAGTGCATTATACTATATGGAGGACTATGGAGAGTGCATTATATTGTATTGGGGACCATGGGGAAGGCATTATACAGTGGGGAGGACCACGGGGAGTGCATTATACTGTGTGGAGGACCATGGGGAGTGCATTACACTGCGTGGAGGACCATGGGCAGTGTCTTATACTGTGTGGAGGACAATGGGCAGTGTCTTATACTGTGTGGAGGACCATGTGGAGTGCAATATATTAGAATCATAGAATCATAGAATCATAGAATGGTAGAGTTGGAAGGGACCTCCTGGGTCATCTGGTCCAACCCCCTGCTCAAAGTAAGACTGGAGAAGAGCAAATGTTGTTCCTATCTTCAAAAAGGGGAAGAAGGTGGACCCAGGGAACTATAGGCCGGTGAGTCTGACTTCTATACCAGGAAAGATCTTTGAACAAATTATTAAACAACATGTATGTAAGTACATGGATAAGAATGAAGTGATTAACCAGAGTCAGCATGGGTTTGTAACTAACAAGTCATGTCAGACTAACTTAATTTCCTTCTATGACAGAATCACTGACTGGGTGGATCAGGGAAATGCTGTAGATATAGTATATCTTGACTTCAGCAAAGCATTTGACAAAGTATCTCACATCATCCTTATTGAAAAAATGACCAAGTATGCAATGGACCAGGCAACTGTTAGGTGGATTCATAACTGTCTTAGTGATCGGACTCAAAGGGTGGTTGTAAATGGCTTCACATCCAGCTGGATGAATGTCTCAAGTGGGGTACCACAGGGCTCCGTCCTGGGACCTGTATTGTTCAACATCTTTATCAATGATTTAGATGAAGGAATTGAGGGTAAACTGATTAAATTTGCTGATGACACAAAGCTAGGAGGGATAGCTAATACTAGAGAAGAGAGAGAGAGGATTCAAAAAGACCTAAATAAACTGGAGCAGTGGGCAGCAACCAACAGAATGGTTTTTAACCGGGAAAAATGCAAAGTACTACATCTGGGCAATAAAAATGAAAAAAGCATATACAGAATGGGAGGAATAGAGCTAAGCAACAGTACATGTGAAAAAGACTTAGGTATACTAATAGATCATAGACTGAACATGAGTCAACAGTGTGATGCAGCAGCAAAAAAGGCAAATACAATTCTGGGATGTATTAACAGAAGCATACAGTCTAGATCACGTGAAGTCATTATCGGTCTTTACTCCTCTTTGGTCAGACCTCATCTGGAATACTGTGTACAGTTTTGGGCACCACATTTTAAAAAAGACATCGACAAACTGGAGCAAGTTCAGAGAAGAGCGACCAGAATGGTGACTGGTCTGCAAACCATGTCCTATGAGGAACGGTTGCAGGATTTGGGAATGTTTAGCTTGCAAAAAAGAAGACTGAGAGGAGACTTAATAGCTGTCTACAAATATGTCAAGGGCTGTCACATTGTAGAAGGATCATCTTTATTCTCATTTGCACAAGGAAAGACTAGAAGCAATGGGATGAAACTAAATGGGAGGAGACAGATTAGATATTAGAAAAAACTTTTTGACAGTTAGGGTGATTAATGAGTGGAACAGGCTGCCACGAGAGGTGGTGAGTTCCCCTTCAATGGACGTCTTCAAACAGAGGCTGGACAGACATCTGTCTGAGATGATCTAGTGAATCCTGCTTTGAGCAGGGGGTTGGACCAGATGACCCAGGAGGTCCCTTCCAACTCTACCATTCTATGATTCTATGATTCTATGATTCTCGGCCTTTTGGCTAAAATCGGGTGCAGTGATTTAATGGTTGCTGTGCTTGGTCTTGGCCTGTGGTGTCTGGGGTACCTGACCTGTTGGCCTTGGGGGATCGTTCTCACCTAACGATGGGGACTTCACCCCCTTGCTGCTATTGGCAGGTCGGCTTAGTCCCCGGACAATGGGGAGCGATCGCGTCTTGTCTTCGGGGCGACCAGAAGAAATAAGGGGGTTTCTTTTGCTGAGCGTTATCGCTTAGTGGGCTGTGTAGGTTCTTGGGGTACCCCTTCTTCGGTCTTGGGCTTGTTCCTGCTTCTGTAGGATTCATACCCTTGTTACTATTGGGGGAGGGCTTAGTCCCTGAGGGCCGAAAATGCCTTTCGCTTTTGGATTTGCGGTGGGGGAGACTCCACTGCGACAGTCCATTAGAATCGTGGTGGATGAATGCCAGCGCCATGAGAAGAATCTGCAGTACATCGTGAATGAGATTCTTTTCGGGTTCTTCCACCTGAAGCGAAATAAGATACTGCGTCTTTGCGACCAGAAATTCCGTGGGCAATACACCATTTCCTTTATGGCTAAATCATGCTGTGATAATATCCATGCAGCACTGATGGTTGCGGACAAGGACGATGAGAGACTGAACGGGCTGAGCTTTGACTTCCTGTACGGTAAAGAGGAAGTAGCTTTGGTGATCTTCATGTACAGCCCATTCGTCTCTGAGGGCGAAATCGAAACCTTTTTGAAGCATTACTGCAAGTCAGTGCGCTTCTCACATGATATCCTCAACTCCCAGCGCTTCTGGAATGGGAAGAGGAAATACCTGGTTAAGTTCCATCCGGATCATAGCAGCATCGGTGGTCTTCGCCACCCACCTGCTAATTTTGCCATTGGCAATGTCAGGGGACTCCTACATTACCCAGGAATGCCCCTTCAATGCCGGAATTGTCGTGAATATGGGCATACGCGAGAAAGTTGCACAAGGGCTCATGTAGTCTTTTTCAACAAGTGCGGTAAGAGTGGGCACACCTCCGCCACATGTGACTCTGAAATCGTATGTAACCTATGTGGGAAGGCAGGTCACGCCTTCAGGAATTGTCCGAGCAAAAAGACAAAAACAGGTGATACGTTTTAGTCAGGTCAACTGACCATCCAAGAATACTCCGGAGGGAGTATGACTACACCTGCCCCTGGACCTGGGTTGACGCACTCTGATGAGTCTGGACCAAATCTTTTACCGGCTCCGCCAGAGGGCCCGCTGGTGGTTCCACAGAAGGATGGTCATAGGGGTTCCATAAAATTTACTGAGGGTTCCCTCTGTGTGGAATTGATCTATGTTCTGGCTCTAGATGTTGCCGTATCTCAGAGTCAAGAGGAAGAGTCCTCATCCAGCATGAATGCACCACCGGCATTGTGTGGAACTGAGGAGACCTCTAGTACCCCGATTAAGCAAGAACCCAGATTCGCCACACCATCAATAGGGATCTTGGGTAGGGGCAAAAAGGGTACGCTCCTTAATCAGTCAACCAGTGTGTCGGAAAGAGAGACCTCTAGGGCGCGAAGTAAAAAGGACCCTGCTAAGACCCAATCGGGTCCTGGTCCTCGAACCAGAAGTCGCAGTACTTCCGTGACCAGACCAGAGGATGAGACAACCCAGAGGGATGACACCCATTCCATAGACCAGACCTCCATGAGGACTGCAGATGCACAGGTCTCTGAAAAGACAATGGGAGGACATAAAGCAACCTGATATCCAAAGAAAACATGGATGTCGAGATCCAGGTGAGGAGCCAAAAGTGGATGATGCCTTTCTGCATGCTTCGGATCCTGGTAATATTAAACAAATCCTGACCCCTGGAGATACGGAGGAGGAGGTGCCGTGTATTACCTTTTTCCCATCTTCAGATTCTGATTCCCCTTAATGTCTGTTCCTCTTAAAATCTCCTCACTAAATGTGAGGTCCCTAAAGAGCCCTACACGTAGGGCTACTTTATTTTCTTATTTAGAGACATTGGACTTTGATTTCTGCTTTCTACAAGAATGCGGTATACAGAGTAAATTAAATTATAAGGACTTAAAAGAAGATTGGAAACTGGGCACTTCTGTGTGGTCCGGTGCTAATGACTGTCGTGCTGCCGGAGTTGGACTACTTTGTCGTGGACATTGTACCAACATTCAATCTGTGACTGAAATTGTACCTGGTAGAGCTATTTTACTACATCTTGTTTTTAAAGGAGTTTCTTTACGTTTATCAAATGTGTATGCTCCTCCTGGGAAACAGGAAAGGGCAGATTTACTTGAAATATTGCCATTATTTTGTGTTGGGTCAACCCCCCTGCTAGTGGGAGGAGATTTTAATTGTTTATGTGATGGGGAATGCCGGCAGGGTGGGGATGTGAATCGTAAAGACCGTACCTCCTATTTGTTGAAAAGTTTAATCGATGATTTTAGATTGCAGGACTGTTGGAAGGAGCTCTTGCCGGCGGATCCATGTGTTCATGGTCCAATGGAAGACTTTCTTCTAGAATTGATTTTATATTTGCTTCTACTGCCTTTAAACTTTGTAAATGCTTTCTTTTATCTAATTTATTCTCTGATCATAAAGTTTTATTTGTGTTTTTCGAGTTAGCAGGGGAACAAAATACCTCAAGAGGCCCATGGAGATTACCGTATTTTTCGGACTATAAGACGCACCGGACCATAAGACGTACCTAGGTTTTAGAGGAGGAAAAAATAAAAAAAATTTAAGCAAAAAATGTGGTCAGGATGCACTTTTAAGGGGGAGGGGGTCTTCTGCTGACACTGGCATAGGGGTAATGTCCCCCAATTCTGACAATATCCCCCATCCTGGTATATATGCCGCCTCCCTTTCTTTTATATATGGTCTCCATCCCCATCCAGATATGCCTGGCATCCCTCCATCCTGGTATGCATGGCACCCCTCATCCTAATCCTGGTATGCATGGCACCCCTCATACCTATTCTGATATGCATGGCACCCATCATCCCTATCCTGGTATGCATGGCACCCGTCATCCCTGTCCTGGTATGCATGGCACCCCTCATCCCTGCCCTGGTATGCATGGCACCCCTCATCCCTGTCCTGGTATGCAGGCACCCCTAATCCCTATCCTGGTATGTATGGCACCCCTCATCCCTGTCCTGGTATGCATGGCACCCATCATCCCTATCCTGGTATGCATGGCACCCCTCATCCCTGTCCTGGTATGCATGGCACCCCTCATCCCTGTCCTGGTATGCATGGCACCCCTCATCCCTGTCCTGGTATGCATGGCACCCCTCATCCCTGTCCTGGTATGCATGGCACCCCTCATCCCTGTCCTGGTATGCATGGCACCCCTCATCACTGTCCTGGTATGCATAGCACCCCTCATCCCTGTCCTGGTATGCATGGCACCCTTCATCCCTGTCCTGGTATGCATGGCACCCCTAATCCCTGTCTTGGTATGCATGGCACCCATCATCCCTATCCTGGTATGCATGGCACCCCTCATCCCTGTCCTGGTATGCATGGCACCCATTATCCCTATCCTGGAATGCATGGTACCCCTCATCCCTGTCCTGGTATGCATGGCACCCCTCATCCCTGTCCTGGTATGCATGGCACCCCTCATCCCTGTCCTGGTATGCATGGCACCCCTCATCCCTGTCCTGGTATGCATGGCACCCCTCATCCCTGTCCTGGTATGCATGGCACCCCTCATCCCTGTTCTGGTATGCATGGCACCTCTCATCCCTATCCTGGTATGCATTGCACCCCTCATCCCTGTCCTGGTATGCATGGCACCCATCATCCCTATCCTGGTATGCATGGCACCCCTCATCCCTGTCCTGGTATGCATGGCACCCCTCATCCCTGTCCTGGTATGCATGGCACCCCTCATCCCTGTCCTAGTATGCATGGCACCCCTCATCCCTGTCCTGGTATGCATGGCACCCCTAATCCCTGTCCTTGTATGCATGGCACCCATCATCCCAATCCTGGTATGCATGGCACCCCTCATCCCTGTCCTGGTATGCATGGCACCCATCATCCCTATCCTGGTATGCATGGCACCCCTCATTTCTGTCCTGGTATGCATGGCACCCCTCATTCCTGTCCTGGTATGCATGGCACCCCTCATCCCTGTCCTGGTATGCTTGGCACCCCTAATCCCTGTCCTGGTATGCATGGCACCCTCATCCCTGTCCTGGTATGCATGGCACCCCTAATCCCTGTCCTGGTATGCTTGGCACCCCTAATCCCTGTCCTGGTATGCATGGCACCCCTCATCCCTGTCCTGGTATGCATGGCACCCCTCATCCCTGTCCTGGTATGCATGGCACCCCTCATCCCTGTCCTGGTATGCATGGCACCCTTCATCCCTGTCCTGGTATGCATGGCACCAATAATCCCTGTCATGGTATGCATGGCATCTATCATCCCTATCCTGGTATGCATGGCATCTATCATCCCTGTCCTGGTATGCATGGCACCCATCATCCCTATCCTGGTATGCATGGCACCCCTCATCCCTGTCCTGGTATGCATGGCACCCCTCATCCCTGTCCTAGTATGCATGGCACCCCTCATCCCTGTCCTGGTATGCATGGCACCCCTAATCCCTGTCCTGGTATGCATGGCACCCATCATCCCTATCCTGGTATGCATGGCACCCCTCATCCCTGTCCTGGTATGCATGGCACCCATCATCCCTATCCTGGTATGCATGGCACCCCTCATCCCTGTCCTGGTATGCATGGCACCCCTCATTCCTGTCCTGGTATGCATGGCACCCCTCATCCCTGTCCTGGTATGCTTGGCACCCGTAATCCCTGTCCTGGTATGCTTGGCACCCCTAATCCCTGTCCTGGTATGCATGGTCCCCCTAATCCCCATCAGGCTGCACATTAAAAAAAAAAATAAACACTCCTACTCACCTTTCTTCTCTCCTCCAGCACTGCATCCTGTCTGCCTGCACTGATCTCTCCATGTAAGCCGCGCATGACGTCACTGCCATGCGCGGCTCACAAGGAGAGATCAGCTGCCGGAAGTCACTGCTCCCCGCGCCGGGACTGTGTGCGTGGGGAGCAGTGACTTCATGCTCCTTCATAGCCGGCACACAGTGTAGCCACGCTGCGGCTGCTGCTGCTGCCGGCTATCTCCTGTGCCCGCTCATTAAAGGGCATGAATATTCACCCCCTCCCCATGCCCATGGGCGTGGAGAGAGGTTGAATATTCATGCCCTTTAACAACGGGCACAGGAGATAGTCGGCAGCAGCAGGAGCCGCAGCGCTGCTACACTGTATAACGCTATTAAGGAGCATGAATATTCAGTGCTCCCCACGCCCCATGGGCGTGGGGAGCAGTGAATATTCATTTTCTTTAGCAGCGGGGACAGTGTAGGCTGCAGCAGGCGGCTGCTGCCTCCTGTGCCCCGCTCCTCCACCCATACCGCTCCCCCCACACCACACATAAATATACCCCCCCACAACATTCGGACCATAAGACGCACCCCCCATTTTGCTCCAAAATTTTGGAGGAAAAAAGTGCGTCTTATGGTCCAAAAAATATGGTAAATACAACACTCCTAGAGAAAATTGATATTCAAAAGAGGTTTGTTCAGTCCTACCAGTGCTGGCAATCAAAGAGAGACCTCCGTGCCTCGATGCTGGATTGGTGGGAGAGCATCAAACCTAATATTAAATTATTTTTAATTAAGGCAGGAAAAATGAAAGCAAAAAAGAAAAGCAGTGGTTTTATGTTTTAATATGAGATTATAAGTACTCTTTAAACTAAAAGAAGTTGGTATTGATGTGGATGATGATATTGCAAATCTTAAGTCTGAAATAAAGAATGCTCTTAATGAAAAAGGAAAACAAATAATTTTTAATTCCCATGTACAGCACCTGGTGGAAGGAGAGAAATGTTCTGGATTCTTCTTCAAAAAGGTAATGGGGAGGAGGGACGCAATCCTAAATCTTGAAGGTGAAAATGATATTAAGGGTATGTTAGGAAAAGCTTTTAATTTTTATCAACTTCTTTTTAACTCTAAAGTTATAGATCCATCCTTTTTAGAGTATACTATTAATTCCCTTGATTTTAAGTTAGATATTTTAGACCAGGGTATTTTATCTAGGGATCTCACCAGTGAGGAACTATTACAGATTTTTAAAAGTTTCTCCAGTGGGAAAGCCCCTGGGGAAGATGGTCTACCGATTTTTATCTGACTTTTTGGGGAATTTTAAAGAACGATATGCTTTTATTGTTTAAAGAAGCTTTTAATACTAATGAATTACCCCCATCTTGGAGGAGAGGTCTGGTATCTTTAATGACTCGCCCCCTGGGCCGTGGGGCACTCGGATCCGGGCAATAGGGAGCGATGGGAGTAGTAGTGGCAACCCGGTTCCGTGGCTCAGGGTGGTCAGGCCAGTGGTAGTCCGTTATATTGATTATGTCTGACTACGCCACCCGTGGATTGCGGTTATTAGGAACCGCCGCTGCATGCAGACCGCTGGGGCTGATGAGGTGTGCAGCTATGGTCGTGTGACTCCCCACGGGAAGAGTGCGGCCCCAGGGCAGTATAGTGGATGGTGGGAGTGATGGTAGTGCTGGAGGAGCAAGGAGCACACAGACAACAGGTTGCAGTCCAGGGTCTTTACTAAACAGGTAAACTGACCCACAAACAGTCCCAGCTAGGAGGGGACCTGGATGTCTGAGAGCAACGGGGAAATTGGCCCTGGTCAGGGTGAGGGTGTAGGCCTACCGTGCTTTCTGCGCTCCTTCTGGCTATCTCCTCCTGATAGGGTAACAGCCCACGTTTCCGAGCTTTCCGTGTTTTCTCGCCTGTATGGCCTGCGACGTGGGTTCCTTTCTGCTCCCAGCCTTGTACGGCTTTACTGGTCCCTTCGGTTGTGGCAGGGCCTCCAGGCTTCTTAGGCCAAGGAATGTACAGTCCCTTGCGGGCTGGTTCTCTGCTGGGGGATGTGGAATCCTTCCAGCCTCAGACACCAAAGTCTGGTAAAGTTAAGTCTTTTCTCTGCCAAGACAGGCTCTCTTCGCCTCTTGTCTCTGGCTTGTGGCTCTCTTCCTGCCACACTTCCTCTTAGGTTACAATGCAACTTTCTGTCCCTGCTCCACTCTGGGACACGTCTCAAAGCTGAGACAGGCAATCCAGTTCTCTCTAACCCTGTCCCCAGTACCAGCTTTTATAGGGGCAGCCTGCTCCCCCTACTGGCCTGAGACAGGAGGCATTGCATGCTAATGTTCCCCTGACCAGAGAACCTCCCCCTTGCTCTCAGACACAGCTTTATTACACTTGTGGCATCCAGGTAGGGTGACACATTAATATATAAAAAAGGGGATAGGAGCCAACTTAAAAACTGGCAGCCTATTACGCTTTTAAACCTTGATTATAAAATTTTAGCTAAACTCATTGCAGTCCGTTTAAAACCCTTTATAGCCAAATTAATTCACCCTAACCAGGTATGCGGAGTTCCCGGAAGAACCATAGCTGAGTCCCTCAGCATAATTAGGGATACCATATGGTATTCAAAAGAGAGAAGTCAAAATCTTGCTATTTTATCTTTAGACTTCGAAAAAGCTTTTGACAGGTTATCGCATGAATTTCTTTTTATGGTTCTTAAAAAAATGGCGTTTCCAGAGAAAATTTTAGCCCGCATTATGCTTTTATATCATTCTTGTTTTAGTCAAATTTCTGTAAATGGGTTTTTAACTAAGGGGGTTCCTCTATTATCTGGGGTGAAACAAGCGTGCCCCCTCTCACCACTGCTCTTTATCTGTGTTATGGAACCACTATTAACCATACTGAGGAAAGATAAAGTAATTAAAGGGGTACCTATTCCTGGAAGTAGGGGTATGCAACTTAAAGTCCTAAATTACATGGATGATGTTACCATACTATGTCCAGATTCCACATCTCTGAGGAGGGTATTGAGAAACACAATCTTTCTGTGAAGCCTCAGGCTTTAAATTAAATATAGATAAATGTGATTGTTTTAATGTGGGTGGATGGGACTCTTCTTTGACCCCTGGAATAGTTATACAGAGAAATCACATAAAAATTTGAGGAATTATTTTTAACCAAGCCAATGAGGGGGGCCCTAACTGGGACTCTGCAATAGATAAAATAGAAAAAAACATCTCATTTTGGAATTTAAGGAACCTTAGTATGGAATTTTAATTATTAAAGCCGTTTTAATTCCCATTATGTTGTATGTTGCAATGGTGTTTCCCCCATCCAATTTACAAATCAAGAAGGTAACAAGAATTGTGTTTATGTTTTTATGGGGTTCAAAAATGGAAAAGTTAAAAAGAGATCTGATGTACAAATGTAAATCTAATGGAGGTAAAGATGTACCCAATTTTTTTTTACTTTTTTCAATATAAAGTTTTTCTGCTTCTGTTTTAAGGTATTTAAATCTGATGGCAGTTTTAGTTATTTGTTTAAATATGCAGCAGGAATGATTTTTGAGAGGTGGTTTAGTCTACCTTTAAATTCTCCTGTGCCCCCCTAAACAGTATGTGATTAGTGTTGAGCGATACCTTCCGATATCGTGAAATATCGGATCGGATTGGATCGGACCGATACCCAAAAAATATCGGATATCGCCGATTCCGATACCGGAAACCAATGCAAGTCAATGGGACACAAATATCGGAATGAAAATAAACCCTTTATTTTAGGTTAATTCTACATGAAGGAAAACAACTAAGAATAATGTAGAATGTATTGGGGGAGGTGGGGGAGACATTAAAGGCATAGAGGTTTAGCCCAATCAAATGGAATAGCAGGAATTAATTTTTTTTTTAAGACGTTCGGAGTTGCAAAGATATTGACTATGTTAAGCTTTTTTATATTTTGTCAGATATTTATGTTTCACTACTTCCATGCTCTTCACCTTCTTTTTTACTTCTCCCACACTTTCTTCTTCATCATCCTCAGCAGCAGCATCTTTTTCATCAACTTCTTCTTCACCTTATTCATCTTCTTCTTCTTCACCTTCTTCCTATTATTGTTTTTTTTTACATTCTTCATATTCTTCTTATTTAACTATTATTCTTCTTCATATTCTACTTCTTCATCTTCTTGATATTCTTCTTCTTCATCATATTCTTATTTGTGACAGGCATTCCTGTAGTTGTTGTCCCTAAAAGTTTGAAGATTACACCTTCCGTTCTGCCTGTCACAAAAGATTTACAACAGGATTTGTCCACGTTCAGTTTGGCCTGCAGCAGCAGGTCTTTTCCAGGGGCACCACGAGGAGGAACGGACTCACCCCCATACACTGCTTAGTCTTCTTCTGTTTATAATTTAGATAATATCTTTTGCTCTGATTTTTAGTCTTATGCTTAATGTTCTTCTGCTTTTTGTTCTGCAGCTTCTTGGTTTTCTGTCTCTTGTTCTTCTGTATCTTGGTGGTTGTCTTCTTGTTCTTTGTACTCTTGGTCATCTTCTTCAGGGTCATCTTCTTGGTCTTCTTCGGGTGGTCTTCAGGGTCGTCGTCTTCAGGGTCGTCGTCTTCGGGGTCCTCGTCTTCTTCGGGGTGGTCTTCAGGGTCGTCGTCTTCGGGGTTGTCGTCAGGGAGATCCAGAGTGATTACCAAAAACCATTTCAAAAAGCTTGAACTTGGAAATGTAGCAGAAGGTACAAGAAGGCTGAGGAACTGCCGAGAACCAGCTGACAGTACTGGAACCCGGATGGGTAGCAGAAGGTACAAGAGCCAATGGAACTACCGAGAACCTGCTGACAGTACTGGAACCCGGTTACTAAGCAGGAGGTACCTGTGCCAGAAAGCACTACCAAGGACAGGCAGATGTTGGTGGAACTCGGATACCGAGAAGGAGGCACCTAAGCCAAAGGCACTGCCGAGAACCAGCTGACGGTACTGGAACCCGGATGGGTAGCAGAAGGTACACATGAAAAAAAAGTAGCAAGGCCGTGAGCCAGCCGGAGTTACCAAAACCCACAGTCCTACAGGGGGTGCTTGTCCTATTGGCACTATGGAACCAGCCTTCATTACCAGATCCCGCAGCTCACATAGGAGTCACCTAAATTGCAGGCACCATAGAGTCGGCTAACCCGACCGCAACACAACAGGACAACGTATTGGAGGCAAAGTGACATTGACACTACCCGGAAACAGCTGGCGTGCTGGAATCAGGCTGGGCAGGAGGGAGTACCCGTGCCAAAGACACTGCCGAGAACCAGCTGACGGTACTGGAAGCCGGATGGGTAGCAGAAAGTACAAGTGCCAATGGAACTACCGAGGACCAGCTGACGGTACTGGAACCCGGTTACTAAGCAGGAGGTACCTGTGCCAGAAAGCACTACCAAGGACCAGCAGATGTTGGTGGAACTCGGATACCGAGAAGGAGGCACCTAAGCCAAAGGCACTGCGGAGAGCCAGCTGACAGGACTGGAACCCGGATGGGTAGCAGAAGGTACACATGAAAAAAAAAGTAGCAAGGCCGCGAGCTGGCCGGAGTTACCGAAACCCACAGTCCTACAGGGGGTGCTTGTCCTATTGGCACTATGGAACCAGCCTTCATTACCAGATCCCGCAGCCCACATAGGAGTCACCTAAACTGCAGGCACCATAGAGTCGGCTAACCCGACCGCAACACGACAGGACAACGTATTGGAGGCAAAGTGATGCTGACACTACCTGGAAACAGCTGGTGTGCTGGAACCAGGATGGGCAGGAGGGAGTACCCGTGCCAAAGACACTGCTGGGAAACAGCTGGCGGTGCTGGAACCCAGGGTAAATGCTAAAAATAGAGAGGAGCCAGAGGCCTAATTGGAGCAAGTTTTAAACTAGTAGTAGAGTGGATGTGGGCAGAGCAGGAGAATTTGCCGGACACACAGCAGGGGATCAGCTGATGTTACTGAACCCCAATAACACTAGAGCAAGTGTTGACTGTGCATACGGCACTTCTGAGCAGCAACTGGCGGTGTTGGAGCTCAGGGATAATACTGAAAACAGAGGAGCCAGAGGTGTAATTGGAGCAAGTATTAAATTAGTAGTAGAGTGGATGTGGACAGAGCAGGAGAATTTGCCGGACACACAGCAGGGGATCAGCTGACGTTACTGAACCCCAATAACACTGGAGCAAGTGTTGACTGTGCAGACGGCACTTATGAGCAGCAACTGGCGGTGTTGGAGCTCAGGGATAATACTGAAAACAGAGAGGAGCCAGAGGTGTAATTGGAGCAAGTTTTAAATTAGTAGTAGAGTGGATGTGGACAGTGCAGGAGAATTTGCCAGACACACAGCAGGGAATCAGCTGCCTTTACTGAACCCCAATAACACTGGAGCGAGTGTTGACTGTGCAGACGGCACTTCTGAGCAGCAACTGGCGGTGTTGGAGCTTAGGGATAATACTGAAAACAGAGAGGAGCCAGAGGTGTAATTGGGGCAAGTTTTAAATTAGTAGTAGAGTGGATGTGGACAGAGCAGGAGAATTTGCCGGACACACAGCAGGGGATCAGCTGACTTTACTGAACCCCAATAACACTGGAGCAAGTGTTGACTGTACAGACAGCACTTCTGAGCAGCAACTGGCTGTGTTGGAGCTCAGGGATAATACTGAAAACAGAGGAGCAAGAGGTGTAATTGGAGCAAGTTTAAAATCTGTAGTAGTGTGAATGTGGACAGAGCAGGAGATATTGCCGGGCACACAGCAGGGGATCAGCTGACGTTACTGAACCCCAATAACACTGGACCAAGCGTTGACTGTGCAGACGGCACTTCTGAGCAGCAACTGGCGGTGTTGGAGCTCAGGGTAGATACTGAAAACAGAGGAGCCAGAGGCCTAATTGGGGCAAGTTTAAAATCTGTAGCAGTGTGAATGTGGACAGAGCAGGAGATATTGCCGGGCACACAGCAGGGGATCAGCTGACGTTACTGAACTCCAATAACACTGGACCAAGCGTTGACTGTGCAGACGGCACTTCTGAGCAGCAACTGGCGGTGTTGGAGCTCAGGGTAAATACTAAAAACAGAGTGGAGCCAGAGGTGTAATTGGAGCAAGTTAAAATCTGTAGTAATGTGGATGTGGACATAGCAGAAGATATTGCCGGGCACACAGCAGGGGATCAGCTGACTTTACTGAACCCCAATAACACTGGACCAAGCGTTGACTGTGCAGACGGCACTTCTGAGCAGCAACTGGCGGTGTTGGAGCTCAGGGTAAATACTAAAAACAGAGTGGAGCCAGAGGCCTAATTGGAGCAAGTTTAAAATTAGTAGTGTGAATGTGGACAGAGCAGGAGAAATTGCCGGACACACAACAGGGGATCAGCTGACGTTACTGAACCCCAATAATACTGGAGCAAGTGTTGACTGTGCAGACGGCAATTCTGAGCAGCAACTGGCGGTGTTGGAGCTCAGGGTAAATAGTGAAAACACAGGAGCCAGAGGCCTAATTGGAGCAAGTTTAAAATCTGTAGTAGTGTGAATGTGGACAGAGCAGGAGATATTGCCGGGCACACAGCAGGGGTCAGCTGACGTTACTGAACCCCAATAACACTGGACCAAGCGTTGACTGTGCAGACGGCACTTCTGAGCAGCAACTGGCGGTGTTGGAGCTCAGGGTAAATACTAAAAACAGAGTGGAGCCAGAGGCCTAATTGGAGCAAGTTTAAAATCTGTAGTAGTGTGGATGTGGACTTAGCAGGAGATATTGCCGGGCACACAGCAGGGGATCAGCTGACGTTACTGAACTCCAATAACACTGGACCAAGCGTTGACTGTGCAGACGGCACTTCTGAGCAGCAACTGGCGGTGTTGGAGCTCAGGGTAAATACTGAAAACAGAGGAGCCAGAGGCCTAATTGGAGCAAGTTTAAAATCTTTAGTAGTGTGAATGTGGACAGAGCAGGAGATATTGCTGGGCACACAGCAGGGGATCAGCTGATGTTACTGAACCCCAATAACACTGGACCAAGCATTGACTGTGCAGACGGCACTTCTGAGCAGCAACTGGTGGTGTTGGAGCTCAGGGTAAATACTGAAAACAGAGGAGCCAGAGGCCTAATTGGAGCAAGTTTAAAATCTGTAGTAGTGTGGATGTGGACAGAGCAGGAGATATTGCCCGTCACACAGCAGGGGATCAGCTGATGTTACTGAACCTCAATAACACTGGACCAAGCGTTGACTGTGCAGATGGCACTTCTGAGCAGCAACTGGCGGTGTTGGAGCTCAGGGATTACAGTTCAGGTGGTAGAAACATGAACACAACAGGAGACCTGGATACTGTTGCCAACTAATTATTTATTCTGGAAGAGGACTGGCAAATTCATGCGAGATCCAGGCCTTGTTCATTTTCAGAAAAGTAAGCCGGTCAACGTTATCGGAGGATAGGCGCATGCGACGGTCTGTTAGTACACCACCTGCGGCACTAAAGATGCGTTCCGATAATACACTAGCAGCAGGGCAAGCCAGCACCTCCAATGCATACTGGCTAAGCTCTGGCCATGTATCCAGCTTAGAGACCCAAAACTTGAAGGGGGAAGAGCCGTCTGGGAGTACACTGACAGGGCAAGACATGTAGTCTGTCACCATCTGACGGAAACGTTGCCTCCTGCTGACTGGGGGGCAATGGAACAATGGAATAATGCAAGAATAGAAGAATGGAACAGACATTGCACGTGTCATAATGGGCTCCAGGCTTTTATCTGGCAGTGCTGCAGCATCCAGCTTCAGTCTGTAGGGAGCCTACAGACTGGGAAGCAGGGGGGACCGCTGCTCGTTTGTTCATTAATTAGTTATCCTCTCTACCCCCCCCCCTGGTCTTGAGGCGCATGGGACATTGGGGGGGGGGGATGTGTGAAAATTGGTGGACATATGCAGATTAAAAACGTGTGGGGTGCACCTGCAACAAGCAGTATAGTTCTGGGTTTTAAGGTGTCTATTGATGAACAACATGTCTTCCTAAGGGGAGTCTTTGTCCCTATCCCTACAATGGGTGCCTTCTTGGGGCCAGGGTGCAGCCATAGGCCAAAACCAATTTAGGTTATCGCTTTTCGGCCTTTTGGCTGCGATCATTTGGTTGCAGCCTGATAGGTGCGAGTTCTCTGGAGGAATCCAGGCCTTTTTGCGAAAGGATTTGGCGATTTTCTGTGGTATTATACCGACAGGTTTTGAATATGAATTTCGTGAAGAACACCATCCGAATTGGAGTGGATCCAACAGTTTCCGAGAGGAAAAATGTGTCCTTCATCGTGGAAAAACTCTTGGAAGGTAAAGCCGGAGCAAAACGATGCGATTTCTACAGCGTCAACGAGTTTCCTAAATCAGGTACATATGACGTGACTTTTGTAGAAGAAAATACCTGTCTTGATGTGTTTGAGTGGCTTCGGAGTCACACTGATGATCCTTTCTTGGAAGGGGTGCGGTTTGAACCCTTGTTTGGACTTCAAGAAAAGTTTGTGTGGGTAACAGTTTATAACCCGTTTACTGACCCAGCATTGCTTGAAGGCTTCCTTGCACGGTACTGTGATTATGTGCGCAAAGGAGAAAAGCAGTTTAATTCTCTGAGAATTTTCAACTGCCAATACAAGTTTCGGGTAAAACTGAAGAAGAATCATGGAAGTGAGGGAGGCTTTAGACATCCTCCTGCAAATTTATCTGTGGCGGGACATTGGGGCTTCCTATACTATGTGGGGCAACCTATGTATTGCAGGAAATGTTACTGCTTTGGACATGTGCAGGATGCATGTAAGAAAGGGCAATGTTGCCGTAACTGCAAAGAGGAGGGGCATGTGGCAAGTGCGTGCCCGAAGCCCAAAGCTTGTGACATGAGTGGAAGTGGTGAGCACATGTTTAAGGATTGCCCGCAGGGTGTGCTCAGGAAAACTGATAAGGAGAGGAAGAAGGAGGAGGAGGAAAGGAGGAGTGTGCAGCAGACAGAAAAATAAACTGCCAGAATGGAGAGAGAGCAGAGGAGGCGGAGTGAAAATTCTGCCCCTGAAACTGTGAGCCTGAGGCCTGCTTACCAGAAGGAAAAGGAGGCACCAAAAATGGAGAAAGGGCTTGTGAAAAAATTGAAAAAAATGGGGAAGCAGATGAAATCAGCGGGAAAAGGAATGTGAATGTGTCCGGATACGTTGGACTTTCAGGACGCTGTAGATGCTGCACTTTGTATGGAAACTGGGGAAGTTTCATCACACCCTTCAGATCCTGAAAATATTGATGAGTACTTCTCCGATGAGGGTGGGGGGAGTAAAAAGTGTCACAGGGAGGGTGGTGGGGCAAGTGATGAAGAAGATATCAGGGAACCGCAGAGAAAAGTGAGTGTCAAGAAAGCAAGGTGGGGTGATGGTGATGCTGCTAGCAGCTCGGAAACTAGTTGCTCGGTTCAGATGGTGGAAGAAGATAGTGGGGGTGTTGGTTAAGGTTGCCTTGCAATATACATGATAATGCCTTTTATGAGCTTTGACTTAAGTCAAAGGCTTTTTTTGTGAGTGGAGTTTTGCAGTAGTTTTGTAATTTTTCTGTAGTTGTTTTAGTAGGTGAAATGGGTTTTGCTATAATTTCACAAAATTTGAGAGTGTTTAAAAATAAGGTCAGGAGGGCTGCAATTTTTGATTTTTTGGCCATGAAGAATGCATCGATTTTTTGTTTGCAAGAGTGTGGGGTGGTGGATGGGGTGAGAGGGGATGAATGGTCTCATGGAGTGTCTGTGTGGTCGGGGAGTGCATGTAATAAAAATGATGGTGTGGGGATTTTAGTTAAAGGGAGGAAGGTGGTTTTGAGTGATTATATGGTGATTGATGTGGGGATGTGTATTTTAGCTAATTTTGAGTATAAAAATGTTACATTTTGTGTTATTAATGTTTATGCACCGGTGGAGAAAAATGACCGGAAAAAATTATTTGAAAAAATTAAACTTTTGTTCCGGGAAGAATGCCTGTGGTGATTGCTGGTGATATGAATTGTGATGTGGGGAGAGTGAATGTGGATGTGTCTGGGAAAACTTTGTTAGAGTTGGTTAGAGATTTTGATTTGTATGATACGCAAATTGTATGTAAAGTGAGGCCTTTGTTAAATACCTTCTTTTCCGAAAGTGGAAGAATACAATCCAGATTGGATTATTGTTTTATTTAAAAAAATATGATTCCTGTTGACTATAAGCAGGAGAATGTTTTGTTTTCAGATCATGTGTGTATGTCGTGTGAGTTGGATGTGAATGTGAATGGAGTGTTTGGGAAAGGTTTGCGGAAGTTGGATGTTAAGTTATTGGAGCATGAGGAGGTAAGAAAGGAGTATGCAAGGCGGTATGAGGACTGGTGTGAATGTAGAAATGGTTTTGGGAATGTTTGTGGGTGGTGGGATTGGGTTAAAAAACAGACAAATTTTTAAAAAAAAAAATTGTATTATATGATGGCAGCAGTCAAGAGGAGACATTTTGTGAGTTTAAATGTGCGTTTAAGTTTCTTGTATAAATTGAGGGAGGGAGGGGTGGAGGTGGAGGAGGATATTTTATTAGTGAAAAGGGAGGTTCATGAGTTCTTGTTTGAAAGATCGAGGAGTATTGTTTTTAGAGCAAAAGTTGATAATTTGGAGTATGATGAGAAATGCTCACTTTTTTTTTTTCAAGAAGGTTTTTGGGAAAAAGCAAAGTATGTGTGTGTTAAATGGAGCAGATAGAAGTGAGGTGAGTGGAGAGGATATGTGTGAGGAAGTGGCAAAGTTTTATGAGGACTTGTATGCTGTAAAGTGGAGGGATGAGTGGAGAATGATGTTTTGAGTATGTTAGATAGTAAATTGAATGAGGCGGAAAGAGAGAGAGTGATGGGTGTTGTGACAAGTGATGAAGTATGGACGGTTATGTGTAGTATGACTTTGAATAAGATGCAGTGGAGGATGGTCTTCCAGTAGAATTTTACCGTATGATGTGGGATGTGATTGGGAATGATTTTGTGGATGTTTGTAAGTATATGTGGGAAAATATGGAGGTAGCTGATAGTATGCGTGCAGGTATGGTTGTATTGATTACGAAAAAAGGGTGATTTGAAGAGTCTGAAAAACTGGAGGCCAATAACATTATTGAACTGTGATTATAAGATCTATGCAAAATTAATGGCAAATAGAATACGTGATGTGATAGAGAGTGTGATTGGGGATGAGCAGTGTTGTGCGGTACCTGGGAGGCAGATTCATGAGTGTGTGTTTATGTTGAGAGATTGTCTATGGGATTGTATGAGTCGGAAGAAGAGTGTGTTTTTGTTGAGCCTGGACTTTGAAAAGGCGTATGATAGGTTGTCGCATGTTTTTTTGTTTAGAGTGTTGTTGAGAATGGGTTTTCCTGCTGATTTTGTTGGGAGAGTGAGAAGTCTATATACAGATATTTATAGTTGTGTTTTAATGAACGGTTATGTAGGTAGGAGAGTGAATGTGTGTTCGGGTGTGAGGCAGGGGTGTCCATTATCCCCTGTGGCTTTTATTTGTGCAATTGAACCTTTGTTGTGTATGTTGAGGAAGGATAAAGTGATTTGTGGTGTGCAAGTGCGGGGAGTTGGAGGAAGATTGTGGAAGGTGAGTGGTTGTATGGATGACGTGTGTGTATTATGTGATTCCGAATGTTCGGTGAGGCGGGTGAAGTTGTTAGTGTCTATCTTTTGTGGTGCGTCTGCGTTTAAAGTGAATTGGGAAAAGAGTGAGTATAAGGTTTTTGGAAGTGGTGTTTTGAGTAGAGATGTAGGTGTGAATGTAGTGAATGGAGCTATTAAGGTTTTGGGGGTGAAGTTTTCAGGGAGATTGGATGGGAAAGAAAGCTGGGATGACACAAAAGAGAAGGTTGAATGGAAGTTATGTTTTTGGAAGTTGAGAAGTCTTACTTTTTTTGGAAAAATTTTAGTTATTAAAAGCGTGGTGTTGCCTATTTTTTTATATGTTGTAGTTGTTTTTCCACCAGGTTATATGGTTTTGAGAGGGTTGAATAGGATTTTGTTTGTTTTTTTGAGGAATTCAAAAAAGGAGAGGGCGCGGAGGGAAGTGTTGGTGAAGCGTATGGAGAAAGGTGGTTTGGGTTTTCAAATGTAGAAGTTTTTTTGGGTGTGAATATTGTGGTGTTTGTGCTGAAAGTGATTATGGGGGATGGAAAGTTTTCGTGTATGTGTGGATATTTATTTGGGGCTTATTCTTTCCGTTTGAAGTGGAGATAGAGTGATTTGCGGTGTCCGGTTGCTTTTGAGGTGCCTGTGTGGTATGTGTGGGTTTATAAGTTTTTGGTGAAGTATGAGTTGTGTGATGCGGATGTGAGGTTGTTGGGAAATAAGAAGGCTGTGTATAGGATGATTGAGCGTAGAGAAATGGAGAGTGGAATACGTTTGGTGAGAGGGTGTGATGGGAAAAAGGTATGGAAGAAGGTGCGGATGGGTGGTATGACAAATAAGCACTCCAACATGGAGTGTTGCCAGTGAGAGAGTTTCAGAGGAATAGAGGTTTAGTGAGGAGTGAAATGTGTCCAAGGAATGGTTGTGGTGGAAGGGAAAGTGTGTTACATGTCTTTTGGAATTGCCAGTATGCTAGAGATGTGATTAGGAGAATGGGGCCTTTGTGTAAAGAATTGTGTGGTGTGAATTTGTTGTCTTTTGAGTTGTTTATGTTTGGTTTGGAAATATGTGATGGGACGAAGGAGAGAGTCTTGTGATTGATGCTAGCATGTATAAAGGAAGTGTTATGGGATGTGAGAAATGTGTATGTGTTTAAAAGGAAGGAAATTGTGGTAAAGGATTGTGTGAAGGTAATTTAGTGTTAGGGGGCAATGGAACAATGGGACAATGGAATAATGGAAGAATGGAACAGACACTGCACATGTCATAATGAGCTTTTAACTGGCAGTGCTGCAGCAGCCAGTTTCAGTCTGTAGGGAGCCTACAGACTGGGAAGCAGGGGGGACTTCTGCTCGTTTGTTCAATAATTAGTTATCCTCTCTACTCCCACCCCCATATCCCCTGTCTTGAGGCACGTAGAACATTGGGGGAGGGGGGGGGAATGTGTGAAAATAGGTGGACTTATGCAGATTAAAAATGTGTGGGGTGCATCTGCAACAAACAGTATAGCTGTGTGTTTTAAGGTGTCTATTGATGAACAAAACCAATTCAGGTAATCGCTTCTCGTCCTTTTGGCTAAGGTCAAGTGTAGTATCTTTTCTTATCAGTTTAATATCTGATACGTCCCCTATACGTTCACCTATTTTCACACATTCTCCTCTCCTTTCCCCCCTAATGTCCCACGCACCTCAAGACCGGGAAGGGTGGGGAGTAGAGAGGGTAACTAATTATTGAACAAATGAGCAGCGGTCCCCCCTGCTTCCCAGTCTGTAGGCTCCCAACAGACTGAAGCTGGCTGCTGCAGCACAGCTGGCTAAAAGCCCGGAGCCCACTATGACACGTGCAATGTCTTTTCCATTCTTGCATTATTCCATTGTCCCATTGTTAGGGGGCAATGGAACAATGGGACAATGGAATAATGCAAGAATGGAAGAATGGAACAGACATTGCATGTGTCATAATGGGCTCCTGGCTTTTATCTGGCAGTGCTGCAGCAGCCAGCTTCAGTCTGTAGGCAGCCTACAGACTGGGAAGCAGGGGGGACCGCTTCTCGTTTGTTCATTAATTAGTAATCCTCTCTACCCCCCCTGGTCTTGAGATGCGTGGGACATTGGGGGGGTGGAATGTGTGGGGTGCATTTGCAACAAGCAGTATAGTTGTGGGTTTTAAGGTGTCTATTGAAGAACAACATGTCTTCCTAAGGGGAGTCTTTGTCCCTGTAATGACCGGAGGTTCGAGAGAGATCCAGTGAGACACAAACTGAGACAGAGACAGAGATAAACAACACTTTCTTTACTAAAACAGGGATTAGACTAAAATTCAGTATTGCATGAATCAGTCTCAGGTTCTACCTGGGACACTGTCTCTACTATCTACACACAATCAGCAAAGGCTGAAATCAATGTGCCAATCTCAAGGGTTCCAGTTTATGCGAATTATACTAAAGATGTCGAACAATTTTACCTAACCACTGTGTCAATCTAGTGTGGGTGTTCTATAGGGACCCCTGAGATGGCACACCGAGTACAATCCTACCACTATTAACAATAACAATGCATGAAACTATACCAATTGCTCTTATACCCCTAGTATAGGGATTGCCAGGTATCTTACAGTTATGGTACCGTTAACCTCAGATCTGGTCTATCACAGGCCTGTGAATCGCGGTAGCTGCAGCTAGTCCTGGAAAACTTTGGCGCCAAATAAAAAGCAACGTTTACAAAAACAGTAAAGGTTCCTTGTCTTGTCGGCCAATACCGAGCCCACACGCCGGGGACTGTAGTCCTGTAGCCTCAGGTTAAGGTCCGGGAAGAACTCTTCCCCAGGGCTTGTCAGTATCCTCTCAATATGAATGGCACCGGACCCCGTCTCTCCTCTCGCAGTCACTCACTGTTTTCCAAACCACCGACCACGTGCTCTGTCACAGAGATGATATCCTCAGTCTCTTTCCCTCTCACTCGACACTTGGCTCGTTCGGCACAAAGTCTCTAGTCCACTCAGCATGGACTTCCACAAAACTCCAAAGAGCCACACAGCTTTCCCCAGCTCAGCACTCATTCTTAAGCAGGGTCACAGCTCCACCAGGGCCAGGGGTTAACAACCCCTACAGGAAAACTTGTAGAGAGAGAGTCTTGTTGAAGTTCAGTCCTCACAGTTCTCCTCAGACTCCCCGTCCAGCGTCTCACACAGCAGACACCCTCAGAACACACAGGGTCTCCCGATCTGCCCCTGCTCTCAGCTCAGCCAGGCAAAACCCACAGGGTCCTAATGCTCTCCTGTTGCTATCACAGTTCACACTCTCACATGCCACCCCACTAGAGGTTGGCATCCTCGACACACCTCCCCACTCAGTCATCTTGTGCATAGCGCTGTGGGGGTATCCCCGCCGTAGCTTGAGTAGTTCTTCTCAGGCCCACCCCAACAGGCTCAGTCCCGGAGGGGGCAGAAGTCTCTTCAGTGGTATCATCAGAGGGAGCCAATGAGGCTGTTCCCTCCTGAGGTGTGGCTCCCTGTGCCACATCATCCGGGTCAGGTAACTGACCTGATTCCCTGTTCTCTGAAGGACATACCACATTCTCAACACTCTCTCCACACGGGGACAGATTGATCTCAGTGGGCAAGTAAGCAGGCGCAGAGAGAGACTCCCCATCAAATTCAAGAGCATTAGGAATGCCCACCCCTCGGGACACGGCCTGTGTTTCCGTGGGAACGGGGATCGCATCTTCAAACCAGCACCGTTGTAGCATGTTACGATGAAAATTACGGGTTGGTCCCCGTCTCCCCACCGGCTCAACCTCGTGGACTGGAATCTCAGGGCTCACCCATTTTTTTACCAGGCATGGAGTCACCTCCCATCGTTCACTCAGCTTTCCGGACCGTCGTTTGATTCTCACCAATACTCTATCCCCTGGGGAGAAAGGCTCGGGTTGCACGGGACGCGAGTCCCTATGGGTCACCTGACTGAGTCGATCACCCACCACCTGATGCACCACCCTTAATCGCCGCCTGTGCTCTCGAACCCATTCTGATGCGGTCCGAAGGAGATTGGAGGAGGGACCTAGCATGCTCAAATCCTCAATGTCCCGCCCTGGCCTCCCGAACATCAACATATGTGGTGAGTAGCCAGTATTGCTGTGCACTCTATTATTGTAGGCCCACATCATTTCGGGGAGATACTCAAGCCAGCGCACCTGCTGTTTACCCTCTAACGTCCTAAACATCTGCAACAGAGTCCGATTAAAGCGCTCACAAGCTCCGTTACCTTGGGGATGGTAAGGTGTCGTTCTTGATGGTGCGATACCATACAGCTGGTACAGCTCCTTCATCAATGCCCCCTGGAAACATGCCCCTTGATCTGAGTGTATTCTTTGCGGACAACCAAACACCTGGATGAAATGTCGACACACGGCCTCAGCCGCCGACTCCGCCGTCTGATCTCTTGTCGGAAGTGCTACAGCATACTTGGTGAAGTGGTCTGTCATTGTCAAGCAATAAGAATACCCAGACGTTGAGTATCCTATCAAGACATAGTCAATCATGAGCAGCTCTAAGGGAGCAGATGTCTTAATAGATTGCGTGGGCGCCCGCTGCTCAGGGCTCTTACTGAGCCCACAGACCCGACACTGCTGACATGCCTCTGTCACCATCCCCCCCAATTCAGGACAATAGAGGAATCGGTGTGGCCACTGGAGTGTCTTTTCACTCCCAATGTGGGCCCCCTTCTTATGCGCCTCTCGAGCGACCACCGGACCAATCCCCATAGGGATTACTAGCTGGTACCGGTGCTGCAGCTCAGTTGGCAGGTACACCTTATGGTACAAGAGGCCCTGTTTCACACACAACTTATCCCACTGTCGCAGTAGTTTCATTCCTTCCGCGGACAGCTGGGCCTTGTCTTCTGCATGCAGCCAGACCCCTTTTTGTGCCCAATTGCGCACTAGTGCAATGTCTGGGTAATCGTTCTGGTCTTTCGCCCAATCCGAGGGTGTTTTTCCCAGAACACACAGGATCCCTGATGCCACCCCACTTGAATGTACCACACTTCGGAAGATAGGTACCTGCCCCAAGTCAGGGGTTTTTGTGTCCTCAAGCTGGTCATCAACATTTTCCCCCCAGGACCCAAGGGGCACCCTTGAGAGTGCATCCGCATTTCCGTTTTCCCTCCCAGAGCTAAACTTAATTCGATAGTTAAACTTAGCAAGGCGAGCGACCCACCGCTGCTCCAACGCTCCAAGTTTTGCGTTTTCTAGGTGAGCCAGAGGGTTATTATCAGTCATGACTAGCACCTCAGCTCCTGTTAAATACTCGGCAAAGCATTCTGTCATCGCCCACACCAGGGCAGTAGCTCTAGACGAAACCAGCTGTAGTTAGCTGGGTTGCGTTCAGTGTCTCTTAAAGACCTGCTGCCATAGGCAATTACTTGCTCCTGACCATCCTGCACTTGTGCTAGTACCACCCCCAGCCCATGCAGACTGCCATCGGTGTATAACAGGAAAGGGGAATCAAACCAGGCATACGCCAACAACGGAGCACTCGTTAGGGCGGCCTTCACCTCCTCAAATGCCTTTTGCTGCTGGGGTCCCCATGGGATGGGGTGATTTTGTGGGCCCTGTGCTGTCCCTCTTAAAAGCTCATTCAGGGGACTCACTACTTGTGAAAACTTAGGTACAAATCACCGATAGTACCCCGCTAAACCCAAGAAGGCCCGAACCTCTCGCATGGTACGGGGAGGTGGCCACTCCTGCTCGACCATGACCTTACTGGTCGCGGGCAGCACCTCGTCCGGAATCACCACATGGCCTGAATACTGAATCTGACTCTGCAACAGTTGGCGCTTCTTTGGTTTTATTTTTAGTCCGTAACAACTGAGCTGCTGGAGAACTTGACGTAACTTCTCAAGATGGTCTTCAAATGAGGTTCCGAACACCACAATGTCATCTAGATATATCAGGAGTCAGGACTGATTCAAAATTCAGATCGCCTAAGCAATTTTCCATCAGGCGTTGGAAAGTTCCCGGGGCGTTAGTGAGCCCGAAGGGCATCCGGTTGAATTCATAGAGCCCCATTGGTAGGACAAATGCTGTCTTGGCCCGATCTTTTTTGACCATTGATACCTGCCAATAGCCACTTGCTAAATCCAAAGTCGAGAAATATTTGGCCCGACCCAATGCCGACAGAGACTCTTCTATGCGAGGTAATGGATATGCGTCCCGCACAGTGTGAGCATTCAATTTGCGATAGTCCACACAAAACCGAAGGGTCCCATCCTTCTTCCGCACCAAGACCACAGGGGCCGCCCAGGGGCTCTGGCTCTTTCGGATCACTTGGTTGTCAAGCATACTTGCCACCATGCGCTTCACCTCTTGACAGAGCATCGGGGGAATTTGACAATAACGTTCCCTAATAGGAGGGGTATCCCCCGTGGGAATCTCATGCTCAATCGTCCAGGAACAACCGAAGTCCTCCGCATGTCGCGAAAAGGTCTCTTGATGTTCCCACAAGACCCTCTCCAGCTTTAGTTCCTTCAGTTTGGCACACAGAGCCTGTACAACGTTTACGAGACCTTCCCCTCGAGAAACTGGCGCCCGACCTCCCTCCAGCTGTGCACTGTCCACTGCCCCCTTGACCACCAGAGTAGACTCCTCCTCCCTTTCCACCGCAGTCCGATAAATCTGCCTGAAGGATAATTCCGGGGTAGATCGGGTCATCTCCATCAGTTTGTCTAGAAGGAGTTTATTGGTTAACCGTGTTATGAATTGATTCCGGAGCAAGCGATCTACCTCTCGAAATGCCCCCATGGCCCCTGGGTCTAGTCGCTGCACCTCATTCAACGTTTCCTGTAAGGTATTCGAGTACTGCATCAAGGTCTCACATTCCCTTTGGGGCCGATTGAAAAACAAGGATCGAAGCTGGGCCATGCGAGCCCGGCCTCCCGAACTCCCCTCTACCAGCTTCAAGATTTTCTCTAACGTGCTCCTCTCTGACTCTGGACATACCATCACCATCCGCGTAGTGTCGCCCTCTAGTGCATTTAATGCCAGCTCTGCTCGTAATGCGGGGGCCAGATTACACATCCGCAGAACACTCGGCACCCTCTCCGCCCAATCCTGCAACGCCATGTTTCGGCATGTGCTGGAGTAAAGCTCCTACCGGCATATATCTTCCAAAGTCGCCGCGGCTGCCAGGGGTTCTGCAACCAGTGAAGGGGCTGCTGGTGTGGCAGAGTCATTTCTGCCAACTACGCCAAAAATGTAATGACCGGAGGTCCGAGAGAGATCCAGTGAGTCACAAACTGAGACAGAGACAGAAATAAACAACACTTTCTTTACTAAAACAGACTAAAATTCAGTATTGCATGAATCAGTCTCAGGTTCTACCTGGGACACTGTCTCTACTAACTACACACAATCAGCAAAAGCTGAAATCAATGTGCCAATCTCAAGGTTTCCAGTTTATGTGAATTATGCTAAGGATCTGGAACAATTTTACCTAAACACTGTGTCAATCTAGTGTGGGTGTTCTATAGGTACCCCTGAGATGGCACACCGAGTACAATCCTACCACTATTAACAATAAAAATGCATGAAACTATACCAATTGCTCTTATACCCCTAGTATAGGGATACCCGGGTATCTTACAGTTACGGTACCGTTAACCTCAGATGTGGACTATCACAGGCCTGTGAATCGCGGTGGCTGCAGCTAGTCCCGGAAAACTTTGGCGCCAAATAAAAAGCAACGTTTACAAAAACAGTAAAGGTTCCTTGTCTTGTCGGCCGATACCGAGCCCACACGCCGGGAACTTTAGTCCTATAGCCTCAGGTTAAGGTCCGGGAAGAACTCTTTGCCAGGGCTTTTCAATATCCTCTCAATGTGAATGGCACCAGACCATGTCTCTCCTCTCACAGTCACTCACTGTTTTCCAAACCACCGACCACGCGCTCCGTCACAGAGATGATATCCTCAGTCTCTTTCCCTCTCACTTGACACTTAGCTTGTTCAGCACAAAGTCTCTAGTCCACTCAGCATGGACTTCCACAAAACTCCAAAGAGCCACACAGCTTTCCCCAGCTCAGCACTCATTCTTAAGCAGGGTCACAGCTCCACCAGGGCCAGGGGTTAACAACCCCCACAGGAAAGCTTGTAGAGAGAAAGTCTTGTTGAAGTTCAGTCCTCACATGTTCTCCTCAGACTCCCCTTCCAGCATCTCACACAGCAGACACCCTCAGAACACACAGGGTCTCCCGATCTGCCCCTGCTCTGAGCTCAGCCAGGCAAAACCCACAGGGTCCTAATGCTCTCCTGTTGCTATCACAGTTCACACTCTCACATCCCTATCCCTACAATGGGTGCCTTCTTGGGGCCAGGGTGCAGCCATAGGCCAAAACCAATTCAGATAATCGCTTCTCGGCCTTTTGGCTAAGATCAAGTGTAGTATATTTTCTTATCAGTTTAATATCTGATACGTCCACCTATTTTCACACATTCTCCTCTAGTTTTCCCCCTAATGTCCCACGTTCCTCAAGACCGGGGAGAGTGGGGTCTAGAGAGGGTAACTAATTATTGAGCAAATGAGCAGCGGTCCCCCCTGCTTGCCAGTCTGTAGCAGCTCATCTCTACAAGCATTGCCCCAAGCGAGAAAGATCCTGGGCATCGGTGGTTACGGCGACCCCAGCTACGGAGGACAAGGCCCCGGCAACCAGGCCTGTGAAGACCAAGGACGTGACGACCAAGGCCGAGACGACTAAGGCCAAAGCAGGCAAGGAGTCAGCAGACAAAGCCCCAGTGACAGTCCCAGCAGCCCCAAAGCAGAAGGAGGAGAAAAAGTCAAAGGAGGGTAAGAGTTCTGTCGCCTCTCTCCTCCGTCCTACTGGTCCGGTTGGGGTGACTGCAAGTCGGCGGGGGTCGCAATTCTGATCGGGGGGGGGCGCATTCACACTTGAGTCCGTCCAGGAGCTCATCTGCAGCAGGGCTCTTGTCGTAGATGGCAACTGGGTGGGAGAACCTGTCAGGTTCATCAACGTGTATGCGTTCCCACTGAAGAATGATCGTTTGGAGCTTTTCCAGACCCTGCGGCTTCAGCTTGCCACCACCAGGACCTTTGTAATGGCCGGGGATTTCAACTGCCCCATCGAGGAGGACGGTCGTAGTTCCGGCACATCTGCCAAGTTGGACATCACGTCCAAGCTGCTTATCAAGATGGTAACTGAGGCCTCTCTTCAGGGCTCCATGGGGAGAGGCTTCACGAACTATTCGTGGAGCCGACCCAATGGCTCGCTCCGCTCCAGGATTGACTTTGTGTTCACCTCTCGGGCAGTCAGGCTGAGTAAGCCCTCGATGGTCCCCTGCTTCTTCTCCGACCACAGAGACATTCACTTGCAAGGTGTCCTTGGCGACGGTTTTCCGTCTGGCCCTGGCTCCTGGAAGCTGAATTGAGCACTGCTGGCTCAGGATGAAGTCGTGGAGGAGCTGAGAGCAGCCTATGCAATGTGGTGGTCCTACAAGGGTAGCTTCCAAACAGTCTCTGATTGGTGGGAGTATGTTAAACTTGAGTTTCACTGTTTCTTTCAGGCTAAGGGTCGACAACAGGCGTGTGAGAAGAGGAGGGACTTCAGAGGACTGCAGCGCGAGCTGCGGTCACTGCAGGACCTCCTTCATTGAGGCTGGGATGTGAGGGAGGAGCTGGAGGAGACCAAGAAGAGCCTGAAAAGGCACTTTGAGGAGGAGTCCAAGCGAATCGTCTTTCTTTCCAAGGTGGAGAATCTGGAGAAGGGTGAGAAATGTAACTCATTCTTTTACAGGAAACTCCATGCTGGCCACACGCCCCTGAACAAGCTGCGAGACGAGAGTGGAAACATGTGACGTGGATGGAGGATGTGATGAGGGTCGTCAGCGACTTCTACAGCGAACTCTACTCCCACAAGACTACCGACCCCGACGCTGCTGATAAGTTCCTGTCAGGTATCACTAACCATCTTGATCCTGCAGGCACGGCAGCCTTGGACAAACCTCTGACAGTGGGCGAATTTTTCTCTGCCGCTAAATCCTTTAGGACCAGCAGGACCCTGGGCAGTGATGTGCTTCCAGCGGAGCTTTATGTAGCGCTGGGAGACCTCATCTGTCCGGACCGGTTGGACCTGTATGAGGAGATGGTGGTGGAGGGTAGAATGCCTCTGTCATTGAGGGAAGGAATGGTCACGATCCTGTACAAGCGGAAGGGAGAGAGGTGCAACCTGAGGAATTGGCGTCCCATCACTCTGCTCAATGTGGACTACAAGATCCTGGCCAAGACGATGGTGACACGATTGAAGACGGTCATCAGACGTATCATCCACCCGGACCAAACCTGCTGCATCCCTGGACATCGCATCGCAGACAGCCTCGCTCTCATGTGGGATACAGTCGAGTACATCAAGGTCCACCGCGCACATGCGGCCCTGGTCTCCTTGGATCTGGAGAAGGCCTTCGACCGGGTTTACCACGAGTTCATGGGCCAAGCTCTCCACCGTTCCGGTTTGGGCAACATGTTTTGTTCGTATGTCCGTCTGATGTATTTTGACATCCACAGCTCGATGTTGGTGAACGGCTGGAAGACTGACCCCTTCCCTGTTCTCTTTTGGGTCAGACAAGGCTGCCCTCTATCACCTCTTCTTTTCATTTGTGTTATAGAACTCTTTGCACAGGCTATCCGGCAGAATGGAGAGATCAGAGGGATCACCGCACCGGGTCGGGGACGACTCGAGGTCAAGTGTTGGCTCTACATGGACAATGTCACCGTCCAGACATGTGAGAGGTTCGGCCGGGCTTAAGGGGGCAAAGTCAACTGCGGGAAGTCGGAAGCCATGCTCTTCGGGGATTGGCAGCTGGCCTCCTCCACCCCCTTCCCCTTCAACATCCAACTGGATTTCCTCAAGGTGCTGAGAGTCTGGTTGGGAAGGAAGGAGCGGCCCTCAAGTCCTGGCAAGAACGCTTGGCCAAGGTGAAACAACGGATCGGACTCTGGAGCCTCAGACACCTCACTTGTGAGGATAAGGCACTCGTCCTGCGTAACGAGGTTCTGCCCGTGTTGCAGTACACGGTGTAGGCCTGGCCCCCACACGTCACCGTGTGCAGGGCCATTACCAGGACATGGTTTCACTTTGTCTGGGGATCCAAGATGGACAGAGTCAGGCGGGCTGTCATGTACAAGGAGCCCCGAAAGGGTGGGAAGGGCTTTCCAGATATCCCCACCCTCCTGCGGTCCTCTTTTGTGTGTGATTGTGTCCGCCGGAGTTTGCAAGTCAAAAACGGCTCTGCAGGCAGGTCCATGTCTCGCTTCTTCCTGCTTCCTCTTTGGAGGTGACTTGGCTGGGACAAGTGTGACAGCTCCTTCCCCTACAACTGGACAATGCCATGGTTCTATGGAGATGTCGTTCGATTCGTGGGGGAACACCAACTGGAGGGACTCAAGCCCGACTTGTGGAAGCCCAAAACTATCCACAAGCTCATCAGAGCCAAGGACGACGTGGAGAACATCACAGGACTTCACCAGGTCACGCTGGAGACTGTGTGGACAAATGTGTCGTCTGACAGGCTGACCAATGGGCACAAGAACTTGTCGTGAATGGCGATTCAGGGCGGACTGCCCGTCCGGTCATTCATGCATGCCCGGAACCTGTGCAAGACCCGATACTGCCCAAGGTGCCCCTTCATGGAGGAAACATCTTTGCACACTTTTTGGGACTGCCGATTTGCACAGCGCCTGTTGGCTGCCCTTGAGAATGACCTGAGGAACTCTGTCCCTAGGGCGAGCATATCGCACCATTCTGTGCTTTACGAATTCTTCCCTGGGTTTCATACCGCCGGAGCCATCCAGGAGGTTTGGCGCATTATGAACTGCTTCAAGGACGCTGTTTGGGTCACCAGGAACTGGCTCATCTTGAGGAGGGAGAGGATATCCATCCAGGACTGCCACAGGCTGATCCACAGCATGCTCAGAGACTATTCCATCATGAACGGTCCAGAGGACGAGGATGAGGATTAAACCCCTTCCTCCCCCCACTTTCCCCTTATGTGTCTTGTCTTTTAATAAAGCTTCGGGCCTGTGATTTTCCCCTCCCTATCCCCTCTTTCCCACTCCCCATTCCCTATCACGGTTCATCGTACTGTATTGATTGACATGCTTTTTCTTTCAGATTGAGTGTTTTGTGTAGAATAGGGGTGTGATGTGTCTAGTTAGTGTGTCGTATCCTTATGCTATGTACATATGATGTAGAATTCTGTGTGTACTGGGCTGCGGCACTGTACACTGTCTGTTAACTTATTTTTCGACTGCTAATAAAAGATCTGTTCTTATCAGTTTAATATCTGATACGTCCACCTATTTTCACACATTCTCCTCTCCCCCCTAATGTCCCACGTGCCTCAAGACCGAGAACGGTGGGGGGTAGAGAGGGTAACTAATTATTGAACAAATGAGCAGCGGTCCCCCCTGCTTCTCAGTCTGCAGGCTCCCTACAGATTGAAGCTGGCTGCTGCAGCACAGCTAGATAAAAGCCAGGAGCCCATTATGACACGTGCAATGTCTGTTCCATTCTTCCATTCTTGCATTATTCCATTGTCCCATTGTTAGGGGGCAATGGAACAATGGGACAATGGAATAATGCAAGATTTGAAGAATGGAACAGACATTGCACGTGTCATAATGGGCTACTGGCTTTTATCTGGCAGTGCTGCAGCAGCCACCTTCAGTCTGTAGGGAGCCTACAGACTGGGAAGCAGGGAGGAACGCTGCTCGTTTGTTTATTAATTAGTTATCCTCTCTCCCCATCCCGGTCTTGAGGTTCATGGGACATTGGGGGGGAAAGAATGTGTGAAAATAGGTGGACTTATGCACATTAAAAACATGTGGGGTGCAACTGCAACAAGCAGTATAGTAGTGAGTTTTAAGGTGTCTATTGATGAACAACATGTCTTCCTAAGGGAAGTCTTTGTCCCTATCCCTGCAATGGGTGAATTCTTGGGGCCAGGGTGCAGCCATAGGCCAAAACCAATTCAGGTAATCACTTCTCGGCCTTTTGGCTAAGATCAAGTGCAGTGATCTAGCGATTGTTGCCTTGGTCTTGGCTGAGAGGTTCCTGGCTCCTTGGCCTGGGGGGATCGCTTCACTTACCGGTGGAGCTAAACTCTCCTGCTGCTATTAGGGAGTCGGATTAGTCCCTGGGCAACGAGAGGCGATCACCTTGTCACCACACATAGCTCTGTGGGGGCAACTGTCGCCACACATAGCTGTGGTGGCAACATTTGGAGGATTAAAAGGAAAAACTGAAGGAAAATGGATCGCTGAGATGGAGTTTTGGAGAAAGAAGAGTTGCTTAAGTTTTTTTGTGAAACGGGAGGCGGAAGAAACTTTCTTGGAAGAAAAATGGATTCTGGAAATTTTGAGGAAATGTGGAGTTTTGGAGAAAGATATCTACTGTATGCAGGAAATAAAGCAAGGTAAAGTTTGTGATGTGACTTTAGTTTCGGAGGAAAAGTGTATTCATTTTTTCAAAGGCTGGAGTAAAGAGGATTCTGGGAAAATTGGAGTAAGTGCATTGTTCATGGGGAAACCGAAGAGTGTGATAATTTACATGGACAATCCGTTTGTGGAAATAGAGGAGATAATGTTTTTTTTGGAATCTAAATGTAAGATGGTAAAGTTTCAGAAATTATACAGGAACAAAGTTGGTATTTGGAACGGAAAGAGACGTTTTTTGGTGTGGACAACAGGAAAAGAAAATTTGCATAATGGGAGGATTATGGTAAACGGAAGTTGTGGGTTTTGTTACATGGAAAGCAGTAAAGGAACTTTTGAAAGGAACTTTGGAGGACAAAAGGAAGATTTTGGTGATAAAAGGAAGAAGGAAGAAGATGTGACAATTATAGAGGAGAATAAGCAGGGTAAAGAAGTTGAAAGTTTAATGGTGAAATTGAAGAAAAAGGTAACGGTACAGGAAAAATGGTGGATCAAGGAAAATATCTGGTGAAAAGAAAGAAGTAAAAGAGCAAAAGGGTTAAGTGTTGGAAAAGGTTGTGACTTTCAGAGAGGATGAGGAAGAGTATGATTGGGAAGAAATGCGGTATGAGCATGAGGAGGGACCAGATGTGTGGTTGAAAGAACCAATTAAAGAGGACTTTATAGTTAGAAAGAAACTGAAAGAAAAAGAATGAGTTTCTTTATCAATGATGGAGTATTGAAGTAAAACACGTTTAGGAAGCTTAAGTTTTAATGTTACGGAACATTCTCACATTTTCCACTCCCCCCCACCCTAATGTCCCACGTGCCTCAAGACCGGGAAGGGTGGGGGGTAGAGAGGGTAACTAATTATTGAACAAACGAGCAGCAGTCCCCCCGCTTCCTAGTCTGTAGGCTCCCTACAGACTAAAGCTGGCTGCTGCAGCACAGCTAGATAAAAGCCAGGAGCCCATTATGACAAGTACAATGTCTGTTCCATTCATCTATTCTTACATTATTCCATTGTCCCATTTTTAGGGGGCAATGGAACAATGGAATAATATAAGAATGGAAGAATGGAACAGACATTGCACGTGTCATAATGGGCTCCTGGCTTTTATCTGGCAGTGCTGCAGCACCCAGCTTCAGTCTGTAGGGAGCCTACAGACTGGGAAGCAGGGGGGGACCGCTGATAATTAGTTATCCTCTCTACCCTCCCCCCAGTCTTGTGGCGAGTGGAACATTGGGGGGAGAGAGAATGTGTGAAAATAGGTGGACTTCTGCAGATTAAAAACGTGTGGGGTGCATCTGCAACAAGAAGTATAGTTGTGGGTTTTAAGGTGTTTATTGATGAACAACTTGTCTTCCTAAGGGCAGTCTTTGTCGCTATCCCTACAATGGGTGCCTTCTTGGGGCCAGGGTGCAGACATAGGCCAAAACCAATTCAGGTAATCGCTTCTCTGCCTTTTGGCACGATCCTTGTGATTGGTGTCAGGAGGCAGGTTCGTGGTCGCTGGAACTCTTTCTCGACCTTTTCCGTTTGGAACTGCAGCTATTGGGAAGGAAGGAAGGTGGTTCTCGTACCTTTCGGCGTAGAAGGAATTTCTGGATCGTGGAGGAGTTCTTCGGGACTGGACTTCTGGACTCTGCTGAGCAGAAGGGATCGAGTCTGGTGTGGTTCTTTTGGACGTCATTGGGCTTTCTTTTGAAGGACGCCATCCGGTTTGTGGTGAGTGCGGAATTTAGGCAAGTTAAAAACTTGGACTTTTTGCATAGGAAAGTCTTTACTTATATCTTGCATATCAGCAAGGATGAATACTTTTGTGTTCAGTCATTTTCCAATAGAGGAGTACACGATGTGACTTTGAGAGGTGCTGGTTTATGTGAGAGGGTTTTTTCTAGTTTTAAATATGCTGCAGCCTGTGAACGTAGGGAGGTATTGGAAGGAATTTCAGCCTCACCTCATTTTCAATATGACCAAAGACTGCTAACAATACATATGTACAACCCGTTCACATCTGATGAGCAAGTGACTTCATACTTAAAAAGATTTTGTTCTTCGTTAACTATGAAAAAACATTGTACGACTAGTTTTGGGGCCTGGAACGGCAAGAGACTGTATCAAGTCGTTTTTAAAAAGGACCTATCAGCGGAGGGGGGCGTCTTAAGACCCCCACCAGTCGTGTTCATAAATAGAGACAGAGGCTTCTTGTTTTTTTCTAATATGCCACCATATTTTAAACAATGTCGGAAATATGGTCATATGGATGAAAATTGTGTCCCTTGTGAGGTATGTTCTAGCCTGGTTCATCAGGCGAGAGAGTGCCCGATGCAAGCCAGACAAACATCTGAGGCTGATGCTGAAGTTGAACAAGGGGATGGTGAGCAGATGGAGGATGGAGGATCAGAGAGTTCTTCTAATGTGGCGCAGGAAGTAGAGGTTTCGTTGCCTTTGAGTAATAGAGAAAAAAGAGAAGAGAGGAGGAAAGCTGAAGAAAAGAAGAAAGAAGAAAAGAAGAAAGAAGATAAGAAGGAAGATAAGAAGAAAGACAAGAAGAAAGAAGATAAAAAGATGGAAGGAGAGAGGAAAGAAGATAGAAGAGAGGAAGGAACGTTGCAAGAGGAAAAGGAGGGGCAACAAAGTATTGTGGATACATCACTTGCTCTGGCAGTATTATCAGAGATATCGTCAGGGATTCCTTGAGCCCAGGAAAATATGGACTTAAGTTCAAAGTCTTTAAAAAGGAGTACATGGGAAGATGAGCTACAGGGGACCATGGAGGACTTGAGTGGGAAAAAATCTTGTGGTGATGCGTCCTCGTTGTTTGGGGATGTGTCTTCCTCAAGTTCTTCTGATCAAGAATCCTTAATTGTGGATGAGAAATCACCTTTGGTAGATGAGGGCGGAGGGATTAGCCCTCAGCCTAATACTAAAAGATGATTACTGCTGTATCCCTGAATGTTCAGGGGTTGAACAATTTATACAAACGTACTACATTATATGATTTTTTAAATAATGAGAAATACGATTTTATTTTTTTACAGGAATGTAATTTAGAAAGAAAAATTAGCTATGAATATTTACATGGAATATGGAAGGGTAACATGTTTTTTTATGGTGGGAATGAATTGAAAAGTGGTGGGGTGGGTTTTTTGTGCTCTAGTGAGTGGGAGGTGGTTAAGTATGAAGAAATTTACCCTGGTCGTATTCTATGTGTGGAAGTAATGAGGGAGGGTAAAAGGGTGCGCTGTTTTAATATTTATGCTCATACTGAGAAAAGTCAAAGATTACATTTATTCCAAATTTTACAGTTGTTTTTACCAGGTGCAGATCCGATTTTAATTGGTGGGGATTTTAACTGCCAATTGAATAATGTACGGGATGGGTCGGTAACCTGCCTTAAGAATATAATTTCTGCTTTTAGTTTAAAGGATGCATGAGCTGTGGATGGTAGGAAAAAAGAATTTGAAGTTACGTGGTCAAACAGAGGTTTTACGTCTAGGATTGATCACTTTTTTATATCTGATTCTCTTAAATGTTCCTCTTTTAAGATAAGTATAAATTCTTTTTCGAAACATAAGTTATTGGGATGCACTTTAGTAATAGACCCTTGCGGTAAGAAAAAATCTTCGCATTGGAAACTGAATGTCTCTTTATTACAGGGGGAGAATTTCAAAGAAGATTTTAAGTTTTTTTTATAATGAATTAAAACTTAACAAAAAGGGTTTTAAGTGTATTTTAGACGGTGGGATTTTATGAAGGGTAAGATCAGATCCTTTTTTGTCAAATTGGGAATGAGGAAAGCGTATGAGAAAAGGCAGTTTTATGATATGCTAAATGCTAATTTACAGTGTTATTATTATTTTCAAAACAATGGAGTTAATATGGACAGCAGTATTAGTGAGGTAAAGGAGAAAATTCTGAATGCTTTAAAAGAGAAGGGAAAAAAAATCTTCTTCAATTCTAGGGTAAAGGTCCTGGATGAGGATGAGAAGTGTACAAAGTTTTTCTTTAAAAAAATATGTGGAAAAAAGGACTTTATTGAGGGCTTAGAGGGTGAGGTGAGCCCAGAGGGGAAAGCATTGAAGGCCAAAATGTTTTATGATGAGCTGTTTTCTCGGAAAAATAATGATGAATCATTAAAAAAAACATTTTTTAGAGGTGCTGGATAAAGCTCTTAGTGAGCAAGAAAAATTACTTTTAACTAGGGAGTTTTCTAAAGAGGAGATATTTAATACTAGGTGTGGATGGCCTCCCTGTGGAGTTTTATAGGGTTGTGTGGGATATTATAGGTGAAGATTTTTACAAGTTGTTTTTAGAAGTGGAGTCTTCTTTTAATATTCCCAAGTCAAGGGTTGAAGGACTTATTGTTTTATTATATAAAAAAGGGGAAAAAGAACTGATGAGAAATTGGAGACCTATTACGTTATTAAATACAGACTATAAGGTATATACAAAGCTATTGGCCAATAGATTGAAGGGAGTGGTAGGGTCGGTTATTGAGGTGGATCAGTCTTGTGCAGTCCCGAATAGTAAGATTACCGACACGCTAATTTTATTGAGAGATATAATATGGAATATGGCTGATAGGAAGCAGGACTTAGCTCTCATTTCCCTTGATTTTGAGAAGGCTTATGATAGGGTTGCTCATGAGTTTTTATTTGCCATTTTAAAAAGAATGGGATGTCCTGGTGTTTTTATTGAGCGTATTAAGTGTCTGTATAAGTTATGTTTTAGTAGGATTTCTATTAATTTTTTTTATCGGAAAATATTAATATTAATTGTGGGGTTAAGCAGGGGTGCCCCCTGTCACCTATGCTTTTCATCTGTGCGATAGAAACCCTTATAACTGCTTTTAGGAAAGATAAAGTTATTAATGTTTTTTTTATTCCTGGCAGTAGAAATGATCAAGTGAAGGTTTTAGCTTATATGGATTATGTGTCGGTTTTAGTGCGGGATATTAGGAGTCTTAATAGAGTTTTAATGACAGTTGAGTGGTTTGGTGGAGCATCTGGTTTTAAAATAAATTTAGAAAAATCGGGTGTTTTAACTATGAGTAACTTTCTTTTAAATTCAGATTGCAAGCTGATGAGATTAATGGAAATTAAAGTTTTAGGGGTATTTTTTACGGAGACATGTGGGAATGTGAGGAATTGGGAGTCCCTGCTTGAAAGGGTAAGGAAAAAGATTGATTTTTGGAACTTGAGAAGTTTAACAATGGAAGGCAAAATCTTGATAATAAAGCAGGTCTTACTTCCGATAATTCTATACGTTTCAACTGTTTTTATACCTCCTATTAATGTAATGAAAAAGATAATTAAGTTATTATGTTTTAAATATCCTATGAAAGTCGAAAATGGAAAGGTTAAAAAGGGAAGAGTTGTACAAAATTAAAGGGAAAGGAGGGAAAGGCTTCTCAGATATTAGAACTTTCATTTATGCCAAGTACTTTGCTAATTGCATATGCACTTTATTAGGACCGGTTTCTAGGCTTAAAACCTTTTTAACATACAATTTGGGTTTCTTTATTAGGAAATACAAATGGTTAGGAATGCATTTGGATCGGCCATATGAGTTTATTTCATCTGGGAATAATATTATTTTAGAAAGAATTCTGAGGGATTTTAAATAAATGAATATGGATCTTAAAATACTTGGAAATCATAAGAAAATTTTAAAAGTTTTAGAAAGGAGGGTGATCGCTAATCCGGTAGAGCGGTTTTCCGACAGTGTTGTAGATAAAATTTGGATAAATGCAAATTTTAAGTGTTTGACTAATAAACACAAGGGCTTAACATGGTGTAGTATTAAAGACTGTCTGCCAACTCGAGATTTTCAATATAGAAGAGGTTTGGTACGGTTTGAAAAATGCCCAAGACGTAAATGTGCCGCTGGTGAAACACCCATGCACATTTTTTGGAACTGTAGTTACACACAATTAGTATGGAGAAAAATTAATAATTTAGTTAAAGCTTTAAGTGGTGTTCATTTTCTTGATTTTAATAGGATTTTTTACGGGTTGGGTGTCAAGGATAAAATGTTTATGGTAGTATAGATAATTTTAGCTTGTGTGAAAATGGCGCTTTGGAAAACTCATAATATTTTGATTTTTAAACATAAGGAGGTATCAGTACAAGAATGTATTAAGTTATGCTTAAGTTATATGTTTTTATATTTCTGGAGAGATAAAATGTTGTTTGGTGATAAAAAAGCAAATGAAATTTGGAAGCAAAAATATTGGAATGTTCTTACCTTGTGATGTTCTTGTAAAGTCATATGTACCCCCCTGTGTAAAAATGAAAATTTTAAAGTTAATAAAGGAAAAAAAAACTGGAATATGGAAAATAATATAAGTTGTAAATAAAAATAAAAAAAAAAAGATCCAGTTTGCTAACTACAGTGAGGAAACTTTTAAGTTTGAAACCATTTTAAGATGATGACTTGTGATGGTGGATTTAAAGATCTGAGTAGAAAAAAAAAAATTCTTATGATTTTAATATCTGATACATCCCCTATTTTCACACATTCTCCTCTCCTCTTCCCCCTAATGTTCCACGCGCCTCAAGACCGGGAAGGGTGGGGGTAGAGAGGGTAACTAATTATTGAACAAATGAGCAGCAGTCCCCCCTGCTTCCCAGTCTGTAAGCTCCCTACAGAAGAAGATGGCTGCCGCAGTACAGTTAGATAGAAGCCAGGAGCCCATCATGACACGTGCAATGTCTGTTCCATTCTTGCATTATTCCATTGTCCCATTGTTAGGGGGCAATGGAAATATGGGACAATGGAATAATGCAAGAATGGATGAATGGAATAGACATTGCACCTGTCATATTGGGCTCCTGGCTTTTATCTGGCAGTGCTGCAGCAGCAAGTTTCAGTCTGTAGGAAACCTACAGACTGGGAAGAAGGGGGGACCATTGCTTGTTTGTTCATTAATTAGTTATCCTCTCTGCCCCCTCCCCGGTCTTGAGGCACATGGCACATTGGGGGGGGGGGGAGAGAATGTGTGAAAATAGGTGGACATATGCAGATTAAAAACGTGTGGGGTGCATCTGCAACAGGCAGCATCGTTGTGGGTTTTAAGGTGTCTATTGATGAACAACATGCTTCCTAAGGGGAGTCTTTGTCCCTATCCCTACAATGGATGCCTTCTTGGGGCCAGGGTGCAGCCATAGGCCAAAACCAATTCAGATAATCGCTTCTCGGACTTTTGGCTCAGACCAAGTGTCTGGACAAGAGGTTCCTTGTGTACTAGCCCTCGGCCTTCCAGCATCGCCACTTCGGTGGCTTAATATGGATGCTGCTACAGGGGGAGAGTGAGGAGGAAAAGAGAAGGCGACTCCTGAAGCGACCATGGGTGTCAAGCTTCGCTTTGCTGGGACCGGGGATGCCCGGGTCAAGAATGCTTTCCGTGTTGAGGTCTCGGAGGAGAAGAAGGACCATTTCTCATTGTCATATTTGGTCAATGCCATTTTCTATGAAATCCTGAAGATCCAGAAGTCGGAGATCATCTGTTTGCAGGAGTTCAGAAGGGAGCATAGGTACGTCTTGGTGCTTTCCTCTATGGCGGCTTGCCAAAACTTCTTCAAAACCCTTAAAGTTCTTTCAGAGCACCCTCAGCTGGAAGGACTTATTTTCACTGTTCTCGACTCTAAGGGGGATATACCGGTGGTAGTGTTCATGCAAAACCCCTTTATCTCCCGGGATGATATCACTGCATTCATGAGAAGACACTGCATTTTTGTGCAATTCTCCCATAAAATCTTAAATGGGGAAGGGCTGTGGACTGGGAAGTATAAATACTTCGTGAGGTTTGGGATAGACCCTCATGGTCCTGGAGGTATCCACTATTCTCCCCTGAACTTTACAATTGGAAGAGACTCTGGATTTCTGTTTTTCCCGAAGCGCCATTGTTCTGCAGGAGATGCAACATATTTGGCCATGTCCAGGATTTCTGCAAGGAATTGCCAACCTGCAGAAAGTGCAACAAGTCCAGTCATCTGGTGAAGGATTGTTCCAACCCAGTGGTATGTGATGCTTGCGGGGAGGAAGGACATGTGCTTCGGGATTGTAAGGCTAAAGTCAAGCCTAGGTCCTTCTCCAAAGTGACCAAAGGTAGGCCTACTGTCCCTGCTGTTACTCCACAGGTGACTACTGCAGAGATCAATGAGGAGACGGAGCCCACTGAGGTTGAAAATCTACTGAGTGAGGCTCAGACCCTGTTGGACCCTCCAGGCCCTGCTGGGCCAAGTATGGAGATCTCTGAGTTGGATGTGTACCTCCCTCATCAGTCTGATATATGTGGTGAGGGGGACATGGATGTGTCTCTAGCTTGAACTCCCGCATTCTTCTGGGGTGCTACAGACCAAGAGGTGGCCAGGGAGGGTGGCCAAGAAGACTTTACTTCTGGGAGGTCTTTTGATGATGATGATACTCCAGAGCTGGCCAATAAAAACCCAGACGAGAGTACTCACCTGCCATAGAATGGTGCGACAGTCCTGCAAGTGACCGCATTTACCCGCATGATGTCTTCTCCCCTGATGCTCCTTACCTTGGAATCCCTCAGAACATCAACACCTTTGGGGTGCTCTCCCAGTCTGATGATAATGAATGAGTATGGAGTGATCAACATTGAGTCCTGTACTTCATTTCATTAATTAATGTCTTGCCAATCTGGTTGGGGTGTAGTGTTCATAAAGTAAGGCAGATCAGATCTAAAATTGGAAGAATAACTGTTCTGGACTATCTGAAACATTTAGGAGCTGATGTTTTTTTCCCTTCAGGAGTGAGGGATTCAGGATGCTCCTAGTGACAAAGACTGGCTTATGGACAGCATGTCTGGTCTGGGTCTAATCATAATAAAGATGATGAGGTGGGGATATTAGTTGGGAATAAAGAAATCTCTATTGATAGTTATATTGTGGTGGAGGTGGGCTGATGTCTAATTACATTTTTGTTTTTTTTCTTCCAGGGAAATCTCCCACTATTTTTATTGGGGACGTCAATTGTGTCACAGAAGGAAAGTGTGACTTAACAGGAAAGAAATTGTCCCATTTAATTTGTGAATTTTCCTTTCTAGATGCAGCAGTTGTTGTTCTTGGCACGCCACCACCACCGACATACCATGCTGACCGTGGTGCGATTCATTCTAGAATTGATTTAATGTTATTTTCTAAAAATATGGTATGTTTGGATTTTTCTCAACACAAGGTACCTTTTTCGGACCATGAATGTTTGAGAGGCGTGTTCAGTGCGAATGATGACCAAGTGTATGGGGGTGGGGTATGGAAGTTGAATGCAAGGCTGTTAGAGGATGAAGAGGTGATGAATGAGTTTAATATAAAGTATGAAAGATGGAGAATGCGTAAGAAGGATTTTGTGTGTGTGCTTGACTGGTGGGACTGGGTGAAAGTGCAATTTAAAACTTTCTTCAAAAAGTGGGGCTATAGAAAATCTGCCAGATATAGGAATAGGTTTAATGACCTTAATAGACGGGATTGACTGGTTGAGAAAGTGTGTTGCAAGTGGTTTGGAGATGTCTGATCAACTTACTGAGGCTAAGAATGAATTGAAGTGTGTGTTGGATGAGAAAGGAAAAGAAATTATATATCGTACTAAAATTGAACACCTGGATAAAAATGAGAAGTGTACGAGGTTCTTTTTTAAAAAAATGAATGGTAGGAAGACTGATATGAATGAAGTTGTGAATGAAAGTGGAACCAGCTGTATGGGTGAGGATGTACTGAAAGAAGTGAATAGGTTTTATAGCAAGTTGTATGATGAGAAATGGATTGACTCTGGGCTTGTGTCATATGTTCTGAATGGTGTGGAGAAAAAACTTGATTCTGAGGAGCGTGATATGTTGTGTGAGGATTTAGTTCTGGATGAAGTGAAGAATGTGGTGTGGAGTGCTAAAAAGAGTAAGACTCCTGGGAAAGATGGTATACTTGTAGAGTTGTACAGTACATTCGGAGGAAGAGAAAGAGCAGCACATCTATGTGTCACAGGCCGAGTACAGATAGTTATTCACCAATCGGCCGCAGCTCTCCTGACCTGAACTATAGGTCACGGCCCCACAATCAGTATTTGGTCAGTATTCGGTCAGTATTTTTTCTCAAGAGTGGGAGCCAAAACCAGGAGTGGGTGATAAATGTAGAATTGGTGACTTGTTTCTATTATATAATTTTCTCTAATTGTTCCTCACTTGGTTTTGGCTCCCACACCTGAGAAAAAAATACTGACCGAATACTGACCAAATACTGATAGTGGGGCCGTGGTCTTACAGCCTCATATATGCTTATGAGGTTGTCAATTTTGGATCAAAAGACCTGTAGCCAGTTTGTGAATGACGGTCTGTAATCGGACCGTGATACAGAGATGTGTGAATGCGGCCTTAATTGAATAAATTGTCACTATTCTTCTATCAGCAGTCTGGCAGTGTGCCATTATCCCTCCCAATATCAGACTGTGTAAGAACACATCAATTTCAGAAGGGGAATAGCGACGCCCAGTTGTCAGTTAGGTCTAGGCTACACTTTTCGAAGTGCTGCATACTGATTTTAACCATTGAGCAGCAGTTGACATTTTTTACACTATTAACCTGCAGATATGGGGTTAATCTGCAGGTTAATAGCGTTCTAAAGCTGCGCAGCTGACAGTCCGGCTACCAGGTGGAAATGTACTTTATTCCTTCTGGCAGCCTCAGGCTCTCACCCATAAAGGAGCGGCTCCAGTCACCGCTCAGTCAGGGCCGGCCCGAGAGATTACGGCGCCCTAGGCGAAACTATTTTGTTGCGCCCCTACTATTCTTGGCAGTAGATGAAAACTTGGGATATAAATTTAGGAGCAAAATAAACCACAACAACAATGATTAATTAACTCTCATCTTCTGAGAAGTTGTATAGGACAAATATATACAAAGTAATCAATAACACAAAACAAAAACGACCATAGGTAATTAAAATTTTTGTTTCCTTGCCTTTTTTTTTGAAAAGGATGACACTAAGTCACCGAGATTAATTTGTTTAGCAACTTCAGATTCTATCGAAATTGTTGCCAACCCAACCAACATCTCTTGCGTCATATTTGCCCTTAAATATGTTTTAATTAGCTTTAGTTTTGAGAAGCTTCTCTCTCCTGAGGCCACGGACACAGGCAGAGTCAAAAGAATTCTTAGAGCCACCACCAGGTTGGGGACACTTTCTTTCAAGTCAGATTTAAGCAAAAGTTCAATAACGTCTTTTGGTGATGAATCTTCTGGAACACGTCTTGACATTGCCTGCAGTTCACCACATAGCTCTATGGCATCGATGTCTTTTACTTCGTTGTGTGTAAGAGACTTTTCCAGAGCTTTACACTTATCCAGAACAAAAGACAAAAAAAAAAGGGGGAGGAATAGGGTAAAGGGGATGTCTATAGTATACAGAGTAAAGACCACATTCCAAAGGAAAAACCAGCCGGAGAGTGAGCTATTGAACAATATATACGTTTTTATTAATTAATCATATCAACAAAAAAGATAATCTCTAGTTGAAGGTTACAATAAATAAACGTGGTGATGTGAGAAGCATAACTAGGGCAGATGGAAAAATGCCAAGAGAAGGGAGACCAAATCCCTGTCCGCAGAATCAAACACACCCACAAGTCCAAATTGATCACATGTGTGTAAGACAAATATGTTCAGCTAGTAGATGAACATACAAATATACCTTATATATAGGTCAGTTAAAGTATGTGTAATAAAGTAATCCTATGCAAGGTAATACACTAGTAGTCATTCACAATATCTGGCAATAGGAGTAAGTGGCAGTGAATACTATAAATCCCATTAAGCCATATAATGTATAGCCTAAATATCTCTAAAGACAATAGAGGAGTTTAGGGATGACGAAGCCACGTAGGTGAAACGCGCGTCGAGGCGCGCTGCCAGCTCCCTGCTACCGGGACCCGCACACCGACATGCCCAATATGTCTCAAGGTAATGAATATTACCGCTAACATAATGTACTCAACATATACCTTGACTATTCACATGTGTACACTATGTGTCATCCCTAAACTCCTCTATTGTCTTTAGAGATATTTAGGCTATACATTATATGGCTTAATGGGATTTATAGTATTCACTGCCACTTACTCCTATTGCCAGATATTGTGAATGACTACTACTGTATTACCTTGCATAGGATTACTTTATTACACATACTTTAACTGACCTATATATAAGGTATATTTGTATGTTCATCTACTAGCTGAACATATTTGTCTTACACACATGTGATCAATTTGGACTTGTGGGTGTGTTTGATTCTGCGGACAGGGATTTGGTCTCCCTTCTCTTGGCATTTTTCCATCTGCCCTAGTTATGCTTCTCACATCACCACGTTTATTTATTGTAACCTTCAACTAGAGATTATCTTTTTTGTTGATATGATTAATTAATAAAAACGTATATATTGTTCAATAGCTCACTCTCCGGCTGGTTTTTCCTTTGGAATGTGGTCTTTACTCTGTATACTATAGACATCCCCTTTACCCTATTCCTCCCCCTTTTTTTTGGTCTTATATTCTCAATAGGAGTTTATTCTTAATAGGCGTTGTACTTATCCAGAACAAATTTGCTTGGCTTTCCCTCAAGTGAACGGATGTGGTACAAAAATCCAAATTTCAATTCCATTTCTTTCAGCTGAGTGAACCGCTCATCAACTGAATTTATAGCAGTATCTAAGATGGCAAAGTAAAAGTTAATTTTGAAACTCTGTTTCTCATCTCTTATGGGCTCATCTTTCCCTTCATAAGAGAACTGTCTGTTTTTTTTCTTTAAACGTTTTGGCGCAGAACTTGACTCAAAATTAGCTGGTATGCCAAGCTCTTCTGCGGTTTCCCTCGCATCAACTAACAGCTTCTCAAACTCTTCATCGCTTCTTAATGATTGCAGATATTTCTTTGTTTTGTCAAGGTGTTGAGAAGCAGCAGCTAAATCGAATTCTTGTGACTGAAGTAACTTACTTGTCAAATTGATTTCGTACAAAATGTTGAACCATACTAGAACAGATGCAACAAAAGAAAAGGTTCCAACTTGTTTAGCAAGACGTTGAGCTTCTAGCCGGGAGACATTTCCAGAGCTTCCTGTGAGACTAATATTTTCTGCTATGTCCATTAGGGCATCATGGACTTCGCTCAATTGGTAACGGAGGGGGGCCAGAGCATCAATTCTACTTTCCCACCTTGTTTCGCTTAGAGGTTTTAGAGTTAGAGATGGCACATGACGCACGAGTACTTCCCAACGCTGAGTTGACGAAGAGAAAAATACGTAGAGATTTTGAACTAACAGGAAAAAAGTTGTCGCTCCAAAACAACATTTAGCGGCATCGTTGACGACTAAGTTTAGAGAATGGGAGCTGCAAGGCACAAAGAATGCACGTGGGTTTATGTCCAAAATTCGTCTTTGTAGTCCAATGTTTTTTCCCTTCATGTTACTCCCATTGTCGTAGCCTTGCCCTCGTAAGTTGTCCACAGAGAGCGACAGTTCTTCAAATTTGTTCAAGACAGCGGCTGTCAAACCACCTCCAGTTGTATCAGAAACAGGAATGAATCCCAAGAAGTGCTCTTTAATTTCAAACTTTTTGTCTTCTGATGTGGAAACAAACCGAACAATGATAGTCATTTGTTCAACATGAGACACGTCAGAAGTACAATCCAGCACTACAGAAAAGTATTTTGCAGTTTTGACATCGTCAAGAATCTTTTCCTGAATACCATTACTTAGCAGTTGAATCATCTCATTCAGTATTGTTTTTCCCAAATAATGTACATGAATCTCTTTGTCGCGGATTTTCCGAATGTGCTCACACATGACGGGATCGAACATAGCCAAATACTTCACAAATTTCAAAAAGTTCCCATTATTAGATGCAAACAATGCATCATTTGATCTACGGAACGCTAAGTTTTGTGTACCTAGTACCCTCACTAGAGCTATCAACCTTTCTAAAATTTGATGCCAGTATTTTTCTTGCTCTTCAATTTTGCGTAAGTGTTCTTCGTCAATGGTCTTGTTCATCTTAAGTCTATTTTCGAGTTCCTTCCATTTTTGAAAGCTAATCATGTGATCTTTGCTTTTTTCGTGGCTGGCTAAAATAGCAGATATGTTTTTCCAGTTATTTACACCATCAGTACATAAGGCTGAGCGTTTGATGATTCCTAGTTGAAGTGATGAGTCTGGAAACAACGTGCAGCAAAAACAAAAACTGAATTTTTCTGAATAGAATACGTTAGCCAATTGCGTTCAAGACTTTCACCATTGACAAGACGACGTTTATCGTGAACACAAGAACATTTTCTACGATTAGTGTCCAAAGGAAAATCGAAATCTTTAACTTGTGTGGGGCCGAGTTTTACTACATCTAGGCGTAAGTCATCATTGATTACGGTCCACGTAGCGGGATCGTCCGAATAGTCTTTGCGTAGTATTTCTATAGATGTATCAGCCTCCATGTCAGTACTGGTACTTTGATCAGATCTACCACCAGATATTGATGGTTGTAGTTCACTATTTTCAGCATGAGAAACAAATTCTATTTCCACATTCGATATTTCCGAGGCAACAGAAGCCTGTTGTTCCAACGTTTGGAATTCCGCGTCTTCATTTCTATTGGTTAGATATTTTAAAAATGACCCTTTGATTTTTGAAAGTGATTTCTCGTCCTCAGCTTTTCTTTTACGGTTCTGAAACCCCGAAAGTTTTTTCTTCTTATCAGCCATGACTCGTTACAACACACAGCATTTACCTAAAAGTTAACGCGCCGATTAAAATTGTTATCTGAACATTATATAATACGATTTTACTTTTAAGACAAAAACCACAAATTTCTTTAACAATTTCCAATGTTTCCAATATTTTTGAAAATCAAAACAATATGCCTACCTCGCAGCGCCTAACACTTTAGAACCTAGGCCAAAAATTTACTAAAAACCTCCTATTTTCTATTTGCATTCATGAAACCTCATGGAACAATGAATCTAATGAATATACAAAATAACAGCAATGGCTCACATGATAAAGCATGCAAACAGTAGAGACATACCTCAAAAATATTATAATCGCGCGTGCCGATATGCAAAAAATGTAGATACTATCTCCCTTGCCTTAGCTGGCCTGACTGGCAGTCCAGGCAGTCTACGCCAATGCGTCAAAACAGACTCCTCCCACTAGCCGCATCGACTGCTGATGACATCTATCAATATAATCGCCAACTAGTACCTAGTACCTAAAGTCCAAACTACGTATAAATAGGCCATATGGTACACCTACCTTTTAAGTATACGTATTTTTTTCTCTCGGGCGCCCCCTTAGTGTAGTGTGTGCATTTTTGGTTGTTTGCTTTGCCAACATTTGAAAACTTAGGAGCAAAATAAACGAGCGGGATCAAACACCTGTCAGCAGACGATGCAAACGACTCACGTCCATAGTTTAGCGCCTCCTTTCCGTGCGTAAATTGAAGCTCAACGGTTTTTCTTTTAAATTTATGGTAAAAAAAATTTATGTACACTTTTCTTTCTATCCCTAAAACTTTTTGCCTTTTGAAAAGATTTTTTATAATTTTTTCTATTTTTTCTCTGGCGCCCCCTTAGGGTCGGCGCCCTAGGCGGCCGCCTAGTTCGCCTATACGTTCGGGCCGGCCCTGCGCTCAGTACATAGTGAGCGGCTGCTGTAACCATGCTCCGGCACTGACGGACAGCCGGCTCAGCAGTGCCTCAGTACAGAGCTGGCTGTTAGTGCTGGAGCATGGTTACAGCCGCTGCTCACTATGTACTGAGCGATGAATAAAGCTGCTGCTGCAACGCTATGACTAAAAGCCGGAGGCCCCCAAGAATAAAGTTCATTTTCTCCTGGTAGGTGGGCTGTCAGTGAGGCAGCCGGGGAGCCTTAGAAGGCTATTATCCTGCAGATTAACACCAATTCTGAATGTTAATAACATATTTTGACATAACAGGTACCCTTTACTGGGACTGTCCACTACTCGGACAACCCTTCTCAATCCCTATGTTTCCCTCATAGTAAAAATATTAACACTATTACTCACCTCCGGTGCCGGCATCGTTCCAGCAATGTCGGCACTGGCTCTCCTGGGGTTCATGTGACATTGTGTCACAAGATCCCTGCAGACAAATCAGACACCTGGAGGAAGCAAGAGCTGCAGCACTCTTATTTCCTCCGAATGTCAACTACGTCCGACGGAGGGTAGAGTGAAGCAGGGATCAAAGGTGAGTATAAGTGTTATTATTTTACTGGAGGGAAAACATAGGCATTCAGAAGAGGTTTTCTGAATAGTGGGTAACCCCTTCAAGGCCAGACAGCAACTACTATGGCCTTGATTCATCAAGACCAGGGTTGTTCATGCAGGGCTTGATAAGGGGGTGTTCTGGAGTCAGAGGTGCAGGATTCATTAAGATGAATGCCTCTTAATGAATCCTGGGGCATCTGACAAGTGCTGTGCATGGACTGGAATAAAATTTCTGGTATTACATATGTTGCAGCTCATCATGAATTAGGCGAGCTGCAGTGTCTTACCCCTGTTCCAAATAATCTCTGCCCACTTTGGCAGAGCTGGATGAAACTGCATATGAAATTTACGTAAATGTGTGTTTTGGATCATTGTTGCTTTGGAAAAGTGCACGACTACCAAGGGCACAGAGTGATGATAGCATCTTCTCTTTCTATATAGAGCAGTACATCTGTGAGTTCATGATACCATCAATGAAATGTAGCTCCCCGGCACCAGCAGCACTCATGCAGCCCCACATAAGGACAATGCCACCATCATGTTTTACTGCAGACAGTATGCATTTTTCTTTGTACTCCTCACCTTTGTGACGCTATACAGTTTTGAAGCCATCATTTCCAAGAACATTTACTTTGGTCTCATCACTCCAGAGTATAGAGTTCTCGTGGTCTCCATATTTTTGGATGACACCCATCCATGCCATTCCTTTGCTGTGTACGCTAAATTGTGTCATGGGAAACACTCACCTTGGTTTGGCTTTCTACTTCTCTATCTCTTCTCTATCTAACTACAATGATCTTAGTATTATTCATTCTCTATGAGACTGCTCTGTACTCATATTGTGCATTTATGCATTTAGTAGGGCTTAAGGCAGACCTGGGCAAAGTGCGGCCCGCGGGCCACATCCGGCCCTCTGGCTGTTCCAGTCTCGCCCACGGACAGAGACAGTTGAAGGGTTGAAACAGTGCTCTCTGCTGCCCGCCGTCCATCCGCTGTCACTGCTCATCCACGGGATGCAGACAGCGATGAATACATTTGTGGAAGAGAGGCCGCTGGCCCCTTTTTCGAACCAATCAGCGTGTATGACAGCAGACGCGATGATGTTATTTCATCGCGTCAGCTGTGTTCTGCGGAGAGTCAGTGCGCAGGAGACAGGAGCAGATCGCCAGGGGAATGGGAGCGAGGGGAGTATGTGATGTTTTTTTTTTCATGAGTGTGGGATGTTTGTCTGTACAGTGGAGGCTATGTGGGGCTCACGCTGTATATAGGGAGGCTGTGTGAGGTTCACACTCTGTATATAGGGAGGCTATGTAGGGTTCACACTGTATATAGGAGACTGTGTGGGGGCTGATGCTGTATATAGGGAGGCTATGTGAGGCTTAAACTCTGTATATAGGGAGGCTATGTGGGGCTTACACTCTGTATATAGGGAGGCTATGTAGGGCTCACGCTGTATATAGGGAGGCTGTGTGGGGGCTCATATGGTATATAGGGGATGTCAGCATACTTAATTTTTCTCAATATTAAGAGAAACAATTAATATAAAATAATTATAATTAATATGTTTATATTAATATTGAGCGGAACTAATTTGAGCCTATTGCTTCAGCCCTCCACAACAGTCACGGTCTCTCATGTGGGCCGATTAATTGCCCACCCCTGGCTTAAGGAAATTATTGTGCTTGTTACACATCAAATCTGAAGATGCGCTCACTAATTAGACTTAGGGCAACTTTAAAATATGTGACAAGTTCAGTTTACAGGCTTCTGGAGAAAGGCACAATGCCAGTCATTCAAGGGTTAATTCTTTGGAACACTGAGAGGGACTTTCTAGCCAATGAAGCACCAGTAATAAACACCTGTGGTAACTACGGCAACTGTGCTGATGTCATAAACACATATAGCATAGATGTAAAAGAAGATTCCGGAACCACAGGTCATTCAGCCGTATGAGGTGCCGTACTTGATGTGTCTGGAGACCTGGAGCTTCATCATTCCACAATCTATAAGGGAGGAAGGGGATACCGCCTAGCCAGCCAGATCAGCCATACCGCCTAGCCAGCCAGATTAAACTAACCCTAGCGATCAATGTAGTGTCAGATGTTGCAGCCAGATCTTCCTCATGTCCGGTACTAGCCGCCTTCACCTTTATGTGTACGGCCTGGAGAGGTCGCATTAGGCTTCTCCATACGGTGTTCACACAGGGCACCAGCTTTGACCTTCACCATTAATGTCTGTTTTCTGCTGATGTAATGTGTAACTTGTGTGACTATGTGATGTCACTGCTATCATATCTATAGTGGATGTATATTATGTCTCACTGTAAAAATGATGCAATGTACAAATTCTGGTACAATTTGCTGTCATGTATTGGCATGAACCTTCTAAGCCCAAGGGAAGGGCAGTCCTCCAGCCATGATTCCCTAGAGGTTTCCTCCACAGGGGTTTTTCCTCTCCTGAGTGCTGAAGGATGATTCTTCGTGAGTCGGAGGTTTGCCAGTTTCAGTGTCTTTTTCATAGCAACTGGCTGATTCTAAATTTCAGACACTGAATGAAATAATAATAATGTGATTTGTAATAAAATTCGGTCAATTTAACATCCAATAAAAGTGTTCTGTGCGTTTATTTCACAATCTTGGATTAATGATATTTTCTTGGGAATCAGGATCCAGCATTTATGATCAAGCCATGAAGTCAGATATGGAGTTGGAGCACTTCTAACCCTTTGACAGAGGTTGCGGCACTGACCGCAGCCTATGCCTCCTTATGATGACTCTGAGTATCCCAGCATGAAATGCGGATACTCAGCGGAACATCATCAAAAAGGAAACCATGACTGTATTGCACTCTTTCTACATTTTCATTAGCCCTTTTTTGTTACTAAGGGATTGATAATTAATATAAAACTAAAGGGGTTGTCCACTACTATAACCCCAAATTAATCACTATTATTTTATTCCTCCCAGTAAAACAATAACACACTCACCTCCAATGTCGGCGCCATTTCAGGCGATCCCTGTGGCAATTCAGCAGCTGCTTCGCTCTCCCCTCCTTTGGACGTAACGGACATCTGAAGGCAGTGAAAGAGCAGCCGCAGCTCTCACCTGGATTTATCCAAAAGCGAGGAGACTGAAGCCAGCAATGATTGGCCACAGGGATCACATGACGTAACAATGTTAAGCAACCCCTGGAAGAGCCAGTGCTGACACTGCCGGAAACTGTCCCATGCCCTGGAGGAGAGTATAGGCGTTATTATTTTACAAGGGGGAACATAGGGATTTAGAAGGGGTTAAATATGTTATCATCAAGCTATGTAAATCAATGGATAACTAAATCAGGGGGTATTGATTTCCCTGAACTAATCCTCCTTCTTGTTGCGTAAGCACAACCCTGTGGGCGCAGGTGACTGGATTTGCAAAAGCGACATTATCACCAGCGCTTTGCAAACTTTGCGGCTAGTCGAGTCCGGTGTCACTGCTGCCTTCCCAGTAGTGCACCAATGATGTCGGGGTACGTAAACTCGACTTCATTGCACGTTCCCAGAGAAGTAGAAAAATGTCTGCATGTGCAAAATTTGCAAAGAGTCGGCAGTGACGCTGGTTTAGGGGGCTAGGGTAGCAGTCAGGTTCCCTTTAATGTGTATTGGGGGCTTTTGTGAGCAGGACTCTGTGGCACAGCTTCACAGACTGTCAGAAGGAACAGCCAGGGCCGGCTCCAGGTTTTCGTGGGCCCCTTTAACACATACCACGATTCATGATGCACAGATACGGCAGAGAAATATAGGTATAGTACAATGCCAAAGATATCCCACATCCAAGCTCTCGCCACCTCCTGTCGCCTCCAGTTAAAAAATATTTCCAGAATCCGTCCTTTCCTCAACCCTCAATCTACTAAACTGCTTGTGCATGCCCTCATCATCTCAAGCCTCGACTACTGCAACATCCTCCTCTGTGGCCTACCTGCTAACACTCTCGCACCCCTCCAGTGCATCAACTCTGCTGCACGACTGGTTCATCTCTCACCTCTCTAGTCCTCTGCTACCCCCCTCTGCAAATCCCTTTACTGGCTCCCATTTCCCCAGCGTATCCAGTTCAAACTACTAACACTGACCTACAAAGCCATCCATAACCTCTCTCCTCCGTACATCTCTGAACTAATCTCCCGATATATTCCCTCAAGTAACCTCTGGTCCTCCCAAGACCTTCTTCTCTCCTCCACACTTATTCGTTCCACACGCAATCGCCACCAAGATTTCTCCCGAATATCTCCCATTCTATGGCATTCTGTGCCTCAACACGTCTGAATATCCACCACACCTGGATCCTACAGACGGAACCTGAAAACCCATCTCTTCGAACAAGCTTACAGCCTGCCATGACCTTGCTTGCTGCCACCCCCAACAACACCAGAGCTACTGCAACCCCTCAACCTACTGTCTCCTTCCCTCTGTACTAGCCTATCATTGTTAGTTTGTTTACTGTAAGTGATATCTGTATTTGGTATACAGTATAACCCCTTATGTACAGCGCCATGTACTTATCACTCATGTAATGTAAGAAATATCTATTGTAAATTCTATAATAGCTCAGAAACTGGCAAATCCTCGCAGCACACAGTGTGCGCTCTGGAAGGTGTGTGTGTGTGTGTGTGTGTGTGTGTGTTTCAAAAGTTTTTTTTAGTCCTCCGTACATGATAATGGGCCCCATGTAAGGCTCCATACAGAATAATGGGCCCAATATATTGCTCCACACATGATAATGGGCCCCATGTAAGGCTCCAAACAGAATAATGGGCCCCATATATTACTCCATACATAAAAATCAAAATCAAATACTCACCTCTCCTCATTCCCCCCGGTGCCGCTCCAGTGCCCTGGACTCCTCAGCATCTTGCCGCTCTCTGCACTGTGACTGCTCAGCACAGAGGGCACGCTGTAGTGACGTCATCGCACCCTCTCCCCTGAGATCCAAAACAAATAAAGTCCAGCGGAGTAACCCTTATTTTGGCATTTTTCTTAAAATCTTTTTATTCTTCAACAATCCTTAAAAGATCATTCCTTTTCGGACCAGGTATGTACATACAGTGGGCACTTTATGGCAGTGTAGAGGACACAGCTGTCTAGGAAAAGACTACGCGTTTCAACCGTATAGGTCTTCTTATAGGCCCACTATATGTACATACCTGGTCCGATACGGAATGATGTTCTTTTAAGGATTGTTGAAGAATAAAAAGATTTTAAGAAAAATGACGAAATAAGGGTTCCTCCGCTGGACTTTATTTGTTTTGGTTCCAAGCAATTGCAGGAGGGTGTGCCTCCATCTCCGTGCGGATCCCTGGCAGATGATCGGACCAAGGAGAAACTACGATCTGGGTAAGCTGGCTACTATTGACTTTTTGCATGTATCTCCCCTGAGATGTCACAGAGTGAAAAGACGCAGAAGATACCCCCTACTTGCGCCGGTGGCGACGCTGACCCTGGTAACAGCACTGACCTCTTCACATCTTATCACTATCTTCAGTTCCTAAAAGCCAATTATACAAGGCACAAGATTTAACCCTTTTACTACCTAGCTAAAAAGGAGATTTTTGTGTACTCACCGTAAAATCTCTTTCTCTTAGCCTCTAATTGGGGGACACAGGACCTTGGGTGTTATGCTGCTGTCCACTAGGAGGCGACACTATGCATAATCTGAAAAAGATTAACTGTGGCTCCTCCCCTGCAGTATACACCCCTGGACGGCATCAGCCATCTTCAGTTTTGTGCAAAAGCAGTAGGAGGAACGTAACATAGATAACATAGTCAAGCCTATGAAAAGGCAACTATATAAGAACTCATAGGAAAAACACTATGAGAACTCAACTTAACGGCCCGGAAGGGCAACAGGGTGGGAGCTGTGTCCCCCAATTAGAGGCTAAGAGAAAGAGATTTTACGGTGAGTACACAAAAATCTCCTTTACTCTGTCGCCTCATTAGGGGACACAGGACCTTGGGACGTCCCAAAGCAGTCCCTGGGTGGGAAGCAATGGACGAATATTGTGTAGACGGGTCCCTATAATTAGGGTACTGCCGCCTGCAGAACACGTCTGCCCAGGCTCGCATCTACTGAGGACTGGATATGAACGCTATAGTGATTGGTAGACGTGTGTAGGATGGTCCAGTTGGCTGCCTTACACACTTGTTGTGCCGAAGCCTGGTGCCGAATGGCCCAGGAGGCCCCTCCCGCACGTGTAGAGTGTGCCGTAATGCCTACTGGAAGAGGAGAATTTTTGAGGCGGTAGGCCTCTTGTATGGTGGATCTGATCCACCTGGCAAGGGTAGCTTTAGAAGCTGGCAGACCCTTGAGGCCACCTTCCAGAAGGAGGAAAAGAGAATCAGATTTCTGGAAGGGCACAGTGCTAGACACATAGATACGCAATGCCCTGACAAGGTCAAGCATATTGAAAGCCTTTTCCACTCTATGAACCGGAACCGGACAGAGGGATGGTAGCGAAATTTCTTCATTGAGATGGTAGTTGGACACAACCTTCGGAAGGAAGGAAGGATGGACTACCTTGTCCTGGAAAAAAATCAGGAAGGGCTGTGTGCAGGATAGTGCTGTGAGTTCAGACACGCTGCATAGCGAGGTGATTGCCACGAGGAAAAAAACACCTTCTGTGATAGAAGACGGAGTGGGACTTCCCTAAGGGATTCAAAGGGTGATTCCTGCAATGTAGTCAGTACCAGGTTGAGGTCCCACGTTTCTAGTGGTCGTCTGTAGGGGGGAACCAATCGGGAAACCCCCTGAAGAATGTTCTTACTTGCGGTTTGTAAGCAATGCACTTTTGAAAAAGCACTGAAAGGGCTGACACCTGGCTCTTAAGGGAGGCCAGGGATAGTCTGGCTTCCAGGCCCGATTGGAGAAAACCGAGTACCCTAGGTAGGGAATAGGGTAGTGGGGTTTGGTTACGAGATTTGCACCAGGTAAAGAAGGCTTTCCGTCATGGTAGTAAATCTTGGCAGAGGTTGGTTTTCGTGCTCTGATCATGGTTCCAATGACATCTGGCGAAAAACCTGCCTGGGTTAGAATCCAGGTCTCAATGGCCACGCCGTCAAATTGAGGGCCTCTAAGTTCTGGTGGTAGAACGGGCCTTGTGATAGAAGATCCGGGCGGTCGGGGAGACGCCAGGGTACGTCTGCTGTGAGTCATACGATGTTGGCGTACCGTGTATGCCTGGGCCAGTCCGGTGCAATTAGGATGGTTGGTACTCCCTCCTGTTTGATCTTCCTCACCACTCTGGAAATCAGGGGGAGAGGTGGAAAAATGTACAGGAGCTGGAACTGGGTCCAGTCCTGAACCAGGGCGTCCTCCGCTAGCTCTCGTGGGTCGCGTGATCTGGCCATGAAGTTGGAGACTTTGGCATTGAGGTGAGACGCCATTAGGTCCACGTCCGGAGTACCCCAACGATGTCAGATCTGTTGAAAGATTTCGGGATGGAGAGCCCACTCTCCCGAGTCTATTCCTTGCCGGCTGAGGAAGTCTGCTTCCCAGTTGTCTACACCCGGAATGTGGACCGCAGAGATAATGGAGCTCGTTTTCTCCGCCCAGTGAAGGATGCGTGTCACTTCTTGCATCGCTCTGGCACTGCGGGTTCCCCCTTGGTGATTGACATATGCCACGGCCGTGGCATTGTCCGATTGTACTCTGATGTGAGAGGCTGCCAGTAAGTGATGGAAGGCTCTCAACGCCAGGAGGATGGCACGAATCTCCAGGATGTTGATGGGCAAGGTTGCTTCCGCTGGGGACCACTTGCCCTGTGCTCTGTGGTGTAGGTGTACTGCACCCCAACCCGTCAGGCTTGCGTCTGTGGTCAGGACCTTCCATTGACCTGGGAGAAAAGATTTCCCTTTTGTTAGAGAGGACCGGTTGAGCCACCAGTGAAGGGACTTCCTGGTTGACAACGTCAGCTGGAACTTCCTGTCGAGGGAAGAAGGGTTCCTGTCCCATGACTTGAGAATGTCTAATTGGAGAGGTCTGAGGTGAAGTTGGGCAAATGGAACCGCTTCTATTGCCGCTACCATCCTGCCAAGGACTCTCATGGCAAACCGGAGAGATCGAGGGGGTTTGCTGAGAAGGGTGAGAACTCCTAAACGGAGAGGCAGTGCCTTGTCCTTGGGAAGGAGTATTAGACCCCTGGAGGTATTTAGCATTCCCAGGAATGTCAGAGACTGGTTTGGGGCTGGTGACGACTTTTGTAGGTTGACTAACCAGCCCAGGCGACTCAGAGTGTCGATCGTGATTGAGACACTGAGCTTGCAGTCCTTGAAGGTGGGAGCCTTGACGAGGAGATCGTCTAGATATGGAATGACCACTATGCCTCTGGAGTGTAGGACGTGCATGGTGGCTGCCATGACTTTGGTAAACACTCTGGGGGTCGTGGCGAGTCCGAAGGGGAGAGCCACAAACTGGTAGTCGTCCTGGTCGATTGCGAACCTGAGAAATCTCTGATGGGCAGGTGCAATCGGTATGTGCAGGTATGCATCTTGTATGTCTATATTCTCCTTTTTCCATGGATGCGATGATGGAACGAAGAGACTCCATACGGAAGTGACGTACTCTTACATATTTGTTGAGCTGTCTTAGAACTAGTATGGGCCGTGCCCCACCTCCTTTCTTGGGGACTACGAATAGATTGGAGTAGAACCCCTGGAAGCGCTCGGCTGTTGGGACACGTATTATGACACGTGCTTGAAGGAGCGAGGAGACCGCTTGGTGAAAAGCTTTTTCTGGCGGTTTTGGGGGAACAGATATAAGGAATCTGTTTGGTGAGTTGTAAGTAAATTTTATTTTGTATCCTGAAGATACTAGTTCCCTGACCCACCTGTCTTCTGTAATAGGTAGCCAGACTTGATGAAAGAGTAAAAGTCGGCCGCCTACAGGTGGAGTGTTTTTTTGAGTCTGTGAGTCATGATGAGGAGAAATTTTTTGGATTTCCCTCTTTTTGATTGGCCTGCATTTGACTGCCAGGTCTTGTCCGACTTTTGTGTCGATCTCGAGTCTTCCCTGCGTGTGAAACGGCTGTTATTTTGTGCTGGCCGAGAGAGAGACCAGCAGGAAGAGTTCCGAAAGGATCGGAATCTAGCTTGGTTACGGTTGTTATAATTGCGTTTGGGTTTCAGTTGGGGAAGAGAGGTACTCTTACCCCCAGTGGCGTTGGATATCATTGTGTCCAACCTTTCACCAAAAAGCCGACCGCTGAGGTATGGAAGCTGCGTGAGGGACTTCTTAGAGGCTGCGTCCGCTTTCCATTCACGCAGCCAAAGGATACGCCGAATAGTGATGGCATGTGATATTGCCCCCGCTGCACCTCTTGCAGAATCCAGAGCTGCATGAAGCATGTAATCTGCCACAACTGGTATTGAACTGCTTGTTCCGACAGTTCAGGGGCAGAAGCTTGGAGGTCAGTTTGTAGATTTTTTGCCCAAGCCAGTATAGTCTTGGCTGCCCAGACTTGAAGCGAGCGCGGGAGCTAGGGAGGCTCCTGTGATTTCGCAAATTGAACGAGCCATACTTAATACCTGCCGGTCTGCTGCATCCCTGAGGGTTGAGCTATCTGGCAGTGAAAGAAGTGTCTGTGCTGCCAGCCGGGAGACTGGGGGGTCCACTGCTGGTGGGTCTGACCATTCTTTGAGGATAGATTTTAAATTCTGAATGATTTAAGAAAAACTTAGGCGGCTTCAGGGCTCCTTCAAATGAAATGTTATCTTGTGGTGCGTCCGGGGTCGGATCAGAGATATTCAGCACCCGATGTATGGACGAGATTATGTCCTCAACTAGCGCTGTATTGCTAGGTGGGCTTAGAGTTAGGGATCCATCAGTTTCTTTGTCTGAGTCGGATCTTCTGACTCCTGTGTGTCACAAAGGTGTCTCCTAGGTGAATCAGAATGGAGTATTTCTCTGGACGGGGAATGGCGCGGAGAAATATAATCCCTGTCCCTGGTAGGGGACTGTCTACGGTATCTGTCCCTAGACAGGGATGACCGTGTGCTGTGTGATGACACAGATGAGCGTGACCTATGGGTGCGCTTGCGTCCTGACCCTGACCTGGATGTGCCTGGGTCAGTATGTGACTGAGTCAGACTTTCCCTTTGCTGGGTAGCATTCATAGCAGAGGTATGTCTTTGCAGAGCCTGAATCAATTGTAGGTCATGTTATCTATGAACAGTGTCATAGATTGTGACATTTGAGTGGCCCAGTCCACTGAAGGATAGTAGGGGCTGCTTGGGACTCTGGCACAGTAGTCTGAGTACAATCCTTGCAATGCAGATATGCCGCTGAGAAGAGCATTACTGCAGGCTTCTCACCACTCTGGAAAAGCAGTCTTGCCTGGTTTTCTTAGACTTTGAGCCTGGCCTAGTGCACCTGGAGTGGCTATGCAGGGGGGCTAACTGTGCAGAGGAGGATACAGAGTATTAAAAAATTCACAGCTGAGGGGTAACTCAAGCTGAGAACTTACCCCACCAATGTGCCCCTGTGAGCAGCGCTGAAAAAGCCTGGTCCTGTGCCTCCCCAGAGACCTGGCTGGCCTGTGAATGTCCTGCAGCAGTAATGGCCGCCGTATCTCTTCTCCTGTATCCTGAGGTGAAGGAAAAGGGGGGGCAGAGCGCTGCAAGGGCGGCAGTTTCTATGGAGATGCGCGCCCTGCAGCCTAGATCCGCCCCCTGTGTGACACCGCAGTGTCAACATCGTCATCCGGGGGGCGGGCTGGGGGCGGAGAATGGGCGGTAGCTTCGGCTAGGCCGAAGCCGCGGTCTAAATGTATTTTCTATGGCCAAAAGGGCTCCAGGCCGGCGCAGTAGTCTGGGAGGGAGGGGGGAGCGGATCAGAACCGGAACCCCCCGGATTGAAAGGCAGAATGGCGGTGGGGGCATACATGGAAGGGGGACGCTGAAGAGTCCCCCTTAGGCGCTTTTAGGGAGAAAGCTGCTGCAGGTGCAGAGCCTGTGAAGGCCTGTGCCTGTATGTGCCATGGCTGCCTGCACTCCCCCCGGCTCCTACAGACAGACTGGGGCTCCTGTATTGCTGCTGGTCCTCGGCTGCGGTGTGCTGGCTGGTAAGAGCTGCAGATGCTGCCGTCCAGGCCCTACCTGATGGTGTCTCAACCTAATACCCCCAAGGGGGATTAGGGAGGGTGCCACTGTCACCGTCAGGGGGCTTTTGTCCTCGCCTCAACTTCGGACCAAGACCGAGGGAATTGGGGAAGGAGGGGGGGTTCTCAACTTCGAGCCTGACCCGAGGGGCCGGAGAAGGAGCAGCATGGTGGCTACGCCATCTCAACTTCAACTGTGCACCCCATAGTAGGGGGCAGAGGAAGGAGCCATGCCGGGGGTCTCTTAAGAGACCCTCTTTTCTTCATCTGTAATCCCGTGCTGAAGCGAGGGACGAGTGAAGGTCTGAGGTGTGCCTCCTTGCGACACTAAGCAAAAACTGAAGATGGCTGATGCCGTCCAGGGGTGTATACTGCAGGGGAGGAGCCACAATTAATCTTTTTCAGATTATGCATAGTGTCACCTCCTAGTGGACAGCAGCATAACACCCAAGGTCCTGTGTCCCCCAATGAGGCGACAGAGTAAACACAGTTCTCCAAGTCAGCTGAAGGAAGGCAACAAAAGGGTTAAACCCACTGTCTTGTGCAGACAGATTCTATACACAGGACAGTGATAAGAGAAGTGAGAGGGAGCAGCAGATCAAAGAGACAGGAGCTGCCAGAGGACAAGTTACACACTCAGAGCAGCTCTAACCACAGCTTGAATGTGGGGGGCATGTAATCTGCAGAACTCACCTGAGTATGACTGTCACCATACTGCTCTACTGTCTATGTGTCAGCTGCTCTTGCTGGGCTGGCTGAGTCAATAAATGAAGGCGTGCCCCACAGCTGGCACTGGCCCATCTGGCATTTGCCAGAATTGCCAGTCCGACCCTGCTTACTAGATATTGAGATACGATCTTGGAGATGGGAACACCCCCTTTAAAATGTTTGGTTAAAATATTACATTTACCTGATGATTCGTAAAAACTGTAATAGGGGGAAAAACAATTATAACACCAATATTGCTGTTTTTTTAGTCGCCGTAACGCCGAAAATGCAATAAGAAGCAGTCAAAATGTATCAATAAAAATGTCAGCTCACCATGATTCAAGTAAAAAAAAAAAAAAAAAAAAGTTCGAAGAAGGGAGCAAAAAACAAAACTTAAGGAGTTAAAAGGGCTGTTGTAGGGAAGACTCATGCTCTTATAACATGACATCACTGCTGAGCCCAGCGATTTTATGTAGCCATGTAAACAAAAAAGTGGGGGGGAACAGAGGAAAGGCGGTGCTGGAACAGCAGGGACGGAATGGTGGTTTTGATCCGTCCCCAAAGAAAAACTAAAACAGGGTTTAGACCACACGTGTCAAACTGCAGCCGCGGGTCAAATCTGGCCCACAGGGTGGTGTTATTTGGCTCTCGACACTAGAACCACCACCTCTATGTGGGTCCCATTATTCTGCATGGAGGACTATGTGGGTCCCATTATTCTGTACTAAATGGTGGCCCGATTCTAACGCATCGGGTATTCTAGAATATGTATGCGGCCGACCGGGCGCAATCAGCAGAACGTTGTTTAAATTTGCCACCAAAAATCGCTGATTGGTCGCGGTTGCCGGCTCGCAGCAGAAGTATCCCGACTGGCAGCGCCGCTCCCCGGTCCACTGTTCACACTTGCAGTCGGGAGATGAGCGCCTCGCGCCGCCTCATCTCCCGGCTGCATCGCCGCTGACTTCCGTCCCGCAGATGAGCCGCTAACGGCCGCCATCTTTTTCTCAAATCCCGCGTCGCTGATTGGCCGCGGCCGGACAAATCAGCGACGCTTGATTTCCTGGACAGACAGACAGACGGGATAAGACGATATATATATGATAGATACTGGTTGGCCCATGACTTTGTCCAAGTTTTTCATTTTGGCCCTCTGTGTGTTTAGACTAAACCATTCAATCTATTCATATTTATTGTTTACTTGAACAAGACCTACCTACTAAGCACAAATGCACAGGCCGGATTCCCACATCAGTGTTTTGCATCCATAGTATGGACAGCGTTGCACTGATTGGCTATGGATCTCCTTGCCCAAAACGCATAGCCTTATATATGAGGCTGTCTAGCTCAGACCAGAAGACCTGCCGCCGGTCCCTGCACTGTGGTCCATATTTGGAGAGCAGAACATGAACTTATGAATCTGGCTAAAGAATGATTTTGCAAAAAAGAAGTTGCTCATTTCCTTGTAGCAGGCACTAGATAGGAATGTTGCATGAACTGAATAGATCACCGTTCATCTAACTCAAAGAGCGAGACAGAAAGGGAAACAATATACAACTGCCTCTAGTAGCAAGTCCGACATGAAGAACTCACATTTAGAAATACAACTTTCTGGTTTATTAATGAAAACATATTTACATCACAATGGAGAAAAGTATTTATATACATGAAGCTGTTCCGTGTGGTCAGAAGTCTGCTGTGATAATACTAGAAGCTTACATCTACCACCATCGGAAGTGAGCAAAGGCTCGATTTGCCTCTGCCATTTTATGGAGGTCATTTTTTCTTTTGATAATATTCCCCTCACCACGAAAGGCTTCTAGCAATATATCTGCAAGCCGGTCATACATTAAAGTGCGGCGAGCTTTCTTCTCTCGGCCTTCAGTGATAATCCACTTCATCGCCATAAATCGGCGTTTTTGGTCTGTAAGCGGTACAGGGACCTACATTAAAAAAATAAATGAAAAATTACACAACATAAAATATTATAAACCCCCTCCACCAAGTTCCCATTTTTAAATACCTGATATGATTTCCCTCCTTTCAGGATACTTGTGAGGCCAATGATGGGGGTGCATTTCTCCACCGCCTGATGAAATATGGCATAAGGGTTGCACTCAATGGTCTCCCTGTCCTCTGGACTCGCCTTGTAATATTTCTCTAACTGTATTCTCTTGATTTTTTCTAAAGTCTGAAACAAATATGGAAAACAACATGCGTGTCAGATTGAGGGAAACAAGTGGCTGGTGGTGCGGGTGCCCTGCTGCTCTATAAGAATTCTATGGCACTGACTCGCATACCCCACTCAGCCATCTTTGGCTCTTCAATGCCACAGACCTTTAAAACTGCATACACAGCACTATATTCAACCACATGGACTGAAAACCAAAGCGATCTAACATTTAGCACCTACTGGGTGCTAATAATGTTGGCCCAGAATACTCCTTTTAAGTGAACCGGTCAGCTTCCCTAGGCCCCCAAACCGCCACCATGTATATACGGCTGACACTATTCCCTTTTTAACAAGCTCATTTTATTGTCTCATCGATTTCTTCATCTTCATACGACAAAAAATATTTTTAGAACTACACTGATGATATGCTAATTAGACTAATCATGTTAATCAGCCAACAATAGTCAGGCGCAAGGGTCGGTGGTTATGTCCTACATCACTGCTGCCTTACTGGGCATGTACAGTAGGACAATTCGGGTTGCTTACACTGAGGTTTCTATGCATTGTCTGGGAAGAAGAGATTTGTAAATATCCAGCGGGACGCAGTTCTTGCAAATCATATATTACTCACATCCAAAGGGACATTATAACATGATTAATGGGATTATTTGCCTGGGGAAATTAACGCCCCACGACTGATCACCTATTAATTAGCTTATCACATTTATAAAAACTATTTTTGGAATATGTAATCAATAAGACAATAAAACAGCCTTGTTAGGAGTGGAATAACAGTAGCAATAAATACATGGTGGTGGTTTTGGGGACCTGGGGAAGCTGTCAGGTTCCCTTTAACCTTTTCATATTCCAATTTAATTGAAAGAGGGAACACTAGTACAGAGTCTAACTCACCTTGTTCATGATATACCTTGACAAAATCTTATCACCGCCTTTCATCATCATGTTGGTGAATTTACTGTGAAGAACAATAGAAATTGAATGCAACATATCCTGTTAGTGATAATGCAATATGAAGAGGATAAACTGCAACTCATTCAAGCGGATACATCAGCAGATTTCACAATACAAACAGCATAGATTAGTAAATAGATATCTTAAGGCCCCGTCACACATAACGAGATCGCTAGCGAGATCGCTGATGAGTCACGTTTTGGTGACGCAATAGCAATCTCGCTAGCGATCTCGTTATGTCTGACAGGTAGCAACGATCAGGCCCCTGCTGTGAGATCGCTGATCGTTACAAAGCTTCCTGGACCATTCCTGGGTCGTTGCGCTCCCGCTGGGCAGTGTGCATCGCTGTATTTGACACCTTGTCAACGACCTCGCTAGCGATTCAGAACTGAGACACGTAGAGGTGCATAAATTGGACTTTTCTGCGTTCATCGTCCCCGATTGGTGGTCGCTACTGCGTCCTTGTTTTTTCAGATCCCACCAGCGTTCTCCGGCTGTGACTCCACTTTGAACAAATCAGACATCTTTAGCGAAGTAGGTATTGTTTGGGGTCTTAAATGAGTTTCCATTTTTAATTCATTTATAGGACATCTACCAATTATCTGCTATCATTGCTCTTCAGGGAGGGAGGGCTTGGCTTCAATAGCGATCTCGTTAGCGATCTCGTTATGTGTGACGGGGCACTAGGACCGTTAAAATACTGGCAGCAGTTGTCGCGGCAGGTCTTCGCATCATGGGTGTTTCTGCCATGTCCCACTGGTTGAAGGCCTGCAATTGCAGGATCGTTTGCACGCTATTCACCGAGCTCCACTTCCCCATTGGCTCGGTCCACAGAGTCCACAAAGCCAGGCGGACAGTACGTAATTGCATCACGTCGACGAAGAAAGTTTTGAAGCGTGCAACAGGCCAAAAGAACAGAGTCTATTGATTTAAGCTTCATGTTAATTGGCGTATGAAAAACTCTGAAGCGGTTGGCCACGACAGCGTGTCAGAAAACGTGCTGTGTGGGTGTGTGTGCACGAGACCCCTAAAATATCTGCCCATGCAAAAGCATATATATACAGATAGAAGCCAAGCCCTCCCTCCCTGAAGAGCAATGATAGCAGATAATTGGTAGATGTCCTATAAATGAATTAAAAATGGAAACTCATTTAAGACCCCAAACAATACCTACTTCGCTAAAGATGTCTGATTTGTTCAAAGTGGAGTCACAGCCGGAGAACGCTGGTGGGATCTGAAAAAACAAGGACGCAGTAGCGACCACCAATCGGGGACGATGAACGCAGAAAAGTCCAATTTATGCACCTCTACGTGTCTCAGTTCTGAATCGCTAGCGAGGTCGTTGACAAGGTGTCAAATACAGCGATGCACACTGCCCAGCGGGAGCGCAACGACCCAGGAATGGTCCAGGAAGCTTTGTAACGATCAGCGATTTCACAGCAGGGGCCTGATCGTTGCTACCTGTCAGACATAACGAGATCGCTAGCGAGATCGCTATTGCGTCACCAAAACGTGACTCATCAGCGATCTCGCTAGCGATCTCGTTATGTGTGACGGGGCCTTTAGACCTGATGAGGTTTGTTTACTTATCTAGCTTGACTTCCCCCATCCAAAGTAAGTACAACAACCTTATCAGGTCTAAGAGATTGATCTGATTTATGCACTTAGTGACAGAATTATGGCATGGGCAGGAGGGGTTGTAGTTATGGTGCCACTTATGTGCTGCCTATCAGTAAGCCATGCACAGTGCATTGGATTTTTGTGCAGAAACTATACACCCATACAATGGCAGTGATACTAGTTCTTAGCAGATACCACTGGTGCCGTATACAGCTCAAATGACAATAAGAGCATAAGCAGATTTTATAAAGGGGTTGTTCCCCTTTAGAAAATCTTTTCCTATCAAGCATTATTAGTAATTTAAAAAAAAAACGCCTTACTTACCCAGCCTTGGTCCAGCCCTGAGTCTCTGCTGCTACCCCGGTGTCTGTTGCAGTCTACAGCGCTGTAGACTGCATAACCTGCAGAGCCCGTTGATTGGCTGCCAAGCTGTCCACGTGACATCAGTGCTGCAGACAACAGACACCATAGCAGCGATGGAAACTCAGTGCTGGACCCAGGGAGGGTGATTAAAGCAGTTTATTTTATTTTTTTAATACTAATTGCTCTTGGAAAACAGTTTTCTGAAGAGAGACAATCCCATTAAGTCTTGAATACTACCGATCCAGTGGGAATTAAGAGGCAAAGAGGTAGCCCTTCTTACCGCTAGGATGAAGGAAAGTGATTGTGAAGCACATCCTGTACATCATTTTTGATAAATACCTTATAGCAGGGTCAGTAAAGACAGAGCTGGTCAACCCGGGTGGACATGCCTTGATTGGTCGGACAACCTTAAGTTCCCATTCCGCCTGATCTTCTTTACTGAGATCCTCAAAGGGACGGCGGTATTTCTCTTTATCGGTGACAGGGTCCAAATACTGGGGGTTGTACCTGCTCCATCGCACCTGCATTAAACTGAAATCAGCAAAAATCACAACAATGCCCGCATGTATTAAATAACCGGCCATTTAATGTACACGGGATATATAAAGTTTTATTTTATACTGTAACAGTAACATCAGTTAGTTAAGATAAAAGCCTGCCGTGTTACTCTCTAGTCCTCATAACAACTCGTCCTTTAAAACCTGATTGTCTGTATCCTGGCATCCTGGTTTGTCATTGCCAGGGCTTCATTTTTAAAACTTTGGCTCACTATGCACAGATATCTGACATTGGATCCAAATCTACAACAGACATTGACATGATATGGTAGGCAGCCTGTTCAATCATGATGTACATGCTGATCATGGTGCTAAATGTCACTTTAAACTTTATCCACGTAATCATGATGCAAATAAATTTGAACACTGTGATGGAGCTCAGAAGCCTGTGGTACCAAGCCTGCCATGTCACTACAGCTCTTAGCCATATTACTGTTCTGCCAGTATGAATACATCATGCCGAAGAGCAAGGCTGCAAGTCATCTGTGCTCTACTCCCAGCACTTGTCTACTCAAGCAGGAGGTTAGACCAGGAGATCAGAGATGTATCCTTACATCTAAAATACTGAGAAACTTAAAGTGCAACCGTCATTCATAAATCAATTGTACAAGTGAAATAAGAAACTTTATAATATATCTTACCAGAGAGATCTGCTTCTTGCTCCTGAATTGATCATTTATTTTCAATTTACAGATAAAATCTGTATTCGGTAAATCTTAGTAGCCACTATCATCTCCTATGTAGCAGCAAGGGATAAGAGGAGGGAGGCGTTAGAATCAGAGCTCCCTCCACCTCCTCCTCCCATCTGTATAGAAGCTTACTAGCAATAACTGCCATATCCTATCTCAGTAATGTAACATTGTTTTCACTGAATACAGATTTTACCTGTGAAATGAGAATTTTGAGAAAAACTGATCAGTCCAGGAGGTGAAAGATGCAGATTCCTCTAATAAGATATATTACAAACTATCTTACTTTCATGTGTACTATTCATTCATTTTATAAATTGAAATGATGCTTACTCTTTAAAGGCAACCTGTCAGGTCCCCCGTGTCCCCAGAACCACCAGCAATTATGTCTGCATATATAAAACACCCAGCCTATCAGTCTCTGTATTACATTACACACAAACAGATCTTTACAAAAAGTATTTGTAAGGTCCGAATGTATGCGTGCTGACTTCAGAGAGGCACACTGTGCATGATCAGGGGTCGGCACGCGCACACCCAGCTTCAGAGGATCAATGCAAACGGAAAGAAGCCGCGTGCATGCGCAAGGTAAGTATAGCGCTGGCGATGACGCCAGCTCTTGTACGCCATGTTATCACGTCCACAGACACATAACATGCTAAATGGGCCGACTGGTCTGGTGACACTAACGCCCCATCGACTAGTGAAAGGCCTCATTTACATATCATTAACAGACTTTAGAAATACTTTTTCTAAAAATCTCTTTGTGTCTGTAATGTAATACTGTTATGCAGGGCGTTTACATATGCAGACCCAACAGCTGGTGGTTCTGGGGGACCTGACAGGTTTCCTTTAAACTATAGTGGGGGAATGTCCTTCTTTTTGCAGTGTGTTGCTGCTTGCTTATGATTGATCACATGCCCCAGTGATAACTACATGATAACTTTTGTTAAGGCCAAGTGAGTGTTAAAAGTGAACCTGTCAGCAGGATTTTGCTAAGTAAACTACAGGCAGTGTCAGGTTGAGGCTGCTGCATAGATTAATACGATACCTGAGGGGAAGAAATCCATCTTGTGGTATCAGTGTTTACAGTTTTGAGTTAATGATAAACCCGTACTCTGGGGCAGATCCTTCCCTTGATGCTCTAGGCCTGATCAGCAAGAAAAGATCTGTCCACAGGCCGCCAGGAAGCACAAGCATGTTCCTCATCATAGAGACAGCCAGAGAAACAGGGAGAGATACAGTCTCTTAGGCCACGTCCCCACTATCAGTGTTTGGTCAGTATTTTTTCTCAGGAGTGGGTGATAAATCCAGAATTGGTGACTTGTTTCTATTACACCTTTTCTCTGATTGTTCCTCACCTGGTTTTGGCTCCCACTCCTGACAAAAAATACTGACCGAATACTGATAGTGGGGCCGTGGCCTTATACATCAACCACTCGTGCGTACACAGCCCCCATCAAAGAATTTGCCACAGCAGCACAGAGTATGTCAGCGACACCACCCCAGCACAGCACAGCACAGCGAACCTCTCCCTCTCTCTTTCATGGGTCGCTGACATACTCTGTGCTGCTGTGGTGAGGTTGACTCTTCACCATGTGACGTACCAGCAGCGCTCCTCCTCTGCCCTTCACCCGCTGCCACCGGTCTGACGAGACAGCGCAGCCCCTGCACACACATGACAACACTTCCTGTAGCGCCGCACCTCTCACACTGGCTTTACCGTAATGACTCTAGAACACACACCTCGGTAACCCGGCCCGGATCCGCTGCACGAGCAGCTTACACCCGGGCGCCGCCATCTTTACTTGAGCTCTCACGAGATCCCGATCCTGTACAGGAGATAAGTGAAGTCTCGCGAGACTGGAGCTGTACGGTTCATACAAGTCTCCGCGGAGGAGGCGGGGTCTCCGCTGGCATCATGGCGGACAGTGACGGGGAGACCCTGGAGTCCTGGCTAAGTGAGTGACAGACAGCGACACCCGCAGGGTCACCTGTCAAGGCTCTGACTGTAGCGGTGATCGCGGCTGCTCTCCCCGCACATGCGCACTGGCGTGCTGTTATGTTCTGGGCATGACGGGGCATCTGGCTTACATGGCTGAGCCGTGCCAGGCTGACAAGTCCACAAGTGGCCCTAACACTGGCCGTCCTCCCCTAGGGGGCATAATGTAGTGGGCACCTGCCCCATTGCACATGGTAACCCGGTATTAGGCTGCCTGCCATGCCCTATCTAGAAGTGTAACACTTATGTGCCAGTGTGTGCCCACAACCTTGGGTGGCACGTCTATATGGAGTGGGTGGTCAGATTGGTAGTGATCATTGATTTCCATCCATTATTGTCACCTGTCATGTGATGGCAAATCTAAAGGGGCCCTGTGTGCCCAGTGCCGGACCCCAGACCACCCCCGGGCCCTGCACCAGGCATAACTTAAGCGCAGAGCGTCCCGCGAACCAAACTGGGCAGCGCTGCAGCCAATCAGTGACATCAGCAGCTGCTCAAATTGATAGCACAAGCTGCTGATCTCACTGATTGGCTGCAGTGCTGTTGACGTGACGTCAGACACTCCAGTTGGACCTGGGGAGAGTGAGTAAACCACATTTTGTTTTTTAAAACAAGCCTCAACCGGAGGACAGGGGTCTTCCGAAACCCAAAAACCTTTTTTAAAGCGACATTTTTGACTCCGTAAGTGATGACGTATCATTGGACATCCCGTCACTTAAAGGGTTATTCTCAAAATAGCAAGTTCTCCTTTACCCATAGGAGAGCCCCGTCTGGAATGGTGCAGATGAGCGACCTCTGTGCATTTATCATATATGGGACTACAAGTCCAGAGCTCAGCTATGTCCAGCAGTCCCATACACATTGATGGCGTGGAGGTTGAGCTTGCGGACTGTTGCTCTATTTCAGACTGGCTCTCCTATGGGTAAAGGGTAACTTGCTATTTTGAGAACAACCCTTTAATAATTGCTGGGAGTTTGACCTCCGCCAACTCCCTAAACAACAGCTCTCGGGGGCACCAGGGAATCTCCGGGTCGGTGGGGCTCACAAATAGTGGGACCCCAGCGGTATGATGTCACTTACTCAGATGGGAATAACCATGTAGAATGGCGTGACAGTGCATGGATACTGCATATACATACATTATTTGTGGGATTGGGTACAATCTCAGCGCTCATACACTGGTAATAGCCTGTACAATGCAGCGGCTAGCTTTGGACTAGTCGGTTATCAGGTATGTGTAGTGGTGCCATTTGGTTACCTCCTTTTTGATGCTCTAAATGGTGCATTGATCCATCACAAGGTGGACACTGACATACGACAAGGAAACCTGTGATGGCTCAGGGGTTGCACCGTGTACTCAAGATGGCCGATGCTTCATACGAATGACACTGTGGTGTAAGGGCTCGTGCGCATGACCGTGTTATTGGGCCGAGTGCAATCCGACAATACATGAGATCGCACTCGGCCAATGTTATTCTCTGGGGCCGTGCACATGTCCCATTTTTTTCTCAGATAGTGTTTGATCTGATATTCAGATTGCACTCAGCCATGCAAATCGGTTGACAGAATGCAGAAGGTTTTTTTTCCCATCTTTTCCTGGTCCAAGAAAATTGGACCTCGCCCTGACTAGAGTGTGAGTAGCATAATCGGCCCTATTCTCTCAGATGAGAAAAAAATAGGCTGGTGTGACCCCAGCCTAAGGCAGTGACATTATGGTTGTCTGTTTGTGGTATACATGCTGTTAATGGCAAATGGGCATGGTTTGAAAATGCAGCACCAGACTCCAAAAATGCTGCAAATTTTGGCCCAAATTTTTGTTGAAAATGAAGCCAACTAATAGATGTGGTGTAAAGTTATACTAGACAGTCTAGAAATGCGCTTTGGCTCAGTGGTTAGCACTGCAGCCTTGCAGTGCTGGGGTCCTGGGTTTCAGATCCCACCAAGGACAACATCTGCAAGGAGTTTGTATGTTCTCTCTGTGTTTGCCTGTGTTTCCTCCGGGTTCTCCGGTTTCCTCCCACACTCCAAAGACATACTGATAGGGAATGTAGATTGTGAGCCCCAATGGGGACAGTGCTGATAATGTCTGTAAAGCGCTGTGGAATTAATGGTGCTATATAAGTGAGTAAAACAAATAAATGCGGCAAATGTATGAAGCGCCATGGGGTGCTGTGCTAGATTTAGCACATTTTTCGATTGTCTAGTCTGTGATGACACTATCTATAATGAATCCCTGTTAGTAAATTGCTGCAGTTTTTCTCTTCTACAGATTTGGTTCTAATGAAACTAAAATGTAATACAGAAGACATTCTTTTTAAAAAGCGTTCAGTGGTCATTATGCTAAAAGAGGAACCGGAAAACATTCGGCCAGTCAGAGGCCTCATATGTCAGCGCCTTCCAGCTTGGGTAGACGTGTCCATATGTCTGTGACTGTTGTGCAAGGCTGTGGTCACACATTTAACCCTGAGCGATTTTTTTTTTTTTTTTGTTTTCGTTTTTTCTCCCTTTATTCCAAGAGCCATAACTTTTTTATTTTTCCGTCCCCATAGCCGTGTGAGGGCTTATTTTTTGTGGGACGAGTTGTACATTTGAATGACACCATTGATTTTACCACATAATGTACTGGAAAATGGGGGAAAAAAAATTCCAAGTGCGGTGAAATTGCAAAAAAACACATTATTATTTTTTTTTAATTACCATGCCCACTATATGGTAAAACTGACCTGGCGATATGATTCTACAGGTCAGGTTTATTTAAGTGGTAAAAAATTTGTATGAAAAAAAGTTTTTACGTTTGTCGCCATTTTCCGAGACCTGAAGCTTTTTCATTTTTCGAGATCTGGGGCCGGGTGAGGGCTTATTTTTCGCAGCTCGATCTGACGTTTTTATTGATACCATTTTGCGGTACATATAATGTTTTAATCGCCTCTTGTTGCAGTTTATTGCAATGTTGCAGCAACCAAAAAAATGTAATTCTGGTGTTTTGATATTTTTTCTTGTTACGTTGTTTACCGATCAGATTAATTCACTTTATATTTTTTAATAGATTAGACATTTCTGAACGCAGCGATACCAAATATGTGTATTTTTTTAATTTATTGGGGCAAAAGGAGGGTGATTTGAACTTTTGTGTTTTTTTTTTTTTTTTTAAGTTTTTTAATATTTTTTTTTACTTTTTACTGTGTTTAATAGTCCTTTTAGGAGACTTGGAGCTGCGATCTTATGATCACTTGTGCTATACATAGCAGGGCTTCAGCACCGCTGTGTATAGCAGAAATCATGATCTCCTATGATTGCAGAAAATGGGCTGGCGTTCGCATGAGGATTATGATGACAGGCACGGGGGTCTTCTGCAGACTCCTGCCTGTGATGACATCCCACTGGCTCCCCACGATCACATGACGGGGCGCCAGTGGGAGGGACTTGTGACACACGTCTGACCGGCACGTATTAAATGCTGCTGTCAGTGATTGACAGCGGCATTTAACTGGTTAATAGCTGCGGATGGATCTCAGATCCACCCGCAGCTGTTAGAGACACTTGATGGCTGATTATATAAGACAAAGTGCGGGGAAAGATGCGGGCTCAGCCCTGGAGCCCGCATCTAAGGCAGGGACATAGCCGATGGCGTGAATTTACATCATTGGTCGTAAAGGGGTTAATATAAAGAATAGAGTAGGATGCAACACTATTCTCATCAAATGGACAGATACCATGATGGAACCCAGGCCGGACCTACTATTGGTGCAACCTGGACAGGCCAAGGGCACACAGGAGCCCAAGAGGTAAGGGGCCACTTCTGCCTCCAAAGCAGGTGCAATATGATGAGCTATTGGACTACAGAGGGTCCATATATTGTACTTGCACAGAGGCCCTTTTCTGTCTGTGTCTGCCCCTGAACCCGTGGACCCCATATGTGGGTGTAGTCTGCCGTTTGAGTGGGGTATGTCTGATCCATCACCGTTTCATAGATTCTGTTTATCATGTAAAATCAAGTCACATAAATAAATGAAGACCATAGAAATGTATCACATATATTTATTCTCCTGTTCTTTCTCTCTGCAGATAAAGCCACAAACCCCTGTAACCGACAAGAGGATTGGGAATATATCATTAGTTTCTGTGACCAAATCAACAAGGAACTTGAAGGGTAAGTCAGGGGAACATAAGTGTTTGGGTGATTTTTAGCTTCCATTATCGGGTACAGATTCTTGATGTATTAGAAGTCTTGTCATCTTTCTGTTGTCTTCTTAGTCCACAGATTGCGGTTAGACTTCTGGCTCATAAAATCCAGTCCCCGCAAGAATGGGAGGCGCTGCAGGCCCTCACAGTGAGTACATTGCCCTCCATGGTCCCAGATTTCTGCTCCTGTGGCCACGCTGTATGTACTTCAAATAGCTGTAATGATTTTACTTGTTATTAATTTCAATAATTCCGAGTTGATATTCAATTATTTTTTTATACGAGAAAACTGCATGAAAAAATTGCCAATTAGAAGAGAGGACCAGAAAGCCATTAGTATGGGACTGAGTGCTGGGTGTTATAGCTGCGCTCCTTTCTTCTCAGGTTCTGGAAGCTTGCATGAAGAACTGTGGAAGAAGATTTCACGGCGAAGTTGGCAAATTTCGCTTTTTGAATGAACTGATAAAGGTTGTGTCTCCTAAGGTACGGGTGATCCGACCTAATCTGACAACAGGGGGATCAATCACCGGTCATTGGTTGTCACTCTACTTTTTAAGTTGTAATATTACTTGCACTATTATATCTAATGGGAACATTTTCTTTACAGTACCTGGGAGAAAGGGTGTCGGAGAAGGTAAAGAGCAAAGTTGTAGGCTTGTTATACAGCTGGACGGTAGCTCTACCGGAGGAGAATAAGATAAAGGATGCTTACCTGATGCTGAAGAGACAAGGTACAGTCTTCTCAATACTGCTGTCCTCTCCTCTGCTGAGTATAGGCTGCTCATGTCTGGTCAGTGGAGGCCGCACCACTACCCTCTGCCCATCAGTGTTATGTAAATGGGACTGGGCTCATACAACCAGGCACAAGGTCTATCCCATAAATGGTTGCCTCGATTTTACAACCCAATTTTGTTAGAGTCAGCTGAGATGTCATACTGCTGGGACCCTAGAAATTAGCTATTAAGGATCTAAACCCATCACCTGTTTCTAAAACACTCAGTGGATTCCCATAAAATCAGACCCCCCGATTTGCCCATACTGTCTCTCTGAGCCCACCCGTGAAACTGTTGCAATTGAGAATCAATGTAATATATCCATAGAAGTTCCCTAAAAAGAGTGTGTATTTTACAAAAGGATCTCATGTGAATCCACATTGGGGAGTTATGCAATACATATAATAACTGTAGCATGAGAACCATTTTAACAAGGACAACATCTACAAGGAGTTTGTATGTTCTCCACGTGTTTGCGTGGGTTTCCTCTGGGTTCTCCAGTTTCCTCCCACACTCCAAAGACCTACTGATAGGGAATGTAGATTGTGAGCCCCAATGGGGACAGTGCTGATAATGTCTGTAAAGCGCTGTGGAATTAATGGCGCTATGTAAGTGAGCAAAATAAATAATAAGGTTAACCCTTCCAGTAACCGACAGGGGGAGGTGGCACCATGCATCTATTTTACTCCGAAATGTACCCATAAACGGGAGTGAGTTAAGATCTATAAATTCATCTGCCTTACCACTCACCATAATCCTAAGTATTTTAATTTGGTAACAATTTGTAATTGGGTCAGCCCAACATTGAGGGGTGATGGGAATGGGTCTAGAGGTAATAGGACATATTTATCCCAATTTATTAGAAGGCCAGACCATTTGCCAAAGACTTTAACAATATTCATAGCCGGATTCAAGAGCAAATTCAATATTGGACAGAAAAAAAAATCATATAGTCCGCATATAAAGAGATACGCTCTTCAATAGGTCCACATTTAACCGGTTCCCGACCGCCCACTGTAGATAAACGTCGGCGCTTGCTGGGCTCTGTGCAGCGCCGACGTTTAAAAACGGTGGGTGGTCTCGCAGCGCTCAGGACCCCCAGGGTCCTGCAAGCGCTGCGATTCCAGTGCAGAGCGTTAGCTCTGACAGGGAACATCATCGGGACCTGATTAGATCAGGTCCCAGTGATGTTAACCCTTAGCTGTCTTCTATATGCTGCAATCTATAGTGATTGCGGCATATAGGAGACAGCAGGAGGAGAGGGGGTCGTTAACTTACCTCTCCGAAGACCTCCGAGTCCTTCCAGGACCTGGGGTTGCTATGGCAGCTGGAGGTCACATGACCGCCTCCAGCTCTGCCATATATGGTGTCCTGTCTGGCTCAGCTGCAGCTGTAGCCAGACAGGAGACTCTGAAACAGTCAGGGAAGATCTCATGTAATGTAATGTAATACATGTCTATTACATTACATGAGATCAGAGATCAGAAAAATAAAAATTAATGTCCCATACAGGGACTAAGAAAAAATGTGAAAAAAGTAAAAAAAAAGTTTTTAAACTATTAATAAAAAAATCACAAAATAAATAAAAATAAATAAATAAAATATTAAACCAATAAATCCGTATATTTTTACAAAACCAAAAAAAGTACACATATTTGGTATCGCCGCATCCGAAACAACCCGAGCTATAAAACTGTCACACTAATTAACTCCTTCTGTGCACACCGTAATAAAAATAAATAAAAAACGGAGCAAAAAAATATGCTTTTTCATCATATTGCCAAACAAAAAGTGGAAAAAAATGCGATCAAAAAACAAAATAGAAATAAAAATGGTACCACTGAAAACGTCATCTTGTTACGCAAAAAAAAAGCCGCCATACAGCTCCATCAGCCGAAAAATAAAAAAGTTATAGCGCTCAGAATAAAGCAATGCAAAAAAATATTTTTTTCTATAAAATAGTTTTATTGTGTAAAAGCGCCAAAACATAAAAAAATACAGTAATTGTATTATCGCTGTAAACGTACTGACCCGAAGAATAACGCTGCCTGATCACTTTTACCACACGCAGAACGGCATAAAAAAAAAACTCAAAAAACAATTCCTGAATTGTTTGTTTTTGTTAATTTTACCTCTCAAAAAACGGAATAGAAAGCGATCAAAAAATGTCACGTCCCCAAAAATGGTACCAATAAAAATGTCAACTCGTCCCGCAAAAAACAAGCCGTCACATGACTCTGTCGGCCGAAATATGGAAAAATTATAGCTCTCAAAATATGGTGATGCAAAAACTAGATTTTGCAAAAAAAGCGTCTTTTAGTGTGTGACAGCTGTCAGTCATAAAAACCCGATATAAATCTGGTATCTCTGTAATCACACCGACCCGAAGAATAAAGTAATCTAATCAGTTATATCACACTAGGAACGGCGTAAAAAATAAATAAAACCAATTCTTCACCTGCTACTGATTTGTTTATTATGTCCCCAAAGATCCCAGTAAGGCTCTGCCCACATTTATCCTGTGCTCTGCGCTGAGCACTTACACCAGAGTTTCCGTGTAAATCTCTGAAATACATGATTCAGCCGGAACCCATGACGGAAGATTCCCTGTAATGAGACAGATATAGGCCACTGTGGACGCCGTCTAGCCTGGGATCCCACGGTGTCATTTGTTTTAGGCGTGCATAAAAGTGCGGTTGGCCACAGTTTTGTGCACTTCTGAAAAAAGTACACCGCTACACAGAGGCCAGACGGTGTCCAGAGTAACTCTGCTGCCTCATTACAGTGAATGGATCCTGCAGGGGTTTCATCTGAATTACATCACTTGGAAATTTAGATGGAAACCCCGATGTAAGTGCTCAGCCTAGAGCGCCGGATAAATGTTACGTAAAATGTTCCCAATAAAAGCTTCAACTCAGTCCTCAAAAAAAGCTAGTCCCCACTCAGGTCCGTCATCTGTTAAAAATATAAGGGACTTCCAAGTTACTGGTAGCAGAAAGGCTCTGGAAAAGCAAAATGACCCTTGCCCCCCAAAAGAAATTCAGAAAATGTTGTGCTCCCAAATCCAAATGCATATTCTACAATAATTTGTTCTCCAATTGTCAAATAGCACTCCGTCCCCCCCAGATCTCACCGTATGGCTAAGCGGTACGATACAGCCACATATGGGGTATTGACACTTTTAGAAGAAATTGTGTGACACATTTCGGCACCATTTTTACCCATTGCCCTGTGTGAAAATGTAAAATCTGAGGGTAAAACATTTTTTTGTGGTAAAAATATAATTATGCTTTTTTCACTGCCCAATGGTATAAATTTAAAAATTAAAAAATACTCACTACTTCCCTAGATGAATTCCTTGAGAGGTGTAGTTTACAAAATGGGGTCATTTGTGGAGGTTTCTGCTGTTTTGGCATGTCAGCGACTCTTCAAATGTGACATGGTGTCTGCCACCTATCCCAGCCAACATAGCGCTCCTTTCTCTTCCGAACCCTGCCGTACACCAAAGCAGTGGTTTTCCCCCACATATGGGGTATCGGCGTACTCAGGAGAAATTGTACAACAAATTTCATGGTGCAATTTCTCCGGTTATCCTTATGATAATGCAAAATTAGGGGATGAAAAACATTTTTTATGGGAAAAATGTGAAAATTTTATTTTCACGGCTCAATATTATAAACTTCTGTGAAGCAGCTGGGGGTGCAAGGTGCTCACCACACATCTAGATAAGTTCCCTAAGGGGTCTAGTTTCCAAAATGGTGGCACTTGTGGGGGGTTTCCGCTGTTTAGACACATTAGGGGCTCCACAAATGTGACATGGCGTCCGCTAATTATTCAAACAAATTTTACATTCAAAAAGTCAAATGGCGCTCCTTCCCTTTCAAACCCTGCCGTGCGCCCAAACAGTGGTTTTCCCTCACATATGGGGTATCGGCGTGTTCAGGAGAAATTGCACAACAAACTTCATGGTGCAATTTATCCTGTTACCCTTATGATAATACAAAATTAGAGAATGAAAAAGATTTTTTGTGGGAAAAATGTGAAAATTTTATTTTTACGGCTCAATATTATAAACTTCTGTGAAGCAGCTGGGGGTGCGAGGTGCTCACCACACATCTAGATAAGTTCCCTAAGGGGTCTAGTTTCCAAAATGGTGGCACTTGTGGGGGGTTTCCACTGTTTAGGCACATTAGGGGCTCCCCAAATGCAACATGGCGTCTGCTAATTATTCAAACAAATTTTACATTCAAAAAGTCAAATGGCGCTCCTTCCCTTTCAAACCCTGCCATGCGCCCAAACAGTAATTTGCCTCCACATATGGGGTATCAGCGTGTTCAGGAGAAATTGCACAACAAATTTCATGGTGCAATTTATCCTATTACCCTTATGATAATGCAAAATTAAGGGATGAAAAACGGTTTTGTGGGAAAAATGTGAAAATTTTATTTTTACAGCTCAATATTATAAACTTCTGTGAAGCACCTTGGGGTTCAAGGTGCTCACCACACATCTAGATAAGTTCCCTAAGGGGTCTAGTTTCCAAAATGGTGTTACTTGTGGGGGGTTTCCACTGTTTAGGCACATCAGGAGCTCTCCAAACGCAACATAGCGTCTGCTAATTATTCAGACAAATTTTACATTCAAAAAGTCTAATGGCGCTCCTTCCCTTCCGAACCCTGCCGTGCGCCCAAACAGTGGTTTTCCCTCACATATGGGATATCAGCACGCTCAAGAGAAATTGCACAAAAAAATTTGGGGTCCATTTTTTCATGTTAGCCCTGTGAAAATAAAAAAAATTGGGTCTAAAGTAACATTTTTGTGAAAAAAGTTAAATGTTCATTTTTTTCTTCCACATTCCAAAAATTCCTGTGAAGCACCTGAAGGGTTAATAAAGTTCTTGAATGTGGTTTTGAGCACCTTGAGGGGTGCAGTTTTTAGAATGGTGTCACTTTTGGGTATTTTCTGTCATAAAGACCCCTCAAAGTGACTTCAAATATGATGTGGTCCCTAAAAAAATGTTTTTGTAAATTTTGTTGGAAAAATGAGAAATCGCTGGTCAACTTTTAACCCTTATAGCTCCCTAACAAAAAAAAATTTTGGTTCCAAAATTGTGCTGATGTAAAGTAGACATGTGGGAAATGTTATTTATTAACTATTTTCTGTGACATATATCTCTGATTTAAGGGCATGAAAATTCAAAGTTTGAAAATTGCAAAATTTTCAAAATTTTCGCCAAATTTCCGATTTTTTCACAAATAAACGCAAGTGATATCGAAGAAATTTTACCACTATCATGAAGTACAATATGTCACGAAAAAACAGTCTCAAAATCAGGGGAATACGTTGAAGCGTTCCAGAGTAATTACTTCATAAACTGGCAGTGGTCAGAATTGAAAAAGTTGGCCCGGTCACGAAGGCAAAAACAGGCTCTGGCGCGAAGTGGTTAAAGCTAGTAATCTCCCAGACACCCTCAACCTACATGCCAATGGTTCAGTTGCTAGGGCAAAAAGGAGGGGTGACAAGGGGCAGCCTTGTCTTGTGCCCTTTTCCAATGTTAATCTCTCTGACAAAATCCCATTTACTCTAAGTTTAGCATTTGGTGGATGATAAAATTGGGACCCAATACCATTTTCCCCATGACAGCCCACAAATATCCCCACTCGACGCTGTCAATTGTTTTGGCAGCGTCGAGGGAAAGCGCTGCCCTGCACCCTTCTTCCTTTGTTTAACTGGAGATTTAGGAAAAGTCGCCTACGGTAGATTTATTTGGCATGTAGCCTGATTGATCACCATGTATTAAATCCGTGATGATTATCTGTATGTTAACAAGTATTTTAGCCAGAAACACAACATCTACCTGTAATAGGGATATAGGACGATGGGAATCTGAATTAGTTGGCTCTTTCCAGGTTTTAATATTAAAACTATTGTTTCTACAGTCATTGAACTTGGCAAATAACCGAACAGTCTCTAGGGAGCAGGAGTTCACTATATAATTTTTAGAAGTCACTTGGAAGGGCATCTAGCTCAGGGGCTCTTTCATTTTGCATTGTCTGTAAGGCCATCTCTAATTCTTGTAAGGATAGCAGAGAGTCCAGGAGTACCCTTGCCTCATCTGACAGATGTGGAAGGGGAGTTCTATCTATATATTTGTTAAGGTCATTCATATGAACTGATAACTTAAAGCAGGGGTGGGCAATTAATTTTCCCGAGGGGCCACATGAGAGACCGTGACTGTAGTGGAGGCCGAACCAATAGGCTGAAATAAATTCTACTCAATATTAATATTAACGTATTAATTATAATTATTTTATATTAATATTAATTGTATGACATAATGTTAAGCAGAATTAAGTATGCTGACATCCCCCTATATACCATATGAGCCTGCACACAGCCTCCTTTATACAGTATGAGCCCCCACATAGCCTCCTATATACAGTATGAGCCCCCACATAGCACTTTATATTTATTATGAGCCCTGAAATAGCCTCCTATATACAGTATGATCCCTCACATATCAGCCTATATACAGTATGAGCCCCCACATAGTCTCCTATATATAGTATGATTCCTGAAATAGCCTCCTATATACGGTGTGATTCCCCCACATAGCCTCCGATGTACAGTATGAGCCCCCACATAGCCTCCTATGTACAGTGAGTCTCCACATAGCCTCCTATGTACAGTGAGTCTCCACATAGCCTCCTATGTACAGTGAGTCTCCACATAGCCTCCTATGTACAGTGAGTCTCCACATAGCCTCCTATGTACAGTGAGTCTCCACATAGCCTCCTATGTACAGTGAGTCTCCACATAGCCTCCTATGTACAGTGAGTCTCCACATAGCCTCCTATGTACAGTGTGAGCCCCCACATAGCCTCCTATGTACAGTGTGAGCCCCCACATAGCCTCCCTTATACAGTATGAGCCCCGAGTAGCATCTGACGATCCTTTTTGCGTTTTAATAATTGTTTGAAGCATATGTCCTGCACTTTCTCCTTCAATGATGTATTTTTGTTTTGTCAATAACTGTTTTTGGGCTGCTGCCGATAGAAGGTGATCAGAGAAAATTCTCTGTGCCTCTTCCCGCTTTCCCCTATTCAGCATAGATTTAATGTATTTTTTCCCCCATTTTGTTTGTTGCAAGGCCAGGGCTAGTACTATGGTTATAGTCTTCCTCTTGCTTATTTCAGCTATATATAGGCCCCGGACATAAGCCTTCATATTGCGCGGCTCTTCTTTTGATTAGCCTGCCTGGTGCAACGTCATTGTCTAATCAAAAGAAGAGCCGTGGACGCCGCCAGGTTAAGAGGCGAGAGGCAATACTCCCTCTCCCATCACAGAGCACTGTCATGGCTGACCGAATGGGATGTGCGAATAAATTTTCACCAACGCTAATGACTGATTTTCCTTCACTGCTCTGTGGTTGTGAGGTCCTTGACTTACTGGCTCCGCTCACTAGCTAAGCCAGTCCCTTTCTTTTCTGCTGCATCATCCGTTACAAAAGGGGATAGCTTAGCTACTGAAAGTAGTGTCAGACGCTTTTTTAAGCAGACCGGAGGTACAGTACAGACCAAAAGTTTGGACACACCTTCTTATTTAAAGATTTTTCTGTATTTTCATGACTTTGAAAATTGTACATTCACACTGAAGGCATCAAAATTATGAATTAACACATGTGGAATTATATACTTAACAAAAAAGTGTGAAACAACTGAAAATATGTCTTATATTCTAGGTTCTTCAAAGTAGCCACCTTTTGCTTTGATGACTGCTTTGCACACTCTTGGCATTCTCTTGATGAGCTTCAGGAGGTAGTCACCGGAAATGGTCTTCCAACAATCTTGAAGGAGTTCCCAGAGATGCTTAGCACTTGTTGGCCCTTTAGCCTTCACTCTGCAGTCCAGCTCACCCCAAACCATCTCGATTGGGTTCAGGTCTGGTGACTGTGGAGGCCAGGTCATCTGACGTAGCACCCCATCACTCTCCTGCTTGGTCAAATAGCCCTTACACAGCCTGGAGGTGTGTTTGGGGTCATTGTCCTGTTGAAAAATAAATGATGGTCCAACTAAACGCAAACCGGATGGAATAGCATGCCGCTGCAAGATGCTGTGGTAGCCATGCTGGTTCAGTATGCCTTCAATTTTGAATAAATCCCCAACTGTGTCACCAGCAAAGCACCCCCACACCATCACACCTCCTCCTCCATGCTCCACGGTGGGAACCAGGCATGTAGAGTCCATCCGTTCACCTTTTCTGCGTCGCACAAAGACACGGTGGTTGGAACCAAAGATCTCAAATTTGGACTCATCAGACCAAAGCACAGATTTCCACTGGTCTAATGTCCATTCCTTGTGTTCTTTAGCCCAAAGAAGTCTCTTCTGCTTGTTGCCTGTCCTTAGCAGTGGTTTTCTAGGAGCTATTTTACCATGAAGGCCTGCTGCACAAAGTCTCCTCTTAACAGTTGTTGTAGAGATGTGTCTGCTGCTAGAACTCTGTGTGGCATTGACCTGGTCTCTAATCTGAGCTGCTGTTAACCTGCGATTTCTGAGGCTGGTGACTCGGATAAACTTATCCTCAGAAGCAGAGGTGACTCTTGGTCTTCTTTCCTGGGGCGGTCCTCATGTGAGCCAGTTTCTTTGTAGCGTTTGATGGTTTTTGCAACTGCACTTGGGGACACATTCAAAGTTTTCCCAATTTTTTGGACTGACCGACCTTCATTTCTTAAAGTAATGATGGCCACTCGTTTTTCTTTACTTAGCTGCTTTTTTCTTGCCATAATACAAATTCTAACAGTCTATTCAGTAGGACTATCAGCTGTGTATCCACCAGACTTCTGCACAACACAACTGATGGTCCCAACCCCATTTATAAGGCAAGAAATCCCACTTATTAAACCTGACAAGGCACACCTGTGAAGTGAAAACCATTTCCAGCTACTACCACTTGAAGCTCATCAAGAGAATGCCAAGAGTGTGCAAAGCAGTCATCAAAGCAAAAGGTGGTTACTTTGAAGAACCTAGAATATAAGACATATTTTCAGTTGTTTCACACTTTTTTGTTAAGTATATAATTCCACATGTGTTAATTCATAGTTTTGATGCCTTCAGTGTGAATGTACAATTTTCAAAGTCATGAAAATACAGAAAAATCTTTAAAGGAGAAGGTGTGTCCAAACTTTTGGTCTGTACTGTACATCGAGAGGGAGTTGAACACGTCTCTTGAGAAGGGAGTTGACTAGACCCTGGTAACAGGTAACTCTTTATGGAGCTGGGAAATGATCACCTAATCACACAGTAAATATAGCCTTTCCCCCCTGGGAACCTCTTTATATGATGTCTAACCTCAATGTAAATATCTTGTCCAGGAATTGTGCTTTCTGATCCCATGATCCCGGTGGATCGAACTTTGATCCCTTCACCTCCAGTTCGACCCAAAAATCCAATTTTTGACGATGAAGAAAGATCTAAGGTAGGTAAGAGGGTTGGTGCCAGGCTAAGTCTGTCTTACTTATGACACCTTCTCTTTACATAATGTGTTTTGTTTCCTTTCAGTTGTTAGCCAAACTACTGAAAAGTAAGAACCCAGATGATCTACAGGAAGCAAACAAGCTTATTAAATCCATGGTGAAGGAGGTGAGCATGTCCTCACAACAAACTGAATGTGACCATAACAAGATGGATGAATACCAGTGGGAGTGGGTATTGTCTGTAAATTGTAAGACAGGGGCTACACTGTCGCTTTGCAGTGCTGGGGTCCAGGGATCAAATCCCACCAAGGACAACATCTGCAAGGAGTTTGTGTGTTCTTCCCGTGTTTGTGTGGGTTTCCTCCGGGTTCTCTGGTTTCCTCCCACACTCCAAAGACATACTGATAGGGAATGTAGATTGTGAGCCCCAATGGAGACAGTGATGATAATATCTATAAAGCGCTGTGGATGTAATGGCGCTATATAAGTGAGTAAAATAAATAAATATTGTCAGGATATGCCATTATCACCATACTGGTGGGGTTCCAACTGTGTGACCCCAGCTGATCAGTGACACAGCAGGTAAAGCACCTGTCTTATTGAATATTGGCAGTTCTTCATAGCTTTTTCTTTAGGCTGCTTTGGCAAATTTTCCACTATCTTATACATATAAAGCAGTAAAACTCCCTTTTATTGTAGATATAGTTGCTATATAGGATTAGTATTAAAAAGTTAGGTCATTGAATTCTGAAAAAGTATACCATTTTCTATTATTAGGATCTCATCTTGCTGTCAGTGAATAGAAAATGATTTTTTTTGTTGTTGTGGAAACCAGTCCTGAAACTGTACTATATGCACGGCCATGATATTTGTAGACTCTGTTCTCACTGCCATCATGGTCCTCAGTCACATTTCTGTTATACATCTAGTTTTGTGAATTATTTTTCTTCGTACAAAATGAAAACCTCATTCTAGAGGATTTAATTTTGGACTAAGATGCATAAGTAAGTGCAAGTGTTTCCGTTCTCCGAGAGACAGAAGAGCTATTGCAAATGATACATTTTTAATAAAGAATATTAGAAAGTAGATTTTAGAAGAGAGAACTGATTAGTTTTGATCTTTTTAACAATTTGGATCCACTAGTTATTAAAGCATTCTCTATGGTATAAAAACCTCTAAATCCCAAACCCAATATAATCTCATATATCTGGAACATTGGAGATCACAAAAATTGACTAATTGATGAACAGCTCGGCTATAACATTACATCCACCTGCCTAATATTGTATGGGCCTCCTGCTGCCAATCAGCTCTGACCCATCAAGGCATGGACTTCACAAGATCTCTGAAGGTGGCCTGTAGTACCTGACTCTTCTGCAGATCCTTTAAGTCCTGTAAGTTGTGAAGTGCAGCTTCTATAGATCAAACTTGTTTTTCCAGCTCATCCCATTGATGCTTAATCAAAAATTTTGGGACCAACACATTCTCCTCAAATCATTCTTAAACATTGTCCTTTTGGCAATGATATTGCCATTAGGCAATATCCGTGATATTAAGGGGTCTGCACAATGTTTAGGTAGGATACTTAATAAAGCCTTCCTTTTATGGGAGATCAGATGCTAGAACTATTTTCTTTAAAAGTTTAGGTAGGTAGTACATGAATGCCAAAACTTCCAGCAGAACATTGCCCAGGTCATTCCACTTCCTCCGCGGACCGGCCTTCTTCGCTTAGTGTATCATGATGCGATCACTTGCACCCAGCCATCCACATATGGGGTTTTGGATTTATTTCATATCCGTACTTTGCGATGTGGTTGGGATTACAGCATTTTTCTGCTGTCATTTGCCTATGTGATGTTTCTGTTCTTCACTTCTGCTCCTGTAATCCTCAGGATGAGGTGAGAATGCAGAGGGTGAGTAAGAGAGTGCACACCCTGGAAGAAGTGAATAACAATGTAAAGCTGCTGCAGGAAATGCTGACACATTACAGCAAAGAAGACTCCTCGGAGGGGGACAAGGAGCTTATGAAGGTACATGATATAAGAAATGCAATAAGCAGCCAAGAATAGAAGAAGTGATTGGCATGTTTTGTGGAGACATTTTCATGTTACTAAATCAAACTCATCCTGACGTAATGGGTTTTACCTTCCAACTTCCCCATAGACATGAGTGCTTTGCTCTGCATCTCTTGTGATGGCATATCAGCCGGGAGATGAAAAATATTGGCAATTTAGAGGTAGTTGACAGCCCAAGCTGACTGTATAAACTAAGCACAAAGCTTTGTAAGGGATATAGTCCCTTTAAAAATCACACCTTTAGTGATCTAATCGCTGCCTTCATTCTGCAGAAGCGGAAGTTTAAATAAACCTGCTAATTAGGGGGCTCGGTGGTCCCAATACTCTATGCATCATTCCCCCAATGGTTTTGCATGCCCCACCTCCATCACTGGTGATTGACAGTACTGGCTTGTCGGAGCTTTCTCTGCAGTCAGTGCTTGCTCCATGGAAGTAAGTTCTGTCAATCACCAGTGACGGAGGTGGAGGGAATACATAAGCAGCGGGCAGAACGGTGCCGTGAGCCTCTTGGGCCCGTCAATCACCGATCAATCTAATTAGCATATTTGATTAAACTTCAGAACGGAGACAGCAATTAGAACACTAAATGTGTGATTTTTTTTTATAGGAGATATATCCCTACAAGGCTATGGTGTTAGTGTGCACTGTCAGTTTAGGATGACCGACTCCCTTTGAAATCGTATTGCCCGTTCCTACTCTCCCCTCATAGTATCTGTCAAGGGAGAAATGACTTCTTTTTCCAAAATCTGTGGATTCAAACAACTTCATCCTAATTTGTATGAGTTTTCTAAAATCTCTAGAAAAAAAACAACTTAATGTTTCTGCCGCAATTTTTGTAAACCGAAAAAAATGAACTGGAGTATAAGTTGGCATGCATGCAAAATAGGAGCATGTTCACTCTGGCCATCAAACAGACAAAAAACCAAGACAGAAAAAAAATAACCATATACCCTGCTGTAAATAAATAAGTAAAAGTAATAGTGCACATAAATAACATTGGGTACTTCATAAACACCCTTTTTGATCAAAAAAAGCATAAAAGACATCCCACCAGCGTCAAGGTGCACCCAAATTCGGGATGGTCCTAACCTCTCGTATTAAGGTTAGGACCATCCCGAATTTGGGTGCACCTTGACGCTGGTGGGATAGCTTTTACGCTTTTTTTGATCAAAAAGGGTGTTTACTAAGTCCCCAATGTTATTTATGTGCACTATTACTTTTACTTATTTACTTACAGCAGGATATATGGTTATTTTGTTTCTGTCTTAGGTTTTGCAATTTTTGTTAAGTGTGGCAGATCTGCTGTATTTTTGCTGCAGTTTACCTAAATAAGAAGGGTGAAAGATTGATTGTGGCCAAGGCATTATTTCCTGGCTAAGGAGAGGGGGTGAAGGCTTACAATGGAGCACTTATTTTTACTAACGTCTGTCTGATGCCTGTGTGCTGGACTTCTTGCTTATTGCTTACACAGTTGTGTCTAATGCAAGTTTCTATTGCTTGCAGGAGTTATTTGAGAGATGCGAGAGCAAGAGGCTCACCTTGTTTAAAATGGCCAGCGACACTGAGGATAATGATAGCAGCCTCGGTAGGAGATTGGATTGTGTATTGCGTTTATTTCTTATGTGTTGTCTTTACCCCTTCACACCTGGACTATTTTCTGTTTTTTTGTTTTTTTTTTCCTACTCCTCTTCCAAGAGCCATAACTTTATTTTTCCGTCCCCATAGCTGTATGAGGGCTTTTTTTTTTGCGAGACAAGGTACTAGAAAACTAAAAAAAAAAAAAAAATTCCAAGTGCGTTGAAATTGCAAAAAAAGTGCAATAATCCACAATTGTTTTTAGTTTTTTTTATTTACCATGTTCATTACATGGTAAAATTGACCTGGCAATATGATTCTCCGGGTCAGTATGAGTATGCAGATACCAAACTTGTATGTTTTTTTTTTAAGTTGTGCAAAGTAAATTAGGAAATTCGTTTAAAAAAAAAAAGTGCTTATGTAGCCATTTTGTGTCGCCTGAGCTGATGATTTTGTTTATTACCTTTTTGGGGAGATGCAATGTTTTGATCGCCTCTTATTGTAATGTTAAGGCGGCCAAAAGAAACGTAATTCTGGTGTTTTGAATTTTTTTTCTTGTTACACCGTTTTACCGATCAGATTAATTTTTATATTTTGATGGATTGGTCTTTTGTGAACGCAGCGATACCAAATATGTTTGTTTATTTTTTTTTCATTGCTTAATTTTTAATGGGGCAAAAAGGGGGTGATTTGAAATTTTTAGTTTTATTTTTTTCATATTTTAAAAAACCATTTTTTTTTTACTTTTTATAATGCATTTGTTAGGCCCCTTAGGGGACTTGAAGCTGCGATCATCTGATCACTTGTGCTATACATAGCAGTGCATCCGCACTTCTATGTGTAACTACAATCACGGTCTCCTATGAACACCAGTTAAACGCTGGCTTTGACAGGAGTATCATAATGACTGGCACGGGGGGGACTTCAGCAGACTCTTGGCTGTTATGGCAATCCATCGGCGCCCAGCTATCATGTTACTTGTTTGTGGAATAACGGTCCCCCCCTGCCGGCGTGTGTTAAATGTCGCTGTCAAAGCATTTAACAGATTAACAGCCGTAGGCGGAGCTCCACCCCACCTGCAACTGTTAAAGGCACATTATGGCTGATGTATCAGCCATCATCTGCCAGGAAAGATGCGGGCTCGGCTTGCGAGCTCGCATCAAAGACAGGGACATGACACCTGATGTAAGTTTACGTCAAATGTCATGAAGTGGTTAAAGGGACCTGTAGCTCTCCTGATTTATTTTTAAAGAATTTCCTAGAATAAAAATATCTTAATTCCAGAGCACCGCTGTGCAGTTCCTCAATTATTCTTCCTGGAAATATATGAACAATTTTACCACTCGGAGTTACCATTGTCCCATGTCCATAAGTTGGTCTTTAAAAACTGTGATACAGCCAGCACCGACTAGACAGTGTTAGTGTGTCTGTGAGCCTTATCCAGTCTTAGGACAAGGGCAATAGTAACACCCAGTTTTGGTCTTCGGTTTCACTGGGTTTTTTTAACTTTTTAATCCAGGGGACATTCTCCAAGCCAGTGACAATGTGTCTCGTGCCATCAATACGTACAAGGTTGTTGTAGAAGGTCAAGAAATCAATGGTGAATTGGATCTTCCAGAATCCACAAACAATAATGGTCAGTGCCATTTTATCACTAAGCTTGCTAAATACCAATAGCTGGAATACCTGTCAGGATGTGTGTGCAATCATCAGAAATCTAATCCATTAACTTAATGTATAGGGGGGCCTTTTTGCATACATTTTGCTGCTAGAGGGCAGTTTCTTAGGTAAACTAAGCTATTTAGATCCCAAATCAAGTGTTGAAAAACTGACATCAGAATGGATGCACCAGCATGCATTAAGATGGGTCTGAATTTATTTTTTTTGCTTTAAATATTTTAATTACATTTTTGTTTAAAAGGGTAATCCACTACTCGGTTTTGCCTCTTCCAAAATAATAACACTTATATTTACCTCTGGTGCCGACGCCATTCCAACAGTGTCGACACTGGCTCTCCTGGGGATCTTTTTGTTACGTCACGTGGTCCCTGTGGTCAATCAGTGGCCGCTTCACTCTTCCCTCTTTTGGACAAACCTCATACATCCGGAGAAAGTGAGCTGCTGCTCTCTCACTTCCTCCAGATGTATGTGATACAGTTCGGTCCAGAAATATTTGGACAGTGACACAAGTTTTGGCATTTTAGCTGTTTAATATTAATATACAGTTAAGATACAAGATACAGTTATATAATCAATATGGGCTTAAAGTGCACCTGTTAGCAGGCTTGTGCTCAGTAAACCACATACACTGTCAGTTGGGCGACATTACACTGATTAAAATGATACCTTGGTTGATGAAATCCGTCCTGTGGTTCTAGTTTAATCTTTACTTTCAGTTTGGAGATAATGATATGCCCCTGATTCGGGGAGGAACTCTGTGGTGGGCTCTGTCTGGTGCTCTGCTTATGTATTCCTCTGTATGGCTTTTGACAGCTCACTGATCGTTCACTGACCTGCCTTCTATTTTACCTGGCCCTGCACTACTAGATGCATTATGTAAAATAGGAGGCAGGTCAGTGAAGGCACATTGAGCTGTCATAAGAGCATACAGATGAATATGTAAGCGGAGCACCAGATAGAGCGCCCCTCACAGGCCGCCCCGAAGCACGAGCATATGATTATCTCCAAACTGAAAGTAAAGATTGCACAAGAATCACTGGACGGATTTAATCAACCAAAGTATCGTTTTAAACAGTGTAATGTCGCCCAAACAGTGTAATTGTCCAATTACTTTTGAGCCCCTAAAATGAGGAGGCTTTGTAGAAAAATGATTCAATCCTTTAATTAAACCTGAAAATCTACACTTCAATTGCATCTTAGTTGTTTAATTTTAAATAAAAATAGTGACATACAGAGCCCAAACTACCAAGATTCAGTCACTGTCCAAAGATTTCTGGACCTAACTATATGTTTGAAAGGCAGAGCGTGAAATGCTTCCTGAATGGCAACAGGGAGGGACCACATGGCAATCTCCATTAGAGCCAGCGCCAACACTTCTGGAACAGCGCCGGCAGCGGAGGTGAATATAAGTTTATTATTATTTTATAAGGGGGAAACATACTGATTAAGAAGGGGTTGTCAGAGTAGTGGACAACCCCTTTAAGTAAGAAAATCTGAATATTCTCATTCTAATTAATAGTGGCTATAAACAGTCCACAATGAACAAACTTTATGTACATAATGTATAGGAGTTAGAGTCCCCAACAGCAAAAATAACCTAACCATTTACCAATCTAGCAGAAAAAGTAAAGTGTAATGAAAAGCAGAGCAGGGGAGTTACTGGAGATGTTTGAGTGGTACTATTCTTTTATTAGAATATCTTACTGCTTTTGTTTAAAGCGCATCTGTCAGCAGGATTGTACTCAGTAAACCACATACACTGTCAGGTGGGCGACGTTACACTGATTAATATGATACCTTGATTGATGAAATCCATACTGTGGTTCTTGTGTAATCTTTACTTTCAGTTTGTAGATAATGATATGCTCATGTTTCGGGGCGGCCTGTGGGGGGGTGCTCTATCTGGTGCTCTGTTTACATATTCATCTGTATGTTCTTATGACAGCACACTGTGCCTTCACTGACCTGCCTCCTATTTTACATAATGCATCTGGTAGTGTGGGGTTAGGTAAAATAGGAGGCAGGTCAGTGAATGCACAGTGAGCTGTCATAAGAGCATACAGATGAATATGTAAGCAGAACACCAGATAGAGCCCCCCCCCCTCTCCCCAGAGCACGAGCATATCATTATCTCCAAACTGAAAGTAAAGATTACACAACAACCACAGGACGGATTTCATCAACCAAGGTATTATATTATCAGTGTAATGTCTCCCACCTGACAGTGTATGTGGTTTACTGAGCACAATCCTGCTGACAGGTGTGCTTTAACTTTGCGGTCTGACTTTTCATATTGCATTCTAATTTCTTCTACTTATTTATTGTTTTGTGATCAGAGGTGACCGAGTCAAGCACCAGTTTGCCCACTCTAATCGATCTGGCAGGATTTGAGCCTACAAGCCCACCTGAAGGCCCAAAGCCCCTTTCTGATGTAGCAGAGCAACCATCAGCACTGATCCCCATCCTTCCTCCACCTCCACTGATACCAGCACAGTCTAGACCTTGCTCCTCCTTGGACAGTCTTGCTCACATGAACAGTGCGACCAACTCGCTGTGCTTATTAGATGAAGAGTTGCTGCATCTAGGTAATATGGCCACTGCTGGAAGTGGCAGTCATGGTGTAATAGCAGTGTAATATATTACGAGCTTCCCGTGCTGGTGATATTACTATTATTATAGGACATAAATTATTTAACTCTTACAAGACAGAATTTTATCCAGATCTTTTTCATTGTTTGAGATAAATTAACAAATAATATTTTACTTCTTTATGGGCAAATGTAGGGAAAAAAGGATCATGTTCTATGCCTAATGTTACCAACCCTTTTTCTAAGGTATTGATGATCCACCATCAAATACAGCAATGGAATTGTGTTCAAGCTCCAAGGTATGGCCCTTTGCAAACTTGTCGCTCTTTTAATTTATAGCATTTCTTGTGAATTGTGTACTTGAGGATTTTCTTAACATGAGTCTTGACTGTCTTTCAGGTGGAAAGCAAAGAAATAGATTTTTTCACAGGACCCTCACTTACCTCAACAGTCACCCCAATATTGGCACAGCCAGTAATCCCCATGGGTTCTATTAATTCCTACTCCTCACCCGCTACCTACACTACTGTATTTAGTACTGCTCCTACAACAGTGCCCACAACTGCCCCTCCTACAGGGGGCATTAAACTTCATGAGCTTGAAGTGCTTGGGCAGCAACTTTTGGAGGAAGCAAAAGGGTGAGTTTGGCAAGAACATGTATTTTTATACAGGGTTTTAGAATTGGCCAAATTGCATATCTAATCACATTTTTGGTTTTCCCTGTTAGAGTATCGGCTAAGTCTGCCTCTTCTGTCACTGCTCCCAGCACGATGGCAACCCTGGCAGCACTGCAGCATGCAAATGCTTTTGGAGCTGTGGTTTCTGCACCATCGTTTGGCTCCTTGCCTGTTGCCCCTAGTAGCCCACTCTTCCTACCACATCAGCAGGAAAGTCCTCAGAAAGGCTCCTACATATCCCTTACAAATGTGACTGTGCCCTTGGAATCCATAAGACCCAGTAAGTTGTCTATCTCTTAATAAATAACTGCTACATTACATGAACACGATAACATATTATTAGGGCGAATTGCTAGATAATTATATTCGATGATGGCCAAAAAGATTACTGTGCACAGAGAAACCTAAAACACCACTCCATCGTTTTTTATTTAGTCTACTGCTGGTAGTGGTGTCACCTATCTAAATTTCCTGCCCCTAGAATTATACTCACCAGCCTTCTTTTACCTGCGCCACTCCGGTCTGTCTTCTGTACGTTGTCACCTGCCAGGTTCGCTCCAATGTTTGCTGGGCGATCTGGAAGTCACATCTCAATGTAAGTCTATGCAAGCAAGAATGAGGCTCTCATAGACTTACATTGAGAGCTTGTGACTCTTACCTCTGACTTCCAATCAAGTTGAGGCCATAAGATGGCGGTGTGGACCGGAGCAGCACTGGGAACAACTGATCTCTTAACAATCAAACGGTGATGGTATTTTCTATTATAGCAAAATCTTTTAAACAAGACCTTACACCAAATTCTTCATATTTAAATGGAGACATAATGGAATAGTGGCTGCAGGGCAAAATAATGCTTTTTTTTTATTGTGCCGCACTTTTATTTAGATATGTTAGCAATCAAAGTATTTGATTGCTAATGAGTTCATGTTATTTGGCAGAGAGTTTTCAATGAGGGGCGTGTAATTCTTCCTCCTGTAGGACATTGACTAATTGTGAACGGGCAGCAACAAAAAAGGGCAAGAAGCACAAGCCCCTAACATAGCTTAGAACAGGCTACTCCTGTATGAGATTTGAAAGACAGCCCTGATCTCATTGTGGAGCGTTTAAAAGTTGAGCACAACAGACATGATTACTGACACCTATGAGCCCTCATTTCTGGACAGGCAGTGTGGAGGGAAGGGACAGTACAGCAGAGGAGGAGAGATAATACAAGGGTTTGTAATGTGGTACAGCTAAATTCAGCTGTGCTGCCCCTCTCCTCGACATTGACTGCCAGGAGATGAGAGATCAAAATTATCAGTAATCACTTATGTCTGCTGTGCTCTTAGCAACTTGTAATGGCTCTGGAGTGAGATCAGGCTGTCATTATATACCTCACACAGGAGTAGCCTGGTCTAAGCTATGATGTGGGCTTGTTCTTCTTTTATTTGATTGTTTCTACTTTACTATGATTGGTCTACACCAGTGTTTCCCAAACCCCATCCTCACGGCCCCCCACAGGTCATGTTTTCAGGATCTCCTTAGTATTACACAGGTGATTGAAGTATCATCAAGGTATCAGAAATTCTCTCACCTGTGCAATACTAATGAGATCCTGAAAACATGACCTGTGGGGGGCCATGAGGATGGAGTTTGGGAAACAGTGGTCTACACCATACAATGGGAAGAAGTACGTGCCCCCAATGAAAACTCTCTGATTTCAACCACTTGGATTTAAAGGGTATTTCTATCTCCAAGTTCCTATTCTAATATGTTGTAGATGTAGTAATAATAATAGAAAATACCTTTAATTAGAAATGTAGTATAGTTCTTCTGATTCACTATGTAAATTACCCCATGTGCAGGCTATTGCAGTAGCTTAGGTATCCATAGTTACGACCACTCATATAGTGACAGTTGGCTGTTAATGGTTGTAACCATGGATACCTAAGTACCCTGCACGTGGGGTAAGTGACATAGCGAATCAGAAGAACTGTACTACATTTCTAACTGGAGGTATTTGCTAATATTATTATTATTACATCTACTACACATTGGGATAGGATCTTGGAGATGCGAATACCCCTTAATGAAAATTAACTCACAAGATACCAAATACTTTGATTGCTAATATCACCGCAAGGGATAGGCAAAATGTTAAAAAAAAAATAAAATATGTTTTATTCTGCTCTGCAACCATCATGTGTCCAGTTCAACCTGAACAATTTGGTGAAAGGTCCTCTTTAACATAGCATTAGCAGTTCTTTAGGTGTGCACCAAGTAGTTGATATGATGCCTGCTACACATTAGAATTACATAGAAGTGAGTGGGCTACAATTTTAGCGCTTGGTAAATGTGTAAGGCCTGGGCCACACTGTGCCTTTTTGTAGCGCTACTGATTGATTTTTACTATTTAGCTACTTTTGCAGTTCAAAGCAGTACGTTGAGTTGTATGCATTTTGGTGGACTGCAGCTGCCACTTAATAGTTAAAATCAGTAGTATTACAAAAAGTCGCAGTATAACCCAGGCCTAATCTTTGTAATGTTCAGGGGATGTTATTGAGAAAAAAATACATTTGTAGACATTATATTTGATTCTCTGTTTATATTGTATTCCTTATTGATTTATACAGTTATATTCTAATTGTCTTACTGAAAACTTTGAGGCTATGTGCCCGCGAAGCAGAAATGCTGCAGATTTTTTCCACATCTCCCTGGCAGGAAAAACGCATGCGGATTGTACATGTGTTTTTCCTGCCAGGTAGAAGCGTTTGTCAAGCGTTTCCACATGCATTTCTGCATGCGGGTTGACAAGCGCTTTCCATGCTATTTTAGCATCACTTGGAAAGTGCTTGACAACTTGGTCACACTATATAAATCCATGCAACCGGCATGGATTTATATAGTGTGACCAAGTTAATAGTTGAAAAAAGAATAAAAATGGTAAAAAATAAAAAAAAACACATTTATACTTACCGTCTGATGGCCCCCGGTCTTTTCTCCGGTGCGTCCGGTCTCTTGTACGGCTCGCGGTGGTCTTAAAGGACCTTTCATGACGTCATTTAGTCATGTGATCGGTCACACGACTGCCGCCGTCAGCGGTCGCGTGACCTGTCGCATGACTAAATGACGTCATGGAAGGTACTTTTAGACCATCACGAGCCGCTGGGGAGCCAGGACGCATCATACAGGAGACCGTGGCCCATCGGAAGGTGAGTATAATGTATTTTTTTTACAGGTACTATGGTACCCAGGTCTGGGGGAGAGTCTCCTCTTCTCCAGACCCGGATACCATCCGCACATTGAATCGCTTAATATCCGCATATGTAGTCTTGCGAATATTAAGTGATTCAATGCAAGTCAATGGCGGCAATTACGCTGCGTGACCGCAAAATTAATGGACATGCTGCTTATTTTTTCGCAATGATAATCCGCAGCAGAAATTCCCGCAGCATGTGCACAGCACATGCGGATTATCATTGGGGACCATGGGGCACATATTACCAACCATTTAAGCGTTTTCGCTGTGGAAATTCCGCAGCAAAAACGCTTGAAAAACGCATAGTGGGCACGCAGCCTGAAATAGAGAAAAAAAAAAATGATATCATTGTATTCCAGGTTCCCTTCTCCCTCTGACGGCTTACGATAAGAATGGCTTTCGTATATTGCTGCACTTTGCTAAGGATTGTCCACCTGATCGTCCCGATGTCCTGGTGGTAATCATCTCTATGATTAATACAGCTCCCTTGCTAATCCAAAAAATTCTATTTCAGGCTGCCGTTCCGAAGGTGAGTAAACAACGTCTTTACCATAATGTACTTATGTACCTAGGATCTAATGCTTTATATTAACGTGGAATAACAGGTCGTAATGCCTACGGGTGAAGCAGAGTTTTAAAAGGTGAAATTTATTCCTCTTTTATTGGACATTGATGATATACACTAGGACTATTCAGGGAGTGTCTGACTAAAAAAAAGATATAGGGAAAGTTGGAGTATAATTAATGTGATGATAATTAATAAAATGATTGGAACTGTCTGTTTAAATTTAGACAATGAAGGTGAAGCTGCAGCCTGCATCTGGGACAGACCTAGCAGCATTCAATCCCATCTTGCCCCCAGCATCAATTACACAAGTCATGTTACTGGCAAATCCTCTGAAGGTAAGTAGGATGAGCTGCAGTTGTCGGCAGTGTATGGAGTTGTGCTGTTCTGCTCTCCGATTTACATCCCGCCACCAAAACAGCTGATAATAACTGTTTGGTAAAGGTCCGGTGACCCTACCAATCTGATATATGTGACCTGTTCAAAGGGGTTCTCCCCTACTTTGATATTGATGACCTATTCTTAAAGGGGTTGCTCGGCCTTAGGCTACAAGTCTGTGGTTACTCTTTAATCACAAAATTGTGAATCCACACATCACGTGCACTGCGCGCTGGGAGGATTCTCCAGTGCTGGCGGTAGACGCGTGACTGCATGTATGCAATTTGCATACATGCGGTCACATGCCATCTAGATGGGGGCGGTCTTACTCAATGCAAGTTTATCAAGCGATTTCGTACAAGTCTAGTCGGAATGTGGCTGGAAGTATGCATATAGCATAATTGCTGTCACATGACTGCTCGCTGGAGAATTTTCAAAGCATGCAGTGAGTGCGATGTGAGGATTAACAAGTCTGTAGTAGCATAGGATACAAGTCTGCAGTCACTTGAAGGCCGGACAACCCCTTTAAAAGGCAATCTGTCAGCACCAAATTACTGTTCAAATCAAGCACAGGCTTGGTGCACCTTACCATGGCCAAACACTTAAGTGCAACTTCCCAACTATCTCATGTAAAACATGAGCTGTCAATCCTAGAAGAGAAAGCTGGCGATATATGCCAAATAAGGTGTGCTGAACTGTTTGGTTATGCCTAGGATGCACCGGGCGCCTGTGCTTCGTTTGAAAAGTCATTTTCTGCCGACTCCTGTTACACCTTGAATAATTCCTTTGAGATATGGCATTGATATAACTAAGTTGCTTGGGGACTTTGTGGTCAGCTATGCATTTTTAAATGCACATTTTGTATTTATTTTTCCTGCAGGATAAAGTGCGGCTCAGGTATAAATTGTCCTTTGCGCTCGGAGAGGAATGCAGCACTGAGGTGGGGGAAGTGGACCAATTCCCAGACTCCGATCAGTGGGGAAAGTTATGACCAGAGATTTATATTTTTTTAATTCAGACTGTGATACTGAATGTGAGGTGACGTTGCTTCAGAATTCAGGTTGTTTACAAGACTCGATGTAGCAAGTAACGGGACCCTTTCAGCACTTTATTCAGATTTTCCCAAATGGATGCCTTCATTAACCATTAAGGCTCTCAATCGTTTACTGCATTCATCATCATACTTCTGTTTATAAGATGCCCCATAAACCTGTGTCCTGTAAACATAAACGGCTAGGGTTTCAGACGGTCCTGTTTTTTTTTCTGTATACAGTATTATGATTATTTATTATAGAACAAGCTATAGTTAAGTGTCAGAATCAATGGCAAATACAGAGAATCCTGTACTCCCCCATCTTTCATGTATTAAAGGGGTTGTCCACTCCTAGGACAACCCCCTTCTTAAACTAAATGTTCGGCTCCTATAAAATAATAAACCCTATACTCTCCTCCCGTCCTGGCTCCGTTCCAGCAGTGTCAGCACTTGCGATCCCAGGGCTGTGATGCGGTGGAATGACATGTGATGCCCGGCGCCCAATCAGCGCTAGCGTCACAGTCTCTGCCTTCATACGAACTGAACATGAAGAGGAAGTCATGGCTGTAGCTGATCCCGGACTTCCTCTTCATGTTCAGTTTGTCTGAAGGCGGGACAGTGACACCAGCGCTGATTGGGCGCTGGGCATCACATGTCATTCCACCGCATCACAGCCCTGGGATTGCAAGTGCTGACACTGCTGGAACGGAGCTGGCACGGAAGGAGAGTATAGGGTTTTTATTATTTTATTGGGGCCGAACATTTAGTTTAAGAAGGGGTTGTCCTAGTAGTGGTCAACTCCTTTAATGGTCTGTTTACACTGCCCAATTGTCCTGTCTAATTGGTCCTAATAGGCTTTACTACCTCTGTACCAGTGGGCTTATCTTGGCAAAAGCTTTATTCTCACGACTCGTGCCCAAGTGAACAGTGCATCAGACTTATTGGGAAGCAGCTGCACTCACCTGGTTCAGGGAGCCTTGGCCTAATTTAGGCTATGTTCACATGTCAGATCTAGTGTTCCATGTAGAACACAAATGGGAATGCTAATTCTATTTCAACCAGAGTCAGACGGGCCTCATTGATTTATCTGGGGTCTATTTCCATTTATTTTTAGTAGGTAAGAAACCAGTCAGATCCCAAATAAATCAATAGGGCCGATGTGCTTCTGTATGAAAAAGGAATGCACAGGATCCTAATTCCATTTGTCTGTTGTAAACGATAAAAACAGAATATTAAAACAGTCATGTTAACACAGCCTAAAAGGAGTCTAATCGGGAAAGATCACCTTTAGACAATGCCATAAGAGATTAAGGCCGGTAGGTTGACCGCTCAACTATTCAAAATGGCTTGCGAGAACGTTTATTTTCCAGTTAAATCCCAAGGGGAGTCAGCATTTCACTGAACGAACCCATCCAGGGTGAGATTACAAACATAGATTTATGCTCCTTGCTTCTACATACAGTTTAGAGACCTATAGTATTTTATGCAGTAAAATCATTGACTAAGAGACATTTGTCATGTTTTGTTTAAAAGGGGTTGTCTCCTTTCAAGAAATCATGCTCCCCAGGTGCACTTTGGTGTATGTATATGTATATATATATATATATATATATATATATATATATATATATATATATATATATATATATATACATACATACATACATACATACATACATACATACATACATACATACATACATACATATATATATAATATTATATTCAGACATGTGGTCAAAATTGTTGGTACCCCTCGTTTAATGAAATAAAAACCAACAATTGTCACAGAAATAACTTGAATCTGACATAACTTGAATCTGACAAAAGTCAGAAAATGAACAAATGAAAGTCAGACATTGCTCTTCAACCCTGCTTCCACAGAATTTTTAAAAAATTAATCTCATGAAATAGGCCTGGACAGAAATAATGGTTCTTCTTAACTTAATATTTTGTTGAACAACCTTTTGAGGCAATCACTGCAATCAAACGATTCCTGTAACTGTCAATGAGACTTCTGCACCCCTCGGCAGGTATTTTGGCCCACTCCTCATGAGCAAACTTGTCTCATGTTTGAAGGTTGCCTTTTCCAGAGTCTTGCCATGTTTCAGCTCTTTCCAAAGATGCTCAATAGGATTTAGATCAGGGCTCATAGAAGGCCACTTCAGAATAGTCCAATGTTTTCCTCTTAGCCATTCTTGGGTGTTTTTATCTGTGTGTTTTGGGTCATTGTCCTGTTGCAAGACCCATGACCTGCGACTGAGACCAAGCTTTCTGACACTGGGCAGCACATTTCTCTCTAGAATCACTTGATAGTCTTGAGATTTCATTGTACCCTGCACAAATTCAAGACACCCTGTACCAGATGCAGCAAAGCAGCCCGAGAACATAACAGAGCTTCCTCCATGTTTCACAGTAGGGAAAGTGTTCTTTTTGTCTCATCTGTCCATAGGACATTCTCCCAGAAGCTTTGTGGCTTGTCAACATATAGTTTGGGAAATTCCAGTCTGACATTTTTATGATTTTTTATCTATCACTTCATTGGGGGACACAGGACCATGGGTGTATCCTTGGTCGTCTCCCATGAAGTCCACTTTGGATCAAACAATGATGGATTGTGCAATCTGATACTGATGTTCCTTGAGCTTGAAGTTCACCTTTAATCTCTTTAGAAGTTTTCCTGGACTCTTTTGTTACCATTCATATTATCCGTCTCTTTGATTTGTCATCAATTTTCCTCCTGCGGCCACGTCCAGGGAGGTTGGCTACATTCCCATGGATCTTAAATTTCTGAATAATATGTGCAACTGTAGTCACAGGAACATCAAGCTGCTTGGAGATGGTCTTATAACCTTTACCTTTAACATGCTTGTCTATAATTTTCTTTCTAATCTCCTGAGACAACTCTTTCCTTTGCTTCCTCTGGTCCATGTTGAGTGTGGTACACACCATGTCACCAAACAGCACAGTGAGTATCTGTAGCCCTATATACAGGCCCACTGACTGATTACAAGATTGTAGACACCTGTGATGCTAATTAGTGGACACAACTTGATTTAACATGTCCCTTTTGTCACATTATTTTCAGGGGTACCATCATTTCTGTCCAGGCCTATTTCATGAGTTACATTTTTTTTTAATTCTGTGGAAGCAGGGTTGAAAAGCAATGTCTGACTTTCATTCGTTCATTTTCATAGATTATTAATTTATTATTACTTTTGTCAGATTCAAGTTATTTCTGTGACCATTGTGGGTTTTTCTTTTCTTAAACGAGGGGTACCAAAAATTTGACCGTGTGTGTGTGTGTGTGTGTGTGTGTGTGTGTGTGTGTGTGTGTGTGTGTGTGTGTGTGTGTGTGTGTGTATATATATGTATGTATATATGTATGTATATAAATCTCGTTTGACTCACCATCCCCAGGTCCACCACCAATGGCTTTGGTGGACCTGGGGATGGTGAGTCAAATGAGATTTATATACATTGGCTGCTATGCTGACATCACAGGCAGCCAACTCAGGAGCTCTGCCAATGTAGATGAAACATTCTGCTAAGAGCTCTGTTGGCCGCCATGCTATCAATGCCAGACTTTGACAACAGCGGTGGAGACTCAAAACGGAGTACATTTTTTTGCTTTTAAATCAAACCGCAAACTAGGAGCAAGGTTTCATGAAAGGAGGACAGCCTATGTTCTTAAGTGAGAAACATTCCAGTCTGCTGTACCTCAAAAGGAAGAAAACGCAATCTTTATTTTACAACCTCACTTTTATCTAGATGATTGTACTGTAGAGGATTAAACAGATGGACGTCTCCAACATGGACTCTATAAATCCCAGAAGTCCTACCATTGTAAGACTGAAAAGTACTGTAATATTTGTTGTGTGAACATGTCACCAAGTACAGATCTAATGTGCGACTGTCACTTTAACCCTTGAGCATGCATGTTTAATAAACCTTTTGTTTGTTCTCAAGTTGTCATTTCTATTGTTTTACATAATTAAAGTAAAGAAGTAGAATACTTGTACATTCTTTCACTTCTGAATGGGAACCTGTCACTGGTGAAGCATGATAAGAACTTTTCAGCCATTATCAAACATTGTTGGTGAATTTCCCCTGTGAAATCTGCTGCAAATAAGTATAGTGCAAGATAATGGGGTTTAAAATATGTGCACTATGTCTACAGTAGTTCTGTGGCGGATTTTCTAGTGTCTATTTCAGCAATGGTTATTCTAGGGAATTTCTCAGGCGCTTCATTGGGGGACACCGGAACCATGGGTGTAGGCAGCTGTTGCCACCAGGAGGCTGTCACTAAGGCTGGAGTCACACTGGTGTATAAAAAAATCGGTCCTATGTTGATCCAGAAAAGTAGGACGAGGAGGGGCAGGTCAGGGGCCTGCCGAAGTCAGCAGAAACTTCAACTGGATGTGCATCCTTGAACGGACATGTGACATCATACACTCCCATCGCATGCTGAAGTGAGCTGCCAGTTTCACAAGAGGACGCTGCGGGGAGGGAAGGGAAGGTAAGTATTTTAAATCTGTGGCCATATTTGTACACTAGTACTATGGGGGTGCATTATACTTCATGGATGACTATGAGGTGCATTATACTACATGGATGACTATGGGGTGCATTAAACTACATGGATGACTATGGGGTGCATTAAACTACATGGATGACTATGGGGTGCATTAAACTACATGGATGACTATGGGCTGTGCATTATACTACATGGAGGACTACAGGCTATGCATTATACTACATGGAGGACTACGAGCTGTGCATTATACTACATGGAGGACTATGGGGCTATGCATTATACTACATGGAGGACTACGAGCTGTGCATTATACTACATGGAGGACTATGGGGCTATGCATTATACTACATGGAGGACTTCGGGGCTATGTATTATACTACATGGAGGACTATGGGGCTATGCATTATACTACATGGAGGACTTCGGGGCTATGTATTATACTACATGGAGGACTACGAGCTGTGCATTATACTACATGGAGGACTACGAGCTGTGCATTATACTACATGGAGGACTACGAGCTGTGCATTATACTACATGGAGGACTATGGGCTGTGCATTATACTACATGGAGGACTATGGGCTGTGCATTATACTACATGGAGGACTATGGGCTGTGCATTATACTACATGGAGGACTATGGGCTGTGCATTATACTACATGGAGGACTATGGGGCTATGCATTATACTACATGGAGGACTACGAGCTGTGCATTATACTACATGGAGGACTATGGGGCTATGCATTATACTACATGGAGGACTACGGGGTTCTGTATTCTACTACATGGAGGACTATGGGCTGTGCATTATACTACATGGAGGACTACGAGTTGTGCATTATACTACATGGAGGACTACGAGTTGTGCATTATACTACATGGAGGACTACGAGTTGTGCATTATACTACATGGAGGACTACGAGTTGTGCATTGTACTACATGGAGGACTATGGGCTGTGCATTATACTACATGGAGGACTACGAGTTGTGCATTATACTACATGGAGGACTACGAGCTGTGCGTTGTACTACATGGAGGACTACGAGCTGTGCGTTGTACTACATGGATGACTACGAGCTGTGCGTTGTACTACATGGATGACTACGAGCTGTGCGTTGTACTACATGGATGACTACGAGCTGTGCGTTGTACTACATGGATGACTATGAGCTGTGCGTTGTACTACATGGATGACTACGAGCTGTGCGTTGTACTACATGGATGACTACGAGCTGTGCGTTGTACTACATGGAGGACTAGGAGCTGTGCGTTGTACTACATGGAGGACTACGAGCTGTGCGTTGTACTACATGGAGGACTACGAGCTGTGCGTTGTACTACATGGAGGACTACGAGCTGTGCGTTGTACTACATGGAGGACTACGAGCTGTGCGTTGTACTACATGGAGGACTACGAGCTGTGCGTTGTACTACATGGAGGACTATGAGCTGTGCGTTGTACTCCATGGAGGCCTACGAGCTGTGCGTTGTACTCCATGGATGACTACGAGCTGTGCGTTGTACTCCATGGATGACTACGAGCTGTGCGTTGTACTACATGGATGACTACGAGCTGTGCGTTGTACTACATGGATGACTACGAGCTGTGCGTTGTACTACATGGATGACTACGGGCTGTGCGTTGTACTACATGGATGACTATGGGCTGTGCATTATACTACATAGATGACTACATGTAGTATAATGCACAGCCCATAGTTCTCCATGTAGTATAATGCACAGCCCATAGTCCTCCATGTAGTATAATGCACAGCCCATAGTCCTCCATGTAGTATAATGCACAGCCCATAGTCCTCCATGTAGTATAAAGCACAGCTCGTAGTCCTCCATGTAGTATAATGCACAGCCCATAGTCCTCCATGTAGTATAATGCACAGCTCGGAGGACTATGGGCTGTGCATTATACTACATGGAGGACTACGAGCTGTGCATTATACTACATGGAGGACTACGGGCTATGCATTATACTACATGGATGACTACGAGCTGTGCTTTATACTACATGGAGGACTATGGCCTGTGCATTATACTACATGGATGACTACGAGCTGTGCATTATACTACATGGAGGACTACGGGCTGTGCATTATACTACATGGAGGACTATGGGGTGTGCATTATACTACATGGAGGACTACGGGCTATGCATTATACTACATGGAGGACTACGAGCTGTGCATTATACTACATGGAGGACTACGGGCTGTGCATTATACTACATGGAGGACTATGGGGTGTGCATTATACTACATGGAGGACTACGAGCTGTGCATTATACTACATGGAGGACTATGGGCTGTGCATTATACTACATGGAGGACTATGGGCTGTGCATTATACTAAATGGAGGACTACGGGCTGTGCATTATACTACATGGAGGACTATGGGCCCAAATCTTGCACCAGGGCCCATCATAGTCCAGAAATGGGAACCTGAAAGACATAGAGAGAATTAAATAAATAAAGACAAGAAACACTCCCTCATTTACCAATTTATTATTTAAAAAAAATCCCTGCAGCTTTGAAGTAATCCATCGTGTGCCCTCAATGTCCAGCGATTTAGTACTGCAACCTATGGAGTGTCGTTCTGAGACTTGGCAACTGATGAGTGGTGTACTTACAGATGTTACCGCTGTTCAGATCCGCCAGGTCTCGCGGGAGTCGGCAGCTCTGATTCAGAACTGAAAGCATAGGTTACTCCCGGTCATGTCTCACGCGCGATGACTTTACTGACGTCATCGAGCGTGAGACATGACCGGGAGTGACCTATGAAGCGTCGTTCTCACAACAACGCTCCATAGGTTGCACTATTGAATCACTGGACGTCGTGTGCACATGATGGATAACGTCGGAGCTGTGGCTTTTTTTTTTGTAATTGGTGAATGAGGGAGTGTTTCTTGACTTTATTTAATTTTCTCTCTTTATGTCTTTCAGGTTTCCATTTCTGGACTACTTCGGATTCCCAGGACTACTTTGAATCTTCATGTTCTTGTTTTTTTTAATTAAATTGGTGAATGAGGTGTGGGAGAGTGTTTTTCATTTTTTTTGTGTGTATTTTTATTTTGATTACTGTTGTCTGATAGACACCTCTCCATTACTAAGCCCTGGGCTTGATGCCAGCTGATATTACAAAGCTGACATCAACCCCACAAAACATTATCCTGATTGCCACTGAACTAGGGCAATTGAGAAGAGCTGAGGCAAAGTGCCAGGATCGGCGGGCTGGTATTTTTAGGCTGGGAAGGGCAAGATAACAATGGACCTTCCCAGCCTATTACTATCAGCTCACAACTGTCTGCTTTTCTGTTGATCAAAAATGGGGGGCCCCATGTCATTTTTTTAGGGTCTCCCCATTTATTATAACCAGCAAAGCAAATGTGGCCATGTGAGGGTTTATTATTTTTTGCTGGACAAGTTGTACTTTTGAATGACACCGTTGTGTACTGGAAAACAGGAAAAAAATTCCAAGTGCGATGAAATTGCAAAAAAAAGTGCAATTCCACAGTTGTTTTTTTGATTTTTTTTTTTTTATCATGTTCACTAAATGCTAAATTTGACCTGCCATTATGATTCTCCAGGTCAGTGTGAATACTCAAATACCAAACCTGTATAGGTTCTTTTTTTAAGTGGTGAAAAAAAAATCCAAAGTTTGTTAAAAAAAAAAAAAACTTGTCCGAGACCCGTAGCGCCGAGCTGACGTTTTTATTGATATCATTTTGGGGTAGATCCGATGTTTTGATCGCCCGTTTTTGCATTTTATTGCGATGTAGCGGCGACCAAAAACTTAATTCTGGTGTTTTGAATTTTTTCGTTACGCGGTTAATTGAATTAATTCTTATTTTAGATTGATAGATTGGGCAATTCTTAACGCAGCGATACCAAATATGTGATTTTATTTTTATTTTGAATGGGGCGAAAGGGGGGTGACTTAAACTTTTTATATTTTTTTTATTTTTGTAATCTTTTTAAAAACATTTTTTTTTACTTTTTGCATGCTTCAATAGTCTCCATAGGAGACTAGAAGCTGCAATTGTCTGATTATCTGTGTGTAGCAGAAATTCTCACTTGCTATGAGCGCCGACCGCTGGGCGGCGCTCATCGCAATCTGGCAATGACAACCGCAGGGGTCTCCTGCAGACCCCAGGTTGTCATGCCAACCCGCGATCATGTGACGGGGTCGCCGATGGGCGGAGCCAGTGACACGCTTCTGGGAAGCGCAAGTTAAATGCCGCTGTCAGAGATTGACAGCGGCATTTAACGAGTTAACAGCCGCGGGTGGATCGTGATTCCACCCGTTGCCGTTAGGGGCACATGACAGCTCTATAGATCAGCTGTCATGTGCCCGGACAGGTGTGGACTCAGCGCCGGAGCCACCCACACCAAAGGGAGAGAGCCGACGTGTGTCCTACTATTACGACACACATCAGAAAGGGGTTAATAGGCTGGGAAGGTCCATGGTTATCTGGCCCTTCCCAGTCTAATGATATAAGCCCACAGCGGTCTGCTTTCCCTTAGCTGGTTATTAAAAATGGGGGGAACCCCATGTCATTTTTTTTAATAAGGCTAAACACCCTTTAGTGCCACATGAAAGAAACTAAAGGGTGCTAGTTGATAACATGTAGGGGGCTTGTGACATTAAATTTCTACATCTCATCTATCTATTTTACATATCTATATATCTATTCTATATCTCTATATACAGTTAGGTCCATATATATTTGGACAGAGACAACATTTTTCTAATTTTGGTTCTAGATATTACCACAATGGATTTTAAACAAAACAATTCAGATGCAGTTGAAGTTCAGACTTTCAGCTTTCATTTGAGGGTATCCACATTAAAATTGGATGAAGGGTTTAGGAGTTTCAGCTCCTTAACATGTGCCACCCTGTTTTTAAAGGGACCAAAAGTAATTGGACAGATTAAATAATTGTAAATAAAATGTTCATTTCTAGTACTTGGTTGAAAACCCTTTGTTGGCAATGACTGCCTGAAGTCTTGAACTCATGGACATCACCAGACGCTGTTTCCTCCTTTTTGATGCTCTGCCAGGCCTCCACTGCGGTGGTTTTCAGTTGCTGTTTGTTTGAAGGCCTTTCTGTCTGAGGTTTATTCTTTAATAAGTGAAATGCATGCTCAATTGGGTTGAGATCAGGTGACTGACTTGGCCATTCAAGAATATTCCACTTCTTTGCTTTAATAAACTCCTGGGTTGCTTTGGCTTTATGTTTTGGGTCATTGTCCATCTGTAGTATGAAACGACGACCAATCAGTTTGGCTGCATTTGGCTGGATCTGAGCACACAGTATGGCTCTGAATACATCAGAATTCATTCGGCTGCTTCTGTCCTGTGTCACATCATCAATAAACACTAGTGACCCAGTGCCACGGGCAGCCATGCATGCCCAAGCCATCACACTGCCTCCGCCGTGTTTTACAGATGATGTGGTATGCTTTGGATCATGAGCTGTACCACGCCTTCGCCATACTTTTCTCTTTCCATCATTCTGGTAGAGGTTGATCTTGGTTTCATCTGTCCAAAGAATGTTCTTCCAGAACTGTGCTGGCTTTTTAGATGTTTTTTAGCAAAGTCCAGTCTAGCCTTTTTATTCTTGATGCTTATGAGTGGCTTGCACCGTGCAGTGAACCCTCTGTATTTACTTTCATGCAGTCTTCTCTTTATGGTAGATTTGGATATTGATATGCCTACCTCCTGGAGAGTGTTGTTCACTTGGTTGGCTGTTGTGAAGGGGTTTCTCTTCACCATGGAGATTATTCTGCCATCATCCACCACTGTTGTCTTCCGTGGGCGCCCAGGTCTTTTTGCATTGATGAGTTCATCAGTGTTTTCTTTCTTTCTCAGGTTGTACCTAACTGTAGATTTTGCCACTCCTAATATTGTAGCAATTTCTCGGGTGGGTTTTTTCTGTTTTTGCAGCTTAAGGATGGCTTGTTTCACCTGCATGGAGAGCTCCTTTGACAGCATGTTTACTTCACAGCAAAACCTTCCAAATGCAAGCACCACACCTCAAATCAACTCCAGGCCTTTTATCTGCTTAATTGAGAATGACATAATGAAGGGATTGCCCACACCTGTCCATGAAATAGCCTTGGAGTCAATTGTCCAATTACTTTAGGTCCCTTTAAAAACAGGGTGGCACATGTTAAGGAGCTGAAACTCCTAAACCCTTCATCCAATTTTAATGTGGATACCCTCAAATGAAAGCTGAAAGTCTGAACTTCAACTGCATCTGAATTGTTTAGTTTAAAATTCATTGTGGTAATGTCTAGAACCAAAATTAGAAAAATGTTGTCTCTGTCCAAATATATATGGACCTAACTGTATATATCTCTATATACACTGCTCAAAAAAATAAAGGGAACACTCAAATAACACATCTTAGATCTGAATGAATGAAATATTCTCATTGAATACTTTGTTCTGTACAAAGTTGAATGTGCTGACAACAAAATCACACAAAAATCATCAATAGAAATCAAATTTATTAACCAATGGAGGCCTGGATTTGGAGTCACTCCCAAAATTAAAGTGGAAAAATACACTACAGGCTGATCCAACTTTGATGTAATGTCCTTAAAACAAGTCAAAATGAGGCTCAGTATTGTGTGTGGCCTCCACGTGCCTGTATGACCTCCCTACAATGCCTGGGCATGTGCCTGATAAGGTTGCAGATGGTCTCCTGTGGGATCTCCTCCCAGACCTGGACTAAAGCATCCGCCAACTCCTGGACAGTCTGTGGTGCAACGTGACATTGGTGAATGGAGCGAGACATGATGTCCCAGATGTCCTCAATCGGATTCAGGTCTGGGGAATGGGCGGGCCAGTCCATAGCTTCAATGCCTTCATCTTGCAGGAACTGCTGACACACTCCAGCCACATGAGGTCTGGCATTGTCCTGCATTAGGAGAAACCCAGGGCCACAGCTCGCATTGATGTGCCATCCTGGATTTGCTGCACTACCTGAGCAACTTCTGTGGGTTGTAGCGTCCGTCTCATGCTACCACGAGTGTGAAAGCACAACCAATATTCAAAAGTGACCAAAACATCAGCCAGAAAGCATTGGTCCTGAGATGTTTTCTGTGGTCCCCACCTGCCCAACCACTCCTTTATTGATTTGTGTCTTGATAATTGCCAATAATTTCCATCTATTGTCTATTCCATTTGCACAACAGCATGTGAAATTGATTGTCAATCAGTGTTGCTTCCTAAGTGGACAGTTTGATTTCACAGAAGTTTGATTTACTTGGAGTTATATTCTGTTGTTTAAGTGTTCCCTTTATTTTTTTGAGCAGTGTATGTATGTATGTATATGTATGTGTGTGTATATATATATATATATATATATATATATATATATATATATATATATATATATCTCTATTCTGACGGTTTGGACTGTGAATTTACTGTAATTGGCTGGTGAAATGTTGGGTTTCCTTAGAGATGTGTATGTAAAAATTGGATTGCACATGTATGGTCAGTGTGATTTTTTTTGTTTCCTAGCAGCATGCTGCGATTTTTTCCTTAGTCCGATTAGATCTGAGGAAAATCTTGCAGATGAGCACGGACTCATTTAGTAACATTGGTCAGAGTGCAATGCGATGTTTTCTTGCATTGCACTCGTCTGATTTATACGCTTGTGCCCTAAGGATTACAACTTAAAGAAAAAAGCTACACCCACCTGCTGGAATTAAGCTATTCAGCTTTTCAGTTTAGCTTAATGTCACTTAAAGGGGTTGTCCACTACTATTTAAAATATATCAAAGCGTTTTTATGATGAAAAGAAACTTCTTATAATTACCTCCCTCTGCCTTTTCTGCCTGTTAGCGGCACTATTACTGGCTGCTCGCAGGCATCACGTGGCCGCCGGCTGCAGCCGGCTCTGACATCCGCTGACGTCACGTCAGGTTCTGGCTGCAGCCGGGGGTCTCTCTGCTGCGTTCCACGGTGGCTGCTGGGTTGTGGGCGGGGTTATCCCGCGCGTCACACCCGGCATCCACTGTGCGCTCTCCCTCTCCCCATTCATTGGGAAAGCGCACGGTGGATGCTGGGTGTGAAGTGGTGGAGTAACCCCGCCCACAACCCAGCAGCCACCGCAGGGACCCCAGCGCTGAGTCACGTCTCAATAGACGGGACATCAGCAGGGGGTCACGTGCTGCCTGTGAGCTGCCAGTGATAGCGCCGCTCACAGGCAGAAAAGACAGGGTGAGGTAATTATAAAGAAATTGCTTTTCATCATAAAAGCGCTTTGGCATATTTTAAATAGTAGTGTACAAGCCTTTTAAGAGGCAGACACGGGTCTGGAGCCCCCAGATCAGTTTCTGCCAAAGTGGTGGTTTTTTTTTGTTTTGTTTTTTACACTACTCTTCCTCTCCTTGGGGGTGTGAAGTGGGTGGACCCCTTTCTAGTCCCAACCCAAAAGACAGAGCACAGTCTCCCAGGGGCCAGGCCATATCCTCTCTCTCGTCTGGATGGCAGGACCTTTTCTTCTAATGCAGTGTTCAGGTACTAGTGTGGACGGTCCTTGCCCTTGTTCTTCTGATCAAGCCTCTTCAGGACAGATGAGATATCTTCTCCCCACCTCCCATTGCATCGCGCAACCACCTGGCCCACTTCCTCCCCGTTTGCCCATCCCCCCCCCCCCCCCTCTGAGGTCATTGTTCTTTTTTTCTGACTTACATCCTTCTCTTGGGTTCTCCTTGGCTCTGCCCCCTCTCTAGTCCTTCCCACAGCTTTGGTAGCCACCTGGTGCCTCTGCTGCGACCAAGGCTCAAATTGTGTTCCTGGTTTCTGTTGCAACCAAATTATCCCCTTTCTCTTGCCCAATCAGGCTCTGGTATGGGTTTTCTTCCTGCTCTGTAGCGTCCACACCCACTTCTCCCTCACACGCACCACCATTTTCTCACTTTTCAATGTCACCTAGCCATGCCAGCAGTCTCCGCCTGATACCATCTAGATTTCATGATTCCTGTGATTGGGGTCATACTTCCAGCGATCCTCAGACCAGAACTCAAGGCCTGGAAGGCTGCCTGCCCCTGGGAATAGACACTACAGCATCTCAGCAAGGCTTTCTTCATCGTGGCCTCTATTAACCCCTTTCATCCCAGTGACTCCATTTCTTCTCTCTCCTCCACTATGTCTGGACCCACAGAGAATCGTGCACACAAATTCCTGTGAGGCCAATTCGTTGCAAATTGCATTGCTTGCACCCCATTACCCTTGCCCTCTGGGGTCCCCTGTGGCCTGCAACAAGAATGTGTCCACCCCCCAGCTAAGGAGATTAACCTCTCAGTTTGTTGCAGAGTTGACCAAGATATCCCAAACATTTGTCACTATCATGGAGTGGCTACCCACGTCTAGTACTGCACCAGGTACTACGACAACTACCCAGTGAGTCAGACCCACCAGCTACTCCGCACCACCATACCAGATCGTGTCGGTGGACTAAGTGGTTTGGAATGAGTTATCCATGCCGGACTCCTCCTACTCCAAGACTCACCATCACTCTCTTTCTTGATGGAGGCTCAGTCACCTAAGGTATCGGACTACAATTCCAACCCAGACTTTGATCAGGCGCTCAAGCTGAGAGACATGGTTGACAGCCTTGTCTGCGGTTTGAACCAATTCCTCAACCATCAGAAAGCATATCCCTCACCTCCTGCAGACTCTGTACGTTTTGACCCTCCTGAAGGAGACAGTCAAATGTTCTTCTAACCACTCAGTTAAGTGACGTACTGGACAAGGAGTTGATTTAACCTGACAAGCATGGAGGTTGTGTTTTCTTTTTCAGCAGATCTCGTTGCAACCTAGTCTTCCTTTCACACATTGGACCCTCCATCTAGGTTATCAAGGACCACAATCCTACCACTCTGACGCAGTCTCTCTACTGGACCCCACACACCGTCGAGTGGAACCCATCTCCAAGCCTATGTTTGATGCCATGGGGTCGCACCTGACTTACCAAAGCTGGTACTGCCTAGGCAAAACACCTCCGTCAATGCATCATGTCTGAGTTGGCAGACATCGTAGATCAGATTGCTGTGGCGGGTAAGTATCTTTGCTATGCCTCTCTTGAAGCGACCCGCTTGTTCTGCTTAAATAATATTCTAGCAATCCGTTGTATCCTCTGCCTCAAGTCATGGAACGCGGACTGTTCATCCAAATATCCCTCATGCCTTTTTGGAGAAAAATGTCACAAGATAATTTTGGACACCAGAGGTGGGAAGAGCACCTTGTTCCCACAGCCTGGACCTGCTTGATCTTCGTCCAGCTGAAAGCCACATCAGTTTCGCTCCTTTTGTCAGTTCTCATCTAACCGCCAAGAGAGACCTACTGACCCCGAACAAAAATAGAGACCATCCTTAAAGCAGACTCTATCCTGGCATCCACGCAACCAGCCTGCCAAGTTTTCATGGACCAGAAGCGGCAAGTTTTCAGCTGCATGATGGTACACACCCCACTCGGAAATCCTCTTTGGATAGGCAGCAGTTTCCTCCTGTTCCAGGACATGTGGTTCCCCTCCGACGACACCTGGGTCAGGGAAATTGTCTCCTCCGACTAAAAGTTGAAATCCTTCAGTCCTCTGCTAGATCGTTTTTTTTCTAACCCGCCCCCATGGACACTACCAGCCAGACGTTTTTTTTCCCCCAAAACCATTTCCTCCCGTCTCCAGTCAGGCATCATTGTTCCAGTTCCCTCTCAAGAACAATTTAAAAGGTGTTATTCAAACCTGTGTTGCCTCCCTGGGACCTTAACGCTTTACAGTGTCCTTTTTTTGAACCAATTCACAGCATTTTCGTGCTCTGCCTTCCCTGGAAGGTGGCGTTCTCGATTGCTATCATTTCCATCAGGCAAGTAATAGAACTAGCAGCTCTGTCCTGCCACTCTCTGGTTCTTGTCTTTCACTTGGACACGGTGGATTTTCATCCGGTACCTTTATTCCTTCCTCCTATCTTAAAGGGGTTGTCCAGGCTTTCTGTATAATCTGTGTGTGTATTTAGGCTGCAAAATGCTGACAGTTTGTAATACACTTCCTGTCAGCAATCTGCATGGTGTCCTAAATAGCACACCTAGTCATGTGAGCAGCTCTCTCCTGATTCTGGAGGAGCTCTTCACTCCCCAACTAGAGTTTTCCTGTCTGACAGAGACTAGGTGATGTCACAACAGACACCCCCACCCCACCCAGTCTCTGCCAGACCCTCCCCCTGCTCCAGCCACAGACACCACCCCCAGTCTCTGCCTGACCCTCCCCCTGCCTCCTGTACCAGTGCAGCTCACAGTGAGAGGCAGCAGGGGAATGACTCAGCTGATCAGATAAACCAGGAAGTAAAAGGCTTCTACATAATACTCACCTACAGTGGGTACAGAAAGTATTCAGACTCCTTTAAATTTTGCACTCTTTGTTTCATTGCAGCCATTTGGTAAATTCTAAAAAGTTCATTTTTTTCTCATTAAAGTACACTCTGCACCCCATCTTGACTGAAAAAAAAACAAATGTAGAATTTTTTGCAAATTTATTAAAAAAGAAAAACTGAAATATCACATGGTCATTAGTATTCAGACCCTTTGCTCAGACACTCATATTTAAGTCACACACTGTCCATTTCCCTGTGCTCCTCCTTGAGATGGTTCTACTCCTTCATTGGAGTCAAGCTGTGTTTAATTAAACTGATAGGACTTGATTTGGAAAGGCACAAATAAATCACCATAGACTTAGGTTCTGCAGCAGCTGAGGTGTATTATGTGGCATATATGTACAGGATATTCTAATTTTGTGAGAAGTACGTCAAAAAAGAATAATTAACAAAAAACACCTGCAAAGGCTTCCGAAGCTTTAAAAAGGTCCCTTAGTCTGTTTCAGTAGGCTCCACAATCATGGGGAAGACTGCTAACTTGACAGATGTCGAGAAGGCAGTCATTGACACACTCCACAAGGAGAGTAAGCCACAAAAGGTCATTGCTAAAGAAGCTGGCTGTTCACAGAGTACTGTATCCAAGCATATTAATGGAAAGTTGAGTGGACGAAAAAAAGTGTGGTAGAAAAAGGTGCACAAGCAACTGGGATAACTGCAGCCTTGAAAGGATTGTTAAGAAAAGGCCATTCAAAAATTTGAGGGAGATTCACAAGGAGTGGACTGCTGCTGGAGCCATTGCTTCAAGAGCCACCACACACAGACGTATCCAGGACATGGGCTACAAGTGTCGCGTTGCTTGTGTCAAGCCACTCATGACCAATAGACAACGCCAGAAACGTCTTACCTGGACCAAGGAGAAAAAGACCTGGAAGGTTTTGTTTTCAGATGAAAGTAAATTTTGCATTTCATTTGGAAATCAAGGTCCTAGAGTGTGGAGGAAGAGTGGAGAGGCCACAATCCAAGCTGCTTGAGGTCTAGTGTGAATTTTCCACAATCAGTGATGGTTTGGGGAGCCATGTCATCAGCTGGTGTAGGTCCACTGTGTTTTATCAAGACCAAAGTCAGTGCAGCTGTCTACCAGGAAATTTTAGAGCACTTCATTCTTACCTCTGCCGACAAGCTCCCTCATTCTCCAGCAGGACTTGGCACCTGTCCACACTGCCAAAAGTACTAATACCTGGTGTAAAAACAACAATATCACTGTGCTTGATTGGCCAGCAAACTCGCCTGGCCTGTATTGTCGAGAGGAAGAGGAGACACCAGACCCAACAATGCAGACGAGCTGAAGGCTGCTATCAAAGCAACCTGGACTTCCATAACACCTCAACAGTGCCACAGACTGATCACCTCCATGCCACGCCGCATTGATGCAGTAATTGATGCAAAAGGAGTCCCGACCAAGTATTGAGTGCATTTACTGAACATACATTTCAGTAGGCCAACATTTCGGATTTTAAAAACATTTTTCAAGCTGTTGTTATAAAGTATTCTAATTTACTGAGATAATGACTTTTGTGTTTTCATTGGCTGTAAGCCATAATCATCAACATTAACAGAAATCAACACTTGAAATAGATCACTCTGTTTGTAATGACTCTATATATGAGTTTCACTTGTTGTATTGAAGAACTGAAATAAATTAACTTTTTGATGATAGTCTAATTTTGTGAGAAGCACCTGAGGTTCTGCAGCAGCTGAAGTGTATTATGTGGTATATATGTAGATATACACACACACATACTTACACTCTTGTACATACACATCACTATAGATTTCACAGTACTCATGTCAGAGGTGATGTGGAGACATGTGAAACTTTATCACCACTGTGGTGTGGTGTGGAGTGCAGCAACTGTGCCGCTTTCCACAGATAAGGACACTGCTCTGTTATTTCCAATACTGGAGTGAGTGTGCAGTGGGCGGGCAGAGGACGGGGCTGGACACTGAGGCCGAGCGGTTCCAGCTATGGCTCTGAGGTTAGATAATACAGCACAGGGAGCTGTCAAGTTTGGTAGAGCCGCAGGCAAACAAAGTGGGTGCAGGGAATGAAATGAAATTCAGAAGGAACGAAAGGCAGAAACAAAAATTTGTAGGGGTGTTGTATTACAATACAGCATAGATTAGCTTAAAAAAATTGGATTTCGTGGTCAAACAACTTCTTTAATGAAAAGATTGTTCTGCCTTCTCCCTCTAATCCAGTGAAGAAATCCTGACACTATTTGGACTTGGTCACAGCCAAGCGTCACTACCTGAGCGAGACAGCCATTGTCAGATTCTGTCATTCCGAAAGATCCTAGTTACTTACCGGTAACGGGATTTTACAGAGCCCATGTCAGCACCACCTGAGAGAGGGTATCTGCCCACCAAGGACAGAAACCTACTGAATAAAAAGGCGGTACCTCTCTTCCGCCTCAGTTTTTTCAGAACATGAGAGGGCCTCCGAAAAATAGGTTAGTACATAACTACCACCTAAACATTTAATAAAACACCCTAAGAAGTGCACACCATAAGTGAAAAAAGGGGAGGGAATTAATAGGGTGCTGTCATGGGCTCTGTAAAATCCCGTTACCGGTAAGTAACTATGATCTTTTCCCCTTCTCCCATGACAGGACCACCCGAGAGATTTAGAGAGATCAGACACCAGAGGGAGGGATCACCGTTTGCAACACCTTCCTCCCAAAGGACAGATCAGTAGAAGAGGAAAGGTCAAGATGGTAATGCTTGTAAAATGTAGCGGGGGATGACCAAGTTGCCGCCTTACATATGATGTCGATGGGCACATCCGCCTTCTCAGCCCAGGAAGCAGCTACAGCCCTGGTGGAGTGGGCCTTCAGGTTCTTTGGAACTGGCAGATTGCTAGAAGAGTATGCTAAGCCAATGGTGTCCCTGACCCACCTAGCTATGGTCCCCCTTGTAACCTTAAGCCCTTTCCTAGCCCCCTGAAATGAGATGAATAAGGCGTCACTTTTTCTCCAGGCCTTCGTTACCTCCAAATACTGGACTAATACCCTCTTAACATCTAAAGTGTGAAGTTTTTGTTCCTCTGAATCTCTAGGGTCAGGATAGAAGGAAGGGAGAGTAATTACTTGTGTCCTATGGAATTTGGAGGCTACTTTTGGAAGAGAGGCCGGGTCTGGTCTTAAGATTACTCTATCCATACACACCTGAGTGAACAGATGGTTAACTGACAGCGAGTGCAGATCACTAACCCTACGAGCTGACGTTAGAGCTACCAGCATGGCTGTTTTTAAGGTGAGAATTTTCTCCGAAACGTCCTCTAAGTGCTCAAAGGGGGACTTGGTTAGCGCTTCTAGAACCAGATTAAAGGTCCCAAGGAGGCATCCTTGGAGTAGGAATAGGTCTAGATCTACTGCAAGCTTTAATGAATCTGATGATCAACCTATTCGCTGCCAAGTTTCAATTATATAGTGCCCCCAGAGCTGATACTTGTACCTTAAAGGTACTGGTGGCTAACCGCATGCTTAAGCCTTTCTGAAGGAATTCCAGGATTGCCCAAATAGGAACCCTCCCTTTGGCGGACTGACCCGAGGTAGACAGAAACTTAGCCCAGGTTCTGCCATAGATCCTAGTCGTCACCGGCTTCCTACTCGCCAGTAGAGTAGTAACTAGACCTGGAGAAAACCCCTCCTGCGTAAGTACTGACCTTTCAAAATCCAGGCCGTCAAATGCAGGCCCGATCTTTGGAGATGGAAGACTGACTGGGCCCTGCCTGAGGAGATCTGGGGTGTCCAGAAGAACCCATGGATCCGCTTGGGACATTCTCTTCATGCAAATGAACCATGGTCTCTTGGGCCAAAACGGAGCGATCAATATAACCCTCACCTGTTCTTCTCGGATCTTCCTCAGGATAGTAGGGATCAGCATTAGAGGGGGAAAGGCATAGGCCAGGGTAAAGTCCCAAGGAATTTGCAGCGCGTCCACCGCAAACGGCATCTCCTTTGGATTCAGGGAGCAAAAGATTTTGGTTTTCAGATCTGTTTGCGAACAAACACAATCAATCAATCTGAGGTTGTCCCCATCGGCCGACAATCTGCTGGAATACCGCTGGATTCAATTTCCATTCTCCTGGTTTCAAAATGTGTCGACTTAGAAAATCGGCTTTTATGTTCTCCACTCCTCTTATATGCAGCGCCGAGAGCGTGAATAGATGACTCTCCGCAAAGAGAAAGATCTGGTCCGCTACTAACATCAGAGGAAGGGATCTGGTACCCCCCTGACGATTGATGTAGGCGACTGTCGTTCGGTTGTCCGACATTATCCGGATGTGATGACCCTGAAGAAGAGAACTGAACTCTACTAGCGCATTTCTGACTGCCAACAGCTCCTTCATGTTGGAGGAGAGACCCGTCTCGCTGTCCGACCAGAGGCCTTGTATTGAATGATCTCTCAGGTGAGCTCCCCAGCCTTCTGCCCTTGCATCTGTCGTAATCGTATCCGACACCTGGAAAAACCAAGGAACCCCCAGTGATAGATTTACCGGATCCATCCACCAGTCCAGCGAGTTGATTACTAAACTTGAAAGGGATATTTTTCCATCCAGGTGACCTCTGAGCCGTTTGTCTGCTGTCAGGATCTCCTGCTGAAGACGTCTGGAATGGAACTGGGTCCACTGAACAGCTGGGATGCAAGATGTCATCGTACCCAATAGAGACATTGAATTCCTCAATGTCATGGATGGATTGCTGATTACGCGTGATATGAGAGAACTGATCTTCAGTTTGTCCTCTGGCAGAAGACAAGTCTGGTTTTCCGAGTCCAAAATGAGACTCAGAAATGATTGAACCTTTTTTGGTTCTAGTCTCGATTTTTCTAAATTTAACATCCACCCAGGCCATTTAGACTGGCCACGACTTCCGCTAGAGCCAGTGCGCAGAGCTGTTTTGATCTGCCCCCCACTAAAAAATCGTCCAGGTAAGGGATGACTAGGATATCTTTCTCCCTTAGATGCGCTGTGACTTCCAGGATAATCTTTGTGAAAACCCTTGGAGCCATGGAGATGCCAAAGGAAAGAGCTGCAAACTGAAAATGCCTTCTGTGCTTGCCGAACCGTGCAGCCACCCTCAGAAACTGTTGGTGTGCAGGAAAGATTGGGACGTGGTAGTAAGCGTCCTTCAAATCGAGAACCCACATATAGCATTCTGGAAACATTTTTATGGCCGATTTTATTGATTCCATCTTGAATGGCCTGTAAATCAAATGGTCGTTCAGCTTCTTCAAGTTGACATTGGTTCTGAAGGAGCCATCCGGCTTCCTTATTAGGAAGAGAGTTGAGTAAAACCCTCTCCCCTGCTCGGGTACAGGTGTTTCTACTAGAACCCCCCTCACAACCAGAGTCAGTACTTCCTGTTGCAGGGCCATCTGCTCCCTTAGGCCTCTGGGGGGCTGAAATCCTGACGGTGTTCCTGGGAATGTTTTTGAACTCCAACTTCAGCCCCCTCCTGATTATCCCTAAAATTCAAGCACTGGGCGAGATTTTTTCCCAGGTGGGAAGGAATTGGGACAACCTTCCTCCCACCTGGGGAGGTCCGTCACTTAGGTGCTTTCTTACTGTTGGAGGATGGACCCCCGAACATGAAGCCTCTGTTATTCGGCTTACTGTCTCTCCAACCACTTTGGTCTCTAGGAAACTTTCTCCGATTGTATTTCCTCTTCCGAAAGGAGCTCTTATATCGGGGAACAGACACAGTAGAAAACCCATGTTTCTTGTCCGCTGCCTTATCCAGGATGTCATCTAAGGCCTTCCCGAAAAGAAAGTCCCCTTCGCAAGGGATTGAGCAGAGTTTAGATTTTGACTGCACATCCCCTGGCCAGCTCTTGAGCCATAATGCCCTACGGGCTGCATTAGAAAGATTTGCTGACCTGGCAGCCAGCCTAACTGAATCTGTCGATGCATCTGCAAGGAATGCAGCCGCCCCCTGCAAAAGAGGAAGACCCGACAGAATTTTCTCTCTAGAGACATTCCCTTTGATCTGGTCCTCTAACTGTTGAAGCCAGATCATCATAGACCTGGCGGTGCAGGTGGCTGCCACTGCCGGTTTCAGAGCCCCTGCCGAGGACTCTCACGCAAGTTTTAAAAAAGACTCCGCCTTTTTATTAAGCGGATCTTTTAGGGTCCCCAAATCCTCAAAGGGCAGTGTGGATCTTTTCGAGGACTTCGCGATGGCCACATCAATTTTAGGAGTTTTGTCCCACTTAGCTGCATCCTCCTCTTCAAACAGGTATCTTCCGCTTGGAAGAAGAAGGCAGCTTGCTTTTCCTCTCTGTTTTTTTCCATTCTCTATCTATAAGTCTTGATCCTCTCGTTAACTGGGAACGTGCGTCTCCCTCTTCTGATCTAAGCCCCCGAACATGACGTCCTGAACTGTTCTGGCAGCTTTGGCATCGGCAATACCCATAGTCACTCTAATAGCCTTGACCAATCTTTCAGTATTGTCCACCGAAAAACCAGGCCTACCCCCTCCATCATCATCCGAAGACTCTGATGAAGACGATGAAGAGAGGTCAGAGGGGGAAGGATATTCCCTAGTGAAACAGGCCTCTACGGATTCCTCTGAGTCCGAGGAAACCCATTTCTGCTTCTTCCTCTTACGAGAGGTCAAGTTCTTTAAGGAATCCCTGACCTCCGTCTGGATTAAGGTTTTTAAATCCATAGAAAAACTAGGGGACTCCTCTGCTATAGTTTTCTGGATACAATCACAGCAAAGGTTCTTAGCGTAGGAGCTGGGAAGGCTAACTTTACGTAATGCACACGCCTTATTCTTATTCTTGGAACTACTCTTTGGTTCCTAACAACCAGAAAGAAATGAAAGGAGAGAAAAAACAGAGAAGAGCACATTACTAAGGTGAACTTTCACGAAGATCACTCACTACACTGCCGTTCAGACTAGGGTACTGGAGGCGGTGGCTGCCGTTCACATGAACACTCCCATCTAGCGGAGGTGGATTCACGAGATTTCTTCTGACCGGTTCTGCTGGCACTCGTACGACCCCCACTGCTGTGGCTCTGATGATGGGAAGACTCCCGTTGCTCCGGTTGTCTCACATTTTGTTTGAGCTGTTTACGCTGCTTAGGCGCCTGTGGCTGCTGCTGTTCCTCCTGCGGCGTTGACAGCTGCTGCCCAGGTGACTGCGGCTCCTCACTCATGACGACGGGGATGCAGACACCGCCATCTTGACTGCTTCCCATCCTTTTAAAGCATAAGGGGTTCCACCTCCTTTGGGCCCCTCCCCTTCCGGCAGCAGTGTGCTCTCTCTTTTTCATTTAATTCCATCTTATACATATATATATATATATATATTATATTTTACACTAAAATAAATATATGTTTTCTTTTTTTTCCCTACACATGCCAGCTGGCGCGCTACGCCGCAGGATCCCTCCTGTGCGTGCGCAGACCCAGCGGCTCCCGGCGCGCTTACAAACGGGGATGACCCTGGAAATCGTACCCCGCGCAAGCGCAGACCCGGGCTTCCGGCGCACTTGTGCTAGGGCGTGACACGACCCTGCGCAGCCCGGACTTCCGGCACGCTACGTCACAGGGCGCGGCGCGACCCTGCACGTGCGCAGCCCGGAAGGCCTGCCGGCGCGCCCAGCCACGGCCACCATGCGTGCGCAGACCCGGCCGCAGGACCCAGCGCATGCGGGAGAGGACCCCGGAAGGCGCCCCCCCGCACGCAGACCCAGGTACCAGCAAGATGGGGCTGGGAACAGAGGACCATCTGCTGTTTCTTCACGGCCTCCAGGCCGCATCAATCCCGGGATCCACTCCAGATCCCACGAACTGGTAGGCAAGGCACCACCTAGAGAGGCTCCCATCAAGGACAGGAACCAAAACTGATGCGGAAGAGAGGTACCGCCTTTTTATTCAGTGGGTTTCTGTCCTTGGTGAGCGGATACCCTCTCTCAGGTGGTGCTGTCATGGTAGAAGGGGAAAAAAAAAAATCTCGTCAAGGTGTCTCTGCCTCCAAGGCGACCATTGCTTGCTAGATTTGGTTTGCCATTCTGGAAGCTTATAAAGCTAAAAACAAAGCATCCGTACCGGGGAGGGGTCCAAGCTCATTCCACTCGGGCATTGAGGGGCTGTTTGCCATGAGGCTTCAACTTTGCAGCTTTGGACTTCCGTCCACACCTTCTCAAAAATTTACAAGGTTCACACTTTCACCTGGGTAGAGAAGAGGTTGGGCAGAAAGGTGCAGCAAATGGCAATCACTCAGGAGACTACCTGACGGATTTGCCTTACAAATTCATACACTGGCTTGTGAAAGTATTCATCCCCCATTGGCATTTTTTATGTTTTGCTACCTCACAACCTGGAATTTCACTTTTTTTTGAGGGTTTGCATCAGTTCATGTAAGGAACATGCCTACAACTGTGAACATTTGTTTTTCTTTTTTTTTTATGAAGCAAACAGCAAATAGGACAAAATTACTGAAAACTTCAGTGTGCATAACTATTCACCCCACAGAAAAGGTGTGTGTATACTGACAGACCATGTGACACTTAGTGAAAGGAAGTCCACCTGTGTGCAATCTAAGCATGTGACATATGAAGGTAATTGCTTGCACCGGAAATTTTTGGGGGTGTCATAACAAAAGGGGTGAAAACATATGCACATGCCAATTTTTATTTATTTGATCCCATAAAGTTAACTTATGCCTATATTTTTCTCACTTCACTAACAGGCTACTTAGCGTTGATGCATCACACACAAATCAGATTACAAAAAAATATTTAAACACAGGTTGTAATGTAACAAAATAGGTAAATAAAGGGGTGAATACTTTTGCAATCCACTGTTAATTTCCCACCTATGGGACTGCTTTCAGACAGCCCATGATTCCAGTGTCCTCCAATGACATCTAGAGAATAAAATGATTTTACAGTAAGTCCAAAAATTCTCTCTCATAGCCTTCACTGGAGGGGGAGGTCGCACCCACCCTTTTCTTCTACTTGCTCAGTTTGGCCTTTTCATTATTTTCTGCTCCTACTGTTTTTCTCACTTACTGAATAGCTTATTTGCCAGGAGGCGGGCGTAGCCTGCTGAGGAGAAGCCTACTTTTATTTCATTAGTATTAGCTTCTTGGTGGCAGCAGTACCATGGTTCCTGTGTCCCCATATAAAGTCTACGAAAAAGGAATTTTAGTAAAAAATCATTTTCCCATCTCGTAAGTGAATCATATAGAATCTGGAGAAAGAAGTGATAAAGCTCTTCATTGTTCTTCCTTTGCACCACAGGCAACGGCCATTTGGTTATGCAAAGAATTGATGAATGCCTTTACTTATTAGCAGGTGAGAATGCGATGCTCCTTCAATGAGATTTTTACACATGGCAGATTTTTTGCATGAATTTGCTTCATATATCTGAATGAGGTTAGTTCTGTAATATGTGCATAGATTATGTCTGATTTGGCATTGTAGTATATTGTTCCCACTGATACACTTGTGATCCCAGCAGATTTGGTGTATTTGTTTTAAATTGTGTAGACATCAGTAGGCTCAACCAGAAAATAAGAAGATGTTTATTTGCAAAAAATAATTACATGTGATATTTTCTTTATTTACAATTGAGCAGTTCTTTCTTTAACAATGGCGCGGGCAAGGTTTCGTGCAAGAGCCAGCCTAAGCATCTGAAGCTTTGAATGTTCAATGTCGCTGTCCTGTGGAAGAAAACAGCACAAACCACATGGTTGTCAGTCATAAAGGCTTCCAGACATGCAATACAGCATAAGCTTCTTATCTTTTTGCACAATGCAATTTACCTGGGCTCTTAGGTTCTCCTCTGACTGGAGAGGTTCCAGCTTTGGCATAGATCTTTCCTCCAAGCAGCTCATTAACTTGTATGTCTGCTCAGCAGAAAAGATCACCTATAGGAGACAGTTTGTTAGGGGAGCTGGGTATTTTCTAAAATACGACACTTAGCACATTCTAAAATGCATAGGCACTATCATGGAATTATGCATCCAAGTGCAGCATTTTGTATAGAAAAGAAATAAGCAACTCCTCCTAAAAGTAATAAAATGGAATAACCAACTGGTAAGAGATGGTGTTTACATGAAAAAAGATATGTTCTGTATGCCTCCCACCCCGTCCCTGGGGACACAGCAAGGACCCACACCCCTATAGAACTAATTAAAACTCCAGAAAAAAAAAACAGAATTAGTCTTACCGGTAAAGATGTTTCCAGGAGTCCACATGACAGCACCATAGGAGGAGTAATCCCATATCCTGTGTAGGGACAGGAAGCACAAGAGGTTAAAAGCCCTCCCACCCACAACCTCCTCAGTGATTTTCCAAGAACCACATTGGCTGGGTACAACAACATTTTATTTTAGACTGCTTAGACATATGTTAGAGTCACATACAGCAGCAATATAGGGAGGGAAATAAGGGTGCTGTCATGTGGACTCCTGGAAACATCATTACCGGTAAGACTAATTCCGGTTTTCCAGTAAGTCCCCATGACAGCACCATAGGAGTATACCCAAGAACTCATAGCTTAGGGTGGGATAACTGCCTGAAGTACCTTCCTACCAAACGCAGATCTCTGCTGAGAGAGAACATCTAGCTTGTAGTGTTTGCAGAAAGTAGTATGTCCTGACCATGTGGCTGTGGTACATATTTGTTCAATGGTAGCCCCTGCTCTAGTTGCCCATGAGGTGGAAATTGCGCTGGTGGAATGGGCTTTGATAAATTCAGGGGGAGGCTGTCCTTCTGAAAGATATGCTAGATTAATCACGGATGTGACCCATCTAGCTAAGGATGGTTTTGAAGCCTTCCTGCCTCTATTTTTTCCCCCAAACTGTATAAAAAGGTTAGAGTCTAATCTCCAGTTCCGAGTGGCTTCCAAATAGGCCAACACTGCTCTGCGGACATCGAGATGGTGGAACTCTTCCTCCCTCTGATTCCTAGGATTTTCGCAGAATGATGGAAGAACCACTTCTTGGTTTAAGGTCATTGATGGATCCAGTTTCAGAATGATGCAATCATCCCGAATCTGCATAAGAGGCTCGATGACAGAGCCTGGATTTCACCCAACCGTTTAGCTGTGGTGATTGCCACCAAGAAGACTGTTTTCAGAGTCAAGTTCTTTATTCCCAAATCATTAACTGGGCCGAAGGCAGGCTTGCAAAGGACACTCAGGACAAGATTCAGATTCCACGGAGGGGAAGAAATTCTCTGTGTAGGCCTAAGTCTCTGGATTGCCTTGACAAACCTGATTATCCAGGGATGCGAGGAAAATGATGTGTCGAAGAAAGAACCTAGTGCCGCAATCTGCACCTTCAAGGTACTTGGTCTAAGACCTGTGTCAAACCCTGCTTGCAAAAAAACAAGGATCGCAGGGATGTCTGGCTGAGAGGTGTCTACCGTTCTGTGGAAATGACAAAAGGTCCTCCAGACTTTTTTATATATGGCCTGGGTTACAGGTTTTCTACTAGCCTGCATTGTCTGGATCACTCTGGCGGATAAGCCCTTGTTCTTCAGGATCTCCCCTTCAGAAGCCAAGCTGAGAGCTGGAGCTGTTGAAGATTCTGAAACAGTGGACCTTGCGTCAGAAGATCGTCCTGAAAAGGTAAAATTATTGGGTCTTCCAACGCTAGATCACGTAGAAGGGAGAACCAACTTCTCCTTGGCCAGAACGGGACAATTGCTATGACTGTCCCCGATCTTCCTGAATTTTCTGTAGCATTCGCGGAATTAGAGGAGCAGGTGGGAAGGCATATGTTAGGCCCTCTCGCCAATATTGTGAGAGTGCGTCCACTGCCAGAGGATGATCTCCTGGGTCGAGAGAGAAGAAAGATGTCGTCTTTGCATTTGTTCTGGATGCAAAAAGGTCTAGGTGCGGCTGACCCCATCTGTGGGTTAATTGCTGGAACACCTCTTCCTTCAGTTCCCATTCTGAAGCCTTCATCTACCGCCTGCTGAGGTAATCTGCCTCCTGATTGTTGGATCCCCGAAGGTGAACTGCTGAAATGGAGCTCACCATCTTCTCTATACCTAAGAATATCCTGTTGGCCAGGGACTGGAGAAGTGGATGTCTTTGTCTGCCCTGATGTCTGATGAAAGAGACTGCCTGTAGTTCCCGAAAATTCGATGATCGGGTCTGAATCTCCATGGACCATGTTCCTTGGAGATAAGAATCTCCCACTCGAGCTCCCCATCCTGAGAGACTTGCGTCCATTGTCACTAAAAGACAAGGTTCCAGGATCCACTGCACTCTCTTCCGTAGATTCTTCTGGTTGAGCCACCAGTGTACAGAGTCCTGGGCGTCTCTGGACAAAGACATCTTCCAGTCTAGGTAATTCTGATGTCCGTCTGTCACTTCCAGGATGCATTTCTGTAGAGGCCTGGAATGGAACTGGCTCCATCTGACGCAGGAGATGCATGACATCATGATTCCCAAAATACTCATTGCCTTCCGGATTGAAGGTTTCTTCACTCTAGCAAAAGAACGAATCCTTTGTGGAAGTGAGAGCATCTTGTCTTCCGGGAGACAAGACATTCGTATTCGGGTGTCGAGATGGACTCCCAGGAAGATGTGTGATGTACTTGGGACAAGATTGAATTTTCTTTGTTCACAATTAAACCCAGGCTGGTTAATGTCCGTAGGACAAATTCCCGATGTTGCATCATATCTAGAGGAGATCCTGCCACCAACAGGAAGTCGTCCAAGTACGGAATGATTGTAATATCCCTAAGTCGGATATAAGCCACCACCTCTGCCATGATCTTTGTAAAGATTATGGGAGCAGATGACAGGCCAAAAGGGAAGACATCGGAACTGGTAGTGTAGAATCTGACTGCCTGATGGTAGTGCAAACCTCAGATTATTGCTGGCAGGTGGTAGTATGCATCCCTGAGGTCCAGGGTGCACATTACCGCATCCATGTCTATTAGAGGGATGGCTGATCTTATTGATTCCATGCGGAATTTCTTGTAGCGGACCCACCGGTTTAGGGGTTTCAGGTTGATAATCATACGGAACTCCCCTGGCGTTTTTTTTTTTATTGAAAACAGGGATGAGTAATGGCCCTGATGTTGTTAGTGTTCTGGAACTGGTACAATAACCCTCTGATGTAGCAGCTTCTTTATGTAGGGGAACCTCTCGTCAGGCGGAATTTTTGAGGGGGATTTTTGAGAAAATTCTATCCTGTAACCCTGCGCTATAGTTGTTAGTATCCAGGGATTTTGAGTTATCCGATGCCAACTGTTTCTGAAAAACTTTAATCGCCCCCCTACTCTGACAGTCATTGTCGTTTTGGATGGGAACTAGTACTGGGCTGGTATTTTTTATCTTTGTTTCCCTTATTAAAACTCCAGCTTGTGGACCCCCCTTTTATCTGCGTGTTATATTTACGGGAGGGGAACGGTTTACGAAAGGGCTGCTCCTTCTTTTTCTCCTCGGGGAAGCCCTTCTTTTTATCGGACGCTTTTTCTAGAATGTCATCTAGTACAGGTCCGAATACTCTGAGCCCTGAAAATAGAATAGAGCACAGTTTGTTCTTAGAAGCTGTATCTCCAGTCCATGTTTTTAACCAAACAGCTCTACGGGCTGAGTTGGAAAGCGCATTATTTCTGGCCGCAAATCTGACCGATTCCGCTGAAGCGTCGGCCATAAAATTTGTTGCCATTTTTAATAGGGGCAATGATTGAAGGAGAGATTCCCTCGGGGGTGCCATCTCGTAGGTGGACTCTCTAGCTCTTCTAGCCAGTCGCTCATGGATCTGGCAATAGATGTAGCAGCAATATTAGATTTAATAATTGCCACTGAAGCTTCCCAGGCTTTTTTCAAAAGTCCATCCGCCTTCCTATCCATAGGATCTTTAAGTCCTGACGAGTCTTCAAAGGGGATAGAGGTTTTCTTGACCACCTTAGCCACCGGGACGTCAATTTTAGGAATAGTGTCCCACACATTGGTGTCCTCTGGGTCAAAAGATAGTCGGGCGCGGAAGTCTCGTGGTATAGAGTCTCTTCTTCGCATCCTCCCATTCCTCTAGTATCATGTCCTTCACATGGGCATTAACAGGAAAAACCATGGATCTCTGGGTTCTAAGACCACCAAACATCTCATCCTGAACGTTACTGCTCTTCTCAGTTTCCTCTACCTGCATAGTGTTTTGGACTGCTCGTAGAAGACTATCCATACCATCTGAGTGGAACATGTATCTTTTCTGTTCCCCGCCCTGAGGTGGACTAATGGTCTCACTGTCAGAGTCGCCAGATGGGTCGATTTCACCCTCAGAAGATGGTGCTATGTCTTCTCTGGGTCTTTTGGGTCCCTGGACATCCTGGACTCCTGAACCTGGGGGCTGCAGAGACGTAATAGAAGCCTGAACCTCTTCTTTGATTATATTACGTATCTCGTTTAATAAAGCCCCGTGCTCCTCCTTTAGCATGGAGGCTCTACACTCAGCACATAGACGCTTTGTATATGAGCCAGGAAGTCTGATGTTACAATCCAGGCACCTCTTGGATTCTACTGTGGCCTTTTTCCCTGTATCCTTCTTTTTCTCAGAAAGAGGTGGTAACTGCCCAGATAGATCCTATGAAAAAAAATATGGAGAGCCTGGTAGGAGTAAGCTCCATTAACCATATAAAGGAGGTAATGGTACACTCACATGACTGTGGGGCGATCCAGCGAGGGTATCAGGGTGAGACATCTCTGCCATTTTGCTGTCAGGGGTGCCCAAGCTGTAAGCCTGTCTTTGTGCTCCCCAGCCCCCCTTCTTATACCTTACCTGGTCGTCCAGTCATTTTCCCTGCTCCCTGGCGTCTGGTCTTAAACGCGGTTTGAATTTCCCGCGTGGCCGCCACGGGAAGTTGCCATCCCGAACTTCCGGTTTCGACGCCGGGCGGTCCTGGAGCCAGGAGAAGCCGGACCTGCCCAGAGCAGGACGCAGAGAGCCCCGGCTATGGGGAAGCGGCACCTGGAGGCTCCAGCACACCAGAGGGCTGAGGGACTCCCAACAGGAAGTGTCGACCCAGGACCCGCTTGGCGGCGGGAAGGAGAGAGCCGTGGCCCCCCCGAAACCCTTTGAGGCATCTCTGTCTTCACACCAGTGCTCCTGCACCAGCGCTCCTCCTGTAATCCCTGTACTGTGTAGGGACAGGAAAAACACTGAGGTTGGGGGTGGGAGGGCTTTTAACCTCTTGTGCTTCCTGTCCCTACACAGGATATGGGATTACTCCTCCTATGGTGCTGTCATGGGGACGTACTGGAAACATTTGTTTTTGGAAATTGAACTTACATTAGTTGATAGAATATTAGCTAATATTACCATCCAAGACATTTTGGCACATGTCATGGAATTTGCCATAGATGTCTGGAAAGATAAGTTTTATTCTGGGAAACATCTTAGTCTGCAATTCAGGTATTTTTGCAAATATTCGTGTATTGTACATGACTTACCTGCTGCTGTTCAAGCAGAGGCAGTGCATCCTGCAGTAAAGTAAGCCAAAAAGAACAGGGAGCAATGCGAGCAGTCATGAGTGACAGGAGTAAGCAGGCGGCTTCTTTAAATTGCTGGTCATAGTACATCCGGTGAAACTCCCGGTATTTTCCTGTTAAAAATTCACAAGCATTAGATCAGCCGTACCAGAGTAATAAGGTTTAAACATTGGTACAACACTGCAGCTATGATACATACACCCACCTAGGAATGTCAGACGATCACTGAGCAACATTGCAGAACCAAGATTGTCAATTAGATCCAAATCAGAGAATCTTCCTCGTTCACAGTAATCCTTTAAAAACCTTCAGAAAATAAAACAAAAAAAGCTTGTGTTTAATGGACGATCCCAGAAATCACTAATCATTGGGCAGGATAATGGACAGTCAAATATTAAACCTCTATGGCTTTTCTCGCAACTCATATTTTAGGCATTTCAACTGACACCCCTATCAATATAAGAATGGGGGAACCTAGTCCTGGGTTCAGCCATATACCAGCATATTTTATTAAAATGTTTACTGCTGTTCTATACTTCTTTAATTACACTGGTCAACACAAAAAAAATCACCAGCAAAGGTAATATGTCTGTTTTATGGAGTTTGATGTACTGATTCCAAAAATATGCTTAGTTTTGTTCTATCACAAAGTTTCTGATATAGAAGCATTTTTGTTATTATGTTATTTCTACATTTTCAATGTATGTGGTTATTCCCATTTCTTTGCTTGTCGTACTTAATTGTGAATTTTCTTACAGGGACAACATCAGTAAAATTTTTAGTGAGTTTTATGGGAAGGAGTATTGACAGTGCAGTCAGCCAATGACTGCGTCTCGGAAAGTCACATGTTATGGGGAGGAGCTAACTGTTAAGAGGTGGTAAGATTTGAGTCAGTCAGAAAAGGATGGTGATGGCAGCAAGGACCAGTATGTGAGACTGTGACAGGAGACAGACCTCTACAGGCCTCTTACACTGAGGTGTAACTGAGTGAGGGTCTCCACAGAGAGAGAACCTGAAAGCAGCCAATATCACACTGAGAAACTGCCTGTCTGCAAGTGTTCATCTGTAAGGAATAGGCTGACCTGTTTACCTCACACCTGTATATAGTTATCTACCAGATTACCTTCAGTAAAATCAGTTCTAAATACAAGCTGCCTCTTTCATCTCTGGGGAAATATCTACATATTTTTTTTTTTGAGTTTGTCACCACCATTGAACTGAACTTACTCTACTGTTTTATCTGATTTAAAGGAGAATAATGCCCCGACAGTGTATCAATCATCCGGACAGATTCTGCTATGTGTGTGGTTCTTTTACACCAAAAGACCAAGTACGTTCAATCACTCATGATATTAAAATGATGTACCAGGTGTACTTTAACTGTCCACTTGGTGATCAAGACAAAAGCTGGGCCCCTCATGTGATATGCTCAAGTTGTTCAAATGGTCTTCGTGACTGGTTGAATATGAGGAAAGTGGCTATGCCATTTGCTGTTCCCATGATTTGGAGAGAACCCAAAAATCATAATGATGACTGCTACTTTAGTTTTGTCAAACTGAAGGGCTTTCCTACAAAGAACAAACATAAGATTAATTACCCTAAACTTGAATCTGCGATTAGGCCAGTTCCACATGATGATACCTTGCCAGTTCCTGTACCACCGTTGTCTGGATTAGATGAAAGTGAAGTAGAATATGGAGCTGAAGCTACTAGTGAAGGCATGGAGACCTCAAGTCAAGATGAGTATGTACCTGATGGAGCAGCCGAGCAGCCAGAACGCTTTACTCAACATGAATTAAATCTCATCAGAGACCTGTCATTGTCAAAAGGTAAAGCTGAACTTCTTGCATCTAGATTGAAACAGAAGAATCTTCTTCATGATTATGTCAAAGTGAGTTATTACCGAAACAGAAATAACAGTGTAACACAATTTTTCACAGTTGATGGACCAATGGTGTACTGTAACCATGTGAGTGGCCTCTTTGAAGAACTGAATCAAGAGTACTTTATGGCAGATTGGCGATTGTTTATGGACTCATCCCAGAGAAGTTTGAAAGCAGTGTTGCTTCACAATGGAAATATGAAACCATCACTCCCTATTGCTCACTCATGTCATCTAAAGGAAAGTTATGAAAATCTGTCAGTTGTTTTGGATGCTATACAATATAAGCTTCATCAATGGATTATCAGTGGAGACTTGAAAGTGATTGGTCTGCTAATTGGAATGCAAGAAGGTTTCACAAAATATTGTTGCTTCTTGTGTTTGTGGCACAGTAGAGCATTATGTTCGACATGATTGGGGACAGAGAAACATCTATGCTCCAGGTAGACACAATGTACAGCATAATCCTTTAGTTGCTCCAACAAAAATCTTTCTTCCTCCACTACATATAAAGTTGGGATTGATTAAAAACTTTGTGAAAGCCATGGCATTCACAAGGGTTCCAGTACATTTCACCAGCAAAACTGAAGGAAGGGGTATTTGTTGGCCCTCACATCACAGAGCTTATGAGAGATGATGTGTTTGAACGAACTCTAAATGATAAGGAATTGAGAGCTTGGAAAAGCTTCAAGTGGATCTGTGAAAACTTCTTAGGAGAAAAATAAATCTCCAGAATATGTTGAAGGTGTTGAGGAACTGCTAAATGCATACCAGTGTCTTGGATGTCGCATGTCTCTGAAAATGCACTTTTTGCATTCACATTTAGATTTCTTCCGTCCAAATCTTGAGGATGTAAGCAATGAACAAGGCGAGCGTTTTCACCAGGACATTAAAGTAATGGAACACCACTACCAGGGTTTTTGGAATGACTAAGTGATGGCAGATTACTGTTGGGTGTTATATAGGGACAGCCCTGAAAAATCGTATCAACGACAGTCTAATATCAAGCACTTTTAATTTTTGCTCATATTTTGGTTTCTATTTTGCATGTGAAATTATTTTGGTTCAATAAAAACTGTTTTGTAAGGTCATGCATTTTTTTTTTTTTGATATGTAGATTACGGTTTTCTTAATGTCGCCGGTATATTTCCTATACCGTATAATAATGATGCTGCTCCGTGGAAACTATACCTGCTACAGAAAAACTATATACATTTTTGAAATCAGAACAAAAAAATGATTCAGAAAAGTATAAGGTCAACTGCGATGATTACAAAAAATATTTTTTTGTAGACCTGTGTTATGTTTATTCCACCCCCATATTTACTTCAGTGATATTAAAGGGAACCTGTCACCAGAAAAAAAATAATGCCTTTAACCTGCATATATGGGGGTTAATCTTCAGGTTAATAGCATTATTAAAAGGGTTGTCCAGTACTATTTAAAATAACCCAATGTGTTTTATGATGAAAAGAAGCTTCTAATTACCTCCCTCAGCCATTTCTGCCTGTAAGCGGCGCTATCACTGGCCGCTCACAGGCAGCACGTGACCCCCCCCCCCGCTGACGTCACGTCAAGTGAGGCGTGACCCAGCACTGGGGTCCCTGCAGTGGCTGCTGGCTTGTGGGGGGGATATGGAGAGCGCGTGGTGGATGCCAGGTGTGACACGCTGGTGACCCCGCCCACAGCCCAGCATCCACCGTGGAACGAAGAAGAGAGACCCCCAAGCTGCATCCAGTATCATGACGTGACATCAGCGGATGTCAGAGCCGGCTGCAGCCGGGGATCACGTGATGGCTGTGAGCGGCCAGCGATAGCGCCGCTCACAGGCAGAAACAGCAGCGGGGGGTAATTAGAAAGAAGCTTCTTTTCATAACACATTGGGCTATTTTGAATAGTAGTGGACAACCCCTTTAACCTGCCCGGCTCCTGAACTTAGCCAAATGCTGCCGGGAGAAAATTAACTTTATTCCCCCTGACATCGTTCTGGCTTCAGTCATGGGGGCGAAGCTGGTTCCATCACCGCTCTGAGTATACAAAGCAGTGGCGGTAATAATGCCCCGAAACGGACTGACAGCCAGCCCTAATGCAGAGCCAGTGTCAGTCAGGGCCAGGGGCGTGGTAACAGCCACCTCTGTATACTCAGAGCGGTGACTGAACCAGCGCCGGGACCGTGACTGATACTGGAACACTGCCGGGGGGAATAAAGTTAATTTTCTCCCAGCAGCGTACAGCTAAGTGTGGGCACTGAGCAGATTAATAACCCCAAATCTGCATGTTAGTGTTTTTGTGGTGACAGGTTCACTTTAAAGAGGACCTTCCACTAGATATTATAATTTAAAGTGAACTTCTCCAATTGGCTCTACTTCTGAGTCTGGAACAATTTTTCTTTGCCCCTCTGTTCCAAAGTTACGCCCCCTGGTAATAAAGAAGCATATTTTCCCTTGAGCCAAGTGGTCGTATACCACAGGACTTCTGTGGATGTTTGGCAAACGTCAGAAGAGAAAAGTTAAATCGAAACACTGCCATGTCATAGAATGAGGGAAAAAAAAAAAACGCGCCCACAGTGGAGGTTGCAGCCTGATTGAGTACAATGCGCTGCTGCTCTCCTTTGCTCCTGCACTCCAATAGCAAGAAGGGAAGCGGTGACTGGAGTTCTCGTGTTCGCTTGTGACAAAGCTCACCTCGTCTCAGGAAAACACATAGGCTGCAGCTGTGACTATTTGCTTTTCCCCCCTGTGACATTGCTGTGATTTGATTGGCCAGCGTCGTAGAGAAGAAAAAGCAAAAGACCAAATAGAAGTTCCCATGTATACACCTGCTTGGTTGAAGAGACAGCTTGCATATCGAGTGCTCTTCATTACCAGCGGAGCATAAATTAATTTGTAACGGAGTGGCACAGTTAAAAAAAAAATAAATAAAATGTTCCAGAATCAGGGGAGCAGCATCAATTGGAGGAGGTACTCAGTTTAAATTCCAAAATCCAGTGAAAGGTCTTTAAAAGAACTTAGTTTGCACTCACCGATCAGATATGAGCGTGGCAAATGCTGCGTCTTTAGCTCGAATGCTCCATGAAAGTGCTGATCCTAATCGTCTATTGCGCATGGCTTGCATTGCCATTGTCTTACAAATACTGCGAACTAGAAAAAAGGAATAAGTTGTGGACTTTATAACATTCAGGACATCATAAAAAGATAAAAAACTACCTATTTACAGTTGGAGATTTCACATGATGGCTGAAATGCTCACGAAGCTAAGTAAATGACCTGAATATTCTCTCGCACATACCTTGCTCGGTCATTTGCCGCTCCTCACAGATGCGCAATGCCTTCAAAGCTTTCTTCTCTGTGCTCAGAGGAATCCTGTCCATGTGAAGCTCCAGGTAAACTCGACCAAGTTCAGGACAGTGATCTAAATAGTCAACCCCAAGCTGCCAAAGGCTGAAAGAAAAATTCCCTATCAATTACAGGTTGTAAAAGAAAATACACAATCTTCATTATAAAAGTGATAAACAAAAAGGAATAAACAGGAAAAGACATAATGGCCATATAAAGGGTGTAAAACCAGATCAAAAGTGACATCATACCTATGATGGGAAAAGAGGCCAGAGGCATACTCCAGAAGTAAGTGTTCTCGCATGTTGGACCCAAAACTAAAATTTAGCAGGAATTAAGATATGGTTATGACTTAAACAACTAGAAATGAATGATAAAAAGAAACAGCAAAAAAAAAAATTTGCATTTTGGGTTAATTTGGCTTAATTATCTGTTAGTAACTGGCTAAAGGGTGGAGCTCGGCAAGGGGAAGAATTTAAAGGGTCATCCGGCTCCTCTAACTTGCGTATCAGGTGAGCGGGGCCTGTGACACTGTGTCTATTGATACTTGTCAGGAAATTATTGGACAGGTGCACAATACCTACTGATCACACATGTGTCTTGGCAGTGATATCAACAGCCGCGCTCACCTCCTAATACGGAAGAGTGGAGTCAGAATAACCCTGATCCTTAATGATTTGTGTGCTTTAATACATGACAAGGGTGGTTTCTGCTGCAGCCGGTTGTCCTACAGCAGCACTGTGAGAATGAAAGGGTAATGGCAAATTTGGGACACAAGAGTATTTCTTAAGATATCTATACTTTGATTAAAATTTGGGACAACATAGGATTAGTTTAAGTTAAAAAAAAACAAAAAAAAACACAAAGTAATTAATTTTAACTTTAGTATTCCTTTTAGGCAATTGCCTAAAATTCGAACAACATGACCGAATTATTGCAAAAACAGTGGCAAGACCTATTCATAAATGCTTGGTATCTCCACAGAGGTGAAGAGGGCTGAGCTGCAACAACAAACACAACCTGTAGACTGGTGTGGTGCTGTTTTGGAATAAAGCAGGCAGTTCTGTTTGGATAATCCTGGGCAACCCATTTAAATAGGCATATTTGTAATACCAGGCATTTCCATACCAAGGTATGTGCTACGTCTTTATATACAATGAATGGTTACTCTGATCCATAGGGATCATGCTTTATTGGCCCATTATAAGGATAGACTATTAATCTAGTGTTCCCAACAATCCCTTTTAGTATGGACAACATAAAAAGGTACAGTTTCTAAAAAATATTAAATAAAAAAATATATGTCACATGTATGTTTTTCTACTTATCATCCCTCTCCCAAATCTCCCATTCCAGCTTACTATAGGTTGTGGGACTGAAAGAGCTGACAGTGATCCAGCAGGTCAGTAAGATGAGCCACAAACCACCAGTTATTTGTCACAATGCTGTAAACCAGAAAAAAAGTGTGTATAGAATTAAACTGAACATACACTGGATTAACATTATTGAGAGACAAGAGGTGCGATTTGGTTAATTACCTGAATTCCTTTATGACTTGATGAATATCAAGCTCGAAAGCTGCAAGCAGAATGTTGTCCAGGGGCTCTGAACTGCTGTCTCCAGCAATAAAGATGTCCAGACAGGACTGAGGGTATGAGGGAAGAGAAGGGCAGTCATAAAAAAATAATTCTTTCATATGCCAGAAACTGAGCAGTCTCTGATATTTATTAGACAAAGCACAGGAGAGTAGAATTTGGCTTATGGATATGAACAAAAATGTGTTTCAGTATTTCTATTTTTTATTTTTTGAAACCCACAACAATGAAAGTAAAAAATAACGAAGAAAAAATAAATATAAGGCAAAATTAAATGTGACAAATGTAATGTGTGATTGGCTAACAATGCAGCCAATATATTGCTTCAGTACATGATCTACAGATTGCATCTCACCTGAGCATAGGTGTGGATTTCTGTCAGGGTCACTGTCGGATGTGTAAAAAGCAGCTGTGATACCAGGAAATGATACCAAGTGCCCATCAGATCTTTCTTCTCAAGCATGATATCCTCAGCTCCCAGTAAAACCTATTAGTAAGTCAAGAAGCTCAGTGATCATAAGACACAAATATGCTAGTCCCACAGGAATTAACAATTCTTCCATCACCTACTTGACAATAAAATACATAACTACCTTTTTAAGGCTTTCTTCACATTATTGCATTATTAAACATTTTCAAATATCATTCGTTGAGTCTCATTAAAAAAAAAAAATTGTCTTGGCTTAGCTCTTTATTTTAATAATGGACCTATCATCTGACCCCCCCCCCCCTCTACTCATAAGCACATATCACAGTAGGGGTACACACCTTACAGATGGTCTCCATGTCAGGACTGGATGAGAAGGTTCCACATTGTAAGTGACGTTCACATTCCTCCCGCCAGTGCTGCCACTTTAATTCAAACTCTGTTAATGTCTGAGACTATAAAAAGGAAAATAAAAAAAAAACATGGAAATAAATATCTGTGGGAACTGATATTATAAGGATGACCTAGCTGTAGAAAAAAAGGGCATGAACCACACATCCAAAAACCTATACAATGATTTATTGCAGCTAAGCAAAAATGTACAAAACTGAACACTAGGTTCTTAGTTAACATTATTGTCAAAAAGGAATAGTCGGCACTCCGTATAGCTAGGGTGGTGCACGTGGAAAACAATGTCTATAGGAAAAGAAAATCCCGGCACAACTGATTATCAACACGTGAGTGCCGGGATTTTCTTTTCCTTAGTTAACATTATGACCTGACTGTATGAAGCCCACTGCCATGTCAAGGCAAACCTCTTGGTTGGTCCCTAGCCTTAAAGGTGTGACTACACACCATAGGAGCAACCAGGTGCCCCACAGAACCCATGCTGCAAGGCAAAGCCCCCATAGCTCTAGATCCATCACCCCACAGACACAGAGCACCAATACCAGGTGAAAGGAGCTAAAAGGTCACCAACCACATGGTCTTAAGCCAGAATAAGGAGTACCCCCTTGCAGTCTCCTGCCCTTTTTTAACACCTTGGCTAAATGGGAAGAGGGCTGGCACAAAATAGAAAAATATCTAAAAAAAAAAAAAGAGCGGACAGCATGCAATAATATAACTTTAGAAAAAGACATGGATTACACATCCAAAACGAATATATTGATCTATTACGGCTAAGCAAAAGGTCTTTTCTCCTATTTTTTTGGCTGTGACTATTTAGAATGAGTTTTCTTTAGCTACTTTCACTTGGTGTTGGTGCTTTATGGCGGTCATTGTTGCTGTGACCTGGAGCCGTTGGGGCTTTCCCTTGCAGCATGGGTGTTGTGGGGCATCACTTTGGCGATGCTTGCTTCACCTTTAAGGTCAGGGACCCACAGAGGTTCACAGTTACGTGGCAGTGGGCTTCATACAGTCTGATCAGAATGTTAAACTAAGAACTTAACGTTCAGTTTTGTAAATTTTTGCTTAGCCGCAGTAGATCAATGTATGAGTTTTGTATGTGCGGTCCATGTCTTTTTCTACAGTTACTTTATATGATAAGGATGAAGAACTGTCTGCTTTGTCATTTCTTAAAATAAAAAATCTAACAGTTCAAAGAACCAAAATGAAGCTAAATAAGTATACAGTATGAATAATAGAGGTATAAGGTTATGTTTGTAGATGACTAGTGTAATAAAGTACTCTGAAGGACAGGGAAATGTTAAAAAAAAAAGGAAATGGGTGGGGGGCAGTTTGCTCCGGACAAACATAAATCTATAATTTAATGATAGCCTTTAACAGATTATCGTACAGACATTGAATGTAGGCATTTTCTTGAGAAGATCGTCTAGGACTCGGCACATGCTCCGGGTGCTTGTGGAAGCAGCCGCTTGTTTGGCCAGCAGTTGCCGGGCTTCATCCATACGAGCCTGCAGGACATATCCAGTGATCTGTAATGAAGGCATAATGTAATGAGGGGTTAAAAAAATCTCAGGTATGAAGAAGACATACAGCGGACCACAGAGGAATCGGGTACAAATTAGTACACAAGTCTACACTACACTTCATATATAGAAATAAGTGGCAAACACTAGAAATCCCCCCCCCCCCACAAAAAAAAGCGGCCCCAAAGTTGCAACATAGCGACTCAAGGACCCAACATGAAATACATCAACCTCAAAATCCACCTCCTCATAGTGCTGGCGCTGTCTCTCATATTCATCAGTAACCGCTTTATCCCATGGTGTCACCAAATCTGTGTTCGTTTTTACTACTTTTGTACTATTTATTGCTATACTTTTATTACTCTGTACATTTTTTTTAATATACTCTAAAGCAGGGCTGTGGAGTCGGTAAGCCAAACCTCCAACTCTGACTCCTCAATTTCCATGACACCGACTCCACGCCTCAGACTCCCTCATACATGGCTCATGTGTAAGTGATAAATTTACTATAGCACAGATTCATCTCCGCTAAAAGTCTAGACCCTTAGATCAGGAATAGGACAGACATTTATAGGACATTTCAGAACTTTCCCAAATTCCTATGAAAAAATATCCCCCAGAAACAGCATTGTACTACTGTACCCAATTTATTATATATCTTAGGAGTCAGAGTTGGTCCATTTTATACCGACTCCACCTCCACAGCCCTGCTTTAAAGCATTATTTTTGTATTGCGCACGTCTGCGTTGTTAGGCGAATGGTGCCAGTGACACCACGATTACAGAGAGCAGCTCGTCTGTGCAAGATTGGCAGGTTCTGTACTCACAATGGAAAAGTGAGAGAGGCCAGAATAGCCCTTTATGTTTTTAAGTCCCATTTTGTGACTTCAGAATACAATCACTGATCTAATGCTTTGGTGTAGAGTGTAAAACTGACAGGTGCTCCATTTTCTTAAAATGCATACAGCTATGACAAGTCTGGAGCCTTTTTTTAAATCTATGGGTCCAAAGGCAACCCCTTCAGTACCCATTTTTGGAAAGGCACAATTAAAATATATGTGCTTTTACGTCCATATGCAAGAAATGGTTTAAGGCTGTAAAGGACAACAACGGTAAGCAAGCATTGACACCAATTATTAGTTAATGTCACACTCACCAAATCCCAGAATCTGTCATGCTGCAGGGGATTTTCACTCTGTAGAACCTCTTCGGCTATGCTGTCTATGTCGCTTGCATGCAAACGTATCCAGTCAAGAAGTAGTACCAGGAGGGAACCAGCTAAAAGTGCAATTAATACATTTACTCCAGTAATTAGGCAAATTTATGTCACTTATCAAAAATTATTAATCTTCTTGACAAATGATCACAACTGTTCACATATACTACTGGCCACTCTGCTAGTGCATCAGCTCTTGATTACAGAAATATCTACAACATTTTATACCTTTTTTTAAAAAAACAAGCTTTGAACAATAAGTGCATTTTAAGGAGTAAAAAAAATAAAATAAAATAATTAATTAAAAAAAAGCTGTGTAGAATTATTGGCTTCGAAAATGTGTGTTTTAACCCCTTTACAAGCCAAGGTGGTTTGCAGGTTAATGACCAGGCCAATTTTTACAATTCTGACCACTGTCACTATATGAGGTAATTACTCTGAAACGCTTCAACGGATCCCCCTGATTCTGAGATTATTTTTTAGTGACACATTGTACTTCATGACTGTTGTAAAATTTCTTCGATATAACTTGCGTTTATTTGTGAAAAAACAGAAATTTGGCAAAAATTTTGAAAATTTGAATTTTCATGCCCTTAAATCAGAGAGATATGTCACACAAAATAGTTAATAAATAACATTTTCCACATGTCTACTTTACATCAGCACAATTTTGGAACCAACATTTTTTTTTTTTTTTTTGTTAGGAAGCTATAAGGGTTAAAAGTTGACCAGCGATTTCTCATTTTTCCAACAAAATTTACAAAGCCATTTTTTTTTTTTTTTAGGAACCACATCTTATTTGAAGAGACTGAGGGGTCTTTATGACAGAAAATACCCAAAAGTGACACCATTCTAAAAACTGCACCCCTCAAGGTGCTCAAAATCAAATGCAAGAACTTTATTAACCCTTCAGGTGCTTCACAGGAATTTTTGGAATGTGGAAGAAAAAATGAACATTTAACATTTCCACAAAAATGTTTCTTTAGACACAATTTATTTTTTTTCGCAGGGGTAACAGGAAAAAATGGACCCCAAAATTTGTTGTGCAATTTCCCCTGAGCAGGCAGATACCCCATATGTGAGGGAAAACCACTGTTTGGGCGCACGGCAGGGCTCGGAAGGGAAGGAGCGCCATTTGACTTCTTGAATGTAAAATTTGCTTGAATAATTAGCGGACGCCATGTTGCATTTGGGGAGCCCCTGATGTGCCTAAACAGTGGAAGCCCCCCACAAGTGACACCATTTTGGAAACTAGACCCCTCAGGGAACTTATCTAGATGTGTGGTGAGCACCCTCAACCCCCAAGTGCTTTACAGAAGTTTATAACATGGAGCCGTGAAAATAAAAAAAATCTAACTTTTTCCACAAAAATGATGTTTTAGCCCCAATTTTTTTTATTTTCACAAGGGTAAGAGGAGAAAATGGACCCCAAAAACTTTTGTGCAATTTCTCCTGAGTACGCCAATACCCCATATGTGGGAAAAATACAGTGTATGGGCGCATGGCAGAGTTCAGAAGGGAAGGAGCACTGTGTGACTTTTTGAACGCAAAATTGGCTAGAATTGAGAGGGAACGCCATGTCGTGTTTGAAGAGCCCCTGATGAGCCTAAATAGTGGAAACCCCCCATTTTGGAAACTACACCCCTCAAAGATTTTATCAAGGCGTATAGTGAACATTTTTAACCCAGAGGTACGACACAGAATTTGATAACATTAGGTCATCATATTGAATAAGTTGTCATTAGCCTTGAGAGCAAGTGCTCGCTACTTGAGTTTGCATCGGGTACTCAGGTATACACCATGTATCACAGGTGCTCGAGTAACATGCAACATGCTCGAGTCCCCGCCCGCATGTTTCACGGTTATTAGACACCTAAAAAAAAAAAAAAACATGCGGGAATCGCTCATGCAGGAAATCCCCGCGAGGTTTTTTTGGCCGTGAAGCATATGGGGCGGAGACTCGAGCATGTCACTCGAGCACCCACGATACTCAATGCATACCAGAGCACCCGATGCAAACTCAAGCAGAGAGCACTTACGCTCAACACTAGTTGCCATATCGTCATCTTTTCTTTTTTTTTTACTTTCGAAAAAAAATCCCAACCCTAACCTAACCCAACCCTAACCCCAGCACAACCCTAGAGTTTATTTTTTACGCCATTCCTCGTGCAGTATAAGTGATGAGATTACTTTATTCTTCGGGTCGGTGTGATTACAGCGATACCAGAATCATATGGGGTTTTTATGACTGACAGCTGTCACACACTAAAAGACGCTTTTTGTAAAATCTAGTTTTTGCATCGCCATATTTTGAGAGCTATAATTTTTCCATATTTTGGCAGACAGGGTCATGTGACAGCTTGTTTTTTGCAGGACAAGTTGACGTTTTTATTGGTGCCATTTTCAGGCACGTGACATTTTTTGATCGCTTTCTATTCCGATTTTTGGGAGGCAGAATAAACAAAAAACAGCAATTCAGGAATTGTTTTTTTTTTTAGGCTGTTCCACGTGTGGTAAAATTGATAAGGCAGCTTTAATCTTCGGGTCAGTACGTTTACAGCGGTACCACATTTATATCGTTTTTCTATATTTTGGCGCTTTTACACAATAAAAACTATTTTATAGAAAAAAAATTTTTTTTGCATCGCTTTATTCTGAGAGCTATAACATTTTTTATTTTTCGGTTGATGGAGCTGTATGGCGGCTTGTTTTATTTGTGGGACAAGATGACGTTTTCAGAGGTATCATTTTTTTTATTTATATTCGTCTTTTTGATCGCGTGTTATTCCATTTTTTGTTTGGCAGTATGATGATAAAGCATTGTTTTTTGCTTCGTTTTTTTTTTTCGTGTTCACTAAAGGGGTTAACTAGTGGGACAGTTTTATAAGTCAGGGCGTTCCGGATGCGGCAATACCAAATATGTGTACTTTTATTGTTTTTTTTTCATAATAATATTTATTGATGGGTACATTATATTTTTACAATTTTTTTTTATTTTTTAACACTTTTTTTTACTTGTATACTTTGTCCCACTATGGGACTTTCACTTTTTTTTACTCTGATCGCCTGTATAGCATAGGGATGGAGCACCATCCCTGTGCTATACAGGCTGTCAGCGCTGCAGATGCAGAAGATACTTTCGTCATGCACTGCGCATGACCAAAGTAACTTCCTGCCGTCTGGTGACCCGAATGTTGTCATGACGACATCAGGTCGTCATGGCAAAATCCGGGAAGCCGCGGCAGACAGCGTTGGACGCCGGCAGGAGAGGTGAGTATCACGATCACCTCCCCTTGCCCCCGCAATGCTATGATCGACATCGATCGCAGCATTGCAGGGGTTAATGTGCCGGGAGCAGTGCGGGACTGCTCCCTGCACATTGCCACAGCTGACACCCAGCGGCGATCGCGCCCGCACAGCCTGTAGGACAACTTTCCGGCAGCAGGACCCCCTCCCCCCACCACTTTACAATGTCTGCAGTAAGACACAAAATCATTAGGCCTAACCCACTTGGCATTTTAGTATGTGAACATGGATAAGATTGAACACTTGACATTTCTCTATGCAAAATTTCTTCAGGCTTGATTCTTATTATTTTCTAGGTTTAGGATTCATTTAAAAAATATAAAATTCCCAAAAATTCTCACCTGTGGCAGCTTCAATGAAAAGTATTTCACAAAGGTTCCAGCACAGTTCCATGGCTGACAGGATAGAGAGCTAAGGTCCATAAGAGACAATTTGATTAGATAGCACAAGACTTCAATCAAGTGATTCAAAGTCGGAGGATAACTATGCTTAACCCATCCAAAGCCAAGAAAAGATGGTCGGCGGTACTCAAACATGTGGCAAGCCAATAAGCCATAGTCTCCAGGCTATTGACTTATGTGGTAGCCACTCAAGAAGATTTCATTTGTCCTGAGATCAAACACAATTCCAAAAGTAGAATCCACAACAGTAACTCTTTCTAAAAGCAGCAACAAATGTTTATTCTGGTCGACAAAAAAAGTGCTGTACTTGGCCAAATGATTCAGAGCAGACATTGAATCGAACATGTGACCCCTGATCCAGTCCAAGCTCACTGTGGTGGTGCAGTAAAAATGAACAAGGGGCTTGAGATCCCCATTCTGGTGACCAATGGTGGTCCTACACAGACATTTATCACCTATTCAATGGGTGTCCTCTATGACAAAATGCTTAAGGGCAGCATTGCATCGGAGAGACAATGGATCAGGATAAGTAATGTTGCACCCCCTGATTTAGTGTTTTGAATGACTGTCAGGCTTTCTTTTCTGAGTTACTTTATACAGTCACTTTTTCTGACCAGGAAAGACCAGACTCATATTTATTTAATAGAAAATTCTATATCGGTCTCTCTACCATCAGATAGGAAAACACAGAAAAGTTTTAAAATGAGTAGGTACAATGAATAAAAATATTTTTTGTAACATTAAAAAAAAACAAAAAAAAAAAACAGTATTTTGCCTCACCAGCGCAGAGTACTTGGCACTTTGATTGCTGTCTCGTGTGGAGCCTGAAAGAATGATTAAAAAATCTGTTTAATACATGATAGTTGCTTTAGATAAAAATGTGCAGAACTGAAAAGAAGTGGCATGCTGGGCAATACACGCAGAGCACAAAAGGTGGCAAAATAGCAAGAAAGCAAAGAACTGAATATCTACTGGCCAGTGACCAGACACATTGTTCTACTGTCGGTTCGCCTGACATGTCTGTTCCTAAATAAATGTAATCCCTGTGAAAAGACAATACTGGAGCATCTTTACTTAAAACTCTGCTTTGTGCCAAAGCCTAGACCTTGATGTATACATATATTTCCAAGAGAAATAAAAGAGCACAGATTTATAAGAACTGCTATTTAATGGAAAACACAAGACACATATCATGACAGCTGACAGGTCCACTTTATAGGGGTTGTTCGGTCTAAAAATAAAAGCAGTCACACTATGTGACTCTACACTGCCAAGTCGTGACAGTGTGCGATGAGTACACTGTCACAAATCCCCCATGCGGGTGGGTAGCCATTTCTCTTCCATTGAGAGAAGCCAGGTGAGACTACTTGGTATGTGACCACAAGTTTGTAAATAGCATACATGTAGTCACATAACTGCCCACCTACATGGGGAATACAGAAAAATCATCATAGTATGCACATCGCACATGGCCATGTTATGGCAGTCTGCAGTTCCATAGAGTGAAAGCAGACTTTTCTTCTGAGACTGGACAACCCCTTTAAGGAGGTGTCTAACTGCAAGAAAATGGGCTCCAAACTATGTAAAGTAAATGAACCCAGCAGGTACTCAAGTGCCGGACCCCCGCTGCTGCTCCAGTCCCGGTGTTTTGACTATAGAGGAGACGTCACGCCAACAGTGCATGTCACCGCTCTAGCCAGTCACTGAGCTCCGTGCTCGTACAAGGTTGACAGCACGCAATGCTGAGCTCAGTGACTGGCCAGAGTGGTGACACATGCTGTTGTTGTGATGTCAGCACTGTAGTTAAAACACCAGGACCAAAGCAGCAACGGGGGGGGGAGGCGTTTGACCCAGCAAGGGTGTATACCTGCCTAGTTTGCGGAAGGCCCATTTTCCTGAAAATGAACAGCCACCTTTAAAAGGGCTCATACTGATGTATATCAATCAATCATTGCTACAGAAAGTTGCAATACTATCTACACAGTGTCAGCATGTAACTACTCGGAGCTGTAGCACACAACAGATCTAAAGTTTTAAGGGCAAGTACATTTTAATAATTCTTACAGATTGGTGCTATTAGTGGGATTAATCCAATAACCAGATAAAAGGCACTAACAGGAGGCATCAGCTTGCCTGACATGTCTTTTTTAGTAAATAATTGCTGTTCTAATAAAGTAACTCTGAAGCTGCTTTTTCAGAACCCTACATTGCATTTTTCTCTGTTATTTCTCTTGGAAATGTATGAATAAAATGACAACTAGATATAATCGTTCCCCTTACGTCCCTACACAATCTAGTCCAACCAGTGTCACACTGTATGAGATAGTATACATTTTGTTGTAAGAATGTATGTACACATAAAGGGGTATTCTGCCACAAAGCATGCAAAGCATATGTATAGGGACTATTTCCCTTTAAGAGAATGATGGGGAAAAATACAGAAGTGTTTGACTTACTTGCCACTTTGTGCATATCTTGCATACAAGCCTGGAGAAGTGAGCGATAATTCTTACTAACAAGAACCAACCTGTGAAATTAAATAACAATCACATTAGTACACATATGCAGTTAAACAGTAAATGACAAATATAGTCATCAAACATCAAGTGGCATCAGGGGTGTCTGGCAACTAACGACCCTAAGGGGTTATATGGACAGGCTCCCCTAGCATCAATCACATACTGAGCTTTACGTGTCCTGCTGGATGCTGCTTCTTCACTCTTTTGCAGGCCAACAAATATTCCATGTGACTCATTGAATAGCTTTCTCAGTACGGGCGAGTACAGATCTTCGTCATTACGCATAAAAGCCAGATGGCCTCTGGTTGGCAAATGGAAGCCGTCTGCAGAAAAAAAGAAAATTAGTCGTCTCAGTTATGGTTTGCCTACGGGGACAGATATGGTCACAACGAATTAACAGGGGCTATAGACATTTCCTAGCATATCCTTTTCATATGAGCCTAGCCTGCCTAGGGTGGTGCTCAAGCTTACAGAGCCCCTAACTAAAGGCATGAGTGTAAAGCCCCTCTAATGCTTATTACATTCATACTTTACTAGTAGAATTTTGTTGGGCATTTTTGAGAAATCTAGTCTTGAAGTTTTATACTTAAGGGCATCAGGGTGGGCACTTCACTCTTCAGCTCTGCTGTATTACGCCGGCCTCCAGTAGTTTATTGCCAGGTCACATCTTCCCTCAGTGAGCAGTCTCATGCGTGGGTGCAGTCATTGCCCGGGTTCATGTCATCAGAAGGGGCGCTGCCTACACAATGAGCTCCTGAGGACGATACAAAATCAGCATGGTGGCTCAGTGGTTAGCACTGCAGCCTTGCAGTGCTGGGGTCCTGGGTTCAAATCCCACCAACATCTGCAAGGAGTTTGTATGTTCTCCCCGTGTTTGCGTGGGTTTCCTCCGGGTTCTCCGGTTTCCTCCCATACTCCAAAGACATACTGATAGGGAATGTAGATTGTGAGCCCCAATGGGGACAGTGCCGATAATGTCTGTAAATTGTCTGAATTGTAAAGCGCTGTGGAATATGTTGGCGCTATATAAATAAAAACATTATTATTAATGTACTGGCTCCTGCAATGTCATTAAGGAGCTCACAGCCTGGGTTCGTTGCAATGATGGCGCCTGCACAGTGATTTCCTAATGACATTGTAGGATCCAGTAAATTGATCTTGCATAGTTATCAGGAGCTTAAGGGGCAGGTGCCACCTTCTTCTGATGACGTTATTCCGAGCAACGATGGCACCTGAGCAAGGGAGGCAAGTCACTGAGGGTGTCAATCAATGACCGGAGGCAGTCAGTAGGCGGCAAAGTACAGCAGCACCAAGGAGGGAGTAAAGTGCCAGTCACACTGCACTTTAGCAAAGTATGAATGTAATAATGATTTAGGCTGTGTGCCCACTATGCGTTTAAGCGTTTCCGCAGCGGCAAACGCTTAAAAACGCTTGGTAGAAGACCTGCCATGTTCCCCAATGATAATCCTCATGTGCAGCGCACATGCTGTGGAAATTTCCGCTGCGGATTATCATTGCGAAAAAATCTGCAGCACTACCAATTATTTTGCGGAATCGCGGCGTTTTCGCCGCCATTGACTTGCATTGGACCGCATGCAATCTGCATCATTGCATCTGCAGATGCGGATACCATGCGGTTCAATGTGCGGATGGTACCCGGGTCTTGAAAAGCGGAGACTCTCCTCCGGACCCGGGTACCATAGTACCTGTAAAATAAAAATAAAAAAAATTATACATTATACTTACCTTCTGATGGCCCCTGGTGTCCTTAGCGATCCGTCTTGGCTTGCCGGCATATCGAGATGGTCTAAAAAGGACCTGCCATGACGTCATTTAGTCATGTGACAGGTCACGCGACAGCTGACGTCAGCGGTCGCGTGACCCATCACATGACTAAATGACGTCATGGCAGGTCCTTTTAGTCCACTGCAAGCCAAGACAGATCGCTAAGGACACCGGAGGCCATCAGAAGGTAAGTATAATATTTATTTTTTACCATTCTTTTAAAGGTCACACTACATAAATCCGTGCCGGTTGCATGGATTTATATAGTGTGACCAAGTTGTCAAGCACTTTCCAAGTGATGCTAAAAATTGCTTGGAAAGCGCTTGACAACCCGCATGCATGTGAAGAACGCTTCACATCCGCTTGTCCCTGGCAGGAAAAACCCATGTAAAATCCGCATGCGTTTTTTCTGCCAGGGAGATGCAGAAACGCTCAGGAAAAATCCGGAGCACTTCTGCATCGTGGGCACATAGCCTAAAGGGGCTTTTCACTCATACATTTAGTTAGGGGTCAAATATCCTGGTAACAGGTATCCAATTTTTTTTGTACGATTTGGGGGGGAAAGTAAACAATACTGGCTATTTTCCATAAAGTATAACTGCACTTTCAAATTCATTTTCTAGATAATAATGTTATAGTAGCAGGTGTAATTTGATCCCTCACTGCAGACAGATTTGTAGACAGATGTGAGCAGTTTGCTAGACTTAATGATCAGAGAAAAAAAAAAAAGTATTTACGTATATCTACCAATAATTAAAAAACAACAACTTTGTAATATATCTTTACAAGTATTGTTGATTTATGTGACAAAAATGTAGTTGCTATTTAAGGAAGTACGTACCTGTGCTAGGGTAACGGGTTTCATAAAGAAGCAATTCTCCTGGTCCCCAATCGAACCCAATATGTGTGTTAGGTCGCCCGAGTCCTTTAACAATCTATGTTTAAAAAAAAAAAAAAATGAAAAAAGAAATCCAATGAATCAGATTTAGATAACAAAACGAGGCAGATATAAGAGTATGCCAGCTTAATGTACATTAGTCACCCAAGACATATATACACAAGTGAAGTGTAAACCTACGGCAAATGCTATACAGTGCCTTGTCATCACTCATAGGGTCCTGAAAGAACAGGAGACGTGTGCGTTGTTGCACTGTTCAAAGTCTATTACACCATAGTTTAGGATCACTCTCCCTGTGTTGCAGTGATTACTGTTCTCTATGCCCCGACCTTCCAATGGTCCTGTATACAGAGCTGCAGTGTAAAGCATAAGGAAGCAATAAGTGAGACTAGCTCACACTCTGAGAACGATGCAGCTACGCTGCGGTGACTAGTCTTATCTGCTATGTAAATGACGGGTCATATGATTTCTGCAGTCCTTGCTTTGAATATGATACAAATGACACACCCTGGGGCATCGGGGCATCATTGTATATGCAGCTCTCCCACACTTATACCGCTACGGCTAGTGTCATACGCACTGGACATTAAAGCCAGAGGCGAGGAGGAGTAGGACGACAAGAGCTTATTTCTTCCAGAAATTATATAATCAGATAACATTTGATCGTGGGGTCTCACTGGTGTGGTTTCCAACAAGGTCAAGAATAAAGGGACCCAGGGTCTGCTATAGCTTTGCCTTCCGCGCAGTGGTCCAACCATGTGTCACAGTGGTCTGATGGCCGGCTGTCATACCTGGTCATCCAAAGTATTGGCACAAAGCAGTTACCGTGCAATGGCTCTATGAACTGTTGCTTAGTGGCCACGTAGTAGCCTAATGCTCTGCCCTTCATGACATGCAGTGGCCTGATGCCTTGTCACCGTACTTGCCACTCTATGGCCCAATTTTTTGCCATTACTATCCCACACGCTGCTGTTTTGCCAGCCACCCCTGTGGTTTACTAAACAGCATGGGCTGCATTCAGGGTCTGCCTGATAGCGGACCTAAAAACGTGTACACCCATCTGTGCTGACACTAGCACTCATGTATGGGGGCACATGTCACATACACCGGGGGCCCTCCACAGAGAAGTAGCACAGATAGCAGGCGGCCTCGGTACAGGGAGGGAGCGGGCAGGTTACCGTGTCCGCCGGCTGCTCGTCCAGCTCCTCCATCATTCTCCTCTACTTCCAGATAGATTCCCGCTTGTTGTGACTCAGTGAGGCCGGGGGTGTCCTCGTCACTGCCTGCGCCGGCCTCCTCAGTGAGGCCGGGGGTGTCCTCCTCACTGCCTGCGCCGGCCTCCTCTGTGAGGCCGGGGGTGTCCTCCTCACTGCCTGCGCCGGCCTCCTCAGTGAGGCCGGGGGTGTCCTCCTCACTGCCTGCGCCGGCCTCCTCAGTGAGACCGGGGGTGTCCTCCTCACTGCCTGCGCCGGCCTCCTCTCCCTCACTGACACTCTGACAGGAAGTCCTCTGCCGCCTCCGTCACTGGCCACACCCGCCATTCTCCAGCCGAGCCTAGCCTGACAGGCGTCTCACTACTCTGTCTGCTCTGCTTCACAGCACGGTGCAGCAGTAGTTAAGCTCCCAGGAACATGTCTTTTGATTTACACCAGAAAGAATGCATAAGGCTGAGAAGTCAGAATTTGTGCCACATTTGTTATTGCGTTTTTTGGCACAGATTGCCTAACATACACCTAGGAAGAGTTGGCACAATGAGGCTACGTTCACACGTGCATTAAGACATTCCGTTTGTAAATGGAATAATGTGTATAACTGATGCAGCGGAGGGCCCCGATCATTATTATGGACTAAATCTGTTTGGATGAAAGATTTCTGTGGGATGCGCTATTTCTTCCATACTAATAAGGGACACATATTGGAACCCAGACCGACCTACAATAAAGAGGTTGTCCTGTCTTCTGATGAAAGTCTGTGGTCTCTCTTATGTGACTGCAGACTTCTGAATCTTTACAGTGTGCGCCCTGCACGCTGTCAGGATTCTCTGGTGTTGCCGGCGGTTTACATACTTTCAGCCACGATTTAACTACACGTGTTCAGCTTCGCTCAATTCACTTGTACTGTGGGCGCTGTAAGGATTCAGAAGTCTACAGTCACATAGAGTGACAAGCCCTTTTAAGATCAGATTCTCACAACCAACATTCACAATCACAATGCACAGACCGGCCATGGATCCCCTGACTAGTACCTTACAGCCTCGTATATATCTAGGAGGCTGTGGAGTTTGAGTAAGACCTAGAATCCATACATTGTAACCCATAGTCTGATCATGAGACTGCCCTACACAGCCACTTTGCGACACAGGTCTACCTGGCAAGTATTGGTGTATGGCACCGCTACACAGCAGTACAGTGCAGGTGGATGGGGTCACATTGCAACTTGCAAGGTACCACGACTCTGACAAGCAACTTGAAAAAATCCATTTAGTTCCAGCTATTTGTGACTTGCTTGTCACTGTACCTCGTGGATCACAATGTGATCCCATTCACTATGTAGCAGCAGCATGCAGCAATCTTTCACCGCACAACCCAGCCTAAGGGTAAGTGCATACGTCTTCTTTCCGTCGACCAAGTTTTTCTGGACGAAACCGCTTCTTGAAAACGCCAGCAGTCTTTTTTCTTAAGCAGCTTCACTGGTGGCTTTACCGCCGTGTTTGTGGTGGCTCCGCTGCCAGCATCTTTTTTCTCTACTTTCTATGATAGTGGCGAGCGCCTTGCTAGCGGAAGTCTGCACAGGCTTCTTCTTTTAAATGCTTCAAGGTTTCTGACACCTGAAGCAGTTGAAAGAAGTAACAAAAGACTGAACATAAGCACAGCAATGTCGTTTTTACATTGCTGTGCCCTATGTTCATTTTGAGCGCCGGTTTTGCAGGCCTTTTTCAAGCGAATTCAAGGTGGAATCCGCCTGAAAAAGATGTGCACATACCCTTAGACCGAATTCAGACGGTTGTATTGGAAAACGCAAATTGCATAGGTCACTGGCTCTGTGCAGCTCGCTGTGCCCGTCTGTATTGCTGATGGGTGCAGGAGCTGCCTTTACATTGCATGCATTATTCTGGTCCATAAAAGATATTTGTAGACAAGCACTAAGACCCCAATTCATCAAGACCAGCTTTTCTCACGTCGATCTTGATGAGGGTGCGGGGAGAAGTGCGCACACCTCTGAATGAATTAGGCCAGGAGTGCATTGGCTTGCGCCTCCATGTGCACCTTGCCACAACTTTTACTCCAGTCAAGGATAGAAGTAAGATGTGAGTCTTAAGGAACGCCAATGCTCATCATTAATTTGTTGAGTGGGGGTCGCCCCGTCCCAGCTACACCCTCTTGATGTGAAAACGGCAAAAGTCATAACATTTTTGTGCAGCTTTGCGCAATAAAATGCGACTTTTCAAAGCTTTTTGGGGGGGGCGTAAAACCTTTTGATGAATAAGGGCAAAATTTGTTATGTACTGTCTTGTGGTGATAGCTTGTTTTCACTAGACAAGACAACCTCTTTTTTTATAAACCTAAGGCCACGTGCACACTATCAGTATTTGGTCAGTATTTTACCTCAGTATGTGTAAGCCAAAACCAGGAGTGGGACAATCAGAGGAAAAGTACAATAGAAACACGTCACCACTTCTGGATTTATCACCCACTCCTGGTTTTGGCTTATAATTACTGAAGTAAAAAACTGACCAAATACTGAATGTGTGAACGTGGCCTTATTTTTTTGATTATGTTTTTATGTGCGTTTTATTGCATTTTTTTAAAAGAAAAGCCAGTTTGGTAACTTGTTAGGCAGTTGAAAAAAAAGATTGCTCTCAGTGGGAAAAACAAAATAATAATATTGTAGTTATGATACCTTTTAAGGGCTAATAAATAAATGATGTTACAAAGCAAGCTTTCGGGACTTCTTAGGGTCTCTTCATCAGGCAGGGTATAACAGAGTATCTGAAGAAACACAAATATATACACAAAAAGAGCAGAGGTATGGTATAATAAATGGACATTAAAAAACAAACCCAGCTTAGAGAGTGAATCCTTAGGTGTGAACGTTTAATAGTCCCAATATCCTTGTAAGATCAGAGACCTGCTGCCCTCACTGTTTCTGGCGCAGATTCTTCAGATATTGTAGTAAGTCATAAATCCTCTTGTCAGATTTAGTCCTGTGTGGAGGGAATCACAGACTATAATAAGTTTGTATTCCCAGACTCTTTGGTGTTTTTGTGATTTGAAGTTGCCTCTTAGGCTATGTGCCCACAATGCAGAAATGCTCAGGATTTTTTCCTGAGCGTTTCTGCATCTCCCTGGCAGAAAAAAACACATGCGGATTGTACATGCGTTTTCCTGCAAGGGACATGCGGAAGTGAAGCGTTCTTCACTTGCATTTCCGCATGCGGGTTGACAAGCGCTTTCCAAGCGATTTTAGCATCACTTGGAAAGTGCTTGTCAACTTGGTCACACTATGTAAATCCATGCAAACGGCATGGATTTATATACTGTGACCCGAGAGAATGTCAAAAATAAATATATACTTACCCTCCGATGGCCCGCGCTGTCTTGATTTCCTCCGTGCTGGCAGCGGTAGAGTGAAGGACCTGCCGACGTCAGCGCCGCGAGACCCGTCACATGACTATGACGTCAGCGCAGGTCCTTCATTCCATCGCGAACTGCTGCCAAGCAAGGAGGAGCGCACCGCGGACCGCCAGAAGGTAAGTATGTATTTATTTTTTATTTTATTCTTTTTTTTTACAGTTTTCTATGGTACCCGGGTCCGGAGGAGAGTCTCCTCTCCTCCACACCCGGGTACCATCCGCACATTAGAACGCATGGAATGCGCATCTACATACATATACAGTGATGAGTAATCCATGCGGTCTAATGTAAGTCAATGGCGGCGAAAACGCAGCACTTCTGCAAAATAATTGGTAGTGCTGCGTTTTTTTCCGCAATGATAATCCGCAGCGGAAATTTCCGCAGCATGTGCACAGCACATGAGGATTATCATTGGGGAACATGGCAGGCCTTCTACCATGCATTTTTTAAGCGTTTCTGCAGCGTTTTTGCCGCTGCGGAAACGCTTAAAAAATGCATCGTGGGCACACAGCCTTAATATGACAACTTTCATATTGTTTATGTTGTGTTCTGGATCACAGAAATGTTTGGACACAGATAAATGTTTTGTTTTTTTTCTGTAATCATGTGGCGATGAGACCTCATCCTTGGTCTCAGTTTCTGTCCTGTTTCTCCCGCATCGAGACCCCTAATAGGACATATAGTGCACAGAATTAAGTAAACCACGTTTTAAGAGGAACATGTGAATGTCCCTGGAATATTATAGTCCTGCTGTGGTTAGGGATCTGTATCCTGTCTTTGGTCTCTACATGGGTGCAGGTTTTGCTGCTCTTCACATTGCAAGGGAAAGTTCCTCTTGGTGTATCTGAGGGCATTCAGCTTTGGATCATGATGTTTCTTAAATTAAGAGGAAGCCTATAAGATAGCAAGGGAGGGTTTTTGAATATTGTTTTTAGCCGGTCATCCTTGTGTAGAATATGGTGACCTTTTTTAGCAGTTTTTCTTAGCACTTCAAGCTGTCGGCTGTAAGTCACCACCAGAGGTACACGATTATTCTCCTCTTTTTCTCCATATTGAAATAGTTGACTTCTAGAGATCCTTATGGCTCTAATGATCTGATCATCCATGGAGATGGTTGGTGGCCTTGGTTTAAAAATGTCTTTTTAAGATGGGTTAATTGTTCATCCCTGTCTGTTGGGCTGGAACAGATATGATTGAAGGGCCTGGCTGTAGACTTTTTAATGTATTTCGGGTGGAAGTTGTCCCATCTGAGGTATGTTGGACGGTCAATTGATTTCTGATACACCGATGTCTGAATTGAACCATTTTGAATTTTTATGGTTTTATGCAGGAAGTTTACTTCCATTTTTGAGTGGTCCAATGTCAGCATTATGGTGGGTTGAAATATATTGAATTTGTCATGGAACTTTAGAAGTTCTTGTTCAGACTCAGTCCAGATTATAGAAGGCATCAATGTAACGGAAATAGGCTAAAGGAATTGGGCCACACAGCTTCACTGTGCATGCGCGGGGAACAAAGCGCGTGTGCAGTGAAGCTGGTAACTACACAGCCTCACTGCGCAGGCGTGGGATCGGCGGTCTGACATGGACAAATGCGCATGTGCCCCACAATAATAGCACTTGCTGGAAGCAATATTTAAATATATCGGCAGCGCCAGCACTGACTGAATGCTGCGCCCGCCCATGACTGAATACGAGGATCACACCCCTATGACTGAAGGAGCAGGTAGGATCTAAGTATATTAAAGGTTAGAAAATCATTATAGTTGCGCCAATTTTAATGAAAAAAGCTTGATAGTGATGCACATTGCATCACTAACAATGCTATGGGGGTAGTGTAGATAGTAGCTAGGACGTGACAGGTTCCCTTTAATGTTGATGATTATGGCTTACAGCCAATGAAAACACAAAAGTCATTATGTCAGCATATTAGAATAACAAAAAACACCTGCAAAATCTTCCTAAGCGTTTAAAGAGGTCCCTTAGTCTGCTTCAGTAGGCTCCACAATCATGGGGAAGTCGGCTGACTTGACAGATGTCCAGAAGGCAGTCATTGACACACTACACAAGGAGGGTAAGCCACAAAAGGTCATTGCTAAAGAATCTGTTCACAGAGTGCTGTATCCAAGCATATTGTAACGGGGCCGGGTGGTGGAACCTCTGTGCCTTGGAACAAGGAGGGACCCCGAGGGGCAGGTGTTATACTGGGGATGACCTTGTAATAGAGCAGGTGGCTCCCACGGGTCTGGTAGCTGGGACTGACCGGAGTAGCGGGTGGACACAACAGGTAGGTAGCAGTCTCTGGGTGAGTAGGCGGGTGGTCACGGGAAGTGACGGAAGAGCAGGTAAGAGTCTCTTGGCTGGCAGGCAGGTGGTCACGGCAAGTGACGGCTGAGCGGGTAAGAGTCTCTTGGCTGGCAGGCGGTCATGGCAAGTGACGGCTGAGCGGGTAAGAGTCTCTTGGCTGGCAGGCAGGTGGTCACGGCAAGTGACGGCGGAGCCTCCAGGTAGGCTAGCAGGCGGGTAGCAGGTAAGCGTTCCCAGGTGAGCGGGCTAGCAGGTACGGCAGGTAGCAGGCAGGTAACTGACCGGTGCTTCCTGGTCCGCAGGTGGACTTGCCCATAGACAGACTGGCGGATGCAGGTGACATACTGTCGGGCTGAAGAGAAGACAAGCAGGCAGACAGGACTGGTAGTCAGGCTGGCAACGGGACCTGAGGGCTGAAGCAGAGGTGAGTATGCTTTGCAACAACTTTGCTCGGGCTCCTCCATTTTGGAGGAGGTGCCTTATATATGGGAAGTCCTCCGGCTATTGGCCGGGGACTCCTTAGGACGGCGTGCGCGGTCCCTTTAAGAGAGGGGGAGCGCGCGCACCCTAAGCACAGTGCCCAGGAAGGAGCGCGCGCCGGCAGCAGCGAGGGAAGGAGCGCTGGAGGACGCCGTGCGCTGAACAGGAAGGTGAGAGGGACGGCGTCTCTTCCTAGCAGGAGGCAGAGACGCCGATGCTACAGTACCCCCCCCCCCTTTAGGCCCCCCCTTTTTTAGGCCAGAGAGAAATTTCTCAAGGAGAAGCGGAGCGTTGATGTTCTCCCTGGGTTCCCAAGTTCTTTCCTCAGAACCAAACCCCTTCCAATCCACCAGAAAAAAAGGTTCTCCCTCTTACCCTCTTGGTGGCCAGGATGCTCTCCACTTCGAAGACTTCCTCAGCAGAAACCGGAGTAGGAGGAGTACCTGGATTGTCGGAAAAAGTGTTAAGGACAACGGGTTTGAGGAGGGATACGTGGAAGGAGTTGGGAATGCGTAGGGTGGCCGGGAGTTTTAATTTGTAGGCCACTGGGTTAATTTGCCTGAGGACTTCGAAGGGTCCGATGAATCGAGGGCCCAACTTGTAGGAGGGTACTTTGAGCCGCACATGTTTGGAAGAGAGCCAAACCTTGTCTCCCGGACGGAAATGAGGCGGATCCAGACGTCTCTTATCAGCATATCTCTTCATCTGCTCGGAGGACAGAAGAAGAGCGGACCTGGTACTCTCCCAAATAGTAGAAAATTCGCTGACAAGAAACTCCGCGGCAGGGTTGTCCACAGAAGCGGAGACAGGAACTGGAATCCGGGGATGTTGGCCACCGACTATAAAGAACGGGGATTTGGAAGAGGATTCGCTCTCATGGTTATTATAAGAGAATTCGGCCCATGGTAGGAGATCCACCCAATCCGAATGGTGGGCATTAACGAAGTGCCGGAGGTAGCTGGTCAGGATCTGATTGATCCGCTCCACTTGACCATTGGACTGTGGGTGGTAAGCGGAGGAGAAATCCAGGGTGACGTCTAGCAGCTTACATGTGGCTCTCCAGAAGCGTGAGGTGAACTGAACCCCACGATCCGACACGATGTGGAGGGGTAGGCCATGGAGACGGAAGATGTGGCGGATAAAGTCTTTAGCCAGATCGGGTGCAGATGGGAGACCAGGCAGGGGAATGAAGTTGGCCATTTTAGAAAAGCGGTCAGCAACCACCCAAATGACTGTACAACCGGCAGAAACAGGAAGATCGGTGATAAAGTCCATAGCAATGTGCTGCCATGGAGCAGCAGGTACGAGAAGGGGCAGGAGATGGCCAGCTGGTAGATGTCTGGGAACTTTGTTACGGGCACAGGATGAACAGGCCGCGACGAAGTCTACAACGTCCTTACGCAGGGTAGGCCACCAGTAATGCTGAGTGATGAGCTGGAAGGTCTTCTTTTGACCAGCATGGCCAGCTAGATTAGAAGAATGTCCCCAGCGAAGAACCCTCTCCCGATCTGGTACTGCTACAAACGTCTTACCGGGTGGAAGACGAGTCAGATCCAAGGGGGCCACATTCATCACCTTGGAGGGGTCAATGATGTGCGTAGGCTCCTCCTCTTGATCGGAGGACAGGAAGGACCGGTACAAGGCATCAGCTTTGACGTTCTTGTCCGCCGGGCGGAAATGAAGTATGAAGTCGAAGCGGGCAAAAAACAACGACCACCGGGCCTGGCGAGGATTAAGTCTCTGGGCATTTTGGAGATATGCCAGGTTTTTGTGATCCGTGTAGATGATCACCGGGTAAAGAGCCCCTTCAAGCAGATAGCGCCACTCCCCCAGTGCCAATTTGACGGCCAGCAATTCACGGTCTCCTATGGAGTAGTTGCGCTCAGACGAGGAGAAGATTTTGGAGAAGAAGCCGCAGGTTACCATTCTTCCGGTAGAAGATTTGTGGGTGAGTACCGCTCCGGCTCCGGAGGAGGAGGCATCAACCTCCAGGTAGAATTGTTTATTGCAGTCCGGACGGTGCAGGACGGGGGCAGAGGCGAAGGCTCTCTTTAAGGAAAGGAAGGCCTCCTCGGCTTCAGACGACCATACCTTGGGATTTGCCCCCTTACGGGTAAGCGCAGATATGGGAGCAGTCCGGGACGAGAAGTATGGGATGAAAAGACGATAGTAATTGGCGAAGCCCAGGAATCGCTGTATCGCCTTCAATCCCTCTGGACGGGGCCATTTTAGGACGATAGAGAGCTTCTCGGGATCCATTTGCAGACCTGTCTGGGAGATAACATAGCCCAAGAATGGAAGGGAGGTCTGGTCGAAGAGGCACTTCTCGTATTTGGTATAGAGGTGGTTCTGCCGAAGCCTAAGCAGGACCTGACGAACATCCCTCCGGTGTGTGGGGAGATCCGGAGAGAAGACCAAGATATCGTCCAGGTATACCACTACGCAGGAGTACAGGAGGTCACGGAAGATGTCGTTGACCAGCTCTTGAAAGACAGCGGGGGCATTACAGAGACCAAAGGGCATCACAAGGTACTCATAGTGACCGTCCCGGGTATTGAATGCTGTCTTCCACTCGTCTCCTTGACGGATACGGACCAGGTTATATGCTCCTCGTAGATCCAGCTTGGAGAAGATCCTGGCGCGCTTGAGATGGTCAAACAATTCGGAGATGAGCGGCAGGGGGTATTTGTTTTTTACAGTGATTAGATTGAGTCCTCTGTAGTCAATACAGGGACGTAGCGTGCCGTCTTTCTTTTTGACAAAGAAGAATCCGGCTCCAGCCGGGGAGGTAGATTTGCAGATAAATCCCCTAGCCAGATTTTCTTCAATGTATTCAGACATGGCCCGGGTTTCGGCCGCAGACAACGGGTAGATACGCCCATCGGTAGGAGTGGCGCCAGGTACCAGGTCGATCGGGCAGTCATATGGCCTATGGGGTGGCAACGTCTCTGGTTCCTTTTTACCGAAGATGTCTGCATAGGGCCAGTATGGAGCCGGGAGACCGGGTAGATTAGCTGGAGTAGGCGGAGGGCGAGCTGGGCGGACCGGAACCAGGCAGGTCTTATGGCAGTCTGGACCCCACCGGAGTACTTCACCGGATCGCCAGTTCAATACGGGTTCATGTGTCTGGAGCCAAGGTAGACCTAGCAACAGGGAGTGAGAGAGTCCGGTAGCACATGGAAGGAGATCTTCTCAGAGTGCAGCATTCCCACCTGCAGAGTTAAGGGTTCAGTGACGAGCAGGATGGGCACTGGAAGGAGTCTACCATCCACGGAGGCAACTGACAAAGATTCAGTGAGAGGCTTGGTGGGAATATGGTATCTCTCTACCAAGGACAGGGAGATGAGGTTCCCAGCAGCTCCAGAGTCCAGGTGGGCGATTTCAAATTGCCGATCCTCTCCCCAGGAGAAAGAGACAGACAAAGTCAGGGAGGGAGAGGACTTACTTTTGTCTAGGACGACCTCTCCGAGCGATCCTAGACACCGGCGTTTCCCGGCCTCTCCGGGCAGGAACGGATCAGGTGCTCCTTGCTGCCACAATAGAAACAGCTCCCCTCGGCCCGGCGTGACTCCTGGCGGGATTTGACCAACTTGGTCTGGTCGACCTGCATGGGCTCGGGTGAGTGCGCCCGGGGAGTGACTGAAGAAGAGACAGGTCTCTGGAAGTTAGGAGCAAGGCGGGGAAACCTTCTCTCACGGGTGGTTTCCTTGGTACGTTCCTGGAACTGGATGTCAATCCGGGTAGCAAGTGACACCAGGTCGTCCAGGGTGGTAGGGAGATCCCGACCGGCAAGTTCATCTTTAATCCGACCGGAAAGACCCTCCCAGAAGACGGACAGCAGGGCCTCGTTATCCCAGGCAAGCTCAGAAGCGAGAGTACGGAACCGTATGGCATATTGGCCTACGGTGAGACTCCCTTGGCGGAGACGTAGCAGAGAGGAGGCTGACGAGGTCTTTCGTCCCGGTTCATCGAAGACTTTCCGGAAAGCAGTGAGGAAAGCTGACAAGTTGGATACCAGGGGATCCCCTCTCTCCCACAGGGGATTTAGCCAAGCCAGTGCTTCCCCAGTGAGATGGGACATGATGAAGGCCACTTTGGCCCGGTCGGTGGTAAAGTGATGTGCCAAGAGTTCAAAGTGCAGGGTGCACTGGTTAATGAAGCCTCGAGCCAAGGCGGGATCTCCACCAAAACGAGGTGGTGCAGAGAGCCGGGGACCCGGACCGGGTACCATGGCATTGATGGGCAGCGGCGCTGCCGTGGCGTGAGTCGTACGACTGGAGGCAGGTCCAGGTGGAGCAGTCAGTGTGTCCAGGCGGGAGTTGACATTACGCAGGTGATTCAGGATGGATTCCTGTTGGGATCTCTGACGGGAGACTTCGTGGAACAGGTCAGAGAGCGAGGGAGCTTGGGTGCCACCGGGTTCCATGGCCCGAGCAAAACTGTAACGGGGCCGGGTGGTGGAACCTCTGTACATCCACCGCTCGTTGGAAGGGATGAGGGGAAGGGAGCCCAGACACTAAGGACAGAGGGGGTGGAGACCTCCTAGGCTGATCTGATATCACTCTGTTCTTCCCTACCTTCCCTATATTGGTTGCTCACCAATCGCCGAGCAGGAACCTAAAACCCTATCTCTCCCTAGAGCTAGGGTCTGGCTAGAGAACGGGGAGGATGAGCGCTAGTCAGTCCCCAGTAACACTAAAGACAGCAAGGGGAGACAGACACGGGGGAAGTAGCTTAACTTGAGTCGACTTCAGAGAGATTGCACACACGTCCTCCTAGCACCAGAGAGGAAGTAAGAACTGCACTTGCTCCAAGCCTTCACAAGGGGTCATGTGAATACCACCGACGCCTCCGGCGGTACATAACTGATCCGTGTGGTCATATACAGTGATGTATATATCTGATCCGTGTGGACATACAATGATGTACATATCTGATCCATGTGGACATACAGTGATGTACATATCTGATCCATGTGGACATACACAGTGATGTACATATCTGATCCATGTGGACATACACAGTGAGGTACATATCTGATCCATGTTGACATACACAGTGAGGTACATATCTGATCCACTTGGACATACACTGATGTACATATCTGATCCATGTGGACATACACTGATGTACATATCTGATCCGTGTGGACATACACTGATGTACATATCTGATCAGTGTGGACATACACTGATGTACATATCTGATCCATGTGGACATACACTGATGTACATATCTGATCCGTGTGAACATACACAGTGATGTACATATCTGATCCGTCTGGACATACACAGTGATGTACATAGCTGATCCGTGTGGACATACACAGTGAGATACATATCTGATCCGTGTGGACATACACAGTGATGTACATAGAATCATATCTGATCCATGTGGACATACAGTGATGTACACATCTGATCCGTGTGGACATATACTGATGTACACATCTGATCCGTGTGGACATACACAGTGATGTACATATCTGATCTGTGTGGACATACACTGATGTACATATCTGATCCGTGTGGACATACACTGATGTAAATATCTGATCCATGTGGACATACACAATGATGTACATATCTGATCCGTGTGGACATACACAGTGATGTACATATCTGATCCATGTGGACATACACTGATGTACATATCTGATGCGTGTGGACATACACAGTGATGTACATATCTGATCCGTGTGGACATACACAGTGATGTACATATCTGATCCATGTGGACATACACTGATGTACATATCTGATCCTTGTGGACATACACAGTGATGCACATATCTGATCCATGTGGTCATACACAGTGATGTACATATCTGATCCATGTGGACATACACAGTGATGTACATATCTGATCCATGTGGACACACACAGTGAGGTACATATCTGATCCATGTGGACATACACAGTGAGGTACATATCTGATCCATTTGGACATACACTGATGTACATATCTGATCCATGTGGACATACACTGATGTACATATCTGATCCGTGTGGATTTACACTGATGTACATATCTGATCCATGTGGACATACACTCATGTACATATCTGATCCGTGTGGACATAAACAGTGATGTACATATCTGATCCGTGTGGACATACACTGATGTACATATCTGATCCGTGTGGACATACACTGATGTACATATCTGATCCATGTGGACATACACAGTGATGTACATATCTGATCCGTGTGGACATACACAGTGATGTACAGTACAGACCAAAAGTTTGGACACACCTCATTTAAACATTTTTCTGTATTTTCATGACTTTGAAAATTGTACATTCACACTGAAGGCATCAAAACTATGAATTAACACATGTGGAATATATACTTAACAAAAAAGTGTGAAACAACTGAAAATATGTCTTATATTCTAGGTTCTTCAAAGTAGCCACCTTTTGCTTTGATGACTGCTTTGCACACTCTTGGCATTCTCTTGATGAGCTTCAAGAGGTAGTCACCGGAAATTGTCTTCCAACAATCTTGAAGGAGTTCCCAGAGATGCTTAGCACTTGTTGGCCCTTTTGCCTTCACTCTGCGGTCCAGCTCACCCCAAACCATCTCGATTGGGTTCAGGTCTGGTGACTGTGGAGGCCAGGTCATCTGGCGTAGCACCTCATCACTCTCCTTCTTGGTCAAATAGCCCTTGCACAGCCTGGAGGTGTGTTTGGGGTCATTGTCCTGTTGAATAAATGATGGTCCAACTAAACGCAAACCGGATGGAATAGCATGCCGCTGCAAGATGCTGTGGTAGCCATGCTGGTTCAGTATGCCTTCAATTTTGAATAAATCCCCAACAGTGTCACCAGCAAATCACCCCCACACCATCACACCTCCTCTTCCATGCTTCACAGTGGGAACCAGGCATGTAGAGTCCATCCGTTCACCTTTTCTGCGTCGCACAAAGACACGGTGGTTGGAACCAAAGATCTCAAATTTGGACTCATCAGACCAAAGCATAGATTTCCACTGGTCTAATGTCCATTCCTTGTGTTCTTTAGCCCAAACAAGTCTCTTCTGCTTGTTGCCTGTCCTTAGCAGTGGTTTCCTAGCAGCTATTTTACCATGAAGGCCTGCTGCACAAAGTCTCCTCTTAACAATTTTTGTAGAGATGTGTCTGCTGCTAGAACTCTGTGTGGCATTGACCTGGTCTCTAATCTGAGCTGCTGCTAACCTGCGATTTCTGAGGCTGGTGACTCGGATAAACTTATCCTCAGAAACAGAGGTGACTCTTGGTCTTCCTTTCCTGGGGCGGTCCTCATGTGAGCAGTTTCTTTGTAGCGCTTGATGGTTTTAGCAACTGCACCTGGGGACACTTTCAAAGTTTGCCCAATTTTTCGCACTGACTGACCTTCATTTCTTAAAGTAATGATGGCCACTCGTTTTTCTTTACTTAGCTGCTTTTTTCTTGCCATAATACAAATTCTAACAGTCTATTCAGTAGGACTATCAGCTGTGTATCCACCTGACTTCTGCACAACACAACTGATGGTCCCTACCCCATTTATAAGGCAAGAAATCCTACTTATTAAACCTGAAAGGGCACACCTGTGAAGTGAAAACCATTTCTGGTGACTACCTCTTGAAGCTCATCAAGAGAATGCCAAGAGTGTGCAAAGCTGTCATCAAAGCAAAAGGTGGCTACTTTGAAGAACCTAGAATATAAGACATATTTTCAGTTGTTTCACACTTTTTTGTTAAGTATATAATTCCACATGTGTTAATTCATAGTTTTGATACCTTCCGTGTGAATGTACAAGTTTCAAAGTCATGAAAATACAGAAAAATCTTTAAATGAGAAGGTGTGTCCAAACTTTTGGTCTGTACTGTACATATCTGATCCGTGTGGACATACACTGATGTACATATCTGATCCATATGGACATATAGTGATGTACATATCTGATCCGTGTGGACATACACTGATGTACATATCCGATCCATATGGACATATAGTGATGTACATATCTGATCCGTGTGGACATACACAGTGATGTACATATCTGATCCATGTGGACATACACAGTGATGTACATATCTGATCTGTGTGGACATACACAGTGATGTACATATCTGATCCATGTGGACATACACAGTGATGTACATATCTGATTCGTGTGGCCATACACAGTGATGTACATATCTGATCCATGTGGACATACAGTGATGTACATATCTGATCCGTGGAGACATACACAGTGATGTACATATCTGATCCGTGTGGACATACAGTGATGTACGTATCTGATCCGTGTGGACATACACTGATGTACGTATCTGATCCATGTGAACATACACTGATGTACATATCAGATCCGTGTGGACATCCACAGTGATGTACATATCTGATCCCTATGGATATACACTGATATACATATCTGATCCGTGTGGACATACACAGTGATGTACATATCTGATCCGTGTGGACATACACAGTGATGTACATATCTGATCCGTGTGGACATACAGTGATGTACATATCAGATCCGTGTGGACATATAGTGATGTAAATATCTGATCCGTGTGGACATACACTGATGTAAATATCTGATCCGTGTGGACATACACAGTGATGTACATATCTGATCCATATGGACATACACTGATGTACATATCTGATCCATGTGGACATACAGTGATGTATAATAATAATTTTTATTTATATAGTGCCAACATATTCCGCACCACTTTACAATTAAGCGGGGACATGTACAGACAATAAATTCAATACGAGGTAAGACAGTTTAAACAGTTACATTAGGAGTGAGGTCCCTGATCGCAAGCTTACAATCTATAAGGAAATGGGGGGACACAATAGGTGGAAAGTGCTTGTTATTTCAGGTCAGGCAATTATTATAAGTCGGGATTATCATATAAAGCTGTATGATCCGGTCATCAGCCTGTATGTTCAAGTGCAATACTCAATTACCAAGTGCAGTTATCGTGTGCATGGAGGGTGTGGAGACAGATGAACAGTAGGGGGCAGATTCTGAATAGTATTTAGGAGGGAACAGGGGAAAGTTAGTTTACTGGGTATTTGAGATGGTAGGCTTGTTTAAAGAGATGGGTTTTTAAAGCTCACTTGAAGACATCGGGGCTAGGCATCAATCGGATCGTCTGTGGTAGAGCATTCCAGAGAACTGGCGCAGCACGAGAGAAGTCTTGGAGACGGAGGTGCGAGGTTCGGGTTATGGGCGATGTTAGTCTTAGGTCATTTGTGGAACGGAGGGAACGTGTAGGACGATAGACTGAGTTGAGAGAGGAGATATAAGGTGGTGCAGAACTGTGGAGAGCTTTGTGGGTGAGAGCAATGAGTTTATATTGGACCCTGTAGCGAATGGGTAACCAGTGTAATGACTGGCACAAGGTGGAGGCATCGGTGAAGCGGCTGGACAGAAATACGACCCTGGCTGCCGCATTCAGGACAGATTGGAGAGGGGAAATTTTGGTAAGAGGGAGACCGATCAGAAGAGAGTTGCAGCAGTCCAGACGAGAGTGAATAAGAGTGACAGTAAGAGTTTTAGCAGTTTCCAAAGTGAGAAAGATCGGATTCTGGAGATGTTTTTAAGATGCAGGTGACAAGAGCGAGTGAGTGATCGGATATAGGGAGTAAAGGAAAGGTTAGTGTCGAATATGACCCCAAGGCAGCGGGCGTGCTGCTTGGGAGTTATGGTTGAACCCTCCAAGGTAATTTCGATGTTAGGTAGAGTTAGGTTAGTAGAGGGGGGAAACACAAGAAGTTCAGTTTTGGAGAGATTCAGTTTAAGATAGAGGGAGGACATAATGCTAGACACAGCAGACAAACAATCCTTGGTATTTTGTATTAGGGTAGGGGTGATGTCAGGGGAAGAAGTGTATAATTGGGTGTCGTCAGCATAGAGATGATACTGGAACCCAAATCTGCTGATTGTTTGTCCAATAGGGGCAGTGTATAGAGAAAAGAGGAGGGGGCCTAGGACTGAGCCCTGCGGAACCCCGATAGTAAGGGGATGAGGAGGGGAAGAGGAGCCGGCAAAAGATACAGTGAAGGAGCGGTCAGAGAGGTAGGAGGAGAACCAGGAGAGAACGGTTTCCTTGAGGCCTATAGAGCAGAGCATAGTGAGAAGGAGCTGGTGATCCACAGTGTCAAATGCTGCAGTGAGATCCAGGAGAATCAGCAGAGAGCAGTGACCTTTGGATTTGGCTGTTAGTAGATCATTAGAGACTTTAGTGAGGGCAGTTTCAGTGGAGTGTAAGGAGCGGAAACCAGATTGTAGAGGGTCGAGGAGAGAGTTATCTGAGAGATAGCGGATTAGACGGGAGTGGACCAAGCGTTCCAGGAGTTTAGAGATGAAAGGAAGGTTAGAGACAGGTCTGTAGTTAGTAGCGCAGTTCTAGTCCAGGGATGGCTTTTTAAGTAAAGGGGTTATGATGGCGTGTTTAAATGAGGAGGGAACGATACCTGAAGAAAGAGAGAAGTTAAATATTTTAGTCAGGTGAGTGGTGACCACCGGTGAGAGGGACTGCAGGAGATGTGAAGGAATGGGGTCACTGTTGCAGGTTGTAGGCCGAGAAGAAGCGAGGAGCTGGGTAACTTCTTCTTCTGTGACAGGCTCAAAGATGGCAAGTGAGCTTGAAGTGCGGCAGGGAAGGGGATCCAGGCACTGAGGAGATTGGGCTGAGATGTCCTGATGGATGTGGTTGATTTTTTCAAAGAAATAAGTGGCCAGATCCTCCCCGCTGAGGTTGGTGGTGGGGGCCTGTGCTTTAGGTTTCAGGAGGGAGTTTAAGGTTTCGAAAAGTCGTTTTGGATTGTTGGACATTGAAGTGATGAGGGTGGTGAAGTAGGATTGTTTGGCCAGATGAAGGGCAAAGTTATAGGTTTTGAGCATGAATTTATAGTGGATGAAGTCCTCTGCTAAAAGAGATTTTCTCCACTGACGCTCAGCACACCTTGAGCAACGTTGAAGAAAACGTGTTTGCATCGTGTGCCAGGGCTGCCGTTGTCTGTGTCGGATCTTTCTGCGAGTAGAAGGAGCTGCTTCATCTAGGGCACTCTTCAGTGTATTATTGTAGTGTGACAATGCTAAGTCTGGACAGGAGAAGGAGGAGATGGGGGCTAAAGATGTGTGGAGATTGTCCATAAGCTGCTGGGTATTAATGGTACGTGTATTCCTATAAGTGTGGTAAGTGGGGGTGTCCCGGGTGAGGAGACAATTCTTAACAGAGAAGGAAAGAAGGTTATGGTCCGAGAGCGGGAGATGGGAGTTGGTAAAGTCATCCAGCAAGCAGAGACTGGAAAAAAACAGGTCCAGAGTATTCCCGTCTTCATGGGTAGGAGAATTAGTAAACTGTGAGAGACGGAATGAAGAGGTTAAAGAAAGTAGATGAGAGGCAGATTGGGAGAGGGGATCATCGATGGGGATGTTAAAGTCGCCCATGATGAGGGTGGGGATGTCACAGGATAGAAAGTGAGGAAGCCAGGTGGCAAAGTGATCCAAGAACTGGCGGGAGGAGCCTGGAGGGCGATACACAACTGCCACTCGCAGGGAGAAGGGTTTAAAGAGTCTGATCGTGTGGACTTCAAAGGAAGGAAACATAAGTGAGGGAAACGGGGGGATGACCTGGAAAGCACATTGTGAGGAAAGGAGCAGACCAACACCTCCACCCTGTCTGTTGCCAGGTCTGGCGGTATGTGAAAATTTCAGCCCACCAAATGAGAGAGCAGCAGCAGCGGTGGTGTCTGGCTGCTGAATCCAGGTTTCTGTAATAGCCAGAAGGTTAAGGGAATTAGAGAGGAAAAAATCATGGATGTAAGTTAGTTTGTTACACACAGACCGTGCGTTCCAGAGAGCGCAATGGAAAGCGATAGGAGAGGGCATGCACTGAACGTTAATAAGATTAGCAGGGTTTCTATATGCAGCTGGAGGAGAGTGGTGTATGCTAGTGGAGGGGGGCCCAGGGTTGGGGGAGATGTCGCCTGCGACTAGTAAAAGGAGAAAGAAGAGAAAGAGCAGGTGGTCTAATGATTTGTATGAACGTTTTGAGTGCTGTATGGAGGTAGAGGATGGTTTGAAGTGGGTGAGGAATGTCAGTAGAGCCTCAGAGTTATACATGGGAGAGGGCAGAATGTATTAAAGGGCTGGTGAGTTGTGAGAAAGCAGAAGTGAAAACAAATAAAAAGCAGATTGATAAGACTAATGCATAATTCAGTATGAGTGACCGAGAAGCATGTTTGTATGAATATCTTATGCACCTTACCTGTCTACTGCCCTGTCCAACTGCCATGTATAACTGCACTTGTAACTATTGCACTTAAAATCTATTGCACGCGTGACCCAGCACGCGTGCTATCCCCAGCCGGAGCTGAATATATATGAGTACTTATCTGATCCGTGTGGACATACACTGATGTACATATCTGATCCGTGTGGACATACACAGTGATGTACAGTGCATATCTGATCCATATGGACATACACTGATGTACATATCTGATCCATGTGGACATACAGTGATGTACTTATCTGATCCGTGTGGACATACACAGTGATGTACATATCTGATCCATGTGGACATACACAGTGATGTACATATCTGATCCATGTGGACATACACAGTGATGTACATATCTGATCCGTGTGGACATACAGTGATGTACATATCTGATCCATGTGGACATACACAGTGAGGTACATATCTGATCCATGTTGACATACACAGTGAGGTACATATCTGATCCATGTGGACATACACAGTGATGTACATATCTGATCCGTGTGGACATACAGTTATGTACATATCTGATACATGGGGACATACACAGTGATGTACATATCTGATCCTTGTGGACTACACTGATGTACATATCTGATCCATGTGGACATACAGTGATGTACACATCTGATCCGTGTGGACATTGTAAGGCAGCGCTAGTCATCATACTGGGGGATGCTCGGTGCATCGGGTCAATTAAAGCACACCATCCACGTTTTTCCAGTTTTCACACTCCAGCAGTTTATTATACATCATAACTGCTATAACCGAGTCCAACTCAGTGGCTCGCCGACATATTACAAATAATGTCCAGGAGCCTTTCAAGTGGCAGACAGGCCCACTTGGCTCCAGTTACAGCCCCCCCGCAAAGTCACTTAAATCAACGTCCATATAACGCAGTGTTTTACCTTTGCCGGGTTTTAGCTGCTTCAGTCCGTTTTGTTCTGCCACCACTGTGGCTTTACGGCTTCCCAGATGGCGGTCTCCAGCCCTCGTTCCTTCAAAGGCTACTGGTATGTGGTCTCACCTCACATCCAGCCTTTGCCTTCCAGGACTCTTGCCTTCCAAGCCTCCGGCCCTCCAAGGCTACTGGGATCGCTTACACCTAAGGATCCAGCCTCCGCCTTTCAGGCTTCAATAGGCCTCACTAGGCCTCACACTCTAGCGATGTCCCACATGGGAACAGGCCTCATGCCTTACCCACCATGTCTCAAAACTACCAGGGTTTATATATCTTCCAATGCACACAGGAGCTGTGCTGATGTCACAGTCATGTGATCAGATATTCTGTGTGCACAGGACCTGTGCTATGTCAGAGTCATGTGACCAGTCACCTGACGGGGAGGTACATGGTCAGCCAAAACACATCCTGGACCATTACCGTAATGCCACAAGCCGCTGCATTACATACCCCCCCCTCTCTTCAAACTTGTGGGGTTGAACACACAATATACACAATCACCTCATAGCCCACAGTTCACACAGAGACCATGTACTTGACAATTGCGCTGCTCAGCCCCTGGAACATTAGTCATCGACATTAACCCATTCCTTAGGGACCTTCCATCTGTCATTGTCGCTGACTTCGTCAAGTCACATTTCCGGGTCGTAACCTTGTCAGACCTCCCCCGCTCCCAGCGGTCAGTCGTAACCTTGTCAGACCTCCCCCACTCCCAGCGGTCAGTCATAACCTTGTCAGACCTCCGCTGTAGCTGTTCTGTTATTTAGGGGGCCCTTTCTCTGTCTGGTCTCACAATTTCTAGAAGGCTGCCATCTTCTGCTGCTCAGATGATGCTGTCTTTCCACTCGCAGTCTAGCGAGATTCAACTGTTCTACCTCTCGCAGGTAGGTCACTCGGTACTCCATCAGCATGCGTATATATGCAAGACTTTCTTCTGTTCCTACAGCGGAGAATGACACCATGCAGTCTTCATCTGGTATCCAGTTCTGTCAATCACGTGGACTGCTTACTCTTATCACACCAGACTTCTTTACCATCATCTGCATGGCTCGGCCATTTCTCCCAATGAGCTTTCTCACCAGAACATGAGGCACCCGGATGACCTCTTCCCGCAGACTGTGAGCTTTTCTCATAAGCTCCAGTTGTCTAACGGCTTGTTCCGTCTTCAACCGGAGAAACTGCTTCGTGCGAATACATCGCCAGTGCATGTCACTTAGGATCACCACCCTCTTCACTGTGACTTCAGTCGTGGACAGGACCACCAGCTGTTTAGCTTCTGAGAACAAGTACACCTTACAGGCTCCCACGGCCTTCTTAAACTCTTCATGCACGGACTCACTGGTGCATTCTTCTCTCAAATCCTCGGGTACATCTATGAGGCACTTGTACCGAGAGGTTTCTGTCTCACCAGTGGTTTCCAGACGATCAACCGGCTCAGGTTTCAGGGACAACTGACTTTCAGCTTTTTCACCCTGTATACTTCCCCTGAGCTGCCTCACCACTATGAACTCAAGAATTCTCCTCAGGTCCACCTTCACATGGTATAAAGGATTAAGCGCAACTTGTTTGCCCCTTTCCTTCTCCAAGGAGGCCTCCTTCACTGATTGGTACTTTGCCAGGCGACCTTTGAACTCGACAATTTCTTCCTCTAGTTCAGCTACTCGCCTCTCAGCAGCCCATCTCTGAAGCTCTTCCTGCTTCAACTACTCCTTTAACCGTAGAGTTCTCTCGGACCTCTCTGTCTCCAATTCGCCCACTCGGCTCTCTACAGACAGTCTTTCAAGCTTCTCTTGCTTCAAATGGACTTGTAGCTTCTCCTTGGGCTCCTTGATCTCGGCTCTTACATCCACCGAATCATCCGAGCTCGCATTATTCGAGGAGGTATTTGCTTCATACCTCCCATCTCCAGTGGCCAATTCCTGGCCCTGGTCTAGGGCTTCTCCGATAGACTCCTCCATCTTTTTCCGCTCAGCTTCCATCTTGCTGATTCTTTCCTTAAGGCACGTTTCTGCCCTCTGGAGATTATCACAGAACGTCTGCAGCTCCTTCACCTGAGCTTCCAGACCTAGGGTCTTTCTGCGGAGATCACCATTTTCATCACGGGTGTCCTGCAGAGTGGTCTCAACCACTTGGCACATGTGGTCTGCATCCGCCTTATCATCTTCTAGTTTTTCCTTAACTTTGAGGAGATCCTCATAGTCTCTCTTAATTTGTTGCAGTTCCCCACTGAGTTCACCATACTCCTTCTTGGTTTTGCCGTGGTCCTCCTTAATTTCCTGGAACATTTCCTTCCATTGGTTAACTTCCTCGCTGCTTTCTTCCAGTTCTCGCTGCAAGTTCCTTACAACCTGGTTTATTTTCTGCTGTTCAGACTCCAGACTCCGCTGGTCTGAGGACCCATTCTCCAGGTTTTTCCTTAGTTGCTGTACGTCACTCTGATACTGCTGCCTGATAGGCTCCAGCTCTTGGTCATGACTGGCCACCTCCTCTTTCAGGGCTGTCGGTTCCTGATCCTTCTGTCCCAGTAGATCATCCTGCTTGTAACGAATCTGCAGAACTGCATCCAACTCTTCATAGTTGTCTGATACTTTACCGGAGGTTGCTACTGGCAACGTCACCTCCTCTTCTGCTTCTAAAGGAGGATACACACTCGGAATAAAGGCACCCAGTACTACATTTTCTTTATTTTCACTTTCAGCAAAGACTACAGGAGCAACCTTTTTGTGGCCCTTGCGCCGTCGACGACGAGAGGGGGACTTTCTCTCTTCGTCTAGCTCCTCCTGACTGAACTCTCCTTCTACTTTCGTAGTGTCACCGTCAGCTACGGGGTCTGTGTCACTCCCCATGGTTTTGTGGACTAACAGGTCACCTCCCACTTTGACGTCAACCCCTTCTACTGGAGCTACCCAGTTATCAACGGTCAAATTGTCATTTTTAGGCGGTACCAACCCACAACCAGTAACAAATTTTGGTTTTCTATACTCCATGCTCTTTTGAAAAACCGCCCCCTTTTGAGACTCCGCCCCCTTTTGGACACCCACACCTGTAGGGGGAATTTTACAAAAAAAAATCAACAATAGTCTTAGGACTCAGTTCACAACATCTCTTACCACCTCCCCGGGCACTCTGGGATCGTACCGGCGCTCCAGGAGAACTCACAGAATGGTCCGCTGCCGCCTTTCTGTACAGCTCCTGCCCTTCCTGCACCCCGACATTTTGTCGTTTCTCAAATACCTGCTGTTGTTTCTCAAATGCCTGCTGCTGCGATTTTAACACGCACTTTAATCGCTCAATAGCTTCAGTCTCATTTGCTGCTCCCTTCACAGCCATCTTTATCTGCTCCTGCATTTCTTCAGGACACTACATTTTTCTGCAGGACGTTTGCAGCCGGTCATCTAACCCCTTCTCCATTCCGTCTGGAGATACTGCACCATTCATGGCCATCGCGGTACACTATTCACACTAGACCCTTCACACCGCTCTCCCTGGAAAATTTTCGTGGCCCCGCCGAGCCACAGCAAACCAGGTTTTGAGTGCGAGGACAATTTTCGTAACCACGCCGAGTTACAGCAAACCAGGTTTGAGTGCGAGGACAATTTTCGTAACCCCGCCGAGTTACAGCAAACCAGGTTTGAGTGCGAGGACAATTTTCGTAACCCCGCCGAGTTACAGCAAACCAGGTTTGAGTGCGAGGACAATTTTCGTAACCCCGCCGAGTTACAGCAAGATGCTTTAATTTTCGTGACCCCGCCGAGCCACAGCAAACCAGGTTTGAGTGCGAAGACAATTTTCGTAACCCCGCCGAGTTACAGCAAACCAGGTTTGAGTGCGAGGACAATTTTCGTAACCCCGCCGAGTTACAGCAAGATGCTTTAATTTTCGTGACCCCGCCGAGCCACAGCAAACCAGGTTTGAGTGCGAAGACAATTTTCGTAACCCCGCCGAGTTACAGCAAGATGCTTTAATCTTCGTGATCCCGCCGAACCACAGCAAGATGCCTGTATCCACACTCGTCATCCTGTGCCGTTGCCCCTAGCAACTGGGCTGCAGTTGCCCGCATTCTCCACCACATGTAAGGCAGCGCTAGTCATCATACTGGGGGATACTCGCTGCATCGGGTCAATTAAAGCACACCATCCACGTTTTTCCAGTTTTCACACTCCAGCAGTTTATTATACATCATAACTGCTATAACCGAGTCCAACTCAGTGGCTCGCCGACATATTACATATAATGTCCAGGAGCCTTTCAAGTGGCCGACAGGCCCAATGTTAGAACTCTCCTGTTAGGTTTTTTCTAGTTTGCTGGTCACATGACCATTTTTGCCTATTTAATCCGTCTCCGCCCTCCTGGCCTTGCTGGACTTCATTGTATTTACTACTCTTGAGCTAGCTTGGTGCTCTGTTTCCGTTCTCTGTTAGTTTTGCTAGGTCTTCGGACCTCTATGTTCTTTGTTGTGTGTTTGTCTTTGACTGCTACAATTTCTGCTAGGAGGTGTCCAACTTTATCCCAGTCCCTAGTTCTTGTAGGGATCTCTCCCTTGCATCTATAGGTCTTCGTACAGACTAGCCGAGGACTTTAGCGGGTCTGATCGCAGGATCAGGTTCCCCGTTACATCGTAGGGATCTAGTTTAGTTCTATTGTAGGGACAGATCTCCTGTCTTTCCTTAGTGCTTGTAGCAGATCATAACAGTAAGTCCAGCCCAAAAAAATTCTCTAAGGAAAGACCTCCAGTTTCCATCATGGTCTCGGTTCAAGATTTGGCTCAACGCTTGCAGGGACTCTCTCTGGAGGTGGCCGAGCTCCAACAACACGTGAGTAGCTGTTCTGGAGCACATTTGGTAGAGCCAAAGGTACGTCTGCCTGATCTATTTTTTGGTGAACAACAAGATTTTTTTTCTTTTAAAAATGCTTGTTTATTGTATTTTCGTTTAAGACCCGGATCCTCTGGTGATGAATCACAGCGCATAGGGTTCATAATGTCACTTTTGCGCAAGGATCCTCAGGGATGGGCTTTTTCTCTCCAACCTAGTGATCCGTGCTTTAGATCAGTGGATAGTTTTTTTTCTGCTTTGGGTTTGTTGTACGATGATCCTGATCGTGTCTCATCTGCTGAGTCTGAATTGAAACGTTTGAGGCAGGGATCAGGTAATGTGGAAAAGTATTGTTCTCACTTCCGTCGGTGGTCTGCCCAGGTGGGGTGGAACGATTCAGCTTTGAAAAGCTTGCAGGGCTAGGTGAAAGGGTTAAGGATTTGCTGATTGCTTATCCCACACCTGGAAACTTGCAGGAGGCAATGCAATTAGCTATACGGGTGGACAGGAGAATGCCCCATCTAACACTCCCCATGGGAGGTTGTTTGTGCCTAGGACCTTTAGGAGAGATTTGTTTGTTGAGTGTCATGAGTCTCGGTTGGCAGGTCATCCAGGAATTTCTGAGACCAAGAGACTTGTGGGTCGCAGTTTTTGGTGGCCTGGATGGCAGAAGGAAGTCATTAAGTGGGTGCGTCAATGTACTGTGTGTGCTAGATCTAAGTCTTCGCATGCTCCTGCTGCGGGGTTGCTTTGCCCTCTGGAGGTTCCTAGTGCACCTTGGACACATCTGGCTATGGACTTTATTACTGACCTTCCCCCCTCTGAAGGTTTCACGGTCATCTGGGTGGTCGTGGACCGTTTTAGCAAGATGTGTCACTTGGTTCCCTTCATCAAACTGCCTTGCGCTAAGACACTCGCTAAGGCCTTTGTCAAGGAAATTGTCAGACTACATGGCGTTCCTACTGACATTGTTTCTGATAGGGGACCTCAGTTCGTGGCTCGTTTTTGGCGTGCCTTTTGTGACAGGTTGGGAGTTCATTTGTCATTTTCATCCGGATATCATCCTGAGTCTAATGGCCAGACAGAAAGAAAGAACCAGGATGTTGAGCAGTTCTTGCGTTGCTTTGTGGCAGACAATCAAGAGGGGTGGTCTGAGTTTCTGCCACTTGCTGAATTTGCTCTTAACAACCATACATCCTCTTCTGCTGGGTGTTCGCCTTTTTTGTTGTTGTACTGGGACACATCCGTCTTTTGGGTCATTCTCCAAATTGGTATCGGCTGTGCCGGAGGAGGAGAGTTTTTCCGGTGATTTGGAGAGAGTTTGGACGGATGTGCGTGATAATCTTCAGGAGGCTAACAAAAAATCTAAGAGGTACTTTGATAGGAAACGGCAAGAGGTTTCGTTTGCTATTGGTGACATGGTTTGGTTGTCCTCTAAGAATCTGCGATTGAGGATTCCTTCGAAAAAATTGGGTCCCAAGTTTGTAGGGCCCTTTAAGGTGCTTCAGATAGTTAACCAATCTGCTGTTAGGTTGGAGGTTCCTACCTCCTGGAAGATTAATCCGGTGTTTCATGTTTCTCTGTTGAAAAAAGCTGATGTGTCGGTTGGTGACACCTCTGCCACTGTTCCTCCGGTGGTGGAGGATGGGGAATATGAAATTTCCCGCATCCTAAATTCTAGACGGTATAGAGGGAGTTTGCAGTATCTCGTCGCTTGGAAGGGTTTCGGACCCGAGGATAACTCATGGATGAGGGCGGATGATGTTTCTGCTTCCAGACTTGTCAGAGCGTTTCACAGGAGGTTTCCTGATAAGCCCGGTCCTAGGGGATCCGGAGGATCCTCTTAGAAGAGGGAGTACTGTTAGAACTCTCTTGTTAGTTTTTTTCTAGTTTGCTGGTCACATGACCATTTTTGCCTATTTAATCCTCCGCCCTCCTGGCCTTGCTGGACTTCATTGTATTTACTACTCGAGCTAGCTTGGTGCTCTGTTTCCATTCTCTGTTAGTTTTGCTAGGTCTTCGGACCTCTATGTTCTTTGTTGTGTGTTTGTCTTTGACTGCTACAATTTCTGCTAGGAGGTGTCCAACTTTATCCCAGTCCCTAGTTCTTGTAGGGATCCCTCCCTTGCATCTATAGGTCTTCGTACAGACTAGCCGAGGACTTTAGCGGGTCTGATCGCAGGATCAGGTTCCCCATTACATCGTAGGGATCTAGTTTAGTTCTATTGTAGGGACAGATCTCCTGACTTTCCTTAGTGCTTGTAGCAGATCATAACACCCACTTGGCTCCAGTTACAGCCCCCCCGCAAAATCACTTAAATCAACGTCCATATAACGCAGTGTTTTACCTTTGCTGGGTTTTAGCTGCTTCAGTCCGTTTTGTTCTGCCACCACTGTGGCTTTACGGCTTCCCAGATGGGGGTCTCCAGCCCTCGTTCCTTCAAAGGCTACTGGTATGTGGTCTCACCTCACAACCAGCCTTTGCCTTCCAGGACTCTTGCCTTCCAAGCCTCCAGCCCTCCAATGTTCTTTGTTGTGTGTTTGTCTTTGACTGCTACAATTTCTGCTAGGAGGTGTCCAACTTTATCCCAGTCCCTAGTTCTTGTAGGGATCCCTCCCTTGCATCTATAGGTCTTCGTACAGACTAGCCGAGGACTTTAGCGGGTCTGATCGCAGGATCAGGTTCCCCGTTACATCGTAGGGATCTAGTTTAGTTCTATTGTAGGGACAGATCTCCTGACTTTCCTTAGTGCTTGTAGCAGATCATAACACCCACTTGGCTTCAGTTACAGCCCCCCCGCAAAATCACTTAAATCAACGTCCATATAACGCAGTGTTTTACCTTTGCTGGGTTTTAGCTGCTTCAGTCCGTTTTGTTCTGCCACCACTGTGGCTTTACGGCTTCCCAGATGGGGGTCTCCAGCCCTCGTTCCTTCAAAGGCTACTGGTATGTGGTCTCACATCGCATCCAGCCTTTGCCTTCCAGGACTCTTGCCTTCCAAGCCTCCAGCCCTCCAAGGCTACTGAGATCGCTTACACCTAAGGATCCAGCCTCCGCCTTTCAGGCTTCACCAGGCTTCAATAGGCCTCACTAGGCCTCACACTCTAGCGGTGTCCCACAGGGGAACAGGCCTCACGTCTTACCCACCCTGTCTCAAAACTACCAGGGTTTATATATCTTCCAATGCACACAGGACCTGTGCTGATGTCACAGTCATGTGATCAGACATTCTGTGTACACAGGACCTGTGCTATGTCAGAGTCATGTGACCAGTCACCTGAGGGGGAGGTACATGGTTAACCAAAACACATCCTGGACCATTACCGTAATACCACAAGCCGCTGCATTACAACCTATAGTGATGTACACATCTGATCCATGTGGACATACACAGTGATATACATATCTGATTTGTGTGGACATACACAGTGATGTACATATCTGATCCATGTGGACATACAGTGATGTACATATCTGATTCGTGGGGACATACACAGTGATGTACATATCTGATCCGTGTGGACATACACTGATGTACATATCTGATCCGTGTGGACATACACTGATGTACATATCTGATCCATGTGGACATACACTGATGTACATATCTGATCCATGTGGATATACACTGATGTACATATCTGATCCATGTGGATATACACAGTGATGTACATATCTGATCCGTGTGGACATACAGTGATGTACATATCTGATCCGTGGGGACATACACAGTGATGTACATATCTGATCCGTGTGGACATAAACTGATGTACATATCTGATCCGTGTGGACATACACTGATGTACATATCTGATCCATGTGGACATACACTGACGTACATATCTGATCTTTGTGGATATACACAGTGATGTACATATCTGATCCATGTGGACATACCCTGATGTACATATCTGATCCGTGTGGACATACACAGTGATGTACATATCTGATCCGTGTGGACATACAGTGAAGTACATATCTGATCCATGTGGACATTCACTGATGTACATATCTGATCTGTGTGGACATACAGTGATGTACATATCTGATCCGTGTGGACATACAGTGATGTACATATCTGATCCATGTGGACATACCCTGATGTACATATCTGATCCGTGTGGACATACAGTGATGTACATATCTGATCCATGTGGACATACCCTGATGTACATATCTGATCCGTGTGGACATACACAGTGATGTACATATCTGATCCGTGTGGACATACAGTGATGTACATATCTGATCCTTGTGGACATACCCTGATGTACATATCTGATCTGTGTGGACATACAGTGATGTACATATGTGATCCGTGTGGACATACAGTGATGTACATATCTGATCCTTGTGGACATACCCTGATGTACATATCTGATCCGTGTGGACATACACAGTGATGTACATATCTGATCCGTGTGGATATACAGTGATGTACATATCTGATCCTTGTGGACATACAATGATGTACATATCTGATCCGTGTGGACATACAGTGATGTACATATCTGATCTGTGTGGACATACAGTGATGTACATATCTGATCCATGTGGACATTCACTGATGTACATATCTGATCTGTGTGGACATACAGTGATGTACATATCTGATCCGTGTGGACATACAGTGATGTACATATCTGATCCATGTGGACATTCACTGATGTACATATCTGATCCGTGTGGACATACAGTGATGTACATATCTGATCCATGTGGACATACACTGATATACATATCTGATCCATGTGGATATACACAGTGATATACATATCTGATCCGTGTGGACATACAGTGATGTACATATCTGATCCATGTGGACATACACTGATGTACATATCTGATCCGTGTGGACATACAGTGATGTACATATCTGATCCGTGTGGACATACAGTGATGTATGTATCTGATCCGTGTGGACATACACTGATGTACATATCTGATCCATGTGGACATACACTGATGTACATATCTGATCCGTGTGGACATACACAGTGATGTACATATCTGATCCATGTGGACATACAGTGATGTACATATCTGATCCGTGTGGTCATATACAGTGATGTACATATCTGATCCATGTGGACATACAGTGATATACATATCTGATCCATGTGGACATTCACTGATGTACATATCTGATATGTGTGGACATACAGTGATGTACATATCTGATCCATGTGGACATACAGTGATGTACATATCTGATCCTTGTGGACATACCCTGATGTACATATCTGATCTGTGTGGACATACAGTGATGTACATATCTGATCCGTGTGGACATACAGTGATGTACATATCTGATCCTTGTGGACATACAATGATGTACATATCTGATCCGTGTGGACATACAGTGATGTACATATCTGATCTGTGTGGACATACAGTGATGTACATATCTGATCCATGTGGACATTCACTGATGTACATATCTGATCTGTGTGGACATACAGTGATGTACATATCTGATCCGTGTGGACATACAGTGATGTACATATCTGATCCATGTGGACATTCACTGATGTACATATCTGATCTGTGTGGACATACAGTGATGTACATATCTGATCCGTGTGGACATACAGTGATGTACATATCTGATCCATGTGGACATTCACTGATGTACATATCTGATCCGTGTGGACATACAGTGATGTACATATCTGATCCATGTGGACATACACTGATGTACATATCTGATCCATGTGGATATACACAGTGATATACATATCTGATCCGTGTGGACATACAGTGATGTACATATCTGATCCATGTGGACATACACTGATGTACATATCTGATCCGTGTGGACATACAGTGATGTACATATCTGATCCGTGTGGACATACAGTGATGTATGTATCTGATCCGTGTGGACATACACTGATGTACATATCTGATCCATGTGGACATACACTGATGTACATATCTGATCCGTGTGGACATACACAGTGATGTACATATCTGATCCATGTGGACATACAGTGATGTACATATCTGATCCGTGTGGTCATATACAGTGATGTACATATCTGATCCATGTGGACATAAAGTGATATACATATCTGATCCATGTGGACATTCACTGATGTACATATCTGATCTGTGTGGACATACAGTGATGTACATATCTGATCCGTGTGGACATACAGTGATGTACATATCTGATCCTTGTGGACATACCCTGATGTACATATCTGATCTGTGTGGACATACAGTGATGTACATATCTGATCCGTGTGGACATACAGTGATGTACATATCTGATCCTTGTGGACATACAATGATGTACATATCTGATCCGTGTGGACATACAGTGATGTACATATCTGATCTGTGTGGACATACAGTGATGTACATATCTGATCCATGTGGACATTCACTGATGTACATATCTGATCTGTGTGGACATACAGTGATGTACATATCTGATCCATGTGGACATTCACTGATGTACATATCTGATCTGTGTGGACATACAGTGATGTACATATCTGATCCGTGTGGACATACAGTGATGTACATATCTGATCCATGTGGACATTCACTGATGTACATATCTGATCCGTGTGGACATACAGTGATGTACATATCTGATCCATGTGGACATACACTGATGTACATATCTGATCCATGTGGATATACACAGTGATATACATATCTGATCCGTGTGGACATACAGTGATGTACATATCTGATCCATGTGGACATACACTGATGTACATATCTGATCCGTGTGGACATACAGTGATGTACATATCTGATCCGTGTGGACATACAGTGATGTATGTATCTGATCCGTGTGGACATACACTGATGTACATATCTGATCCATGTGGACATACACTGATGTACATATCTGATCCGTGTGGACATACACAGTGATGTACATATCTGATCCATGTGGACATACAGTGATGTACATATCTGATCCGTGTGGTCATATACAGTGATGTACATATCTGATCCATGTGGACATAAAGTGATATACATATCTGATCCATGTGGACATTCACTGATGTACATATCTGATCTGTGTGGACATACAGTGATGTACATATCTGATCCGTGTGGACATACAGTGATGTACATATCTGATCCTTGTGGACATACCCTGATGTACATATCTGATCTGTGTGGACATACAGTGATGTACATATCTGATCCGTGTGGACATACAGTGATGTACATATCTGATCCTTGTGGACATACAATGATGTACATATCTGATCCGTGTGGACATACAGTGATGTACATATCTGATCCGTGTGGACATACAGTGATGTACATATCTGATCCTTGTGGACATACAATGATGTACATATCTGATCCGTGTGGGCATACAGTGATGTACATATCTGATCTGTGTGGACATACAGTGATGTACATATCTGATCCATGTGGACATTCACTGATGTACATATCTGATCTGTGTGGACATACAGTGATGTACATATCTGATCCATGTGGACATTCACTTATGTACATATCTGATCCGTGTGGACATACAGTGATGTACATATCTTATCCATGTGGACATACACTGATGTACATATCTGATCCATGTGGATATACACAGTGATATACATATCTGATCCATGTGGACATACAGTGATGTACATATCTGATCCATGTGGACATACACTGATGTACATATCTGATCTGTGTGGACATACAGTGATGTACATATCTGATCCGTGTGGACATACAGTGATGTATGTATCTGATCCGTGTGGACATACACTGATGTACATATCTGATCCATGTGGATATACACAGTGATATACATATCTGATCCGTGTGGACATACAGTGATGTACATATCTGATCCATGTGGACATACACTGATGTACATATCTGATCCGTGTGGACATACAGTGATGTACATATCTGATCCGTGTGGACATACAGTGATGTATGTATCTGATCCGTGTGGACATACACTGATGTACATATCTGATCCATGTGGACATACACTGATGTACATATCTGATCCGTGTGGACATACACAGTGATGTACATATCTGATCCATGTGGACATACAGTGATGTACATATCTGATCCGTGTGGTCATATACAGTGATGTACATATCTGATCCATGTGGACATAAAGTGATATACATATCTGATCCATGTGGACATTCACTGATGTACATATCTGATCTGTGTGGACATACAGTGATGTACATATCTGATCCGTGTGGACATACAGTGATGTACATATCTGATCCTTGTGGACATACCCTGATGTACATATCTGATCTGTGTGGACATACAGTGATGTACATATCTGATCCGTGTGGACATACAGTGATGTACATATCTGATCCTTGTGGACATACAATGATGTACATATCTGATCCGTGTGGACATACAGTGATGTACATATCTGATCTGTGTGGACATACAGTGATGTACATATCTGATCCATGTGGACATTCACTGATGTACATATCTGATCTGTGTGGACATACAGTGATGTACATATCTGATCCATGTGGACATTCACTGATGTACATATCTGATCTGTGTGGACATACAGTGATGTACATATCTGATCCGTGTGGACATACAGTGATGTACATATCTGATCCATGTGGACATTCACTGATGTACATATCTGATCCGTGTGGACATACAGTGATGTACATATCTGATCCATGTGGACATACACTGATGTACATATCTGATCCATGTGGATATACACAGTGATATACATATCTGATCCGTGTGGACATACAGTGATGTACATATCTGATCCATGTGGACATACACTGATGTACATATCTGATCCGTGTGGACATACAGTGATGTACATATCTGATCCGTGTGGACATACAGTGATGTATGTATCTGATCCGTGTGGACATACACTGATGTACATATCTGATCCATGTGGACATACACTGATGTACATATCTGATCCGTGTGGACATACACAGTGATGTACATATCTGATCCATGTGGACATACAGTGATGTACATATCTGATCCGTGTGGTCATATACAGTGATGTACATATCTGATCCATGTGGACATAAAGTGATATACATATCTGATCCATGTGGACATTCACTGATGTACATATCTGATCTGTGTGGACATACAGTGATGTACATATCTGATCCGTGTGGACATACAGTGATGTACATATCTGATCCTTGTGGACATACCCTGATGTACATATCTGATCTGTGTGGACATACAGTGATGTACATATCTGATCCGTGTGGACATACAGTGATGTACATATCTGATCCTTGTGGACATACAATGATGTACATATCTGATCCGTGTGGACATACAGTGATGTACATATCTGATCCGTGTGGACATACAGTGATGTACATATCTGATCCTTGTGGACATACAATGATGTACATATCTGATCCGTGTGGGCATACAGTGATGTACATATCTGATCTGTGTGGACATACAGTGATGTACATATCTGATCCATGTGGACATTCACTGATGTACATATCTGATCTGTGTGGACATACAGTGATGTACATATCTGATCCATGTGGACATTCACTTATGTACATATCTGATCCGTGTGGACATACAGTGATGTACATATCTTATCCATGTGGACATACACTGATGTACATATCTGATCCATGTGGATATACACAGTGATATACATATCTGATCCATGTGGACATACAGTGATGTACATATCTGATCCATGTGGACATACACTGATGTACATATCTGATCTGTGTGGACATACAGTGATGTACATATCTGATCCGTGTGGACATACAGTGATGTATGTATCTGATCCGTGTGGACATACACTGATGTACATATCTGATCCATGTGGACATACACTGATGTACATATCTGATCCGTGTGGACATACACAGTGATGTACATATCTGATCCATGTGGACATACAGTGATGTACATATCTGATCCGTGTGGTCATATACAGTGATGTACATATCTGATCCATGTGGACATACAGTGATGTACATATCTGATCTGTGTGGACATACAGTGATGTACATATCTGATCCGTGTGGACATACAGTGATGTACATATCTGATCTGTGTGGACATACAGTGATGTACATATCTGATCCATGTGGACATACAGTGATGTACATATCTGATCCGTGTGGACATACAGTAATGTACATATGTGACATGTGTTAGCAAATATGTCCACAAACACAACACAATCATATGTAGAAAGTATGACCCATAAAGTGCCAGACAAGATTCTCTGCATGGACAAAGTAATGTGCTCAGTACATAGGCGAACATAAATCATATTACATTTCAAAATTGTAAACCAGAACCATATTCATTAAATAATTAATCATTTTTATTAGTTATAATACAAAAAATGTGATAAGTCCAATGACATTATATAGAGAGAGCTAACAGAACCTCCAGAAGAAGGTAATACGCTGAAATGTGGGTTTTCTGAGTTTTCTTTGGGTTGGCTCCACATCTCACTACAGGTATCATCATGTCTGTCATTGTGTTCCCTAAACTATGGCTTTATTATATACACGTGCTGGGTCTCTCTATATCAGGGATGTTAAACTCAAATACACAGAGGGCCAACATTAAAAACTTGGACAAAGTCGTGGCCAACCTTGATATGTATTAAAAAAACACATTAAAGCGCACCTGTCAGCAGGATTGTGCTTAGTAAACTACATACACTGTCAGGTGGGGACATTACACTGAGTAAAATGATACCTTTGATGATGAAATCCGTCCTGTGGTTCTGGTGTAATCTATATTTTCAGTTCTGCCATAATGATATGCTCGTGCTCTGGTGCTCTCATTATGTATTCATGTATTCCTATCTGTGGCTTGTGACAGGTTACTGTGCTTTCAATGACCTCCCTACTGTTTTACATACTGACTTTGTAATTTCTGTGTCACATTGAAATTTACATTCCCCAAGATAGCCACCGCGGCCGCCAGCGCATGCGCAGTAGCATCTCTCGGCAACCGAGAAATACTACTGCGCAAGTGCGGGCAGCAACGGCCACATTGCTGCAGGTAAATTTATTTTCCTTCAAGCAACATGGCGCCACTAGCTCAGCTACTGCGCACCCGCGGACGCTATTTTGCTAGAGGCAAAATACATTTTCCTGCAGCAATATGGCCCCCGCCGCCCGCGCTTGCACAGTAGCATTTCTCGGTTGCTGAGAGATGCTACTGCGCATGCGCCGCGCCATATTGCTGCACCCACATTTTTTTTGCAAAATGGCGCCCCTACGTGCGCAGTAGCATCTCTTGGCAAACAAAAGATGCTACTGCGCATGCGCTGGCAGCAACGGCGGCCATCTTGGGGAATGTAAATTTTAATGTGACACAGAAATTAGTCAGTATGTAAAACAGTAGGCAGGTCACTGAAAGCACAGTAACCTGTCACAAGCAACAGATAGGAATACATAATGAGAGCACCAGACCATGAGCATATCATTATGTCAGAACTGAAAATAAAGATACACAAGAACCACAGGACGGATTTAATCAACAAACGTATCATTTTACTCAGTGTAAAGGCGCCCACCTGACAGTGTATGTGGTTTACTGAGCATAATCCTGCTGACAGGTGCGCTTTAATATTCGGTGGGGTCACAGAGGAGCATATCTCACAACTTTGCAGCCCTTACAGAGTAATTTTCATCCTATTGGAGCCCCTAGATTGCCCTTTCATTGTCCCCATAAAGTATGATGCCAACAAAAGTGCCCCCCAAACACACTATTATACCCCCACAGTGAATTCCTCCCCAGTACCCTAAACATGTATGGTATGATGACCCTACTGTACTTCCCCCCTCCTCAACTCCCCTGGCAAAGTATGGTGACCCCCAACACAGTATGATGCCCTGACTGTGATCCCCATGCAGCCCTCCGCACAGTATAATGGGCCCCACATAGTCCTCCATTCATAATAATGGTCCCACATAGTCCTCCATACAGTATAATGGGCCCCACATAGTCCTCCATATAGTATAATGGTTCCACATAGTCCTCCATACAGTATAAAGGCCCCACATAGTGCTCAATACATAATAATGGCCCCACATAGTCCTCCATTCAGAATAATGGCCCGACATAGTCCTCCATACAATATAATTGACGCGCCCCTGGGCCTGTGCTGAGTAGCGTTGCGCACGCGGGAGCCTACCCGGAGCCGGATCTGATAGGGGTAGTAGTCTCGTGGCGGTGACCCGGTCCGTGCCCAGGGAGTCAGACTAAGTGGCGGTATATTAGCAGTAGATGTAGGACGACTACGCCACCCGTTGAATGCAGCTTTGGAGCTGCCGCTGCAGGGCAGACCGCTGAGGCCGGTGGTACGATTATGCAGCGTAGATGGTATAACCCCCAACGGGAGGGGTATGGCCTCAGGGCAGCCGACGTGGATGATGGGGGTAGTAGGAACCACTCAGAGACGATGCGGTGTAGTTCAGGGTCTTTACTGGTGACAAAGATAGACCCTCCCGGAGTACTGGCTAGCGGTCGGGGCCTGGTCAGTCCTTGAGCAGATGGGATCCCCCTTGGCCAGGCGGAGTTGTAGGCCTCCCCAATTAATTGTACTCTTCTGGCTTCCTTGCTAGAGGCGGGTAAAGGTAGCCCACGTCCCTGAGTGTACCGTGTGGTGCTCACCCGTATGGCCGGTGACTCGGGGCCTTCTAGTGGCTTCCGCTCCACGACGGCGGTGCTGGTCCCACGCGTGTGACCGTGCCTTCGGGTTTCTTGGCCAGAGGACCTGAAATCCCCTGCCGGTCGGTTTCTGCTGCTGAGTCTGGGTTAATCCCCACAGCCTCGGACTCCGGGTCCGGTGGTAACTCTTCAATCAGGGCGAGCTCTTCAGCTGCCAGCCCCTGATTCCTTTTAGCACTGCTCCCACTGAGCTCCTGATCTTTCTTTCCTATGCTGCTCCTCTTCTTCTCTCTACTCTTCTCTTCTCTTCTCTTCTCACTAACCCTGCCTCAGCCCCAGCTTTATATAGGGGAAGTTCTTCCCCTCCCAGGACTGGGCAGGAGGTGTGGCATGCATAGAATTCCTGACCAAGAGACCTCCCACCTGCTCTCAGACATAACATTGCTATTACTGTGGAAACCAGATCCCTGGGGTGCCACATTCCCCCCTAGTGAATTTTAGTACTCCGGGACTAAACATATTTTTGTAACATAACAAATTACAAACAGAAACAACGCAATAAAGAAAAACATTAGGATGGTCACGGCGTGTCCGCAACCGGGTGCAGTTTTTCAAGAAAACAAGGGTGTCCATTTCACCAAAAACAGGGAGACGTAACCAGGTAGGGGTCTGTCCTGCCCCGAGTCCTTAACAGTCTTTCAGTCCGTCCTGGGTTACGCTCCAACTATATACACTAAGGATTCCCGGTAAATCCACCAAAGACTCCTATAAATAACTAGAAACACATAATTATACACAAGCAACAATAAACAGGTAAACATTAATAAAATAGCTTGAACATTTAGATCCTCCACCGTATGGGCAACTGGCCTCTAGTGACCCTAGTGGACCTACGGAGCTGGCTGACTGGTCCTGAGCTACAGGGTATAGGAGCTGTCAAGGGTAAACTGGGCAGCCGTCTACGGACTCTTTGGCTCACTAGGGGTATGGCAGGCTCACTATAAGCAGAGGGTTGATTCTCCTGGTCTGCTTGTGTGGGGTCTTCTGCCTCCTGGACCGGCTGTTCTTCCAGTTCTACCTGTGTCTCCGTAGGCACTTGGGATGCTGGTTGGAGGAACGTGAGGACGGGTACCACAACAGCACCATTGACTTGAGTCCAAGACCGAGGGAAGTCTCCGAGCACAGTACTAACCATATCTTCCCTTTCCTCTACGGGTCGAGGGTCCTCTTGTTCCTCTTCAGGGTTCCGTAGCTGTTCGGGACACTTCTTTAGGTGATCCCGGGATACAATGGCTGTGGTTTCCCCTCCGTCTTTACTGATTGTACAGACCTTTGGGTTGTCGTGGCTCGAGGGCAGTACGGTGTACGGGTCCTTCTCCCACTGGTCGTCCAACTTGTGGAGCCGTCTTTTCCTCTTCAAGACCTGCTCTCCGGGCACCAGGGGAACAGCGGGAGCATACTGGTTGTAAGTTTTCTCTTGTCTTTCCCTAGCTTGACAGAGACTTCGCTCCACGCTCTCCTGTACTTTCCGGTACTGCTGCTGCCTCTCTGTGTCCCAGTCTGCTTCTGGTGAAGTGTCCTCGGGTGTCAGGACTCCCATCTCCAGATCAACAGGAAGCTTACCAGGTCTTGCCCTCATTAGGTAAGCCGGGGTACAGTTGGTGGAACCTACAGGGATGTGGTTGTATAGGTCCACCAGGTCGGGCAGCTTCTCAGGCCACAGACTGCGTTCCTCCAGGGGCAATGTTTTCAGGAGATCTATCACCACCTGGTTCATTTTCTCACAAAGTCCATTAGTTTGCGGGTGATAGGGTGTTGTTCTTATCTTCCGGCATCCATACAGGGTGCAGAACTCCTGGAAGACCTCCGCTTCAAAGGCAGGCCCCTGGTCCGTCAGCACCTGCTCCGGGTATCCATGCGGACGGCAGAAGTGCTGCTGGAAGGCTCTAGCTGCTGTGTGAGCCGTTAAGTCCTTGACGGTGACGACAACCAAGAACCGGGAGTAGTGATCCACGATGGTTAACGCGTAGACGTAGCCACTTCTGCTTGGGGTCAGCTTTACATGATCCAAGGCTACCAGTTCCAACGGCTGTCTGGTGATGATGGACTGCAGGGGAGTCTTCTGGCTGGCACGGTCCCTCCTTCTTAAGTTGCATGGGCCACAGTCTCTGCACCACCTCTCGATGGTTCCTCTCATGCCTACCCAATGGAACCGCCCGCGCAGCAGGAACTCCAGCTTCTTCCATCCGAAGTGCCCAGCTCCGTCGTGGTATGCCTCCATCACCATAGCTGCGTCTCTTCTTGGCACCACTACTTGCCAGATTAGTTCATGCGTCCGGGAGTTAACCATTCTGCGGCACAACTTCCCCTTGTAAAGGAACAGTCGACTCTTCTCAGCCCACAGTTGCTTGGCTTCCTCCGGAGCGTCTGGGTCAAGGCGTGCATCTGGCCGAGTCAGCATCTCCTTTACCAGACGGACGGCAGGGTCACTGTCTTGCGTCTCCACCCAGTTGTAATGAGGTAAGAGGTTGAACGTAGCGGTTTGCTTACTTCTTACACGGTGGGAATACTGGATAGTCCCATGACGGTGGAACGCGGGGAGCTCAACTTCTTCCAGTTCCTCTGAATCTTCCCCTACGTCCGGTAGGTTTGGCATCCTGGACAGGGCGTCTGCGTTGGTATTGGAGCGTCCTGCCCGGTATTTGATTGTAAACTCATAGTTGGACAAACGGGCCATCCATCTCTGCTCTAGGGCACCGAGTCTTGCAGTGTCCAGGTGTGTCAACGGGTTGTTATCCGTGTACACGGTGAACCGGGAAGAAGCGAGGTAGTGCTTAAAGCGTTCGGTGACTGCCCACACCACTGCCATGATCTCTAGCTTAAATGAGCTGTAATTCTCAGGGTTTCTTTCGGTGGGTCACAGTTTTCGGCTGGCGTAAGCAATTACCCGTTCTTTCCCCTGCTGGATCTGGGATAGTACGGCTCCTAGCCCGATGTTACTGGCGTCGGTGTAGAGGATAAAGGGCTGGCTGTAATCCGGGTACGCCAGGATTTCATCCCCCGTGAGGGCCATCTTCAGCTGGCGGAAGGACTCTTCTTCCAGCTTCTCCCATCTGAAGGGTGGCTTCTGGTTCTTGGCCTTCCTGGACTGGCCTATCAGGAGGTCCTGCATAGGAGCTGCCTTTTTGGTGAAACCGGGAATGAACCTTCGGTAGTAGCCTACCAACCCGAGGAACTGCCTCACTTCCTTTACGCTGGAGGGGCTTGGCCATTCCTTAATTGCGGTGATCTTATCAGGGTCGGGAGCCACTCCGTCAGCACTCACCACGTGTCCCAGGTACTGCACCTTTGGCTTCAGGAGGTGACACTTGGAGGGTTTCACCTTTAGGCCGTAACTTGCCAGAGCTTCGAACACTTCCGCCAGGTGTTTCAGGTGGTCCTCGTAGGTCTTGGAGTAGACGATGACATCGTCCAGGTATAACAGGACCGTCTCAAAGTTCCGGTGTCCCAGACAGCACTCCATCAGTCGCTGGAAGGTTCCTGGTGCGTTGCAGAGTCCAAACGGCATGCAGGTAAACTCGCTAAGTCCCATCGGGGTGATGAATGCGGTCTTCTCCCGATCTGCCTCTGCTACAGGAACCTGCCAGTACCCGCTAGTGAGATCCAAGGTGGAGAAGAAGTTAGCAGATTTTAAAGCAGCCAAAGACTCCTCTATTCTTGGTAAGGAGTACGCATCTTTGTGTGTGATACGGTTAATTTTCCGGTAATCTACACACATTCTCATGGTGTTGTCTTTCTTTTTGACCAAGACTAGTGGAGCTGCCCAGGGGCTACAGCTATCCCTGATTACCCCAGCCTCCTTCATGTCTCTAAGCATCCCCTTGGCGTGTTGGTAGTGTGCAGGGGGTACGGGTCGATACCTCTCTTTTATGGGAGGATGGTCTCCCGTGGGGATGTGGTGTTCTACCCCCTGGACTCGCCCGAAGTCTAACGGGTGTTTACTAAACACTCTCTCGTACTCTCGAACCACCCGGTAGACTCCTTGTTTCTGGTGGGAGGGAGTGGAGTCAGTACCCAAATGTAGTTGCTGACACCAATCCTCCATTATTTTCTCAGAGCCGTTACCTTCCTCCGGATGAGATGGAGGCAAGGGTTCCACAGACTGTATAGAATTTTGGTTGATAGTATATAATTTGGCTAGCGTAGCATACCGGGGCAGGTATACTTCCTTTTTCCCGATATTTATTATACGAACGGGCACCCTCCCATGGCGTACATCAACTACCCCCCGGGCTGTCAAAATGGTGGGCCTACTGTCTGAGTAGACTGGCTCTACCATGGCCTGGTAATCTCTACCTCTCAGACCAATAGCTGCCCGGCACCAAATCATCATTTCACTTTTCGGGGGTATGGCAATAGGGAAAGGGTCACACATTCTTACGCTACCAATCTCATCGCCGGAGAGTTCCACTTGTTGCCGTCGCATCAGTGCCCGGATCTCTTTCTGGAGCACTCGCTGCTGGCCGGAGCTGGCGTTCTTGGCAACCTGCTGTAAAATGAAAATCACCTCTGCAAGACAATTTTCAATCACATTAGTTCCTAGAGTTATCTTTGGGTGACTCTCGCGCTTGTCAATGTCTACAATGATCAGTCCCTGTGCTGCCAGTTCGACTCTACCGACTCTACCGATTTTAATGGTCATTTCTTTAAATCCGATCTGTGGCACGGGCTGACCATTACTTGGCGATGATACTCAAGTCGTCGTCTGGATAGCGGGTTGTATCCGAGTCATTCCAGTACTGCTTGAAGAGCACGTACGGGATGGTGGTGACCTGTGACCCGGTGTCCAGTAGGGCACTCATAGGGATGCCATCCAGTACCACAGGCAAGACTGGACATCCTCCCACATATTTGTCGCGCCAGCTCGATGGGCCTGGTGATCTTTTTCCTGGGGGTTGGCCCTCTACCCCAGGTTGTGCCAGTTTAAAGGACAGTACCTTGCCATATGTCCGGGTTGATTGCAGCGGCGGCAGATGGGTTGTCCGTCCTCGTTGTATCGGTCGCTGGGTCTTCCTCTGGCCGGTGGGGTGCTCCTGGAGCAGAAACCTGTAACGACTGCACAGTTCGGGTTAGCGCGGCAACGCTTTTAGCTAGCTCTTGGACCTGATGGTGCAGGTCTGGAGCCGGGTCATTGTTCAAAGCCTGCGCATCAGCCCCCACAGGCCCTGCCGACAAGGGCGCCGCCTCCTGTTGGTAAACGGTAGTAGGGCGCCTGTGTGTCACAACGCCACCCGGTGCCGGTTCTCGGAGCACCCGGATGGCTCTGTCCTTGAACTGTGCAAAGTCCAGATGAGGATCCTGTAAGGCTATGGCCCGCAACTGGGTTCGGTGGACATTGCAATATAGTCCCTCTATAAATTGCTCGGTCAACAGCCTGTCCTCGTTTCCCACGCTGTCAGGGTCGGTCTGCTTAATGGCTCTCAGGGCCTCTTGTAGGTTTAGCGCATAGTCCCTTATACTCTCATGTGCTCGCTGCTTGCACCCATAGAATTTAAGCTTAATCTCGGCTGAGGTGCGGGTATCAAAGGTGTCCCTCAGCCGGGTTAGTATCCCTGCGACAGTCCTCCTCCCAGGTGGCCAGGACTTTACCTCCCTTTGGGCCGCCCCTGTTAGTTGGGCCACCAGGATGCTCACTTTTTGCTCCTTTGTGAGGGGGTACACCTGGAAGAGGCTATCCAGCTTTTCTTTAAAGTCATTCAGGGTATGTGACTCCCCTGAGTACTGGGGTAGCCAGGCTGCCCCCGGGATATAGGGCATCGTGAAAGGCATGACCGCAGCAGCGGTGGTGCTGGCGGTGGCTGTGGCAGTGAAGCTCTCCTCCGTATCCGACATCCTCCTCCCCCCTAGTGGACCGTGGCCTACCTTGCGATGATCCTCTTCCGTAGGCCGCGGCTCCGCAGTGGATCGTCAGGGTTGAGGACCTTCCGTCGCGCTCCTGTGACGTCGGCGTCTGCTGGGCTCCTTCCAGGACCTTACGCAACGTCCGGATGTGAGGCGGGGCTTCAGTTCTCGCGCGCTTTCGGAGTCCACGCCCCTCTTCTTCCCGCGCGGCGTCTTCAAGATGGCGTCCAACGGCGGGAAAACTCCACGGAAGGCGGGAAGAAGGCTGAAAATGGCGCCGGATGGCGGGAATCTTCGCGGATGGCGGGAAGAAGGCTGAAGATGGTGCCGGATGGCGGGAATCTTCACGGATGGCGGGAATCTTCACCACTGGTAAGTTTGAACAGTCTTTTTCAGGCACGCAGTACCCGGTGGTTGCGGGCACGAAATCCTGCCGACTACGCCAAAAGTTGACGCGCCCCTGGGCCTGTGCTGAGTAGCGTTGCGCACGCGGGAGCCTACCCGGAGCCGGATCTGATAGGGGTAGTAGTCTCGTGGCGGTGACCCGGTCCGAGCCCAGGGAGTCAGACTAAGTGGCGGTATATTAGCAGTAGATGTAGGACGACTACGCCACCCGTTGAATGCAGCTTTGGAGCTGCCGCTGCAGGGCAGACCGCTGAGGCCGGTGGTACGATTGTGCAGCGTAGATGGTATAACCCCCAACGGGAGGGGTATGGCCTCAGGGCAGCCGACGTGGATGATGGGGGTAGTAGGAACCACTCAGAGACGATGCGGTGTAGTTCAGGGTCTTTACTGGTGACAAAGATAGACCCTCCCGGAGTACTGGCTAGCGGTCGGGGCCTGGTCAGTCCTTGAGCAAATGGGATCCCCCTTGGCCAGGCGGAGTTGTAGGCCTCCCCAATTAATTGTACTCTTCTGGCTTCCTTGCTAGAGGCGGGTAAAGGTAGCCCACGTCCCTGAGTGTACCGTGTGGTGCTCACCCGTATGGCCGGTGACTCGGGGCCTTCTAGTGGCTTCCGCTCCACGACGGCGGTGCTGGTCCCACGCGTGTGACCGTGCCTTCGGGTTTCTTGGCCAGAGGACCTGAAATCCCCTGCCGGTCGGTTTCTGCTGCTGGGTCTGGGTTAATCCCCACAGCCTCGGACTCCGGGTCCGGTGGTAACTCTTCAATCAGGGCGAGCTCTTCAGCTGCCAGCCCCTGATTCCTTTTAGCACTGCTCCCACTGAGCGCCTGATCTTTCTTTCCTATGCTGCTCCTCTTCTTCTCTCTACTCTTCTCTTCTCTTCTCACTAACCCTGCCTCAGCCCCAGCTTTATATAGGGGAAGTTCTTCCCCTCCCAGGACTGGGCAGGAGGTGTGGCATGCATAGGATTCCTGACCAAGAGACCTCCCACCTGCTCTCAGACATAACATTGCTATTACTGTGGAAACCAGACCCCTGGGGTGCCACATAATGGCCCCACATAGTCCTCCGTACAGAATAATGGGCCCCACCTAGTCCTCCATACAGAATAATGGGCCCCACATAGTCCTCCATACAGTATAATGGGCCCCACATAGTCCTCCATTCATAATAATCGTCCCACATAGTCCTCCATACAGTATAATGGGCCCCACATAGTCCTCCATACAGTATAATGGCTCCACACAGTCCTGCATACAGTATAATGGCCCCACATAGTCCTCCATACAGAATAATGGCCCCACATAGTCCTCCATACAGAATAATGGCCTCACATAGTCCTCCTTACAGTATAATGGGCCCCACATAGTCGTCCATACAGAATAATGGCCTCACATAGTCCTCCATTCAGAATAATGGCCCCACATAGTCCTCCATACAGTATAATAACCCCACATAGTCCTCCGTACAGAATAATGGGCCCCACCTAGTCCTCCATACAGAAAAATGGGCCCCACATAGTCCTCCATACAGTATAATGAGCCCCACATAGTCCTCCATTCATAATAATCGTCCCACATAGTCCTCCACACAGTATAATGGGCCCCACATAGTCCTCCATACAGTATAATGGCTCCACACAGTCCTCCATACAGTATAATGGCCCCACATAGTCCTCCATACAGAATTATGGCCCCACATAGTCCTCCATACAGAATAATGGCCTCACATAGTCCTCCTTACAGTATAATGGGCCCCACATAGTCGTCCATACAGAATAAAGGCCTCACATAGTCCTCCTTACAGTATAATGGGCCCACATAGTCATCCATACAGAATAATGGCCTTACATAGTCCTCCTTACAGTATAATGACCCCACATAGTCCTCCATACAGTATAATGGGCCCCACATAGTCGTCCATACAGAATAATGGCCTCACATAGTCCTCCTTACAGTATAATGGCCCCACATAGTCCTCCTTACAGTATAATGGCTCCACATAGTCCTCCATACAGAATAATGGGCCCCACATAGTCCTCCAGACAGAATAATGGCCCCACATAGTCCTCCATACAGAATAATGGCCCCACATAGTCCTCCTTACAGTATAATGGGGTCCACATAGTCCTCCATATGGCATTGCGGGCCAAATATAATCACCCCGAGGGCCAAATTTGGCCCACGGGCCAGAGTTTGACGTGTATGCTCTATATGACGTTATTTCACTTCATACTTAGGTTTAACCTTTATGATACCAGCAGACTATAGGGGGAGTCTTTTTGTATGTTTATGGGACTGTGCAATGTATATATATCCGCTGGGTCTGTTGAACATGATGTTATTTAACTGTACAGTTAGGCTTAATTAGTATACCGGCAGACTACAGAGGGAGTATTTTTGGATATCTATGGTATTATCATTAGATACCACAGCTGTTTTCATGCATTTGTTTACCCTTATCTACCACCTGTGGGATTGTGGGGCCATCTTGTGGCTTCCCACATTTTATATATGTTTTTAAACACATTTTTTGTATAACTAGTAAAAAATATTAGTTATTTAATAAATATGGCTCTGGTGTACAATTCTTTATATGATTTATATCTGACATGTGTGGACACACCGTACGGATGTAGATATCCGATCTATATGGACCTACCGTATGATGTACATATCTGACCTGTGTAACCAATGATGTATATTTTTAATCCATGTGGACATACCTAACAATGTACAGATCAGACCTGCGTGGACATACTGTATGGTGTACATATCTAACCAGTGATGTACAGATCTGACCCGTGTAACCAGTGATGTACAGATCTGACCCGTGTAACCAGTGATGTACAGATCTGACCCGTGTAACCAGTGATGTATATTTCTGACCCGTGTAACCAGTGATGTACAGATCTGACCCGTGTAACCAGTGATGTATATTTCTGACCGGTGTAACCAGTGATGTACAGATCTGACCTGTGTAACTAGTGATGTGCAGATCTGAGCCGTGTAACCAGTGATGCACAGATCTGAAACGTGTAACCAGTGATGTACAGACCTGACCCGTGTAACCAGTAATGTACAGATCTGACCCGTATAACCAGTGATGTATATTTCTGACCCGTGCAACCAGTGATGTACAGACCTGACACGTGTAACCAGTGATGTATATTTCTGACCCGTGTAACCAGTGATGTACAGTTCTGACCCGTGTAACCAGTCATGTACAGATCTGACCTGTGTAACCAGTGATTTACAGACCTGACCCGTGTAACCAGTGATGTACAGATCTGAGCCGTGTAACCAGTGATGTATATTTTTGACCCGTGTAACCAGTGATGTACAGACCTGACACTTGAAACCAGTGATGTATATTTCTGACCCGTGTAACCAGTGATGTACAGATCTGACCCATGTAACCAGAGATGTATATTTCTGACCCATGTAACCAGTGATGTACAGATCTGACCCGTGTAACCAGTGATGTACAGATCTGACCCGTGTGGCCGTACAGTGATGTACAGATCTGACCCATGTAACCAGTGATGTACAGATCTGACCTGTGTAACCAGTGATGTACAGATCTGACCCGTGTAACCAGTGATGTACAGATCTAACCCGTGTAACCAGTGATGTATATTTCTGACCGGTGTAACCAGTGTTGTACAGATCTGACCTGTGTAACTAGTGATGTGCAGATCTGACCCGTGTAACCAGTGATGCACAGATCTGACCAGTGTAACCAGTGATGTACAGACCTGACCCGTGTAACCAGTAATGTACTGATCTGACCCGTATAACCAGTGATGTATATTTCTGACCCGTGTAACCAGTGATGTACAGACGTGACCCGTGTAACCAGTGATGTACAGATCTGACCCGTGTAACCAGTGATGTATATTTCTGACCCGTGTAACCAGTGATGTACAGACCTGACACGTGTAACCAGTGATGTATATTTCTGACCCGTGTAACCAGTGATGTACAGTTCTGACCCGTGTAACCAGTGATGTACAGATCTGACCTGTGTAATCAGTGATGTATATTTCTGACCTGTGTAACCAGTGATGTACAGACCTGACCCGTGTAACCGGTGATGTACAGATCTGACCCGTGTAACCAGTGATGTATATTTCTGACCCGTGTAACCAGTGATGTACAGACCTGACACTTGTAACCAGTGATGTATATTTCTGACCCGTGTAACCAGTGATGTACAGATCTGACCCGTGTAACCAGTGATGTATATTTCTGACCCGTGTAACCAGTGATGTACAGATCTGACCCGTGTAACCAGTGATGTACAGATCTGACCCGTGTAACCAGTGATGTACAGATCTGACCCGTGGAACCAGTGATGTATATTTCTGACCCGTGTAACCAGTGATGTACAGATCTGACCCGTGTAACCAGTGATGTATATTTCTGACCCGTGTAACCAGTGATGTACAGTTCTGACCCGTGTAACCAGTGATGTACAGATCTGACCTGTGTAATCAGTGATGTATATTTCTGACCTGTGTAACCAGTGATGTACAGATCTGACCCGTGTAACCAGTGATGTATATTTCTGACCCGTGTAACCAGTGATGTACAGATCTGACCCGTGTAACCAGTGATGTACAGATCTGACCCGTGTAACCAGTGATGTACAGATCTGACCCGTGTGGCCGTACAGTGATGTACAGATCTGACCCATGTAACCAGTGATGTACAGATCTGACCTGTGTAACCAGTGATGTACAGATGTGACCCGTGTAACCAGTGATGTACAGATCTGACCCGTGTAACCAGTGATGTACAGATCTGACCCGTGTAACCAGTGATGTATATTTCTGACCCGTGTAACCAGTGATGTACAGATCTGACCCGTGTAACCAGTGATGTATATTTCTGACCGGTGTAACCAGTGATGTACAGATCTGACCTGTGTAACTAGTGATGTGCAGATCTGAGCCGTGTAACCAGTGATGCACAGATCTGACCCGTGTGGCCGTACAGTGATGTACAGATCTGACCCATGTAACCAGTGATGTACAGATCTGACCCGTGTAACCAGTGATGTACAGATCTGACCCGTGTGGCCGTACAGTGATGTACAGATCTGACCCATGTAACCAGTGATGTACAGATCTGACCTGTGTAACCAGTGATGTACAGATGTGACCCGTGTAACCAGTGATGTATATTTCTGACCCGTGTAACCAGTGATGTATATTTCTGACCCGTGTAACCAGTGATGTACAGATCTGACCCGTGTAACCAGTGATGTACAGATCTGACCCGTGTAACCAGTGATGTATATTTCTGACCCGTGTAACCAGTGATGTACAGATCTGACCCGTGTAACCAGTGATGTACAGATCTGACCCGTGTAACCAGTGATGTATATTTCTGACCAGTGTAACCAGTGATGTACAGACCTGGCCCGTGTAACCAGTAATGTACAGATCTGACCCGTATAACCAGTGATGTATATTTCTGACCCGTGTAACCAGTGATGTACAGTTCTGACCCGTGTAACCAGTGATGTACAGATCTGACCTGTGTAATCAGTGATGTATATTTCTGACCTGTGTAACCAGTGATGTACAGACCTGACCCGTGTAACCAGTGATGTACAGAACTGACCCGTGTAACCAGTGATGTATATTTCTGACCCGTGTAACCAGTGATGTACAGACCTGACACTTGTAACCAGTGATGTATATTTCTGACCCGTGTAACCAGTGATGTACAGATCTGACCCATGTAACCAGTGATGTATATTTCTGACCCGTGTAACCAGTGATGTACAGATCTGACCCGTGTAACCAGTGATGTACAGATCTGACCCGTGTGGCCGTACAGTGATGTACAGATCTGACCCATGTAACCAGTGATGTACAGATCTGACCTGTGTAACCAGTGATGTACAGATCTGACCCGTGTAACCAGTGATGTACAGATCTGACCCGTGTAACCAGTGATGTACAGATCTGACCGGTGTAACCAGTGATGTATATTTCTGACCGGTGTAACCAGTGATGTACAGATCTGACCTGTGTAACTAGTGATGTGCAGATCTGACCCGTGTAACCAGTGATGCACAGATCTGACCAGTGTAACCAGTGATGTACAAACCTGACCCGTGTAACTAGTACTGTACTGATCTGACCCGTGTAACCAGTGATGTACAGACGTGACCCGTGTAACCAGTGATGTACAGATCTGACCCTTGTAACCAGTGATGTATATTTCTGACCCGTGTAACCAGTGATGTACAGACCTGACACGTGTAACCAGTGATGTATATTTCTGACCCGTGTAACCAGTGATGTACAGTTCTGACCCGTGTAACCAGTGATGTACAGATCTGACCTGTGTAATCAGTGATGTATATTTCTGACCTGTGTAACCAGTGATGTACAGACCTGACCCGTGTAACCGGTGATGTACAGATCTGACCCGTGTAACCAGTGATGTATATTTCTGACCCGTGTAACCAGTGATGTACAGACCTGACACTTGTAACCAGTGATGTATATTTCTGACCCGTGTAACCAGTGATGTACAGATCTGACCCGTGTAACCAGTGATGTATATTTCTGACCCGTGTAACCAGTGATGTACAGATCTGACCCGTGTAACCAGTGATGTATATTTCTGACCCGTGGAACCAGTGATGTATATTTCTGACCCGTGTAACCAGTGATGTACAGATCTGACCCGTGTAACCAGTGATGTATATTTCTGACCCGTGGAACCAGTGATGTATATTTCTGACCTGTGTAACCAGTGATGTACAGATCTGACCCGTGTAACCAGTGATGTACAGATCTGACCCGTGTAACCAGTGATGTATATTTCTGACCCGTGTAACCAGTGATGTACAGATCTGACCCGTGTAACCAGTGATGTACAGATCTGACCCGTGTAACCAGTGATGTACAGATCTGACCCGTGGAACCAGTGATGTATATTTCTGACCCGTGTAACCAGTGATGTACAGACCTGACCCGTGTAACCAGTGATGTACAGATCTGACCCGTGTAACCAGTGATGAATATTTGTGACCCATGTAACCAGTGATGTACAGATCTGACCCGTGTAACCAGTGATGTACAGATCTGACCCGTGTAACCAGTGATGTATATTTGTGACCCGTGTAACCAGTGATGTATATTTGTGACCCGTGTAACCAGTGATGTACAGATCTGACCCGTGTAACCAGTGATGTACAGATCTGACCCGTGGAACCAGTGATGTATATTTCTGACCCGTGTAACCAGTGATGTACAGACCTGACCCGTTTAACCAGTGATGTACAGATCTGACCCGTGTAACCAGTGATGTATATTTGTGACCTGTGTAACCAGTGATGTACAGATCTGACCAGTGTAACCAGTGATGTATATTTGTGACCCGTGTAACCAGTGATGTATATTTCTGACCCGTGTAACCAGTGATGTACAGATCTGACCCGTGTAACCAGTGATGTACAGATCTGACCCGTGGAACCAGTGATGTACAGATCTGACCCGTGGAACCAGTGATGTATATTTCTGACCCGTGTAACCAGTGATGTATATTTCTGACCCGTGTAACCAGTGATGTATATTTCTGACCCGTGTAACCAGTGATGTACAGATCTGACCCGTGGAACCAGTGATGTACAGATCTGACCCGTGTAACCAGTGATGTACAGATCTGACCCGTGTAACCAGTGATGTATATTTCTGACCCGTGTAACCAGTGATGTATATTTCTGACCCGTATAACCAGTGATGTATATTTCTGACCCGTGTAACCAGTGATGTATATTTCTGACCCGTGTAACCAGTGATGTACAGATCTGACCCGTGTAACCAGTGATGTATATTTCTGACCCGTATAACCAGTGATGTATATTTCTGACCCGTATAACCAGTGATGTATATTTCTGACCCGTGTAACCAGTGATGTATATTTCTGACCCGTGTAACCAGTGATGTACAGATCTGACCCGTGGAACCAGTGATGTACAGATCTGACCCGTGTAACCAGTGATGTATATTTCTGACCCGTGTAACCAGTGATGTATTTTTCTGACCCGTATAACCAGTGATGTATATTTCTGACCCGTATAACCAGTGATGTATATTTCTGACCCGTGTAACCAGTGATGTACAGATCTGACCCGTGTAACCAGTGATGTATATTTCTGACCCGTATAACCAGTGATGTATATTTCTGACCCGTGTAACCAGTGTTGTATATTTCTGACCCGTGTAACCAGTGATGTACAGATCTGACCCGTGGAACCAGTGATGTACAGATTTGACCCGTGGAACCAGTGATGTATATTTCTGACCCGTGTAACCAGTGATGTACAGATCTGACCCGTGTAACCAGTGATGTACAGATCTGACCCGTGTAACCAGTGATGTATATTTCTGACCCGTGTAACCAGTGATGTATATTTCTGACCCGTATAACCAGTGATGTATATTTCTGACCCGTGTAACCAGTGATGTATATTTCTGACCCGTGTAACCAGTGATGTACAGATCTGACCCGTGTAACCAGTGATGTACAGATCTGACCCGTGTAACCAGTGATGTATATTTCTGACCCGTGTAACCAGTGATGTACAGATCTGACCCGTGTAACCAGTGATGTACAGTTCTGACCCGTGTAACCAGTGATGTATATTTCTGACCCGTGTAACCAGTGATGTACAGATCTGACCCGTGTAACCAGTGATGTACAGTTCTGACCCGTGTAACCAGTGATGTATATCTCTGACCCGTGTAACCAGTGATGTATATTTCTGACCCGTGTAACCAGTGATGTACAGATCTGACCCGTGTAACCAGTGATGTACAGATCTGACCCGTGGAACCAGTGATGTACAGATCTGACCCGTGGAACCAGTGATGTATATTTCTGACCCGTGTAACCAGTGATGTATATTTCTGACCCGTGTAACCAGTGATGTACAGATCTGACCCGTGGAACCAGTGATGTACAGATCTGACCCGTGTAACCAGTGATGTACAGATCTGACCCGTGTAACCAGTGATGTATATTTCTGACCCGTGTAACCAGTGATGTATATTTCTGACCCGTATAACCAGTGATGTATATTTCTGACCCGTGTAACCAGTGATGTATATTTCTGACCCGTGTAACCAGTGATGTATATTTCTGACCCGTATAACCAGTGATGTATATTTCTGACCCGTATAACCAGTGATGTATATTTCTGACCCGTGTAACCAGTGATGTACAGATCTGACCCGTGTAACCAGTGATGTATATTTCTGACCCGTATAACCAGTGATGTATATTTCTGACCCGTGTAACCAGTGATGTATATTTCTGACCCGTGTAACCAGTGATGTACAGATCTGACCCGTGGAACCAGTGATGTACAGATTTGACCCGTGGAACCAGTGATGTATATTTCTGACCCGTGTAACCAGTGATGTACAGATCTGACCCGTGTAACCAGTGATGTACAGATCTGACCCGTGTAACCAGTGATGTATATTTCTGACCCGTGTAACCAGTGATGTATATTTCTGACCCGTATAACCAGTGATGTATATTTCTGACCCGTGTAACCAGTGATGTATATTTCTGACCCGTGTAACCAGTGATGTACAGATCTGACCCGTGTAACCAGTGATGTATATTTCTGACCCGTGTAACCAGTGATGTACAGATCTGACCCGTGTAACCAGTGATGTACAGTTCTGACCCGTGTAACCAGTGATGTATATTTCTGACCCGTGTAACCAGTGATGTATATTTCTGACCCGTATAACCAGTGATGTATATTTCTGACCCGTGTAACCAGTGATGTATATTTCTGACCCGTGTAACCAGTGATGTACAGATCTGACCCGTGGAACCAGTGATGTACAGATTTGACCCGTGGAACCAGTGATGTATATTTCTGACCCGTGTAACCAGTGATGTACAGATCTGACCCGTGTAACCAGTGATGTACAGATCTGACCCGTGTAACCAGTGATGTATATTTCTGACCCGTGTAACCAGTGATGTATATTTCTGACCCGTATAACCAGTGATGTATATTTCTGACCCGTGTAACCAGTGATGTATATTTCTGACCCGTGTAACCAGTGATGTACAGATCTGACCCGTGTAACCAGTGATGTATATTTCTGACCCGTGTAACCAGTGATGTACAGATCTGACCCGTGTAACCAGTGATGTACAGTTCTGACCTGTGTAACCAGTGATGTATATTTCTGACCCGTGTAACCAGTGATGTATATTTCTGACCCGTGTAACCAGTGATGTACAGATCTGACCCGTGTAACCAGTGATGTACAGTTCTGACCCGTGTAACCAGTGATGTATATTTCTGACCCGTGTAACCAGTGATGTATATTTCTGACCCGTGGAACCAGTGATGTACAGATCTGACCCGTGTAACCAGTGATGTATATTTCTGACCCGTGTAACCAGTGATGTACAGATCTGACCCGTGTAACCAGTGATATACAGTTCTGACCCGTGTAACCAGTGATGTATATTTCTGACCCGTGTAACCAGTGATGTATATTTCTGACCCGTGTAACCAGTGATGTACAGATCTGACCCGTGTAACCAGTGATGTACAGTTCTGACCCGTGTAACCAGTGATGTATATTTCTGACCCGTGTAACCAGTGATGTATATTTCTGACCCGTGGAACCAGTGATGTATATTTCTGACCCGTGTAACCAGTGATGTACAGATCTGACCCGTGGAACCAGTGATGTACAGATTTGACCCGTGTAACCAGTGATGTATATTTCTGACCCGTGTAACCAGTGATGTACAGATCTGACCCGTGTAACCAGTGATGTACAGATCTGACCCGTGTAACCAGTGATGTATATTTCTGACCCGTGTAACCAGTGATGTACAGATCTGACCCGTGTAACCAGTGATGTACAGATCTGACCCGTGTAACCAGTGATGTATATTTCTGACCCGTGTAACCAGTGATGTATATTTCTGACCCGTATAACCAGTGATGTATATTTCTGACCCGTGTAACCAGTGATGTATATTTCTGACCCGTGTAACCAGTGATGTACAGATCTGACCCGTGTAACCAGTGATGTATATTTCTGACCCGTATAACCAGTGATGTATATTTCTGACCCGTATAACCAGTGATGTATATTTCTGACCCGTGTAACCAGTGATGTATATTTCTGACCCGTGTAACCAGTGATGTACAGATCTGACCCGTGGAACCAGTGATGTACAGATCTGACCCGTGTAACCAGTGATGTATATTTCTGACCCGTGTAACCAGTGATGTATATTTCTGACCCGTATAACCAGTGATGTATATTTCTGACCCGTATAACCAGTAATGTATATTTCTGACCCGTGTAACCAGTGATGTACAGATCTGACCCGTGTAACCAGTGATGTACAGATCTGACCCGTGGAACCAGTGATGTACATATCTGACCCGTGGAACCAGTGATGTACAGATCTGACCCGTGTAACCAGTGATGTATATTTCTGACCCGTGTAACCAGTGATGTATATTTCTGACCCGTATAACCAGTGATGTATATTTCTGACCCGTATAACCAGTGATGTATATTTCTGACCCGTGTAACCAGTGATGTACAGATCTGACCCGTGTAACCAGTGATGTACAGATCTGACCCGTGGAACCAGTGATGTACAGATCTGACCCGTGGAACCAGTGATGTATATTTCTGACCCGTGTAACCAGTGATGTATATTTCTGACCCGTGTAACCAGTGATGTACAGATCTGACCCGTGGAACCAGTGATGTACAGATCTGACCCGTGTAACCAGTGATGTACAGATCTGACCCGTGTAACCAGTGATGTATATTTCTGACCCGTGTAACCAGTGATGTATATTTCTGACCCGTATAACCAGTGATGTATATTTCTGACCCGTGTAACCAGTGATGTATATTTCTGACCCGTGTAACCAGTGATGTATATTTCTAACCCGTATAACCAGTGATGTATATTTCTGACCCGTATAACCAGTGATGTATATTTCTGACCCGTGTAACCAGTGATGTACAGATCTGACCCGTGTAACCAGTGATGTATATTTCTGACCCGTATAACCAGTGATGTATATTTCTGACCCGTGTAACCAGTGATGTATATTTCTGACCCGTGTAACCAGTGATGTACAGATCTGACCCGTGGAACCAGTGATGTACAGATTTGACCCGTGGAACCAGTGATGTATATTTCTGACCCGTGTAACCAGTGATGTACAGATCTGACCCGTGTAACCAGTGATGTACAGATCTGACCCGTGTAACCAGTGATGTATATTTCTGACCCGTGTAACCAGTGATGTATATTTCTGACCCGTATAACCAGTGATGTATATTTCTGACCCGTGTAACCAGTGATGTATATTTCTGACCCGTGTAACCAGTAATGTACAGATCTGACCCGTGTAACCAGTGATGTATATTTCTGACCCGTGTAACCAGTGATGTACAGATCTGACCCGTGTAACCAGTGATGTACAGTTCTGACCCGTGTAACCAGTGATGTATATTTCTGACCCGTGTAACCAGTGATGTATATTTCTGACCCGTATAACCAGTGATGTATATTTCTGACCCGTGTAACCAGTGATGTATATTTCTGACCCGTGTAACCAGTGATGTACAGATCTGACCCGTGGAACCAGTGATGTACAGATTTGACCCGTGGAACCAGTGATGTATATTTCTGACCCGTGTAACCAGTGATGTACAGATCTGACCCGTGTAACCAGTGATGTACAGATCTGACCCGTGTAACCAGTGATGTATATTTCTGACCCGTGTAACCAGTGATGTATATTTCTGACCCGTATAACCAGTGATGTATATTTCTGACCCGTGTAACCAGTGATGTATATTTCTGACCCGTGTAACCAGTGATGTACAGATCTGACCCGTGTAACCAGTGATGTATATTTCTGACCCGTGTAACCAGTGATGTACAGATCTGACCCGTGTAACCAGTGATGTACAGTTCTGACCTGTGTAACCAGTGATGTATATTTCTGACCCGTGTAACCAGTGATGTATATTTCTGACCCGTGTAACCAGTGATGTACAGATCTGACCCGTGTAACCAGTGATGTACAGTTCTGACCCGTGTAACCAGTGATGTATATTTCTGACCCGTGTAACCAGTGATGTATATTTCTGACCCGTGGAACCAGTGATGTACAGATCTGACCCGTGTAACCAGTGATGTATATTTCTGACCCGTGTAACCAGTGATGTACAGATCTGACCCGTGTAACCAGTGATATACAGTTCTGACCCGTGTAACCAGTGATGTATATTTCTGACCCGTGTAACCAGTGATGTATATTTCTGACCCGTGTAACCAGTGATGTACAGATCTGACCCGTGTAACCAGTGATGTACAGTTCTGACCCGTGTAACCAGTGATGTATATTTCTGACCCGTGTAACCAGTGATGTATATTTCTGACCCGTGGAACCAGTGATGTATATTTCTGACCCGTGTAACCAGTGATGTACAGATCTGACCCGTGGAACCAGTGATGTACAGATTTGACCCGTGTAACCAGTGATGTATATTTCTGACCCGTGTAACCAGTGATGTACAGATCTGACCCGTGTAACCAGTGATGTACAGATCTGACCCGTGTAACCAGTGATGTATATTTCTGACCCGTGTAACCAGTGATGTACAGATCTGACCCGTGTAACCAGTGATGTACAGATCTGACCCGTGTAACCAGTGATGTATATTTCTGACCCGTGTAACCAGTGATGTATATTTCTGACCCGTATAACCAGTGATGTATATTTCTGACCCGTGTAACCAGTGATGTATATTTCTGACCCGTGTAACCAGTGATGTACAGATCTGACCCGTGTAACCAGTGATGTACAGATCTGACCCGTGTAACCAGTGATGTATATTTCTGACCCGTGTAACCAGTGATGTATATTTCTGACCCGTATAACCAGTGATGTATATTTCTGACCCGTGTAACCAGTGATGTATATTTCTGACCCGTGTAACCAGTGATGTACAGATCTGACCCGTGTAACCAGTGATGTATATTTCTGACCCGTATAACCAGTGATGTATATTTCTGACCCGTATAACCAGTGATGTATATTTCTGACCCGTGTAACCAGTGATGTATATTTCTGACCCGTGTAACCAGTGATGTACAGATCTGACCCGTGGAACCAGTGATGTACAGATCTGACCCGTGTAACCAGTGATGTATATTTCTGACCCGTGTAACCAGTGATGTATATTTCTGACCCGTATAACCAGTGATGTATATTTCTGACCCGTATAACCAGTGATGTATATTTCTGACCCGTGTAACCAGTGATGTACAGATCTGACCCGTGTAACCAGTGATGTACAGATCTGACCCGTGGAACCAGTGATGTACATATCTGACCCGTGGAACCAGTGATGTACAGATCTGACCCGTGTAACCAGTGATGTATATTTCTGACCCGTGTAACCAGTGATGTATATTTCTGACCCGTATAACCAGTGATGTATATTTCTGACCCGTATAACCAGTGATGTATATTTCTGACCCGTGTAACCAGTGATGTACAGATCTGACCCGTGTAACCAGTGATGTACAGATCTGACCCGTGGAACCAGTGATGTACAGATCTGACCCGTGGAACCAGTGATGTATATTTCTGACCCGTGTAACCAGTGATGTATATTTCTGACCCGTGTAACCAGTGATGTACAGATCTGACCCGTGGAACCAGTGATGTACAGATCTGACCCGTGTAACCAGTGATGTACAGATCTGACCCGTGTAACCAGTGATGTATATTTCTGACCCGTGTAACCAGTGATGTATATTTCTGACCCGTATAACCAGTGATGTATATTTCTGACCCGTGTAACCAGTGATGTATATTTCTGACCCGTGTAACCAGTGATGTATATTTCTAACCCGTATAACCAGTGATGTATATTTCTGACCCGTATAACCAGTGATGTATATTTCTGACCCGTGTAACCAGTGATGTACAGATCTGACCCGTGTAACCAGTGATGTATATTTCTGACCCGTATAACCAGTGATGTATATTTCTGACCCGTGTAACCAGTGATGTATATTTCTGACCCGTGTAACCAGTGATGTACAGATCTGACCCGTGGAACCAGTGATGTACAGATTTGACCCGTGGAACCAGTGATGTATATTTCTGACCCGTGTAACCAGTGATGTACAGATCTGACCCGTGTAACCAGTGATGTACAGATCTGACCCGTGTAACCAGTGATGTATATTTCTGACCCGTGTAACCAGTGATGTATATTTCTGACCCGTATAACCAGTGATGTATATTTCTGACCCGTGTAACCAGTGATGTATATTTCTGACCCGTGTAACCAGTAATGTACAGATCTGACCCGTGTAACCAGTGATGTATATTTCTGACCCGTGTAACCAGTGATGTACAGATCTGACCCGTGTAACCAGTGATGTACAGTTCTGACCCGTGTAACCAGTGATGTATATTTCTGACCCGTGTAACCAGTGATGTATATTTCTGACCCGTATAACCAGTGATGTATATTTCTGACCCGTGTAACCAGTGATGTATATTTCTGACCCGTGTAACCAGTGATGTACAGATCTGACCCGTGGAACCAGTGATGTACAGATTTGACCCGTGGAACCAGTGATGTATATTTCTGACCCGTGTAACCAGTGATGTACAGATCTGACCCGTGTAACCAGTGATGTACAGATCTGACCCGTGTAACCAGTGATGTATATTTCTGACCCGTGTAACCAGTGATGTATATTTCTGACCCGTATAACCAGTGATGTATATTTCTGACCCGTGTAACCAGTGATGTATATTTCTGACCCGTGTAACCAGTGATGTACAGATCTGACCCGTGTAACCAGTGATGTATATTTCTGACCCGTGTAACCAGTGATGTACAGATCTGACCCGTGTAACCAGTGATGTACAGTTCTGACCTGTGTAACCAGTGATGTATATTTCTGACCCGTGTAACCAGTGATGTATATTTCTGACCCGTGTAACCAGTGATGTACAGATCTGACCCGTGTAACCAGTGATGTACAGTTCTGACCCGTGTAACCAGTGATGTATATTTCTGACCCGTGTAACCAGTGATGTATATTTCTGACCCGTGGAACCAGTGATGTACAGATCTGACCCGTGTAACCAGTGATGTATATTTCTGACCCGTGTAACCAGTGATGTACAGATCTGACCCGTGTAACCAGTGATATACAGTTCTGACCCGTGTAACCAGTGATGTATATTTCTGACCCGTGTAACCAGTGATGTATATTTCTGACCCGTGTAACCAGTGATGTACAGATCTGACCCGTGTAACCAGTGATGTACAGTTCTGACCCGTGTAACCAGTGATGTATATTTCTGACCCGTGTAACCAGTGATGTATATTTCTGACCCGTGGAACCAGTGATGTATATTTCTGACCCGTGTAACCAGTGATGTACAGATCTGACCCGTGGAACCAGTGATGTACAGATTTGACCCGTGTAACCAGTGATGTATATTTCTGACCCGTGTAACCAGTGATGTACAGATCTGACCCGTGTAACCAGTGATGTACAGATCTGACCCGTGTAACCAGTGATGTATATTTCTGACCCGTGTAACCAGTGATGTACAGATCTGACCCGTGTAACCAGTGATGTACAGATCTGACCCGTGTAACCAGTGATGTATATTTCTGACCCGTGTAACCAGTGATGTATATTTCTGACCCGTATAACCAGTGATGTATATTTCTGACCCGTGTAACCAGTGATGTATATTTCTGACCCGTGTAACCAGTGATGTACAGATCTGACCCGTGTAACCAGTGATGTATATTTCTGACCCGTATAACCAGTGATGTATATTTCTGACCCGTATAACCAGTGATGTATATTTCTGACCCGTGTAACCAGTGATGTATATTTCTGACCCGTGTAACCAGTGATGTACAGATCTGACCCGTGGAACCAGTGATGTACAGATCTGACCCGTGTAACCAGTGATGTATATTTCTGACCCGTGTAACCAGTGATGTATATTTCTGACCCGTATAACCAGTGATGTATATTTCTGACCCGTATAACCAGTGATGTATATTTCTGACCCGTGTAACCAGTGATGTACAGATCTGACCCGTGTAACCAGTGATGTATATTTCTGACCCGTATAACCAGTGATGTATATTTCTGACCCGTGTAACCAGTGATGTACAGATCTGACCCGTGTAACCAGTGATGTACAGTTCTGACCCGTGTAACCAGTGATGTATATTTCTGACCCGTGTAACCAGTGATGTATATTTCTGACCCGTGGAACCAGTGATGTACAGATCTGACCCGTGTAACCAGTGATGTATATTTCTGACCCGTATAACCAGTGATGTATATTTCTGACCCGTGTAACCAGTGATGTACAGATCTGACCCGTGTAACCAGTGATGTACAGTTCTGACCCGTGTAACCAGTGATGTATATTTCTGACCCGTGTAACCAGTGATGTATATTTCTGACCCGTGTAACCAGTGATGTACAGATCTGACCCGTGTAACCAGTGATGTACAGTTCTGACCCGTGTAACCAGTGATGTATATTTCTGACCCGTGTAACCAGTGATGTATATTTCTGACCCGTGGAACCAGTGATGTACAGATCTGACCCGTGTAACCAGTGATGTACAGTTCTGACCCGTGTAACCAGTGATGTATATTTCTGACCCGTGTAACCAGTGATGTATATTTCTGACCCGTGTAACCAGTGATGTACAGATCTGACCCGTGTAACCAGTGATGTACAGTTCTGACCCGTGTAACCAGTGATGTATATTTCTGACCCGTGTAACCAGTGATGTATATTTCTGACCCGTGGAACCAGTGATGTACAGATCTGACCCGTGTAACCAGTGATGTATATTTCTGACCCGTATAACCAGTGATGTATATTTCTGACCCGTGTAACCAGTGATGTATATTTCTGACCCGTGTAACCAGTGATGTACAGATCTGACCCGTGGAACCAGTGATGTACAGATTTGACCCGTGGAACCAGTGATGTATATTTCTGACCCGTGTAACCAGTGATGTACAGATCTGACCCGTGTAACCAGTGATGTACAGATCTGACCCGTGTAACCAGTGATGTATATTTCTGACCCGTGTAACCAGTGATGTATATTTCTGACCCGTATAACCAGTGATGTATATTTCTGACCCGTGTAACCAGTGATGTATATTTCTGACCCGTGTAACCAGTGATGTACAGATCTGACCCGTGTAACCAGTGATGTATATTTCTGACCCGTGTAACCAGTGATGTACAGATCTGACCCGTGTAACCAGTGATGTACAGTTCTGACCCGTGTAACCAGTGATGTATATTTCTGACCCGTGTAACCAGTGATGTATATTTCTGACCCGTATAACCAGTGATGTATATTTCTGACCCGTGTAACCAGTGATGTATATTTCTGACCCGTGTAACCAGTGATGTACAGATCTGACCCGTGGAACCAGTGATGTACAGATTTGACCCGTGGAACCAGTGATGTATATTTCTGACCCGTGTAACCAGTGATGTACAGATCTGACCCGTGTAACCAGTGATGTACAGATCTGACCCGTGTAACCAGTGATGTATATTTCTGACCCGTGTAACCAGTGATGTATATTTCTGACCCGTATAACCAGTGATGTATATTTCTGACCCGTGTAACCAGTGATGTATATTTCTGACCCGTGTAACCAGTGATGTACAGATCTGACCCGTGTAACCAGTGATGTATATTTCTGACCCGTGTAACCAGTGATGTACAGATCTGACCCGTGTAACCAGTGATGTACAGTTCTGACCTGTGTAACCAGTGATGTATATTTCTGACCCGTGTAACCAGTGATGTATATTTCTGACCCGTGTAACCAGTGATGTACAGATCTGACCCGTGTAACCAGTGATGTACAGTTCTGACCCGTGTAACCAGTGATGTATATTTCTGACCCGTGTAACCAGTGATGTATATTTCTGACCCGTGGAACCAGTGATGTACAGATCTGACCCGTGTAACCAGTGATGTATATTTCTGACCCGTGTAACCAGTGATGTACAGATCTGACCCGTGTAACCAGTGATGTACAGTTCTGACCCGTGTAACCAGTGATGTATATTTCTGACCCGTGTAACCAGTGATGTATATTTCTGACCCGTGTAACCAGTGATGTACAGATCTGACCCGTGTAACCAGTGATGTACAGTTCTGACCCGTGTAACCAGTGATGTATATTTCTGACCCGTGTAACCAGTGATGTATATTTCTGACCCGTGGAACCAGTGATGTATATTTCTGACCCGTGTAACCAGTGATGTACAGATCTGACCCGTGGAACCAGTGATGTACAGATTTGACCCGTGTAACCAGTGATGTATATTTCTGACCCGTGTAACCAGTGATGTACAGATCTGACCCGTGTAACCAGTGATGTACAGATCTGACCCGTGTAACCAGTGATGTATATTTCTGACCCGTGTAACCAGTGATGTACAGATCTGACCCGTGTAACCAGTGATGTACAGATCTGACCCGTGTAACCAGTGATGTATATTTCTGACCCTTGTAACCAGTGATGTATATTTCTGACCCGTATAACCAGTGATGTATATTTCTGACCCGTGTAACCAGTGATGTATATTTCTGACCCGTGTAACCAGTGATGTACAGATCTGACCCGTGTAACCAGTGATGTATATTTCTGACCCGTATAACCAGTGATGTATATTTCTGACCCGTATAACCAGTGATGTATATTTCTGACCCGTGTAACCAGTGATGTATATTTCTGACCCGTGTAACCAGTGATGTACAGATCTGACCCGTGGAACCAGTGATGTACAGATCTGACCCGTGTAACCAGTGATGTATATTTCTGACCCGTGTAACCAGTGATGTATATTTCTGACCCGTATAACCAGTGATGTATATTTCTGACCCGTATAACCAGTGATGTATATTTCTGACCCGTGTAACCAGTGATGTACAGATCTGACCCGTGTAACCAGTGATGTATATTTCTGACCCGTATAACCAGTGATGTATATTTCTGACCCGTGTAACCAGTGATGTACAGATCTGACCCGTGTAACCAGTGATGTACAGTTCTGACCCGTGTAACCAGTGATGTATATTTCTGACCCGTGTAACCAGTGATGTATATTTCTGACCCGTGGAACCAGTGATGTACAGATCTGACCCGTGTAACCAGTGATGTATATTTCTGACCCGTGTAACCAGTGATGTACAGATCTGACCCGTGTAACCAGTGATGTACAGTTCTGACCCGTGTAACCAGTGATGTATATTTCTGACCCGTGTAACCAGTGATGTATATTTCTGACCCGTGTAACCAGTGATGTACAGATCTGACCCGTGTAACCAGTGATGTACAGTTCTGACCCGTGTAACCAGTGATGTATATTTCTGACCCGTGTAACCAGTGATGTATATTTCTGACCCGTGGAACCAGTGATGTATATTTCTGACCCGTGTAACCAATGATGTACAGATCTGACCCGTGGAACCAGTGATGTACAGATTTGACCCGTGGAACCAGTGATGTATATTTCTGACCCGTGTAACCAGTGATGTACAGATCTGACCCGTGTAACCAGTGATGTACAGATCTGACCCGTGTAACCAGTGATGTATATTTCTCACCCGTGTAACCAGTGATGTACAGATCTGACCCGTGTAACCAGTGATGTACAGATCTGACCCGTGTAACCAGTGATGTATATTTCTGACCCGTGTAACCAGTGATGTATATTTCTGACCCGTATAACCAGTGATGTATATTTCTGACCCGTGTAACCAGTGATGTATTTTTCTGACCCGTGTAACCAGTGATGTACAGATCTGACCCGTGTAACCAGTGATGTATATTTCTGACCCGTATAACCAGTGATGTATATTTCTGACCCGTATAACCAGTGATGTCTATTTCTGACCCGTGTAACCAGTGATGTATATTTCTGACCCGTGTAACCAGTGATGTACAGATCTGACCCGTGGAACCAGTGATGTACAGATCTGACCCGTGTAACCAGTGATGTATATTTCTGACCCGTGTAACCAGTGATGTATATTTCTGACCCGTATAACCAGTGATGTATATTTCTGACCCGTATAACCAGTGATGTATATTTCTGACCCGTGTAACCAGTGATGTACAGATCTGACCCGTGTAACCAGTGATGTATATTTCTGACCCGTATAACCAGTGATGTATATTTCTGACCCGTGTAACCAGTGATGTATATTTCTGACCCGTGTAACCAGTGATGTACAGATCTGACCCGTGTAACCAGTGATGTACAGATCTGACCCGTGTAACCAGTGATGTATATTTCTGACCCGTGTAACCAGTGATGTATATTTCTGACCCGTATAACCAGTGATGTATATTTCTGACCCGTGTAACCAGTGATGTATATTTCTGACCCGTGTAACCAGTGATGTACAGATCTGACCCGTGTAACCAGTGATGTATATTTCTGACCCGTGTAACCAGTGATGTACAGATCTGACCCGTGTAACCAGTGATGTACAGTTCTGACCCGTGTAACCAGTGATGTATATTTCTGACCCGTGTAACCAGTGATGTATATTTCTGACCCGTATAACCAGTGATGTATATTTCTGACCCGTGTAACCAGTGATGTATATTTCTGACCCGTGTAACCAGTGATGTACAGATCTGACCCGTGGAACCAGTGATGTACAGATTTGACCCGTGGAACCAGTGATGTATATTTCTGACCCGTGTAACCAGTGATGTACAGATCTGACCCGTGTAACCAGTGATGTACAGATCTGACCCATGTAACCAGTGATGTATATTTCTGACCCGTGTAACCAGTGATGTATATTTCTGACCCGTATAACCAGTGATGTATATTTCTGACCCGTGTAACCAGTGATGTATATTTCTGACCCGTGTAACCAGTGATGTACAGATCTGACCCGTGTAACTAGTGATGTACAGATCTGACCCGTGTAACCAGTGATGTATATTTCTGACCCGTGTAACCAGTGATGTACAGATCTGACCCGTGTAACCAGTGATGTACAGTTCTGACCCGTGTAACCAGTGATGTATATTTCTGACCCGTGTAACCAGTGATGTATATTTCTGACCAGTGTAACCAGTGATGTACAGACCTGACACTTGTAACCAGTGATGTATATTTCTGACCCGTGTAACCAGTGATGTACAGATCTGACCCGTGTAACCAGTGATGTATATTTCTGACCCGTGTAACCAGTGATGTACAGATCTGACCCGTGTAACCAGTGATGTATATTTCTGACCCGTGGAACCAGTGATGTATATTTCTGACCCGTGTAACCAGTGATGTACAGATCTGACCCGTGTAACCAGTGATGTATATTTCTGACCCGTGGAACCAGTGATGTATATTTCTGACCTGTGTAACCAGTGATGTACAGATCTGACCCGTGTAACCAGTGATGTACAGATCTGACCCGTGTAACCAGTGATGTATATTTCTGACCCGTGTAACCAGTGATGTACAGATCTGACCCGTGTAACCAGTGATGTACAGATCTGACCCGTGTAACCAGTGATGTACAGATCTGACCCGTGGAACCAGTGATGTATATTTCTGACCCGTGTAACCAGTGATGTACAGACCTGACCCGTGTAACCAGTGATGTACAGATCTGACCCGTGTAACCAGTGATGAATATTTGTGACCCGTGTAACCAGTGATGTACAGATCTGACCCGTGTAACCAGTGATGTACAGATCTGACCCGTGTAACCAGTGATGTATATTTGTGACCCGTGTAACCAGTGATGTATATTTGTGACCCGTGTAACCAGTGATGTACAGATCTGACCCGTGTAACCAGTGATGTACAGATCTGATCCGTGGAACCAGTGATGTATATTTCTGACCCGTGTAACCAGTGATGTACAGACCTGACCCGTGTAACCAGTGATGTACAGATCTGACCCGTGTAACCAGTGATGTATATTTGTGACCCGTGTAACCAGTGATGTACAGATCTGACCAGTGTAACCAGTGATGTATATTTGTGACCCGTGTAACCAGTGATGTATATTTCTGACCCGTGTAACCAGTGATGTACAGATCTGACCCGTGTAACCAGTGATGTACAGATCTGACCCGTGGAACCAGTGATGTACAGATCTGACCCGTGGAACCAGTGATGTATATTTCTGACCCGTGTAACCAGTGATGTATATTTCTGACCCGTGTAACCAGTGATGTATATTTCTGACCTGTGTAACCAGTGATGTACAGATCTGACCCGTGGAACCAGTGATGTACAGATCTGACCCGTGTAACCAGTGATGTACAGATCTGACCCGTGTAACCAGTGATGTATATTTCTGACCCGTGTAACCAGTGATGTATATTTCTGACCCGTATAACCAGTGATGTATATTTCTGACCCGTGTAACCAGTGATGTATATTTCTGACCCGTGTAACCAGTGATGTACAGATCTGACCCGTGTAACCAGTGATGTATATTTCTGACCCGTATAACCAGTGATGTATATTTCTGACCCGTATAACCAGTGATGTATATTTCTGACCCGTGTAACCAGTGATGTATATTTCTGACCCGTGTAACCAGTGATGTACAGATCTGACCCGTGGAACCAGTGATGTACAGATCTGACCCGTGTAACCAGTGATGTATATTTCTGACCCGTGTAACCAGTGATGTATATTTCTGACCCGTATAACCAGTGATGTATATTTCTGACCCGTATAACCAGTGATGTATATTTCTGACCCGTGTAACCAGTGATGTACAGATCTGACCTGTGTAACCAGTGATGTATATTTCTGACCCGTATAACCAGTGATGTATATTTCTGACCCGTGTAACCAGTGATGTATATTTCTGACCCGTGTAACCAGTGATGTACAGATCTGACCCGTGGAACCAGTGATGTACAGATTTGACCCGTGGAACCAGTGATGTATATTTCTGACCCGTGTAACCAGTGATGTACAGATCTGACCCGTGTAACCAGTGATGTACAGATCTGACCCGTGTAACCAGTGATGTATATTTCTGACCCGTGTAACCAGTGATGTATATTTCTGACCCGTATAACCAGTGATGTATATTTCTGACCCGTGTAACCAGTGATGTATATTTCTGACCCGTGTAACCAGTGATGTACAGATCTGACCCGTGTAACCAGTGATGTACAGATCTGACCCGTGTAACCAGTGATGTATATTTCTGACCCGTGTAACCAGTGATGTACAGATCTGACCCGTGTAACCAGTGATGTACAGTTCTGACCCGTGTAACCAGTGATGTATATCTCTGACCCGTGTAACCAGTGATGTATATTTCTGACCCGTGTAACCAGTGATGTACAGATCTGACCCGTGTAACCAGTGATGTACAGATCTGACCCGTGGAACCAGTGATGTACAGATCTGACCCGTGGAACCAGTGATGTATATTTCTGACCCGTGGAACCAGTGATGTATATTTCTGACCCGTGTAACCAGTGATGTACAGATCTGACCCGTGGAACCAGTGATGTACAGATCTGACCCGTGTAACCAGTGATGTACAGATCTGACCCGTGTAACCAGTGATGTATATTTCTGACCCGTGTAACCAGTGATGTATATTTCTGACCCGTATAACCAGTGATGTATATTTCTGACCCGTGTAACCAGTGATGTATATTTCTGACCCGTGTAACCAGTGATGTATATTTCTGACCCGTATAACCAGTGATGTATATTTCTGACCCGTATAACCAGTGATGTATATTTCTGACCCGTGTAACCAGTGATGTACAGATCTGACCCGTGTAACCAGTGATGTATATTTCTGACCCGTATAACCAGTGATGTATATTTCTGACCCGTGTAACCAGTGATGTATATTTCTGACCCGTGTAACCAGTGATGTACAGATCTGACCCGTGGAACCAGTGATGTACAGATTTGACCCGTGGAACCAGTGATGTATATTTCTGACCCGTGTAACCAGTGATGTACAGATCTGACCCGTGTAACCAGTGATGTACAGATCTGACCCGTGTAACCAGTGATGTATATTTCTGACCCGTGTAACCAGTGATGTATATTTCTGACCCGTATAACCAGTGATGTATATTTCTGACCCGTGTAACCAGTGATGTATATTTCTGACCCGTGTAACCAGTGATGTACAGATCTGACCCGTGTAACCAGTGATGTATATTTCTGACCCGTGTAACCAGTGATGTACAGATCTGACCCGTGTAACCAGTGATGTACAGTTCTGACCCGTGTAACCAGTGATGTATATTTCTGACCCGTGTAACCAGTGATGTATATTTCTGACCCGTATAACCAGTGATGTATATTTCTGACCCGTGTAACCAGTGATGTATATTTCTGACCCGTGTAACCAGTGATGTACAGATCTGACCCGTGGAACCAGTGATGTACAGATTTGACCCGTGGAACCAGTGATGTATATTTCTGACCCATGTAACCAGTGATGTACAGATCTGACCCGTGTAACCAGTGATGTACAGATCTGACCCGTGTAACCAGTGATGTATATTTCTGACCCGTGTAACCAGTGATGTATATTTCTGACCCGTATAACCAGTGATGTATATTTCTGACCCGTGTAACCAGTGATGTATATTTCTGACCCGTGTAACCAGTGATGTATATTTCTGACCCGTATAACCAGTGATGTATATTTCTGACCCGTATAACCAGTGATGTATATTTCTGACCCGTGTAACCAGTGATGTACAGATCTGACCCGTGTAACCAGTGATGTATATTTCTGACCCGTATAACCAGTGATGTATATTTCTGACCCGTGTAACCAGTGATGTATATTTCTGACCCGTGTAACCAGTGATGTACAGATTTGACCCGTGGAACCAGTGATGTATATTTCTGACCCGTGTAACCAGTGATGTACAGATCTGACCCGTGTAACCAGTGATGTACAGATCTGACCCGTGTAACCAGTGATGTATATTTCTGACCCGTGTAACCAGTGATGTATATTTCTGACCCGTATAACCAGTGATGTATATTTCTGACCCGTGTAACCAGTGATGTACAGATCTGACCCGTGTAACCAGTGATGTACAGTTCTGACCCGTGTAACCAGTGATGTATATTTCTGACCCGTGTAACCAGTGATGTATATTTCTGACCCGTGGAACCAGTGATGTACAGATCTGACCCGTGTAACCAGTGATGTATATTTCTGACCCGTGTAACCAGTGATGTACAGATCTGACCCGTGTAACCAGTAATGTACAGTTCTGACCCGTGTAACCAGTGATGTATATTTCTGACCCGTGTAACCAGTGATGTATATTTCTGACCCGTGTAACCAGTGATGTACAGATCTGACCCGTGTAACCAGTGATGTACAGTTCTGACCCGTGTAACCAGTGATGTATATTTCTGACCCGTGTAACCAGTGATGTATATTTCTGACCCGTGGAACCAGTGATGTATATTTCTGACCCGTGTAACCAATGATGTACAGATCTGACCCGTGGAACCAGTGATGTACAGATTTGACCCGTGGAACCAGTGATGTATATTTCTGACCCGTGTAACCAGTGATGTACAGATCTGACCCGTGTAACCAGTGATGTACAGATCTGACCCGTGTAACCAGTGATGTATATTTCTCACCCGTGTAACCAGTGATGTACAGATCTGACCCGTGTAACCAGTGATGTACAGATCTGACCCGTGTAACCAGTGATGTATATTTCTGACCCGTGTAACCAGTGATGTATATTTCTGACCCGTATAACCAGTGATGTATATTTCTGACCCGTGTAACCAGTGATGTATTTTTCTGACCCGTGTAACCAGTGATGTACAGATCTGACCCGTGTAACCAGTGATGTATATTTCTGACCCGTGTAACCAGTGATGTACAGATCTGACCCGTGTAACCAGTGATGTACAGATCTGACCCGTGTAACCAGTGATGTATATTTCTGACCCGTGTAACCAGTGATGTATATTTCTGACCCGTATAACCAGTGATGTATATTTCTGACCCGTGTAACCAGTGATGTATATTTCTGACCCGTGTAACCAGTGATGTACAGATCTGACCCGTGTAACCAGTGATGTATATTTCTGACCCGTGTAACCAGTGATGTACAGATCTGACCCGTGTAACCAGTGATGTACAGTTCTGACCCGTGTAACCAGTGATGTATATTTCTGACCCGTGTAACCAGTGATGTATATTTCTGACCCGTATAACCAGTGATGTATATTTCTGACCCGTGTAACCAGTGATGTATATTTCTGACCCGTGTAACCAGTGATGTACAGATCTGACCCGTGGAACCAGTGATGTACAGATTTGACCCGTGGAACCAGTGATGTATATTTCTGACCCATGTAACCAGTGATGTACAGATCTGACCCGTGTAACCAGTGATGTACAGATCTGACCCGTGTAACCAGTGATGTATATTTCTGACCCGTGTAACCAGTGATGTATATTTCTGACCCGTATAACCAGTGATGTATATTTCTGACCCGTGTAACCAGTGATGTATATTTCTGACCCGTGTAACCAGTGATGTATATTTCTGACCCGTATAACCAGTGATGTATATTTCTGACCCGTATAACCAGTGATGTATATTTCTGACCCGTGTAACCAGTGATGTACAGATCTGACCCGTGTAACCAGTGATGTATATTTCTGACCCGTATAACCAGTGATGTATATTTCTGACCCGTGTAACCAGTGATGTATATTTCTGACCCGAGTAACCAGTGATGTACAGATCTGACCCGTGGAACCAGTGATGTACAGATCTGACCCGTGTAACCAGTGATGTACAGATCTGACCCGTGTAACCAGTGATGTATATTTCTGACCCGTGTAACCAGTGATGTATATTTCTGACCCGTATAACCAGTGATGTATATTTCTGACCCGTGTAACCAGTGATGTATATTTCTGACCCGTGTAACCAGTGATGTACAGATCTGACCCGTGTAACCAGTGATGTATATTTCTGACCCGTATAACCAGTGATGTATATTTCTGACCCGTATAACCAGTGATGTATATTTCTGACCCGTGTAACCAGTGATGTATATTTCTGACCCGTGTAACCAGTGATGTACAGATCTGACCCGTGGAACCAGTGATGTACAGATCTGACCCGTGTAACCAGTGATGTATATTTCTGACCCGTGTAACCAGTGATGTATATTTCTGACCCGTATAACCAGTGATGTATATTTCTGACCCGTATAACCAGTGATGTATATTTCTGACCCGTGTAACCAGTGATGTACAGATCTGACCCGTGTAACCAGTGATGTATATTTCTGACCCGTATAACCAGTGATGTATATTTCTGACCCGTGTAACCAGTGATGTATATTTCTGACCCGTGTAACCAGTGATGTACAGATCTGACCCGTGGAACCAGTGATGTACAGATTTGACCCGTGGAACCAGTGATGTATATTTCTGACCCGTGTAACCAGTGATGTACAGATCTGACCCGTGTAACCAGTGATGTACAGATCTGACCCGTGTAACCAGTGATGTATATTTCTGACCCGTGTAACCAGTGATGTATATTTCTGACCCGTATAACCAGTGATGTATATTTCTGACCCGTGTAACCAGTGATGTATATTTCTGACCCGTGTAACCAGTGATGTACAGATCTGACCCGTGTAACCAGTGATGTACAGATCTGACCCGTGTAACCAGTGATGTATATTTCTGACCCGTGTAACCAGTGATGTACAGATCTGACCCGTGTAACCAGTGATGTACAGTTCTGACCCGTGTAACCAGTGATGTATATCTCTGACCCGTGTAACCAGTGATGTATATTTCTGACCCGTGTAACCAGTGATGTACAGATCTGACCCCCGTGTAACCAGTGATGTACAGATCTGACCCGTGGAACCAGTGATGTACAGATCTGACCCGTGGAACCAGTGATGTATATTCTGACCCGTGTAACCAGTGATGTATATTTCTGACCCGTGAACCAGTGATGTACAGATCTGACCCGTGGAACCAGTGATGTCCAGATCTGACCCGTGTAACCAGTGATGTACAGATCTGACCCGTGTAACCAGTGATGTATATTTCTGACCCGTGTAACCAGTGATGTATATTTCTGACCCGTATAACCAGTGATGTATATTTCTGACCCGTGTAACCAGTGATGTATATTTCTGACCCGTGTAACCAGTGATGTATATTTCTGACCCGTATAACCAGTGATGATATTTCTGACCCGTATAACCAGTGATGTATATTCTGACCCGTGTAACCAGTGATGTACAGATCTGACCCGTGTAACCAGTGATGTATATTTCTGACCCGTATAACCAGTGATGTATATTTCTGACCCGTGTAACCAGTGATGTATATTTCTGACCCGTGTAACCAGTGATGTACAGATCTGACCCGTGGAACCAGTGATGTACAGATTTGACCCGTGGAACCAGTGATGTATATTTCTGACCCGTGTAACCAGTGATGTACAGATCTGACCCGTGTAACCAGTGATGTACAGATCTGACCCGTGTAACCAGTGATGTATATTTCTGACCCGTGTAACCAGTGATGTATATTTCTGACCCGTATAACCAGTGATGTATATTTCTGACCCGTGTAACCAGTGATGTATATTTCTGACCCGTGTAACCAGTGATGTACAGATCTGACCCGTGTAACCAGTGATGTATATTTCTGACCCATGTAACCAGTGATGTACAGATCTGACCCGTGTAACCAGTGATGTACAGTTCTGACCCGTGTAACCAGTGATGTATATTTCTGACCCGTATAACCAGTGATGTATATTTCTGACCCGTGTAACCAGTGATGTATATTTCTGACCAGTGTAACCAGTGATGTACAGATCTGACCCGTGGAACCAGTGATGTACAGATTTGACCCGTGGAACCAGTGATGTACAGATCTGACCCGTGTAACCAGTGATGTACAGATCTGACCCGTGTAACCAGTGATGTATATTTCTGACCCGTGTAACCAGTGATGTATATTTCTGACCCGTATAACCAGTGATGTATATTTCTGACCCGTGTAACCAGTGATGTATTTTCTGACCCGTGTAACCAGTGATGTACAGATCTGACCCGTGTAACCAGTGATGTATATTTCTGACCCGTGTAACCAGTGATGTACAGATCTGACCCGTGTAACCAGTGATGTACAGATCTGACCCGTGTAACCAGTGATGTATATTTCTGACCCGTGTAACCAGTGATGTATATTTCTGACCCGTATAACCAGTGATGTATATTTCTGACCCGTGTAACCAGTGATGTATATTTCTGACCCGTGTAACCAGTGATGGTACAGATCTGACCCGTGTAACCAGTGATGTATATTTCTGACCCTGTAACCAGTGATGTACAGATCTGACCCGTGTAACCAGTGATGTACAGTTCTGACCCGTGTAACCAGTGATGTATATTTCTGACCCGTGTAACCAGTGATGTATATTTCTGACCCGTATAACCAGTGATGTATATTTCTGACCGTGTAACCAGTGATGTATATTTCTGACCCGTGTAACCAGTGATGTACAGATCTGACCCGTGGAACCAGTGATGTACAGATTTGACCCGTGGAACCAGTGATGTATATTTCTGACCCATGTAACCAGTGATGTACAGATCTGACCCGTGTAACCAGTGATGTACAGATCTGACCCGTGTAACCAGTGATGTATATTTCTGACCCGTGTAACCAGTGATGTATATTTCTGACCCGTATAACCAGTGATGTATATTTCTGACCCGTGTAACCAGTGATGTATATTTCTGACCCGTGTAACCAGTGATGTATATTTCTGACCCGTATAACCAGTGATGTATATTTCCGACCCGTATAACCAGTGATGTATATTTCTGACCCGTGTAACCAGTGATGTACAGATCTGACCCGTGTAACCAGTGATGTATATTTCTGACCCGTATAACCAGTGATGTATATTTCTGACCCGTGTAACCAGTGATGTATATTTCTGACCCGTGTAACCAGTGATGTACAGATCTGACCCGTGGAACCAGTGATGTACAGATCTGACCCGTGTAACCAGTGATGTACAGATCTGACCCGTGTAACCAGTGATGTATATTTCTGACCCGTGTAACCAGTGATGTATATTTCTGACCCGTATAACCAGTGATGTATATTTCTGACCCGTGTAACCAGTGATGTATATTTCTGACCCGTGTAACCAGTGATGTACAGATCTGACCCGTGTAACCAGTGATGTATATTTCTGACCCGTATAACCAGTGATGTATATTTCTGACCCGTATAACCAGTGATGTATATTTCTGACCCGTGTAACCAGTGATGTATATTTCTGACCCGTGTAACCAGTGATGTACAGATCTGACCCGTGGAACCAGTGATGTACAGATCTGACCCGTGTAACCAGTGATGTATATTTCTGACCCGTGTAACCAGTGATGTATATTTCTGACCCGTATAACCAGTGATGTATATTTCTGACCCGTATAACCAGTGATGTATATTTCTGACCCGTGTAACCAGTGATGTACAGATCTGACCCGTGTAACCAGTGATGTATATTTCTGACCCGTATAACCAGTGATGTATATTTCTGACCCGTGTAACCAGTGATGTATATTTCTGACCCGTGTAACCAGTGATGTACAGATCTGACCCGTGGAACCAGTGATGTACAGATTTGACCCGTGGAACCAGTGATGTATATTTCTGACCCGTGTAACCAGTGATGTACAGATCTGACCCGTGTAACCAGTGATGTACAGATCTGACCCGTGTAACCAGTGATGTATATTTCTGACCCGTGTAACCAGTGATGTATATTTCTGACCCGTATAACCAGTGATGTATATTTCTGACCCGTGTAACCAGTGATGTATATTTCTGACCCGTGTAACCAGTGATGTACAGATCTGACCCGTGTAACCAGTGATGTACAGATCTGACCCGTGTAACCAGTGATGTATATTTTCTGACCCGTGTAACCAGTGATGTACAGATCTGACCCGTGTAACCAGTGATGTACAGTTCTGACCCGTGTAACCAGTGATGTATATCTCTGACCCGTGTAACCAGTGATGTATATTTCTGACCCGTGTAACCAGTGATGTACAGATCTGACCCGTGTAACCAGTGATGTACAGATCTGACCCGTGGAACCAGTGATGTACAGATCTGACCCGTGGAACCAGTGATGTATATTTCTGACCCGTGTAACCAGTGATGTATATTTCTGACCCGTGTAACCAGTGATGTACAGATCTGACCCGTGGAACCAGTGATGTACAGATCTGACCCGTGTAACCAGTGATGTACAGATCTGACCCGTGTAACCAGTGATGTATATTTCTGACCCGTGTAACCAGTGATGTATATTTCTGACCCGTATAACCAGTGATGTATATTTCTGACCCGTGTAACCAGTGATGTATATTTCTGACCCGTGTAACCAGTGATGTATATTTCTGACCCGTATAACCAGTGATGTATATTTCTGACCCGTATAACCAGTGATGTATATTTCTGACCCGTGTAACCAGTGATGTACAGATCTGACCCGTGTAACCAGTGATGTATATTTCTGACCCGTATAACCAGTGATGTATATTTCTGACCCGTGTAACCAGTGATGTATATTTCTGACCCGTGTAACCAGTGATGTACAGATCTGACCCGTGGAACCAGTGATGTACAGATTTGACCCGTGGAACCAGTGATGTATATTTCTGACCCGTGTAACCAGTGATGTACAGATCTGACCCGTGTAACCAGTGATGTACAGATCTGACCCGTGTAACCAGTGATGTATATTTCTGACCCGTGTAACCAGTGATGTATATTTCTGACCCGTATAACCAGTGATGTATATTTCTGACCCGTGTAACCAGTGATGTATATTTCTGACCCGTGTAACCAGTGATGTACAGATCTGACCCGTGTAACCAGTGATGTATATTTCTGACCCGTGTAACCAGTGATGTACAGATCTGACCCGTGTAACCAGTGATGTACAGTTCTGACCCGTGTAACCAGTGATGTATATTTCTGACCCGTGTAACCAGTGATGTATATTTCTGACCCGTATAACCAGTGATGTATATTTCTGACCCGTGTAACCAGTGATGTATATTTCTGACCAGTGTAACCAGTGATGTACAGATCTGACCCGTGGAACCAGTGATGTACAGATTTGACCCGTGGAACCAGTGATGTATATTTCTGACCCATGTAACCAGTGATGTACAGATCTGACCCGTGTAACCAGTGATGTACAGATCTGACCCGTGTAACCAGTGATGTATATTTCTGACCCGTGTAACCAGTGATGTATATTTCTGACCCGTATAACCAGTGATGTATATTTCTGACCCGTGTAACCAGTGATGTATATTTCTGACCCGTGTAACCAGTGATGTATATTTCTGACCCGTATAACCAGTGATGTATATTTCTGACCCGTATAACCAGTGATGTATATTTCTGACCCGTGTAACCAGTGATGTACAGATCTGACCCGTGTAACCAGTGATGTATATTTCTGACCCGTATAACCAGTGATGTATATTTCTGACCCGTGTAACCAGTGATGTATATTTCTGACCCGTGTAACCAGTGATGTACAGATCTGACCCGTGGAACCAGTGATGTACAGATTTGACCCGTGGAACCAGTGATGTATATTTCTGACCCGTGTAACCAGTGATGTACAGATCTGACCCGTGTAACCAGTGATGTACAGATCTGACCCGTGGAACCAGTGATGTATATTTCTGACCCGTGTAACCAGTGATGTATATTTCTGACCCGTATAACCAGTGATGTATATTTCTGACCCGTGTAACCAGTGATGTATATTTCTGACCCGTATAACCAGTGATGTATATTTCTGACCCGTATAACCAGTGATGTATATTTCTGACCCGTGTAACCAGTGATGTACAGATCTGACCCGTGTAACCAGTGATGTACAGTTCTGACCGGTGTAACCAGTGATGTATATTTCTGACCCGTGTAACCAGTGATGTATATTTCTGACCCGTGGAACCACTGATGTACAGATCTGACCCGTGTAACCAGTGATGTATATTTCTGACCCGTGTAACCAGTGATGTACAGATCTGACCCGTGTAACCAGTAATGTACAGTTCTGACCCGTGTAACCAGTGATGTATATTTCTGACCCGTGTAACCAGTGATGTATATTTCTGACCCGTGTAACCAGTGATGTACAGATCTGACCCGTGTAACCAGTGATGTACAGTTCTGACCCGTGTAACCAGTGATGTATATTTCTGACCCGTGTAACCAGTGATGTATATTTCTGACCCGTGGAACCAGTGATGTATATTTCTGACCCGTGTAACCAATGATGTACAGATCTGACCCGTGGAACCAGTGATGTACAGATTTGACCCGTGGAACCAGTGATGTATATTTCTGACCCGTGTAACCAGTGATGTACAGATCTGACCCGTGTAACCAGTGATGTACAGATCTGACCCGTGTAACCAGTGATGTATATTTCTCACCCGTGTAACCAGTGATGTACAGATCTGACCCGTGTAACCAGTGATGTACAGATCTGACCCGTGTAACCAGTGATGTATATTTCTGACTCGTGTAACCAGTGATGTATATTTCTGACCCGTATAACCAGTGATGTATATTTCTGACCCGTGTAACCAGTGATGTATTTTTCTGACCCGTGTAACCAGTGATGTACAGATCTGACCCGTGTAACCAGTGATGTATATTTCTGATCCGTGTAACCAGTGATGTACAGATCTGACCCGTGTAACCAGTGATGTACAGATCTGACCCGTGTAACCAGTGATGTATATTTCTGACCCGTGTAACCAGTGATGTATATTTCTGACCCGTATAACCAGTGATGTATATTTCTGACCCGTGTAACCAGTGATGTATATTTCTGACCCGTGTAACCAGTGATGTACAGATCTGACCCGTGTAACCAGTGATGTATATTTCTGACCCGTGTAACCAGTGATGTACAGATCTGACCCGTGTAACCAGTGATGTACAGTTCTGACCCGTGTAACCAGTGATGTATATTTCTGACCCGTGTAACCAGTGATGTATATTTCTGACCCGTATAACCAGTGATGTATATTTCTGACCCGTGTAACCAGTGATGTATATTTCTGACCCGTGTAACCAGTGATGTACAGATCTGACCCGTGGAACCAGTGATGTACAGATTTGACCCGTGGAACCAGTGATGTATATTTCTGACCCATGTAACCAGTGATGTACAGATCTGACCCGTGTAACCAGTGATGTACAGATCTGACCCGTGTAACCAGTGATGTATATTTCTGACCCGTGTAACCAGTGATGTATATTTCTGACCCGTATAACCAGTGATGTATATTTCTGACCCGTGTAACCAGTGATGTATATTTCTGACCCGTGTAACCAGTGATGTATATTTCTGACCCGTATAACCAGTGATGTATATTTCTGACCCGTATAACCAGTGATGTATATTTCTGACCCGTGTAACCAGTGATGTACAGATCTGACCCGTGTAACCAGTGATGTATATTTCTGACCCGTATAACCAGTGATGTATATTTCTGACCCGTGTAACCAGTGATGTATATTTCTGACCCGTGTAACCAGTGATGTACAGATCTGACCCGTGGAACCAGTGATGTACAGATTTGACCCGTGGAACCAGTGATGTATATTTCTGACCCGTGTAACCAGTGATGTACAGATCTGACCCGTGTAACCAGTGATGTACAGATCTGACCCGTGTAACCAGTGATGTATATTTCTGACCCGTGTAACCAGTGATGTATATTTCTGACCCGTATAACCAGTGATGTATATTTCTGACCCGTGTAACCAGTGATGTATATTTCTGACCCGTATAACCAGTGATGTATATTTCTGACCCGTATAACCAGTGATGTATATTTCTGACCCGTGTAACCAGTGATGTACAGATCTGACCCGTGTAACCAGTGATGTACAGTTCTGACCCGTGTAACCAGTGATGTATATTTCTGACCCGTGTAACCAGTGATGTATATTTCTGACCCGTGGAACCAGTGATGTACAGATCTGACCCGTGTAACCAGTGATGTATATTTCTGACCCGTGTAACCAGTGATGTACAGATCTGACCCGTGTAACCAGTAATGTACAGTTCTGACCCGTGTAACCAGTGATGTATATTTCTGACCCGTGTAACCAGTGATGTATATTTCTGACCCGTGTAACCAGTGATGTACAGATCTGACCCGTGTAACCAGTGATGTACAGTTCTGACCCGTGTAACCAGTGATGTATATTTCTGACCCGTGTAACCAGTGATGTATATTTCTGACCCGTGGAACCAGTGATGTATATTTCTGACCCGTGTAACCAATGATGTACAGATCTGACCCGTGGAACCAGTGATGTACAGATTTGACCCGTGGAACCAGTGATGTATATTTCTGACCCGTGTAACCAGTGATGTACAGATCTGACCCGTGTAACCAGTGATGTACAGATCTGACCCGTGTAACCAGTGATGTATATTTCTCACCCGTGTAACCAGTGATGTACAGATCTGACCCGTGTAACCAGTGATGTACAGATCTGACCCGTGTAACCAGTGATGTATATTTCTGACCCGTGTAACCAGTGATGTATATTTCTGACCCGTATAACCAGTGATGTATATTTCTGACCCGTGTAACCAGTGATGTATTTTTCTGACCCGTGTAACCAGTGATGTACAGATCTGACCCGTGTAACCAGTGATGTATATTTCTGACCCGTATAACCAGTGATGTATATTTCTGACCCGTATAACCAGTGATGTATATTTCTGACCCGTGTAACCAGTGATGTATATTTCTGACCCGTGTAACCAGTGATGTACAGATCTGACCCGTGGAACCAGTGATGTACAGATCTGACCCGTGTAACCAGTGATGTATATTTCTGACCCGTGTAACCAGTGATGTATATTTCTGACCCGTATAACCAGTGATGTATATTTCTGACCCGTATAACCAGTGATGTATATTTCTGACCCGTGTAACCAGGGATGTACAGATCTGACCCGTGTAACCAGTGATGTATATTTCTGACCCGTATAACCAGTGATGTATATTTCTGACCCGTGTAACCAGTGATGTATATTTCTGACCCGTGTAACCAGTGATGTACAGATCTGACCCGTGTAACCAGTGATGTACAGATCTGACCCGTGTAACCAGTGATGTATATTTCTGACCCGTGTAACCAGTGATGTATATTTCTGACCCGTATAACCAGTGATGTATATTTCTGACCCGTGTAACCAGTGATGTATATTTCTGACCCGTGTAACCAGTGATGTACAGATCTGACCCGTGTAACCAGTGATGTATATTTCTGACCCGTGTAACCAGTGATGTACAGATCTGACCCGTGTAACCAGTGATGTACAGTTCTGACCCGTGTAACCAGTGATGTATATTTCTGACCCGTGTAACCAGTGATGTATATTTCTGACCCGTATAACCAGTGATGTATATTTCTGACCCGTGTAACCAGTGATGTATATTTCTGACCCGTGTAACCAGTGATGTACAGATCTGACCCGTGGAACCAGTGATGTACAGATTTGACCCGTGGAACCAGTGATGTATATTTCTGACCCGTGTAACCAGTGATGTACAGATCTGACCCGTGTAACCAGTGATGTACAGATCTGACCCATGTAACCAGTGATGTATATTTCTGACCCGTGTAACCAGTGATGTATATTTCTGACCCGTATAACCAGTGATGTATATTTCTGACCCGTGTAACCAGTGATGTATATTTCTGACCCGTGTAACCAGTGATGTACAGATCTGACCCGTGTAACCAGTGATGTACAGATCTGACCCGTGTAACCAGTGATGTATATTTCTGACCCGTGTAACCAGTGATGTACAGATCTGACCCGTGTAACCAGTGATGTACAGTTCTGACCCGTGTAACCATTGATGTATATTTCTGACCCGTGTAACCAGTGATGTATATTTCTGACCCGTGTAACCAGTGATGTACAGACCTGACACTTGTAACCAGTGATGTATATTTCTGACCCGTGTAACCAGTGATGTACAGATCTGACCCGTGTAACCAGTGATGTATATTTCTGACCCGTGTAACCAGTGATGTACAGATCTGACCCGTTTAACCAGTGATGTATATTTCTGACCCGTGGAACCAGTGATGTATATTTCTGACCCGTGTAACCAGTGATGTACAGATCTGACCCGTGTAACCAGTGATGTATATTTCTGACCCGTGGAACCAGTGATGTATATTTCTGACCTGTGTAACCAGTGATGTACAGATCTGACCCGTGTAACCAGTGATGTACAGATCTGACCCGTGTAACCAGTGATGTATATTTCTGACCCGTGTAACCAGTGATGTACAGATCTGACCCGTGTAACCAGTGATGTACAGATCTGACCCGAGTAACCAGTGATGTACAGATCTGACCCGTGGAACCAGTGATGTATATTTCTGACCCGTGTAACCAGTGATGTACAGACCTGACCCGTGTAACCAGTGATGTACAGATCTGACCCGTGTAACCAGTGATGAATATTTGTGACCCGTGTAACCAGTGATGTACAGATCTGACCCGTGTAACCAGTGATGTACAGATCTGACCCGTGTAACCAGTGATGTATATTTGTGACCCGTGTAACCAGTGATGTATATTTGTGACCCGTGTAACCAGTGATGTACAGATCTGACCCGTGTAACCAGTGATGTACAGATCTGACCCGTGGAACCAGTGATGTATATTTCTGACCCGTGTAACCAGTGATGTACAGACCTAACCCGTGTAACCAGTGATGTACAGATCTGACCCGTGTAACCAGTGATGTATATTTGTGACCCGTGTAACCAGTGATGTACAGATCTGACCAGTGTAACCAGTGATGTATATTTGTGACCCGTGTAACCAGTGATGTATATTTCTGACCCGTGTAACCAGTGATGTACAGATCTGACCCGTGTAACCAGTGATGTACAGATCTGACCCGTGGAACCAGTGATGTACAGATCTGACCCGTGGAACCAGTGATGTATATTTCTGACCCGTGTAACCAGTGATGTATATTTCTGACCCGTGTAACCAGTGATGTATATTTCTGACCCGTGTAACCAGTGATGTACAGATCTGACCCGTGGAACCAGTGATGTACAGATCTGACCCGTGTAACCAGTGATGTACAGATCTGACCCGTGTAACAAGTGATGTATATTTCTGACCCGTGTAACCAGTGATGTATATTTCTGACCCGTATAACCAGTGATGTATATTTCTGACCCGTGTAACCAGTGATGTATATTTCTGACCCGTGTAACCAGTGATGTACAGATCTGACCCGTGTAACCAGTGATGTATATTTCTGACCCGTATAACCAGTGATGTATATTTCTGACCCGTATAACCAGTGATGTATATTTCTGACCCGTGTAACCAGTGATGTATATTTCTGACCCTGTAACCAGTGATGTACAGATCTGACCCGTGGAACCAGTGATGTACAGATCTGACCCGTGTAAACAGTGATGTATATTTCTGACCCGTGTAACCAGTGATGTATATTTCTGACCCGTATAACCAGTGATGTATATTTCTGACCCGTGTAACCAGTGATGTACAGATCTGACCCGTGTAACCAGTGATGTATATTTCTGACCCGTATAACCAGTGATGTATATTTCTGACCCGTGTAACCAGTGATGTATATTTCTGACCCGTGTAACCAGTGATGTACAGATCTGACCCGTGGAACCAGTGAAGTACAGATTTGACCCGTGGAACCAGTGATGTATATTTCTGACCCGTGTAACCAGTGATGTACAGATCTGACCCGTGTAACCAGTGATGTACAGATCTGACCCGTGTAACCAGTGATGTATATTTCTGACCCGTGTAACCAGTGATGTATATTTCTGACCCCTATAACCAGTGATGTATATTTCTGACCCGTGTAACCAGTGATGTATATTTCTGACCCGTGTAACCAGTGATGTACAGATCTGACCCGTGTAACCAGTGATGTACAGATCTGACCCGTGTAACCAGTGATGTATATTTCTGACCCGTGTAACCAGTGATGTACAGATCTGACCCGTGTAACCAGTGATGTACAGTTCTGACCCGTGTAACCAGTGATGTATATCTCTGACCCGTGTAACCAGTGATGTATATTTCTGACCCGTGTAACCAGTGATGTACAGATCTGACCCGTGGAACCAGTGATGTACAGATCTGACCCGTGTAACCAGTGATGTACAGATCTGACCCGTGTAACCAGTGATGTATATTTCTGACCCGTGTAACCAGTGATGTATATTTCTGACCCGTATAACCAGTGATGTATATTTCTGACCCGTGTAACCAGTGATGTATATTTCTGACCCGTGTAACCAGTGATGTATATTTCTGACCCGTATAACCAGTGATGTATATTTCTGACCCGTATAACCAGTGATGTATATTTCTGACCCGTGTAACCAGTGATGTACAGATCTGACCCGTGTAACCAGTGATGTATATTTCTGACCCGTATAACCAGTGATGTATATTTCTGACCCGTGTAACCAGTGATGTATATTTCTGACCCGTGTAACCAGTGATGTACAGATCTGACCCGTGGAACCAGTGATGTACAGATTTGACCCGTGGAACCAGTGATGTATATTTCTGACCCGTGTAACCAGTGATGTACAGATCTGACCCGTGTAACCAGTGATGTACAGATCTGACCCGTGTAACCAGTGATGTATATTTCTGACCCGTGTAACCAGTGATGTATATTTCTGACCCGTATAACCAGTGATGTATATTTCTGACCCGTGTAACCAGTGATGTATATTTCTGACCCGTGTAACCAGTGATGTACAGATCTGACCCATGTAACCAGTGATGTATATTTCTGACCCGTGTAACCAGTGATGTACAGATCTGACCCGTGTAACCAGTGATGTACAGTTCTGACCCGTGTAACCAGTGATGTATATTTCTGACCCGTGTAACCAGTGATGTATATTTCTGACCCGTATAACCAGTGATGTATATTTCTGACCCGTGTAACCAGTGATGTATATTTCTGACCCGTGTAACCAGTGATGTACAGATCTGACCCGTGGAACCAGTGATGTACAGATTTGACCCGTGGAACCAGTGATGTATATTTCTGACCCGTGTAACCAGTGATGTACAGATCTGACCCGTGTAACCAGTGATGTACAGATCTGACCCGTGTAACCAGTGATGTATATTTCTGACCCGTGTAACCAGTGATGTATATTTCTGACCCGTATAACCAGTGATGTATATTTCTGACCCGTGTAACCAGTGATGTATATTTCTGACCCGTGTAACCAGTGATGTATATTTCTGACCCGTATAACCAGTGATGTATATTTCTGACCCGTATAACCAGTGATGTATATTTCTGACCCGTGTAACCAGTGATGTACAGATCTGACCCGTGTAACCAGTGATGTATATTTCTGACCCGTATAACCAGTGATGTATATTTCTGACCCGTGTAACCAGTGATGTATATTTCTGACCCGTGTAACCAGTGATGTACAGATCTGACCCGTGGAACCAGTGATGTACAGATTTGACCCGTGGAACCAGTGATGTATATTTCTGACCCGTGTAACCAGTGATGTACAGATCTGACCCGTGTAACCAGTGATGTACAGATCTGACCCGTGTAACCAGTGATGTATATTTCTGACCCGTGTAACCAGTGATGTATATTTCTGACCCGTATAACCAGTGATGTATATTTCTGACCCGTGTAACCAGTGATGTATATTTCTGACCCGTGTAACCAGTGACGTACAGATCTGACCCGTGTAACCAGTGATGTATATTTCTGACCCGTGTAACCAGTGATGTACAGATCTGACCCGTGTAACCAGTGATGTACAGTTCTGACCCGTGTAACCAGTGATGTATATTTCTGACCCGTGTAACCAGTGATGTATATTTCTGACCCGTATAACCAGTGATGTATATTTCTGACCCGTGTAACCAGTGATGTATATTTCTGACCCGTGTAACCAGTGATGTACAGATCTGACCCGTGGAACCAGTGATGTACAGATTTGACCCGTGGAACCAGTGATGTATATTTCTGACCCGTGTAACCAGTGATGTACAGATCTGACCCGTGTAACCAGTGATGTACAGATCTGACCCGTGTAACCAGTGATGTATATTTCTGACCCGTGTAACCAGTGATGTATATTTCTGACCCGTATAACCAGTGATGTATATTTCTGACCCGTGTAACCAGTGATGTATATTTCTGACCCGTGTAACCAGTGATGTACAGATCTGACCCGTGTAACCAGTGATGTATATTTCTGACCCGTGTAACCAGTGATGTACAGTTCTGACCCGTGTAACCAGTGATGTATATTTCTGACCCGTGTAACCAGTGATGTATATTTCTGACCCGTGTAACCAGTGATGTATATTTCTGACCCGTGGAACCAGTGATGTACAGATCTGACCCGTGTAACCAGTGATGTATATTTCTGACCCGTGTAACCAGTGATGTACAGATCTGACCCGTGTAACCAGTGATGTACAGTTCTGACCCGTGTAACCAGTGATGTATATTTCTGACCCGTGTAACCAGTGATGTATATTTCTGACCCGTGTAACCAGTGATGTACAGATCTGACCCGTGTAACCAGTGATGTACAGTTCTGACCCGTGTAACCAGTGATGTATATTTCTGACCCGTGTAACCAGTGATGTATATTTCTGACCCGTGGAACCAGTGATGTATATTTCTGACCCGTGTAACCAGTGATGTACAGATCTGACCCGTGGAACCAGTGATGTACAGATTTGACCCGTGTAACCAGTGATGTATATTTCTGACCCGTGTAACCAGTGATGTACAGATCTGACTCGTGTAACCAGTGATGTACAGATCTGACCCGTGTAACCAGTGATGTATATTTCTGACCCGTGTAACCAGTGATGTACAGATCTGACCCGTGTAACCAGTGATGTACAGATCTGACCCGTGTAACCAGTGATGTATATTTCTGACCCGTGTAACCAGTGATGTATATTTCTGACCCGTATAACCAGTGATGTATATTTCTGACCCGTGTAACCAGTGATGTATATTTCTGACCCGTGTAACCAGTGATGTATATTTCTGACCCGTGTAACCAGTGATGTACAGATCTGACCCGTGTAACCAGTGATGTATATTTCTGACCCGTATAACCAGTGATGTATATTTCTGACCCGTATAACCAGTGATGTATATTTCTGACCCGTGTAACCAGTGATGTATATTTCTGACCCGTGTAACCAGTGATGTACAGATCTGACCCGTGGAACCAGTGATGTACAGATCTGACCCGTGTAACCAGTGATGTATATTTCTGACCCGTGTAACCAGTGATGTATATTTCTGACCCGTATAACCAGTGATGTATATTTCTGACCCGTATAACCAGTGATGTATATTTCTGACCCGTGTAACCAGTGATGTACAGATCTGACCCGTGTAACCAGTGATGTATATTTCTGACCCGTATAACCAGTGATGTATATTTCTGACCCGTATAACCAGTGATGTATATTTCTGACCCGTGTAACCAGTGATGTACAGATCTGACCCGTGTAACCAGTGATGTACAGTTCTGACCCGTGTAACCAGTGATGTATATTTCTGACCCGTGTAACCAGTGATGTATATTTCTGACCCGTGGAACCAGTGATGTACAGATCTGACCCGTGTAACCAGTGATGTATATTTCTGACCCGTGTAACCAGTGATGTACAGATCTGACCCGTGTAACCAGTGATGTACAGTTCTGACCCGTGTAACCAGTGATGTATATTTCTGACCCGTGTAACCAGTGATGTATATTTCTGACCCGTGTAACCAGTGATGTACAGATCTGACCCGTGTAACCAGTGATGTACAGTTCTGACCCGTGTAACCAGTGATGTATATTTCTGACCCGTGTAACCAGTGATGTATATTTCTGACCCGTGGAACCAGTGATGTATATTTCTGACCCGTGTAACCAATGATGTACAGATCTGACCCGTGGAACCAGTGATGTACAGATTTGACCCGTGGAACCAGTGATGTATATTTCTGACCCGTGTAACCAGTGATGTACAGATCTGACCCGTGTAACCAGTGATGTACAGATCTGACCCGTGTAACCAGTGATGTATATTTCTCACCCGTGTAACCAGTGATGTACAGATCTGACCCGTGTAACCAGTGATGTACAGATCTGACCCGTGTAACCAGTGATGTATATTTCTGACCCGTGTAACCAGTGATGTATATTTCTGACCCGTATAACCAGTGATGTATATTTCTGACCCGTGTAACCAGTGATGTATTTTTCTGACCCGTGTAACCAGTGATGTACAGATCTGACCCGTGTAACCAGTGATGTATATTTCTGACCCGTATAGCCAGTGATGTATATTTCTGACCCGTATAACCAGTGATGTATATTTCTGACCCGTGTAACCAGTGATGTATATTTCTGACCCGTGTAACCAGAGATGTACAGATCTGACCCGTGGAACCAGTGATGTACAGATCTGACCCGTGTAACCAGTGATGTATATTTCTGACCCGTGTAACCAGTGATGTATATTTCTGACCCGTATAACCAGTGATGTATATTTCTGACCCGTATAACCAGTGATGTATATTTCTGACCCGTGTAACCAGTGATGTACAGATCTGACCCGTGTAACCAGTGATGTATATTTCTGACCCGTATAACCAGTGATGTATATTTCTGACCCGTGTAACCAGTGATGTATATTTCTGACCCGTGTAACCAGTGATGTACAGATCTGACCCGTGTAACCAGTGATGTACAGATCTGACCCGTGTAACCAGTGATGTATATTTCTGACCCGTGTAACCAGTGATGTATATTTCTGACCCGTATAACCAGTGATGTATATTTCTGACCCGTGTAACCAGTGATGTATATTTCTGACCCGTGTAACCAGTGATGTACAGATCTGACCCGTGTAACCAGTGATGTATATTTCTGACCCGTGTAACCAGTGATGTACAGATCTGACCCGTGTAACCAGTGATGTACAGTTCTGACCCGTGTAACCAGTGATGTATATTTCTGACCCGTGTAACCAGTGATGTATATTTCTGACCCGTATAACCAGTGATGTATATTTCTGACCCGTGTAACCAGTGATGTATATTTCTGACCCGTGTAACCAGTGATGTACAGATCTGACCCGTGGAACCAGTGATGTACAGATTTGACCCGTGGAACCAGTGATGTATATTTCTGACCCGTGTAACCAGTGATGTACAGATCTGACCCGTGTAACCAGTGATGTACAGATCTGACCCATGTAACCAGTGATGTATATTTCTGACCCGTGTAACCAGTGATGTATATTTCTGACCCGTATAACCAGTGATGTATATTTCTGACCCGTGTAACCAGTGATGTATATTTCTGACCCGTGTAACCAGTGATGTACAGATCTGACCCGTGTAACCAGTGATGTACAGATCTGACCCGTGTAACCAGTGATGTATATTTCTGACCCGTGTAACCAGTGATGTACAGATCTGACCCGTGTAACCAGTGATGTACAGTTCTGACCCGTGTAACCAGTGATGTATATTTCTGACCCGTGTAACCAGTGATGTATATTTCTGACCCCTGTAACCAGTGATGTACAGACCTGACACTTGTAACCAGTGATGTATATTTCTGACCCGTGTAACCAGTGATGTACAGATCTGACCCGTGTAACCAGTGATGTATATTTCTGACCCGTGTAACCAGTGATGTACAGATCTGACCCGTGTAACCAGTGATGTATATTTCTGACCCGTGGAACCAGTGATGTATATTTCTGACCCGTTTAACCAGTGATGTACAGATCTGACCCGTGTAACCAGTGATGTATATTTCTGACCCGTGGAACCAGTGATGTATATTTCTGACCTGTGTAACCAGTGATGTACAGATCTGACCCGTGTAACCAGTGATGTACAGATCTGACCCGTGTAACCAGTTATGTATATTTCTGACCCGTGTAACCAGTGATGTACAGATCTGACCCGTGTAACCAGTGATGTACAGATCTGACCCGTGTAACCAGTGATGTACAGATCTGACCCGTGGAACCAGTGATGTATATTTCTGACCCGTGTAACCAGTGATGTACAGACCTGACCCGTGTAACCAGTGATGTACAGATCTGACCCGTGTAACCAGTGATGAATATTTGTGACCCGTGTAACCAGTGATGTACAGATCTGACCCGTGTAACCAGTGATGTACAGATCTGACCCGTGTAACCAGTGATGTATATTTGTGACCCGTGTAACCAGTGATGTATATTTGTGACCCGTGTAACCAGTGATGTACAGATCTGACCCGTGTAACCAGTGATGTACAGATCTGACCCGTGGAACCAGTGATGTATATTTCTGACCCGTGTAACCAGTGATGTACAGACCTGACCCGTGTAACCAGTGATGTACAGATCTGACCCGTGTAACCAGTGATGTATATTTGTGACCCGTGTAACCAGTGATGTACAGATCTGACCAGTGTAACCAGTGATGTATATTTGTGACCCGTGTAACCAGTGATGTATATTTCTGACCCGTGTAACCAGTGATGTACAGATCTGACCCGTGGAACCAGTGATGTACAGATCTGACCCGTGGAACCAGTGATGTATATTTCTGACCCGTGTAACCAGTGATGTATATTTCTGACCCGTGTAACCAGTGATGTATATTTCTGACCCGTGTAACCAGTGATGTACAGATCTGACCCGTGGAACCAGTGATGTACAGATCTGACCCGTGTAACCAGTGATGTACAGATCTGACCCGTGTAACCAGTGATGTATATTTCTGACCCGTGTAACCAGTGATGTATATTTCTGACCCGTATAACCAGTGATGTATATTTCTGACCCGTGTAACCAGTGATGTATATTTCTGACCCGTGTAACCAGTGATGTACAGATCTGACCCGTGTAACCAGTGATGTATATTTCTGACCCGTATAACCAGTGATGTATATTTCTGACCCGTATGACCAGTGATGTATATTTCTGACCCGTGTAACCAGTGATGTATATTTCTGACCCGTGTAACCAGTGATGTACAGATCTGACCCGTGGAACCAGTGATGTACAGATCTGACCCGTGTAACCAGTGATGTATATTTCTGACCCGTATAACCAGTGATGTATATTTCTGACCCGTATGACCAGTGATGTATATTTCTGACCCGTGTAACCAGTGATGTATATTTCTGACCCGTGTAACCAGTGATGTACAGATCTGACCCGTGGAACCAGTGATGTACAGATCTGACCCGTGTAACCAGTGATGTATATTTCTGACCCGTGTAACCAGTGATGTATATTTCTGACCCGTATAACCAGTGATGTATATTTCTGACCCGTATAACCAGTGATGTATATTTCTGACCCGTGTAACCAGTGATGTACAGATCTGACCCGTGTAACCAGTGATGTATATTTCTGACCCGTATAACCAGTGATGTATATTTCTGACCCGTGTAACCAGTGATGTATATTTCTGACCCGTGTAACCAGTGATGTACAGATCTGACCCGTGGAACCAGTGATGTACAGATTTGACCCGTGGAACCAGTGATGTATATTTCTGACCCGTGTAACCAGTGATGTACAGATCTGACCCGTGTAACCAGTGATGTACAGATCTGACCCGTGTAACCAGTGATGTATATTTCTGACCCGTGTAACCAGTGATGTATATTTCTGACCCGTATAACCAGTGATGTATATTTCTGACCCGTGTAACCAGTGATGTATATTTCTGACCCGTGTAACCAGTGATGTACAGATCTGACCCGTGTAACCAGTGATGTACAGATCTGACCCGTGTAACCAGTGATGTATATTTCTGACCCGTGTAACCAGTGATGTACAGATCTGACCCGTGTAACCAGTGATGTACAGTTCTGACCCGTGTAACCAGTGATGTATATCTCTGACCCGTGTAACCAGTGATGTATATTTCTGACCCGTGTAACCAGTGATGTACAGATCTGACCCGTGTAACCAGTGATGTACAGATCTGACCCGTGGAACCAGTGATGTACAGATCTGACCCGTGGAACCAGTGATGTATATTTCTGACCCGTGTAACCAGTGATGTATATTTCTGACCCGTGTAACCAGTGATGTACAGATCTGACCCGTGGAACCAGTGATGTACAGATCTGACCCGTGTAACCAGTGATGTACAGATCTGACCCGTGTAACCAGTGATGTATATTTCTGACCCGTGTAACCAGTGATGTATATTTCTGACCCGTATAACCAGTGATGTATATTTCTGACCCGTGTAACCAGTGATGTATATTTCTGACCCGTGTAACCAGTGATGTATATTTCTGACCCGTATAACCAGTGATGTATATTTCTGACCCGTATAACCAGTGATGTATATTTCTGACCCGTGTAACCAGTGATGTACAGATCTGACCCGTGTAACCAGTGATGTATATTTCTGACCCGTATAACCAGTGATGTATATTTCTGACCCGTGTAACCAGTGATGTATATTTCTGACCCGTGTAACCAGTGATGTACAGATCTGACCCGTGGAACCAGTGATGTACAGATTTGACCCGTGGAACCAGTGATGTATATTTCTGACCCGTGTAACCAGTGATGTACAGATCTGACCCGTGTAACCAGTGATGTACAGATCTGACCCGTGTAACCAGTGATGTATATTTCTGACCCGTGTAACCAGTGATGTATATTTCTGACCCGTATAACCAGTGATGTATATTTCTGACCCGTGTAACCAGTGATGTATATTTCTGACCCGTGTAACCAGTGATGTACAGATCTGACCCGTGTAACCAGTGATGTATATTTCTGACCCGTGTAACCAGTGATGTACAGATCTGACCCGTGTAACCAGTGATGTACAGTTCTGACCCGTGTAACCAGTGATGTATATTTCTGACCCGTGTAACCAGTGATGTATATTTCTGACCCGTATAACCAGTGATGTATATTTCTGACCCGTGTAACCAGTGATGTATATTTCTGACCCGTGTAACCAGTGATGTACAGATCTGACCCGTGGAACCAGTGATGTACAGATTTGACCCGTGGAACCAGTGATGTATATTTCTGACCCGTGTAACCAGTGATGTACAGATCTGACCCGTGTAACCAGTGATGTACAGATCTGACCCGTGTAACCAGTGATGTATATTTCTGACCCGTATAACCAGTGATGTATATTTCTGACCCGTGTAACCAGTGATGTATATTTCTGACCCGTGTAACCAGTGATGTACAGATCTGACCCGTGTAACCAGTGATGTATATTTCTGACCCGTGTAACCAGTGATGTACAGATCTGACCCGTGTAACCAGTGATGTACAGTTCTGACCCGTGTAACCAGTGATGTATATTTCTGACCCGTGTAACCAGTGATGTATATTTCTGACCCGTGTAACCAGTGATGTACAGATCTGACCCGTGTAACCAGTGATGTACAGTTCTGACCCGTGTAACCAGTGATGTATATTTCTGACCCGTGTAACCAGTGATGTATATTTCTGACCCGTGGAACCAGTGATGTACAGATCTGACCCGTGTAACCAGTGATGTACAGTTCTGACCCGTGTAACCAGTGATGTATATTTCTGACCCGTGTAACCAGTGATGTATATTTCTGACCCGTGGAACCAGTGATGTATATTTCTGACCTGTGTAACCAGTGATGTACAGATCTGACCCGTGGAACCAGTGATGTACAGATTTGACCCGTGTAACCAGTGATGTATATTTCTGACCCGTGTAACCAGTGATGTACAGATCTGACCCGTGTAACCAGTGATGTACAGATCTGACCTGTGTAACCAGTGATGTATATTTCTGACCCGTGTAACCAGTGATGTACAGATCTGACCCGTGTAACCAGTGATGTACAGATCTGACCCGTGTAACCAGTGATGTATATTTCTGACCCGTGTAACCAGTGATGTATATTTCTGACCCGTATAACCAGTGATGTATATTTCTGACCCGTGTAACCAGTGATGTATATTTCTGACCCGTGTAACCAGTGATGTACAGATCTGACCCGTGTAACCAGTGATGTATATTTCTGACCCGTATAACCAGTGATGTATATTTCTGACCCGTATAACCAGTGATGTATATTTCTGACCCGTGTAACCAGTGATGTATATTTCTGACCCGTGTAACCAGTGATGTACAGATCTGACCCGTGGAACCAGTGATGTACAGATCTGACCCGTGTAACCAGTGATGTATATTTCTGACCCGTGTAACCAGTGATGTATATTTCTGACCCGTATAACCAGTGATGTATATTTCTGACCCGTATAACCAGTGATGTATATTTCTGACCCGTGTAACCAGTGATGTACAGATCTGACCCGTGTAACCAGTGATGTATATTTCTGACCCGTATAACCAGTGATGTATATTTCTGACCCGTGTAACCAGTGATGTACAGATCTGACCCGTGTAACCAGTGATGTACAGTTCTGACCCGTGTAACCAGTGATGTATATTTCTGACCCGTGTAACCAGTGATGTATATTTCTGACCCGTGGAACCAGTGATGTACAGATCTGACCCGTGTAACCAGTGATGTATATTTCTGACCCGTGTAACCAGTGATGTACAGATCTGACCCGTGTAACCAGTGATGTACAGTTCTGACCCGTGTAACCAGTGATGTATATTTCTGACCCGTGTAACCAGTGATGTATATTTCTGACCCGTGTAACCAGTGATGTACAGATCTGACCCGTGTAACCAGTAATGTACAGTTCTGACCCGTGTAACCAGTGATGTATATTTCTGACCCGTGTAACCAGTGATGTATATTTCTGACCCATGGAACCAGTGATGTATATTTCTGACCCGTGTAACCAGTGATGTACAGATCTGACCCGTGGAACCAGTGATGTACAGATTTGACCCGTGGAACCAGTGATGTATATTTCTGACCCGTGTAACCAGTGATGTACAGATCTGACCCGTGTAACCAGTGATGTACAGATCTGACCCGTGTAACCAGTGATGTATATTTCTCACCCGTGTAACCAGTGATGTACAGATCTGACCCGTGTAACCAGTGATGTACAGATCTGACCCGTGTAACCAGTGATGTATATTTCTGACCCGTGTAACCAGTGATGTATATTTCTGACCCGTATAACCAGTGATGTATATTTCTGACCCGTGTAACCAGTGATGTATTTTTCTGACCCGTGTAACCAGTGATGTACAGATCTGACCCGTGTAACCAGTGATGTATATTTCTGACCCGTATAACCAGTGATGTATATTTCTGACCCGTATAACCAGTGATGTATATTTCTGACCCGTGTAACCAGTGATGTATATTTCTGACCCGTGTAACCAGTGATGTACAGATCTGACCCGTGGAACCAGTGATGTAGAGATCTGACCCGTGTAACCAGTGATGTATATTTCTGACCCGTGTAACCAGTGATGTATATTTCTGACCCGTATAACCAGTGATGTATATTTCTGACCCGTATAACCAGTGATGTATATTTCTGACCCGTGTAACCAGTGATGTACAGATCTGACCCGTGTAACCAGTGATGTATATTTCTGACCCGTATAACCAGTGATGTATATTTCTGACCCGTGTAACTAGTGATGTATATTTCTGACCCGTGTAACCAGTGATGTACAGATCTGACCCGTGTAACCAGTGATGTACAGCTCTGACCCGTGTAACCAGTGATGTATATTTCTGACCCGTGTAACCAGTGATGTATATTTCTGACCCGTATAACCAGTGATGTATATTTCTGACCCGTGTAACCAGTGATGTATATTTCTGACCCGTGTAACCAGTGATGTACAGATCTGACCCGTGTAACCAGTGATGTATATTTCTGACCCGTGTAACCAGTGATGTACAGATCTGACCCGTGTAACCAGTGATGCACAGTTCTGACCCGTGTAACCAGTGATGTATATTTCTGACCCGTGTAACCAGTGATGTATATTTCTGACCCGTATAACCAGTGATGTATATTTCTGACCCGTGTAACCAGTGATGTATATTTCTGACCCGTGTAACCAGTGATGTACAGATCTGACCCGTGGAACCAGTGATGTACAGATTTGACCCGTGGAACCAGTGATGTATATTTCTGACCCGTGTAACCAGTGATGTACAGATCTGACCCGTGTAACCAGTGATGTACAGATCTGACCCATGTAACCAGTGATGTATATTTCTGACCCGTGTAACCAGTGATGTATATTTCTGACCCGTATAACCAGTGATGTATATTTCTGACCCGTGTAACCAGTGATGTATATTTCTGACCCGTGTAACCAGTGATGTACAGATCTGACCCGTGTAACCAGTGATGTACAGATCTGACCCGTGTAACCAGTGATGTATATTTCTGACCCGTGTAACCAGTGATGTACAGATCTGACCCGTGTAACCAGTGATGTACAGTTCTGACCCGTGTAACCAGTGATGTATATTTCTGACCCGTGTAACCAGTGATGTATATTTCTGACCCGTGTAACCAGTGATGTACAGATCTGACCCGTGTAACCAGTGATGTACAGTTCTGACCCGTGTAACCAGTGATGTATATTTCTGACCCGTGTAACCAGTGATGTATATTGCTGACCCGTGGAACCAGTGATGTACAGATCTGACCCGTGTAACCAGTGATGTATATTTCTGACCCGTGTAACCAGTGATGTACAGATCTGACCCGTGTAACCAGTGATATACAGTTCTGACCCGTGTAACCAGTGATGTATATTTCTGACCCGTGTAACCAGTGATGTACATTTCTGACACGAGTAACCAGTGATGTACAGATCTGACCCGTGTAACCAGTGATGTACAGTTCTGACCCGTGTAACCAGTGATGTATATTTCTGACCCGTGTAACCAGTGATGTATATTTCTGACCCGTGGAACCAGTGATGTACAGATCTGACCCGTGGAACCAGTGATGTACAGATCTGACCCGTGTAACCAGTGATGTATATTTCTGACCCGTGTAACCAGTGATGTATATTTCTGACCCGTATAACCAGTGATGTATATTTCTGACCCGTATAACCAGTGATGTATATTTCTGACCCGTGTAACCAGTGATGTACAGATCTGACCCGTGTAACCAGTGATGTATATTTCTGACCCGTATAACCAGTGATGTATATTTCTGACCCGTGTAACCAGTGATGTATATTTCTGACCCGTGTAACCAGTGATGTACAGATCTGACCCGTGTAACCAGTGATGTACAGATCTGACCCGTGTAACCAGTGATGTATATTTCTGACCCATGTAACCAGTGATGTACAGATCTGACCCGTGTAACCAGTGATGTACAGTTCTGACCCGTGTAACCAGTGATGTATATTTCTGACCCGTGTAACCAGTGATGTATATTTCTGACCCGTATAACCAGTGATGTATATTTCTGACCCGTGTAACCAGTGATGTATATTTCTGACCCGTGTAACCAGTGATGTACAGATCTGACCCGTGTAACCAGTGATGTACAGATCTGACCCGTGTAACCAGTGATGTATATTTCTGACCCGTGTAACCAGTGATGTATATTTCTGACCCGTATAACCAGTGATGTATATTTCTGACCCGTGTAACCAGTGATGTACAGATCTGACCCGTGTAACCAGTGATGTATATTTCTGACCCGTGTAACCAGTGATGTATATTTCTGACCCGTATAACCAGTGATGTATATTTCTGACCCGTGTAACCAGTGATGTATATTTCTGACCCGTGTAACCAGTGATGTACAGATCTGACCCGTGTAACCAGTGATGTATATTTCTGACCCGTGTAACCAGTGATGTACAGATCTGACCCGTGTAACCAGTGATGTACAGTTCTGACCCGTGTAACCAGTGATGTATATTTCTGACCCGTATAACCCAGTGATGTATATTTCTGACCCGTGTAACCAGTGATGTATATTTCTGACCCGTGTAACCAGTGATGTACAGATCTGACCCGTGGAACCAGTGATGTACAGATTTGACCCGTGGAACCAGTGATGTATATTTCTGACCCGTGTAACCAGTGATGTACAGATCTGACCCGTGTAACCAGTGATGTACAGATCTGACC